>NC_134949.1:56017827-60817827 GCF_965638725.1 Aptenodytes patagonicus | reverse complement strand
TCTGCTACAATTGCTAATCTGATCCCTGCTGTTTGTCAGCATTCAAGAAAAATTCCTTGACATTTTCTGATCTCTAGATGAGGTAGAAGAATACCACGACAAACCATGAAGGATAGGAAGAAGTGAAAAATTATCCAGAAAGGAGAGAGAGCATGGCTTCCCCACTGCTTAAACAGAGAGGAAACCATTTTATCCCACAAATAACATGCATATCTAGAAATCGGAAGGTTTCCGTTTGGTCTTACCAAGTCTGTCTGAAAACTTAGGATCCAGGGCTTTATACACCTCTGGGGATGCAAGCCAGCTGAAAGCACACAGGCCTTGGAGGAGAAGAGAAACACTAGAGTGAGGGAGGGGGAGGGATACAGGAGGCAGAGCAGTGACGTGTTTGAAAGGAAATGCTCTTACAACAGCTCTGAAAATGCCCTGTGTGTTTTGTTGGACATTTCGAGTTAGCAGTTTCACCTACCAATAGATTATCAGATCAGCTATTAATCGTATCTGGGCCAGGGCAGCTCTTTGTTATGCCCATCTGGGAATTCTGGGCTTATTTGCTTAGCCATTAAAGTGGCAGGAAAGGGATTTTTAGCCTAAAAACTTCAAAAAAGGATAAAATATCCTAGAGTGTTTACTGCAAACCCCAACATTCTGGAGAATTTCCAGACTGAGTAAAAAGTGATCCTACACCCCTATAGACAGAGCAGCATCCTCTGAGGGGAGAATACAACAATACAATACACCAGTCACTGTGCCATAAGAACCAAACTTGCTTTTTTCTCTTTTTCTTTTTTTTTAAAGGAGGATAATAGTTTTTTTTTTTTTCTTGCTGGAAAGTGCAATATAAATGACATATATACAAGGAATATTTGGAAGGTGGAATGAGGTTTACAAGGTGGAAAAAGCCCAAATTAAATGTTAAAATTAAAGCAACAAGTCTTCTTAAGAAGGAGTTGTAAAAGTTAAGGGCATTATGTTTCAGTCACTACAAATCCCATGAGAGCAATTGCTCACACATCACATGCAAAAAAAAAGAAAAAGAAAAAAAAGAGGAGAAAAGTGGGAAGAGGAGAAGAGGAGAAGAGGAGAAGAGGAAAAAGAAAAAAGAAAAAAGAAAAGAAGGAAAAAGGAAAAAGGAAAAAGGAAAAAAGAAAAAAGAAAAAAGAAAAAAAAAGAAAAAGAAAAAAAAAGAAAAAGAAAAAAGGAAAAAAAAAATAAAGGGAAGAGTGGCGAGCCAGAGAAAAATGGTGCCCTTTCTGGGGGAGGAAGGATGATCTGGAGGACACTGTGGCTAGCTTGTTCAATTAGCGTTAACATCAATGAGGAGCACAAGTTTTGCATCCCATCATGCCCCTCATTACTAGAGTACATAACCTCCTAACCTCCACCCAGGAAAATGATATCATTGCATGAATTAATCATCTGGGCAATTAATGGTAAAAGCGACCTCAGCTTTCCAGCACAGTCTCTGGCACCAGTGAACTGGCAATGACGTCATCTTCCCTGGGAATACGCTGGCGTTTTGCCCGTTCCTGAGCCTCGCTGTTGACACTGAGGGCAGAAGCAAACAATGTAGTCACCCAACCGGCAATAAACGCTGCGAGAGAATGCTGGGCTACCGCCACTGCAGCATCAGAGGGATGCTTCTCCAGCCAAACCCCCCATGTGCCTCTCCTAAGGAAAATGCGTATCCCGAAACAGGCAAGTGTGAATGGCTTCCTCTGATGCGCAAAGAGATGGACTCTCCAGGTGTGTCCAGTATCTGCCCCCTTTTTAGTAAGGAGAGCCTCCTGCTCTGCACCTGGAAGCTCTGCAGCCTTTTGGAGTATGTGAATAAGCAAGTTATTTAATTATTGCTCTTTTGCTGGGGCAGAGGTAAGGGGAGAGAAGCCGACTTTACTGGGGAGTTTATTTTCAGACGGCCAGGCTTGTTTTGCTTCATTTGTCAGCTCACTCTGTTGCTGTGAGTGCTTTGAAAGTTGGAGTCAAACTCAACTATGACCATGTTTTTTCTAACTTAGAGGAGCTGAAGGATGGCAAAGGCATGAGAAATCAAGAGATAAAAAAATGCTAGCTTACGGTGTATGCCCTGTCTTAGACCTGATTTTCAGTCAGCTATTCCAGGTGAGATGAGGAGAGCATGGCTCTGTCCTATGGGAATCTGCAGCATGTTCTCCTTGGGTTTTCCACCATCAAATACAAATATCCTCTGTAAGGTGGATCCTTTTTGTACCTGTGCCAGGTGAGTGACCTTTCAGTCTCACTTGGGGTACGTACACAAGCTGTGAGGCAGAGGGGGTCAGACTCAGCCCACTACCCCCAGCAGCACATCCCAGAGACTTCAGGAGAGCTCGTGGACAGAGGGTAGACGTGAGCAGGGAGGTGCTTTCTGATGGGAATATCAGTCATGTTTGTATTTTCCCATCTTTGGGCCGTGTGAGAAAACCACAGAAAAGAAAGGCGTTTGGGTAGGGGAAAGTTAACCCCTGATGTAAGAGATTCGGTGTCAGGGAGGAAGGATAACTTATTTGGGCAAACCAGTTTGGTTAATCCAAGATGAGCCATTTTGTTGCTTCTCCCTGTGGGGCTTTCTGTCTTACTGCTCTTTTTGGAGGGAGCCTCTGGCTATTGCTTTCTGAGCAAGCAGAAAAAGCGTACCTCTCTCAGCACTCATCATGAGTTAGTTTCCAACTGAGATGAGATATCCACAGGTGAGCAACATCTTTGTCTCAACAACACTTTGCTCTGGATCCTGGCTTAAAAAGAATGAGGTGGTGAAAACATATGAGAAGCGGCTAAACCTGTTAATGCCTTACAGCAAGCTGCAATCCCCACTCCGGCTAGTGACTGGGCTAAGGTTACCCAGCGTGGGACAGCCTTGTCTTAAAGGCTTGCAAAGATGTAAGCTGCAGAAGTGCAATTATAGCATCATCACTGCAAACAACATTCCCCGTCTACATGGCTTAATGCCACTTGTCACATTTGTAATCCAGCTTCCCCCACCTGCCCTGTCTGTTTAGCAGTCACTTGTTATCAAAACAAAGGCAGTGAAACAAAGGGAAGAGCAGAGGCTAATTTGCTTGATGTGCTCCTGCTTTTCCAGATAATATTAATTTTGTGAGCTCTAACCCGATCCTCAGAGATGTTCACCCTTTCTTCGCATTATTAAAAGAGATATAGCAAATCTGTGGAAGCAACTCAATAGGTTATCACTTTAGCAGCAGGTAAACAGGACAGTTTGATCATCAGTTCTTCTAACCAGTGAGATAACCTGTCCTGATTCCCAGCCCCCTTACTTTCCAGGTGTTGCTGGCTCAGCAGACAGGATTAATCCACTTTCCTGCTCACTTGCACTCTCCATGTTAGAAAATCTGATTACACAGATTCCTTGCAAATTATCTCCACCTGCCATGACTAACGCTCCAATCTGACCTCCTCTTTCCCATTTTACATCTCACTGCAGATCCGATACGTACACAAACAGATGCACACATGCTTGCTCTTTTTTGTTTGCAAACAGCTCAGTAAAAACCTCGGCATTTCCATTTTCAATCAAACCAGAAAGCACTACTGTTTTCCCCAGACTGCCCATGAGGTAATTTCTCCCTTTTGACTCCTCTCCTTGCATTTATAATGCACAGGCTTCATATGTTGCTGCTCTACCCACATAAAACACAGGCATCTCCATACAGACATGCACAAGGAACACGCAATGTTATAAACCCCTGCAGCACATATAAGGACAAAGGCACACGCTACATGCACTGAGCAAGTGCCACCACACACATTCCTGTTCCCTCCAAACCCTGCAGGAAAACATTGCCTGCAGAGTGCTCCCCTATAAACAAAACCACCCTTGCAGCACAGGGTCAGTATACGATTGTGGCAAATCCCATTCCCCCTGGCTCCCTTACCTTTCCTTAGTCTGCTAATCCAGGGGCCCTGGACCGATTCGCTTTCCCTCCTGCACACAAACTGCCGGTCCCTCCTGTTTCACATTCACAGCACACTAGCAGGATTCACCGTCATCCCATTCTGCTGGATCCTTATCGCCCTATTGGCCAAAGCCAGACAGTAAATTCAATTAGGCTCCTCCTTATAACTATATTATCACAGGAACAGGATGAATAATTTAGTAAAATAACAAGGACGTGCGGGCTCCGGTGTCACAGACTTCACCCCCACTGGCAGGCTTTTATCAAAGAGAGGCAGGTAAAGAAACCAGAATCTGTCACTCTCCTGAAAAGGAGACCTTAGATTACCCACTTGTATTTCCCATTCCATCCCTCTTCTCCTCCTCCCCCTAAAGCCATGGCATTCCCTTTTTATTGTTGTACATTCATCCCCAGCCCACAACACAGTCTTTCCCTGGTGAATGGTCATTACCATCTCAGTGGATGCAGAGATCTCTGCCCAGGCAAAGCGATACTGCAGCACATCAAACACATTGCCTCTTTCCTGAATGCAAGACCTGAGAAAAGAATAAAACTGTTCTGCAGAAGGGAGTGACAAGACAAGCAGATCACAAGGAAATGGCAGAGTCTGCCTTGTATCATGACATCTTCTGTTCAGCAACTGCGTTGTCATCCCGTCAGTTCAGACACCCAAGGGATGCAAGTACGCTGTTCCTGAAAGAGAAAGGCTCATATACGCATGGCTCGGGGACTGTGATTTCACATGCCTGCTGTGGGAGTTTGAATCCCCACATCAAAAAAACACACCAAAGTGGCAGTTTTCCCCCAGACCAAATGACTAAGCTGTTCTGGTTTGCCTTTTTTTTTTTTTTTTCTGACCATAAATTTGTAGTGACAACTAACTACACTTACATTTCTCAAGAAGTAGTTTTCCCAAAATGAACACTGCTCTTTTTCCTCAGGTGATGTTTTGTTTGAGGAGTTACAAAGCACTGCAGTGTTCCTTAACAGGGTCACCGCTATCTAAGTCAAGCGTCAGACCACCTCATTTGCCTGAGGAGTTTTTTGTTGTGGGACCAATGCTGGAAGTGGAGGAGCTCAGTGGGACAACCCCTCCCACCCCCAGATCAGACCAAGCAGCCAGCAGGGCTTTTTAATGACCATTCACAGCAATATTGAAAGCTATTGCTAATACATGTTCACGTGAGCAGTATTTACAAACAGCCATATCATTCCACCGTAACTGAAAAATAAATAGGCAGGATGAAGAAGCCATTCTTCTTCCATTATAGGAGCCTGCGTCCCTTAGAGCCCAAGAACACCCTTTGCACTCTGCTTCTCCTGTGCTAATATTTACTCAGCAGAGTCTATATGCCTACTATCATAATAATGTGAGGTTCAAAGTTGCACTAGAGCCCAAACTCCTTCAAGCAACTCCTACACCAGCCTTCAGTTTGGCTCATCTCCCAGGACTGGCTGGCTGGGTAGCCCTTAGCTCTGCCTCTAGAGGCAGTAGGGATGCGAGGTTGAAGTCAAGCCCAAGTACCAGCTTGGCAGTACAAAGGCAGACCAACGGTTTTCCTAAAGGCAATGTCTTTCTTTAGGCACTGCCTTCAAGGTGAAGGACTGGCAGGAAGCTGGGGCAACATGCGGCTATTGCCACCTTCTAAATTGCTGGGCTGTCTACCTCTGTCACAGCCCCAGTGCAGGATGGAGAGTCATGCTGCCTTCCCCAGGAGAATAGGGCACAGGAACGGCGGATGCTTTTGCCTTTGCCACCAAGTTCAAGGTGATCTAAGGAGTGAAAAAGTAAAAGTCTCGACTAAGTTTTTGTCTTTGTTATGGATTTCTCTGCCACAAAAAGGGACAAAACTGCCCTCCTGCTCCTGAAGATGCTTCACTTTTGAAGAATGGCAGCTGCTCTTTTCTCCCTCCTCTGTCCCTTGCAGCCATCCAAACTTTTAAGAGGTTTTGTGTTAAAGGAAACGTTGAATTATGCACTTGGTGATAGCTTCAGAGCAATTAAATTAAGCCACGTGGCAAGTTGCCCAATGTAACTACCAAAACTCAGGATGTTTTACCATCATTTATTGAAGAGTTTTTACATGATGCTTACTTAAATCACAAAAAGAGAGCAAATTAGGCTGTTTCCATGACAACTAGAGAATCTGTTCAAAATTCAGGAGATGCTGGGGGGGGAGCTCTTCAATGGAGAGCTCCGCATCATGAATATGGCCCTTGGTTATCAAATCCCTTTCAAGTTAATTCCTAGCATCAAAGCCTCCCTGACAAAGGGTTTAATAATCAGGAGCAAAGCTTTGGCTAAAGAGGGCACAAACCAATTCTCCCAGCACTAATGTGAATTTACTTCTGGTGAGAGGTGCTCAGCTGAGAGCTCCGCAGAGCTACTGGCAGCAGTAGTACACAAACACACACGAGGCAGGGTGGGAGAAGTGGCAGGAGGCTTCATTGCAGACAAGCACTGAATCGAAAGGCAGATCATGACTCCGTGGTGCAGTAAAGGTGAATGACAGCTTTCACAGAGTAGATGGGGAGGGAGAGAAGGAAGCAGGGTCCCAGCCGCTGCTCGTGGAAACACTCCGTAAGTTGGAATAAGCTGAGAAAAGTCTTCCACCAACCCCAAGGAATGAATTAAAGCAAATAAGAGAACAAAATGGCAAGACAAAAAGCAGGATGAAAGGTGTCAGAAGCAGCTGACAGGCTGAGCAAATGGAAGACAAGGTACTAAGAGTCTTTTACAGGAATTAAATCCTTGGTAGGGTTGTTGAATATTCTCCATCAAAGTTGGTTCTCTGTGTAATTTATTTTTTGGGTTCTCTATGTAAATTTTTTTTCAGTTGAATATTTTTTTGGTTGCAAACCTTCTAAGAAATTCACTATTTTAGTAGAAATTTTTCAGTGAAGTCTTTTGTTCTCAATCGTAATAGCTGAGGTATTTTTGGATGAAAATGAAGAACGTTTCTTTGGAAAAAAAATCAGAAAGCTTTGTAGTTTACATGGAAGACCTCTCCTTCCTCATAATTATTTTTGATCAGACAATTTATTGCCATTGGAAGCTTTGGTGTTCTCCTTTGAAATGATGCCTCACTGGGCATAAGCCCCTTTTGAAGGGTAGGAACAATAAGTGGGAGCATATTCAAAATTAGAGAAAATTAAACACACAGGCAAATGGAGTAAACTGTGAAAGTTTCTCCCCCTCCCTCTTCATCCCCAGATGAGAGGAACTGTGTTTAGAGATGAAAACAAGAAGCAATTGAGAAATTTAGGGAGAGATATAGGATTGTATTGTTGTGAGTGTTATACTCCAAGTAGGATACTTGCCAAGGCAAAAGCATTACATACTACGGGGATCCAAAAGTTCAAGAAATTATGAAAAAAACACTAATAACAAGTATGCATTTTCAAGATATAAGTACCCCCTTATCTGATGTCCTGTTCACCCTTTAAGTCCCAAGACTGACTGTCAGTCTGCCTTACTTGGGATGTTGTGGCAATATTTCAGCACCTTGAGTTGGAGATATTGATCTTCTGATAGGGTCTTCTTCCTTGTGCCTAGATATCACTTTTACAGATCATTAATAAAGTCCAACTTCTGATTGGTTGGAACTGAATATAAACCAAATCTTTAATTGTTTATCTACTTCCAAATGCATCTGGCTATTTCTTTTCATGCCCCCTCCCTGCCCTCCCCTGGTATTTTGCTGAAGCCTTGCAAAAGGCATTTATTAGCTAATGATATTGTAGCAGCCGGAGTAGATCGGGCTGCACACAAGCCATGTGGGCTTGTTTTGGACCCACAATACGTGGCAGAGATGAGAGGTTGAAGTGAGCATTTTTTCATGCTGAATGTATTGTGACACGCTCTTTAACAGCTGTCAGTTTGGCAAACATGCTCTTGGGATGGTGTAACAGCAGCAGAGGCATTCAAGTGGCAGGTTCCACAGAAATAAATCTGAGGAATAAAGGACAGGGTGAGAGAGAGAAGAAGGAAAGGGCAATGCATAGCAGAACAGGAATGGGCTCCTTAGACGTGTCTGGGATGCTATTTTCTGAAGTGAGATGCCTTTGGGACAAGCTGCATTTTACATAGTCAGACTGAGGCATTATCCTGGGGCTTCAGTGCTACTGCATATGTGTATGGTGGTCTCTATAAGAAGCACATTACCATCCCACTGAAAATATGTTTCAGTGTCCCAAACATGCTCCTAATTAAAAGAATTTTTCACTCATAAGCAATAGTGACTTGTTATTTTAACAAACTTTTCAAGACCTCCTAGGTATCATGTCTTAACCTAGAAAAAAAACCAAAACAATTTTTCTACTGGCATTCTTTACTTACTTCAGTAACATTTTTCTGTAAGTAGTTTATTGGTTGCAGTGACTTCTTGCCGTCTCAAACATCATAGCAATATGAGGTCTTAAAAAGCCATATTTTATCTCACTATGCTATTCTAACACAAGAAAACACAAATATCATATTTTTCCATGAGATTTTTGAGTGAGGATCTATTTAATACCAATCAACTTTAAAAATATAAGTACACCACTTTGTCACCAGATCACCTGCCATATTTTGCAAAACACTGTTCCTAGGCTGTGGAAGTTTCCAAGGCAAAAAGAATATTCTTGTTTACTGATGGGACAGGTTTCCCCCTCCCAAAGGTTAGAAAAGAGAGAGACGTGCCCTAATTCCATGTCAGCATAGGCAATATCCCAAAGGTTATGGCACTCATTTAGGATGCAGGAAACAGAGAGCCCAAACCTGAACAAAGCAAACTGGAGACTCACCTCTGAGTCCTCCCCAGGGCAGAAAGTAAGTGAAGTGCACCAAGAGTTTATCAGCTATTCAGAAGAGAGACTATCGTTATACCTCCTGCACAAATTATTCTACTGTATAAAGACTCCTGTAACATTGGGCCAAAGACTGAATGGATGACCAACGGCCAAGACACTCATCAGAAAGCGAGATTCATGTCAGTAGCTTGTAACTCACGGAGCACAGCTTTGACTTTTCTCTCACATCCCTGTTGCCTCTAAGATTATTTTCATCCAAACTACAAATCCTACTCTGGATGTATTTAACTGGAGATGGAAACTTCTGCTTTTTCACTTGTTTGCTTTCTTGAATTAGAAAAACCTACTTCATCTTCCAGAGTTTTTAGCCCTTTTGACGACTGGGGAGAACATCTGGTACAAAATCTGAGGCTAAAACATCATGTTCTGAAGGGACAGCTGAGCTGAATACTTCTTTGGCTTCCTTTAAGCCAAGGGGCACTGCTCAATCACATGGTGTAGCTAAGACACCACAGATAAGCTCTGTGCACTGACCAAATCTTGTTTCTTACCTCACTTATTCCCACTCAGGAAGAATAGTTCTGTCAATGCCAAAGGATTCATATTAGGGTAAAACTCATGTAAAATTAAAGCAGGGTCATCATCCTCACCTTCAGCAGACAATCATCTAAAAAGGGCCAGTGCAGATGACCTATTGCAATGGAGTAGCTCAAGAGAACCAAGAGCTGATTTGGCCAATCGGTTTGCTACAGATAGTCTGCTTCTTCAGGTGCCTCCATGTTCTCACATCCTCCTCCTCCGCCTCCTCCTCCCTTCCCTGGTTGCCAGGCAACTACAAAAAGGACCGGAGAGAGTGCTGGAGGAAACCACCCCGGAGGGCACTGCGTGGGTTTGGGTTTTCTTTCCCAGAAAATACTCAAGGGCAAAGTGGCCTTGGCTTCGGAGGCAACATCTCACTGTGAAACACTGCTTTGCATGAACATTGGTTGCGGGGCAAGTTATGTATATCCATAATAACCAAAATAAATGCCTTCACAGACTCCAAGTTTGCTTCTGAGCTTTTTCTGGGGCTCAGCTGTTCTTCATCAATTCCGCAGATCAATAATTTAAGGAGCTCAAGCATAGATATCACCAGCCTGTACAGCAGGAGATTTCACAATACCAGATACCCTATGTAGTTGTTGCAATGTCTCTGAGGATCACTGCTGTTGCTGGCCATAGCCATATGTTTACAGTACTGGCTTAACAGTGTGTCCCACAGGGCAAATGCAAAAGAAACAACATTTTTGACCAGAAATCTGTTTGCTTATAAAAGCTCAGGCACTTTTGGATGAGGAGTAACTGAGATCGGCCACTAGAAAGTGAAATGGAAAGCCCTGGACTGGACTCCATGAAGTCCCTTGGCCAACTTGGTGTGGGAGAGGCTGTCTCATTCTCCCAGATCTATCCAATTTCCTTCCCTCAGGGTTTACTATTGAGGGATAAGCCTCAAGTATATGAATAAAAAACCCTGGGATCTGATGTTTGGAGCTGCAAAAAAGAATACCTTACCCCTGAAATGACATCAATAGTATTTCAAAATACAATTCAGTTTAAAAAATGGTGGCATCAACTAAACACAGGTACAAAGTCAGGTAAAAAAATACCTGGAAGATTAGACACACACCTGTGACTTTACTTTCAAAACAAGCTTAATTTGTGAAGTCTTATCTTGTGTAGGACTGAACCTAACAAGAAAGAGAAGTGAAGAAACTTTCTGTTTCAGCAACTTTAATATTACTTTTTGTTTCCTATAATCACACTGAATTCTTGATGCTTTTCAGTATTTCAGGCATATTTTTGAGACCTATTACTGCACAACAAAATCTGTTTTTACCCCTACTTCCATATATTTTGCCAGAAAAGCCATCTTTTTCTAAGCAAAGTTTTCCATTTTTATTATCTAGTGTTCTGCCTAAAATGATAAAGGCTGTACCCTGAGGCCATTCAACCTAATAGCATTCACTACAGATTCTGAAGTCATAGTTTAGGACCATATCCTCTTAACCACATATCCCAAATGTCTTGGGAATTTTCAGTTTCCCCAAGAACTCTCCCTGCCCTTCTGAGTAGCCACTTGCTATTTCTGTATAGTCCACAATTAATTACTACTGATCTAAATGACCCAGTCATAACCAGACCCACATGTTGCTCTCAGTTGAAAGGAGAAATCCTTTTGCTTCCCCCCCATACACCTCAACCAAGGTTTAGTTTTACTAGCAATGATACAATTTCATGTCTGCAAAGGTCCTACTCTGGGTCCCAATGTTCTTGTTTGAGCCTTTCTTAAACAACTGCATCCAGCCTTCAAGTTTACAGCTTACATCAGCTGTAAGAAGCAGATTTCTCCTTCGGTTCTCTAGCAGTGCAATACAGGTAGTTAATTTTTGTCTCCGATTTTTTTTTTTTCCTTCCCACTGGCACATCCAAGGTTCCCTTATCCCCTAAGGTCATGGTTTGGCTTGCTGCCTTTTCTGCTGAGGTTTGAAGTCCAAAGCAGTACTCTATCACAAAATCTCAATAGTACCTTTGCAGTTCTTGGAGTAGAAAATTGAAGTTTAGAGTGATTAACAAAAGGAAACTAGGATTTAGGAATAAATTTTTGCTGAGTTGTCCCTTTCCTCCTTTTAAACACCACTTAAATTTAGCACCTAAGGGTACAAAACAAAACATGTTCTGATTAAGTGCTCATTTCAGCTTTTTAATGTCAAGGTGCCCCTGCTATTATGGGAAGGGTACGGATAGGATTATGAATTCTGGCAACTAAACCTCATTATTTTTTAAAATGGTTTATCCCTTTACTAGCTCTAGAGGGAAAAGTCTGTAGAATATAGAAATAAAATATGAAAGGATTTTCTTGAAAGAAATGGATAAGACTGGATGGACAGACACATTTTTCTGCATGATGCAAAGACCTCAGCTACGTACCCTTGTGCAGCAGCATCAGCCATGGCAGCCCAGCTGGGCTCTGGACAGAGCCATATTTGACATTATTACAAAACCCAGGACATTGCAACGGGCAGGCTGAAGTGGGAAGAATGAGGAGGGGGCAGAAGAAGGGGGTGGGGGGGAAACTGTGCAGGGAGGGGAGCGGTGAACCAGTAGGGTGGAGGGCAGGTTGTGTGGAAGGACCCTGGTGTGGCCATGCAGGCTCCTCTTGGTTGGGGTGATTGAAGCCTTGCTCTGTGTGGAAGAAAGGTGAATGAATAAATTCTTTCACAAGTGCACACATCCTAGGGGAGCATTTCAAATAGCAGTCTGCAGTGGGCAAGAAACCACTGCATTTAAATACAGCTCGCTTCCCAGGGGTATGGGAATCAAATGAGAAGCTACTCATAAGGCTGTAAAATGAAACCACAAAAAACGTTAGCAGAAAAGTCATGTTTTAATTTAGAATTACTCACCGACTGATAAGAGAGCCAAAATACGAACATGTTCCCTAATGTTGATGGCTAAATGCCTTTCTCAAAGCATGTTAAAGGAGAAGGAGCAGGCTGGAATGAATTTGAGAGAAAGCTGAGCATATGCTACAGCACCAGACAGAATTGCAAGGACCAAATAACACAGCAGGACAGTGTAGGTATTGACCACCATTCCCACTCAGCACCTTTAGTATCTCCTCTGGGGTACCATAAATAATGTGACTTCAGGGTAATTTTGGAAATAGCCTGCTGTTCTTTGGGGATAGTTTTCTGGGACCGAATAATTCAGTCACCCCTAACATTTCTTAGGGCATGTCTATGCAGAACAATACAGCACCATGTGAGGATGCCTACAGTAGTTCAGGTCTGTATCCCGTCCCAGCTGCGTTATTGTGTGAGGTGCAGGGTCAGCCCACTTAGGCAGAGGAGGACATTAGTGCAGCTCAGCTCTACCTGGTCCTGGTGCTACTGCCGTAGCCCCAGCTCTGGTGTCCACAGCACAGTGCCCTGTGCCATGCAAGTACGCTTCCACATTCTCATAAGGCAGCAGCTCTGGCTTTAGGGACTGTGGTACAGATTAAGACCGTTTACAGCCTTAGTAGTAAAAAATGTGCTATATGTTACATCTATAAAGCACGTAAGTGATGGGCAATGATAACCCATCAATTTTCATTGGTTTTCTGCAGTACTGTCCTGCAAATACACTTAAGCAAAACCACATGGTAATCCTGCCTCCTGAATAGGAGAACACTTTCATATCTAGAGCTCAGACAGACTTTACACGGGTCTCTACACTGTGGTCTTCCCTACTTCTTAATTGTTTCTACTTCTGCTGCTGCCTGAGCGACACAATGACAAAAAGATGGATGTCTTCCCCATTTTCATGGGTTTTAAGTTTGTATCTTCAGTATATTTCTCTCTCCAGTGCCTTATGCTTTTGGATTGAGTGTATCTGGACAGATTCAAGATTTCTATACCTTCCAGACCCAGCACTCTTTCCCAGATGCCCTTAGACATCTCAGTCAAATGCTGTTTTACACATAAGCTTCTTTTCTCTGGTTCAGCAGGCACTTCTCTGGTTCAGTAGGTTCTAAGACACCCTACAGAGAAGGAAAGACAACACTGAGAGCTCCAAATGTTGTAGCAATAGCACCTGCCCTTACCTTGTGAGCAGTGCTGGGCAATCTCTGCCCATTCCATTATTCAACATTGGACTTAGACCAGAAGTTCAAAACAACCTTGCAATACATGCCCAGTGCAGCTATGTGCTAAGCACTATCAGTAAAACACTCAGAGAGGTTTATATTTTCTGAAAAGAGCTGCAACAAGTTATTTGTGCTGGGAATTCTTCTCCATACATATTTATGGGGTCTGTTTACTCAAATAAAGCAATGTGTGAAATTCAACAGACACAGAACCTCACAGAGAAGTCTTCTGTCTGCTTTAATTAAAGAGAGAAGGAAAAGACCCAAGGATTCTTTACTGTAGTGAAAGTTAAAAAGATCAACAGAAACCGCTGTGGGTGGATGAAGCTTCTACATTTTAATGACTCCTGACATGTCTTTAGGTCCTCCAGGCTTTCAAACCATTACGATACAAGGAAGTTCACTGTGGTCACTAGACACACAGATACTGTCCCAGATTATGTACTGCCAGTTGTTAAGAAGGAGAAAAACAAAACAAAACACGTTCTGCTTCAAGGAAGGAGAGAAAACCACCACACTTTTTTATTTTATAAAAGTGTACAATACCCAGGATGCAGAGGATGGGGGCAGAGCGGCCCTTACCCTGAGTTAAAGCTCTCTGGTTCTAATACGTACATCACAAGTAAGAAATAAAGAAAAAGCCAAATCTTGGGAATGTCAGTTAGGGAAAAAAAACAAAAACAAAAAAAACCTTACCTGTGCAAAAGAGAGAGATTCATATGCAAGTAGAACCACCATGCTTTCCTATATTCCCTTCCATTTTGTTTGGGTTGAGCGTTGATTTGTTTACAGTATTTAAAGCTCCTTTTTAATGAGTTGTGTGAAATCTGGCAGACACGTAGTCTTTTTGAACAACAAAGAATTTCCTGCATTAATGAAGAAGGAAAGAAAGCCAAGAATTAATTTATTACAACACATTAATTACTGCATGAAATAAAAGTTCAAATAATCAGCAGGAACCACAAGGCTGAGGTAAAGGTGAGAGGAGATAAAATATGCACATTCTGCTTTGGTGATGGGCAAAAAAAGGCCCCATTGCTACCAAACAAAAATATAAGAAGTGCAGCTGGAGTTTGTTATTACAGAAGAAAGGAATTATATTGAGGGAACTTCTGGAAGTCTTTCCTTTTGATAAACAACTGCTCCAACTTTACACAGAGGGACCAAAATAAAAATAAAGATAAATCAACCACAGCTAACAACAATGAGTGGATAGGTATACAGAATTGCACAGCTTGTTTGGAGACAGATATGTCACACATTGAAAAGGCAGCTGAAGACTTGCAGGAAAGTTTTGCCACAGGGGAGATTAGAAAAAATACACAAAAACCTATGAAACTTCCCCCCGTGAAACAGGGCTTTGAAATTGTATGTTGCAAAAATGTGTGTGCACACATGGGCGGGGTGTGTGTGTGTTTAAATACTTACAGAAGTTACACGGCCAAGGAAAGTGGTGAAAATGTCATTACTATGGGATGAAATGTGAATGCAACTATTTGTATGCCTGTGCATGCACAAATGGAGTTGAGGTTGTTCTTTTGCAGTGCATATTGGAATACCTCCTAGAGGCAAAGCGGCAGGGAACTGCATCCTGCACATCCAAGTGTCTCAGTGTTTGTCACTGTGGACGTGTCCACTCAAAGAAGGGATAACAACAATCTTACCCAGAGCCTAGCATTTTCAGTCTTGCGTTTGCTGCCTGTTGCCACAGGTCTGAGACCAGAACACAGTATTGCATGGTATGCACCATGCATATGAGGTACTACGTACAATGGCACTGACAAGTCTTGGTAGCTGTGCTGATGCCCTGCCCTTGCTGATGACCAGGAAGAAGTGACTCAGTGCCACCTTCCGCATTTTCATTTAAAGGTTTACTGGGACAAAGCCACAATACTGAGTATGGGGTATGAAATGAATTACTATAAACTTGCTGGATTAGCTAGCTTGAAGAATTTTGCCAAGTCAAATGTTGGGATAGCAATTGCCTTCTTTAGTTACTTGTAAGGTGGTCTGCAAATCTTTTCACTGGAAGCACAAGATGAACATTTGTGGTCTTACTTGTATTTCTGTGGTTCTAGCTTTCCTCAAAAGAAATATGGCTTTACAATCAGTAAGAGATGTGGGTGATAAAGATTCTTCATTTAGCTGTGAACCCACAGAACATAAACCAGAACTACAGGTAGAAGCTCAATGCAATGCTACTAACATTTTCCTCTGTGTGAACAGTCAATGTTAGATAGAAAGAGTGTCATGCTGTGGGGGACATCTTTGGTACTCCACAAGGCCACGTGGAGTGCAAATCTCTTGCTGTAAGAAATAAAGGATGACATGAGGCTGTTAACTCCAAAAGGAAATGGATCGACTGAATGCAAGACTGAGATACTCAGGTGACAGAAACAAGGCACTTCCAGAGGAGGTTTGCTCTGAAGGGGACCACATTTTCAGTCCTGCTGCTCGGCTGATGGAGAACACCTCAGAGATCACACACAAATCATGAGCTGCAGTAACAGCTTAAAGAAATTCAACGTACTTTGCAGTGCTTGCCCAAGCATGTTTGTGAGGCCAGTGTTTCCTGGAACTGGAGTGCTGCTCCCTCCCCTTGCAGCTTTCCCGCTCCAAGCACTGCTGGTTGTTTTGTGAGCAGCCTCATTCACTGCATGCTGCACTTGCCTGAGGCTGGAAATCCGTCTCCCTCCTTCTCCCTCCTCCCAGCCTGCAGCTAGTTTTGATGGGATATTTTTCTCCCCGCATTAGCTTGCTTTCTGCTTCTCTTTTTCCGAGCTAGGTCTGTTTCCTCCTCCTAATTATTCATGCAGGAGAGCAGATGGCAGGGGGAGTGGATTTCTCACTCGCTGGGAGTGTGCTAGCTTATACAGACACTAGGTTTTGTCAAAGGGGGAATAACGCCAACTGCAGAAGCAAGGAAGATATTCCAGAGCCTGGTTCCTAGCATCCCCTATTCTCTGTCCTTCATTCAAGCAGGATATATTTTGGGCAACAGCATTCAGATTTCAGTGTGTATTTATGCCAGTTATATCACATCATGCTTTTTCCTTCTCTTGTTTTAAATTTTTAATTAGGCTGAGAAAACAATTCACAGCATATCATTTATCGAAATGAATGCAGCTTTTTCATCTCAAGAAATAGCTGCAGTTCAATACAGTCACAAACATTTGGGTGCACTATTTTCACGTCTGCAGTAGAATCATCAGTAGTCCTCTGCAAATCTTCCATATTCAGACAGTGCAGGTCAGTTGTGATGACGTAAGTGGGACATGGACAGGATCTGTCTGACCTGAGGGGAGGACATTTGTATGTACACCTTGCCTGCAGCCTGCACTAGGACACTCACCAACCATCCCTATGCCTGCTTCAGTGATGAGGGCATTGCTGGGAGTGTTCCCAATGGGCAGACTGTACAAGCCATGCTGTTTTGTAGTCCAGCAGTATTTACTGTCACAGAAATAGGCCACTCCATGCCAGTTGGCCTCAGTACCCAGGGACACTCCTGGACATGTATAATTCATTAGACTAGGTTTAACTGTGCTACAAGTACCCACACAGGCATCTCAGTTTTGCTAGCCCAAGTGACCTTTTCATTAGCGTGCCAGAATGTTGCCACTGGAATGCAGCTGCAATTATCATTGGTAAAGCTTCTGTTGCAGTTATCACCATTGCCAAAATAAAATGCAGACGAGAATATACACACACTTATGCAGCCCTTGCAGTCTGACCAGCTCTAGCTGACAAACCACTACTAGGGACATTATCAGCAAAGCTACTGTTGTAGCCTCATTAATAAAGAACAACAATGCTTTACATGAAGTCTTTAAATCGAAATTTTGCCTGGTAGGTTCTGTAGCAATAACAAAGTGCAGTCACTTTTTGATTTACAGTAACGTTCAATGGGTAACCCAAGAACAGCACAGAGAAAGAAGTCATTTGTAAAGGCCACTGGGGTCTGTGCTGTTTTAATTGAAGCAACAATGCTGTCTTTGACTGCTACAAAAGTACTGCCAGACTTTAAGAGTTTTCGCTGTTTTTCAGAAAGCCTGAACCAAAATAACCTTGCAGAAAACTATATGCAACTGAAAACAGCTATTCAGAAAGAATGGACAAGTCAACCAAGTCCAGGTTTTAATCTGTGGTTTCAAAAGCTTCTCTCTCATGCTGTAAATTAAGATAACTGAGTTGTAAATCAATGGAATTGCAGTAGGGGAAAGCTGGTGAGAGAGGACCTGTCTGATGTTTAGCACACTAAAGCAAAAGCTCAATTTCAATTTTATGTCAGCAGAATGAGCAGCAGGAGTGAATGCGCTTCCAAGCAGTGATTTGCTGTTTATCAAGGCCAGTCTTGCAGAGAAGAAGCCAGCAAAGAGGAATGAGGGAAAAAAAACCCCAAACATGACAAAGTAATTTAAGGTACTGTCTTCAGACATCAGAACCCATTTAATTTGAAGCAAATGCCACTTTGCTTCCATTTGTTATCAATGATGCTAGACTGTCAAGGTAACACAGACAAAGGAAACTTAAGAAATGTGTTTTCATTACGTCTCACAGATAAAAGCTTCGGCAGTCAGAGCAGAAAAAAGAATTACAACATACCCTGGTTCCATCATATGTAACATGCAGTGCATGTACCTCCCTTCGAGGATGGTTTCTTCATCACCAAAAAACTTAGACTGTTGTGGCTGTAATGCTCCTATTAATCAACTTCTCTTTAATTGGGTCCCTGCCACGTGTAATTGAGATGTGGCTTTTGCCATGAAGCCAGTCAATAACTCTTCACTCTATAGCAGAAAAAGTGCATTCAAAGAAGTTAGCTGTAAGAAAGGCAAACTGAATAATCCTTCAAGATTCAACAGGGAAGCATGAACTCAGCTGAGTCATGTTTTGATCATACAATGATCATACAATGATCAATTAATCAATGAGGAGTTCAACCTCCTGAGCCCAAAGTTGCGTGATGGGATTCTTAACTGTTTTGGACTCATGCCCTTCCAGCCCAGCTGAAGTTGAGACTTGGTCAAACACTTCAGGGTGTAACAGTGTTTTGTTGAATGGGGAATTTAGCCATGGGATCATGAAAAGAAGTTTTTTGTGCAGTACTATTGTTTGCACAAAACTTGGAAACATGTAAGGCTATTTACAGCAATAAAGACATGCTAGAATATCAACAACTTTCAGAGTCAACCAGGAGGCTCCTCTGAGCAGTTTAAGTTGTGTTCATACAGCAGGGCCTTAGGAAACCATTCTGAGACACTTGCTGTAGGGTTATTCCAAGCACTCAGGGCTAGTCACATTAGTACCTGAAGCAATGCTCTCCAGCCCTATTAGCATTTTTTATTTGCAAAACCAGTATGCAGAAACAACTTTCTGGGCAACCCCATGCCACCCCCTTGCTATACCTTATAACTTGGATTTCCTTCTCCCCCGGTCCCAACTGTTGCTGACTCACTGGCAGGGTTTTTTCTTCTTCCATTTTGCTGTAATCGCTTTATGCTGAGGCTCTATTGATCTGCTGAGGATATGCAAGCAGGAGAATTTCTTGACAAGTCTGAGGCCACAGGTCTCTGCCTGCTGGCAAGCGAGCATGGGGAAGTCAAGTAGGCAGAGGTGCTGGGCCAAATCTCAATTGCTTTTTACTGAACACCATCTCTCCTGGGCCAGCAACACCACCACTCTTTACAAAGCCTAGCAGAAGCATTTAAATGGCCACATGAAATTGTGGTAGTTCCTGCCTCTCCCAGGCCCTGAGACAGACAGAAAAACAAAAAACAAAGCAAAAATCTAAGAGAAGAACAAGCAGGCTAAGCATGTTATCTACAGTGAAACAGATGTTTGATCCTGTGAGCTACTGAACCTAGTTCTTGCAGCCCAAGCTGCTGGTTAGTCTCCTTTTCCACGTAATTTTCAAAGTACTGTAGTTGTCTTCCTCAGGAATTGAACTGCTGTTCCACCCACCGCTCACAACGAAGAGAGCATTTTCTGTTCCTTTGGTGTTGTGCATCCCCTCTTCAGGCAGCAGAGCCTGCTGGGATCCACACAGCCCTGAGTGCAGCCACGTTGGTTCTCACCCACTGTTTCCTCAAATGTTAATAGTTTCAGGGTTACCGAGTGTTTGTCCTGGGTCACAGCAATGACCAGGGATGCTTTAGAAGTCTCATTACCGGTTAATGAAACACATAGGCTGTTTGTCATGAACCAACTCACATTGTGCATCCAACCAGCCTCCTGCCTGATTTCAAACGCTGAGGTTCACGAGGTAAGGGGGAAAACCCATGGGGGGGAACCCACGAGGTGGAGGGGGGAAGGAACAACTCACATGGGAGAGAAACTCGTGGTGGGGGGCAAACATGGAAAAGACTCATGGGGGGAACACTAGTGGGGAGTCGAAAAAGGAAACACCCACATGGGAAAAATCCCACGTGGAATGAACATGGAAAATGTCACGTGGGAAAAACTCATGTGGGGGGTGAACACAGAAAAACTTGAGAGGAAAAAACTCACGAGCGGATGAACACGGAAAAACTCTTGTAGGGAAGACACTCGTGATGGGGGAAAACACGAAAAAACGCTCGCGAGGGGGTGAACATGGAAAACCTTGTGTGGTGAAAAACACGCATGGAATACCTTGCGGGGGGGGGAGATGGGCAAGGAGGGGGGAGGACGGGGGGAGATGGACGGGGGGGTATGTGTAAAGACAAATGGGGATGAACATTGCATGGCTGCTATAGAAGTGCGAGCTCTCATTGTTCAGGGAAGAGCAGTTTTAGAGATAACAGAATAGAAAAACTGATCAGCTGGGAACCAATTAAGAAAGAGCATGCAAGTAGATGGATTAAGTGTAAAAAATAAACCCAAGAGAAGCCTAAGACGGAGGAAGAAATAGCTATCAACACCATGCACCTACCAGCAAAAAAGAGGAATAAATACCCACTATAAACAGCACAGCCCTCCTGGGGAAAGCCTCAGGACTCTGGCAGCTCATCAAACCCTTCCCCTCTCACATACACATGATTTTCTATATAACATTTTTCAACTGTATTAATGAGGCTTTTCTGTATTAGTTTGGATTATGAATGTAAAATATTGTAGCAAAGCTAACAGACAAGATTGGGCAGCTGTTAAAACAATCAGCCATTGCCATTCTTGCCTGCAACTCATCGCACAACTTTTCTGGTGAGGAGAATGAAGACCGTGGTGAGGTTTCTTCCCATGATACTGGAGCTGCAGCACACTGACCAGCTCAGACTCTCGAGGATGCAAGGGTCAGATTTTCACCTTTATATCCTTTTCCTTTCCTAGGATCTTCCACAGCTTACTCAGACATACACCACAGGATCTGGCAGTTTTCCATCTCATTCCAGGAAGGGAGCTCTGTCCTTATTTGTAAACAATGCAGGCATTTTCATGAACATCAGATAATCTTCAGTTTGTTACTGGTATTCTAGCTCTGGGGTTCCTATGAACTTTTAAAATAGCACTTCAGCACTGAAAAAGATTCCCTTTCCCCTGGAGTTATCTAACAAATTTTCCTGACCTAACATTATCAGCTATGCTAAATGAGTGGTGATTCCGGAGAAATAAAGGTAGAAACAATATTGTGAAAACACACAGTTAACCTGGAACTTAATCCACAGTGAATCTCTAGTTGGCTCACTATAATCATTATTACAGCACATACCAAAAGCAATCCCCCCGTCCCTCCAATCCACTTCACAGAGCATAAACCACCAAAAAACACCACCAACAGCAAAGTCTTTCTACTTTTTCCTAGCAACAGTCTTAACCTTGACCCTAAATTGTTTCTGGGTTTTCACATGTGATATGACAAAACATTAGGAACTTGGACATTTTAAACAACAGAAATTTAGGGGGAAGCCTGGATAGAAGCAAGTCTTGCATTAGAACTACAGCAAATTCTCAGAGGAGTTTGAAAGTACAGTTTTTCAGTCTTGTATTTGGGAAGATCTGAAGCATCAACCCTTTCATTTTCCTTTGTCAGAATGAAAGATGTAATTTCTGATCAAAAGAATTCAGCATCTCTGATTTGAAGACTTTCAGAAAGTATTTTCTTTCAGTATGTTTCTATCTCTGTGGACTAGAGGAGAAGCTAATTTTGAAATGTTTAAGCTTTCCAGGGATGAAAGCTCTGTTTCTGGGCCAGCTCTACTGAATACGCTGTGTGCCACTTGATCTTTGTGCTGGGAAAGAGCTTTGAAACCACAGAATGAAGCCAGCCCCATTCTGCTGTTTGGTCGTGGAGTTTAGCATCACATAGGGCTGACATCAAACTGAGAGGGTTTACATCAGAAATGACAGATGGCAAGATGGTTGCCACCCCTATCAACCTTGTCCTGCCACCAGCTCTTGAGTCTGAACCTGCCTGACACCAGGACAGCTCCAGTTTATAGCTGTTAAACGTGAAAGGATGTATTTTTCATGTCAGCAGAGCAGAACAGTTGGTAATTTTTCTAGAGCAGAGATTACAGCAGGCTGCCAGGCAGCCGTCAGTTCTGACATGCCATTCGGAGGGTCCCTGTTGCTGAGTACCAAATGTCTAATCCAGGGCTCAGGAAAGACCTGGAAGGTGGACTACCAGCTGATATGCATGTAATAAGCTGGTATTTCTGCAGCATGGTGATTTTTTTTTCCCTAACAATCCTTTAAAGACTATAAAATATGCCTAACAGTTTGCTGAAAATGCTGAGATTTAGCCAAGATTTAGTCACGCATACACACTGATGTGCGTGTATGTGCATTCAGGTACGCATATTGAACAATAAGTTCTACAGATATTTCAATTGGTCTAAAACATTTAACACATTTAGGTTTGGAGATTGAAATGGACACAGGCAATATTATAAAAAAAAGGAGGACAGTAATTTTCTGCCCTTTTTCCCTTTCACAGGTGGGGAAACAGTGAAGAAGGTTTCTCCTTAAAGGGCAGACCCAGGCAGGGACACTATCCTTACAGAAGTCTATAGGTCTGGCTAGGGACTACTGAATGTTAAGTCAAAGCCACAGAATCGTGTCTGAAGTGAAGGCATATTTCAGACCTGTCATTGAAGTGCTCTGGTACACTACCAACATTTGGTTAGCAGGTTGTGGCTAGAAGGGAATGCAGCCTGCCTAAACAGCAACCACCCCTTCCCTGACCATCCTGTTCTCTCATGAAGGCAGTGTTGCCCTTAATAGGTCACTGGATCCACTCTCCCATGAAGAGAAAACATCCCTCAGGAAACCACGTCTTGGCTGTTGGTTGTTTGGGCATGTGTACAGATAACTTAACTCTCCTGCTCCTACACTCAGAAAGTCTCTGTAAGGCTGACTCCTACTGTTCTGGGCCATCTGGATACATCAATTCTAAAGTACTGTAATAGAAAAGCAGTCCATCATGTACTAGAAGACAACAGGCGGTGTTAGCTGGGCACCAGCGATGCGGTAGATTAAGTATTCCCCAACAGTTGTCGTGTGCCATTTGTACAGTGCATGTAGGATGTGTGGGTATTTCACAGACACTGCTCTAACTTGAAACAAGACTTCATTCACCAGATGGTCCCAATTCTTTTACAGTTAAGTTAAAAAAAAAAAATCCATATAAATCCTGATTAACCTGTGTAGCTCACTGTGAGAAAATATCACATCGAATAGGTCACTTGTTACACCTTAAAGGTATTCCAGTGCCCCAGCAAAACGCTTAGATTCTGCAGGGCTCCAACAGACTTGGTTCAAGCCTTGACACTGACAAGGCAGTCTTTCTAACAACACTAGGAAGGATAACAGTGCGGCAGCTATTACCTTTCATTCTTTACTTAAGAAAATGACCCACCACCTAGAATTAGACTAAAACATCTTCCCTTGAAGTATAGTGTATGAAACACACTGTGCAAATTGCATGCCTTTCTTTGATGTATTCAGGTCTAGTAACCAAGTAAGAAGGGCCATACAGTTACTGTGGGAAGTTAGCTCTTACACTATTATGTGCCTGAGGCAATTCCCTGTCTCTCTTACAGAGGGAAGCAGCGAACATATCCCAGGCCAATATTCTGTGTGATGTAACTCAAGCCAACAATAGAGAATTATGAGATTACTCTGCTGCAAATGCATCGGTAGGAAAAAGGGTCATCTGCTGCCTTCCCTACCATTTTCCTCACAGCATTTCTGTCACTCTGATTTGCTGCTCTTCTGTCTACAGAAAAGAAGGGTAATCCTGTTGTGCAGCTACCTCCTTCTCCAGTAATTAATTTGTTGCTTGAAGGTACAATACTAAATGACTTTTAATTTCATTTTGAAATACATTGTGCTTTGCAACTCCTTTTGCAGAAACTGGAAAGGAGCTGATTTTCTTCTGGATCATGTTGTTCTTTCTTAGCATTGTGTGCTTGGTAAATTATATTAGCACAGCATGAAGTTGGCACAAGACGTGATGTAGCCTCAACTGTAAAATCAAAACTGTTTGGCTGGAAGAATAAAGGATATTGCCCCCGCCCCCTCTATCCATGATATTCAGGGAAGAGGAAAAGCACAGTTTGGTTATGTTCCTTAATTTGTCATTAAAACATATATATATATTCTACAGCAAATTCCTTTTGACTGATGCTAAATGCCTGGCTAATTCTGTAGGCTGAGATAAGAAGAAGTGACAAATCTACAAAGTTGCATTAAGTCAGTTTTAATATGACATATATTGTACTTTCTTCTCTTGGATCAGAATCAACCTGCAGGTATTACTTTAAAGAGTTTTGCTCAACCTCTGCAAAGAGTCCTGCCAACTGTATAGACTAGATGGGCAATAAAGAAATCCAAGATAATTGATTCAGGATCTAGCCCCAATATATTCCCTGTAAAAAGGAATAACTTCAACACTTCGTCAGCGTAGGACCTCTTTAGCATGCCTCACTGGATAAATTTGGCCAAGACACTCAATCCATTGAAGACATATGTTGTCATGAAACACTTCTTTTGCCACTCCCATAAGGCACCTCTGGATTTCAGATAAATTCAGATGCCCTGAAGAAAAATGTTTCCATTATTGATCTTTTGGATCAATTTGATGTTGAATAACTCTTTTTCCTGTTAAAGTTTTCAATGAACAAGGGTTTTGAGTGTAATGAAATGTCAAGCAAAAAGCACTGAAGGGACTTGTTATTTTTATTGGAGTTCTCTCTGAAATCCTCTACTCCATTTTTATAACCAGCTTTGAAACTTACATAGTGATTATTTCACATGGCAGGGCTTCATCCCTGCTGAAGACCATAAAAATGTAGTTATCTTAAAGGGACTCTTCACCTATCTTGCTCACCCTAGCAATGAGCAAACTCTTCAGAAATAGGTTTAGAACCTCATTAGCTGCAGTTACCTGCAGCTGGTTGCACTGAACCTCAAACTCAGCTGTTTTAGCCATGAGGGAAGCTCATGCTGCAGAAAACTGCAGTTTTTTCCAAGACCTCGGAAAAATATCATTCTCTCAACATCTTAAATATCCATGGATAATGTTAAGACAGGGTAGGGCAGAGGACTCCCAAACCCGAGGGAAACGGGATGAGGATTTGGCTCCATTTCAGGTAACGACCGACGAAGCAGCTCCTGACTCAGCACCTTGGACAGCGGAACAAAGGTGAGTCGATGGTCCTCACAGAGCAGCCGCTTTCCCACGTGTGAGCACACACATGAACCGAGTGGTCCTTCTTCCCAAGAGAGAGCAACCCGTGAGGCTTTCTTGGTCAGGAAGACCCCAAGAAGTCCTAGAGTTTTGACACTAGCAATAAGGATATTAGGGAATAAGTATGGAGGGAAAAAGTGGATGAAATATGAACACAATCTCCAAATTACCTGCATTACTGACAAGTTCAGTAAGACCCTGCAGTAGCTGCAATGTAGAGGCAGTGAAGTGAGGAATATTTCTTAACCACCACAGCTGTATACTGTTCACAACATTTCAAGTCCACCTAAGGATAAACAATATTAAAAAAAAAAATGGAAGTAGGAAAAAAAAAGAAAATTAAGGCATGTATAGTCATAGAGTTACTACTTCTGCAACTCGTAATAGCACAGCATAATAGTACATGGTGATAACATGTGAGTTTTTAAAAAAAAGAAAGGAAAGCAACTAATATGATAAACTCAGTGGATGGGAGATCTCTAAGTCATAAAAGGGCTTAGGACTCAATGAATTCTCAGGAGAACAGGTAAAGAGTAAACTGAAATACTCTAGAATTTCCTAGGTCTCTCAATCTCTTTCTTTTTTGATAGCATGCTTCAAGAAAACCAAAGCCCCAGTTGTTTTGTCAGTCTGGGCCTTATTTATAAACCTCAGCTTATTCACTAGAGAGGAACAATTAACCTTCCAGCACAAGTACCAATTCTTATACTTAAGAAATGGCATAGAATGAGTGATGTGCAGTCTGAAATTAAACCACACAAATGTTTTAAGCTCTTGAACAGACTAATGAAGATAACTATTAAGACAGAAAGACATATTCATTGAGGGTGCCTGCTGAACTGAGCACACCAGTCTAGCCATAAGAACAGCCTCCTCATTACATATTGCAACATATCACAATAAGCTGGCATTCACTGAAGTAGAGAACTTCAGTCCAAAATACTTCTAAAACATGTAACTTTTCTGATGAACTGCTTTCAGACTACATACCTGTCTTTTAACCTGTAAAGCATTATGGTCAAATAATGTAATTAAGCAAATGGGATCGGAGATCTGACAAATATGTTCAGTCCCATGGCAGTTTACTTTAACTTACTTGGCAAGAAATACTGACCGCTTAGCTAGTATCTAGAGTGCAGGTTTGAGTATCACCAGCACAGCTAGTCTGGGCATTCTCCAAAAGGGCTTCACCACACTTGATAAGAGCTATATTTACTGCAGGGACCACCATCAATGAAGACATTTACGTTGTTCAGGAAATCAGTCCACACTGCTGATGTACATTTCTTTAAGAAGGCTCAGACTGAGGTTTTTTTTGTCTAGTCTTAGAGCAACACTTGCCAACAGTGTTATGCCACAATCAGGGGGAGTTTGAAAAAGACTTCCATATCTGTTTATTTGCAAGACTTTTACAGAAGATTAGCAACAGTTGCATGCAAAACCTTGAGGAATTTTGTGTCAGAAGGAGATCTAATAAAATACACATTGAATTTTTAATTCAGGCAAATGCATTTTTACCTTCCCTGAGAGGGGAAACAAAGCTGCTATCACAGCAGAATGTGTTAGTGTTCCATTTCAGAGCTATATGTAGAGAGACTAATATTATCTTTGCAGAAACGTCAATAGTAAGCTGCCCAAAAGACAGAAAAAAAGAGCTCATGTGGGAGCACGCACACACACACACATATAAATATAAATTGCGAACAGCCTGAAGGAAGTTGGCTACATTTCAATTTTAAGTAGAAAAATCAGTTCCACAGACTAGACAATTATTCCCACAGGGTGAAGGCTAGAATATTTTCTGTATTTTCACTCAATATTTTCTAAACTTCTGTTATCATTCTGAAATACGGTACAGGGCAGAAATGTTTCAGCATATGTTTGATATTGTTATTAATGAGGAAGAAAGTGAAGAAAATACTGCATTAGTGCATTCTGAGAGACTCCATGGACATGGATAGGGTACCAGTTTGACTAAAAGACTGAATCCTGGCCTAATTCAATTACTATGAGGAATTTAATTACTTTCTCTTGTTAGAGGGGGTGTGCAAAAGTGTCCAAACAGACTGAGATCTGCGTACTCAACTCCCATAGCTAGGTGAGGAAATATCACCTAAAGCATGCTCTCTCTAAAATATTAATATAAATATATAAATATTAAATATATTAATCAAAACTTAAAAATCTAGAGCAAGGACTAAGAGATATTGAAACAAAGGGATCTTCAAATGAGTGACTGAAGCTTTAGATCAGTCAGATCACCTAGAACATCCACATCAGTTTAACTTGGTTTAAGATACAACAGCTAGGTGTGAACTATACCCGCATTAATTAACATGAATGAAAAAATTGCTGTAATGAAACAAAGTGGAAAACTTTTGAGGGCAGTAGAAGGTTTTAAGACTGTGGTTAACTTCTTTCTCTACCGCCATTTTTACAACTCAGAATAATATGCTATACCTTTTCCTGAAACTAAAGCTCCTCATGAAGACATTGTTTAGTAACTCCCTTTTCAGAGGGAGCTACAGACCATATCAGTGCCAGGTACCTCCTCTGCTTTGAGCTTTACAAACTTCTTATAAAGCTGCTGATCAAGTTCCTTGAAAGAGATGTGAACAGCAGATCAAAAGGTTAAAATGCTCATGGATTGGCAGGGCTCATTGAGAGGGCTTTAAACTAGGTTCGAAGGGGGAAGGGGATAAAACCAGGCTCACTAGAGATGAGCCTAGGGGTAGCATGCCAATGCTGGGGGCAAAATCGATAGCCCAGCTCAAGTGCATCTACACCAATGCAGGCAGCATGGGCAGCAAACAGGAGGAGCTGGAAGCCATTGTGCAGCAGGATAGCTATGACTTAGTCGCCATCACAGAAACATGGTGGGGTGCCTCTCACGATTGGAGTGCTGCAATGGATGGCTATAAACTCTTCAGAAGGGACAGGCGAGGAAGGAGAGGCGGTGGGATGGCCCCGTATGTTAGGGAGTGTTTCGATTGCCTAGAGCTCAACGATTGTGATGATGATAAGGTTGAGTGTTTATGGGTAAGGATGAGGGGGAAGGCCAACGAGGCACATATGTCCTGCTGGGAGTCTGTTATAGACCACCCAACCAGGATGAAGAGGTGAATGAAGCTTTCTACAAGCATCTGGCAGAAGTCTCACAATCGCTAGCCCTTGGTCTCATGGGGGACTTCAACTTCCCGGACATCTGCTGGAAATACAACACGGCAGAGAGGAAGCAGTCTAGGAGGTTCCTGGAGTGTGTGGAAGGCAACTTCCTGACACAGCTGGTAAGTGAGCCTACCAGGGGAGGTGCCTCGCTCGACCTGCTGTTTACAAACAGAGAAGGACTGGTGGGAGATGTGGTGGTCGGAGGCCGTCTTGGGCTTAGCGACCATGAAATGGTAGAATTCTCGATTCTTGGTGAAGTAAGGAGGGGAGGCAGCAAAACCACAACCATGGAGGTTTTATTCTGGAGGGAGGACTTTGGCCTGTTCAGGACGCTGGTTGAGAGAGTCCCTTGGGAGACAGTCCTGAAGGGCAAAGGGGTCCAGGAAGGCTGGATGATCTTCAATAAGGAAGTCTTAAAGGCGCAGGAGCAGGCTGTGCCCGTATGCTGTAAGAAGAACGGGCGGGGAAGATGACTGGCCTGGCTGAACAGGGAGCTTTTGCTGGGACTCAGGAAAAAAAGGAGAGTTTACCACTTGTGGAAGAAGGGGCAGGCAACTCAAGAAGAGTACAGGGGTCTCGTTAGGTCGTGCAGAGAGGAAATGAGAAAGGCAAAAGCCCAGCTAGAACACAATCTGGCCACTGTCGTTAAAGACAACAAAAAATGTTTTTACAAATATATTAATGACAAGAAGAGAGCCAAGGAGAATCTCCATCCTTTATTGGATGCGGGGGGGAACATTGCCACTGAGGATGAGGAAAAGGCTGAGGTACTTAATGCCTTCTTTGCCTCAGTCTTTAACAGGCAGAGCAGTTATCCTCAGGGTACTCGGCCCCCTGAGCTGGAGGACAGGGACGGCGTGCAGGATGAACCCCCCATAATCCAAGAGGAAGCAGTTAACGACCTGCTACGCCACCTGGATGCTCACAAGTCTATGGGGCCAGACGGGATCCACCCGAGAGTGCTGAGGGAGCTGGCGGAGGATCTCGCCAAGCCACTCTCCATCATCTATCAGCAGTCCTGGTTAACGGGGGAGGTCCCGGACGACTGGAGGCTTGCCAATGTGACACCCATCTACAAGAAGGGCTGGAAGGAGGATCCGGGGAACTACAGGCCTGTCAGCCTGACCTTGGTGCCGGGGAAGATTATGGAGCGGTTCATCTTGAGGGCGCTCACAAGGCATGAGCAGGACAACCAGGGGATCAGGCCCAGACAGCATGGGTTCATGAAAGGCGGGTCCTGCTTGACCAACCTGATCTCCTTCTATGACCAGGTGACCCGCCTAGTGGATGAGGGAAAGGCTGTGGATGTGGTCTACCTGGACTTCAGTAAGGCCTTTGACACCGTCTCCCACAGCATTCTCCTAGAGAAGCTGGCGGCTCACGGCTTAGACAGGTGTACTCTGCGCTGGGTCAAAAACTGGCTGGATGGCCGGGCCCAGAGAGTTGTGGTGAATGGAGTTAAATCCAGTTGGCGGCCGGTCGTGAGCAGTGTTCCCCAGGGCTCGCTTTTGGGGCCGGTCTTGTTCAATATCTTTATCAATGATCTGGATGAGGGCATCAAGTGCACCCTCAGTAAGTTTGCAGACGACACCAAGTTGGGCAGGAGTGTTGATCTGCTCGAGGGTAGGAAGGCTCTGCAGAGGGACCTGGACAGGCTGGATCGATGGGCCGAGGCCAACTGTATGAGGTTCCACAAGGCCAAGTGCCGGGTCCTGCACTTTGGCCACAACAATCCCATGCAGCGCTACAGGCTTGGGGAAGAGTGGCTGGAAAGCTGCCTGGCGGAAAAGGACCTGGGGGTGTTGGTCGACAGCCGGCTGAACATGAGCCGGCAGTGTGCCCAGGTGGCCAAGAAGGCCAATGGCATCCTGGCCTGTATCAGCAATAGTGTGGCCAGCAGGAGTAGGGAAGTGATCGTGCCCCTGTACTCGGCACTAGTGATGAGGCCACACCTCGAATACTGTGTTCAGGTTTGGGCCCCTCACTACAAGAAGGACATTGAGGTGTTAGAGCGTGTCCAGAGAAGGGCAACGAGGCTGGTGAGGGGTCTGGAGAACAAGTCTTCTGAGGAGCGGCTGAGGGAACTGGGGTTGTTTAGCCTGGAGAAAAGGAGGCTGAGGGGAGACCTCATCGCTCTCTACAACTACCTGAAAGGAGGTTGTAGCGAGGTGGGTGTCGGTCTCTTCTCCCAAGTAACTAGCGATAGGACGAGAGGAAATGGCCTCAAGTTGCGGCAGGGGAGGTTTAGATTGGACATGAGGAAAAATTTCTTTACTGAAAGAGTGGTTAAACATTGGACCAGGCTGCCCAGGGAAGTGGTGGAGTCCCCATCCCTGGAGGTATTTAAAAGATGTGTAGATGAGGCGCTTAGGGACATGGTTTAGTGGGCATGGGGGTGTTGGGTTGACGGTTGGACTTGATGATCTTAGAGGTCTTTTCCAACCTTAATGATTCTATGATTCTAAAAAAACCCCACAAATGTATTGTTTAACAACTTCAATCACTCTCCAAGTGTCAGACACTAAGTTAGATTTCCATGGATCTCAAACAAATTAGATGCAGAAGCTAAACTACAGCTTGACTTGAGTTAGACTATTTTTCTAATAATGCTCCTAAGTCACTATATGCTTCTGTACCCTGCACATGAGGGGTCAGATTCTCAATGTCTTCTCATTTCCCCCTTCATCAGTTCCCACACTGAGTTCCTGGACAAGAAATCAAACACCAGCCTGCTGGCCTGAAGTATACATCTTCAAGCAGTGAGAACACCTCTCAGCACAGTAAGACAGCAGGACACACAGCTGCATGCCCGAGGAGTGACTTTTAGTTTGCTACAGCACACTACAGAGTAACAGACTCTGGGATACAACTTTGGCTTTGGGAAATTGGCTTCTGGAGCCATCTAAGCTTCACCCTTGGAGGCCAGAAGTGCATCAACTCCTCTCTTCAGCCTATGCTGTCCTGTCACATTGACTGCATGTTTACAGTTCTGGGTGGTATTTTAGTACTACAGGAATACAAAGCTTAACTATTGATGACAGGTATGAACATCGCATGTCATGCAATACCACATCTTTTAAACACTATTTGCAGGATGAGTGCATTTTGCTTACTGCTGGTGGGACAGGACAGGCCAGCAAATGGATAGCAGGATGGACACAGAGCTGCTGCCTACTTCACATATACCAGAGCCAAGATAGCCAGGGAGGAGTGGGGTACGTGGAGCACTAGGTCTTGCTGGGAAGGGGAAGAAAAGAGTATGCCTACATCCAGGGATGCTACTAGACCAGAAGGAGTGGAAGAGATTAGTGTTCTACAGATGCACCCAGACAGAGCAGCTACAAATGGACAACTTACATACTTTAACCAAAGCAACTGTTTAAATATCACCATCAGCAGGAATTCTGATCTTCCCTACCTGACTTTTCAAAAAAATGACAAGAAGGAAATCAATAACTCCTCTTTCCCCATCCTGGACAAGATACTTTGGCACCACTGAGTACTGTCAGACTGGAAAAGGGGAGCAGGGTAGAAGGCAGGTTTCTAGCCTTTCTCTCATTGGGTTTGCAATGGAAATCACAACTATTGATAAATCCATTGCCAAATGGGCAATATATGTTTACTCATTTTGCTTCCTTTGTCTCCATGGAACCCATCAGAGAAAATTAATCTCCTAGCTGGAAGTAAACCATTGTCAGAGCCAAACTCTTCTGGCTTGCCTGCAGAGAATTCCTCGCCTTTCACTAAGATTGAAGGCCTGTACCGCACTACTGAGCTGTACCTCATTAAATTAGCACTGAGAAGGCTTCACAGAGCTGCTTCCTTCCTACTGACACCATGACAGTCAGAGCTTGCTGCTGCCATCAGGAATGAGCTGCCGCATGTCACAAAAACACAGACATTTGCTGCAGCTAGAGGTAGCTGTCATGTGCACATGGCAAACTCTGACTCAGACTTGGGTCAGCGTGAAAGACTTCATTAGCAAAGCCTCTCTTTTGCCACAGAGTGCTCATGCACTTTATTAAAGCAAGTATTTAAACACATCTGCAGACTTTGTTCCACCAATTTGCAGAGGAAGGTGTGAGGGGAAAAATGAAACATTGGAGACATGGCCTTCAAAAAGATGCTCATCTTTGCAGGCCAGCCCTTCCAGATAAAAGGAAAACAGCCTCATGGAGCAGCTACTGAGAGCAAGGATAAGGCAAAGCAGTTCCCTGGTAATCCTGTCCCCAAATCCAAGTTTAAAACCTACTGTTTATGGAGCTGAGTAGCTCAAAGTAGCTGATAAAAACTGGTTTCAGTAGTTACCATGATCATTCAATGGGTAGTCTGAGCTTAGAGTGGTGAAGCTGGACAGCCTGTAAGGAACAGGATTTCGGACTAAGTGATGCAAGGATTCTGTCTGGCCTTAGGAGTTTAAGCTGAGCTCTTATCAAACTCTTCCTGGACAAGTGTCCACACTTCAAGTGGTGGTCCAGGCAGTATCAGGGTGGAGAGGCTGATTAGCATCACCATCCACTCTTGAAATTGAGCCTGCCATGGGAGGGTGGTGTCAGATCAGTATGTGGGAGCTCTGCAGCTGATACCAAGCAGTTCATTGCAGATCTCAGTGTAGCAGATCTGGAGGCCCTGCTGTTCACTTTGTGTCCCCTTCTAGGTGTACCAGACAGAGCTTTAAAAGGCAGCTCTGGAGATAGAAAGCCAGTTCATGCCATATTCCATGTTATTGCTCAGTTTACTTTCTATATTGCCTTTTGAGCCCACCCTATGTATCTGAGAGCCCTGTGAAGTTATATACTCTGTTACTGCATTCATGAGTCTTGATAGGACTTTGTTTTGAAGGAATAAACTCAGCGGCAGACAGATGATTTCACTTGGCTAACAAGCATACCATTAGCATGTTTCACTGCATGCTGCCACCTCCCTGCTAGAGCACAGCTCAACCTAGAAGGATGCAAAAGAAAAAAGAACAAAGGCTTGCCATAAGAAATACTAAAGTTTTCTTGCTGTTAAACATTGTTCTCATGCAATCGGAAAGATTAGCGAGGACTTGAACACCTTCAGAATATCACTGGAGATTTCTCCTTTCAAGTTGTGACATTTCCTAGCCATTGTAGCTACCACACATTAGCACTGGTCACATCTTCAGATCTGCTGTATGGCCAAGGACAGGCAACCAAACACTAAGCCACATGCAGGCTGTGCAAAATGAATATGCCATTTTTACTACTACTTTGTCTGAAAGCCCACATTCGAAACTCAAGAATTTCTCTCGCTGTTACCTCTGATCCTTTTATCAGACCAGGCCTTCTGAGATTTTACCGTCTACTGAAAAAGAGCACTGAACTCTGAAGGGTACCCAATGTTATCCAACCTGCAGCAACAGCAATGCCTTCAGGTGGCTTCCCCCCAGCTGAACTGAATTTAGTCTGTTAAACACAAACCAAAGCTGAAGAGTAGGAACAGACATGATACATCAAAAAAGCATAACCTCATATTAAAGAGAGAGCAATGAAACAGCCATGGGAAGAACTTTCCTCATATCCTGCCTTGTAGCAATTACTACATCTCTTGTGCTTTGGGAGTCCATCTTTTTCTATTTTGTGAGGTGACTTCTGCTGCTTCATTCATTTCCCACCAACTTACTGACTAGAAAGTAATAACTTCAGCAGTTCCTGAAGGCCAGCAAAAATGCATTTCTACATTACATACTACCACTTAAAATAAAAAAAAAAAAAAAAAAGAGGGACCTTTCAGCAAGAGTTGGAGAGACAGCTCAGCCTGCGTGGGCTGCAAATCACTTTTGTACCTGCAGCATGCCCAGCTGAATTACACTTACTCCTCCACCTCACTGGCACAGCTGGGCTCCTGAAGAGGCAGATTGCCCTGGTCTCTTTGAGGTTGCTTACTATTCAGAAGTTAGGACCAAAGTGCTCATGTTTAAGTTTTATGCCTCTCACTAACTTCCTAAGCACCTTTTGCTCAGCTAGTTTACTGCTTTCAGTAAATGGGCTGCTTGAAACTAGTTGAAAATTCAAAGTCAGGATAAGGCCAAGACATCTGCACAGAAAAAGCTTTGGGCAGATGTCTTTTTTTAAAGAGCTTTAAACCAGTATGTTTAATTAATGGCTCAATCATATTTCAAGGTTTTTCTGATGCTTCCTCATTGTGGGGAAAAAAAAAAATATATAATCTTTCTGTGGCAGGAGGGTTAGGAAAGTGAGTCTTTTCCGAATTTCTCTCAAAAATGTTACTAGTAGGAGCCTCCTGGAAAGGAAGCTGTGAACTTGGTCCCTCTCACCAGAGCCCTGTTCAGCACAAAGCGAACATAACACGCAGGGTCACTCCTGCATGGTTGTAGCCAACATCAGTAAAGACCAGGTAACTCAGCAGTACCCCCATTCACCACGGCCAGGCCACCAGAAAGACAGGACACCAAATGCAGAAGGTTCAATCCCCAGCTATTTTTGGTGCAGTAACAGTGACTGAGTCTCAGATCATCCCAGGTCCCCTGCTCCTGTCTCTTAGTTCTTATGCTGAAGCACATTTGTTCAGCAGTTCAGGTTTTTCTTTAAAGCAGAAATCTCATGCTATACTACTAATTTCACAGGGTCAAAGCCATGACACCACTAAAACACATCCAATATGGAAGCTGGAAGGTGAGAGCCAACTTTACTGCTGCAGGGAAAGGAAGTTTTGGCAAAAGACTGCAATTCCAAAGAGTACCGTAAGACACAAGGATCACGCAGGTTGCGAGTCATTACAGCTTTCCTCCAACCGCCACCATACAGCCAGTTGCACAGAACTCTGGTTTTCTGCTTCCCATAATGCCACAGAACAATCCACCCCCTGCCATGATATAAGCCAGCAGTTCCACAGAATCCATACAATTTCATCATGGTATCTAAAATATGAAACATTTTATTTCTAGAAGTATATTTCTAGAAGGATGAAGACCATCCCACACCCAGCTTCCCTTGCTCCCTTCAAGAAAACTGTTTTCAGAGACAACTTAAATATCTGTAATACCTACTTGCTTATCAAACTACATTTCTTTAAGTATGTGAAAAATAGAGTGTAATTTAGTCAGTACATAACATGCAGAACAGCTCCATCACTAAGTACAACTTTCATTACTGAAATCATATTTGTTTTATTAATTTACTTACCCACTCACTAATAATGCAGTGCACTTTTTGCTGGACAAAGCCTCTACCATGGAGGGAAATGTGTTGGAAGTAGAAAACATCAGTGCTGCCTCATTAAAAAAATAAAGAGGAAAGTTGCGCTCACATGCTTCAGAAACAGCATGTAAAGAGGGACTTACTAACCAAGAAGGAACAAGATTTCTAAGGAAAAAGCTAGGAAATACAAACACATCTTAAGATATGCTCATTATAATGTGCAGTACACTCCCAAGATTATAGACACTTGTAATATATAACATTTGCAAGTATATAGATGAAATGAGTATATCAAAAGGAATATAATTGGGCAATTACAAGTAAGAGCATTTTGAAGGAGTGAAGTTTTATGATACAGTTACTCTAAATGCTCTTGCACTGTTCTTAGAATGAAGATTTTACAGGTCCTTTTCATGATTTCCTAACACTCCCATATCAGGCTTCAGAAAAAAATCCCTCCTCCCTTCAGGTTTCCCCATCATGGACCTCACATCTAATTAGAATATCTGCTACACATGCTCTTCCTGCATAAACAATTTTGTTTAAGAATAGATAAGTGTAAACACTGAATTTCTCAATGAACAGACAAGTTCAGTTTGGCAGGCCAGCTCCCATGATTTCAAAGCGACATGTTCCATTTAAAAAAAATACACAGGAAATAGACATCACAGGTTTCCTTCCCTCACCTAATGGGACTAATGGTGCCCAAGCTCCATGGGGAAGTCAGTTATAGCTTTGAAGGCTTAACTGACAGGTTATTAATTCCATAATTTCCACACCAACTGCTTAAATATTTAATCTCTTGACACATCTTAGTGATATTCCTCACTGCTGAAGGTTTAGCTTTGTGAAGGCACTTACTAGGTGCCCAGCACCCTGCTGTTGAAGTCCCAGTAGAGTTCTGCAGAGAGCCAGCAACAAAAGAGTTAAAACTGGAGACAAATGGTGTACACACAATAATTGTAACTAACCCTCATTTAGGCCTGCTTGATGAGCATAGCAGATTATTTGTGGCACAACCTCAAGCAAATGAAAAACCCCAAATGAATTTGATGCATTCCTATATGGCATGGCTAAGCGCAGGGGCTTTAGCAAGTTTAAGGAGAAACGTGAGAAAGCAAATAGGGTTAAACAGCTCAGATGGCAGCTGTTCTTGTCCCTGAAAAGAAAATATGTTCAATTATTCATGTTCAGCTTAAACTGACAATGAAACCAGCTTCAACAGAGCAATTCTTCTGCATTTTTCATACCATGGAGCCCGCAGAGTCTCTGCAATGAGATGTTTCTGCAGATGGATGAAATCTACAAACGGTTCAGAAGCTGGGCTTGTTCATAAACTCAATGAAGAGAGTGTGTGTGTGAGATTTAAATATGAAAATCCACTGAGTGTTCCTGTGAGTGAATAGATAAGGTTTACATGATCTGGAAGCTACAGAAGCTTAGAAACCTTGTTGAGGTAAATTTTCAACCATCAACAGGAGGAAGCAGTGAAGTTTCCATCTCAGGTGTCTGGTCATTGCATCCATTATCCTGCAGGACACAGCAGTACCGAGAAAAATCCATTTAACATAGTTGTTACTACATCACAACAGACCTTTTGTGCTCACTTCTGCTTAACTTAAGGGCCAGGGAATCTCAGTTTCTCCAAAGACTCCAGCTAGTCTTCAGAGCAATTTCAGCAGACAGCTGCATCTCTTTGCTATGTCTCTCAAGGAACACTAACAGCTGTGCTTCTCTGGCCATCAACAGCTGGAAGAGCTGCTCAGGTCTGTGAAAATCACACCTGCAAATTAAGTATCTCAGAGGCTATTTTGTGAGTACAAATTTTAAAGAAGTCTGGGGATAGGCTTTGGCATTGCGTCTCTTGCTTATGACTGCAGAGCTCTCCTGCAAGAATTATAGGGCCCTATTCAATGGAAGCACCACGCAATCACAAGTTAACTGAAAGCAGTTAATTTTTCACCTTTCTTTAACGCACCTTTCAAAGTCACCCCTTCCATTCTTCTCTGAACCTGGTGTTCTTCAGAGTAACATCCTACATGGATGCATTCATAGACCCCAAATTTCCCTACAGAAATTCTTTTAGCCACAAAGAGTGTAATAGAGAACGGGCTGGAGAGACACAGTTAAGACTCTTTGAGCAAGCCAGACAGAGCCCTGTTCTGCAGGCAGAGAAGAGCTGCTTTCAAGTGCTACCAGTGCAACTGAGAAGTCAGTTTTTCAGGGAACCTCAGAAGGTGTCGCTCAAAGTGACAAAGACCGAGACGGTTCCCTTTCACTCCAGCTAATTTTCCCAGTCACCATAACAGCTCTACATGACAAACGCTGCCTCCTTTTCTAGTCTGAGTGAGGCAGCTATACAACAAAGCCTTATCAGTAAATCCCACCATTATTTACAAGCCAATACAGCCTCTCTAGGCTATGCCACTACATTTATTTTACTCACAGGTCTGCAAACTCAGCCACAAGCATGCACCTGAGGCAAGCAAGGGGCTTTGAACTCCAAAAAAGAAGAAAAGAGATCATTGACTAGTCATATATGACTGAGCATCAACACAGCCCTCGATGTGCATGAAGAAAAACAAAAGTCCTACCATAGATAGCTATCCAAACCAGTGAGCTCACAAGATACTACTTGCCACCGCAATGGAGAGAGAATAATACCAAGCTGTAAGTGAAGACCACAGATGACAGCAGCCCCTTTTAGTACTTCATGTTTCATGAAAGACCAGAGCCAGAGGTAGCACAGTCCTGTAATCCACATGAGGGATCTTAGGCTGACCTCTCACAATAAGAGTATGCCAGTGTAAAACCAGCAAGGCACAGCAGAAGTCTTGCAATGCCTGCTCTGCATTACGTACCTCCAGTGAGCACCCACGTGCACATGCTTTCTAGTGACTGGTGTCATTTTTCTGATCTCAGCCTCACCTGTGTTACATAACAAAATCCTTTATTCGTACTAAGTGGTCCACACATTTGTACTTCTTACCAACTCAGAAGTTGTTCTTCTATAATTGCTTTATTTCAGGGACTGAAGCCCACCCTCCACAAAGCAGACCTAAAAATTCTGTTGAAATTTCTGCATTGAGCCCAGAACCCATCTTTGGGATATAAAGCATTTTGAGAACGAGAGCCAGGTTTTTAATCAAGATTTAAGTCACACAGTCCTCATGTCCTCCCTGCAATTAGTCATCCCATTAACCAATTATCATCACTGTTGGGAGCTGGAACTCAATTTTTAGTCAGACTTTGTCTTACTTTAGGTGCCAACCACTGTGTATCAGAATTTTCTCTTAGGTTAGAGAGCCATCTAGCAGTAGATTCAGCACTTTGTAGACTCCTATAGCACATTAATCACAATCATCTTTCATATAAGCAAACTAAGCATGAAATTTTTTGCTACATACGTTTTCCTGATTTAGCCTCATAAACATTTTCTAAAACTTTCCAGACCTCTCCCACCACCAATTATCCTTTTTGAAATGTAGGCATCATAGACTGATGAAATAAAAGTACTCAGGGACTTAATAAGAGGTGACAGCATTACTATTTTACAGGTTATCATTTTACTGACTTGTTAATTGCAGGGTTGCCTTTTACTACCCGAACCAATTGATTTTCAGAGCTTTACGTATTTTCACATCATATGTTCCCAACGTGCTACACAGTATCTTGATTTTTCGCTGTTCTTTTTATTGGAATCATAGTATTCTGGATGGGATTTCAAAGATCCACCTGGAGTTTATGGAAGATATTTTATGGAAAATGTTTTATTACCAAGAGGAACCCAAGCTAAACATTAACAACATCCTGTCTTTGCATTCGTACCACAGGAAAACGCACACCCTTCCCTCGAGGGCTTCTAGACCTGGCTTCTCCTCCCCAGCAGCCTTGGCATAAACCACAGCACTGGCAGAGAACGACGTGTCTTGGAACCAAGGCTTTCATCCCCTAGCAGAAAGCATGCTTATTTTAGCAGCATGATTACAATAGCAGAAGAGTAAGCACTGGAGTAGTAGGAAAAAGGGGAGAAAAAAAAAAAGTCAAGATCAAGAACAAAGCTGAACCTTGGTGCAGTGAGAACACGGTCAAATATTTATCTGTTTTGCAGATGTACTTGCCATTCAGGCAGGCGACAGACACCAATCTGACTTCGTTCATAGTCCCTGAATAAACTCATCGATGTAGGTAACCCCAGACTTACACAAGCTAGAATCTGGCCCTGAGAATTTCAGAAGAACCCTCTCTTAGAGAGGGATTTCTGACAATACACCAGCCCTCAGGCAGACAGAGACCTGATGTGAATGGTGAAGCAGAGGGCAATGCAGCTCTTCCCCTCCCGTGCCCTCACCCACCCCCTGGTTCCTCTGCTACCAAAGACAATGTGAGCTGGCAGTGCTGCAACAGAGGACCAGGGGATGGTGACAGTAGAAAAGTGAACTCATCATGGCCCTTCTGGTAAATCTATGTGTGAGTCAATCTCTTGGGTCTGTATCATTCGATATTGTTGCCTTCAGCAGTATCCACTCTGTGTAGGCAAATGCAGCCAGAAGGCCAGACTTGTAACAGGCATCTAAGCCACAGGTCTGGGTTATTCTAACCTAATTTTTATTATTTGTTTTAACAAATGAGGATTCTAGGCCTTACATTTTTTAAAGAAAAGCTAAAAATGACAGACATGAAGCTTATGCATGAAGGAAATAAAAATATTATCTTAAAATTTAAAAATATGTATGATGATGTTTAAGATGCTCAGAAGTCAAAATTTTTATTTTATTTTTCTGATGAGGGGGATACTCCTAATATTTTGCTTGCTTTGTTTTAGCTAACACTGCTACTTCGAACATACCTGAACCCCAGCCCCATTGGATATTTTTCCTCCACACTTGGCTTATTAATCAAATAACATAAGTCCTTCACTAACAGACCACAGGATCCAGGAATCACTTCCCCACCTGTGATTAATCTAATTGCATGGACTTATTGCAAGTATAAGCCACTGAATTTCCTTCTATGCTGAAAGGAAAGAAACCACAGTTTATGCAGAATCAAAAGTTACCTCTTCCCTCCAAAGCATTTTTTCTTATTGGTGGGGGGGAGGCGGGGGGAGCTCACATAACACAGAGGTTAATGCTTCCATAGTTCAGTGTCTTTTAAAGAAGAAAACAAACCAACTTCCACTTGCATTTCTGAGGGACAGCTCTGCTGCCCATGTGCACAGTTACCACCTGCCCACGCATCCCCAGGCAGGTTCTGAGTCGTTCTGCTCCCGCAATCAGCTGCACAATCTATCCTCCCTTGCCTTCCCTGCTGTTTGTTTTCCTGGATGAGCATGACTATTTTCCCAGCAGTAGTGATCAGGAGGCACCATCTAGTGGTGCCTAGAAAACCCACTTTTTCATTTAGTTACAGTTTCTGAGACTTACAGAAACACTGTGTGCTATATTCTAAGTGTGCACCCTCTACCCCCTTCCAGATAGGGAAGGCAACCTAACATAGAGTAGGCAGGACAGTCCTGCAGAAACAGGTATGACAAGCAATTGGTCACCAGAGTCCTGGACAGGCTCTAGACTAAATTAAGCTGCATAAAAAGTCTGAACTGGGTGTTAGTGCACAACACCCACTGGGGGGAGCAGAGCACAGGGATGTTACCCCTGGACCCTGCCCCAGGACGTTCAGTCTTCCAGAACCACAGATGGTGCTCCCAGATCCAAGATCGCCCTGTCAAGACAAAGGCTTGCAAAAAATGGGGTCCTTATACCAAAGCCTGACCCTGAAAACCAGGTAGCTTCATCAAAGGGAGCAACTCCTTTTTGATAATGTGGCCATCTAATGCAAAATTTAGTCTGAGGACAATAAAACTCCTTGAGTTTTTTAAAGCCCACCCTTCCCTCAGCTTTCCCCTTTGACAGCTACTTGTATTCTTCTCCCTATCCTTCTTCAGGGAAGCCAAAAAAGCAGACACTGATACAAACTAAGAAACAGACCTTGCCCAGAACTTAGCATTTGCAGTCTGTCTTTAGTTACGTGCACTCAAACAAGTTATTTGGAGATAAGTATGCTGTGAACTTAATGAACTTCAGTTATTCCATGATAACACACATAAATTCTTGTCCATGGTAAATATAAGATTTTTTGATGTTCAGGAAAAGAGTAATGAGCTACCTTCACAACCTTTTGGCTAGCAGTCCATGCACAGCATTTACTACAGTTATATGGCACAGTGTAAGTTTTCAACCTTTCTTATCTCCCAGAAGCATGTCAGCATATCCATCCTTTAAGATCACTTCAGCTTGCCCATCTCCAAGAGGACAACCAGCAAGGCAGCTTCCCTGGAAACTTCCTTTAGGTCAAAGCCCTTCAGTAAGCATTTGCTCAGTTTTTGCCATATATCCATCTCTCCAAGCACCAAGTCAGCCCTCCCCCAAGAGCCTCATAACTTCTCACAATGCTGTGAGATCCTTCAACGCTTTTGCTTAAACCAACATAACCTCTAATCAAACAGAGGTAGGAGGTCCCTCCTGGACTTTTAGAGACATCCACCACACCCACCAGTGCGAGTCAGCTGATTGATTGCCCAGGTGATACAACACAGGCATGGCTGGGCTCAATGCCCATCAGTGATGCTGGGCAGCAATTGGTTTTTAACTGGGGAAAATCCCATTGTGGGAACAACATTGAGGGCTGGTTCCCTTGGGGCATATTTCAAAAGCAAAGGAATCAGTATCCCAGAATTTGGACATGGATGAGGTTAATTCCTTTGTCACAGGCCTATAATTACTCACCATATTGCATAAAAACTACCGCAGGTCCCAAACAATTTTATATCCTTCAAGCACGTTGCAGTCCAAATTACTTCTCACCCACTCTAAGCAAGATGGCTAACCAAGTAAGAACTCATGACACAGGAGGTAGCACTTGCCCACAGACTCACTAAGCTTTTTAAAGGAGTAGGAAACCCTCAGCTTTTAGAAATAGAGTATTTCAAGGTACATTATCAAACCCTAACTGAAAACAGATTTGCTGCTGAACTGCAGCTGCCAACACATCAGCCAAGGGGAGCGTGAAGTTGTGGGTAGTCTCCAAAGCAGGGATGGCTTTTTAACTTCACTTTTCTCTCTCATGGACTTGCACTGACTCATAAGAGCTATCAATGAAAAAGACTATGAAAGAGCTATGACAGTAGTAGTGGTAGCATTATTAACTGGTGCTTTGTGGTCTGGTTATGACACAGATGGAGTATCTCTTAGAATTAATAAAAGGCAAACAACACAAAGGACTTCAGTGCAAAGTGATGGAACAAGGTTTCATCAACAATTTTTCTTGTATTTCACTTTTGTTGTTTTTTTTTTTCTTCTTCTGAAAAATGAAGAAGGTCAAACAGGACTATGCATTGAAGTAAAATGTTTAGATGTACACAGGTCTTGGCATTCCCAAACAATAACCTGTTCCTCAGATGATGAAACCACTTTGTTTTTCCCTGATACCCTTTTGTTTCACCTTCCACGTACCAAAGCTTATCGTACAATGGTTGCTGGCAGAGCAAACAAGGAAATGGAACAAATGCAACCTTAGCACAACCGCATTAATTTCAATACAAGTTTGCCAGGGCTGCATTTGGCCTAGTACACATATGCAGTAATTCCAGCAAGCTTTTTGTTGTAGCCATTATCAGATAAACCACATTATTATCCTTAAGAGGCAGGGCAAGCAGTGGAGAGAAACAAAGATGTTTTGGGACAATCTGTTTGGATGTAATGAGGCAATAGGGAGCTGGCAAACTACTTCGTTGGCTAGAGAAAGTTGGTGGGTCCGGGGAAAGGCAGGATTGTGGTAGTCAGCTTGGTAAGAAGCACTGATTAGAAAAAGCCACTCAGCCACCTCTGTGGCTGTGGAGGTCCTGCAATGTGGCAGAGCAGTGGGGAGAAGCCACAGCATCTGCAGAGAGTTTACTGAAAGGGGCTTGTTCCTGCCTACTGGGACAGCAGAAGAAAGCCAGAAAACTTACCCCGTGTCACATCACTGTTAGGTGGGCTGGGGCTCTTAAACCTGGCTGGGGCTCCCGCCTCATGCTGGAAATCTGAAGCAAACTTGTGTTCTCAGCAGAATCCCACCACTGTAAAACTAGAAAGAGAGGAGTATCAGCCCTGCAAGTAGATGGCTACAGCGGACTTAGTTCTGGGTACCCCCAGATGAACCATGACAGGTGGAAGAGTCTCTCTGTGCTCAGTACTGGGGTATAGGTAATCCAAAATTGCTTTGAATGTATATATTAAGATAATTCAGCCCTAGCCAGAAAAAATGGGCCCTCTGGGAAAACAAGGATCAAAGGCAAAGAGTGATTATTAAATCCTCCTGGATTACAAAGGAGCCCAGGTGAAATTTTATCCTGTTAGAAATCTACATTTGTGGCAAAACTGGGCAAAACCAGTTTACCTTTTTTCTACATGTGCCAGACAGTGATATCTGTGCTTTGAACCTCTGCAATGCAGCCTTAAGCTCCATAGTCAGAAAAAAAACCGCACCCCAAAACAAACCGAAACCCAAACACCGCATCCTCAGAGATGAAGACGCAGCACGCAAATAAACAGATCTTTTTCATAGGAAATTGCCTGTGCCTCGGTTCCCCATGGACAAGCCAGGATGATACCACCCTTTCACCTCGCAGGACTTGGTGGGTACCAGGTGGTGCTGTCTGAAGTATAAGGCACTTTGGTCAGAAGGTGCGCATTGCCGTGTCACCACAGCCATTTTTTTTTTGTGAGGATTGAATAGCTGCTCAGGAGTGATCTGTTTGCACTCAGTTAGACAAAGATCATGGGCAAAGTATCTCTTGGCATCCCCTCAGGTCGTTTCCAAAGGGTAAGCTGATCTAAACCCAGGGGGATACTGAGAGGTGCCTGTTGATGGGTTGTTTCAATGCCACCTGAGAGCTCTGCGGAGAGGGGGAGGTTGGGAATTGCCTGGAGTCAAGGTGTGGCTCAGTCACTTTTTGGGGGGGCTCTGGTTATCATAAACTAAAAACCAGCTCCATCAAGGCTGTTGTCCATCCAAGATAAAGTGAATCTTATCCAAAACTTTACCAGGAAAAAAAATGCTTTAAAAATTGCAGTTATTTCCCTCTCTTTCTTCACTAACTTTTTTCTGCCATCCAGAGCACTCCACACAACAGTCTTAGTTCCCATTGCATTTGCCTTTATAGCTGTGGGTATTTTACATGTAAGCCTGTAAGGGACGAGGCCCAAGTGACTGTGCTGTGAGCACAGACAATGCCCCAAGAGAAAGCTCCAGAAGCCAGCCACGGGGAGGGGCCCGGTGTCACTCTCTTTGACTGACTAATGTCTCAACCACTCCTGAAACTGGGGTGAGAGAAGATTCTAGAAACCTTGAACTGGGGCCAATAAATAGAATCATAGAATCATAGAATCACAGAATCATTAAGGTTGGAAAAGACCTCTAAGATCATAGAGTCCAACCGTCAACCCAACACCTCCATGCCCACTAAACCATGTCCCTAAGCACCTCATCTACACGTCTTTTAAATACCTCCAGGGATGGGGACTCCACCACTTCCCTGGGCAGCCTGGTCCAATGTTTAACCACTCTTTCAGTAAAGAAATTTTTCCTCATGTCCAATCTAAACCTCCCCTGCCGCAACTTGAGGCCATTTCCTCTCGTCCTATCGCTAGTTACTTGGGAGAAGAGACCGACACCCACCTCGCTACAACCTCCTTTCAGGTAGTTGTAGAGAGCGATGAGGTCTCCCCTCAGCCTCCTTTTCTCCAGGCTAAACAACCCCAGTTCCCTCAGCCGCTCCTCAGAAGACTTGTTCTCCAGACCCCTCACCAGCCTCGTTGCCCTTCTCTGGACACGCTCTAACACCTCAATGTCCTTCTTGTAGTGAGGGGCCCAAACCTGAACACAGTATTCGAGGTGTGGCCTCATCACTAGTGCCGAGTACAGGGGCACGATCACTTCCCTACTCCTGCTGGCCACACTATTGCTGATACAGGCCAGGATGCCATTGGCCTTCTTGGCCACCTGGGCACACTGCCGGCTCATGTTCAGCCGGCTGTCGACCAACACCCCCAGGTCCTTTTCCGCCAGGCAGCTTTCCAGCCACTCTTCCCCAAGCCTGTAGCGCTGCATGGGGTTGTTGTGGCCAAAGTGCAGGACCCGGCACTTGGCCTTGTGGAACCTCATACAGTTGGCCTCGGCCCATCGATCCAGCCTGTCCAGGTCCCTCTGCAGAGCCTTCCTACCCTCGAGCAGATCAACACTCCGGCCCAACTTGGTGTCATCTGCAGGGGGCACACACGAGCCTCCTTGGAGCACTCTCCACACCGACACCCCCTGTTGGCAGGTCCGACGCTGGATCCAGGATTGGTGATCTCTCTCTCTCTCGCTTCCCAGCTCTTTCTCTCTCTCTCCTCCTTCTCATTCTTTGCCCTTGATGCTGCTAAGTAACACAAGGCCTACCTCAGCTTCTCATAAAGCCACTTAGCTTATGTGCCATATTAATACACAGAGGGTTGATGTTTATAGAGTGTTCGTTCCATTAAAGTTGATGTTCATGTATGGACCTTGAGTGTTATCTCACCTTAATCCACACCGAGGGGATTTGCGGACCTTAGTCACTCTCCCTTTCTCGTAGGTGGGACGTGACAAAGCCTTCTTAAGCAGAAGAAAACATATTGCTCTATAATTATGCAACCCTGCACAATACTGAAAACAATAAAGTTTTCACACTGTTTACTTGTGATGTTTTCATATCATCCAAGGGAAATAATGTCCAGCTTCTTTCAGTAATGCTTGAGCCTGAAAAAAGGTTAAGAGTTTTCTTGTAGGTGTTTGCCTCACTTTGCCTCCCAGCGCAGGGCTGAGCTGGTTTTGTGTATGTCTCTGAGTGTTCTCTGTCACTTTTCCCTTATCAGTGGTTTACCCTTTTGTGGCACTGGTATTTTGTATAGTTAGCTGCCAGCACAGTTACTCTGGCCCTTACTCTCCATACAAAGAAGAAAGCAGCTCCTTTACTGTTTATACCGTCTCTCCAAAGACAGTTTTCATCCTGTAGACATATTTATTTAAGGAATATAAAAACAATTGTTATTTCCTCACCTGTAACTATAACTTTTTCTTTTCTTTTCAGTGTCCTCTGCAGATACTGTGCTAGAAGCACTCTTTCAGGTTAATCAGGTTTTTGTCAAGAAACCTTCCACAATCAATGAACTATCAGACTAATACTACAGCTACACTTTGGCGTGCTTCAAGTCAGACTGGTCCCCGTACTAGAGCCTGTAAGGAGCACTGCAGTGAAAGCGATTTTGGTCAGCAAGTGCAGGATCACAGTGCAGTCATAGCGGGAAGAGGACAGAGATCCCCGGTGGTGCCAGTGTGAGAGCTGAGCCCAGCGACTGAGTCCAAACTCAAGACAGGAGAAAGCCAGACTATGGGGTGGGAGTCTATGGCTCTGTCCTTGGCTTCTTGACAGGCACTAATATGGGTCTCACCTTGGCACTAACAGGAACCATGTGTCTGGACCATGGTTATGCTGGGAGCTCTCTTTTAGTATTAAACTGTGGTCAAAAGCAGGACCGTTTCAGTAACTGTGGGTGTCAACAATAATACAAAGCTTTACAGGGGTATATCGATTGCAAAAAAAAAAAAAAAAGCTGCAAATGTTTCTTTAGGATGGGTAAAGTAAAGTTCCAGGATTGCCTCCCCTACTCTTTTCCTGCAAAACAGTTGAAATAGTTTGGCTGAATATACTCCAGACAGAATCAGCCCGAGGCAGATACCCAGCATGGAAAACAGCAGCTTAAACAATCTGTTGACATTGAAAGCAACAGAAGACATGCAGATAAGAATGTCAAGAAACCTTAACTATAGCTGTTACTTCCTGCACAGCCTATAATTAGATACCAGAGTAGTACCTTATACATACTTAAGATACAAGCCAGAATACTTTTTTCTTATTTTTCCGTCTCTGCATTCCCATCTGTGCTCTTTGTGTTGTCGCATGCCAGCTTTCTGATAAAGCAATATATCTGTGGCTGATATTTGCTAGGAACCATTGTGGAAAATGTTTGCTACAAAACACAATACTATTAATTTTTTTCTCCAAATAAGTGCTGAGAACAGTAAGGTTTAATTTCCTGCCTCTCCACTTTCCTACTTTCGCTTGTTAACCTCAATTTATTTTTTCACCTCAGCCTGTAAGAGAGCTTTACAAACCACAGTGTCATTTCAACACTTATTTTTCATTCTGATGCCTGGTTTGTGAAAGCATCAAGTTAGATATTCTACACTTTTTTTTAAAAAAGACCCTTTTTTAAATGCCTAAGCACACTCTGAGAAGTTTGACTTTAGGTAGCCATTTTTGGATACCATGGCCCTAGCAAAATGCTCCTCAGACTCTTATATCTGAGTGATGATCATGGCCTTTTTTAAAAGTCAAGAAACACAGCCAGTATTTCAGGGCACATTGTCAGTCCCGCTCTTTAAACCCTCAATAGGGAAGACCCAGAAGGTGTGCGCTGGCAAAGGTGGCTCCTGTGCACAGCCCACATTGCCCTTGGCACTGAATTTACAGATGAGGGCAAAGGGAGAGTCTGGTTGAAACATGCCTGTACCTGCCTATCCCCAGCTGGGATGGTGGCCTGAAAGTGCCTTGGGGAGTCGATACAAGAAGTGACGTATTACCAAGCTAGCGAGAGTAAAATGGCATCAAGACTCACAGACCACGGCTCGGGAAAGCAGGAGAGCTGTGGTGGCCAGGTGGGCTTGGGCACATTTCAGTCTTTGCTTTACGTCCATGCCAGCTTGGCCAAGTCCACTCCTGGGAGTTATTTAATGCAGTCTGAGGCACAGGGTCATGACCTATTCCCAAATGAAAACTTTTGCCCAGCTCCAGCGCTAAACTGGGTTTTGTTACCATGACCAAGAGCACTTGACTTGCAGTGCAAGCGTGTGCATGCTGCTATGCCTGGTGACAGGGCACTAAGCCACTCTCCTTGACTTTGCTTGTGTGTGGCAAAGTACTGGGTCTACGTTATCAAACAAACCAGGGATGGATTTAATCTGTCATTCAAGACTGATAAAAGACGAGTTCATTAGCTCCAGGTACACTTAACAGTCAAAGTCTTGAGCTACCTTTTCATCTCACTGTTAGCCTCCCTAGCAAAAATTGTGTTGTTTCTCTAGATGACTTAAGTTTCTAGAGACACTAAACTAAAACCTTCTGTTAACTACCAAAATTTCCCTACCAGACACATACATCTAACAAATTACTGAATGTGACCATATATGTAACTTCAATTTCTTTAACTACTGGACAAAGCTAAACTAAGTGTGGAATTTAATGCAGGTGCTCATGAAGTATCACAGAATAGAAAACTATAGGAGTGCATACTCATTTGAAAGAAAAAAAAAAAAAGAACTTCTTTTAGTGTCTACTACAGGTTTTAGCTTAATGGGGAACAACAGAGTTAGAAAGGCCTGAAACATTGGCCTGTTATTTCCTGCTGTCTCATTTTAATGAACTTTTTGTACATGTTCATAAAAGTTTTTATTCTTCTCACATAAAATCCTTAATATATTCACAATTGCGCTTTCTCTAGCCATTTCTTTTTTATATCAGTTTCTCTTTTCCAGGATTAGTTTGGGTGAAGGGTGTGAAATATTGTTAATTACCAGCTTTTAGTGCTGAGGCTGTAGTCAGCCCTTTCTTGGGAACATTTCCAACCAAAGGCCAACATCCTGCGTGCATTAGTGCTGAGGGGAGGTTATAAGCATGTAAGCAAGTAACTGCATTGTCCTCTTTGGTCATTACTGAGGGCTGTCCCTGTGCAAGTACCTAAGGCACCTCCACCAGGCATGGGATGACCCTAGTTCCCCACCTGCCCCTGCAGCACTCCTACAAGGATGCTCTAGATGGTGATGTGCAGGGCTTTTACCTCCTTAAGAGCTCTACTGTAAACTCCATACAGAACAAGAGAGTTTTGTCTTCTTGCCATATGACATTGGCACATGCATCCCCTGCTGCCTGTCTTCCGTTGCCAACTACAAGATCCCTTCTCCTTCAGGTGATTTTCCCTTCCTCTCCCCACTTTCCCACTCCTTGCAGATAGCTGACTGCTCCCTCTATTGCCATAACAACAAGCAGCAGCTCAGCCATGCTGAACAGCCCATGCTGGAGGTCACCATCCTCCATTTGAGAGGGGAAAAAAATAAACCCAAACACTTGGGTTTTTATGAGCACTTCATTATCTCCTACAATGGGAGAGAAGATCAGTGCTAGTAACCTTCCTCAACACCCCTACCGTCACTTGGAAAACTCATTATCAAATACGGCTTCCAGGGACATATGCACGTCCTTAGTGGTATGGCGATGGGAAGATTTCCCCATAAGGGTCTGTGCTAGGAGGAACAGGATGCTCTGTAAGTTCCTGCCACAGATGTGCATACCCATTGGCTTGTCATCCCTGCCTAGGCTTCTTCTAATCATCATGCTGCAGCCATCTTTTACATCCATAAGGGGGTAGCTTAGGAGGTAGTAGGAAATTGCAGGTGTGTCAAGTACCCTGCAGAAAGTGAAGCAGGAGATGGATAGGGAAAAATCTCAAAAAACAAGACCTGCTCTAAAAATTACTTCCCAGCTGACCTCTTCTATTCATCACAACCCTGACCCAGGAACCAGGTCCCATCACCTTGCTCTATTCTGCCTGCATCCCTGTCCAGAGAGATGACTTAGGATTACTTACATGCTCTCTTTCTGTCTTCCATAAAAGATTCATCCAAACTGAGTAGAAGTGCACCCACCCAAAGAAAGGGCATGGGTAGATGGTACTGTGCCCTCTGGGATGTCCATAACACAATATAGACAAGAATCCTCACCTCATATATGCCAAAACTGGAAAAGGAAAGAAGTTAAAGATCCAAAAAGAGAACTGCAATGCCCAGCTATCCTACAAAAGGCTAAGCTGGCCTGGATGTCTTGTAGCTCTTCCACCTTCCTCATTTACCACTGCTGGGTTGGCCGCTACCTCTGCTGAAGGTGTATCACGTGGGCAAGCATCCCATCAGATGCAAGCTCCCCAGCGTCCCACACTTAGGGTGCAGGAGCCAAGTTAGCTGATGTACCAACCTGGCTGTCTGAAGGTGTGCAAGTGTTGCAGCTGCTGAGGTGGGACAGCCATGTGATGAGGTGCCATGTACTCTCCTAATTAGTTGATGGTGGAGCTTGAGCATGTGTACCAGGCCTGCCTGGTGGCTGCCTTCATTCAGGGTTTGCTGCAATATCACCCTCCTCCTCCCCACTGCTGAGGAAGGCAGTGCTCTGCCCATACGTCCTTGCTGCTGACAAGATCCTTTGTGTCCTGGTGGAAATCACTGAGGTCTCCTTACTTGCAGCCTCTGTCCCTATAGGCCCTGGATACAGTGAGCCTTTGGCTGGCTTGCCCTCCTCCTCGGGGCTGCAGGAACCAGCAGTGATGACTCTGCAGAGCAAGCATGGGACAGGGCTGATCCTGAGATGGGCTGCGGGTGGTGACCAGGCTGAGGGGAAAGGCCCCCACCAACCTCAATACAACAGGCATCAGGCTCTTTCTTCTGAAAGGCTTTGGTCTTTTAACAACTCGCTTTAGGTAGTGTAGGCTTGGTAAAGAGCATTTAACCAGCTGATCAAGTGGTACTACTCGCTGGCTGAAGGCTATCGATGAGACAAGATGATACAGTCCTATGGTAATGCGAGCACTTCTTTTTCAGTGTCTGAGTCATGAAGCCATTTCACCTCTGTGTCAGGTCTCTCAGAGAGCTGGTATGGGGGAAAAAAATGCTAAAAGGCATCCAAAAAAGTCACTGCACCTAGTAAAGACTGTGGTGCTGTTTTGGGTCAATAGCAGAGAGAACAGCAGGAACTAGCTTAATATTCAGTTCACAACCTGCTAAAAAGCCAGTGAACATGAGAGATCTGACTGAACATTCTCCCTCTTTATGTGACCTGGTGTCAGGTACAAAGCTCAGAGAAGCACACCGTGCCACTGAAGATGGGTATTTCCCCACCAGCCATAATAGTACAGAAAAACCCACCAGCAACTTTACTAAAAATCAATAGATGAGCGCATACACTGGGCCATAAGATCTCATCTAACACTAAAACGCAAAAAATATCTAAAGCAAGCAAAGTCTGTGCTGAGGGACAACACTGCTGCCTCCCATTTCTAAGAAAATGAAAGCAGTTTTAAGGTTACTTCACCACTAACGCTTGATGGAAGAAATCTGCAGCCAGGCCCCAGCCCAAGAGCTCTGCATGACCCATAGAGGCACAGAATGGCAGAGCTGTTGAGTTTGGAAGGTGCCTCTGGAGATGGTCTTGTTCAGCCCTCCTGCCCAGACTGGGGTTGCCTAGAGCAGAAAAGTTGCTCAGGGCCATGCTTGGTTGGCTTTCAAGTACCTTGAAGGGTAGAGACTCTACAACCTCTCTGGGCAATTGGTTCCAGTGCTCAGCCACCCTCACAATGAAAAAGTAGAGTAGAGTAGAGTAGCTCAGTTAGAAGGGACCAACAATGACCATCCGGTCCAACTGCCTGACCACTTCAGGGCTGACTAAAAAGTTAAAGCGTGTTATTAAGGGCATTGTCCAAACGCCTCTTAAACACTGACAGGCATAGGGCACTGACCACCTTTCTAGGAAGCCTGTTTCAATGTTTGACTACCCTCTCAGTAAAGAAATGTTTCCTAATGTCACTGTTCCCGCAGCCATGGCCCTCCAACTCAGATGACTGGGCAGCCCAAGGTCTATTAGTATTATTAAAGACTGAGGGAAAAAAAAACCCCAACATTGAATGCCTCTGCTTTTTCTTCATCCCTATTTGTTGGGTGCATCCCTTCTTTTCCTAGTCATCCTTAATCCTCAGAAAGAGTCCCCTGGGTACGTGAATTAGCCTGGTGGTATCTCAGTACTCCCACCATGAAACAGAGGTGGGAATGTTTCTCTTGTTCTGAGTGTGGCTGCAAAGGAAGAGGCATGCTGTGAAGCACCTGGACATTGGAGCAATGGCAGGGTGTGGGCCATGCATCTAACGTGATAGATGCTGATGTGTCTGCTGTGATGAAGCAGTTGTGGTGCTGCCCGTAGGAGTTGCTGGGTACAACCAGAATAAGTTCTGATGACACCTCCTGGCATGCTGTATCTGTGAAATGGCTTTTGTTCGACCACCATTGCCAGGCTCTGGGCATGATTATTTTGATGAAATATATTCATACATCACCTTCCCTGCTGGAGTTTAATTGACATAAGGGAACAGAACATGGAAGAAGTCTGTGCTGCGGAATGAACCAAAGATATATGGGGCCTACTTACAAGCTCAGGTGAAAAATGGGAGAATAATGGCACCTATTTTGCATGGTATTTGACTTATGGGCCTTTAACTCTTAAATCTTGGCAAACATGCTCCAGAATGAGCTGGAAATATGAGGAATTTACTGCACACTAAGCATTCTTCCCCTAATGAAAGCAGGGGGGCTTCCCACACCTCCTTTTGCCCCCTCCTGCCATTCATTACCAAGTGGAGAAAAGTCAGAAGCTCCAAAGCACACAGGTAGAAATATGATCCTGACACCAGGTTTTACACCTCAGTCTACCCCTTGTTTCAGCAAAGACTGCTTTACACTATCAGCCTATCCATCAGTCCAATTCACATGATGGAGGAAGCAAAGAGGAGGGAAGGTCTGTTTCAGAAGAGGTGTCAGGGAGGAGTCATTTTCATGAAGTGGTTTGTAACTGTGGAGCAGGGCCACTGCTGGTTGGGGGCTGAGGTGACACACACTCCTGTTATTCACACTAGACAAAACCATAGGACATGCAGCCCAGCTCCTTTTGCTGCTGCTGCTACTACCACCGGCTCCTCAGAGTGGCTTCAAACACTGTCCCGTGTTCCAGCGAGGGTACCCAACCAAGCTGGCTGGGTCTAGAGCGGAGAAAGATCTGTTCTGGGAGACAGCCAAGGAAAATGGTCTGGAAAAGCTCTGTGAAGGCATTTAGAGATGGAAACACTATAGATACCTCTTAGGAAATGGGAACCAGTAAAAGTAAGATGTGAGGCCATAGGGAGAGGAACAGAGTGAAAAGGTGACAATGCAGGCAGAGTGAAGATTTGTTTGCTCTGAATTCGTGAACTATTTTGCCTGTACAGAGCCAAAGGACTATAAAGTTTCAGTCTGGACTTGGTTTTAATGCTTATTATTTCTTGCCTTGGAAGAAGAGGCCTTTATAACTTGACAGAAGAAATAAAGCAGTCTACCAGAAAACAAGTGAGGTGTGAACTGTGATAAGAACAAGGGGAGATCTGTTTACCAGGCAGGATGAAAACATAAGTAATTAGCTCACCAACAGACAGACTGCTCTATCAAAAGGCAACATGATGCACAGAAGACCTTTACTGATGGACACATAAGAAACTATTTCAAGGAGATCAAATTTAAATTCAGCTAACAAGAATTTAATGATGTTTTGTCATTAGTAATTCAGATAGCTCTTACAGAAGACCTCACCTGCATTATCCAAACTTTTCCAGTCCATTTTATTATTCATAAAGTATTCATGTGGCCCTTTGCAGTGAACCCCAGGCTGACTGGGGATGCTACTGGTTAATGAGCATCCCGTTCAAACTTACTGTGGATGAGAGGTGGCCTTAGGCAGAGTCACAAATGCAATTCTGTGATCTTAAAAAGGACTTTAGCTGAAAAAGAAGTGTGGATGAAGGTCAAAACACAGGTCAGGATGTAGAAGTTAGAGACTGTCACTTCTGATCCACCGACATCCTGTGTGCCTCTCAGTAAAGCATGACCTCTGCATGTATTCATTTCAAAAGCTGAAATAATGGTAATAGTTACTTACTTCAAAAGACTGCTGTCATGACTAATCACAAAAATGTTTATAGAACACTATCAAATTCTCGGGCAAAATACATCAGAGAAATGCAAAGTATTATTTATAATTGCAGAGAAAAAAAAACCCCTATGTTAAAAACATCAAGGTTGCAAACTCAAGCATTTGAAAGCTGGGAAATGCCAAAATTAAGGTCGTCAGTAAAATCTTAGTTTGGCTTCTCTGTTTGCATGTGTTACAAGGTACATTGCAGTTATGACATGTCATTTCAGGAGAGTATATAGCAGCTGCAGAGCAAATGCTCTTCCTCTATCAACATATACATAGAAGGCGACATATACATACAAAGGCAACAGACTCCCTTTTGGGGATTTGAGTGGAGTTGGCCAAAAGCCTAAATAGCCATGTATCCAAGAGTTTTCTATTGACAAAGAATTAAGTATTTAAAGGTGTGTGATAAAATGTGATGCTGGAAGTATCCATCTGGTGTATATGTTACACCAATGGAAAGCAACACAACATAGAGTAAAGTTATTGACAGTGATTGGTAGCACTTTGGCATTCAACTTTTTGCTAGAATTCGTGTTTAACTCATTCTAGTGTTGCTTTTCCTTCTATTTGATCACTTTTTTGTCATGTCTGTGGCATCCCATACTGCTGCTTTTCAATTTCTATATCTCTTCTTTGTTCCTCTCCCTTAATCCCTTCTGATTGTCCTTCCTCCTTTTCCACTTTGCTTTTTCCTCACACAAACTTCCAGTTCTTCCTTAAAACCCAGTCTTTCTCCTCTCTTTTCCTCATGTGCATTTAATCGTACTGTGTTATCTTACTGTCATCTCTGCTAGAGCCCCATTTATGCCCTTGCACTTCCCCAGCCCAATGCCTTCAGATAAAAACCAATTTCTCTGGCAAGGACTGTGGCAACAGATTAGCATCACTTTGATTACAAAATGCACTGTGGAATTGAGAAGAGCTCCAAAATAAGAGAGAAAAACCAATAGATAGCAGAGGCCAGGAGGGTTTGCAAATACCACAGAGCTCAATGAAGCATCTCCCTGCAACCCTGGCAGTCACGCAGCCTGAATGGCTGGGTGGCAGCCTGTGCAAACTGGAAGGAGGCTGCCCAAAGCTCTGCCTCTTCTTCCTCCTCAGTAGGATCTCTGAATGCAATCACCCAGGAGAAAGTTAGGCTCTTAGAGAAGAAATACAATTCAAAGTCGAGTGTGTAGTGAGCAAACTTGATAAGAAATATTGCAGGGGAAATGAAATTTCAAAGAGAGAAATTGGTTAATGATAAGCCTCTCACACCTGGGCAAATTTTTCATGTCAATTAAACTTGGGATAGGTCTATTAGGTTTCATTGGAGTTACAACACTGTACATGACATCAGAATTGTCCTACAGTATTTTAAATATTATCCCCCCTTCCCCGCCCCACTCCACCTACAGCATGAAAGTGTCTGTCTAAAGGACAGGAGTCACATTTGCACAACCCAAATAACAGAATTCAAAGTGTGCTAATGATCCAAGCTGTTGCATTTGGCATTTTGAAAGGGCAATGCTAGGATCTGAGATTATGGGCACAAAGACAGATTTAAGCAAATCAAATTCTCAGAAATATTCCCATATAGCCTACTAACTTGAATTACAATGTTTCTAGAGGTGACATTTAGCTAACTATAGCATTTGGAGCAAAAGGACATGGCTTCCTAAGACAACTTTTTCTTCAGCTTCCTGAAATGATGTGCCTTCCCAGGACAGAGGGATAGAGTCCACTGTGATAAATGAAGTGGAAACCTCAGTTAAAAACATCAGGTTGTTTCACGTAGGATTAAACATTCCTTTTTTTGTCCCATTGAAGAGTGTTGGCTTGTTTGCAGGCTGAGAAATCAGACTGGGTCAGAGATAAAACATTGATTACATCGGGCCACCCACAGATTTATCCAGGAACGACAACTGCAATTTAGATTCACAGCCTGTCTTACCTCAACTTACTCAAGGCATGCAAGTCACTGGAGAGCATCACAAAGCATATTTACACTTCCAGGCTTATATGCCCTTCAGCCAAGCCCATTGCAGAACTCTTCTTCTCTTTTATTCCAAGCATGAGTAAAATTTCTGTCAATTGTACCAGATAACCCGGCTGTGCTATAGTACAGTTTTCTTTGGGCTGGCTGTACAGACAGGAATTAGTTTATTTGGCTCGTTGAGAATCCCAACTGACTCAGATCCCCCTGAAGCATTATTACCACAATAACCTGTGTAAAACATGTTGCAATCACTGCTTAAAGTACCCACGGCTTTATGGTGTCTGCAGATAATCCAATTACCCTGGATGTAAATGATATCAAGAGCTTGGGACACCCTGACCTGAAGAGATGTGCTGTCCCTGCGCCACGATGCATATGAGAGGGACTGATAGGCAGAGGGACTGAGCCTGATCCCCTTTTCTTTTTCAAGTGGAGGAAACTGAGACAAGGCCCAGCAAAGACTTCCATGGAAATTGCCCAGTCCATAAAGTGACCTTGCATCTTGACACGTCAACACATCCTGAACCCTGTTCCTCCCTAAGTGCTCCATAACTCCCACAGAAAAAAGGCTCCGGGCTAGCTGTTCTCAAAGGTCTTGACTGGCAAAACTTGATCTTCTCTTTGCTTCCACCACACAAGCAGCAGCAGCACAAACTTCCCTGGGTACCTCATCCCAGAAACGTCCTCCTCATCCTGGCGCAGTACTCTCTGAAGGTGACAGGTACAGGACTGCCATCCCCTAGTGGGTGCAACTCTCAGAAGGAGCTTAACATCAGAAGAACTTATATCCTCTGGCCTGAGTATAAGGGAAGTGGATGAAGTATTATGCTCTATGTACTGTGGGGCGTAAGCATACAAGTTCTGAAGTTCATTTGACCATCTCCATGCTCCAGACTAGGCTTCCCAAGTTACCAGTCACTTGAGAGAAAGCAGTCCCACACTCCCAGGGGAACAGCTGTTCAGTCCTTGGGCCCCTTGCTAAGAACGCCTCTTGGTTAACCTTATCCCCAACCGTAATGTCAGTCTGACATATTACTTACCCTCCTTCAAGTATTTCCAATGCATCCTCAGAGATTCCTCTCTACCTGATACAGACTTTCACCTTGTTTGGGTTGTTAAACCTGTCGTAGCTGTTATGAGGTGCTCAGGAAGGTGACTGATATTTTCCAGGAGTCTCTAGTGGCAGAACAGTGGCTATAATTAACCATAACTTGCTTTTCCTCCTTCTCCCCCTCGCTTTCACTCACAGAGTGCAGGCAACAATGCACATCATGAGTGGGTGGCCCTCCGGATGAAACTGTTGTCTTTGCTGAAACCAAAAATGAAAAACAACCTAAAATGCAGCAGGAAACAGGCAGATAAAGTTTCAGATAAAAACAAAAAAAAATTATACTCATGATTTCCCCAAACAGAATTATTTTCTGCTCCCCAAGGAACAGCTGTTTTCAGACTAGATTAGCATCACTCTACTGCTGACCCTTCAGTGTAAAGTTTCAGGGCAGCAGCTTGTCAAGTTCTACATGATTTACCATCCGTATTTTCGTTGTTGTTGCCAATCACCTTGAGTGCAAAATAACACTGAGCAAACCACTGATTCCTGTTCAACATTAGTCATGAGAAGGATCTTCCACCTGATTCTCTCACACATCCATGTCACACAGAGCCATCAGAGAGGTGCTGAGCTGAGATCAGTACATCTTAACTGGGGGAATTTGAGATTATGGGCCACGTTTTTTTGTTGCTATTGCATCTCCAAGGACCATCAGCTTATGTCCAGCAGAGGATATTGTCCTAAATACAATAAGATGAACTGATCCTATCTCTCCTGCTTAGCTGGCAGGAGCAGGATCTAAACCACCGACCAGCAATATTATTACATGAAATAAAGCCTCAGTGTAGGCTGTACTCCATGACACTAGTTTTGAAGTTTACTCCAGCACAGGGGCACCACCATCAATCACAACAAGAATGTATCACCATAACAGAGAACTTGTTATCAGATTGTAAAGCAGTTGCAAGAGTGTCTTGATTTTCTGTAAAGCTAAGCACAGACACTAAGAGATGTAGTAGATTATCCAAGGCTACTGCAGTGCCCGGTACGGAAGCCAGGTGGTTTCATGCCCACATTACGGTTTTCTGCCTCCCTTTGCAGGATTTTCCTTACAACTGGAGGATGTAGAGGGCACCTCTTCCCAGCTCATTAAGGTGACTGACCTGGGTTTCACTTCAGTGTTTCACGATAATCCTCTGAGCGTGAGGTACGTAACAGTGACTTTGTCCCCATGTCTGTCCAACTCCATTATCCTGGACTGTGCTGATACAGCTCATCTGTCAGTGGCATCCATCTGGATTAGATCTAGGTCCTCAGCCCCAGACAGCAAGGATCTTCACCTGCAGTGGTTCTTTCCCTGTTAAGCATCCTTCACAATCCTTTGCAAGTAGTGTTTTCAGACCTTTTTCAGCTTCTTTTCATCCCCTGCTCTCCTCCTAGGTCTTTCCTTCTTGGCCCAGTTTTGTAGGCTGCCACTGCCAGCGGCAGTGTCTATTTTGGTGCTAATTGCTATGCCTATTGTGCCAGCCCCACTGGGAGCTGAGCACTGTTGATATCAACAGTATCTATTGGTTGCATTTAATGAGAGTGATGCCCACTCTGTTTTCATGGCTACTCTTACCTTCTCCCAGTGTTTAGCTACTCTGCCAGCCAGAAGTGTCTGCAGTGTTTCATTTGGGAGACTTTGTAAGTCAGCTCAGAGAAGGAAAACCATAGCCAGTAGTACTAGTTACCTGGCTCTGAGTGCGAGTTGCTGGTATGGCAGGAAATAATCTCTAACCAGCCTTTCCTTGTTGCTCTTTAAGTTCATTGGCTCCAGCAAAAAAGCCTGTGCAAACCATCAGACAGCAGCATGAGCCCTTCTGGTGGAGGGACACAGTGCCAGGCAAGGGCAAAAGAAAAACTCAGTCCCTGGGACTAGTTTGGCTGTTACTGCTCTGCGAGATGGGAACAACTCAAAAATCTTTCCATTTCCATTCTGCACCCCTGAAATTTGGCTTATACCGCTTCACTCCTGTATCTTGTTCAAGAGATCCATATACTCCTGGGAAGACACCAGGTCTCCAAGGGCAAGACTGCAAAATGCAATGTGTGTAATGCAATATGGAGAGAACACTAAAGACTCTTCTTAGGGCTGTTGGGGCTGTGAGCTTTGTTCTTTTTTAATGCAATGCCACTAAGAGCAATGGGCCTGTGCCCATCAGGGAATAGCGCCCCAGAAACTTAGGCAAGAGCAGAAAGAAAGTCATTAACCAGTACACTGAAAGTAAATAAAACTGAGAAAGCTCTTTCAATTTCCTGACTCCCTCCAAAGGGATCCCGCCCTGTTTATTCAGCATTTCACACTGCAATGGTTAAAATTTGCTGGCTGACTTGTTAAAAACACTAGCCAGCATTTCCACACAGTTGCTAGCACAGTGGGCAATGACGTCCCTTACACAGACAGGCAGTAACTTTTGTACTGAGAGAGAGGAGGAAGACAAGGCCATAACTACATCCACAGGAGAAAAATAAGTGGAACAAAGTGTCAAACACAGAAGGGTGACGGTGGACCCTGCCCAGCTGCCACCAGAGGAGCAGGAAAGCAGAACCACCGTTGGGCTACATGTCATACAGAGGGAAAGAGAGACTGTGACGAGCACGGCAAGAAACCTGGCAAAGTCCCGAAAAGCCCTGCGCACCCCGGGTGCCCAGCATCACCCACCCGGAGCGCCAGCCAGCAGAGGGCAATGCCAGTCCACGTACACACCACTTCACTCGCAAAAGCGAGTGGGCGGTGGCCCTGCCCTCCAGCCTGTCCCCCCACGCTGTCTGAAAAGTGTGAATTAAGTAGGATATTTCTTGTTTGCAGACTTGTGAGACTCTAGTCCTGATTATGCTCTTACTTTCACTGATACAGCCCTAAACAGCTCTACATGCCATGGTGTGGGGAAACGGGGACCTGTAAGGCACCTGTCCAACCCATTCAATACAGACACTTTTTTTTTCTTATCAGTCTTGCAGCACATACAATTAGCTTTCCTGAATCACTTGCTATGCACAACGGTCTGAGTTATTACCCAGTGGCTTTCAGCTCTGAGGCAGGTAAACGATAAGCGGTTTTGTACTGCATGATTTCTCTGTATTTTTAGAGTATGCCTGGTTAAGCCTTTGGCACTGGACTGTGCAGCTTGACATCATTAGTGCCTTCAGAGAGATGCCAAGCAGAACTGCAGTCTAGTCTAACAGGGCCCAGGACAGAGGTGGGTGCTAACTCACCCACCTAGCAGCTGCAGTCCTGGGTCATTCTTTCAGGCTATTGCCTCTCCCATCACTTCTTTCCAAAGTAAGGCAGTCAAATTTTTAACTGTTGCAAAAGTCTTCATGCATTAAATGATAATAAAAAACCTGCCTGTCTATGACCATAAACTTTAGGCCATGGAAATACAGAATGGTTTATGTAGTGACAGGACCAGAGCACAGCTAAGAGAGGTGAGGGCAGGAGGGTTGGTGTGCAGGGAGGACACATAGAAAAGCAGGAGAGTGCCTGGGCTTGCTGGCTCCCAGAAAGGGTCAGGACTGAGGTGCCAACAGGAAACCAATTCAGGCAGGTGCTCGGGCAGAGCAGGGTTGTGATGGGTGGGTGGTTGCAGGAATTTCTCTATGGGTTGGATGAGTTTGCATAGCCTTGGTAGAGGCTATGCACTACTGTGAAGAGCCTGGCTCTGTCTTCTTTATAACCTCCTCCTAGACAGAACGGGGCTGTGGTTGGGTCCCCCTGAAGCCTTCCCTTCTCCAGACTGACCAAGCCGAGCTTCCTTATCTGCTCCTCACAGAGCAAGAGCTCCAGTCCCTAATCAGTTTGAGGGCCCTCCCCTGAACTCACTCCAGTTTATCAAAGTCTAGGCCCAAAACTGGATGCAGTATTTCAGATGTGGCTTCATGAGTGCTGTGTGGAGTGGGATAATCCCTTCCCTTGACCTTGTTGGCTGTGCTGCTGTTGATATGGCCCAGAAGGCTGGTGGCCATCCCTGCTGTCAAGGTCGCTGCTGGTTCATGCTGAGCTTGCTGCTCACCAGGGCCCCCAGGGTCTTTTTGGTAGAGCTGCTCCCCAGGCAGCTTGGGTTGCTGCACTGGGCTCTTCCTTCGCAGCTGCAGCACTTGGCACTTGTTCTTGTTGTATTTCATAAAGTTTTTGTTAGCCCATGCCCTCAGCCTGTCTAGGTCCTGCTGGATGGCCACCCTGCCCACCATTGTATTGACCTGCCCAGCTGCCATCACCAGCTTGGTGTCATCAGTGAACATGATGAATATGCACCTTGTCACCTCCTCCAAATCACTGATAAAGATCTTAAACAGGGCAGTACCAGGAAAGAGCCCTGCATTACTCCACTTGTTTCTGGCCTCCAGCTGAAGTACAATCCATTAACCACTTCATTGCACCAGTGTCTCAGTAGAGGCTGGCACACAGGAACAGGGTCTTCCTACCTCCAGGTACCTGGCAAGGATGCAGGACAAGCTCCTTACCAGTTTCCTTACTCCCATTTCCTTACCTTTCTCCCCAGTCGCTTCTGTACAGTAAAGAGAAAGCAACCAGGCTGAAGGAACTTAATAATCCATTGGTAAAGCCTGTTTGTTTTTTTGGGGTTTTTTTTTTTTTTTCTTTTTTTTCTGTAGAACAGCCTGGAGAAGATACCATTTAGGAACCCTTAACCTGTGTCAAATATGGATTTTAGTATAACCAAGGCATTTCAGCTGTTTTTTTGTTGTTGCTGTTTGTGTGTGTGTTTTGTTTGTTTGGTTTTTTTAGGTGTTATGGCCACATTTACAAGCCAGTTAACCCCAACCTATTTCAGATAACATGGTTCTAAAATGGGCTAAGCCTCCTTTCCTGCAGTGCTCTACAAACATGGAGGATGGACATTCAGGGGACACCAAGTATTACAGCCTTTGCTGCAGGGCATCCAGCCACAACCTTCTCATCTTGATCCCACCTCCCAAACTCCACAGCTGGGATAGGTACAGGAATGAAGATACCTGCAAAGGTCTCTCATTTATCTATGGAAACCAGCCCCACAGTACTGCCATCCTGGCAGCCAGCAGACTGCTGCTTCCTCATTTTCCCTCAATCAAAGAGAACCACAAAATTTTGCATGGCAGCTTTGCCCCAAAAGGACGGATCCAGTCACACATTTCTCACCTCGTCTCAATACTTGCACAAATATAGCCTTACACCTTTCTCTTCTAGTCAAAGTCAAGCAGAGATGTGACATAGGCTGAAATATTTTCCTTTCCAATAACCAAATGCTCCAGCTCCCATACCTTTAGCTTTGCAACAGCTTGTAAAGCAAACTGCACTGAGTGCTAGAATCAGCAGTAAAATCCCATCTGATTATTTTTTCCCCAGGAACAGCTGGGTTAAAAATCTTTGACTAACAAGTTTTCACTGCCATACTAATCACTTTTCTTAATCAAATCAATGAACCATCCAATTTAAATCTGTTTCTCATGAAACAAACATTCCACAAAGATTCAGGTGTGATAAATAACCACCAAACTCAAGACACTGAGCTGAAAGGGGCCCCCAGCTCATGGTTCCTGCCTTTCCTGACAGCCAGAGATGTGAAGGGAGCAGTCACCCAGCTCAGGGTGAGGGCTGTGACTGCTCCTTGCTGTGTTGGGAAGGGCAGATAAACTGCCAAGCCTCTGATGTGTTTTGTTGTAGCTGAGGGGAGTAGGTGTAGCACTGCGGCAGAAGGATTTTTACAGGCTCCAGCTGAAAATTAAACATCCTGTTGTTATTTTAAGGGGCATTTAAAGTTAAGGTCCTATGCCTCATGCTTAACTGGAATGAGCAGGGCTGGTGGATTGTTTCCATCGCTCAGAATAAACCTACCCTCTCTGCAGGGGGAACACAACAAAATTAAGCCAGACCATGCATAGGCAGACATTCCTATAGCAAGGCGATTCCCTGTCAGAGAAGAAAGCTCTCATCCATAAACTGCTTCAACGTACGGTACCAAACACCCCCGCTATGCTGGAAAGCAAAAGCACGATGACACGGTGTTAACGGGTTCACTGCGTGGGGACATAGTGACACAGATTTGTGCCGCTGCTCCCTCCCTTCAGAGTAACCCTAAGGAAACCACTGAGCCTCACTGAAACAACCTGAGATTTCCCATACTCTCTGCCAGCCTGCAGCATCTCAGAGGGACATTGTGCAAAAATCATCTCTGTGAGGGCAGTAGCACATAGAGAGCAAGGAGGAATTTGCCATGGCGGTTCTTCTCCCCACGCTTAAAGCATCCTGTGGTTTGCAGGCTTCCAGCCTACCCATATGAAAGCACACAGCCTCGCTACCTGAAGAGCCACTGCACAATGGAAAAATACAAAGAGAAGTGAAGAAAGGCTGAAGACAGTGTCACTAAAACGAGAACTGAGCTCCAAAGGGGAATGTTACTTAAGGCTTGAGAACGGGCAGTATTGTTTTTTTTTTTAAAAATCTTAATAAATAAATAAATGCTGTCATTATGAAGTGACATTTCTGGTCCTTGAAAGCTGTCTCTGCTGTTTCATGGAGGAACGTGGCAGCCTTCTGAGCTGTGATGCTTATTCCCCTATTAAAGTCATTTTGGAACCGAGCTGAGTGATATATGTTAGTGGAGCATCTCATGTTTGCTTTCCTTTAGCTGATCCTTTGAGGATTGAGTTTCCTTGCAGAAACCTCTGAAGACGTCAGTATAGGACCATCCGGCTGATGCCCAAAAAGACAGAAAGAACAAAACTTCTTGACCCACATAGGATTTCTCAGCAAAGGATTGCTGGTGAGACTGAAGTGTAAAGGATCGTCTTAGTCTTGGGCCAAAGGAAAACAGACATGTAATCGCTGAGTGCCTTGCGACTCAGCTGACATACAACATGTTGTGACTAGGGCCTGTGTGCTCTTACAGGAGTGCACCACACATCCACATCCCCGCCCCGCAAGACACAGCCACACTGAGCAACCTGCCAAGTGCTGCTAAAAAACCCTAGCTGCCTTAACATGGACAACTCCTAAAGTCCTTGCAACTAATGTTTCATGCATGCCAGTAGGCAAGTACCCTATTTAGGGAAATATGACATTAATCAAAGAATTAGTTACAGGATATTAAACTCGCTGAGGTGCTGTTACCAAATACGTAAGGCAAACAACATTTTGGGTAATTGACAGACATCTATGATGAGCCTGCAATCTGAAAAAGGGGTTTGCCTGTGAGTCTCTGGATGTTGCTTTGTTCCTTAAAGCTTCCAGGTAACCGTGAGGGACAAGTCTGACTTTACAAACTTCCCCTGGATTATTACAAAACAACACGTCAGTAAGATGTAGCAGTAGTACAGATCTCCTGATTTCTTTACCACAAACCTACGTAAAGGCTTCCCACTTGCTGCAAACATTGCTCAAGCTGAGCAGGTAGTGAGCAGGTATTTGGGTGTGCACATGTGCTCCCCCAGCACTGAGAAAGAGTTTAATCAGCTGAAGAAGGGACAAGGACTTGAGTCTCTCTAGGAGCAGTGCTGAGACCAACAGGGCAGTAACAGGTGGGCTGCTCCCTGAAAACAACATGAAAGAGCGATTCTCAGCAAGAAATACATGGGAGTCCTCAAGTGAAAGAATAATCCAAGGGCATGATAAAGGAAAGGCAACTGTATATGGATGTCTCACACTTGCCTATGCAGTTCGGAAAAGAGGAACAATTGCTTCTAAGAACTGTTGTTATGCCCTGAAGCAAAGGATGAATTGAACCCATCGGAGTTGTTCATCCTTTTCCCTGGTGGCCACTTCAAAATACTGGCTTTTGTATAAAAAAAATGTGTACAGCACTTATAATTGGAAAATTAACCTTCAAAAATCAAAACCCAATGTAAATGAAGATGCTGTATCAGCAAAAGCCTGAAATAAGAGCTCTCAGAGGTTGTTGCCATTTACCACCTCAAAGCGCCGTCTCTGCAGCCAGACTGGGGGGTGAGTGTCAGCAAAATGCTATTTCTCCCCTGGTATACAAAGGCTATTTAGCAACCAGCTGATGCTACAGGCTTCACCATAGGCAGTATTTGGGTTAGTACAACTGCCACCCCCTTTTTGGCTTTGCTATGAATATGCTATGCTTTTATTTATGTTCAAATACAAAACTACCAAGACTAAAGTTTTCGGAATCTCCCAGTGCCTGGGCTATAAAATCCAAATTTTGACATGAGAATTAGATTTTGATTTTTCTTTTCCCCACAGACACTGGGTACCTTACAGCTACATTGACCATACGGGGGCACGTGATTCACACTACTGTCATGCAAGAGTTATTCTTGAGGTATAATTTGAGCAAGAGGAGAAAGGAGGGAAATTGTAGACTGTGCTTTTGTGTGATATATAGGGAAGTGAAGAAATGGTAGCCAGATTTGGTCTGTGGAAACCTGAGACTGAAACTCAAGTGGAAAACTATAGGAGATAGGTAACCCTCTTTTATGCCATTTTAATGGTTAAATCTGTGGCAGAACTCTCATCAACATCCCCAGCCTAACACCTAGCTCTTGAGCTGCACAACATACCCTGAGAGAGCAAACACACACACATCCCACATCTGTCCATACGATGCGGTCACTAGCTACCTCTTCTTTTAAAGCAGCTTGAACGTGAATGTGGTTACACGAAGACCACCAGGAATCACACAAAGAGCCTGGAGGAGAGCTGGTACAGAAGTGGGTAATGCCCCATCAGTACTTCAGTCTTGGGAACTCAACTTGCTCCCTTTTGATGAAACATAACTTCTGACCCCAAGGTAAACATATTGTAATCTGCCCTACTACATCTGTCCTGGTGCATTAATATTTGACATAAATCCTAAAGGAAGCTCTGTTCTTTATTACTGATTTGTCAGAGGTGGATGGATAGGAAGGGTTGTGGGTAATATGGAAATGGCACAGGCAGAGGATCCCTTCTGGGAGCCTGATTATTGAAAATCAGCTGCTATTTACACAGTTAATGCCATTCACTTCTTGCACCTGCTCAATCATTCATTTCCCAGTGCAAGCCAGCTTTGCCCTGCTGCAAAGTCAGGGAATTTAAGGGAGTTACACCTTCAGGCTTTCTCTTTCTCTCCAATGATTACAGAGTTCAGCTTATAAAACTCCCACTTGTACATTTCCAGCCCTTCATCTTCCTTTTCTGTTCATTCTTTTTCTACTTATTTATATGTATATATACTTTTCCAAGTATTTATGTTTCTGATAATGAATCCAAAAGCTCTCTCTTTCTAACTCTTGTTGGGCTCCCAGCTTGTTCCTGCACCACACAAAATCCATTTGATTTTGTAATCTGAAAAACAAGAAATTCAGCTAGCTTCCCAACTTACATTAGTTTTTGTTCATATTATGTTCAGTCTTGGAGAGAGGCTCCATACCCTACATCCAGGGACATCCTGTTCTTTATGATATCCCTACAAATGTAAATTCTGTGCTGATGTCCCTGGCAAACACACTTTTATAGCAGACTCTACTTTTAATTTTGGTTAAAAAAAAAAACCACAAAAAAACTCAACACCAGAACAAACCACAAAGGACTACGCAGCTGACCCATCTTCCCACTTTTGCTCCCATCACCTTTCTTGATAATGAAGTTCTGTAGAGAAGCCTCAGGCTACCAAGTAGCCGGGAAGGAGGGAGAGAGCTGTAGTCCTATAGTTTTATTTATTAGTGCTAAAGGATGTACCAGCTGTGAGATTATGGGAGGTGCAATTGCAGATCTGAGCACCTGAAAAACCTATCAGCAAGGGTTAATTAATAGAAAAGTGAAGGCTTCTGGTTTTTGCATAGTTTTTTCTGTTATCATGAGAAGGGCTCCCATATAATGGAAAAATCCACGCATCCTCCTAGCAGATAAAGCATTTGCAATACTAACCTGTTAGCTGAGTTTGCTTCCATGGTGGTGGTGAGGTGTCATTCATTGTAGAGTATCCATCTTCTTGTTGTCTTGCTTAAATATGAACTGAATGAACTCCCCCCATCTGCCAAAGTCTTGTCTTTGATTACAGAAAGACAACAGCAGGAGAAGATCAAGGTCAAGTAAAGCAGATAAACATATGATTAACTCTAAGCAGATAATGACTCACCTGTCTTCAGTGGGAACAGCCTTGTACTAATGTGTCTGATTGAACCAGGGTTGGAGGAATAAACCAGATTAAAGGGAATGACAATGCAAAATTCAAAAGTAATAAAAAGCTTAAAGATGAAAACAAAACAGTCCGTGACCTCTCTTTTTTTTCCCCATCTGAAGAAACAACAGCCAGTATGCTCCTGAAACCAGCACATGTCAAGTCAGACACTGGAAAGGAATTGAGAGGATTATTTCACAATTTTATTGCACAACTGAAAATTAACCTTTTTTTAAATATTTACAAGCCATTTATTTTGCACACACAATCTAAACAGCATTTTCCCCGATAAAATTGTCACCTAGAAAACTTACACACGGACTGAAGCATACATGTAAACTAAGTGGTTTGTGTTAAATGCAAGTTGCCTCAGTCTAACCCTGGAGGGGGAGGCGCTTGGGAGATGGGGCAGCAGAAGGAAAGACATATTTTTACTTTCCTGAAATGTTACTTAAGGATCTTTCCCCAACTGAGGGAAAGAAACAAAAGTGTTCAGTATTAGTTCAAGCAGAAGGCCAGCCAGTCAGGTAATGTACTGACAGGGTGGTGAGTTCAAGATTCAAAACCCTTCAGTGCCACAAGCCTTGCAAGAAAATGACAAGCCTTGTTTCATACATGGTTCATCTTAAAGGTTGTGATATCCCAATTTTCCCCTGGAGAATGTAGAATCACCTTGGTCATGACAGAAAAGGAATGAGGTTGGACTCGTAAGAAGAAACACGTGAAAGGCTGGGGGTTCTTTTCCTTCTTTCTCACGGATTTCTTACCTGCAATTTTGGAAAAGTGCTGGCTGACACATTGCAAATGCTGCCACTGCTCTCGGCAGAGCTACACAGTGATAATACAGTGCAACAAATGTTGCATAACTTGACCAGCAATGCCGGGGGTAATATTTTAACCATCATTATGAAGCCCACAGCTTTGTGCTGAAAACAAGTGCTTTCCTGGCGGTTAGCACAAGCTGTCTGTCACAACATGTATCACGATCTCTGGAGTCCACAAATCACCCCCCTCCCATGGCTGATCTGCCCACACGTTTTCCATCATATAGATTGTTGTTTTCAAGTTTGTCTGCTAATATTGGGTATATGGCCTTGTAGCACTTACTGCTTAGCTTCCAGGGGATTTTGACACCTGCAATCTTAAATGAGTAGGTGGTAAGCTCTAAGACTGATGCTCACTGGTCCAGATTTGTCCCATGTTACTTTGGACGGGTGTACACCTGAGCCACCTGCATGGAGACCATCAGCACTGTAGTGCTAGCACTAGCACCTTTTCTGCTAGTCAGAGAGCAAAGGGTGATGTAGGGCTTAGGTGAACAGGAATGCCCTCTGCAGAAGTCCTGCCCACTCCATTGACTATCAAAGGAAACTAAGGGGACCAACTCCAACACAGTGGGGTTCCAACAGCTGCCAAGTTGCATAGGATGAATCTGGGCCTGAATGCTTCCAGCTGGGCACCTAAAAACCTAGGGATTCTGGCATTGCAAGGTACATTTGGTGTTTAGATCACTTTGGTGCTACCTTTCTTCAGGTTTTGGACCCTCTGCTGTAGGGTGGAGAAACAGTGTAAGTGATGCCAACATGACCTATAGCGAGTTTGGAAGGAAAGGGAGTGTTTATAGACTTGTTATGCTAGTTAGTGCTTGCCCATTGGAAACCATGCTAACAGGAGATGGCTTTGTGAAAGGCAATTCAAATGTATAGGAAAAGCAAAACCTATGGCCTCAGACCAAATGATCTATGTCTAGTCTTCTAAAGTCATTGTTTCTTCCAGAGCCACACACAGTCACCATCGCCATCTTACACATGGCTACCAAGTTGTAGTAATGTGTCAGGTCCTAAGCAACCTGATCTTGTTTTGGCGTTAACTATTAAAGGCCTAAGTCTCTCTCTCTCTCTCCTCTCCCCCAGCAGCCCAAGTATTTGTTTTTCTCTTATTTTTAAAATGAATTCTTGCTGGTTTAAGGGAGCCGGCAACAGAGAGATGTCTTTTTCTATGTAATAGTCATAACCAGACCTCAACACTGTGGGAGGTGTCTATACTGCTGTTGAAATACCTGCCAACACCTACCTAAGGCTGGTATAAACAGAGATTTAGGTGTGCAGGAGATTGGGAATGTGGAGAAAAAGGGCAAAACCCTAGAATGGGCTGGCTGAGGAAGGATCCTGAAATTGACCCCTACAAAAATTGTAGCCAGTTTGTAAATTGTAGAAACTTGTGCTAAAACTTACGGTTTGAGTAGGTTACTTATCTTTATAAATGCTGCTGATTTCATCCCCATTGGATTACTTGCAATGACTCTCTTCCTCTCAAAACAGTATTTTTCTGGAAGATATACGGGTGTAGTGGACAGAAAAGTTCGAACAATATGAATATGTTAAAAATAAAACAAAACATAGTGATCCCATTCTTACAGCTTCAAATTGCTGAATTTTTCTCTCAGGTGTAGGCTTGAAGATTAAAATTGGAAAAAAACCCTGCAGAATAAATTTGTGTGGTGGCCCAGGTGCCATGCCAGAAACATAGTGTGTTGATACTGCTTTAGTAATGAACGCACGCAGTGGTATAGCACAAGCCAGTGGTCTTTCATACTTACTGGAAGAGACATTGCTAAGATAGAAATAAACCCTGTGGTAGCACAAAACAAAGAAAATCCTCCGGGCTCTGTACTAAAGTGGTGCTGAGAACATCTCAATGACCCCTCAGTTCTATTCTTCACACCAGACAATGCTGGGGTGCAGCAAGTGGGGAAGAAAGCTGTATCAGCCTAAGAAAATAAAGAAGTTCTGCAAACTGTTAGTTTCACGTATGAAAATGGAAATGAAAGCAAGAAAAATCATAAAATACTTGGGTCTTGGGTGATCTGACTCAGAGAGTTGTTTTTATTACATGCACTTGTTTTGTTCTATGAAGTGTAACCAGAAAGAACATGACAGTGTCTGTGTTCTCTGCTTTCATGACAAAAGCTGGCAGGTTAACCTAGTGGATATTTTGCATTGATGAATCTCCATGAATGTTAATCCTTGTGGGGCCTTACAGAACTCATTGCTTTTTTTGGATTGCCCTTGCTGTTCTTTGAATAAACCCTAACAGTGAAAAGTAAAAGATGTAAACTCTCCATGAGCCATGTGAACCCGATGGACAGAAAACATCATTTTGTTCATCTGTCTGTTCTGTTATCAACACAGACAGCAGAAGCTTACTGCTCAGCCTGAACACCGGCCAAATGGATTAATTGGTGCTAACATAATTAGTAAACACTGGGCAAGGTGTCGAGGGAAAATATGCACATCTCTTGTTCTCGTTCTGAACCAGCAAACTGCTGAGTCCCATCTCTACCTAACCCCAAGGGACCTCTGTCACTCACGGCGAGTATACATCTAAAATGCAGAAAAGCTCAGCGAAGTCTATCAGAAGAATAGTTTTCATACTGAACTCAATATTGCCATCTAAAAAACTCAAAGCAGGCAGCAGTGCACCTTCCTTCCTGCTGCTGGTGGTTAGTTCCGACTGGATGAAGAGTTCATGGATCAATCAGCATTGGATAGTTTTTCCTTTCCTTATAGCATTGCTGGAGAGCACCGCTGGAACAACAGATCCACAGGCAGATCAAAAGAAGAAATTCTGCGAACCTTGCTAACTCCAGTTTTGCCCCAACCATTGACCCCAGTGCTGGCAATTTAAAACAGGCTGGGTAGTCAGACTCCTACTGTTACCAAGCTGCTATTATCTTTTTTATTTTCTTCTTTTCTTATGAGCACCAAAAGAGCAATGCGAGAATCCAAACAACTGAAACAAATTCAACATCTTTGAGCTGAGAATGGTTTAATCTCAGTGCTGACTTCCATGAATTTTACAACCCACAGAATTTACTACAGGTGGGCCACATTGGCCAGTGTTGGATAAGAAATGCCACAGATCCAGAATGAGCTTAGTCCAACCCACAGATCCTACAAACAGATCTTCTGATGGACCTCAGAATGCTTTTGCCTTTCTCATTCCTCTGGAAATTTGGCTACTTAAAACAAACGCCTCATGCCCCCCCAATTATTTACTCCATCTATTCACTGCTTTCCTGACAGACTGTGCCGATAGCCTTTAGAGTGCTCCCAAAGTGGGCGCAGACATGCTTGGACAGAGCTGGGATTCATCACTCTTGCATGTTCAGCTGTTAGCATTCATAGGTTGGGGGTGAGTGTTACAAGGCCTCCGAGTGTGTAATTTCCATCAGCTCCGTAGGATCCCTCCACACAAGAAAAGCCTGTAGAACATAACTGCAGGCATTCTGCTCAGAAAGTCTGAGAGCACGGGGGATAATTGATTTTCCTAAATCACAGTTTAAACCTATCCTTTGGAAAAAAAGAAAAAAAAAGGTCTGGCTTTGCTCAGAATCAAGGCAGCTATCATATTATGAAAAGCTTGATGAGAGCAAAAGTAAAAAGAAGTATCACCCAGCTGCTTCATTCCCTGAGTACCATCCACTCTGTGCATAGAATGAAAGAGGAGTCCTCTAAAATAAAACCCAGTGAATGATTGTGTAGAGATTATGTCCTATTACATATGTACCAGGGGACAGAAAGAAGTTGCATGAGCAAATCACCAGCTCCACCAGCAACTTGAAATTTCATATCTTCTAACTTTCACATGATTGATTTTGCAGCCTTAGCAGGGGTCTTGTGATATAATGGTTAATGTTGAAAATTCACACGTCCATTGTCTGAGAATTATGCTACCATAATACTGAGGAATAGGCTTAGCTTGGCTTGAATTACTTGGCCTCACGTATCTGGGGACCTCTTCTCGAATACATTTGGTGAGAGTGATGTCTACACGCCTGATCGGAGAATTACCCCCGGGTCAGAACTATTTCTTTTGGATTGAAATCTTGTATCTCATGGCAATGGACCATGGAGCTCAAATGAAGCTTTTGTCACCTGCACAGTGACTTTCCATGAATCCATGTTGCAGAGGTTTAGGACATTTTAACCCTACAGAAACAGTGATCACCCGCGAGACAGGAAGCTGTTCTCATCCTATGGGGGAAAACTATAGTACAGAAGGACTGGAAAGATACTAAGCTCTTAGCCTGGGTTTCAGATCTTTTGCATCCTGAAACCCTCGAAGAGCTAACACTTGCATTGCAGTACCCATTAACATGTCTGGACAAATACATTCATATGATTCATCACACAAATAAATATTTGGCTGGCTTTCTAATTCCCAGATTATTTTTTCAACTGGTAATAACAATTCTACTCTGCAAACATACCCCAAATCCCAAGTATTCGTAAGAGAAAAATGTTCCAGCCAACCGACACGTACATAGATCCTTTTGAAATTCTCAAGGACTTTGTGTCTTGTTTTGGGAATGTATAACTATTGATGAAAACAAATTCCTATAAAAGCAAAGTATTTCTAAATCCAGGTTTGTAAGCATTTCCTGAGCCATAATTTGCTGTGCAGAGCCAGAAGCTTTTCCAAACTTAATTTTATATTGTGAACCAAAGTAACAATCTTCAAACAATCCCCAATTCACCTAAGTATTTGGATGTAAATATACCATCTAAATATACATTATGAATTACTACTGTAAAAATGACTTCATTTAGCTATCAATGCTTCTGCATTTTCAATACTGCAGTGGAAATACTAGGTTATTGGCTGTCATTGTCTACTAGTGACTTATTTGTTCCAGTGTCACTTACTGGAGTTGCAGAAACTTAGCTGCTTTCTTTTCCCAAAATTGAAATATTTTTTGAGCTAACAATGATACATTCTCTTTTTTGCACTCCCACCACCTAATGTATTAGACCTTGTTGAAATTCATAAATAATGATGCTCACCGCACTTGCTGAGCTTGCTGTGTTTTCCTGTTGCTGCACTGAAACCTGAGGAACACCCATACAGTATCTGGCAGAGCAGGAAGGAATGTCCTGTGCAATGCCTAAGAGTAATATCTCTGCTGATTTGCCAGGACTCCCAGTGCTGCTGGTCATTAATCTTTCTCAGCCAAAACCAGATGGGGCTATTAGGCAGGCTGGAGTAATTGGGGAAACTGGCACAATGCAGAAGGAAATGCATTATCTTCTGGATAGAATTGCATGTAAAAATGAGAACATTAAAAATGTATTTTTCACATTTAATTGGACGATGTACGATTATACCTACCAGAAAATAATGTGCAATGTGTTTTGTGCAGGGCATTTATAAAACTGTTCAGCTGTGCTAGGGCCTTATTTTCCCCTGAGGAGAGAAACAGTAGCTACAATTCTGACAAGGTTTTTGTGCTTTTCCCTCTAACACAGGACTTACTCTGCTGCAACAGCTACTGCAAATAACACCACAAAGTGCCTCCGCTTGTCGGAGTAAAAGGCAAATGCAGTTTATGATTTACATACAAACCACATGAAGCCTACCAGGTAAAAAATCACTACTTTAGGAATAATGTGAGCATATCTGATATGCAGTCTAACAAAAGTGATGGAACTGCAGGTACAGCTGCTAATTCCTTTATGTCACTGAGTCCAAGATGATGATTACAAATAGAATAAAAATTGCAAATTATGAAGTGGAACCAGATTACTCACATAGGAAACTAGCAAGGCTGGAAGGAATTACTGAAAGTAGGATTTGGAAAAAAATCTGATAGATACTGTTTGCGATAAACAAAGACATTTTCTAGGTCTGCCAGGTAGGCAAATGGTAGATGACCCTTAGCCAGAAAATGCTAGGATGGAAACTACAGCTAAACATTTTAAGGTATATACTGTGACAACAGAGAGAAATCATGGAAACATATTAGAGGGTTACAATAAGACATTAAATAAAGGCAAGTGTTTTGCCCAAAACTTAAACTTGCAAAGCCTGTTATATCAAAGGGAGAAGCATGAAAACAAAAATAGGAGGATCGGGTGTCAGCCAGCACATTATTATTTGGAATAATAATTATGTCTGAAATGTGATGGGATGTCAGGATGTGCTGGGAAATACACAGTGCAGGCTCTGGTGCTGGAATGGGCTTAGGGGACTGGAAAGTTTGCAGTGGCTCACACGTGTCAATGTTTTGGAGTGGAGGGGGAAAAGGGAGACACAGAACATAATGTGTCAAGATAATACCCCAAATTAGAAGAACAAAAGAATTTTGTAGGATTTTATTTCTGATCCCTTGACTAGGAAGAGGTTAGCATTTAGGAAGGTTAAAGAGGAAAATACAACCCCCCCAACCTAGTAGGGTGATATTTGATATAAAAATCTAAAAAGAAAACCCCCTTTTTCCTTTTAAAGAAGAACCAGTGGCCCTAAATAAAGAGAAAAAAAGCCCTGAAATCCTCAGATTAAAAATGGAAAGGGCTTATAAATAGCCATGGAGTATGGTATTCCCTTAGATAAATGGAAGACAAGGACAAGGAAATGCTGGTATGACTAAATAGGAAATTTTAGAAGTTATTCAGGCCAAATAGGAAATCTTCAGGGAATGGAAATCACAACTTTGTAAAGCTGAAAGGAAGGTATGTAATAGCTAAGATGGAGTTTGAGCAAGCTAAGAGGGAATTTGAAGAGCAAATACTAGGAAGGTAAAACTGAGAATACACATTTCCTCAGTACACCAAAAGCAGAAAACCAGAGATAACCGGTAGGCCACCCCAAACAATAAGTAGAAGAAACAATTAAAGACAATAAGGACATTGCCAAGAATCTAAATGATTTATTTGCATCAGTCTTCACCAGAGAGGGTGCTGGAGTGATATCTAAATGAGAGACTCACACTTTCCAAATATCAAAGATAAGGAGAGATCATAGGCTGAAGACTCAAGAGAGAAGTTGGTGGAACAAATCAATAAATCAAAGGCATTAAGTCACCAGGTTTATCTGATATTTCTTGAAGACTTCAGGAGAAAACTGAGAATTAAGTAACAAAGTTGCTAGCAAATACCTACTACAGCAGAGGACTGGAAGACAGACGGTGTTATAACCGAACTGGGGATTTTTGGTGGTGGTGGTGGTGGTTTTTTCATGGTGTCGGAGGAGCCCTGGCAGTTACAGACAGATATATAATCCTAATTTGCTATCATGTAAATTGGCTGAAATGTGTTAAAAAAACCCAAGCCTCACACCTCCCAAATTATGCAGCGCATAGACAAACATGACATGACAGGTAGAAGTCAGTACAGTGTCTATAAGTGAAAAAAAAGGGGCTCTTTGAACCTACTACCGATCTTGGAGCTGGTTATACCAGCCCGCACACGTAAGCCTACCCAGGAGGTCCTATGACTCGCTGTGCAGACAGGCAAGTCGCAAATGATTACCTCCCTGCTCCCCCATCCACATCTCACGACCACCGAGGAAAGAATAACATTCATGTTGATAATGGCACATCCAAACAATGTACAGGTCCGTGCTACAGGTTATGCTGCTGCAGGGCAATCCAGTCCATCCTTGGGCAACATTGTTAAGCCAAGGAGAAGTGTATATCTGGAAATGAAAGTTTTTAATATATATGAAACATAATGGTGGCCACACTGAAGCTCTGACTGGAGATTTTATGTAGGTACAACCAGTGTTAGCCTCTCTTAGGATCAGCTTTTGATATCTTTCTGCACATTAGCTAATCAACAGGACTCTGTGCTGCAGGGTTCTTCTCACTCTCAAAATGCACAGTGACCTGGACCCTTAATTGTGAGTAATATGGGACTTGGGGAGTTAAGATTTTGGTTTTGTTTTTTTTTAAATATACCTTAGCCAGGACTGAGCACTCATTTAACTTCTTCCCAGCTCTTCCCAGCTTTTTATGTAAATCTTTACATAAAGCCATTAAGAACAGAAGAAAAGCACTTTGGAAAATTATGCAGTGATGTATTCTTATGCAGCCAACACTCCCAGGGGAAAAAGTGAAAATTTCACATAGCCTCCCGCCCCTTTTTATTTCTTGTCAAAGATGTTGCCTTTTTTGGCTTTTCTTATATACACACAGCATGATGAACTGATATTTGTAGTTTAAATGTCTGGTTTAACCACGTGGTTTCCACCGTAACAGAAAGCTCTCACGAAATGTCAGGTTAGAAATAAAACCAAGCTCTAGAGGGATGAGGTGAGGAGGAAAGTAGAAGGTCCAGTGGCTGAAAAACAAAATGGAAAAAAAGTGAGCAGAACGCAACGTGGATCCATTTCCCAACTCAGGAAGTGGTATTGGTACACGTGGTTGTATGGGGATTTCGGGTAGGGAGACAGACGCATTTCTCACTGAGTTGTTTCTGCTTTCTCTATTAACATTGCAACAGAAATTACAAATAGCCCTGCAAGGGGTAGTGCATTAAACCTCATCTCTTCATCCCATGTAAACACAACATTAATACTGAAGAATAAAGAAAATGGTAAAAAGTCCAGTGTCTTGTTTTCTGCATTTTGCTTAAGTTTCCTATCCGCCCTCCAGCATACTCCTGTGTGTACCGAAGTTGTGAACTTGACCAGCCCGCGTTCAAGCAAACACTCACACTCAGATTCCCAACACATTCTTTTCTCCCCCTCGAATGGGGAGTTTATTCCTAACAGTTCTGCTCCTTTTAATTATAAACTCCTTTAACGAAGTAGTTCTGAGACCTTGCAGCAGGCAGCAGGAGAGCACCAAGGCCACTAGTTGCCATGTTTATAATCCCTGTTCAGCAAAGAAGTCCACTTAAAGCCCAAGGCCCAATGCCTTCACGGACAGCCATGCACTGAAATGAGCCTACAAATCAATATCCCCCCGCACAACGTGCCTTATAGGCAAAATCCAATTCTTGCCTAAAAAAGATAAAGAGTTACAGCCAGGCCCTTTATTTTACGAGACACACACGAACGAGTTGCTCTGGTGAAAACAGACCTTACACTGACAAATTTTGTTTACTTTCTGGCAGAGCTACTGATCTTCTTTACTGGACCACCAGAACTGAAGATGGGAAAGAAACACAAGGGAGACATTTCCTTGGCGAGGAAAGGAGCAGCATTTAGGACTGGGGAAAAGGCAGAGTGGGGCATAGGGGATTTTCCTGATAAAACAACTAATTTGAGAATAAAAGACCAACCGATATCATGTGTACACCTAAACCAGTAACACACCTTCTCTGGAGTGCAGTATTGTATAAGCGTCCCCTTCATTTTCAAGGCTAATTCAGACCTTTGGCTCATCCTGCATTAACAAGGTCATCCATGTTAACAGGGCCCCTGTGAAAGTTCACAGGTGAAAGTTCCCTTTTAGAGTAGTGCAGATTTGAAATTCACAGGACAGCGACCCGAAGATCTTCCTTTACAGATAAAAAGCATGTCATATTATTAAATAGCAACATGAATATTCTGAAGGTCTGTCTTTGCTCTGCACTTAGGAGAGCAGTGTGCGTTCCCAGCCCCTGCCCAGTCCCCACCTCCGCAGCACGGCGGGCGCGTGGCCGGCTCCTCTCGCTGACACCTCACGAATGCTAAAGCTGAAAGGCCTGGGGTAGTTGGGGAAGGGACGAATGAGCATAGTCCGAAGACATGTCACTTCAAATTTCTACTGTTAGAACTGCCGGGTACGATATAAAAACAGAAAGTATTTCTCAGTTCGAAGTTTGAAGACCAGGCCCCAAACTTTGAGTGGCTCCTCCCTCCGGTGTCCCTGTTTCCCGCACACGGGCTCCATTGTGCTAGCTGTTGTTCTCTGCCGTGAGATATTTGAGGGCTGCGAAGCCGTAGTGGCGTGACATATCCTGCTGGAACTCCTCCTTCAGAGTCTTGAGACAGATGCGGTATTGCTTGTTGGAGCGAAACTTGGTGATGTCGAAGCTGGGGGCGTGCGGCATGTGGATCATGTAGGCGTTGGGCAGCACCGTGAACTCGTACTCCTGGGGGAGAAAGACACCATCTGTGAGGGTGTTCCCGAGCCCTCTTGCAATGCATCTCTCTTGTACCTCCGCAGTCAAACATGCTCCATCATGTAACAGTGCAGTGTGGGTCTCAGAAAAAACAAACCCATACAGATACGCCAAATAAGCCTTCTTTTTTTAAAGTTGCTTTTTCTTGGTTTTATGGAACATCTACTTTCTCTTTTAAAATGTTTTTCTCCATGTAAGCCAAATAATGGGGAAACAGTACAAAAGGCATGTCTGAAGCCATGTCTGCAGCATGGGTTTTGCAGTAGTGTGCTTGCAACCAACACAGCTGTGACTGCACACAGCATGAGTCTCAAGTGACCATGCAAAAGCATATTTTTGTCCCTACAATTTATCTTGTTTGGCATGCTGGAATAAACTAAATTTACAAAGGCATCCATTGCACTACATACGTTGCTTTGCCTGTATACTAAGATACTTACAGCGAGAAAGCTGTCTAAAACAATTTATAAACCTGAAATGAGGGGAGAATATGGTATCTTTTGTAGGTGACGTGTGAAAATGGACCTGCTAATTCCATATGCTTTGAGAAGGTTTTACGCAAATTAAGTTCCTCTTCACAAAGTATGAGATACTGTTTTAATTCCCCCTCTCCTCTAAAACTGCTTCACTAATTCTTTCTTTATATCTGACCTAGTTCTTTGACAATTTTTGTTGTTAAAAAATGATGGTTCATTTAAGTCTCAATTACTCCTGTTAGATATTTTCAATTTTTATAATTAAATATATGAGCATTAGAGCAAAGCTAGACAAAGACTGATTCTTAGACAAGCTGAAAGTTCACTACTGTAGGATGTGTAAGAACCAGGTATCTGCTCCTGCAAGGAACTGGGCAGAAAAGGGATGTGAACCTCAGTATTCTGTAGCCAAGCGAAGTACCCTAACCACTAGGACGCTACCACGTTTTTCATATGGAATTTCAAAAAGTCTGAGTTGTATGGGATGCAAATGACAAAGAAACTTCGAAGCCTCCACAGGCAAATTTCCTATTGTCCTCACACAGTTTCTACTTACAGCTGTTGCTGTATTGACTCATTAACCATCTCTGCATAAGACACTGGGCAGGAAAGGAACAGCCACAGAGCATGCTGGCTTTAAAAGAAATGGTGCACAGCTTCCTCTGGTTTGCAAAGTCCAGTCACTTGTAGATTTAGGGGTCTGTGCAGAGACACAGAGTATCTGCAGCACAGAGGCAGAGTACTCCAAAATATTTTATTAGGGAAAGAGATTTATGGGAGAGTACACACTTGTGCTAATAAACATGAGTGTTTCACCTATAAATCTTTCTTCATCTAACAAAATATGATCAACCCAGAAAAGACTGGAAGCTGCTGGGTTACGATGCTACCAGAAACCAAGTGTTTGAGCAACGTAGCCCAAAATGAAACCCAAACAAAATGGAAAAAAGTGAGGAGAATGCAATGTGGATCCATTTCCCAACTTGGGCAGTGGTATTGGTGAGCCCAAAGTGGAGCTAAGGCTGCAGTGCCTTCCCAGAGACACCTATGAAACAGTAGCGTGTGTTGGACAGCTAGGTGCAGATTTAGCTGTATGGCTGCTCCTTTCTCATTATGGGAATGCCTGTTCCCTGCCAGACAGTGCTAAAGTGGTAAATCTTTGTGCTAAATTACAGTGCTGTCATATATGGGAATGGACCCCTCTGAGCTTCTGTTTGGGGTGACAAATGTACAGCAAGAGCAAAATAATCTGATGCTCACAGGCAGAACTCATTTAGCTGGAAGAAGCTTAGAAGTAATGGGGAACCAAACGTAAAAACAAAGACTGGCATGATGGAGTGAGAAGAGCTGATAAACTACAAACTACAAAATATGTCTCTACGGGACCTTAAAACTAAGGGCTGAAGCTGCAGAGGAAGATGCATCCCCCTCATACAATCTTTTCTTTGTTCTCTGTTTGCATCTCAAGTCTGTAATCCTGCAGGTCAGGGACTGTCTGTGCTCTGCAGTGTGAACTGTTCAGCACAGAGGTGCTCCCATCCCTCCGAAAGGCCTTCAGGCACATAAAGCCTTCCAAAAACTTATGAGTCTGCTGCTAATCAGCCCCTTTGAAAGATGCTGCACCGGGGTCCTGGAAAAAGGATTGCTCACAGTCTAGTTCCACAGTCACTGGAAGAGCAGGGAAAAGCTTCCTAATGACCCGTCCCTACTAACTACATGGAAACATCTGTTGAGAAAGCAATGAACTTGCAGGAACCTCTGTCCCTACCTCACAGGTTATAAATTCTTTAGATGGAGACTATCATTATCTACGTATTTGTACAGCATCCAGCTTAGTGGACATCTGCATGCCCCCAGAATAATAATGACGATTATCTCCACGCTGTGTGCTGCTCTGAAGGACGGTAGTGGCACAGGCCCTTGGTAAGGAGTCTGAAATAGTTCTCTTGACAGATACTGCTATTGTGAGGAGCAGTGAAATAATTCAATTGAGAAGCTGCCCTGCCTGCTGATAATGAAGCCAGCCAAGCAGCTGGCAGCAACCTGATCTGTGGACACCCCGAAGCAGAGGAATGCCATAGGGGGAGGTAGCTGTGCGATCCCACGTCCCCTCCAGACTGATTTTCTGGGAGAACAGGCCAATACCCATATTGCTACAGATGAAAATGAAACTTCTTTTCAATGTGAGAATGTTTTTAAGGCTGGATGAGTAAGAAAAACAATTCCCCAGAGTTAGTTCCAGCCCAATGGCCATTTAAAATATCTGCGCTATGATCAACTTTTAAAAATGTTCCAATTTCCCATGTGTGAATCTATATACTGGGCAAATGTCTCTGAACAGAAGAGTTAAATCATGAGTGCTAGATGAGAGCTGCCAGTGGGAACATAAGCCTTGTTACCCACATTAACAAATAATAAATCATTACACTGGCACTCTCCACAACTGATGGTTAATTGAATAGTATTTGGAAAGTGCACTGGAAAATTAAAGAGCTATAGCAGAGCAAAATATTATTATTAATGATAATATAAGGGACAATTTTTTTTCTAATCTTCAATAATTTTTTATCAACATAAGTAGGTACAAATTTGTTGGGAATGCACTTCTGCAAACAGAGGGCAAGTGTTCGCCAGCCCAAGGTGACCGTGTGGTTTTGTAAGCAGAAATAGAAAATAACCCTCCCCTGTATGTGCCTGCACACAACTACACTGTAGCCCACACCCCAGAGACACAATCTCCCAGTAACTTGCTGCATGCCTTGTGCTGCTCTGCTTCACATAAGCTGGTAAGAGGTGGGCAGAGAAGGATCAGCTATATTCCAGATCCATAGCAGAAGCTAGCATAGGAGGATACAGATGGCCAAAAAGCATGGGTTTTGGTTAGCATGAAATACTAGTTCAAAAACTGGGACTGAAACAAAACTAAAAAAACCCCAAACAAACCCAAACTAAAAAGAAATGCCATGACTCAGACCCTGCTGATTAGCACAGTGGTTAGCTTCACATCCAAGAACAGCAGGGAGATGCAAACCCTGCCATTTCAGTGAGCAGCAGCACTGGGCTCCCACGGAGCCATAGTCGCTGCCAGCCTCTAAGATCTAGGTTGGTGGCAGGGACCTTGGCAGCTCTGAGAGCTCTAGTGCCAGTCTGGGACTCTCGAGCTTTCTCTGCATCCTTATTCTTATATATTCTGCCCAGCAGCTCCATCCCAAGTCACAGATCCAAGAGGCCGGTAGCCCAAGGATCAAGTACCTGGATCCTCTAGAGTCTGCTCCACAGCCAGAAACTTCAAGTTAATATCTTCATTAATATCTTCATCAATGACATAGACAGTGGGACTGAGTGCACCCTCAGCAAGTTTGCAGATGACACCAAGCTGAGTGGTGCAGTCGACACGCCAGAGGGACGGGATGCCATCCCGAGGAACCTGGACAAGCTCCAGAAGTGGGCCTGTGTGAACCTTATGAGGTTTAACAAGGCCAAGTGCAAGGTCCTGCCCCTGGGTCAGGGCAACCCCCAGTATCAATACAGTCTGGGGGATGAAGGGATTGAGAGCAGCCCTGCCGAGAAGGACTTGGGGGTGCTGGTGGGTGAAAAGCTGGACATGAGGCGACAACGTGTGCTCACAGCCCAGAAGGCCAGTCGTATCCTGGGCTGCATCAAAAGAAGCGTGGCCAGCAGGTCGAGGGAGGTGATTCTGCCCCTCTACTCTGCTCTGCTGAGACCCCACCTGGAGGACTGTGTCCAGCTCTGGAGCCCTCAGCATAAGAAAGACACGGACCTGTTGGAGCGGGTCCAGAGGAGGGCCACGAAAATGCTCAGGGGGATGGAACACCTCTCCTATGAAGAAAGGCTGAGAGAGTTGGGGTTGTTCAGTCTAGAGAAGAGAAGGCTTCGGGGAGACCTTCTTGCAGCCTATCAGTACTTAAAGGGGGCTTATAAAAAAGATGCCAGCAAACTTTTTAGCAGGGCCTGTTGCGACAGGACAAGGGGGAATGGCTTTAAACTAAAGGGGCGTAGATTTATACTAGATCTAAGGAAGAAATTTTTTACGCTGAGGGTGGTGAAACACTGGCACAGGTTGCCCAGAGAGGTGGTGGCTGCCCCATCCCTGGAAACATTCAAGGTCAGGTTGGACGGGGCTCTGAGCAACCTGATTTAGTTGAAGATGTCCCTGCCCATGGCAGGGGGGTTGGACTAGATGACCTTCAGAGGTGCCTTCCAACCCAAACTATTCTATGATTCTATGATTCTAACTTTGGAAATGTAAAGTCCTTGGCTTTGCAGAGATATGCTGTAAATCCAGGCCAGAAATTGAAGATGCTTGCCTTGGATTCAATTTAAGATTGCTTTTTGAATTCTAAATTAGCATTTGGGACTCACCAACCTCTGTTTAACTGAAAAACTTCCAGCCAGGTCTATAGATCCCCTAGTAGGTGATGAGACTGGCAACAAGTGCTGCAATGCTCAGGCGCACTGTTGGGTGGGAGGCGGGCACTGCAGGGATTGTGCCACTGCAAGACAACTTTCTCAGCACTGACAAATAAACTAACTCAGACTCAGTTCTTCTTTTAATGCTTTACAAGGACTAAACTGCATGTTCCCAACTCAGGAAGCACTCATTAAGGAGCTCAGTAAGGCCAGATGAGCACTTTGGTGATGCAAAGCCTGAAGCCTTTCTACAGAACACAGACTTTGTTTAACAACCCTGCTGCCAAGCCCCGGGTGAGATATGCAGGCGTCGTCACCTCACCTGTGCATCCAGTTCCATGATGTGAGCGACTTTGTTCCAGCCAAATCCAACAAACCGCCTGTCATACTCCGGGCAGTCCTTCCTCACAACAACGTATGGCTCAAAGTCTGCTTCCCACTCGACGCGGTAGGGGGTGGTGGCTGTTCGCCACTTGGCAAAGTTCGTTGGTGCATGCCCTTTCGTCCAGACATGATACCTTCAACAGACATAAATGGCACGGACGTGGGGAGGCAATTAGATAGAACACATCTTGGCGAGGCAACAAAATGTTACTTGTTAGATGAAATGCTCAAAAATAAGGACATTAGCTTATAGTTCACATCATAATTTTCAGGACATATTGGAGGCAATTTATAGGACTATTTCCAGCACGCTTCCCAGAGCCTCTATGTGCTCAATGCTTAAACACATCTAGTTGGTGAAGGATAGTGTGAAAACACTACCTAATGCTAATGTGAGAAACAATTACCAAGTATACAGACAGTTCATCTGCACTACAAAGTGCTGTGTCTTGTTCCTAGCAACCAGGCGGCTGTATCAGTGCTCTAAAATTGTTGTGAAATTCTGTAGCTCAGATAAGGACCCTAAAATTAGCTATTTCTACACCACAGTGACATTCACAATCTGTTTTATATGCAATTTTATAATTTGTATGAGAGACATCTGCAGCTTTGGACAGATGTTCCATTTTATTAATTACCGTTATTACTTGGCAGGAGCCAAAGTGCATAATTCAATTAATAAGTAAAATATTACATAAAGGCTTTCTGCTGTACCTTCTACATTGTGGGGAGTACCCATGTGATCCTGAGTAAGGTAATCAATTTGATTTACAGAAAAAGATCCTTTTATACTTTGTTAATCTTGTTTAGGTCACAGCAGGTCTCTTCCAAGCACAGCTTGAATCCACCCCATTAATGCCAGGGTCAATGACTCTCTCACCCACTTACTCTTCTTACACCTTTCCAAAAATCAATGAGACAGGCTCTTTCTGCAGACCCACAGATTAAATAATGAAACAAAGGCATAGCAGGCCATCTGTATTACAACGCTCTGAGATGTGTAACAGAAGGGGCAAAACAAACATCCTGCCAGTTTGTAATGTAAGGAACATTGAATTCACAGGGATGACTCATGTGCTAAAGTAAAGGGATTTGAGCACTAAATATTTGCAGAATTAGGACCTGAGGTAATGTTTCAAGCCCAGAAATTCTCGTAACTTTGCAAGAAATTGCTAAAAACAGGGACATAAAATCACAACCTATGAGTTTCCACTTTGAATGTATATTTGTATGGCTTATAACTAGAAAAACACAGAGGTGTGCAGCTTCGCTGGCTCTCCTTGTTCAGAGGCAGTGCAGGAAGACAGAATTATTTGGATAGCACTGGAGTCCCAAGTAATGTATGGTTCTTTGAAGGCTGCATTTCTAAACTGTAAACAGGTTGTATCACTTTCAGATATCTGGCTTGGGGACCTGGAAAAACAAAGCCCTTCCGTATTAAAAAAACTGACAGTGAATTACTTCTCTAGAGGTTATTAGAAACCAGTGCCAGATTCACAAAGATGCTTACAATCCTTAATGCCCTTTGGAATCATCTCCAAAAAGCCTATTCCTTTCTTGGTCTCTTTTGGAAATGAGTTGGTAACCTACCCAGTCACTAATGGGCAGCTATCTATGCTAGAAAAAAGCACAATCACAATGTGGGGTTTAAAATGATGTGGGATTGTGGAGGATGCCGTATCTTCTAACATCTCACCTCCGGCATTTTCAAATTAAATATGATAATAATAATAATGACTACTAAACACTTATGAAGTGATTGTATCTTCAAAGCCCCATACAAACTTTGGTTAATTGAGAGATTCCTGCAGAGAAGCAGTCAAATGCTGCTGCTATTCTAGTAACACTCTCCCACTGATTTAAACAGGGGGGGAATGTGACACTAACCATAAAAACATCAATTTCTTTCCACCCTTTTTGGGGAAAGCAGTGTAAGCAGTTACAGCAGCTCAGGTATAATCTCTGTGAGTTGAGAGAGCTACCAGCAGGAAAAAAAAAATGGGGAAGAGACAATGAAGGGAAAACATGGAAGTGAGATCGGAGAGACAAAACAAAGCAGAAAGGAAGGAATAGACCTGATTGTACCAAACAAAATAATACCACAGATAATCTACTGGCCTCTTCAGAGTGACTGATGTGAGTGGAGGGCAAGAGGAAGACGAAAGGATGGCTAAGGTCAGGACAAAGTGGAAAATGAGTACAGGACGCTCAAATAAGGTGTGCACACACTAATTATAAAGGAATAATTAGACTGGAAACAAGAATTGTGAGAGTTCAGGATTACATACATATCTGTACATACAATATATATGGGTCTACACATATACACACACACACACACACACACACACACATAATCTGCTGGAGCTAGGTCTTGGCCAATGGCTGATCATCACATGAAATGTACTGCAAAGTAAGACGTGCAGACATCATTACATGGATGTCCATGTAGAGGAAGCTACTATAAAAGAGAGAGTAATTTCCAACAAATTTTACTCTCGGTGACGCAGTTGTGAGAATTGGTTCACTGTCTATATTGGTCTTCCATCTCACAGGACAAATGAATAAATCTAATTTTCCTGCTCAGGCCCTTCTCACTCAAGATTTAAATACACATTGAATTTTAAGGCCACACTCAATCTCGCTGACTCCCAGGAGAACTTTGTGAAAATTGTGAACAACATATTTTTCACTACGCTGGCAATTTTGACAAATCCAAACCAAATAATTTGATCTCCGTAAAATGATGATGAGTTTCTTTCCCACGGTTCATGGAAAACAACTGCACAACCCCTCCCCCGCTTTGGGTCAAATGTTTCATCTTACTTTCATTATCAATTGCTTTTACTTAAAATAAAATTTCAAAACTACAGTAAACTTTGCTAAAGTTAGCAAAATGAAATCATTATTCTTCTCAGAGTGTTATTCCTCCCTGCCTTGTCCCTCAAAGCTTCCCGTTTCAGTGAGAAAGATGATTTGGTGAAAGAAAAACTTTCCCAGTTCTGTTCTCAGATGCTTAAACATTTTGCTGGATTGTGGATGCAATCAGTTAATCAGTTAATCCCTTGTTGCTGGTAACGTTTTCTCAATACGATGCGTCTTCTACCAGCTGTGGTATTCCTTGTGCCTGAAAGCTGTGTCGGCAGTACATTTGTGGTTCATCAGCTATTACCCAGGCACCGAGCGGACACATCCTCGTGAGGCACAGTCACAGCCAGCACCTGCAAACAAAGCCAGCAAGCTGGCACAGAGCAACCCACTGCCGCGGAGGGTTTCCACACAGCACACCTTGCCAGCGTCGATGCTCACGTTTTCCCTTTTCTTCTGGTGGTGACTGGGGGATGTAATTGAGAGCCGTTTTGTACTTCTTAGCTGCCCAGAGGTAGAAAAGGTCACCATTTGGAAAAGAGGTGACAAAAGCAATTTCAGCGAGGGAAAGACTGTAATCTACCATGTGGTGTGAGGGACTGGGATGCTGCAGGCACTCTCAGCAATCACTGTCACAGCAGTCCTCCCCAGCTCACTCCCACCCGCTCAGCCTTGAATTGCAGCGTTATTAAAGCACCTTGAAGGTAGAGGTGGAAATTCTCAGCCCAGATCACAGCTGCTTTGTGGCTGTTGATAGATTTGAGCAATGAAATGAGCCAAAACAAACTGGGGAAGCATTTGTAAAATGTGTCCTACATTAATATGTACACCAGCTACACACCGCATGTCCTTCAATTCTTATTTAACCTTGCTCTGGCAAAACTCCCACTGATGTTAAAACAGATTTTTGCCTGAGTGAGACTTGAGAAAGGATCTGCAAATCTGGCTGTGCATGTAACGTGCCAACATGCTGTATAGCTTCAAGATGAAGTCTGTAGTGGAAGGCCACTGCTGTGCAAGCTGAAAATTTGATTGTTGGTGGAATGTAACATCTGAAAATCCTGAGGGTGTTACTTTCCACTGGAAGGATTTTTTCTTTCAACTATGGAAGAAACAATTATTTTCTATCATCAACTCTCTTGTTAATTTGTATGTCTTTGACTGTTTAAAGAATGATGTGAAAGGCATTTGCTCCACCAGCATCCTTCAGTAATTTTCGAGAGGCATGCCTCTCTCAGTCGCCTCAAGTTTCTATTTCAAGGCAGTCGCTGGTAGAGGCAGTGTCTGAATTATGTTTTCCAGGCTCACACAGGCTGTCTGCTATGACATGTGCATGTGGCCACATGAGAGAAGGGTGGCTGCTGCAACGAGAGGTGTGTAATAGAGGGAATGGGAGAAGTGTGAGGAAAGCTCTAAAGTAAGGGAAGGATGGGAGAGGTGATATAGAGCTCCACCAGCCATGGATAATACCTAGCTTTTTCACAGGTTTTATCTCTAGATCTCAAAATACCGTAAAAAGGAGAGGTGAACATTGTTACCTGCATTTCAGAGATGGAGAATAGAGATGTAAGAAAGCAAACTGATTCGCGTACCACCTCCCAGCAGGGCACTAGCGGAGCTCAGAAGAGAACACAGGTCTCCTAAGCCCCCTCTCTGTGCAATATCATAAGGCCATATTGTGCTCTTCCCATCACTGCAATGCTTTACAAATGTCTGCTAATCAGACCTTATCACACACACCCAAGAGACAGTTAATCCCTGGTAGTTGCATTTTAAAACTGAAGAGTCTGGCAGATAATAGAAGTGACTCGTTCACAGCCACAAAAGGAGTCTGCTTCAGAGAGGAGCTCCAAATTTAGGTGTTCTTCGCTTCTCAACTTCTAGTCAGAGTACACTTTTACCTGTGCATTGAGAAACTCTAGCTATTTAAGCAGCTGTTTCACACTTTAAAAGAGCACACGACAAGCCTGCATTTGTTTTTCCAGTAAGTCAGTAAGGAAGTGAACCAACGAGCAGAGAGAAATTATTTTTGGTCACATGAGGGACACAGCTATCCGGATAGTATTTGGCAGCCAAAAAGCAAATTACACGCACATGAGTGTAATGGTCACGCTTGATTTTGTAGCGCAATAAAAAATGATGAAAATAAAACAAATTCAATTTAACAACTGAAGTCCTTCAGTAGAGGATTATAATACTAGATAAAATGCTGAGCTTACAGATGGAATATATCCACATATGATTCTGTTCACTGCCTCTCTGTGAAAAGGGAAAAAAAATTCCAATAGGTTTCTTAATGGAGCTAGCTAGCTGACAGTGAGAGAGAAAAATCAAATAATCACAGAACATCAAAAAAGTCTTTAGAGATAATGACCACAGGTTCAACAAAAGTACTTTCCATTACCTGAATGTGAAGAGGGTTCCCATGTCCAACATAGATAGCAGCTCTGCTTTTGACTTGGGGAAGGAGAGGCGGTAGCGTAGGGTCTCAAAAGCAGGTACAATCAGAGCTTTCTTGGTGTTAGCCAGGTCTAGCTGGATGACGGACTTCCTGGCAAAGAGAAACAACAAATACAAGCAGGAAAATTTTAAACTGAGCAAATCACTTGGCTTTTCAAAGTAAAGAGCAGAGAATGGGCAGTTTGATACTGTAAATGTATCTATGGCCCATATTTTTTCCCAGGGGTGTTTCGTATTTTCCTCTCCTTTTGAATTTGCTGCTCTAAGAGCGGGGAGAACGATCACAGTTCAAAAAGAGCTTGCGTGTTTGACTGATCAATGCTGCCCTGTATGTCCAGGGGTGCACAGAGCTGAACTAACACTCTGAGCATGGCCAAATGACCACCTCTGCAAGATAAACATAGTTGAATGTTGCTACCTATGTGGTAAAGGGCTGCCCAGTCAATGGCAGTTCTAAAAAAAATGCGATTTATCCAGGACTCAGTTACCTTTACAAGGTAAGGAGCTGGAAAGTTTGGTCATATTTCAGCCTAGCTATTCTCTGTGCTATGCTGTGACATCATACTTGCTTTCTACCTCTGCTTTAAAGCTCTGTGTGTCCTGCAAGGTAAGCGCTATCTTAACACCACTATGGACCAGATATTTGCCCTCAAGAACACTGTTGCCATGATGGCCAGTCTTTGTTCAAGGCAAGGCACAGATCTGCTGCAACAGGACATGGTGCAAATCAGCAAAACTGTAAATTAGCAGTATTTTTTTGACTATTGTTAATCATGTGCATGGTAGTGCCCAGAGATCAAACTCATTTGTGCTTGGCTCTATATGTAGGTCAAAGAGGCTGTTTCCTGCAGAGAAGAGCTGTGTACTGGATGTGCTGAGATACCTTGCTTTTTGCCTTCTTTTGCTGCAAGTTCTTCAGTGCAGAGACTGTTTTGGTGTGTGAGAGTGTGTGTGTGTGTGCACATACTGCATTTTGCACAGTAGGGCCCTTCTCCAGACAGGGGCCTTAAGATGACTGCTGCAGGAGAGCAACAGCTTAGCAACCTTAGGCACTGCCTGCCAGAGGTATTCAGTCTATTCTTTCCTAACAAACTAAAACCCAAAGACAAAGAAAAAGAAGTTACTTTTCCATCCCCAAACTGAATCTTATGCTGCTTGTCATTAGAAGTAACTCTGTCTCGATTTTCCTTTCATTATCTTCATATTTCATATGAGAAATATGCCTCTCTCTCCCTGTCAAAGTCAGTTCCCCTTAACAGGATTCACTGTCCTGACTTTTATGTTCCTGCAACAAGCAATCAAGGACAATGTTGACAAGCAGCAAACTCTCTACAGCCTTATAAGATGAAGGAATTGGGATCACTGTCATAACAGAAGGACCGAATAAACCACTTTTCTAGGCCCAGAATACCTAGAATTCATTTATATTGCCATCAGAGACAAAGAAGAAGAGAAGGGCTATTTAATAAAATCTGAATTTTAGAGAATTCACACTACCCTATAGGCCTGTTCTATAAAAAGAAATCTGTTCTCAGCGCCTTACTACAAAGTTTGCATTGTTTAAAGAACCCCTGCCATATTCCAGTGAACTTTTCACAACTGAAAGATTTTAACAGCATCTTATTATAACTTTTTTCTACTTTCCTCACTAGCTTCTCCCTCACCATCACTAATAGCCAAGATATCTCCACTTAAATAGATGACCCCTTCACAATCATCCTCCACGACCTTCCAGAATTGCTGAGCAGTGCCAGCATCTATTCTTTAGGATGCTCTTAATGTTTCTTCCCTCTCAAACCTTCTCTGCAAGCTGGGCACACTAACAAAGTTTCTCTGACAACTTCTCAGGCTTTCTGGACTCTGTGCAATCTATCAGCCTTGAGCGGTACAGCTTTGGGGATTCAGTTTTAGGAAGGAGCAGGTAACGTTTGCAGCGATGCTCACCCTTTGGGCTCTGCAAGGAAACAGCAGCTTCCATTTATGGCTGTTGCTATCTCTTTGTTTGATGGAGAGCTCAAAAGTCCCAGGCAAAAATCAAGGCCCTGCTGTGCCTGGCACTTTTCAAAGAGTAGGAGACAATCCTGCCTACCAAAGTTCACAGTCTGAAGTTGAACAAAGCTGAAGTAGGTATAGATACCAAGCAAGGGTTATCAGCAGAGACTGTCAGACAGAGCAAGTTGTGTTGAAACTAGTGTTGAACATGTCTCATTTTGTAAGATACAGGATACAAGCACAAAAATGATGTGGATATCAAGAATTCTTTTTGCACACTCCCTACTCTTGTCATCTGCAAATTTAATATAGGTGTCAACGGCAGAACTGTTGGAAAGAATAGATGCCACTATCTTCATGAAGAAAACCAAAAGGCAGAGGGAACAAACTGATACAAGAGGCTGAAATCACTTGCACAGTCAAAGGTCAACATGAAAAGTTAGTAAGTGGAGAGAAGCAGAGGTCTGAAAACAAGATGCTTGTAGTGGATACAGTCAAACACAGAGAACTGGTGGAGGTACTTCAAGAGTGAAATAAAATAGCAGGATAATCTCTGCACAAATATTTTCAAGAGATATGTGAGCATCTGAGGTGCATGTTGGTAAGGTCAAAGTGGAGGGGTTCACCAAAACTGAGCTGGGAGTTGAGACATGCTCCGTCAAGAAGTCCAGCAGCACCGACCCCCGAGTAGAATATCCTGCCTTTGGTCTGGACTGGATGACATAAAGGACTAATGTAAGGGGAAGAAGGAATCAGTGCTGACATCCAGGTGTTGAACCTGAGTGACAAAGGACAACAGAGGCCATGTAAATTGTGAGAAAGGCAGGGAGGATTTGGTAGAGAAAAAAAACACCTTCCATTTTCTTCTGATAACTTGGCTGGTGGTCTGCTCCTCGGACAACCAGCTGAAAATATAACCTCTTCCTATTAGAAGCTAATCTACTTTTCCCTTTCTGTGGGGTGACTTTTTTTCCTGTTTTGAGTGGAGGTGCCATTTGCTGGTTGACTGGTTCTGTGATACTTGGAATAGGAAAATTTTCACTGCTGGTATTCCAAGATATGTGGAATATAATGTAGGGAATACATTTCATTATTTTGCAAACTAGCACTGGGTCAACTATTTAATTCCTGCACTATACTTATGAGGGCTATTTTTTGGATTCAGTAATATCGATTCAGTATCCATTTTCCTTTATCTGTCCTTTTTCCCCAAACCCCAAAATAAGGACATATGATTTTATGAAGAGCTTTCTCTTTGCTATGTTGTCCAGGAAACCGTTTCCCAGGCATCTTTGTGTTCAGACCTGATGTATGTCATTCTGACACAGTGAAGGTTGGGTTAAATTTCTAAATCTACTAATCAACCCTATTTTTCGCAAAGCATGGAAGAAATTAATCTTAAATCACAAGAGTCTCCTCACAGGTTGAATGAACTCCAGGATGTTGATATCAATCTTTTCATCTTCATAGTTACTTCAAAAAATTAACACAGAATTCTCGTCCTCATGGGGGCGAATAATAATATCATTCCCATTTCTGGAGGATAGAGAAGCTCAGACACAGAAAGGTTAGCAACCTAATCCTAAAGCACTGAATTCAGAAAAAAAAAAAAAGAGTCCATTAATTCAAATTAGTTTCCACCATCAGGACTCGGTAGAGTGGTTGGTTTGAGATCAATGAATATGGCAGTCACAGAGTTTGTGGTAAGAACTGGAGAGTTGTCAGTCCACTGTTAAATTAATTTGAATGTTCTTCCTCTCTGCAAAAGCAATGAATGCATAGCCTACAAAGGCACCCAACAAATAAAAAGCGATAGGCACAACATGAAGTGTATCTCTTGCTGAGATGCTGAAGAACAACCAGAAATAGTTCACAACTCATGTTGCAGGGGACAGGTATAAAACCTGCGGATAGAACTTGGATGCCAGCTCCCAGTTCATGCTAAATGTGTCACTGGAAGCAAAGGGCATATTTTACACAAATGTGTCAGGAAAGAACTTTCATGCTAGCTGTAGCAACTGTAGATAGCCTGTCTAGTTATTTTATGTTAGATAGAAGAACCTTTAGGATGACCCACACACCTTACTTGTACCAACCAGAAAGAGCCTCTACCTCTGGGACAATGACAAGATGACCTCAGTAACTAATGAGGGAAGGTGACAAAAGACTTCGACTCAGCATAGACCTGAAAGTGTCTGAGATTCGTAAACAGGAAATCTTTAAATTATACATTTCTTTCCTTTTGTAGTAAGGTAGGACAAAAAGGGGGTTTGATGGAGATTAAAAGCATTGAAATGGTCTTACTTGGCAGGTGTGAAAAAGCTCAATTAGCACAAACCTAAGTGCTAGCAACAGATACCTAGAGCTTCAGGTAACCATCAGCTCCATCAGCTTCTCCTTCAAAACTGGCCATAACCTTTCACATACAACACTCAAAATATGTTGAAAATGTTTTTCAAAATTCCTTTCTTTCTGAGAATATATTGTCTGTAGAGACACAATACACAATATATATAAATCAGCAAACTTGCAGTGAGAGGGACTTGTCTGGCTCATCCTGTACAAAGCGATGCCTGAAACACCACACTATTTCTATTTGCTTATGGTTGTTCTATCTGAGGAAATGAAGATGAAAATGTTTGTACGTCTCTCTAACAAACAATTGCTGCCATTCAGATAGCACTAATCAGCTACTTACAGAGGTGGTGGGAACAGTCAATGCAGAAAGATACAGGGTATCCGTATTTGAAATAATCTTACTGTACCTCCCCGCTATTTTGCTGATAAAAATCATTATTGAAAAAGCAGCAAAAGCCTCTAGTCCACACACAAAAAATATCCAATCCCTTTTTAAAGAGCTGGTAGTAGCAGATTAGCAATTTTGATATTCCCAGGCAACAGAGACTCCCAGTCAGTGTTAAGGTGGTATGGGTCTCACAAAAGGCTGGTAGAATAACACAAGGTCTCGGATGCAACAACTTTCAGTGCGAATCTGTTTTTTTTCTGAAACAGCACCAATGGGTGGCATCACTGTGCATTTAGCCCTATAATACATTATCATCCTATGAGAATTATTTCTGTGGTTGTAATATCTCAAGTATATTGTGTTACATCATTCTGTCTTCTCTCCTCTCTTCTTCCTTTCAGTGCTGGCTCTCATCAGTGCACTGCAAAGCAGCATGGAGGAACAAGTTGCTTTTTTAGTACTACATGCCAGTATCAACAGCTGCTATCCTTACTGTGTCCAGCATCGATCCGAAGAAATGTAACAGCATGCAACACTAACGTCAAAGAACAGAAAAGCTAACAACTGTCCCTACATGTACCTTGAGACAGCTAATGTGTGCAAGGGACAGAATTATTTTGGAATCCTCATAGCACAAGTCAAAAAGAAATATCCCTAAAATAAGTGGGAAACAAGCTAACACAGTGCGATAAAACTTCAATGACATTATTGAAATCCAGTGTCTTAAAAGCCATAGTGAATTTGGCCCCGTACATGGAAGCAGAAATTGAAAAAGCCAATTAATTCTCCACATGGGGGAGAAGTGAGAAGATGCTTACTGAGTTGTTAAACCTGAAACAGAGGAATTCCTCTGTGAGTTTATGATACCGGGGGGTATATTTCCCTTTACACTCCAAAAGCCCGGGCCTACGGACTGAAAGGGATCAGGCAGACCCTCACTGGAACACTTTGATCAACTTTTACCAAATTAGAACAGAGATGGAAAACAAAACTGGTCAGGACTAGAACTGAAATCCTCCTGTCTGGCCACAGGGTGTCCTCCTTGCTCTATGCTTTGGCCTCAGATGACCAGCCTCTGCAGGGGAAAAAGGTCTTTATTAATGGATCAGAGGTCTGTAGTTTGCTCAGCCCAACCTGCTCACATTCATTATGATACAATACACACCGAGGTTACTCATCCCAGTTTCCTTATGCTAATTATTTCGCCTTGACCGGTGCTGGTGTTGCAGTTGTATTTTTGAGCTGGTTTGACTATCACCCTCTTCAAGATACGGAACTGGATTAAGAGTGTGTCACAGGGACAACAAGTTCAGTAATGCTTTGCATGTTTTTCTGTCACTGACATTAAGAACCAGGGATGTTTAGGGAAATCGTCTGGTTCACATCTCCGCTAATACAGGATGCTCTTGCACATATTTAGTCCAGATCAATTTTCAAATTGGTTCTTCTGCTGCTCTGAGGGAACTATTCTGATGGCTAACAGGGCTTACATTTAGACCTGAGTTTTTTCTTTCATAACCGTATTGCTTTACTTCCAGTTACAGCCCCTTCCTCTACCCTAAAAATTCTTGTGCCTTACTGGCATTGTCACACCTTAAAACATCTATAAGCTGCCTCTTTCAGATCTGCTCAGACTGCATTGTTTTGGGAATATGTGAGAAGGGTGGGGTGTGGTGGGGCTGAAAACACGGGTGACAGTGGGAATCCCTCCACGGTCCATTTACCTGAGGTACTCGTAGAGTCCATACATAGGCAAGAAGTCAATGTCAGACAGAAACATGTATGGTGTGCTGATATGCTTCATGGCCACATTCCTTAGCAGATTCACAGGATAGAACTGGCCCTCCTTGTACACGATATGGTAGCCGACATTGTGGCGGCTCATAAGTACTTCTGAGCCCTGGGCGTAGCGCAGAAATTGCTGGGCTTCTGCATCAGAAAGATAGAGTGCCAGGCTGATTGGACCTTCCCAGTGTTTGCAGATGGCTTCAAGCATCTGGAGCCTGAAAGAGGAAGAGTGAGAATAAGAAAAGGCTGTCTCCCTGCCTGGGACCCTTTGCCTGGGTTCATCTGATCAAATGCAGATATCTACCCCTAAGTGAGACAGATTGGGGTCACTTTATATGCTGTGGAAAGCAATAAATATTTCTACAGCACAATTCATCTAATCTAAGTTGATGTCTCCTTCTGGACAGATGGACTGCACCCTAGATAGGCCTACTTCTCTCCACTGAATACAAGGGAGCATAAGACGGCCCTAGCTCAGATACACACATCCACAACTCAGACACCTAAAGCTGGGTGAAATCAACACTATCCTTCCTGCCTAAAGCATTGATGCTGCAGAAAAACCCACATGGATGATGGGACTTCATCTCATGGGAGCTTTGAGCAGTTGCAGGGATCTGTCCATGTGGATCTACTTACAGGATACAGGTCTTGTAATCTTAAACAGTGTCTAGTGCCCAATTCACGCTTCAGGTCAAGCTATTCTCACACACAAACATACTACAGTGCTCTTCAACAAGCCTGTGGAGGAGAAAGGTGTACAGACCCACAGATCATTTTACCTCCTGTTTAGGAAAACCTTCCCCAAATTTTTGCAAGGCAGTTAGTCAGATCTTAAAAGCTGTTAAAAGTGATAGGTCAAGGGAATACTGACTTACATGAACATTTGCATTGACTAGAAAACTCACGGTTAGGGAAAGGGCAAAAGGATGACGCATCGATAGAAATGGGATTTACTATGTGTAGGGAGTAAGGAGAGAAGAAGGGAGAGACATGGCATTGCTGTGGAATATCAAAAGAACATTTCAGACAAAACCATCATTTGAAGTACTAATTTGTATATGTTTTAGCAGTATCTCAAATTTCATTAAATCGTTTTTGAAACAGGTTGTATTGATGTATAGTTTTTAAAACTTCCAGCAGTTACAATACTATTGATGAAAATGACAACAAAAGATCTCATACACAAACGTAAATCAAACCCAGCCTGGTCAAAATCTTTCAAGTGCTTTGGGTAATTTATAGAGAATTGCCTAGAGATTAAGATATGGCACCCAAAAATACAGCAAGGACTGATTACAAAGCCTCTTGAGTGAATACAAAGGGAAATGAACCTATACAGCCTAGCCAGATACTCTATTAAAAATTAGGAAGAGTAGACTATGCAACATGATTACCTTCTCTCCCTTCCAAATCCACTTTACTAGATTTTTCCTATTAATATTTATACAGAACACAAGAAAAGTTTTCTGCATCATCGTAATCATAGAAAATAATTTCCCCCTCCTACTACCTCCCTAAGCTTTGCAGCAGAAAGGAATGATATACTCATACCAGCAAACACACATTCTGATTTAACATTAATAGCTTCTTCCTGCATTTCTGAATGATCGTGGTGACATCCAAGATGATATAATCATTTTTTTCTTAGGTATATTACCTTTACTAGTTTACACCTGGTACATTATTTTCTTTTTACCTATTATTGAAACAACGGTTATTATCAGCCTGAAACATACAGCCAAATTAGAAACACAAATCGATAAAAAAAGATCTAAAAAGTATGTGAAGGCTTTAGGCTTTTGATTGTACAAATAATAAATAGAGAAAAATACTTCTTTTTTTTTGTCTTTTTCCAACACATCAGAAACCTATTAATCAGGAGACTCCAATTCATCAGCACTCAGATTTAGGGCAGCCTTTTAAAAATGGAATACTTGCCTAGCAAGAAATGCAGCAAAATGCCTTTCAAGGACTCCAAGCAGTGAACAAATGGCATACATAACTTATTTAAATGGCACACCTGATAATGCCTGCAAAGCTTTTCACGATAGTTAAGTGGGAACTGAGTTTTGCTGGTATAAATTTCCAGCTGGACAGCTTAGTGCCCTTTAGAATACTCCATTTTGCTGCATCGTTCTCATTGACAGGCTCCACTTCCATGAGTTTGATACAGGGACTGCTGGGTGATGCTCCATAATCTACTCTCTGTAGGTTGTTACAATAGTCTCCTTTGACCATAAAACTTAGAATTACGAGTTTCTAAGCACAACATGACCAAGGTATTTTGGTTTTGTTAGTGGTCTTGAGGAATGCGTTCTCTTAAGGACTCTAGAGAAAATAAATATACTCCTGTAGTGCATAATAATGAGGTCATCATTTAGTTGGTAAATTTTTGTAAAAGTCTCTTTCAGACAAGGTAATTCTGCTGGAATTCAATAGTTTTGTGAGATTATTTGTTTTCACTTTTCTTCTTAAGAATACTCAACCAATTTATAACTCATTCTCACCCAGACTTCAATCAGTGTAACGCTTATCCTGCCTTTCCTTGTCCACATCCTGATCTCACAGTTTTGTAACTCCCACTCTGATTTCTGAACCCCAGGTACATACCATGCCTTTAAAAAGGCTGCCTGACCAAAACACATGCATGAAAACCACAGTGATGCAACCAAGCCATTATCCAAGAAAATGTCACACCAGAATAAAAGGTAACAATTAACCGATAACGAACAACACTGGGTGAAGTCTGTCTCAGAGCTTCTATCTAAAGACATTAATTAATAGACAGCTCCTAAACTACATCCCTCTCTTCCATTCCCCAAGCCTATAGCACAAGCAAACATAAGCCTGTCACAATAGCCATGTCAGTCTCAACTCCAACAGGACTATAATTGGAGACACTGGGAGTTGCTTTTTTGCCTCTCCTCATCCCGGACGATTATTTGAAAGAATGATGCAGGAATGTAGCGTATAGCACATTGTTTATGTACACGTCCTCTTACATCTGAGACACTATTCTTAAATGTCTACAGCTATGCTGGAGGAGTTTAATAAAACTGGTTTAAAGAAGATACAAAAAAAAAAAGGCAGTAACTGAAAGATGTGGAAGAAAACAAAGCAGCTAAACAGTTCTTTGGTATGATATTATTTATTGATTTTAGCTGAAAGAGAGTATTTCCAACTCAAATCAATAATTTATAGCAACACACCAACGAAGTAGGGAAAGCTTTTCCTGCACAGTATCAGGAGGGCTGTTCTTCCTGAATAAAAATGTGTGGTTCTATCTATCAATAAAAACATGTGCCCCAGTGAGGATCCAGAAAGGGAAACAGATGCTCAGACTTTGCATCTGTGCCAATGAATCAGCACTGAGCCCCAGCTCATTGTTTTGAATTAAATTCTGGGGGGAAAATACACCATGTGCACACACCAGCTTTAGTAATTTACGGTGGTACTCGCTCAGGGTCTGGCTTAATTTATTTCTTTAGTTTTCTACTCAAAGGTTTGTGAACACTTAAGAAATGTTTCCTCAATTAAAAATCAATAGAACAGACACTGATGTGCATAGCAAATCATAACACAATGTGCAGGATGCAGTGCTGAGGCATTGGCGAAACAGAATAGCCCTCATTTGTTCGTGTTTATTTTTAAAACAGGCTGTAAACGTTTTGTTGATCTGAATTCTTCTGACTCTCCTGGAATACTGCTGACCTTCCACTGGTGTAGCAGTGGTGGTATTCACGGGTCACGTTGTATGCTGTATGTGCTCTGCTAAATGAAATATCAGTTTCTGGCTAATATTCAAGCAGTTCTGACCTGTTTTGTAACCAACTCTGATAGCAGTAACTGCAAAGTTTGGACTAGATTTGAACTGTGAAGCAGCAGAAAAAAGGAGACTGACAATGCAAAATTTCACAAAGCTGGCTGATCTGGACTGCACTTTCAGAGCTTCTGAAAAATGACAGCTAATTGCAATGGTGGGAATCAGAAAGGTGCAGGTGGAGCTTGTCACGAAATGTATTTCTTTTCCCAAATGAAATACCAGTTAAATTCCACTTTACATCAGAAGCGAAAGTTGAAAAGAGTTAAACTAGAAAGGTTATTCTGAAAATCAACATTGGTATAAAAATGCAATGACTCCTCTCAAAAGGAGATTTTTCATTTCACACTAGCACATTAAAAAAAGAAGCTTTATTTTCAACTTCCCAATTTGAAACAAAAATGTTTAGTTTTGATTTTCACTGTAAGAAAAATCACTAATTGAAATTTTCTGCAAGGAAGATGCCAATGAAAGCAAAACTAACATTGTCTAATGAGGAAATACTGTGTGTAAAAACTTGGTCAGCTACATCTGCTTGCCTAAGTCTATTACAAACATCTCCTGTTTTTTCTAAGTTGCCGCAAAACTCCATAAACTAATAATGCCTGACAATCCTGACAAGTAACAACCCCTGCAGTTCCAGCATGCAGCCTCTCATGAACTCTACCCACACTCGTGTGTGCACGGCAGAGCTGAAGTCTGGATGCATGTGTGATATCTACATGTGCTACTCCTAATTCAAGAAAGGTCTTACAGTATGACATGCAAGTGTCTACAAAAGTGAGTTTTTTCTCTCCCCAAAGCATTACATAGTTGGATTTCTCTGTAAGAAAATATTCATTGTCTCATGCTTCCCAATGAACAAGAGATTTTCCCTACCTGTCCATTGAAAGCTGAGCCACCAGTGTTACATCGGTATTGTCTGAAGCAGGCTCATATTCATAATGTAGAAAATACAAATGAGTGCGATGGACGGTGAAACGTTCTCGACGAAATTCATAGCATAAGTCATCCTCGTCCAGCTCAGACAGCTGTTTCTGGAGCTGTAAGGAAAAAGTGGACACGAAGATAAGTTCTTTGTAATTATTTTAGCAAATCAGAGAGAATGACGAGGCTGGGAACTTGCAGCATGATGCAATGGGGAGTGGAACATACAGAGTAGCAGGGCTTTCCCAAGCCTTGCTCCTGCAAGTCACTGGACAAGAGATTAGAAGAAAGCACTTGTAAGTAAATTGATAAGGCAGACAGATCATTGTATTATGGTCTGTATATTGTATATATTATCTGTATTACGTACTTTCAACATCCAGACTAGCAATGAAACAGTGAACAATCACAAGTTTAATAATTGCCAAGTTTCAGAGTTAATGCTCCAACGGGATGCATAATGTCATTCCTTATTAGAAGCAGTGTTTCAAACTACTTGTAGACATACAGCTCCAGTAGAGAAGATTCAGCAGCAGATTAAGCTTGTACGCTGGACTGAGCAATTCCCCTTCTGCTGCCTCTGTTGGAGATAGTAACTGCTGCTAGCAGCATGGACAGACAGCTGGAAAAGTAACATCTTTGATCATTATTCCATCTCTTGAAAATTATGTATCTGCACCAGTTCAATTTTGCAATGAAAATAGTCTTTCAACTGCAGAGGTGCCAGAATTAAGCCTACAGGTTTAACAGGATTTATGCTTCTGGATACCTAGTTTGAGAAAGCCAAAGGATGGCAGATTGGCAGAGAACAGGTATTTTTTTTGGCTCCCTTGGAAACCAAGCCCCTTCAAAGTCAAAATGGGCATCTCAAAGCAATCCAATCCCGAGTCACTTAGACATGTAGCTTTAAGAGAATAAAAGTTTAGCTCTGGGGAAAGAAGGAAGAGAAAAACTGACCAAATGTCTATGCAGCTGACCAATTCCACCCCTGAACTATATTATTTTAAAGCCAAATATCTGGCTAGATAATTTCAAATGCATCCACTTAAAAGGAAAAAACAGTCACACCTGCTGTAAAATGTACTACAAAATGTAATGAAGATGAAAATTATATATGGTCTTAACATGTCAAATAGAGTTCTGTTGGTATTGCTTTAAAAGGTTATTAATAAAGGTATCATTTCTATACTGTATTTCTTAAAAGCATCCTATAAGAATATGATTGCGTATTTATCAGTAAATAAGAAAAATATTCATTTTATAGGAATTTTACAAGTTTTGATAACAATCACAGTGCACTTCAAAACTGTTTCATTCAACAGATTATTGAATTATAGACATTCATCTATATTTAAAAATCTCTTCCTTTTGTCCTGTTCAGAATGATTTAAACTAATAGTTTCACCATCTTCAAGAAAAAAAATGGAAAACGTAGTTGTTTCTTGTTCTAATACTGTGTTAAGAAGAAGAGCTGTTTTTCTTGGAACTATAAGCATATTTGTTGCCATCAACAATAATGCTTACAGCTGAATGTTCTCCTGTGAAGGCTGATGGAATAATTCCTGGTATTTTCCTGTACATCACTCTATAATCTTCTTTTTGAATAATGGAAATACCTCCTTTGATTTCAATGAGTTTTGGATCAGGCTCTCATTCTTCTGTGCTGTTGTTCTGTACAGATCTTAAAAAATCCCTAGAGAGAGAGACTGCTTTTACAAAGATGAGAGTCCGAATCTTGATAAATCTTTACTCAGGCAAAACTTCTGTTGAAATTAAGAGCTCTTTTGGTGGAATAGAAATCAGGAGTTCTTTTACGTATTCTTGGAGTTTCATTCATTCCGCTTTACAAATCATCATTCAGCTGAGCCCGTACTTTATTTTCCAAATCACGTTGAAACAATATTTAAATTAAACCCAGTATTTACAACAATGACTAAAAAGAATAATGTACCTTTCCGTGTCTTCCTTGAAAAGAGACATTAGTATGCCCTTAACAGAATTATCAAGATGATTGATGGTATAAATGGTTAAAACAATAGTAAAGCACATTTCAGGAGTATCTTACTATCCTGCTGTATGTACAAATGACCAGGCTAGAAGTTCATAATTGCACAGCAGCTATTAACCAGGCAGTCTCTGAATGATTATCAGATTATGTTTGGGTTGCAAGCTAAATATTTTATGGGCATATAATACTTTTTGGGTTGCAAGCTAAATAAATACTTAATAATGAGCTACAGAATAACATTTGGGGCTAAATTATGGCTTTACGTACTAGAGAGCCCTAGGTGGGGGAAAAGGAGGAGACGGCTTCTTAGAGGCCCCAGTATTTTGATGGTGAAACTCACCAAGTCACAAAGTTGGCGATGGAGGTGAAGGAGAGCAGGAAACAGCAGAGGCTCCCTTCTGCTACAGGGAAAGGGAAACCTTGCTCTTTCTGCTGCATTTCTTAGGGTCAGGATTTTGTCTCTGTCCTGTCAGACTGTTTCTGAGCCTGCAGCTATCCTGATAATCCATGAGGTTCTCCCTGGCACTTCCCATGACTCATGCTCAGTACTGTATGTAGTGTTGGGACCCAAGAGAAGAGAGGAGATGGCCGTGTCCATGCCCCTTGGAGACAGCAATCCCCAGAAGGTCCACGGGCGTGGTGTGCTCTGACTGTCCCCCAGCCTCTGCCCCCAGCACCCTCCACTGGAGTGCAGGCAGGCTGCCAGGGGGAAGCCCAAGCACAGGCTGTCTGAGAGCCCTGGCTAATATGTGGGCATCACTTGGCAGGATCAGACACGCAGCTCCATCGGCACTTTGCAGGAATGCTTGTGCAATCCTTGCCTGCTCATACCATGAGCCTGAACGGCTAGGCAGCCTTAGGAACCATACTCTGCAGGCTGTGCAAACACAGCTTACTTCAGGTGTGCTCCTTCAGGTAGGACAAGCAGCACAGGACAGGCTGTGATTTGGCCTGCAGTATTGTCACTGCGTATGTGGCAAGCAGTCTGCATTAAGGATGGGCCTATCCTGCAACGGCGAGGCAGCAGGCACTGGAAAGCAATAGCATGTGATTATCCGTATGAAAACTTCTACTGGAAGCAATGCTGGACACACTAGGCACTCTGGATTTGGTCCAGCAAAACCCGTAAGCTCACAAGCTATCTCACTGAAGCTAGTGGTATGACATGCACAAAGTATCAGGACCAACGTGCTGGGTGCTGCAGTTTTATGCGGTTTAAGAGCCCTTTTCCCTATCTCACCTTCTTTGTTCCCCCCAATTCATATATACATTGAGATACCATGCCCCAGTATCACATACACATATAAAGGCTGCTTCCTCTTTACTAGAGGAAGAGACACATACAATCTATAAATACATATTGCACACTGTCACGTGTCACTTTAACACACATATTTAAAGTGAAGAATGTTAAAGATGCACATTCAAAGACAGGGAATTGTTTAAGACAGTCACATATATATCCTTAAATTCATCTCTTTCTGAGTTACCTCATATTATTTTTCAGTTACATGATCACATAAAATTTCTCCAATGATATAATCTCATCTACAGCATGCATATTGCGTGGATCCATTATTTACAGACAAAGAACTTATAGCTTGGTTTAAGGTTTGTGCCCATATTATGCCTTCATGAAAAGATGGGTTTATAACGGGAATGCTGACAGATCTGTGCAAACAGATGCTCACTTAAACACAATGCACCATCAGAATGAGGACCTTAATATCAGCTGGATTTGATAAAAAGATGGCATTCCCATTATAAACCCCTCCATTATACTTATAACAATATGCCTAACATAGCAAAGACTTCTCAACCTTAGAGTGACAGCATGTATTCTCATAAGCGAGTACCTGCTTAGCATGAGATTCACTGTTTCTACAAGATTTTCAATGCTAAGGCTACTTGCCACTGAGCATGTGGGAAATGTCACCTCTAGGAAACACTCTCACAGTTGAAAAATGTATTCTTTTCAGACTGTGTACGGTAGATGTTCTCTTAGGAAATACTGTAGTGGGCAACAAGTGCTTTCATTAGCATCATGATGTCACTTGTTTCAGAAATAAAAATGGCAGCCATGACATGCATAACACTAAAACAAAGAGAAAAATACATAAAAAAATATATGCTAAGTTACTTCTCTGGGCAACCAGCTGCGGCAGGCGATCAGACTTCATCTCAGGAAAAGCAGTCTTTGAAGCTAGGCTGGCCAGAGAGGCACAGGCAGGCCAGAAGGTATTCAACTCTACCATAAATCGTCATGATTTACCAGGTCTACTTGTCTGACTAATACATTTGTATGAGATGAGGTGGTGTTTTCTATCCATGTGATAGATGGCAGACCCATATGATACATGGCACACAACATGTACCTTTCACCAGCGAACTGGTTAGTCTGCTCATAAATCTCCTTTCCTAAGGCTGTTCCTAGTGTAAGCAAATCTGTGATTGGCTTCGCTTTTTTTTAACTTCTGTGTCACAGAAACAATTTACTTCCCACCAAAATCTACAGGTTTTCATCTCAGATGAGATCAATCCAAAATCCAGGATCAGAAGTATTTTCTAAACTTTTAACTTTCAGATCATCTTTCCTTCTCACAGGTGTGCGCAGTTAAGATTCATAGCACAAAATCAACTCAGCTTAGCCACTGAGATGAAAACTAACACCAGCCCAGGATGAAACTATAATCTAGTTACAAACTGCAGCAGTTTCATTTCCTCCTGTGTAGCTGTCCCAGTTCTCACCAGTAGGCAATTTGGATTGCAACATTTAGCACTTTCAAAGTGTGTGAATTAACTGTTGCCTTTAGCATGGCATAAACAAAGCAGATGATGATGTACAGAGGAAAAAGCATTCGCTAAGTCTTGTTTGGGATGACCTACATAAAGTACTTCTGGCTTCTCCAATGATTAGTAATAAAAGCCAGACTAATCCCATGTCAATTAAACCTTTATTCCTCCCACGCCATAAAATTTTGTACATTTGCTATGGGTCAGATTGAGCCTTCTGTGAAATAAAGCTGTGCTAAAGACAAAGAGGATAGTGTCTGAGCAAGCCTACCTAGCAAAAGGAATTTTGCTACAGCATGTAAAAAGTGGCTAATACTCTTGCTAAATGGAAGTAAAGGCTTATCTTGACCGCAAATAATCAACACAATTAAGAACCCAATTTTAGGCATGCATAACATCTTAGACAGTTCTGTATATATGAAGTACAACTTCCCTTGATCTCAGCTGCAGATGTCAGATCTTGGTAGTCCTCTGCATCTCCTTTCCCCAGGTCCCTGCCAAACCTTCTCGGCTGAGCTGTTCCCAGACCTCCCTTGCAGCACAGTGCCTTGACAGGTTGCGTCCTTGCTTTTGTTTCCCCAGACTGTTCCTAGCTCCGTTCCTTCTTGTGTGGCACCCATTAGTCCTTTTCTCTTCCTGCTCCAAACACTCTCTCTCCAGAACCTATGCCTCAATTAACACTTTCCTTTCTGCCTTTGGTCTAGCTTTCATCCCTTTTATACGTGAATCTGGATTTTTTCTCCTCCATACCATCTGGACATCAGTGAGGGCAATGGATGTCCCTCAGAACAGAGACCAAATAGGTTCCTGCTCTCAGCTCTACTGTCCAGTCAGAACCTGGCATGGAGCATTCAGAAGAAACAGTCACAGAAAATGCCAGTCTTTGTCCAGGTCCCCTGCCTGCAGCATGCTCAACTCTGCAGTGTCACTGGGATATATATAATCTGGTCAGATGTATCCATGCACACTCCTAAGAAATTGTCTCCAGAGATCTGAGCCTCCTTAAAGTCAAAGAAAACACTACTGATGATGTGTAAATCATGATTTTTCAGCATTATAATTTGCCTAAGTTTTCACCAGGTTGGCAAAAGACATGTTCCTGGCCCAAAAGTCAGTTCCTTCTCTGAGGTATGGAGTATTTCCATGAAGAGGACATCAGACCTTGTGGTGTGGGCAAACCCCCCAAGCTTTTCCCCATGTTTCACTTTAAAAAATGAGAGAAAAGAAAAAAGAGGCATACCAGCATGAGAAAAAAAATCCCACTCCACATGATCCCCCATCCAGCAATATTATAAGCAGTTGAAAGCAGTACAATGGCAACTTTCAGGCAACTAACAGGATGAGCTACTGGCTCAGCATTTAATAACAATAACAGTTATAATAATAGAAACGCCACAGCTGGAAAAGTCAGGATTTCACCTCAAACTGCCATATACCATCTGTTATTACTAGAGAAAGACTATGTAATGACAAAATAGTAACTTTAAATCCCAGTCCTACAAATGATGCAGTATTCTGAAATTCTGCAGATGCAAAGGGTACTCAAAGCATCAGTCTGACTGCAAGCTCAGCGGCCTGATACTGACTTGGAAGCTCCCTTTGCACACTATTTTTAGACATTCAAAAATTGCTAAATTTGTTAGTAGAGTTTATACTATGTGGTACATTGCTAGAATCTCCTGCTCTTCTGGTGGATATTACAAGCTGGCATGCACAGCCATTTGCCGATATTAAGAATCTCTGGTTTTGCACAAAAAAGTAAGTAAGTAAAAACACATTTAGTAAGTAAGTATACACCTAAGCGTGTTCAGGGAGAACTAGATGTTTTTACACTGTTCCTTTGTATTGTTGATTTCAAAATCTGAAAATAAAAATCAGCAGAGAATTTTTTCCTGTGTTTTCTGAAAGTCGTCTCTGATGGGAATCTACTGTCCTTTTCTTAAACTGAGTGAAATCAGTGATAAACTTCCCACTGATCTTGCTCTGGGCTTTGGATCAGGACACAGTCTTCACTAATAGGGGACACCCCATTCAACCTTCAGATTTAATGCTTTGGCAGAAGTACCTGGTGAGAAGCTGTCTGCAGGAAAGAAGTTTTATGAGAAAGCTAAAAGGTTGAGTGTGTGCCTGTGTGCTAAAATCAGGCTTACAATATCTATCTCATAGGTTAACTACAGAGGGAGACTGGTACACAGAAGATCCTGTTCAAATATTTTAGGCTTTACAGTAGGTCCTTTAGAATGAAACGCTGGACATAAGCATTAAAAGCCAATAGGAAATGTTCAAATTCGAGAATATTGTGAGCTTTGCCTTTGTGGGTTTCCCTAAAATCTTCTGCATTGCATCAAAATAAGAAAGAAGGAGTGAGAAGGGGGAAATAGCACGGAATAAGTAGGATGGAGTGACTAAGGATGTGCTCCAAAGGCCACTTGAGTCAATGGCTGTGTTTACAGGATGATTTGGTTCATATTCTGAATTTTCCATCCAGAACCTGCACAAAAAGCAGAGGGGTGACTGTAATACCAATTTGCAGAGAAGAGTCTGCTCTGTGTAATCTCATTTTAATACATACTCAATAAAGGGGACTTACAGTACTGCTCTATGGCAAGGAGCATGTGGCAAGCTCCTGTCCACAGCCTGTCCCTGCAACACACAGGGTCCTTCAGCTTGAATATTTCAAGGAAAGGATGAAACATGTATGTACACATAGACATACATATAAGCATTTTTACATAAACAGAAAAATTACCCCAGTCTGTATTTCTCTGCCTCCAATATTTCAGTTTCAGAGCCCTATCTGTTCTGTTCATTCCCATTTGTAACATTTTGGAACCTAGTAACAGTGCTGTTTGGTGCAGCTGAAGATCAACAACTGACTAGATCAGGACTATGCAATATAACATTCAAAGACTGCCTTTAGACCGCTTAAATTCAGTCTGTGGTATTATACTTCCTCAGCAAACATTAAAAAAAGTACTAATCCTTCCACATGCATATAGACATATATATTTGAGCATATATGCATGCACACACATACACAGAGGAAGAGTGAGAGAGATTAATGTAAGGTCTGACTACCTTTTAAACTAATGCCCCTTTACATCTCTGGCACTGTAAAGAGTCCGTAAAAAGGGAAGATACATAATTTACATTCATTTTAAGGCCATCTCAGTACTGATGAGAAGTGTAAAGAGGCCTTAGAGTAACAGAACCGGCCCAACGGTACCCACTGCCACACTTCCTTTTCACGTTTTGCAGATATTTGCATTACAAATGAGATTCCTTAATTACAGGTTGCATTCCAAATAAAACATCATTACAAATATTAAACTGTAGAGAAGCAATGGCTGGCATATTGGAACAAGACCTTAAGGGTAGATTCTGATACAGCCAGACTGTGAGTGACAGATTCACACCAAGCCACTGCTTCTTCCACAACAGGGCTCAGTGCATTTAGTGCTTAAGTAATCCTCTCCGATTATAAAACCAGCAGAGCTATTCTAACATTTTGTCCACTGGTCCACAGCGCAGAGAAGCACAGGCAGCAGAAGGAGCACCTTTTACCCATATACAATGCCTAGCATAATAAAGCCCAATTGTGTTTTGGGGCTGCTAGTCTCAATTCAGAGAAGAAGGGAAAAATAATAGGTATTACGATAAATCAAATAGCAATTCCTACTTTATACGTACTTGACTTTGCAGAAATTATAGCCTTTTATGTAACATACATGCTTAGGAATCCTAATGGAAACGTATGGCTGGATCTTGTCACACTAAAGGTCCATCTAGCCCAGCATCCTGTCTCCAGCTGTGAGTTGGCTGCCTAGAGAGAGGTGTAAAAGCAGGGTGAGCGTACAGCGCTGCTTTCTCAGAGTGCTCCCCTAGTCCTGAACTTGTGGTTCAAGGACTTTCTGCACCAAAGCTTAACAGCTCCTGACTGATTTTCTTTCCATGAAGAGTCACTTTTGAGCATACGTGTATTTTTAGCAACATTGCCTCCTGCTCAAATCTTCGTTACATCGTGGGTGAAATGTCTATCTTTGTTTTGAACCTGCTACTTGCTATTTCCACTTCATGCCCCCTAGTTCTTGTACTGGCAGGAATAACAAACAGTGGTTCCCTGCTCACCTTACAAGATGCTCCGCTTCTGAAGACTGTCCTGCAATAGATCATGGGAATGTACTGTATTTTAATAGGGCACCTGTGACACTGTATGTGCTACAGCAGACAGAGTGAGAGAAAGAGTGGTTTTCATGATAATCCTATTCTTAGGGTCTCATAACTTCAAAGCTGAAAGTTGCTTTTTGTATTCTACAATAAAATGGACATAGTCAAGTTTAGAGGGGAGCTTACATCACGGGTAACTAACAAAAACCAATGTCTTCTCCCAAGTGACTACTGTTAAGCTATCTGAAGTTAGATTTTTTTCTATATCTGATTGTTTTGATGGAAGGCTGTTAACTTTTTGGTGTCTCTTGGCAAGTTAGGACTCATGTATTTTTGTATGTCTAGCTCATTCTTTTCCAGTATCTCTTTTTTTTTTATTTATAAATGGAAGAATGAGTTACATTTCTTTTTCAGACACAAGCCATACCATATACCATATTGCGTTCTACTTGTCTTGAATAAGAAACAGGCTTGAACAGTTAGTCATTTCCAGTGTCTGTCAACTAGATACAAGTTCAGTAAAATGAGCCATTTTAAACTTTCAGGACTGCCATTTTCAGCAGCAAGAACTTGCATTCACTATGCACTGTTCCCCAGCAACTTGTCGTCTGGAATAAATCTGTTTATTAAGGATTCGCAGAGCTCTGGAAAATATAGGAACAAGTCCGTGACTGCATTCATGCTCTTCGAACCCACACAACATATTGTGAATTCAGTACAATTTTAATCTGTATTCTTAAAGTGTGATGAAGGTGTGTTTTGTTCTGTTGTCTTTTTTTTTTTTTTTTTAATGTCTCACTCCCCTTTTCTCTTCCTATCTGTGGTGGGCTGATCTTGGCTGAATACCAGGTGCCACCAAGCCGCTCTATCACTCCCCTCCTCAGCAGGACAGGGAGGGAAGAAAATAAGATGGAAAAAAAAAACCCCATGGGTAGAGATAAAGGTAGTTTAATAAACCAAAAGCAAAGGCCATGTGCAGAAGCAAAGGAAAACAAAAGATTTATTCTCTACTTCCCATCAGCAGGTGATGTCCAGCCACTTCCTGGGAAGCAGGGCTTCAGTATGCATAGCAGTTGCTCCAGAAGACAAACGTAGTAACGAATGCTCCCCCCTTCCTCCTCCTTTCTCTTAGCTTTTATTGCTGAACAGACGTCACATGGTATGGAATATCCCTTTGGTCAGTTCGTGTCAGCTGTCCTGGCTGTGTCCCCTTCCAAGATCTTGCCCACCCCCAGCCTACTGGTGAGGAGGGAAAATGTTGGAGAGACAGCTTTGATGCTGTGCCAGCACTGCTCAGCAGTAGCCAAAACACTGGTGTGTTATCAACACCTTTCTAGCTACCAATACAAAGCACAGCACTATGAGGGCTGCTATGGGGAAAATTAACTCCATCTCAGCCAGACCCAATACACTATCCTACCCTCTACTCTGTCTGTTGTATCTTGATGTCTCTGACTGTCAGACTCTTAGTGGTCTTTTATCACATTCAGTTCACTTGATTGTCTAAAAGCCTCTCACTGGTGCAGAGGATTTTTTTCCTCCATGTGCTTTTGCTCTCACTGTGCTCTCGCTTTCTCTCTCTCTCTCTCTCATCCCTGCTTCAGTCTCTCCCAGTTAATGTTTATCTCCAGTTCCTCATCATTCCCCACTCCGTCCCTTTAACAGTGGGACGGTTAAACAAGTATCTGGGAAGCCATGCCTTGGGCTAAAATGTATATCTATCCAATCTCTGAGTGCTATAGTTAAAAAATTGGGAATGGCATCTCCTGTGGTCATTTTATCCACAGACTAAATGGAAACACTACAAGCCTCAACGATGCTATTGATTGCCAATTACCTCTTAACTGCTAATGTGTACATGATACTGGCTTTGCTTTATTGATTTTTATATAGAGGATGTATATTTTAGAAATATTTTTTTACTTTAAGATAACATAAAATCTTACAGGTTCCCTTTTATTTCCTTTCAGACTATGTAGCCAAAATTGGTACTTGGTCTAGAAATCTCCAGAGACCACATTATACACAAGGAGTTCATATGCATCTGTGTATATATGTTTCAGTTAACAGTTTTTTACATTGGAATTGTATGTACTAAGGCATACACACACACAAGAACATCTGTATGTAAACACCCTTGATTTCAACTATTTTCAAAGGATTTGCTTCATCTGAAAGGTTCTGATTGCAAATTTTATGCAGATACACATAAATGCTGCTGTGTTTCATTAGGGGCAGTGCAGAAAAAAACTGCAGTCTCACAGCCTATGTGTACCTTGAAGTATTAACTCATTCTATAGTTTGCAGCACGGCAAAAACTCATAGACCTAAATCCAGCAGTCTTGATATTTTCATTTCTTCTTCATTATTTGTGCATTAGTATCTACTAGCCAAAATTGACATCACTGTATGCTGAACAAACACACAGCAAGAAACAAACCCTTCCCCCCTTGAAAGTTTTAGGTCTAAAGGTGAGATTTGCAAAATTGCCTAATGGAATTAAGAACCCAAATCCTCATTTTCAGTTTGTGACGTCACCTTTGTTGGGGATTTTTAAAAGGCAAGGTAGACAAAAAAAAGCAACAAAAAACAGGGGAAAGGCAGGATTAATACGACAGTTTTACAGGCAAGGAACTGAGGCACAGAGAGATTAAATGATTTGTACAGCGTCACTCTTGGAATCTGAGCACTGACCTCAATTCTCCCGAGTCCCTCTGCACTGCGCTACCCACACCACCAACTCTCCAAGTCTTCACATAGCCTGTGCCTTGTATGAAACACCCTTTAAATCTTCAAGCCCTAGACATCCCACTTACTTACATTTTCACTGTTAATGTCTGCCTCACTGGGGCAGCCGAAGAGTTCCCGTCTGAGCAAATTCCCATCATATTCCAGGAATGTCAGGTAGAGGTTGCGGAAAAACTCCACATGCTTGTTTTTCACTCGCAGCTTCTTTGGTGAGTTCCAGTGAATCACCTCAGAGGGAAAAAAAGAGAAAACACATCCTGCTGTTAGAATACAGATTTGCTTTATCTGCTGTTTTTATGTGTGTTCAGTTCACTGCCCTCTTAAAAACAAAAAAAACCCCAACCCCAAAACTACACAGACTTCCTTCTGTCTTTTTATCAGGAAGGCTTCGCCACGTCTTTCACAAATAACTGCATACTCTACAGGTGATGTACTTCGAAACCCCTCCATAGGATAACCTGCACATTTCAGTTGGTGTGCTGCTCTAGTTTGTGATGCAGCACCTCATAAATGCTGCCACAACTCTAATCCCAGACCTGATAGGTTATGGACTCTGTTGAAGAAGGTGGCAGGACGAGGGACACAGGGATGTAGGTATTAAACATTTATCTCAGATTTCCACATGACTGTTTCAGCTAATGAAACTGTTTCACTGTTTCAGGCCAGACAGACTCTTCTCTGGTTAGGTATTGAGAAGAAAAAGCTTGAAATTAATTCCTATACCCATTCACACCCTTCAAAAAGGACTGAATTTAATCCGACTTCCTTTTCGCCATTGCTTCATTTAAACAAGACTGATCTTAGTTGCGTTACACAACACAGTGACGCAGTGCAATGCTTCACCCTTTGAATTCCAATTTCTAGCAGGTATTTAGCCTCTGCTAATGGGAGATGACTCTCACGCTGGCCTAGATTTAACTCTAATGCTGACATAAAGGGCCTGATTCTCATTTACATCAAGGCAACTTTGCACTGCTGCCAGTGTGAACGAGAATGGGGCCCTAAGGAAAAAACTAAGAGGGAGCCAAAAGTGGCTTGCAGGAATGATTTCATTTCATAGAGGCTATATTTTAGGCATAAGAAAAAAACACCAAATGCTTTGTATTCAGTTTTATTCCTGTGCCTTCTAAAGAGATTAAAAAAAAAGTCTCCCTTGGGAATATTTCCAAGCTAGGAGTTCTGGAGGTTCTCTGAATCCATTAAGTTAATTGCTTGAAGGCACCGTGTCACTCACACACAGCCAGAGAGCTGCAACACTAGCTGCCGAGCAGGTCGCGCGGTAAGCTTTGCTCTGAACATTGCAGTTGTGGAAGGGAACACACAGAGCTGAAGCACAGCACGTCGAACAGAAGCAGCCCAGAGCAGATGAACGCAGTTCCCTTGGTGTCAGCAACACAACTCCACAGGAACAGGCAGCACTCTGAAATCACGCTATCCGTTGCCGAATGAGTGGACTGGAGGAGGAAAGAGCAGGACGTAGCCTGAATTTTTCCTGTACTAACTTCAGCAAACAACATAGTCTCTCCACTGAGTATTTATACTGCCATAAAAGCTATGGCACTCTCTTCTACAAACCCAACACCAATGAAAATATCTCCTGATAGGGAAAGCTTTATCCCTTCCCGGTATTTCACTGCTGAGGCTACTAGGATGTCAGAAAACCATACATGCAGTTACAGAAAAGCAACCGTAGGGAAAAAAGATCATCTCAGAAATTGGCAAATCACTTCTTCCAGTTATAGGAATACTTTAAATCAAGATCATGATGCTTCTACACACTGTATAAATCTGGGAAATTATTTGGACAAAAATACTTGGTGTAGATATTTTTCCCAGGTAATGCTACATTCTTTGCTGGTTTTACATTTGTCCACATGTTCGGAAGTGTAGCTTAACTGTGCAATAACATGTTGCTGCAACGTGTGCTGAAAATACAGAACACCACAGAAACAAAAGGAGCTTTAGGTAGGTCAGGACATAAACTTAAGATGACAGATTTCCTCCACTGAAAAATGGATCTTCAAAATCTCCTTTCTTTGAAAAGAACTTGACATATTTCATCCATTGCATTTAACTGCAGCAAAAGGCATTAAATGCATGCAAAAAGATCTCGATGACTGAATCCTACCTTAGGGCAACAGGCACATGTAACAGAAGCATAGGGCTGAAGGAACCTAAAGGGCTGCTTAACAGTTTTACAGAGTACTAGTATGCATTTTTACAAGCAGGCATAGAATGGAAACTGTCTGCTGGTAACTTGCACTTATTTAAGAGTGGATCAAAGAAAGCTGAGAAGCTGGCAAATGGGACAAAAAATACTTGCTAAGAAAAAATCTTCTGTGTGTTCTCCCTACTATTCCTACACTTCATGTGAGTTTCCTTTTGGATGTCTTCACGAGCATCCTATCCCCCTGCTGAGCGCTCTGACCGCTCACCCTGGGGACCATGAGCACAGAAATGGCTAATGATGATAAACTCAGTAACTGTTAAGGGACAGGCTCCCCGGTGCTGCAGGAATTTCCCATCAACATACACTATGTCACATCACAACCAAGTACTGGTGTTGATGCCTCTACCCAGTTGTGTGTGGGATGATGTCAAAGCCAGAAAACTGCAGTTGTCAGCGTAGAGGCTCTTTGCTGCCGTGCTTCAAAATCTGTTGTGTGTGTAAAAGCTGGTAAGTGTCAAGGGCCTAGCTGGTGGTTCAGATCTGATCAGATTTGAATGCTGCATGTGTACAGATGTCAGGGGAGCCTGGAGTGAACTGAAGAAAGCTGAATGGAGCTGATGACTCTCCAGAAAAGCTGATTTTTTAATCAAGAAAGACAGCACACGCCAATGCGGCTAAAGAACACCAAGGAACTATGCAACCATCTGGATGACCTGAGGTAGGAAAACCACAGAACAGGTCTAGCGAAAAAGCAGGCTGCTTTTCAAATGTAGCATGATTAGATAAATATCATGTGATACATGAAAGCATAAAAAAGAACAGCAGGTTTCAAAAAGCACCAAGACTCTTAACCATTGACATACAACGCTACATCCAAAGACCGTATTCTTTTTTTTGCTGTCAGCCCACAAATTCACCTTCAGTTCTGACTGTAGCTGTCTGATTTGGTCTATTGCACCATCAGCTACAGCAGAAGTTGTACAGGCCAAGACATCCTTGCATAGCCTGTCACGGGTTTCAGTGAGGTACATGATGAAGACAAAGGGCTGCACAGGTAAAGCTATGGCCATTATGTTAGAAACTTTATTGTGGGCAACAGGGAATTGATTGGAGAAAAAAAAACAGTTGGAAAGAGCCTACAGGGAAATCAGAAGGAAAAAAAAAAGTCAAACTTAGAATCCACTTTATTTGCAGACTGAGCAAGTGTTATCTCAACATTAAAAAGAGAAAGTGAATCTAGAAACTAAAAATCTCATTACTACAACATCTCCTTTCAAAGACTGAATAGCACCATAATACTGTGTTTATTTCTTCTTCTATTTTCCCTCCTGGTTTCTAAGCTATTCCAAAGCTTTGCTGGCTTACAGAGGAAACTGCAGCTAGAACATATAAAATTCCAGTGTCATTATCTAGGTGGACACCTCAGGAACAGTGCTAGCATTCAGGATGTCCCATGGATCCTTCCCACTCTTGATCAAGGGCTCCTGAGAACTAAGAAAAATACGCTCCTTAATCTTCATTTAGCCATTTAAGTACTGAAAGATCAGAACTTAAAATTCCACATCTATTTAACACTTGGTTAGTCGTCATTAAGCAACTTGGCACTATCTACATTTCTGTTAATACCATCCTAGTTAATCAGCAACCGTTACCACTCACTGATTATGCTCAGCCAGCCTCCTGAAATACTTCCATACACTTGTGACCTAGTGAAAAAGGCTAACTGCACCAATAGTTCCCATTTATTCACCAGATTCTGACCCAAAGCACTCAAATGATGACACAGTTGGAGCCTTGTAGACTGGCAATGGGATCTGAGATGGAAGGTAACAGAGGATGTTATATGCTGGTGGAGTGTAGGAGAGAGCTCTAAGGTCAGTTATCTGCATGGAAATACACTGAAAACAAAAATCCCAGCAAACCTCCTTAGGTTACCAGCTGCATTGTCTTCTCTGGGGAGATTAAATATTTCGAATCTGATGTTCAAACCACTAAATGATAAGCTTCAACACAACATTATTTCTATAGGTACCTTTATCCATTTTTCCCCTGAAGCATCTTCTCTCTCCAAAAGAAGTATTTGGCCAAGTGTTTCCTTAACCACAATCTCTTCTATTTTTTACACAAAGACACATCTTGATAATTTCTCACTCTGCTTCAGCCCTTACGAAATCAGAGAATACAGAATATCCTGTATACCTACATACCTACTTTCCAGGCTGAAGGGGTAAAAAGTAAGAAAAAATTAAGATTAAATTTAAGCCTAAAGAAGTTTAATTTTGCAAAGCACTGAACAGAGGTTCTTAATTAAGCCCATGAGCACGTCACGCTTTAGGTAAATAAGTAAAAGTGGTATTTTGTAGATGGGGAGCTTTCCTGCTTAAAAACTAGACTCCTTGTTTAGGTAACCAGACAGTTCCCACTGAAATCAACAGGAGTTAAATGTTCAGCAAATCTGCATAGTAAAGCCACCTATATATGCCACTTTAATGCCGTCTCAATAGGCTTTTTTTCAGGCGCATATTGAAAAGTTTAAAGATGCCCCAAGTCACACTGCAAACGAGTACCACATGTTATGCCTCGATTAGAGATTTCTGGAAACTTTATTTTTAAACTGCGTTTTATCAGAAATGAATGGTTTAATAAAAGAACCAATTTCCTCAGAAAGGATCAAATACTTCACAGAAATGTCATCTGGGAGGTTACAGAGTGATATTTCTGAACTACGTAAGTGGAAAAGATTCACATTGGAGTAGCCAGCAACCCAGAGGTCCAGGCACTGCTTTTGGATGTGAGATTCAAATCCCTGCCCTGCCTGGTTTGGTGCCCATGGTCCCAGGGATTACTTTACTTCCCAGCTTACTGCCTATGCTGTATGGCAGTAAGCTGACAAACTGTCCCTGTCTTGTACTTTTCAAAGTTCTCAATTTTTCCTTAAAAGGACTTGCAGCTCTCCCTTCAACTCCTGCACCAATGTTTAAAGAGAGGCCTCCTGCCTGCATAAACACCCCTAAAAACACCTCTATAATACCACAGTGCTCCCTTTTTGGCAGAGCAGAAGCACCTTGCTAACTCCGATGTTCATTCAAGGGACGGGTATGTTTAACCCTCTTGAGCCCTTAGTCATAGAATCATAGAATCATAGAATCATTGAGGTTGGAAAAGACCTCTAAGATCATCGAGTCCAACCGTCAACCCAACACCACCATGCCCACTAAACCATGTCCCTAAGCGCCTCATCTACACGTCTTTTAAAAACCTCCAGGGATGGGGACTCCACCACTTCCCTGGGCAGCCTGTTCCAATGTTTAACCACTCTTTCAGTAAAGAAATTTTTCCTTACATCCCCTGCCGCAACTTGAGGCCATTTCCTCTCGTCCTATCGCTTGTTACTTCGGAGAAAAGACCAACACCCACCTCGCTACAACCTCCTTTCAGGTAGTTGTAGAGAGCGATGAGGTCTCCCCTCAGCCTCCTTTTCTCCAGGCTGAACAGTCCCAGTTCCCTCAGCCGCTCCTCAGAAGACTTGTTCTCCAGACCCCTCACCAGCCTCGTTGCCCTTCTCTGGACACGCTCCAGCACCTCAACGTCCTTCTTGTAGTGAGGGGCCCAAAACTGAACACAGTATTCGAGGTGCGGCCTCACCAGGGCCGAGTACAGGGGCACGATCACTTCCCTACTCCTACTGGCCACACTATTTCTGATACAGGCCCTCTCAGGGTAGCCCTTCCTTGGTTGGCATTAAAAGGTGCAAGGCAGCAGAATGCCAGAACTGCTGCAGATCAGTGCTGAGGTGCTTGGGCAGCATGGGGTGGCTCAGGCACTGGGATAGAAAGAGGTGCAATAGGTCATGTTTGAGGCAGATCTGAAACGATGTATTTGGGTTATGGGCAAGAAGCCATTTAAACTTTCGTAAGCAATCTCACAAAGTCGTCCTGGTGTGGAAGACATTCCCAGGGAGGACACGGTGAATCACATAACACAGTTCCAGAATGGGGAATTTATGAGGTTAATTATTTATCTACCTGCTAATTTTGTATCAGCTGTGTTCAAAACCAGTTTGAAAAGCCATCAAAGGTTTTAAAGCATTTTCCTATTTTGAGGTGGGGGGTAAATTCTAATAATTTGATACATTTCCATTGAAGAGTCCAGCATCTGATCTTTGTGATTGTGAATTACCAGATTCTCTATATGTAAATAGCATCTGTATCCTTGACAACCAGACTTCTCTTCATGACTGACTCATTCAATGAGGTCACAATTCATTGTCAGAGGCATCACAATTCATTTCATAGGATTTTTCTTGCCATTTGGTTTGTGCCAAATCATAGTAATTGAGATTTCCTTACAGACAGGAACAAACTATTACCAAAAAGGAAAGCAAACACAGGGTCCAACCCAGCAAAAGTAATGCATAAACGACCCTCAGTTCCAGGCAGATTCCCACAGGCTTTGAAGCCCAGCAAGGCATGGTCCTACAGCACACATGCTTGTCCACTGACATTGTGGGCTACTGGGGACCATCTGAGGAGCTGAGATAGGCAAGATAGACAGTGGATGCCTGAACAGAATGCCTATTAGCACTTCCACATCTTTTGGCCAGTCTTCAATAACAGCTCCTGAGTGCTTCTCCAAGGTGTAACAAATGCCATGCAAAAATAAACACCTCTGGCCTTTAGAGACTGCAGTTGGCTCACTTGGCAAAAAGAATTAAAGGGCATCTGCTTCCTCTTAGCCCACTCCTTGTTTTCTATTAAAATTGTTCATTTCAAGACATTCTTGACTGGTGCAAAGCATCCTTAATACAGGTGCCCTCGGGGTGGAGAAAGGAAGATTTCTGTAAGTGTAATTGTTTACATAAGTTTTGGTTCCATATGCCACGGACAGCAGAACAAAGCCCACAGACTTCAGTCAAGTTGTATACAGTATGGCCTCTAGCACTATATAGTATGACACAGGAGGTAAGTAAGCATTTAGATGAATAAAAATAATAGTCTTATTTTGATGTTGCTTTAGATGGATATAAAATTAGTGGTCACTAACAATGCAGAATTTGGTTATAAATATTTCTATTCTTCTTACGTCTTTTCTGAAAGATGCCCATATGCAAGTCCTTCCAAATTTGTATATGCTGCTCAGCTGCAGCAAGGAAGTAGAGTTCAGCAGTAGTCAAACATCTGACCTTCTCCAACATAAGACAGTACAAAAAAAAAATTCAATAAAATGGATAGACATGCAACTTAATGAGGGCTATAAAGAGAAAAAAGTGATTAGAATCCTCTTCAGGCAATATGAAATGTTCAAGTGCTCCACAGGCCTGCAAGAAGTATGCTGGTCATCCTATGTTTGCATGGATGTGAACAAAGCAGCAAAGAAGTGTGTATATAGACATACACACACACCCCCCCTGCCCCGAACAGCAGCCAGGCCTGGGGGTCTAAGTTTATTTGACACAATGTTGTGTGTAAGAGATAACAAATCCTCAAGTCCCATGGACTTTGAGGCCAGATGGAATTAAATCTGTGCTTTTTCAGTCTGACATGAGGAATGCAGTCTGATATGACTGAGGAATACTTGACTAGGCCAGCTTTACCTTGGAATTTAAATCTCTCCCTGCATTTCCTTCTCTCTTACGCTATCCTTCTTAATCCTCCAGTACAAACTTCACAATCTGTCTTTTTCTCCCTCTTACCCTGGAGGTTTCTTTTACCTCGTTTCTTATTCCAGTCTTACCATGAAATACAGGATGTGCCAAATAAGTTGCGTCATACCGTTTATATTAAATGCCATGGAACTGACTAACTTTGGTGATTTTAAGAGTATATTTTCTAACTTGGGCTAACAACATTTGTTGCTTTTTTGAAAGGACCACATACCAAACAAGCTGGTTTCCTTTCAGAATTAGAATTTTGCTAATTTTCATAATGCAAATTCACAACTTTAATTGGTTTATGCTTTTTTTTTGATTGTATGAACAATTTTAAACAGTGCTGCCTGAGGGCCAGTTCTTTAACTGCTGAATATGGGAAGAGCTTTATTGAAACCAGGGGGCTTATGTGCACTAGATAAGGCTCTGGCCTCTCTTTCAAAGCAAAGAATTTCAGCCCCGATTCAGTATTTAGGGGATAATTTTAGCAGTGTGAATAAGTCCCGTTCAGCTGAAGAAATTGCTTATGTGTCTGCACCCCTTTTTGAGTTAATTACCTCAGACCAGAAAGCCAGTGGAGGATATTATTCATCTTAGACTTCATTGCCTATGCTGTAATGGAACTGACAGTGTGATACAACATACGGTAATAAACAACCAAACCTAAGTTATACTTGTAAACATGAATTTGTTAATCGACAATGAAGAAAGGATTCAATTTATTTTTAAGATACTTCTATTAAATGCTTACTTGTAGGTGTTACATATGAGCTAGATGTCCCACACCTGAAGCAGATTAGGCAATACAGTCAATGGAGCCTAAAGAGTGATTTGCCTGATTAGTCGACAGATATCTACTCTGAGGTGAGCTTAACCAGTCTCCAAAACTACTCGTGGGGATCACAATTCAGTGCCTAAATACAGATGTATAGCAACACTGAAAGCACCTTAGGGTTATCCTTCCTGCCCATCAGCTGCCTTGCCAAAAGGGTATCGTCTCCTGTAGGTCTGTGTTGTATCTGCCAGTCCTATACGGATATCTGAGGGTATCTCTGGTGACTCAAACTGTGTTTAGGCAATTGAACCAAGCCCTAGATCCTCAGTTATTAGCTTCAGTGTCTTTTGCTCATGTAAATGTATGTGTCTTAACCCTGTGCTGAATCCAATCTGACTGTCTCAGCGGATTATATGAATAAAAGTCAGCCCCTAATTCACAGAAAAATACTGGATATCTCCCAGGTAGGAGGTGTATTTTTCTAAAATTCATCTTCTAGAAAACATATTCCCTGCTACTACATCTCTCCTTTTGTTTCAGGCCTTGCAATTGCTGTCATACACGATTCTCAACATGAGCACAGAACTAAAATCTCTACCAGCACTTTGTTACAAGGCATAAAACCATGATGCTTTTAAGTCCCTGCATTGTTCCTGCCCTACAAACATCTATCATAAAACATTTAGTGATCAGTGTACTGACCAGTATACTGATCTACCTTTAAAAGCTGTCTTCTATGGACCACACCTGAATAGTTGGTTGTGAATACTTTATGTATGAAATTCAAGCAATACTGGCCAGCTTTGACAGGTCAGTTAACCCATGTAGCAGATCTTCTGTCTTTTGGAAAGTGCAGCTTTTGAAATCAGTGTGTTGAGGGTGATTGATTTTCTATATTCATCCAGTATCTGGTGTTCATATTGAATACTCCTGCTGTTACTCTACAAATTGTTACAAGGGAAAATTTGGTTAGATTTCGGAAATATGTTGCACCACGAGGGTGGTCAAACTCTGGAACAAGAGGCCAGGGAGGTTGTGGAATCTTAGTCTTTGGAGACTTGACACTCAACTGCACAAGGCACTGAGCAACCTCATCTAAGTTGGTCCTGCTTTGAGTGGTGTTTGGATGGTCTCCAGAGGTCCCTTGCAACCTCTTCTATGGTTCTGTGTTTTTCTTTTTTTTTTTTTTTAACCCTCACTTACTAAAGCATTCTCAAAACATAAATTAAATATATGAACCTTGACTGAATTTTAAAATGAATCGCCAAAAACTACCTAATATTTACTGTGTTCTGACACCCCTAGTCTGCTCTGATGGAATCTACCGCTGTTTAGCCAGCCAGTCTTATTCTAAACCTGGTAGAAGCTCAATCAGCTTCAATTCTGAACTCTCTGCATGCTACATTTGTCTGGCCTTTCAAAATGACCACAGCACAATTGATGTTAATTTACCCGTATCTGTTCAAATCCACCCAGCTTTTATATTCTACTGGACAATAGTGAAAAATGTGCTATTAAACTGATACTATAGCTTCATTTTATTAAATTAATAGGTTTCTACTCAGCCTTTTTTCCAGGGCAAATCCTGGAAAAATGAGTGGCAGTGTGGCTGGGTTAAGTGTATGCAAAGGCTAAATATGAAGCATGCAAGGTCTTTAAATTTTGACTAATGTACTTCTAGCTAGGGTCCGCCCAACCCTCTTTGTGAATTTCAGTCCATTAAATGCTGTTGACTAAAGAGTTTCAAACTTGTCCACTACAAAAAAAAAGGGTTTGTATTCTTTGGCTAGGAAGAGCTAAGAACAGGGACAGCAACAGGAACTCAGCAGTAAGGCGCAGTGGCATAGGCGACAGGCACAGAATGTAAGAAGGTAAAGCACTTCTCTAACACTTTGTCAAACCCCAAAGCAGCATTCATCTTTGACTTTTCTAGCAGTCAAAATGCACAAAGCCAAAGTCATATTTGCTTCCCCTGCTTGGGTGTCCTCATAAACTGTATGTGTTAGTTCCACCCCTACTTAAGGGACTTCATCCTTCTGTCACAGCGGAGTCCTGTATTCTCTGATGCAAAGGATACCACCCATCCAACCTCCTGTAAAACATACCTTCAGGTCAGACACATCTCTGTAGCACTGCTCGGAACGGGTGTGATCAGACAGCTGCACGTTCCAGAAACATGGGAGCTGGTAGACAAGGAAGGGATTTTGTTTGATGACTGCATTGAAGATATCCTAGCAGAGAAAACCAGAGAAACAGTTGGGTACGTTGTTGCTACAGCGAGCTGATCTCAACCCCTCCCCGACCTGACTGTCCTCCTCCCCCTCACAGGGAGAAATGCAAATGGTTATGTGAGGTGAACTCTGCAAACCTTGCTTCATAATTCTGTTTCCACAGAGGGTGCTATCAATCTAAGGGGTGACGTGTGGATCTGAACAAGAGGAACAGGCTCTCTTGACACACAGAGCTAATGGAGTCCAGCAAAGTTTTCAAAACATCTATCTTGTACTGCTGGAAAGAGATGTGGTTCCTCTTCTAGTCACCAGGGAGAGTAATATGCAGTAAATGACAAACTGCTTGCTGTTACTAAGTACTGCATCACTTTTCAATAAAGGGGATGAAAGTGATCCTGGCAGTTGTGCTTCAAGGTGAATTACTATGTGGGATTTTAGCTAACACTTTATTGTTGCAACAAGTATTCTAGGTATTTCATGGAACGGGCATGTAGGACAGATCTGCAGAACAGCCTACACCGTGAGGGACAGAACGTGTTCTGCCTCTATGCAGCCATCCAGTTGGAGAAGTAAGTTACAAGGACAGTCTTGCGGTTAAGGTATTAGGGTAAGACATAGGCAACCTTGGTCCACTCTGCAAAATTCTGCCCCATGCAGGTATTAGACAGCAACTCGGGACCTGATGGAAAACACAGTGAAGTTGCAAAAATCAATTTAAAGAACTTCAGTAGCTTTTGGATCAACCTGTAAGGATACTGTACACAAGTGCACATCTCTATGTGCACACTAAGCAGCATGCTTCCTTAGTGGTGACTGGTCATAAGCCAGATGTAGCTCAAAAGCAGTAGAAATATCTAAATATGATGCTGTATTGAGTTAATACACTCAAGCTGTTGAGCAAGACTTACTGGTTCAGGTCCAGTACTACATTAACAGGGTTTCTGGATTTAAAACTGAGAGCTGGCAGGAAGCACAAAGAGAGAAAATATGCATTTCTGTGTATAGGTACACTATTTCTTCTCTTGGCCTCAGTTTCCCTGTGGCAGGGAAACAGCAGCAGTTTTGTCTTCACAGGGGTGTTGTGGCAAGGAGTACATTAAAAGACTGCTGAGACTCATCTGACAGAAACAGTAAAGAAATATCTGGAGACTCTTGAAACTAAAGTCTGCTTAGACAATAACCAGTAGGAAAAGACATCGCATATTTGGACTTCTAGTGTCTGGACAGTTTTATGTTAAAGAAAGGAGGACAGAAAATTAAAGCTTGAAAACCCCATTTGCCTCTCTTATGAATCATCTGTGCAGAGGAGGTAAAAATGTCAGTGTAGTAAGAGAAACCTCATGAGTAAATCTCCATTCCTCTCTTCCATGTTTTCACCAGAATGATTCAACAAATGGCGACTTCCCCTGCCTTTTCCCACATCTCATCCCCTTTCCCTTTCTTACCTTCCTCAATCCATGGAGTAGTGGTTGTACCACTTGTCTGCAATGTCCTACTCACCTGGTCAGCCAGTGAAGTGGACAGCATGCTCATTAACTCCCGCTCTGCCGTGAGTCTCCACATCTGCTCCCATTTCATCTTCCGTAACTTATCGAGAAGCAGCAAGATAACCCCTGAACGAAAACACAGTGCAGAGAACAAGAGAAGCCATGATGTCACATGCCAGTCAAGGCCCATCCTGTCTATGTGCTGACTCAGCAGTTAAAACAAGGACATGAGCTGAGATCTACCTGTGGAAACTACAGTCCTTACCCTGTGCTAACACAGGAGGTTGACTAAAAAAAGCTTCAGGTTTCAAGATGCCACTAAAAGAAAGTTTTCCTGAACCCCTGAGGCTGCAGAGGAGAAATGGAGAGATGGCATACAGATGAATGCTAGGTTATACAGGCTTGCAAGAAGGCTAAAGTAGCCGAAGAGGAGTGAAACTGTGAAGAAGAGAAGCAAGAGAAGGATGTTGTATTTCTAGCAGTCTCCTTAACTGATAAAGCTTGATTTCATTATGACATGATTAGCATTGGGATTATTCCTTACAAAATGAACCAATACAGGTGATTCACATGATGGAGGATAACTCCATCCAAAGGTCATTATTATTCCACAGAGAATTAGACAATATCCTACAGGAAAGAAAGAAGGAACCTGTTAACACTCAGAAGTTACCCTCCCCACTCCTTATTCTGAAAAGCTACAGGCTCCAAGAGGATATTCTGTCAAGTCACTGTCTACTAGGGAAAGGGTAGAGACAATCCTGATTTATCTAGTATGACTCCATTTCTGCCCTCTTCACACTGAACAGAGAGATCTGCTTCTTCCAAAATCCCACTATTTAAATTGATTTATATCTGGCCTGAAATCAAGATTATGCTGAGACAAAGAGAATTTTGTCACACATACGAAACATTTTACTCAATGTGTGTGGAGTGAAATCTGGCCCTTGATACTTACTGCATAGGATGCAATACATATACTGCGTAAGATGAAATTGCAGCCCTTCCTCTACCTAGTAAGAAATTAATCACCTGACACATCTGATTCCAATCCCTGAGGCTTTTCTGAGTAACACATTATCAATGCTGGTTACAACCTAGCCTTTGAGAGTGCTCGCCATTAAGGGAGCAAGTATTCATAGAGCAGGACCCTCGGATCAGAAAGTTACACTCAAAGGCGGAAAAGAGGTATCTCAACACGAATTGTTACCCCTCAGTTCTTTTTTGTCTGGACAAAATCACTAGTGCAGAAGAAGGGAGAACAGCAGAAGCAATGAAGCTGGATTGAAGCATCAGCAAAACCTTTCCTGCAGTGTCTCGGAAAATTTTACTTGAAAAATTAATTTGGAAAGACTTAGATAAGAGCACTGTCATGGGGAATGAACGCAAAATGAAGGACCATAAAGGAAGAGTACCGATAAACAGCAGCCTCGCAGGTTGACAGGAAGTGCCTAGAAAGAGCAGTGATAGGTTCTGTGTTGTTTCATGTCTTCATTAGTGGAAGGGGGAAGTGAACAGAATAGTAATGACATCTGCAAGTGACATTACAAGAGGTCTTACCAAAAAATAAATCATGGCAACTGTAGAGAAACATAACAGCTACACAGAAGAATATGAAATGGCAAAAAGCAGGCACTGGGAAAAGCTGCCCAAGGGGGTCTAGGACGATAAAACTAAAAGTAATAAGAAAGGAAATGTAGTCTGAATACTTAAGAAAAATTCTCCTAAACCCTTTGTGGCGAAATAACCTAAAAATGGCAGATAAATTGCTTTATTTCATGAGCCTTTAAAAATCAGACTACACAGAGATTAGCAAATATACCTGGAACAATCCTGCAATGGTTGGGATAGAACAAAGGAGGTTCCAGGTCATTCCTGTCTTCAGTTTCTATGACATGGCAAATTTCTTTCTAGTAAAACCTGGCACTGGCATGAATAAAAAGAAAACCTCTTCTGGCAGTGAATTTTGTGGCCTATTTTAGTTCTGTTTTCCATTTCAGTTCATCTGGTTCCCAAGGATGCTGGAACCTGTACTGGAGGGAGCCCCTTTCATCTTCAGTCAACCTTTCTGCTTCCAGCTGTTGGACTGGAAAGGGACGTATTGCCACAACATGCTACAACATATTTCTGCCAGTGTGTTTGTCTCCTCTCCAGCATAACCGAAGCCTATTTGGTGTACGTAGTGTGCGTGCATTAGCTTCTAAGAGAGCCACTGTGCATCGTCTGAAATTCCAGATCAATGTGAAGCAGATTCCTTGTGCTGCAGCAATAAACTGGGTGGGATAAGCTCCTCTCTGGCAGTGGATTTTTTCCAGCTGTCAAGAACTGTCAGCTTTGTTTCAATAGTGAAATACAACGGAGGATATTCTTTATTAAGAAAAATAAAGACTAATTGTAAGATTCAGTTAACTCTATAGTATTTATAATTTATAGACAATAAAACATTTTTTCTTAATTTCTTTAAGCCTCCAGTCTGAGGAGGAAAAGGGGAAATGTTTTAATATGTGCAGTATTCTCCAATTTTTTTGTCTTCCACTTTTATGCTAGCAGGAGATTACGGCATCGCAGCTAAAGAGATTATGCTGTCCTGAGGGGCTGTCATGGTAGCAGCAGCTGAGAGTAAAAGAGGCAGATGGGGTGGAAAAACTGGAATATATGTGAGAAAGGATGTATTAAATTGTGATGCAATCATGGCTATTGAAAATATTCACAAGCTTTTAATGTTCCATCATCAAGACTAATTTCGATGTGATTTCTATTTTAATTCACCTACAGGCTTGGGTTTAACACCTTTGTTCAGCCTCTGTTCAGGGCTTCTCGCACTGTGGAATTCTAATTTACTGCTGCCGCAAAAATAACTACTGGAGAATATTTATAGCAAATTTAAATATTTACTCATTAGTATTAGTGAGAATAAGAGATTTCTACTAAGAGGAGAATTTAATACTATTCACCTAATTAGAGTTATTTAGTGCAAAAGTAAAGCAAAAGCATGTGTGGGGGGAACTTTTATTAAATAGTTCATGCAGAGGAAAAATTACCTTTTCTTCAGAACAGAGCACTTCAGTTTTACTTCTATATTGTTCTGTTACCAAAAGCAAACATAACAAATGAACTAACTCCAATCTGCGCAATCAGTCTGCAGGCAAAGTGTCTGAAATAAGGAAAGGGAAATATTTGCCTCAGGACCTCCTTCTCTCAGAGTCAAATTGACTGAAATCTCAGACTAAATTCAAGATGACATACAGCTGAACATAAGGGGAAAAGGGACTTACTCTCAGCTGCTGTGTTGGGGGAGGAAGAGACTGGAGGAAAAAAAAAAATCAAAGGAATATTTTATGAACATCTGGCCCCAGGCAGTGGGACTTCTCATCTTTTGATGAGTGCAGCATTTTCCTGCCCTAACCTACCTGAGAAAAACAAAGGGAAAGCTTGGCAGCAAATAAACGAAAAGAGGAGAGTGGCAACCCAAATGTCTCATGAGTATTAAACAAATTATGATCACCCACAGAACACCCTATTTTCCTTATCCTGAGGAAATAGTTCAGGCATATACAGAGATGCAAACATCTCAAAGAGCTCTTGGAAAAATAATGCTTTATTACTAAACCTGTGGAACACATCCTAGTCTAGTTTTTACTTGAATGGCATTTTCTCCCCCTGCTTGATGAGACTTTGCTTGAACTACCAAAATCTGACAGATTCTGAATTGCTCAAACAAACAAACAAACAGGAAAGCAAACAAACAAAGGAGTTTCTCAAAAATATAATTTCAGGACACACACAAAAACCCCCAGCCCCAAAAGCAAAACAACTAAAAAAAGGAATTTGGTGAATAGATTGGAGAAAACAGGGCAAAAAATCTGAATTAACATATTTGGGCTAAAATGTTTCAGTTGGGAAATACTGCAATTTTTTTTTTGGCACATTTTAAAAACCAACTTATTCTAAAATAATATTTTTCACTTCAAAATTGATACAAATTAAAAATCTTATTGAAAATGGTTACAAGACCCGAAAAGGAAAATAAATGTTTCATTCTGGGTCTAACAAAACTCTGGGGGTCACCTGAATTTTTTGTCCTTTTCCCATTTTTTTATTCAAACCGAATCAAATTTTTTGTCTTTCCAATGATTTGTCTAAGCAATGGTTTCAGTAGATGCTTCAAGCCATCTCAGCAAAATAGTCTGGGTTTTTTTTTTTTGTTAATCTGCTCCAGAACAATATATTTCATTTCATTTTTCTGAATAGTAAATTGGAAGTTTGCAGATACATCAGCAATTTTCCCTTGGAATGCTACCAAGCATCACCACCTCTTGCCTCAGGAATACAGACTACGGCTTTTCCTGAAATTCAGAGAGGAATATATAGCAGAGCTGGAAGCAATAAACAACATTTTAACATAGAACAGAATCATTTACAGAAGTTATAGTGAAACTGGACAAGCTTTCAAACTCAATCGATTTATTACAATGGCCCTTTTAAGGTGGCTGAAAAAATACTCAGTGCTGTGGGGAAAAAAAATGTAGCTACTAAGAGATCGTTTTCTGTAAGCACTACCTTGCCTGTTTCTTTCCGGTGGAACAGGATGCTTTTGTGAGCTGTTGAGGCAATGCCATATTATGTGAGCAGCATCTCAGAGCCTATCCTTGTCAGGTTTTTCAAAATTCTTCTCGAAACTAATCCCATTAACAGTGAACCAACTAGACAGATAGCAAGTAGATACCATTACAATATCTGAGAAAGACAGGCAAGACACACTTCAAAATATATTATAAAGCAATAGTGAGTTTTAAAAACATTACTGGGATTTTATAATACCTAACCAGCATACCAAAGACCATACACCAAACCAATGAGTCTCAGATGCTGTAAGAAATAATGTTAAATAGGGCTGACATTATGGAGATTTGCTGCAATAAGTAACTGACCCAGAGATTTAAGGCAGTGCAAACAACAGTAAGCTACCATGTTTTGTGAAACAGATTTGGCACAAAAAAGTTGAGTTCAGTTTTAGGTGCTATGGAAGGGGCTTGTAGCTTCGCTATCCCAGGAGAAGCGCCATGATAGTGTTGACTGCTTAGTACTCTAGCAAATACTTATGCATGTTCTTTTAATTCCAATTTATTGTACCTGAAATCAATGGAAGTGGTCACAGTGTGTAATGCTAGGAATGCGACTATGCCTTTGCTGGATCAGGGCCCAAGTGCCCAGTTTTGCTAAGGACTGCATTTGGAATCCACTGGGCCACACCTCCACACCACTGACTGTGGCCTCTGCTCTCCACCCATAGTATCAAGAACAAATAGAAAAACACAAGTGTATGGCTGTTAGGGATTAAAAAAATTGAATTAAAGCTGCAAATCCACAACAAGCCACTGCATGCATTTTTAAATCTTCATTTTAAGTCTTTGTGTGGATGAAAATCACTGCATTTATTTCACTTGATTTAGAGACCATCTATCTAACTGCTGCTCATAATTCGACTAGCCGTATCATCAGTATAATAAAACCATAGCGTATGTCTATAGCTTTTAACACAGTATGACCAAAGGACTGTCATTCTAACACATTTTTGGAGTATCCTGATACATTATTTAATTATGAACTTACATGCACCAGCCTTTTTCTCCAAAAAAGCCTTTCACAATGTAAAAAAACTAATAAAAACTTGCAGGGATGCACAATGTGTTAATTGAGAATAAACAATGACTCCACATTTGAACTTTTCTCTGAGAAAACTGAACAGGGCTGAGAAGCTGTTTTGAAATGGAAAGTGGGTGTCCCTCCGGGCATGGTGACAGAATGCAATAGCCCTTGTTTTCTGTGCACATGTATTGAAAGCGAAGCTGTGATAAAGTGCATTTTGAAATGCAGTGCAGTCACCTTGTTGGGAGCCTGGTTCCCCTTGAAGCATTATAAACATTTTGTTTACACCTCCTGATGACCATTTAATGAAATGGAACACTTCTATTTTCTTTGTTCTCCTCTTCCGACGTATGCTGTTTCTCCTTAGGCAGAATTAAGATGAAGGATATACTCGAGCATGATTCTAACTTCTTATAGAGCTACTGACTGTAGCTCAGCATTTCCTAGTTTCCTAATTGTTTCTTTATTGTTTAGATGCTGTTCTTCCTGAGCAATTTGAAAAAAAGATACATATGCTTTGTATCTTCTCTTTAATGACTTCCATTTCTGGGCGAATTTCTCCAACTTTCTTAAAGCCCCAAAGGCTGCTACAGAAAAATTTCCTTGATTCAGGAGTCTAAAAGGTCTACAGGAGAGGAGTCATGAGCCATCAGACTTTTAGAAAGTCTATGGGGGAAAACCTCTGCTACTTAAAAACCATCCTGGTAAGTAATGTTCTCCCCTCCTATCTTCCAGAGTCTTGTGAAGAGAACTAACAATTCTGCAGGTCTCTCAGAGGTCAGCAAAGAAAAACCATCTTTAGACCAGAAGAAATTGGCCTTCTCTTACACAGATCCCAAGCAGTGCAAAGTCATACACTTTCCTGCCCAAATTGCTGATAAAGTTTTCCTAAATCCTATAATGGAAAACAACATGGCTGGCAAAAAAACAAATATTAGCAAAATCAGAAAGGGAAGCTAGAGTTTTTCCCAGCTGCTCTACTTGCTCTGGGCATCAAAGAAGACAGTAAGGATAGTAACCTTTCTCAAATCCCTTTGTTTTCTGAACCCTGCACAGAGTTGTAGGAGATGAAAACCACCTGTGAAGAAGCTCCTTACATGGGTTTTAAAAAGCTCCTCAGTTTTCTTATAGCCTTTGCACTCCCTGACCTTTGTAAGCATATAGGGTACAGAGATTACATTTTAAAGGCAGTGGAAAGCAAATATTCCAGGGACTTCTCAATTGGTAAACTAGGGAGATGGCTTCCAAGAAGGGAAAAAAAAACCACAAGAGGCACATCATTAAATTCTCCTGAAATTCAAAAGATTGGGAAAGTTTTTGCTCGAAAAAATCCAGAAGTTGTAAACCTCAGATAACACAGCTCACTTCAGACCAGCACAGGGAGAGAGGAGGGAAGTTTCAGCTTCTATCTGCTGTAGCACAATGGCATTGACCGATCTAAATGGAGCAGAGGAGAGCTGTCTCAAAGATGCGTCTCACATCACTGCCATGCACAAATATCACCCAAAAGTTACTCAGTGTGCATCTCTGTACAAGTCTGGAAGTCATGATGGAGGTGCCAAAAGTTGACACTAACAAGAAGATGGTCAGGTACACATCTTATAAAGCACTTTGAAATGTGAGACTTAAAAAGAAAAGTGACATTGGGGAAATGTGGAAAATTTCTACAAAGTTTTAAAGAACTTTTCCTCTCTTCAATACTAAAAATGCAGTAAGTTCTTAAAACGGCAGGTTACCTGTGATTTCATTTGCCTGGGTGCTTAGGTGACTTCAGTTGAGAGGAAAACAAAGTCCCGGTTAAATACATATTTAAGTGATAAAGTCAGAAAGGATAATTTTTAGCTCTTGCATAACAGAAGCCATAGGATTTTTCAAAAATCAATTTGTGCTTTAACTAGAGCATAACTTCTAGAAAAAACATTCAGTCTTGATTTAAAAAATTACAATAATGGATAATCTATCACAAACTTTGGTAAGTTATTCCAATGCATAATTATTCTGATGAAGGATACTTCCCTTATTTCTAATTTGAACACGTCTTTGAACTTGCAGTCATTTGATCTTGCTGAACTTTTGCTAAATTGGCAAGCCCTCTATTAAAAAACGTTATTTTCTCCTGCAGATACAAATAAGCTATGATCAAACTATCCCTTGACCCGGTCCCAGATAAGCTCCTGGAGCCATTTTTCACAACTTTATGGGAAATTTTCCTGTATTTTCTTTGAACTTTGTTAATTTATAAGTATTCTTCTTTGACCTGTGGAGATTAGACCCCGACAAGTAGCTAAATCTACATTTTAAAATATATCCAGTCCAAGAATTGATCCCTAGCACCCAGATCAAGAACTATGGAGTGGCTGTACACACACTATTCAGGGTCTAGCTCTTTATTGAGCAGGCTGGCCATGTTCATACTATAGTACTTGTCTCTGAGGGCCTAGTTTGTGTTCTTTCAGTTTTTAGACATAACAATTATTTTGTTTGCATTTCTCAGTGTGTGACATTATAATAATATATATAATAATATAATATAATAATAATAATAAAATATATAATATATATAAAATAACATAATAAAGAGAGCCATGTTACAATTTTCTAGATTGGAGAATTTTTAGCATGGAACTGAGGGTCTATGTTGTGTGCACTGGAGAATGTCATCAGGGCACATGGGAATATTACAGTGTGTGAAGTCTTCTGATGCAGCGTTGAAGGACTGGAAAGTGGTGCCAAATGGAGTGTAGTCCTATCCATACTACCTTCCCGAAATATTTCCTGGAGTGAACTATCAACAAATTACACTCAATATATTTTTTTTTTCTTGACAAAAGAGAGGTTGCTCCCTGAGAAAGACAGGGTACCAACTAATTTCTGTGCCCTGTGGATGATCAGGGGGCCAAGAGTGAAGAATGAACTAGGGAGCTAAGTTATCTGACAGTGTAGACATCCAGCATGTCAGGAGTAAAGGGCTACACGCAATAGAAAAGAAATATATCTCCTGCACTCATACTTGAAATGTCCCTGTTTATACATCCAACGACCACACAAAGTATTTTGACAACCGTATTAAACCTGGAGCTTATGTTCCTCTGATTATCCATCCTGGACTGATTCTCATGCGTCTCTTCATTCTTTCTGAGTGTACAATTTTACATGTCAGTGCCTCAAAACACAGAAGTGCGAGTGAGTGTCACAACTCTACATCAAGCCAGAGTAACTGGACTTTGGGTGAGCTGTCCTGAACAGGAATCACAGAATAGTACAGACTGTACAGGGTTACAGTGTGGGAGTTCCAGTCATTGAACCTCTCTGTCTAGGCTTGTTTGGAAAAAGGGATCACACAAAGCTTGCTTCCATGGATAAAAAATGAGGAAGTTTGCTGGAATTCACTGAATATTTGCCTTGATGAAAGCAAGTACGTCTTCCAAAACTAATCTCTCTTGGACTCTCCACCAAAGAATCACTCACCTATACAAGAAAAAAATCTGTTTCTTGATCCTCAGCTCCTGTAAATCAGCTTAGGTCTATTTAACTCAGAGAGTCAGGCATTTATATCAGATCTGGACCTTATCCATGATGCTTACCTATGTTTTTTCCTTCCTCAGAAAGCAGCAAAAAGTGAAAGTTAACAGGGAACATTGCTTTAAATTATGTGGAGCTTTTTTTTGTTTTTGTTTTGATCCTCTCAAAAGCATCATATTTAATAGGGGTTGAAATGTCAACAATTTTACAAGGTTTCCACTTTGGACTAAGTGAAGAGGAAAAATGCACCCCGCACAGGTGATAATTATTTTGGCTGGTTTCTAATATTAACAGTAGTCCACAAGGCTAATTGTAGGGATGGGCACAATGAGTAAGAACCAGTCACAGCTTTTCTTGGTCTGGTGTTCAGTCAATGCCCTAGCAACAATAGAGGAAATGTGGCTCATGGGCTGAACAGCCTCTTAGGTATTTCTTTATAGTAGGATGACAAAGAAGTTTGGGGTTTTGCATTCAGAAGCAACCAGACAACTTTTTTTTTCCCTTCTTAATGGGCAGTTTATTGACTGGACGAGATTCAGAAGGAATAGAACGTCCTAAGAAATGGGTTAGGGGAAGGAAAGCAGCAGCACAGAATGAACAGGCCTAAAAATTAACCACAGCGCTTTTTAAAAAAGGAAACACGATGTACTTTAATGCAATGATTTCATCCAAAGGTCAGCTGCAGGTCAATCCTTCCTGCATGACCATTTCTCTTCTAGTAACAGAGGGACAGGATTAGGTTCACAACAGAAATATAGGGATGCATTTGTGTAAGAAGAAAGTGTGTGTGGAGCTATTTAGCATGCTCATAGCCAAACTGAGGTTTAGCTTAGATAGGTGGACTATAAGGTGCCTAGAAAGTAAGTTGGACTGCCAAGCTCAAAGGGTTGCGTTCAGCAATAAAACATTCAGATGGTGGCCAGTTACAAGTGGTGTTCCACAAGAGTTGATACTGGGGCTGATACTGTTTAACATCCTGATTAATGAGCTGGAGATGAGATAGAATGCATCCTCAGCAACGTCACACATAACACCAAATTGGGGGCTGTGGCCAATACCCTGGGGATAGGGCTGCTATTCAGAGGGACCTTGACAGGCTGGACAAGTGGGCTAAGAGAAAGCTCATAAAATTCAACGAAAAGTCCTGCATGGAACTATTCCTGAATGGACAGTACAGGCTGGAAGACAAGCGGATAGAAAGGAGCTTTTCAGGAAAAGTCCTAGAGGGCTTGGTGGACAGCAAATTGAACATAAGCCAGCAGTGCGACCTTGCGGCAAAGAAGGCCGACCACATCCTGGGCTACGTTAGCCCCTTTAGGTCAAGGGAAGCACTTGTAAGACCACATCTGAAGTACTGTCTTGGATTCCTCAGTCAAATAAAGACACTGACATGCTGGACTAAGTCCAGCGGAGAGCAACCAAAATGGTCAGAGGCCTGGAGAACACGTATGAGGAGAAGCTGAGAGAACTGGGCTTGTTCAGCCTGGAAAAGAAGACGGCTAAGGGTATCTCTTATTGCTGTCCACAACTACTTAACGGAGCCAAACTCTTCTAAGAGATGCACAGAGACAGAATGAGTGGTAACTGACACGAACTGCAGCAAAGGAAATTCTAATTATGTATTAGAAATTTTTACTTTTATTAAAAATTTTTCTCACCAAGACAGTAGCCAAATACAGGAACAGGCTGCCTTGAGAGGTATCCTTGGAGATACTAAAAACTCAATTTAGGGGAAAAGGCCCTGAGCAACCTGAGTTGGATTTCAGTGGGAAGAGGACCAGAAGACCCCTGGAGATCCTTTCTGACCTAAACTGCCTAGAATTCTATGATCCTATTTGGGAAAGCTTCTCTTTTCACCGTCTCTGCTAAGGCCTTGAGAACAACCGTGTAGAAACTATCTGTATATATAGGGTATTGCAGTGCTTCTGTCCTCCCCTGAGCTCAGTTTGACAAACACGGGTGGAGGAGGGAGGGTTGAGGAGCTACATCAGGAACAGTTAAAGTCAGGATGTAGCTGAACATAGAGACAGAAGAAAGACAATGGGGAAAGGAAAGAATTGAGCTGTTTCTTGAGATCTCAGTGTCCACTCAATTTTGCAGATTCTTCTTTCTCAAAAGTCTCTTGATATTTTTTTAGAGGGGAAAGGTTTGTCCTGAACCTAGTTTGCCCTAACACTAAAATGATTAAAGCATAGTGATTTCTGTAGCCAACAGCACCTAAGAGAGTGATCTGACTACGACCGAATTCAACTATTTTTTGTTGGCACTCTCTTAGAGGTGACAGCTTTGACACAAGGGCGTAGAAAGACATCTTAGTTACTCTGCTACTTTCTGTGACAGGCACCACACTACCTGTTAGAGTCCAAAGATGGAGTCCAACTGTGATGCCTCTTTCTTTGCTTTGGGACTATGGCTAAAACCTCCGTTTCTGTATCTACAACAATGAACTGTCTTTACACAATCACTTTTATGAGCACAATGAGAAACTGGAAAGTGAACTTGCACTTCAGAAGAAAAAGTACTGGTTTTACTATTGCTATGCATTTGTCTGGGGTTCTCCTGTCATGTAATAGAAGTTTTTGTTCTCAGTTTAGGCACCTGGATGCCTCTAGTAAGCTTTTATGTGCAAGTCTTTCATCTAAATTTAACCTGCTAATGATGGTCCCTCTACAATAAAGAGAGGGCATTTCAGAGTGCTGGACAACATAATTACTCATCAAGCTATGTATGTTCACATAAAGAACTGTCTTGATCAGGCTAAAAATACTACACTTCAGAACGATTCTTTAAATCATTAGATTGGAATACTACATACATATGCCCTATTTATGTACATTACATGGACAACCTTACATTATGAACTCAGGTCAGACCAGTAAAGAACCCCAAACTAGGACAATTTAATCAACTAAAAATAAATACTTTTTATTTACAGCAATACAATGGAAACTAGAATCTGGTATAGACTGTCTGAATGCCATTGTTTTTTTATCACAGGTTTCTTAGGAGATGAAAGTTTTCAGTGTTTCAAAGAAAGTCAGGTGTTGTTTTTAAAAAAAAAAGTTATTGAAGGGTCTGATAGATTCAATTGCTAAGGAGCAGAGGATGTATCTCAGAGAATGCAATGAACAGTAGACTAATTCAGCCACAGCAATGCCATTACTACATGGATAGGCCTCTCAAACTAGAGGCACCATTTCAAAATCAAATACATATTGACCCTCATTTCAGAAATGTCAAGCGTGCTGTAAACAAGTTCTCAGTACATCACATGCTTTAGAAACTGCATGAGAAAGACTGGAAAGGAAGCTATTCTTTGAGGGTAGTCAGATTTAAGATGATAGCTTATTTTTAAGTGCAAGCTACAGATTATAGCCAACAAAGATAGGGATGTGGTCATCAAAAGCAGAATTATCATTTTAGCCCCCCACCTGTTGAGCCTAAAAGCAACAATGTGTTGGCACTTCCTAAACTACTACCTGTACAATGTGCATGATACCTGTACTTCAAATGCCTCTTTGTGCGTTATAAAGCATGTGTATCAGTATGCTTTGCACTGATAACAATATTGGCTGAATGAGCTCACAGTATCTTAAAGAAGGAATAATCTAATCCAAAAAACTGGTACAGTGTGAATCTGAGTAGGGGAAGAAAGTGCTACTTTTTGCCTTGACATTGGTGTTGGACTTAATTTGTTCTTTTTTTTAATTGTTAAGATGTATTTTTCTTCTGTTTGCAAAGGCTCCTGTACTTATAACCAAACCTAATGATATCAGTTCCTGTACCAAAGATGACTAATGTTCTACGTAATGGGAGGTAGGAATATTGCAATGGCTTTCAGAGAGGGCATGGCTAAACTGAGTCAGGCCCTGATAGTGGGTATTTAAAGGTTCTATAAACCATGAGTTTTCTGACTTCTTCATTCACTGAGACAATTTGGAAAAATCTCCTCTCAAGCAACCACTATACTCCTTTCTTTACACCATGGAGAAAAGCACTAGTTTTAGTCAGAATCTATGGAATATAATTTGTAAATTAGTGCTATATTCAGATGGCTGTCATGAAATTCTGACTCTTCCAGGGGGAAAAAAAGGCATTTTGGTAACAGATCTATCTATAATTAGGCAACAATAACTATTTAAAGCATTAATTGTGAGGATTTCTGAAAAACAGAAATGTCTGATTAAATTAAAAGCACTCAGCACTTCTTAACATCAGATCCATTATCATAATGTCGTGAGCAGAAGCCCGTGGGGCTCAGATGAAAGCGGTTATCGTGTTTCCGGAGCAGGACCGCAGGCAGTTCCATGACCACCACTACTCCATTTTGCACTGCTTTACTAGTCATTTGCTTTCTGCACTGAAGACACATAGTGTCATCGCAATGAAGCACAAGATGTGATCCAGTCTAATTTCATATAAACAGTCTGCCCTACGCTTGTCTTTATTATTCACAATTGTTAAATATTATGCAAAAATGACATAACATATGCTTCCCATTTCCAATTAATCTTCCATAGGTCCTTTTTTTCAGGGAAACAATAAAGGAAAGAGATTCGTTCTAGCATTCTTCCAGTCATTACAAACATGGGAGTAATGATGCACGGTGCACATGTAGCCTGGTAGTCGTTAGGTGCTAGCCATTCCCTTCTGTTCTCAATCCACAAATCTGGTAATGTGACATCTCTCAGTGTGGGAGTATGAATCCTCAGTTCAAGCTGTTGAGACACCTCCTTACAGTATCTAGTAGTTGCACTGAGGCAGTGTATTTCAGACGAGCCTCAAATCCTCAGGACGGGCTTCTGTAGTCTAGAAGTCTGAAATCCCCTGGACCAAAGTTTTTACAAATGCCCCCCTGGCACCGAAATTACAGGCACAGATCCATCCTAAAGCTCCATTTGAAAGGCATGGAGTCCATTCTCAGCTGATGTAAGTTGGCTTTGCTGCACTAAAGCCAGAGATGCCAGGGGTGATTCACACCAGCTGAGGAAGCGGCCTGAAATCATGGTAACAGTCACCAGAAACTGCTTTTAAAAGCTATTCTCCACCATGATGGAAAGTATAAGGCAGACAAAGTACTAAAAGCTTTTATGTTTAGACTTTCTTTGACAAGATATTTTTCTGAGGACTAAGATGACTGTTACTCCAGAAATGAACATCAAACCATATAGTGCAATTCTGCAGCTGTCATTTTAACATCTGTAAAGACAAAAATCATAGTGTGGCTCAGGCAATACTTTTGAAAGCACAGTTTAGTCAGTGAAAGACAATATAGATTATACAGAGAGAAAAGTGCGCTTTAGCTAATGTATGAGGAGTCTGTAAGAGTTAATCTCGGTGTAGACAAGCAAAATGGAATGGACGATATATAAAAAAAGTATTTGATTAAGCAGCTTACTGCATTTTGGCCAATGAGGTACAGAAAAAACTTGGGTACCTTTGTGGTACAGAAGGAACTGTGTTTAAAATGGCTTCAGGAAGGGAATGTTATTTCAAATAAAGAATGGTTCTAACTAAGAACATTTTAAACACCAATTAAATTGTCACTGAACTGACTTTTGAGTTTGATCTGGTTTTCCTAAGATTATATTATCATGGACTAAAGTATGACTTGGATTATCAGCCTGTGCAAATGAGGAAGAAGGATGAAAAACAACCAAATAAAATCTTTCCTTGAAAATCTGTATTGGCTGTCAGGAGATTTGGCCTGTGCACACAGGAATAGGAGAACGCATATGCTTACTGGGTTTAAAGAGCTAGTGGAGAAGGAACAAACACACCTTTAGCTTTAAAGTATCTGCCTTCTGGGACTCCCCCAACCTACATGTTGTCCAGAGTGGCTCAGACATAGAAAGGTAGGAGTGAAATATAAATTATTTGCTTCAGAAATTGGGAGGAAGCAGTGGAAGAACTTTGACTTTGAGGGGTGCTTCTGCATCAAATCTGCCAGGGTTGGGTCTGGCTGAAGAGGCTCACATAAAAATCTCTTTTCTTAGGATTGTATCCCAGGACTGTAGTAAACACTCTCCCAAGAGCAAGAGCAAAGTCCGTCTGAGAGCTTCCCCCTCATCCAGCTTTGTTTAGCTCATTAAAGTTTCAGGGTTCTGGGGGCCCTTTTACTGTTCCTAAGTACAACTTTAAGCACCTGAATTTCTGACTCTTCCCCTTCCTGGCCCACTCTTTCATGAATGTTTGACTTAGAGTTACTGCCTCTCTTTCCTGCTCCCCCTTTTAGTTTTCTGAAACCTCCTTGGCCACAGTGTTGTGTTCAGTGTCAATTATTTTAATTTACTGAACACATCAAACAAGCTCCAGTTTCACTTGGTATTTCATCTTCCTTGAGAAATTTATACCTCCAATCTTTGCTAGATTACTGAAGCAAACAATGAATTCAATTAAGAAAATCATAGTAAATGATGCTGATTCCGTCAATAACATCATTTGCTACTTCTCAGAGGTTGCACTGTTTCACTCAGTGACCTCTTGTTCCATGTACTTGAAAAAACATCATTCCACTTCTTATGATCACTTGTCAATCTTCCATTCATTATCTACCTTCTGGTTTTCTTTCTAAAAAAAAGAAAGTTTTTATAACTGCACATGAGTTGTCTGAAGAAAGAAATTGTGAGCAGACTAAAATCATGGGCAGGATTATGCATGGCCTGGCAGGTATGTGTTAACACAAACCAAGAATTAACACATGCAATGTATGTAAAGGGCTGCAGACATTCAATTATTTTTGCTTTCAGTGGAAGAATTTTGTGATATACTGACATTTGGTGTCCCTATAAAACATTTGGAACAGTAAGTTAAGACAATATAAATTAAAGCTTTACAGCATTTTTATTTACATAATTGCATTTTAGATACTACCCACCATACATTTCTGGGTTATTCTAATGTTATGTGGTTGTGACACATTTCTCTCCGCCAGCATTAAAATGTCAGAAAGGGAAAAGCAAAAATGCAGCAGAAAGAAACTAACTATAAAAGGTAGCCATCTCTCAGTAGAACAAAAGATACTGCTTTGTGGTGTAACACTGAACATAATTAACATCAACAAGTTTAGCTGTGTATAACATAAGCTTTCAGGTTTCAGGACAAATCCATGAAACCTAGCTCTGTCTCATGCTTTTGGGGGGGGGCAGGGGGAAGGGTGGGCAGCCCAAGCCTTTATATATGCAATTGTGCTCTGGTAAGTGGAGAACCAGGAAACAAACCTCTTTTGCCAGAATCTTGTATCATATCTATGTTCTAATAGGCTGTTCTTTTGAACATTTTCACAGAACAGAGATGCTTTGCAGAGGCTGAAATACAAATTCACAAAAACTGGTGTGATTCCCCCAAATATACAAAGGAATATAGAAATACAGATGACACAACCACAACTTGTGCAATCCTTTTTCTAGTTAGTCTGTTTAATTCAATCCAATATATTTTGGATTGAAAAAAAATCCAAAAATCCACTATTATGGTGAATAATTTCCTGATAGTGCAGGGATATTTAAATGGACTCATCTTTTCTAAATGGAGGCTTCACCATCTGTTCTGCCCCTTTATTACAAATAGAGAGGGAACCTAACTCACTGCATCAGCATGTAAAGCCTAGCATCAAAATGATTTAGATGTATGTGTGTGTTCTTTATGCACCTGGTATGTTTTCCCACATGCCAAACACAAATCAGTGGGAAGACCTGACTCTTGTAATCTAATAAATTGTCTGATCTAGTGCCTTTATTCCTTTCTCATGGCAGCAGAAATTGATGGCCAGTAGTTTGCATTTTATTAGGACAATTATGACCCTGTTGCTGTCCTGCAGGAGTTATATCTTTATTGGGCTGACATTTTGTGATACCATTTACCTCTCTACAGAAAATGAGCCTTGATTCCTTTTCTCTCCCTCTTGCTGGGCCTACATATGCTTCATCATGGACAGAAATCTTGTAGGAGATGTGCTCAGGGTGTGTCATACTGCTGAAAAGCTCTGTCCTTCCTCAAAGGATGCCATACAATTTCTCTTAAGACCATTTAGAGAAGGAACATATTCTCCTCAGAGTAGCACAGGACCAGAAACTCCAAAATGCACCACACTGCATCATTTTTACTGCTTTAAATTACAAGTTTTGCAGTAGGTTAGGAAGGGAGGTGCAAGTTACCACATCTCATACTCTCTATACCAGGAGACTGATTGCACGCCCAATGCAAATGTTAATTCAAAGAAAACCCTCAGGGCCTACCTGTGTTGTAGCCCCTCCCAAGCGCTGGCCAGGGCCGATGATTCTTCCACAGGTTGCCCAAATACCAATCGCTCTGGTTCTCCACCAAGCCAAGAACCTGCTGCCCTGGAAATGAGCAAATTGCAAAAAGATCGTGAGACAAAAGGCAGTCAATCAATGGAAAACAAACATGAAATCTGGAGAGGGACAGCCAGTGGAAAAAGAATACAGAAGTTCGGGTGCTGCCTTCCTTTCACGCCTTCGGAAGATGCCTGCTTATGTAACAGACAGCAAGCCTGGCACAGCAAACTCAGCACGGCTCATTTCTTTCCTTCTCCCCTGGCTAGTCGGAGTAATTAAACACTGTGGGAACCTTTGTCATGCTGACAAAAATATATCACCCAGATAAATCTGAATGCTGCTTGATTTTGGAATACAATGATGGAGAATCCTCCTAGTGAGAAGTAACTGTTGGTAAAATGATCATCTAATATGAAGATCTGTTCATACTCTGATGGAGATAATATAATTGAAGAACAAAGCTCAGTATAACAAATTATTCTCTTCCCATGCCTCCCCCCTACTAGTTTCAGGGATTTTTTTCTCAGTCACAAAGGAAATCCCTTGGATTCTAAGAGTTTACCTACATAAGAAAGTTGCACTGTTTTAATTTAAGAGAGTAATTTAAAAGTCATTTAGATAAGCCTGTGTGGAATGCTGCATAGAAATTATGATTTCAGTTTTACATGGGCTTATTTTGGTTTAGCTTACATTGATTAGCAGCTGGCTTCAGCTAGAGTAAAACGTGTTTTAAATCAAATGTGTCTAGAAGGTTTGCACTGCTTAAAAATCAACTGAAAAGTGAATGTTTGTATAGATAAGGACTTAATTATCTATCCTGAAATGTGCTGTATAAAATGTAAATAAGAGAAGTGATTGAAATGATGCTCTGGTGACGGAGGATGGAGGGAAGGGGAAAACTGCATTTGGATCTAGTCAAAGAAAGGAAAGGGAATGGTGTTTTGACAGAGGGACCCGCTCAGTGAGGGCACTAAGACTGGGATTGGAAATTATTTTGCAACCTTTTGAGAAAGCAATTAAGCATCATGCTCTGAAGGCACACTTTCAAATCCCGGCTGTGCTCATAAAACTGGGTATATGGTCACAGCAGTGCACTGAAAGGATTAAATGATCATTACATGTTGCTTATGTAGGACCACAGCTGTATTACTAAAATTTCAGTATGGCCCAAGACAAGATTGGGCTGAGAAGCAAGACATAAAGACAGAAGTGATTAATTCAATTTTATAATCGGCTAGGAAGACATTAGGATAGGTCAGGTGATTGCAATACTCTCCTGCGGTATCTCTAATTCAGTGGAACATCAGTAACCCCCACATGTGTCTCGAACGCCGTTTCAAAGAGTATGAGCAGCAGTGAGTGGCCAATGCATATAATAAATAAATCAGAACATTACGAAAGCATTCAAGGAGGGAACGGAAATCAACCTAGAAATAACCTTGAGAGATTACCAAGTCCACTCCACACCACTGTTCAGGATCATCCTACTCTATCCTAACCACAACATGCCAGTCCTCAGCAGACCTCATTTTCTAAAGATGTCTCTCCTTTTCCATTATATAGTATATATAATATATATATTTAGTTTTCCACATTATACTCCATAACTTATTTTTTAAGAAGGTGGAAAATCTGGGGGAGAGCAGAAAGGATCATATAAAAGACCACCACACATTTATCACCCCATTGGTGCTACTGAAAACTGGTAATATTAACAGAGTGCAATGCACAATAGAATGAAGGAAATGACAAGTTAGAGGCAGATGCATCCTAAGCAACTGATGATTTGTTCATACAAATAAACTGTAGTATCTCTCAACCTGTGAGACACATGGAACACACCAGACAGCACATGAGGTGTCACAAGCCATATATTGTGAGGAAATATGAAAGGGATCTCAACTGGCTGAAACAAGTCTTAGCCAAAAAAGGCTGAAGGGCACAATTTAAACATTTGTTGATTCTGTGCTGGAAGACTGCCTGTTCTTTATAACCACTCCCTTACAGATGAGGCAGAATAAATCAAAATAAGAAACTACCATGGTTAGTAAAGGATGAGAAAAAAACCCAATTAAAAATGCAGGTGCAGCTGGGCTGGAATGGATTGGCACAGCTGGTAGGAAGAGAGTGACCCTGCCCATATTCTAACAGCGCATTTCACAACTCAGCAGTCCACAGATCCTTCTCAGGATAGTACTGCTAACATCAAAAGAAATGTTAGAATTCCATTTGCAAGAAGCGGATACTGAACTTACCATGGAGCATCAATCTGCTTTCATTATTTTAGCCCCATGCATTTCCCAACAAGCCACAGATTTCAGCCTTCAAACTGATGAATAATAAAAAATGAACAAACCTTGCTGCTTGTTAATGGTTTTCCTTTCCCACCCACCAGTTCAAAATCTCAGTTCTGACAATGTACCCCTGAAATACTTATTTCTCAGTTATTATTTCTCATGCTAAGATAAACTGAAAAGGCTCAGGAAATTATGTTCGCACATATTTATTGTAGCTGTATCATTTCCTTCCCCTTTTTCCCTTTATTTTTGAAGACACCAGAACAAATCCTGCTCTCACCAGTATTCCTTGAGGTTTGATATGGGACATGGATGAAGGCAGAAATTAACATCATGTAAGCTTTAGGGCTTAGATACATGGATCAGATAATGTGACTTACTGTGTATCAACTGAGCTGGAATAACTGCCTGTACATGTCCTTTTAGCTAGTCACAAATACAAAGTAAAATGTGTTAGCTAACACACTTCAGCTTGCTTTTGCAATGGTCTGGGAATGCGCATGTGTTCACGTACTGTCCTAGGGTAGTGCATGCAACTTGTCAAGCTGTTGTAACTTGCTGGTGTCTAAAAACCTACTAGGCAGATGTGATGGCTTGTCTCCCAAGCCACCTTGCAGAAAGTTATGAAGATATGTTTTGTATCTTCTCTAGTTATATTTCTTTTTTCTCTAGCCTGCAGTAGTGTTGCTGTCTCTGCCAAAGAAGAATATATTTTTATTTCCCTTTACATTGTCTCTATGATCTTGACTTAGGGCAGAAGTGATCAGGAAACCAGAACTTCAGCTGCATAGCAAATATTAATGGTTCCAAAAAGTGTTTTCATTCTGAATCAGTATAGAGAAAAGAAATTCAGAAATATTCTCTGGAAAAAATTCCCCAAATATTTTGATCTGAAGATATCAAAATAACCACATCTAAATGTACAACCCTTCTTATTTTAAATAATATCAAACAATATGGCACATAATACAGATGCATAATATATACTGTATTATTCTATTTATCTAAAAGTTCAAACAAAATAAAATCATAAGCTTTGCCCTTCCAATTTTGAACAACTAAAAATGTTTCACTCAAAACTTTCACTAAAATTTTGTTATATTAATGAATCATTGTAAGACTATGTCTAGTGTATCTAAGCATTACCAGTTTTTTCATTTAGTTATTTGCTTTTTCAAATGCATTATGAAGTTACAGAAATGAAGCACTGGCCAAAGCAATGCATGGTGTCGAGCAGGCACAATGAACGCTCTCCTTGCCCACAGTTCTCTGACCATCCATCAGCCCCAACCTGTCCCTTTGCCACTCTTCACGTCTTCCCCACAAGGCGCATGCAATTCTGCGGAAACTTTCACCAGCTTCATTTCACCTCTGATAATACCGGAATGTGAATTCAGATTTTCTGAGGAGAAAGACTAGAGTTCCCTGCCACCATGGACTTTTGTAAAAGGCAAGCATAAAAGAGTTATGTGAGTTATTCTTCCAGCAGATGAGAACACGGTGGCTACCATAATGAATTTGAATTGTTCAGCATTTTGAGCTGCCCCTTTCTTCTTCCTAAGTCTTATTATAATAAAACACTATCACTAGCAACAAAAGCTCTGTCATTGTTTTCTGCTCTGGCCCTGCAGTTATGATTAAGTGCACTCCTCTCACTCTCTGTTACTCCAGGCACAAGTTAGCTTATGAAAATGAAGCTGTCTTTCTTACTTATTCATACATCACCACTAACAGCCAGACAACAGAAAACAAGGCTATGATTCTGGCATGACCATGGTGAAAAATTATCGAGCAGGCAGAATTACAGCTGGATTGTCAGGAACGGGGCTGTATGCTGCCTGGCTGCAGGACGAGACTTCTCCAGAAGGCAGTTGCGCAGCTACAGCATTTTGCACAGTACAGCTCCCTGACAGCTCTCACATGATGAGAAGTGCTTCGCTCCTTGCAAAAACTTAGCTGTTGCTGGGAAGAGGTTTCCATGGAAAATCAGATACTTCTGAGCCTGACAACTCAATGCCTTCGATTCTGTTTTCACTACATAGATTTTTGATGGCTAACGGAGGGGAAAGCATGATCCTCTAATTCAGGCATTGAAGGGGACTCCAGATCTCATCTCAGCTCCTAGCTCAGATACTGATTTCTTGGGTGATACTGGACAGGTCACATAACAGCCTCTTGCTTGATTCTCCCTTAATAAAAATGGGGAGAACAATAACTTTTTACTCCTCTCCCATTTTGTCTGTCTCACATATTGCACGTATAAGCACTCTGAGGTAATAACTGTGTGTTAGTTTGTACTGAAAGCATAACAGCAGCTGTGTGTGGCCAGGCTGAAGCTCCATCCAGCACAGTACTGTGTCTCCAGCAGCAGGGAGTAGCAGCTGTGCAGTAATGGAGCACAACAGGGCAGCTGTATGGTGGCGCTCCTTAATAGTGGTCCTCTGGCTTCCAGTGACTTGTGGCACATGACACATCTGAAGAAGTATCACTTTTTATTTATGTTGAGCCTGGTATCTGCTAGTTTCATTTGGTGCCCAGAACAATCTTGGTGCCTGTGAACAATATTTTCCTATCATCTGCCCTGATTTTTTCCCAGTTTTAGAGAATTTTATCTTCTCTAGAGTCTTTGGTACAAAGGACCCTAACCTCAGCTCTTGCCTTGAGGTATTTTGCTATTACAAACAATCATAACAGTAGTAAAAAATTATAGGTATTACAACTATTTTCAACATCTTCTTTAGTGGAAGCCTTTTTTTTCTCTTTTTTTTTTTTTTCTTTGGTCTTAGAGACTACAGTGGCTTTCACATGACTCCACTGCAATCACAGTAAGAGCAATGGGCCCACATCAAATACTTTGGGTGAGTTGCACTTTCTGTGGTCCTCAGGACATCAGGTTGTTTCTGGAAAGGGAAAACAAAAAGGCATGTTAGAGGGGTGGGAAGGGGTGGGGTGGCGTGCCACCTTTTGATCTCCCATGGATAAAGGGTGAGCTAATAGCACAGGAGAGATCCGTTTCAGCACAGCTCTCCTGGTTGTTACATTTGCAAGGTTTAGTTGTATTTGGAATGGGCCTCCAAAGTGAAAAGCAAGTGCAAAGTATTTTTCGGCCTTTAAAAACACAAGTAGTAAGCAATTTCTACACTGTGGAGGTTATTAAAGGAGAACAGAGCAGAACTTTGTCTTGCTACTTGTAACTACTTTAACAGCCATGGTTTAGATCATTAGGAATTTAATACAGACACAAATGCTGGAGCCACAGCCAAGTACTGCCAAAGCAATGCATGTCTTCAGTGTAAGCTGAAAGAACAGGAGAAGGACTCAACAAGAATTTAAGATTCAAGCTTGGCAGGAATCAGGAGAACTGCAGAGTTCTGCTCTCAAAATGGGTAACAGAGAATAAAAAGGTGACAGGAGGGAAGAGGGGAAAAGGTACATATTCTGAATGCTGGAACATTTCTAAATTGGCCAGTACCAAGTCTGATGAACATAGTCAGCACTAGAAGAATCTATAGAGGTACAATGAAGCTGGATTATTTTCTGCATGACTTGGGAGTTAAAATCTTTCATTAATGTCCTTTCCCTCTTCTCCCCTTCTCCTGATTTCTTTTTCTTTATCTTTTAAACACCTGCATAAGACACCCTTCCTTACTGAAATGTGTGAGGACACATCCTTAGCTGGTATACATCTGTATGACTTCAGTGAAATCAGTGTACTTAGGCTGACTGATACCAGCTGAATGTGTTGCACTTCATGTTAAGTCTTGCCTGAGCGACTGACCCCTTCTCTATGGCCTTCCAGTCCCTGATCTTGCACCAGTTCATATAAAATATGTGGCTTCTAAAATCTTTTACTTCTCCTGCCACATCTCTCATCCACCTCTTCAGATCACTGTTAAGTTCAAGCTTTTCATCCTCACTATTGATGCCCTGTGCAATTCTTGCACTGTCTATATCAATTCATGTTTCTTCCTGCTCCCAGACTCACTCCTCTCTTCTACTGCCATGTCCTCTCTCATCCCTAAAAAAGACTCTGTCTTGTCATGCAACAAATGTCCTGACTTAGCTCTGAAAATATATTTCTAGCACAAAAACTCGTCAGCACTTCCCTCTAGAAAGTTTTTAGAAATTTTACCATGAATCCAGTGTAAAATATGCACATGAAATCTTGCGTGTGCACTGTAACACAAGCCTGCCTGTCCTCAGAAACACAGGATGACATTTTCTCATATGCCTGTACAGTGCAGGATACACTATGTTCAACAGAACTGAATACTTTAACCTCTTCTATGCATTTATTTCACAGGTGTGCATACACATAACAAATATATGCATTATATGTGCATGCACACATACACATGCATATACATACACACACATAATATACATGTGCATAAATATATACTGGTGTGGGGGGGTGTGTGTATAGACAGGTATAGGAAAAGGCAGCCTCTACTGTGAAGAACTTATCTTTTACATGTGGAAAAATCAAGTTTCAGGGAAAAACGCCCCCTACACAAGTTTGAATTTTTATTTGATAACTCATTTGCATCAAATATATCGCTGTTTCCCAACAGCCCTTCTTAGTGGATTAATTGCTCATAGAGAGAAACTGCATGGACAGTTATTAAGGAGCAACTTGGATGAGAAGGAGGCCAAAGAGTAGCTCACTGATGGTACTGCAGGACTGTTTCAGGAGAGGAGAAGATGGCTGCATGGGAGCATCACATTGGATAGCACACTGGTGCCAGGAGAGGAAGAAAGGAGACAGGCAGTGAACACGTGATAAGAAAGGAGGGCAGACAAGTGAAGCAGAGGTAGATACAGCAGATCAAGGGCAGGGAAAGACAAGATGGGCCAGGTTGACTCAGTGAAGGAGAAAGGAGCTAGTGAAAGGAATAAAGGAAGACACTAGCAACGCTGGAACAAGGATCTAAAGCAATGGTATCAGTTGACTTCTGGATGTACTCAGAGGTGGTGATGTGGCCAGGGCAAAAGAAGTTACAGCAACTTGGGCTGTAAGAATAACTCAGCAAGAGCCTGTACAGAAAGAAACATGACAAGTGCTCTGCAGATGGTAGGAGGGAGGATTCAAAAGGCACAATCATACACAAAAGGTGATCAAGAGGATGAATATATACAGAATTGGATTGAGAAAGGTTGGGGTAAAGAGCTAAATCTGTGATTCATCTTCATAAGGGAAGGTGAAAGAATGAAATCAATCAAAAGAAGAGAATATATTGGGTTTTCGTGCATCTTCTCCTCTCCTCCAAAGAGCTCGTTAGAAAATGAAGAGGACACTGAGGAGTCCAGCAAACGACAGCAAAGCTAGCAAATCTATCATTAATGTTTGCAGCACTTTCATCTGCAGAATTTCAGGGAAATGGATTCTCAGCAGCCAAGCACAAGAGAGTAAGCGTAGAAAAAACTTTCACTTTGGAACAAAACTTTTTGAGGTTTTCTGTGACAATGGCAAGGCTTTGTGCACCCATGACAACAGGGCTCCTGTGTTGCCAGCAACTTCAGAGGTCGAAGATGTTACAATTTGGACATGCATAGAAGTTTTTGTTTGTTTTCTACCTGGCAGGAAAGGATATGCCTGACACATTGCAGGAAAAGTGCTCTAGCATGGAGTCTGGGGAAGAATGAGCCTGACCACTGAAACAGTTGTGAAATTGTAAGCTAGACCAGAAGGGATGCCCATACCAGCTTCACGTGCTGCTGAGCCTGTCCTTCCTCACCTCAGTTATTATGTCACTGTTTATAGCACAAAATGTCCCAGCAGCAGAACTGACATCTAATTAACAGCAAGAGGAGACTTGACATAAACCCTTTCTCAGGTGATAGGTATTCTCTCCTAACCAGGCTGCAGGAGGTCAGCGAGATGTACTTGTTGCTCTGACTACACACCTCACTTTTTTATTCACACCAATGGCCGCTTAAAGATTGTGTGCCCCGATACTGCTTTTTCCTCATCATGGTCTTCTTTTTAATTTTTAATTTATTCAATATAAAATCCCACACTCTTACAAAATCGAAAACTTCTTGTTCAGAAAGCAGCAAAAAGTCCCTGTAAACACAGTGAATTCCAATCCACTAGTTCTAATATTCAGGCATTGGTCTGAGAGAAAAGATATTTTTAAATGACTATGCTCAGTGTTTCAGGAACATACAAGCTATTAAATCCATGGCTTGAATTTGTGCTATGCAGGAATACATGATCACTGAACAAAAAATGCTTTCTTCTTTGCTGCCAAAGATAATGCAATAAAACTGTCTTGGTGGAGTGTGTGAAGAGCATGAAAGTAACTGTCCACGCACCATGACTCTGCCTGTCGCAACTGTATCCATTTTATAAACGGGATAAGGTCCTGGTATGCACATTTTGGTCGGCACAAACCCCATCTGTGAAATGCATCTCAGTAATGGGGAGCTGAGCAGCAGGCTGCAATGTGTAATCAGTAATCTAACCCTTATGCAATGCCTTTCATTAGCAGCGCTTTACAAAGGAAAGGAGAGACCGCCTTACAGCAGGAGAAACTGAGGCACATGGTGATGGAGCGACCTTTCCAAGGTCACCAGGGAGGCGAATGGTCGTTGGTGATCTATGAACAGGTGCCAGGACTTGTGAGACCCAGAGCACTGCTCTTAAATACTGAGAGACACCATCCTTTTTAGTAGCCTACTGCCGAAGCTGCCACTGCCACTCAGTAATCATTTAGAAATTCCCACTCATTCCCATACAGAATAAGAGATGCTTCTGTCTGATACGACAAAATAGCGGCTGTACCAGAAGCCTCATGCTTTAGTGATGAGCTCAAGAGTCTTGGGATCTGTTCCTCGTTCTAATGTTGACCGGCTGTGCAATCACAGACGGGTCACCTCTTTGTTGAGCTTCAGCCTCTCTAAGTAGGGCATGATTCTGCGGTCAGGCTAAATAGTGGATGTGCATATAAGAAGAAAAGAACAACCTGGAGAACAGAATGGAAAATTTTATCCTGACACAATGTTGCAAGTTATTTTGTCAGCAAGAGATAGAACACCGCATATATCTAACAAACATGCAGAGAACCGCTCTTAAATTTGAACACAACCATTCCTTCTCTGTGTCCTTCTCTGTCTTTTAACCTGTACCTTGGAAACAACCGGATTTATAGGGCAAAGTGGTTGAGACGTTCTCTTGCTGAAAATGTGTCTACTCATAAACTCAACTTGAAATCATATATAGCATTGACTCAGTTTTGCCAGCACGTAAGAACTCTGTCCCATACTGCAGAGTCAAGACTGGCACAAAGATAAAATTATGAAGCCGCCACTCACGCAGTACCTTGAGCTCCAAGGTTGAACAGTACGGTATGTCTCATGGATTGCTAGTAAACATCAGTTACTATTTACTTTATCTGTTTTCAGCTGTTTACTACATGTATGACACATTTTGCTAGCATGACAGTGAAGTGGTTAATACTCCTGATGGAGAATCCAGTAAGGCTTAGAAAAAGCAGTAAGAAAAAACAATTCTTCAGTCTTTTGCAGATCAAAGTTTGTGGATAGTTCCAGAGGTTTTAGGGTGTTTAACTAAAGTCCACCTCAGCACTGACATTTCCCTTTTTTTCCTGTTTATTAGCTTAGCACTGAGTGATACCTGTTGTTCTGAAGAGAACCTCAGAGCAAAGAGGAAGAAGGCTGTCTCAACTGAGTAAAGGGATAAAATCAAGTGTTATGAAAATCAGCTTAAGCTCCTTCTCTCTCTCTCTTGTTTAATCATTCAGTTAGTGTAGGTCTCGCTTTAATTGAGACAAACAGATGAAAAATGTGAGCCCAATAGTACACAGAGAGTGCAGAATTTATGAGACAGCCCTGAGCCAGAGAGACGTTAAAGTGTTACAAAAGAGTTAAAGTCTAAAAGCAAAGAGGTGGGAGACTAGCAGAAGGTGCCAGTTTCATTAAGTAGATATGTTGATGATAATGGGAAGAAAGGGCAAGACTTGCTGTCCACTGAAACACAACAACTCCCATAATATATTCTGCACATCATATTGTTCAGGCCTCTAATATTTCATTCATTGATTTTATTGTCAAATGAAAAGGCGCTTGTTCCAAGTGGCATTCAGTGAGACAGATGGGGAGAGACCCAGACTTCATTACTGGGAGTTTGCTCTCTGGATAATGTTGACATTATATGGGTAAAAAGCAAAAATAGTGCAAAAGTCTACCAGCCCTAATGTTTAGAAAAGTCTCTTTGGTTCTCTTCCTGGAAGCTGAAGGGCTTTTCACCTGGTCAGACTGCAGCCTGCCTCACATGTCATCTGCATCTGTGAAAAAGTGTCACTCATGCTTCTCACACAGGTGCTTTGAGATAAGCTCTGTTAGTCTAGGATTCAACTTTCATGTTGACTGCTGTTTTCTGCTGTAGGAAGAGAGAAGATCAGAAGAGAAGTCTATGAACTATTAAACTTTCTGGCATCCAGTTTTAAGGAAATATTCTGCATAGTGCTTACAAAACAGAGAGGACATACATTTATGTATTCAACTGAGTCTGTTCTCTTTAGTCTCAGTAGCAAGTATCATCAGAGAAACCTTGAAGTGTGTTTACTGACACTCAATAGTTACAAGTGGTTGCACCAAATGAGAGGCAAAGAAGAGCTCAGAGCTCCTTTTAGCCACAGAAATAAATGTACAGAAAAGCCAAACACCAGAAAGAAGGAAATGCACATCTGTATGGGAGTTCAAAAAGCACCCCGGAACAACCTGCCTGTTGCCAAATCCACCTAGCAGAGGCTAAGAGAATATTGAAACAGTGTTGGTGAGAAAAAGCACTCCAAACCTTGCTCTCTTTGGAAAGAACTAAAGGAGGAAAATGCAAAAAGTAAAAGCAGTTTCTGGAAGAAAATCCAGAACTTCCCCTCTTAGAGAAGTATCCTCTTCAGTGAATGACTGGGTTATGATCATTCCTGCTTATTCTCCTTCCCTTTCTAGCCTCATTAATTTTGCATTCCTGGTGCATGGCAGCATGGCCTCACCTCACCAGAAGCTGCCTGCAGCCAGATGTTACAGATACTTTTTTAAGCTATCGGAGAAGTTGGTTCAAACCCTTACAGGCTAAAGAATAACCTGCAAGCAGGCCCTCCCTTTTCTGTCCGTGTGCTCCTTCCCCTACATTAGTATGTAAAATGTAGCACTAGCACCCCACAAACTCTCCTTCATACTCTTCCCCTGTAATTAGGCCAATTTGTTTGGGCCTTCTGAAAGGTTAGGTGCTGGAGTCAAGAATCAAAATGGATTTAGGCTGAAAATAGCTGGTGGTTGTCTGGCTTGACCAAAATGACAGCATCCGTAGGGAGGCACAGCAGCAGAACTTGAAGTGCCTGTGTGTTGTGGTTAAAAACAAGGTGCCTATCAGCAGCTTGGAAAAACTTTTGTGAACTGCTTTGGTAGTTACGTTTATAAACTCCACCTAGGTTTAAATTTAAACAACAGTGTCCCTTTGTTAATCTGAGCCTAATTTAACTGTTTTTTAGTGATTTTTATAGCAAGGTTTAGGGTGCAAGCTTTCCTTCAAAAATACTGAAGAGAAGAATCAAAATGATCAGCTCAAATACTGAAAATGTCTAGATAAGATAAACCATACTTCCACAATAAAACAAGAAAGAGGCATGAAAGTATTAAGAATTCTGAGGACATCAAAATGCAGTAAGCCAGCTGTGCAACCACTGCAGGAAAGCATGCAAAGGGCAGGAAGTTATGGTATCAGTTAATCCCCTCAATCTCTACTAATGCATGAAGTGTAAGCAACATTTCTTTTATGAAGCAGTAAAACGCTGTTACGAGTTTTGAATCTATCTTGCATCTCAATGAATTCTGTAATCAAAAGTCTAAGAACAGCAAGTCAAATATGAGTACATTTCCCTTTACCTATTTTCCTCTTCACCTGTCCAGGGACAAGATGGAAAACAATATAAAAGTTGAAAGCTGTAAAATGGCCTTGGCTAACTCACTCCCTCATAACCACAGGTGTTAGATGACACACTGTACTTGCTCTTAAAAAGGGAACAAACATATGAGATAAATAAGATAAAGAAAATTATCCACAACCTATCTGTACCATAAGCCGCTTCTGCATAAAAAAAGGTATTACAAAACAAAGGGCTTCACTCTGTCTTCCTTTGGGAGAAAAAAAAAAAGAAATCCCTCACCCACCAGATGATCACAAGACAGACCCTTTATTGGCTCGTAGTTCCATGTAGTGGAAACTGATGTCACCTTTTTGTCAGTCATGCTGCAGATCTATTAAGCACCATAATAAATACAAATTACAATAGAAACATGTTTAATACTTTAGCAAATTAAAAATGGATTGCCTTTCAAGTACTGAAAAATAGCAACAAATCAATATGCATTTGCAGATCCGAAAGGTATTAAGTAGATGACAATTTTGGCTGTGTATTGGGAAGATCAGCAAGACCCAGTTAAATCTAGTGATGAAATCTTGGCTTCCGTTGGACTTAACACTGTGAGAATTAATTCAGACCTCAGTCACTCAAATGCTGTAGAAGCAAGCACACTAATTTGAGAAATTATCACCCCATAGCAGGAGCTACTGCCTACCTAGTTCATCTCAGTGTACAGCCATCTGGATTAGCTGCAGCCCTCTTCACTGGCCCTCTATAATGGCTGTATGGAGAGTGAGAGGGACAATAAGTCCCCATAAAATCTGTTAATGCAGCTCATGGAAAAGTAACGAAGAGATGATGGCAATAATTTCTTAAATCACTCCAAGCAAAATTGTCAGAACATCAGTTTATGCCTCCAAAAGCATCCAGTAAATGGGACATTTACAGTTAATCTGTTCTAATCTCTAGAAAAGGTAAATCCTTTGTTAGCTCTGAGGACAGATTCTATAAACCTGGTAGATTTGTGACAGTCTCCCTTCAGTATCTTACTTTAGCTTCCACCTCTGCCGTTTTAAAAGGCGAAACTGATCTTCTTTCTCTAGGATTCTTTCCTGGAGGTGCACAAATATTGTACTCACTCATAAAATCCAACTGTATAGTCCCAAACAGACAGACCTGCCTAGGATTTACTCTTCACAAAAAAAAGGTAGTGCAGGTGGCTCCGAATAACTCTTGTGAAATCATCTGTGCACAGATTTTTCTTTTCAAATGCACTCTAATTAACTCTTATTTTAGTCCACCCAGTTCCAGCCTCCTTCTATTACAGTGACTTAAGCATCCCCCTGGGGCATTTCTTAACTCCCCACTTCATTAGCGCTACTTTTAGCCTGGACTTACACTTGTTCCCTATCATGCCCTAAGAGTTTTCAGAAATGAACTTCTTTTACACAAGATTATTTTATTTCTAATTTGTATGATTTTGTTTCTGTGTTCAGTGGTGTAAAATATGGATTGTCAACAGTGCTTTGTAAATTGGCATAAGAAATGTAGGGATCATTTTCAATGGTACATACATACTCAAAACAAAAAGAAAGTAAAAGAACACAACACCCCCTCTACAACACGTGAAATGCCAGTTTCTTTCCTTCTAGAATAAGATGTGACCTTCCAACTGAATTTAAAGCTCTTATTCTGTCATTTAGGCTCAGCCAATTAATTGCACGAGGAAACAAACTCCAAGGCATAGATCAAATTCTAGGACAGCTTTCCATTTGTTATCACATGAAGAAGAACTCAGCTCCTGCCTTTCCATGAAAGGAAAATAAACAATTTCCCATTTAAGCTTATAAGATCAATGCTGCAAGAAGAGAAATGTGTGAGTATGCATGCACTGAAGGAAAGGAAGATTTATGTAAGATGTGACTTAAGACACAAAGGCATTAAAAAGAGATCATTATCTGTTTTGGAGGTGGAGAAAAGAACTTTATATCATTATCAGATTCTGATCAGCTCTAGAAACTGAAAAGTACTAATGCTATTTCATTTCACGACAGATGGGAAGGTTCACCCCTCAGGAAGACTGAATGAGGGCTGACTCAACAGCAATCATAAATTACTAACTAATTTGAAGGATTTCCCCCCTCCTCTTTTTCTCCAAGTCCTCTAAGCTAATTTTGTAGCTAATGCAAGGACAGATCTGAGGAACTAATTATCAAGCAGGTACGACAGGATTAAGTAAATGCTCTATGACAAGACAATGCTGGGCTTCTCTAACTGAACCACTACATAAATTATTTGTGGTCAGGATTAAAGTATTTAATTAAATCATCTTTGTGTAGATGAAACATGAAAATTATTTTTTAAATTGCTGCAAGAGAGAAAAAAACTTCCCTTCGTTTGCTTCTTACAATCTATTATTGAGTCTGTAGTTCAAAAAACAAAATGATCAAAACAGCAGTGACTCATTGGCAAGAGCATTAGGATAAATCAACGTACCTTGAAAGTTATCTCCTTGCATACTCTTCTCCCCCAACCAAGATGATTGCACTGTTATGCAAATGTGTTACTGGAACAAGGACAGCTTCCAGACCAGAAAGGTAGTGTCCCTCCGTGGTCTGAGTGGTTTACACACAGGAATTCTCCTTAATGTAAAGTTGTCAGTCACTTCAGTGAGCTCTTACTAAACATTAGCAGTCTGCTAGCAGACTCTGAGAGAGAAAAGGGATTGTCAATTTTTTGCTTTACACAAACAATAGTGGGAAGTAAGGAAAGGCTTGTTATTTAAGAAAAGAAGCAGCATGTGTAGAACAAAGGGTTTTTTGACCCCTGAGAACAACAAAGGGAAAAAACCCCACAAATTTAAGACATAGTTCTTCCTCCTGAGATTTATTTTCTGCAGTACCAGAAGGGAGAACCAACATTGCGGATAGAGTTGCTCAGTTAAGGTCAGTAGGTCCAAAACATCCTCTGCCTCTCTTATTGCCCACATCAGCAACTGTGAGACACAGCTAGCCTAGGACAGGAGAACTGGGAGAGACGTATCTAGAATTTTATGGACTGTACTGAAGAACATCTGAAGTCGTGGCTGAGCTGCAGCAGAGAGAAATTTCTTCACTTCCACAAAAACGTTTTTTGAAGTCACATTTAGCAAACTGTTCTGAGAAATGAACATCTGGGCTTGATTTGCCTCCATTTGGCTGCAGAATTGAATGAAATAATCTAGTTGGTGGATAAAATGCAACGATTTGGACTTAATTCTCTAGCCACTGTCAACTAGGATGGAAGGACTTCAAGCTATTTCTTGTTATTTGGACTAGTGTCTTGGCTGGAAGAAAACCCAGTGGGGACAAACTGAGTTGGTTGTTAATACAAATCCTTAATATCTCCCTTCAGAAGATAAAGGTGTTGCCATTTTTCATACTGGATGTCTACTTCTTATTGCAGAAAGCAAATCAATCCTTTTCCGTTTTTTCTTTTAATTTCAAGCCGTAACAAAAAGTAGAAAAAAATAATAATTCGTACAAAATCATTACAGATGCATCAAATACCAAAGTACTGAGAATTGATTTTTAGGTCTAACAAACCTTGTCAGAGTCCCTTTAAATGACAGCTAAGGGGGAAAACCTACCTCCAGTTAAACTTTATTATTCCCTTTGCTGTATGGAAAGTAAAATAAATAATTTTCTGAAGGGGAAAAGAAAGCAAGCTAGATAAAAAAAATATTATAAATTTTTATTATTATTATTTCTTCCCAAATCTACTGTTTGGGAAACAACATATGTATTCTTTGTTCTCAAGAATAGCAAAAGCAGGTAACAAATGTTCTATGCGAATAGTTATTAAATGGAAAGTCTATGTGAATATATGTGCAATAAAAACCATGACCTAACATTCAGTAATTTCAGTGAGCTTTGGATCACACAACTATACACATGCACATGTGCATATGTAGCAGAAGCTAGGTGAACACTGCTGAACAATGTAACAAAGAAAGCAGCTTCTTATAATAATCCTAATAATTTCTGGGTATACTCTATCAGTAAGTCACTGTGAATGAGAGAGAAACTAACACAATAAATATGCCTGCAACTGTATCATGTACCAATGCGGGAAAAAAAATGGAAACAAGCATATGGAACTGCTAATGGAAATGAATTGAATTCTATATAAGGATTATAGAGCGGAGGTCTGAAGTAAGCTATAAGGTATATGATACTGCACATTTTAAAATGTTTCCACAGTATAATCCAAACATGATTTAAACTCCTACAGCAGCTTTCATAAGAAGTTTGATGTATTTCTTCTGGACCACTTAACAATCATGAGCTGCTGCTTTATTTCCTTTCCCATCATTACTTACTGTCAATAAATGTGTGTGTGTTAAATTTAATTTTTCTCTTTTGTAATTAGTCTGGGTCTACCTGCCTGACGTATTAATGATTCTACAATCTCACATTTGTGACATCAAATGATTTCCATGGTGACAGATTGAGATACATTCCTGAATGAGACTGGTAAGTGGGTCATATTTGACTGGAAAGGGGAGAAAAAACCCAGCCCTCCTTTATATATACTTGCTTTGGTTAAGCTAATCAGTAATTAAGGGAAGACAGAGTCTAAGAAGAAAGTCCAAAATGGTACAGTTAAATTTGCTTGGGAGCTGATAACCACAGAGGCTTGTAAAAAAGTTTTTCAGGTTATTGTGGGTAATGGAGATTTTCAGAATATGTCAATCACTTTTTTGAAGACTGAATAATTTGATTCAGAACTTCAGACTTAGTTCAGTACATAACTTAGTTCAATCATTTTTTATTTTGTTTATAGTGGACTGTTCTGTAGAATATGCCACTTTATAGGCATGTTGCAGCAGCTTTGCATTAAGTTCAATCTAGCTTTGACACTACAAAATCTCTGGTCCTTGTCCCTTTGCACAAGGAATTTGCTCTCTTCTCAGGTTTATTTCCATTTACCAACTTCAATTTGTACTGTAGACCATACTTGAAAAATGAAACTGTATCGCATGGATCTGGATCTGGATTAAAATTTTATGTGTTCTGCTCCACGGGCACCTGTGTCCTTGGATGCTATCTGTCAAGGGTGCTCCAGTGAACACCAGCACCATCGAGCCCTCAAAATACAGCACTGCTGGCTTTGAAGGGCCAGCATCTAAGACCAGGTGGTCTTAGATGTCAGCAATAGCAGCTGCTGTCGTTCCTCATAAAACGGATTCAGTGGTGTGAGGCAGCGTAGCAGGGAACGAAGACCCTCCATTTACACACATTGATGTGAAGGAGTCAATATAGAGATACGGTAAGCAGGTATGACTCCTTTTATATCAAATGGAGCCATTCCAACTTGTAGCAGGTCAGAATTTGGCTCGCTAAATTTATACTACAGAAGAATGAAGCATTTTTCATATATTTTCTCATAAAAACACCGGCTGTTGGCTTTGCTGCTGATTAACAACCTCCCACTTTCCCATTCTGGGCAACTTGGTGAGGAAAGCTGTCAGACCAAGAACAGGATCGCTGGCAAGCCATCCCCTGGCCCAGGCACGCTCCGTAGAGCACGCGGCTGTGTAGGAGAGGCTTTGCCATTTGGGAAACTGGGCTTCATGAATTCTAATCCATAGCAGCCCAAGTTTAGTTCCTTAGAAGAGCAAGCTAAATTAAAACTAACAACTTTCCCAAATGCAAAGGGATCCAACCACTACTTTTTAAATGATACCAGGATGGCATAGCAGGATGTGTAAATTGCTGCTCGGTCGCTGTAAGAGTACATTTAATTTGATGCTTTCACGGGAAGAAATTCTGAGAGAAGAAAGTACCAGAATCATGTGTGGCACTATGTTGAAATTCACAGAAGACAGTATTTGCCCTCTATAGTGTCTGACAGTTATCGTTCAGGAGTGCACACAATAGCATCTGAGCAACTACAATGAAACCAGACAGCCATAACTTCACGTATTCACAGTAAATCTTGCACAATTATTCCACTGAGACTAAATGTGAGATAAATCAGAGGGAACTGTGAATTCCCAGTGTAAAAAGGGCTCAGTGTGGAAAATCTTTAGTCCTATGGACAATTTGTTTGTACAGGGGTAGCTTATCCAGTGCTCTGCAGTGCTAGATGTTGTACAAATACACAGCTTGTAATGACTAGTCAAGACAGACAATGGGAAGGAGAAAGGAGATGATAGTTTTGACTGCCACAAACAGGACCCAGGACTGCAGAGGCAGTAAAGTGCCTGTGTACGACTGTGGCAGAGCCGAGAAGCAGAGCCCAGATCCCTGCTGTTCCACTCGGTGGAACTGCTCTTCTTGTTCTCAGTCCTGCTACGGATTTTTAACAACTTATTTCACGAGCAACGAAGTTTGCCAATACGCTGACAACACTAATGTGCATAAATCGCTAACCTTTTTTCTTGTTTCAACAGAAGAGTCTAAATAGTTGTTAAGATTGCAAATCAGTTCAGCTCTGCTTGAAGGATTAAGTTTTCAGATCTTTTGTAAATCAGAGAATTTGAAAGGTTAAAAAAAAAAAAGACAGATATAGAATGTTTTCCCAGAGGGTCTGAAGTAACTCCCCAGCAATGTTGCTTTCAACTCCAAGTTCTGCTAACCAAGTGGCAAAGGAAAAGCTCTCTACACCAACTTATTCACGTCAGACATGACCTTGGGAAATGTTTTGTAACATGTCAGGACGCAAAGAATATATAATTCAGTAATTAGCAAGAATGCAGAAAGATTATACTCATGTTTTATATGTATTGGTGGGTAGACAAACAAAGGAGGGACAGCAAACAGGAATATTGAAATCATAGCAGGCTGGACAGTCAGTTTGATGAGAGTAGTTAAGAAGATTAATGTATACTCTAAACTGAACTCCCCCAGTCGGCCAGTGCTCAATAATTTAAAAGACAATGCCAGAGTCTTCATTTCAAGGTGACAGAAAATTCTGATGATGAAGGAGGTAGCTGAAAACTTACTTTTAATTAAAAAGCAAACAGGCTGAAGCTCCCATGTGCCTAACAGGAAGTAATACCATTTAGGAAACAGTGGGGAGGGATTACTATTTACATAGTTCATTTTATTAAAGAACTCAAAGAGAACCAGTAACAACTTTTCTGCCCTAGTACCCTTAATAATATAAGATGATTACTCATTGACTTAATGAGAAAAAGTTTGAGGCTAAAGAGAAAGCAATTAAACTGACAGATCTATTGCTACCAAGAACAGATACCCACAAAATGCAGAGTTAGGATGCATTAAATGACCAGAATAATTCATGAACATTCCAAGGAAGGTGAATAAATGGGTGACAAAGCTCACATCTTTTATGTGATACAAATAGGTAGACAGGTGACAAGCAAATCAATAGGTGCATGTTCAGATGGACACAGAGGTGACATATTCATAACATTCATTTAAAAAAAAAGATCAAAATTATTATACTAACAGTTTATGACACGTGAGAGCTCAGAAATTGGGCAAAAGAGGCCAGATTAAAACTCAGTTTCTACGGAAGCCGGAGGTTTCCAGTTAGCTCCACTCTCTTGGTACAAACACTTTTAACCTGCTGAAGTTTAGTTACGAAACTATTTTAGTGTTAAGAATTTATGAGTTGTGGGCAAGAGTTTTTTCTTCTAGGGATCATTGAGCTCTGTAGACTCAGGCATGCATCATCTGCCACAGCACATGCCAGTGGGGAGCAGCAGTTCATCATGGTCCCCTGTGACGTTTTGCTGACTGCTCCACCTTTTTCCCAATGCTAAACTCAATGATCTTAAACTTCAGCTTAAATTTCAGCATCAAAGGGCTAATAGGAAGTTAGTACATCACATCTTCTCCTCTGCACTTGGAAAGACCGCATTTGGCAGATACTGTTCAATGAGGGGGATAAAAGAGGATGCTGGTGGAGAGCAACACTTGGCCCTGAATCTATTAGCCAGGACAGGCTCAGACATTATCAACCCTAACTCAATACTGTATCTCAGTGCATCATCATTTTCAATCTTGCTGAAGTCAATGAGACTACTCATGAGTTTTTACACTTCAGCCTATGATTAAGTACTTCACTAAATAAGGTCATTAAATTTAAATTGTAGATGCTTGCTAGGTACTCCTGAAGGTTGTTCTCTCACCTGCAACATATTCCCTTCAGGCTCATGGCTGGCAAAACAAGTGGCAAAATAACATCCCAATCTGCATGTCAGCAATCCTCCCACTAAACTTAAGACATGGGAAATTGATTGATTCAGGAGGGAGCTGTGTTTACCCTACTGCTGATGTAGGGAAGAACAGCAGCATGTTATGGCTCTCAGAAAAGGATGAGGTACACAGAAAAGGAAAAATGTATGAACCTGGCATACTGCAGTGTCTTGCAGAGAGATATCAGTTTGTTTGAGTAGCAGAAGCCATACAACTGTGTTAATGCAGCATTTTGCCACTGTGTATTTTTGCCACTTCTCAGTAGGACTAATCAGCCCAACACAGTACTTCGCTAGTGCCGTTAACTAGCTCAGGTACACGTGCATGTGTTGGCCCCCATAGAGACATATCCTAAAGGATTAGCACAGCACGTCCAGAAGCTATCAAGCTATTTTCACTTCTCTCTCTGTTCAGTGTGTACACCTCAAAGCAGCCCTCTACCCTGCTTCCTACTCCCAAACAGGCTATCAATCATGCTGAAGTGTATGCTAAAGCCATAATGCGGATAACAGACCATTAAAAGCTCAAATGAGACTGCTGAACACAATTCATTAATCATAGCACAATCTAATCTTGAACCAGGAGCTACAGCTTTGGCAGGCTGGTAATGGAAGGCTTCTTTCTACCCATTTCTAGTGACTCGGAAAGGGAGAATGGCTCCTGAGCTGGTTGCCTTAAACCTTTTGCCCTTCCTCCTCTTCCTCAGGTGCACGTGGCCTGTGAGGGTTATATTGCTGGGGAAAGAGAGTGAGTAGAGGATAAAGAATAAAAATAAGAGACCTGCTAAGAAGAAAGAGTGTGAATGCTGTTCAGAGAGCCTGGATTCTCAAAGGAGCCAGAACACCCTCAACTTACACTGATTTTAATAAGAGCGCTTCTGAAAAACTGGCCAAACTGGCTCCCTCTCCCTGGCAAGGGGTCTTTATTTAGGGATTTGACAGGGTACCAGAAAAAAGGACTTTTCTTCCTAGGGGCCTAGACCCAGTGCTGATTCTACCAGTATAAAAGCATAGCAGGTAAAAGCTGAAGGAAACATTGTGAAAAAGAGATGCCTCAGTTGTACCACTTCTTATTGTTACATCTCTGGCTTTTCTCAGTAGCTTCCCAAGCCCTTTCCAGGGAAAGTCAGCAGGTTACTCATTTCCTGCTAGGCAATTGGCAAGTTAACAACTTACCTGCCAAGCACGTCTGGCTGTTTAACCCCCCGATGCCACATGCCTCTGCATACTAGCTTAAAGGGGGGGCATACTTTTATCTCGGGGAGCAGGCTGGAGAAGGTGGTTTCAGCTGACATAAGCTGTCTCCTTGAACAGCAGAGATAGAAGACACTATCAGTAAAAGACCCTACTTTAATAATTAATTGGAAGAGTGAACATGCCAGAACTAAAGGGACCTATCAGCACTGGGTTCAACTTTAATCCTAGTGGAGGATTTGAATCAACAAGCTTCTTGAAAGGAGGCAAGGTTTCTTACCTTAGCTTCACCTCATTGTGGTCATGCTAAACCCCCCAGTTTAGACTTATAAAAGGCTTTTCCAAATGAGTAAAGATATCAGTTGCTGACATCATTGGATGGAGTTTACTATGCAATGTTAAAAAAAGGGAAAGAAGTGGTGAATGGGGAACAAGAGCTTTCAAAAACACAGTAGCAGAGGATTGATTATGCCAGACATCAGTTACTCTTATTTTTGAGCTGATTCTGTTCACAGAGGTACGTATTTGATACGTTATCACATAATTCCCATATACTAAAATCACATAACTCCTATTCCAATGAGGTGTGTTCTGGGTAGGATTCTGGAGCACTACCAATTAAAAGGCAAAAATAATTCCCTATTTTAATAATCTCCTGATTCCTGTTCTTTGTTGGGGGAAGTGTGGTATTATAAACCATACTATTGCTTTTGTTGTTTAATGCTGCCTCTTACATATTTTAAGATCTGCAGTACCTACTGCTCTTACTTGTGCCCTGTTAAATGGAGTTGGGTTTACAGGATCAAAATGTCACTGCAATATCTGCCAAAGAACTTTGTTTTATGTGCTTTATGGTAGGGGCTGGAAACACTCCTAAGAATTTGGAAAATGAAATTCCTGTAAATTAATGTTTCTACAGTCCAATATCTTCCTTCCTCTGTGAGGCTAGGCAGCAGGAGCCCCACCATACCTTGGGGGTGTTTATTAGTATTGCATATTCTAGAAGTACCTAATAATGGGAAAAACTTGCTTTTCTTCTGCTTTTTTTAAAGACTAAGCTTTTTGCTCTTATGACTGCTATGAAAAGCAAGGAAGTGTAACATTAATGAGCCAGACAACAAACAAGAATTATATACTTTCTTTTTTCTTAACATCATGATTTTTAAGTAGGTCTCCTGATCTTTGAGGGTTTTACCATAGTACGCTATCCCCATTGAGGCAGGTCTCAGGAACTAACCTCTCAAAGTCAGTATTTCAGGTCCATATATTCCTTCTCACATGCGATTTTTTTCTCCTGTGTGCAGAAGGCTATGATGATGATACCTTTATTTTCTCTGGCACAGCTACATGTATCTTTTCCGATGCCAGGGTTTTGCAACAGAAGCGGTATTTCCTTGGTAGCCATCAAGCGCTCATGCAGCCAGCCAGGATACAATAGAGATAAAGAGATACCGGTCCCATACTGATAGCTAGCTGGCAGAGCTTTTTGTACCTGTGTTGTGTGTTAATCCCGGTGGGCAGATAAGCACCACACAGTCAGTCATTCACCCCCTGTCCCCCTCAGTGAGATGGGGGAAGAGGAAAGGAAGAATAAAAGCAAGAAAACTTGGGGGTCAAGATAAAACAAACAAACAAACAAATAATTGTTTAATAAGTGAAAGATAAGTGGAAGAAGAGGGAAGGGAAGAAAACAAAACAAAACAAGTGATGTAAAAGCAATCACTCACCACCTACTGTGGGTAGACCGATGCCCAGCCAGTTCCCGAGCAAAAGATGGCTAACCCCCTAAAGCCCCTTCTTTTCCCTTTTATTGCTGAGCATGACATTAGGTGGTATGGAGTATCTCTTTGGTTAGTTTGGGTCATCTGCCTGGTTGTGTCCCCTCCTAGCCTACTGCACACCCCACAGTCTATTCACTGCGGGGGGAGAGTGAGAAACAGAAGGCTTTGATGCTGTGCAAACATTGTTCAGCAAAAGCTAGAACATTAGCGTGCTATCATCAGTACTGTTTTGGTCAAAAATCTACAGCACAGCACCATATGAGCTGCTATGATGAAAATTAACTCTAATCTAGCCAGGCCCAGTACAACCTGACATGTCAAAAAAAAGAAGAAAAAACGACACACAAACCAAAATCACTCAACTACCGTGAACAAAACAAAAAGAGTAAATAACCTGCTTGCTACTAGAATGCTGTTTTTGTTGGTTGGGTAACTTAACCAATTCCTCTTCCCTTCTGTCTAATAAGAAGGAAAATATCACATGCTACAAGAGGGTAAAATAATTGCCTGTAAATACCATTTTTGTTTCCCCCATTAAAAGTACTTGCATGCTGTACGGATTTGCCCAAATTCCAGCCATCATTGTCGCTGTACCAATGCAAAGCACTGCACTAGGCAAAGCTAGACTGGCATCGTGTGAAACAACTCTTTGGTTTCAAGCAAATGCAAGTTGCAGTTCACCGTATTTAGACTACAGACAGGTAACATCAAGTATTGATGACCAGACTTTCAAGTAACAACTTCCCAGTGTGAGCAATACTTGCATACGCAGATCAGATTAAATGAGGCTGGTATACAAAGGGGTCCAAGTCACACTAAACACTTTAGATGGGAGAGTATCCAAAGGGAAAACAGGCGAGAGCATCAGAGCTACCCTCTCATTTGGGTTTCACTGCAGTATGGCCTCTTCTGGAGACCTGCCAGTGTTACATGGATGCAACATCTCCCCACTAGCAGCTGTCCATCTTTGGAGATACGTCAATTTCCTCTTTTTGCAGGTTCTACTGGAGGGAAGGAGAGATTCCTGCCCCGTTCCGCCATCACAACCTTGCACATGGGTTTCTTTTGCTATGGTCTTTTGCCAGACATTTCACAGACCCTCATGTAAATGAGACCCAGGCTTTGAGTGAGGGAGTGAAAATGTTAAGGGAGGTTGGGAAAACGTAGGAAAAATCTCACCACTATAAGACTGCATGAGTCAGGTAAGGTGTATCAATAATTAAACATTAAAAAGAAAGAAGCAGAACGAGTGTGGATTAGAGGTACATCCCAAATATGGGCTGGAACTAATGAGGCTTTTCTTTTTACCATCAGAGAAAGTTTATTACACATACTTCAAAGGCACTTGACTTAGTGAGCAGTGGAGGTGGGTCAGAGGAACATCCTTTCCAGTGACAGCATAAAAGCAGAAGCATTCATAATGGAATGGCTGAACTGGCTATGAAAATAATAACCCATGACTCGGGAAAATTTTAAGGGGAGGATTAAACCTTAAAATAAAAAGAGAGGGAAGGGAGGAATGTCATATAAAATAAAAACAGAATCCTGCAGTTACTTCACAGCTACAAAAAGTGTGTACTGATGCCATAGATGCTTCTCATTGGCCAGGTCCATAAATCCTGACCTGTGATACACTGGGCTGTTAAAATTCCTCTACTCTCTTCAGCTGAGGCTGCCCAATTGAATATTAACAGTACTGAAAGTGGGGTAAAAAGCACCCTGATTACCAGTGTAGGTGTCACTACATTGAGAGCTATTGCACACATCACCAGACCAGAAACATTACAGAGAGACCTAAAGGGATAACAGTGAGGGTGGGGAAATAAGAAAAAAAAAATCATCCTGGAAAAAGTACAAGTTAATAAGCTTGAGGAATAGAAACCAAAAGAGAGAGAAATAGTGAATGGGGTGGAAATTGTTGGAAAGCAGTAAATTAGAAAATAAAGAGGGAGAGCTACGATCTGTTGTGCTTTTCACAGGAACTGAGAGACATGAACTGCTTGGTTCTCATCTCACTTGTGAGGCTCCCTGGCACCGAGCCCCTGCTTGAGTTAGATCCTCCTTCCTCTAATGCTGAGTCTTGCTTGAACTTTAAGTGATGTGGAGAGAAAAAGCTCTGGTCAGTGCTGACAGTAGACAGGCACAGCAGAGCACCTATACAGTACTGGATATCTAAACCACCCTTGTAACGGTGCCATACAGCCAGACAAATCTAGCTGTTTCTCTTGGCACCCTGTAGCTAGATCTTGTGATTCACAAGGAATCACATCAGTTTGGCAAGTAATTATCAACAGCTGTTGATACTGCAATGACATTTCAGGAACAGGGCTGTGCCACTATAACATGGGCTATAGCATATGGAATAAATAAAGGAGACCCTTAAACTAGAGCTCAGGCATAAGCAGACAAATCCCACGCTATTTGGAGCTAAATGAAAGCTATCACATCTTCTCTTTCATGATCACCAAATTTATCTACATTTCAGTTTCCAAAAGTTTGGTTCCTTAATTTTTTCTTGAATTTTAACAAGAGTTTCACAGGTTTTTATTTTTAAAAAAAAACCCCATATCTGGATCAACCATTTTCCTGGTTTTATCTTGAGCATAGATGGTAAGATTACTTCTGGGAGACCTCTGCTGCTCACTGAAGTCTGCTGTCTTAGGAAAAAAACCCCACAGTACATCTCATGTATGCACTGTTTTCTCATTAAAAGCTGGATTCTCATCTCATTTTCACCAATATAAATCCAAGGATAACTTAAATGAAAGTAATGGAGTTACTCTGGATTCAGTCTATGGTAAATGAGACAAAGATCTTGGTCTAATGTCATAAATGTCTCCCTTAAGATCTCCATTAGTAACACTGGGTTTTTAGTGAAAAATGCACCACATCCTTGCCAGATCCCCTGGTGGGGAAAAACGGTATTTTTAGTACATTAATTCTACACAATTACATTAAAACTTTTGGTAAGATCTCAGGGAAATGGTTACAATATCTTGCTATCTCAATATACTTCCTCACCAACAGCACTAGAAATGCATAAAGAAACTGCAACAACCCTAACATATAATTAAAGAACTCGTTTCAGTTTGTGTATATTCTAAGTCTATAAGGGGAAAGTGTGATTCAACCACACCTGTTTTCCCTCATAAGTATCATTAGTACTAATTACTTACAACTTCACTCATGGCAATCGCTGGATGATATTAAATTGCTTTCAATATATTGCTGAGAGATCCTAATTCCACTTGCAAGGTAGGAAATGGGTATCGGTAATTGGTAATGGTGCTTCAAGCTTTCAGGCTAATAATACAATTGTGATAGTACTTTATCCTGATTCACGTGGAAGAGTTTGCCTCCTCTTTGCCTTTTGACAATGAACCCACTATGAACAAGGCATCAGAGCTACAAAGCTCCTAGGAACAAGCTCATGTTTTGCCTGACATCTAGGCCAGACAGAGGCAGTCTTTGGAGAGTAGAACAAAAAGTACTAGCTATTTTGGATGTCTTATGAAGCATATCCTCAGTGCATTTTTGCAGAGGTGGACATGTAAGCATGACTTCTTTTTTTCTTCCCCAAAGCTCTCAGCCTTAAATCACAGCTCTCCTGTCTCTGCTTTGAACTCTAGTTGCAACTTCCTTCAGAGTTAACATTGTTTTTTCAAGCACTGGTCACAAGGGGACAAAAATAATGAAAGGTGCTCTCCAGGTCTCAACACACTTTCCAGAGATTTCTAACCCAATCTTTAGTTCTTAATTTTGACAACCTGGAGACCTTACATATTGTTAGAGAAATGATTAAACATCTTCCTCTTCTACCAAGGGATAAATTAAGACTAATCATAGCTTGGGATCACTAAAATAAAATTTCTTCTACTTTAGATTCTGCCTTCCAAGCTTCATCCCAAGAAATTAGCATTCCCATCTGCCTTCAATGTGAAAGTCAGAGCTATATAGTAAGGTACCCTAGAGCAATATATTTCAACAAAGTTAGTCCAAGCCTCACTCCAGTGATGGCTCTATGTTCATTAGTATACAGGATCTGTTCACGACTGAGTCACCCAGCAGAGCAAATCTGATACAGAATCAAATGTGGGCACAGAATGACATTTCTATTGCATTAGCCAGAACACACGATTTGGAGTTTATGCTGACTTTAAGCTTACTATGGAAAGACAGATGGTATCTGATCCAGGGTAAGGTTTCTCAGAATAGTTAAGCCATTAATATTTTGGAACAGAAATGAATCAGTGAATTTATACCAGATTACCACTTAGTGCTAGGTGTCTAGGACGTTTTGATCCAGTACCAAGGTCTCTAGTTTTTTATTTACTCTATCACTAAACAACAGCCTTCATCAATAAGTCTCTGCACCTCATAATTTTGTGCCTTTCAGGGAAAGGTTAAGTACAGACCTGGATATCTGGTGAAGTGTGCCTCGCCAGTTCAGAGTGAGTGTGTTCCAGCAAGGAACTGCAGATGGACCTCAGGTGTAGGCTGCTAATGTTTTCAATGCTTTATAGAAAACACATGGTGATGGGAAGATAGGAAAAGGGTTGTAAACCATAGGAAAGGTGAAAAACAAGGCAGCTCAAATATTGGTGTCACATCTGCAATGACAAAACAGCCCTGAAGCACATGAAGAACTATTGTCACTGAAACACACTGATATTCAAGCCTAGTGTTTGCTGTCCACGCTTAAATGGTACTGACTGTACTGGCTAGGTCAGGCTAATGCTGATCATATGTTCTGTATTGCCAATATACTGCGACTCCCGGGGGAATACAGTGGGTTAGGATAACTTCTCTTTTGTTACAGGGCAGGCAAAGAGCGTACTGCAACCTGCAGCTCTTCCTTACCTTTGCTTCACTTTAAAAGGAAATCTCCACAAATTCTCTCTCTGCACAGGTACATATTCCAGATATAGATCCATCCCTGACATGCTCCCTGGGACTGCAATCTCGCTTCTTTATCTGAGCTCGCCTCATACAGCAATGTCAGCCAAGTAAGACAGGAAAACAAAAAAATCAGTCATGAAACTGAAGGGAGGATTATTTGTTGATATAGAGGGCTCCATTAAAAATGAAGCTCATATAAGGGGCAACAGCTGCCTTAGCATTAGTACTGGGTAAGGTAGAAGCAATTTTAAAAAGCTTAGGGTATGTCTATTATTTGGTTTGATAGTATTGCTCTTTAAGAACCCACACATGCATATGTCCTGCTCAACTGAGTTTTCTAATTATTAGACAAGTGGAAAAGATGGCAGCTTTGAGCATCCGTGCATAGTCCAGCTCTTAAGAAAATTAAGATTTTCTAATCCAGCCATAAAATCCAACTATGAACCACAGAGTTTACAGCAAGACTGGCAAAAAGAAGAGGCTATGGCAGCCTGTTCTGCATTAGAGGTGGAAGGACTGTTCGGAGAATGGATTTGTACTGAATGTAGCTAGTTAGTAAGATTAATGAGTAGAAATCACATTGCGTGGTGGTCAGTTTTCAGTAATTTAATTGAAACAGGAACTAATTTCAAGGTGATACAAAAGTTCCTTTGAAGTTTGGCTATGATTTTTTTTCATGGAGTAGAAGTCAACATGTCATCAGGATGTAAAGGAAAAGGAGAAGCAAGTATTAACAGTATTTAACTTTAACCTTTGACTTAATCATTTGAAACTTCATGACTAGAGAAAGGAGTTGAAGAAGAGCAAGGAGGGAATCATGTCCAACAAATCTTGGTTAGATTAGATGGAACAGGTCTCATCTGGAAACTTCAAGATCATGGAGGGGATTTCTATTACCATAAAAATGAAGGATAAGGAGCAGCCTAGGATGTCATGCCATTGAACAGGTTATAAGGAGGCATTCAGAAAGCAGGAAGGAAATCCTGTTTCCCACTAATCATCACTGCCAGGTAGGGATGAGAAATCCAGAGTGGAGCCTGGAGAATTGAAGGTCAAATGAGAGGAAGTAATAGCAGACTTGTCTAGGCTCGCAGAGGGATAAGTAGCCATAAAGCACGTCTGAACTTCATGGCATTCCCTGCTGCCTGGTTGACCTTGGCAAGGGGAACTCCTGCAAGATCCTAGCTGGAAGCTTTTATGTTCTTTAAAATATGCATATCAGGAATGAAAAGTTTTTTCATCATTGATGCAACTGATTACAGGAAACTGATAGGCTTGTGCCTTCCCATAAAAATACTGATCAATAACAATCTCCACAGCTGTCTGGCTATGCTTGTCTATCCTCTTTCCAAATACGTTGTGTGGCTTGTCATAAAATTATGAACCTGTAACAGTGTACTCTGTACTACAATAGTTTGCTGGGACAGAGTAAATGGTCTGCGACTGGTCCATAACTTCAATTTAAAGTTTGATAGTAAAGATGCACAGTCATCTATCAGAAGTTAGGAGAGCTGATATGCTCCAGTGGTCCACTGCTCTAGGAGAGCCAAGTAACGAGTAGATGGAGATGCAGATTTGTGGAAGGAAAAGCTCTATTACCATTCTTTATGAATCCAAGAGACTTTGCAGAGCACAGCTGTTAAAGATATCACACAGAGAGAGGGAAAGTCCCCAGTGTAGACTGATCCCAAACAATTTAGGGCTTGCCAGGTCACAGCCAACACCCTGAAGCTCGCAGGCTATCAGTATGCAGCTGGAACCGGCTCTCAGCATGAAGCAGTGCTTTATAAGAGGGCTGCCTCATTTAGCAGTTCTCACTTCAGCCTCTGAATAGTCTCAAGGAGCAGCCCCATGCAGAGAACATTAAAGTAGTCCCATCTTTTGATAACTACAACTATCATGACAAGTTGTTTTTATACTAACTCCCTGGTACATAATCTAAACCCTAACTCCTGTTTTGCTGTGGTTTTGTTTTGAGTATTTACTCATGTGGACTGATTAGCCAGCCCTGCTCTAAGCTCAATACTTCTGACCTCCAAGTTAAGCAACAGGAATTCACTTTTACTCTTTCTCTGTTCTCAGTCAACCATGACCCCAGATTTTTTTCCTGGATTTAAGTTTATGCTTTACTTTTGTTGTTTATTATGTCATTTTGACACTTATGGAACCCCTGTAGTGTATTGTGATATACCTGCAAAAAGGCCAGTGTTAAAGACACTACGTGAAGAGGAGAGAAAAAAAAACCTCCTCATAAAACTGTCACCCACAACAGCACGTTTCTATGGTAATACAGGACTGCTTTGGGTTGTTATGGCAACTAAACCTTTAAAAGCAATAGCATAAAACCAAAGAAAAAAAAATCACAAAAATGGAGCTTCATCACTGCTCTTCTCAATTTTACAAATGATTCTCAGCCCTCCTACCCCACACAAAGACCAGATTGGGGGTTACAGTCATCAAAACTCTTTAGGAAGAGGAAGAAAACCACAGCTTCACGGCAATGGGTGCGCAGAGCCTTCTTATCACTCTCTTTTGGAAACAAGGACTAGAAGCGCTGGTCCACAAGCAGAGTTCCTTGCACCACAGAGCAAAACAAAAAAGTGGTAACAATGACAGTTGGACTAATTGCTGACTGCAGCCAAGTAGGGATGATATCTGCACTACCCACCTCGCGGGAGGGACAGGCCAAAATTACACTGAATTAAATATTGGATTAGCTCCTTAATGCTACTGTGTACTTCATTATTTCCTTGGCAAGTTTTTTTCTTATAGTCAGATGCTGCTGCCAAGGAAATGAAGAAAATTTCTAGATTGCTTCTATATACCTTCACAGAAATTTACTGTGATAATGACATTTTTAGCTAATCTCAGATAGGTTTCAAGACAAACAATCTTGACTAACTTGGCACATGTTTCCACTTCTCCCTTTTCCTATTCTTTCTTTCCTGCTCAGTATCCTGTATATTCACCCCCACTTTCCAACTCCACACTGTTTTCTCATTTACCTACCAGTTACATCCACTTCCTATTATTATATTTGAAAGAATTATATGATCATGGAATGGAACTGACAGTGTGCAAACATCCTCTTCTAATTCTGACAAGGTGCCTCAAAACTCGTACCCCAGCAGTGCATGCTTTTGCTGCCCTGCTTATGCACTTCAGCCTTTGTACACGTCAGACCTGGCTGAGGTAACCAACCCTTTTTACTTGTGACCCACACCAGGGGTCTAGAGTTGAAAGGAGACCATAGTTAAAGATTACTCCTCCAACTATTCACATCTTTTTTTAGTTAACCTATAAAAGAAGCTGTAAGTTCAAAGCAGGAATGTTTATGTAAATCAGCGAATATAGGAGCTAGACTTCTTTACTGATAAAAGTCAGCGTCATCCTGTTCCCTCCAATGTTTTATCAGGCTAGTTTATACCAGCCGAGCTGTGCTCTCTCAGGATTTTAGGACACCAGTGTAGCAATATTCAGATCATCATTTCTTAGTAGTATGGGAAAGCACCTGAATCTCCAAGTACTGTAAAAATTGGTGCCAATATGACTCTGAAGCAGGTTGGCAAAAAGCCTGTAGACAGCCCTACAGAATGCTACTTGGCACCTGCAATAATCGTAACCTGAAGCATGCAGGAAGGAAATATTATTACTGTCTATTAAATATAACATGTGCAGGAAGACATGGTAATGTCATGAATTAATGAAGTTCAGGAGATGCTGACCCAATTTCAGAGGTGATGTGCATTTCAGTAAGTTGCTCTGAGCATAAACTGGCAGACATTTTGTGTTGATGACAGAAGAGTGGTAGCATAGAGTCAGCCAAGGACAACTTTGTATGAGAAAAAGTACGATGGCTCACTCCACTGTAGGGCTTCAGGCCTGCTCAAAGTTACCAGTGTCTCAGCAGGGCAGAAGAAGTAAGCCTGTGCTAGGTCCTCAGCCTTGGGATGGTTCACAGTCTGGCCTATTCATCAACAGCATCACTGAACATTAGAACACCTTCTTTGCCATACACCTCCACCTCTGTTCCCACCAGACAAATTCTCTTGGTGTGTCAGAATAGCACTTATTTGACAATTCCCTCAGTCCCTAAGCAGATAGAAAAAAACACCCCATACCCAAACACAATGTAAGTAAGTAGCTTCAGGGTTTCACTTAGTTGTGCCAATAGTTAATGGCTCTCAGGAAGCTGTTCTGCTGACACATCCCAGCTCCAGAATGAATCCCAGAACCACAAGGACCAGAAGCAGCTGACACAGGGCTCATCTTACACCCACGCAGGAACAGCATCAGCTTAGATCTTGAGATCCTTTTGAGCATTCAGGCAGTGCAGAGGAAACATAAATTGGCCTGGGTCTTCAGCAGGAAACGTCGCATGTGCATCTCTTTTACTGACATGAACGTGCACACCATTTACCACAGCTATGAATTTTGCACTTCAGGTCCAAATTGTTTTCAGGACCAGCCCTTGTGCAATGGAGGCTGTTACAGATCACCATACTTGACACGTAAGCCCAAACTATGAATTCCATTGCGACTAAATGCAGGAAATAGTAAATAAAAATACTGAACAGTTGTGGACACACTTGGTCCCTGAGTTTTACTGTATGTTTATCAATCACCTTTTGGCATGTATCTGGAAGGGCTAGGTCAAAAATCTTTTTGTGGTTAGCAGTGTCTCAAATCACAGAAAAGATTTACTTTGAGGAAAGGGTCAGAGGGAGAAAAGATCCTTCGTTTAATTGAACTGCTTGGCCCATGCTGAACGCAGGCTAGAGATTACTGCAAAGACCATGGAGTAGAGCAAACTTGAGATTTAAGTAAAACAAAGACACTTTGGAGATGCAAAGTGAAGTGGGCCATTACAGACATACCTACTTCTTTCTTTTAGCTTGGGGGTTAAAATAAGGGGTTCAAACATCCCTGATTCTCTAGATTGCTTGGAAAAAGGAAACCTGTGAGGTTTCTACTATTTCCACAAAATTGGATTGATTATTGATTTCGTTTACATGTCTACTTTTTAGTTCATGTAACTGTCCGCAGTTTTTGCTCATCGTGCATTTGTACACAGCCTTAGTTCAGTTATGTAATAAATTGGTTTAATTTTGTACACTCTTTTCCTTCTTCCCTGGTTGTGCAGAGAGCAATACCATGCACTCATCCTTGCTGATGGGACAATCATACCATTGACCTCTGGGCAACACATTCTACCTTCCAGCTTGAGCCTGTGAGACAGATATTCCCTACACCGCTTTACCCTATGCAAATCCATGTGCTGCCAAGGACAGTATTACAGACATAATTGGCAGCATGAAACCAAAAAGGTGAAATCTTGGATGAGAGCTTTGTAATTGGAAATGGGGCCTTAGGTCCTTAAAAATATGGATTACTAATGCAGAACAAGGTAGGCTCAGAGAATATGCCTGGTTCAGAGAAGGAAAAAACAGAATATCAAGTTATTACAATGCATGTCACAGAGAACTGTGAAAAGCATATGTGCTTGATAGATTGCATGTGATTAGAATGAGGTCCTTAGGCACGGAAACCTATCTATTAAATATCTTTCTTTCTTTAGTCCTAGTAATATAACTATCAAACCTTAGAGTAAATTTCATTTGTTAGGTGAATGACCCGTGTGTCTCATCTGCTTGCCTTTTTCACACATGCAGAGGTGAATCATCATTACACATTATTAACTGCAATGATGGACAGGTTGCCACTCCCTCCATATTCACTGCCTGCTCATGCAGTTGCTCTGCTTTACTGTCACCCAGGGAACGCAGTGACTGGCCAGAGGGATTAGTACATGGACTTAATTTGTGTGCTCCACCCAAGACGACTGGCAGACATTGAGGTTTGGGGTTTTTTTAATAGCCCTCTAAAAAAAAAAGAGAAATTAAACAAGTTGTGATGGGGCAGGGGCAGGGGTACTAAATGTATCTGAGGGGGAACATGTCTATAATTGCACGAGAAGGTGAACAGACTGCAGGAGAAAACAATCATCCCAAAACATTTATCAGTGGACAGCAACTCCTGACTGATTTCCCCTTTTTAGTTGGGGGTGTGTGTGTGTGTGTGTGTATTATTATTTTCCTCCTCAGTTTGTTCCCTCCCACTTTTCTCATAGGTTTTCATTTCAGCACAGCCTACTGGCATCCCATTCCCAGAAATGCACTTTTCCTCTGCCAAGAACAAACACACAAAGCAGAAATGCTCCTTCTCCCAGTGTCTACCCTCTGGGAGCTGGATTTTCTAGCTTCTGGAAAGTCACAGCTTCTGCTAGTCAAGGGAGATGGGGATATGCACTTTGCTCCTCTGATGCCACGCTCTGCCCAGATTTCTCTCAATAAGTATTTGCAAGGCAATTCAAAAAGCTCTAGGTCCATCCTCCACAGTTGGAGCACTTGAGATTAATAGAATTAAAGTCTCTTTAAATCCTGAAGAAAGAGCTCAGAGGAGACAGAAACTGTTTTTTGCTTTAACACTGTGTGAGTCACACAATGTTTAGTTTGGGTGTTTGATACATTATAGCATCTAAGCCAAAAAGACAGCTGCAGAATGAGTGGCAGGTTAACAAAGACTGGAGAAAAATAATACAGAAAAAGCACTAGATTGATCTTGAGAAGGTAGAAAAAAAGTCCTCAAAATTTCAGTGTTGCCAACAAGATTTTATTACAAATCTTGTAGTATGTGGTGGATTTTTATTCTGAAAACTCCAGTTGTGGAATCAAAAGATGATAAAAGAATATCAGCTTTCATTTTTAATTAAAATATTTCTAGCCCCCATGGGAAAAAGCTTGAAAACATGACCAAAGGGTATCCCCTGGCAATCAAAATGGAAAAATAAAGAACCCAAATCTTCTATTTTATTTCACTTTATTTTAGAATTTCCCCCACCATGAGTTATACCCAATTTCTATGCACTGTTGGTATTTCACCTCTAAATATTTCTGCCTGGTGGCAGAAACAGACAAAGAACCATTCAGCTAAAAAAGAACTACAGATGTCTCAGAAACTGCAGCCATTCTATTTTGGCAGCAATTCATAATCAGAATTTTCTGATTATGTCCCTTGTCACATTAAAACCCATAAACTAGAATGTGCACATGCTGATCTGTATAATAAACTCTCTCCCCTGGAGCTCATTTACTGAGGTCAACTTTCTTACATACTGCCTCCTCAATAAAGGAATACCATAGCAAAGCAAGCTGCAATTAGAAAAAAAAAAAGGAAAAAAAAAAGAACTTCCAGCCAGTCAGCTTATCTGACAAGTGTGGAGACAGAAGTGTTCTTCCCTAGACCCACAGAATCAGTAAGTCCCATCTCTTTGCTTGATCCCCTCCAAATTAAAATCAGCAAAATTAACCTCCACACACAGTTAGAAACTTGCCTTTTTTCTGAATATCCTAAATCCTTACTTTCTTTGGCTTTTCACCAAGATAAATCAGTGTTCACTCCTGTAGTTTCACACACAGATGGTAACAACAGCATCATGAGACAGAGGAGCATGACACACCCCAACAGTTCTATCAGCTATAGCTAACAAATAGGATTCTTTATCGATGAAGCTTCAAAGCTTCTGCAGCAGAAAAGAAGAAAACACTGTGATATAACAATCAGGAATAGAAAATCTTAAGCAGATAGAGTCTCCACAGGAACCTTTTCAAAGAGAAAATGTATTTCATTTGTGGAGTAACCCTAGGATGAGCTATGTACTGTAGTCTAACGATTAAACACTTACACAAGTCTTTCAGAAACTAACAGATGTTCCTTTTATGAGCAAAGACAAGTGCCATTCGGCCTTTTTAGACTTGTATAAAAATTCAGAAAATTTGAAGCTATTTTAATAGCTGCCTAACAATTTTATTAATGCACTCTGCTACAATGTGATCCCGTTTCCTTCACAAAAAGACTGACTCATACCATGGATTTTTACACACACTAAGGTGCACGTTGCTAATGCCTTCCTCTTGATTAGTAAGAAAAGAAAACCTATTGTACTGACCAGAAGGAACAGAAAGATCTCTCCAGGATTTAACACAAACAGCGTGTCAGCCCGCAGAGATCCTGTCTCAAAATGATCTATGGAAGCTTTAATGATTTACTCACTGTAAACTGACAGACTGAACTACAGAACCTGCCCAGAATCCATTCTGTGGCTCAAATCCTGGCTTCAGCCATAGGTGACAATGAATTTTAAATTTTAATCTTGGCAACAACTGAATATTTTACATCATCACAAGAACGAGCATACCTATAAAAAGTACAATCTTTACAGAAGAAGAGCCTAGGTCTATGACAGGTATAGTTTATTAAAACAGGGCTTCACTGATAGAGCCAAATTCAGGGAAATTTATACAGCACCTGCTGACTCCGCCTGACTCTCACTACTGCCATCAGCATCTCACTTTCTGGCACGCTAAATTCACACACAAACGAAAAGTTATGCATGCATTTGATATTACAACCTTATGCATAATAGTTCTTGTAGGAATATCATTACTAAACCACCTACACAAGATGTTGAATTTTGTGATGGTTGTGATTTTTTTTTGCTTGTTTGCTCTTTTTCCTGAAGAAGCTGCAAAAATAGCATGAACCTAGATTTTTACCTCACGCATTCTGCAGAGCAATATGCCAAAGCACCCACATACTGAGTGTTTGCAAATTTTAAGTTTGGGATTGACTATGTGCCAATCCCTCTTCAGCTGTGGGCACCTGATCCTGCATCAAAATCGCTGTTGACCTTTTCTGGTATTTATGATGTCAGTATGGATTTTTATCATTGTTTGAGCTCCTGACACAAAGCAAACAGCTTCTATAGCATGTTGTTATTCATGCAAAGTATGAATATGGGAATCTTAGTCTTCCTATCAAGCTTGCCATTTCTCCTTCTTGGATGCTTGGTTAATGGAGGTAGGTGATTCTGCCTTATTGCCTTCACCAGCCTTCCAGAGAAGACATACTTGCACAGATGAACACTAATTGTAGCTTATATTCTCTGGATGACTTAATCTACACGTAGAGTTATTTGAAATACAGTAGTTATGTACTAGCCGGTCTCTATTGTTTAAAAGTACTTAAAATATTCATCATATCAGCTAGCTGGATTGTGAGACTAACATGTAGTAGTAGGACAGCAGTGTTCAATATAGCCTCTGAGTTACGACATGTACTTAGAAATACCATAACGCCCTGAGACGTGGCATTCAACTTAACACAGAGTCTCTCAACACTGATCTCTACAGGGGTTATTCAGGTCTCATTTGTGGGTCTCAGCTGTGACTCATACATAGCAATGGCCTAAAGGAACCAGGCAGAGACAAGAATTGTCACCTGACACTAGGTAAAGCACAAAGACGGTCTCTTGCTATTTATATATACAGCACCCAGCCCAAAGAGGCTGTGATCCTGACCGGAACTGCAACCTGTAACATAAATAATGATGACAACTGTTATAGTCAGGTCCCAAATAAATTCACAATACCATTTACAATGAATGCTCTTGAGAATCCACATTTAACATACAGTTAACGTAAAAATCAGAAGTTTGGAAAAAAGAACCCACATTTCAGTACCAAGAGTTTGGGTGAGCAAGAATAATAAAACAATTAGCTGATGTGGCCTTTAAAAGAACGTTAAGATTGATGGCAGAGAGCATAGCTTTGGACTGGTTCTTAGAAGAATTCACACAATTTCTGCAATAAAAGCATATTGGTTACAGTAATCCTTGCTGTCTGAAACACTTTGCAGCACTTCATCCAAGAATGCCTATGATCTACCGTCCCGCTCTTCTGCCCTTAGGCTAGATGCTTTCTCAAGTTTTGAACTGTCAAAATCCAGTGAAAGATGAATAGAAAACATAATCAGTGTCAACTAAGTCACAGAAAACATGCATGACAGGTTATCTTCACCAGACTGGCTGCAGACTCACACCTTTGAAGTAAGTATTTTGGAGGTATATATTTGTCCTAGAGAAACAGACTGCTTATCTTCGGGAGAGCAAGAGAGAATGAGGCTAAAGCGGGAATGTCCAAATCCCAGCCGAAAAGCTGGATCTGACTCTTGAAATTTAAGCTACTGGTTCCCAAAGACACATTTATGTAAAGAGATTGAAGCTTGCATATAAAAGGAATAATAATTATACAACCCGCAATAACTGCTAAGAGAAGTTTTTAAATGTTACATTGCTTGAGAGACACTGTTTCAGGCTACCAAAGAGAGGTGTGAATTTCTCCCAAAGCCTAAGGTTGCCACTTCAAAGAAGCGATTTTCAGATAAAATCACATATGTACAGCCCTAATTTGTGCACTCAGTTCCAGTATAGTTGGATCATTTATTTTAAGGGTGCATGCAAAGAACTTATCAGAAAAGGGTAGAAGAGCAATAATTTACAAAGGAATCCTACTCCCTTTTTTCCATCTACAGAGCGAATGTAATAGTAGCTTTACCACCTAAAAAGTCTAAGTTACTATGTAAGGGTCTGATCTTTTCAGCAACATTTAAGACGACAGGAAGAACCACCTTTGCAGAACAAGGATACTGGGTATTGCAGGTGCTATTTAAAACATACTGTGGGCCTTTCTACACGGCAAATTGGACCTGGCTGAACTGCAAGACAATCCTGAATCTGAGTTTCTTCCAAGCGTGGTGTCCTAGAAAAAAGGAATCTGAGCTACTGGTCTCTCTTTGTCACTATTTTTGTTGGGAAGAAAAGTCTTCCTGGGCAAAGAAAGAATCGCAGACTCTAGGACCTTCTCTCTCTTTATCTGTGTGGCTGTAAACAGGAAGAGGCTGTGCTGGACTGTCTTACGGGTTATCCTACAGCAACCTGCAGAAGGAAGCTTTTGCCTTTCCCGTGCTGATGTGAAAAATTCTTCTATTTGCTCAAACAACATCCTGGTGCAAGCAGGTTTATAATGGCTACTTCTAGCCAACAACTGGGCGTTTGAACATTTCTAGAAGGAGAGCCTGTGGTTCTAAAGCTGCCCTCCAAGCTGGGATTGGGTATAGTGTCAGGTTTCTTTGGAGAGTAGAACTTGCCTTCATAGGAGTTTTAATTCTCTTCTGTTTAAGTAATATTTCAACAAACACACTAGATATTTTCCCAAAGAAATCTTCATAAACTTACTTGGGACTTCTGAGGGAGAAACAAGGAGGGCATTAAAACATCAGTTTAAAACCAGATCCTTTAGAGGAACATTTGGGGCTAATGACATGAGACATCCTTTGAATCTTTTGTAATACTGGCAGGATAAATAAAAAGACACTGAGGACAAATTGAGAATCATCATCTGATTTAAACCAATCTTTTACAAAGCAGTAAAAGAGCAACAGTATCTCTCCAACTTACTTGCCCTTGCTTTCCAGGATGATTCATGTCCATTGGGTCTTTGCCTAATGGGACTGCACCCCATGATACAGGCTGGAGCACAAGCTTGTGCTCAGGCACTTTCATTTCTCTCTCCTTCCCAACATTTAGGATCACTGTTTTGGGCATACGTGCCTTCCAAAGTCCTCTCCCATCCTGATCAACTGCTGGGGCTATGGGATTGTCCCATTAATTCTTTCTTTGTGCATGACCATCTGGGAGATGAGCAGATATAGACACTGACCAATTTATTGCCAGGATTAAAAAATTGTGGAGAAGCAGCTGGTCAGCCGGAATTAAAAAGACAGACCGGATAAATTAGAAAACGATACATTTGGCAGTTCTGATATGTATGATCAGGGGGATGGAACACCTCTCCTATGAAGAATCATAGAATCATATAGAATCATAGAATAGTTCGGGTTGGAAGGGACCTCTAAAGGTCATCTAGTCCAGCCCCCCTGCCATGGGCAGGGACATCTTCAACTAGATCAGGTTGCTCAGAGCCCCGTCCAATCTGACCTTGAATGTTTCCAGGGATGGGGCAGCCACCACCTCTCTGGGCAACCTGCTCCAGTGCTTCACCACCCTCAGCGTAAAAAATTTCCTCCTTAGATCTAGTCTAAATCTACCCCCCTTTAGTTTAAAGCCATTCCCCCTTGTCCTGTCACAACAGGCCCTGCTAAAAAGTTTGCCACCATCTTTTTTACAAGCCCCCTTTAAGTACTGATAGGCTGCAAGAAGGTCTCCCTGAAGCCTTCTCTCCTCTAGGCTGAACAACCCCAACTCTCTCAGCCTTTCTTCATAGGAGAGGTGTTCCATCCCCCTGAGCATTTTCGTGGCCCTCCTCTGGACCCGCTCCAACAGGTCCGTGTCTTTCTTATGCTGAGGGCTCCAGAGCTGGACACAGTCCTCCAGGTGGGGTCTCAGCAGAGCAGAGTAGAGGGGCAGAATCACCTCCCTTGACCTGCTGGCCACGCTTCTTTTGATGCAGCCCAGGATACGATTGGCCTTCTGGGCTGCGAGCGCACATTGCTGGCTCATGTCCAGCTTTTCATCCAGCAGTACCCCCAAGTCCTTCTCGGCAGGGCTGCTCTCAGTCCCTTCATCCCCCAGCCTGTATTGATATCAGGGGTTGCCCTGACCCAGCTGCAGGACCCTGCACTTGGCCTTGTTAAACCTCAGGAGGTTCACACAGGCCCACTTCTCGAGCTTGTCCAGGTCCCTCTGGATGGCATCCCATCCCTCTGGCGTGTCGACCACACCACTCAGCTTGGTGTCATCTGCAAACTTGCTGAGGGTGCACTCGATCCCACTGTCTATGTCATTGATGAAGATATTCAACAGTACCAGTCCCAATACGGACCCCTGTGGGACACCACTCGTCACCAATCTCCATCTGGACATTGAGCCGTTGACCACTACCCTCTGGATGTGACCATCCAACCAATTCCTCACCCACCGGACAGTCCACCCATCTCATCCATACCTCTCCAGTGTAGAGAGAAGGATGTTGTGGGGGACCGTGTCAAAGGCCTTACAAACGTCCAGATAGACGACATCTGTAGCCCTTCCCGTGTCCACTGATGCAGTCACTCCATCGTAGAAGGCCACTAGGTTAGTCAGGCAGGACTTGCCCTTGGTGAAGCCATGCTGGCTGTCTCGAATCACCTCCCTGTCCTCCATGTGCCTTAGCATAGCTTCCAGGAGGATCTGTTCCATGATCTTCCCAGGCACAGAGGTGAGACTGACTGGCCTGTAGTTCCCTGGGTCTTCCTTTTTTCCCTTTTTAAAAATGGGGGTTATGTTTCCCCTTTTCCAGTCAGTGGGAACTTCACTGGACTGCCATGACTTCTCAAATACGATAGATAGTGGCTTAGCAACTTCATCCGCCAGTTCCTTCAGGACCCGCGGATGGATCTCATTGGGTCCCATGGACTTGTGCACCTTCAGGTGCCTTAGATGGTCTTGAACCTGATCTTCTCCCAAAGTGGGCGGCTCTTCATTCTCCCAATCCCCTCCTTTGCCTTCTGCGGCTTGGGTGGTGTGGCTCAAGCACTTGCTGGTGAAGACCGAGGCAAAAAAGTCATTGAGTACCTCTGCCTTCTCTGTGTCCCTGGTAACCAGGTCTCCCATTTTATTCTGGAGAAGGCCCACATTTTCCCTCGTCTTCCTTTTATCCCCGACGTACCTATAGAATCTTTTCTTGTTGCCCTTGACATCCCTGGCCAGATTTAATTCTATCAGGGCTTTAGCTTTCCTAACCTGATCCCTGGCTGCTCGGACAATTTCTCTGTATTCCTCCCAGGCTACCTGTCCTTGCTTCCACCCTCTGTAGGCTTCCTTTTTGTGTTGGAGTTTGTCCAGGAGCTCCTTGTTCATCCGCGCAGGCCTCCTGGCATTTTTGCCTGACTTCCTCTTTGTTGGGATGTATGGCTCCTGAGCTTGGAGGAGGTGATCCCTGAATAGTAACCAGCTTTCTTGGGCCCCTCTTCCTTCCAGGGCTTTGTCCCATGGCACTCTGCCAAGCAGATCCCTGAAGAGGCCAGAGTCTGCTCTCCTGAAGTCCAGGGTAGTGAGCCTGCTGTGCGCCCTCCTCGGTGCTCTAAGGATCTTGAACTCCACCATTTCGTGGTCACTGCAGCCCAGGCTGCCCTTGAGCTTCACATTCCCCACCAGCCCCTCCTGGTTGGTGAGAACAAGGTCCAGCACAGCACCTCTCCTCGTTGGCTCCTCTACCACTTGGAGAAGGAAGTTATCATCGATGCATTCCAGGAACCGCCCGGATTGCTTATGCCCTGCCGTGTTGTCCCTCCAACAGGTATCAGGGTGGTTCAAGTCCCCCATGAGGACCAGGGCTTGTGAGCTTGAGGCTGCTCCCATCTGTCTAGATTCTAGACAGAAAGGCTGAGAGTTGGGGTTACTCAGCCTGGAGAGGAGAAAGCTTCGGGGAGACCTTCTTGCAGCCTATCAGTACTTAAAGGGGGCTTGTAAGAAAGATGCCAGCAAACTTTTTAGCAGGGCCTGTTGCAACAGGACAAGGGGGAATGGCTTTAAACTAAAGGGGGGTAGATTTAGACTAGATCTAAGGAGGAAATTTTTTACGCTGAGGGTGGTGAAGCACTGGAGCAGGTTGCCCAGAGAGGTGGTGGCTGCCCCATCCCTGGAAGCATTCAAGGTCAGGTTGGACGGGGCTCTGAGCAACCTGATCTAGTTGAAGATGTCCCTGCCCACGGCAGGGGGGTTGGACTAGATGACCTTTAGAGGTCCCTTCCAACCCAAACTATTCTATGAGTCTATGGTTCTACGGTTCTATGGTTCTATGATTCTATGTTATGAGGGCTGGCAGCAGCACAGGAATTCTGTCTCCATGTGTAAGTTAGAGCTTTTCACAGCTCTCATCAGCTGAACAACCTTGCCTAGCTCTATGGAGACTGACTTACACCCACTTACTTCTAGTAATTATCCTTCTCCATGTTTCTATATTTTCTGTCTGTATTTTTTTCAATCTTAGGCCTACCTCTGCTCCATATTCCTGTCTTTACAAGCAGTCTTTATGCTTGGTTTCCTTCCCCAGTAAAAAGCAAGGGACCTTCATTGAAACTATGGCAGAAAATATAAGCAAGGAGATGATCCCCCTCACTGTCTCAATTCAGATTTTGCTATCTTTGACCATACAGTGCTCTACGCCCAAGTTCAGTTTATACACCTTTTTTCCACCTGCTACATCATGCTAATACATCATATTCAGTAAACTATTACTATAAATGGGACATTAGCACGCTGTGAGACAGCACAGCATTACTCCCTATGCATACATTTATGTGAATTATGGTTGTCAAGGTATATGTTTACATGAAACTCAAGGGTCAGTGTAGGGAAAGGCTTGGTGAAGAGGTTTGAACACTACTTGAATACGAGGAAAAACTTTATATTTCTTAGTGAAGCAAGTTTGTGAATAGTTCACTTAAGTATTAAGTATTAAGGTGATTGCTTCTGGCCTGCTGAAGAGACATCAGTGTATCCAGGGAAGGGAAACAAATGCATGGAGAAGCAAGCACTAGAACCCAGTCCTTGACTGTAGAGCTGAAGGTAACAGCTCCTGCCCATTAGCTGGGTACTGGGAAAGGCAAACAGGCCTTGTGGATTTCAGCATGGGGTAAGTACAGTAAATGTGCTCTTTTTTCTGTCACCTTTCTAACAGAGCGGTTTATTTTGGCTTCTGTAAATAAACAGTCCCATTTGCTTAGGCTGACTTTGCTTGAGGTGATTTTAAGAGAGCTGATGATATGCATCAAGGCTACACTTTTATGGGACTGTAAATCTTCAAACCAGGATACTGGAATGCCTCTGCACTTACCAGCGCTCCAATACATATTCTGAGGGCAAGAGGAGAACAATAGGGCACGTCTCTCACTCTGAAAAGCTGGCAACACTGGATCCTGGGAGAATTAAATGGTTTTAGCAGTGTGTTAGCCAGGAAAGTGCTCTGGTTTGTGACAGGGTAGTAGGGAACTTTTTTGTGATCATCTCCTTACACAGTTACTCTGAAAGTGTCCTTTCTTAGTCAAACTATCAAGGAGTTTTTCAAGGAGCTGCGGGAAATGGGTATAGGTAGAGAAAACTACTTTAGGTGGATACTTCAGATCCAGAACCCTTTATCAACTCATAAAGAGGAGCAAGCAGTAACTCATTTCTATTCACATGTATAAATCTGCCCCCTTCATCCTCCTCCCCGGCCCAAGTATGATCCTAACCTCATTCTTTTTCCGTGGTAACATGGAAAAGTTATACTGGAAGTAATAATTAAGTTTTATTAATAAAAAATAATATAAAACAAGTTATTCCAAGTATTGAATACCAACAGGTGCTTGAATGGTAGGTCACTACAGCATCCTCATAATTCTTTATCATCTACTGTATTGTCAAGCTGTCACCTGTCCCAAATAATTAGACCAATAAAACAAACTACATAGATAATCAGTGTTGTCAATCATTCTATATGGAACATTGTTGAGGAAAGAGCTTACAAATAGAACAATTATATTCAAACACCAAAGATCAAAAGAGTGAAAACATTTAACAAATCTCAGATAGCCCTTTTACCCCGTTGTACTGTTTGCTTTACCATTCTCCCTCCCCCACAAATAAAGACATTAAAAAATCATTAGAATACCTTTGAACTTGTGAAAGACGGCCCATAGCTCAGCAATGTCAGTGGCAAATGTTATGTCTGTGTCGAGGACAATGACTCGCTCAAGGTTGGAAGGTAGAGTCTTAGTCAGAACCAACTTCATCAGCCCGTAAATCCCAGAGTAGTGTTTGTTGGGGATCCAAGACACTTCCGACTGACAGGAAATGGGAAGTGGGAAAGAGGAAGAAAAAATAATCTTCATTAGAGAGAGAAATTCTTCCTGACACTAGTTTCTTGTAATAGTGGAAGATCTCTGAAGTACCAGCAATACAACACCATAAAATGCCAGGAGGAAAGAGTCATTTAAAATCCTGCTTCTAAATTAACTTCAGAAGCTCTGAAATACGCTGAAGTTTCTGAAAGCTTGAAAAAAAAAGTTCTTTGAGGCAACCGCTTTACACAATATAATTAAATTAGTTGAGCTTTTCCAACCTGGTACAATCCATTCTGAGACATCCATGTATCCTGATAAAATTGAAATGTATTTTTAATCCAAAACTTCAGGTGTATTGTACATTGCTTTCATTTTCAAACGGAACAAAAACTTTTGTGTTTGCCACTCCCAGAATTTTCTGACTCTGAAGTAGAGGTAACAAACATAACTTTTTTTCCTTTTATTTCTTAAAGATTTGGAGGCCAGAATTTCAAAAGGCCAGTCATTTGGCACAATGGGCCAGAAAATTGCAAAAGATTGTTTCTTACAAACTCAAATTTTCCTTAAGCCTTACATCTTTAACTTATAACTAGTGACATCACACAGACATGCTCAAAAGTGGAGAAAGTGGGAGAACATTTTCAGCCACATTTTTTTGTTTGTTATGTATTGAAGAGACAAACCCAAACATTTACATTTCTTCAGTAAGGGCTAAATAAAGCATTTCTACAGCTTCTAAAATAAGCTGGGAGACTAAACTCAATAGTTCATTGTTCTACTGGCACTAGGATGTTCCATGAGCTACGTTTCTTCTTCATTCTGTGAGACTCAATTTCTCAAATATCAAAAGTCACTGCTGAAAGTGGGATGTAGAAGTTTTTGAAAAGTTCCTACTGCCCTGTCTGAAACTCCTCTCGTTTAATGTTTTAAAGGGCATGCACTACCGTTCCCAGATTTTAAATTTTCCCCTGGGTCATGTTCCCATTAACTTCAATTAGTATTTTGTCTACAGGGGACCTGAGCGAGACAGATTTCAGGATTTGTCCTGACATGTTATACTTCAGAGAAAGTAGGCGGAAACTAAGTGCATTCATAAAACTGAGAAGATTTATTCTGTTGTTTAACTGTCTCATATCTATTCACTGGCATTCTAAAGTTTATTATGGGAAACAGCTTTTGCACAGAAGAGCTAATTTCCTCCAAAATCCTTCAAGAAAACCTTCCCATAATAGAATGGGTTCCTAAACTTTATTTGGAAGTTGGAAGAGTGGTTGAAGAAAGGCTAATAATAGCTGCTTAGAGTGCATTTCTTTTTGAATATAAAGTAACAAGGCCTCTGCCGATGCAAGCTGACCCGCTCTTTTCCCTCTAAAAGGGCACACAACTTTCTTCTGTATTCTCAGGGTTCCTGTACCAACGCAAAGAAGGACAAAGGCAAAATTTTAAGGGGGAAGGCAGGGAAAGCAGGTTATCATAAAACAACCCCAAAACAGAAAGTGCAAACTGAAGTGCGAAGTTTTGTTTACTTTTTTGAAAGGTATCTCATCCTGGCAATCCATTTGTGTGTTCTCTTGTCTGTGCATATAATTCATATATAATCACTTGCACACACAATCTGGCTGGCATTGTCGCCTACACACATCTATGTATTATTTACTTGTGCTCTCTATAGGATTTGCACTGTAGAATGCCAGAAGTAGCACAAGCAAGGAATGCTAGGACTCTGGTATAAACCACTATGAAAAAAATTAGAGAGTTAAGTAATACATAGCATGGTTTTATTTATGGCTCTAAAGAGCCATCATTCTAATTTCATTTTTTCTTGCTTGCTCTCTCTTTAGTTTGTATGGTGCTTAGAAGAGAAATCTAGTTTCTGTCTCCGAGATATATGCCAATATTAAGTCTCTAGTTATATAAAAATGAACCTCAATGCTCCCCAGAAATTTCTTCTATGTGTGTAACAGAAATAATTTCAAATCCATACCCTCAAAACTCTAGTTACTTGTGGTCCTAGCTCTCCCAGATGATGGCCCTAGGAATGGAGCGTCACATCAAGGTGTCAGCAAAGCAGTATTTACCCTGCTTCCCCAAACTCTGCATACCATTCTGAATCTGCCACTTGACGTCCTTGTGCTAGACCAGCCATGGAGATCAGCTCTCTTGTCATACTGACATAGTAAAAGAGTTAAAGTAATTTTACAGACTTGAGCTTGCTTTTATTATTACCCATCCCTATGTTATTAATTTTGGATGGCATGTCCTTCATTTAATTAGTCCAAATGCAATACTGCTCCAGAATAACTCTTAATACACTTAAGCAAATAAGCCTAGTAAGGCAGGGGTTCAGATGTCGCATGGATAGCCTGAAACAAGCAGGGAAAGTAAAAGGCAGCTGGAAAAGTAAGTCACCTGCAAGGAGCCATTAGTTTCTTTACTCTCAAGATTCCCAGTATCTAACACCACTGCAATGTATCACTGCAGGGAAGACATCCTTGCCTGGCTGTTCCTTCTGATCTGGCACACAGAAGCCAAAAGCTTGCCATCCTGAAGCCTGATGTCTGAAAGGATCGCTTTTGAAAATGAAAGGAGCAGTCCCTATTCCAAATGGTCCATCACAGCTGGTTAGCACGTGTTTTATTTGAGCATATGTTGAAACTTGAACTGTCAGTCGGTTCAACATATCTGCAATTTTCTCTTCTCTGCTGCAGGGTTGACTAAGACATAAACAGGGGTCCTAATTAGTCCCCAGCATAATTTCTTCACTGCTTTGCTATTCATGAATAATGTAACCATTCCAAATTCATGCCAAGGAAAACTCCTTACACTACACAACAGCACTGTGAAGGCTCACCCTCTCTGGGTATTACATATAGTCTTACTAAAAGAAATACAAGAACACTATGGTTGAATAGGTGCTTACTAGTTAAGAACTGCCAGTTTGAGATAATTAAGATGGCCTAAGCACAAACTCTTGCAAAATTCTGCAACCTCCAAGCTGTCCACTTTGATATAACTGATAACATTTAGCCATTTCATTTATCTAAATATTTTCTAAGTATTTTTTGTAAGTCTTAATACTTTTTTTTTCTCTAGCATAGTTAAAATGGCCCATATATGGAATGTTTGTGAATAATTTGCTTTACAAGCTAGATCAGAGTTGCCTTCAGAGAGCAAATATTCCTACAAGATATGTCAGGAACAGAAAAAAATAGAGTCAGTAAAAAAGGAAAGTGAAACAAATAGTGTGACATACTTTGCCATTTGTATAATTCTCAGTTCAGGAGAAATAGCTCACCTTGGATCTCTAGCTCTCAAGAGCTGGATTTTTGTTCATGAGAGGAGAATAAAGAAAGGCATTTAGCTGGTGCTGACAGCGATTCTTTTAAGTAAGCTAAGTGAAATAATATCTTCTCACGAAGTATCTTTCATCAGAACCATCTTTATTCTTTCCATAATTGAAGACTGAAAATACACTAAATTATCTAAATTATTTGGTGCTTCTGGCTATGAATATAGAAATTACATGCCCATGAGTCTGCATGCTGTACACAACTGATCACTCTGGTAAATGCCAGAGAAGCAGGAGCAACAGTCTCCATGTCCAGTGATACTCTACCAGCAAAATTATGCTCTGACTGTCTCTGGGAAAAGCTGGCTAAAACACAGTGGCTGTACACGGCCTAACTCAGCTTTCTCACAGTTGCTACCACTGTATAGATGTTCACTAGAGTTAGCAGCAGTGCCCTTTTTAAGGGGAGAAGCCTAATATAGACATACAGCTTAAAATCAAGCTTCCCTGTTTCTATGACGGAGAGAGGGGAAAACAGCAGCTCCTTCTGTTTGCGAAAGAATTGTATAGTGACTACATTCCCAAGTATTTAGGTATTTTTATTCTTAAAAACACTTGAGTCTGGTTGCCCACACATTGAGATCAAAGAGCACTACTCTTCTACCAAGTCATCATAAATATATTCAGCCAGACTTTGACTCTTATACTGTACTTCTTTAGGGAATTGTAGTGATTTTTTTTTTTCCTAGGTATGCTATTTTTCCCCCACAACCAGGTGATGGGGAAATTTGCCCAGGCTTCCCAGGTGAATACTGATTGCTCTGTAGCTGTAAGTGAAATCTGTACGTGGGCAGGTGTCTTGAGCCTCTTTGAAACAGATGGAGGCTTGGTCTTGTAGATTTAGCAGAGAGCAAATTTGGAAAACACTACCAACATGAACAGAATGACAGTGGGAACAGTGACCAACAGGAAAGGACAAACAACTTATAGGTGCCTGTATTGTGTCAGATCAAAAGTCCATCGAGCTCAGTAGCTGGCCTCTGATAGTGGATGGTGGCAGATGCCTACTGAAGAATACAGAAACAGGGAAATTCTACAGCGATACCACCCCCGTATATACATATACATGCCATCCTCTGGCAATTTGCACCAAATTTTGGAGCTAGAGGTGGTATTTTTTTCGTTAACAGCTTTTGATGGATTTTTCATCTGTGAATATGGTTGATTTTTGAAGTCCTGTAAGTTTTTAGCAACCACAACATCCTGCAGCAGAGAGTGCCACAGCTTATTTACAACTCCTGTTTGTTTGGACCTGGCTATCTACCAATTTAATTTGGGTCACATTCGTTTTCACAGAACGACCAGAAGAGCAAACCCATTTCCCTGAGTAGTTGTGGCTAATTCAGAACCCAACACTGTACACATAAAGTTAGTATTCTTTTTTCTCATGTGTCTTACTCTGCATTTATTAACAGCTGCCACCTGATCCTCATTGGGATAAAGACCAAGAAAACAGCTCTTAGAAAGATGAATGTGGGAAGTAGGGTGCAGGGATGGGTGCCAGTCATGAGCATAAGTGTGGAAAAGAACAAGGCAGGTGCTCTAGTTGAGCGAGCAGAAAAATGCACTTTGAAGTTACATGCCAGGATGAGATACAGTTTTGTTATTTGCTAAAAGCCCAATTAATTAAATTCAATTATTATTGCATTTCTATTTAAACCTTGTGCTCTTAAAGGTCATCAGTCTTACAGGCTAAGACACTTTGTTTGCAAATATGATTTTGCTGCACTCACCTTTCTCTTTGCTACATTACTAAAATTATGATAAACAGAGCAGTAAGGTGAAGCACAAGAAAAGAAATAATGTATTTGCTGCCTTACCTTAGTGCTGGTTTATATATACACAGGCTGGAGTATAAAAACAGTAGCAAGCATAGAAGCAGAGGAAAGCCAAACTAAGATTCTGTAGGACTGTACATGTTTCTCTCATTACTTACCACCTTCCCTCAAGTACCAGAGGTCAACAGAAAACCTAACAATCTGGCTTGCTATGTGCTTCTTGGATTGGGAGGGGGTATATAATAGTACCATTAAATAAAGCACTCAGGAGTTTTAGCTAGACAGCTACATAAGCCTGAGACTGCATTTCCCTTCCAAATGCAGCCTTTCCCCAGTTAACCAGATCTGACTACCTCCCTACCAGAAGAAAATCTATCCTAACTTTTCCTGATGCATAGGTTGCAGTCTATACAGCATCACAGAATCACAAAATGATTGAGGTTGGAAGGGACTTCTGGAGGTCACCTGGTCCAATCCCCCCTGCTCAAGCAGGGCCACCTAGAGGCAGTTGCCCAGGACGATGTCCAGATGATTTTTTAATATCTCCAAGGACAGAGACTCCACAATCTCCCTGGGCAACCTGGTGACTGTGCTCAGTCACCCTCACAGTAAAAAGTGATGTTCAGAGGGACCCTCCTGTGTTTCAGTTTGTGCTCACTGCCCCTTGTCCTGTCACTGGGTACCTCTGAAAAGAGCCTGGCTCCATCTCCTTTGCAGCCTCCCTTCAGGTATTTATATACACTGATGAGATCCCCCCCGAGCCTTCTCTTCTCCAGGCTAAACAGTCCCAGCACTCTCAGCCTTTCCTCATATGTGAGATGCTCCAGTCCCTTCATCTTTGTGGCACTTGGCTGGACTCTCTCCAGTGAGTCCATGTCTCTCTTCTACTGAGGAGCCCAGAACTGGACCCAGCACTCCAGGTATGGTCTACCAGTGCTGAGTAGAGGGGAAGGATCACCTCCCTCGACCTGCTGGCAATACTTTGTCGAATGCAGCCAAGGTTACCATTAGCCTTCTTTGTTGCAATGACACACTGTTGGCTCATGTTCAGCCTGGTGTCCACCAGGACCCTCAGGTCCTTTTCTGCCAAGCTGCTTTCCAGCTGGGTGGCCCCCAGCATATACTGGTGCATGGGGTAGTTCCCAGGTGCAAGACTTTGAACTTGTTGAACTTCATGAGGTTCCTGTCAGACCCTCATCTGTTAAATAGTATTTTTTCCCATTTTCTTAACAGAATTCCTCACTGTCCCACAGAATATATAGCACTGTAGCACCCCTTGAGATAAAAAAAGTGCTTCCTGTTCAGTATGATGAGATGAGGGAAGTTTGGCTGATGAAGTGTTTTCCCTGGCAGCATGTCCTTAAACATTTTACACTGGAAAAATGCAACCTTCAATACTGTATTGATTTTCTCACTACATTCACTGCATCTTCCTAGATATGCTTGGAAAAAAAATCAATCAAAATAATCCTCAGCTATGACATAATATCCCCATCCCCACTCCAAGTAAAAGACACCCTTTCTGCTCAGCTGACTTCACAAAAGCACCACTACAGCCAGTATCTTGCAAGAGCCTGAAGGTCAGACTGGCTGGGTTGATGCACCAGGCTGAGAAACAGCAAGCCTGGAAGCAGAAGGTGCCACTTGCGCACACCCCTCTCAGAGGTGGGCTAATAAATGGGATCAAATAGACCCAAATCCCACCGCTACCCAAACTTAATGGCTGCAGATTCACTGTTGTGGGGAAACAGTCAGCAGCAAATAGGAGGAGTCAGAAAACAGGGAATTTGAAAGGGCAGTCTGCAGGTAATTCTGCCTTCCTAGAGCTTTCACGCCAGGTTTTGCTATAAAAAAGATCTGGCATCTAGAATATACTGACTGAAATAAAGAGAGATGTGAATTAGGCTCCGTAATGAATGACTTGATGGAAACCTGGATTTCCAAAAGTATTCAGCATCTACTTGCTCTCACCAACTTCAACATAGGCACCACCTTCCCAAAGACTGTATCAGTCAGGTGATAAACTAACTTCAGGATCTTAAAAAAAACAAAGGAAGCAAAACAAAACAAAACTTCCAGGCCACAGCACAATCATAGAGAGTGTTGTATGTCTGCACAAATTGTATCTGAATTGTTCTGAATTGTATCTGTCACTGATCTGAAAAGCAGTGCAATCTACATGGTGCAAGAACTTACAGCTGGAGGGATCTCTGTGAAGGAAGACCAAATTCTTTGGTAGCTGCTGTCTTCAGGCAGCCCTTACAAATGGCCCAGGCATGGGAAACAGCCCTGGAAATTCTGTTGTGTGAATCAGGTAACAATAAAAATTGTTATTTCCTCAGATTGGATAAATAACTTCTTAGACACACTTGTTTTCACAGCTTTTTCATTACTTGTTTAGTGCTTTGCTGATTCTATGAACATTAGAAGTAGCAAGTTTTTTTTTTTTTAAATCATGTGACCTTTATTTAGGACAAAGCTAACAGAATTGGGGTTTTCATGTCATTTCTAAACTGGAGGAAAATACTGTCACCGTTTTAACAACCATCATATTACTAATTTTTTTTGCAACACAAAGCATAAAAAGAGGGGGAAAACAAACTATATCGTATTGCTGGCACAGGACAGGAACTTTTCTTGATGCACAGTTTTTCTCATCACTGTTTTTCATTTCACACTGGGACAACTTCATCCTGCTGTGAATTTCTGCCATATCTCTTCTCACATTCATGAAAACTGAGTCACAATTCCAGCAGCACTAGCACAGATCAGGGTTACTTTCAGGATAATCTTTCCCATTTCACAATGACTATACCTCACAACATCTAAAGTCTTTGCAGGGACATCTGGCTGATCCCCTTTCTCACTCTCCTGCTTCCCAGAGAGCAATATCAACATCTTGTTGCTGAGATTGGGTTAACTGAGTCATTGAGAAAGGAGGAGAATAGCAGGTTATAATTAAATATGGGTAACATTCATGCCTGGCTTTAGCACACTGTATTTCTTTTTTTACAAATAATAATAATAAAAAAAAGAATCAAAAGTGAGAGAGAGACCAATTCCAAGTGACCAAAGAGCCTGGGAGGAAGAAGGTGACTGTCACCTGTAATAGTTTCCTCAGGAGGAATGCCAAAAGGAATCTCCTTGCATCTCACCTTTGGAAAATCACTGCCTTTGCTCCATCCTTGTCAGGTATCCAGCAAACATTAACAGAAGAGCCTTATTTAAAAGAAAACAGACTCTTATGTTAATGTTTGCTGGATAACTTGTAACTTCAACCTTGAATTTAATTTTTTCCCAGGTGATTCACACGTTTAGATTATACTGATATTCCCCCCCATAACTGGTCCTTCCTATTTATATGAATGGTTGTCAAGGAAACCAGGAATCCAGCAAAGCTGGGTAACTTTTCTAGATTCAGAATTTCTGGTGCCTGAGTATTTAAAAAAATAATAATAATTCACACTGAAAAACAAGTGTAAGGAGATGGAAATTTATACATTTTTGCTAAAATTATTTTTCTATTTCTGCTGGCCTTTGCTGCTGTTGTTACTCATCACAGAAGCACTGGTGACTTTAATAGAATTCTGCCTCATCTCTTGCTTTATGAACAGATAATATCTTCCACACATACATGCAACAAGTCTGGATACAAATAGCGGTGAGCAAAAAGGTTGAGATGGAAATGGATGATTATCTGAACCTCTGGGTCCTGGATAATGTAGAGCAAATGCAGAAACCATGGAGCAAGCCACAACTGGAAAGGAAGATTAGATATTAAAAAGGCAGAACAAACAAAGCCTCCCAAATCAGCATCAGCATACAGCAAAGGAGAATAACTGCAAATTAATTCTCATCTCTGTAGCAAAGTCTGTAACATAGTCTGACTGATGCTGATGCTTGTTTTTCTTTTTTTTTTTCCTTCTTTCTTTCCAAATCTCTCACCAATACACACATACACACAAAGGGCAGACAAGAGGGAAAAACCTGATTTAAGAACGCTTCTTCAAAACAACTTCCTTGATAACAAAATTAACTGAGGGTGCCAAGAGTTAAGCCATGCTCTGTGTTTGGAACCAACATGCTTTATAGAGATGAAACTGCAGACTGTTATATAAAGTAAAATGAATGTTTTTTCGTCTCTGCCATTTAGGTAACAAGATATTCAACCATACAGCTTCTTCAGAAAAGAAATGACCAAATAGTAATTCACCTCCTGGGATCTTTGAGGATTATCTCCTGCCCCTGAGGTCTTTGGCTGGCTTTCCTCCACAAGGTTTCCATTCCTCCCTCCTTGCTTAGCCCCACCAAACTCAAACAGCCAGTTTCCATTTGACTCTGAGTCCTTTTCTTTACTCTCATCTGAGACATTCTTAATTTTCTCCACTGTTTCTTGCTATCTCCAAAATGCTGAGTGTCCTCTTTGTTTTTCTCTATTCATTTGTGCAAGACGAGACTGCGGAATAGAAAAGAAAAGTCTGGCCAGTCTCAGTTAGTGCTGTTTCTTGTTCCTTTGGGGCCTCTGGCCTCAACTCCAGCTGTTTTTCAGTGTGGCAGTCAAGGGTGGAGTACCTACAAGAGTCAGAGCACCCTGAGAGAGGTCAGTGGGAATAAACCAAACACCAGCCTCCCAGTCCTACCTCTCCAGCAGAGGTAAAAGTACAAGTCTTCCCTAGAAGATAAGATACAGCCTTTTTTTTTGTTTTTCTTCCTGTCAGTGAATGAATGAAAAGAGACACACAAGCCGGACTAGATAAAATGGCAGGAAGCCAGAGCTTTCTGCTAAAAGCTGACTGATAGGTAGATCTGGCTAGAATTTGGCCAGTGGTCAAAAGCAACTCATGGCTGCCCTTCTCACTTCACCTGTATGGAAAGATAAGAAAGATCAACTGCACGCTTTAATTGCTAGTGAACTCAATCAACAAGCTCTTTGTACTAATCCATCAGGGAAGATACCAATCCATGAAAATATTATCATTGCCAGCTTTTTAATTTTAGTAACTAAGCAAATACATGCACATTAGCTGCAGTCATTATATGTTCTGGCAAATTTCCATGCAGCTCTTGGGGTCAAAGTCCAGAGACATCCAATCTGTATTTTGCACGATGTCAGGATATTAAACAGGTATCATCAAGACGCACTGTCCAGAATAAAAAGCAACACCATCTCCTGCATAAACTCATGTTCTGTTGGATAGATAATAGCTTCAGCTCAGTGACAAAAATGTATCTGAAGTGGGATTTTTTTCCCTCCTGGATTTTGGGGAAGAGTCCTTTTTTTTTAAGGATGATGAAAGAAGGTAGCAGAACAGTTACAGTGACTATTATTAACCAAGTAATGCCTGGCAGGAAACTGCAGGTCTAAAATATTAGTTATCATGGGCAAGAAAAACCCCAACCAAAACCCAAAAATGTTGAGGAAAGGACTTCTCACCCCTTTAAGACTGAAAGATCTAGTCCTGTTTGTATCCAATACAAAACAGAATGTACCTCAATGCAACAGCCAGAGTTGCAGAAGATGATGATTTGTGGAAAGGATGTGGGAATGCAGCTTCCACCAGACCCCTGACATCCTAATATGAGGTCAAAACATAGCAAATACGTATTTAAAAAAAGGATTCATTCTTCTATTCAGAAGGAAATCACTAGCTACTATCGGCATCTCACCAGTAAAATCACCTCTCTTCAGACCTAAACTTTTACTGTTTCTACCTTCAGAGCAAGAATGGTGAAACTTCAACAGCTGAAAATGCTGCACCAAGAAAGAGGCTATTAATGGGTGGAATACACATCCAGCTGGTGGAATAAATACCATATCCCATAAAGAACTATTAGTTCTCTTATTTTCACCAAAAGCAAAGAATTTGCAGGAAAACAAATCATCCTCCATTCTGCAGGGTTGGAGGCCAGGTGAGTGGGAACTTCTTATATTGTAATTATTGCTTCAAGAGAACAAAAATTACATGAAGCAGTGTTCTTTTCTCCAATGGTAAGTATTATAATAGATCAAAACTCCTGGAGACTAAAAAGCTCCAGGAATACATCTGGGATAAAAAAGATAATAAAGGATAAAATGTATTACAATTATGAACAAGCAATACTAACAATAACCTAGTATAAGAAGTACTGAATGCAACAGGGGGAGTGAAAAGTATTGTTTTTCTTTGTTACTAGAAAGAGATAAGATGTCTCTCAAACAATGCAGCACTAACCAGAGAAACAATCTGAAGAAAATAAAGACTTAATTGGGAAAGTTGGGCTTCTCCAAAGCAAGCAGTATTGAGCTTGATGTTCATGACACCAGTCTAGCTTCTTGCCTAGGTTCTGGTTAAATATTGGCCAAATACTTCAGATAACAGTGAATTTGCATGAGTGGTGTTTAAAGGAAGTGTCCATGTAGCAGGCATGTATGTCTTGCACTTCTTGAAACTTTTGGTGTGAGGGCTAAGGCCACCGGTGTCATTCTAATTCCATGTATTCTTGTAGTTTCACCCTAAGGACCATCAGATAAAAATGCAGTCAAACAGGTGAACACAGATCCTAAATGGCTGATTAAAACAATACAGCTGGAACCATTTTATAAAGGCTTTCAACTGTATCAGCTAAAAACTGTGGAATCCATTCAACTGTGAAAGGGGTCAAACCTGAAGTAATGGAACAGTATATGGGAAAATTATCATGGGATTGAAACACTGCTGAGTTTTCATCTTTGTTGCTGAAAGGGTGAGACCTAGACACTATCATCTTACTCTCAAAAAATGAAACTTCTGCAGGATTAAGTCAGTTTGATTCGAAAAGTGGTATCTCCACTAACAGAAATAAGATTTCTCAATTTAGAAATTCAAATGTTCTCATATGAAGTTGACTCCAAAAGAGGTACCATCAGTGGCACCTAATTAATAACCTTATAATCTATCTCCCGTTTGAAGCAGGTACTCAAACTCCCAATCAGCCTGAATGCCCTTACCCAGGCTGAGATGGTTTCAGAAGACCTATGAGAAGAGTGACTTCACTTCACTGTGTGCTCGTGCTATGTCAGGCGCACAGCATGGCTTGTAATTTCCAGTGCTGTGAAAAAGTGTCATACAAAGAGATGTGCCCAGGTAAGATGAACATCATTTTCCACCACAAGAACGACCATTTCAGCCCTAGTCCTTCAGAATACTTTCTGCCTACGCTACCTGCTGGACTGCGCCATGTGAAGGAGCCCACATCTGAACTATCGTACAACACTCCCCTGAATTCCAGTTGTTTCTCAGAAACAAGCCAACACCAAGTACTTTACAAATGATGAATTCTAACAATTCCAAATCCCTAGTGGTGAATCAAGGATATTCTTGGAGTCCTTCCAGCCTGATATCTTTTTTCAGCTTATCAATCAGACATGGAAATATATACACTTCAGTTCTTTGTAAATCTAAAAGCAAGGATCACTAAACATTTTTATAAGATGCTCACATCAATACCAATCCTGAATAGGAATGCCTTGAACAGTCACTGCTGTTCTTCTATCAGTAATCGAATGCCCTATGGCAGGGAGGTATCCTTATGAGCAAGTGAAAAGCCATTAAAATCTAAGACCACAGTCATTACATGTCTTTCCAGCTTTTTACCTGTTACTGCCAAGAAAAGAAATTGTGCTGGAACACAGGATGCCCACTAACTCTCCCCAGCAAGTGCAGGGGAGATACAACCTATACTCCTTATGCGGATCAAAGTGTTAAATAATTTCTGTATGTCCAAGGTTAGGACAGCAAAATGCTTTCATTTCTCATGGATGGATGATAAAGTTCTGAGAAAGCAGCTGCTGTAATGGGGATACATAGCACAAACAATAGTTGCAGCAGTCAGTTCGAGGCACTGCGTGTTTTTAACTTCTTTTTTTCCAGGGCACATGGGATAATTTTTGTCGAACTGAATAATTTTTGGAACATCTCATGTGCAGTTATTCATCTTTTTCTCATTCTCTGCTAAAATAGCCTTCCCTGGAGGTGCAGCACATGTTGCTGCAGTAAGAGTGACGTTTAAGAAGCTGAATGCCAAGCAGGAATCCTTGCTATTGAAATGTCACAGTCAGCTACTATGATACAAATGTGGATGATGGCAGTGGAAGAGAGTTGACTCCTTATTCCTCACTTCACATATGTTAAAAAGAACAGGTACCCTGGCTTCCTGGTAGAGGTAGTACCTAGTGACTGTACTGGTTTTCCCTAGAATCAAGAAAAAGGTGGAGCTACAGAGAAGCCCACAACAGTTAGAGATAAATTATAATATTAACAAAGAACTCAAATGTTTCCAAAACACCAGCAGCCGTAGGAAAGTGTAAAAGGGGTTTATAAAGCCAGGCATGAGGCTTTCTTTTGAAATAGCCAGTTGTGCAGTAGAAGCACTGCACAATATAACACAGTAGGCAGACTGGGACCCTTGAAAGAGGCCCAGGATATACTGCACCTTCTTGCATCACACTGGGCTTCATCCCAGTATACCAAATTCTTACAGTTCCAAATCTTAAATTAACTGACAACATTTGTAAATCCAAGGAGAAATTACACAAAAATCTGCAAAAAGCTATTCCACCTTTGGTATCTTGCCTTCCTCCACAGACAAAGTCAGAGGTGAGGCTGCTCATGAAAGCTAGATGTCACTAAGCAGATCACAACTGCTGGAAGTCAGTAACGGCATCACGACTCTCATTCTCATGACCAATTTCTGATCAGACTCACTGATTTCCACAGCACTTCTTTCATCACCGCCTGTTTTGAATAGGCAGAAATTTAAGACCCAGTGTGATTTTATGTAAAATTACTTTTTTCATATTCTAGGCCCGAATAATAATGGAAAACACATCTAATAATAATTTGTACTGTTGCATGGCTTTTTTTGTGCAGAAAAGGGACCGGGGAGGGCAGAGGAAGTACTGCTTAGGCTACCCAGTCTGCACGGATAGATTCTGACCACTTCACAAAGGTTCTACTGTGCTGGGGAGTTTGAATTGCTATCTGTTTCTTGGTGGATACTCATTTCCTCCCAAGCAGTCTGAAGGAAAATATACTGGCTTACAAAACCTGGTCTGTTAATGTCCAGTCATCTGTACTGAAAACCATGGATAAAAGACCCTGTTCTTAGCATGGTAGCATTGTATCACAACCACAAGCATATTTTATCACCTGAGACTTCACGTCTCTAGTATGCAGTATGTTCATTAGCAAATACACAAAATCTCAATTATAACGTGGAAATTCAAGTCTAAAACTTCCACGCAAGTTATGAAAATCTGTACAATGTTTTGTTTATAGACTTTGGTTTTCAAAATCTTAAATTTGCATTTTTTTTTTAAAATCATTCTTTAAAAGAGAAAGGGAAAGGGCAGGAAGAAACAGCAGTCTATGCTTATTATTTCACTGACATGTACAGTAGGCCAGTTTACAGAAAGACAAAAGGCTGGTGAAATGCAGGAGCATTGCAAGCCCACCATAACATGTGACAGTATTTGACCAAAACCACAGTGCTGTAGAAACACTTTAATTGAATACCTACCACTGCGTAAATGAATGTAAACATAAACAGATGCTGTGTTTCACATCCTGTATTGCATTAATAGCAATTAGATCTTGCATATGAAGTGGAAAAGAAAGGAAGGAAAGTAATGTACGTCTGCTTTTTAACTTTGTGTGTCTGCCTCTGAGGCATACAGTGAACTACTTAACAGATAAACAATCATGCACTGCCCTTGACCAATATATAATCTGCATGCAGTGCAATGCAAATATAGCCTGTTATAATCCGTGATAGTTAGTAGCCAGTCACTAGTCCTGTGAAAACAGATCGTTATGGATGGCTGCTTCTGCAACATCCAGTGGAACTGCTTGACCAGGAAGATGGTGGAACGCAGAAGAATGCTGGCCAGTTTTGTCGTTCATGGCTTTATCAACACTGCTATCATTGTTACCCTCTGCAGTTGATGTGACTAACACTGAGCTAATAATCTGTTCATCAAATATCATCTCACATCTTCCCAATTGTCAATCAGCTCCCTCCCTCCCATATTCAGCAGGTGGTATCTGCAGTTCTGTTGGAAGTACTTGCTTGAACATGGTTCCAAAATTGGTATATAGCAATGTATGATACATACCGCCCCACCAATGCTAACATTCATTGCAAAAGCTTCCACTGGTAGCAAAAAAATTCATGACATTTGACTTGCTTTTGGTGTCATTTGTTGCACAGATGCTTACAAACAGAGCATATGTTGAAAAAGCTAACATTATTGGCATATTGGCTTAGGGTAACTCTTGCATGGGCAATACAATTTGTCAAACAGGACACTTGGTTGCTGTCTGGATGGTGAAGGGAGTCTCCATAGTAAGGGTCCTTGCAGGGGCATCTTAGTGGGATTGGGTGAGACTCCCTAAAACATGGTTCTGTCCAATTTTTATAATCCAGCTGGCCTGTGGTCCTACATGACCACTGCAAGACATGATTAATCCATCGCTATAGATTACCTTAACCTACATACAAAACATTTCCTAACTATCTTGTATGTACAAAAGACTGTCCTACACGATCATTTCTACACATGTAGGAACTGTTTCTATTGATTGTCTTACCCTTGTGCAGTTGATTAACTTTGCAGCAGGAATTGTCTGGGAATCTCTGGGACAACCAGATTCTCCACCCAGGATGTTAGTCAACACATTTATGCATACAAATTGGTCTAGGCACAGCAGGGACTGCCTGGAAAATCTCAAGAACTGTCTGAAATTCCCACTGGGACAGCTCCTGTAACAATCTCTCAAATACTTCTTGTGCAGACGGCCAGCAGTTCAGTCAATCACCTAGTTTCAACTTGGTCTGCTGTCTCAAACCAGCCCTTTATCTCATCTATGCAGACGACTAGCCTGGGAGTTCCTGGACTGCTCTGGGAATTAGTAACTTAAGTGCATTGGGAGTGCACACAGGCACAGCCCTGAGACCCAGCTACACTACAATTATAATTAAAGAATTAACCTTTATTTTTCTGCTTAAATCTCATAGCCCTTGCCCATCTATCTGACGAAATGATGTCAACGTCTGACCTAGTGAACTGCTTTCACAGTTCAGATGGAAGTGGCTAAGGAGTGACTCATCTCATGCTTAAGTAAATGCCTAAGGTTAGGTGATATTTATGCCACACCTTATCCCAGCTTGGTTTTGCTCTCTGGATCACAACACTGATTTTGACTGAGTGTGCAGACTATGTAACATTTCTGATATGAAATCGCCTAAGGCAGCACTGGTAGTGAGATTTGTGGTCTATTGTTTCTGGGAACAGTAAAAGCTGGAATATTGTCCATATATGCAGCAAAGTATGGAGCTTTTCACATTTCACATTTCACTTGTTCATCTATTGCAAAAACCTATTCACCATCCCTACCTTCAAGTTCACAAATCAATTGCAGCACGTTTGTGGGTTGAACTAGTTAAAGGACATGGCTTTTCTGTTTTACCAGTGATGAAGAGACTACGTTTATCTGGGCCATCAAGATTCACACACAGCAGAGCAGGCAACTGCTCGTTCTACCTTCTGCTTCCCTCAGTTCACCTGATGTTGGCAGTCTGTCAGGCAACATCTGGAGAAACAAACTCGCCTCATCTGTATTCCACACATCACACATACAGTACTGCTTTATCAGCTGCTCCTTCTGCTCTGGGCCAATGCAGATCACAATGGGTTTAATGCCTATACTTCCTTGTGAGTGAACTGACATGAGATTCCACGTTGAATAATGAAGCGTAGAAGCTAAGTGCTCACGTTGCACATCTTCAATAGTTAGCTCTGGAGTTTCTTCATGTAAGGCTGGACTGAAAAAAACACAATATCCTGCAGCCTGATATTTGCAAGCCACAGCTGTAATGGGTCTTTTAGATCACTGTTTCACAGGCATGCTTTTTTCTTTTATTTAATGTTCAAAGAAGACAATTTTCAGTTTCCAGTTATTTTGTGGGATGCATTGCTGTAATAGCTACATCTACTGCATTAGGACCAAAGCTGAATAACATGGCTAATGTGATCATATGAAGTGAATCTACATTGCCAGGTAACCTTCCAGTTCGTAGTCACAGCCATATGTGACCACATAAATTTGGAAGAGTTATGTGTGGGCCATACTGAGTAGAACAAGAATGAAGTCTGCAGCTATGGAATGGCTCGATTACTGGCACCATTATCAGCTGCCCACACTTCAAGGATGCTTACTGCTGATTATTAACTGCATGTAGCAAGTTTAGTTAATGGGAGAGAGTTGCACTGGCAGTACAGTTCACAATCTGAACAGCTTCTAAGTTGAGGGAGAGCTTTTAAGCACATATCTCCCTTGTGGTTATTGGCAAGGCAATGAGGAGACAAGCCAAGTTATGTTCAGGGAGGTTACAAGCATCTTAGTAGAACTGGCTGTTACACTCATCAAACTAGCTGTTTAAAAGAAATATATCCAGCAAGCTCCCATCTCAACTGTGTCTGACCCTTTTCCTGGAAATGTTGTTATCTTGGCTCAGCTCCACAGCCAAGTCTCCTCCTCTTCCGTCCCATCCCCTATCATGTTCCTCAAGCAAAGATAGACCTCTCCCTGGCCATTCTTTCCTGTGCTCCATCCCTCTTCCAAGCAGGCTAGTGTTAGTTTGGCAGCACCCACCTCTAGGGAGAGAATGAACGTAGGGTCTTTGTGGTGCAGGATGAACATGAACAGCTGTGTCACCTTGCAAAAGGAAAAATAAGTCTTCTCTAAATTTTAAAAGAAACATTTGGCATGCCTAATTCACAGCAGCAGACAAAGTAGATATGTTGGTTTGCTGGCCCTAGAAATTCTGGGATAATCGGTGGTACCTTGTCTTCCCTTTCTTGCATTGAAGTGTCCAGTTCTCCTCTAAAACCTGAGAGAAAACAACACCTACTGCAGAGCCTTATTTTCTACACCTTCCTTCAGGACACTGGTTGCTCTAAATCTAAGCTAAACAGAATGTATTTTAAGAACTGCAGGATATCTTAAGAAACATTGCCAAACATTTTAGTCTCCAAATTCTGCCTTTTAAAAAATTAATACTCTAGTAGAAAGTGTTGCCTCAATTCTAAATAGCTACTTGAAAACAAAAAAGCATCCATACTATTTATGGAGGATCTAACATTATGTTCTTCCTTCCACTGTTTGAGCAGGAACAGGAGCAGGAGCAGGAGCAGAAGCAGGACTTTTCCCAGGACTTAAGGGCTCAAGCTACATGCCAGCTCCTGCTGCATTAGAAGAGGCTGGAAGCTCATACTTTTCCAGAGGGAAAAAAACAAACATGAAATGGAATGTTTTCTGTAGCAGCTAAAATGTGTTCCAAAATCATGAAACATTGGTGAATGAAAGCTAAGCGGAAAATTCCCATGCCGTTGTTCAGTCTAAACCCTTTTAAATATCAGCAATTGGTATTGATTACAGGTTTAAAAGAGAACTACAGAGGGTCATTAAAACTGAAACATAGTGTATACTGTAACACTGGATTCATAGATCACTTTAGAGAAAGGTAGACTTTCTAGTAAACATTCCAGAATCAGCTCTATGTTTTCTTAACACTGGACAGCATAATATAGCTCCCAAGAGTACAGGTGAAATACACGAACCCAAAACAATCATTAAATCCTCTCTAGAGGCTATAGGAAACAAATGAGATGAGCTCCTATAGCTGTCTGTAAACAGCTGTCTGTAAACAGCTCCTCTGTCTTCTTTGCTAAAACTTGCAGAATGATCTGGATATGAGCCAGCATCATACCTGGCTTTTTAAAAGCCCATTTATATTTAAAACTCTTTGCTGTCCTTTGGCAGTGTCTGTCACATCCATCTATGCTGAGTACTACTTTATACTGTATTTTTTGGCTACTGAAATCAGGGAAATTGCTTGGTATGCAGTATGATGAGCTCTGAGCAAGAGTGGCAGACCTGGAAAGATGTATTTATGCATCAATACCTGCATCCAGTAAGAAAGTGGTCCCCAACCTAAAGCCTATGAGTTACATGCAAGACAGTCCAGTATTGCTTTAGGTCACCAGTCATATAAAAATGAAAGTTGAGTGAAGAGGGTGAGACAAAACAAGACCTTGCTCTGTAGCCTCATATCTGCACAGTGTTTTGCCTATAAATCAGCAAGTTGGGGATCACTGAAGCAAGCTCTCTTGGTTATTATTTACTTAACTGGATTGGACCATACCCAAATGACCAGAAGGAAAACACTAAGAGGTCTGTCTTGCCCAGCTGAGAGGCTAATTAAGCACTGTAAAATCCTACAATTTGCAGAAAAGCACATGTAATATAGACACATACAAGATTTACAAGAACAAATCTCCTCCTTGATATGAAGCTATAAAGAACAGAAGGAAGATCTCTAGCTAATTAGGTTAGTATCAGCTTATGGCTTCATGTAGAAGGACCAATAAAACAATAAAAACAGCTAGAAACAAAATATTTTTCTCAAGGATAATTTTTTTCCTTTTCCATCTCTTTCTGCAACTTTTTGTACTCAAGATTCTACAACATAGTGTGCTTTGAATTTATCCCTTAATTAGCAGAGCAATTTGCTAAATTTTGTTTTTTCCTTGTTTCAGGGTGCTGTTCAGAACAGTCTGATAAGTCATACAAATTATTGCCACCAACTCCAAATGCTAAAATCTGAATACTTCATTCTACTTCCACAGCTAAAAAATGTGCAGCTCAAACTCAATGCCGTGCCTCTGTGATTTAATTTAAACTTTCTAACTATGAAAAGAGAATTACTTATGCTTTGAGTAAGTGATTTTTTTTTCCCCTTGGAACTCTCCTTTCTTCATATTCATTCCTTTTGAAAGGGCATCCAGATAAAGAAGATAGCTATTTCAAAATGGAATATTGATACCTTGTCAGAGTGTGTACTTACGGTGTTACACACCCATGCTTAAGGAATGCAGGGAAGTTGAGTGTTTCCAGTAACAGACTTGGGCTTATTGAATAAGATACTTAAGATTCCACCACTGCTACTAGGAAGAAGTATCCTTAGCAAAACATAATGTGATCAGATGCAATTCAACCTGGGCAACCAGAATTCTCTTGATAGTAAGTAAAATTCTAAGCTGCTAAACCACATATTCCATTAGTGGAGAAACTGCACTGCTTTTAGCGATTTAGTATCTTCTAGCTAAGTGTAACTGGGGTTACAATCACGTGGGTTAGAATTAGTTTTAGCCAGGGAGAATATTTTAGCCAGCAGTTCTCCCCCAAGTGCCCAATCAAGAGAGATGAATAAAAGAGGGATGACATGAAACCAGAAGTGTATGAGTAACATTTGTGTTTGTCTTTCTTTACCTTGAGCTCATCTGCATCATAGAAGTCTATGCGCACAGCAGGGACCATCCATGTCTGGAACAGAGTCGCCAGGATCTGTTTGGCAATTGCATCTGCAATGAGGTGGAAGTGGAGTGGGTTTCGCCTGATATGAGAAGGGAGAGAAATGCATTAATTCAAAGGTTTCTAATTCCTACTGTAAAAGGTCAACATCAGAACTTACAAAACTTTATCTACGTCTAAGGTCTCAAGGTAAAGTGTACAGCATGTTCGGTGGAGTCCTGCTCTGTGGCCAAAGTGCTGAGACACTTACAATTTGAATAAACGTGACAATAATAGAAATACTGGATCAGTTTCTAGGTGGTTGTAAATAAATATAGTTCCTTTGACTTCAGTGGAATGTGATGATTTATAATAGCTAAGGATTTGGTCCCTTCTACCGGTTTCTTAAAAGAAGGCCAAGTTAATCCCCCTCTGGGGACTCGAGCTGTGAAAGTGATTACTTTCAGTTTTCTGGGTCAACCTGGTAATTTATCTTTGTGGTAAGAACACTCGTCTGTGGAGAAATGGGGAGGGAAGGGAAGGTTAAAAAATAATCATCTGAATGAGGTGAAATTCCAGGACCATTGAGTTTACATGCATCTTTTCTACACAGGAAACTTGGGGTATCAACAGCTGTCCTATGGGAACCCAAAATTAGATGTTTCAGGTGAGTGCCTTCTAGCTACTGCCATAGTAAATAGAATGGAGATTGTAAATCTCCCAATGTCCTTGTTCCTAAGAGGGATGGAGGTTGAAGAAAAGCAGGAACAAAGAAAATATTTTACTTCAAAACACCAGATTTGGGTTCACCTATGTACTTACAGGACTTGGGCTAAGTGAAAAGCTTCAAAACAAGACGAGCGAAGCCAGTATTAGCAAAAGTGGCAAGGTTTGACAAAGTGTATGGATTTTTCTATAGTAATGTGAACTTAGACATTACAAATACCATCTTTAAATCCCTTAACCTTGCTTCTCTCTTTGAGGAACAGTAAGCAACAACTTCTGTGGTAGGACTGTGAAAACCTGCCAGTGGAATTTAGCCATGATTTGTAGTCTTCCATGTTTATCCCTAGCTTAGCAACTTTCCCTGTCAGCAGAGAAGGACAGAATTTGCAAAAGCCACTAAGAAGACAGATGGTTCATTTAGACTTTAGCATTGGCTCAACCTTTCTTCGATCCCTAGGGTGGAATAGTGGAGTCTCATTTCTGTGAAATTTGTAAAGGTAAATGTGTGTACTTGTTAACTGATATTTTTCATCTAAAAAGAGGAGCATTTAGTTTCAGATGCTGGTTAAAGTGGAAGATGACTGATGCTACTGCATTCTGCTGTGTGAATGAGAAGTGAGGAAATCTATGTTAGTCCAGGCCAATGTACTTTCATTACACTTTTGGGCTTAACCCAAGAGATGAAGGTTATTTCTTTCTCCATTTCCTGCATTAATGAACACTATGTGCCTTTCTCTTTAATGCTACTCTTCTTGCTTTGATGAGTAATACTGTTTCTCACTGAACAAAGTCCACAAGAAAACGTAAAAATACATATGATGGTTCATAACACACCTCTCAGCAGAAACAGGAGATTGGTGTGAGAAGCAACGTATGGCTGGATTTTGCAGTGTTAGAAATACCGTACCTAAGATCCAATCCAATACCCAGGGATGTCAGTGAAGCTGTTGTATTGGCTTCCAGGGCACTGTGGATCAAATTATGTGCTTACTGGAAAACCAGAAAAGGGCTGGTTAGAAGCCTTATATATGAGATGAGATGAGATAATCATGATGGCAGAATAAACCCACAGCTGATCTGTGTTTAACAATATCCAAAACACTAAGCCACAACATGCTTTCCAAAAAGACAAAGGTCTTTCGATCTCCAGCTTGCCCCGGAGTGAGGAGGGGAGAGGGAAAGGCGTAGGCTGCCAGCTGCTGAGCATCCCATTACCAAGCTAAAGGGATCAGAGCAATTATATCTGCTTCACCAGCCCAGCAGGAGAGAAGAAGAGGACATCCTGGCTCACGCAGATTCCGCAGTAACCAGGCACCTTGCCAAGAAAAGATCGGGAAATAGCAGTGATCAGGAAACACATTTCATTAGCAGAGAAAAGACCAAGAGAAACAAAGTACACCACCAGTGGCTTTGGGTACAGGCAAAGCCATATCTCAAGGCAAATAGGTGTTGAATGTAAACATACACATTCCACATAGGTCCCTCTGCTTAGCAGGGGCTGAGTCTGGTATCCGGTAGGACTATTTCCCAGCTGGTGTTCTTTAGTAATTTCTTTTCCTTTTTTTCAGGGTCATTTATCTATATATTGCAAAGTAGAACAAGAAGAGTAAAAAATCAGTTAAAAACAAGAAAGTTAAATCTTCTTTCAAACCATCATTTAGTTAAATGGAATTGATATAAAATATTTGAAGATGAAACACACTAGTTGAAAAGAAAAAATCTGATACAAAGACACTCAGATGTTCAGTGGCAGTTCATACTTATCTGAATGACCCAGAGTGTATGAAACTTAAATGGGAACAGGTGGGTGACATTTTCTTTAGTTCAGCTCCTACTGGGAGAAAGAAAAAAGGAGTAGCTGTACTCCTACACAGAAATCTCTTTCAAGTTGTTAGTCTCATGGTAAAGATTCAGCTGGAAGGAAAGTATGTGTCAGAGGCAAAGCAGAAGATTATCACTTACAAAAATATATCCCCAAAACAGAAGAGTGACCCGCTGACATCTACAACTAAATGTGCATCAGTCACAGAAAATTTTACTCCAGATGAGATTTTACGTATGTGAAATGTGAGGTTTAGCATGGTGCTAGAAGCCAACAGAGCACAGACGCAAACCTGGAAGACCTTCTGAAGGTAACAGTACTAGCATACACACAGATGACATCTTTTACCTCTTCTGGTGTCTGCAATATGCAAAGCCTAAAAGATATGGATTGCTTCAAAGTGTTTATGAAACAAGTTCAGAAGCTTAAAGATCAACCAGCATCCATTGTAAAAGATACAGAAGAGATTCTGTAAGATGAGAAATCTTTCTCAAGAGATATGAGAAAGGGATGTCATCTTTCCTCTTAATTGTTTGCCAACATGACTGAATCACTGGCTGCAAGAATTAGGGGTGACAATCAGGATATTGTGAAGGATTCCACTGAAAGCTACCTTTCATTAGACTCAGATGTTTTGCTGTACCATTTGGTGTCAGAGAAAGCTATTCCATTCTTCAGACTGGTCTTCGTCCAGGACAGAGACATTTTGGGATACGAGGTTTATAAAACTGAAATCAAACTATTGCTCCTATGACAAGTTAAGGGATAGCCATGTGGAGAGCTATCCTTCACAGGCATTTAGCAGCTACAATTTAAAAAGTTTGGAAGATACCTGAGTCTTCCAGAGGGAGGCTTGAGAATCCCTCACTTGGGTAACAAAGAAGGGTGGCATGGCCTTTGAAGAATTTTAACGAGCAGCTGAAGACACTGAAGTTTGCTAGTGGAAGTTGAGTGGCATGAAACTGGAAAAATATGATGCTCTGGTTAAAGAACAACCCAACTTCTTTCTGTTGTGAAGGTAGATCAAGTTATGAAAAGGATTTCAATGCTGTGGTTTCCTGCAATAGCAGGGGAGTTAATGAGATGACCCGACAGGTTCCTTCCAATTCCCTGAGCCTCAGGACTTCAGTGCAGGACATTTTCTTGGGTTGAAGGGAACCTTGAATCAAGTCTCAGAGAAAGTGATGACCAACACAAACCTCCTCTTCCCTCATTCCAAATGTGAGGTGGACTTCCTTTGACTTCAACTTCTCTAACCAACTCAAAGCACAGCTGTGTGTTGTGTTTATTTTTAATGTATATGTTATTCCATATAACTCATTTTCCACTGGGCACATCAAGAGAGCGAAAGAACCACACATGGTAGAGGTTGGCTATATCCTGTACTGCTAGAAAGCACTATACTGTAAATGATGACAGTATATGCAGCTATGCAATAATATAGGTCAATATATGACAATTTTGATAAACTTCTCTTACAAAATCAACAGGTTTGGAAAATTCCCAGTATTCACATGAATACATATGTTTGGAAGTCAAGGTTTCTAGTGTCCCGGGTTTCAGAACAGACAGCCTTTGAACTCTGAGCCCCAGGTCTTCCAGATTCCTCACTGTTGAAGCAGGTATTGAAACAGCCGGAGAATTTCTCCCAAGGCCCAGAAATCACCTCATCTCATTTACCTCAAAGATTTTGAACATCTGAATTTTTACCAGCTACAACTTTTCACAGTTTCTGCTACATGGAAAATGCTGACGCACTGATGTCAATGCAGAAGAATGCCATTTCAAAATATGGGTATTTCCCATCAAGTGGAAACTCAAGATTTTAACCACTCTGTTTACAAAACTGCAAATCTTCATATATTAAATTATTTCCACTTATCTTAAGATCAGAACACTATTTGACAAAGTAAACCATACGTAAAGAGCACACATTTATTTTCCTAAATTGCTTTCCTCAAAAGTGAATTAAAAGAGATTCTGGCCAAGATTTTCAAGCATGGATGCTTAAATATAGGCTCTTAGGCCTAAATATAGGAGCTTAAATGAATGCTCTCATTTTCAGAATTGCTGAGGTCCTATAAAGCTTAGTAAAATGAAAAGAAGTCAGTAATTCTAAAAGTCAGGCTACGAATTTAGAGGCCTATTCCGAGGTACCCATTTCTATTTTTTTTTTTTATCGTGACGTCTTATTTTTACATTTCAAGACTTCTTATTCTTCATCGGAGTTTTGATCTGCTTGCTCAAGCATTTGTGGTCCATTCTTTTGGAACAGCCACTGCCACAGAGTTAAATACAAAAATCTACAATTGAAAAAGGGAGTAGTGAACCAAGACTCACTCTTCCCTTCTGTATTATTCCATAGCTCAATTGTTAGCAATTCAAAAAGCAGCTGCTTAGTTGCACAGTTTGCTCTCTGCAACAGAGGAATTTTATTTTCTAAGAATATAAAAAGGTCAGTAGCCCAGGGGGTTTATTTCCAAAACCTATACTTTATTAAGGGAAGCACAACAAGGTAATACCTTTTATATCTGTAACAAATGGTTACAAGAACTTCAAACAGAAATCATAAAAGGCAGCTTGGGAAATTTTTTTTTCCTAATGCCCATATGACAATCCCTCTCTCATACAGGGAGAATTTTAATGTGAAAATCATTACAGATGTTTCATACCCCTTCACATCCAGTATTGATTAAAATGCTCCCCAAACTATTGGAGATGCACTAGCTGCCTCATTCATGGATCTTCTTGTTTTGTGTTAACTTATAGAAGCACTTTGGGAAATAGTAAGAGATTTCATGGGCAGATTTTTTTTCTAACATTGCTTTCTCCATTGTGCCTCCATTGTTAGGACAGCCAGAAAATACAAAAAGAAGTGTGTAGTATTGATGCATCTATATGGATCAGAGAAACCAGTTCACGCTTTATAGTTTTTGCCAGAAGAATCTCCCACAAAATAGACTGACACATTAGAAAAGTTGGAAACAATGACAGAGGTTTTAAATTCTCAAATTAACTCCATTAAGGCAAAGTAGTCTCCATGGAATACAGCCATTAGATTACATAAGCTTTAATTACCAGCCAGTGTTGACTTGTGACTCTTACTTGGAAATTACATGTCATTCTTTTTATTTAATTTAGATTTTTCATTTGCTTTGCCTTATTCTACTTGTTCTAAGAAAAAAAAGCTTGTTCATACAGCTATCTATAACACAGTTTAATATCCTAATCTTAAAAATGCTTAGACATATGCTTAACTTTAAGGTTATAAGCAGCCTTCTTAAAACAAAGAGGCTACTTCGTATTAGAAAGCATTTGTCTAGTTGACTGGTTTTGTTTACACTACGAAACCCCATCACCATTACTGTGCCACTATTGCTGTTGGATAGACGGCGCATACAGCTAAAGAAGTAACCACAGTGACTTCTCCAAAGAAGAGGGACTAACAAAGGAAAAAAAAAAGGCAGTATTAGCTGACACAAAAGAGAAGTTAATTTTTCACAGATTCTCAGGTCGACCTAACTGCCAGCAACATGTTATAATTGTGTAATTTTGGCCTTTTGTTGTTCCCAAATGAAACATGGTGTTTAGCATGTCTTTGGAAAAGATGAGTACATTAAAAATCATTTTAGCTCTTACTCAAGTTAAGACTTACCTAAGCAGAGACAGAAATTACCTTTGCAATATAAAACTGTAACTCGTGGGCTGTTTCTGTGGCACTCTAAGCTTTACGATTTTCAGAAACAGAGTAAAACATTGAAAATGACCAATGCAACTTGGACCAGTAGTTGCAAAAGTTTCAAGGAGAGTTATTAGCCACAGGACACTGCTTCAGTTTTGAAAAAGAAATGCAGATGCTTTTTGCATACTACTATATGCACCGTTTCCAAAAGCACCTGCATTTCATTTTGCCCATTTGACCCAGTATCTTTCATTTTTGGTGTTGTCTCTTTTGCTTCGGAAAAACTAAAGTTAAGTTGCACTTAGGACACAGTGATATGAGCTTGGCTGTGTTAAACTGGCTCAGACAGAAGATTTTTCACCCCTGCAACAGATTTATAAAGTCTGTCATAATTAGGAACTAGATGCCCAGGAGAGGAAAGCAGGAAAGTTGCAGACTAGGACTAAGTACTCATTCTACAAGCTTCCCCCTGTGCAGCACTGCCAACATATATTTATCACAGTCTGCAAACCCTGCACTATCCCAGCTCTGCTGAGTCTCCTCCTGAGAACAGACTGTCAGTTATGTCAAACTGGGTGTTAAAAGCTGCTGGGATTTTGTGGCTTAAGCATACGTTTTCTAAAGACAAAACTGGAATCAGGCTCCTTTTCCACTGGGAATGAAACACATTTCTGAACTACGGTGTTCTTATACGGAATCAACCACACCACCCCTTCCCTCTCCTCTTCCCACTCTCTGGAACCCAAAGATAGATATAGTTTCTCAAATGGTTTGAATGAGTAGCTTGCCTAAGTCTCACAATATATATGGTATGACTAGAATCAGAAACTTGCTTTTTTTAAACCTGAGGAGAGCTGAAATGTTCAATATGCAGGATTTGCTGTACATGCATGCAAGAGAGAAGAGACTGCACACTCCATCTATAGAAACTCCTGGAGTTTTTATTCTTAATGACCCAGCACCCCTGCTGTTTTGTGTCTCTCTATCTAGCACTCTAGCTCAAAGTTGGGAGTATAACAAACATGTTAATGCATGGAGGGAAGATGGTTAGACTGACATGGCCTCCTTTTCTCAGAATTTTTCTATTAGAGAAGCAGGGATTCCCTACAGAAGTAGGGAATTTAGGTACCTCTTTTTGTATCAAAATGCATAGCTAAAACATGCTTTAATTACTAAACTACATGGAAATGCTAATAAAAGCACATGACATTGCCATGAATTCCAGACAGATTCACTGAAATCAGTGCTCTTACAACAAACACCAAGTGATGTGCAGCAGGAACAGATGAGGATATTAAGTGTGGTTGCTTTGAGGGGCCAGTTGTTTAACCAGTAGATTGTATTCAGGGTGTTGCAGGGCAGGATTGAGGTGTAATGGTACAGCTGCCCAAGGAGAACCCACACTGTGCCTGGCTACATAATAACAGCTGTGATTTCTACACCAGCGTCTTTCAATTATACAATACACTCTCTTACACTCTTGTTACAGGCAAATTCTGCACTTGCTATATCAGGTTTGGTTGAACACTGATCATCAGAAACTTCAAAAAAGGAAAAAAAAATCTCTTTGACAATACGTTTGGAGGCATGTTCATTCTGTTCTTGCAAAACTATATTTGAGATTGAATGTGGTGATACTACAAATGAAGGACCAGTAGTCTAACTTTAGAGATTAGGATAGAAAAAGCAAACTTCTTCTACACTGGAAACATACAGTCCTTTCGAATGTCTGTTTTGCTTGGCTTACTGGACAATGTCAGCTAGGATGCATTCCCTGGTGCACATCTAGGGGTTAGAAGAAGACACATTTCCATGTGTGTTTTCACTGATGACCCTCAAGTCAGATGGTGAACTTGCTACTGATATCATGAAGCATCCACCATCTGAACCAACCACCTCCCAACTCTCCTAACTCATTCCTCCTAATGCAGTATCATGACCTGTCTCCATCCTTCCTTCCTACAATTAAGTAGATCCTAGCAAATAAAAGAAGCCTTCTTTCCAATCATCATAATTTTTGAAGTGCATACCAGTCTCCAAGATAACATTGTTTGCACATGGCAACCAGTGCAAGGAATCTTGGTTCTAAATCAATTTTCAGCTGAGTTTGTTGTTTGTTTGTTGTTTATTCTCCAGCCTTCTTCACCATTGCCACTCCAAAGATAAAGAACCAAGAAAGGAGTGTTTCTGAGGCATGGACCTCTGCACATGTAGCCATAGCATCAATAGATGCTTAAGAAGCCTGTGTTTTCTAGAAGATAAGGAAGAAATGTCTGTAAGAAGCTCTGTCTCTTCTTTGAGAACATATTCCCTTTCTAGCGAACAATTTAATGCCTAGTGAGAAAAGCTAGTTCTAGGCAGGAATGGACTTAGATTTGTCTTTAAGTACGTTTTGAACAAACAAGCAAGATAGGTTATCTTGAATGTAACTAACTGTACTAAAGTTTCATTAGCTATACTGGACTTTATCTTGATCACCTCTGCTGAGCTAGACAAATCCTTTGAGATGAGCAGTACTGCTAGCCAAACAGCAAAAATGTTCTTGACAAGGGCAGAATTCACCAGACTTAGAAATACCAATGTTACTTCCCTTTGTTTTGGTTTCATATTTTTAATTAAATATATTTCCAAATTACATAATTCTGCCATTATATGGCAGAATTGTTTATAAGTTTGCTAATTGTTCAGATGAGTGGCTTATGTAAAATGGGGACATTTCCTTTAAGTAACACAGAAAGAGACTGTATAAACCTTTGAGCTGTGAGAATCCTATTATTTACAGCACATTTAGAAACCTACAGAATAGTAGTCTTCTCAAAATGGATGCAAGTACTAGGAGAGAAAAACGCTGAGAAGCTAACCACTAGGATAACTCATGTCACCATAAAAATGCGTATTTGCAAGAAATACCTTAGAAACAGCAATCAAAATAGGCAAAACACCCCACATCTTTGCAATATAAAGCCAGTTTACACTGAATAATTCAGAAGTCTAATTGCAAATAGATATAGTTTTAAAATTTAACAGGATTTTAACATTCAGAAAAATTCTGCACAGAGCATGATACAGATTTTTACTGTTGTTTTGCTTTTGTTATGTTTATTTTAGCATTGTTTTTCCTGCTCCTAGCCCTCATTTAACATGAACATGCTACTCTGGAAAGACTTGCAAAGGCTATGTGTTGATAGTGAAAGTTGCTCTCATATTTTGGAGAATTCCCCCTCTCCACCTGCACTCTAGCCGACATCTTAAACAATATTTACTGAGACTTTTTCCACATTGTACAAGGTGAGAATTTACATTCTTTTATGAAGCTTACCAAAAATGGGTAATGGTTAAAATGGTGTACTAAAGCCATTGTAAGGGAGTGATTACTAAGACTGTTCCAGCAGAGGATTGGAGGTAAACATAAGGGGCAAGGTGGGGGACTGGAATTCCCCACTCCAGCTAGCTATAAGAAGATATTAGCATGACATGAACAATAGTCATCCTACCTGGTATAAAATATCGTTCAATATAAAGCAGCGTATTGAAACTACCTCCTTAGTAAACTCTTTATACTCTATGCATGTTTTACTAGTCTTCTTGTCCTGTTTGAGTCAATCAATCTGATTAGTCTCTCAGGTCGCTATTTTGATCCACTTTCTGCAACACCGTTGGAAAACATCTGAGAGACATTACTAAACTGGACAAGGGATATACTCATATGCCCACACACAGTTTAATACCATTTCTCTTTTTCTGGAGCTGCTGTTTATTAAGGGAATTGGTTGTTTTGTCTTCATTGTACATGCCTCTCGATTTTGGGATCTAACTATGCTCCATGTGCTAAAACCAGGTTGCAAAGCCTTCTGTGGGGCTGCAAGTAGCTCTTCCAAAGCCAGAATAAATGATCTGACTTTAATGAAATAATACTGACAGTAGTAACAGGTTTACTTTGAAAAATAAATGTCCAAATGGGAAGCTGGGATAGTCAAGTAACCAGTGTGTATTTATGTGTATGGCTTTTAAATTACCATCTACACCTGTGCCATAAACTGATACCAGAAATAGGCTAAATGAATACAATGCTGTTATTACTATTATTACTATTTTACAACATTCAGGAGTGTGCAGATGCTTTACAGTACAGATGGATACTGTCACTATTCCCACAATGCAACAGGAGTAGCAGGTGGATCTCTGATCCCTCTAATTCACTGCAGAAATCTTTACACAGATGAATCTATTTGTGGTGGTCATAAATTTCATGCTTCCTTCCTTCCAAAGGAAAAGCAACCAGGGAAGGGAATCTGACTTTCTTTTGAAGTAAGAGAGTAAATGTAAAAAGAGCTTATTTAGCCATGATCAGATATACAATATACGAGAGAAGAAAGCTACCTTTACCTGTGAAATAAGACAGACTTGACAAGTGTGACAACATCCCGACTGGCATTGTACCCTGCACAAACAATGGCAACGTGGATGGTCTGTGGGAGAAAAGGAACAAAAAGAACAAAAATTAAAGCCTGCTCCTGTGTTCTATCTTTCATTAAGGAGAGCACATACATGACAGTGCTATTATTTAGTGCAGTGATTGTTAAAGATTTGAGTGGGCATTTTGCAGCTGTTTGCAGCCCACTTGAGGCAGTTTGTTAAAAACATCTTAATTGAGTTATAACACCATCATCATTCCAAAGTCATTACTATCCCTAAATTACATCAGATATCTGAACAGAATTGCATTTATTAGCTAAGAGCATATGTGTGCGCATGTGTACACACACACATACCCATTTAGCAGCACACAAAATTCTGAGTATGCAAACATGCAGACACTTCAACCTTCTGAACTGAAGTTTAAAATTGTGTCTGATAATTAGAAGCAGATATGCTCTTAGAAATTTTGCATTATTTCCATCTTAAGGACAGCTACTAAGGAGAGGGAGAGCAAGCTCTGATGGGTGAGCATGAGTGGGACAACCAGTTTGCCAGGGGCTGGATGCATCCCAGTGATAAGATAGGACACAAGCTGTGAAGGCACGCGGTCGCTTCCCTGCCTATGAATACCACAGTATGGGCTGTACTGGGCAGTGTTAAAGTGAAGTTAAATGCAACCCTCCCCCACACATTCTCCTCACTCCAGCACCTTGGTAAACTATCACTTATTCTGTGCCTTCTTACTGCCCTTTTAATATGAGGCAGTTTACTCATCCCTTCAAGAGGAAAGGGAAAATTGAAAAGGTGCTACTAGTCATTATTATTAAGGAAGCAAGTAATAATTTGAAAAATGCTGTTATGTTATTCTTCTCTGGTTTTAAAATTAGCCATTGCTATTCCCTGGGGACAAAAGAAAATTAATCTTAGCAAGTTTTGACTCCAGCTTCCATATTTTTCTTAGTGGTCACAGAAATGAAGGAGAGTTCACCATGCTGGCTGGCAGCACAAAGCTGCGACTGGGGACACAGCTGTGAAACTGCAGGGAAGCCTCATTTGGCTTCCATTTGAAGCTTGTTTAGCTGGTTTCTCACACACACAGCTCTCATTTTCCACAGAAAGCCCACTACGCAGAGAACAAATGAGGAATTCTGCCTCCTCACATAGTCATAGATTCCCAAAGTCTGGCTTGTAACAGAAGCAGATTTACACAAGAGGTGGCATGTGTTGGGCACGTCTAAAAGGTCCATAGCCCCATCCATTAATACCGCCTGGTACAGGGCACAATTTGAATCATATAATTGCCAAGTGACTGTGCCATTGTGCAACCCCCACATGAACATCGCAGCTGCCTCCAGCCCCAGTATGCCTCACAAGCTGAGGCACATTGAAGATCTGAGGTTTTAAGAGGACTTGAATTAATAAGGCAACTGTCTGTCCAGAGAGGTGTGAGAAAAGAAAAGATACTGCAGTACACTTTGGCAACAGCTCTGTGAGGTATTCAGCACTTTAAATTTCTGTTAAAGTCAATGGGAGTTGAGCATGCTCAGCACTTTGCAAAAATTGATTGTGTTTCTCTCTTGTGATAACAATACGGGAGAACAGAGGCTGCTTATTGACAACTTTTATTGCAGCAGTGGTTTGTACCATACTCATGGGCATGGGTTCCTGTGTGTGCACAGATTCCTGACACTGCATGCACTGCCTCCTCTCTGGTTGCCACCTGGTCCTTCTCAGGCTTTTGGAAGACCTAAGAGCCTTCCCTTCAATGCCAATTAAAATCAAATTAACTGAGAACAGTTTTAGGCCTGCTTTAAACACTTCACCTGAAGACACTGGACCAGACACAAACATTTTATGGGTTTTGACAGAATAGCGCTGTCATATCACTGTCAACATCACTTTATACTACATCTACTTATCAGAAAAGCTCTCCTCACAGCCTCTCTCTCCACCTTTCAAATCCCCACAAAATCAGAGTTGATTCTGTCAAGGACTTCCCGCATCTGTTCTCCTTTTCCTAAATCACTTTGTTTCAAAATTAAAAGTATGCTTTCCTTGGTGTCTTTTAGCAGGTGCTGTTGTCTTGCATGCTGTTTCAGCCAAGGCACAGTGAGAAGACAGCACTTGCTGCTCTTCTGAATATCCTTCTCCAGTTCAGAGACACAGGCATCCATATACCTTCTGCTCAGCCTCTCTGTGGTGTTTGATACTATTTATCTCTTCTATTGCTGCCTGCGATCAGCTACAGGAAAGAGCAATAATCCTCAGAGAGAATAGAAACTTAGTCCTTTTTTTCCAAAGTTTTTGCTTGCAGCATGCTGCAAGACTCAGTCTGTTTCTCCTTTTCTTGATTCACTTTCCTCTCCCTCATTGTTTAACTGTTAAACAAAATAGTGGGAAAATTGGTAAGTCAACATGAGCTCAACAACCTGAACTGTCTGCAGATGTTTGCATCCTAACAAAGGAAGTTTTATTTCCAGTTTTCTCCATGCTTGTTCCAAATACATGTTTGGATAGAGAGCAACTGGCTGTAGCCAAATCCTGGCAAGACAGGGCAATAGTGGCTGGAAGAAGGAAGCACTTCAAATAACTGGCATCCTCCTCTGTATACTACTGTAAGCATCAACTCCCAGATTATGAAACTGGTTGGCAGCATCACAGCTTTCTCTAACTCCTCATTTTCTGCCTGCAGATGGCTAGAAGATTGTATCCCCATCCCACCAGAACTGGCCACTGTGATTAACACAACCTCCAGACTCGATGACTGCAGCTAACACCTAGAAGTGAAGCCAGATAAGCCAAGAATGTTCCAACTTCCACAACATGTGGCAGCCTCTCTGCTTGGTTCAACATGTCCCTCCAAACATCTCACACCAAGGCTCTCCATGCTACACTTGCTCCTCGCTGTTTTACAATCCATGATAATTCTAGTCGTCAAACTCTAGCCTGGATATTCAGAAGTCACTGTGGGACTAAGCTGAGCTCCTTGACAGTGTCCATCCTCCTACAACGCTCTTTTTAAATTGAATGATAGGCATGTTCATCAATAGTAGATGTTTCAAGAAGTCTGGACACAGGCCATTCACTGGAGCTGCTTTTAGACTATGGAACTCACTGCAGCAACAGATTAAATGATGATACATCTTGCTTTCCAGACTCAATTAACTCTTCCTCTGCTTATATGATATGAACAGCTAATCAAAACACTGTGGAAGTTAATCAAGCTGTTCTTCCTATAGGTTGGGGATCAGGGACACAAAGAGAACTCTTTTTGATTTTAAATAGTTTAGAGAGCGCTCAGGCCCCGGCACTGAAAGGCATTTAAGGAAGTTAAGCTTCTTTAGGAAAGGGAGTTTGAATAATCCAAGGTGCATGCTAACGTGGTTTAGAAACTATTACTTTAGCCACTACAGACCAGGAAAAACTTTCTGAAAGCAGAATTTCATGAAAGCAGTATTTCATGTAAGTCCATTCTGGGCTAATATTAATGGGAAGAAAATATCCAAAACCACATGAAGAACTGGGCCTTAGATCCCACACTGATGAGGAGTATAAGGTGCCTAGATAAACAGATATTCTTTTTCCTCCTCAGGCTACTTTTTGGAATGGTGAAATAACAAGCTTAACAAACTCTAATTAGTTCTTATAGCTAAAGATAATCTTCGGTAAAGTATTTCATACTTCAATAATTTTCCAGTAGTACTAGCCAGGCCTTCCATTGCAGTTACTTAATCCTTCATAAATAATTGTTGAATGTGGTTAAGAGATATTAAAAGCATGTTACAAAAATGTAAATAAGCTACAAATGTTTCCCAGAGGCAAGTAACATCTGCTTTTCCTGTGTTTTACAGTGATTAAGTTGGTGGGGACCTGTTCTTTGTGGCTCTGGAGCACTACACACTTAACCCTATTGAGCAACACCGTTGAGAATAGTAACAATACAAATATGCCTGTAAAAATGCTTCAAATGTTAAGTATCCTGCTAACCTACTAAATGCTATACTGCTCATTAACCATTTTCTAATATATAATCTCTTTTAAAAATATTTATAAATGCACACTTAATTCAAACTAAATGCCCAGTTTATGGAGGCAGAAGCTGGAAAGATACTGGGATAACATCATGAGAAAGAGTCATATAATTCTGTTAGCTTCTATCACCACTAGCTCTTCTGCAGAAGCCTGTTATTTGTGCCTACGTCTGTGTAAGGATTACTCTTACTTATATTTCCAAGGTTTGTGTTAAAATTGTCTCCTACTGGGAAGGCACGACAGGGATCTGCTCCCTCCAGAGAGAAGGCCCTTGGTTGGAACTCTGACTTTTTCTTGCAGTATAATGCTCGTCCATTTTATAATATCAGAAGAGCCTTCCTGCGATGCAACAGAGTAGGAAGCAGTGGCTGGAATGCAACAAACCCACTATTTTTTGATATAGATCACAATTATTATCACACAGATTATGCTTTATCAGATATTTAACGTTCATTCATTGTAACTGCATTTTCAAATGTATTAATCATCACTAAAGACCATCCCAAATTAGATTCTGAAATGTCAGCTTCAGTAAATCTCAAAGAACTGCCTCAATTAAATAAACAACCTATTCCTAGCTCTCTTTGTCTCCCCCAGAGCCCCAGTCTTCTTCTCAGGACCCCTGTCTCTTTCTACCCAAGTTGTTGACTGAAGCTGTAATATATTCCAGGGTCAGAGGCTAAAAGAGATTTAGTTTACACCGCTGAAGCACTGAAAACAGAGGGTGAATGCAGTCAAGATACCACTCACACAAACATGGAACCAGAATCTACAGTAATAGGGTAAACGATGAGACCTCTGGCAAATCTGATAATAAGGAAGTTTAATTTTAACTTCCATTGCTGTTACTGAATTACTGAGTGAATTCCTTAAGAAAAAGAACAAAAAGCTATTTCGTTATCAAAATAGTGTGCGGTGAGATAGGGGGTTGGCAAATAAAATGAGGTTTCATATTTTATATAACCATTGCCTCCAGCACAATGCTAAACCCCACTAAGCAAGTAAATTTATTGGCAAAAAACATTATAAACTGGAAGGCCACTTAAACTATTCCTCCTTTAAGCTGCTATTTTTGTGTCCCAAATTGGTTGGTACATTGAACAACCAAGAATTGAGATTCAGCTCATCACTGCTTGGCATGATAATAAGGGAGAAGTGAGGTTTGCTTATTGATGGCCTGAACCTTCCCTTGTTAAAAGAAATGCCAAAATGCTTACAGGGAGGAAAATCAGACCCTCGTTATCGGGAGGAGGGAAAATGAAAAACAGATTCCTCCTTTTCCCTCTCCTTAAAATAATGTTCGTCCCTTTTTCCACACCGATGGACAAAGATGTCCAACTGGAAAGCAATAATTAATTTTTAAACTATATTTGATATTTGCCCATTAAATAGACTTTATCTGAAGAGGTAATTAGGACTTCTTTTTCTCTTCCACTTATTTTCTTTCAACTTTTATCTTCCCAGCAGCAGAAAGCAAGATAAAAGGTGATAAGGTATTACCCTCCTTGTAGAAATAAATGGAGGAATTATTTTTGATATTTTCACCAGCTGGGATTGGCACAAGGCCTTTAAGCAAGACTTTCTGTTTTGGATCTATCCAGATTCGGAACTGTCATCGTTCAGATACCTGGCAACTAAATAGCTGGATGACATCCACAAACCTACGGGCATAAAATGGGGAAAACCAAACCAAAACAACCCCCCAAAACCTTCGTAGAAACACATCTCCTGTTCCCTGCAGCTAACCACACCTCTTGTGCACAGCTCACACAAAGCAGGTGGTTCCACAGTAGCATCCAGATACACTCCTGAAAGTGACTCAAAAGCACAGGCTGGCATCTAAGCCACAATTTAATTAACGGTAAACCCTGAACTGGTCTAGTACAGATGCACAAACAAAGGAATAAGGCGTTTCAAAGCACTGTGGCGCTTTCATTTAATCTAGAAACACACAAGGTCAGTTTGCCACAGGTCTTTATCAGCACAGCCGTATTGAAGTCAGCTTGGAACAAGGCTTTGATTTTTACACCAGGACTGGGGACACAAGAATGAAAAAGACAAAAAACTCTGATCAAATAATAACTCAAAAGATATTCAGATGACTAAATGTTTTAAAGTTTTTAAAAAAAGAATAATTAAAAAATATCTAAAAAGTTGTGCCCAGTAGTCCTTTAAGAGGCTGGTTTCTGAGCAGCAAGTTTCAGGGGGAAGGAGATAGGGATCTGCAATGTCCTTAAAGGATCAAATCTATCAAGCTTTGTTTCTGGCAGGTTCCTTTTGTTTATTTACCTCACATTTTTCCACTGCTGGTTGCTGCCCACACTCGGAGCTGTTCCCTGCCACAATGCCAGCCCGCAGGCTCTCGCTGTCGCCTGTCCCCTCTTCCATGGAGTAGGTTTTGGAGTGATTGCCGCGGTGGTGCGAGGGGCTGCGACTCTGTGCCAGGCTGAGCTGCTTGCGAAGCACGCGGTTCTCCTCCTCCACCTCACGCATGCGGACTTCCAAGCTCTCGCGCTCCCGCTGGCTCGACGCCGTGTACCGAGGGCTGTGGGGCTGGGATTCAAGTGGAGACAGCGACACTGGCTTCCCATCTGCAAGAGAAGGAAACAAAACACTTCTGTCAGAATATACTTTAAGTTGCGTTTTCCTTTAATGTCATCATTGTAAGGCAGGGATGTGTTTCAAATACAGCCACGTTTTATGCAGACATGGCACTTCAAGGCAATGCTTAAGTGCATGGTAAACTTGGACAAATGCTGAAGTTCTATGAGCTACAGGTCCTACTAATTTTAAAACCACACTAAAAGATAAGCATGTGTTTCTTTTGTTCTGGATAGGGCTGCCTGCCAGTCTCTAGTTTGGGAAGACAGTCAAGAACAGAAGGATTTAATTCAAAGACAATTAATATATAGTTAAATATATTTTAGAAATTTATGCAAGACAAAATAATTTTCCTATTCCCCATTTCCTCCACAGTCAAGCTACAGCATTTTGGTTACCATTTTGTGCCAAACAGTAGCCCCAGCTGATTCACATGTGAGGAGCAGATGGTTTTTATTCACCAACACAGTATTATGTGCTTGCTTAGAAATAAGAGGTTCAGAAGGACAGAAACATTCAATACATGTGGGCCAAATTCTGGAAAGTATTTTGGCTTAAAAAGATAACAAGGGAATTTTGAAAAAAGCAAAATGGTTCAATTCAACACCTTTAACTGAAAAGTTATATTCCAGAAATATGAAACACTTCATTTTCACATTTTCAAAAGGTATCTATCTTCTTTGTTCAAAACAACATTTAAAAATGAGCTAGATATAAAGTATAAAAAAGATAAATTAACCTGAACCCAAGGTCCATAACCAAAGACAATAATTGCAACACATTCTATCATCACTTCCCAGTACATTATTGCTACCAAATTTTAAGGGAGCAAATAGGGATGCAGCTGATGTGTTTTCAAAGGAGACATATTTTCACATAAGTTTAATAACATATATATATACACACACACAGAGTACAAATGCTTGAAAGGTGGTAAAAAACCCTCAAACTAAACTACTGTTCAAAAATGTTCAATTGAAATCAAATTGAAACAAAGCAAGACAGTGAGAGTTATCCACAGTGTCATAATTAGCAAGACATTCCTTTACAGTGAAGATACGTGAGTATCTTATACTAAGGTATTTCTCTGAAATAACTTTCTAACTGCGTGTTTTTAAAAAAATGTTTGCTATTTAATCATTTTTCCAATGCAGAAAGTCCCTTTGGCTTTATCAAACAAACACCAGCTTGAGTGGTTTAGAAAATGGAAATCATGCAGTTATTGTTTAGCAGTTCTCCTTAACAAGTACATTTCTCACCCTCCGACTCAAAATTATCTCCCTGCTATAAAGACCTGCTCATTGCTTGTTCTTTTCCATTGTTTCATATTTACATGAATGGTGAGCAGTCCTCTAACCTGAGTTCATGAAAAAACAGCTATAGAAATCAAAACCTCAATTCTAATTTCCATTGTTGAGTTATACAGGTGTACACACTTCCTGTTATCTATATAAATTGCTATCCTGGTTTTAATACACCATTTGGATAGAATATCTTGCATTTGCTTGCAGACTTTCTCCTCCAAAAATTTTCTAATTTATTATTTTTACCATTAGCAAAGCTTATGGATAAATCTGAGCTTGAAAAATGTCTCAAGACAGATTCTGAAGTTTGGCCACTGGTATTTTGGAACTTGAATGCCCAAGCAAATAGTTATTAAAAATTAAATGACAGATTTGGAAAGCCTGAAAATCATGGGTGCAACAATAAAGAAAAGTCAACGTTAAGGACGGAGCCATGCTACCATTAGAAGTGCAATAAAATACTGAGTTATCTTTCTTCATCCAGCTTGGAAGGCATGGAACTGAAATTGTGTTATTTCTCAGCTGCTGATACCCAAGCTAGGAAGACTAAAACTCATTTGGATGTGATTATTGTGGTGGTTTAACCTCAGCCGGCAACTGAGCGCCACACAGCCGCTCGCTCACTCCTCCCCGGTGGGATGGGGGAGAGAATCGGAAGAGTAGAAGTGAGAAAACTTGTGGGTTGAGATAAGAACAGTTTAATAACTGAAATAAAATAAAATAAAATAGTAATAATAATAAAAAAGAACACACAAAATAAGTGATGCACAATGCAATTGCTCACCACACGCCAACCAATGCCCAGCCAGTCCCTGAGCAGCGGCCCCCCCGGCCAGCTTTCCCCCAGTTTATGTACTGAGCATGATGTCACATGGTATGGAATGTCAATATGGCCAGTTTGGGTCAGCTGTCCTGGCTGTGCCCCTTCCCAGCTTCTTGTGCACCTCCAGCCTTCTCAGTCGGTGGAGCACGGGAAGCTGAAAAATCCTTGACTGGTGTAAGCACTACCTAGCAACAACTAAAACATCGGTGTGTTATCAACATTGTTCTCATCCTAAATCCAAAACACAGCACTGTACCAGCTACTAGGAAGAAAATTAACTCTCTCCCAGCCAAAACCAGGACAATTATATTGCATTCCTATTACTAGACAGCAAGAGTGTATTGTGTAGACACAATCAGATAAAAACAGCACCCCTACTCACCCACACAACAACCAACCTGAGTTATCATCAGACATACAATTACAATTCAAATCTAGCCAAAAACTTCATTGGCAATCATAACTCCTTACTTGGTGAATATCCAGTATGACACAGATGTTACTTATCTCTTCCTATTCTTGTCATTGGATTGTGCTACCTTCTCAAATAATTACCAGAAAAGTTAGCAAGGTATGGAAGTAAATCTCAGAACAACATTCATCAAAATTTCAAAATACAGAAAAAATTTAGACATCTCTTTAGCTATTCTATGGACATAAATCAATAGGTCATAAATGTTGCTTTGCCAAAATTAAAAATTAACAAAAAAGGTACCATTTTGTACATCTGAACAATTGTAGCTATATTCATGAGAACAGTTGAACTGTTTCTACACAATATTTAGAAGAAACAGCATAGTCTGAGAAAGGGATTGAAAGAAATTATCACCTCACCGCCTCAGACTGGAAGTTGCAGCAACTAATGAGACCAGCTCAGTGTTTATGCAGCCTTAGCTTTAAATCCCAGTAAACTCCACTACTGTCTTCTCAGTAGTACGTATTTCTGCTGGTATGTAAAGGGCAGTAAGGAAATCATGTCAGGAATCTTACAACCAGCTAACTTCTTGATCTGAAATATATAACTAGTTGAAATGTATTGATTTACTATAAAAATTATGCATGTTTTGTTACAAAGTGCTAAGTCCGAGACATTTTCAGGGATGATCTCCTCAGGGTTCGTACAGCTGGACAAGTCACGTTTTGTTACTAACATTGCTGATTCTTCTCAGGTGTATCTTGATGTATTTGGCATATTCGTAACACCCCAACTCCCTGCTGCAAATGACAATGTGACAATTCCAGGACCCATTTGAAATAAAAGTATAAAATCAAAAGTGAACTGAGTTTGATCTTAAGACTCAGAAATCAAATTATTTTTGTCATAAATGTTGAGATGGTCTAGCTCATAATTTTTACACATCTGAGGTTGGCAAGGCTGGTGGCAATCTACTATTTGATTTAGTCCTGTTACCAGACTGGACTGTGAAGATATTTTTACTTCAGTGAACATACAGACGTGGCAAAATGCCTCTTGGGAGCTACTGCCTTGTAGGTAAACACCAACACATGCTACCCTGATCTGCTTCCTATCAGTTTTCAAGGCAATGCAAAGACTGTGTGTTTCACCTCATCTTTGAAGGAGTAAGTGCACTAATGTAAGGGACCACTAATATTTGATTGACTGTGTGTGCAGCTTGGTAGAAGAGTTAAACTGATTGCATTGCATTTGAGTTTTATAGTTTTAAGTAACTGGCAGAGTGCTCTGAGCTGATGTCTAGGCACTTCTTATCTAATCTAAATCAAAATAAAATAACATAACACATAATGAGGTCTGTGTGACTTTGGGACAAAAGATCTCCCAGGGAACACTGCAAGAACATTGCTGTGCTCTGAAGCAAGTAGTACACTTTTGAATGGTGCAATAAATAATAATAAAGCTATTATTTTTTATTCTTCATTTGGGGTTATTGCTCTGGTTTTGGGCCTTGGCAGTCTCAGATTTAATAGGTTTTTTTCTATCTGTGTCAAGCCTTTTCCTTCAGACTTTCTGTGCTAATACAACTGTACCAAAGAAATAAAAATGACCTACAAAATTCCACTGTCCACAAAACAAAACCCAAACCCAAACCTGAATAATTATTTAATGGTTGACAGCAGTCAATGACTTATCATCACAGTAGGTCCAACAATTCAGGAAACTTGACAATATGCAAGTTGTGAATTCTATGGATTATTGAATGCTTCTGCATGTAGAGTCACCTGTATTTAAGGCAAGAGATTTCATTAAACCTTACTTAAGCTGAGCACCTTAAGACATTGGAAGAAATAAAGCCTATAGAAAGCAATCCAGCGTAGTTTATTTGAAAGGAGAGGGACTGAAGCAGCAGAATTTTCTTACATACAAAACCTAAAGGATAAGCATTAACACCAAGTTCCTAGTTTTGTAGTTATCAAACTTGGAGAGGTGATAGTCCTGAAAAGGACTCGGCGGCTTTGGAAGCTTGCTGGGGCAAGAGCCACAAAGAAAACAGTTTAGCCAAAGGTTAGCTGCAGGGCTGGGTAAGGGAGAAAGAAGCAGAGCGTAGGAAAGAAAAATTCACCCTGGATTCAGAGGAGAAGACAAGTGCAGAAGCAGGGATTCTGAGTTTCTCAGATGACCCTGATCTGAACTCAAATGCTTAAAATTTTGTTAAAAACTATCTGAGGCAGGCAAATTTATGTAGCATGTTGTGGGATTTTTTTCCTTCATTCTTTACATTTCTTTTGCTATCGTAAGTGCAAACTACTCTTTTTTTGGCATCTTTACAAGGTCTAGAGGCTTCTATGTGTTTTAGCTATTATTCATCCCCTGCCTAATAGCGTGTAATGCCTTTATAATGAATTAACTGATGACAGTGAACTCTAGGCTGCCTCTGAGATAAGAGGAAGTTATGCTGCTCACAGACAATGTTTCAGTCTGTCTGACTACAGATACAAGAAAACACCACTCCTCCATTTCACATTTGTTCACATTTGAAAATTCACATCATCAGTGCACCCTTTGAGGACTAGCAGTATAACAGTTTTAACCAAAAGCCAACATTCTTCAGAAAGAACTGGGATAGCAGGCAACCACCCTCACAAATTTCCCCCTGTTAAGGCCATGAGCAAAATCATTTGAAGTTCATTCCACAATTATTTTTTTCCCCATAAAGACCATTGTAGAGAACTCCATGGACCCTAAGGGAAAAGAAAAATAAGAAGACTGCAGTCAGGACTATGGAGACATAAAAGCTCTGTGTAAGCAGATAAACTATCGCTTTTCTTTTGGAGCTCTAGCTCAGCTTTAATCATCTAAAACCTTAGTACTCTATGCACTTCTGCTCAGCTGGATGGTCTGGTAGGTATTGGTTATATGGGCAGCTATGAATGAAGTCCTTTTTGTTAACAGTTTGGTACTTAAGATATATGCCTCCACGAGTAGGTGCTAAGGCATCCCAAGGTGCCTATTCTCACACTCACCAAGGCATTTTTTTCTCCGACACCTCTTTGTGAATCACTGCAGTGTGATCTCAGCTGGAAGTAGAAAACCTTGCCCAAATAATGATCTTAATAGTGGAATATAGTCTAAGCAATTTACTCCAGATCTGTGAACACAGAACTTCTTCATTCTAACGTGACATGAGGCAATTATGAGCTTATGCTTCCAAGTTTCAGTGATGGAAAGTTGTGCCATTGAAACATGTCACAGTAAGAACACTGAAGGCTGATGTCCACTAGACAGAGAGAGCACAAGAAACGACAACCAAGCCTTTCCACACTGCCCAAACAAGTTTCCTCAGCTCTGACAGAAAAGCTGCTCCCATCAGTATTAAGTACAAACCCTTCTCGGGATTTGGCATGGACAACATATGTGCTGAATTACATGTTCATTGGTAAGAAGAGACTGTTTCCACACAAGATGCCAATCAACCATCAGTCTTGGGCTTAGGCAATAGTAATGGCACTTAGGCACTTCAGCATGTCCTTTAAGTGCTAAGTCTGTGTTCACTTCCACTGCTGTTAACGGTATAAGCACATGTTAACATGTTTTATTGGACCCAAACCTGAACCATTCAATTCCACTGCAAGCCAGCCTTACTTAAAGCATCACATTATTGCCGGCTGCTCATGTACAGGGAGATGCCCTCCCACTGTCCTTTCATTGAACAAAACAGCCCTCTACAATCAGTGGATCCGGAAATTAAACCTGTCATACACAAAAACCCTACACCCATAGAAGATCAGGTTTGCAAAGTGTATTGGGTTTGCGTGGCAAGGCTTTGGTAGCGGGGGACTACAGAGGTGGCTTCTGTGAGAAGCTGCTAGAAGCTTCCCCCGTGTCCGATAGAGTCAATGCCAGCCGGCTCCAAGATGGACCCGCTGCTGGCCAAGGCCGAGCCAATCAGCGATGGTGGTAGAGCCTCTGTGATAACGTATTTAAGAAGGGGGGAAAAACTGTTGTGCAACAGCAGCCAGAAGAGAGGAGGGAGAATATGAGAGAGAAACAACTCTGCAGACACCAAGGTCAGTGAAGGAGGGGGAGGAGGTGCTCCAGGCACCAGAGCAGAGATTCCCCTGCAGCCCGTGGTGACGACCATGGTGAGGCAGGCTGTCCCCCTGCAGCCCATGGAGGTTAACGGTGGAGCAGATATCCACCTGCAGCCCGTGGAAGACCCCACGCCGGAGCAGGTGGATGTGCCCAAAGGAGCCTGTGACCTTGTGGGAAGCCCGCGCTGGAGCAGGCTCCTGGCAGAACCTGTGGCCCCGTGGAAAGAGGAGCCCACGCTGGAGCAGGTTTGCTGGCAGGACTTGTGACCCTGCGGGGACCCACGCTGGAGCAGTCCATTCCTGAAGGACTGCACCCCATGGAAAGGACCCACGCTGGAGCAATTCATGAAGAACTGCAGCCCATGTGAAGGACCCACATTGGAGAAGTTCGTGGAGAACTGTCTCCCATGGGAGTGACCCCATGCTGGAGTAGGGGAAGAGTGTGAGGAGGAAGGATCGGCAGAGACAATGTGTGATGAACTGACCATAACTCCCATTCCCCGTCCCCTGTGCTGCTAGAGGGGAGGAGGTAGAGAAATCAGGAGTGAAGTTGAGCCTGGGAAGAAGGGAGGGGTGGGGTGAAGGTGTTTTAAGATGTGGTTTTATTTCTCATTACCCTACTCTGATTTGATTGGCAATAAATTAAATTAATTTCCCTGAGTGGAGTCTGTTTTGCCTGTGATGGTAATTAGTGAATGATGTCTCCCTGTCCTTATTTCAACCCACGAGCCTTTTGTTATATTTTCTCTTCCCTGTCCAGCTGAGGAGGGGGAGGGATAGAGCAGCTTGGTGGGCACCTGGCGTCCAGCCAAGGTCAACCCAACACAAAAGTCAAACACTCAGAAGTTTGGAAATGTGAGAATGATGGTCTCCTGTCCAATCTTTGCTGTCATTCCCTTGTGCCTGATGACAGGATCATTAATTGCATGATCACCACTTTATTTCCTTGGCATCACTGCGTGCACAGGATGGATGGTACTCACAGCTGTTCAGTAGCTTGTTTCAGCTCCTCATTCAGTTTGTGACCACACATACCCTGCTCTGAAAAAGACTTATTTATTCCCTCATTGGCCTATGATGATCATCACTATAATACCTGAATGTGGCACAGTGATCAGTGACTTATTTTTCAAAGTTATTTGAGGGAAAGGTGGTAAAGAAAGTCCCTTTTTACAGGCAGGGCAGAGAAGTTTGGAGTCATTAACACCAAAAGAAAATATCAGGTTTGGATGCACAGTTGAGATGGTTCTGATATAGCTTTTCCACAAATAAGCACCTTTTCTGCACTTCATTTGTTCAGAGGACAGACCTCATCACCTGCATATGCAACAGTATATGCTTAACATTTCTGTAATGCAAGAGTCTGCAAGCTGGAAAGCCAGAAAATGGGAAAATAACAGTTAGCAGTCACTTGTAATAGCTTTGTTTTATGAACATCATGTAATGAACTCAGTGGTAGAGACAGAAACAATTTTCCAGGGCAGATTCAACTTCATAAACTACAAAGCTGTCCCTTTTCTTTCTACGCTCCCCTGCCTTGTTCATGACACACCTTCCAGTCTCTTTAATTAACTAAATGGAGTGGTCCAAGAACCACTCACCGCATTGCTGCATTTGCTCTGCACACAAAATGAGGAAGGGGTTGTGTCTCGGAAAGAGTTAGCAATTGTACTGTCAACGATGGCATCACGTTGCATAGCTGCAGAGAGCTGTTTATGTGTTGGCTGAGTGAATGTAATTCTGGTACTTCTAACAGGGATAATAGGGATGGCAAACAGTAAAAAGCTCTAGGTAAAGAAAAAGCATGTAGCAACAGAATGCAGGAAGAAAGAGGGAAAGAAAATCTAAACATATCATACATCTTTCCTGAAAATGGATGTGGCTCTTTTTATTAGTTTGTTTTTTCAAATGAAATATTAGCTTACTAGCTAATGTTATAAATGTCAGCTTATTAGCAAATTTAAAACAAGAGCCCATAAGTCTTAAAATGATTTGCTCATTTCCTTGTCTAGAATACAAGTGCTTTATTTTTCTTTCTTCTGTTGTCTTCTCATTCTTCGTTTCCCTGATTTGCATTGCCTTGGCAAAATACATGCCTCTCCAAGAAAAGGACTAAAAATAACGTTTCCCCCCTTTCCATTGGGAGTGGAGATGTAAGAAAATAATGTCTTATCAGAGTAAGCACTGACTGAAAGTAAGATTTTATCAGGGACTTGGCTTGACGAAGATAACGTTATCAAGAGGGGAACTTGGCAAAGATAACACGTTATCAATATCAGGAGTAAAGCTTGGGGAAAATAATGTTTTAATACCTATTAGATTCTAAATAAGCCATCTGTGCTCTTGATGAATTGTTATTTTCTCCAAGCCCCATTCCTGTAAAGATGCTGATTTTTTGGCAAGCCACTTCTGTAGCAGTTGGGGAAGGGGGGGAGAAAGAGGAGAAAAGGATGCTCTTTCTCCACAAAGCTAGAGGGATATTCTCTTTCTTTTCAAAAGCTTTGCATGCAGGTAAAGACTGCCAATGTGACAGCTTGGAAGACTCAAATGTTCAGACACCAAATGGGTATTGCAGGGAAAACTCCTACAACAACGCTCTGCAAGTATACTGCAGAGAATCCCGTAACAGAAGAGGGTCAATACCCCTTCTGTCCTTGATCACTCTATCCAGGCTCAGAGGTGCTGCCTATAGTATTTTTGGCAGAAGCACTTCTCTACAGAGCCAATGACCAGCCATCACTTAGCAATGACTTTTTGTCAGAAACAACCACATCACAATTAGCAATGGTCACTTGGCGGCACAAATAAACGACCCCTTTTAGATCAGTTGCAGACATTATCACCATTCAGTTAGAGGTCACCATTCCCACAGCTTAGCTGACCCAAAGGGTCACGCAACACTTCTTACTTCCTGCAGTGCAAAGCATCCAACTCAGTTTAAGCAGTCAGTGGAGCTGGCTTGAACTAGCCTGATTGCCTCTGCCCTGAAGCATTCCCCTCTGCCACCTCCACCATGGGGGCAGAGACAAACCACTGCCTAGTGGGTGTCTGTGCCCCAAAGCTGAAACCTTCTGCAACTCAATTATAAATTTTCAGAGTTACAATCCGGATAAATTTAAATAAATTGTGGCACCTCCTGGAAAACGAGAAATCCAATTCATAGTAGGACGGACTACTAACTGCCTTAAATGGCAGAATGTGGGTGAATGCCACTGGTTATTCATAGGAATGGGCAAGCAGGGAATAATTAGAAGGGAAGCTGTGGAGGGACTGTAGGAGTGTGATGTGAATAATAAAGCACACTTAGGAAAAGGCATATGAATGATATCTGCAGGGTAAGTATTTGTAGCCAGCTGAATTTCCCTGGTGTACAGTACGAGTGGGAGGGAAGACAATGGGATCTGTTAATCTGAAGATTTCCTATGGAGAAGCTGCATCTCTTTTTTCATTAACCATTTGGATATCTTATGTCCAGAGATTTCTCTACGCTCAGGTGTGAGCTTGGTGTTAAAGTAACTTCTGAGGCCCTTATATAGCAGAATACATAATCAACAGCAGGCAGCCATTACAGCTCTCAAAGGTAAAGCATGTGTCCAAATGCATCCCTGCAGCTGTACACAGTACTGTGACTATCGTTCATGGCAGTGAGATGTAAAAGACTGAAACTCTTCTATGTTGGCTCTTGCTCAGTAAAACACTGTGGAAGAGATAGGAAGAGAAAAAGTCTAAAATACAGCATTTTACAGTGTTTTTTAACAGTATAGAAAGTTCAAGAAATAAATATCTATGAGCTTAGAAAAGATTATAAAAACACCTATAGGTTTCTACAATTGCCACAGTAACCACAAGCATGAGACAAGTATGCTCAATCAAAGCCTAGTAGTAGTTAATTCAGATTCTGTTGCTGATGATTAGCCTCAGCTGCTCATCAATAGAGACTCCAGCTGATAATTATTAAGTTAAACTTCTGAGCAGTATTTGCATATGTAAAGCACACTTTCCCTGCTGAAGCAACAATGGATGCTATAATGCATTTCCTGATTGTACAGCACTTGGATTTGGGGAACCTGGGCAAGAGAGTCTGCTTTGCATATCCTTCCTTACCCTCATCAGGCCAACCATTCAGAAGAAATGCGCTTACACATACGGACATCTACAAGCTAGAGCAAAAACCAGTCCTAACCCTGCATAACAGTAAAAATGCAACCATTCATTTCAACCAGAATATCTCTCATAAGATTAATATAAGACAGAGTTTTGCATATTCCTCGAAACATTTACCTAAGCTTCCTTACAACCTGAAAAATGTGTAACAACTGCTCTGTGACAAGACAGCGTGGTCACCTTAAAAGACATGCAGAAACACCAGAGGACAGATTCAGCCCATTACTTCCTAGTGACCTCCAGATGTGGCCCCCTCCTCCAAAGGAATACTGAGTATCATTATGTGGTTCGCTGTTTAGCCTTTTCTCATCTCACTTTCTCCAGATCAGAACTTCATTTCCTGAATGTGATTCTTGGTCATCAGTCATAGCCATGCCCACTAGTTATCTGTAGTATCAAGAACACAGATACACACACAATGCGTAGGTTACATTTATGTGTGCAGTTCCCCATGTTTTCATAATTATATGACAGACAAGGCATGCCCAGATCTGCTTAATACCAGAGGAGTTCATAGGCACATTTGCTTTAGGGATAAGGAAACGTGGAAAAGAATTGGGAAGATCTTTATGGAATTCGTAACACAACTACCTGCCCCCATGTAGCTACCATACCACTTCGGTTTAAGAGTCCATCATAAGCTTACTATTAACAGACCTGAATGTTTTTTTATCAGACAACGAATAGTAAAGCAAAAAATGACCGAGTTTGGCTTTGGTTATACATGGGACATGGGTTGAAAAAAGGAGGTCTAAGGGAATGCAGGTGGTCAGCCTCTCTGAAAGCCAGCATTTAGGCTCTTCAGTGATCGTTTAAAATTTAGCTATAGCAAAGTGTATATATATTGCTAGAAGTTACCTGGTAGCACTGTTATATAGAATCTCAAAAGGTGATTTTCAACACGTCTACAGAAATGCTGCAGTATTAGTTCAGGCTGGTTGCTGCTGCTGAAACCTGCTGGAAAGCTTGTTATATCCCTTAATCTCCCTTGGCACAGAGATGTCATCAGAGAACCATGCGCTGGTATTTTGATTGAGGCTGCTGGAAAAGGAGATTGTCTGAATACTGACTGACCATCAAGGATTGTTCAAGGATAAATAAGTTAAGTAAATAAAAAAATCCAAATTCTGCACCACACCATTTCTTCCTTAGCAGGAACCAGATCTGTAAGAACCTTCAAATCTTACAGAGCTCTAGCCAGCAACAGATCTAAGCACATATATATAAAGGCAAGTAGCAAAGAACAAATTTTTAAAACAATGACTTCTCTTCTTTCTAAATGTATCTGAAGATTACATATGCAGACAGAAATATTCTAACTTTATATTTCTAGTTTAATATTATGTTAGGAAATAACATCAGTGTTATTTCACTGATGACACAGCAGTGCAAAGTTATTAATATCTTTCGGTATTGAGTCTTCTATTTTCCCCACACTCTCAGCACTTTTCATTGGCTGCACCTGTCATTTCAGCCACTTCAGTCCTGAAGAACAGTGAGGGGAAAATGCAAATAACTGCACATTCAGAACACATGAAGGCTGATCAGTGTTATGACATTTATCTTCACTTATGACAAGAGATAAAATAACTCATGAGTGAGTTAGTTTCCCGTCTTCCTCATGAAGAAAATTGTCACAACAAATCGTCATGTACTACACACAGCAAAATTTCTAACACACCTTGCAGAGAAAAAAACATCACAGCAGTGATGCAGAAGGTAGGTTACATGTCATGGCTATGACATCAGAAATGAAACACACAGCATTTTAAAATAGTAGATATAAAAATAAGTCATAATATAAAAAAACCCCTAGAACAACAGTTCACAACTTAGCTAAAAGCAACAAGTTAGATTATTTGCAAAAGTTATAATTGCATCAAACAGCAATGAGTTGTCCATACAGTTCAGTGGAATCCTAAACAGGTTTTCACATTTTTTAACCTTCCCCACATTTTCCAAATAGAAAGCCACAGCTGGCCAATATATTGTGTTTGGTAAAACACACGTCTGTGCCTGGGAAGATCATGGAACAGATTCTCCTGGAAGCTATGCTAAGACACATGGAGGACAGGGAGGTGATTCGAGACAGCCAGCATGGCTTCACCAAGGGCAAGTCCTGCCTGACTAACCTAGTGGCCTTCTACGATGGAGTGACCACATCAGTGGACACGGGAAGGGCTACAGATGTCGTCTATCTGGACCTCTGTAAGGCCTTTGACACGGTCCCCCACAACATCCTTCTCTCTACACTGGAGAGGTATGGATGTGATGGGTGGACTGTCCGGTGGGTGAGGAATTGGTTGGATGGTCACATCCAGAGGGTAGTGGTCAACGGCTCAATGTCCAGATGGAGGTTGGTGACGAGTGGCGTCCCACAGGAGTCCGTATTGGGACTGGTACTGTTTAACTTAATCTTCATCAATGACACAGACAGTGGGATCGAGTGCACCCTCAGCAAGTTTGCAGATGACACCAAGCTGAGTGGTGCGGTCGACACGCCAGAGGGACGGGATGCCATCCAGAGGGACCTGGACAAGCTCGAGAAGTGGGCCCATGTGAACCTCCTGAGGTTTAACAAGGCCAAGTGCAAGGTCCTGCGCCTGGGTCAGGGCAGCCCCCGGTATCAATACAGGCTGGGGGATGAAGGGATTGAGAGCAGCCCTGCCGAGAAGGACTTGGGGGTACTGGTGGATGAAAAGCTGGACATGAGGTGACAACGTGCGCTCACAGCCCAGAAGGCCAGTTGTATCCTGGGCTGCATCAAAAGAAGCGTGGCCAGCAGGTCGAGGGAGGGGATTCTGCCCCTCTGCTCTGCTCTCATGAGACCCCACCTGGAGTACTGTCTCAAGCTCTGGAGCCCTCAGCATAAGAAAGACACGGACCTGTTGGAGCGGGTCCAGAGGAGGGCCATGAAAATGCTCAGGGGGATGGAACACCTCTCCTATGAAGAAAAGCTGAGAGAGTTGGGGTTGTTCAGCTTGGAGTAGAGAAAGCTCCAGGGAGACCTTCTTGCAGCCTTTCAGTACTTAAAGGGGGCTTGTAAGAAAGATGCCAGCAAACTTTTTAGCAGGACTTGTTGCAACAGGACAAGGGGGAATGGCTTTAAACTAAAGGGGGGTAGATTTAGACTAGATCTAAGGAGGAAATTTTTTACGCTGAGGGTGGTGAAACACTGGCACAGGTTGCCCAGAGAGGTGGTGGATGCCCCATCCCTGGAAACATTCAAGGTCAGGTTGGATGGGGCTCTGAGCAACCTGATCTAGTTGAAGATGTCCCTGCCCACGGCAGGGGGATTGGACTAGATGACCTTTAGATGTCCCTTCCAACCCAAACTATTCTATGATTCTATGAAAAGAACACTTTTCTACTTATAATCTTAAAACCCCGTAATATACACAAAAGGGAGTAAAGAAATTAAAACAAACAAAGAAGCTAGAAAATATACTCTATATTCTTATGACCTTTTATCCCATGGAAATCAACAGTAGTTTCAGCATTAGCTTCAGTATGGCCAGATATCTACCCCAGGACTACAATCTGGTTTTGTGACCAGAATCCTTTGACATGTAATGTGCAACCTCTTTTTTGCATTAACTTACTTAACATTTACCTTTTAAAAAAAATTTACCTTTAATATATTAGAGATGCTCCTTCTACAAAGATAGAATAAGTATGTACAGAACTGATTTTATATCAGATATATCATATCAGGTAAATACAGATTTCATTTCAATTGGTGACCTAGGTTTCCTATAAAACATGAGGAAATTACTCTTCTTGATGATATTCTTGTTTTGCTACAGAAGTGAAGAAAGCGTATCAGAAACATAATCCTATTTTAAGTGAGTCCAAGGCAAAACTCAGTGACTTTGAATAAAACAAGCATAGGTCTAATATTTCATTATATTCTGCATGCATACAGCATGGTGTTGTTAGTAATTTTTATGTTGTACCATAAATGTACATAGTGCTGTACTGCGGTAGGTCAGAATGTGGGCCATATCCCCTGTGCCCCATCACAAACCTGCTGATCTTCCTGTGCAGCAAGCAAATGAAAATTTTGATTTTTGAGCAGCCACAAGTTTATTATGGTTAAATATCATCAGCTGACAGCAAGATTTAGCTGTTCTTCCTACTAAGATTTTGTGTTATAGACATTTTGTAATAGATCATAGAATCATAGAATCATAGAATCATTGAGGTTGGAAAAGACCTCTAAGATCATCGAGTCCAACCATCGACCCAACACCACCACCCACTAAGCCATGTCCCTAAGTGCCTCATCTACTCGTCTTTTAAATACCTCCAGGGATGGGGACTCCACCACTTCCCGGGGCAGCCTGTTCCAATGTTTCACCACTCTTTCAGTAAGGAAATTTTTCCTCACGTCCAATCTAAACCTCCCCTGGCGCAACTTGAGGCCATTTCCTCTCGTCCTATCGCTAGTTACTTGGGAGAAGAGACCGACACCCACCTCGCTACAACCTCCTTTCAGGTAGTTGTAGAGAGCGATGAGGTCTCCCCTCAGCCTCCTCTTCTCCAGGCTAAACAACCCCAGTTCCCTCAGCAATGATGACGTATATCTTTGAAACTAACACACATTTCTGCTCCAGTGCACAGAAACATCTTAATGTATGTTTAGGATCCTGAATAAGGATCCTAAAGAACATGCCTATTCTTGTGTAAGACGACACTGAGGTTAAGACCAACTGACATGCTTACTATTCTAAAATATTAAGTTGCTTTACTCAATCAGGGCAGCAGTGCTCAATATTCACAGGATCTGCATGTATTTAAATAAACACTTTCTCTTTTTTTCTTAAGTAGATCTCTTATTTTCTAAGTTTTCATTATCTCCAGGAATTTCTCTCAAAAGTAGAATACACTGTGGGAGACCTCTTTAATAAGTACAATTGAAATACTACAGTGTGGCATTTTTAATGATGCTTTTGTTAGGTAGCCTTTCATCAGGGCTGATGGCCATAAGCTTTCTACAGTGATGTGTACTATGAACTAACTGATGTCTATGACAAGTTTTTGTGTTGGGGTAAAGGGAAGAGGAAGGTGGAGGCATTTACAAAAATTCTTGTATTGTGTTTAGGAGTAAATGGGTTGTGTGTAGTGGTCAATTACAGTCTTGTAATTGCCCTTTATTTCTGTTGACACACTTTCATTAAAATATCTATTCCTCTTCCTTTGTTAGTGTAATTACAGATTTATTCATTTCTATAATTTGAAATAACTTTTGTTGTCTTAAAGTCTAAATGGAATAGATGGAGACTTGACCAAAATTGTTTCGTATTAAAAAACCCCAAATCAACACACCTTATGCCTAAAGAACAACCAGACATGGAAAAAAACAATAGGTCATCTACATTAAAAAGTGCTGCAACTGTAAAAGTCCTTTAAATGTCAAGCTAAAGAAGAAAAAACAACAACAGCAAAAAAAGTAGCTTCCCTTCCCATCTACTCCAATCTTGTCTAGGAAAAGGGAAGGATCTTAATCATTATTATTAGTTATGTATTCCATATTAATTTGAACAAACCTAGACACAGGAATCAGCTGTTAAGAACTGACATAGGATAAGGTTGAGGAGTGAATGCTAGAAGGACATTGCTTACTTCACCCTTCTTTTCCCTCTGAGAACAGGCTGCTGCAATACATACCCTTACAGCAAATAAGAAAACATGGCCGTCTCCCTTCTAAATTATGACTCTTTGCCTGGGAAAAACTGAGGCAGACAATAGAATAAGAATACTTTATTGTGGTATTACTATCAAGTTTACTTTTTAAACTATGCCTTCTTCTGGTCTTAACTATGATTAAAATAGTACAGATAGCGAGTTACACCAGCTCAGACTTCATGTGCTCCTCTGAAGAAAATCCTACATTTCTATCAGTATATAATATGTATTTTGTCCCTTACGGTAAAATTCCACTTGGCAGGACATTTGAATGTGATTTCTTAGGTTTTGAGAGACAGCCTTTCCTCTTTTGAGAAACTGTAACTTCACCAGGTATGTATTTAAAATTCATACTAGCATCTTACACTAGCACCTTCTATGGAAATGGTTAGTTTCTTATTTGATGAGCACAAATATTTATTGTAAATTCTGTCAGACAATGCTTTTCTTTCTTTTTCTGAATACTCTGACTGAATCCAATCAACAGGGAAAGTAAAATTCCTGACTTGCCTAAAGACCACATAGGTCTATTCTACTCTACTATTACATGACAGTCATTGAATCTTGTTCCAACTTGGAACATTAAGAAGCACACAAGACGTAAGAGTGAGCAAAGAATTTGCTGCCTGTGTTCAGTATTTCCAGTTCTTAAAATTGTACTTAAAGTCTTGCAATATTTTATATTTATTGGAAAGTCAAATCTTGGAGTTACATGAAAAAATATCAGTGCTTTTTGCTTGTTTGTTTCCTTTGCAGTAAGATCTCATTTTCATCTCTGCAGGAGAAAGCAGAAAAAACATGACCTGTCACGATGAAAAAATCAGGAGACAAAGCTCTTAAAAACTTATAATTTTAGATATAGTGAATTATGACTTTGAACACTTTGAACTAGCAATGACAGTTTTTTATTACAACTGTTCAAATGACTTGTGCTTTACTATGATGGGTACATTCTGTAACAGCAGACACGTCAGCTAGGGTGGGTAAATGGAAGGGCCAGCACCTGTGACAAGCTTGCGAAAGCTACGGTGCAGCCATGAGTTCAGCCTGAAGAGCACTTACTAAGACAATCATAAGTGTTGTTGGGCATTTAAAGGAGCACTAAATATCCTGTGGTAATCTTCAGCAGAACTTTCAAGACAACACTATTATACCAGATAAATAAATACACAAAATTAACAAGTATTTATCATCAATCATTTCAATTATTGCTTTTTTGTTTATTTTTGTTGGAATTATCCTTGAGAGGGCTCTGCAGGCAAAGTTTTGTACTGAAAAATATGTTATTTTCACTGGTATCTCCCCAGTACACATAATAGGGTTTTCTCCTTCTCCATACTGGACACTCAAAGGGTGTCCAGATCCCAGGAAAAAATGCTCAGATAAAAATAAAGCGATACCAATTCCACACTGTCACACTATAGCACTTAGAAAGCAGTTGTTTAACTCCGCCAAGAATATAAACCTCCAAATCTGTTAGATATCAATTACTATGTATTTAATTTCACAGCTGTGCCTTTTCTCTTTTTGATTTTTTCCCCCCTTTTTATGCTTCTCTTGTTCAATCATTTTGGATCTCGTTCTTAATCGGGTCCTGATGATCCTTAATGCCTTAATTTCAGAGCCCAGCATTCCCCAATTCCCTTCTTCATTTTGAAATTTCTGCAAATTCTGTATTCATCCTCTGTGTGGCTGTGCAGACTGTAATCCCTCATAATAGGCTGATGCTGATCCTGCTCTATGGATTAACCAATGTAAAATGCTTATGTAATGAATTTTCATCAATTCACGCCTTCCAAACTCAGCCCCGAGCAGCCCAGGTATATCTAATCTAACTGACTAGCTTTTATCAGCTCCACACAAGAGATGTGAAAATAAGCCTCATTTCAAGCCTCAATCGCATAGCTATAACCATGTTATTATTTATTTTATTTAACAGAATGTGTATATGTGAGGAATTCTAAGGTACACCCTGTAGTTATACATCATTGGCATTTGGTATGGTGCATGTTTCTTTGAAAATTGTGAAATGACAGTATTTTCATGCCTGTTTTTGCTTATTTCTCTCAAAAAGAGAGAGGAAAAAAAATATAGCTGAACTTCAAGTGTAATTCTGCTGCTTTCTTCTTGTGAAATCTATATTGCCATGCCAGATGGTGTCTGAGTTATCAAAGTTATTACCCTAAACTCAATTAGGGAAGAATGAAAGTAATTAAGTAGGGGATGAAGTGACAGAAGTAGTCAAGATATAAAGCATCTAATATAGGTGAGGAATCTCTAAATTAGATAGAAATTAATCTATAAATTCAGCCTAAAACATAGCTTGAGCCTTCACTTTCAAATATTCTAAGATATTGTGCCAAATTCAGTACTTGCTCAAATGGGCGCAATTCCCAGTGAAACGGTGGTCTATAGAAGGTGGGAGTCGATTTTGATTCTGGAGGGCCTATTACTAGCAATCACCAAATGCACTCTCAGACAGTTATCGATCAAATGTTCCTGTACCTGTTGTGGGATGGTTTTTCAGGCTGTTGTGTGACCTCAGGAATGCTTGTTTCCTTTCTTAATCCTGTCTGTTTCATACCCACCACAGCAAAAAACAATTACAGTAAATATTTTTTACCATAAAACCTGTAAAATAGACACCACAGAGGTGCTGTTAACACTCAGTTTATTTTACATTTATTTTTCTTCATTTGCTTTTCCTTTGGTGAAGTAAATCTAAACAAGTTGGCACTGAGCTACAGGCATGACCAAGAGCTACAGCTACAGGTTTTACATGCAGTGGCGAAGCAGTGAAAAATTATTTTTTAATCTACTAATGACAGTCTACTTATTGGAGAAATATGTAAGAAAACCTAGTGAAAACAAATCTCTTTTACTTATCAAAATGGTGCTGGTTTTGGCTGGGGTAGAGTTAATTTTCTTCACAGTAGCTAGTATGGGGCTATGTTTTGGATTTGTACTGGAAACAGTGTTGATAATACAGAGATGTTTTTGTTATTGCTGAGCAGTGCTGACACAGAGTCAAGGCCTTTTCTGCTTCTCACACCACCCCACCAGCGAGGAGGCTGGGGGTGCACAAGAAGTTAAGAGGGGAGACAGCCGGGACAGCTGACCCCAACTGGCCAAAGGGATATTCCATACCATATGACATCATGCTCAGCATATAAAGCTGGGGGAAGAAGAAAGGGGGGGACGTTCGGAGCGATGGCGTTTGTCTTCCCAAGTAACCGTTACGCGTGATGGAGCCCTGCTTTGCTGGAGATGGCTGAACACCTGCCTGCCGATGGGAAGTCATGAATGAATTCCTTGTTTCGCTTTGCTTGCGTGCGCAGCTTTTGCTTTACCTATTAAACTGTCTTTATCTCAACCCACGAGTTTTCTCACTTTTACTCTTCTGATTCTCTCCCCCATCCTGCTGCGGGGAGAGTGAGCGGGCAGCTGTGTGGTGCTTAATTGCCGGCTGGGGTTAAACCACGACAGTCCTTTTTGGTGCCCAGCGTGTGGCTCAAAGGGTTCGAGGTAACAACAGATTTGATTGGAATGTGCTAGATCAAATTTATAACTGTTATTGCTGTTTAGTTATTAATCGGCAAGCTTCTGTGCTTGCCATGGGGCTTGCTTGCTTCACTGTATATTAGAGTCTAGTGCTCGTTAGTGGCTGCTTTTTGCTTTTGGTGCTTGCTGTACTGTTTATCATCTTACTCTGCTGTGCCATACCATACCATACCATACCATACCATACCATACCATACCATACCATACCATACCATACCTAACAGTACTACGTGGAAAGAATACGAGGATTTTAAGTATAAGCACTGAAAAGTTAGGAAATACCAGAAGTACTTCTGCCTTGGTTTGCCTCACGTATGTACTGGACAAAACAAAGCAAAAAGCACTCCTGCATGTACTAGCAGCTGAGATGCAAACACTAACAATGGTTCCAGTTTGCAGAGGTGATGGCCTGACAACTGCAGTACCGTGATACATGTGCTGAAGGAACTCCCAAGCTCTTTTCCCCACCGCCATAAAGAATGGGCTATTTTTAATGCAGACCACTTCAATCTTGTTTTTAGCACAGCCTCACAAAGGTTACAAACTTATGCAAGAAGGGAACAGTGCGAATGAGTAGTTGTTTAGGAGAAAGAGTAGAAGCACAGGCAGGGCATATGAACTTCCTAAACCAGCTGGGTCAGTGCCTCAGGGAAATCTGCCTTAGGTTACATCCTTTCAACAACAGTGGCACACACCTTTCCTGAGCAGGGCTGCTCTTGAAGGCTTTACTGGGACCAACGGCAGATATATTCAAAAGACTCGAATTTCTGCAGCTCAAGAAGGAGAAGGAAGGGTTGGAGTATGGCCACAGCAGAGACACCACTCAGAAGTCTTAGAAAATATGGTCCATGAGAAGGGAAGCTAATTTATGCCACAGGGAACCACAAATCATTGCTGACAATAGTAGATTTTCAATTGTATTCTGAAACACAAGGTTTGAATTGTATTCTGAAGCACGTGGGTTTCGATTTGTTACTGAAGAACTTTTAGGAGAGATCAAAAAGAAGTTACTGAGATGAGTTGGTAATAAAACAAGAACCAAAAAGAACTCGCATAGATCCTTGTGGACAGGTAAGTTCAACAAAAAGATGGTGGCAAGGGTGACAGAGTTCTGCTTGCCCAGGTAATATAATTTCCCACCCTTTATTACTCATACTGAGCGCTGCTGTCTCACCTGGAAATTGGAGGATCTTCTGCTCAGGGTACTAAAACTTGCAGGGCCTCTGAAGGCTTTTACAGTCAGTGATCACAATTAAAATGGATCATGACAAAATCAAGAAAAATTGACTACTGGAGACTTACGTATCTCTGGGGAATTGATCCACTACAGCCATATATGGGATGTTACGGTATGTGTGGGACTGGCGCATGCACATTATATAGCTATTAAAGGCTTCTAGAGAAAAAAAAATCCCATCTGGAACTATTATCAGTTCAGCTGCAACATGAAGGCTCTGCAGAGGGACCTGGACAGGCTGGATCGATGGGCCGAGGCCAACTGTATGAGATTCAACAAGGCCAAGTGCCAGGTCCTGCACCTCAGCCACAACAACCCCATGCAGCGCTACAGGCTTGGGGAAGAGTGGCTGGAAAGCTGTCTGGCGGAAAAGGACCTGAGGATGCTGGTCGACAGCCGGCTGAACATGAGCCGGCAGTGTGCCCAGGCGGCCAAGAAGGCCAATGGCATCCTGGCCTGTATCAGAAATAGTGTGGCCAGCAGGAGTAGGGAAGTGATCGTCCCCCTGTACTCGGCACTGGTGAGGCCGCACCTCGAATACTGTGTTCAGGTTTGGGCCCCTCACTACAAGAAGGACGTTGAGGTGCTGGAGCGTGTCCAGAGAAGGGCAACGAGGCTGGTGAGGGGTCTGGAGAACAAGTCTTATGAGGAGCGGCTGAGGGAACTGGGACTGTTCAGCCTGGAGAAAAGGAGGCTGAGGGGAGATCTCATCACTCTCTACAACTACCTGAAAGGAGGTTGTAGCGAGGTGGGTGTTGGTCTTTTCTCCGAAGTAACAAGCGATAGGACGAGAGGAAATGGCCTCAAGTTGCGCCAGGGGAGGTTTAGATTGGACGTGAGGAAAAATTTCTTTACTGAAAGAGTGGTTAAACATTGGAACAGGCTGCCCAGGGAAGTGGTGGAGTCACCATCCCTGGAAGTATTTAAAAGACGTGTAGATGAGGCGCTTAGGGACATGGTTTAGTGGGCATGGTGGTGTGGGGTCGATGGTTGGACTTGATGATCTTAGAGGTCTTTTCCAACCTTAATGATTCTGTGATTCTATGATTACTGAAAATACAGTAATGATCCATGATATTTTCATGACCGTTGCAGGTCAGGACAGGTGAGGCAATGGCACCTTCAAATGGTGTATAAACACTTTCATCCTATGCCACATGGGTAGCATAAAGGACAGACTGCAAATTGTTCCCTTTTTGACCACTCCTACCCTATCAATTAAAGCTACCAATAAATCACAACAAGTGTATCTTGCTGATTGAATTTCAATGCATGGAGAATTTTGAACCTAGGGCATGGTACAATGATGGGCTTATATATGTCTTCAGGAAAAGGAGCTTAAACTATTAGGGCAATGGAGTATGCAGAGAGCAGTGAAGCGCTGCTCCAAGAAACATGAAAATCAGTAACTTGAGGTCACATTTCATATATTGCTCCATAAAATGAAAATAGCAAAAGAGAGAGAGGCACAAAACCAATTTAGAATAGAGAACACATGAACCAGAAAAAAAGCGTAATGAAACCCCAGAAATGGAGCTGTTAAGGTGAAGATGTCAAAAATATCTATCGAGTTTAAGACAAGCATAGCAGACACTGACCTTAATTTAAATTTTACTAAGGAAAAACATATCTGGTAGAGTTTTGGTTAATTTGTTGACGAAAAAGAGATCACACACTCTTAAGACTACTAAATTTTAGGGAAATCTAAAAAGCACATATATTACTCTCACCAAATTCACCTATCCTAGTTTCAGCAGACAATGAAATCCTAGAGAACTAGTAAACTAGTTCCTAGTACCTAAAGCTTTTGTAATGTTGACTTACTCAGAAGTATGAGAAATAAATCTAAACCAATGGATATATCTGTATAAAAGCAATACTCCATAAGCAGCGACATATCCACCAGCACTTTCTTTGAAAGAAAAAGAAAATTACTAACTTCAGTAAAAGAAGCAGTGGTGATTCCCTTTATAATTCAGATGAGGGTGAATCCTACCACTCATCTAGCAGGCCAAAATTATTAAGACAGTTGATTGAGAACTCTTTCCCAGAACAGCTTGCTCTACCAAATCTATTTTTTAATCTTAATTTGAAATTAATTTATTCCCCAGCTGTCAAGAAAAGTCTAGCAATCAAAAACTTTTTAATTTTCATTTTTCCCTGTTTCTCATTCCTATTTCCAGTGTAGACTGGGGGATGGAAGAATATTGAGATAGAAAAGCACCCATAATTATTGTTTTCATTTAGGTGATGAAGAAGATGAGTATTTAGTTAAAAAAACACCTATATTGATACTTTCAAATGAAATGATATTCTCTGGATTTTTGTATGTCTTTCTACCGTTTTGACAAAAATAAGGTCTTAAAGATCACTTTGATGATTTAGAAGCACATTCCATTAAAAGAAATAGTCACTGAGGAGCCTAAGAAGCTTGAGAGGACCAGAATTTCAAAGAAAAGCAGGTGTCTACAATGCAGGTAGGTGTACCTTTAGGCATCTATCCTTACTCAAATTGCTTAAATGACTTGAAAAAGAAAGTCCTAACTAACTTTGCTCTTGAATATGAGACTTATTATTCTTTTGAAAATGCTATCCCAAGACTAATTATAAATCCATTCTGACAGCCAGGTACCTGCCAATGCTCTGTAAGCAGACAAGCCTCAGGAAATGCAAGGAATGTTTAAAGGAGGAGAAGAAAACCCACAAACCTGGAACATGCTCTGTATGTCAATGGCTGCTACTAAAGGGTTTGACCATGTCCAGTTCTAATTTCTATGTTGTACTGCAACAATTTGGCTTTCAAGATGTTAACTTCTGCTTTACGTTTATTATATTGATAATGAAAATGCTGCCAAAATTGAAATTTGAACTCTCTTTCCTATTTTAATAAATGAGAGAGGGTATTGCCTTGTCCTACATAGTGATGATTGGCTTTGTGCAGCTAACAGAACAAAGCATTTCAGTCAGCTCTTAAGTATGAGTTTTGATAAATGTAGCGTCGTTTTAGGCTGCTCAGTTCATTGCAGTGTCTCTGAGGCTGTCCATGCTCAGAAATTTCAGAATCAGAACAGAACTTCTTGCACTACTGATTCAAAGCCACCATGCAGCAGTTAAGCCAAATTTGAGAGAGGAATACCATGCAGTCTCACAATATTGTATACATCAAACATCTTTATGTGGATGTGTAATGTGGATATGGAAGACTAACAAAAAGATTTTTGGAAGAACAGCTCATTAATTTCTTCTTAAGTAAGATCATATTAATTAAAATGAAAATATTCCCCATTTGCTTCACCAGCTCCAAATACAATAGGAGGTCCTAAGAGTACCTTTTTCCCAGCAGAGATCAGAAAAATTAAAAAAAAAACCAAAAAAACCCTCAACAACCTGTAATGATTTTATATTATTATATTAAAAGCCCTGTTACTTTAGTAATAAACTAACAACCAAATCGTTGTTCAGGGGATTCTTTAGGCTTTCAGGCAGTACACCTAAGCTTCCGATGAGACTTCTTGAGCCATGAAATGGGGTATGAAAATGTTTAATCCCTGACTGAACTGTTATCCTTGTGGAAGCACTGTGAGTACATACAATTACACTAGAAAAAAATCATGTTCACCAGCAGTACATTCAATTGTTGGTAAGCACCTTATTATATCAATGCAGAGGTTTTTTTACTGATACAGTTGCTTCCATGCTAGAAATGCTTTACCAGTAAAACATACAAATGATTGTATACTGGTGAAGTGCTATTAGAAAAAACACTGGTTAGGCCACTGCAGTATTCTGCGATTCCTTTATCACTTTCCTCCCTTTACAACTCTATAAATAGCATTTTTTAATTGCCAGCAATTTAACAGATATATAAAATTTGGGAGTTGGAGTGGGATTTTCAGAATGGCATTCATCAAGAACAAATAGGCTGTGCTCATCTTCCTAAATCTCTAGGATACTTTTGAGCCTGTCATGTAGGCCTATTTTCCTAGCTCCCAAATCACTTAGGTACAATTGAAAAACATATTCCTAGTTAAAATAAACTGTCTCCAAGACTCTCAAAATGGGATGGCCAAGATTAAGCTTTTAAGTTAGTATTTAAATTCTGACATGAATTAAAAAGATATTCAGAATTGTTTAGCTGGTTTAGCTTTCTAAACATTTCAAAACAGAATAAATTTACTTCTGGTATTAACAGCATTTAGTCCAAGCACTAAAAAAAAATATTAGATACCCAAAATAATGGACTTGCTTTTTTCTTCAAATTATAAATTTTGCAAAATATTTTTTGAGTTTTTAGAATTTTTTTTCAAAGCTTTCTTTTGGAAATGTGAGGACTATAATTTTTAACTTCAGTTGAAAAAGAGATTGGCCAATAATCATATTAATCTGTGAAGGTATTTTTTAAAAAAAAAGCAAATACCAGAAAAAAGTGGGTATACACTGATAGTCTGTCTGGCTTCAGGCAGCCGCATGAACGGTAGGAAGGAAGACCGTTCTTGCCAAAAAAATAACATGGCTTTCTGGCATTTCTTGTTATTACTTAAATGAACCTATTTTATAAACAAAACTACAAACCTTAGAGAGATACCAGATTCTGTAAGGCTCAGGTTAGCATTAAAACAGTATCAACTGGACGTCTTCTATACTGTCCTTCTTTTATTGTTTTTTCTCAAGAAGTTTCTGAAGACCAGCAGTTCAAACTCATATGAGAATTCAGGTTACTGTATAGAAGAAAAGCTGGAAGAGGGACTACATTAAGCACATGCTATTTTGCAGCAAAAATAGTATTTAAAAAGTTATCACAGATGTCATATACTTTTACTCAGATATTGCAACGTAATATTGTTTTGATGATGGGGTCAGCTGCCAAAATAAAGATTTGGAAGAGTAATTGGAAAAAAAAACACACCAAGAAGCGTGGGTCCAAAATTTCCTCAGTTGCAATCCACTTTAAAAAGTTCTCTTAGCAGCTATAGTAAATATAGAAAATCTTCCTTTGATATCACTGAAAAAAACCAACCAAACTTTTCTCACTTTTGCATGTTCATGGTGGTGGGCTGTGGAGAGGGGGTATATGTAATATCTGGATTCTCAGCTGTAATTGTGAAATTCACTACTTATAAAATCAGAGTACAAGGAGTCTCATTTTCTTGTAATGAATCAGCTACAAGTATAATACTCCATCTTTTTAGTTTAAATGAATTTCATGGCACAATTGGACAAAGCCATCTGCTGCCAATTGTCTTGGCAACTAATAGCATTGCTGCTGGCAGCTGCCAAAGAAGAGCACATTGCCATACAGCTGTTACAGTCGCTATAAAACAACTAGCTAGCTTCATCGCTCCTCTCCATTGCTTCTTCCTCCCAAATCCCTGAAGGCTAGATCATGGCCAAAGTACCACCGGCATGTCAGAGTAGAAAGGAAGAGGCCACATAGGGGTGGGAGACCTCATCCAGAATTCTGGCTATACTGGCCAGCATGCAGCATCTCTCTCATAGCTTTGTCCATCCCTCTTGGCCGCTGTGAAGGCAGAGAAAGACTGTGCTAGTATGCCCAGTAGGCACAGCCTCCCTTCCAATACTTCTCATTTGTTGGTATGTTAAAAGGCTACTGGTAGTCATAGGCTATTTCAGATTACCAACTACAGTCTGCTGAATTTAGGCAGACTTCCTAAATTCCTCCTTCCTCCTTCCAGCAGCTATACAGGAAACTGGGGTCAGGCTGCCCAGACAGAAGATGATCTGAGCTGTTCCTCTCTCTCTTTAACTTAGGTGTTGCAATTTAGGCACCTAAGCAGCTAATGTGAACCTAGCTCATGTTTTTAATGAGGATTTTGATCAGTACCTTTTGAAGCTTGCTGAGAAGACCCTTGAAAGCTTCTTCAGGAACAACTCAATGAAATTTTAATTTGCGGTGCAGTCGGAAGTGGGAAGATACATACCCAGTCCATGTGTCAACCACTGTCAATCATGCAGGAGAACCAGACTATAATGAACTGTCATAACAGGAAACAATGGCGAAGCATCTAGATGTTATAAGCACTAACATGAAACTCATATCATGAGTTTCAAAATACTTGCTGATGTCCTCCAGTCTCTCACAACTGCCATAATGCAGTTATGTAGGATCTCAGGTTCTAAACGAGTGCAAAAATACACTTAGCCCTGCTAAAGGTAGAGAAAGACTGAAAAGTCGTTCCCTAAAGCTTTAAAAATAAAAGAGTAAATAAACCTTCTCCCTCACCACCCATCAAGATTTTCTGGAAGAAGTCCTAACCCACTGATACTAATGGTAAAACTTCTGATTTTCTGATACGCTTAGTCTTTGCGTAATCACAAAAATAGATATGGGGAAAAAAAAAAGCAACATGCAGTCACAGCTGCTTTGTAAATCACCACATTTACTAAATATAGGCAAAGAGGCCAGACTAAGTTCCCTGTATTTTGCTACTCTGGTGTGTTCTTAGAGGTTTCAAAACAAAACAAGCATCAGCAGAAAGGTCACAAAAGACATAAGGAAATACCCATTTGTTCTCAGACCATACATGTTTTGAAAAGGAGAAATAATTTCTTACTGGTTAGGCTGATTTGAGGGATTAGAAGAAAATGGAAGTCAATTCAGTGTATTTATAAACTGACACACTAAACATGTCAGAAATGAACACAACAATATGTAGGCCTGACGCTTAACAGAGAATAAATCAATCAAGTGGACACAGATTATTTTATAATACACACACTCTGAGCAGCAAAGGGATGAATGGTAAGTTAAGGAGAGAGTAAAAAACAGAAAACCTATGACTTTTTATTACAAACTACTATGACTAGAGCCAACAACCACTTTGCACATGTAATAGTAGGGACATCAGCACTAGATGATCTACAGGTCGTAAAGACTCTTAGCGTTAAGTGAATTAACTGGATTCTTAGCCAGTATTAACTATTAGCTAAAAGCAAAAATATCCCGTCAGAGAGAATCCTTGATCTCCTCTGCTACTCAAGATGGGGAGTTCGGGAAGCTGAAGCCAAACTGAGAAACCAGCAAGAATCTTAATCTAGCTGCCTTGAGACAGAAAATGTGCTTTGAGGAGCAGGGGCAGAGGGAAGGAGGTAAGGCTACTGTCTTTCAAGAAAATGTACACTGCCTGGGAAGACAGCGTATATCTTTGCACCTTGCAGCACAAACAGAAATTGCTGGTGACCACAGAGACAGTCTTTAATCCCATGGGACCTTCCCTCCTTCCAACCACACATGAGGTGACTTGTACGGCTATCTTGCTATAATCCAGTGCCCCTTCGCTTGCCATGCCATGGACCAATGACTCACACTCTTTGCCTCGCAGTTTCACATCTAAGGGTGACTATCAATCAGAGCTATTTGAATTAGTTATCCTGGGAACGCACACTGCTCAAGATGCATTTACCCAGTTGCAGACAAAACACCAGCGTTGCAACTTGTGTGTGCACCAGAATTTCAAAAATCTTCAATCTTAGGCCATTCTGCTCTACTTAGGGTCGACGGGGCTCTGTCAGATCCAAAGTCAGGTGATTCTGAAAACATACCATCTTCCACTTTGCATAACATGTTCATTTTCATTTCTTGGTTTACATTGTTTCTAGGATGCCAGTAACTAAGCCTGGTAAAAACTTATATGCACATGTCCTGGTTTCGGCAGGGATAGAGTTAATTTCCTTCTTAGTAGCTGGTACAGTGCTGTGTTTTGGATTTAGGATGAGAATAATGTTGATAACACACCAATGTTTTAGTTGTGGCTAAGCAGTGCTTACACCAGTCAAGGACTTTTCAGCTTCCCGTGCTCCACCGACTGAGAAGGCTGGAGGTGCACAAGAAGCTGGGAAGGGGCACAGCCAGGACAGCTGACCCAAACTGGCCAAAGGGGTATTCCATACCATTTGACGTCATGCTCAGTACATTAACAGGGGGAAAGCTGGCCAGAGGGGGCTGCTGCTCAGGGACTGGCTGGGCATTGGTGGTGGTGAGCAATTGCATTGTGCATCACTTGCTTTGTATATTATTATTATTATTATTATTATTATTATATTATATTATATTTCAATTATTAAACTGTTTTTATCTCAACCCACAAGTTTTCTCACTTCTACTCTCCCAATTTTCTCCCCCATCCCACCGGGGCTGGGGGAGTGAGTGAACAGCTGTGTGGTGCTCAGTTGCCGGCTGAGGTTAAACCACAACAGCATATTAACCACCTGGGGAAGAAGTTACAGCAGGCAGTGTGGTTACTTAGATGCTTGAATTTATGTAAGCACTTAAGTTTATGCAGAATCAGGGCCTTGTATTTTAGAACAGGACGTAACTCATTCTATACCTTACATATGCAGTGGGAAAACAGCTGTGAGTGAGTGCAGTCTTGGGGTTCTGAATTTAAAGTCCAGAAATTCAAAGTCATACATGGTTCCCACAGCATCCATTACTCTCTCCACTGGCACATATGTAGTGTTTCGCATCGCTGTTTATGCTAAGAAATTTATGCCCTGAAGTGTATGTAAAACATTACCAACTTATGTTTCCCACAGCTGCTGTAACTCTAAAATTCTTGGCTTCTGTGCATTTAAAGTAACAGTCGTAACAATACACCAAAGTCTTTTCTTGCACTGAAATTCAAATCTAGATTTTTTTTTTTTTTACAGTATATAACCAAAACACTCATATTGATCTCCTGCTGAAATAGCTCTCCTTCTCAGTATGTTCTGAAATAACAGTGGCAGGTCATTTACTGCTGCTCCTGCACAACAGCTGATTTTCATACCTAACGTTTTCTCAAATGTGTGTCATTTTTTCTAATGTCATGGTCATTTGCCCTTGTGAAAGGTCGTATTCATAGCACGTGTGAAGTTTTCCAGTCAAGCCTTTTTGAAATCACCCACTCACAGAAAATAGCATCAGAACAAGGCAGTTAACATACTGTTTTATCCCATATCCTGTGTCAATCTGCACAGCATTTTAGTCAACTCCTTTGTACCTGTCCCCTTCTCACCATGAAATAAATAAACTTCTAAGCAAAGAAGTACTAGAAACCTCAATTCAATGGGTAACTTCCTTAAAGTCAGAATTGGCAAAAATTGGGACAAAGAATGAAAGTACTTCCTGTTACGGTTAAACAATGATTGAATAATATTTGCAAGGTAAATGATCTTCTCCTGGAAAATAAGCCATTTTCTCAAATAATTAAAAAAATCTTGGATAGGGACTGCATCAAAAATGTAAAATTTTAGCCTGAACAGTCACAGTCTTTGAAAAACTGTAAGCCTCTTAAAAAGGACATTTAGAATGGAAACATTCTGACAATCTTAACTCTTGACACTTCAATATTTTCCTATGTGTATTTATACAATATACCTACATGAAGAATATGGAACACTGTTCTGTTCCAGTGATCCTTATTAAACACGGAACTTGATACGAACAATTATGAGAAGAGCTGCAGAATGGCCCAAGTGCTAGAAAATGTATTTCAGAATGAACTGCTGAAGGACTGAAATCTATTCAGATAAACAAAAGTATGGATAATAGGTAATTTGCTCATACCTATGAGAAATACTAAAATTCATTCCAAGAAGACTCTTCCAATTGTAAGAGAAAGGTACAAGAACCAGTGGCTGATAATGAATTTTAAAAAATGCAAGACTGAAACAAGGTACAAATTTTGAGCAGAGAAAGTAATTAAGCATTGAAATAACTAGCAAGAATCACTACCAATTTTCTCTCTCTGTACATTTTAAAATTAAGAACAAGTTTTTGTAAAAGGCAATTAAAAAAATCCTGTGGCCTGTGTCATGCAGAAGACTGCAACTGTGTCTTTTTGCTTGGTATAGAAGAAACTCCCTTTATATCAGTGATTTTGGTGAAGGACTGAAAGCACTATCAGAGCTGAAGAATGTGCACCCCAGAGCTCAGTGATCTCCACTGCACATTAGCCCCTGCCTGGAGGACCACACTTCTGAAATTTCAAAGAGGAATTTGGAGGTGTGAGAATTGAAAGGTTTAAGGTGTGTGAACTAATGCAGTTCTACCAACACTTCCATTGTGAAGTCAGCCAAAGCCAAACTCTGCATTAATCTGCTGCCATATCTCATGGCACCAAAATGGCCAGGTTTTGTTTCAAAAGCCTACTAAATCATACAAACCTTACGCTTTAATATTATTGGCTGCAACCAAAGAAAGAAAGAAGCAATATAAATGTTAATGAGAAGATGTCTCTTTCACTTTATTTAAAAGCCAGACTAATCCTATAATCCTAACAAACAAAAATATTAGGCTCTCCACAATTACAGCATAACAATGTCCAGATGGTGTCTGTCTGTGGGGAACAAGAAGAACAAGGGGCTTTACAACCTAAATTCCAGCGAAAAAATCCAAGTCCCAAGGAAAACTAAGACCGATCTACTAGTGGAGGTGTTGAAAGAGTGACTTGACTGCAATAAGTAGCACCTATTGCTTATAAAGGTATTCCATTTCATTTTTAAGAGGAATTCTCACAACACAGTGAGAAAAGGAGTCAGGTGTATACAATCCAATACTGTAGAAGTAGGAATAGTTTGTGTAACATAGCTTGAAGATTTTTCAGTTTTCCTTTCTAAATTTGTGTGATTTATTTATTTTAAAAGCTATAAAAATTATAAATCAGCCATTGAGTTCTCAATGATAGCTGCAAGATTTAAAGGTACACATTCACAAAATAGACATATGGAGAGCTAGAAAGACAAAGAAGAGAAGATTAGAAAGACTTCGTAACTTTTCCCTTGTGAAGCCTCATTGTGGTGCATAGTTGGAAGTGCCATTTTAGTTATAAAAAAGTAGAACTAATGTGCAAAGATATACCCATTCAGTTCTTCATAATGCAATACACCTTCATGTAAACAGCCCATCATGCTCTAATGCAGGCTTAAAATGGGGCTTCGGTAAAATTTCAAAATGGGTCTTGAAGCCAGGTGATTCAAGCTAGAAGGATATTCCCTTAAGCAAAGCTTTTGAAACTTAACTGAAAAAAAATGAAGGAAGCTAATATGCTGATGGGGAAAGAGGAGAAATATGTCTACTCGTCACACACCAAAGTCTTGGAAAGCACTGCATGTTTGGAAAACTAAATGTACTTGAAGTCAAACTGAATGTGACCTTTTTCCTTATTTAGACATTTCAGAAAATCTGTAATTTTTGAACACAGTAAGAACTGTGATTTTACATAATATAAATAGTTGCATTGCAGACAATTTTAAAACTTGACTTTTTTTAACAGGAATGTAAACCAGGGTATCTTCTATCCAGTGGTCCATACTAAATAACCTAGGAAGACACTGTACTCAAGCATAAAGAATGGAATTTGTCCAGGGAACAGCCAAGAACACTACATAATACCTATCAGAAAGGATAGACTGTTTTATTTACTTGAGTATTTATTCTGTGCCAGTACTCAAAAAGGGGAAACAAAATGATCATGATGACTGTTGAGCCTGTTACACTGATGCCAAATGCACTAAGTGCACTTAAAGTAATGAAAAAGTTAATCCAGAAATCAGTAGATAGAAAATTAATTGATAGGAATATAATTAAAGATACACAGCTTTTTTTTTTTTTTACTATTGATCTGCTCTGATCAGACTGATTTTTATCTTTTGATCAGATTTAAAGTTGGCAAATAAAGATTATGCACAGATGTAATATATTAAGGCATCTGCAAGGTGTCTGATCTAGTAACAAATTTTCATCTTGAAAAGATACAATACCAGGACATTCTATTTTACGAACTAAAAACTGGCTAGCTAAACAGATTGCAAGCAACAGGTGTCAATTACTGAAGCAGGAATATCTGCTGGGACCTCAAAGGAATCAGTACTCTGCTGGTTCCTATTTAACATTTCATTGATGCTTTGGAAATAAAAAAAGAACTTTACATACGACACAAAGTTAATAGTGTAAATTATGCTAAAGACAGGGCAATCCTGTCCCACTCAAACAAAATGCCGTTCAGTATGTCCAATTACAAAGGTATAATTTTGAGATCAGACAATGCAGACCATATCTATAAAACAGAATCATGTATTTTGGAAAACTAGGATCATGGAAGGGACTTAAAAGTCAGAGTAGATAAGCAAGCAATTGGAAATGAGCTTCACGAGCTGAAGCTATAAAAGAAAGGGCGGTGTAAGTAACTAAGTTTTTGGAAGTATAATTGGGGGAGTAAAGAGTAGGAAGATAAAAATATATGTAGCACCTCTGTATGTAGTACTGACAAGAATGGTACTTCATACCACTATGACTTCTGCCACGTGCATTTTTAAAAGCGTGTTGAAAATCTGGAGAGAGTTCAGAAAAGAGCCAGAAAATGAGTTGAAGACTAGAGATAATGCCCCACAATTGAAAGAGATCAATCTGTTTAGCTTATAAAAAAGAAAACTGAGAAGTGAGTTGATTAAACTGTATCAGCTCCCTCACAGGGAGAAAATAGCAGGTACTGAAGAGCTCTCTAATCTAGCGAATAACGACATAGCAAGAACCAGTGACTGGAATCTGCAGTCGGACAATTTCAAATTAGAAATGGGGTGCACATTTTTCTCATTGAACATGACTAATCATTGCATAAGCCTCCCATGGTGAGTGATAATTTTCTATGTTTCAAACTGTTACTACATTTCTGAAGGATAGGCTTTAGCCTCACAGAAGCAATATTGCAGTAAAACCTAAGTAGTCTGCCTCGCTACAATAAACGTTGGGGTGAAATACAATGATGTGATACAAAGACCAGCTCAGACAACTGGGAGGTCCTTAATAGCCTTGAACTCAATGAACATATGACTTCCATCAAGGTTTATAATTTGTCCTGAGAAGTGCACACTGACAAAACTCATCAAAGTTTTTGCTGCTGTCGCGATCAGGCTATACGCTACCTACTCCACCATTGCATACAAGGTCTAACCTAACATATTCCCTGCTGTCCACCCCCAAGTGTCTCTTTTGCCACATTTTAATTGGAAGGCAGCCTATTAGGAGAGGAAGCAGATATTTCACAACCTTTTTGCTAAGTAAACAAGCATCTGTGGCCAAGTTCCACAGAGCCTACCGAGCTGCCAGATGTCAGCACGATCATTGGTAGCTGCACATTGCAGTGCAGATGCTAAATTCATAGAATCATAGAATATTTTTGGTTGGAACGGACCTCCAAAGATCATCTAGACAAACCCTCCTGCAATGAGCAGGGACAACCAGGTGATCAGGCCCAGTCAGCAAGGACAGTTTATGAAAGTCAGGTCCTGCTTGACTAACCTGATCTGCTATGACAAGGTGACCCGCTTAGTGGGTGAGGGAAAGGCTGTGGATGTTGTCTACCTAGACTTTAGTAAAGCCTTTGACACCATTTCCCCCAGCATTCTCCTGGAGAAACTGGCTGCTAATGGCTTGGATGGGTGTACTCTTCGCTGGGTAAAAAACTGGCTGGATGTCCGAGCCCGAAGAGTTGTGGGGAATGGAGTTAAATCCAATTGGTGGCCAGTCACAAGTGGTGTTCCCCAGGGCTCAGTATTGGGGCCAGTTCTGTTTAATATCTTTATCAATGATCTGGGCGAGGGGATCGAGTGCACCCTCAGTAAGTTTGCAGATGACACCAAGTTGGGCGGGAGTGTTGATCTGCTTGAGGGTAGGAAGGCTCTGCAGAGGGACCTGGACAGGCTGGATCGATGGGCCGAGGCCAACTGTATGAGATTCAACAAGGCCAAGTGCTGGGTCCTGCACTTGGGTCCCAACAACCCCATGCAGCGCTACAGGCTTGGGGAAAAGTGGCTGGAAAGCTGCCTGGCGGAAAAGGACCTGGCGGTGTTGGTCGACAGCCGGCTGAATGTGAGCCGACAGTGTGCTCAGGCGGCCAAGAAGGCCAATGGCATCCTGGCCTGTATCAGAAATAGTGTGGCCAGCAGGACTGGGGAAGTGATCGTGCCCCTGTACTCGGCACTGGTGAGGCCACACCTCGAATACTGTGTTCAGGTTTGGGCCCCTCGCTACAAGAAGGATGTTGAGGTGCTGGAGTGTGTCCAGAGAAGGGCAAGGAGGCTGGTGAGGGGTCTGGAGCACAACTCTTCTGAGGAGCGGCTGAGGGAACTGGGGTTGTTTAGCCTGGAGAAAAGGAGGCTGAGGGGAGACGTCATCGCTCTCTACAACTACCTGAAAGGAGGTTGTAGCGAGGTGGGTGTTGGTCTCTTCTCCCAAGGAACAAGCGATACGACAAGAGGAAATGGCCTCAAGTTGCACCAGGGGAGGTTTAGATTGGATATTAGGAAAAATTTCTTCACCGAAAGGGTTGTCAAGCATTGGAACAGGCTGCCCCGGGAAGTGGTTGAGTCCCCATCCCTGGAGGTATTTAAAAGACGTGTAGATGTGGTGCTTAGGGATGTGGTTTAGCGGTGGACTTGGCAGTGTTAGGTTTACAGTTGGACTCGATGATCTTAAAGGTCCTTTCCAACCTAAATGATTCTATGATTCTATGATATTCAACTAGATCAAGTTGCTCAGAGCCCTGTCCAACCTGACCTGGAATGTTTCCAGGGATGGGGCAGCCACCACCTCTCTCGGCAACCTGTGCCAGTGCTTCACCACCCTCAGCGTAAAAAATTTCTTCCTTAGATCTAGTCTAAATCTACCCTCTTTTAGTTTAAAACCATTCCCCCTTGTCCTGTCGCAACAGGCCCTGCTAAAAAGTTTGCTGGCATCTTTCTTACAAGCCCCCTTTAAGTACTGATAGGCTGCAAGAAGGTCTCCCCGAAGCCTTCTCTTCTCTAGGCCGAACAACCCCAACCCTCTCAGCCTTTCTTCACAGGAGAGGTGTTCCATCCCCCTGATCATTTTCGTGGCCCTCCTCTGGACCCGCTCCAACAGGCCCGTGTCTTTCTTATGCTGAGGGCTCCAGAGCTGGACGCAGTCCTCCAGGTGGGGTCTCATGAGAGCAGAGTAGAGGGGCAGAATCACCTCCCTCGACCTGCTGGCCACGCTTCTTTTGATGCAGCCCAGGATATAACTGGCTTTCTGGGCTGCAAGCACACATTGCCGGCTCAAGTCCAAACACCCCAAGACTCAAAGGAAAGCATTAGAGACAGGGAATAACATTTTTTCCCCTCTCAACCCCTGCTCCCAAAGTAAGATGCGCTTTAAACTTCAAACGGTGCAGATTATTACAGAATTTCCTAAGAGCTGCCATTCCCTGGACCTTTCATCTGAAAACGAATGATTCCTAAGTCTATTTTGGAATTAGAGAGAGAGAGATGCAGTACTCAGCACTCCTGTGCTGTACGTAGTAAGGACAGTGAACAGGAAAAAAAGATGCATATCCCAAGTACTACTTGAGATGTCATAATTCTTCAACAAATCCTCCTTAGGATTGTACAACAGCTTAAAGAAGAAAATTCATCAGTTATTTAGATGACAAGCCTGTGTACCTGCCTTACAAGTACTGTTTAGATTACACAATCTGCATTAACGTGAATGCATATGTGGACTGTTACTCAAAGAAGAGTCTTGGTTTTCTTTTTTATAGCAAGTAGATTTCTTGTCCACACAAGGACAAAGCAAAGCTTGAAATTGTTATCTAGTTATAAATTCTGATCTAATAATTCATAACCCAAATGGCAACTAATGAGGACTTTTATTTTTAGGAGAACAGATGCAGAGTTGCTTTAGAAACAAAACTAAAAATTCAATGTCATGATTTTTGTGATCCAGAACTCATGATATTAGGACATTTGGGATTGGCAATACTTTAAATGATATTTTTTCTAGCCAAAGAGACACCATCAGTCAAATTAAATTCTATTAAATCTTTAAAAATGGAGCATGTTTAAAATATTTAAAAGTTTGAGGAATTACATCCATTCTTTTTTCTTTCTGCCTATTTTTGTGATTTTACTATTAGATTTTCTTATTTTACAGACTAAGAAAAGAGAAGGGTTTTCTGTTCACACAGAGATAGACAGATATAATCTTTATTTATTTTTCTGATATTGAAAATGGGTATGTAATGAAGCTTTCCTATGGGTGAGTTCAATTCATTCATGACAGTTATGTATCACCTTGTCTTGCAATTTTTTTAACGTATTCCCATTTTTTAAAAACTCAATTAAAAGAAAAAACTCTTTAAATTGCCAGAGATAACATTTATCAGCTTCAGGCTGGGATTCACCAAGAAGCCTGAAGCTCAGTTAAGTATCTATCGTCTTATAATTAATCAGTTTTTTCTTTTTTTTAAAGGGAGAAAAATATCTACAAAATGGAAAGAATGGATAAGACTTAGAGAATAATTACCCTTGAAGGTTAAAGATTTTCAAATACTCATTAAAGAAATGAATGGAACTGTTCAAAAAAAAAAAGTACTGAATTTTCTTTTCTGATAAATTTCAAGAAAATTGAGAGGTCCGCTTTGATTTATGTGGTAAAATGTATCTCAGTGTCCTCCCTTCTTTGCCTCCAGTGAGCTGATAACTCATTCCCTTCCAGAAGTTTTATGCTCATTTGATGCTACAGACTCAGAAATAAACAACAAAGTAAGTTACATTTTTACAGATATCGACTTGTGAAAACCTTAGTTGCAAATACATGGATATCAGTCATCTCACTCTACAACCTGGTGTCTCAGCACATGTCTATTTTTGGTTTCAACATCCCAGAAAGAGACCCAGAAGAATGCCGGCAGGGTTCAGGATCCTATGGCAGGCTCTGCAGTAAAGCATCTGTGTTTCACATCCGCTGTGCAGCTGGCAGGGAGAATTCCCACTATAACCAAACCAGTTCCTAAGCTAGGAGCAGACTACGTCCTTCTGCCATTTCATATACGGTATGTTTAGGGTTGTTTCCTACCTGTACATAGTATCTACCCATTTGCAGCTGTGGCATAACACGCACACAGTTTTGCTTGCCATTTATCAAGCCCAAATTGCTCATTACTCCTCAGGTAATATGCACTTCTGCTCTGGATAGACATTTGCCACACAAGCCTTATCTGCAATTCAAACAACCCAAGACCCAAAGGAAAGCATTAGAGATGGGGAGTAACTTCCCCCCCCCCCCCCAACCCCTGCTCCCAAAGTAAAATGCGCTTCAAACTCTGATCATGTATTTAAACCTCCATCATTCAAAAAGATATTCTTTTTGTCACTGTAGAAAAATGGACATACCTATAGGTACTCCATTAATGACACTTAGTTCTTTAAGTATCTTCTAAATCAAATTGCTTTTCAAACTTTCAAAGTTCTACTTTGACTACAAACAGGTATCAAAATAATGCCCAGTATTTACTAACAGTAATTACCCCAATAATTACGAATTAATAATTTGGGAGTTCCATTGAATCTTTTGCCCTAAGGCTTTGCAAACTTCTGACAGCAGGAACTAGGAGGTAAGAGATAAACTGCCCTCTCTATGCTTACCAGCAGCAGATCAGAACCTCTCTGGAAGCAAGCTGGTGCTGACTGAGAGAAGACGGGACATAATTGGATGGATCAGTGGCTCGGATCACTTGGAAAGGCTTCTGTTCTCCCCCACTGTTTTTTTTCAGTCCCTCTACTCCTAGGTTCCCTTCTTGCCCCTACTCCTATCACACTAACCATTATGTCTGTAACTTTAGTGATGGGTCATGGCAGCTCTGAAGTGCAGACACACCAGAGATGTTTTCATTAACTAGTTCAGACACTGACACCAGTGAGGCTGTATCAGCTCGAGCTGCGCATAGAATCCCAAAATATCCATGCTGCCATGGTACCAACAGCAGTGAAGATACTGGATATGCAACAGCAGTGCTCCAACTGTGCTTTTAAATACAATGTAGATGTACTTTGAGTTTTGCTGCCCTGTCAGAATGAATTGCTTTGCTTATTTCTATACAACATCTAAACATCTCTTCTCCCTCCTAGCACCTCTTCCCCCCAGCCCTCCCCAAGCCTGGGATGCTATCACAAATGACTGAAAAAGAGACAGAGCTTCTTCTCTTTGTAAAGGAATATCATGTCTTGCCTCTTATTTATTCCTAGTTGCATCAGTTACAGTGAAATAATGCTAAAACCATCTAGCAACTAGCTAACTAAGTACAAACACCCTCCAACACCACCACTATTTCTGGGAGGCATTAGCCTAACATGCTAAATCATGAACGCTAAGCAGAGAGAAGCAGGGCATGGGTTTTTGAAGAAATTTTCAACTATCTGAAAATCTTGCACTTTTCTAGTTACTCTTGGCTGGCCATATGATTTCAAATCACATTTTCTTCATTGGAAGCCCTAAATATAAATACTTCTAACCAGCATTTAAGTTTGTGCAAATAAACCAGATGCAAGAAAACTATAGAGCTGAAGAGTATGTTACAAAAAAAGAACAGAAAGCTAAGTTAGTTAGGAGAAATTTACTTATAAAGAGGATAATTAATTATCACATAAGAACGAGTCCCAGTACAGTAACAGAAACTGCAGTCAGTGGGGTTTTTATGCTAAGCATAGCTAAGCAGGTATTTCGATAGTAGAATATACAGCATAGGAAAGCAATAGACAGGTGAACTGTGCACAACTGATTTGCATGACTTCTCCATTCTGAAATGTCACTGTTGTATAGAAAGGAACGTCTGAGCCATATTGGATCTTGTCTGTTACAACTGGAAGGATGCAACACTCTTCTCCTTTAGCTCCATTTCCAGGCTCCTTGGGACTTTTGCACAGAACACATTATAACTTTGCTGAACAATGTTGCTTGGTTTTGTATCTCCAAAATAAACTTCCTTTTCTAGTGAAAATCAATTTTAAAAAGAGGAAGCAAATGGGATTATATGCTTTTTTAAAAAGAGAGAGAAAGAAAATTAATGATATACATGTGGAGGGGAACTAGCAGTGGTTAAGATTTTCTGATCACTTCATCAATGGTGCTGAACGAGGAACATAAAGACCATTAGAGAAATACTAGAATAGCAGCCCTTATTCCCGCTAGGCAGCACTGCAAATACACCCCCAGGAATTCAGTGATAAAATAGAGAAAATTGAACACGTGACAGAGAGCCAGAGTGAGATGAAGCACGAAAAAGTAGTGCAACATGAAAGACTTAAAAGGACTCGAGGTGTGAAAACACTGAGGAAAAAGTAAGAGTGTGAGACATGTGAACCAGTGGAAGTGCAAGAGGAAAACAGGAACAGGATTTTGAGTGAGTGAGGCTGAAAGTGATAGAGGGTAACCAAGCATAAACGTGAAAGAAAAAACAGGGGTACGAATGAGCATACAAGTGAGCAATAGAGCATGGCAGAGTGACAGACTGTGATGCAGTAAGAGATGGCAAAAGTAGGAAAACCAGATAGAAAGGAGTTTTAATGATGAATCTCTTTTTTCTTGTTACTTTTACCTTCATCATTTATCAGAAGAGAGACTGTTATATGAAAACAGACCAGCAAGCAATATAAGAAAGAAACAAGAGCCGTAGTAACTACTAAGAATTCTCAATAAACAGGACATTTGGAAATAGCCTTCAATTTTGTCCACCAAGCTGAGGTGGTCAGAATGGCCATGCAGTGTGTCCTCTGGAAAACAGCAAACTGGAAGAAAGGGGAACCAATAACTTCAAAAGTGCAGATGAGCATTTAAATGTTTTCTCCCTTATGTGATGAACTGTTCTTGTCACAGTCTACTGTGAAGCCAAACATATGTATACCATCACGATAAAAAGTCTTCAGCAAGGAATTAGGGGCAGAGAAATTAGGGACTACAGGCATTAGGTACAACTATCTGTAAGAGATGGCTAAATAAAAGTTCTACCACACAGCTGTAGTTACATAAAAATATGGACACAGGAAGGGCTACAGGTGTTGTCTATCTGGACCTCTGTAAGGCCTTTGACACGGTCCCCCACAACATCCTTCTCTCTACACTGGAGAGGTATGGATGTGATGGGTGGACTGTCCGGTGGGTGAGGAAGTGGTTGGATGGTCGCATCCAGAGGGTAGTGGTCAACGGCTCAATGTCCAGATGGAGGTTGGTGATGAGTGGCGTCCTGCAGGGGTCCGTATTGGGACCGGTACTGTTTAATATCTTCATCAATGACATAGACAGTGGGATCGAGTGCACCCTCAGCAAGTTTGCAGATGACACCAAGCTGAGTGGTGCGGTCGACACACCAGAGGGATGGGATGCCATCCAGAGGGACCTGGACAAGCTCGAGAAGTGGGCCCGTGTGAACCTCCTGAGGTTTAACAAGGCCAAGTGCAAGGTCCTGCATCTGGGTCGGGGCAACCCCCGGTATCAATACAGGCTGGGGGATGAAGGGATTGAGAGCAGCCCTGCCGAGAAGGACTTGGGGGTGCTGGTGGGTGAAAAGCTGGACATGAGCCAGCAATGGCGCTCGCAGCCCAGAAGGCCAATCGTATCCTGGGCTGCATCACAAGAAGCGTGGCCAGCAGGTCGAGGGAGGGGATTCTGCCCCTCTACTCTGCTCTCATGAGACCCCACCTGGAGGACTGCGTCCAGCTCTGGAGCCCTCAGCATAAGAAAGACACGGACCTGTTGGAGCGGGTCCAGAGGAGGGCCACGAAAATGATCAGGGGATGGAACACCTCTCCTGTGAAGAAAGGCTGAGAGAGTTGGGGTTGTTCAGCTTGGAGTAGAGAAGGCTTCGGGGAGACCTTCTTGCAGCCTATCAGTACTTAAAGGGGGCTTATAAAAAAGATGGTGGCAAACTTTTTAGCAGGGCCTGTTGTGACAGGACAAGGGGGAATGGCTTTAAACTAAAGGGGGGTAGATTTAGACTAGATCTAAGGAAGAAATTTTTTACGCTGAGGGTGGTGAAGCACTGGAGCAGGTTGCCAAGAGAGGTGGTGGCTGCCCCATCCCTGGAAACATTCAAGGTCAGGTTGGATGGGGCTCTGAGCAACCTGATTTACTTGAAGATGTCCCTGCCCACGGCAGGGGGGTTGGACTAGATGACCTTTACAGGTCCCTTCCAACCGAAACTATTCTATGATTCTATGAAACCAGGAAATATTTCTCCATTCATGTAAAAGAAACTTGAAAGAAACGCAGGTATTCAAATACTTCTCTGGATAACAACAGTTATGGTGCTCAAAGTACTCTGCTTATCCTAGTAACAGCCTTCATGGATCTCCTGCAGTCTTTTTTTCATATCTAGACTACAGGATGCCTTTTTTTAATCTAGTATGCTTTCCAAGAGATTCAAGAAAAACTCCACTATGTAAAATGTCAAGTAGAAGAAAGAGTGAGCTATTTCATTTTGTGTGGTTACTGATAGAGAAACTGCTTGCTTTGTTTTTTTGAAGACAAAAAAACAAAATAAACTTTAAAGTATAAGAGTATTAATGTTTATTAGAGTATAAAAGCCAAAAGGTTGGATGGCTTCCCTGTGAACGTTCAAACTCTCAAAAATACTGATTTCATTTAACCTTTCTACAGTTATATTTTAGTTGTATTTATTTTATAAAAGATTCAATTTGTCACATTCATGTCATAATCTTGAAAAACTGTAATAAAAGATTCCTATTGATTCATTTATATCTTGAAGGTTATTGACGGTCTACGTGGTGAATAAATATCTTATTTGTGCTTATCTAGTCTCAAATTTGAGTATCATGGAATAGACTTCATCAACAGCTTTCTAAAAACTACATACAGAATGTATTATAAATAATAATGAAATAGACAATTAAAATAAAATTTTCTTTACCCCAGTTTTACATGGGAGTGACCTTTTCTTTCAAAGACAACTGGGAAAACAGGAACATGTCTTCACATTTTACACATACGTACTTACACATACTTTTATAAATGCTTTTTGATCTTCAATTATTGTTTCAGCATTTTGGTTTACAGACAAACTAGTTTCAGCAACTGGAAATACCCAAAACTCAACCTGCATCACAAAAGTAAAAGAATCCTTTTTTTTCCAGCAACAATAAAAAGAGTTGCTTATCAGAATGCTGCTAGTAATTCTGTTGATATTCAATTCAGAATAGTTTCCAACTCATTCTCCTATACATGAATAGCTTTGCAGTGCTGAAAAAAATCATTTGATGAGCAACAGAAAAAGCATATGAAAAAGGGAGATGAGTCCAAAAGAAAGTTGATTCCATCTAATAACTTTCATACATAATATAAAGTTATATTTCAAAGAGACTACCTTCTCTTTCTGTTAAAAATCTATAGACTCGAACAACATAAATTTAGTAAGAGTGCAAAAAACATGCAAGAAAAGATGGGCCTGGGTCTAGGCTTTAGGGCCACCTGATTTGAATAAGCACCAAAACATATGGAAACTACATCAGTGGAGAGATGACCTGTATCTTATAAACGCAAGTTGGGCCAAACAGGACACAATGCAATTCCACCTAAGAAAAGCTGTATGCACTATGTGAGAGACCCAGTTAGCCACATTATGTTCAGTCACCATGACAGAACGGGGTTTAGGCATGCTATGAAGAGAGATCATAGCCCCTTATTAACAATCTCACTGCATTTTTTGCAGGACTGGGGCTGTTTGCCCCTGCATTTTGGTCAAATACGTATATAATAACTATACTTGTCTTTAAAATTCCTCCTCCTGTGCCAGCGTGTTATGATGTTACTCCTCACACCCTAACCTCTCCTCTTGTGCAATGCTTCCAAGGGGCTTTTTATGTTTTATAATGATGGACACTAACTCCCCACAAATGAAATCTAAGTCATTGGGAGCTACAGGTTCTTAACATCTCTCAGGATGAAGTCTGTATTTTGCAGAATGCTTCTGTATCCTTCAGGACAGGAAGGATAGCAGGAGAAAAATCAATGTGCCAGTCAAAGAAATAACAGGTGGATCAGAGCTTTTTCAATACACGCTGTGTGTTTCTTCACAAATTGCATTCCCTGAACCACCCACTTCGAAAGAAATCCACTTTCTCACAAAAGTGCTTGGAGTAGTTCACGTTACACAGCGAGACTGTCACTCAAAAGAAGACTTACAAGCAGCATTCCCAAAGCTTAAGAGCATTCCTTTTTCTCCATCAACACTTCTTTTCCTTTGCCTAAAAAGGTTGGTGTGACTAATTAGTCCTCAACACTCCATTATAATAACAATAATATTACCTAGCCTATGTAGTGGTTTTCATCAGTAGATCAAAAAGTATTTAGTAAAGAAGGCAAGTGTCATTACCTCATCAAGTAATACCCACTAAATAATCAGCTCTGCTGCTGCTTTAATCCTTAAAAATGGTGTTTTAAAACCATGAAAAAGCCAAAACATAATCTCCAAATAATACACCTTCTCTAGCAAAGGAGATTATTGCCTGTTCAGTGGAACCCAAGAGGGTTCCATGAAGCAAAAAGGGAATATATTTGCAAAGATACCACATAGGATTAGAAGGGACCTTTTCAGTTATTGAGCTAAGGCCCAGTTGTCCCATGGTGATATATCATATAAGCCCTTTCTTAAACAGCTCAAGTTTTGCCTTAGAACTAGTGAGAGCTTTTTGCCTTTCATTAATCCCACTGAGAGGCTGTGCCAGAAGTGTACTGATCTGATGAACAGGTATTTTCCTCCAATTTCCATCCTAAATGTATCGTTGATCTGATAAAAACCATTTGTCTTGGTATTAACAGTATCTGTTCATCTGAAAAGCTCTGCCCTGCTTTGTGTATTTAGAAAGCTCTCAATTTGGTAAAGGAATGGAAAAATACAATTAAGTCTCCCATTCTAATAACTAGCAACGTCTATGAAATTTTGCCTGTGGCTACTGACATATATACTTTACCTACTACCTTCCAGTGTCAAATTCAGCCTTCCTAGAAATATTTATTAAAAGTCCAAGATCTAGTTCCAGAGCAGTGACAATCACCTAAGAGTCCGCTACAGTGTATTAAGGTTATTCTTTCCCAAGGTGCCTTACTTTACACTTACAAACACTGAACTTAATCTGCCATTGTTTTGTCCTGCTTTAAAAAAATCTCATGGCTGGAGATTCCACAACTCCTGTTCGCGGTCTATTAGGACACTTCACACTCCCTATGTTTAGAGCTGCTTTTCCTCCTGTCAAACTCTACCTAAATCTCCCATTGCTGCAATTTAAGGCTGTAACTTGTTATGTCCAGATCAAATCCACTTCTATATACAATGAAAAGTCCAGTCGGCCTGCAGCATTGAATACAAATGTGCAGTCCTCATCTTCCCAGGAATTTCACTGTTTATTAACCTTTCTCTCTTTAAAAAGCCAGGGAAGAAGTTTGAGCTTCCACCACATGCTTTAGGACAGTACTAAGATACACTTCTTTCTCAACAAACATCTTCAGAAATAATACTTCAAACATCTCGCATTACTGCACTTGTGAAGTTCTGATCTTTTTTACCCTATTTTTGCTATCTGAAGAAGCAGCAAAGACCTCCCTCATATACTTTTTTCTCCTGTATCCTTGGCTGACATCTCCATCAACTTGGTAACAACATCCTGCTTTTTTCTTTGGAGACAATAATCAATAGAATTTAGTAGGAATGTGTTTTTGCCTGTATTCTGGATTCTCACAGCCATTATCTCATGTTCATGTTCAACCAACCATCTCGAAATAATGACAATGTTGACTCTTTCAGTTCAGTCTCTTAACTTTTCTTCCTTTTCTTCAGTTTCAGCATCCAGAAGTGTATCTGTCTTTTTATATATGCATAGAAAACAATTACCCAAAACTTAAGTGTTCTAATTACTTCTTAAGTTGATTGTGATACACTGGAACTGTTGATCAGAGTACAGAGGCAGAATATAACTTCCTTATCAAGTTCCAGTCATTGTCTTTCAGTTATTTTATTCTTCATATTATTTTTAACTACATAACCACCAGTTGTCTTACTGGGGGGTTGATGATGTAAAGCCTCTGCTCTTGAGCTAGACTGATAATAAAAAGGTGCTGGGAGGTCTAGAGAGACTTAAATTAGCCTTAAATAATCCTTGCACCAGCTACCATCATCAAAAATGCCTCACCTGCAGATCATTTTCCTCTTTCTCTTCAATATATTATTCATTCAATGTTGTATTTACTCGAGAGGACCAAATAGGCAGGTTTTCTGTGTTCCTTGTAACAACAAATTCTCTCTTAACAATTCTTAATGATTTCTTTCAACTTCACAACACTGATTCAGTTAAATCCACAAACACTTGATGAGTACCACATATGAATTATCCATTTGCACGTTTGACTGGTAGCTTTCATGTTTAGAGTGCATTTCAGATACAAAAATTCCATGTAATTTCAACAGACTGAAACCTAAAAGAATAACTTGGAATGGATAATAACATACATGTTTCCATGATGCTGAATCCTTTCACACATGTGTGATGCTCAAATACAACAACGAGGTTAGTGTGAGGCACAGTGAGGCTGCTTTTAGTAATATCATAAATTATGCTGTCATAATGGAACTCAGTGTCTTCCCGACTCCTCAAGATAATACCCTCTATTTTCTATATGAATCCACTTTTTTACTACATCCCACTACTTGCAATGCATGCACATCTTTTCCTTTGTCTTCTCTCTCCACTCGGATTATTACAAAAAAGCCAGCTCTCAGTATTCCAGTCAGCTTCCTACCAAGAAATTGTTTATGACAAGTGACAATAACACCTGAGCACAGTTCTCTCCTCACTCTCATTCAGTAGCTCCTCCATTCCTAGTTAAACCCTCACTCCCCAGTTTTCACCACACCATTAGCACATCTCTGCTGTGAGACACACTAAAAACACAGCTTCCAACCTTCACCCATTCTTTTTGTGATTCTTACTCTCAATCACTGAAAATCCGGTTCTTCCAACAAGCACCACTTAAAATTACCACTGATAATCTTTCCACCAGTAGAAGCTTTTCATTTCCTGTCTGCCTCTAAGCAGAGTCTCTATTCCACCACAGCTCCTGAATCAAGTATGTTACTTTTGTGCAACCAAACTGTAATTAGAACAAAAACATCCCCTGTTCAGAAATGGCTCAGATTTTTCCATTACTTCTGTGCAGCCAAACTATAACAAAAACACCAGGACCTTAGTGGAGTCTTTCTAAGCAATATCCAAATAATATAATATCTTCCTACTCCTTGTAATTTACTGCTGATTATGTAAGGGAAATGATAATATACTTATTAAAAATATGTCTGTTTAAATATGCAAATGTTTTCCCAAACAATTTGTTTCCAAGGGCAATACCTTACCCTTAAAAAAAAAAAGGGAAATGACATGTCTCATCCTCCTCTGTACACCAGATATGTTCATAGATTGCAGTCCAGTATGCTCTAAACATTTTTCCCCAAAAAGTACCATTATGCTTTGCTTCATGTTGACAATATTATTCTAGAACTGGCTCACTTGAGTCAACCTGCAAAATAAATTATCATGCCAATTAAAAGAAAACCAGTACTAATTGTTGTAGATTTGTTGGGGGAGGGGGTTCTGCCCTTTCTTTAGTGGTAGCAATTGCAATGGGTAATAGCAATTTTTTCTAAGCTAATGTAAATTTGTCTTGATTTACTGGCCTATTGTGTTTTCAGTCCCCAAGGTGGAAAAGTGGCTATTGATAACAAAAAAGTTCTTCTTAAAAGGCCATTTTTAATAAAGCTTAGGAAGGTTCCATGACTAGAAAACTTAGAGGCCTGCTGCAGTTACAAGGCTTATCCCAAGTGAGCAGTGCAGATAGAGGTCTTTTTGGAAGCTAAAAAAAATGCAGTGATACAAGAGTCCTCCTCGCAAGAGGGAATAAATCAATCCCTCCAGTACAGCAAAGTATCAGGCTGGGAAGCCGTCTTTTCTGAAGAGATTTTAAAAAGTAATGACTGATTCTGGGTTAAAGTTCTAGGGTGCTCAACTTGAGCCTCTTCAAATTTGAAGGGGCCTGTTTTTTAAATAGGAGAAACACTGACTGAAAATGAGGCATCCAGAGCCGGTAAAGCAAGCACACTAACATCCACAGTTACGAACTGCTTAAAATTTTACTTAAGTGCTTTCACAGCATGTACTGTACAAATTAATCAGCTACATCACTGTTCAACCAACAAATCCACTATCTAATAAATGAGGTTTATCTGACACATACACAAGACTAACCATTTTGCTTTTGAGCTCCCTGTGTTGCTTTGTCTTAGTCTGATCTGTTCTTCTCCGATATACAAAACTGTAACATGCTGCTCCTAATGGAGAGCTTCTGCCTTTAAAGCTACTTAGAAGCTGATAGAACAACCCCCCAAATAGGTGGGATACGCAAACTGCACTTTAACACCTATATAGACAGTACTTCACTGTCTTATTGTAGTTAACAGGTGACAGTAGTAGCATAATCTTAGAAAAGAATTTTGTTACGTTTAGGGCTTCTCTATAAGATAAGCTTGAGCCAGTCTAAGATGACATGCCATTTTAAACAGCTATGTCAACTAGCATAGTATCCCACATGACTGCTTTTATTGGTACAGATCTCATTTTGGAAGCTGTTTTAAGTGAGCTGGCAAAAGCCATTCTTACACTGCAATAATGCTATCCACAAGAATGACACAGACCAGTATAATTGTACTGGTGTAATTTATGACGTTTTCTATGTGGATTCTTTCTTGTCATCCCCTGATTCAGTGTGCTCCACATCCGTATTGCACCACAAATCTAAACATACTTCTGAGGCACAAATAAATAAATACGTACAAACAAGAGCTGGGGACAGGGAGGATATGACATTTTTGAAGGGAACAGGTAGTGAGTCACATACCAAAACAACAATTCCCATGGTTTTCAATATCCTGATTTAACCCATCTTCCGCCTGAATACAATAAAACCTGTGAGTCCCTGAACTAGCTTTGTTCAAGGAAGAATTTTCTTCTCTTCATCTCCTGACAGTGGTCTTCAATTAAAGCCTGCAATGATGAAACTTACTGAGATTGACGGAGGAAATAAAAGGAGAGAAACCACTGAAATGCATCTTCAGAAGCAGATTATTAAATGTCCCGCAGACATCGGTGCGAGTGACAGCCGCCAGAGCTTAGTGAAAAAAAAGAAGCGGAAAATTAAACTTCTCATTGGGCCTGATGATGATTAATATCTCTTCTCTGATGAGCTGAAACTGCTTCATCTTTGCTATTAATATTAAATCACTGAGGTGCAACTATGGTAGCTGAAGAGAAAGGGGGCATATGAGAATGTTTAACATTGGGGAGAAGAAAAAAAAGGCAGAAATAACTGAGGTACGTTTTGCTCTCAAATCTCCTAAAGCAAGAAACTCAGAATGAAGCTGAGGGTCAGCATCAGCGGCTCTGAAGTCAGGTTACTATGAGGCAGCTCTTGGGCAAACGAAGTCGTACAATTTAAAGGAGATAAATAGTAGATTTCAATCGTTTTGTTAAAGGCATTTACATTCTACAGGAAGACTACTTAATTCATCACATCTCCATTCAAGTGTACGTGAACAAGCAACTAATACCTTCACCCAACTCATATATGTTAGATAATTGTTATTTTCAGATTTACTTACCTCTGTGTATATTGGCAAAGCTTTAAAGAGAGTTAGTTGGAGTTCCTTGGAAACCAATAATTACGTGTAGCTGTGCAGACAGATTTTTATACTTGGTTCCTATAAGAATATTCTACAAAATATAACATCTCTGTTGAGATTTTTACCTTAAACCCTTGGGCTTGTAATGCACTGAAGCAAGAGGTGAAATAGCTAAATCCATTATAGTTAATACTCCCAGAAAATGTTCTGTGTGTATTACATTTTCAGACCAAAAGAAACCTCTGTTAAAGTCAGTGTAGATCACTTGAGATACACATTATAACAGTTTGATTAGTAGAGAATAAAAAGCAGACTTTTATAGCACCCATTCATCTGAAAACATTATTCCTCCTAAAGTTAACAAGCAAAATCACTGAGTTAGGTTAAATTAAATCCAATGACAGGCAGGAAATTTACTGATTGTGAAATATTAAAGCTGTGGTATTAGTTCAATATGATTCTAGAATGCTGAATGCCTTAATGCTATGAAAAAAATGAAAGGGAAATCTTCCATTTCTTAATGCTGTAAAGGTAACTTGTAAACACTGTACAGTGTTTTGATGTTTTATTTGGAGAATTGAGATTACAAGGTTGATAAAGTATAAGTTTATAAGCCTCGATCTCATGAATAATTGGTTGCCAAATTAGTGCTCAAATAAATCTTGTTTCCTAAATTTAATAAACCGTCTTAACTTGCAGCTGAAACCGTGTTTGATTTGATCCTTTCTGAAGGGTTATTTTTCACAACTGAAAAGGTACAGTAACCTGGAGGCCAAAACAAAGAATCTGCTTGGGAAATCAGTTTTTCTGGCCTGGGATGGCAACTGATCATCCTGATAACTAGTTTCTATTAGGTACAGTAAGGTTAGTAATTATCCTATAAATTTATCTCTTTAAACAGCTATATGTTTTGGTAACTGTAGCACTCTCTTCTATAGTTCTCAAGGTGATATTTCTTGCAGTGCACTTTATGTACTGCAATATCTCATAGTCATGATCGCTTATTTCACACGAAACTGAAACTGTTAAAATGATCCTTTTTTTATTTTTTTTTTCCTCATCTACTTCTCATCTTTCACTTCCTACCTTGAAGCCAGAAAAATATGGACAAGGATTAAAGCATGTATTTTTGAACAAGGTGGAATAATTTATTCAGAGATGTGCTAGAATCTTCCACCAGCTTTAAAATCAAGTTCAGAAATCTGGCTAGAAGGAAAGTTTTGTTGTATCTAGAAGGCATGGGTCAGATACAGGAATTACCAGCCAATATTATTCTATCAACTCTATAACATAATACAGCCTGCACTATGCAAGATATTAGAGACACTGATTGTTAACAGTCCGTCTGATTGTAAAAATCTTCACAAGCTAACAAAACATCAGTAACTGTTCTGTGTGATTTTTCTCGGAGAATCTACAGATTTGTCTGCCAATTCCATTTTGAAACACAAATTAAAAAAAAGACTGCTGCAATTGCTCTAGGAGGGACGTACTGTCATGTAAGGAAGGAAAGATGAATGATAAAATAGGAAAAAAAGGAAAGGAAGAAAATGATGGGGAGGAACACAATACTTTTGGATATTTTTTTTTTTACTCTACTTAATCACATAATAAACAGATAGCTCTTTCATGTTTTTTATTCCAGCAATTTCCTCAAGCCCTTTCCAGCATATAAGAATATTTCTATCATCTTCTTAACTATGGCTTTATTTCAGCTCCAGAAATAATCCTTTATATATTACACAAATGGTATGCGACATTCTTTGATATTAAACTACACCATGACAACCTCAATCCCATGTCTAGAGAGCCAAATGAAGATGCTATTGTAGCACCAACAGCCGTAGATGCACTAGTTTTAATCTACTTCGGAAGAACAATAATCACTTCGAAGATGTAGGAGCCCAGGCTTCACAGCCTAGAAAACAGTGTACACGATGACTAGGCTGCTTCTGCTTCTCATACTGGCCTATCTCTACCCCTAACAGTACCTCTGCTTGCCCAATTACAGCCAACACAAGCAGGTCTTGTACTACAGTCACATCTTCAGTTTATTTTGTAAATACATATTTTGAGTTTTCCAATTCATGACCTTAATGTGTTAAGTCCAATCTTGCAAGCTGCTCCAGGTGTCTGAAAGTATACATTGGTGATGGTGATTTCACTGGGCATCTACAGAAGTTTGGGAATCAGTATGCAGAGAGCAGATCATGCATCTCTTCTTTAGAATAGGTATAGACCTGTTATTACAGGCTCACTGGAAAAGTAACTCATTATGAAACACTTTACTTAGACAGTAAAATATTTTAACTAGGCCCATAAGTTGTTATCTTTAATTTTTTTTTTTAAAGTAAATGTACCAAACAGAAGCACATTCTGTTATGGATTGTGAATTTAACTTAGGAAAATGTGATGAATCCAACATTTTCTGTAATTTTAACTTCACTACTTTCAGTTCTCCCCCCTAATTACTGATCTCTGCAAACTCTGACATTTAGCAATTTAAAAGCTGAACAGAACTATAAAGAAAAAAAAAAAAGAGGTTTAAAACCTTGATGTTTACATCCTGGACTTTGAGTCATGTTTCACAGGACTATGGAGAAGGACAGTCATGCTACAGGTTAGAAAAAATGATTACAGCAGCATAGCTCAAATGGCTTGAACATTGTTAAATTCGAAGAGAATCTCAGGCTAAAAACATATCATTCTCCAGGTCATCAACTTTTCCTCCTATTGTTGGTATCTACAAAGTTGAGTGAACCAAGATGACTGCTGTCAGCCAATGTTTTTGAAGTTAGCTGGGCATTTCACTCAATTCTCCAAGGTTATCTAGATACATTTAAAAAAATCTCTTAGATTCAAGTCTCAAAACAAGAATTGCAGAAAGCAAAGCAACACAAGAGAGGTAAAACTTCAAGGGAGGGAAGTAACTACCTCAAATGAACAATTCAATGATTGTCATGACTGAAAAATGTTTGAAAAGGGCAAAGAGAGAATAGAGAAATGTGTTGAAAATACTGGTATTCTTAAGCTAAGCATACCTAAAACACATACATCCAGTATCAGGAAATTAACTAACCTTCACACTCAGTTGCTTTTCCTAAATCATGACAGAGCATTATCTGCAGAACATAAGAATGGCTATACATGATGTGTGAAGTACTTCTTTGAATTTATTTTTAACATGACTCCTTCTCCTTCTGGTATTATACACACTTAAATAAATATTAAAAATATAAGTTTCAAAAGTACTGGAGACACTACAGATGCAATTTCCTGTCTAACAAGAAAGATTCTGATCTCAAATCTTTTTTCCTCATCTGAAAAAAACCCCACAAATTTTAAACACAAAAACACCACAAAAATCAAATATCATAAGTTAATTGTTCTGAGTTGTGCATTTACACCAATGCAGGCAGCATGGGCAGCAAACAGGAGGAGCTGGAAGCCATTGTACAGCGGGAGAGATATGACTTAGTCACCATCACAGAAACATGGTGGGGTGACTCTCATGATTGGAGTGCTGCAATGGATGGCTATAGACTCTTCAGAAGGGACAGGGGAGGAAGGAGAGGCAGTGGGGTGGCCCTGTATGTTAGGGAGTGTTTCGATTGTCTAGAGCTCAACGATTGTGATGATGATACGGTTGAGTGTTTATGGGTAAGGATGAGGGGGAAGGCCAACAAGGCAGATATCCTGCTGGGAGTCTGTTATAGACCACCCAACCAGGATGAAGGGAGGGATGAAGCTTTCTACAAGCGTCTGGCAGAAGTCTCTCAATCGGTAGCCCTTGTTCTCGTGGGGGACTTCAACTTCCCGGACATCTGCTGGAAATACAACATGGCAGAGAGGAAGCAGTCTAGGAGGTTCCTGGAGTGTGTGGAAGACAACTTCCTGACACAGCTGGTAAGTGAGCCTACCAGGGGAGGTGCCTCGCTCGACCTGCTGTTTACAAACAGAGAAGGACTGCTGGGAGATGTGGTGGTTGGAGGCCGTCTTGGGCTTAGCGGCCATGAAATGATAGAATTCTTGATTCTTGGTGAAGTAAGGAGGGGAGGCAGCAAAACTGCAACCATGGACTTCCGGAGGGCGGACTTTGGCCTGTTCAGGACGCTGGTTGAGAGAGTGCCTTGGGAGACAGTCCTGAAGGGCAAAGGGGTCCAGGAAGGCTGGACTTTCAAGTCTTAAACACGCAGGAGCAGGCTGTCCCTATATGCTGTAAGAAGAACAAGCGGGGAAGACGACCGGCCTGGCTGAACAGGGGGCTCTTGCTGGGACTCAGGAAAAAAAGGAGAGTTTACCACTTGTGGAAGAAGGGGCAGGCAACTCAAGAAGAGTACAGGGGTCTCGTTAGGTCGTGCAGAGAGGAAATGAGAAAGGCAAAAGCCCAGCTAGAACGCAATCTGGCTGCTGTCGTTAGAGACAACAAAAAATGTTTTTACAAATATATTAATGACAAGAAGAGAGCCAAGGAGAATCTCCATCCTTTATTGGATGCGGGGGGGAACATTGTCACCAAGGATGAGGAAAAGGCTGAGGTACTTAATGCCTTCTTTGCCTCAGTCTTTAACAGGCAGACCAGTTATCCTCAGGGTATTCAGCCCCCTGAGCTGGAAGACAGGGACGGGGAGCAGAATGAAGCCCCCATAATCCAAGAGGAAGCAGTCAACGACCTGCTACGCCACCTGGATGCTCACAAGTCTATGGGGCCGGATGGGATCCACCCGAGAGTGCTGAGGGAGCTGGCGGAGGTGCTCGCCAAGCCACTCTCCATCATCTATCAGCAGTCCTGGTTAACGGGGGAGGTCCCGGATGACTGGAGGCTTGCCAATATGACGCCCATCTACAAGAAGGGCCGGAAGGAGGATCTGGGGAACTACAGGCCTGTCAGTCTGACCTCGGTGCCGGGGAAGATTATGGAGCAGTTCATCTTGAGGGCACTCACAAGGCATGAGTGGGACAACAAGGGGATCAGGCCCAGCCAGCATGGGTTCATAAAAGGCGGGTCCTGCTTGACCAACCTGATCTCCTTCTATGACCAGGTGACCCGCCTAGTGGATGAGGGAAAGGCTGTGGATGTGGTCTACCTGGACTTCAGTAAGGCCTTTGACACTGTTTGCCACAGCATTCTCCTAGAGAAGCTGGTGGCTCACGGCTTAGACAGGTGTACTCTGTGCTGGGTCAAAAACTGGCTGGACGGCTGGACCCAGAGAGTTGTGGTGAATGGAGTTAAATCCAGTTGGCGGCCAGTCACGAGCGGTGTTCCCCAGGGCTCAGTTTTGGGGCCGGTCTTCTTCAATAACTTTATCAATGATCCGGATGAGGGGATCGAGTGCACCCTCAGTAAGTTTGCAGACAACACCAAGTTGGGCGGGAGTGTTGATCTGCTCGAGGGTAGGAAGGCTCTGCAGAGGGACCTGGACAGGCTGGATGGATGGGCTGAGGCCAACTGTAGGAGATTCAACAAGGCCAAGTGCCGGGTCCTGCACTTCGGCCACAACAACCCCATGCAGCGCTACAGGCTTGGGGAAGAGTGGCTGGAAAGCTGCCTGGCGGAAAAGGACCTGGGGGTGCTGGTCGACAGCCGGCTGAACATGAGCCGACAGTGTGCTCAGGTGGCCAAGAAGGCCAATGGCATCCTGGCCTGTATCAGAAATCGTGTGGCCAGCAGGAGTAGGGAAGTGATCGTGCCCCTGTACTCGGCACTGGTGAGGCCGCACCTCGAATACTGTGTTCAGTTTTGGGCCCCTCACTACAAGAAGGACATTGAGGTGCTGCAGCGTGTCCAGAGAAGGGCGACAAAGCTGGTGAAGGGTCTAGAGCACAACTCTTCTGAGGATCGGCTGAGGGAACTGGGGTTGTTTAGCCTGGAGAAAAGGAGGCTGAGGGGAGACCTCATCGCTCTCTACAACTACCTGAAAGGAGGTTGTAGCGAGGTGGGTGTCGGTCTCTTCTCCCAAGTAACTAGCGATAGGACGAGAGGAAATGGCCTCAAGTTGCGCCAGGGGAGGTTTAGATTGGACGTGAGAAAAAATTTCTTTACTGAAAGAGTGGTTAAACATTGGACCACGCTGCCCAGGGAAGTGGTTGAGTCCCCATCCCTGGAAGTATTTAAAAGACATGTAGATGAGGCACTTAGGGACATGGTTTAGTGGGCATGGTGGAGTGGGGCTGATGGTCAGACTCGATGATCTTAGAGGTCTTTTCCAACCTTAATGATTCTATGATTCTATGAGTTAACTGAAACATTCACCGGAACCAAAATATTAAATTTTCATTTCAATCTTTTAAAACATTTATATTTCAGGTATTTTTTTCATCCTGTACGTACACATTTGTTGACCTGCTTGCCTGTTTGCCCCCAAAGCTCCTTGGCTAATTTGAAATTACATTGTTAGAGGGAAAGAAGTCAGAGGTAATGAAGCTCCTACAATTGTAAGGAGCAATTGTAAGGAGAGTTGAGAGATGCTATACATTTTACCATTGAGAAATACACTGCAGCATGAGCTCAAGATTTATTTAGATACTAGGAGACCCATATGGGAGGTAGATTTTATAAATGCCCTAATTGTGGGAAAAACAACTTCAGCATCAATCAGCTGCATGACATCAATCACAGCAAGTCAGGCTACATTAATTCCAGCACTCAAAGAAGGTCTGGTGTACTTATAAACTACACATTTTATTTCAAAAAGCCAAGCACTACTTCTTAGGGGTTTGGCTTTTTTAAAAAAACAAGATATTTGAGCTCATCTTGCTTTTCTATTTTTCTGCAGAAAAACATTTTTTTACTACGAAGTTAGCAAGTACCTATCTTTGAAACAGAGACAGAAGAATAATCAGGAAATAGCTCTCCTACTGCTAGTCTTCTATGTGGCCATAACAGAATTTAGACATTCAGATGTCCCTTCTTCTTGGAAGGAATTTGTTCACCTTTGCGTAATTCAACTTTTATAGACTGCATTTTTCCCAAAAGTTTGCTCAACGAATGAGGAAGACAAAGATGAAACAAAAACCTTGAGAAATCCCACAGATAATACTCAGTGTAAGCTGCTGTTCCAAAGAAGCTGGCAACTTATTCCTGCTCAAAGAATTCCTTTTCATTCTGATCTTTATGTTTCCGCCAGAAATTACAAATTAAAAGCCGACTAGAAAAAGAAAGCCAAGACAAAACTGGTAGACGTGTTTAGAAACACAAAAAATTCCATCCAATCAAGAGATGTATAGAGAGGAAAGAAGGTAAGCCTACAACTTACTCTACTTTTATGAAAGAATAAGCATGTACTTAAAAAAATGAGTGTCAAAAAAGAACGTGTGTGTCCTGTACTGGAATTCAAAAAAGCAATGTGGACTTGCATTCATTTGGCACAACACACTGACAAAAGAAGCGGCCACTGCAAGATTCATGGCATTTACCAAGACGATAATATATTGTTTTAATTGAATTCCTGGCAAGCTAAGGAAGAAACAGCACTGACATCATCATTTAGGTGTTGAGCTATTCGGTGGACCTTATTAGTTAAGGATAAAATTGTATTGCAAGATCGTAAGTATTTAGTTTAATTGAAAGAGTGGTTGAGAAGAAAAAAAAAACCATGGTCTTCACTAACTCCACAGTTTGACCCCCAAAAGCTTCTCACTACCATGTTGTATTTTGGCTCACATTCTTTGTCTAAGGCCAGTCTTGTTTTGCCACAGAAACTACTTCAAATTTCTAGTCACTGCTCACAAGTAGACTGTTTCTTTATATAATGGGGAGTAAAACTCTTTATTTTTTCATATTGACCTGTTAATTTTATTTTCTTAGATGATAGACAGATAAGGGTTCTCACGTCTGTAAAACAAAATCTAATTGTGGGAATACTGACTTGCAAGCTAAAGATGATAAGCAGAGAACCAGACTCAGCTTTCACAGCAGGGACCTTCTCGTCAACAGCATACTTCAACCAAACTTCGTCAGTACTCTGTATATCCAAATCACAAGAGTTTCATAGAAAGACAAGTTTTCCAGGATAAAGCAACAAAACTTGGCATAAGCCTGAGGTCTTTACTAACGTGACTGTTTTTATTCTTGTAGGATCCCCAAGTAAAAACTGCAGACATACTTATGGATTGCAGCTGAGACAGAGGTGCTTAAGTGACAATTCTCAGCATATCTCCTAAAAAAATAACAAGAGAGGAGTAAACCACCACCATTTACTCCAGAATGGAAATGTACACAGAAGCAGCTTTTATGAAGGGGTTGCTATGAAGCCAATCTTAACTAAAACACATCTCCTGTAAACCTGTTCAGGCATCCATCACAGTAACATCCTTATTATATGCAGAGGCACCCTTTCAGGACCTCTTTTCTCAAACTTTATTAAAAAGACAGGATCAATACAGAGGTTGAAACTTCTACTTTAAATGGACACTGGATTAAGTTTTCTTGTTTAATCCTGTTGAGATACACAGCAGATAAAATTCAGGCAAACTGAACAAATTGTAATGAAAAAAGCAATTTTAGATTTTGCCCCTTTCTGATTACATTGTCTGTGAAGGGATTATTTTCTGATATTTGTTCATCAGTTGCAAGTGTCTGATAGAGATTTTAGCAATTAATTATTTGTTTGCCTCTTCCTATGAGGAACTCATTGCAAGCATTAAAAATTCAGGCAGTTTTCATCACGCACATAGATCATGTGATAAACTTTTGGCACTTAACTGGATAAAGCTGAACTCCCAGAATCAGTTTTCTGATTCAAGCATTCACAAATATGATTTCAAAATCTGCTTCCCATGAATATTAAAACTGGATATTCATTGTTTCTGTAGACAGTCTTCCCAATTAACATATTCACTAGAATATTTATGGAAAGCATACACAAAAAGAGTGTGAACAGCATCAAAGTGAATCCATTTAAATACTACGACGAGTATTTGCAGTCTTCCTTCATTTCACTTTATTGTATTTTATGAGGTGTTTGCCCAACTCTGACTTCAATCATGTATCTACAGATTACTTGGACTAAAATTTACTGTCAGAGAATGATGGTCGCCCAGCACTGGAGTGAAAAGAGGACAATCGAGGAAAGCAAGTCCCAGGAAAGAAGGCAGGCTCTGTTTTTAAAATGTTACCCTGGCAGTTAAGAAAAAACAGTCAACTTCCTGCTCTCTCACAGACTCCCTACATGATGTCACACAGCTTCTCAAGTTTTCATCTTAAGGTTACATTACTGACTCTTCCTTTCCTGTGAAATAGGTTCTACACAGGAGCCTTACACAGACACTTTATGGCTTTCAACCTCAAGTGGATCCACCACGCAGAAACTGGTAACTCAAGCTTATTTTCATCCTGTCAAAACGGAGGTGACTGTGAATCTGCTGAGGCCACACAGCCACAGTGGACACCTTTTTGAGGAATCAGGAATCTAGAGAGCATGTGTCAAATTACAGTTCCAAGCCTCCATTTTACATGACCTTCGTGGTAAAGGGGATAAGAAACTGCTGCATATAGCTTGGAAAATGATGCTAATTCTGGAGCTACTGTTGGTTAGTGAAATTGCTATTTTCTTTCTGATAAAAATTCATCATATATTATTTGATTATTTCCTCTTCCCTGTTTTAAATGCACTCCACCCTTCCTACTCGATTACCTTGCCTTCTGAATGTAATTTAAGAACGTTGGAACAATTAGCTTTTTCATTCAAAGTAACTCATAACTGAAATTATGCTGTCCTTGTGCATTATTAAAAACAACAACAGTAACCAGGTATGTTCAAAGCCTATACAATATTCAAAATCCTCTTTAATATTTTAGTTCATAACCTTAATAGACATTTATACATGATTAATGAGGCTTTCAGTAGCTGTTGCTGTCACAGCTTGGGTAATGCCACCTCTGATGAATATTCCAAGGGAAGGGTCTTACTGGCAGTGTCTGGGTGACAGCTGTGAAGTAGCAGGCTGCAATGTACTTTCTGACAAGAGAAACAAAACCCAAAATGAAACAATATTCTGTCCTATAGAATTGCAGACTATTTAAAAAGCAGAACATGGGAACTGGTTATATCAGGGCATATTTTATATCACAGATTCACTAACAAAGAAATTATAAAGCGTTTCTAAATGTGATCCCACTGCCATGCTATGGCAAATGAATAACTTAAGTTCTTAGATATAAACACATGGATGAGTAATGTAATTCCTAATTACATCAAGAACACGTAATTTTAGGACACAGCACTGCAGAGAGAGGTATTTGATTCTGGAGCCCTGAAACATACAAAGAAAGAAACAAAAAACTGCAAAAGAACACAAAAAAAAGAGCACAACATTTTTTGCTATGACAACTCAGTTAGCTCAACCTTTTTGCTTAGTGAAAAAAAGACTGAGAGGTGATTTGACTACTATATGTAAGTATGTTCAAAGGGAAACATACCCAGGCCTGACAGGGGAATAACTAGTATGGATTCACCAAGGGTAAATCACGCTTGATCAACCTGACTGCCTTCTGTGATGAAATGACTAGATCTGTGAATAAGAGATGACCAGTTGACGTGATCTCCCTTGAATTTAGCACAGCTTTCAATATGGTCTCCCACAGCATCCTTTTATTCAAGTTGGGTTTTTACAGTCTATATGGGTGGACTACTACATGGGTGAAAAACTAGCTGGAATGTTGGGCTCAAAGCATGATGGTTACTCATTCATGCTCTGTCTGGATGTCAGTTACATGTGAAGTTCCTCAGCATCTATTACGTGACCAGTCCTTTTCAATATTTTTATCAATGACTCAAAGGAGAAATCAGAATTCACCTGTATCAAGATTGCAAATGACACCAAGCCTGGGGGTTGCAGTCAATACACTCACACCCAGGGGGACCTCGACAGGCTGGAGGAATGAACAAAGCAAAGCCCTGTACCTGGGAAGGACTAACCTTCTCATAACGGCACAGGCTGTGGACTAGTCCTGCTGGGAAGGACCTGTAGTCCTGGTGGACAGAACATTAAACATGAGCCAGCAGCATGCCTGGACAGTGACGAAGGCCAAAGGCCAATGGCATCCTGGGCTGTATAAACAGGAACATAGCAAATAGACTGAGGGAAGTGACCATTCCCTTTTACTTGGTACTCACTGGACCACATCTGGAACACTGTGTCCAGTTTGGGGTCCCAAATATAAGAACAACATTGATGAAGTTCAGCGTAGGGCTATCAAGTTGTACGGGGGATGAAGTGTTTGCCCTGGGCTTGTTCAGCCTGGAGAAGAGAAGGCTCTATGGGACTTACCAGCAGCCCCCCAGTATCTACAAGCAAGTTGCAAGAAGACAGCCAGGCTCTTCACAGCAATACATGGTGAGGGGATGAGTGACATCAGACATAAACTGAAGCAAGGGAGGTTCAGACTAGATATAAGGAGGAACTCTTCCACCTGAGGACAGTCAAGCAGTGGCACAAGTTGCCCAGGGAGGCCATGTAGTCTCTATCCTTGGAGGTTTTCAAGACATGACTGGATAAAGGCCTAAGAAATCTTGCCTGACCCCAAAGCCCACCCTGATTTGAGCAGGAGTTTAACCAGAGAACTCCTGAGGTCCCTTCCACCCTGAATAATTAAGCGAGTCTATGAAGATACCAGGTACTGACAATTTCTTTAACTTAGTGAAGAAAAGTATAACAAGAACCATTTACTTGAATCTAAAGCCAGATGAACTGAAAAGAAAACTTCTAGCACTGCCTGTGATTAACCAAAGAAACTAGTGCCAGAAGTCAGAGAGGACTCTTCACTCCTGCTGGTTTCAAATCAAGGCACAATGCTGTTGTGGGACATTTTTTACTCAAGTATACACAGAGAGCTTATAAGATAAGTAAACTGTGTGAACCATAGTGGAGTACAAAACAAGAAGTCAGATAAAATGACAAAATGGCTTTAACTGTCTGCCCATAATACCTATAATTTAAGGAAAATGCTAGCTATTATTCAGTGAAATAAATATTTTAACTGACCTTTTTTTTAACCAACAAAGATTAAATCATGTCCCATCCAAATATTAAAAGAAAAAGAAAGCAGATACAGAAAAATAACAGAAAGAGTTACTAACTTTATATACTTTCCAGTCCTTTTCCAGTGCAAGGCTTCTTAATAGGTAATGGGCTTTGCTCCCTGGTTTGCATTTAAGATTAATTCACACTGAGAGCTTTAAGTCACTTCAAATACCATGTAGCAGCAAATTTCAAGATTTGTATTGAGCTCTCTGTAAAAACAAAGGATTTTACACACACAAGAATTTAAAGCAGCATGTCATTATCAATTGTGGACACAATTGAAATAGTCATTACGACAAGGCAGCATAAAATTCTTCTAAAAGCAAAAAGGTGAGGCCTGCATTTGCTCAGCTTTTAAAAATAAAAAAAATCTGTACTGTTCTGCCTGCCAGATCATTAGTTTTCAAGTATGCAGCCAGCACCCCTTATATTTCCAATTTAACATGAATCCCATAAATGTTTCATTCTAGAATGAGCTCATAGAATTACTGCCCGTTAAGGCAGAATTTTAAGTAACCAAATAAATTTGCATAAGCAAATATTTGTACCTGGCATGTAACTAATTCAGAAATGTATGTAAAACACACTGAAAATCTTTACATGCTCTTACTTGTAATTTAACTTGGAATCCAATTTTGTTTTGAAACAAAGCACAAATTCGTCAGCCAAGGTTACATGAAAGAAGCTTGACATTTTAAACAATGCTTTTTTTAAATTATCAGATTGTAAACTAGTGCTTGAACAGTTTTTTAAAAGGCTGAAACACCTTTCCTCGTGCTAAGATAACTACAAAAGCTGAACAGCTTTTTTTACTCTTGCCAAAATAACACACCTATTGTCAAACATAAAATACTCCATCTCAAAAAAAAAAAAAAGAAGAAAGCTACAAAGTAACAAAAAATAGAGATCCAGCATCTTCTAACCTCACCTAACTGAAGTATCACTGCTGAACTCCTTTAAGGCCAGAAAAAAAGTTCATCAGACAGACAATTTAAAAGGCAAAGTAGTGGTTAATCCAAGTCTGATTATAAAAAGTGCTAGTTATATAGCTGCAAGGCAATGTACCTATAAACTTGAGGATCTCCACCTGAAGAAAGAAGAGGACAGAAAGATATTCCAGCTATAGCAACCCACTGCCACCCAGAGGGATATGGATTCAAACTGATTTTACATAAAGAGATTTTACATAGGTATTCATTGATTTTCTGCATTCAGCCTTCTAGCACAAGAAGCATAGAGGCAGTGGCCAGAACTAATAATCTTCACACAAAGGCAAGAAAAGAGCCTCATGTGTTTGCAGGTTTAGGCCATGAAGGCATTTATGTAACTAAATCAGGAGCCCATAAAACATTTCACATAATTCTTTGCTGCTACATTTACACCTCATAGAACAGAGTCCTACCACTGTCCGACATTCCACAAACTAGGTACCACCGTGTGTTCCCTGGTCCAGTGAGCAGCAGCGCACTGGACCACAGGACAAGAGAAAGCCTGCAGCTGAGTGACCGTTACCTAGGAGAGCCCACTATGCAAAGATCCATGCCAGACACACATTTCCCTGACATGTAATGTAGGCCCTCCATGCTCTCATAGCTAGATACACTTCCTGCTTTGTGTCCCAAAATCAGACTCAGTGGCTCATGTCATCCATACATATAACGTCTAACACACAGGTCCATAAAGAGAAGAGTTGTGTAAAGAGTGCCCAGAACACATACAGATACCTTTTTAAAAACTTTCAAATAATATTAAGGGCAGATCTGAAATGAGACATTAATTTTAATTAAAGGTAAAATCTTACAGGGCACAGGATAGATCAACTTTTAAAAATTAGAAAACACAGAGAAGACATGAGTAAGGTGGGGTTTTTTTGTTGCACTTTTTAGAAGTTCAAAGATGAGAGGAAAATCAGCTAACTGGGGCCAGCAATTACCTCCTCAGCAGTGAGAACATGGTAAGGAAGGCCCTTTGTTGAAATCTGTACCTTGGGAAATATTTCCTATGCAAACCAAACCAGATTTATTTAAATAAAATTAATGATGACTGATCTGCATTTGCCTGCCCTCATACAAATCATTCAACACCCCACGCTCCACCCCCAGCCATTATTTCCCTCCTACCTTCAAAACTCCCAGCAAACAGATAAATCCACGTAATGGCTGGGACAAAAAGAACGGTCAGCGAGGCAGCCAGGAATTTCCGTCGCCCTCTGCAGATTCCCAGCATTCTCTCGGGAGTGCAGATTTCCAACCCAGTGCTGTTCCTATGTCGGAAGCAAATAGTCCACAGCCTCCCACATATTAGTCCCTGAAAAGGAAAGGAAAAAATGTTTTAACAGCTTATCTCTCTACAGAAAGGTAGACTATGCCAGTGTTCCTAAAGAGTTAAAAGAACAAGGCTAAAAACAGGGTTACCACAATTTGAAAGCAGTACCCGTTTCAGCATTATCCATGACTACTTAATAATAAAGCAAGTTTTAGAAGTCAGACTAAGACAGTAAGTCAACAAAACACATCACATCACCTAAACACACAGAGCTAATCTTACAAAGAGACATCATCTTTATTTGTTTTTTCACCACCCTTTTACTCTACAGAAATTCTGGGTTCTTTGACGCCTATGTGTGGTGGTGCCCCTGGGCAGATAAGAGAAAGCCACCTGTATTTCTTCCCCTGCTCCCAAAGAGCAAAAGTCACACCAATGAATCAATGAGCTGGCTGCAGGTGGCCATGCACTCAAGAGGGTGAACTGAAAAATGAAAGGTAAAGTTTGGGGGCAGAGGGATGTTATTAAAATGACCCACTTTGCTAATCAAAAAGCAATGCTGATGAACTGCTATATAAAAGGGGAGAAGAGAAAGAGCAAAATGGGCAAGGAAGCTTCCTTAGGCACAAAAGGGGATATCAGGAGCTTTAGACTGTATGTGACGAGAAAAGAAGGAGATTCTGGAAAGCACCGCTGGTTCGATGAGAAAAAAAAAAAAAGAATCTGAATTTGTTTAAATTATTGTTCTGCATTTCACAGAGGCCAAGATGGCAAAATAATCTGATGATTTTTATTCACAGGAAAATTAATATTCCCACACTAGTGCAGGCATTGCAGGGCATAAAGATAACATTTCTCATCTTTACCTTTTTTTTTGAAAAGGGAGGAAAGGCTGGTGTTAGACTAGAGAAGTTGGAGAAGGAAAGGGAAGTATTAAGTCCATGCATATCTAGTTCAAGCTTTGTGTGAAAGGGCTTCTGTTTTCTAATTTTAAAAAAAGAATTGGTCTACAAGAATGATAGGGAAAGAAACACAGGCTATGGCAGTACAAGGTGTTTAGTAACAGTGCCCTTTGGCTTGTGCTTAAACTAGTACTAGAGCTGAAACCAGCAATTAAAGCATTTCTACACTGACATCTAAACAATGGCCACTGTGTGCCTTGAAAATATGTCTGAGCTCTACAACTCCATGTATATTGCAGTGAAAGTCAATTCTGAAATCAAATTACAACAAAAATGAGAATTACAAACAAGAGAAATGAGTTTAGACAAAGAACTCTGCTGCTGGAGATACCTGGCTGCAGTAATCAGGCAAACTTACAGCTGTTCCTCGAACGTTCAATAGAGCCCACTTTACTACACTACAGTTTAAGAGCCGTGATAGTACTCCTGACCTTGGAACTGATAAAATGGACTATAATTTGTCCAGAGACAGCACAAAAAGCATTCCATTGTGTCAGCTTTTCAACACAATGAATGCCTCACCACAGAGATTTTGCACAAAATATGTGGACAGACTTAATATTAACAACTGTGGTATTAGAGTCACTGTGTTAGAGAGAGACACACATTTGGTAGATAAATTGTGGAGAACTCCTACCTTTATTCACTGTATTTGGATAACGATTACATTTCATTTCTTTTCCTTATATCACATAGCTTGTACAACTATTCTGAAGACAGTCCTTTACATGCCTACTTGAAAAACACAGATAATTCTCCTGGCTTATGCATTTTACACTTGCTATATGTGTGTATATTGTAAAGTGCACATAATCACTTACTTTAAGTAGGAATATTATTATTTTTTTCCTGTAACATCATGGTGTGCAGCACTGACATCAATCTGTGCATGTAAAAATGAATCTTTGAAAACACAAACTCACAAGCAGGGTCATTCTCCAATAGCAACGTCTTGTAATGCAACGTGCATTGGATACATACTGCTCCTACCAATGATACCTGTAAAACCCACAGGTAGCGAAGTAAGAGTCAACACTACATGTTTCTGAAATCATGCTGTTACAAGTGCACTGATACCGGTTTTTGGGATAATGACACCCAGACTCTGAGGCCTGGGGTTATAGTGCTGCTAGTGGATCAATTAATCCTGGGGCTGCATATGTAAGAAATAATTCATTTTTTCCTACATATTTTTTTAAATATCCATGCATGCTAAGTCTCTGAATAGGTCAACATGGAGGATGAAATCCAGCTTTTCTGCCCCATGAATGTAAAGTACTCTAACAAATTAAGAAAATATAAGGAGCAACACTGAACTCCCAATTCAGCTACAAAAGAAAGCTACGAATGTGGCAAATTCAGCTTTCTACAAATTGTCATCATTCAGACAAAACAGCCAAATCATTCTGCACATTCATGCATACCTTCTGTCTAACTAGGAAGACATTTGGGAAAATCCTAGACAGACAAGTCAGCTTGTGATGGATCATGCTAGGAAATGTTGAGATACTTCTTTTAATGGTGCTTTAAAAGAAGAAAGAGCCATAAACTGTTTTAAAGGAAGTTTCTACTATCTTCCCACCTCTCCAAAGTTGTGAATAGCTTCCCTTGAGTCTTAAATATTCATTTTCAGTGTATAAAATCACCACACCTGCTGACTATTTTTTTCCAAACTAGACAATGCATCATGTGCAAACCCTACACAAGCAATTGTATAAACATTCATTACCATGAATGGTAATGAAGATGCTTAGCTTGAAGGAAAAGCTTTGGACTCAATCATGTATTCATTATTGGCTTTACTTGTAAAGAATTTTACCTAACATACCATCGTCAAATTGAAAGAAGATATTGCAGTTCTTCGACTTAGTTTTCCTTTCAGTTCAACAGGTGCCAGATGGGTATCCGTCATGAAAGGAAAGTGACTGACAACACTGGCTGGAGCAAGGGCTGAGCACAGAACAGGAGAGTACTGTGCACATTTCTGCCATATGAGCTCACCATTGCCTTTTAGACTTCTCCTACAGCATCCACTGCTCCTCAAGCCATAGTCCTATTGAATCAGACTGTCACCTGCCTAAAAGGTCTTAGAAAGCAGTTTCATGGTACAGGCTAAAAATGAAGCTACTTTGGATGCGACACTGGTAGCTATATTAATCTTTTCAGTAATAGCAAACACTATTAAGACGGTTCACTTCATTTACACAAATCCATGCAGTGTTCCTCCTGATAGCTTTCAGTCTTAACAGCTGTGCTAACTAAACACTTGTAGTCAGAAATACATAGCATGAAATACGTTGGAAGAAAAAAAAAAAAGGATAAGGAAGTAACTGGCCAATTTAATCACGGGATCTAGGTGCAATACTCCGATCAAAAAACAGCCAGTGGCTCCTCTTAATCTGTTCCCCAATGTTAGTTTTTTCAGATACACTAACTGAGCCACACTGAACATCCGCAACTTTAACCACCTTTATTGGATTTATCTCAAAGCAAGGGAGATCAAAATTAGCTCCGGAGTGAAAGGGAACAGTTGAGAGAGTTTCTGGTAAGGGGTTTGCAGTTTGAAACATGGTCTCAGCTTCGCTCCTCCAGACACAACCAGATTTTCTGCCTGTGCCACGGATCCAGAGAAGGTGCCTGCATTTCAGGATATTCTTATACCTTGGTCTTCAATTTTTAATCTATTGTATGTGCTCCAAGAGCATCATATATTTTAGAAATCTGATGAAATAAGTAATATCCACAAAAGTTAGCTGTATGTACATCGTGCATGTACATCTTGCTGTCAGCAAGTCAGATGCTCTACACTTCTACAATACACCCAGTTCAAGATTTATAAGACCTACTGCACATGTACAGATCAACAGACATTAATACAGCAACCTCAGGCCAGCTCATCCTTGATTACTGCTAATGGTGCTATAAAAGGCTACTAGCTTGGACAATGCCTGTGTGAGGGGTCACAGTGAGAATTGAAATCAATCGGGTTTCTCATTACGAAGACTTAGTCATGACCTTCTTACCACATGGCAACAGTGAACGGAATGACTTCTGTTACCTTCACATACGGTCAGATGCTTCCATTAACTACACTACCCTGTCAGAGCGGTCGCTTTGTTTTAAATGAAGGATTATCTCCTCAGCTAAGTGTGAAGCAGCTCTCAACCAGTATGAACAGCACATATATTAAAGCATGTAACACAACACTAATCACATTGGTATTCAGTTTAGTAACAAAAAGGTAGGGTGTGGAATAAACCCATCATTATGAAATAAAAGATAAAAGAATTAAATGGTAAATCTTTATTTAAATAAACATCCCTTTGTTAATATACTCCATTTCTCAAGTTCTTAGAACAGAAATAGCATTTTAAAGGAAAATGCTATCTCCTCTCTCATCAACCTCTTCTTCTTCTCCCACATGGAAGAACATGCTACAGAAACAAATGCAAGGCTCCCTTTACTCTCAAAATCTGAATTTTCTTGTCATTGGAGATCTTGCCCCTGAATCAGACTTCTTAATCCTATGGTATTGTGACTTTAAAGAAGGATTTGGAGTAAACTCAGAGTCAGCATCCACCTCAGAAGTTCTGTGAAACCACTTTAAAGGTACAGATTACAGCAGAGTTTCCAAATGCTACCAAATTTGCTCTTTCTCAACTAGTTACAAGAAAATAGTCCTATCTATAAGAGAGAAAATAGCCGGTAAGTTGACAGTACAAATGACTTCTGCCTTGGAACTGTGCTAACTGCTCCCAGAGCACAGAAGATTGACACCTTCTTTTATAACTTCACTCAGTATGTGCCGTGGCTCAAGGAAAATTCTATTAGTGTCCTGTTAATCAAAGTTTTCTAGAAGGTTCCAGCTGTAAGCAACACCACCACAGGAATGGGGATCTATCCTGACAGTAGAGTAGTAACAGATGGAGAGAAGTAAATAAATAATACACTTTCACATTTTTCCTTTTTCATTCCCATGTATTCCTTTATATGTATGTAAATATATATGTATTTATTTATGCATTTTTAATGGCATTCCTTTTTCCTTTCAAGCCTAGTCTGCTCAAAAGAAGGAAAGCCTGCAACTTTAAAAATTATCAAGGAATAACACAATTTAAGATCAACAGGATAAGAATCTTTTCCTAAGCCTCCACTAAAATGTCACTGTTAATATGAGGGGAAAAAAACCCCACCAGTTGAGAAGAGATAGCAGCAACAAAACACAATCATGACATAAAGATCAATCTTGCCTGTTATTCACGTTTCATTTGCAACCCAAGAATGATACGTATTTTCAAAGCAGCTACTGACCTCGTTTTTCAATGAGTTCTCCAAACTCTGCTTTACTCTACCCCCTCACCTGTATGGGCATATAGAACCAATATTTCCTGATTCCCCAATTTATCTCAGGACTCGGCACAGTTCAAAGAAACTGAAACAGAGCCTGACTCGGTTTGTGTATGGCAGAAGTCTAACAAGACACTATATATACATACTAAGAATACCTTAGAATTTGAGATCCCAATGTCATTGAATTATAAACGTACTAGACACCATGGCCAACCAGGAGTAATAACTGTGATAGAGAATCTTTCAATAGTAAAGCAATTCTGCTCCAGAATCACAGGTTACATTAGACCACAGCATTACTACATATCTGAATTTCAGGCTTAAAAAAAGGACAAAGCTCCACATCTTTCCAAATCCAGGCCTCTCCACCTGAAATAATGGCAGGAGGAAAATGAAAAAGTAACATGCTACCTGTTCTTGGCTGGAAGAAAACATCAGTATTTTGCTACATCATTGCTCTCCCTGCCTCTATACCAGGGCATCTTTCTCCTTCATAATCAAATACTGAAGAGTCGTGGGTTTGTCCATTCATTAATTCCCTTTCTTAGGTATTGTGTGCATGCAACCACATAGAAAGCAAAATGGTCTTTAAATCAGAAGTAGGGCGCTACGTACAACATACATAACACCTCTCAAGAATTTTGATGCTAATACTTTGCTTCTCAGCTAAAGTTCTTGGATGCTTATCAAAAGCAGTGTTTACCTTCATTAGAATCCTCTATGTACAAAGCTCCTCTAACAAGGAAATTGATTAAAGATTCATAACAAAGTTTTGCCCAGGACAAAACAATTATTGCTTGAAGTGTTCCTCCCCAACAAAAGAATCCATGTCCCTCTATGAAGCAAAGTCCTATTATTAAAAAAAAAAAAGGAACCCTTTATTTTACTGCATAGATCTCGAACTACAAGTTAGTCTTACATGGGGATTTGTAAAACGCTTACAGCAGCTACTTACTTGACAGATGGAAATAGAAGTTGGCATCGTACTTGCAAATTGTTCTTTATGAAATACTCGTATTAAATTAAAAAAATAAAAAGAGAGAGAAATGGGCCCAGGTGGCTCTCTCCTCAATCCTGACAGTGAGGAGGAAGGAGCTCAGGAGGAGTGGATGGATCCTCTGGGTCAAAAACTGGTTGTGCAGCTGGTATTGACAAGAGATATTTTAATTTTACAACCATGGGACCCTCTCTGAGAATGGAGGAGTGCTAACGAGACAGGATCCATCTGACCACATGGGGCAAAAGTGTCTTTTCCAATAGGCTGGGGCCAAACTGGTGAGGAATTAAATTGTGAGTAACGAGGAGGGAAACAAAAACCCACCAACAAATGAGAGAGTAGTGGATTGGGCTGGCAAGCAAAGGATGTTGAATGATGTGCACAGGAGTTACCTGTCTACAGCACAGAATCATAGAATCATAGAACCGTTTAGGTTGGAAAAGACCTTTAAGATCATAGAGTCCAACCATTAACCTAGCACTGCCAAGTCCACCACTAAATCATGTCCCTAACCACCACATCTACACATCTTTTAAATACCTCCAGGGATGGGGACTCCACCACTTCCCGGGGCAGCCTGTTCCAATGCTTGACAACCCTTTCGGTAAAGAAATTTTTCCTCATGTCCAATCTAAACCTCCCCTGGCGCAACTTGAGGCCATTTCCTCTCGTCCTATCGCTTGTTACTTGGGAGAAGAGACCGACACCCACCTCGCTACAACCTCCTTTCAGGTAGTTGTAGAGAGCGATGAGGTCTCCCCTCAGCCTCCTTTTCTCCAGGCTAAACAACCCCAGTTCCCTCAGCCGATCCTCATATGACTTGTTCTCCAGACCCTTCACCAGCTTCCTTGCCCTTCTCTGGACACGCTCCAGCACCTCAATGTCTTTCTTGTAGTGAGGGGCCCAAACCTGAACACAGTATTCGAGGTGCGGTCTCACCAGTGCCGAGTACAGGGGGACGATCACTTCCCTACTCCTGCTGGCCACACTATTTCTGATACAGGCCAGGATGCCATTGGCCTTCTTGATCGCCTGGGCTCACTGCCGGCTCATATTCAGCCAGCTGTCGACCAACACCCCCAGGTCCTTTTCCGACAGGCAGCTTTCCAGCCACTCCTCCCCAAGCCTGTAGTGTTACCTGGGGTTGTTGGGACCCAGGTGGAGGACCCGACACTTAGCCTTGTTGAACCTCATACAATTGGCCTCGGCCCATCGATCCAGCCTGTCCAGATCCCTCTGCAGAGCCTTCCTACCCTCGAGCAGATCAACACTCCCGCCCAACTTGGTGTCGTCTGCAAACTTACTGAGGGTGCACTCGATCCCCTCATCCAGATCATTGATAAGGATATTAAACAGAACTGGCCCCAACACTGAGCCCTGGGGAACACCACTTGTGACCGGCCACCAACTGGATTGAACTCCACTCACCACAACTCTTTGGGCCCAGCCATCCAGCCAGTTTTTTACCCAGCGAAGAGTATGCCCATCAAGCCATGAGCAGCCAGTTTCTCCAGGAGAATGCTGGGGGAAATGGTGTCAAAGGCTTTACTAAAGTCCAGGTAGACCACATCCACAGCCTTTCCCTCATCCACTAAGCAGGTCACCTTGTCATAGAAGGAGATCAGGTTAGTCAAGCAGGACCTGCCTTTCATAAACCCATGCTGTCTGGGCCTGATCACCTCATTGTCCTGTACATGCCATGTGATGGCACTCAAAATGATCTGCTCCATAACCTGCACCGAGGTCAGACTGACAGGACTGTAGTTCTCCGGACCCTCCTTCCAGCCCTTCTTGTAGATGAGCGGTCACATTTGCTAACCGCTAGTCAACTGGGACCTCCCTGGTTAGCCAGGACTGCTGATAAAGGATTGAAAGTGGCTTGGTGAGCACTTCCGCCAGCTCCCTCAGTACCCTTGGGTGGATCCCATCTGGCCCCACAGACTTGCGTGTGTCTAAGTGGTGTAGCAGGTTGCTAACCATTTCCCCTTGGATTATGGGGGCTTCATTCTGCTCCCCATCCCTGTCTTCCAGCTCAGGGGGCTGGGTACCCCGAGAACAACTCGTCTTACTATTAAAGACTGAGGCAAAGAAGGCATTAAGTACCTCAGACTTTTCCTCATCCTTTGTCACTATGTTTCCCCCCACATCCAATAAAGGATGGAGATTCTCCTTAGCCCTCCTTTTGTTGCTAATCTAGTTATAGAAACATTTTTTATTGTCTTTTATGGCATTAGCCAGATTAAGTTCTAGTTGGGCTTTAGCCCTTCTAATTTTCTCCCTGCATAACCTCACAACATCTTTGTCAATCAGGTAATGCACGGACACAAGCTTTTCAGGAAGGACTAGCCAAGAAGGCAAGGAGGAGGAATTGCCTTGTATATGAGAGCAGCAGAAATGCATGGAGCTCTCCTTGGGATCCTTCCCGTCTACTTATCACTGGTGAGAAACATCTGGAGTGCTGTGTCCAGGTCTGGGCTTCCCAGTGGAAGGACACAGCCAGAGAGGTTGCAGAGCCTTCATCCTTGGAGACATTCAAAAGCCCACTGGACATGGCCCTGAGTATCCTTCTTTAGTTGACCTTGCTTTGAGCAGGGGGTTGAACTAGACAGTCTCCAGAGGTCCCTTCCAAACTCAATTCTATGATTCCGTGATTCTACAATTTTGTACCCAGTCATAAAATATATAGTAGCCATTCAATTTAAGTTCCAAATTCAAATTTCAAAAATTCCAACTAACATCTACTGCACTATGCATGAATAATAACGTGCATAAACAATTATACCAAAACACACAGATCATCCAGGTTAAACTTTTAGCTAGCATAAATCAATATACCTTCACTAAGGTCAATTCAACCTGCATCAATTCACAACAAATATGGACTAAGTCTCTCATAATTAATGGACAAGTAGTTATTTTTTTTATATAAGCACCAAAGTTCTCACCTCATCTCTACATATTGCTTAAATATTACTAAACCCACAAATATTTCTATCAAATTTATATAAAAATAAAACAAATGATGTAATGAAAATCCCAAGAATTGCTGGGAATTTCATATTTGAATATCAAGGAATCGGCAAATAGGAAAAAAACTTAATATATATATGGCCACAATCGAAAGCAGAAGACAAATCCTTCACTATGATTACAGTGCTACTTTAGTAAGCACATTATACATTTTCAATAGTTCTTTGGTGCTACTACAGAACATCAAATAGCACCATGAGTTGTGAGCTACATTTTTTAGTAAGTTTCCTGCTGAAATCCTTGTGTGTCAAGGTCCAGTATTTATTTGTCCTTAAATATTATACCATCCAGGCAGGCTACAAGGACTATCCATTTCCCAAGGCTTTCCCAGGGCTGAGTGGGTTCCATACAAGTTGATGGGAAAGGTGCTTTCCCCCCATACTCCTTCTTTTTACCTGATATTGAAGCAAAGCTCTTGCAGAATAATTTGGTGTCAGGTATTTTTTTAAGTAGGGAAGGTGTCTGTGGATGTAGGTTATTTCACATAGGACTATTCTTGAACATTGGAACACTGAAAATGACTTGATAAACTGGAATTTATAAATACAGATTTCTTATGGCTTCTTATTTGGCACTACACAGAATAATGGGGGTATTAGACAAGAATGGCATGCGACTGTAATGCAATTACAAAAGGAGTATGATAGGTGTTATCAAAGCTGAACAAAGCTGTAGAAATCAGCCCAAGAAAAGACAATGACAAAAGCATTTACTAAAGAATCCAAATTTTCCATGTGTGGAGTTAGCATTTCAATAGAATCATAAAATCATAGAATAGTTTAGGTTGGAAGGGACCTCTGGAGGTCATCCAGTCCAATCCTCTGCACAAAGCAGGTTGAATACCGTTCTTTGAAACCAATCTGTAATTTGGATAGCTCTTTACTCTTCATTTAAAAACTATCATCTGAGGGAAGGTGGTCTGCCTAGAGGAAAAGGGCAGTGGGCTAAGGGTTTCTATGTTCTCTCCCCACATTTCCTCAAATTGTAGTGATTTTCACTGAACATTTCATTGTTCTTCTGCATGAGAACTTCAGTCTTTGTAATCTCTTACTGATCTCATTACCATCATCATTGTTCTCTGAAGTTCCTATAATTCTGCAATTAGATGAAGGTGCAGAAATAATAAATATAAAATATTTAGCAAGTCCCTTGTAAAGAAAATTAATATACTGAAAAGAATGACCTTATTCAAATGTACATAATTAACACTTCCACTTTAAATTTGATTATAATTCATCATTTTCAGGGCAGAGGAGAGGTTGCCAGATCTTTTCTAACAAAAGGAAAAGAGGATAATGATGATGCTGAGGATCATCAAAGGATGTAGAGGACTGTGCAGTCATGGACATGTCATATAACACAAGAGCATGTTTTGCACTGGCTGGTGTATGAGATAAGGGGAGGGAAAGAGAGGAAGAACACCTCTTACTGTCTCTCCTTAACTCTGCTTCTACATCTAGTATCTTTTAAGAAAATTTGACTCTCTCTGTGTTGTACTGGCAATCATTACTATAAATCCAGAGCAGAAGTAAAGCTATCCTCTAGTAACTTCAACAGTGGGTCTTCTGAGAGTAGGACAAAGGCTGGGTAAGAGTCTCAGAGAAGAATTAAGGTGAAGGATTTCCTCACCCTCTTGTCTGAGACTGCTGTCGACTGGATGGAAGTACTTCACCAGAGTGAGGCAATCAAGTAGGAATGACTGAAAGTCATATTATGAATATTCACACCTTTAAAGGGAATTCTGAAAGACACCTGAGTTTTCTATACTGAAGACTTAATTCTGCAACAATTCTGCGTGTTAGATCTTAATAATAGTTTAAAACCGAAAGATCCTTAAATATATCTTTATACAAATACTTGTATACAAACATACATATATAAATATAACTTCAACTGATACCAAAGCCATATTTTAAAGAAAAGATAGTCTAACCAATGGAGCTGCAGTTAAAATAACCCCATTTGTACCGCTACTGTTTAATAACTTTGCTCCCTTGCTTGTTCCAGATCTGTGATCTACTATGGTTCTCCACACATCTCTTGGCTCCTGGGCTTTCTTTCAGAGTGAGCCAGCTAGGTCTTTCTGACACAGAATCAGGGGAAGTTTTGAAGAAGATTCCCTACAGGGATCATTCCCTACAGACAGCATGGATGTGATTGCTCCCCGAGCACTATACCAACCCCCCAGCACTGCCTCAGCAGGTTTGCTGCCTTCAGGCACTGCCATCATGCAATGCCTCAAGAAATACAACATACACCCTATGCATCATGTCATGACTTGGGTGAACTGTGGCAGTTTTTCTGAATCATATAAAGAAAGAAAAATAACAATGTCTTGGGACTCAAAGGAGATCTAAGCAAAGTGTGTTGTGCAACATGGATGCAGCCAGTCCACTCTACGGGGGCCAAGCACTCTGAAAGACGGCTATTCTCCACCTCTTGGCCTGCAGATCAGGATGGGCTCTCTGGCAGCAATGCCTTTTGCAGTACAAATGTCATTGCAATAACGTCTATTTTGTTATCTACAGATGGTCTAACCTGTTCGTGTATCATAAGCATTATCTTTTATCATAACTGTATGGGGCACAATATTTACAATCTATGAGCCATGTAAACTGCAGGTACACAGCAGATATAATGATCATAAACTAAAGGGGGTCAATTCAGTTATATCAGTACTGAAACTGGGATCATGATACTGACCCCAAGGCCAGTGTTTCACCAACAAGGTAAGATATACCTCAATATGTATTGCAAGAGATAGCAATAATCACTACAGATCACTGCATTTTATGCAGAAGAATTTTCTGATTTTCTCAGTTGCTTATGGGGAACTGTCAGTAAGACAGCACGAAAATATAATTATTGTGAAAACAACTCTAGCACACTTCTAAAAATAAAACTTTTTAAATTTTTTTTTGTTGCCAGGAGATTGTGCTGGTTTTGGCTGGGGTAGAGTTAATTTTCTTCACAGTAGCTAGTACAGGGCTATGTTTTGGATTTGTGCTGGAAACAGCGTTGATAATACAGAGATGTTTTCGTTATTGCTGAGCAGTACTCACACAGAGTCAAGGCCTTTTCTGCTTCTCACACCACCCCACCAGTGAGTGGGCTGGGGGTGCACAAGAAGTTAAGAGGGGAGACAGCCAGGACAGCTGACCCCAACTGGCCAAAGGGATATTCCATACCATATGACATCATGCTCAGCATATAAAGCTGGGGGAAGAAGGAGGAAGGGGGGGACGTTCAGAGTGATGGGATTTGTCTTCCCAAGTAATGGTTATGCGTGATGGAGCCCTGCTTTGCTGGAGATGGCTGAACACCTGCCTGCTGATGGGAAGTCATGAATGAATTCCTTGTTCTGCTTTGCTTGCGTGCACAGCTTTTGCTTTACCTATTAAACTGTCTTTATCTCAAACCACGAGTTTTCTCACTTTTATTCTTCCGATTCTCTTCCACATCCCACTGGGGGGGAGTGAGCAAGCAGCTGTGTGGTGCTTAGTTGCTGGCTGCGGTTAAACCATGACAGAGATGCAAAAATATAGGACATAACAATGCAGTTATTTGAAGGGCAACAAAAGTAGTCCATGGTATTATGAAAAATGTACCACAGTATTATTAGCTATAGTGATTCACACAGATTGGTTGATTTTGACAACAATTTACATAATATTGTTTTTCCAAGATTCACCCATAGCTACGAGGATACACGTTGGTAGGACAAGTTTTGTTTACTGCCAAGATTATATTAACTACTTTTTCAATTGATGAAAAGATAACAAAAAAAAAAGCTGAAGAGGGCTTGGGTGTCCTTTTTTTTTTGCTGCTGAGGATTAAAACTATAGATATATAAAATACTTGTAGTGATTACATATTATTTCACAGCTGAAAGAGATGGTAAATCCTTTATTTCCAATACAACAATGAAACCACATTAAGAATATTTGAAAATTTAGAGAACATGCTCAAATCAAATGGTTTGAACTTTGATAATATGTCATCATTTGCAGTTCACATTACTAATGTTAACTTTGAGATACACAAGTTAATAGAAAATTACAGTATTTTTTTCACCACTAATTGCTGGGAAAAAATATATCTTGCATATATTTTACAGGCAACTTACAATTTGGTCTTGAAAGTTCTGAAGTTAAGTTTTCAATTTCTTTTCCTTATTTGTTCAAAAAGTTTCAAAATTATAAGACTTATTTTGTCTGCCTTGTTTTATGGAAATGTCAAGGCATACCTTGTAGTGACTGTATTTTTTATACCATGCTATTAAAAGAAACTTAAAATGTACTCCAGTTATTAGAAGTTGCTCTGGTACATCAGGTGAAGACAGCTCAAATGCATGTTTTGAGTGTGATAAGAATGACAAAGCTGGAGATGAGGGACAGACCTACACAGTGACATAAGGCTATTTATACCTCTTCTATAATACACTAAAAATGTCTTGTACAGTCTTAAGTATAGCATACTTACATTTGTTGATATTTAGACATAATTTTGTAATTATAGAATCATAGAATAGTTTGGGTTGGAAGGGACCTCTAAAGGTTATCTAGTCCAACCTCCCTGCCGTGGGCAGGGACATCTTCAACTAGATCAGGTTGCTCAGAGCCCCATCCAACCTGACCTGGAATGTTTCCAGGGATGGGGCATCCACCACCTCTCTGGGCAACCTGTGCCAGTGTTTCACCACCCTCAGCGTAAAAAATTTCTTCCTTAGATCTAGTCTAAATCTACCCCCCTTTAGTTTAAAGCCATTCCCCCTTGTCCTGTCACAACAGGCCCTGCTAAAAAGTTTGCCACCATCTTTTTTATAAGCCCCCTTTAAGTACTTGATAGGCTGCAAGAAGGTCTCCCCGAAGCCTTCTCTTCTCTAGGCTGAACAACCCCAACTCTCTCAGCCTTTCTTCATAGGAGAGGTGTTCCATCCCCCTGAGCATTTTCATGGCCCTCCTCTGGACCCGCTCCAACAGGTCCGTGTCTGTCTTATGCTGAGGGCTCCAGAGCTGGATGCAGTACGCCAGGTGGGGTCTCATACTCCAGGTGGGGGTCTCAAAAATTATAGGGTAAGTTAAGACCCAAGTGGCTGATTCTTTGGCTATAACTGTATTTCTTATCTCTTATCTAGCCTAAAACATACCCTGTGAAAGCAGAAAAAAATGTGAAGGGGTTTCTTTCATTAATATGCATTAGCTCTAAAGTGCATATCATTGACTTTGTATTTCAATGACACCAAGCAAAATCATCTTCATTTGATTGAATTTCTCTAAAATTAGATAATTTTTAAAAGAAAATATTTATTCCTGAAGGGTTTCAACTTGATAAAATGCTAAATATGGATGTTAATTGTTTGTATTTTGTAAAGTTTATGTACTCTTTTAGCATTGTGTAAGAAAATGGAGCAAAGTTTCACATTTGAAAACTTGTGAAATGTATTAGTTTCTAGCTCACATACAGTAGTTGGAAGAATATTTTACTTTTTAAACAGACTTGAATAGTTTAAAGAACCCTGTTAATATTGATTGTTACAGCTGACCTTAAAATTATATTTCATTTCTACAGGTAAAGACTTTTACAAACTGATTTTGAAAGAGAGAGACAGTGAAATATATTGAAAGCGACAATAAGTAAAATTTTAAGTAAGAAATTGAAGCTCTAGATAATTGGTCAGTAGGGCTGAAGACTATAAAAATGTATAGTTGAGTGAAAAATATGCTAGAGAAAATGGTGTTCCTGTAAAATGACCCTTAAACTATGGTAATATGTCTTATTTCTGCCTAAGTGGCCATTTTAACAACAAGCATTAGCAGCCTGACAACCTCAGGTGTCTCAGAATTGAAAAAAGAGGCCCCACCAGCTGGGGGAGGGGAAGAAGGGGCTGCTCTTCTCATTTTCTTAAATAGCACCTTCAGATTGGAAAGCTTTAAAAGTTCTTATCTCAAATTATACTTGCAACTATGAAAACCAGGAACTTTTCCTTTTATAAATGAAAGCTGAAGTTATATTAGAACTTCAAGAACTGAACTTGACATAAAATGCCACCTCCTCATGGCTCACGAGAAAATTGTAGGGGCTGGCAATACTGTTGTAGGCATTACTGAAAATGCATGTGCCTGTTGGAAGAGAGTTCAAACCACTACCGGACATTGATGACAAATTCAGGCTGTTACCATGCAGCTCTTGAAATTTCTGAGTCTGATTCCGGCAGATACACGTCAGCTGGCTCTGCTATGTTGTACTGTCTTCCGAACACACACTGTGGTGACAAACTGTTTATAAACTTTAATAAACAGATGCCTGGAGTAGTTTGTATCCAATCAAGGTAGAGGTCCTTTAATATTTTAACTGTTGAGAAGACCTTATCAAGTATTCACATGGAAATAAGAATCCATGTTAAGACCTTTTCAGATTAATATTATAAACAAGTAGTATGAAGTAAAGCGGAACTTTGTAGGTTGAATCATGTCTTTTTTGTGTCTAAACAGTTCAGAAGAAGTAATGTTGAATGTGCAATACATTTTGAGGTATTTTTTTGTCATCTTCAAAGCTATATTCAATAATGTCATCAAACACTGTATGTGTCATTCTTCTAATACTTGAAGTGATGCTGGCAAATAATTACACAAATAAGTTCAGGAGGAAGACTGGCTTTTGCACAGAAATGATAGCAGGATTTTATCAGGCTTGAAAAATTGTGAAACACTGAAATAGCTCTTTGGGAGAATATAATTTTACTACTTGTGATACTAAAATACTTCAGCAGTATGAACAGGAGGTTTTTAGCTATTCTCAGAGCCTTCATTTGAAGGTCTCAACTTTTTTTTAGCATTTCTAACATTCCTGTAATGTACCCTGATATTAAGATACCAGGATCTCTAAATTACATGTCATAATATTTACATGTCTTCGGGAGTCCTTGGGTCTTTAAAGTAAAAAATTTAAGAATTTAAGTAAAATTGAGTTTACCCGTTACACAGCAAGTCAACGATAAAGTCAGGAGAAGCATCCAAAAAGCCTAACTGCAGGGAAAATATCTAATCTAAGCAATACCTCAGTCCTCATTAATATTTTACCACAGTAGCTCAATAATATTGTCTAAGTGCCACTAACAAAGATTAATGAATCAGATCTATGCATTTTGGGTATTTTTTTTCATCTATTTTTTTCATAATGACATGCTGGATTTTCTGTTTAGTTTTTAGTGCCATCTGTGAGGTTAAGAGATTTTTGGATAAGAGCATCTAAAATTGTTTCACTATGTGAATAATATGAAAGACTTGGAGGTATAAAAATTCAAAACCTTATGGGGAAAAAAGTTCAATCAGCATGCTAATAGCAGTAACATAATCAATTGAAACCCTACAGCTACCATGACATATGTCCCAGAAATTCAATCTCCATTCCTTTTGGTGAATCAATGTGGAAAAAAGCAGGGAAACAGGCAGTTTTGGGTCCAACTGAGAAAGAAGTCAATGAGTGAGTTTACATCAGCATTTTAATTCAGAGGAAGAATACCTTCATCCATTTGACACAATCTCCCCAAGCATTCCTGCTTACTCTAGGCTGAGCTACATGACTGAGGAGTCTGAGAGGGCACAAACTGGATACCCTTAGGATGAAACAAAACCAGAAGATGCATTCCAGAGTGTACGCTAAAGGATGCTACGGATGCTCAGCTGCTGGGACAAGACTGTAACTAGCCTACTGTAAAAACCTTGAATGAATGCAGCCTGTGTATCAGGTCCTCGGCACCAACTATTTCACTCTACAAATCCAATCCTACTGGGTCTCAGTATTTGCTAACATGGACAAAGCTGTACCACATCAAGTTACAGAAAAAGCTGAAGCCACACAAATGTGATGTGAACTGAAAAAAACCAGTTTCATACAGCTGTATTAATGAGGAACAATTCACAGGCTGTGGCACTGTCAGGAAAATCAACAGCTGTGATCAAATGCAAGTTTTTTCTTCATCTAAAAATTAGGCTATAAAAGAATTCCTTTTTTATCATCCCATTCATAACCTGTCTTATGTTGAAGCATAAGAGCTCAGCTAATTAGGTACTTGATAAAGGTAGCTTATTTGGGGCATTTTCCCGCTTTTGCACTTACGGTAGGCAAAGGAGGTAAAGATAAATTACTTATTTAACATCAACACTTTTTTCTTCCTCAAATCTACAATTCTAAGCAGTTATTTCCTCAAAGGTGGCAATGAAAGAAATTAGATGTATTCTAACTTTCAATGCTTCAGAGAAATTTTTTAACTAAGACAGACTGAAATTACACATCCTGATGTTGTAGTTCTAAATGCTTCTAAGAAAATAAATGAGTTTCAACTAAAAGGGTGCTCCATTTAAAAGTCAGCTATATAATTCCATAAAGTGCTTGCATTTTTCAGCAATGCACACTGAAGCATTGCAATGCCACAGTCAGACAGCAGATGTCACATTATTTAGCAAGATGACTACAAGAGAAGAGTCGTCCCTGATGCCTCAAGGAAAGGGGAGAGGCGAGTGAGAATGAGTTAATCTCACAAAGGTAGGCAATAAAAAGCAATGACACACATTTGCCAGTTGCAGAAAATCATACAGTAGCCAGGCACTGGAAAAAAAGTCCCACTGAATCCTAGAAGTGAGTGGCTGGCTTACCCACATAGTGCAAGTAACTAATACTGTGCAAACAAAAACTTACTTGCAGTCAAAATGGCAAGATTCTACATTTTTCCTCCTCACAGTGCAGAAACGTCTTTTTGCACAATTATGCCTATGGGCCTTACCATGGGAGGATCACGTCTGACAAGTGGTGGGCAAACACAGGAAGTTCTTACCCAGTTAGGGACATGGTTTCGTGGTGGAGTTGGGAGTGCTGGCTTACGGTTGGACTCCATGATCTTAAAGGTCTTTTCCAACCTAAATGATTCTAAGATTCTATAGACCTTGCGATCTAAAAATATCCAGAAAGAAAATATTCTGATCTTCCATAGTACAGAGTGTATCAAGGCAAACTGATCAAGTGCCTTGGCTATAATCAGACTAATTCTGAAACGTGAGCTGAAAAATGGATTCCAAAGATCAAGTCCACCACTTTAACTGGAAGTTATTCCTTTTTAAAAACGTTGCCATGGAACCCTTCATGCCATGATCAGACCCTATCTCCCAGTTCACTGCCCGAGAGAATCTACAGGCTCAGGCTGTCTCTCTCACCGACACATTCTTTAGCAGCACAGTTGAACACCATACAGAGTGAAAAATTAACGATTGAGAAGACACCTTTTCATAATTCTCCTTTGTTTTTTTGCATTTAACTAACTTTTTGAAGAAATGACCATTTTGGGATGAATTTTTTTAGGAAGTTCTCAGTGTCACACTTAAAGAGTCACTACATTTTTTTCCTCTCAAACATTTTAAAACATAGGAAGGTCTAAGGCTTTTTTCAAAAGTCGATTTTGCAGTTCTATGATCTGGCATGTGCCCAGTATTTAGTGCTGAATTACAGCTCTGGGAAATAAATGAAACACCATTTCCAAAAGAAATGACAATTTTCACATCAGTTTACAGATGTATTAAGGGAGAAATTCCAGCTTTAATGAGCTGGTCAAATTCCATCCCAGACAGGAAACTCCAACACTATCCTATTCTTGCAGTCCGAAAAAAAAAAAAAAAAAAAAAAGAAAAATTCTTCTAGGACAGAAAACACTTGCAAAACAGCTCTGCATGATGTTATTCAAAAAGCAAACGAAACACGTTCTTTCTATGCTGGGGGACAGGCAGGGCTACAGCCTCTACCCTAAGGATCACGAAGGTCTGACCTTTTCTTGTCTGTCTCGTCTCTACTTACATAAGAAGCCAATGCAGACCTGGATTTTACCTGCCTACCCATATCCTTTCCACTGACAACGCACATTCTTATAATATTTAAAAATTGATATTACAATAATAATCTTGTTTTTTCCTTCCAATTTTATGTGGGTTTATTTAAGTTAACACTGGTCACATTATGCATATGAATAGGAACACAAGCAGGTGTGTCATGTTTATGTGCACGAAGAATTTACAGAACTAATACAAAACAATTTGGCTTTACATTTTTGCTTTACAGACACGGAAGTAGATGATTCTTTTTATGAGTTACAGAGCTGACTTTCATAATCTAGGTCTTACGAAAATACACACATGAATTACCTTATTTGGTTAAAAGTCTCGTGTTTCTAGGCTACAGCAAGAGAGCTGTGACAGGGGATTGTGGTCAGAGAGGGAGAAAGAAGTGAAGTCTCATACAGGAGCTATGTACAATCCTAAACTCTCGAGCTAACATCACTTTTCCTGAGATAGCATCTGACTTTGCAGAGAATTACAGAAAGGGAGATTACAGCCTGAATAGGTGTTTTGCAAATAAAACAGTAGAATAAGGTTAGCACTATCTCTCATTACCCAAATAGGGTGATGGAAAAAGGAACAAGGACACTAACGAAGCTGAAAGGAATGACCTTATAAGCTGCTGCCAAGTCAAAAAGATCATCTCTGTAATGCCCACACATTGTTAAAAATCACTGCTTTCCTTGGTAACTGGCAAATGCAAAGCAGAGAGACATCCTTATGTGCTAATTCAGTTCATACTTTTCCCCCACTCACACTTAAGTCTGACACTATGATTATTAGTTTAGACCCCCATAATTCTCACATTTAGGCAGCTTGAAAAATGTTATCTGACCCAGTGGATGCATAATTCATCTTCAAATCCTTCACGGATAGAAAGCAATGGCTGAGAGATAACCCATTGCTTTTTAGGAAGGCAGCAGAAAAATTGAAATCCAAAACAAAGAAGTAGTAGAAAGATGGCAACCTAGATTCAAATTATATAAGACAGACTATTAGTTATTTATTGAAGACAGTTTTCTCGTTTATCAAATCCCTAAAATATAATCCCTTAAAAAAGGCCTATTCATTTTGTCATTCTTTGGCTTTGCAGAAACAGAAGATGGTAATAATAGTTTAGGTGCAAAATGAACTATTTTTTCAAAGGTTGTAATCTATAGGCTAATACTGCCTCAAGTCCAAAATTAAATATTTTTTTCAAAAAAATCTGCTTTGCCATTGTGGGATGTCTACCTTTTAATAAACCCACTTTTGTGAAGACTCAACAAGACACGACCTGGACAGGATGCTAGATAATCTCATCTAGGCTCCCTTTTCCACAAAAGGTTGAACCAGATGATCTTTCAAGGTCCCTTCCAACCTGGGCTGTTCTATGATTCTATGAACAAAAATGCCCATTTTGTATTAAATACCACAAGTTCTAGATTTACAGACTTTCGCAGATGTTATGTGCACTCAATACTTTTGTAAAACAAGTTCTTACAATGTCTCAAATTCAGAATTAAAATTAATACAGCTAGAATTAGCAACTAGCTTCAGATATGTAGGTTCTAAAAAGTTATGACCTGAATTATAATGCAAAAATAGGCCCCAGAAGGGAAAGGTCATACCAATGAGCCACCCCTTCTCTCAGTAAAAAGAAGACAGAGCTTGTAGAAGCATTAAAAATATCTTTTACCATTTTATTTTAATTTCAGTGTTTTTTTCACACACCGCTTTCAGTCATCTCTGTATTGTTTGGCAAATACCAGGAGCTTGGGAAAGGAAATGAAAGACCTTTCCCCTACCTGAGCTCCAATAAAAGAAAGGTTGCTTCATCACTTGCTAGCTGTGATCTTAGCCCTGGAAAAGCAAAGGCTAATCATAATATACAAGATTCTGTAAATATAAAAGAAACATAATCTACTATCACTGACATATATTAACAAGAAACAAAAATCCTCTATAAAAAGGAACATAACTTTAAACGATTCCCCCCTCACCTTTTTTTTTAATTTAAGCAGCAATTCACAATTTATTTCACTTCATCATCACAAATTTCTTTAGGAAAACAATCAACCAGCTGACACAAAACAACCAAAGATACAGAACACCCACAACCCCCACAAAAAGCCAAAGCCAAAAAATCACATCACTGTAGATGACTGAGCCAGCTACTCTCAAAAGATTAGCTGTTATTGCAGAATAGGTATGACAACTCACATTTCTAGCACTGATAAAGCCTTTTAGGAAAACTAATAAACATCCTCCAACCTCTTTAAGAAAAAGATATTTTTTCCATATAATACATTATCTACTCTGCTTATTATGTACACAATACTCTCACACTCTTCCTCCATCTCTCAGATCATTTAATTACAATATAAGCTAGTGAAGTCAGTATCTTCTAGTTTTTTCTTAGTTCATGATGCTTTTACAAAGAGCATAAAGGTCCCATTTTTCAGGCAAAGATTGCAATTAATAAAGGGCCAGAAAAGATAAACATAGAAGGCACGACACAGGAATTTCTTCAAGTGCAGTGCTTGTCATAAGGCAACATGGACTCTTCAGTTCATTGGATGCTCCACACAATTAAAGTGGCATTTTCTAACCGGAGGGAGGACAGGGGAGAAGGGGGAACGCTGTAGTGACTCCTCAGGCTGAAATACAACAAAACAGATCATATACCTACAGCTTTTATGATATATCTCTTCTTCTCAAGGACTAGAGAATTCAAAGGGATTATGGAACTTGCTTGTACTTTGGCAAAGGATGTTGTTGTATCCCATCAATCAATTAAAGGTGTAGAGATCTGTAATAGGACTATGAAGAATAGATTCAATGAAGTATGAATGGAAGTGTATGTGTTGCGAAAGCACCAAAAGAAACAGTCAAAGAAGGAATAAGAGGTGTCACATGTTGATGGGCACCCCCAAATACACCAGTTATCAACTGCAGTTCTGTATGCAGTTTCTCAAGAGGTCTGGTTTTGGAAAGTAAAGGACAAAATCAAATCATTAAGAGAAGGTGACAGGAAGATAAAGAACAGGATTAGAGCTATAAACCACTCAGACAAGGTGGCAGGCAGAAGGACAGTGGGGAAATCAGCAGTGTCGCCTACTGACTTACAGAGATGGTACAGGATGAAAAGCCTAAGATTGCAATCACTGTCAAGTCCTAAAGAGTACAAAAGGTACAGTCAAAAAACACCATGTGATCACCAATCAAGAAAAAAACAGCAGATATGATGAGGACTTAATAGCTGGCATCTTTTACCCTTCCTGTCACTGTAAGTAATCCTAGCTCCATCACTTGGCCACACATCTTGGTGCTTCTGCTCATGTGAGCAAGAGAGTGAAATCAGTGAAAGAATGAGTGTGAGAAAGCAAAATGCATTTTGTGAAAGCAAAATCACGTTCCCCTTCTATAAGGCTTCCACATTAAATTTTGTTACACTAGTTGCAAAAATTATGATTACCTGTGGTCCCAGGCCAGGATACTGAAAAAAGTCATAAGATGCTTAGCTCACAGCAATAAGCTTAGTACTGTCCCTTGCTGCACAAGCCAACGTGCTTGGAGATGCTGAATCATATGATCCCATTCACAAATGCATGCTTACTGCATAGTCTCATGTGAAAACATATGCCACGTGATCAAATAACTATGTCTAAGCATCTTACATGCTGGGATTTTAACAATTAGGGAAATCTGTTCATAAACAGGAAAAGAGCTATGTGTCACTCAAGTATAAACACGCTTGTCATGCGAGTCTTTTCTTGCTATCTTCTATAAAATGAACCACTGGGAAAGGATAAAGTAACTTAATGTCCTAGATCCAATAAATGCCACCAGCTCTACTGTTATTACTGGTACTAATGCAGTAATTAATTGCTTTTTCTCACACATGGTAGTCTCCACTAGTAGAGCCCCATACACGAATACCAAAACCAGGCAGAGTCCTTCCTCCAGTGGCAACGGGCCGAGATTTGTGATGCACGCAGTTCCAAGTCCTACCCCTGCTGTCGCTGTGAAATTCCATATGGTCATGGTGAACGACAGAGTGACAACCATGAAGCAGCTGCAGATTTGTTACAGTTCAGTCCCTGGTTAACAGCAATCCGAGAAACATTTCTGCTCACCCTTCCAGTTCATACTCTCCACAGAAGGAACCATGCTTACAAACATAACATCACACATGCACTCAGTGTTATTATTTAACTTTTTCCTGCTGTAAGCACCTACAGTGAATGGATGAATTCTCCATTGCATTTGATGGAACAGTAATGACTTTTAAGCAAACAGTAACGCTGGCCCCAAAGAGCTTGAAAGCTGAAAGGCAAAACAAAGGGAGCCAATTTTCCATATCTGAAAAGCAGTAGTCCACAAAACTGTGGAAGCATTGATAAATAAAGCATGTTATTATACAAGTAGCCTTATACACTTATATACAAACACTTGATGCATGGTTAGCACTTTAACAGCATGCACATTAAGTATTACTGTTTGAAGTTTTAACTCAATAAATTACAGCTCCACTACTCTGCCTCTTTGGAGAGGGGTTTTTCCTTTGAAAAGTATCACAATGTAGGATAAGGCAGCATTTCATTAACATGCAAGTGTTGAAAATAATAATAATGAGCCAACACAGTCACAGTTTACAACACAGACATTTTTATTTTATTTAAACAAAAAAAAAGTTGGACAGGAAAAAAGAGCCTTAAAAGAAAAGAAGCAGACTATGTTTGCTCTAATGGGAGGTAAAGAAAGAACAAAGGAACTTCTGACCCCAGGCACAGCCAAAAATAAAAGGAGTAATGTGGCTTCTTTCCTCACACAATTGCTGACTCTGTATTCACTTATTCCCATTACATATCATTCAGATATGCAAAGGAGCTGGTAATTTCTTCAGGGGAGATTTTTGCCATGTTATTTATTAGCTAGGAAATATTTCCTGACACATGCTGAATTTTTGACAGACTTGCTCAGTTTTGACTCAGCCTTTTGATAATTACACAGCAATAGTGCCTATGAATACAAGTAATTTCTGTTTGCTTCTTATGCTGTGATTATTCCAGAGTTCTCCTGATAGCACTTACTGAGTCACTTCAAATACTATTCATTTTTTAAAACTTCTATCTATTCATACTACTTGGAGTTTGTAAGCCTATTTGTTTGTTTGTTTTGTCTTAATCTCAAATAATGGTTAGATTTTTAACATCCATGAAAATGGATGTGTAGTGATTAATAGTATTGCATAAATCCTCTGTTAGCAGGAATTGTATGTTTCTTCACGCATTATACCTCAACTAACACACTTCTGTCTAACCTTCAATATTCTCTGCTACTTCATTCCATAAGAGAGAGATATATAGTTCCTAAGGTGACAAGGCTATTTGAATCATTGCTTGTGAGCATCTAACTTGAGACATCCTAGTGGGAGGCCCCGCTTCTATAAAGTAGAATTCAATATTCCATGAAAATCAGGCCCCTTTCAGGCTCCCTAGCAGCAATGACTTTGGATGGGGGAGAAGGAAGCACATATTTGATGAGAAATGGTCATTTAAGTATGTTATGGTGCAGTACTAGTTCTTTTAAGGGTTGAAGACAGCTTTCTGTTTCTAAATTAGCTAGTTTAGGTCAACCTCGAAATGAGATTGTCTTGACATCTTTTATGCCTCTTCCGGACCTGCTTATCTCGTAGTCTTAAATACTAGATTCATAATGTTAAGTAGCTTTTCACAATTACCCAAAGTTCTAGTAATACTTGGCGTTTTTGTAGAATTGCAGCTTGCCTTTTCCCACTTGTCCCAGACATCACCAGTTGGTGGGTCCTTTAATCTGCTGAATTTTTGACAGACTTGCTCAGTTTTGACTCAGCCTTGAGTTTCAAAGGAAACAAAAAACTTGGACACTACGCTGCACATGGGGTAGGTCTCCTTCCAGTGCCCAGAAGAACACCGCCAGAAGAGATAATGCCCACCTGCTACCTGGGACTGAAGCCATTTGCCAACTCTAGTAAGCTGACATAGGCCCTCCATTTTCACAGGAAGACATGTACCAGACAGGCTGCTCACCACACAACTTGACACAACAGTCTGACACGGTGAAGCCAAAGAAATTTCAGATGTTAGTTCTTAAGGACGCAGCGTAGGGACTTTAGTCCAAATCTGAAGCTGCATGAACATGAGGCTTCCCGAGATAAATGTGCCTCATATGCAACTGTCTAAAACCTAATCTGATTATGACTTCTTCTGTATGTATCTCAAACATGAACTCCAAACTCTAACGTTTGCATTGATTCATTACCTAGCACAGCACCCAGTGAATCTCTAGCAAAACACTATGGTACGCAAGCTAACTGATAAAGTTCATAGCTCTAGGTCAGGCTTAGTTAAACTCACATGCCTGACAGAATAAAAACAAGTGCAAGAAAATTAGAGTTCTGTGCAAAGCAAAACACTTGCATCGTTGATGACAGAAGATGCTTGGTACCTGTAACACGCTATGCCACTAAACCTGAACTATGGTCATGAAATGTTGAGCCTAAGCCGTATCCTTGATCGCTTTGAGTCTGTACTTTGTGTATCTTCTTTGACATCTGCTTGCTTTCTTTTGCATCAAAATTTAATTTATTGGAGAACGTCATGCATATAGGTATTAAAACACAAGAGTCCAAGTCTTTTTAAAGCATCACTGAGAAATCAGCATAAAACCCGAAGGAAAATGAAGTACTCTAGCAAGCAGTTAAGTAATTTAAAGGTTAGAAAATGACTGAAAAAGCTGTAACCACCTGGTCATTTGCTTGAGAACAACCTTATACACAACCTTTTTTTGTTTTCTTTTTGACATAATCAAACGTTTTTAGAGTCACCTAACTCCTGTCATGCAGTGGAAGGAAACACAGGTGAGAGAGCAATAAGGGAAAATGGAGAAGGAACTGAAGAGGAGTAGGATACTGAAAGGGGCTTGATGGATGCTCTAGCCCTTTGCCAGCACTCCCACTTAGGTACAGAGACTGAGGTGCAAGGACACCCTAGGCATGACACATAAGCACTGCAGCTAGCTAGAGCACTGACAGTGACTTTTCAAACGGTCAGTCTTCTATGATCTCCCAGCAAATAAGAGATCGTTATCAAAGGCAGCTCAGCTCTCAGGAATGGAGAAGCACTGACAGACCAGAGCCATAATGATCCCATTCTAGGTGCCTTCATTGCGATAGGCATAGTTGCACTGCACAGCTGAAGAATACACTGGAACAGATCAGCATATTTGTTACTCCTATGCAGTGAGTTAAAGGATTAACCATTCCTTGTATCAGTGGTGAAATCTTTGGCAACAGTGGCACATAGCGGACTTCTTTAATGTTATACAAATTATACAACAATATCTCCCAGTGTTTAGTGTTGGTGAGCTTTGATGAGTCTAAAAGTTTACTGTGTCTGCATGCAATCCATCCACATGTAGCTCCTGAATTTCTTATTCAACCTTCAGTTCTGTCTAGCCTAAGCAAAGGAAGAAATTACATACTGTCTCACAGTGTTCATGGTGATGTTCAGCATTTGTGTGATGCTGGTGCAAGATGGTTGTATGGCAACAATCGCAAAGGGCAGACTTAAAATTCTGTTGCAGTGGTGGCAAGAGTCTTAACGTTAAATTTTGGAAATTCAGGAAATTCACATCTAATACTATCTATTGCAGTTATACATCATGGGGTTAACTTGCAAGATCCATATTTTTAGAAAGCTGGCTGCATCATGTTTATCATGGACATTAAAAGAGCCCCAGCTAGTATCACAGAATTCCAGACAGTTATTTTTAATTTATTCCAAATTCTTTTTTAAGTGGTGGGAAGAGAAATGGGTAATACAGGCAGTTGTTTCAACTTGCAGTACCATGTCTCCCATTATGCCAACTGCAGTGGGATCAGCAGGCAGCTTTCTGCATTGAGCAGAAGACACCTGCCATCCCTCTTCTCCTTCTCTGCACAAGCTCTCTGTGCTGAGATGAAGACGGTGCATTCTGCTGCTTGCAGGTTCTGGGAGAAATCGTCTGCTGCTTTGTGTGGGATAGCAGACAGTACAACCATCATGGAGATCCCAAAACATAGATATTACTTCCATGGCTACTGAAGTTAGATCACTGTGACTAAAAAAGGCTCATAACTGCATACAAATCTTTTTAGCTCAAATTTTTGGCTCATTTCCAGCTCAGTTCAGTAACTGCTGGAAGGCCATACTTCCAACAGCTGTTAAGATGATTTTTTTTTCTTTTTGTTTTAACAAAGCTTTCAAATAGTGTAACTACCTCACATAAGCATTTTGACTATGGTATGCTTATACATTCTGGGCAGCATCTTCCACTAACAAAAAACAGTGGCTGCAGCTACACTAGCATACGTCAGAAGAACATCTTGTCCATCTTTACTGCATGTTTCCTGTGCTTTATCCCTTTGCTCTTGCAAGTAGCAGTAATAAATGTTGTAGCCATAACTCTCCTTGACAGCACTGCATTTAAGGTTGCACCCTTTCAAAATGTCTCTTGGAGAGATGATATATTAAACAAAGTACTTCTGGCATGGAGCTGTCTGTCCTTCTTAGTCAACAGAATAGAACAGCATTTGAAACATAAACCCCTCTGAGCACAAGAAAACCCTGTTTCTGTATTCCATGATGAGACAGGGAGCATGAACCACAGAGTGCAAACTATGGGGCATGTTGTTGCATCATGGGTGTGTGCTGAATGGGGATGATATTACAACATGCAAGAACACAGGTAGCATAACAGTGTGGAGACCTTTGTATTTAGAGTCTTTGCCCTGGAGAAATACTACACCATTTAAATAAATGATGCATCTTCCATATAAGGGCCATAATCTTGCATTTTCAAATTGATCCGATCTGTCTCCTATGGCAATTTCTAACAACTACTGTTCAAACTTTCAGTGAAAAAAGCGACTACCTCACAAACGTTGTCAACACAGTTCAGAGTGTTGGCCTTGAACCTGCAAATAAAACTGTGCATGTTTTTTCTCCATCTCCTACCTAAAATAAAAGGCTCAGTATTACCTATTGTCAATGCAGCCCTTTTCATCAGCTCTGAAAGAAGAGCAGAGCAGAACTCCCCATGGATCATCAAAACAAACCTGCAAATACGCTAGATCTGGCTCTACACAGCTATACTTTCCAACAATGCAACTACGGATTGAGACCAGTCCTTGAGAAAATGCTTTCTTACCACTGAGGCAATTCCACTGCTGTAGTAAAGCCAAGTTAAAGAGGAAAAAAAAAAAAGGGGGGGGAACAGTCAGGAGGAGAAGACATTGCTAAATTCAAATCATGTCGTGGTTTACCCCAAAACCACATTTGACGTTTTACATGGTTTTTACAACCATCTTTTTTTTTTTGTATGGATCGCAAACCTCAGTAAAAAACTAGACTGCTTTTTCCTCTGCTATTAACAAGGTTGTCAATTTTAGAACAGGAGTTAGAAGCAGGTACACCCACCCCAATATATCTAGTGTTAGGTAGAAGGATAATGAACTGGGTCCTTCCTTTAGAATCTTGGAATTGCAGCAGGTACCAGAATTTTATCTTCTTCATTTTCTACAATGTCTTATCAGTTCTGATACTAAGAAGCAACTTCTTTTAGAATAAAATTACAATGAAGCAGGTCCAAATCCCACGACGGGCCCACAGTTTTGATCTGCTGAAACTAAAAGAGACAAACTGCTGACGCCTTGACCAGATTATCCACATATATATAATCCACCTAGAGTTCATGAGATGTGTTTGTTTCAGTCTTCAAGAAAGTAGAAAGAAGTATCATGCACTCTCCAAGATCAAATTGATTTATTGACTAGAAATCATGTGTCATAACTATTGAAATGTGGCCATAAGAATGGCCAAGAATCTATTTACATGAATAATGGCTGCAGTCGACTCCCTTTCTAAAAAGCAGATCAAACAGGATACAAACTATCGGTGATTGTTTTGTAAAAATGTTTACATGGGTATTCAGTCTGAAAAGATTGAAAACCACAGCTTGCTTGGCACTGGTTTCCATAAGGTCCCAAAACCATGACGTCAGTAAGGCACAACTGCCAGAGGTGGGAAAATGGAAGCCCTCTCAGAGAAAAAGATCATTATTCAGGTTTTCTTTTCATAAATTTTTTTTCTGGTCAGAAAACATGGATTCTTATCGATAAAATTCTTTGCAAGACAGGAAATTGATTCAGGACTGTGACTTACCTGGTTACAATTATTTCTACAAACCCTTCTAAAAATAAATATAAATACATATAATGTATACATGGAAATGTATTAACCGTAATTTATTTTTAATACACGTATTTTTGTCCACAATAGAACAGTTCCTTCTCATACTCCAATGCCCTATTTTTGAGGAGGTTGGGGTGGGAGCATCCTCCTTCAAAAGGATAACATCTAGAACAGGGGAGGAAAAAAGACCAGCTTTCCTGACTCAAATGATACCATTCCACTGCTAACAGGAGGAGGAGAGGTGTAAAACAGCCATCTTCAGCTCACTCCCATGCTTGTCCCTTCCCCACCTTGTCCTAATTAAAGATAGCTTTAATTTTAACCTGTTCCACACCACAGTCAGATTTGGGGCATGCAAATACAAAGACAGAATTGACATACAGTGGCTTTAGCCTAAGCAGCAGGTACCTGGTGCTGCAGGTTAGAGCAACATTCCCTAAAAATCCCGGAGCATCTCTTGTAGCAGCCAGATGAACAGCTGAAAGAGCAGCAACTGCCCAAGAGTTATTTTGGGGGTTAACAGAGATTGTTTACCATATGTGGAGACCAGATAAATGACCATCCAACTGCCCTTTCAGTCACCTGGTTTCAAACCTGTCAGTATTACTATGCTTCCTACAAATAGCTCATTACAGCAATTATCAGTTGCTACCACAGTAGCTTGAATATTGGTAAGTCAAAAAGCCCTAATAAAGTAAGGTTCAGCAAAGCTAATGCATGCATAAAAAGCATCTGGATTCCTTTGAGATGCTGCTGTACTTGAAAGATGCTATATTAAAAGGCTTAGAAGAATGTCTGTGTAGTTACTTTCTTCCCTCCAAATTTATGTCCAGTCCTTGGCACTTGTGACACAAATATTAAGGCTTAAGTGGAAAATGAAAGGGCTGCTTTAGCTCCCAATCCTCTTTTCATGTATTTCAAACAATGGAGTTACATATAAAAGGGGTAAAATCCTCTAAAGTCAATAGTATAATTCCCAGTATAGGAGCTGGGAGGATGCAATCCATATTCTTATTACCTTTTTTTTAAAAGTAAAAGGAATCAAGTAGGCTATTTGCATTTATCTGATCATTACTGAATTATGTTCACATGCCTACAAAGTCTTAAGTTGCTGGGAAATCCAATAATATTATTTACATCTAATCAAAGTGGAACAATTGATGCCTACTTAAAGTCTCATATTTCACAGCAAAAGTACTCAACATTTTGAAAAACAACCAAAAAACTAAAAAAACATACTGTTTTGCAAGAAAATTGATATACATGGTCTAGTGAGAGAATAGCTCTTTGTTGACAATTTCTGAGGCAAAGTAATATCCTATCCACTGGATTTCCTCATTATGCTATCAGTAGAAAAGAATTTTAACCAGTTTAAGAGCACAAAAGAATAAGCATCAATATTAACAAGGAGAAAAATACTTTGTATATACAATTACACATATATAATTTTTGTATTAATCACCTCTCACATTACAACATGAGCATAAGTTTGCCTCTGGCATCAGACTATATATGGTGTGTATTTTTAAATATTCATTCCAAATGAGTGTCATGATTAAAAAGTCTGGTTGCATAAATAATTAGGTCTCTGTGTAATCCAAAGGGTTTACAAGCTCAACATACATTCCGGTCCACAAAGACAATAAAAGATGAACTACCAAAAAATGAAGCTAATTTTAGCCATTTATAAAAACAGTAAAGACTTTAAAGGAATTCTCAGGAAAAAAAAAAAGAATTGTGGTGGAGTAAGGTTCAACAAACAAACAGACAAAAAATACTTCCAGAACACAAAACAGAAAACAGAACTAGAATAACACTCTCAGGAAATTATTACAATGTTCTCATCCTTCTTAGAAAAAACATGCCATGAGCAAAACACACACTGCTACCTTGTTAAAACTGAACTTCACCTGTGTTTTTAATTAGTTTTCCTAAAGAAACAAAGCTTGTGCAATTACTCTTTGCTGTCCCTAATAACTTCTGCATCTGTTGGGCAACTTCTGCCAAATTTGAAAGAACATATCTTTCATTCATTCTCGTATCATTTGAAATCAAGAACTATCAAGAGGGAGGGACATCTTATGCATGTCCCTACAGGGGCGGTCTTGCCTGCTTCTGAAACTGTCTGTTGAAAGGGTTCAGGTAGCCATTTATTTTTTAATTTTTGGACAATCTACCCTATGATTTTAACAAGATCATACTAGGAAAGGTTTTGCACTATACCTCTGTAGCTTGCACACACTTCTCAGGATACACAGATTAAATAGCACTGTGAAGCAGGTAGTGAAGAACATTGAAAACAAAACGTGCGTATCGCTAATTGTTGTGGTTTAACCTCAGCTGGCAACTGAGCACCACACAGCCACTCGCTCACTCTCCCCCACCCCCCAGTGGGATGGGGGAGAGAATCGGAAGAGTGAAAGTGAGAAAACTCGTGGATTGAGATAAGAACAGTTTAATAATTGAAATATTAATAATAATAATAATAATAATAATAATAATAATAATAATAATAATAATAATAATAATAGAATATACAAAGCAAGTGATGCACGATGCAATCACTCACCACCCACTGACCGATGTCCAGCCAGTCCCCGAGCAGCGGCCCCCCCGGCCAGCTTTCCCCAGTTAATGTACTGAGCATGACGTCACACGGTATGGAATGTCCCTTGGGCCAGTTTGGGTCAGCTGTCCTGGCTGTGCCCCCTCCCAGCTCCTTGTGCACCTCCAGCCTTCTCAGTCAGTAGAGCATGGAAAACTGAAAAGTCCTTGACTAGTGTAAGCACTGCTTAGCAACAACTAAAACATCGGTGTGTTATCAACATTATTCTTATCCTAAATCCAAAACACAGCACTGCACCAGCTACTAGGAAGAAAATTAACTCTATCCCAGCCGAAACCAGGACACTAATACACATTTTGTACAAATTCTTGCATACTGTGCACAAAAACTACAGTGACTTTTCCAATTTTAGCCATCTGCAATCTTACAAAAATTCATGAGGCTTTGTAAACCCATTCGTTGGAGAACTGCTATCCCAAGTAAGGTCCAAAGGATCAGCTAAGTGGGATGTGAGAAGCTGGCAGCACTGCACTGACAGAGTAAAGATTATCCAAGTAACCTTCATTGTATTTGGCCAGTTTCCCAAAACATATGAAGAGAGGGTTTGTTTGTTTTGTCCTTATGTGAAAATCTTCCATTTCCACCCTAATATTTCTTAAGACAACATATAAAAGTGAGATCTCCAGAAATGCCCAGTACCAGCCTAGCTTTCCTCTCACTGAAAAGGATGACTGTTTTGCAATTGCCTTCGAGGAAAACAGAACAGTAATGACAGCTCTTAAAAAATTATTGTTCTGAAAACAGCATTTTGCTCTCAGTTTTATTCCAAAAGTGGTATTTGATTTCCAATCTTTATTTTCAAGCTGAAGTTTTCCATTAGAAACATGAAATAAATACATAGTTCAATGACTACTTTAAGCATTCCTATGGAGAAAAACACCTTTACCATTTAATTGTCTTTCTTTCTAGAATAATTCATACAGAGCTGTCCATTAAATCAAAGAAAAGGGAAAGTATGAAAAAGCACATAAGATCCACAATGCAATGCATGTATATACGTTCTTTATATTGATACTTATGTATTGTTCAATTTAACCCCTTCATAAAAAATAAAGCCTTCCAAAGAAAGTGGCCTGAGCCACTTTTCTCCATGTATCAGCAAAGTCAATGGAAGACAAATCGTAAATCCAGATTTTAACCAATGCTTCTGTTTTAGAGCTATCCACATTCAAGACTGATTGTCTTGACTGCTGCTTAAAAGCAAGTGAATTTTTGAAGATTAATTTTCTGCAACAGCTGTTCTATACTTACCTAAGACTACAGAACATGGATTCCTTCCCCTTGCAACATACATGTTGCATACACAAAATTTGTCCTCTTCAGTTAACTTAGAGAAAGATGGATCAGTCAGTTGAGATTCTGTCAACCAGAATGCTAAGACAGTACCTGATTCTTATCTTAGTTTTCACCAAATGCAGAGTAGATCCAGTGGAATCAGTCAAATCAGTGTTATACAGTAACAATGTAAGTTAGAAAAGATTCAGATCCTGACTATTTAATTCAGACTCAGGAAAAAAGTAAGTCCTTTATAAGTCTCCAGAGCCCTCCTCATTTGTTTTTTCCAGTTGTCTAGGAATACCTACAAGTCTGTCAGTCCTTTACTCCTATTGTCTGAAATAAGATTCGAAGAAGCTCGATACCTGAATGTCTCCAAAGAAATGCTTTTTGCCTGCAAATATCTAGCACAGACAAAAGGACAGCTCCACTTTTATGCGGACTGAGATGGAGAGACGTAATCAGAACTTGTCTCTCCTGCAACACACAGCTTTCTGCATCACCTTTTTTCCTTACGAGACTTTTCAGAGCTGTATTTTTTAAATTGTGATGGAAAAAACATAGAGGCTTTCACCTTTTCTATTCTATTAGGTATGATTGAGACCTGAAGTGACTGCAGATTTGTTTCCTCTGAAGGTCTTTAGCTTCATTTCTTGTGAAAAGGAATGTTTGCCTCTCTAGGTATTTCCCATTCAAAACTTCTGGCTAATTTCATCTAACTTTGACAGAGCATCAGCAGTTTCAATAGGTGAAATTCTTGCTAGTTTTGTGGAAAGCAGCAACTGAGGAAGCATAGAAGAGGAACAAAGTGAGTGTTCCCAGTGAAGGAAGGTAATTACACCTCAATCTTTATCCAACACTTTAGCATGTGAATGGGTTTGCACTAGCCACCCTGTCTGTTGTTAATTCTCCAGCCAAGTAAGTAAGTGATATGAGAGGGATCTGAGAATGTTTTGTAGAGAGGTAAATTGCGATAACAGGATACATTTCAATAGAAAATCAGTCCTCATTAGTTCAGCTGTTTATGAAACAACCTGTTTTACATTTAAATTCCATGCTCAGTGTGCTATTGAGCACTGTGGTTAGCAGAATAAATAGCGTTTTGACATTAGAAGAGATTGAAAACTGAACCATTGAAAAAGAGGGAGAAATTTAGTCAGAATTATGACAACTCTTTACTGATATAAAACCCAGAAGATCTGTAAAGAGGTATCAGACAGCAGTCTGAAAAGCAACTAGTTGAGGAGCGTCATTATGAAAGTGGAGATCTGAGCTTCCTCGCCATCCTGAATGAATGCCAAATCAGAACGTCAGGAAGAAGGGATTCAAGAACTCTTTCAGTTCTGTTTACCGTTCAGGGTTTAAAACAGATTCCCTCATACCTTTTCAGAAGATGACTTTTTCCTTGCAAAAATGAGCTTAATCACATCAAATTAAATAACCCAACTATCCAGATAATGCCCTAAACATCTACTTTTTACATCTCTAGCGAAGTAACATTGTAACTTTGTAACTGTAATTTTTCCTGTTACCAGGTCAAATGGGAAAAAAAGATAAGAAACCTCCTATTCTCCAAGAGCAGCAATGCTTGTCCATTCTAGGAAAACATGCAACTTTACCAGGGAGTTCCCTAAGGCAGCAGTCTTCATAACAGACCTGAAAAATATGATCTTGAATCTTTTAGAGAATAATTTGTTCATTTGATGGTAAGGATCAAGTATTTAAATGTCTCATAGTCCAAGAAAGGATTTTGGGCAACATGTTTTAGACCTCAGGGATGGCATTGTACTTCCTTTCAGCGTACATAGCTCTTCCCAGTGCTGTGCCTATTCTCTCCACAATACATTCAGAGAGCAGCATACCACTCCTCTGCCTCTATTTCAATAATCAGACAAGCCAAAGCAGTACCTTCCCTCCTGTTATTCTTCAAATTACATTCACCTTTTCTAAACAGTTTAATTTAGAGTTCTGGATGTATAGCATTGCAGGTAAGTATTGCACTACATAAGTATAATGGTTTCGGTATCTCCCTATTTTGCAAAAATACCTTTCCTGATCCTTTTTAAGATCACATTTGCTCTCCTTTAGGATTACATCACAGTCACAGTTCATAATCACCTTGCAGTTGACAGTCATACCCCATTCTTTCTGTTCCTCAGTCATTTTCAAACAATAGCATTTCCAACATATAAAAGAGAGTGTTACAATTGCATGTTACAGGCATGATCTTGCACTTCATACTATGCATCTTATTTTTCTGTCCAGCGTTCCTGTCCACTATTCCAGTGCTCCACATCATCAGCAACTTACAGCTTTCTTATTTTTCATGCCAACTTCCTTAACAAGAAAGCATTAAAATATTTTCAAATCTGATCTTTGAGGTACTCCAGCATTATTCTCCCTCCTCTCTAGCATTGTCTTCAGCTTTACTTATTGATTCATTGCAGCCATTTCTCTTGCCTACCTTTCATTCCTTATTTTAAACTTCATTTCGTTTTATCTTGACTAGTATTTCCCCATGTAACAGTGCATCAGATGTTTTACTGACATCCAGATAAATAAGGACTCCCGCCCCTTTCTAAAAAATTAGTTGTAATGTTAGATAGCAGGTTAGTGTAGTACAACCTCTCTCTGGTAAACTCATGACGCATTTCATCTCATTTGCTGTTCACCTCCATGCCTGTAAGCATCCCCTCCCTCAAAGTATGTTCTGAACTAACGCACTGAGATCAAACTAACAGGTCTGTAGTCAGGCAGATGTCTCTGCCCCATTTTTAAAAAGAGACACCACAGTTACCCTCTTCCAGCCATACAAACAACCACCTATTTGATAAATTCCAAAAAAATCCTAACCAGTGAATTTACAATTTCATGTGCTGGTTACTTCAACATTCTGAGGTAGGGATTATCAGGTCTGTTCAGTTTCAACACATTAAGTTCTTTGCGGTTTGCTTCCACCTCAGAAATGGTAATTTCCATTTCTATATATACCCCTTCCCAAGAGCTATCCTGCCTTCCTTACACGCCCTACATTATCATCTTTACTGAAAACAACAGCAGCACATTCATTTAGCTTTTGGGCCAAATGCAGATTATCTTTAATCACCACCCAATCGTTTCAGTATGGTGTTTTCATTTTTCCTTTCTCATCCTCTCATTACGTTTAGAGTTACAGAGCTGTTTACTATCTGTTTTGACTTTCTTTAAAAGGAGATCTACTCTTTTGCATTGGTGACAAACTTGAGCGCTGAATGTGTGTTGAAGATATTCTATAAATAGGAACAATCTCATTCACCAGTGGGAATCACTGAATTAATCCCCAAAAAGAGAAGAAAGTTTAAGAACTTGTGAAACTGGCACACCCTTCAACCTGAAAACTGGGCTATGGTGATCTAGCAAAAATATGTGTAAAGAAGTAACAGAGGAGGTCCATGCAGTAGCTGTGGAGCTTTTAAATCCACTGTATATTTTCATACATAAAACTGTATCTTCACATCACTGGCTTTTAAGAGATTTTGTTCATTCTTTCATGGCAGTGAATTTATGAGGAAAATACTAACGTGAACTTGAACAATTCAGAAAACAGCTGTGTTGCTCCAAGGTACAAATAAATAGTTTAATTCTCAACTGTGACGTATGCACAGGCTACCATGGTAGTTAACTTCTACCAACTGCTGAGAAACAACTGGTATACATGTTTGTAACGTATACTAAAATGCAGTAGGTACGATGTATTTCACCCCTCAGCTGAAAAAGGAATAAGCTAGCACACAGATACTCTGTTATGGAGTCAGGGTAAGCATGTGGACAATCAACACAGGCAGCTGACATATGGTATCTTGTTATCCATATTAACCTGCTTAAGTATCAGAATCCTCTAAATCTACAAGAAGGTTATTTCCCACCCCCCAACCATTTTGGTAGCCCTCCACTGGACACATGCAAGTATGGCCTTCTTGTGCTGGTGAGCCCAAAACCGGGCATAGTACTGTACATGCAGTCTCACAAACACTGAATAGAGGGGAATAATCATCTACCTCACCCTGCTGGCTACACTCTTGCTAATACGACCCAGTATGTAATTAGCCTTCTTTGCTTCAAAGGCAAACTGTTGACTGATGTTCAATTTGTCATCAAGCAGGGGCCTCAGGTCTTTTTCTGCAAAGCTACTTTCTACCCAGTCTGCCCCCAGCCTGTACTTACTGCACGGGTTAATTCCATCCCAGGCGCAGGACTTCATATTTGCCTTTCATTCTTCCCTTCTTGATTTCTTTCTTGGTTTGGGTTCTTTCTTATTTCCTGCTCTGCATCCAGATTGTGAGCCACAGGTAAATATGGTAGGAATCCAGAATTTCCAAGAGAGAGATTGAGGTGTGACCCTCTCCTCCTTTCTCAGCTTTGTAATCAAGGAATTCTTAGTCACAACATGACTATTCTACACAAAAAATGCATACAGCATAACATAACTTCTTTCAAACTCTTCAGCTATCAGCACACTGCCCTGTAGACTACTTTTACCAATCTTACTTTTCCCTTTCAGAAACTCTCAGGTTTTATTGCAAGTCCTTGTAATGCTGTTCAGAGAGAAAGAAAAAAGAAAACCCTCTGTCCATCTACTATCAGTCTTCTTGGCATTGTATCTTAGCCATCCTTATTTCTTTATTTTCCCTTTATCTCCTAGATGACGATTAGTAATTTGGCCTATTGTCAGGAAGTGGAAATAAATTTGGTCCCTTATCTCAGAATGCAGTTCTAGATTGCTACTAGTGCTGAAATTTGCTCCTGCTTTTTGTTTTAAAATCAAATAGCTACATTACCTTGATTTCATAGCTAATGGGGGTGGGAGGTGTCCTATTTCTGAACATATGCTATTTACAGAACAGTCTCATGTCAGTGCTAAAACACAGAAGGAGTGAGTCATCTGTATCCTGTACATGAAAAACTGATTGCTTCAGTACTTACAAACCCCTTGACCAGCTCTCCTATTCTAGCAACACACCAAAAGCAGCACTGTTATGCATCGCTTGGGTAAGGAGCAAACATGAATTTTCACCCTACCAGCCATGCCATATGTAGAGCATTAACTTAAACTGGGGCAAAGAAGATTTACATAATAGCTTTATACACTAATCGCATAGTCTTCAGACCTCTACAGTTGGCAAATAAAAAAAAAATGGTGCCCTATTTATCAGGATAATTACTCAGGGGATCCCACAACACAAGAGAAAACCTATATAAAAATCAGTATAACATAACTTTTTTCCCCATTCCCAAAATATCTTTCACAGTCTAGAAAGGACCATTATGGAAAATTCTTACGTCTTTCACACTGTCCTCCAAATACCCTGTAGCAGACACCCCAGGAACATGGGGACTAATTTGAAGCAGTTCAAAGAAGGTAACTGGGAAGAATGGATGCACTGTCTACAGGCTTAAGTTTGCTTGTTTAAGGTTACTTGTTTGAGGAGGAGAAGTACTGTCAGTGAGGAATACAGTAGTGCTAATATAACCCAAATTTAGTGAACGAGGTTGAAAACAGTGCAAAATCCCCAGTAAATAATCATCAAATTTATTCTAAGAACAATGCTGTAATCAACAAGACTTAAAGATTTTATTTATTTCTTTACCTTTAAATTGATTTGCGGGTTCCGCAAAATGAGGAAACTGCAGCATTGGCTGAAGAAAAAAGCCTGCAGTATGCTAATCGCACCCAGCTTTGCCAAGCCACCTCTGTCCTGATCTGCAATAACGCTTCATTTCAGTTACAGATCTCCCTTGCAAAGTGGTCCTCAGTTAAGCCAGACAGCATAGCAGATTAGGGTTGAGAAAAGAGATCCAACCTAACTCTTACACTTGGAGCCTCTCTTGGAGTTGAATATTGCCGTATTGATCCCTTCCCAAAGTCAGTTATAGCATTAAAGGCAAAAGCTAAAATTTAACAGGATCCTATTACTATTTACTAAGCACAGTCGACTTATATGACACTTGGCAAACCATTGAAAGAGGTGACCTCTGTCCAAGCAAACTTAAATATGTAATAAAATGAGAGAATATGAATTAGGTATTCAAGTACAGTACAGGCAGTAAAACTGATAGATTTTAGTTTAATATATGTAACATTATTCTTTCATGCACACAGTGACAGGAGGTTGCAGAGGATGTGTGTTTTAAGGAGGAATACAGTCAAGAAAAACAGGTTATTGTTTCCAAATATGTAAAAAGTAAGAACAGCTTTCTGATGCATTATGAGAGAAATTCTAAGCATAAGGGTCAGCGTGAAAAAAGAGGATAAGCAAGAAGAACCTACAATAAGGCTGCAATGCAGGGAGGGAGAGAAGAAGGGAGACTAAAGGTACAGGCAAAGACTATCACCAGCATCCTGGCATACTGCTGTCAAATGTCTTGACTGTTGGGTAGCTCTGAGCATGGAGGATAGTTAGCTCAATAATCAAGGTACTTCAGCACACAAACAGTTGTTCTTTTTACCTCAGTGGGACTATTCATGGACTTAGAGTTAAGCATAACATACATGATATATGAATGAGGTGGAAACCAATCAGAAGACATCGCAAGTGATTCTTCAATTGAGACAACACATCCCCCCACTGGTACCCATCCAAAGACAAACAGGAGGCTGTTCAAAAGTCTTGCAGGAACTATCTCCAGTGTAAAGCCAGATGGCTGTTCTTTATTCAGGTAAAGACCTTCCTTCCCTTATCTACATCACTATTGCTTTCAGATTAGATTAGTGCAAGCCACACTTTACAGTAGCATAACTTAAATCTGCATGATCCAATTTCTGTAGCTATACATCCAGATCACAACTATGAGACTCCTATGCCCCAGTTGTGAGCTGTGTCAGTGGGAAAGGTGCGACTGCAACACCCAAGATATGGATAGTGAAAGGCATGCCACCATTTAATTTCCATCACTTCTTATACAGTGTTGCTGTGGTGGCAGGTCTTGCTCCAAGTAGCTGCCCACATACAAAGAGAGTCATTTGGCTTTCAAGCCCCAAAGAGTCACTGTCCATCTTCTCTGAGGAAAAGGTGGGAGGATGAATGGAATCATTATACAGGCCAAGTCTGGCCCATGAGCTGCCATTTGGATCAAGCTGCTGTAAATCACATAAAACAGACTCACAGATGAGACAGAAATTTTACCACTGGGCATATTTAGCATATTTCTCCTGCCTGCCTGCTGATGTTGGAAAACAAAGTTCTAGACAACCAAACCTCTGCTTATTCTAAAGAGCATTTAACCACAAAAGACAGGTTGATATCATATGCAAGATGTTCACCCTAAGGGGATTTTCTTTCTCACCCTTTGGGAATTTCTTTCCTGTTTTCCCAGAAGTCACTGTCCAACTTAGGCTGGGAAGCTCACTTTTGTTCTAAAATTCTTGGTGTACAACCCACAGAGCAGACACTTTTTGAGCTGGTTTGTGCAAAGATCATGCTCTTAAAGAAGGTTAAATTGGGCTCTTAAATCCATTACCTTGACAATCTTGGAGGAGGCTACTGACTGGACTTGGGTGGCCTGTACTTATGCTTCATGGAATAAAAGAAAAAAAAAGACGTTTAACCCCAAATGGATACTTCTAAAATATTCTGTATTTATTTTTCATTTAGAAATTCATGACATTTATCATGCAAACTATCTAGGTGACGAAGTGCTACTTACTAGGAGGCACAGAAGTGAAGTCCTTCAAACTACAGAAACAGAAACTAAAGCTTAGTGAAAGCCTACAGAACATGTGAAAACTTATTTTCCCTTTTTTCATCATTTTATTATACCCCTTCTTTTCAAATTTGGTTATACACACAGACCTCAACAAGCACTAACTTCATGCCAATGTCTGCCATCTCTTTGTTACCCACAAAGATGAAAATATATTGTACTTTCTACTCTGCTTTTTTACTGTGGAAAAAAGTATGTTTTTATTAAGACTCACATAGCATCATAGAATCATAGAACAGCCCAGGTTGGAAAGGACCTTGAAAGATCATCTGGTCCAAACTTTCATGGGAAAGGGAGCCTAAATGAGATTATCTAGCACCCTGTCCAGTCGCAACACATAAGTAAAACAGTCCCATAACTGAAACATTTTAAGAACTGTCACCCAATAAGAAGCAATGAAGAACAAAACATGTTTTCCTGAAAACGTATGAGTAAATGAAAACAGGGAGCAACACTTAAAATGTTCCCCTTCCCTCATTGTCTTATGCATTACTGATAATACTATAATGGATTCAATAGTATTTACAAACCACATGATTAGAGACTTTATAAACTAGCACAGCATAAACTTAAATAGCACAACATATTACTAGATAAATTGACAGTAACAAGAAATCCTTGTGAATAGCTTTTTCGTTAAAAATCAATCCCCATTATAAATGAATTTGGATAATGTGCTAAATGTGGATAAAATGTGCTATATTGACTATCCTCATTAAAAACACAAACAGCAGATCTAATAAACAGCAACAGTAGTAATTGGTTGGATGGTTTCAAGCAAATTAAGAGCATACCAGAAACCCCCCCGAAAGGAAAGTAGGACTCCTGGATGCGGAATCTGGCAGGGAAAGTCAATCCATAAGAGAAAGTCAAATTGCCTTCTCTTGCTAAATGCAGTATGACAGAATTGGTGATAAATAAGTAAGCTCTGTTTTTCAAATTATCATATGCAAAGTACTGTGGGCATGTCCCGCAGTGGTTTACATCCCACTTCACTGACTATGTTGACTGCCATTTTATAAGCACAGACAAGTCTTTTGCTTGTCCACAAATTCTTTTCCCAGAATAATTCTGTTTCTCACTCCAAGATATAGCTGAGCTCCTAGTCGCTGTTCTGCATAATAGTCTCTTCTAGTAGCTCTGTACTATTTAGTTTTACAGCTATTTAAGCAGCAGGACTTTCTAGAGATTGCTATTTCTCTCAAGGTTAAAATAAAAACCATACCTGCATTAGGAAAAATGACAAATTTCCCCAGAAAACCTGGATGGACTGAATGTGCCAAGCAAGTGTTGCTGTATTATAACCAAATATCAAGTTAAGGAAGGAAGACCTTACATAGCTCAGCCAATTATTTTCCCACCTTGCTATCCAGAATCATGTAGTTTCCCAGAGTCAGTTTCTATCCTGAAATACAATTTTCCAAATGGAAAATCATCCAGGCACAAGATAAAATTTAGATTTTTCTCATTTGTCCAACTTTTCTGGAAAGCCTTAGGTGAACAAATATACCTCTTACTTTCAACATTGTGTTTTTCTTGTGTTCGTAACCAATGAACAAGCTAAAGAATTATCCTCTTTTCTTTCCCATCCCAAAAAATAAAACTAATGAATAGTTACCATGGGAGAATCAGATTGCCACCTGACTAACCAAGGGCCCTCCTGAGCACACGCAACATTCTCATGCCAGTAACACAGAAAGAAATAATGTGCATTCCCCAGAACAAGTTCCCAGGAGATGGGAATGCTGCTGTTTAACTTTGTCAAAGGCAAGGATACTAGAAACATGTATGAAGCTGCCCTGCTACCATACGCTCCTGGGCATAATTAGTCAACCCGAAACGTTCCCTTGGGAATGACAGACAAGAAGAGAATGTGATCACTGCATAAAATAGGAATGAACAGGTCATGTCAGTGAACTAAGGAAATAACAAACTTCCTGACCTGCCAGGCAATTTTTTCCTGCAAGGTAACAGATAACGTGTAACAAATAGATGTGCAAGGACCAACACATAATGATGCACCTGTTTTCTATCACAACTACAAAAGTTCCTTTGGGCTGGGATACAGGAATGGTTTTAGATGACTTAAAAAAAAAAAACAAAACAACCCTAAGTTGCGTTTCCACAGCTCTTTTACAGTTTTTGAAGTTCAGAGTAGGTTCCTTCCTAGGGTCATGAATCATAAAAGGTTAAAATATGGAATATAAAACACTTTCCTGATAAATGGTAATTAGTGCTCGGCCACCCGATGAGCTGGTCTAACTTGTCACACCTCCAGCTGCCCCAAATTTTTGAGCAATTCCAATTATAGTCAGAGCCCTATAATAGACAAATACTAATACGATGCCACTCAGTATTCAGTTTCCTTACATTTGAGAGTGAACAGGTCCCGCCAACAGAAACTTTCAAAGGTTTTTGTAAATAAAAGCAAGCAGCCCTGAGCATAGCCTGCAAGGTCCAGCAGGCCTAATAGTTTTGTCAGTGGCAGTTAGTTATGGGTATGCTAAGAATCACTGAATTCAATACTGTCCATTAAGGCACCTGCCTGTTCTAGGTGTATCAGCCAGGAAGAACAGAACATCAGGGCTACAATCCAGGACTAGGATGAAAAATTTTAAACAAAGGAACAAGACACGTATTCCAGACTAACGTTGAGGAAACCAAACTGATCCCTTTAACATTCCTTATGGTCTTGCTGAACTCTTCATATGTTCACTTGGGCTTTTTACTCCTGCCCTACAGAAAGTTTTCCACCTCCTGTCCTGCAGAATAAGATGTGCTGTTACTGACTTGCTAACTGTGATTTCCCTCTGGGATTGCTGATAATTCACCCAACTTCACACACAGGACAGCTGACAACTGGTCTATCATGTGGCCTGGCCTCTCTTCCTAGAAATTCTTATTGCTGTCTGAAAGGTCACTTGGTTCTCCAAGATGGGAGTTAACTCATGTAATACTAGATGGGATTTATTTACTTCAGTTTTTGCAGCTGTAAAACATAATTTTTTCTTTCTTGCCCTTTTCTATCACCACCTCTTTTTAGGACAATCAAATTTATAAATCAGATATACAGAAAGGTTATTCAAAAAATTTAGAGCACAGGCCTGAAAGCAGGGTGGTGGTAGTGGCAGATGACTGATAGGTAAACAGGGGAAGACGCCTAAGACAAATCATTGAAATCATGGCATTATTGAAAATCTCAAAATTTTTGTTATTTTCTTTAACATAAAAAACTCAAGCAGTTGGGTTAATGCACAATCTGAGTTTTTAAAAGTATCTCTATGGTATGGCTCTAAACATATCATAAAAATGTAACCCATATGCCCCATAAGGGCTCTGAACTAAAAGAAAAATAAAATGCAGCCTGCTTTAAAAATAAATAAACAAAGCCATGTGATATTGTAATGTATGACTCATTATTTTTATTTTTTAAGTAACTGGTGTTGGTAGTGAGAGTTGTGTAATTAACTGATACTTAGTCAAGTATCTGGGCTTCAGAAAAAAGTTCACTTGAGATCAAAGAAAAAAAAAACTTGAAAAGGTCACACCGAATGGAAGGTACGTTTGATGCTTCTGCATACTTGTAGAAGAAGATGAAAAAAAAGGAGGCCTTTTGTCCAGTAGCCCAGTGCCTTCACCCAGGATACTGGAGACACACTCAGCTCACTCCTTCACTTGAAGCAATGTGACCATTCAGCTCCTGTTGCACACACCTATTTAATATACCAGAGTATCCCATGTTGATGCTGTTTTACTTTGCATATGTAGTTAACTTCCACTCAAACAGGAAATAAAACCTAGGCATCCCACCTCAGAAAAGAGCAACATTTAATTCCATTAGAATTATGCTGTTTGAGTTTAGCCATTTTTTAAGACATAAATGGTTACTTTCTTGATATTTATGCGATTTAATTTCTATGTAATATTTTATTGTGGTCAGCATTTATACACTATGCAGCACCTATGACTGGGCAAGCCTTTACTGTTCAGAACAAGGAGATTCACAAGACATAGAATCCCATTCCAGCATCATTTTTTATTTACCTCCTTAAAACAACACCAGAAACTAACAACTCATGTTAGTGGAGAAATTTCCTTAAAACAATTTGAATATGCCAGTCTTCAATTCACCATATTCTTTACTAATACTACCCTTGCAATTTACTGCTGCAGGATACTGCATAAAGAACAGTTGATGAGGAGTTCACGTACCCCAGCAAAATATAAGAGTGTTACTGCTAAATTAGCTAAATGTAGGAAAAATGTGTGAGAGCTGCACCAAGGGCTAAAGGAATAAAGAACAAGAGAGGTCTGCAGGTCATACATTTTTCTCAAAAATAATTTATAGATGCCAGAAGGAGGGACAGTGATTTGCTAACTTAAAAGTGCCTTCTATTTGCCCTTCTCTATCCTCCTCCCTTCCCGTTTTTGTTTGCTGCCTGGTCTAGTCACTTTTTCACCCTCTTCTTTCCCCCCTCCCATTACATCTATCTTTTTCTTTACATGATCTCCCCCAGCCATTCCAAGATTACGTCCACAAGTCTGCTAGAAGTACTTAATAAGCAACAGTGTTTTCTCATTCCTGAGAAAGGTCAAAACTTAACTTATTCCTGGGGTTTGACCAGAACAGAAACATCCAGAATCCAGACGAGTCTTTATTCCCTTCCTCCCTCCCCATCTTCAACCTCTCTTGCGCTCAGGCATGGGCCCTGAATCAGAAACCTCCTTCCTGATATCATAAGGAAGAGCTACAATTGAAACAAGGAAGTACCTACACTTCAAAAGATCACATTGTCATTTGACATCTCCAGTGTTGTACTTAGAGAAGCACTGATATTATTCTTAAGTCTCCTAGGTGGTGGCGATTTTCAACCCTGACCCTCAGTTTGTACAAGTCATATAAACACTGCACAAAACCACTGAATGAAGATCTATACTTTTATTGAAAAGTAACTTCTAGCCTTTACTACAGCAAAGAAAAGCTTAAGAATTTGAATCTTAAAAGATTAAGAAACAAAGGCAAATAATAAAGGCCCAGTACTTATTTCCATGGTTTTGAATCCCATCTTTGCTTTTTGGAGAGAAAGCAGGGATGTGATTCTGATCTGCAATTCTGGAATTGACAGTAACACTGTAAAAAGAAAAATACGACCCTTCGGCTCATCAAGACTACTGTCTTGCAGTAAGAATTACGTCTGCAGACTTAGGTGATGGGGATAATTATTTTATAGCAAACTGGATTCTTGCTCAACGCAAGGTAGAAAGAAACAGATAAATAAGACTCCATTCCTGCAATGTGGAATTGCCCCCAGACAGTTTATAGTAGGATGGGAGCTTTGGTTCCAACTGATGACTTTAGGAAACTGAAAGAATTTCTAGTTATACATGAACCAGGAAGAACACAGCTTGAGCTCTGAGATCCCACCCTGGAGTTTTTCTGTGTTTTACATTGACTAGCTTCCAAGCTCAACAAAAAACTTCCAGAACTCATTAAGGAAAAAGTATAAACCCATTAATATCACTTTTACAGTCATTTTCTGGATTTGTCTGCACTTTGCAACATTTATTCTTCACATTTCTTACTGTAGATTTACACATTCTTAAATGAGGTTATTGTTTAACAATTCTCCTGGACTTTCTAGAAACAAACCAAATATCAGATTTCCCACATTCTCTATGTTTTAATAGGTCTCCCATCAGTTCAGAGTACACTAAATTGTTGGTATCTTAAAGAAATACCCACAAGCCCTTGAAGCCAAAGGCTAGATAGCTACAGCTTTGATCCTGACAACACATTTTCAAATGCTTAACTTCATCACCAGTAGTCCATTCTCTACAAGATTACTTGCTTTACTAACGTGAATGCATGGTTTATGTGTTTGCAGAACTACGGCCTAAGTGAAGAGGAACTGCATTCTGAATATTTTGTTATCTCAGTGTTGCAGCTCTTGCAATTACTACAAGTTGCCTGATATTTGTTTTTCTTCTTCCAAATCACAAGAGCTTTAAGAGCTGAAGAATTGAACCATAACAGCTCAAAACCCCAGATGTAAATAAGAAAAACCTATTTAAAAATTCTATGGTTTTTTAGCAACCTTCTGATTTTAAAACTGACACGACAGTGTGCTGCAAGGACTGATCTCATTTCTCAGTTTGCACATGGATTCTGATAGCAGCTGGGAAACTTCCATTAATTTAATGTATTATTTAATGTATATATATTTATATATATATATATTTATATTATTATATATTATTTATATTTATATATATATATTTAATGTATTATTTAATGTATTTAATATTTCCCCCAGCCCCCATTAACTCTTTAAATAAATAGAATGTTACAAAACCATAAATAGAATTTCCTGGCACAATGGGAAGTTGTGTTTCTTTTTTCAATTAAAAAAAGAAAAAAAGATACACTGCTGGAACAGGAGTAAAAGCAAGTGTGGTTTACGGTAGTATTTGTTCAAACTTTACCTCTTCCAATCAAAAAAAATGAAAACATACATTACCCTACATTACACTGTTTTACACTTCTGTAATCAACAGATACAAACAAAATACTGAATTTGACTTGCTATTTCCCCCTAAATCCAATACTGTCCCCACTTCATTACACTCCTACAGTTCATTGGGCATGTGCAAACAACAGCTGCTCTTGAGACCACATGAAATTCAAACAGTTCTTTTAGACTTCAAGAGGTGGAATCCTCCATAGAAGAAATAAAAAGAGAGACCTCATTGTAAATTACCACACTTTTCAAATTAAGTATTCAATAACAAAATATGAAACAGCACACATAGTTAATCAAGACTTTTTTTGTCCAGTGTTCTGTGACCAGCCAAGTCTAGAAACATTTAGCAAAAAAGTGTGAACACACTTGAGACAAACTTTTCCAAGGCCTCCTACTAGTCTTGAAACTGGAAAGAACTCAGATTAAACTTAATCAGAGCTATTCAAAATTTAGCTTTATGTGGGGTTTCAGTTGTTTACTAAGGCTGCAATTGCTGACACTCCAACAAAAATTTAAATATTGACAGGGGACTACTCAAAACAGATTTATGAAGACAGCTGACGAGATATTAGCGATGAATGACAATTTCAGAGCCTAGTTTTTGCCCATTCTACTTTCACAATCCCAAGAAGAGTGGCACCATTTCAAGCTCTTTGGGATCAAAGGAAGAAATAGAAATGCACATTGTATTTTAGGTGGGAAAACAAGAATGGACAAAGAAAACTAATTTCTTCTGCAGGCGCTTCTTTTCTGTATCAGTTTTAGCTTTTAGACAAGCTCCCCTGGAACCCAAATACAGGATACAACCAAAAGCCGTAAGCCTTCCCATCGCTGTAGATCCCTTCGGTGCTCCAGAAACAGATTTAAACTCTGGACAATTTTTTTCCTTCCCTTTCTCCCCACAGTCTCCCATGCACACAGTCCTGCTGAATCCCCTGTATTTTAAATAGATTTGTGAATTTCCCTATGATAGGAAGAAAATAAAAAGCCATTCTATGAATCTTTAACTGAGTATTGCCATAGCAACAAACATAATTCAGAACTTTTAAGGCATTTTCTAATGGGAAGTATTTATACAGACAAGTTACTACATGGCTTTAAAACACTCAGAAATGTGTAATCAATCAGGAGGGATTACTGACGAAAAAAAGACAAAATGAATTTCAAATATAACATTAAAAGGTTTAAACCGCTACTGTTTGATCTAGTACTTAGATAGGACAATGATGATTATAGAAATGCTTGCTTGACCAGGTGAATGAACAAGCATAGCTTTGGGCACTGAGGTACAGAAATTTCTATAATGATCAAGCAATGAATTCAAACAAAAGAGCTGTAAAATGGCACTTCCTTCTCTGGTTTGATCTTCCACAGTGTTTACAGTTATACTTTAGTGCAACTTTCACTGGCACAGATTAACTGACAGATTAATATTAAGATTAAAAACAATGATGGTTTTCCAGGAAAACCAATGGGCTGTGACTCAGATACGAGTTCTATCTATAACTGTGGGTCAAGACCTACACAACTTGGCCAACTGACAATTGTTTCATTTTCCCATCTATATAATAAGATAATACTAGCTTTCCCCTAATTCTTAGTCTAACTTTCCTTTCTATCAGGTCATGAACTTTTCCAGGCAAGAACTGTTTTTACGACACGTTTGTAGAGGGACAGTACACAGATTTCAGTTGGGATTTCTGACTGTTAATGATCAGCAGGTTTCAAACTGTGTATCACAGTTTAAAGACTGGTAGTAAACTGAAGTGTTGGCTGTGGTCTTAATGATCCAAAAGAGTCTGTGGCTGCAATAATACAGTATCTAAACATTATTTGGAAGTGGAATTGAGAAGAAAAAGTCACAACACATATAATCACAATTGGTTTTGATCAATAAGCTTCATCTGTGTTAGAGAGAGCACAGTGACCACCTGTTTGCAAACTGCTCGTAATACGGGGAGCGGAGAACCAATCTGTGCTATTACCATTTTTTTTCTATTCTCCCCCTCCTTCCCTTTCTATTTTCAGAAGAGCTGAGTTGAAAAATAAGGTGATTGGCACATAGCACAGCACTGCTTAAATGGGATTGTGTTTAGAGAGCCCCTGCCTCAACAAAAAGGTTCAGAGAAACTCCTTATCACAGTTTCAACAAGCTGACTTCATAGACTTGAGATCACCTGGTTTTATACTATGTATTGTATATATTACTATATATATATTACTGTTTCTGATTCAACTGTGTAATTATTTTTAGAAGACACAAAAGTTGATCTATTATTCTTTCAACACTAATTCTAACATTCCAAAGGATATTTCAAATACTTAATAAAGCCAGATATCAACATTTACATGTGATCAAATGAACGCCATGCCCCTTCTCCAACCTAGCAAGGCAATTCCAATACTACTACATGTACCAGCAGGATGAAGGGAATGCAGTCCTTTGAAGAATGCAAAGTACAGAGTCTAAGTTCAATTAGCAGTATATGGAGGGTAGGACTTTATCAATGCATCCAATTGCCTTGCTGTAGCACCCTCTATTAATCTACTCTAGAATTCACACCAAGAAATAGCCCAAAGAACAATATCTGCTACAGCAAACCACTGTACAATCAGCATGTATTTTCTTGAACTACCAAATTAATTACATTTCCATGCCTAATCTAACCAAGATGAAAAAGAAAACATGCCCAATGCTTTAATTGCAGCAAGTCTGTAAATCATTCTGCCCCAAATTTGCAGCACTGGGCACTTGCTCATTTGCACTTATCTGACAACACTGCTTGTTATGGTGGTCCCTTTCACAATTAATGCAGCAAGCATTGGTTAAAACAGCACCACTTTTAAATGGCACAAATAATAGCTGTAAAAAAGTTGCAGTGGGGAAAATTTTCCGGACTCCAGAAATCTGTTTTTAAAATAAAATAATTCTCTTCTGTTATAACAGATGCTGAGAAATGGAATTTTTTAAAAGCCCGTTTACATAGGACACACGCAAATACTTTTTTTTTTTTTTACTTCCTCTGCAGCTGCAGCTAAGAAACTATTCCCAGATCTTTGCTGAGATAGTTGGTGATTATCACGTGCAAATAAAAGAAACAAACATAAACACATTGTATGCCACATTAAGTTCTATTCCTGATAAAACTTTTGGGGGACAGAAACACAGTCAAATGAATGAGGAAAAGACACAATCTGAACTGAAAAAAATAGGAAAAGTTATTTTACACTGTTGAAAAAAGCATTACAAATGAAGCCCAGTAAGGATAGTGCCAATTACACATTACTGCCACTGTTCATGGTTCTCTGGTCAATTCTACACGATCAACATTCATTGCTGTAGAGTTCTGGCTTTCAGCATCTCATCACTTTTATTTAAGAAAAGTTAGTATAAATGGGTCCACATTTTATAATTTTATGCAAGTCTGATTCTAAATTTCTATTTTGACTTCACTGTATGAAGAGAAAGAATATTCTCTATTTTTTATTTAAAAACAAAACCAACCACCAGTTTAAGCACACACAACTGCAAAGAAGCCTTGATGAAGCAGTGTCATGTTCAGCACTTGAAAAGAATAAAATAAACAGAAATTTAAAAATAATAACAACAAAAGAAAGTCCCAACCTTCTTCCCCCTCCTCAAAAGCACAACCTTCCAAGGGTTAATCTGACAAACTTCAATGTATGAGATGCAAATACTGAATAGTGGGGATTTCTTCAACACTGGCCTTTCTAGAAGATATTTACCAATAAAACAATTTCTTCGAATCCTCCCCTCCTTCCCGCTCACATATAGATACTGTCCTTGTTATCACCATGAAAATCTAGTTTAGAATTACTGCAAGAGAAAAAGCCCATACTGAAAAAAAAAGGCATAACTTCATAAAAAACACAAATGCAGCATTCGCAAAAAGGAGTCTGTGCTGTTCTTCCCCCCTGCTTCCATATGGGAGGCCTTCAGTCCCAGAGCAATCAGGTATTGTGTGGGCTGCAAATCATACTTCTGTAAATATATCAAACATGATTTTGTTTCTCTTTGTGCTTCAAAGAATCTCTCATGCTCATGCTGTTTATTTTTAAAGCATGTGCCTGCACTTATATAAAGTACATTAAGAAGATAGTTACCTGATAGGTACATTTACTTTGGAGTATTTTTACTTTGCGCCTTCCATCTAGCCTTTCACTACCCATTTTTATCCTGGGAAGTTGATGAGGAAAGGTCAGTGAACATGGGAGCAAATTTGGTATTCTCAGCTGAGCATCACATTAAAGACAAAACTGACAGCTGCAAGAAGATAAAGGGTAACTCATTTTCACTTGGTTAATTTCTGTGGACAAGAGCTGGTACAGAGTACAGAAGAAACACTAACTTTCCTCAGTACTTGTCAGACAGGCATCCAAGAATCAGTGCTAGCAGTAAACAGATGAAAGTCAGTAAGACTGGTTTGTCTACCTGAGGACATTCAGGAAAATTAATCCATGTTAACTACACATGTGGAATTCAAGTAGATTACCTAGACTACATTTAGAGGCTGTGTGAACACTTGCTCAGAATCAAGACAGCTCTACTTGGTCTGATGTAATTCAACTGGGAAGAGAAAGTATCCACATAAAAGATTTAATCAAGTTAAACTAACTCCTTTAAAATTGACATGTTTAATAGTACAGCTCAGTTTTCCAGTGTCTCCACGTATGTAATCCTTGACTTCACATACGAAATTCTTACAGCAGCCTTGGCTCAAGGGGATACTTTTTTGTTAAACTCATGTGCTAAAGTTATAATTTATAGCCCCTTGAATAAAACCCAGTACGTAATCAAGCGTTCTCACTCATTGCTTGGGAATTAGAACAAATTGCAGTCCGCTATATGAAGCATCTCAGGTGAGTATCTAATTGTGAGGGAGAGAGAGATTTGATGCTCATAAGCTAATTGCCTAAACTTTTCTGCTCATTGCTTTAGGACATGGAATTGGAACTCAAGGAGCGGGAGTAAAATTCACATCCAGCCACCATGCTTAGCTAAAGAACACCAGCAAGATTTGCACCTCCAGAAGAAAAAAAAAACCACAAAAACTGCACCAAAAAAATCTCCATGTGGGTTGAAACAGTCCTTAACTGTCCTGCAAACAGATGCAACATGCTTGTAGCAAAGTGACTGACATGCATTGGGTACATGCACATTCAGGTTTTAGTGGCCAAGTATACAAGAACCAGGCCCCCTGGACTAGTCAGTGCCATCACTGCTGAAACCCACAGACTACACTCTGTTAGTTCCTACACTAGCTAGGTTAAATCTAGTTTTTGTTTATTTGCAGAAGCTGTGATCACACCTCCTAACTGTAGCTTGTATCTGCCGTGGCTTTGCATAACTTCACTAATGCAATTACTTGTATGTGTTTCAGATTTTTTAAGGCTCTGCCCAGCAATTTCCGTATGCAGCCAGAAGAGCCAAATTATGTTCTCACATGTTGGCTTGGATGTGAAAGACTGAAAAACACGTACATTCCTAAATTTTATCTATTTATATATGTATGTGTGCTTGCAAGCATATGCACATAATTAAAGGCATGGCATCGCAGCGGCACCTTCAGTTGTATCTTTTTTTCTCCCAGAGAGATTTCAAGCCTCACAATATGGAGTCTAGATGACAAATGAACCCTGTATTTCTCTCAAATATAACTATGGCTTCAAGACTCATATATGATGCCAATTATTGGAGGGGACGGCAAAGAAGCTGGTTTAATCAAATTTGCCTCCCAATAACTTTGATTTTTCTTCCTCTATGTTAATACAAAGGACAAGGAAATTCTTTCAGCTATACTTTATTTCCAACTACCAGAATTAAAGTTACCTATTTGATTGTTAATTATCCTCTTTCATTATTTTAAAGAACTTCTATTTTAGTGATTTATCCTGTTTTTTAATTAGATTCAGTAGTTTAAAAAAAAAAAATCTCATCCATGAAACACTGCACTTTTAAGCTTGAACAGGGGGAATTTTCAAAGGCATAGACATAAATCAGGAATTCAATTCCTACTGAAAGTCACTGGGAATTAGTCTCCTGTCTGGGGCCTGTATCTTCACATAATTTCAGTGACGATTTTTAAGCAAGAACCTAAAACAACATTAGTCTGAGCACAAATCTAGTCCAGACAGCATTAGTCTAGGCACTAAGGGTCATATTTGGACCACTGACTGCACTTAGTGACTTAGTTATCATTACTGCTATAGCATGTCTCTTGAAGAGAGGAGCTAGGGTTCAGGCACGCGCTACCCAGTGCTGTCAGGTCATGGCTTAAGCAATCAGCGAGAGAAGCAAACACATCTCCTCAGTTTAAACACAGATCTTTTACTAGGGCAGGCCTTCCACCCATGGCAAAGAACGGCAGGCTTCTGGAACTGATTGAGAAAATCTTTGTTGCACAAGGAGACACATTTGCATTTGACTTGTTTAAGGTATGCACATACCAACATTCTTCCAAAAGAATCCTTCCCACCTAAACCTGGTTTTGGAGCTTCTGTTAAGAGATACCTGTTGTAACCTTTGAGCATTACATAAAATGTTGGTTGAAAACTCCCCCGAAATCTAAGCAGTCCTAGTAACATTCTCCTATCAACATTTTACTAAAAACATGGCATTTACATACATCCCCAAAAGGGCTCACATTATTAAGGGTGTATCACTCAGTTCCTGTGCACAACAGCTGTCCTTCTTCAAAAATTCACCTGTGGCTGAGAAAAGGCAGTAAAATCTAAATCTGTCCTCTTACTGTTGCACTGAGTGCAGACCTTCAGACTATTATCAGAATAAGAACAAATTCCTCCCCCCTCCCCAGCCACTCCCAGCCCCTCTATAATGAAGGCATCCTTTTTGGGGGGAGAAGGGAAAAGGTCATGGGGCAACTTGGATTCATTGACAAAGAATTAATAGTAGTATTCATTTGGAATAAACCACTATCAAAAGACAATTCTGGAGCAAATTTCCATGTCGACACTGCCTTTACAAACAGGACAGTAAACTCAAGTGAATTGTCTGTTACTTAAACCAAAATACAATTTATCTAAACCCTCCTGTTTACAATAGGATAAGGAACAGTAATAGAGCAGAGTAGGCAAAAACACAATATATGACCATTTATGAAGGCACATGAGTAGTCCAAGGTACAGAACAACCATTTTGCTAGGCACCTTTCCAAATCCTGAGAGTCAGGTAGAATAACTGACTAGATTTTCCTCCTCTAGGAATCAATGAAGTAGGTCAAAATGAGGCAATCTACTTTCTGACTACTATGGCTAGTCATACGACTAAATGACAAAACTCACCAAGATGTAACGGAGCCATCACAGGTCAGAAAAACAAATGTCTTTTTGTTTTTGATGCTTATGGCATAGTAGAAAGATATACTAATATAGTTCCTAACCACTTCTGGCTGTACCGGACAGAGTTAAGCTTTATCACTGAAAACACTCTGATGCCCTCCTGCAGCAAGGAATAAACACAAAATCTTCATGTTAATGAAAAAGAACTGTAGTATGTGACTGTCTGATCACCTGCAGACAATCGTATTTGATAGGTACATATGATAAGAAATTTTGTTTTGTGAGACAATTCCTTGGTGTTATATACCATCTATATAAATAATTTCCCCTGGAAGAAGTTGTGATAAACAGCTTCTACAGCACACGCACACTGCAGCTACGTACATACACATAGGATGAAGCACAGATAAGGTTGCCAGCTTCAAAGAAGAGAGGGCAGAAATGGAAGCTTACTCACAAGTCATACATACTGGAGGTGTGAGGTAGGAGGGAAGAATAACAGCTCATCCTGAAAACAAGGATCACCACACATTCCCAAAATGAATTTGACACCGAATATAAAAATAATTAAAAAAATATATATATAAAACCCCCAAAAATCCAGAAAGTTGTCTTTGATCTGAATAAAAAGGTTACATCATGTACTTCTAAGACAGGCAAGCTAGAAAGGCAGATCAAAATTTTCCACATAAAGGGATCAGGAGAAATAGTTTCAGTGACTGAAAGAACTTTGCATTACACCATCAGTATAATGAGTGTCTAATTACAGCTATAACCCTGCCAGCTCCCAGCCAGGAAAACCAATCTTGGCAAAATCTCCAATCTAAACTAAGTGCATTTGTTTTAAAACTTCTAGTACTGGGAAACATTCTAGAAAGTTGGATTATAATATTACTTTCTTTAAAACAATTGCATATTATAGATTTGACAGGCTCTGCCAGTAACAAATACACTCTCCCACTCACCAACTGTGGATAAGAAATTTTGCAAGGCAAATGGACACAAGATTTATTGCTTTCTGCAAATCTTAAACTTTCATTTACATACATATCTACATACATCATAAGGTTGCAAAGATACTCTAAGCTCTACTGTAAGACTGTCACTCCCTGAAGCTAGAAAGGCAGCCTGAGACAACAGAAAGAAAGAGGTGTGAGGGATTTTTTTGCTTACTGAAGCAGCCTAGCTTTGCCTTTTCAAATCAGATACAGGTCTACAACTTTCACAAAGCTTCAGCTCCCCTTTTTATCTCCTGAATTAGAGTATTTAACTGAACAGCCACCAGTACTTGATGAGGTTTCCACTTCCTAAGGAAACTGAACTTGGCTGGCTGAAGGACAGAACTTTAGAACTCACATCAGACATAAAAGGGATGAAAGGACCTACCCCATGGTACTCTGTCAAAGGTGTTACAGAAATATCTCCCACTGCATCAATATTTCATGTCTCCTGGCCCCAGAGAGAAGGGAGGTTGCATAGCATCCTCAACAGTGGAAAAAACACCTTTTTTTTTTTGTTAAAACAAACTGAACACTACTTTAAGAATCCATTATAAAATCAGGAAGTTTCCCACAATTATTTCCTTAGTTTCCCATCCTTTGCCACTGCCATGAATCATACAGTACCAGCAGTTAAATCCTTCCTTTAGATGTCACATATTGCTCCAAGGTTAGCAATTACTTCTGTTCCTGTTTGCTTTATTATAAAGCTTCACAGAGTGCTATGTATACAGGTAATGCTTTTCACTTCAGCTTAGCTGACCAAATACTGAATCTTTTAAAACTATTTTACTGACAGACATCACTTCAATGGCACAGATGAGCCAAGTTCCTTATTTTTCCTTTTAGACTTCTGTGGAAGCAGTTTCTTTACTATGAATACTGGCAACTTTGCTTTGTCTAGTAATTGAAATACTAAAACATCTCGCTTGGTTTCCTCTAAAGCACGAGCAAGTTTTAGTGCTCATAAAAGAGGCAGCAGTGCTGAAAAATCTAAGTACACTATGAAAAGACATTAGGCCAACTTCCTCACACACACCTTAAAACATTATAGGTAACTTTCACTTCCCAACAACAACAAAAAAATCCACCTTCTTAGAGAGCCGCCAGATGTCCTGTAGCTGGCAGCACTTCCCCTTCCTTCATTGCTAGAGTGATCTTCTTCAACCTGTAGTCCTGGCAAGCCTAAATCTTTAATCTTACAGGCTCTTTACACACTCAGCCAGCATACACTACTGAATGCAATTCTCCCAAATACATTTTTAAAAGGTACTTAACGCACTGCAATGCAAAAAGATGTTACGCGAGTTTAGTGTCTCCTGTCTCCCTTCTCTGTTTCATTTTTCCACAATGAGTCTCGCACCCCCCTCCCCTGTTTATCAGTATTGGCAGAGAAAGGCAACCACGGTTCCAGCTGCCTGCAACTTAATGTAAGTCATTAGGCAAAAGCATGTCTTTCCATTGCTGCAAACAGAATAATCCATCACAGGAATAGAACACTCAAGAAAGCACTGCTTGAAAGGGGAGAAAATTAAGAAAGGGAAGAGAAAGAGGCCCATAAAATACAATAGAGGAAAAGTAAAACATTTTTTAAGACGTGTTTTTAAAGTTTACAGGGATTTTGCTGTAAAAATGTTCCTCATGTCTAATGCAGTCTTGACTTAGCAGTCAATTAGCAAAAAGGCTGGTTTTCTGACTGGCTCAATGTAAGCTGCACCATGAGCAAACGGTGGAACTAGTTGACTTCCTGGAGTTCCTTCCAACCTGAATTATTCAAAGAATCGGTGATAAACATTAAGGGAGTCTAAGATTTGCTGTTGGACATCTAGAGACCTGGGAGTACAAGACAATCAACATTTCTACAGTGAATTTAAAATGACTTTGCAGGAGGAAGGGAAGACTAGGCAGTTTTGGGAAAGCTCTTCCAGGAGTCTCACCAGGTTGACAGAAAGATACATATAACTTGGTAGATAAAATTGTATCTATCTAGACATGATGCTTGGGAACAACAAATAAGTTTGCAGACTACTAGTTACTTTAAAAATACTTTTTGCCTTCTACTTTTGTTCTATACTTAAAACTGTTTAAGAAAACATTATATACACTACTGGTTATGTATTTCTGAAGAAAAGAATCAAAGTACAAGGGCTTAGCTCAACCCAGTGGTTATAAAGGAATAATACCAGAGGCACTATAGCCCAGAGGTAAGACTCAGGGGATTTTGAAATTCCACCAAAGGTAAAGACATCGGATCGAACTTTTGCAACAAGAAAGGGAACAGAGGTACATATGCCCCTCAAGCCACAAAAACCAGCTCTCAGGAAAGACGGTGGAAATGTGTGTCATGGTTAGTATATACAAATACGATACAAAATTGTGGTATATAGTTTCTTTCTCCCTTTTTTAAGAGCAGCATTTCTGTGTTTATATTCAGGAAGCCATAAAGGAACAACAGAATCAGCATTACTACTGACTTGTTTGTCTAACCAAAATGATGAGGCTGACTTACTCATCTGTTGCAAACAAATTTATTAATCTAAGGACAATTCATAAGATTTTTTTTTTTAAGTATCTTAAAAGACCATTTCTTGCTCTTTGCTCCTCTCTGAAGGTGGATAATGAAACTCAGTCAAGTCAGATTAACTTTCATATCGTTAGTGTGGCAATGTTTGGGTTTCAGGCAATAACAATTTTGTTGTCCTCTAAAATAAGTTTATCACCATCACAATTTTTTTTACAATTCTATGAGCTTTTGTACTTCTTATTTTAAGGAAAACAGCTTCTTTTACAGCACTTACATAGGGGCTCATTTTAAAGCTTACATATTCTCTTGGCTTATTTTAAGGATAAATGAAGTTGGCAGCTGTCCACTGAGAGAGCTAGGGGCAGTAAAAAAACCTCACAACTTAAAGTGCTTATTATTCACTAAACACAATTATCACCCACCAGAAAATGGGCAAACTGGCAGAAATAATGACACTAATTCTTTAATAGTCTGCTGGAGATGTAGGAAGCATTCCTGCCTACTCCAGGAAGTAAGCTAAAACCTTTTGGTGCATTCTCTCATTACGAGAAACACTGTCAAGTGCTGCAAAGAATTCCTGTTAAGACCGCCTAGGAAAAAAAGATGCCTTGATGCCTACTGATTTTTACGAATGGGAAAGGCACAAATGCTGGCAACAGAACTCACTTTTTGCTATCATGCACTTAGATACTGACATGGCTGATAGAAATCCCTGGCATACAGACTCCAGGAACTTGAGAAGTTGTAGATGTATTGGGCCCATTTTTTCCCTCCTGTGCACTGAAGTTTTACAGTCTTAAACTATGGGCAAAATCTTCAAAAACATCTCTAGAATATTGGGTATCATCCCAGACTTCTTGAAAAAAAGTCAAGCGAATTTTTAACATGGAAAAACACATTTTCAAGGTAGGACTTAAAAGTATTTACATTCATACTTTTGTACTGCATGAATACAAGGAGCAAGTGGACTCAACTTTTCCTCTCTAAATGGGCTCCCACTGTCACCCATGCATCCTCCAGGACAACTCAAAATGCTATAGTGTATTTAATACTGCAAAACAGCTCAGCTCTCAAGTGCAGCCCTGTAGATCAAGATGATCACAAATTTAACCCTCCCTAAACAACTACCTTGACTTTTATTTTACTACTTCCATTATTCCTTTTCTTCCCATTCACCCTACCACCACCATCACCAAAGAAAAAAACATTTTGGTTTAGTTATGAACAACTTTTATATATCTCTGATAGAAGAAAAAATTTCTGATGTAGGAATCACCAAGCTGGTTACTTAGCTCTTTCCCAGTGTCAGTAATATATTCTGCACACTGTTACAGTTCATTTAGACGGCTGGGTATAATTAGCAGAAGGAGAAACTCTCCTACTATGCCAGACCCATGAAGAGGCTTGGGTCTGGAGTGATCAGTCAGGACCAGATAATATTCCAATTCTGTATTTAAACAGCGTTCTGTATTTAAACAGTGTTTAAAACAATGAGAAAGAGGAGAAAATGTGATAAATACAATAACATTTTTTTTCAAAAAGCAGTGATAAAAGCTTCCTTATCTAATTACAGAGAACACACATGGTGACAAGTAACTAGCGATAGGACGAGAGGAAATGGCCTCAAGTTGCACCAGGGGAGGTTTAGATTGGACGTGGGAAAAAATTTCTTTACTGAAAGAGTGGTGAAACATTGGAAGAGGCTGCCCAGGGAAGTGGTTGAGTCCCCATCCCTGGACGTATTTAAAAGACATGTAGATGAGGCGCTTAGGGACATGGTTTAGTGGACATGGTGGTGTTGGGTCGACGGTTGGACTCGATGATCTTAGAGGTCTCTTCCAACCTCAATGATTCTATGATTCTATGACTCTTAGGTTGGAAAGTATCACACAACCTTTAACGCAAGGTCCTGTTTCCACTCATTTATACCTCTGCCAAAACCCCCAAATCTGAGGGGTTTTCTATGCTGTCTGCCTCCCTGCACGTTGATTTTGTTCAGATTGTTACACCATACCTTGCAATTTGAAATCTAGCACAAGGAGATCACTTTTATAATTTCATTGCTACTGGCTGAGCTTTATACATCTCCTGTCATGAAACGCTGAGCAACAAGCATTTGTATGACCACTTCGCATCACAAAACATTCAATCTAACCAATGAGGTCAATCAACATGCCTATCTTTCAGGTGTCTCAGGATGTTTTAAGGAAAGACAAGGATTAGGGTCACAGCCATCCAAATGCCCAAAATGAAACATTTCAGCCTATAAAATAGAAAATTACTTTTCCGATTGAGAAGTATCACAGAAGTTGATTCTGAAGTGTCAATACATTCTTCAGAACAGTGCATTCCATTAAAGTTTCAAACTGTCAAGTCAAGTCATATTGTAAGGTAAAACATCTGCTTACTATCTTCTCCAGGAAATGCCTGCACAACAGGTTAAACTAACAGCTGCATAGGCAAACTTAATTCTGACATTTCTTAGAGTGCTTCGTTTTTAATTTTATGGTCTTGCACATTTTCTGCGTGATGCATCTTTGAGCAACTGAACAGTTCAACAGTTAAGATCCCGTACCTCTATTACTACTAGATTCCTAAATACCTATGTTTATTGTTTCATTAATTTTCTTTTAGTGGCACCAAAGTGTTCCAATAAAGGTGAGAACTTCACCGTGCTAAACTCGACATAAGCACTCCAGGGCAAAGGGGATTGTCATTTTTACTCTCTATTTTAAATAAAGTTTAGTACATATTAATAAAAAAATCACAAAACAGAGAAAAATATCCAAGAAATTTCAATGCTGATTTCCCTCTTTCACTTAACTGATTTTTCCTCTCTCATAGCTTGACATTAGTACTTTTTTTCAACAGCAGTTTCCACCAGTAGAGCACAATTCTGGCTCAGCCTGTTGGCTGCAGTGCTGGGATCTTAGAGGTCCATAACATGGAGCTACATTATCTCTCAAGCTCTGTGTGTCCTGTGTGGAAATCTGGAGAGAATCAAAGTTGCTATACAAAGCTGAGGAGCACATATTTTCTCCTGCAACATGGGGGTGCATCACTGTCACACAACATGAAATGTGAGGGAACAAAGATCCTGGAGCTGCATTTAGCCCCATGGCTCAAACAGTACCCTCTCTTACAATGCCTAAACGAAAGAACAATTGCTATAGGTATATTTTTCCACCATCTGTGTCTGCATTTCTGAAGGAATAAACTAAGAAAACTCTGAGACTGTGCATGCTGGAACTACTGGAAATTGTGAAGACTTAGCAAAAAACTTACAATCTAGAGCAGTGGGTCTTATGTTCTGAAAGGGTAAAAATTTCTAAAGAACATACCAGTCAAACACACAAGCAGTCAGAAACCTTTTATACAACTTCTAGCATAATAGGAAACATCAGCCTTTTCTCCCAGATGAGAACATGGCCACATCACATTGATCCCTGCATCAATCACTTCCAGGCAAAATTATCATAATTAACTGTAATTAGGTCAGAAAATGGAAGCAATTTCTCCAAAATCTCTATTCCAGCTTGGCAGAACACAGCAGCCTTCCTGCCTGCAAGAGACTTGCCTACCATGAGTTCACAGCCCAGGTGCAAGGGAGTCTCTCAGAGTCCCCCAAACCCGCCTCTGCTGCTGCCTCAAGGTCCTGGCAGGACTGTCAGTGGGGCAAACACAGTTCCACCAGTGACTGTTTCATCATCCTTGAGCTGGTCATGGTCTACCCAAAAAACATGGATTTCCTCCAGCCAATGGAAATTTCAAAAAAAGACTCTAGATAACAACAGCCAGGAATAAAACATTTATGGGAATTCACAGGATTCATGGGAATTGGCTGTGTACTAGGCATCCAAAGGACATTGCACTGATTTTGCCTTTACTCCACACCATTAGGATCCATATCATTTATAACACTTCCCAAGATGCCTGAAAAGGGGCTGTACACGTAAAACCACACACACGAGAGCCAAAAAAAAAAAATCCAACAAAAAAAAACCCTTTCTTCAACCAAGGAAGGATCAAGGCACAAAAATTCCAGAAAGACTCTTACGGACTTCATTACACAGATGTATCATCCTCAAGAATGTTTACATATGACTGTGACTGGTAGTACAAAAAGTCCAAAGATTAGATAAAAATGTTGAGTAGCACACACAAAATTTACAAAAGCAAGCTATTCAACACAGCAAGCCCTTGTCTGCCATAGTTTCAGGCTTGCATACTATGGATGGTCAAGAGTTCACAAACAGTTGGATTGATTACAATGATCAAGAGTGAGGAAACAAATAAAAGCTTAAATTTCTCTAAAAGGAAAGGGAATTAACTTTTTTTTTTACAATTTCTACACAAATCAGCAAAAGCTTCCAAAGTGAATTTCAAGAAAATAATAGTATCCACAGAAATAGGTTGTTTCTGTGTCTGAAAAATAACAATTCACTCTTCTCAAATGTAGCACACATTGTAGCAATGTCAAGTTCCCCACATTTTTCTTCTTCCATTGGCACAGGCTGCCTTCTTGGAAATTATCACATCATCTTTTAGCTAATAAACCAGTAAGAAACAGCCACTCTAATGATGGAAATTTTGAGAGATAACCCATATATTCCATATAGAGAAACTACTGTAAAATACAAGAACTCATGGAAAGGGAAGGTGGTGTTTACAAAGTCTCTAGATAAATTTGGTTTACCCACAAACATTCATTCTCTCATAGATGTCATTCATTTATATGCTCAAGCCTACACTCTCACAAGCATCAAGACAAAATCATAGAATCATAGAATCGTTTAGGTTGGAAAAGACCTTTAAGATCATAGAGTCCAACCATTAACCTAACACTGCCACATCCACCACTAAACCATGTCCCTAACCACCACATCTACACATCTTTTAAATACCTCCAGGGATGGGGACTCCACCACTTCCCGGGGCAGCCTGTTCCAATGCTTGACAACCCTTTTTGGTGAAGAAATTTTTCCTCATGTCCAATCTAAACCTCCCCTGGCGCAACTTGAGGCCATTTCCTCTCGTCCTATCGCTAGTTACTTGGGAGAAGAGACCGACACCCACCTCGCTACAACCTCCTTTCAGGTAGTTGTAGAGAGCGATGAGGTCTCCCCTCAGCCTCCTTTTCTCCAGGCTAAACAACCCCAGTTCCCTCAGCCGATCCTCATATGACTTGTTCTCCAGACCCTTCACCAGCTTCCTTGCCCTTCTCTGGACACGCTCCAGCACCTCAATGTCTTTCTTGCAGTGAGGGGCCCAAACCTGAACACAGTATTTGAGGTGCGGTCTCACCAGTGCCGAGTACAGGGGCACGATCACTTCCCTACTCCTGCTGGCCACACTATTGCTGATACAAGCCAGGATGCCATTGGCCTTCTTGGCCACCTGGGCACACTGCCGGCTCATGTTCAGCCAGCTGTCGACCAACACCCCTGGGTCCTTTTCCGACAGGCAGCTTTCCAGCCACTCTTCCCCAAGCCTGTAGCGTTACCTGGGGTTGTTGGGACCCAGGTGGAGGACCTGACACTTGGCCTTGTTGAACCTCATACAATTGGCCTCAGCCCATCGATCCAGCCTGTCCAGGTCCCTCTGCAGAGCCTTCCTACCCTCAAGCAGATCAACACTCCCGCCCAACTTGGTGTCGTCTGCAAACTTACTGAGGGTGCACTCGATCCCCTCATCCAGATCATTGATAAGGATATTAAACAGAACTGGCCCCAACACTGAGCCCTGGGGAACACCACTTGTGACCGGCCACCAACTGGATTTAACTCCACTCACCACAACTCTTTGGGCCCAGCCATCCAGCCAGTTTTTTACCCAGCGAAGAGTATGCCCATCAAGCCATGAGCAGCCAGTTTCTCCAGGAGAATGCTGGGGGAAATGGTGTCAAAGGCTTTACTAAAGTCCAGGTAGACCACATCCACAGCCTTTCCCTCATCCACTAAGCAGGTCACCTTGTCATAGAAGGAGATCAGGTTAGTCAAGCAGGACCTGCCTTTCATAAACCCATGCTGTCTGGGCCTGATCACCTCATTGTCCTGTACATGCCATGTGATGGCACTCAAAATGATCTGCTCCATAACCTGCACCGAGGTCAGACTGACAGGACTGTAGTTCTCCGGACCCTCCTTCCAGCCCTTCTTGTAGATGAGCGGTCACATTTGCTAACCGCTAGTCAACTGGGACCTCCCTGGTTAGCCAGGACTGCTGATAAAGGATTGAAAGTGGCTTGGTGAGCACTTCCGCCAGCTCCCTCAGTACCCTTGGGTGGATCCCATCTGGCCCCACAGACTTGCGTGTGTCTAAGTGGTGTAGCAGGTCGCTAACCATCTCCCCTTGGATTATGGGGGCTTCATTCTGCTCCCCATCCCTGTCTTCCAGCTCAGGGGGCTGGGTACCCCGAGAACAACTCGTCTTACTATTAAAGACTGAGGGAAAGAAGGCATTAAGTACCTCAGACTTTTCCTCATCCTTTGTCACTATGTTTCCCCCCGCATCCGATAAAGGATGGAAATTCTCCTTAGCCCTCCTTTTTTTGCTAATGTAGTCACAGAAACATTTTTTTATTGTCTTTTATGGCATTAGCCAGATTAAGTTCTAGTTGGGCTTTGGCCCTTCTAATTTTCTCCCTGCATAACCTCACAACATCCTTGTAGTCCTCCTGAGTGGCCTGGCCCTTCTTCCAAAGGTCATAAACTCTCTTTTCTTTCCTGAGTTCCAGCCAAAGCTCTCTGTTCAGCCAGGCCGGCCTTCTCACCCACTAGCTCATTTTTCGGCACATGGGGACAGCCTACTCCTGTGCCTTTAAGATTTCCTTCTTGAACAATGTTGAGCCTTCCCGGACTCCTTTGCCCTTCAGGACTGCCTCCCAAGGGACTCTCTGAACCAGTCTCCTAAACAGGCCAAAGCCTGCCTTCCGGAAGTCCAAGGTAGCAGTTCTGCTGACCCCCTTCAAGAATCAAAAACTCACTATGCCCAAGACAGCCTCCAACTGTCACATCACCCACAAGTCCTTCTCTGTTCACAAACAACAGGTCTAGAGGGGCACCTTCCCTAGTTGGCTCACTCACCAACAGTGTCAGGAAGTTATCTTCCACACACTCCAGGAACCTCCTAGACTGTTTCCTCTCTGCTGTATTGTATTTCCAGCAGACATCTGGTAAGTTGGATAGATATATGTGCCCAAGTAGTCTGCACAGAGAAGACCAGAGATCATAGCTGTCGAGTCCATACCATGTCTCTGGGGTTCCTCCTCACTGACAAGCCAGCCTTCAGACAGACTCTTTTACACCACTTAGGCTTCATCAGCTGTTATGAGGTGGTTCTCAGTCTCAAAGTCTTGCTAAATTCAATTTCCAAAAATCTTAGGCCAGTTGCTACCCACTGTCTGTTTTTTTTTCCTCACCTGGAATATATGTCTGTTTTCCTTGTGACCTGTTTCCTCTTCCTGTTGGAAGAGGAATGGTATACATGATATGTCAAAGCCTTTTTCCACCTTCTTTGTGCTAGGATGGAGGGTCTTCTGCTGACAAGCTGTCTGTGCGTTGGCTTTATCAAAGCACAGGTCTTTTGGTCTTAAAAACCACATTCCTCAATTTTACTGCTGGGAATGCTGTCCTGGGAATGGTGTTCTTCGTTGTCAATACAGGCCACGCCTTTAACTGTTTTGCTTTGTTCAGCTGTTTCGTCTCGTGCTTACACACACATGCATTTCCACTCATACTGCATTCATAAAATCTTAGTATTTCTTTTACAGATCTGCACTTCTACACCAGCAGTGGTCAAGTGTGTCTAAGGGTGCCGTTATCTATCTCTTTCTGGACATGCACTGATACTTATCAGTCTTGACAGATGGATCTGTCAAGTTTTTAACAATCCTGAAATCATCAAAAAGGCAGTCTGGCCATGATTTTAAAATAATTTAATCTAAAGTGTAAGAAGTCAGTAACCACTTCGCTTTGTCCTCGGATTTCCTCTGGGCATAAATATAGGTGCAAACTGTTGCTTTTCCCCTGCAGCAGTCCCAGTGTTTTGAGTAAATTAGTAAGGATAGCTTGTCCAAGAGGACACCACTTCAGTCATCCAAGCAGAATCATAAAATTTACTCAGTCTACGATTTCACAGCACCAGGTATCAACTTTATGAAATGTATATTATCAATAGTTGAAAAATGCACAATTAACTAAACATATCCTTTCTTTTGTGTTTTTCAAGAATCCTCCAGAAGTTTCCACTCAGGAACACAAGGAATATTTACACACTCAATGTCCAGGCCAGCTGTCACCCCAACAGACCACCTTCCTTTAAGGTATGGTGCTTATTAACTTGGGTCTAATATCCACTTGCAAGCGAACTTATAGTAATGAATCATCTCCCACTTCTAATATCAACTTGAAATGGAAATAGAGTCCATGAGATGAAGGCAGTACTTTAGTCATGAACCTTTACCAATACACTAGGGAGCAGAACTTTGAACTTGTGGCTAATTACTGATTGGTATGCTGGTTCTGCATGTAAAAATCACTATTACTTCAGCATGCACAGCGACAGCTCCAATTAATAGCTAGAAAAACAATTCTTGGCAGAGAAAGCAGAACATGGCCAAACATGCTAATGCAGCAGTCTGTTCTTGAATTCACAAGTCTGGACTAAGTAAATATTTTTAAGCCTACACCAGGTTAAAAGATGAAAAAAGAAAAAAAAAAAAAAAGCAGTAATTTACAGCCACTGACGATCTAAATTTCTTTTAAGATGAAGCGACTAATCTCCCCCCCTACCCCCTCGTTTGTGTTTGCAAATTTAATAGAGAAGGTGCAAAGTAATCCTTGTTCTGTAAGCTAGTGTACCATCTCTCATGACAGAGGCAAGGCATGGAATGGCTCTAGCACACAAAATATGAAGCTAAAAGATATGCCAAAAAGTATTTTTGGCTTGATCCAGGAGTTACTCCATTTCTGAAACAAACTTACTCCTTTGTCAGCCCTTTAAAGTTTTAAACACAAACCAAAACCCAGCTCAATGTTTTCCATTCGCATGCAGACGGAACTAAATACAATTTTTTTTTAAACATGAACAGTGCAACTGTTTAGATCGGAAGGAGACCAGTTTTGGAAAAAAAAAAATCTCTGTTAGAGGGTATCATCTGCTGCCATTCCTAGGAAACACTCACACAGCTTGTTAAGAGAAGACTCCCAAATACTACCAAAAATCATGTGTGTGCTGGGAAGATGGACAGGGAAAAGACTTGCATAATAGACCACTCCATGAAAAGCTCAAGGAGGAACTTGTAGTTTTTTTAATCCTCTATATTTTAAAGTTTTTAACAGTGCTAGGAAGTAGTTAATAGTGTCAATGGATCTGAAAAGAATTACACAGAAATGTGCCTTAGTGCAGTTTTACTTACTACTAAATCTCGAGGGTAACAGATGAGTACTGATCTTCTGAGATTGATGCTGACTGAGATCCGTGCTTCAGTAGTGAGTTTCAGGGATAGCTGAAAGCTGATCACACACTCCACAGATGTCAGCTGGGGGTGGCTCTAGTCAGATGCCTACCCCAAAAACAGAACACTTAAGTCTGAGATGCTTTGGGATCTAGCCAGTCTTGCAGTCTTCCTTTTTTTCTCCTCTTCCCTCATTTATCTCATGCTCCTATAAAAATCATCCAGGCAACCATATAACCGAAGTGACCAATTATCATAAAATCTTCCTGAAAACTCATTTGAAATTATAAATTATCTTCTGTTATAAACAGAAAAGGACCTGTATTGCAGCTTAATGCTGTCAATGCAGGAAAGGAACAGTAGACTCTGCAGTTATTAAGGGAGCAGATTGTCCGAGTTCAGTTATTGATTTTTACTTTGTTCAGAAAAATATCAGGTTATTGCTTGGGTTAGAGAAGAAATGGGTTAAACTTACAGGGAAAAAGAATTTGCTTATTTCCCAAGATAGGACAGGTTAGTTTAAATCTCAATAAAGAGATTTTTAAGAACTCTTATTGAAACATCACCTATGCTTTTACTTCAATGATAAGTCATCTTGTGGGAAGACAATGAATTTCTTTTACTGGTAATACTAAATCTTGGGCCAGCCAAAAAGCAACAAGGAATTTTAGAAGTGCGGGGGGGGAAAGAAGAATTCCAAGTAGTGTATAGTTTTTAATCTCGCTAGAGAAGTTAATTTGAAACTTTTAGCTGGCTCCCATTCTTTGAACATCTGTTTGATATAGTTATCTTTTGTTTTGTTGAGAAATGTGAACTCTTTTCTTATGCCAACTGACCTACTGTATTCAGAGAGCTACTAATAAAATGTGCTACCATATTCTTAAGCTTCTTTGAAAAATTGTGATCGTTTGTGCCATTCGAGATTTGCTACTACTAACCTCAGTATAGGAATAGCTATCCAGTCTTTCGAGCTCCCATAATCTTTCTTTTAATTCATGCTCTTTAAACATTTTCTCAAGGTCAGCTGGGCACTTTTGCACTCTATTTTCTGAATGGTCTGTGCTTTTAGTCCATACTGATCAATTGGCTTCCTACAGAAATACCTGGGGAAGAAACCAGGAAACACAATTGACAATACAAGACAAAACAATCAGTGGGTCAAACCATGAAATGTGGTACCTTCTTCATGACTCAAAATCTTAAAAATAAAGATTGAAAAACTCAGCATTAGATATAGCTTAACCATTATTTATGGACTCTTAATTCCTGGAGCCAGGAATAGCTGCTGGAATTCTACAGCCTGCTTCCATCAGGCTAGATTATCAGATTAACTCCTCTGGCGTTAGTAAACATCTCATTATGAAAAAATAAAAATGAAAAGACTAAGAAATTAAGAGCAAAATTTTTGCACCCTACTGTCTTGAAAAACAAAACAAAACAAAATATACCAAGCATAACCCCTATTATATCTCAACAGGATATCCATCTGGAAAGTCTTGCCTTCCAGATGCTTTCCCCTACTATTTCATTGTCCTGCTAATCTCTGCAACTACCCCTAGGGGGAAAACAAAACACTGCACAATTTACTGACAGGCTAACATTTTGAAGGATGGACAATACAAAAGCAAATATACTCTGGACAACAGTCAGTTTCAATATTACAATTGTAAGAAGCAGAAAAACAGAAGTGGATCAATCTGAATAACACTGAATGCAAAAAAGTATCAAAATAAACTAACAAAAACAAAAAGCATCTTACATAGACACAATAGTAAAGAAGTGCATTTGCAAAAATAAAAATTACAAATCAATGAGGAAGCCTACCAACCTCTTCCCCTCAAACAATCAAAGTTTAATCACATTAATGTGGTCAAACCTTCAGACAACTTTTTTTTTTTTTTTAAAGTAGAAGTATGAAGTCAATTAAACCAAACCACTACTACAGCATTTTAGAGAAGTCCACAAAATGTTCTCCCCAGGCTTCGGTAGGATGGCAAGGTTTCTTCTTACCAGGAGTCACCTGTACACTAAAGAACCTTGCAAGCCTGTCAGTGAAGCAAGGGAGAGTCATTTTATTGTTACCAAGGGTTTGGACAGATTTGTAAATGAAGTCCTTTAAACTTGATAGTCAGATCTCCTAGCCAGTCACATGAAATGCTTGGACTTTGAGTATCTCAGCTATCTATGTGGACCCCTTTTGGTTCCACTGGATTTGTGTGGCTAGAAATTCTACTGCCTGTTGAGATTGAAACAGACTGAATGGGGGGTTCTGGTGCAGAGAGAACCTTCCCAAGAAGTTAACACAGTTCTCACACTAAACAGATCTACCAGGTACCTGACAAAGGATGAGTTTTATAGCTATCAACTTCTTTTGTTTGGTTGGTTTTAAGTGTGATTGAATTTACGTAGCATTTCTTTCCAACCTCAAAGTGCATTATAACAGTACAACAAACAAGCAAAGAGTTGATTTAAAATATACATAGAGTAGTAACATGCTTCTAGTATATAAATGCAAAAGGACACTCATCAAGGAACAAAAAAAGCATTTGGTTTTACATGGCTGCCATTCTCTTACTGTTTTACTATTTTCCATGCTCAAAAAACCCTTCTGAAGCCAGAAGCATGCAACTTGCAGAACATACGCGTACCCTATATAAAAGTTTCTACGTCCCCAGCATCCTCATCTCAGTTCAGCTTTACAAACTTTTTTGCTTATGAGCTGCTGAAAATATGAAAATCTGGACAGATCTAGGCAAACCAAGTGGATACAGAAGAAGCCAGTAAGGATTCATACTGGTTTACCCTATTAGGCCAGGAATACATTTCACATCAACACATGCATAAACAAAGCACCCAACGGCCAACTTAGTTATGTCTTGGATATTATTCCAGAATTTCCCAGTACTGCTTGGCTCTCCTTTTTGCCAGTTCCTTACCAGACACAGACAGCTATTAGAGCCAATTCAAATGAGTACAATCCTCCGATTGCATGATGTTAGCAAAATCATTTAAGGCTTCATCTATGCTATAAATTGTAGCGTTACTTATAAAAGATTTGGGGGTGTTTTCAGAGCACACTACTTCATTCTTTCCAGTCATAAACGTTACCTAAAAAACTCCTTACGCCAGCGGAGAAAGTAACAAGTAAAATCATTGCAGCAAGTTCACACAACAAAATAAAATGTAGGGGTTTAAAAAACCCCTTTTATCCTCCCATGTGGAAGTACCACATACACACATGTTCCAAGAAGTGAAGCAATACATGTATCAGGCATACTTGGAAAACTACTCTAAGTTACTATGAATTTCTGCACACCACCAATCTTTCCTCCAGATATGGAAAAGATTTCAGTCATAATTCCTATCTGCAAATATACAAAGTCTGAAATTTTAAAAATAAAGCCATTTGAGTTGTCACAACATGATCATAATCTTGAAAGTGTCTTAACTGAAAAACTTCCTCTTTTACACAGCATTCAGATAACTCAAAAGGTAGAATATATATTCATGAAACCTTACAAAAAGAAAAGCGTCTTCTAACTTCTATGAAGAATACAGGCCAAAATCCCCTGCATTTTTATTAAGTTGTAAGTAACTGTTATAAATTTAGAGATGCTGTATTTCAGTAGAGCTAGAAAAGACAGGTTCATTTCCTGGGATAACATTTACTATAGAAATATTTTTATTTGCTATAGCATCACCCTCTATTGCACAAGTAGCTATCTAGTAAGACAGAACTACTTGCATTTCTCACCACTGTTATTCCGTCTCATAGGTTTTCCAAAGATCTCTGTTCATAAAATGTTTGTCAAAATGCACTCACACATAGCACCAGGCAAAGAGGAGATGAGAGACAGATGCTTCTGCATGTTAGTGGGTGGGATGGAAAAGAAGCTGGGGAAGCAGCTTTGCATCCAATCCGTTATAGCTATTTTCCTTTTCACCATCTAACAGCAACCCACAAATTCACCCGAAACGCATTAAATCCTCTGAACTTATGAAATGATGCATTATTGAAGTCACAGCAGGGAAGCCAACTCAGTTTAGAGGACATAAAAGACTCGCTCTAGAACAACTTTTTTCATTACAAGGTTATGGTTAAAAAACAAAGGCAACATTTTAATGTAGTGAGAAGATGCACAGTCACAGAAGCAGCAAGGTAAAAGCACTATTTGTATTTCTTTCCAGAAGAAATTCCTTTCCATAAAAATTCCTCTCAGATAGATTTCCACCTCAAAAACAGCAAACAGCAATGGCTTAATCTCTTAGTTCCCTGCTCCAGCATGTTACCTTTCTTCCACATATGCTCTCTTCAGCTACTCAAGTGCCTAGCTCTTGGAATAAGCTAGCTGTCTAAGATCTGAAACTCACATCCATTCTTTATAGATTCTATCACTGCAACATTTATTACTGTAAAACTTAGGCTGTGGTAAAGTTTGCAAGTTAAAGAAATAAATTCTATTTTTCCAATTTTTTCCTTTGCTTTAGATTGTTTATCTTAATATAGGCCTTTACTGGTTGCAATATTTGTTGAAAGTACACAAAATTGCAAATTCTACCAACCTATATTCACATATGCCAACGACACATATATACACTGCAGGTACAGTACACGCGTATCTTTCTTACTTACAGAATGGAAGATATTTCTACTTAGTATCACCATGGGACAGAACTATGTTAGCAGAAAGTCTTTATCTAGCTCCATCTAAGCTATTGAAGATGAGATCAGAGGTAAAATGCATACAGCAAGAATGACTAAACCCATAAATGGTCCAAAATTATTTTTTTATTACATCAATACAAGAGACTACAATCATACTGAACAGGCTATTATCAAATCTCTTCACAAAGCTTTCTGTCAAAGAGGACAAATAAAAACAAGTGCATAAATCACAAGGACATGTGGCTTAAGACCATTATCCCAGAGGATTACAGAATGGTTTTTCCATCCTCTCTCTTTGCTTTTAGTACCTCCATCTTCGTTTTAATGTTGTAGCTATTATTACCAGTGCTATCTGAAGACTAGAGTTCCCTGTAGTTATGAATGGCAAACAGAAAAACCCTCTCACTTGTTAAGAGAGAATCTAAGGTATGCTTTAAAGGTACATTCAGTAGCCTTAGGGTAAGAGTGTGTTTTTAATGAGTCCTGCCAGTCTTGTCCAACTGTGTAATGCTTTAAGTATTGAGCACTATACTGGGAATTATGGACTGTGGTTGCCAGGCATCACCAAAGACCCATGGTTTTGCTGTGATAACCATGGTGCAAATACCTAATGAAGAAACTATGCCTGTCGCAAGGTACTCACACAATCCAAAGGTACGATTAAGGAAAACAAGTGGCTAAAACAGGGTAATATAGCTGAAGCATAGAGGAAACAGGTCAAGTATAGCAATCAGCAGTCACCACACATTTGGGGATGCAACAAAGGAGTAATCGCTCTCAAATAACACCACCAGTTTTCACTGACAATATTCAGAACATTCATTACAGACTACAGTGTGTAAACATCTCACAGCCTAACTCAAAATGAAGACTATAGTTAAGGAAAATTGTTTAAGGAAAACTGCTCAATTTATACATAGTACAAATTAGGATTTTAATCTGGGCTCCAGATAAAATCAGAAATTGATGCTCTGTGCAACCCTAAGCAGACAATTAAAAGATTTGACCAAGTAGCCCACAAATCTTATGCAGGTCATCATGCCACCTCACCTCCGTTGAAATTACAGACATCACTACAGACACATGCACACTTCTCAATTTTGAAGAACACTTTTCAGAATACACTTTCATGCATAAATAAAAAAAAATCCCCAAACACCTAGCTTGCCATCAACTTTTTTTTTTTTTAGTCATCAACTGCAAACTTTTTGTCTCAAGGCAACCCTTCTTTCCCAGAGACACACACACACATTTGATCCAAAATGTGGATCAAAACTTGATTAGTTTTGCAGCTCCAAAGTGGAAGGTGGGGTCCAAAAACTAGAAACAAAACCACAAGTGAGAGAGTCAGTGAGGAGGTGGAGGAGAAACATGAACATGCTGTTCTAATCTACTAATACAAGAACTTAAATACTGTTTATAAAACCAGAATGCTCTTCTTCCTGACTGCTAAACCACTATTCTCTTAATGATGAGGAAGAAAGAAATTGGTTTAAAATCTTCAGTCCTAAATTTCTGCTTCAAAATTATGGTACTTTTCAGCAAGGCAGTTGCTGACTCAAGTAAAAAGCTTAGCAAAGCTGAGCAGTAATTAAGATATTTCATTTACAACACAATTTCACATTTGTACACGGGGAAATGTGCTTCTTATGACATGAAATTTCCCACAATACTGAAAAGACGCATGGAGATATAATACCATCTAAGTCTTTCATTTGTCCTGTGAAGTAAGTCATCACTTCTTATGGTAAGCAAATATTCACTTGAATAAAGACAACTACTGAAGGCAAAACTTAAGAGGTAATGAATACCACTCAGAGCCAAAGAAAACAGTTCTTGGAGCTTTTTAGGATCATGTATTCAAGTCCTGTTCCAAAATTCAAGTCAACTGGTGTCATGCCATTACATTCCTATATAGTTGGAGCAAGCCTCAATGGCTCTGCAATACGCCTAATATAATTTCCTAAGTTGTATTTACAGAAAGTAGACCTGTATCAGTTTACACTTTATTTCAAATCAGTGGTGTCAGTTTGTGAATGCCTGAATGTTTTCAAGATGCACATGCAGATGGAAAAATAACATATGAGTCTGCATTTCCTAGTCAGTCAAGAACTAAGAACCTTAGAAGTTGTCTACAGATCACCATTTATTCTAAATAATTTCATAGGAGTTAATGACCTTAAAGATGAGAATTTTGACTATGTAACAACCCATTCTTATCTTCACCTCAAAGGAAGTTTTTCCTAATAGATCCAGAGCATCTATTAATTTTTAGTTTATTATATATAAACAGGGGACAGACAGTTAGATGTGTCACTGTTTTAATTAGGTTCTTGCAGAACTTCTTCCTCCCATCTGTAGTTTAACAATGGTAAGAAATTTTTGCACTAACTGTGCCAAGCCTGGGTAAAGAATCTCTCCTTTATTTGAATATTCAGTGTTTTTAAAGAAATAAATATCTAAGAATCCGAAACTTCAGTCTACCTGTTAGGTACAGACATGCAGGGAGAGGAAAGAAAAAACCCTACAAGTATGACAGCACCTTGGACATTCAGCGATGCTTAGAGAGATGAATTAAATGCACTGACCACATCCCAATCTGCATTCTAGAAATAACAAGTAATCTCAGATATACTTCTATGCCAGTCATTAGCAAAGCAGCTTCTAGAATACAGATCCTCATCTGCATCAAAAAGCTACTCCTGAGACACAGAATTAGAGCAAAACCTCTCATATCTATATTTGTGTTCTGCCAGCAAAACAAGTAAGCCCAAAATTCTTAAAATCACAGCATCCCCTCCAGTTTTCACACCAAGTATAAGCCATGACAAGAACATCTTGAATGAAAATTAGTTCTAAATGAAAGCAAGAATACTTAGCACCTTTCTGGTGCATTTCATCTTTCAAAAACACTTTACAAATATTAACGTGCCAAGATATAAAAGAGCCATTGTTTCAGTGAAAGAAAACAAGAAAAGAGGATGCAAAATTTGGTAGTAAAATGGACGGATGGCTGGCTGATACTTCAGTTTTGTATACTGTGGTTTCATTCCCATCTTAGTGACACATCAAAACAGGTTCTGCAGTACTAGAACAGCAAAGGAATACTACATTACTGTATATTGAGAGATCCTGGTAGAGCTGGGTTACTTTCAACACTAATACTTTTCCAACTGAAATTCCTGTTGCTTTTCTTAAATTAAGACTGCAGAATTTTTTTGTTTTATACCACCATAAGAAAAGCTTTTATATCCTTACTGAGAATAAAGTGTTTTTCCTTTGCAGTTCCCATTACTGCATTTCCAAAGGCATATATGCCCAACACAGTCAAGATGCTAGATACAAAGCTGTAATTTGTTTAAGTTTGTCCATTACATGCCCTGCTGAATTCCATTTTCTTTTTTTAGGGTGCTTTGTGGCTCTTTAGCCACAGCTAACAGGAAAGACTTATGCAAAAAGATTCATCACAAAGCATTATCTGCTACATTCACGTTCATTTGGGGTGTCTAATACTACTAACATAGATCAACGCTGGGATCGCTACTGAGAACTTCATGCCATCCAGAAGCATCACTGTATGCTTGCCAGTATTCCACCACAGCAAACACTGGTATCTGATAGATGGAGAGCCAATCTCAAAGAGCAGGACTCTCACAGATCCTCATCTATATTGGTTAGTACCTCACTCACTCCACTATTAGCAGCACTGATTTCAGTGAGACAGCTCATAGGAAAAGTAAAGCAAGAATGGCAAAGTTTTTCACTTCGGTATTTAATGTTCAGCTCATTAAGGGCCCAGCTTGAAGCCCTCCGAACCTGGCAGAAACATTCCCACTGGGGTTTTCAGTAAGGCCTTGAAAAATTAGGGACTTGAACTTGATAGAGAAAGGAATAGAAGCTAGTTAAAAGCAAGGAACACAGGTTTCATGTCCTCCCATTGTTCAGCCTAGTTTAGCAGGCTTGGTTACTAGTGGGAATTTGCACTGGGTTACCACAGTCGACTCTAGATAAGAATTCCGGTCAGCAAAAAAAGCATTGAAGTTGTCTGCCAGGTCGACATTTGACAGGAATATCTAACGAAAATATTAGAGGGTTATCATCTAACAATCTCCTTGGCCAAAAGCAGAGAGGATTCGAAAATGGACCTGAGACAACCTGAACAATTAGAGAGTGATATCTCACTACAAAGACTGAAGTTGGCATTACAAACAGCTCCTGAAAATGCTTCTCACTCTTAATAATATGTTATCTCTCGCCTGCTAGAATACCAGTGCTCAATCCACTAAAACGTCACCAGAAATTCCATTTTGCTCTGATTAATAAAAGATACTAAGCCCTAAAAACGATAGCTGTACCTGACTCCAAACAGACCAAATAGAACAAGTTCTTGGTGATCAAAAAAGTTGTATCACAAACTCAGATATGCATGGTGAATATAGGTAAAGAGAAAGACACAAAAACACAAGGGAACTTGGATTTCTTGCTATCTGTGATGGATGACTCAGTTCCTGCCATGTTAGATGCATTTCACCTTCATAAATTACCGTCACATAGCTGGTGCAGTGGGATCTGTCTCCATCCTGCTAAAGGTTTCTGTTTGGTTAGTCCAAAAAAATTGGTGTTATATACTATTGTAAGATTTTATTTCAGCACTTTCAAGACAAATATAAAAATGTACTTAAAATACCACATCAATTTAAAAAAAATGTAACCTGACAGAGAAAACCAGTTGTCTCCCAGAACTATAGTGATTTTTTTCAGAACTGTCCCATGTTGCTGCTTCCAGTAGATCACAACACAGGAATACACATTTTTTTTCCAAAGACATTTTAACAAACAAACCCATCAATAAATAAGCCAGTATTACTCAAATGACAAACTATTGAGATTAAAAGTACAATATAAAAACAAAATTTAAAAAAAGGAAAGTACAAACAGTCAGTTTTCAAACACTTCGGCACACTCCTACTTCTGTATTTTGTAAGCTCTTTTGGGCAGGAATGGTTTCTTGCTTTGGGAATTTCTGACACCCCAGCTATGTTGGTTGATGGTGTGAAGAGTGACTGTTGATTGACGTAACTTGGCTAGCAGAAGCTGCCACAGTAGTCACAGTTATATTGGCATAAACAGTGCTTTTATCTGAATTGCTTCCATCATTTGTGGAATTTTTTTTTTTTTGCATGAATAAACACGAAGATAATAAACACAAGGAATTAGAGATCTGTGTGCAGTTTCATGGCTATGATCTTGTTGGGATGATGAGACATGATGGGATGGCTTGCATGACTACAGTGCTGCAATGGAGGGATACAAGTTTTTAGGAAGGACATGTCGGAAAGACAAGGAGGTGGAGTCACCCTTTATATGAGAGAACAGCTGGAATGCATGGAGCTTTGCCTGGGCACGGACAATGAGCTAACTGAGAGCTTATGGGTAAGGATTAAAGAGCAGACCAGTATGGGTGACATTGTAGTGGGCATCTGCTACAGGCCACCTGACCAGGAAGAACAAGTGGATGAGGCAGACTGAGGTTGGTAAAAGCAACCTCACATTCACAGGCCCTGGTCCTCATGGGGGACTTAAACCACTCTGGTATCTGCGGGAAGGACAACACAGCCAGGGATAAGCAATTCAGGGCATTCCCGGAGAACACTGATGACCAATTCCTTACCCAAGTGATAGAGGAGCCAATAATGAGAGGTGCTGTGCTGGACCTTATACTTACAAACAAGGAAGGGCTCCTTGGGGATGTGAAGGTCAAAGGCAGCCTTAAGTTGCAGTGACCATGGTGGCATTCAGGATCCTGAGAGGAGGGAGCAGGGCAAAAAACAAGATCACAGCCCTGGACTTCAGGATAGCAAACTTTGGTCTCTTCAGGGATCAGCTTGCAAGAGTCCCATGGGATAGGGCCCTGGAGGGAAGAGGGGTCCGAGAAAGCTGATTGATACTCAAGGATCACCTCGTCCAAGCTCAAGAACCTTTCATCCCAACGAGCAGGAAGTCAGGCAAAAATGCCAGGAGGCCTACATGGATGAACAAGGAGATCCCGGCAAAACTCAAACACAAAAAGAAAGTATACAAAAGGTGGAAGCAGGGACAGGTACCCTGGGAGGAATATAGAGACACTGCCTGAGCGTGCAGAAATGCAGTCAGGAAAGCCAGAACCCACCTGGAGCTGAAACCGGTGAGGAATGTAAAAAATAAGTATCTGAAGGGAGGGTGTAAAGAACATGGAGCCAGATCCTTCTCAGTGGTGTTCAGTGACAGGACAAGAGGCAATGGGCACAAACTGAAACACAGGAGGTTCCCTCTGAACCTGAATCAGGAAATACTTTTTTACCATGAGGGTGACTGAGCAACGGCACAGGTTGCCCAGAGAGGTTGTGGAGATATTCAAAGATATAGAATATCTTTGGAGATATTCAAAAGCCAACTGGACATAGTCTTGCAGAACCTGCTCTAGGTGGCCCTGCTTGAGCAAGGGGGGTGGACCAGATGACCTCCAGAGGTCCCTTCCAACCTCAACCATTCTGTGATTCTCTGAAAGCAGTGCGGTGTCAGAAAACTTCCAGCCACGCACCAGTGTTTATACTGCTGTTTTATACCAGCCTTCCTATTCCACAAAGTACCTCTAAGGTACACATGGAGTCTGTGTATTTGTGCGTCACACAGCGTGAAGGGAGCCCTCTCTCAACCAAGGCCTCTAGGCATTTTAGTAACATGAATAAATATCGGCTTTCTATACTACATTCGCAATTCCACTATTTCAACCAGAAAAGTCAAGATGCTTTCCCAAATCATATTACCTTCATATGTAGCAACTTAAAATATGAAAGCCTAGGAAAAAAGGAAAAGAAAGAAGAAAAAAAATTTAAAGAAATCAAACTCGGGCCTTTCTCAATATACCAATGTCCAATTGCAGGACAAATGAAACTGAGGAACAAAACCCAAACACAGAAAATAAAATATGCTGCAAAATTAATTATTTCAGAGAATTCTTGATACTAACTGCAGGTCCAGAAATCTTTATTACTGATGTATAATACGGTATTTTTTAGTCTGAGAACAGAAAGGGAAGAACCTCACCTATGAAAAATCTGAAGAGCTTTAAGACAAAAAGGACATCTGAAAAATTTGTTCTGTATGACGCTACCCCACCTTCAGACACCCATTGAATATGGATTTACCTCACTGCTGTTTCTCTCTCTCTTCTTCATTTCTCTCCACCCCTTCACCCTGAACAAATTTGCCCAGCAGCACAGTGGGATACATGTCATACGAACATGGCAGTAGCCTTCTATTCAGACAGATGCTGTGCCTGCCCCTGCTTATCGCTCGTCAAAACTGATATAAAATGATGTCATCAACAAAAGTGCTGCATTTTTAACCCAGTTAGCATGTGTCAATAATTCAGTGGAGACTCTGGTCTCCTTAATGCTCATTTATGGTGACTTCTGCTAAGTGGCAGTGGCCTGTGCCAGTTTCCCTCTCCAGGTTGTTAGCACCACCTGGCCATAGATAAAACTCCATCTATTTAAAGAAGAGTAACCTACAACCTTTAAAGACCAAGATATATTTATTTACTCCTTCGAGCATTCTCCTATTTCCCTCTCCTTTAAATGTTGTACTCTTTTCTATTTTTGAGAAGTAAAACACATTCCTTTCTTCCTTTGGTCACAGCGTTGCCTCTAAATCAACAAAGAGTATCTAAATTCTACTATGATGGGTTTATTTTGTCATTTATCCAGTTGTCAATTAAATTTGTTTGTTTGTTTTAAGATGCACATATATTCTGTATATTTACGTAAAAATAATTGTTAAACGCCGAGTATCATCAGGGACTTGGTTTTATCATCTAAGGCACAACTATATTAAGCAATAGTTCTTGCTAAAGACAGTGGTGTTTTCACATGCTTAAAGCACAGGACAGTGACTCTTTCAGGAAACCAGAATTCTGCTCTTTGCTTTTTGACTAACCACTTGGGAAACTTTGCTCAAATCACTTCACCTGCAGTGCATCAGTTTATCTTTCTACAGCGTCATTTTCCTCACTCTAACCTGCTCTGTAAAGCATTCAAGAACCTATGGATTTATTTCCACAACGTGCCTAAGACTAGAGAATTGGCAAAGCTATTCTGCATATGAAAAATACTGTCATCAATTTCAGTTCCTTACATACTAGTGGCACAATATTACTGTTTTTGCTCATTTTGATGAAGAAAAAATGTTAGGAACATCTTTCTTCTCAGCCCATTCACCAACTGTGCGCAGTTATTCACATTGCGACTGTAATATAAATCAAGATCTAAGCTTACTGAACAGTATTTCAGACGTTTCCAGTATATGATGGAGTTTGATATACCTCAGGTGCCAGGTATGAGCACTGGCGTGAGAGCAGTGGCCACTGGCAGTATGAATAAGTTGAGATTTTATGTCCAACTGCCCCAGTGGGGCATGCAAAAGCAAGGGGCAAGGCTCTGGGTACCAACACCAGAGATGTAAATTCCAAGATTGATAACCACATTGCAAGGCAGTACTGTGCATGGTTCTCTGCTGTCCAAAGCAGCTGGAAAGCGATCTGATTTTGGTCACAGAGGAATCACTCCCAAAGGAATGCCTTCATATTGAAAGGAGGTGTTCCAATGATGAAGGATCTGCATCGCTAATCTAAACAATGTGAGTTTGAATGACCCCAGAAGTTTGCTAGAAGCCACTATTTTAATCTAGCAACCTTGAAGCTGCACTAGCATTACAGTGAGAACCAGAGAAAACGGAGGCAGACTGCAATGTTTGGAAGGAAATGTAGTAACTTAAGCCACTGTTGGTATACTCTCCTCTTCACACCTGAGGTCTGAGAGCAACTATGGAAGGATGTGAATTTATTCTCATGCATTGCTTCTTTCTTAAAGTCATCTAAACTGCAAGACGATTGCTGGACAACGAGTTGAATACAGCTGCATCTCAAACGTTCTCAGCTTGTACATTTTATTGTTGCTCTCTGAGGTAATAGTATAGACCAAATTATTGGTTTGGTTGCATTCTGGATAGTAGTCTGAAAAACTTGGTATAAAATCAACAACATCAGGTACAAAAGCCTCCCTTTCCTGCCCATCACCAAATGGTTTGTTTCAGCCACTAGCAGGTCCCATCCTCAGTGGACTCAATATCAGTACCGATTTTTTTCCATTCTTTCTCCATTTGTAGCATCCTGCATTTTGTCAACATAAATCTCAATGAAGGAAGACATCCCAAACTAAAAGCTTCTACCATTTCTTTAAACTGATCATTTTTTGCTTTGTGGAAGTTAATGTCAACATGCAACTTTCCTAATACTAAAAATTGTTTATGACATCATCACCTGCTGATTTCAACTACTTGGAAGAGTCACTGAAGAGGAACAGATTTCTCATAAACGTAGTTGATATTAAAGAGCTCTGGAAGACCAAGATCAAGGACATAAGTTATAAAATATTCCAATAATAACAACAAAAAATGTCCACCTTTACAGGGACCTCATTCTTCAAGGCTTCAATTCTCTACTTTGTTAAAACAGCATCTAATTGTACGGTACACTCAACATTGAAGAATCCAAAAATACAGACAATTGTACCCTTTTAAAGCAGTAGGAACCATCTTTATCTTATTTAAGAATTCTCAAGTACGCCAGCCAATATTTTATCTTAGAAGACTTGTCTTACATGAATGATAACCTCCCTGTGTTTAAATCTGAGTCACACTCTAGAACCAGTCTTAGGATTGAAAAAAGATGAGACTACAGAAATACAGAATTTAACTGCTGCTTGCAGAGCCTCAGAGTTAATGTTAGTTCATTTTCTATAAAAAACAGGAAGCCTAGGACTCCCTTCTGTTAGAAAACAAATGAAAGCTAATATTCTTAAGAACAACATGATCTAAGGAACATATATTTGGGGATTTAATAATGCTAGAATGATTGGTTTTCATTTCTTATTTCTATCCACCTTTCTAGTACCTTCAGCCTGAAAAACATTGAATTAAGCAGATTCATACATTGAAGTCCAGTAATTTCTGAGCATAAAATTCCATTTGCAGTATTGATTAGCTGCAGCATTAACTGAAGACAGAAGGGAAAATAATCACCAAGGGAATTTAGTACTGAGGTGACTGAGGTTCAGGGGCACAGCAGGGGAGTCAGAGAGAGGAGGAAAGTGAAGCCTAGGCAGGAGGAGCTGGGTTGAAAAGCCTGAATATCAGCTCGAAACTTCATCTCATTTGAACAGTTCACAATTCTTCTTGCTCCCCCCATTTCACCATTCAGTAACACTTTTTATTCCAGGATGAGAAGCATTCTTTTCTCCAAATAGACAAATTCATTGCCAAGTCCCTAAACAGGTACAAAAGTCCATCTGGAAATTGTAAGAAAACAGAGAGTTTCATATTTTAAAAAAAAAAAAAAAATCAAATTCCACAATTCCTTTCCTTCACTTCTCTGCCCTTTCTCTCCTCTTCCTCCCCGCAAAAACAAAGTCCTTCATTCTTCTTCTCTGTATTTTAATGAAGATTGCTCAATAACATAGTTTTCTAGTTTTCTCCTAGTCCTAAGTCTTAGCTGTCAAATGCCTACCAGGAGATAAAATCCAAAAGCTAATGATACAACTGAAACAGTGGCATTTTGCATGTAAATATTACATTCTGGGATAAACCGTAGAGGAACTATTGAAAGCTGCAACTGAAAGCGACAACTCAACTTCCCTGGAAGTTTTAAGCAGCAGAAAATTTCTGGTGAAGGAAACAGGGTGGTGCTTAAAAAAATTTGGTTTTGCTGAACGTAAGTTTTCTTGTAAAAGTGTGCCAGAATGTGAAAGCAGGTTTTAACTGATAACGGGTGTTATCCTTCTGATTTAAGAAAGTTATGGTTCTGGTGTTAGCACTGCTACTTGCAGTTTTGTGAAACAACAGCAGATCAAAAATTGTTAGGATTTCTATCATGTTCACAGATACCTGGGTAAACAGTAAGGCCAGCCACTGTTAATTGATGTGACCCTTGACTAGGTGCCCCTCAGGCAGCATGCACAGGGTCTGGGTCAAGATGTGCGACTATTCCCTGAGGACAGAAAATTGGTATAGGCATGGAATAACAGAAATGAGTCATCAATACTCAAAAATGCATGGGAGAAGAGTAGAGTGGTGGTGGCATCTATCTCCTCGTAACACTGGTCAAGAGATTGGAGGCGTAAGGACCGGGAACACTATCCTTAAAAAGTCATCTATTTCTTTTTATTATTTTCAAGCGTACCTATCTTATGTGGTTAGTGAGGAAGACTGCATTCTGCCTGCACCGTCTGAGATTTCCAGCTTCCTCCATCATCAGGCTTATGCAATTAGATCTGGCTTTCTGCTATAACATTGGATAGACATTGCTGGGGTTCTTCTTGACAATTTTAAGTGTAGCTTCTACCCAGTTAACTCCATTGTTGTGGAAATAGTAGCTATATCCCAGAAACAGTGATGTGGATACTACTGTAAGCATTGTTAGAGCAGACCTGGTCTGATCCGCAGATTAAAACAGGTAATGCAACTAATTTACACAGTTTGCTTCTAATTCTGACACAGATGGCACTTAAGCATTCCAGCCTTGGCAATTTTGCTTCAAAGTCAGTACCAAGGCCAGGATAATCCTTTCTAGCAATTTTCTCCTTCATTTTTGTGCCACCAACTTCCATATAAAATAGAGTTTGTATCTGCTACTCCCCTTCTACAGCCATGCATTGAACAAGCTTTGACAAGACACAGGATAGACCTTCACATACTGAGCCAAGTGACACCAGAGTCATGAATCCCTACAATGTGCAAAGCTCATTTCTTAACCCTTATCTTCAGGTGGGTGTACCACAAGGAAGAGGAAATCAGTGATCCAATGAAAAAACAAAAAAAGGAAAAGTAAAACTACCTTCCTTGATGGTAGTTCTGACTCTCCACCTCTTAAATTATGCAAAGTGTGGGATAACAAACACTGATTATTTTTTAAAGCTAGCATTCACTGCAAAAAGAAAGATGAGCCAAACCCAGACAACTAACAGAGCAAAAATAGTGCATGTGCTCATGTGTGCATGTTTCCTTAGACAAAACTACTTTTCAGAAAGTTCTTCAGCCACAGAATTAGGCAAATAACCAATACAGCTAACTCTGGAGACAATGGAGACAAACTCATGAAGAATAACCAACTGTAAACTTGCACTGGCCATTATGTCCTCTTCTCACACAAATCTTTGTCTTAATGTTATCAGCACACATAGGTTATAGGAAAAATAGATACACCAGAAATCTCATATCCTTAAAATGGATACTTTTAAAATTTATTCTAATGCAGACGATGAAAGGTCTTCAATCAAAGCTGGCAAGAGCTCATTAACATAGGCTTTCATACAAGCCAGAAAAAAAAAGAAAGGAAAAAAAAAAAGGAATGCTGTTCTGGATCTAGACAAGCACTCCCATCATCATCGATAGGAATTTGCATGTAGATCAAGTTTAGCGTATAGTGCAAAGACTTTGTAGTCAGGTTATGAATTTTCCCATTATTAGCCTTTATAAACAGTTTATAAACATCAGGCAAAATGGCTTGGGTTTTGTTGGGTTTGTGTATGTTTGGTTTTTTAAGATTGCTCTTATAAATGTACACATACAAAAAAGAAATCAGAAAGAGCATGAAAGAGGAGAGTATTCCAGTAAGAGTCTATTGACAACTGATCGTTTATTATAGGTAAAAACAAAAAACACACATTTGAGCAAGAAACAGTCACACAAGTAATAGTTTGGAGGACTGTTCCTTCAAAATCATTATATTTAAGAACATTTCAGTTCAGCAATTTAAGTGCGCATGGGAGATGCCTAGTTTTACCAGTTTTCTAAAATAATTCATTCAGAAGGAATACTACTTTTGCTAATATTAAGTCCTACACACTGAAATTTCAGATCAAGCCTCTGACAGATCTTCATGCTGCCAACAGACATGCAGTCATTCACCACTGCTCTGCACTTCAGCTTTCTGAGGACTGTACTTTGGAATTCCTGTAGACTGAATAGATGGCACAGGGAATTCAACATATTAGTAGTACTATTTTCAGTGCTCCTTCAAAGAAAACCAGTGCATATTTCTGCAGACCTAAGAAAACTTATAATCTTTTTATGTCATCTAAACAGAGAAGAAAAAAAGTTGTCATGCATATTTCAGATATTAAAAAAAAAAAAAATCTTGCTACATACTGCCATCCAAATACCTCCAAGCTACACTTTCCTTACCAGCAACTGAGAGGGGGGTATGTACTTTGAACAGGAAAGATGCAACACACAACATAAATCAAAAATTGTGAGAATTAAACATCAACAGGATGAAGAAAAGGAACCTGCTACCACAGCGGGCAATTAAAAGACACAAAAAAAAAAATCAAAAACAACCTACCAATCCAATTATCCATCAGAGACTCTGCAGTTACTGCGGCTTCTACATGACTTGCAGCCTTGCTGATCAAGGGCCGTCACAGGACACCTAAGCAATAAGAATTTCACATTTCAAACTTGGAATACTTACCAGCAATTTGCAGTTTTCAAGAAGCCTAGAGATACCTGTTCCACCTTGGTCATTTCTCCATTTTAAAAAACTGCAACACAGTGAGGACGTTCGGGGGGATTTTTTTGTTAACTTGTTTTGTTCTTATAAGTAAACTAACCTCTGATAACCTATCTCCATTTGCAGCAGGGAGCAGAATGACTTTGTTAGAAGATTCCCCCTGCCCTGAACTCATCGCCTGAGTTCATACATGTGATTTTTCCTTTAAGCTTACAGTATGATAATGGAGCTCTATAAGGTGAGGAAAAAAGCCTTCATTTCACAGATCTTATTACAACAGTCTGTGCATTTTCACCACTGAATGGGGAAAAAAAAATAACCCAAACTAGTCCCCCTAGTGTACCTTTGCAGTAGGGGTCTAAAGAATATGTGGCAAATCACTACCCTGTCTTTTTGTGTGAAACTAGCTTTTTTTTTTTTTTAGTAGAAGACATAGCCACTTACAGAAACTGCAGGGAAACTAGGCAACGTTTCAATCCATTTATCTAATTTCCTGCTGTTTCTATTTCTGAACAAGTAAAAAAATAAATGTTGTACAAAGAAAATTAATCTGTATCCAGAAGACTTCATTAAATAAAATGTGCTGACCTGCTGGCAATTGCCAGGTCTGGTTTTAACATAGCACTTTGTTTAGCCCAGTGCTTTCTGTTCCTTCTAGCACTGAAATTGTATTAAAAAAGCTAAGAATGTTTAAAAAACATTTGATTCATTGTCATTTCCATCCTGGCATCCATACCTTCCAGAATACATAAATGACAATCAGTGCTGTGAAAATGTTTCCTGTAGTAATTTTAAGAGTGCTATAAAAAAAAAGTACAATACATACACAGAAAGGTAAGACCTTGTAACAACTGTTCAGAAGCCTCCTCAGGCTAATCTTCAGCTAAAAAAAGGCATGTTGGAAAAAAGTAGGCTTTATTTGCTGTCTAGCAGTACCCCCGTTCCAAGTTGAACAGAGCATAAGACATTGTACTCAGGTGAAAACACAAATAAAGATCGTTTGTCTGATGCTCTACAAAGAAGAGAAATCACTTGCTTTCTAAAAACAAAACTGGGCACAGCGGAAGAGCTAGGAATCTCTCCAAAAAGTGTTACATAAGGCATTGTCAAACTTCATGTCACCTCCACAGAGGCCGCAAGTTGCTATTTTCCCCCCCGGTGAGTAGGGATTAATGATCTAAATGACACAATTCTCGGATAGGAGGCAATAGCAGAAGCCTGCCCAAAGGAAAGCTTCCTGGGCTGAAGGCTTGCTGGGGAGGCTGGAGGGGGACGGGGAAACCACCCTCCCCGCCTCAGCGTCCCAGCGAAACTCCAGCTTCGCCCCGAGCCGGCTGGCTGGTCCCGTTCGGGCAGGCTGCCTCCCGGAGCAGGCACGCCGAGGGACGAGGCGTTCACGCCCCACGGCGTGACACCCTTCCACCCGCACGGCAGCAGCCCCCTGCCACCGGCTCCCCCGGACTCCTCCGCGCAGCCGGCGGTACTTGGCGGGACGGCGGCCCCGTCCCCCCTCCGCCCCACGGCTGGAGCCCCCCGCGGAGCGGGAACACATCCCGGCCGGAGGAACGGGGCGTGGGGTGCGGTGTAAACAAGCGCCCGTGCGGACTCCCGAGGGGAACGGAGCGCGAGGCAGGCGGGGTAACCTCCCTCGGCTGGGGGGACGGGGGGATGTGCCCCTTCGTGCCAAGGAAGCGACAAGCGTGTCTCCGCCTAAGGGTCTCTTCAACTCCAGATCTGAAGGGGATTAAAATCCAGGAGATAAAACCACCACCCCAGCCCTACCGGACTCGGATGCCCCCTCCCCCGGGCTGCTGGAAGGGAGACAACTCACCGATTGTTTCTTGCCCTCCCCCGCCCCTCGCCTCTAAAAGCAGCAGCGACCCGACGAGGCACTTACCTTCCCCGGGTGGCTCCCGGGCCGCCGGGACGGGCGCTCGGCGCTCGCCTCTCCGCGCAGGCAAGCGGTCCTTCCCTCTCCTTCGCTCCAGGCGGGCAGCTCCAGCTCCGTTCCCGGAGCCCGGCGCTCCGGAGGTGCCAGCCGGCGGGTCCCAGCCGGGGCGGCACCGGCGGCTCCACTCTCCGCGGGACGAGGAACTGCTGACGGTGGGAGGAGGAGGAAGGCGGCGGGGAGGTCCCCACTCTTCCCGGGATGCGCCGCCGAGGTGGCTGCCTCCTCCTCCTCCGCCCAGCTCTCTCTCCAGGGCCTGCCCGCTCCCTCCTTCGCGCTGTCCTGAGGTGCAGCCCGGCCCCGTCCGTCCGTCCCGCTCGCCTTCCCCCGCCCCGCTCCCCGGCGGCGAGCCGCGCGGCGCACAGGCCCCGCCGGCGGCCAGAAGGACCCGGGGGCGACGGGGGATTCCGGCCCGGCCTCCTGTCCTCTCCCCGGGGCCTGGTGCACACTCTCCGCGGGGAGAGGAGGCCCTGCCCCGGCCTGGCGGGCGGCGAGCAGCCCCGGGAAGGTCACCGGCACCGTGGAGCCGAGCACGGAGCGGCTCCCTCCGGCACCGCCGCGGCCGTTGCTACTGCTGCCGACCCGGCCTCAGCGGCCGCTGGGTGCCGCGCTCCGCCCGGGCTCGCTCCGTGCCGGTGCCCGGCGGCCGCCTCCGAGTCCGAGTGCCAGGCTGCCCCCTTCCCCTTCCTTCCTTCCTTCCTTGCCTCCCGCCCCTTCCCCGCTGCCAGCCTTCCCCCGCCGGGTCCCTCCGGTGCCAGGCTGCCCCCTGCGGGTCTCGGTGCCGAGGCTGCCCGCCGCCGGCGCTGCGCCCGGCGGGCCGAGGCGGACGCGAGGGCGGCCGCCACTGCCGTTCCGCGGGTGCCGGGAGCGGGGTGCCCGGCGCCGCTCTGCCCCGGGCTCAGCGGCAGCTGCAGTGACTGTGTGTCTGTGTCATGTCTGTGCATGGGCGGGCGGAGGCGCGGGGCCGAGGCGGAGCCAGCCCGCTGACACGCCGCCCAGCGACAGGCGCCGAGCGCCCAACCAGCAGCGGCCGCGGCCCGCCCGCGCCGCGCGGCGCCCCGGGCCGCTACACCTGGACCCGGGCGGAGGGGGGCCGGGCCGCCGCCCGCGCCCCGCCGCGGCCGTGACAGCGAGCCCGTCCCGCGGGAGGGGGCTGTGAAGGGAGCGCCGGCTCCGCGCGGGGGGGGGGGGGGGGCCGCCGGCCCCACGGCCGCCGGCGTCCGCCTGTCTAACGGTCGTCCCAGCCGCCGGCGATCACCCTCCTGACGTGTCGTCCCAAGCGCCGCACCTGAGCGCGCCGTCCCGCCCGGCGAGCCGCCGCAGAGCGCTGTGGTAAGTGAGGGGAGAGCGAGGGGCTCCCCCGGCCGCGGCGGCCCGGCCCGGCCCGGCCCGGCCCGGCCCTCGCCTCAGGCGCTGGCGGCGGGGTGCCCGTCAGGGAGGCGAAGCGGCGCCCAACCTTCAGACGTGCACGCTCGGCGGTGGAAGAGCCAACTTTCTACCACCACTCGTCACAAATGAACACCACATCTTTTCGCTTAAATGCGGCGGAGCGTGTCCCTGTGTTGTTTCCCTGCGCGCTGGTAACTGCTGAGAGTGAAGTGATAAATGCGCCTTTTTTTTTTTTTTCTTTTTTTTCTCCCGCCGTGGGCATAGAACGACCATCAATGCTCATTTTTGTTATTTTTATTCATCATCTTTCTTTCACTTCATTAGCAGTGTAAAACGGGTTGTTGCAATACATTAGCATACTAAGAGGACCGTATGATAAACTGTGTGTATGGGTGGAGAGGGTGCCTGAAGTTTCGAGAGGAGTGCAAGGAGAACAGAAATTGGAGGAGGGGAGCAAATATGCATACAATCCGATTTTAAAAAGGCATTGATCCATTCTTAGAATGGAAGAGGAAGGAAAGTATACACGTGCTTTGAGTAACAATGTAAATAATCAGAAGTAGAAATAATAGGGATACTATTCAGTACTTACTGGTTTCTTCTTCCAGAATGATAAGGGAATAGTTTAAGAGAAGAATGTTGTTCTGTAAAAGATACCACAGGTGCTAATTTCTCTTGTTACATCAACTGCTTAAATGCTATAACTTATTCAGAAGTTGCTTTATTGTGGGCAGAAATTACGTTTTGCAGTATGCTGTACCAAAATATTGTGAACTCTGGAACAGGTTATTCATGGCTAGATAGTATTTGCCAGACTTGATTAAGGCAGTGGTCCATCAAGCTTAGCATTCTGCCGCCAGCAGCGCCCACTTCCTCGTGCTTTAGTCAAGAGTGTTATCAGATGACCTGAAGTAAATCATGAAGTTGAACATGCCAGTGATATCACGTAAGTGCTACTAACTGCAAATTTTGACATATTATGACAACTAGGAAAGCATTTTTGGAGAAAAAAAAGCCCTCTGCGTATCTGTAAAAAGAATTTAATTCTGATATGAATGATTTTCTGGAGAAGCTACGGTAACATGCAGATGGGTCTCTACTGTGCTAATTATTTTCATAAGCAAATAAAAGTCAGAAATGAGCGATACTGAAGTGACTTATTCTGTCCCTTCTCCTAAGTGAAGCTAAAGGATCAGCCTTCATGTAATAACGTTTTCTTGCACTGTTGAAGGATTGTAACTGCTGTGGTGACAGTCACAATGAACGAATTGCTGGGGATGTACGGAGAAGGAAACAGGATTGTGTATACGGCTTCATTATTAATAAAGCCAGATTGTCAACTGCCTGTTACTGGAATTCTCAGCAGTTTCACTTTTTTTAGTCTCATGCTATGTCTTAAAAACTAGTAAATTGTCAGAGTCTGATCCTAGAAAATATTGAACAATTTCTGCAGGTTCTTAATGTTCTTACCTGCTAGTGGAGCAGGGAACTCTCAGCACGCACAAAAATTCTTAGGTTTTAAGAGCAGCATGGATTATTAGGATTATCTAATGTACCACCATACGTGACAAATGATGGCACTTCATACTGAAACAAAATGTCTTACTTAAAATTACTCTGCATCTGTCAGGTTGGTGACCTACTCACAAAATGGACAACAGTTGTCCAAACCCAGAGCAGCATTTGTCAGAGGCTCTAGCCAAGAATGATTACCACTAGGTTACAAAAACTAACAGGGACAGAAGGAGTGAGTACCTATGAAGATAGAGTTTTTCAGAAATTGTGTTTATAAGTGAGTAATCTTTTCATATTCATCATAAAATCGCTCCATCAGTCTTTGTCCTTGAAAATCCTGAAGTGGCAATTGCTTTGGACAGAGTAAACAAGCAATGCAGAAGGATCCTTATGCCAAGGACAGGTAGAAGAAATTAGATGCAAATATTTGCACTTCAGATTTCATTCAGCCAGAAGGAAGCTTTCTCCAGAAGCTACACAGGTTCTGGAGTGAGATGTCTATTTACATTTAAAAAAACAAAAAAGCAAAACCTATAGTAATGTCAAGTCTATAGTTTAAAAAAAATTGACAGTTATATAAGATTGAAAATCTCAAAGCTTTAACAGTCCTATTATTAAAAAATTATGTAAACCAGACCTTTATTTTTTAATAGGAACATGTCGATTTTGAGGTAGTGTTATATGATCAAGTTATACTGATGTAAAATTATCACATGAGTGTTTGGTCTCATTTTTTCCTTACTGGAACAAGAGATAAATGCGTAACAGTACACAACTTCAAACAGGTTATGGTACTTTGACTACACCAGAACATCAGTAAGTAAAATAGGATTAAGTCTGTTTATAAGACCCCAAACACTTACAGATTATCTGGGTTTTGATGAAAAGAACAAAATTATTTCCAATGAAACCATTTTAAGTGAAAGGGAGGTGTAAGGCCCACAGGTATTCAAACTTATAAAAGTGCATGAAGCTCACCTCCTGTTTAACACCAGTGGAGTCCTTTTTACGTTCTTACAGTTGCTTCGTTGTTCTAGCTGAATTCAACCAGTATGAGGTCTTTTGAGGAAAAAGACGATGCTTTGTTCAGGAGGTGACTGAAAAGTGCTTTACTACTCTAATAGTGCATTATGTGCCAGCTGCAACAGAAGCTAAAACATTCCTGAAAACCAGGAAGGTGTTCTGTCCCCATTCCTCCACACACGCTCCTTGTGGTTAATCAGGATTTTAAATACCTAGTGAGGCTGATGCTGCTGTGTCACACTCAAGATATGGGATATGCATGGACAAAGCTAAGTTCTCCATGACCTGCTTTTGTGTGGAGTTGATGAAATAGCTACTTTTCATAAAATCAACCATTCAGGGTGTTTTCATGCGGAACAGAAATTCAAACCTGATTTAGCAGGCTGACTGGGTTGTGTTAACTGATCCGCTGCAACACAGAAGGTTGTGACTCTTTGTTTATAAATTGCCGCTCTTAACTTCTAGATGCTAAATTGCACAACTGTTAGTATCAGAGCATGAAGAGCAGGACCAAAAGTCTGAAGCAAGTCCTAACCCTTGAGATTCTTGTTCTCATCTGCCACTGCAATGAATACAGGACTACTGCTTCCTAACGTCTTTTGTAGTAGGAAAAGGCTTTCAGACAAGAAATAAGTGAAATTTAATCTACTCTGGAAAAATAAATTCCCAGTTCTTGAGTGTAAAGTGGAAGCTCTGTTACATATGCTGTCCACAATGGGCAGTAAATTAAAATTTAATGGAGATTTTCCTGTGCACGTAACAGAAAAAAGAAAAATCAACAAAACCCAAGAAAGTCAGAGCAAGATTCAGATTCTCTGGGCTTATAGGAACTGGAAAAAAAATAAAGACTGGTAAACTGAATGCCTTTAAATAACTAGAAAACATCATGAAAACCTAAAACTTTCATAATGCAAAGGAAATTAAGTTATTAAAATAGAAAATATTTCTCTTTTATGCCAAAATAGATTTCAGACAATAAACTGACTGTTCTGTGTTAACTTATTTTGATTTTCATATGGGTTTCTCCCAGAATTCAGTTGTACTTCTAGACGCAAAAAGGTAAACATCCGTACTAGATTCTTAGCTAGTATTATGCCCTATATCAAAGAAAAATTGAAGGAAAGGGGTATTTTCCTATTTGTTTACTTTATATCTCTGACAGAACTTTCTGTAGATTTTTTTTCTCATTGCTACCAGTTACTACTTTCCATTTGTTCTGACTCAGTCATTTAGAGAATAGTTGGGGATTTGTTTGTTTGTTTGTTTGTTTGGTCTTTTTTAAGGAATAGTGCTTTTAAACCCATAACAACAAATGAAGATATGCAGAATAAATATGGTGCAACTTTAATTTTATGAAGTTAATCTGATTTCAGGTTGATAGTACTTCTTTAAGTTTGGACCTGCCACGGTCACATCAATCCTGTATTTATACTTATAGAAATAGTTGATTACTGTTTTGCTAATATGACATATAATTCAGAAAAGACTTTATTTCATATTCCATAAAGTCAATGCCAATGTTTCCAGAGCTCTTCGTAATGCATAGCTGCATCCTAAAAAATAAGTAACAAGTGCTGTGTTTGAAGTTTCTTTTTTTTTTACAAAGGAATCTCACACCTATGCTGTTTGCAGTGAAATTCTGGATAATGTACAGTAGCGTAACTGTTCCGTATTAACATGTATCATTCCCTTTACAGAATCTTCTGGGAAAGAAAAGCACCATTGGACAAACTTTAAAATAATTTTAAACTTTACTGTCTATGAAGGTGAAACTGACCCAGGTACTCTTAAGCCTAAATCAAGGTATGTTGAAGTCAGCAGAGCAACTGCACTGATTTCAGTGGTATTCAATCGAAATTATCTTTTATGTCCCAGTCTGTGTTCTGGGAAAATATATATACACATATACACATACACACACACTTTTATGAAGTTCTTTTTTAGTAATTGTTTCTATTTGCTTCACCTCACTCCCAAGCAAATAGCAGATATAGTGTCTCTCTCTTGTTACTCTGTTTCTTTTGTTATACTTCTCCATTTATTGCCCTGCAGTATGAATGCTGAATAAGACTATGAAAAGCCTTAAATGAAATGTAGACCTGTATAATTAATATCTGCTATCCTTTCTAGAAGTATTAGAGCACAGGATGTATCACTCCTCCCCTCTTAGCCTTACACATTTAGATTTTAATTCATCTAAGGACACCTTTCACTACTCCAGTGAAAAAGAGGATACTCTACCTGATCAAAACAAGACCTTTTGTTTCCATTAGAAGCACCTGTCTTAGACATGGAAGGTTTAATTGTTTTCAGAATAGCTTCATTAACTTCTGAAAGTGTTACCGATACAGGCCTCCCTAGAGCCAGGATGCTAATTAGAAGGAAAACTGGCCTTACAGTAGTTGAAGAATTGTGTCTTCTTTAAGAGAGCGGGAAGGCTCATTCAGTCATTAACAGAGTGTTTCTGCCAGAAAGTAGGAATAACTGCCAGTTATATGAACTCGGAGAATACCTGTGACATGAGTTATTCCCACAGCCAAATAGCCTCTTCAGACAACGAACAACAGTAAGCCTAATAATGATTAAGTAAACAATGTTAAGATGTCCATCGAGTTCCATGCAGACCAAGCAATGTCCTTTATGGCCAGTATCATCTGTCAGCTCTGATGTCCCTAACTCGCTGGGTTAGGCAGGTTTGGAGGGTGCCGTATGAATGCTTGGATTGCTTCCTTAGGCAGCCAGAGTGTCCGTAGCAACACGTCTGGCCTTTGTCACATTTATGCTGATTTTATATTAAAACTCTTGTTAAGTCTGACCAAAAAAATCTATACAGGACTAAAGATTAAGTGTAAATATAAAATGTAAACAAAATTAAAATGGACAGATGAATGATAAAAACATAGATCCTATTACAAGTTAATGCATTATATCAAGACTTGTTAAAATAATTTTAAGTTTTGTATCAATGGTCAGGCCTTTAGAAACTATATAAAAAAATACCTGAATTAAAAATAGGCACTGCAGGGAAGGAAATTGCCCCAAACTTACTTATAAGAATCACTACCTAATGAGTCAAATAGGAGTATTTTTGGCCAAAAATAAATGACCGTAATTCTCAGTCAGATCCTAGAACTTCCATAATTTTTCCCAATGAGGGCTATTCTTTTAGATATTTTCTAGAGGATTTCTCTAGAAAGCAGAAATGCATTATAGCTGCTACTATCCAATGAAGGGAGGGTTAAATAAAACCCAGATCCTGTCTAATGACTCAGGCTTATTTGCTTTTTGGCCATTGCAACAGTAAGACTGCCCAATATGAATCTTTTCTGGCAGTTTAACAAAATTGACAGAAGAAAGTCCACTTTCATGTCCTTGTCAGACAAAAGCACAATGGAAATATATGTACATGCTTCTGAATATAAACAGGGAGCATAGTCCGAACAGCCAAGCATACAAACATGAACTCATTTAGTGGCCACAAGTGGTTGTGTATCTCAGAAGTGTCCTGTGAATAAACTAAAATGTTCCTTTGCTGGGGCTGAGATGCGACTGTGAGATGCATCCAGCTCTCTGGCCAAGACTGTCAATGCTAAAGAAAGTTTCTATGTTCTTGCTGGCATCTGAGAAGTTGTGAGCTATGATCTGGACTTGCTACGTTGGCAAAAGAATAGGAAAGGTCACCCCATCTCAGCAGTGAAACTGTCAGTAACAAAAGGATAATCCTCCTCAGTCTCAACAGCAGTTACAGGCAAGCTGATGTTACAGGTCAAGCAACAAGGCAAGACCAATACTAGTGGCAATGAACCTGTCAACATTAAACACCTCTTTTTCAGAGAAGTACTTCAACACTTCAATATTTTGTGATTCGGGCTGTATCTTGACACAGTAGGGTTTTTTCCATTGATTGTTAGGTGCAACTAAAGCTGTCAGACATACCAGAGGCCAAGCAGACAAAGACAGACCCAGAAAAAGGACAGTCCTTCAAAGTCTGAAGGTGACATTGAAGGAATCCAGCAACAAGAAAGCCCAACCAATTCAATAGGTATTTTACACTCTGTTTGTGTACTTGCATTTCTGAGCTTGGCAGCCACACAGGTGCTGGCATTGCTACTTACTCTAAAATTGCAGTCTGTATCAGATTGTGTACTGAGGAAAAGAATAAGCTTTTACTACCGCGGGTGGCATCAGAATTCACAGTTCCTGCAGCACCTAAAAGAAATGACCAGACCGAACAAAGTTTCCAATGAAATCAGCATGTGTTTAAGTCAGTTAAAAGACGAATTTCATCTACAGAGAGGGAAAATAATTTTAAACATCACTTCTCCAATCAACACACAAGATCTCAGTGCTGGAATTGGAAATTACACTGGCATGGTGCCCTTTGCCCGCATTGACAATATTTCCAAGTGTGCTGCCTTATTGTTTCTACGCCAGCTTGATATTACAGCAGTTCCAATGAGAGGGAGTAGCTTGAGAGATTTCTCCAGTACCAGACTTGATGCCAATGGCTTTTTGAAACTTTTTCCCACCTTCTTCCACTCAGCATAACCAAACGCAAAATAGATGCAGCCAAGACAAGTGATCATCAGCAGGAGGTACTGTATTTCCTTACCTTCTCCCAGATCAAGGTGAAAAAGATACCACTCCTTGAGAATGGGCTTTATATGCCAAATACAGTGGTAGCTTAGCTATGGCAATTACTAGGCTGTAATATAGGAAGGAGTCTTACCCTGTTTTTATCAATTAGCTCATTGAAAGGAAGGACTAGTTGCAAATCCTCTTTCTGCAGGATAATCTGTGACAAGTTTGAGAGGTGGTGGGCCATATATTACTGGGTGGCCAGCAACTGGAGCCTCAAAACTAGTGATGGATTAAGAAATCCTCTCAGAATTCTGCTAGGGGACAATGCCACCAGCATGTGAGCATAAAAAAAATGGATTTTACTTATGTAAGCCTTTAAAAATCCATATGTGCTTAGTAGAGAGTTGATAAAAGGGAAGAGCTGTATCCTTAAAGAATCTATACCCATAAAGTAAGCTCAGACCTCTTCTTCTTCCTTGACTAGTCTAACACAGCAGCTATGAAAGCTCACTCTCCTTTGAATTGTTACCAGGCTTTGCATCTGCTGATCCCTGACAGAAAATGATTTTTTTTTTAATTATTTTTTTTTCTTCTTCTTCTTTTCTATCTACCACTGCAGGAGCAAACTGAGTTTTTCCAAACTGGTTACCCCTCTCTACTCAAGCCCAGATAGGGATGGATACTGGAATTAACAATAGTGAGTTTATTTCTTCCATAGGAGACAGAAAGAGAACAGAAGAGATTTGATGGGGAGTTGGGATACAAGATGAAAACCAGGATTGTCTGGATGAAGAAATCAGGTATTGCTAAGAGAGATGAGGGTACTAAAGAGTGCCGTGAAGTCTGCACCTGACCTTTTTGCACATCAAATAAAGTAAAGGTCTGGTAGTAATCACTCTGTGATCACGTAGTTAGGAATTGTATCATAATCTGAAAAAAGGGGTATCAAATTCTGTTTGCATATGAGAATTCAGTTGTCATTTCCTAACTTCATGTACTTGAGTTTTCAACCACAGCGATGTTCTATTGATGTAGTTTTTGTGTGTAAGGCTAGATATTACAGAAAAAGAATGGAGAAGATGGAGTCTTAATGAAGTTTTTGTCGCTTCAAGCTTGTACTGACTGCATTGCTCACAAGTGCTTACATGAACAGGAAGCTTTTTTTCCTAGTTTCTTTCTAGTGATGACATTTATTAAAAAAACCCCTAATAGGCACAAATAACATGTCAGATGCCTAGATGTCTTTTATGCCATTGGAGGTCTCAGAATGTTATGACGCCCCAAACCATTTGTATTTGTACAATGGCTACAGTTAGAATAGGATTCTGCCATCAGATTTGGTGTTTGCTCCCTGAAATAATACTCACAACAGGTACTCTCCCTTTTGAGAATTTTTGAAGAAACTGGGGTGCTAATGAATCATATCTTTTGAAGAATATTTTGACAGCATCAGTATAACAGGGCATGAACAGGAAGACAATCCTGTCCACCAGCATACACATGGTAAAGGCTGAGATGCAAGTGACACCTGCATGACAAATTGGGTGCTAGAAGATACATCTGTCATTGCTTGATTTCCATCCATCTGCCCCATTACTTCAGTAGATCAATTGTTTTATATACTAGTAATCAGGTGCACACAATGATTCTTTTGATAATCTCTCTCACTACTGTTGAGCAGATTTAGACTCAGAACAAAGAAAGTTGTGGCCTACCCTTCGTGCAGTAACTTGTAGCAGAATGTCCATATAACTAACTTAAGGTGACAAAATATCAAATCCAGCAGAGCTGCAAGCAGAGCATACTGTCTTAAGACATTAGAAGGCTGATTTGAAAGAGGAATTACACCAGCTGAATTAATATTATGTTTCAGTCGATTTTCTAGACCTATGTTCCTTCTGCTAGGAAAGGAGGTAGCCTTTGGGAAAATACTAATTTTCAGTTTCCTCTGCTGCAAAGAATAGCCTCAGAAGAAGGACATGCTTGAAGCCATTTGTCGCAAAATGTTTGGGTTGGCCAGAGAGCTTAAGACTTCACAATTATGCCTCAGATATTCAGTGCAATGGAGTTTCAGCACAGTGTACATCCCTGATATAACTGATGCTTAATGTGCTACTTCAAAGGCATCCTTTGAAGAAAATTTCAGTAGACCTGTCCACAGGGTAGTTGTGCAGTTCCACACCAAGTCTAGAGAGAAAGTGACACTTTCTACCCTAGAATCTTAACATATATTGGACTGATTAACATCCCTTGAATGACAGGATTACACAAGGTCAGTAGCCCCACAACTCTGTACTTGCCAATTAATTTTGATGCAAACATATAGATACCTTTTCTTTTTTGATACCTTCTTCTTCCCTTATTTTTGTAAACAAAAGTTTAAAACTCAGAAGATAATGTCAGCAGACCCTGGGGCATCTGCCTTTCTCTGGAGACTGAAGATGAGTATCTCAAAACGATGTGTCAACTTCTTCTTAGCAGGCTGCTAACTCTAGGAGTCTGAAAGCAATATGCTTGCTTCTATTAGGTGTGTGTCATTTCACCAGGGACAGAAAGATAGGGACTTATTTTGTAAATTGGATGAAGTGGGAAGAGTAAATGCAGGAGGACAAGTAGTTAATCGAAATTACTAAGAAATACAATACTAAAAATATCCTGTTCCCAACAGTTTAAATTCACACCTACTCCTCTCTGAGCAGGAAAGAGAAAAAAGAAATTTCCATCTTCAGCTTTCGAAACTTCATCTGCCTCCTGGGTACTGAGCACCAAATCCTCAGCTGGCAGGTGTCGGCAGACAGTGCTGAAACCTTACCATATTTCTGAAGGATCCATTCTTCAACACCAGACTGCCAACTTGAGTGTCAAAATCCCAAATGACTCTCAGCACTACTTGAGGGCAAACAATCACAACAATTCCCTGGGGAGCTTGCGCAATGTTGTCAGCCTGAGAAGGCTAAGCTGGGTAGTAGAGCAAACCATTCTGCAGATGGGTAGAGTGCACACTTCATTCCTTAGCCTCTTCCTGTAGCTACTGTGGCTGTTACCAGCTCTGCCTCCAGTACTGCTGCTCAAACCTATTGCTTTCCTGAGACCTAGACATTAGTTCCTGATGAACCACATCAGCAGTACATTGGCTATTTAAACCTGGGGGATGACAGTGTCAAAGCAAACCAGACACCATAAATTATACTACAGAGTGGACTTGGAGGGGCTGGTGAGCAAAGAGGCAGGAACCAAAGAGTTGCATCTTGTACTTATAAAATTCAGGTGAAATCAACACAGCAGTACACCAGGCTGGAATGTAACTGGTGGAAAAGTGGGCACAAATGTCTCTTTGACTGGTTAAGGCTATTAATGAGAAAAATTACATAGCTTCTAACTGGCATGCATGTTAAAAACTATGCCCCAAACAAATGGAAATTAGATAGGATTCTGAACATGCCGTGTAACATGAGTCCACATAAACAGGACTCAGAGGGAGAGGAAATTACAAGTGAATTTTAGCAGTCACTGCAAATTATCTCAAATAGGTTCCTTATGTTTACATGTTTTTGTGATGTCAAGCTGCAGGAGCTCAGGAATTTTCCAGAGCTTGTTGCAAGTGCTGTGGCTCAGTGGAGGTCTAAGACTCTTTGGGACAAGATTGAAGATCCCATCTCTAGCCTCAGTGAGTCACCAAAGACTATGAGTGCTGAGACCTCAACTCTGAAAAAGCTATACAGACATGATAAACACTGCATGCTGCCAGTTTTCCCAGAGAAATAAAGAAGGCTTTATAGGAATATGTAAACCTTTGCAGCAGACCAGCCCCAGGTGTGGACCAGGTAGGCTGTGGTCCAGCAGGCTGCTTTGTCTATGCCAGGGCTGTGGAAAACCAGGTTGGCTGCTGTGACTGCAGCTGTCACCACCCAGAGAACAGGCAGGATGTCTGATGTGATGTCCACTGCTGGGTTTCGGAGGCTTCTCCAGCAGTGCTGTGTCCAGCAACATACTACCCACCCTCTCGGAGTTGCTGGTGGTGGACACTTTTCACATGGTCTACAGCCTGTCTCCCTCCAATTCCTTTCCCATAGCAACAGCAGCCCCATCCTTAGTCCCTCTGCTTTGAGGCAGAAACATTGCATTTTGCATATGTTGTGAGAAGTGTTGAGCTGGCTCTGCTTTGCAGAACTGGGGCTTACATGTATACCAGAAACCCCCTCTGATTTAATTATAAAAATTGGTGTGCCCTGTTCACCTCTTCGGTAGGTTTTGACAAACAAACAAACAAACAAACAAACAAAAAAGGCAGCTTTGTAAGAGATTTGGAATACTGGAAAGCGACCCAATCTGGGACAATACAGAAGGCGAGTGGAAATCAAATATGCATGAACCATTTATCGTTATTAGAGATTATTAGGTAGGATCGCTACATATATTTGTACACTGAAATGCTTTTTTTTTAATTCTAGGTAAAGCTTACTACATTTTTCTCTATCAAGACATGCTACCTAAAGGTATTTCTCTTATTAGTTCTGGGTGAGAGACAAGTAATTTCATACAGTGCTGTTCACATTCCATACAACTAAACTCACCACCTTTCTTAAAGCAACAGTCAAAACAACCCACCCTCCCAAGTAGACAGATCCATAAATTCTTTAAAACCTTATCTCATATTCACATACACACAAAATAAGGGTCTCACTGTGTTCTGAACTGTGAGACTCGGTGAATGAGTGATGCAGAATCGCCTCCTAGAATTGCAGGGTCTCCACTGAAAATACACGTGAGGTATGTCTCATCAGGCACTGAATCTCTCCACCAATTTTGGTAGGAATCGGCTCTGTTCCCCTATGCTTACCAGTCCCTTTATTTGAAAAAAAGAATTCAACAGTCTAACTGATTATCACATAAGTAATTGTTTCAGAGAGAACCAAAAGATGTAAAGAAGAACTAGTTAGGTGGAATCTACTACTGGTGTTATGAAAACATTGCTTTGGGAAATAAGTTCTTAAGTAGTAATCTGTATGTGATACAGAGCTAGTTTTTCAGTTTGACACATGTTCTCTTCAGAGGGGAAAAAGAAATCAACCTGACTTCTGTACTTCTATAGTTATAAGAACCTCTTTTCCAAATTTGTGATCTTCTCACTTCATATGTTTCCAGATTCCCTTGATTTGTTAAAGCAGTAATTCATGGGTGCAAGTGGAAACATCTGGGCAGTGGGAGGGAGTAAAAGGTAGCCAGAATAAAGAACAATTGTGTGGAGCACAGACAAGGCGCTGAAGAACTTTGCTGCTTATTTCTTGGTTGTTGTTTTTTTTTTTCTTTATGGCTTGCGTTGGTGGGATTTACAGTCTAAAATCTTTAACTCACTGTTAGTGCTGGTTCTCATCTGGGAATATATACATTTAAATGCTCATACTGTTGTAGGCACTGAAAATTAGCAACCTTTTTTTACACTGCTATTCTATAAAAAGCATAGGGAATGCCCATAAGAGGATCTTTTCCTTTAGCAAAAAGACACAGCCTGATTAGAACATTATGTAATCTTAATACGCATCTGGTATCTTTGGTATCTAACTCAGAACTCAAGTCCTAAGATGCTGGTGGTAACGGCACGCTGGAAGACGTAAAATTGCCAACCTGATGACTTTTTCATGGGTCGTCCAGAACTGATGGGTATTGCTAGATGAGAAGGAGCACATGGGAGGGGAAGAAAGATAAGTAAAAGAGTCACTGTTGCTCCTTCCTCTATGGTTATGACAAGAAGCCAATGCCCAGCCATAAGCAGGGACAGGTTGGTGGAGGATTAGGAATACTGACAGATACCTGGCCTCCAGAGGAGGTTGGGAGTGTCTGAGCAAGAAGATGGTCTTTGAATGCAAGTTCCCCAAAAGTGAGTAAATAAAAATAAGCATTAAGAACACGTGAGGGAAAAAAAAATGGGGGGGGGGGGAAGAGAGGGGTATGGCAGGGAGAAGAGATTGCAGGATGGTGAAAGAAAAGGTGGAAGTGGACAATGGAGCCAGAGACCTATGCAAAAATAAACGCAAAGGATGAAGGAAAAAGAGATTTTGCTGTTTCAGAGAACTGAAGGAAGTAATTAAAATGAAATCTGGGAGAAAATCATAGAGAAGAAGCAGGGAAGACAAAACATCTTCTGAATTGCAGCCCACAGATTTCCCAGTGCAATGAATGGCTAGCTCAACAAATCTCATCCAATTTGTGGAACATTCAAAATACCTTTAGTTAATTTTGTAACCTCCTCCCTGGAAATGCAGTACACTTTCTATGCCACTAAAGATGTGTCTCACAAGTGGAAGTAGTGATTAATTTGACAAGTAATTAACTATTGAGCCCAACTGTCCCATCAGTAACCGACTTGAATAGAGAGACCAGTGAATGTGATGACAGGCAGTGGAACATTAATGAGTAAAATAATGATAATCCTATAGAGGTTAAATAGGAATGACAAAACAGCTATGTTGGCTCTTGCCCACTCTGAGCTTGTGCACTGAAGAGGTGTAGTCAGTCAGTCTCCAAATGTTACATACATTTGTAACATGTATTCATGTTACATGTATTCATGTTACATGTTCCCGCCATTGTGCAGCGGGAGAGATATGACTTAGTCGCCATCACAGAAACATGGTGGGGTGGCTCTCACGATTGGAGTGCTGCAATGGATGGCTATAAACTCTTCAGAAGGGACAGGCGAGGAAGGAGAGGCGGTGGGGTGGCCCTGTATGTTAGGGAGTGTTTCGATTGTCTAGAGCTCAACGATTGTGATGATGATATGGTTGAGTGTTTATGGGTAAGGATGAAAGGGAAGGCCAACAAGGCAGATATCCTGCTGGGAGTCTGTTATAGACCACCCAACCAGGATGAAGGGGCGGATGAAGAGTTCTACAAGCGTCTGGCAGAAGTCTCTCAATCGCTAGCCCTTGTTCTCGTGGGGGACTTCAACTTCCCGGACATCTGCTGGAAATACAACACGGCAGAGAGGAAGCAGTCTAGGAGGTTCCTGGAGTGTGTGGAAGACAACTTCCTGACACAGCTGGTAAATAAGCCTACCAGGGGAGATGCCTCGCTCGACCTGCTGTTTACAAACAGAGAAGGACTGCTGGGAGATGTGGTGGTTGGAGGCCGTCTTGGGCTTAGCGACCATGAAATGGTGGAATTCTCAGTTCTTGGTGAAGTAAGGAGGGGGGCCAGTAAAACCACAACCATGGACTTCCGGAGGGCGGACTTTGGCCTGTTCAGGACGCTGGTTGAGAGAGTCCCTTGGGAGACAGTCCTGAAGGGCAAAGGGGTCCAGGAAGGCTGGATGATCTTCAATAAGGAAGTCTTAAAGGTGCAGGAGCAGGCTGTCCCTATATGCTGTAAGAAGAACGGGCGGGGAAGACGACCAGCCTGGCTGAATGGGGAGCTTTTGCTGGGACTCAGGAAAAAAAGGAGAGTTTACCACTTGTGGAAGAAGGGGCAGGCAACTCAAGAAGAGTACAGGGGTCTCGTTAGGTCGTGCAGAGAAGAAATGAGAAAGGCAAAAGCCCAGCTAGAACGCAATCTGGCTGCTGTCGTTAGAGACAATAAAAAATGTTTTTATAAATATATTAATGACAAGAAGAGAGCCAAGGAGAATCTCCATCCTTTATTGGATGCGGGGGGGAACATTGTCACCGAGGATGAGGAAAAGGCTGAGGTACTTAATGCCTTCTTTGCCTCAGTCTTTAATAGTCAGACCAGTTATCCTCAGGGTACTTGGCCCCCTGAGCTGGAAGACAGGGATGGCGAGCAGGATGAACTCCCCATAATCCAAGAGGAAGCAGTCAACGACCTGCTACGCCACCTGGATGCTCACAAGTCTATGGGGCCGGATGGGATCCACCCGAGAGTGCTGAGGGAGCTGGTGGAGGATCTCGCCAAGCCACTCTCCATCATCTATCAGCAGTCCTGGTTAACAGGGGAGGTCCCGGATGACTGGAGGCTTGCCAATGTGACGCCCATCTACAAGAAGGGCCAGAAGGAGGATCTGGGGAACTACAGGCCTGTCAGTCTGACCTCGGTGCCGGGGAAGATTATGGAGCAGTTCATCTTGAGGGCACTCACAAGGCATGAGCGGGACAACAAGGGGATCAGGCCCAGCCAGCATGGGTTCATAAAAGGCGGGTCCTGCTTGACCAACCTGATCTCCTTCTATGACCAGGTGACCCGCCTAGTGGATGAGGGAAAGGCTGTGGATGTGGTCTACCTGGACTTCAGTAAGGCCTTTGACACTGTTTGCCACAGCATTCTCCTAGAGAAGCTGGTGGCTCACGGCTTAGACAGGTGTACTCTGTGCTGGGTCAAAAACTGGCTGGACGGCTGGACCCAGAGAGTTGTGGTGAATGGAGTTAAATCCAGTTGGCGGCCAGTCACGAGCGGTGTTCCCCAGGGCTCAGTTTTGGGGCCGGTCTTGTTCAATAACTTTATCAATGATCTGGATGAGGGGATTGAGTGCACCCTCAATAAGTTTGCAGACGACACCAAGTTGGGCGGGAGTGTTGATCTGCTCGAGGGTAGGAAGGCTCTGCAGAGGGACCTGGACAGGCTGGATCGATGGGCCGAGGCCAACTGTATGAGATTCAACAAGGCCAAGTGCCGGGTCCTGCACTTTGGCCACAACCCCATGCAGTGCTACAGGCTTGGGGAAGAGTGGCTGGAAAGCTGCCTGGCGGAAAAGGACCTGGGGGTGCTGGTTGACAGCCGGCTGAACATGAGCCGACAGTGAGCCCAGGCGGCCAAGAAGGCCAATGGCATCCTGGCCTGTATCAGAAATAGTGTGGCCAGCAGGAGTAGGGAAGTGATCGTCCCCCTGTACTCGGCACTGGTGAGGCCGCACCTCAAATACTGTGTTCAGGTTTGGGCCCCTCACTGCAAGAAGGACATTGAGGTGCTGGAGCGTGTCCAGAGAAGGGCAACGAGGCTGGTGAGGAGTCTGGAGAACAAGTCATATGAGGAGCGGCTGAGGGAACTGGGGTTGTTTAGCCTGCAGAAAAGGAGGCTGAGGGGAGACCTCATCGCTCTCTACAACTACCTGAAAGGAGGTTGTAGCGAGGTGGGTGTCAGTCTCTTCTCCCAAGTAACTAGCGATAGGACGAGAGGAAATGGCCTCAAGTTGCGCCAGGGGAGGTTTAGATTGGACGTGAGGAAAAAATTCTTTACTGAAAGAGTGGTTAAACATTGGAACAGGCTGCCCAGGGAAGTGGTTGAGTCCCCATCCCTGGAGGTATTTAAAAGACGTGTAGAGGAGGCGCTTAGGGACATGGTTTAGCGGGCATGGTGGTGTTGGGTTGACAGTTGGACTCGATGATCTTAGAGGTCTTTTCCAACCTTAATGATTCTATGATTCTATACCAAAGTAAAAGTTAAGACAAAAGGGCTGAGCCTATCCCTGATCTGATCTCTTACAAAAAGGAGTGGGCGTTTTATGAATATCCACTCTGAGTACAAATGAACTTAGAATTTAAGCAAGAACTGATATATTTGATTTATATATACAGTGTAGAGAACTATCCCTAATTTTTTAAGAGCTCTTTGCATCTTTCAAGGACTCCTGCCCCCTTTTACTATCCAATATGGATCATGCTGAAAGTAAATTCCTCTATTAAATGTCAGCATCTCCAATAAATGCATTAACATCTTAGCCAAGCAGATTGTTCCAAGATATTTTAAAATGGTTGGTACATTTTATATGTAGCAAAGGTCTTTAGAGATGCCTGTTTATCTTGGTTTCCTGTTAGTTTGGTAAGGACTGAAGCACTAGGCTTCATCACAGGCCAAGACTATCAGACAGGATGAACTTCCGATGAACATTGACCACTGAGACTAATAATACCTGATTATAGTGAATGTTTCTCCCGCATGGACACTTACAATTCTTCACACAACAGACACTGAGAATATTCACAGCTGCTTTTGTCCCTCCCTGTAAACTGATGAAGCCCCCACCAAAATGCAAATGAAAATGCTGCCTTCATCATAGCACCGAGGTCTCATCTTTTCTGCTTCCAGCTTTATTAACAGAAAGATTGTTCGAAAAAAAACCCAATCACATCAACAACCACAACACCAAAGCAAATTAACTCACAGGGCAAGAACTTAGGCTCAGCTGTTGCTGGCTTTCCTTCTTTCAGAACTTTCTCCCAAATATTTGAAGTCTAACAGTCCACATCTGCCTCCGGCAGGCAGCAGGAGATTCTGGCAGGCCCCAGTCTCTGCTGTGAATCTGGGGCAGCAAGACATTCCTGCTCATTTGTCAAGTCCAATTTGAAGTTCAGCTAAAGATTTTTGTGTTACGAGGATTTCACAACCCCTTTCTGCAGAATGCAATGCAGATGAAACATTTGAATTAGTAAAAGGATATTGCAGAGTTTGCAATGCAAAATTAGACCAGATAAAATTGTAGAGGGAGCATTTTTAAGAGAAAGAGAAATAAGCGTCACATTGGGGTTAGAGTCCTCACAGAGAGAAAGTTAGAAGTGGAGCTCTGTCACTTCAGGGATCTTTGGAAAATGGCAATTTATTCCTTGGAGAATGCAGCAATGAACCAGCTGGTAGGGAGGGGTGATGCCAGATGCTGCAACGTCTGCATTGAGGTAGGAGGGGAGCAGATGAAGGGAACGTGTTCCAGTATAATAGTCAGCTAGAGGAATATTACTTCAGGAAATAAAAACATAAGAAGAAAAAAATACAGTGGTCCAGCATACTGGAAACTGGAGGTTAATGCAGAGCTCTATTGTCTCCCAAAGACAGAGACAATTTTCTCGTAATGAGAATTTTATTATTGTTGCCCATCTCCATGACACAGGAGGATCATGGCTCTGGGATCTCAGAGAGACAAAGTTACAGCCAGACAACCATTGTCCCAGAGAGTGACAGAGGAGAGAGGTTTGTCATGCTGGTGGCAGGGTTTCCTTGGAGGATGTAGAGGGGAAAGAAAAAAAATGCTTTGAAGATGCTGTACACAATCATTTAAGTTTCAAGCTGGGACTGACGTAAATCTCACACTGAGAATGAAGGATGACAGAGTTGCTGTGGGACTAGCAGCCAGCAATGGACCACCCCATGAAGACAGTTTTTCACTTACACATTAACTTCACAATATGCAGTTTTTAGTCCTGTTGATGTTGATGCATCCTTATGTTTCTAGCAGCTGCCTATGCACAGTATATATTACGGTAGAGGAATAACAAATCAGAGAATGCTTTCTCATGAGACTAAGCTAAGCAAGATGCCTGTCTAGTGGTAGCCAGCTTCTTTCTTTACTAATAAATTCAAACCATTATATCTCCTTCATTCTAGGACTGACTCCAACACTCAGTCAGCCTCTGCCTTACAGAAGAGCTGACAGTTAGACCAATTTTAAAGCATGCAAATCTCCTAGTCTGGACTGCATCTTTCCCAGAAGAAGCAGAACTGAGCTTAGAAAACAAAATAATATACCCTGAAACCACTAGTTTTAAGAGGAGCTTGTCACTAGACGGGTATCTGATAAAGGAGTGTTTTAAACCACTTCTCCCTGGCATCCTTTCCACCTATGACTCTTGACCTGAAAATCAGCTCACAGGAGCACTGTAATCACAGAAGCAAGAATATCGAGCCCTGACCCCTCTTTCTGGCAAACGCAACTGAAGGGAAAGCTGAGACCATGGTTTGCTGGGGTAGAAGCAGCAATACAGAAAGCATTCATTTCCTTAGCAACTAGGACAACCTCTTCTTTAATTAGCACATCATGGTCTGAACTTTGCTAATAAAACCTGCCTACACTGCATGATAACCATGGGTTAGGTAATCTTGCGCTTGCCAACATACGGCAGCCTACCACGCTTCTGCGTCCTGACATTCTCCACACTAGCACTCTGTTCTCAGGTCCCACATCTGCAGGCATGCTGTGGGTGGTGGCAATGGATGATACATCCTTGCGGTTTCTCACCCTGGACTCATGATCCTGTATCCCATCATACATTTCTCTGGGCTGGCAGGCACAGGGTGCTGTGGAGCAGCTTCTCTGTGCTCTCTTGGGATTTGGGAGGTTACTGTCTATGCCAAAGGAACTAGTTTCCTGGCATTAGCTTAGCAAATACGGTAGAGGAATAAGAGAGCTACTTCACTGCCCAAGCAGCCCCCCTTGGCCTGTCCTCCCTGATTACTACTCTGTGCCACCTTCTTCTGGAGCTTCTTCCCTAGCAGTGTCACTGACGACTGATAGACTTGCGTAAGAAATCACCAAGATGCAGTGACACCAGCAATTACAGAATACACTCTTCTAGAAGATATGTCATATGGGTTTGTAGTGCAGTTGTGCTCTGTTTCTGCCCCAATATTACAGAGAAAAAAAATAATTAAATAAAAACCTGGTCAATAAAAACTAAGTAGCTGGATGAAAACAAGTTTTGAGAAAAAATAAAAATGAAGGTTTACTAAACCATTGTCATAGCTCTAACTACGGCTCATGTAGACCCACTGAAGCTTCTATCAGCGTAGCAATAGTAGCACTAAGTTTAGAGCAGACAGTAAAACTGGTCTGAGATACAACATGCTCAAATATTTATTCTGGGCTGAGTTCTGTACTGCCATGGGTATTGGAGAGGTAGAGTGCAAAGTTAGCATGGGTATGCCTGTATGAAATCCTACCAGTGGAGAAAATCATGTTCTGAAACAACAGAACTCGCTATGTGGGAGAAATAGTGCATTCAAAAGAGGAGAAAACTAAATTTTGATTTTTAAAAATGCATTATTTAATAACAATATGAACTAAGGAAGCAAATTCTTCTTTTTCTTTTTCTGTTTTAATGAATTAATCCTGGGGATTAGAGAAAGAACACAAGATCACATGCTGTGTTTGGAAAGCCTGCTCAGCAGAACAGTGGATGAGGCTGTGAGTACTTGTGGGATCACCTTCAGTATGCTTTTACCTACAGTTTACATAAAAGTATATGTCAGGAGGTTTCTTAATTACAAGATTTACATGTTAGAAATGTCAAAGGAGAGTGTTTCACAATGATGATTTCTGAAGGTATCTGGTTTGGGTTTGGGTTTTGGATTTTTTAACGTTGAACAACTATGAACTGAAAGAGAAAGCTGCTGCCATCCTACAAGAAGCGAGATAACCTATTCAAGATACCAGATACCGCTTGTAAATATACTCTCTGAGAACCAAGAAATCCACCTCAGGATCAGTAAATTCTCTGAGTGCACATACATGCTGTACAGTATCATGCACACATAAAATATCAAGCCTATGTTCTCAAATGAGGATAATACTTGGAATACTAGCAACAAGGTGCTTTTCTTCTGTGTTTGAAAATTTCAGACTTTCAACAGATCATTGCCCCAACAGAATCAGCGATTCAGAGAAGTGAAGTGCTGTGATCAAAGACGTACACCGTGCTTCTGAAGAGGAATTCAGGAAATGCCACTTCAGCTAGTATAAAGAACTGTCACCTCTTCGCTCTGGTTATGTGCATCCCTAAATTAGCCATTAGATAATTCTGCCACTTCGCTGAACTTTTGCACATTCTGCATTGAAGGGATTTATTCTTCCTTGTCCAGGAAGAAAGGCTTAAGTGGTAGTTATGGAAATAAAAGAGAGGATAAAGCTCCCATGCAAATCTTATGTTTTGTGTATTTTCTTATTTGACTATAAAAGTGATATTCCTAAAGGTGTGGAGTCAGGGATATTTTAAAACTGCTGATAAGCATCATCCCACTGCTAGCTTAATTGAATACTAGTGATTTACCCATTACAAAAGACAGTTTGTTCCATCACAAAATCTTTTCCTAGTGTATGAAGGCATATCAGGAGAGTGTAATATCAACTGCATGAACTACTTCTATAAAATAGAAATAGTGACGTTGACTTCCTCTTGTGTTTTGAGATCTACTGATGAAAATTGCAGTAGGGGCAGGTAATTTCATTATTACTCTAAAAGCCTGTTGCTCCTCTCTGCGCTGGCAGATACTCCTCTCAACCAATTAAGATATGAGATTAAAAGGATGCTATCAATTTACAATATTTTTCCTTTAGCTGGAATAGTAATAACACCTTGGAAACCACACAAGAAAATTGCTTTCCAAATGAAATCTGACATTCTTGAGCACTACCATTTGTTTTCATGCACTGATCCCTCTACCTGTGGAGAGATCTTGCTGACAGTTTCTGCTGCTCTCCTGCCCCAGGATACTGATGATGATACTACATTAAACATCTCCTTGGAAGCCAGCAAGCCTCTATTGCTTCTGTAAGCATCTCCGGCAAGCAGAGCTGTCTCTTCTGTTCCTGTGCAATGGAAGCACAGGGGTATATCTCTTGCTTATCGCATCTTTTGTTTTGTAACTGAGGACTTAGCCATCAAGAGAACATGCTTCCCCAGGTTCAGTTTAAGCCTGTTTCTTTCACATCCTGAATGTGATAGTCACCTCCAGGTGGGCCTCCATGGAAAGCCTTCTGTCAGCCTGCACACTCCAGAGCAGTGGCAGGATTAACACACACAGAAAAGTTGAGGTACTTGGTATATAATTGGAGTCCTGGCTGCTCTGACATAGAATTTTGGAGATCTCTTGTAAACTTTGATGGGATTTTAGAGCTGTGACTAAGACATGGGAATCTAGCATCTTGTTCATTAAAATCTGGAATTTCTGCAGTATTTTGCCTTCCAGAGATACTTGCCTTTGGAATAGGAGGGCCTTCCCATATGGTGATGACCTGTGGGAGGGTAGAAGAAAGGCAGAGGTATTTGCTGTGAAGTTTTTCTTCTCACTGTTTCTGTTGTGGAGAGATAGTCAGGAGAGGGTTTTCAGAGCTCTCCTTATTCTCTAAGTCTCTCTTGTCCTTTCTGAAAAATCTTAAATATGTCAGCCCTCCAGACCTGAGGAATTTTGGGTCACTAATGCCTGGGTTAGGGTGCTCAAGAAGATTCAGGAAAGCATTTTATTATGTTTGCTCACCAAAAGACACATCTTTGAGGGGAAAAAAAGCTAAAAATACATAAGTGTTTTCGATTAAAAATACTTTTAAAACAGTAAACTTAGGTGTGAGGGCTCCTGTCAGCAATTTGCTTTGCACATAAATAGTGAATGGGCTAAAACAGGTAACTTTCAATAAGCTCACATATTTTCTAGTGTATTATCCGCACTCTTTACTGAACAGTGGGCAGAACTAAAGATGATCGCATGTGTGTTAAAGTTCTCTGTCACTGGTAGTTTACACAGGTTTTCCATTAGCTCGAATAGATGGCATCTGACTTGCTGGAGAAGGAGCGCTGTGTATTCAATTCTGATTTGCCATTATCATAAAACACTCTCTAGTGACAATGTATAGCATGTGATAAACTGGTGAAGCAATGTTAAGAAAAAAAATATCAGTGCTATAATTTGTTGACATATTTAAAACTCATCCCTGAAATGGATTCCTTTGACTGAAGGAGTAACTGTACAATGGCCACAACTCTTGCCAGAAACCTCTTGTTTGCCCAAGTGGAAACCGAAGTCCCCAAAACCTTGCTTTATATTCACCCACAGCACAGTGTGAGCAGAAGCCCCTCTGTTTCACACCATCAGGGCACACATATTTGGCCAGTCAAGGGGACTGTTGGGTTCAGCATTCTTAATCGCTTTATAATTGGATTATTTGTTGGGCCCCTTTTTGTGCATTTATCAGCAAAGTCCAGATCAAAAGAGGTCAAGCAAAGCCTCCCCAAACTTGCCACTGCCCTTTCCACAATTGAGATCACTCCTTTAAACTTTAGAAGACTAACATTTTTCTTTATGGCATCTGTGGACTGGGGAAACATTTACTTCAGATGAAATGTATTTCCATAAGACTGACAGAGGGCCCCTATAGGCTTGCTTGCCTTATGGGAGCAGGGCAAGAGGAAATGCCAAGGGCAAATCTCTCTCAGACATGCAGTCTTGTTTCTTTTTGATCCAGTGTGTGTTTTTTTTTTTTTTTTATTCTTCCCTTAAGCAATGAATTGAGCTCCTGCAGCAGAGGAAGGATTGTTGACTTACAGAGTACACACATAGTGGAAAGGTTACTTCATTCAGAGGGAAAAAAGAAAAAAAGGAAGAGGAAATGCTCCCCAAGTTGTGTGTGTGCATCTAGAAAAGGAAGCTTTTCTACTCATAAACAGATGTGTCAAAAGAGAGCTCCTTTAAGGCACCTCCAGCAATCCTTCTAGATGACTTTTCTTATTGTTTTTAGCAGTAACATGAGCACACTTGAGAACCCCACTCCTAGATCACAACCCCATTTTGTTAGCAATTGTACAAATGATCCCACACTGCCCCCTAGTAGAGGATCTTACAGCTCTTCAGGACAGTACACAGAGCAATTACCAGGCCAAAAAATTGTTTCTAGTTTACAAAGAGGATCACACAATAAGTATATTCCTTGGCTGGACACAGAAAAAGAAGCTATCGACCCCTCACTGAAGGTTTTGGTTTTTTTTTTAAACTTATGAAGAAGGTTCCTCCCTGTTATCTCCAAAAATGCTTGTGAAAATGCAGCATGAGGATGAAGGGTTGATCTTAATTCCCCAATATGAATATGAACTGTCCTTCTGCCTCTGGGGAGAGCTCAAGTGGGAAGAGTCACAGAGAAAGTAGACGTCTCTGGTAATTACTTCTGTGGATGAGAAAGAGTGTAATAAAAGCAGGCCATTAATGGACTTCAGTAGTGTTCGCAGTCAAAGTACACGAGCCTTGTATCAGCCAGAAGTTGGGAGAGCTAAAGCAATTTCACCAGCTGTGTGATCTTTCTATGACTGGAACAAGAGGTTTATGGGTGGGAGCTTGGTTCTGACAACACAGCCTCGCTTGTAAAGCCTTCATGTACACAAGAGTACACAAAAGTTTGACGTCCCTCCAAGAGCAAGGACAATGAAAGCCATTAGTATGAACCCTCTGATTCAAGCACATGTACCTTAGGACATGACAAAGGAACAACCACATCCTGGATGAAATCAGTTCTCTTCAATGTTTCTGAAGGGTGCAGAGGAGCTGTGGGGGGTTTTCCAAAAGGGGAAACAATAAAATAAAGTTTTTTAGTTAGTTCTTAAAATAACTAGGGCTAAAATATTCCATACCAACCCTGACAACTTATGTCTGACTTGCTGTCCTTTGAGACAGCCAACCACAGCACTATTTTTTAAATTCCAGCAAGGAATTCAAAACTGCCCAAAGAGTCCTCAAGCCATAACGAAATGCTCATGTGGTCTGGATATAACTTTGTGCTCAAGCCTGTGTGTATAATCAGTGCATGCACAATCACCTTTATTTATTGGTATCTGAGTTTTCCAAGACAAATTCAGCCTCTTGCTCACAAAATTCCTTCTTCTCAGAGACTGCACACCCATTGCTTTTCACATAATAGAGGTAATTTATTTCCCTGTTGCATCACTTTGAAAATGTGGCTGTTTCTGGAATGCTATTGAGCCAAATAGTTTAGATATCTGGCCAAGAGTAAGTCTGTAAAGTTGGAGCAAGTAAGAGTTCAATTCAGTGCCAGTTCCCCAAATAGCTGTATTGTGCAAGTTCCTCTAGTGCTTTCTCTATATGAGGCAACACCTTCTCTTCATTTGTCCTTGGACCTTTTAGTTGTATATCATTTTGCTAGTGCTTTGTAACATGCTAAAGGTACGTTGGCGTATTTCATCTGTGATTTTGCACCAGGCCACGAAGCAGCCCTTTACGTGAAATCAGCCTGTGGCTGCACAGAGGTAAGCAAAGTTTACAGTCTCTATACTGCATAGAGCTGTTGCTTGAAATCTCCATCCACAGATATAGTGAAAACTTGACTGGACAAGGCCTTGAAAAACGTGATCTAAATTTGAAGTGAGTTTAGAGCAAGAGGGTTGGACCAGACAACCTACTGAGATCCCTTCCAATCTAAACTGTGCTGCGATTTTTCCCAAGCCAGGCATGACAATGAGCATGATGCAAAGTAGAATTAAAAGCAGACTGCTTTGATTCATTAGAACTAGGGTAGAGATGGCCAGGCCACCAAAGAATGTTACCCCAGCTCACTCGCACAAATGTTTGATGAGAGGTGGAGTGCTGCGGAGTGGGGACACTGTCCTCTGTGACTGCTGATCTCAGCTCTTGGGCGAACAGCGGTCACCTACATTCAGCCAGACAATAGTGTCTCCTTCCTGTAGATTTCAAAGTGTCCTCAGTCCCACCTCAGGTGCTGAAAGGAGTCGTAGTTCCCTGCTCATGATGGACCCTAAGTGTACACAAGAAAGGCTTGTCTTTGTGAAAGAAGTCTTTTGACTGTAGGGCTTGTCTTACTTTCTAAAATCAATGTTGCTGTCCCACCAAACTGCCAATATAACAGAGTTTAGGACTGCTGTCAGAAAAACCATCAGCAGCAAGACTCTTTCCCTTTTCTAAGCAACATAGCTATGCTAGCAAACTCCAAAGGTGGCTCTGATTCTTGTTACTTGTTGGAGAATCTTACTGGCGGTGCTCTAACTTGAGGAAATTAGAGCAGCCCCCAGAAACTCTGCTGCAGTTTCAACAAGAGTCCAGAGCAGTATAGACACGACGGGTATGATTCACTTCTCCAGATTAATCTTGTCTTAGTGTAGGTGTCTAAAATAGGTCAAATGAATCACAGCCTAAAATTCCTGCTTAAAAAGGAGTCTACTTGCCTTGCTCAAACATGCATGTCTCTGTTACGAATGACTCTCAACAGACATTTCTAACACTAGACCCACTATAGGAATAGTACATATATAGAATCATAGAATCATAGAATCATTGAGGTTGGAAAAGACCTCTAAGATCATCGAGTTCATATATATGTCAATATATATGTTGCTATATCAATATATCAAGTAATCAATATAACGAAACAAGATATTTCAGTACATGCAAAATAATTGCCAACTTTTCTTAACATTTCCCAGATGGGAATTTCATCATTTCTGGGTTCCAGAAGGAAGGCAGGTTCCAGGATTGCCCACCAAATGTTGTGTATTTCTCTGGAGAGCTCCAGACATCAGTCACTTACAGGTGACCAAAGTCTTCTCCATCTTCCAGATCCCAAGGGCTCTCCTCTACCTTTAGAGTCACCACATGACAGGAGCTGCATTTTTTATATCCAGGAAAAGACAGCTGTAAATATGAGAGGAAGGACTATCTGGCATTCTTCTAAATCCGGTAAATTCTTTCACTAATATGGTAACAGTGTCTCTTATCTTATCTGAGAAAGGATTCGTTTAGTTTCCTCAAGAGAAATAGCAGATAGCTTTTCACAATGTTCAAAGGTCCCATGGATCATATTAATTTCATTCATAGGTCTGGCCAAATAAATTTAATTACACTGCACTGGTCCCTCATTTAACCTCATTATTCTAGTTTATTTCATAAAGAACATAGTCCTTGCTAGCATTTTTTTTAAAGCCAGGGGATAACAGCCAACACACACACACACGCAGAGCCCTTCTCCCTTGAAAACAAATAACGTTACCACTTGCAAGCAAGCTTTTACTTCTTGCATGAACAATCAGTAGTCTACAAAAATCATGCCTATAACTTTGATCACAACGTACTGCTGCGCTTGCCTATCACAGCAAAAAGTTTTTATGCAGTTGTCTCAGCACTCTGAAATACACCTATATAGGAACGAGAAAAATTTGCTGAGCAGAGTCTATCAGAGCAGAATTTCCTACCTGAAATGCCATTCTGGATGTTTGGTTTACCCAGCTTTGAAACAATCCAGAGTAAGGTGTGTTAAACATGCATATGCGCATATACCTGCATAATGGATATATGGAAAGATTCAGATGAGAGAAAAGAATACCATAAAATAGGGATACAAATGATTGTGTCTTCATATTTTAATAATTTCTGTAGTAAAAGATGAAGACCAAGACTCTTGGTGATCATCAGTATTTCAGCACTTCCAAGCACCCACCACAAAGGATCCCTAAGTTTTGAATAATTCACTCTCTGACAAGATCCCTTTAAGGTATTTCAAACCAAAGCAACCAGAAAAATCACAGTATATACTACATGACTATTAATTCATCCATTTATTCTTGGCACAAGCTCATAATTTTCACTATTAAACACCTAGATAAGTACCAAGAAATCACTATTCACTGGTCAAATGTGTCCCCATCAAGCAGAGTTTATGCTAATACTTTCTCAGTTAAGTAACAGTTATTCATTATCCTCAGGCTAAATTGTTTCACTGGCAGATGTCTCATTAAAACAGCTGTTCTGAGCAACCACAACCATGCAAAACAGGGGATTCTCTATTGTCATTATTGTTGTTGTTATTATTAATGATAAGCATTTACATAAACACTTCAGATGTATGTAACTCACAATTACTCTCTACGTACTCCTTACCCTGGAAGTATGGTGATTCAGAGACCATTTGCCACAGTGGAAGCAATTGCTAATTGGTGATAACACAACACAGCATATGTTTTTTGATATTACTGTTATGCTGAAGCAAACGTTTGACCTTACCTTATGCTATTTTGGAATTTTTCCTCCACAACCTAAAGAAAAGCATAATGCATTTAGAAAGGACAGCAGCATTCTCGGTAGCTAGAAGAGGGCCAGGGAGGTTTCTCTTAGAAAAAGATAACCACCTTCCTTTCCCCTTTTCTTTCCCCACTTCCCTCCCCTCTCTCTTTGGCTTTCAGACTCCTCTGTCTGTGCATTTATTCCCCCTAGAGCCCCATAAACTCCTCTCCCACCTGCACACTATGCCACACTGCTCTCTCCTTCTCCTTGCTGGAGGAGTCCCCATGATGGGAAGGCAGGAAAACCAGGCTTCCAGCCCTCTGCTTTCCTGCTCGTCTGCCTGGAGCACTGCTCAGCCTCCCTTGCCCTGGAGGGAGCCCGCCCAGGTCTTCCTCGAGGGCAATGCTTACAGAGCCGAGCTGGTCCCTACAACCCTCTCAAACATTTAGCAGCCAAGCTCTAACAAGGCTGTAATAAGCACAAATAAAATGTTTCAAATGCTCAACCTTACCAAGTAAAAGCAGTTTTCCATAGCAACAGTACAAGGGGGAAAGGCCACCTCTACCAAATATTATGTCCATCCTCCAAAGGGTGGGGCCACCACAGTTTCTAAAATAAAGTTTTTCCTACTTGCTGTCATGGCAAAATAGTGCTGTCTCTTCCCTTAGTCTCATTTTGGGACATTTTTCAACCATTTTTGTTAAAACTTAAAAAGTATTCTGAGATAAAAATCCCACATGGGAAATATCTATGCAGGTGAAGCTTGAGTAAAAGTTGAAAATAAAGACTTATAAAGGAAAGTGTCAGGAAACCATGGTGAGTGATGTTTCTAACGCTGCTTGCAAAATATCAGAAATTGGGAAAGAAACAGGAATTTGAGCCTGCGCTTCCAGCCTCCCTAATGGATTAGAGAGTGCTTAAGCAGCTCAGATCCTTTGTGACGGGTTTGCAGTCAGGAGCGGGAGAAGCGGGACCACGCCAGTTTGCTCCAGCTCAACATCTGTGCAATTGTCCAGGCAGCCCTTGCGAGGTACCACAGGCCCAGGAGGATGGGGACCATCGGGGGATTGGGTCTGAGCTACAGTAGAAACACGGGAGCAGGATAACCTAACATGGCCGGGTGGGCCAAGCAGGGGAGGAGTGGGATGGCAAAAGGAGACAACCTGCAGGGAGGCTCAGCATCCTGAAGTGGAGCAGAGCTGCCCTGCTTTGCATTAACGGATGCTCAGGCTCAAATGTCAGCATGTCCGCTTCATCAGTGAAGAGGCAGATGAGTGAGCAATTGCCTGATATCCGTGGAGGCTGTGGGGCGTGATTCAGCTGCGTGCGGCAGAAGTGTTGCCACCTCACCTCTAGTGAACTAACACTGTAATGAACACAGCTCCCTTTGTAGAACACTTGTTTTATCTGTTGAATTAGGCTTGTTAGACAAACCCTAGAGAGGTTTTTCTTGTCTTTTTTTTAATTTATTTTTTCTTTTTCATAATCTGTGAAAGTTAAAAGCTTGTTGTTCTTTCACACAGTCAGAGATTTGTCTTTTTGCTGTTTCATAAAGACAAATTTTGACTGCCTGAAATGTCATATCACTGGTAGTGACAATGTGAATGCAAGGAACTCTCAGAGGACAGTTAATCAAGACCATTAGCAAGGTCCCATGTAGAGCATTAAATACCAGTTTGGGAAAATTTAACTGTGTGATAAGAAATAGAACAGGTAAAATCACTGTATTGGTGTTCTGGTCAGTGCAGGCAGAGGTATCTGGAGTTTATGTTGCTCAAATTACATGAGTAAATCAGTTCTGCTTTTTTGTCTTTAATGATGTGAGTGGGAAACACTTGAAATCCCATAACAGTTTTTGAAATTTCAGATTTTTTCCTAACCTAAGCAAAAACAGAGAAATCAAGCTCTTGAAAATGTTCATAGTTAGAAACCCTCCCCATACACAAAAACTAGTTCAAGTGAAAGAAAAATATTTCACTTTAATAATTTTAAAATATTTTTATTTGATTTTGACTGCCTTATCTCTTATGTAGCCCTGGTATTGTGACCCTACTCCTTCACTGAAAAATTATTGAAAAATTTTTTTTTAACTTGCATCTTTTGTTACAAAAATAAAAAAGTGTTTTCTGATAATTTTCAGTTCAATATATTTAATAGCAAAAAAAATCCCTGACCAACCCTCGTTACAGCCATTAACAACTTGCATTATTAAAAGAGGACGGGGAACCCTGGAGTCAGATCCCATCTCCTTTGTCAGGAAGTGTGAATCTTATCTACATACATGGTGAGCTAGATGCAGCTGACAAGATCTAAAGAAGCTTTTAAGCTAATAATTCCTCAGGTACCTTGGAATCTGGGTGAGAGCCAGTGGGAGTTTGGCATGCAATCTGATAAATTTTGGTAGCAATATAGTGGCTTTTCAAGCTTTGATGAACCTTGCGTCAGAATATCTCTAAGAGATAGCATCTTCATCTTTATGCACAGATTTCCGCCAGAAATTCAGTGCCCGTAGCACAACGAGCATGCAGGAGTTGCTTGTTCCCAATCCTAATTATTTCCCTTTTTACTGTGTTACTTCATTTTTGTCTAGAGGATACTCTAGTTATTTTGCAGAAGTACGATTTCACTGGCAGATAGAGAAACTGGAGGGAAGAAAGTATGTGCCGTGACGAGCATGACACAAGGGGTGTCTGGCTGTGACTGTCAGGAGCACGAGGTGCCCATCAAGGTGCCCACTGAAGCCTGACGCAGATCTGCCTGCTCAGGTGCCTCCCAGACGCCGCGACAGAGGCTTCTAATGCCACTGGTTCTGGGGGGGACAAAACCAGAGATGGCAAAGACTGGTTCGTGCAGAAATATTTTGCTTAGGACTGGCTTCAGCCATGACCCAGATGGGAGCTGCACACTGACACTACTGCAGCTGCACCCAGGCCCTGAGGGCACGGGAACTACACTGAGTGATTTTAAAGGAAGGGCATCCCATAACGCACATCTGCTGGGTGTTTCCTGTTTCTTTCCAAAACTAATCCCACACAGGGTGATATGTGGTAGTGCAGGATGAGTGCGTGGGCCTGGTTTACAGCTGGGTGGAGACACCCCTGCTTCAGAGCTGCCGTGGCCGGAGGGTGGCCGAGGGGCAGATTTTCCCACAGGAGCTGGCCACTTAACCTCAGAGAAACATGGGCATCTCCAGTTATTGAAGAGACACGGATGTTCTTCTCACCTCTCATTTGATGGACTGAATTTTCCTCTGGAGGAAGCCATCTGGTTCCATCTTGATGGAATGAACTGGAGGATGTGCTTAAATTAGGTGCCTAATTTTTAAGTGTCTGTGATATGAATCCTGTGCCTAACCACATCAAGAACTTTTAAAAATCCTGTTAAGCATTTTCTTGAATCTTCTGATGCCTAACAATATTTGCAAATCCGGTCCCAGCTATTTTCTTAAAGAAAAAAAAGATAAGTTTAACCTTCATGTTTAGGGTGCTCCAAAATTAAGGCATTATGACTCATGATGAATCATGAGTACTCTAGATCTCAAAAGTTTCTTCATCGTTTTCACTGTCTGAAAAGCAGAAAGTTTCACAGGAAGAGGCAGGCTTCAGGAGCTGTCATGTGGTATGTAAAAACACGCCAGGAGGGCAGAAGGCAATATTCCAAGGTTTGGGAGTTTTTTGTCCTTGCAAATCAAGAGGGCCACATAGAGGTTAAATTCCTGGATAAACATTTATTTTATGTTCTTCAGCACTGAGGAGTAAAAATAGACAAAATGATAACTTCTGTCATTGCCAGAGTGGGTCAGAGAATTCTGGCACAGTCCAGTACAGAAATATATACATAGTTATTCATTACTTTAGACCAGCTTTGCAAATAGCCTGATCTGTGGCTACTTTTTGCAATTATTTTCAGGAAAAAATCTTCCACAGTCTTACAGTAAATAATTCATGAGAGTATTTATCTAAAACTCCCTGTCCCCTGGCCCTGTAACTACTTGCTCTTTAAACAGTTCCTGTGGTTTGTATACATGTAACTGACTGTGTCTCAATCGCCTATGACAGTATAATACAGGTAATTTTCTTTGGCTGCATTACTCTGTCATTACTTTGGCTCTCTGCTTAACATGTCACAGTAATGAATGTATAACAATGCCTGGTAACTTTTCCTCTGCTCTTCTACTAGTTATTTAAAGTGAAGGGAGGGGGGCAGAGACTGAAGTTTAATTAATAATATGTTCATTTCAGCTTTGTAATGAGAAAGAGAAAGGAAAAATATGAAGATGGCTATTTATTTCTTAAGCCAATATAGCTTCAATCCACGATTACGGATGGCAATGTGACTCTATGTGGCTATTTCATTGTGGGTACATAAAAAACAGCAAAGAAAATGAAGTGTAAAAAAACCAGACAAGCAGCAGGAGGAAAACATTTCATCTTGTACACAACTAAATGGGAAAAGAGACAAGCAGGCAACAGATGACAGATGAATGGGCCTATGATGGACTGCATTTTTGTGTCAAAACAGAGCCAACTGTCTAACAGTCATTCAGACGGTAGGAGAGGCACCACACAGCATGATTTCCAGTTCAGCTGGCACTTAGGGGTTTAATTATGTACATGGTGAATATTCTGCGAGGACAATATCCTGGCTTCAGATACAGGCACCCAAAGCCAAGGCTTCTTTCTAGCTCTGCCTCTCCTACTGTTCTTAGTTTTCACTTTGAACTGATATAAAACTGTGCTGTGAATTCCCAGGGATGAGGGAAGCTGTCATAAATGCCAAGCCACCCTTTCCCATCCTTGCCACACGGAGAACATTAATTCCCCTGTTTGCTACTTGCAGGGGTCCTGTGCTCTGACATGAGTCCTGCTATCTGACATGAAGTGGTTTGAAAAGACAAATAAGGCTGGCTCAGGGTTAGTTTTTACATTGGCAGGTGGATATAACCTGCACAGTCCACTTGTTTCCTGCTCTTCTATCTGACCATGCTGTAGCCTAAGCAATGTAGCTCAGCACAGATGCTTTCCTTAAAACTGAAATGACACCAAGAGTGTCAGATAGAGCCTAATTATGAGAAACAAGGATTTCTGACCAGTCAACTTTCAACATGGAAGGAAAAGCAAAAAGCTTTTTACAAAGCACAGCAAGAAACAATTGCTTATTTATGAATAGCTAATATTACAATATAACTAGTACTGTATGATTAGTAGTAAATGGCTCCATCAACTATATTAGAGCATTCCTGTGCCCACAACTGTCATTGGCTGGTAGAAGTCCACGGAATGGCAGATTGAGCAATCACTTCCCATTATTGTTGGTTTCTTTCACACTGCCTCCAACTCTGCTTTTTCTGGTGTAGAACCAGCAGTAGCTTCACTGAAGTCAATGAAGCTAAGCAAGTTAAGTCCAGTGTTGAACCAGAATCCCTCCAGCTGACCCAGCCTCACAGAGGGTCTGCCACGCAGAAGGGCTCCTTTGGTGACTTCACCTATTCATTGCTTTCCACAGAGCAATGTTCAGACCAAGTAGAAGGCGTTGGGTGCAATGTTTGGAAATATTCTGCTTTGGCTGTTTCAAGGCTAAGAAGAGCTTTTCTCCTTGATGGCCATAATCACTGTGAGGCTTTGACCCGTGGAAATACTTAACCTGCTGTTAAATCCAAGGTGCTGCTTGTAAGAAACAGGTACCTTTCTAACACAGTTCTAGTCTTTGAACAAGTAGCCTCAGAGTGGGGGTGAAAGGACTGTCTCTGCAAGAGCAGGAAGATATCATGTCTTCTCCAGGCTGAGTTTCCTTCGGGCTTTTCTTTTTAAGTTTTTAGACATTAGGAAAGTGATGTGGCCTGCAGATTAGACTGTTCACAGTGTGTATATACTGAAGTCATATGCATACCCCTCAGCCCTTGGATTTTGGCTTTGTGGGAAAGATGAATGAAGAGATGGAAGAGAGGGACTGGGGTGCTCTTTGGAGCTCTTTAAATCTTTCACCCTTTGCAAAATAACTTTCCGTACTTGAGACCTCCTGGTTTGTTCGATTTAGTGCCTGCCACAAAGGTGGCAGACCATTTTTCTATACTGATTTGTTGAGACCATGTTGCTGCTGTGTCCTGACTGATCCTGACAAGAATGGGCAGGGACTGTCCTTCAGTAGTTCCTTTCCTTCTTTGCTAATAAGCACCAAAGAAAGGTTCAGGCAGTTGACCATTTGTGTCAATGACCTTCAGGGGTATTCCCCAGCTGTCCAGGCTTGTCCCTCTTGTTGTCTGCTTATGTGATCAGAGAGAACATGAGACAGCTGTGGTGCAGATGTGCTGGCTGTAAAAATACCTCTTTCCAAAGACAAGTTTTCCAGAAATGAGGATTTTCCTAGGCATTTACAGAAAAATTTCTCCTCTTCCCCTTGGCAATATTTTCCTTTCCATTTTAGTAATCAGAATTACAAAATTATCTCCCCCAGTTCACTGATTCCTTCCTTGCCAGCCTTTCAGTTTTCCTGGAGTTTGATTGACCTATGAAATGTAAAACTCAGGGAAAGCATTCACTTTCTACTTGTTTCATTTCAGAACCAACCCAAACTGTGATTTACGCAGTACAAATATATTTAAGTGGAAAATTTTCATCTGGTCCTACAAGAGCTGGTGTCTGTGGACAGGGCCTGCAGCACCTGGGAAGTCATGAGAGGGGCAGGAAGGATGGCTGTCTGCCACATGGCCTAGTACCACCTCCTTACACATCCAGCTAAATCTGGCCCTGTGCTTAAAACAGGTATTCTTCCTCTTCTGCCCTCGTGGCTGTCCTGCCAAGCTGTTTCTGTCTGGGGTAGGGCATGGCTGCCTGCTAACTCCGTCATTGTTGTCAGAGGAAGTGGAAGATCCCTTCTGTACTTGTGCAGTTTTCTCATAGCTTTTAGGAACAATTTGAGAAGTTGTCTCTGATTTACAAAGCCCTTCCAGCTGTGGGCTGCGGTTTCCCTTCCTAAGACTGTTTTTGTTCATTACAGCATTTGAAACAAACTTGGGCTTTTCTGCACGTAGTCTCCAGATCGGAGATCTGGCTATTCTGGCTGCATGTTACTTTTCCTTGGTGCTCTTAAACCGTGGAATTTGCTTCTCTGCTAGTCTAATAGAAGCAAAATATATTGACTCTCACAGCATGTGGCAATCCCTGAGGGTCACAGGTAAATGCACTTTTAATTGCCCTTCTGTTTGTGTGTGTGGTTGGAGATGCAAGGACAGGAAAAGATATAAAGTACTTGCCAAATAAGTGGTTAATTATTTAGCAATAGCAGAGGTGAGCTGAACCAGGAGAAATTGATCTTGCAAGACCTAATTGGAGCTGATTTTTCTAAGGGGAGCAAGCAGCTGCTTGTGACCCCAGGTTTTGCAGAGGTCTAGAGGTCTAACTAGGGTAAGGTAGATACCTGTGCAAGTCTTCCAATGTTTGGGGAGGGAGTAAAGCAGGGAGGCCCATCTCTGCTGTCATTTACCCTGGGCTTCCTCTTAGGACCCTTGTCTATTCTGTTTCCAGAAACACTGCTGCCAGTTTCCCCTACAGCTAGGCAGCTGAGTAGGATTTCATAATGAATTCCCTTGGTTACATACAGATTCTTCCTTCAATATACAGTATGAGACACAGAGAGAGAGCAAGAGGTCTATATACCTTTAATGGACTCTGCTTTATTACTGAACTGCATTATCCCAGCTTCCCAGATGGAATATGCAATTTCAGTGAGTTCACAACCAATGATTTCTCTTTATTTGTCAGTTGTTTTCCTGCCATGTGATACTAAGAGGGTATGAGGGTTGCCGAGGTGTCAGCAGCCAAGGAAATAAATATGCTGATAAAATGACTTATTAGGTTGCAGTAACAGAAACTGTCTAAATTCCTTGCTAACAAAACCTTGTCATGATAAATTACATCCCTGCATTTGAAAACACCCCCAGTTCCCTAATAATAACCTTTCCAGATGAATCTGTGCAGCACCGGCTATGTTTCAGTTTATAGGAGACTCACGCTATGTCCATTTGAAGAATTGATGACCCTCTGTAGCTGTTTCAAATCCAATTTGTCCCACACACTGTGAGATAAAGATTTTCACTTGTGTTGAGCATTAACCCAGAGAGTGCTGAACTTCTGCAGCCCTCTCACAAAATGAAAGCTGAGGAGGAAAGGGGTGTAGAGCTCTGTCTGATGGGAGCAGAGTGGAGATGCAGAAACATGAACGCTGTAGAAGCGCTGAGTGCACATTTTGATACTTTCCTTATAAATCCCATATTAAAAGAAAATCATAAGTGTACATACTATCCTATACGAAATGCTAATGGTTTAGAAGTTCAGGAAATCCTGAGCCAGAACACATTACTAAGACTATAGAAAACATTACATGTACAAGGGAGCTCCCAACATATTATTACTAGAGCTTCCCGAAGGCCAAAGGGAATCATCCAGTACATGGAAACTTCTTTAGAAGGGTTTTAACCCCCTCTTTGGTTGCTTAAACAGAAGGGCCTAGGCTAAGATATGGAATTGTGCCTGTGGCTTTTGGTTATCACAGAATCACAGAATGGCTGAGATTGGAAGTGGCCTCTGGAAGTCATCTTGTCCAATGCCGCTGTTCAAGCAGGGCCACCTACAGCAGGTTCCCCAGGACCGTGTCCAGACAGCTTTTGAATATGTACAAGGATGGAGACTCCACAATCTCCCTGGGCAACCCGTGCCAGCGCTCAGTCACCCTCACAGTAAAAAAGTGTTTCCTGATGTTTAGAGGGACCCTCCTGTGTCTCAGTTAGTGTCCACTGCCCCTTGTCCTGTCACTGGGCACCACTGAAAAGAGCCTGGCTCCATCTTCTTTGCACCCTCCCTTCAGGTATTTATATACATTGATAAGATCCCCTCTGAGCCTTCTCTTCTCCAGGCTGAACAGTCCCAGCTCTCAGCCTTTCCTCATATCTGAGGTGCTCCAGTCCCTTAATCATCTTAGTGGACTTCATTGGACTGTCTCCAGTGTGTCCATGTCTCTCTCGTATTGAGGAGCCCAGAACTGGACCCAGTGCTCCAGGTGTGGCCCGAGCAGTGCTAAGTAGAGTGGAAGGATCACCTCCCTCGACCTGCTGGCCACATTCCTCCTAATGCAGCCCAGGATACCATTAGCCGCCTTTGCCGCAAGGACACATTGCTGGCTTATGTTCAACTTGATGTCCACCAGGACCCCCAGGTCCTTTTCTGCCATGCTGCTTTCCAGCCAGACCGCCCCCAGCATTTACTCGTGCCTGGGGTCCCCTGTAGAACTTCATGAGGTTCCTGTCAGACCATTTCTCCAGCCTCTCGAGGTCGCTCTGGATGGGAGCACAACCCTCTGGTGTATCAGCCACTCCTCCCAGTTTTGTGTCACTTGCAAACTTGCTGAGGGTACACTCTGCCCCGTCATCCAGATCATTAATGAAGATGCTAAACAGGATCAGACCCAGTATTGACCCCTGGGGGACACCACTAGTTGCTGGCCTCCAGCTAGACTTTGTGCCACTGATCAGCACACTCTGGGCCCAGCCATTCAGCCAGTTTTCAATCCACATCATTGTCTGCTCATCCAGCCCATACTTCAACAGCTTGTCTATGAGGATCTTATGGGAGACTGTTGAAAGCCTTACTGAAGTCTGGGTAGATAATACCCACTTACTCTTCCCACATCTGCCAAGCCAGTTGTTTCATCATAGAAGTTTATCAGGTTGGTCAGGCACCAGGTTGGGTACATTCTGAACACTGAACTAGAAATGACTTAAGTAGAAGAGATTTGCAGAAAGCATCTGCTTAACACTTCCTGTGAGTCAGTCTTTTATAGGTATCTAAGATCGTGCATTTAAACTAAGCAGTTTAAATTTTATCTTAAATGAAGCTGGAAGCAAATAGCAATTTGAGATGTATGTCTGACTACACCAGACAACATCTTTACTTTTATGTTTAACGATCAGGGGAAGAAAAGAGCTGTTTAAGAAAAATCCCTCAATTTATGGTTTCCCTTATTAGCACAGATCTATAATACCTACCTATACAGACTGGGAATTATGCCTTTCTGTGTGCTATTAAGTGCTGATTCTTAAGTGTTAGAGATCTATTTTGCCTCTACATGAGGTCTGATTTAATTATTTAGTATTCTGTAAAGGCCTAGTTCCAGCTCCTCCATAAGTCATTGGAAATGTTCCCTTGATCTCAGCTTGTAGGTCCCTATGAGCGCTGCTCAGGCTGAACATTCAGCCTCTGAAAGGAAGAATTACTGCCTGCTGCACATTGCTGAAGCTCTCCCAGCCACCCCTGGTGAGTCACCGCAGCCCCTCTGCAAGGAACAATTGGTCCAGTGAGGAAAACAGGGAAGACAGACCCACAGGAGAGGAACCTCTCCCACCATTACGGCAATATTTTAAGTCGCCTTTTAACTGAGTAACACTATAGGCTGCAAGAACCTGGGTTTTTGGTAACACCTATCCTTCAGCCACATCAGTTGCCCTGGGCTCCTGTATCTGTCAAACCCTTTAACCACCTGCCAGCAACGTTTGAGAAGGACTGTGAATAACGCTCAAGCTTCTGTTTATACTTGCATATGACCTTCTCCAGGTGAAACCCCTTTCCACATGGGGAGTGTCTACTATGTCCTGACTCTGTAGAGAGATCAGATTGGCACTGCATTTCCCCACTATTCAGAGCCTTGCTACTGACCCTGAAAGACTGTCGGGATTGAGTGATATCTCCTCTAAGAAGAAAGGAGGATAGAAAGGGATGGGCTTCAAAGTTTAAAGGGAAACTTAAATCTTCAAAGAGATCTTCAATGCCTGGCTGCCGCCTTACCTGGAACTGCAAGATGAACCAGTAGGACGCAAATACGAGGGAGGAGACTATAACAGATGGCAAAGCTCATTTTATTCACACCAAAGAAAGCCCAGAGATGAAGACGCTATTTTAGACCAGTGTGATTATGTCTATATGCATATTGGATTATCTGTACGAATGAACTGTAGAGCTATAGTCACAAATTCATGGGTTTTTGAGATGAAAGGTTGAAGTTTTTTAGAACTGGCAGCACATTGTCGTATGGAGTTTCTGCAAAGTCAGTTGATAATATATGAGATACAGTAAGTTCTAGTGGGTTTGTGTGTGTGATTTGGGCGCTGAAACATCAGTCCAGAACCAAAACCCACTTCAATACATCTAAAAATTTAAGTGGCTGCTTAATATATCTATTCTGGAAAACACTTAATTGTGCACTTACATTTAGGCACATGTTTAAGTCCTATTGATTTCAAAATGGAATTTAAGCACACACCTAAATGCTTCACTGATTTGTGATATGGAGGAACAAAAGAACTGCATAGTAGAACAGATTAAAGGACCATCTAATAAGGTATCCAATACCCATCAATGTCCAATAATGCATTTTACTTTTTAGCACTATACCATGAAGAAATTTCTTCCTGACCTCAGCAGGTAACCATGCCCTGAAGCATGAGGATTGATAGCCCTTGTAATTGTATTTAGGTAGTGTCCTTGCAGATGTTCTTTTTATTTATAAAAATGCTGAATCACTTCTTGAACCTGGAGAGCCATCCCTCTCAACCTCTGGAGCAGTGAATATCATGGTTTAATTATACCTTTTGTAAACAACATTACCTTTCACCCACTTACAATGTGTTGCTTTGTAATTTCATTCAATGAATTCAATTAAATTTATTTTTTATTACCAAAAAGGTTGACTAGCAGTGCTTTCTCGGCCTTCCTTGTAGCATTCATAATTCTCTGTACCTTTATCGTAGCTGTCTTTAGTTCTCAAATTATTATTTTCCTTCTTCTGAAGTGTCCTAAAGGGAATTACCTCACTCACAGGGAGAATAAATTTCTCAGAGCTCTCCTAAGTGCCTGGTCTCAGGACTCAGTCACAGTTTTGGCATAAACTCCAGCTCAGGATCAATGCGTGCAGGAGCAGACCAAGAGCTTGGCAACATCCCAGGGTAAGTATATGCTATCAGCTAAGCTGTCACCCCTGCCCTTTTCCCAGACCAGCATTGCCGATCATTCACGTCTGCAGACCTGCATGAAGAGGCTGACACCACAGTTTGCAGAGGAGAAGCCCCAGGAGTGCTCAGCACCTCAGTGTGTGCCCAGGCTCCTCTTCAGGGGATATAAGTGCATGAAGTATGATCCAGGCCCATCAAGAGCTCTTCTGCTCCTAAACACAGAGTTGATCCTTTGAGCTCATATGAAACCTTAGCTAAAAGCTATTGTCATAGGCAGAAAGCAAATGGCTCAAAGGGATCAGTGTGTCAATGGCCTGCTCTTTTGTCTTGCTACACACACACAACCTCAGAAAGTCGCAACCTGGTTGCTGCTTCTAGCAAGGGAGTAACCAGAGGCAGGCATTTCCTTGCAATATCATCCTCTGCAACAGGCTCAGAAAACTTGGATATTGTGTGGCATGAAGCAATAAAATCTCTGTCTATACTTCCATCTTCCTTGCATGGACAGGGAAATAGCAGCCCTTTGTTGTCAATTATTCTTCACTGTGTTGCTGTGAGCAGGTGGCACAGAGTAATAAAAGGACACTGTCGGAGTTTCCCTTTGTTCAGTGTCGACGACGGAGCGGGAGTTGCGATTCCGGAGTAATGACAGATCTCAATATGAGTATGGTCATTCTCCTTTATTTACACTTATAACAGGGCTTATATAGTTAACTGCTATGGACACGCGCTACCTGCAGCTTGCAGATAGGTTACAGCCTTGTGTTCACGCGCATCTATCCTCTAGCAGATTGGCCCGTTCTTTCTGATCATGCGAAATGCCTTCATGGTCTTTATCTTGTTTTTCTCCTTCCAGCTGCACATTCCTTTCTCCGTTGTTTTCTGCTTAAGTGTCTTGTTATGCCGGGTGGTGCAGTGTTTGCTCATTAAAATCAAACTCAGGAATGTCCGTTAGTGAGACTCCCATTCCCACATCTCCCCCTTTTTGTTTTACTAGAAACACTGCTGAAACCGGTCTTTCAATCATTTTTCATATACATTGCAACAAACAGGGTACACAAAACAAAAATGCATATAAATACTATTACACATATCCCTCTTAGCTTGGCTAGTCCTTTTAACCAGCCATGAGGAGGAGCTGTCTGATACCCGCAAGTCTGCAAACGCAGCAGCCAGGGGGTCTTTCTCCCCTGTCACTCCCCCATCATTCATCGGAACGGATGGGGTGGCTGGGCACGCTCTTCATAACAACCTATAATTGGTTAATCACAGCTGTCCACACACTCACAACACCTTCGGACACGCTCTTCATAACAACCTGTAATTGGTTAATCACAGCTGTCCACGCACTCACAACACCCTTCTCATCGGTAGCTGCCGGCTGGTCCCGCCGATCTCTGCCTCCTCCTTATCCCGGGTGTTGTTCCGCTGTTGTTGTTCATCACGTAGTGAGGCTCCTTCTTCTGCTCAGGGAAGGATGGTCAAGGTCACCAGCCGTCTTTGTCAGCATACCCCTGCTACTGTTAAAAACATGGGTTGCTCATGGATACTAGATCGTGCCCCTGCTGTACCAGCCACTCCTCCACAATTCCCCCTTCTTGTTTTTGAGCAACCCAGACTTGATTAACAATTTTCATAATTGCTTTCTTCACACAGCTAAAAATTATACAAGAGCATATACTTATTACTAATATAACAATTAAAATGCGTAAGCTTTCTTTTATTAAACTTATTATCCAAGATGGCAGTTCCCCAAATATATTCTTAAGCCAGGTATCGAATAACCCGTGATCTTGTTGAATATTCTTGGTGTGGTCCTTTAACCATTGTAGCTGTTTGTGGATTGACTCCCCATGGTCAGACAGATTCATACAACACATCCCTTCAAAATCCTCACACCCATGTCCTTGTGCTAATAACAGAAAGTCAATAGCAGCTCTATTCTGTAAAATCGCATGATGGAAGCTATCCTGATCTGCAAGTAATTTTTCAATAAGCTCTGTTGTCACATCAGCCTGCTTTTTAGCCCAACAAGCTAATTTCCCTACCTCATTTAGGGCCCTCGCAGCTGCAGCACCTGGTACAAATAGTGAAAGGAAGACCTTTTCGGTGTCGCTAGGCAGAATTACGTCATCACGACAGTCTGGGGAAAGACCCGTGGCGGCTCTTTTTTGTCTTTGTTGTTGCCCTTTTCTTGTTATGGTTTTCCACCAATTTTCTCCCGGGGCCAACAGGGTCAATTTTCCTAAGTAGCATGGCCCTCCTACAGCATTTGCTGGGATACCCTGCCAGGCCCTGTCCCCACATATTAAAAATACCTGTGGGGGCAATGCCTTTGGGGTACCATTGTTCCAGATCCCTATTCCTCCCTTTGTTTCCGCTCCAGCCGCTCCTAAAGCATAGGTGTTACCACTGTCATTGGTACCACAAAAATCGCCCGCATCCTGATACTTGTAGTAAGATGCGTGAGAGGTGACATTAGTCCACCCTGTCCAATTTCTTGCCTGGTAGAAGTGGATATCCGTCTGTAGGGGTCCCCCAAATATAAAACATGTCTGAGTCCAATTTTTAGATGTATTTCCAACTCGCATCGACCCTAATAGTTCCAACTCCTGGGGATTCCAGGGTAGCGAGTGATTTAATCCTTTTATCAAGTTAGCACTACAGTTGCTAGTTGCAGTCACATTAGTACAGCTGCCAGTACTGAACCTGGCAAAGTCACCTTCCTTATATCCAGGCATACCTAACAAACAAGTCCTAAACGGCTCAGTTGCTGAGGCGAGGGAAAGGCAAAACGCGGGCTGCCCTGTTTTATTTGCCCAGGTTACCCACATATTTTCCCTTGGGTTAATGCGATGTATAGTTGCTGACCCTGGGATTATTAAGATTAGCCCAATTACGATCACATCTGCCTGGCTCAACATTTTCTCTTCTAGGCGAATTGCCTTTCTTTTTTTGTTGGTTTTTTGTTTTTTTTTTTTTTTTTTTTATATAAACAATAATCAATTTGGCAGTTTCGTGGACTGTATTTCGTGTCCAGTGGTTATTAATATTCTATACAGCACTATTTCTTTCAGATCGCAAGTTTCAGATCACCTTTGTGCGCGCGTGCACCGGGCCCACCACTTCTTATCACAATGGTAACACTGACACAATACTCACGGTACACACCGTAGGCACTCTTTGTTTTTGGTTTTTTTTTTTGTTTGTTGGGGTTTTTTTTTGTTTTTTTTTTTCTTTTTTTTTCTTTTTTTTTTTTTTTTCCCACGTATCGCCCCCCACAAGCAATCGACAAAATGACTATACGCTTCAGTGGCACCTTGCTGTACAGAACTAAAAGATGGAGTGGACGAACCGGGTAAGGCTAAAAAGGCATCTAGCACCAGTTTGGCAGACAACTGCAACAAAGCAATAGGAAAAACCAACTGAGCATTAATATCATTAAACCTTCCCGTCCCCGTTATCATTTCCGCGGTAATCCCATAGAGGGGATCCCCCTGCGTTTGATGCTGTGCCGCAGCACTTGCCGCCCGCCGTGACCATTCCGACCCCCACAACAAATACTGCGTAGGTGACAATAAAAGCCTCATAAGGTTTTGGCAGTCAGCAGGGCACATCAGGTCAGCCGAAAAAATCCAGATTACAATTTGACGTGAAGCTTCTGATTTTATCCCATACTGGGACACAGTGTTTTTTGCTTGCTGTAGGATTTTCCAATCGTGAGGTGCCCACTTATTGCCGTTATTCTCTTGCAGCACAGGAAAAGCACTCGCCCCCAAGCTGGATACCGCTTGCCACTGCCCGTCCAGCATAGCGTCTCTAGCCACTTCGCTCCAGCGTCTGGGCTGAACCGTCGCTGGTGGTCCAGAGAGCAAGGGGGTAGGGATTCCCCTGACGCCCCGGACAGGTGCTCCATCCCTCCCCTCTGGGCTGTAATTGTTAAGTCCTGTAACTGTTGCACTACCTTCTTCAGGAGCTCATTAGTCTCAGCCATACTCTGTTCTTTGCTGTCACCCTGTGGTGGAGTAGACGCACCTGAAGAGACTCCTAGAGGTGGGGCTGTTGGCCACGGAGGGGTTAACGGAACCAGCCGCTCCTCCTCTCCGGGTCGTCGCTCTTCCGCGACCGCCTCAGGTGAAAGAGGGGCCCCGTTACCGCTAGTTTCTGCATCTTTGCAGTCCGTAAGCGGAGGGTACGTTTCAAGCAGTTCAGAAGCGCCGTCACCCCCCAGAACACTATACTTGGCTTCCAAGGCAGTTCGTTTGGGGGTACCCGACATACCTCGGACTGCCGACGGCCCAAAGAACCGAAACAGTCCAGATGTTGTATTCTTCGGTCTATCAGGCAAGGGTTCTGGGGCTAGCATTTGAGTGGCTGCACAAGCCACCTTTCTTTCAGCTTTCATGGCTTTTAAAGTCTCTGACACAGACCTCCATAGTTCCCGCACTGTTTTAATCTCCTTCTTTGACTTTTCATCCCCCGTGATAGTCTGCTCCCACATAGTATTGCCAAGCTCTCGCCACTCAAGGTCAGAAAAAATAGTTTGACTGTCCTTAAAATGTCCCCAACGTTGTCCTAATCAACGTACATAATTGTTTTACCGTTGTCTCGATCCCTCTCTTGGAGAGGATGCTTACGAGCAACACAGCTGCCGCCTCTGTTTCCATGATAGCGGTCGCTCACTGGGAGGCAGTTGGCCAGACTGCTCCGTTATCTTATCCCCCTCCGATCATCGGGATAGTACAACTCCCAGCCGCTTTTCTCCCGCTCCCCTTCTCTCGCTGCTCTTACCGCAGTCTCGAAGATATGCGCCGAACCATCCTCTGCTACCAGATGTCGGAGTTTCCCTTTGTTCAGTGTCGACGACGGAGCGGGAGTTGCGATTCCGGAGTAATGACAGATCTCAATATGAGTATGGTCATTCTCCTTTATTTACACTTATAACAGGGCTTATATAGTTAACTGCTATGGACACGCGCTACCTGCAGCTTGCAGATAGGTTACAGCCTTGTGTTCACGCGCATCTATCCTCTAGCAGATTGGCCCGTTCTTTCTGATCATGCGAAATGCCTTCATGGTCTTTATCTTGTTTTTCTCCTTCCAGCTGCACATTCCTTTCTCCGTTGTTTTCTGCTTAAGTGTCTTGTTATGCCGGGTGGTGCAGTGTTTGCTCATTAAAATCAAACTCAGGAATGTCCGTTAGTGAGACTCCCATTCCCACAGGACACCATTTCTTTCCTATCTCCTTTCTTCATAAGTGTGGAGAATGACCACGTCTTCTTCACCTGAGGCTGATTTCTGACATTCTCTCATACCTGTTATTGCACGTTGGTTCACTGAAATCAGTGGAGACCTCACTTTGTGGAGACTTCTAAAATTCTCCATGAGAAGTTATCTGAATCTGGGCCCACATGGGACCTTTGTGCAATGAAGGTGCAAAAAGGCAGGAGGATGGGAAAGGAGGAGGAGATCAGGTGATCAGATCCCACAGCAACTTTTGCAATGGTTAAAGTGCAACATGAGGCATTTTTCATTCTTTATTCACTTCCTTCAGTTTTTAAAACAGTGGATAATCTGTAAAAGGAGACTGTCCTGCTTGATACTAGTATCATGATTCCTGTGGGTCTTGGTAGAAAGACTGGGATACAGAAATACTGACAGCCTGGAGAACCTGGTTGGAAAAGGCTCCCGTGATGGAGGGAGCTGCTCACATTCAAGGAAAAGAGACAGGATGATGCCACTTGGGGAGCAACAAAGTCAGAGCAGGGATCGCTAATGACATCTGATCAAGGACACTGGATGCAAGGATAGCCTCTTCACACTTGAGGGGTGATATCCTTGGGGATGAAGGAGGCAAGCACAAGAGAGGAATGGGCTGAGGCACTGGGAAACAGATCTAGGAGAAAACAGCAAGATTCAGGCACAAAATAGATGGGAAAGGCAAAAAAAAGTGAAGATGCCAATGAGGATAAAGGTTACAGGTGAAGCCAACAGGGAAGAAACTGATTCAGAAAGGAGAAAGGAAAAGCTTTTAAAAGGGGAAATAAGTATCTTCTTTCTGTTATGCCCAATATCATCAAATTAAATAATCTCAGGCATTTCTAATCTTCCTTTCAATGGAAACTCTCCAAGGCTTCCCTGGCCTCTGCAGGCAATCACTTTAGGCTCTGAAGCATGAGATATGATTACCATTATAATTATCTTAGCTTGTATAGATACAAATGTTACTAATGGTCATAAAATTATCCAGTATGGGCTCTTTTTTCCCTTCCTTTTAGCCAGCCTCTCCATTAGTGTCCTTAACTTCCTAGGGATGTGAATTTCTGAAGGGGAGTACATGCTGCACAAGTCAGTCCGCTCCTTGGATTTGTTCTAAATATACAGCTTTTTACAATCCCCAGCCCACAGCTTCCCTTGGGTTTCTAAAGGCTTTCGAATAATGAAAAGTGAATTGGGAAATGAACTATTGTTATGGGTGAATTTTATCAGATAGTTTTATGGAAATTGGTGGATTATTTATATATACTGTAATTGTAACACGATTCACTAAATACATTTGAACACTAAATGTACTGCTTATTAATTTACATTTTAAGAGTCCCCTTGTTCTTGCATTATGTGACAATATAAAAAGCACAGACTGATTAGTTTTCACTATTTCTCATATAATTATGAATACCTCAATCAAATCTCTTCTAGATCCTTTTTTCTTTCAGGCAAAATACAATAGGGTCCTTACAATTTTCAGGTTTTACTTTTGACAAGTAGATAAGATTGCTTCATTATCTGAAATATTGCCCTGTACTTCCCTAAATTGTTATTGGAACTATCAACACGCTATTTAACTGCACAGGCTTGCTTCGCTGCCAAAGGCATCCAAATAGGTTTAATGGCCACTTATACGTGTGCGGGGTAATTACCACAATGCCACCTCACTCCTCACTTCACTCTGCAAGTCTTTGATTCAACAAGATATGCAACCTTGTGCCTGATTTGGTGTTGTGGTTTAACCCCAGCCGGCAACTAAGCCCCACACAGCTGCTCGCTCAATCCCCCCCCGGTGGGATGGGGGAGAAAATCGGAAGGGTAAAAGTGAGAAAACTCGTGGTTTGAGATAAAGACAGTTTAATAGGTAAAGCAGAAGCCGCGCATGCAAGCAAAGCAAAACAAGGAATTCATTCACTACTTCCCATCAGCAGGCAGGTGTTCAGCCATTTCCAGGAAAGCAGGGCTCCATCACGCATAACGTTTACTTGGGAAGACAAATGCCATCACTCCGAACGTCCCCCCCCTTCCTTCTTCTTCCCCCAGCTTTATATGCTGAGCATGACGTCATATGGTGTGGCATATCCCTTTGGTCAGTTTGGGTCAGCTGTCCTGGCTGTGTCCCCTCCCAGTTTCTTGTGCACCCCCAGCCCAGTCGCTGGTGGGGTGGTGTGAGAAGCAGAAAAGGCCTTGACTCTGTGTAAGCACTGCTCAGCAATAACGAAAACATCTCTGTATTATCAACGCTGTTTCCAGCACAAATCCAAAACATAGCCCCGTACTAGCTACTGTGAAGAAAATTAACCCTATCCCAGTGAAACCCAACCCATTCTCCACCCCTTATTCCATACCATTTACGTCATGCTCAGGTCCCACACTATCCAATACATCCTTGTTAACCACCTCCCCCCCCCTGCTGCTTCCCATCCTTTGATGTAATACACAGATACCGTTCCCTTAGTCTATGGACCACCCCTGTAAAATGTCTGTAAAATGTCCACAAATGTCCACAAAATGTTCATTGAGTTAATTTAGTCGATGACTCTGGGCTCCATCTGTGATGGTGGTCACTCAGGACAGGAGGGGTGGTGTGTTGCGTGGAGTTACTGGGCACCAAAGTCAGCTCAGGTCAGGTCACTGCTGCACTTGCACTGCTTCTTGTAAGGCTTCTCCTCCATTGGTTCAGGTGGTTCCTGCTATAGTAATTCCTATAACATGCAGCTCAAATCATGGGTTACAACAATTTAAAGGTGTTTCCATTACAGTCTCCACCCCTGGTCCCTTTGGGCCAGGTTATAGGGTTTAACATTGTAATGAACTCCTCCCCTTGCTCCTAGCCTGGCTAGCAACAAGGGGTTTCTGCTATAGTAATTCCCATAACATGCAACTCAAGTCCCAGGTTACAACAATTTAAAGGTGTTTCCATTACAATCTCCACCCCTGGTCCCTTTGGACCAGACCATTGGGTTTAACATTGCAATGAACTCTTCCCCTTGCCCCTGCTCTGGCTTGGATTTATCCACAGATTGCAGTCCCTTAGGGTTGTCCCTGCTCCAAGTGGAGCCTTATCTATGAGCCACAGTCTCTTCAGGGGTATACCTGCTGCAGCATAGACTTATCTACAGCCACAGTCGCTTTGAGGTGCACCTGTTCCAGCATGGCCTTCTCCATGGGCCACAATGTCTTCAGAGATATACCTGCTCCAGCGTGGCCTTACCCACAGCCACAGTCCCTTCAGAAGTAAACCTGCTCCAACATGGTCTTACCCATGGCTGCAGTCCCTCCAGGGGTGTACCTGCTCTGTCATGGGCTTATCCATGGCCACACGCTTTGAGGTGCTCCAGCATGACCTCATGCACAGCCACTGATGCTTCAAGGTGTACCTGCTGCAGCATGGACTTATCCACAGCCACAGATGCTTTGAGGTGTACCTTCTCCAGCATGGGCTTATCCTCAGGCCACAATGCCTTCAGAGGTATACCTGCTGCGGCACAGACATAATCATGGCCACAGATGCTTCGAGATGTACCTGTTTTGGCATGGGCTTATCCACAGGTCACAGTCCCTTTGACTCGAGTTCACACTGGAGTTCCAGCCTGTCCAGTACAGCAGCACAGAAACAGCAGCGATGCCCTGGCCATCTGCCGGCATCACTATTGCTGTTATCAAAATGTTCCCAGGCACAGCAGAGTAAGATGATAAGCAGTAGAGCAAGCAGCAAAAGCAAAAAGCAGCCACTAACGAGCACTAGACTCTAATATACAATAAGGCAGGCAAGCCCCATGGCAAGCACAGAAGCCTGCTATTTAATAGTGAAACAGCAGTAACAGCTATAAATTCAATCTAGCACATTCCGGTCAAATCTGTCGTTATCTCAAAACCTTCAAGCCCCACGTTGGGTGCCAAAAAGGATTGTCGTGGTTTAACCCCAGCCGGCAACTAAGCCCCACACAGCTGCTCGCTCAATCCCCCCCCGGTGGGATGGGGGAGAAAATCGGAAGGGTAAAAGTGAGAAAACTCGTGGTTTGAGATAAAGACAGTTTAATAGGGAAAGCAAAAGCCACGCACTCAAGCAAAGCAGAACAAGGAATTCATTCACTACTTCCCATCGGCAGGCAGGTGTTCAGCCATTTCCAGGAAAGCAGGGCTCCATCACGCATAACGTTTACTTGGGAAGACAAATGCCATCACTCCGAACGTCTCCCCCTTCCTTCTTCTTCCCCCAGCTTTATATGCTGAGCATGATGTCATATGGTGTGGCATATCCCTTTGGTCAGTTTGGGTCAGCTGTCCTGGCTGTGTCCCCTCCCAGTTTCTTGTGCACCCCCAGCCCAGTCGCTGGTGGGGTGGTGTGAGAAGCAGAAAAGGCCTTGACTCTGTGTAAGCACTGCTCAGCAATAACGAAAACATCTCTGTATTATCAACGCTGTTTCCAGCACAAATCCAAAACATAGCCCCGTACTAGCTACTGTGAAGAAAATTAACTCTACCCCAACCAAAACCAGCACATTAGGGAAACAGGCCAGCTGAAGCCAATGGGTTTCTTCAAATGATTTTGATCAGTGATAAGTTTAAGCTCTGCATTGGAAAAAGGCCTAAATGACTCCACAAAAATGGCAGGCAAGCTTTTGGTAGGCAGTTCTTTGGGGTAGGGGCTGTCTTTTAGCCTGTGCTCCTATGGTTGGGATGCAGCTAGTGCTGCTGACACCACCACAAATATCATGCTCTGAGAGCAGCAGGGTTAGTAAAGCCCTGTTCCACCTGCATTTATACCCCTGCTCCTATGCATCCCCCCCAACTCCCTGTCTTCCCAATTCCTATACAGTGTCATTGCTTGCAGGGCTTTCCATAGCCTGCCCACCCCCTTGGCTGCATCATGGGACTTGTGTCCCCCTCCCATATCCCTAATTTGGCAGCTAGGCAGAGGGAAGATTGTTCTGCAGCAGACCTGCATGGGCAGGCTGAGCAAAGCAGGTAACTGTAAACCTCACTTTGAAGCCTTTCCTTCTATGGTGACATTGATTTGGATCCCTTTCCTGTATCCAGCCCCAATTCTTACAAAGGCATAGGAGTTTCATATCTCTGAAACCTCCTTAAAGGTTGGTTGAAATTAGGCAATGACTTAAAGCTATGCAGGGAAGGAGGTGGGGAAGCAGCAGGCAGAAGGACAATTTCATAAGGCTTGTTTCCTCAGGAAATGAGGATAATAAATAAATAATCGAGAGTCAGGCTGCAGGTCTATGTGATTATATAAGCAAAATTAATTTACTTTTTTCCCCCATAATAACACTCACTGTAACAGCCTTGCTCTGGGCTTCTTAGATGGCCAGAAGTATTTCATAAACCTGTCTATCATAAGAATACAAAAGGTAGTTAACCTGGCAACTCTTGGATTTCTCTTTGCTATTTCCGCGCCATTTCCCTCCAAACTCCTGTAGCAAGGAAGTTCAGTTCTGGGGAGGGGAAATAAACAGGGTATATGCTGCCCAGCAGGCAGGAGAGGCCGATGGTCTTTCACATGCCCATGATTCACGCTGCAGATCATGAATGCCACATGCTGAATCAACAATCTCTCCTTTTTTCTCAGCAGAGGCTTATTCCCTTTGGTCCATGGAGACCCTCTGGGGTGGTAATGAGAAAATATTATTCCTGGCATGATACAGCAGATTACTGCTGAGTCAACTCCACCATCAGGTTAGAGAAAATGCTCCAGATGAGAATGGGCCCAGCTGGGGAACTGGCTGTGGTGTCCTGCAGGGCAGATGGAGACTCTAGGGCCCCTTCTGCTTTTGGCTTTGTCCTGATTTCAGCCACTCCTGCAAATGCCTGTGTGGACAGAGGAGGCCAGTTTCCATCATGATCCTCGTTAAAGTTGAAACTCCAACTGTAGCAGCTAGGCTGCAAAGGGCTAAAGCTATAGCACTGACCACCTGTGCCTGTTAGGTAGGTCTTTGCTGCTTTCCTCCTCCCTTCCGCTAACACTTTCAGAAGACAGGCTGTGTGTGTGTGTGTGTGTGTGTATACAAGAGAGATGGACACCTTGAGCTGGACTCTTCCCTGCTGCTGACACCACACTTCTACCTCAGCAAGATGCTGCCCTGGCAGGAGCTGCCAGCCTTCCAGTGAAGCATCATCCGTCAGGTGGAGCATTATGCTGCTCACTATGGAAGCCAAGCCTATTAAAATACAATCCATCTCAGGGACATAGTGAGAGATGCATTGACCACTCTCAACATTAAGAGCAGCAGCAGACTTCCTGCACTCAGCATTTCCACCTGAAAACAAGCTTGCTAAATGATTCTTTTGCACGCTCCTTAGCTTGCATCCACAGGCCTCCCAGGCTGGTATGTTTACTGTATCTCCTGGCTGCATCCTTAGTCAATTTTTCCTCATGTCATAAAAGAAATAAAAGTTTACCAAACGGATGAATAATTCTGATTAACTACAAATGGCTGGATCCCAGAGGTGTCCCTGTGGTGCAATTATCCACTCCCCCTTTGCTGTAACAGAAGAGCATCTCTTTATATTTCTGTCAGATGATGATACTGCAGTAATTTAATGCTCTGCAGGCAAATACTATGGCTCTGCCTCACCCACCTCCATCCAACCTACCCTAGTGGCACATCTCAGCTGGCACCATGAGGCAAAGTATTATAAGGAATTTCCCCACATTATATGGTGGACAAACCAGCAACCCCTACCCTGGATTAACCCAGGGAACCCATCCCTGAAGCTGCTGAGTCTCTTAAAGCCCAGGATATGTACTTATGGACACAATAGCTAGGTTTTAGCACTTCCATTTTTAGTGATGCTGCTGTGCTGGAGTGGTGCTGCTCACAGCTTTCACTGTGCCCCTGGTCAGCAGCTCTCTAGCAAGCCAAAGGTTTTATGAGCACTAGATAACCACAGCCTGGCTTCCAGTCTCCATTCCCCCATCAGAGGTTGATTGCCTTTTTAACCACACAAAGGCAGCAGTGCTGGCTCCTCCATCCTCTCTTATTAGCTGTTAACAAATCTACTGGAGAAAGCTGTTACTGATGTCTCTGCTGTAGTGAAAGCTTCATTTGAGGAACAACTTATCTTCCTGCATGCTGAGATCCTTCTTTTTCTCTTCGTCTTTCATAAGAGGTGTGTACACAAATCAGTGGAGTGCAGGGCAAGCACCTTCCAAGCCAGTATCAGATTTGGAAGTGTCAGGAGAGAGCTGGGGACAGCTGAGAAGGTGGCCACTCAGCCTGGGAATGGTGCTGGGCGCATCTGGCTATCCTGTTGCAGGGACTTGAGCTGGTGTGAACACAGTTCTGTCTCTATGTGAGAAGGGAGTGAATTGGGCCATCATAAGAACACAGATATGGCATTACAGAGCCATACTTCAAGGAAGATGAATTTTTTGTTTGTATACTATGCGGTTCTGCAAGCACATTGTTGCAGAAGGTATGTTTACACTGCTGATAATGGTGTGCTGGTGGTGTTGGATAGAGATATCAGTGACCATTACTAGGGAAACTAGTTTGGGTGGCAGAAAAGTCTAGCCACAGAAAACAGAGTTTAGAGCATGCTTATTTACCCTGTTTCTTGTAGCAGAGATCTCAAGACCTCACCTGGCAGATGCCAGGGCTCTGTGCCCTCAAACACAGGGAATTTAATAGCTACCTCTTGTGACAGCATTTATGTCTCTTGAAGGTTCAGCAGGAGTGCTACCCATGGCCATTGCACGTCCTGCCTGTAGCTCCAAGCTTTGGTGGTATGGGTTTGATTTGCTATCAACCTAGACATGCGAGCTTATGCTGTTTAGCTGTAAGGCTAGACTAGGTCTTCCTTCCACTGGGCCTGAACATGCGCTCTTCATCTCCATTAATTGACAGCATTTCTTACAAAATGGAATAGATCTAACAGGATTCATGGAGGGAGATTCACAGCCATGCTTCAGTGAAAAGGATATTCCTACAGGAAATTCATTTCAGGGACATTCTCCATCCCCTCCTCAGATCAGGATGTTCAGCCCAGCCCCTGCCTCTAGACTACAGGGTATTCAAGAATTACACTCCCTCACAGCCTCTTCTGGATCTGCTTCCTTTACAAGGAAATATATTTAAATATTCACTGGGAAAGAGGAACTCTCTGTGGGGAAGCCAGGAGCAACTGGAGTTTCAGTTTCTGCTTCAGTGAGTTTTTACACAAAGTTCAGGTGAGAAAGAGAAAACCAAAACACAGTATAAACCTTAAAAGCATGAAAACAGCTTATATGTAGGAACAAAATAACAGCCTCTGTAGGAGTCATTAGATCAGTCTCATGCCCTACAGTATAAGCCCACGTGGCATCTTTACCACATCATTTCCCCTTCCCCACCTCTCTGCTAACCCTCATTCAAGCAGAGGCCAAAACTTGGAGCTCTCCTTTGACAAGTACTGTCTTGTCTCACCAGCATCCTCCTGGGATCCCCCTCATGCCCACCGGTGCCTGATACTTGAGCAGGACCCTCACACAAGGATGGAGGAGGTCCTTCTCACTCCAGTTTCACTCACCAGTTTTAGTTAGGGTGGCTCTCAAAAAGCCACATCAGGGATCTCCACACCCAAGGACTTCACAGACCAAGCTCTCTTTCCCAGACCTGCACTGGGAAAAGGGAAAGAGAACTGAAAAAAGGACCCAGGGCAAACCCAACTGTCCCTCTTTGCAGCTGGAAAAGCCTGCCAGGACGCAAAGGATGAGTGAAGGGGCTGCCCTGGTGTCCAGTGCAGGGTATATCCCTGAAGTGCCCTCAGAGATGGCAGTCCTAGTCTTTCTCAGCTCTTTCAGATTTCCTTGTGCTCAACTACATATGTGTGTGTGCTGTCTCTGTCATAAAAAACAGGATTAATTTCAGTAAAGATGGTTACAGAGCAAGAATTCAGCATTTAACTTCTTCTTCCATTCTCCCAAAGGAAACGTTTGGAGTTACCTTGGGGCTTTAATTAAAAACCCTAATTAAAAGGTTTTATGCAAATTCAGGAGCAGAGATTCTCTCCCCTCCCCCCAAATGCTTATCCAAGCTTTTAATTTGGGGAAATTTTAATCTTTAAAATTTTTTGTTCTTTATGCATGTTTAGTACATTTTAGCAAGAATCCTTTTGTCTAATTATTCAGAAAAGTAGGCCATGTTTCTTCTTAAAAATCCCACAGACCCCAAATTAACTCTAGAATGTTGTAGGAGGTTAAATTTAATACCATCCTTCTGACTTGCATCGATTGGCAATGCAGCTATTTCTGCTGTACATTTTCCTTCTTTTCAATGTCATTATTATTTGTTTTTTGTAACGTGGGAGGATCTATCCATCCTACCTAATTCTGAACTAGGACTCCACTGTGCTAAGTGTTGTACAAACACAAAAGGAAACCACGGTTCTTACCCCGAGTGTGCAGGGTTGCGAGACAGCAATGAAGAGCTCAGTAACAACAGCGGGAGCACACGCAGCAGCTGCTGTGCCAGAGTCAAGGATTTTGGGGGTGTCACAGCCCTGATGGCCTTAATGTGATTTTGGAGGAAAATAATGTAAAGGTAACTGTGGATTTTAATGGGAACCTATTGAAAGTTGAAGGTGCCATGCAGGGAAAAGTGCAAAGGTGTTTATCAGAAATGGTAACATAGGCAGAAAAACCCAGTGTCACTGAAAGAACAGAGACAGTTACCATGCCGCCCTTTTTGCTTTAACTCTACTACTGCTGAAGGGAGTTTTGTTCCTCTGATTAGCTCAGGCATGTTGTTATTATTTCAAGACTCACCATGAGGATGCAACACCAGCACATTATGAATCTGACACATTATCTGAGCCAGTATGGATAAGATAAATCTCAATATCTAGAGGACAAAATCACTGCTAGCAGCAATAGCTGATTCACATAGAAAGTTTCGCTATACCAGAGAGTCAGCACAGGCTCAGCAAAATCCAATTTAAACTCTTGGATTATATAGATGAAGTGCAACTAGGAAACAGGCCTTAAATTGTAGTCCTGGTCTTGGTAATTTTCATGCAAGTGTGTATAATTTTGAAGATATGAGATCTCTGGTCTCCCAGTGGCCCAGCATGTACACTGCTTTCCTTGCTGTTAAGCTGAAAAGCTACTCCAATATCACAGACAGCAGAGAGAACGGCTGTATTTATATCCTGCTGGAGTAGTTCTTCAGAGGTTGTGGGAATGCCTGCAAAATTTGCAGGTCAGCATTTCACAGAAGTGAGTAGATGGAAACTGTAAATCACTTCCCACACTCAAGTTATGTGTTCTGCCCTCCACAAGAGTTAATAATCAGATCTGTTAAAAAAAAAAACCCAACGAAACACAAACCACCACCACCACTACAAGGGCTTTTTCCTTCACAGCTGCTTTAGTGCAAGCATGAGTATCTGAACAATCACACTGATGGTTTCCCAGATCTGGAAGGGATGCTAAGGGTCAAGGCGGCAGATGGGAACAGATAGCTGCTGGGAGGCAGCAGCAAGCCTCGATTTGACAGAACACAGAGGAGTAAACAGGAAAATAGTTATGCAATGGGTAAAAACTATCATAACCCTTTTGAAATTGAGACTATGGTAATTTACATCATCATTCATGGAGATGCCCCTGGACACCCTGTGCTGGAAGTGACTCTGCACCAGCAGACATATGAGCTGCTTTGCTCTTCTGCTCCTGCACCTGTGCTCCTGTTGATGGATACTCCCTAAGCTGGAGAAGCAATTGACAACAGAATGTCCTCGCTAATGCTTAGAGGCCACTCTCAGTTTTAGTGCTTCCAAGCAATCACAACAGGATGCTCCAAAGCTATGAGAAGACCAGAACATTTAAAAAAAAAAAAAAAGATAAATACAGCTGTAACCCTTTATACTCACTGTGTAAGGCAAAGTAAGCTGCTTCAAGTGATGCTCCCAGAAGTTACGCTAAAACAAGAGGAAACACCCAGGAGTTTCGTATGTTGCCTTCATCTTGGTGAATCAAGCCTCTTCTATTTATTTATTCCCCTGATTTATAGACCGTCTACTGCCATGGCAGCAGGACGTTTATTTACAAGTAGAAGAACATAAATTCTGATAAATTCCATAAAACCTGCAGAACAAACAAAGCTTAAGAAAAGACCACAACTTTAGCTAATGCTAAACATCTTGTATTGTGTTCTGAGTTACTGCACAGGCTATTGCGAGCTCCAGGGTTTTTAACAAAGCTGACTGATAAAAATAAAACACTCTGAGGAATTTTTTTAAGGCATTGAAATAAAGGTCAGTGAACATGTTTTCAAAAGCACATATGTGATTTAGAAAACAAAGTTTAATTTTTGAAAGACACTTAGGTACAGAATATTATTGGCATTTAGCATCTCATTCCAGTGAAATCATTGGAGATTAAATACGTCTCATCTTGGAGGATCTGGGCCTAAAAGGTCTTGTATTCTTTCAAAGTCCTTTAGTTTTAGGACTTTAGGTCTAAATTAGTTTTGTAATTAAGCCTTAGGTGCCTCGGTCCTTTGGATTGTGTAAAACTGTGTTGGAAAACCTAAATGCCTTTAGAAATCTGAACTCTGGGAGATGAATGTCTCTTGACATTGAAGGAGACTGCAGGCCTAAAGGCCACATTCATTGAGACTGAAGCAAATTAAGCGCCTCAGTTCCGCTAAGGACCTCAGGACCATCTGTCCAAGGAAGAAATTTTCGAAGGCACAGAGAGCTCTGAGGCCCTCAGTGTTGTCTGATATGGGTTAGGAGGTGATTTTTCAAAGAAAATATATCAATGAGGAACTTAGCTTTCACAAAGGAGAGAGAGACTTCCAAATCAGATACAACCATGTCTTCCAGCTTCAGTCTGTTGTTAAGGAAGACTTTTAACTATGAATTTTCTTAACCTTTCAGTAAAGTTACAGGAGTGCGAAAGTCCTCTCCAAATCTCTTGGAGAACAGAATAATTCTATGAAAACTTGCAGTGAAGGAAGAAACCTATTGCAATGCTTTGCTATTCTTACTGCTAGTAATTTCCCTAATGTTTAATCTGATGCTATCTTACTTTAAGTTTTCCCCCATTATTTCTCGCCCTAGCCACCATGGACATGGACAAAACTTAATTCCTTTCTTTGCATCAGTTTTCTATATATCTGGAGACAGTTTTGTTTTTGCTCAATCCTCTCTTCTTTACAATAAATAAACTCAATTCTTTCAATCTATCTTTGAAGAAATTTAACTTCTCATCTCATCTGTGCCTCAAATGATGGGTACAAATCAGTTATAACTGGTGTTGAAGATGGATATCCTCTGCACTGACTTGGATTAACAACAATCTCCCTCAAAAAATGCAGTGGAAAACTGGAACACAGACCGGAGTGAGACTCAATGGCATAGGTAAAGCAGCATCAATCCTTCAGGCTCGTAGACACAGACCACTGGCTGGTCTACATGCCCAACCAGGCAGCAACACTTTTGGTACTCTTGCAAGTAGGGCAAACCTGTAAGACCTAATATTTATGTGAAGGGAACAAAGATAAACAATGGATTTTTTTTTTTTTTCTGAGACTGCAGAAGCGTGGGAGCTTGTGCCCAGTTTCTTTAGAAGTGACAGGGAATCTTGCTGACTTTAAAAACGGAGTGTCTGATGTCTGTGAGTATCATTATCAGACTTTTTGTGTCAAAAGGGATGGAACTGACTCAAATCAGCTTTCACCATACAAGACAAATGCAGCATGTGCTGTGTGCAAACCTTCAGGGAGGGTTTTGGTGAGGATCTCTGCACTGTGAGCTCATTGTGCTCAGTACGTCAAGTTAGGGGTGAACAACTGATATTAATGAATGTGGGCTGGATGACTTGGTCACCAACACCCCCAGCAATTCTGGGGCTTAGGAAATGTAATTGAGTTCAGTCTTCTGATAACTAGGGAAGTATACTTGAATACAATGCCTGAGAGATGTGCTAGCTTTAAACCTGCGCTAGCCAAACAACTCATGAAGAAGAGAAAAGTATTCAACATCATTTCAGGAAAGACTTGGAGTAGGAAGAGGAGAATTAATATATTGCTTGAAATATATATCCCCAGTTTTTAAAGCATCTATATGCTTTAACCAAGGGAAAATATTATGTTATGTGATTATGGTACTTTTGAACAAGGAACATAATTTGTTAGATGCCTTGTATTAAACTCTCCTTTTGGCTAATAAATACATAACGCTTATGTAAAACGTTATAATGCAAAAATATGTTTATCATCAGTGGGGAGGCTGTTGGCATTAAGAACATAATTACTGCTACTAAGCTGCCATTCAGTGAAGGTTATCATATCTAAACAAAGTCTATGGTCCTGGAGGTTATTAGAGTGCTATTGGAATTTGCCACCTAAGGTGGTACACATAACTGCAGGTCTTGAGGTTGGCTCGCTGACAACTCTGAGTGAAGTGGAAGGATTATTTAATGGGCTTGGCAAACTATCCTTTTGTTTATACAGCTCAGCAGGATGTTTGCTTTCTTCACAACAGCAGGACACTGTGGATTCATGTTCAGTTTGTGATCTGCTGTAACTCCTATCTCCTTTCCTACAGAGCTGTTGTATTTCTCTGTTCTGTATTCATTCACACTCCACACATGGCTGTCCACTTCCATGTGGCTTCCTCCCTCGTATCCTCCTCTTGTTCATTTGTGGTTTTGCCTCCCATTTTGGAATGCGTTCACGTGTCTCCATCAACTGTGTCAACACCCTTTCTATGGTGACCCCCCTCTGCCTAGGGCAGATGCAGTTCACGAATCTATTGGAAAATGTGCCTTCCTAGAAAAATCTGCACCAGGATGCTGCAAAGCACTCTGGAGCTCTCAAGTGTCCTCAGACTGTCTTCCTCCTCCTGCCCTGGAAACAAGACTGTCTCATTTGGCAGTGAGTGGGATCAGGAGAGAACATATCTCTTCCTTTGTTGTCAGGACTGGACTATGCCTGACCCTTGGGGAAGTCCACAGAAGAGGCTGGGGAGAGGAAGAGTCAGAACAAATTCTTTGTTCGTGTGTGATGTGGGCAGAGAGCGAGAAATGGGGTGGTTTCCAGCCGCAGACAATAATGGCTATTGCCTGTGGCCCCTCTGTTTTAGCAAGTCCAGAGATCTGCAAATCTGATCTGGCAACTTCTGTTGCCATAAAGGAAGGACTAAGGGTTTGTGTTGTAAGAAGGAGCAACCGAATCTAGGGTCAGTAAGCCACTGCTCCTAACTCCTTCCAGCCAGAGAAACCAAGCAAGTTTCTCCATGGCTTTCTGTCTCATCTCATTATCTTCTGCCCTAGGCTCAGTTCCTTTGCGGGAACAGTCTGGTTTTGGCACAGACCACGTCATTCATCCATGGACTGAAAAAAAAATGCAATTTTGTCTCCCCTCTTGAGAAGCCAGGGCCTGGGGTGAAGATAATGCCAGCAGGGACAGGGAGAGGATAGGGAAGCCCCATGGGGTGTGATCTCATCCTGCCCACTGGACTCCTGGGGTGGGAGGGCAACATGACTGGAGCTGCCTCCTCCCCAGGAAGGAAGGTGTCTGCACACTGGGTGGGGGGACACAGTGGCCCTCTGCATGCCATGTGATAGGTGAGAGTGCAGGGATTTGGGAGAAAGTTTCTTTCTGCCTAGATGCACCTGACATCTGCATTTATAATCCCTTTGGATTTCAGAGCCTGTTTAACCTGCCTAAATGTATCCTGACAGCTTTGTAATTTACATGCCCACTAGACTAAGCATCTGCTACCACAAGGGAAAGAGGAGCACCAGGGGGGAAAAAACCACACAAAAACCCAACAGCTGCTCATCCTTAAATTTGTCTGAGGAGCACCAGAAAGGGTTCAAAGCCTCTCACCCCCTCTGTCCATGCCACCCAGGCTGTTTCCTTGTCTTTCAGTTCACTTATCTACAGTTTCTCAGGCTCAGAAGTGAGTCGGGGATAAAAGGAAGATGAGGGAAAATGTGGATCCTCTCCAGAACGAAACAGGAGACCTGGTTACCCGGGACATGGAGAAGGCGGAGATACTCAATGACTTTTTTGCCTCGGTCTTCACCAGCAAGTGCTTGAGCCTCACCGCCCAAGCCGCAGAAGGCAAAGGTGGGGACTGGGAGAATGAAGAGCCGCCCACTGTGGGAGAAGATCAGGTTCAAGACCATCTAAGGCACCTGAAGGTGCACAAGTCCATGGGACCCGATGAGATCCATCCGCGGGTCCTGAAGGAACTGGCGGATGAAGTTGCTAAGCCACTATCCATCGTATTTGAGAAGTCATGGCAGTCCAGTGAAGTTCCCACTGACTGGAAAAGGGGAAACATAACCCCCATTTTTAAAAAGGGAAAAAAGGAAGACCCAGGGAACTACAGGCCAGTCAGTCTCACCTCTGTGCCTGGGAAGATCATGGAACAGATCCTCCTGGAAGCTATGCTAAGGCACATGGAGGACAGGGAGGTGATTCGAGACAGCCAGCATGGCTTCACCAAGGGCAAGTCCTGCCTGACTAACCTAGTGGCCTTCTATGATGGAGTGACTACATCAGTGGACACGGGAAGGGCTACAGATGTCATCTATCTGGACTTCTGTAAGTCCTTTGACATGGTCCCCCACAACATCCTTCTCTCTAAAATGGTGAGGAATAGATTTGATGGGTGGACTGTCCGGTGGGTGAGGAATTGGTTAGATGGTCACATCCAGAGGGTAGTGGTCAACGGCTCAATGTCCAGATGGAGATTGGTGACGAGTGGCGTCCCACAGGGGTCCGTATTGGGACTGGTACTGTTTAATAACTTCATCAATGACATAGACAGTGGGATCGAGTGCACCCTCAGCAAATTTGCAGATGACACCAAGCTGAGTGGTGTGGTCGACACGCCAGAGGGATGGGATGCCATCCAGAGGGACCTGAACAAGCTCAAGAAGTGTGCCCATGTGAACCTCATGAGGTTTAACAAGGCCAAGTGCAAGGTCCTGCCCCTGGGTTGGGGCAACCCCCGGTATCAATACAGTCTGGGGGATGAAGGGATTGAGAGCAGCCCTGCCGAGAAGGACTTGGGGGTGCTGGTGGATGAAAAGCTGAACATGAGCAATGCACGCTTGCAGCCCAGAAGGCCAATCGTATCCTGGGCTGCATCAAAAGAAGTGTGGCCAGCAGGTGATTCTACCCCTCTACTCTGCTCTGCTGAGACCCCACCTGGAGTACTGTCTCAAGCTCTGGAGCCCTCAGCATAAGAAAGACACGGACCTGTTGGAGCGGGTCCAGAGGAGGGTCACAAAAATGATCAGGGGGATGCAACACCTCTCCTATGAAGAAAGGCTGAGAGAGTTGGGGTTGTTCAGCCTAGAGAAGAGAAGGCTTCGGGGAGACCTTCTTGCAGCCTATCAATCAGTACTTAAAGGGGGCTTGTAAAAAAGATGGTGGCAAACTTTTTAGCAGGGCCTGTTGTGACAGGACAAGGGGGAATGGCTTTAAACTAAAGGGGCGTAGATTTATACTAGATCTAAGGAAGAAATTTTTTATGCTGAGGGTGGTGAAGCGCTGGAACAGGTTGCCCAGAGAGGTGGTGGCTGCCCCATCCCTGGAAACATTCCAGGTCAGGTTGGATGGGGCTCTGAGCAACCTGATCTAGTTGAAGATGTCCCTGCCCACGGCAGGGGGGTTGGACTAGATGACCTTTAGAGGTCCCTTCCAACCCAAACTATTCTATGATTCTATGATATTTGTGAGGGAAGTATAGAAAATTACACTGTTAAATTGGATGGCATGAAGGAAACGTCTCAGAAAGACAAGTACCCTAGCCTCTTGAGATAGTGCTGAGATGGAAAGAGGTTATAAATAAGGAAACTGGGACTAGATGGGGAGGGTGGATTATTAAGAATTCTGTCCTGCGCTTTCACGTAGAGGGACCATATTCCTGGCACCGAGGAGAAGTCTTGTCTGTTGCTGATATACCTCTTTGCTAAATGTGCTATTGCTTCCGAGAAAACATGCAGCCCTGCAAGCGCTCACTGCCATGTTGCTGTCCACACAGCATGTGGATCTGAGATGTCATGAACAGCAGATTATGGGTTCAGCAAAGGTGCCAAAACCACCTGCAAACATTTTTTTAAGAATGAAAGATTTATCTTGGATTGAGCTGAACGTTACTTTTGGGAGTTAAACCTGTCTCCTTTTTAGAACAAATGTAAGGAATTTTCCAAACAAAAGTATTTTTTGAATTAAAAAAATCAAAGGTTTGATTCACAAAATGCCAAGACACACTGCTTCAACTTTCTACTTCTGTATTTATTTTCTTAAGTGATTTTGTGAGACATTGAAGTGCAACTGAATCAGCGAGAAAAAATAAAAGAAGGTGCAAATGAAAAATATTTCTGTGCCCTACTCCCAATTAAGAAGATATTTACTACTTGTAAACCACTCACCTCAGGTGCAGACAGCAGCCTCCCTGGCAGGCCCAGCTCACCCCAGGTGTTTCACTCTCAAGGCAGTGTTTTGCCTCTCCCTGCTGCTCTCAAACACCTATTTCTTGTGGCAAAATGTTAGAGTAGGTACAATCCTAAACCATCATAGGTCTTACTGTTCTCTTTCTGGTTATCGCTCCCTTTTCACTGATTTTTCTTCCATCATATCTATTTCCTTCCTACATACATTTTTTCACAGGTTGTAAAAACATCCTTTCTTTCTCTCTGCCCCTCTGTATCCAGTATCTTTGTTTTTTCTGGCCCTTTTTCATATAGTCCTGGTGTTTTTTGTAAAGAAGACTCAGAACTGCATCTTTTAATGGCAGAGCTCTTCTGCTCTCTCTTAATTTCTTTCAGCAGCTCACTGCAAAGTAGTGAAGGTGATAAATGGAGTCTCACCACCTTTGCATGCAATGGCAGAAGTATTTCCATCTCCTTACTGATCCTACTGCAACTGATATATCACAGGAACACATTTGTTAGGTATGGTTACCTTGTGACTGATTTATCACATAGGTCGTTATCATTCTCCATTGTTCCCAAGTGATGAATTTCTACTTCATAGGAGAAATTTCTTGATGATACGAAGTTGGGAAATATTGTCAATATACAGAAGAAAGCAATGCTACAGGGAGAAGTGGCTAACCTTAAGGACTGAAATAATAGAAACAGGACAACAGTCACTACCTTAAAATAAAACATCATGTGCTTAGGGACTAATAATTTCTGCTACAGTGAGGGAGTTTATCAATTGGAAACAATGTATTAGAAGCAAGCTAAAATGAAAGCTTTTTCATAAAAAAGGAACACATTTTTCTCTGGAAAAGATAATTTATATGAAAAAAATTATCTTGTTAACTTGTATTTCTTCTTAAGATAATTTGATTAACAGTGATTCTTTAGGTAAACGTTCCGACTGCAGTGAAAATAGCACTTTCCATCAAAACTTTTTCAATGACAAATTTACCCTTCTCTATACATACCTAGTACTTAGAGGCTGTTTTTCCCAGCCTGGAAGATGGCATTGCGTCATTAAATCAACCATTTGTCTCGTATTGGAGAAGGGGCAAAACATCTTTTCTAACCTTGTGAGTAAGTTTCTGGCCACAAAGAACATGACGATGGGCCATGGCAGGCCCCCACAAAGGCTTCTCAAACAGCTGTCTCACAACTTCAAGACCAGAGAGCTGCTTTATCAAAATTGGCCCTGAGCCCAGACAGCCAGACCCTAAGGACGGTATGGGATGAGCTCCGGGCAGTAGCAGCTTCTTCCATTTCCACCACACATACTAATTTTCTTTCTCTTAGACTCTCACAGTCCTGTTTTTATCATAACCTTTTAGCCTTTTCCCTTTTTCTCCTGAAGTTGTGTTTACTTGTGTGCAGCTCACCCTTCTCCTTTATATCCTCTTAATTTTCATGCCTTTTGCCAACTACAAGAGCATTATGTCCAGGGGAACAGGAGGGGGTAGAGTCTGAGGCTGTTCTGTAAAGCAGACCACAAGAGATGGGCCAGCCCCACTGATCTTGCAAGCTGCACTGCAGAATTTTGTTAAGTCCTGACACACATTACAGCTCACAGAGGACCGAGGGGAGTAGAAGGGTGCATCAAAAGCAGCTCACAGGTGGGTGGTTCACAGGGCATCTCGCCATTTCTTTGTGGGTAGTGAGCTGGATCCCAGATAGACCAGTGAAACTGGCTTTACTTCGCTATGCTTCTTTCAGATAATCCACAAGCCAGAGAGTCACTAGTTCTTCCTTCTGCCTCTCCCTGTTGGTCATGTCATCTAGCCCTGGCAAAGACCTGTTTGAACTACTTGTGGACAGCTCAAGGTCAACCAATTCACCACACTTGACTGGTACTACCACATCTGTGCTTGGTGGTCAGGAAATTCTGGTTGTGGCTGATTTTCATATGATGTTACTGCTACTGTGCCCCTTGAAAATGAACCTGTAGGTCAGGTCAGATCCTAGGAGAGCAGTATCACTGTGGCCAAAAAACCCACATGAATGAACTAGTACAGGTCCCATCTTCATCTAGAACAGGAAGCCCCTTTTTTTCATAGTGTTGAGAGAATTCAAAGACTGAAAGTCTTCCCCTTTCTAGGGCCAATAGATCTAATTCCTTCCGATCCAGATTTTCTCTCTTGTCTTCCTAAGAATTACCATCAAGGTTTATAAATAAAGTCACCAACACCCTGAGAGCTAACCATGCTGTAGTTCTGAGAGCTCAGAGCATCTCAGAGACTTGGGGCCACATTCAGATTATTTTTTAAAAGGCTTAAATTAATGTTAGATTTTCTGTTCTTCCTTGAGGAAGGCATGTTTCAGCAACCCTGGATAATGATAGGAAGTCTGAATTGTTCATCTCTCTCTTGAAATCAGATGCTGAGGTGGTTGTAATGTGCAAGTTACATATCTATAGCACATAGCCTGAAAATGGCCATCAGTGCTAAAGCTCTATAGAAAAACAGCAGACCACATGCATATGTTATTTCCTCACTTTGTGTGAGTAGCTCGCCAAACAGGAGAATAAGATGTCATTCCAGAGGCTCTTTGAACAGTAAGGTTAGGGAAGGAAATTTTGGAGTGAAAATGTCTCGGTATGGATGAGTCTCGGTATGGATGAGTCTCAGTATGGATGAAATCTGTCCTTGAGTAAAAGGTACTATTTGCATGCCCCTCGGAACCCTTCAGTCCTTATTGCATTACTGATCCTTTGCTCCCTCAAGGCTCTTTCACTTCGGTGCTGAATTCCAGAAATTCGATAGCCAAGCCACTCCCATGAAGATACTGTCTCTCTCCTTAACTGTTTCCTACACATCTCTATTAATAGATTTAGGCACTACACTTTCACTGTGTTCTTTAAAGCTGTGAAATTCTGTAACCATAGAGATTTTTTAAAAAATATTTAGCCATGAAAGTACCAATATTAGACTGTAGGTTCTTTGGGGCAGGGACTTCCTGTCTGTCTGTGTACTGTCCTTAGCCAGACATATTGTAAACTTCAGATATTCTATAGGTAGATCTGTTTTACAAGCCTTTCCATGGCTATGAATCTTTTCCATCCTCTGAGCTTCCTCTTCTCTAAGGCAAAGGAATCCTTTCTATGTGTGATGGGTAAACCTGTGGGTGAACAGGTGGTTAGCCGTGCATCCTGGCTGGGTCACCAGGCCCTTTTCTTATTAGAATAACTGAGCCTTTGTCTGCATGGATCTTTTCTTTGCTTCTGTGAGAATTAGACCTAGAAGAAGCCATCTGGCTTCCACTCAGCACTGGACTAATCTGAATGATGTAGGGATTTGCATACATTTACCCTTGGTGCTGTGAAAACCACTGCTATCATCTGCCTCTAGTATTGCAGGTCTCAAGGGAACTGCAAGACATCTGCATTATTAAGACTAAATTGAACATTGACTTCAATTACTCCATCTTAATAAACTCTCCACTAAGCACAAGGAGAGCCTTTATCAAGCTTGAGTATGTCCTTAACTTCTGGAAGCAAAAGAAATAAAGATGTTCACACCCTTTTTACCCTCCTCCCTTTGAGGGGATGCTAGGAAGGGATCTTCATAAGCTTTCAGACGATTCAGAAGTCAAATGAATCGTTCTGTGGACATAAAGTTGGAAATCATCCTGTGTTTTAGAAGAAAATGTAATCGACAGGGTTTTAAACAAAGGAGACGCCACAGAAGCAAAGCTTGTCAAACCATGTCAGTATCTGACTGGTCTCATGTGTTGTGACTTAAAACGCTATGAGGCTCAGGCGGTGGATAGGGAAAGGACAAGTGAAAGAATAACTCTGCTGCTCTGCTAAGCTCAATAACTCTAATGAAACAAGCTGTTGAAAGGGATGGAGCTGTTGACGGGGAAGTATGTGTAGTATATACAATACCCAAATTTAGTGGGATTGGTGGCAGCTACATGTTTTCAATGCTGGAAACTGCTTAAATCCTGAACAAGTTCAGAAAGCACAGGGGGCTGACTTGGTTTCTCCTAGTCCTGATTACAACCCTCCTGTCACAGCAGAGTTGGGTATATGTGGCCTTTGCTCTAGAGAAGCTTTGAATTGGTCTAACTGGGGAATCTCTTAGGTTGGGACTGAGATGTATCAGCAGATCCACCTACTGAAATCTTATTTTTCTGCACAAAAGATGTTCAACAGGGGCAGCAGCAGCATGAGCAGCTCCATTGTGCCCTGCCAAAGGGCTCTGCAGCAGCCTTCGCTCTGAGGATGAGAAATTGCTGTGAATGTGCAGATTAGGGCTCTGTGCATAAGTAATCTGAGAGAAAAGGAGGTTAAGGCTTGTCTGGTAGTAAGGAAGATTGCTTGAGAGGTAGGCACATGACTGAGACCTGGCTTCTCATCACCGTGGACTCCTTCCAGTTAACAGGGGGAGATGGGTAGTCTGAATTCCCTCCTGGAGGTACCCTCTCGCTAGCCATTGATTACGGAGTGATTTTTAAGGCAACGATATTCCAGGCTTTAGGGAGCACAGTCAGGCGTCTAACTACTAGCAGGATGAACCTGAGCCTGGGAGGGAAGCAAACTGTCTGTCCAACCTTACCCTTTTGTCTGCCTATTTGCCTGTTTTACAAGGAACCGACATGCGTTGTTCTGTATTGCGAAACAATCAGAAGTGATGTGCTTATTCTGCCTCAGTTGCTTTAGGTCTTTCTTTTCCTTCCCTTTACTTTTTTTTCCTTCTTTATGTCTGTTCCCATTATATATTGTACTATTTCTTCCTTACCCTACTGTCTTTGTATTTAATCTGACTTCCCTGTGATATAAAACTGTTTGAACATATTTCTCTCAACATCTTATGTCTAGCAAACAGTCTAGTTCTTTTGTTTTCTTCTGCACCTTCTATTTCTAACTCTCTTTTGCTGCTCTATTTATCTTTAATCCTTTCCTCCTCTTCTGTATTCAGTGGTTTTCTACCTTTAATTTTTTTTTCTTATATGGAGAATCTTCTTCATTCCCTCCTGTCACTCTTCTATCATCTCTCTTTGCTCTCCTGTTCTCCTTTACATCCTTATCCCCCTTTACCTTTTCTCCTGCTTAACTCTCTATCTGCATATATGTCCAGATCCTGAGGGATCTGGATCCCTTTTCTTTGGCTTACTCTCCACCCAAAGGAAAACCTTTTCCAGGAGTCAACAAGTCTGAAATCAGTACCCGTTCTGGTCATCATGTTGTCCTAGGTTATTGTATCAATGAACGGCAGCATTTATTTCTATACCCTTTACACAGTAATTTACTTTTCATCAATGGCGAAAGTATATGTCAAACAATCCTCTCCCATCAGCATGGTCTTCCAGGGTAGGAAGAAGAGAGACAGGCTTTGTCATCCATCTTCAAGGCCAGTGCAGGCTCTGTCAAGTCAAACTTGGGTAAAGAACTGCATAATCAGGTATTTTTCACTGATAACATCCTGTCACCAGCCCAATCAGTACTGAAAAATAGGGACCAAGTAACTCAGCTAACAGCATTTACCATGGTATATCACAGGATGAAAGATGGCCCTCAAGTAGTCAAAACTAAGAGGTAAAAACTTTTGTAAACAAAATCAAAGACTTGAACTGCAACTGGAGGTGAAAAGGAAGCCAACAACTATAAAATAGGACCACTAAGTGTTAAGCCTCAGTTATGCACATGTATGGGAGAATGGTGTAATGCATACCCGGTGGCTGAAGCAATGCAGCAGGCTGCCTAGCATGTCCTACATCACCTGATGGTCTAGAAAGCAAGCGAGAACAGACTGCCAAGGCAAAGACTGCTTCCAGAGGTAAAGGCCACATTTCTTAGCCAGACACAGAGTGAAAGAAAGAGCTCCTAGACACCACTGCTAGCTGAGTTTCTAGTAATAACCATAAATCCAAAAGTGCTCTCAATTTTTCCCAGAACAGTACAAAAAATGTGAACAAAGGTGATTGATGCCTATTCCAGATCCTGAAAAATCTTTTCCTCAAGCTACTATCTGCAACCATATTCCATCTACTGGCATTAGTAAAGTGACCTTTATCCTACTATTGTCCTGGCTAAACACCTGGGAAATACCACCTCATATCATCTGAATCTGATGACATGAAATCATACCTCAGTTGCAACCTGGTGGTTTCTCAGTAAAAGCACCTTAGTAGTTTCTTTACCAGTTTTACCTGCTCCTCAGTTCAGACCTACATCTCAGGTAAAAAAAATCCCTTTTCTTGATTGGGATCATATATATTTATAAATACATGCATAAGGAGGGCAAGGGGCGGTTTTGCATAGCCGTGCACACAAGACCCCTCATCTGAGATGACTGTCACTCACAACTCTGCTTCCCAGCTCCAGAGAAAAGAATGTGATGGACCCTTTCACCATAACATTTAATTCCTTTCCCCCAAATCCAAAGAGCACTCAGGGAAATCTCCTGGCAAATGATGTCAGGGTCTCCTGAGAGCTGTGAACCCATCAGCAGGGACAGATGGCATCTGCCACAGTTAGGAATCAGTATGAAGGGGAGCAGAACAACCTCCCCTCCACAACCCTGTCATTCCAAGGTTACAACGTGGCTGCAGAGCCACGGGGTATGGTTAGTCCCTGTGACTGAACCCAAGACATAGCAGACATATGGACAGGACAGAGGAAAATGCAGTCTTCAGTCCCAGGTGATGTGGATTCTGGGCACTTTCTCCTCCTTGCTCTGGTTTCTTGAGGACAAGTGTGCCGCAGGCTCCATCTGGTTCTGTAATAAAGGATAAATTATTAAAATAAATAAAATATTGATGAACTGTTCTATAAAACAGAAGGCCTTTAAAGTATTGATTAAGAATTGAGAAAGTCATAATGAGTTTTATCTGCAGAAATAATTAGGAAATAGTTTTTGTGTGGTAACCCTCTTCATGGAGCAGGTAAAAGGCAGTATTTAATCCCTGGACTTGACTGTCATCTGTATAGCTTATACATCATCAAAACAATAATTTTTACAAGGTCATTGTGTTGTCCATCCAAGAGTCTTGTGGCACCTCATGAGCAATAACAAAACAAGTTTCACAAGAGCATTAAGAAATAGATAACCACCACTATAGTAAGGGCAGGACGAAGTAGGAAGATCCAGTTTCTACATCCTGCAGTGTAGATTTAAACTGATAGCTTTCAAGAAAACATAGCATCAAGAGAGAAAGATATGTAAAGGAAAAAATGCTGATCTCTTAAATAGTTAAAAACAACTAAATAGTTCTTCCTTAAATAAAGAATAAACACCTATAATTGTTTTTTGACTTAGCAAGGCATGACCTATTCCAGGTTGGTTCCTCAGAGCCAGCTGAAATACACATGCTTAGTAATAGCTATAAAACTGCCAAAGGTACATGGAGATTTTGGCATTCACGCATTCCTTGTAATCTGCTCCTAGTGGGACTCTCAGCAGGCTGGTGTGCTTAGGTACCAGCAAACTGGCATCACGTGCTTCCCTCTGTTGGGGTCCAGCTTCTCTGGACCTTCCCTTGCCATGGCTTTGCCTCACAGGAAAGCACCACATTTTTTCGCTCAGCACCTACACACACCCTTTCCCAGACTCCCATCATGCAGGTGACTTGACTTCAGGCTCAGCTCTTTGGGGCGGGTTGCAATGAAAAGCAGTTGTGGCCAGACCCAGTTCTTCCAGTTGGCTTTTAGCCCCCGCTGTGCTGTGGGTCCTCTATAGCCTTTGGACAAAGGCACCTTCAGGGAGTGAGTCAGTCTGACCTAAGATGTAAATCAAAAGCTTGGCACTTCCAGAGGGTGAATCAGAACTCAGCTGAATCACTCCCTGGAGCTGTCTATCAATCTGACCAGTTGGCTAAGTCTCCCGACTGTGGTGCCTCTGAACTGCATCCAGACTAGCTTCTTTTGAGCTTGGTTAGTTCCACAGTTAATCAAAACCTCGTCTATAAAATCCTGCATTTCTCCTTTCTCTCTCTAACCCAAAGCTTGCTGGGTCTGCCTGTGAATCACTTGACTTTGTATATCCCACCACGAATTCCTGGTTCTTTAATTTTACTTCTGAGGTTTTCCAGATGTCTGCCTCATCCCCCTGCAGAGCCATGAAGGAACTAGTTCTCCTAGCAGGTTTCAGTCAAATAATTCTCTTAAGGTATTTCCACTTGAATAGGCTATTACTTCAGTTAATGACCCAGTCTTGCCCCATCTGGCAGATCCATGGCAGGCCTTGTCAATTTTTGGTCTTACTACACATTGTGGTGATTCCCAAAACAGCAGTTCTTTGCTGGGATCCACAAAATATGCAGAAACCCAACCTGTCACTGATTTAAAACTGAATTTCTATGAACCTGATGCCACTGTATCCATTCATAACATGTCAGAATTTACTTCACTCTCTTCTCTTCATAATCCATTAGCTCCTGTCTGTGCGTCACTATCTAGTAATCTATTAGAACAGCTGTTAATAGTGGCATTAAATACTCTCAATATAACTTGCAATGGGATGTTACATGGAGCAAGCGCTCAGATTTAGAGTAAAGGAGTAGCAGAGGCAATACAGCGTTCCTGAAATATTGGTGTGGAGATGCCAAGATCCATGTAGTAGGATCTGTATGTATAGTTAGGGTTTGCTCTGTTTAGAGTTGCAAAGCCTGGGGCACAGATCCACAAGAGCATTTCCACTGCAACACTGAACATTGCAGTGCCTGGCTTTCAAACCCTTAATTCCTGATTTAATGACACTTTGGAGGGTTGGGTGCTAAGGAACAGAATTCACTAGAGCCAGCATGCTGAGAAGGGAGCTACTTAAATTAGCCAATAGAAGAAAACAACAGGAGGGATGAGTTTTAAATCACATCTCTCTTGGGGATTGAATGCCTTAATTTGACTTCATGGAGATTAGCTTGCAGGCTGCATTGCCTATGCAGGGAGGAAAGTGTTTGAAGGCTCTTTAGCAAAGGCATGACGAAGCCCAATCGTTAGAAGACAGGGGAAAAAAAAAATCAAACTGGAAGCAAAGTGCATGTTTTAAAGAATCAGGATAATTAACCGCTGAATTAGCTTATCAAGAGATATAACACATTTTCCACCAACTGAGGGGCACCTTGCGTTCTGAATTTCTCTGTCAACACTCAAAAGCAACTAAAACGCGTGTGTATGATTCAGGAATTACTGGATGATAATGTTTGTCAGGAGCTCTGTGTATATCACCATGATATACCATCTCCTGTCTTTTAAACAGATTAATCTGCTTTTACAAGGGCTAAATTTGGCCCCACTCCTCTTCCGGAGTGCTCAGTGATGTTTTGATATATAATAATGCGAGTTAGAGATGGTATCAGCTTGTCTTGTCTTCTCTCTGCAGCCATTGCAGGATTGTCCTTTATTTTCTGTTCATTAGTACTTTGACCTAGAGAGTTTTATATATATGAACTGTTTCTATTCCTTCCCTTGGGATTGTTCAACAGTCTATTAGAGCTCACTACTAGGACATTTTTAACATGTGAATTGTCCTTCAAATCCTCTGCTCACCTACCTGTCATTTCTTTAAAGTCACACACCCTTTGGATCGAGCTCTCCCTCTCTTTTTGCTGTATGTTTTTGCTCAGAGATACGCTAGCCATGGGTAGCCAACCTGCACCTCTTATGCACTTCAAATTTACCTCTTATTCTGGATCTGGGAGCCTGGTCCACATTCATCCTCTGCCTTGCAGTGCCACAACAGGATCCCTGGAAAAACCCTATCACCAGCTGTCTGTGGTCCACTCTCAGTGCTTCTCCACCCTATGCTCTGCAAGGTACAAAGAACACGTGCTGCCAATCATGACCACCTGAAGCTTTAAGTTATGTGATGCAGAGGATCAGGAAAGTTGGCCATGCTTGGTGGATGCTGGTTTCCCCATGGTTTAACCAAACTCTCTATGCTGGGGGACACATTTGGGCCAAAATGAACCCCATCAAAACCATCAGCCTGATTTTGGCCAAATTAGATCTTTTAATCTTTCCTGCGTGACTGTATAACCTCAGGTGGAAGAAACTTGTAATCACATTGGCTTTTCCCTTCAGCACATTGCATTGCAGACTCATAACTCATTTATTCATTCTCACCATCCATCTCTCACTAGTCAGCTCTTCAAGTATTTCCTTTTCCTCCAAAAAATTTAGTTTCAGATTAATTTTCCCCTGTGTGCATTTTCCCAGGCTGAATCTAATTTTGTTTTATTTTCAAACTCTATTTCTTTCTCAGCTTTGACAGTTACGGGGCAAGTACAAGAAGCTACATGGAATTAAATGCAATCTACATTACTTCTCTGTTCTCCTTGGGATTTGCAACACCTCCTGATTTTGTATCACCTGTGAATGTAATCAGCTGACTCTTTATTTTGGATCAGGGCTATAACTGCTCAGTGAAGAAATGGTCATGGTGAGATCTGAATAGACTAAATCCCAAAACTAAGAAATTATTTTAGCAGTAGTGTTTATTTACTTGAGATTCTTAGGTCTGTTTTCATGCCACACAACAATATTTTCTGTGTGAACTGAGAGTAAACTTCATCTTCTTTTTTCACTAATTTTGCCTTGAAGTGAGAAGTGATTAGATTTATAAGCCTGATGCACACTGTAAAATGCTATATTCATTATTTCTTGTGACTTTGTTATCAGGTATGTGCTTCCAGTTTTTCTTCTATTTTTTTTTTTCCTGAAGGGGAGGGAGGGTACAATGCCAACAATGCCAGCAGCTAATCCTGCAGGCCATCCCCTGCTACACCAGCTGCGCACTGGGCCCCAGTCCCACGAGCAGACTGCTTTGGCAGACGCGTGTTGCTGATCTGCTATTTCAGAGCCACCAGAGGGAGCAAAAAATATTGTGTTTAGGAGCAGCAAAAAAAGAGCGGCTGGTGCTTTGCTAATTTAGGTTTTTACTCATTAAGTATCATCTGTTTAAGTGAATAATTTTCTTTTTTACTCTCAAAGGGATATTCCTCCTGCCTTTATACCTATACTAGAATTGTCTCACCTACGAACTTCCTGCTCCTTCCATGGGACTGTCCCAACCTTTAAGGGTGTTGGCTGTAGAAAATGTCAGCTGCTATATCCCATCTTAGGTCTGTTGTAGCAACATGAAATGGAAGCCGCACTGCAGTACTAGTGGCAAATCTTATGTGGCAGCTGCTGAGGAGCAAAAATACATAGAGATTGGGGAAGAAGACGACGGAGCATATTGCAATGTGCTGCACCATGCCTCAGTTTCTCTCTGGTGTTCCTCAGGAGCTCCATGTATATAAGCAATAATAAATGAGCTGAGCAGTACTGGGGCATGCTGAGACACCATCTCCACATACTTACTAGATTTTCAGTAGCTGGGGACAGAGGCAGCCTGCCATGCAGCACTGGACAATACCAGCAAACTGAGTGGAGGTCCTGTGCTTACGTCTGGTCATGCAGCCACAACAGCCTGGATTTGATCTTGTGCTCCATATTGTGTGTGTTGCAGCCATTTGTTTCACATCTCAGACAGCTCTTTGAGTCAAGGGTCACCTTGCTGCCTTACTGTGTAGTGCTGAAGGCAGCAGGGTCCCGATGCCTAATGGGGAAATAATTATTATAATTAAGAGCATCCAATCACCAGCTTGGTTACCTTCACAGGAGGTCAGCCTCTGAGCCTAAGATTCATGATGGTCTTGCTATTAGTAAACTCATCTACTCAGTAAAAAACTCTGCCCTTTGCTCTCCTCATGAGAACTGGTGACTACTACCCATTATGTGGCATGAGGCAAACACAAGTACTGTGTCTCTAAACTTTCAAACAAATTCATTAAAGGAGCAGGAAGTCAAGCCTGGTAAAGCATAGGATGCATAGGACTCTACAACTAATTACCTTAAAGTTTCTTATTTCCTATTCAGTACTCTGGACGCAAATGCTGTGTATATACCTGGCATTTATTTTTCTTTCTACTAAATACGATATGCTATTGATTGGAGCCATAAATATTAGAACTGGTCTTAAAAAGAACAGAACAAGCCCTTGGGATTTCCTCATGAATGCAATTGCAGAATTTTGCCACATAATTAAGAAAAGCCAAACCTTGGATTAATGAGAAGAGGCCATTTTGTGCCTGGATATGCTCATGGTGGAGGGATTACTGGGAGAATTTAGGAAAGCTGACATCAGTTAAACAAAATATGCATTAGAAAGGTGCATGCATCCAGGAGAAAACCTGGCCTTCTAAATGAAAGGAGAAGGGTAGGATGTTATAATAACACAATATGGAACAAGGTTGTTGTCTGCTTCCTGGGGACAATTTCCACTGTCTAAATGGATTTCTAAACCTTTAATGCAAGTCAGCAAAGACTCTGAAAGGTGACCTGGAGAAGACTTTCTGAACTGAGGCTCTGGGTTCAGACTGTGAATTCAGGTACCTAAGCCAGGTAAATACCCTATTTGATTACAGCTCATCATAATTCACTAAAAAGATTCTTTTCTACCTCTGCAACGCTCTGCAAAATGGCCCAGAAGAAGGTAGGATGGGGTAGGCATCTCTATAGTTCATTTTCATTTCCCTGCCTTTGTCACTGCTTTTCTGTTTGTCTCGGGATAATCCACTTCTCCTTTGCTGATGAAGTGCATAAGATGGAGTATAAAACAAAGACTGCAAGGCTCTAAGGGAGAAGAGTGATAAATGTCAGTCAAGCACGATGGATAGACATTACTGACACAGAAACAGTATGAGATAACCTAGTCCCTGAACAGAGAGACATCAATAGAAATAGTGAATGTGAAGCAAAATCCAAATGTGATAAAACATTTGGCATTCTTCTTGCATGCAGGCTTTAAAAAAAATGCATACACCCTGCTTCAAGGAAAAGCTACGTTAAATATCTCACAACCTTCAGCTTTTCAGAACACATTTAAAGGATGGAACTGAATGAACACAGTTGAAGTACAGAGTGCTTGGCACAGAAGCAATTAAGGTAGGTTTTTCTTAGTGTCTAGAAATGTGAAATGTGTGAGGAAACAGGCAAATTAACACTTTAACCTCCACAGCCCACCTGAAAAGCACTGTAGAAAAATTTAGTTCTATTATTAATAAAATTGATCTAAGCTAGATGAGGAGCACGAGTAGAAGAAATCAAATTAATGAGGTAAAGATTTCTCCAGCCAACCTGAACTCTTCATTCATAGGAGTTTGGTTGGAGAAAGCTGAGGATCAGTGCAATCATTTCTAAAACATCTAGAAATTTTGATGGGATAAATGGAAAGAGAACAGATGAGAAGCAACTATAGCTTTCAATCTTTGCCAAATAGACCCAAAGCTTGATTCCTAACTCGATCTGGTCCTGGTTACTGCTTAGAGATAAAAAGCACAGGAGAAATACAAGAATTAAATGGAGCTTCTGGATTCAGAAATGACCAAATTCAAAGCCAGCAAATCATTACCTGTGGCCCTGAGTGTGGAACTGCACGGTCTGACCATAGCCATTAGCTCCTACAGGTTTTCTGGGTTGATGCCTGTCATCTTTCAAAGCATTATACTTTAGGCTGGTGATAGTGACTTTTAAAAATCTATGGTATGGGCCACTATGTGGACTTTAATAGGATCAGGATTTCATTCACACTGTCTGCATGGTGTTCACAAGACTGACTTGAGTGCTGAGTGATGCTGCTTGAGCTAGCTTTGAACTTGGTATACTGGGTGTTAGAAATGACTTTGCCAAAGAAATGCATACCTTAGTGGTGAGTGTTTCACACAGATGCAACCAAGCAATGAGATTCTCGCTGCCTGATTCCCCAAGGTATTTAAGTGCCTTATTCCCACTGTTTTCAATGGGAATCAGGTACCTATGAGAAGACAGGGTTCTCCCTTCCTGCTGTTGTGGGATATGGAAAAAAGGTAGACGGGATTTGGCGATGATGGCTTCAAAATTATTTCCTGTGCCCTATATCCCTAAAACTACTGAGGGGCTTCCTGAGGCTCTGCTCTGTGATAGAGCAGATCTGTGGCTGCTCTGCCTTCCCAGACAGAGATCATGAGAAACAGAGAAGACCTGTAGTGCACAGTGAGCCATCCTCACTCCCCAGCATTCAGGCTGGCAAAAACCCTTCATACGAGCTCCAAGGTACTTGTCAGAAAGTGTGTTGGGATACCTGAGACCTGGAAGGTCAAAGCCATTCAGTGCAGGTGAGAACCAGGCTGCAGTGTGACACAGGCTTCTCTCTGGATGTACGACCCGGCACAGCCCCGGGCAGCAAAGTCTGATTTTTGAATCTAAATTCTTCAATATCTTAAATATGTCTTTGTATCCCAACACCTATTGGGATGCTGGCACTGATTAACCTTCCCGTTGGGCCTCTGATTTCACATCCTTGCCTGGGTGTCACTTTTGTGATTATTTTCCTGTGCAAGCCTTTTCTCCTTTCAGCAACAAGTCTCTCACCACGCCAGGCCCTTGTGCTGGCTATATGTCTTGGACAGTTAAAGCCACTCATGACTGTTAGTCTCCTATCTTCTAACCCTCACTCTGGGGTGTTGTAACAGCCAAGGAACAGACCGTGTGCTGTGCTTTAACACCTGCTTAAAATTCACATGGGGTAAACCTAGTCACAATGAAAGGTCTTGTCTTCAAATACATTAAAAACTTTTAAAGCAACCATTGCTGCTAAATCTGCCAATTTTCTGAAATATTTAATTCCAGTTGAGTGAAATGATTTAAACCGGTTGTCCTTTGGGAAGGCGACCCAAAAGCTTTTAAAGAATTAGAAATCACTACAAAGCAATGGGCTCTCACAGGGGCACACACACACGCACATCAACACACACACATGCTCAACCAAGCCTACACTACCAAGGGAAAGGAAAATTCTAAAAAGCTTTGAAAGTTTGTTCTTGGAGCTGGTATAGCAGGTCATGAAAGGAAGGCAAAACACAAGGCCCACAGAAGAGTTTAAAGTACATTTTAAAACCTGTCTCTGATTCCTGCAAGAGACCCAACCCACGTCACCATCCACAGCTCAGCTACTCTCGCAGAAGCTGAAAACCAAGTACTCTGAAACCAGGAAGAAGCAGGAGGATACGAGGATTATTTACCTTAACTAGCCTTTCTAATTTCCATAATTTCTGCTGCGTAGAGGACTGACCCCTGACTCTTTTCCTTTACCGGGATTCAGAGCTATTATCTCTGCAATTAAAGCAGTTACAGAGGGACATTTGAAATGCAGGTTCTTTTGAATTATTGCTAATAGAAATATTGTTAGCTTTGATCTCTTATCACATCGTGCACAGAGCTTGCTCCTGTCTCTCCCTCCCTCTCCCTCTCCAAGCATGGCTGCTCCCAGCGTCTCTGTGTGTAATCAGACGTGTCACACCTCCACAGAGGTAAATTGGGTTTATTTAAAAAGGAAAATTAAATTAAAACTGTTTAGGAATTAATTGTGACTGCCTTGGCTTAATCTAACATATTATCCTATTGTTGGCACATCAGGGCAAAATATCAGCTAACCCAGTTTTGCAGTGAGAGGGGGAGGGAGCACATTCACATGCACCTAAAGAGGCAGCAGTAACTTCTTGGAGAGACATTATTTATTCTTATGAAGTTATTATTCTTTTCAAATAATAAAGTGTGTTGCATCAGCTGATCCTTTTAACAGCAGAATCTGTCATTTTATTTATGGAAGAAGCACCATGTTACCTCTATGTCAGCAAAAAGACTTTATACATTGCACGCCTGACAAACTCATGTGCATTTACATAAAGTGGTCAACATGCCTAAGCCAGGGAGTTAACCATCTCCACTAAAAATAAAAGCCATGAAGGCATAGGTTATAATAAGTAGGCAAAAGAGAAATAATGTTCCATCAACAGTGCTATGAAGGGAAAAAACTGATTTTTGACAACACAGTTGCTGCAAAAGCAAAATATTTTATCCTCAGAATGGCGTCTTCTTTCTATGCCATGGCCAGGGTCTTTATGACACACTTTTTAATGACAGATGAAAAAGTATCGCTTCATGGGGAAATGTAACAGCTCAAAGGAAACTCAATTTCACAACCGCATATCAAAGTATTTGGTGAAGTAATGAGAAAATGAAGTCAATAAACTGTCCTCAGTATGGAAATCCTTAAAAATTAACATCAGCCCCGCTGCTCTAATTTGAACTTCATCAGTTCAAATGTACAGTTTAATGTATCAGTTTGGAAACACAGAATCCTGACAGGAAAAATAGCATAGTCCCTTGGGTTAAACACATTTTCCAGAGTCTAATCCCTTATTTGACCTAGTTTGTGTGGCCTTGAGCAAGTCACCTTTCTAGGTATCAACTTCCACACCTAAAAAGGATTTGATGTGCTTGTGGTGACACCACAAGCATGAATTCAATGCTGTGTCCCTGGCATGCTGAAGATATCAGTGCTACATAAATACAGAGCTCTGCCTGAAATATTAATGCTACTTTGGTAACGGCAACACAACCCACTTTCTTGACCTCTTGTATCCATAAGCGTCTCAATCAGAACAGGGATGGTGGTAACAGCTTGGTACTCAGAGTGACCTACTACTGAGGGGTGATTTAGAAGGACTGTCTCAATTACAGCAGAAGCACAATCCCCATCACTTCCAGGTGTCTGAAGTACCAGTGTGTTGTGTACTGGTGGTGAGTGGCAGAATATCAGCACAGAACTTCTCTGTAATTAGTGAGGGTATAATAGAATAAAGCAGCCTTTATTGATGACAGACAATAGGCAGATGCTCTTGTTCTAGGGAGATGATAAGTCTCTTGTTTTCACATAGCAAAATGACACTTTAGCTGAAGTCTTTAGTCTGGGAACAATAGTCTACAGCAATGAGAAATAAGGAAACCATTCTATGAAGTGCCTTCAGAATTCTCTGCAGCCCAAGTGAAACTGTAATATAAAGCTTGGGAAAGAGAGACAGGAAGGGGCTACTGGAAAGAGAGAACACGATTTAGTACAATTTAGAACAAATGTTAGAGGTCAGGTTGTAGATGTCTCACCCATGTATTCCCAACTACTGATAATCTGTTGCTCTCTGATAGTTGAGTGTGGAGGTACCCACACAGCCCACCCTTGGAAAGTTAATTCTGTGTGTGTATATCTATGGGATTAGAAATTTTGGACTAGTTGTAAAAGGACATTTAGAAATTTGTAGGTGTATAACAACATTTTGTAAGAGTTTGGTCTTATGGTTTATCTGTTGTGTTGCTGACATTATGTCCTGAACGTGTATTTTGCTGACTGGTACTTAACTACCTGTCATTAGTAAATCAACAAAACACTTCAATCCTGATCTGTTTTAACAATGCAAAATGTGCAATTCTTCCCTGCTACAGCAGATGTCTTGTGACTGGGGCATTTATTATACATAAAAAATGTAATCTGTGTAGACCACTAAATCAGGGTCAATCCTTGCAACTGAAGACTTTTTTCTTTAAAGAAAACCAGTCAATTAAATCTGAATAAACTGAACCACAAAAAGAATGGAATGAACCTCTTACTAAAGTCTGGATCTACATTGATGTATTTATCCAAATTTACAATATTATAAAATTTGCTTTGAATCTGACTGAGCTAAACTTGAATGTGACTGTGACAAATTAACTTTGGATACAGTTCCAGAAAAGAGTCAAAATTGAATTAGGGTCTCATACCTGATTAAAATGGATTTAATGTCACCCTTGGAAAGATGAGAAGAAGAGCTGGCCTCTGTGGTTAGCTGAAATAGATGAAGGTACTTATCAATCTGTGTGCCTCAGGAACTTCAAACCAAACTTCTTGATATTATCAAAATAAGGCAGACCAATAGAGTTAGTGAGCATTCCGTTTTAAGATACCGACTGTATTATATTCTTGGTTCTCTGTCATATCAGGTCATACGTGATGTTGATCTTGACCAAGGGGAATAAGTAGAAAGAATGGATGAAATTAGAAGGGGCTAATGACACAACTCATTTTGAGATCAGTTCAGATCAGCTGAAGGGACTGGATCAGCATTTTTTGACCAGAGGCAATCAGGATATCTGCTAGAAGAAGGTAATTAGACATCCTAGAATCATGAGTTGCCCAGCTGGAAGCTAATGAGTTATGGAGCCCAAATGAAGGAGAAACAGAGCCTAATTAGGCTAAATAGGAATTCCTGCAGGAACAGGGAAATGTCAAGGAGCAGAGAGAAAAACCTCTTTCAGTGCTTTTTAACCAAAAAAAAAAAAAAAATCTTTTTTAGCATAATTATTTCTATTTTTATTGCAAAATTGAAGCCACCTTCTCTCTCTTTCTCCCCCTCAGCTTCTGTTGTCCAAGTCAGTGCTCTCTTCTTTCTCAATGTAAAAGGTCCATTAATAGTTTTCCGGTTGGACAACACAATGTTTTATCATGGAGGTTTGTTGCACAGGGTATGGAAGCAGAAAGGGAGTATCACTGGCAGTGTCTGTGGGGTATGACTCTCCTTGAACACACAAATCTGAACTTCATAACCCCTGAAGGGGTCCCATACTAAACCATGAAAGACATCCTATTTGGAACTATAATTTTGCCTCCACATTTTATAGTCTCTCAGACTTTCCACACCTGCTCCCTCACTATTTACTAGATAAATCTAGACAGATGTGAACCTTGGAGGAAGTTTAGTTTGGATCCAAATGGCTTAAAAAGGAGATCTCTGGACCCAAGTAAATCTTCAAGATGTGTGTTGAGTTTTGAATCTGGATGTGGGTCCAAAATTACCTCCAGTCCATGCATATATTTAAATAAGGAAGCCTAAAGCAGAAGCTACACTCTTTGGGAATCTACCCACCTGTTCTCTAGCCACAGTTCTTTAACAGGCAGCATCATAAATCCATGCACAGCAATCACCTGGACCCTGACTGCATGGGAAAAAAGCGGGGAGCTGAGAATGGTCATACACTACTGCCAGCGATGCCCTCAGCTGTGTTGTGGTGTTGTATCAGGCTGAAAGAAGGTTGAGAGACAATGGCAAGAGAGTAGCAGCTGTGTCAACAGATAACACTTGTATTCAAAGGTGCTAAGATTTTCAAAATGGTTGCTTAAAGTGAAATATATAAATAAGTGGTCTTGATTCACTTCTTCTTGATTCACTTCTTCGGTAACAGATGGTTCCCTTAAATGTGATCTATTTATTTAGTTATGTTGACTGGAATGTAAGAGCCAGACTTCGGTCACTGACTTTTGAAACTCCTAGTCTTTGCCTATAAAAAAGTGTAGTGGAGCGAATGAGGGCTATCTGGTGTTCTGCATGTTACAGTCAGTCTCACGAAGACATATGTATAACCAGAGGATCAGGGAACAACCTAGGTCAGAAGGTACTCTTGGATGTCGCCTGATCCAAGACCCCACTCAAGGAAGGGCTAGTGTCCAATGTAGAGCAGGGCTAGATCAAACACAAGCCATAAAAGGGTGGCTTATGCTTCCCTTCCCCACAGACACACATGCATTTCATGCATGCACAGTGCAGTGCTGTGGCGGCTGCCCTGATTTGCAATCCCATGTCACCACAGGCTGTGGTGATGCTTTCATTCCCAGCCTAGCCACAGACACGCTCTCTGGTCACTCGGTCCGACACAGCACTTTCTCACATGCTGGCATTGAAGGTGCTTTAGAAGTCGGTACAGAAAGTTTGATGGATCATTTTGGGGGTCCCTATCTGGGCTGACTCATAGTCCGTTTAATGTTACCCATGCCTGCATCTACAAGGGTTCTGCTGAATCTGATGTCAAAAGCAGGTCTACACAAAGAAATAAACGAGATATAAGCACCTTGCAGAAAAGAAAGTAGATTTTTCCTTTGCCATATTCATTCTCTTTGCTAAGAAATGGGAGAGACCTTGAAGTTTTCAGTGAAACTCAGTGAACAGCACAGACAAATGGCAAAATGACAAAGCTTGCGTATGAGAGAAGACAAATCACAATCCTTTCTCAGGTTTGACCTTGCTAAAAACACAGACATAAGGCAGCTCCCAATGTGAGAAAATTTCATGGCGCATATTCAACTCCAGATGAGTCTTTAGATGTTGTTGATGACAAAGAAAAAAACCAAAACAAACAAAAAACCTAACAAAAGAAGCTGCTGAGAAAGTATTGTAAAATCCACAATGGTAGCTCTTGGAGGAAGAAGGAGGAGGAAAGGTTAATAGGGAGGGGAGAGAAAACTGAGATCATAATTCCCTAACATGTAAAACCCGTAGTGGTAGACTACCCCTTCCTCCAAGAGGTTACAGCCTAATTAGATAAGATGGACCAAAAGTCTTTTGCCTGGGCTGCCCCTTCAGTGTTTGCTCCCACTGAGAGGAAACATTTGGCCAGGATATGGCCTTTTATAGCCATTTCATGGCTAACCTTGGACAGCCATTTTGAAATTTCTGGTTTCCGTTCCACAGGTTCAGAGCTGGAGGAGGAGTGATTGCACCTCTTGGGCCTACCCATGTACATGGTCTCATCAAATAAAGAAAGAAAGCAGGTGTTACTATTTTCCATTTTACAGTGGGGAATGGAAACAAAAAGGGAGTCAATAGCTTTCGTACGGTCTTTGGCAGACTTGGGTACTCAGCCTATCCTCCTGAATTAGCAGCACAATGACTTAATTTCAGGGTCAATCATGTTATCCATTTACTTGGTGGGATAGTGTCAAGGCAGTGGACACTTGGACTGCTGGACCTCCTGTTTGTGCTTGCGGGGAAAACCTGCAGTAAATATAAGACCTATATAAGAACTGTTCTGTTAGGAAGGTTAGCAAGAGTGATATGAATCTCCTGATGGAGCCAGGAAAGAGATTTGGTCTGCTCTGTGAATGTGCAGGTTCATCAGGCTGTTTTTCCTTATGGGGACGCTAGTGATAACAGCTTGAAAGACAAATGTAACTTCTTTCCTGAGGTGGGGCGGGGTGGGAGGGAAGAGCAAGGCTCATAGCAAGCATCTTTGATGAGGGAGATTTAATATTTCTTCTTTTTGTTTTGTGGGGGTTTTTTTTCCCTTCTTCCTGTTCCCTTGTATTGTCCCCCTTATCTAATGTCCCTCTTTTCCCATGGCTGTTCATCTGTTCATCCTTCTTTGCCTCCGCTTCATACATCTCAGTAACCCCACGCACCAAATTAAAACTCTGGACTGGCCCCACTGCCTCCCCAAAGCTCATGGGTTGAAGCCAAGGCCTGCTTTGCTTGCTCCTCAGCTTACCAAATCCATTTGCTCTCTTGCCTTCACATGTCTGTAAGCTGTCATCAGTGCTTCTTGGATGCCCTCTGTGTGTACAAACCTGTCAATCACACTGACATGGCTCAGTCATAATGCCTGTTGGGGTTTCCAAACAGCAAGGAAGCTAGCCACCAGCAGCAGTGAGAAGAAATGTCAGCCTGGTAGTGGGCTGTTAGAAACCACATGCGGGAAGGAAAAGAGTCAAAGCCCAGCTCAGGGCTGGATGACAGTGTAGTCTGAACTGCAAAACTGTTCCTACACTCATCCAGCAGGCACCAGCTGTCTCCTGTGGGGAGCAATAACACTTCCATGTCTCCTTGGGCTTATAAACTTACATTTGACCCATCACTGGTCTGCTAAGTGACTATTTGAACACTGCTCCCTGGCAATCACTGCCTTGTACCATGGAGAGGTCCCTAGATGTCATTTGCCAGATGGGAACATCATGCAGATTGGGCTTCATCACCCGTGGATGAACCAGCATTGAGACTGACTTACTAAACATCAGTGGTGCACATAAATACCACCCATATTCCACCCTTCAACCTGCTTAATTTAAATGCAAAAATGCACTTCCTTTGCCAAAAGCTAATACTGATAGGCCAAATGCAGACCTGGATGATTTTGGGGAAGCTTAGCTGGCTTCTACTGCTGTCAGATTTGCTGTATGTAGATGATTTTCCCTGTATCTCATCATCATCAGATGCAAGCAAACCCACAACCACATATTAATTTATCTTCACCAACTCCTTCTTCCTGGGTATGTCATAAAAGAAAACAAAAAAAGCAAAAGAAAAAGAGTAAAGATGCTGTAGAAGGACAGAGATAAAAGGGGAAGGAAGGGAAGCAGTTACACAAGTTGTGAAATACTGGAGCCCATTTTCTCAATGACAAGTTGATCTGGACATATCATAGCAGGATGAAAGGTAACAGCAAAGGAAACATCACCTACTAAATTTGAAATAGGACTCTGGCAATTGAATGTCAGTATGCAGTCAAAACAATAACTGTAAGCAAACATGCAAGGATATCCCTGGGTTCATATTAAAAGCAAAAAAAAAAGGCTGGAACTACACACATTTCATATGGCACTCTGTCTCCCTCTCATGGTGTGCCTTTCATACTATTTCTAATCAGAGAAATTCACAGGCTGGCTGATGTAAAGGATCCATTGCTTCTAGTGTGGTCTCCCTGGAAGGATCAGAAGGACCTGGACCTGAGGGACCAGCTCAGCAGCTTAGGCTAAAAGACCTAGGTGGTATCCCAGGTTGTGGTAAATCCAGCAGCGTGTTAGCTGCAAATAGGAGCTGCTGCTGGAGGTGCTCTGAGCAGCACCAGGAACTATTTGGATTGCTCCTTTGGATTGCAGGTCTTTTCTTCTTCCTTGAACTCTGCAGAGTGCTCAGTCATATTCCTCCTACCCAGCTACAATCACATCTTCAGTTCCCCTAATCCTTCAGGATAAGGAAAGAATGTGGTTTTGCACAGCTTTTCTACCTTTTTCAATTAAAGATAGCAAATGCAGCATCAAACATTTTTTTCCTACTGTTTTTCCTTCCTTCCTTTCTCTTTCTCTGCTCTACTTTTTTCCCCTCTTTTGTTTCTCAGGCAAAGTCCATTCTTTCATCTTCAGTGTCCCAACAAGGATCTGAAGTAAAACCATAGTCAGTGATCTACACTGATGGTACACAGGATCTGTAGGACAGAGCCTGACTTCTTCATGTACTTGTTCTGTTACAAGGTTTATATCAGTGTTAAATGCAGCCACATAGGTAAGCTAGTGAATCTGCTAAGCTGAAGATGTAAGGTTTCTTTCTTACTTTTTTTTTTTTTAAAGTATACAAACTTCCCACCAGAGTCATTATACACTTTCCCTTGAGTGGTCCTTCTTACAGAAACTCAGGAACAACCTATACATATTTTGAAAAAGGCCCAGTGAATCTTTGAATCTTTATGTTCCACATGTGTTAGCAGGGATAAAGGTATTAAAGCAAGTCATTTATGGATTTTGAACACTTTTTTTTCCATTCTCTATTGAAAAGAGGAGCCCAAGGTATGCAAAGAGCAGCAACATTTTCCCACTCAAGCCATATGAATATTTAACTGTAAGAGGTTTCTTTTTGCCTAAGCTGGAAAAGCAATCACTGGGGGTAAAACCTGCACGACTTGAGACTCCTGAGCAAGGGCATGCAGTGCATTCACTCACAGGATGCTCTTCCCACCTATCCCTGGAGAATTGTCCCTGGAGATGCTGATCTAGGTACCGGTCTGGGGACAGCCAATTGCATACTGAACACAGAGAGACTGCAGTAAGTGTGATGTGTCAGCTCTAGAGTTATCCCAGAATTGCACTGAACATGAAGTGACATAGAAGGATTTATCTGCTGAAATTGCCAATACTGTGTGAAATCTTACTACTGCTCATGATCTACTGGCTGCATTCAAAGAAACAGACTGTTCCCAGCTGTGCTGGCCAGTGGCTGGGAAGTGTGAAAATATATGCCGCAGCAGAGTTTCTCTTCCTCTCGTCTAATTCCTGTAGCTACCTCTGTCATTTCCATCTCCTCCTCCTAAAGCCCTGGAAGAGGGCATAAAGACTTTGAAAACATGTCCTGTTAGGTGGAGAAGATCAAGACTTAAAATACAAAATGCATCAGAGATGCTCCAAAGTGTGGAGTCTGAAACCTTCCCTGCAAGGGCACAAGTAGCTGTTGTGAAACAACTCTCAGACCCAGATTGTATTGCTGTTTGATGACACTGACAGCTAAAGCTGATGTCAGAGGAGCTGGTTATTAACTGCACAAGGAGTGAGGCCATTGCTGTGGGCCAAACAACTAACACCTTGGTGGGTTTCAGGGTTACTAAGGTACCAAACAAGTAAGGAGCTGGTGGCACTTTCTCCACATAGCACGAAACCTGCACAGTCCTTGATCAAGTTTGAAAGAATCATAGAATCAGAAAATGGTGTTGTGGTTTAACCTCAGTCAGCAACTGAGTACCACACAGCCGCTTGCTCACTCCTCCCCTCCCGCCCCCCAGTGGGATGGGGGAGAGAATCGGAAGGGTAAAGGTGAGAAAACTCGTGGGTTGAGATAAAGACAGTTTAATAGGGAAAGCAAAGTCGTGCACACAAGTAAAGCAAAACAAGGAATTCATTCACTACTTCCCATCGGCAGGCAGGTGTTCAGCCATCCCCAGGAAAGCAGGGCTCCATCACGTGTAACGGTTACTTGGGAAGACAAACTCCATCACTCTGAACGTCTTCCCCCTTCCTTCTTCTTCCCCCAGCTTTATATGCTGAGCATGACGTCGTATGGTATGGAATGTCCCTTTGGCCAGTTGGGGTCAGCTGTCCCAGCTGTGCCCCCTCCCAGCTTCTTGTGCACCTCCAGCCTTCTCAGTTGGTAGAGCATGGGAAGCTGAAAAGTCCTTGACTAGTGTAAACACCACCTAGCAACAACTAAAACATTGGTGTGTTATCATCAACATTGTTCTCATCCTAAATCCAAAACACAGCACTGTACCAGCTACTAAGAAGGAAATTAACTCTATCCCTGCCGAAACCAGGACAAATGGTTTGGGTTGGAAAGGATCTTAAAGATCATCTAGTTCCAACCCCCCTGCCATGTGCAGGGATACCTTCCACTAGACCAGGTTGCTCAAAGCCCCATCCAACCTGGCCTTGAACACTTCCAGAGATGGGGCATCCACAACTTCTCTGGGCAACCCATTCCAGTGCCTCACCACCCTCACAGTGAAGAATTTCTTCCTTATATCTAATCTAAATCTACCTTCTTTCAGTTTAAAGCCATTACCCCCTGTCCTATCATGACATGCCCTTGTAAAAAGTCATAGAATCATAGAATAGTTTGGGTTGGAAGGGACCTCTACAGGTCATCTAGTCCAACCCCCCTGCGGGGGCAGGACATCTTCAACTAGATCAGGTTGCTCAGAGCCCCATCCAACCTGACCTTGAATGTTTCCAGGGATGGGGCAGCCACCACCTCTCTGGGCAACCTGTGCCAGTGCTTCACCACCCTCAGCATCAAAAATTTCTTCCTTAGATCTAGTCTAAATCTATCCCCCTCTAGTTTAAAGCCATTCCCCCTTGTCCTGTCACAACAGGCCCTGCTAAAGTTTGCCGCCATCTTTTTTACAAGCCCCCTTTAAGTACTGAAAGGCTGCAATCAGGTCTCCCCGAAGCCTTCTCTTCTCTAGGCTGAACAACCCCAACTCTCTCAGCCTTTCTTCACAGGACAGGTGCTCCAGCCCTCTGATCATCTTTGTGGCCCTCCTCTGGACTGGCTCAAAAAGGTCCATGTCCTTCTTATGCTGAGGGCTCCAGAGCTTGATGCAGTCCTCCAGGTGGGGTCTCAGCAGAGCAGAGTAGAGGGGCAGAATCACCTCCCTCGACCTGCTGGTCACAGGCAAAGAAGGACTGTTAGGTTTGTCATGTTAGTTTTTTTAGCCACAGTTACCTTTGATTTTCTCTGGGTTTTATACCAGCTGATCTGGTTCACTTCTGTCAGTTCATCTTAATCCTGATTGCCAGAACCACTTTTGTTATGCTGGCCTCTGATTTAATGTACTGTTCCCTATCTAATATTAAGTTGCTTATGCCATGCCAGTCTTGTATCTTTCCTGTGTGCACCGCTGTTTCTGAAGCTCCGCAAGTTCAAGTCCCAGACATAACTGTATCCCAGACACCTCTATCAGTAAATACTGGCACCTTTACTATTCTAGTCCTCTGTCTTTGCCAAGTAAAGTTGCTGATTGCACAAAACCATTTTGTGGTTTGCTCTAGTGCAGCGCAAACAATTTTTGATATTGTAACTGAAAGAAGGAAACTACTTTACTAAGGATGATAACTTGAAACTAACAAAGAAATGTTTTTACCAAAACATACTCTTAGTTTCCCTCTCCACCCAGATAAAACATTCAACAACTATCAGTTTATTTAAAACTGAAAATGAAAATGAGGAAATAAAATAAATTTTGTTCCACTTGATCTCAAAGCAGTCTTCAAGATTTAAAAAAAAAACAAACCTTTTTTTGGGGAAAACGTTGAAGTGAAACATTTCAGCCTTACCCACCCTCCCCCTTACATATTTCTTTTATTCATTTTGGCTAAAGCAGTCTGCCAATCCAACCTGAATTTGCAAACAGCTTGAGTCATTTTCAAACTGCATTTTTAGTTAGCAGATAATGATCCATTTGAGAAATGCCTACGGCTCAGACTTTGTAAAGAAAAGCTAAAGAGGAGATACCAAATTCATCTTAATTTCTGACAAAAATCTTTCCTTGGGATTCTTGGCCACTGTGGGCAGTATACTTCTCTGGGCTTCTTTGCTATTCTGCCTTTACTGGCTACCTCTGGATGAAAGGAAAAGGGAAGCATAAGTCTTTTGGTGAATTGGATGCTCTTGTTGCACTTCTTACAGCACATTCCCTTTTGTGTTGAATGCCAGATTCTGTTCTTAGGGTTCCTTGTTGCTTCTGTTTTCACAACCCATCAGTTTCTTTCATTTGTGTCAGCATTAAAACATAAAAAAGTGCCTTGTGCCCTTTTTTAAAGGATAAAAAGCAAACAAACCTTGAGGTATCATGGAAGAACAGCGGTGGTAAGACAAAAATATTCAGTTTAAATGTTACTTGCATTTAGTGGTTGTCTTGCTTCAACTTCTGACTTTAGCCACAGAGGCATACATTTGCAGAGACCCGAAGATTGCTTATGAGTTTAGGCATTTGATAAAAAAAATCAGAATCTACAAAAGCAGATAGGGTTGGGGAGTGGGATGCGGAAGAAGCAGCTTCTGTCCATGGTGCTGGCGGGGAAAGGGGCAGCCGTGGCCGGGAATTCATCCCTGGAAGGTGAGAGGGAACTAGTTGCCTGCCATTCACATGTGAACCAGCCTATGAGAACCAGCGTTACGATTTATTGTGTGTGCTGTACTGACGCAGGAAGGCTGTGGTGTCTCCAAGCAGTGCTAGGTGTTCGGCAAGCAGAGATTTGGGAGCAGTCACTGCCTTGGCAAAGTTAAAGTCCACCTCAAGCAAAGTGAGGCAGAGAGACTACAACACTATCCTTCAGTTAGGCACAGGAGCATGTCTTCTTCTTAAGTATCCTAATGAGGTATTTCCTTGTATGTGTCACAGTGTACACAAAGATATAGGCAATGTTTCGAGTAGATCTGTCAAAAAATATCTGCAGGTCAAGCTAAAACAAGGAGATTTGCCTTGGTCTCTGGACTAGAGAGGGGTCCCTACCATAACTAGCCAAGGGCCCTGATAGTCCAAGTACTTCATCATAGCAACAACTAGTGGATGTTCAATAGATGGGCCACGGGAGGTTATCACATGAGATTGGGCACAATCAAATCCTCGAAATTGAATAAGGGAGCTTACACAGTGGATTAAACCCATAAACCTTCTAATTTGCTGATCTGATTCTAATAATGACCTCAGAGAGATGCGTGGAGGTCTCCAGAGTGGGCAGAATATCTTCTTGGTATCAGCCTACTTTCAAACAACTACAGACAGGCCTAATGCTGGAGTGTATGAGGGAGTTTGGATATAGTGAATTAGGAGCTGAGCTGTCCCAGAATAATGGCCCTGCAGAACCATTCCCATTTAATGATTATAACCTGGGAAGGAGGGCAGGAAAAGGAACCCACCCTACATCTTGCATCTAAAATTATTTCTCTGCCTTTTCAGTGTCAGGAGAGCACAAGACAAAACATACATGAAACACACTGATTTTAGTTTTGCATCTCTAAAGCCCAGTTTGTGAGGATTTACAAAACAGAAATATGACCTATTCAACCCATTGCATGGCAGAATTAAATTAAAGCTTTCCAGAGTGACTGTCAAACCCAGAAGAGACTGATTAACTGAAAAAAAGGTAGTACAAATCCGTAGTAGACCAAATCATGCAAGAACAAAACTATGCTGTGATGTAAATGGATGTTTTAATATAATGGTTGGTCTTCTTTGCAACACTGATTCATTATCTGTTGTTGCACGTATTTAAGAGCTTGCAAATCCTTTATGCTCATGTGATCAATATAGCATATAGATACCTTTTTTTCTTGATCGACAAATTGTTCAATCTACATGTCTAGCCCTGCAAGCAGTGCTTTGGTATAGTTGCCAAACCTAAATCCAGAAGAATGGAGGAATGCGGAGTACATCTAGCCTAGCATAAAGCCCACGAGGGGCAATGGGATAAGCTGCCAGTGCTGGTGCCAAAAGGCTGACACTGACAATTGTTTTACTGCTTAATTTTCCCTATCAACAAATCGAGCTACCTTAGCTCATCTAACCCTCAGCATAATGCAGTGGTTGCACAGGTTAATATTCATAACACATTCAAGGAATGTACAGTATATAAAGCTCAGGACTGGAAGCTTCTGGGAACAATGTTTGTCTTTCTGTTGTGTGGCAATACAACATGCAGCAGCAGCAGAACTCCTGGAACAGGGCTGGGTTGCTAGGCACTGTGTCCATATAAAAATTAAGTCCTAATGATGTATCAGCAACATACGTCACTGCGTGTTTAAAATGCATTTGCTTCAGCATGCGCTTAAGTGCTTTGCTGAACTGAAGCCATGAGCACTAAATGGCTAATCTGAATGGGAAAATGCCAGAGGAGAGTGGTCTTAAAAGAATGAAAGCAAACTGTTCCTGGGAATTATAAATAAGCATATATAAAATGAGCCACAAAAAACAGTTGTAATATTGTTGTGAGTAGAGTACAGATAAAGAGTAGGAAGTTATAAGATGAATGCAGCTCTGCTAACTTCAGTGGATATGAATTTATTCTCAGTGAGCATTTGCTTTGATCTAGGTCTCCTACCCCACTGGTAAGCATGATTCAGGACTCACAGGGCATCGGATACCCCACTGCTGAAAGCAACAACAGAAATCCCTTCCTAAGCTGAATATAATATGTAGAGCTGTTGTGATGGGAATCCAAGAGTTCAACCCGGATGGTCAAGGATAACTGAGGGGGAGCCCAGGGAGATGAGCCTGGCTGTAGGTCTCATGGATAAATAAATATTGTAGGGGAGGTAAATCCCATTATCACTTATTTGCATTAAATGTTGCTCTGCCAAGGTGTGGGGACAGAATGGGGGATGCAGAGTTACTGTCCAGGATGTAAAAAGGAGGGAAGTAGAAGGCAGCCCCAGATGAAATGGACAAACAGGGGTAAAGTCCTGACTCTGGCATCACAGGCAAAGACTTATAAGAGATTGCCCAGGCCAAATCACTCTTCCAAATTTGTGAGCAGAAAGACTAAGTAATATTCAATTATAGATAGTACTTTATTCCTAATATGCATTTTAAACCAACCCTCCATCTTTTTGTGTCTTCCATCTTTCTTTTTTTTTTTCTCCTTTTCATCAACACTAGAAACTCAAGGAGGGGTTGCTATTTCTGAAAATGAATCAGAATAGAAAGGAGATCTGATAGAAATAAAAAAGCCTCTTAACCCTTATTACCCCCCTCCAGCCCTAAGTTTATTCATTGTTCCAGTCTGAAAATGAGTTGCAAAATTTAAATGAAGCAAAATAAAAAAGATTGTAGAGATGACTGAAGTCTCTTCAGGAACCAAAGAATAATCTCTAGAATGTGAGGTTTTGACAGTGACTGAAACGGCAAGAAAATGAAAAAGCTGAAAGACTCATAGCCAGTTGCTAACAATATCCCATTTACAATATTAGTCTCCATCACAAGCTCACTAAGAGATGGGGGAAAAAAACAAATGCTTATTCTTTTAGATTAAATGCATAGAAAAATAACAAACATCTCATGTTTGTGCTTCTATTGGACCAGGACAGGGATGTGTAGTGAGACCAATGAATACCTAAGCAGATTGCAAATAACAGCCAAGGACAGTGCAGTAACTATGTTTAGCAGATTATTATCCTTGCCTTATAGTATGGCCTGAAGTCTTTATACACTGTACGCTGTAGAATACCTTGCATTAAACTGTTTATTATCTAAAAGGGCAAACAAAAGGCAAGGGAGGAAACACTGATACTGATAATTGTAAAAGGTCACAAAAGTCAGTGATATCTCCTAAGACTGTGGCCAAAGTCCCAAGACCTACCCCTTAAGACCTGTTGCCCTGCCAACCTGCTTGCCTATTGAAGCAAATGGTAGGAGGACAGATATCATGCTTATTTGTCTTTGGATCTCACTCCCCTATGGGTATGAAATAGCCAGAGTGGATGACATCCGGTTTTGGAACTGCATTGTAAAACCACATGTCAAGAAGGAGTGAAAATCCAGTGAGATTACAGAACTTGTTCTCATGCTCTGAGTAGCAGTCATATTCTAAAATCAGAACATTATGAGGTACAGAAAAACTCTGTTAAATAATTTTGAGAGTTATCTAAAGTTAACTGATGGTAATTTTACTTCGCAGCTAGCAGTGCAATAGAACTTACTTTAGCAAGGCCATTAGCTTTCCATTTTTGTGGAAGGACACAAATCATGGGCTGGTCCATTCTTTCTAGTACTTCTGCAAAATGTACACTTTCCCCTGGGATTAGCAACAGTCTATAGAAAATATGTGATTTCTTCTAAGGTGCTTAGCAGAATTTGCTCTTGGTTCCATTGTGTTATGAATTGTCCAATATTTATACCACTGAGATATTTTCATTGTATTGTATTTTCATATGTCTCACACTTTGACCCTACACAGAAATCCCAGAAGAAACTCTGAGTCAGAGGTAGCTGCTGGGGCAGAGTTCGTTCTCTGTCCTGCACTGGAAGGCATTGGTAGTACATTGGTAGTGCATCTGCATGGTCTTCTCTCTCAAATTCCACCTTCCATAAATCCTTAATTCAGTCTATCTGCTTTCTGTCATTTGGATGCCTTTCAGCATTCTTTGCTGAGATTTTAATTTCTATGGAAACAGTCTTGCTTACTTATTACATGGCATATTTCAGGTTGCCCTTTCACATCTTTTTCCTGTTTTTTGGGTTTGTTTTGTTTTGTTTTGTTTTTTTCTTTTTAGGTCTCCTTTCCTTGTATCTCTTCTCTCTGCTCCTTCTCCTGTACTTGCCTACCTTCCTTTTCCCTCCAATTTATATGCCTTTATATTTCCTACTCTATGTGGCCTCTGAATAATCTGTGCTATAATCTTTCCTTCCACCCCTCTTTCCTTTCAGTCTCTTTCTATTCCATTTTGTCTTCACTCTTTCTTTTGTTTCCTTGTACCCTCCTGTCTCTCAAATGTTTCACCTTTTTCTCCCTATATCATTCCTTTGAGGATTTTTACTTTGACTTCTCCCTTCCCCATCACATGCACGTCTCTATTCCTTTATTTCTGCTCCCACCTTTCTGTGAAGTCCCAGACATCCATTCCCCTCTGTCCTCAGCCTCACTGCCAGTTTTTGGGAAGGGGAAGAACTGCCTAAATTCAATTGTGGATTAAAATACAGTGCATGAAGTTGATTCTCAGTGGAAGAATGTCCCACAGAGATTAGTGAGCACTGTTCATGGAGGGGCAGAGGTGCTATGGGCTTCTTGGTGATATCTGTGCAGATCCAGGAGCTAGTCTAGCAGGGAGGGCTGATGCTCAGTGCTGCAGACTAAAATTTTACATTAACAAAACTCTAAGATCCAGTATGTCACGGTGTCATCCTCTCCCTTTTGTCAACAGCAATGGGTTAGTGCAAGTGCCCTGAGGCATGCGGATATTATAGACCTTGATATTTTATCTGAATTTACAAAATTTTAGCCCAATCTGTCTCTTCACCTTTTCTTATAAGGGACTTACTCTTATTTATAGGAAGGCACTTTCAAAGCACTCCTGCAGTGGTTGTGGGACCCTCCTGTAAACAACAGTCACTAGCATTAATGGCTAATAAGGGCCTGAATCCTCTTGCTGCAATTTCATTCTGCATCCCAGGGCATTACAGGCTATTTTACTCTGTATACAATGATATTTCACTGTGTCCTTCTAGAACCTGCTGTTCTTCACAGACCATTCTTGGAACCTGCATATAGGAAATGCATTATAGGAAAATGGAGGCAGTAATATATGTATATGTAATATATGCTTTGCTTTCTTTCTATACCATATAGTATTTTAGAGAGCGCTCTCCTACCACACCTCACTTTTCTCCTAACCAGATTAATGGATCTGATTCTTTTATATTTTGTCCATATTTGAAATATTCCCCTGTGATTCTAATAATTTTCACTTGCCTTTCTCAACATCTCTTCCAATTTCTCTCATGGCCTCTTTGAGCTGAGGTGACCAAAAGTAAATGTAGCGTTCAAAGTAAGGACATGCTGTACAGCAGGTTTTATACAATGGCATTATATCATTTTGTCCGTGCTATTCACCATCTCCTTTCCTATGCAGCCAAACATCTTATTTGTTGCTTCTGCACGCAGAGCAGATGTCTTCATTGAATGATCCATCATGATGCCTAGTACTCTTTTCCTAAGAAATAACAGCTAATTCTGAAACCATCAGTATGTATCGGTAGCTTAAATTGTTCCTTCCAGTGTTCATTACCTTGCACTTGTCTAAAATGAATCTGATCTGCCCTTGTGTTGCCAATTTTTCTAGTTTGATAGGTCTTCTCAGAATTTCTCACCTCATCTCCACTGAAAGATTTTGTTCCACTAGACAATACTGCAGTTTGTTTTGGTCATCCTCTCTTCCTAGTATTTAATATTAACACAGTGGGACTGATTCATTGCCCATGTTCCTTGATCAACACCTGATATGAAGGCCTGTTTGGAGGTGGTGTAAGAAGTAAAACCATCTTTTCTGCCACCCCAGAGGGTGAAGGAATGGCTGTAGGCACACAAAGGGAGTGCAGCTGTCTCAGGAAGTGTAATTACGGGGCAATATTCTAATTGATTTCCTCTCTTAATTGAGCTGCTCCTGCATTATCTTCATGAAATTCAGAGCAGCACAGCCCTGGAGCAGCTCTCCTCCCCAGGAGCAGACGTCCCTCTGGGCTGTGAGTGTGAGGGAGCATGCTGCAATCACAGCAGTCCTGGTCTGTCTGTGTTTTGCCATTGCTCGATAGTGTTGACAATCCAGGGTTTCTGATCTGCTTCTGTAATTTTTGACACACAGCAGGACTCTGTCCAACAGCAATTGTCATCTCATTATCTCATGTGAAGATCAAAACAGGCCAACAGACCCATGTAAGAGCTTCATCCCCAATATACTAATTATCCCATTCTCTTACACTTAGCATTAATAACAGGACAAGAACATACAGAGATGGACTGAACCTATGAGATGAAAAGACCTGTTGATGGCACAGCCATAAGGCAGGACAGGGCCTGGCATCCAAGGCCCATCCCACAGCTCCAACCAGGGAGCAGGGCACTGGGGACAGCCCTGCCTAGTTGGCATCAACTAGGGGTCAAGGATGGGCCATAGGCAAGGGTGGGCACTCAAATGAGATACAAAGCTGTGTTTGGGGGTAGGTTATGGTACAGTTACAGCCTATAAGCACTTGAAGAGTACCCACATAGGCGATAAGGCTGTACAGGATTGTATATACATGTAACATTACTAAAAGATGGAAAAGAAAAAAATACATTTTTTTATACCAGAGAAAGTTCCTGACATTGAGATCACTTACACTGTGGAACAGTTATGGCAGAGGGGAAGTCTTGATGTCCTATCACTTGGGCCATTTAAAATTAAGCTGATCAAAACCTCAGCAAATGCACTGTGGGAAAGACTCCAAGGATAGATAGGTAATGCAGTGAATAACAGGGCTTTTCAATCTCTTATTACTATGAAATTATAGGTTGCTTCGCACTGCAAGAAAAAGTTGCACAGATTTGTTACATACAATTTAAATCTTTCAGTTTTGTTACATACTCAAGGAACAAACTAAATTCCAGCAGGATATCACCATACTGTGCCCATGCTATACAGCTAAGCCTGTATGAATGGCATGCAGAGTCATGTTCATAATGAATAAGAAATGGAACAATAGCCTGTCACTTTTGCTAAACTGGCCTTGCTGCCAGTCAGAATGACATACTCCACTATTACATGAGACATTTTTACTAGTTTATCCACAAGAAAGAAAAAAAACCAAACCCTTGGTGAACTATTAATTACAAATGGGCTTAAAATACTCTTTATCACTGAAAATAAATATAGGGCAAAACCTTGCCCTGGGATATGCATGCAAAAGTCCTGTTGTCTTCAGAGTGACTTGCATGCATATATCCAAGGGCAATGATTAGACTATTATTATTTCTCAAAGAAATAAGCCAGGTAATAATGAAGAAGGACATTCTTAGTGGTTTCATCCATAACACTGCAACCTCGAGCCACATATATTTTCAGATTTAACCTGAAATCTTTTACAGCATGCAATTAGCCTGACAAAATAGTGTTTCAAGTCTCATTCATTAAGAGATTCCGCAGGGTCTCGATATTTTGCCTTTAAAAAAAATTATAATTATTTCAGAGAGTACAAAGCAACTTTTCAACTGAGAGCAGGTCCTGAAAAATGAGAGAGGAGAAAGGCAAGGCAAGGCAAGGCAAGGCAAGGCAAGGCAAGGCAAGGCAAGGCAAGGAAAGGAAAGGAAAGGAAAGGAAAGGAAAGGAAAGGAAAGGAAAGGAAAGGAAAGGAAAGGAAAGGAAAGGAAAGGAAAGGAAAGGAAAGGAAAGGAAAGGAAAGGAAAGGAAAGGAAAGGAAAGGAAAGGAAAGGAAAGGAAAGGAAAGGAAAGGAAAGGAAAGGAGGAAAGGAAGAAAGAAAAGAAAGAAAAGAAAGAAAGGCAAGAAAGAAAGAAATAAAGGAAGGAAGGAAAAGGAATAAGGAAAAGGAGAGGAGTGGAGGAGAGGGGAGGAAGGGAGACAAAACAAATTTATCCATTGAGGTTTGTAGAGTTGAAATTACATCTTTATTCTCATCTGCATCCATGAAATGCACTCTTGAAGTCACATGTGTATTACACAGAGAAGCTGGAAGGTTGTTATTTCTAGGATGGTCTCTTGGGTTCATTTTGGGGAAGAAGCATCCCACATCTACTCAAAGACTTTGTGAACTAGGCAATTTGTGGACTAGGCAACTTACTAAGATGTTGAAATATTAATGTAAAACAGGCCTTTAACTTTCGGTATTGAGACTTGGGAAATGCAAATGCTTTTAAAATAGTTTCTAATTCCTGACTGAACAAGCCTAACTCTTGGAATCTGGGATTGTATTTTCAGAAGTGAGAAGTGAATGTAAGACATCCTAAAGCATTTCTGAGGAAGAGCTGAGCACTGGTCATCTGGAAAATTGAGCCCTTTGAAACATCTTAAATTGGACACACAATATGATTTTGCATGTTGAAAATTTACTTTTGAATTCCTGGTACAGACATGCTTGAAGTATGCACTGCTAAAAATTTACTAAAGCCGCTGACAATATATTAATTTTCAGCAACATTTGTTCTAGTACAGGTGCTTATAGGGTATTTCTGAAAGATCCATTGGATATTCATAATAGCATTGATGATGATGATGATAATAACAGTAACAGTAATAATAAAATAACCATTTAATTGTTTGGAACTGGGCTTTGGCAAGACTTTTTGCAAGTATTTTTTTGTGTTCTGCCCAGCTCTGCTGCACAAGGATGCAAGCAGTCTCTGGCATGCTTTAGCATCTGGCCTTGAGTCTATTAGAACGAACTATAAAACTTCTCTTGCCTTCAAGGGATGGGGAGACCATTTCCACAGTACACCAAAATCTCTCTGACAACAATAGTAGCAGTCATTCCTTTTCTCATTTGCAAGATAAAATGATCTTCTGTAAAATACTGGGTAATTGTAATGCAGCTTTTGACCTTCATCAGGGAAATTCTCATTGCTGAGTCTTGATTTTGGGTCCACAAGCTCTATTTCCTTTGAGTATGCCTAGACAGTTATTGGAAGCTATCACTCCAATGACTGCTTTGAACATGAGACAGTTGCACTCCTGCTAATAGCTCTGCCCTGTGCTGTAATTGCTGCATTTCCTTCACATATGTTTTTTTCCATACGGAATTATTATCAGCAAGAAACTTGGCCTCGTTGTCTCAGGTGGGTTGCATTAGCCTGCTCAGTTTTCATTGCCATCTTCCAATCTGAATTATTTTTTACCTGTTATCTCATTTTCTGCCATGTTCAAAAGATTCTAATAGCAGTTGCAGGAAAGCCACAATGGAATATTAGTTAATTACTAATTACTTTTTATGAAACATGTCTAAATTACTACAAAATACTTCTCCACAGTGCAACCTACTAAGGTTCTAGTTCTGTGAGGATTTACATATGTGCTAATTTATGCTTGGTGGTTTGAAGTTTTGCAGTAAAAAAAAATCAAGCCTATCTTAAGTATTTATAAGAAGGGCACTGAGAAACAGAGGAACTTCAAATCATTATTATTCATCTTTTTTTCTTCTTTAACAATAAAAGATCTGATTCCTGAGGGATCAGTTAAATACTTAACTCCAGTTAAGTTGCTGTCAGACCTGGCCTTAGCATATGAAATAAAGAAGCTAGAGACAGCCGTGGTGTCAGTATCAAGTGATGATACAGAGTAGCACAATATAAATAAAGATATATCCTACAGACAGCAGTGTTTTCCTAATTACCTCTGGAACTCCAAGCTTGACAAGAAAATATATCACATAGGTGTTTGTAGGCAGAATGTGGAAAAAAGACAGAACTTGCATGAAAAGAGCGGTGGAAAGCTCCTGCAGCATCTTCCTGTCTCTCTGCCCTCAGATATGAGCATGTTATCTTGTTATAGATCACCAGGACATACTTCATTTGTTAAAAAGCTGAGGCCAGGCACTGCATAGTAGAAGCCATCTGCAGTACCTGTAAGTCTTAATGGACCTTTAAACCCTAGGGAAGATGCTAAATCTTCTGGACATCACTATACTAGACTTGTACAAAAATCTGTTATATCTGAAAAGCCTTAACCCCAGCTTTACCAGCTCTTGGTTTTAGCTGTGAAACCCCCTGGCTCAGCCTGAGACATATTGACTAAGGTAGCAGCCCTCACATGCACTCTTACCCCAGTGCCAAGCATGTCCATGATGTGATGTGAAATGCTCCTGCTCCATTTTCCTGCGTCCTGCCCAGTTCAGAAGGCATAAGTGAGGGTAAGCCTCGGAGAAGCAGGATCTGTAGGAGCAGGCCTGTGGACCGGAGGGGAGAGGTGTTCCCTCGCATCACTGTGGATGCTTAGGTACAGCAAGGCCTCCGCTCTGCCTTGGGTTCACTGCCTTTTCAGGGAAACACACCACTTCCTCTCTGAGGACACATTTCCATTTCCAGGGCAATAGAAAGAGCCTCAGGGCAACTGGCAATTCAGCTATTGATCTATTTTTCACTTCTAGGTAAATAGGATATTAAAAATAGAAAAGCGAGTGTCCTGGTTTTGGCTGGGATAGGGTTAATTTTCTTCCTAGTAGCTGGTACAATGCTGTGTTTTGGATTTAGGATGAGAATAATGTTGATAACACACTGATGTTTTAGTTGTTGCTAAGCAGTGCTTACACTAGTCAAGGACTTTTCAGCTTCCCATGCTCTACCGACTGAGAAGGCTGGAGGTGCACAAGAAGCTGGGAGGGGGCACAGCCAGGACAGCTGACCCAAACTGGCCAAAGGGACATTCCATAACGTGTGACATCATGCTCGGTACATAAACTGGGGGAAAGCTGGCTGGGGGGGCCGCTGCTCGGGGACTGGCTGGGCATTGGTTGGTGTGTGGTGAGCAATTGCATTGTGCATCACTTATTTTGTATATTCTTTTATCATTATTACTATTACTACTACTACTACTACTACTACTACTACTACTACTACTACTACTATTATTATTATTATTATTATTATTATTATTATTATTATTCTTTTCCCTTCCTTTTCAGTTTTATTAAACTGCCTTTATCTCAACCCATGAATCTTTCTTACCTTTTTTTTTTCCCCGCCCCCAATGCTCTCTCCCATCCCACTGCAGGGGGGGAGTGAGCAAACGGCTATGTGGTGTTTAGCTGCCTGCCGGGTTAAACCATGACAGCGAGATCTCTTCTTTAAGTAGCCAAAATATGACACTTGGCAGAATATGAAAATCAAGGAGTAACATGCCCATTATTAGCTTTTCAGCAAAATTATTCTTTTTAATTTTCTTCTCTTTTTGCTGTAATGCTTTGGAAAAGTCATTGACTCTTCCACTGGCTTCTGACTTCTGATGTTCTTTTTTGGTCAACAAAAACCCCCACCTCTCTTTTTATTAATTTTTCAAGGCAGACCTATCACATACACAGGTCAAAATGAATGATGAAAGTTCATGCATAGACATCATATGGAAAATCTTCAATAGGCAGTAGCATTGTGTGACACTTCAAACACTGTGTTATCTGAATAACCCTATCCTGATTCCTGGCTGGAGGTGGTTCTCAGGCATCAGGGAGGTGAGAGCATGAGTATAGTAAGGGATTCCAAATTTAAAGAGTATTGTGAATCTTAAAACCATTTAACTGTCTGAAGCTATTTCATCTCCTCATATAAGCCTCTTGAATTTTGCAATTACTTGATTTCCCCCCAATTTTAGTGAACTAAGAAATAATGAAAAGGAAAGTTTTCCCTCAGGCTGCTGCTGAGGTTACATCTTTGCACCCTCCATTCCTGCTGAAATGCTCATGAAGCTTATCCCGAACCATTGCAGTTTATAGCTTGATTTTGCTTTGCCATAAAATGCCAGGCTTTAGGCTGTGCCTGTAAATGACAGGAGAAGCTCAGCTGCCCATTGTGCCAACCAAGAGCAGAAACCTTGGCAGCCCTTCCAGTGTCACTGGCAAGCCCAGAGTTTCTCACCATTTTGTTTTGTAGAGAGAAGCTGGAAAACATAATGTCAGTGTACCACAAAGACTCCAAGAACCTACATTGGCTCAAAAGGTGCAAAAAGCAAATGGGGATTTATAAGGTAACCATGTCATTTCAGTGTGTATTTTTTTGATTTACAGGACTGGCAGAGGGAGTTAGACAGAGGTTGCATATGAGACTCAAACGGACTAATTTCACAGACATGGGAGAAGACACTGTTTCTGGTTTGTGGCTGCTATGTACCTGACAGGACTCTGCACAGGCAGAGTCACTGTTTTCTTTGGGCAGGAGAGGAGTCCTAACACTTGCTGTTTTCCTGGGGCTCAGCTCACAAAGCTACGAGCTAGTTTGCAGTGCTTGATGTCCTGGTAGGCAGTGATCGTTCCCCGAGCAAAAGCGCGGAGGAGAAAGTAATTCGTAAAAACAGGGTGCAGTATGTCTGAAGAAATCACAGAAGTTGGGCTGGCAGCAATGGGATTTGAAGCTCCAGGCTGGTGTCGTGGGGAAGAGGAGAAGGTTTTGCATGCAAGCTTATTGAGCTGCCTCTGTTGCCTCCGACTCGCACTGGTGACTAAGCCTGGGATTAGGCTAAAACAGTCCATGCAGGCACGCTTGTGGGTTCATATGCAGCACGAAGGGGCAGGGGCAGGTGTGGGGGAGCATCAGGCTGGCTGTATGCCAGCCCCTGAGGCTCTCACACACTGCAGGGGCCAGCAGCTTTCCGGGGGGGTGGGCACCGACAACAGTGAAGGCAGTGCTAAGGGAGGCTCTCCTTCCAGTAACAGCAAAGTGCTTGGGCTCACTTTCCTGCTGTCCCAGTGGGGTGGTTATAAGCCACTTGCACACTTTGTTTCTGGTTCAGGTAGCCCCTGGAATCAATGCGAGCAGCCTCCGGGGCAGGATGAGCTGCTGTGCCTCCCTCCTCACCTGCATGACAGCATGTGAGAGGCAATCAGGGTAACGAGTGGCATGGCACTAGCTGTATCTGTGGGAAACATCAGCTGCCCCTTCGGGGGGAGTTTCCCAGTCATTTCTTAATTTCAAATGCGAGCACTAATGCATAAATGGAAGTGGCGGGGAGAACAAAGCTAAACATTAATGCACACTGCTCAATATAAGCGAGGGAGCCATGGAGAACACCTTTAAACCTGGAAGATTAAAACCCTTTGAATAAGGGTAATTTCATGGAGGAAAAACCTACTTTATTTTACTTTCTGTTGAGAGGAGTAAAACTGCATTGCACAGCTTTCTAGTCAGTTAGGGACTAGTAGCCATTATACCCTGTGTACAGCCTGTGGGATTGGAGAGGAAAAGGTGCTTTCTTTTTCCTTAGGTTTAGGAAAATAATTTTGAAGCAAATTAACAAGAATGGGCCTTCACTGACATCAATCACATCTCTCCAAAAAAGATATATGCCACCAGAAAGCTAGCCATCTCAAAGGCTAAAAGAGGTCACAAAGACATATAGCTTATATATATTTGCAGTTGAACCTAGAAATATGTAATGAATCTTGTCCATGGAATCATGAGATATTATGAAACAGGTTTGAGATGCTTTTTTGGCAACTTAATTTTTAAGCTTTAGGGATCTCATGAGCATTCTTTGATGACCATAATGGCTCGTTAAAGGCTTGGCTCTTTGAGGGAATGTGACTGAAATCTGTGTTCATCAGTCTCTTTGCCTGCCTGACCCTCTTGAACAAACTGGCTGATCCTACCAGAGTCAGCGAAAGGTCTTGAAGTTACAAAAGTCTGACAAGTTTCACAAAAACTGGCAGCTGTGAAAAAAAAAGGAAGCTTCAGATTAATACTGTCACTGAGGCAAAAGCTTCAGCACAAGCACAAGAGCTATAAGCATGGGCTGAACTAACCACAGTAATTACGGAGCATACAGTTATAGCCCTGAAGTTAGGGGACATGGGAGGGAGTTGGGGGTGTGCAGAGCAATAGCTGAGATAATTGTGGTAGGGGCAGGCAGAAAGAGGAACAGATGCAGGATGTAAATAAATAGAAACCCAGTCGTTATTAGTTCTGCTGTTACCAGAACTGGTTTCTTCTTTATACAAATTGCAATTCCCAAATAGTCACAAACCTCCAGGAGCTGCAGAATGAAGTGAGACACCAGGTTTCATGACACTCGTGATAGGTATCAAGAGATCTGGTAATACTGCAGCACTAGAGCTCATTCTTACATTCCCACAGGGCCAACCAAATGCTGCGTGGTAATACTGCCCTCATTAAAAGCGCTTTTCAGAAGCAGTCCCTATGCTTGGTGTAAAGACCTCATTAAAGAAAACACAGCTTATGAGTATGAGAGTTCATTGTCAGCAAGAGCAGGCTACTTACTTGTAATCTGTGACCCCAAACACCTTATCATTTGGAGAGGAGGGAAGGACTGACTAAAATGCCCATGATGTGTAAAGGGCATCTCAGATACATCCAAAATTGAGTTCCTGATATCCAAAATATTTAGGGAAGAATGTATTAGAATGGGAAGTACCTGCTGTTTTCTTTTCTAACATAGATCCCACTTTTGGGGCACTTATTGCTGCTTTGATTGAAAATTAGTATGTTCATACAAAATCCCACAAAGGATGTTTTTTGCACCATCTACTGATGTCACATACGTACCAAATAGTTCTGAGTGGCCTGGGAAGAGAGTCAGCTGCTTATAACACAAGAAGGATCTCTCAGAAATAGTTCTTATTTTGCAGAGTCTTGGTAGAAGTGATTTTTTTCCCAGTAATGTGTTTCCTTCTTGTGAAAGGAACTGCTCTTCCAGCATGGTGCTTATGTAGGCTTCATTGCCGTAGTGCTGAGCTGCCCTTCTGCTGGACCCTGCAGGGGCAATCCAGTTCTGCAGCTGGTGTCTGGCAGTAACCGTGCTTCTAGGGGATTAAAGCCCCACCAGTGGAAAAGTGGTCTTTAAGCCTGATCTGTTGTATGAAGTCACTTAACCAACACCTGTTTGCCCAACCTGTACCCTTAGCCATTGTTCTTGTCCTTGTGGTGCCTGCCCATCATCACAGATGCCTGTTCGTCATCTTTGTCCCAGCCTTTGACTGTCTTCTAGCAATGCCCTTTTGCTTTGTCTGCCCTCATCTTCTTCCATCCCACACCCTGACACACACACTAGCTTCTGACTATTGTGTCCCTTCTTGATACCGCCAGCTAGGTACATCTTCCATCTTCTCCAGGCCAGACATCAACTTGCTTGTACTTTGTTCCAGTGTACCATAATCCTAACCTGTCTACCCTCACCCTGCTTATGTCTTCCTGGTACCAAGGATCACGACTATGTCTAAAAGGCAGGGATGTCCTCTGCACATAGGTAGAAGAAGTATAACTGTTCAAACTATTACTTGCCCCATCCTTTTTTCCACTGTTTATTAATGAATTGACCATCTTCCAGGCATTATTTCTCTGTCAGCTCCCTGAGCTATGCCAATAGCCCAGGCCACCTTCAGTAACAATTCAGGCTAAACTAGCTGATTTTGTACTGAAGCAGACTATAAATGCTCATACAACCTCATCATGCAGGTTGGTTACAAAGACAGGAGAGGGCCTGTAATGAATAGCTGGTACACAGAAAAATCTTAATCCACTACAAGCTACTTCTGAGGGGATTGTATGTCTATATCATTGTATATATATTATAGATAATCATAGAGACTAAGGCCAGATCTACAAAGTATTTTCAAGGGAAGCAAAGCTCCAACCTACCTCTTAAATATCAACCTGTGTGGCTTCCTTACAGACACACAGGGAACCTGTGATGGAGCAGGAAATTGAATTAAGCTTCCCAGGTAACAAGTCTAAATTGCAATTTTTTTTAAAGTTGGAAACCAAGTTAGAAAAAAAATTTGCAAGTAAGCACTGCACACCAGTGGAATAGGAAAGGGAAGTTTCAGTTTATTTCAAAGTATAGAAACTTCTGTGAACTGCAGGTGTTACAGATTAACACTTTAATGGGAGCCACATGCATTGCATCCTTTATGTCTGACTCCAACTCAAGGTGAGAGATAAAATTATTTTGACATCTGAGGAGGACATCATGTTCTTTCTGAATATAGATCAGGTTGTCTGTGACATGTAAATTAAACTGAGTAATTTTTTTTAAGAAATATGATGGAAAAGAAGACGCAGAAAATTTTTCATGCTTATGTGCTATCCTGGGAGTCCAGTTCTAATTATAGTCTCTTTGAATGGACATGGCAATGTTTTAATCTTGTTTTGCTGAAACACTGAAGTATGTGCTTAGGTATGGCTGTATTCAGAACAGCATATAAGTAATATCTAGACCACAATGCTTTCCCCTGCTGGTGCTGGCTGTAATTTCCATTCATTAATTCTGCCAGCCCTGTCTGGTCTAGTTTTTGGAAGATATTTACATATATATATTCACATACCCTACCATTAGTATATACTGGTTTTCCCCTTGTCTGCTTAAATGTGTGCCACAGACTTCCTGTACTTCTAATGAAATATTTCTAAACTGGCTTCACACTGCTTCTATGAATTTCAATTTTTCTATTCCTACCTAATTTTCTCATTTAAAGAAAAATCATTCTGTACTCTGAAGTTTTGTGTTGGAGACAGCTATCCTAAACTCTGTAAGGAAGCAGAAGACGACATGTCAGGTAAATGGACCCAGACTCCGCATTCTTCCAACAAACAGGACATTCCCTTAATGGCACTGTCACTTCTCAGACTCTACAAACCTCTGCAGTACTATGCAATGTTGTGCCCCTGTGCACCCTCTTCTCCCTTTCGTGGCAGTCTGGTTTGCTTCCCATCTTTAGCTTCTGTGTTAACATGTTTCTTCTTCTCAGTGTCCATCTCTGTCTCATGCTGGTGAGCAGCCTGTCCCCTCATTGTTTGTCATTTGGTCCTACACATGCTTTCTTCCACACTATTGCAAAATTCAGTAACTGCACAGAAGTCATGGACTCAGATGCTCACATCTGTATTTGCACAGAATTCTCCCTTTGTCTTGTCATGCAAATCCCTACATGTTCAGCATTTACGTATTATCGCTTGTCTGCACAAAGCTAGCATTTGTATACACAGAAGCCACATGTAGTAAGTTTTTATTTGCCAAAGAGTTTGTATACATTCACTAATTCACTCTCCCAAGGAACAGAATGCAAGAGGTGGCAACAGGGGAAGCTTTGTTTTGTAGATGTCTTGTAACTTTTCCATTCACAGTTTAGTGGTCCCATCCCTGGGAAAGAGTCCTTGAATCAGAATGCCATGTGTAGAGAGAAGCATCTGGTTTTGTGATACTTCAGAGAGGAGAGGATGGAGCATGGGGAAATTCCAGAACCTAGTGAGATGGAGATGCTTGAGTAGATGGGGACGTTCCAGGTGATCCAGAAAAAGAAATATCCGTATCCTGTTTTATGAGTATTTGGCATCTAATTCCTGAAGCATTGTGATTTCTGTGGCTTTCTTTTCCTTTTCCTTTCTGTCCTGCTTACAGAAGAGCTACAAAAGCTCCCACTGCACATTTCAGAAGCTCTGAAACATAAATGCAGAGGGATGTACAACATCCAACATTTAACAGGGATTTGTTTTTCCTTCTAATTTCTGCTTACAGAAGAAAAAAACCCTTAAAACAAGGCTACCCTGCTCATTATTCTCTGCTTTTCCTCAGGCACATGGTGTGTGGGTGGGAAAAATGAAGCCTTATAGTCTGATGCTGGATACTTTCTCTCCCTCAGCCTGCCTCCATCCATATTTAGGGTTTTAACAGACTGAGGTGATAAATCAGGTGGAATGATCCTGCCAGCAGCTTTACCCTGGAAATCCAGCTTGGGTGGCAAGGAGAGAGAGAGAGAGTTCATGGAGGAAGCACCAGTGATCATGCAGATTTCAATAATAGACTCCTTATTCTGTTTGGCAGAGTGTCTTCCATGCAGAGTTGATACAACGTGCCATTGTACACCCCTCAGCCCCTGCCAGCACGTGAAAGCCATGTCAGCCATGCTTGAGCAAGGCATAAACTGCCTTCCATTCAAAGCATCCAAGGAACCCTGGCAACTGCAGAGATAATGATTTACTCTGTCTTCCCTTTGTTCTCTTGACAGCCTGGTAAGGGCATAACTGTGTTCAGGCATTCAGGGAAGTCTGACCCACTCATGCTAAAAGACATAGCAGAGAACAAAAGTGGTCATGGCCTCAGTCTTTCCATGAAAGGGAGAGCTCCACCCATGTTTGCAACAACCTTGTAATATGAAAGATCATCCTAAGGTAAGGGATATTTCTTACCAGGCATAGAGAGGGATGCATATGGGATCAGAAAACATTTAATTACCACTTAAGGTAAGAAGGTTTAAGCCCCTTCTTTGGGCTTTCAAATAGCTTCTCAGAATGAAAACAGGAAAAGGTACACATCAGGTTTGTGTCCTATGCTCTCCTCTTTGGTTGAAGAGGGCAGGGACTATCTAAGGTACACACTTGTGATTTACTCAACATTCTGCTGCTGTTGTGCATATCCTCTTCTTTCACTTTCTGCATCTGCAAACAGGCAAGTTTGGGAGGTGAACACCACTTTCTGAATGACCAAGGATAACTTCTGTGAATCTGTGAGAATCTGTGAATCCTGTAAGCTCACTTACAGGAGACAGACTCCACAAGGAAACAGCTAGGGAAGGCCAGCAGATATCACCAGTCCTAAATGCTCTTTGAACATCTTGCAACTGAAGTTTGAGACCAAAATAAGGTAGGGCTTCCTTTCATTTGCTTTTCTGGCATTTAGATTTCATAAGCATTGTTTTTTTCTTCTCTTGTTTGAAAGCTAGCTAAGATGACAAGAAACCAGAATGTGAGACTTTTCTAAAATTTTGACACTGGGCAGTGCAATATTCAGCCTTAATTTCACTCTTTTGACTGGGGACAAGGCAGCTTTTATGTTAGAAAAAAATAACCAGATGCCAGGAGAAATGTGTCTGAAAGGAGAATTAGAAGCAAGGAGCCTCAGGATAGCCATCAACTGAAGAATTCGGTTCTTGTTCCAGCTTAGCTCAAACAAAATAAATGTGAGGATTTGTCCCAATTCCAATTAGTCCACATCATAGATCAGTACATCTGGCAAGTTCTAAAAAGATCTGAGCAGATATTTCAGGAGGCTGAGCAGCCCCTATTTCTGTTCGGTTAAATGTCAGCTGAGCATACCTGGCGCTTTGCAAGAATTGGTTCCTCAGAGAAAATGAAGGCTGACTCTGACAGTGAAGTAGAGGGTGAGAATGGAGACACACAAGCAGCTGAATCGCCTAAATGTTCCTGAGCATCATTAAAAATAAGGGTGCCTGAGGAATGTAAATGTAAAAGACACCTAGGTCAAAACTTCAAGTGTGATTTTGCAGAGGTAAAATCCAGTTTCTTGGTGCAGCATCTCTAGCTACATTATTTGGATGTAGTCCAAGACAGAAGAATTTGAAAAGTATTTACAACATCCCAAAGACATTTTAACATCCATTCATTTGGATGTTTTAGTTTTACACTGAGGGGATGAGGGCAGATTAATTCTTGCTTGAACTTTGCTCACTGGAAAAGTAAAATCATTGCTTTTGCAAAAGAGAAAGAAAATAACTTTGAACAAGTTCTGGCCAAGCTCATACCAAAGGTGCTGAACTCTGCTCTGTGAAGAGATCTCATGTAGCAGAGATCATTTTGTACTGCATGCTGATATTTCCTCCAAATTAACTTAAACTGGCATTCTGCCTCAAAAGCTGAAAAATATTAAACCTGACACCCTGCTTGTTTGTTCTCAGTTCAGAATGTCTACAGCTACCCCTCTTGTGACTTCCCTGTTGCTGCTGGGTTTCCACTTAGATTGCTTAGATGTCCTTTCCCACTATTCTCAAAATCTCTGCTGGCCCCCAAGTGACTCCTGCACTGTGACTCATGGGCCTCTTTCATCAGGAGGCAAACTAATGGTCTCCTTCAACACATGTTGGATGCATTTTGCACAGCTCCAGGGCTTCTCTTGCTGCTAATGAGATTTTTCTGGAGGGTTGTGAAAGATCATTAAGAAGTGGTTTCTGAAAGCCCAATATTAGTTTTTCAGTGTTTAACCGGGGGTGCCTCCTCACTGCTCAATGCTAATAATGGCAGAATGGTTGCTTTGCTGGCAGAGTGGTCAAGGATCAGCTCACTGGTGTCAACACACAGGTCCCTCTCCTAGATTGGGTGTTTTTGAATTTTTGGAGTGATGAAAAAAAGAGTGATACTTGCTGGCTTACATCAAGGTGAGTTGTGGAGCTGAGCGGTAAGTGAAAGACTTGTCAGAAGCTAATGGTATAACATGGCTGCACCTAGAGGGAATTTCTACCTTAGTTAGATAGCTGATCCAGTGGAGGGAACAGAGAGAATTGCTGGAGAGAGGTGCTTCAAGAGAAATCACTGTCCTTGAAGACAAACTGAATGGTACTAGGTGGTGGTGGGCTGGGGGAAATGGAAACTGTCCTTGGGAGACAGCCCTGTGGGGGGTGTTGGTTGGTTAGGGAACGGGAAGCATGGGGAAGAGAACATGCACTCCTGAAATAGGAACTGTGGAGAGTGCTAGAAGAGCTATGGGGCAGAGGGCACATAAGAGCTTGGGGAAGAAAAACGAAAAGCTCCCTGAAATGCTATTTTTTAGTACGGTCAGAAAGGATTCAAGAAGATTGTGGGTAAAAGACGTGACCAAAGGAAAAGGTAGAAGTAGTCCAGGGAGACAGAAAAATGCATGACGAAACATACTTCAGTTGCTCTAGATAACATCCTTTCCTCACAATCCAGAGCTGACAAAGCCCTTAGATTTCCCTACTCGCTTCTTTGAAAGATAGCATGAAAACCCTTAATTCAGGGAACTGGAAATGCTGAGATACAAGGTTTAAAGACTACTGAGCTAGCTGAAAAATTGAAGAAAGTCAGTGGATTACTGTTTCCAGGATTTCCTTTTATCTAGGAAGGAGGAAGACTGAAAGACAGCACTGATGGGGGATGCTTCATAGTTTTTGCAAGAGCACAAGAAAAGATGACCCTGATGGGGGCACTGTGTCTTTAAGAGGACCTTGGCAGGAAAAAAGTGCATTTGAGTTTAAGAGGAAGCTTAAGTTCTGACATGCTGATCTATTAAGCTTCAAAAACAGGTATGCAGTTCACAGAGCTTTCCCAGAACAGTGGCAGAACTGTCCAAAGGCTTGGTGCCGAGGGATTTCTGAGTACCACATCTGGAACAAAATGGAGATGTGTCCTTCTTTGTGAAGTGGAGCAGTTAAAATCACTACAGTGTTAAAATACTGGGATCATAGATGGAAGGTACAACAAGTTTGAATTCTGCTTCGCCTTACGTAAAGTGATGGTCAAAAGCTGATAAAAATGACATGGTTGCTGTATTTTTGACAATAGTCTGTTGTCAAATGTTTAATGCTTCTAAAACTTTAACTGAAGAGGTCGCTAATTATAAGATTGTAATACAGACATGCATATTCTCATCTTAAAAATAAAATGTATGAGTAATTATACTTTTTACATAAAAATACAAAAAGCAGGTGAAAGATGTCAAGAGGATCCAGGGTCAGAGAGCTATTGTTACAGTTTCCAGGAATTAATGATGTTCCTGTTAAGATACCAGATGGTGGTTACCTAATAACAGGGATAAATGTATGAACGATCATACTGGCAAGGGCAGGAGACCAGAATGGTTACACATGAGGATGTCTTCAGGGCACAGAGAAGCTCTGAGCTTCTTTGAGGTTACAGCTGAAGGATCCCAAATGCCCCATCATTATTGCTTTTGAGATGATTGTTTTCTCTCCTCCTGTAAAGCCAAACAATCCTGGGAGGGTTTTAAACTCATGTGAGTAGAAGTGCTGACAGAAAGGCTATATTCACATGTCAGCCAAGGGAGGAGTAAGCCTCTTCTTCGGGATTTACATCCGCACATAAAACAAGTTTCCATTAAAATGGAAACACTTCCCATCACTTAGAAACAGAGATCTTTTTTCTTGGTCACATCAAATATTTTCTTGTCTGCTTGCTGTGTCAGCTCTGTTTCTGGCCTGAATTTCTCAGGGCACTTACGTTTGCCTACATTTAATTCTTGCCTTAGGGTATGGTTTTGGCAAACTGACAGTTGGCATGTGTTGGGCACCCAGGGCATTTCCCTGGGAAACAGACTCTCCAATAAAATCTGTTCCACACTGATAACATTTAGATCTGAAGAAAAACAGCAGAAAAGTATGGCCAGGGACCTTTGGCAACTTCGGAGAGAGCCAGAGCTCCTGGCTACAGCTGCTCAAAAGAGCCTAAGTTAACTAGAAAAGGGAGGCTTTCTACAAGCCTTTAGCCTTGGAGGAAAGCTAAAGCAGTGAGATATACAGGTAGTTTGAAATCATCACCTGCAAGCCTGCAAGGACAGAAAAGGTAGAAAGACCGTTGGGTGAGGTAGTTGCCATGGGGAAACTCATCTTTAGCCTAGCTACATGAATCGGCAATTTGAGAGTGCTACTGCCCATCAATGCACAATAGACTAGGGATGCAAATGTAAGGGGCGAAGAGGGGGACCAGAGAAGCTGAATTGTTTGGGGGCCCTATCCCATACCTCCATGTGGGAGCAAAGCCGAGTCTGCCTTCAGCAAGTCTTTCTGTGAGCAGCAGATCAAAGGCAGTCTGGTTACCCATGAAACCTTGCGGATCCGTTTCTAAAGCTGCGAAGGTCAATTGACTTTTCCTCTTTAGAGGTGATACCCTTCATGTTTCTCTCTTGTCTCGACACTAACAGTATCTTTCTCTTCTTCAGGACCATCAACAAAGGTTTAAATGAGCTTAAAATATTTCAGATGAATGATCCTCCATTAATTTAGCTGAGATCAACCAGAGAGTTCAAAAGTTAGGGTTGCTAGATGCATGAGAGAATAAACAAGTCAACATGCAGAGTGTGATTGCATAAGTATGGTTGTTTTTTCACGTCACAAAGCAGCCTAAAATCTGTTCGGTGGCAGATGAAAGGCAGACTGTGATTGCCGCCACTGCTGCTCAGGATGAAATCCTGGAGAAAGTAAGTATGGCTGTTAGAATAAGAAGCCTAGGACAAGACATATCCTGTTTCTTCCAGCAGTGTAGGAGGCAGCTTGCAGAGGTGGGATACACATACCAGGCTGATGATTCCTAAGGTCATACAGAAAAAAAACATGATTACAAGTAGTTACACACATTGTTTACCAGTAGAAAATTCGAGAAAGGGGCTGAAGATGTCTTTATACAAGGCTCAAAAATCAGTGACACTGAAGAAACAAAGGCTTGTTATGTGGATGAGAAATATCTGTCAATTTAAAGACAGCCCACACTGAGTACTTCCAAAAAAAGAAAAAGTTCCCTGGAGTAAAGTCAGCGTAGTTTTGTGGGAGCTGGAAAAACTATATACGCCTTTTTCTACTGTATTAGTCTCACTTGGTTGTAAGAACCTAAAGACAGAAAACAAAAACGCCTGTGTAATCAGACACTGATGACAAAGTAGAGGGCTAGCAGAGGGAAAGGGAAAAATAAAACCCAGTTCTGAGCTGGATTCCGAACTCAAGTACCATGTCACAGATGTGATATTGCACATCTCTTGAAGGGAAACAGTAGCAGCAAAGAAATTGCAGGAGTAGCCCTGAAGTTGTGTAAATCATCCTCACCCATCATTTGGCCACATACAAAGAAGTAGGAGGCACCTTTCTCTGCAGACCAGAAGCAAATGAGATAAGCAGCCTTAAGATACCTGTTTTACCTAAAAAGGCCTAAAGGAAGCAAGAAGCATAGCAGTTTGAGAGGCTGTGTCCCTGCTGTATTGGGTCACATGGGTGGATTCACCCCCTTTCTGACAACCCATGTGCTCAGACTGGGCCTCTCTACATCCTTCCTCCCAGAGCCCCATTGGTATTCCTGCCAGACGTTAAACAAAACTGATGTTTTTTGCGTTCATCTCTGAAGCAGCCTTCCTTTTACTCACTGGCCTTTCATCATCAGCTAAGCTGTGTTCCTGTTCCCTGTGTTTAGATATTGCAGATCTTCGAGAATCTGATGGGGTTTTCTGGTGATCAGTTATCTGTGAGTAGGGAGCTCAGATGAAGATATCACGCACAATTTATTTTTTCTCAGATTAGAGTATTTAATCTCAATCTCTTAAGATAAGGGAAAGGCTGTGTGCATTTCCAGTCCAAACTGCCTGTCAGTTGATTAGTTAAGGATATATTTTAGGCCTCTGGTAGTTTATGAGTAGAACTCATTGGAAGTAAAGTTTAGCCCATGGCAAAATGGCAATAGCAGTAAGAATTGCACGCCTGAAAAATCAGGACCTTCACACTGATGTTAAAAATACAAATTCTTTAGAGCTCCTCATCTAAGTCAATGTCCAGTCACCCTGTATCTTTATGTTAATTACTCCGGAGAAAATAAGATCTTCCTTCCTGATACTCTTACCTTTCCCTTAAAGGTGCAGATAGTTGAAAAATACGAAAAAGTCCTGGGTTTTTTGATGCCTGTTTTTTTTTCAAGATTCAGCTGAACCCTTTTGCAATATGTGGAAGCTTATTGAGTTATTTCTGAATACATTTTAGAAGTTGTAGATAAAATGTTTTTGGTAAGAGTATTATTGAAAACACCATGTAATTTGAAGGGCTGAAAAGTTCAACAAGCTAAGCTGTAAAGTCATCTTTCCAGGGAGAAGAAAATGAAAAATGTGGAATAAATCTGAACCATCTCTTCCAGGCAGAAGCTGGTCCCAAAAGTCCTATGACCACTGCCCAGAACCAGCACTCAGCTCTCCGCAATTGCTTTTCCTAAGGCTTTGCAGAGTAGCGTGGGGAGATGCTGCTCACTTTGAGGACAGCCAAATTACTTCTAAACTGCCTTGTGGGGCCTTTCTGTCAATTAAAGCATTTTAGCACTTCATGGGAGTGGGCTTCCACACGGCCTGTGGATGGGGCTTGCTGCTCAGGCAGTGCGAGCCTGCCACGGCTCTCGGTGCTTTTTCAGAGCTTGTTGCTTTCCTCCAGGGAGTGAGTTGAGTGGAGGTATTGTTTCTTTCCCTCAAAGAGCATGAGAGTGAACCCCTTGGGCACAGTGGGAGCCAAATGCCCATGTTTGTTAGTAGTGTACAACAGCATGAGGCCTGGCTGTACATATGTACAACTATAGACTGTTGGCTTTTGAAATGGAAAATACAGCAAAGACGATGGGAAGGTAAAACAGGCTAGCTAAAGGGACATCACCACATTACTCTAGACTTCAAGGGCCTTATAAAAATAAAGTGCATGTTGCAATTGTGTAAGCATAGTGTGTGTGAATTCACATTACGCAGACATAGCAGTACATCAGCTGCATGAATGCTCTTATAAATCTCCTGTAACTGCTGGGAAAGTGTCTGGATGACAAACCCCCTCACACGTGTCTGAGTTTTGCAGGGACTGATGAACTTGTTTATCCCGCAGCATTGGTAAGGCTGGCAGTGCTTTACAATCACAGCAGAGCAAGAGCTCCCATCCAGAATGCTGTAATGAGCATGTCTTGTTTGGGTGGTTAATACCTGCATGGATCACTCCTTTTATTTCCATGCCCTTTGCAACCTTTCACGTTGACCAAAATCTTGCATCTCCAAACCTGCCCTGCAGTCAGGCCTTATTGTTTTTTTTCTCTTGTAAAGTCATTTTATGGATAAAGTCAGTTCAGGCTGTGTTGGGGGTTCAACGTAGAACCTTCATCTCATAGATTGCTTTAGCTAACATCGGTTGCTGCTTTCAAATCAGGTGTGATGCTCTCAGTCTTGTCTGTAAGTTTTACACTATACTTCCCTCCCGTGCCCAGGATAAACCCATGAATCCTGATCTCCAATATTCTCCTGCTGCCTAGCAAATTATCATTTAATTTACTACCTGTGAGCCAAATCCCTATTTAGCAGCTGTTCCCTGGAGAAAGCAACTGTTTTGTCAACAATTCAATGACAGAAGTCTCTTCTTGGGACCAAAGATCTTGATTTAAACATTTCAAAAGACCTATTCTGCAAACAGTGGAAACTGTGTGGTACATAACTCATGTGACCAATTTTCCTATGAGGGGGGAAAGCAAAGCAAAATTAGTTTATTTAATACACATAATGAGAAAAAGTAGACTTTGTAAGGAAGCACTGCAGCTGGCAGGTATCTAGTCACTGACATTCAATAGAGGCACCATACATTTTCAACATTGCTGTCCCATGCTGACAGGTTCAAAGGTCCAGTGGTATCTTAATCATAGGCACCAGTGGGCAGCCACTAGTAAGAAAAGGCAGATGGCACTGCAAAAGCCTGTCTTTGCTTGAAGCTAGAACAAAGCTGAATCCCTGCTCAGAAAAGCTATTTATTCTGTGTTCGTTATGGGACCGAAACACAAAGCTCTACCCCTGGGTCCCTGTTGCTGCCTGAAATCAGTGTGTCACCAGGGGAAGTCCTGTCTCTCATGGCCACTGCCATCTCGGCCAGTGCACTGCAAATTGAACCGTGCACCTAAAAGCATAGTTATCACAGCTTGTGTTGGTGCATCAGCACCGTGCAGGTCCATGTCCGGAGAGGAGCTGTGTGCTCTATAATCCCCTCTGAGGCAGGGGTTGCAGAATCTACAAGGAAAGGTTTTATTTTGCACAGTGTCAGAGAAGCTGGGAAAATACTTGGGAAAAGGTCAATAGGCTATTTGCAAAAACTCTGAAAAGATGCTTTTACAGCCTCAGCCTTGCAAATGTTGAAGAAGCCGCACAGTCTGAAACACTGAATTGTCAGAGGTTTCATATGTACTTTTAAAGGTGCTGGCTCTGTGGGAGGCATGTATTCATTTAGCTGGTCACTGCACAGCCTGTGGCATGTTTGAACTCTTGGTCTGAAGTGTCCTGCAGCTACCTGGACAGAGGGGCTGCACTGGAAAATGTCGGTCCTCTCTAAAATAGGAAAAAAGGAAGCACTGTGGGAGAAATTATGATTAAAAATAAGGTGTTTGCCCCCTCAGTACAAAATGCAGGTAAAAATAAAATTCAACACTTCCAGTCTTTCCGTATCTTTTGCTGACAGCCAGGTATGAATTAATGCCATTTGTCTTGCTGCTACAAAAAATGCAAACCAAAGACAACTTCCACATTTATTTTTAGTTCACCTCATTAAATTCCATGGTTCATAATAGGGTTAAATTTGGCCCTGAGAACTGGTTTGACCTGAGAAGTCTGTTGTAACTAATAATGGATTTATATTCACATTACTTGTATTAAAAGGTAAACGGGATTAGTAGGTTTTCATTGTGAAGCTTTTTCCAATGAAAAGTGATTTTTGGACTAAAACAAGGATTTTTCCTTCTGAATAAATTCCCCCATTAAAAAAAAAAAAAAGATACACTATGAGATTGCAATTTTTCTTGTTTTTCAGAAGGAAAAAGGGGAGATAAATTTCTGGCAATAAAATATCTGTTTCTTTATAAATACATTTGATCTTAATTTTGAAAATTGAATGCATATATTTTTTTCTGTAGAGATCTTCAGTAATGGTGTTTTGTTGCTTTTCTTTTTTATTTCTAAAACATGCCCATATGGACACTTTAAGAGTCCCATTAAATGGGTATTATTCCTTCTAGGCTTTGAGCAGAATACAATTGCTGGCCCTTTTGTTTCATTAATTCCCCATACAAATATACATTCTACTCAATTTAGGATCATGAAAGACACAGGGATTAGAAACCTACTTAGGCTGATTAAATCCTTTGGAAATTTAAAACAGAAAATATTATCATAGGTTGGGTGTTACGTCTACCAAATTTTTGTCTAACTGGTCAATTATTTGCTTGAGAGGATCCCTAAACCTTCTTGTGAAAGCAGGGAGCTTTGGCAATGATTGCAATCTCCAAATCAGAAAGGCAAGCACATATTGTCATCCAGAGTGGGGGAAAATGCAAAGCAGCTGAGGAATTTAGAATTTTTTTGTTAGAAAGGCTTTGCTGAGAGGACAGGTACACGTGCATAATTAGGAGGAACAGCTCAAGAAGAGAGAGTTCAGGAAAACTCACAGGAAGTGATCAAGCACAATCCCTTTGTATAAAAAACGTCTAAAGAACAGGCAAAAAGCGTTTACAGAAAAGGTGAAAGGGAAGAGGGAGGGAGTGCAGGACGGGTTGTGAGAAGGTGCACAGGCGAATGGCACCGGTGCAGTGAGCAGGTAAATTCTGAGGGTTTGCTTCCTCCTGCCTCTAAAGCAGCAGGACTGTGATGCATCCTACTGTGGTTACAAGAGTGTGTTCAAAGGCGTGGGCCTCCATCATCCAAATGTTTCTTTTCCTGACAGCAATAACCTGCAAGACCCTGATGTTTTGGACTGGCTGCTGAGCCTGGGAAGTAATGTTATTTTGTAAGGGGAAGCATTAAACACCGCAGGGAAGTGATAACTTTGCAGGAGGAGGTGGGAAAGGGTAGACCCTTTTCATAAAAAGAAATCTGTGCTGCCAGATGTAAATAGGATGGATGAGTTTTCTGATCAGCGAGAGACGTCTAGCTTTGTGAGATGCTCTCTATGACTCCTCAGTCAGCAAAAAAATGTATCATCTAAAATGTGATAGCACAGCATCTCAGGGAGCCCGGGCTTGAGAAGTGACCACTCAAATGTTTTTAAAGGTGTTAAAGTCACTTGGCACTATTATGGTTTTAGATGATCTTCTAGCTTTAAAAACATTTTTTTTTTAAGTGACTGTTTTCTTCTGTCTGAAATGGGGCCTTGGGAGCTATTTTTAAGTTACTATGGCTACCTTGACTTGTCCAGCAGCAAGGGGGGGTCAAGTTGATGCTAAAGGAAGGGTTTTCTTTGGCCAGGCAGTAAAAGGCATGGGTGTGAAAGCCAAAAGACAGAAGAAAGAGCAGGAGGATACATGACCAGTTAGAATAAGAGGCTGGGGAGGAGGTGTGGGGGCATCTTTTCACGGTTATTTACCTATCTGTCACAGCAGACCTTCCAGTCATCTTTGCAGGACACACAATGTCTAAAATCTGTGAAGGAAAAGTAATTATCCCATCTCAGTGGCTCCAACTTTTTATAGAAGTCAGTTGGTTTGAAGCATTTTCTGTTCAAAATTAAATTAGAAACAGGCTTTTCAAAACAGCTGAACTACTAAACGTCTCAGTATGATGCTTCTACACGCATGTGTGTGTTTTCAGCATGCAGCTGGCATTATTCCCAGCCTTTCTGAAACCAATGGCCTACTTCTGGGTATTTTTTTCCTTCAAAATCCCACCTCAAATATCTGTAGTGTTTTGAATTTCCAAGCTAATTTTCTTTTTTTTTTTTTTTTTTTTTTTAAAGGCTGGTCTCTGAGTTATAATTGCAGCCAGGTATTCAAGAAGCAAAAAATTTTATGTGCTGAGGGGAATGATAGATGGAGCTGGCATGGCATATTGTTTTTGAAATTGGGGGATGACTTAACGTAATACAACAAGCTTCAATAGCAATAAGATCCTTCTTACATATCTGCTTTCATCAGAATGTGATATATGACTAGCAGGAGGCACATGTATAAGGAAGGGGGGAGGACGGTAAGGGAATACATCACTATCTTCTCTGTATGTGCTTTTCAGCTTTATGTATTGTGTAGTTCCGTATCTATTCAACTGTCAATCTGCATGCTCAGGCCTGGATTGACACAAATATGTATCCTGCAACTCTTTTTCTTCTCTCTCCACTTCTGGGATGATGGAAGGATTTCAGCTGTGTGAAGGCCTCCTTGAGAAAACAAAACAAAGTGCCAGGGTATTGTTTTTGAAATGGAAATGCACCCAGCAGCAGGTAGAAACCCAAACTCCATTGCCCTGCAGTTTCCATCACAGGAAAACAGAGCTCTGCAGTCAGGGTGTAGTGCTAGCATGGCAGGGGTCTGATATATTTCAAGCTTGTAATTTTGTCTTTAATGTGCTTTTTATTCCTATACACTTTTCCCTTCTCTGTTGGCCAGAGGATTCTTCTTTCAGGGTTGTGGAGGGTCATCAGTATTCCTGGGAATAGATTCACAGGAGTAGAATAAAAATGGGATGTAGCCCTCTCTTTCCTCATTAGTGCTGCCTGATGAAATATGTGTGCTCCTGATCGTGAGACAGGAGAGGTATCGCACTGCCATGCAGCCAGTGCCTCCACATCAGGGCTGCGTCTGGCCCAGCTTATGAATTGCTCTTATTTTGAAGAAACTCATTTGCTACTCCTTTATTTTTCAGATGCATCAGTGCAGATGCAAAAAGCTGGATTATGCCTGGATTTTTGCAGTAGGATTTCCTCTCTGCTGCTTTGCTGAGGCAGAGTAAAAATATTGTCCCCTTTCTTCTCTTCCCCCCACCAAGATTCACAGCCCAGATCTCAACCTAAGTTGGTACCTAACCCAAACAGTTAATGTTTTAACTGATAATGGGTTTTGTTGACCAAAGAGACTATTAAACAAAACATGTCTTGCTTGACAAGAGTTTTTAAATAAAAACACAGTAGATGACAATCTTCCACATGTTTGTAATATTTGTGAAAGTTCAGCAAAAAATTGTGGAAAAATACTATATATTCTTCTTTTTAACCTACTAGGGCTGAACCAGAAAGGCGGGGAGAGGACAGAGAAGGGAGGACACTTGCTCTTTCCTCACAGGTTCCTAATCCATAAGTCACTGCTGATGGGGGTAGTCACTGGGAGAGTCTTTTCTGCCCTCTCCACAGCTAAAGGTAGTAATATCAGGCATCAGTCCTTGAGGGGTTGAGGAATAAGAACTAACGTTTGAATTGAGGTCTTTATAAATGGCTGTTTGTCATTACATGATGTGCATTGTTTAAGGTTTTGCATATGCCCCTGGAGGCTGCGAGAATCTGCCATTTCTTGTAGTAATGAGTGAGCTTTCCAAAGTGGATTATATGAAGTACGATAGGCTAATTTTGAGCACTGCATTTACTTTGGAAGGTTGCAAGCTCTTTTAATCCACTCTAAAATGGCTAAACTAGAGCTGTCTGATGAAGTGGTTTAGGCTTTCTGAAACAGAATTACATGAGAAATTGCTTTTACAAAAAGTCAACAAAAATGTTTTGCCCTGCACAGTGTAGAAATATTTACTTACTGCAGAAGCAGGAAACAAAAATAACTTCGTAGTTCAGACAGCACATATGTAGATGCTTTTCCTGAGCACCTTCTTTCAGAAGGGCTTGTCCTAGGAAGTCAGTGTCACTTTCTAAGTGAGAGCCCCAGCAAAACAGAGTATTTCTGGTTACGGTGTTACACTGCCTGCAATGGCTGATAGCTCAGCCAGTCACTAAACTGGGGACTCCAGGTGAAGGCACTGGGACTGCTGAACTTCCTTAGCAGCTCGGAAGAACTGTTTCTTTTCATTTCCAGGTTGTATAACTCTTTTCTTTTATTTCTTTTTCCCCTCCTCCACTCTTTCCACCAATAAAGGTTAAGCGAGTTCCTTATTGAAAATATTAGGAAACGAAAAAAAGAGTTAATAATGTAGCTCAGCTTTTGACTTTTCCAAATTGTTTCCTCTTCTTTGGGATGCCCCTACTATATCTGTAACTTGATCCCAGCTCATAGGCTGTGTTGACACCATGAGTTGGGTAAGAGCGCTGCATGGATGTGCCTGTTGTGCTGCGTGGTGGTAAGGATTGGTGCTGGCTGCATGGCAGTGGGGCAGAGACCAGGGCAGGTGGTGCTGCACACCAGGAACGAGGGGTGCAGGCAAATGCTGTGTACATAAAACTCACCCAGTGCCTCCTGGCTCTCAGGCAGGCTTTTGTCAGTGCTGACAGCCTGACCCTTTCATGACCATCAAATCAATCCCAGCACTAAAATAAATTTCAAATCGAGCCATGGCTGATAAAGAATCCACAACATGTCCTTGTTACCTTCTACGTGTGTCTGTCTCCTGTCTCCGCTAGAAGGGCTCCTTAACCAGTTCTCTGTGAGCAAACAGATGGGAAGCGAGCGAATCTAGCAGTCGTCTTTCCCTCTGGTGCCTCAACTGCTCTAGGCTGTGACACATGGAGGCTCCCAATGGTGGGGTTTACATGACAATTTAATTTTGAAGAAAGAGGACACGTATGTTTCTGGCAGTTGTGTAATTAGTGCAGTTCCTCAGCAGACCCACCACTGTTCCTTGTGCTTCTTATAGAGAAAGTTAGAAATGACAGACAGGTTTTAGCAGACCGTGGTTTTCCAGGGTAGGAGTCAAAGCCTGTGCTGGAGTTGGTAAAAGCTCATCCAAAAAATTTCTTCAGCTTCATTCCCTGCCTTCAATCTTATGTGGCCTTTGATTTCAACACCCAGAACTTGGATGTGCCCTAGGGACTGGCCCAGGGAGCAAGGATATAAATGGGGAATGTGATCAGTGGGCTCTTATTTGTGGATTGGCTAAGTATTGACCATCCCTATCTGTAGTTCTGTTTTAAGTTGAATTAATTCTGTTTTCATCCCAAATCTTTATGCCTTTACTGTATTGGTATTAGAAATACAAAGACTTATGAAAAATTGAAGAAAACATTGAGAGAGGAGAAGGAAAGGCCTTGCATAATTTGAAATTTCTTCTAATTTTTACTATTCTTTATGCCAGCACTTTTGGAGGAGTGCTGGACAGGGTGGGAAAGAACTCCATCTCAACCCTTGTAGGAGGGCAAGGGGGCAATGAGAATAAAAGAAACAAGGCAGAAAAAGCATCTACTCTAATTCTGAGAAATTGTCTGAATTACAAGAGTTAGACCTCTGCTTTCAGCCTGCGGTGAATTTACCTTCTCTGAAGCCAGGGAGATGAGACCTGACAAGTGCCAGCCCACCTTGGAGAAGAGTAGACAGTTTGTACTCCAGAAACTCGTGACCATCAAGAGAAGGTGCACTGCATATTAGTAGTTCCCTGGTGCTCACCCTGGCCTGACTGTTGGTGAGATGCTTTGCTGGCCTGGAATGACCACAGGTTACAAATAAATACACCTGCATTCAATACATTTGGTCCTGACACATTCTTTTGGGAAGGCTAAAGAGAAAACAGAGAAGAGTCTTTGTGTGTAAGTGTGTGCTTTCATCCCATCTCAATTTGACAAAACCCCCTTTATTTACACACAGCCATGGTTCACACTACCCCAAACTATACCTGCTGATCTGACTCCATTGGAAGAATTATGGGATGGAGGGTAAAGTTTGGCTACAGATGAGCCAGCTTTCTCTCTGTTGTTCCTGCTTTCATGCTTTTTTCTTCCTTTTTTTTCTTTTAATTGAATTCTATGGTGAGACTGTGTGCCTCTCTGCCTCTTTAATCTTCCACTTTGAATTCATTTGCAATGTGATAGATCGAGTTTGTGTTTCAGGATGTGTCAGTGGGACCATGATAATGTGTCTCAAATGGTAAAAGTCTGCATCTTAATTGATTTCCCATGATCCTCCTTGGCCACATCCTCTGCTACAAATTCAGTACCAGGGGGCACAGAGAGAAGGGGTTGGGGAGGGGAGAAGGGAAGGGAGAAGACACTGAAGAGTTTTAAAAGGATTTGTGTTAATTCCTCCAAGACATCCCTATGTGATGTTTCTCAGTCAATAGGAGATTAGATTGAAGAGAGGATAGCCACTGTTAATCCTCTTCTATCCATTCCCACAATGGGTATTAACATAGGAACAAAACACACACAAACTTGCAGAGGACTTTTATTTTTGTTGTTCTTTTTTCTTTTCACTGCACATCAAGGAGAGCCCTGAAGATCAGAATTTTTTTGGTCTCGTTTTTCCCAGGAAGGTAGTGGTCAAGGGGGAATGTCACATGAGTGCCGGACTGTGAGACTCTCAGGTTCCCTCTGCAGCTGCAGACCTCCTGAACCAGAGCTGTAATCGTAGCCAGGCAGAACGAGCCATTCTCCTTCCAGCCAGGTTGGAGGTAAAGGGTGGTGATTAGTGTCTGTGTTCCCACCGGGTGGGGGGGAGTGAGCGAGCGGCTGCGTGGTGCTTAGTTGCCGACTGAGATTAAAACACAACAGTTCCCTTTAAGAGAGACCATGCAATTCAAACTTTGTCATTACCATGAATCTTCCGGGTTTTTTATAGCACATTTTTGTTAGGAAGAAAGCTCCTTTGCATTCAACTCAGTGTCAGCACGAAGTCTAAAGAGTCTTTCCAGTCAGCCAGAGCCAGGTGTGCTGTGAACCATTTCAATTCCAGTTTGTCCATCTGGCCTGTTCTGTCACCTATCCCTTTATTAATGCATACCTGGCTTATTTACATGCTAGAAAGAAAGGGAAACATTAGTGATTAATAACTGGTTCCCTCCACATACACTAGTTGCACCATTATAAGCATCTTCATGCCTTGCTTAAAATTAGAGAGCTCCTGTATTCCTGCTGTCGTATGCATCTTCCCCAGAGTAAGAATATATGCTATAAAATAGGTCACTGCACATCTTTGCTTAGGTAGCAGACCGGCAGTGAAGAGGGGAGCAAGCGAATGTTATTTCATATGATTCTATGATTCTATGAAGAGGGCAGTGAAGTGGGGAGAAAGAAGAGACATTCTTTCGTCATTCCTCCACCTCCTATTTTTCCCCTATTGACAAAAGAAAGAAAAAAAGGAAATTCATGAAAAATTAATGCAAGATGCAAGCCTGATCTTTCAGTAGGCTCTGCCTAAATTTGAACACCCTGATTCTTGATGGCAAGTTCCCTACGTTCTGCCAGTATTAACCTTTGAAGAAGACTGAGGTTATGATAATAAGCATTTCTATAGTAACTTTTATCATAAGGTACTGAAGTGATTCACTAGCACTAGCCTAACCTTGGAATAACCTTCTGAAGCAGTTAGTCATCAGTTCTCCTCTTTTACATACAGAAAAGCAGCGTTGCAGAGCATTGAAGCAACTTTCCCGAAGTCATTCATAGCCTGTGGCATAACTCAGGACCAAGGCACAGGTCTCTAGGCTCCAAAACTGGTGCTTTGAGCGCAAGGACACCCTCCTTAAGGCAGTCCACCACCAGGCAAAGTGACAAGTGGGACTTAATTCCTTATTTCCAGTCAGTACCATAGCAGTGGAGAGTCTCTGCTTCCTTTGCTTTTGGCCAAGCCTTTTCCCTTCAGGGAAATAAATAATCCATTTGCTGTTTCTGTCTGACACATCATCTAACATGCATGGCTCAGACATTTAAAACACAGATGACCAGAAATAGAATCTGTTTTAAATATATAATTGTCCAATTTCTTTCAAGATTCTGGAAAAATATTCCCTATGACACACAGGAACTTTAAGTAGGTTTCATAGGCACCACCTGTCATTTTCAAGCAGGAGATTGATAAGGCCTGGCATCAACTTTATCCACAGTCTCTCTCCTTCCCTCTTCCCTCCTTGAATATGTTTTTATCCTTTACCCGAGTATCTGACTTTGATGAGCTTTCTGTCAGTCTCCAGACTATCCCATCCAACACATGGTATGTCAGCTACCAGCAAAGCAAGGACACACCCTTCCAGCAGAGCATGTGAAGGGTAGAGCAGCTCAGGGGTTGTTTCATCCCACTAGTCCTAGCCCTCTTCTGCTCCTGCTCTCTAGTAGGGGCTGTGGGGTGGGAAGGGAGCATGGATAGCCTCAACACACCGACCTCTGCAGGCTGGGCTTCAGCTGCTCCTTTGGTTGCATGCAACCTTGGCTGAACTCAGTGGTTAGCTCAAGCATATAATAAAAATCCCTCCCCGTGCCCCAAACTACAGTGTTTTAATCACCTTCCTTCCCTGGTACATCTGCGTGGGTCACAGCTGGGCAATTCTTCATCATGAAAGTACCAGCCAAGCCTTGAAAACCAAGCCTGTTTTTATGGTAGGCAGTGGTGTGCTTTCGGAGACTAGGCAGTTAAGGCATGTTCTCCATAAAAGAAGCCGAAAACAGTACACAACATCCAATACTGCCCTGACTGAAACAAAATCAGGGCCCAGTCTTCCACCTTCTCTGGCACTTCACCTTGACAGAACTCATGCCACCCAAAGCAGCCTTCCCAAAAGTCTCAGAGCTCTTGGAAAGATCAGCAGACTGGACTTGCTGTAATTATGTGTGGTTATTGTAGCATCTATGCTCAACTTTCTTTCACTTCTTCCTTTTGCCCTGTCAGCTTTTATCCTCTCCTTGTTTAATCAGGTATAGTTACATCTTTGCTCCAAAGAGCTCAGATATATTTCCTTTCAGGTGCTGCTTTAGTGAACAATAAATTTAACTCCAGTCACCCATAACACTCTTAACCAATTTAAGCTCTCTCTTCCCTAAATTCAGGGACTACTCAAGAAAAAACTCTCCCCCATGTTCTCCCTCCCTCCCAAACCAAGGTCTCTTCCACATTGATTGATTCACTGTCACCTCTTACTTCCCAGCTGGAGCTGAAAAGCTCCACCTGCTGCTATTACTCAGCAGTAATTGCACTGCACTTTCATGCAGGCTTCAGGCATTCATCATCAGGATGACTCAATAAGGCAGCCCTGCATTGATGAAAGGCCTTAAAGCTTCCATCTCTCTTACACATGCAATAGCCACCTTCTGGATAAACTCTGGTATGTGTTGGGGGGGAAGGGAGAATGTGTTTTATGATGAATAACTCACCAAAATCTCCCCTCTCCCTCTCCCTCTCCCTCTCCTCCATATTCTTAGGCTGTCTGAGAACCAATCAAGTAATCCTCACAGTCATACATTATTCCCTGAATATTTCCTGTAAGCGATGCTCCGTGTGTAGCTCATCCTTGGGCAGTCCCCTGGGGAGCATTCAAAATCAAAGCTGTGTGCCAGATGCACCCTGTGTTTGCTGCACGGAGTTCATTCTGCAAGCCAGGACCTTGGTGTATCCCAGGAGGCCCAAATTCCCTGGCTCCTTTGCATCTGTCTGCTGCTGGCTATGCAGGTTGGGACTCTTCGGCTGGGCTTGAGCTCTCGGCATGGCTACACTGATGCCCAGGCTTCAGCCTGATGTGCTCAAACTCCTTCCCAGGTGCAGCCCCATTGCTGGCCAGGCACACATGCAAATCCTGTCCTTTGCCTCCTCGTTTGTCTAAAACCAGCCAAAGGACCAGACACCTACCTGGCACTAATTACCCTTGGGGGCAAACAAGAGGGCAGGAGAGAGCTGGAGATGAAATGTTCACTTGTTTCTCTCCAAAGCCTTTTCCCCTGTTGCTGCAGGAGCAACTGTGCACGTGTGGCATGGAGGGACTCACAGAAATATCGTTTGGTTACTGGGGGGGTATTTCTGTTCCTGTGCTGGACAAATATAACTCTGGGATGAAAGTCTCCAGAGAGCTCAAAATTCACTTTTCATAACCATTATGTAATATTCCCTTGCAGCCATCTGGCAGAACATTTCTGCTAACTAAATCACCAGAACGTATCTGGAAAGCAAGCAGAGCATATACCTGCAGGGTCATACAACATTTATTTACCACTTGCAGGGCTTTTTTTCATTTTGTTGCGGAATATCATTTATTCAGCTTTGGGAAGGTGCAACAGCCTTGTCAGGAGACAAACCCAGAGCCAAGAAAACAAGTGCCACTCTTGGCACTGCCACGAGCTCTGTCTGTAGCATCCCATCAGCTCCTCCGGTGCCTCGGGTCACCCTGGCCCTGGAGAACAATGGCATCTCTGACTGCTGAGGGGTTGTGAGGGTAAGAGTGTTGGTGGGTGAGGTGTGTCAGACGGTACGATGGAGTTGCTGAACAAGCATTTCTCCTTCACTTCTGTGGGCTTTCTTTGATTTCCCTTGTGCAGGCTGTGGAACACATCCATATCTATTTTTAGACTTCTACAGCTACATACATATATATCTAAAAGAGTCTCTATATATGCATATATACATCTATACATAGCCCCATACTGTTAATCATTATCAGTATGAGGGGGGAAGTTACAAATCTGAAATACAGCAGACATGCATGCTTGTGCCAGTGGGATCGCATCAAAGCTGGCTGAGAATATAAACAGACTTCTTTTTCTCCCCAAGTATCAACACTTTGAAAATTCAGCCTATTCGGCAACTGATATAAAATTGTCCTGGTTTTGGCTGGGATAGAGTTAATTTTCTTCCTAGTAGCTGGTACAGTGCTGTGTTTTGGATTTAGTATGAGAATAATGTTGATAACGCACCGATGTTTTAGCTGTTGCTAAGTAGTGCTTACACTAGTGAAAGACTTCTCAGCTTCTCATGCCCTGACAGCGAGAAGCTGGGAGGGGGCACAGCCAGGACAGCTGACCCAAACTGGCCGAAGGGATATTCCATACCGTGTGACGTGCTCAGTATATAAACTGGGGGAGTTGTCTGGGAGGGGCGGTGACTGCTGCTCTGGAGCTGGCTGGGCATTGGTTGGCGCGTGGTGAGCAATTTCATTGTGCATCAATTATTTTGTATATTCTTTTATCATTATTATTACTATTATTATTTTCCCTTCCTTTTCAGTCTTATTAAACTGTCGTTATCTCAACCCATTAATTTTACTTCTTTTTTTCCAGATTCTCTCCCCCATCCCACTGGGGGGGGTGGGGGGGCAGAGTGAGCGAATGGCTGTGTGGTGTTTAGCTTCCTGCCAGGCTAAGCCACACCACCACCAAAAAAGGATAGTTGCCAAATCTTTCAGCTTGGGAAAGTTGAATGTTTTTTTCCCCTTTCAAAATTAAAAATGTCATTGAAAATGTGATAAATTTTACCTCCTCTAATTGGGAAACACTGTTCTTTCCTAACTATTTCTGTCCCAGGCTTTCTGACATTCTTAGAAGCTATTTGGTCTGGAGTTTTAAAGGTGTTGCACCTTAAATGTGCCTAAAGATGCAGACAGATGCACATAGTTTTGAAAAATAAAACTAAATTTCATTATGCAGTGTTGAGTACAAAAGCATCTTTACAAAACTGACCCATTTTTCCTCTGTAGGTGGGTGTCACAAATGTTAGAGTAACCAATGATTCAATGTATCTGCAGTCATTGGGGCACACAATTGCTTGCTCTTTTCTACTCCAGAACTCCTCAGAGACCCGGTCCTGATTTCCAGAGAGAGAAAAAAAGCCATCCTCCAGTCCTCCAGTTTTCCAATTTTATGCACTTTAATTGCTAAATCAAATAATTAAGTAGAAGTGTAACATAAAATAAATATTAACCCAATTTATTTTAATTTACTTTGATATAAACAAAAACAATTAATCTAATTATGAGGTTAATTAAACCATTATAAATAAATCAACAACCATATGAGCTTTATCTAACACACTGGAAGACAGCAGTTAGCTGCCGGCTATAAGTGCAATGTAGCATTATAGGCACCAGCTGGAACATCTTATTCTACCTGAATGCCAGACATAGCAAGGTGCCAGTCACTCCCAGATCAAAGGTGATACTGGTGTTCATTAAGATAGTCTGTTCAAATTACAGATGGTCTGGTGGGAGCCAATATCTCTGCTTTGCCAACAGAGGTCACGTAAAAACATCCTGGTGTGTGTCAAAATGACGCAGCTTGTTACGTGCAAAATTCAAATGGAAATACTTTCAGGATTGATCACACAACATTCCCGATCTGAAATTTCACGCGTGCATGATTCTGGAAAATGGCCGTTTAGTTTAGGGACGCCTCAGGTGTTCAGAGTCTGTTAGGTAGTTGTCATTAATAGGAAAATCCTCGGATCATCTGCACACACACATGTGCACACACATAGAGCAAGGATCATCAAGTGTCAGAAGTCCTCTTTTATTGAGACTGAAAAATATCACAAAAAGACAACCTCTCAAAGCATTTTCTGTTTAGGCAATATGGTTTCTGTGACTTTCCTCTGAGAGTTTCAGGAAGCTAGCACGTTCAGAAAATTACTTAGTGATTTCTTTGAATGACCTGTTTAATATTGATAACTGTCCTTAATCAGATTAACCAGATGTCAGGTCTGATGATCCTATGTATTGTAGCATATCTGCCCACCTTTTGTGGCTTCCTGGGAAGGCAGAGGTAACAAACTTCTTCAGGGGTGGTGGTTATGTGGTGGCAGCAGCAGACACAGCCAGTTTCAGTGGCTAGGGAACAGAAAAAAAGATTTTTGATTTTCAGAAGGGATAGTGTGGCTTACCCCACTTCCTCATAACTCCTGCTCACCAGTTTCTTAGCAAATTAAAATGGTATGCTTCTGAATTCACCAGCATTGCTTGGTATATCCTGCCCCTCCATGTAAAAGACAATCCCATACAATCATAGGGGAAACAGAAATCCATCCCATTAGACAGACAATTTATAGATGTCTTAATATTTCAGATCATGGCTCAATAGATAGATGCCACTTATTCTATCCTACAAAAGCCCCAGCTCAAACATTACTTGGAAGTGCAAAGCTAGCAAAATGCTGGTGCTGAAGACAGTAATTCTGTCAGCTCTACATGGCTGTTGCTAATCTGGAGAGACCCACAGAACTGCTTCTTGACAATTCAGTGCTTGTTTCCAGCTACGTTTTGACTCAGGCAAATTTAAGAGAAAATATTACCTTTTGTCATCACCAAAACATGGGGGTTTCCCTGTACAAACTTTGCTTCTTAAGCAAAGCTTCCTAGCCACAAATCTGTCTCTGCCTCCCAGCACAGCCTCCAGAACAGGAAGGCCTGATCCCAGTTGGATCCCCTTACTCTAACTAGAGTAAAATGTGTATTAAAAATTTAAAATTGATAATCATAATAATTAATTAATGAATAGTTCAGATTTTATGGCAAAAGGGCAGTATTTGTGAAAACTTCTGCAAGTAGCAAAAGGTTCTGCTGTTCTCAGTAATGACATTGGTGGGACCCACTTGGTCCTATTGCATTATATCCCCTTCCCCCCGGAAGATAAACCTGACTCGTGACAAAACAGGGCTTAGTTAATTCATGGAAAAGGCTACAACTGTCCCTCCTGTACAACCTGATGCAACTGAGGTACATCAAGAGGCAGAAAAATATTCAGAGGCACATTCCCCAGCGCAGGAAATGCCACTGCTGGGAAAGGGCTCAGGGAGCTGCACATGGCGGTGATGGGGCATGGAGGTATTGCAGAAGGCATGCAAAAATCACCTGGGCTTTCCCTAGAGGTGCTGCAGGTGGTCACAGTAAACAGAAAGCAGTGGCCTTCTGCAATACAAAGCACAGCTCCGTGGAGTTTTCTTCAGCATTATCTCCAGTTTGTTCTTCTGTTGCTGGCGGCCCTTGGCACTGCGGTGTCTTGAGGTGATGACTTTCCTGTCAGGTGAGATCTTCCCAGCCTAATTGTGAGGCTGGTCAAGTTTGTCCTGCTTCCTCCCACCCTAGAAATGTTTGTTCATCAAGAGAAAGCACCTTCCTATATACATTACAACTCCTGATTGACAGGCTGGGCAGAAAGTGTAATTTGTAATGTTGAAGTGAGGTTGACAGGAATAAACTAGCAGTCTGATTTTTTTGTTTTGCAACTTCGTTGAAAGATAAATTGTTCTGGCTTCTCCATTGTTTTAACTACACAAGAGAAGGGCTTCTGTGTTTTCCCACAGTATGCAGCCGGAGCAGGTAGAATGAGGTTCCACTAGCCAGCAGCTGAAGAAAGATATAAGATACATATGTGGAGAAGGTGAACAAGGTTTTAAATAGTAAGTGTCTTTTCAAAAAAGTCTTTAGGAAGATTAGGGTGTGTGTATTTGTGCCATTATTCCAGCCAAAAGGGAAGCATTGGCAGTAATTTATGATTAGTTTGAAACCTTTATCTGCAGCCTAAGATTTGTTTCAAGTTTAAGACAAGAGAGGATATGCACTGATTAAAGGCCAGGACTGGGAATCCAAGACTCCAGGGTCCTACACTCATCTACACAGAATTACTTTAATTTAGAGTGTATCCTTTAGCATCCCAACACATCTCTCTCCTTCTGTGTCCCCTTTCCCAGTAAAACAGCTCCCTTTCTGCCACCATTGTCTGAATTACTCATGCCTTCCCCTGATGGCCACACTTAAAAATATATGAAAGACTAGAAAGAACCCAGAAAGAGGAAAAAGAAAAACCTGATGACAACGTCTGGATAAAATGCATTACTGAAAAAGTTCACACTCTGAATATCAAACCCCAGTATCACTCTGGAAGCCCTTCTAAGTGATTAACCTTGGCCTCACAGGCTTTGAAGCCCAAGAGGTGCCATTTTGTATGGCACCACCTTTGCAGACTCCAGAGGCAACCTAAAAAATGTAGGTGAGAGCTATGCTACTTCTGCAACTACATGTGTGTAGGTGAAGAACGTGTATGAGGGCAGGGGGAGAGGAGTTGGGTTCACACATGCATAGAGGTGGTAGCAGGGGAGTATCTAGCTGGAAGGAGAGCACCATGTGCAGGTGAGTCTCTAGTGGGGCTGCTGTGCCCCACATGACACTAAGACCTGCAGCCTTAGAGGAAGAGCCACCGCTAAAAGTCTGTGTGCCCCAGCTTCTGCCACCAAAGGAAATGCTTCAAGGAAAGAAATCTTGGGATGGTGGTCTTCCTGCAACTCCACAATGATGCCCTCCCCATGACCTATTCTTACAAAGCTTTCAAAAAGGGACATTTTCACCCTGTAGTATGTAAACACCTTCACCAGACCTGTCTCATAGCCCCTTCCCATTCTTACACCAACACAATTAGTTCTGCCTCTGTTCCTTCCTTGCCCTTTCTAGCTTTGGAGCATACCTTGGAGACAGAGGAACATGAGTGGGGTTAAACCTTGACATATGGAGGTGGGGAGAAGCAGTGGAGAGGGCAGGTCATGGTCCAGTGCCTCGGTGGGAGGTGGACAGCTAAGGAGAGGGGTGGGAGCAATGTTCTCTCAGTCTGCCCATGCACTGGGATGGAGCTTGCAGGGAACTGTGTATAGCTTTACCTGGTCTGCTCCACAGAAAGACCCCTAAAGATCTTGACCAGTTCTTCTTGGACAAAAAAGAGTTGCTTAAAGCATGTGAGAAGATAAAGTGGGAAAAGAGCTGGGCTTCAATGTGCTGCAAGGAATTTGTGGTCCTTTTTTTTTTTTTTATCCCTGGCTGCATGTGAAAAAGTGTCTAAGTAACTCTGGCTGCCTCTCACAGTTTTTAAGAACTTTTTTTTTTTAGTTTATAAATATCCTCACTTCCCAGTTACATGAATGCCCCTGATCCTGGGTGGAGAGTAGAGAGCTGGAGCACTTATCCAGGCACTGCCAATTCTCTCTCTGTATATAACCCCACAGACAGGGAGGATAATAATTGTGTGTGAGGTCAGGCAGCGAAAGTGAGCAGTGCAACTGAGGACAGTACTGACTAAATAGAAGAAAGGAAGGAAAGAAGTGTGGAGTGGTGGATCATGCTCAGGTGAACAGTGATTCGATAGAGCAGATCACTGCACTCCTCCAGAGACCTTTGCACAGGCAACGTCTCTAAGCGATACTCTGAATGTTTTTCCTGTTACCAACACATTGATTTCTGCTTGACAAGGAAATCAGGCATCAGAGTTTAAATGAAATGGAGTCCTGCTGTTTCCATGGAAATCTCCCATGCCTATCAGATTAATGGAGGGCACGTTGCGCTTCGCATAAAAGTAAACAAAATAAGGCTGCAGCAAAGACAATGGGTTACTTTTTCCATTCAGACTAAAAATTCCATATGCTCTCATTATAGACTGTCTCCCTCCCCCCTCTCTACTTCAGCAGAGAGACCCCCTGTCCTACATACAGCATTTATTTCAATTGACTGGACCCCATGGAGAGTCTTACTCCTAGATAACCAGCATAAAATACATGACAGACAAATTACAGGGCTAATAGCTTAATCCTCTATAACAAACTATATGTTCCTTTGATGTATCCAGCTTTTCTATATCAGCTTTTGTGTTTTCCCATGACCCAGAATTGATCTTCTCCTCTAGTTATAGGCACCTTGCGTGGCTCAGTTAAGATAATATTTTCACACTACATGTCCCATCCTTCCACCCTCCCAAGGAAATCAGTCTACTCCTGAAGATGAAAGCTTTGGATGTGAAAAAGGAGCAGCCAAATATCAGCTTAGCATTGCAGCCTATCAGTGGAAGTGGAAAGATTCGTCTCCATTGGACAGCATGGGCAAGAAGAGCTTTGGGTTTATTTTTCTTGTTTGCATCAGCACCAGCTATCTAGCCTGACAAAACAACAGGCTGTTCATCAGGCTCTAACAGACCAAACAATAGCAATTTATTACAGCTCAAGCACTTGAAATAGTTTGCATAAATATTTGTGTAACGCAAGTTTACCACGGCATGAGTTATTTCCTACCTCAAGCACACAGACAGCATATAGCGTGCATTAGCCTGCCTGGAGCTCTGTGTTACCACAGCTGGACCACTTCCAACCCTGACATAGCTGGATATGTCTATGTTCCACCAGATTGTACAGGGTAGGCATTCTCAGCAAAGATCTAAAGCTGTAGCTGCCTCAAGTTTGTCCTTCCAGCCATACAGCAAAATCTCATTTCCCAGAAACAAAGTCCTGGGTTTGCTCTGGCAGCAGCAGCAGCCTTTGGATGCTCTTCCTTCCTTCCTTCTGGCCTGGAACATAAGCAGGGATCACTTTTGTGGTCTCAGGCTCAATTCAAAGTCACAGAAGAGGAAAAATACAGATTTACTCCTTTTTAAGCTTATGCACATAAGGGAGCTACAAACCTAGTTGTTTCTTTCCCAGCCCTTTTTATCATTTAAGCAGCATCAAGTTGGCTTGCAACCAAACACTGTGATTTTACCACTATGGTCGTAGATTTCAGCAAATTCGTTTTCCCCAGACAAAGAGAGACAGGCTAATAAATGCAGATGAAAGATAAAATGCAGCAGAAAGTGAAGGGATAGGAAAAAAGAATGACTACTCTTGTCAGGGTGTGGTGATGAATGGATAGCTATTATTTTCAGTCTCAGGCATGAACTGGGAATTGTCTTTAGACAAGCTGAAGTTGCAGGTCAAGGTCAATACCTGAGTCAGGATTATGATTCAATGTCTGGATCATGTTTCTTCCTCACTCTTCACAGCTGACCCCCCAAAAAAGCTGGGGCAAAAGGGCAACACTAAATATTACTATTTCAGCTTTGAAACTAGGGCTATTTTTAAAGTGACTAACACATATTCACACAGCAAGAAACAAAGTGAGGCTACATCTTAATGAGCTTAGAGTAGGGTGCCCAACTGCTCAGCCTTTTAAAATCAAGGCTTTACCAGGGCTGGATCCCTAACCTAGATGTCCTAGGCGTGTGTTACAGCTGGAAAAGAGAGAAAGCTAAAGCCAACAATGAGAGCAAAACACTGTGTTGCTTGCGACTTATAACCATTGCAACATTGCTGCTGCATAGGCACCAAGGTTGAGGGAGTACTGCTGTAAGGTTGAGTACAAAAATCCCAGGCTTATGGTTCAGCTTTTCAACCCACTGGCAACTCAGGCTAAGCTCTGCATGGTAACTTTCAGCCACAGAGCTCAAACTTTTATTTTGGCACAAAATATTTTAAAAAGACAAGGAAATGATAGACAGAAAATGAATAAAAACTAAGATGAACCACCCTCTGCTGTCTCCTAACTTACCCTGGTTTATGCATTTCATTGCATTGCAAAAAACCTATTGGTTATTTTACAGTCCTCTACAGCTTGAGCTGAGGTCACTAAAAAGAAGTGCTCAGCAAGCAATAAACTGTCTTTAGCATGATTTTAAGACTTTCTTAGAGTTCCATGGTAGTAATCTGCAGTCCTAAATCCATCTCAATTTCAGCTGACTTGGTGTATCTACATGAATGATCCTGCTATCACAAGAATTATCTGGACCCGTATCTGTGGAAAAAAATCACAGAATCATAGACTTGTTTAGGTTGGAAAAGACCTTTAAGATCATCGAGTCCAACCATAAACCTAACACTGCCAAGTCCACCACTAAACCATGTCCTGAAGCACCACATCTACACGTCTTTTAAATACCTCCAGGGATGGGGACTCCACCACTTCCCTGGGCAGCCTGTTCCAATGTTTCACCACTCTTTCAGTAAAGAAATTTTTCCTAATATCCAATTTAAACCTCCCTTCGTGCAACTTGAGGCCATTTCCTCTTGTCCTATCGCTAGTTACTTGGGAGAAGAGACCCACTTTGCTACAATCTCCTTTCAGGTAGTTGTAGGGAGTGATAAGGTCTCCCCTGAGCCTCCTTTTCTCCAGGCTTTATAAACAACCCCAGTTCCCTCAGCTGCTTCTCATAAGACTTGTGCTCTAGACCCTTCACCAACTTTGTCGCCCTTCTCTGGACACGCTCCAGCACCTCAATGTCTTTCTTGTAGCGAGGGGCCCAAACCTGAACACAGTATTCAAAGTGCGGCCTCACCAGTGCCGAGTACAGGGGCATGATCACTTCCCTACTCCTGCTGGCCACACGATTTCTGATACAGGCCAGGATGCCATTGGCCTTCTTGGCCACCTGGGCACACTGCCGGCTCATGTTCAGCCAGCTGTCGACCAACACCCCCAGGTCCTTTTCCAACAGGCAGCTTTCCAGCCACTCTTCCCCAAGCCTGTAGCGTTGCATGGGGTTGTTGTGACCCAAGTGCAGGACCCGACACCTAGCCTTGTGGAACCTCATACAGTTGGCCTTGGCCCATCGATCCAGCCTGTCCAGATCCCTGTGTAGAGCCTTCCTACCCTCGAGCAGATCAACACTCCCGCCCAACTTGGTGTCATCTGCAAACTTACTGAGGGTGCACTCGATCCCCTCGTCCAGATCATTGATAAAGATATTAAACAGAACTGGGAGTACAGAGTATCACTTGCAAGTTTTCACCTTCTGTTAAAAAATTTTTCAAGAAATGAAGGGCAATGAAGATTCCCCTGTGTTCGCAAGGGGGGGGTCAAACTGCTCAAAGTTTTCAAGTCTGTAGCAAATTTTCAGAGGAGCAAAGGAAACGTGTGTATATTTGTGAAATGAGAAAAAGACTAAATGAAAGCCTAATAAACTCCCAAAGGGAACAGGAAAAGAAAAGATGTTAATGCAATTATTGCTGATAACATTTTGAAAGAGTGTGTGTGCGAGAGAGAGAAATTAGTACATCATCTTGGAATTCTTAATTACTGGCATGTTAATTACACAACAAAGCTATCCTCTTCTAATGAAAGGAATGAACGAATATCAGAAGTGTTGTTCCATTTAATCCAGAAAATGAGCACTGAGATCCAAAGTTGTGTGATGTAAATCTGGAAGAACTCCAAAGAACTCAAGAGAATTACCCTTGCTTTTCTACAGCATAACACAGCAGAGATGCGGTGCTTTAAGGAAACCTACAAAGTGCTGTCTGATCTCTCTCTCAGGAGGACAGAGGCTATGAGGTTGGTTGCCTTTGATCCCTGCACATGGCTGAAAGCCGACTAACGTGTGGTTTAACTAATGAGGTTGCCTCACTTGGATCATTGTCCCCTTCCTGATGGGGTATTGAGTGAGAGGCCCTTGTTTCCATGTCATTCCATACCGAGGTTTTTACTCTTCTGTTAATTGGGAATCAGAAGTAATTAGGGGGGGTGGGATCACTTCAGTATTCAGTTAGTAACACACATAAATCAAGAAAGTAAATGTTTCACTCAGACACAAATTAGGCTGTTAATTAGGCTGCTGTTGCCTATACAAGTCTGGCTATGTTTAACCTGCTCACCAGGGTGCAGAACTTAGACTTGGTCTTCCATAGGGGAAAAACAGGATTTCTCCTTTTAAGAAATGGCAAATACGATGAAAAGAGAGCTTTCCTGTCTCTTAGGATCGAAGTCTGAGTTATTCTTCCTTGGATAATTTCTTCTCATTGTTTCGAAGCTGAAAGGCCTATTTTTCTCATGTAGGAGCCCTTAAGCAAAAAGTTTGCTAACGTAGGCGTTCTTTAGGTACAAAGTACTTCAGGTATAAGGTATAAAGTAGGTATATGAAGATATAAAAATTGTTTCCTTTTTTTTGTGAAAGAAAGAGGAAAAATATACCGCAATCCTGCCCTGAACCACTCTTCCCTGCTTGCCATATGTTCATGCTCTTGCAGAGCCCTTTTTGGTACTGTCAGATGACCTGAGTGAGCTCAAGTGTTCAGAGCATGCTTTGAAACCTCAACTCCAAATTTCAGCATCATTTTGGTGATGCAAAGTAATTCACAGACACATAAGCAGTGCTTCTTGGGGTCCATATGCCAGCTTGCTAATTCTTATGCTTCTTTCCATGAAGCATGTGAAAGTTACCCCCTATATTCATTTTAAGCAGCTTTTTCCCATACTAAAATGAATTACAAATTTCAATGGACTATTCCTTTGACTATAACTATATACATATTTCTCCATTAGTGCAATGCTGGCTTGTTTCATAGTCTTTTGTGACTTGACCTCCTTCAGGTGTTGGAGCCAAAGCAGGAAAAGTCCACAGCCTATCACTTGCTGACTTGGTGGGACTAGGACACTTCTTTATTCTGGCTATAGCAGAGGGAAATTGCTGTTTAGGTGAAGGAAAATAGAGTCTAGTACACAGAGGGCCTATTAGAGTAACCATAGGAACAGGTAAGACTGCAAGGTGGTTCAGATGAGAAGTTCAACTATTATTTAAATTTGTTAATAAAACAAGACCCCAGGAAAGGGATGAACTGCATCTTTTACAGTCTGTGCACTTTTTAACAGGAATAGGATAAGGATGCCATTTTGCTCATACGAAAGCCTTATCTACATAAGAAAGCCTTATCTATAGTTTTCATCACGTACAGAGCCAACAGAGTAAAACAGACATTTCTGTACTTCAGAGAAGTTCTTGGGCAAATATGCCCTCATTTCCTTTAGATCCAACCGCTTAGAATTCATACAGAGCCCTAGCATGGGGTGGCTGGATTTCGTCAAAGGTTTCTTTCCCTTAAGGTTTTATTCCTCCCCTGATGCACTCTTGTGACTCCCACTGACACTAATGGGGAGTAATGCATGCCTGGAGGACAGCTCTGGTCCCCCTCAGTGAGAAAGGGAGGAGTGGGTTTATCGGGGAGGGATGGGAAAGGAACAGAAAGAAAAGCAAGGCTTTGAAAGCTGTCTAATTTTAGGCTGGTGTGTTAACTGCTCCACCAGCCAGTGTGCAGTACTGAGCATTTGGCACAGTACAGCTTTGTTTTTCCTGATTAGAGAGGAGCATTTGAAAGAGTGAGGAATGAGTGGGGAACAGAGCAAAGAGAAAAGCCCAACCCACTGGTAAAACGTGGATGAGGCTGCTGAACAGATTCCAGCGGTGCATTAGCAGCGATGAGGCCGATGCTGTAGCTTTTTCTGTGGGTAGGTGCGCATCAGTTTCCCAGGCTGCACTCTTGACTTCCATTAGACTGAGTGAGCAAGGACTACTTGTACAAAAGCATCCATAAAGGAGCCTGAAAAATTGGGTCCCCGAGCTGGTAAGTCAGTAGTGTTACTGCACAGGGAAGGCCTTTGCCTTTCTCCACAAGGTGACTTAAACAGAAGATTAACGTTAACCCCAGAGGCACACTAGCTCCTACTCAATAATAGATTCACTCATGATTTTTGTTATAGGAGATCCCAATTCAGTCCTCGTGAGCGGCTCACTGGGAGGAGGTGAAGGGTTGTATGTTAAAATAAAAGAAGAAAGAAATGAACGAGAGTGAGATTGCACAGCACAAAGCACCACTGTGCAATGCACCCGAGTGTTCACGCACACGTGCTTACAGTACAATGGTGATCCGTTCTTCCAGGTCATGCCTGAGTGGTGGAGACAGCTGTGTTGTGTTCACTTCCAGGAGCCCTCTTACTCAACAAATGATATTGTAGACAGAACCCCAACATGACAGAATGCAGAGTCAGAAAACTCTGCAGGTATGTGTCTTTTCTTGCATTTAAGTAAACAAATCATTCTCCCTCCCTTCCCCTTCTGTATAACTTTATAACCAATTTCAGCTTGACTAAAATGCACATCAGTTCAAAGAATAGGAGTTTAAAAACAGCATCTTAAAATAGATTTCATTTTCACTTCAGTCCTGGTGCTAGACCTCCTTACTGGTTTCTGTCTCAGAGTCTCAGTCAGACCTGGCCACAGCCCTGTTGGTCTGTTTAACCTCTTCACTGCCAGCCACAATTACAAGCTGTCCTTCCTAGACGTCCTGGCTACTCGGGGGAGGACAGTTCACTCCATGCAGAAAGGACCTAAAATTGACCAGCAGGGAAGAAAAGGGTGAGGGAACCATTTATAAGATTGCATCTACTTGTCAGCTCAATCCCCTGTTTGCAAATGACTCAAGAGGAAAAAGAAGAAACTCCTAAATCTGATGATGTGGCTGAGCCTGTTTGGCCATAAGGCCAGTGAGAACTTTAAATGGTGGATTAATTTCAACTGTGGAGGCAGAAGAATAAGAAATGTGCATAGTACAATAAAGGTTGCACCTGATTGCACCTGAGATCTCATGTGAGATTGCTGAGTTCACATATTTGAACTGGCATGGGTTTGTATATCTGAACTTGCACAGCAAAACCTGGAAAAGAAACATGAAGGATGAGTCTTGGGAGAGGTGTCTCACAGTGCATCAGGGTTCAGGTCTGGATTGAAGTTCTCAAACCTCAGAGTGTCGAAACAACCTAATAATACTGTTACTGTACATTTTGTAGCACAGGTTTTAAAATTTTTGCAGGGCAAGGTTAGTCTTGCTCCCATGTGGGTAAGGAGAGCCAAAGGCCTAAGGAGCATGTACAGGCTGCTGAGAGGCACCTGTGAGAGTATCCCCACCCTGTCCCTGTGCCGGCACCGCAGGGCTTCTCACTTCTGCCGCCCCAGGGGTGGGGGTCTCAAGCTCAGCTGTGAAATTCCTTGACTGTTATTGTCAGACTTTCCCCTAACCCACCACACTGTTCAAATCATTCAAATTGCAATGATGTGGGAAAATGATGGTGTGCCTGAGGGTATTGCTTCCTCAGAAGTGCTGGGAGTGTGTTCAGAGCTTGAGATGTTGGGAAAGGGTAGGCTGGGATATCAGCTTGATTGAATATGGCCCATCTTTTGAAAACACAATTTCAGTTACTTCCTCTCTATAGTCTTACAATTTCTAAAAGTGACTACAAAATGGATATAAAAAAGCAAACTTTAGAACTCGTGAATTTTCTTCCAGTGAAAGGTACTGTCTTAATAGCCCTGGAGAATTATTTATCTACAGAGGATAGTAAAATCTTCTCCTATGTCTTCTCTTATTCTGTTGCCCATCAGAGGGCAAGTGGGAAATGAAATCACTGGAAGCCCGTGCAATATTTGGCCTCTCTATTAAAGTAAATGCAGTAAAAAGGTTTTCTCATTGCATTTAAGAAGCCCCAAACCAGTGGAATCAATTCTGTAGATATATATAATAGAAGGTTTTTCTTTGGCGTTCTTATGATCTGGAGTAGATAACACAGGAAGGAAAGGTGGGGATGGGAGAAGACAGGACCCTGAGCAGAGAGTGTTCTGAATTACTTTTGCAATTTTATATTTCTCCTGCATGCTTGATGCTGTGTGCAGGTTCCTTTTGCTCTGATTCCCATGGAAAATCCCAACAGGGCTCAGTTGCACAACGGTGGGGATTGCTGTGGTGCGTATCATCTTTGGTCTTCTAAGCGCTGGACGAAGAGCCACCAATTCTTTGCAAGCAGTGATGCAGTTATGGAAATATTCTATTTCCAGCTGCCAATTTTCCACTTTTATGGCTGGCTCAAAGAATTTCAAGCCTGCTGCCTGTTCTGCTTTGTGACAAAATATTATACACTGAATTTCCACTATCTGCATTAATGGGATGTGCAGGTACTACATGTAAATAGCAGGTGCCAGCCTGGACACATCTCTCCTTTGAAATTTCAAAGAGGTTCTTTTGTGGCTCTAAGCAGGTTTTGAAACCTTCTCAAATGCTGTTTTTTTCAGTAAGAGCTATTTCTGCTTCCTCCCATTTATTTCCCCCTCCTTTTGCTTTCTGGAGGAGAGGGTAATGCTAGCTGGATTGGTATGTAGGAACTCAAAGCCTTGCTACTTACTGATGGTGTAGCTTCCTACGCGCTCTCTGGGGCTGGCAGGGGTCAGTTTGCACTGTTTGCAGCTTTCCTTTTCCCAGCAAGGCTTTCAGGAAGACAAGTTCACTACAGAAAACTGGGAAATTTCAGGGAGTTATTAGAACAGATGTCAGAGCAATGCCTAAAGTGTTTTTCTCCATAGGGGATTTGTCTTCAGGACTTGAAATAGTCCTTTAAGGCTTTAAGAATGCCTTTAGCCTCTCCTTATTTCAGTTTCTCATTGATGTTGTGTGCCAAGAAGGCCATATTCCTAAATCATGTAAATTTAATTCTATCCGAGGGCCTGATGGGTTTTAATCATTCTCAGGGGTAAACACAGGGAACTGCTGTACAGAGAGTGGCTGAGCAGTCTGTCCTCACACCTGCCTCTGGTTTCACAGAAAGTGTGCCCTGCAGAGCCCTTCTTCCTCTTGATCTCTGCCTGAATTCTGCACATCCTTGTCTCAGCGTTGACTGGGGTTTAAAAGAAACCAAGTGGACAGGTGGAGAACAGCCAAGGGGTTGTAATTAAGATAAAGATCAAGACAATTTCCAAGTTAATGGATATGCTTCACCCATCGTTCGATCACCTACAGCTGCAAATATGCCTGAGAGCAGCCTCTTCCTGTGCAGCTGGCACAGACACGAGTCCAAGTGTATCTTTGTCCCCTCTCTGTCTTTACCTATGCCAGAATGGAATTCTGCTATTATTCCACTCTTGACTTTGCCCTGTAAGTTGTAACACTCTGATTTAACTGTGCATATGCAGACTTGTTTCTCATCCTTGCTCTTTGTCAAGGTGAGAGCAGCACATGAATCTCATATTTATGTGATGAAAAGTACTTCTGGAAACTAGTCCTGCGTTGGATTTTTTTTTTTCTTTAAGACAAGAAGTCCCTTTTCAAAAGTAGTCATGAGCCAATCCAGATGGTAAAAGTTGGCCTAATTTCACTGAAGTCAATAATACTACAGCAGTTTAAAAGAGATGGAGAGGTGATTCTGTAGAGCCAAGAGGTTAAAGAACAAACATATCTGTTCAAGCAGTTTGTAAAAGACAGATGTAAGAGACTAAATAATTACCCAGTCCATCTTCCTAATGTAGGATTGCTCTTGGTTCATTAAATAATACTTTATTCAAGTAGTTCCAAATGATAGTGTTTCTACCATTTTCCTCATAATTTCCTCATAATTTAAAAAAAAAAATCATAATATAATGCCCCTGGTCTTCGGTCCAGGTGCAAATTCTTCCCTGTTTCTGATAGAGCACACTAATGATAAAGAGACTTTGAGTTTTATGTGTTATCTTCTGTCTCTTCTCAGACATTTCCTACTTTTAAGACCTTTGGAAGTTTTTTTTTTTTGCTATCGCCATATCATATCGTTCTTTCATAGTCAGGACAGACTTTCGAACTCTACTGTTGAGTGAAGGAAATGGTCTCTAAAAATGAATGTAGTACCCCACCATTGAGAGACAGTTTTTGAAACAGAGAACAATTGCTAGACTGTCTTCTGAGATGCAGGGTGCCTAGCTAACCTGGGGACCAGCAGAAGTAATTTATTAACAGTACACCAGATGTGGTCCCACTAGAGGGCCCTTTTCCACTTCACCATTGAGTACCTTTTGGTCCATCAGCACTTTTAAGTGCCCCCTCCTCCCCAGCATGCTGATTGCACCCACAGCCCACTATCCCTTCTAAGGCATTATTGTTTCCCTGATTTCTTGTCTCCAATACTTTTCCAACATCCCAGATGATTCCCTGCCCTACCATAATCACCTGAGTTTCCCCAAGACAGATCTAATCACGTTGCTATTTTTTGACTATTCTTCTCATAATTCCTCGGCAAATACTGAGGCTCCTAATCCCACAGCAATAAGAAAAGAAAACAAACAACACTACCTTGCATGAAGCTTCTTTCCCAAAGCTTAGGGACACACTTGGAGATGACTCAATTCCCTTTTCCAGCTTTATAAACTGCTAGACATAGTCATTATCATCTCAGAGCTAAATCTATTGTGAAGCTACAGAAACTGCTTTTACAGTTTGCCCTGGCTGTGGTCCCCTGCCTCCCTTCATTTCCTGACCCTTCACACCCACCAGGAGCTGAAGAAGGAGGTGATGATGGGCGCTGAGCATTGGGAAAACTATCACTGACTCTTTGCCAGCTGCTATTCAGAAAGCACTGTCAGCTGCTGCCGCCATTCCCTTCTGTCATTGCTTGTCCTCTCTGGTGTTTACAACACAGGAGTTGATATCAGCTGTAAATGTCACCGGTGTGTCGTTATTAATTCCCTTTTACATCGGAGGCTGCCGTGAAACAAAACCTGGGAATTGAGGGCAATTCAGAAACTTGAGAAATGTCATTGAAGAGCAGGTGGCAATAGAGGTGGATGAACTGAAGAGAAGAATAAAGTTAGTATGTACTGGAGGTAGGAACTGGACGTCTCCCCTCAATTTACTCATTGCCTACAGGGTCTCTCCCACCCCCGTGTGGCTTTGGAAATGAAGGTGAAGGATTCTGTACCACTGGAGGTACAGTATGGGGCTGACCTTAGCTAGAGACCAAGTAAAGGTGAGCTGGGGTCCCAATCCACCAAAGTACCCTGGTTTCTGTTTCCTGCAGCCCAGATTATATTTGCTGCAGTCTTAAATGTGAGTGAAAGACAAAAAAGTGAAACTATTACAGTCCTCATTTCTTTTCTAATGTCGGCTGTAAATGTTTGTCATGTAGCTCAATGCACCCTGTCGAGCCAGAAGAGAAAAGCAAATAAACCAAAGGAAGGCGGCTTTATTAATGTCTCTCTGATCAGAATGGTTTTATGGTGGTGAAAGGACCCAGACATGATTGAAAATAGGACCTTGCCTGAGCTAAAAAATAAGTTCTTGCGTAAGACTGTTGAGAGGAATATTTTTATAAATGGAAGTGCAAGGGAGGTAAGAGAGAGGGAAGGCTGTAGTCTTGATCAGGCATGTGAAGGAGTGGAGAGAAACAGGGACTCTGGGAAAGACAAGCCTTCTGGGAAAGTTAGTTATTTTTTATTATAGGATGGTTCTCTTCTAGGGTTTGAAGCAACTTTTTTTTTTCTGTCAAGACAGAGTGTTTGGCCATTTGACTTGAGCCTGTCTTCCTAGTTTAAACAAGATGAATGCTTTGCCTTGTGCATTGTGATGCTGTGGTTTGACAGATCCAGCTGAGACTCAGGAGACCACAGCTTTGCTTTCAGCTCTGTCACTGGCCTGCAGGGTGACCTGGGCCAAGTCATGTCATCAATCTTTGTCTCATTTTCCTGCCTTAAAGCAGGGCCAGAGGGAATAATCTACCTTTTTTTTAGCCTGTGTTGAATACTCCTGATAAAAACATCGGATTCAAGCCTGTGTGGAAAGGACTAGTGATACCTGGTCACATACATTCAAATACTTATTTTAATGTAGCTAAGCCGGTGGACACTGAGTGGCTGCTGTTTGTCCTGATCACTTGGAGGAATGTTTTATAACACTCAGTGCTGGAAGTCTTAGGATCACTGGAAAAGGACTATTCCTATGGCAGCTTCAAGGGGTCTCATTCTTTGCTGCCCTGCTCTTTTGAGGTTTGGTGGGTTGCTAGTGTGAGGCTGCATCTTCAACAAGGCAACAAAACATCGAAACCACCATGTAGCAGAGCATAGTGTAGTTCAGAAGTGCCTATACTGGATTTGACACCAGAAGCAGATCACTCATTCCAGCAGGAGCTCTACTTGACCTAATTTTCCCTGCTTTTTCAGCATGAGCACAGCTAATGCCCCTGAAATGTTTCCAATACTTGCACTCAGAGATTTTGTGCACTGTGCAGTGCAGTGCCATTGGCATTTCCTGAGCAAACCAGATGCTCAGCAGCTCTGAATGGTTATATTTACACTGTATTTTCATCCTAGGCTTGAGCCCTGGGCTTTGGCTCCACATACCCCGCTATTTTGCCCAAGCTGATCTCAGCTGCCGGGAAGCGATTCAGAGCATCCTGCCTGAGTGTGGCAGGAGCCTGTCCTTGCTGCCCTCTCTTCTGTCTCCCTCCCCATGCACACCCTCATTTGTTGAAGCAGGGCTGACCTGAGAGGTCTGGGCTGCCTGTGCAGGAGTCAGGGCACTCAAGCCTGGACTGAGATTGGGAACAGGAGACAAATCAGAGTTCTGACCATGGCTTGCAATGTGGAATAGCCAATTCTACATGGCTCTTTTTGGCACCTGCTATACAGATGGGGCTGGTCAAGAATAGGGCCTTTTCTAGCCAAACTTACTCTCATATGCATATGGACCCCCAAAACATAAACATAAGGCTAAAACATGGTTGGGGGTGATGTTTTCCTTTCCTTATACCATGTGCCTCTCCTCTTTCTCTCATGTGACTTCTATTTCTCTTTACAATGCCATGCAAGAGCAGCCCCCATGCTGGGCATCAAATGGAGATTATACGGATTCACATCTCAGCAATTTATCTTTTGCTGGCTTGTTTGAGACTCAAAGTATCAGTCTGGTTTTTAATACCTCGGGTACTACTAAATTTGAAGTGACTCTGAGGGATAACTACACAGATTCATAAAGCTTTTTACATAGCCTCAGCTTCAATATAGATGGATGTCTGTCTGTCTGTATTCCTCCCAGTAAAAATCTTAAGAGTATGTAGGTGGACAGCTAGTCAGGCTTTTGGGTTGTCTGGCTGGGATCTGTCACACTCCTCAGAGGCTTGGCACCTGCAGAGAAGTAAATATGATTCGGTATGGATTTTGTACACAGTCTTAAAGCTATTGGGCAAACAAAAAATAAATTCAGGACTACACATTACCAAGCTTGATTTTCATTTCAGCTGGTGTTATTATGAGAAGCCCAGAGCTAAACAATCCAGCTTAAATATTAGAAGCAGCATTTAATCATCCCATTTGTGCAATCACCAAGCAAACACAACATTTTCCCTATCTTAAAAACTGTTGGAAAGGGAAGGGGGTGACGATGGTGTGATTGGCTGTAGACACCAGCAAAAAGTATGTAATGAAACTAAACTTTAGAGCTGGCAAAAGATGGAGACGCCAAAACTATGTTCATTTGGTGCCTGAATCACCTAGCTAGACATGGACATAAAATGCCTTGTGTAGGCGGCTGCCCTCCCACTGCTGCAACAGAGGCCTGAGCAGGACACACGGGGAAACTGAAATTTCACTGCCCTTGTTTAACAGTCTGTAGCTGATGGCTTTAAACAGTCCTAAATCCTGTCATATAAAAATACTCTTTAAAGTGTGCTTGAGAGTGCGAGGAAACTAAAACTTTGTGGGGTTTTTTTTTTTCCTTCCTGGCTTTTTCCCAGTGGTAGTTATAGGCACTGAGTGTATATGCAGGCAAACAGTCACATGCTCTCCCCTTAAAATGAGGGAATAAAAAGTATGGGAAGGTCTCCTTGTGCATAAAAACTGGAAAAGTAAAAAAAAAAAACAAACAAAACAAAACAGAAAACCCCAGAAAATAAAATCCTTAGAATAACAGCAGGGCTGTATTCTCTTCACTGCCTGCAGCCTGGACTACAGTGAAACAGGGACTGGAACAACTGCTAAGGGATCAGGCACAGCTCCATCTGGTTTGCTACTAGGTCATTTTTGGGGTGCAGGTACATAGGACAGGGGCTGGCTTGGCCTGATCCCGGATCCCTGGATTTCCTCTGTTGAAAGTGATCGGTCTCCAGTCCTGGGATGCTGTCTAGATGAGTGACACTGGAGGTGAGGGATGTCTCCCTGACTGTTACCAGGCTGGCTTTGCTTGTTGTGCCTCCTTCCAAACAGATAGCCCTTCATTTTTTGGGCATGGACTGAAGCCTGACCTGGAGAGGGATGGATTTAGGCATGTGCTTTCCCTAGTTAGAGCTGGAACAACTAGCAGATCACACTCCGCAAAGCAATAATACCTGAAAAAATCTTCTCCCTAGATCCTTAATTATTGGTGTTCCAGTGGGAACCTCTCCATTTATTTTGGCTGAGTTTGCTGACCCTAGGAAACAGAACTAATTAGCAGATACCTATCAGCAATTAGACTCTCTGAAACACTTTTCTGAGCCCTTTACACAGGTGGGCCACATCCATTGCTAGTCCGGGGAAGACACTCTAGATTCCCTCTGTGACCACAGCCAAGACTTGAATGGTTTCAGTTGCACAGATACTACAGTGAAGCTGCCCCAACTTTAGGCACTTAGTCAGGCCACCAAAGTTGTCCAAGGCTTCTTTCATTGCCAAAGGACAGAGCTAGGCATCTCCAGCCCATGGATTGGATGTAAGTGGACTGGACCATAGAGGGCAATGGGTGCAGCAGCACTTCTGACTGCAGAACACAGCAGCTCTGCTTCTGCGTCTGCCAATAGATGAATTTTGGGGGGATAAATCCAGCCCCACCGGTAGATTACTTCTGAGTTGTGGGCATATTATAATTCTCTGAGGGCACTGCTGTGTAGATTTCCTTTCCTGAGGCTGTTTAATAGAGGCTTCATTATGGGAGGAGGTGATACAGGGCCATGTAATTTCAAAGGAGAACAAAGCTTGCTGTAGAGGTGTGAGCAGAATCCTGGCAGCTATCTGTAGTCAGACTGATTAGATAACATTTCTCAGACAGTTTTCATTAGAAAAAAAGTCTTTGTATTAAGCTCATTTTTAGTTTTTTTGCAAAATCATACAAAGTTCTGTGGAATTCCTGCAGGAGAAAACATTTTTAGAACAAAAAGGAATTTAGGATCCCATTCCAAAATTTCAGTTTGAAACTTGAAAATTGTATCTGTACTACTTTTCTATGCATTTTTCATATTTCTGTTTTGTGTATGCATTCTTTCATGTCATCACTGTTGAAATGTTCTCACTTTAATTTTAGCACAATAAAGCAATCTGTTGGATGTCAATGAAATCAGGAGTCAATCTGATTCACAAAAAGAGGTAAGATACTCCAGTTAGCTCGGTGTAGTAATTGCCCTTAATAACTGAAAAAAATAACAGACAAATACTAGGATATTTCAATGACCGGTTGCTGTCATACTTTGATATACCAGTAGCAGTAGGAACCAATGTTACATCGTGTTAATAATACAAAACGATTTTTAAAACCTACATAAAATTCAGAACGATTTTAGAAAGCCAGATAAGAAATATTGGGAAAATTCCAAAACCAGTTCTCTTTGAATGTCCAATTTTTTCCTCTTTTGGTCTGAATTCTACTTTCAGATTTGAAACTGAGGCTGCAGCCTCAGAAACCTCCAATAATCAGGCTGTAATGGTTTAAAACTGTGGTGCCCCAGCTGTCTTCTCCTTTCCACTGATGGAGATAAACATCCTCAGAACAAGATTCAACAAACTTAGCTTAACCCCCTGCTTCCTTTCCCCCAACACTCTTCACTGATAGGTGTAACTGAAGGTGCCAGACTCCTTCAAAAAGAAGGGGCTGGGGCAGGGTTTCACATTGCACCCTGTCATTCAGTCTGTCGAAGAAGCAGTGACCTGCAGCAGGAGAAGATTAGCGAATAGCTGGAGGCAGGAAGCGTTTTAGCTGGTCCTGGACTCTTGGCCACCTCCACCTGGTAGTCAGCATCCCATAGCCAGCAGCAGCTGCAGGCAGATCTCAACCTGCCTTTGTCTTAATTTCCCCTTTTGTAAAGAATGTAACTAATAATGCAGCTACCTACCTCAGAGGAGCGCAGGAATTAATTAATGTTAGTAAAGTGCTTTGAAGATAAGATCTAAGTATTATTATTAATAATTTACCTGCAATTTGCTCTGTGCCTTAAAAGACAGAAATAATTTACCATGAAATGATGTGATACTACCTAGGGCTATATTAAGGTCTTGAATGGATGTGAAGGACTTACATTACTGTTAATGTAAACTGCTATGTAGAGGTGCCAAAAGGCAGAACTGGGCTTTATGTAAATACCGAGTCAGGACCTCATTATATCACACAGAATTAGTATTTATAGAATACAAAGATCTTATGAACTGTAAGTTACCTGTTTCCTGGAATATATACAGAGGTGCAGACTTTCGAAGGACAGCCTCTCTAAGAAAGGTAAAAATTAATTCATAATATGCATTTAAATATAATAACAGAAAAGACTTGAAGATATATAAGTCTGAAAGGCAACACGTTTGAGGTTTTCCTTGGTTTCCTCAGACTGACACAATGACCCCCTTTGCATAACTTATCTCCTACTGTTTACCCCATTCATTATTCTAACAAGACACTAAATGTAATCTTCATTGGAAATACTTGCTTTGCCACAAAAGTGAAGGCTTAAGCTTCAAGGGAACCAGATTCAGTGCTGAAAAACCAAGAGACCCACGAACAGACATGGAGAGACCAAGAGGTCCATGACAGCTCCTGCTGTCAGAAGAATCAGAGAGGAGAGCCATATGCTCACCTGGCATCCTTGGTTTTTAGGAGAGAAAACGAGGCAGCTCCAGCAACATCCTGGTCCTTCCTGCACCTGGAGAGCAGAGGGATGCTCACAAGAAGAGCCATGCACGGCTCACATACCTCTGCTCAGCTACAGCCCACACTGCAATAACTTGCCATGGAGTCAACTTTTCTTTGTGTGATAAATGAAGATAAGCCACCAGCAACACTTCATGAATCTCTCCTTTAAACCTTTTCCAGGGATTGAGACACATTTTACTTCTATAGTTTATGAAGATGGCACAGCCCAGAGGTATCAAAGGGGAGAGAAATATACCCGTCTGAATAAAGGATTCTTGGCAGCCGCCACAGCTATGAGATGAAACAGGTTGATTCTGGTGTCAGTAGAGAATATCTTCACTCCCAGTCTGAGGGCCAAGTTCTGGCCAAATTTTATGCACAGAGCATAGCAAGCAGCATGAGGAAGACTTAATATTTTTAATAGCTGATAAGCTTTGTCCAAGTTTGTATCATATCTGTGACATAACATCTTCCTGAAGCCTTATCAAATTTATATCTCCAAGGTTAACGAAAGCTAATGCTAATGAGGATGAAATGGCAGGGATGATGAACTCTAGCTGCTGAAGAGAAGGTGAGAACGTAAATCATTTGCCTGTGAGCAAGTCTCCACAGAGGGAAGTGGCAGTGTTTGTGTAACAGATTAGACAGTCCTCAGAGGACCACACTGGGGAGCTGGAATGGACACCCTAAGGTACCATGATGTGAACCATGTATCTCCAGTCCTTGGTGACAACAGGGACCTGATTTTTGCCTGCCTGGAGACAGAGACATAGTTATTGTCTCTCATTCTTCATTTTACAAGCCAAAGCAGTATAAAAGCCTTCTGTTTGTAGTCTGCAGACTTCTGTATCTGAGCAACTGATTCATGACTGAGGATTTAGGTCAAGCTAAGCAGATTTACCTTAAGGACCTGACCACCGTTCTTAAACTGTATCTGCTCCAACATTTGGATGTGAGTGGTAACCTGAGTCCCTCTCTCACAGCAGTACAGCTTATGTGATAGGAGAGAACAAAGAAGTATCATGTCCGCTCTTAAAATAAGAATAGTATTGTAGCTGTTTCACATAGTCATTAGCTAACATTTACAGGGATTATGAAACAAGTTTTCCACTAAGGAATTAAAAATTGTCATTACACCATGCTTCTCAGAGCCTTCATAGCTCACTTTTGGGATGTGCACAGATCAAAGTGCTCAGGAGAAAGTTAATTTGCAATTAGTAATACTATGTTTGTAAATGTTATTTGCGCAGTTCCAGTTTTATCCAGGAGAAAGTGGTGCTTCTCAAAGCAGTCCATGACTGCTTTGGCTGCTTCTCAGAAAATATTCTGAGAACTAGAATTTCCCCAAAACACCAAGAACCAGAACACCATCAGTCAAGTCCTCTGCTTCCACTGAATTCAGAATAAGGATGTGAAACTGGACTAACCCAGGAAAATGCCCAGCTAATGACAGTATGAAGTCAGTTGCTGTTCTTTTCTGTGTTCCACTTTGTACAGATATTAAAGATTTGTTAGGAAAATGGGTTGGAAACTTGGTCATAAAAAATCATAAAATATCAAACATGCATGTTCTGTTTCCTCATCTGCATCAGGACTCAACTACTGGCTTTTGGTTCTGTCTCCACCTCTGGCTGTGACCTAAAATCCTACCCTGGGCTTAGGAAACCTTCCTGATAAAACTTTCATAAGAACACTGATGTTTTTACAAAGGAAACTTCTGTTTCAGCAAATAAATCTTTTTCTGCAAATCCTTGTTTTTCTGCAGAACAGTTTGTGACAGCTCCAAGTATAGAACTTGCTGCAGAAAATGATCCAGCCTCATTTCTTTGCCACCAGCGGTCCTCATTCCTCATCTTTATTCAATGGTTACTGGCCTTTTTGATGGACATAGCATCACAGGATTTTGCCAAGATGGTGCTTCTCTCCATTGCTAGATCCACACTCAGTGGTCAGAGATACCACAGGTGTCAACTGTCTTTGTTGCTTCTCAAGTCCACATGCAGCCATTTGGTGGTCATGCAGGGCAGACTCAGGTGCCACCAGGATGCAGGTATTTCTTCAACTATTAACACTTATGACTACACTACCACCCATGGCCCAGGTCAAGTGTTAATTGTATTTTCAAACTTTTTGCATGTTGGCTCAGGTAAGATAGGCACCAGTCAAGAAAAGAGATAATTTTGCTGAGTTTGTAGCAAATTACGGTAGCAGGTGTCACTGGAGTTGAATGTGAACACCCATGATTGATCAATTCAGCTGATGATTTAGGCATATTTTTAGATGCCTCTTGTGGTACTAAACTGCCCTATACTGACATTTGTGATTTGTTTTCAATAATCTCTGCCTGGGTAGCAGAATCTGTCTGGTCCTCATGGTCAATGAGCCAGCCTCAGTCATTCATACTTTCATTACACTGCAGCTGGATCTCAGCCATCTCATATGTCAAGCTCTTAACTACAGAGGCTGCTGTCAGCCCCTCAGATTGGTCTCCACCCTTTCCAGCGAATTCCCAGAGTCAATTGAATCAACTGTCTTCTGGTATTACCTTCAGTCTAACGGACCCAGGATGCTTAACATGTATCACAAAATGGAGCACAGTGCAGAAATCTCTGTCTTAGCAGAGGGCAGTAAGTCCCTACACGGTAATATGTGGCCTACTTCTTCTTCTTAAATGATAAAGTTGATGTGGCAGTGAAAACCAAAGCTTGGACAGAGATGAGAAACAGAAGAATTAAGGCATCAGAATGAAAAATCTGTTACTCTGACCCATAGTGCAAAGTCTGAAGGGAGGGGAAATTTTCTTTACAAGAGGAAGTGACAGCAAAGGTGAAATTTTTCTCAGACCCAGAAGAAGGACTTTTTGAGGCTTCTCTATTCTTACTGAACTAACATTTCTGATGTGTTGAATCTGATTTGCAATTTACTTCCGTTATAAACTTTTACTGTCAGCCCTATGTTCAAACTTGGTCTTCTTAAATGCTTCATTATGTCTCAGTATCTGCTATATTGAAGCATTTGCTGCCAGAGACATAACCTGGGTTGTCACTACATGATTGGAATTCATGGCAGCCATCTCTGAAGATATCTGGAGCAATCAACCTCATGCAAGCAGTGATATTGGCTAGGCTAGAATTCTCGAGTTGTCTGCGGATCCAGGTGTCTTAGGGGCTACTGGCATGGAATGGAATAGAAATGATAAAGCCTTTCTTGTTTCAGCTGTTATACTAGGTCTGTATTGGGATTGTATATTGATCTGATTACACTTTTCTAGGTGTAGACATTTTCTCTGGATACATTCAAGAATTGAAAATGGAGCTTCCTTTACAGAACGAACATGTTTCTGCATAATACAGATGATACCATGACACCTTTCAAGCAAGGCAACCCTCTGGGGAGTGCTCAGGTTGCACATGTTTAGCTCTGATCCTCTTAATTTTCATATAAGGGTAGCTTTTCAGTAATTGGGGTAAAACACTCTCTAGACACATCTGAGCTGTCTGTTATTGTTAACTGAACTTGTGGAGAGGTCTTGCTTAAGCTGTAATAACACTATATTTGTGTTAACAGCACAGTGACATCAAAGAAAAATAAATTAAGATAAAATAAAATAAGCCCATAAGTAACTGGAAAGCCCGTGGGTTTTTTCCTGTCATGCAATTGCAATAAATAGTATTGTGCTGTGACAAAAGTGAATGCAAAATAGTATCATTGCAGGACACACAATGAGTCAGTTACTGGAAAATAGCTGTGGGTTCTGAAAGGAATTCTATGTCTTCTTTAAACAGATGATTATGATTATTGTTATTATTATTGTGAGACTGTAATACTCCTAAAAACAATCACTGACATGTTGGAGACTTCTACCCAAGAGGGGCTCTGGGAGTTTGTATTTTTGTATTGTTTAGTTACATAGGATACTAGTAGGTAGGGCTGTACACAGAAATGATATGTCAGGATTCGGATGCTGGTTTGGATGCTGTTTTCATTTTAAACATAGAAAGTCAAGGGTTTTCAAATTTGTGAGGTGAGTGAGTGGATCAGGAACCAGAATGATCCCACTTCCACTGGAGCCTGACTTCTGCTGGCGAGAAGCAACAAAAAATCATTCATAGCATCTGCTTAATAAGGAGACTCAGAGTTTGGAAACTGTCAGTTTCAGGGCTTCCAGGTTCCCAGTTCCTTGTCAGCTCCACTGCTGAGCTGCAACCCAGCATGCCTAAAGCCCAGGAGCAATGAAAGCCTAAACACCTTGTGACAGCCAGGAGCCGAGGACCTGGAGACTTTGAAGCTTGGGAGCCCCGTATCCGACAGGGTCTGGGCTCTCCATTCCTCATCAGCCTGCCAGGCAAGCAAACTGTCAAGCAGGGGGGAATCCGAAACGTGGGGCTTCTTGACCTCCAGCTGGAAAGGTGGGCTGGTAGGAAGCCAGGTGAAGTTTTCAGGCAGGTTTTGAAGCCCACCAGTGGTTTCACAGCAACTTCATTGCAATTAAACTGTCTCAAAGAAGAATTTTATTTTTTTATGAATAGGCAGTTCTTCTGCAGGAAGTAAAAAGTAAACTAAGCAGGGAATTTCCAATTAGCTACAATAATAGGCCTGTTGCTCACTGAGTGTGGCACTTGAATTAAATATTTTCCAGTAAGCACAGTGGTGGAGGTGAGAGGATGAGTCTGTCTATTGGTAGGTAATAGGTAATCCCACCCAGAAGTTACTGATGAGTGCCTTGGAAATATGCACTGATGGTGCTTTGGTAGCAGTGCAGCCAGGATTGCAGGTAAGTGAAGATGTGGTAGGCAAAAAGGGCTGTGCTGATCCCACAGCTTCTGCGAAAGAGATGGTCCTGTTCATCCCTGCCCATTCTCTTCACTTGTGCCCTCTCCAGCCCTCCTCCAAGCCATCAGCAAGCTGATTCAGGTCACTGAACTGACAGAAGGGTAGTTACTTTCTTTTTTTCTCAATGAGTTTTCTGCCATTAGGATAGTTTCAGTTAGAGTTGGAAGCTGGAGTAGGGGAGGAAGGGAAAAGCAGGAAAGGGGAGAGCAGGACCTGTTTTCTAGTTCCCTTTCCCAGGGCCAGTAAGCCCTCTGAGCCATATCCCCTGTGGCCAGTGACACATACATGGACTCCACTGTCTGTGCGCAAACAGTCTGTGCTTCAGCATGAATTTCTAAACCTATCTTTAGGTTTCCTCTTTAAAATTAATCTTCCCTTGCCAGTTCTTCTCAACATACTGTAATTGTTAGACTTGTCCTCATAATTCTTGGAAAAGTCTGTAGGATAGAGATTACAGAGAGGTCTGTAATGCAGAGGTTACATGCAGGTCCTATTTTCACATACCTCAGTCCTATCTGTGGATTCTCTTGGGTACCTTTGTTGAATCTGGTAAAATTACTCTGTTATAAAAGGTAGATGAATGGCACACAAAAATGGTATCTTACTGCAGTCTGCTGACAGCTATGAGAGGTATGTCCATAGGAAAGCAATGGGCTTTCTATAAGACCACTGACACAGGAAACACATGGATTATAGAATTTTTCTTGTTAGTCTCATTTTCCAGGACACAGATAATTTAGTGTATCACAGCTCAGATGGCAAGATTCAACTTCCCACCACTAGCATAAATCTTGAGTAAACCTGAGTTATTCTCTTAGACTGAGAGCAAACCAGACCCCTTATTATTTTGTTCTTTTCTTTAGATGTGTGACCATGAGACTAAATATGTCATCAATTACATCAACCCAGAGCTGGAAAAGGTTTTGTTTGTTAAGTCAGTCTCTCTCTGAAAGCTGTTTGATTGAGTTTGAGGCAGACCCTGTACTGCATGACTGTTTAGGTGGTGTTACATTGGTTTTTCACTATTAGTTAGTTAGTAATTCTATGATGATTTTTTTTTTTTGCTGCAGTATTTCAACTTTGGAGTTATTTTCCCCTCCTCTAGTTAATTCTAGTTGCTTCAAAACTGATTGGAACTTATTGTCTTGATTAAGAAATTGGGGCTGTCAGTGCTGGCAGAATTGAGAATGACTTCGAAGAATCAGTGTGTATCATATCTTTTTATCTTTATACAAAAGGAGCAGAGAAGTGAGAATTTTAAAAACTATGAAGAAAAATATTGTTCTTGTTGCAGCTTGATGACTGCCCTGTATAAAGATTCTGCCCTGGCACAAGTGTACCCGCAAGAGTTAGTATTTTTAAATATATCAGTGCATTCTCTAGGATGCATCAAAGGACAATCACACAGTTTTAGCCTCTATGAGCATGAGTCTTGCCTGAACAAAAGATGCCCGAGGAATGAGGCCCTTTGTGCTGCACAGATACCACTGAACACATCTTGAAAAATAGAGGGGAATCACAGAATCACAAACTGATTGAGGTTGGAAGGGACCTCTGGAGGTCATCTGGTCCAACCCCCCTGCTCAAGCAAGGCCGCCTAAAGCAGCCTTCCCAGGACTGTGTCCAGATGGCTTTTGAGTATCTCCAAGAATGGAAACTCCACAACCTCCCTGGGTAACCTGGGAGATGCTCCTTTCCCTTAATCATCTTTGTGGCCCTTCATTGGACTCTCGCCATTATGTCCGTGTCTCTCTTGTACTGGGCAGCTCAGACAGAACTGGACACAGTACTCTAGGTGTGGTCTCACCAGTGCTGAGTAAAGGGGAAGGATCACCTCCCTCAACCTGCTGGCAAAGCTTGTCAAATGACAGAGCAGTTACAACTTTTGGGAAAGCCTTCTGTTTTTCAAAAAACCCTAGCTCCTTGGACTGTCGTGTTACGTGTGAATCCCAGCAATTGTACAAAAAACCTGTCACATATGCTGAGATAAAAACTGAAAAGCTCAAAAACTAGACAGTAAAATAAAGGAATGCAAATATGAAATTATTTTTCCCTTTAAAAATACCAGGGCATTTTTAATCCAATCCATGATTTTGGGGCTTCCTGAGACTTTAGGTTGTTTGAATGCAGCAATACCAACTTCATGACAATGCAGCAAATATTTTTGTTGAAGGCATATGAAATCATGCCTGGATTCTCACTCTCACCCAGATTCCTTCCTAAAAAGATTTTCAGTATGGTAGGAGTATTATGACTCCAAGCAACAGGACAGAGGATTTGTGTTTTCTTTCACCAGGCACCTCACCAAGAGAACGTAGTCTCCACTTCAGAAACCTATAATAACTATTTGTTTGGAGTCAGCAGGTGAATTTTTACTAATTCCTGAAGTCTCAGGAGAACAGTGAATTTTATGCTAAATTTATTCATAGACTAGATGTACTTTTTTATAAAGTGCATAATAATTCTGATTTGTATGTTCAGATAATACCATCTGCTCAGACTTGCAAAGGAAAAGGCAGGCTCTACTCCTATATCTCTAGGGAGGACCTCTGCCTCCTGCATCTATTTTATTTTATTTTATTTTATTCATTTTTGGGAGGGATAGGGAGAAAAAGGGTTATCAATTTGTAGAGCAGTTCTAAAAACATAGATGAAAATTCAACCACCTTTTGCTCGACGCAGCTATAGGGCTGTTCAGTTAAAAACACAACAACAACAACAAAACAAACCCAAAACAGATAAGAAACATTTGTCTCCTGGACAGACTGTGAAATCTGACGTAATAATTTTATTTTTTTTAATTACCAGAGGCATTCACAAGCTTTGGCAGCCACAGAGGTCATTTTGCAGTGACATGATGTGTAATGTTGGCAAAGCTAAGGCCCAGCATCCCAGACCACTGGCTTGCTTCTTGAGTTGGATCACTCATGGAATAAAACATTTCATGTCCTGAAAGACTGTGTTTTGTTGTAGTGCTTTGGGGACAGGGGAAACACATAGTTTGAGTGGGATATCATTCTGATAGAAATAACTGCAAGGAGAAAAGTCCTGCCCCAGAGTGTCTATAGCCTCAGGCTCCAATCATGCAATGTATTAAGCATGACTGCACTTTGTGCTCTGTGAGCAGTTCAGCTGACTTCAGTGCTGCCTAAAGTGTGCCTTCTGAGTGCCTAAAGTTAAATACATACAGGTAAGTCTTTGACAAGTCATGGGCCAAGTGCTGCAGCCTTGTGAAACTCCCTTTGCTGTGGATCTCTGCATCTGTGGGGAGCTCCCCTGAAATGAACAAAATCACTTCTGATGCCAGGCTCTACCTAACGACAAAAAGGCGGAGATGAACAGAAAATATACAAAGGAGAGAGAAGGCAGGAGTAAAGCACGTGGGAATATCTCCCATGGCTGGCAGGAGAGGAAGGGTTGCCAATATTCCACATGGGATGGCTGAAGGAGTGTAGGCATCACTGGGCACATCTACGTACACAGATACAGAGAGGCTGAGCTGGCTGTGCACAAAGGTGTGGGTGCAGGCTAGCTCCAGTTTGGAAATTACATGGCTGTATTAACAAGGCTCTGGGCTTGACCTGATATAATCCTGAATACACATATACATCTGCCTCTGCAGACCTAGCCTGCACACAACTGTTAGCTGAGACATGGGGGGAGCAGCTGAGTACAGTAGTAGAGATTTGGGTGCCAAATCCCCTTTCCAGTCATGCCTCTATAGGAGGCAATTCACTTGCAGATTTGGTGAGCATCTCCCATTCACACTGGGTCCTGTTGGACAGACATCTGGGCTTCCTTCCTACTTTCCGCTTGCGATTCGAAGGAACAGAAACCTGCAAATTATTATGTTTTTAGATGTGAGATTTTTTTTAAGGTTCACCTCATGGTTTTGGGGGACTGATGTGACTTTTCTGAATGTTTTGGACTGGCAACATTGCACCTAGATTAGCCTTTCCTGCTATGAAGTTCCTAGCTTGAAAGCCCTGAGGACCTCAATCCAGATCCACATTTACCCAGGTAGACAAACTGAACTCTGTGCGATATTAATGTATGTGAGTCTTTCAGAGGAAACTTCAGCAGTAATCAGATTCTCCTTTTAAATCTTTCTTCTTATACCTTTGTCTCACTTTTGAGCTTAATGAAATCCCACAAATGATTGGCTTTATCACTAGGAAAAACAATATCCCTATCAAAAATCCCTCCCAAATATAAACCTTTTTGTTTGGCCCATTTCTGCATGGGGGACTGAATGGTGCAAGCTATTGCCCTTCCAAGATCTGTGGTGCTTAGTGTGATCTGGGCTGCTTTAGGCACAAGGTTCGGCATATGTTAGTAGTCTCTCCCTGCAGTGTGGAAAATACGTATTCAGAGCAGCAGGAGCACTCCTGGCATGGCAATGGGTGAAGACACTTACCAGCAAAGTAATAGCATTTTTGAGGAGTTTTTCCACCATTTGGACAATGAAGCTAAAAGGAAAAGACAGATATCAGTAGGTATGGAAAAGAGTAGGTATAAGAGAGGCAAAGGAAACAGAATCGGGTGGAGGAAGAAGGAGGAAGAGAAAAGGGTGGAAAATGAGAAGAAAAAGGGAACATGTGAAACAGAGAGGCTGGAAGGGGACTCGATCTTTTCTAGAGAGGTGGTTTTCAACTATGTTTTGCAAAATCTCTGCTGTCTGTAGACTGTTTCACAGGCATTAAAAGAAAGGTGTGGAGGAAATTCATATTAATTTAATTTCTAAAGCAGTTTGTACCTCTACTGGAGAACTGCTAGGGTTCCATAAGCCAAATATTTGAAAACTGCTGCTCTAGATATTTGGCATGGAAACATTTCTCTTGCTGGCCATGCAGCTGTAAAAGTGATAAATGAGAAATGGAAAGAAACATGCAGTTCCATAAGAATGCAGATTATCTCTGACAGGGAAGAGACAACGTACTGGCAACTCAGTAGTAGCTGAAGTAAATGACAGATAGAAACAGGGAGAAAATAGGTCTTAAAGGAGGGGAAAATAGCTCAGCACAATAATTTTTCTTGATCTGTGGCTTTCATAATGGTGCAGTAGGCAACTCAGCCATCTCTGAGCACCTAGAAAGAGAGTTCAATAATGAGACAGCACCGGCACTGGCAGCAGCCAGAAGCTGGGGATGGCAGAGTGATCATTTGTCGGCACCTGAAGCCCAGATCAATGCATGCTGCACAGGGTGAACAACAGAGTGATGGAGGGACAGGAACCTTAATTGGAGCTCACGGCAGGGTGAAATACCCTGGCTAAATTTATGAGTTTTTCCCATTACTGTTAAAAGTTTGAACAGTAAAAAAATCATGTTCCCTCCTCTGTCTCTACCTGTGGGAGAAGAGGGGCACGCACAGAAAGTCCCCTTTGGGGCATCCCTCAGCCCCTCTTGTCACTTCCTGAGCTCAAACCCTTAGCATATGTCTCCATTGGTGCAGTTAAGTGTCTCCTGAGTATTTATTTCTACTCCTGTTTAGTTGTAAGTTGAACACAAATCTTAGCTCCTTTTCAGATTCCTGAACCACCACACTCCTCACTTACCCCCAGAGCTGAAGGAGCAATTTAACAGCCTTAACTGGATGTTATCATCATTTCTGTTTTGATGTGTAATTGCTAATTTGCATCCTGATTCCCTTACCTTCGAATTTAATAGAAGACAAGAGCTGTTCCCTTTTATCCCCTTTTCTTTTTCTTTTCCTCTTTTCTTTCTTTTTTTTTATAGGGAGAAAGACATAAAGAAAACGAAGAAATAAATACAAATACCGAAACAGCTCCAGATGAAAGGCAGCAAAATGACTGCCTGCTGCTCCCTCTTGAACTGACTGGCAGTAACTCCGAGTTTCTCGAGTTTCTCCTTCCACCCTGATGTGCAGGATTGGCTGCTGTTGGTAACGTGGGACTTCTCTTTCTGCCCTGCTGGATCCTTTTAACTCCTCCAGGTCTGCCCGGGAGACACGGCTGCAGCAGCAGCGGGTTTCTCAGGAGCTTTGGAGACAGAACAAGATGACACAGGGTTGTCCCTTGAACTTTCCCAGGAGCATTGCAGGCCCGACCTAGCTCCTGTCTCACCCTCCCTGACTTGAAAGGGCTGTAGCTGCCATGCAAAGACTGAGGGGGGTCTCATCTATTTTGTCCTCATCACCTTCCTGGTGTGTTCCTTCAAATCCTTTACAGGACAACTGAGCCAGAACCAGCTGACCCTTGCAAGGTGGCACCAAGAAACAGCAGTGGCAGATTTAAGGACAGAATGGAAAAGCAGCATTTCACATCTCTTGAAGTGTCCTGAGCCACCCAGTACATTTTGTAAGTGCTTGTGCCTGAAGTCTTCCTTGGAAAAATACACTGTGTGTGAGGTGTGAGCTATGAGACCCCATGGCAGGAGTAAATGCTCACGTGGCTCCCAGGAAAGCTCTTGGCATTTGGGCCTCAAATCTGCCTGGTCAGTCCTGCTCCAGCCCTGTGGCTGTGTGGAGGTGGGAGTGCAGCCAGAAAAGAGTTAAACGGTGGAGCACAGTGGCCCAGGGTTTACTAATGTCTCTTGCCTACCCAGAGGGTGTATAAAAGCCAGGGGAAAGATCACAGTAGTTAGGCTGCTGCTTCAACATGCAAAAGAAACCATACATCAGGCTGGATTTGTGGGAGGGCATGAAGGTTTCTGAGGAGCTGTCTCCCTGATTCATGTTGCCTGGTCTCATGGGGTGTGGAGACAAGGGAGTAGCTGCACACCCCCCTGCTCTCCTCTCTCGACAGACCTGTCCTTCTGAGTTGATACCAGTGGTAGCCACGCCAGAGAAGTCTCCACTTGAACAGTGTTGACCTTTCCCCCCCCGTTTGGATTTCACCTGCCTGCTGCTTGGGCTGACTGTGCCGCCCTCCCGACAGAGGCGGACGACACTGGGGGGGACGCGTGATTCCCCGTGCACATCATGTGCCTTCCGTCCCAGAGACGGTTTGGAGGCCAGTGAGGCAAATGCTCTATGCAAATCATGCACTTGTTAGTGCCAGTGGGGTGCAAATTAAACAAAGCAAAGCGGCTCTTTGCTGAGCTCTAACTCACTGGGGTGCAGGAATCCCGTATGGGGGAGGAACAGGGCAGCTGCCTGTGACCCCAGGCCAGTTGCATGCAGGTTAAGTCAGGCACAAGTCAGAGAGGGAGGGGGAGACACCTCTGTCTTTGAAATGAATCGTCCCTGCCTATGCCATCCCTCCATGCCGAGTCCAGCCTTCATGCCGATGAAACAGAGCCCTGTTTAAAAACGCAGCTGCAGCCATCACCAGGGCTTTTCCATGAGCACAAATATTCCTTTGACAGTATGTCTGTATCGAGTTAACTGGCAACAGAACTGCTGTTCTCTCCAATTTAAGTAAAACATGTGAGTCCCTTCATTTAGGACTTTGAGCCACAGACGCAGCCCTGCTCCCCCACAGTTCCCAGCCTGCATCCCCACCCCCAGGCCTTGCTATTCCCTTTCCCTTTCCCCCCCCATGTGGGCATAGTTCCCCCCCCTTCCCTTCCCAAGCCTTCTGGGCTTCTCCCGTCTCTTGCATTTTCCCAGATCAATCCCAGTGCCCTCACACAGCATCACCCATTATCCTTTTTTTGTGGCTAATAAAGCAAATTCAACTGACTGCCTTTGCTATCTATTGGAAACCATGCATTACAGACACAATGAGTTTTATCTTTTTTTTTTTTTTAATGTAATGGGAAAAGAGAAAAAGCCAAAACACTCATTTACTTACTGAAAACTCAGAAAACCTAAACCTCAGGAATCCTTAGAGAACCAGGAGATGAGATATAAATTAAACAAATTACCCCAAATTTTTTCCTGACATAGTTCTAGGAAGTCCAATGCACACAAGGGAGGCGAGCTGCAAGATGACAGCATTTCTATTTTCCTTGCCTTATACAACTGCTGCTGAAAGCAGAAGGGACGTCCCAACAGAAACTTCTTCAACAAAGGAACAACTAAAAAGTACTCAACTCCCCCCACTGTTCTGCAAACACCCCTAAGTTCTTCCCTTGGGAAGGGGAAAGAGGAAGATCTCATCCAAGGAGGAAGACACACTGGTGCCTGGGACAGAATAAAACTCCTAAACTTGACTCTGCTGGCCTTTTACAAGTCCTTGCTTGTTTTGAAAATGGAGCTGTCTTTGTTGCCTGGTGTTTCTTGGGAACATTTCCTGAGCTAACTCTAGAGCCAGTAAAAGCCCCACAGTACAGAAGTGCTTGCATCCCACAGGTGGTGGTAGGGACCAATGAAGGCAGAGCTCCAAGCCCCATGAATCCAACTGGCAACAGCCAGCTTAGCAGATGTGGTAGACTTGGTTTGGAAGAGCAGGTGGGAGCTGTCTTAGCTCTTGCATCTGGTGAAGGACCTGAGTCACTGCAGCAGATAACCAACTGCTCATTTTATAATGCCTGCTTTTCTTTAAGACTGTGATTGACATATGAGATATCTTTGCTTGGGTTGTCTTTCCTGGCATGCCTAAGTCTCTACTTCTGTATCAGAAATAGCATGGCCAGCAGGAGTAGGGAAGTGATCGTGCCCCTGTACTCGGCACTGGTGAGGCCGCACCTCAAATACTGTGTTCAGTTTTGGGCCCCTCACTGCAAGAAGGACATTGAGGTGCTGGAGCGTGTCCAGAGAAGGGCAACGAGGCTGGTGAGGGGTCTGGAGAACAAGTCTTATGAGGAGCGGCTGAGGGAACTGGGACTGTTTAGCCTGGAGAAAAGGAGGCTCAGGGGAAACCTCATTGCTCTCTACAACTACCTGAAAGGAGGTTGTAGCGAGGTGGGTGTCGGTCTCTTCTCCCAAGGAACAAGCGATAGGACGAGAAGAAATGGCCTCAAGTTGTGCCAGGGGAGGTTTAGATTGGACGTGAGGAAAAAATTCTTTACTGAAAGAGTGGTTAAACATTGGAACAGGCTGCCCCGGGAAGTGGTTGAGTCCCCATCCCTGGAGGTATTTAAAAGACGTGTAGATGAGGTGCTTAGGGACATGGTTTAGTGGGCATGGTGGTGTTGGGTTGACGGTTGGACTTGATGATCTTAGAGGTCTTTTCCAACCTTAATGATTCTATGATTCTAATGAACTCAAAGCTCCTGTCCCATCATTTTCCTCTATGTGACACTGCACAGCTCAAAGGCATTTTTCTGAATCATGAAGATGCAAACACTAGTTGAAGCCACAAAATGCCAGTCTTCAGTTAGGCAGAAAGGCTGTTTTCAATGGTGGCAAGAGCTGCCTTCCTTGCAGACACTAACCAAGCCATGTTGGGCCATCCTCCCTCCTGATCTCTGGGGAGCAAGAAACTGGGACCAGTAACTGAACCCCTCTTCCCTCCTGGCAATGCAGCATGCTGAACCTCTCACCCACCACTTGGCTCAGGGGATGCTTTCTACTCTGTGCTCTGTCATTAATAATTCATTTGTCATGTCATGTAATGACTTCTTGATCATTATGAATTCATCTGGGGCTAATGTGCGTGTCATATCCACTGCGGCAGGAGTCAGTAAAGCAAAACAAACCAACCAGCCGACCAGTATCTTTCTGTCTCTGCTTTATCCATTTGTATGTAATTGATTTGCAGTTGGTTGATTTTTCAATTCAGCTTTTTGAGGTTGGTTTGCAATTATTAATATCTTTCTTTTGAGTTTTGGGTTTGTTTAAAAAGAATCTGATTTGCATCTTTCTGTGACTCTGTGCTGGGCATTCTCCAGATATGCAGCATCATCAGACAACCTTTTTCCTTCCCCCCCCCCCCTTTTTTTTTTTCTTTATTTACAGGTATTTCCAAGAGCCAGAATCAAATACTTAAAGGGCTAAATCTATAGGACCAGATTTTTTCCAAAGTAGGTTATCTTCCCACTGAAGTACTACAACAAATAGCCAGAACTTCACAACACTACAGTGCACAGACAGCCAAACTTCTTTGGAAATGTGATTTATAGGCAGTCATATCCTGGTGAAGATGTCAGGCTAATTGCTGTGTCCATAGAGTACTTTCCATTAAGCAGTGCAAGAATCCCTTTGTCAGCACTCCCCAGCAATATCTCATTGATCAGACCATCTCTCAGAATGAGTAGGCTACAAGAACAGCTGCTTCTTTCTGCCGAGAACTCAGCAGAAATGCAATCTGCATCATGGTCTTCCGTAGCAAGGATGCCTTTGTGCTACAAGTTAGACAAGGGTAATGCAAGCCAGTGTGCAGCTGGCATTGACTCCTAGTCTTTGCAGTGCAGAGCTAGTTAAAAGTGGTGATAAAACAAAACAAAGTGGAGGTAAAAGGTTTGGCATTATATTGCTACTCCCTAAGTTATTCCTTCTCTCTGTTTCTTCTCAATATGGGGAAAAAGAACATTTCAGAACATTTCATCAAGTGCTGCTAGTTAAACTGAAGTAAAGCAAGATGCTTGGTTAGTTGGTAGTAGCTAGAAATTCAGGATAGGATTTGCCACTCTGCTGCAGCCTGCAAAAAGTAAGAAAAGTCCTGGTTTGCACAGTACAAGACAGAAGTGTCTCACACTTTAAAATCCTATTTCCTGGGCCTTCATTACCTGCCTCCACAACTTTCTGAAGCATTTTATCCACATTTCCCCAATAAACTAACTCTGTTCCCTTCTCTTTTTCGAGCTTTTTCCTTCTCACTATGGAAGCAGTGGCTGGCTGGATATGCTGGGTGGCTAGACCTGTGAATGAACATCTCCCGGTCATGAGTGAGTGGAAGACAAAGGCCATGTCTCTGAGCCCATAGTTTGAGAGGGAAATGGAAACAGAAGCATGTGGAGCCTCAGCATTGACAAGGGCAGTGCTCAAGCTTGCTCCTGCACTAAAGTTGTGCCATCCAGACACAGCAGGCAGCTGTCTGGCCAGCATTGCTGTCAGTGGAATCCCGCAGGAGGTTTACATCCAGCAGTCAGGGGAAAAGTCAACAACAGACCAAGATGAAATATCTATGTCCCATGGTTCATCTGCATAGTACGCTACATGGTGATGGGTGTGATGGATTTGGGTGTTGGGAATGTTTCTGCTGGGCAAGGCCCTTAGCCTGCGGTGCTCAGCTACTGCTGCCAGTTCATCCGAGTACCTGACCTGACGTGAGGCAAGCCCAGACCCTTGCAGAAAGCCATTCCTTGAGCTTGATCTTCTGTGCTTCAAAAGCCAGATGATGCAGCGCAAAGTGGTTGCCAGCAGGTAGGCAACTCTGACAGTCACAACATTAGACCTGAATGTCACAACTGCCCAACAGAGCAGTATCTTACTCATACATGGCCTTTTTTCCCTTGTGAAATTGGGAAGTGAATCAGTAGGACTTCTGCCTTAAGCAAGGCACAAAGATACATCGGGGCATCCAAGAGGGACTCTCCAAAGTTATCTGAGATTTAGGGTTGGGCTGTTCCCTCAGTGGTTTTCAGAGTAGAAAAAAAATCTTTCTGTTCAAAATTCCTGCTTGGCAGGGATTATGAGTCATTGCCAAGAAATTCACTCTCGTTTGACACCTGTTAGGTCCCCGAAATACATCCTCCAGTCTGAACAGAGTGAGCAGAAACAAGAAGAGATACACACCTCCACAAGCACCATAATACTGAACTGCTTCTTGCATTGTTGTGGTGTAAAGAAATCCCCATGGAGTAGCTGAAGTTTTGCAAAAATACTCTTAGCAATACATCGCCGGTAAAGAGCTTTCTGTGATATATAGGGTCTGAGACACTGCCGCACCGTGACCATAATTCACTACTTCTGCTTGAAAATAAATCTTACTCCAAGTGGCATGAAATGAAGGTAGGGAAAGGCAGGAAGAGTGGAGATATTTCAAGGAACAGAAAAGGGATAATTGCATTTCAGGACTGATTTTGTTTTAATTCAGCTTATATTTTACAGACTCAGACTCAGCCCTCCTTCATTGGCCCTGCTAGGTCACAAGGTGTTAGATTTCTTGCAGACAAGATAATGCAGATACTGCAAAAGGACCTTACAAAAGGACAGTCTGGACTGGGTAGCTGTTGTCTGGATTCAGAAGATGTGAATTTGGTTCTTTTTTCTGCAAGAGATCCCTTGTGTAAGCTTGGGCAAGACATGTCACCTTTTTTTTTCGCCATCCTTTTGGGCTAGGGACTGTTTCTCATTAGCTTTGTGCAGCACTCCTGGCACACACAGGCTCTGATCTTGGTGAAGGTCCTTGGCAAACAGCAGAACAACAGGGATGAGAGGAGCATACAGATAATAAAAGTCATTGTTCTGAGTGAGTGCATATGATGATAGATATTGAACACTTAATTCACTCCCCGTGAGCATAAGCATTTGGGAACATTTGAAATGCCCTGGGAGTATCTGAAACATTCACAGAGGGTTGGCAGACATGGCGCAGGACCTATGGGACACCCTGAAGCAGCAGCTGGAAGCCAGGCAGAATACTGTAAGGCATCCCAGGTGGCTTTAGATGCCTGCAGTGAGAGAAATTAACAGAGCCCTGGAGCCTTTCCTCCTTAAGTTGGTTTGGAGGCCTCTGTACAATGAATTGGCATACAGTATTTTACCTCCCTACTCTCTTTTCTACATATGGCAACTAATATGCCTCTACCTACCTCCAAACCAAAGGAATACACTGTAGCTCACTGAAAGGAAGGAAATTCATAACTTCTCCAGGTCATATCATAATAGGCAATATCTAAACCAGGGATGATCCTGCAAGCACCACTTTCCATTCCATATGGCCACCCTGTAAACAAGGGTGTAATTTGTAGTGTTAAGCTCACCTTTGTTGTAGAGAACTGCTGCAGCCTAGAGCCAGGGTAAAGGGGCACCAGAGGGGAACCATGGGTTGAGCAGCAGTGGTGAGCACTCATTGTGTATGCAGTGAGTTGGCCACAGACTTATATGTCATGTTAACAGGGATACAGTAGACACAAACTCTCATTTTTCCCATGAACTGAACCAAAACAAAATGTGCTGCTATTCTAGCCCAACCACCAGAATAGAAGATACACGAAGAAGAAAAGTGGGTCTATTCCTTACCCCATAAAACCAGAAGTGGAGATCAATCTTCCAGATTTGCCATCACCTCTCTGTAATTGGATAATCTTATGTCTAGGCTCAATAAGGAACAGAAAAATCTGTTTGTATAAAATGTGGATGTCATTTTACATATTTATATGAAACAAAATAAATTAAGGATCAATAATCCTTGAGGGGAGGAAATGAAGAGAGAAAGGGAGTTAAGAATCTACATGTAGCTCCAAGGAAACCTGAAGGGAATAATTAGATATAAAATCTAACATACTTTTGTAGCTCAAGGATATCTCCTATAAATGTAAGTTAAGACATAGATTGTCCCCAAGGACTGATTCCCTGACCACATGGGTTAAATAAGTGTCTAACAGCTTGTCAGCTAGATACAAGGGAAGAGACCAACCTTTAGATTTAATCTCAGGATAAGTAGATTAAATGTAGTTTTCTTTCCATTTTGTCACCTATGTCTTTATAAATCTTTGTAACTGTAGTGTCTATTTTGGATTTTGTAAATAAAAATGTTTTTACTTGTTTTTGCCTTCAAGACCTGCTTTGAGCTGAGGGTGACTTCAAGGTAACTGCATAGTATCAGTGTGGTCTGCTCCAAGAGATAATGTGAGCCATGTAGGCCAGTTCCTTGCCCAGCCTCAGAGTACCCAGTACCCCAGCGGGAAGCCTTGCACACCAGAGGCTTAGTCAGGCCCTTCACCATGGGCTTCCTCAGCTTGGCTTGAGAGTGGGTAATGGAGAAAAGCCATGCAGAACCCATATGACCATCACTAGCCCAGAGGATCCCTTGGTGCATATCTGGTTAGTGGGAAAAGTCCATGATCCCAGGAGCTGCTGAAGAGCTTGCAGTATGGTTAGACAGGGAGCCCACTCAATGCAGGGAGAGAGCATGTAGGTTTAAACATTCTGAGACCTTTAATGTGCCCCACCCATGCTGCTGTGAAGTCTGCTGGGTGAGACCACCGGCTTGTTGCACCTGGGGCTCCTCTCACTTAGACTGGCCCAATGTAGGTCCCCAACAGCCAGCACAGCCAGTTGCATCCCATGTCTACTCACCCACCTCTGGTGCTGTGACAAGCCAGAGCTTGTTTGTCCCTTGGTATCAGCTAGACAGCCTTAAATTGCCATTGCAAATGGAGCCAGCATACAGGCCTCATTGCAGCAGTCATGCCCCACACATGCCCACAGAGGCAGGTGCTTTGCCAAAGCTAGAGTTATGGGAGTCAACATTGTGAAGAGTAAATGGATATTGTCTCCCTCCCTGCCAGGTATTTCCTGCAGCATGGTAGGAGAGAATAAAGAATAGAAATCATGGGGCCAGAATCTATCTCCTTGTCTTTTTCCTGTCTGTGAGGCATTATTCACACCTTTGAAATCATACACAAAGGTTTCCTGATAATAATTAATAATCCATAGAGTTAGTTTATTGCCAGACAAGGTCGCCAAACCAAATCCAGTGAGTGGACTTTAAAAAGGAATGAATATTTTTAGGGCCATTGACAATATTTATAGTTTTATTAGCCCAATAAAAGGGAGGTTGAATCTCATCGGCACAGGGTCAGGAAAGGTTCTGGCCTTTCATACACAGCACAATGCAACTGGCCAAATGTGCTAGATTGCTTCCTAACTGCTCCAAGACCGTGTGACAGAAGCTATCAAGTCACTGTGAAATTCAGTGCAGTCCCATAACGTTACACAGTGCTGATTTTTTATTGATAAAAATAAGATAAATTCCTTCTTGCCTTGCATGTAGATGAGCAGAATTTAAAAGAACTGACTTCTGTTTTTCATATGGTGGCAAAAAGACAGCAGTTGTAATGTATTGTGGTTAGAGTTTAAGTATTTGTTTGACCCCTTACACAAAGACCTTAACTCTAGAGCTTTTAACCTTTCTTAACCGTTAATGAAAGACATACTTTTCAGTTAGGTAACTAATATGTGTGAATCATCCCAGGATAAAAACGTGACACAGACTAGACATTTCAGTAAACTAAATGTACTCATATGAATCCGTTTGTAGGCTCATAGCCTGAAGCATGAGATACAACACTATGTAAATGAGAAAACATCATAAGTAAATGATTTTGTATAATGATATTTTCAGCCACCTTTTCAGAAACTCCACCCCAAAATGTAGTGTTTTGGCATGCAAGAAAACCATGGAGAGATAAACCTAACACGTCTCACCTCCCCCATCCTAATCTTTGCATTATAATATAAATGTTGAACTTTCCTGGAAATAAGCTCTAGAATCCAAACTGTCAAATTTTAAATAATTTCAGTTATTTTCATTCCTGAAATATTGCATGGTAGGCAAGAGCACCACAGTAGTTCCTTTTTTTTTTTTTTCTTTTCATGATTTAAAAAAAAAATGTACGGGATGTCCTATCTGGTGTTCCACATATTACTGTGGTTAGTTTATGAAGATTTAAAGCTACCCTGTGCATGGAATTACTCAGGAAAACCTATTCCACAATTTCTGAACAGCTCTGTATTTGGACATTTGAGACAGGATTAATCTTTCTTACCTTTGCCTTCTAAAGAGTAAGTGATTTCTGCAGCCTGGTTGCCTAGATTTGCTCTCTAGCCAATAGCGACTCTCTTAGATGCTGTCTTAGAACAGGATGAATTGCCTTTGGGCACGGCTATATCTCTCCACCACTTTTACAAGCTATAGAAGAAACCTAAGTTAGCCTAGATGCCTAGCTGAACTGCCTAGTTTTACCTGAAAGACTGATTTAAGTACAGACCTACTCAAGGGTGCCTCGCTTCACTTTAATGTAATCTGCTTGGACAGTGGATTTAGTTGAATGGAAGTAAAGCACTATGTGTGGACACTGAGTAAGCATGTCCACATACAGGTTATGGGCAGAAAAACACTAATTTTCATATCATCAATTGATGCTCAATATTGAGCTTATTACCTTGCAAGCAGCAAGAGCACAAACTGCCCCACCAGAAGTTTAGTGTGGCTTGACCAAAAGTCAGTGACTTGTTAAACTACCACAGGTTGCTGGTGGTGGATCATGTGCTTGCATTCACAGATTTATTCCAGAATATTTCCTACACTTCAAATGTACATGCTACTTTAATCTGAATTAACTTTCAGCTGGATATATGTCCCTAATGCTAGATATTTAGAGTAACATTTTCACATGTGCTTGCTTAGATTTAGAGTTTATGTCCTCAAAGGTATTTCCATGCAAATGAATAAAAATTACAGGACTAAATATCTTTGAGGATCTGGAGTTAAGTCCCATTTTCAAAATAACAGGCACTTAAGAGATTAAGCTTTACTGAGAGCCAGTGGAACAGAGGTTCCTGAATTCTCTTCGTAAAGATATCCAGGTTATAAAGTTTGTGCTGACATGCTGGAACATTTTTAAGAGATTTGTTTTAGTTGATTCATAAGGCATAAATTCAAGGAATGAAGACATGCATGTCTTGTCTCTACCTTTTAATATCTTCTATATAATTATAGCTCATCTGAACATAACAAAGACTCATCCTATAAATAAGCACAGTTAGTCTTCTCAAAAACACCATCTAAGGGTATGGTGTTTGGGTTTAATGCTACACTCTTCTATAAAGTAACTGTACCCCTAATTCCAATAATATATATACACACATACACACACACACATATATATACTTAAAAATATATACCCATAAGCCTTTTCAGTCGTTAACATTTTTCATGCTAGATCTCTGGCACTTGAGCTTGTTACTATGAATGTAAATAGTAAAAATTATTTTCATTAAGTTCACCTCTATCAGCAAGAAACTCATGAAAGATTAATTTCAGCTGTGGCCAAAGGAAGGTGGGATTGCCATCTATACTCCTATTCCCACTGCTGGTTGTTGGCTTTTATGAAAGATGTATCAAAAGTGCTGAAAAAAATGCCAGTTTGACACTTTTACTGCCAGAGCTCAGACAAGATACTCTAAGCTACATCCATCCTTCACTGTAGCAAAAAATACTATGTTAGTGGTATCAGATTTATCTGATGGCCACACGGGGTGTTATTGTCATCCAAATATAAAAGTGAATTAAACTTGTCAAGACTAATGAGCAAAGTACTACATTCCTTTTTGATTTTTATCTTTCTTACCCCTCTCAGACGTTCAGGTCTCATGGATTATAAGGCCATTAGGAATCATCAGGACATCTTGTCTTACCTTCTGTATAAGCAATTTTACTTGCTCCACAGAAGCCCAGAAACATGTTTTCTTTTTTTCATTGTTCTGCTTGGATTTTGCATATTTTGCTCTAATGGGGGCAAAATTTGCACCTAAGTCTGATGGGATCACTCATGGCGTAACACCTACTCTGCACAAAGTAACAGCAATAGACACAAATCTGAGTGAAAAAATAAGATTCCTCATAAATCTCAATTTTCAGGCACATGATCAACTTCTGCCAGCCTACTGAGTTGTCAGTCATCTGTAACTGCGTGTGTGTCCTTACCTTATGTAAAATGCAACACTATGATGGAGCTCACTCTACTTTTATTGCATTAGCCATAAGCTTAAGTGAACAAGTGTGGACCTTTACGGCATCTGCCATGCCACAATATTTTTACACTGCGGAAATGTGACCATTTGCATGAACCATCAATGTGTTTTTCTGGAAAGAAATGCACTGCATTTTTCCATGAAGAAGCTGGATGTGTGTTTGCTCCTGGAAGAAAGGTGAGCTGAAGGTCTGGCTGTATCTCTTCCACAGTTAGTGATGCATTGCACACTTTCCTTCAGAACTCCGTTACAAATAATGCTATTTCACATCCTCCTGACACTCCCTGGTTTGAAGCTAATTTGTATGCAGTTTGCGTCACTTAGGAACAAGGGGAAAGAAATAACACAGTTGTAGTACATGATAATAATGCCTTTCTCCCACTTTTTTCTGTCTTGACTAACTGAACTAGAAATTCTCTGGGACAAGGAATGAATCTTAACATGTCTATTCAGAATGGCCAATACCCCTCATGGCAGAGGCTTCTGGGACTCCTGGAAAATATTCTGTGAAAAAGTGGGAAGAGGAAGAATTGCTGTCTAGTCTCCACTAGCTGTATTGACTAGGTCTTGATTAGCTATGAAGGAGAGCCAAGGTCATTAAGTCAGATATACCCAACTGTGTCGTAGACACTGCTCTTTAGTCAAATGGAAGTTAGGTGAGATGAATCCCTCCAGAATGTCTCCTTCCCCAGTATTTAGGTATAAACCAGCAGATTTTGTGCTTGGCTGGTCTTCCAAATTTGCAGTGGGAACTTTTTGCCTCTAAAGGTATTCACAAGGTGTCTTGTGGTGGAAACTGACAGCTCATCTTGATCCTGTGTGGAATTAAAAGTAGCGTGACACTCCCCAAGGTTATAACAAAGCCACTATGAAAACAAAAACACATCATCAGAGCTGGCACAAAAACTAAGGCGCTATTTGATCCTTTTGTGTAAGGATTCTGGACAGCCACACTTGTGGATATGCCACAAAATGTCAGACAGAGGATATGGAGACCTGGGCCATAATAGTGGGGGGCAAGATATTAAATTACTAGGTCCACTGATGTTAATGTTCCTCAGAAATATTATTTTTCTATCTAACCACACAGTTAACCAGGTCACACTTTTTCTTCTCGCCTGACTTCCTGTTAAAAACCCTTTCCTCCAGTCTGTATAGATACAATCTTCTGCCTTTTCCTAATGAGGTAGTCATCTCTGGTGTGGAAGTGAAAGAGCTGAGCTGGTGCAGTGCCATTCATGAGATAATTTGCCTTTTCCTCTTCACTTTAAAACTTGTCCTGTTTGCCTTGTTGAATATTTTATCACATTACCAATCTCTTTTTTTAAAAGGAGATTTGCTGCTTTATTTATTTGCATGCAACTGATCAGTGCTTTATTTTGTAAAACTTAGCTAATCTCAGAAAATCTCCTTCAAGAGCGGGACCTTGATACAGTGTGGGCTCTTGATGCTGTAGCTGTTCATCCCAAGATACTTGACTTCAATCCTCCTTTGTCTCCCATTGTGTCAGACTGTCCTAAACCTTGTTTGTGCCCATCACAGAATTAAAGCACTTGAAGCAAAACAGAGAGACCCTCTCTGTTCAGGAGAAGTCCAGATCTGCAATAGTGAGTGATCAGCTATGAGCTGCATTTTGCACCTCTATGGGTAAGATGCACTAATACTGTGTTCAGTTCAACTGTCAGACAGACAACAGCGCTAAATTAATTTTATAGATGTTTTCTGGGTGATGCTTCTCAACTCTGAGGAGATCCTCTCCACCAGCATTCTTGTGCAGATAAATATGTTCTATCAACTCCCACCCTGTGAGCAGGAGTATTTTCTGTGTTTTACCCATGGGCCACATTTTTCTGATGAATAAAGGGATGTGGAATGTACTAGGAAGAAAGTCTACCTTATGGCATCCTAAATCAGTTTCCTTTCAAATAGCTTTTTTCCTCTCCACAGCAATTTAGAGAGCTTTCAAAGAAGATTAAGATGAGAAAAAATTCTTCTGTAAATATTACAGTGAACATCTGTATGCTGCCCCATAGCCAGATTGCCAAAGAAAGGAAAGACAAGGGTTGAATACCATCAAGCAAACTATGAGCAAGCAACTGTGACCATAATCTGGCAGTGACCAGCACTTCACTTCCTTTTCCATGTCTGCAACAATGCCTCATGGCTCTGATGATGCACCACATTTCTGACCTGGGAAAGCCTCTGCAATTATACCAGCTTAGGTCTGTTTCAGAAACAGCTTTCTCCATGCATTACCTGCAGTGGTCTTTGATAGTCTTTATTTTATTTGTATTTTTAGTCAAAGCCATAATTCTTGTAAAGTCACAGTGAAATATTGAGATAACTGTTGTCTCCACCTACCAAATGTTTCCAGACCAGATGAGAATCTGGACAAAAAGAGAGTTAAAAAACCTGACCACTTTCACCTGATAATTGATTAACCTCTCTGGCTCTTACTAGGCTAGTCAGCAAGGTCTGGCAACTGAGAGCCCTCTGCAATTTTCACTGCAATAGCTAGGGCTTTGTAGATATCAGATCAGCAATTCCAGGGCAGAGGCTTTAGACTCTTAAGATCTGTCCTTGGAAAAAGCAGTGCACAGCAAAGCAGGGTATAAACTTAAGCAGGCGATCTACCTTGTGTTAATGCTTATAGGAATATTGTCCATACAGTGATATTCAGAAAAAAAACCAACAACCCACACTTGTTTTTAAAACCCGTTTGGCTGCATTCAGACCTGGTGATGGATGCTTCTTCAGAACAAATGTAGCCTTTATTCAGTTCAGTTTACTCACTTCCATTTTCCAGAGGCTGTGCAAGGATTTAATGCAGTTTAACTAATCCATTTTAAATGCACTTGGTTGTTAAAACTGGATTTAACCTTCCTCAATGTCATTGTGTCAACAAATGCTCTAGTCATGGGGTATTTACAAGAATAATGCTAATATGGGGTGGGCCAGCCTCACTTTACAGCCTGTGGAGAGAGAATGGTTATACTTAATGTTAAATGCCATGAGTTGGCCTGCTTAGAAGAGCTTTCTCCCTTCCTTGACCATGGAAAAAGGCTGAGCAGACTGATTTCCTTTATTTTTACCTAAATTAGCCTTTAGGAATACCCCGCAGTCTGCATGCTAATATCTTAATGTACACATGTAGGTTACTACATTTCGAAAGTAAACAGTCTCTCTATGGATCTGTTGGCACTAGTATAATAACACAAAACAACTCACAACTGCATTGCATGAAAGAGTATAACTACTGAAGAGATAAACAAATTATTCTGTGCTCTCTGGAAATGTAATAACTCTCAGTACTCCAGATGAAAACCTTTTAAGATGTTTGGCAACAATATTTTCTGTTCCTATTTGTCTTTACCCTAGGCCCATCAGCTGCATTAATAATGAAAGAGGAGAAAATAGCAACTAAGACAATCTTTGTCTTCCTGAAGACATTGATTGCAATTCTGTTACAGCTGATTCTTGACCTTATAAAAGCTTTTCCTCTCCTGAGGGCTGGAATCTGAAGATTAGAGAAGGTTGACATTTAAAATAAGTTTAATGAGAATTTTAACTTTAAAAAACCACACTTGAAAAAATACATGTAGAAAACAGGGTTTGTAGAAATTTTATAATCTTCCCAATCAGCAGTGAAGTTTTTGGAAATTCATCCCATTTTTATACCAAATATCAGCTGGTTCAGTCTTCGCTGATGTAGAGAAGAAAGGATGATCTGATTCCCATCACTCTGGGCATTGGGTGGCTGATAGAGGAAGAGCACATCTTCCTTGGCTCACCAAATGTGTTTGTTTTAGCTTTATAGTTACATATATATTCCTATGACTGCTTAGCAGCATATGGACACCTCTCCAAGACTTCAGTGGATTTCTGCCCAGAATTCCAGTGGAAAGCCATTTCCAGCACTGGTTAGGAAACCTACAAAGAAGCAATTCCATAAATGTTACTGGGACAAACTACCGATCAGTGATGATTCCTGCAAAGCCTTTCTCAGAGTGTCTTCAACTGTTTTTCTCCTGTAGCGTTGCTGAATCCCCATAGTTTCTGTTTTGTGACTCCTGTTTTCTCAGTCACCCACTTAGTTCCTGAGTAAGAAGTTCATGCTTATTATAACCATTAGGATATTATTGCATTGTGGTCATCACTGCAGGGGCTTGTCCTTGCATTTTGTCATCATATTTCCTAAGTTTTAACTCCCATCCAAAAAGACTAATCAGAAACCAGCTATAAGCACAATCTTGAGAATCTGAGCTATAAGGCTAAAATAAATATAAAAATTGGACAAGGGAAGGAACCTTTATTCCAGGCACAAGAAGATCTAAATTTTTCCTTCCTGTACATCTCTGAGCATAGGGTAGTTCATAAACTGAACGACACCAAGAAGTCATTAGCAACAAAAGGAGGGCTAAGGAGAATCTTCATCCTTTATTGGATATGGGGGAAAACATAGTGACAATGGATGAGGAAAAGTGTGAGGTAGTTACTTAATGCCTTCTTTGCCTCAGTCTTTAATAGTAAGACCAGTTGTTCTTGGGGTACCCAGCCCCCTGAGCTGGAACACAGGGACGGGGAGCAGAATGAAGCCCCCATAATCCAAGGGGAAATGGTTAGCAACCTGCTACACCACTTAGACACACGCAAGTCTGTGGGGCCAGATGGGATCCACCCAAGGGTACTGAGGGAGCTGGCAGAAGTGCTCACCAAGCCACTTTCAATCCTTTATCAGCAGTCCTGGCTAACCAGGGAGGTCCCAGTTGATTGGAGGTTAGCAAATGTGACTGCTCATCTACAAGAAGGGTTGGAAGGAGGGTCTGGAGAACTACAGTCCTGTCAGTCTGACCTCAGTGCTGGGGAAGGTTATGGAGTAGATCATCTTGAGTGCCATCACATGGCATGTACAGGACAATGAGGTGATCAGGCCCAGACAGCATGGGTTTATGAAAGGCAGGTCCTGCTTGACTAACTTGACCTCCTTCTATGACAAGGTGACCTGCTTAGTGGATGAGGTAAAGGCTGTGGATGTTGTCTACCTAGACTTTAGTAAAGCCTTTGACACTGTTTCCCCCAGCATTCTCCTGGAGAAACTGGCTGCTCATGGCTTGGACAGGCATACTCTTCGCTGGGTAAAAAAACTGGCTGGATGGCTGGGCCCAAAGAGTTGTGGTGAATGGAGTTAAATCCAATTGGTGGCCAGTCACAAGTGGTGTTCCCCAGGGCTCAGTGTTGGGGCCAGTTCTGTTTAATATCTTTATCAATGATCTGTATGAGGGGATCGAGTGCACCCTCAGTAAGTTTGCAGATGACACCAAGTTGGGCAGGAGTGTTGATCTGCTCGAGGGTAGGAAGGCTCTACACAGGGATCTGGACAGGCTGGATCGATGGGCTGAGGCCAACTGTATGAGTTTCAACAAGGCTAAGTATCGGGTCCTGCACTGCGGCCACAGCAACCCCATGCAATGCTACAGGCTTGGGGAGGAGTGGCTGGAAAGCTGCCTAGCAGAAAAGGACCTGGGGGTGTTGGTCGACAGCCGGCTGAATATGAGCTGGCAGTGAGCCCAGGAGGCCAAGAAGGCCAATAGCATCCTGGCTTGTATCAGAAATAGTGTGGCCAGCAGGACTGCGGAAGCAACTGTCCTCCTGTACTCGGCACTGGTGAGGCCGCACTTTGAATACTGTGTTCAGGTTTGGGCCCCTCGCTACAAGAAAGACATTGAGGTGCTGGAGTGTGTCCAGAGAAGGGCGACAAAGTTGGTGAAGGGTCTAGAGCACAAGTCTTATGAGAAGCAGCTGAGGGAACTGGGGTTGTTTATAAAGCCTGGAGAAAAGGAGGCTGAGGGGAGACCTCATCGCTCTCTACAACTACCTGAAAGGAGGTTGTAGCGAGGTGGGTGTCAGTCTCTTCTCCCAAGAAACAAGTGATAGGACAAGAGGAAATGGCCTCAAGTTGCACGAGGGGAGGTTTAGATTGGATATTAGGAAAAATTTCTTCACCGAAAGGTGAAGCATTGTCAAGCATTGGAACAGGCTGCCCAGGGAAGTGGTGGAGTCACCATCCCTGGAGGTATTTAAAAGACGTGTAGATGTGGTGCTTAGGGACATGGTTTAGTGGTGGACTTGGCGGTGCTAGGTTAACGGTTGGACTCGATGATCTTAAAGGTCTTTTCCAACCTAAACGAGTCTATGATTCTATGATTCTAAGTCCTTGGAGCATTGGACCTTAGACACTTTTCTGACATATTTCTTTCTAGCTCCTCAAAGGCTGCAGCTCAATGGCCTCTGCTCTTCCCTCTCACCTTGCATGTGGCTGATTTTCCTGTCTAGCATGCAAAAGAGCTCTCAGAGCCTGCCAGACACAATGTCTGGCCAGGTGTCCCACCAGAGTTTTGGAAAGGGGGCATGGCACTCCTCCCCCACCTGACAGTGTGAGACTGCCTAGCCCAGCACAAAAGAGAGGTGGTCACAGGCTCTATCAGCTCAAACTTCCCTCATATTTCAGCAGGTAGACACTTTATAAACACTGATACAACATTCTGGTAAGTAAGGTGCAACAGACTTGATTATCATGGCAAGGCCTTAAAGACTATGTTTCCCTGAAAAGAGAAACTATACACATCTGTGTCTTCAATGATGATGCTTTGTGGAGGGTGTGGGGTGCTGATGCCATGAGGGACTCTGGGATGTCAGAAGTGATGTCCTTGGGACCTGAGGGTAGAAGGACCTAGGTGCACCTGTCCTGGGCTGGGAAATGTGACTGCTGAGAGAGCAGTGGTGACCACAGCCAACCCAGGTCCCTGGTGCATGGGGAGGGGAGATCCCACCACCACATTTCCAGAGAGCTTCCCCACAGGGCCTTTGATGATGGCTGTGAGAATATACCAGAGAGATCACTGATAGCAAATCCCTACTTGGTGGCTGGTGCCCTCCTCTGCCCACACAGGACCTTTCTAGTGCCTTGTCCACCCGGTCTCCAATGGCTCACACACTCCAGCACGCCCCTGGGACAGGCCAGCACAGCTGAGTGGCTCCACTCAGAGGAAACATTTTCTGGGGGCTTTCCCAGACTTCTCACTCTGTCATATGTCTTCTCACAAAGCAGTACACAGAATGCACCAAGATGCCCTCAGACCCTGGTGACTCTGGGGGCTAGACACTCAGAAGACAAACATGTCTACCTCAGAGGCTTTGCATCCCGTTCCCAGCCCCCGGCCATGTAGCTGTTGCGTGGTGGTTTCGGTGCCGTCCATGGCTCTCTGGCTGCCTGCTCTCCTAGCTCTCCTCAGCTGGCAGAGTGCGCACTCTGCAGCGGCTTACTCACAGTAGACCATGATTAACGTGTCTGGGAACTCTCTGGCACAATGTCCTGAGAGATTTTAAGTGCCAGGGAGTCTAATACCTGCAAATATATTTATCTTCCTTTGAATATTTCATCAAGTTGGACTTCATGAACTGGATCTTTTACACAGAAGTTTTATGAATTATGTACTAGAATCGATGAGTTCCTACTTTGCCCATATTTTACTTTGTCTCAAAGCCACAGTGGGGATCATAGCCCGTCAAAGCTGCTGCAGCAATTAGAGATCAAATGGCACTGAAGGAGGCAGGCATGTGAGGCCTACAGTGTTCCCCCTATTCACGGCCCAGGAAAAAAAAAACTGCTTATTTGTACATTGTAGTCTCGCTTCTCATTTTGCTATATTTCAGCCTCACTTCCCTGTCTGCCTCGCTGCTGTGGGGAACATGGGATCCTTGGGAGCAGACTCACTGCCACCACTCATCAAATGCACCTTCCTGGCCTTAACCCCTCACCTATCACACCAACATGGTTGCCTGCTCTTCCTGCAGCACTATTAGGAAATGGCTCCTGTATCTTCAGTGCCGGTACTGACTACGCTGGTAGCTTTCAGTATATATATATATATTTTTTTTTTTCCAAAGAAGAAATAAGAAGTGTTACATGTGAAGATGTTTCACATTGCTAGAATGCTTCTGGCTTAGCCACTAGCAACTCACCATCTTCAGTAGCAGGTACTGAAGAAGATCTATAAACTGATAGTTCTGCGTATAAAGTATTTAGCTAAAAACAAAATCCCCCTGTGCATAGGCGGGTGGGAGGGAGGAGAAAGAGGCACGGTTACAAGATGCTAATTGTGCAGCTTGTTGTGCTAGCGGAAGGCATACTGGTACTGTGCTGATGAGAGCAGTATAAAAATAACTCAGATAGAAGCAAGACTTCCACCACTCTCATGCTCCTCAACTCTCCCCGAAGCACTTTTGCAGGCTGCTGTATTGCCTCCCGTGAGGACCACTGAGACTGAGTTTTGAGCAGAGTTTAATTAAAACTGGGATCAGAGGCATGAGAGACAGGCTCTTTCAGGCTGGCATGTAAAGAAGATTGTGCCAAATGATTCGTAGCAAAGTAAAAGAAAGCCTTTCCCCTAGATACTTCCCAGGTTTTGCTGTTGGGAACTCAAATGTTCCTTCCATGTCTCCCCCAAATATCCAGTTCAAGAAAACTGAAATCCAGATTGCAGTTAAAGACTAAGTGGATTCCTTATAAATATTTCTTCCCCATATTCTTCTTGCTTCCCAGAGCTCTGTCAAACTCATTGAATCCAAACCAGCTCAAGGGGAGCTTGCCAACTTCTTCAGCTATCTGCACAAGTCCCCTTTCTTACAGGGGGCAGCTCTTTATATCCTGACAATCCCTTCCCCCCCAAACCCTAAAGTGGGACTCTGACTTCCTATGGTCCTGGACCAGTTATCATAGGAAGGTAATTTCCTTGCAACTTCAGACAGATCAATTTTGCAAGAAAGTGGACTCCCATGTTACCCCCTCCGCACTTCTCACGTAGTGGCACAGTGCAGCACTGTGGTGTTTCCCCAGCTCTGCACAAGCACAGCAGGCTTGTGACCCAGGACCTGTCTGGACACCACACTGCCTCACAGGTCAGAAAATCAGCTTGAGCAATGGGTTACACACCTGGAGGCTCCGGTCCTGAGCCATAATATTTAACTGAGACCGCAGACTATCAGCAGAGACTTCCCTTGTTTCAGTGGCTGAGATGTGGAGCTCAGCATGGATTTAATATTTCTGCAAATGCCATTCTATTACTAGCATGGCCCAGCCACCTAACTTCTGTTTTCTGGCTACTGACTTGGCTAGAGTAAAGGAAAGATAATGATCCCAAATGAAGGTGGGTTGCTTTTTTTTAAATGCAGACCTCCTTCTTCCCAGAACAAATCTTTAAGCAAAGAATGACAAAGGTGTAATCTGTCTGCAGTTACAATGCTAATGAGTCTTGTATGGATTGGTTCTTACATGGCTGAAGTCAAGCCACCTCTGAGAAATAATTGACTGTAGAGAGGTGAAAGTGCCTCTTAAGTTGAGTCCAATAGTAATAATATGGTATTGGATCTCTCCCATAGGAGATGATGCAGCAAACAGATATGTTAAGCCTCCAAGTTCCTGCCTGGTTACTGCAGTGAACACTCATACATATGTCAGGGACTCGTGGCAGAACACGTTACTTTGCCAGCTTTTCAGACGAGTCTCAGGTCAGGGTGTGGTTCAGGTAAAATGGAATTGGCAGCCTCATCCAGTCCCTGGACAGTTTTTTGTAAACATAACTCTTAAATTACTTGTGTAGCGCCGACTGTGTTGCAATAATGTCCTCTGACTATTCTGTATGGGTTTTCTTCATTTAGCTTGGGGTCTCTGCTTGGCTGGCAGCCCTCATTGTGTTGTTCTGTGATATGGGCAAATACGTGCACAGCACATACCACTAGCACATTATTTTCCTCTAGTTCTACACTACCATTCAACCCAAGTCCCTAAAATTTAATGGATGGTGCTATGTGAACACAGTTCCCAGCTCTCCAGTTCTTTCATAGGCACCTTTAAGTCATAGTTCATGTACGTCTTGTGCTACAGAAAGCCCCGAGCAGCAAGATGAACAGCAGTTTTAAATGTACACGAGCAATATAAGTGAAATAAAAAATAATAGCACAAAACATTGTCTTAATAAAAAGCAACCAAGCAATTGACAATAAGCTAGTCAGCAAGATGAGGGATGTAAAGTCTTTGTCATTACAGGACAAATGCCATTTTCTGTCTCAAATCTGATGGCTCCGGAACTCTATCAGCAACACCATTGCCAAAGAGACCTTCCAAGCTGCTAATAAATGCACAAGACACACAGCATAAGAAGATATCTTCCCTCCTTTTTATTATTATTATGAGAGGGCAGTGAATATAAATTTCACTGACTGGTGTGTATAATAAAGGAAGCTGAGTGCCAACACTGAGAAACACTGAGGAATGAAAACAGCCAATAATAAATAGCTGTAAGGATAAAACCATCCAGAAGGCAAATAAACACCATACTAAAAGGCTGGAGTTCACAATGTTTTGTCTATGCCCTCTCATACACAGAAGAACAAAGTTATGGACAGAAGAAGGGGAGAAAAAAACATAAAAATATATGACCAGATTCTGAGATAGTGAAAAGCAAGGTTAGAGAACTGGTAATGGGATCTTTGTGAAACGGCAAAAGGAAAGTGTGCCAAAGGGAAGAAGGAAGAAAGCATAATGAATCCTGAAAAGCAATAGTGTGGAAGAAAAGCAACAGCTCTGGGGATTGTTAGCAATGAGTTATCACAGGGTTTCTTGCAGACTCAGGCTTGTGTCTCTTCCTGCAGCTCTGCATGTGGTCAGAGCTGGAATAGCAAAAAATTCTTGTCTCTTCACCAATTAAGAGATCATAAAACTACACTTATGACTAAATAATAAACTGTACTTCCTTGCTTTCTACCTAAGGGAAACGTTGAATGTGGTAAACTGCTGATAACACAGGAGAAGATGGCTTAAGAGGCAAGCATCCAGAACAGAGACGACTCAGCTTCGTGCTCCCTGGGAGGAAAGGATGTTGTTTACTACCTTACAAAGGGTCCCTCCTCCGGACCACAGCAGCTCTGAGAAACCCTCCCAGCTACATATTGTTTGTCATGTTTTCTGGCAGCCTCACATGTTGCTGCTGGATCAGTATTTAGGATACCTTTTCGTACTGCAAGTGGGCAAGGTAAAAGTCATCCCAGAGCTGGACCTCTTTTTTAAACTTTGCAAGAGCACACTGTTTGTCTACCAGCCACACTACGTACTGCTCCAACAGCCTCAAAGCTTAACACTGGCCAACATACCCAGAAGGACATGCCTAACACAGAGAGTGTAATGCCAGTAGTTTGTTGATATCATGAAATGCAGAAGCACATTCCTTCCTAAACAGGTGGAATTTACTAAATACCACCACAACAAGGGCAAGCAAAAAGGCAGAAAGGTTTCTGCACAGATTGAGCTCCAGCTTTGTTTTTCCTTTTTTTTCCAGGGACTGTGCCCTGTTTGGAGCTTTGCAAGGCACAAAGGGACATCTAATGGTTTGTTAATACATTGCAAGCAAGCCCAGTGCTAGAATTGGTGTCATGTGATTAATTCTTCCAGGCCTGTGTTTTGCCAGGTACTTACATCTTTTCTACAGGGTTTTCAGTCTATCAGCTCATTTCTTTTGGTTTCCCATTCCTGAGAAGAAAAGAAATTTGTATCTCAGAGTTTTAGGTATCTACCCCTTTCTCAAAACAGGGTTATAAAGTGAAAGACACTGAGGTTTGCTGCTGCTGTGATAGAGACAAATGAACTCACTCTTCATTCCTCAGCCCAGAAATATTAGACCACTCCACCCTCAAGCCCTGAGCTCCTACTTTCATCAGTAAGGATACTAATGTCAGCTGGACTTGTCTGTTTTACATCCTTTTAGTACAAGGAAAGGAAGCAGTAATTAAACCTATGCCCACCTTTGTCACATAACAGTGGTTCTGAGCCATATAAAAACTCCTGCTGGGAAAAACAAATGTATTCCCAACAGGTTGTGTCTTCTCACACCAGTGAGAAGTACAGTACGTGTACAGGGCTTTGTGTTGCACAAGGAGTGTCTACCAAAGCCAACAAAGGAACTCAGGTGTTGGTGGGCTTCTGTGTCCAGACTTGGTTTTCTCATTTCTGTTTGTATCAAAAATAATTCTTCCCCTTCTCTCCTCCCCACAATAAAAAGGACTAGAGTCAACGTCTGTGGATTCACTCACCAGACAGTCACTCAGTGGACAGTCTCTCAGCCACTCCCCACCAGCCTTGTTCATAAGGGGGCATTCCCACAAATCAGAGTATGTTTTGTGAATCGTCTTATGGCAATGCAAGACTGTTTTGAAACTGGAATCCAAGCAGAGGTTTCAACTGAGTGATATCCTGGAAAGGCATGTAGTCATCTCACTTGATTTCTCCAGCTTCCCTTCTCTACTGACAAGTAGGCTGTGTTGGAGAAAATCCAAATCTCTAATCAGGTACACTTGTAAGAAAATCAGTTTTCTCCACACAGTTTTGGAGCTATTTCCCACATTTTCAGATTGAACCATCTTTTTGGAAGCATTTTGCCTCCAGCAACACAATGGGAACACTCATGTTCAAGAGATAGTTTTGCCCTAACAGTGATTGCCTCAGTGCCCAGTCCAGCAGTACAGCTAGTAGGATGGTTTTGATAAGAAAAATTGCATTAAATGAATTAGCTTTTTGAAATTAATCTTTTTACTAAGAGGATAAGTATTGGTATTTTCAGTGAGGAAAATATTTTGCACTTTTTTACAATTTATTCATGTGAAAGCTTTCTCTAAACCACTCGGATATTATTGAATGGCTCTAAAACCTTTTGCCTCATTAAAAATGGTTAAAGACTGGTTTGCTGTAAACCAAAACGTTCATATTTTAGATTTTTTTCAAGGGTGATTAAAAGGAGTTCTATGAGGGCAAAATATCCTTTCATTAGTCTCTGTAGTTGCAGGATCTGCTGATTGGTATTGTATGACATGCAGGTTATTGCACCCTAAACAGTTGTGGATAGTTACGGCACACACTGGGTGATGACAACAATCACTTCATGGTAGAGCTGTCCCACACGCAAAGGGAACTGTGGGCATTTCAGCTCTCATGGGAGAAATGCATGGTTGTGAGTGCTCGGCACCTCTCTACACATGGCCTTTGCTCCCAATTCATACACGACTTTCATAAAGGGCCTCCTAAGACCCATTAGTCTTTATATCCGTCCTGCTCCTGTGGTGTGTGTTGTGGATTTGCACACTTGATGAAAGAGATGGATCAGCTGCTAGAGAGCAGCAGCTTTACCGGGCATCCAGCGTGAGTTTGCACCTCCTGGGAACAGAAGGCGTTGGCTGAAAGAGCTGGATAATGCGTGTTTGATTTGTTCTTTGTCAAGGTCACACCTGGCTAACTGCCTCTGCAAGAATCCTGCGTATCAGTAATTTACAACATCCCCTTCTTCTCCGCAGATGAGTTTTTGTTCTTCCTTTGAAAGTTCTCTTGTCTGCTCCGAACTCTACCAAGAGAAAGTGAGTGAAGGGGCCTCATTATTTTAAATGGGGCTTGACAGAACCTAACAAAGAGCATAAAACAGAGCAATTTTCACAGGCAATAGCACCAAGGCAGTTAAAGCAAGGCTGAGAACTCAATTACAGCCCATTACTGTCGGAGATGTCTCTCGCTCTCTTGCTCTTTCCCTAGCCGTTGGTTTCTGCAAGACAAACTCAGTATGGGCAAAGGTCATTCACTTCAGCTGTAGCATTTTGGCTAGTCATTCACATCAGGCACAGATCAGTGAGGATCCCAGTGTTCTCACAAATACGAGGGGAAAAACAATTCAAGAAAAATGTGTTTTCTCTTTGCTGATACTGCAAAATAGCAAAATCCAGTCAACTGCAAGGTAAAAAAACAGCAAGTTCTTATGCACTGTTCTTGCAAAAGGTTATGATATGAACCTGTGACACATCATGCATACATGCACACATATACATCTCTAAACAATGCATGCACATATCCTGGTTGCACTTCTTCCTCACCAAACTGTTTATCCAAGGTCTCCGATGGACGATAAAGATTATATTATAACTTTTTTCATAATTCTTCTGGTGAAGAGCCAGCTGGGAGCAGATTCAAATCTTAGCATAGGCTACAGTGGCTTAAAACCTGCTTGATTTCTGCCTGCCCATGAACAGCTCCACATGGTCTTCAAGACACATTGCAATATGTGTCAATGTAAGGCTGAGACACTGGGATGGCAGGGCTCCTGGAGACAGGGCTGCAGCACAATGAATAACTGAACCCCTTGTATGCAACAGTTGATTAGCATTGAACAGCCTGCTCACGGGCATTCCTGGGTATGAGAAACGGACCCATTTCAACATGTAACAAAATGGTTTTGGAAAAAATGTATTAAAAGAAGGTTAAGGTTGAAATGACAATCAAGTTAAGAGATAGCAGATTTAAGGTGAATTGCACAACATAATCCACCTTTCCTGGATTAATTATTGTTACATTTTTGTCCAACATCCTGTAGAAAGGTGGCAGCTGAATTTGGAATAAAACTCCAAAGTTTATTATGGAAGAAAAACATCCTAGGTCCCAGACCAGCTTTTAAAGCAGAGAACACCTGTTCTGTTCTTGCCAGCTTCTGCCTCATTCATTGCCTATCCTGTGTACTGAAGAAGACAAGAGTCCTGGGGGGGAAAGCAACGTATGCTTGTTGAGTACAATTTTGACACTTCCTCGGCTTCACCATTTGACTTTGCAAACTTTTAATATTGTCATTGTGGCACATATTTTGCTTGGACTTGCACCCTGACTCCCCCACCAAAACAGTCTCATGTGGAACAAGTCACTTTACTTCCCTGGGAGGCTGGGTGCCAACACGAGACTCTGTTGTTTCAGCTAATGGAGTAACTGATATCGTCGGTAGACTCTTGTTGCCTATGTGAACTAAGTACAGCAGGGGAGATAACACACATTTCACTGCTGTGGCCTAAAACTATTTGCTGGAAGGGCCAGGTCTCTGCATTGAGGGAGTTCAGACCTCTGGATGCTGTTCCATATTTGTGACAGGGGGTAAGGTTTAGTGTTATGACACAGTCAAAAAACACAGAAGAGATGGTTTAGGGAAGCCTAGAAACATGCACAACACATAGGGAACATGTAAAGAGCATTTGGTAGCTACAAAGATTTTCTAGTGAGAATGTAAAAATTCTGATTTACAAAATGTACTAGATTTTGCCAGTCATAACAAAGAGCTTTTCTTTCTTCCCCAACTCCCCCTGGGAAACAAATGTCATGTCTCTCTTGCAAAGTACGCAGACATTAGAAGACTTGCTTAAAAAAAAAAAAAAAATTAAAAATGGAACTAATTCTTTAATGAAAAACAAAGGAATAGACTATTTTCCCTTACCACCTTCCTTAAAAGGGTTGAATCGTCTTTTGCTGCAATTAGAGAAAATATGTAATTGTCATTGAGTGTATTACTTTACATGAATAGAGTCTGGTAAAATTCTAGAAAGAAAAGAAAATGCAGACTTAGGATAGAAACTGGTACTTAACATTTAGCAATGAGCATTACTGCTCTCTCTGGCTGTTATATAATTATATTGCTGGTACTACAAGGGCATTAGTACCTGCACTGTGTACCAGTTTTCCCATTATTTGTTAAACCTTAGAATCGGTTGTTATTTCCTTTTTCAGTCTCCCCCTCATTGTCTTTTCTAGACATTCTAACAGATGCATTAAACAAACGTGCCTGCTGCATCCAGAGTTTTCCGAGCAAATAAGAAGTTTCCTGCAGCTTTTCAGATAAATGTGTTTGCATATAAGGGCTAAATGTTCCTGGAAAGACACTTAAAAATTCCAGTGAGCAAGCACAATGCTCATTTTTCAAAGAGTTAGCGGAGTGGAGCTGAACTCTGACTGGCTGCTTGGAAAGACCAAAGCACTGCCTGTGATGTGATCCTTGCACAGCTGCCGGCAGATGCTCGGTCCTTCCTCCTGCCTCTACCCCCAAAGCTGGCATCCAACTGAATGAAGTCTCTGCCCCAGCAGCTGCACACATATTCCCAGGGTGTGTCATATCAGGAGCCAAGATCCCAAGGAGGTGGGGGACAAAAAACTCAAGGAGGAACACTTGTTTCAGAATCTTTTTCATTCTGCTCATTCAAAGGAGGCTGCATGGTTTTGACTTTGTCATGCTGGTATATCTCACAATGGTCAAATAGCTCCCCTAGGCTAACCCGATTTCTTCTCTCTTAGGTAGTTGCTGATGCCTGCAAATATTTTACAGTTCTGCAATGAAGTTTTGGCACGTTGGGTCTCAGCCACTAGAAGAGTTTTTGTGCCATCAAGCATGTTGAAGGTTATTTTCCATCAGGACCTTCCTCCCTGGCTTTTGATGGGGTTGAAAGATGTCTTGCAGGACTTGGATGTTGTTGAAATCTAAGTAGGTTTCACTAAGAAGCTGTACAGTCCTCTTTTATGATACCCATCCCTTAAAACATGTATTGTCGCTACCAGCATTTTCAGAGCTCTGACAGTAAATCTGATTCTCCTGTTTCTTGCAGGATTTGTTTATTTTTATGCTCCCAGGGTAATGGCTATATTTCTGTAATGTTTGAAATAATGGCTAGCAGAAGGGTACACAAGCATAAAGTGGGACCTCCAGGCCATGCCACGGTGTAACAAATGTCAGTATTTCTCTTGCTGCTTTGTTCTCCTTCTGTTCCATTTTTTTCCGCTGCATAACCTCTCTTTCTTCTCTATGTACTCTTGAGCAATGATGTTCCACTTCTGTGTCTCATTTCTAGTGACTTTTCTTTTTCCTGTGAAGGCTGGAGAATGGTGGACTGAGGGGAACTGATGAGGAACTGGCCATCCCACCTCTCTCCTTCCTGTTGCATCTCTGACACATTTTCTGTTGTTTACACAAGCTGGGTAGATGGGGATTTTCCACCAAGTCTGTGGCCCCTGGGTAGATGGGGATTTTCCACCAAGTCTGTGGCCCCTGTCTCATCTCAGATGCTTCCTGCTCTGTGGTCAGCTACTGGTAGGAAAGGAAGAGAACAAATGAAGCCAGATGACCTGATAGCCCTCGTGGTGTGTGACTGCCAGCCCCACTGGTGGGACTTATGTGGTAAAACAGATTTTAGTCTGCTCTCCTATCTACTTATCAATAACTCCTTCCCCTGAAATAATATTTTCTGCTTTTAAGCACTCTTCATCTTGTCAAGCTCTAAATTGCTTTGGAAATCACACATTTGAAAGCCCAAAATCTGACCTTATTTTCATGTAGATGGATGAGAGTAACCGATAATCTCCATTCAAGTTGTATTTTAACTCTCATTGAAAGCAATGAGAATCTTTAAGTTCAGGAAGACCTACAGAAACTGTACATCATGCAAGACTGCATCAGCAAGACAAGCAACTGATTTTCTGATAGTCAGAACAAAAAGGAACTCAAGGAAAAAAGACATATGCTTCTCTGTCTTTAATCTCAAAGACACTATTGAATGCCTTCTCAGAGAACCCCAAGAAAAAGCTGCGCTGCCAGCTCTCTTGTTTCCACCCCTGTTCCCTAGAGCTTTCTATACATTTCCCAATAATGATGAATACAGGAACCCAGGTAGACACATCGGATACAACCATGGTTCTAATAAAAGTAAGATACACAGAAACTGTCTTTCCACTCAGAGAGCATTTTTTTCTCTGAGACAAACTATGCCTCAAAAACTTCTCAGCATAAACCCTCTTTCATCATTCTGAGTATCTTCATCCATTATACCAGTCTCGCCTAGAAGAACATGGCAGCATTCAGATTTTAAAGCCGGGCATACTACAAGATAGTTCATTTATTTCTCATTCCCTGGTAGCTTCACCAATTCCTATGCACAGATATCAGCAGTTATTCTTGAAGGAATAATAATCAGAGAAAAATCTTGTCTTAGGAGGTTTATGAGGAGTTTCATATAGCAGGACATCTATGTTTTATGAGGATGACTTCTTCATCTGACCTAAAACCTTAGAATCCTACAGCAATTTTCATCACCAATTTATTAACAATCACTTGCCCATTAAAGTGTCCATGGATTTCACCAACCTCAACTTTCTAGTTATCATGGTCAACATTACAAAATAAACGCATTTTACAACAATCATGTTCAAAAACCCCCAGCACAACCACATATTCCTCCACAAGCCAAGCAACTGTGAAGAACACGAGGTGAGTGTGACAAATAACATTAAATAGCACCAGATTGCGCTTGAGAAACAAATGCAAAAAATAACCAGTTTTGTAGATTTGTAGGATTGTCAGGGATCCTACAATAGACACACTGAAATACATGAATCCCTACCGTTCTCAAACTGAAATGAAAACCATACAAGTGAAGTTAAATGAGCACCCCACAGCACAATGGATTCCCACAGAGCAGAAGGACCCAGTTATGAATGGGAGGGTGTTTTTAACAAAGCAGCCATTCCAACTCTGATCACCAAAAAGTATTTGTGTGCTAACACTCACAACTCATGGACTCACCAGATGTCCACCAGCAGCCTCCTTTCATTTTACCTCTTACTGAACTGTCTGTTCCAAAATGCAAACTACCTCCTTCCCTCTCTCTCCCACTTCACTACCAGACTCGCAGCTTTCCCTTTCCCACATATATTGCCCACTGTTTTCTCAATTTATTTAAGAGAGCAACATAACTAGATCAAATGGAAAGCAATTGTTTCTAGTCTATACTTCAGCTTGGGCTTCAGTGCTCATCATATCTGACAAAAAGACTGTGACAAAATTTTCTGTGCTTTCCATCTCTGTACAGAGTGGTAGTATTCTTTATTAGACAAGCTGACAAGCTTCATTAAATTTTTCATTGAATTTTAGCTGGACATGGAGTCTGTCTTAAGACAGTACATTTACAGACAAACAAATTTTGTGCTGGAATTCAGTAAGCATTACGTACCATCCAGCTGCATTTAATGGAGTCTCATGGGTGTGAGCAGCCCATAACCTATTAATTAAAAATGGTGTAGCACAAAGGGACCCAAAAGACTGCAACTGTACCTGATAGACAATTAAAACAAAGCGCTCATTGCTTTGTTGCTTGCTTGTAGTGATAAAATAGAACAATCAGAAAACTCAATAAAAATCTACCAGTTTGTGTGGAAAGACACATGTTTTGTGCAAGACTGGAAAATGCTAATCTATTTGTGAGCAGTGTTACAAATATGCTTTTTCACATTATGAATTCTTCGGTGGCAGAGCTACTTTATGTGATTTATGTCCTGCCAAAAGTTACTCCTTCATTTCCATCCATTCTACTATTTGTGCGGGCTTGGTCTAAAGATGTGGAAAATAATCTATTTAACACACACACACAGAAAAAGCTCTGTGTTTTTACCACAAAACTCCCCATAAAAGGTTGCTTTCTTTTAGCAAGATTATACCCACAGATACAATTTAGAGTAGAGCACTGATAAGGGGCTGGTAAGCACCAGGGGAGTGTTGGGGATGAGGGAGGAAGGGAAGCAGGTTGAAGGCAGAAAGATCTTAAGCAATCTCTCGTGCTGAAGGCTGTCACATGGAACATTACTCTGAGTATTTCCAAAACATTTTCTTTTACTAACTGATCCAAAAGTAACTATTGGAAACACCTAGATCCTTCGTACCTCTCTAGAAAAAAGATTTGACTTAGTAAACCTTATCAAAGTGAGTTGAAAATGTATAATACTGTCCACTAGCAAACAGCCCGTAACTTGGCCCATAATTCAGCCAAAATCAACCGAAATTGAAGTTTAGATTGCATGGCAGTTTAAAAAATACATATTTTGCATTCTTTTTTCCTCTTTGTTTTAATTGTGATCAAAAGTGTATGCACCCATTTGAAGAGAAAGGCTAGGATTGCCTATTTTGGCTTTCACTAAAACCAGAAGTGACTAGATGTTATTACAGACCCCATTTTCATTCCAAGGTATGTAGCTCCCATTGCTGTAGATAACCATTGTAACTTTTAACTGCTCAGTCTTCAAATCTTTTAAATATGAGGATGTCAGCTCTGATTCTGCAATCAGATCCTGGCTTTGATCAAGGCAGACTTGAGCCATCGTGATCACTACCCAGAAGACATACTTATTTTGCATACAGTATTTTTCTTATAAAATCCGTGTCGGATATTGTGCCTGTGTTTCCATCAACTTTGTGGACATTTTGGACAAATTATTTAATGTTTCTTAGTCTTCATCTCTGGCAGAAATTTTAATGTGGAAAAAGCAAAGAATTAAGTCTACTTTGGTTTTAGATATTTTGTCATAGAGCTGTTGAGCTTGGGATACATTTCTAATTGCCTGCCTAGGCCATTCACCTAAATTACGTCAGAGCTGATTTAATTATCCCTAAAAGCTTCCCTCAAGATGAAATTCCAACCTAGCCTTAAATATCTCGCAGTATAAAGTATGCCTAGAATTTTTTGTTGTCCTTAAAATAACAAAACTATGTTACAAGAATGAGTTACACTACAGAGAAGGTTCTCACTCTTTTTTCATACCAGGAAGGCAACGAGTACCACACTCCTGTGAAGTTTTCTGCCCTGTTATCCGGTACAGAGTATTCCCCAGCCCAGCTTTCATACTAAGCATCCTTACTGCCGAAAACTCCCGTGTATTAGCATGCAATTACCTGACTCATTATTGTTTTCGAAAGAATCAAGCTGAAAATTATTTTTGCTCCCTGAAGTAAGTTGCTAAGTATTTGTGAAAAATTAAAAACCATATATTTTGGTGCAAAAAGCATTCATCTCGGAGATGCATGAAACAGAGCCATACCACAGTTGCCACAGTGTAAGGTATAATATAGCTACTTGCCTGTAGAATGCATCACAGTTTCTTATACCGCTTAAAATGATACATTTTCTCCAGGGAACTTCAACTAATATGCAGAATATGAACTTCAAGCAACCAAACTCTCTTTTCCACAATGCATTTTTATGGTTATTGATGTATGGCAGCACCAAAAATGGTGTCTATTTAAACATAGATACAGATAGAGATTTATAGATATGTTTCTCTTTAAGAAGCTTTGTTTTTTCTACAGAATCAGCATTTTTCCAGATAAAAATCTTTATGTGCACACATTGTCAAAGATATTTGTCTTTGGAAAACAGTTCCAATAGAAATTTTTAAATAGCTGAATTTTGAATCAGTACTGCCAAATACCTGCCTTTGGCCACCTCCACACTGGACCAAAGGTTTACTTGTGGGCGCCATTCTCTGACGCTCATTGCATGAGGCAACTTTAGGGTTAAGTGAAGCTTCTTATACATGATGTAAGAAGGCCTTAAAACTAACATACAAATATGTTCCCGGAGAGGAAGGAAACTATGGATCAAAGCACTCTTATCAGCTTTATTATCCATATCCTTAACGTGCCTGCCATACATACTTTTACTACCTGCTCAGGGTTTGCTAAAAATAAAGGTGAAGTTTGATACTGTTTATACCTTCTAAGATATGTAATATGTAGAATATTGCAAAAGCGTTAAGAATGTTGTACCAAGGTTCTTTGAATAGCAGAGGACAATGCCCCTCTCTTGTCTCCCAGATAAGCTATCAACTTGACATTTGTTTCTAAATGTCAGCAAGACCAGAATGGGTGAGATGAGTCACTGAACTTTTTTTGCTGTTGGGTAGGGAGCAAGACTAGTTTAAAGTAAGAGTATGGAGAGAAGAGTAAATATCTGTAGTCAGAAGGAGAGGAGAGGCTGTTTTTTCCTGCTGTTTTCTGTCCATGTCAGATTATGGACACAAAGCAGCAAACAGTTCACTCTTAACTAGCCAAATCAGAAGCTGAATGGATGTTTGTAATGTGACGACTGGTTTATACAGGAAAAACTGGGAACAGTGCTCAACCTCTGGAGGTGGTTTGGAAGGAGGTAAAAGAGGGGCCTGTGGCTGACGCTCATGGAGGAGTCCTTTCATTGAATACTACCTGGAGAGCAGCAGAAAATGCAGAATACAGGGCATGTGTTTTGCATCTGAGAGGAGTGAAAATGGTGGCAGAGGAAGACTGATAAGGCTCCAGATCTATGCTGTAAAGGCAAGAGTAAGCTTCAATCAAAGACTGCTGCCTGAAATGCTTTTGAGCTAGCTCTTGCAGAACAGGGTCAGCAACGAGGACAACCACTGTAGTTTTAAGAAGCTATAGAAACTTCAGAAAAGATTTTTAAGGAGTACGTTTATGCAGAATTCCTGGCAGGAGACTTCAGTTTGTTAACAAATTTAAGGAAAGCTGGTAAATTTGGATAATTTAATCTCTCAGGACCTGTTTAATCTGAGGCCCCTCACACTGAAGCACCCTTGGCAAGCCCAGAGCTTCAGGAGCCTCTGCAGGAGCTGGCACTGCCAGAGTCTTGGCTTTGGAGGGGCATCCTTGCTGGCAAACACCAACTGGGGCTCCTTCTAGATTGTAAGAAGAAAAGAGATGCTCTGCAGCCTTGGACAGTTCCAGGCTGTCTCTTCCTCCACCCATTTTATTTTTACAAAATTCATTTGCCTCCTATACAAACACAGCCTAGTTCTAGCTTAGCCCTGCTTTTGCAGGTTTCTAAAAACGGTTTTAAGTGGAGCTCTTACTGTATTGTAATTGAGAGAGTCATTCCAGGACTCTTCTAGAAATTCTGGCAATAGCTCCAAAATTACTTTCCTTGATCGTTTATCTTTTAATCTCCCTATTTTATCCACTTCTTCTATCTCCACTCCATTTTTCACCTTCTTTTTGGTCTCTTCTTTACCATCTCCATGTCTTATGTTGCTCACCACTGTGTTCAAAAGAACAACATTAACCATAGACATCTTATCCTCCCATGGGGAAATAGAGAACTTGAAGAGAGAGACTGTACTGGTCTATCTTTTATTTTTTGCTTTGTTTTTCATTCCCCCCTTATCATTCACTCCTATTCCTTTTCTCCTCTTCTCTAGTCCTGCTCACCCTCTTCTTTTTCTTACTCCCTGTTTTCTGTTTGTGTGACAGATTCCCTGACAGAGTAACTTGCTGCAGGTCAGCTGAAATCAGGAGAATTTGGTTTTCTATTATCACTACAGCTTTGCCCAACAAAAGTTAATGTAGCATTGTGGTTGTGATGATATTGCCAAGCTTGAAAATGGTATTTCAATTCTAAATCACAGTCATTTATAACTTTCTCAAAAAAATATTACCTTTGGGGCTGAAATTTTTCATGCTCAGTCTCAGTCCAAGACTGAATTGGTTTTAGAAACTTTCAAAAAAATCAATCCAGCTGTTTGTATTTTTTTTCAAAGTTATCCAATCAGGAGGAGAGAAAAAGTGATTTTCACCACTTAAGGTATTTTTCATATGCTTTTCATCCCCAGTAACTCAAACCAGCTTTATTTTGAAACATCACCCTTGAAAGTGAATGTACTCCTGAATGATGCATTGCCTTGTTTGAAGAAATTTGGTTTGGAAATTACATAGTTATAAACATTAGAACATTGTGTGCTGAGCATGCACAAAACATTATTTCCCTTCTTTGATTTAGACCTCTACCCAATAGTGATTAATGTTCCCAGGCATGAATATTTGTTTGTGCACTCATGAAAATTAGAGATGGAAAAGGTCTAATGCATCATCTAGTTTATCTTACCTCCAAAGGCTTGATACCTGCACTCTCTATTTGTACATGTGGCAGGAGCTGAGAGTCACAGAAAGGTCCTTTCTTGAAACTTCTTTGCAGAGCTTTAGAGGAACAGGGACAGTAATTTTAACTCTGAAGCACATCCCTCTGTTTGTACCTTGGCTTTGCCATCTAAAACATTTCCTAGAACTTCCTGCTATGGATTTCAAGAAACAGTAAAATATGTACTCAGCAGGTTGGACTATTGCCCAGTCTAACCTCAGGCAATGGGACTTCCTTCACCTGTTTTGTAATTTTGAACAACCTGAAGATCTCATTGTCAGGAAGTTTCCCTCGCTATGCCTCTTGTGTTGTCAGGATCTTCAGGCTATGGCAATAGTCAAGTCATGACCATTTATGTCATCATAAACAGTACCCTTCTCTCTTTATTATTTGTTCCTTATTATGAATACATATAGTCTATTGTGCCATTGGCGATTCACTTTTGTTTAGATAATCTAGTCATGCCTAGCTTCCTTCATCTTTCTCCGTAAGCCAGTTCATCTAGTCATTCAGTTACCTAACATGACCCTTAGCTCTCATTGCTCTTATCCCTCTCATATTATCTAAGCATAAGTGGTTGCTATTGCTTTTATTTGCACTCCTTCATATTTGTCAATATGTGGGGTTTTTTTTAATAGCAGTGCCTGGAATGGAAAACAGTTCTCATTGGTACCTAACAGCATTCCATGGCAGGTCTACGCTAGGAAAACATTTCAGCTGGTTAGGAAACAGTAGGTATTTTTCCTGTAAAAAAAATAAAATTGGTTCATAACTTATCTTTGTTCTTAACTAAAAATGTGGAATATTTCTGTGGCATTAAAAAAAAAAAAAAGAAAAAAAACAAGAGAAACAAGAAATAATCCACAAAAAAGTTTAATGTCACTGAAAAATATTTTGAACTGGGACATTTCAGACTGTCAGCTATGTTTTTAGGGCAGACTAGCTAATACACTTATATAACAGAATTTTAAAACTAGATTTGTATCTGTGCAGGAAAAAAAAGAGGATGTTTACAATTGTGTTAGCATACCACAGTTACTCCACCATTCCTCAGAAGAATTACTGTGACCAAATGACACATTTGAAGGAAAATAGCAAAAGAGAATATTTCTTCTTCAATCCCTGACATGTTACTTCTGGAAGAGCTTATGCAATTTAAAAAATAACAAAGTTTTTCAAAATGACCGTTAGTTTTAGGGGCCTCCATTTTCTGAAACAGTGAGCTGGAGCCTCATTTTCAGAAAGAACTAAGTAGTGCAAGTTTGAAAAGTGGACTTTTTTAGTTGTCTCAAATTGGAGATTGCAAAAGGAGATACCCAGAATCAACATTTCTTTTTGAAAACATGTCCTAAATTGTATCACTGGGACACAGGCAGTAGCATAGGAGGTACAATGCAACATAAACAGTACCCTCGTATTTCTCTTTGCCTATTTGAAAAATACCACATCTGTTCAAAAAAATTTCACATGTTTGAATGGAAGTAAAATGAAAATTTGGCTATAGCTGGCAGATTAGAAGTTGTTATTTTTCTCTAGTTTATTTATGTAAAACCCAATAAACTGTTCAACATATAATCGCTTACATGACCTCTGTGTACAGAAAGCAGTTTTCACATTTCTTAATTTCTTCCAAAAATTAACGGAAAGTGGAAATTTCCTTCTCAAGAGAATTCTAGATAATCTCAAAGCCAGGACAAGCTATTGAAAGTGTAAGTTGTCAGAATATGGAATCTTTGCAATTAGATGGTTTCTAAAATGTAATTTGACGGTGTCCCTTTAATCCTATTACATCTGTTCTCTCTTTGTTGGCTAATTAGAATGATTGGCCCTTGTCATTTTCATAAAATCCCTTTATACATGTGCATTATCTTTCCTTCCCATGATCTCACTGTAATCATCTTGACTCATCGGTAAATATATAAAGCTGTTAGAAACTCACTCAGACACATACATGGTGTGTATATCCTCTTAATCTGTGTGTACATAAGTAGGAATACACTAATGCACTAAAGTGGGTGAAAATTTTCTTCAAAGTGCTTTTTGCATGACAAACAGTCTTTTAAATGCAGAGGAATTTCCATGAAACAATGTCTCATGTTCTTCAAAATGTTATAATGTGATTTGAAAAAACAGACACACCTAAAATGTTCTTTTTTTTTAAAGGTGTGAATTTTATTTGTAGCCTTTCTGTTGTGATATCTTGAGAGTGTATCAGCTGGGACCTACTGCAGTGATATGATTTTCCTGCTGGCTCTCTTTCCAGACAAAATAACAGGTTGGAGTGGGGGCATTTAAAATTGCTTCACTCTTGGCCAAAATCAGTGATACTGCAGTCAGCAGTAGTAGCAAGGTGGGATGGATGCTGTCTTGCTTTCACAAATCTCACCTTTACATTCTGCCTCAAAAGGAAGATATTAGCCTTTTGTGGGGCTGATACACTTAACAAGAAATATTAGCCGTTAACACTCTAGCACAGTGGTTTGGTAGGCCAGGCACACCAAGATAAAAAAGCTGCTTTGCTGTGCTTATGTCATGACAACCTTTCCTGATGATTGCAGTTAACTTTCAGCAGAATGAAGCATGTAGAACAATTGCAGAAGGTAAGCTGACCCATGGTAAAGAAGTTTAAATGGAGGATTTTTTTTTTCTTTCAACCCATATTCTTCAACTTCTCAAAAGACCGATTCATAGGTATCAGTTCCCCAAGATTCTCTCAAGAGAAACAGGGTTTAAAATTATTGCATTTGTATTGCATGCAAATGATTGCAACTGTGTTTTACATTTTTTTTTGGAAGGTTCCCTACTTCACTGTTTTCAGAGTACGTCTACATGATGGCAGGGTTCTTGACCTTGTGGTCGAAGTAATAATCCTCAGCTGGCACTATCACAGTTATTACTCTCACAAATATTTGTATCACAGCTGCCAAAGCTTCAGGATATTACTGCAGTACCAATAATAAATATTAATATTTCTACAGCAACCAATTGCTCTTAATTACTTTCACCACAGGAGCCAGGTGAAAGAGGAGCCAAGCTCTGAAGAAGAGAGGTCCTTATTCAATGCAGTATTTCCAAAGGAGAGAAGTAATGCAGAGGGAACTGGAAATTTGCCAACAAAAGGAGACACCTGAAAGAGGAAAAGATAAATATTTAGCCACTGAGATCTGTTAAAGTACAAAACATCATCTATAATTCAGATTCAAAATTACTATATTTAAATATTGTCACAGCTGTACTACAAGTAGGCCTATGCTGGCAAATTACAAGGTAAGTGTGAGACACGTACCTAAGTCTTAACTTATTTCCTCTCCCCTGAAACTGGGGCTGTCATTGGAACACTTTTTTGGACTGTTGCTAAATTTGTACTTTTTAGTTACATCTTTATCACAACTCCAAGCCTGAACAGTGGGAAAACTGGAAAAAGAGATGACTCCAGAATGAGTCATCCATTGGAGACCTTGATCCAAATTTTGTGCAAAAGGGTTGGGTGTTGAGCATCCTGTGACTAGAAGAAAGGCGGCAGAGTAAAGCTGCTGTGGCCACCCAGCAGAGGCAGTGGGTGCACCGTACAGCACGTGCATGCAGAGGCTTCGGCTAGGGGAGCTTCACACTGACCATGCCTGTAGCTTTCAAAACTACCCAGCCTGTCCATGCCAGCATCACTGCCTGGTGCCAGGGGGCTGGGTATGGAAACCCCCACAGAATTTTAAAGACCTTTGTGTTCCAACAGGATTTGGGAGTAACTGGCTGAGAGGCGATTTGCCCCCTTGTGAATAACACAGCAAAAAAGAATTGGAAGAGACGAAGCTGGACTTCCCATCCTCTGGCTTCCTAACAAGACTCAGTGACCTGTCACCTGGCTGTTCAGCAGGAGTTTAGACAGGGAAAAGTCGTCCAGGAGTGTTGTCCTCTGACAGAAGGAAAGAGTGAAATTCAATGGCACAGGAAAGCTAGTTCATCTGGACTGAACAAGGAAATGATCCTCTAGAGACATGGGAGGTCCAGAGAGGATTTTAAAAGAGTCTTCATTCCTGTAGAGGATTGTATCGTATCGTATCGTATCATATCGTATCGTATCTTACTTATTTTTACATAAAGCAGAGCAAATAATTTTGCAATATTGTCAAATCTCCCCCTCTTGAGAAATTGTTCTCTGTCTTTCATTGTTCTGATTATTATTCTTGTTCAGCTATCACAGAACACACCCTTCCTTTTTTTTTTTCCTTCTTAGGAATGAAATAACCAGTTTCTCATGTAGGTGATGAGAGGAACAGGGAGAAACTGATTATAATGCTTCCAAATGAGTCTTCACTGTGTCAGTAATTTCCTTATCCAGCAATGGTCCAGCAGTCATCACAGTCTCTGTAATCACAGGAAACATAATGTCCAGTGTACCACTGGTATTGGCAGTGTGGGATATATCACAGAAGAACATCTCGGCTCCAGGCCGTACAAGAGAGGTCTCTAGACATGTCCTATGAAGGTGTGTACACAGAATTAAAGCAGTTTCCAAAGACTTTCCAGTGCTGCAAAGCTTGGCTGTGTTTCTCAAGAGCCTGAAGATGTTTGTACCTGGAGCTTTGACAGTCAATGGAGATAAAGGGCATCTGTGGAAAAGCCAACTCTTGGCCACCAGAGAGGAAAAGGTTGATGAGGGCTGTAAAAAGCAGCAGGAATGCGCTGAAAGTTCTTAGGAGGTACAGAAAAGTTTCAGTTTGTGTTCTAGAAAGGATGTGAAAGGAAAGACTGCTTTTATAAGCACTGCAGTGCAGAGGGGTGGGTAAATTCAAAGCTGGCTGGGAAAGAAACCCTAGTGTGGGATTTATCTGAGATTGGCAATCATATAAAGGTGAAATATCACCACAGAGAGAGCTGTTGCTTCTCTGTCATAATCTTTAAGAATCCTTCGATTGTTGTGGATGGTTCAGATGATGGTCCTTGCTCAGTCTTTACCAGGTAAAAAACACCAGTGAGAATATTTGGATGTTGAATGGGGCGTAGGGGAATATGGAGGGCTCTTGTGGGAGGTCATGAAAAAAAAGAAAGGAAGCTATTGTCTCTCAGCTAGCTGTCAAGATAAAGTTTCCAAAATCTACAGCTTCCTTACAGTCCTTTGGTAGGCAATTGTTGGAGAGCTCAGCTTAAAGGTACACTTTGGCTGTTGAGCTTGCTGGGCAGCACAGCACTGGGGTCCTTGCCCTGGAGCCAAGCTGGTGGCTGGGTGGTTTTGCCATGCTTGCAGAAGTCCCCACATCTTTTTCATTGCCGTGCTCCTCCCGGCTGGCACTTCGTCAGCTCAACTTGAAAGGTTTGTTTGATTATCACCAAGTGTTTGGTTATTAAAAACAAGCTGTCAGCCTCACAGCCTACAACTATAATGTATAATTAAATGCATCCTATCCTCCGTTTCCAAAACACTGTTACAATAATGTCAAGTTGTGATAATCTAGCGAAAGGCGGTGGGGAGCGGGGGGAGACAGACACGTAGGATGTTTCTGTGGCTCTGCCATGTGTATCAGCTGGGGAGATTACGGCCTCGCACCCCGGGCTGCTGTGCTGCAGTGCCACCCCAAGAAAAGGGGCAGTGACAGTGGATCCAAGGTAAAATAAAAAGCAAGTGTTGAGGTTTGTGTGGGAGCCGGGGGAGAGAAGGAGTGTGAGGAGTCCTCCCCCTGGGGAGGAAGGAGCGGCAGAGACAATGTGTGATGAACTGACCGCAACCCCCATTCCCCGTCCCCCTGTGCTGCTGGTGGGAGGAGGTGGAGAAAATCGGGAGTGAAGTTGAGCCCAGGAAGAAGGGAGGGGTGGGGGGAAGGTGTTTTTTTAAGATTTGGTTTTATTTCTCATTATCCTACTCTGATTTGATTGGTAATAAATTAAATTAATTTTCCCCAAGTTGAGTCTGTTTTACCTGTGATGGTAATTGCTGAATGATGTCTCCCTGTCCTTATCTTGACCCATGAGCTTTTAGTTATATTTTCTCTCCCCTGTCCAGCTGAGGAGGGGAGGGATAGATTGGCTTTAGTGGGTACCTGGTGTTCAGCCAGGGTCAGCGCACCACAGTGGGTAAACAGTTACTGCATGTAAGAGAAAGCAATATAAGAAAGGGAAAGAACCCTCTCAGTTTGCCCTTTAGTGCAGCATTTTGGGTTTTATAAAGTGTCTACTATGCCAGGAACCATCTGAAACAATTTTACAGATCTTTTCAGCCCAACCTCCCATTTTGCCTCCCTGTCTCACCTTCAAATTTTCTTCTATGATGAATGAAACAATTGTGGTTTTTTTTTTCTTGTCTCCCTCTCTCCAATTTCCAGTGCAGGGCCATGACAAGAGGAGAATTATTCCTGGTCAGCAAGAGGATCTCTTTACTCTGATGAGCTAAGGTCACAAGCAGTTTAGCTAAAGAGGGTACAGAACCTTTTTCAGCACTGTTAGAAAAAACATGTGGGCAAGGAGTTGATTCAACATAATGTCAATAATCTTTGCCAGCTCTGCAGTGTGTTTTGCCTCGTCTTGCAGAGCTATTTAATTTCCTTCCAAAATGCAACAGCTTCAGAACCCCCTAAGCATCTTAAGGGGGTACATCCGATTGAAAGTCAGTGGAGCTGACCCTCCTGAGTGCCTGCAGTACTTCTGAAAGGTTTGCCCAACAGAAGCTGAGAAAACCCAGAGGAAACTTCTTTTTGCTGAAATTGGTTCTTCCTAAGGCAGTGGGCTCTCAGCCTGAATAACTGGCCTGGTTTTCAACAGCTAGTAAGTCAATAGGGAAGTGCTCAACATCTTCTCAGACTTAGGATGCTTGGAGTTCAATTCAAGCCCTAAACATAGGCTTCCGCTGCTGTTATTGTGCTTGCAGCCGTGCAAAAGTTTTGCTCAGAGCTGGCAGATATGGCAAAGAAGGTCCCGGATAACTGTGTCCTTCTGGAAGGACAACTGGAAGTCTTGCAGAGTACCTTACAGTAATCAAAATGACAATAATGTTGTATGTGTATATTTTGGCCTTCAGTATAAATGGGGTCAGCCACTGGAAGTCAGGAGCAAACAGATTTGCTTATGCTTCAATTTGTTTTATGCCCTGTTACCAGGCTTATTTTGAATGGCACTGGATTTGTGCAGGTGAATAAACAAAGATGTTGTTCACTAGAATCATAGGTCAAAGGCTAACACAGGTTGGGCAGGATCTCTGGACATAGTCCAACCACTGTTTCAGAGCAGGGTCAACTTCAAAATTAGATCAGATTACAGATAGTTTATCAGAGTTTTGTATATCTCAAGAGATAGAAACAGGGATCCATCCAGATTGGAAGGGACCTTTGCAGATGACCTAGTCCAACCTCCCACTCAGACAATGCCAATTAGAACAGGTTGCCCAGTGAAGTTTTGAATTTTTCCTGTATGTCAATATCTCTTGTACTAGGGAACTCAAAACTCAACACAACACTCTGCATGCAGTCTTAGAAGTGCCAGGCAGAGGGGAATAATCACTTCCCTCAACCTGCTGGCTACCCTTTTACTAATACAGCCGGGTACATGGTTGGCTTTCTTTGCTACAAGGACACACTGCTGAGTCATATTCAATTCTTGTTGACCAGGACCTCTCGGTCTTCTTGTGCAAAGCTGTTTTCCAACCAGTCAGTCCCTGGCCTGCACTGTTGCATGGGCTTATTCCATCCCTGGTGGGGGACTCGGCATTTGCCTCTCTAGAACTTCATGTTCCTGTCAGCCCATTTTTACAGCCTATCTAAGTCCCTCTGAATAGCAGTTGTACCCTCCAGCAAGGCAGCTGCTCCCCCTGGTTTGGTATCATCTGCAACCTTGCCAGGATTGAGCTCTATCTCATCACCCTGGTTGCTAACAACCATGACAAACAATATTGGCCCAGTATTAGTCCCTGAGGGATGCCACCAGTAAGGGTCTGCCAGCTGGACTCGTTACTGCTGATTGCCACTGTCTGAGCCCAGCCAATTTTCCACCCTCTCACCAGCCATTTACCCAGTCCATAGTTCTCCAGCTTGGTTATGGAGAGTCCATAGCCTCTCTGGGCCCTTGTTCCAGTGCTTAACCACACTCACAGTGAAGATTTTTTTCCTTATATCCAGTCAGATTTACTTTTGCTGAGACTTTTGATCATTGATTCTTTTATTTTTGCTGTGCACCTCAGAGAAGGGCTCCGTCTTCCCCATAAAACCACTTTCAGTTGTAGCAGACAGAAATTAAATCCCTTTCCACCATCTCTTCTCTGGGTAGGAGAAACCTAGCTACATCCATCTCTCCTCAAATAGCATGTTCTCCAGCCATCTAGCCATCTTCATAACACTCTGCTAAACTTGCTCTAGTTTTCACTCTCTCTCTTGTAACAGGGGATCCAGAACTGGACGCAGTGCTCTAGACGCAGACTCAGGACTGCCAAGTAAAAGGGGAGTGAGTGCTCCCCTCAACCTCCCAGCTATGCCCAAGGTAGTCTCTACCTTCAAAGCAGAAGAGGCAATGAGAAGGCTCTGCTGGAGATGGGGACTATGATATGTCCTGGGATCCCAGTCTTCCCGTCACCCAGCTTGGAGAGCTCGCTGATGTGTACCACAGCTTTCATTTGGACAATGTCGATGGATTTCAATCCTATGGGTCCAGGACACAGAGGTAAGGAGGTGTGTATACCCCCAATTTTGCTCCTATATGGTGTTTGGAGGCATCTGGGACTAGATACTCAAAAAGAGCTACTGGGTCCTGCAGGCTATGCTATAGTCTAGAAGACTGCTCAAAATGGAAGCTGTATACCCTGTATAAATAGTATTGGGGTATGGCTGAGGAGATGGAGGGCTGGGGAGTCTTGTTTTGACATGCACAGCCCATGCTTTTGGGACTTACATGGTAGCAGTAAATTTGAATCAGCTGTGTATGACAAATCTTAGCTGTATATTGCGGACTTGCTTGTGCAACAGAACAGCCCCAGTGGGACCCAGATTAGATTTGTATGGGAAGCATAGTCAGAACTAGGTATTTTTCCTTTGGGAAAATGTGTGTGCTTTGAGCAGACATCTGTGGGAAAGATAAATAAGTAGCATTGTGATCCACTGGGTGCAAGGATAAGAGCTAACTAATTGTACTGGTTTTGGCTGGGATAGAGTTAATTTCCTAGTAGCTTATGTGGTGCTATGTTCTGGATTTGTGATGAAAACAGTGTTGATAACACACCAATGTTTTAGCTATTGATGAATGGTGCTTACACAGTATCAAGGCTTTTTCTGCTTCTCAGACTGCCCTGCCAGCGAGGAGGCTGGGGGTGCACAAGAAGTTGGGAGGGGACACAGCTGGGACAGCTGACCCCAACTGACCAAACAGAGATGTGATACCATATGACATCATGCTCGGCAATGAAAACTGGGGGAAGATGAAGGAAGGGGAGACATTTGGAGTGATGGTGTTTGTCTTCTCAAGCAACTGTTATGCACGATGAAGCCCTGCTTTCCTGGAGACAGCTAAACATCTGCCTGCCACGGGGAAGTAGTGAACAAATCCCTTATTTTGCTTTGCTTGCACGCACAGCTTTTGCTTTACCTATTACACTGGTTTTATGTTAACCCACAAGTTTTCACACTCTTACCCTTCCAATTCTCTTCCCCATCCCCCTGGGGGGAGTGAGTGAGCAGCTGTGTGGGGCTCTGCTTCCTACTGGGGTTAAACCACAACATTAATATTTGTGATCAGTTCCATGGACAGCATGTTAAAGACTGATGCAAGCTACCGAGCCTTTTTTCTTGCCTGAATTAAGTAGTTTGGACTTTACTGAGATTTTCAGTCTTTGGGAGAATTTTAGGAACACTTCCCTTTTAAAAGGTCTAAGTCAATAGCTGTAAAAGGAGGGCTGCCACTGAGATTGCATATTGCTGGAGCAAGGCAAGAAAAACAAAAGCTGAGGAAAAGCCAGAAATGGTAATATTTGTTCAGCAATTTATTGGGTAGTCATTCCAATGTACTGGACGTGGCTGGTTTATCACTTTTAGACTGATATTCATGCATGTTTTAAAAAATAGAATGAAGATGAGGATTTTTCTGTTCGTGGGTTTTTTTCCCAGCTTGCTTCCTTTTTTTTTCTTATGTATTCTATGTAATCCCACACTGATACCTTAATAAAATATTCTTACCTCTCATACAGAAGATTTATCATTGTTTTTAATTAAGAAATCATCAGCCAGTATTTGACAGGACATTTTCAGCCTCATTATAAATGTGTTCTTGATTAAATTTCAGGTATATTCAATATCCTGTAAATCAGAGAAGAGTGTTTTCTCTTTTCTACTATTCTATAGTAAATATGACAGATATGATGTCTGCCAATAACGTGCTTAGCATAAAGTACAATGATGTTAATGGGGAGCTGAAAACTGTATAAACCTGCCTCCTCAGAGTGGAGCTGAATTCAGTAGCTTCCCCAGCTTGAGAACAGTTAGGAAGGTGCTTACTGGCACATCAAGAAGATTTCTTCCTGCACAGAAAGAAAAAAAAAAGAAGGTTGGAGGTCCTTAGTCTGTGGCCTTCTCAGGAACGGGGTTTCAGAGTTGGAGAGAAGGAGGAAGAAAAAAAGTAATAGAAATTGAAGCTGAGTAGAGGAACTCAGTATTGCATGCTATGTGATGGGAGTGTCAGTGTAGAAGCAAATATATTAAAAAGGTTTATGTGTATGTTTTTGTTAGAGAGGCAAAGGGAGTATCTGGAGAGGGTAACAAGCACTCAGAGCCTTGCATGTCAACAAAAGTGAAATTATGAATCTAGAAAGTAAAAAGGAAAATCAAGACCTGATGGCAGGAAGGATAAAACTCACTAATGGACCTCACAGAAACTGCCTAACCCCCCTGCCAAACAGGGCTTAAAAGGAAAAAAAGCCACAAGACTGCTTCCTTCTATTTTGGCAGATGCTAGGCACCTTCTCTCCAGTAAGCCCGGTGTACCTGGATAGTCTGACATCCTTGCATATAATGTCTATGGCTAGTTATATCTCACACAACCTTTCCATGCTGGCATCTCCTCTTTCTCCTTTCTTAATAAACCAAATTTCAGTTAGACTGGCTGGGTGACAAGGGGTTTGTCTTAAGGTTGTTGAAAGATGCCCTGCACTCTGGTTGCCACTAAAGGGTCACTCGTTGCTGGGTCTTCTCCCATGCCATTAACTGGCTGATGATGTCCAGGAAAGTGCCTAAAAGCCAAGGACAAGTACCTAGTAGAAGGTTTGCAGGTGACAGTGACTACCATAAATATGTATTTTCACACTATATTTTAATCTATTTTGGGTCCCATAGCACAATTTGAGGGACTTTGGAGCTTGTCTGGTGCTCATTGCCGTAATTCTCCTTGTCTGGTCTGGTCTGGTCTGTCCTGGCCTGGTCTGGTCTGGAGCAACTTCTGAAGTATTAATAGTTCTACTTAACTGCACTCAGATGGTGCTCCAATGTGTTTAACACCTCCAGGCTAACATTCTCCACCCCTTTTACAGAGCTTAGTACAATTTCTAAGTGGTGCATATTTTAAATAAGGGTGACCCACACTGGCATTGACGTTAGTTTTGCTGACGCCCAACAAAAAGGAGCGTACAAGCTGAAAAACACAGAATTGATTTCACATTTGTTCGCAGCAGCATGACATAAAATTGCAGTGGATTGGAAACAAAAGGAAGTTCTGTGTCTAGAAGGAAGAGACTGAAAGGATGTTTGGAAGTGATGATAATGGAAAAGTTAACTGATGCCAGAAGTGATTACGCAGGAGGCTTCCGCGCAGTGTAGCCGCCTTTCTACAACTTTATTCAGCAAAATTTGGCACTATCCATTGCCTGATGCCCCCAGCTGCCCCAGCAATCTTTCACACTTCTGCAAACACTGGTTAATATAACATTTTCCTGCTCTGCTGCTTAAGGACATGTATCAAAAAGATGGCTTAATTTCCAAAAGGCTATGATGTATAATATGGAAATAGTGCCACATGTAAGCTCACTACTAATACTTTGTCCAGTGCATTTTGTCTGAACACACTTTAATGTGTCAGCTTTTATTCCTGATTTGTGCTATAGTTATGTTTTTCCTTTAATCAAAATGAAAATAAAGACAAAGGAAAAGCACAGACTGGGTAGGTAAATTAATTCATATTTTTATTGGGACACATGATCCTAAAATACATGTTATTCTGTACTGAACCAGAATTTTAAAACCCACTGCAGGTAGGGTTAAACTGGTAGGATTATATTTAATTATTTCTACTCCTCCTTCTCTTGCCTGTCTGACTCATTACCCTCCTCTAATCTCCCCAGCAAGACAAAACTGAGTAACAGAGGTGGGTAAACATCTTAGTTTTCAAATGACAAAACTGAATTATGTGCATGAAAATCTAATCAACAGAGCTGAGCAGGAATTTTGTGATCCAACATTTTCTCATTAGAAAATGCAGATTTGAACATAGTCTAATGGGACAGAGGGAAAGACAAGGAAAAAAAAAGACATTTCCATAAGGCAAAAAATTTCTATTTAAAAAGGCTTGTGCAGTAACATTCCAATGTTCCATTTTGAAACAACTTTTGATTTGCTTATTATTGTGGTTAGGAAATTTAATGATAAAATAGTTCTACAACATTAAATTATTATATTTTAAAAATTAATCATAAACTTGCTATATTAAAGTTTAAAAATATTCAGCATCAGAAATGAAACCTTCTGATGATATCAAGAAAAGCTTTGACCAAACAAAAATAAAAGCCCTGAATTTGTTTTATGTAACACTTTAAATGTTGTTTGGTTTCCTTAACTTTAAGCAAACAAACAAACAAACACCACAAAATCTTGTGAAATATCTTGTGGCATGGACAACTTTATTCTTGCCGAGCATTTGTTATCAGTGAAATTTACCAACAAAGCTTCTTGAAACAAAATAAAGTCATTGGAATTATCGGTGGATTAGACAGGATTTACTTTTCTGTACTTGCACAAACACCATGTGATCTCAATGAAAACTTTCATTTTAAGGCTTCAAACTTCGATGCTTAAAATAATCTGAATTGTGTAGACTGGGGTTACTTTTTTTTTATTATTTCTACTAGAAAATTATCTGCCTATGGAAATTAGATAAAACGGCAGGCAGTAGACCCTGGCTGGCTACAGTTAGAAATGTGAGCTCTTTGAGGAGGGGTAGTGGGTCACTTCTATCTCAGTCTTTTGTCTTCTGTTAGGTCTTGAAACCCTGGTATCATTTTTTGGGTACTGTGCAGACTCTGTAGCACAGAATGTACATTGCTGCTAGCCTGGGTGCTGAGGACATCACTTGCAACCACCAGCTGCTGCACAGCTGGCCGGGCTCCTCCTCCCCCAGCACCTTCCTTAACTTAGGAGACATTTGGGAGCATAAAGGATGATGGTAAGAAAGAAGACAGGGAGAATGCAACTTCCTATCTGAAGCCGTCCTAGGTTAGTATAATGAGATGGATCTTAACTAAGCCTGAGGCTGATTTATACTAATGTGATGCTAACCTGATATGTGTCCTGGGTCAGGGTGTGCAAAGATGGTAGTAAACAGATCCCAAAATGTAAACTCTGGTCTGTAGTACTGTAACAGATAAAATAAATCATCGCATTAGGCTCAAACACAAAGCACTCTGTTTTAGACCAGGTTGATTAAATTGAATTAAACTGAGCTAAACTGTATTTTGAAAACAATTCATGCTTTCATGCACTGTGATTTGCCTCTCAAAGGAAAAAGATATTAATCTATATTTTGAGAACATAGTGTGGGCTTTGCTGAGCTAATTCTGTGCACAGACTGCACTGTGCATTTTCACAAACCATTAACGGGAATTCAGAGGCCTCAGTGCTTTCTCTATTGAACCTCCATCCGATATTAGCACTTGGACAAGTGCTGTTGAACTCTTTCAGCACAAGGGAGGCCTTGGTCTCAAGGAGACCAGCACGGACAGAATCTGGAATAGTAATATCGTTAACCTTTAGGGTACCAGAGACAAATCTAATAGCACTGGCGTTTGTGCTAGGCTCAGACCTTAAATCATCCCTTTCAGTTGATATATAAGGCCAGATTCTGTAGTGTCCTTTGGCTGCTTTAAGCTGTTCCTGTAAGGCAACAAGCCCTAAGCTGAAGTTGACTGGCTGGTTAAACCAAATTTATGTTTGTTTTTCACTGCTAGAAAGACACAGTTAATCTGAACCATGATTTACAACTGCTGAGAGAAGAGTGTCACAACATTATCAACCTTTAATGATGATGGAATGGGTAAGCTCTCATAAGCATGTTCCTAAGGGACACTTATAAAGAGGTTCAGGTCTAGCAGTTACCCCTCCATGGACTGGGGATCTTGTGTACATAAAATATCTGACCAGGGTATGGTGCCCTGATATTCTGTTTTATTTCACTACTTAAATAGTGAATGGCTAAAACCTGGAGCGGGTGGGTGGGCGCAGAACACTTAGCTCTTCCTCTTCTTCATGGTATATTCTAAGGGAAGCATTTCTGCATTTTCAGAGGTATCCTGCATGTTAAAACACTTCTAACCAAGATCCCAAAACAATAGCAGCTCTCAAAGATATTTTTCCTGGATGAGTAACTGAATCTTTTCCAAAAAATCAGCAGCGCTAGAGATTGTCCATAGGGCTGGGTTATACCTGTCAACTCCCTTTTGCTCTGATACAGCAGGCACTTATCTTGTCCTTCTGTTAACCTCTTTCTTTGAGAAAGGACATGTTCCCGGTGTTGCTTTAGATTCTATTTTAAACTGTAGATGAGGTCATAATGTTAGGCTATAATTCTTGGTATTGCTTTTTAGCCGAGCACTTCCATCTCTCACAAGTGACAGACCCTCTCTTGCAGGACTGCTGGGCTTTTGCCTACTATGACATACTTTGAATTCTGGGGGAAATCTGCAGGATAAGAATACATTTGAGAGACTGGCACTTTAATCAGCTAAGTGAGCCAGACTCTATTGTGCCTGGCATATCCTAAGACAGTCAAAAGGGCTGGTTGCACCTTTCTCCCCTTACTCCTAGAACAGGGATTACACCATCCTATGCTTTAACAGCCTTGGGGAGCTTTGGTAGTCTATTGCAAATTAAAGAAAAGTTCAACAAGTTAAAAGTACCCAGAATGCAACATGCATTGCCTCCATCACATGGGTTCAGAGATGGCAGAAGAAGATGATGAAAGCTGATCTCTACTGCGTGGTTCTTCCATGCATAAGGAATCTCTTGTCAGGGAGACCCATCAGCCTTTGACATCTGGAATGCTGCAAAGTACAAAGTACTCCAGAGATGTCCTTGCTGTTAGCGTTGCCCACTAAAACCCTACAAACACCATATGTTCTTGCATTCCTTCTCCAGGTGCTTAGCTTTAAGCATATGCTCCATCCCTTTGATTTGAAGACAACAAAAATGTGGAGTCCCCTGCTCCTCTGAACACAAAAGCAAATCGACAAATGCATCCTGAGACAGATGTGTCACAAGTAAGTTTTCTCCTTCGTTTGTAAGGTCTGCATGTGAGTTTTGAGATGCACTCTCTCGTATTTGTATAATGGCTCAGTTCTCTTCTTTATCTGATGCATTTCCAAGAAGGGATTTACATGTGCTTAAAAAACAGTATTATAGTTCTCTCCCTCTTAAATAAGCCATTAACTTGTGTTACCAATAAGACTCTGGGGGAAGGAGGCAGGGGGAATAACATTACAGTTAAAGCAAGCATCATAAAATACCCGTACTTGCAACTTATGCCTACACTGACAATGTCTGCAGCCCGAATGACCTGGTGGATATTTTTTTCTGCAGCATTTGCTTCAGTCCATGCAGCTGATGATGCAAGGCCTTGTAATACATGGCATGTAATGCTCTCACAGGTGTTGCTAGTTTCCCTTTGCAAGGCAGGCCCAGCATGCATCCCTAATTGTATCTTATTGACATAAAAGGCTCCCAGAAGATGGGGGCCAACTACCAAACCCAGTATAGCCATGCTTGTTTTGGAGAAACAGAGAGTGGGGGAAAAAAAGAATGTAAAGGAGAAAGAAGCTAGCAAGCTTTCCCAGCTGAAAACTTTGATGAATTTTGAATGTTGCTGTGCAAAGGAGAAAGCAATGCGATATGGCTTGTATTTGGAAAGGAGGCTTCAATGCCATGTATTTAATGCAGCATCCCCTTTTATCACAGAACTACCTGAATGTTCTCTCTCACGTGGAAGTATTTTTGCCTTCAAGTTTCCATCTTTTTGCATCATTGATACTCCTTCAAAATACTTTTTTTTTTCTCAAAGAACCCACAGTTCTCAAAAGACTTCCCTGGCAGGACAATGGCTCTGAGAGATCAGTGTGGAATGAGAGCTGAGGGACTGTGATAACTGAGCAGTAGTGAATCCTAGTCATGAAAACATATGGATGTGAGAGAGGATAGACATTATTTTGCCAGTGGCTGGAGAACAGAAATGGAAAACAACTGTCCAGCTTGTCAGAATCACCAGGCATGAATATCCATGAGTGGATATTCATTATAAAAATACTGCTATGCTTAGAGTTCCCGATTGCTGTAGGAAAGCTTCAGAAAATGTTGCATTTTGAAGTAATGCTGATACTATTTGCTATTCTGTAACCCATGGTTCTACTGAGCTGGCAGATCTTTTGGAGGGCCCTGTGCATGTAGGAGGTGAAAGTGCAAACTGATGTATGGTGCTGCCTATTAAACAGGTCTTGGAATTCACACCATCACTCAGTGGTGCCAGAGAATGTGCTCTGACTTTCATGGGGACATGAGTGCAGATGCCACCCTGCTCACAAGAACAATTTCAAGAAGGACGGATGGCAAAAGTTCTGCCAGTTTGTTTTTTTTTTTTTTTCTTTTGGAAATGCTTACTGACCAAAAGCTAAAAGTTTCAGAAAGTGGGTCAATTTGGAGGACAATTTATTTTTTAAACACGTGTGAAGTGTTCCCCTAGCCCTTTCCTGAGTGAATATTAAAATTTTCCATTTGATATTATTTTTTCTTTTGCATTGTAGTGCCCTGTTACAGAAGTCAGGACTAGAGTGCAATGGTTTAATTTTCACTGGTACTTTGCTTGCTGTGAAGTAAAAACAATACCTTTTGTTTTGCATGAAATTTTGAAGGTTAAGTCATTCAGATTCATTGTGGGTATTGTTTTAAAATCACAGTTTTTCCTGGGTTTGGTGCCAACAGAGTGTGCTGACTTGGAAAAAGTATTCAGTGCACAAGGAACATTCCTAGTGAAGAGAGTCCAACAGGGAAGTAAATGTTTACGAGTATGCAGGCCCAACACTGATGTCCTAATCTAAAATCTAGTATATCAGTCCTCTGTAGATCCCAGGTCTCTCAGCATCCCTCTCCATGGATACTATATGTAGCTATTAAATCGGGCAATGGTTTGCAGAGATATATACTGACATGCCTGGAAAAGCCATTGCAAATGAGATGCAGGTTGATGTGATAATTTTTAATTTTTTCCAGGAATTAAACTACCATTTGGGGCTGAGTAGAGTTTCCCTTCTCCTCTCCGGTAAAAGTCTCCTTGAGCAGGAAGAGTGGATCTGATTCAACCTTCCATTATGTGTTGTGGGATCCTCTGCAGACGTTGCCTTCCCTTCCCAACCCTGCCAAGGATCAAGCAAAATGGATGGCCAGCAGAGCTCTGCCTCCCACTAAATCTGCTATATCCTTTCCTTCCCTTTCCTAGACTCCCTCCTGCTTCACATTCTGCTCTAAAGGATGCATAACCATAGACTGTAATACCAAATGCACCATTATTCTGTGAATGGTGGCTTGGTTTTTTTTGTCATATAATATGTATGAGAGAAATAAGATACGTCATGGATAGGGGAAGATATATCATTATCTCTTCCCCTGAATTAGTAAAAGCACATCTATGAAAACAGAAAATTTTTTTAATAAGAATGGGATATAACAGTCTAAAACAGTTAATTTCTTTGAAATAGTCATGGCACATCCATCATCTAGGCACCAGTCCTCAGGCATCAGCTGTTGAGATGGATTCCCAAAAAAGGTATCATTTTGCCATGCAGTTATCCTTAAGGAGTGGTGTTTGGAAGGACAGTGGTTCTCAAAGAAGTGGTTCCAGAGCTACCTGTGCAGCACGTTGACCACTCATCTCACAGGTAAAATAAAAACACACTGCAGGAACAAGAACATAGATTTGTGTGATGGCCACATATGCACTTGTGGCCACTCTTGTTATGCCAATATAGCTCTCAACTAGAGTGCAAAAAGCTTCAGGATTCACGGCCTCTTCTGCTTAAGTGTTAGTAGAAGACCTTGTCTAACAAGGCTGGGAACTCTGTGTGATATCAGAGTACAGATTCATTGCATTTACCTGTTGGCCCCATTTGAGGAAGTCTTAATGGTGGTGGGTAGAGAGCAGGGATGATCTTAGGACAAGAAGTCTCACTAGCAGTTCACTGTGCCTGCTGGAAACAGAGGTGCATTGTGGGTTTGCACAACCTGCATGCTGCTAGCTCCAGTCATTTTGCAGCAGGAGAAGCCTCTCATTTGGAAGTTGAAGTTAGAAAGTGAAGGACAAGCAATGGCACTTCATGTCTGGGAAAAGCAACTTTTTTATCTTTGCAGGAAGAGCCCAGAGAGAGGTGAAGAGAGCAAGACAAATCTGACGAGCAGAGGAACCGTGAGAGCAGGCAAGGAGAAGGAGAGATAGCACACAGACAGTTTGAGAAGGAGACAAGGCACAGATAAGGAGCTGTATCTATCTAATAGATATTCTTCCCCTAATTCTAATGGAAATTCTATCTCCCAGAGCCTGTCAGTAGAAACCTAATCCACCTCCAAGGGATACGCAGCATTGCTCAAAGCAGAATCCAGATGACAACAAGGTCATTTTCATCTCATCAGCTATAACACACAGCCTGGCACCTTCCTCCCCCGCCTCACTCCCCCTTCCTTGCACAAGCTGAGAAGGAGAGGACAAGTTGAATGACAGGTAACATTTCTACAACACACAGCAGAATCCAGTGATGGCTCTTCTGCTGCTGAGGAGAGTTTAACTTTGCTTTTCTGAAGAGTAACTACTCTGTTGTTTGTTTTGGTCTCTACAGGTGACCAAGGAGTTGCACTGAACAAACAGTTGCTGGAAATGCAAAGTTTAAAGAGCTGGCAGGTGAACTATCTTTACCCGCCTTCTGACAGAGGGTCTGGAAAGCAGTGGGTATATTACAGCCTGGTTTCAATTCAGTGTTAACCCTACTTTGAGGCTGGACTAGATGACCTTCTGAAGTCCCTTCAAATTGAATAATACTATGACCTCCTGGGATATACGAGCGATATATATATATGCTCATATGCGTATGGCTACGTATATATCTGAAGTTCTTTGGTTATAAAGATAGACCACACAAGCATATGAACAATTTCACTATCCCTCAATCTTCTTGTCAGAGGTCATATCCTAAGAAACAGTGGTCACATTTCCAGGCATGACTGATCACTTCTCAGAATCAGGAAGAAACGTCTTTCTTCATTTATTTCACTAGTATTATAGGATTGCAAAATTTCCCAGGTTTGTTATGAGTTCATTTCTTCTAGTCTCCCTCCACAAGGCTACAGTCTTTCCAAAAAAGTGACCAGATGCTCAGCTGTGCTGTTAAAATGGACTCCTCTACATTAAGGAAAGACTGACTTACCAAGATAAGAGTGTTTAAACTCCAGTTCATGCTCCTGAGGATCACCTCCAGTTATATCCAGCAGGCAAACACAGTGGCTTATCTTCTTAAGGTATGTGGGGATGATACTAGCTGTTGTGAAACATACCCCAGATGTCTACCATAACAACCTGCAAACTTTCCTGAACTGGTTTACAGTACATTCTAGGAGAACTTGTTTCTCCCTCATGGTGTCACAAGCAAAAATTATTTCAGCCTGCCACTCATATCACTGAAACTCTTCTCACTCAGTAGGTTTCACTTCTTTCTCTTTCTGCTTGAGGGCCAACACTGAGCTCTATCATCTGCTGAGTGGCTCTTGATGTTTATGGAAAGTTTTTTTGCAGCAGGACAAAAACTGTACCACTGATGAAGACCAGAATTTCCAAAGCAGGTAGAGCATCCTAGTCTTGAATAGTTGGGATGACAAGCAAAGGCTTTGCCACTTTACTTTACTCCCAGACCCATATTTAACTTCAATTTGTTGCACTTGGTCCTTGCCTTGGCTATGCTGTAAGTATGCTTACATGGATCTTTGTATCTTGCTGATCCTGACCTTGCCTTGCTGACTTGACTTTTTGGTTTGGCCTTGGGCCTGCCTTGTCACTATGGTCTTTTCTGGTGATTGCTGAACTGGTGGCTGATCCTGGTTACCCTCACTAGACTTGCTCTGCTTGCCTTGCTTCGGTACTGGAGGACTGTGATCTTGTCGGTGAGGCCACCGTCCCTCCTGCCATGCTCCCCCCACTCCTGGCTCCCCTTCTCTTCAAGAGCAGCCTGCTCCTGTTTGACATGGACTATGCTGAAAGTGCAGAGATGACAAATATTCAAAACTTGGGTGGTCAGAATGGAGCGCATTTGGTCAAGCAGTTTTCAGTGAATAGGACATTGTACTGCAGCTCTGCAACCACATAGTCCTGCTGCACACAGTCAGGGACTCAGACTATCAGACACTACACTCTCTCTCTCCCTGTGGAAATGTCTGAACTCCTTACTTTTCCAGTGCATGCCTACAACCATAAGTTAGTCACAAACAGCCATAGATCATTAATGCATAACCTGTAATCAGCTGCTTCCCTTTCTTAATGACCTCCAGGATCAAGTTCAGCCTGACAGATGCCGAAGTACTAACTAGAGTGATGAAAGAGCATTTGGTCTTGGCAACCTGAGTGTGGGGGAGAAGGATAAGATATTACCCAGTTTATTTAGATCATTAATAAGAACCCACAGATCTGTAACCATTATATTAATGGACACATCCATCTATCTTGTTTAGGGAATCTGCTACTGAGAGAGTTCTTGCCAACATGGTGAGATAACAACAGATCAGTACAGTGAGGTGTGAATGCTTTGTAGTTTTCTGTGTTATCTTCTAAAACCAGACCTGGGTGTAGCTGCAAGGAGGGCACAAAACCCATACTGTAATCTGGAGTTGACCTACCTACTAAAGCATGACAGCCCAGGTATTGTGTGACTAATAGGTACTTAACATGGACACAGGTGTGCCTACATTTTAGGATATATTCTGGTAGGAGGTTAAATAGGTCCTAAGTAAGTGTCTGCAAACCCCCTACATAATCACAGGCCCCCAGAGGATGATCTCATCCCTCTAAGTGCTGCCCATGTTAAGACCACATTGGGTTTTGGCTGCATTTAATCTACAGAGGCACCCCACGGGTGGCATTTGGCGTCAGCGGTGGGTTTCATCCAGGCATCCCCAAGATGTCCCATTCTACAACCCTGTGGCAGAGCAGCATGCCAGAGCTGAGTGAAGAGAGCAAGGGTGTTCCTCTTTGTTAAACAGCTGGAACAGTTGTCAAGGGGAACACTGAAAATTGCTGAAGCAAGGACTGAAGGGCTGGCAGCCGTGGATACCTGGCTTACCTCTGCCAAAGCCCTACCGGCTTAATGAGAAAGAGCAGAATAGGAATAATGGAGACCAATCCTTTGCAACCTGATAATCACAGAATACTCCAGCTGGGTTTTTGCAGGGACTCTGAATCTCTCTGATAAGCTTGCAGAGAGCTGATAGCCTGTGGTGCCTTATAATCTGTAGTATCCAAAGCACAGTTCTTTCTAAAGAAGTATGTGTGAATAGTGTGGCATCAACCCGACCTAGTCACTCAGAACAGTGATTGCAGTAATTTACACTTATGACTCTGTGTCAATGTTAAAAGACTGAAATTGAAAGTATCAGTACTCCTATCTTACTATTCCTCTCCTCAATGGTTATTTTCATGCTCATACAAACAGTTATCATGGAGGTCAGAGAGATCATTTCCATACCTCATTTTTCATATAGCTTTTGCCCTGTATCAGAACTCAAGACACCCCAGTTCAGACAATATTCTCCATTAAAAATATTGTTATTGTCCATAAACCAGAAATCCCTGCTTTCCTCCCATAGTAACTGTCCACATAGTAATAATGAAAGATACAATTATCACAGTGTTTTCCTTGCTTCCCCATGTGCTATCCCTCTCTGAGTCCTTTTCTAGGTCTGCCCTGCGGTGGGTGCCTGGAGAGTTCACCTGTCAAGCAGGCTAACTGGTGACCTTCAAGACTGGGCCCACTCTTGGGATCCTTCCTCAGTATGACCTTGCTGCCCTAGCATGGCAGTCACATCAGGCACATAAATGAGTTGTGGGAGTCTGCTGCTTCTGGTCTTTGGACAACCCAAGCTCATCTGAGCTTGTGGGGAGGAAATAAACACCCTTGCGTTTTTTTCCATTAACTATTCCTTGTAAAGGGTTCATGGGTGATGTATATATAAATCATATAGGGGTCGGGTGGATGTATATATAGCACTGCTAGCCTCTCTGAGGTGGAATGGTAGAGCTCATGTTTTTCATACCCTGATAAACTGCCTTGCCAAGAACATTTTCTCCAGAGAATATCAGTGATCTTAGTGCCCTCCTGTTGCTAGCTAGCTGTGTGCCCACAAGACTTCTCCTGTTTTTCAGAGCTGGGATACAGCCTCTGCCCAGACCAGGCACCACAGACCACAAAGAGTTAGCACCCAGCTCAAAAGTGGAAAGAAACTTCAAAGAAATAGGAGAAATGGCAAACAAGCGTATAGGAGCATTAGTATGAGCACAGGGACTTATGGGAACATCAGTGCTGTGTTGTGCTATTGCAAACATTAGCACTTATGAATTTTGTGACTTCACACTCCAAAAGGTGCAGACTGGATATGGGCTATGTGTCCCCATGGAGGGTGGTGCTCACCCCAGCAACAAATACACTGCCTGAGAGCAAATGCCCCGGTGCTGCTCTCACTCACATCATCTGCAGCCAGCACAGCAGCATGTGGGAAGCCGGGTGCTCTGCCCCAGCTCATCCACACCTCTTTCTCTGCATATTCCTGCTGTGTGGAAGGAAGATTCAGGGACGTATCCTCATCTGCATGGGGAGACATCATTACCTGTCCAAGCTGATTTTACGTCACACCACTACAGTGGTGGAAAAAACTGGATGCAGAGCCAAGAACCTGCCTGCCAATCTCCTTTGAAAGGCAGGATAGTGGGCTGGATGTCTCAACTCTGCTCCACTCAGGAAAGTCTCATATTCCTCTGAGAGTGATCAGCTTAACTAGTAAGCACAGAAACACAACTGTAATTAATAGAAATCACAGCTTAGAAAAAGATCCAAAGAGTGAGCCATGCTGATAGCTTATAACTTAGAAGACTCATCAACACTTAATTAACAACAGAAGCATTGCAAAGTTAAGTGTATTTACAGCTGCAAGAGGCAGTTTCACTGCAAAGCTGGTCCTATCTGAATTCACTATTACTTCTAGCGGTAGCATTGGAATGTTTCATGGGAGAGGTGTGAATTAATCCAACCCAAAGCTTGCCCCAATCCCATTTCCCATACCTTTAATTATATTGCATAAATATACATGAAAGGTGGCATTTAAGATACTATGTTCTGTTGTTATGGCAACTGATATTCTAAAAAGCAATGATAAAAAATAGGCAAAGGAAAGCTATATAAGAATAAATGCATCATGTTGTTATAGCAACGTTTTAATTCCAAAGAGGTTGGAATTACACATATGGTAAGCGTTGCTGGGACCCTGCTCCCCGGTGTGGTTGGGGTCTCCCCTTTCCAATCATGTGCCAGAGAAAATTATGTTATATTACATACTGTATATTGCTCAAAGTTTAACTCTCTTGGAATTATAGGGTACATTTTACATGAGGCAATCAGTAAACATAAAGCAAAAATTTTTGGTTTATCTCAGTCTTGTCAATTTACAGGGTTGGTGTTCTTTAACATTTGTAGTACTTTCAAACTGTTTTTCTTTCTGTATCTCTCTTTTAGAAACACACTCATATGCAGAGTCCACAAGATTTGTCTTAAAAATCATGAAATTCCCCCAGCAAGAAATACATAAATATATCTATCTTCCTCAATCTTGTTTTAACTACTCCCAAGTGCCAATCAGTTTGTGTCACCTTTTCCCTCATTATTTTCTTCCGTCACACCTGGTTGTTTCTTTTTACCCTCCATTCTCCCGGAGTTGTACTCAACCTGACATAGCAAGCGATTTTGCACCTGGCAGGGGTGAAGCTAAATTTACAGGAATATTGAGCTCTAAAGGGTTATCGTACATCTATTAACAAATCTGGCCTCTTTGCTGATTTTGCTCAGCAAATGTAAGAAAACAGAATGGGGGAAATGCAGTGCTGAGGAGAGATATTGTGTGAGAATGGAACTGAGCCAGTAATTGCACTTAAATATATAATGAGACTTCAGCCACTGTATACAAGAATACTCTGAAAACACCCCATTAACAATGAAGTGATAAAAAAAAGCATCCTTGCAGAGTGCTCCTCAGTCACAAGCCACAGGACCAATACGTTTTTTGCTTACTGCAACCAAGAATAACTTCATCATCCTGTAAAGCTTCTGTGCGAGGAAAATTAGGGCCCAGTGCCTTCCCTTGCTTCACATGCCTGCTGGGAAGTGTAGGGAAGAATAGGTGTATGGGGAGAGCGGGGAGCATGGGGGGTTGTTGCTTCCCATTCACTCTGCCCAGCACACCAGCGGTGCTTGCAGGACGTATGACGCAGTCACAGCCAAGCAGTACCCTCTTTTTTTTTGCTTTTAGCTGGGCAACATCAATTTCTGCCTCCTATTTGACATAGCAGGAAACTGGTTTTTCTTCCTATGCAGATAAATGCTTGCTTCAAAGCTGCAGCCTTTCTTGCAGTTGGTGATGGGGCAGGATTTTCACCCTCCTGAGGGAGATGGCAGCTGGTGAGGATGCATTTCAGACCTAACCCTTCCAGGTCGGTGGGTCACTTGGAAGCAGAGGTGCAGCAGGAATATGGCATGCACCAGTTGTGTGTAGCAAGTGCAGCACTTAACCTGCTTTCTTTACAGAAAATGGAGGTTAATTCTGATTCAGGACATCAGCAGAGGAACATAGGCATTTGCAAATCCAGCCTACATGGGTGAACTAGGCCCTTCAGCACAGGGAGAGTGGGATGACAACTTATCTACAGGGATGGCCAATGGGGTGGTCTATCATGAAGGCATGTGGTGGAGCTGCAGAGATGGGGAAGGGTGCTCTGGACTCCTGGGGGTTACGAACTGAGACAACACAAGGACTTAGTCAACACTAAGGGTGGGATTAACCTCAGCAGGGTTTTGCTGTGCTAACGTGTAGTGAAAACTATGTCGAGACTTCTCAACAGGGCTTTCTTCCTGCTCATCTTAGAAACTTGTTCACAGATGGTGCAAGCCATCTCTGGAGGTTCTCATCTCACTTCACTGGTGAGAAAATGGAGAGAACTGGGAAAGATATCCTGTTTCTGGATGTTAGCTGAGTAGGATCTAACCTGTAAATTTTAAATAGTGAATATAGCCTGCCTGGGCCTCACTAGAAAGCACTCAGCTTGAGCATCAGAAAGGTTTACAATGGGAAGATGTGACCCTTGGGTACCAAAATCATCACTAGGAAATGCTGGGATCACACCTTTGCTAGGCTCAGGTACAGCTCAACTTTGAGGCACCTTTGGCTATGCTGTTGGTTTCAGAGGATCCACAAAGTTCCTGAAGGCCTGCACAATACCTGTGGAGCATGCGTGTTGTGCACATCCAGTGCAGGGGCACAAAAAAGATCACTAAGGCTGTTTGCTAACGCCCAGACTGTGCCCTGAATGCTGACCTCAGCAGGATTAGGGAGTAGCTGATCCAGCTTCAGGAAGCATTGCAAAAAGAAAAAAACAGAAGTGGCTGAAATTTTTAATTCATGGTGATCTGTTCCTCTGCCTTGTTTTTTTTGTATTAGCATGGACATTTAATTGGAAAATCCATTTCTTATTGAATCTGGAGGCAGACGCTTGTTCAGTTTTTGTTTATTGTTTGTCAATAGTGACAGCCAGCATTTGTTTAGATGCAGTAGGTGGTTCATTTTTTTTTCACTTAAAGCCTCAAACAATGATCCTCAGTCTGGGTTTGTTCATTTTCTACCAGAAAATATATGGGTAAAAAAACAATTTTGCAATCAGTTCTCATTCTTGCTCCTGCATCTTGATGGTTGTGATTCATTGACTTTCATACAGGCTTCTCTTTACATTCAAAACAACAGTGATTTTCTATTTTCTCAGTTTTTCTCTTCTCCTGTTCATCCTCTCATTTTTCCTGTGTCACCCAACACCTCCTTCAATGCCCTCACTCAGCGGGGGGACTTTGTCTTTTGACATTTTTTTTTTTCTTCAAGTTTCCAAAGCTGCCAAAGCCCACCTGCTCTCCAACCATGACTCCAGAAGGTTGTGGGTTTCTTAGGGAACTGCTGGCATATTTGCCAGCCCCTTGCAAGGGTACTAGATACCATTTTAGACACCTGAGAGTATCAGATGCCCATGTTTAGGCAACTTAATCCTTTTTCAAAATCAGCACAATGGTATCACTTCCCTTATGGTGATACAGGTATATCCATTTCAGGATGTCCATCCTTTGTACAGATGGGAATAATCCTACCCCATTTCAGAGCTTCATTATGGGCTTGTTCATTTAGGGACTGTATTACTATAACAATTGCGTAAGAAAAATGACATTCATAACCAAAAATAACTAAATCATTACTGATACTGAATACAAGACTCATCAGTAGGTGGGTGGTGGAAATGATGGCTCTATTTTGACCACTAGGCATCCACCTGCACCAGGTAGAAAATGGGTACATAAATGCACTCACCACATTGAGCCTAGCTCCAAGATCTGGAGAGATTTCACTGGAGACGAGAAAAGGATTTTCATTCCTTTGCTAAGCCTGAGCACACCCTTGCCTGGAAGTGTAAGGTTAGCTTAAAGTTTAAGTAGTAGGAGCACTGTTTACTGAGATCTTGAAATGCCTGTACAGAACAGTCTACTCTCAGAACCACTGAATATATTAAATTCCAATAAGACACCTCTTCTCTCTAATCAGAACTGAAAGTCTGGCTTCAGAAAACAAATAGGATATTATTTTGTCATAATGTTGTGTCATGGATTGACCTCAGCCGGCAACTGAGCACCACACAGCTGCTTGCTCACTGTCCCCCTCCCGGTGGGATGGGGGAGAGATGGAAGAGTAAAAGTGAGAAAACTTGTGGATTGAGATAAGAACAGTTTAATAATTGAAATAAAATAAAATAAAATAGTAGTAATAATAATAATCATGATAAAATAATATACAAAACAAGTGATGCACGATGCAATTGCTCACCACCTGCCGACCGATGCCCAGCCAGTCCCCGAGCAGCAGCCCCCCCGGCCAGCTTTCCCCCAGTTTATATACTGAGCATGACGTCACACGGTATGGAATGTCCCTTTGGCCAGTTTGGGTCAGCTGTCCTGGCTGTGCCCCCTCCCAGCTTCTTGTGCACCTCCAGCCTTCTCAGTCGGTAGAGCACGGGAAGCTGAAAAGTCCTTGACTGGTGTAAGCACTGCTTAGCAACAACTAAAACATCGGTGCGTTATCAACATTGTTCTCATCCTAAATCCAAAACACAGCACTGTACCAGCTACTAGGAAGGAAATTAACTCTATCCCAGCTGAAACCAGGACATGGTGTTTTGTATTTATATCACTAGGTCTGAAAGGAATTGCAACAAAAAAAAATTAAGGGAAGAAAAAGAAAAAAACATGTCCTAAAATGGTTAATGATCCTCAGCAAGCAATCTGTCCAAAGAAGGAAAGATTTCTTTGCCAGTCTGACAACTGATCTATAATTTTGTTCTACTTGGTTAGTGTTCCCATCCCCTCCCAACTCTGCCTTGTAGAGCTTCTAGGAAACTTCAAGGAAAGAGAATTCTCGTTCTCACTGCACCCCCACCCCGGCCATTTTCAAGATAGAGTTTAGCTGAGCACTCCCGGCACAAACTGCTAATGCCTTCCAGGAACAAGCCCAGCATTTCCAAAAGGGGCCTAGATGACACGCTATATACATCCTCAGCTAAAGTCCAGGGTTAGGAGGGGCATACAAGAGACCTCGGGAAACCCAGTCTGTCTTCCCACCACTACAACAACAGTCTTCACATTGTTGTAACTTGGCCCAGCTCCTGTCGCACATTCATCAGCTGGGCCTTTTCCAATTCTAATCCACTCCTGATATGAGCCATTTCTTCTTTAAAGGTTCTCTTTAAAGGTCTTCATTAAAGGTTCTTCAAAGGTTTCTTGATTCTTCTGACCTTTTGCATTGCTCCCTGAAGAAGCATTAGGGGTGTGGGACCCACTGCAGTTACTGCACCCATGAAATATCCTTTCTATGCAGTGTTGACACTTCTCTAGAACAGTGAAGTGGCTTCAGGATGACTGAGTACGGATGAACCAGAATAAATCAGAGGAATGTAAAGTCCTGTGTGAGTGTGGTATCTTCAGGGAGCTACAGGGCAGGGTTTTGCTCATGCTAAAGTAAAAACATTAGTTTGAAGAAAACTGGGTATAATTAATTTCATTTTAGTTTTGCACTGGTTGGATGGTCCCCCAGACATACATAAGAAGATTGTCTTCTTCCTAACTGTGTCTGTGTCATCTTCACTGAATTCCTCCTGCCTCTGGAGTTGGGAATTATCTTTTATTACTGAGTTTACTGTTTGACTCACTCATTCAGCATTCCAATGGGCTTCTCAGGGTGAGCTGCAGGATCTGTGATGCATGCTTTCATGTACGTCTGCCTTGTTCCAGAGAAGTTCTTATTAAAAAGCAACGGACAACCTATTTGGTTCAAAGTCCTCCTATTAAGTAGTTTCAACCACTAGCGGTAAAAGAAGTATTGGTAGGATTGCCCTACTTGTGGCCAGCAGGAGTAGGGAAGTGATCGTGCCCCTGTACTCGGCACTGGTGAGGCCGCACCTCGAATACTGTGTTCAGTTTTGGGCCCCTCACTACAAGAAGGACGTTGAGGTGCTGGAGCGTGTCCAGAGAAGGGCAACGAGGCTGGTGAGGGGTCTGGAGAACAAGTCTTCTGAGGAGCGGCTGAGGGAACTGGGGTTGTTTAGCCTGGAGAAAAGGAGGCTGAGGGGAGACCTCATCGCTCTCTACAACTACCTGAAAGGAGGTTGTAGCGAGGTGGGTGTCGGTCTCTTCTCCCAAGTAACTAGCGATAGGACGAGAGGAAATGGCCTCAAGTTGCGCCAGGGGAGGTTTAGATTGGACTGGACGTGAGGAAAAATTTCTTTACTGAAAGAGTGGTTAAACATTGGAACAGGCTGCCCAGGGAAGTGGTTGAGTCCCCATCCCTGGAGGTATTTAAAAGACATGTAGATGCGGCACTTAGGGACATGGTGTAGCGGGCATGGTGGTGTTGGGTTGACGGTTGGACTCGATGATCTTGGAGGTCTTTTCCAACCTTAATGATTCTATGCCTGGTGCTAGTGACAAGGATGTGTGACTAGCCCGGCAAGTCCTGCTGGAAGGTGAAGTGCCAGCCAGTGTACATGTCAGACTAACATAGGGAGGGAACGCTGTGACATTCAAACTAGAGCAGCAACATCACAGAAGCTTATATAAAAGTTCTGGGATTAGGGCAAAGCTTTGCAGAATGCAACAAAAGATTTAATCAAAATTGACATTTTCTAGTATAATTGAATGAAAACGGAGGCAATTGCTGCTGCCAGCAGTGGAGTCAAACCCAAACCAAAGGTGTATTTGTGGTGGACTTTAACAGCCGACTGTTCAAGCTCCCAAACTTCCTTTCTCTGGAAGAGTGAGGGGTACGTCAGGAGGAAGGATCACCTTCTGTGTGTCCTGTTTCTCATGTTCTTTCCATCCATCACATGGCAATACTGGAGATAGAATCCTGTGCCAGAAAAATCTTTGCTTAGTCTGTTCCAACCAGCAGTTCTCTTAATTACCAGATTCACCAGCTGTCCCAGAGAGGATTCATTACAGGGGACTTAGAAAATATCATTTATTTGTGATGAAAAGAAAGGCCTGGACTAAAGCTTCAAGACACCTGAAGGTGCACAACTGAGTAATAAAAAAAATCAGTCATAAAGCTTTTCATGACTTTCCTCTGGTCACCTTCCTTCCTTCACCCCTCAGTGGGTGAAGTTCTGCTGACAATTTTTTTGAACATAGGCTGCAGCTGCAACCTAGCCTCCTGCTCCAACACAGAGGTTCTCAGACTGTGTCCCACAGAGCACGTGGGACTGGTTGCCAACAGCAGCTGCATGCTCACATGGTTCTGGCTCCTTCTCTTCATTTCCAGCAGCTACAGACGAGTTAGAAATAGTTACAAATACATTTAAGTGCTCTCGTAATGGTACTTTCCCATACAGGCAATTACTATCATTGGCACAGGGGGATGTAATATATCTCAGTGAATAGAAAAGGCACTAGCTACACACTTGCAGATTATAGTGCTGATGGTCCACAAAAGCTCTATATTAAAAAAAAAAAATCTCAGTATTAATGCAAAGAATCCCTGCTATAAGGACGTCATAATTAGCTGGTAATGCTTAATCTTTTCAGGTCACTGACTCCTATCAGTGCAAATACCCTTTGGGTTTCTGGATGTCAGACAGACCTAATAAAGGCTCTAGGTTCATTAATTCTCATGGTAATAATGTTTTTAATTTGTTGTATTCTTTTCATAACTAGTATTTGGCTTTCAAAGCTGCAAGTATAATGTCTCCCTTTAAGGGAGGTTCTGTCTGGAAGAAAAAAACAGTAATTGCATGATCTGTAGATCAGCTTCACTTAGTTAAAAAGAGAACAAAAGAGAAATTATTTTTCTTTCTGTCAATGTCACAAACTCAAGAAAGAGATCTTAGAGGCAACCTGCATCCTCTTGGATGGCAACTGAGACTGTACATGCTTCACTCCTAGCTGTACACATCCAGGAGACTTAAGGTAAACTGTTCCCACCAATGTCTTCTCTTGCCTCACAGGCAACACACCTGTACTTGGACTAACACCGAACTTCATCTGACAGACATGAAGAACCATCTGAGGAATAAGTTGTTCAAAGGCACATTTTCTCAAATCTTCTTTATCCTGAGATTTCTTTGCCCTGGATCCAGCTTCCCTTAGAAAGTCTAGGACAACCTTACAGCCTATATCAGCTGCCAGTAGCTCCAACAAATCTATGTGTAGGACAAGAACTGTAGGGATATCACAGCCACTCCAGTTCCTTTGGCTTTGTCTGCATTCTCCATGGTGAGGATGCATGCTACAGGAATCAGAGAGTTAAAGCTACAGCACTAAGGACTGGATCCACAACATTGAATACTTGACAGCAAACACAGGGGAAGATGGGTTAGCCCAAGGTAAAAGGGTAATGACTTTGAACCTCATTTAATATTTTATTTTTGCTCTTGGGAATAGGAACTGTCAACAAATGCTTAAGACAATTGATTTCAAGACAGAGAAAGACCAATGATGTTTTAACCATCACTTTTCAGCAGACATGGATTATAGAGTAACTGCATTTCATCGCTGAAAGAAAAACAAAACCATAGGATGATTTATTCTCTATTGCTATTGGTCTGTCTGCTGACCTTTACAAATAGAGGTAAAACCTTTTCTTCACTGCAATCAGTGTGACCTTCACTGCCGCGCTGCATAAAGGTAGTCTGTCATCCAATGGAGTTAGCAAAGCTGTCCTCAAGACCATACCTCACTTAGAAACCCAGTTGTGTGGATAGAAAAAAAAAGAAGACAGCTTTTCCTCCAAAAAATGCAAAAATAAATATGTAAAAAGGCATTAAGAACATTCTCTTTCCTCTCACACCAGGCCTGAGCCTGTCAGCACGGTCTGCAATCAAACCTCTAAGGACGTCAGAGTTATCGTCAACTCGTGCAGCTCTCCAGCCTGAGACTGCTGGAATAGATCGAAGAACCCTAGATGTTGATCATAACACAGGCTTGCCAAAGGACGGGTATTTAGCATGGAGCAGCATTCTTAGCACAGTCCAGATGGCTCTTTGAAGAGCTTTTATTACACTTTGTTCCACTGCAACAACAGCTCTCAATGGCATTTTTGTTTTGTTTTGTTATCTGGCTCTGGAGAGCAGGAAGCACATGTTTCTGCTGTGTTCCTCATATATACAGTTCAACTACCACCCCATCACCCTCTTGTTCCCAGTGCAATGTGCTAAACATGCTATTAACAGATGGTTATCACAGGATCAGAGAGAAATAGCTCTGGAGTTCAGCAGCCCTAAGGGTTAGCAAATGGTCCCAACAGGAAAATGTCAATTGAGCTTTATTTTCCTGGTGTGGCCAGGCTCTTTTCAACCTACAAGTGAACTGCAGCCTCAGCAAATGCATGATCTAGTCACAATGGGGGCCTCTCAGATTTTACTCAGAATCTGGGTTAGCATCATCACGGCTATGAGAAGCAATAACTGGTTATTCTGGCAGTACTGAACACATAGACATGCAAACAAGTTGGGCAGTGTTTTAATGTGCACTTCCTGGGGTCTTTACATTCTGCTTCACTGGAGTTTATTGGCACATCTAGAAATGGGCCCATGCCTGTACCTACAGATGGATAGAGCAATAAATCTTTACATTTATTGTTATCCAAAGTAGCATTCAAGTCAGCAAAAACTTAAATATTCCTCCTGTCATTATGAACCTCCCTCAGATTCCTGAAAGAACACAGGCAACATTTCCTTGATTTGTGCACTGGAATTGCCCGTGATCTGTCCTTTACAATTTTTTGAGCCTGTTGCCAATTCAGGAGAAACTTCTGAAATCACATGAAGGCAAACTCTCCCCCCACCCCCGCCTTTGCTTGGGCACAGCAGTGCAAGATGGAGGAAAAGAAAGATGATGACCCAGACAGAATTATTTAGCGCCAGATTTGAACTTTGGGCCACCATTTGAGCAACATTTATCTAAGCTGTAAATCTCTCCCAAATACCTGTTGAAGATAGTTGTCAGAGCAGCTTACAATGTGTTGCTTTACCACTTGTTTGCACATCTGTCATTCCTTAATGTGTTTTCCTGACATTTGTTATTTTCTCACAGCACAATTTTATAAACAGGAAAATTAGGAAGAACATGAGACGTGAGCAACTTCCTAGCAAAAGAGGGGAACCAGTTGGGGAGATGGCACAAAGGAGAGGACATACATTATTATGACCTTTTCTTCGTTAAGTTGAGTAAGAGGTAAAAATATATTCAGAACTAAAAAAAATCTGCCAGTTTAAACAGCAAGCAAAAGTATTGCATGCCCATCTGAAAAGTCTTCTGTGATTTTTGAAAACCTTTCTCACCCTTTTAATCTTGTTCAAGTCAGAAACTTTTAAAATCACTACATGGAAGTGTAAAAAACAGGTCTTGCAGCTGTTTTTATAGTGTATCACACTCAGTAGTGTCTGGTGACTCTTGTATTTCCAATACATTGGAAAAATGTATTGTTACTGAGAATGCCTGTTTTGTGAGTGAAAAGAAATAGCTTACCATATTGCCCTAAATCCAATTCGAGCAATTATATTCTGCCTGAATATTTTTTTCCAAAAGTGTAATTAGATACAACCCTATATTATCAACCTAGTAACACTGAACATGCTGCAGCAGCATAAATTGGCATAAGCTGTGGAGAGTTTAAATGGAGAAAGATCCAGAATGGTCAAATCTAGACAGAATACCTGAAGGACCTCTGCGAAACAAGAATTCTGACACAAGAGGAAAATACCCAGCTTCATAAGAAAAAGACCAAACTTGAAAAGACCAGGAATGACTGTCATGTCTTCTTTGACACCGCTGATGTATTACAGGAACAAAAGGGCAACTTCTACAAATTAAAACTCTGAAAATTATGTGAGGTTGGCAACACCTCAAATGGGCTTTTGAAATGTGGGTCTGAATAAACACGGTATTTATTTATTCTAAACCTTCAGCCCTAACATGTTTCAAAAATACAGTGCAGCAGACTAATTTGCCCAATATATGCAAGCAGAGACACTTTCAAGCTAAGTAATTGCACAGATACTTGTATTAATAGCTACATGAGCAGACTATCCTGTCCTTTTCCTTCAAAAACCTGTTCCCCTAGACTATTACTCCAAAAAAGAATGAAACCATCTGTGGCCACTAACAACATAATTAATAAAAGCCAAATTAGTTTCCTGCCTGAAAAATGAACCATGGACAACATCTTCACCTTACAGACACCTTTAACAAAAGTTTTAACCTCCCCCCACTTACCACAAAATGAAGAAGTTATTTTCCCCTTCACAGACTTTCTTAAATAGGCTCCATCTGGTCCTTCTTTCTGCTAGAAAGTCAAACTAGTGGGCAGAGCTGGGATGGTGTTTGAATGCAATAGTAGACAATACAAATATGATGAAAATGGAAATCTAAAAGCTTATTCAAAAATTCAGATCAACATGTAATTTCAACTCAAATTTCTTCGATCTAGCTATGAACAACTTCTAGCTAACCTGGAACAGCTTTTGCCCTAAAACCAAAACCGCTGCCATTTGCTCTTAAGAGCAATCACCCTTCTGAGAGTTCATCCTGTCTCCCTCTTGAAAACCAGGATAATTCAGTCATAGTTTACAAATGAGACCAAGCTTTTGCCTGTGTGGTTTTATGAGGAAAACAACCTGTATATTCTTAAGTCCCCAGTGAAAACACCAGGTAGTTTCAGGCTAGTGTTAAACTGCTGGAACACTTGCACTTTTGAACTGAGTCAGTCTCCTGAGATACTGAATATATTGAAAGAAAAAAATGTTTGGGCTCCCACGTCAAGGAGAGCAGCAGATATTGCCTTTATGTCAAAGCTCTAGGGCAGGACCCTCTGCCTGGTGGTGCTACATTGACTCTGAGCATAACCTAGGCAACACTATACTTTGTTCTTCCCCATTAGTCTCAGTTTTTCACCTTCCAAAACCACATGCAAAATCTCACAGCAGTTAATCTTTGGGGATCATTGGGCTACAGTAACAAGGGTTACATCCAAATAAGACATTATCTATCCACTTCCAAGACAGCATTGTACAGTGGGTCATGGATCAAAATCAACCCATACAATATCAACAAATCTGAAAAACACTCGTGATGCCCAGGCAGCAGACAAAAATGCAAATCTTTGGGAAAGGCCCATTAAACACAGTAAAAGACTGTAGGATGCCACAGATCCCCATGCAGATTCATAACACTAGCAAATCTCTGTGTGCTATAATATACAAATGTAAGGCGTACACTTGCCAAACAGACTCAGTGGTCATAAACTAGAGGTGGAAAATGAGAGGCATAATGCACAGCTAGAACTCAGAGGAGACAAGACATATAAATCATGGGGGAAAAAAGGGAAGAGGGGTTTTTTTCCCCACCAGTATCCAAAGTGTGAAAATGCATGAAAATTATACTTCCTCAGACTAGCAGAGAATAAGTGAAACACCTCTCATCCAAAATTCACAAAGAGTATTTGTTAAACCTTGGGGAAAACAGAAAGAATGTAAAAAGGGCAATACTATGCAGCAACATATAATTACATAGGAAGGGTCAGAAGGATTAAGTCCCAGATGGGCTGGCTGGCTGTCTGGCTATCTTGGAAGAACCACATACCCCACACCTTTGTTATCTCCCTCGGGAACGTGTCCCCTTTCAGGCTTTGACAAGAGTGTGTGCACGTGTGCGAAAGCACTGTGCCACCACCATTTCATCTAACAGAAGTCAGATCAGTGAAGCCACAAATGGACCTGGTGGAATTTCGGGCATGTCTCTATCTTCAAGTCACTCTCTTTCACTGCAGCATCTGGCAGCAACTTGTAGTGGTTCACAGGGTAGAGGGGATGCCCCATATTAGAAAAAACATTTTAGTCTGATTTCCAATGGAAATAAGGTTAATGTGATCATTTGGTCTACAGGTGTGTGCCTCTGTGCTGCTGCTTCTCCCCTGAAACTTTGGACCCATCAGTGGACTTGACTGCATTTGAGAGAGGGATAGAGGTTTCAAAAAGAGCACTTCCAAGTTTCAGAAAAATAAATAGGAAGAAGAGGGAGTGGGATCCAAACAAAAATTTTTCTTTACAAATTTTGTTCTCTACAGTTCAGTTTGGGATCACGTGGTGGTGACATCATCACCAACACTTCAGTGGGACGAGAGATCTAAGAAAAGAAATACTGCAAGTTTACATGGAGATAATAGAAATTCCATTTAAAAAAATTAAATCATCCAATGAAAGCAAATTCTACTGAAAATTACCTTCACTGGTTCCCTTTCTCACACAGGTACACATTTTAGTCTGTAGACTTGTGCTTATTCTGCTAGTACATCTTGATGATTCTCAGCTGCATGTTGTCTTTTCTGTTAATGCAAAGGATGTCACCTGCATGACTCATGCAGACAGAGATCTTCTCCAAGTAGTCAGCAAACTCAGCTGTCCTTCAACTCACCCATGAGGTTTGGCAGCAATACCTTTCTGGGAGAGGCTGCTCACGGTAAACTCTGTGAAGCTTTGCATTTGTTGCCTTTTCCCCCAGTAGACCTAACAAGCCAGGGGCAAGATGATTGTAAATCATTCCAATATTAGTCCTAATCAAGTTGATTGTCTCAGGTTAGTTTCTTTGTGGACAGAGGTTTTCAGAAATGCCACCATTTCAGTTGCTTCTGTCTTGCGCTCTGAAGAAAGCAATCAGGACAAAGAGATAAGACAGGATGAAAATGCAGTGATTGCCCTGCTTCTCCCAGCATATAGTTGCTGGATCAACAAGCTGACCAGCAATAGGTTGCTGATCAGAGCAACAAGGCATGTGGTTGCATTAACACTGAGCACACCTGTCAGCTTAAATGGCCATTTTGGAGAGGCACAGATTACTGTTGTTATTACCTGAAGTCACTGCACCACAAGTGTACATGACAGATAGGTTAACATGCCCATTTACAGTCATTTGGCCTTGCCTACCATCACTTCTGGACTTCACGGTGCTGAGGATGGCATTCTGACATGAGCTAGGAGCCTGAAGGGAGGGGAAACGTAGTCCTCAGACTGACTGGTAATTAGCAAGAAACTCCCACTGTAGCAGAAACAATGAGTACTGTGTATTGAGAACATTATTCCACAGGACTGTCAGTCCAGAGCCTTTCATCAGCATTTAAATTCAGCCCATTTTCCTTTTTAAAGTATGGTTACAGTCTGAAAGTGAGTCTGTAAAATGAATTCTTAGTGTTCCCTATTTATTCCCTCCCAGTGACTTCTATAACAAACATGCTTCATTTAAAACTCAAAAGTAAGGCTTTCACCTGCCAGCAAATACAAGTTCAAAGCAATTTCTCACAATCAAGTTATGTTCTTTCTGTTTCATACATCATCACTAACAACAATGATTCTGGGGTCAAGAAGGAGGATGGGGGGTGTGTTTTCATGATGGATGTGGCAACGTGGAACAGAACTCACTTTTGCCTGACTATAGTGCTGACACTAGTAAGATTTTATTTGTGTCAGTAAAAATAAGGGCTGCCATTAAGGCAGGGAGACCTAGTGCATGAAGTGCCATTTTTATCACCACTTTCTTCAGCATAACCTCACTTCAAACAAAAGCCACAAAACAAAAATGCCTCCCCAATGTTTCATCTTGTTTAGTTCAGGTTGCCAGAGAGCAGGCAAATTTCTCACAGATGATGTCTGCGTTGTCATGCTACACTGGTGACTCATAATTCTGGTGCGATTTATTCGAGGGTCCTAATTACTGGTTCATGGGAACAAATGAAAAAAGGCATGATACGTAGGTGTCCCTTTGCCCAGTGCATACTCGCTGCCTGCCTGTGCAGTTCTGAAGCTGAAAGAGCCTCCATCTGAACTCGGAGGTTCATGATTTGTAACGTTCCACTTTATTCATGGTGCACCAAATGAATGTTGAAACAAGTTTTTCTTGTGTACTGGATTAAAAAAAAGGAAAAAAGGAATGTTATTTCCCATATGGAAGGATTCAGGGACACAAATCTGGACCCAGAGTCTTGAAAAGACTAACCTTTAGGCATCTGACCCTCAGATCCAAAACAGCACATGCAGAGAAAGAGACAATTTAAAACGGAAGAACTGGTTTGCTGGCCATGATGCAAGCTAAACCCAGATTGCTCAGACTTAGATTTAGGTCACAGGTAATACCGGGGACAGGGACATCCTAAAATTTGCCCCTCTCTCTGCATCTGTTCCACTGCAGGTAACCTTTTCATAACCTTTTCAACCTCACTGGATTCCTTAGAGCGAGGAACTTGAACAGAGATGGGAATTGAACCTTTCTTTCTTGAAAGATGTCTAACCACCAGGCTCTGGGCTATTCTGGATTGATATGGATGGAGAAGTGATAGATTCACCACTTCGTCCATTGATGCCAAGTCAATGTGCAGCCCAGAGGCTCACTGCACCAGAAGGAAGGAAGGAAAAGCGGTCACGCTAATCCAATGATTTTGGCATGCTTAGGACGGGGGATACCCCATGCACCGCTCTCTGCTCCAGAGGCAGGCATCCCTTGTCTTTTTCTTATCAGTTTTTCAAACTGCCCTGCGGTATGGGCTTTTGGGATCTGACCTTTTATCATAGATCCTGATCCTGCAAGTTGTTGCATCCTTGTGTGATCCCCCACTGATGTCACACTTGGGGCAAGTAGGGAAGCTTGCACAGTCATTGAACACGTGGACAACCAGCTCATTCTGAAAATGAGTCCCAAGTCCCCACTTGCTCCTAGTCGTGTGAATAATGGCACTGTGCCCGTGAGAGGGAACGGTGGAGGTGTAGCTGGGAGCTCTGCCCATTTTTTTGATCTTTAGAGGAAGACCCTACTCCTTCCTCGGGTCTACGGCAGATCAAGCTTACCGCTTGTGCTCCATGATCATGGAAGAGCATAAAATGAAACCCTGCTTCAGAGCTCCTGGTTTAGGCACTGGTCCTTAAAAGCAACGACTTGTCATAGAGTGAAGCCAAGGCACTTTAAAAATGAGAAAAACCTGACTCACTCATTCTGCTCGCGGTCTCTGCATCCCTGTTTTTTTTTAATCAGTTTCATGCTGGGAAGTGAATCAGGCCCAAGATTAAAGTGTGTCCACATCTGAAGAAAGTTTATGAGTGTGTGTATGAGTGTGCACATGTGGGCGAAGATTAAAGTGTGAAGGATAAGGAGAAGCCAAAAGTTAAGTCTTTTGAATTACCAGTCCCTACTCAAAAAGCGCTCTGCAAATTGCCCAAATAGATATTCCTAGATGAAGTCTCTTGCATCTGTTCCGTGGCAGGTAATCTTTTGGAAAAAAGCGTCCTTTTATTGAGCATGATAATTATTTCATACCAATTTCAATGACAACTTTCTTAAGGACTGGAAAAATCAGCTGTCTGCTTTGGCCAGTTTGACCTGCTAGCTATTCTTGAGAGTTTTTGTGATTTTACTAGCTTACATGAAAAGAGCTCATGGTTTGCCTTTTGTCAGACCTGAGTGGAAAACACACCGCAGAAAATTTTGACGTGAATACAAACAAGTCTTCTTTGTCAAAAACATGTAGAAATTCAGTGCTTCACACTCCAATAAATCAAGACATGAAATATTTCCTTTGAAAATTCAAACGTTTTCTTTATGAAATGCTACTGAAGTTGTAGTTCAGGTGCCTCCTGCTCCCCCATTCTCACTTTAGACTGAGTTTCCTACAGGAATGACATCTCATACAATGCATCATGACCTCTGATTTCGTAGGAGCTGGTGATGCCTCACATCAGTTGCATCATCCTAGTGGAAAATGAGAAATGGGTCCGTCCAAGCCCAGCTTAGAGGACTAATGTAGAGCATGGGCTCCTGAACTACCTCAACTGACCACATGGATGTTTTGGAGTTGAAAAAGTCTGTTTTCATTTAAAATCTTTGGAATACCGGTACTTTCCCTTCTCCTATTCAGAAGACACAATGCACAAGATGGTATGCTGAGTTTTGGAAACCCATTTTTTCATTGAAAAACTGTCAAGAAAAGCCCTACATCTCATTCTTTTGAGGCTTTAGATTTACTAACACCACAAATGGTCATAACAGACACTGTTGCATCAGAAAAGGCCAAGGAAAAGAGAAGCTGCCGATTAGACACAAATTCCACAGCAGCCAAACCTTACGTTTTCAAGCCATCACTAAATATTATAGGTGGTAGCCGGGGTACAGGAGAGATGGACCTGGAAAGATGATTTGGCAGAACAAAGGACAAGCTGCAGAGCCACAGCCTGTTCTGCGCTGAGGGGTTAAGAGAAGGCCTTGACTTCCAGTGCTGTCAGCTTAGTGCTCGTAAAATAGCTTAAATGCACTTTACATCTTTCTTTAAAGCAGCAGATGAGTGTGAAATGTGGCAGAGAGGAGTTTTCAACTAGTCGGTTCCTTTGAGTAACAACTATCTCCCTTCAATATTTAAATCTTGTTCCCTTTACTCCTCCGATTCATTCTCTCAGCCTTTGCATCACTTATTTTTCCTCTCTGACTTCTAGAAACAGTCATTCACATGAATGATGAGCAGGGGAAGAAAAAATGTGGTAACTTAGCTTTGTCTGCTTGCAGTTGTTGCTTCAGATTCAGCTGCTTTCAGTTGACAGTTTCACTGAGATCGTGATGGAGAGAGGACTTCACAGCCTGTCCTGCTGAGCAGAGTAACTGCAGAACAGCTCAGTCTGCCATGGAGACAGTGATGGGGAAAAGTACATCTGATGAAACTTACTCGAAACCAAGTGACAAAGTTGTTTCACCTGTAGGAAAGCAATTAATTACTGTGAAAGATAGAGCTAATTTTGTGCTGGAACAGGCTGAAACAACATACTGTAATCTGTTGTGTGTCAGCTGAGTTACAGCTTCCCTCCACCAAGAACATATATTAGAAATTCAGTATCTTTTTCAATACAAAGTGCTCTCTGGTGAGAGCCATCTTCCAGTTAAGGCACTGAGTCCTTTAAGGTGGAAGCTCTATTTTAGGGAAAATATCTCTTGGAATTGTTCTTGTGAGACGATAAGCCTCCTGTTTTCCTAAATGCTGAGAGGGAGAGAAATAAGAGAGAGAGCTATCACCACCAGGGTATTCGGACCTTAGCGCTGGGTCACTGAGAGCCCCATTGTCTGGTATTATAAACACCATATTAAATAATCCCCTTCATGAACATCTCAAGACGCATCTTGTAACATTTAGGTTTCTTACCCTCCCTAGTCTTACTGGTTCCAGGCCCCCCTGCTGATTTCTGATCTACATTGACTTTCTATGCATTACTTTCCTGTTAAGTTAGGTTCCAGAGAACCCTATGGGAAGAAGAAACTAGTTGCTGAATTTGACTTTATGTTAGATTGTTAGCAGTACATTAGTGAAAGATAGACATGTTGGACAACCTTCTTCTAGGGAGCATGACTACCATTTGGCCTGGATACCTGAGCAAGATATAAAAGGCAGTGGCTTCTCCACTTGTTGCAGTCCACTTTCATATTTAATGAAGTACATGCTTTCTAAACTGGTGTTCAAGAAAGACCAAGTCTTGGCATATTAGGAACTTGGAGAACCAACAGATCAAAACTTGGGAGTTAATCTTTATTTCCTAAAATTACTTTTTTTCTCCTTTCCTCTACCACTAAGATTTTTTTCTCTTCAGTATACTGTGCTTGCAAATATTGCTTTTTCCTTATTACTTTCCATTTTTTTTTCATGCATCCACAATTCAAAATTTATTGCCAGGGCAGGACTTCACTCTCCCTGTTCCCCATTATTTATAAGAGAATTGCAAATAACAGATATCTCAATGTTTTCTGTCTCCTCTCTGAGCTTATTGCTCTCTTCTGACACAGCTGACTTTCAAGGCTGAGCAAGCTTCTCGGTACTGGTTTAAAATCAGAGCTTTCCTTCTTCAGGGTAGCAGTCATTGGCACTTCTGGGTGCAATGCCTCTAAAATGACACTTCCCAGTATCTGCTACTATGGCACAAATACTTACGCTGCTCTACACGGTTGTTGCATGCCCGCAAATCTCACTCACAGAGCATTCAGGTTGCTCCTTTCTTTGTGAGGTGACCTTTCACAAACATATCATGAGAGCTGGGGATGTTGCAATTTCTTACCCCTTGTCACTGCACTACTTAAATAGGAGAGCTTGCAAACCAGGTGAGGCCCAAAACACTTCACTTGTGATGTCTGCTGTAAGCAATGTCACAAGGTTTCAACAGGATCTTTAGAAATCAGTTGGCTGGTCCTAGCTGTTCTGCCACCCCATGAACAAAAAAAGTTGCTGTAACATGCACTGAGTTAGAGAGAGGATTAGTTTTGCAGACAGAAAGGGGATCAAGCCTACAAAAGGCTTTATGCCCTGGAGAATTGTTTCCAACATCAGCAACGAACAGAGGGAATGGACCTGCTCTAATGCTGTGTCTGTGCCTCAGCTTTCTATTGATATTTCAGAATCACAATTTAACTCATCTGAAAAGGAAAAAAAATGCTTTTTTTAGTTTTCCAAAGTGTCCCTTCTACTGCTTTTTTAATGGATAGGCTTATAATAACAGCATCATTTTCTCTTACTGCAACTGAAAGAGGAGGCAATACATTAAAGTGACAAACTTCACAGTACCACTTGAACTAGTGAGTGTCGCTCTGGTCAGAAAGAAGCACAGGGAAAGAGGGGACGGTTTCCCTAAGAGGCCCTTTGTGGTAGTTCAGTAGCTCAGCTGCCACTCTCTGCTTGGAGTATGCTAATGCAGAGACATCAGTCCAGAAGTGCCTGTGGGCAAAAGTGAAATCCAACCGAAAGGGTTGAACGAGTTCATGCCATGCCCTATTTGCCAGGCTGAGGAGTCACAGCACGGGGAGGCAGGGTCCCTGCAGACATTGCTCTTTAAGCTCCAAAGAGCAAAAGTGCAGCAGACTGCCCTGGGGCAGACACGTTGCTTTAGAGCACCTGTATTTTCTTCTAGCCAAGCCCTGAAATTCCTTCTGGAGGAATTACGTCAAGGGGACCGTGCATGAAAAGCCACACGCAGTGCCTACGTACAATACCCTGACAGCACAGGCACAGAGCCCCAGAGTACGGCTATAACTGACACATGACAAAGACCTGCACAAAGAAGTGCCTGTAGTCGGGCTTCTAAGTCTTTATTAGGTTCCCAAAATGAATGTCTGCATTTTTTCAAAAGAGTTCAGCACTAAGGAGATCCCATTCAAAGCCTCGTTCTTAAGTATGGTTACCATTAAGCAGGATATTCAGCTCCCATACTGGGGAGCCCAGATTAGCATAACCACATGCAAATTTTCACACAGCACAGAAAAGAACCAATTTCAGAGTATAAAGTTAGGCTTTTTATAGCTTTTTTTGATCCTTATATTAAAAATCAAGTTGCCCCCCCCCCCCCCCCCCCCCCCCCCCCCCCGAGCAGTAGGGCTAACAAAGCCTGGGTTTCCATTGATTTGTGTCTTGTGACTGGATTTCCAGGAATTTAACATGATGAAAGCTCCAGCTGAAGCCTTTGTTGCCCTGGAGGGCACGGATAAGCATGCACTTCCATGGGTGGGACTCACGTGGCAGATTTGCTCATAGGGGACACTGAAAAGATCTTTCTGGGCATGTATTTTTGTGAAGCTTGCAGGAACAAAACATAACTGAGACCTCTCTTTTCTTTCAAAGTTGGATACATTTAGAGAAAATGGCTCTGAAATTTTTGGAAATGAATGCACTGATGGAGTGATCAGAGAGATTTATTTAAGAAAGCAGGCTAAAGATTGATGCAAGTTTATTTGCAAGTTAATATTGGGCAAACAGGAATAGCAATTGCCAAGTATCAGTAATTGCAATACATTACTCCATTTAGTTTGTCTGTAGAAATGTCTCTCTTACACAAAAGGACAGATACTTTCTCCTCTACTCCAATCATCACCAGCCTACATACATTTTTCTCAGTGGCTATATATTGGAAGGCTCCTTGTGCAACTTGTGCAGATAAGAGAGATCACAAAGACTGGAATGCTCCAACCAGGAGCATTAAGTTGCATAAAAAACAAATGTTCTCTTTTCCATCTGTGTTTTCCAACAGAACCTGGGGTTACACATACAATTTGTCAGACTTTGTGATCAGCACTGCCTGTGTGATCCCAGCATCCTGGAACACTTGCAACTGTGCCTCTTGCTGCAATGCTGTGACCTATGTTACTGTGACAACTCTTTCACCGACTCTCCAGCTTGTTCATGCAAATTCTGCCTGGATAATTAAAAACGCAGTCCAAAGGTTATGTTAATAGCCTTTCTGAACAACCATGCCTATAAGCTTCCCCTGTTGACAAACAACAAACAGGAGTCCAAAGTAGTAACAAGTTTCTGGCGCCCACACTGTAATTCTGAAAAGTCATTTTTCATAACACCAAACATGCTCAAAGAACCTTCAATTACAATATACAGTGCAATAAATAATAGCTTATGTCTACTTGTACAAATAAAGAACATAAAGTGAAAACTCCTGAAGTGTTTGATGTTTACTAATTGAAGCAAATACAACAGCCTGTTCTGTTAACATCTTTCTCCACCTCACTCCCATTGTCTGCTTGCATCTTGTCAGAAACTTTGGCTTTCTGTCTCTGGAGCCAGCACTGTCTCTGTGCTGCCCGTTTGTCCAGGACCTAGAATCACGAGGTATTTATCAGGGCCTCCAGCTGCTACCACAATATAAGTAATTTTATCAGCCTAATGTTTTATTTATCTGCACTTAATGTTCCTATTTAAAGGGGAGAGAATGTGGGATTATTAATGGAAAAGTTGGGGGCAGGGAGCTGAGATGAGTTATTAAAAGTTTCACCACTTGAGCTTTTAAGCTTCTCTGAAGCTGCTCAGATTGATGTGAATGCGTCCATATCTCTCATGCAAATTGTCCTAGAGGCAGCTATTTTGGGCAGAGCATATATTCATTGTGGTGTCACAAAAGGTCGATTAGGTCTGCCGAAATTCCTAGTTGATGCTGATTGACTGTGAGTGACATTTAAGTCTTTCAAACTTCATTATCAAACCCATTCTCTGCAGGCTGAACATGGACATGTGCCTTACGCAACCTCACAACAGACACCCCGAGTTGCAGATTTAGGAGTTTTTTAATTATCTGTGTGTAGGGAGGAAAAGAAACTGTGATGATTTTCTTTTTGTGCTGAGGGGAGTTCTTTTCAGCCTCCTGCAGGAAGTGACACAAAACCCAGTGAGATGAGTAAATAGGGCTCTGCTCCCTGAGCACAGACAATTGAACAGATTTTCCTCAGACATTCTCACAAAAACACACCTGTCAGATAACAATGAAGTGGAAAAGCATCTTCACCTGAAAATCCAGCTTGTCATGGAAAGCGCTAACCAAGTGAAAAGAGAGGGGTGAAATAGAAACTCTTTTGAATCCTGAAGTCTGGTGTTTGACTTCACGTGGACCCTGTAATTCCTATCCAGCGGTGCCAGCTACTCTGGTGCTGTGTATCTTTACTTCACTAATCTATTTTGCAAAACTACCAATTTTTACTTCATCTTGCTGAAAAGAAGAAACCTAATTTCTACTGCTGAAATATAGTTTTGCAAAGAAAAGTGATGGTCTGCTTGAAAACTGCACATTTTGGAAAACGAGTTCTGAAGAAAATACGACAGCGCTGCAGCCCGACGCATAGGCACATACACATATATATAGGAGTGAAGGGAAAGGAACACTAATGTCTGCTCTTCACTTTCTGTGTAGATTTATAGAATCATAGAATCATTGAGGTTGGAAAAGACCTCCAAGATCATCGAGTCCAACCGTCAACCCAACACCACCATGTCCACTAAACCATGTCCCTAAGCGCCTCATCTACACGTCTTTTAAATACCTCCAGGGATGGGGACTCAACCACTTCCCTGGGCAGCCTGTTCCAATGTTTAATTTCTCCAGGTTAAACACTAAGGCTTGACAGGATTGCTGAGTCTAGCAACTGAGTGATTTAGGTTGAAATTTACTTCTGAGAAGATGCTTGAAGATACAGATGAAAAGGTTTGCAGCAACGAATATACTGGAAGTGGATGGAAGGAGCCTAAATCCTTTCTCCTGAACTTCCCACACACTCCTTTTGTCTGATGAATGTGGTCACCTGTGGCTGTGTAATTTCTAATATCTCAAACAATGCCTGGAATGATAAGCACCTATTGGTTCTAATGATTGGCAACTTTTGGCAGGCGTTTAAGAGGTTTTTAAACAACCCTTAATCCCTCACAGCTGTGACTGAATATAGACCAAAAGAATTGGCATTCCTTCTACATCCTTTCACTTTAAATATAATCACGTGGTGGCAGTGATCGTGTACATTGTCTTTAACAGTGGAGGAAATTAGCTTTAATTTAACAAATTGATTGCATCTTGGCTTTCAGAGATGCCTATTGCAAGTGCTATCCAACACCCCCCCCAGCCCCTGCACCCAGAAGAGCACCATAAGCAGCAGAACACCACTCCACACACTGCATCTGTAACTATCCTCTGGGATAGCTAAAAGACAGCTTTGGTTTAATGACTTAGGAAACACGGCACTTCTAACATTGCTCCTCCCCACTTTGTCCAGGACTACGTGTGTGTGTGAAACCAGACTTTGCTGTGGGTCTACATTGTGGAGCATGATCCTGGAAATATGGGGAACAGCATGTTTCACCTGAAGTCTGTCATATGCCCCCAGTATGACAGTATTTATCTCTACTGTCTATAGAGCCCCTTCCCTTTTTCTCCTGTTCGTAAAACTTCCCTGCTTTGGGCTTTTTAAGTGCCTGCTTTGCTGTAAGTGTGCTTTTATTTGCTTTCTTGAGTCAGGGGCCAAAGAGTGTTATAAGAAGAGCACAGGTAAATACAAGTGTAATTTCGAGTCAGAGGAACCTTTAGCAGTTACAGTAAGATGAGAGTAAACATAATCATTACACAGTCAGACAATTTTCATTTATTTGTAACACCTCAGGGCAATAACTGGTTTGATGGGGCTATTTTAAAATCATTACCCTACTATTTTCTGTATCCCATCCATTCAATTTCCCACTAAAGATTAAACAACCCACTTGGAGGAAAATATCTTTTTATTAAAGTAGCATTTAAGAAACAGGTACTGAGCTTTTGAGGAATTAAGTATTTACTTTCGTATAAAAGAAGAATTGTAACAGAAAGAAGCATCTTTTCTTCCAGGCACTGAAAATACAGCTATGATTTAGAGACTCCCCTCTCTACTGTAAAAGAAACATGCTCTTTCTCTCCCACGAGTTCTTCCCCTCACATGCACACTGCACTCTTAGCCAGAGACAAGGAGAGACCACAATCAAGCGTTAGCCAAGTGAGCTTTTCCCTATTAAATTTTCTGATTGACCCTGCAAAACAACTAAGTGCAAACACTTGTTGACTAGTTGAAAGAAACAAGTCAGCAAATAAAACACATGAAATCACTTTACATATTCACCATACCAAAATAGCTAATACAATGTATAGTTGATAGGAAAACACCTGACTCTACGAGCAGTTGTTCCTGTGGCATCGTGACCTCAGCCCATGCCAGAGAGAGCTGCATCCTCACAGCACCCCCCGAGCAGCCTGGTACAGCGTGCATAGGTGTGTGGCCTCATGGGCGGCTTTCTCATGGGCACTAGTGAGTTGTAGGGAGGGGTAAGGGTACACCTAAACCCCAAGCACTCGCAGTTCCCACAGGAGAAGGGGAACTTGCACATCCCTTGTGTGATGTGGGATCCTACTTGTGAATGTGGTATTCAAAAATTTGGACTAGTTGTAAAAGGATGTTGCAAAATCTGTTCGTGTACAGTAACATTTTTAAGTTTCTAGTCTCATGGTTTATCCATTGTATTGCTGATATTGGTCCTGAATGTATAGTTGACTGACTGGCAGTTAATTACATGTCATTAAGTACAACAACGATAGACTCCTTCAGTAGTTTAGATTCCTTCTAGTTTAAACAACATGAACTGAGCAGTTTTTCCCTTCAATACCCTTTACACAATCGCCCATTTCTGCAGACACGTGGAAGCTACAGCCATGCTCTACACCTCACAGGGCAGACCAATTACACATGTATAGTGGTGAGAGATAAACGCACAAAAGTGTAATCCCCTTGTTTCCTTCCTCATCCCCAAGGCTGGGACAAAATATTTTTTTTTTCCCCTCTTTTGAGGGGACTTTGTGGCACCTGTGGTACCCTCTGTGTTAGTAACAGTGAGATGAGGAGGCAAGAGAGCAAGGCTGCCTGATGTCCCACCAGAAGCAGGCAGACCGGAGATACGGTGGCAGGTCTCGAAGCAGTGATACGAACCCTGACCATGCATGCCCGTGTTGTCTGGCCCCAGCCCCAGCCCCAGCTCCTGCTATACCACAGGCACCTTGGCAGCTGCCAGCAACTCCAAATGACTTGGGTCTCAAGAGGGCGTGGCTGACTCTTAAAGGGTCAGAGCTCCATCCGATGCTTTTGGTCACAGTAGCAAGGTTTTTCAAGGCCTGTTGATTTCTGTGTGAGTGATACCTCATGACCCTGGGCGACATCCCCACAAGGCAGCCTCTTTATCTCACTTCAGCTGTGAGCAACGTTTGTGCTGGGAGCTTGAGTTGTGCCTTCACTTGCTGAGCCCCTGATGTACTTAGGGGCTTCAGCATCTCCACATGCTTGTGCAAGCTATTTCCATTGCCATCTTGGGATGCTCTGTTGATGTGATGTCAAGTCACATTATGTCCAGAGAGATGTGAAAAGACAGGCTTTAATATATGGTGCCACTTCTTTATCTTACCCAGCCTCAGCTCTGGCAATTAATACTCCAGCTCAGAGGTTCAAACTTCCCTTTAGGGCCACTGGGAAAACCACACTTCGTGAACTCTGTGAGAGGGATCCTTTCCTCTCCCACCTCTGGATGCCTTCTTTGTGCCTTCAAGAGCTTAAAGAAAAGGCAGGAGCTCCTAGCACTTTCAGTGGTCCTGTCATACCATTAGAGGCTCTTGCTCCCAAGAAATGTCTCAACCTCACCAGCATCCCTGCAGAGGAAGGGATGGGACACGGCATCCTCCCTGTGGCAGAAATCCCCACCCTTGTGGGGAAATTGTCAGTGACAAAGTCCACCTCCCTCGAGCAGCAGACAGGCAGTGGTAAAATTTCTTGTTCCCTGAAATGAAAGCAGCACATATTCTACTTGGCACTATGCTGCCAAATCTAGGGGCATCAGTGAGCTCAAGAAAATGACTGGGAAAACAGCGTCTTAAAAGCTGCCCCTAGGTCTGCAGCCAATCCATTCCTGAGGTAGATACTACGTTCAGGATCTCACAGGAGTCACCCACACCCCTTCAGCTGATTTTCCCTGAATTGGTATTCCTCTCCCTCTACATTCCTGAAGTAGTATGACCTTCTTAACTGCTGTCATTTCCCTGTTGTTCTTATCTTTTTCAACTCTTGAGAAAGTAAAAATAGTAAAAAAAGGAAAAGGAAGAGCAATATTTTTCTCTTGGCAGGGTTCATCGTAGAGTGCAAAGAATTACTGTGCCTCAGCTAAGCTTCTCTGCCTGTTCTTGGTCCACTACAAAGGGAAACCTCTTCCTCTGGGGCTCAAGTTGGGACATTTTATTTCCCAGAAATAGTCAGCTGTCACATTTCAAATAACATTTGGTACTTGTCTGCAGCAGCTTGTTCACCCACCCGAGGCACTCTGTGGGAAGCAGGCAGATCGACCCTCCTTTACAGCCTTACACTGTGTTAGCCACCCTTATCAAGAGCACACTTTAGTGCAGGGTTCACAGTTTAGGTCACTGCTTTCACATGAGATCTCAAGCCCTATTTCAAGCTTTTTCTGTTATTTTATAGACCAGTGAACACCATTTTGTTTTATCTTCCTGCCTTATGCTAGACATTCTTTCGTCCTTAAAAGTACTTAGGCACAAGCTGTGCGTGGATCTGAAAAATAACAATAACAGTCTGACGGAAAGCTGAAGCCATTTGTATGAGAAAGGAAAAAAACAACCACCACAAAACAAATGCAAAACAAATGAAAAACACACTCATCTTGTTAGTCCTAGCTGTGAAGGGACTTACTAGTATGGCTGAGAAATGTTGATTTCAGAATTCAAGACTGGTAGTAAGGGCAATAGGAATTTCTCCCAGCCTTGTCTGTTGTCACTGCTTGGCTTCCTACTCAGAGCTTGCATTCTTCTTAAAAGTTTTTCTTTCCCTCTAGCCTGTGCTAAGGGATTTGCTGTTTTATACTAAACCTACATCCCCATTTCAATCCAAAAGCATTGTTCCCCTCCCATCTTATGTTTAGAAGCATCACTGAAGTTGATATACCTGCTTGGGTGCAGACCTCATCTCTAGGTCTTAGCATTTCTGGGGCTCTAGGCAGAACTGTGCTCTTCTGCTCAAAAATCATAGTGACTGGTCATAGCCAAGAGAGGCAGAGAATCAACATGTGCAAATTCTGGCCCTAGGTCTTGCTTGAATCCAGAATACAGGTAGTAAGTTATTGACAGGTCCTTGAAAATATTTTAGTGTCACGGGCTTTGCTGGGACCAGAGTGGACATGACACATGGCACAGGAATATTTTAGCCAAGGTCAGATCAAAGCTCTTACAATACTCTCTCATCAATAAGTTCTTATTCTTCATAGTCCTAAAAGTGATTTATTCTGAAGGCAAAGGGGGCTTATCTGCAAAGTAAGAAAACACCTCCATCTGACACTTCATTATGCAAACTCATTTGCATAGGAAGCACTTTGATATTGCAGTGAAAGGGCATAAGTCCTGCTAGGTGCTGAACATTCATGGCCTTGAAATTCATTTAGGCATGTTTGTCCTTGGGACCATTCATGCACTTGAATTTAGCAAAGCGCCCTTAGCACATACATGGATTGGGACCAGAAATGTAGGGTGTGAGTTGGTTCAGCTTTAAAACTAATTTTAAATGTTGACTTGGGTAACCTTCAGTGTGTCCCTCCAGATGAAAATGACTCAGTATTACCCCAGTAGATAGATCTCCTTGGAAAGTTCATGCATAAACTGTATTTAAGGAAAATAGCTTCTAATTATGCAAAGATATTAACAACCATCCCATCTGATTGTAATGAGGACAATTTGCATTATTCCCAAACAAAAAGCTTCATTAGAAGAGAGTTATGGCTGAAATGCATTTTGCTGCAGTCCAGCTAATGATCAGAAAACCATTATTCTACTTTCTTTACAGAAGTTCTACTGCTCAAAAAAGTTGGAATGGCTGAAGATGAATGGTTAACAGTCTGCCAACATATCCTCCATCGCTACACAACCCTTCATCATCCACCATCACAATTTCTTAATTTATTTTTCTTTTATAAGCTTTCTTCTGCTCTTTGTTTGGTTCTGATAGAACTACAACGTTGGACTTACATTGCAGGTTTAAACACAGTTTTCTCAAATGTGCTGTAAAGGGCTCTGAACAGACTATAATCCCAGGATTATTTTGGTTATGCCAGAGGACGGTAAGATCTTGTACCAGTATTATGTGGTGAAGCAGAAGAACACTTTAGCTATTAGGATCAGAGTGATCAATCCATTTGTATTATGAAATGTGTAGTTTATATAATCTAGGGAGAGCTCGTGTATGGAAGTTTGTGTTTAACAACGTGGTTTATGAGCCTATAAGGGATGAATGTACACATTGCATAATAAATAATCTCTTAGTGCTACAAGCTGAAGTTTCAAAGCAGCCTAATAGAGTCATGCATCTAACTCCCTTATGTCTTTGAAACCCTAGACACAACATACTAGAAATAGGAAAGGGACTTGAATAGTAATTACAAGCATATTTTGAAACCTATAGAGGGAAAAAAATGGATTAAGGGCATTGTAAATTGAGGAAGGAGAGAATGATGAACTATGTTTTTTGGAGCTGAAGGACCAATATACTTTTGTGGCCCTGAAAGTTTATATGAATTATCTAGCAATTGTACAACATGCTTGTAGCAGTGTTTTCTTTGCAGAAAGCTCTAACTCTGTTCGGGGTTTGATAGTTTATTTCCTTTTCAAAAAGTAAAATTGGATAGAGGGCAGAGGGAAAGAAATGCAGCTGGTGGGTATGTGGGTTTCTTTTTGTTGTTTTGTATGAACTGAATATTATTTAATAGGCTGTATCCATACTAAGAGCTGTGATGAGGGATAATGAAATCCCTCATCTGCACACGGAGAATCAGCATAAGGAGGTAGCTTCTCTGCTAATGTTAATTGGCATCGTTAATGAAAATCAACAGAGAATCAGTGGATTTCACCACCTGAGAATCTCATCCAGAGTGCTTAAATCTCTTCTAACAACATAAAACAAACTAGTGTAAGGTTTGTGTCATATTATGATCAGGTAGCAGTTGGCTGAAATTTACAAGCTTTATTGCAAATATATATAATGTAACTTAGTTGGAATTAACAGGGAGTGTATGTGTACAGGTTTGAAGGGAAAAACCTGACTTTGGTTTTGTGTTAAGCTATATATTTCTTTATATCTAGCTATTTAAATGTCAGTTACTTCAGGGGTTATTTTACTGTCTACACATTTTGTATTTTTTCAGTAGATATTTGCTTTGGCAGTCCTAAACACAGATATGTGGAACTTCCTTGTGCATTGCCAGTAGTAACCACATTCAAAAGGTAAGGAAGTCATTTCTGTGTCTGAGAGAGAATTCCTGGGCTACACGCTAATTGCAGGGCCTGCAACACTGAAAAAACATAGCCCTTTTATTAACATAATTTCAAAATCCCAGTGAGGCTACTTGAGCTTTCATTGACAATAGCAAAGAAGAAGTGAACACCAGAATCAACAAAGCCCAGATTTCTATGGATTTGTGTATTGTGCTCAACTGCAATTTTCAGGGAAATATAACTTCTGATTGAAGTGTTGCCTGTGTTTGGGGAATCAATCCAGGATGGATTCTGCATGGATTCTCTAGTGTCTAGTAAAAGGTGGGCTCATCTTGCAGTTTTTCTCACTTCTATGGCTCTCAAAGTCTTTTCTTTCTAGCCAGCTATTTGCATTAAAAATTAGGAGCTTAATTACCTTCTACATCTCTTCCCTTTCTATTAAATTGGATTGAAATCAGGCAGCAGGCTCAACAGTCTTTGGGGGTAAGGGATTCAAAATCACATGGACAGGCTGACTATATGCGCACTGTGCACATAAGGAAAAAGAATAAAATAAAGATGTTCCCAATTCAGGCAGCTGAAACTGCAATCATTCTATGACCCTTCAGTGTTGTTTCCCCCCATCTTCCTTCCTCATAATACTTTGCTGCCCCCTCTCCTCTAAATCTTTGACTCACAATTCCTATATTTTTCCTGCAGCCTGTCGCATGCATCTTGCTCCCTGTTACTACTCCTGTTTTACTCTTGGGAATGTCTTTCTTATGAACCTCCAGGGAGGAAAGGATAGCTCAGCAGAGTTGCTTTAGCTCTGGGGTTACAATCTAGAAAACACGGCAACAAAGGAATTTTGCTTTGAAATGAGAAACTTGCCTAAACACATCCAACGCATTCAGTAGGAATGCTTTTCCCTCCCCCCTTCCCTATATACATTTGGTTCTCTTAATTGTTCATCTCTATTCAAAACAATTTCCTTGGCATACACATTTTCATTAAATGTAATGAAGGAAAGACAATTTAGCATCTCACCTGTGACAACTCACTGATTCAGATCATGATGACCTATAGTGAATACTTGGGCTTCAGTCAAGATTTTGATTAGTGGAAAGAAGTAACCTCTGCATAATTAAGATTGTAGCCAGAATTTATTTATTCTGAGCCAGTTTAATTTAAAAGTAAAAGTCTGTTAATTAGATAAAAGATAAAGACACCTCCATAGCACTCACTGGTGGAATATCTGAGAACTTATAGTTTGTCTCACTCACTTTGTATTCTGAAAAGTTTGTCACGTGTGTAGTCTGCAGAAGGGGATAATTTATTTGTGGGTACACTATAAGAAAAGCAGAGAAGCAGCTTGTAAAATATGGAGTTTGAAAAATTTGGTGTAAATCATATCTGGAACAATCTGAAATGATTCTTGCTCTACTGTCATGCAATAGCTCATGAATGGTTTGTCCTAGAAACTTCAAATATGATTTATTCAAAAGGTCCTCATCCCTCCCACTCTGCATAAAAAGAGGAGAGGACTGGTGAACTTGGAGGCTATGCCCTGGAACAGTGGAAACAGCAGAGCAGCCTGATGGGATCTGAAATAGCTTATTGAGTTTGTCACTGATACTATAGGCTTCTGAAGTCACAAAATAGGAGAATGGACAGCAGCAGTCTGTAGGGAGCTTCAGTCTCCTTGCAGCCAGCTCTTCTTTTAGTCACACGCCAGCACCAATTCTTAATACATAGGGACTATTAATACCACTATCACCATCCCACACAAACAGCACCCTTGCACGGAGCTTCTAATTCTGTGACCCCACTGTCAGCTCTATAAACCACCGTGCCCTGAGACACACAATCATTTCCTCATTGATTCTTCTTGGTCTCCCAGTCTCATATCATCATGGGAGCACTCAAGAAACACTTAGGAGTGAAGAAAATAAGTTTTTCCTTATGATATATCTTCTACTATCACCATGTTGCTATTGATGCCATCCAGCGTTAAAAAACTCACTGCAACAAAGCAAACAGCATAGCAGTGATAATAAGTGATGGCAGCTTTAGCAAGAAGGAGTACACGATGAAATCTGAAAAGTAGCTGTCAGATAATTACAGTGCTTTATGCTGCAGGCTGCACATGTGAATTTCATATGATGTTTATTAAAAATAAGTACATTACAACAGGAAACCTTATTTGCTTACATTTGTGAATGTACATTGAAAGTTTGAAGAGCAAATGTTATACAAAAAAAGCTTTTTAAAAATAGCTGGGGTTGAGGACAGTGTTAAAGCAGAATTTACTCCTTCCCCACTCAAAAAAAACAGAGGAAGAATGTGAAAACATAAAGCTAGGGCTCCCCAGACAATAATGCTTTTGTCTCCATAGTTCTATCCTCTACACTCTCCTCCAAAAGTAAATACAAGCTTGTTACATGTATCCCAGTTCATTAACATTTCAAATTGTCCTTCTATCAATTTAAATATGAATAGATCATTATGTATGAGGGGGATGACTAATTTCCATGGCTGAAACTGATGGTCAGAAATTGTATCGCAAAATGTTTTTTTCAGCAGAAAAATGGGAGCTCCAATTATAAGAATGCCTACTTCTGCTTCTGGGGGTGTGCCCAGAAGTGTGTGTATGAAATACCTTCAAACCTGACTTCTCTCGTATTTTGCTTGGGTCGTCTGCTGTGATATTTCATGCTGTAGTTGGTTTCCTTTTGTCATCATCTTATTCATAAAAGAAGTTTGCAGAAGTAGAGCTCCCACACTTCCACAACTACAGACACTAGATAAGTGGATGCTAAGAGGTGTCATCCAAAATGTGAACTTGCTACACAGAACCTGGAAAGATCAGGGACCTAAACTAACTCTTAGGTGATGTGGCAAAAACAGTATTAACCAATCATACTGTTTGGTTTTGTGTTGAACTACTTTGGCCTCTGACTTTTTTTCCCCCCTAAAGAAACACATGAGGATTTTTTTCCCCTTTGCATTTTTACAAGAAACTCTTGACTAGTCCAGAATATAAACAAGCCTTATGAACTTCAGTTAAATGATGAAAAGATGGGAGGCAGGAAGAAGTTTTCCAAAGCTTTTCATTTGATGTGTTTTGAACAGAAGACAAAACATCATCAACCCTCTCTTACTCATTTTTACGCTTCCATCCAGCAGCCTGGAGCTGTTGAAAACTGCCAGTAAATGAACCAAACTGGAGTTATTTTTTTTCTAATCTTCAGTGAAAGAAAGGGAAGTTATTGTTCTTTTTTGTCCCACTTAATGGTTCTGTGAATCTGCTGGCGTGCAGGTATGCTTTGAAAGCCTCAAAATTACACACCAATTGTTAAGTGAAAAGACAGCCAATACTCTGTGCAGAAATTGGCAGTAAGTGCTATTTGGAGCAGTTAATCACTAATTTTACATTGATGTTACATATTTTTATTCCATTTAGTGTCGACTGATACAAAATGGCATCCATGGTAGTGAATTAGTGAGAAGTGACCTGGTAGTGAATTAGTGTAAATTCTCTTTACAAAGCAAGTGATTATTTCTGTTACACATTAAGCTTAAAAAAATGTTGGTAATCCTAGCTAAAATCTCACTACATATGTTTCAGGGAAAGCTTGAACTCTCAGGAGTGTGTTTTTATTTCTGGAGACTGACATGTCAGATTCTTGAGCCTTAGGCAGTAACCTGCAATTTTCCCGTAACAGATTTCTTCTGGGTTTGCATTGAAATAGCTGCTTACTATGTCTTCTAAATCTACCTTCCATTTCTTGAAAACTTGGAAGCAAGAATTAAATGCTTTCTTTTCACTCTGCAGAGTTGTCAGGGAGGGGGGTTAACACACATTTATTTCCACAAACTAGTGATGGTGAATATTACACGTAAGCATTTATTTGTGTAGTAGCTCTCAATCTGTAGTCTGTGATGTCTGGCCTATTTTTAGGTGAATAAGCAAGTCTTACATTCCCTGTATAGAAGCATTAACTATATTCATTTAGGGATCACAAATCCATAGCTTCAAAACCACAGTGTCTGAGGAAGCAGATGAGTGGAAGGTACCATCTGTAGGTCTAGATAACTTCATATAAACTGCCTCAAGATGCAACCAAAAACTAAGATGAAAGCTCATGCATCCTCCCTTTTCTTGTGTACTCACTACTTTGTCTCCTTCTCTACTTTCCTTCAAGGAGGCCAATACAACAAAACAACTTCTTTATCTCTTCCAAAGGACCATGGCCTCATCCTTTCTAATCCCCCTCATAAAAGTAATCTTCTGCTAAGGGATATGTTTGAATAAAGATCTCATATTTTCTCCTTTCCCTCAATTTTGTACTATCCACCTCCAGGCAGAAACAAGAACCCCACTATGTCTGGAAACAGCCAGCACATGATTAAAGCCATCACAACAAATAAACATGAAATAGCAATGCTCATCAGAGCTGGTAGAAAGAGAGCCACTTCATGCTGCTAGTGACCAGCTCAGTCCTTCCCAGTGGCTTGTTTTATTTTGTTCCTCCTGTTGACTTGAAGTCTTAGCAATGACCTTAGATTTTGAGGGGCAGCTCATGTCAGTACCCAAATTAGCTTTTGCCCACAGGCAAAAGATATATGAAGTGCCCCTCACAAAAGACCTGAACTCAAGTGTCTCCTCCACACCTTGCTGTACTGGGGTAGCCCTGTCCAACCGCCTCTTTCGCTTCCACCTTCCCATGGAGCAGCACAGGCAGGTGCTCCCATTTCTCTTCATTGATAGAGGCTTTAAGGCCCCTGGTGTCTCCAGAGCAAGAGTTGGAGACCCTGCAACATGTTTTCATGGGGACACAATGCCACCCGGTTCCCCTTGAGGGCCACAGTTGGTCTCTGTAAAGAGTGTTTGAATATCCTGAATGACTAGTGTGTACCTATGATTTCTGAGGCTTCATGTGTGCTGGTGTTTCTAACCTCAAGTAACTGAGTTGGTTTTGTTGATGCATGAAGACAGATAGTGACATGCTGCTCCTTCCTTACATAAATACACATACACAAGAAAAGGAAGCGGGAATAGAAATAGGTAAACAAATGCACAAAAATTGTAAACATAAATATTGCAGATGTAGATATGGCAAAAATATATGGCAGGCAGATCTCTAGAGAAACAGATGGATAGTCCACAGGAATAAGCAGTAGTTGTCTATGAAAGATGGACAAATGCAGTGGTGACTTGTGACTCTTCAAAATTTAATTTGCCATGAAAGCCCCTCATGAATGATGCAAGGGCGATACCTGGTGGAAAACTATCCAGCACTACTTTTTTCTTCTTAACCTGTGAGATGGAAAGTTATCTGACGGGTTACAATAAGCAAACATGAATGCAGATACGCAGAGATATCTCAGCACTTGACAGCTTTCAAAGTTTATTGTCAAACCAAATTAGCAGAAGTCTGCCACGTATGAGCAGGCAGAACAGCAGGCAAGATGCTAAAATGTCTGCAGTGAAATCATTGCCTTCCATGGTATTCTTACAACCCTCTCCTTCCCCTTGACCTCCATTTGTTAGTTCATAAGACATTAAGGTGTCAGCAGCCAAAAGCAACTGCTGGGAAAGGTTACAACAGCCTTATTTACTCCTCAGTCTCTTTCCTACTTAATTTGCTGGTACCTATCAGTTGTGATATGCCTGAGGAAAGGGTAAGGGCCTTTTTTTTCTATCCATAGATCTTAAAGAATATTTTTAAGCACTATCTCCAGTCTCTGATAAGCAAACTATAGTTGAAATTGCAACACAACATGTGGAATGGAGATAAAGTACCCACAGAAGTCTAGCTATCATATGGCTATGGAGGGACTGTGAGGAAGGGTGATGTAAAGAATTGTGCAGTTACATATATGTGCTGGTCCTCAGAGACCTCCTTGTCCTCAGTTTGGAACCCTTGTTCTCTATTGACCTTACTATATATTGGTTTGGGCAGATGGACACCTGTAATGTGCAAGTTTCCCACAACATGAGATGGGAACTGTTTTCTCCACAAGGCAAGTGAACCTGCCCTAGAGCTGATGTCTCCTGATTCAACTACGAGCTCCTCCCCTGTGATCCTTCTACCTCACATGTGGCTGGTGTTTCAGTGCTTTGCTATATTGTCCCATATGAATGTTTTTAAGTTAAATACACATTTCCATGTGCACAGTGCTCAGCCCTTGTTGGTGTTATGCAAAAAAAAGTGAGTCTAAGTCACGCTTCCCAATGGAGAACCCCAAAGCTCTTCAGACAAAATTATCCCTCTCTGTCCTTATTCCACCACATGCCATCAGGACAGCTTTCAGAGATCACCCTCCTCTCAGCATTCAGTCTTGCCTGATGTCCTCAGGGAAGTAAGGAATAAAATGGAATGTATTTTTAAAAGAAAAGCAAGAAAGACCTCCTGCTGGAGCTGAATAAAGTTGAGACAGCTCTGTCAGCTGCATGTCTTCACTTTGCAGGGAGCTGTCAGTAAGCTCTTTAAAGTTGTGGAGCTTATGCAGGCAAAACAATTGTGTGTGTCACTTGTAATCTACATGCGCAAATTGCACCATGTTGAAAGAAAGAAAATTCATTATTATTTATATAAATAGATTTTGTAGATTTCATTAAGATTAGGTCAGGCTGTGGAGTTATCACATAGGCTTGTTTGCACTTTTGTTAATCTTCATTTGCAAATGCTGATTAGTGCCACAAAACTCTCTTGCTGTTTACTGCAAAATCCTGCTTCTCTTCTTTTCTTCTTGTCAGGAATACTCAGGAGGAGGGAGAGGGGAGGGAGGAAGAGAGAGAAGGGGGCTTAAAAACCAGTAGCCAGAACAAGTGGGAACATGAAAGTAGATTTGCTTGAATCATGAAAGGAAGGGAGGGCAGGAGAGAGAAGCTCACTTGCTGTCTTAACATCCTGGGTGGAGAAGGCTGAAGCAGGACCTCCTGACAACAAAACAGTGGTGCAAGAACAGTGCAGATCAGTGGGGTCAAAACCCTAGGGACATAGAAACTCCTGAAAACTGGGCAAGTGGTGCTTCCCCCTTGCTTTCCAGTTCATACAGTTCGTACGTGCCTCTGAACAGTAATATGCAAATCCTTCCTGGTGGCCCATCAGATGACATGACGAATGTCTGTTATCTGCAGTTTGCTCCTCTCCCATTCTCTCCAGAAGGAAAGGGTGCATACCAAATATACTGTGTTATTCTGGAATATTTCTGTTGGGTTGCTAAATTTTGTGCTTTACATGGACTGAAATCTACAGTGCTGTAATTAGCTAGCTTTCAGATAAAAAAAAAAAAGTGATTTAATTGATGTCATTCTATAACAGGTACTTGTTCATAGTGCTAACTCCTCTAGTGAAGCTGGGGCTCCAGGATGAGGATCCAGACAGATGGAAGGCTGCATGAAGAGGAATAAGCATCAGAACTGGAGTGCCAACAAAGTGTGAGGGGTATTGAGGGAAGAGTACGTATAGGGCCATGGGGAAACAGTGAGTGATGCTGTGGGGGATCTGTACGTGTGCATGCATAACAAGTGCTCTCACACCAGTGCTGGAACATGACCCTTGCCTGGACAAGCTTGCCTATATTTTTCTCATTATGTTTTGTTCCAGTGTTTGCTTCCTGCCATGCTGTATCACAACCCCGTATGAATTGAAAAAGGAGAAATCCTGTCTCCTTTTTTTAAAACCTCTCCTTTCTTGTAGGAACTCCTTCATGTCTTCATTTAAATGCTGACTGCTCTTCAAACTCCTTCCCAACAGTATCTGATAACTAGGTCAGTTTTTTAGCATCTAATTGTGTTACCAAATACTGAACAAATACATCAGGGTATTTGAAGTACATGAGGGGTATGGATTTGCATAGTCAGCATTCAGCTTCCCCTAAACTCCATTCCAGAATAATGGCCCAGGATTGCTCTTCAGTGATGGAGCCCATTACTGCATGGAGGAAAAATAAAACTGCTTTCCAAAGATCCCAAGGGTGGAGACTGTGGGAAGCATGTGCAACATTTTCTCAAAGAAAGTATTCACAGCAATTTTTTTTTCTGAGTAATATGCTAGAAGAAATTGTAAATAACAATACAAAATTAAATTTGGTGAATGTGCTGAGGGGTAATCCTTAGAGCAACCTTATCTATCTTGAATATTCAAACACATCAACTTGTTGGGCATGATAGCAATTACTGCACTACATATATTCAATTTGCTCTTGTATATACAATATTATCTTCCATAAGGAACAGTAAACTGCAGAACATATTTCAGTAAACACTATTCTGAGTAAACAGAAATGGCTTGAGTGTGCACTTCCATGCATAATAATGTAGCAATGAAATATTGCTCTGACAGAGCTGCTGAGTGTAGGGGAGATCACATCCTCTGAGAATTTCCTCAGTGTTAGCACGTTCTTCTTTAAAGGCTGGAAGAGACAGCTTTAGGAGTTCTGGTGTCTCCTAACTTCGGGTGGGAATGCAGGTGTTCCTTTTGTTCAGGTAAATTAAAGAAAAAATGAAGGTAGTTCCATTATTTTTGTAGAGACTGTGCTACAAATCCAGAGACAGCCCAATCCATCCATATATATCCATATGGATGCATGTATACATATGCATGCATGTGTGTGTGTGTGTGTATATATGCATATTTGCAGGGTTATGGGTTCCCAACCTGCGAAGATGCTGTCTGAAAGCTTAAAGCAGAGGCGCCTCCTAGCTGGCAATGGAAGTTTGTAGAACCACTTTGTTCTAGTTTTTTTCCTTCATGGAACCACTTCTATATTATTCATGTGACTAAAATGATATGTCCCCTTATATTTCAGATGCATGCCCAACTATGTGGTAGGTTGTGCAAGCCACCCTTTTTATGTGACTTATTACAGGAGCGCACAGCTAGCCATCAGCCAAATACATCCAGCAAGCTGGATACAATCTGCCGTATTGGCTTTGGAGAACCTGCATTAAAGAACCAGTATTCAGGCCTGGAGCAGAGCAGGAATATTTTGACTAAAAAGTTGTCAGAAGATGCTGATTCATAGAAATAAAGCTTTTTGCAGAAAAGGGCTAGCTCCTCTGGCATTTTCCTTTGACATTACATGTTGGCTTCTTTTCAATTAAAATGTTTTATCTGAGAGGTCAAGATGACCTTTCTGTTTTGGAATAGAAAGTAAATTCTAGTTTAAAAATGAGAAAAATTAACACATCTATTTAAAAATGCAGTATTTTGAAATGTTCAGGAGAGACCAGTTCACCCACCCAACTGAACATGTAAAAAACTGAAATATCAGCATCCTTCTCACTTGAGGTGGGAATCTTTTTAACCACTCTTACCAGTTTTCATGATGTTGTTAAAATTCTTCCCTTACTCAACTGCATGTGTCTCTCTAGTCACAGTACTCTTCTGCTTGTGTTTCTTTCCTCTCTGCAGAAGTTCTGCACTGTATGCAGTGATATTTTCAACCATAGTTCAAGGGCATAAGCATTATGTCCCCTTTTAAAAGGCACACTGTGTTTTCAGGAAAGAAAACACCCACAGAATGTGCACATGCACTTTTGGATGAGCATATTTTTCTCTTCGCTTCCTCCCCTCCGTGTACTTCATGCGTGTTATGTTGAAGGTTTCAATACCAAATTCTCTACTGATACAAATGGGTTAAAGTTCATTCTAATCAGACATCTGCAATTCTTTATACCAGTAGAGAATTTGCTCTGTTTTATAATTTTTTTTAAAGGTGCCTCTTCCTACTGCTGCCCTCTAAGCTTCCTGTGCTGAAACGCTTCCCCCTGACCTTTTTGATGCTGCTTCACCATGGAGGCCAGCAAGCCATGGATTCAGTGGTGGAAAAGCCATCACTTTTCCTTTTTAATTGCAATGCAGTGAACTGAGAACACCTGCAAAGTCATGGGGTGTGATGGGGTGAGAGGCTCAATTCCAGCTGAGGTGGGGGGGTGTGGGGTATGAAATTTCCAACAGAGAGGACAGTAGCCTTCATCTGAAGAGACAATAACTTCTTGACACACTTTAACTTAATCACTGTTGATTATCTGACTCTACCCTTGAGCAGTAAGGACAAAAGGCTCTTTTAAATTGACTTAAGTCCACGTAAAAGGTTGCACCAGTTCAGTTAAATTCATTTTAAACCTGATTATTTAAATCAATGCCACTTTTGTGTGCAGACAAGATCTAAGTGTTATGCTTTATGGATGTAGTGAGTCCTACAGAGGGAACTGAAATGGCTAATTTTTTCTCACAATCACACCCCACTGGGACTGAGAAAGGAGTTTTGAAAGATTGAAATTTGGCTTTCCTGGACACTTTTCTATTCAAGGTACTCCAAAGATCTTTTCAGTAATAAGCTGGATGCTGGTGCTACAGAGACTGCACAGGCAAACACAGAGACTGTTAATTCAGCAGCAATAACTCCAAAAGGGCTATGGAGGTTAAAGTCTCTATTACTAAAAGGGACAGTGCTGGCAACCTGCCTTAGAAGTTGCTTCTCTGGGACACCCCTGTGGATGGCCTTCATCCTGATGAGCCTGAATTTCCATCTGACACCAGGTGCCACTGCAATATTCATGTCACTCTTTAGGAAGCTCTACAGCAAGCTTACAGGCATGGGATGGGTCCTGGGAATTTAGGGGAGGCTGTTGTGAAGGTGGACCGGAATAGAGCCCTCCTGGGGGGGGGCAGATATGGAGAAAGAAGCCAAGAGACCAGCTAGCATTGCTGACGTTACGGTTTCTGCCAAATTCAAGCTGCAGCGAAGGACTTTCAAACCCTTTTTCTTGGGCTGTCTTGGTGCTTGGCAGCTAGACAGAGACTGAAGGCTGCTGCTGGGTATGTAAACAGTCAGAACCAGCCTGCAATTGTTACACACACACACAAGCACCATTGCATCACCTGGAGGCATCCCAATTAAATGGAATTACTATCCCCACCAAGCCATAGCTATCACTATTAAATGTCATTAGGCTTAAATTAGGTTTGCTCTGAGAGATGTCCCAATTAAATGAATTTCCTGATTAATATACTGTTGCCATACACACGTGGTTTTCCTAATTTTATTGTTTCTTTGACTCCAAGTTTCTGGCTGTCATAGCATTAAGTCCTCGGTTAAACCCTTAAGTGCAAAAGCTCTGCATACACAAACCCTTTTATCTTTGCAATGTCATTTTCCCATTTTATCAAAGGGAAGAGAGCTGGTTTCAAAAATCAGGGCTTTGGTCATGTAGGAAAAATGGTATATGCAAAGCTAAAGCTAACACAGTTTATTGGGGAATCAACTGAAATATTCTTTAGCAGACTGCAAGCTGTTGAAGGGGTGAGTGCAGATTGTGTACAAACAATCAAATGAGTATTTAATTTTCCTGTCAGAGCTCCTGCTCATTCCCTCATGGCTGGACTGGAATGAGCCCAGCCTAACTTTTCTCTCTATGGATGTTCAGGGATGATACAGCACAAGTTCTCTGCTCCACTGATCCTTTCCTTTTCCTTCCTCCACATCTGGTTGCAAATTACCGAACTAGAAACTTGAAAACTTCTGGCATTTGGCCATTGAAAACTGAATGGATTTCCAGTTTTTCAATGGATGGTTTGAAAACATTGAAGAAAAATGTCAGAAATCAAATATTTGTAAAAAATTGTTTGTGTCAAGAAGGTGGGAAAGAGGAGCAGAGGGGAAAGAAGAGGGGAAACCCCATTTCTCTGCTGGTGCAAGAGGAGACAAGTCAGGAATATGACCCAGAAAGACATAGGAGCTTCACGGAAAACAGCCAGATTCAGAGAGGGTTTGTTACAGGCCAGGGTAACTCATCACAATCTTTTCTCTTACTCTTTTCATACAAGACACAGTGTCCACTACTAGCTACAGAGCACCTCACTGATGAATCCATGATGAATCTGGAGTCCTGGTGCCTGATCAGCTCTAGGTCAACGTAACACTCTTCTGCCCTGTACGCATGTAACTTCCCAGTGACAGGACACAGCCTGGAAGTGCACAAACATCTGGAGAGGAAGAAAACACTTCTTCAGTCCTGACGTTCAACCATAACTGGCCATCCCATCACTCTGAGTATGCCACCTGATACCAACTAAGAATGTGTGCAAGCACATGCATAAGGAAAAAAAAAAAGTTAACAGTTAGGGTGGTTAAGCATCAGAACAGGTTTCCCAGAGAAATGCAATCTCCATCCTGGGAAATTTGCAGAACTCGACCAGACAAGATGCTGATCCAACTGGAAGTAAGCTTCACACTGAGCAGGGAGTTGGACTAGAGACCTTCAGATGTCTTTTCCAAGCTCAGTTATTCTATATTTTACGCAGCTCTTCTTCCCAAGTAACAGGTATTCTCTCTCTCCATCTTCTGTTGAAATTAATGGCAACAAGATACCTAAACCTCCTGGAGATCCCAGCCTGTGCTGTCCAGGCCTCTGACCTGCAATCTCAGGCAACCTGCTGTTCCAAGCAGTTATACAAAGGAGCTACTCACCTGGCTCAGCCTGGAGCCTGCTTTTACGCTGGATGAGGCCCAGTCCAGTCTTGTGAGGAATGGAAGGTGAGTAAAGAAAACACCTATCTCTCTTCTCGAAGCAGTCCTGGGAGCTTCCTATGGATGCGCCAGACAAAGCCTGAATAGGTCAGTAGCCTTTCATCCATGCAGCTCAATGAAGGCACTGAACAGCTCTGTTGCTGCTCAAACCTGAGTGCCATCTGAAGAAATAAAGAAAATGAGAATGTCATAATGCATTGTAAAACTGAATAATAAAACTTGCCTCTATCATAGCGCTCTTCCACCATAGATTTTATTCACATAGTATTCCCCATTTTACAGACTGAGAAAGTGAGGTACAGAGCAGTTTATCAGTTTGGCACAGCATTACCTAGAGCAAGGAACTGAATCTCATTTGCCTCATCCCTAACCTGGTAACTGGTAAAAGTGAAAAAAAATTAGAGCTGATCTGAGTAAAGAAATTTTTTTTCTTGAGTCAAGCTGCCATAGCAGTTGTTTAGGCTGGCTTAAAGAGACAGTAGAACAAACATATATTTCCTTTGTCATGGATGCTGAAAATATGCTCTGTGTCACATCACTGCATGGAGGACACTTGCCTGGACTGTGCGTCTGGCCCTCACCAGAGCTGTCAGTCACAGACAGACTGGAAATTACAGCTCCTTCTTTGGACTCATGCTGCCCACATTAATGTGTTCAAAATAAGCTTCTTATTTATTTTAGATGTTGTACCTAAAAACACAAGCTGAATGCTTCTCTGAATGCCCTTGTACAACATAAAAGTCTTTCTCATCCTTGTGATTTTCCACAGCTGCCTCAGGTGTCTGTACTGCTGCAAACAGAAATTAGAGGACAAGGAACTTGTCTGTCAAGCACAGATCCAAAAGACACCGTGTTTATCCCTCCCCTTATTTGCCTTCTAGCCCACACAAAACACTTTGTGATCAAGGTACGCACTTTGCCTCAGGACACCTTTTTCGCTTATGAACATAAATATTGTTCATACAGAAAATAATTGAGTCCTCAAGCCACTCATTTGAGTGGACAGATACAGATTGAAGGCTGCATGCTGATGCCCTAATATGTTCACCCAGGTCCTGCGACTAGTGTTTGGTTTGACTGCCTTTAGGCTGCTCTCCTCTCAGTGTCTTCCTTAGATCCTCTGAATCACTTCTCAGAGGCAATAAGCCTTTCTCCACTGAGTGGGTCTAGGTATTTCTCTCAAAGATGTACTTCATCCAGAAACAATGAAAAAAGCTACAAGAGCAATGCCCTTGGTTAGGAAGACTCGGGCCCATTTTGGTCGTGAAGCAGTACTAAATTGCACTATGTGTCAGAGCTAGATTACAATGCATTCTCCGTCCAGGGAATCTTACAAAATACTGTGTATACCTCCTGTACTCAGAATAGTGACACAAACAATGGGACATCCAGCTCTGCTTTCCATTAGATTAACACTGAACACAATTGTCCTTGGCAGGATAGCTTTCGAAGCAAGCAAAAAGTCTGAGGTACCCACATTGTCTTTAAAAAAGACAGAGTAAAGCATGCTGTGGTTTCTTCTTGGTTGATATTACTGCAGTAATGCAGTAGCATTGTCTTCATATATAGTATATATTGTCTTTATGCCCTGGAATAGATGACTACATCATCCCTGTTGCATTGCACAAAGCTCATGGCATGCTTTTGATGGGCAATATAAGCACATATTGTTTTCCTAAGAAACAACAGCTGAAAGCCTTCTTATGCTTACAGCTACTAACATCATCTGCAATCGATACAAAAAGCACCAGAGTTTTTTGATTGTATTTTCCACAGCTCAGCTTCATTCTTTGCTTATTTTTGTCCACCATGAAAATAAAATATAGCCAAGTCTTCTTTACCAATATTCCTACATATCAAGAAGACAGAACCAGACTCTTCACAATGGTGCACAGGAGGAGGAGACACAGTGGACATAAACTGAAACAAGAGAGGTTCATATCAGATACAAGGAAGAACTTCACACATTGAGGACGGTCAAGCAGTGGAACAGGCTATCCAGAGGGACTGTGCATCCAACTCCCCATCCTTGGGGTTTTGAAGGCCTGAATAGGTACAGCCATGAGAGATCTGGTTTGACCTCAGAGCTGACCATGCTTTGAGGAGGAGGTTGGACTAGAAGCCTCCTGAGGTGTCTTCCAACCTGAATTATCAGGAACAAACAGACAACAGTGAAAGAGACAACCTCCTCACCGTATGGTTGTACGGATTGTAAACAGCAACAGTACAGGGGGAATGGCTGGTTATGATGCTCATGGGTTTCTTTTCCTTGGAATGCTGGTCCAAGGAAACACACACAATGTCTATGTTTTCTTGAAAGCCTATATCCAGCCAAGACTGAACCGTTCCCAACAAACATCTTGTGTGTATATTGTATGTATTAGTGTATTCTCCTGTTAGGCAGACAGAGCTGTCACTGTCTAACCAGGACTTCTATGTTCAGACATGGATGGTGTCCAAAGGTCCTCGTATCCTGGATTTGGAAGGGCTAGTGTTCTTTTAGGAGCAGCCTGCCAGATGAACAGGTATGGAGAATCAACTTATTTAATCTACTACCGTCACACAGGCCACAGATAGGATTTTACCTTGTCTTTCTTGTGGTAAAGTAAATGTTATTAATCCAAATAGCTTCCAGCTGAGCTATAACATTTTTTGATGTGGTAATATACTGCCATAATATAAATGGCAAAGGGCTGTAGGCACCTAGCAGAGGTTTCAAAGAGGAGTACAATCCCAGCTGCTCTCCACTGACTGCATAGGGTTTAGCAGCTTTGGATAATAAGCAAGCTGAATCTTTCAGCTCTCTAGTAAACTTTGAGCTATATTCAGATTACCTGGCATCTAAGTTAATCCCTTGTTAGCAGATGGAGAAATGCTGCTGGTTTTTGGGTTGTGGTTTTTTTTTTCACCCACTTCCTTCTCCAATTTGTGTTCTGGAGCTGCTCTTCTCCTCAAAGGGCTACTGCCTGAGCACTGGAACAGGCTATGATGAATGCTTAACTACCTAAGCTATCCTCCATTCTGCTGTCATCATTCAACTACCAGCAGTGGAAAACCAAATTAGCTATCCCATTCTGGGCAAAGCTGCTCCAAAACTAGACCAGAGGAACAGGGCTATTCAATATAGTTAGTTGACAGAAGCCATCTTTTTGCCATCATCAGATCACTTATGTATCTAACATATAAAGGAAACTTAAGAGTTATAAATATTTTTGGCCTAGGATACTAAATGGAAGGTCTGGTATATGTTTTTTGGAAAGGATACTAAGGGATACCCTTAGTATAGGCTATCTTGGCATCATCCCTCTGAAGTAATGAAAATTATCTGTTTCAGAGACAGAATATGAATTGCATGACTGTAACAAGGGTGAGAAATATACAGTGTTTATATGGAAACAACAAGTTGGCTACTTCTGTCCAAAACAGGAGTGGAACACAACCCCGCCAGGATATTTTTCATACACTCAGTGAACATTGACTTGACAGTAGATAGTAAAAATTTTGCCTGAAGTATCTCCAATCACAGGACTTCCCTGGCTTAGCTGGATCACCCCTGGCTCTAGCAATATAATTTGCATTAAACTACTCAAAGTATTTATGTAGTTTACCCTTGTGAGTTTAGTTCCCGCTGCCTCAACTTCACCCAGAAATGTCAAGATTATAGCCTATGTGTGTTGAACATAAAAGTGTGCTGTGCATTACACTGTTGAATTAAGTTCTGTGGGAGAATGTATGTGTGTGTGTATGCAAAGCATGCTTTTATCTGAACAAGAGTAAGGTAGTTAATAACATATGTGATAATATGTATAAATGTAGCAGTACATGTGATTGCATGTGGATGCATGAGGCAGTTGTATATGTCCATTTAACTCCAATTTGCTTTTTATCCTCCTTAAATAGCATTTTTTTCACTGTTTAATGAATGAATGTAGCAGCTAGCATCGTTGGGATGATGTTTTTAAATGCTGTGTGTCTACTTCATCAATCTCATATACTGTGTTTATCTTGTCATCTCTGCTGTGGTCATTATCCATGGTTGAATGACTCTCTGCTTCTGGAAAACCAGAGGCTGTCAGTGCTTATCCACCATTCCTTTCAGCAATTCATCTTTCCTACCAAACCACAGGTATTTTGTGGCCTTATGAAAGACATGAAAATATTGTGTGTGCCATGACTGAACTGGGACATCTGAACAACAGCCTTGGCAAACCTTTTGCCTCCCCTCGCCTCCCTAAATATCCCTGCCAGCAAAGGCAAAAAAATGTTCGTATTATTGATATGATAGCCCCAAAGGAGATATGGGCCACGATTATCAGTGCTAAACAAGAAAAGTGAACACATATCACTTAATTTCTGTGTAAAGCCACCAGTGCATTCTCTATTATGGGGACTGCAGATCAATGCAAAGGAAGTGTTCAGAAATGGAAAAAGAATAATTCAAAACTCTCGCTAAAAAAAAATAAAATAAAATCACAAGGTTTATTTCATTTCCAGGAAAACTCAGGTCAGATGCAGGTTCCCTCATGCAATGACATCTGCTTTTTTTCCCCAGTTTGCTGGTGGGCATCTCCAGGAAGCTGAGGACACTACTAACTTGGCTACGGGCATTTACCAAAACATTTAAAATAAAAGGGGCTGTATAGTCTAAAGGCTGGGGCAGAGCCTTTGCCTAGCCTGGCTGCATTGTATAATCCGAGACACATAAATGGATTTAGCACAGTGATCTTGCACCCAGTCCAAGCCCCAGCTAGTCTCTGTCTCTTCTAGCACTGAGCAAGCAGCCCTCCTCCTCCTCCTCCCTATGTTGCTGTCCCTCCTGCCTTTCCCCAGGAGGCTGTGCCTTCTCTTTCTGCAGGGAGCAATTCAGCTCCCTGTCCTGACTAAAACCTCTGAACCCAAGCTGCTTCTGGGCTCAGCACGACCACATCGGTAAGAGCCTTCCTGATAAATGTTTAACATTACAGAGCTTTTTCCTCCATGAAAATAAACTAAGGCTTAAATGTTCAATTCCTTTCTGCTCTGTGCACATCTATGTTTTCTCTAAATGAGGCCACATACCTTAACTCTGTTCCCCCTCCTCCCCTGGAAGTTCCTACCCTCTCATTATTTTAAGGCATCAAACCTGATTCAGTAAATCTCTTCTTTCAGACCTGTCATGTTTTAGCCTCAGAACACAAACACAGTATTTGTTCCTAGCATGCTTCCTTTTTAATGCTTTAAAAGCTGTTACAAATGTCTTGTTTCCTCCCAGCCACAGCTGTATTAGATTATCTGTTCTGGTTTTGTTGGGTTTTTTTCTAAAGGAAAAAAGTGAAATACCTGATGCAAACTCAGCCCTTTGGAACAGCAACTGATTTATAACTTTGTACTCCCCAGACCAAAGGTTAACCCCTCTCGTCAGTTATTAAAGGTTGTATTGGATGCCAGGAAGGAGCAGCATTTGTCAAGTCAAGATTTCTAGGAGCAAAATTGAGACACACAATTTCCAGAGTGTATCTGAAATAGGCAGCCTGTGGGGGAGAAAGAGGGTTTGTTAAAATTGCAAAAGGATGAAGAGGGAAGGCAAAGGAAAACTGACTACAGAGGACTAAATGTTTCTTTTCCCATGGTTGCCCCAGGATGTGATGGGAAAAGAGAGCTGCGCTGTGGTCCATCTTTTTAGGTGGTAAAAGCAAAGCACCAGCAGAAAAAGCTAGCAGGAAGAGGAACGTAAAAACAAAACCAAACATTCCCTACCAGTTAACCCAAGATTTTAAATTGTACTAAATTAACTTAGTAGAATATGTTTCAAACACTGCCGAAGGAACACAAAACGATGTTGATTTGTGTGCTAAAGAAGAGTATCATTTCTTTAAAACAACTACCTTCCTGAACTCCAGGAAAATCAACAGATATATGACCTCAAATTTTAGTTTTGTCTTCTTAAAAACAACTCAATGGGATCCAAGAAATTTTACGCAGATGTGCTTTAGTGCAGAAGATAATAGCTTAATTATTGAAGCTAAAAATATAAATATGCCTAGATGAGGACAGTAGGAACAAAGCAATGTGACTTCTGTAAATGTAAATCCATCCTGTTTAACTTACTAGAACACTGTATAAGAATGAACAATATCATGGATAATGGTGGACCGATAAAAACATATAAACCTTTCCCCCAAAATGATAAAACTGCTCACAGGAGGGTAATTCAAGAAGTTTGATAACCACACCGTGAAAACTCCTGTCATAGATTTAAAGGCTAATTATGAGGAAAAAAAGTTGGAACAAGCGGGCAGTCCTTTGTGTTATTGCTGAGACTGTTGTAGTGCCAGTCCCAGACAAGGTATTTTCCAGACCCAAGGCTGGAAAGCTCCCACCTCCAAAAGCGCCGTGAATGAAAGAATAAAGCCCCACTTCAGAGGGAGGAGAAGGAGTGCAGCATTATGAGCGCAAACCTGGATTGAATCTTTCTGCATCAGGGAAGAAATGTGCTCCACTGATGTCAAGACAGAGTTGCTTACAAAGAGAAGTCTTTTCAGAAAAACATGGTCAGCAGCACCTGCACTCTTCAGATAGAGGTGAGGACACCAACCTGCTCATTACACACATTCTTGACTGACAACATGTGCCAGCCCTACCCGAGCTGTGGTGGGCAGGGACGGGCTCTTCCCTTCTTTGTGCAGACTTGCTCTGGGAGATGGAGGAGCAGGGCCCAGTTTGTCTCCTACAGAGCAGAGATTGACTATGGGAAGGCTGGGCCCCACCAGCAGGGCAGATGGAAGCCGATTTTCTGATTCCTTCATTAACTTGCTCTGCTTCCTTATCACCAACGAATGCTTTCCTTTGAGGGAACGTGGACTGCTTTTGCATTTTTTTCTGCTATGTCACCAGCTCATACATCTCATAGCTTTGTAAGCAGGCACGAGGAAAAGAAGGATGTTCTGAAACAAACTTCTTCCCTGCCAGAATCCCAACATCCTTACCCTAACCCCGAGCACAGGCTGATTTGCTAGCATCATGGTCCAGCGTTTCTCACTGCTGGAATGCTCTGGAGGTTGCTGCTGCTGTGCTCAGCAGAGCCCAGAGCAAGTTACCCCTTGATGAAAAATGGAGGAGCCTTTCCATGCTATAAAGAGGCACAGAGAGAAAAAGAAGTGGTCGTTGTAGAGAGACATGCAAAACTGGAGAGTGGAAATCTGCATCTATCTGTGACTGTAACACTGCAGAGCTATTTCTTAACTGATTTTCATGGTCCACTGGCTTTTGTTTTGGTTCCTGGCTTAGACACAAAACAGGCATGCCCTCTGCCTCCTGTTAGTGTAGTTTAAAATAAGCACTGTGCACTTGATGCTAGCCCTAACGTGCATGCTGGGGCCTCTCTTTTCCTCACTTTGCAGTGACTTTTATTTAGGTCCTCTGCTTGTTTATGATTTATGAAGCTTTCACTCTGTCTATCGCATTTAACAAGCACTGTGAAGAAAAGAGAAAGCTTTTAGCTCCAAGGCGAAAAGAGAAAAGCAATGGTTTCTCCTATTCCTTTAATGCAATTTAAAGGAGGTTGGAAGTTAAAGAAGCCAGAAAGTGAAAGATGAGATGGCAGAGGGAGAAGAAAGAAAACCCTAGACACCTTTAATTTTCCCTAGAGGAGAATGTTAGGAAAGACAAAGATGCCTTTTCCCCTCCAGCCCCCAAACAGAAGTGGTTTTTAGACACAAAGATTGGATTTGCAGCTTCTCCAAATTAGCCTGGCAAGGTAAAGATACCTTGTACCGTCCTCATCATCTTTTATTATCTCTACTAAACCAAGTCGAGTATTATTTAATTAAAAGGGACATGTAAGGATAGGTCAGGCAGCTCAAGCAACAAAGGCAGATACCCAAGGCAGTTCTCAGTTTGGTTGAGATGCTACAAAGCTTGGGGGCCAAGAAAGAGGCATTGCAATAAATCACCTGTTGTTCAGAAAGCTACTCTTCCTGGGGAGTGACGGAAATGAATGGGACATCTGGGATAACCTGGTCTGAGGCTGCAGCTCTGGGTCTGAGCAGAGGCTGTTCAATGGGCTTGAACATAGGCTGTAGTTTTGTTTCACTGACCTGAAAGGCATTTTCTGGACCCTCTTGGAACTGAAACCATGTGCATTCCCGTTAGTTTTCTGGCAGATTTCATCCTCCAGATGTATTGAGCCATTTTCTAGATGCAGTAATATAAAGTCAGTGAGCTAGGTCCTTGGGCTGGACACCATCAGATCTCAAAGAAAAGATGGGATACCAGCCAATCCTTGGAGGCATAGGACTTCATTTGGTCTTTATCCTGAGAAGTATCCATCCTGAAGCTCCTTGCTTTTGCTGGAGACCTCTCTAAAAGAGTGGAGAACTAACTAATACAAACATGGCTTTGAACCTTTACTGTGATCTACAATGACAGATTATTTCATCTCTTTCTACTGACACAGAATTCAGGTTAAGCAGTCTATTCATGACATAGGATCCGAGGCTTGCTGAAATCAACCAAAAAAAGTCCACAGGATTAACAGTCTTTGGTTCAAGTCCAAAATGATGAAACTTTTGTGGTGGTGAAGGGGGGAACCCTTCCAGCCATTCTGCATAAAATTCTCTTTTTGTTTTGTTATAGGTTTGTTACTGTTTAAATGCCTCAAACTCTGAGAAAAAAATACCTGTGTTAAAAAGCCAAAAAGTACGGCACATTTATTACTGATGAGATATGTTCCTCCTCTTCAGTCTTCTGAGAAGCCTTCCCTAAAGACCAGTAGAAATAATGTGATATAGTCCCTATAATTGTGAAGGTAATAAAGAAAGAAGCAGGAGGAAAATTACCATTTCACATCTTCTTGCATGTCAGAAAAGGGGGGGGAAAGGCCTCATACACAATTGTTTTCCATCCCCAGGTCAGCTTTGATCTCTGCAAACATAAGTTTTAAGCCCAAAGGATATTATTTTCTAAAAGTTCTAAGCACCTGCAAATGGAGGCTTAAGGTGAAAGTACCTTCTCAACCATAAGTCACCATAATTAGTTCATGAAAGTGACCAAAATATTTAAATGAGGTTTAATTATAAAGATTGAGGAGATGACTTCAGGAAAGTGAATGTAATCTTCAGAATTAAGACAGAAATAGAAATCCAGCCAGAATAAGAAAAGAAGTACTTTAATTATGCTTCATATTTTTCCTCAAACTGGTTGCAAAGGTATATGCATAGCAATCATTGCACACACACTGAATTTGGATTGTGACACAGCAGGACTTTGGTACGAGCAACCCCTACTATTCAGCCTGGGGACATCAGAGGGCCCAGTAAAGTCAAGAGCACCACTCTGCTTGATTTCCATGGGCTTTGAGGTATGGAGGAGGCAGTGATTAATGAAGGCTTCTCCATTTTATTCATAATTCTTCCACCTGGCCACTTCCTAATTGTACAGTTTTGTTAGTACCTAGACTCTTGCTCCTATATACAGTCAGGATTGATGGATTTCTTCATCTTGGGTCTCCCACTCACTCCAAACCTCTGGTTCTTTTAGTGCATTAAAGGTCAAGCTTCAAGCCATTTTCTTGCCCGGATACTTCTTATTCAGTCTCAGGTGTTTTGTAATTAGATCATACAGCACTGTGATGTATGTGAAAGGTGCTTTATAAATCAGTATGTGATAACAACATAACAATACTGCATCCATTTGTTAAAGAAGAGGGTGGGTATTCTGACTATCCAGAACACAATTTTCCCAAGGTGAACCTCAGGCAGGACACCAGACCTAATGAACACCATTGCTGTGGGTAAATTGCCATCCGTATCTTTAAAGAGAGAGTGCTGCAGAGGCCTGAAGCACAAAACCAGGCACTCTGTCACCCTGACTTTGTGCCTGGAGTTGCCACTTAGGTTATGTGTGAATTTGTAAAGTCACTTGGAAGTCAAGAGCCAGACTTTCAATGGTGTCAAGATGTCTAAGGGTAATCAACAGGCACTGGGATTTTCACACCTATCTCCAACTACAGTGAATGAGAGAAGGTGCTTAAGTGCTCTTTAGACACCCTAATGCCTCTGAAGACCTGGCTTTTCGTTTCTCTTTGCTCTTGCTTCTCCATGCAGCAGAACTAACGCTGCCTGCCTGGCAAAGGGCTGAGGGTTTTCACCCTGTCATGAGCACATTTAGATCTGTGTCAGAAAGGTGTTGTTTAAAAAGCAGAAAGTGTTACTGTATTTTCAGGAAGCATTAATGGCCACCACATGCCAGCCTTTGACATACAGGCGACTACAAACACAGCTACAGCTGACTGGGGAATTAAATCATCCTTCCTTAGGTAAGCCTACCTGGCATGATGCCACGCTAAGCAGAAATACCTAAGCGTGCCCTGAAGCAGCTCACTCTGGCACCAGGAGCAGCCCAGTGCCTCCAGACCCCAAGCTGAAGACTCACTTTGGTGCAGTGTCACACCTGGATGTGGCCCCAGAGCACTGTAGTCAGACTGGGGAGAAGCCTCCCAAGCCCCTTCAGGCGACAAGGGGGTGGGAGGCTTTAGGGACAGCCTTCCAGCTTTGAGCAGTGATAACCCCCTGCTGCACTGGGTATTCCTCAGCTGTGGCAACAAACATATGCAGAGTGTTTATTTGATCAACTCAATGGGTGGGAGAGTAAGAGAAGCAATTGCCAAGGGCTACATCAAATCTTGGAAGCCTTGGGAGTAAAAGGAAGATGCCCACCATTTCCAATATGCATACATAGGTATTTTCTCTCACAAACAACATGGTATTCCTGTGTTCAGTCCTGTGCTGCTCCATGCTTTCATCTTCCTAAAAGCAGCAGTTCCAGTGACAGGCTACTTCCTACCCGCAGGCTGGATGCCAAGTGCTATGTGCTGAGTTACCCATGTACAGTCAAGCCAGTTTAACTGCCTGAACCTTCAGCCTTAGCTGTGAGATCATCTGCTGATGGTATGTATGCAAGCCATAAAACCTGCCGGTCATAATATTCATCTTTCTGCCATGGACTTAAAAGGAATAAACTTAAAGAAGATGAATTAAGATTTTAATGCCCTTAAAATGGCATATTTAAATACTCCTCATCATAAATGAGGTATTCTTTTGGAGCTGGGAGAGCAAGGATTTCTTCAGGACTGAGCTGAGTACATGCTGGGGTCCTGGTCCTCACTCTCCCTCCCCATGAGAGACAGACCTGCACACAGCAAATGGGCTGGCTGCCACAACTGGTGTGCAGGAGAGACTGCTTCAATCGCTCATCCTTGCTGAGGAGAGCTGAGGGAGAAAGTCCCACTTCCCCTCCATTGCTAGTCTGCACGCTGATTGCATCAAAGGAAGGAGACACACAAGGGGTTGGTCTGTGCTACTATTGCTCAGTGCTTGAGCTAGCTAAAAACCAGGCCAGGTGCTGCTAGCAATGCAGGTATGACAGCACAGAGCTTAAAATGTGGAGTAGAAACACATGGGTTGTTGTTGTATGGGAACTGCATTAACTCCAGCCTGAGCCCATGTTCCTAAACTCTGCTGAAGGGTGTGGTTGGTATATGTTAGTCTGGATTTAGTGCTCTATCTCAGTTATCTGGCTCCTGGAGCACCTATACAGACAAACAAAGCAGGTACTTCATAGGCTGTCCTTAATTATTCCCTTTCCCAGCAACCCTGGAAGACAGGCGCTTTGCTGGAAGAGGAGGAAACACCGCCTTCTCTCAGGCCTGAGCCGCTCTGTCTCGGATCTAACCTGGTCCATCTCTAAAAACTAAAGGTCTGTATAAATGAGGTCTGGTTCACTATCCTCACCAAGCAGATCAGGGAACTGATCTGAGTGCATCAGCAAATGATTAGCAGAAGTAGTGTCAGGATGTAGGGATCAACCCTGGTACCTGAGGTTGCATCTGAACAGAGTGGGAAAGTCATTCAAGGCCCCATGGTCCTGGTATCCCAGCTGTTTGCCTTGGGGACCTGACGAGAGCATGCCATAGCTCTTTGTAGCCCATGTGTCTGGGTTTCCTTCTCACAGAGACCAGGAGGGCGGGCAGGAGTCCAACACCAAGCCTGGACTTCACCCATGTGGAGTCAGCTTGCGGCTGGGGTATCCATCGGGAGATCTTCTGAGCTCCTGGGTAAGTCCATCACTTCAGACACAGCTTGCATTTCACTAATGCATCACATGTGACACCCCCAGTCTAATGTGAGCTTTTGAGATGGATCACCTGAATTACCTCCTGGATCCCATTGCAGCCACCCAGCTGTAGCAACTTCTGACAGCTACCAGGCTGGCCAGGACTGGAGGTAAAGGCTCTACAGCTAGCTAGCTCATGCCTGAGCCACATAGTCCCTCTATGAAAACACCACAGATTAAATAAAATAATGCTATTGGTTTTTTTTTTCTGTTTACTGCTGTCATCATTGTTTCCCTCTGTATTTCTTGTTTCTTTTCCTGTCTATCTAATAAGGTTTCTGAAGTCTTCCTGAAGTGTCAGCAAATAACAGTTGTGTGTGCATTTCTTGTTGGTGCAAAATCTCCCCCAGTGCTTAGACAAACATCCTGGCTTTTCAAGCAGAAATATTTGCCCCTTGGGCTTTGATCTTTGTCACTTTTAAGCCCTATCCCATCTCAAAAGCTTTGATATATTTATTCACTAAGTCACAAAGAGTTTTTATTGCTGTTGAGCTTTGCAAGAAGTTTACGGCTGAAGGCCCTGTGTAAAAGCAAGTTCTGCTTTGTGTGCAATATGCAGTGTTCAAGCATGAGATCAGAGATTGCGTGGAGGCTGGACAGTGTCAGCTACATCTTTCACACGGGCAGCTGCATACCAGCAACTGATTAGATGTTTTGACAGAGACATGTCACTGCTGAAGTCACATGGAGGAGGCAATAATTAAATCTCTGTTGAAAGAGAAATACCTGTGCAGATTTCAGAGCTGTGTTTGGCTAATGGGATAAGTAAAGAAAGGTTAAGAAAGGTTTCCCTCCATATTTCTCCTACATTATCTGTTCTGCCCCCAGAAATCACACTTCTAGGCAGAAGACAGGCTTAAGTTTTTTGGTACAAGGTGCTAAGTACAACATAAGTAGGTATTATGCACTATCCCTCTACTGCTTTCAGCCCAAACAGCATTATCGTCACTTAAAAATGCTTCTAAAATATATTTAGTCAGATAAACTAGTAGACTTGATTATGCTGGGTGAAGATTCATAGGACAATGCAAGTCCTTTTCTGTCTTAGAGTTACTAGTTTCTCAGTAAAGCTCCTCCCCTGCTGGTTTGCATAAATAGGCTTTGTAGGAACCGACAGGTTTTCATGGGGAAATAATCAGCAGAGAAGAATAGATCAGATGGAGGAAAATTGCATACTGAGAGGTGGTGTGTAAGTCACCCAAGAGCTAGGCATCTGCTCGCAACAAATGATGCCTCGAGGCATGCCTCATATGCCTCTAAGAGGAGGAGCAAGACAGCCTGCACTTCATAAGCTTCCTGAGCAATGGGCAGTTCTTGGAAAGCTTCACCATTTTTGTCTTCTGTCCATAGTACTCAGATACCCCCTTATAAATAGCTACCCCACTTTGGTAGGTGCCACTTAACAAGAGAGTTCCCCACAGCTGTATCCTGACAGCCCCTAAGAGTTTGCCCCACTACTGAGCACTGCAAGGGGAGACAACTTCTCATTCCAGGCGGGATGAGAGATTGAGCCCTCCATCTCTTTATCTCATCTTTGTAATGGGTGGGTGGTCAGCTGTGGTCGCCACAGAGCTGGCTCCTCCTGACTGCCACCATCTCATCCTTGTGTCCCTTCAGAGATGCCAGGGAGTAAGCAGCAGAGAGAAAAGATAGGTTCAGTATTTCCAGGGTCCTGCTTGACAATTAAGCTTCCTAAGTGGAAGTTTAGAGCCCCTTCTCACCGTATTTGCAGCATATTGAGATGCTTTATTGCACTGTGAGAACATGAGAAAGCTTCTAGGAAGGAAAGAGTACACAGCTCCCATGCTAGGAACCCAGCAACTAAGTGTGTGTGCAAGTATAAGGAAAAACAATTTTCACCCTTCAGTCTCTGATGATTCTCTCAGTTGTCCCTCTCTCATACCACCTTTTTAACAGCTTTCTGCATGCTGAAAGATTTATGCATCTCCCCATCTCTGCTACATCAGCTCTTCCTTGCTTTCAAGGTTTGCTACATATTTCCTATGTCTCATTATTCTCCTCAAAGTAGCTTCCCTGCGTGCTCCAGCTCATTCCCTCCCCCAGCCCCTAGTGCAAATGGCCTTCTGGGCCTTGTTAGTGCTTCTTTCAGTGCTTCTTTCACAGAGGAAGCCTATCCCATGATCAAATGCACCAGGCTCTAGACTTACAGTTAGTTCAAGAGCCACTAAAGAGCTTTCATACTTCCTCGCTGTCCTGTTGCCTACCCAAGTACTCCCTGTTTTGTTTTGCCATCCATTAGACTTCCTTTCCTGCGTCTTTACTGATTTGCATTTGCTGATTTCATACCAGCTCTTAAGTTTGTCAACATCCCTATCATTGCATCCCTGTCTTTCAGGGTGCTTGCAACTCTTCCAGTTTGGTGCTAGCCCCAGGACCGTTAGGTGCATCCCTTATTGTTGCATCCCAGTGCATCCCAGATGTTACTGAAAATTCTGAGTAGAGTCTGACCAACCACTGAGTAGACACACTCAACCACTTTATAACAATTATATAATTTATAAAATAACAATTTATAACATGTCCAGAGAAAGTAAGGTTAGGAGGGGCCTCTAAAAGCCATCTTGCTCATTCAGGACCTGTTCCTAGGATTTAAGCCATTTTTGATAGATGATACCTAGCCTGCTTTCAAAATGCTCAGTGCTGAGCACCACACAGCCTCAAAAGGCAGTATCTTGGTCTCTATTCCCCCACTCCCTAGCACTACATTCCTTCCTGGTTTTACTGTGAGAAAACGTTTCCTAATATTTAGCATATGTCACATTTCCTTAGTTTATCATGTTCTATTTCGAACAAAATTTCTAGGTAAAAGAAGCCCAGAAATGATAATGTTGATTCTTGTAAGGTACGTCTGTAACAATGTGTGTAGTCACATGTTCCCTTTAGTTTGGCTGGACACAAACCAGGCCTGATTAAAGAGCCATAGAGCCACATTAGTGAGGTGCTGCATCCAAGGTTTGAATCTTTCCTGGGAGATGGTGGTATAGCCAGGCCAGAAATGGCTTTTATTTGGTTATTTGCAGTATATATGCAGCAAGAGTATGCATGCACTAGTTGTTGGATGTATCTACACCTAAACATGGCTGTACCTGTTGGACCAAAGGATTGATTGTTTAATGTATATGCTGTTTGTGACAGTGCCTAGAAGTGGATATCAGGGAGACCTTAAGAGCAGGACAGCTATATTTGTACTTCGCCTAGTATTGTTCCAGCTACTAACTCTTTCAAACTCAGGGACTCCCCATAGAATGCCTACCACAGAGAGTGGAGTGACATCTGACTGATGTCTTGTCCCAGATCTACACTTTGACTTTTGAGCAGAAAAAACAAGCAAACAAAGAACCTCCCTTTTGCTAATATTGAAGCAAGAAGGATTAATAAACTGAATTTCCAGGGAACTGTTACTCAGTTGAAGTCACGTCATCTTTCGTTTCCTGCCTGCAACATCCCTGAGGCATGCAGAGCTACAAAGTCACACTCATGCACACTCCAGCAGATGCTAGGGCAGGTTCTCTAAATATTTAAAAGGGGAATCATCCTTTTGTATGATTTTGAGACTTCTTATCACTTTGGAATTTTTTTCAGAGGCAGCAGTTTTATTGAAAAAAAACAATATCCACTCAAGTTCTTATAGTTTTAACTAGTATGTTGCCCAAGACTCTGCCTTCAGTGACATCAACATAGTTACGAAGATCAAAAACAGAGCTGAACTTCACTGTGGATTTCTACGGTGGGTTTTTTTGGCACCCTAATGACTGTAGCATCTTCATATATATTGTGACCATAGGAAGAATTCAGATTAATTAAAAAGCTGTTTCTCCAGGGTTCCTCCGTCTACTCCTGCTGTTTCATGAAGTCACCCAGTTCCCTCTGACAGTACATTACAGTGCTCCCACTTTCTGAAGACAGTTCATCCCTGGCTGCAACAGCTGTGGAGGGCACAGGGGAGGATTTGGCAAGTGGTGGGAGATGGTGATCACTCTCTGCTGACTACAGAAGGATTGAGACCTATACCAGATGCCTTTCAGGTGGTTAAACATAGGTGAGATCAATCCCTAGGCATCCCAAATGGTCCCTTTGTCTCTTCCGTTTCCCAGGATTGGCAAAGCACATTCCATGGAGCTGGAAATACACAGCATCAGCCTCCCAGGATGGGGAGTCTGTACCATGAAGGCTTATTTCCCCCCACCACAAGGACACTATTGCTTGTTGTTTCTCTAGAGCTGGGGAGGGAGGATTTTATTTGTTGCCATTCAAGCCAGCAAAAGAGGCCAGCTGTGCTACAGAAACTGTCTGAGAGACAATCTGATCCACTGAGACCAGCAGAGAAAAGAGGTTTGGCAGGTGTAAGAGAGCAGTCATTTTAATTAGTCAAAAACCTCTGGGAGATTTTTACACTGCATCTCCCTCAAGCATTTCCAATGCCAGTGCTTACACAAGGTTGGCATCTGGCACCCTCCGTGTTTCGAAGGAAGGTGCAGTACTGATATACTGGGAGTTCATGGTTCCCACTGGCTTTGTTCCAGCAAACTGATGACATGGGGTGTCACCACAGCAGGTCTGGTCCGAGAACACACTTAACCAAGCAGTACACCTTTTGCTCTTAACCCTTTGTGGCCTTGGATAGTTCTTCTACCTCATTTGCTCCATTTTATTACCCAGAAAAAAAATTATCCAGAAGACATTATGGCCAAATTGCTGAAATTCACTGAAACTTTCCCATTTCTTTTCACAGAGCACTCTTCTGTACTTCGTCATCCTTACCTGAGAGCTTCTCGTGTGGATAGGAATAGAGTTCATAACACTAATTAAACTCTCAGGACATGAATGGAACCTGAAGATGGGCTGTCAGCGATATCATACTGGTGTCTATAATCCCAGGCAAATGCATAGATTTGTCTCATTAGATTTTTTTTTAATTGAATCTACTTGCTTTAAGTTTCTCCTGGGCATTCAGTTTTTAGGGTCTCTTTTCACACCTGAGGAGGCTGGAGACATTGATCTTTTAGCATCACACCTTGCAAGTCACTTAAGGCTCATGGCAATTATACAGACTTTAGATGCAGCTGCTGAGCTTCTCTCAAAGTAAAGCATGCAGTGTCACCATCAGTTTGCTCTCCCAAGTCCAACTGATTTCCTAGAGGAAAAGATACATTTTCTTCTGGCTGAGGGGAAAATGGTGGGGCAGGTTTTAAGTTTCAAAGTGGCAGGAGGTGTGGGTGGAAGAACAGACTATACAAGAAAGAAATGATCATGGATGTCTCAAAAGTTTATGTAGGTGAGTGATTAATCTCACTTATATTTCATAAACACTAATCGTAAAAAACAAAAATCCAAACAGATGTATTGCTAGAAATTGAAAGTCACTCAGTGGTAGCAAAATTCACTTGAGGCTGCTAATCCGTAAACTAATGAACTCTTTTCGAACATAAAAGCTACATTAGGCATCTATTAAAGTATTAAGGAGAGAAGGCAACCAAGTCAGAGATGACATTATGTCTTTATTTCCCGCACACCAGATACTATATGCACCTGAGAGTGTGGCAGAAGGAACCATGATATTGCCCTATTAGAGGTTATAATGGAAAGGAAATTAGATATAAAGTCGTTACTTGACTTAACAGTCAGAGCAACAACACCATGAACTGGAGAGCCTGAAATACTAGAAATAGTGCATCTGAGTCTCTCCTGGTCTCCTGAGAAGTTTGAAACAAAGATGTGGTCCAGGAGGGAAGAGGGCCACAAGGACCAGCTGGTGCTTGCTGCTGTCTGTGTGTTTCCTGGACTGCAGCTCTGCCAAGCCACACATGCCATGTGACAATCTGCACAGCTGACGCCTCTCACTATTTTGGCCTCTTTCTCACCCCAGGACTCCCATGTACAGCCACAACCTGCAGCAACCTGTGGTGGGAGAGAGGCTGTAGCACTGCACTGCAGCAGGGCTGCGCCACCCTGCAGGGCAGCAGCTTCAAAGGACCCCTGCTGAAGAGCACCCTGCGCAGTGGTGGCATGGTGGTGTGGACTGTCCTCAGACACATGACCCAATACAACACTGCTTAGGCCACTGTGAGTCAAAAGCTAAGAGCGCCCTCGTTCGTAAGAGGACGAGGGACTGAGACAGCCCTCCGTGTACAGCAGAGCGGCCTGAGAGACTGCCTCTCCTACAGAGGTTTTCCCACAGCACCTGTACCATAGCCCAGGACCCATTTCTGTCTCACTCTCGTTCTTCAGCTTCAGGCAGTCAGAGGAGGTTTTTTACAGTGTCTCAGAGAGGCAATAATATTACTAAGAAAAGTTGGATGAGAACAGAAGATACAAAAGGAAAAAAAAAAAAAGAGTGGGCTATTAGGAAACCTGTGCCCCAACAGCAAGATGCATTAAGCTGCAAGATTGCTGTAGAACATTTTCCTGGGGAAAAGGTGAAAAACTGACCGCTTAAGAAAAACAACTAGGAGGAACAGTGTCCTGGCCATTTGCACAAGCAAGACAAGCCATTTCAGCACATCCTTTCCACAATTTCTTTCATTTACTTGCTGGAGTTTGAAATTTCATTTATAGATCCACATTTAAAAGAAAAAAAAACAAATATACATAACTTTCATTTCAGAGTGTAACTTCAATCTCAGAAGCTCAGCTTGGTCTCAAAGCCAACAAGTATGGTTCTTTATAAAACCAATCATACCAAAGTCTCACATAGCCACGATTGTCCAAACTGAATGACTGCTGTTGTGCTCCTGACTTCTGTAGGACTTCCAACGCACACATAAAGTTCTGGTACCCTGTTTGAGTGCTGCATTGAGTTTGGACCTGAAGCAATCAAAGTCAGTTTAAAAAGGCTCCCTTAGACAAAACTGCTTGGGATGCCCTGGGAAAGGACTCCCTGTGTTTCCCTCACTAGGGAAGTGGAGGCTGCTCCAGGCCCCATGCCTCTGAATTGTCTTCTGATGGCTGGAGCACAAAGAGCCCTTGGGCTTGTAACACGAAATCAAGCAGGGTTAAAGGGAGCCTTAAATTTAAGGGAAGCCTTGCTTGGTTTGAAAGCCTCAGAGGGCACTTCTGTCTGGGTGTTCAGAGGTTTCCTTTTGACTCCTGGAGGGTGCTTCTCTGCAGCAGCGGAAAGGCCCTTCAGGGTTTTCTGGGAGCTTTTGTTCTTTTCAAATGAATCTTGTCCCTTCGCTTGTTTGTTTGTCATTCAGACAGCAGCCTCCAGGGAAATGCTACAGACAGCAACAGAGGATCTGCAGAGAGTGGCAAGGGTGAGAGCTTTCACAGGAAAACGCAAATTCATTCTGCTTTCTGCTTTTCTACGGCATCTTGGTGTGTTTCAAAGGTTTGTCTGGAGCAATGTGGGGAAATGAGCTTTTTGAAAATGTCATTCTGGCACAGATATTTTGGAGAAGAGAGGGCTTTGGTGAAACGCTGCCTGGGCAGGACAATGGTGGGGAGGAAGGGGATTTTCCTATCAATGAAAAGGGGAGCAAGCTCTGGAAGAACAAAAAAATGAGTGCAATTGTGTCACAGGAATGATCAGACATTATGCGAGCATCATGTGGAGAAGATTAACAGGACAGGGCAATCCACTAAGGTCAAGCCCCATGACTATTGTGGGACAGGACTCCTGAAATTTTACTGTATTACCATTTTTCTTAGTAAAATCAGTAGTGCTTCCAAGTAACTTGACCATCAGGGTTTTGAGGTGCCTGCTCTGGAGAGCTCTGCCTGGTCTGAGCACTTTCCCTTTGAAATTCCAAGAGCTAGCAGATGCTTGGTTCTGCAGCGTTTCATGGGTGGGTGGCCAGGAGAAAAGCAAGTTGACAGGAAACCTGTTTTCCCTCAGACTGTGTTAGAAAATCAATACAGCCCCCTGACACACTTTTATTTCATTGGACTGACAAAAGGAAAAAAAAATAATCTTCTGCTGAAAAACTGCTGGCCAGATTTTGGTGAAGGACACAAGGAAGAAGAGGTAGATAAGGTCTGTGAAAGGCCACTAGGCATGGCACTTGGCTGTTATCCAGCATGTAATAAAATGAAATAAATAGAGAGGAGCTTCTACTGTAAGGAAGTGGGTCTGGTGCTCAGTATATTGTCTCTTGGCTGCAGACAACTGCCCATGAAAGATTACTTCACTGGAGCCATCCAAAAGGGTTTTTTTCTGTCTGGGTCTGCCTCTCCAGAAAGGTTGTGCTAAGGTCAGGTTTTCTGCATCCTTGGGGAAGCTGGCACTTCAGAACAGCCCGAGGAGTGTCTAGGACAGCAGTGTGCAGCCTGCGGGCTGTGGTCCCCTGGAGCTCGCTACTGTTTCTAAGGGACTGGTGAAAGCTGGCTCAGAATAGAAAGGTCAGTACACTTGAAGCGATTTTTCAGGAGTCTGCAGCTCTGCTAGCAAACTGCAGGGAGCCAAAAGTTACCACTCCAGAAATAATCATGGAACTAAAGCATGGGCTTGATTCAAGCACTGAGGCTTGTACATGTGAGCCCTGTAGCCCCAGCAAGTCTCATGTCTGAACCAGAGCTAGTCACTCCTCTCCACCACATACTGGTGCCCAATCCCCTAGCAAGCAGATCTCCACATTTCTCTGTGCCTCTGGCCACTTAGCTATACAGAGGCTGAGCATTTCAATGCTCATTATTTGCCTCCTGACAGCTTTCTGCCAGGGCTCTGCAGTCACTAAGATCCCAATTTTTAAAAGGCCTTTGCACACATCATCCTGACCAGATTTTCAAAGAGCTCATCTCTGTCACCTCGGCTAGGTTTTCATCAGACCTCAGTTCGTTGGCATGGTGCACACCAAAGACCTAGCTGCCATGCTTATGCCTTGAGCACAAGCCGAGAATTGCTATAACTCTAGGTACAACATCCAGAAAATCATCTTGGGCTCTTTAAAACAACAAGCGTCCCACCTGCAATCAGAGTAGGGATCATCAGGTATCCATACTTGGATGACGTGTCTCTAAGGACTTCTGTGAAACCGATTAAAGATTTGCCACTGACCTCAGTAAAAGCAAAATCCGTCTCTGCAGCATCTGCTCTTGAGGAGCATAACGTGTGACTACTCAGTCTGTACAACACCTAGATCAGTTTTATTGAGACCTCTGATCAGCACTGTTATATAAATATTAAATAATAGCACTAAAAGAGAAGGGAAAGAATTATTCAAATTGGACAGTAGCAATAAAACAAAGAGTAATACATTAAAGCTGAAAAAAATTAAATTTACATTATTTAATTCTGTAACTGTGTGATTTAACTCAGTAAAGTGCTTAAGGGTCCATTTTGCATGAAAAGTGCTATAAAAGCTGAGCTTTATTGTCTCCCATTTATCTTGGGTGTTAAGAAAAGTTTTCAGAGGCAGCAAGTACAACCAAAGAGTGGAAACTTTGCCTAGTAGAGGAGGTGGAATTTGGACAAGGATAAGTCCATGCATCCTCTGCATAGTGCAGGTGCACTATTTAAGTGCATTATAGGCTATTTAAGACGGTGATCTGGGTGCAACTTCTGCCTTAGGAAGTCTCAACACATTCATTGACATATGTGGGCATCACAGTGTGCTGGCTCTGTTTCTTTTATCCTATGCATCCTCTGTTCATCACATCAGAAAAAGGAGGCTCAGCCAGGCTCAGTGTTGCTCAGACCCAGCCCAGCTCTTCTTTCATTCTTCTGAAACGTTCCTACATCATGTGAAGCATGTGTTGACTCTCTAAGAAGTTTCTTTCCTATGTCATCTACAGTTACCTTGAAGAGCAATTTGTGTCCTCCTTTAGTGTGGGGAGTGATTGAGAAAATATTTGGGAATTAAAAGCATCAGCACTGGTAAAACTGGAAGCTGTAGTTCCAAGTGGGTGGCGTTAGCTGTGGTGCCCATGTCTTCCAGCCAGAAATCACTGGCACAGGTAGATACACATCCCCTCACAAACCTTACACGATTTTGGCCATCCTGTGGGTAATGTATGCACAGGTACTTTTACCTCACTTCATTTGGTGAAATCCAGAGCTTCAGGTTTCCAAGCACTACTGGCTTTATGTAAGATCAAAAAATCCTGACTTCAGAGAGGTTAGAGATAGGGCTTTTGATTAGTACCCTGTGTATTTCCCAGAAGGAGCACTGGGGGAGGCAGGGGGGGAGAAAAAGACGTACTGCCTTTTTGTCTGTGTTTGTCCAGCGCCTAGCCAGACGAAACCCTGATCTCTCAATTTAGTGCAGCTTTGAAGTGTAATGATGTAAAGAGTAAATAATAATGGGTTCAGCTTGTCTCTGCCTTTCCCCTGTGTAGTTTCTGGTACTGTGCTAAATTCACTTAAAAGGGAGTAAAAAATTGTTCTGTCCAGGTGCAAATGGTGCTCTGATACACAGAGTGCAGGACTATGGCCACCAAATGATTCTTTATCCCAGGTAGAAAATGGGAACTCAGAATTGTCCCTAAGGATGTCAGTCCGTTTCTGAAAGTTACTGACTAGACAATCTCTTTTATAATAATCATGACCTTGCTATTTTCTAATCAGGAATTATTTTGAAATCCTTCAGGATCCTATATGCACTTGCAGTATATTATTCTGTCACTAGAGGACTCTGTGCGATCCAGCTCACAAACATCCCTGGTCTACAAGTGAGATAAAGTTGAAGCTCAAATGGTGTAGGATCTGTTAGTGTTTTCTATTCCTACAGCTATTTTTAATAGTTATCTCCTTTTTAATACAGCCTGATATGTCTATATTCTCCATGCTTTCATGAAAGACAGGGAACGCACTGATTTATTAATATTCAGCAGCTAAACCTATCTCCTGTTTCTAGCTTAGCAGCAATACTTGTCCCTCTACATTAAAATGTGCAGGACAAAACCACAAGCTTGCAGTATACTTTTTAACTTCCATATACCAGAGGCAATATTTGCTTTCAGTGTGTTGTTCCTTGTACTGGTTTTGGCTGGGGTAGAGTTAATTTTCTTCACAGTAGCTTGTATGGGGCTATGTTTTGGATTTGTGTTGGAAACAGTGTTGATAACACAGGGGTGTTTTTGTTATTCTGAGCAGTGCTTACACAGAGTCAAGGCCTTTTCTGCTTCTCACACCACCCCACCAGTGAGTGGGCTGGGGGTGCACAAGAAGTTGGAAGAGGACACAGCTGGGACAGCTGATCCCAGCTGACCAAAGGGATATTCCATACCATATATTATGCTCAGCATATAAAGCTGGGGGAAGAAGAAGGAAGGGGGGATGTTCGGAATTATGGTATTTGTCTTCCCAAGTCACCGTTACGTGTGATGGAGCCCTGCTTTGCTGGAGATGGCTGAACACTTGCCTGCTGATGGGAAGTAGTGAATGAATTCCTTGTTTTGCTTTGCTTGCGTGCACAGCTTTTGCTGTACTTATTAAACTGTCTTTATCTCAACCCACAAGTTTTCTCACTTTTACTCTTCTGATTCTCTCCCCTATCCCACCAGGGAGGGCGAGCGAGCAGCTGTGTGGTGCTTAGTTGCTGGCTGGGGTTAAACCACAACATCCTCTAATGAGAAATTGGTAAAGTACATAAGTGTCTTTGAACAGAGTACTACTTTAAAGAAGGCTGGAATCAATATAGTCAATACACAGTTAAAAGTAAAAAATTGCAGTTTTGGTAATGGTTAATAAGATGACACTGCATTTCATGTTTGTTTTCACTTCATTATTGGCACTTGTATTTTTATTTCTTTAGCATCACTAAACTTTAAGACCAGTATCAGGATCTGGCTTTTTCAGCTGTTGTGTAGGTTCTTTTTCTCCTCAGGTCTCCCTCAGTTCTTGATAAAAGATCACTAAAATCTCCTGAGTTAGGTCTTCCTCCTTTCTTAATAACAACAACAACAACAAAACCAACAACAATAATAGTGGGATTAAGCCCTAAATCACAACATATAAAAGACACTCCTCAAATCATGTTTTTGGACTTCCTTGTCCTATTCCTCTGTTGATCCTGTATCTGAAGGATGATTCCAGTTTGCAAGAAGTCATCAACTCCCTGATATACACATATTAATCTCTGCCTGGCAGCTGTAATGGACACGGTGCTTGCCCCCTCCTCTGCCTCCAGCACAGAGGAACTCTTCCCTGCCACAGCCTTGGCTGCTTCACCTTCTGTTTGCCCCCTCCTCACTTTTCTCACATTTTTCAGACTTCCCACTTTTCCTGTCTTTCCTGCCCTCTCATGCAGTGTCTTCACCTTCAGAAATCAGACAAAAAGAGTCAGGACATTGTTTGAGAAAGCATGGAGATGTTGGTCTCACACAACCTGCCAAATGGCGGGGGAGCAACCCCAGCCAGCCCCCCTCCAGCAGCATGTATGACATCAAAGGCTAAGTAGGTAGGGTTTAAGACTAGATACATGTACTGCTAAGCTGCGCCTTGCCATACCAACCCCCTCAGCCCAGAGTGCAATAATCATCTTTCTAATCGCAGGATATCATCTTTCATTTTAGCAAACTGCACTCAGCAACTCGGGAAATTTCCTCTGAATGAATCACAAAAAATCATTTCATTTCTAAATTACAAATTAAACGAATGATAATTAATTGAGCAAATAGTTAGCTCTATTACTGCCTCCCTTCCTGCTGCCTGTGGAGTTCCTCCAACTCAGGCTTCCCTTCTTTCCTTGCCTTGGGATCCAGCTTGTTCCCCACAACCAGCTGCAGCTTTTCTCAGTCCCTTCCCTTGCTGGCCCAAACATTTTCTATTCCCTCAACTCAGCAGCAGCTTTCTTCTCCTTTCTCTCTTCACTGGCTGAAAGGAAGCACAGTGATAAGGACAGGTGAGGGGTCTGCAGAAGTTTTTCTCCAGACCATGGCCCATAAAGTTCTCACAAGAGGTTTCATAGTCATGTGGCTTCCAAGAGGCTACCTAATGCCTGCTGCTGGGTGCTGAGATATGTAATCAGTTCTCCTAACTTGGTCCCTGCTGTCTCTTTTGTCTCTGACACCCAAGCAGAGTGAGTGGTGAGGCCCTCCTTTTTGTCCAAGCTCCCAAAAACTGGACATTGCACTGGACGTTCCCACATTGTCAGTAAAAGTGAGGAGCTTCTCAGAGCAGCCTGAGAGAGGCAATGGCTGACAGAGTGCAATAAGCAGAAATGGGAGTGGTAGGATAGCCTGGGAGAAAGTTTGTTCCCCTTTGAGTCAAAGACAACACCTTAACCATGTCTTTTCAGCTGGAACTATAGGCTTCCTTCAGCCCTTGCTCACTCTTTCAATATCTTCTGGAGTCTGTGTCATTTTGAAGTTTTTGAGTTTCCAAGTACGTGCCCTCTGAGCTTTTCCTTCTCGCAAAATTGATTCCAAGACCTTTCAACTAAACTTCATCTGAAGTTTCTAGGACAAGCTGGCTTGAGGATAAGATGCGGTTAAAAAAACCACAAAGCAATAGAAAAAAAATTCAGGATGCCACATCGGTGAGGTTTACATCTATTTGGAGACCCAGCCAGAGGCTGTATCAGATATTAAACCTCCAGTCGGATGCACCACCTTTGCTCCCTGGCGAAAATAGTGGTGTCTTGACAATAGCAAATGGTGAACAACAACAAGAAAAAAAGCTAGTTTATTTTATTTTCGTCAGAGTAGTTATGGACAGAATCCATTCTGAGAAAGGAGAGAAATCTCATTCAGAGGCTTGTGTTAATTCCAAGTGAGCACATAAATCCAGTTTGGGGTTTTCTACTTCACGTGGCACTTTCCTCCTGAGATTAGATATTGGTAAATCTTGAACTGGAGCTTTGTATCCAGCTCAGAGTTTTCAGAAATGTGATTGAAGCCAGAACACAGACACCCATGTGGAAAAGGAGAGAGCTAGAGTTGTAAATATAAAAAATAGAAAAGGAACTAACTGATGAGGAAAACGGGGTATTATGGGATGCTGGAATCACATGAATGCACTAAATGATGGAACATGCCCCCTGCTCTCAGAATTAGCCGCTTCATTAGCAACGGCTCTGCTCAGTCAGGGAGGTTAATTAAAGTCTGCAGCCGGGCGTGTACGGAGAGAGCAGCCACAGCACGGGGAGGCTGCCGCTGCTCCGTGCAGGCTGGCAAAGAGATTTTGTCCTCTTTCACTTCCATGTCTGGAGCAGACATGTTCATATACCTCCATTAAGGAGGTGGCAATCAGTTTCTGCGCCAACCATCTCATCACTGAAGGCGTGTGCTGTGCCATGCATTCTGCCACAGAGGGAGTATCACTGATGCAAGGTACATGCAACGTAAGTATGAAGCCTTGTGTGTGGTGGCAAGCACATAAAAGCATGATATATGTGCATTTGTTGTCCAGATGGACAAATATAGCCAACTGCAATGTTGATGCAATTCCCTCAATTTCAGTACTGTTACACTAAGGGAGAATTCAGCCAGAATATCTGCACTCTGGGAAGATAGGGTCAAATAAGGCTCCATTGCTCACAATAAAAAATGACTGTATTCATACCACCAGCTTTGCAGAAGGAAAGAATCCAGAAGGAATAAACCCTCTGGAGCTGGAGGAAGCAGCAGGGCAGGACTGGGTTTCCCAGGGGTTATCAAGTGGCTTGTAAAATTGTGCTCAGAATTAGTGACACTGGGTTTTAACTATAGATAGAGGATATGGACCGCTTATTTCTGGTTGCTCAGCATCAGGCCAGTGTTTGTCATGGACATACATGGGCACACATAGACAAATGGCAAAGTTTGATTGAAAATATTGGTTCTAGTTTACTTGTGGATCAATAAAATAGCTCTCCCAGCCTTTCCATTCTCTGCCTCTCCATGGGTCAGCAGGAGACAAGCAGTAGGTGGGAGAACTTAACATTTCAAGTGAATGCCATGATTTTTAGCCACTGTGTTACCTAGGCTACTCTGAGGCTTAGAACCAAAGGACTCTCCAGCTAAAAGGAGTGGAAAAAACAGCAAAAATTCTCCAAGATTATAAAACAACCTCAAAACAACTAAACTGACTTACTGCAGGATTTGTAAAAATAAATAAATAATGTCTTCAGGGCGTTCAAGCTTTGCCATACTTCACTTGAGTGACTTGGTAGAGCTCAACTGTGAGGGAATTAAAAAAACAAATCCCAAGCCAGCAACCTCCAATTTCTCAAGGGATTGCTCCACAGCTGTCAGTGCTGCGCTGCACTTGGCAGCATGGCATGAGTCTGGTTAGCTGGCTGTCCCGTCATGCTTAGAGGTTCACTCAGCAACAGAGGGGAGCCAGATGTCTCTCCCTTTCTTTCTTGAAGCTTTCCTGGGCGTGGGGTCTGTGCAGGCAGAGAAGTGCCATCTGCATTATCAGGGAGCCCAAAGACAGCCATGGAGTCCCTGTGGTAGCCTGGGCCCAGCTGTCACTACTGCAGGGTAAAAGGGGAAAAATTAATAATACAAAAAAAGGAGGTTAATTTATATGTTGGGTAAATAAATAGAAAAGCAAGGTTAGTATGGAGGGGAGACCTTTCAAAAGGGCAGAGAAGATAGCTGGGGACATTCTCTGTTTCAGCCATCCTGTGCGTGACTTGGAGTCCTGAATTTCTGAGCCAGTGATGGGCTCACACTGACATTCAGTTTTTCTCACTCTCTTCCATTTCCACTGACAGCCACTTTCAATCTTCAGACCAGCAATAAGATGAAGGACTGAGCAAAACAACACAGCAGCAATCCTGAATGAGTCCAGCAAGCGTTTCCCATTGAATGCCTGTTTGTTCCCGCCCCCCTGCCCTTATCTGCCTTGTCTGTGTTTAAGATCCTTTTGGTGTTTGCTTTCTAGAAATATTTTAGCAAAGCAGCTTTGCCAGAATGAATGCTCATGAAAAATTAATGTTGAGACTGAATCTGCAAATATTCACCGAGAGTAAATTTCTCATTGTGCAAGCAATTGTAAAATTCATAATTTGCCCTGTATTTTGTTATATAAATTATACAATCAGGGCACAGTAACAATATGAAGTGAATTATGTATCTAACCAACATTGCATGCATTCCAAATATCCTCAACAAATTGCTGGTGAACAATCTACAGGCTAAGAATTATTTGCTAGCAAAATGCATGAATCATTTCAAATAACAAATACATTTGAGGAAATCCTCATCTATTCCCAGACAATCTGTAAATAGAACGAGAGAGTGAAAAAGAAAAAAATGATCCATTGTGCTTAATTCACTCAATCCAAATCTGTAATTGACCATTCATCTGATTAAAAAGCCGTCAAGGACAGGCTCTTGAGGATGGAGTACCTGTTGCAGACATCAGACTCTGACAAAATCAGAGGCTTCATTTGGACAATCACATGGAGAGCAACATGCCAAAAAGTAATTTTGGTGTGAAGAGCTTCCTATAGGGAGAGACTCAAAGACCTGAGCAAAGATCTGCAAGGCTTCCTCAAGTTCTGCCTCCTGCATGGGGAAAGTAAGACACAATTGGGTGGAAACTTGCAAATAGTGGCCTTTGGAATCCCACCTCAGCCTAGGTAGACCAGCTTTCATCTTCACTGAGCCAGGCAGCTATTGTCTGAATATCCAGCTTGCATACTTGTTAAAGTCCTTGGTGACTCAACACTGGGCTAAGGGGACAGGAGGACTGAGTTCTGCTTCCCTCTCTGTTTGAAACATGCAAATCATTTCACCACTTGGTACTGTTTTTCTAATGGCCCTCTTGCCCCATTGTTTGCGGCAGAAATTGGAATTCATTTGGGCTAAGGGCTGTCTCCTCCTGAGGTGAAAAATGCCACACACCAGGGGTGACTCTCACTTGAGCATCCTGAGACCGAGGCATCAAAACCAAGCTTCTTGTTTAGGTTGCTACAGCTAATGGGCAGAGGCATTCCCAGAAGACTCATCCTACCTTTCTGAAATATGTATCCTAGTGTGTGCTGGTTTGCTGTTGTCTTTTATGCTGTAGAGCGTAAAACTCTTTTAACCAGCTCAGCACAGGTGCTTTACTTTCAGATGGCTAAAATCAGCTGAGATTCATCCCACTCCCCAGGTTCATACAGCACCTTGCACAATGCCGCCCAGATCTGCATTGAGACCTCTAGACATTAGAGTGGTACGGATGAAACTTAATTAAAAATTGCCCATGGGGACTGCCTTCTATTCTAGGTATTCAAGGCTTTTAATTTAAAGAACAGAATGATTGAATCTTCCCATCACATCAGTAAGGTAGATAATCACCCTTAAAATTTCTTCTAGCATGAAAATTCAGGCAGAGAGAGACAGAAAGTACAACAATAGAAACACAGGCTCCAATGCTGTCTTCACATCCCAACAGGCACACTGTTAGCAAGGGTAAAATAAGATCGGATAATAAAATAAGGTACAAATGGCTTGTAAGAGGAAGAAAACCTCCTGAAGTAAGTTTGAATATGTATTCAGAAGTGTTGTTCCACAAGAAAGGAAAGGAAAGGAAAGGAAAGGAAAGGAAAGGAAAGGAAAGGAAAGGAAAGGAAAGGAAAGGAAAGGAAAGGAAAGGAAAGGAAAGGAAAGGAAAGGAAAGGAAAGGAAAGGAAAGGAAAGGAAAGGAAAGGAAAGGAAAGGAAAGGAAAGGAAAGGAAAGGAAAGGAAAGGAAAGGAAAGGAAAGGAAAGGAAAGGAAAGGAAAGGAAAGGAAAGGAAAGGAAAGGAAAGGAAAGGAAAGGAAAGGAAAGGAAAGGAAAGGAAAGGAAAGGAAAGGAAAGGAAAGGAAAGGAAAGGAAAGGAAAGGAAAGGAAAGGAAAGGAAAGGAAAGGAAAGGAAAGGAAAGGAAAGGAAAGGAAAGGAAAGGAAAGGAAAGGAAAGGAAAGGAAAGGAAAGGTGGTTTTGTGCTATTATGCTCACAGGCCGGTGACTTGAAGTAATTCAGAAAACCCACAGCAAGGTGTGGTTACTTGATTCCTGTTCCTCTATCTGCATGAGAAGAGCAGAAGTCCTTTCCTGTACAAACACTGCTGCTCCTGCCTGAAATGAGCCCACTGCAGGTGCTGTCATGCGATCCTAAAGGAAGCGCGGAGGTGCTCTGCTTTCTGGGTCCTCCTGGCAGAATCCGTTGCAAAGCAGGGATGCCTCCCAGGGGAGATGGAGATACCCGAGTCAGCACTGGACTTTGCTGTCAATGTCCATGGCCACTTTCCAAACCCTCATTCACAGCTGTGGCCAGCTGCCAGATTTGAAACCATTATGCAAGTGAGCTCACTATTAGTCAGCCACTTTGAGCTGAGCTGTTCTTTTTTTCCCTTAAAGGACAGTCCCACATTTCATGTCCACAGTGCAAAATTATATCTGACATATAATTTAAAACCCAAGATGCCTTGATATAAAGCCTTACTCCAGTAAATGGGATCAAACAGCAAGGCATTTCATTTGACAGAATGGATATTTCTAGTTTTAATATTACATTAACTTTTCCTCTCCATGCCTTGCATGCATTTTTCATTCTTAGGCAGCAGTGCCTGGCTGCTAACCAGAGTTGTAAGTCTGACAGGGGGTTCCCCAGGATTTCAATTATTCCCTCGGGGTCAGAGAGGGTTCCTAGGTAGGTGACATCAACAACCTGGTATTGTCCATACCTTCTTTCACTTGTGCCCAGTGAGAAACTTTGCAAGCCCACAGCCCAGCTGTAAGAACTGCATGTTTTACCTGCCAAACCCAGCCTGCTCCAGAGACAACGGCATTCCTCTTTGAGGGATCAGAGTGACCTCATCACTTGGAGGTGATGTAGGATTAAATTGCTGATAACCACAGCAGCTTAGCAGGTTGCTGCCCTCCAACTATTATATCTTTGCAAGAGGCCTGCAATATCACCTCAGGTCTGGGGCCCTGGTAACACACTCGCAGTTTGTGAATCAGAGCTGGCTTGCGTCTTCCTAGTTCAGTGTATGGGCAAACGTCAGTGTCTGCCTACACAATAGTCTAGACAAAACCTCACTCCCTTGTTTTCCCTTGCGGCCCCTGAGAATTTTGTAGTCACAAGGACAGTGTCTATTAGAAACTTCTTGTGGAGTGAATGTTAGCATCACAGTGTTAGCAAATGTGAGGTTTTATACTTGCCAGAAGGTGATTAGCTATAATATGAATAATACAATACCTATCCTAGACACCCTGGATGAAAACTCTGAGTAATCACTCCAGCATGATGAAGTGCTCTAGCTAAATGCCTGAGTGCTACATAACAACAGTTTTTAATTAAAGTAACCAAATATATCTTTAATGTTGATTAAATGAACTGTAGGTTTGAGAATTCTGTAACACATTTTAGACATCAGATAAAGATTTATCTTTGGTCAGAGACAAAGCATGGAAAATTTAGCATGACAAGTGAACTTCAGGAACACAATCACAGTTGAAACCAGGAGGATTTTATGGAAACTGCAGCAGAAAATTTACAAGGCCCACTGACCAGGAGCACCAGAGTGCCTCTACTAGAGGGACAGGCCCCCAGAGTCTTTGTAGAACCCCCTACACTGCCAATGCTGTGTTACTTGACACTGGCAGGAGGGAGAAGAAGGACCTTCATGTTAATAAAAAAAAGCTCAAACAGAGCTGTATTGACATGCATCAGATAAGAGCTAGCCAGCACTGTCTCAGATCCTTTAACATGATTGATTGTAATAATTTAATCATGTACCAGTTGTTGTTTTTCTGTCTATCAAGCCTTGTTGCTGTATTTCAATGTCCGAAATGATACACAGTGTTTTCCATAGGACTTTGTTATTCTTGACAAAGAGTAATGTCAAGAAAAATGCCTTCTGTTTCTGCCAGAAGAGGGAAAGAGAACAAAAGAATCAATACTTGCACATGCTGTCTGTAGCTTTATGGATGAAATTCATGCTCCAAGTGGGTTGTGCAACATGAAAACACTTCCTCCTCTGTAAGAAACCCACATGACCTCTCTGTCTTGCCAGTAACTCACCAACTGATCTGAAATGAATACCACTTGAAATCGTCACAATAGGTTTCTTCAAATGTTGTGTCCTGCCTGCACAGAGCTCATCCACCAGGTCCTGTCTGCTCTTGCACCCTTCTTGAAGTGCTTCATCTGCAGCGACATTTACAGTGAATCAAGTTTACTTGAGCATAACTCAAATTTCTCTTATGTGTCCTTGCATATTTTTCCTTTGCATCCTCGGACTGTCTGCTTCTTACGGAGGTTGTTTTCTCTGCGATTCAAAACTCCTAGCCAATGCTGTGGAGATGGTTAGGCTCAATTTTAAGTAACTACTTTAAGTATCTGAGCAGTAAAGCATGTGTCTGAGCCGCCAGACATTACTCTGGGTTCTGGGTATTCCTAGGTTGCCTGTGGTGAAGCCTGTGTTAATGCGGTTGGCTTGCTAACTGTACCCAACCAGCTAGTTTGTTTAGTGCTTCTACATTGTCCGTTCATGTTTTGAATGTATGTGGCATACCACAAATCCTACAGAAAACACATATTTAATCCAGATTAGTAAATTGTACCATGTCTAATATCTTTGAATCGTTAACTGGATTTTTAAATGCAAAAAAATTGCATTGATTGCACTAATAATCCTTACTCCTTCAAAATCTTTGAGGGTAATTTGTCTCTACAGCAAAAACAGCAGCTGACTTGACATCTAGCATTCTTCCAATTTGTTTTTTACTACTATTTTCTTGTCCTTTAAGTTATGCAGCAGTTCATTTTTATTCCTTCAGGTTTTCCATGAAGGGAAGTCCCCTTGAAAATTCATGTCCCCACTGGTTTTGAAGAAAATGAGCTGTAATTAAGCAAAGTTGCATTAGTTACAAAGTTGTCATTTGCAAAACACCAAATACATAAAAGCAGGGGAAATGTATCATTAAGGACATAAATCTTCTCTTCTACCCACCTAATAAATAAACACATTATTCTTATCAGGTACCAAGTACAACACACTTCATCATAGCTCCACAAATGTAACCCCCCACCTGTTCTTTCCACTGCAGCATCACAATGAAGTGCAAAGCTTTCCTTAAAAACAAAGAAAGAAAAAGTCTGGACTCAGATTCCTACAATGGCATAAATCAGTATAGTTCTTTTGGCTTCTGATTCTGAGATTCTGATTGAGATTCTGAGTAGTTTTACGTTAGTTGAAGATGTGACACATTATATGTGAACTTTTTTATTCCACTCCATAATTCTCCTTCCCCTTTGGAGCTAATATTCTCCTTTGACTCCTGCCTGTTGTGGGCTGGTAGGATCCTATGTCTAAATCAAAACTGGTGTCTTCTTAAAGATGTGTTCTAACTCAAACACGGATTAATTCAGGGCAGTATTAGGCATTTGATCAGACTCCATCATCTTACTTGTTCCTTTTCACCTTGCAATGAGTGAAGCTATTTGAGGAGCTCAAGAGCAACAGAATTTTGGTCTTCCCCAAAGCTTATGCAACCCAGCAAGTCTTTCTTTCCATTGATACCAATGGGTTTGGCTGAGGCCCTTGTTTTGGCAAGGGTGATCCAGTTTGGCAGGGTGATCCAACCTTACCAATTGTGGGGTCTGCACTGCAGTTGTGGGACCCTCCTGATGGAAGAGCCAGCACAGTGGTAGCAACAGCAACAACTTGCAGAAGCTGAGAACGAGGTGGAGAGTGGTACCATGAAAGCAGAAGGAGCAGGGATCAGATTAAGACTTGGTTTATGAGGTGATTTGCCAGGCCAGAAGGAGGTACCCATATTTTCAGGCCATGTTTGCTTCCTGAAAAGCTATTCCCAGCTACTCTAGGGAAAAGATGATCAGAGAGACTAGCTGTGGTTAGGAGGTTATGGGTTGAACCAGACTCTCACAGGGTGTAAAGGTGTTTCCCTGTGGGGATTTTTGTGGGATGTTCTTCATGGGTGTCTTCCCTCCTTCCTGCAGCCCCTATGTCTTAGTGACAGTCTACCACTTTCTGCTTGCTCCATGTCCGCACCAGGGGCCATGTCTGCACTAGTAATCCGTGACTGATCTACTTTCTGGCCCTACTACCAGTAGTAACCAGGCTGAAGTTTGATCTCAAAGCCACGCTGTGCTTGAGAAATGCAAACAAGTTTCAGAAACTTACTGGTAAAGTGCGTTATAGAAGATTTTGTTCTGTGGTCCCAAACTGCTGAGAGACCATAAGTTTGAGGAGAAACTCCTGAATCTGCCCCCTGCCTCAATCTCTGTAGCTTGACCAGAGGCCATATCAGAGGGCAAGCTTGTAAACAATGTGGATGGTAGGTGAACTTGGGAACAGCTTTGGGCTCCTGCTGGACTGAGAGTGCTGGCATGTCAAGGGGCACAGAGAAGAATTGTCTGCAAGGCTCATACAAACATCTGGTCACTGTGGAGCTCAGTGTGGTGGACAAAGGACAGCTTCAGGTTTTGCCCATCCTTATGAAGCAAACCATATGGAATTTAAGGACCTCATGCAGTTGCAGCATCCCTGTGGTTAGTGGAGGTTTCTCTCTTTTTCCCATTGCCTTAGAAAAGCAGGAAATGCCCCATTCTGTGCTTCTGAAATCAGCAGGAGTTATATGACTTGCCTTCCACAGCTACAGCACAAAGCCAGTCAGACTGACCCAACAATTTGTTGTCATTTACTGCTGCTTGCATTCTTTGCATCCTTCCTCTCCTCTGGCTCTGTGAAAGCATTTCTCATTGGGCAGCAGTCAGTCCTGAACCCAGATGGATAAATTTCTGCTAATTCTGTGGTTTCCACAATAGGGGGCAGGTATTGTTGATACTTGGCAAAGACTGGGCGCAGTGCTCTCTGCCTAGCTGGCTGGCTTCTGAGACTTCTGCTGACTGAGGACGTGACCCTGGCCAGGTGAGCAAGTGGTTACATGACCACAAAAGAAGCGACATTTCCAAAATGCAGTTGATCTCCATAATAAGTTCCCCAGAGATTTCATGGATGTACATCCCAGCTTCCCTGTGGTATACACAAATTGCTTGGTGGAGAACTCTTTGGACACAAATAGCAAAATATATTCTCAGTCCCGGGCAGCTCACAGCTAAGGAATGCACATAACAAATCACAGCCAGTGAAAGAGCATGAAGAGATTTTTTAAAAAAATCACCACCTGGAGATTAAAAATCACCACCTGGAGATTAAATCCATGGATGTTCAGGGAGTCCTGGGTGCTCATCAAAATGGTGCCTTTTTAATTGTTATATTCATTATAAAAATAAATTAAAATAAAACAACAGGACAACTGCAAGGTAGCGTTTGCTGCATGTTGCGGATTATAATGAGATTTTGAGCAAATAAACTCTACTCCAAAACAGGTGTTAAAGAACAGTAACCACAAAATCCTATAAAAGGGAGACAACAACCACTGTGACTTCAGGTTTCATTTGCACATGGGAAAGACAGACTTGCAAAGTGTCATTTAATTGGAATTTTGATTATTAATACAATGTGGCACTAACAGCAGTATTAGAGGAGACCCATGCAGGGTTGAGCTGATTAATGGAGTTGACTAGCCCATTGAGAGCTTAAAGTTGCCTGGCAATTCAGCCCATTAATTAGCAAGATGCCATATTCCCTCTCACTGGGCTCTGCTGCATTGGACTCTCAAAAGCTTGCAGCTCCTTCTGCAAGTTTTTCAGAATTTCTTCTAGGAAATTTTCCTTCTTCGTAAGAACGTCCATGCCAAGTCAGATCAAAGGCTATATTGTCCCTGAAAGTAGTCAATAGCAGGTCCCAAGGGGGGATTGTAACAACATAAAGGTGTTTCCTCAGAATATGCTCCCAATTTCCAGGATCTTGTTGCTTTCTCAGCCTGTGTAAACTTTTAGCATCCATTTTTAACTCCCACAAAGAATCCCACTGCTTACTTACCCTTTTTGTGAAGAACCAGCTGATACACGCGTGTCATTTGCTCTCTTAATTTTTTACCCCACAGAAAGAGAGTATGGGAGGCTGCTGTGAATTGGTTGCTCGTTTGCAGTTTTAACTTTCCAACAGGAATTTTCCCAGTAACTGAATGTCCCAAGAATCAGGAAGCTGCAAAATTGGCCTAAATGTCCCTTTACATTGATTCAGTAGCTACATCAGAGATATGGACCTTTATTTATGCAAGTTGCTTCAGTCATCCAACAGACTAAATTTATCACAGCAGAGCAACTGTGCATTAGCATCTTTTACAGGGTGATCCCAAGACATACAGGAAAATTACCATTTCCTGTTAGACTGCATAGGAAAGTTCTATAATGATTTATAAATTAAACTTGAAACTGCCAAGTGTATTTTCATTGTCCCACCAGAGAAAACTGTCAAAAATAAATGAACACCACAAACAGACTGGAATAGAGATTAAATCTTCTGGAAGGGGTCTGGAAACTGCTTACTTTATTTTCAAAACCAGCATAACACAAAGACTAGATAATAATACAGAATGAAAGAAAATTAATTTGGCCCATGTATTTTTTTGTACATGCACAGGATGAAGTTGTCTTGCAGTCTTGCTCTATGCATGTAGAACAATAAGCAATCTTTTCTATTTTGCAAGGCTGATGCATGCTTACACAAGCTGCAAATCAAACCAAAATTCTTCATAAACATGCTCTGAATTGACACTGATTTCAGCTGCATACAGCACTGGAATTTAGAAAAAACAGCTTTTTTCTTTCTAGCAAGTTTCTAAATTCCACAAAGTGATCAGCAGGACTGGTGGAGGAAAATGAAAGGCAGTGGGAGGGGGGCGGAGGGATGGAAAGAACAAGTCTGCCTGTGAAAAGGCAACTGAGGAAAAGCCACCCAGTCCAAGTGCATCCTGCATCCATCCTGCATAATGCCTTCAAAAGTTCCTAAGTGACAACAGAGATTCAGCAAACTTCCACAGGAACATTTCCATGCAGAGCTGGAGCAGGATACTTTCCTACAGCACTGTTTCTTCCTATTTGGCTGGCTCTTTTGTCCGAAGAAATGTTCACAGGTATACAAAGCCCATGCCCCATGTTCAGAGGTATTCAGAGCCGTGATCGCATGTCAGGTGAAGCTGGTTTGTCTGCTGGAAACCCAACCTGCTGCTCCTAACCATGACAGTGATTCGTGAGACAGCCCCAAGCTATTCAGAGTTGTGAGACCCCTAGATCCCTGGATATGTGGTGAATGGACAACAGTAGTCACGGCCATAACGTGAGGACCTTACAGTAAGAGGTCTGGGACTAGCCCCTACTCCACTCCTGCTTCAAGCTAAGACCCCAGAGCATGCATCTCAATCCATCTTTGAGCATTACTTTAGGCAGTCTGAATATGGCCCCTATACTCTTGACGATTTGATGGGATTTAGACTCTTGACTCACTTAATGCCTCATTTTCTAAGCTGTTTTAGGTGCCTACAGGTGAGGTGAAGGTAGGCACTTAATAGGTTTTTTGTACAGCACCTAAAGAGATGGGTGATTTCAGTGGGATGTAAGCACTTCATTTGCACTTTTGAGAGCACCATTAGGCAGCAGTGTGTATTTTTAGGTGCATAAATACTGTGGGAATTTGGGTTTGGAATGCAGTAGAGCACATGGCTGATGGGAGATCATGTCAGCTGTAAGAAATTCACTGCATTTTCCTCTCTTTAGAAAACCTGAAACACGTCAAAGTTTGCTCATAATCCTCATGCAATTGGAAAATAAATGCAGGCACCTGGCCCCCACCACTTCCACAGCCCAACCTACTGTATATGCCTGATTACTCCTTTGTCTCTTTCTTTCATCTTCTAGCTAATGAGATCCACACAAATGGAAGGAATTTCAGCATCTTTTAATTCTTTACAAGCCTTTAAACACAGGCCTCTCAGTTTTAAAAATTCCCTTTGCTTCAATAATACCAAGCTTTTTACATGGTAGGTTTCTTCACTAATGCTTTCAAAGTACTTCATGAGTGAGTTTAATAGCTCATTACTATTTTATATATGGGGAAACTGAGGCACAGAGGTGACAGCAATGTGTACAACTTCATTTATCAGGCCAAAACTGAGAAAAATGCTCTGGATTTCCAGTCCAGTGCCCTGGGCTAAATTTTATTTACATTAATTTCACTATATGCATCAGATAGTCTGATAGGTGTAGTCTGTGCCACAAACATACAGCTTTTAAAAAGATACTTTTTAAAAAGAATTTGTTGCTCAGGTTTCCACCTCATTAAGAGACACTTGTAAGCATACTAAAGACAAAGCCACAAAAAAAAAAAAAAAAAAAAAATCACAGTGAGGGATGGCTATTTCAAGAGAAAGAGAAGACCAGCAGTAGCTCCAGCAGACAAAGAGTTACGTCCCTGCTGAGGTCTCCTGCAGCCATAGGTGTCTCAGTCCCAAACCAGGTGGAATTTGAAGGCCTAATCAGTAATACCGGGACATACCATAAAAGCAGCTGCTGGCCCTCAAGCATATTTTTATGGGCAGAAGGGTGATGTGGTATATGAGGGATTGTAGGCTAGGCTATGAATAGCAGAAAGAGCAAGCTATCAGAGAATTTCTTACTTGTTAGGGGGATTTGTTTTTTTGGGTTTTTCTTTTTTGTTGTTGTTAGTTGGTTGTTGTTTTGTTGTGGGTTTTGGTTTTGTTGGATTGTGTGGTTTTTGTTTGTTTGTTTTTTTAAGTTGAGACTACTTTTGGAAGTTAACTGGTAGCTGAAAAGCAGACTGGTGTAGGCAGCCATAAGGATTAATTTTCTTTATGGCCAGAGAAGGTCTGAGTAATGATAATTCTCTGGTAGAACAGCAGAAACGCTCCTAGATTTCAACTGAAAGTGAATTCTAGAATCGCTCTCACTTCTCTAGTCCTTTGAAGAGATAATATGAGCTTCAAGCTGATGGTCCTCTCCTCCTGTGTGAGTAGAGAAATGAATGAGAAAACAACTGTGATTTTCAGTATTTTTAGTGCACTACAAAGCAAGCTAGATGATTTACAGGGAAGTGAAACGTGAGATGCCTTTGGTCTAGATGATAACTAGAATCCTGACATAGCTGAGGTGAGAGACCTTTGCAGCAGTTTTCCTCTGATAAACTAGAGATGCAAACAAATGGCTTGAGTTCAGGTCTCTAGGTGGGATTCAGCTCCTGAGCTCCATACAGCCCATGGACAATCAAAAACTGAAGAAGGTATTGTAAATAAATGTAACATACTCAGTTCAGAATGATTTGTGGTGTGGTGAAGGAGGGAACAAGCAAAAACATGAAAGGTAGGAATTACAGCTGTATGACTGTTTTCCTCTTTGGGTTGTTTTTAAGCCTGGTTTGCTCTTGGGATGAGATTTGAATGCTCAAATTAGGATATGCCTTCATGTGTGTCCCTACCCAATAATTCTGGTAACGTGTTGACAGCTGTCACCAACTTTGGTAGGTCCAGAGGTCATAAAGGGCTAGTTCCATACCAGACTTTGAAAATCCACTTGCTTGCAGCAGACCCTGGAAGCTCCTTGACTGCAGGAAGGCTGGGAGGTCAGGCATAACCTGACCTCAGAAGTGCTGTGAGGCAAATCTTAATGTCCCAAGTGCAAAACTTCAATTGCAGCTCCTGGTTTTGTTGCTATGAGTTATAAACATGAAGGAGAAAAAAAATAGGTGGTGATAAATTCTGTACTCGCGGAATGACAGTTTTTCCCTTATCTTTACTAAAGAGAAGGTCTTGCTAAAAGGGACCTGTCCAAAGGGAGGAGGAAGAGGGCTCTTGTACTTCCATACCTCGCTAACAAAAGCAGAGCTTGTCTGTCCTTCTGAGACCTCCTGTCTAGAATTTTCCAAAGTCATGATAGCAAAAAAAAAACCCAAAACCTCCTTATCAAAGTCAGTAGAAAACAAAAAAGTAGCAAAACATATTTTTTTGAGGAAGGCTTCCTCTTATTTCTAGCCCCCAGCCCTTTCTTGTGATGTTTGTGACCACTGATTTCTTTGACAGCTTTTTTTTTCATATGGGTTGCAATGGATGCTACAATGAAAAGTGTCTGTGGCTTGTTGCAAGATCTGGATGTCATTGCTAAAGGGTCAGAAACTGTGGTAATGCTACCTTTAGAAACACTTGGCAAAGGTCACCAACACTGTGCTTATTTGGATCGTATTAGCCAAACTATGCTTATGGCTGTTTCCAAGGGTGACTGAATCTGTGAGCTAGCTGAAAGGCTTTATTCAATGCAGTATTTTCTGTGATTGAAAAACAGCTTTTCCCCTTTTCTGTATGAGAGCACGCTTTTCAACCCAGTGCTTCCTTATTTTGGGCACTACAGGGGCCCGCTCCACTGGAGCAATGCCATTGAGGAAGCAGGGAGGAGGTATTCTGTCTGGCAGTTTTCCTTAAAACCCCTTGTGACCTTCTATGTGGCATATTGAAGGATGAAAATGCTTGTCTTCTCACTCCCTGCTTCCAAAGCTGTTCTTTCAAGGAGTGTTCGTGACTTTCCTCTTCCTTCCTCCCCTGAGTCAACTTGGGCCTACAGTTTAGTCTTCTGTGGAGCCTTAATGAATCAAGAAAAAAGAGATAAAAGGTGTGCCTACTTGCACAACCAAAGGGTCTGCAACCTTGGTCCAGGAACATATATGACTTCATTGAACATCTTCATCAACAGCAATGGAAAAAGCTGTTCTGTTTGGCATGCAGTGTAGTGGGAACTCTGTGAAGCTGAGCCTGTCAATTCACAGTCTTTGCTATTAGACCTATCTTGAAAAGGTTGACTTACTCACATAACAATTGCTTTCCTAGTAGTTTCACAGGTAGAGCAGTTTGGGCGTGGTGGGAAATGAAGGGATGTTCCATACCTGGGGGTGCAAACTTGTCCTGATCACCCACTAAGTCTTCTGTGGAGAAAGTAGATTACCCTCGTCCTTGTGGGCTGACTTGTCTTCTTTTTGGTGATGACTGCTACAAGAGTCAGGTAACTCCCCAAAGCAGACAGTAGTTCATTTCTAGTCTGTTAGTTCCTTGGGGTGCAGTTCAGTAGACAGCCATCTGCTCACACATCATTCACTCATTTTAAAACTGGAAGGGTTCCTGACTTCTGTTTTTCACTGTAACCGGGGAGTGCAGTGATAAGCAGTTAAAGATAGGCATTGTTAAACTACTTCTGAAAGGGAGGAGAAAGCTGTGCTGTAGTTTTGCAGATGAGGTGAGAAGACCTGGATGTGTGGGGTAAGCCCCTCTGACCACGCACCACAGGAAAAAGGCTGTAAGAAATCCTCTAGGAAATGCTGAACCACATCATGAATTTGAACCTGGGACCAAGGATGTGTTCAGTATTTTCCCAGCTTTCCACTGTGTCAGTGGGGATTTGCCTCTCCCAGGGTAGGCAGTACATTAGAGACAGGATGCCTGAATCTGCATGGGTGTCCATCTTCCTAAAAAGCCTTGTAGATTTTAAATTAAGACAACATATCTCTCTTGATCCATGTACTAGAGAAAAAGTACAGCATGTGCATCTTGCTTTCCATGATGACCATTCCCTTCACAGATCTTTCTCCTTTTTGATTGCACTGTCACAAGGGACATAATATATTCTCACTTTATCACATTTTCTGCAACAGTAATACTGAAACTGAGGGATGGATTATTGTCTACCTTATGTTGATCCTGCCTACTCTCGAGACACTAATCCTATGGATGAGCATCTCAGTTATCTTTTCTTTAATCAGGTAATGCTATTTTTAGCACGGACACCTTATATACTAAGGTAATGATAGCAGCTTTTTTTTTTTTAACTGCACTGGTAGAGGCTTAGTCATTTAAGCTTTACTGCTGAAAAAGAATCAAGGGCAATTGTGGTGAGGAAAAAGCAAAGGGGGAAATTCAGGGAAGGGTTTATGAAAGAGGAGAAAAAAAAAATCAAGGAGGAAAAATCCTTAGGGGTTGTGGGGTTGAATGGTTATTTTTCTGGAGGGGGTATTGCTCTCTAGACCCTGGAAAATTTGTAATCTATAATAAGTATAGAACAATGTAAGGGAGAGAAGGGTTGTGGGGAAAAACAGAGGACATCATACAGCAGATGGTAGTGGGAAAGAAAGTCTGGGAAAGGAATGAGAAATAAAATGAGAAAAGCAATAATAAAAGTAACAAAGGGATAGTACTTTTTCATCACTTTCTCTAAAATGCATGAAAATATGCATATTTCATGCCTCTGTGTATGCAATTGTGTGTGACTTTTCAAGGGCCTGTGTATGGAGCAGCAAAGTGCATGTAGGTTTTCTGACACATCTGGAATACCTGCAATGCCCTGGGCCAGTAGGCAAAATAGATAGTGTAAGGTTTATTTAAATTTAAAAAAGATTAATTTTAATGAATTAAATATGAAAACGAATAATACATATTGTGCAGTAGCCCTTGAATTTGCTTTGATGTTAAATGCAATTTATTTTGCATTTATTTATTTTTTTTCCCCTTATAGCTGCAGGTTTTTCATTCTTCATAATACAGAAATGATTGCAGGAATTGTCAGGAGATAGACTGGAGGTTTTTAACTGAGAAGAAAATTAGGAAACTGTAATCCTACTATCTCAGTCTGTGACTGATTACTGCTAGTAGCTTAATTCCACTTAAATTTTTCAGCCATCGAATAGACTGAAAGATGGCCATATCAGTGCTACAGTTAAGCTAAACGTTAAGAGGCAATTGATGTTTCTGGACTGTGACATTTATATAAAAGTCAGCGCTTCGGGATGACTGCTGATGGAAGATGTGATACTACATTTAGCAATGCATGTATTTCTTCTCCCATATTCATTAGGCTGCTTTAGTTCTAGCTGTACCTGTGGTTGGTCTTGGAGCTCTGTTCTGCAAGGTGGACAGATTGCAAGGCAAGTGCAGTAGTTGTCCAAGGCAGAATTATAGCCATCTGCATCTAAAGAAACATCTGACTGTAGAATCACCCATTGGATTTCTGATGTCTTTGGTTTTCTAGTGAAGTGCATTAGTAAACTGGGATTGTTATGAATGCACCTGCTTTTTTCCAAAGCTCCAAAAATGGGCACATGAGCAGTGAATATTAAAGTGAAACATTCCCTTATGTCTTTAAGCTGCTATGACCTTTCTCTTCCATACAAATTCTCAAATCCCAAGAAAAAGTTGTCTGTACAGTCATAAGCATCTGTTGATTTGACATCACCAAAGTGGTGCAGGCAAAGATTTTGTTATTTTTCACTTCTATATTTCTTTGACCTCAAACACAGTTCAAAGAGCTCCATTATTTTTAACAGTTCAGAACATGTCAGTTGAAGAAAAAAAAAAAGTGCTTCAGGTTTTCTTCAAGTAAATGAAAAGCACTAGTAATTGCCTTTCATAGTTTATTTCAGAAAAATAGTATATGCATGACTCAATATGGTGCTGTAGACAAATTAATATTAAGGGAAACATAGAGGAAGCTACAAGAACACTGAGAAGAAAGTATCTGAGAAGAGCTTTTTCTTTCTCTAATAAAAAGAAAAAGATGGAAATGCCTTTAGATGAGGTTCCTAAACAGATGTGTGCAGAGCTGTACGCAAGCTACTTCAAAGTAGGACACAGATGTTTTCTGAATAATTTTCCTAACACTTTTCCATATATGTGCCTGGGTTTGACATGGTTCCCCACAACATCCTTCTCTCTGAACTGGAGAGGTATGGATTTGATGGGTGGACTGTTCGGTGGATAAGGAATTGGTTGGATGGTCACATCCAGAGGGTAGTGGTCAACGGCTCAATGTCCAGATGGAGATTGGTGATGAGTGGCATCCCTCAGGGGTCTGTACTGGGACCAGTACTGTTTAATATCTTCATCAGTGACATAGACAGTGGGATCGAGTGCACCCTCAGCAAATTTGCAGATGACACCAGGCTGAGTGGTGCGGTTGACACGCCAGAGGGACGGGATGCCATCCAGAGGGATCTGGCCAAGCTCGAGAAGTGGGCCTGCGTGAACCTCATGAGGTTCAACAAGGTCCTGCACCTGGGTGGGGGCAACCCCTGGTATCAGTACAGGCTGGGGGATGAAGGGATTGAGAGCAGCCCTGCCGAGAAGGACTTGGGGGTACTGGTGGATGAAAAGCTGGACATGAGCCAGCAATGTGCGCTCGCAGCCCAGAAGGCCAACTGTATCCTGGGCTGCATCACAAGAAGCACAGCCAGCAGGTTGAGGGAGGTGATTCTGCCCCTCTACTCTGCTCTGCTGAGACCCCACCTGGAGGACTGCGTCCAGCTCTGGAGCCCTCAGCATAAGAAAGACACGGGCCTGTTGGAGCGGGTCCAGAGGAGGGCCATGAAAATGATCAGGGGGCTGGAACACCTCTCCTATGAAGAAAGGCTGAGAGAGTTGGGGTTGTTCAGCCTGGAGAAGAGAAGGCTTCGGGGAGACCTTATTGCCACCTTTCATTACTTAAAGGGGGCTTATAAAAATGATGGGGACAAACTTTTTAGCAGGGCCTGTTGCGACAGGACAAGGGGGAATGGCTTTAAACTACAGTGGGGTAGATTTAGACTAGATCTAAGGAAGAAATTTTTTACGCTGAGGGTGGTGAAGCACTGGCACAGGTTGCCCAGAGAGGTGGTGGCTGCCCCATCCCTCGAAACATTCCAGGTCAGGTTGGAGGGGGCTCTGAGCAACCTGATCTAGTTGAAGATGTCCCTGCCCACGGCAGGGAGGTTGGACTAGATGACCTTTAGAGGTCCCTTCCAACCCAAACTATTCTATGAATCCATGAGTTGCTGTAGTCATCACTGCCATCATCCAGTGGTGATGCTAGAACAATTGCAGTTTGGAAATTCCTGCCTCTAAACTGAGACTGATAGCCAGGAATGAAGGGGAATAATACTACTCTCTTTTAGCTAATCTTGTGCCTGTTACCTTTTGGTATATCATATATTTATATAAGGCAATTGCTTAAACACTGGCAAAGCCAGAAGCCTAGGAGGGATTGAGCTGTATCACCTCTCTTAACACGAAGGCTTATCAGAGCCAGTAATCCTACTCTAGTTTGGATTAAATTTCTCTTCATCTGTATTTCAACTATGCATTTTTACAGGCATGAGTCATCTAGCCCTAAGTTACGTATCCCTGTATAAACACTGTGTCTTCCCAAAGCAGAAGCCTGAAGTTTTTATAAGAAATTCAGTTTCCCAGTTTCTCCAAGGGAGGTATTGTATGGAGGCAGAATGCATGTGTACCTAGTGATTCAGTTCAAAGATGCTTTCAGCAGGATGACTTAGACAGAACGCACAACTCGATGCAAATAACAAGTATGCTTCTTGCCTGCTCTCCCCCAGTGTTTCTCTATACACTTTCATCTCATAACTGCAATAGTTGTTATTCATATCTGCAAAAAAGATGTTCAAACAAATATTCTTCCTTCAGCAAAGACCCACACAGAACACTAAGTATCTGGAAAAATAAGGCCATTTGGGGTATGGAGGAGTTATGTATGGTATGGCATTTTTTCTGTATGCAAACAAAGCCTTTGTTCCATGCTCTGTGCATTTGTGCATAGACACTTTAATTGTCCCCCAGTCACACTGATTTCTATTGAAAGAGATCCTCCTCCCTCAATCATACGGTCCCTTGAGCACTCCCTTATAGACACTTACCTGTGCCCCTACTTCTCTTTGCACGTCATCCCTCCAACGAGTCTGGCTTAAAGTTTTCCTTCTTAGGTTAGAAAGTCTTTTGGCAAAGGTGTTCTTGTCCTGTTTTGTCAGGTGGATCCCATGTCTCCTGAGCAGTCCTTGTTCCTCAGAGGAGAGTCCTATACTCACAAATCTGAAACCCTGCCTGCAACACTAGCTCTATTACCAGCTATTGACTTGCAAAATACCTGCTCCTACATCTATTTTTCTCCTTCATCGGCAGGATTGAGGTAAACACCAGCTAGGTTCCCATGCCCTTCACTCCAACCTCCAGAGCTCTGTAGTCATTCTTTATGCGGCTAGGGTCTCCCTTGGCAGGGTCTCAGGTGCCTACATAGATGAGCAGAGAGAGATAATACTCCAAGGCCCAGATAAGCCTTGGCTGTCTTTCTGTAACATGCTGGATCTGAGTTAAGGAATCACAGAATAGCTGAGGTTGGAAGGGACCTTTGGAGTTCATCTAGTCCACCCCCCTGCTCAAGCAGGGTCACCTAGAACAGGTTGTTCAGGGTCATGTCCAGCTGGGTTTTGAATATCCCCAAGGATGTAGGGCCCACTACCTCTGGTGGGGAACCTGTCCCAGTGTTTAACTATCCTCACAATAAAGTTGTTTTCTTTTTATGCTTACGTGGAATTTCCTGTATTTCAATTTGTGCCCGTTGACTCTTTTACTGTTACTGGGCATGACTGAGAAGAGTCTGTCTCTGTCTACTTTTCTGTCTCCGCCTAAACTAAAAGAAGGCTGACTGAACTATAGTTCCCTGAATCCTCTTCCTTTCCCTTTGTTTTAGAGATGGGGGAATATTTGGGGTTTTTTTCCAGTCATTGCGTGTTTCCCAGTTGGCACCACTTTTCAAAGATGACAGAAAATAGTCTCACAAAGATGTTGGTTACCATGATACTAGATGTCTATGTTTTGTCAGGTGGATCATACTTTAAGGGTCTCTGATCACACCTATTTTGGTTTAAAATTCCAGTGGCAGTGAGCATGTGTCTTTTTGTTGAGGGGGAAGAGACTTGCCTTTACTTGGTCGTTTACAAGTCTACTTTTGATCCTAACCTTAGGCCTGCTGTAGCAGAGATGTACGTCTAGAAATTTGTGCATCAGAATTGTTCTTTTGTGGCTGACCTAGCTCTTTAAGGCTACATCATCTTAACTTCAACTGATAGACTATCCATACATCCTTCAGTACATTGTCCCCCTGATCACAATGTTCTGAAAGTATACCTGATTTCTAATCTGAATTTGTCTAGCTTTAGTCAGGTATCTGGACATATGACTTTACCTCTTACTGTCAGAACCTTTTCCCATTCCCCCAGTAGGTAGTTTCAGGTCATGATCTAGCAACTCTTTTAATGACCCAGGTACAATGAACATATCTAAGCCTTTTACTAGAAGGCAACGTATCCTCTCACTGAAATAGACTTGCATTTTTTCTCTGAATCCTTTCCAATTTGTCAACAGCTAGTCACCAGAGCTTTCTTGAATAGTGGAAGTGGCAGGCTGTGATTGCTAACTCTTCATACTGCTCAGCCTGGGATTTGTGCTTGGGTTGTATTGCATGTGCCTGCAGCCTCAGTATGTCTGTTTTGGCAGACAAATTGTTTCATCCTTCCTTTCATTGTGTTGATGACTGATAAAGAAAGAATACATTTGGTTAACCGACAGCTGTTTGCTCTTTGGATAGGCAAGGTTGCTAAAATTAGCACCTTCTGGCACATTCTGAATTTGCTCTCATCCCATCTACGATAAATGAAATAGGACTGGTGACTTCAATCTCAAATTTCTTTGACCTGAAGGCCTCACACCACTGCAATCATCTCTCAAAAGAAGTTAATATCTTTTTGGTAAAATGCTAGCCTGACCACTTTAAGACAACTGTCAAGCCTTAATTTTATCACTTCTTTTACCACTTCTTTATTGCATTCCACTTAGAAAATGGTAACTCAAAAGAACAAAAATGAAATTGAGTAAGAGCAACTGACTTACTTATTATTGGAAAAAAATGTTTTTCATCTACTGGTTTAAACTCTTAGACTTTCCCATCTTTGAAAACAGCAATTGACTAACTCTTTCTACATCCAAGGTTCATGAACACACAAATGAACTGTGAGTTGCCCAGTTAGAAGCATCTCTATCCTCTTCACCAACAGATGAGACACTCAACCTTCCTAGGAGATTGCTTCCAGCTTTTACATCCTTTGCAAGGGGCCTGGCTAGAATCAGACCAACCGTGCCTGGAAACTAGCTGCACAGGCCAAGGTTTGCCAGGAAGTAGCCTGCTTGACCATTTATTAGCGTAGCCAACCATGCTCCAGATATTGAATGTTTCTGGGCATACTTGAACATAATATTATAGATGTAGCCCTAACATAACAGCAGGCAGCGTTTTTTTAACAGAGTCCAGGATCAGGCAGACAAAAAAGGAAAGGGAAAGTTGGCGCTTCTTGCACACTGAAGCATGTAATTTCTCCTTTGGGAAGTAGGGCCAGAAAGCATTGAGCACCTTCATTCCACCTGTAGAAAATTAAGGTACTGGGAGACTAAAAGTCATGCTGAGGCAAGGTTCATGTGGACCATGAAAGGCTTAAAGGTTCTTAGTACATTTTCTTTACCCTTTCTTGCTCCTTCCTTCCAAATGAAATGAGTAGTATTTGTTGAATCAAGAAACACAACTAATCACAGCTATTAAAAATGGATTGACACAGACACCCTCTCTTTACAGTGTGAAAAACAGATGGTGCTCTAAAGCCCTCCAGAGGATGGCAATTCAATTTCAAGACTTGGAAGCTTATCTCAGCTCCAGTTACAGGAAGGAAGCACAAATGTTTCAAGGTGCTTTGCAGAACTTCTGGGTAAAAAGTAAACAACTGCCACTTTAATCTTGATGCTTTAATATTATGCTCTTGAAGGAAAAAACCTTCCCCGCAGATCTTCAGAGGGAGACTCCCTTTATCCTTTTAACATCTTTGATCAGTCATGAAATACTGAATATCAACACCATCAGAATAATTCTTGTTGGATGCCTAATTCCAGGCTCTATTGAAATTAATATAAGCTCATTGCCCCCCTCTAAAGTGGCTATCAAGTTCATTGGCAAAGACAGATGAAATTTGCATTGCTTATGTTTATACTGCATTGTATAGGCATAAATCTTCACACAGCTAAACAAAAGATCTGCATTTGGGAAAGAATGGGGGGTGTTCCATTCCAATGGATCCCTCTTTAGTGCAAGCCTTGACTTCTTTGCAAGGAGAAAAATGCTTTGATTCACTGAGTATATAAATCACTGTAAGTTATTCTCACAGCTGTAATGGTTATCTTGTTCAATTTCCATTCCGTGTAAGATCAAGATAACAACCAATTTGTTTTGTGCAGGCCACTGAGCAATTGTTAAAGAGAAATGGTCTTTTGCTTGCCATCAGACTGACCAAGCTGAGAATCGAAGCTTACAGTGTGAAAACAAAAGGCTTTATGGACATGTTGCCATACAGTCCTCTCCTTACGGTGCCAGGAAGCCTTTTAGCTGGATTTCAGAGTGACCAAGCGGGTTGGGTTTTTTCAATTTTTCTTCCTTCCCCTAGGGGAATCATGTATTTGGAAGCCTGGCGGTCACATCAGAGTCCTGGGTTCAAATTCAAGCTGTATTTCAAATTTGTTATGACTTTGGGTCAGGAGGTTTCATCTCTTTTGGGCTGCTGTTCCTTCTTCTGTAAGATGGGGAGATAAGGGGGTACTCATTAAATTAAAGAGTATGTAGTGAGAATTAAAGCTAGCTAATTAGTGCACATCATTTTGGTACTTCACTTCTATAAGGTACTGTTGTTATTTTCATCTGTCAGCAGCGTAATGGCTGTCCAAAGTGCCTCATAAAACTGTCACATTTCTGGCCAATAAAACATCCAGAGAAAAATGAGAAGTGATGAGTTTGTTTTCACGAGGTAAAAAAAAGGAAAATGCTGTAAGTCTTGATGAATTAATAACAGTCTGGGAGGTGTCTTCAGGAATGGAAAGCATTTTGAAAGTGCTTTTTCTCCCCTTTCCCTCCCCCATAATAAAAAAACTCTAGGACAAATATGGAACATATTTTGAACACGCGACAGTAGTTGTTTCCAAGTTTACACCTTAAATGGGGCTATTAGAAGAGATGTGGATGCAAAGATTTATCTAGCTTAGTCTGGGATCTACATTCATTTATTTGGCAGATCATGTGTGCTGTCAATAACCTCAGTTGTGAAAATGGATTTTTGTCTGGAAAATGAAATAATCTCAAATCTGACTTTGACCTGATACAGTTACTTTGTGCTTGTCCATCACTCAATCAATTCTACCGCAACGGAGTAACTGGGATTATGCTTCCCACTGAAGGTGAGTAAGAGGAGTAGGGGGAACCATACCAGAGGGAAAGTGGGGCTCTAAGAGGAGGGGGTATAATCAGAAGATGCCACCTTTCCAATATTTAATATCTTTCAGTCTTGTCTGGAGGCTAAGATGAATTTTCTGCTAGACACATTTGAGCACCATATTCTGGAAGTGATGTGTATCTCTCGAGTGCATTTTGGAGCTACTGGGCCATCATGATTGACAAGGGGTGAAGAAGTGGGGGAGTTGGTTAGGTTACCCAGTGGGAAGGAAGGGAAGGCTGAGCTGGCTATTCAGTGAGGTGGCGGAGTGTGTTTTATAGAGGCAATTTGCAACAATGGATGGGTATGAGAGGCATGGTAAGTGTACTGTTGTTTTTCTATACATATGAGACTTATCTCCCTCCTGCTGTCTTTGGAAACGGTTTTGTAGGCAGGCACAAGGCAAAAATACTCTGTACGTTATTTCAGCATATGAAGTTGATTTTCTCCGTGATGGCATTGGAAGTTCATTATGAATTCAGCTTTCTACTCTCAGAGCATGCATAGTTGAAACGACAAATCCACCACAACCATTGGGTATGAATAAGGTCTGGATAAAGCTATACAATCCCTCTGGTTGTGCAGAAGGCATAAGAAAACAGTGACTTCACTGCATGCAATGATTAAGGAAAGTTTAATTTCTAAATCCAAGGTGGGCCAAGTAAGATTTTTATCATTATGGCTTCATTCTATACCTGTTTCTTCTTTGTAGCCCTTGCATCTTGGAAGGTTTACAAGTAATTACTAGAAGAAATATGAACCAGTACCCAAATGGCTGAGGGTGGAAATAAAATGTGGAAGGCAGTTTTCAATACTTGCTAGTTACTTCTGACCTTTTGTCTGGAAGAAAATCATGAAAGCAGAATGTAGCTGTAGATTTGAATTTTTAAGCAAATGCTTGGAACTTTTAACTCCTGTTTTTTGGTCTATTTTTGTTAGGGATCATTTTTGTGGTATGTGGGTTAGATTTTTAGTTTTAAGCTCCCAAGTGATGAATTGAATGGTCACAGTTTCAGCCTCTGCCCTCAGTTTTCCTGGTGTCTGTTCCTTGAAATGCTAGAAGACCTGTTTTTAGCAGGCAGAGACAAATGCCTTACAAGGCACATAGCGAATGAGCACAGTGGCATAAATGGATCATCTGTGTAGTTAATACTTGCTGGAGGAATCAACTAGAGATGAATGACTTAATGGGAGGTTGGAGAACTTAGTGCTGAGTATAAACTTGCAATCCTTTCAACTTCTCCTACATCCTATAAGGAAAAAAGGTCAATGTTTTAGAGTTATTCTTTCAATTATGCTGAAGTTTGATTTGTGGTCAGTTACAGGAGGAGATGGGAGAGGCCTGCATACTGTGAGACAAATTGTGGTGAAGATTTAAGCCTGTTCCTGTATTGAAAGCTGGACAGTTAGAACTGATGTTTCTACTGATAATGAGTGAGAGCACTTGCAAAGCAAAGCCCCCTTTCCATAGCACAACCTCATCTGAATTTAACCCTCTTTCAAATACTCTTTGTTCTGTAGCTACAGTTGCTGTGCTGAACCCCCCTGTCCAACTCTGAAAAATTGGGGCGGTTTCTTGCACTCCCCACTGAACTATAAATGAGCTAAAATGTAGGTCAGTCTAATTCAGAATGATGCCTGTAGAAAAAGTTGTTGCCTGCTGGCTGAAGTAACTTAAATGACTGCTTTGGCACACTTCTGGATAGACCCTCCACCGTACCTCTGGTACTACCTGTTGTTTGAGATTTTCTGTTAATCTTAATATATTTAGCATCCTATCTAATTCTTCTTGCAAGGGGGCAGCACAAAAGAACTTGAATCCTCAGTGTTGCCAGCAGTTGTGAGTTGAGCACCGAAGTCCTGAGAGAAACATTGCAGGACCATAATGAAGTCACTTGTGATGTAACACTGTTTTCTACTGTAAGTTTAGACTTTTCTGGGAGAAAATATTTGAAAACACTATCTTCTACCAACCTCCCATAGCCCCAACAGATGAAATCACTCAAACAGGCAACAAATAGGAAGAACTCCAAATCTATTATTTTATCAAAGTATCTTTTTTCTCCTTTCTCTTAGACAATGGTATTTGGAAGAGATGGCAGAAGAGCAGGCTGCATGCTAACCTGAGGCTTTGTTTATGCTTAGTGATGTGCTATTTGCCATGAAAATGCTTTTCCAGATTTCGAAAAGCTACATCCCCATTGAGCAAATAAAATCGACCCCACTCTTAGCATGTAGCAAGCAATTTTTTCATCAAAAGCATGTTGTTTTTTTCTTGCTCATACCCTCTGTGTCTTCCCCTGCTCTCCCAAACAGTTTCTGAAATGCTAATTCATATCCCCCAGCATGGATCTACCTTTCCTTTCTTACACTCCCTCGGAGGTACTTTGAACTAGTTTGGACAGGGCCTTGAGCAACCTGATCAAAGCTGGCCCTGCTTTAAGTGGGGATTGGACCAGATCACCTCCAGAAGTCCCTTCAAATGTAAGTTATTCCATGATTCCATTAACATTATTAATTAGGCAGTGTTTTGGCATTTAGAGTAGCTTAACTAACACCTATGAGCATTGCAGGGAAACTCTGACTCCAGGTCTGTATGCCACAGACCAGCTTCCACCTTCCAGAACTGGACCTTAAATGTAAATCTTGCACCTTTTGAACGTCAGCTCTTGGACTATCGCCACGAGTCCACAAATAAAACCTAGTTCTTAAATTCCAGTGTTCATGAGCCGTAAGTCAAGTGTTATCATACAATGGTTTGGATTTAGCATGTAGTCCTTGCTGCTACTGGTACCAGTTCAGAAAAAATATCTCTGCACCCATTTTCTTGTTTCCTTCATCATTGGACATTGCCATGCACACTTGTGAAAAAATTATCCACTTTTTGAACCTGCCTGGAAAAAAACCCACACCAGAAAGGTGTTGCTTTATAATGTGAGATGCTGGTTCTAGCTATACTCTGAACAGCTTTGAAACCAGGCAATATCTGCTGCATAGATTGCAAGTCTGCATGCAGAATCAGAGTGTGCTATTGGCAATGGGGTCCAGACCTGCTTACACTGGTAAGCCACAGGCTGCTCATAAGAAGTCCCATGGATGAAAGATGAGCCTGATATAGAAGCACGGTATCGACTGTCACTCCAGGGAGAGAAATCACTGGTTGGCCTGATGCAGCCATGAAAAGGAGCAGCATGCTGGTAAACGACTGTATTTTCTTACACTTTGGAAGAAGAAAACACTTCCAAGTCTGTGCTCTGCTTCACACCTTATTTTCTTTTCTCCTGACTTAGTCACGCTCTGGTTTTTTTCATGCTCTTATCTAAAGGCCTTCCAACTGTGGCTGGCACTCAGGTAGCTGCTCTGTGTATAGCAAGAGCTACAAGAAGATGTGAGGGGTGTGAGAATCCTTCAGAGATGGTGTCACCGCATAGGTCTACCTTGAAGAAAAGCAGATGTATGTATTCATTGATCCACAAATCTGAGGTCTGAGGACATTTCTGTGGTAACTGATACTCTTCAGACCAGACAAAGGGAACACAGGGCACCCTGGCTAAACAATGGAGAAAGCTTCTTCTGTGAAGCCATGCAGACTGTGACATAAGGTGCATGGTGCCTTACAGCAAGAGAAGTGCTCCCTGAAATGCAGAGACAAGCAGGGGAAACAGTATCTATTGAATTTCTGTACTTGGTTGCAGCTCTGATTAGGCAACAGTAAATGGGCTGCTGGTGGGAGGGACTCTGGCTCTGACAGATGAATTCCCTTGTTGCCTGAGCTGACCCACCACAGCTCTCCTCTATGCATGGGATTTCCTGAAAGTAACAATATCACACTGATGGCTGGGTCCAGCTCTCCCTTGCTGGGCCATCCAACATGCTGCCATTGAAGCACTTGCACATTGTGCAAGTATTTGTAGGGGTGGTCATACCACCTCTTTGTCAGTATGCAGGGATCATGTCCTAGCTCAGAACCAGCATGTGGGTACAGCTGCGTATCTACCCCATGCAGCGCTAGCTTCTCCATGTTGAGCTAGCTGCATGCACAGTCCTCAACTGGAGAAAACTTTGGCTCAGTACCTCTTTCATGGCCTCTTGCATCTAGAACACAACACCCTTAGCCCAACACACAGCGTATGATCATGCCAGCAGGTGCCACCAACCTTTGCTGGTAACAGCTCCTGTCTCTGTGCCATTACTGTGTGTATGGAGACCAGAACCACGGTCCCCTCTTAATCCTTGACTATATCGTATGTATAGGTCTGTTCCTGTCTCAGACACTAGCAAAGACGCTAGCTGACTTTTTGTAGCTCAGTGTTGAGGGTGTATTTGTGAAGGATAAGCAGTACCAAGCACAGGCCTGCTGGATTTACAGTTGCAGACCAGACCAGAGGGAACAAACTGAAGCAGTATTGTTTTGAACAGCCTACCAGGAAAAGCCTGCAGCTTGCGCCATCACCTGAAATGTGACCTGGTTAATCTTATAGTGTTGGTTGGCACAGGTCAAACCCATGTCAACACATATTCTGAATTAAAGTACTGGTAATACTGTGCAAGCACATGCATTTGTGCCTTAACACAATTAAATAATAGAGTTAACTAACAGGTCTATGTAGCACACAACTTGCAATAAATAGAAATAAACATACTACAGGGCCCTCTGGCCATATCCAAAACAAGAAACAAATCTGCTGTGGTTAAAATCTAATGCCATATCTAAAGTCTTCTTTTGCCTAAGGTTTTTACCCTCAGAGGTCTAAAAAGAAGGTTAGTCCAGCCAGGTCTAATCTCTCCTGTTGCAGGCAGCTCATCCCTGCCTCGTAGTTTTTTCCTGAATTGCTAACCTTGACAAGGTAGCTTTCCTAGGCCTTACCGAGCCTGTTGTCCCCAGCATTTTCTGCATGAATAGCTCATTTGTGCTTGCTGATAAATTTGTTCTATGTTGCAAAGGGGACCTTGTGAGAAAAGTGAATATCCATAGACATGGACATGAACTATGATATTTTCTTGACTTTAATCCAAATGGATAAGACTGTTAGAGACGTTCTCTGAATAATCAGTTACCAGTTGACTGTCAGTTACTGCAGCCAGATCACTGCTGAAAGAAATCACAAAGGTAAGTAAGTCCCCAGCTTGCTATGTAGAGAGGTATTGAAGACTCAGTTCAGGCTGACATCTTCTAACCCTCAATGGCTCTACATACTGGGCATAGGAACTCTACTCTTACAGTCAAGAAATGACCCTTCTTATGGGGCAGAAAGGATTTCAAGACCTTATTTGCAGCTCCAACCTTGATTCTACTGTTTGGATTGTAGGGAGTTAAATGATACTTGCTCAGATACGAGAAGGGCTGCTTATCTTGGCAGGGTATGTCTATGGTATCTAGGAAGGGCAGCTGTGTTGATCTGATTTTGCTTTTTAAAAAATGGGGGGAAAGATAGAAAATGGAGTATCAAATACACTCTTCATTTTATTCTGCTTTGTTTCAGGAGAAAATCTTTAGTCCTGAAATGGTGCTCCCTGCAAAGCAGAAACAGAGTAAAACTTGTTTTTGTTTGCCCTTGGATAGGCTGGATTGAACTGGACAAGTTTCAGGATTTGGCCTGTTGGTTTGTTGGGTTTTTTTCCCTTTTTTGTTTTTCTTAATTGTTGAGAAGATCTTCCTGTCACCATTGTGGGAACTGAGCTGCTGAGAAGAGAGAATTTGAAATAAGGGTAATGGGGCATCAGAGCTTTTTCTGTGCTGGTTGAAGGTCTGCAGAAAGGCTAGAAATGAACACTTTATGGAGCAATTTCATTTGACCCCTTTGCTTGACTTTTTTGTGAATTCAGCTCAATTTCCTTCAGCCTTCACCATATTTTATGGCATGGATATTTTTTCACTCCCCTGTGGAGCAAAATAGGTCTCCTCTTACAAGAAGTTAATTGCCTAGGATGAAGTCAGCTGGAAAAAATTCTTCCTGAGAGCAGGTTGCTTTTTCCCTTTTCTTTTCATGTAAGTTTGGTGAATTTTAATTTGTGGAAAGTTTTTGCTGTTGCACAGCAACATTTTCAAGTACAAAATACCCACCAGGTCCACACAAATATAACGTTAATAAACCAGGAGCAGTGAAGCTGACTAATAGGTGATCTAGAAGTTTACTTTCTAGTAGAGGTTGCCTGTCTGGTTGTTCCTTCTCCCCTACTGCTGTCTAATTCTTTATCAAGCCATCTCACCCAGATTTTTTTTATCCTTTTTATTTTAGCATATAATGTTATGGTGGACTGTCCTGGTTTTGGCAGGGATAGAGTTAATTTCCTTCCTAGTAGCTGGTACAGTGCTGTGTTTTGGATTTAGAATGAGAACAAAGTTGATAACGCAACGATGTTTTAGTTGTTGCTAGGTAGTGTTTACACTAGTCAAGGACATTTCAGCTTCCCATGCTCTACCGACTGAGAAGGCTGGAGGTGCACAAGAAGCTGGGAGGGGGCACAGCCAAATTGGCCAAAGGGATATTCCATACCATGGGACGTCATGCTCAGCATATAAAGCTGGGGGAAGAAGAAGGAAGGGGGGGAATGTTCGGAGTGATGGCTTTTGTCTTCCCAAGTAACCACTACACGTGATGGAGCCCTGCTTTCCTGGAGATGGCTGAACACCTGCCTGCCGACGGGAAGTCATGAATGAATTCCTTGTTTTGCTTTGCTTGCATGCGCGGCTTTTGCTTTACCTATTAAACTGTCTTTATCTCAACCCACGAGTTTTCTCACTTTTACCATAACAGTCCTTTTTGGCGCCCAACATGGGGCTCGAAGGGTTCGAGATAATGACAGGTTTGATTGGAATGTGCGAGATCGAATTTATACCTGTTATAGCTGTTTAGCTATTAATTAGCAGGCTCCTGTGCTTGCCATGGGGCTTGCTTGCCTTACTGTATATTAGAGTCTAGTGCTCGTGAGTGGCTGCTTTTTGCTTTCGCTGCTTGCTGTACTGCTGTACTGCTTATCATCATATTCTACTGTGCCTGGGAACATTTTGATAACAGCAATGGTGATGCGCCTGGGCTGGCAGATGGCCGGGGCATCGCTGCTGTTTCTGTGCTGCTGTACTGGGCAGGCTGGAACTCCAGTGTGAACTCGAGTCGAAGAGACTGTGACCTGTGGATGAGTCCATGCAGGAGCAGGACACCCCAAAGCGTCTGTGGCCGTGGATAAGCCCATGCCAGAGCAGGTACATCTCGAAGCATCTGTGGCTGTGGTCACGTTTGTGCTACAGCAGGTTTACTTCTGAAGGGACTGTGGCTGTGAGTAAGGCCACGCTGGAGCAGTATATCTCTGAAGACATTGTGGCCCATGGAGAAGGCCATGCTGGAACAGGTGCATCTCAAAATGACTGTGGATAAGTCTATGCCACAGCAGATATACCCCTGGAGAGACTGTGGCTCATAGATAAGGCTCCACTTGGAGCAGGTACAACCCTAAGGGACTGCAGTCTGTGGATAAGTCCAAGCCAAAGCAGGGGCAAGGGGAGGACTTCATTGCAATGTTAAACCCTATGGTTTGATCTGAAGGGACCAGGGGTGGAGATTGTAATGGAAACAACTTTAAATTGTTGTAACCTGGGGTTTGAGTTGTGTGTTATAGGAATTCCTTGTTTTGCTTTGCTTGCGTGAGCAGCTTTTGCTTTACCTATTAAACTGTTTTTATCCCAACCCACGAGTTTTCTCACTTTTACTCTTCTGATTCTCTCCCCCATCCCACTGTGGGGGGAGTGAGCGAGCAGCTGTGTGGTGCTTAGTTGCCGGCTGAGGTTAAACCACAACATGGACATACAGTATTGATTTTAAGTACTGGTGGTTACAGGCCCTCAAAGACACTGCTAGATACAATATTTCTCTGTAACAGGCAAAGAAGTCTTTAAGGACCTGGAAGAGAAGCTAGCTCTGCTTGGTAATGAGACTAAATGAATGTGTTGAGAATCACACTCCTCCCCCTGCTGATGAAAATGTAGTTGCCAAAGCTGCAAAACTCTGCCTCCAACCCAATAGGTTGCCATTAATATCCGCTCCTTAAGGGTGCACAGCAGCACCATCTTAGCACTCAGGCAAGCAGCCTATCCCAGAATGTGTTTTGACCCTTGATTAACATCAGATAGTTGGGAATCCCAAGGGGGGCCTGTCTGCACCATGGGTGGGTGAGTGTCTCATATAGACACTGGGCATGAGATCAGCCCACACATGCCTCCTGTTGTTCCTGATTGCTGCAGAGTACTTGCACACTTGATAAAGTTATAAGCAATCAGCCAGAAGCCATCAGGAGAGATTTAAATCCTTCATCTCCTTCTAGAGGACTTGTGCATTTGGCTGGCTGACAATGATCTGAAGTCAGATAACTGCCACAGTCCATCTGCAGTACACCAGCGTGGGTAAAATAATTTCCTAGCCACTGTTTCTTCACCAGTGACCTCATATGGCTTCTGCTCAGTAACAGTAGAGCAGTAGTCCCATACCCTTCCCAAACATGCACTTCTCAGTTCCCTACTGAGCCTAAGCATGGGATTAGGCTGCATGCCTGGCATCTGCTATGCTCCTCCTGATGGCATGGCCAAATGACCAGAACCTTTATTTATCCTTTTTTTTTCTTTCATGACTCTTTTTTTTCTCTGATGTTGTATCTTCATCTTCCTCAGAGCAATTATGGTTCTACAAAAGCAGTATCTGTCCTTGTAATAGGACAACCCCTTAGTAAATCTGAGATAGCACTACCTCCACCTGTTTTGGGGAACTGGTTATATCACTCCAAGAGGATGAATGTCACTTAATGTTCAAAACATTGCGTGTGCTCATCTGCACTTGTCTCAGCTACCTGTATCTGACTAAATTCCTGAATAGTCTTGTTGATGTTTTTCACTCACTTGATAAAAAGTGGCTTGAAGAATATCCCTGAAGTATCAGTCACCTTTCTGCCTGTGATGGTCTTGCCTACACCAAATTACTCCATCAGTAAGAGTTAAGTGTTGACACCACAGGGCAACAGTCACTGTCTAACACAACTACAGGCTCACAAAATTGAGTCCAATGGTGATGAAAACATAGTGCTAGTTCATGGCTGAGGACCTCAAACTTGCCCCACCACATCTGAAAGACTTTCACGGCTGGTTGTCCCGTGTCCTAGAGTTTGCCTCCCAGGCCCAGAACCACAGCCAAATCAGTCACAGTGGCAAGGGCTTCCAGTATTTCTCCATGCCAGGGGAAGATAGGCAGTATCAGTATTCTTGAGTGTTCTCCCAGAGTAGCTGCTGTAGGGTTAAGACCACTTGTCATCACTCATACTCCACCCTGTGACACCTTTTTTGAACATTGAATGAAGTAGAATCGGGCAGTATAGACAGCAGCGTTATGATGTCACTTGGAAATGCACAAGCAGAGGCAGAAGAAGGCTTCTTTAAATATGGGAGGCCTTATTACAGCTGGCAGGAACATTAATATACCACCATCATCTGCCTGAAATGCAAAAGGATAGTGTGGTGCTTCATAGATGGGCTTATAGGCAAGGAAGCAAAGGTTTGTGGGAGGGCTTATCTTTGGGCAGCTTCAATGCATATGCATGACAGGGACACTCAGGCCTTCAGACCAGGGGAGCTTCAGACTGCATGTAGTGGAGATGAGAAGCCTCAGCACTAACTGCCTCAATCACTGATCCAGTTATATTGCACCAAACTCTTCACTCAAGCAGAAGTAGCCATAGTTTCTTAGAGGAATAACTTGTAACCAGCTGCCAGTCTGTCAGAGTCTGACAGTAGCTAGATCAGAACACAAGCCTTACAAAAAATCCCTAGGGGTTGTGTTTGCTGGTGGGAATAGCAAAGAACCGGCAAGCTTGACTTCTGTCACCCAGGATCTTCTCAGCACTTGAGGCTCCTGTGACTTTTTGACAAGGGACATAATGATGTCAGGATACAGCAATCTGGCCTCTCTCATTCTGAAAACATGTCCACTCAAGAGGAATCCATAGCAAGAAGAGGAGTGCAAGTGTGTCCCCTTCCTTTGAACATCCAGTGGATGCAGAGGAAGATAAAATCAAGTATGTAGAAAAGCTTCTCATAAAGAATATGGTCCTTTGAGTTCCCTTTTAGTACGAAGAATCTTTTCAAATCCCTTAATATGATTTTGATCTTTCTGTCATGGAAACCCCTTACACACTTCTAGGAAGCCCCACCCAGTATGCTAGAGGCACTATTTTGTGGGTTGAGAAGTAGGAAGAGCACAGCTGAGGTAATCCCATATAAATGTCTGTCCTTCTAGGACCCGAAAATTTCAGCAATATTGAAAATCATAGATGCATACGATAATTTAGTTTGGAAGGCAAACTAGGATTGGGTTATTTGTGGACAGGTCAAGTCAAAGTCTTGAGTAGCTCCAAGGATGGAGATCACACAATCTCTCTAGGAAACCTGTTCCAGCATCTGACCACTCTCACTGTGAAATCTGATTTCTTTCAGTCCAGCTGGAATTTCCCTTGTTGCAACCTGTTTCTCATCCTTTTCCTGGGCAATTCTAGGAAGAGTCCAGCACAGACTTCTCTACAATCTCATTTTAGTTAATGGAAGACTTAAGTTGCCCGTCCTTTTCCCCCAGCTAAACAAACCAGGCTCTCTACAATCTTACCTATAAAGTGGTTACCCTTCACTACCATGTGTTGCTAACTTACCTTGTTCTTGCTGTCCATCAGGACTAAGTTCTTTTCTGCAAGGCTGCCACCGAGCCAGTCAGTCCCCAGCCTGTGCTGTTGCATGGGGCTGTCGTGTTACAAAAGCAGAATGAAGTATTTGCCCTTACTGAACTTCAGGAAGCTTCTGCCTGACCATTCCCCCAGTTTATGAAGGTCCCTCTGAATGACAGCTCTGTTCTTCAGTGTTTCAAGTGCTCTACACAATTTACCATCATCTGCAAACTCAGCAAGAGTTCATTCTGACCCATTGCTGAGGTCATTAATGAAAATATTACATAGCATCTGCCCCATTATTGACCCTCAAGGATCATAGCTGGTAACTGGCTGTCAACTAGTCTTTGAACAGCTGAAACCTAAACTGAACTCAGCAGTCTGGGTAGTTTTTCCACATGGTTTTTAAGTCATCCATCCAAACCATATTTCTCTATAAAGATGTTACTAGAAACTGTCAAAAGCCTCACTAAAGTCAAGGTGAGCAACATCTAGTGCTCTCCCCTCATCTGTAGTCAGTTATATATCATCAAAGAAAGCAATCAGTTTTATTGGGATAACTTGTCCTTGGTAAATCCATGCTGACTGTTCCCAGTGACCTTGTTCTTCCTATGCCTAGGCATGGCTTCCAGGACAGTTTGCTCTATAATCTTTCCAGAGACTGAGAACAGACCTACAGTTCCTTGGATCTTTTTTCCCCCTTTTCTTAAAAAAACAGGTGTGCCGCTTGCCTTTTTGCAATCTTAAGGAACTTCTTTGATCACCATGAGCTTTCAAAGACGATAGAGAGTAGCCTTGCAAAGACATCGGTCAGCCTACTCAGCAACGTCAGAAGTATCCCATCAGGACCCACAGGGTGTGTATGTTTACTTTGCTTAAGTGGTCCTTATCTCAGTCTTCCTCTGCTGTGGATAATGCTACTCCCCCCCCTTCCTCCCCAGACTCTGCCCTGGGCACAACTCTCTGGGAAGCCTCAGAGAAAAATTTGCCAGTAAAATGGGGCTTTCCCGATACATTGACAGTTTCAATTTCAGGCTAGTTTTGGCCTTCCTCATCCTCTCTGAATGCTACTCTTCTGTATTCTCCCTGGATTGTTTGTCCCCATTTTCACCCTCCATATGTTTCCTTTTCTTGTTTGGGCTCAGTCAGAAATTCCCACTGCAGCCAGGCCACCCTCCTGCCGCACTTGCTCATTTTCCTGTGAATTGGAATGGACCATTCTTGGGCTTTAAGAGGCTGTCTTGGAATACCAGCCAGCTCTCCCAGGGCCCTTTGCCCTGGTAGGCTGCCTCCCAAGCAATTCTTCTATCAGTTCCCTGAACAAGCTGAAATATATTTTCATGAAGCGCAGGGTGGTAATGTTGCTGCTTGCCTTCACATCACTTGGGAACTTGCATGCTACCACCTTATAATCACTGCAGCTTTCATTGTAAAACTGCTTTCGTTTTCCTGATCATTTGTTCTCTACCCTTGAGCAGCATACAAAGCAGAGCATGTTTTCTGTTGGCTTGTCCAACACATCCATCAATAAATTATCCCTAGCAATTCCAGAAACTTCCTGAATTGCTTGTGTCCAGCAACGTTCCCCTCCAAGCACATGCTGAGTTGCTCCCCAGCTAGTCAGTCCCTAGCCTGTATTGTTGCAAGAGGTTATTCCTTGCTGGATGCAGGACTTTGCATTTGTTCTTATTGAATTTCATAAGGTTCCCATTGGCTTATTCCTCCAGCCTGCATAGGCCCTTCTGAAAAGCAAATGCTTTTGCTTCAGAGATACGTGCTTTCCTACTCACATGGTACAGGAATGTTCTACTAGCCATGGCTACTGCCTCCCTTCACACACACATATAACCTGCTGTCACCTTCCTTCCAAAGCAGTTGAAATGGAGACAATGGTAAGGCAATTCCATATGTTCTGATTACATATGACCTCATTAGTACACTTCTTCCTGAAAAAAAACTCTTCAGATAATGAAATCTTTACTGGAACAAGTAAGTCTTTATTTTATGAAAAAGCAGTATAGGGGAAGGGGATTTCACTTTAGCAATTTTTTATTGTTTTGTTTTTCTGAGAGAAAAAGAAAAGGAAAACAGCAAAATGACAAGGAAAAATGAAACAAAAGAAAAGCAATTGCTGTATTTCAAAGCCAGTGAAAATTAGACTAAGCAGTAGTAGAAGCCAAATGGAAATCATAATTCTTCTATTTCCCTGGCTGCTCAGACATGTGTAATAGGTTTGGCAAAGTGTCAAGGAAAACAGGGGCCAAGCTGCGGTGTGTTTAGAAGAATCGAAAGGCTGCTCATTAAGAGAGGCAGATTTCAGCACAGCTCAGAGGAGAAAAGTCTGAAGCTCATCTGCAGCTTATTCCTTATGAAGAGGACAGAGGAGGGTAAAACACATACAATGCAAGGACGCTTTTCAGCTTTGGAATGAAAACAAAGGCAATAGTGCAGTCTTGCTAGGTGCATTTTGTTTCTTTTCATTTAGCATAGTGTGCTTTAAGCCAGAAGTACAAGGCAAAATTAAAAGCAGGAGCAGGATAACTAGCTTTAACAGCTGTAAAACCTAGACTCAGCTAGGTCATGGTGAAACACAGCCCATGTAATAGCACCCAAAACAAAAGTCAGAAAACCCACTGAGTCCAATTCTCTCACAGAAGGTACCTGTCAGAAATTAAATTGGCAGAAGTTGCCAGGTCTTTCATAGTGCTTACATACTCCAAGCAAAGGAACTGACAGAAAGTTAACATATTTCACTTCCTTTTTGAGAGAATTCCCAGGCTGATAGCTTTGCTTTTGATTTTTGGTCAGGAGGGTCTGAGTCCCAGTGCCTCATCATCGATGTAGTTTTAGCTTTGGGAGTAGAGGGACAGTGGTTTTGCGGTCTGTCATAGAGCCTCCTTCCACTTTTTCCAAGATTATTTCACAATGGAATAGTGTTGTCTTTGTGCACACTCTTCATGAAAGGATGCTGCAAATGTCAAAAGGTACTTGAAGAAAGTCACAGAAAAGACCCAGTGGCAGGAAAAAAACAAATTTTCACAATGGGAATCTTAAGGAGCTGAACAACTCTCTTTTACCAGAGAAGGCAAAGATCTAGAAGCAGCTTCGCACTTGGGAAATCCCTTGTTGCATACCTTGTTGCACAAAACTGAGGCGATATACTAGGGGAAGGATGATGGTTTATCTAATTACTCCACTCTTTCATTCACACACCCAGGGGGGACAGTGGGTCAGTCAATGACATGTTCTTAGGATCATTGCATAAGGGTGTTCATGCATGGAAAAAAGTTCTCATGATGGAGCTAAATAGGAAGTACCATCTGGAATAGATTAACTTCGGAGGTTGAAGGTAACATTGCCATTTTCTAGTGATGATGTCAGCTAAACATTAAAGTAGCTTACTGGGCAAAGAAGTGGGATTGTCTTTGCTTGGGCTCTTTCAAGTCAGATTATATACATTTTAGAAAGATGTCCTATTTGTTTGGGTTTTTTTTTCTAACCCACTTTGAGGGGAGAAAAAATTTGAGTATTTCAGAGATCAGAATAAATGGTCAAAGGAGTAGTCCTTCAGTGCTTAGAAGACGGAAACCTAGGGTCCATACCAGATCATTTAGTTTTATTTTTAGAAGTCAGCTTAGAATTGTCACCAAGGGCATAGTCAGGAACAGGTACGGAGCAGTCCATGCAGCAAAGCAGTGGCTTCTGGCTGGCCCTGGACAGAACATACAGATTGGGACACTGGGTCAACACAGACCATGTCTGTTCTCTGTAATGTTCTTTTTTGTCAGGCTCTATAACACCACAGCCTGGACTCCATTCTGTCCTACTGTTTTCTAATGTCTTCCACCATTTTTGTTTTGAGTTCTTCTCTTCTTCCGAACCTGCGCATCTGAGAGACTTTACACAAAACTGATTTGTTTAGTTTAAGCCCTCTATGGTATTTTAAGAAGGCAGCTCCTGACCACTGTTCTGTCAGAGTGAGGGAAAGCCTTCTGTTTCAAAAGCATTGCCATTTGAGCATGAAGAAAACTGTTGTCTTGGTACAAGAAAAATTGCAGGAGTTTGCAAATGAGTTGCTGAACACTTACAAAGAGGAGAAAGGAGGAGGAAAACATAGATATTGTCTTTCCCTTTATGCCCTCCTTCCCTTCCTCTCCTCCCTCCCCTTCTCCCTTTCTCTCTTTTAGATTATCTGGTATATAAATATCTTTTATTACGAACTTTGCTGAGAACGTTAAAGTTGTTCTTGCACCTTGCTTGACATGTAACAACCTTCCAACAGAAAAGACTGCAAAACCCACAGGAAACTGAGGGGGTATTGAGGCTTGCCTTTACATTTGAAGTTCTGACCTCTGTTCTTGTAATATGTCATTTGTGAGTACCTTTATTTAATGAGAAGACAACTCATGTTTGGGAGTGACCTCAGAGGTGAAGTCCTGTGCAGAGGGTGTTACACTGGTCTGTTCTCAGGGTGTGAGAAGGGTATGAGGCAACTGCAGCAAGGTCTGCAGCAGAGAGGAAAGGTCACTTGTTCCTTACCGACAGCACAAGAAACCACTGCTACCTGGGAATCTGACGAGTCTGCTAAACTACGAATCGAAGTATAAGAAAAGCCAGCTGAAGACCCTTGAGCAGTTTTCTGCTGTAGCCCCTTCACAAAACTCCAGCAGCTGAAAAGAAGCCTAACTGAACTACTTCCCTAAAGAAGAGAATTGCCAGCACTGCAGAGTCTGCTGTGACCCAGCTACTCCCGGCTCTGCAATGGCCTCCAGAGGATCTACCACTGAGTCCCTGGCAGGCTGCTTTAACCATAGGCTGAGATTTTGTGAATCAGCATATAAGTTTCTGAAACTCACTTTTATTCCATTGCCTCTTCACTGTGTGAGCTCAGTTTGGGGTGAACAGGAAAGCCAGCTTCTTAAATAGAAGAGAACCAAACAGAGAAACCTAGGACCTCTTGGTCTACAGAAGGCACTATTTCTACCTTACCTATCTCTTTTCTTAAACTACATCCAGCCTCCCATTTGCATCCACTGCAAAGAAGGATTCCTGGTGTAAAACCAAGCAGTGCTAGGTGGACCATGTTCATGCCACTGAGGGCTAGCCCCAGCTGCAGTGCACTGGCCATAGCCACACTGCATAGCACCTCTCTCTGGCCCGTGTACCTCTCATCTGCCTGTGCTGGCATGTGACTGCACCACAGCATTTCATAAAAGACCCTTGGTCACTCCCATGACAAGGCACTACCCACCTGTACTGCACCTACTTTTGGTGCTTCTGACAATGCTGTATTTGCTTTTTGGACCAGGTAGCCTCTCCTGTGTGGATTCTTCTTTGACCTGGGCAAAAGCAGACATCACCTGCTCAATGCATCATACTAGGTGGCTGAATAATTTGTCTGTGGAGAAGGACAAGACTGCTATCAGAAACAGGGGATGTCAGACCAGATCACTGAAATTAAATGACATACAGCCTCATTCCCCACCCCCACCAGTCCAGTTTATTCTGCACAGGTAACCTGCAAAAAATAGACTTTTACAAATGTTCCTGAATGTCATCTCTCTTATTAATAAGCTGGACTGCAACTCCATCTCTAGACATTCACCCAGGTTTGTCAGCATGGAATATCCTGGCTCAGAGCTGATAATTCTGTGATGAGAGATGAGGTGGAAAAATGCAAGGTGAATCTGAAGGAGGAATCATTTTGGGGGACTAAACAATAATCCTCTTTGTTTGTGTATTTCTCAGATCCAAATTCTACATGTGCATAATTTACCTGAATACAAGGAGGCAGCCAGAGAAAGGAAGAAATAAATAATTTACAGTAATAAACAACAATCACTGAGCGTCTTAAATATCCTTCCTCATGCACACAGTGACAGAATGAATTTATTCAAAACCAATTCAAGGCCTGGCACAAATTCTTATTTATCACTCTGAGGGCTTTCCCCTCTCCCCCAGGCTGTAACAAAAGTCTGCTTGGTGGGGAGCTACTGTTTATATCCAGTGTGTGCTGGGCATCGTCCACTAAATCCATGCTTACACAAAAGAATCTCCACAGTCTGGAACCCTTGAACTTTGTGTTTATTCTAAACACACACACAACTATTTACACTGGAGAAATCCTTTAGAAGACAATAGCCACAGGTCAGATCGAGCTTTAGTATGGATGGGCAGGGGAGAAGGTATAGAGTCTAAATGCATGCTGGTTTTTCCTGTAGTTTCTGAGTGCTATAAAAATGTTTGGGGTGTACTCAAATGGAAATGTGCAATGCTATTCTGTAGTATATCTTGAGCGAGAAGAGCTAGAGGGCCATTAGGGCTGGTAACAGAGTGCTGTCTCGGCTGTAGACTTCTCGCCAGCTGAATTTCCTAGTGCTCTTTGATAGAATCACCACTTCAGATATAATGTACAATTTTCACCTGCAGGTTTTCTTCTGTTGTTTTTTTTTTTTCTTTGCTTTCCTTCCTTCCCTCTCCCTAAATGGAAAAAGACACATTTGTCTCTGTCTAAAATTAGTATATTGTCTGTGTGTTTCCTTCCTCTCTCCCTGCTTAAAATCTGCATTCTCAAATTAGGACTGGCATGATCTAATTAAGACAGACATAAGAGAGAGAGAATGCTCCAGAGGAAGGCTAGAATAGGAGTAACAGGAGGAGAATTGTGATTTTTTTTTTAATTCCTGCTCAGACATAATCTTAAAGACATGAAGCAACACACATGCCTACTCAAACAAGTTGTTAGCAAACTAATCGTGCATTACAAGACAGCAGAGCCACACTGTGCTCATTATACACTGTTTAAAGGCGGTTTTAATGCAGTCAGAAGGCAAATCAAACATGCCTAGACATAAGGTTGAACGGGGAAGATTGCCTCTTTCCTTTTAAGAGGCATAGGAGAAATCATTTGCTTTAGCATCAGTCTGTCTTCATGAAAGACGGGAATACTGAGCCTGAATTGCCTATCTGCTCAACTCAAAGAGGCCTTTGAATAAGAGACTCCTTTTCTCAGTTCTCTAGAAAAGAACAGGAAGAAGGACTTTCTCAAGCAATCCATCCTTGTGCCTAGATAAAGTGGCAGGCAACAAATAGCTAAAGGCAGTTGGCCATGCTGGTAATGGATATTTGCAACAGAAAACAACTTCAAGGTGAACAGAAGTAGGAGATAGTTTAAATAGTATATCCAGGGAGAACTTCCATCATTATTAAACATAGACTCAACATGTATGGGAAGTGGAGGGCTGGATTGGTTGTGTATGTGGTTACATCACATGTATGAATATTTATGATAAGAGGCTGAAAGACAGGTCTTTTATCTCAGAAGATACTTCTATTCTAATACTAATAGCCTACAGACATGAGACTCAAACAGATTTGTCCATGGACTTCATGTCCAGCCCTTGTGATACAGCTATTCTGTTCATTTCAGCAGGATAAAATTAATTTTGCAGATTTGCATGACCTTGTACTAAAACTACTTCAGCCATAAGAAGTTTTAGAATTTCTTTGAAAAAAAAATTTAAATTTATCTTAGCTGTTTTGCAAGCATTTGATAAGTGAGATCCAGTCTTTGCCATTCCAGGTAGCATTGTAATCCTACACAAGGATGTTCATAATCAAAGAGCTCAGCTTTATTCCATTAAATTCAGTCATGAAAGAACTAGAAATTTCACTGCAAAATGTGGCTCCCTTAGATATCTTTCTATATATTCTTTGCTGTATGGCTGCTGCTTTTGTAGTATACTCAGTGGAGACTACAAAGATCCCAATGAGTGTTCCTGTAAACTGTATGATAAGGTGTGATTTGTCCCTGTAAATGTAGGCATTTAATGCTGTTTTAGACATACTAGGGCATGAAAAACTTTTTTTTTTATATGTATTTTTTAAATCAGGCTGTCCTCTATCCAAATATCCACATCCCCACAACATTGGAATATGTAGGTTGTCTTTTACATATGGTGCTCCATGAAAACATCTGTGCTTTCAAAGGCATTTGCATTCCAGTTTCTTTATACGCCATGGACAAAGCACATGCAACAGCTGGACATCTTACGCTGTGGTTTTCCCATCTGTATATGCACTGCTAGTCAGGCCATGACCATGACTAGTCTAGACAGACTTCGTCAGAGACAGTGAGATGGGAGATGAACTGGATATAGAATTGCTGGGAGAGGGGTGAGCAGGGCTGTGTTCATCCTGCCTCAGTGTCCCTTCACAGCCTTTCCCTGGTACCCCAGCTTATCATCTGTGGGAGGAATTCTTCTCCCTTGGCCTGATCAACGTGAGACTGGCCATGTAAAGCTACATCATACAGGTCATTGACTGATTTCTTGTGTATCCTGCAGAGGCATGAAGAAAGGGTAAATACCAGGCGCTTGGTATCCTTTCTTGCATATGCACCTCTACTTTCAGACCTGTCTTGTAGGAACCACTCCTTTCTGTTTACACAGAGGGGACCTTTTGTATGGGAGGAGGAAAGCTGTTGTTGCTTTGATGGCCACTCAGAGGGAACTAGTACACCTGTGAGGAAGAGCCAAGGGAGAAACCTAAGAGCCTGCGCTTGCTCAGCCTGTGCTGTGCATGTTTCCCTGAGGAAGCTATGAGTGAGCTGAATTGTTTCATCTGAGATACAGCCATCCACCATGCTTCCTGCCCTGTAAACAAAGGAGTAAGATACTTGTCCAGGGCTGAAAAATACTGAAAGTAAACGACACCTACATCAGACACTTAACATATAGAATAGAGTATAATGGCTCCAGTTGGAAGGGACCTACAACGATCATCTAGTCCAACTGCCTAAATATGGAAGCCTGCAAGACAGACTTCCCTGAAGCATTGTGTGTGTGGCTTCCAGTTTTACCTGGTGTTCCCTAGAGCTGAGAAGTGCTTATGGCTTCACAGATTGTGATGCAAGTGGAAGTAGTCTGTACACAAAGACTGGACTTGCACCCACTGTCTCTGCTCCACTGAATTGCATTCTCCAGTCTCTGTCATTGTCACCATGCATTGAATAGAGTACCATTAAAATACTTGAAGTACTTATATATTTCCTTAAATAACAAAGAGAAATACTGCAGCACTTTGTGTATTATCTGTTTCCTGATAGCAGGAGGCAAAACCATTTCATGGCAGCCTCCAGGGACAGAAGAGGGTTCTTTATAACAAACCTGACAAGGGCACTGCTTCCCCACCTGATTCCCAGCCCTCAGCACAAACCTGAGTGTGGACCAACCACCACTCCATTACAATGCTGTTCCACTGCACACCCTCTCGTGATTGACGGTGGATATCTTACTTGTCAGTACAAATATTCAGAGAGACCACATGATTGATGTCCATGGCCTTAAAAGATTCACTACATTTGTTTTGTCCATTACGTTGTTATATTTCAGAAGTTTCCATCAGATTAACAATTTCAGTCAGAAAATTGGATATCTCCTGTTCTCTCCCCTTCCCTTCCCCCAGATGAGTTTTTAGCATTAACAATCTAACTAAATTGCACTAAAAAAAAGAAAAGAAGAAAAAGACAAAGTAGACATTTTTAAACTTTTCTGCTTCCCTTAAGCTTTAGCTTTAGCTTAAGGGACCCAGGCTGCCTTCCAGTATCCCCTCCATACTGGCAGAGATCCATAAGGCTTTCTCTACAGAACAGATTATAGGCAACTGTGCAGTGTGAGTAAATTTGGAATGAGCTTGCCATCGTGATTATCAGCACTCCTAGAAGTCCCAGCCAGCATCAGAGCTCAACAGTATACAAACATGTGGTAAGACTATTTTCCCTCACAGGACTTGGCCCATCATCACCATGATCCCTGCAACAAAAACCTCAGCTGTGTCATTTGCACCAGGCTCTTAGAGCCTATCTGTGGTGCATGGCTGCTGGTCCAGCTATAGATTTAATTTTTACTGATGATCTCTGGGACTGCCAAGGCCTAGATAAAACTGTACTGGCAACTCACTCTGAACACACACATCTGCAGTTCTCTACCCCCAACCCAGACAGCAGGCTCAAGCCCAGTAGGCAATGTTCCCAGTCTCAGTTATCTTCATGCCAGTCCCATAATATGCTAAGCAAAGCCCAGTTTCTTTTCCCATCCCTCATTCTTTTATCTTTGCAGAGGGTGCTGCCTGAACCCTTCCAGCTAAAGTTCTTCACCTTTGTAGAAACAAATGCACCTGCTCAAGCACCCACTCAGTACTAGCACAAGCCTCCCCCATTCTTGAGACAGTCATCCTGCATCAGTTCAGGGTGGAAGGGTGGCCCATAGTGTGTCCTAGAGACAATAAGCACCATCTTTTGGGTACACTGCATGCAGCACTATTTGAGCCACCTTTTGGATCTGGAAGAGACAGAGGAGGGGCTTGAGTTATTTTATCTAACACAGTATATCTGCTCCAGCAATTTGATGGTAAACCACCGTTCAGCAGCGTGAGTTTAAATAGTTGGCACTGAAACACAGTCTTTTCATGTGACTGTGACTCCTGTTTTTTTCCAAGATGATAAGGTGGTGGAAAAATGTGTCAAAATAGTAGCCTGTTGAAAAGGCTGAAAATCAGTTGATCTGCATTTAAATTTCAGATTACAAAAGTGCACTTGGTACTGTGGGTTGTTGTGTGGTAATATCTGGTTTCTAAAAATCCAGGCATTACAAATTTTAGACATCTATCAAACAGCTCAGAGTCATTAGGTACTGCAGATACTTTTAATGAGAGACAGGTTAAATAGTACAAGAAGGTTAACGTAATATGGGATCCTTGGCATAAATGTTTCTTAAAAGTATTGTGCATATCCACTATGGGAAACATCTTTCCTGAATGGTTGTGAGGGTGGGAGGTACCTCTGTAGTCACAGAAGATTGTCACTCCATTGCAGACAGGCGCACGCCTGTGAAAAAACATGATCGTTCTCTTCCTGGAAAGAGGGAAGTTATGAAGTGTTGTTTGGGGCAAAAGGGACCTAGACACCAGGCAGGTACAGCAAGTGAGTAGCTAACACAGCCAACACTAGTGGCAGCTGTCTCTCATTTGTATGCAAATGTCTCAGGGGAGACTCCCAGGCCCTGGTGACCACAAATGGCACCATGAAGACACCTGAGCTTCTGTGGTTAGTGTGGTTAATTGATTTGTAATAAGTTCTACTATATTACTTTCCTGTTTGATTGACAGATAGGTTTGGTTGGAAGAGGATCATTTAGAGAGCCATACCTTTTCACCAGATGAATGAACAAGCTACTTGGGTCTTGTATTTCAAGCAGTTTGATGTTGAATGCATCAGAATTTGGTTGGTTTCTTTGGCTTTGGGTGATCACTGAGCAACATGTTCTCTGGCAACTATGAAGCTGGTTGGTTGCCCAGAGAAGTTGTGGATGCCCCCTCCCTGGAAGTGTTCAAGGTCAGGCTGGATGGGGCTTTGAGCAACCTGATCTAGTGAAAGGTGTCCCTGCCCATGGCAGGGGGGGGTTGGACTAGATGATCCTTAAAGGTCCCTTCTGACACAAACCACTCTATGATTCTGCGATTCTATGATTAGCTCAGTCACACAGTACGGGTCCCCTGATCAACCAGTCCCTCATAGAAAACTCAAGACAAAAAAAAGAAAACAAGTGCCTAGCGAACCGAACAAAATGGGTGTCTGTTCTGTGCTAGTCACCTGAGTGCGGTGGGAGTACACACAGATGGGGGAAAATGTGTTTGCAGAGGGCATGGGGAAACTCAGATAGCAGTAACTGAAAGAGGAAACAGCTGAAATGCATGTGCATACTCTTCTTGCTTCCATTTCAAATGCTTCTTTCTTCACAGGGAAGGGGGAGTTTGTGCAAAGCCCTCCATGCTGAGCTGCTAAATGAATTTTTCCTTATGAAAGCTGGGGGGAGAATGAGGCTGCCACTGACTCCCATCCTCATCTATTGGAGTGTAATTGTGCCCAGGGCCAGGCAGCTGCTGCCTCCTGCCCCTAAATGGAAAGGAAGCAGTGCTTGTATTTTTAAGGAGGATTTTGACTGAAGCAAAATAAAGAAGTCGCAAAACATACAAACAGAGGTAAATGAGAAAGCTCTTGGTTCTCTTCCTCACGTTGGAAGGACAAGGAAAAGCTCAGAGACAGACACCCATTCGCAGCTCAGTCTTGCTGGGAAAAGGCTTAAAGGGGCAGGAGAAGTTGGGATCAGCTGGAGACAGGAAGGTTAAAAAAATAATAAAGTCAGCAGACCAGGCACTAATTACCTGTTGGGGGAAGGGGAGGGCCTATGTCCCATTTCTTCTCACTTCTAGTCATCCGTGGGGTCTGCCTGTGCCTTTCTTCTGCTCTGAGGTTTGACCAAGTAGTGTCATCAGGATACCACACTTTTCCATATTGTCTGGATTAGCAGTCTCCATGAACAAGTATCCATCCCTAAAAGTGCCACATGTCTCAGTAAAGCTCTATTTAAACTACTCTTACAAAACATGTCAGTTTCTGTGCTGTGTCACCTTGTGGCATGTGTCCATGCTATAGAGGCTTTGAAGCACTCCGGGAATGTGCTAGCTGTGCCTGATCCAATGTTTGTTTCACTCTGTGGCTCATCTGTCACTCCTGGTTCATCTGCCTCTCACCCCAGACTGAGGCTCTGCCCCTTCCTGCTCTCTTTAATTCTTCACTAACACAAACAGTGAAGTATGACCCTGAGGCCATGGCATTCAGCTTCATAACACTGACCCTAAGCCAGGAGTGTCCTGAGCTACCGCAAGCTGTGACAAAATGCCATGGAGATCTTCATGATATGGTATTGTAAGCAGATAATCAAATTGCAGCTTAAACTTGCATCACCTCCCAGTGTGATTGAAGCTGACAAGACTATGACCAAGGCAATGGCCCTGTATTATTGACAGCATGAAAAAGGTCAACGCGAGTATGCTTCTTGCAAGTATTCACAAGGCTTAAGACTTTCCTGTATCCAATGTAACCCATCATTTTTGTGGGTAGCTTCTGCTCCCACAGAGGGGCAGGGGAGCTATTTGCTAGATGCCTGGTGCCACTTTTTGCTGTGGGCTGCCAGTGGTGGGAAATCTCAGCAGTGGTGTGAGAGTGCTGAGGAAGGCATGGGACTACAAGGATCCAAGTGGTCACTGGTGGCCCTGGGGAAGGTTGGCCAGGTACTGGCATGTCTGTCTTGCACACAGGAGTGGAAATCACGGAGAGGTTTCATTTAATGCTCTGTAGCTGTCAGAGTTGCTGGCACTTAGGAGCACTATCTCAGTTTCTCTCTTAGCAGCGGGGAAGGATGTAAGCAGGTCAAAGAGTCTTCATTTAAGAGAGTGCATAGGGAAATTATGTCTGCTATGGCTTGGTAAAAAGTAAACCAATAATCAATTTCTGGTAGTATAAAAGTCCAACTGTACAACCTTTTCTTCTCTTATTTATCAGCACTGTTGAATGAGGAATCAAGCTTTTCACTGATGCCATTTAATAAGGTAACACAATGCAAACTCTTTAGTAAAGAGTTTTAAATAAAATATGAACACCTCCTAGCAAAGTGGGCTGCCCTGATAATTACAGAAATTGGCTTATTGGCACATACATTTTTTGCACCAACAGTATGCCATTTATTTTTTCAAATCCAAGAAACACAGGCTGTTTAAAAACAAAGAGCCAAATTCCCCTTTTCAAGGAACTGGAGACAATTTCTCGCTCATGAATTGGCGGGGCTCATCGAGAGGGCTTTAAACTAGGTTCGAAGGGAGAAGGGGATAAAACCAGGCTCACTAGAGATGAGCCTAGGGGTAGCATGCCAATGCTGGGGGCAAAATTGATAGCCCAGCTCAAGTGCATCTACACCAATGCACGCAGCATGGGCGGCAAACAGGAGGAGCTGGAAGCCATTGTGCAGCAGGATAGCTATGACTTAGTTGCCACCACAGAAACATGGTGGGGTGACTCTCACGATTGGAGTGCTGCAATGGATGGCTATAGACTCTTCAGAAGGGACAGGCGAGGAAGGAGAGGCGGTGGGGTGGCCCTGTATGTTAGGGAGTGTTTCGATTGTCTAGAGCTCAACGATTGTGATGATGATAAGGTTGAGTGTTTATGGGTAAGGATGAGGGGGAAGGCCAACGAGGCAGATATGTCCTGCTGGGAGTCTGTTATAGATCACCCAACCAGGATGAAGAGGTGGATGAAGCATTCTACAAGCGGCTGGCAGAAGTCTCTCAATCGGTAGCCCTTGTTCTCATGGGGGACTTCAACTTCCCGGACATCTGCTGGAAATACAACACGGCAGAGAGGAAGCAGTCTAGGAGGTTCCTGGAGTGTGTGGAAGACAACTTCCTGACACAGCTGGTAAGTGAGCCTACCAGGGGAGGTGCCTCGCTCGACCTGCTGTTTACAAACAGAGAAGGACTGCTGGGAGATGTGGTGGTCGGAGGCCGTCCTGGGCTTAGCGACCATGAAATGGTGGAATTCTCGATTCTTGGTGAAGTAAGGAGGGGGGCCAGCAAAACCGCAACCATGGACTTCCGGAGGGCGGACTTTGGCCTGTTCAGGACGCTGGTTGAGAGAGTGCCTTGGGAGACAGTCCTGAAGGGCAAAGGGGTCCAGGAAGGCTGGACGTTCAAGTCTTAAAGGCACAGGAGCAGGCTGTCCCTATATGCTGTAAGAAGAACGGGTGGGGAAGACGACCAGCCTGGCTGAACAGGGGGCTCTTGCTGGGACTCAGGAAAAAAAGGAGAGTTTACCACTTGTGGAAGAAGGGGCAGGCAACTCAAGAAGAGTACAAGGATCTCGTTAGGTCGTGCAGAGAAGAAATGAGAAAGGCAAAAGCCCAGCTAGAACGCAATCTGGCTGCTGTCGTTAATGACAACAAAAAATGTTTTTACAAAGATATTAATGACAAGAAGAGAGCCAAGGAGAATCTCCATCCTTTATTGGATGCAGGGGGGGAACATTGTCACCGAGGATGAGGAAAAGGCTGAGGTACTTAATGCCTTCTTTGCCTCAGTCTTTAATAGTCAGACCAGTTATCCTCAGGGTACTCGGCCCCCCGAGCTGGAAGACAGGGACGGCAAGCAGGATGAACCCCCCATAATCCAAGAGGAAGTAGTCAACGACCTGCTACGCCACCTGGATGCTCACAAGTCTATGGGGCCGGATGGGATCCACCCGAGAGTGCTGAAGGAGCTGGTGGAGGAGCTTACCAAGCCACTCTCCATCGTTTATCAGCAGTCCTGGTTAACGGGGGAGGTCCCGGATGACTGGAGACTTGCCAATGTGACGCCCATCTACAAGAAGGGCCAGAAGGAGGATCTGGGGAACTACAGGCCTGTCAGCCTGACCTTGGTTCTGGGGAAGATTATGGAGCAGTTCATCTTGAGGGCACTCACAAGGCATGTGCGGGACAACCAGGGGATCAGACCCAGCCAGCACGGGTTCATAAGAGGCAGGTCCTGCTTGACCAACCTGATCTCCTTCTATGACCAGGTGACCCGCCTAGTGGATGAGGGAAAGGCTGTGGATGTGGTCTACCTGGACTTCAGTAAAGCCTTTGACACTGTCTCCCACAGCATTCTCCTAGAGAAGCTGGCATCTCACAGCTTAGACAGGTGTACTCTGCGCTGGGTCAAAAACTGGCTAGACGGCCGGGCCCAGAGAGTTGTGGTGAATGGAGTTAAATCCAGTTGGCGGCCGGTCACGAGCGGTGTTCCCCAGGGCTCAGTTTTGGGGTTGGCCTTGTTCAATATCTTTATCAATGATCTGGATGAGGGGATCGAGTGCACCCTCAGTAAGTTTGCAGACGACACCAAGTTGGGTGGGAGTGTTGATCTGCTCGAGGGTAGGAAGGCTCTGCAGAGGGACCTGGACAGGCTGGATCGATGGGCCGAGGCCAACTGTATGAGTCAACAAGGACAAGTGCCGGGTCCTGCACTTCGGCCACAACAACCCCATGCAGCGCTATAGGCTTGGGGAAGAGTGGCTGGTAAGCTGCCCAGTGGAAAAGGACCTGGGGGTGCTGGTCGACAGCCGGCTGAACATGAGCCGGCAGTGTGCCCAGGTGGCCAAGAAGGCCAATGGCATCCTGGCCTGTATCAGAAATCGTGTGGCCAGCAGGAGTAGGGAAGTGATCGTGCCCCTGTACTCGGCACTGGTGAGGCCGCACCTCGAATACTGTGTTCAGTTTTGGGCCCCTCACTACAAGAAGGACATTGAGGTGCTGGAGCGTGTCCAAAGAAGGGCAACGAGGCTGGTGAGGGGTCTGGAGAACAAGTCTTATGAGGAGCGGCTGAGGGAACTGGGGTTGTTTAGCCTGGAGAAAAGGAGGCTGAGGGGAGACCTCATCGCTCTCTACAACTACCTGAAAGGAGGTTGTAGTGAGGTGGGTGTTGGTCTCTTCTCCGAAGTAACAAGTGATAGGACGAGAGGAAATGGCCTCAAGTTGCGGCAGGGGAGGTTTAGATTGGATGTAAGGAAAAATTTCTTTACTGAAAGAGTGGTTAAACATTGGAACAGGCTGCCCAGGGAAGTGGTTGAGTCCCCATCCCTGGAGGTATTTAAAAGACGTGTAGATGAGGCGCTTAGGGACATGGTTTAAGTAGGCCTGGTAGTGTTGGGTCGACGGTTGGACTCGATGATCTTAGAGATCTTTTCCAACCTTAATGATTCTATGATTCTAAGAGGATTTCTCATGTTTCCTTTTATTACATGTCATTCATTCACTTGCCCTGAGCAGGGAAGCTGGAAGTCTGATCACCTCAAAAGTCTAAAAAGGGAGAGGCTTTAGTCCCACAGTGAAGTGGATCCTTCTCCACGCTCCATGATTTGTGCTTCTCCCTTGTCAAAGTGGTGGATGTAGTGGGTTGAGAAGAGGTTGCCCAGTATCAGCTAAAGCTGTTCTAAGGCAGCTTAAGTTAAAGGTGGTAGTCAGGTATGTGTGGAATGGTCAACCTCATTGAGATCAACACCAGCTTCTGCATCCTCCTCTTTAGCAGTAAAATGTTTGTGGCCCATGACCATACAAGGTTTCCCCACCATTCTGCCTTGGTCCCAGCATACCACAACAATTTTCTACGAGAGTAGAACAAAAAAAAATTGTTCTTGCAAGTTCTTGCATATTACATGGCAACACTGCAGACCAGTTTGGTAGTGTAAGAAATAGTGAGGTGGATTTGGGGTACCTAAACTATTATGAAAATTACTTGTCCTAAATATTAATATTGCTAGAAATCCCTATGCCCATGAAAAAAATATGTGGAAGTCCTTCTGATAATCTTTGAATACAAGATTATTTCTTACCAGGAATTCTGCGCTGAAAAATAAATAACTATGGAGGTCTACATAGCTGCTTTCCTTTATACTTTGATATCAGACATGTCCTAAGAGGGAGGCTATCTCATTTCTGTCCTGGCAAAACCAACATCTCTTCTCCCTTCACTCTTTCATTTCTGTGGCCTTTTGGTTGACCTCTGATTTTCAGGCACAGAGCCTACAAATAGCAAAAGCTTGAAAGAAATAAAAAAAAAGACACTGTTAGGCCCTGCATGTAGGACCAGAGCCTGGAGCTTCTCTAGCTTATCTCTCTACAGGCTCCTGGAGGGGCTGCTGGAGTAATACCCTTCACGGCCAGGGCTGTGGCTTCCTTCTGTGTTCTGGGCTTTGATAGCTCTAACAGGAATGTGGGGAGACCACCAGCATCCCCTACAGAGGCTAGGGCTACACATGAAGTGGCTTCAAAGTTTTAGGTCTCTTCCCAGCATGTGCTTTCTCCTGATGCATTTGTGACCTCTCCTGCCAGACCAACATCCACATTCTGAATTCTTGGCCTAACTAGGTAATTCCTTACCTTCCTCCTACCACTAGCTTTGTTTGAATGGTCTTCTGCTGCCATCAGTGGATACCTCTGTGACCAGAATGGACTGACTTACCTTGCTTTTTACATTCAGATGCACTTCTGTCTTTCTTTTGCTTTCCTGCTTCTGACTTGTTGAGGAACTACTGGTTACAGGCCAGCTTTATCTATCCTGCTCTTCATCTGGCCTTCAAACACTTAGCATTTGGAAAGAGCTAGATTCTGACCTTTCTCTACAGATCCCAGTTCTGCCTGACTGAGGAAGATGGGAATTAAACAAACAAGCAAAAAAATCAAACTATGAACAGATTCAAGCCAGCTTTGTCTTATCTCATGGCACAAAAAACTCAGTGGGCTTCATATTCTAGCCTTTTTCTAGCTCTGCATGGTTACTTAAATGTAAGAAGAGTTACTTGCTTGAGCAAAATCTTCTGAAAAATTCTGTGCTATTCTCTTCTTTCACAAGACAGACCTTGTCTTCTTTCACATCCCCACAGTATGAATGCAACACACAGGTCAAAGTATTTCCAGAAGATGCACTTAGACCAGCAGAGCACTGGAAAAACCTTAGGGACAGATTCTGTGTCTTGCTGCAAAAGCATGGTCCAGGAGAAGACAGAATAAAGTAGTGGTGAGTAAGAGTATTCTCCCTGCCTCTAGCATATTTGAAAAGTCGTGGCAGTCAGATAAAGTCCCCGGTGCTGGAAAAAGGGAAACATTGCATCCATTTTTAAAAAGGGTAGGAAGGAGGACCCTGGGAACTACCGACCTGTCAGCCTCACCTCTGTGCCTGGGAAGATCATGGAACAGATCCTCCTGGAAGCTATGCTAAGGCACATGGAGGACAGGGAGGTGATTTGAGACAGCCAGCATGGCTCCACCAAGGGCAAGTCCTGCCTGACTAACCTAGTGGCCTTCTCTGATGGAGTGACTACATCAGTGGACAAGGGAAGAGCTACGGATGTCGTCTATCTGCACCTCTGTAAGGCCTTTGACACGGTCCCCCACAACATCCTTCTCTCTGAACTGGAGAGGTATGGATTTGATGGATGGACTGTCCTGTGGGTGAGGAATTGGTTGGATGGTCACATCCAGAGAGTAGTGGTCAATGGTTCCGGATGGAGATCGGTGATAAGTGGTGTCCCTCAGGGGTCCGTATTGGGACCAGTACTGTTTAATATCTTCATCAGTGACATAGACAGTGGGATCAAGTGCACCCTCAGTAAATTTGCAGATGACACCAGGCTGAGTCGTGCGGCTGACATGCCTGAGGGATGGGTTGCCATCCAGAGGGACCTGGACAAGCTCGAGAAGTGGGCCTGCGTGAACCTCATGAGGTTCAACAAGGCCAAGTGCAGGGTCCTGCACCTGGGTCGGGGCAACCCCTGATATCAATACAGGCTGGGGGATGAAGGGATTGAGAGCAGCCCTGCCGAGAAGGACTTGGGGGTGCTGGTGGGTGAAAAGCTGGACATGAGCCAGCAATGTGCGCTCACAGCCCAGAAAGCCAATCGTATCCTGGGCTGCATCACAAGAAGCGTGGCCAGCAGGTCGAGGGAGGGGATTCTGCCCCTCTACTCTGCTCTGCTGAGACCCCACCTGGAGGACTGCGTCCAGCTCTGGAGCCCTCAGCATAAGAAAGACACGGGCCTGTTGGAGCGGGTCCAGAGGAGGGCCACGAAAATGATCAGGGGGCTGGAACACCTCTCCTATGAAGAAAGGCTGAGAGAGTTGGGGTTGTTCAGCCTGGAGAAGAGAAGGCTTCGGGGAGACCTTATTGCCACCTTTCAATACTTAAAGGGGGCTTATAAAAACGATGGGGACAAACTTTTTAGCTGGGCCTGTTGCAACAGGACAAGGGGGAATGGCTTTAAACTACAGTGGGGTAGATTTAGACTAGATCTAAGGAAGAAATTTTTTATGCTGAGGGTGGTGAAGCACTGGAGCAGGTTGCCCAAAGAGGTGGTGGCTGCCCCATCCCTGGAAACATTCAAGGTCAGGTTGGACAGGGCTCTGAGCAACCTGATCTAGTTGAAGATGTCCCTGTCCACGGCAGGGGGGTTGGACTAGATGACCTTTAGAGGTCCCTTCCAACCCAAACTATTCTATGATTCTGTGATTCTAGGATATGTCAGTACAGTTCTTCAGCTGGGACCTCCTCAGCTGTATCAGAGAGCCTGAACTGGATAGTTGTCCTGGGGATCCCCTAGGTGAGGAACTTGTTTGTATGGGAACTTGGAGTTCAGTAGGGACTCCAAGGACTGCTGCGTTAGAAACAACAGCAGCAGCTGCCGGCTTTCTCTCTCTTTTGGAAATGGGAACAAGTTGATACAGCTTTAAAGGAAGACACCATCCAAGAACAGGTGTCAAAGAGCTTTAAGATTGCCTATCGAATTCCAGCTGACTAAGATGATGTTCAAACAGTCCACTTCAAAGCCAATTTAACTTCTTTCAAACTTCTTTCACACTATTCCTTGCCCAAATTACTTGGAAGAAAACAGTCAGAAACAGTTTATATTTGTGGTTTTTTTTAATGCAGATATATTTCTTTCTCCAGTCCTTGGAGGATCCTAACTGCTTGTGAGAATTAGTCTGAAAAATTGAAAATTTTCACTTTTATTTTCTTATAAGAGAATCATATGCTCTTACAGCAAAATAATTTTGAAGAAACATGGACTTATTACTGTAGTCCACCAGCCCTAGTATAATATTATCTCACTCATTTAAATCCTTTCCCAAAAACATCAGGGTAAACAAGGGTTCATCAGCTTCAAGTATTTCTTTTAGATCTGCAATAGCAAGTCATTCCTGTGTGCTTACTTCTGACACCAATAATCTAAAGCAATTAATTTCTGTGAACTTCAGCTTTTCTCCAGACTTTATCACCAAAGATTGAGATCAACTGCATGAAGGCACTTAAAGGATGCAGTCAGTCCCTTTTCCTCAAGGACACCATACAGCAACGGCCCAAATAGCAACAGTTACATTGCATACAACTACAAAGGAAAACCTGTACAAAGTTGCATACCTGGTAAATGGAGCATGGCACAAGCAGCTAGAAATTATTTTTTCTAACAACTAAAGAGTAACCTTACATATCAGCGCAAGGCCAGTGAAGTCAGTGACTGGCTGAGAAACCAGTCTTAATGCAAACTTGACAAATGTGTGAGTGTTTTTAGCGCTAATACTCTTTATGCATTAGGAAGTTCACCTCCTCAATGCCAGTAAGCCTTAACCAGTATAACTACTGGGTCTTTTATTCCACAGAAACAGTTTTATGCCTGTGTTGTGGGGCAAAGCTAATCTAAAGGCAGACCGTGAGTCTTCTTTGGATGGGGAATCCTTTAAACACATGAAAAAAATTATGGGATTTACAGTCTGCCTAGATCATCCATGCCAGGGACATGACCGGGGAAACAGCTGAGCCATCATTGTACCAAAGGATCCCTCAGCTGCTGGGAAGGACAGCCACAAGAGTTTTGCTGAGTGGGATGAAGACTGAGGAGAGCTCCAAAGCTGATCCAAGCCACAGGAGTGCTTTTCATTTCCATTCCCTGATGACAGAGAAAGAGGGTTTCACAAATATTTTAAAACAGAGGAGTCTAGCAGCTGCTTTAGTGTGTCAGCAAGTCTCCCACCTGGAGGGACAAGCCACACCAATCAAGGGCAACTGCCACACAGCAGTTAGGTGGAGTTTTGTCTCCCTGAGCCACCTCTGTGCTTCAGAAGAAGGGACTGTGAAAAAGAAGGCAGCAGCATCAGTTCTGCATCAGTGCAGGACTCTCCATAAGAGGATAAATATCCATTAAAGGAAATTCAGGAATTTTCTGGAACAGGCAAGAAGATCTGAGCCAAAGAGTCTAAATCTACAAATAAAACATCAGAGTAAAGTTAGTTTTTGGCAAGGGAAATGCATCTCCAACCTTAGGTGTGTATTAATTAACCAGGCCTTTTACTTTAGGGAATAAAATATTGCCCTTTGCTGTTTGCAGCATTTTCTGCTAACCCAGTCTCTTTGTATATCCTGAACCTGTTGAGCAACCAAAGCTTTAAATTGACTGCTAATTTTGTGTTGGGTCAAATTAATTTTGAAACCAGATTAATTAAAGCAGAGCAAGCTCTGTTTATCCATTATTCATGAAGCTCATTGGAACAGGAGAGAGTGCATTAGCTTTATTTAGGATATTACTTTGCTTTAATGAACTCTTTTTTTGCCTCTTAATGCTCCTTTTGAGCAGGAGTTCAGCTTTGTGTTGTTGGCTTTTTTTTTTTCTTTGGTGGTCTAGTGCAAACAATGTAATTAGCAGATTTTCTTGCTCCAAAAAAGCTGCAGCTGACAATCTCCAGCGGTGACTGCCTCTCGCCACAATTCTGCAGAGGGAGAGAAGAGCACGTATGCATGCTGAGCAAGGATCTCCCACTCATCCTCTCCTGCTGCCGTTGGAGGCTGCAGAGAGGGGTGGGTAAGCTCACTCAGCATCAGAACCAGAAAATCCACAGACAGTCAGAAGAGGCTGCTGGATAAATAAACTAGAACCACCTAACTGCGAGCGTTTGAGCATCATTGTGGATGATCCAGTGAAGAATTCTTTTCCCCACAGAGCAGTGATTTATAAAAGCCAAGCTAGACATGAAGGGCTGTGAAGTATGGGCTAGAAAGTACTACTGGAGCTATTACAGTGCCCTTTGCACAAATGGTGTATCCTGTCTCGATATGGTTTAGTTCTAGTAGCTCTGTCTAAAACGATGTATTGAGACCTGAAATACTACTTGTCTCGGAAACTAATAGCATTTATGAGCAAGTGGAAGACTGGAACTCCTCCGAGTAAAGAGAATAAAAATAGAGCTTTGCTCAAAACTTGCAGTAACATCGTATTTGTAAATAAAATTAGCTAAGCAAACTTAAGTTTAAACAAAGGAAAGGTTGTCTTCACAAAGTAGATTGGACTAAATTAAACAAAATACCAAGATGCCAATTAAACAAGATACAAAGATAGGTCTGTGTACAAAGATAAAAGGATAGCTTGCAAATTTGGAAGGCAAAACATTTAACACTGCTAAAAACCAACTCTTTTTCCTGCAAAACAGCAAACCGATTGAGAGATCTCATTGCTACAGGATATTAATGAGAACTGATGAAATTAAAGACAGAAGTGGTTACCTATATGACTTAGGAAAACATCCAGGTACAATAGCGAGAACAGTATAAGTTATCCAAACTTATATTTCAGGTTGTGAAACGACAGCAAAAAATTAGGATGAAGCTTTCATTAAAAAAAAAAAAATCTATTTTCCTCTTACATAGCTTGCCTGAAGAATATGATATTAGCCACTGCAAAAAAACCCAGGATAATAAATCACACACAGCAATCACTTGATCCTCTTAACTGCAGTATCCGAATATCTCATTATCTCCATGTATTTATCCTCACAATCCACTTATGGATGTGGGCAAATGATTTGTGTTTTAAAAATGAGGAACTGAGTGGAAAGAAACTAAGGCTGTGATTCTCAGAAGTGTTTAGGCACCTAGTTACTGCGGTTTCACACAAAGCTGCAAGAATAAGGAACCCATCTTTGTACCCAAGGTCTATTCCCCTAGTCACTGCTTTGTGCTTTTTTTAAGATTAGGTGGTCCAAATTGACTACTATAGCAATTTTTTTTTTGCATCTATCAACAAGAAAAGTATTTTTCATTTGCTTCTGAAGAGAAGGATGGTTGCTAAGCAAAAGAGTACCCAGCAAGGGGAATGTGAAGTGGTTAGAGAGATCAAGGCAAGAAACCAGAATGATGAAGTGAGAGCTTATGTTCCCTTTATTCATGGCATTTTTATTAGTGCTATATTTTTAGGTAGCTAAAGTGCTATTGTAACATGACCACAGAAAGTACCAGGACCGGGAGAAGAGGCAGGAAAGGACAAAAGGCTGTAAAGTACTGAAGAGGGGGGATAAAACTTACACTAAAGCTGCTAGATAGACCATGGATGTTGAAGACTAAACCTCTTTTAATGGGGCTATATATCTGTTTTAGTTATCGTTATGGTCAATGTCATCCAATAAACTTCTGTCAAGTAGATCAGTACCAGAGGGTATACTTCCTGTTTATGAGCTGGTAATTACCACTTCTTGAGCTAAATAAACTTTGAACCTGAAGGCTGAAATTTTTATAGGAAATAAATTCCTTCAGCCTTGGCATTTGTTAGCTCAGGATACGGCGAAACCAAGCTAAGTGGGGAACACCACAATACGTATACAAAGATAGGCTCACCTGGCTGCTCCAGCAGAGCTCTGCTCGCTCTCACACCATTTCCAGACACTGGCACAAAAAAAAGCTAGAGTCAAGTTAGTTTTATTTAGGAAGTGTTTTGGCCTTCCCTCTGCATAAGTTGCAACAATATTTTTCATCTGATAGGACAGGATTTAAGGAGTGCAGCCCTCAGCTCAGCAGGCTGTCCATCTGCCCTCCTTGGAGACAAGAAGGGGTGATGAGGATGATGGTCATTTGACTGCCCAAAGAGGGACTATTTTTAACAAGCTTTAGAGCTAGTTGAAGGGGATTAACTTTGAAATGAGTCAGAGCCACTATATTGGTTCAATAAAAGTGGGTCAAAGCCACTGCCTAACAGGTCAACATTTCATCTATCTCATGGCCCATTTTGGTCAAATCATCTTCTGTCACCTAAGAGTGGGGTGAAACCTGGGGGTGAAGTGCTGGCTTTTCTGAAGTCAAGAGGAGTTTCACTGCTGATTTTAATGGATGTAAGGGTTAACTGTGTGTTTGGCTGGGAGAATTATGAGCAAGCAGTGATCTGGCTGGCATGGGCAGCATGCAGGACCAGAATAAATAGATTTTTCACAACAGTGAAAAGTAACTGCACTATCTCTATGTAAATCCCAGCACTTTGATTGGCTGATGGCTGCAAATAGCCGATTAGGCTGCACATGTCTGCAGATTAATAAATGGCCATTCCACTGTGGCTAAGCTGCATAGCAATCCTCAGTGTGGCTCACTGAGAACATTCCACCGCTGCTGACTTTAATTGTTATTAGTTTGCATTATATGTTAAATAGGGAAATATTTTAATGTAATAGCTATAAGCACTAAAGCTGAGTGAATAATTCATAGCAAATTATTTATTCAATAAATTTAGCCTCTTTTACTCCTCAATTTTTCAGGAACAAGTTTATTATTTTCTCAAAAGAGTGGTTATTATTCAGAATTACTTTCTAATCAGTTTATCAGAATGTTTCTTGCTCTGCAGATCCCCTGGATAGGCTATTTTTTACTAAATCAGTAAGCCACACAGCACCATTGCCTTCCCTGTTTTGATGTGTGGTAGCCTTTAGCAGAAGTTTCCAGGGAGGACTTAGGTTTAACGAAAGGCAACCCGGCTCCTCTTGCCCCCAGTGTCCCTGATGGAAGATATGATGCATGTCCTGCCACAACACTTTTACCTTCTATGAAGGCTGGCCTAGGAAAGTGGTCAATGCTCTGGAGGTTGACGCAGTTTAGGACTGAGAATTTCTATATTACTGTGATGAAGAATATATATAATTGTCCCATCCCCCCTGCTTTCAGGCAGTGGGTGCAGAGCATAAGAGATGCAGCACAGATCGCTTCAGGATCCAATACCGGTATGAAAAAGCCATTACAAACTATCCACGGATAAATAGCATCTGTCTCACTAAGTGTCAGAGGACCCCAAAACATATGCTGTTGTTATTTTTTCATTTTTTATTTTTTTTTTTAATAGTTCACAGCGAAAGGAAAGCAGATGAGGACAGCCAACAAACAGGAAGGAACAAACCCCACCCCCACACATAACTGCATCAAGCCGCCCTCTGTGCACCTCTCCTGGCTCTGCACTTTAGAGGTGAGCAGGTTATAGGTCTGCTTTTTACCCTCAGCTGGCTTCCATTGAGCCTATTTGCAGCAATGCTTAGATAATTTTGTTGCAGCCATTTGTGCCTCAGATCTGTACCTCATGCCAGGTGTCTGCCTCACGTATTTACCTGTGTATGTGAGATCTGAGAATAGCAGAGTGAGCCTTGATAATTAATAAGCCTTGCAATCTCACAACGTTTTGCATTGCTCCCTTGTCTTCCCCCAAGTTTCCCAGGGATCGCTCCTATTCCTCTGGGTGAGGTGTGCTCCACCTCAAGGGCTGTGGCTCAGAGCAGCCTCTCTTACTCACAAATCTGCAAGGCAGCACTGTATACCCTCCTCTTTCCAATTACTGGGCGGTCATCAGCATAATGCTGTTCGTCATCGGCACAGGGGGGGTCTACCGTTTACTGAAGACCAAGAGGGAAAGCAAATAGTTTGGGTAAGCTCTGCTGACAGTAGAGTACAGCTTTATTTAGTAGAATTTGTTTCATACAAATGGCATCCCAAGGTACTTATCAAAGTTAAATAATACATAATAGCAGAGGGAGAGAGAAATTAAGAGGCACAGGCATGGGAGCAGAGATGTTTTCAGATGAGATTCAAAAATAGATGGAGAAGCGGTGAGGCAGAAAGAAACAACAGAAAAAAAGACTGTTCCAGATGGTGGGAGATACAAGGGGGAAAAGCTTTCACAACAGCCATGGTTTGAGCATAATTAGGCACAGAGAGATGACCAGTGCCATTTGGAGAGAAAAACAGGAACAGAGGAGAAGGAAGAGGAGTTCCAGGAGAAGGACTGGGAAAAGGTCACAGAAAGCAAATAAAGAAATGAATGGGCAGCTGTAGGAGCTTCCTCTGTAAAATGTCACGATGGTGATTTGGAAAGCCAATGCACCTGAAAAAAGACTGGTGTGTTCAGGATGGCTGGAGGATGTTGACACGGAGAATTTGAGCAGAAAGGAACATCAGGCACTGCCATATCAGAGGAGAATTTCCTCCAAACAGCTGCATCTGTCTAACCTTCTGCAGAGGTTTCAGACCCGAAAGGTCAAATCCAAGGAGGTGTTATATAATCTATTGCCTTCCCCACTCCTTCCTGCCAAAGACTATGTTGTTTTCTCCTTCCTGGGTTACAAACAGGAACTCCATTGCACAATTGCTGCATGTTTTTTGGACAAAACTAATTTCTTTTTATCCAATAACCTATGAGAAGGAGCCAAGGTGTTGCTACAGATACAGTGGATTATGGTAGTCAAAGGAATGAGGTGTTTTCTATCCCCTGTGACTTGAAGTTGTCTCCATTTTGCTGGGTGGAAGAAATATCAAGTCAAGGTACACATCTCTAATACTAATATGGAAAAAGAAAGGAGTGCTGCAGGAGGACACTCTGGTGACCAGGTTGCTTCTGCCTGACAGTGCATGAGACAAGGCTGTACTATGACTAGATTGGGTTGTGAAGCAAGAAATTAAATGCAGATCTCCCATTGTGGCAGCTCTTGGGCTTCTGACCCATGAACTCTCCTGTACCAGATGTACAGTGGTCATGCCGTTGACACAGGGACTGAGGACCTCAGTGAGTTCTCCTTCAGGGCAGCAATATAAGCTTGCCTACTGCTCTATGGGTAGTCTGAACCTCCTGTGGATAGCTCTGCGGACCTTGCTGTATGCTAGAGTCTCTTCAGGGATGCTTATGTTTACACTGGGGTGGAGGGAACATTTTCACTACTGGAGGAACCCTGAGTGTGTGCATATAGAAACATAGAATCATAGACTCATAGAATAGTTTGGGTTGGAAGGGACCTCTAAAGGTCATCTAGTCCAACCTCCCTGCCGTGGGCAGGGACATCTTCAACTAGATCAGGTTGCTCAGAGCCCCATCCAACCTGACCTGGAATGTTTCCAGGGATGGGGCATCCACCACCTCTCTGGGCAACCTGCTCCAGTGCTTCACCACCCTCAGCATAAAAAATTTCTTCCTTAGATCTAGTCTAAATCTACCCCACTGTAGTTTAAAGCCATTCCCCCTTGTCTTGTTGCAACAGGCCCAGCTAAAAAGTTTGTCCCCATCATTTTTATAAGCCCCCTTTAAGTATTGAAAGGCGGCAATAAGGTCTCCCCAAAGCCTTCTCTTCTCTAGGCTGAACAACCCCAACTCTCTCAGCCTTTCTTCATAGGAGAGGTGTCCCATCCCCCTGATCATTTTTGTGACCCTCCTCTGGACCCGCTCCAACAGGCCCGTGTCTTTCTTATGCTGAGGGCTCCAGAGCTGGACGCAGTCCTCCAGGTGGGGTCTCAGCAGAGCAGAGCAGAGGGGCAGAATTCCCTCCCTCAACCTGCTGGCCACGCTTCTTTTGATGCAGCCCAGGATACGATTGGCTTTCTGGGCTGCGAGCGCACATTGTCGCCTCATGTCCAGCTTTTCACCCACCAGTACCCCCAAGTCCTTCTCGGCAGGGCTGCTCTCAATCCCTTCATCCCCCAGCCTGTATTGATATCAGGGGTTGCCCCGACCCAGGTGCAGGACCCTGCACTTGGCCTTGTTGAACCTCATGAGGTTCACACGGGCCCACTTCTTGAGCTTGTCCAGGTCCCTCTGGATGGCATCCCGTCCCTCAGGCATGTCAGCCGCACCACTCAGCCTGGTGTCATCTGCAAATTTGCTGAGGGTGCACTTGATCCCACTGTCTATGTCACTGATGAAGATATTAAACAGTACTGGTCCCAATACGGACCCCTGAGGGACACCACTTATCACCGATCTCCATCCGGAACCATTGACCACTACTCTCTGGATGTGACCATCCAACCAATTCCTCACCCACAGGACAGTCCATCCATCAAATCCATACCTCTCCAGTTCAGAGAGAAGGATGTTGTGGGGGACCGTGTCAAAGGCCTTACAGAGGTGCAGATAGACGACATCCGTAGCTCTTCCCTTGTCCACTGATGTAGTCACTCCATCAGAGAAGGCCACTAGGTTAGTCAGGCAGGACTTGCCCTTGGTGAAGCCATGCTGGCTGTCTCAAATCACCTCCCTGTCCTCCATGTGCCTTAGCATAGCTTCCAGGAGGATCTGTTCCATGATCTTCCCAGGCACAGAGGTGAGGCTGACAGGTCGGTAGTTCCCAGGGTCCTCCTTCCTACCCTTTTTAAAAATGGATGCAATGTTTCCCTTTTTCCAGTCACCAGGGACTTTATCTGACTGCCACAACTTTTCAAATATCATGGAGAATGGCTTAGCAACTACATCAGCCAATTCCCTCAGGACTCTGGGATGCATCTTATCAGGTCCCATAGACTTACGTATGTTCAAGTTCCTCAGGTGGTCACAAACCTGATTTTCTCTTTACAGTGGGAGGGACTTCGCTCCCCCAGTCCCTCTCTTGAGGTCCATCCACTTGAGAGGTGTGGGAAGAGAGGTTGCCACTGAAGACTGAGGCAAAAAAATTCATTGAGTACCTCAGTTTTCTCCTTGTCCATTGTTACCTGTTTGCCAGTCTTGTTCATCAGGGGGGTATGCTTTCTTTGACCTTCCTTTTCTGGCTGACTTACCTGTAGAAGCCCTTCTTATTATTCTTTGCATCCCTTGCCAAGTTCAGCTCCAGCTGCGCCTTGGCCTTCCTGACCCCATCCCTACGCAACCAGGCAGCGTTCCTATACTCTTCCCAGGATACCTGTCCCTGCTTCCACTGCCTGTGCATTTCCTTCTTGCCCTTCAGTTTTACCAGCAGGTCTAAACTCATCCATGCCAGTCTCTTTCCTTCCTTTCCTGATTTCTTACACCTGGGGATTGAGAGCTCTTGCACTCTATGGAAAGCATCGTTAAAGATCTGCCAGCTCTGTTCTGCTCCCTTGTCCCTGAGGGTAGTTTCCCAGGGGGTCCTATTGACTAACTCCTTGAAGAACTGGAAGTTTGCTTTCCTAAAATTCAGGGTCCTGACTTTACTCTTCACCTGACCCATACCCCTCCGGCCTGCGAACTCCGCCAGTGCATGATCACTACAGCCCATGCTGCCTCCAATCTGGACATCACCAATTAGCTCACTTGCATTGGTGACCAACAGGTCTAGTATCGCATCCCCTCTGGTAGGGCTGTCTATTACCTGGCTTAAGAAGTCATCCTCAATGCATTCCAGGAGTCTCCTGGATTGCCTACAGCTCGCAGTGCTACTTTTCCAGCAGATGTTGGGGTGGTTGAAGTCTCCCAGCAGCACAAGAGCCTGTGAGCGCAATGCCTCCTGTAGCTGGAGTAAGAAGGCTTCATCAATAGGCTCCCCTTGATCAGGCAGCCTGTAGTGGACACCAACCACAAGGTTCCCTTTGTTGCCTCAGTCTCTAATTCTTACCCGTAAGCTTTCAACCTGCTCGTGGTTATTCTTCAGAGACAGCTCTTCACACTATCCATTTCTTGATGTAAAGGGCAACCCCTCCACCCTTCCTTCCTTGCCTGTCCCTTCTGAACGGCCTGTAGCCATCAATAGCCGCACTCCAGTCATGGGATTTGTCCCACCAAGTTTCAGTAATGGCAACTAGGTCATAGCTTTCTAGCAGCATGGTGGCTTCTAACTCCTCCTGTTTGCTGCCCATGCTGCATGCATTGGTGTAGAGGCACTTCAACTGGGCTGTCAGCCATGTCACCTTAGAGAAACATCCCTTAGTTCCTTTGAGGTATTTCACTGGTGTTTCCCTGTTGGCTCCTATTACCTCAGGAGCCCCTGGCTCATCTCCATAAGACTTTAAGTGTGCTGCAGTGTAACCAGCATGTCTCAGAGCAACAGGCTGAGAGCCCTTGCTAGCACCCTGTCCCTCTAACCTTGGCGTGTCATCCCGCAGCTTGTCACAGGCAAGCCTCATATTATCCCCCTCCCCCTTCAAGCCTCGTTAAAAGGTCTGGCAGCTTTAAACTCTGGCAGCTTTTGGCAGACTTTAGGCCCGAGCAAGGAGGATCTATGGTAAGACTGCTGTGTTTTGCTTTATGCTTTTGGGAAATATGGCTTTGTATTGTTCTCTTGCAGGTGACCCTTCTTGCCCCACGTGGAGCAGCGGATAACAATGCAGAACAGAGCATTGCAATCTGAAGAGCTGTCTAGCTCCGGTGTCCCTCAAAAGTACCTCTGTAATGGTCAAGTCCATAAGCCCTACTGTTGTTTAAGTCAGCTGAGCCAGGCTTGAACCATTGTCTTACAGATGTGGAGGCTGCACTTCTAATAAGACTTTGGTGAAAATAGATCATGAAGAAAAATAAATCACCTGCGAGAGTCCTTGTCCTTGGTGAAAAATTCCTGAATGTATTTGAAGCAGCTTAAGGACTCAGCTGGTGTTTGCTAATGGTCTCACCAGGCCCTGTTTAAAGTAATCTTCAGGGCATGCTCAGTCTATCATTGTTTAATGATGCAGTTTCATTAGCCTGTAAGAAAGCTGTGGGGCCAGTGCCTCATCCTGTCCTGGACTCGCTAGGAGCTCACACAGTTCAGTAAGCATTCACCATTTTCAAAACCTCTGCCTTTTCTTGGCATGAGTGCCAAGGGTACAGGAGGAGATTGTGTTGATCTATTATTTGAGAGGTTTGGAGCCACCTAGAAAAATCAACAGCCTTTTTCAAAGTCCAAAGTACTTTCAAATCTGGGTACTTATGATGAGTTTCATAGATTCAGGTATCTGTAAACAGCTCACTTTCAAACAGGTAGTTTTGATCCATTTTTGATGATTTATCCAAACCTGTGGCTCACTTGAGACTTTGCTACTGTGACATTCGACTTCTTCACCTCATCATTATCCCTGAAAAAGTAGTTACTAATGACTATTGACAGTTGTCAGCTTGCCTTTATTTTTAAGTGCCTGAGTGGAAGCTTTCAGTCCCATGAACAAGGTAATAGCATCAGATGATCCCTTGTCATGGTCTGTGTGCATGGTTAGCCTGCAGCTAATGAAAGATAAGTTGAGCTTTGCCTCAATATGTGAAGGCTGAGAGATCGCACATTAACTCGCATTTGCCATAGGGCAAGAATATGCATGAACAATTATCATGACTCAGCTAGTGAGCAGCCCAGGCACCTTTTAAAAATTTAGAAGAGGAGCACAGCGCATTTGGAAAAGGAGGTTGTCAGCTGCCCCAAATGGGTCCCCTTTTCTTGGTTTCAGGCCTTGATCACGTATAACTGGCCTAAATCTTTGTTGTTCACTTACCTATGCCTTACTTGCATCTCTGTGTCAGAATGTTCCCCTGGGTTTTATGGTTATTTCCAGTCTGTTAAGGCCACTCCCTGTGAACGTCTATGAATTAATTGGAAGCAGTCTTTGGTGTCTTTTTTTAGGATAATCCTTCTCCTAATGACACATAGTGGCTTCTCCAAGGCTCATCAAAGTTTTTCTTGCAAATTTTTATGGTTAAGTATTAAATAACACTGATATCATGAACACTGGAGCTTAGGTAAAACTCTCAGATAGGGAGCTGTCTTAGGTTTTGAGGTTGTGTGGGATTTTCCTGGGGACATTTTGGGTACATAAGGAAAAAGGCAGTGCTGGGGAAAAGGGCTAGGTTTGAAGAACTAAGCCAAGGTTTTGCTGGTGCATGAAGGACAAGCCAAGGGGGAGAAGCCACTTCACGTTCCCCAGGTGGCTGATGGGGAGGATACCATTGAGGGAGTCACTCAAGCTATTCATAAACTCCACATGGGACTGTAAGAAGAAATTCCCAGATGGTCTATCCACCAAAACTGGCAACTTTTGTTGGGCTTCTTATTAACCTATTTAAGCAGCAGAAGCATACCATGAAAGGAAGGTGGCAAAGCAATAAAGATGTAGATAGCTTGGATGCAGAAAAGCTAGGTGAAGTAGGGAAAAGAAAGCTAAAAGCCAAAGAAGTTAGTGCATTAGGTAAACTATTATGCATCATTTTTACTTTTACCACACTTGAGGACATGTCAAATGTCTATGAAGTACAGCAGCCACCTTCATCTGAACAATCTGGCAACTTGTCCTTGTCTAGGACAGACAAAGTTTCAAAAGTAGTTTGTTCTTGGACTTGTGCCACCTTACTCTGATTCCTCCTGGGAGGACAAAGCAGGTGACTGACAAGGTTGGTAGGACTTTGATGTTAAATTCTTGCAATTTCCAAACTTTTCCTGCTAATATAGCACTGGTTTTGCTCTCATACTGAGCTGCTAAATCAATCCCTGGGCCTTAACATCGTTAACAATAATTTGTCAGGCTTTTTGAACTTCTTGATGCTATCACTAAGACAAGACTCACAGAATACGGTCTAGTCCTAACTGGTGAGGATGAGGGAAGAACTGTAGATGCTGATACATCAGCAGATCCAGTAAATTGTATGTCTGGGCAAGAACCTCCAGCAAATGAACAGGTCTTATGTTCTGCTGGATTTTATCTGCAGTGCTTTCTTGTCCATGATCTGGAAATTCCTCCTAGCGTAGAAACAAGCACATAAATAGAATGCCACATGCAGTTGTTGTTTAAGCATTCACTTACTGTAGTTAGTGCAGTTGTTACTAATGGACTTTTTTCAGGATGTCCTACTCTACATCCCTGATTCTGTAGCTTGTTACACTGGTTGGATGTGGTGTTATTCCACTTGCAAGGCCTGAAGTCCATATCCTGTAATTATCACCCAGTATGCTCTACTGGGCCTAGCACTGTAATGTTTGGTATAGGACTGAAGATGTTAAGACTTTGCTCCTCACTAGCTCCTATTGACATCTGCAGTTTCTGTAGTTCTCTCCTTATTTCCCCTGCTCAGTACAATCTTATGAATCCATGTGTACTGAGTCTGGCTGGGATGGAGTTAATTTTCTTCATAGCAGCCTGTATGGTGCTGTGTTTTGGATTTGTGATTAAAACGGTGTTGATAACACACCAATGTTTAGCTATTGCTGCAGTGCTTGCACAACGTCAAGGATTTATCTTTTTCCCACTCTGCCTCCTGCAGTGAGCAGGCTGGGGTGGTTAATAAATTGGGAGGGGACACAGGCAGGACATCTGACCAAAACTGACCGAAGGGATATTCTGTACCAATCACACCGTGCTCAGCAATCAAAGCTCAAGGAGAAGAGGAGGAAGGGGGGAATGTTTGTATGGCATTTGTCCTCCAAAGTAACCACTAGCACGCAGAGGCCCTGCTTTCCAGGAAGTGGCTAAACATCTGCCAGCTGCTGGGAAGTAGTGAACAAATTCCTCCTTTGCTCTGTTTGTGTGCACACCTTTGCTTCACCTATTAAACTGTCTTTATCTTCATCCACAAGCCTTCTCACCTCCTTTCTATTTTCTCTCCGTCCCACAGGAGACAGGAGTGAGTGGCTGTATGAGTGCTTAGCTGCTGGCCAGGGTCCACCCACAACACCATGCAAATTCCAGGCCTCCACAGTGACCAGCAAACGTGTTGCTCAAAGGCCACTGTCCGTGGCAGTTGATTGCAGTAAGCTGTCACAAGTGCAAGCTGGTAGAGCCATTTCTTGATCTCCCTTTGTATTTTAGCACCTAAGAAGATGTTTCTTTCACATTTATGTGTCCTGCCAGGAACATCAGTCCATGACTGAGGGACACAGGGAGCAGTTCAAGTTTCCAGAATTATCTAAAGGAAGCTTTTCCAGTTTTACTAAACCAAGTGTCCGCTAATAGGTACAACCTGATTTTGGTGGTCCAAACCACAGATCAGCCACTACTCCTAGACATTTCTCATGCTTAACTGACATCGACCATGTTAAGTACTTTTAGCTGCTGCTGCCCAGGTTTCACAGCTGTTTGCTGTGAATGAGTTGATGTAAAATATGTGACAACTCTTGGTTTGGATCCGAAGACAGGAGAGTTTGAAAAATGATTCTACTATGCTGATCTTCTTGATTTATTGTCCCAAGAGCTATTTAGCAGGGTCAAATAATCAGCAAAATTCAAATGCAATGATTTTGCTCTCTCCAAATTGGCAGTCCTCACCTTCAAATTCAAGCTTGGAAATGAATGAATGAAATACCAAACTGAAGGCTTAGGAAAGGAGCTCTTCCCTTTTAATATCAAAGCTGGACTTCAGCAAGTTGATTTCATGCTTCTGTAGCTTTTCAGTTTTGAGCATGTACTAACTAAGGCCATTTCCTTGGAGACCCCAGGAGGTGAGCACATGGGACACTGACTCTCTGTATTTACTACTTTGACTAAACCAAGAAAGCATGTTTGCAAGTATCTGTGAGAAAAACTATACCACAATAGACCCAAGCATAATTGTCCTTGATCTACTGATGTCCCTCAATTTTCCTGGGGCCATTGTGTTTTTTTTTTTTCACTATGGGGGTGGATCACCAGTCTTCAATGCTATGTAGAAACACACCTTCCCTGTGACCTGGACAACTCCTCCAGACATTCTCCTTTGAGGTGAGAGTCCAAGAGAAGCTCTTGTCATTCTAGAGGCATTTCAGTCTCCTAAGCACAAAGCGGTGCATGAGGCCTTCCTAGGCTATAGGCTTCAAAGCTCTATTCCCAAGAACATTTTCAGAACTGTTATCTTGGTGCTCACAGACCTAAAAACTTTCTTTGCTTTCTTTTTTTCCACTACCTTCTTTGTATTTTTTTGGAACTAAGCGTAGAAGAGCTTGTCATTCTTCTGTTCACCTCAGAACAACTTGTGAAGATTAAGACTACCTCCTCTTCTGGTATCTAGCACATCGTATCATCATATGTGTATACCTCCATGAGTCTGCTTCTGGCTGCCTGCCTGCCTTTGATGTGTTTAGCACTGCAAACTGCTGGGTGGGAAAGACTAGTGTCTGTTTCAAACTGCCTGGCACCAACTTTATAGGGCCAGGCTCCAGCTGGCTCTTGCAGTTAACTCCACTCTGTGTTTTGGAACATGAGAGCATCCCACACACACTAATTACATCTAAGACAAATAGCCAGAGGCAGTGCTTTCTTACATGGTCCTTGCAGACCAGACATAATAGGTTATCAGCTGACAGTCTCTCTAGGAATGGTCCAAGAGGGATTTACTTACTACTGTGATGGCATTCATGCCACTTGAACATGGGACTCTTCATTCACTTCAAATCTCCTTGGGACACGTACCATGCTGTTTGGTGATGGATGGATGAATCTACAAGAGGCTAAAAGAGAAGCCTTTCCCCTGCAACTCTCTTCCTAAAATATGTCAATCTAAATAAGTAATACAGAAGCATCGATACTTTGGGACTTGCTCCAGTACTGTAAATGTTTTGGATGAAGTTTGTCTTCAGTGACTCCTGGCTGGATTATTTCCTATTTTGCTTATTTTCCAGGCCACATCAAGGAATTTCAGCCAATGTAGCTCACTGGGTGTTGTGGGCTTTCTCATAGGAAAGCCAGGGAGCCATTTGGGAAAAGCTTTGGATAATATATCTCAAATGCATAATTGTGACAGGGCTCCTAGTCAGGCAGGTGCAACTGTGCACAGAAATTCTCCTTGTAGAAAGCCATCCCAAAGAAGACCAAAAATCTTTTAAACTCAAAGAAGCTGGATTTTATTAGGCTACTAATTAAAACAGTTAAGTTGTTAACCCAGTGACTAGGAAAAACAACCTAGAAATAATGCTTATACACAACTGTCCCCCTGACTACTGTGGTTTTGCAGGCAGGCATTTGCTTCAATGCTTGGTTTCAATCTGCACAATAAGTTCTGGATTTACAGCTGATTCTGCAGTATTTTCTGGTCCCTGGGAAGTGTCTCTTTCCATCATGTCTAAGGCCTGGCTGTGGGTCTTTCCCATGTTCCTCTCGGCTGTCTCGCTGTCTCTCCATGAACCCTTTCCTATGATCCTTATTTTCTTTTTCTGCCACACACATTTTCTTTTTCTGTCTAAAGTGTCTCTTTAGAACGCAATCTGGCCGCTGTCGTTAAAGACAACAAAAAAAGTTTTTACAGATATATTAATGACAAGAAGAGAGCCAAGGAGAATCTCCATCCTTTATTGGATGCAAGGGGGAACATTGTCACTGAGGATGAGGAAAAGGCTGAGGTACTCAATGCCTTCTTTGCCTCAGTCTTTAACAGGCAGACCAGTTATCCTCAGGGTACTCGGCCCCCCGAGCTGGAAGACGGGGACGGCGAGCAGGATGAACCCCCCGTAATCCAGGAGGAAGCAGTCAATGACCTGCTATGCCACCTGGACACTCACAAGTCTATGGGGCCGGATGGGATCCACCCGAGAGTGCTGAGGGAGCTGGCGGAGGTGCTCGCCAAGCCGCTCTCCATCATTTATCAGCAGTCCTGGTTAACGGGGGAGGTTCCGGAAGACTGGAGGCTTGCCAATGTGACGCCCATCCACAAGAAGGGCCGGAAGGAGGATCCGGGGAACTACAGGCCTGTCAGCCTGACCTCGGTGCCGGGGAAGATTATGGAGCGGCTCATCTTGAGGGCGCTCACAAGGCATGAGCGGGACAAACAGGGGATCCGGCCTAGCCAGCACGGGTTCATGAGAGGCAGGTCCTGCTTGACCAACCTGATCTCCTTCTATGACCAGGTGACCCGCCTAGTGGATGAGGGAAAGGCTGTGGATGTGGTCTACCTGGACTTCAGCAAGGCCTTTGACACTGTCTCCCACAGCATTCTCCTAGAGAAGCTGGCGGCTCACGGCTTAGACAGGTGGACTCTGCGCTGGGTCAAAAACTGGCTGGACGGCCGGGCCCAGAGAGTTGTGGTGAATGGAGTTACATCCAGTTGGCGGCCGGTCACAAGCGGTGTTCCCCAGGGCTCAGTACTGGGGCCGGTCTTGTTTAATATCTTTATTGATGATCTGGATGAGGGGATTGAGTGCACCCTCAGTAAGTTTGCAGACGACACCAAGTTGGGTGGGAGTGTTGATCTGCTCGAGGGTAGGAAGGCTCTGCAGAGGGACCTGGACAGGCTGGATGGATGGGCCCAGGCCAACTGTATGAGGTTCAACAAGGCCAAGTGCCGGGTCCTGCACTTCGGCCACAACAACCCCATGCAGCGCTACAGGCTTGGGGAAGAGTGGCTGGAAAGCTGCCTGGCGGAAAAGGACCTGGGGGTGCTGGTCGACAGCCGGCTGAACATGAGCCGGCAGTGTGCCCAGGCGGCCAAGAAGGCCAATGGCATCCTGGCCTGTATCAGAAATAGTGTGGCCAGTAGGAGTAGGGAAGTGATCGTGCCCCTGTACTCGGCACTGGTGAGGCCGCACCTCGAATACTGTGTTCAGTTTTGGGCCCCTCACTACAAGAAGGACGTTGAGGTGCTGGAGCGTGTCCAGAGAAGGGCAACAAGGCTGGTGAGGGGTCTGGAGCACAAGTCTTATGAGGAGCGGCTGAGGGAACTGGGACTGTTCAGCCTGGAGAAAAGGAGGCTGAGGGGAGACCTCATCGCTCTCTACAACTACCTGAAAGGAAGTTGTAGCGAGGTGGGTGTTGGTCTTTTCTCCGAAGTAACAAGCGATAGGACGAGAGGAAATGGCCTCAAGTTGCGGCAGGGGAGGTTTAGATTGGATGTAAGGAAAAATTTCTTTACTGAAAGAGTGGTGAAACATTGGAACAGGCTGCCCAGGGAAGTGGTGGAGTCCCCATCCCTGGAGGTATTTAAAAGACGTGTAGATGAGGCGCTTAGGGACATGGTTTAGTGGGCATGGTGGTGTTGGGTTGACGGTTGGACTCGATGATCTTAGAGGTCTCTTCCAACCTCAATGATTCTATGATTCTATGATTCCCTGAGAGGTGTTGTCTCTCCTTCCAGAAGGCTCCAGCTAATTTATATTCCCATTTTTGAGTGGGCATGAAATGCAAGCATCGAACAAACCATACAGAATACTGTCACCATTCTTGGATACATTTTCTTTTTTGGGTTGTTTTTTGGTTTGTGTTTTGTTTGTTTTTTTTTTAACTCTATCCTAGTGGTCTTATTTTGCCAATTAGCTGACAACAATTAAGAAAATCACAAATATTGACAAAGGTCATATTCCAAAGCCATATTCAAGCACCCATTCACCACTTGAGATCGAAGGTATTAACCAGCATGAGCCCATGTAAAGAAAGGGGTCTTGTATGTGTCATGGCTGTGTACAGATCTGAGCAGCAGAGTTTTTCCTGCCAAGGAACAGAAAAACCCTCAGTGGAATCCCTGGATCTTTTTTTTTTCTACTCAAGAGTGTTTTCAATTTCTTTCTTGAGAGAAATCCACAAAGTTTGGACCATTACATAAAACATCTTCTTAGGACAAGAGAAGACTGTTGTAAGGCTCTTACAGATGTCAATTTCTGTCTTTAAATTTGTCCTTCAGCAAAGGCATTTTTTTAGATTACTGTTATTTTAATTCCAACCTTTGTTGTAGGAACCCTCCCCAAAATAAATCTTTGTAGTCCAAGGCTTGTGCTCCTACTCTGCTCTCTGGAGACTGTGTTTCCTAGTAACCAGCACCCCTGTACTGGGAGCTCTTGCACATTTTTCACTGTATCTTGAGAAGGGAAAAAAATAAGTTTTATTCAATAAATAGATTCTGACAGCAAAAGTGACCTAGGCATCAAACAAGCAAGCTAGGAAAAAGTGTGCATACAGTTTCTATAAAGCCAAAACAAGGACAATGACATAGGGGTAGTTTGTTGAGAAAAAGCTAAAAGAAATGTCAATTATTTAGAGGTAAATATTTAACACAGTAGTTTTCCAAAAGGACAGGATACCAGGACCCTGGCTTACAACTGGAACCCTGTTACGGTATTAGTAGAAACACATTGTTAAAGGTAATTTTAAAGGAAATAGTGAAATGTACTTCAGAGTCAGAAGAAAACATTTTCCCAAGGTCTGAGAGTTGTTAAGATGGACATTCCAACTGCATTCTTCTTTTCTCCTCTCCACCCCCTAAATATTTCTGGAAGACCAAAAATGCAAATTTCAAAAACAATTTTATAATTGAGATAAGACACTGGCTGATGGCTTTGCTTTTTCATCTCTTGGGTATCGTGCCTGTTTTGATAAGTAACTAGATGTTCTGCTAAGAAGTATAGATCATCTCCCTATTCCTCCTGGTGGAAACAGAAGGTGTCTGGGTCTAGGTTTTCATGTTGGGACAAGATCTAGGGCAATCACGCAAGAATATTAAACCACTAAATTTATTCTAGCTTAAGAGGCTGAGCAGGTAATTTTGAGGTGTCCCAAATCATTAACTAGGCAATCCATCAGAGAAACCCACTAAAGTGTAGGTTTTAGAAAGAGAGTATCATCTCCATTGTTTGTTTTTATCATATCTGGTGGAACGGGATTGTAGGCACAACTTGAGCTCCTACATACTGTTGTTACTTACATACTCTGATAATAGCAATGTTATAGCTGTTTATAATTCTTTTGACAGTCTACTTTAAATGTCAATAAGCTTTGTTATAAAAGTTATTTTTGAAGACATTTTTTTCCCCTCTAAAATGGAAGTATATCACTCTGCAATAAATGTACGTTTCAGTTCTCCAATTGAATCATTCTCTATTACTGCTTGCACAAAAGTTAAAACTGTGGTCTAAATGTGAGCAGTAAATCTTATATTCAATTCCCTTAACTTTGGGATTGTTTTCTAGTTATAAGAATGGCCACTTGGGAGGAGGAGAAGTTTAACTTAATCTACCTTTGGATAACACACCACTGCTACATATAATACAGATGGAACACAAAAAAACCTTGAGTGTTTTATGCAGACAAAAAAAAATGGTTTGCAGACAATTCAGTTAATTCTACAACAGGGATTCTCAGTCTGTTTTGTATTATGTTCCTGTTTTGCAGATGGATGATTGCTTCTGTTGCAGTGGGTCCTAATAATTTCCTCCATAGATGGTGTCTCTGTCATAGGAGGTGTTATATGACACAGACATATATTTTTTTTAAAATGAGCTCTTTGAAGGCAGAGACTGAATTCCAACTAGAAGACATGCCTCTCTGGTCTACTTACTGTCTTATAAGGTTTCAGCAAGGTAAGACCAGACCTGCCTCACAATGTACCTCACACTCATCTTCAACCAAACTGGCATCCCCTGGGCCTTCCATTCCACTTGGCAATATGCGAAGTGCAGGGCTATTGCAAGCTCCTGACATTTCTCCACAATTCCACCTGCTTCCTCCAGGGTTCCCAAATGCTATGCTGTAAGCACCTCACCTAGATTGACTCGCCAGTTTCTTTATCACAGTGGGTTTAGGCCCATGAAGTGATGAACCACACCAAGTGTCCTTGCTTGCTTTTTATAAAGTTTGTTACAGTGCTTTTGGAAAGCTCATGCACCAAACTGATTCCAATAGATTTGGAAAAGAGCAATGCTGGAGCTGAAAACAAAGGTTAATGGCAAATGACAACATATTGATTTAAATAGTGTGGCTATGTAGTGCACTTACATGTCTTCAATTTCCAGCAGGTATGAGAAGGGGAGAGGCTATCTCCATTTAGGACAGCATACTCATGAAATTTGCACCAATCTTTGTAATACAAACTCATATCTCATTTGCTAATGTCAGAAAAGACCTGTGCAAACACTGGGCAGCACAAATGGAGATGATGTGTCACAGGACAGAACTAGCAGCCCCCTGTGAGGTGCTGCTGAGAGCATACTGGGAATACTGCCTACTGTTCTGGACATCTTCTTACGAGGTGGATGTAGATAAGTTGCTTCAGAGTCTGTTTCCATGGGGATGCTCTGGAACTTCCTTATTATGGGAGTTAATCAAAATAATCTAAACTTATGAATTATAAAGTAGATTAATTTGATCTGCCTTCAAACTCTCCTCCACTTAAAGAATAACATGCCAAATGCCTGAGGGATATGATAGCCGTCTACAAGCTTATCGTGAATGCTGTTTTTACAACTCCCTGCATAATGGGGCTCTAGCCCATAACTGAAGCTACTACCCAATATAAACAAATAAACAAACAAAAAAATGCTTCCTCTATATTCACAGCAATTAAGTACTAGCAGAGGAGGAATTATCTACCACATTCAAGAAGAGTATGATTAGATGAAATGGGGCTGGATGATTCTCAAAATGTCCTAATATAATGATAAAGAAGAGTTCCCTTAGCAGTGAGCTCGATTACCCCCCCTTCAGAGAAACATGGAAGTAAATGCTGAAGATGGCTCTTGGGAATTCCCAGGAGGTTTTGGAAGTAGCATATATGAACAAATAGGAGACTGTGGAGTACATAAACAGACATTGGCAGCTCTCAAATCTTTAGGGTCCTTCAAAGGATAGTGCTTTCTCTAGAATCACAGATATGGCTACTTATCCTGACAGTGTATCTCTGGGCTGAATAGGGGAAAGTGCAACAGAGGCCAAGCTTCCCATTTTTCCTGGGATTGGATTCACTCAGCTGAAGAGCCATCTATGGAGTCCCAGAAAGCAGAAGCCAGAGAAACTCTTCTGCTTCCCAGGCACAATTCTAGCATACAGCAAAGAATGCTCCAGAACTTCAGCAGGATGTTCAGATGTCTTAGCAGGTAGCAAAATGCTTTCTACTTGAGGCTCAGAGCAGAGGGAGAGTTGTATCTAGGTGGCCTGAACAGCCTGCTTCCCTCTGCAGCCAGTTCTGCGTGCAAACAGCTGTCATGCTTGAGTACAGTCACTGCCATCTGCTGCTGGGTGCTTATGTCCCATTTGCTGGTCTGGTGATCATTGATCACTGATTAGAAAACTTGGCCAGAGCAGCTACTCAGGGGAGAAGGCCAAAAATATTATGCAGGCAGCTTATGTCTGTCTATGCTTGGGGACAGCACTGTGAGACAAGCTAAGAGGCCAAAGCATGGGATTAGATAGGGCTCCAGGTTATCATGTTATTCCTTTTTTCTGTGTTTCTAGAGGTTGGTGGTTAATGATTGTCACAGCATGGTGTGTTACGGATATGTGGATTGCTGTTGGGTAAAAGGCGAGGGGAGAAGGGGAAGATTGTCTTGGATTTTGGCAACAGAAGCAACATTTTTGGCACCTTGCAATTCACTCCTACTTTTCATGACTCCCTCTGGCCTTCCCCAGTCTACTGGTGGACTTTTGATCCACGCATTGAACACAGAGTCTCTCTTTTCATGCGGCTGAGAAGTACACTGGCAGATCCACTCGGTCATCTGGAATCATAGTTGCCAACACATGGAGCAATGTGCTAAGGTCTGTTAGCACAGAAGAATAAAAGAAGAAGAAGAAAAGGGAAAAGGATGATGTGAGGATGTCAGTCTCCTGCTGTCATGTATTCTTCCACTGTGCAGCTGGAGCACAGGAGCTCAAACAGCTTACTATGAGATGTCTAATCCCCCTTTGTGCATCAAAGGCTGAACACCCCGAAGAGATGGCACCCAGCATCCCAGCCTACTTCTAAAAATACCAACCCTGTAACTTCACTGTGCCTCAGTTTGCCCAGCTGAGAAAGGGGAGGGTGATGTGTCCATGATTAAGTTTAATGTATTCATTTTTTAAGTGCTTGGAGAGCTGCGGAAGAAAGTTCTTTGATTCTGTGAAAACTCTGAATGATAGAATTACAGAGAATGTTATTTGATCTCCTAATCTCCTACTTAACTGTGAAATTTCTCCTTGCAATTCCTACAGCAAGTCCATAGCTACTTGATTATCTGGAGGGTACTTCTTAGAAAGGCTTTTGAGTGCGATTTAAAGTCTGCAGATCATCAGAGACTCCACCATATTTCTTTTATAAATACTTTAGGGGTAAGCAGTTAATTAGTTAAGTGGACAGTGGTTAAGGGTTAATTACCTTCATTTCATAATGCCTTAAAAATGGCTTCTTTCCAGTCTGATTTTTATTTCACCTCAGAAGTACAATTATCATGTGTTAATTCTTAAATTTTCTTCTAAAATATGTGTGGATATCAAAAGAGACTATTGCTAGGTGATTAGAAATAGATCCCTTAAACAGGAAATAGGGGATTTTAATTTGCTAAAGTTCAAACATACATTATTGTACATGCTAAAAATATCCCTGTTGTTTATGCTAGCTACTATACAATACGGTGAAATACTAACTAGAAAGTTGCCCATACACCTACATAAGCCTGCAACACTATAATCAACACATTTCAAGGCACCAAACAGATCAATCATTTTAGTCCTCACCATAAGCAAATTATTCTGCTTCACCAGCTTAGCACACCATGAGAAAACCTATCACAGTCTGACATAACTTGATGTACCCTGGGACATGTTTCTTTCAAAATATGTTCTACACAATTAATAAACAACGTATAAAGTCAACAGTAGAAATCCAACAGTGCATTTCCATTACAGCACAAAACAAGAGGCAAGGGAAAGGCTGTGTGGGAGGTGTAAATACAGTGATAGTGAGTGATGGAGAATTATACAGCACTGGAGAACCGATCTGAACCTGTTAACTCTTTCTTTCAGACTTCATAGTTTGGTTCTGTGTGGTTTTTTTCTTCTTAGAGAAGCAGCACTGTGTGAGCTGTCACAGGCAGGACGCAGGAACAACCACAAAACTACAGATGAAATGCAGAGTAAACTTATTTTCATTACCTCACCAACCGGGGGATCCCCAAAGCAGCACCCGGGCAGAGGCACGCAAGCGGGGACGCAGGCACCGCAGAGCTCGGTCCATGCTAGAGGATCACTAAACCTGCTGGTTTTGCCTGTGTATTAGGGATTCGCGCAGGCGTAGTTTACCACTGTGCTTTGATCTTTCCCACAGCAGGGCAGGAATCTCAAGCATGTTCGATAGGGTGCCTCTAAGTCTATCACAGGCCTATGTTATCTAAACACAGATGTTCTACTTGTCCAACACACAAGGCTAAACAATTAGTATGACATACGTGTTTTTTGACACCCCAGCTGCAAGTCACTTGAGCGTGTTTACAATCATCCTCGACAATCTTCCGTTATTTTCCCACAAGTACTTTTGCAAAGAATGTGTAACAATAGTCCTGATTCTTTTTTATTTGATTGCCACTTTTCTTTTTTACACCAGTACTTTTAGTTTTTACTTCTTTGGCTTCTACATTTCAGCATCTTTTCAGTTTTAGTAATGTTTAGCATACACATCTAAATGAACAGCTGGAAACTATTTGCAAGTGGAATATCCTCCTCCATTGTATCAAACCTTGAATCACTGGCTCCCTCAGGAGTAGCTACTGAGCTGAGTTTCATCAGTGGTGTAAATGTGTTATTTGGCTGTGTGACTGCTTACCAGTGACAGCAATAGGTTCTGGTTAAGCCTGCTGTAAAGATCAATGAATCAGGGGCACAGTCAATGGAGAATTTATCTTGAGTCCTGGCAGACCAGCAAGAAATAATTCAAAAAGGACTAACAAAGAGCAGAGGCCTTTTTTTGTTTGAGTCAAACAACGTTTTTCTTCCTAGAAGCTTGAAACAGAGAAGCAATGGATTTGGTTTTGAGAGAAAGAGGAAATACCTGCATAGGGACTTCTCTCCAAGTTTCATGCAGAAATACCAAATTCTGATTTTCAACAATCAGGTTGAAAATAAGATGGTAATTTGGAAGATTGAGGATCGTTATCAACTGGGAACAGTGACCAAGGCTGATGGTAATTTCTTCACTTCCGTCAATTTTTAAGCTCAAATTTTTTTCCTCAGTTCAAGCTGGAATTGCTCAGAGAAGTTCCACATCTCTAATCTGATGTCAGACTTGGTGACTCCTAATGATCTCATATGGATGCGTGATCTATGAACCTGTTCCCTATTGGTATTGGCCTGATATTGCTGCTTCACTGTATAAAAACCCCACATTTTCATCATCCTTCAGGCTAAAAACAAGTTATGGTCACCAAGATTAAAGCAATGATCAGAATAGGGAATGAAATGTATATCATTATTACACATTACTTTAGTAACATTCCCAAACCCATTCCGACAAGTCACCTTTGGCTTCACAATTCATTGTATTCTTTGCAAAGGAGAGGTAGTCTTGGGTGACCCTTCCGACACATGAAGATGAAAAGGAGCCTTTGGCTGGGATCCTTACTGCAAGCCGGGACCAACGGGACTGGATGAAGGTCTAAGAGCAGAAGTGCAAGTAACAGAGTGTACCTTGACTCAGGCTCAGTGGCAGTCTTACACCTCATCAGTATGGTGCACACCATCCTACTACAGCCATGTGGGAAAGACTCATCTGCTTTTTGCTTGGAGGTAGTCATTGCTATTTGTCTTTCATTTTCTTATAGACGCCACATTGTCCATAAATCCAGTATATGTACTGTGGAAAAAATCATGGATGATACCATTTAGAGATCCCACACAAGAGAAAATGGGTGTGATGTGTAGAGCTAGAGCAATAAGAAAGCAGGAAAAGAAGGAGCAACAGTAGAAGAAAAACATTTAATGCCTAGGAGTCTAAGTTAATAAAAGCACCAACTTGTCTGGGTTTTGGTGCCATTTAATGTCTATATTAAAATTTCCAATGAAACGATAATATTTCCCTTCCATCTCTTCTATGCATGCCACCTCACTAAATCAAGTTTTGTTAAGTAGCAAATATCATTTGAACAAAAGCTCTCAGACACAGAATTTATATAGAGTAAAGATGACTCAATTTCTCAGTAATGGAGATGAAAAAGCACTCCAATGTCTTTAAAAATATGCTAATGATGCTTCCTTCTCTTTCCCCCTGCATAAAAGCATTTAAATCTATAAATCCTGGGGATCTGTAAGGGAAGCAACATAACAAAGTTTCTTGAAAGATTTCCTCATGGCACGCAGGAGAACACAGGAATTCCTCTCTTTTGGGGGGCCTGGGTTCAAATCCACAGGGAATACTTGAAAGAGGTGCTTATCACCTACTTAACCTTTCCTTGTTCACTTCACAGAGATGAGTACCCCAAATGGTAGGACTTCCTGCTTTCTCTGAGAAATTCAGTTCTGGTGTAAGGAGGGAGTTGTGGGCATCTCAATGGACAAGTTGAGCACAAGTCAGTTGTGTTTCCTTGTGGAAAAGGCCAACCCGACACTGGACTGCATTAGCAAGAGTGTAGCCTGCAGGTCAAGGGAGGAGATTTTTCCACTCTGTTCAGCACTTGTGAGGCAACAAAGGAAATTCTGATTAGACACTGGGAAAAAAAAATCCCAGTGGAATGATAGTGGTCAAGCATGGGGACAGTGGCCTAGAAAGGACAGTGGGGTGGCTGAGCAGTTGTGGAACAGCAGACACTGTGCTTAATGATACCCTGCTAGAAGTTCCCCACTTGCTGCCTTGCACCTTGCATGCTTTCACAGCCTATAGCTTGGTGCATTGTCATCTCCCAAGCTATCCCTATGATGTCATCATAGGGATTTGTTCACGCAATTCAAAACTGTGAGCAAAGTGGAAGCTTGCCTGACACTTGCTTTCTAGAGGTCTTTCCTTCGGGAGTGACTGTCTGTTTTGATGTATTGCCTTTTGCTTTTCCTTCCTATTGTCCCTCCAAAAGTCAATGCTATGTTTGGTGATTTTTTTTTTTTAAAACACACCTAAGATGTGCCATCAGATCAATAGCACAAAGGAAGCATGTAGGAATAGTCCCGAGGAGTCTTTATACAACTGAAATCATCTTTATCTGCCCTCACCCCCTAGGAGGCTTTATTTTCCCCTTAGGTTCCTTTCTTTCCTTGCATCTCAAACCTGCATCTTTCAGTGCAAAAGTGGTCAGGAGATCTGACAGAGGCTGTAGCACTCACAGCTACTGAAGTGGTAGCTGTGGAAGGGAGGCTGCCCCTGCAGCAGTAGTACTCCAGCAGCCAGCACAGAATGCTTTGGGACCCAGGGGAAGTCTGGCAACCCAATTTGACTGCGCAGCATCAGGCACACCTGCATGACATGTCCTGAAGAGGATACACAACACTCAAGTGAGCTACAGGCTCCCAGTCCCCTACTGTCACCCCTAGAAACTCGTCATCTCAGTCTCTCCTTCTAAAGGGTGCACACTTTACCATGTTCCAGCCATGGAGAGGGAGGGAAAATTCATAGCCAAAATCATGGCTGCGTCTGCTCCCTTCGAGGAAATTCGAAATGACTGCACCTCTGAGCCCCATCCCAGTCTGCTCCAGCACTTAACTCCCAGCATTCCACCTTGATGGGGCAAAACCCAGACAGAGAAGCTGCTGAGCCCTCTTCCTTCTTTCCACCTCTTTGTAGGGAAAAGTCAGAATCGGTGCTTACACACCATTTGCTTGGAGATCAGCTTCCTTGCCCAGTTTGCTAATTTGCATTCCACTTCTTTACTGTGCCACCACAGTGATAGGGATCTTGGCTTCCCCAGGGCTTGCATCCACCTGTATTCTGAGGATGTGCTTAAAACTGACCCAGAGATGAAATAACCATTAGGATGCCATCGACCCCATTTTATGAATTCACTAAATGCTGTGAATAAAGATATAGATTTTATTGTCAGACTGCACAAACAGGGCCCTCCCTGAGATATTGGAATTGATGCTGGCTGAATCTGAAGTGGCTGGAGAAATAAGCAAGCGTGGAAAGCATCTGGCGTTTGTTTCAGAGATATGAGAGGAGACCCCGGTGATAAATCATGTGTTGAAACAAATGAGAGTTAGCAAAAGCCAACAAATCAGCTCTGATTTGTCTTCCAGGGGAGGATATAGATCTTCTGTGATTCTTAAGGGGCCCAGAGGGTCTTTCTCTTGATTTTCTTATCTCCACCCTAATAGCTCCTCATTGCTGCTTGTCCTGAGGGACCTATTTTGTGTAGGATAGATACATATAACGGGAAAGGTGGGGAAGCATTGCACGCAATAAACTTAAAGGAAAGCATGGATAAAAGAAAACCTGTTAAAGTTGAAATCACCGAGAAGAGCAGTGTAAGATATAAAGTCACACACTAAAGTCAACAGTTTAAAATGAAGGAAGTCTTGTGAATGACTGAAAAATACAGGCTGTCTATGACCCACCAGTGTGAGAGGAATAAAGAGCTGTGATCTCAAGATGTATTGAGGCAAGGTTAATACCAAGGACTATATCTTGGCAGAGTGTCCAGTTCTGGTTAGCCATGATGAGGATGGATTAATTTAAATTAGAATAGGCACAGAAACAGATTGCTAAAACACAAGGGGAACACTGAAGCCTTCCCCTGGATAAGACAGGAATCAAGCTTGGCTTATTTAGCTTTTATTTAGGGGTGATAGAGAATGTGATGGCTGCCTAGAAATACATCACGTGGATAAACATTGTAGGAAAGGAGACTACTGTCTGCCTAATCTAAAGGATGTCAATACAAGACCAAAAGGATTTAGAGGATGGTCCCTCATCAACAGTGTGATAGGGGAAAGGAAAAAACCCTCAACCCTTAACAAAGTTGATACTTGATCATTCAGTCTATAAAAGGGAATTATGGCCTGGTTGCCAGTGATGGATTCAGCCTAGATTAAATAATCCAAGTGGCTCCTGTCTGTCCAACTTCCTCTCTGCTAAGAAAATCCAAGAGAAACAGATGAGACTCCCTCTGCTCCTCATGCAATATCAGCTAGTTCCTACAGCTCCCTCTACAACAGTGCATACCACATGTGCCCACAGGCTTTCTGCAAGACCCCCAAACTTTGGTTTCTTACAAAAGTTTCTTGTTGACTTTCTGATACAAACCCTTCTGGCCTGGAGAGCTGGGGAAAAGTCAAAGATCAAATGAGGTCACATGGGTCTAATAAAATGCACTGGGATAAGCATTCTTTGTTTCAAGGAGTGTGTATGAGACCTGATCAGGCACCAACTTTAAAATAATGAAAATGAGTAAAAGTATCACGTAAATGCAAAGCACCATGATTAGTAGAGCCAACTCACACATTTGTTTGTGAGTACTCAGTTATCTTCCAAAACTGAAGATATTGCTGAAGGTCAGGAATGTCTGTAAGTTCAGCATAGATATTTCTCATACAACAAGAAAACACCTTAAAGAAATGTGGCTATCCCAATTTAATATGCTTTAAAATTACTTAACGATCAATTCCAAGACCAGAGAGAGTCACACCATACAAACTGAGCTACAAGGCAAACAACTGCAAGTACACAGACTAAGTTAAACCATTTAAGAGGACATTTCTTATACTTTGTCCTTCCCAATACAATAAGCAACAGATACTTGATCAATTCTATAGCCAAGAAGGGTATATCTTTTTAATAGCTATTAGGCTGTTTTCTCCTCTTCTTTATCCCATGTCCATGCAAATGTAAGTCTGCTCCTGTTTGTAATGTAACTCCTGACTTGGACAAGAGAACCACATATAATATTTCTAACAGAGTAGCCCAACTAGTTGCAATATTTACAGGTTTTCCTCCCTCTGCGTGGAATGATCTGACATTTTGATGAATGGATTAAAAGGTAGCCTGGTTTCACTAGTTCATCTATAATTGCCTCTGGTGAAACTCTGCAAAGTAACACTGTATCACAACACCTGGAAAATCACAACCAAATTTCTATGTCTTCAGTGAGAGCCAACCTAGAGAAACCACTTTCTCTAGCTGGGACAGAAATGGTTTTCTAATGGACTGATTTCCATTAGGACCTTGATTTCCATTGCTATGCTTACTGCTTGCATAACCAGTAGCACTTGACATAGAAGAGTAATGGGGTGATCATACTGTATAAACATGCCAGAAAAGCATGGTCCCCTGCCACAAAGAATGTGCAAAGTACGATAAGAAACAACAGGATTTTCACTTTTGAGGCACAGTTAACTTTCTCTTTTCCCTACTCATTTGTCAAAAAATAAGTACGGACCATCTGAATTCCAGAAGGAGAGCTTTGCATGCACACTAATCATGAAAGGATAAAAATTGTGTTTTCCAAAAATCACCTATGAGCTTTAGGAACACTATCTAGTCTGTTTCCCCAAAACATCTGCAAAATCTTGAGAGGCCCAAGAGCCGTAAGTGTCCTGTCCCCTTTTACTACAGTTCAGTTGATGTGGATACTCTGGTGAAAAAAAAGCATAACCACATATCATTATCCTCAAAGGAACTAAGTGGGTCTTTTTTTCTTTAGTGAGGTCTCTCTTGTGACCCTCTCTAGATAAACATGGCACTCTCTGGACTTTACTTCTTCAGTTCTAACTGCTCTTTCCCACATTAAAGACTGAAACTAGGCATCATGACTGGGTACTTCTAAAGAGAGGAATGTTTTAAGTGCACACGACATTGTAAGAACTCTGAGAAGGAAACCATCTTTTGCAGGGATTACTTAGGGTTGATAGCAGGAGGGTGAAGTGCTGTGATGGGGAAGACTAACTTCTGCAATGTCGATTCAGATGGATGCTCACAACACTTCTGCCATAGTAAATGAATGTGCTTTGCATAGAGCACAGTCAAAGGGTTAACTAAATGGCTTTCAGCAGAGTAAGAAAAACTGAATTTTACAATGGCTGAGAATTTGTGGTCTACATTCCTCAGCATGGGGAGGGAAGACAGGAAGGAGCAGTACTAAGGAAGAGAGAGACCTTGAGAGCTGGGACTCCTGCTGCCACCATCACCAGTGACTGCTCAGTTTGCTGGACCAGAAGGTCTGCCTCTGCCCATCATTGTTGACCCTCCCAAGAATGGCACACACTGCCCTTGGGGAACCTCTGGGAGAGATCAGTAGGACCGGAGAAGCTTTTGTCCAATTTTAGTCAGGTGTGAAAGCAATAGCAGCCTTCAGACCTGTTACATTCCATTAAATTTTGTGAGAATGGGCAACTGGGCAGAGGAAAGAGCAACGGTTACCAGAAAGCTAATAATATCATCATCCATTGCAGGAGTCCAAGCTACATGCACAAGGAAGAAACGTAAGGAATGTCCTAGCTCTGCTGAAATCTGCTACTGAGCCTGACATATGAGACAGCAGAGAATCCAAGTAGAATCCCACAGGCTTGTAAGAAATTTGGCATCATTCGTTCTGGTACTGATAGAAGTAGTTGGTTTTGTCTTTGTCAAGGCAGATATCCTTTCAGCCCCAGGAGCCGGCCTTCTCAGAAGCATCGTTCACTCCCGTGGTACTTGCATTAAAATGGATAACACAGTTTTCAATGATTCTGTATGATCTTTACCTATACAGTGCCAGGCAGGCGAAACCAATAAGGCACACAGTCCTTTTCTTGGCACAAAATATTTCTCAAGGAGGTGGTAAATCTCTAAAAATCTACACACTTCTGCAAGTGAATCTTTTCTTCCTCTTCCCACTAGGACTTTCCTTTTCATCAAATACAGCCCCCAGATACCTTCATTAGTCAGAGAGCTCCAATTTATTATGTTTGGTTTTTACTTTAAAAAAAAGTATCCCTCTCTGACCAAGCATAAAACAAAACCAAAGAAAAAAAATGCAAGGAGCAAATTCATAAGAAGTGGCAATTAAATTAGCTTGTAAAGCCCCAGAAATGCCCAAAGCTTGTAGCATCCTCCAGAAAATATATGATCACTAACTCTCTTTTGTGTCATGCTTAAGCTGCATGTCTTCATGCCAGCTCAGGCTCTTCTCACCTCCAGTATGGTGTGGAAAAGCAAATGTACACACAAGCAAGCTGTGCAAACCTTGTCAGCATACGCATCAGTGCTCACAACCTTCACAGGCACAAGGTGTCCTTTGTATCCTGTGCAACCTGCTTTCCAAAACCTCATCATTTATCCTGTAAATCTGTCAATGATGCTTGCTCCAGAACATGCTCCCATCTGTATTCCCTCCTCTGTTAAACATACACTTTTGAATGTGTTCCTCTTATTCTAGAATGACAGTTCGGTTGAACAGAAAATTGAAAATTACTTACAGATATTTTCCAGGTTTAAAAATAGCACACAGGCACCTACTCATGTCCAACGATGAATTTTTGTGGCCTGATAATACTGACCTGGAGTCACTGGTGTAGCACAGAATAGTTATGAAATTTTTGGCAGTAGTGAAAAGTTTACCAATTTTAGCCCAAGGGATTTCTAATGAAAAATTCATACCTAAGTGTATTTCTTCTTATTTTCTGTCTTTGAGTTCTTCTAAAAGGCATGTTTTGTGCTTGCCGTTGGAATCCCATATAATGTCTATCCATCAGAGGTGGTCATTACCCTTGCCTGTTCGCTACCTTTTCCCATTGGGTTCATTTTCTTGTACCATGTATGACTGGATTTTTCACTATATTTATGCATTAGTATAGCAGTCATCTTCAGGCTATTGGATTTCAACATTTGAAGAATATTATTAATTTATAAGTCTTAACTAAAAACAATTGCTTTGTGTGCTGTCCTGGATGCTTGCTTACAATCCCAGATGTTTTAAATATGAAATATATGTTTGATGGAAAGTCTAGATTTCCTTAAATTTTCAAATGTACAGACTGGGTGCTGGTCGTGCTGACTTTGGCTTAGGGACCAGAGACCAGTCCAGTCTGATCTCTCTTTCATAAGAAAATGGGAAGACTTTAAAGCAATTTAGACACAACGTTGAAATTTTTAGGACCTTTGAGGAATGGTACATTGACTAAGGGTGTCATGGGAAGGCTGGGAATCTAGGTTTCAATGACTGTCTGAATGCAGCACAGAGGCGGGTAGGAGACTGGTGTGTAATAGTATTTCTATCAGAAAAGCCGTGAAGGAGAGGGAAATGGGAGTTTTCCCAAGAATGATGGACTTCTGTTGTCCTTTGGGGAGCAGGAGCTGGGATTGGGAATTGACAGTGCAAAACTTGCCTGTTCTGTGGGAAGTACTTAGGGAGGGACAGAACTGTTTATAATGTTAAATTAAATTGTTCTCCAAAACCTTGCTCTGTCAGAAGTCTATGTGGTGCTCAAAGATTTCCTCTTCTACTGTAAGACATGGCCTGTTTTCTGCTCATCTGAAGGCTCTCTGAAACAGATGGTAAGTCCCAGTGTGCCATGTAAAATTAGACAGGAAAACTGTCTCTGGAAACGAATGTACAGAGAAGGGAGAAAGGTCTTTGTTAATGCCGTTGTCCTTCTTTTTATTATAAATCTGCATAGGCTTCTGGGGGAGGAGACGGAATTACACTGCTCTGCATTTCTGACGAGGTGGAGGGCTAAGGAGCCGTTTGACTCTGGGATGCAATAATGCTAAAAAGGATGTACCTTTCTGGAGTGGTACTTGGCTGTGAACCAAGAGCAGCTCTACTGACACATAAAGCACAGCGTTTGCTGGACACTGCTGCTAGGGCTGGGCATTTCTGAGGTTTCACTTACATACAGTCTGGCATGCATGCAGAGTTACTGAGTGTGCACAGGTTGGGAATATCACCTGGCGAGCACAGCCAGGGCTACAGGACAGGCCAGTATAGACACAGTATACACAATACATCTTCATGCAAGGACAAAATCCATGATCTTGTACTTCCCTTTTAACCTCTGCACATAACTAGGCTTTACTCCCTCAAAACCAGCAGAGCTTTATACTCCACGCCACACAGCTCTTTGCTGTCCTTCACAGCCTGACAATGATGCTTTGACTGGATAAAATAATCTTTGCTGGCCATACAGCTGTTTTGCTGCCTGGGTCGGTCAGTATTTGTGCCTAGGCCTTTTGACATGTTCTAGCCAGGATGAAATGACCCTCTGTAGAGATGTGGATTTTTCCTCCTGTAAGGGCTATCCTTTTAGAGCAAACGGGAAAGACACATACAGCATAATATCTGCAGTGTTTTAAAGAAGCTGCAAGAGAGGGAAATTAGCATCAAGCCTGAATGTGGGATTATAAACAACATATGGAGAATAAATCTCCATTAAGCAAGGTTGAGGAGGAGGGGGAAGCTACAGGGGCAGCTAAGTCCAATAGCAGGAAAGATACAGTTCTAAATGCTCTCCAGGACAAGCTCATATAGGCCAATTAGCTACCTCACGAGCTGGCTAAAATGCAAAAGCTGGCACTTTTCTGTTGAGCATAATCATAGGAATGTATTTTCCTGCCTCATCTCATGAGTTAATACTGCAAGTCTGATTTTACCTCGGGCTATGTTCTCCTACTCTCGGCCTTAAACCTAGTTGAGGGATAAGGGTGCCTAAATAATCTCCATGTGCCAGGCACGATTCTCCACTGAAAATGGAATGGTAAATTCAGAAACCAGCCAGTGACACAGGATCCTTAGGATATGGGTGGGAGAGGCAGTAAAGGTACCAAATCATGCCAGATATGTCTTGTTGCTTCTATTATCTTGAGCCTTTTCGGCCAGTGGCAAGATGGTGTAAGAAGGAATTCAGGTAGCCACCATAAACTCATTACAGAGGGTAAAATAGACCTGCTAGCACAGAGAAACACCTTCTCTCCTGCATATCGCTGCTGCATAGAGAAAAGCAATTAGCACAGGGAATTTGTCTTAATGCAGTTTTACGTTTTAGTGTCCAATTTTGCCCAGGGAGGAGGTACCTGGGGATTTTCAATACATCTGTTCTAACAGGGAGGGCAGAGGGAAATGACTTTAATTAAAGTAACAGGAGTACACTTTGAACCTTTACAATCTGATCAAACTGGAACAGAAGGAGGGAAGCGGGGGGAGCCACAATGGAAAGGATTTATAAAATATAAATCATAAAGCAGAGAGAGAGAACATAACAAATGGCAGGCCAGGTGCATCTTTCCTAAGTGGTGCTGAATTTAGCCCAAATCCCTCATGCTTTTTTTCCCCTTGGCCATCCAAACAGATGTCTGTAGCTTTCAGATAAATTATAAAACATGGAGGGAAGAATTCTGCTCAGTGCTGCTGCCTTGCAAAAAAGTCCCAGCTGCGGATTTTTACTGTGTTTACTTTTACTGCTCAGGAACTAGAGGGAAAGAAGATGGTGAGCAGCTGGGATTTGTAGGGGACAGTGGGCTCTTCCTTCAACACATTTGCTCTCCTCTTGCTTTCCCATTAACCTCCCAGTGAGCTATCAGTTTTGCTTGCCCTCATGTTTTCTCTATAGGTAGCAGGGAAAAAATAAACGTTTTTTTTTCTTATGAGTGTCTCCATTTTCCTGCTTCCCATGTTTACCACCCTAGAATGAGAGTTATACCACAACTCACTAAAATGCTTGCAGACAGACTGAATTTCATGCAACATCTGTGGCTGATGTCTTCTCTAGGCTGCCCCTAGACAATTTCTTGCTCAGCACTTTCGTTTAAGCCCCTTAAACCTCTCTTCAGTGGGGCCTGCCTTTTCCAATGACTAGGCATGGAAATTTATTTAGAAGCTGGGATTCCAAGGGCCATAATCACATAGCCTACCAATACCATTAGGCATCTAAATCCCTTTGTAAAGCTGAACTTCAGTGAGTCTCTTTATTTCCTCTCTGTCCCTACTTCCTCTTGCAAGTGCTAACTTCACAGTTAATGGCTGAAGGGACAAAGCCTTCAGGTCAAAGGGGAGTACATGATGATACAGCGTCACCAAGACAGGGAACATAAGGTTTACTGTCTGCAGGATGAGTGCCTCCTGCACTGGGGCTTTGCAGAGCACCCAAGCACCTTTAACTGACTGCGGGGAAGGGGAGGGGGAAGAAAGGCCATCACATTCTGCAAGTGTAGTTCAGCTCAGGCATGAATTTAAAGGTGTTTTGCGCCCAGGTGTAAACTACTACAGCTTCACTGATATACACAGTTTCCTAACCCAGATAACAGCTCTGCCTAAAAGCAAAACTTTCCTGCACCCCATCCCTCTTCACATCATTGCAACTGCCTTGCAAGCTATGCAATGACATGTTGGTCTCTTGCAACCTTAGAATAGGAGAGACAATATCTACACCTTCCACTTGCTACAGACTTAGCAGGAGTTTTCTTTTTAGGATTTGAGAGCCACATGTCATGGCAACGCATGCTGGAGCCCTTCCTGCTTGTATTTCTGAAAGGTCTTGTTTCAATCCCTGGTAACCAAAATGGCATCTCTTACACATGCACTCCACAGACTTCATATTTTTGAATTCTGATCTACAAGAAGATATAACAAATCTTTCTCTCAGCCTGGTATCTGTGTCTGGCAGGCCATCTGGCAAGCAGGTTGCAAGAAGAAAGAATCTTTTCTATATTACTACTTTCCCTAATTTTTCAAATTAGGCTTCTTCCCTCCCCCCACCTTGTCAAGAGTGCAAAACAGATGAAAAACTAATCTTGAGCTCTTCACAATGTTCATCTTAAATGAGCTCTGGTCTATCCATTTCTGCAGTGAAGAATTTATTAAACAGAATGTAAAGGGGAGAACATAATAATGAAGCTTTAATTGTCAAACTCTTTACCTTGTTGCTCTCCTGCACCCCAATTAAAACCAACATAGGCAGCTTCTATTAGAAATGTTAATTATTTTGTAGATAATCAGATGCAATTAGTTGTAAAAGCACCTGACCTCGCTTAATAATGGCAAGTGGGGGCAGTGGGAGGGGGCGGGGAGAAAAAAGAAGCCTTTTTAAAATGTTGAGAGATGCAAAAAGCAACAACAGGAAGAAAATAAACCCACAAATTAGCAGTTTTGCTAATGGTAGTAGTATAGAAAGTAATAAGGCTGCAGAAGAGACGGCGTTCTAGAAAAACGATGCATGTCCTAAGTTTCAACAGTTTACGTAGCAAACTAAAATGAGGCTGCATTTTGGTCTGGTTTCCTATTAGAAGTTTACAACGCCATGCTTTGTGTGAGTATCCTCTCCTCTTCCACTCCCCAATAAATTTTGAATACAGTGCTGAATTTTAACACAGTCTGGTGGAGGTGCCAACCAGTTTCATTGAAATAGGTTGTTCTGTAGCCAAGGGCATCTCCCTTGGAGTCTGAGGCAGAGACCCTTTTGTGTCCTGTGATCCAAAACCCCAGGCAACCCACATGGAGACAAGCCTTCATCGGACACCTGGCAAAAAGCTTCAGGCAGACTTTGTGCCTCCTTAAACACCAAAGTCAGCATCCAAGGAAAGATATCCATATAGACATGATGCTTTACTTGCACCAGAGCTCCCAGACCAACTCATTCTCTTCGCACACAGTAGCTATCAGTGAGGAATATCAGTCCTCCTCCCTCTGCTCTGTGAAGAGCAGTGTGACCAGGAGGTGTCGGTGGGGCATCAAAGGGCATGCTCCCCCACGTGGGTGTTGTACTACTGTGGTGCTGCTGCCAGGGCGGGGGGCATGGGAGAAGGCTCACGTGGCTTTCTCTGGTGGCCTTCTCTCCCTCCCTGGTGAGAGGCACATCCTCTGTGCTGCTCCCCAGGCATGCTCCAGCCCTGCAACTCTGCTTTTATTGCAGTAACTCCCCTTCCACACCTTCTCCCTTCCATACTTGGATGTAGCTTTATAAGGACAGCTCTACAGCTGTCCCTCTTGAGCTTCCCACCCTTCAAAGGAAGACCAAAGAGGCTAGAAATTTTTACAGTATCTGGTAACAGGCTATCTCCCAGGGGGGATTGAATTATCAGTGCTGTCTCTTATAGTGAGATCAACAAGCTACTCTGTGTATATTTTAGATAATGCCCTTATGGCCTTTTAAAATAACATGCTCTCAGATCTCTCTCAGCATCACCTACAGCACAAATTCTTTTTCTCCGATTTTCTGTAAGCTGCCATAATTAGATGGATTAGGGGAGTAAACAATCTATCATTTACCTTCTTGAATGTAGTAGATGAAACTCTGCTATACAGCACCACATCCCATTAAAAGACTGCCTCACTGAACACAAGCTATTTCACAGTGATGGAGGTCTTAATAACCGTGCCTAAAGGAAAGTTATTATTGGAAAGAAATATCAGGCATATAAGCCATGGCAAATGCATGGACGATGTTAGGGCTGGAAACTCACATCATCAGGTTGTGATCCAGACCAGCAGGCAGCAGAGCAAATATGCTACTGGACTGCTGTGCATAATCTTAGACTTCAGCATGTGTACCCCGTGTACACCCCCAACTTGCGTCCTGCAGACATGCAGAAAAGAATTGAATTTCATTTCTGCGTGTAGTGCCTTTTGCCATGTGCCCTTTCTTATTTATTAGTTTTAACCACTGCATGCCACACTACCAGTGTCTCTCTGCAGTACACAGCATTGCCTTGCAGTCCTTTTGGTTCCGTGTGCACCGATGTTTTTGCCAACCCTACCTCCTGCTTTCATTTCTTTGTGCATTTTTTCTTTTTTTTTTTTTACTTTCTAACATCAATGTGAAGCTTAGTTCAATAGCACAGCCATGCAAAATTATCTAACCACTTCTCTGATGTGGTTGACAGACAAGGCATTCTTTAGAGAGGTGATTTGAGCTGATTGAGTTATACCAAAAGAGGTTGCAAAGATAGCCCTAAACAAATACACAAATTTTCTCTGTTGTTATTCATAGGATCCTCCTATTCAAGTACTTGATATTTTTACTACCCTATTCACAGAAATACCAAATGTTTTCTGAATGTTAGTGTGGAAGATTACCTTTTGGCTCCAACAGCCACCCAGCAAAACATTTTGTTACTTCTTGCTTGCCAATACTGATCTGTGGAACTTAAACTTTGAAGAAATGTATTGCTTTTGACAAAACTTCCTTCTGGAAAAACTTCAATCCAGGATTAAAGCTATATTCATCAGGTGGGTAGACTATCCAAACACAGAGCAGCTGAATAATCCCATTAGTTGGGCATTCATCTGGGATGTAACATAGCTTCAAAATTCTGGTGAACCAAGCTGGGCAGGGGCCTGAACTCTTCTACAAGAAGTGGAGGCTTTGGGTAACCTAGGATGTGAATCCCTCTTTCTTCACTTAACCCCTTGTTTCTTGCTGAGATAGAAAAAAAAGATTTTTTAAACAGAGGGTAGAAATTCTCTCTCACTTTCTAAAGATGACCTGCCTTAAAATCCAGAGGATGAAATACTTTCTCTTTTCTTTCAGCCATTTTAAAAGCCTCTTTCCCACTCACTGAGCAGATGCAGGGGGAGTCAGAAGACCACTCAGCTTTATACAGTCTTCTCCCCCATTGCAAATGGTAGGTGCAGAGCCTCGAGTTCCCTATTTTTGTGCTAAGTTCTGTAGAAAAACAGTGAGAGTCTCTGTCCCAAAGAGTTCAACATATTTGGTGAATACTCTGAATCAGCTGTCATGGCCACCGAGTTGCAAATATCACAAAACCTGAGACCCAGCCTTAAACAGGTAAAATGGAGCTGGGTGTTGCTCCAGACCATTTGACAGGGAGACTGAAACATAACACTGCCCTCAGCATGTTTCTTGCTCAGTACTGCTGACCATGGTCAGCCACGTTGCACACATTCCTTTGTGATGAACCATTTAGACACATATATGTTGGTGCTGTTCATCTACTATTAATGAATAACAAGTACAGCTCTAGAAGAAGGCCTACTTTTTGCAAAAAATGCATCACTTCATTTATCAGGTGAGTCATTTATCCATGTGAGCTATAAGCTTTTAAAAAATGTATCTGTACGGTAGATCGAGACATCCTAAAAATGCAGTATGATCCAGCAACACCTACAGAGGTCTCAGTGTTAGCACAAAGCAACGAGTGACTGAAATATATATTGTCTCCTAGTAGTTACAAAAAAATGCCAGAACTTGTAATGAAGTATTTCTAGAAAAATGAGACTTTCCAGAGGGCACCCAAAATTCTGGGCAGCATGAGGTTACAGCCTTCCTAGAAATGGCATCTCTGTCTATGTCAGTGTGGCCTCTGGATCCACGTTTCTTCTGATTCAGGAGTATGCCCTGAGTTTTCTGTGTCTGGTCAGACAAAGAAGCCAAACCACAGCAAAATTCACAAATGCTGTGGCCCTAGATGAGGTAGGGAAAGTTAACATTTAGACATGATGTGCACAAACATGCATGCCTGCTGTTTGAGAAGTGGAGTGTGTCATGTTCATTGCGTCCTGCACAGCATGTGGGTATAAGTGTGGAAAGTTCTTCATCTGAGAGGGAAGAAATGGAGGGAAAGGTGGAGCTGAGAAGGAAGGCTAGGAACACTTTTCTCTGCGCTACTAATTTCAGCACTGCTGCAGCTAATTTGTGTTTAGACATGAGCAGCTGTCGTCCCTGTGCCTTTTACATCTTCATAGAAGTCAATCACGAGCTGGCATATCTTCCCACTCTCCCCAGGTCTGGCTGCTGCTTGAAAACATTGTTTCAGCCTAAGAATTGCATTTCCTGGTGTTCATGATTTTAATGCGAATGCTCAACAGTAATTTCATATCCTTTCTCTTGGACAGTTTTTCTTTGGCTCATCTAGTTTTGAATGTTGTTGGGTTTTATAGGGATGCTTTCAGTCAATATTTCAAATGAATAAAATGTTTCCTTTAAAATCCAGGCATATCTGAGGTTCATCAGGCCAAAATAAATATACAATGACTTGTGAATTGCTGACATGATGGACAAAGAAGCAATTTTAAGCCACGTGGATCCCATACCAGAGTGAGCCCATACCCTACCTGAGGTAGAGATAACACTAGTAGAAGGAAAGAAAAGTGACTTGGCAGCACATCAGATATGGTTAAATCTCAGTGGGAGGAGAGCTTGCAGAGCATCCATGATATTTAGTTTGAGGCTGGAGGGGATATGAGGCTCCCGGAGTCTTTGCAAGCTAGGTTTTACAGAGAGCAGCATGCAGCAGGGGAGGAAGCCTGCAAGTGGAGTGCAGCACACCAAAGCAGCAACTAGGTGCCAGGGTCTCCGAAGATGCTGCAGCAGAAGGAACTGATAAGAGTTGGAGCACTGGCCCTGTGGATCAAGCAGAGCCTGCCGTGCTCAGGAAGGTGAGAAAGGGAAGCTGGAGAACTCCTCCAACATCAAGCTCCTCCTCACCCCATCTCTTCCTCTAGATCACCCTTTATTTTTAGCTGCCGTAACTCATCTGCCATTACTTAACTACCACTTCTTATCCCAAAGGACCAGGCATTCAGTTTGACTCCAGAGTCCCTTTTCCCGAAACATATTGGCAATGCTTTCAGTTCACAAAACGGTTTCTTGTACTCCTCGGCATGAAGCCTGCCAACATTACTTTATAATAAACAGCATCCATCTTCCTTGGGAGGGCTGGGATACAAAAAGAGGATTTAGCCTTCTGTTGTCTTTTTTATTTACCTGAGTTTTTTTCCAAAGCACTTTTAAGATACAGAGTAGTCACAGGGTTACTGTGCTAGCCAACTCAGTTGCCTGTAAATAATATCTCTCCTGGAGCTTTTAGTGCTTGTTTCATGAAGGAGAGAGGTGCAGGCCAGAACATTTATCCTTTTTTCTTGGAAGGTACCCTAGTGTCTCAAGCTTCAGGCAAGTCTGCTACAAGGAAAAGTGACCTGAGGCTGGAGGACTGAAGGACATATCCCAGAGCACTGCCTCCAGCCTGCTGATACAATATCAATACAAAGTATAAATGCAAGGCAAGACCTTGTGTCTCAGGTGGCAATTCATGCCATTTGAGATTAACCCTATAAATCACAGGGGCTTTGTATTGATGCCATTGCCATGGGACTTAGGCGTTTGTTTTGGTTTTAAAACCTAGGTCCTAAAGGGACCCTGCAGGGAAATCTTTATCCCATGCAGGACAGTTCCTTCTGAAGAGTTTGTTATAAACCAGGTAAAGTTCCTTCTCCATACCTGTTCCTAAATTAAGAAAAGAGCAAATGGATGGGAAAGATTAAAGAGCACTTGTAATATTTCCTTCTAAGCTGTGCACTTGTCTTACGCCACTCAATGAATCTCTCTTGGGGTTTCAGTGTTTCCATTTTTATTATATTCTGGCTGTAAATGATATTAAAAAGTAAATCTTAAAGATGTACTCAGTGTGAAACACAGCCATGAATCGCTGTTCCCCCTACAGGCTGGCTCTCCATCTGCAGTCGTGCCAATTCCTGTCGTTTCACACAGGCACAGTCCCACTTCCCACCATCTGCACACAAAACCAGCCTGCTTGTCAAAAGCAAGGGTAATTATTAGGTTAGATGCAGATTGAACATCTACTGCTTGGATAGCAGAACATATATTGCTTTCCCAGCCCTTCTGGGAAAATCAGGTGTCTAGAATAAAAGCAGACAGGATGGTCAGGCTGTCCAATGCAACCCAGCTGGATCACAGTTGTTGGCTCAGGGAGCACAAGAGAGCACCCTTCTGGCCCCTGGCAAAAAAACAATGTCTGGAGATTCCCTTAAAGTGCTGAACACATCAAAGGGAGGGTTTCCAGAGAGCAGGCATCTTGGCCTTACCTCTCTAGAGTCATCTTACACAGAGGAGCTTCTTTAGGATGTGAATCCACCAATTTTAGAGCAACATGACACCTATTATGATGTATGAAGTGTCTATAATGTCACCTGAATCAAGGCCAATGTGTTTACCCAAATCCTGGAGCCTCATGTGGGAGTTAAACCTAGGTTCAGTCTCCAGTCTGACCACAGCACTCAACAACTGAGAAGACTGTTTGCAAGTGTCCTAGTCCCAGTTCATAGTAGGAAACCTCTTCCCTGACAGAAAGTTGGAAGTAGTGGTGCAGCCGCTTCAGGGAACTGCTAAGGAAAGAGAGGAGTGTATCCCTTGACCAGCCACAGAGACACTTCAGGTTTGGGTGCGTGGCAGTTGTTTTGTGCTTTTGGTTGAAAGCACTACTGGGTTGAAGCAGCACAGAAGGGTCCCCTGGAAATCCAGTACTGTTTTCTGTGCTAGCTCTGCATAGTAAAGCTGTTTTGAAAAACCTCTGATGTTCTTCAATCCCTTCTAGTATAATGAACTTTAAAAGGCAGAGGAACCCCTTCCCTCCCCAGAAGCCCTCAGGGTCCCATCCTCACAAATCCTGTTTTCTTTCCTACCTCAGGGCACAGATTGACAGCCAAGCTATTCCAAGAATTATCCTGAGAAATACTGGGACTTGTCTTAATGGAAGTGCTTGCAGGACTCTGTACTATCATTTGCAAACATGTTGTGGGTGTATGTAAGTGTGCGAGGGGAGGGGAGCAGGGCAGGGGTGTCTGTTCTCTGTGAGCCTGGAGTTCACAGTTTTGTAGACAGTCCTGGAGAGGCTCTGATGTTTGCCCTGCTTCTCCTCTTGGAGAGCAAAGTGATGGCTAGAAGTGTTCCTCTAAAATAAGGGGCAGGAAGACAATGCAGGAGGAAGGGAAACACTGTTATTCCCTTGGGTCGTGTGTGTGTGTGTGTGTGTGTCTTTATGTGTCTGTGTGTCTGTGTGTGTTGCTTCACCCCCTCCCATCTCATTTCTTAAAAAACAGGCAGGAATTTGGGAGAGGTAGGAGGATGTGGCTTGTCTTTCTACCCCTCCCCTTTCTGCACTGTAAATTCTTAAACAGGCCCAAGAGAGTAAATTGCTTTTTCAAGTTTTATCATCAAGAAGGCAGCCCAGCAGAGTTACAGTTCAGTGCTCAAAGATTGCCTTCATGTTTAGCAAGAAGCTTTCAGGCCAGAAAATAAATAAATATATCTACTGGGAGGGGTGACTCCCCCCTCCTGATGGTACAGAATTTACATTTTGTGGATGTAACTTGCCTTCCTGATGCACTTCTAAGTTTCTAGTCTAGTCAAGTAAATTGCCTTCTGTATTCAGGGTTATAATAAGACCTACCCCAATCAGGACACAGGACAGACGTGCTGGACCATGGAGACAGCTCCACTTAGTGCAAACTATTCCACAAGGCATTATCCAAAAATGACCATTTGGGCTTTTCAGATATGCACCATGTTGTTGAAAAAATAATTTTTTAAGCCTGCTTTGTGCCATAAAGTTTCTCACTTCAGTAGCATCAGATGCTGTTTCACAAGTCCTGATTTTCAATTAATAGCAAAAGTGAAAGATGGGGAAGACTGAAAAGAAGACAATATGTCCACATACATGTACATGTGCTAGTTTCTGACAGAGAAAATTAGAGAAAAGGAATGCCGATAGACAATGTTAGAAAAAAGCAGGGAAAAGAACCATTTCCTTGAAAAATAAAATTGGACATTTGCAACATTAGTTTTTGTCTATTCCACTCAAATTCACTAGGTTTTTAATGACATTGTCCTTTCAGAAGAACTGACCCTCTTTTCAGAAAGCTGAAGGAAGCCAGGATGGATCTTATCTGGTGTTGGTTTCAAAGGCAAGCCTTGGGAAGAATTTTAGCCTCCCTGTGACAAAGCCCCATTTAGGGGGTACAGCATGGCAATTTCTGGTTCCTCCTTCTCTATTAAATCGGTTTGCCTCCCCACTGAAAGAGTAGAAAAGAACTTAAGAAGTCCACAGCAAAGCATAGCTCATCAGCTCTTCAAAAGAAGAGCTTTCTTTTCAAAAAAGAAACGTTGATATTTTTTGGACAGCAGGTGTGCTTGTATTACCACCCACTCTTCTTTTCCCACAGCCTTTTGTGGAACCAGGTGCTCAACACCCTGATGAGACGGCAGTGCTAGGGGAAGGCATGGTGGGGTCAGCTTACCACTCTGACACCTCTGGCTATGCAGTTTATGGCTGAATCCTCTTACTTCCAGCAGCCCATCCCTTGGAGGCAACTAATGGACTACAATGGGATCTGATTTGCAATAATGTCCCCAGGTAGTTAAGATTAATAAAGTTCTCCCCATCTGCCCCTAAAGCCGCACGTTTGGAATTACACTCCAACAGCTAAGCTTAGAGTCCTCCAAGCTGCTGGTTTAGGCTGCCAGCGTATTCAGGTTGACATTACTATGTCAGTTTTAATTTTCACAGAATCTTAGAATCATTTAGGTTGGAAAAGACCTCTAAGATCATCGAGTCCAACCATCAACCCAACACCACCATGCCCACTAAACCATGTCACTAAGCACCTCATCTACACATCTTTCAATACCTCCAGGGATGGGGACTCAACCACTTCCCTGGGCAGCCTGTTCCAATGCTTGACAACTCCTTCAGTGAAGAGTTTTTTCCTAATAGCCAATCTAAACCTCCCCTGGCACAACTTGAGGCTGTTTCCCCTCGTCCTATCACTTGTTACTTGGAAAAGAGACCAACACCCACCTCGCTACAACCTCCTTTCAGGTAGTTGTAGAGAGCGATGAGGTCTCCCCTCAGCCTCCTTTTCTCCAGGCTAAACAACCCCAGTTCCCTCAGCCGCTCCTCATAAGACTTGTTCTCCAGACCCCTCACCAGCTTTGTTGCCCTTCTCTGGACACGCTCCAGCACCTCAATGTCTTTCTTGCAGTGAGGGGCTCAAACCTGAACACAGTATTCGAGGTGCGGCCTCACCAGGGCCGAGTACAGGGGGACAATCACTTCCCTACTCCTGCTGGCCACACTATTTCTGATACAAGCCAGGATGCTATTGGCCTTCTTGGCCACCTGGGCACACTGCCGGCTCATGTTCAGCCGGCTGTCGACCAACACCGCCAGGTCCTTTTCCGCTGGCCAGCTTTCCAGCCACTCTTCCCCAAGCCTGTAGCGCTGCATGGGGTTGTTGTGGCCAAAGTGCAGGACCCGGCACTTGGCCTTGTTGAATCTCAACAAGGTGTTTATGCCAGTCTTACAGGGAAAAATATTTCTGGAGTTCTTTGATTCCAGCAACCAGGAGCATAAGCACAAATCCATCATCTCTAATCCAAGCTCATCAAATTAAAAGCAATCACCCCTTTCACTATGGGTGAAGCCCATTTTTCCCATGCCTTAGTCCAGCCTTAGTCTCAGATCCATCAGAAGACCTGTCATTTTTGTCACTGACTACTTACACCAGTGCACTAATATTGCTATATAAGTGCTTAAAATAATAATTAGAACTCAATGAATAATGGATAAGCTGAATAATTTATTCAGATATATTGCAAAACTTGAACAACTTATTTGATGAATATATTTAATAACTCACTCTGTCCTATAACTTTGTGAATAATATTTTTTAAACTAGATGAGTAATTTGTTTTTAAAAAATTGTAACATTTGTCAAATAAATTATCCATTGAATATTATTCAACCAACTCTAGTAATACTGAGTTACCAGCAAGTGCATTCTTAAATGGCCACTGGAGGCCCAAATAAGCATGTCTGAGCTTTCTGGGAAGACTTTTTGCTTATCTCTAATAAAGTACTTATTGTGATGAAATATGATCTTTCTACCTCAAGAACTCTTTTTTTTTTTTTTTTTTTTTTTTTTGTGGAGTAAAAGGAGACAGAAACAGTAGCAGAAGGGAATAAAGATGTCCACCCTTTATTCCTGAAACTATAGGAACATGCCCATTTTCAGATGGTATGAAAGCTACCACACATGAAATAGTACAGAAGGACAGAAGTTTAATTATGCCCGTGTTCCCGTTCCCTCATCTCCAGCGTAAAACAAGGACAGAGAAAGCACTGAATTCTGAGCTCAGCTTTGTGACCCTCACTGTAGAAGTGATCCTGCAACAGGGTTTTGTACCAGGGGCTAGCAGGTTTGCAGTGTGTAATTGCAGGGTTAGTATCAATTGAAATTGAGAGAGCTTTCCTCAGTTGGGATCTGAAGAGGGAGAACCCCAAGACAGAAGTTTCACCTAAGCAACCCTTCCACCGAAGGGTACGTCCACAGCAAGTGTAAATGGACCCACATTAAGACCAAGAAAGCAGCACCTGTTCCTGCTCCCTAACAATCACCAAAGGTCACAGGTGAGAGATTTTCTTCTCTATTGATCTAGCACATTTTTCCCCCACCCTGGATGCCTTTGTTCAGCTCTGACAGATGCTCAGACCCAGGACTGAGCTTCCCCAAGGAGCCATGCAGTGTACTTGGTAGCAATCCAGCTTTTGATATTGAAGATAATATTTATTGCTCAGGGAGACAGAGCTCATATTTTTTCAACTCCTACCTGGACTGACCTAGTTGGGTTTAGCCTTGAAGAAGAAGAATGTAGCAAAGTGCCCTTAAAGATTAAAATTGATTTTACTTTTTACAGCTTTGCTGTAAAGTCTTGGGCTGAAGTACAATTTGCAGTTATAATTATAGTATATTAAACACACGGTTCTTACTTGTAGCCTTCACTATTCTGGCTCAGATACCTCTGGACGTGCGACCTTAGCGTTTTATTCAAGTGTTCTCTCCATAATAATCTCATTAAAAATTGTATCATGTAAAGATGAAGCTCACATTCCTTCTTTCCTCAATTACCTGCAAAGTCTTTTGTACATATAAACTCAAGGGGCCAAGTACACAGCCTCCCCTAGGACTGTCGGGCACTGCCATGTGAAATGACAGTATTCACAGGTTATTCTTGTTCTTCTGAACCTGCTTTTCAGCATCCTCCAAGATAGGTTTTATTTACTTTGGTCACCCACTTGTGACCACTAGTATAAGACTTTGACCTTAGGAGCAGCTATCTGAAGGAAAGCACAGGGTGGCTTATATAATCTTTAAGAGCTGTGTGAAGCTAAGTCTCAAAAGCACCTGGGTCAGTACTGCATGTGAGGATGTAAGGCTAGAGGGCTGGAGCACTCTTGAGCTTTGCCTGCATTTTCTTACCTACAGAGCAAGTTGCCATGTTTCAGCCTATAAGTAAATATTGTCAGCCGAGGAGTTCGGGTTCCAGTATGAGCCCAAGCCTTGAGTTAGATGGAGCCTTAACAGTCAGTAGGTCAGTTGTCTGAACTGAAGATCATATTTTATTTAACACACTCGGTATAAGCACTGGAAACCTCTTTATATATCCCCACATATAGAAGGATCATCTCTGCAGCAGTTGGGGTTGCACATGCATTCAGCCTAGCTGGTACTGAGTAATTGAGAAGGACTTGGAGGAGGAACAGGTTCTGTATATTTCATACAGAAAGACAAAGTACAAAGATGAAAGAGGCATATGATGTGTTAATAGCAATGCCTGTGCTGGATTTATAGATATTTCCAGAGGGCTGAACAAGCAATTACAGATGGGAGAATGTGGAGAAGCCGTGACTCATGTTTTGGGAAAGGTTGACAAGCTTGTAGCCAAGTCCTTCCAGCACAGAGGGAATGTCCACACACAATACTTGAACCACGGACCCTGGAGCCCTTCTCTCCTGCTGCAGGATACCAAGTCAATCTCATTGGCTTACGCTGCTGCAGTTGTAACCAGCGGCAGGAGAATGGCTTTCCCTGGCATGCTTTCCTCTATCTATAAAACGATGGGTTTAAAGCACGGATTCCAGTAAGACCTACCTTGTCAGAGTCACTGCTTTAGGACAGACAGACCCTGGCCCCCTCATCTCTAATTTTTGTAAGCTTACCACTCCAGCTCCCTTGCCTTAAGCCATTGCAAATACTTTTGCAGATATCACTCATATTTCCAAGTACTTTAAAGGCTTAGTTCAGCTGCAACTGCCTTTCTTATTTGTGTGTATGCCCTGTATATCCCACTTGCTACTTGAGCACAAGAGGCTATATTGGGTTTGCGTGGCAAGGTTTTGGGAGCAGGGGGGGCTATAGAGGTAGCTTCTGTGAGAAGCTGCCAGAAGCTTCCCCCATGTCTGATAGAGCCAATGCCAGCTGGCTCCAAGACGGACCCGCCACTGGCCAAGGCTGAGCCAATCAGTGATGGTGATAGCACCTCTGAGATAACATATTTAAGAATCAGGGGAAAAAAACACTGCGCAACTGCAGCCAGAGAGAGGAGTGAGAATATGTGAGAGAAACAACCCTGCAGACACCAAGGTCAGTGAAGAAGGAGGGGGAAGAGGTGCTCCAGGCACCAGAGCAGAGATTCCCCTGCAGCCCATGGTGATGACCATGGTGAGGCAGGCTGTCCCCCCTGCAGCCCATGGAGGTCCATGGTGGAGCAGATGTCCACCTGCAGCCCGTGGAGGACCCCATACCGGAGCAGGTGGATGTGCCTGAAGGAGGCTGTGACTCTGTGGGAAGCCCGCGCTGGAGCAGGCTCCTGGTAAGATCTGTGGCCCCATGGAGAGAGGAGCCCACGCTGGAGCAGGTTTGCTGGCAGGACTTGTGACCCCGTGGGGGACCCACTTTGGAGCAGTCTCTTCCTGAAGGACTGCATCCCATGGAAAGCACCCACGCTGGAGCAGTTCATGAAGAACTGTAGCCCATGGGAAGGACGCACGTTGGAGAAGTTCATGGAGGACTGACTCCCATGGGAGGGACCCCATGGTGGAGCAGGGGAATAATATGAGGAGTCCTCCCCCTGAGGAGGAAGGAGCAGCAGAGACAACTGATGATGAACTGACCGCAACCCCCATTCCCCATCCCCCTGCACCACTGGTGGGGGAGGAGGTAGAGAATTCGGGAGTAAAGTTAAACCCAGGAAGAAGGGAGGGGTGGGGGGAAGGTGTTTTAAGATTTAGGTTTTATTTCTCATTATCCTACTCTGATATGATTGGTAATAAATTAAATTAATTTCCCCAAGTTGAGTCTGTTTCGTCCATGACGGTAATTGCTGAGTGATCTCCCTGTCCTTATCTCGACCCACGAGCCTTTGGTTATATTTTCTCTCCCCTGTCCAGTTGAGGAGGGGAGTGATAGAGTGGCTTTGGTGGGTACCTGGCATCTAGCCAGGGTCAACCCACCACAGAGGCATATAGCAAATTCATCCCAGGAATAGGAAAAACACCCAGACTTCCTCTGTTTGTGTGCATGTGTGTGTTTGCACTTGTGCGTGCGTGCATGTGCAGGGGCACATTTCTCTGTGGAAACTTTAATTGTACTCTCAGTCCCCTATAAACAAGTATAGCCAATGGATTTTTTACTAGACTCTTTCACTGAATATTTAGTATTAGAAGAGTCCACTTCAAGCTGTGCACTTGCAAAACCATGCAATGAACCATACAGGCATCTGCTATCTTGCCTCAATTTATACTGCAATGGGAGCTCTGTAATGCAAAGTAATATTGAGCTAGCTAGTGTAATGTGGGCCTTAACCTCTAATTGGCAACCTGGAATGCTTTCAGCTCAGCTTGGCTGGACTTTCAGGGATTCAGCCTATGAACTAAACCACTGCAACGTATCAGCTCCTCCTACAATGTTGCTTGAATGTTATTTCACCATGTAATTCCTCACAAGCTAACTCCCAGGTAGACAGTCCAATTTGCTGCATATATAGACATGTTTGGGAACTTACTAAGTCATTTAAGTTGTCTGCTTTTATGATATAAGATCATGACACCTAGGCATATGCAATGTTTTTGTCTCAAGCAGTTCTGCAATAATTAATATTAATTATGTTGTAACGGTTGTATTACTGGACTTTTTCATTAGTTCAGTGAACACCTGATATGCACCAAGGTTATAAAGATTGCGTCATAAGGTGTAGTACTTGTTTGCTTCCTACAGTACAAAATCACATTGTCAGTAAATGGCCAGGACTTCTCCATGCTTCCTGTGTTTAACAAATCTACATTATGCTTTTTCACCATTGTGTCTTCTCTAGGTTGAAGAGTCCTTGTATATTTTGTATAGCTCATAGGGAAAGCTATTTGATGCCTTTGATTATTTTGCTGAATTTGTAGCACCTTCTCTGATTCCGCTATGTTCTTTCTGAGACCAAGAGACCAGACTGCACTCAGTCTCTAAAGTGCAGGTGCACAATGGGTTTTCTAGTGGCATAAAGATATTTCCTGTTGTTGATTGCTATCCCATCCTCAAAATTTCTAATATCTTGATTGCTTTTGGCTACTGCTGTACCCTGAACTGACATTTTTGTAGTGCTATCTATTATTACCTGAAGATCTCATTCCTGATGATAATAGACAGCTCAGAACCCATCATTATATGTGTAAAATTAGGATTTTTTCCCAGTATGCATTGCTTCAAATGCTGTTACTTTACACCCAGTTGCTTGCCATAGTGAGAGGCTTTTACAGTGTTTCATGCTCATGTCTTTTGTTACTTAGAGTAATATAGCATTAGCAAACATCTCACAATTAATTCTCTTTTTCTAGATCATTTATGCACTCATGAACAGCATGAGTCTGAACACAGATCTGTGTGAAGCTCCACTGACAACTACCTTCCCTACAAAAAATTATTTATTCTTACCCTCACTTTCTGGTCTTATGACTAGTTACATGCCCACATGAGGACATTTGCACTTATCCCATGATAGGTTAGGATTTTTGTCACTGAGGACCTTGTAGAATGCCTTTCAGAAGTGTACGTGGACTATAGCCACCAGATATTAACTACCTCCACATATCAACATGGAAAGATGAACACCTAAAAGAAAAGTTCTGTGTTGGAAACTTCCCCAAGTTCTTCATGTTTAGTGCAGTCAGGCAGATTTAAGTTTTTTCTGCTACAATTTTGTTGCCTTTGAAGCCTCTTGCTCCTTGATCTTTCCTTGGCCTTACAGATGCTCTAGAGGTCTCCTAGCCCCTAAGATGTAGCAACATGATTTATAATTAGTGTCTCTGCTTTTTTGCAAGTTGAAGCACAATTCACTTTTTTGGCCTCCCTTACTGAATTTCAGCATTCTCAGCCTATTGTTCTTTTGGGGTTTGGGTTTTTTTTTGTTTTTAGTAGGACACAGCTTTGTGTTTTTTGAAGAATGCCTTCTTATTTCTAAGAAAGCTCCCTTACACTTCAGTTAAGCTAGGCCTTTTATCTTTTGGACTTCCTCAAACGTTTATTGATAGGTAGTACACATTTGCTCTGATCATCCAGCATGGTACCTTTGAACAGCCTCAGTGCTGTCCAAAAAAAGATTTTTGTACTTTAACCACTCATTGTAGCTTCTTTTTAACAAGACCCCTTCATTTTTGTGTCGTTCGGCTTTTTTAAAATTCATCACTACAGTAGTGGGCCTCTTGGCTCTTGCAGGAGGAACAGGGATGTTGGACTTAAATACAGCACTGCCACTGTTCCCAACAGCTCTATGACAGTCACCAAGTTCTGCACATTGGTCAGGACTTCTCTTCTCATTTCCCTGTCTAGTACTTCCATAAAACAGAAATTGGCAGTGTCTGAAAGTTCAGCCCACACATCACACCCCACAGTAAAGTTTAGCCAGTATATGAGGGCAATTATAGTCTTCTTTTATTGTTCATTCCTGCCTTCCTTGACCTCCTTCAGTGTGTCAATCTCTATCACCATCTTCATCAGGCAGTACGTAATGCAGCCTTTTTGCTGTATTTTTCCTACATGGGACTGGAGTTTGATTCATAGGGTTTCTATTACTTGTTGAGAAGGTTTGCTTGATTGTTAATCTGATTTGACTCAAAGCTTCTTTTAGGCTATAGTACCATCCCTTCATCTACAGAGCCCATTTTGTCTCTCCAGTATAATTTTTCAAATTGGTATTACATTGTCCATCTGCTTCTCCTTCCACCAAATTTCCAATATGTCTTTTATGTCTTTATATTAATTTAAATCTAAAAATTCTTTTCTCCCTAGACTTCTAGTATAAAGGTAGATGTATTCATTAAATTTCTTTTAGCTTTATTCTATCATCTGTGCCATTGTGCATTTATTTGTAACTTGGTAATTTCTAGTTTTTGTCCTGTGCTTCACCTGAGCAAGCAGAGTTCTTGTAATGTGAGGATGTGTCCTCCAAACCCCCATGCTCCTTGGCACCCTCATGTGAGCACCCTCCTGTGCAGTGTCGGCAGCTGGAACTCCCCTGGGCAGGCTCCCTCCCTTCCAGAGTCTCTCTAGTGTTGACGGTTTTGAACTCTTATATGTATATAATTTTCCCAACAGCATTACCTCTTCACATCTGCCTGGCCCAGCATGCATTACCAGGACTATTTGGGGAAAGCTGCCAAGGAGATTCTGCTATTTTGTCTTCAAAACCTCTCCCCCTACATCACTGGCACTCACAGGGGTGGTGGCCACCAGCTCCTTCCCAGTGTTTCCCAGAAGCCTAGCAAAAATATTGTGAGACCTGCTGCTTCTCAGCCTGCAGGCAAACCAGCAAACAACCTTCGCTGAAACCACAAGCACAGATAGCTGTATGTTTCATAAGCAATAACCACAACACAGCTGCCCACTCCAGTCTCTCATATGCAGGCAGTTGCTTGTAATCGCACCCTCCTCACAAAACTCCTCAAAAACACACCTGCTTCCCCTTCAGGATAGGGTTTTGAGACCCAAACAGGCACAAAGAGCATAGTAGCAATCACAGACAAATAATTAATAGAGCATGAAAATGGAGAAGCAACAGTGACAGCCATCATGGTCTCACAGTTGGCCACAAGTCTGTGAGATGGCAGGCTCCCTCGTGGACTACAGAAGCTGTTGTTACACCATATGGACACAATATCACTGCAGCATGTTTAAAGAAACGGAAAGGTAGAGGCACATCCTGGCTTGCACTAAATCCTTTTTCAGTTGTCTTTTGAGAGCTGACCAAAATAGGCAGGCAGCGATTTAAAATTGGTACTACTATGTCTCTCCTCACACCCTTGGAGGAAGGTGTATGGTGGGGCTGTGAGGACAACCTGGGCCCTCGCACTGCAGCTGGCTTCAGGTGCCCTGCTGAGCTGTTCCAACTGGCACAACTTCAAGACTTGCGTAAATCATGGTAGAGACCAATTTTCCACCCCTTTCCTTCTTTGCCTCCTCTCCCAAGACAATAAGCATAAGTGCATTCCCTTTTCAGTTATTTTCTCTGACTGAGAGGGGAAAAAAATGCCACATTTGGGAATATAAAATCTGGAAAGTATGAGAAAAAAGAGATAGGAAGCATAGAATTATCCTGTTTTGGCCAAAACCTTTCTTTAGGGGCTAGAATGGTTGTATTGAAAAGGGTTCTGAACTGCTCTGAATTGGGGAGTTTTTCTTTGGTTTTACAGTTAAGTTCTTGTTGGCAGAAAGACCTCAACTGTGGCAGTAAAAATCCTACATTTGTGAGTTTTCAGAAACTAGTAGGAGTCTCTCTTTCATCTCAAAAGGAGTGTCTCTTCTTTGATTTTACTGTCTGCATTACAGCGTAGTTTCTCCCTTCTTTATCATCTGCTTCTATCTGCAACAGGGAGGCAGGGATACAGCACATCATTAAGAACAAGTAAACACCATTAGAACAATTCCACCTCATTGTCACTGCATTGTTTTGAATTGAATTATTGACTCTTGAATAATACCAGGGTTAGGGAGAAGCAGGCAGAAACTAGCTTTGAACCTCACTGGGTAAACAGCCAGCTTACAGCATCAAAAGAAATGGGTTTATTCTAACTGCATGCTCTAGGTGGAAAAAGTTAAGAGCTTTTCTCAACTGTAGCCCACACTCAAATGCCCCTATTTTGGTTCCCTCTACAGCAAACAAACCTGAACTGAATCATAGAATCATAGACTGGTTTGGGTTGAAAGGGACCTTAAAAGATCTTCTAGTCCAACCCCCCTGCCACGGGCAAGGACATCTTTCACTAGATCAGGTTGCTCAAAGCCCCATCCAGCCTGACTTTGAACACTTCCAGGGAGGGGGGCATCCACAAGTTTGCTGAGATGGGGTGGTATGAAATTCAGTTTTAGATGCAGAAGCCCAAGTCTGCTTGTTGGGTATAGAGCTTAAAATAAGGCCTAACCTCCTTTGGCCAGTAGCCTGCACATAATTGTCAGCAGAGGGGAAAACAAAGGCAGCTGCTGGTTATAATGAAGATTATTTGAAAGAGGCGTACTAAATATTTCCCTTTATATCAGAGGAGTAATAAGAGGCAGTAACAGGCCATTTCAGGAGTCAGGATGGGCTAGGGCTGAGATCTGATTCCCACCCCAGCACTAGCCCAGAGCTCTAACTCAGGGAAGATGCTGTTGAGTAGCCAAGTTTTCTCAAGCACCATGAAGGAGCATGCCATCTCAGGACTAAGTACCTTGTTTAAGGAAGCGGCTCCACAGCATCTGTAGGAACACAGTGGGACTGGAAACCTTTGTTCCTTGTTCTGTGACAGATAAAGGATCTTACAAAAATTCAGAGCACAGCTGATTTGTGATTTTTTGAGACCTTGAAATGGCTTCCTTACAAAGTAACAGTGAGATGGGACACTTTCAGTAGTGCTGGGAAGACTGCTGTTGAGAGTGGGAGGGAAACATTAGTTTAGTCAGGTTGATCCTGTGGCTTTAGGGGGTAAGGGAAAATATTTCCTCCCAGCTCTGCTTTTTGACCAAGGAGAAGATTCTGCAGTGTTTCCCTGAAATATTCTCCAGCCAGCGGTGCACTCTCTCCTGGGTGAGAGGGAAGATGGGGTCTCTGTCAGACGCTGCTACCAGGTTGTCCCAGGAAAGGGAATACAGGGAAGACTGTGAAGAAACTAATCTCCTTTATTTAAAAGAAAAAACAAAAAACCAAAAAGTAAGGAAATTGTAAATTTACAGGCAACGTGCCCCCTTGTGAATCTTCCAAAGACCAAAGCTGGTGTATGAGGTCTGTTCACACAGCTCATCTGTCCTTGGGCTCAGGATGTAACCAGGCTTGTTCAAATAACCATTCCTCTCCCTCTCCTTTTGAATCAGCATATTTTCAGTTTGGCATATAGAGGCTTTCTTTCTTGTACCAGAAGCAACATGACATTTTTTTTAAATCTGTCTTTGGCATTTTCCAGCACAGAGAAGATGGGGTCTCAGTTTCTCGAGAGATGATGTGCTCCTGCTGCTTATTCCCTGCTTAATCCTCCAAGTGTGACATCAGTCATCTCCATGAAACTTACTGAGACTTCTCAGGCACAGGATTATCAGTGATACGGGCTCCAATGGGGAATGCACAGCAGGACCAGATGCATGCTAGAGAAAGAGAGAGAGGAGCCTGTTTTCATGCAAACATGACTCATAATAAAGTGTTTTCTGAAAGAGAAAAAGTGGAAGCAGCAAATATGCAAAATACAGAAAATGTACCTGATTTCATAAAAAAGGAATTGTCAGTGATCCTGGCAATTACAGCTCCATTAATTTAAATTCTATCCTTGGGGTGAAAATGAAGCAAATATGAGAGGCAGGAGGAGGAAAGAGAATCACTAAACAGCTGGAGATAAAATTTTAGTAATAAACATGACAATGGGTCCTCAGCCCAGCTGGATTCTTCAGGCATCACTAAAGTACAAATAATAAAAGAATAAATCGTCACAAACAGATATAAAAGGTTTTAAAAGAATTAAAGTAGTAGTGCCTACTGGAAATTCAGTTGGTATACTGCATTTTGGTTTTCCATCAAGTATTTGATATTGCATCTCCCATGAACGTACTTGAATAATTAATTCAGATTGGCTTCAGTAGGAGTACTGCCACAGGGTCTACAAACTGGTGGAAAGAACATTAGCAAATGGTAATGATAAATGGCAGTGGTTTAATTTGGGGGAGGTAGCTACTGGGGTGCCACAGGGATTGGTGTTATGTCCTATCTCATTTATCACCCTCATTAACTGGTCTGGAAGAAAAATAAACAGCTCATTAATGAAATTCACATTCAATGCTGAATCAGGGGGGAGTTTCAAATCCTAGTAGGGATGAATAAAAAGGAAAACCAAAAACATTCAGAGAATACTGAGGTGCAAGGGCAGAGAATTATTCTTTAAAAAAAAAAAAGTAGTAATGCAACTACAAGATCTTGCTTGGAATATTTTTGGGAAAAATATTGAGAAAGAATAACTGTTCTGGATCTTAAGGCCAGAAGATGCTATATTGTCCATTTAATTTCATTCCCTTCGCAATACAGGCCAAAAAAATTGATTCCTCCAAGAAGCCAGGTATTCTAAGTTGTGTGAGCACGTATCTCTCGGAAATGCATCCAGTCTTAATTACAGATCTCAGGTGGTGAATGCTAACTATTTGTTAACAGTTTGCAGGAAAACCTGAAAAAGCAAATTGACCCAGCAGAATTGGTTTATTGACTATAACTATAGCACTGTGTAATCAGTCATTAGGCAAAGTATTATATTACCCATGTTGGGGGAACTGTCTGCTTCTGGTGGTTTCAGCACTGTGAAGATGGAGGACTCCGAACCCAACTTCAAACATTGCCTGTGCTGCTTCTGAGACAGAAGAATACCATTTTACCTCAGCTTTCATACATTTTCTTCTATCTCCTCCCTTATGAATGTTCAAACCTTAGCAAACCTGAAGGATCTTTTCATATTTTTCCTTCTTCTTTCTCTCATTTTTCTCTTCTCTTTGTTTTTTGCCTATGACTTCTGGTTGTGATTCTCTTTTTCTGATGTGATCTGCAATTAGTGGCAGAGATTTCACTTCTTGGACAGACCAGTTACTTGATAGATTGCAATGCTTGCAGAAGCCAAAGACATCTGTTGTTCTCTCAGCCCTAATAAAAAACTGCTTGCTAAATAGTGGTAGAAGTATAATAATGCATTTTTGCATGTTCTTTTTGATAGCTCTTCCTATAATACCAAACACATTTTGATGCTAAACTGGGCACATGCTTGGGTTTTCAGCAATTTGGCTTGGTAATTGAGTGCTTTGACTTAAGTATGAATCACAGACTTATTTCTTATTAGAATAAGCAGTAAATAAGTAAATCAGAAAGGATTTCATAATGTGGCGTACAGCTCTAAAAAAAGTCAAAACAATTTTGGTTTTCTGTGAAGAGACTTGGCATCATTGACTGTTTGGGGCTCTGATGGTGCTGCCACAGAAAGTTTGACCCTCCCAGAAATAGGCAGCATGTGCTTGTTGAAGGGTATAGTATCAGTTATTAGGGGAAATCATAGTATAACATCTCCAGAGGGACTTTCCACCGGTTTGACAGCCTTCCAGCACTGAAACCTACTTTCCCTTGGCTCTTAGAAGTGTTGCAATGAAAGGTGGTAGGACAGGTGGGCAACCTAGTTTAAGATGCTCTGCAGCAGAGCACCTTCTCTACACAGCTGCAAATGCAGCTGGCATCTCCTGTGCTGTTCTGAGCACCATGTCACTGGAAAGATATTGAAGAGCTGGAGGGAGTTCAGAGAAGAAGCACAATTATTATTAGGTAGCAGGAATGCTTGATTGATATGGAAAGATTAAAAGAGCAAGCTATGTACATCTTGGCAAAGCAACAACTAAGAGGAGATATGATAATCACCTCCAAATAAATTCAAGGAAAATCCCAAGAGGAAGAGACTTTGTGCAGGCTTAGTACAATGGGGCATTGCATAATAGGATGAACTTCAGAGAAGGAAAACTTATGAAGTTCGAATGTTAAGAAAAACTTCTTCCTTTCTAGTAAGATGTGGAAGAAGATCCCTGGGGAAGCATCGTTCCAGGACTGCTTAAACTATACTGGTCCCACTACAAGAAAACTGTTAAGGAACCATTCCACACTGATCAAAAGAGGGAACAGATTCCTGAGGTCAGATGGCCTCTCTCTAAAGCCAGAGATCACGGGCTGCTCTGTATTTGCCGCGTTTTCCCTAAATAGCTTGCTGCTGTCTTTTGTGAGAGAGGCATCATCTTGTCTTTAAAGCTGTTGTGGTGTGTGTCATTCAATGAGATTACCACCGGTACTGTATGCACCAACCTGATAATTGTTTCAGGGGGAGGCTCTTTTCTAAGAGAAGTACTGTCTGCAGGATGTATTCAGCAGGTTTTCTTTATTACAGAGTTGAGACACATGGACGTGTAATAAGGAACAAAGGAAACAGAGGTGGCATTGCCCGGTGTGTTACAGTAAAACTATTGAATTACTTGCCAAAGGGGGACCTTGAGTAAAATATTGCAGAGAGGAATTTTGAAAAGCATCTGCTGGTGTCACAGCCATTATCAGTGCTGAATTAGTAGCCATGCAGAGTACAGTGCTGCTTACCAAAGGTGCCGATTCACCAGCAGGGGCCAGGAAGGATGGGTTTTTTTCATTTATGCAGAACACTGCAGACCTGGCTGCATACAGGACTGTAAGGTTTCACCCATAATGTCAGGTGCCGACCTCTGCAGAAGGAGAAGAGCTTGAAGAGCAGGAAATGGCTTTTCAATAAAATAATCTAAGATACGTTAAACAAGACATTACTCACTTGGTCATATGTCCGTTTCCTTAGATGTAGCAGCAATAACAGGGAACACTTTAAGCTGCTCTGCAGTAACTCTCCTAATTATACTTTTACCCCATGATACATGTGAGGTAATTGACTTAGGGGTGGCCTTACAGGGGAATGGAGGCGTCTGTAGCCAACTCTGCTAGATCCTGGCACAGCTGAACTGGGCAGCCTGAGCAGCCTGGTTCCCCTCTGTGCCTGATCTCTCTCAGATTACCTCACATTTATTCAGGGATGAGTGCAGAAGTAACTGGTTACCTCACTGTCACTTATTCAAGTGTCCATAACCCAACTAAACGCCATATGTTCCTGGAGGAGCCAGACATTTCCATTATCTTTTTATTCCTTTATTCACCTGAATATTGACTCCCTGTTTGTATTCCTTCACCTTCCTTGGGCCTGTAGAATAGCTGTAGTGTTAGCAATTGTTTATGGGAGAGCTGCTGATGCATGTGACAAGAAATAGTGCTAATGGTGATGTCTGTTAGCCTGCAAAATAACTCCCCCAAGTAAACTGGTGAAAGTCTCATCACCTGGATGTTTTAAAACCAGCCTGGACAAAGCACTGTAAAATATACTGCAGGGAACAATCTTGGAGTGGCAGCAAGATTAAGTAATGGATTGCTCTCTGGTTCAGCCTAGCAAAAAGCTGTGTGAGAGTGTTCAGGGTACTCCAGGGATGTGCTGGTTTGGCACGTCCTTTCAGGGGTCTCTGCTGGCAGTGCTCCTGTGCAAACACTAGGTTAGATTTGTCTTTGGGGAGATAGAGAGGGAGAGGGAAGGGGGAAAGAGCAAGTGTGAGAGCATGGTATGTTGCATATATGGCCCTGACCGCTGTCTTTAGGACATTCCCCTTCACTGCCCCTGTGCTAGTTATCACTCTCACATTGCAAACCTTTCCACTTATTAAAACTGTTCTTGGCTCTGATCAGCCTCACATCCACCCAACAGTTCTGACAATCCTGTGCTTTTCCTTTTTTTTTCAGCTTCACTTCCCCATATGTTGTTGCTGGAGTCACTGGTAAACCAATGGTGGGCTACTGAGAAAAGGCTGGCGTGCTCAACCCCAGAAAACCACCATGGTGGTTTTGTACAGATTTGGCCAAAAATACATACAATGAGGAGATTAACAGTTCATAGACTTATGCCACAGTGAGAAGAGCTTACTTTAAACTAAGGAGCAGAGAACATAAGAGTCATGGCGATTAGTCTCTGCTAACCTGGCAGGGAATGACAGACTGTAATATAACACTCCCTGTTATATTACACACCTTTAAATCAGGTTAAGGTTAGCTGGACTGGAGCAATTATCATAAACCATGTTTGGTTAGGCAGTGTCCTGCACTAAAATAGCATTCTGAGCCAAAAGTGGGGCTTTCATTTCATTTCTACACCTACTTTTGAATAGCTGGTACTTGAGCTTGGAGTAGTTTTCCCTTCCAATTTTGCCTGAATGATCTTTTTTGAAAACGTCTAGAGCAATGCAGCTTCTGCTGCTGTCTTTGCAACTTTATTCTACTTATTATAATGTTATATTCTGTATAACAACTTCTCTCCTGGGCACTTTCTTAGAAACCAGACCCTTTTTCTTTTTCCTGGCACCCTGCTCACCCACCCAAGTCCTTGTTAAGGGACATTCCAGCCCCCTTCTGTACATTCAACAGCCCTGCCTCAAGAGGTCCAGGCAAGGTGGCTATTCCCCTCTACTCAACTCTCTTGAGGCTGCATCTGGAGTACTATGTCCAGTTTTGGGCCAGAAAGATACAGACAAACTGGAGAGAGTCCAGTAGAGGGCCACCTAGATGGTCAGGGGGTTGCACAAGGAGAGGCTGAAGGAGCTGGGTTTTTCAGCCTGGAGAAGGTAAGGCTGAAAGAATCTAACTCATCTCTACTACTACTACTAAAGGGGATGTATAGCAAAAGGGCAAGAGGCAAAGGTCACAATTTGCAACCAGAGAAATTTCAAATTATTATAAGGAAAATTTTTCACCATACGTGTGGTGAAAGCACTGCAAGAGTGGCCCAAAGGGGCTGTGCAATCTGGGAGATTTTCAAAGCTCAGATAGATAACATCCTGAGCAACCTCATCTAATTTGGTAGTTGGCCCCACTTGAAGCAGGGAGTTGGACAAGGTGACCCAGAAGTGTCCCTTCTGATCTAAATTAATCTATTATTTTATGATTTTGCATTTTAAGATGTGGCTAGCTATTCTGGTGTTCAGGTAAAAGCTCAAAAACTCTTCTGAAAATGTGGGTCAGGCTCAGCAGCCAGTGTCACTTGGGAAATTCTGGCTTGCAGTCTCTTCTGTGCCTCAGGTCTTCACTTGTTGCACCATACACAAAGCTCAGTGCTGTTGTGCTCCTCAGATACTTAGAAGGTAGGAATTAAATACAAATGCTTTCTGTAGAAGTGAAATTCTAGGCAGGAATCCCACACACATACAGTCTTAAGAAAAGTTAAAACAGAATTTATTATTTCATTGTTTGGCTTGCTGACTTTCTGCCTGTCAAAATTACTCTTGTTGATTCCACTGCCTCCCTGAAGACAGAAAACAAAGTTGACAAACGCCTGCCAGGCAGGCAGGTCTAGAGCTGTCATTTGCATTTTCTCAGTCAAAAATTGGAATTTGTTGTCAAACTTGAAATTTCTCATGGCAAAATTTCAGTTATGCAAAAACTGGTTTTAGGCAGGACATTCCTTAGCTAGCTCCTAATAAGAATATATCCTTTTTCCTTTTTTCCATCTCATCCACTTAGCCCTAAAATGATTATAGCTCTTGTCATAAACTTACCAGACAATGTAACATAATAGATCTCCTGTCACAGCCAGGGCATCTAGGTTTTCCCTTAATAGTATTATTTAATAATAATGGTTAAAGTGTGCAATTAAAGGTGAGTGGAAGCTACTGCTTATTTTAGCTGTGGCCAGAGTTTGCTCCGTGACTTAAGGAAAGCTATTTAGAATTATCATTTGCAAAATGAGAATACCCTTTTCTATCCAGAAGGAGCAGCAACATCTTAGCCTGGAAGGTCTGAGTCAGGTGCAGTTTGCAGCCCTGGCTGCTTCTGCCCTCCTCCTTCTCCTGCCCTCATTTGATGGGAAGGCATCACTCAGCCAGGAAAGATAATGCAGATAGGAAGGTAAGGTCAGCTGATGAGAATTTGTTTTGCTGATATTGCTGCTGCCACCCACCAGCTTGTTGCCTGAGGGTCTTGCCCTTTGCTCTGCAGGGTCACTTGAATCCTGCTGAAAAAAATGCTGCTTCTCTCTTAGACCTCATGAAACACAGCTGCTGTTTCCCTACATCCTGGACTCTGCTGCTTCATGGCCTGATGTTGGTATAGCTGATAATCACTTTCCTGCCTGTTGGAAAATTGCTGAGGCAATGGTCTCCCTCCTGCCACCAGGCTCCGGCAGAAGCAGTATTAATGACAATCTTCCCCTGCTATGAGACAGCTTTCGCTGGCCAAATCTGACTCAGTTTCCAGGAATCCACCTCAGCGATGACCTCCTTTAGACCTCAAGAAAGCTGGTGATGCTCAGCCATGGTCTTTGGAGAGGGCCCTGAAAACTCAACCTTGCTTCTCATCTTACTAGAGTAAAGCATGGAAATGCTCCCCGTGTTAGAGGGAGGTGGTTGGGGAGGTAGGGGTGGGTGTGCTCCCCTTCCAAAGCTGTTCTGCAGAAACTTTGTGGTGTTTGTACTTCCCTCCCCGAATCTGCTTCCTATGGGAGCAACGAATTAGCCACAGGAAGGGAGTGGGTCCTGGCTCAGCCTGCTTAGACCCACAGACAGAGTAAATGGCTTTACATGGAAGATGGGCATAACTGGCTGAATCACAGAGTTGTCTGATATTTCAGAGACAAACCTGAGACTCTAATTGAAATGCATTTGATGGCTGGAGTTCAGCCCCTATTAGGCAAGAATCCACGTTGTAAAGTGAACCAGCTTTGCACCTGTTTTGTCCCAGCTGGCATCTCCTGTCTGAGAAAGGCCCACTGCTGTGGTAAAAGGTATTAGAATAATAATAATAAATCTTATCCATAGAAGGCTTTGATCAAAGAGCTTTCTCCTTTCCTTTCTTTACCTTGTTTTCTTTTCTCTCTCTTTCTTTCCCTGTCCCCTCTATTGTCTGATTATTCTAGACAACTGTGTCTGACGGCCTAAGGGAGTTGACTGTGGTCGCAAAAGCATTCGTGAGGCTGGCGGGTAGGAGCACACGAGTCTCACATACCCTGGTGTTGGCTCACAGCAAAGGGAGCATCTAAGCTGATTAAGTACAGTCTAGCTTTGGTCTGTGTGTCCTCAGTCCCTTCCAACTGCTGACTTTGTTTCGTCTTCTGGGGTCACTTTAAGACATTCACCTGCTCCTGACAGTGCTCTCTCCCTGCGCCCACCACCCTCTCCCACCCCTCCAGCAGTCCCTGCGTAGGACTTGGAAGATCCACATTCAAGGCCCTGCTTGACCATAAATTTTTTGTATGCTATTGTTTGGGGGTTTTTTGGCCACTGCCATCTGTGTGTCAGCTCGCCATCTGTACAGTGGGGGAGTAATTCTGCTTGCTCCATCTTTCTGCAGGTGCCTCTTAGGACAAGGTGCTACCTCCAGCTCTGAGCTGTGCTCACCTGGCTCAGCACAGAAATGGCTCACACCCCACACCTCGCAGCAGGCTCCCATCTCCCTGTGCCTCTCCACGGAGACATGTCCAGAGTGACTGGTCATCATGTTGACACAAACAACCCCAGCTCCTGATGGGCTTTATGGCACATACGGAATAGTTGATGTACAACACAGGATGGCTTTTTTTTTTCCCTTAGTGCAGAAGTGTCTTCCCCACCCTGTCTCCAAACTGTTCATCTTGCCCTCCTCCATAAGCCTGCTCTGTGATCAAGGGAGCTTTGTGTCACATTTTACTGATGCCCAGTTGAGGCACCCAGACTGGGATCACTGAAGAGAAAAACCTCCATTTGTTCTAAAGGCATCCCTCCAAATCTCGTCACAAGCAATCAGACAAGCTTGGCAGCAAGAGCCCTTCCTTTTGTGTTATAAACAGAATGAAATAATATACCATCTAAGCTCCTAACCATGCTTAAATCTGTTTATTCTGATGTTTTCCTCAGGGCATGTCATCAACAAAAGATCTGTTAGTCAGAATATTTTTCTCTCTCTGACTATCTTCCTGTCTGTCTATTTTTAATTATATCAGAATTAGGTGATTGCTGCTGTAGATTAGGTTTACCTGAAGAACATCCACTATGATGACTGTATTTTCATACCTTAGCATAAGCCTTTTGGCTTAGTACAACATTAAAGTCTTGAAATCCAGTTCTCTGAAGACAAGATATCCCAAAAAGTAATGATGTGTCTGCAACAGCAGCTCATCTGCACCTAGACACCCTCTATATTTGAAGGTAATGTATTAACAAAAGCTATAAGATGACATCTTATGTATAACAAATGCATCTGGAATAGAAAACAGTCAATGTGTTCAAACTGTTCTGGTTAATATTGTAGAGTGAATTCATTTTTTGTCTGATGTTTGAGTGATTCCACATCACAACCCAAAGACTAAATTATTGACAGTTAAGAAAATAATAATCTGGATTTCTGGACTATTATAAACAAAAAACAAACAAACAAACAAAAAGAACTAGCCCTGGTTTGTCTGTGAAGTTTATAAAGTCTGTGTCAGACGTAGAACAAACCTCCAAAAGCATTAAGATTCACAACAGACAAAGAGCTGAACTTGAACTGTTCGGGGCCAGCAGGACTAATGCAGTTTTGGGGTATAACTGTAAAGGAATAGTGAATCATGCATTGAAAAGACTTAAACTCCTGTGCACAGGTTAGTAAGCTAGGAGGCTTGAAGTAGAAGTATGTTTTGCATGTGGAAGCCCCTCTCCCTGGGGAGAAATACAGAGCTCACACCCACTCTAGGTGAGGCAGGCAGCCTCACGGTCCTTGCTGAGTCCTTGAGGCACCAAGGAGCAGGGTGCCCTGCACTGCAGCAAATCCTTGCCTGCTCGCATGACAGCAGCTTTCAAGTCAGCTCGGTCCCACACCAACAGGAGCTCAGAAGAAACCAGAGCCCAGCCTGGAGCAGCTAATAGGTGACATGTGAGTATCCGCAGGACTTCAGAGTCCAGAGGGTTGTTTGGTGTGTTTGTTTTGTTCTGTTTTGTTTTAAAAAAAGAAATTATAGCATGCTTTTTACTATAAAAATACTAAAATTAAAAGTTCTGGCATGGTTGATGACCCACTATGAGCATTGCTGACAGAAGAACACTGAATCATGTTCTACCACCCATTTATTAGAAAGGTACCACAAAACTGGACAGGATGGAGAGAAGAGTCACAAAATGTAATTCAAAGACTGGGGGTAAAGAAAGAACAAAAGAGCCTGCTGCATTTCAGGGAAAGACTTAAGGATCTCAATCTGTTTTAGTTAATCAAAAGTAAAATGGAGAAGTGGTGTGGCTACAGGGTATAATTACCCACATGGGGAGAAAATACTGGCTACAAAAGTGATCTTTAATCTAGCAGAGAGAGACATAACAAGAACTAATTACCGGAAGGTGAAGCCCAGCAAATCCAATGTAGTAATGGGGCACAACTTCTTAGGAGCACAGATGATTAATCACTGGAACAAAATACCCAGGGAAATGGTGGGTTCTCCATCTCTGTAGTCAGGTTGAATGCCTCTCTGGAAGACCTGCGTTCAACATGAGATGCCAGACTCCATAAGGACACTCCCAGTGAAAACCTATGGCCTGTGTTGCACCAGACCAGTTTTGGACTCTTCTTTCATCTCACATCCACTTTCCCTCAGCATCTCTTCTGCACAAAGACCCTCAACCCCACACCAATAACGCCACTTTCTCACCTTAACTTTGCCACTTTTTCTGCTGTTTCTTCCATGGCCAGTTCTGGGAAGAAGGCTTGGATGCCCAGCCTTTTGCTGCTCCTGATCTCCATCCTCTCCTTGGCCTGGACATCTGCCCTTATTTTCCCCACACCATACTGTGACAGCTCTCCACTTTGCTCCTTACAGCCTGCTCTGTTTCTTTGCATGCATCCCTACAAAATCTGTCTGTGCTACCAAACAGCAGAAGGAACCAGGGCAAGGAGCTCCAGGACAAAATCTGTCACTGTCTGCTCCCACTTGCAGGCCACCCATGCTTCCCTCATGAGACTGTCCTTCCTGCAGTGGTAGCTACCCTCTGAGGGACACACAGATCCAGAAAGGGCTTCCCAGACAGAGTTCCCCTTGTCCTACCACACACCTTACAGCATTTGGCCTTGGGGAAGTGTCTGCTCTGCCTCTGTTCTGCCTCCCCCTTCCCACCCCAGCAGTCTGACCCAAGGCAAGGGAGTCAGTCTCGCCACTGCTCCCACTCTCTATTTACCAAAGTAGTTCTTCCCATTTTATATCCAACCCACACACACTTCTCTGGTAATATATTCACTGCCACAGTTAGAGCATTTGTAACCTGCAGAGTCTGTGCCAGCCTGGAGACAGAAGGTTTCACTGAATTGATACAGCTTTGTAATAAAATGACCCGCCTGCTGGCATTTCAGGGCCAAACATGCTTTGAGGGTGGCTCCATTGGTGAAGCCCATTTGTCAAGAATGGTGCAAAGCTCCCGAGTCCCACCAGAATCCTCACTAAGTCTTGGCAACCAACTCACGTTAATTTCTAAAAATGCTTTTTTTCATCTTCAGCTTGCAAGGCAACTTTATCTCTTCCTCCCAGGAGCGGGACCTGGCTAACACATTTATCAGCATCGGCATGGATTATTAAAAGCAACCATATCTGGACCTCAGTTTAAGGTTGCCACTCAATTCCAGCTGGTACAAAATGTTGTCTTCTGTATGGTTGAAGCCACAGCAGGCAAGCAGAGCTTCTGCTGTAGTCCCTTCCCTAGCCTGAAGATAGGGTCTGACACCAATTCAAAGTCTCATTTTTCAAAGAAGCTGAAGGACCAAATTTCAATCTGTGACCCCTGTTGACAGCTGGGCTCCTCTGAGTCAATGCCTCTGAGAACTGACAACAAAACAGCTCTGATCAAAGGGAAGTCTCTGTGGAAATTATTCAAGTGGGGAGCAAGTGCACTCCTAAGCCTGGGGGTCTCTAAGGGATGTCACTAGGCTTTCCTTGGAGACAACTTTACTGCCATCACTGACACTAACAATACAAAAACCTTTATTCTCCCCACCTCATGCCCTGATTCCCTCATTCCCTCCAAGGAGAACAGCCATCCATGCAGAGTGCTGACACCAAAAAAGGAAACTGCCAGAGGGCCCATGAACTCTATGTGGGATTTAGTGACTTTTTTTAACATGAAAAAGTGCTTGGAGGCTGCAGTAATGTATGTGATATAAAACTCTACAAAAAAGCAGGAGAACTTGACCTTGAGTTTCTAGGTCAGCTGTCAAAGAAATAACCCTAATTTCTAGCACTCTGGAAATGGGTGCTGAATAAAGGAATTGCACAGATGAGAAGTGCAGCTTGTAGATGCAGATGAAGTCTAGTCCACCCAACTCCAACTTAATTCTAACATCAAATACATTTTCAGAGCTCACTCCAAAAGCACTGTCACTATACCTGCATCATTTCCATTGGCCCAGGAAGAGCTATGTAAGATGTTGTAACCGAAGAGTTTAGGTGCAAGCCTGGTATTCTCTTGTGGCTTTCCTAACATCAAGATGTAAGCCTGATCTTAGACCTTTTTTTTTCCCCTCTAGTGATGGGAGGGGTAGCAGGAGCCATGAAGGAGCAATAATTTCGTACATTAAATATACATGCATGTATGTATATATTTGTAAAGAGAGAGAAAAAGAGAGTTAAGAAACTGCAAAATCCATGAGCCAATTACAACTGACTTTTTTCCCTTCCATCTTTTTCCATTTATAGTACAAAATGGGCCTTAAGCTCCAATTCCAAAATACTCATTGCAGTAATTCCCTCTAGCAGAGAATCATTATTTACTGCTTGCATTCTCACTTCAAATAGGAAATATCAAGCTGCAAACATAGAAGGAATGGGGTTAAAGAAAGGTACTCCCATTTTGCTCAGAATGGCATTCCTAGAAGTGTTTATTGCCATGTAAAAGCTGTGAATTGCAGTTGAAATTTTCACTGAATTTTCAGTGAAAAAACCCTAGTATTTCTGGAGCCTTTGTAGGTGATATTTATCTCTTGACCCCAGTGTTATGGCATGGAGTAAGGCCACAAAACTAAACACTCTATCACACAATCACTGAGTGTTGGTGGAGAGCAAGGGGAGGCTGCAGTGGTGAAAAACTGAGAGATACCAAAAAAGAACCATCTTGGTAACCAGTGTGACCTCACTTGTGATGTCAGCAGCCAAATATTGGTGATAATCTACTGAAAGTTACTAGAAGTCAAGCATTAGAAGGTATAAAATTACATGAGGATCATGCTTGCAGCTGCATTCAGGATAACACACTAATGTTTTCGCCAGGCTAACAACGCTAGTCAATTAACAAAAGTTCCAGGCCAGACTAGTAACTGAAAAAAGAGATGCTAATCCAGTCTCTGAAGTGCTGCAATGCACGAAGCATGGGCTTACTCCATATGTTCTCTCCCCCCTTGCAGAGTAAACGTCAGTGTTGCTTTTGCATGTTTAATGACAGTTTTCTACAACCCACTGAGCCTAGGAAATATTAGAGGAGCTATGAGTGATTAAATTCAACTGTAGTGAGGCCAACTCATCTCACCATTCTTCAAAGTTGGTGGAAAATGTACACCAGTAAGAGGTGTGGGTAGTAAGTTCCCCAGCACTAAACAAATCTGCCACCCTGCTTAAAGTTTGTGTCAAAGAGGCAGTCCCGCATGTGTTCGTGCCTGGGCCCCCGCCAGTCCACCATCCCAGGCCTTAATGCTTGTTGGTGGCCTCTGCACTACACCCAGCCTCACCCTGATCTCTCTACAATGGGATTAATTAATTTATAGAGCAAATAAATAACAGGAGGCTATGAATCATGAGGCTATTATTCCTTCCAGGGTTCCTGTTCTAATTCAGAGCAGAAACCTTCTAATGATGCCATCAGCTGCAAGAAAGGAAGCTTGAGTCATCATAGCCCCTGGATAAAATGATATGTGTGCAATACACAATTGCCTCTTTGTTTAGATAAGCTGGCTTTGTCACCCATGAGCCCTCTGACTGCCTAATAAGGAGGAATCAGTTTGATACTTGCCCCCACTGCAAGCTGAGAGCCAACATGCTGTAATGCACCCACTCTTTTCCTTCCACTTAAGTGCTGAGAGATGGATCACAAATGGCCATTTGCAAATCATGAAAAATGTGCCTTATTTGTGCCCAGCACACTCCTATAATGCACCTACTACATCTTCACAGACCCCTGCCCATCTCCCTCCCTCCCTTCCTAGGATTTGTTATGTGAGTCAGGGATGGAATAGCTCGTGATGCTCAGCTTTGCCGTGTGGCTCTGATGTACCTACAGGCCAGAACCAGGAGAGGTCATAGCAGCTGCAGCACTGAACTTTTGGGCTGGGATCCTCAGACTGGCATCCAGAGCCTGTGCTAAGGGCCCATGAATGCTATGGCTCGTGGGAAGAGGGGGTCAGTATGTCAGGGCAGCCTGAATATTGCACCGAGCAATGTAGTGAGCATGTGGCTGAGCAGGGCTTAGCTCTTGCGGTTTCCTGTCTTTTGAGAGAGTAGGAGTGCCCTCCTCAGCACTACAGGGAGATGTTCTCATTCCATCTTTCCAAGGATGGAAAGTGAAATGTTTGCCCCTATCCAGTGGTGGGTTTGGGGCATTCTCTTCCTAGCGGAAAACCCAAGTTTGCTTCCCTGCCCAGTAAAGTCAGATTCATACCTATCTCTCGCAACACTCATTTGAGTTACTTAACAACCTGCCCATCGTTTAGGCTTTCCCAGCCCTTATCCAACATGGGCCATGAGGCAGAGGGGAATGGTCGATCATCAGGTTGGACAGCAAAAGAGTAAGAGGGACTGTTGCTCTCTACTCCACTGATCAGAGCATTTGCCTGGGCAGGAGAATATCTGGGTTTGGCATTTTACCCTAAACAGTTGTTGAAATGTTAGGTAATGGTTCCCCGAGGCAGAGCTTATTAGCTTGGTCACATTAATATGACTCAAATGCCTTCAAACTGGAGCTTGCATCTCAATGCACTGCTGCATTGTGGAGATACCCAGATGGCAAAGGGCTGGCTCTGATGTCTCTAGGCAAGTCCACCATTGTTAAGGGAAGTGCCATACAACAGCAGAGGATAGAGCATGTATGGAAACTATACATGCTTTTCCTTTGCTCAGATTCCCTGAGTGAGTGGCAGTGCTCTGATAGACCCTCTGATACATGCTTCTAGAGCTCTTCTAAAAAATATGTACTAATGTCATTCATAAGCTCTTCAGCTGTGCTCTGCTAAGCAAATCCTTGCTTACTACCTACCTTTCAATGTCTGTTGCTAACATATTTTCTCTTGCCTTCACTTCCTTTTGCAGATGCCTGCCAGAGTTGCTCAGAGACTGGAAGGCAATGCCCAGCAGAAAGAGTTTCCCAGCCTTTTTCCTGCAGTAGGTGGCTTCCCTATCACCTTTAATAGCCGTTGGGATTGGACCCCTTTGTTGCTGTTTTAACCAGGCTTGCCAAAAGCTCACTTTCCCAGCTTCAGTGTAGGAATTGCAAATGTTCATCTTTTGATCAACTGCCAAATGCTTCCTCAGGAACAAGGAGAGGGATGGCTGCTTAGTGAAGCCAGGCTGCATCCTGAACTACAGCTTTCCAGCTCACGCATTTTAGATTGCACGCTTGTTCAGAGTGCAGCAAACAGACACCATAAATTGCAGAAGGCTATGAAGTCCAATCACAAAAAAAGATCAGAATAAAATTCAGGAGTATTTTTCTTCCCTGCCCTGTGTATGTTTCCTACAGATCACAGCAGTAGGAGAGAAGTGTGTATGCCCTAAGAAGAGTGCTTCTTTTGCTGGGAGTCTGGGTCCTTTAAACCTGTTTTAAGTTGTTAAAGCATTTAAAATGTAGCCAGGTCACTATGTATTGAGATTAGTTACAGGGTGTCGTGGTTTAACCTCAGTCGGCAACTGAGCACCACGCAGCCGCTCGCTCACTCCCTCCCTCCCCCGGTGGCATGGGGGAGAGAATTGGAAGTGCACAAGTGAGAAAAACTCGTGGGTTGAGGTAAAAACAGTTTAATAATTGAAATAGAATGCTAATAATAATAATATGATGATAATAATAATAATACACAAAGCAAGTGATGCACAACACAATTGCTCACCACCCACCGACCGATGCCCAGCCAGTCCCCGAGCAGCGGCCCCCCCGGCCAGCTTTCCCCAGTTCATGTACTGAGCATGACGTCACATGGTATGGAATGTCCCTTTGGCCAGTTTGGCTGTGCCCCCTCCCAGCTTCTTGTGCACCTCCAGCCTTCTCAGTCAGCAGAGCACGGAAAACTAAAAAGTCCTTGGCTAGTGTAAGCATTACCTAGCAACAACTAAAACATCGGTGCGTTATCAACTTTGTTCTCATCCTAAATCCAAAACACAGCACTGCACCAGCTACTAGGAAGGAAATTAACTCTATCCCTGCCGAAACCAGGACACAGGGTATGTCGGTAATGAAAAAAATAAGCATGTAACCCTATTTTATAGAGACCTGCTCTCCACTCAAGGCTGTATGCATTGTGGTCATTCTGCTGGAGCCAAAGGAACTGCTCAGAGCATGCAAAGTTAAGCATCTGTGTAAGTCTTTCCAAGATCAGGGTTGTAAGGCTAAATTAGGGAAAAAAAAAAGGAGAAAGAGCTTTTACAGTGCTTGGTTAGTATGGGATTTTCAAACATTCATATCTCAGTTAAATAAAAATCAATTTCCTTCACAACAAGGCTGGGCATTGTGACTTAGGCATAGCTATTTCCATGGCAAATCACAGTTTTCAACTGTCAGCCATTTTGCCCATAAAAGTTGTTGAAAAGGGTCACAAGATACAATGGGAGAAATATATTCTTCTTCTCATTCTTACTTGAAAATGGTCTGAATACTTTATATGTAAACTTCTCTAAATTATTCACCAAGCATGGCAAATTTTAGCCTAGAAGGTGGATGTTTCACAAGCTACAACTATTGGAAAATACAGTTTTATAATAAAAACCATTTTGCCATCTTAAATATAGAGCTAATTGTCACTTACTTTAATACCTGGCAATATGGTTTTATAAATATGTAAATAACATATCATTTTGCATCTAGTACCTTGATTCTAGGCTTTTAAGACTTCTAGGAAGAAAAAAGTAACCAAATATGAAGCAACATGATAAAAATTCAGGGCTTTTTTCCATTCACTTTTGAAGCACAAGAAGCATAAAGGTATTAGTGTTTGCAGGTGTTGGAAGAACTGATAAGGCATTGGCTTACTTGGTTTTACAGTGGGATCATTCTGCTATAATCCTGCAAGAATTTTAAAGTGATAAATGTAAAGGAGTTTCTCATGCCTTTTCCTATGCTAAACAAGACACCCCATCATCACAAACCATATTCTTCAACTTGGACACAGGTCTCTGCTGTGTTGCAAAAGCTTCTTTGGAAGATCAACTCCAACAGCAAAGCAAAAAGCCAGTGCCTTCAACTCCAGAAGGAAAGCTACCATTCCACCTCTCAGAAAGAAGCCCCCTCACCACAGAAAGCAAATATTCATCCTCACACCGAACTCCATCTGGTTAGTGCTCAAACTGAATTAAATCTTTTTTTGTTTTTTTTAATGCTGCAGTGTTCCAGCTAAATTATTTTCTTTAGTTACAAGACTTAATTAACACCTGCTGAAGTCAGTGGAAAACCTCCTACCAATTGAATGGGAAGTGGTCAGTCTTACGGAGAATGCTTGGAGTGATAGGATAAATAGTGCAAAACGGCAGCAATATGTGGACAGATATGTTGGTTACACGTCATAGACACAGTTAATTACAGTAGGATTTGGGTCACTGTGGTATCCTGAGGTTCTATTTGTATGTCTGTATACATGTTGCTGAACATGCCTTTTAGCCCTCTGGTCATGATAGCTCCCCTATTTCAAGTTGCTGTTGTGCCTGCTACTTGCTATGAACCCATACAGCATTCGGTAGGAATTCTTTTTTAATTTTTAATGGAAGGTACAGTGTGATTCCTTGTGGCAGCAGATCTGCTCCACAGGAAGTCTTGGTCCTTTGGAAACATAAGATGGTCACTTTCCAGAACCACACACAAACTCCAGCTTCTGCCAGATGCAATTTCTCAGCCAGGATCAAAGCAGCTATGGAAAAACAACAGAAATGGCAACAAGCTTAACAGTCCTTTCTAATGACTGGTCAGTACACAGTACCAGAGGATATAATTCTAAATCTGCTCCTGGGAAACACAACTTACCTTCATTTGCTTTGTATGTCAGGAGAGAAATGCTACCTTCTTTGTTGAGATATGTAACTCCACCTGAAGCGCCAAAGATTTTCTCTGTTGATTTTTGATTCCCTGTTCTCTCAGCATAAATGTCTTCTGTAATGTCAAAGAAGGATGTAATTCTTGGCCATTTGCACAGCATATGCTCTGGCCTGAATTGCAATTTCATGCAGATATGTGTGAAATACAGAAGCTGACACAGTAGAGTGGCAGTCTGCCTAGTTCTCTGTCCTACCTCTGACAGCCATGGATGCACAGTTCTATCTAAAGAGACAGCCCCAGTCCCACCCTCACCTCAGAACCATTACATCTTTCTTCCAACGCTGCCTCAAAGCTTTCACGGGCACTGCGGATCTCACACCCTGTCTGTGTGAGAGCTGAATCCCACACATGTTATGCAAACCGTGGCCACCCAGAATCACTGCTAGGTGACAGGATGGCAGGGAAAATACCTTTTCAGAACAGAGGTTCACAACCAAAAGAAAAAGTGTCACACTGTACCACCTTAGGCAGATACGGTGGTAGCAGCCGTAACAGTACAGCTGCCAGTAGCATTTTCTTCCTCCCCGCTAGACCTTGTACTGCTTTGGAGTGGCTAAGGTGATACTACTGGTGCCTCTGTTGCCATCTGGGGACATGAGGAATTTAGGATGTGGCAGACTTTGCAAGGATGCAAAGTGACATTCAAGTCAGGTCTAGCCCTAAGGTAGAGAAGCAGAAAGTCAATTCAGGCAAATATTATTGAGTGATTTTAATACATTTGTTGTTTGGGGTTTTTTTTCCTTTCTTGTCGGTGTAATTGATCCTTTGGAAATTAAAAAAGAAAGATTCAGCAAATTCATTTTGGGTTATAATGAATAACGGCTTTTGGGATGATTGCAAAGTGCCTGAATTAGGACAAAATATAAATTTGTAGATGTACACAGAGAAAAAGGATAAGGAGAAAAAGTAACATTTATGATTTATGAAAAATTCTTCATTTTACTGCTAATCATAATGGACTCCTGCTGCTTATAACCTTATTGTATTCAAAGGGGTATATTCATTTCTTGCATAGTTATGTGCACATAGCTCCTATTGAAGCTAATAAGTGTTATGTGCTTGCTGTGACAGGCAAAGAGGTGCCACACAATTAAATCATTTAGTATAGCTGCATTGTAAATAATAAAAACAGACTAGAATGTTATAATTATAGATAACATTGCTCATTTTTAATTTTAAAAAGTATGTATAGCATTGGCCTTTTGGCCTTGTGCTTGAGGGAAGACAGAAATGGTCACAGGCATTGGAGGCAGTGGGAGGATAGGTTTCTGTGCATGGTCAAGCTCTCTACAGGCCTCCAGCAAGTCTTGCTATGTGCTCTAAGGAGACTGCTTAATCACTTTCCAGTAAAGCTTCCCATGGGTGCCTGCAGGGCTGGGAAAGGCTACCCACTTCACCAAGCCTGAAGCAGTGGAAGAACTAGATGTTGGTGGGACCAGACACCACAATAAACATATCATAGATAGCAACTTTGAAGAAACAGCAGAGATGTCTGCATTGACCAGGAAGAAATTAATATCTCCTTTTCAAGGGTATTAAGGAACCTGCAAGTAATTGTCTTGCGTATCTTGGTTTGGTATATTTTAGATGTGATCCATTGGTCAGGGTCTGACATCAGAATTCAAACCAGTGGCAAGATATTCAGCCAGTGCAGTTATTTTGTGTGTTCCCTTCCAGGAAGAGTGTGTCAAGATATACCTCAGACAGTAACCAGAGCTACAGGTAAACTGGAAGATGATCATATTTATATATAAATAGTGCCATTTTGGCCATATCATTTCAATTTTGTATGGCAGGCTGAGATGAACTTTCAATATTAAAAGGCAAAATGGTGCAGCTTAGCTATTAGACTAGAGTCAAAAGTTCTTTTGATAATGATGAACCAAAACATTTCCATCATGCTGACTGAGATAATTTCACACAAAGTGATGTAGATGAAATTGATACATCCTAAAAAAATACTTTGATTTTGGTAAATTATTATTTTTTAAAAGACAACCGAAATAATGTTTTCGAGTCCTGAGCAGTATTTTCCAAACTTTTGCATTTCCCTAAAGGAAACAGTATAAAAAGAAAATAATGAAAAGTTCACAAACCTGGATAAGGTTTGCACTTATATGCAAACTTATATATATGTATATATATATAGTGTATATATATAGTATATGCACTTAGGTATCATAGATAGTGAAGAAACAATTCATCATAGTACAGTTCAATATGTATAGAAGTGTTTGAAGGACCACTATCTCAGGCTGCTGCATTTCACACAGTCCCAGGATGCCCTGACATGAGTAGTCTTGAATACAGCAGTCACAGGACACCCTAGGAAAGCAAGGGTAATGCAGAAACCAGAAAAAAGCAGGTTCCAAAGCTGAATTCTTCAGAAAATTTGTGATGTTTTGAGTTTAGACAGTCAGCAGCCTGATTTGGAACAAAAGGAACCTCGTGGATTGATGGAAGTTGCAGCAGAACTACCCTTCCCCCTACTTCACCTTAGAAATCAGCATCATTGTCTTCTCATGTGATACACAGCATTTAATGGAGGAGCTGCTACCAGTAATTAAAGCTGCCAAATTTTCAACACTTACACAGCACGCACAAGCCCATGAATGTTATAATCTGGAAATAAGGACAAATATCCAAATCCCTATTTAGTTAACAGAATAAGTAGTACTTATTCTCAGATGTGCCAGACCACCCAAGGCTCCAGTTTAATTCCTTTCAGAGGCTGTGGACGAACATCCTCCTTCAGATCCAGCTGTGCTGCTGGATGTTACCACTGCAGCTGTTCATCTGTTGTGTCCCCTGTCCTCCTGTTCCCGCCCCTTCCCTCCCCTAGTGTTAAGCACCCTTTTGAACCAGCCCACACAGCAGTTTGTGTCAGCATTCCTTCGTTTGTGCCAAGTAAAATCACCCAGGTTAGTTTAATCGGTTTAAATAGGAGGTGGCAGTAGTGACTGTAGCCCTGAGTGGCACCAGTCTTTGGTCAGCAAGGCAAGGATGAATGGCCAGCAGGCAGCAGCCTGGGAGCTTATGAAGAGAACTAAAAAACTCAGGTGCAGAACAAAGGCAAAAAGCCAGTTCAGACCTAATTCATCCTTCCATGGTGCTGGGGAAAAAAAAATGCAGGACACTGCACTGGTCACTCCCGCAGGTCTGACCTGCTGATCTCATGCCATCTCCTGTATATCTGGTTTTTCAGCTTCTCCCATGATCTGAAGTGTCTCACCTGCCATGAATGGAAATACACTATTCATGTATGACTACCATCCATCCACAGTACCTGGAGTACATCCTTTATTCCTCTGCCTGGAAATGCTGTACCAGTGACCTTTGAGATCCTTGTTTATTTGATTTTTTTCAGGGATTCAGACAAACATTGCTAGTCAAATATCATTGCTTAGCACAATCAGTCCAGAAAGAAGTGTCGTTGTTGCCTCCAAGATACACACTTAGCAGCTGTGATGCAACCAGGGAGAATCTAGCTCCTCATGAGTGGTGTGTTCCCGTCCAGGAAATCCCAGTCAGAAATGTGGCAGCATTACCTGGATGACACACATAATCCAGAAAGCTTGACTGGTCCCAAAAGCACTGGTTGTCCTGTGTTTGGGGATGCAACATTTGCACCTGTAACACATGTTCTCTTTCAGTCAGTGACTCTGAACAGCAAATCCTGTAGCCTTTCTCATTTAGGAGGTGATTCAGGCTGACTTTCTCCTCTGTTCCTTTTGCCCAACCCCAGCTGTTTGAAGATGCTGCCATGCAGTCAGTGTTTGCTAATAATACTAACGTGTCAAAATGGTAACATGTCAAAATAGTAGCATCCGTGCGAGAGACAACCCAGTCTCCTCATCCCTGTCTTTGAGGAGCTGTGCCCAGTGAGGCATGAAGCATACTGGCAACTTTCTCATCAAGAGAAGCTCAGCTGCAGAGAGCTTGGGAATTCCCATCCAAATCAGCAGACCAGGCTGGAGAGCTGGGGTGTGGGAGGGAGTGCAGTCCGTGAGAAACCGAATCAAGAAAGTATTGACTAAATTCACCTTGCCCTCAGTGAGGACAGTTCATAATCCTCCCGGAGTCCCAATGGGAACATAAAAGCTTAAATAATGAATCTCAACGTCTCCTTTGTGAGGCACAGTAATGTGACAACTCTTTCTCCTCCTCAGCTTCTCCTCTGCAGCTGTTTGATTCCCAAGGAATGGCAGTGAACTTACAGATTCTTCCCTCGTACACAGAGGGGGAGGGAGCATCCACCAAGGAGTTATTCTTACATTTTCAGTCACCTCCTGTCCTGCCCCAGCCAATTATGCAGTTGTGATAGAGACTGTTAAAAAGTGACTGTATTCTGCCCCAGAGCTAGCTGCATGCAGAGAGGTGAGCGAAATCTGGGCTTCTCTCAGTTTCAGTGTCCTCTGGATTAAAAATTAAAGAGGAGATATTTGTGTTAACCTTTCTCATAACCTGGGGAAGAATTTAAACAATTTGAAACCTCAGACAGCTTCAGAGAGATTCTGCAATTGTGCTACCAGGCACAGTTATGCCTCGTAACCCTGAGGAAGCCAGGGCAAAGGCTTATAGTAACAGGTAGCACTTTTATGTATAGAGACGCTGATTCTGATTTCCACTACCCTTCCAATGGAGTGGGACCTTAAGGTGAAAGTAAATATTATTTTTGCACAATTTTTCCTTGCTGTTACATCAGGGATAGACTTATAGGGAGGAGGGTTGATAGGGCTATAGCTCTGCTTACAGCATGTACTGGATGCCATGTATACTCTTAGCCACAGGTTGGGGGGCGGCTGCTTCTCTTTCCCCGTTTCCTTAGATTGTGGTCACATCCCACTCAACTCTACGCTGCCAAAATTTGTAAAAAGACCTTTCTGTAAATGAGGACAAAAGGCCATATACATTTTTTCAGATCAGTCCCTCTTTTGTTTTGTTTTGCAATAGGTAGTGAAAAAAATTATTTCTATAGTCACAGTTGTGTTACAGAGTTCATCTGGGAAACTTTCTAGAGAGGGATTAGAGAGCAGAAATTATCTTCTTGTGGGTGATAGAACCTGCATGTTCCAGGGTGCCTCGAAGGCTTCTATCCCATTATACGAAATAATGAGTGGTTCTTTAAGAAACTCCAATAAATTATGTCCTCAAATGTTACAATGTTACTAATTTTCTTTGTACAAGAAGAAAAAAACATTAAGCAGAGGTATGAAGGACACCTACAGTATCCCTCCTTTATGACTCAGGTCTGCCCATCTTCACAACCTTTTCTTCCGGACTCACCATTTGAAGTCTTTTTTGCTCTTTCCTTTCCAGAAAATATTCACACTCTGAATGGCCTAATTTGCTAAGACAAATTAATCTAATTCACTGTAATTAGGAACATGGTAAACTTCTACTCATGTACGAAAGATGAAAGGTAACAACTAGCAAGTGATTATTTCTATCAGTAGGTTTCTGTATAGCATTTCAGACAAAACATTCCTGCTCTTAATAGCTTGAATGTCTCAAAAGAAATCCATGGTAACTTGATCAACAGTGTTTGAATGTTTTCACAGGCTGGATGTTTTTCAAGAAATAATGATATTTGAATCATCTTTCTTAATGAAGAAGATAGCATCAATACAGTGTGCCAGTTCTGTTGCTTAGTCACTCAAAGTTGGCACTGGCTTCACATTAAGGTTGTTCACTTGGTGACTGTAGGGTGCTAAGGCCCTGATCCAAGAAAGTAATGAAGCACGTGTGCCTAAACATAAGCCTAAAGGTAATTCTTCAGACCATCTCGTGCTCAGTGCCACGCTCCTGCTCCAAGTATCTTGCAGAAACAGGATGGGAAAGCCAGGAGGGAAGGAAGATGGGTGTTATTTGCAAACACTTTTGACAAACAGATCCCAGTGTGGAAGAGCTGACATCATGCAGCACCTGGAGCGATGGTCTCCTGGGCAGATCCAGGGTATGCGAATCATTCACATCGGTCTCAATTGCCTTGAGGACCAGGAGGCACAAAGCCATTGTACTGAACCGCACTACAGTGGACTGCTGTAACTGGCACCTCTAAGCATGATAAGCCCACTGGAGCAGGGACCCTGTTACTAGTTCTGCTTTTCTTCCTGTGAGATATCTATGACAATCAACCTAAAATTACTCAGTTAAAATGTTCCCTGCATCCACTGCGAGGTGTGAAGTGGGAACTACAGACAGATGTAGAGCCTAGGAATTATCTAAGCCCAAGTTCACCCTTTGCCAGGGTCTGGCGGGTTGTTCAGGCACCAGTACAGCATGCCCCAGGCCTATGTAGCTGATCTGTGGGCAGAGAGGGGATTTGTCTCCCTCCAGCTTCTCAGGATCAACAACCAACAGAATCTGATTTGCCCTGTCTGCAAGCCTTCTGGCGTGAGAAAATAAGAAACTTTGGCTGAAGCAATGGGATCTAGCCACAGAAACCACAGACCTCAAGTTTCCCAGATTGGGGAAAATCTGTGATAAATGCTGGGAGCTTACGGCTCTGCAGAGACCCAGTAAAGCAGGAGTATGTCTGTGCAACATCAGTCTGCACAAGAGGGAGGATGCAAATAGTTTGGATTCAGTGAGCTAGGCACACATCAGTTTGTGGGGACAGTCTTGAAGGAAGAAATTGTTGCATTTTATTTCAAGTTAATTGTGTGCATATTTCTCATCAGTATCCCATGGTCAGACTAGAATATTGGAAACCTCTCCTTTTTTTTTTTTTCTCAGCTGCATTCCAATTCTTTGCAGAGGCAAAATCACTCATGAATCTTAAACAGCTTTTGCACAGAATCAGCTCAACTAATGAAAAAACAGAGAAGATTGCCATAATCTCTTGAATCTAAGGAGTAATATAGAGCACTGATTCCATCAGGATGAGGAAGAAAGAAAGTCTTGAGAAAGATGGCCAGGTGCATTATTAATTTTTTGCAATATATTTCTTTAAAAAATGTGGGGGAGGGAGCGGTGACAGTATTTTAACAATACCATTATTTTACATCATCCTTCTCCTCATTACTTATGAACAGGCTGATGCTGAGATTTAGCCCAGGAAACAGCTTTAAGAATCTATATATTCTTGGCTACAGTTCACGCCCTCAGACTGTGCCAGAACTCCAACTGAATGTTAAATATCTAATCTACCCATGCATTTTTAATGCACACGTTACCATCATATTGAAATGACACTGAGAGATAATGGCAACTCTTTTTTTTTTAACAAATAAAAGGCGGTACCCAGAAACTATACTGAAACAGTAGGTGTAGCCAAAACTGACATACACTGCAAAAACATATGATTTCTTCCCAGAGACGATGTGCCATGCACAGTATAGTAAAGAGTATGGAATTAGATGTGACCACACTTGTGGATAAGGTTTGCTGGTCTGGGAGCCCTTCATTTGGAAGATTTAGACAGATCTGAGCTTTATTCTAGTGCTGCCCCTTTGTGTGCCCTCAGCTAAGCCACTTTAGGTGTGTTTGTCACTCAAGGCAAGATGAGTGATGACTCTTCTGCCAACACTCCACAGACTTGCTGTGGAGGTGGAAGCCACACCAGCCTGTCAGCTCTCCCACACCGACCTGGGTCAGAGGAGGAACTCCGGTACAGGCACAGCACCCCATCTGTGAGGGTTTTCTGGACCCAGGGCTTGTTCTAGGGTTTCTGCACAGTACTGCTCTGGGACATGTCAAGGCACTAGCTTGGCCAGAGGTCTCTAACCAAGCACTGCTTTGGGTGGACGTTCCTTTACAGATTGTGAGGACAGTCAGAGAAATTAAATGGGAGGAACATGTCTCCTCTTTCCTGCCATGGCTTCTCTTGTCTAGTTAAGCACTGATGGCTTCAAGGCTAGGACTCTTCCTTAGTGTTTGTACAGATACACCACAAGGGAGCTTCAATTTCAGTGGCAGCTGCTAAGCACCACTGCAGTACATGATAATTAATATGAATTAATTGTGTATACCAAAGAAACCAGCTGACTGCCAGGCCCTAAGTATCTACTTCTGAAAAGATGATTAGCCATTTATTTTTCTTTCCACTTATAAATACATACATAAGTGTATATACATATTTCTTTTCTACAGAAAAACTGCAGTGATTGACCATTTGAAAAATAAGGTAAATAAGGCTTGAGATCTGGAGAGAATGAGAGGAATGTTCCTAAACCATGACATTTTCAGGATTTTAAAATGGTGTCTTCCATTTTTTTAATTATTTCTGGAACAAACATACTATGTTTTCATTACTGCTCAAGTCTCTGGTCCATCAAGCTTTTCTCTTGAAAACAGAAAAAGGCTCAGTGCAAGGGGAAGAACTGGAGATCAGCTGCTATATAAGCAATTTCAAAAAAAAAGAGAGCGAGATAATCTATATCCCTGGAACAGATTCCCCCAAACCTAGTCCCCTCCTTCCTGGCTTCCTAAAACATACAGCTTACAGTATTCTTTCATTTGTATTGCCTTCTGCAATATTCTGCTTTGGGTTTGCGGCTCGTAATCTAAAACGTGCTTGCTCCAGTAGTCAGGACCAAGTTCTGAGGAGTGATGCTTCCTCACTGGCAGAAGGTCTTTTTCCGATAAAAGAGGATGAAACCCTAGCTAGTCAAAGCAGTTAGAACTCTTCTAACTTCTAGCAGCAGTTCACTAATGACCTAAAGTGGGATCCCTGTTCAATAATCCTGCAACAAACAGAAATATTTATGCCTCTAATGCAAATACTGCTTCTGGGTTTTGCTCACCCGTTCTGTTGCTGAGAGACCTGAAAAATATGGGTACTCTGTTAGATCCCAAAGGCAAACAGTATCACATTTATTTTCCTGAGGGAAATTAAGTTCTCAGCTCATGTCTTTACCCCAAGGTGTCCAAACACCATCATCTTCATTCCCTATTTCAGGTGCTGAAAAGCAGGCAAGGTGACTTATGCTCCTGATGTTTTAGTTGCTTTTTTTCTCAGGAACATGATATGTATTTTGTCCTTGTTTCCTCTGGCAAACCTGGTACGGTGGAAACTGTGACAGGAGGAAGTACTTCAGTTGCCTAAAGAATAAGCACCTACTTCTCAACACCAGCTAAAGTTAGCTGAAATGAATCCCACTTGTAGTCACTGCTACTTTCTGGGTAGCTCAAAGCTATCTGTTATAAGCTGCTCATGCTGTGCCAGCAGTCTTGCTTCAATCAATGCAACACCTCGCACAGTGAGATATGACCCAGCTAGAGGCAGAACTGATTTCCCTTTCTTTAAATCAATGAATTCTGCCATTGATTTTCCTTAGGACCAAAATATTTCTATATCTTTAGCATAATGATATAAGAATGGCCTTGCTCGTTAAAAGCAAAGGTCTGTGCAGCCCAACAGATTAAAAAAAAAGGATGTTAGAAGCAAGGCTGGGATAGAGTGATTATCCCCATCCCCGTATGTGTTTCCAGGAGCTAGAAACTATGTTATTTCCTGAGCTTCTAGCTGTGTCTACATAATTCAAAAAATATAGCCTTTTTTTGGCCTAATGCCAACAGCTTTATTTAATTGTTGTTGTTGTTTTAATTTCATTACATTTGGGCTTTCAAAATTTCCTGTGGCAATAAGTTCCACAGTGCCATTGAATACTTACATTGCTTCTTTTAAACTTGCTGTCTAATAAATTGTTCCCTCCCTCCACTGAACCTTGTCATCTTCTTCATGAAGTTTCTAGTTCTATATTTTCCACACCTACCTTATACTTTTTTTATTCTGCCAGGAGACCAGAACTGCAGATAGTATTCAAGATGTGAGCACAGCATAGGTTTGCATGGTAACAAAAAGTATGTCTTTTGTCATGGTCTCTATTTCTTTCCTAATAATTTCTAATATTCCATTTGTCTTTTTGACCACTGCTAGCTTTGAGCTGATGTTTTTGAAGAATTATATGTAATGATTCCTAAATCTGTCTTCAGTGGTAACAGCTCATTTAGAGTCCATCACTGTGAATGTATAGTTAAGGTTGTTTTCCTCCGTGTGCATTACTTTGCATTTATTGACACTGAATTTCATCTGCCATTTTATTACCCAATCACTCAGTTTCTCCAGCTCCTTCTGCAAGCCTTCACAAACAGTTTTAGCTTTGACTGCTGTAAATAATGTGATGTTAGCAGCTGGCTATGCCAATTCACTATTCACCTCTTTTCCAAAGAGAGTATTTAGAGGCATGCTGTGCCTGTGGGACCACACCAACCTCCCTCTTCTGGGAAACTGCCCCTACCTTCTAAGCCCTTAAAGCACCAGGGTGCCCTGACAGTCCCCAAACTGCCCTGTATTTCTGGGGTACCCAGGCCATGTAGCTTTCCCCTGCTCTTTCTAGAGACCCATGCTCATCCACACCTTCTTCCCATACTAAAACTCCCTTTGTCCATTCCCAGAGCCAGGCCTCCTAGTCCCAGCCCAGCGGGGGAGGCAAGGAGCATAATTTTAGTTTGTTTCCTGCCCAGGCCCCCCGAAGAAGCTCTTCCCGCCCCTGGCACGGGTACAGCCCTCCCGCGCCCGCCGAGCCCCCGGTGCCCTTGGTCGGCGCGGCATGGCGCGGACCAGCCCATTAGCAGAGCAGTGGCCCGGCCGTGCGCACGGCTCCCTCTGGCGGCGGCCGACCGGCATGGCTGCCCGGCGGGATCTTCAGCCGGGTCGGCGTGGGCACCACCACGGCGTCTCGGCGTTACTGACGCACGGAGCGAGCAGGAAACAGACTACTGGGGAGGAAGGAGGCAGGGAGGCTGCCAGGCTTGCGGCTGAGAGGTGGCTGCGAAATAAACCTCCAGGAGTGCAAGGGCAGTGCAGGAAGCACTCCAGAACTTGAAGTTTGAAGCTTTTGGAGAGGTGTTTGTTAGTGCTACAGTCCCCAATCCCTGCTAGCAGTGCCAGTCATTCCCTGCTGCACTCGCTGCCATAGTCCTTCCCAAGGCATGGGACTGTCACAGCACTTTAGAATTTATGTAGGTCCCAGCAACAGTGGCAGATGAATGCTTTTACAGGAAAAAAAAAAAAAATCCTGTTTGCTGTTCTGTTCATATCTTCCCCAAATGGAGGTGGAAGAAGAAAATAAAACTGAAGCTCTTGAAGAGGAGTAGCTAATGAACAGGGAGCCCAGGACCCTGCCAGAGTAGTACTTTTCATCTGGGAATTTATCTGCCGTAACTCAGAGCTCAGTGCTTTTGTTAGCATGCTGCTAACTGCTGGCAGACCAGCCATCTGTGCTGTACAGTGCAGACTGAGAAAAGCTGAGAAAGAAGTAGCTTTCTAGTTAATTCTTCACTTGCTCAGGGAGAGGGCACTGAGAATGGAGGGTTCATCTCCCTAGCTCTGGGCAGCACTGTGTGTTGATGCAAAAGCCAGTGCTGTAAAAGATAACTCCTTCACCAGGCTCACTCACCAGAACAGGACTAAGTAACCTTTTTAGGACTCTGTGCTAGCTCAGATAGTTCCATGGGTCTTAGAAGCAGCATCTCAGTACAAAAAAGTTCAGCACAATCTTACCCGAGGCAACCAGCATGTTTGAAACTAGCCTGTACGTCTCTGCATCACATGGTGCTGACATGCCCTGATGCACCTAGAAGGAAGTTCAGATACAAATGCTCAAACTACAGCAATGGTGTAGCTCATCTTAGTGCAGCCCATCCACCAAGGGCAGCATGAAGATACAACAAGATTTTTGTAACATTTTTTTTTTCATAAGATGACTGCATTAATTGGGCACCTCTCATCTTACACTCAGAAGTGTTTCCTTGTTCTATACTTTTACAGCACCGAGCACAAGGAGGTTCTTAGGTGCCAAAGGAGAGGTGATCTGTAAACTCAGTCTAGTGCCTTGAGAAGTCCAAGTGGAAGCTAAATTTAGGAGAATTAAACAAACACAGACTCCAAGCTCAGTGAATAATATGACTACAATCCCCACATTAGTAGAAAATCGCATCAATTTGGAGCATGTTTCCAAGCCCACAGCTTCCAACCTTTATTTGTGACTGCAGGCTATTGGTCTGAAGGCTACATGTTTGGATTCTGCATAGAGAGGATCCACTGCAAGGTTGAATGCAGCCATGATGTGAAGGAGGGCTTGTGAAGACACAGAGCTATTCCCTTTTCCTCTGACCTAGCGCATGTGCTGTTTGGCCTGGGTGAAACTTCAAGTGCCAAATGAGGCATTAAATCATCCTCAGTCAGAAAGCTTTTTAACAGTTGTAACTGTAAGCCAAAAAGCAAAACCTTACCTGATCAATATTCCAGGCCAGTCAACACACAAATCAGGTACATCGCACAAATTGCAAATGGCTTCACTCCTTTTGTCTGTGTTCCTCCAAATGCTCCCACTGCACTGTATTAATGTGAGCCAAACCCTAATGCTTTTCTCAGCCGTGAACTAAGTCTACTTGAGCAATGCAGAAAGTGCACTTGAAGTCCAGTACTTGAGCTGTGGTCCAGGGATCCTCAGCCAGCACCCCAGGCAGGAATCTTGGCTGCATGGACATAAAAAGTACACAGATCATTTGTTGGTCATGTTTTGTCATGCAGAAGGTCGCTAAGCAAATGCTTGTTGTCATCCTCTCTCTCTCTCTCTCAGGAAGCAAATAAGAATACTCTCAAGCTGCACTCGGCAGAGCTTCCTCATCACAGACACAAGCCTGTGCAAACTCTCTCTCTCTCTCTGTGTGTCTTTAAAACACTCTCTATGTATTTGGTCTTCTAAAAGGTCACCAGGAAGATGTGTCAACAATTCACTGTGGAGACAAAAGGGGGAGGAGAAGCTGACCATTAGCACTAAAGAACAACTGCAAACTGGGCAGGCACGAGTCAGGTTAAGCAACCAGCTGGGACACGAGGTTTAAGACGCTGTTTGCACATCTTTCTCCCTGCTCCAGCTGCAAATAGAAGAGATGTGCAAGCTGGATTAATCTTTATCATAAAAAAAGTGGAGCCTGGCAGGGTCCACAGACGAAGGACCCTTATGCTGTCTTTGGACTGAAGTGTCCTGGATTTGATTAGCTCAGTTACACCTGGTGAAAAGTTCTTAACGGAAAGATTTTTGTGGAAGGCAGAGACTGTCTTTTTTGAGGGTGATGCAGGAAATAAAAAGATTATGCTGCAGCTCTCCTTGATTCTTTGTATGCCCATTATCCAGGCTGATATTAACTGTGAGTCACCCGTGGATGTTTCACATGAACAGCTACGCTATTTCCACATCCAAAGAGGACGTCTGCATGGTGCTGCACGGTCCCAAGTGAGACATTGTCTCTGCTGGACATTGGTTTGAGCATGTCTGCACTCACATGGTCTCTCACCACATCCTTTTCTCTATTGCATCCTCCCTGTATGCTCTCTACCCTATTTCGAATGCATTCAGTGCCAGCTGTCTTACTGCTTTTTGTGAATTGTGTTATGCCATCTGTATCGTTATTACCTTGCATTATCAAGAGAAAACAGTCCTTGACTATGTATGACTCTGTGTTTATGTGTGTGTGTGCAATTTTTTTACTGCTGTGTAGCTGTGATGTATTAAGGTGGAGCCAAGTGAATATTTAGCCATTGAGCTTGTTATGCCTGAGGTGGATTTTTATTGGAATGTGATACTTCTATTATGAACCATAAGACCCAAGTCCAAAATGTGCAACTTCAAAACTCTTGAATCCAAAATACAGTCTCAGAAAATTAATATTTCAGATGTATTTGGTAGTTCTAACACTTGGATATTAATGAAAAAGCACAGACATGCTGCAAGCTTGATCCAGCCACCATTTGAATCAAAGGAACTTTTTATTTGACTCTTATGGGAGCCAAGCTGGGCCCTGAACACACAATGTTCCAACTTTTTTTAAATGTTTAAGTGAAACTACAGATCTTCAGGTATAAGCAGGAGGATGCTTGAATGCGGCATTCAAATTCCTTGGCAGTAGAGTTTTGTTTATTTAGTACAATTTCCAGATAACCAATGCCAGAATATGAAATGAGATCTAGATGTATTTCCTGTGTCACTATTGTTAGTCAAGTGACAGATTACATGTATTGTTAACTGAGCACTGATTTAAAGGTGACAGATTTGGAGATGTAAAAATAATGTGAGTTTGCACTCCATATTCTTCATAGTTCCTCAAAGGAGTAAAAGAAAATTATTATTTAAAATAGGAAGTGATGGGTAATTATAAATTGATTCTTAACCTCATCTCACCTCTACCATTAGTGTACTAGCATGTAAACAAAATTTAGAAAAGTATTTACAAAAAATAACCACCAAAGCTGACAGTGACTGTCTTGTGTATTCACCTAGTCATGTCAACAGTATAGGGATGGCAATTAGTATGTGGTGTCTGCAGGGAAGTTCCTGTGGATAAAGCACATACAAGGCTGTACCTGCCTTTGCAGAGCCAGAGGAACAAATCTACGTGATGCCCAGGACAGATTAATGCACAGGCATGTGCCTGGGGCTCCAGTTCTGCTTTGATGTCAACAACATCTCTGTTTTCATTATTGAGAAATGCTTTTAGCCCTCCTGGCCATGAAGGAAAGCTGGAAATGGCAACCTACATGTCACGGATAGAGCAACATCTGCTTGAATCTGCTGTCAGCGTCCAGCAGAGGGAAGGGCTGTACCTAAAGAGAAATTATAGGGACTTTTTTTTTTTTCCTAAATAAATAAAGAAGACAGAAAAGATTTTTCATTTTTAAAAATGCTGTTTTCATGAATTTCATAAAAAGAGCACTGACAATCTGAAAATGTTTTCTTTTTCAAAACTTACTCCCATAATAATACAACTAAATGGAACATTACAGCCAATTAGTTTTATTTTTGGCAACCTAAACTGTGAATAAGCTTCAGTATTCAGTCGAAAAGAAACTCACTGCCCTGTTACATTACCACTAGTGTAGGCAGGGGTGGGGGGGGAGAGAGAGACCCTGCACCAGTTGCCCCTAACAGCCTTCACCCATCCTTGACCAGATTTCTCTTTGGCTGTGCAAGGGGACTTCTCAGTGCCTTGCTTTGGCCATGCACAGCTCAGCTGCTCTGCACTCTGTTGAGGTGGTGGGGTAAATTTTCATTTTCTCCTCAGGGTAGGCCGTGGAAACATTTACTGGATCAGAAAATAGCACTACTTTGTAGCCCTTTTTCAGTGCCTCGCCAGCAGTGGCTGACAGCTCATCACCAAAGGAGACTGAATGAACCAGGAACAAACCACAGAGAGGAGTGATCTACCTAGCAGCTCCTAAATAGAAGTATTAGCCTCAAAACCCCTCTCTTGCCTTCTGGGCTGAAAAATGCCCTTTAGTCCCTCTCAGAGGTTGTCTGAACCAGGCAATCCTCATTACCTCCTCCTCCTCCTCTTCTCGAATCAGCAGAGTGCCATGGGGTGTGCCACAGCCACCGTGGTTTTAGTACCTACTGGGAGTTGGAGGACACAGACAACGGACCAAAATGAGCAGAGGGAAGGGGGTTGGGGGCTACGGCTGAGGAAGAAAGAGTTCATGCAAATGAGTCACTTTTCAGGTAATTCATCAGTCCTGCCTGGGAGACAGATCCTCCCACCTTCTGCAGGAGTCCCATCATCTACAAAAGCTTTTAGTGTCCTAATGCATCTGTATCTTAGCAGAAGCAACCTCAAGTCTGGCATTGCCTTAGCTTTCCAATACTTGACTCTGCAGCCTCAGCTAATAATGTTCTTTAGACGGACTTTCCGGTATGTGATTTTATGGATAAAAAGCAGACAGTGCACTTGAAGAGAGGCCAGGTTGGCACACAACTACAGAAAAGTTGCTTTCTACTACAAACTGCAAGGGGGAAAAAAAAAAAAAAACAACTATATAGTCCAAACGATTTTCATAGCCTGTGGCAGTGGCACATGAGAAAATACAGAAATAGGTTTAAAATGTCTGTGGTTGTAAAAACATGGGATGGCTTCTTGCAGGAAATTTATTTGAAATGCATGAAAGTGGCTATGTTAGGTGTCACTCAGGGGAACCAAACTAGGGGTTTTCTGCCCCAAAGGCATAGGCAGCTTTAGCAGCTGGAGCTAAACTTTGGCTCAAGTGTGTGTCATTTGTGGGCCAGGCCACAGAAGGACCTGTTGTCAGCTGCACGTCAGAAGTGTCCATTTCCCTGAAGTCTGAGTTCTTGTGCCACTGCATGAGTGGAAATACCATGACTCAGAGAGCAAGTTAAGAAGGAAAAACACCTAAACCATACTTTTGCCCTGGAATCAGACAATTTATTCCAGTATGCAAATCAACCCCCCAGCAGACCCCCACGCACCCGTGTAGCTTTGGAGATGTCCTGCCCTTATCCAAACCCTAACGGTGACTTGCTGCTCCCCTCCAAAGATCCTGTAATTCCCTGAGCCACAAGAGCCTCTCTCTTCCCCTGCCTCTGCCACTTCAGCACTTGGCCTTTCTCTGGAGGGATGCAGGAAGGAAGCTCCTAATGGGCCCCATGGGACATCACAGGGAAGTCCAGGAGTGAGGAAGAACATCAGGCACATAATTCATGACCTGCCTCAGGCACAAGGGGGAAAACAACAACAGCAGCAGCAACAACAACAAAGTTCTTCTCTCTAGAGTGGATTAATAGGAGCTCCCACTGGAGCCCATTAAACAAAACAAAATGCTGAAAGCCTAGAAATATTGTGCACTTCATCATTTTCTCAGGGTCCCCAGGGAGAGGACGGGGAAAGTTGCGGTGCTACCAAAGTGGGGGGAAGGAGTCTGGGAGACGGCTGGCTCAGGAGGGGAGAGCACTGCCAGGCGAGAGGGGCTCATGTCTACTCAGTAAGTGGATAAACGTCACCTTTGTGTGCCTGCAGGTGATATTTTTCCTTCTGTACTCTGTACACAGATATCTTGTGCTCTCCCAAGATTTTGCAGGGCCTCAGTGGACTGTTTGCTTGTTTTGCCATTCTGCCATCTGGCCAGCCTGACACCACTGTCCCTGGCAGAGGTTGAAATTTTGATGTTTTGTCTAAATTTGGAAGTGACATTTTCCCCAGGTTTTGTAAGCAGAACTAATGAATTACTACAGTGCAATCTCTTACTCTCTCTTCATGGAGTTTGACCTGAATTTTAGCACTGACGAAGATGATGTGTTGACAGCACAGGTTGCAAGGATAATATCTCCCAGTCTGCTCTGCTGATGTATCTTGCTCCTGCCCAGTATCTTCTGCTATCAAGACTTTTTTGTCTACTGCTGTCACTCCTCTGACAACAAAGATGACATTCTCCTCTTGGGACTCCCTTTGTATGGCTCTGAGGACACATCTTCATGCCCTCCTGCCATTCCTGTTCAGGACCTACAGAGAAATTCGATAATACAAACCATCCCAGCTCCCAGCTCATCCTAAAATAATACTTCAGGTCTCATCAGGCAAGAGGCTGTTTGGCCCAGTAGGGCCTGGACCAGGATCAGTTCACTCCCTACACTTTGTGGGATAAGTAGGGTTTGGGGTATTCGACAGGAAAAAGCATGAATGATTGTCACTTTTCCCATTATTAATTTCTTTAAAACTGCATGTCTAGGTGCTGGGAAGTCTAAAGTTTAAAGAAGACAGGACAACTCCCAGCTTCTCTTGTGGTTTCTAGAATAAGTCACCTGAAAAATGGGGCTTTAGTGACCAGCCTTTAACTGATTTTAATTTACTGGCTTTCTTTATAGATATTGTATGCTCTCCACAGCTTCCTGAGGACGGGAAGTGGAGAGGGAGGTGCTGATCTCTTCTCCCTGGTATCCAGTGATAGGATGCATGGGAATGGTTCAAAGCTGAGCCAGGGGAGGTTTAGACTGGACATTAGGACATTTCTTTACCGAGAGGGTGGTCAAACACTAGAACAGCCTTCCTAGAGAGGTGGTCGATGCCCCATGCCTGTCAGTGTTTAAGAGGCATTTGGACAATGCCCTTAATAACATGCTTTAACTTGGTCAGCCCTGAATTGGTCAGGCAGTTGGACTAGATGATCGTTGTAGGTCCCTTCCAACTGAAATAGTCTAGTCTATTCTATTCTATTCTATTCTATTCTATTCTATTCTATTCTATTCTATTCTATTTCTGTAATTCTGTCCCACCCTGCAAAGCTGCAGAAGCCCGTATATGCAAAAAATCAAGGTTGTTCTTGGCTTGTAAATCATGTGGTTTACTGTGTCAAGTAACTGCAGGAGAACCTTTGCATGGAAATCAGGTGGATAAGAGTATCACTTTGCAATCTGTGAGATCTTTTCACCATGGGGATGACTTGACTTAAGGTGAAAGACAAGGATGTAAGAAAATTTTTACTTCCCCACCTGGGCTGTTGCAGTCCCGGTGTGCTGTCCCACAGGACACACTGCCCTCTCGTGCTTGGCTTTGAGAGGCAGAAAAGGTTCAAGCAAGTGACCACCTAATACTGGTTCTGTCAGTCTGAACATTGAATTAATTACTGGTAACTAAAGCACTGTTTCACAATACTGTTTGCAAAGCCTGTCACGTGAAAGGTGTTGACTGGTTAAAATCTATGCAGGGTGCCAGAACCAGTTGGGAACTTTATGACACAGTAATGCTTTTTTCTTGTGAAAATCAAAGCAATTTTAGAGAGAGGTAAGGTTGGCAAACTTGTACACAGTGAAATTTGTGACCATCCCAGACAGATAAAAGCCCTGTTATGCATGCAGTATAGAATTTCTTTATTCCCACATAAATTATCTATGCAATAACTGCTTTCCAGGGTACCTCACAGACTGGACTGCTGGATTTGAGAAAAATAGCTATAGAAATAGAGGAAAATCCTTTGAAAAAAGTGGGTTTAAAATATAATATGATTAGGTAGTTAACGGTGCCTCCTGTTAATCAGGACAGACAGCAGACTTAGGAAAAGCATACATAATATAACTTTTCTTGAATGTTTTTTGGCAAACAAACAGCTTATTTTCCAGTTGCATCTAGGAGACCAGGAAACTGGGTCAGCAGCAAACACATGCATTTGCTCTGCATACATAGAGCACTACACCACCAGGCTGGTGTTGTTTGGATTCATTATTCATTTAAAAAAAAATATGAAAATTCTTCAAATTCAATAGTTTTTAAAAGGTAGTTTTTCCATGTTTGAGATTACTTCATTTAAAAATAAATTAATTGTGGTGAAAAAATAATTGAAAGTTCAACAGCAAGACAAAACATTTTATTATGATTAAAATGAAATGTTTTTATTGAGCTAAGGCTAATGAACTGAAAAAAACCTTTTTTGTTTTTGAGTCCTTGAGAGTTCAACTTTTTGTTCTGATTTGGTGTAGGAGCATCTCTTGAAATCTCAAAATACTCCCAGCATGAGAAGGCTACTTCCCATGAAACTGTACCCAGGAGATGAATGACTCTAGACCAGTCTTCTCAGGAATGAGAGAATAGCTGGCAGCTCCACCCCATTAGTATAGCATAAGCGTTTCCCATGCAGCCAAGACACTGACTTCTGCCTACTGCTAGACTCACTTTGTTTGTGTGTGCTTTTTTTCATATGATTACATTGAAAAAAGCTGTCTACCAAAACAAAACAGTCCAGTGCACACGTGGTTAAGAACAGAGGACAGAAAAGGTCAGTCTCACACTCCCAATCTGTGCATTGCATGGTCGATTTGAAGGTTGGGGGGGGTGGATTACCGTACTCTAGGCAGCTAACTTTTAGGTAATTAATCCAAACTACTTCTTGAGGTTTTCTCTGTTGAAAATGTAGAAAGACAAGTGCCTCCTGAGGGAGGTTAGGAACACTTCTCTCAGGCATTTACCTGAGGATAGCTTGAATTGCCCATTTGGAAGTGCCAGTCTCCTCACAAACAAGACAGCTTGCCATGGCACTGTTTAAAAGATTATCTTCTGCTGGGCATCTCCATAATGGAAAATGCAGTGAAGGCCTAATTCTTTAATTGAAGATACCACTACAAAACAACAGCAGTCCAGCATAGCGCTCGTGATTCATGGGAGGATTCAGTGCCTTCTCCAGATCTGGGTGATGAAGAACCATTCTCGGACACGGGAAGTTCATTTTCATGCATCACTACGGACATTTATTCACTACCAAACTACAACCAATTTGAAATAATGAGCTAGAGGTCATGGACTTTCTGGTTTAGTCTATTACTGATTCCTGGAGCTTTTTTTTCTTTTTCCTGGAGACTTGTTTTTATTTCTGTATATGTAGCTTCTGTAGCCTTCTTCAGTAGGTGGGGAGAGAATTGTTGTTCTTCCCATGTTTGCAAGGATGGGCTACATTAAGCACATTCCTTCTTTATTTTTAACTTTCCATCAGCCAAACAGCAGACAGATCAAAGCCAGTTTATAGCCATGCTGGACAGTTCTCCATGGCAATTGCTGCTCAGAGGCCTGAACTGCTATGAAAAGAACACCCTTTGATCTCTCCAGCCCTTCCCACATATAACAGCTCCTGCTCTGTTCGAAGCAAAGAGCCAGGCTCCCCATCATGGATTAACTAAAGATTTTTGATAGAAAAACCTCTACAAAGGGCTTGAGGGGCCTGGCAGGGGGGAAGAAGCTATATGAAATACAAGAATGGATTAAACAGAGGGTGAAGTTGCTAAAAACCACCTCCAAACTATGTAATCAGTGACCTGGACTCAAACTGTTTGTGTGCAGGACTCTTGCAGTCCTGCTGCTGCTGTTGTTATTATTTTTGGCCTGAGAGAAATATCTTTCTGAGTCCATTTCACCTTGATGGATTATGATGCCATTTTAAATGTCAATTGATAATAATTGTGCCATTAAAAAACCATAATAAATGTTATCGGTTTAAACCTACAGTGTCCCTTTTATTAATATTTCTAATTTATGAGCTTGTTGAGAAATCTACGGAGACAACAGGGCTAATAAATCTGAGGTTAAAAGGACTCCAGAAGGCAGGCTGCATGGGCTTTCTGTGAGATCATTGCCAGCTGTTGAACTTTGAGAAGATCAGAGCAGCTCAGCTGTCGCTGGGGAGATTGTCAGAGTCCAGTAAGGCATAAAGGATGAAAGACAACCTACAAGGACATGAGGCTCCAGAGGTGATGTGGGCAATTTGCAGCTGCACCGTCACTGGCAACTGACAGTGCACCTATGCACTGGTGCCTCTGATTGCCTGAGCTCGTAGACTTGCTCTGAACAGCTGACTGAGCACAAGCCCTTGGCGATGAGGTGTTGTGAGCTGCAGCACCCATGCTGTGCATAAACATTGGACAGCTCTGTCTCACATACAAAATGAGTCACATACAAAAGCGGGAGCTTAAAGGAGATGTTTCAGAGGTGTCGGGTGGAATGTCATCCTGTTATCGTCTTTATCCAGAGGAAGAGACCAGTGGGGCAGGAGCGGTCATGCTTCCTGACTGACAGCATAAATACAATTCTTCTTCCTCTTCGAGACAGGCAATATAGGACAAAAAACTCCCAAGTATTGATCCCAAGTTGATTTTGAGTCCACACACCCACGATTTTTCACTTTCTGAAAGCACACCATATTTTAAAAACCTCACAGGCTTTGTGGACCTCCGGATTTGCCTGGCACAGGCAGGACGAGTTGAGAAAATCAACACAGCATGATTTTGTTCTAGACAGCTGCCTTCTGGTGTAAAGAGTTGCCTTCAGAGCTCAGGAACCCCAGGGGAAGATGTGTTTCCTGCCTCAAGGAATTTATAGACTAAATTAGACAGGTAGCACAATAATTGTAACAAATGAGAGTCATCTGCATTTCCAGGTCAAGCAGAAATGTAAAAATACCCCAAACTACCCTACAAAAGCCATCATATTAGAACTTGGCAGAAAAATAACTTATTCATTCTTCGGTAATTTAAAAGTAAATAATTTCCTGTTTTGAACATAAATAATTTGTTACATTTCAGCAACTCAATCATTTGAAAAAGGGGGTCAGCTGAACTATTTTAATTTGCAAAATGTTCATTTGCATTTCAAGCTTTTGTTTTTTGCCACTCATCTTCATTTTAACATAATACAAAGCAAAGAAATTCCAAACTAGCAGTCATTCCAAAGAAGTATTTCATTTTTTTAGTTAATGAAATAGTATTTATCACTATTTTTCCATTTTTGTATTTAAAAAATATTAAAACGTTCCAGTCTTTTGGTATTACTTAAACATTTTGATACCAAACTGCATTTTTTCTGAAGAAACTTTTGTATGCAAAACATGAGATTTATGCATCATTACACTGCTGCTTCCTAATCCCCTTTCAAGAGTTGTCACTTACTCATCCTATTTCGTACTTTAGTGCTTGTTGTGTTTTTCTATATAGAAGAACAAAAATATATTTCTCAGTTGGCATTGCCTTCAGTTTTAATAAAAAGAACAATACAATAAGACAGAACAAAAATAAAGCCTTCACAAGGAAGCTTTCAAGTTGTAAATTTGCATGTGTGCATCTCATTTAAATGCACACAGAAAATCAACTTGTCCCTGCGAGCAGTAGGGAGGTTTAAAGTTGCTGAAGACAGAACAGTTATACAAACATGCATGGTTTGATTTTGTGACATGGGACTACAGCGTTGTCTCAGCAGGTGCCTACCCAGAGAGAGTTGGTGGTGGTGGAGACAGGCAGCGTATACTCTCTGAATACGGAGATACTCTGGTTTCATTTGGTACATGTCGTCAGTGTGATCATTGAATAAAGGTATTTCACTGAGATGAAAACTTGGAGCGTGCCTGTCCCAGCTCTCTTTTCTTCATAAAATTTTTAACACGAAGGCACATGTATTTCTTTGGGAGCTGGTGTGAGCATTCATAGAGACATAACTGCCAGAAGGCTATGTTTCTTCCTTTCAAAACAGTGTGTATTTAACTCAGCAAAAATGTAACTGGAGCAAAGAGGAGGAGTAGGAGGTGTATTTTTTGCCCTGAGAGTCTCTAGGCTAATTTACCCAGCCAGTGACCTCCAAAGATATGAGTCCTCTCATAAGGAGTGTTGGGACCTATCAGACTTTCCCGTGAAATCCTCCTCCTCCTCCCCCTGCAGCAAGAAATTAGCCCCTTGGAAACAAAGAGGCTTTAATAACAAACCAAAGCCAAAGCTTTCCACAGCAGAGGAAAACGTGTCCTTTCTTGGGCTTCACTCGGCAACTGAAGCAGACAAATCCATGGGCTTTAATCCTGCACCTACATAGAGCCTTTGGAAAAATGGAGAGCAGAGGAGGCTTAAAAACCAGAGGCTCCTGGTCCCTAGAGCTGGTTGCCCTGTGCCTGAAAGCTTTCAGATAAAAGGTAGTACAGTAAACATCAGAGAGTCCAGACACTGTCATATATGCTAAATACACTGAAGGCTGGGTCAAGGACATTCAGCTCATGACAGCTGGGAACTGAGTAAGATTTGAAGCCATTGCTCTATAGGAAGCCAGTAAAAGCAAGAACAACAGCCCCTTTTTTAGTGCCTTAGGCAAGCTGAGTAGGGAAAGTAAGGCATTTGTAAAAGAATGCACCAGGTTTCTCCCTGTGCTTTTTCATGGGTTTTGAATCAGGAATCATGAGGAAAAAGGGGAACCCTTTAAATAAAGTTTAAATAAACTTTATTAAATAAAGTTTTCATCTAGGGTGTAGATTCAGACCATCTTTCTTTCCCTTCCCTCTGCATACAGATGACATGCTCACCTCTTCTCAGCCCATAAATTACCCACTCTCTCATTCTGCCTAAGCAGAGAAGGGGAAGACATCCCTCTTTGTGTGCCCAGCCAGAATTACAGGCACCGGCCGCAAAGCAGGAGAGGACAGCTTGGCCAGAGCGGCATCCCCCTGTGCACATCGACTGAAACAGCAAGGTGTCCTCTGCTTACAGAGAGGAACACAAGACCTTTTGCACCCATGCAACAGCTGCCACCTCATCACACAACCGGGAAGGCGAGAGATCCTCCTTTACACAAATGGCTCCATTGAGCCACTGGCAGAGGGATGCAAAGGGAACAAAGAAAAGCACTTCCCACTCTCTACCCCATGCATTTCATCAGTGTGAAAGACACTTGCTTGTCTACCCCGTTGCCTAGGGAGAAGCTTGATTAATAAAATCAGGTAATTAAATATTCTTCATCACGACAGGCTGCACCATTTTTTACCTCTTTCATTGTTCTTTTCCCCACTGCCCCCACTGCTTTTCCAGTATCTCGAATCTGGAAAAAGCCGAAAGCCTTTCATCTTATCAGGTGTGGTTTATTGCCCCCTGGTTACACAGTAATTTTGGTCTCCGCTCCATGAAGAGGTCATATGATGGGATATCAGCTCGAGAATTGTCAGTTCATTGGACAAATAAGGCAGGGCCTGCCAATACAATTATAAGAGCCCGATAAGGAAGGCACAGAGGAGAACCAGCAGGAGAGGGAGACACAACCATAGCAATTTAAAAGGTGAGGGGCAATCCCAGAAGAAGGCAAGAAATGCCAGTGGGGGCAGGGAGAGGGAAGGAATGGGAGTGTATCTAACCACACATTCTTCCCAAAATAAAAATTAACAAGAAGATAGAAGTGGCTCGGAAGAGGAATCACTGGCATTCATCTGTGTTACCCGGAAAATCTTCTCCCCCTGTGGTGGACACCTGACTGGGAGGCGCAAGCGACTGGTGGGATGATTATCAAGCTAACTTGCCTTGTAGCTCAGGAGAGAAAGAAAATAATGTTTTATCTTTAGGAGTATAGGTGGGGGGTAGAGGGCACTAATTCTATTTCCTAAGCATGTTGCAAGGGCCAACTCTTTTTCTCTTGTGACTGATAAGATGGGATGATGTTGAAAAGCACCTCTTTGGAAAGTTCAGAGGGTTTCCAAAGCAGAAGAAAAGAGAATCTGAACCAAAGCTGATGGCTGGGGGGGTAGGGGGGGGGCTGAAGGATAACCTGGGAATTGCTGGTGAGGGAGGTTTCCATGTGTGACACCTCCTTGTACGTGACAGAAGTTTACAGGGTGTCTCTCTTGCTACTAAATGGCACGAGGGACAAGTATTCATCCTGCCAATTATTTTCTGAACTCCATAATAGTACAAATCCAGTGGGCTTGTCACAGATTTAAGCCTGAAAGCAGAAAAGGAGAATAACTCTCCCACAAACAGGATTTACCAACAAGAAGCAACCCTTCCCAGTGCATTTTTTGCCTGGGTCTGCAAGGAGCACAACTCCTCCTGGGATGGCCATGCGATTGTTCAGAGCTCTGTAAATCTGCGCCAGCTGGGGAATGTTTGGCAGTGGGTGGGGTTGGTAAGACTTTTCACCCCCACTTCTAATGCTGTCTTCCCCAGACAAGGGAGCACAGGTCTTGATCCCAAGCTGATCAGCAGAGAGGAGCAGGCACGTGTGCTCACTCGTGGGTCGCCTTTGTTTCTCCTCCCAGCGCTCCTGCAGGTTGGCTGGGCGCGGGTGGGGAGCTGTGGGAGCCTTCCCAGCTGCATGTTTCTCGGGGTGCACCAAGAGCCAGGAGAGCAGGAGAGGACTCTTTGCCCCGTGGCTACTTTGGCAGGAAGATGACGGACCCCCGGGTGTGTGCCGGCCAGGGGAAGCCCAGCTTGTCCTTTTCCATTGAGGAAATCTTAAAGAAACCTTCTGCCAGCACCACCCTAAACAGTGAAACCAGGAACAGAAGTAACTATGCTGAGAGATCTCCAGCCCTAAAAGCAGGGTCACCACTGGCCTTTGGTAAGTACCAGTTATAACACTTAATGAAAATGCTCCTTTCTTTTTAACCCCTAAAGCTATCCCTTTTGATTATGTAGAATTTTTATTCTTTAGCTTTTGTAGGAATATGGGATTTCCCTAATCAGGTACAAATCGTTCATTATATATACAGAAATAATCTTTAAAAAACAATTTGCTTTCAACCTCGCAGTAGACTGGGATCTGCTGCCAGCCTTTGGTGGGATTTTGTGCATTACGAAGCCCCCGTGTCATTGGAGAGGTGGGTATGCAACCTGAACAGTTATTGCAGGTAGCTCTCTTCAGTAACAGTGAGAAGTGCTTATTGTAAACAAATACAACATCCTGGTGTCTTTCCCTTTAAAAAACAATACTCTTGTTATTAAAAAAAAAAAAAAAGGATCACCAGTCATAAGGAAGGACAGGCATTCAAACTCAGGAAGCTAGTCTAAAATTGCTGCAACTTAATGAAGTTGTTGGAGTTTCACTTACAGCAAGAACTGACTGTTGTCTGGAATTACAGCCAATTCTCGTATCAGTACCATTTTCTGATAAATCCCACCACCCATCCTCAAGCAGGAGAAATGGTCTGTAAGGGTAATGGTAGCTAAGGAGTGTTAGAACTTAATTGCTGGAACAAGAAAAGAGAAAGCATTTGTGCTTATTCATTTCTCCTTATCATCATGGACACTAGGTCCTTTCATGAACTAATTAAACCAGCTAATAGAAAACTAGTATGACTTCAATCTTAGCAAACCAGCAAGTGCATTAGCCTTTTTGACTTCAGTTTCCTCAGTTTAGTTACTTTGGCCTTGAATGAACTTTTACCCCCACAGAAATTGTCTCTTTGTCTCCTTAAACAAAGACCAATGGCCAACATTTTCTGGATTTAGTATTTCTTCTTCTTTTTTAATCTACGTCTTCCATGAAAAGGAGATGTTTTATATATACAAAAACATCCACTTAACTGAAAAATGACCTGTAGTTTTGACAGAAAATTTTCACTCACCTCTCGCTCAACTGTTTTCAACAAAGCTTAATGCTACGCTTTATTTTTTGTAACACAGAGAGATCCTTTCATGGATCAGGACCCCATTTCCCAGGATACTGGATGAACCACCCAGTAGTAAGGGACAGAGTCTTTTTCTAAAAACTTTGCAGTCCAAGTAACCATTCCTTATTCGCATAGTTTCAGCTTTTTTTTATGTCCAGACTGAATACTGACCTGAACTGGAAAGCAAACAAGACCTAAATCGGGAAGGAAACTACAGTGAAGTGAGCACCACACTCACTAGTGTAACATTAGTCACCAGTTGGGCTTGAGCCCAGTCCCACTAACACTGCCTCTCAGCCATGCTTTGCACAAGATTTGCACTTTCTTGTTCACCTCGGACACAGGGTAAGGTCACTGTCTCTGTACAGAACTTGTTTCCTGACCATGGGGCAGAGCCAGCTCTCACAGCTGTTGGACCCCCAAGCATTGGGGCTGAGTATACAACCACTGCCCTTGTGCCGGTACCCGTGGCTTTCCACGGAAACCTGTGTATGGGGGAGAGGGATAGCGTGCTGCTGAATTTTCACAGAACCATAGGATAATTGAGGTTGGATGGGACCTCTCAAGGTCATCTGGAAGTCCAGCCTGCTTCTCAAAGGAAGGGCAGCTTTGAAGATAGACGAGGTTGCTGAAGGCCACAGGTAGTGTTGCTTGGCTGTTTCACCACTGGTACTATTGGAGGACTGCAGCATTTAGAGGTTTCCTAAAGTTGACAGTGCAGATTGGACCTGAACAACAGCAGACCCAGGCCACGTTTTAAATATCATCCTGAAACAAGCGAGTGTAGGGGTGGACGAGGACATAGCTGATGCTGGTGCAAGTGTAATGGGGCCTGTGTGCCAAAGGAGCCCAGGTGCCAGGTTGCCAAGGGTGGGAAATGCTGGCATGACCTCTGTGGGAGTGAGCCTTTGTGAGCTGAAAGTCCTTTCCAGAGGGCCCATGGCAGTCACTTTGTGCCACTGGATCCAAAGTGAGACAGATAACACCACTGAAAATGAAGTCAGTGCTCTTCATAACATGGACCATAGGACTGCATTTTAACAGCATGAGACTCTTCTCCGGGAACAGAGAAGCGTGGCAGAGACAGGACCTTTTTATAGTACGCCTGTTTCACGATCAATATGTTGAAGCCCTGTTTCACTGCGTGTCTCGGCTAAGCGTGCTGCTCCAAGCACAAGGTCTGACAAATCTCTATGCAGGATGTGGTGGGTTCGTAGGATTGCATTACTGCACTGCCAGTACTGTCTCATCCCAAATTTCTCCACCTGAGAGTACAGTCAGTTTTTCACCTTGAAAGCAATGCAGGCAGAACAGCCAGGCCTTGCCTTTGACTTCGCTTCATCACTTAGCCAGAGAAAGACTGTAGCTGTAGCAAGAGAATATAGTGACTCTTCTCTCCCCTGCTAGAAAGCAAGGTTGGATTAATATACTTAAGGCAATGTAAAATGTTAACTAATGAAAATAGTATATACATATGAAGATTCACTTAACTGTCACTGGAACTGGGAAAACAGGAAAGCTGTAGAGATATTCCAAAATTTTGTTGTACATTGCCTTTGCAATTGATAAAGGATGTTTAAAAAAGAGAATTAAAATGAAGCTTTTTCACTGTTGGTTTCTTACTTACACCAAAGAGATACCTAAGCTTATTACCCTTTGCTTTCCCAGCAGAACTGCCAATTTTTGCAGATAAGGTTTATTTATTTCAAAAGTGCAATACCGTATACTGTACATCTTGGGATAATTGCTGTATTTCATCAAAGTCATTCAACTTCATGCTGTATAACACTGGCATTAAAGAAGTAAGTTGTGTAAATAGTCAGCCATATCTAATTTGGCTCGGTGCTGCCCAAGGTCAGGGAACTGAAATGAGCAAGGGAACTTGTTGGAAATTCCAGGATGGGACACAAATTCAGCTGCTTTCCCGGAACAGTTTAGCAGCAGTAAAGAAGGAAGTACTACAGGTCAGGGCTGAGTTATATCTTACTATGGATTTTAAGAACATTTCCCACATCCTATATGGTATGTATCTGAGCCAAGCCACGATCCATATGAGAGCAAGACCTGACACCACACACATACTCGTGACTGCCATAAGGTAAATAGCCAGGCCAGAAATTATCATCCAGCTCGTCTGCTGATCTAGGCAGTCTAGGTACCAAGATCACACTTGTCCTGAAGTCTAAATCTAGCTGTTAAGAGCTGGGGAGACAGGTAGGACCAGAGGACCAGAAGATGCAGAATGTCAGAAATGAGGGACATCATAGACAAAGCTTACCCTGGAGTCTTTTCCCGAGAAAACCCAGGGGTGCTGGACCAGATGACTTCTGGAAGTTGCTTCTAACCTAAATTATTCTATGATTCTTTGACAAAAAAGTTGTTGTGATGTACAGTGCCAGCCTCTCATGGAAAGCTGGGGGAGGACTTGATCATGTATGAGAAGATCTCTGGGCCTGACTCCTAAGTTCACAGGTTTTTATGAGTGTAATTCCAGTGGGACTTGGAATAAGGAGTGCGCTGCCTTCTCGGGAGTGTGCAACTTCCCAGTTGCAGTATTAGCCATTTGTGAGTTTACTGCACAAACACAACTACTAGATGACCTGGAACTGCAGCTGTTGATCTGAAGTCTACCAAAATTTTTGAATTTTTTAAAGACTCTTACCAAGTTAAAAAAGGAATAGTGAACAAGAAGACATTTTAGTATTCAGTCTATGCTTTCCCTCTCTTCTTTTTGTCACAGTGCCTAGAAAGGGTAACCGTAGCCTTTGCAAGGGACACAAATAAACACCCAGCAAGAGCTGATCTCCTCCCTAGTGCCAATTCTTTCATTTTAAACAGAGAAGACTAGCAGGCCTATTTCAGAAGAAATCCTTCTTCTGAAATCCCTAGGAACCCGATTTCAATGTGCTTGAAAGTACATCTGAAATAATTATTCATTACTCCCTGGTTTCTGCCAGTGATGTTCCACCAACAGGAGGTCCTTTATCAAGTCAAGGAGAGCTTGGGATGAGGATGTTACACCTGGCAAATTAATAGTAAAAGCAGTAACAGATACAGTAATTTTGTCATTCTGCTAGTGTTATGCTCCATTATGTTAAGGATATGCAAATTAATAGGAATACAACTGCCGCTTCACACACAGATGTCAATAAGGTGATTGTTTACTTCACCCTTAGCAACACTCCACCTAGCTTTATTGCAAAAGAGGAAACAGCTGAAGGAATATAACTGAACAGATATCACCTGGCTGATATCACCAATTCACCCCACCTATTACAAGAGAAAACAATCCACCTTAAAAAAAAAAAAAAAAGGTATAGAAGCAAGAGAAAAACAGCACAATAAAAAGCTGTTTGCACTTCTCAGTGACAGACTCTTCCCTGTTCACAGCCTTAGTAAGACCCTAAAATCATAAGCCTTATGCCTACAAAAGGTCTGTCTCTCTGTAGTGATTACACAAAAAGGCTTTAAATGGAACTTAGGCCATCTGAAATAACCTCCTGCTTCCAAAAAGAAATCTTACTATCTTGCCTGAAATTTCCCATCCTTTCCTACACAATTGAAAGTCAAGTCAAAAAGACCATTTTGAGCCACAAGTCAAAGTCATTTCTGTGCATGACAGTAACAAATATCTCATGTTGTGCCAGGCTGAAATGTCATTGCCATCCCTGAAAAAAAAAAGAAAGAAAAGAAAACTGCATTCCCTGGAGGAAATTTTACCCCATGCCAATTCACAGGTATTTTTCAGAGCTCTCTGCTGGAGTCACATGAATATGCACCGAAAAATACTGGCTGGCCTAAAGAGCTACCACTTCAGATAGCCTCCTGGCTTGTTCAGGACAGCAAGCACCAGAGAAGGTTGCAATGCAAACAGGGCTAGACCTTGGGGCTCCTAACTCTCAGATTTAAACTGAGCTTTAAACTCAGTATCATCTACCTTCAATCTTATTCTCCAGAAAACTTCCTTGATTTTTCCAGCCTCTCTTCAAGGTTCATGCCACTCTAATTTGCTTCTTTGATCTCAAACAACAGATCCTACCACTCCTTTTCACCAGTTCACAGAGACATTGGTATTTTCCCATCTGCCTAGGATAGTCTTCCATTCCCTCCCTGTTTTCTCTTCTTCTCCCTATAATTATTCTATCTAGCTCATACATAAGTTGTGCTCATCACTGGGGTATGTGAGCATCTCAGAGAAAAATTTGGGGGAGAAAAGTTGTGTATGAAGCATGAAGACATGTGAAAAGTCTTCTAGAATTTAGAAAATGCCAGTGCCATTCTTAGAAAGCTTTAATCACTGCCCATAAGAGCACCTTGCTCAGGTACCCTTATGTTCTTCATTACTGTAGGATATAAGCACCATCAGTTCTGTAACGTATTCATCTTTGCGACATCCCCTCTAACAAGGGAGTGCAACTAGTCCTTAATTTAGGAATGGGGGATTGAGATAGAAATCCTGGGCTAAGAATCTATGCCAGCACTGATATCCTCTGAGTTCTTGAACAGATCATTTAACCCCAGCCCCATGCCAGTGACCACTCCCAGGTCTATCCTTCTCCTTTATCCTACAAATATTGTTCAAAACCTCACCTGTTTTCCCACCAGAAAACTCAAACCTAGTTGATCCTAAAGGAATTAAAGGAGTCCCATTTTGCACAATATGCCTCAAACACAGAGGTGGGCCTCATACCAGGTTTTTAAGGTCAGCATGGCTGGACACATGCAATTGTGTTTAGTTTACCCAAAGATTGGTGATAATTTGAAAAGATAACATTTGAACAACCATCCGTTATTGACATGAGGCTTTGGCTAATTTCCAGAGCTCTTGTAACTGCATTTTCTTCATGTCAGTGTCAGCCCTCTGTAAAATTCCTATTGTGTGGGCTTTTACTGAGGGCAGAATTGGGCACTTTGTCTCCAGACATTATAATTATCATTGCTCCAAGGCTGATTACAAATATAACTTGTTATTTGTTCAGAAAATAAAACTCTGACAAGTCTAAAAAAGTTAGATGCTTTGCCAATGCTAGATACTGCACCACAAGTAAAATATGTATTAAAACCCAGAGTTTCTTCCAGTACAACCTGTTGGGGTTCACACCTGCTGCTATTTAGATATGAGAGGGGAACAGCCACAGGTGCTGCAAAAGTCTAGATGTGAGTGACTACTCAGGAGTGTAGTCCATTATTGCATTAAGATTTTAATGTTCTTTGGTGGTAATAGCAGACAAATCTGTGCTGTCACACTCGATTCAGGGTCATGCCAACCATGGAACCTAAATTCCCCAATGGGTTCATTATGCTTATGTGTTGCCTCTTACTCTGCCTTTCTGAACAAAGAAATCCAGGCATGAAGGAAAACTACATCAAATTCTAGGTTTGCCATTAAAGCAGCACAGACCCAGTTATCTTGTCTCTGAAGAGTCAAGCCTGAGCCTTGTTTGCATCTACCAAAGGCAGCACATAAAGCACCCAGAATTGGGGCATATGGTGATGCTTTAATGTAGAAAAGAGCACGTAAGAGAATGGGAGTATTCGGTATACCTCTTTTGGGATGCTAACAGCCACGGACAGCCCACTGCCTTGAACCACGAGGCTTCCCAGCATGTTATATTTCAGTACATTGCTTTGCAAGGTCCACTTACCTTTATAAGGAAGAGTAAGGACTCATACTACATTCATGAGGGCAGAAAACTAATCTGAAAAATCTTTGCAGTGCCCCTGCTACACACAGAGATTATGGTGTTAGTAATAAGGCAACACCATGGCAGAAGAAAGATTGTGGCTTCTGAGACCAATTTCATCACCACTCAGGGTCAGGTGTCCTAGCACGTGTCACCACTGGTTACTGCTGAGGTTACCTTCAGCTCCCACTGAGATTATTTATAACACCCGTGCTCAAATCTAAGCTAACCTTATGGCTGCACTTCATGAAAATGGGCCAATACACACTTCTCTTACATTTGTCCTGTCAACGAGAGCTTGCAGGTGATTTTATGAAGATGAGTTGGCTGTCAGTACCTTCCTAGATATCACCAGTGTCACCTGCCACAAAGGCAGATGCAAAATGTTGACAGCCTGGGCAAAGGCTGCCTTTAGAATTATCCAATGCCTAAATCTGAGCGGCAGGCAGCCCAGATGTAGAAGAAAGGACAAATGGACCTGAATCGGGGAAGACACTGACCTTTAGCCTATTCTCTGACCCATCTTCCTACAGGGTAGGTGTACCTCCAGGGACATTTAAGAAAGGACCAGATTTTTAAAAGCATTTGGCATCCAGCAAATTCCATGGTGATCTTGCTGACAGATTTTCAGAGCAGCTCCACATCTACTGTACTTCTGAGTTCTTCAGAAAAGGCAGCCATCGATTTGGATACTGACAGGGAAGATGAGCTTTCTTGATCATTTGGTTGTGTCTCCTTACTTCTACAGTCCTTTTTTAAAAATCTCCCACAAGGATCATTGAAAGTTTTAAGGTGGAAGGAAGTAGAGAACAGTCTAGGTTTTGGGGATCATGCCCCTGCAACATGGGGTCATCCTGGCATTGATGCACAGCACAGAAGGATTAAGGCCATTTTAAATATGATCAGGTTTGAATGGTAACGTATCTAGACCACACCCATGCTTCTTTTTTCACACAAACTGGAAGGTGCACTGAATGATGGTTGCTTTATTCAAAGCTGCCTTGTGCTGTGTCCTTCACAGATTCCAGCAGCAGGAGTCAGTTAGACTGTGACTTACCTTCAGCCAAAATGCTTCTCCCTGCCACATGTGCTACACCCATGGCCAGGGCAAAGAAAGTGCAGGGAGCTCACTGCAGGAGACCTACTGTCAACCCAGCTTCCCTCCTGGGTGAGGACACAGGACGTGAACACCTGGAAGGCAAAAGCAAACATGAGGAAGAGGAAGATCAGCTATGCGATTTCCCAGTGGACCATTCACTTCATGGTGAGTGCCTCTATATCCAAACTTTCTCCCAGAGTACCCAAAAACAGTCTCACCATCTACAGTCTCACCATCAAAAACATGGAGACCCACCCTCTGAGCTGAAGATCTAGGTCAGGCCTGCCAACCCTACCAATTTTAGTGATAGGGACTGCTTTGGGTGTTTATTGCCCTCCTACTTGGGGTGGCAATCTACAGAGCTACCATGTTCAGCAGCCTTGCTCCCCAGGTCATGCAACACCCGTTTCCTGGTAAATGGGCATTGCACAACACGGGGAGCAAGGCTGCTGAACATGCTGAATCAGCTCGATGTGTTCTGTACACCTTGGACCCACTGCACAGGTGATGAAGAGGTCATCAACATGCGCACAGGCAAACTGTCGATGTGCAATAGGTCTGGCATGCAGGATGTGTCAGGCACAATTTTCAAGCCTGGCCATGTTGGTAGGTCTGCTAATTTCATTAGTTGTGAGCACTGGTAAACAGCAGTTTATCGCTTAGCTAAAGCAAAGGACAATACAAATATACTTTGCCAATATGTTGCATGGAGTGTTGCACAGAGACTTTAAGCTAAGCAGGATGCATGGTACCTGAACAAGAAAAGTTCCTAACAGACAGACTGCAATTTATTAGTAGCATGTGACAAAAACTGCTTTAAGTTCTTTGAGTTCTAGGAAAGGTTAATACAGACGATCATACTACACCCCAGAAAACAGGTTCTCAGTAGCAGCAGTAAGGTGTTTCCTGCATAGTTTGTTATTATTCACTCCTTTCTGAAAGAAAAAAAAAAAAGCAATTTCAGTTATGTCCATTGAAGACTCCTAATGGGCTCGTGTGACTGCAGATGCAGGATTACTCAGCTGGCTTCACTGAGATCCACACATCTTCCTCAGCCCATACTCTGCAAGTCGGCAGAGGAAACATTTCTTTATGTGAAATACATTTGAAAGAAAAGCCTTGTTCCTGCTGCTGCTGGCATGGTATACATGAGTCTTGTGACAAGCTGCTGTCACCTCCTCCTCCTGCACGAGACGGCGTCTGTCTTGATGCAGAGAGAAGCCTTGTAAGATAACCAGATATTTTAGCTTACCTCTGCCCTGTAAGCTGCAGGCAGATGATGGCAGCTGGGCAATATCATGTTGCCTCCTCGCAGGAGAGCCAGGGCAGTATGTATCTGGTAGTCAGAGCTGCCTGTGAGTGTTAGAAAGGAGTACATTTCATGCGGAAGGGAGTCCCCAGCCACAGAGATAACACCGGAGCTGGGAGGTGGCTTTCCCAGGGTGACAGAGGAGGGAGGTGGGTGTCCCGACTCAGCACTTAGCCTCATTGACCAGCATAGTGGCCTCATCAGCAAAACAGGAGAGGAAGCATGTAATTATCTGCACAAAACTGAGCCTAGCTGAGCAGGCCCTTTCAACGACAACTTATATTTGAAAGGCATTTTAAACCAAATCCCTCTGTTCCCTGGTGGCAGTGGGGTTTTGAAACCAAGCAGAGGTTTAATGATCTGCCATTTTCTAGGCTACTGGTTCCTGCAGTTGCTGAGCCTTTGATAGAAACTGGCTGAAGGAGGGGGGAGGATCCTAAAGCACTGGACTGGTATTTTCCCTGCGGTGCACAAACAATGATATTTCGGATCCCGTTCACGCACTGTGTCATTCTTAGCAGAGAGCTGGAGGCCTGTGTTTAAAATCCTTTCCAACATCATAAGCTTCAGCCTCCTTCCTCCACTTTATGATAGAGGGGAAGAGCTAGCATCTCTTTTTGTCCTACCTCTGGCTGTGGCTGGAGTCACCTTTCCCAGATGAGGTTGGCAGAAGCACCTGCAGGAGAGGTAGACTGGCACCATCCATGGGAGCAGTCTGTAATCCTTACAGCTCGAGCTGATAGCAAATGAAATTCTGTTTCCACACCTATCGACTCTGCAGTGCTTCAGACATGCTTTTGGCATGGTAGCTATAGGCTGGTTACGGGTCCTCTAACAAGGCACCCAGACAGTGCCAAATGCACATAGCATGTGCCATGGAGGCGTCCCCAGGACCTCCCTCACACCCACACTGAGGATGCCTACAAGCACCCAGGGGAACGGCACCAGCCTCTGCAGCGGGAGAGCTTTCTGATGTGAAAGACATCAGAAGTCCTTGGCTGGGCATTCCCTCACCCCTTTCTCACAGCCTGCCTCTGTCTATATAAAACACCTGCATAATTTGTGAGGAAGGGCACTAGGCTCTGACTAAGCATACACATCTGTATAGTTGTCAGGGAGCAGAAGAAATCAAGTGTGCTATACAATCACCTTGGAGGCGGGAGGGCTGGGGTTTGTCTGGTGCTTTTTTGGATAGGAGGAGAAAGATGAGGAGAAGGCTATGACAATATGCCCTTCATGGGCATGTGGTCTGAAATAGCAAGAGCACCCCAACTGTGACCCTGAGTGTGAATTTGGACCATATTTCCAGGAAACCCTGTAACACTGTAGTGTTCCTAAAAATTTGCTTTTCCCACAAAATGGCTTCTGCAACTAAGCGGTTTAGAAATGCAGTGTCATTTAAACTAAATAGATTTATGCCCTTATCACAAACCGTTTACAGGAAGCAATGCCTCTTGCACTTTGAACTTAGAGGCTGCATTGTAAGCAAAAAAAGAGAAAAGCCCTTATATGCTAGAGATATGCTGACAGTGGCATTTAGTTTTGCTAAGCTTCCATTTGAATTGGGAAGCCTTCATTCTGAATATTGGGTGCTTTCACCTGTGGCCTTCTGCATGAAAAGCTCAGCAGAACTTTTTCGGAAAACCTGGTTCTTAGGAAGCAGTGCTGATAGAACCCATTTTAGAAGGAGACCATTCTGAGAGAGGCCTTACTATGGAGCTGTGGGTACAGACTCTGCTTGGGCCAGCTCTCTGTGAAATAACTAATTGCTGCAATTTTGCTATGTGCAACCACCATCACTGCCAGGGTCTTCAAAACTTAAGAACAAGCAGGGCAAACTCTTGTGGTTGTCAGTCAGCATCACAGCAACATGTCCATGTAAAAGCCCAAGTTAAATCCTGAGCTCCCACTTTCCTTTTAATTCCTTCTCTCTGCTCTGTGTGACGCCCTTGACACTTGACCGGTTCACGACGGCCGAGCACTGGAGCCTGAGAGGATTACATGCCCCCATGCCTGCCTGACCTACAGCAGCTCCTGCTGGAGACTGTCAGGTACAAGATCCCAGCCTAGTTCAGGTCCTCATGGGCAATTCTTTTGCAATGTCTTTTACACATGCTGGGTGTGATTGTATACATTTGTGTGTGTGTGCACTGTAACTATTTACATCCAAAGGCAGTGGATAAGTGTGCCCAGCATTGCACATGGGTAATGGTTCCAGGCCTCTGCTCCAGCGAGGGAGCAGTCAGTGCCTTGGAGAAGCCAAATAGCAGCAGCATCTTAAGACACTGTCCGATGACCTGTCTTGTGGGATTACTTCTCTGGGCAATAATTCAAATACAAGGTAGATCAGGCTTCAATAAATAGAGCTGGCTCCTAATTCCACCAGAAACTGGGGGTTTCAGGCCATGGTAACAACTGGACAATGTTATTTCCTGCAGCTCATGTCTTCATTATTCACTGTAGAGGAGGCTGCCATAGTGAGTCATCATCCAAATATTTCCATAGCAGAAATCCTCTGCACGTTGCTGACTGGGAGCTCAAGGATCTTGTTATTAATCTAATAGTTTTATTATTTTATGATAGCATCTTTGATCCCAAAGCATATTGACAAATTCTGGTGGCAATTATCGTAAAGACAACAGGAAATATAGAGATGATCTCAGGCCAGGAGAACTTCCGGTATAAGCTATGTCCCCTCTGTATTGATGCCAGTTGCAGGCATCTTTAGCTTAGTGTTTATGTTTTCTCTGAAGCCATAAATTCATTTGTACTGTTCATTTATGGACAATATGGTCAAATCTATGTAGCCCTGTGAAACAGCATGGTTTATCTCTCGCAGAACAGCCTTTTCCCCAATATGCTGACTTATCTTAATGCATTTATAAAACACCCAAGAGACAATGAAGCACTGTATAATCACAATCCCAGATAAATATCGGCTGCCCAGAATATGCCAATGGGACTGCGAGAAAGGGCACAAGCATCCCATTGTCCTGCAGAACAAAAAGAAGCAATTCTAAATGAAAAGGAAAAGCAGGAAGAAAAAATAAATGCATATATATATATAATTTTTATGCCATTAGCTGTCTTACTAGTCTTTTGTTTGTCAGTGTGAATAATCCCTGCAGCCCTGTGTCTCTGAAGGGCAGTATTCCTATATACATTTGGAAATGCAACAGACCATTGACCTTGTTTTGGTGAGTTTACCTGAGGCATTGTTGAAGGCTGGTTCTTTGTTTTTCTTGCTCTTTGAAGACTGACTGTTTATAATCACACCCTGGATATTAAATGAAAGGCATGAAACCTGAATCCTTTACTCCCACCCTTCAGACTATGTTCACATAGAAGTCTCACTGATGCAAGTAAGCATTGAAGAAAGCAAAGCTGTCAGCAGTTGGGAGACTGTCATAAATTCTGTTTGTGTTGTTTCTTCATGGTTTTGGGGGTTTGGGGTTTTTTTTTAGTTAAAACAAATGTTAGCATTCAGTGCTTTCCTCGAGCAGCCCCTTTTTTCCTGGGAATTTTGGATCCAAAGGGTACATTACACAGGACCCAAAGGTTAATTTGTTCCTGCTAGTCAAATCTGTGTAATGTGACCATTTGTGAAGTTGATGGCACATCTTGATAAGTTTATTTCAAAAGTCTTACAAGTACTTATTGCTTCTCCTAAATTGTCTGAGAACTTTTCATTACATCCCTGGGTTTTGGTGCTTTTAATTACTGTTCTTTAAAATTGAGGGCAGGCCTTTTACCTACTGTATTAGCAAGTGCTTTATGCTGAAATGGGAAACAGCAGAGACTACGCACTAAAATAATGATGGAATTATGCTTTCTTGGAGGGAGAGGAGACTCTGAGGCAGGGATGTAAACAAGCATGCCTGATTGATGTCTAGAGGTTTGCAGGTACAAATAACCACAAAAAGCAGGAATAAAGTAGAAAACAGGCTGTCTGTGCAACCTGCAATAAGCTCAGCTTTCTGCATGGGCAAATGGCTCGTTTCTGACAAAGTTGGTTGACCAGAGTGTGGGGACGGCAGTGGGGAACCTGTTTTCCTCAGTGAAAACCATTATTGGATTAGGCTGGTCACTGCTCTCCCATCTTTAAGGTGAAGTTTGGTAATGGCTGAACATTCAGGGAGAGTGCGTTTCAAGCCTGAGATTCCGCTGAATGGGGAAGCTACACATAAATCTTCCCCAAATCCACTTTGACCTGAAGGAGTTCATGAAAGTGCAGGTCACTTAGCCTGGGCCCAGAACCAATATCAGGTGTTGGAAACTAACACACGCCCATGTCAGTTGGGGTCACTCAAACCATGGCCTGCATACTCCCTCCAGATATTTGGCTGACCACTGGCTGTGCCAGAGTTACACACAACACCATCTCAGGGCAGCAGCATTTGTAAACACCGTCATCTCTTTGCTGGAAGATGGGAAGAGTTAAATTCACCAGGGGCTCAGGTTATGGCGAGCACCATCCTCTGCAACGAACTGTCCACATGAACAGTTTCATACACACTGTCTACTCCATGCCAACTCCTCTGACAAGCAGACTAAGAAACTCCCCTGGCTGCTGCCATGCAGCTTGTTTAAACAGGTTTCTGGCCTGGTATTTTTAGCATTCCTGCTCACACCGCCCAAAGTCTGTACCTCTCTGCATTTCAGCCTTGCTGTCAGGTGATTAGGCACTGTACTCTGCGCCAGGGTGGAAGCAACTCTCCGTCAAGGAGTTTTGGACTGAAGGGAGGGAAGTCAAGCCTTTAAAAGTTCGAGTCATGCTGCTCTGTCTTAACTTCTGCAACACCTGAATGGCCAGCAGCTGGTTGCTGAATGCTGCATTCCGCTAGCAGGATGCTCTATCCGGAGCACATTGTACCTATCCAATTAGGATCAGTCTCGCTGGCTATGCCAGTCCTTCTTAACAAAGGCTGGAAAACCACTTTAATAAAGATTAGCCACACTGCCATACTCCCACCTAAATACTGAAGTGCAAGCTCTTTTGAAAGCCGTGAGCCACCTCTTTAACTAGGAGAGGGACTGCCACAGGCACACCTCTCTACACAGACAACCACGTTTTGTCCTGATGCCATCAGCGCTCTATAATAATTCTTTGATAGAGTTGCAATTGTTTTTGCTGTGGGCTTGGCTGCCATGAGCAGAATGTCACCACAAGAGAATAACGTTCAGAAAAGCCACGGGAAGGAACTGGCTGGGAGACCCACATATCTGTAATTGGTTGAATTATAAAGAAGAGAGAGAGAAACTTCTTTTAAAGAGGCTAAAAGGGAAAAACAGAACTTAACTAAATATAATGAGGCACTTTTTCAATGCTCCTGAGTTTCTTTCTGAGAAAAAAATGATACAGTCAACTTTGTTACACAGAGAAAAATATATTTCTGAGGATTTGTAGCTAAAGCCACTTGCTTGCATATGTGGCTGCTTTCTCTCTTCTTGTCAAAGAAGCTGCAAAATCTTTGGATCTGGTTATTGCATACCGTGAGAGGGTGTCTGTCCAGAAACGACAAAGAGGATTGCAGCAAGATAAACTGATCCCACCTGTTTTCATCTACCTAATTACATACTCCAAAGCAAAGATGTGCCAGCACTGACTTCCAGCCCTTCTCTTAGGTTTCTAGTTCCTTATCCCTCCAGTGTATGCACCCTTGTAATGAGACCAAGTAGGCTTGATACAGTCTTAGCCTGCTAATGGGCTAAGCGCTAACAGGAGATGCAATTGCAGAGATCTCCCTGAGGTAGCATTTATCTAGCTGGTTCAGGTATGCAGGGCAGCTGAGAGACAGCAGGAGAGGTGTACCATAGGCTGTTTGCCTGCTACAGACTACAATCCAGAATGAATTTGCCCAAGTATGGCATTGCTGCAGCTGCATCTCTTTTACTTAGCAAACTCAGGTACAAGCAGTAGTCTTTGGTACTGATCTGCTCATACCTCTATCTTGTAACTGTGTTATACTGGACAGTGGAAATAAGCTGTAATATGCTAAGCTAAAACTGTATAAATAAGCAATTGCAAATCAGAATCCTTGAGCATAAATTCCCTTACTTTTTAGGAAGGGAATGATGGGGGAGCTTCAGACCATGTGGGTATTTGGAGGTTAGAGATCACGTAATAAATTAAGTTAGGAGGGACCTCTGGAGACCATCTTGTCCAACCCCAACTCTAAGCAGGGCAGCTTAAATCAGGTTGCTTAGGCCTTTGTCCAGTCAAGTTTAGAATATCTCCAAGGATGGAGACTTCTCAGCCTCTCCAGGCCCATGTCAGACTACCTTCATGGTGAAAATATTTTTTCCTATTATGTAATCAGAATTTTCCTTGCTGCAACTTGTACCCATTGATCTCATCCTTTCACTGCACACCTTCAAGAAGAATCTGTATTTCTACAAAGTTCAAATATTTCAACTTGCTCCGAGTCTGACCTAGTAATAAAGCCGGATCTACAGAGGGCAAATGGAGCCTGTTACTGAATTTAAAGGAGCTATACTGCTTTATCAGTGTGGAGAATCTGGTCCTTCCAATGTCAACAGTAAGGTAATGTATAGACAGCTGTATCTCTAAGCATCTGCAAATGCTGACATATTTAGCTGCCTGGTATTTTCAGGCTTGGTTTCAGCAGTTAGCTAACCTGCAAATGACTTGAGAGCATAAAAGCACACTTGAATATCGCCAGCTTTTACATAGAAAATAGCTCAGGAAACTCAGACAGAGTCTTATTTCCCCAGAGACTCTAGAGCCACGCTTGTAAAGCCAATGTTACACTTCCAACACTTTCTAGTCTTATATCTTCCACCCACATTCTTTATTAGACTGTAATTCTGAATGCTGTTGTTTGCTATGGGATCTCTAAGCTAAGGTCCCAAGGCAAAGGGAAGTATCAAAGCTACAGTCAGAGAAAGTTTCATCTTGCAAGGGAAAATGTTAACATACAGTCCTAGATTTTTTGTATTTTTTCATACTTTAAAAAAAAAAAAATAATAGAATGACTGATTACTTATAGAAAAAATTCACTATTCTAGATTTCCTACTGGCAAAAGCCTTGATTAGTTCACAGGAGTCTATTTTGTTAGCAACTTAGTTTCATTTCCAGTTGAAATCAAAGCCTGTCCTTCAGCCTCTATGGGCCCATAGCTGACCTCATGTTATTGTATTTTGTTTAATCTGATGAGTTTCAGTTTTGAAAAATCTGGTTTCAGTAGGATTGACACTTCTGAGCACTATGTAGATCCTTCCCTTACATAAGAGTCTTGTCTGTAAAACAATTCACCTTTCAAGAAGGAAAAAAGTGGAGGATGTAAGAGTGAACTTATAGGGAGTTTCTTTTGTCTGTCACCAAGTTATCGATCATCTGGGTCATTTTTGTACCAAAGAAGCTGATATAAGACACCAGAAATTCACAAGCCTGTTCTCTCTGAAGCCATGCTCTCTAATCCTGGACACTTCTTAGCTGCCAGTGGAACAGAGTACAGTAAGAGATTATCTGGCAGATCCACTCCCCATCCCATCTCCAGCACAATTTAAAATACTGTGTGGTTCAAGGCAATGGGTCCACTCTCAGGTACCATAAGATGTCCCAGCTCAACTAAAAGTTTCTTCCCAAACTTACACTGGCTGTGCACAGCCTTCATCTTCTCATTCTCATATATTATTTGTAGGATAGAGTTTGCAGCTCCTTCTAGACTCATGATCTTGGCTACTGAGTTTGTTCCACACCTTGGCCCTGTAGAGATGGTATTGCATGGCTTGTAACAGCTGATTTCTTGAGTCTATCATCTGGGTTGACTAATCCAACCGAGTCTGCACCAAGCGTCCTGCCAGCACCCACAACTATTTAAGCTGGTAGCCAGGGATAGATATCCACAATATCGTCTTTGTCTCTGGTGTATATGAACATACTCTCTATGGAGAAATCCTGCAGCTAGCATGGCCTAATAATGTAAACCTTTCCTTTCTAACCCAGGTAGTATTCTCTGCTTCAGGCACTAAAAGTCTTGGCCTTAGCTTTGATTCCACATTACGAAGAGGAGGTGATGACTGTCATCATCTGTGCTTACAGGCAAGAACTAATGATTTCTGTTTGTATGGTGCCCACTGTGATGACATCTGATCCAGCTGGTCTTTGGCATTCATTTCAATCCCATCATGGTCCACTTCAGTCATCCCATTTCTATAGAGTCTAGTTAATGTATGAGACAGAAGGGTTTATACTGGGCTAAATCATTTTTTGCTGTATTCTGATGGAATAGTAAAATATACTTTTATTTTTATCTGATGTGACATCCTAGATTTTGAAATGTAGACAGTTTCTTTCTTGCTTTGCATAGTCATGAAATTATATTTTAGTTCATTAATCTAATATATTTAAAAAAAAAAAAAAATGGGGCTTTTTTTGCTAATTCAGAAATCTTCCGGGAGGTAGGCAGGTTTGTTCTTTTTCTCCTGAAGGCTTTCTGATTGCTAGAAGGTACATAGACTGCCTGGGCATACAAAAACTGGCAGGACAAGAACCCTGTCAGCATCCCAGATGTTTATGTACAGTTGAGACCACAGGAACAAGGATGCGGTCACAGTTTGAGCTTGGATCTCTTGCTCCACTCAGGAAATCTTTGAGGTAGACTGCAGCTTCTTGCAGGTTTGTGAAGTCAGTCTTCTACGATGGATAGAGGCAGGAGCTCAGCTCAGTGTTCAGGGAGGCATACAGAACATATCAGGGAGGCCTCAAATCTCTGAGACCATGACAAGGTCAGGGCAAACTTCACTTGTTGTCAGGATCTGCTATATGAATTGCCCTGTGCTAGAGAAATATAAATACCATTCGTTGTAATGATACAAATATAGCAGAGATTCATTACTGTATGACAGAACATGATGTTCTTGACAAAATATCACCTTGGTACTCAATCATCTTTTACCTGTCTGCAGCATCTCCCAGGAAGATATGGAGGCCAGCCCCCACAGAGAGGTGTGAAGTGAAAATCTTCCAGACAAGAGACACCATTATGAACTGTTAGCTCTATCATATCTACAGGGGACGTAGTGTCCTGAGATTCATATTCTCAGCACTGATATTTCCCTTTTAATCCACATAGCAATAAATCGCCCTTACAGCCATCTTTTGGGAAGGTTCAAGTAGACGCAACTTTGTAATCAGGGCTTCTTAGGAGAGAGTGCCCATTGCTATCTTCAGCATAAACGCACAAAAATATTTCTCATTTCAGATCTCTGCCCCAGTAGTGCCAGCAAGATTCAATGTAAATAACATTTTTCCCTTGGGGCTGAAGCCAGTGCTGCAGTCTAATGAGTAGTACTTTGATAGGCCAGTGAAAAGTCTAATGATACGGATTTGACTGTGTTGGACATCAGCTTTATTAGGCTGTTTCTGAGATATGGGAGTATTGACAGTGTTTATGACAAATGATGCTCCTCAATTATTCTTGCATGACTGGTTTCCTTTCAAAGTGCCCAAAAGTTTTAGAAAAGATGAAATATTCACAATGGAATATATTCACTTACTGGTCCCCAGATATCATGTCCTGGGCACCTTCCTACCAAGTCAGTGGACAGAATTTTTTATTCCTTATTTCCTGTGTCAACAGAGTCACAATGAAGTTTTGATTACAGAATGAAAAATGTCATTTTCTGGTTGGCACAGAGAGCAATTTATATTGGCCAAGGCATTTAGTTACCTTTTTCACTGCTTTAGCCCCCAAAAGGAAAAGTTTATGCTAATGGTTGAACAAAAGTGGAAAAAAAAGTACAAAGTCTCTTTGAAGGACTAAGCTAACCTTCTCTGGTTAACTGTTCCCATTAGGAAGTGTATGCATCTAGTTACATAGTATGAATTGGTAGTTGGCATCAGACCATGGAAGACCAAAAGCAGTTATTCAAAAAGGTCATTTTCTCAAGCAATGTGAGCTGGAAGATACTCCATTTGTGCATCAGAGAGGATTCCAGCCTTGGGATGAGGCCAAACTCCATGTTCTGCAGATCACCTGCCTTAGACCTCACTAAGTCTAAGATATCCTCTTTTGCTCCTCTTTTCTCGTCCTCTTTGCAAGACATCAGCCCTTCAGCATCATTTCAGAGCAATATCTAACTTACACCAAGCAGCATACAGAGTTCATGACCTAAATAAAATACCCTGGTGTAAGAGGGCATTTTCAAAACAGTTTAGGAGTGCTGAGGGAAGTCTTTAGTGTCGTCACACCACAGCAGGTGAAGGAATGGAGCAGTCTGAGAGTGCCCTTAGGAATTCACAGCACCCAAATTTCCCCATATGCTGCTCCATGGGTTTTAAGGCCTTGTAGTTCTCAAGGTTAAGCTTGTTTAGAAAGTCCCCACACCACAACGGTGCAGTCAGGAGAATACCATGACTTTTCTTTGCAAGGTAACATCTTTAATTTCACTGCAATGAAACTGCTGGCTATCCCTAAATACTGCCGAAGGAATGGCATGGGAAGAGAGCAGCGGTCAGTCAGTCTGGAATGGTTGAATTCCCTCCACAACGTTCACGCATTTTGGGTACTCTTTGATCTTGCTGGCATACAGGAGGAGTAAATTCAGCAAAATTGATAGAGTGACAATGGAATAAAATAATACCTCAGAGCTTGAGGAAAGCTTAGTAAGACCAGTATGACAGGAAAAGATAGGGATGGAAAATTTATGAGCTGAAAGAAAGATGGTGATTCATTACAGGCATGAGAACAGCACCAAGACAAAATGGAGTATCTACTCTCTCTTTCCATTTACATTAAGGGTTTCTTCACAAATAGTTAATAAAGGTTTATAAATTAGCAACAGATATGTGTATGTGACAGACAGGAGCAAAAAGGGGTCAAAGATTGGTCCAACACTAAAGGACTTTGCTGACAAACCCATTGCAGGGCTAGCGTGGTTAAAATACATAGGGTTTTGTAGCTGTTGACATGCAGTGGATCAATGGAATTAGCTCTTCAAATGGGCACTTTTGACTCACTCCTTGAATCATAAAGGAGTTCATTCACATTCACTTCTGGGTCAGGAGACAGTCACCTATGGTAAGTAGATCTCTAGAAGGTGCTGGAGGTGCCATCCTAGCTGCATAGCAATTTACAGAAATTGCTGGATCTCTGAATCTTCTTGTGGCCCTGTGGCCTTTTTCTATAAAATGCAATACACCTTTCCTTGTTTGCACAGTTGAGAGGAAAGGGAAACGGAGAATCCGGACAACGTTCACAGCTGAGCAGCTCCAGGAATTGGAGAAGATTTTCCAAGTGACTCACTACCCAGATGTCCATATTCGCAACCAACTGGCAGCAAAGATAAACCTCCCAGAAGCCAGAGTTCAGGTACATTGTGTCTCCAAAAGGCTATGCTCGCTGCACCAATTCTTTATTCAGAGTACGTTCTTAATAGTTTATGCCTGGGTGACAATGCTAATGAAATATGTGACCTCTCTGTTACCTTACAGTGGAGGCCAGTATCGCTGTTCTTTTACAAATAGGGAAAAAAGTATTTGTCACTCAGCTGGGACTAACCAAATGGGATTAATGAAAGGGTTAACAGGAGCTCTAAGCATACTAAATGCACAGCAAACAGGAGTTACAGATGGTTATGAGCAACCTGTTGGACTCTGTAGCGACAGACAGGCCATTTATGAAAGTATTTATTAATCATTTATCAACCTTTTATAGACTAATGTACATCCAGTACAAACTGTCATCCATATCCATCTTATACAGAGTCTCCAAGAAAGTGAAAATAACTGCCCAAATGAAAATGCTTTCTTAGTGTTCTGTATTTTGATATCACAGGCTATAAATGCCCTGGCTGTAATTTCAATGCACGGAAACTAATCCAGTTCCCCCCAGCTGTAATGTAGTCCTGCTGACTGAGCTCAAAATTGACCCCAAATGTTTACTGCATATGAAAACTGCCACATTAAAATATACATACCACTGTGTATTGGAATTTGGTGTTGTTTACCAGGCACTGTTGTGATGATTTTTGCACGAGGCAGTTTCTGTACTTGCCATAATGCTAGAGTCATCGGTGTACTTCTATGCACATACCCTACTCTTACAATTAAAGTTCAACACAGAGCAGTTTATTGGCTGTGACATGCCTGGGACTATCAACTAACCATGGTGATATTCATTCATAGTTAGGTGACAGGGAGAATTGGAACAGCATAGCCGTAATATGCCCATTAGCGATATCAGTGCACCCACAATGCATTTCCAATGGTATAAAACACAAGCTGGGCTACTAGTCAGTGTTCCCAACAGAATGGCAAATCACATGAAAGAACAGGACAATCTTCTGTTTAAAAAATTATTTATAATCTGTAGGGGGAAAAATAAAAAAGAGTTATCATGGGAAACATCAACCTGAGATGTACACGAAGGAAGTAAAAAGCCCCTCCTATATGAATTGCAGATGGCAAATTCCCAATTCAGACAGTGTTATACACAACACAGGAAATTCTGTGTTTGACCTCATCTTGGCTGATAAAGGGAAACCAGCCACAGAACTAAAAATTAGCAGTAACTTAGGTACAAGTTACAAGTTGTTATGATTTTGATTGATTGCATTTGTCACATATCAACAAGATAGAATGCAGAGAATTCGTATATGCTCTTGGTACTTTGAAATAACAGTTTTGACAAAGCTAAAAACATTGTAAGTCAAATCACCTCAGAGAGATAATTTAACTGGGGAAAAAAAAAGTGAGCAACCATTGGGTAACCAAGTGAAACATTTCATAACTGTGAAAAAGCTTGTGTCCTCCAATCAAGAAACAAAGGTATGATTGCTGTGAAACAGTTTAAGTGGATAGATGGAATTATATCCCTGCATGTGTGCATGCCCACATGCAACACATAATGAAGGATGCTGGATAAGTAAACATTAGAAACAAGAAATTATAAAAAATGAATAAGCAAAGCAGAAGGATACAGGCCAAAGCTTTGGTCAGAAAAATTAAGGATCATCAGAAACTCAATAAAAGTCCATTAAGAACAAACAAACAAAAAAGTGAACAGTTATATTGATCTGTTACTTTATAGAAACAGTGGGACTGTCAAGGATAATGCAGAAATGGCAAAGATGTTGAGTCATAATTTCTGCTCTATCCTTGGAAATATGTCAGGTAAGGTGGTAGTATCACACGATGATGATGAAACACTTTCCATAAGGACAATGTTGAACAGCAGCTGCTACAGATATTTTTAAATACAGACATCTAGGTGACTTACCTCCAGTACTTCTTAAAAAGCTGCTTGAGAAGCACTTTGGGTCATCAGTGTTGATATTTAATCATTCCTGGAGCACAAAAGACATTCCAGGGGCCTTGAAGAAGTCTAATGTTGTGTCAATATTTAAAGGGTAAACAGGACAACCAGATAATGACTGGCCTGACAGCCAAACATTGATTTTTGGCAAAACAGTGATAAAGCCAATATGAGTCTCTGTTAATGAAGAATTAAAGAAAGGGTAATATATTTAATGCTTATCAACACTGGTTTATGGGAAATAGATGTTGTCAAACTCATCTTTTTATGATGAGATTATTGGTGACAGTTTTAAACTGAAAGAGGGTAGATTTAGATTGGATATAAGGAAGAAATTCTTTATGATGAGGGTGGCAAGACACTGGAACAGGTTGCCCAGAGAAGTTGTGGATGTCCCATCTCTGGAAGTTTCAAAGTCAGGTTGGACAGGGCTTTGAGCAAGCTGATCTAGTGAAAGACGTCCCTCCCCACGGCAGGGGTGTTGGGCTAGATCATCTTTAAAAGGTCCCTTCCAACCCGAACCAGTCTATGGTTCTATGGTTCTATGGTTCTATGGTCCTATGGTCCTATGGTTCTATGGTCCTATGGTTCTATGATTCTATGTATTCAGTTGATAAAGGTAATAACATTGATGGCATGTCACTGTAAGGAACTTGCCTTGGTCCTACACTCTGCTTGGATTAAGAAAACAGAGCAGATCAAATGGCATATGCTAGTAGACATAAAGCTAAGTCTGCAACAGGTGTCCAATCGCAAATGAGGACATTTCAAAGGTGGTCTCTCATAGGAACCATTTACTGACACAAACGTGAATTTGAACTACATAATCAGTAAAATCTTTAATGATAGTGCTATGAAATGGTAAGAAGATTAGGGGACTGGAAAATAATGAAAAGGCTGATTCTTTAGTACAGCAAGCTCTGGATCATTGGTCATGCATCTGCAAGAGAACAACAAAGGGACAATCCTACAAAGCAACAAATGGAGGCAATTCTTACAACATGGGGCACGCCACCCTCCCTCTGCACTCTGCTTTAGTCCTTGTTTCGTTGGACAACCTGCTGACCACTGAGATGGCAAAGGAGTCTTTTGTGAAATCTCAGGCAGGATTAAGGAAGCACTTGTCCCTGGCTTTAGCGCTGGTGTGACTTTCATGAACACACATGAGAATACTGTGCTCTGTCTCAGTGCCATAGCTCAGAAACACTGGAAAAATGGAAGTCAGTAGAGTACAGAGAATAAATAACATCAGTAGCTTGATATCTGTGGTAGACAGAGCATGGAGGAACAGGTTTAAACCCCATTAAAAGAAATTCAGGGTGCGCATTGAGAAATCATGTTAGGGGTAAGGGTGTTGGAGAGCTGGTTGGGGAAAAAAGAGCAGTTCGGTCCGTGAACACAGCTTTGCCTTTATTTAAAAAAAAAATCCCTGAAGTGAGGACTTTATCCCATGTGCAGACTTTGGAAGGAGCACTTCAGAGGTTGAATTTTGGCTTCAGTCCCCCCTCTGCCTTTAATCACTTTGTCGGTGTTAAAGAGGAGTCATCTTTATGGTGCTGTTTCACCATGTAACTCCTGCATGGTAGAAAGGGAATGGAGCAGTTCATACAGACTAAGCAGTTCTCAAACACATGCAAACTCTGATAAACAGGACTGTCCTTTCAGTAACCTCAGACACTGCTAACTATCAGCAATATAACAGAGGGCTCCCAACATTCCCATTACTTCCTGGGCAAGAGATGCAGAAATAATTGAGCTACTCATTATTTGGTTTAATATGCATACATATTTACATCCAGCAGCATCTGGTTTTCATCACTAACACCTTGTGTTCATGTGAATCACTTGTCTAGAAAGAAATGTTTACATTCAAACAGCAAGTTCCTAAGCCAGCTAGAAACGACAATGAAAGGGGGATTCAACTTTTCACAGCAATGCAACAAGATGCACTACTGTGGCTGCACAATAAATACTTGTATGCCTCAACCAGAAACCAGACAGGTCAAATGAAAGAAACTCCCTTGACAAAATTAGTTGTCTGTTTTCCAGTGCAAAAGATATGGCAGATAACCTACTCACGCTGCTGAGTGATTTAGAAGGTGGTATCCCCTTGCTTAGGTCCCTTACGTGAATTTCAAAATGTTACCAGCTAAGTATAGGAAGAACCCTGTTACTACATCTCCACTGGTGACACATTTTTATTGCAGACCAGCAAAACATCTAGATGGGACTTTTCCCAGTCTGTTTACTTGGGAACAGGGTGAAAGAGCCCTGTCATGCAACAAATAGCACGCCCTAGAGAAAACAGAATGCTGTGTGCCTTGACTGCTGCAAAGCTTTGACCACGAAAGGATCTGCGTTTCCAGGAGAGCCCTGGAAGACCTGCTGCACCCTGTGACACTGTCTTTCCTTGAACAGGTAGATCCCAGCTTTTCTGTGAGCTGCAAGAGAAAAGAGGCCGTCATGATAGTCCCGAGATCCCACATGCTATGCAAAGTGTGAAAGGTGCTGTGTCAAACCCAATGTTTTCCTTTAGGTTCAGCCCCTGGTTCTGCTGAGCCTGGAGGTCAATGTTTTCTGATGCTCATTTAGAGAGTAGGGAAAGTAGTTGGAGGTTAGCAGTTCCTTCTGCACCTCCTGTTCATTTCTGTGCCTTTTCTTTCTTGCCTGTATCCAGATCTGGTTCCAGAACCAGCGAGCCAAGTGGAGGAAGCATGAAAAATTTGGCAACTTTGGTGGCCTTCAGCATCTGACAGAAGTTGATTTCATTCCTGCTCCCAAGTCAGATATCACAGTGAGTATCAGAGGTTATGTATGAATCCACGAAGGGAGAGATAGCTATCCTTCAACAGGTCACCTCTTCACATGGGACTATCCCAGAGAAGGAGGACTGGAAAAGACAAAAACAGCAATATGATGAAGAGAAATCCCAGCAAATGTGGTCAAATAACACATTTCTTCATTAAATGAAACCTGGTTTGTAAATATGCCCTGAGGTGTCTCTTGCAAGATGATCCTTCCCCATTTTACTTCTAAATCACTTCCCTATAAATCATACTTTGGATCAAAATATCTTTACCATTAGAAATTTCCTGAACAGGAAGAAATATGAAATTTGCAGCCACAAAGCCATGTTTCTTTATAGACAGTATCCCTTTACAACATCCAGCCCTGTTAGGCTGACCAGCGCTTTTTGCCATTGACCCACATCCTTGCTAAGTCCAGGACAGTTAATATTATCTAGGCTGGCACTATCTATCTAGGCTCTTTCCTTGTCAGGATTTTTTCCATGGCTAAAACAAAAGGTATTTCGCCTTGCTCACTGGATTGTAGGGAGTCTATTCTTCTAAACTTTTCTTAATTACTGAGCACCAGGGAAACAAATAAGGTTGATCCTAAATTATATCTAACTAAAAGTCTGTATTGATTCACCTGAGACTGCATTTTTATTCTTGAAAGGCTCCTAGCTTGACGCCAAGAAAGCTTGCTGCTACCATCCCTGCCATGGGATACTATTCACTGCTGCAAGGGCATCTGACAACTGCCTGGCTGCCCAGCACGCTCTCCTTCATCCCCCACCACTTGGAGCTGCCACCCTTCCCAAAACCATACCGGCTCTTCAACGTCCTCCCCCCTTACGGCATGCCGCTACCCCACAACTTGGAAAGGAGCAGTATCTGCGCCAGCTCCACATAGAGGAGGATACGGGGGAGTGGGGGACTTTGGGGGCATGCTTTTCTCGCCCATGACCATTCTGGGGGTGTGCGGTTCTTCTCCTCGAACAAGCTTGCCAGGATGATGGGCGGCCTGTGACGCAAGGTCAGCTTGCTGCGGAAGTGCCACCACGAGTCGCCACAGCCTAGCAAACGTGGGCTTGAGCCACCATGGACTGGGAAGGAGCTCCCCGTCGACCTGAGGAGCAGCATACTCTGTAGAAACCCAACTGCTCAATGGAGAGCCTGTCTGGGGGAATGGTGCACCCAGCGGCCCTGCAAAAGGACTGGGGTTTTACTCAGCCCTGAGACAACACTAGATGACCCTATTGCGCTGATGGCTTGGGGCAGGCAAGATGCCTGCGATGAGGCGTGTGTAGCCCCAAAGTCCAGCCAAAAAAGCTTTCCTCTGCAGGTTTAGGTCGCTTTCCTCATACATTCTGGTCCTCATGCGCTGGGGAGGCAAAGAACATGTTTAGGTCAAAAATCAAACTTTCAAGATATGGGGTTTTTTTCCAAGTAGTCAATGAGGGAGGGGGGTGGGTTTGATTTGCTGTCTGTGTTTTTGACTTGAATAAAGGGGCACAAACACAATTTGAGCTTAAATATGACAGTCTGAGCGGGGTAGCAGTGCTGAGCTCTGGATTTGGTACCATGAGTCTCGGGGGGCAAAAGAATTCTTCAGCTGGTTAATTAAAATGCTTATGAGGAAGCCTCTCATTTTTTGATCTGAATTAAGAAAGCTCTAAAACTCCATCAGAAACAATAATGAAATGAGACAGCCTAACTGAGTTTAATCTGCTAGACATAATAGGTTGGTATGACCCCACAGTTTGGTTTAATTGTAGATCAATAATGAGATCGGCCTGCCCACTTACAAAATGTCTGTATGCCTTATTATTTACATAATATTAATCTCTTTCTGACATACGGCACTTTTTTCCCCCTGCTTATTCAGGGTCCAATCCTGTTTCCGCTGATGTCTCCACTTTCATGGGAAGCACTGTTGGAAAGCACTGTTTAAAGGGTTGTACCATCTTCTGTCTTGCAGCCACAGCACATATTGCACACTGACAGGGGAAGCTACTGGGCAAAGCCATTAAAATGTGGTCTCCCTCCCAGACATATCACTTGTAAGGGTGGCCATTCATGACACAATCTAAAAGCAAAGCAAATCCTGACCCAAAGGCTTGGTGGGGATGCTGTCCTGTGCACATGGAAGTGCAGGTAGGTTAATAACTCTGAATAGGTTGCTTACTTAAGAAATCCCTCTGACCAGACTGCAGCTGCCAGGTCTTCAGCCTTCTTCTAGCTGCTAATTGCTAGTTACATAGTGGATCACAGTGAGTCAATAGCTTTCTTGTCTGGCTGGTACCAGCTGTCTGTGTACTTCAGGTTTGGGAGACCTGTAAGCTAGGGAGTAGCTGATTGTTGCAGGGAAAAAGATAAATCCTATCCTATATGGGCTTCATTTCTCCAGACCACAACTATTCAGCGGAAGTCAGATATACTGTGTCCTTCCCCCTACAGGTCTTACACAAGACCTTTTTCCCCACACCTGCTTGGTTCTTTACTCTATATCCTCTTCACCCCTGGCTTCTTATCTGTCACCTGAAGGAAAGTCCAGTCAGATACGGGACTAAACTTCAGCTCCAACAAAGGGGTTTAAGCACCTAACTGATTAAAATCAACAGGAATTAGCTATGGTATTCACCTCATGCAACTTTACGTGACTGCATTGCAGCCACACACACCTGAAGTAAGCACCCTGTGCTCACTTTAAAGAAGAAAAACTGATCACACTAAAGTTTCTAGGTTGGGTGAAGTCCATGCATTAGTGCAGTTTCCAGGGTGTGAATTGTCCCTGTGCAATGATTAGGTTGAATATAGACACTGGTATTGTAATCATCTAAAGCTAAGAGATCATCACTCTTTGCACAAGTAGACCAGGGCTGCAAGCCAGCACCTGCATTGGGACAGCTTATCCTGGGGGAATATTTGTGTAGCATAGAGGAGGTTCTGGGATGATCATAATGTGACAATTTTTCTTGGTGAGGATATGGAGTGTTTGAATTTCACAAGTCTTTTAATAGAAACCAAGCAGCTTTCCAGGGTTATTGTTTACTTTCTGTCCACTCCACTTGTCTGTCTGATAACCCCACAGCCAGGGTTCCTACACATCATGATGCCTGCCCAGAGTCTGGAAGCTCTGCTTCATGCCTTTGAGGTCCTCTAGAAGCCCTGTTTTGGAGCAGAGAGGTGAGAAGCAGAGCTGCTGAGCAAACTTCAACTTCATCTTGAAAAATCAAAGCCTTAGAATTCCTTTTTTGCTAGCAGGTTCAATACTTGCAGGGTTTGTTTTGATGTAGAACAATTTTTCTTGGGCTTTCTTGTTTATTTATAAAGTTTCAGAATTTCCCACTGAACAGCAAATCTAGGTTTCAGGGTATATGTAGCATCTCTATCCATATGCAGCTCGTCAAATCCCGGAGGGACTTAATACTATTACCTTGTTTTTCACCAGTTTCATAATTTTATTCTGAGGTGCAGCCAGAACAAATTAGCATGGGGTGAAGCAGTTTCTGGCAATGGTATCTTAGAATCATAGAATGGTTTGGGTTGGAAGGGAGCTTAAATATCATCTAGTTCCAACCCCCTTGCCATGGGCAGGGTCACCTTCCACTAGACCAGGTTGCTCAAAGCCCCATCCAACCTGGCCTTGAACACTTCCAGAGATGGGGCATCCACAACTTCTCTGGGCAACCTGTTCCAGTGCCTCACCACCCTCATAGTGAAGAATTTCTTCCTTATATCCAATCTAAATCTACCCTCTTTCAGTTTAAAGCCATTAATCCTTGTCCTATCCCTACATGCCCTTGTAAAAAGTCCTTCTCCAGCTTTCTTGTAGGCCCTCTTCAGGTACTGGAAGGCTGCTATAAGGTCTCCCTGGAGTCTTCTCTTCTCCAGGCTGAACAACCCCAATTCTCTCAGCCTGTCTTCATAGGAGAGGTGCTCCAGCCCTCTGATTATCTTCCCTCCTCTAGACTTGCTCCAACAGGTCCATGTCCTTCTTATGTTGGGGGCCCCAGAGCTGAACACAGTACTCCAGGTGGGGTATCACCAGAGCAGAGTAGAGTAGAGGGGCAGAATCACCTCCCTCAACCTGCTGGCCACACGTCTTTTGATGCAGCCCAGGATACGGTTGGCTTTCTGGGCTGCAAGCGCACATTTCCGGATCATGTTGAGTTTCTCATCAACCAACACCCCCAAGTCCTTCTCCTCAGGGCTGCTCTCAATCCATTCTCCACCCAGCCTGTATTTGTGCTTGGGATTGCCCCGATCCATGTGCAGGACCCTGCACTTGGCCTTGTTGAATTTCATGAGGTTCGCACGGGCCCACCTCTCAAGCCTGTCAAGGTCCTTCTGGATGGCATCCCTTCCCTCCAGCATGTTGACCACACCACACAGCTTAGTGTCGTTGGCAAACTTGCTGAGGGTGCACTCAATCCCACTGTCCATGTCACCAACAAAGACGTTAAACAGTGCCGGTCCCAATACCAACCCCTGAGGAACACCACTCATCACTGGTCTCCACCTGGACATTGAGCTGTTGACCACAACTCTTTGAGTGTGACCATCCAGCCACTTCCTTATCCACTGAGTGGTCCACCCATCAAATCCATGTCTCTCCAGGTTAGAGACAAAGATGTCATGCAGGACAGTGTCAAATGCTTTGCACAAGTCCAGGCAGATGACATCAGTTGCTCTTCCCTTATCCACCAATGCTGTAACCCTGTCGTAGATGGCCACCAAATTTGTCAGGCACGATTTACCCTTAGTGAAGCCATGTTGGCTGTCACCAACCACCTCCCTATTTTCCATGTGCCTTAGCATAATTTCCAGGAGGATCTGCTCCATGATCTTGCAGGCACAGTGGTGATACTGTAGTTCCCCAGGTTTTCCTTTTTTCCCTTTTTAAAAATGGGGGTTATGTTTCCCCTTTTCCAGTCAGTGGGAACTTCACCAGACTGCCACAACTTCTCAAATATGATGGATAGTGGCTTAGCAGCTTCATCCACCAGTTCCCTCAGGACCCGCGGATGCATCTCATCAGGTCCCATGAACCTGTACACCTTCAGGTTCCTTAGATGGTCTCAAACCTGATCTTCTCCTACAGTGGGTGGCTCTTCAATTCTCCCAGTCCCCACCTTTGCCTTCTGCAACTTGGGCAGTGTAGCTTGAGCACTTGCTGGTGAAGACCGAGGCAAAAAAGTCGTTGACTGCCTCAGCCTTCCCCATATCCCAGGTAACCAGGTCTCCCATTTCCTTCCAGAAAGGGCCCACATTTTCCCTAGTCTTCCTTTTATCCCCGACGTACCTATAGAAGCTTTTCTTGTTGCCCTTGATGTCCCTGGCCAGATTTCATTCTACCAAGGCTTTAGCTTTCCTACCCTGATCCCTGGCTGCTCGGACAATTTCTCTGTATTCCTCCCAGGCTACCTGTCCTTGCTTCCACCCTCCGTAGGCTTCCTTTTTTTGTTGGAGTTTGTCCAGGAGCTCCTTGTTCATCTGCACAGGCCTCCTGGCATTTTTGCCTGACTTCCTCTTTGTTGGGATGTATCGCTCCTGAGCTTGGAGGAGGTGATCCTTGAATAGTAACCAGCTTTCTTGGACCCCTCTTCCCTCCAGGGCTTTACCCCATGGTACTCTGCCAAGCAGATCCCTGAAGAGGCCAAAGTCTGCTCTCCTGAAGTCCAGGGTAGTGAGCTTGCTGTGCGCCCTCCTCGGTGCCCTAAGGATCTGGAACTCCACCATTTCATGGTCACTGCAGCCCAGGCTGCCCTTGAGCTTCACATTCCCCACCGGCCCCTCCTTGTTGGTGAGAACAAGGTCCAGCATAGCACCTCTCCTCATTGGCTCCTCTACCACTTGGAGAAGGAAGTTATCATCAATCCATTCCAGGAACCTCTTCAATTGCTTATGCCCTGCTGTGTTGTCCCTCCAACAGGTATCAGGGTAGTTGTTAAACCTAAACACCTCCTAGTCTTCCAGTTTTCATCCCATCTCATCTAACAGTGGCATCTTTCCCTTCCTCTGCACCCCCTACCTATCTTCAAAGCAAGAAGTAAGAAAGTCCACCTGTTTCATGGATGTGCTGGTCCCCAGGATGCTATTTTTGCATTGTTTTATACTCTGATGTTTACAGAAAATGCCAGATTGGGCATACCCAGTCTTTGGGACACCCTAAACTCCACAGTCCTTCAGATATATAGGATTGCTTTGGGCATAAATGTATCTTAAACCTGCCAAAGGGTTGCTAGAGGAACAAATCATCTAAGGAAGCTGACTACACACTAGCAAGACCTGCGTATAGAAATGCAATCGTAGTTTCATCCTAACTTCAGAGTAATAGTCTGTGGTATTCCCTGAGCAGGTGGCTGGGAAAAAAAGGAATCAGATTTCTCACCGCTGGTGTATGGCTCCAGCTGTGCTGCCTCAGAGTGAACTCGTTCATTTGATCTCCCAGACCATGTGCTACACTTGTCCCGGCCAGAAACACCCTGACCACCTTTCAGCAGACTTATCCCACTTCTCAAACAAAAATGTGTAGTTGTCATCTCTATGCAAAGGGCCTGGCAGAGAGCTCGGGCTCAAATCTGGTCATGATAACATTTTGTTCCCTCGGTGGATCTGAATCACTTCTCCAAGGCAGCAGCAATGAGAGGTGACAGCATGGAGCTACGCACTCCCCGTCAATGGACATCCTGGAAGGCTGTTGCCGCAGTCCGCTGGATCAGATCACATTAGCCTAATAGCATCGCAGAAACGAGTGACGGGAGAGCCCTGTCTTGTCCTAGTCCCTGACAGAAATGAAGGGCCATTATTTATGGTAGATGCTTAGAGGTTTTGCCTCAGCTGATTTCAAGTGACTCAAACAACAGGGCTTACAGCCCCCTCGGGGAGACCCCTCTGCAGTCTCACAGCTCTCCATGACACTCTGCTTACATTTTCCATATGACAGTCTCATCCTTTAATCCCCCATAAAACCCCTCGTAACCTGAACAATTCCTCCCCATGACTTAAGGCCCTGATTTCCATTTTCACACTGACTTTTCTCAGTGAGCCAGGCCACCGATTTTAGGGAAATTAGTCCTCTTCGGCATGAAGAAGACACGATCCTGCTGATGATGTTTGCACACTGCAGACACCTCTGAGCCCTCAGATTGCCCTGGCTTGTTCTTTAGCTCACCGAGCTATCTGGTGCCCTTAATCTTTCCTTGTAAATCTCTCTGGGATATAGATATTGAGGGCAAAATTCTCAATTGGATTAAAAACAATTAGATGGATGACCAAGGTCCGAGAACTGACGTAAATTAGCACCAATCAAGAGGGTGGAGACTGGGACAAAGTCTAAAAGGGTTGGTAAATAGACATCAGGGAGAAGGGGATGGGGAGCGTGGCAAGTTGGTAGGGTTGGGACCAGCTTTGCCCACATATCAGCTACCTGGGAGAAGGGGGCCTGTGCTGCTGAAGGGGAAGAGGGCATGACTGTACAGGAGAAAATCTGGGCTTAAAAAGGACCCTGCATAAAAAATGAGGCTACTTGACTCTTATTTAGACAATTTAATGTGGAAAATTTGCTGCGTATCAGACTGAAATGTACACCAATGGGCAGAGCAAGAAGACACGTGCAATGATTGCTCTTCTGATCAAAAGCTCATTTTGGGGGTGTTTACTCTTAACTGGAGTTTCCAGATTGGATGGCTTTTAACTGTACCACAGTAAGAGAGCCCAGGGGCCTCTAGAAAGCTTTTCTGTTATTGTTGCTGCTGTTGTTTTGTGGGGGTGGCTAGAAAAGAGAGCTGGGGTTCGGAGGGAGTTGTTTACTTTTAAAGGTTTCTTTTTTCTTTTTTTTCCCCCTGTGATTACCACATGCTCTGATCACAGTCAGAAAGAGAGCGTGCAGAGAGGGTGCTGCCTGCTCTGCAATTCCAAAAAGGTACGCACTAGACCTTGGGTCAAAAAAAGCTGTGATTTAAAGCAGCCGAACATCTGGTTCTTCATGTTTGTTGACCAAGCTCTCCGTCCTTTTCCCACTCTATGCTCTGACCTGACTTTGCTAAGCGACTGCAAAGTGTCCTTCCTCTGTTACCTCACGTCTCCCCTTAGCCTGGACTACAGGTCTTGCCTAAGTGTCTACTTCTATTTTCTTGCTCTGCTTCCTTTTTGTCCCTTGGTAGTTTGGTGTATTTTTGTGTTATGAGAAAATGATATCACTTCTAGCTCAGGGACCAAATGAGCCCATGTCTGTGCATCTCAGGGAGATCAGCCAAAAAGACTGGGTGTAAATAAGGGCTTAATTCAAAATAGAATGGTCGGTGAAATAATTCAGGTGGGCTTTTATCCAACCAGGAGAGCTTGGCTTTTCCAAGAAGGCCTCTTATGGCACTTCCTCCTTGCTTGTGTCTTCATGCAAACCTGCTCTGTTCCTGGGCCAGTTTTTACCCCACTTCCATGACATGTTCTTGCTTTTGCTGAAGTCCATCATTTACAGTGTCTATCCAAAGATACCCGCACAGACTAATTTTATTTTCAAGTGGCTAGCAATAAAAACTCACGCCCGACTCCTGAAGACCAGCAGAATGGAGAGGGCGGGAAGGGAAAATGCCTTTCATTCTAGCTCTTCAGAGCTGGAGCTTCTGAAAGGACTCCGGAGTTTGATCAAAAATGAACCTGGTCTCAAAGCCACAAGATGCGTTTAGATTAAATGCTTTAAAAGGAAACCCAAACAGGTTTTCTCAGCTCAAAGAAAAAAACATCTGTGTCTCAAAGTAGCAAATGATTCATTGCTCCGACAGCCGTTTTCATAGGCATTTCAAGGAGAGGATGTCCCCTCATGGGGTAGCTTGCATTGGCGCTGTGACACTTTCTGGGACCAGCATATCAAGAGGTACGTGTTGGCCACCTGAACAATCTGCGGCCTGTTAAAGAATTAAAGAGTACCAGCGAGCAGCCATGTGCCAGGAAAAGCTGCCCCTTTTTCTGCATTTCAAAACTCTCATAGTCACATTCTTTGCCATCGCATTCCTCATCTTTGTCACACGGCTGATGTCAAGCTTATGGGACAGAAATTCACTTAATCCTTCATCATCTTCAATTAAGTATAGATGCTGCTATTTACAGCCTTACAGACTCCGGGCCTTGGCAGCTTTTAATGGTTTTGAACGCTTCCAATAGCAGAAAAGAGCCATTTTGTCTGCTCCTCAACAATAGGAAAAGCCAATTTAACACTTTTCTTTCTTTCTCTGCAGGAAGCATGCTCCTGACTCTGGGACGGTACCCTTTGCTTTCTTTGTGTCTGCTGCAGCGAGGAAAACGTTTAGGGCTCTCAGCAATATCAACCTTGCCTGTCACTAATTTTCCACTCTGAAGCCTTGCTATTCCCCCTTTCCTTTCTTTTGTCTCCCCCATGCATCAACAGAACAAATGCTACTGCTACTTTTGCTTTATTCCCTCGGTTAATCTCTTTTTGAACTCAGGGCTGTCCCATACAAAGCTGCCAGGATTTCCCAGGCAGGAATAGGTGCGCACTCTTTTAGGGACACCAGGCAGTGCAAAGCACCTCCTCACTGCCATGAAATGGTTGCTGGTGTAGAGAGCTACTCAGGAGAGGCTTTCTGCTTTGTTTGCCTGGAGGAGGAGTAGATAGGCATCCAGTGTTCAGGGTCTACTGTATGATTGCCAGGGTTATCCTTCTTATAGTCAAGGAAAAGCAGGTCCCCACCAAGGGGTCTTAACTCTCAGCCTGCATCGCAGGTGTTTGGGCAATCTTTTATTGATGGCATTTTACAGCACTCCTCAGTGCAATTCCCCTGCTCTCAGACACTTTGAATTTTACCAAATTTTAACTTTCAAAATGTAACATTTTTCCGTGTTATCTGTCTGCCTCAGGCCAATGTCTTAAATCTACGTAATTCAGTCCTTGAGGCTGGGGAAAGTGCACTCTTTTGCTCATGGTGACAAAATTCTGGTACCCTTTTGAGAACAGCACTTGGAGCAGGAACTTGAAATCTGGCATGGAGGTCGCCTTTTCTGTTAATTGTGCTCTTTGCCACTATTGTCACCAACTACTGTCATCTGGCCAAAGTATCAGTCTTTGAAAAGTATCAGTTTGCACGGGTTTATTCTGTTTCCTTCAGATTATAGCAATTACATTCCTTGTGGAGTCGATGATCCCTAGAAATGCTTATTCTGATGGCTCAGCACGACTTCCCCCACAAGCTCAGTTCTTGGCTTGCTGTGAACAACACGTGGCCCAGACTCTCATGATAGCCACCAGAGCCCTTTTCCCCTGGTTTCTGAATGCCCCACCACCTCAATCACAGGATCAGGATGGTGGAGCAACCTCCCCAAGCCTAATAGCGGGAGCACGTTCCCCAGGGAAGGTGGGATGGCAGGGAGAGGTTGTGGCTGAAGAGGGAAAATAGGACAAGGACTGGCATAGGCAGAAGAGGCTGGCTGGGCGAGGAGACTCTGCTGGGGAGCCAGGGAGGTTCGACCGGAGGTGATGCCAGTGGGTTCATAGAACCAGGATGGGTGTGTAGCAGTGTACTGCACAGGGACAAAGAGCTGATCTGAGGCGGGGTGAGGGGCAGGTTTGGCCCTACCTGTTCCTATGGGATGCTCAGCTAGTGGCTTGAACTGCAGGTTTCACTCATGCAAGGCTCCTTTTCCACATGCCTGGCTTGGCTGGATCACACTACAGCACTATTTGGCACTGCCTGCTGCAAAAATAAGATCCCCAAAATCTGACAGCGGCATGCCAAGCTCAGGAGTGTTCCCAGCCTTTGCCAGCCTGTGCCCCAGTTCCTCTCTGCAATACAGGGATTGCATGCCCTTGCAAGACATGAGTCTGTGGGGCTCAGACACGCCCAAGGTGGAGCACTGCAGAGAGCCCGGTGGGCTGGGAATGCTTCTAATGCCAGAGCAGGCAGCAGCTAAGGCCTGAAAGCTCACAATTAATAATAAAGAGAATAAAACAAGTCCTACCTAAGGCCTGTTTTTCAATAAGCCCTTCCATCCTGTGCATTCAATGAAGTCTGATCCCACAGGGAAAAAAGCATTGTGCAATCATTTAATTAAGGACTCTGTCACAAAGCAAGCACAAAAGGGAAGAGAGCTGAGGATTCACTCCACCCTCTTGGGGTTTCCTACCCTTTTCAGTGCCCGATTTAACTACCTTGATGGCTTTTCCTTTACTCAGCTTTTGTCTGTAGTGTTGTGCAGAGCATCACTGGAGAGGGGTGAATGGTGAGGAGGGTAAAAATCCTTTGTGCCATGCATAGCAGAGCTATAAACTCTCATTGACTGATGGAAAAAACTTGACCAGACGAGGAAGTATTTTATTATTTAATTGTATCATACTTTACTAAAAGGCAGCAATGGAATAATATATAGATAACTATATCTGATGAGCGTAAGTGTGTTTTTAAATGTGGGTGTATATGTATGTGTGCATTTCTTGAATGAAACTGTTTAGAGTCTACTGGACCAAAAGATAAATTCCACTGATAAAACTGCTTATTTTACAGAAACTGGGAGCAAAAGAACACAAAAGCAGCTGCACTGGATCAAACCCCAAATGAACACCCAGCCCAGGGCCAGAGCATGCTCAGACGATCAGCACTGGATGTTTTCGGCATGTGCTATTCCACAGTGTTGTATGCATCAGGTTATTCCTGTGCATTCATCCAGCTCAAGCAAACAACCCGACATGCTCTCATTTCTCAATGGCAGCCTCTCTGTCCTTGGCATCATCTTGTGATGTCAAGTTGTGAGAGTTGTGTCAAGTGAAACAGTTGTGGTGTCTCCCCAGCCACCAGAAACCCTCCACGACCGAGACTATCCTTTTCCACCTCTGTGCAAAACACTCAGTCACAGCCTTCTCCCTGTGCCTATTTCAGAACAAAAAATCAGAATAGCTCCTCATCCTGCACAAGCACCTGCCTCCCTGGGTAGTCACAGTCCACCCACTTTTCACCCAGGCTCTTTGAGGACTGACTGAAATCTGAGGTGGATGCAAGGTGTCTTATGCAAAAAGCAGATCCGTTTTCAACCCCCAAATATCCAAAATGGTCCCCAGGTGTCATGAGCCTTTGCTGACTCTTGAAACCCACAAACTACACATAAAACAAGTAATTTCCTATGACCAGTCACAAAACAAGTAGGGTGCTATGTGGCAAACACTGCCTTCTGCTCTATACGTTGTAAAAATCCACTGTTCAGCTCTTTGTAACTGGGTGCTAGGGATGGCTCCAGGAAGGATGGTGAGCCTGGCTGTGGGAGTCTGGTTCAGTCCCTGTTGTTATCAACAGGAAAACATTGATCGCCTTTGGCAGAACCAGAGATTGGTGTATGCTGGAGAAAAAAACCCTCTAACACCTACTCACTGAACAAAACTACAGCCAGAGGCCCGTTGATGTTGCACTGGGAGTTACTCAAGTGCAGACCAGCATTAGCACAGCGTTCCAGGACTTAATATCATTCCAGGCAATTCATTGCTCTCCCATATTAAAGCTGCTGTCCTTATGAAAACAGCGCGTGGTGGCGTCTCCTATTTTCTGTGTTTAGCTGAGCTACCTTAGAAATGCTGCTTTAATAAAGTTAAATTTGTACTCATGTTACAATGAATGATAGTGCTGAAAGAGCTATGAAAATTAGTTCTTCCTCTTCTGGGAAGCCAAGTCTTCTCAGCTCTTGTAGGATCTGTTGCAGCACACAGCACTAGCCCAGGAAATCTTTTATCGCACTGTTATGCAATAACTGGTTCTTACTCAGTTTAAGTATTCACTAGAAACAAAATTAATCTTGTGCCTTCGTTTTCCATGGGGAGGATGCTCATCATGGAGACAAACCCTGGTCCTGCTTCTCCCAGCAGAGTACCCTGACCACAAGGTCCTGGTTGGGCTCTTTGATGTTTGCTCTCCTTCTGGCCCCACAGCCTTTGCACCCCTGCCTGCACCGTGACCCAGCCTGAAAAGGGATTACCCTCTTCCCCCATACCAGAGCTGTGCATCCCATCTTCCTTCAGGCAGAGAAAACTTAGGGCGCACATGCTGGTGAATAAAAGCTGTAATCAATAGGTCTGAGGTCCAGCCGTGGCTTTTTGCCTGGGAATTGCAGCAGTGGCAAAGATCACGCCCTCAGTGCTGGTGGTGGCAGATGATACCCCCAGCAACGCTGGCTGCTCCAACCTCTGAGACAGATTATGATGTACCACGTTTAAGTGGCAGGGGCTTTTGGATTTCAAGCATGCCTAAATCTCCCCATAGAGTCTATAGGGAGACTACCTAATTCAGGCAGCCCAGATGTGGCCACAAAACTATGACTCTGCAATGCCTATATCAGGCATGGTCTGGATACTGTCCTCAATGTAACATATATATCTTAACAGTACTTATCTTCTTAGAAGGCTGTCTTCACCATCCAGCATGGTAAATAAGGGCCACAACACTATACCTTTTCATTCAGGCTCACAGAACACCTGTTCCTGAATCACACGTAAAGAAAGAGGACAAAAAAATCTTTTTTTAAAAAATTAAAAAACAGATGAGGATAGCTTAATTAAAAGATAAACACAAATGAAATCAAAACAACCAATGGTAGTTCAACTCTAATAGAATTTTATTGTCAGCAGAGCTGCTGTTGTTTTTCCCTTCCTCCCAAAATGAGAAGCTCTAGAGAGGAAATTTCCCTCATCAAATTTCACATTCAGTCGAATTAGTCTGGGAATCTTTTTAATAATAATAAAAAAAAAAACAAACCAAAAAAAAACCAACCTTGAAAGAAAACTCTCTAATTCCAGCCAAGGCCCTTAAACCAAGCACCATGTGCCAGACTGTTCAGTGAGGGAACTGGAGGGTGCCAGCACTCATCATCTGCCCCTGTTTTCTGAGGGTAAATTCGGCATGTGTCTCAGAGCTGGGGAGAAGAGGCTCCAGAGTCCTCCAAGGAATTGGACTGTAATTCTGATGTGATGGCATCAGCTAATTAACAGCTCTAACAAACCTCACCTCCAGCCCCTCTCCGGATTTTTCTCCAATTATGGCTAACAATGAAGCCTGCAAGAAGGGGAGATGAGGTGGGGGGAGTTGTCCATAGTTATCAAAGGTTACACAGCTGCAAAGAATAAAAATGACTGTAGTATTTAATGACACTCCTGTTTAATTCTGACAAACAGGAGCATTAACATCCTGCACATAGGGACAAATTATCGTGGAGGATACCAAGCAGAGACAAGCCCCAAAGCCCCTTCTCCAGCCCTTTGCACAGAGCTAAATTTTACCAATATCGACATAAGGGACTTGGCAGCCTTTGAACATAATTACTCCTTTACATATGTGTGTGACTATAAATATATAATTTCCTTGAGTTTCTGCTTTATTAAAATTCTTAACTACAGAGGTTTTCTTGCTGCACTCTTTTCTAATACATAGCATGCAAAGAAGCAAATACTGTTTACCCCAAAAAGAATAATCACTTGCATGCCAAAAGCAGAAAACACTTTAATTGCTGCTGTCCTCAAAAAAGTTTTCTGCTATGCTCAGAAAGTTTGGGTGTATTTTTTATGTGTTGGTGGCATTGGAAAACTGTCCCACTGAAACCAGTGTAGTCCATTTTTCATTGAACTCACGGCACTTCCCAACTGCCATAAAATGACACTATTTTACAAACGCCATAAAATCACACAGAATTTTACAAACGCCATAAATGTGGACATGCAAAGAGTGAAAAATGTTCAAAGTGTGGTTCCATCTCTCCCAAATAACTGTGACACCCCTGTCACAGTACAAAGCTTTGGAACAGTTACATCGCCGCACATCATAGCAATGTAAAGTGCAGATGATGACACCAACAAATGCTCAGTGCTGACACTTAAAAGAGCAGCTGTAAAAAATAGCAGTCCATGATAAAAAGCACAGCATCAGCCATTGACTTTATGCAAAATATTATTTACTGTACAAACATACTGGGCTGCAAAATATAGCTAATAAAATAAGTGATTTGCCTGCCTGCTGCTTCCAGAATCACTCACAGTCTTCAGTAGGCACAGTTCCCTAGGGGTGATGGAAAGTATTTTCTAGCAGTAGATAAGAAATTCTTGATGATTTTTTTTCTCTCTTGCTGGCAGTGAAGAGCCACCCTTCAAAATCTGATTTTAACTCACTAAACTCATTACAAGTTCCCAGTGTAAAAAAATTAAAAGCAGGAGCGCAGGTGTTAAATAAATCAAATAGATTACATCTCCCAGGGATAGAACCTGTTCCTCCAGCTCCAAAATAGCCAAATGGTATGCCAACATCTTTACGCATCATGGAGCATAGGCACCAGTCGTGCCAAATGTCACCTCACAGTAAGCTGGCATGACAGTCGAGGTATGCTTAGTTTTGGCCAATGCAGAGCAATAACGTGGCGAGACACCAGCCAGGTTCAGCCTGCAAGCTACTTAGGCACACTCGCCCAGGAGCTGCACCTGAGCAAAGGTATCCTCCCCTTGGCTCAGGTGGCCCACAGATGGCTCCCTGGACACTGCCTGTGTGTGCCTGTGTCACACATACATCCTTTCTTACTCCACCCTTGCCTGTACTTGAACTGAATAAAATCTGTCCCTGCACAGGCCATCAATTTTGCCAATAAAGATTGACTTGGAAAAAACTCTGGGAAGGTCAGGCAGGCCTCAGAGTTTCTCTGTTGACAATGATGAGTTTTGCTGCCTAAAAACAACACAAGCAGAAAACGTGGTCATGTCCAGACCATGCTAACTTCTGAACAGAAACCAAAGTCCTTTTCCTTGGCTGATCCCAAAAGGATCTTTTTTCTCAACCCCCAGGCTGGTCACCTCCATCCTACTCACGGGTGAAGATGCTAGATAAGCTTAGGAAAAAGAAAGTTTCTCCAGAAATGCCAGCAACTACCGTGCCCAAGAGATGAGTAGCTGATATATAGATATTACAGGCTTACAAGTTACTCTGCATGTACTCCGAGGAGAAGTAACTGGCTGTACTCTAGTCTATTAACTTCTTCTTAACAGGTTTGTATTCTTCTTAACAGGTTTGTATTCACTTTCATGGGACATCACCCCTTTGTTCAAGGAAGCCTTTCACCAGAGAGCCAAGCTCCAGGCTGGGAGAGGGAGTGGTGGGCATGTTGGGAAGAGTTTCCCACCACCAGCTTTCTTACAGAAAGGCAGTCCACATTCACCAAGAAAGTCAACCACCTACACAAACTTGGAAGCATTTTACACAATTTGGATGCTGGGTTCCCTTCCCGGTGATCTCACTTTGGCACCACTACATGGGCTAGGATCCTTGAAAATGGGGGACAGCATTTGCCAAGCGCCTGGGCTCCCCAGAGCTGTGCAGCACATTGGCCGTGGACCACCATCCACCCCTTTGTGCCTTCTTACACAGCACTGCTTCACCTCAGCTTTTCTCCAGAGAGAGCTGCCTCACCTAGGAAAATAATCAAAGTACCTGCAACCCACCAGGGCGCTTTCAGGGTTTCCTACAAAGTCTCCCGGAATTGCCCTGCTGTAAAGTGACCTCTGACATTTCAGGCAGAGTCTCCTGGGAGCACTGAGGAGTTAGCACAGAACAAGAGGACAACAAAGCAAGTTTATGGCTTGAGAAATCTAAACAAAAGCAAAGCAATATCCTTTCTGGATGGTCTTTCTCAGCCAGACTCCATTTTTTCCGCTTGGGGATTCTTTGTTGGGTTTTTTTATTATTTTTTTCCTCTCTTTGTTTTAAAATGCCAACACATTGAAAGATGCTTCCCATATATTTCCATCCTATGGTGTATTAAATCTTGCTGCTGAAGCAGCTACAAGTCCTTTCAAGGGATTATTTCTTTCATTGTTACACCTGGGTCATCTGGAAATCTAAGGGGAGAAAGCAACGCTCTCTGCTGGCTCTGTGATTAAAATGATTTATCTTGCCACATCTCACAGCATCACAATGAGCAGAATGCCACCACCCTGTGTGAATGCTAGCTCCCGCACAAGAATCCACTAATGGCTTCTTTTCCCCAAGCAGGAATGGCTTCAAAACACCAGAATTTTCTTCTGAGGCTAGAAAAATATGCTCAAAGCCAAACTTAGATGGAGGCTAAGTTCCTACATTAGGTAGGAACTATATTAAAAACTCAAAGCAACCTTGTTCTCCCTTGTTAGTTGGGCAGTGGAAAGGCAGTGCCTGGGCTGATGACAGCAGGAATATGTTCATTAACCAAAGGCATCACAGCTGCCTTCCTATTGCTGAGCTCTGCAACTGCATGCAGTTCTCCCACCCAGAATCAATGCTGCTTTGGTAATATGGTTTAATCTAAGCATTGCCCCATTTATTCTATTCTAGACTAAAGTTTTATCTCACTATTTACATCACATTTTTTTTCCTTTTGGAAAAAATTCAGCTAAAAAACCTGGTAACGTTAACACTTGCTCTAAGCAATGCTTACATTGCCCACCACAGTGTCAATACTCACATGCCAGTCAAAAAATGCCATGGAGAAATAAAATAAAACCATGGTCTTCTGACTGTTGGAGTTTTCCTTTGCAAACTAAATATTTTACCATGTGCTGTCCCCCATCTTGAGTTTCCTGCCATCTGAAAGGCCATTCAGTCTGGTATTTGCCCCTCAGTGGGAGCAGAAATTGTATGCAATACATCTGTGTCTCCTCACATACCAAAAAACACATGCCAAACACAGCCTGGCCCAGACTGATCCTACCTCTCGACAGATGCTGTTCCTAAATATCTCAGCTGGTGAGGCAGAACACTTATAGGGGACTGGCAGTCATTGGGGAAGTTTGGTGCAAAGTCACACACCCTGAGCACTGGCAGGAATAGCATTATGCGTGATATAATCCCCACCAGTCCTTGCTTTTACATTCCCTGAGCAGCACCACTTACAAACTGTGACCCTACCTTAGAGCCTGGCTTCACTCCTACAATTTTTTACCATTTTCCTATAGTGAAAAGGGTACATACACAGGTCAGTGCATGGAGCTAGAAAGGTAGTTGCCCCACTGCTTCCCCAGGAGGTGTCTGCTCCTGCAGCTAACAGCACTACCCTGTTCTGCCCATTAGGTGAGAAAATGGGGAACAGGGAGCTCATTTCACCAAATGACTATTGATTTTTCAATTGCTCCCAGGTTTTACTACCCGGGACCAACTCAGGAGGATCCCAGCTCCCTCTCAGCCCAGCCAGCAGAGCAGGTGTTAATTAGAAAGTGCAATTTAGCAATGACCTGCACGTGCCACACACTCTGTGTGGAGCTGCACTTAAAGCTCCTTGGCAGTGCCAGGGTATCAGGAAGTAAAGGTTGCAAAATACAAATAATGTGGATTTCCACAGAGGCTGGGGAGTGTGGCTGATCTGGAAGGCGTGCCTGGCATCCATGTCCTGCTCCTGAAGCTAAGCACCTCCCAAACCCGCTGAGCAGCACAAACCTGTTTAAAAGCTCAAGAAGGCCAGTTAGCTCCACAGACTGGAAACAGGTGTCTGACTGACCAGGCAGGCCAGCAGCCTTTGCTTTTTTTTTTTTTTAATCAGCCACCTGCTACATGACCCCAGTCCTGCACTGTACACATGGGATGCGAGCAGAGAGACCTTCCTGCTATCTGTATGAGACAATTGAGTCATTTAGCAGCAATTAGGCTCCTGGCCAGCTTAACTCATTTACAATTATACGATGGCTCCTAACAGCTCCAGAGTTCCAAGACATCATTTGAGTGAGGTCATAAACCAGCCAGGGTGTTGGTGGGGCTGAAATGGAGCATGGAGCTAAATAAGGAAAAATAAGGTGGCCCATAAAAAGGTTTAACCCTCAAGTGCCTCAGTGGGAACCACTGCTATACCATTTCAGGGATAAGTGAGAAACATTACCGCACTTATCATCCCCTTTCCAGACCAAAGAATATAGCGTGAGCAGCTGACCAACTTTTCCAACTTCTGCTTCTGTGTCCATACAATAAGAAAAGCTTGTCTTCCTTAATGAAGAAAGGGGTAATTTTTTCAATTCCCTAAGAAGTCTTGTCTTCCTTAATGAAGGAAGGGGTAATTTTTAGTGCAGTCTTAGCATTTGCTATAAGTGCAGTGCTATTTGCATTCATCTACCCAGTATTTTTAAAGTATTGGGGCACCAGGACCCTGGAGGTGCTGTGGCTGGCACTTAACCTCATGTATTAGATACAACTTCAGGCTCTCTCAACAGGTCTTGCAAAGACATGGGCTCCATTTTAGTTGCTCTAAACCACTCCATACAGAGTCTTTCCTGATTGCAGGGGGAGCTAATTTTTGTAGGCTAAACTGACCCATTGCAAATTGCTTCCTTGGGAATCCACCACAAAGAGCCTTGCAGATGAGGGGATTAGACGTCTGCTCTCCCACCCATAATGCTTTCTTATTTTCTCCTTGCCAGTATGTTGTCCCCCTGTATCTGACATCTGCCAGGCTAGGAATTAAAGCCCCCACAAGCCCTTACAACAAGGCCAATAGCCCCGGTGTGCGCCACTGATCTCCATCTGCAGGTTCTGATGTCCATGGTGATAAGAGCTACTGCTGAGCTCATAAGGTCTGATCTCTTGTGCTGTCAGCAGCTCACTCACTGGCTCATGATGTCCTGGGAGACGACAAGGATGTGAATAAAATGCTGCAACCAATTGTTAATCTGCTTGAGTCAGCGCTAAATTTGTTCTATAAACATTTGCCCTGAGTGCGTGAGCCATCGTGCATGTGGTGCTTCTTCTTGGCTGTTTATGAAGCTGCAGGAGCTGTTTTGTCCCAGTTGCCTCATGCAATAGTACTTAGAGAGAGGAGCTGTTCCCCCAGGGAAATGAGGCTACCTGGAGATCCTGGGGGGGATGCAAATTGTGGATGGCTCTGCTTGTCTTCTCCCAGGGCAGGGAGTCTCAGGGCATGTGACTGCACTGAGAAATCTTATAACCAGCTGGAAGGTTTTACTGAAGAAGGGTAAAGGCATATATGAGAAAAAGAGGGCAAAACCACAGGTAGATAATTAATGTCAGGAAGCAAGTAGTTATGGGGTTAATCACATCCCTAATGAATGCAGGGACAGGCTCTCTGTTGCTCTGCAAGGGCACAGTTCTGTCAGCACCGGCACGGTTCAGTTCGCTTGCGCCCATGAATACTGGGCTTGGGATCTTTTCCCAGGAAACTGTCCTCTCCAGATTTACCCTGCTGCACCAGAAGCCCAACCCATTGACCTCCCATCCCAGGCAGGCAGCAATTCTTGGTCTGTGTGTTTCTCAGTCAATGATCTTCTCCAAACAAGGCTCGAAGGTGCTGCAGCCAGGAGCACTGGCATGTAACGGAGGACAGCACGCAGAGGGAGGGACCAAGGCCCTCCAGGTAGCCGAAATGCTGACTTGCCCTGCCTTCCAGAGAACTGACCTTGTAACCTTACTCTGTGTCTACCACCATTTCTCTGCAGGCAAGACTGTATAAACTCTCAGAAGAGGTCTCTGTTGGGTGCAGCATGGAGGCAATCCACAGAGATGCCTTTTTCTCCAGCCAGTGACCCTGTGCTTACTTTCTGTGACCTGTCCTTGAGGAAAGGGCTGGGCAGAAGAAAAACAGCTCACACCAGGAGTTAGGACTAAAGGAAGAAAGAAACAGCACAGAGCATAAGAAAGAAAGGGGAAAGGCAGAGGGAGAGAAGCAGGCAAAAGGAAGTAAAACTGCCAATGTGTTAACTGCCTCCAGAACTAAAGTTTTCTCTGATGTTTTCCTAAACAAACCCAAAAAGGACAGCCTGGCCACGTGAGAAACCCCTCAGCTGCTCCCAGCCTCCCCCAGGCAGAACAGGGATGCCATCCTCACTTTCACCAGTGAAAGGTTTCAACACCTTTCTGAGCCTCTGCCTGGCCATGGTGCCCTCTAAACCCCCCCGGCAGCCCGTCAGAAAGCTGCTTTGGGCAGCTCGTTCCCCACTGCTGTGTTAGTGCGAAGGACAACCCCGGAAACGATAATGCATTCGTATGCGCAGAAAGACTAATTGGATGTTTACTGGGGGATTAGCTATTTGGCTGCCTGCTTCAGCGTAGCAGGTGTCCCAGGGTGTGGAAATTTCACAACAATAAAATGGCAGCCTGTTTCAATAACAGCATAGGCCATTTAGATAAGTTTTATGCACCCTGTTATGACAGGGAACCTCTTAAATTCTCAGGAAAAACATAAGTGTTTGATTGGTCTTGAGGAAGAGGCAATATTTCTTCAGATATGCCAGTAACTGGGGCTTGTTTGGGAGCACAGCCTTGATTCTCTGTAACTAGTTTAAATTGCCAAGGTTATTTAAGTTTAAAAGTGTCAAGGACCAAGAAATCCTAAAGTTCTTGTGTTGCACGTATTGTAGCTATCTCTTTTCTGCTAGCCCACTGAGAAATGCTCTGTGAAGAAATTGAGTCCTTTTTTTATTGAAAGAGAGTGCACTCTGCTTATTAGTACCTCTCCCACCTTCTAATAATTTCTTTTTTAAAAAATAATTACGAAATGAAGCATAGGGCAAAGTTATCTTCTTATCCAGTGAGCAACCTTATAACTTATTATCTGCCTCCATTATTAGGGCAAAGTTCAGGTGGGATGTTAAGTAATGCAAAAGCAGAGCTGACAATGGCTGTGGGATTCCTACATGGTTCCTGTCTCAGTGCTTTGGGCTGGCACCACATGGCAAGAGGGACCTGGAGTTTAGAGTCAGCCCCCTGACGTGCTTCATGCGATTTCTGAGGCCTAGATTTTAGTTGCTTTCATTCTGAAACCAATAAGCAACAGCGGCACAAGAAGACAGGCTCAATCTCTTAAGGACAGAGCAGGTATTAGTAAAGTTGTTGCCCAACTTAGAATGGCTACATGTAGTAAGCAGTAGCTGCTAGAAAGTGCTGCTTGCTAGAAATGGCAGAAACTGCAATATAAGCAATATACACTAAGCATTTTAATGATAACATCATCTAAGTCCACTTGGAGGGGCACTAGGTGCCAATAAAAATAGTGACCAGGCCTGCTTGTACCACCCATTTCCCTCCAGGTAATGCCAGTGGTCTCCATCTGTGATGTACTGTGTGTGTTATGTTTCAAGTAGAAAGTTGATTCCCCCTTCATGGGGCCGGAGGGGCACCATACAGAAATTTGGATTCTTCCTGTCTATGCAGTGACCTTTTCAGTCAGCCCTCATTACGACCCCTCTGAATAACCTGACCTGTAGAAAGTGTGCTTAAAAAGTAATAAAACTGAACAAGCCATGAACTCGAAAATACAAGTGGAGCAGCTGAGAACAGTTCTGGGCTTTCATTACTGGTACCATGTCAATAGGGGATTTGCTGTTTGTCATAGGAAACTGCCAGGAAACGTATTTAGATGCTGAACTTCTGAACTTCTCCTTTCACCTGTATTTGAACCCTGCTAAATGATTTTACAACTATTATTGCTTTATAACCTATGACTGTAAATTCTTCCATTAGATTGTATTACTTAAGGATAAAAATGTGTGCCTGGGGTTTGTATTTATATTTGATAATATGTGTATGCGCTCACACACGAAGTGACTGATAGATAAGATAGAAGGGACAAACGGCGGTTTGCATCTGAGAACTGCGGCGTCCCTCACTGGGAGCCCATGTCAGGGCTGCAGCGGGGAGATCTGAGATGCCCAACCCCTAGTCACCTCCCCAAAAGGCCCTTGGAGACCAGGAATGCTTCATGCTGGTAAAGGAAGGAAATATCAGTTTTGCCAGCCTGAAGCAATAAGAAAATTATGAATCTGGCCCTGTAAAATCTCTGGAATGCTTAAAAGTATCATTTAAAACATGAGTCTCTTGGTTTTCTTCTCTTTTCTGAGGCTGTAGGGCTAACAGTTTCAAGCTTTTCTCCATCATCTGAAGGGCTAGGCTCTCTTTTCATTTTTAACAACCCTGAGATTATGCTATAATAGCAGGACTCAAAGGGCTAGGTCTTTATGAGGGAAAAAAGAGAAATAACCATTGTAAAACAACTGTAATAAAAATGATGGGAATTGATACAATTGGGTCCTCAATGCCTGTTTCTTCTATATGGACTCACTGTCTCTCATATGATGAACTTTGGAGGAACAAAGCTGTTTCCTTCCTTTGGTTTCTTTATTCCAGCTCATTTTTTGTGGGTTGTTTCCAATTAGGAATATCAAGAAAAGGCGACGTTTTGTAGCGAGCTCTGGCTAGGGAGTCCTCAGGGTGCTGAAGTCTGAGCAGGAATCTTCTTTCCCTCCCTCCGTCACTTGGCAGGGAGTCAAAATCTTGTAGGGTACAGATGGGACCCCCAGGCAGGAGAAGCGGGGGGAGCAGAAGGGAGCAAACTGCGGTGTTGCAGCCGCAGACAAACAAGCAGGTTGTGCAGGGAAAGCACAAGAGACAGGCAGCCTCGGAGGCAGACAGCCAGATGCACAACAGGTTTAGCCTTTGCTCATCTGACAGTGATTTTGCTACTGCTGGGACAGGGCTAGCTTTGCCTCAGGACAGCTTGACATCTTTCAAAGGCCTCCGCTTTGCCTTCTTAAAAGGATGCCTGCAGGGGCTCTAGCCAAAAATACCCACTTCCACTGACTGAGGACCAACTGTCCTCCAAAGGTCTCAAAGAGCTCACTTGGGAGGGAGGTCTAAAGCACAGAGAAGCTCAGCTTCAGCCTGAGAAATAGGTAGCTGTGAAAGGGGAGGGAGGAGGGTTTCTGCTCTTCCCAGAACAGTTCTCTCATTTCTGCCAACACTTCTTTAAGATAAAATTAGGTTGAACAAAAGAAAAGGGTTTCCATACGAGGCTTAAAAGAGAAGACCGATTCCAAGAGAGTAGGGACACTCCACTCCCCGCTGGACAAAAAACACTTAAGAAAGGACAGGAGTCTGGATGGACACTGAAAGTTTGGAAAGTGCTTCAGGGTATTTCAAATTCACCAGCACAGCTCTTGTTTCAGATGATACAGAACTTGTATTTCACAGTTTGCTCCCTGTTTCTCCACCTCATCTGTCTCCATTACTCAATTGTTCCAAGTAAAACTCTAAAGGTTTTGCTCTGCAAAATGAAGAATTGGTTTTCAAGATCCCAAAAGACAAGAAATGTGCATTGATGGCATTTTTTAAATGGTATTATCACTCTGCTTTAACAAAGTTTAAGGCAATTAACTCCCTAAGAGCCTCAGGTGGCTGATTTCCTGATTACTCAGCCAGAGGGAATGTCATTGCAACTGCAGCAATTAATTAATTAACTCACACCAATTGATTGGAAGAGTCACTCCATTATAAAGCCCTTGCTTCAGTCTCTTGTCACTTTTCTGACACTGCTGGGAGTTTTTTTAAGGATTTCCTGAGGTTTTATTTCAGCCCAAAGACAGACTCCTTTTAACAGTTACAGTCAAAGCAATATGTCAACTTCTTCCTTGCCTGAGGATGAAAAAGGCCTGGGCACACATATCAGGTGAGCACCAAGTATGCTCAGATAACATGCCTAAGTACTTAGAAATTGGGAAAAGCCAACTGTAGGGCTGTGTGTCCAGCTAGGATTGATCGTACTGGCCCAGGATTTCTCGCCATCCGATAGCAGCGCAGGGAGCAAGGCAATGGCATCACTGTCAGATTCAATTCTGCTCCTGGAGGCATTGCCTCCTGCAGCCACTGATTTTGTCTGAGACAGCAGGGTGGAGAGACAGAGCTCCTCATCCACTGCTGGGGAGGTTTGGAAAGCGCAGGGAGGCAAGCTGGTCAGATGTGCCAGTCTGGGTGGCGAGGACATCAGTTTTCCCTCAAGGGTCAGCAGAAGGATGGGGCCTTTGTCTCCAAGCTCCTCGCTCCTCTCTGCTGAGCTCTGATAGCGCTTACTTTCTCTGGAAAGTTATCTAAGATGCACAGGCACTCGTCTCCTGCCAAGAAGTAGCTGTGGCAGGACTGCGTGCCATAATTTCTCTCTTTGTTCCTTTCCCACGCTGATGGCGGATTTCAACTTTTTGGGCTCTTCTCCAGCTGCTGTCAGATTTCTTTGGTTTTTAAACAGATTTCTTTGTTTTTTCCCCTGTGGAAAAGGACAGCACAGGGAGCATAGGCAGCAGGGGTCTCCAGTCCTGATGCAAGCACTGTCCCAGGGACATCACCACATCGCCAAACTCAGATGTCTTCAGGCTGGGCAAGGACTATCGGTGACAAAAATACAGTGCACTTCCGCTGGCTTTGGGGTTGTTTGGGGTTTTTTTGCAAGCATGCAACCAGAAATGTTTCCCTCTAAATTTTCTGCAGGTGGGTGTACTTTGTACATGGCTGATGTGACTGGAGAACCGGTGTGGTCCTGCAGCACCCACTCCTCCTCATCTGGCAGCTGGAGCCTGCCTCAGGGTCAGGCAGCACTGCAGGCAACATGCTCAGTCGCTGCTCACCATCTCTGCTTCTCCCTCTCGCAGCCTCACGCTTCGTTTCCACCCCCACACCCTCCTGCTGATGGTGAAAGACATGGACAGGGTTCATCACGCTCTTGTCGAGGCCATATCCTCCTGCAGTCACCAGGTCCTCCACAGTAATCCCAGCGTGAGAAGATCCCGCGGGCTGCGCCTGGGGCAGAGGCACAGCGGGATGTGGCTGTGATGCTGACAGTGGCTGTGATGCTGACAGTGGCTGTGATGCTGAGGACTGCCCACTCTCCTTCACAGACCATGCGCCCCACACCAGGCGGCCCTAAGACTGCTGGTTATCACCCTCTAAGCCTGCTCTCTGCTTTCATTTCTCTAGCCATGAAACGCTGATGGTACATAGCACATTACTGCAAGGCTGGCCAATGGGGCTTTGGCTGTCTATCAAACAAACACCGAGGATTTTCCTACAGGTCTCACGACAGCTTACAGTCCAGAGGTGATCGCATTCAGACTGAACAAGGCTTGCCCAGTGCTCCATGAGGTCCCGTCTGGTTAGTGTTTCTCCTCACAACCCCCAACTGTTCATCTCCGTCCCCTCCCTACCATCCCTGGTGACTTTGGTAGGGAAGGCAGGGGGCCCATCCTCCAGGGTGTGAATCTTCCTTAAACACTCTGGAAAGCCAAGCTGTGAAGGGTCCCTAAAGCTCCTGGAAATCATGGCCCTGCCGTTTCAGGAAAATGACAAAAACTATCCTCCCTAAGGCAAGGGAGGGTGACAAGGTGGCCTAGTCGCCAGAGCAGCAATTCTGCACGAGTTCTCCTCTTGGCACAGCTGGGTATTCCTGGTATGTCTTTGGAGAAGCCACCAAGGTCACATTCAGATTTGGGGGTGGGTGCCCTTCCTTAGAGCCATGGCCCTGCAGGTGTCCGGTCAGGAGCCACAATAGAGCACACTGGGGCTCCTCTCCAGTCCAGGGCTCCCCACCATTGGGAACCAGCTGCAGTGGGGAGGCTGTGTATACATTTAGGGTCTCACCCCAAACTAAAGCCAGGAGCTGGGAACCACTTCTGAGTCCCAAAGCACAGACATAGCCTCAACCTACCCCTGCTACAGTGCTCTGTCCATAAACTAGGGACCTTGCTTCCTCCCTCTGTGCTGGACCAAAAAGACATGCATAAGTATGAAGGACTGAGCCGGTCATAACAGGGATGCCTCACGTAGATGCTTAATGATGTCAGCCCCAGACTTCGCACAGAGTATTTGTGATCATTCCTATATGATGCTACAGCTGTGGCAGTAATGTTTCACAGCAGGGGTCAATCCAGGCTGCTTCATTGCCATCCCATGAAACTGTGTTAAGCTACTTGCAGCTTAAGTCTTCCCTTGTAGACAGCACCAGGGACTAATCAGTCTTTTTAAATGTAATATGTCAGTGAGTGCTGAGCTCCTTACTCATGACGGAATCAGTCCTGAAAGATGCATGGAAGTCTCTCCCATGAGAGCAGCATCAGGCACTACCTGAGGTTGCACTGACTATTGCCGGTGATGGTCCCCGCTCCACAAGCCAGTTCAAGCTTCCCCGATTCCCTCCTTCCTCAGTTGCCTGCATGGTCACTAAGTCTCCAGATTGGCCAGTCTGCATTTTCTTGCCTGTTCCTAGTAAAAACACCAAGCCTGTGTGAATGAAGGTGACCCGCAGTACAAGAACAGCACATGAGCAATAGTCATGCAGAGGCAGTGACATGAATGACTTGAAATAACGTCAGCCTGGGAATCCCCATCTCTGGCAGTGACCTGCTGTGTGTCCTTGGACATATGTGTCTCTACTTCCCTTGACACGGTTTGTCTCTTTTAACCTCAAGCTCTTTAGGGTGAGGACTATCCCCAGCTTCAGGCTTGTAAAGCTCTTAATGCAACTTGATCTCATCCAAAGCCTCCAAGCACTCTAAGTAATAATAATAATCTATTCACGGTGCTGTATAAACATTAATCATTTTTCTCTGTTCTTTACAGAAGAGTGGTTGCCAGAGGAGTGTTACACTACCCACTTTGAGGTAGGGTTATATTTCAGGATGCTATCACTATACTTAATTGATCATTTCTTCAGCACCAAAAAAAAAGGAGTCCCTGCTTTTTTAATCTAACCGACTGTATTTGCTATACTTGCAAACCCTGTTTGCTGCATTGCCAAAAGCTATATTTATTTTTTATCTTTCTATATCATAATAGCACTTAAGAACATCCATTACAGAGCAGGACTCCTGTGCTGTTGCATGAGCACAGAAAAAAAAAGCAGTCTTTGCCCCAGAGAGAGATATAAATGGTTATAAAAACAGTGATAATTCATTCTTCTAACACTTTTGTGAAGTAAGCAAATATGATTATCAACTTCATTTTACAGATGGGGAAGTATGTCACAGAAAGGTTAAGTGATTTATCTAATACCATGCAGCATGTCAGTGACAAGAAAAGACTAGGACTCTTGATCCCAGAACCAGACACAGTTCTCTAGTCTATAAGGCAGGTCTTTAGCAGCAAAACCAGAAATGGGGACCAGAGTTTCTGAAACAACTGTTTAAAAAATGCCCATCTATTTTTGAGAGAGAAAACTATAAAAGAAGAATTTCCCAAGATTATATTAATCTTTTGTCAATAATTCAAGTCCCTGAGCTGAGAAATCTTGGATTTCCAAAAACTGTTCTCAAACAACATTGTGTCCCCGCAGTGTGCTGCTTTTCTTTCATTCCTCAGACTCCCTCATTTCAAAACATCGCATCTAAAAATATTTACCTAAAGTAGCAAATGTTAACCCTCCCCAGATATTTTTTTCTAATTTTTCCTGGTAAGACCCAAGCAGCTACATGTGCTCTAAGCAGTGTTTCTGAGATATGTCCCCAGAAGGGGCCAGCCAGCCCCATGCATGTGCCTGGCTCCTTCCCTGTGCCTTGTGGAGTGTCCTGCATGGAGGGAGGACACCCTTTCCCACTGCTGCCACAGGTAGCCTGAGAGAGGGACAAGCTGGTGCTTAGCTCTGCACCACCACCCCTTTGGTGGGACATCTTGAGGGTCCTGTTTGAGGTTTAGGACCTGTGTGCAGTCAGCTCCAGACCAGCATGCCCACCCCAGTTCGGGCAGCCATGTGGTGCTGCAGCATGGTGCTGAGCTATGTTGCAGCCCCTGTCACCACAGACAGGCTATGCGTCCTCAGCCCTAGGTGTGTCACTACCAATTGGGAGGGTTATTTGTGCCTCCTTTTTCTTTGCAGCTGGCTGTCATCCTACATTCAGCTGGTAGCATGGCTGCAGACACTCTCCTCCAGCTTCAGACCACAAAGGAATGTTTGTCTGTTTTCTGAAACATGATTAATATTTAACTTGCCCAAAGTAACATCCCACTCCAGCTGGCAGATGTGAAACCTCAGGTGTGGCCATGGCAAGACACCCCGTCCAGCCTCCCAGCAGAATGAGGGCACGCGCTAGCCCTGAGGTGGCAGCATGCCTTTCCTGCACACTCACAGCTCCCATTCCAGTTGGAAAAGTTTATCTGGGAAATGGAGTCCAGAAAAGTCTCTTCTGCCACGTCCCCCAAAGGGCGTCATCGTTTATTCCCTCTTTACCTTTTCACCTCTGCTTGCCCTGTTTGTAATGTGGAGTTTATGATGTAATTATATCTCACACAGCTGAAATTGTCCCCTTATCACCAGACTGATTACACTTAACAAGGCATAAACTCCCTCTCTCGTTCTCTGCCAGGAGTCCAATTTTAAGCTCTAATTGTTTTATAGGCCTTTTGCACTCAGGAGAAAAAAAAAAAAGATAAATTGGTTGCCATTTATGTATGTTGTGTAAGGCACATTTCTCACCCTCCCATCCACACAAATGCCTCTTGGGGACTGCCCAAATGACCAACAACCCAACAGCTTATCTGCCTCAGTGCTTTCCTAATGATTGCTAGAAGCCTCAGCTTTTCTCCATCTCAAGTACAAACTATTTCTTAGAGGTGAGCAGCAAAGGCCCCTTTCCAGGTTGAGTTTCTGCTCAGGGTCACCAACAGCTGCCCGACAGCACACGGGGCTGGTGGCAAGCCAGAGAGCACTGAGCTCTGCTCAGACCTCCGTGTGCCAGGGCTCAGCAAGGGCACTTTGTCTCGAGCTAAGGGAAGGCATGCAGTGGCTCAGCTAGGACAACCTGAATGATTTCTGGATCTCCAGGAGGGTGGCCATGGGATTTCACAAACAGCAGCTAGGTTATGCACTAGGCAGCCCTGACATCTTCTCAGAGCATTTTCCCTTTGGTGTGTTTTCCTGCTTCCCATTTTCCTCCCTGAAAAAGGAGGACACAAAGTAATAGCCACAGACACAAGGCATGCTTATTACCATCTTCCTTTGTGGTAACTAAACTTAAAAGAATTATAATCAGATAATTGGGTAAATTAAATGAAATCTGGCCAGCCCTTTGGAAACACCTTGATTAAAGGTGATGACAAATCATGGAAGAGTGCCATTGCCATGCAGCCTTGCCTTCCAGAGGTTGTTAAAATTTGCTGACTCTTTTTCACTTGCTTATTCAGTTTGGAGCTTGTTTAATTATGGTTTATATGTATTCTAGCAGCACCTATGAGCCAGTTGAGAAGTGAGTTGTTCTCTTGGTAGGTGCTGTACAAATCCAAAGTAGCAGATAATTCATGCTGCACATGGTTCACCCAGAGTCTCCGTACGTACCACTTCTGCCTACAGATCCCAGCAGAGCAGGCAGGTGAAGGGCAGGGCTAATCAGGAGGAACACACACACACAGGCAGGGAGCAAGCTAGTTGCAATAAATGTCAGATCGGCATCACGGTATTATTTTTACTGTATCATTCTGAGCAATAAATTCCAGCAGATTTGTTGTTTTCAGGAGGAGATTCACTAAAAGAAAAGGGGCAATGTGAAAAGATGGGACCTGAGGAAGGGAAGGAAGCAAGTAGAGGAAGGAGGAGCCCAGAGAGGCAAGTTTCCCAGCATTTAGGGGCCAGGATCACAGCCTATCAAGCTGCCCATGCTCTTTTTTGATAGTAGTATTCTGCTCCCAGCCTGCATCCACCTGTGGCAGGTGGTGTGCAGGTTTCTAGGATAAGTTTTTGGTCTTTTTGTGCATGTACAGCACCTTGCATAGTAAGAGTCTTGCTACCTGAGCAGAGATACTGCTGTAATACAAGCGAACGGGAGGTGACCCAATACTAAGAAAAAGAGCTTGTGTAAGGACTAGGTGGACCATCAGAATAAGGAGCAGAGAGACCTCTGCAGGAAGGACACTAGTGGCATTTTCAGAGTACCGAAGTCCATGCTGATGGTTTTCTCTGTCTTGCTTGGGCCTCCTCCAGGTCCTTTGGCTGCTAGAGCTGGCTTATTCTGCAATATCTCTTTTTTTTTTCTCCTTCATTCCCCAAGCTCAGTTGGCCCTAGGGATGTTTAGTGCCCTATTTGCAGTCCAGGCAAATGGCCTTTCATAAAATCCAAGCCAGATGCCCAGCTAGTGAACAAATCACATAGCTCAATTGATTTCTGTGGTGCTATGACAATTTATAGCAGCTGAGGCTCTGGTCCTATAAACCACAGTGAGTTTGGAGGGGAACCTGGAAGGGCTGCGTACACCACAGGTTAAGGATGTATATTGGTGTGTGGGGAATTGGGAAAGGTTTTGGAGATAAATGCTGTGAAGCGAAGCTGAGGAGCACAAGCAAAGCAGGTGGGCTGCCAAGCAAGGAATACAGAGAAGCACTGTGGCTTTGGGAAATGATTAAGCACATCAGGGCACACTGGCTTGCTTTCCTGACGCACTTGCTAAAATTATGATGATGGAGAAAGGAAATGCACCAGATGCAGTTCTGCCCACCTGGTAAGGAGGGCATTTTGTAGAGCAACTTGAGAATTCTTACAGTGGCAAAACAAATTCACGAGGGCGTAGATGTGGACATGATAAAGCGTGAATGCTGGCTGCAGGCCATGCCTGGTAGTACGTGCCCAGTTAGGGGAGTGTCAGGAGGGGTGTTGCAGTGGGCCTGTTATGTTCCATTGTTTATTCTGGTTTCGTTAATATCTTCATTAAAGAAAGATCTGGAACAGTTTGGAGGAATGAGCAGAGAGGATGCAAGAGCCTGCTTTCAAAGGCAGCCAAGGAGGAGAAATAACAAACTGGGAGCTGGAGAAATTGAAACAACAGGAAGCAATTACCCAAATGAAACATTAAGCTTGGGAAAAAAAATGTATCTGAGGAGATCAGGGAGGGAGGAGGAAAATAACCCAAACCACAGGTGCTTAATGAGAAAGAGAGAGCTGCAACACTGGAACACTAAGGGTTATAATAGAGGGCAAATTGCATATGACTTTGGCAAGGCAATGAAACACCCTTGTCCCTGCACAGACGCACTGTATACATTATGCAGCAGCAAGCCCTGCTCTTCTTTCTCTACGGATGCCACACCTAAACTATTGTTTTCTGTTCTGGGCACTTCAATACCCAAAAGCTATTGACAGAGCAATATACATTGATTACCGGAATAGAGACATCTAATTACAAGGAAAGGTGGAAAGAGCAAAGTTTGTATCAGTTCACTAAGAATGACTAAAAATAAGTAGGACAGTTGCTGACAAGTAGGCAGATATAAAAGAGGGACAGCAAAATTACTGGAAGGAAGAGAAGCATAACAAGGGATAAATAAATAAATTAATTTATAAAGTCTCAGAAAACTTTACCAGGCAATGATAGTGTGTTACTTTGTGTAATAGGTTTCCCCAAGGGAAGGCAGTGCATCTTTGTGACCTGGGATATTGAAAGGTGCCATAAATCACTAAAAGTGTTTTGTAGGGAGCAGAGAACAGGGAAATTGACAGTTGCTTTTGCTAAGTTTTCCTGATGTTTTGCAGACATTTCTCTAGGCTTGTGGGTTTTTTGCTTGATGCAGACCATCCACACTTTCATAGAATCATAGAATAGTTTGGGTCGGAAGGGACCTTTAAAGGTCATCTAGTCCAACCCCCCTGCCATGGGCAGGGACATCTTCAACTAAACCAGGTTGCTCAGAGCCCCATCCAACCTGACCTTGAGTGTTTTCAGGGATGGGACAGCCACCACCTCTCTGGGCAACCTGTGCCAGTGTTTCACCACCCTCAGCGTAAAAAATTTCTTCCTTAGATCTAGTCTCAATCTACCCCCCTTTAGTTTAAAACCATTCCCCCTTGTTCTGTCACATATACATAACATAACATCCCTGCTAAAAAGTTTGCCGCCATCTTTTTTATAAGCCCCCTTTAAGTACTGATAGGCTGCAATAAGGTCTCCCTGAAGCCTTCTCTTCTCCAGGCTGAACAACCCCAACTCTCTCAGCCTTTCTTCATAGGAGAGGTATTCCATCCCCCTGATCACTTTCATGGCCTTCCTCTGGACCCGCTCCAACAGGTCTTTGTCTTTTTTATGCTGAGCTGGACGCAGTCCTCCAGGTGGGGTCTCAGCAGAGCAGAGTAGAGGGGCAGAATCACCTCCCTCGACCTGCTGGCCACGCTTCTTTTGATTCAAAATACTTTCTTCAAATACTTCTCAGAAGGAGGCATGAGGTTATTCTTGTCAGCCATGCTGCAAGTGGCCTCTTCCAAACCCCAAACCCAGACCCACCACGCCTGCCTCTTCACCATCAGCCTTGCACCTGCTGAACTGCTCTTTTTTCAGCAGCATTACAGTTTCCCAGCCCATAAATTAGAGGAAGAGAGGAAGGACATCCCATTTTACTCTCAGTTACACAAGACAGCAGAGGGTTAATCTGAAAGTGGAGTGAATGAGAGCAGAAGCTGGCTTTATTCTTCCCTTCATACTTCCTGCTCTCCTCTTCATTTTGCTATTACAAGAGGCCAGAAGGACAGAAAAGCCTGTATATTTCTTCCACTTCAGTTTATATGATCTGCCCCCAAGGGATTCCTCCCCTTCATACTACCACAATTCCCAGGCCCTTCTTCCTCAGGGCTCTCCTTTTCCATTATTCCTCAATTACTGCGTCTGATAAAAAAATCAATTATTCCATTCAGTCTTGCCCAGACAGCTCCAATTCTGAAAGGAAAGGACATGCCTAACCTGTTACCAACCTGTGCTAAGCACTGCTGCTAAAGAGAAATCTCTTAACCAACCCAGGAATCTGGAGCCACGCACGCCAACACCCCCCCACCCCACCCCCGTCCCCGGCATTTCACAGGGGATTGCACATTTTTGTAGCAGGTAGATTTATTTTTCCAAGTGCAGTGATCTAAACTGTCATGCAGTAAATATGAGCTACATTTCCTTTTCTCTTGGTCTTTTCTTGCCCCCCCCCCCCTTTTTTTTTCATCTTTGTCTGGAAGTTCAGTGGCAACAGGGTGCTCTGTCACAGGCGGAGTGGGGAACTTGGCTTTAACTTAGCATTAACTCTGGCACTCTTAAGGTAGCTCTTATTTGCCGTAAAGAGAAACAAATTCAGCCCCATTCTGCTAATAGGACTGTGGGTACAGCACATGATCTAATATGCAAAAGCATTATCAGAGAAATGGGAGAATCCTCAGGGCCATTTTAAGGATGTGCTGGTGTTTCAACGGTTGGGTCCTATCATCTTTGATGCTGTCTTTGAAAAATACCTGGGACAATAGCAAACATATCCGCAGCCAGCATTGCAAATAAGTAGCAAATAATTAGTGTATACCCACTAAACACAAAATGTACCCCTGTCTTGACTCTTTATAAAGCACTAATAATTGCTTTGATTAAATCTTAAAGTCCCATTTCACCTTTTTAAAAATGCACAGAAAACTTGGAGCACCAGAAGCTGTAACATATGTCATCATGCACAGGCTCTGCAGCCCATATCTATCTTCCCACAAAGCCTGCCCTGCACTCTGTCACTTACAGAAGCAAGTCACTTAACGTGACACGAATCCTTTAGGTCACGGAAGGGTATCAGGTCATCCAAGTATTTCAGACACCTCTTTGCTGTATCATGGAAATAGAGGGACAGAGACGTCTACTTCCCATGAACAAACTGATTATTCAGCCTGCCTCACATGCGAGCATATATGGCTCATAATTTTGCATGTGTGTAATTTTGCGTGTGTGCATGCCTGTGTACACGTGTGCATTTACATTGCCAATGAGGGCCCGTCAAGGGACTGAGAGTCCTGCAAGAGAACACCAGTTAGAAGATAAACCACCTCACCTTACTTCAGCAGTATTCTGGTCTATGCAGCTCAGTCCTGTGTATGGCACGTGACAGCTGCTGTAACAGTCAATAAGCAGCTCTTCCTGCTTTCCCCATTATACCACTGTTTTTTAGGCACTGTTCATCTTTTATTTCATCACCCTGTTCACTATGGCGCTAGCTTGGAGACATCCTGGTTACAGAGGTGGCTGTACTGTCCCTTCTTCTGGGGACAGCCACCCGGTGTGTCTCAGGTGTGCTGTCACCTGCCAGGCAGTACAATCGAAACCCTCTCAGGCAGCAGGCATGATGTTTTTCGGGCTGGTTGGGAGACCTTAGGCCCCGGGCAGGAGGGGACGGTGCTGGTGTTAGCAGGAATGTGAGATTGGAAACTTAGCAGGAGGCTCAGGGACAAACATTTGGACTACAAAATGAACCATTTCAAATTGCCAGGGAGGAAGACTTGGAAGAGCCCCACCCACCACTTTTTATCAGGGGCATGAGTTTCACAAATCAGCAATCATTTGCAACCATAACCTGCAGGGAATATTTCCTTGCGATACAGCCATCCATAAAGCTTTTGGAGTAAGAGACACGGATATTTGCAAATGCCATCTTATTTTGAAAGCTGTCAAAACATCAGCGGCAGATGCATTTAGTCAGAAAAGTAAGCTTTCTAACAGCTGCCCAGCATCTCCAGCTTCTGCAGCTGGATTTTTCTAAAGATATGGTTCAAACCATGCAGCTGTAGGCCTGACCTTGTAGACTTTGTACGTCCTCTCACAATGGCCTTTAACTAGAAACATTTATTTCATGAAGAAAAACATTTCACAGAGCTTAAACAGACAAGCTACAGTTGAGCAGTCCCACAAAAAGGGACATCATTACAATTACATCATCAACAGACCGTGATGGTACCTCAGGAGCCAAGGCTGTGCACTGTGCTAATGCTGCCTCGTATACAACAAAGCCAACCTTTTAGCTTCATTACTTCATTACTTTGGCCGTGCCTTACTGCTGTCGTGGGGATTCTCCCTTACTTATTTATGTTTCTGCCCTTTAGGTCCTGAAGTCACAGCTGCTGCAAGTAGCAGAAAGGTGGGAGAGAGAAGAAAGACCAGCAGACCTGGAGAGACTATGGTCTGGAATGAAAAAGAAATTAGTTCACTCTCAGATGAAAAATGCAAGGGAAACGTGGAAGGGGGGGGGGAAAAAGTGGTCTGCAACAGATATGAAAAGGGAGGGAGGAAAAATCAGAAAACAGTGAAACTGGAGGAGGCTTGGCAGTGACAGATAATAAATTCATATGCAAGCAGACCATGAAACATGACATGACAAAAAGCCAGAGGAACTTTGCCTCCACAGCCAGGCCGTGGCTGTTGCAAAGGCAACGAGTTGCTGCTAGCAAATGCAGGCTTGTCCTCTCCTCCTCCGGCCTCCCTTGCCAGCGCTGGCAGCGAGATGGGGCTGAACACTAGTGCTGGGACAAGCTGTGGTGAAAACCTTGTGCCGCAGCAGTGGGCAAGGCAGTTTTGCTCTGTCCGTGGCGGCCTGTCTCAGCTGGTAACAGGAGACCTCCTAGGATGAGAGCACCGGCTAGCCCAGGAGGAACAAGGTAGCTGCCTGGTTTGCAACAGCCAGAGCTAAGGAGCAGCAGTTTACAGCTCCTGCAGCAATAGGTCACTTTCTTCCTGTCCCTGAGGTTCTGCAGGAGGTAATAGCCCTTTCCAGCCAGGCAACACCCAGACCTGAGGGGTTATATTCTACTTTTAGCATCTAACAGCCAGAAACATGTGCCCGCAGTGAACAGAGTTCAGAGGAGAGCAGTAAAACATGATGAAAGGGGCAGAGGAGTTGATTTTCAAGGGAAAAATAAAAGAGCATATGTTTAGCTTGGCTCAACAGTGACTGTGAGGAGATTAGCAGATAACTGAAAAAGGTTGGAAGGTTGTAGTCAACAAAGAGGGATCTGGGGGGTGGAGAGGAAGGTTTATGGGGAGGGGAAGGGGCTTCGCTGCTTGACCAAGAGGCTTTCATTAGTAGTAGCAGGCTGAGAATGACCCAGACTGTGAATCTCCACCAGAGGTGTCTACAAAGCCAGAGGGGGCAACCACTGGTCCTGCCTGACGCACAGATGTGCTGCTGTAATCCCCATCAGGTGTGGGCAGGCTGCCATGCTTCCCTGCCCGCACCACCTCTAAACAAGGGTATGACCTCCCAACAGAGGAAGAAGGTTGTTTCTCCTCTGAATTGACACTATGGGCAATTCCAGTAAAGCCACTGACTTTACCAGAACTGGGATTCAGTTTGCGTGGCAAAGGCAGCACCATAATGTAGCAGCAGTAAAATGCATCCCTTTTCTGACTGTGCCAGTACTAGCAACCTTCCAGTTATCATCCCACTGCAGAAATGGCTTGTTGAGACTGCTGGACTCAAGGGGAAATTGCCCAGAACATGTTTCAGGAGGAGCATGTGGCATCCTGTGTTAGCTAGCCCCGGTGCAAGGTGCTACAGCTGATGCCGTGTGTCTACGAACCTGCCCTTAGCATATTATAAAGTAGTTTGCCCAGGTATAAGAACAACAATACAAAAGCTGTTCCACGGATTTGCTTACTCTGCTGCATATTCAACTGTTGTATATGCCAGAGGACATGGAGATGTATTGCAGTTTTTTCCCAATCCTCTCTACTGCTGGGCCTGCTTACTGGCAATGAGCAGCAATTCAGACTGCAGATACTGCTCATTTCAGCTTGCTGCTTGTTGGCAAGAGCAAGCAGGCAAATGCATGCTGGATACCACTTCCCACAGGTGCTTCTCCATGAGCTGAGGCCCAGTGGGGTGTGGAAGTCACTTCTGTGACAACTCCACCCTCCTCTGCTTGACGATGCTCCCAGATTTCAGTCCAGCTGAACAGCAAACAAAAACATAGCAGCAGGAGAGGGCTGTGATACTCACTTTGTACATGCTTTCCAGTCACATCACAGCTCTCACAGAACTTCAGTGATATTTGTGATTTTGCCCATCAAGTTATATATCCTCTCTCATTTTGAAAAAGCATGTGGTTGTTTGAGAACACTGAGCTGGAAACAGAGGATTATGGATACTGGGTCCAATATATAATAGGTTGAGCCCAGGTTATCCCTCACCCGTAGCAGGCACCCAGCACCCTGCTCTGGTTTCTGCCACTGCAGACATCCAGCTCTGGATGTGGGAAGACCTTTTGGCAGACCCCTCCTGTTGCACACGGAGACATCTCTATGCTGCTGTAGCTGGCAATGCCCTTTCCCAGCCCAAGCACTGTGGCACCATTCACTGCCGAGGGAAGCAGAGAAGTTAACCAGAGCAATGTCTGTGAACAGACATGACTTTGGAAGCCATCCAGAAGGCCATAAGAGGCAAGAGCTCATGTTTCACTGAAATTATTAGATCTAGCCATCCATCCAAAGGCCTATAAGAAGCAAGAACACCTTCACAGGAAATACAGCATATGTACAGTACAAAGCACATAATGTATAAGAGACTCTGAGGAATACTAGCAGCTAGTGCCATACTCAAGAAAAGTATTAGTACTTATTCACTGAACAGGGGGCACAGAGGGAGAAAGAATGAGCATCAAAAGCTCAGACAAGAGTTTTTTCCACATAATATATCCCCAAAACACTGTGCATCAAAGCACTTGGCAAAGTATCTCTTCTCCGGATATATGACTGATTCATTCCTCCAGACCACAACACAAAATCCGGAGAACATATACTTCCATGAAAGACAAGAGCATCTCTTCACAAAACCTATAGTATCCATCCAGCTCAAGCACAGTGCAAAAGTGTTAATCAAGCATACCACTTCATATCCCCTACATGACTGGCCATGGTATATACCCAGAAGATACATGGGACTGGTCAGAAGTCCTTCAACACCCTGAGACCAAGTGCTCCTCAGGGTCTGGGAAATATCTTATTCTGTATCTATGTCATTTCTGGAGCAAATCTGATGTTTAGTCCATCTCTGGACACAGCCCCTATCTTAGTGTACCCTGTGTTGGTAACAGCAGGCAAAGTCTTAAATTTTGCCAAACTTCCTACTCTTTTTCCTACCTGTGGGAGGCTGGCATGAAAACTCGTTCCTGCACCTCCATTTGGAAGGTTGGATAGGGCAGGGGGAGGGCATCTCCTCCTCCCAGGCTGAGCTCCAGCCAGAGCCCCCGGAGAGGTGGCGATGAGCATCGCTGGCAGCCTGGCCCCGTGGAGCTCAGCACAAGCAAATCCCCACACTGGGAGAGAGGAATGCAGCCTCTCAGAAAAGCCTGCAGACAGCAGGGCTTTGCCTAGCATCCAGAGGGCAAACAGAGCTCAGCACAAGGGAACAAGATTTTAAAACAACAAAATGGCCATCTGCCTGCCTGTGTAATCGGTAAGCCTAAGCAGGTCTCTCTTACCCTAGTCCCTTCACTTGTCTCCCAGTCCTAAGCAAAGGTGTGCCTTGAAAACCGAGCCCATGCTCCATAGTCCCCTAGCCCCTGTACTTTGACCTGCTACCTAAAATCCCTGGGTGGGCTCTGCGGGGGACTGGAGCCAGATGCCGAAATACTGCCATGCCGTGAGCACACCTGCCTCTGTTCCACCTTGCCTCTCCGGGCAGTGCTGGATCCAAACGGGCTTGGCGTGATCGCGCTGTAAAACAGCCCCATAACTAGGTCAACTCACAGTGGCCACCAAAAACCACTTGCAGCTCCAAACCCAGCCCACGCAGCTCCCTACCACCCAGCAGCACTGAGCGAACAGGGTTATGTTTTAATCTGATTTGGGGCTTAGAAAGAGCGCTGCAGGGAGAGGGAGCCCTCAGCCGGTGCTTCCCTGGGGCAGGTGATTTGAGAGGTCTGGGTTGCACTGCTGGGAGAGGTTCTGTCTGGAGCGGTCAGCAGGAGGAGAGGTGAGCTGCAGAGCACCACAGGGAGCAGCGTCTTCCTTGTCGCGTGACAGGGCTCTCGCAATATCCAAGGCAAAGCCAGCGAGGGGGCCCACAGCCTTCACCCTTCAGTGTCTGCACCAAGTTACTGACCCCTGGGTATGAGAAATCTCAGCAGCATCTGAGTCCCAGGGGAACCAAGAGGTGAACAAGCCTTTGGCAAGCTCCCCTCCTCCACCAGCTCGGGATCTCCCCGGGGAAGAGCTGGGCCACATTGCCGGACAGCTTGTATTTCCCTTCCCGTACTGCGCCTACTCACTGGGAACAAAAAAAGGTCAAAACAGGGAGAAGAGGGATCCCACGGCATGAGCCAGACAGGAGGGGGAGAGCTGCTCCCTAAAGCCAGGCAGAAGCAAGGGAATTTGCTCTTTCATTTTTAGCAGAAGAGGAGCAGCTGTATTCCCACCTGTTCCTCTTAAGCATAACTCCTGGATTTCAGTTTCTGAGGCTGTCAGCTGGCTACCAGTTTAAAATGCATTCCCATTGCAACTGCACAAAATACCCAACACTGTAAGTCAGCACTGGTTTAAGGGAGTAATTTTAGCTACATTAATTTATACCTGGAAGGAAAGCAGTCAGCTTCTAAAACATACATTTCTTTGGAAGTAAGGCTTTGATAATAAGGGAAATTAAACTGATGCAAACTCCCAAAGATTGCTGCACTAAGAAGGGTCAGATCAGTTTTCATCACCTGTGAATCCAGCACAGCAGATTCTTTTTTCATTAATTTTTTCATAATTATTCCTGTATTTGCCAATTACCGGTAAAACAGCATCATGTGTTCAAACAAACTCATGTCTTCCCATCCTGTCTTTGCATCTTATTAGATCCGGCAGTGAAGTCATCGTGCTAAATTTGTGCCTTCCTGTTTATTTCCACCGCGCCAGATTGCAAGGAGTTGTAGACTGTGTGTTCCTTATAAATAATGATAGCGCTTTGCATTTATATAACTTTCCATCTGTGGATCAAAGAACTCCACAAAACAAGGTTTGATGTTCACGTTTTATTATCATCTTCACTTCTAGCACAGGGAGAGAGGAAGCACAGAATGAAAGGCCCCCATTTACAAGCTAGCTTCATTGGCTAGGGAACAGCTCCTTTTGAGACCCCGATTTTATAAGCCCAGGATGATTGTAAAGCCCCTAAGGCCACACCTGAAAGGAAGGGGAAGCTGTAGATACCCAGGACCCTCTTGACTCCAGGCATACCAGAAGCCCAACATGTTGCTGCCTATGTGGGTTATCCTACCTGGAGAAGATGGGGGAGAGTCTACATCGCTTCTATGGGCAAACACTGGGTCATCTCCAGCAAAGCAGGAGCAAAGTAACTGTGCTAGCCAGGATGCTGGCCTCAGTGGATATGCTGCCTCTCAGAGGGGCTTGGTGAAGTGGATAACTGCTCAGTTTTGGTCCACTCAGGGTGTGAACCCGGTGAGACATTTTCTGAGAGAAAGGAGCAAAGCAGCCAGGGCAGAGGCTTTAGTCCAGCAAGACTTTCAGTTAGAGTAAGCAGTGTATGAGTCTCTATAGAATTAGGTGCTTGAAGCCAAATACCAAGAACGAGGACGGACAGACAGACACAGCAAAAACACCCTCCTCAAGAGCAGGCCTGGAGTGACCACTCAGCCATGTCTGTGTAGTGTTTCTGGCTGTCACCTCTGTCACTGCACACACAAAATCATTTCTGAGTTAGCAATCACCCCCTATTCCAATGCTTGTCATCACTGCCTCCAGTCGTTTCCTCCCTCCAGTACACGCAGCTTAAAGTCACTGTGTCAGGATACAGCACATCAAGTGCCTGGAAACTGCTCAAGGTGCTATTTTTTTGTGACAGTTTAATGCATACATGTTCTAATGCACAAGGGAGGGCCAGGGCGGGAGAGAAGGGGAGTGGAGATGTCCTGCGAAATATCAGCGGCAACTTTTAAGTCTCTGAATGGAATTTCAAGGACAAAAGAGCAAACCAGTTGGCAGAGGAAACTGCTTTTAGTGTAAGTACTTGCTTTCATGCTGGTTTCTTTAAGTCCCCTTGAAAGAAATCTTGCGTTACTCTCCCTGCACTTTTAGACATTGCTTTTCCTTTTGAAAACCTGCAACACAGTGATTCTGAGCAGCTCTTCCTTTATCTACTGGTTTGAGACACATGCCAAATAAACAGTCTGTATCCCCTGATGTGTTCTTATCCATCAAAGAACAAGCATGGCTTTAGGCAGCATGAAATTCATTCTGCATTTTGTATTGTTTCCTCCTTCTCCCCTTCTTACTGCCTGGCTCCTGAGCAGCACCACTCTCATACACGTGCACACTGAGACACAAACTTGTCTTCATGGCATGGAGTCACCTCATAAGAGTCAGAGTTTAAATACGGCTGAGGGAAATGCAGAGATAAAGAGCTTGCAGGCAGCTAATCTGTGCATGGAAGCTCAATGCAATATCCTTAAACAAGAAAAGCAGCACTTCTGGGCAATGGTTTAAGTTAAAGTTTAAATTAACTTTCCCAGAATATGTAAAACCACCAGATACGTTACATATGTGCCAGCATACTGATCCATATTGTCTCCATATGACCCAGTATCCTACACTCCATAGGTGGGATGCCAAATCCCATATGCTCCTAAGCCAGCCAACCCTGGTCAGGGGTTTCAAGGGACATGCCCAGTTATTCATTTTCCGGAAAATTTTGGTCCAGATGTTTTGAATGTTTTATGTATTTTTCAAAAAAAATCAAATATTCTTGCTGTTCAATCAAAACCAGTCATTAATCCTCTTTTACCCAACTAAGCCAAAATGCATTTGTGACTGTGTTCTAGTATTCTCTACTTGATAAATAGTCATCTTTTTGTGATCTTTTATGAAGGTATTGAATTACTATTCTTTTAAAACAGAGGAAATTTACTTTCTGTGGCTTATCTGGACATTACTAAGGTCCAGCATTAGACACAAATGTAGGGCCCTTCATCTCTCTGTGCAGCACTGAGACCTTTCACCTTCCTGACACCTCTCACGCCAGCCATCTCCAAAAGCACCCTGATGCCGAGCACATTTGCCTCAGCAGTCCAGGAGAGGGCTGAGGACACCATGTCAGCACAGGGCAAGCTTCTTCTCTCTCCTCCCCTCCAAGCATTTCCCCAAAATGCTTCAGTTCCACCCAGGAGGGGTGCAAAAAAGCCGGTGACAGAGCACACACTGCTAGCCCACATGACAGACCTTAGCATTCTTTGGCATCACAAATCCTTCTCATTACCTATTATTTTTGTTATTGATTTTGTTCTTATGAACGGAAACCTTGGCTGGGGAAATGCAGGTGTTAGGTACCATAATAAATAAAAAAGACAAGAAGTACCCTAAAGGCTGTAGCTACATCACTCTTCGAGACCGGTCATCAGACTGGCCAGAAGCCACCCACTCAGGGGCACCTTGTAAGCAGCACTAGATGGCTATGCAGGCTGCCCTTCTTTCCCCTTCTATGCACCGCCATCAGTGGCAGGAAATATTCTCTCTGCTTGGAAAATCCCCCTGTCCTAATCCAAGGCAGCAGCCGGCACAAGATGCAATGCCAATGGTGATGAAGGCTGGGCACCTCCACGCTGCTCTCGGCCAGCTGGGCCCTGCCAGCAGCGCAAGGCAGCAGCACATCACACCCCAGGCAGCTCAGCCCCTGGTCCTGGGGTCCTTGCCAGATACACCGCAAGGAAGGTGACAAAACAGTTCTGAAGAACAACAAAGAAAAGGCACACGCACAGAAAGAGGGAGGGAGGAGAGCTGACAAGCAGCTCCCCGAGGACAATGTGATTCTGTAAGTCTCAACAACACCAATCAAGCACCGCAGATTTTAATCTTCACTGTAATTAACTTCATCTAAACGAGCAGCAGGCTGACTGGCTTTGTTTGGGAGTCTTCTGGCAATTTAATGTGTCTTTAAAATGACTTGGCACTCCTAGAGGAAGAGGAGAGGGAGAAGAAGATTGATGCAGTGCCAAGCATTTACTCCCACTAATGAAAAGGGATTGCTAAGGCTGTTTGATCATATATTGTACCCTTTTCACTAGGTGCTACTCAAATGGCAGCATTGTTGTAACCACAGCGTTCTCAAAACTGTCAGCAAAATAACCTACTTCCCAACACGTGCGTAGCACGTAGCGCAAAGTGAATGGCACAAGTATTTAAAATTACATCTGCAGCATGTAAAAAGGTAATGCGGCATGAAATCGGTCTCGCTCAGACTGAAGCAATGGAAATGACAGTCCCTGCATTTCTGGGCAGGCTTTGGCTCTGAGATTTGCATGATGCCTTGATGAGCCGTGCGTGTTGACACACAGATGCTGATGCAAGGAATGCCTCTCTGTTCATTCAGCCTTTTTGCTTGAGAAGGGGATGTGTTGCATCCCTTGCTAAATGACTTGCTGTGACTGCCTTGGCAAACTCAGAGGCCATCTCAGAGCTTGGGGTGGTCCTGAGAGCTCTGGGACAGGATGTGAATTTGTGGCTAGGAGATAGTTTAGGAGATACTTATTCACGATGAATGCCTGTGGACAGCCATGTTTCTTTATGCTGGGAGATCTGCATGGGGCCAGCAGGCCAGGGTTAGGTTTATACTTCTATCAGCCATGTAGGTGCTACCAGCATGGTGTCATGAGGTTGCACATCTCAACAGTGACACGGGTGGAGCAGGACTGGCAGTTCAGGAGGCACAAGCATGGGGTGGCCAAGAAGAAGTAAGCAGCAGTGCCTTGGTATGCAATAACAACCTTTCCGCATAGTTAAGATTTGTTTCTTAACACTCTTCCCAGCCTGTTGCATCACTTATGGCTGATGGATCACACAGTCCATTACTGTCTCATGCATTCCTCCCTGGGAGACACCACAGTGTTGTCTGCTCTTGCAAAGTGGGCTATGTGATGGAAGATGCTGCCTTTTGGATGGGATTTAGTGTCCGTGAGGTCCGGACCTTAATGAAGATCTTGCAGTACCTCCTTCTAGTATCGACAACTCATCCCCAGCATAACGACCATGTGCCAGCTGCCTGGGCTCTTCTTGCTGTTTCTGTTGAACCTGGTATTAACTGTTCTCTGATGCTGGTGTTCAGGTCAACCCTCATGGCATTTGAGCCCAGGCAAGCCTGGTGTCCGTGCATGACCTGACTACAGCAAGCTATGCCCTCAGGGGCAAGTGTTGTGTTGGAAACATAAGCCGCTCTTTTCTCAGGGCTGGAATGAGACTTTCCACAAACATGGTGCTTTCCTACAATGGTCCAAACAGAAGGGAGACGGGGTGACCAGGAGAGTGAAGGGGTCACTGGATACGGCTATACTAGCAAATCAGGGTTTGGGAATATCCCTATGCCAAGCGCCACGGAGCAGCCTGCAGCTGCCTAATGCTCTGCCCGCATCCAGAGCAGGGCAGCCATATGCAAACTGCCTCTGGGGAATGGTCAGTGAAATGATCCAGTCCCCAGACCATGCCCAGCAATCCCATAGGGCAATGTGAGTTGGCACAGGCCAGCGGTGTGCCTGAGAAGTCTCTAACAGGATAGCCAATAATATTTTCATATCCAAGAGTGTTCCTGGCCACTGCTTGATTTACTGCTGTAAATGTAGCCACTCTGTCCCACCTTGCTATAACCATATTTCCTCGCAAATATCTTTACCGATACTTCTACCTTCTCCCAAAGCTTTGACAATAAACAAGCCAATTCAACACCTGTTACGAGGACTGCTAGACCTGCAAGGATTAACATTTAAAAAAATTAATGGAGTGTGGCTGAGATGAAATAATGCATGATCAAATACACAAGAAAAGCCAGAAGTGAGGAGGAGAGAGAAGCTACCAGCACGTTAAACCCGCCGTGTACTAGGCATTGCTGCATCAGTCATGATACGGTTGGGTGGGGGGTGCTGCATTCCCATGTTTCAATGCAAATTGCCCAATAGCACAAGTGATGCTGAGCACCAGGGGGAAGGAGAATCTCAATCCCCCTGAAGTCAATGGCAAACTTCTGTGGGTGCGTTGTGTCAGGTGCCTCTGCATGCCCCATCTGGCTCTTTCCTTCCAGCCAGCTGCCGGTAACATGACTCTCAGCACCTGCACCGGGCTGCTTCAGCTACTTGGAGAGAGTTTCTAGGATGCTGGAACTGCTTAGCCCTGGACTAACGATCTTTGAAGCTAGTGGGATCCTGAGGGCTCCAGGTTTAAAAGGAGAGTATCCCTTTGGATGGACCAACATACCATTCACTCTCCCTAAATCACATTCCTCATTCCTTAATACGAGCGGCCAAGGGATACGTATGCTCATCTGCACTGAGAGCTTCACGGTGGGAAGTCAGGCCTCTTTATTGCTCAATAACATCTTATTTAGCAGCAAGCTCTGCTGAGTTCAGGGGCTTTATCCCAGGGTAAATCACTAATTAAAAACAACATGAATATAGGGAATTCTAGCCCCGTTGCTCCGTTCTATTTTACAGTTTATTAACTTAGCTTTGTTTTGTAGTCAAATCTAAGGACTAACTCTTTTTGTTTGTCTGTTTTGGGGTTTTTTTTGTTTAAAAATAGAACATTTATTGAGAAATCATTGACTGAACATAGCCTTGTGCTCCCTGTGAGAATCTGATAACAAGATGAATGCCTGGACAGCTTTGAGTTGGACAGATCAATATTACAATATGAAAGTGAGAAAATGATTTAGGGTTAGAGGTGGCATGCTTGGTTCTGATCTCACACAGGACATAAATCAGGTATTATACCACTGGAGTCAATGCCAGTGCCCTGGAGTAAATCTATTAACACAATCCTGAATCAAACCCAATAATTTTCAGGGTTGTGGAAAGTGAGGAATGATGGTTAAGTGGGACAAAATAGCAAATGAAATAATGTATGGGTCTATTACAGACTGTTGAAAGAAAAAGTCCAGCTTCCACTTGCTTAAAATGGAGATGCTCTGGATTTCTGCTGGGGGGAGGGGAGAGGGTGATGGAACGGATTTGTGCATTTATTCCTGAAATGAGCTGAAGTGCAACACCACCACAAGTGCATGTCATGCAACCAAAGCTCCATGGGGCAAAAAATTTAAGTTCTGTTTCAGCAGAAATCCTCCAATTCACCCCAGTGGTAGAAGGAGCAGGTTTCAAAGTCTAGCTAGCCTAAAGAAGTACTTTTGATGCAGCCTATCTTTGGCCTGAGGAGCTAATTCATATCTGACAGATCGTCTTGGGCAGCAGCTTCTGTTGTTTCTAAATATCTCTCTCTATAACATAGAATCATAGAATCATAGAATAGTTTGGGTTGGAAGGGACCTTTAAAGGTCATCTAGTCCAACCCCGCTGCCGTGGGCAGGGACATCTTCAACTAAATCAAGTTGCTCAGAGCCCCATCCAACCTGACCTGGAATGTTTCCAGGGATGGGGCAGCCACCACCTCTATGGGCAACCTGTGCCAGTGTTTCACCACCCTCAGCATAAAAAATTTCTTCCTTAGATCTAGTCTAAATCTACCCCCCTTCAGTTTAAAACCATTCCCCCTTGTCCTGTCGCAACAGGCCCTGCTAAAAAGTTTGCCGCCATCTTTTTTACAAGCCCCCTTTAAGTACTGATAGGCTGCAAGAAGGTCTCCCTGAAGCCTTCTCTTCTCCAGGCTGAACAACTCCAACTTGTCCACTGTGGCACCAGTAACATGCTCCCTGATTTTCAAAGCACTTGTCCAGTCCATCCTACTTGCAGTATGACTTTTTTTTTAGCTCCCTTGCAGCAGGATTTTACCTAGCATCACTGCCCTCCCTTACTTACTATCTTTTTACCCTCTACCATGCAACACGCACTTCAGTGTCGCAGCATCTGGAAGGCTGTCTGTAAAGATAATCCCCTTCCTTCTGTAGACAAGCAACAGCCGTGCCAGACTTAAACTGTTAAGAGCGACCAAGTTTACATGTGTTGTGTTTTCTTTTATTTTACTAAAGGAAACACATGAGTGAGTGATTAAAGCAGACACGTGGGTCACTGCAATTCATTGAGACTGCTGTTGTTTGCTTTGATGAGATTCCAGTCCACAGCAAATTTCCTCCCCATGATTAGCCTGGTGTGGAATACACAATGCTCGCTCCACCAGAATAAGACCTGGGGAGAGCACAGGCAGCATGTTTATGCACTGATGTACTTGATTATTTATTGCAGTATCATCTCAGTGGGACAGCACAGGTTAACAGAGGGGTTGCAGCTAATCCATGCCAGAGCTACTATCGTGTCCTTCATTAGGCATTGCAGGATGATCCTGAGTGGAGAAACAATGCCGGTCTTAACCAAACTGATCACCCCTCTGCACCCCACAAACAGCCTGTGGCAATTTTTAACCCTATTTGATAGCCACAGATTCTCACCAGAGAAAAACTACAAAGGATTAACCGTGATAATATGTAGCTGCCCACTATGCTTCTCTCCCTCAGTCAGGGTTTTTTGTCTGCTGTCACAGTTTCATAATCATGCAGAGCTTTTGTTGGGGGAGGGAAGGGGGACGCAGGGAGAAAGCCCACCACCCAGGTGAGAGAGAGGATATAGCCATCCTCTTTGTGTCCCTGTACCTGCAGACTTGGGTGGCATCTCTTCCCCATACAAGCATTATTTCCCCATTATCTCAGGGCAACAACAGAAACTCACCTCCTGACAAGAGATTAGCATGAACAGTTGTGCTTGTGCTGCAGCATTAGGGATGGGCTCAAATCATCTTAAATGCAGCAAGTTCATGATTTGCATGCTTTCTGCCTGCACCACGGACTACTTACCCAGCTGGTGCTCCAGCTGTGTCTGCAGTACATCTGGAGGACCACCTCCAGGTCACTGTTGCATGCAGATTGACTGCTCACACACAGCCTGCAAGCACAGCCCCACACATATCTGGAGGATGCCTGAGAACAGATACCCTCCCTGCCATACTGTGCACCAGTGTGGGTTAATAGGAAGCCACACAAAGATGTTAGCAGAGTGCCTGGAGGCACATGTGAGGTGGCTGGGTGGGCAGGAGACCAGAGCTAGCCAGCAGAGCAGCATAGCACCCAGGCTGTGCATGGGGAGGACTGAGCACAGGACTGAGCCCCCCCTGCCCCCCCTGACAGGGCAGGGGCAGGCGCAGGGGCAGGGGCAGAAGCATAGCCCAGCAATAATGCGGCAATCCCGGCCAGCCATGCAAGCTGCAGGAAGAACCATCAGAGCAGCACTGGCAGCCTGGTCCAGAAGAGAGGCACGCTTTCCCAGTTACAGCACTGTGGTCCAGTGGGGCTTAAAAACTGGCAGAAAGAGACCTCACAGTTTCAGTTGCCTCCTGGCCAGCTGGACCTTGCCTAAAGGCTGTCTGCTGGCCTCCACCTGAGAGAAGCATGCAGAGCAAGGCCACCATGGGTCATGGTGGCGGTCCTCTCACACTAGTAGCAGGACCCCACCGCGGACCCAGACTAAAAGAAGTGGGGGGCAGAGGCAGCCCCTGCGCAAAGGGGAGAGGGCAACCATGCAGTTGGTGGCTGTGGTGGTATCATGGGATCCATTTAGCCCTCCTGGGAGACCATGAATGAAACCAAAGTTGCTTAAAGCTCCCTTTGCCAACTGGAAGCCAGTCCTTTAGAAATAGAAGCCTGAGAAATGAGAGGGGAGAAGTGGCCCACAGAAGCTGGTCTAGCGGATTACTAGCCAGAACCAGCACTTAGCTTTTCATCCTTTTCTCCAACTATCATCCTTTCAGGAGAGGTATGGTTGACTCTGAGTGTAACCCAGCCTTTTAAACTCTCCTGTGTAACCAGCCAGATTTGTTCAGGATTGCTCTATTCCTCAGGGGTGCCCACACTTTGCCTGATGGAGCAGCTCAGCAGTCACTTGCCCAGAGCAAGATATTTTATTTTTTATGCATATAATCTGTTTCAAAAAGCCAGGGTAAGAATCTGCCTGAACTCACAGAGCACGGCCTGCAGCTGCTCTCCCTGGCAGCCTCGGTCGGTTTCCTCTCTGCTGTCACCTTTGCTGCAGAGTGGTCACTTGGTGAGGGGCACCCACTGTCCCTGGTGATCACACCACCTCCTGTAAAGCAATGGGAGCAAATCCAGCACTTCAGGAGGTGTGAGAGGCTTGCATTTGGCTAGCAGGTCACACAAAAGCCAACTCAGATATTAATGGATATAACTCAGATATTAATGGTTAAACAAAAAATTAAAAAAAAATAAACTGCCAGGGATAACAAAAGCTTTTCCAGCACTAATCCATTGCAGAACAGGCATGCTAAAATGTTAAGCATTTTATGGACTTTGTTCCTAGATAGAGGGAGAGAAATTTTAATTCAGCATTGTCATGGTGTAACCCCAGCCAGCAACTAAGCACCACACAGCCACTCACTCACTCCCCCCGCAGCAGGATGGGGAAGAGAATCAGAAGAGTAAAAGTAAGAAAACTCGTGGTTTGAGATAAAGACAGTTTAATAAGTAAAGCAAAAGCCGCGCACGCAGGCAAAGCAAAACAAGGAATTCATTCACTGCTTCCCATCAGCAGGCAGGTGTTCAGCCATCTCCAGGAAAGCAGGGCTCCATCACACCTAATGGTTACTTGGGAAGACAAACACCATCACTCCGAACGTCCCCCCCTTCCTCCTTCTTCCCCCAGCTTTATATGCTGAGCATGATGTCATATGGTATGGAATATCCCTTTGGTCAGCTGGGGTCAGCTGTCCCGTCTGTGTCCCCTCCCAGCTTCTTGTGCACCCCCGGCCCACTCACTGGTGGGGTGGTGAGAGAAGCAGAAAAGGCCTTGACTCTGTAAGCACTGCTCAGCAATAATGAAAACATCTCTGTATTATCAACACTGTTTCCAGCACAAATCCAAAACATAGCCCCATACTAGCTACTGTGAAGAAAATTAACTCTATCCCAGCCCAAACCAGCACAGGCATCTTGGGTAGCAGCGCAAGCACCTTCACCCCTTTCTACACCTCCCAGGAGCATTGCCACTGTGTCTTCATTAGCACAGCAGGAAACCTAACCAAACCTAAGGCACATGGGGATACCCAAGCCCTGAATGGGGCTTGGTCTGCTCCTAGCAGCAGGCTCCTAGAAGCATAGGCTTCTTATTGAGCTACTTGCACTCTGTTTCTTCGGAGGTGATGCTGGGATGCAGCTGGACCTCTTCCATTTTTGGACCAGATCCACTGGGCACTGTCTCCTGCTGCCTGCACCAGCCATGCCTGGAGTGCCCCAGGGACCAAGGCTGACCATGGTCACCGCAGCTGGCTGCGCACTCTGCAGAGGAGGGCTGGGCCCCCATGAAGCAGAAAGCCATCCAGGGCTTGTCTGCCTTCTTCCCCTGCTTGCTACTTGTCACCTGTTTCTCAGTGACATCTTAGACTGGGTTTTGCATGAGCAAATTTTTGGGTCAGTTCCTCACCACTTTGTTGCTTCTATTCCTGTTTGATCACCCTCAGCATCCTCTTTATCTTCCATCCCAGAGCTTTTCCTCTAACAACATTCCTGTCATAGACCAAATTAGTCTTGTTGCCCTTCTACAAGCACCTGTGTCCTTCTTTCACCTTTGTGGCTAACATTGCCTACCACATGCCTGATTTGCTGCTGTACCTTTTTGCCCATCACAAAACAGCTGCCAACACAGAGTCGTGGGTCACTAAAAGCTCTGCCAAGTGGAAGTCACAACCTTCCCTCAGCATCCCAGAAACCCCTGTCTCTCCTGGGAGTGCTGGATATTTGGAGCATGGCAGAGCAGCTTTCTGGCTGGTGGTCTGGAGCCAGGTACTCCCTTCCTTGTGTCCTGTGCTGAGCAGAACCTGGCCCCACTGGCCTCGTGGGACTGCTTTATTTGCAAGGAGCCCCCGGTTTTGCTGCCCTGGTGAAATGAGCTTGCAGCCCATCCTTGTATTTCAAACGCAGGGCACCTCAGAGCAAATATCGTGCCCTGGCAACAGCAATTTGGCCCCACCTGCACTGTGCCAACAGAGCAATCCTTGTGTCCTGAGGGGAGCTTCAGAAGAGCCTTATCCCTGGCAAACAAGGCAGGAGAGATAAGGGAGGAAGGCATTCCCTTTGGAAAGCAGTTTCATATAAATAACCCCTCTGAGTCAAATGTTGTTCTCTTTATGACAGCACGTAACAGGAATGCGGGAGCCGCAGGACCAGGTCCTGTGGAGGTGCATACCCCATGGGGGGTCCTGGAGGGAGGGCGGTGGGCTGTCTGATGCATAGAAATGTGAACAGGGAGCCAAAGAGGCTGTATGCTGGGATGGATCTGTGCTCTCCTTGGTATTACTCAGCAAACCCTTGTCCTCAGGGGACAGGGTCAGGGGAAGGAGTACCCTTTGCGGTCTGCATTTAGTTTTGGCTCCTTCAGAGAGCAATGGGAGAGCCAGGCTGGACTGCGCTCAGATGGGTGCTTATGTCTCAGGCACATGGAAAAAGGCCAGCATTGAAAAGACCCTCTCAAAAAAACAACCATCGCAGCGTTTTGCATCTGCTCATCTTCTGAACTAATTTGCTCACAAGTCCTGGCCTTCAGAAAACTGTACTGGATTCTCCAGTCATCTTGGATATAAGGAAGGGGAAAAAAAGAAACAATAAAAATGTCAATCATTCTCAATCTTAGATCTATCGTTTAATTTATTTGTTTTTTTCTATCATCTTTGTAATTACAATATTGTACAAAGTGTAAGATAACATTCAATCACTGTAAAATAAGATTTAATTATGTCATGATGAGATTCATTAGTTAATATTTGTATAGCACGCTGAACATGTAAAGTGGTTAGCAAGTACTAAGTATTAATCTTGCTGTTTCAGAAAACAAGGGAATTTGCTTTTGGGGAGCAGAAAAAGCACACTGAACAGGCATCTGGGGTGGATCTTCAGCTGGAAAAAATCAGTGCCAGCTCTTTGGCTGGGCCACCTGTGCACCTTTGCCAGGAGGCTTGCTCTCCTCTAGGACTATAGTTTTATCCACAAGGCCCTCAGTGATGAGGCTCTGATGAAGCCACCGCAGGAGCAGGACCTTTTTCCTACCATAATGGTCTGTTGCATTATTTAGTATGTCCAGTGTTGGGATGCCTTAGCCTCTGTACCTTCCAGCTTCCAGGATTTCCACGGCTCCAAAGATATCATGTGAACATATGGTCTCAGTCCCTAACCTGATGCTTGCAGTAGCTGCGATTTCATTTCCTCTGCAGAGGTCTGGGGCTTCACAAACCTAGTTTGGGTAGCCAGACTGAGGGATACATGCTCTCAGCTTTGCAAATCTTTCACTAGCACTGTTCACACTGTGGCATATTTGTCAAGACAGGGCACTTCTTGTCCTGGTTTCGGCAGGGATAGAGTTAATTTCCTTTCTAGTAGCTGGTACAGTGTTTTGGATTTAGGATGAGAACAAAGTTGATAACGCACCGATGTTTTAGTTGTTGCTAGGTAATGCTTACACTAGCCAAGGACTTTTCAGCTTCCCATGCTCTACTGACTGAGAAGGCTGGAGGTACACAAGAAGCTGGGAGGGGGCACAGCCAAACTGGCCAAAGGGACATTCCATACCATGTGACGTCATGCTCAGTACATAAACTGGGGAAAGCTGGGCGGGGGGGCCACTGCTCAGGGACTGGCTGGGCATCGGTCGGCGGGTGGTGAGCAATTGTACTGTGCATCACTTGTTTTGTGTATTATTATTATTATCATATTATTATTATAATTTTATTTCAATTATTAAACTGTTTTTATCTCAACCCACGAGTTTTTCTAACTTGTGCTCTTCCAATTCTCTCCCCCATCCCACCGGGTGGGGGGGAGTGAGCGAGCGGCTGCGTGGTACTTAATTGCCGACTGAAATTAAACCACGACACTTCTCAACAGAGCAAAGGAAAGACAGGAGGTCTGAGAGTTGATGGTCTTTCATTGTGCTCTGAAGCTGTTCCCCACTTAAAGCAGTTGCTGCTCTGTTGGTAGCAGCTATCACTTTGTCAGTGACTACAGCACCATGTAAAATAAAACCAACACTAGGGATGTATTGCAGGCCACCAATTCTGGTGCACCAGCAACCTTCTTTCTAGGGACTCTGAGACAGAGTGGGAAAAACAAGAGCTACTTTGCTCTGCCATCATGAACCAGACCATCACGGCCCCAGGAGCAACATCTTGCAACGTGCAAGGAAAGCAGTAGGTCTGGTACCTGACACTCCGCTTCAACAGACGGCCTATGGAGAAGCACGGAAGATGGTGTTGAGAGACAGACATTTCTTTAGTGTTCCCTCCAGCAATTTCCCTTTGGCTGCTATGTGTGGCCCCTAAGAAGTAATAAATGTGTTACAAGATCCACGAAGGACCATGCTATGAAAATGTAAAGGGCATGAGGAAAATAAATTTTTGGGAAGGGGTATATTAATATGTAATAATGAGTGTCTCCTAATGTGTACACTGAAGGGACTAACCTAAGGTTGCACAGATTTGACTTACAGGAGCACGTAGAAAAAAAAGCACTAATCCAAAATGCTACATGGCTGTGTCACGATTAGCTGGCTAGCTGCATCCCAACTCATCACCTCTCTGTTGTATGAAATAGCACAATTCATCTGCTCTGAGAAGCAGCCCGGAGGCTGCCATCTCCTAAAACTGGCTGCCCTGACCTCCTGGCTTAGCTTCAGTGCCTGGGAGGCTGGGACATCGCAGTGACAGGGCCAGTCAGTCCCCCGAAAGGCTCTCTTGAAAGAGCTACCCAAAGAGAACAACCCTTAAGGCAATAAAAGCAGTGGGGTTGTGCCTGTCTGCCACAGGCAAACCTGGTAAGTTCCTATTTGCATGAGTCCTCCTAAGGTTTATATGATTGAGTCTGCATAGTTTGTCCCCTTAACTCACAGTTCTTCCTTACAGCTCCAAGAAGAGTGCTATTAAAAGGCATTCACGTATTTTCATCATCCCCATCTTCTCTTAAGCGTGCAACAAGGTGCTCTTGCCAGAAAGCCGACGTTTAACTCTCAGCGTGCAGTCCTCCACCTTAGCTGGGTTGGTTGCACGGGGGGATTTACAGAGCTATCACACTGCAGTATCCACACCTGTGTACACTGAGATGTGCCATGTTCTCCAAATTAATCCCCCACCCTTTCGAGATTCACTTATGCCCCCTTTAGGTACAAGCTCATCATGCTCAGGCGGACTAAAAAGGCAGTAAAGAGAAGCGGTGGGTATGATGAGTGCCACGCAGCCACCGCAGAGCACAGAAATGCAGCAGCCCTGTGAACCCCGCTATGTAAGGCAGCTAATGAGCGAGACTGCGCACCAAAGTATTTATTGTTGCTGGAGGGCTTTAATTAAGTGAGAACTGTTGGGAGAGTAAATACAGAAGTAAAGCAGCGGCTTCCCACGCAGGAACACCTCCCTCCACTGGTAAACCTGCCCTCTCTGGCTGCAAAGAAACTCCCGCTGCCCACCTCCTTCATGCTTTAAGAGAAGCAAGAAGCCTCACTCATCCTCACAGTCATCCTGGAGGAAGAAATCTTCACGGGATGCAGACTTACCAGCACTCTCTGGAGTCTGAGGGGGGAGCAGCCAAGCTGCCCCATTGCCTGTGAGTCCCCATCTCTGCCTGCAACAAGCCCCCATCACTCACATGGGATGGGCAGGCTGCAGTCATGGTGCTCAGCCTGTTGTGATCAGTATCTTCCTCGTGCCACTGAAAACAGCATGGTCCCCCAGGTCACCCCCTTCATCTCAGCAAGGCTGGGGGGTAGGGGAGGCACTGCACCTCTGCAGCTCTTCCGATAGCTATGCCAGCTCTTCTCCAGGCAAAATTGTCTGATCATCAGACAAAAGCTCATTTTCCCCAGAATTTTCAACTTGCAGCAAAATAGGGCATAAGGAGGTACCAGGACATGGAAGGCCAGGATAGTCACAGGCTGGTCCCTAAAGCCAAGGGGTTTGCGTTGGTTGTTTTTATATTTTTTAAGGCACTTGAATGAAGAGCCATATTTTTCGGAATGGCTGAGCTCAGCAGGAGCTCTGCGGTTGCCAGCGTTTCTTGGAATCGGCTTCCTTATTATGGGGCTGCCTCAATGAGGTGTTTACCCACCTCAGTTTAAGTTGTAATTTCTCTATTTATTTTAATCAACAGCAAGTCGTAAAACAATGCACCAGCAAAATGACGGAGTGCCTTCTCCAACGGAGCCTTCCACGAACAGACTGAGTCTGAGTCCAGGCTGCTAGCACAGATGTTCCCAAAGGGAGGGCAAGCCCGGAACCCAGGACTGTCTCCACTCTTACTTAGCTTGTCATCTCCTGAGCTCGCTCAGCCAACACTTCCACCTAGTGGCCTGCTCCATGCATGCTGGGATGATGGATGTCCTTGGGTGCATGGGATCCCCCCCAAAGGGGGGATCAGAACTTTCTACAGAGGAAAAACGATAATCTTATGGAATAATCAGATTATTTCTCGCTGGTGAGGGGGTCTGGATTGTGCCAGGCCAGTTAGCATTCCCCTCTGAAGTGTAGGGCTGATTATCACGTAATGCTGTGCAGCTGCATGCAACTAGCATGCACACTATAAAAGTAATCAGTAGTAAATTACTTCTGAGACAATACTCGGTTGCATATAAATGATTACTTTGGGTAGTCATTTGGAATAGATGAGTCTTGCAAAGCAAGTTTAAATAATCTTAGCGGGGGATTCTGCTCTCCTTAAGGGGACAAACTGCACCGCCAAACAGACAGCACAGAGCAGTGCACGCACACGGGTCCATCTGAGTGCTGCTCCCGCTCTGCTGCTGGCCCATGTGCTTTCTGGGATAAATTGCTTAAGCTTTTTGCCTCTCTTTCCCTACCTGAACCATGCAGATAATATTCTGGGGGGAGTCTGTGAGCTAACTACCATGTTACTGGTTTGGCTTATTACTTATACCAGCGCAGAATTCCCTTAAGGATAATCTTTGTACTTGCTCTCTGATGCCTCACCTGGATCTTAGCATTACAGGACCTGTAGGGGATAGTGAGGGAGAAGGCTGCCATCAGGTACTCTCTCTCTCGGGGCATACCTGAGCAGGTCTGAGACCACAGCTAAGAGACATATTGATTTTTACCTTTAGAGCTAGGGTTTTATTTTTATGACAGCACTGGGACACTGCCTTACAGCGTGGTGACAGCCAGCATCACCTGAAATATGGCCAGAAAACCCCGACAATGCAGTTACATCTGTTTCCCAGGCCCTCTCCTAATCAGCATCAATGCTCCCTACATTACTATACGTATTTCAACAGTAGTTAAATTCCCCCATGTGACGCCAAGCCCGTGGACTACTGTCCCCTCTGCAGAGTAAGAAGCAAGAAAATTAAAGCCTCAAAAGAAGGCACACCCCAGGGAAATACATCTCGTTCTGCACCACAGTTAGGAGCAAGGGAGTAGACATGACAGTGGACACCCATGGCACAGTCAAGAACAGAAGTGAGGCTCCTGAAATATCTATCCAATACCTTATTTGTTAGGTTATTCTTTCTCCTTCAAACATCTTGCTGTGGGATAAAGCCTTCAGGCAGCTACAAGACAAAGCTTTACTATTATGCTTTCTTTCAGGGCAGAACAGCTCTGCTTAATACATTTTTAAAGACTATATTCATCTAGGAAGACTATCAATAATTAAGAAAACAATATTATTATGGAAATTAAGGCACCTCTGGGTCTGTGAGAACATGGTATTTCCTGATGACTTACTGGCATCCCTTCCAGCTCCCAGACAAACAGCACAGAGAGCAAGAGACATCTGTACCCCGGAGGGACTACCCCGCTCAGTCCAGGTCGATGCACAGGGCTGATGGTCTGTAATTAAAGACAAGCTGTCAAAGGATTTTTTCACAATTTTTCATTTTTTCTTTGCTATTTACATTAGGGCAGTGAGAAATCCTTCCTCCCTCCTTACCCCATCACCAGCGGGCCACTGAAGAGGCACCAGCTGTGGTAGACCAGCAGGAATCACTCCTGCTCTCCCACAGTGGGGCAGCAAGACCTGCCAGGGCTCTGCACACCTCAGCACACAGGGCTACATTGCCAGCTGTGGTGGTAGAAGTGAATATCCTGCTGGGCTTCATGTTTTCAACACATTCTGCAAATGTTAAATGGCCTGTGCTGGACACTGGGAGCTACAAATAAGCTTGACAAGTTTTTGGTTGAGCTTTAAATGTGGCTCCATCCTCTCCAGTGTTGCCAGTAGATACCAGCGCCCTCAGCCTAGGCTGGGAGTTAAGTTACTAAGCGACTCCAGTTTCAGCTCAGGCTTGTTTTCTTGTGGGCAAGCAAGAGTTAATGCTACAATATCACCTTCCCCAGGGTGCACTGCGTCATTATCTCAATGCTCTGCGCTGTATGCTAGGGTGGGTGCTTTATGGTCGATGAGTGGCTTCAGTGCTACTCTCAGTGTCGCTTCATTTATTTGCTATCAGAAAGACAGAGAAACAAATTGTGTGTCAGTGCCTACCTATTCTTTAGGGTTCATCCCAGAGAGGGAAATCAATGGCTCAGCTTCTTCTTGAAGCATCTACGTTAAAACACGGGGAGTGAAGTCTGACATTTTGTGTGTGTGTGTGTGTGTGAGCGCGCGCACGTGTGGTTCAGCATTGCCATTCATCTTCACTCTCCAAATCAACAATTATCTGGAGTCCCCCAGGAGGGAAATGTGCTCCTCTCATAAGCTTGGAGTAATGACTCGGAAGCAGTGGTGTGTAACAGGATCCCCAGTGCTAGGCTTTGCCTGATAATCACATACACTAATAAAATAACCCTGAGTTGGTTCCAGTCCTTAACATTCCCTTATTACTATTCTATGGGGCCTGTGTTGGAAAGAGAAACACACTTGCCTGCAAACTAATATCCAAATGCAAGCCGTGCTTAGCATGTTGCATGGGCCCTCATAAATTCGAGCGAGTTCTCTGTGTCTCTTCCATCTCATTGACCTGACAGGATGATCACTCCCTGCTATTGCACTGGCTGTGTCCCTTGTCAATAGCCCATGAGGAAAAATTCTACATTGACATATTTCCTTCCTAATTTCTTGGTCTATAACTTTTTTTTACCCTTTCTCACTGCCTAACTCAGACCACTTTTGGAAGCAAAGACCAGTAACCCTTGAGGTTTTTTCTCACACCAGATCTCTTTTTTCTCAGAAGGCCAAAGAAAAAGTTGAAGGAGGTCAGCACAAGATGTCCAAGGAGAACCTTGCAATAAAAATTTCTTGGCTTTGGGATGAGATGGTGCAGTGCACTCAAAGGCATAGATCAAAAGAAGATGCTGAAATACATACTTAAAAAAGAATCAGCTATTAAACTACGGGTTACATCTAACCTGGCTTGACATAGGCATTCCCTTTCAGTGCCTTCAAGCTCTGTGTGTATGTGCTGACTCTTGTTTGTGCTTACGTGAATGGGGAGAGCAGGAGCTTGTGTATTTGCTCTATGTTGTTATTGATATTATTGATTATGAACTCTTTCCTGTACATAGGTCTGCTTGCCTCCTTACAGAAGTTATAGCTATCCATGCCAATTTTTAGTTATATATTAAAAGATGTGTGTGTCTCACCCAGGGGACCTTGACATTGGTTAAAATTGCTGCCTACACTTATGAGAACAGCTCCAGAGCATGAAAGTCACAGCACTCATCTTGGGGTCCAATACACTGTGGATTCTGTGCCTACGTGTGTATGCATTTGTTTCAGTCAGACCCTGCCTGGGTATGGTAACAGCAGCAGAAGCTCAGACAAAGACAAGGGTTAAGAAGCCGGCAGAAGCAAAGAAAAGATTGTGGAGAAGGTGGAGGAAAAGAAGGAGGGGGGGGAATTAAAAGTAAGACAAAGAATATATTAACATTTACCTTCTCTCATTTACAGTCCACAAATCTCCCTGCCAAGAAACAAGTCACCCCCGTTTTGCCCGCCAGGAGACTCAGCATCAAAAGGGGAACCACTTGTTCAGGGTCGGTCCCCAGGCAGGAGGCAGACCTGCCAGACACACCATCACCTCTTGGGTCCCAGCAGCCCTGTGCTCCAGCAGCCCAGCCACGGCAATGGGGAAACCCTTAGCTTCTACCACCCCCAGCTGGGATGTGCTCCCCAGGGGGCATCGCTCTGCCAGAGACCCCAGCTCTGGTCCCAGAAGCCCACACTGTGGAAGCCAGGACCATGGTATGGAGCAGAAGAAAGGCATCGTGTAGTGGTGCTGGGAGGAAAGGGGGACCTGCGCTCGTGGAAACAGGGCAAGTGGCCAAATTCCAACTTTCCTGACTATGTGTGACAATACCAGGGATGCTGGGTGACACCTTCTGAGTATGGCAGGTGACAAGGAGCAAGAGAAGACAGCCTTGTCTTGCCCTCTGCTGCTTTGGCTACAGCTCTCTGTGCTATGAAGGTCAATTTTCCATAACTCACGGAGCAGCAGGGAATTTCCACAAAACTGACAGAAAGCTTGTGTTGAGCTAATATTTTAAAAAGGTAAAGGAGACGACCCAGGTAATTATAGGCCTGTCAGGCTAACATCGATCCCAGGTAAAATAATGGAGCAGCTAATAGGGGGAATATAATTCATGCCCATCAGCAGGGGTTTATGGAAAACAGACCCTGTCAAATGAACTTAATATCTTTCTTTGCCTTGATTAGTTGTCATGAAAGTTTAGTTGATGAAATTGATGAATTTCATCATCATCAATTGAATTTAGTTGATGAAATCAATGGTGTTGATGGAAAAAAACCTAAGATTTTCCAAAGCATTCAACTTGATACCACACACCAGCTGGATTTAAATTCTAGAACAATACAAAGCCGACAGAGTATGTAGTAAATGGATTAAAGTGACTGATGGCTCTGAAAATATGATTGAACACAGAAAGCTGTCATCCTGCAGTTGTCTTATGGGTTGGGTCCCACAAGGTTAGGTGGGTGGCATGATGGTATTTTACATTCATACCTGTGATCTACTAAAATCTGTTACTAAAACCTGTCATACTAAGATTGGAAGGGTGGAAAATTGTAAGGAGAGGCCACTGATACAACCAACTTTGTAATTTCTTGATTAACTTGGCAGAAACAAGTATGGCAGAACTATACGTGTTTCAGTTCAGTCATATGTGAAGTAAACATATCTAGGAAAATATAGGTGGTACCTACAGGACGGGAAACAGGCAGGAACGTCTTCAAAAATGAGTTATGGATCCCAATTAGTTAAGCAGAAATATCCAGTGTGATACTGTCACCAAAATATCTGATAAAACACCTGATCGGGGCCACCTCTGAGGGCACTAAGGAGATAATTTCACCTTTTCTTTGAAACTGGTGCAACCACGCCAGGAACCCAGACTGCTCAGCTCAAGAAACAGTTTGATGAGTTGGAGATGCTCCAGAGAAGATCCTGGACAATGGTCCCGGGATTTGCAAACCTGCCTTCCAAGGCACGACTCCAAGACCCAAACTGTTCGGTTTACCAGAGTGATGGCTGCGGGGCTGATCTGACCACCATCTTTTGGCATCCAACAGAGAGGAAGGCATCAACAGCAAAAGTACTGTCAATTTCAGTGGAGTAGGTACTTGCTGAGTGAGACCTGCCTCTGAAGCTGTTCCTTGACACATAACTCTATTCCCAGTATTTATCTACTGTATCTGTTGGAAAGGAACATTTATTTGTCCACTGTGTCAGGACACTGCAACAACAACTAAGATAACAATTGAAAAGCGCTGCCTCGGTGCCAACTCACTATATAGTTATGTATTTTATTATTGAGTCTGCTCAGCACTGAGCAGACTGCAAAGTTTCCTTTTTGCCCCAAATGGCTTCTTTTGCCTCAGAGGCACCAGGAAGGGCTCAAGATAGCTGGAGATGCTCTCACAAAACCGTCCTGCTGGGAATACTAACATGCACTATGCACTGCCTAAGTGTATACCCTTAACTGTGGTTTAAGCCATGATACCAAGTTATGCTAGTACAGATGGCTGTACTTTATTAATTGATTGCTAATAGTAATAAATGGCTCCATAGTGTGGACTTGTAATCTTATAAATAAAGTCCCTGGCATCTGCATTGACGGTAGGCAGCATGTGGAAATGTTCTGGAGAGACGTGAGCTCCCAGCCCCTGTGGAATGCAAGTTGCCACCCTGCATCTTAGCTAAGCAACTATTTATTTTGTATTTCAATTAACAAAGAGCTCATCAGATCATTTGGGAAAAAAAAAAATTAAAAATAAGGCTGACGTCTAAGCCCATTCTGGGGGCTGGATTTTCTTATTTGCTTAACATTTCCCAGGTCCAGAAACAGAAAAGGTAGGTGACTAATAGACTTAAGATCTCCAAGGTGAGATGATGCTAGTGACTGAAGAATATGCATTAGCTGGCATCAGCACAGCCAGAAAAAGGAGAAATCCACTTAGAGCTGCTTCTCCTGTAAGATAAACCCCAGGTTCATGGAGTGAGATGCCTCCTCCCTGCTGCAGCAGTGAATTAAGTTTGTCATTTGTTATTGTGTCTTGCCAGCGCACAAAATAGCAGCCCTGGGCTGTAATCTCCACTCATCTGAGTCTGCACAGTAATTGCTGGCAGCCATGGAAACCAAACTTCCCACAGTCATTTATAAACTTGACCCTCCTTGCTTCCTTATTGCTGTATTCAGCGGAGCCCTTGATGGGGGTAAGTGAAGAGAGAGGAAATCGTAAACTGCATTTGCAAACTAACGTTTGGCGGCAGAGCACAGAGAACTGGCCAAAAGCCCATCGTACGAGTAGGAGCCTTTCCAACCGCACTGCTAGGCTTTGCAGCAGGCTCCCGGTGAAGAAGATGGAGCAGTGCCATCAGCTGCGATAAGCTCCAGTTAATGACTAACAGGTCTTTATCTGCTTCGCATGGGATGTGAGGATGGCCTCTTCGCCTCCAAATCCCATCACCGGCTTCCCAGGGACCCTTGGCCACGCCACCTGACTTGCCTTCTGCCTGAGATCCCCCAGTTATAAACTGGGGATAGCCTATTTCACAGCATCATGATGAAGGTGAAATTATGAAGGCCTCCAAGTAGCTCTAAGATTTGGGCCGTAGAAGACCAAAGAACTCATGTTGTTATTTTCCTCAAGGGTACAATAAAAATTCTAAAAATATTTTTAGCCCAGCTGAGGCTGGAGGACCGTGCCTAGTTGACATCATTTGGAGAACTCAATCCCTCTGCTGAGTCTTAAAAAGAGACCCAGGGAAAGAAGTGACTGACGGAACCCTCCCACCATGCCTGCCCCTGCCCCACAAGCACCTCCTGGGGCTTTTTCTAGTGGTGAGACTGGGTCTTTTCATCCCCATCTGGTCACAGTCCACTATGAGAAGTGCAGGAGCGATGCAGGGCTTTGCAGGCAGTGAAAGCAGCACGGTTAACTTCCAAGCTTGCTCACTGCCAGCTCAAGAAGATCTGCAGAAAAAACCTTGACACAGGACACCCCAAATTCAGTGCTCCTCCAAGCCTTCATTGGTCTGCTGTGGACACTTGGCCACCACTGTGGCTTGGACTGAGACTGCCAACCTGATCCACATCAACCACCAAATACTCATCACATGCACAACCTTTAGATGGCTGAAGCCAGGTGAGACCTCTGGCATGACTGTTAATTCCACAACTTTGTGGCCATCCAAAAACCTGATCGTTTTATAATCGCTATGAAATACCTAGTGCACTAACAAAAAGCAAAGAATTAGTTGTGTAGAGTTCTGAAAGTTGCTAGATTTTGTCTAGTTTAATTATTCAAGCATCTTAATCTCTCACACTTCAGGAACAGCAATGACTGAAGACCGACAGAAGTTTCACCATTACTGAAAAACACAACATCATTGACCATTGGGACCATCAGATTACACCACCTGACAAACAGCTGATCTAATACATCTCATTCCTACGATCCATTTGTAAGGGTTTCTTTTCTTTCCCCAGTATTTCTTCTGTATCAATATTATTGGATCTAAAGCCCAGTCCAAAAGGATGACTATTTCTTCTTAACATGCTGCACCAGGTTATTATATCCTGTCAAGATGCATTAAGCCAGGCTGAGTTATGTTAAAAAGCAACACATCTGTAACAGGTCAGGCATTCAAAGATGGCCCTTTCTGGCAAGGTGAATTAAGGAGTATACCACCTCATTCAATTTTTTCCTTTGGGAAGATGGAAGCTAATTAACATATGCTAAGCTTGGTCAATTTTTCTCAGAGACAGACCTGCATAATTATTTGGACCTTATTTGAAAGGAAAAGAATATGCTTTGGTATCATTATTTACCCAAGAGCTGTGTGCTAGCCGTAAAGTTTGGCTCTAGTGGTTAAATTCTCTCATGTTAAGGTTTGTTTTGAGCCAAGGTTTTCAGCTTGAGCCTAATGCAAAGTGTTACACCTCTGGGAAGGATTTAGTCTCTTTCTTCCTCTTTAAGTACTGCCTGATGCAACACACTACTCCTGATCATAAGAAAGGACAGCAGCTCCACGACACTCCCTTTTCTTTCCCCAAATCCATGTAGCCATTTCATCTACATCTCCCCACAACCTCCTTATTTAAATTTCCCATCTCTCTCCATTGTTAAAAAGCCTCCATGGGACTTGTAGGAGCTTTTGCACCTCTGTGCTGTATATCACAGACTGGAAATGTTGCAAGAGGGGAGTTCAAGCAGCAGCATTTGCTGTGCCCAGTTGCATCTGCTCAAATTTGGCCTATTAAAACCAGTTGAATATCAACCTTTCCCATCTGTGTTTTCCTCTGTAGAACGTCCTAGCGACTGCTTACTAAACTTAGTCATGAGAAATGATGCATGGGGCATCTGGAAAAAATAGCATGTGATCACATAATTAATGAATGCACCGTAATGAACTGGCATGAATGGTCAGGATTAAGCTTGGAGGGAGACCTTTGATTCTTGTATTTTCAGCATTTGGGGTGTTTGGCTTAACATGCTGAGTGTATCACCTTTGGCATGCTTTGTTTTATAGAGGAACAGAGATCTTATTAGGCAAGTCCACGATCCCTGAAGCTCTTGGTAGTCTAGAGTCCACACATGAGCTGACCTCCTTTAAAGCTGCATCCATGTAAGTGAAACACATGCACCAGAAGTACGTTCATAGCTAGTAGTCTTAGGGGAGGCTAAAGGGACAGCATATGAGCAAGCACACCAGGTCAAGAAACATAAACATAGCACCTTTTTCACAGGTTCCAGACCCACCCAAATCCACCCTGCGACCTAAAGGACATAACAGGTCAGTGGTGAGGTCCTGCCTGTCCCTGGAGTGAACCCCACTTCAGGTGATCACCAACTCCTTATCTGCAGCACTGCCCACTGCCTGGATAGGCACCACTGCCTGGGATTTGCCCTAACAAATGTACTGGTCTTCAGGTGCAACACTGAATGAAACAGAATAAACCTACGGCTTTCTCAGCATCCACTTAATTCAGTTGCTGTGATTTCTGTGTATTGACTTGACCCAAATTATTTAACAAGGGAAGTTTATTAGAAGAAGCAGCACATACGCTTGCCCTTTCTTATTCTTCCCCAGGCATCTGCTTATGGCCACAGTTTGTTGGTGGGGTGAGGGAAAGCTGCTGCTTTTTGTTTGTTTGTTTGTTTGTTTTCAGGCTGACACATTTCCTGATGACTACAAAAGATATTTTATGGGTGAGGTGGAAAAAGATCCACCAAAATGTCCCATGGGCTGCAGGGCCAGCTGGTAGGGTGTGGGACCTAGGCAGGCAGGATTGAGCCCACTCTTCCCCGCTTCCCAGCCAGGCCCATGAAGGTGCTGTCTTGCTGCTGGCCATGCCAGGGCACGGGACAGTTGACACCATGGCGTGGGGAGCTACAGCTGCACTGGCTCTGTGGCTGGGTGCAAGAGGGAGGGAGCTGCTGGGATGGAAGGGCAGCAATATCTCCTCCAGACAGGAAGAAGATAGCTGGGGGTCAGTAGCCACGTCATAAGGTCTCAGCCCTGATGATCTGGAGGAACTTCGTCAGTCCCACAGCATCAGGCACAAACCCTCACAACCACAAGCAGCAAGTACAAGATATGAAATCCTGAAATTTTCTCCCAAAACCTCTTCTAGTGGTCCTTCCACCCATCCTAAACCACCACTCCCTTCCCCCAGAGTGCTAGCCATGGCAGGATCCTTGTCCAGTGGACTTAGCATAGCATTTGTTAGCTTTACTGCAACTCTTTTTGGAGGATTAGATATTTTACAGCCAGTCTTTATGTTGTCAGCTGCTCTACCTAAAAGCGGTGCCTGGGATTTGACTTTTAAAAGCTGTTTCTGGGGGCGCACAGCGCTCTGGTGGCAATGCCTCCATGAAGGTTTTGCACATGTGCTGCTTCTGAAGTCCATCTGTTTCCCTCAGCGTAGCAGTGCTGGGCTGGGCTCCACTGCTGTTCACCTCAAAGGATCAAGAGAAACGAAGGAAGATGCGATGACTCGCCTGGACCTGTCCTTCAGCAGGAGGTAGGAAAGATGCAAGTGGGAAACTGCTAGGTGTGCTTCCTCCAAAATCTAACTGCGCATGGGAAAATGAGCAGGCAGAGAATGGATTGTTATGTCCTGTAGGACTAGCAGAACTAACAGCCCTGGTGCTAAGCAAACACAGAATTATAGAAAACAGGGCCGGAAGGCTCAAACAACATCTTGTCCACCCCATTTCCACAAGGCACCGTTTTCTGTTTGCCTAGTCAGCTCTCCAAAGCCTCCCACGATGCAGACATCACTGCCTTTCCAGGCAACCTACTCCACTGCTTTATCTGCCATTACTATCAGGAAGTTTTGTCCTAATGCCAAACTTAAATCTCTCTTTCTACAACTTAAGGCCATTATTTCTTTCCCTCACCACAGCAGGCAGGAAAAAAAGTGTATTCCTGTTCTCCTTACTGTGACTTTTTGTGTGTTTAGAGATCATGTCCTCCTTCAGTCACCTCTTCTCTCGGTTAAGCCCAGTTCTTTCGCTCTTTCCTCACCCATCGTGTTTTCCACCCTCTCTGTTATCTGACTGTCACCAGTTGGCTCAGACCTCTCTTGAAGTGTGGTGGTACCATGTCCAAAAGAGGACCCAGCAGTCTTCCGACTGGTGGTTGTCCTTCTTGAACCATATACTATTTTCCGGGGCCACTTTTCCCATTAGCCATTTCAAATCCTGCCTTCCAGACGTGTGTAGAGTCCCTGCCAGCTCACCCTCATCTGCAGATTTAATAATTCCCTAGCCCATCCGCCAAGCTGGTAATGAAAACATGGTATTATAGAAGACCCAGAGTACCCACTCAATAAATCTTTATAGTCTGACAGCAAATCATTGAAAACTTATCTTTAGATTTTTTTATACCTTTTCAGCTAGACTGTTTTCTAGTTTGCATAGCTCAATGGCTATAGTAGACAGAAGTCCTACTGTTGCCACAGTTTGTACAGTCAAAGCATTAGCAGTGGAGCAGTGTAAGAGTAACCCTTTCCAAGGGGGTTACTCTAGGTACACCCTCCAAAGAGGTGGATTTTTCCCTTGCAGGAGTTCTCAGCACAGAAAGACAGCTATAGATGGCTGAGCTCCACTTCTGGTAACCACAGTAAATGAAAGACCAGACTCCACAGTGTATTTAAGAAGGGAAAGCTTTCTGGAGCCATTAAGTTACTAACGTCCATGTACGCAGACCTGAAAGAAAGGTGCTGAATTGATGGATGTACTTGTCATATTTATGGTTTGTAGTGGAGTGATGAATGTGCTTTGTGGTTTATAATGCTGTGCTCATTTAACTCTCCTTTTTAAGACCAGGTTGATTTATAGAAGTCAGCATTACTATTGACTTTCAGTGGGGTTACAGGGATAATATTATAGTGCAGAGGTTTGTCAATTAGTCTTGTATGACAAAGCCAGGCTCCAAATGGAGGCCTCTGATTGGGAAGATTTAACCCTGGCAAAAATTGATTCCTTTTAAAGACATCTCTGGTGCTAGAATGACCCACTGATTGGAAGGCTCTGCAGAGGGACCTGGACAGGCTGGATCGATGGGCCCAGGCCAATTGTATGACGTTCAACAAGGCCAAGTGCCGGGTCCTGCACTTCGGCCACAACAACCCCATGCAGCGCTACAGGCTTGGGGAAGAGTGGCTAGAAAGCTGCCTGTTGGAAAAGGACCTGGGGGTGCTGGTCGACAGCTGGCTGAACATGAGCCGGCAGTGTGCCCAGGCGGCCAAGAAGGCCGATGGCATCCTGGCCTGTATCAGAAATAGTGTGGCCAGCAGGAGTAGGGAAGTGATCGTGCCCCTCTACTCGGCACTGGTGAGGCCACACCTCGAATACTGTGTTCAGGTTTGGGCCCCTCACTACAAGAAGGACATTGAGGTGTTAGAGCGTGTCCAGAGAAGGGCAATGAGGCTGGTGAGGGGTCTGGAGAACAAGTCTTATGAGGAGCGGCTGAGGGAACTGGGGTTGTTTAGCCTGGAGAAAAGGAGGCTGAGGGGAGACCTCATCGCTCTCTACAACTACCTGAAAGGAGGTTGTAGCGAGGTGGGTGTCGGTCTCTTCTCCCAAGTAACTAGCAATAGGACGAGAGGAAATGGCCTCAAGTTGCGCCAGGGGAGGTTTAGATTGGACGTGAGGAGAAATTTCTTTACTGAAAGAGTGGTTAAACATTGGAACAGGCTGCCCAGGGAAGTGGTTGAGTCCCCATCCCTGGAGGTATTTAAAAGACGAGTAGATGAGGCACTTAGGGACATGGTTTAGTGGGTGGTGGTGTTGGGTCGACGGTTGGACTCGATGATCTTAGAGGTCTTTTCCAACCTCAATGATTCTATGATTCTATGATTTACATCCTTACCCGGCATTCTGTGGAAGCCCTAATTTACAGGTCTAAAAATTCAGCTCAATGAGTCAATCTGCAAAGGTGTGCTCCAGCATATGGTGCATCTCTGGCTGTTGCTGACTGGCGTAACAGATGCCAGGTATCGCAACCCAGCTGCAAACAGCACACCCCAGCACAGACCCTGCCCTACTTTTCCAACGATGGCTAATGGTTTGGAGTACATTCGTTTTTATTACCCATGGAGAAGCACTTGATTTTCTGAAGTCAGGGGTTCAGCATGCACCAGAAAGGGAGGGATGCAAAATCTCTAATCATGTGAGTCAGTTCAGGCATATAGTACTAATGAGAGCTTTGATTTACCACACTTAACGCACATCAGCATCCGTGGTTTCAACCTCTGCTTAGCCATGGACTCTCTTCTGACTTTTTTAGCAAGTCTCTTCCTCTATCAGCCTCATCTTTCCCCTCTTTTTAAAGCTGACGGAAGTATTTAGCTCACACAAGTAATTAGCACTTCAACAGCACTCTAAAACCACCAGGCACATATGTGTTTTAAGCTTTTTCACCCCAGTAGTGAAAATGGCAGAAAAATAAGCCTACGTGTAACACAAAATAACATCATACTATTTCTGGTAGGATCTTCCACATTCATTTAGTTCAAAATGCTTTGCAAGGTTACTGGAAATGCAGTTAGTTATCAAGCTAAATATAGCAAAACATCAGAGGTGGAGGCAAGAAATTTAGAAAAGTGAAAATGTGTGCAGACAGAGAAGCCAAGATGGCCCATTTAAATCAGCCAACACACCTAGTTATTCTTCATTTGCTTTCTCAGACTCTTTGGACTATGTTTACTGCTGCAGCTTTTACCACAGCTTCCCCTTGGGAGTCCATTACACACTCGATTTAGTCCCTGGGACAGAGACATTTTAAGTGGCTGGATGGTGTGAGAAACAAAAAGCCGGGTGCACAGCTGCCCAGTGCTGGTCGGGTGTCCAGAGGTCAGACTGCAGGAGTGCAAAGTTGGGGCAGCTTTGTTTTGGGAGGGGAGGCAGCAGACCTGTCCAGAGATGCTGTCAGGGAAGGGAGTAGAGAGGCGCCTGCTGATGGAGGGGTCCCAGGGGCAGACCTGGTACGGGGCTGGTGGCATAAAGATGTGGTCAGGTTTGGGGAGGAACCTCATCTGTTGGCTCAAACAAAACCAAGTCCTCATGATTTGGGATGTTTCTGAAGGCTGGTGAGAGCACCTCAGCTCCAGCACCTCCTGAGATAGCCCCGGAAAAATGCCTCCCTATCAGTGAAAATGCTCACAATAAACCATCTGTTAGGGATGATGTGGAAGTCAGGCTCTGTCACAAGAAAGGCCACAGACAGCCTATATATTGCTCTGATGTGGGTCTCCTGCTGGTTAGTTCTCACTGCTATTTTTAGGCTGAGGCACTTTATGTCTTCAACTTTCCCCTTTTTCTTTTTTTTTTCCCACCATCAAATGGCCATGAACTCTCTCGCAGTTGACAGAAATTTGTATCCTTCAGCAGTAATAGATCCATCAAGAATAGACTGAGGTAACTGAATGCAGGAATGCATATTTGAGATGCTGTTCATTTTAATAAACTACACTGCATGAATGGAATAGCTATTGAATTTAGCACATACTGGCATGAAATAATTCTTACTAAGTGGTGTCTGGAGTCAGTTTTCAATCTAATTTCCCCTTTGTAGATTTTGTTATAAATAGATTTTATAAAGATCAGCAAATTAATTTTTTTAGCATGTAGCAGATTTTCCCTATGATAAGGAGGACAAGTCCGGTTAAGCATCCACCTGTACACTTAAGGGACTGAGATTGTTTCTTGGCCCCGATAAGCTGAAACTCATCTGAATGCACCTCATCAGAGAAAAAATTGAATTTCTCAGAGGTCCAGCAGGCTTTTGGAAAGCTAAGGCTTGTGTCAAGGTTAATTAGGAGATAACTTTGGAATGGCACCAAGGTAGCCGGCCTGACAAGGAAGACAGTGCTGTCAGGCTGGCCCTCACCCAGCCCTGCCGAGGCTCCGTGAGACTCCTTCGCATGCCCTGGGGCGAGCTGGTGGGAGAGATTGCTTTGCTAAGGTGAAAGGCAGCTCTCCACAGCAACCCCTCTCAACGTTTCTGCCCTTTCTCCCCACTGCACCCTTCAAAATGGGGCTCCAGCAGGAGGGTAAAGCTCCATACAGACATGGTTTCTTTCTCCAAATCTTCTTCTTCTTATTATTATTATTATTATTCAAGCCATGAAGTGTACAGTTACAAAGCCAAGAGGAACATCACGATTATCCAGCCTGCCTGCAACGGGCAGTGGGAACAGAGGTGGTGTTCATCCTCATCACTAGCCTTCAGAGAGGACAGGAGAGATGCTGCCCTCAGGCACACAGCCTGTGCGCAGATTAACATGTTTGGTGGATATTTCCTATTAAAACAAATAGGGGGAGGACAATATAATATGTTGCAGTCATTAAAAAGAGAAAGTTGTTGATTTCCCCAAAGGCTTTACTACAGGACTTCAGCTCAGAGTAGCTTGTACCTTATGCCACATGGCCATCATCTGTCATCTGTCATTTCACCCCCTCGCTGGAGGAGACCTGTCTGAGCAAACCCCTCTTTCTGGCTGCTGGTTTTACAATGAAATCTGAGCCAGGCTTTTACTCCATGACAACATGCTGAATCCAGCCCAGCGTCTTAGCAGCTAGAGCTGTTGCCATCTGATGGGTGGTTGGTCTCAGTCCAGTTCCTTGCTGGGGGAAAAAGCAAGCAGGCCTCATCACCGGGCTCCCCAGCTTTTGGCACAGCCCCCAAGATGGGACAGTGTGGGGAGCATCCCGTCATCCCCTGAAGATGTACCTCTAGGTCCAGGCCACTGAAGGGATGCATTGCCCCACTCACCTCCCTGGAGAGGGCCAAGCACACTCCAGCTCTGCCCACCAGCAGATACCTCCAGCTGACTCTTCCTATGAAGAATATGGACACATTGGGCTTAATCCACAGGTCACAGGACTTGGAGCACACTTAACCTTTCAGTCAAGGCATAGCCTTGACAGGTCTGAGCAGACTCAAGTGGAAAAAGGACTCTCCACTGCTCCAAATTCTTGCAGCTCCAAACCAACCACATAGCTGTGGTGAGTAGCAGACACCAAAGCTGCAGGCATGTTATCAAATAACTGCTCTACAGACTGTTTATTGTCCACTTGATGCCAGTCCTTGTCAGCATCAATATCCCAATTTCTCTTGCGACAAACAAAGGTTAAGTGAGTCCAATTACTCTAGTAAGGTAATATCAATAATGCTACTAATTACAGCAATTGCATTATGGATCATTAGTTAGTGATTATGACTTTGTCAAGTGCTTGGCAATTTTATGCAAGAATCACTCACAATGTGTCATGGAAAAGAAATATCTTCTTGGCATTGCTAGTTTCCAGACTGTATAAATGATCTTAAAAGTTCAGGTGAAGACTGCCAGAAGCTTCTTGGGAAAAGAGATGTCTGCCTAGTATTTGCAGTTCCACAACAAAACAGCAGGAGGGTGATGGTAAGAGAGGGGTGGAGGGGTCCTACCATGAGCAAATGAAAATTCATTATTTTGAGTCCTGAAGAGCTTAAGAAAACAGGATCCCATACAAATAAAATGGCCCCAGTTTGTGTGAGGTATTGACAGGTTTTTCTAATAAGAAGCATTATTATCCTTACAGCCTCCTCGGAGAGTCTTGGCATGTCTTATTTTATTTGAATAAATAATTAATTTAGTTTAATTAAGATAATCCAACAGCCTGGAGACAGGTTTTACTAATTCAAGATTCATGAGGGGGGCTAAGTATGTAGATGGTAACCACAGAGACTGATTTTTTTCTTTAAATTAAATTGGGGGTGGTTGAAAGCTCTCTCTGTCCTGTAAATTTTCCTCTGCCTGTAGCTCTGCTATCAGAGCAGTGGTGACCAAAGACACTACATTCCAGAAGACAAGCGGTGGGAACCCTCTCTGTGACCCCTTCTTTGGTCACAAACAAGTGAGCTCCAAGTGTCTAGATCACATTGAGGAACTATTTGCTGATTTAACAGCTTTTCCAGGGCTTTTCCCAAGACTCTCTCCACCTGATCATAACCCACATTTTCAACCCCTTGCTTAGGTGAGTACTAAAATCATTCCAACCCAACTTTCATGAAAAATAAAAGGAAAATTGAATTTAAAGCCAGAGAAGAGAGCATTAAGATCCACTAATCTCACTCATGCACACGACCATAAATTTCCCCCTCCACTTCTTGCACCAATATGCAGTAGGATTAAAATGCCTCTTCTAGAAAAGGTCCTTCTCTGGAAGATGATGAGCTTCCTCAGCTCATCATCCCATTAACAATTTCAAGGACTCTTTAGCATTTTGAAGGATCTTATGAAGGTCTGGAAACCTTACGAAGCTAGAGCAAACAGCTGGAAGCTAGGTTTATTCACAGACAACCCCAGGGTGCTAGAATATCCCTGGAACACGTAGGCATCTTGTCTACACGAGTCTTGACCTCTACATTGTTCTCTTCACTGTCCTTCTGGACCTGCCGTGGAGTCAAACTGGCAAAGTAACCAAGGTGAAAGTGCAACACATAAGAATGCTATAACCTACCATTACTCATTTCTCCCAAGTAACTAGCGATAGGATGGGAGGAAATGGCCTCAAGTTGCACCAGGGGAGGTTTAGATTGGACGTGAGGAGAAATTTCTTTACTGAAAGAGTGGTTAAACATTGGAACAGGCTGCCCAGGGAAGTGGTTGAGTCCCCATCCCTGGAGGTATTTAAAAGACATGTAGATGCGGCGCTTAGGGACATGGTTTAGTGGGCATGGTGGTGTTGGGTCAACGGTTGGACTCGATGATCTTAGAGGTCTTTTCCAACCTTAATGATTCTATGTTTCTATGATATTTTCAGAAAAGGGGAAAAATCTTTCTTGACAGTTCCAACTTTAACAGTGAAATTCATGGCTAAATATTTGCCACGCTGCATGGCTGGACAAGTGATTCAAAAAGCAAATAAAATCCAGGGACCTCAAAGAGCATGAGATGGTAAATCTGAGATGAACATGACTGTAGAAAAGTGGTACCCAGAAAATGCAACATCCCAGACCAATTTCTGTCACTTTCTGTCAAAACAAATCTGAATAGACACCGGCACTCTGTTGGCCATAAAGCTGTAATACAAGCAATGATATATTTGCACTGCTTCTGTCAGGGTTAAAGGAAGCCAAAGCAGTAGGTGGAAAATCCAGCTCCTCACACACATTGAATATACTACAATGAAAACTGAGGAGGCAAGGGCTTGACCTCATTTACCACCGCATAACCCCTCAGACTTAGGAAGTTGTCTCAGGCAAAGCTGAAAGCAATATTCAGTCCATAATCATGTGAGATATTTAACAGACAAAGCAGATGCTTAGTAAGATTTTAAATGACTCATTGGAGGAAACCTTAAGCAAGAGACAATATACACAAGCACATTAAACAGGACAGCATCATGGTTTTTCCTATTCCCTTTTTAATGTACAAGCAAACAACCAAAGAGAAAAAAAAAAATCCTTAAACTATTGTAATAATGCAGCTCCTGTCCACATCATAGGAATACCAGCTGGAAAAAGACAGATAATTCACCTCCATTTTCATTTGACAAGATCAGAAGATCAGATGAATTGTGATGGTGTGCAGCTTTGGGTCACAAGAGTAAAATCTGCACTGTTTCTGTTCTCCACGGTCAGCATTGATTTACCCTCACTTGAACTGAGAGGTTATTTAAGCAGTAATTTCAGCTTCCTGCAACTCAGAAGCAATAAATGAATTCTCTCATGCATTTGAGACATTTTTACTAAGCACATTCATGGGGAGACAACTGTTGATTATACTCCAAAGGCACCTGAAATAATAATTATGATAATAAAATGTCACAAGAAAAGCATGCCTTCTAATGGCTTTCTAGCACACCTGCTACTTGTTCCTCTTTTATCTCCCTGACGTGCTCATAAATATCCACCTTCCTCCTCTTCCTTCTTAGGGCTCCAGGAAGAGACATGGCAGGGTGGGGAGAAGGGAGTGAGATGCAGGCAGCGGGGCTGTTTGCGACATCCCTGGTGACTGGCCCTTGTCATTCATTAGTATGTGTTGAGCAACTTCCTAACAATGGAAAGTGCTGTTGTACAAAAGCATTGGGAGTTCATTCCTTTTTTCCCCATGGGACCATTTGGGCTGTCCTGAAGACCCTGCATCCAGTACATTGCTTGGCTGTGCTTTAAGTGGGCCAAGAAGCCCAGTCCAGACTTGAAGTCACTGTTTTCCCCTGCCGTCAAGGGTACAGCAGGGACCACAGCCTAGTCCTGTGCGTCAATGTGCCCAAGTCCATGACAGGTGGCTGGAGACCACTGTTACCCTGCCAGTTGCTTTGTGGTTCATGCAACCTGATTTCTGCCAGTCCCATTGCCAGGGGACACGGGAGGGCTCATCTACATGGTCCATGAGAGTGCACCAAGGAGACATCGGCACCAACAATCCCCATCCAAGCCACAGGGACATGGTTTAGTGGTGGGCTTGGTAGTGTTAGGTTAACAGTTGAACTTGATGATCTTAAGGGTCTTTTCCAACCTAAATGATTCTGTGATTCTATAATACAGCCCAAGGTACAAGGAGCAGCCCTTATGCAGGCAGGCACAGACCCTTGCTAGCTGGGCTGCACCACTTCCACAACCTAACCCCCTGGAGACACTTTGTGCTACATGGATGTAGGGAGCTCAAATAAATGCTGGCTCTGAGACAAGAAAAGAGACTGTCTTCACTCCACTGCATACTGTATGCACACCCCATTTCCACCATCAGGCACAAGACAACAGTCTCTGAGCACTGCACAAGTGTAGAATCCCCTTCCACCTACTCCCTCTAGTCCAAAAATTATGCCTTTCACCAGGAAAGTCAAAATGTGCCTCATGTAGCTGAGATAGGGCTGTGAAAATTCACAGAGTTGCCACACCGTCCCCAGCATTGGGACAATGCACCACACTGCTAAAGGAGGAGGTGCAGCTGATTGATTCCTGCTTCCTCAGTGCATCCATTCCTGAGCAAAGCATCCCTTTCTCATACTCTGCTAGGACTAGTTCCCTGTCTGAATAAAACACTGCAAGCTGCAGAGCTATCATTTTGGCACTGCTCACCAGCACTAAATTCAATTTTGAAAAGGAGAAAACAAAAGGGAAGAACATATCTGTTCGTTCTTGGCATTAATCAGTGAAAATGACTTCACTTCAGTGGCACAAAATGAATGTAAAGGTAATTGAAATGCAATGGCCAGCAGGCTGACCACCTCAAACTCAATAGTAGTATAGTCTTTGTGCCAATTTAAGAATTATTTGGATTTTTCTCAGGGGGTTTTCATATGTATAATTACATTTGCATATAGGAACCCCATAATATGCCAAGCCAACAGCCCTAAAGACCTCAGTCCTGTGTTTTTAAACAACACAGATTCAATCCAGGGAACAGATGCTGCCCTCTCAGGGAGTCTCATCCTGTCCATCAGAGATGCAGCTAATCTAGATTTTTGTATAGTTACTGACAAGCACTGGTACAGCTACTAGAGTAGTTCAAGCAAAGACGTTCATCCCCATGTCTGTATTTTACCACTTCTGGCCTTTAATCAGGAGCAACCAGCCTGCAGTTCTTGAGCCAAGACTCGCAAGCAATTCAAGTGCAGCTCAAATGTAAGATCTATCCCACAATAGAGACATGCCAGTACAGGAGCTGCAGGTAATCCATATCCCCAGATGTGATGGGAAGTGGATTAAACCACCATAGCCCCATCCTCATGTCTGAGTTAGACCGGTCCCCTCTCACCATGGAGAAATAGGACTCCTGGCCAGGCTTTGTCAATCCCTGCCTGTAAACCTTTCCTAGCATTTCTCTCAGGCTTGGCTCTAGGAAGTTGTCTGCTGACTCTTGGCTAGAGAAAGATGTTGACATGATTTTGTAGGGTCAGGAAAACTGGACACATCTATACCATAGGTAGTATTAAGTGGTCAGAAGTATTCCTAAAGAAGAAGGTCCCTTGGAGGCAAGGGAACTGCCCAGTCACCAGTCCTGCCTAGCTCTTGGCCACAGTGTCCAAACTGCTCATATATGAGATGCTAGTGTTTCTTTCTGTGACTAGAAAGTCCACAAAGCACAGATCCTAAACACAGAGGCTCATGGATTGCAGGGGTTTTTGCTGTGGCTGTCTTCATGTAGCCCAGCCTGTGACGAGCAGCAGTGCCAACCTCACCCAGGTCACTGGTTCCTCTCCTTTACACACGTTTGGATGCAGGCTTTGGGGATTTGAACCAGCACAGCTCACTGGTTCACACAAAGCCATCCTGGGCCAAGTCCTCTCTTCTCAGAACACAGCTGGGTGTACCATGAATGCTGTGCGTAGAATCAGGAAACGAGGACCCAAGGGCTGACCAGCATGACTACAGACACAACAGTCTCATTTCATAAAAACTTACCGATGAGTGTGATTGCCACTTGGTCACCTCCAGTCTCCTCTGAATCTGAGCCACGAGAGTGTTTTGGGTTTCATTCTTAATTCCCCAAACCCAACCTATCTTGCAGTGAGTCTGCTTTTGAGATTTCTTGCTTGGCAGAATGAGAATACTGGCTTGTTAAAACATCCAGACGGGGAGGGCTAACTGCACTGAGCATCTCCTGTATCTGTAGTTCAGGCACAGAACGGAGGGTGCAACCACAGGGCATAGCAGAGCATACTGATTATTCTGTCAGGAACAACTTAAGCTGGCAAATTTTAAGCTCTTACTTCTGATAATGAAATGCCTGCAAACACATCAAGATTTTAGCACCTGCACTCATTATTCAGAATTATTTGATGAGCATTTTGTGCAAACGTGTTTAACTGCACGTGGATCACCCACAAATCATTTGGTGTGACCTTCATTCAAGAGTTCAACATTCACAGACTGCCAAGGGACCTGTCAACCACACCGCTCTTTTCAGCCTTGATTTCTTCAGGCTGAAAAAGGGGAACCGTTCCCAGGAAGAAGGATCAGGGGAGAAGACAAGCGTAAAAGATCACAGGATATTTTGCTTTTCCATGAGCACTGTGAAGAGACTGTGAAGGCAGGGTTCAAATTTAGAAATATTTTCATCCCTTCCTGACTAAAGGATCAAGAAAGGCATAAGCCTGATTGGCTGTTTGGAAAACTTTGCCTCCCATTTTTTCCTCATGGTCTCAAAAAGTAATCGTGCTTGCATACATGAGCGTGATCCTCTTTGCAGTCGAATATCTCTTTCTCCCTGCCTTTCACATCTACTAATTGCTTTAGCACTGGGGGTCTGGCTAGAGCTATTAAATGGCCTGCAGTGTCGTGCAGTCCCCTTCGTAACACAGCACAGATGCATCCACTCTCCTCCTCTCTATTTGCCTGTTTTAATTTTGCTCTCTTTCTCCTGGAGCCAGAAAAGGAGGAAAGAGGAAAGAACCACCTGTAACAGACACCAGTGATACTGCTTGATAAAAGGTGCTCCTACACCACAGTGATGGGTGAGAGGAACCTAGAGAAAAATCAAATTTGACTGACAGCATCAGTGCTGGATCTCTCGCCTGGGGTATTGGCATTATAATGCTAAAGGTCCCATCTCTAACACAATAATATTTCATATACCTGCCAAGCATGCTGATTTGAATGTATTCATCTCCCACTTTCTGTCACCACCTATCATGGTTCATCACAGTCACTGTTGCATTATTAATAATCCTTCCTCTATGTGTATGTGTATGTTTGTCGCCCAGATGGAAAAGAGCTCCACTTGATCAACAGCAACCTCAGTGGAGGGCACCATCTGGGGATTTGGGAAAAAGTCACAAGAAGTCTGCCCTGCTATGTCAGTTTGTGGAACAGTCCACCGCTAGTTAAAGCATCCTCTCCACTGGCCATGCACAATACAGGTGAAGGATGAGGTGACAGGGAAAAGAATAAGGGTTTACACATTTAAATGGCACTTATCAGGAAGCTATCCTGATAAGATCAGTATGTGAAGAGTGTGCAGTTGAATGGGGATTTTACCGCAAAACTCTGCAGGAAACCAGACAGATAACAGCTTTGCCCAGCTAAAGTGGTCACTGGGAGGACATCATGCAACATTTTAGTGAGCTGACAGCATTGTCAATAGGATGACATTATCCCATGATTTCTGACTGGTGAGGTGGGAAAACTTATGTCTGGTGGCAGAGCAGAGCAATAAAGTACCTCAGCTATTAGTCATGGCTGCTGTTGGAAAAAAAAGACTAGCCAGAAGACCATTGGCATGAAAAGAAATGTTAGGGGCACTGACACATAATCCCTACTTCAGAAAATACTGGGAAAGACCATTAAGAGCCCTGTGTTTCCCTTAACAGTGGAAATGGCTGATGGCTTTCCAGGACACAGGGATGTGACCACTGATGTTTCCAGTGAAGACTCCAGTACTAATAAACTTCTCTAATCCGTGTTTGCCAGAGGACAAGCTCTCTTTCAAACAACCATACATGCTCCATCACCATCTTCCTTTGAAGACAGAATTGCAAACCAAACTGAATCCCAGCCCCCAAAAGTGAAAGCCCAGCCCACGTTTTACTCTGTGTGAGGTATCTATGGCACATTAGAAGGCTGTAATTTTATCTTTAGGGCCCAGCTGTCGAAATGGCGAGTTCTTCATCCTTGGCAGAATCGCCTTGGGACTCGCGTCACAGCAGATTTGCAGCTTTACCTGTCCTTTGTTCACTATTTTCCCAAGCAGATGGAGTTTCATGGCCATTGAATAATGAAACCATCTCTTTCCAAAGAACAAAACATGATGGTTGCTACCTTGCTTAAGAAAAGACAAGGCCAAGATAAATGTGAGAGCTGAATCCATGCTTCAGCTCTGAACCCAGATCCCAGTTACTCTGGAGAGCAATCAAGAGCCATGTGCTGGGCTTGGCAAGTATTTATTTCTTTGACAGAGGGCTCATCTTGTCAGTCTGACAATAATGTTTGATTCTCACAAGTGCTTCACAAACCAGCATGTACGTCATTAACATCCCTCCCATCCATGCCTTGCAGTATTTCCCATCCCACACCCATCCTTCCACCCTGACTGACTCCTTGGCTGCAGAAACGCCGCTCCACTGCCTCTGCAGCCATCCTCTGCTCTGGCAGCGTACTGCAGCGTGAAGTTGGCAGTGGTGGAACTGAGCACTGGTGTCCCTAGGGTTGTTGCAACAACCTGTCCCTGCTGCATCAGAGGAAAGGCAAGAGAAGAGTCACTGGATAAATAATAGTGCCCAAAATAACTGTGGACTCTGACAAATAAGCTCTGCCTAGTGGATTTGTATCAGGTTAAAGAAGGGCTGTCCCTGGCCAATGCTCTCACCCCTCTGCTGGATCTGACAACCCTGAGGCACAGGGTGCACCAATTCATGGCTTAGGGCAGCCATGAAAGTGAGTTTTTGTTAAGATCCCATCCCAGGAATGAGAGAAGCTGAGTGGAGGCTCATGTTCCCTTCAAATGCCTCCACAGCGAGGCAGAAACCCCTCACAAAAGAGTGGTGCACAGGGGTGGGCATGTTTAAACTCACTCCAGCTGCCTGCTGTGCTCTGACAAGGAGATGTCCATCCTGCCTCAGGAGCAGGATTTTTGAGGTTTTGCCCCAAAGCATGTGATTCAATACCTGCCCTTTTTGCCTTGCCTCAGGTTGCCACAAATGTTGGTTGTGAAATTAGTCTGGCCTCTTTAAAATCCAGCCACAGCCTTTGCCTCCATGACCTCGGGGAAAGGGACAATAAATTCCATGGATAAACTACATGCAGCATTTTTAAAAGAAAAAAGATTTTTTGTATCAGCTTTAAAGCTGTTGCCCTTTAATTTCAGTGAGTGACCCCTTGTTCCCATGTTGTGGGACAGAGTTTTTAAAAAAAAAGGAAGGAAAGAAAGGAAGGAGCAATCAATTTCACTTTCCATCTTTAATCATTGTGAATGTCTCAGACAAGTCTCCCACTAACTAGTCATCATTTCTGGCTAAAGAGTCGGTGCGATCTCTCATCATCTATAAATTCAATGACACTTCTATCTTCATTGACCTTCTCTGGACCTTTCAATATATCCTATATTTTTCTTCACCTGACAAACAACAATTTCTGACCCACCATCGGCTCGATCCTTCCTGTCCTCCTCTGGAAGGGAGCCTGCTGCATTATTCAGCAAGTCCCTGACTATTGCTTCCTTTCTGCTTATTTAAAAGTAGATACTGGAGTCCCAGTTTTCAAAGCAAAGTCCTTTATTTTAGGCAGATTGTCAGTGCGAGAACAAGTTGATAGGATCTCTACATAAACCCCAGAAAAAACTTTCGAAGTGAGTTATCCCCTCATTCCTACTTCTAACATACATGCAGAGCTGGAACCTGATATTGCTGTTGACAAGCCTGGAGAAAACAACGGGAGCAGTTTTCATTGCTATGGCATCAACTTGCTTTGGAAGCTGCTCATAGACTAGCTCTTTTGACCTTATTTGCCCTTGAAGGAAGCTGTAGTTTTTGGGTCGGGCACCGTATGGGTCATAGAAAACACAGTATCTGTTGCTAGCAGAGATTGTGAGTGCATTGCTCTGTGTATTCTCATGCCTCATTGTCCCTCTCTATAAAATAGTCAATGATGCTGTTGACCTGCTTTGAAAAAACATTGATGGCTGCTAATGAAGAGCTCTAGGAAAGAGCTGGCTGTTATTTCACTGGCTTTCTCTTAGCTTTGGACTGAGGGGCATATGGAAGAGCCACATCTCCAGAACATTACATCTCCCCATCCTCACAGGACATGAAAGCAAGGACACGTTCTCTGCCCAGCCCCACCCCCTGCTGTCTTACAGCATGTAGCCCAAAGTGTTGCCCAGGCCACTGGTCTGTCTGAGAAGAACACATGAACCTTTGTAAGCCAGGCCTTCTCCATCTTCTCCCCAGGCTTCGTTCAGCAACAAAACATTTCATGTTGAAGACACTGAAAGTGTCAGCACTGGCTGTGGCGATGGTACCTACTGAAACAAATCGGCATCATTCGTATACCACAGCTGCTTTTGCAGGCTGTCTGTAAACTTGCTCAGTGCTACAACACTAGACTTGCTCTTTCTTTTGAAATTTGCTGCAGAGCCCTGGCAGCAAGGCACTTATTTTTTTTCCATGAAACCTGAGATGCTGAAAAGCAGCTAGAGGCTTCTGCAAATCCTTCCCTTTCATCTCCTTGCTAAGGCTTCCTGCTTCCCACAGTACTACTGCACTAACACTCAAACTAACCCAGCTTAACTAGTTTCTGCTGCCAGCCCTCCACAGGACAGGTCTCTGATAGTGCAGGGATGGAATGAGAAGAGAAAGTTTCTTTGCTATGCTGACACTCGGAAAAGTGGCTGAAACCGGTGTTGTGCTGGCAAAGGCCAGGAACAATGACCTCCTGGAAATCCAGTGCCATAACCTTTTCATTCTGTGAACCACTGACCTCGAGTAGAAAATAATCTGCTATTGAGCAGCATTACGATGGAGTACACGCAATGTGGGCACCTCTGCTGATATTTGCCTGTCTTTGTTTTACTATTTATATCTGTAATCGTCCTGGAGAGAGAAATTAATTACAGGCCTGTCTCCCTATCCAGAGATTCTGTTCATATCACAAACCCCTGAAAGCACAACTCAAGCAGTTTCTGATTATCAGTGAAAGCCTCAAACTGGAATACAAGCTTCTTAATTAATCTCTCCCTCTCTCCCTCTTTTCAAGTGATGATTTCATGATGTTTATGAAAAAAAAGGAGAAAATGAAGAAGAAAGCAACAGTGAGAGATCGAGAGCAGAAAACAATTTTCTTCCATTTAAAAAATAATTGCAGGGGAGAAGCTGGAGGTAGATGCTGGCAGGAGATTTCAGGCATCATGTGTGGCATTTCTCCTTCTCTAGAACAATGATGGAAGTTGGACAATAAAAACTGAGCATCCCATTTGCATGGTCCTTCACTTCCCCAAGGCTCTCAGCATGTTTCAGTCCATCTTCCACTTGCTGAAAAATCAGACATTTTGATACAGATTTTCTAAGGAAATGGGATTCACACAACTATGCTCTTTGTGCAGAGGTGTTAATGCACATGTGTCTGTCCGTTCAGTTGTCTGCCTTTCCTTCCCTCACTCCCTTGAGCTCACTGTACAATTTTAGCTGAATTTCACTGGCGTAACAGGCACAAATGAAAGGTTTTCATAAAAATGGAGGACATCTGGGTAGAGGACAGAGTCCCTGTGTCCCAAATGATGGAAAGTCTGCAGGCTGAACTCACAACTTATTAGATTCAAGACAGCACCCATGGATGAGAAGCCTTATAAATGCCCCAACCACAAGAAAAGTTTCAATTGGACTGACAATCGACCATGAGACAAAAATGTATGGAAACCAGGCCTCATTAGTTCCACTCATCATTGACTATTCACTTCTTTCCTCCTGTGAGTCTTACAGACTCCCAGCAGGTTTTTACCACCTCTTGGGCCATCAGCAGCATCCTCTCTGGGACTCCCCTCCCTCTTTTCTGTCCTTAATGGGGAACGGGGATGGGGAAGGAGAGAATTGCCACTTCTGCCCCCACCACATGCCCTTGCCCCTCTGGCTGCTTAGGCAGGGCAGAGGCTCTGTTTTCCCTGTTTCTCTTGTAATTATATAAAAGGAGGAATCTATCCTTTGCTCCCACCTTCCTCTAAACTGCCCTTAAGGGAGAGGATAATTATTTCCTTTGTGACTACTACCTCACAGGTGTCTTCCCTCTTAGTAGGTTACTACTAATCTGCTAATCCACTGCCACTAACAAGGACAAGACGTTGTCAAGGCCCAAGGACAGCGATGGAGATCACCAAGGGCCATTTATGGACTGCACAGCCAGCACGGGGGCAGGGGAGCATCACCACCAAAACACACAGCTAGGGTTGCTGGCCAAGGCAGCAGTCCTTGAGCCCCACCTGACCATCAAGGTTATAGATGTGAGGCAACACAGCAAAGGCAGGGACTGCCTGTGTCAGAGGAGTGCCAACAGCCAGGGGAACCTGCTTAAGGCTGCTGGGGTGGCTAAGTAGGTTAGTTTAAGCTGTATCACTCTCTCTTGCTCCAGGGTTCACCACTTGACTGCTTGCTTTGGAGGGGAAGCATGCGATGGAGTGCCTCCTAAGGGGTTCCTGTACAAAGCCCCTGCTCAGCACTCAGATAAGCAGCTTGTATCTGAAGGCAGTGTTTATTTCTGAGTTAATTCCTCTTCATTCTCCAAAGAAAGCGAGGAGGATTCTCTGCCCATGGCGATACGTGGGAACCCTGAAGGAGGCTGGGTGCTTCCTATCATGCACCTGCCTGATCTTTAAGTCAGTGAGAGCTGCGCAGCTACAGCTAAGGGAAATTCATCCTCCAGTTTTGGTAGGGAGGGCTGAGCTCACTGTTAATTAAAGCAGGAAGTGTAATTGTTTCTGTTAAGATAGTGTAGGTAAGACCCCACATGAGATCACAGCCTTGCTGCAAGGTGGATTAGGAAGAAAACAAACAAGCATGTTGGGAAGACCACTTGGGAAAGGCAAAGATTGCTCACTACCAGCATTTCCTAGCAGACTGTCTGCAGAGTAGATCAAGAGACCCACAGGCATGTCAGAAGAAACCAGGTGCATCAGTATTATAAGCCATCTCCTTAGTTGGTGGAAAACTCATTGGATCTGCACTTGTTACCTTGCTTTCCCATGAAAACAAGGCTAATAAAAAAGGCTAATAAACCACCAAGTTCCAGTCCCCCTGCCTTCACATGAGTGACTTCTGAACAGGCTGATTGTGATACCAGCCAGGTTGGACAAAGAGGGTCTGTTATGTCCCAACAAGTCAGTGAACAAAAACTGTCTGAGTGGTGGAGAGAGACTCTTGAATAGCACAGCTGAAAAACAGCTTTCAAGAGTGAACTCAGCTCTTACAGAGATGAGAGGATCCATAAGGAAGAGAAACCTGAGGACACCCCAACCATAAGACCTTGAGGTGGAACTTATTACCCCACAAAGCACAAACCCCAAGGACACCATGCTGCGTTGCTGCTCACACCTCCTTTCCTCCTGCCTGGTCCCTTCTGTCCCCTGCCTCCTGGAAATCCCTCTTTTGAGCACAGGGCCAAAGTCTTAGCACGTGTCCATCCGTGCCACCCTGCTGAACCAAGAGGAAAAACTGCATAAAAGAAGGAGAAAGAAAGGAGAAGAGGAAGGGTAGGAGGCAGCTACTTAGGAAAACTAGATGAGACCCAGAAGACCTAGTCGGCAGCTACTGAAAGGGAACAAGCATCGCATCGCACCGCAGTGAAACTGTACTCATCTTTTCTCACAGACGTTTCTGACAGATGTGTTCAATACCCCATGTCTCACTTAATTTGGCTCCACTCTCATCTGTTAGCAAGGGATTTTGATTCATGCAAGCACGAGCAGATGCGCACCCTTTGGTGTCTGATGGTGTTTTTCACCCAGCCCCGGGAGTCTGAGGCTGGACAGACCTTTAAGAACAGATGTCAAAAGGAGGCCATATCACAGCTTCTTAGCTGACCAACTGATCTGCAAGCTGCCTTACCTTGAAACACAGCTTACAGCACTGCAGCCATTCCAGGACTAGTTGTCTTACCTAAACGACACCGGGCAGGAAGGCAAAGCTGGCTTCTATAAAAAGCAAATACTGTGGTGAATGCTCCAGCAGCAGTGTTACTGGGTGAGACAATGAGGGATGCCCAAGCACAGTGGAAAACATAATGGGATTAAATCATTCATGTATCACTTATCCTCTTTGAGTTGACATGGAAGAACAATCCATCTTTCTTTTCTGATTCCACCCTAAGCTGGCAAATAGAAGGAAGAAAGCATCTTCTTTTAAGCAGCGTGATCTGATAAGGACTAGAGCAATGCAATAAACATGGAGCCACACAGTGAGCTTTTCAGAGCCTGCTTTTCAGAGCAGAACAGCACTTGAAGGCAAACCTCATGGAGTTCCACAGACCTGACAATGCAGCTATTTGAATGCAGTGTGCGACATTGTCTGTAACGTGCAGCGTGGCTGACTGGTGCGGTATGTGTCACGTTTGTATGCATTACATTGCACTGCTAATTGACTCAATTTCTAGCTCTCTGATGGGTGGTCAAACAAAGTAAAATCCAGTTTTTTATGTGGCTACTATCAAAAATGCTGTCATGAGCTATTGTTCTATACATTAGGTAAGCTGGGTTGAAGTGGACACAAATTAGCCCTATGATCAAAGCTTTTAGAGTTCAAAATTTTATTTAACCACGTTTCCTAGCAAGCTCTTGCTTTCACATTGATAATAAACTGTTATACTGAGGCCCTCAAGGAGCAGCAATTAGGCTTGAAATCATAGACAATGATTTTTTTTCTTTTTGGTACATATTGCACACTGAGAAGTCTTTGACTTGCCATGCATGTTGTTCCTTCGCATTTCAACACGCACTACTCCAGTGTCACTCCTCACCCCCTGTCTAGTCTTGCCTTTTGTTTCCCACAGCCAGCCTGGTGTCCTGTTTCATAAGGCAGTGTGGCTTAGAGCTGTCATCTCTTACCATGCACAATGAGATTTCCCTTCCTTCTCACAACACTGTTACACATGCCAGTGTTGTCTGCTTGACTGTGTGAATTTCGAAAGTGTCACAGGAGCCGAGGTACACAGAACCTCAAAAAATTTGTCTGTGCTCTCTTATCCTGTTAAGACATTTTAACTGATGTGCAAGATGGCAGATCCTCAAAGTTATTAATCCTCTCACACCCACTGAAATGGGTGGTAAGCAGCTAAAAACCAATAAGGACCAGAAACACTATCCTTTTGCACTTTTATAAAGCCTTTTGTATGCTTACTCATGATGTGGGCTACCAGACTCAGTCCTAGACTCTCACCTATCATAATTCAATGCCCTGCTGGTTTGCACAACCAAAGACCTGTGCCAATGAATCAACAGCTTGTTTTTCTTAATATGAGCTCTCAGTTAGAATGAGGAGTCTACACAGACCCCTGCCTGTGTCTTTTGTAAAGCTTTGAAATATTAAATCAAAAGTCCTTCTAAAGTCAACGCTTCCCTTGTCTCCTATTTTCCCTTTGGGTAGAGCAGGAACATAATACAGCGTAGTCCCACAGCAGGAAGAGGTTGTGGCTAGCGGCTGGATAAGCCTCCAGTAGCAGCAAATTAAGGGGTCCAGGCCTGAAGCAGAGAGAATTAGTTTGGCTTTTGAACATGGTCCAGCTTTGTTTTATCAACAACAATTTTTACTAAGCTCACATCTGAAGCAGCACAGGCATCAACAAAGTAGTTCAACCACTGGTTTGATCCCAGGGCACTGACACAGGCAAAACTGGTGATGCATCTCAGAGATAACAGCCTGCGAGTTTACCCTCAGGACTGGCCTTTCCCACCATCCACATTGTGAGCCTTCAGATGGGACTCGTGGATGCTCTGTGTATGCCAGGTGAGTTACCATACAGTAGGCGGTTTGTGGGGCCGAGGGTGCTGCCAGTCCTCCCCCAAGCTGCTCCTGCACAGCAGCGTAGACCTCGGCAATTTACACAGCCATGGAGGTGAGGATGTGGTGCCAACCTGCAGCTGCTCAGGGGAAAGCGTATTGGAGGCCTCCAAGTGGTGGGAGGCATGGGCAAAGCTGGGGTGAGAAACATGGGCTATCATGGGAGTCCTCATAGTTCTGAAGCAACAGTCCGCATGAGGCAACCTCACCTGTTAACGCTGGAAACACTGGGGATGCCACTGAGCCAGTGGGATCAATGTGGTGCAAAATGCAATAGGGGTTTCTTGTTGCTCATGGCATTGTCATGAGATGTGAGATTCTTCTGGACCAGCACTCTCTGGAGCCAGAAAGCTGGCAGACAGGTATCATGGAAGCTTCTCATGCTTCTCTCCACCCAGAGTCACTATCAGATATGCCAGACCTTGCTGTTTCTGCGTTACACTTCTCCTTCTGTGGCTTGGTCCATGCAGCTCAGTTCTCAGCTACCTCATTCCCTGTTTTATTCAAACCTGGTGGAATCTGCACAGCAGTGACAGTACTCCTAATTTTGCTCTGCTCCCAGCTATTTTTATCCTGAGCGGAGATTGCCACAAACTATTGCCAGTCCTTTCCTGCCTTTCCTTTCCCCTGCAAAAACAGATTATGTTGCAACAGAAAAACGTTCTGCCTCAATTTGAAGATCAGCTTCCTGTCATAAAGGGAATAACTGTCGTCACAAGGCAGCTCCCAACGCCCCGATTCAGCAGTCTGTCTCTGATCAGCAAAGCATTTAAGCACATGTTTACCTGTAGGCTGATGATTATATCCCTTAGACTTTCCAGAGCCATGCTTTTCTGCCTCTGGTTTATGGACCCCTAGAGGCTCATGAACTACTTCTGAGGGGGCCTGAAAGGTACTTAAGAAGAAGAAGCTTCTCACCAAGAGGCTTGTTTGCTACGGAGAAGGTCCAGACTCGTGCTCAGGGAATGAAGAGACTGAGGACCGCTGCCTGAGAGCAAAACAGGTCTGACTGAGACAGACCATGAGCTTTAACAAGCTGGGATGCAATCTCACACAAAGGGCTGAGATCCCAACATCTCTAGGTATGTCTTCGTGGTATCTTGCAAACTGATGCTAACTTGTTCTGGAGCCAATCTGACAGGTAACAGTCAGCTCCAGACTGAACACGGAGCAGTAGAGGTGAGCACAGGGCAGAGTCTGAGCTAAGACACCATGCTGAGGGATTGGCATTAGCACAAGCCTCCAGTTTGGGGCTTGTGTCAGCTGGATCAGAGCAAAAGCATAACACACTGATGTCTGCCTGCAGAATGCCATCCGGACACCTCCTTACATGGAAAGCTGTGGAAAGCCTGGCATTTCTCACTTTCCCCCGCATCTGGACAGAAATGACACAAGCTGCTCATTTTTTCTGGGACAAAGCTGTATCAGATTCTTTTCTCACAACGCTGATCATGAAAAGGCACCTGATTTCAGCCTTAAGGGCAGTATGCCCACTCCTGCTCTTGCTTTCTCCTCCCATGCAACCCCAGCAAAATAAAGAAGCCTGCGAGTGGTGAGCTAACCTGGGCCCATCCAATCATACTAAGTAAATGTCCCATGTCTGCCCTTTATCGATCCATCTACAAATGTGCATAAGAAAGTAGGTAATTCATGCTGAGATGTACTAAAAATATGTCTAACTCACCTTGCGTTTTAACTGGCTATTCAAATTACTTTCAGAAATCTATTATGTGCATTATCATTTTTATTTTCAGCACAAAGGGAATTTTTTTTCTCAGCCAGTCAAGTTACTGTCTACTTTTATAGAATAAATTGCTATAAATTAAGTTAGCAGCAGTATAAACAGAGGTAATAGATCCCTGTCTCTGTAGTGGCAGCTGACAGCATTATGGAAATGTAGAATGTCTATTTCTGAGTTTATTCTGATGCTGATGAGTTTGCACTGATGTTCGTCTCTCTCATTTCTCATTTTATCACCTCTAATGCAGTGATTTTTCCCCCCGCAAGCTTCTCCTTCCTGAGGTTTGATTTAGTCAAGTAAATCCTAAAGGCTATTTTAAAAATGAGCCATAGGAAAATGCTTAGAGTTGGCATAGTGGGTAACACTTACCCTTTTGTTTGAATACCAAAACTTTGTTTCGAAATGATAAAAGTTGCTGCAATTGAATGCATTCAGTCCAATAAAAGTATTATCCATTTTCCCCTTGAAATATGCTCATAATAAAGGACAGCATGTATTTTTTGCTTTAAGTCCATTTCAAACTTCCAACCCCTGCTGGAGGACAGCATAGAGAAAGTTAAGTAGGAGGGAGAATGAGGAAGGGGAAGTTTGGAGCCCTAAATGTCTGAGTGTCTGGGTGTGCAAATACATAAAACGGTCTCCTTTTCTTTTCCACTTACTACCTTTCCACAATTCTGGCCATGTAAAGAGGGCTTTAAAAATGGGTGGAATAGCACCAATTTAGGGGATTCCTTCCACCACCAAATGGTAATAGGGACACTTGTGGAATAAGAATTAAGCCCTTAATCCTGTGAAAGTTTCCAGATGCACCAACCCCCGGTATCAATTAAAAAAAATACTCAGTAATTTCACAGGTTACATAGGAGGTGACCTTGGAAGAGTCTTTATCCAGGAACGTGTTTGACAACCCTGAGTTTAGAAGCCTCCAACTGCCTTTTGCTGGGCACAGCAGCATTTTTTGATTTTGAGAGAGTTTGGAAAAGGTGGTTTTGAAATCAATGACAAGAGCCATGTCCTTTCCAGTAGGTGTGAACAAAGTTGCCTTGATCCATTCCCAGACCTAAAACTCAATCTTTTAGGAGGAATAAATGTGTGGGTTCTTTTGGGGTGGGTGGTTCTTTTTTTCTGTTAAAAAAAGCAATCAGAAGAATCACAATAACCTTTCCCTCCTCCCCCTGCCCTAGAGCTTGGCTTGTCATTGAAGCAGGCAGGGAAGGAGCTATTGGACCCTCAGAGACCAGATCCTGACTACCAGAGGAAATTTTCTCCTGGTTTTGGCACTGACATCTGAATGGTTCCTGGAGACTGCTCAAGTTCAGTGCAGTTTCTTGGGAAAGCAGGCAAAACAGCACTGACACCGCCGGCCAGGCTGCTTTCCTGCCTACGCACCCATCCGTCAGGCTGCTATAGAGCCTCAGTGTCTAATGGTTGTAGCTGGGCAACTACCTGGGAATTATTCTTTTTTATGTGTAATTCCAGAACTGGGAAACTTGAGGACTGTTCCAGACCAAAATAATTCTGAATTTTGTAATCCTTTGGGGTATTTCTCTCCTCTTAGCATTTTGCTTTTAGCATTTTATTGAGCAAAACCGACCACAAGAGCAAACAGCGCCATTAACAAGATTCCTATTAGCCAGTTTCATCCCTGAGCCATGGAGTCAACCTCTGCTGGTTCCAGAGACAGTTTCTGCTTGTAGCCAAAGCTAAGTTAGTTACCTTGCATTACCTTGGCAGCATATAACATACCATAAGAACGCAGCCATTAGCATGTGTGTATACCAGTGTCTACAAGCTACAAGTGGGGGCAATTCTGGAGAAAAACAAGGAATCTGGAGAAAAAATAGAGAATCATCCCTTAAAACCCAGCCTTCATGGAGGCACCAAATGGAGAACATAACATAAATCTCTTGCTGAGGAAGAGGCAAGTACTTTCTCAGGAGGTATAGCTGCCTCTGCATACACTGCAAAACTGGGAACTGTGGCTACAAGAAGCACCCAAGAGCATGCAGCTGTGACCAGGAGTTCAGGGCAAGAGGAGACCAGAAATGACTCTGCTGCCATCTGGTGATTTTTGTAGCCATTTGAGCTTAAGGAAAGATGCTGTAAATCTTGGCAGGTAGCACTAGCTTAGCAGCGCAGGATAATACGTACATAAACCGTGAACTTAACTGTGGTAAAGAGAGGAATACGGTGAAAAATTCAGTGCTGGATGTCTTCAGAACATAATGAACATAACGTTGTGTAGATCCACGTTCAGCCCAACAGATATCACTGAGACGTTATTGCTGGCAATGACTGGAGCAGGAACATTTAAGAAATGCTGCAGTTGACATTTATGTGATCATTTGTCTCCCAGGAGCGCTTCTTGACAAGTTCTCAGAATCCAAATCTGACTTCTGTTCTGGAACATGACAGGGCTCTGCTTTCCAGAATGACAGTGTTTAAATAAAAATGCATTTGCAACTACAGTAATTACACTGGAGTTAACACAGAAATTTCCACCCTTTTTTAGAGCTGTGCTCCTGGACTCCAAGAAACACGAAAGCAGGGATTTCCACTGCCTCCTTTTGTCATATGGAAGAAAGCTTCCTTTTACCAGTCTTTTTCCTCTCCACTAAACTCTCCTTTCTTCTTGTTTCACAAAAAACAGCGATTAGTGGTCACGTCTTCTCCTGCACTGTACCTTATATGGTGCACATTTCCCACCCCTTTTCTTCATCTCTTCACTAATGTTTCAATCTTTCTTTATATGGGAGTTTTTCCATGCATAGACTTATCCTGGTGGTCCGACTCAGCTGCCCTCTCCTCCTCCTTTGGAGGTGATCTAAATTGAACTGAAAACTCCTGCTGAAGGAATAGCATCGATTTGTATAATAGCACTGCAATATCCCACATCCCATACTTGGTGCATTTTGCTTCTCTTTAACCACTATTTTTGTCCATCCACAGAAACTATTCATTTGCTGAATGTGCTGAAAATATGCAAACGCACTTAATAGAAAAGGAAGAATGTCTGTTGCTTTTCTCCTTGTTTGATCTTAGACGCTGTCCTCATCCTCCCACCTATCAGACCTTATAATTTACCAGTGCTATTTCCAGGAGAAATGTATCTAAAGAGTCCAAAATTTTAGCTCGGTAATAGGATTGCTAAATCCAAATATAGAATGATCCAAATAAATATATAGAGGCTTTAGCCCAGCCTCACTCATTTTACTAGAACATTGCTGTGGGGGTGTTTTGAGCTGTGCTAATTTCCAAATTTCTTGGTAATAATCATCTTTTCTTCAGGTTCCTTCAGCTGGAAACTAATGCATTTCAAGGAGGAAAATGTGAAGAAAACAGCAACAACTGAAATAGACTCAGTGGGGGAGGTTTTCAGATTTGCGTTTTATTTGGTCATTTATTTCTTCAGAAAAAGCAAGCAGCTGAACTAAATAAAAAAGAAAACTCCTTGCTTATGAAATCTAGCAGACAATACAATGGTCTTTCAAGTGGTGTGGTAAAAGCTCCCATTACCTGAGACATCTAACCATGAATTGAATTTAGGACCATAAAACATCCCATTCTTTCTGTGCTCCCAGTGCAGCACCAATACTCAATAGCCTTACCAGGCTGGTACTGTTAAAAGGAGAAATGAGTTATGACTGGGATGTACACTGATACAATCTCTCTACTTCTCTCTACGTAAGTACACTAAGTGTTGTATCCTTCATAGAAATGAACAACAGCTTTTTTTCTTGTTTGGGACATCCCCCAGTCTGAAACCTTCATTACAAAACATCAAATTATTCCCCAGATTTCTCACCAAAATAAATGTGGGGCACACAGACCTGTGTGCCTTATTTGGGACCAGCACTTCTTGGGAGAACAATTTATCCTCCCTTGTACAGTGTACAACTGATCAGTACACAGTCCGGGCACATGGCGAGGATTTAGGGATCACTGGGAGGCTGGTCAAAATGGCTTCTCAGACTGTCACAGCTTCAGCACCCCCAGCCAATGTTGAAAACCCTCAATTTCCTCATTGTTCTCATTGCAAGTTTACCTCATGTTTTTACTTACACTTCAGACCAATACTGTCTTCACACAAAAAATTTAAGCTCAGCTTTATGACTCCTTTGTCTGCTTGGTGCAAAGTATAGTTAAAATTCATTTCATAGAGGCCTTCCACTCCTACATCTTTCCCAGCCTTAGCACAGTCACGGCCTAGACTGCAGACTTCCCAGTTAGATAGTTCTCTTGTACCATGTCGCAATGCCACAGGCCCTTATTTTTAGGTTCTCCTGTAACCCAGAAAAGTGAGCTTCAGTTAATATTTATTTCAGCTTGTAACACAGTGAGAGGTGAGGCTTCTTTAAGCAAGATTGTTAACAAACACTAGTGCAACCACACAAAACGTCACTGTATCCCTGACTGGCTATATTTACCCCAAGGCCAAGGACCAGTTGCTTTTAGATAGCTGAGGAAAAGTGGGTTGATGGCTCCACGTAGTACAGTTTGTCTTTCCTTTGAGTGACGATTCCCAGAAAGTCTCAGCACTCCAAGGTCTTTCCACCATGATGTGTGCCCCTGCACACATAAGCCAAAAGACCAGGATAAATATCCTCTCTCTAATAAATGTTATAACCATCTCCCATGTTCCTACTTCTGTAATTTCATCTTGTATTCCATTTTCAAATGCTACAAGTCTTGTGAGCTGTCTGGCACAATATAGCAAACAGTTAATTTTTATTTAAGACAGTTAAAACTGGTACCCACCTAAACATAAATCCAGTATCATCTCAGACAGGTGTTGGTCAAGCAGGCAGCTGACCTGTTCATGGAGAGTGGTAAAAGGAGTATCTGCGTTTAAGCAGCAAAAGGGTCATAACTACATGTTCAGCATCCACTGGCACCTTGACTATCAGGAGAAAAAGTGGTATAGAGAGGAAAAGAGAGAAAGAAGGGAAGAAAGATGGTACAGCCCTGCAGTAGCTAGGGCAAGTTGGAGAAATGAAGCAAAAGGAAGGTCAGTTCCAGGCCTCATAAGATCAGCATCCCAAAGCCTCCAGCGTGATGGTGGTGGCCCACCCTGCGAGGTAATATCAGAGGGTTCTGCCTACCTGAGACAACAGTCCCTCCTCCACATTACATGTGCTGCAGTCACAGAGTAAACCTGGAGCTGAGCAGGCTCTGTCCTGGTCCCCAAAAGGCCAGGAATAAGCTGTATACGTTCTTTGTTTGCCATATCCCCCTGTGACTACAGGTGAAATTATAATGCAGACTGACTCTTGCTGTTTTTTTAGCATCTTATCAGAAAGTTGTATCCAAAGGTTTTAAGAAAGTACTCAACTCTTCTATCCTCACAAAAAAAAAAAGTATTTCCTCTAGAAAGTGGGTAGTATTAGAGTCACTGTATAAGACCTTGGTGATACCTCTGAGCAAACTGTGTCCATTACCAGTCACCCAGCTTCAGGGAAGAATTCAACGTCAGCAAGCGCAGAGCAAGGCTGCCGGCATGGGGAGAGGAAGGAGGAGGCCAACAACTAGGAGGGAAGTAGGAGAGCATGCCCTGTTTAGCCTAGCAAAATGAGAACTGAGAGGAGGTATGACGGCTCTCTATAAATACATCAGAGCAAAAACAGCAACAAGAGACGATAATTATATTAGCTAAAAGAAAATGTTGGCACAGGAACAAATGGATGCAAGCTCACCATGAATACATTTAGGCTGGTAATCAGGAGACGGTTTCTAACCATCAGATGAAGGAGATTCTGAACAGCCTTCCAGTGAGCGTTGTGGGGGGATGAGATCATCTCATCTAGTCCCGTGACCCTGACAGCATTGCAAATTATCTGCTGTGTAAACGGCTGCAACATGTAAAATGTCCTGCACCACCTCCAGTTTCCCCCAACACATACCACTCTGCAATGCATGCAGGTGTACAAGGCACCTTTTGTTATTCCTCGCCTAGTCCCAACACCAGTGTGTCTTCTTACTGCCTTTGCCATGCCTCCAAACTTCAGGAGCCTGGAGCCCTTTCCATGTGTCACCTCTTGCCCATGTTTTTGCAGCAGCTCCATAGGTCACGGCACACCACAGTCATGAGGTTGGCATTAGCCCAGCTGGCATCCCAAGAGTTTTGCAGGCAGCACTGTCCTGTTGCCAGCCTCTGCGAACTCCACTGCCACTTTGCAGCTATTCAGGGAACAGTGAAGTCTTCTGCTCTTCCCAAAAGTTCTGATCTCCAGCTACATCGGTAGCCAGAAGCAGAAGCAATATGCAGACTTGGTCCACAGAAACAGCCGTGACCATTATTTGATTCATTATTTGAAGAGAAATTTTAGCAATATAATAATTTCTGCTACCCAGTGCAGGACAGATGCTGAAGCTGTGCTTCTGTCATAAACAGAAAACTGCAGGAATGAAGCAGCCCAGAGTTACAGGCTTTTTCGTACAGGTGAAGGATCATGCCACTCTGTCTAAAGACAAAGACAAAGAGAGGAGCAGGTCAGTCTGGCCTGTACAGAAGAGGGCTGTAATGCAGAGAGTCAAGGTGTGAGAGGAAGAAATGAAATAAATCACCAGATCCAAGGAAAAAAAGGAAAATGTAAAACAAGAATACAGATAGGGATGAATGCCTGATGTTTTCTGGGACCAGGGTTGTGAGGAATTATGGTCAGCAGAGACCAGCAAGATCCCCAGGGAAGAGGCATGGAGGGAGAGCTGAGCACTGAAAGCAGTGGCATCGGCTTTGTATGGCTCCGTGAAACTCAGATTAAACCACTTCTACCTCCCTGGCAGGTGGTGAGGAGGAGGAAATCAAAATCAGTGAAAAAAGGCAAATCTGAGGCTGACTGATTCTCTGCATTTAGCCTTTCCTCTATGCATACCGCCCCGGTACCGTTCCTTTCCCTTTGCCTAACTACCCCCAGGAGCATGCTCTTCCTCTCCGGACCCCACTAATCCTGCTGTAACACATGGTATTTCCATGTAACACGTGGAAACCCCCACCAGATGTACGAGGACACCGTCCTCCCACCTCGTCTTACCTCTCTCAGCATGCAAATACAGAGGGTGCAGCGCTAGGAGCAGGGGGAGAAGGTGTGTCCCCACCATGACAGATGCTGTAGCTCTGGGGAACATTCAGCCTGTTCTGTTGACGTTACAAATGAATGCATGCACCCTTGTGGCTTCGTTAATGACTATATTCCCAGATGAAGAGGCAAGAAAATGAATGCATCCTGCAAAAAACCGAAGACAAATGGGAAGTAATTTAAGTAAATCCCCAACACCGAAACAATGCACATAAGAAATCTTTTGAAGTTTTGCTTCTCTAAGGAAGCAAGTCCTTGTATTCAAACAGGACTCACTAGCCTTGTTTATAAATAAGACTAAGGAAATTACATGGCTGAGGTAATTGGCACGCAAGGTCCATTTCACCTGAAGTCCACTGTAACACTGTAGCCACTTCCTCCATATTCATATCCATAAGCCCTTTAAAATGTATTTATTTTTCATAGAACCTATCCAAATGTAACAAGCCACACTTCCTTTTTAAGGGCAGTTTGGTAGCTAGTAACACGCTAGTAACATACAAGCGTTGTAGTGTGCACAGAGAAGAGTAGCACTGCCTGTGCAAAACAATGCAGGCTTTTCATGGGTAGGTGGGGATCAGAGGTTTTAAACCAGGTCCCATTCCAGTTAATGCCAAATCATCTTAGAAAGGTCCCTTCCAACCCGAACTATTCTATGATTCTATGATAATCTACGAAAAAATTACAGGAAAATGGGACAGGAGTGAAAAGAGATTTGTGAGTTGCAAACTATGACAGGCAGAATTGATAATGGTTCACACAGCTCTGAGTGCTGTATTGAATTCTATACACAACCTGGCTGTGGGCTTGTGCTCACGTTACTATTCATTCCCCTTATACTCATTGCACTTGAGGGCCCACTGAACCAAGTACTGAAAAACAATGAAACAAAAAGAGGGCTACTGAACTAGAAACTTGCACCTTAGTGCAGGCAGGGGAAAATAGGCGGACAAGGATAGATGGTGGATATAATCTGGGGAAGGCAAGAGCATATTGGGTGGCGTCATGGGCAGTAACCCTTAGCACACAATTAATCCTGCATTAAGCATAAGAAAGCATACACACGTACCAAAACGTTCTGCATTGGCAAGAGCATTTCATACAACATGTATCTCACTGCCAAGAAGACACCTGATGGAACGTTCCATATACCCTTTTGCAGTTTCTCTCCCTGGCATGTAGGCAAAAGAATGCAAGATGCTCTGAAAAAAAGGAGCAAGCAATATTCTCACAATAGTCTGAGACTGACTGACTGAAGCTGCACTTCAGGTCTTAAAAACTATGGGAACTGTTTGATTTTCCAACTCCCTCACTACAACCTCTTGCATTCAAGACTACAAAGAAACAATTCTGTCAGGTGTTAAGGATTTGAAGGGGTTGTGACTCTCAAGTTTGCTATCAGCATCCTGACATTTTCCCCACCTGACCTGTATAATCTGGGTGTACACTCTAAAGGGATCCCTGGATTTTCTAGAAAAGGGAAAGGCTAAGCTGTTTGAAAGCACTCAATAAATATCAATGGTTTGTGCTGGCTGGTTCCCTTTATTAGCTCTGAAGAATGGGAATGATTGAAATTAGTTTTTCTGAGCATTTCTGCACTGATGAAAAGTGCAGTAGGAGGGACTACATGTTGTTGTTGTTACTATTACAATTACTATTATTATGATGATTGTTCTGTGGGAGGAAAGGAGCATAGATAGATCTCACCAGGGGAAGTCTGAATGATTGGTGCTTCAGTGGCTTTATGTGCAAGTATCCTGCTATATGCTCACTTTTGCAAATTCACCTGCAAATTCATTCTCTCTCCTCCACACACAGTCACTGACACAATCTAATACCTATGAACCATCCAGCACTAAAAACATTAAACTGCAGGGGAGCCAGAATCCTTTCTCATTCTAGGGTGCAGAATATTAAACACACCATCCCTACACATTTACTAGCTATCATTATGAAACGCCTGCCATCATCAAATACCAGGCTAATTTAGGCTTTCAATTTTCAAAGCAATCTGTATCCCTGTTCCTTTTGGCTGCACCTAGCTTCTCCCAACCATGCTAATGGCTTATTCTGACTTGTTCCCATTCTGCCTCCACCTGACCCATAGGCCAAGTGCTCCCAGGAGTTAACTGATGTTTCCGTACAGTCCATAATACGAGCAAGAAAGCTGAAGACTGTAAAATCCTGGTGATAGGAGCCATGTTTTTGTTGTACTGTGCATTGCCGAATGGGGTATGGATCCATCACTGGGACCCCTAGAAACATCATCAATAATTGGAGGTAAAGAGCAGGTCTCAGTGAGTTCAACTCTGGCAAGGTCCTGGTCATAAATTTGCAGAGGCACTTGCCCACCTGGGTAACTCCTCCCTGGGTTATGGGTTGGAGGGCAAGGAGTGATTTTAGAGTTCCACCAGCAGCGGGCACATACGTGCACGTGCGTGAGAACATCTGCACATATGCCTTGTGCTCAGCCTAAGGGCAGGTGGGTTTTAGTCTTATGTGTTACAGCTGCTGCAATTGCAGACATTGATCTGTACATAGAGGCTACACCCCTCACTTTGGATCAAACTATACTTTCACACAGCATAACAGGCATAGGCCTCTATCCTCTTCTAATTCCACTAGGCCCTGCTGTACCGCAAATAATTATTGTCATCATTATGTACTTGTTAGGCCACAAAAGCATCATCAGAACCAGAAGGCAGATCTGTAGGCACTGGGGAACCAGTAGGTCTGTGATGGGTCAGGTTTAACCTCAGGCATGGCTGGGAATTGTAGTCTGCAGACAGCACGTGACTGTGAGCAGCCTCTGACAAAGAGTCATGTGAGTGTCTGCCAGCATCTAAATGAAAAGACGACTCCTGCATCAGTGGAGATGATGGGATTTAAGGTAAGAAAGAGTTAAATGAGGTTTGTTGAACAGGGACCTCCTGAGCGGTCAGAGTGAAGAAAGGCTAACCTAGTGGGAAAAAGACTTGTCTTTTCTGACCAGGCTGTTTCTTGAGTTTTTTTACCTCTATCTTGAATCCTTTGCTGTAATGAATGAGCCCTTTAGAAGATGCTGAGGGTAATTTGCCTTTCTCTTGCCTGCCACCTTTGGACAGTTGATTGTCAGGGCGTGAGGGTTGCATGACGCCTTCTCAGGCAGTAGCCCCAAGTGTGCTCTTCAGACATGCTTATCTCAGCTCCGGCCAGTCCTGACCCTCCACCTGTGCAGCACATCCACTCAGTTCGTCAGGCAATCAGATAGGCTTACAGGAGATGTGCCGGTTCATGTGCATGCATGACTAATCTCATGAAAGTGCCGTCTCTGTAACTGCTTAATAAAAAGGAATTCACCCTTTCCCATTGACCCACCGCGGCAGCACAAGCAGCCAACAACTAACCCACACTGCAAGCCCAGCCAGCTCGGAGATTTCTCTCGAAAGGGATGATGAGAGAGGGGAAGCTGTGCCGCGACAGCACAGCACATGCACGTACAAAGAGGAGCTTGTGCCGAAGACGGGGGAAGGTGGGCACACGCTCCACACGAGGTGGTCGGGGTGAGAGCCAGGGCCCAGCCCAGACACCCTGCACGTGGCCTGCTCATGGCTCCCATGAGCGACCTCCGAGGGAGCACATGGCACCCGGAGAACCATGCTGGGGTGTCTGGGGGCACGGTGGGTGGCCCCCAGTGCGCTATGGCCCCGCGCTATGGCCCCAGCCCTGGGCCCGTGCACTTGCACCAGCGGGGCCCTGGGCGGGCGAGGGGGAAGAGGCCCCAGGCCAGGCCCCGGAGCCAAGCCGCTGGGCAGGCCTCGGCACACGGTATACCAAACCCCGCCCGCGGTGGGAGCGGCGGGCCGTGGCAGGGAAGGCTAAATGCGTGGCGACTGCCGCCCCAAGGCCGTGCCGCCCGGTGCGGGGTGGCGGCACCCCCGGTCCCGCTCAGACCCGGCGAACGGCGCTCCCCACCACGGCCATCGATGCGCTCGGCAATCCCGCACCCCGCCTTCTCCCCCGCCCCGCGGGTGCCACGTTGGAGGTGCTCGGCGCTCGGCTGGCTGCCCCTGGCCCCGGAGCCGGGCGGGTGTCCCTTGTCTCCCTCTCCAAGATGGCGGCCGCGGGCAGCGGCGGCGCGGCGGGCAGCGGCGGCGCAGAGTGAGGTGGTCGCGGCGCCTCCCCACCCTGCGGCTCGGAACCGGCGGGTCGGCAACCCCCGTCGCCGCTGGGCGGCCCCGCCGCCGGGGCACGCTCGGGCTTGCTGCAGGGGTGGAGCCGCGGTCTGGAGTGAGGCCGGAGCCCGCTCGGGTGAGAGGGCGCGCGGGCGGGAACGGGGCGGCCGAGCCCGCTTCAAACGGAGGTGGCGGGAGGGGCGCGGGCGGCGGCGGGGCCCGGGTCCTGAGAGCGTTGGCGCGCATGCGCCGGGCTGGGCCGCGGGGTGCCCCGGGCCGGGCCGGGCCGGGCCGGGCCCCGTGTCTGCGGAGGGGCCGGTGCCGACGTTTAGCCCCCTCCGCCGCGCTGGGAATTCCCGGCGGGGCCCGCCTGCCCCCGCGCCCTCGCTGGGAGCGCCGGCGGGAATGGGGCGAGGGAGCCCGGCCCGAGCCGCCGCCTCCCCTCCGCTTTCACCAGCCGCGGTCTGTCGCCAGCGGGGTGTGCAGCCTCCCTTGGGGGGCCGAAGTGCGGAGGTCCCTGTGGAGTCCGGGGGGCTGCAGAAGAGCAACGCGTGGCCTTGATCCCGCAAGCGTGTGCGTTAAGGAACGGGAGACGTGAAGAGAGAGTTTCTCCGGTGAACCTGTGCGATTACTGCTGGAACGGAAGAATTTGAAGAAGGGGAACCTAATTAACTTACAGGACGAGACAAGTTAAAGACATGTTTTGTATTTGCAGGGTTAGAGGTCTAGGTTGTAAGCCCCTTTGGGCATCATCTATCAACCTTTATACCTGCCAAGCAGGTAAGATTTAAAAAGAGTAAAAGGTGTGCATGTAGCGATAAACAAATCTTAGTTTCTCCAAGTCATCCATTCCTGAATGACTGTCTTCAGCTTTGTTTTGCTGAAGAGTATCTAGATTAGGCCCTTGTCCTCTTGAGCACAATGCTTTTGTATCATGTGTGTTCCCACTGAAGTCCATATGGCAACTGAACATCATGAAATGTTGACAAGATCCTGTTCAAGATTGTGAGCCCACAAGTGGCAAGATGCTCTTTTTACTGCAAAGTGCAGTGCTCTAGTGTGTGTACGTGTGCAGTGCTCTTGAGTGTATACATAAATTCTGCCTACAAATTGCTGTGCTTGCTACCAACAATTATAGTGGTCAGAATACTGACTTAAAACATTTTGTGGCAGATGGTTTCCCAAAACCTGAAGAAATAACATGTACTCCTATGAATTTAAACAGAAACATCTCCTGTGTACCTGCAAGCTTGATTTAGTTGGGACTTTGTTGTTTCACTTAAGTAACCACTATAGGATGAATATGTTGTACATTCTCAGCCAATTATTTATAAAATTGAGGTATGTGCAGGGATGTACAAGCACAGGTCCCCTGCTCTCAAGGTATACAAATGTAACTTCAGTGTGGCAAGATTACTGTGACAGTTAGAGTGAACAAGCTGCGTGATCTTTGTGGTTGAATCCTTACACGGGTGCACATACACACAAACACACAAAATCGGTTAGGTTCAATTGGTTTAATCGCTTACGAGCAGAAGGTCGATCTTTTCATGTTAAGCTGGTTGCTGACTGAAGAGCAAAAGCTGTTTACTCTGAGAGAACCAGAGTGCAGCTATTCCATAAGGGCACTGTCCTGCTATATGCCAGCAACTGTGGAACAGAATGACTCGGTTAGAGGAGGCCTGAATCCTGGGGGCTGACAGGGGTTGGGGTGCTGCAGAAGCCCTAGCAAAAAGGAGTGCTTTCTTCCATTCCCTCTCCCAGGTTGGCGTTCAGAATGGCTGCAGTGGTAGTGTTGGGAAACACTTCAGAAGGGTGCACACCTTCACTACAAAATGTGTGATTCTTTAGTTAAAAAGATTTGAAATAATTCTTTTGTAGTACAATGATTCCTGCCTGCTTCCTTCTTTTCCTTCACTTCATCTGCGATTCAAGGGTTTGGAATCTCTCTTTAAACATCCCATTCTTTGCTTCAGTGGCTCCTGACAAAAAATGGCTTTGACACAAGTTTGGGTGCAGTTTTGTGTGTTACGAAAATCAAACTCAGCTGCCTTCTCACCTGCTTTCTATTTTTGTAAATAAATTACTTCAGTGATTTGGAGATTTTATAAGGAAGAAGTGGTCTTTTATATCTTTAAAATAATAGAACAACCATCTCCAATTTAATTTAAAAAATAAATAGATCTGTCAAGCCTGAAGAGTGAGCATGAACCAACCAGAAGGTAGACTCCTTTCCTTTCCCACTGTCTTCCAGAGAATCTTCACTTGGTTCAGAGGAAGTTTCCCACTTTACATCGTGATTCTTCTTTATGGCAGGGTTATTTTCATTCTCTGTTTCTCAGACCTTTTCCTGTAGATGGGAACGGGGGAAGGAGCCCAGACGTGGCAACACATTCTCAGGCTCCTGCAGGACCACGATGGCTTATGATGACTCCAAGAAGAAAGAAGGTATGACTGCTTCATAATCTCAGAGGGAGTTGCCAAAAAAAAAAAGGGTACCCTCTGCAGCCCTTGCCAGGCCATGCAGTCAGAGTGGGAAAGGAAGCTAGTATTCTGTGGAGCCCTTAAATTTAACCTGGCCGAGTTGCTGGAGGATCCCAAGCCCTTGACTTCCAGATGTAAAGTACTGGGATTAGAACTTGAGAGAAATGGGTGGTATTTCCTAATGCAAACACCTTGATTGGAAACTCTGCCACTGCAGCCTTTCTTCTCCCTGCCAGGTCAATGGAATGGGAGACCAGGGATAGGGATATGTTTAGTCATGGTAACGTTGCTAGGTCTGGTTGTCTTTAGGAAGAAATATACAAGGGTTAGAAATGAAATCTTGATTGACTGTGTTGTAGCATTAGAGCACTGAGCCCCATCCCTGTGGTCAGAGAGTACAGATTGTTATCTTTTAGGCCCCTGTGCTTGTTGGGTTTTGTGCATCACTCTGTGCCAACGTCTGCTGTTATCTTATTTTGTGCGTAGTCCACATGTCTATCATTGCTTAATGGGGTATTTAATTTCTTCCTTTTTTCCCATTTCACGTAAATCTTAGAGTTCCTAGAGAGCAACCGAAGTGTAGATGACGTGGGGCTGGCAACTGGCAGGATACAGCGAGAGAAAAAGCGCTCTTACAAGGATCTGCTGCAAGAGGAAGACGAGATAGCAACTCAGGTCAGGAAGCCCTCAGGGAAAAGGTTGAAGGTGTAAGGATAAGTGCAAAGCTAGTGATAGAATGGGATGGATGGGTTACTTGTTCTTTTTTATATAGAAATGCATGTAGAAGACGGCAAGAGCAGCTAGTGATGTCCCGTATTGTTCAGTAACTTTCCTGGGGAAAAGGAGGGGGTCAATCCCAATTACAACTGATTCTGATTTTTCTGGCCTCAGAAAATAGGGTAGTAGGATGCTGTCCTAGTCTTGATGTAGAACCTTGCAAGTCATAAGATAGCATGAATAACTTTTTACACACAAAAAAAAGATTTTTAGAATTTATGGTTGTATAAATAGCCAGCAAAGAATGAATATAATGTTAACTGATGTGCTGTTGTCTTCCTGATTCTGCAGACAGCCTGAAACAATAGCTCTTGAGAGGTATGAACTTGCCCTATTCACCTCTTTGGGGCCTTAACTCTGAAATCACGTAGTGACAACTTAAGTTTCTTCAAAACTTTCCTCTTTGAGCTAAAATTTCTGCTGTTAGCTCAAAGGTGACTATCTTGTGATTATTTTTATTTTTTTTAAATCTGGAAGAGAAGTTCTAGTTTAAAATGAAAATGTTCTTCTGCCATGCAGATGGAATTCTGTAGAGGAGCTTCATTTTCAGACCGTAAATTGGTCAAGAGACAAATAATAATTGGGTGACATGACATATTAAGGTCAATTTTTTGGCCTGTCATTTTAATTGTCACCTCTCTGTACCTTTTATCTTTTTCAGCATATTAAACATGAACTGCTTACCTTCATTTTCAAGGCTTGACAGCCTATGCATGCTTAGTTATTTCTTAGCTTTGTTAAGAAGTAGATGTCTGTCTTTTATCAACTCATCAACGCCAAGTGCTGGCTTTCATTGCCCATTTCTTAACACTTCAAAATGTGCTTTTTCAAGTTTTCTTGTCTATTGCTCCTCTCATGTGGGGGGAGCTCCCTATAGAGATCTGTCTTTCAGTTTCCTTATAGCCCTGTTGTGCTGCAATACCTACAGAAAGCTTGATGCCGGTTAGGTGGCTGATGTGCTGAAACCAATCCTGACTAATACCATTTTTTGTATTCTCCCACCTATCCGTAACATGCTTTTTGTCTCTTACCTTAAACCTACACTGTGGGCTCTTGGGGACAGAGTATGTTTCCTTGGCTTGTTTTAGCACCTAGAATAATGGTCCTGTTCATACCTAGGGTTCCTTGATGTTACAGTAGTACAAAAAACTCTTGATATCTCCTGCAAATTATTATCTATGTCAATAGTCCATGTGAATCTCTTATTATTTCCTTCTTGTTTGTCAGCAACTTTTTTCTTCTTATTCTAGGACAGTGAGCTTTTTCCAGGGACAGAACCTCAGAAAAAGAAGAGAAAGCACTCCTCGGATGAGTTCTGCTACAGAGGTAAGATAGTAATCAGGCAGGGGAAGGGGCTAACAGATCATGACTTTGAGGAAAGGATGCTGTTAAACCAGTGTCATCAAGCTTTGTGGTTAGCACTTTATGGGGGGAAGGTACATCAAGCTGTCTTAGAAGGAGTAATCAGAAACCTGACGCTGATCAGCACCAGACAGTAAAAGATTAGGGAATGTTATTTTCAAGTCCAGCTTAAAAAGTTGCCATTGTTGGGGGTAGAAATCTTCCACCCCTCTTTTCATTGACAAGTTGTAGTTTTCAAACCCATGCCTTCTCTTTTGGCATTTGCATTTCTTTTTTCCCTATTGCATTACAAACTGTAATTTTACTTGCAGATAATTTTACCGTCTCTGAATTTATAAAAACAATGCATCAGGGTGAAAAATAAATGCTTCTGGGTTCAGTTTAAATACAGAAACATTATTCTCACAATTAATAATCATAGAATCATAGAATAGTTTGGGTTGGAAGGGACCACTAAAGGTCATCTAGTCCAGCCCCCCTGCCGTGGGCAGGGACATCTTCAACTAGATCAGGTTGCTCAGAGCCCCATCCAACCTGACCTGGAATGTTTCCAGGGATGGGGCATCCACCACCTCTCTGGGCAACCTGCTCCAGTGCTTCACCACCCTCAGCGTAAAAAATTTCTTCCTTATATCTAGTCTATATCTACCCCCCTTTAGTTTAAAGCCATTCCCCCTTGTCCTGTCGCAACAGGCCCTGCTAAAAAGTTTGCCGCCATCTTTTTTACAAGCCCCCTTTAAGTACTGAAAGGCTGCAATCAGGTCTCCCCAAAGCCTTCTCTTCTCTAGGCTGAACAACCCCAACTCTCTCAGCCTTTCTTCATAGGAGAGGTGTTCCAGCCCCCTGATCATTTTCGTGGCCCTCCTCTGGACCCGCTCCAACAGGCCCGTGTCTTTCTTATGCTGAGGGCTCCAGAGCTGGACGCAGTCTTCCAGGTGGGGTCTCAGCAGAGCAGAGCAGAGGGGCAGAATCACCTCCCTCGACCTGCTGGCCACGCTTCTTTTGATGCAGCCCAGGATACGATTGGCCGTCTGGGCTGCGAGCGCACATTGCTGGCTCATGTCCAGCTTTTCACCCACCAGTACCCCCAAGTCCTTCTTGGCAGGGCTGCTCTCAATCCCTTCATCCCCCAGCCTGTACTCATACGAGGGGTTGCCCTGACCCAGGCACAGGACCCTGCACTTGGCCTTGTTAAACCTCAGGAGGTTCACACCGGCCCACTTCTCGAGCTGGTCCAGGTCCCTCTGGATGGCATCCCATCCCTCTGGTGTGTCGACCACACCACTCAGCTTGGTGTCATCTGCAAACTTGCTGAGGGTGCCCTCGATCCCACTGTCTGTGTCATTGATGAAGTTATTAAACAGTACCGGTCCCAATACGGACTCCTGCAGGACACCACTCGTCACCAATCTCCATCTGGACATTGAGCCGTTGACCACTACCCTCTGGATGCGACCATCTAACCAATTCCTCACCCACCGGACAGTCCACCCATCAAATCCATACCTCTCCAGTTTAGAGAGAAGGATGTTGTGGGGGACCGTGTCAAAGGCCTTACAGAGGTCCAGATAGACGACATCTGTAGCCCTTCCCATGTCCACTGATGTGGTCACTCCATCATAGAAGGCCACTAGGTTAGTCAGGCAGGACTTGCCCTTGGTGAAGCCGTGCTGGCTGTCTCGAATCACCTCCTTGTCCTCCATGTGCCTTAGCATAGCTTCCAGGAGGATCTGTTCCATGATCTTCCCAGGCACAGAGGTGAGACTAACTGGCCAGAAAATGACAATTCTATTCATAAAAGCTTAGCAGGTTTAAGATTTATTTTTGGCCCAATGAAAAGAGAAAGCCAAGCTGAAATTTTGTCAAAATCTATTTTCAGAATGAAAAAGCTTGTATTTTCAATTCATTGGTCTCACCTTGGCTAAAAATGGCATGAAAACCTTGCACTTGAGTTGTAATTTCTGGCTCAATAAGATACATTTTCATCAAAATATGTTATTTCGCAATAGAATACAGAGTTTGACAAAACTTCAAGAACTTTCCTACTCTCTCTTCCTGCCTTAAATTATTTGACCAGCTCAGGCATTACAGCTCCTCAGTTGTATCAGTAAGGCCACGCTGAGCTGGCTACAAGCTTCAGAGATCTATTTAAGCCAGGATGCAAATCTGTTAGCTGTAATCATAAGTCTTACAGGATTCCCCCTTCAGTTCTTTGGGCTAGAGTAATGTTGTCTTTAGGGGAATCATCTTGATGTACGTTTCTCTTGATCTTTTTCAGGTGTTTCGCCTTTGGATCTACCATCAAAGAAGAAGAAAAAAGCAGTTTCTAGCCCATCCTCAGCTGATACAACCATGGATTTACTCAAGGCTATCACCTCACCTTTGGCCACAAGCTCAAAGTCTTCAAAGAAGACCTCTGAAAAATCATCTTATTCTTCCTCTGGCCATTCCGAAAGCAAAAAGGAGCACCACAAGAAGAAGCTGAGTGGAAGCAGTGGGGAGCACTCAGTAGACGATGGCAGCTTCCACAAATCTAAAAAAATGAAACCTCTCTACGTGAACACAGAGACACTTACTCTTCGTGAACCTGATGGCTTGAAGATGAAGCTCATCCTTTCACCGAAAGAGAAAAGTAGTGCAGCAGATGATGATTCTTTCTCCTACTCTTCAGCACCAGCAGCTGCAAAGAAATCTTCAAAGAAATCAGCTCGAGATGAGCAAGGCTCATTCCTGCTGGGTCATGAACTGCAGAGCTTCCTGAAGTCATCCCGGAAGAAGCACAAACCACCTCCGGACCCACATCCACCTTCTGAGAGTTTTGGTGCTGACACCTCCCTTTTTTCAGAGGGCCATGGCAGCGAGTATGAGATTTCGGGTATGGAGGCACCACCAGAATCTGGTTCCTCTTCTGGTGGGGAGTTGGAGGCTGGAGAGTTAGTGATAGATGACTCCTACCGGGAAATCAAGAAGAAGAAGAAGTCAAAAAAAAGTAAGAAAAAAAAAGACAAGGAGAAACACAGAGAGAAGAAGCACTCTAAGTCTAAAAAGAGTTCGGGGCATGCTCCTGTGGCAGTAGCAGAAGTAACAGTGTCACCACCACCTCCTCCTAGTACCCCCTATGTTCTTCCTCCACCTCCTCCTGCTGTTTTTCACTCAGATGGTCAAGGTGAGAAGAGGAGGAAAAAGGAAGACAAGGAGAAGGACAAAGCTGAGAAATGGGAAAAGGAAAAGGAGAGAGAAAAGGAAAAGGAGAGAGAAAAGGAAAAGGAAAGAGAAAAGGAAAGAGAAAAGGAAAAGGAGAGAGAAAAGGAAAAGGAAAGAGAAAAGGAAAGAGAAAAGGAGAAAGAAAGAGAAAAGGAAAAAGAAAGAGAAAAAGAAAAGGAAAGAGAAAAAGAAAAGGAAAGAGAAAGAGAAAAAGTAAGGAAAAATTGGAGTGAAAATAGAAATTGGGTGATGGGCAATGGTGAATTAGGCACTCCATTACAAAGGCATGTTAAATTGAAACAGAAGGATAACTAATACCAGGATCGATGGTTTCGCTGAAGCATGTTTGGAAAAATGTGTCAGTCACTGATTTCTGTTTGTAGCAAAAGGAATATATATCATTCTGGTTTTGTGGCACAGGCAGTTTCTAGCTGATAGAGGTTCTTTGAAAAGGTTATACTTAATTTGCTTGGTACAGGTTATGTACCAAGCACAACTGCATCATTTTCTAAGGTAACCGGTTCTAGCTATTGCCAGGCAGACTTTTGGACTAGTGATCTAGTCCATCATCACAGTTCCTGTAAAAAGGAATCGAGCTCTAACCTGAAAAGTGAAGATATTTAGCCATTTACTCCTCTATTCAAATGAAATTCTAATTCTTATAGACTACCACATTCCCAGTTTTGTCTTATACTCATAAATATATCAGTTTTCCATGGTTAGTGTATAAAAATATGAGTAGGAGAAATGGTAGCTAGCATATGAGTGAGTTTGCAGGTGATATAACTGTAGCTGTGTAAGTATATAAATGGGGAAAAGCCATTTCTGTATGTTCAGATAGACAAGAGTTGCTTTGTGTCAGGAAATGGGCAGACATAGCCTAAATTTGTTCAGCCATTATTCTGTTCTGTTTGGTAAGTTTTCTCTGATCATAGCTCAGCAACAACTTCTGCCTCTGCTGTCAATGTACTTACACTGTCTATTTTCCTGCCAATTTGAAGTGTTTTGTAAGGATGCAAGGCATGGAACAAAACATGATGAGGACTGAATTGTTTTGACAGATCTATGATAGGTATTGTGAATAGTATGACAGATACATTTCTTTTATTATTTTAAGTTTTAAAACCAAGATATATTAACAGAGTTGTATGTTGATCCTGGATTTAGAATAGCAGGTTTTTGTAACTTATGAATGAAATGCATTGACAGAGTCATTGCAAGATAAGCCTTGCACTAAGACTGGTTCTGGCTGGTTCCTGTGCTTTCATAAACACTAAATTCAGCCTAGAACATGTAAAACACTGCTTTTTTAGGTTCCTCGTCTAAGCACCACATCTTTCTTTAAGTCTTGAATAAATGCCAAATTCTTATTAAATTTGAGTAGGTCTCATTATAATTAAAAATCTTTGTTTCCTTTTCTTCTTCTGACTAGCCAAAGAAGAAAAACATGTCTGCCTATCAAGTGTTCTGTAAGGAATATCGTACAACTATTGTGTCTGAGCACCCTGGAATAGGTGAGAGAATAATCTAGCCTTGCCTTCTCTTGATTATATGCTGGTCAGATTAATTAGCAGAACATACCACCTCTGTTTCGTACCAACCTCTTAATTTTGACAGAATGCAAAGAATCTGCCAATTTTCTTTGGATAAGAGATGGCAAAGGGGACAGGAGTGGATCTCATTATTTGATTTCATTGCATTTTATCCAAGCTGTGAATCTGGATAAAGAAATTGCTAGCTCGCTCTTTCTTTACTTAAAGAGTTATATTCATTGTGTCGCTTTCCTCTATATAGACGTGTGACACTATATTCATGGTATCAGCTTCTTTTTTAATTTTAAACAGTAAGGGGAATGCACACTGGCAATCATTTTCAGGGCAGTGTGGAGAGTTCCAGTTGTGGAATGGGTTGCTTCCTAGATGTGTATGCAGGGGCCAGTAAATTTCCTATGTTCTCTCCATGATTTTATGATTTCATTTGTTTTAAACATTTGTTTTAAACATTTTTCTTCTTTCCTTCTGCCAGATTTTGGAGAATTAAGTAAGAAACTGGCAGAAGTGTGGAAGCAGCTACCTGAGAAGGATAAACTGGTGAGTGTGTGTGAGATGTTGTTGTAAAATGATTTCTGTAAACTAGGTGCTTAGGTCAGAAGATGCTGGCAGCATTGCCACCATACCTTGAAAAATGCTACCTATGTCCCCAAAGTATGTAAAGATGGAAAGTATGGAAACCTTGCCCTTGTGATCATAAAAGCATCCATTTTCTTCTTACGGTATTGCTTCACCAGTTAGCTACATAACATCATTCTGCCTCCAGGTCCTGGCATCAGGTAACAGAATTACCTAATGTTATGAATCTCTCTTTTCATACCATGGTAACTGCAGATCTGGAAACAGAAAGCTCAGTATCTCCAACACAAGCAGAATAAAGCGGAGGCCACCACTGTGAAGAGAAAGGCATCATCTTCAGATGGTGCACCAAAAATAAAAGGTAATTGTTGCACTTTATTTGCTCTGGTCTTCTTTCTTGGACAGGGAAGATAGTGTTGCCTGTGGAATAAGGAACAAGGGTCCTTTCCTGCTTCACACGCCTACCTGCTTTCTCACAAGTCTTGACATTTAACTCATCATATTACTCAAAAACAAACATTCTGTGAGAGTGAGAATGACGTCAGCATTTTTTTAAAAGATTTCCTTGTCTAATTTGTAGAATGGGACTTCTTTAGCAGCTTAGGGGTTGAAATGTAAAATACAAAGAGGCAGCAGGGAAGTTCCAGTGGGATTAGTTTGCTGCTAGAGGAAAAAGGGTTGTTCTTGGCTTGGCATCTCTGTTTATCAAATCTCCCAAACCAAATCTCCCAAATTGCATTCAGCTGAGGCAGATGCTTTGTACACATAGAAGGAAAGTTTTGACTCCAAAGACCACAGGACCGGGTCCACAGAACTATTTAAGCATCTCATGCCTTTGAGATTTGAACTTTACTAAGTAAATAGGCTTGTAAGTAAAAGAATGAAATAAGAGAATATGGAATTTTAATTTGTGTGTTTCCAGCTTCTCCAACAGGAGTGATTTCCCCTCATAAGAAATCTACCACCACCACCGTGGTGGTGTCTTCCTCACCAGCCAAAGTCCCTGAGACAGATCCTATTGATGTAGCTGCACACTTACAGCTGCTGGGTGAATCTCTGAGCCTCATTGGACACAGACTGCAGGAAACAGAGGTGAGCGTAACCAGCGATGTCACGGTGATGTCATGTAATCTACACACAGGATTGGGGGGGATTGTTACCTTATTTTACTTAAAAGCTTAGCCAATGCTTTTCTGTTAGGAAGAGGAATTAGAGATGGTGCGTCGTGTTTCTTTGATGCATTGCTGTTTGTTTTCAGTGAAATAAAAAGCCTTGTTTCTCAGTAAACAGTAGGCATCAAAGAAAGACAGGTCCTTTGCAGCTCTAGGTCCTTGAAGGCAATTCTTAGTTCAACAAACTCTTCAGTATTTTCTTACTACATGTTCACCTTGGATCTGGTACTTCCTTGCTATCTTTGCCAATCTCCGGTCCAGTTTCTGTTACTGTCTCAAGCCTGCTCAGAAAACCATCAGAGAAGGCCTTTACCAAGATGTTTTTTGCATGTCCTGTTGTTTTCTGGCAGTATCGTACTGCCAGTGCTTTGGATAGGAGCTACTATTGTTTCAACTTACCTGGTAATGTAGAAGATGTCGTATTTTAGAATCATAGAATCATAGAATCATTTAGGTTGGAAAGGACCTTTAAGGTCATCAAGTCCAACCGTTAACCTAACACTGCCAAGTCCACCACTAAACCATGTCCCTAAGCGCCACATCTACTATTTAAACCATTTTAATGGTTTCCTTCTGTTAAGATGGTAGTGATTCTATGCATGCACACACACAGGCACTTTCAGAACTCAGCCCAGCCTGTAAGGGGAACACGTATTTGGCTCAAATAATCTCATTGAATTTTATGGCTAACGTGATCATCTCATCCCACTATGCTTGCTTGTTTTATAAGCAGTAAAATAAATGTTCTTGCGTTTTGTTTCTGGTGTGACCGATTGAGGTCATTCTTCAGAGGAACAACCGGAGTAAAATCTCCCCCTTTATAGAAAGGCACACAAACAAATTCCCCTTCCTGAAAGTATATCAATGACTAAAGCATTTGTTAGACTTAGCATTTCTTTAGACTTCAATAATAAAAAACCTATTGTCTTTAGGACTCATGTAGTTAACAAAATAGATGGTACGAAATGGCAAAGAAATTACATTACAAAAAATTGTGGAATTAAGTGTTTTATGCAACTGACAACTGTCTGACCTTTTCTGCTGTTCCCTACTTTTTTCCTACACCAGTATGTTGCCTACTGAATTCTTAAATTTTCTGAGCCAGCAGTCTCTCTGTGAAGCGCGTGGCATAGTTTTGTCTCTGTGTAAATAATGAAAGTGGACTGGAGGAGCTCTAGAGTGAAGATACTGTATCTGCATGAGGATCAATACAGTTGTGAAAGAACCATAATTTCCACTACTCATCCCTATCCGTTTTTTTCTTTCCTTACTTCCAGGGAATGGTGGCTGTTTCAGGAAGTTTGTCAGTACTTCTGGATTCAATCATCTGTGCTTTGGGCCCGTTAGCATGTCTGACCACGCAACTACCTGAGTTGAATGGCTGCCCTAAGCACGTTTTGGTGAGTTCCTTGTGGATATTTCCATTCTAGCACTGTTAATTTCAGTAGAGTCCAGCTAGAGTTTTTTGATGAATCAGTCTTATGATGTGATTATAATTCCAGGGCAATAAGAAAATTGTCTTGGTCATACACTTTTATAGAGGAATATTTCTTGAAATTCTTTAAGATGTTACTGTTGTACAGTATTGTGCAACATTTTTTCTCCCAGTGGCAACTGAACTAATAATTGTAGCATTGATTGCAGTGTGTGTAGATCCTGTTTCAGTGACTGAATCGATCTGTCTGAATCAAATAAAATCGCCTATACGCATACCAGTATTTTTGAAAGTTCTAATTTTCCATAAAAATAAAAACCACATTCTAGCTGCTCTGTATCACACAATCTGTTTTTCCTTTAGTGGCATAAAAAATAACTTGTGATCTCAGGATTCCTAAAGTGATTGAGTAGGGCCTTTTACATGTGGCTGTAACCTTCTCCAAGGAAAGAAAAATAGTCTGTGTTTTAAGGAACTGCATGACTACAGGTTCTTTTCCACTTAAAACTACACTTAATATTGAGCCCTGTTTTAGCAACAGCTTGTGGCATATATGTAGTGTGATGTGGACATAGATTAAGATGGCAGCAGCATAAAAGGAATCAGGAGTCATGCCTCCAACAGGAGACATGAATAAAGCAGAGAAGGAGAGGAGCAGAAATGAAAAATAAATACATAGTCTGAAAAAGTTAAAGAGATTAAAAATAAATCTGGCAGAGAGAACAACAAAAATGGGTTATGAATTGGCATGTTATAATAGGGCAGCCCGAACATTGATTCATTTTGAGAAAGGGCTATGAACAACAACAACAAAGTTGACAGCTTAGGCTGTGAGCTCCCACAAACTGGCTGTCTGCACAAAAGCTGAGTCAGTGGGGTGTTCCCATCCTAAGCCATGGAAAAACATCCTATGCTTTTTTTCCTTCTTGCTTGCCAAGTGCATTTAGAGCGATGACACCACATGACTAATGTTGTGTATATTGGCAACTTGATCAACTTATTGTTACAAGGAGCAATGGAGCTTTAGGTGGATTAAGGCACTTACCCTTCACTTCTGAAAACTGGCATTCGGACTTGATAATAAATAAATTATTCTGATTTTTACCATCAGATACATAACGACAGCAGTGTTTTAAGACATGGATAAAATTGTCAGTGGTTGTGTTGCATGTAGAACGCAATTTATCTTTTCAGTCAGTAGGTGGCATTGTTAAATTCTAGAATCACAACTGGTGCAGCTCCAGCTCCTAGCAATTAAAACATGGTATTCCTAAGGCCTTCTTCAGCCATCCAGCCACAGGCTTGAGCTTACTGAAATACTGCATCTGAATAACATACAGATAATACACTGCTGGGTCTTGTTTTCTGATGTGCACAAGAAGGACTCTTACTCTCAGAATTCTATTACAATTTGCAAGGAAAACTGGAGGGCACTTCTTTTTCCCATCTGACACTCTATTAGTGGGTCTGTTTGAGGGTTTTTCTCTTTACTTTTACACTACAGAATTTCATAAAGGACTTGTGAATGTAAAGTCAAGTAATTTTTTTTTATATGCTACAACTTTGATCACTTTGCACAAGTCCTTCATCACCAGTCTTTCCAGTGATTGATGTGATATGGTCAATCTGGCTTGTTTCAAATTCAGAGATAGAGTATGGGGTTCGTAAGGAGGAGGTCGCTTGAGGAAAGCCTCAAGCATTTTCATTGTTTCCAGGTGCTTGCAAACACTGAGGCTACCTTTATGCTTAGTTAACTTACATTTCCAAAAATATGAAAATAAGCCTAGCAGTGGTGGTGATGACTAGGCAGATTTGGTTGTCTCATCATATGGTAACTTGTAAGACAAGTGAACGTGCTTAGTACCCTCATCTGTGTCATTTTTTAAGGATTTTGAGTCATTACCCGACACTAAAAAATACTGAATTTCTTTTCCCAGTCAAACACACTAGACAACATCGCCTACATCATGCCTGGACTTTGATGGGAAAGGATCCTGGGATGTACTCAACCTCTGCGTAACTGACTTGTGTACATAGGCACTACGCCAGCACTCCCGAAGGGCTCCGTGTGTAGGGTTTTAAAGTTTTATATCTGTATAGTATATACATAGGATTGTAACTATTTGACTTCTATTTTATGAAAAGTTGTGAAGTTAAGCTGAGAAAACCCTTTTGTGCTGGTGGGTGAAATGTCCTCCAATCTGAAAGTATTTTGTATGAAGATTCAGGAAGCTTTTGAGATACTCGCCTTAAATTCAGATCCTTTACTGGGGGAAGCAGCCAGAGAATGGACTTCTCGATATAAAGAAAAAAATGTCACCACGAGAGGGGTCATTGAAACAGGTGGCCCAGAGAGGTTGTTGACTCTCCATCCTTGATGATATTCAAAAACTGAATGAGCAGCCTGCTCTACTTGGACTTTCTTTAAGCAGGGGGATGGACCAGATGACCTCCTGATACCTCTTCCAACCTAAAGTATTCTGATATTCTGTGGGCCGGCAGAGATGATAATATATTTCAGACCAAGGAATAGAACTGAACTCTTCACCAGCCCTATTTCTAACTGCTTTTCAGTTTAAAATCTACTGCTTGAGCGGAAAGCTGGATAGCTGATCAAAGATACAGAGGTCTTTGCCTCTTGGTCACTTCTTACAACCCTTCCTCTTCAGTCAGTAATAACTGAAAGTTGTCGGCATCAGCTGGCTGGTCTGGTAGCTGGCATTTGAAGTAAAGTGGAAGATGACAACGAATTTAACCTTTTCTTGTGGACTTGCGCCCAAATCGTCATTAGCATGATATATCAACCAACTGCATTGGCTTGAGAGAATGAACCTCCTGCTGATTTTTCCAGGGCGTGGTCAGCCTGCTTTGATGGAGAGGAGGGTGGAAGCAGATGGGAAAAACTTGGGATTGATTCTGCCCATCTTGCACCTGTTTTGTGAACAGCTAGCTTTGGTTTCTGAGATCGCTGATCCCCCATCCCTTTCACCAGCAGTATTGAAAGAGCCACGGTGCTGCTGTGAGGCTGCGGCTAATGACCAGTTTGAAGCAGTTACGGCTGAGTAAGGCACATGTGGGTTGATTGGACCGATTCCCCTTCCTTCCAGCCACATACTTGGTGTTTGTTTTTCTGCTCCTTTAGAAGAGGAGCCGCAGGAGAGCACTTGATTCTCATATAGGCTTTTGTGTGTCTGTATGTATATGTATGTGGTGTTCATGTCGTATGTATTTAACTTTTACCAATATCTGTAACAGATTTTAATTTATCCTGTATATTTCTCTGTGTGTGTATGTATATACATAATTTAAAAGCAAAAACCCCTCCCTCCACCAACAGTGTGTGGAAAATATGAACCAAGTTTGCCTCACCCCACTTCCTGCAGGAATTGGCTATGTGTGTAGTAGTAAGCGTTGGCATTGTATGGGGAAACACCAGGAAGATTAAGTGTCTGTAGAAACAGGCTATCTTGCGAAGGCAGGTGGAACATCTGAAATACAATTCGACTCTAGCCTTTCCAGCCTTATAACAGTTTTAAAATGACAGAAGAGCACTTTTCTACTTCCAGTCTGAAGCGTAGCTTCTGTTTTTCAGGGTAGTTGAAAGTGAGCTGTCCTTCATTGTGGCTGAGCCCCAAATCGTATTTAAATTAAATCCTCAGGTGTGCGGGAGGGTTTTTCTCCCCATTCCTCTTTAGTATGTATTCCCCAGCTGTGTCTGTACAAGGTAGTCTGTCTCTTACGGAGCTTTTCTCAGTCAGTCAGTGGAGGAGGCAGAAGGTTCTTGGACCACAGTGCAAGTTCTCAACCCGAGCCTCAGACCAGAGCATACATGTTTTAACGATACGTGACTAATCCCAGCGAGCCTGGAACTGGGAAGGGCCCAGGAGGGAGGCGGTCGGATCCTGCTTTGGATCCTGGCCCGTACTGAAGCATCTGCTGTTGGGAGCGGCACAAAATCACTGGCTCTTTCCAGCCCTTTACAACCGAGAGCATCGTGGTGAAGGGGTAGATCCGCTCTGTGAGGAGCAGAAGGGGATCAGCTTTAGCTTTGTCGTCTGTACAATGGAAAACTCTTGAGGAGTTGGAGAAACACACACAACCCTGGTGTATGGTTATTTTTATTTAAAATTTGTACACTTTGTATAATCTGTATCTTGCGGTATTTGGTACCAGAGGGAAAACTTTGGCAAGACTTAGCAGTTTTTATATTTTTGTTATTTCCTTGCTGTTTGATCCCGATTACATTACAATTGTACAAGGCAACTTTTTTGTACTGTACTTACAATATAATTTTTTTTAACATTTGGAGTACTGTCATTCATTTCTGGCACGCGCTGTCTCTCCTGCGGCTGCCGTTACTACTAGTACCTAGCGTTTCTCAGCAAAACACGTCCAATTCCGAGCTCTCGGAACCGAACTCCCGCCGTTTGCAGGCAGCCTGTACCGTTTCCGATAGCCCAGCTCACCCGAAAACGCCGCTCGAAGGCTGCTGGCCGCTTGGGGGCCTTTCTGAAGGCAGACGTACCACCCGGCACCGCGGGTACCGTCGCGGCATTTCCCCTGCCTGCTGCCTCGCTTCAGTTCAGGCCCGCGGCGTCGAGGCGAGAACAGCACCCGGGGCTCGGGGCGAGCGTTGCGCGGGACGTCAGGCGTGGCGGCGTTAGGCCGCCGTTTCAGCTCGTTACGAACGCGTCCCCGTTTCCCGGGTCCGAGCGCTGGTCGACGGGGGCCGGCCGGGCCCCGCGTCGCCCCGTGCCTCGGCCCCGCCGCGGGGCCGGGCGCCCCTCGCGGGCGGCGGCCGCTGGCGTCACAGCGGGGCCCGGGCGGGGGCCCGCCCCGGCCTGGCGCGCGGGTCACGTGAGCGGCGGCGGCGGCGGCATCAGCTGATCGCGGCGCGGCGGCGATGGACTTTCTCCTGGGGAACCCCTTCAGCTCCCCCGTGGGGCAGCGCATCGGTGAGCCCCGCGGCCGCGCGCGCCCCCGCACCCCTCCCCACCCGCTCGCCCGCCCGCCCTCCCCCGCGCCCCCGGGGGGGCTCGCCCGCCCGCCGGACCCCTTCCTCCGGGAAGCGGCGGCCCCCGCCTTCGCGGCGGGACGGGGAAGGCGTCGACCAATCCGGGGAGAGCTCCGCTCTGACTGACGGGCCCTGCCGACCAATAGTGGACGCGCAGCCCGAGGCGGCTCCGTCGGCGGCCACACCGGCCAATCCGGGCGCGAGGGGGTCTTGAGGGGGCGAGGCGAAGTTTCCTCACTTAAAGGGGCCGCAGACCGGTGGTCCGAACCACGCCCCCCGGTAGAGCCGAGGTCCGTGATTGGCTCGGGGCCATTCCCGCCCGCACCTCTCTGAGGGCTTCGCGGGAGGGGCGGGGTCCTACCGGGGGGGCACAGCGGGAGTTGCTGATTGGCTGGGCTCCAGCTGCAGCGGCCTGTCGCATTCGGGGCAGGAAGGGGCCGCGCTCTCCCTGAGGTGACAGGGCGGCCGGGGGCAGACATCGCTGAGCTGGGGGCTGCCAGGGGACAGGGCCTTCGGGCTGGCCTGGCCCTGGGGCGTCGCGGCTCACCTAGTCGGATCAGCGTTCCCCACCTGAATGGCGAGCACGCTGGGCACCCCGGGGGTGGCTGCCCACCCTGAACTTCCCAGCACAGAGGTCTGGGACAAGCAGGGCCTGGCAGGGCCATGTCCTGGCTCTGTGGAGAGCACCTCCCCTGCGCCACGGGCCTTCTCACAGGGCTGACTACCAGCTCCGGCAGTGAAATCAACGGCAGGAGCGTAGCATCCACTCTCTGACCTTGCAGGCCCGCGGACACGCAGTCTCTCTTAGTCCCTGTGCTTAGGTCAACTAGACAAACACAGGAGAAGGATGTAGTCTGAGAAAGTGGAGCAAAGAGATGCTACAGTTAGAAAGACCAAGACCGTCAAAGCTACACTGGTCTCAAAACAGAGATGCGGTTCTTAAAATACTTAGAATAAAGATTTTTTTTCACCCCATTTTGTATTATCTAAGTGCCTTCAGGTTGTGCTTGAAGGTTGATGTCGCCTGTTTAAACTCTACAGCATGTGCAACGGCCTTTCATAAGTTCATGCACTTGCTCAGTCTTGCTTTTTGTTGCTTGTGCAGACCTTTGTTCTTCGCTGTGAACATCTGGTCCCTGATTCAGCAGTTTTAGGTAATGCTTTTATGGGCGCTGCTTATTTTAGAGGCTGCCCAAAGCAGTGTCCAAATGATGTGGGTAGGAGGCACTGCGATGTGCCACTCTCTAGTGTTGGGCAAGATGGGTGAGACGCACTACAGCAAGGTGGGGGAAGGATCACCAGGAAAGGTTTTCTGTAACAAAAACCTCCAGATGATCTTTGACGTCTCCCCAGATGAATGTCACGTGTTTCTCACACACAGGAGAAGCCATCTCCTGCCCTTTCCAGAATTAATGCTTTTTGATTCCGTCAGTGAGTGCATCAGATACGTTTTTGTGTTTGGGTAAAGGCAATCTGAAGTTATCTTTAGATGTCACGGATCACTTCTTGCCCTCCAGATCTTCTGATCAGTATAGTACCCAGATTGTAAGTGGGTTCCCTCTGGTCTTTGCTTTGGTTAAGGAAGGGATTTTCAAGCAACAAACCAACAGCAAAGAAAAGCAAAAAAGTGTTTCAAGAGTGTTGTCAAACAGGAGTTTAGAGTCCAGAGAGTTCTGTAACAGAGGTGTGACAGTAGAGAGATCTTAATGACTGGGGTTGATTTGGGTTATGGGAGTCCAAAGGGGTGGAGGAATTGCAGCATATGAGAAAGGAACTCAGTGTGGAGGACTTGAAAGACCTGGTGGCTGAAAATATGAATGTTTTCTCCTTTTGAACATTGTCTATCAACATCCTGGGGACATGGATAAATGCTATCTTCCCTGTTTAATTTGAGACGCGAACATGACTTACCCAAACTTGTTTGGTAGGTCCGTGGCAGCTGCATGTTGAACGCATGAGCCTGATCACCAAACCTGCATAGTGCTGCTGCTTTGGGCTGTGTGCAGAAAGCTAATACTGTATCCTTGTAAATTACTTGGGCAACGTCATGTATGCCTGATATAGCTTATAAAATCTAAAATAGCTTTAGATGAAGGCTATGGAATAAAAAAAAAAAATCTGTGGCACACTGCAGCTATGTTCTCAAATTCCTTCATTAATGTTAATCTAGTAAGTCCCATTTATTTTGCTGACAAGGAAACAGATGCTCAGATAATCCCAGTGATCTGTCACAGAATGAGTCAGTTGCAGAGGAGTAGGTTTTCTAGCTTCTTACTCCCAGTCCTGAAATTTAGTCACAAAAGTTGCCTCTGTCCTGTTTTTGGACCATGGTGTCTCTTCCCAAGTAAGATGAATATAGACTTGTTTGTTTGGTTTTTTTGGTATTTGTTTTTGTTGTGTGGGGTTTTTTTTAAACACAGTACTTCTGACCAGTGGGAAAATTTCCAAAGAGTGCTGAAGCATCGTAGTTTGGATTCCTCCCTCAAAAGGGTAATCCACTGCGCTTCCATCTAGGAGCTAAGAGAAACTTCAAAATGGAAAATCTAAGTTCAAGGAGGTGCTCTGAGTGAGAGAATGGAGAGGAAACCACCAATGCTCTCCTGACCCTGGAAGTCTGGAATAACTAGTAATTCTAGCAATACTGAAAGGGACAGAGACGGGTTATTTCAGTGAGTGAGGGCAGGCAAGGGAGAGAAGTAACGGTGTAGCACAGAGATTAAGAGGATTTTTTATGGCTGGGGATTGGTTTAAGCATGAGAACCACGAAAAGTTGAGACTGTAAAGAGGGTGCAGGTAAGAGAGGCTCATGGGTGAGGAAGAGGGGCAGATACAACACAATATGTCAGAAAAATCCCCACAGCCATTTGGATTCCACCTTGCAGGTGTCCCTGCACCCTCTGTGAGCTGGGACCTTGGGAGCTGGTGGGCAGCAGTTATCAGGTGTTGTCAGTAACACTCTCCTGTCAAAGCCAGATGGGTCCCTGCAAGACGGTGCTTCTCAAAAAGGCATTGCCTTGTCTTCTATGCCTGCTCTGTCCGGAGGAGAAGGGGCAAAGGCAGCAGTTGAAGAGTTGTTTGATCCCTAAGAGTTTGAGCTGATTCACAGGAAAGGAGCAGGAGAAGTTCAGAGACCCAAATACCCACAGCACTGTCAGCACAAGTCTGTGTCCATCACCATCCTTGAATTAGGTTTGGAGCCATATCTCTGTTCTCTCTAGAAAGCACGTTGTCCCCCCATCTTCAGAGGAGCAATACAGCTGAATGGTGGAGTCCTGACTAAGCTGGTGCTGAAGTTTCCTCAAAGGAAGCGAAAGCATGAGGCTTAGCAAGGAGACTTTGTACAGGATGCTGATTTGGGCCAGGGGGTTTATGAATTGAAGCAAAGTTCAGAGAGAGGACTGTTGTGTTGCTTTCTGCTGAACCTACGCTGTCTTGTGCAACAAAATGCTAGTGCCCTCAAACACATGTTGAAATGGGTGAGAAGGTGCTTGATGGCTTTGCTGAGGAATTTAAAGCCAGCGAGACTGAGCACTGTAGGGAACGCTGGTTAAGGGCCTGACTTGGAGGAGGGGCACACAGTCTCTGACGAGCTGTGTCACGGGTGAAGGGTTTCTGAACGGCGCCTGGCTGTTTATGGGTGCTTCAGATCTGTGATGGGGAGCAAAGTGGACAGGAACCTGCACAGTATCTTCTGTCCCTGGCTCCCGTACTTCCCCGCACTATTGACCGTACTGCCATTGTGCTGCTGCAGGGACAGCTGGGTGGGATCACCAGCCCCGCAGCGGGCTCTCCCCAGCCATGAGGGCAGAGACAATAAACTTGAAAAGAAGCAAAGCTGTGAAATTTACTCATGGCACGAAGCAATGTACAGCTCCATTGTGTCAGTTGTACCGAGCTCCAAGTTCTTTCTTATCTGATGATTCCAGGTAACTTTTATAACCTAGCTGCGGTCATCAGGAGCACGTCAAATGCCAGGCAGGAAAAGAGTCGATGCTCTGGTTCAACCCCTACCGCAGTCCTCAGCGGTTCTGGGTCGATCCGAGCAATTTGTGAGGCAGCAGACTGGAATCAGGCAAACCCCAATGCTGACACACCCGGGAAGCCGGACTGGCTGCCAAAACAACGTGGCTTTGAAGCAGCCCCGTGAAGGGCCTCCTGTATGTTCAACAGCCAGTTGGTTTCGGGCTTGGAGGGAGATGGCATTCATACACTTGTCGATAACCTCCACCGGGGGGAATTCTCCGTGGCTGGTCAGGCTCAGCTCGTTAGCACGCAGAAGTAGAAGCTGCCTGATGTGCCCCACCAGGCAGAGCACTGGCCGGGCGGCCATGCCTAGCCTCCTGTGCTCGTTGTTTTTAGGGACTTGTCGCTGCCCTCAGCCATCCTGAGCTCAGATTTCGTGAGGGGCAGACAGCTCATGTGCTAATTACAGCTCGTGAAACGGGGCCAGCCACCCTGATCCTTCATGTGACTAATGAATAGACCTTGTTTCCTTCCCTTCTGTGGGCTTTAGTAAAAGGGTAAAGTTCAGGATTTCAGAGAAAACTCCAGCATATCTTACTAGGCTTGGACAGTCCCTTAGTGCTTGGAAGCAAGCAAGGAGGATTAAAAGGGCATTAGCTCCAGCTCTCCCAAGGCCAGCTAGGCCAGGCCTTAATCTGTACTGGGTAAATTCAAGCGCTTTGTCCTTGGAAATGCCTCATGGTCACGTTCCTGTTTTCTGTATGCCCTAATACTGCTCTTCCAGCTTTGTATTTTTTGAGCCTATGTTGCATTTATCGCAGTTTTGCTGCTTTCCTGCAGCTCTTCGTTGACCAGCGTGTGAACGGGGGTGACGGTAGCAGGATGACCACAGCATTGTGGGGTAACTGCGGGGTGGTGTGTGTCACCTCTGAGGAAGCCCCATTTTCCCGTAAGTGGCCAGCCAGGTGAAGGAGCATGCACGGTCTGTTTGCATTCCTGTCTGAAAAGCAAACCTCCTGCCTGACCTTGGCAGGACTGGTGTGCTTGGAGGAAAAGGGGTGGTGGTGGGGAGCAGGTTACAGAGTGCCACCAAACATAGGAAAGCGAGGGAAGGGTGTTTGCAGATTCAGTTCATGTTTGTGTACAGTGAAAATGAGGATGAGGAGGGTTGGGGAGACTTGAACAGCAAGGACTTGATGGTTAAAGGCAGTTTTCATTTCATCCTTGGTTTCTTCTGTAGCTCAGCTTCCCAACAGGCTCAGCCCTGTTCGCGAGTTGTGGGTTTTTTCCTTCTATGTCCAGCGTTTTTCTTCAGGGGTGAGAAGAGTGGATGTGGATGCTTCCTTTCAGTAGAGCAACCCCTGTGTGATTGATTTGTGTGCTTCATTGCCAGAGGCAGCAAACAGTACAGAGAAACTTCTGGCTAGGCTGGGGTTCAAACCAAGGTGTGTCATGAGCAGGGGATGCCGAAGGAGAGTGCAAGTGAAGGGTGGCTTTGTGACCATGCTTGCCAAATCCATCAGACCAACCTGAGCTGCAATCTGCCAGCCGGCAAGGCTGGCCGTGTGGTGTCCCAGAGCAGGAGGGCACCTGGAGCTCTGCTACTGTACCAAGTCCTGATCCCAAAGGAGCCCTGACGGAAAACATTTTCCCCCATGTATTACCACAGCTTCACCCATTCATTGGTATATGCCCTGGTGCACCAGACATGCTCCCCTCTAGCCCGCTGCCCTGGATATATTCTCCACCACATCACCCAATGCGATGCTACCTCCTGTGCCTCACTGAGGAAGCTTAGACCTGCAAGAGAACAGGATTCCTATATCAAATTAATACTCAAAGTGACAAAAGTTCACCTGAATCAAAGGGCCTTCAGACTGTTACAGTAGTAGCCAGACCTTCAGAAAGGTGGAAGAGCATCAAGAACGTTGTGCCGCTCTCCTTCCCTTGTTTGCCCTCTTCCATCTGGCTGTGGCCACAATGTAATCAGCGTAATCACAGTGTAACCAATACATTCTGCAGTCAACAGGAAAGGTGGTGGGTGGACTGTGAGAAGATGCAGATAGGTAGCTTCACGCTGTGGTGTGTGATCTGTGGGAGGGACACGTGTGTAAGAGGCTGTATTGCACAGTGCTGTGAATAGCTCTCTGCCTGACCCTTAAAAACGGGACATCCCAAAACATGATGGATGTGCTTACCCAGGCAGGAGTTAAAAAATCTTCTTTTTCCTGTGTTATAGCCCTATCCCACTACTGCGTGAATGGGCATTTCGTTTCATTCCCACAGAGGGACCATTAGCTGCTGGGTCAAAAGCAGAAAAAGGCAGCTCTGCAGAGGAAGGGCCTCTCCAAAGGGGTAGAGGACCCACAGCAGCAAGGGCCAGCTCCAGGTTTTGCAGGGAGAGCAGTTTTGAAAATGCAGGCATTTCTCTAAGTACCTTGTTGGGACTGAGGTCTCCTGAAGAGCACCTGGTAGGTGCTAAACCAGTCTGGCTAGTTTTAATTCTCTTGCCCCAGTGCTAAGTCAGGCTTTTTATAGGATGGGAGAGCTGGAAAGGATGGTTCTTGTCCTCTGCTTGCCATCTGCTGTGTCTCTGTGTTTCCCTGTGGTCTGGAGAATGCCTGGATCCTGCCTGCCCTGCTGGCTGTTCTCTTTCCCCCAGCCGCTGGTGGTGTCCCTGAAGGCATCAGTCAGTTGGTGTGGCTAGGACAGAGACGTGGCTGATTATAGGGTGGAGCCTCTGGCACTCTCAGTAATAGCTGCTCGTTTCCCAAATCTCTGCCCTGAATAACATCAAGGCTGACTGAGGAATTCCTAATTAAAGGGGACACAATCGAAGCTGAAGCAATATTGCTTTGACTTCAGCCTGCAGTCCACTTCTGTCCATACACCCAGAGGCCAGAAGTTCAAGGGAGAGATGTAAATGTTAAACAAGAGAGAGCCCTGCTTTGGCTGTTTATGTTTGCTTGTTTGTTTTTGTAGGGCCATGTAAAAAGAAGGGGGTTAATTCTTTTGTCTCCTTAATTTGGTGCAAACCAAGAGTGGTGCCATTGACATTAGATCCGTGTCTGTCAGCAGACCAAACTCACGGTTTCTGGTCCTGCAGCAACAAAGCAAATAAGCCCCCTTTTCTCCAGCTGTGGATCTGAAGTCATGCTGAGCCCTCTCCTTTCATGTGCAGGACAGCAGAGATCACACAGTGTGTGTTTGTGTGTTGGTAGCATGGGTGACATGGGCAAAGCTGAGCAACCACCCGTCCCAGCGCCGGCCAGCCGTGTGCTTTGCGGTGGTGACACCTAGCGGGGAGCACTTGGTGGCCTGGACTCTGCAGCCAGATTTGCCTCCTTGTGTGTTGTGGTGGAAGCCAGGGAGAAGGTGGCTGGGCTCTGGGGTGTCCTGACAGCTGAACAGCAGCCCATGAGACTGCCAGGGCCACTCTCAGCCCTGCCGTGTCTTGGTTTCTGTTTTCCAGAGAGAGCTACTGATGGGTCCCTGCGGAGCGAGGACTGGGCTCTCAACATGGAGATCTGCGACATCATTAACGAGACTGAAGAAGGGTAAGGGAGCTGGCAAGGGTACACATCCAGCAGCTGGTCCCAGCACATCCTGTAACACTACATCCCTAGACTGCAGTGGTAGCATGCACTGGTGGAGGTAATAAGCTAGGCTTCCCAACACTCCCTTAGACGAGGCTCTGCTAGGAGACCTAGAGACAAAGCAAAGCTGTCAGATCATCTGTTAGATGCTTCCCCGTAATCTTCGTGAGCGCTGGGAGCCATTCAAACAGGCCTTCAGGGTCCCCAGAGAAACCTCGATTCAAGCCAGGCTGCCTCTCATCTCCCAAAGGCATATTTGCAATTCATCCACTTTGTTCTATTCCTCCTTCATACCCCTTTCTTTCTCTCCTCTGGGAATGTAAAAATCTGCAGGCTGGTGACTGAGGAGACAGGAAAATCTCAGGCTGCTATTCAGTCCTCTGACTGTGCAAGTCCTGCTGGGGTTTGCTTCTCAGGTATTTTCATGTACGGTCACTCTGAGATGTACAAAGTGGGTGGGGGAGCCCTTGTCTACCTCTCCCTGCGGGGAGATGTTCAGAAATCTGCCAGACTTGTTAACTTTGGACCTGGGGATTTGCCAGTGAATTCAAGGGACACTGCTCCTTCTCACAGTGGAGATGTCAAGAGCAGCATGTAAAAAAGAAGGTGCTACATGGAATAAAAAATGTAGGTTTCACTCCTGCTGTCCTACCCCACAGTGATGCTGACAGAGGATTAGCAAGCCCAGTTTTCAGCTTCGCAGTTGTATGAAAACAGAGTCAAACATCTCTACTCACAGATCTGTCACCACTTCTTTTCCGTGCTATCCCCATGGTGCAAATACACCTGTCTCTGTCCACAGTTCTCAGTCCCGAGCTGTGGCCACTTTGTGTTTCAGTTCTGGGCGCCTGATAACACAGCTGTACCCTCCTGGCATGGCGGGCTCTCCCACTGCCCTGCTAATGCCCATCCATTGCAGCCATGCTGCCCCACGGGCCAATACGCTCCTGCCCTCCTCATTGCCTCAGTGTCTCCACCCCACTCTTCTCCAGCACTGCTGCACTTCCAGCCCAGCCTCTCTTCCTGTGCTCTGCCAGAGCATGTTGGTTCATTTGTGCCCTCTCACAAGACCACATGGGCTGAGACCGCAGTGCTTCTCCCCTCTGAGAATGGTTAAGAAGACCCTGCTATGCTGCTGCTCTCTTGCCCACCTGCAATATAGGCAAGATTTTGCCACTGCATCTCCCTTGCTGCTTTTTAGCCTCCTTTCCTCCAGGGAAATGTTGTTAAACAGCTTCTCTCTGAGCAACACAGGGATTGCTGCAGCTCGCTCTCTCCTTCCTGTTTCTAACCTATGCCAAGCTTTTTTGTGATCTCCTCCTCTTCAGTCTCTGCCATGGGATTTTGCTCTACCCCCAAAAGTAGTGCATTTCTAGCATTGCTTTTACTCTGCTCTCTGTTGTGTCCTGTACACCTTGAGTTGTTGCAGACATCAGCACAGAGGCCTCCAATTTCCGTAACAGCACTCATTAGCAGGACCCCGCTCCTCTTGCAGAACCACAGACAGAAGCTGCTTTACCCATCATTGCTTCAAGCCGCCCTGAAAACATGGCGGGGAAGGTCACCTGCTGAGTATGAGGCATCCAGAGCCAGTGGCTGTTTTGTTTTGCCTCTCTGTAGGTGGGACTCAACCTTCTGATGATCTGTCTTCATCTGATTTCTCCTGCAGGCCCAAAGATGCCTTCCGAGCCATTAAGAAGAGAATTGTAGGGAATAAGAACTTCCATGAAGTTATGCTGGCTTTGACGGTGAGTGCTCAGGGCTCTTTCTCAGCTCTGTGATATCCTGCTGTAAAGCTGAGACCCTGGCTGAAAAGACACGGGTACCTAAAGCCAACAAGGTGAACACACATAGGCAGAGAAGGCTATAGCTAATGCGTCATTGCCTTTGAAGGTCCTGGAGACATGTGTCAAAAACTGCGGCCATCGCTTCCATGTCCTTGTGTCCAGCCAGGACTTTGTAGAAAGTGTCCTAGTGAGAACAATCCTGCCGAAGAACAATCCACCTGCCATAGTGCATGACAAGGTGCTGACCCTCATCCAGGTGAGCCAAGAAGCATGAGCATCTGCGCCAGTTCAGAGAGTTTTTGTCTTTAGGTGTTTGTACAGAAGACTACTGTAAATGATGATGGGCTGTACTGTCTCCTCTGCAGTCCTGGGCGGACGCCTTCCGCAGCTCACCGGACTTAACTGGTGTTGTTGCTGTCTATGAAGACCTGAGACGGAAGGGCCTGGAGTTCCCCATGACTGATCTGGACATGCTATCACCCATCCACACACCACAGAGGGTATGGGAGCATTGCTGAAGAGAAGGGTGTTGGGCAGCTGCCATTCTGGAGCTATGGGGGGACTTCAGGAACTCTGGCTTGCATTTAGAGGGCTTTTGGGGAGTGAGAAGCTCCAGGACAGCCTCTTTGCTGAAAGAGCTATTGAAAGCAGATGCAGAGTTGCCATCAACATTCCTCTCCTAACTGCACTGCCCTGTCAGCTGTGAGTGTCTAACATCTCCTTCTCTCTGTCACTTTTCCCACCTCTGTCTGTAGACTGTGTATAGCTCCAACTCCCAGTCCGGACAGAACTCACCTGCAGTCAACTCCCCTCAGCAGATAGAATCCATCCTCCACCCAGTCACCCTGCCCACCGTGAGAGGCACATCCAGCAACGCGCCCATCACACCCACACCAGAGCAGGTGAGTTGGACACGAGCCCCGTGGTGCTGCTGACTCTTCCTGCGTTTGGGGGCTGTTTCACAAACACCGGTCTGGGACTACTGTCCTTGTCCTTCCCCAGCTTCTGTCCTCAAGGAGCTGTTCCTCCAAAGCATAGTCCCTTGAGAGCTCTCCAGAGCTCCATTGTGGTCACAGTGATGATCTGGGATACCACAAACGCAGAGTGGTTATGTTTTACTAAGGCAGGGCTGCTTGCAGGTAGAGGGAAGATCTCCTGGTTATAGGAAAGTGGGGAACTGAGACACGGAGGTTTTGAGCGAGGTCTTTGTAGCGCAGTACAGCAAAAGCTTGCTCAGTAGATGCCTCCTTATCATCTTTGTTTATCTTGCCTCACTGCTGACTTTATATGAATCAACCCTGTCTGGCTGTGTGGTTTCCAAAGGCTGGGGCTTTCTCTCTTGTTTCCCCATCCTTTTTTCTCCTTCCTCATCCTGACTTCAAATGACACCGTGTACAGCACCAAACCTCCAGCTGTCGGTAGGTTGCATCCCTTTGCAGAACAGAGGCTAGAAACTGTTCTCAGGAGGCTCATTAGCAGCTTATGAAACCAGAGGGATAAAGCTTTAACTGTACAGTTAGCCCAGGCTTGCCTTTTGAATGGGAATTCACTTTTTTCCCCTCTTATATTGCTTTGGAAATGAAACGATTTGAGTGGCTGCCACACAGGAGCTGCTAGCTGGGGAGAGATATGAATCATAACAGCAGCCTGTGCTGGCTATTAAAAATCAAAGCTAGGCTAGTGGCCAAAGATCCTGGGTGAGGGCCTGGCATCTGTTACCAGCAAAAGAACTTGATGATAAGTAATGGAGCTTCCTTCTGCTGGAAGCTCCCAAGAGCCGAACCGAGCAGTGACAAATGAGCTCCTCAGTGGTCATTCCCTTCGGCTCTGCAAACACGCACACGTATGTGGTGCACTGCCATTCAGAGCTACCTCAGCTGTCTCCCCAGTCTTCCCAGGCCGAGCAGTCACTTCCCCTCCCTTTTGCAGATCGGGAAGCTGCGGAGTGAGCTGGAAGTGGTGAATGGGAACATGAAGGTCATGTCGGAGATGTTGACGGAGCTGGTGCCATCCCAGGCCAAGCCTTCTGACCTGGAGCTGCTGCAAGTAAGGAACACTGGTGGGGCAGAGGGCTGGCACAGGCAGCTCGATTTAGCAATGACTTGATGGACTGAGACATTATGCATGCCAGGCGTGGGGAACAATTGCACTGGACAGTTTAGTGTGGGGCTTATCAGGGAGCGATGGGGTAAGGGAGACACAGGGAAGGTGGAGTTTCAACGGCCAAGGGAAGTTGCACTATTGAGGCTGGAATCATCTCACACGGGGACTTGTAGTCCCTGAGGGCCTTTCTTTCTGGAGGATGTGTTACACAAGAGGCATACAATTATTGTCTGTAAAGCTCAGACTCAGTTTACCTCTCACACCAATATCTGTTGCCCATCAACCCTTGCTGATAGACCCCAGTAGCCTCTGGGGTCTGTCTGTCCCAGTCAGACTTCCAAATCTATGAGTGCTCAGCCTTAGCCTGACCATTGTGGTAACATCCCCTTGCTGTGAGCAGGAGCTGAATCGGACATGCAGAGCTATGCAGCAGCGTGTGCTGGAGCTGATTCCCCGTGTCCTCCATGAGCAACTCACCGAGGAGCTACTCCTCATCAATGACAACCTCAACAATGTGTTTCTGCGCCATGAAAGGTACCTCTCTCCTCCCTTCTCTGCCCTGCTCTTCCACAAGAGTTTACTGCTCCTTGAAGGCCTTCTATCCCATCCTTTTGATCTGCCCGTGAGTATAATGCTCAAGATGTATCAGCCTGTATCATCCATCTTTGAGAAAAAAGACAGTTCTCAGCTTTTGCTTGTTTATTCCTGTCCCTTCAAAGCTGTTGTGTAAGTTACTGATGGAATATAAAGATGTCCCTGTGGCATAATCCAGAAGAATAAGGAGGAAACTGGATGGAAAGAGCTGGTTTTCTAGTTCTGAGGCAGACAGGGACAGAAAGGACTTGCCCACATGGGGTCAGCACCCCTTTTTTTTTCTTCTGTTTCATCAAACCCATCTCTTAAGCTAGGATGAAGTCTGGAGAGTTTAGTCCCTGTGTCTGTATGGAGTGCTGGGTTTGAACCATTTTGGCTAGACATAGCTCTGGAGGATCACAAGAAGCTTCCTCACACCACCTCTCAGGAGACATCAACTCTGTGGGCCTTGTTGCGGTGTCTTCGGTCTTGAGGGGGAACTGGGCCCTGAGCCATGGTCCTCCTTTCCTAGTATGTAGGAAAGGGCAGACTGTGCCAAGCCTTATAAAAGGGCTGTGGGTGAATAAGCACATACTACTGAAATGCATCCTGTCATCATTCTTGCAGGTTTGAGCGTCTTCGGACAGGACAGCCTGTTAAGGTAACTTGGAGCAACTCCCCTTCTGTGCAGATTGGTTTGCATCCTGCAGACCCTGCTGTGTCCTGCTGAGTTGGAGAGAGGTTCAGCCAGCCCCACTTACAAGCTATAGGCTTTGCTCTCCCAGCCCAGCTGCACCAGGCCACGCTGGTGTGCAGGACACTCCAGTTCCCACTGCTAGCCTCTCCCTCCCTGCCAGTGGGAGCCTTCCTCTCACCCAAAGAGCAAGAGCAGACCAGCAGCAGTTATGGTTTTCCGCTATTGAACATTGAGAGGACCAATTCCCATATGAGCCTCCCTTTGTCCTCTGAGCAATGCCCTGTCCTCTGAACCAGCACCTACCATACTTACTGACATCCAGCAGAGCTGGGAGGCTGGCTTCCAAGATGTATTCTGCCCTGGGACACTATTCCCAGCCAGTTCTCTGATCACTGTCCCCCTTCTCACAAGGAGAGGCTTCACAACTGATATCTTTCGATGGGTACAGAAGGACTTCCCTCTCCAGTGTTAAGGAGCTAGGACTGAAGGGTTAGGGTGTCCGGGCTTCAGTAACTCTCCACCATCTTCCTTTTTTTCTCCAAAGGCACCAAATGAGGCAGAGAACAGCTTGATTGACCTGGGACCCAGTACTCCTTCTGCAGTGAGACAGCCTGAAGTCACCAACAACCTTTCCTCTCAGCTGGCTGGAATGAGTATGTTGCCATGCAGTTTTCCCCTCAGCCCTTCTCCTGTGCTGCTCTGGGAATCCTTTCATGCCCTTGAATCACCTCCCAAAATTATTTAGTCACATTCATAAAGTAACCTAGAGAAATAGGATGTATTGTCAACTAATAAACTCATGAAGAAACTTGTATATGCCCCAATGCACACAAGCATATGTCTCAGCATCCACACCTCATGTTGTGCAGGAGGTGGACATGACTTAAGAAGGACCTCAGCATTGGGCTGTGACTAAGGACTGGGCCTTCCAGCAGGGCAGGGGACAAAGTTGCTCCAATGCCTAGCAGCAGTGCAGTTGCCTCTCTTGCTGTGTGGTGTCAGGCTGACCACTGAGGTCTGGGAGAAGAAAAGCAGCTGAGCTGTGCTGCAAAGGCAGCCATGAGCATCTTGGGCTCAGGACCCAGGATTTGACAGGTTGTCTACCCAGAAAGCCTGAGAGGTCCTGAGGGGTCTTCAGGACATACCAACAGCCTACGTAGCACTGCCTGAAGCTCTCGCTGGCTGTGAGCACATTCAGTACAGCTTGGGTGCAGCTGCAGAAAATTGACAAGACTGTTTTTACAGACAAGCCAGTGGAGATATTTTTCAAGTCAGGTTTTTCAGATGACGCCTGAGTCATGAAAATCCACTCATCTGTCTCAGAGGTGCTTGCCCAGAAGCACAGGTTATCCTCTCCCGCAGGTTATGGAGCAATTCCCTCTGAGTTGTCTTAAATGGTCAGGAACATCTGAGCCTTCAGCATCAGTGCAGTAAATTGATGCTGCTGCTGCTGCCTGAGACTGAGCTAAAAATATCTGCTGAGCAGGTGAAGAAACTGCTTCTGTTACTTCACCCCCAGCACTGCACACACGCGTAGACTGTGCTGCAGCTGAGGGGCAGGATAGATGAGTGGGCCTAGAGCAGTTTAGCCTGTTCTGATGTTAGCCTTCCACCTAGCACCTCCAAGCCCATGAGCCTCTGTTTACTGCTCTGTGCTGCCTGCTCACCCTGCTCTCTCTCCCACAGACCTGGGCTCGAGCAGCGTGAGCGCGGGCCTGCACTCCCTCGACACCTCCGGCAAGCTGGAGGAAGAGTTTGACATGTTTGCCCTGACCCGCGGCAGCTCGCTGGCTGAGCAGCGCAAAGAGTGAGTGTAGCAGCCCACTCTGTCCTATCCTGCCTTCGTGCAAGGGGGGAGGGCCCAGGGCAACTGGGGCTGTGACCCCAACCAGCAGCATTTCCTGGGAGACAGTAGGATGCAATAGAAATGCACTCTTCTGACACACGGTGTTTGTAGGATGACCTCTGTGTTCCTGGTCCTTCTTCCTGCTGCCGTCATCTCCCCTTCACAGTGTCCTCCTGGGCATGGGAGAAGGAAGTGGTCTCTGTGTGTGGGGACTGCGGTGCCACGTGTACTGGGGAGACTCAGTGTCTGGAGATGAAGGTGTGGAGTGGGACTGGCTGAGTTTTCTTGTCTGTCTCTGAACTCATGTGCCCTGACTGGGGTGATGTTGAATTTGGGAATTGCTGAATATTGATGCAGCCTAATGGACAGAGTATTGAATTGGAGTGCAGGAAGTATGCAGTCAGTTGTGGCTTGCAAGGCAGGGCACTGCTCTGTGCCTCAGCTTCCCTGTTGGTAAATGGGATGGATGTTTCTTACTCTGTAGTGTGTTTGGGACCTCCTGGTGTAAAGCACTAAGAGTTGGGTCTCCATAGTACTGGCTGAACTGAAGAGGTCTCTTCTCTACTGCAAAGAGTGCATTTCTGAATCCTTGTTCTGGGAGAAGCCGACAAGACCTGTGCTGACCGGATCCCTTTGGCTTGAGAGACTACGGCTGATCTCGCACTGCTCTGCCTGTCACAGTCATCCACTGCTCTCCATCGGTTACCAAGCAGTAGAGCCCACAGATACATGGCTGCCTTCAGCCCTCAAAGACTTGTGCTCCTGATCTCCATCTACTGGAGTGCCTTGTTCTGCAGCTGGGCAGTAGCAAGTTAAGGTCTCTTAAGGATGCCTTCTTTCGTTCCTCTGCCTCAGACTGCTTCTGGTAAAAGTGGTGGGGAAACCCATGGCCTACACACAACTTCATGTGTTTTGCCCATGGGTTTCCCCACCACTTTTACGGTGCAGTGTGCTGCCTGAGGACAGAGGTAGTCCGGGACAAAAACAGTGGTGCCGACAGCACCCAGTCTGGGGCTGAAATCCGAGCCACTGGTATGTGCTCAGTGCTAGAGGCTGGGGAAGATCTGGGCAGGGTGGAATTGTATCCTCTCCGCTGTGGCGCAATCCTTAACAGACTGAGGCTTGTGATCTCTGCACAAGTAATGAGACATCTTCTATTTATTCCTCACTGCCCTCCATCTGCCTGCACTTGCACTCCTGCCAGGTAGCCTCTACTCTCACTGGCTCAGGCTTCACATTTCACTCACCAGCCTCTGCTCTCAGCGTCTCCCTCCTTATGAACAGACCCATTGCCCTGCTGCTCCCGGACGAGACGTGCTGGCAGGAGACACAGACAGGGCTGCTGGGGTTTGTTTCTGACCCCCCCATGCTTCATGTGTGTCTCAGCGAAGCAGTGCTTGAAACACCTCAGGCCTTTCCTGCCGTTCTTTCTCATCAGTGGCATGATAGCAGCGTTGTACTTCATCCTTGATGCCATTGTCCACAGTGGCCCCTTCACTGATGAGCATTTCTTCGAGAAGTTTGAGCGCCGGTGGCCCAAGCCCCTGGCCCCCAACAAAAACAGCTCCACTTGATGGTCTGCTGGATCTGCGAAACGGGGCCTGGGAGCAGCTGGAGAGAAGACTTGTGGAGAGTTTCTGGGAGAGGCTTCATTCTCCTAGCATGGACGGACTGTTTTCCCCACTCTGCATGGATCAAATGGTGACGTCTGGCATTAGCATGTGTGGTAGCAGCCTAGAGGGGACACAGAAATGGGATGAGGGAGATTATGGGTGAGACGTGTCTGTGTGTGGAAAGAGGTTGCTGTAATGGTGCATTTGGAGACCTTGAAGCAACACTAGGCTCTTCTGATCATCCAGGCTCACCTCCTATGCAGCGTAGACCAGTGAGTCTCTGCCACCATCAGTTCTTGAGTGGTATCGGATAAAGAGATGTTTTTGATCTGTGTTTGTGTCTGTGAAGGTAGGTGAGTATGTAGGGGCTTGTCGCTCGAATCCTTTCTAAAGCAGCTGTAATATTCTGGTCAGTCTGTGTTAGTTATCTCTCTTCTGTAGTCAACCCCAGAGAAGATGAGTGTCATGGTTGATGCACATGTCTGTAAGTCTGTGTTTTAGTCTGCTGGATGGTTTTTTTCATATGATGCCTTGTCATCCTTCTGTCATGTGTTAGGGCTGTCCTGTGGTATCCCACAGTGATGTTGCAGTGAGTAGATTAGTGTGTTTTGTGGTGGGCTACACCTGTAGTAGGGGTTTTGCACACCTTTCTAGAAGCTCTTGGGAGCAGAATGACGAGAGATGAAAAGTTGTGCAACCAGAAGCACTGAATGTATGTTTAGGGGTTCCTGCTCTTCACTCTCAAGCATCTCATCAGCCTGTGTGTTATCTAATCAGCCTGTGTGTTATCTGACTTCATGCTTTCAGGCTAAAGTACGAAGATCCCCAAGCCTCCAAAGGACTTGCTGGTGCCCTGGATGCCCGGCAGCAGAACACAGGAACGGTAAGTGGCCACAGAGCTTTTAGTGCATCACCAGGAATGAGAGTATCCTCCTTGCTCACCAACGCAATAAATGTGTTGTCTGTTTGGAAAAAATCAAGTATTTAACATGACTGATGATAACTCCCAGTCTCCACCAACCTGCATTTCCTACCTGGACTATATACCTCATTCTTTAAACCCCAGAGGTGGAGAACTATGGAAAGTCTGGGGCTGACTCAGTCAGTAACAGGATGTTGTCCTTATATCTGCAGGGAAATTTCCACCTGGAAATGTATGTTTTATTCCTCTTCAGCAGGTTTCCAAGTCCAGTTGCCTTCTCTCTGCAATCAGAGAAGTAGGCCACCAGTACTAGTGTGTTCTTTCCCCCACCCTAAACCCACTGCCTCCCCTCTCCCTCACCCTCTGCGATAGCAGCTTTCAGTGCAGACTTTCTCTCAACCAGGGGGAGTCTGGTACCTCCAGTGATGGAGCCCAACTGACTAAGTGGATGATGCAGCAAGGAATGGTGAGATCGTGGAGCGCCAGCAGGGAGGAAGGAGGCTGGGGCTGCTGAACTAGAGGTAGCACTGGCACAGCACGTGAGGATGCACAGCAGACATCAGCAGAGACTGCAAACTGAAATGCGGCAACCCTGGTCTGGGCCAGTAGTGGATACCAAGGTTGGGAAGGAATCAGGCAGAGTGTCAGTCCTTCCTCAAGTAAACATGTCTGTAGGAAAAAATCCTAGGAGCTCTGAGGCCAAGAGAGCATGTGCCAGTTTTTGAGCTAGAGGATGGCCTGTTTCGGGTTTGGTGTCTGGGGCAGAGGCACTAGCTGGTGGCATCATGAGGAAGGCTGCCACCATTCATTCCCCCTGCAGCCTCTCCTGCTCAGCACAAGCAGCCCCATTTGGAGGAAAACACATTCCAGCTTTTACCCTGTTCAAGGCCTCCTCCTCTAGCTAAAGTGTTTGAGCCTTCAGGCTGTTGAATTTGGTCTTTTGGCAGCAGGAATTCCTGCAATTACATCCCCTCAGGCACACTGAGTCTTTGACACACTTCCAGGTCTGAAGCTTGTTAGGCTGTCTTCCTGAAATGAGCACTGCCCAGACTGATGTCTGCTCTAGGAAGTTTCCCCACATGCTGTCCAGTTGGCTTGAATGCACTTCTACCCCAAAGAGTTCCTCTTTGGGTAGACAAAGCCAGTTCGCTTCGAAACTTCCCTAATCTCACACATCCTCTTCCATCCCCATTCATCCATCTGCCAGCTGTGGTAGCTATCTGCACTTGCTCCCTGGTTTGGGGAAATCTGCCTGTCCTTGGTAAGAAGGCATTGCTCTTTTTCTTGGTCTTGCTGTTTTCCTGAGAGCAAGGGAGCTATACGTATTAGGAGACTAATAAATAAGTTCCCACAAATACTCTCTCATGCTTGTGCTTCTGGAGCCTCTAGCAAGGGCTGCTCCTTGCTCAGCTTTATTCAGGAGCTTGTTACTGGAGAAAAGGATCTGGGGTTTTGAATCGATCAGACTTGGTTTCCTTCAAGGTTATCTTTGTCCACTAGGAAGGTGTCTCTTTGCTGCTTAAATTGGCCAGGGACATGAAGTCTTCTGAGCTAGCCTCGTCCCTACTGGTAGTAAAATTTACTTTCATTGTAGAGGACTTTCTCTTTGATGGATCTGTTTCTGTAGTTTGATGTGATGTCAAATCCTGCTGTGCTCCATGATCCTACCAGGGAATCACTTCTTGGCAGGTGTCTTTCCCCCTTAATGTGGTACCAAACTTGGCACATCTGATAACTTCAGCATCACAGACTTTGTCATCAGACCGTCACTGGTTTGTAGAAGGGAGGAGGTGTGGAGAAAAGCACATCTCCTGTTCTCTGGCTGCCTAACACAAGCATCCAACATCCACCTAGTGAGTCCTCACCAAAATGGAAAGCCTGGTCGAGTCCTAATACCCCAAAGCCAACCACCAAACCCCAGATGCTTTTAAAGGCATGTATCCTGGAAACTATGCATGTCTGGGTGTGGATGGGGCAGAGGAAGCAGGTGAGTGGTGCCATTGGTAGCTGGGAGAGCTTTGCAGTGGCACTGGCTGGATTTGGAAGGGCCTGAGCTGACTGAACGGTGGAGCGAGGGAGTTAGCTTTTGGGCTGGGCTTTCTTTTTGCAGAGTGGGTTTCCTGGAACATCCTCTCCTTTCTTGGCCTCATCGCTCTCTTTCCTTCTATCCCAGGTGCCAGTTCCCCAAGCCAATTTCATGGAAGACATAGAAAAGTGGCTCTCCACTGATGTGGTAAGTGAGGGGCTGCTTTCCTGGAGCCAGCAGTCCTGCCAGAGTTGTCTGCGGGGCTGGATTTTAGGCAGTGTACAACAGCGCTGGCACTGCTGAATGTGTGGCACAGGCTGCTCGGAGGGAGCAGGGGAGGCAAAGCCAAGTACACAGGGTTTGGGATACCACACCAATATAATTAGCCTTCTGGGAGGCATAGCTAATGAGCTGAGGCTCAGGGCCACTCTAACATGTCTGTACTGCCGCAGTGGGGGGAGCACTATCCTGTCTCCCTCCATGCAGACAAAGAATCACATCTGTGGAGGTGCCTTTGTCTACCTTGTTTCAAACCACTCTTTTGTTTCAAAAAAAACACTACTTGTTTCAAACCAGCCCTTCTCCTCCTTCCCTAGGGAGAGTCAGAGGATGCAAAAGGTGTCACCAGTGAAGGTAAGACTTCCCAGCCAACCCTTTTCTCCAGCTGTTCCTGGCAGCACCTTGGCTCTTCCACAAACCTCCCTCCTTGCTAATGCTCTGCTCTCCTCTTGCCCCAGAGTTTGACAAGTTTCTGGAAGAGCGAGCAAAAGTTGCGGACCGGCTACCCACTTTGTCCAGCTCCTCAGCAGGGACGTCCGTCTCCCCTCCGGCTGCCAGCCGTCATCGGAAGCAAGCAAAGGAAGATGATGCTATGTTTGCCTTGTGAATGCTATGGACTGCTGTGCTGTGGAGCAAGAGGCTGTGTGTGCTGTTTTGCTTGCCTCCGACCAGGGGCCAGCAGGGGAAGGACTCTGTCCCCTTCCTCCACTCTCTTCCTGTTTTCCCTTTGAGTTGTTTTTATTTTTAAGCTGCTTTCAGATTTCAGATAATCTTTGTTGTGTTTAGGGATGTCACACAATAGACTTGTGAAGGGGGTTTTCAAAGCTGCTAGAGAACGTGGGATTTCAGTGGGCTTTCTTTTTTTGGTACAGTGTGGGCAAAGTAGAAGCAGCTCCCCATCCTCCTCTTCAGTGAGGTAGTCAGAGATCTTGCCCAAGAAAGAGGAGAGGCTGCAGTCTGCTGCTGAAATCATTCCTGCCTGCCTCTTTCCTTGCCCCATCCCTAGAATGGATCTCCAGCCCTCTGCCTGCCACTGTTAGACTGGAAAGCATGCAAAGTGTTACAGGTGGCAGAGGAGGAACACTAATGGTATAGGGGCCCTGTTGCTCTAGTCTCTCTTGCACAAGTGCTTGTGGTATGCAACACCTTCCCACTCGCAGCTCCTTCTCTTCCTCTTCCTTTCCTCCCCCTCCCCATCAGTTTATCTAGAATCCTACCCACAGACCAAATGTTTCTGTTGCATGACAGCCAGTTACCAAAGCCCTTGGCTGCACACAGGGCTTGAGCTGCAAGCGGTACCCCAGGCTGAAGGGGCTGTCTGCTATGGGGTAGGATGTGCCTTCAGCAATCTCTTTGCAGTTAATTTAATTCTCCCATTATTATACTTTTCTCCCTTCTTTCCCCAATGCGATCCCACCTCCCTCGCTCACTTCCACTGATGCCTTCCACCACATCATGCCATGGTGCGGGGAGTCTCTCTGAGCCTCTCATCAGGCCAACGCTATAACCTCCCTCAGGGTAGCTGTGTGTGCTGGGAGCAAAGAGCTGTGTTCCCTAAAGCAGGAGGCCCTTACGTAGGCACTGCTATACCAGCAAGAAATGTGCTGTTGCTGGGAGAGCTTGTTCAGCTGGTGAGCGCAGAGGTGAAGCGAGACATCAGTCATCTCACGCCCGCAAAGCAGCCCTGCAGCAGCCAGGAGCTCCTTTGCACATGGGGAGAAAAACCCTTCTGAGCAAACCGCACATGCTGCCCAATTGTAAAAGGCAGCCAGGGAGGAGGGTGCCAAGCCTGGGGCTCCCGCTCATGGGATTTCTTGCTGAGCTTGGGAGAATTGCCCTTTTTTATTGCACATTAAAGGAGCAAAGTCTTGAGCCTCCCTTGAAGATATGCGTGTGCTGTCAGTGCTGGCGTGGGGAGGGGAGGACCCTGTGGGGGAGAAGAGGTGTGCAACCATGCAGCCACATTTGCTCTCCATGAAAAGGCAAGGGCACTGTGGTGCTGAGATGAGGCACGGCGTGGGGGCTGAGGGTGCTGCGAGCCAAGGCAGGTGCTCGCTGCTTTTTAGCACAGTCTCCTGGGGAGGTGACTACAGCCCATCTCAAAATAGCAAGAGGATGAGCTACCTCATCTCCTTTCCCTCTCTGCCTTGTGACCAGATCCAAATACCCACCTCACAGCCCATAAATCACTTAAAGACATGCAAGAAACACAGTTGCTACAAAAGGGCTCTCTGATATCCACAGGGTGCCCTTAGTTGTTCCCACGCCATCCCCTGGTGTCCAGCTGAGTGGGCGCTGGGGAAAGGATTCTTAAAAGGAGGTTGAACAGGTTGGAAGTGTCATCTGAGTCCCAGACTTGTAGGAAGGAGTTAAATTAGCCAAAGTTGTCCAAACCTCAGCACCTCCCTCTCCCCATGCCTGCACTGCAGTCTCAGCTGAACCAAGCTCAGGCAGAGGCTTGAGGATAAGAGCTGAGAGCAAAGCTGGTCTGCAGCTGGTGGCAGTGGGGCTGGAAAAAGCAGGGTGCTGGGTTTCCTCCTCTGTAAGCACTTGTGGGCCGGGAGGAGGCTTTGTGTCTTCTTCAGCTTTCCAAGACTGACAGCACGTACTGTCCTTGGACGCTTTGTCCCTTGGAAAAACAAACAGCCATTTCCAATTCCATTGCATTCCCAATGCCTCTGCGAGGAACTGGAGGAGACCCTCCTCCTTTCTGAACCAGGTGGTATTATATATTTAATATAACCCTCTTTGAGCAGCAGTCCTCAAACCAGGGTGTGTGTGCTATCTTTTGGAGGTGGTGGGGAGGGGAAAGCCCAGCCCAATAAGCCTAAAAGCCACCTGTCCTGCCCCGTCTTGCTGATGAGTCCATGAGTGGCTCTGCTGGAGGTTGCCTGAAGCTAAAGGATCGTGGCTTAATCTCTGAGCTACTCCCTCTCCCGCAGACAGTTCTTCAGCAGGACTTCGCTGTGCCACAGGACCCCACGCTCCTCACCTAAGAAGGGCTTAGATCAAATGAAGCGTGCAAAGCACTTTCTCTCTGAAGAGCACAGCCTGAGAGCCACCTGTTTCTGCCTTACCAACTGCATGAGGGTTTCATGCGGCAAACACGGGTAAGTGCTGGGGAGTGGCACAGCTGCAGACCTATGTCACAAGTCCATTTTTACCACACTCACAGCTTCCTGAAATATCCTTCTTTTTTTTTTTTTTAATTGCCAAAGCATCCTTGTCCCAGCAGATGCTAGAAGTGAAACCTGGGTGGAGAGGCTGGATTTGCCCACGCAGTGCTGGCTCTAGCCTCTGCTGTCACCCCTGCAACAAGCCCAGAGCCAAACTCAGCTCCCTGGAGAGCAGCCTTCCCGCCACCCCAGCCAGAGCATGCACAGCTTGCACCAAAGGCTCTGTGCTGGGAGCGCGGCCTGCAGGAGGACACTTGAAGTCAAGGGACCATGAGGGCCCATGAGCTACAGGCCAGCACAGCATCCCCCCAGTGCTGCAGACCTGCAAGGGCAGGTCCCTCCTGCGAGACAGGACTCTGAGCTGAGACGCGAGGGCCTGAGAGCCCCTGCAGCTTTCCTCCTGCGAGTCTCAGCAGAAAAGCAGAGAACAAGGAGGAAAGGCAAAAGGGCCAAATGCTGAGCTTCCCCTCCTGGAGCACCTGCAGGAGAGGAAGTAAGAGCAGGGGCACGATGGAGCCCAGCCTGGCAGGTTTTGCAATTGTGAGGCTAGAAGGGCCTCTGGAGCGAGGAGCCCAGTGCCCAAACCCTCTTGCCAGTGCCTGGACTAGGGCTGCCTGGCTCTGCCGGGAAGGGAGGGCTTCTGGTGCCCAGTCAGCATTTGTGAAGGACACCAGCCTGTTCACACCAGTGATGTTTTGAACACCGGTTCATGCCTCAGCAAGCACCTAAAGCTCTCGGTGCCTCCAGCTCCCTCCGTGCATTGCCTGTGGCTTCGCCTGAAAGAGGAAACAAAGCTATCCCCGAATGTATACCCTGAGCACAGGGAGTTCAAGCTCCTCCTTGCTGCCCCTGGGATGCCCTGAGCCCACCTCGGGGTAAGGACCCCTTCTCCACCCTCACCTTGTTGTCTCCCTCCCCAAACAGCTGGCACGGGAGCTGGCAAGGCCAAGAGGGGACCGTCCCCGAGGAAGACTTGAGTGCAGGGGAATTGGCTCGCCACTATTTTTGTCATGGGGCGAACAGGTGGGGAGGGTTTTTGGTGGCTGCCAAGTGGGGTCAGTTTGGAGCGATGACCAACAGGTGAAAATTCAGAGTGCTGCTCGTGGCCCTCTGGGCGAGCCTGTTCCCTCCCCGCCATGCAGCCAGCCATGGTCATGGTGCTCTTCACTGTGGGCCACCCAGTGCAGAGACTTATCCTACAGGGATGACGTCTCTTTTTTTTTAAGCAACTGAAAATATGAAGAACGGGGATGAGAGCATGGAAAGATTCCATGCCCAAATTAATACTGTCATACTTGTTATAGATTACACCAGTAATAGCTTGAATATTTTTGCAAGGTTTCTGTTGAGGAGGAACTTGGAAAAAAAACCAGCCAGGTCTGCAAGGGATCATTTTAAGTAGAAGCCAGGTGTTTTCCATTGGCAAAAACTGCTTTATGATTGCAAAAAAATAAAATGACACCACTATAAAGAATTCCTTTAAATGCCTTTCCCTTTTTAAAAGTGTTTTCTAATGTTGCTATTTTAAAAAGAAGTAACGCTGCCTACTCGCTTCTGACCACCAGATGGCTGTGGTCCCTCACACGCTCAGCCTGAGCGCCACCAACTGCCGAGGACAACCTCTCGCTTCGCAGTGACCTGCTTAGCAGGCTATGCAACCACTGGAAACGAAACAAAACAGAACAAAGTTTTTCCTTATTCTAAAAGTATTATGCTGCAGCAATTAGCCCAGTGCGGACTCACACGGCGACCGCTCCAGAGCATGCATTCAGGCGTTGCGACTGCGTGGGGGCTGGGAAGGAGCGCTTGCACTGTGTCTAAGCATCCATTAATAACCACGCTGGGAACAGGATCCTGACCTGGACGGATATTTTGTATGACTCAGAACAGTTGTTTCTATGTAAGCTGAAGAAAGGCATAACTTCCTTGTACTGGGTCAGAGTTGCTCCACATCTCTAAAAATCAAATACATGCTAAAAGTTAATGAGAACTTCCATGATGTTTGGCTTGCATGGTTCTTGGTATACCAGCATTGCATTCGTAGAGGCAAAAAAAATTCATGCTTTTCTTTTACCTGCTACTAACCTCCAAATAGCACATGATTTTTTTTTTTTTTTTAAAGAGCAGTTAACAAAAATATCTCCTGATTTCCCACATCTCACAAATCAGCACGGAAGTGTCCTGTGCTAGTACACTGGGGAGGCTGTTCTCCATCCCACAGGACTTTCATGTTGCTCTGCCATGTCAAAACTTCGTCAAAGCTTATTTTGGATAACAAAATTCCCCCTTCCTTCACAAAATGAGAATAAAGCCACTTCCCCTTCCCTTCAGATCACTGTTAGTGGTGCTGCTTAGGGCAGATGGAGATGCTGGGAAGGGACGTACGATGGGAGCCCAGTGGGCAGCAGAGAGGGGGGTTGTGAGGAAGGAAAACATTTCTGTAGGTAACTCATTTTTATCTGTGGGGGGGCATAAGCAAATGGAAGCACAAGAAGCGAGGAAAGAGACAAAAACAAGGAAGGAGGATAGGAAAATGTGCAAACACATGAGAGGAAAAGTAGGTGCCCCAATGCTTGAGAGCAAGGAAATGGAGGTGGCCGGTGGTCACCAGTGCAACACAAGGAGTTGCACTGGCAGCCAGTCTGGGGTTTTTTCTGTTTCTCCTGAAGATATTTCACAAACCACACAGACAGAGGTGACTTCTTACACCAGGGTGATGCCAAGGTGATTGGTAGCCCTGAGGAGATTTCTCTTCTGTTGACTTGCCTGCTCTCCCCTGGCTTTTAGGGCACCCAGAGCATCCCGCACGGCGCTCGGCAGCTCTGCTGCGTGTTGGGTGAACAAGTGTCCCTGTTGCTTTGTGTCAGTGACCAGTGAAACCTGAGCAGGGGAACGGGGACTCAGGGGCACAGGCTCACAAGCAAAAGCTTCCTCTTCCCTATCTGCCGACGTCCTTGCAAAATCTTCTGTGTGTGAGGGTGCACAGGAACCGCAGCAGGTTCGGACTGCACAAGCGGGCAGATTCGCTTCCCCTTCCCGCCAGGGTTGCCAGCGGTCACAGGGATGGAGGTGGGTGAGAGGGGACAGGATCGCTCCCTGTGGGTAGAAGTTCGCTGCAGCGCTGTCTCCAGCAGTGTTTCTGCAGGACTGGAACTTGGTCCTTGCCAGGAGCCCCTGGCTGGGGGGCACAGGGGTGTTTTGCTCTGCAACAGTGAGGCTGGGGGCTCAGCCCTGGCGAGGAGACCCCTGGGGAGACGGGCTCTGCAGCAGGGCTTTTCTCAGGGGGGATCAGTAATTCCCTCCCAGTACTGAAAAGCCACATGTGCCAGTCTTCAGGCGCTGTGTTTTCCTGGCCTATCTTGGCAGAAAAGGGTGGATCAGGCACAAGGTGAATTTGACGGCAGGGTGACGCGAGGACGCGGCTTTCCTGCAGCTTTAGGGGAGGCTCTTTCTCCAGCACAGAGCAGCAGGAAAATCTGTGTTTAGAAAAATTGCTGCGAGGCATTTCAGTGGTATTTTTAGCTCCTTGACCAAAAAAAAAAGGGCCTTAAATACCAGGCCAGTCTCAGTGGGAGATAGATGCCAATTTCTCTGAGCTTCTTTGTACAATTGTGTGTGATCTGCTGCCAGCAGTGCCCCTCTGCCTGTCCCCGCTGCCGCCAGGCAGGGACACGTTTTGTGCAGTGATTCACACCATCAACCACTAGCTCCAGCAGAACAGTAAGGGGGTGGCTCACCCTGTGCCAAGCACCTTTGGTCCCTCTCATCTCTGCCAGACCGCACCTGGAAGCTGAACACTTTAATTCAAATCCTACATTGCTCAGGTGCTCTTGCTAATGATTATTTAGCTTAAGAGCCACAGCCATGATCCCAAGGTCCTGCTGTGCCAGGCACTGCACAGGGAAAGGGGGTCTCGGCCACACAGAGCCGACAGCCCCGGCTCCCCAGTGCCCAGGATGCTAGGGAAGACCTCCCCAAAAAGGGGGATGTTCTTGCTCTTTTACACTCCTTTACACTAGCAGCTGCGGTCCGTAAGCACCACGGTGCACGGGGCTCTCTAACACTGAGCCCACCCTGCCCCTAAATGAAGGGCTTTGAAGAAGTATCTGCCCATGATAACCCCTCTTCTCTCATTCCTTCTCATTAGCATGTAGTGTCATACTTTCAAAATAAAGCTTTTCCAAATAGCAGCTCGGTCAGGTAAATTCAGTCTTGCCTGCCTGCCCTGGAGTGATCTTTTGTAATGAGTGAAGAAAAAGGAAGGGGGAAGGGGGAGGACACAGGCTATGCCACAGACACCCTATATGGCCTTGGGTAAGTCACTTAAATTCAGCACGCCCCGCATGCCAGCCTCTAAAATAAACTCCTTCTCACACCCCATATCTCCTGGGTTTGGTGTTTTTCCCCCAGAACAGGTGAAACTAGGCACCCATCCAGCACCCCAGAGAGCAGTGTTCCCGTGCCTTGATTCCCCCCGTATGGAGCGGGGACTGTCCCAGTCCCGGGGTAGACGGCCACAACATCTTCCATGTCCCCGGGTCAGCAAGGTGGGCAGCTTTCCCAGCGTGGGACACCAGCTTTTCTGACCTTTCCCGGCCCCCCGCAGTGCAGCTGCAGAGCACTGGGAAGCACAGCTGGAGGGGGAGTACTTTGCTGCTGCCAGTGATGCCACATGTCCCACCGGGACTCCCCACTCTTGCGTGAGCCCCAAAACCCCGCAGCCTGCCTCCCACTAATGCTGACTTGCCCATTCCCCCGCGTGGACGTCCTGCTGAGCCAGGGTCATGCCGGGCCGCCCCGTATTGCTGAGTAAAGGTTTTGGGCTGTGGCGGAGGGGCTCTTTTGCTGAGTCACGGTGGAGCAGGGTCCACGTGAGGCTGTTTATTAAGGGGCGGTTTCCTGCGCGCCGCCCTGAGATTGCAGCTGCTGCTCTTGGCCCCAGTCCCACTCTCGGGACAACTGGAGAAATCTCCAGAAACAGCCCTGGCTGCCCACGGCCCGTCGGCTGCATGGCCCCGCGCAGGAGGAGGACACGCGTCTCCCGTACCCCAGGGGCAGGGAACCATGCAGGGGTGGTTTGGAATCCTTGGCGGGGCAGGGGGGTGTCTGGGTCTTATGCTCTTTGTAGAACGTGGTTTCCAGCTCCATCTCCTCCCCTCCTCTGAGAAAGGGGTGTGAGCTGTGGCACAAAGTCCTCCTTGTTGCATATGTGTGATTTTCAAATCCAGATTTTAGCAGTTTGCCCCGTCTCCCAGTCAGGGCACACTTCGTTTTACACGGTTGTAGCACTGAAACAAAGGAAGCGGCACGGTCTGAAACATTTGCACAAATGGGATTTTTATTTGCTAACTCTGCCCTGCTCCCTTCCGCAACCCCTTTTGCTCCCAAAGCAAATCCCCAGCAGGGCACGGGGTCTGTATCCACCAGCACCTAGACTCTGAGGAGTGTGGTGGGCTCTATGCACCCCCCCCCAAAATTTCAGCCCACTGTACCCATAACCTGGAAACCTGCTTCACGCATTAGGTCGCTGCCTGCCCCTGGGTCTCTGGTTGCAAAGCAGGCACGTGCCTTGCAGGGTGCTTGCTCTGTTCTCCCTCCTCCTCCCTGCTCTGTTCCCAGCTGGCCCAGAGCTCTCTCCTTGCTCATAGCCATGTGCTGGAGACACCCATGCGCTGCAGCACGTATATATCCATACATCTGCAAAAATATGTATTGTAATCTGCGCTTCCTATTTTTGTCACACTGGTTCATTTATGCCCGAGAAACCTGCCCGCACCTCCCTCTCCCACCATGTCGGTCTCTGGGGTTCCCGTGTGCGGGGTTTGCCCAGCACAGCTGTGTCCGTCTGTGGGACCCTCCCAAAGGTACGGGCAACGCCAGCCCGGAGGACAGCTGCAGCGCCTGCGCTCCCCATGGGGATTTCTAGTGCGTTGCACTCCCGACCTCCCTTTTTCCATCTGTATCTTTGATCTAGACTTGGATTGTTCGATGCTGGTGGCAGCAAGCACAGCCAGTTCTGCCAGGGCCGGGCTGGGCCAGGCAATCTCCCTTTTGGTAAACACAAATTAACCCAGAGAGTATCCAGCGCTGACTCCCTTCTTCAGCAGGTCATTTTAAGCCCTTATCGCAACTTTTTTTTTTTTCGCCATTACACAGCAAGTCGTGGTTACTGAGTCAGCTTTCCGGGTGCAAACCGGGTTGCTGCGTTTTGCTGTGTCACGGTGCGTTTTGCTGTGTCACGGTCTGAGAGAGCCCATTAACCCCTCCGAGCAGGGAAGGCTGTTTTTCACCAGGTGGTGCCTCCCCTGCCCAGCCAAGCCAAGCTGAGCTGCCGGGAGCTGTCTGCCAGAGCCCAGCGTGGAACAGCACTTCCCGCACGGGTTCAGGAGAGCTGACTTGGCACTCCATGACTGCCTGTGTAACTGGACATTTCTGACCGTAAATCTGTTGGCAGAACATGCTGTTAAGTCTATAAAGAGGAGAGAGATATCCCTATCCCTGATGAAAACACCGACCCCTCAATAACTTTGTGTTGTTGTTAACGATTCCATCTCTTGATTAAGCATTTTCTCTGTGCAGACGGAGGCTTTTAAGCCCAGCAGGAACTAGTACAAATATCTTGCCTGAGGCTACTTGATTCATCTTTGCTAGAAATCTCCTGAGCAGTTTGACTGGTACCCGTGCACATCGCCCTCACAGTGAGTGGCTCTAGCACCACCGAGCCGCTGCTCACTTGGAGGAGTGGGAGATGACAGGACTTCTGGCAAGCACAGTGGAGACCACAGGTCTGACACTTCGATGAGGTCCAAGCAAAGTCTCCTAGTGACCTGGATGCGGGCTGGCCTCTGCTTTCCTGTGGTCCGCTACGCCCAGAGTGAGTTGCTCTGGGGGCCAGTTTATTCCACTAAAAGCGCACGCCTCCTCCCCTGTGCATCGCTCGCAAGTGTCGACTTCCCAAGTTCTCTTCAAGGAAGAGACGGTCTCTCACAAATCTCTGCCAGCGCATTGGCGCGCTCGGTGTCATTAACCTTCCCCACACCGCATAGCAACAGCATAGCAGAAGCAACACAAGTCCTCACGGCAGAGCACTGGATGGGGCCAGAAACACCCCAGGCCAGCAACTGCAAAGATGATGACACCCCACTTTCAGTTCTTTTTCCATCTTGCTGAAGGGCATATGGACCTTTCTGGAGAGCTGGGCCCGGTCTCACAGCTGCTCCATCCCCAGTAACCCTGATCAGCTAGACATCAGACAGCATAAATCAGTTACGGGGCACGGCTTGCTTGCCTGCACCTAAGCTCACAGCAGAGGTGAGCTGCAGTAGGGACCTTATCTCTTGTGACCAGCCCCGGAGATGGTAAAGCCCCAAGATCCAGAAGGAAGTACATTGGCTCCATGTCCTGGGGCAGTGTGGTTACGAGCCAGGACTTCTTCCTGGGAAGAAGCATCCTACCTGGAATAGCAGCAACATGACTAGACACCCTCTCTTCCCCTCAGTCTCACATCCACATCTGCCTCAACCCTGGATGAAAAGGAAGGAGGAGGACCTTTTGGATACATCCTTTATAGTGCCTCCAAGCATGCAGCCTCTTGGAAGAAGGCAGGCAGGCAGGGCAGAAAAGCACTGGCCTGAAAGCAACCAGAAAGTCCTTGGGGAGGAACTGGGTGCATTACCAGAACTGCAGAACAGAGGTGAAAGGAGGGGCAGGGCTTGAAGGTTGGATTTTTTTTCATGTTACTTCATAAAATGAGTAATACTATTTATTTTCATATTCTCATATATTCCTTCCCTCCACCAGAACTATAGGTTCAATCTGTGCTCCAGCTTCCCGTGTCAGAATGGGACTCACTGAAAAGGACAGAAAATGTGAGCTTTAAGGAGCGATGCCAGAGGGAAACACTCATTTTGGGGCCATCCCTGTGGCAAAATGGCATCAGTCAGGAGGGACTGGCCATGCAGCCCTATGCTCCATTGGACTCCGCACAGGAGCCCACTCTCAGGGTTTGTTTGGGGCTTTGTCATGCTTGCTTTAAAGATTCACACATCCCGAGATACATTTATTTTACCTTACAGAAAAACAAGCAAGCCATCAGCAAGTTGTCTGCAATGGCATGGGTGTAAGAGTGGAACGTGACAGCTTTTGCTAGCATGCACTGTTGCTTTAAAAGACAAAAGCAAGACAGGAAAAGTCTGGCTGAGTCAGGGTGGAAGCGCTGAGTAACCCTTCCTGAGCGCTGCACCGCATGCCAGATGTCTGCCCGAGTCAAAAAACAAGCGTGGAAGAATATTTCCTCCAGGACAGCTTTCTAACCTACAGCACCAAACCCAGCTGTGGCCAGGTGTAGGTGCAGTGACAGGGAGACACCTGAGGCATGCGGCTTTGGACGGCAGCACCCACCAGCAAAGCCACAGAGTGGACTTGCTGGAGGGGACAGACGGACAGAGCATGCCACAGTCCTTCCCCCTCCTCCCCAGGCTCTGCCTCCCTACCACCCCGCACATGACTGCAGCACGGGGGCTTTCTCACCCTCACAGCAGCAGGGGAATGCTGGCTTTAAGTGCCCTGCTCTTTGCGTTGAAAGCAGAATTTCAATTTGTGCTTTTCCGAAGTACAGCTGGCCAATGCATTGTCCGTCCTGGCTAGTCCTGCTTCCAGCACAGCTACAGTTGGAAAAGAAGGGCCCTGCTTCATCTCTTGGCTGCCTCACTGACCACTTCACCAGACAAAACAGCAGAGCGACCAGCTACCGGCAGAAGCACCTTGTCCAAATCTCTTTTCCCAAAAGAGAGAAATTATTTGCCTTTGAAAGTCTCTGCAGACTTCCTCAGTTTCCCCCAAGTCTTGTACAACATCTTTTCAGTCCACCAGCTACCCCAGCCTTCTGGGTATCTAGGAGATGGAGTGCTATTCTCCTAAATTGCCCTGCACACAGCTGTGGTAACAGCAGGGGCCAGTTGCCACACAAATCAGACAGTATTTTTTCCATGCACAAGGGAGCGTGGAAAGGATTTCTCTGTGCATAAGTGCAGGCACACCTGTGCAAAGTGACGGGGTTTATTCACCATTCCCCAGGGTAGTTCTGGCATTTGCAGACCAGAGCTGGTGCATGCATGTGCCACAGCAGCTGGATTACCCCGGGTGCCCCCAGGGTCCCTGCCGTGCTCCCTGCTGTGACGGGGGTATGCTCCTAACCTGTAGTGCTGAGCTCTGCATCCCATGGCCCACAAGTACCATGTTATCTGAAGATGTGCGTAGTCATGGGAAATAAGACGCTTATACCTGAGCCGTGCTAGGGCAGATGAGGATGGGTGTTGTCTTAGCTCCCCAGGCAGGGTGCAGCCGGGACACAGACCGGGGTGTAGGGGCAGGAGGCTGCCCACCCTGCCCCAGGCACTAGCTCTGTAAATCCACCCCTCCTTCCCCAAACCCACTGCCCCCAGCACAATGAGCACCTCTCGCAGCACCAGGGCTCTGCCTGCCGCGGGCACTGAGCTGAAAGGGTTAGGGAGCCAGGCACCCTTGAAGGACAAGTTGCTCGACATCCTCTTGTTTGTGCTTAGTTATCACGACGCATCAGGTGACTTCCTTCTGGTCCCTCGGGGCTGTGGGTGAGAAGAGGGCGACAGCCAGGCTGGCAAGGGAAGTGCCGTCGTGTTGCAAGAAGTTTGTACTCGCAGTGAGGTCAGCGGCTTGGCTGCTCACGTGGCCTGGCGGTATAAAGCTGGATGCGAGAGCCGGGCTGCCCAGCGCGGAGCTTCGCTGTCCTCGGAGCAGAAGGGAAGGAGGAAAGCACGAGCAAGGAAAAACAGCAGGGAAGCGGAGGAGTGAAACGAAGTGGAGAAACATGGAAACTTCCCAGGCACACAGCGCTGAAAGGTGAGAGCGGGGCGGGAAGGAGAGGGAAATTTTTTGCTGGAAGAGTACTGTGTTTTTCCCCTTGCTTTTAGGCATGCTGTTCCTGTTTCTGCTCTGCAGGGAACAGCGTGTTCCTGCTTTCACCTCTGGATGGAGTCTGTCAGTCTTCCTTGCTTGGGACAGCGTTTGGGATGCTGGTGCTCCCCGGTTCCCACCTGTGGCTCTCGGGAATGCTCCGCTCCTTTTCCTGCCATCCCAGTCTCCCCCTTTTCTCCTAGGGAGCTAAGATCCATTTTGCCAGAGGAGAGCGACAGCACTGACATCTGTTTTGCCGCTCTTTCCCAGCATGTCCAAGGACCTGTCAGAACTGATGAAGGAAGCTACCAAGGAGGTGCACGAGCAGGCGGAGAACACGCCATTCATGAAGAATTTCCAGAAGGGGCAGGTGTCGCTCCACGAGTTTAAGGTACTTCATAGCAGCATTGCTTGGGGATGGGATTTCCTCACCAGGAAATACACTGTTAGATCAGGCGGGCTGGACGGGGACTAAACGGGGGAGGATGGGGACGACACAAGGAAGGAGGTCCTTTGCATTACGGCTGTCAGCACCTCCCGTGCAAAACATCATCTTCACCAAACTCCAGCACTGCATATCAGGATGGGCAGCCAAGCTGAAACAGGATAAAAAGACAAAGAGGTTGAAGGGATTAATGTAATTGCTTTTCTCTTTCTTCATACATGCCTGCATGTTAATTATTGGCAATGATAGTTAATGGAGGTATGACTATGTGCACATACACGAGTGGCTGAAATGCCAAAAAGAGGGAGAATACTAAATTTACAACACTAAGCAGCTACAGCTAGAAATAATGATGGAATAGTGAGAAAGTGAGGCTGTGGGATAATCTCTGGCACTGAACTTTGCAATGTTTTAGTTGTCACTTGGGTTATACCAGGGCTGAAATCATGAACAATAATAACACAAAGGCAGACTGAATTTGAGCAAGCCATGTCTGCCGCTAACAGGTAGAAGCCTGTTGCTTTTCTTAAGATAAAAGAGAATCATTTGCAGATATTGGTCTGTGCCTAACCTGGCTAGATGCGTGATTCCTGGGATCTGAGCCACATAACAAAGCCATGAGCAAAAACAAAGCACACACCTGTGCCAGGAATTCTTGGGAGGCTATAGGATGTGATGCATGGGCTTGCAAATAACAGTTAGTGATCCAACCTGTGGTTTAATTACTTTGTTGTTGAATTGTTCCTTGGCAAATAAATCCACAAGAGTAGGAAGAAGACTACTTATTTCTGACAGGTTGCATTCAGGATACTTAGTCAAGCATAAATTTAATCTCAGGTGCTGACTTCCTGCTGTTAGAAATGTGGCATTGGTTAGGCAGTGAACTTTGAGACAGGCTGGCAATAACGTAAAAAGTCAGGCCTTCAGGAACACAGCTCAGTTTCTTAGAAGATGTTTATGTGCTGTCAGGGAGTGAGATGTGACGTGGGTTTTAAAAAGTAATGATAGTTTTCAAAAGCCACGTTTCCCATTAAACCACTACCTGCCTCTGAAAACAACAAGTCAAGATACATTTTCTTAATTTGTTAGGCAATGTTCCCATATTTTGTTTCTTTTCCAGTAATCTGGGTAACGGGTTATTGTTTAAAAACCTCTGTTTTTGTTTACTCTCTTGGCAAACCTATATATCTGCCCTGACATGTGACTCCCCAGAATTTGAATCTTTGTTTCCACAACCAAGCCACTGCCCCTGTGCTTATCAAAGTCCTATTTGCTGGCACAGTGGGGAAAAGTTGAAACAGCAACTCTTTTACTGCAGAACTGATTGCTTTGTGGGAGAGTAAACTGCTTTCTCTCCTGTCATCAGCATAATCCCCCTCCCCCCCAAGCCTGACTCACCTGTAGTGCGGTAACATCATGTTTTACCTTTTGCTGCTGATAAGGGATTCCAGTGTAAGGAAGGGGTGGTGTAGGTGTAAATATGTATACAGCCTCTGAAAACAGAATGCCTGGGGAAGGAAAGAACACAGCTAGATTGTCTTAAGCCACGTGGAAAAGCTGGCAGATAGAAGAAAGTATCGCATAAGCTGGGAAAAACAACAATAACAATGGTTTCAAAATAGAGAGGAGAACACACAGCCTCACAGCGCTCCTTCTCAAAGGCATCTTTCAGAGGCCAGCTGCGCTTCCAGCCCCCTTTTACCTTGTCTCCTCGGGGCAACCAAGGAGGCAACCCCACTTGCAAGTCTGAATGAGGAGAGCAGTGGTGCCTCAGTTCCCGCGATGGTGGGATGCCAACAGGACGAATATGTAGAAAAATAAACAGGGTGTGTCATCGTCTCACAAGGCCCCACAAAGGGAAGCCACATCTTGAAGCATTCAGATTCGAACAATGCACCAGAAAATATACCTTTGGGAATACCCTCTCTATTGACCAAGGGAATGAGGAGAATAGACCAGGCATGATTTAATAGGGTTCCAGTTTCCATTACATCAAGCTGCAAGAACTTTAACTTGAAGGTGAAGGCAGCGGCTTTTAAGGGCAGGTGAGACAAATATCTGCTGGAAAGGGCTTAGGTCTTACCTGATGCTGCCTCAAGCAGAAGGGCAAGGGCTAAACAGTGTCTCACTGCACCTTGCAGTTCTGTTTTCCACATGGGAAACCTGCAACACCACAGATGTGCATGCCTTATACTGGGTGTGCCCATGAGTAACTTTTTCATTAGTAGGGTTTGTCCCCAAAACCTGAAGACGACGGACGGATGCACCCATAGCTCATCCTCCTCCTTCTCTTTCAGCTGGTTACGGCATCCTTGTACTTCATCTACTCTGCTCTGGAAGAAGAGATTGAACGTAACAAGGACAACCCAGTTTATGCCCCTGTGCATTTTCCAGCGGAGCTGCACCGGAAAGCTTCCCTGGAGAAAGACTTGGAGTACTTCTATGGCAGCAACTGGAGGGAAGAGATCCCATGTCCTGAGGCTACTCAGAAATATGTTGAGAGGCTCCACTATGTAGGCAAGAACCACCCAGAGCTCCTGGTGGCCCATGCCTACACTCGGTATTTGGGAGACCTGTCTGGGGGGCAGGTGCTGAAGAAAATTGCCCAAAAGGCCCTCCAGCTGCCCAGCACTGGGGAAGGGCTGGCTTTCTTCACCTTCGATGGAGTCTCCAATGCCACCAAGTTCAAGCAGCTCTATCGCTCCCGCATGAATGCCCTTGAGATGGATCTTGCCACTAAGAAAAGAGTCTTGGAAGAGGCCAAAAAAGCATTCCTGCTAAATATACAGGTAACAACCAGCCAGCCCTGTCTGCCCACAACCTCTCTGAAACAAAATAATAGCTACAGGGGAAAGGCAAAGCCGGCATTTCTGCTGTGGAGCTTATGGGAAGTTGTGGATTAAGGCAAGCTAGTCAGAGTTAGATGGCTACACTTGTCCAACCTGGGAGCCTAGTAAAAGGCTGGTCTCTGAAAAGCTCTTCTCCCTCTCCTAGGGTTTGAATTCAGTCTCTTCCCATGTGCCATTATTCAGATATGAATGAGGGCTTATACTGGGAGTGGGGATCACCATCTATCTGTCCTGCCTCAGCAGTACAGTTCCACAGGTCCTCTGTGGTTGCTGACTAGATGCATAGGTACCTTGCTTTCCTTCCCATCAGAAGATGGGCAATAGCCTTCTCCTGAGCTGGAAGCTTCAGGAGAACCTGTCAAGTGAACAAGGAGTTTGAAAGACATGCTCATGACCCCACAGACAGATTATGTTCTGTGCAAAAAGTGCCAGGAGACTTGGACTGAAGTCTGGTGTATTCTTCTAGTTCCTAAAGTGCCTGGGGCAGGGGCAAGGGGTCCAGTGAAAGAAGAAGAGGAGGCCACATAATGAGGCAGTGTGTCCCTCTTCTCAGGTGTTTGAGGCGCTGCAGGAGCTGGTGTCTAAGGGCCAGGAGAATGGTTACCCTATGCAGCCGAAGGCTGAGCTTCGCACAAGGAGCGTTAACAAATCACATGAGCACGGTAAGACACTTCTAAGGGCAGGTGTTTAACATTGCCCCTTGTGGTTTTGTTCTCCTCCCTTCTCTTCTTGTTTTTAAAAGCCACTGAGAAATGAGCATGAGGTGCTTGCCCAGTCTCTTCTCCAGCCATCAGTAGGTAGTGCAAGGAGAGGCACTGGTGTGTGCAAAGCGTCTAGACATGACAGAGCAAGGATGACACGTGGGCTCTCCAGAAATAGTGTCAATGAGGGAGCTTTACAAGAAGAGACTCCCCTCTCCTTCTCTTAGGTTTTAACAAGTGTAAGGTTCATTAGCCGCATGAGTTTCGACCACAAGGAAAACTGGCCTTGAATTCACAGAAGCAAAGGCTGCAGTTTTGGGCCCAGATCAGCTGTGATACCAAGATGCTGACAGAAGTTTCTTCCAGACACACAGCCCTATCCAACGGGCTATCCTTTTGGACTAAATCTCCCTCTGGTCATTTTCCTGCCTTCCAGAAGTATTTACTGAAAACACTTCTTGAAAGTGTGCTGGGTTTATAATGAGCACTGTTCTGGATGGTGATGGCAAGTGGGGATGTACAGGCTGCCCGTCAGTTTTGCAAAACTGAAAAAGCTCCATCTACTGGCAAACACCGATCCCGAACTGGGCAAAGCCCAAGCAGCAGCTGCAAGCAAAACAATCCAATCCTTTTTCAGGGAGTCAGGCTTGCGACTGACTGAGGAGTGGGCTCAGATGTTTACAGAGGAGAGTGGTTTCCCTGATAATGTGTGATTCAAATAAAAAAGCCCTTATGACCTACCCATTCTGAAACTAAAAGGGAGATTTTTTCGGTATATACTGGATTGAACCACAGTCTTCCTGTGGCAAAGAGTGGAAAGCAAACCTCATCTTGCGCATCTCTAGACAATGAAGCTTAAAGCAACTTCTTTGGGAAAGGCAGTAAAAGTTCTCTGTGAAACTTTGCCGCTCTTTTCCCAATACGCTCATAAAAGCAGGATTTTCAGAAGAGTCTGGTGTTGGATGAGTAATTTCATCCTGCAGTTGTACTGGGAAAATTATTTGTCTGGAGTGCTAAGGACTACCTGTTTAAGGTCATTAGATGCCTAACCAATTAAATAAATTAGAAGTAAGAGACAAAATGCCTTTTAAAATTCTGGCTTAAGTATTTGGCCGTCTTCTGCACACATCAGGGGTTTGACGGAGCTGGGCAGTGCATTTTCAAACCTGTAAAGAGACAAGGGAAGAGGCCAGTACTCACATACAGGCAGAGGGGTTGTGAGCCTTTGTGATTCCCAGGTCAAGTCTGCTGCTTCCCTTCTTCACCTACCCCAGGAGAGCAGAATCTGCTTCCGCTGTCTCCCCCAACCCAACTGGGCTCTGGGCTTCCTCCTTCTCCCCTTGACAACTCCAGCAGGGTCTGCTCCAGCACTGGGGCGAGCAAGCGTGGCATACCGGCAGCTTCTTGCCTCAACCTCTTCTCACATGCTTTTTTTCTTTTTTTTTTTCCCTTCTCCCTATTTGATCTAGGTCCAGCGCCTGGGAAAGAAAGTGAGACGACAAACAAGAGACACACAGACATGATGCCCACCACTCCCCTGGTGCGGTGGATCCTGGCAATCGGCTTCCTAGCCACAACAGTTGCCGTGGCATTATTTGCCATGTGAAAGAGCAGGACCTTCACCTTCTCTTCGTGCCTTCCATCACCCTGAACTAATCCACCTTCCCCAGTCCTTGTAAAATTCCCCCCAACTGGGTACTGTGATCTTGGCTCTGCCACTAATATTAGGAGACTTTTCTCCCCAGAAATCGAAGAGAATGCTGTATGGGGGGTCAAAGTCTCTCCTGTGCTTGGTGTGAGCTCTTCTCAGAGACTAACTTTATCACCAGAAACTAAGGGTAGAAAAGGCTAAAAACAATGGCCAAGAATTGTTGTTGCTTTACAGAATGCCTGCAAAAATCCTACAGGAACAGAAACGCAGCTTTGACATCTGTCTCTCCTCAGAAATACGAAGCTCCCCGGAGCTCTGTTTGCTCAATTTTTATACTGCTAGATAATACTGTGATCACTTTTTCCATGGAGCCACATGGCTCCTGTGGGTTATAGACTGTTTTATAGGACACTGGTAGGTCTTTGTTAATTCTTTTTCCAATCATTTTTGTTTTTTAAAAAGCAGAAGACGGTTGTTGAAGATAGTGTCATTCTCTTGTCTGGTTAAATAATTTATAAACATAATAAACTTCAATGTAAAGTCTTCAGGCCTGGTGTTTCCTATTATTAAAGCCTTACCTGGGGAGAAAGGAGGTGTCTGTCTTCCTCCCAGTTTTATGTCTTTTGGAGCTGCTGCCTCCAGAGACATTACAATAGACGAACATGGGAGCTATCATCAGAGCCAGACTCTGCTCCCGCTCAGCACTAACAATAACCTGGTACAAGCTGGGGCAGGTTTCTTCAGCTCCTACATGCTGGTCTCTATTTCTAGAAATGGCACAAATTTCTGTGAGCACACAAAGTATCTTTAAGGAGTGGAAGCCGTACATAAGAGTTGGTTCCTATTCTATTAAAAGCAAATGGTGACAGGACCCTCAGCTGGTCTAAACCAGGACAGCTCTCTCTGACTGCTACCAGCTAAGGGCTCCGTTACCAGACCGCCTTTGCGAGAACTTCAGCATGAATCAGAAAACCAAGTATGTTTTCACCACCCAGAAATGAAATGTACACTAGGTTTTGATCCTACAAGGCAGCTAAATGGGAGATATCAAGCATGCAACTGCATGCCCTCATCTAGGTAACAAACCAACCCAACTTACTCCCAGGACTTGGTACTCACAAGGCATTGCTAAAGGCACTCCAAACACACGGCACTGCTGGAGCAGCCCATGCACACAGCTTTCTTTCCCCCCCTTTTGCTGAGGCAGTTCTGGAGGTCTGGCTTTGTGGTCAGCCACTGTTATGGCCATAGGCCCTATCTGCTTCGGAGGGTCTTCTAACACAGGAGTCACAGCAGGAGAGGCTGCAGTTCAGGTATGGCACAGCAGGTACCAACAAGGCCATTATCTATCACCTCAGAGTCCTTCCCTCTCTTTCTACCAGAAAGCCTCTGTGATCAACCTGTCTCCATAATACTGCCTGTTCTGGCTGCGACCTTAATCCCAAAGACACGCTTTCCTACTGATCTGTTTTAACGACCAGCACTGAACCTGCTCAAAGAGCAAGAATCAGAAGGCACGTCCTGCTGAGAATAAGCAGTGGGAAAGAGGGACTGTCATTATTTTCAGGCTCTTATCTACCCTATATCCCTCCCAAAATCCCCTTTAATACTTCTGTATTTGGACCCATTTGCCAACCCCTGGTAGAAAAAATAGTTAATTCTTGAAAAAGATAGTCAGATGTTTGAAAAGCAGGGTTACGAGGCTTGGTAGCTATTCAAATACAAGAACTTATTCATTCAAATTTATATTAAGTTCTACCTGTTCAGTCCCTCTAAGCAACCCTAACTAAATCATTATGTTCATTCAACCATGCTGAATAACTAAATATCCCAAACACGCAAACAAATCCCCATGAGCTCAGAAATGCTCCCTACCACACTCAGCCCCTCTCCACTGCCCAAAGAGATCGTAACTGTCACCTCAAAGTCAGGAAAACTGGATTCAGACTGACATCATCCCCTCCCTGCTCATGGCAGAGGAGGTACGGTGCTTTGAGTATCTCACAGCCATTGTGCTATCGCACACTGAAGGACTCCGGACTGAGCCTAAAGAAGTCTTCAGAGGTGAAGACTAAAGCTTTGCTTGTACTCGTCTATGATCTTTATGAATATACCTGGTTTCTCTGCAGCAACGAGACGGTCTTTATTTTCCACCCGCTGCAGTTAAGACCTCCCTTGGAACGCACTATGCTTCCCAGCTTTGCTTTCATTTAGGATGCACGCTACCACATTTTTGAAGGGCCAAAACGCTTACCCAACAACCTGCTAGCCTTCCCCCAAAATTCACAGCTGCTCAGGAGAAAAGCATTCCGGGGAACGCACATCCTGAGGCAGCAGCCTGTTTGCAGGCCATCAGGCTTGCGGCACAGCCACTGCCATCCCTGTGGGGCCCCGGCCGGACCGCCTGCCCACCATTTCCCCACAGTAGGTCCCACCACATCCAGCGGGATTCTCCTCTGCCCCGCCCTCTGTGGCCGTGGGCCTGCTGCACCACAGCCAGCCAGGCCTAGGGACACCCTGCTCAAGCCCTGCCACCCCACCAAGCCCTGCAGCAACAGGCTCCAGCAGCCCCCAAGGAGCCTACAGCAGTACTTTATTTTATTCTCGGTGATTAACGCCTCTGCCTCCCCCCACGGCGTGCAGCAGCCCCGCTTCCCGCCGCCTGAGGGCAACGAAAGCGCCCCCCCCCCCGCCCGCAATGGTTTCACCCGCTCCCCCCTCCGCGCACCGCCACAATGGTCCCGCCCGACCGCCATTTCGCCTCCCCCCGCCCTTCTCTCCCAGATTTCGCGCCAAACTGCGCCCGGCCTGCAGGGGGCGGAACGCCGCGGCCAATCGGCGGCAGAGGCGATGCCGCGCGCTTCCTCTTGGGCGGGGCGAGAGGGCGGCCGGGGCCCAATCCGCGGTGGCGCGCTGCGGGCGGGCCAATCGGAGTGCGCGGCGGCCGCGCGCCCCGTGCAGCAGTTTGGTTTCCGCCGCGCGCCGCTTTTGCCGCGAAAAAGTTGGTGGCGGCTTCCCGCGGGCAGCGAGGTGCGGAGCGGGGCGGGATGGGGCGCGGGGGGGAGAGAGGAGGAGGACGGGGACGAGGACGAGGACGGGGGCAGTGCGAGGGGTGCAGTGCAGCCGGGGATGGGGGAGCGGGGGGGGGCAGGGTCCAGGGTCCCGTGGGGCATTTGGTGCGGGGGAGGAGGAGGAGGTGGTTGGGGCTGACCGTGCGCTCTCGCCCCCGCAGGGGAGCAGCAGTCGCCATGTCCGGCTTCGACGACCCCGGCATTTACTACAGCGACAGTTTTGGGGGCGATGCGTCGGTGGACGAGGGGCAGGTTCGGAAGTCGCAGCTGCAGAAGCGGTTCAAGGAGTTTCTGCGGCAGTACCGGGTGGGCACGGACCGGACGGGCTTCACCTTCAAATACAGGTGCTGCTGTGACCCCTCTTCTCCTTCCCTGGCCTTACCCACTCCTCTTTGCACATCTGATCTGCTGTTAACCTCCCTCTTGCTATGCGCACCCCAGGTATACAATAGCACACGTCAGCTTTTTTCTTCCCATAGACCGTAAAGAGCTCTTAGTATAAGAAATGCTGTTGTTCCCATTTAACCTTGTAGGAAAACTGAGGTCTGGTGTTCTCCCAAATTTTTAAGCAGCCAGCCAGTGGCAGAGGTAGCAATAGAGGGATCTGCGCTGCCAAACTTGCACCTAGTTCTGAAATTCAAGGTCTGTCTTCAAGTTCTAGTGCTTTCTGGTCTGGAGTTTTGTCTGTATCCATTAAAATTAGCGCAGCACTGTCCTGTGTGCCTTCTGAGGCTATGAAGTCCCTTGGCCATCCCTTTGCCTATGCAGCTTGGAGACACAGCTGTGAGAGAACGTGGACATATATCATGCAAGGGCTGGGAAAATCTTTCACCTTTAATCTCTGAATTTCATGCACCGTGCCTTTTTTAAGGAGAACATTGCCTGCTATGCTATTACTTTGGTTTTTTAAACATAGTTTAGGTATAATAGGTATTATCCTGTGTAGAAGTTTTCTAATTGCCTATCTGGTTGTGTAACTAGTAAAAAAAAAAAAAAAGTCTAGCACTATACTTTACATTGTCACTGCAAGCACCGGTGTCCCTGGTCTTATGTCACATTTCAAAGTGGTTTTGGGTGAAAGATTTGCAGAGGTCCCCCTAGGCTTCTCTTGGCACTCTCCTGATTTTCTCTGTTTGCTTTCCAAACGAAGGACTCCCTGCAGAAGCTGCCTTCATAAGGTCACTGTAGGTGACTGGTGCTTTCTGCCCTGCAAACCTTTACCACTTACTTCCTTGCAGGGATGAGCTTAAACGGCATTATAACCTGAGTCAGTACTGGGTGGAGGTGGAGATGGAAGACTTGGCCAGCTTTGATGAAGATCTCGCTGACTATCTGTACAAGCAACCGGCGGAGCACCTGCAGCTGGTAAGGATGGAGGAGGTTGGCAACCTGGCATGCTGACATTATCACATTGCGAGAGCAGCCCTGACAATACACTGCAATATGCCCGTAATAGCCTAGTTGTTCCCTTTGTAGTTGGAAGAAGCGGCAAAAGAAGTCGCAGATGAGGTCACCCGTCCTCGTCCTTCAGGGGAGGAAACTCTCCAAGACATCCAGGTCATGTTGAGATCGGATGCCAACGCAGCCAACATCCGCAGCCTGAAGGTGAGGTGAATCTGCTGCCATGTTGAGCAGTGAGAGGCAGGGCTTACTTACGTGGGGGTGTGATTGCAGGGAAGCTTTCGGTATTTGATCACGTAGTTCAGGACATGGGTTGTACACTAATGTACAAGCAGGGATACTCTGCAACTTAAATCTGACTGCAAAGGAGTGTTATTACTGATTGCTGCCGTGGGGATATTATTGCTATTAGTGATGTTCTGCATGGAGTGTTTTGTCCTTTTCTCCTTTGTTTTGAAATCAGCATGGCTTAAGTCATGCAACCTTCCCCTGCTGCTCTAGAGCAGGAGAGTAACGTTGTCAAGAAGCGCAGGCTTTTTTGTTCTGGTACCTTGGTCCCATGAATGTGGGAAGTGTAGCTAAGAAAGAACTGTGTTTCTTTTAATGTCTTTAGTTTTCCATCCATCCTCCGGTGACAGCTTTCTTACCTTCCCTTCACCTTTTCCCTTTCAGTCCGACCAGATGTCCCACCTTGTGAAGATCCCTGGGATCGTAATTGCAGCAACCCCTGTGAGAGCCAAAGCCACCAGAATAGCCATCCAGTGCCGCAGCTGCCGCAACACCATCAGCAACATTGTGGTGCGCCCAGGCCTGGAGGGTTACGCTCTCCCCAGGAAATGCAACACGTAAGGACTGACATGGGGATGCATGCAGCAGGCTGGTGGGGAAGAAAAGGCTGCGTCCCCTCCTCCTGCTCCCCCTCCATCCCATATGGGCTGCATAGAGTCAGCTCCCTGTCACACAAGGCAGAATCATCTCTGCTGCTCTCTGCCTCTTCCCTTCATGTTGCCCTTGTGCCTGCATGCACCCATGGCTGGCAGGTTTTAGCTCCGTCCATCTGCGGTCACACCAGTTGTGATGCTGCATGACCAGTGCTGCAAGCGGTATTGAGTGGCTGTGTCCAGCCAGCTGTGTTCTTTTTATCTGTAGGGCGTTTTGCCTGTGGTACCTAATGGTTCATTCCTGCCTCCAGCTGTCCCATAATGCTGCGTTAAGCTGTTGTCCTAACTTCCTATTAAATTCTTATCCTTTTCAAACAAACTTCTTGCTTCCACGTTCCCCCTCCCCAGGGAGCTGTTTTGCATTACCTTCTGTAGGGATGCTTTGCTACTAACCTTCAAATCCTGCTTTACAGCTCTTGATGCCCATGCAAACTGTGAGCATTAGGCTGCCGCTGTGGCAGCTCTCACGCCGACCGATTATGGTGGGTTGTGTCTTTGAGCCATGCCTGCCAGTATTTATTTTCTGCGCCTTGTCTCTAATGCAGCTTGAGAGGTCTTTGGGATAGGGATCATTCTTGCATGTGGTCTGTACAGCACCTCATTCCTGATCCTTGACTGCACGAGTGCATCTGCACTCTCCTGCTACCCTCCCTGAAAGCCCTGTCCCTGCCTGCATGGAGTCAGGCATCGGTAGTGATGTACTGAGATGGCAGCAGGACTGGGAGGTGCTCCTTGTCTCGGAGAGCTTGTAGTCTAGCAAGGCAGATATGCCTCGAGAGACTGGGAGGTTGATGACAGCCTTGTCACATCACTAATTGCTTTCTCACCAGAAACCACTTAACATTTGCTTCGTTCGTGAGGTTATAAAGAAGAATGCCCTGCCATGTCTATACTGTTACCTTCTGTGTAATTAATGAATTACCTTCCTCCCCGCTTTTAGCTAGCGGGGGAGAGGGGGGAGGCAGGGAGAGTATTCAGGCAAGTGTCACCCTGTCTTTGGCTTGTTCTCATGCCTGCTTTTGGCAGCTGTTGAAGACAAGACCCAGGGCTTGATGAGCCTTTGGTCTGGCCCTGTGTGACTGCCCTTCTTGCCTGCTGGGCACCACTCGGAGGGGCGGCTGCTCTGGGCTCTGTCATTGCTGTCCCCTCTACAGGGGGGCTCCCAGGGGTGGCTTCTGAGTGCCAGGAGCCTTCCCTGATTGATCTCTCTGCACAGAGAACAAGCCGGCCGCCCAAAGTGCCCGCTCGACCCCTATTTCATCATGCCAGATAAGTGCAAGTGTGTGGACTTCCAGGTTCTGAAGCTGCAGGAGTCCCCAGACGCTGTGCCGCATGGGGAGATGCCCCGGCACTTGCAGCTGTACTGCGACAGGTACCAGTGCAGTCTCCCCCCCTGCATCACCCCACCAGGCTAGCAGGTGTTGCTGGTGCCATCCTTTCCCCTGCTACCATCCTCTGCTTTCCCCTTCCTCCTTTTAGGTACCTGTGTGACAAAGTTGTCCCAGGGAACAGAGTCACTATCATGGGCATCTACTCCATCAAGAAGTCTGCCCAGAGCAAGAACAGAAGCCGTGATAATGTTGGCGTGGGCATCCGAAGCGCTTACATCCGTGTGGTGGGCATCCAGGTGGATGTGGAGGGCTCAGGTGAGGGCTGCTTTTGGTGCCTGTCTGGTCTCTGTTGGTAGTCTGGTGTTGGGAGAGCCCCCTTCCCTGAGGAAGGCGGTCCCTCAGCAAGGACTGTATGAAATCACAGCCTGGGTCCTTCTCTGCTGCTTATATAGCAGAAGATTCAAGCCAGTCCAGGGGTCTAACTTGCTGTGGATGCTCTATGCTCAGGTGTCCTGTATGACTTTTTCTCAGTGGTATTAAATGAGGAGGCTTCAGCCTGAGTCCTCCAGGGTATTTAAGTTCTTTTATCTTATTGATCTTAGTGGGAATCTGCTAAGCCATCCCTGAGGATCTGGGCTGAAGTTGATGGTTAAGATTGAGCTGTGTTTTTAAGATGAGGTCCTGACTGTAATTCTCCCTCTGGTTCCTCCAGAGCTGCTTTGCCCAAGATCCTTGCTTTTTCCTACCAGCCTCTAAGGACACAGCCTGCCTTGCTGGGATAGCAAATGCCTGCCCTCTCCACCCTTCCCACCTGGTGGCATTTGGCGTGATTTTCAAGAAGGGATCTTGGTGGTAGTGGGTGTGGGGGGAGTAGTGTCATTTACTTTAAAACATTCATTTGTTCACTGTTGCTTCATTCTCATCCCTGTACAGGACACAGCTTTGCTGGCTCAGTGACCCCTCAAGAAGAGGAGGAACTTCGTCGCCTTACTGCCATGCCCAACATCTACGAGACAATCGCCAAGAGCATCGCGCCCTCCATCTATGGCAGCACTGACATCAAAAAGGCCATTGCCTGCCTCTTATTCGGAGGCTCTCGCAAGAGGTGGGGAAAGTCAGCCTGGTAGAGAGAGAGTGGTGGCAGGGGTGTCATTCACGGCACAAAGCCCTCATACAGTCTTCTGGCGGTGCTGCCAACTACCTGCCACTTGTCAGCAATGCTTGGTTATCAAAATGAAGGCTCACCGTTTCTCCTCCCTCTCTTCTTTCCACCCTGTTGCTCCAGGCTCCCGGATGGACTGACCCGCAGAGGAGACATCAACTTACTGATGCTGGGTGACCCCGGCACGGCCAAATCCCAGCTGCTGAAGTTCGTCGAGAAGTGTTCGCCCATTGGGGTAGGTGGTTTGAGGTGCCCGCTTGTAGTGCGGCTCGTTTCTTCCTTCTGCTCCCTGCATAGCACTGAAGACCAGACCGTGGTCACAGCAGGTAGCTGCCCGTGCATCCACAGCTAGGCTGGCTGGCAGAGGTGCAAGCTGCCGTTTCTGGTGCTAGCCTGGAAGAGATGGGATGCAGGAGAGGGGATGAGGGAAGGAAGGGGAAGCAAGTAATGCCTCTCAGTATGATATGAGCCAGGCTATTTGCAGACATCCAAAGACGTGACTGGTGCTGTTGTTTATTGTTGAGACTTGATCAGCGGTGAGGCTGGCTGGTCAGGACAAATGAAGTTGACTGCATCTCAAGCATGGACCTCCAGGCTGAGCCCAGGCATAAAATTACATTTTCAGCTGTGTTTTCTTGTAGTCTCCATTAAATTCAGCCTCTGACTGCGTTGTTCCCTCAGGGGGAAAACAAAGCTAATGCAGCAGCCCACCAAACAATGAATCACTCCCTGTTCTGTACTTAATACCTGTATTTGTGTGTCTGCAAGCCCTCTGGTGCATCACAGCTGTTTAGTCTGAGGCCTGGGACTAGGAAATAGCCTTGCTCTGTACCCAACAGGTCTGCTTTTGGCATGTGCTGAGGGGTTTTCCTGGAGGGCTTTGTGTTTCCTCCAGTAGCTCTGGATTTTGCAGTGCCAGGGGTGCTTTGTCCTCCAGCTGCAGCGGTGGGTTCCTGGGTCCCACGGCAGCTGATGTGCTGTCCCTTCCTTGCCTTACATGCCACTAGGTATACACCTCGGGGAAAGGCAGCAGCGCTGCTGGCTTGACGGCGTCAGTGATCCGTGACCCTTCCTCCAGGAGTTTCTTCATGGAAGGAGGAGCCATGGTGCTGGCGGACGGCGGAGTGGTGTGCATCGATGAGTTTGACAAGGTACCTGCGGGGCTGCCTGGGCAGGAGCGGGGAAGAGAAGAGCCCTTGGGCTGCCAGCTGCTCCCGGGAGAGCCCAGACCTGCAGGAGAAAGCGAGGCAGCCTCAAGAGAGTTGCCCTTTCTTTTGGGGAAGGTCAGGGGATGGGGCTGCAGGGAAATTCTGGTTACATGCTGCACTCTTGAGCAGAGGTCCTTGCAGAGCTTTGCCTCGGGGGTCAGCATTGGTGGGTGTGTAGCTGAGGTCTGGCGGCGGTGACGGATGGCAACTTTTTTTTTTTCACTCCACCTCATTTCTCCCACCTCGGATGAGAAGATGCGGGAGGATGACCGCGTGGCCATCCACGAGGCCATGGAGCAGCAGACCATCTCCATTGCTAAGGTGAGCTGTGGGTGCGTGTCGCCCCAGGGCAGGAGCCTGACTTGCTGCTGGGTTTCCCCGAGAGCCCAGCAACCAGCAGTCATGCTTCCTTTGCCAGAATTGCACATTTTAGTGTGGCTTGTCCAGGCAGTGGTTTTGATCATTACTAGTTTCTCTGATCTGAGACTGGTCAGCTCTGCCTGTAGGCTTTGGGTTGTCTTCTCTCAGGCAGCGTGAACATCAGCAGGACTGAAACAAGCTCCCTCTGCTCTGCCTGTCCTCTTCTCCTCTAGATTTAGTAGTTCTGCTGATATCCCTGTGTCACAGCCTGATGTCTCTTCTTTTTTCTTCCTTCCCACTGCTCTCCACACCCTCAGAAGAACTACAGAAACTGCCTGACATCCTAGTGCCTGGTCTTCTCTCAGATCAGAGTTTCTCTTCGTTTCCACTGCTCAACCTTTTTTTTGTAACACCTCCGCTCTCTCCTGGTCGCTGTGGCTCACCCCTTAGCTGTTCAGTCCCTGGTAACAGAACACCCACCACAACTTTTCCTTGCTGGTCGCTCTTGCCCTACTACCTGCAAACCTGCACTTTGCCCCCGGGGCTGCCCAGGGGGCTCAACCCCAGCCACCCAGTTTCTGTCTCAGGTTGCAAACTTGGTGATAGGGTCTTGTGTGTCCTTGCCCTTGACATGAGGTTTTAAATGAAGTTACTCAGTGCTCAAGTCTCAGCTGAAGCCAGTCCTCTTCCAGGACATGTGGGTCCAGCCTCATGTAGCTCCTGTGCTGACCCCTCTCCAATGTGGAACTGTTACAGAGTAATTGGGTGCTACTTAAGGGGTTTTATTTAAATGCAAGTGATTGAGGATAAGTCCTTGCAAACTGCTTTGGACCTTTCAGTACCAGCTAATAGCCTTCTAGCTCTGCTGTGACATGGACATGGACTTGACCCCATCCGTTTCTCCTTCCCCCCCACAGGCAGGAATCACAACCACACTCAACTCCCGCTGCTCAGTGCTGGCAGCTGCCAACTCCGTCTTCGGGCGCTGGGACGAGACCAAGGGTGAGGAGAACATTGATTTTATGCCCACCATCCTGTCCCGATTTGACATGATCTTCATCGTCAAGGATGAGCACAACGAGGAGCGAGACATGGTGGGTGAGGGCATGTGGGTGCAGCTGGGACTCGTGGTGCCCCATTTTTTCAGGAGGGGGAGGTAGGGGTGTTCCTGCTGCCTGACTGCCTTCTGCTCTCCTAGACACTGGCCAAGCACGTGATGTCCTTACACGTGAGCGCCTTGACGCAGACCCAGGCCGTGGAGGGCGAGATTGAGCTGAACAAGCTGAAGAAGCTCATCTCCTTCTGTCGGACGTGAGTGAGAGGCATGACTTTTTGGCAGTGCCTGGGCTGCACGGTGGGAGGCAGTGGTGAGAAGCGAACCACGCAGCTGATATTTGCAAGTGCTCAATCTGGGTGACCTTTTTTTAACTCCTGCCTTGAAAAAAGGGAAGTGAGAGCAGCTTGCAACAGTGCCACAGCGTGGCCTAAGGAAGCGAGGGGTGCCCGGGGACACCCCTGCCCAGGGGACCCTCCCAGGCAGCGCTGCATCCAGCTCCTGTCCCCCCTTGCAGGAAGTGTGGCCCTCGGCTGTCGGCGGCGGCGGCAGAGAAGCTGAAGAACCGCTACATCCTGATGCGGAGCGGCACTCGCCAGCACGAGCAGGAGAGCGACCACCGCTCCAGCATCCCTATCACTGTCCGGTGAGCAATCCCACCCTCCTTGCCCCACTAAAACTCTCAGGGTTGGGGTTGCATCGCTGGGAGTCACCTGGGGTAGCCCAGGAAGGGGGTTAGTGTGGTGCTGGGGTTTGGGGGGAGCCCTCTGTGAACAGGGCAACACTGGAGGTGGTTTGGGGTGGGCAGGAGGTGCCTGGAGTTCAGTAGGTGGGGGTGTCAGGAGTCGGGGGGAAGGAGAAGACCCCTCGGAGCCGCAGTAGAAAGCAGGTTGTTCTCCTTTGGCCGCAGGCAGCTGGAGGCTGTCGTGCGCATTGCTGAGTCCCTGGGGAAGATGAAGCTTCAGCCCTTCGCCACCGAGGCGGACGTTGAGGAGGCCTTGCGGCTCTTCCAGGTGTCCACGCTTGATGCAGCCATGTCGGGCAGCCTGTCAGGTGAGGGGGAGATGCTCTGTGCTGGGAGCAGGAGGGACATGCTGGGCCTGGCTGTTCAGGGCAAGGAGAGATGAGCTCCCTTCCCAGGACCAGGCTGGCAGGGGCAGGGGATGCTACCTGCTTTCTGAGCAAAGGCAAAGCAATGCCTGTGGCAGCAAGGGGCCATCATGGCCGTGGGGCTGTGGCTCACAGGGAGGGCAATGCCAGATGACACTGAGGGTCTCCACCTGTGCTGGGCAAGGGAGGGATGATCTGGCCCCTTGTGGTCCCAAGGGGAGAGTCCAGTGCTGTAGGTGGTTCCCCAACCTGTTTGTCCTCCAACCTCCACCCCCATAGGGAGGAGACAATGTTTCCTTGGGAGGCAGCGTGGCACAAAGGGTTTGAAGGAAGCTCCAGCAGTCAGGTCCATGTTCAGCTGTGTCTTTGGAGCTCCACAACCTTTGATGGTGGATTTGCTTATGGGTTCCATAAAGTCTGAGACATGCAGGTGTTGTGGGAGGGACAGGAGATGGGCACTCTGGCTTTGAGAGTGATGTCTGAGTGGCACAGAGAGCTCACACAGCCTCTCCCTCCAGGGGCAGAAGGCTTCACGACACAGGAGGACCAAGAGATGCTGTCCCGCATTGAGAAGCAGCTCAAGCGCCGCTTCGCCATTGGCTCTCAGGTGTCGGAGCACAGCATCGTCCAGGACTTCATGCGGCAGGTGGGCCAGGGACCCTGTGGAGGGTTGGGCTGTGAAACCAAGGACCTCAGACTGCCGCTCAGGGGATGAAACCCATTCTCCAAGAGGCGGCTGGAGAGCCTTTTGGTCATACTTGCTTTTGAAGTTGTTTGTAGGGAGTTGTGTGCAATGTGATTGCAGAGTTTAAGGGGAGCGAGGCGAGAAGTCATTTTTCTCCAAAGGCACTGAGGTTTGGGGCTGTTTGGGTAGGTTGGGGTCCTACCCTTGAAACCAGAACCGTTTGATTTGTGAGACTGGCTATAGTCAGACCTGAAATAGTGAAAGGGGAAAGGAGCATCAGCACCTGGTGCCACCGGGCTCCCTCCCTCCAGAGAGGCACAGCCAGGCTTTAGCAGTGGTTGCAGGTTCCCGATGGGCTCTGGTGAGCTTTTGCCTGCCAGCTCATCTCCCCCTGTTCTCCCCTTTTCCAGAAATACCCAGAACATGCCATCTACAAGGTGCTGCAGCTGATGATGCGGCGGGGGGAGATCCAGCACCGCATGCAACGCAAAGTCCTCTACCGCATCAAGTGACCTCCCTATCCCACAGGTGGGGAGGGAACTGCTGCTGCCTGATGCCTGCCCACATGCAGGCAGAGTGCCCCGTGGGGTTGGAACCTGCTCCTGGAAGAAGCTTTTCCTTGGGGAGCCAGACAGCCCAGGGCCTCCCTCTTGAACCAGGGTTTGGGGTGGTCAGGATTCCCCTTGAGTGCTCTGTCACTGTGTCACGTCGATGTTTCTCTGAACTTCAAAAGCTTTTAGTTTGTATTAAAATAAAAACTGATATTTGTAGCCCAGGGTCTTTGGCTGCCCAGAGGGACGGAGGGAATGTATCTCCTTCCCCCTTCAGAGGCAGTGCAGGATTTCGGTTGGAAAGGCATCCCTCCTGCTCACCCTGTGTTACCCACTGCCCAGCGCCCACCCTGGGGACTTGCCTCGAGGCACGACGCAACCCCCTGGGCAGGACCAGCAGCCCTGAAGGCAGAAACTCATTTCTTGCTCAGGGTTTGATCTGTCTATTAAGGCATAAATCCTGTTGGTGCAGGCTGCCCTGTTGGGCTCAGTGGTGTGGGAGGCACCTTACCCAGTCACTGTGTGCAGGCTGCTGCTGTCTTCCGTGTCTGCCAGCAGCAGCGAAGGAAATGACCTGCTGTTCCCTGCTTCAAAGCTGCTCTCTGCTTGTGCCTCCTTCCCCTCTCCAAGGGCTGCAGCAGGCAAATGCTTTCCCCTGCAGTGTAAATGGCTGCGTGAAAGCCTTGCTGGAGGTATGGGCAGAGGCCTCCGCTTGCCCTAGTGAGGATGGGGATGTGCGGTGATGCCCAAGAGCTGTGTACCCTCCTCCAAGTAGCTTCTGCCACCTCCTTCACGTGCTGACAGCTGTAGGGAGCGTTGTCCCACTCAGCAGGAGCCTCTCTTGGGCTCTCTGCCCCAGGGTGGTCTTGGGCAGCCACTCGCCCTTCTGCATTTGCTGCATAACCATGCACTTGCAAACTCTGCAGGTTTTTGTCACTTCTAGTAGTATTGGTTCTTGTAAGTGTCCTCCTGAAGACATAAGGTGTGGGTAGGTCCCTGCCCTCCGCAGCTCAGGGCCAGCTCGGATGTGTGAGAGTGCCGGTGGGGGACGCTGGAGACAGTGCAGTGTCAGGCATTGCAGGCGAGTGTAGCCGCTGTGGGTGCCAGAGAGGCTGCTGCCATGACTGCAAGTGACCTTCAGGCTGAAAAACACACCCCAGGAGAGGCTTCATTAGCAAAATAAATGTTCAGGGCCAGCAGAGGGTACTAGAGCCTTTAGGATGCTGGGCTGTGGCACTGCACGCAGTGCTGCCTCCTCCTCTGAGAGGGGAAACCAAGGGATTCCTTTGGGACAGGGTGGTGGGGTGCAGGGTGCACCCAGCCTGGCAGCTGTCACACAAGGGCTGGGCTCCCCTGTGACCCATGGGGGCTGAACAGTATCCCTGTTTGCTTCTGTTTGGGTGTTTTGAGAGGTGCATGGTGCACTTTGGACATGGCTAGAGCTGGTTATGGGGTCGGAGGTCCATCTGCAGAGGATGTGGCAGCGGTGGCCCTGACAAGACAGGCTGCATTTTGGAGAAAAAGCCCCCTGCTCTTTGTCCTCCAGTTTTTCAGATGGGCCTGACATTTTTGGAGGGCTGGAGGGGAGAGGAGGCTGGCCCAAAGGCTCCCTGCAGGGATAGGTCTCTGGAAAGCTCACACCGGTGATTTTATTGCCCTGTATTTTTGCAGGTGCCAGGCATCTTGCGGGGCTTCATGGAGCAAACAATGCTGGGGCAAAAGCAGGCACCCTTCTTTTCCCTCTAAGAAAAAGAGACGCCTTCGCTCCCCACACTGCTCCCTGGCTGGGGAGGCAGCTTCCCTGAGCTGCTGCTCCATGGAGATGATCAGCTCCGTGGAGGAGGAGCAAGTGGAAGTGAGAATAACAGGGCAAGATCTTCACCTGGAGACAGAAGTTCCCAAAACTGCCAGTGTCTGTTTGAAAGCATCCCACCCCCCTCACAAGCTCCCATGCTCCTGGTGAAGCATTCGATATTTTAGCATCAGGAGGTGGCCCATTAGAGCAGTGTCATCATGGCCCTGAAGCAGCAGCATGGTGTCATGGCTGCCATGTGCCGTAGCCAATGCAGCGCTGTAGCGACGGGTCCTACAGGTCTGTCAGCCCCTGCCACCCTTCCCCAGTACCTCTGTCCTTGCTTTGGAGATGCTGGCAGTACCTGTCTTACCTATGGTCCTTCTTCCAGAGGTGCAGCAAGAGCAAAGCAAACAGAGAGGTGAGTATGGGATCAGTACCCACAGCCTGCTGTTAATGCTGCCTCTGGAGGAGGCTGCGAGCGTCTGTTCCCAGGCTTGGAAGGAGCACCCAGTGATGGAGAAGGGCTGGGTGGGGTGTCCTAGGAAGGGGACTGGGGAGGGGAACACAGTGCAAAGGGTTCCATTTCCATCGCTTTTCTTGTTTCCTTCCTTCGTTTCCTTCTCCTTTCCTCCCTCCTTCCTCTCTCCCTTCCTTTCCTTCCTTTCCTTCCTTCCCTCCCTCCCTTCCTCCCTTCAGACCTTCCCCCATGATCTTTGCTCTGTGCTGGAGCAGTAGTGCATGGCTGGATTTTGGCTGCTGACTGCCAGTGGTGGTCATGTGGTGCTCACAGTTTTTAAAAGAGCCAACAACTTAAGGTACATCAAGCTATGCTGGGCGTTGGCAGGTGCGGAGGTTGGAAATTCTTTTTGTTGTTTTTTTTGTTGTTTTCATGACATGATAGGGAGCAGAGGTATATTTCTGTGACGGGGATCAGAATGATTGATCTCTTTGTGCTATGAAATGTGTTGATTATATGGTACGAGGTTATGTAAGTGTACGTACAGCTTGAAACAACATTGTTTAGCAACTAATGTATGCAGCTTTATCACAAGAAGTGGAGCTGGGATGTGCGCAACTGGCATTATCTTGGAACTCGAGATCATTGATTAGTAATGGCTTGTTTTGATCGTCACACTGCAGATAGAAATTTTGGGAGGAAAAGCAGTTCTCATTTGGGTAGAGTGGTAGTGCTTGGTAGTATCTACTTGATAAGGGATTGGTGGTCTTCCTGGTGAAGATGCCCAGATTTTTTCTCAAATGATAGCTACTTGATAAAGGAATGGTCATCTTCCTGGTGAAGGTGTCTCTTCTTGGTCACCCCATAGGTTTTGGCATGCTGAGACTTGGGACAGAGTCCCTGTCCGGGTGTCCTTAGATGACCAAGAATACTGTTCTCAAATCCAAGGCCAACAGGGAGAGTAAAATCAGACAGATGTAGCCACTTCACATCTGAGCAGCGTAGCATTCCCCTACCTAGCCTACAGAGCTGACCTTGTCCCTTCCCTAACTCAGCGCTATGTCACTGGCACAGGAGGCCTCTTCCCCACCCGTGGCTTGTCTCCTTGGGAAGTACAGTTGGGTGAGTGCAACCACACCAAACCAGGCAACCACCAGGGATGCTCAGGTGCCTTTGATTCAAAGCTTGGGCTTGTGTAGGAGCCACCCACCTCTTGCCACATGAATTAGCCCCCGAAGAACTTGCAGATTACATGTAATTCTGCATGAGATGTGTTAATCTGTGTGAGTGGAGGGGAGTTTCTCACTCCGAAGAGATCCAGTGCACTGGGTTCTTGCCAGTCTTTTTGGTTCTCCATGGGAGGGCTGGGTTGGGATTCATCTGACCTGACATCAAGAGCTGTGTCTGAGCAAGGCTCTCGCTGTGTCAGTGCAGGGGAGTGAGCGCTTCCAGACAGCAAGTTGTTTTATCCAAAGTAAATGTTTAAGAGAAACTAGAGAAGCTGTGCCCTAATTGCATTTGTTTTCTCTCTGTTGGCTACAAAAGGAGGTCAGGGCAACTAGATAGAGTAGGTATTTTTGCATTATAGGCATCTCAAACTGGGGACATGTGCGTGTCCTTCATTCTTGTGTGTGGCACTGCTGTATTGGAGGAGAAGGGCTTTGGTGAAGGCTTGCTTTGAGTGGCTGACTTTAGGGCAGCTTCACTAGGTTTGATTCTTTTTCCTCTTATACCAAGCTCATCAGAAGATCTCTGTGGAAATGTCAGTGGAGCTCCACTACTGTAAAAGCCAGCAAAGCTGAGTCATCAAGTCTGCACTGCTCAGATTTCTTCCATCTCCGTGTAGGATGGGAGCTGTTGCAATGCAGCAACATAACCTCTGAGCGTGTTGTGAGTGTCACTTCCTCCGTAAAATAAATCAAAACCAAACTGCAGAGTCCTGAGGGCTATTGCTCAAGGATGTGAGATAAACACTGGCAAGCAGTATATGCTGATATGGGCAATGTGAGAAATGATCTGAGCTGGTCCACCAGGCGCTGACCTCAGACAAAGGAAGCCGGGGTTCCTTCTCCCTTTCTGCTGCTGACTTACTGGGCCAGTTGAGCAAGCAACTTCATCTCATTGTGCCTGGTACAACGGTAGCCTGATCTCAGTGGCAGAGTCTACCTGCTGACATAAATAACATTAACGTGAGCTAGGGCCTCTCCAGCCCTTGCCAGGGTAAGAACTGATCTCCTGGAGGCAGGGAAATCCCTGTGCTTTGCTCTGGACAGTGCCAGAAAAGACCAAGAGACAAAGGGAGACATCTCTGGGAGGGAGGCCGTGGTGCAGCCGTGCCGTGCCGTGCTGCCATGACAACACCGTGTGGAACGGCACACACGTGTCATGGCTCTGGGTGCCTGTGATGTGGTCTGCTGGGGGCGTCTCACGTTGAGTTTCAAGTCCTTTAGGAGGTTTGACTAAGGGCCTGTATCCCCTAATTCTGGGCTAGGTTCCTTCAAAATCCCAAACCACTCATTCTCCCACAGCTGTGATGTACAAATGCCTGCTACTGCTCGTCGTCCCATTTTGCCCATCCCTTTGCAACATACTTTGCTCCTTCCTGTGCACCTCTGCTCCAGGTCTCTCCCAGCAACACCAATCAGTCCATTTGCTCTTCCTCCAGCCCACTGCATGCCTCATGCCTGCTCTCTCTTCTCCTCTGCATGGTCATCCCCTCCTATTCCCCTTCCTAGGCATTGCGGTCAGTCCCTGGTCACCTTACAGAGCACCCAGCACAAGCCTCCCATTTCTGTTTTCAGGCCTGCCAGCTTCACAGGCAGGCAGGACACTGGGGTATGACAGGCTGGATCAGCTCTCAGGGCTGCCTGGAATGGGTAGGAATGGGACACCAAGGGTCATGTGTCAGAGAATATCCCCTGGATCATCTGCTGCTTCTTGGCCATTCCTCTCCCCCCTGCCCTTCAGCTTTCATCTGGCCAAGCTGCTCCACCTCTCCCTGTTCTTGATCTTTACCTCATCTCACCGCCCTTTTTTGTTTCTACCTTTTTTTTTCCTTTTCTCAGACTCCTGTGTGGGCAATTTGGCCAGAAAGCACGCAGACCTCTGGCCAGAAAAGCCAGGCGATACTGGTTTATACGCCCTTTGCACCACACACTTTTGGGCCCTCAGAATGAAAGCAGGAGCATTATCCTGCCTGCCTTGATCAAAGTATCTATGAAATGCTTGCCGAGTGGAAAGCAGGTCTATCCAGCTGGCCACATGCTGCGTGCTCATCAGCATCTAGCACCTCTGCGGTATAAATAGGCATCTATAAATAGATACGTAGGCATCTTTCCTTTCTGGAAATCCTTCACTTGATGGAATCTGTCAGGTCTCAGACTGCACCTGGTACTTTTGGATTCTGTCACAACTGACCATAAAGATGAACTTCAGTATATCACTAGGACTATGGAGTTAAACACACGCTACTTGAAATACTTACAAAGTTTTTAGAGCGACAGTTGACAGGTCATCTAGCATGCAGGTAATATCGCCATCTTAGACCCTTGCACCAGAATAAGGTGCGCATTCAACATTATCAGTTATCTTCTATTTGTGCTTTGTAATAAGGAGGTGTTTGGTGGTCTGACCAGGAGTGCAGAGACTGTCACCAGTCTGGGAGGTTCACCATTTCTGGTGAACCAGTTCTGGTGAGGGCCTGTGTTGGGGGGAACCAAAGGACACAAAGAGGGGAACAGCTTTCCCAGCGCCACATGGCTCTCATAAAGTGGTCCAGGGCAGAGCCTGATGCTCAGTCCAGATCTTTCATCAGCAGAGTTGCTGCAATGGGGGAACTACAGTGTCTGATTTACCTGGATTCTCCCGAGTCAGGCAATTAAAATACAGTTTCCACAGCAACATCACTACTGCCACACTGCACCAACGTCACTTTACTGTACCCTGTTCAGGTGCAGATGCAACTCAGAGTAATAGATACATCACGTGGAAAGAGGGTGAAGCTTCCCCAGTCTTGAGTTGAAGTGAAACTTGAGGTGTTGAGGTCAGAAGGCTCCTTTTGGCCCAGCTCACCTGACCTCCTGCACGACACAGACCCTAGAGGTCCAGCCAAGGAGCCCAGCAATCAAAGCACTCCATGGGCAAAAGCAAATTCTTGCTGGCTGCCTTCATTTGATGTAAAATCTGTTTGCTTTCCAAGAAGGTGAAAAAGTAAGGACTCTAAAATGGCCAAGGGGCTCAAAGTTTTCCCTGATGAATGTCACCAACTGGTAGGAAGGCAAAGTGCAGAAGCACATGTATTCATGGCTGGGACTGCACAAAATAACCACGTGTGGTCATGCAGAATCAGACAAGACAGATCTGCACCTGTATTTCACATGACCTGGCAGGTGTATTGCCACAGTGCCTCCCCATGCCATGGTATTTGACTGTTTTCCAAAACCTCAGTGGAGAAACCAGGACTTCTGCTCTTTTGTCTCTTGCACTGGAGAAAAGGGTAACATTAGGTCAGAGAACCAGCTCAGAAGGAGAAGCCCAGCATTTGAGTCCCTGCTCTATGAGAAAAAACAGAAGACCTATTTGTTTGTGGCTCATGCTGCATGCCCCAAACCCAGAGAGGCACAATTTACAGTCATGACCCCTTCACCTTTCTTGCTCCTCAGAGGATAAAATGGTTTCCTGTTTATTCCAATGGGCAGCTGTTGTATCCACAGGGGAGAGCAGCACTCATGGTTAATATGGCTGATGTCCAGATACGTTTAGCAAAAGTTGCTTGTTTGTTTGCTGGGCCATCCAGCAGCTGCTGAATGTCCTGCCTTTGGGAGCAGGAGACTCCCAGGCAATTCTCAGATGCTTGAGCATGGGAGAGGACTCGCTCCCCCATGCTGGGATCAGCAGGCAGGAAAGAGGTCCTGAGGGCTTCTTCAACCTCTGCCGTGTGCTGGAGTATATCAGGAGCTATAGGGCCTTCCTTCACCTTCTCCACCTGGTTCATCTGTGCCCCAGGGACATTCCGCGTCACCCATGGGAGAGCAGAGGCAGTGCACACTATCTTGGAGTCTCATAACCTCAGCAAATGCTGCTAGACATGAGGTGGGATTGCCAAAGCTGTGAGACATTGAGGACCGGTGAAGGAAACTCCCTGTAGTCAGTGCCCAGGCAAGAGAATGCTGGGGATGTGGGCAATCCCTGGACATCATCAGAGAAATATTATCACCATGGGAGCCACTCCTTGGGCTGCTTTTGTGGTGACTTGGACAGAAGAAAGTGTCCCAGGATGCAGAGGATGCAGCCCTCGGGGAGTTCCCTGCCGGGCATACAATCAGCATAGGCCATTTTTGGTCTCCTCCATCAACATGGAAGAGGCAGTTAAAATTCAACGTCCTTGGGAAGGAAGCATCAAAGACTATTAAATGCAGGAGAAAGACAAAGCCTGCTGCTTCCTGTGTCTGCATGTTTCTCTTTTGACATCAAGAGCAATTCTCACGTTTGCTTTCCTTCTTTGCTTCTGCGTGGCAGGGCTGTGTTGCCTGTTTGTGTTTTTAAATGCCAGAGTGACCCAGATTTAGAACAGGCAGGTGGTGATCCAGGCAGTGGGTTGGTATCTGACTCTGCTTATGCAGTCAGCTATGAATTGCTGGAATGGAAAGAAGTCAAAGCCTAATCTACAGTGACCCGTACACGAGCATCAGAGTCACCGTCAGTCTGGAACTGGAGCACTGAGACACAGGCTGCAAAGTGGAGACATAGCAAGCTAGCCTAATGAATCAATCGTGTCCTCTGGTCAAGCAATAGCTGCTACCAACCCTGTATCCACTCATTGGCTTTGCTTTTCAGCAGCACCTGCTGTGCGCATCTCCAGGCTGGGAAAGAGGCTGGCTCACAGGCAGTGCAATAGCTGAGGGCTTTGGAGAACCCCTATTGAAGTGGTAATTTGTTTTAAGCATGTAAACCACCTGCTTATTAAATAAGAAAGGATGTAAATGGTTCTGTTCTGGGTCCCACAGTGAGCAGCAAGAGGTAGGTGAAGTCCATACAGCCCAAATTGCTCTAAATGAGCCAGCTTTGCTGATTTTTCTGGCTGCTTTTGTGGACTCACTCATGTGAAGGTGACAGCAGAGCAAAGGGCTGTTGGAGCAGTTGAAGGCTGCCCGGACAGTGCATGTGAGAAGACCGATGGGTGCTGGTGGAGGCAGGGGAAATACAGGGCTAACAAGGGCTGCTGAGAGGCAAGAGGGGAGACCTTGTGTAAAGCATGCCTGTACAATCTCAATCCTCAGTCCTAAACTGGTTCCTAGTCCCAGCAGTGACTTGGCACCTTGCAATCAATAACATATCTATCCTTTCAAACCCTTTGGTGGTAGAGAATTTCGGTCATCCCTCCTGCAGAGGCGGGAGTTGGGGCACAGGAAAACAGCATGTCTTAGCTCAAGAGTTAACCACAAAGAAGGACAGATGAAATACAGCTGCTTCAATTCCAGGCTCTGCTTGTGAGGATTTCCTTCATCCTACAGATGCCACATCCATAGTATTTTTTAATCTTCCTGAACTCTCCCCTGCTCTTTAAGAGGCAGAGAAACATATGTCATGACTTTTCACCTCCGTAATGTCCCCCTCCTTCTGTTGTTAGCTCTTTTTTGTTTTCCCACCTTTTTTCCATCTCAAGCCTTCCTCTCCATGTAGGCTGAATCACAGCCCTCTGTGGGGAACACCTCTGCTCCACAAAAGGCCAGTGACACGGTGAATAAATCCCCTCTGAAGAGTTTTGCCTGGCTGATCTATATTTGCTGCTGCTTCAATTATGTCTCCTCAGCAACTTTAATGAAATGAAAGCGAATTTTCCTGCTCATGCCATTCACACTAATTTGTGGCAGGATAGTCTTCCCAGTACTGATTTCCCAGGTTTCACTCTCAGTCCCTGCATTAGCAGCAGCAGTGTGCCATGCTCACCTCCATGCTATCATCCTCTTGCTGCCCCTTGCCTGTTCTCATCCTGTCTTGTGCTCCTCACCCTGTGCCTGTGGTGCATGCGTGGCCTCATGCTGTGCATTTCCTCAGAGCCACCAGCTTCTGCTCAACGCTTACCCGGCCACCCCTCTGGGGCCTCTTCCACAACCTGTTCGCTCTTTCTGCTGGATGCAGCATGCTGCTGCCTCCCAAAGCTGTTCACTGTGTTTGGGAGTCAGCTAGAGCCCGTAGGCAGCCAAGTGACGGTGATGCTGTGCCCCTTTCATGCTTCTAGTCAAGAGGAAGGTGGGAATGACCCCAACTAAAGAGCTGTTATGATTGTTGGTGGTGATCATGTTGATTGCAGTGGGATTTCAGGAAGAGTGTGGAGCCGGACCCCACTGTCTGGGAAGAAAGGAATCCCTGCTTCAGTGCGTTTCAGCCAAATACATTGACAAATAGCAGAGGTGAGAACTGTAATATGTTAGCGAGGGAAAAAGTGATTGCAGTGCTTCTCTGCAGAAGTTAAAGGGGCTTCTGTTTAAGCGTAAGTTAAGTATCAGAGCAATGTTGATCTTATGAATGAAACACAACATCTCCAGGGGCTTATTTCTATATCAGGCACTAATTTACTGTGTGACCTTCAGTAGTTCATTCAAGCCCTCTCTGCCTCGGTCACTTCTTGTGTCAAACAAGCCCAGTGACAAATTCCTTTCTTGTGGAGGTCTTGTGAGGACTATGCATCTCCACGAGATCCTCAAGGGATGCATCAAAGGCAAAGCATTTTTTCATCGAAATCACATTTAATATCCCCAGTGATGTAATGTGGCACATCAGCTCGCCTGTGCTGAGCCTGGAGCCTCCCACTCAGAGCCCATCCCACCTGCCTTGCGCGAAGGCGTGTGTTGTCCCTCTGCAGCCACTTCTCAGCACGGTTCCTTCCTCTCCCTCTGCTTCCTTGGGTATCTTTTTAGCCTCCCTAACATCTTCTCTCGTGCTGTAGCACACCGGTCTTCAAAGAAGAGCCCTTGCCTTGACACAGATGGGCACAGCCAATCACTTCCCTTCACAGGGAGATGTTGCCTCAGCAACCAAAGTTTTGAAGTCGGGCAAAGTTCTGAAAAAATAAAACCCAATTGTGATGGGAAACGACACTCCAGAACAAATGTACCATGTTGCCATGGCAGCCTGAATACTTGCACGGAACGTGGTGTTTTGAAAATATAAAAAGACTGTGCTTCAAGCGAGTCCAACTAACTTAATGCCTTTGTCAGGTAGCTGCACAATGCCAAGTGTCTGGTGTTTATATTTTATACCTGGCATGTGAGTGTCTCCATCACTTCTGAAATGGAAGTAGCTTCTGCTGTCAGTCCAACAGAGGACTATTTGAGACTGCAGGTTTTTCTGGGTTGCCTGGTCTGGTATCGATCTGTTGGGGTTATTTCTGTTATTTGAAGTCCATCAGCTCTTGGTTGTCTTGGTTTCCACGTCTGTGTTTTATCTGTTATTTCATTTGGTGCACTTTTATGCCACAATGTCTGGGCTAAAAACAGCAGGTGATCTATTCAAAAACATGGATCCTCTTCCTAGTCCCACAATAATCCATGCCTTGCTTTTGAGCCATGAGGTGCGTGAGTGGCTTTTAGGGACCACAGCCTGCTTCATTCAGCTCTGTGAGTTGAACCAGATGTGACTTTTCTCCACCAGGCAGGTGTCTTCTAATTATAGTGAGGAAGAGGAATAACCAGCCTGAGGGTATTCCTGTGCCTGTTGGATGGACTCTCTTTGCAAACCCAAAGGTGAACTGAACTCCTGTGAGAGTCTGTAAGACCATCCAGATCTGGAGTTCATCACCATTTCCCCTAGAAAGGCCGGATTCTCATTTGGCATCTAATTGGTGGCATCTTCCCTGTGGCCTGGGAAGCTGGGAAGAGCAGAAGGAGAGAGGGAAACTGGATTTCAGTGATCTGTTGCTGTTATTCTTCACTGTCTCAGGCAGCCAGCCCTCTGGTAAAAGCAGTGTGGGTAGGAAAAGGGCTGTGAGATCCAGAAGGAAAACAGCCACTGGCCCAGTCCTGAGAAGATTAAATCCCAAATGGCTCACAGGAGGAGGGGAATTCTCAGTATTTAACTGAGAAATAATCTGTGGCCCTGACACCACATTTCATTCCTTGCTGGTGAACCCTTACCGAAAGCTGAGCACGGGGACAGCACTCTCAGCTGGGCAGAGCCAACTAATGCCTTTGGCGGAGTCAATCCTCCTCTGTTGGCAGGAAAACACACCAGCTGAGGACCCACCATGCTGCGGGTGCAGTGAGGCCAGTGATGGACGCCCATGTGCCAGCCTGGACTGGGTACATGCACAGAGCACCGTGCTGCGAGGACTTCCCACCCTAGGCTGGGCCACAGCTCAAAGATCACGTTCCACCATCATCCGTGAAGACCTTGTGTTTTCCCTTGTCCACTGGAGTGTATGTTTCTATTGCCCGATCCACCCTTGCATCATATCATCTATGGTTTTGCTTCATCTTCGTTAGCCTCCTCCCCGTTGCCCTGGGTGGTCCAGTGTTGGCTGCTGTTACTTGTAGGCTGTGTGGGAGTGACCTAATTTGGAGAGACTGTAGAAGGAGCATCAGGAAGCCTGCAGGGGAGCAGGGATTTCTGTGCTCCTTGGCAGGAGCTCAAGCCACATACCCAACCCCTGCAGCTTCTGGGCTCTCTTCCCCGGGTCACCTACTCCCCTGGTCCGCATGTACATCTCACCCCAAACTGCTCCTCTCCAATTAGAGTATTAAGGAGATGGTTTATCTCAAGTGCTTTGGAGAGGGCGTCACTGTTCTTAACTTAATTACTTGGCGTTGCAAAGGTTTCTAGTCTCTCATTTCCCCTTGACAGTTTTATTATGGAAATATTTTTACTCTGGGCTCTCTCCTTTGTGTTTTTGTGTGGCGTTTACAATAGGGGCTCCTCAGTGCTTGTTCCCAAGCAGCTCAAATGAGAGATTGGCTTTAGACAAAACACGCAGCTGGCTCCAAGGAGGCAAGCAGAGAAATGCCGACTGTTTCAAAAGAACGCACTCTGCTCAGCTCCAGCTCCCCAGCCTCCAGTCCCCACACCTGCCTTTTCTTCTCTTGCCCTCGACACCTGCAGCAGACTCGAGAGAGAGGACCGGTCCTGTGCCCAGTGCCAGGTTCTTCTTTGCAGCAGTGCCCTCCCCATGCTATTTGGGACTGCAGGGCTATGTGCTTTGTCCCTCATGGGAGTGCCCTCTACCACTCTGCCTAATTTCTGCTTCTTACCTACTGTTTGTACAGAGCCATGCCAATGGATGGAAAAGTATGGTACTTACCAGGCAGATGAAGATGGGATCTGGGGAAGGGTGCGAGAAGAAATGGAAAGGACGTGAGGTCACTTCAAATGTTTATTTGAAATGGAGCCCTTGATCTGAGCTCGTTTGATGTCTGTGGCAGTTTTCCTGGAGACTAATTCCACAATTACACAACAAAAAAACTGTATAAAATCCATAATCATCAGTACATTTGGGATTGTTCCAGTTTATCGGAAGAGTGCTCGCTTGTGCTCAAGCCTACAGCAATCCCATTCAGGAGGTTTATTTTGTCCCATGAGGGCTAAATATGTTTCTGAGACCCATACTTTATAGACTTAGAGGGACAGAAACCTCTTCTCAATCTATAGAAGAAAAAAGGAAAAGCTATTTCTGGCAAGCATCATTTACCGAAATTAAAGTATCGCCCTGCCTGTGATCCTGCCCACTGCGTTTTGTTATTTTACATGGAACGGGTCTGTCTTCTGACTGTGTACGTGGTGTAAGGGTATCACAGTCACCATATGAGGGACAGGGCATTGAAAGTAGATGGTGTGTACCCCAGCCTCAGCCGGTCACCCTGCCCCAGCGGTGGAGGCTTTCAGGAAGTGGGATCTGTGTAGGGTGTTCAGATAAGGAATGAAGGTCGGTTTCATGTTATGTTAGTATTTTCCCTGGGGTTGTAGTTTGTATTAGTAGGCATAAGTAAAGCTGGATTGGTGGGAATGAAGCAGAAATGGTTTCCTAGAGAAGTCGCAGTGGATCCATGGTTGTTGCTTTGCTAATACTTTATTGCTCAGAGTTGACTCACTGTCCGGAGGGGACCTGATCAGCAGTGGCAGAGTCTGCCTTGCAGGACAGAGCCTGGTGACGTGGGTTTTTCCAGGATGGTGAAGATGGCCACATGCCGTTACCTCTGACAGTTCCTCACAGGACCTGTAAGTAAGGTTTCTGCAGGTAGGAAGTGTTGTGTGACGATGTGGTTGCCTGCAGTTTTGGTGCATTGCTTGGGTTTTGCCACTTTTGATATGTGCAAGAATTTGTGTGTGCATGTGTGTGTGTGCGCATGCATGCACTCATCTGTAAGTTGTAAATCACCATGCCCCTCAGCCGAAGGAAACTGTAGCTCCTTGTTCCCAAAGACCCCTGAGAACTGCCAGCTGAAAGTAACCAGGGAGACTTGCAATTTCCCACATCCCAAAATAGGAAAATGGCTGCAATTTTTTGCCATACTTTATTTTTTTTTAAAAAGGGCCTCATGGCTGAATGAATCCTTGCTTTCTGGTCTCAGCAGCTGGCACAAACCTCTGTTTATAGTGTGTGTATAGATGTGAAGAACCAGCCCCAGTCCTGGGACTGGATCAGTCCACAGGCTCCTGCCACCCCTGGACTGCTGAACTGAAACTGTGGGAATTAAATATAAAGTCAGGGAGGGAGGAGAGGGAAGAGGGAGCTGAAGGTCACACCAGATTTTGGCACCTGTGGGACAGAAGGGAGGGTGGTATCGCTGACAGTGCCAGAAAGAAGGAGGAAGGGCAGATGAGGAAGGAGAGATTAGGTGTTTGGTGCTAGTGGTTGCCACAGATTATGCAGAAGGAAGTAAGAGAAAGGTCATGGGGAACCTACATCAAGGAGGAAGATCAGGGAAGGGACATTGCAGACATGCCAGAGGAAAAGACAGTAGCTAAGGGGACAAGAGTGGGGTGGTTGCTGGGGGGGGCAACAGAGGAGATGCCAGTGAGGCTGAAGAAAGGGGGTCAGAAAGAAGGTGCTTAGGGAGGGACCGAGGAGTCTGCAGCCAGTGCAGGTTCTTGATGGGGGCTGAGGCAGGTCCAGCAGACCAAGGCAGGGGTCGTTAGCATGTGCCACTGCGCTACCTACACCTATGCTGGTGTAGGGTTGTTCCAGCAGTGGACAGTCCAGCAGTCCTAGGAGTGACAGCAGGACACAGAACCAGTGTAGGCAGTCAGCTTTGGAGCTGACTCAGGTCACAGACTGCCTTGGAGCAGCAGGAGGTAGCTGATAGGGCTTGCTGCCCTGGCTGGGGAAGAAAACCCAGGAGACATGAGCAGTGACAGAGCAGCAGTGAGCAGGGTTGGGTTGGATCCAGAAGGAAAACAGCCACAGCTTGCAACCACTACAAAAAATGTTGCTGCACGCTCACAGTAAACAGATGCTAGCTGTTGGCAAGCCACACGCTTGGCCAAGTTGGAAGAAGTGCCAGCATGCACCCTGCCATTGAACAGCATGCTTTCTCCCTGGCCTCCTCTACATCCAAGGGACCTCTAGTCCTTAAACACAAGGACATTGGTTACCAGGAGATATGGGCTCCTTCTGGACATTAGCTCTCCACCTAAAAGCTATCTGTCCTCCAGCATGGCATGCTGTGATATCCCTGAGCTAGTAGGACTAGATACAGCCCAGCTCCTTGCAACCAGGGCAGAGCCTGTCTTGGACCCCCAGGGCTGCACTCCTGCTTCTTGTGTGCATCCCTGAGGGCCTCTAGTTTGGCCCTGCACTGATCTGGGCTTCACGTGTGACCATTCTAACAGCCAGTGAGAGATGCAATGTTAAAATGGGTTTTCCAGCAACTGTTTCCTCAACAGAGCTCTCATCCCTAAAGAGATGAGGGCCAGCATCTCCTCTTGGGACCAGTTTGCACCCAGCCCCAAGCCCGAAAGCACTATTACTGTGCAGAGGCAGCGGCAGCATAGCTCCCGTGTCCAGGGGAATGTGCAGAACACAGCAGAAAGAGACGCAAGCGTGTTGATTAAGTTAATACCCAGGAACACCTGAAATCAGAAAGGAGGAGGGAAGCATTACCTCTAAGTACTGAGGCCATCAGGACAGACCTGGAGTACAGCAGAGTGGAACAAGCAACGACAGGTAGACTAAAATAAATCACTCAGAATAAGGTCGGTCATACTTGATTTGCCAGAGCCAATTTGTGGTGAGCACATAGGCTGTGACACGCAGCAGTGGCCACTTTCAGATGATCTATTTTGAGGCAACCGTGAATCTATCGTCTTGGGAACCATTGCCCTGAGAGCCTTCAGTCAGTGATGTCTAACACTGAGAAGGGTGGATTTCAGCAGAAATGGGATGGAGGGGGGCACAGGCAAGGGTCTTTGCATTGTTGATAGGCAACCCTGGTCAGCAAATGAAAAATTTCAGTGAAATAAAAAATTTAGGTTTGTTTTTTTTTAAACCTTCACATTCCTAATGTTTGCTTTGTCACAGAGAAAAGAAGAATGTTGGGATTTCAGAAGAAAAAAAAAATCCCTTTTTAATTTTCAATATTACATTTTTCACCAAAGCCAGGAATGAAAATTGGTGAAGATGGCTATCCGTCTTGGAAGAAAGAAAACAGATCATCTCTAAACACATTAAAGGAAAAGTCAGATGGCTTTCCACAACAGTGTTTTGCCATGCCATGTCCCAGGTCTCTCTCAGTTTGCACAGAGGGTCATTCCATGAGTACCCACTTAGGACACCCTTTGGTAACAACATCCTCTCATCAGAGTCTTCCTGGGACAGCCCGGACAACAGAACAAAACATTTCTTCTTATAAAAACAGCTCCCAGACAGTCTCTGGGCACTCTCAGTCTGCTTATATAAGTGGCTTTTGAGTACAAGATGTGGTTTGGTCATTACAAACTCCCATCCTTAAATAAATTTACATTGGTGCTTCATGGGGAATGTTTACTCCTGCTTCCCCGAGTTTCAGCCATCAAACAAATGGGCTTTGCTTAATGAAAAGCACTCTGCAGGAGTGCTCCCTTAGCTGGGAGATGGGGGGGTCAGGAAAAGAAATAAATAGGGAAATAAGAGATGTATTTCTTTTTCTCTATGAACTGCAGATTTGTGGCAGGATCCCCCATTCCGCAAATTTGTTATACATGGGGTTGTTTGATTTCAGAGTTAAAAATCCATTAAGCAAACTAATTCATTTTAAGCTTCCCACATGGATTTCAAAAAGGACAAGATATTCCTTTGCACTGCAGCACAGCTGGGAGTCTTTAATTATTTAATTCATTTTTTTCTTCTTTTCCTATCCTAGCAGGGTGGGATGTGTTTCTGAAGGATACTATACCTCTTTCTCGCCTGAGCAGGACTCCCTGTTTCATGGCAGAGAACAAGTCCACTTGAGAGGAGTCAGGACCTTTAGGGAAAAGGGTAATGTTACCGCGCTGCAGAAAACCCAGATTTAGCAGAGGGATGGTTACCATCACAACTGACCCTGTAAATGAATGTTCTTAAATATAAATCTCAAAGATTTAAAAAGATGCTGGTATTGACTATTAAACAGAGTCAAACTGTTTAAAAAATATTCTGAAGATTAGTGCTGGTGTGATAGCAGCCTCCAGACAGCGGTTCTCAGCCCTTTTCTGCTGGTGCGTTGTGTTTGCTCTGGCTGTAGGAACAGCACTGCTTCTAGTCTCAGCATGGCCGTATTCATAGAAGAATGCTCTCTGGGATCCTGGATCCTGAAGGCACGGCAGCAATTACAACTACATAAGCTATCAAGGAGCGGTTGCGTTCACAGCAGTGAGCTGCAAGATGAAAAGGACACCTGTTAGCAGACCCATACTTCTCCCTCTGCGCATCCAGTGTGGTGACAGAAACGAGAGTCACGATTTCCAAAGTAGGTTCATGTGATTCACATCAGCGGAGCTAAGGCAAATAAGGTAAAAACAGCCGTGGTTGTGCAAACCCAAGGTCCAGCTTTCTTTTGCCTCTTCCAGCAGACAGTTTTGCATGCATAGGGAAGAGTACAGCATGCAGGATAAATCTGGAGTGGTCTTGCCTCCGGAGAACCCTTCCAAAAATCAGTGGTTACAGGAATACCTGAGCTGGGAGATGCTTCTGTGTGACTATGTTTGATAATCACTGGGGAACCCGGTTATAGTTACCACAACACCTCAGCAAGAAGTTCCACTGCGCAATAATGAGCATTTTCTGCCAAGATTCAGAGACTTCTTACTGCTGTCATTTTAACTAAATTTTTATACTTGACAGTTTTTAAAACATTGTAAAATTATAGGAGAGTGAACTGGATGCAGTTCTGCATGTGTCGGATTGTGAGCTGAATTTGGTGTTTCAGCTTAGACTCTTTATTGTTAGAGAGAAATACTCCCAGCAGGCTGGTGATGAGCAAAAAAGCCTCCCAACCATAAAGGAAACAGAGAAAACAAACAACTCTGAACTCTGTTATTATTATTTATAAGAAGAAAATATTTCCTATTCCTAAGAAATAACATGCAAAGTTATTTTCATAGAACATTTTTGCAGAGCATCTCAGTGCTGAATTCTATGACCAAAAAAGGGTTTCTTGGTCTTTCTGAACTGCTTTTCCCAAATCCAGGTAGCATATAGGATTTCCAGTGATCTCAAACACTTAATTGGCCAGTGAATACATGGGATGTCACAGTGTTCTGGAGCCAAACAATATTCCTACAGCCTTGCCTGGTACTGAGCTTACCCCTTCCGCAAACAAAGGCTACTGTGGAGCTTTCACCTTATGAAAATGTTCCTAGAGCGATGGAAGAGGAAGAAGTTTAAACAGCTCTTGAGACAAGAGGGTTATGCAGGAGTGAAATGTTTCACACAACAAGCAAAATTTAAAAAGTAAACCAAACATTAGAAATTAACAAAACAACAGAAAGAAAAGCAGAAATATTTTTAAATGCATCCTCGTGGAAATGCCCTTTACACAACCTAGTGCCATTGGGTTTGCTCTCTACTCACCATTTAAGGAGCTCCTTGCATTATCTGTGCATCATTGCAACATTGATCCTAGTATGCAATGAGTAATTGTGTTTGCTTTCAGTGAAAATCTCCAGCCCCCTAGCTTGGTTTCTATAGCCGTGTTCTTGTAACCGTTCTTGAGATGGTGCCTGATATTGTTCCACTTATTCATTAATAACATGTGTTGTGGCTTCTTCTGATGTAAACATTAGCCAGGCTTTCACAAAGTTTTTAATAAACTTCCCCACCACCACATACATTAAAATGAAAAATTATCAATGACCCCTTTTGCAAGCCATTAATGATGACATGCAGTTTGGCTGATGAATCAGAAGTTTGCTGTAGATTTAGGCTATGTTTGTGTCCGTCTCAGTGGAGTCTGTCCCCTTCTTCTCCATGGTAACTGCTCTGCCTCTGACATCACTAGGCAAAATAGAGCATGGAGGTTATAAAATCCTGAGGGGGTGTGGGATGGAGAACGGTAGAGACAGAATGAAAATATAATTCAATAAAGGAAACTTCCTTAAAGCTTTCGTCACCAGACAGTGTCCAGTGCATCGATCAGGCAAAGGACATCTGAAATCTGAGAAATGGTGATATCAGCATTTTGGAGCTGGAAATTTGGGTAAGGTTATTGAGACAACTTAGAAAGCAGAACAGTCTGTGACTCCTTTTTGGATTGAGTGATGATGCACTCGATCCATATGATTTTCTTTCCTGGCACCAGAAATCCTCTTCATCACAATGAGGGTAACGAGCCCCATGTTGGGAGTCAAAAAAGCTCTTTGGCAACTAGGGAAGACAACAAAATGAGCAGAAATCTCAGAGTAAGTGTACTAAAGCAGATGCCAGTACTACTCAGTCTTTATTACAATCTTGATCTGTGATTTGGGATGCTGCTTTTCTAATGCCCAGACCCCAGAAACCATGAGCTAGATGACCATCTTAACTTCAATTAAAAAAAAAAAAAGGAAAAAAAACCCGCAGACTTTTTGTGTTAGGAGAGACAAATCTGACAAAAAAGACCTTGGAAAATCAGAAGGGAAAGACAATAAAGCCAAAGTTTCTCAGCCATTAACATTTCACAGTTCAAAGTACAACTGGGAATTTCCTAGACCCCAGTTTAATGCGCTGGAGCCATCAGTACTGCAGTTTGGATGCCACTGGAGGACAGGAGAGCTTAGAAGTTGTAATGCAGGGTGGGGGGAGACAGTGGGCACGGGGAAAGGTCGAGAGGACGGGAGGATGTTTAGGCTCATCTCTGTTCATTTGAACAAGGTTGTCAGTCTTGGGAGGGTTAAGTGTTTCCAGGGCAATGGAAACTCAGCTCCAGCCTTGTCAGAGCTCTGACGTGACAACACATATAAAATAAACAGAAGTGGAGCGTTAAGATAATGCACATACACCAGGTCTGTGCAATGTCGGGATCATTTTGGTTCACTTCACAAAGCTATTATCCCTTTTTGACTTGCATGGTTAGCCAATTTTAAATGTCCTGTGGACTGTTTCATTTAGGAGAAAAAAGCTAATAATGGAGCCCTGTATTTCCTTACTGCAGCCCTGCTTTATTTACAAAGAAGGTATACGAAACCCTCTTTCCTTGGACAAAACAGGAATGAAACAGCAGGAAACAGTTTCTTTGTTCACAATTCTGACCCAGCATTTAGTCCCAAAATCTTTTTCTCTATGTTCTTTCATTCCTGTGTTTTCCCTTTCTCAGCACTAGCTTTTTTTTTTTTCCATAAACCAGATGTATGTAGGGGTTTTGTTTAATTTTACTTTAATAAAATGTCTTCTAGGAAATTTAGAAAGCAAGTTGTCCAATGAACAGCAGAAAGAATGCAATATGAGTTCCTATAAGTTTGTACCCACTGTCCCTGTCTCTATTTCCACTCAGAGCCCAGACAACACAGGCAGTGATCATCTGGCTGATATCCATTTACAGTTTGGCTTGACAGCATACCAAACTGGAAAAATAACTGTTAAATGTGCACTGTGGCCTTTCCCTCAGCAAGCTCCTAGCTTGGATATCTTCACTTGGTCACTGATTTTCATGCAACTTGTAAGAATTTGTTATCTTTGTGACTTTCACTGTAGAAACTAGGGAGACTGATGGCTAGACAGCATTGTCTCATGTCTCATTTCCTTAGGACAGCCAGATCAAAAAAAAAATCCACCTTTTTTCTTTTTATTTCAGTGAACTAAAGAAAGACAAAAACAAAAAAAGAGGGAGGAAAAGAGGAAGGGAAGGAGGGAGAAATCTGGGGAACAAAGGAAAAATACATTTTAAGCCAATGTGAGAGGAGAAAGAAAGAAGAGAATAAGCAATTGAGGAGAAATAGAGATGAAGAATCAAAAGTAATCTACACATATAATTTAGGTAAAGGAATTTACTCTGCTATTTTATAAAATGAATTAAAGCTGCCTTGCAAATACTGGTGCAATTAAATCACATTTCACTATTGAAGTCAAACATGAAAGAATAATAAAATTCAGTTACGCCATCTGCAGAAACAGCTGTCAAATGTCTGCTGTCTCTGTTTATTTTGGTGAATCTGAGTGAGTTTGGACCATTGCATGTATGCGTAGCTTATATATAATTATATTAAGAGGACAGGTGACATGATGTGGTCCTTTCTTGAGCTGGTTTTAGCCAGGTCCTTAAACATACATGTTCCACAATGCTTTTGGCTGAAAGGATGGATATTACACTGTGGTCAAAGACCCAGTGTTGAGGTTTGGACTGATGTTCAGCAGGACTGAAGGCAGTGGCGGGGAGCTGTCGAAGAGAGGCAGCAGGTCCCAGCCCAGGTCCCTGGCTCAGCCCCAGCTCCATGGGCTGCAAGGCCAAGGGACCTCCAACCACCTCCTTGGTCCCTCTTGCCTCTTCAAGACCAGGGTCTCCCAGGTCCTGCAGAGTATCAGCTGCCACATAGCTTCAAACTGAAGAGAGAGGTGTACGGTGTGGTCCACAACCCTCCAAGCCTCCTGCCCTACTCCATGCAGTGAGGAGCTTCCCTTCCTGCCTCTGCCCCTCACCATCACCTCTCCTCCCTCTGACATGGTGGCTGGCCCTGGTGAGCAGAAGGACCGTGCCACCCTCTGATGGAAATGCTCTGCCTCCAGCCCTCATGGCCGTGCACCTGTAAGGCGAAGGCTGCACCGGCATTAGCAAGGATGCCGCAGCAGCAGAGGTGTCATACGGGGTCACTGGTGTGCAACCACTCAGATGACACCTTCACTTGCTCCCACAACCAGGTGAGAAACTGGCACAGAGCAGGAAGGGGAATGCAAGCAATCATCACGGGGTGATTCAGACATGAGCAAGGCGAGCCCGGAGGCGCAGACGTTAGCTCAGGGATGATGAAGAAATCTCGCCATCTCTTTCCAGGTCACTGTGTTTCATGGGTGGGCACCTTCAAATCCCAAGTGTTAGACTCCCACCTCACCTTCTCCCCCATCTCGTGCTTTCACCACACCACGACATGTGGCCTGAGCTGTGCAATTCATCACCATGCCGCAACCGCTCCATGGAGTCACAGAAAGCTGCACCTAGCAAAGAGTAATGCAGCACATACATATTTTAAAATTAGTGAGACTACAAGGCACAGATGACAAGACTCTGCTCGAGAGCCTAAACCCCAGCTAACACCGCAGCTGGGATCCAGCTAAAGGAGCAGAGAGTGTTTAGGGGTACACTTCCAGGGGTGAGCCGGCAGGCTGGCTACTCTTTTAAGGTAAACACAGAGCTCCTTTTTCTAGACTGATCAGAGGGCATTGCTGCCCGTCTCAAAGGTGGAAAAAAGGCATTTTGCTCTTTGAGGTCAGCTGTCCTGTTCCTCTTCTCTGTGTGCTTGAGATAAAGCTTTTTTGAGGATACTTGGTTTCATGCTGATGTGGCTGGTACAGAGTTGCCTGGAGGCCTGATCAGCTTCTTCAGGTCCCCATGTCCCATGAGAGCCTCAGGTGAAGGAGCTTCCAGCTGCTGCCTAATGTGGCGGACTCTCCTTGTCCTGGGTTAAGCTGCAGATATGTCAAGTGACAAATGTGGGTTTGCTCCAGCCATGTGACAATGAGTAAACCCTGGCTGTATGATTCAGATCACGCAGATGCTGTGTGATCTGAGCCAGGATGCAGGGGCTGACGCATAGGTCGGAAAACAGTGGAAGAACCTGCAAACTGGTGTCCTCCTTATCAGGCAGGGAGGCAGGTGCTGATTAAAACACAATGTTTGGTTTCTCCAGCAGTGGCTTCTCTGCTTCATACTGCCTGTGCCTTCAAGTTTGTGATCTGCTTCAGGAGACATACAGTGATCCAGGTTTCACAGCGTTCACATTTGATTTCAGCAGTGTGTGCCAGGCGTGTGCCGGTGAGAAAGATGGGGTGGGTCTTGACCAAGTCCTACAAGAACAGCAGATTTAGATATAAAAAGGAAATGACAAGGACGGCAGTGAAATGATTTTAACTGTGGAGTTTATGGATTCTGTGGTGATTTTTGGCAGCTGTCCTCAATAGTCCCCCTGTAGCAAAAGACACGCTTCTGAGCGTGGGGTGGAAACACCGTTGCTGCCTGGTTGGGATGAGCACTCTTTTGCTGCGGAGGGCCAGGTGCTACAGCTTGGTTGCGGAGAAAGCACTTTGGGAGGCAGAGGACGTCTGCCTGCTGATAGGCAGAGGATGTGATAAGACAGCGTGGTTCACTGCCATTGGACCCAAGTTGTAGCTATTACTGCAGATAATTACAGGTGTTGCAATTTTATCAGTGTGCTTTTCCCAGAACTGTGTATCTTAGCACATTTCAAAAGAAGCAGACAACCCACAATAAGCATGCTAATTAGCAAGCGGCGCTGATGAGAGACCAAAGACATGCTGGAGGAAAAAATGCCACAAATCGTTCACAGGATTGGACACTGCGGCTCTCAGCCAAACTCACATCCTGCAGTCAGTCTCCTGCCTTTGTGGGGTAACATTTCCAGCCTTTGAAGTCACTTTTTTTTTTGACATCTTTGTGTGCTGAAGATGAGCCCATGCTGCAATCCCTGATGTAGCAGAAACGGATGCAGATGGGCTAGTACAAATCATACCTGCAGCAGAGCTGAGCCGAGCCGAGCCGAGCACAGCCTGCAAACCCTGAGGCAGGCAGGCACTGGCTGGGGACGCGGGCAGCCCGGCCATGCTTCTGTGGCTGTGGCTGTGTGCTGCTGGCCAGGCTTGGGCAGGCTCGTTTTGAGCAAGGATGTCCTTGGGCAAGGCAGGCCAGGCACATGCTCCGCGCAGCAGGTCCCCGTTGGAAACCTGACTCCTGGGAATGCCAGGAGGCTGCTAGGACTGCTCCTGGCTGAAGGAAATGGCACCTCGCTTCAGAAACAAATCACAAAGTCTTCTCTTTCACATTCCCATAAACCACAAAAAAATTGTCCTTTTTTTCCTTCTTCTTTTTCTGGGCTCTCTCCCAAGTGCTTTCTCAGAATTTCCATGAAAACTAACTCACAGCGTAATGGAAATAGAATTGAAAAATACATTATATATCTTTTTTCTTGCTGGCCTCAGCTTTTTTAAGGTGAGAATGTCACGATGGATGAATGGGGAAGTTCACTTCCATTTTAATTTTAAATTGCAATGGAGTGGTTCACCCACTTCGTTCTCTGAATGAGGCACCATGTGCTGAAAGCTGTTATCTCTAGGCTTGGCTGTATTAAGAAGTGCATTACGTTAACTTCAAATCTCTTCACATTATAATTAAACTCTAAGTGTGCCTACTGGGTGGATTTGCAAAGGCTACTGTTAGCCTAGCAAAGCCAATCTCTCTCTAGGAGCTGCCCTTGTAGCCAAAGGTGAAAAAGGCTGTTCAAAATTCTGTTTAAAATGGTGGAAATCAAGGCCCTGACTGGAACTGGGTGAAAGAGGGTCCTTCTTAGTGTGCCTTTTCAGTGGGGTAAATACTGACTTTTCACAGCATTAGGGAGGAGAGGTAGAGGGGATTGTTTGGGTCAAACTGAAGGAGAAAGTTTTACATAATATTTTTCTCAACAAAAAAAAAAGTAAAAACATGAAAAATGGGGTTTCAGATCATCCTGAAGCCTTTTTGATCAGGCCAGGAGAAAACACTTCACTGTTGTCTTGTGAATCTTCTGCAAATCTTCCTTTTTCTTTTTTTTTTTTTTTAAACAAAAATGCTAATCAACTATTCAATCAAAAACACTGTTTTGAAATTCAGTGGTTGGAACGCTGCTTGAAAGTCTGAAGTCACTATGAAAAACTTTGATGCAATTTAGGCTTTTCCAAAATGGAACATCTCATTTTTCACATCTAAGTGATATTGCATAGCATTTTCAAAATTCCTCTTTCTCTTCACACTTTTTCTTTTCCAGACAAAATTATTTGCTGATTTTGACCCAATTTTACAAGTAGTTCCATTTAGTGTTTCTCAAAAAATTTTCCAATCTAGTTGTGCTGGGGTGAGAGGCCAGAAGAAGACACAGGCTGCAGCAACAAGGCCTATGTGAGGAAGGAACGGAGGGGCAGGGATGTGGATGGTTGAGCAGGGGCACATCTGCTAAGGGTCCTGGCCACCGTCCTCACTGGGGATGCTTAAATTCAGCAAACAGGGTGTCACAACAAGAGCACTGCTCGGGGAACAAGAAGTGGGAGGAAAACCTGGAGCGCAGAAGGTGCCAGGAGAAGAACTGAGGGGAAACAGAGAGACAGTTAACAGGAACAACCAGAATAAACCATGAGCGTATTCTCTGGTGACAGTAAAGCCACACTAATTCATCCCAGCTCAGTAAGGAACTGAATGCAACAAAACTGATTTAAAGCAGACTCAGAGTCTATTAAGATGGTGGTGCAGAGGATTAAACTCAGCCAGCTGAGCAATATATCTTTGTCTGAGCTGGTCCAAATGGGAATGGGGAGTGGGCAAAGCCCCAGCTGCAGGCTCAGGGATGCTTTGCAGGTAGGGGGCAAAGCTGGCAGACAAATTTGTTGCCCATTAGCCTGCCAGTCTTAAGACTGTGAGCTCTCATCCCCACTTGCAATAAGCCGGGTTCTGTTTGCATCCCTATCCCTACGTTGGCTGCAGAAGCCAAGACCCCATTGCCCAGACACATCCTGGAGTGGGTGATGAGAAGTGCTGTGCCCTCTGTACAGTGCCAGGTGAACAACACACTGAAAGCACAGATGATACCCTCCAAATCCACCCCCCCTTGGATAACACCGTGCTTCTTCAAGGTAAAGCCTCTCTGTTCAGACACTGGCTGGGTTTCTTCAGAGCCTGGGGTCTGGGCCAGCCTACTGCGGCAAGGTGGCAGTGCCAGACATGTGGCAGTGCCAGACATATGGCACGGAGCAGACCAGACCCGTGGAGGACAACAGGGGAAGCCTCTGCAGGTGGTAAAGGAAAGCCGGGGCAGGAACACGCTAAAACACAAAGATCAGAAAATCTAGGGAAGAGTTCCAGGAAACGGCATCTTAAAAAAATGCAGCCAGTTTCCTCCTCTTCCCTTTTTCTGGCCGCCCATTCCTCTATGCTGGCCAGGGATGGGATCGTCTGATGGGGCTATGCAGCACTGGGATGTCGCAGTGGTTAGAGCCTCTAGGCCTGTGGGGACCTGTCCACCCTCCTATTATTTACACGTTGGGCTGGCTTCCATGGTAAACGACTGTAGCTCTGTTTCTCTTCATGTCTGTGTTGTTCTGTGACACTTAAGCAGAAGAGACTTATCCATGGGAAAGAGGACTTGCTCACAGGGCTGGTGGAAGCCCACATATTTTAAGTATTCCTCAAGGATACAGAAGATATCCAGGGATAAAGGAAGCTTGGCAGCTTCGGACTTGTGCAAGCAGAGGTGGAGGGAGGCAGAAAAACAGAGCCCGGTAATTAAAATGTGAAACTCATAATTGCTTCACTTTGCTGCAGCCAGGTATCCCATGTATCGCGTGTAGGACATAATACTCTGTCTCTCTCCTTCACCATGGCCCTCTTGTGCCAGATGGAGCTGGACATCCTGAGTGTCTTCTGGTCCACGGTGCCTGGGTGGGAGAGGCACTGCAGTACTGCACGGCTGCAGGGAGTACACCAGCCTCCACAGCTGCCGCTTCCTGCTGCAGCCCCTTCACCGTCCTCCCTGATATGCTTAATATCTCTCTCATCACATAACATGATCCCTCAAGCATTACACAGGAGGATGCTTGAGAGCTCTGGGCAAGCAAGATAGGGCCTTTTATGGAAAGGAGGGGGCAAAAATTATACTCATCTCTCATGGGTTAATTGGAGAGAGTTATTGCAAGCTCTAGTTTCTTCTCTGCCTAGAGGAGTAATGGGGTAGATCCTCAGCTAGAGTAAATCAGCATTGCTGCACAGCCAAATGAGCATCCCTCACCACATTTGGCAAGTGTTCTCATGCAGTCTCCTCTGCCAGTAAATCCACAGCATCCTTCTCAGTTTAACATGAGATCAAAATCTTTAAATCCCTGATGGTGCCATTGCTCCAGTAGCTCTCTCTGGCTTTGGTTATGTCCTATATACTCTGCCTTTAGCTCCTGTTTCTCACAGGTCACTTTTCATTGTATGAATGCTTTTCCAGTGAAAACAACAAAACAGGTAAACAGAGAGCTCTCGGGTATGCTCAGAAAGGAAGAATGACCCTACAGCGAGGGCCACAGCATGGCCGCATCATGGTCAAGTCTCTGTTCTAGGCTCCCCAGGCAAATCCTCTAGCTTTTAATCCATGAAAATAACCTCCTGTCAAAATAGCAGCTGGAAGCACAAAACCCCAATGCTATGGTACTCTGGAGAGTCTCAACACCTTCACTCAGTTACCACCATATCCTGCAAGTATTTAAGTGCAGATCTGCCCTGCTTGCATGATGCCTCATGTGCAGGTAGGAAAAGTACTATTAGGAGCCTCTCACAAGCACCAGCTGGAACAAGGAGCCAGGCTGTGCAGAGGTTGGTGTTGTACAAGGCTGATCTCTTAAAGAGGAGGAAGCAGCACTCGGCCAGATTTCTCGGCTTAGGGTGATCACAGAACATCGTTGCCTCAGAAGGAGAAGGGGACAGTGTAGACCCCAACCTTAGCTTCAATTGCTTGGAAATGTAGAATTGAAGAAGGATTAAATAGCACTGCAGTCCATCTTTACAAGCAGGAGATGCCACAAAAGAAAAAAAAAAAAAGCTGATAGAAACATGTCAAGGTTAAAATGAAACATCTGAGCAATGTGTTTGTAAACAAAGTACAAAGACCTGGTGAAAAAGGTAGAAAAAAAACCCCAATGCTGCAGTCTAGGTTAGCTGATTCCCTGGGCTAATCCCTTAGCTTAAATTCACAAAAGCACTTTCTGTCATGACAGCAGCTGCAGGCACACGAGCCCAGCACTGCGATGCAGTGGATCCAGGGAATCCCTTTTGCTGAAGGGGGAAAGTCATGCCCGCCTGTAGCCTGTCATGCATACTTCTGGCACACATTGGACTCCTTGGTTTGCTGATTTGACTTACTAAGTTGGCAGAAAATTAGTTTAACCACAAAATAAAAATAGTTAGTTTGCTGCTAATCTACTGAGCTGAACTGAGCTCTAGCATGGGAAGGCCAAGGGCTTGTGGATGGGCTGGGTTTTGCTTCAGAAGAGGATGGGACAAGATTGCTAAGGAGCACAGGGGTCTCTGGGACGTATGGCTTTGGAGGAGGATAAGTGATCAGGGGTCTAATGTACAAAAACACATTGTACAAGGGTTTTGATTCCACCCAAATACCTCTATCCAGGACCTTCATGTGTATGAAGGACATACATTCAAGGCCCCCCTTCCCATCCTCACACAAGACTTCTGCTGTCCTTCACACATGCCTTCCCCTTCAGGCTACAGTACGTGTCTTCAAGCTATTCTACCTGGCTTGGTCATGTCCCCTTCCTGCCATCCTGGGATATTTCTGCCACTGCTGTTATTACTGAGTATTAAGCCCTTTTTTCAATGGCAGACTAGATGATTTTTCTGTCAGCCCCAGACTGACTGTTGTTGAGTCAAGATCTTGACGTGGTGCTTTGCATTCCTCCTGCCCATGCATCTCCTTGACAGTCTCACTTCCTTCAGAGTGACAAAAGAGATGCCTCTCCCCCACTTATTGTGCAGAGACGCTAGAGCTAAACTTCTCAAACAGAAACGCCTTTAGAGTAGTTTCACAAGCTTTTAAAATCCAAGGACCACCTTTTCTTTCTGAAAGGGCTCCAAGGACATCTTACGCTGTGTCACCGTGGAGGTTTTCATTCACAATCCAGTAACAATTAATCCATTAGAAATGCATCTATTAGTTCTGTTTATTCCATCTGTGTGTGTATTTTCCAGCTCCTACAGCAGGAGAATGGTGAGTGGGAGGAGGCTAGGAAAGAAGGGGGTTTGCAGTCATTTCCCTGGTCACAATCTGACGTATCTCAAGTACCATCTAAGGATACCATGCTGTAAGGAATATTTCTACCTTTCTCTCCACTGACAGCTACCGTCTCGTCTCCCCTCCTTCCCGATGGGACAGGGGCTCATTTGATCCTTCAGTACACTGGTTTAGAGACCAAAAGTGGTAGAGAACTAATAAATTTTTTTTCTGTGATCTAGCCCTGTGCTCTGGGTCATTCCAGGGGCAGAGGATCACCAGTGTCAGGGCAGAGGAAGGAGCGAGAGCACCTGGCTGGGGACAGGGTGCTGGACAACCTTTCCAGAGACAGGTGGCCACTGGATTTGATACCACACACGTCAGATCATACTGGTCCAATGGATGGGGAACATTGCCCAAGGACCTTGATGCTGGCCTAGATGCCAAACTGCTAGTATCTTCCCTTTGCCTAAAACTGCTGAGCCTCCCTGATATATTTCTTCCCTCACTACAGATATTCACTGAAAATAGTCATATTAAAACTGAAGTTTTGTCTTTAGAAAAGACTAATAATCAAACCCTCAACAATGCAAGAGATTACAGGTTTAAGAGACTCCTTACAAAAAGGACTGAAATTAGGGAGTGCTAATACTTTCCTCTGCCAGCCACTCATTCAAACCCAGCCTTGGTCATTAGTAACTAGAAGTGGTTCCTGCCTGCTGGATTTTTCATTGAGCTACATAAAAAGAGGTGAAATGGAGAGGATCCTTAACGCAATGGCCAGATGCCAACATCACAGCCCCCCGATACCGTTTTCAATAGAATTGAATGGATCAAAGGGATTACGACCAGCACCTTTTTCACTTGGTCTAAGTATTTTCCTCCAGGGTCCTCTCCTGGTGGTGAGTAGCTTGCCTTACTGCTATCACAGCTGTAGCTTTTTTGTGAATAAGTGGAAGATTTCACTCTTCTGGGCTGCCAATTAGGTGCTTTCACTACCAGCTAGAGCCAGAGGGACGATTAAAATAAAGTGCAGCCTTTTGTCCTACCCTTTGCAAAAGGAACTATCAGCCATTCAGGATGAGAATAGAGACTTCTCCCACCTCTTGCAGTCCAAAAGATGGAACAGAATAACTTTCAAAATGTTAGAAATATATATTGATTTATCACAATTCTTGTTTCCCATTTAAAGAAACAACTTGTCTTTTTTTGTATGACCCCTGGCATTTTATTTTAGTGTTTTGCCTTTTTCCTGGACCTCCACTCGCAGTACTAGCACAGGTTAGTGACCAGTTTTAGCCTAGCTCTTACTTACAAAATAGGCATTTCTTTTCCTGCTACTTGGCATAACCATACAATTTACTGTTTTCAGAAATGTTATAATGTCTTTAATAGGAGACTGACATTCAGGTGTCTAAAGACCTTCTAAATTCTGATCAGACAAAACCCCAGGCTACTCACCATTTATGGTCATTTGCAAACAAAAAACGCCTTCTCAAAGAGCAGTGCTCAGACTGCTCATGTCCTGGCCAGATCCTAGTCTGGTAAACTTTAACTGCAGTTTGGGCTGGAATATTCTTTTTCACTCCCAACCCTAAAGCTTTCTGCAAGCTGTTAAACAGATGCCACATTTCATACCAGATGTGAATTTCCTAAAGTAATTCCTGCTGTATATAGAGAGGACTAATCTAAAGTCTTTGAAGTAAGTAGTAAGACCGCTGTTGACTTTGGATCACATATGTATGGGCTGTTAAGATATTTGCAAGTTCTTTGGGATAAGAAGGCCACATAGATGTAGAACATAACTACAGGCCAGTAGAAGAGTCTGTGATTCATTTAAGATGGGAATCTGCCTGTTCTCTTCAATAGGAGATATATTTCAGACTAAATCTGGATAGTAAATGTATTTTTCCATCCTGAAAAGTTTTTGCAATTGCAAATGTTCTTCTATGCCTGCACCAATACAAATCTACTGGGGGGTCTCTCTCTTCAGTTTCAACAATGGCAAAAAATACACAGCGAGGTGCTGAACAATGACTAACCTCCCCCAAGGACAGTTTCATCCCAAATAGTATATTCCTGAAAAAAAATCCTCAGTTTCAGTGGATCAGATTCAGTTTCACTAAAAAAAAAATGCTTCTTTGGAAAATTCCTGACCAGGAATTTTGTTACAGACAGTTGTAAGCAGAAGCTGCTACTGAGAAGGAGACTCGGAGGCATTTGGCTCCTGCCAGGCATTGTTTCTCAGTTTGATTAAGCTCTTAATCTTGTGTTTCCTCTGTGGGTATCAAGCTCCAGGAAACTGCCTTATTCAGATGCCTAAAGGGAAATAAGATTCAACTTCAAACAAACAACAATCATCGCTCCATTTTTGATCATAATCTGGGGGGAAATGTATCATGAAGTACCATGGCTCGATTCCTCCAAAAATCAACTTTGGGAGTCAGAATTTAAGAATCTATCAGAGCTAATCACTTCATATAATGCTGCAATAGAAGATTGGACTCGCCACAAGAAGCAATTGCAGCAGGAGATAAAAAGATTACATGCTGAATGATCTGATGTGAATAGGAAAGATGCTATTCTTAAACCCTGAGCTCCCATGATGCAGTATTTCAGCTTTGGGCTGAAATGGTAAAGCTAAACTAGAATTGTGCACTGATAACGTCAGAGCAATCAGCTACTGGGATGGGAGGAGAATTCCTACTTCAAAAACATTTTTTTGTTGAATTGCGATTATTAATATTTAAAACAGCAGCAACTGGAGCCACTGAATCCGAGCCGCACTGTGCTAGGCTTTATTCCATACATTGTAATACACAGCCATTGCCCCAAGGACCATAAACGTGTAAACAGACAAAACAGACATATGGTTGGAGGGGACACAGGGAAGAAATGATCTGCCTAATGCTTAATATCAAAGCAGCATCAGAGCCAAAAATACAATACAGGGTCCTAGCATTCTACCTGCTACAGCCAAGCATCCCCCAGAGCTGTCTCCCCCTGAGGATTCACATTTTGCATTAAAGGAATCTCATCTCGATGCGACTTTACCCTGGCGGAAATGGGGAAGGAAATGACAGCAGCTGTGAAAAGCTAAATCCCACGGGTTAATTACCTGTTCTGCTTTCACCTCTGAAATGAAAAGCCTTTTGGAATGAAGCATGGAAAGAGACATTCCTAAGGGAGCAGGGGTTGAGTCCAGGTCTTCCTAGGATACATGTGGGCACCTTTTCAGGGAATTAAAAACTGCTCCACAGATGCTCAAACATCTGAAGAACAGTGGGTATCGGCTGCGGTGAAACCTAGGCTGGCAGGCTGCATTCAACCCTAGTCGAGCCATGTTCAGGAAAGGTGAATTCAACAGACAGAGAAAGGAGTTTCTTGGGAAGATTAAGGAAATGCTGTCATAGGAGGAGAGACACAAGAGCCTATCTGTTGAGTCTGGCTCCAGCTAAACACAGCAGCAGGAAAATATCAGGTTGGGAGAGCAGCTGTTAAAATACAGGATGATATTAAAAAAGCAGCAAATGAGCAAAAGTTTTCCACAAATGCGTTTAACCTTAGAGCAACCCTCACTGATAGAGCTAGTGAGGCAAAAACTAGCAATGCTTTTAAAATGGAGCTCGGAGAGCTTGTGAACTGGATATTGCAACGTGCTTCTCTATGGAAAAGGGAATGGAGTTAATTGGTCCTCCCAGGCCTTTGTTCCTAAGAAGATGCTGCTGTTCTTCAAAAGATACTTTTTTAGAAAAAAAAATATTTAAAAAGCTCAGAAATCTTGTAAAGTCTCTTTCCTATTGCAACATCATTAAATATTTTATAAATCTGGGAATAACCTTTCGGAGAGGCTCTTGTGATCATTGAGTCATTTAGTCTTTTTTTTTTTTTTTCAGCTGGACCTTTCACATTTTTAAGAATTATACTTCTAAAACCTGAATCCTTTTGGCCAAAAAAACCCAAACTCCCCCCAAAACACAGGAAACTGAAAGGACAACTATCCCCATCTGAAAGCAAGCCGGTGAACTGCAGTAGAGTTCGTAACAGACATATTTATAGTGATCTTTTGACCCTTCTCGGGATGATTCATTTTTTGAGAAAGGTTGAAGCCTGCCTTTAAAGGATATTTTCCCTACCACATACACCCATATCTGTTGCCTCTGGGGAAAAAAAAAAAATACAATGCGTTGGTATTGGTATATTAATCACACATATGTGATGATTATTCTTGATAATGCAGCATAACAATAAAATACAGCATTAAGGTAGAGATCTGATTACATGTCATTCAGCAAGGGTTGAGCCACTATATTTAGATGCTGACTAATCTGGGAGAGCGCTTATCCATCTTCCCGAGGGATTTCTGCAGCTCCCCTTCCTGAGGTATCTGAAGACTTTACAACCACCCGGGCGTTTCTCTCCCAGTGCTCCTGCAATGTTGGAAAGTGCTGACCTTCCCTGCCGCACACCTGCCTCCCGGGACTCCCTGCCTCTGCTTGCCATGGCAGCTTGCAGGTACCACCCCCTCCCTAGAGTGGCAAAGTCCTGGATGCTTTGCCCTCACTCGCTGGTGTCACCTGGACAGGGCTGAACTGAAGGACACATCCCGAGAAAACTGCATCTGTGATGACACGGATGTGATTCCTCTGGTACAGCATCACCCGCATGTATGCTTGCACCATGTGTCCTAAAATATTGGTTTGACTTAACTGAGCCTGATTCTTAGTTAAAATATGGGCACTTTTTACTTTTCTCCCACAGTGTATGTAGAAGGGGAGGAGTAGAAAGTTCTTCAGTATGTGTAAATGCTCCCCTTCACATTCCCCTTAATAATGCCCCAGAGTGTATCTCCAATCCAGGGCACTGTGTCCATCTGCAAGGTAGCTCTAAGGTAGCATCCTTACCTAGGGGACACGGGGTCCCCACGTCTGCACTGCTGCTGAGACATGTTTGCTGGGAGCTAGAAAAAAACACTGCTCACATCTAAGATGAGGAGCCACAGTTACAAAGCCCTCAGGGACAGCAGAAGTCAAGTCAGCAGTGACTTTCTCAGATTGAAAAAGCTCTGTGTCTGGGACAGACCCAGGGACTTGTAGCCAAAGCCTTTTTAGGAGCCTGTGAACTGACTGTGCAGGCAGACCCATCAGTGGCAAAATCTGGAGGAGTCAACAAGAGGCTGGCAGAGAGGTTAGTAAGGGGAGGCTGCGCGAGTGAAGCTAAGCCAGGAGAGCCAGGAATCGCCCATCAGTCAGCCCAGAGCCATAGCAACACGAAAAGACAAGACAATCAATCTTTCTAACTTACTTGGCTACATGATCAAGGAACATTTAGCACTGCATCATAAGGTTGCTGTACTTGGAAAGGTATTTCGAGTCCACAGTGTACTGAACCAGAGCGTACTGAGCAAGGCTGGATGGGAGGTTATGGATTGATTCTTACAGAGACAACTAACTCCTCAGCATAGCAAGAAAGGACCACACATAAAGATCGCGCACACTCCTTTAATCAGGTCCCAGGATCCAGGCAATGAAGCACATCTGAATGTCTCTGGCAAGAATGCGATCCCATGGAGCACAAAGACAACGTGGTGCACTCAAGGTTAGAGATGGCTGAGCCAGAGGACATGGGAACTTAATCTCACTTTGGCACAGGGACCCATCTACCCCTGCTTTGTAACAGGTGGACAACCAAATAACAGGATCATATTTGATTGCCCTCCTCAGAAATGTCAGGTCACCACTTGCAAGGGCAGCTAGGTGAAATGAAAGTGATTTTAAAATCGCCACATTTGTGATTAAAGCTACCAGACAAGAAAGATTAATTTATTATTGTTATTCATGGGGGGTATTTTGCATTTTTGCTTTTAAATTGCTTCTCTGAAAAAAAAAATTGCTTCTTTTTGGCTACTTGACAGTCAGATTTGCAACTAGTTACAACCTGAAGAATAAATAAGATATTTCTTTTTGCTAATCAAGAGAATAACCTGTGCACATGTTTAAACACATTAGTATATTGGAACTGCCATTCACAATTCTCTAAATAGTTGGTGGTTTTTCATTCCTAATCTATGTAAAGATCATCTTGGCCAAAGATTAGGAAACAGCTGAGAATCAAGAAAACTAACATTTAAGCTGGTATTATTAGCTAAGTCAAACGACATTACATGTGCTGGATAGAAGTCAATTATTAAAATATTTTACATTAAAACATATGGTTTGTTCTGCAAAGAAAACATGCTAATGGAAATGATTTTCCTCTTGGAGTTCATCAGGATTGTCGAACTAGTGGATCTCAGCCTAATTGTTAGTCCTGGCTTCAAAGAGAAAAACAACCTTCCCCTTTTCAATGTCTATTCTGCTTCTTAGCTTTGAGTGGGTTAACTGTTGGACTGATGTAAACTGGAAACAAAAGCAGAGAAAATGTTATATATTAAACTGCAAAAGGGATCTCAGCTGTCAAAGTGATCCACCACTTCGGTAAACTCTCACTCCTGGCGATTAGCCAGTTCAGCCAGTTTTTAAAATTTAAAGCAGTTCATCTCTCTTGACAATAGTTATTTTTAAACCTTGGTCCTTCACCTTTCTTATCCCCCAGAGGAAACAGACCAGATCTCTAAGGCTAATAGCATCTTCTGCAGCCCATTCCATCTGTGTCCCCCTGTTCCCCCCAAGCTGCAAGGGCAGCTGGCTAGGGTACAGCCGGGTACAGCTGGCACCTCTTGCATGGGGAGAGGGAAGGGGAGAGAGGCAGAAGATGCTACAGGCAGATGCTCTATGAGAGGAGGAGATAGCTGCCCAGCTGGCCCATCCCGAGTTAGATGCCTAAGCAATTCATTGGGAGAATTAGGGTTTGCAATTGGTTTCCTCGTAGACTAAGACAGTGCCTAAACTAGCCAATACGTGTCTGAAAAGAGAGTTATGGCTACATCCCATCCTTCTCAGGTGCTTTGCTGACTGAGTTGCTGGGTAAATACTGCAAAAGATCAAGGTGCTCAAATACCACTGCAAGGAGCAGATAGGGACTGACTGCATTTTAAAGCATGTACGTAACCATGACTTATTTTTGTTCTTCACATACGGGTGTTTTTGAGTGCAGCCCCAAAATAACAACCTCCAGTTGGTTGGGAGTGAGAGTACAGAAGAATGAGCAAAGCTGTAAACACCCAAATTCTCCAGGGAAATAAGTAGCAGTTAGGAGGTCCTAATCAAAGGCTATTTCATATCTTTATAGGCATTATTAGACTCCTAAAGGAGGAAGTTTGACTTGGAAACTCCCCATCTCTGCAATTTCCTCTGGCAAGTAAGTCTTGGATGGAAGTTACATGGTGTCTCACCACCAAGTCTCAGATGCTGGGGGAGCACTGGTTAGCAGTTGCTGAGGACATCATCTCAAAAGTGGTTCCCACAGCTTTGGAAGGTGCATAAAACTGCTGTGGTTGCTGGGGAGAGTGCCCAGGGATCACCCCAAGGCTCACACCAGACAGTCAGCGCTCTGGGTCAGAGAAAGAGACAGAAAAGTGCCCTTGGCAGAAGGCGGCTATGGCTACACTGTGAAGTTATCTACTCCGGAGAGAGCTCCCCATCCCCTGGCCATGCAGTACAGTGTGAGTTGTATCTGTCTTGGTGAGAGCTACCCGCATGAGAGTGGCTGCATCTACATTGCATAGTGCTTGGCCTCGAGCCTCCTCAGGCACCCATGTGCACCAAAGACATTTATTACTCCTCTTGTGTTTACTCTTCCCCCACACCCCTGAGCTTTGGAGTCTGCAATTATGAGGGCTGTATTGCAGCCCACCAGAGTGTTTTTTATAGCTCCATGCTGGGTGCATATGTTCCATGCCTTGGAAAGTAGTATACGGGATGTGTGAGCACGTGGTGCCTGGGGGAACAATACTGGAGGGCTGTACAGGGCTGAGGAAGCCACATCTGGTGCAGAATCCACCATGCTGCCTGAAGGGTAGAGCTAAATGTCCATAGAAGGACACCCAGCTTTTGCCTCAGAAGCAGCTCGTTTATCCATTCCAAAAGAGAGGCCAGGAGCGAGCTAACATATGTGCAGTGTGAATGATCCCATGACCAGGACTCAAGAGAAAAGCTGGAAGCTAAGTTATTGGTAGTATAGACATGCTCTCCGATGTCCTGTCCTGTGGGGTGGAAAGAGCTGACCCAGAATCACACCAGCCCTGTCCTACTGCTGCGGTGTAGGATACACAGAGTTCATAGCCAAAGCAGCAGACTATTCCCCTGTTCAGGTCTTGGAGTCTCTTGAAATGCCTTTTGGTATTAAAAACTTATTTTTCCCCCCTGCCTCTGATACTGCCTTTGGTGCTGTTAGGGCAGGGCCTCAGTCTGTTCCCAGCACAGGATGGCTATTAGTGCTTATACCAGTGCAGACTGGCTGAGTGAGCATCATTCCACCATCCAGGTGGTAACTGCAACATAATGCTGCACTAGCCCATGATTTCCCCACTGTACTCTTCTCCCAAGTAACCTGTATGCTAAAGCACCCTCTGCACAAAGCCGACGTGCTGCGCAGTGTTTGGGAGATGTTGAGTCCCATCTCCCCCCACACGCATACACAGCTTTCCGAACTACGCCAGCACTGAACAGAGCTATTCCATCCATCAGCCCCTGGTATTTATTTTCATCTGTCAAAAAAGAAATTCGAGCCTGAAGGCTCCCAGGAAGATCCTGGAGTCTGGATCCAGGCTTCAGTCAGAAGAAGTAAAAATCACAGGTATTTATATTAACATGTACAGTTTTGTGCATGTGGAAAATATTTTAAGGAAGCCAGAATTATCAAATATACAGCAGATTTCTACTGTATCTTTAATGTCTAACTCTACATCCATGTTCGTGTTCAGGCTGGCTAATGTGTTTTGCAACCATATGGAGATGCCATATTTTGGTCCCGGAGTAAAAAACATGGCATCAGTAAAATGCCATATTTCAGTAAAAAAAGTCTTGAAAGAATAGTCTGGTCTACCAGTAATGAATACAGAGAGAGGAAATTACACCTAACAGGCTTTATCAGTAAGGAAGAGATGGAAACTGGGGAGGACTGCCTGATCCCCATGTCCCATTTAGGACTGGGCTCTTAGTGGCAGGTTTGTATCACCTCCAAATTCTCCCTGAGCAAGTGTAAAAGGCACCCTCCAAAATTGACTCCAACCAGTGCCTCCAATGGTTCCATGTATCCATGATATGTCTCTTCCCACAAGTTTTTTGCTTAAATCCTCCCTTTTGAAGAATAGGGAATTGTATGTTTTCTGGATTGCCGACTGCAGCGATGCACAGACCCTTCATGACAGTGATGCCAGGCTGCCATACAAGGCTTAGACTGTGGACATGGGTTATCCCGATGGAAATGATAGCAAACTTTCACTACTGAGCAGCTAATTACCCACAATGTGTTGGGATGCTTCTCAGGTACAGATGGGGGCAGAACTGACTTCTATAAGTAAACGAATTAGTCTGTCTAAGTCCTGCATCCTGACTCTAACAGTAGAAAGACAACCTCTTAGTCTCTTGCAGTTAAGGTCTAGTGTAAACTGTGAATTACAAGATTGAATATCTCTTCCAGGGTGGATTAACAGGCTCTGACTCTACCCTTCTTTTAACTCAGATGGGTATTTGCAGCTGTGTAAGCGAAATGAGAATTGCATCTATACCTGTGCCAAGAAAATGTGCTAAATATACAAATAGGCTGAACTGAATATGATTTAATCTTCAAAGCAGACACGTTTTGAAGGATTTGATTTCCTTTCCCTTCTAAAAGTCACGCTCTTGCTGTGAGTCTGTATCTACAGAAAGATACTGTTTGCAGGGACCCACTAGCCCTTCCTTAGGGAAGTACCTAGTCTTATGGAGGACCACGACCCACACCAGCTAAGGTAAGGAGCAGCCTCTGTCTAAAGGCCCTAATAAAGAGTGGGGAAAGCTCAGAGGAGCTTGCTGGGCAATTTTATCCCCTGTCTCTCTAAATATGTACCCAGGACTAGAAGTAGAGTCATAAATCAGATTCACCTCCAGCTAAGAAAAGACACTTATCTGTAGGTTGTAATGCGGTTCCCTCTTGCTGGTCATTATGGCAAAAAATGTGGAAGAGTCATGAGCCTATACAATGTTCATGAGGAGGTGCATACCCAGTGGTAAATTGATAGCTGCCTGCTATCAAACACTTATCTGTGGCTTGCCAGCAAAATGAAAATCCACCTGGGCAGGATAAGAGGAGGAAATCCTTTCAGTGGGTGGCAGAGTGTGAAGGGAAGTTGCCATTTTGGAAGTGGACCCATAATCAAAAGCTTTGCAAGATAGTATTTCTCAGATGAATCACATGGAGTGAGGCTTAGGACAAGGTGTCACCTGCCCAGCCTGGATTAGCTCTGTGACGAAGATGCCTGTTTCTCTGCACTACGGTCCTTCGCTTTCAAGAAGCCAGAGAGGCCACAGCTCGGTCAGCCATGCTCTCGTGGCCTTTGCAGAGGCACGTCAGAGCTAGGCTTGGGGCCATTCTGGCAGCGTTGGTGACTTCGATTACATCCACCTGTTTATTAAGGTGACATTTGTCCAAACACCCTCCTGAGCTCTGCCATCCCTGTGTACATGGCTGGTCTCTTTTAGCCGCTGTAGCTCCGGCAGATGGCTCCACAGCTCTCCCGCTACATAACATCAAAACAAACCTTCCCCACTGGTGATTCTCCGGTCTATCGTGCTGAGACTCCAGCCAGCGTCACAGCTGTCAATCACCTCCATCCCCTCTGAGGTGGAGGTGTTTCTGATAAGCTTAGAAGGATTTCAGAGCATAGCACTGCTTTTCAGAGAGCGGAGGGGAGCCAACCGGGTTCTGGGAAACGTTTCTGCATTTTTGCTGTCTAATGAAGATTTTCTTTCGGGAATGTCCCTGGTTTGTTTTACCATTGCTAAAAATGCACAAGGAATTGCTGCTGACAGACTCATCTGGGGCCCACCAAAGTTGCTCCCTGTGCTGAGAGTTTCCTGTAAATGTGCAGATAGATGCATATGTAGGTGCAGCGTGAGGAGAGGTGAGTAAGACTGAAAGGAGAGAAGCAGAGAAGATTATATCCATATGTGGCAATACGCACTCTGGGGAGGTAGGATGAGCGGGCAGGAGAGGGCTGTCACCCTCCTACTAAGGTGAATGAGAGCCCCAGCCCACTCAGGATATGGCATCTAGGGGAGTTTCTGCCACGTGTGTGTTTGCACAGGGACTGTTTCACATCAGGTGTATGGTTTAATGAGAGGGATCTACCTTCCCTTGTAATAGGCTGGGGCACTCGCCAGCTGAGCTGGGAAGACTGGGCTGCAAAGCCATGGGAAGGCAGACATTTATTGTGGGCTGCCCAGACCCTGGCGTGAGCAGGGGGTCCAGCTGGAGAAAACAAATGTCTATCACTTATGTTAAAGGAAAAAAAGGAAGCAATAAAAGAGGTTAATGCTGCTTACTCTTGATAAAGCTTTTAGCTGCAAAATGTCGCATTCTTCAAAACCCAATCAGCCAGTCACGCTCTAGGCTTTAACAGCTGTAACTCTAATTGGACCAAGAAAATTAGTTGATCTGCAGCATGAAAACACAAAACACAGCAAAAAACCTAATCGAGTTTGCATGATGGGAGGGTCTGCACTACATGGGTGTTGTCTGTCCCCACTTCATTGCCAGTGTGGCCTTTCCAGCCTCCCCCAGATGACAGAGCCCACTCCAAACTCTGCCTCCAAAATGCTCGGGCTCCTAAGATGCAGCAATCACACCAAGTTTCCCCATAAAGAAATGCAGTTTTAATTACTGCTGTCAATCAGCCTGTGAGCAGCGGAACAACCAGCTCACCCAGATGATTAGCATTCCTGCTGCTGGAAGAGTGTGAGTCCAGCCTCGCCAAGGGAGGCAAATGTTGATTGACATCTTCCCACCCTCAACATGCTGCTGTCTCCTTCCCTGGGAGAAGGGCGTACTCCCCTTTGTCCATGTCTGACAGCATCATATATCACCTCTCAGCCTCCTGCAATATTCATCCAGTGACACCAACAAGAATAGCTCCAGACCTCAGAACAGGGAGGGAGCTGCCCAGGGTCAGATTTTAGAAGCAAAGAAAATTCTTCCAACAGTCAGAACGGCAGCTTCCCATTTTAAGCTGTGCATTCCTTATTTACTTATCCACACTGTCTCCCAACTGTCTTCATAATGCAGACTAGACCTGGATTTCTGCTTGAGAGAGTTCCCTGCAGTGCTGTATCTGAAGGCTGAGATGTGCTGCAGCCTGCCCTGGGAGGACTCCTGGGACTCTAGTCACAGGGCTGTTCATGAAAGGCAGGGCTGTGCATGCTGCTGGGGTTATTTAGGGGTAAGAAAGGCTGGTGTTCGTTGCAATGGTGTGTTATTGCAGAGTTCTAGAGATGGAAGAGGATCTGAGATGGTAACTCCTTGCCAGAAGAGGACTGGTCCCTACAGGGCACTTCCCAGTGTCTGAGTTAGTCGAGTTATACAAGTGACAAAAAGCAGCGCGGCTTTCACCACTTCCCCTGGAGATTAGTCCAAAGCCAGCCAGATCCCAGCATTCAGAGACTGTCATGGCATCAGACTAAATGTTCTGCTCCTCAACGCATGCCAAGCAGTTTTCTCTTTTCCTTGATGTCTGCATCCTTGGGGTGTTTGTGGACTATGGTTATATCCTCTTTTAATCTCCCTGTTTAAGGCGTCTCCCATGTGCAAAGGTCTTACCACTTACAGAAGGATAGATATACAGCTGCTATCTCTTTCAACCAAAGGGTAATTTTCATCAGGCAAAGAAATTGTTAATGCAGTTGGGGATTTTTGACATAGTCCTGTATGTTTACCAAGGAGGTATGAAATCCTACTTCCATGCACACAGCAGGCATCAAATGGGTAGGGAGAGCTTCTTTCCTCTTGGGTCCTAAAATCTTTTAAGGAGCATAAAACACAGAGGCCTCTTTTTCCAGGCTCTCTTCAGGGCCATTCTCCCATGCATTTCCTTTTCCAAATGTTGCTGCCTGTTTCTCACAGGGACCAGACCTTCATGGAAGAGTAATAGGCAAAAGCCTTTCATCTGCCTTTAATTTGAGCAGAAAAACCTATCTATATTTGAGGCAGCAGGTGCTCTTGTTTTAGTTACTCACTCCACAAAGGAGCTTATCTACTATCTTATGGGAAAGGCTTTATGGGTATCTCATACATAAAGCTGCATAATTCCTTGATTTGCTGACGTATCACAAAGAAAGATCATCATTGTATCATCATGAGCATCTCAAGAGGCCAGAGAGAAGTGAAAGGCATTGTTCCAGGGTCCATGGGAGAGCATCATGGCTATCCCCGCTTTCAGCAGTACCATTTTTTTTCCGAAGAGGAGTAGCCCCAGCAGAACTTGGGGTCCTCAACTCTTGAGTCATCAGGGATGTGATGGTCAAGTCATGCTTCCAGAGGTTTGGGTTCAATCTCTGCTCTAAATAAGGCAAAACAGAGATGTCAAAAGCAGGTTTCTCCCTTTGCAGATTTCTGTGGTGGATTCTGGCAGGGTGTGACTGAGAGGACAGGGAGATGTGGCCCTGTGGGAGAAGAGAGTGATCTCAGCTGGACTCCAGGTAAGGAGTCACAGGACACTCCACCATTCCCCAGGATCTTTCTGGCAAAGGACCACACTTGGGCTCATTATTCCAAGAGACTGCTGGCCAGAGTCACGTAAATAGTAGGTACTGCCTTTCAAGGCTGTGACAGAAACCAATGCAGGCCAAACTGCTTGTTTTTAGTTTTCTGGCTGACATACATGGCCTGCGTAGCCAAGATCAATTTGCTGCCCGCTATTTCTCTCATGTGTCTCTTTAGCCACTGTTGCTTTGCATTTCTACCTCCCAGGGAGCATCTGTGTTTTTTGCTGTTTTCAACAGTTAGAATTTTGCACAACTTGATCTTACTGTCTTCTCTACCTATACCTTCTCTCTTTAGGCTGCTGATACAACTGTGGTTGATGCTTTTGAACCTGGATTGGTGTGCATATCCCAGGGTTACTTGTGACTGCAGGCTGGGTTTCAGAAATTAAGTGCTTTGTTGGGGTCCTTTCCAAGAACTGTCCACTTCACTATGCAGCCATCCGTCTCCCCGGAGTTTCATAATAATATCCATCTGTTCTTTAGCTTGCTTACGAGAAAGGATCGTGGGGTTACAATTAGCACATCTTGTTGAGACTGTTTAAAAATATTCACTGCCCATCTGCATGGAGAGAAAAATCCATTTCTGTAAACGAAGTTGTTTTCCTTCTGATGCTTGCTGTCTGCAGTACCCAACTTGGTACAATGAGAGTTGGGAGAAGGGGAGAGCTTTACAGCAAGTGGACCAGTGCCTAACTTTGAATGGGACTGGCCAGAGTCAACTCTGGAGACTGAGAGGACAGTTTTGGGTGCAGGAAAGTGGCAGAAGAGCACGAAGCAGGGGAAGTATTTGTAATGTTCCCCATCGCCACTCGCAAATCCCACTGGAGACAAAGCCTACAATGGTACAGTGCTACGCTTGGGGTGCACTAACAGGACTCTGTTAAGTGCATGCTTGCTTGCATCCTGCTGGCCAAAGAGGGACCATGAAGGGTGGTTTTGCAGAGCACAAGCACTGCACTGACCACAAATTGGGATCTGCTTGTCTTACAGGGGCTCCTTAAAGGTCTCACAGCAAGAGTGCCAGCAGTTCCCCACAGCCACTCACTCCAACTCCATCGTGCTTGGACGCTGTATCCGTGATTGTCTTTTACTCTCCCTGACAATGGCAGAAAACAGAAAGCAGCAGAGACGTGAAAGAATTTGGCTGTCCTCTCATTTGAGGATCGCTTTGGTAATCAGGCCAAATTCAAGAAAATGGTTGGCATGGAGTGCTTGTAAACCCTGCGTGAGCAGAGAGATTGAGGGGGGTAGCCACTGGGGAGGAGAACAATGAGCAGCTCTCCACCATCCCTCTGCCATCCCCAGCAAGGCGCCCCCTCCAAAAGCCACTCAGCCCATTTTTAAATTTATCCCCTGTCGACTTCCTTCTCAGAGCTGGCACTTTCCTTTAGCAGCAATGAAGCACTGTGAAAGGCACTTTCTGTGTCTCCCACAACTCCCTCGAACACCTGGGATTTGGCTTCCTAACCGTGTCTGTACGCTGGGTTAGGCTTGCTGCTGGTGCCACGGTGGGGAGAAATGCAAAGCAGCCGTGGCTGTAGAGACACCTGAGAGACATAGCAGGCATCAAATCATGCTTGGCTGTGCAGTCCATGTATGCCAGCCAGAAAACTAAATATAAGCTTGGCCTACGTTATGCATTGGTCTCTGTCACAGCCTCAAAAGGCAATACCCTCTCTATATAATTCTGGCCTGCTGTATCAGACTGTCTCTCAGGACAGATAGTGGTTGGTGAGGAAGGTGGATGCTGTCTGTGTGTGGTAGCAAGGTCTGACATTTTGCATAAAGCGGAGGGATGTCTCCATCACCACGTGTAGATGCAGGCGATATTCCAGGACCTCTCTGCACTGCAGCTATGGGACAGTTAGGGAATACCAGACCTTTAGCTTAAGCAAGAGTTAAAAACTATGATGCAACATATTTCTTGGCTATTTATGACTTTGTGTGGTCTCAGTGGAGTTGGGACTGACACGCTGCAGTCTTAGGTCTGCTTAGCTTCCTTTGGCAATAACCAGAAGGGAGTTTACAGTACCTGACATTTCATTCTTATGGCTACCCACAATTTTCATCTTAGTGTCATAACCTGGGGTTGATGGAAAAGGTAGCCTGAAGGGAGCTTACAGGCCCAAGCCACCAAATGTGAGGACCTTTCAGTGCAGGCTGGCTTGCATGCAAGGGTTAGCTCTCCCAGGTGCTGGTGAACAGACCATTACCTTCTTCCTAATTGTGAGCCCAGTGAGTCTCGGCTTGCTCTGGGCAGGTTCTAGCAGGAGCAGCATTCCCCTCTGGAGGTGGTGGCACAAGGTGTGACCATTCCTCCCTCTCTCCCTCCCTTCCCTTTGCAGATCCATTTTCATGAGTCCTGTGGGCCACACGTAGGACAGCTGTGAGACAGGAGTTGGGGCAGGGGCCTGGAAGAGCTGTTAAAGGACATTCAAGGCAGCTTGTGTACGTGTTCCCTTTCCACAAGTACATCCACCTTCAGAATAGCTGGGATGAGCTTGCCAACTCCCTCTGTCACCTACCCTTCCTCCCTCCTGTCTAGAGGATGAGAAATGCCTGGAAGTACCCCAAAAGAATGTGTATGCGTTCACTTTGCTCCAGCAACCCATATAATAAATGCCCTGAAGCTCAGTGTCTGGAGTGCTGGAAAACTGCACCCTGCCTAGAGATTATTTCTGTAAAGAAAAAAGCTGTCCAGCCACAAAGCAGGTAGTGAACTGGCTAAGTTTTGCCCAGCCAAATGCTCCTCACCCCTTCTGATGATCCATGCTTAAAGAAGCTTGGCCAGGTTCACTGAGAAACGTAGCAGGGCATGTTTGGCAGGCCAAGGCACTGAGGGATACCAAAACATTAATATCTGGGCAGCCAAGGCTTTTTGCTTATGTGGTGGCTATGTAGGAAGTCCTAGCACCTCCGACTAGGTGCTAATGGCACACTGAAGGTGTTTGTAGCAATGTCAATCCTGCCTCGCCAAGCATTTTGAAGCATGAGTCACCTCTTCCCAAATCATGAGACTGGCTTGCAAGTTATTAATATTTATTTTCTGACTGAAAATAGGAATAACCTGCCTTTACTTCCAAACCTTTGAATCTGTAGCGTTAATTCAAATGATGCTTACCCAATTTTCTCTGCATGCATGAAAACTTTGATTTGTTGTCTTTATGTTGCATTCCCTGCTTTAAAATAAAAATAAAACTGAGATTTTTTTCTCTCATCACGCAAATCCAAATCTGGGAGGACTTGAATCTCATCAGCTGTTAGGAGATTTACCGTAAAACCACAAGGATTTGCACTGGTTATTGAGCAGCCATATGCTCGGCTCCGTGCAGTGCCCTTTTGCACCTCTGACCAAGCTGCCTATCTGTCCACTTTAAAGCTGTCCCTGCTGGCAAGAGTTTACATTAGCTCAGATAGAGCGAGGACATAAGATTTATTCTCTATTTGCCCTTTTCAGTATTCTCAAATAAAATTTGTCTAGCATGACAGATACAGTTGCTAGTGGTGTCTAAAAAACTCATAACTGAGGATGCAATGAGCCAAGATGAAAACAGATCTCCAATGAACCCCATGAACTGCTATATGCTGGAAGAGCCTCTTGGAGATTCATTCTGCAGACAAAAGCCCTGGCTTTTCTTCACCTTTCCCCTTTGCTTATAGGGGGAGGACAGAAGAGCTGCTTAGCTGTTCACCTGAAAATGCTTAGTGCCTAAAACCTCCATGCTTCCTACTGGCAATGAGAGAAAAAGCTGTCATACACACTCTTCATCTTGTCCTTGGAGCTGCAGGATTGTGTTTCTGTGGTGCAGGCCTGGAGCACAGGGTTTTGTAAGGCTGGGTGTGCTGAGACCCACCAAGGGCTACAGCATAACCGTCAGGGGGTCGTAAGTCCTATTTCTAGTGGTGCACTGTGCACCTGAAGCACCCTTGGTTGGCTGCTGGTGTAGTGAGCAAAAACACTGAGCCAGTAACCTTTCTCAGGACATGCTCTGATGGGTGATGGATGGGGTAAAGGGTGCTTTGGAGGCTCCCGCTGTTGCCCAAAAGCTTGTGAAGCCTCCAGAAGGAAATGCAAGGCAAGAGGGAGGCTTTGTGGGAAGCACAAAGCTCTGGAAGATTGCTGATTTCTGCTTAACTACCAAGGGTGCGAAGCGTTGGTTGACGAGGTTGCATGTGTGAGAGGAAGGAAGTGCCCTTTTGCACCTTCCCAACCTGCTTGTGGTTGCATAAGCTTGAAAGCGCAGAGCCTGAGGTTGCTATGCCAACTTGTGTCCCTAATTCCTCCCATCCACCTCCCCGTCTAAACAATGACGTGGGCCTGTAGGAGCAGGAGCCCACCCTGGAACAATCCACCAGCAGCAAAGGCTTTGCTCCATCAGCGGAGCAGACTGAAGGACTCTGGGAGATGTGTGTGTACCCATGGCCCTCGTGCCACCGACGAGGGACTGCACCAGAGCAACTGTTTTGCAGCACTTCTGCTTCGTTATTCCGAGTGCTTTACCTTTGCTGCTGAATTTGGTTTCCAGTCCTCACTGGCAGCACTGAGCCTGTGCTGTCACTCATTAAAGGAATCGCAAGTGCGGCATGAATCTGTGTGCCTGGTTTCCTTTCTGTAGCATTAAAATAGCGTAAAGTGCCTTTCAAAGACACTGAGAAGGAGGAATCGCTATTTCTGGGTGCTTACATAAACTGTCTTCAAGTGCAAAAGTGAAAAACATTGAACTCCTTATGTTCTTCCCCTTCCCTCTCTCTGAAGAAGGGCACTATATAGAATTATACTGTATGGTAAAAGGGTCAAATCCTTGAGAGAGAACAAAATGCAAGGTGGCTTAGGTCTGTACCGCATGGAAGAGGCTGGCACATGAAGCAGCTGTGAGTTTTTGCATCCTATCCTAATTAGCAGTAATTTCCAGCAATGAACAAATTCTTATGGTTATCCCCTTCCCTTTCTTTGTTCAACCTGCCACATAAATCACAGATCCTTTTCTCTACGCTCCAGCACTATCAGGAGTGGGAATCCTGATGGGTTAGTTTGCCAGTAATTAAATTTGTACCTTCTGTTCATTTCATAGATGCAGTTGCCCTCTGCTTTGAAGCAAAGTGCAGGTCAGAGCCAATGGGAGCCTTTAATAATCTGGTAGTCTCATCTGGCGCTGAAGACGGAAAGTTTTCTTGCTAATTGGACTGTTGTGAGATAATCTGAAGAGGAACAAGCTCCTCTGGACAGAGGGAGGCTGGGAGCATACAGAGTCATGGAGAAGGTGATGGGTAAATTTATACTCCTGGATACGTCCTCTGAGCCTTCAGCCAGAACAAACACATAGAAAACGCCTCAGGCCTGATTTCCTTTGACTCAGCAGCTTGCTTAGTCATTTACACCAGAGCAAGGCTTCCATGTCAGAACGGTAGCTTTTTACATTGCTAAAACTGGGGTGCCAGGCTAGTACAGCCTGCAGCCTGAGCAGAGGAAACATGCTTATGGCAAGGAAAGGCCGGTGTTGCCCTACGGCTTCTGCTGGGCAGGGCATCGGGGCGGAGGCTCAGGGTGGATCGCCCCAGCCTTGAAATCTTGCCCCTGAGGAGGCAGGCAGCAGCACTGCTGGCCCCATACAAACAAGAACTGCTCGTAGCTGTCACTGAAAAATCTGAATTTTCCGGCTTCCAGTTCATCAGACAGAATTTCAGGCAGAGGAACCAGGCTGGTTCAGGAAAATTTTCCAATTTCACATTAACTAAAGGGACCCATTCAAATTTGGCCCCTGTCAGTAAATACGTGCAAATACAGAAACTTTAGCCAGAGCTTTGATTTTTTAGTTAAAAAATAAGATAGTCATTTCGCTGCAGAGAAAAACCTTACCCTGCAGCACCCTCAGGGCTTCTTTCCTCTTACCTAGTTTGTTTTAATCCTGCAGTTTTTAAGTCTGTTTCACGATTTTGAGGACCTGACGTATGTTTGTGGAGAGATTGTAGCAGGCAACACTGCCTTCTAAAAACTGGGCCAAAGCGGTTTTTTTGCTCTGGTTCCTTTCAGGGACGCAGATGAGGTTTATCGACATGTCCATTAACTATACTTCCCTGGAAGGTTTTGGTACTCCGCAGCGAGTGTTTGTTATACACACATCTCTGTGTGCTGTGTCACCTCCTGGCCGTACAGCTGATGCCCGGGACTGGGGACAAGGAGATGAGGACTCTATTTCCAGTCCTGCAGCCTGCAGGCTATTATTTGCGTGGCCCTTTGCAGACAGATACAACTCACTCTGCTCATGCTCTGAACCGGCCAAAAGCTATACAGTTTCTCAACAGCGCCGATTAATTCATGCTGAACAGCTCATTAGTGATGGCTGCTCAGTTTCCAGCTAGTTCGGAGTGTGGGAAGAGGGAGCTCATGTCTGGAGAGGCTCACCCTAAGTCACCTGGGACTAATCGCTTAAAACCTGTATGCACATTCATTTTTTCCATTTGTAAACTGCTAAAATATTTATGTTCCTGCTCCACAGGAGGGACTGAGCCTAGCTTCCTAGATATTTGCAAAACGTGTGGAGATATTAGCAAAAAAGTTACACTAAGAGTACATAGTATTACCATTATTATTATTATAATGGATTTCACTTTGGATCTTGAGTACATGATTGCAGTCCTCTGAGAGGGGGAAACAGAACAAGAACAAAAAGAAATATAAAAGAACAATCTGTGATTCTCACCTGTTCTTCCCTCTAGAATGATTCCATTCACTGGCTTCCTTTATAAATAAAGGTGTATAATATCTCTCAAATCAAAGGAATGAGGCATTTTTCAATCCCCAAAACGTCCTTATTTTCTTAATGAAAGGAACAGTAAAAAAAGAACAAGTGCTGTAATTGCCCAGGTTCTAGCATAGGACTGGTCCTTTAGATAGAGGAGAGCACAGAAACAATTAACCCAGTATGAGGACACAGTGCCCTAATTCACACTGATCATCACCATGTTGCTGTTGTTCTTCTTGGAAGCAACCACAGTGAAACCAAGCGCCAAATAAAACCTGCGCAGGATCAGGCAGATGTAGAGCCAGAGCCACCATGAAGCTTCAGGGTGGCAACCCCAGGAGATCACTTAGTAGCAGACAACTTCGGTGCTCAGGCTCTGGCTCCAGGAAGACAACCAAGGCAATCGTTTGAGCGATCAGCTCGAGGTTGCGCCGTTCACCCACATGGCTTCAGGGAGCAGCAGTGGATGTAGAGAAGCCTGTCTCCCAGACATAAAAAGACAACAGTGTTGGCAGAGTTGTGCTAGAAAGACGTACCTGTAAAGATCATCAGGTTTTACGGGTGAATTTCACCCTGTTTTCTGGAGGCACAGGTGTAGATGGAAGGTGTTGGTGGAGTATGAGTGATTGTGAGAAACCAGATCCTTAGAGAAGCAATTTTTTGCGCTCAATGGCTTGCAAGGCAAGGAGGGCTTCTGAATGGGAGTGTTTATATGGACCAACCTGATCCCACATACAGTGGCCAGACCCAGACTTGTAACTGCTACTTCTTAATGGAGACCAAAATAGAATAGCTGGTCACAGGCAGCATCATGTGTGCTGCAGAGAGCTCTGGCTTGTCAGTCTTCGTTTCATGCATTTTTCATGCATCTCCTCTTGTTCCGATGCCATTTGTTTTGTCTTTGTTTTCAGCTGTATCTAATGAGCCTTCATTGTGCTTTTGATCAGAGATTTTTCTGTGAAGACTTACAGGGCTCTCCTCCCCAGTCCTCTTCATCTTCTCCCAACTGCTCCCTCCCTTCTGCTCTCCTTAGTTGTTCATATTCCCATCACAGGTAAAAATCTTCCAGAGACAATCATCAGAGAGTCAGAACAGATGGTAGAAGGGGAGAAGTAAGGGCATATATTGGGGAGCCAAGTAACAGCAGTGGGGGGACAGCTATAGAGGTGGCCCAAAAGGGATCATTTCCCTCTCTCTCTTTTGGAAGCACCGGGATGGCATCAGCCAGAGGAGAGCTTTGGGGGCCTTTTGAATGAACCCCTTCCTACCAGCATCATCCAGCAGGAGAGACGTGCGTTGGCTTCCTCCCAGGTTATCTGTCTGGACACAGGGCCGGGGAGCAGCTAGGGAAATGGGATGCTGAACAGAGACCGAAAGTCGTGATGTATACCTACGCCTGCTCCTTCCTGAAAGGCTGACACAGCACTCTGTAGTCACTGTCAGGTGGGTGCATGGCTTGTCCTTCCACTCCGGCAGGATCACAGGCAACACGGATGCAAGTGGTGGGGGTCACTTTTCCTCCATGAGGGCCTGGGAGACTATAAACCACCCCCCACCTTGGTATTCACTGAGGGTAAAGAAATTAATTGTACACTTTGGGGTTTTTTTCCCCATGTTCTACCCTGAAACTTTTTTGAATAATGGGATTTTTTTTAAGCTTTAATTTTGCTTCTTAGTAATTTTTCTAAGATGGGGAAAGTTTTAAAAAGTTTCAACAGTGGAATGAAAATGAAAGGGTGCATGTGTGTCTGGTGAGGAAATCTGGACATGCCGTGTCAGTGGCAAAAGGAAAGGAGGGGGACTAGAAATGCAGTCTTTTCTCAAAAATATTTCATTAAAATGTAATTAAAAATTATTCACAGCAAATGCAGCGAGTAAGAGGTGACTTGGACATTTTTCACAGCAAAGCAGTGCTTTTCCACTTTGCAGAGATCTCAGTAAATAATATTAACCCATTTTACACCCTGGGTTGTTGAGAAATTACAGTCATACGCAAATTCTGTGACAGGACTAGGAATGTAAGTCAGACCACCATTTTCTCAAAGGTATGCCTTCTCCAGCTGTATTCTCCCAAGTATTACTGTTCTCACTCATAACTGATGTTCATTACTTATTTTCCCAGTCACTGTAACACCCCTGGAGAGCCCTTCACTGAGTTTAAATGCCTGGGGGGGGGGGTACAGGTAATGCAGGGGCAGTAATACTTGTGGCTGCTCATCTACTTGCTGTTCAGAATATGACTTGGTACCTGCGGTTTACTGACTCCTGAACACTAACTTTTCAGCATCGCTTGAAGGGAGGGGCACCAAGCAGGAGAAATGAATGTGGGAGGGAGGGAGGGAAGGTGAGGGGGTGGAAAAATGAACCTGCTTTACTGAATAATGAGGGGAGTTAAAATGAATGGGAAAAGAGATAGAAAAGCTGGTTTAAATATTTAATCTCTGTTGCATTTGCTTTTGAAGAGGAGACAACAGCTTTGGAACATCTTTTGTCTTGAACTAATTCTGACCAGAGCTGAACAGCATGCAATTGTCACTTCTGTCATTTGCCTTAAGGTGGAGAGAAACAGATTGGTCCTGCTGCATCAGCCCATCACATCAGTCTCCATCTCCAGCCGCGGCCAGTACCTGGAGCTGCAGAAAGTATAAATTACTCGTGACAGTGACACCTCTGCCCCACGAGCCCATGCTGCCCAAGATCCTGGTGCCAGGGTGGTCAGTGTGTGTGCCACCTGGGAGCTGCAACTTTCTTTGGAGAAGAGGAAGCTCCTCTGATGGGTCTGAGGTGCAGTTGCACGCTCCTGTGTCCCACCATAGAGCAAGTCACTTCACTTTAGGTCTTCACCACTGTTTGGAGCCAGGTGATAAGCGCAACACGACAGCAGTATTTTCCCCTTGTCTCTCCCCATTCCTCTGTATATCTTTCTACCCAGTCTTTCCCTGCAACATTTCTTGTATATCTTTCTACCCAGCCTCTCCCTGCAACATTTCTTTTCCCCTTCCCTTGACTTGCCCTCTCAAGTCCTCCCTCTCTGCTCACCCACGGTCTAGGCAGAGCCAAAATAAGCACAGCTGTCTTGTCCACCAGCCACAGCTGCACCATCTGCAGCACCTTCCGCAGAGGAGGCAGCCCCACGGATGAGCCGGCAGGACCCGCACGCCAGCCTCAGAGATGACAGCTATATGTGCTGATGAGCCGCTGCACCAATGAGGTCATTTGCTTTCAGTTAGTCCTATATAAACCATATTGTTCAGTTGATACAACTCATCTGCCACACGTTCTGTTTCTCTTGTCTGTCACACTGGACACCCAGACTCGAGAGCTGCACCACAAGCCATGGCCAGTGTCACCCAGCAAGGCAGGCACAGCCCTTCGTAGCGGTGGTGGTTCTCTGCAGCCACAGCCTGTCATCCTCTGAGACAGCTTTAGCCAGATAAAAACCTCATTTAGGCTTTCTTTATAGATTGGAGGAGTAGGATGGGAAAATGCCTCCAGAGAGTAAATCACTGTAAACCTGGCTTTTAAATTGGTAAATATCTGTAAGCTCTAAGAAAGGCTGATGGTCTCTGACTAACCAGAGGAAACTGCTGAGACTAGGAACTTTTTCTCTTGTTTTGGCAATGGGTTTGTCTCTCTGATCCACTTACTCCCTTTCTAACCCTAAAAGCAAAGAGGTGCTGCCATCCCTACTTCTTAGATGGGGGCAGATATACAGAATTAACATGACTTCTCCACCAAAGCCCCTCAGGAAAAGCAGGGAATTTTGAGCTCTGGTCTCCTGAGCCCCGAAGGAAGACGTGAAAGCCCATTTTTTTGTCAACTCCTGAACTGGGAGCACACCAGAAAAAATTAAGCAAAAAAGAAACAACCCCAAAAGCTACAACAGCATCTCTTGAGCCTCTGAAGGCTCATAGTTAGCAATTATCTTTCAAAGGCTTACTTCAGAAGTAATTTATTATTTTATTAGCTGTTTGCTGAGAGATCAAATAAAGCCAAGCTGCCTAGTCAAATGTGTTCCTATTTTATTTTGATATAATTTGAGGAACTTGACTGGCTAGTTTAAATGCTGGAGAAGACAGCTGAGTGGGAGTTTGGGCTTGGTGAAGCCAGCTAGACAAGAGTTTTGCATTTGGTTTACAAAAGAGCTTGAGTAGGCTGAGATTCCAGGCTGATGAGATGGTCTCCACGATGACTACACTTCTTTTTTTTTTGGCAGAGAACTCGTACACTTGGCATGTGAGCTATAGGGATGAAAGGGGAGTTTATTCTCTGTAGCACTACAGGACTTGACTTCTTTGCTGATTTTTGCAGCAATTCCTCCCATGGCAATGATACCAGGGTGCTGGTTGCTCTGTTTGGATCTAAGCTACACAAATAGTTGACCAGACACCAAAGATGGCAGCTTTTGGTCCACGTTTGATCTGAACCAATGACATTTCAAAAATTTGTCTGAGCCATAAAAATACTCCTTTACTTTTTTCCAAAGAGAAAAGGCTCAGGAGCTGACAAAGGAGTCCTGGTGTTGTGGTCTAAAAAGAGCCGAGTTCATGTCATGACCCATTACCAGTTCACTACCCCTTGGAAGAAGCCAGTGGTATTTCAATGGTGCTGTGCCAAGCCATGCTCTTCCTTCCCAAATCTAAAGTTGTCTGCATTAGGACAAAGCCAGGAGCTGCTGCTTCCCAAATTCGATCAATGGTGGTTTGCCTTTGTGTTAGCCGGGGGGTCCCAAATCCACCTCCTGTTCAGGCCTGACCTTACTGGGAGCTGCTGCCTCTCACAGGTGGTTACAGCAGGACCCTTCTTCTCACAGCCCGTGTTGTGGCTTTCAAAGTCTGCCGGCACAGAGAGACATACAGGCATGTCAGACCACGTGCCTGCAACCACTGCGGCACCCTCCTCAACGGCTGCTGATGGCTGCTGAAGGCTGCTGTGCTGCACCGGGAGCACGGGCGAAGGAGGGAAGCATTATTCTGAGGGTGACAACAGAAGTCTCCTTGTGCTCTGAGGAGAAGGAGGAGAAAAAGCAAAGCATCTCAGGAATTCCTCAAAAGCTGCAGGAATTGTTGGGGGGGTATGGAGATGAAACAGACAAGGTAGTTGGAGGAATCTTTGTGTTCAACGAAGAGTAAATTTGCTCAAAGAAAAAGAGAGAGAACTGTGGGAGTCCTGAAACTATATTCGAATTTGGGAGATCATGCCTCCCTTCCATTTTCTTATTGTCAAAATATCTTGAAAATCTCAAAGTGTTTTTCTTCCTCTTTTTTTTCCCCCCTCTGATTAGGAGTTTTAAGTGGGAAATGCTGAAATACTTCATTTCCGATCTTTCAAAATCAATCTTTTCGACATCTCTTAAAATAGACTTGTAGACCTAAACTATTACTTCAGCTCAAAAAGGAGAAAAAATTAGAGTCAATCAACAGTGAAATAAACTGCAAACACAATTTTTCACTTGGGGTTGAACAAACTCCTTGAAGTCACCCTATTTTTTCTTTGTTTCTCTTCTTTTTCTGACCCTCGGTCCCCCCCACGTTCAGTTTGTTTGACCTTTTTTTTACATTTTTATTACCCAGCTCTAGTTTAGTTTTTCATTTATTTAAATATTAACGAAAGAACAGCAGTTACACATTATTCTTATTTCTTAATCAAACCAACCAGCAATCATAATGTAACGTCTTCGAGGTTGAGGGAACAGGAGAAAGTATTCCATACGGCAAAAGAATTACAGGAATTATGGACAGAAAGCCCCTACTTGGGAAATGAGTCAGTCTGCTTCTGCCTAGCAGAAAAGATCAGCACGGAAGTATAGAGCCTTTAGAAACAGCTTATGAATTTACAGCTTGCAAAGCAAGTGAAGTCTCTGCGTCTCTCGTACATATACGTTAACTCATGCTCCACATATGCATACATACAGGTCTCTGCTCGAAAGACAGGGAATGTGCAGTCTGCAATGCATATGAACTTTCTGTTTAGAGGAGAAAAGAAAAGATTTTTTTCAATAGGCACAAAATCCCACCCCCTCAGCACCCCTCCTTCCCCTGTGTCTGACACTGACTTCAAGGGAGGAGTTGAGCCAATTATCTGTGAGTCCTACAGAAGGAAAATCTGCAATTTGCCAGTAGTTGTGAGAGTGAGAGGGAGAAAGGCAGGGAGGGAAGAAGAAAGACTTAATTGGCAAATGTGAAGAAAAGCTCCTTCTGTCCTAGAAAGAGAATATTTTAAAGCGAATCTCAGACCAGAAGAAAAGAAGCTCCGGGGGGGGGGGGGGGCTGTGCCAGGCAAGACCTTGGGAAGCGTAGGTTCGCCATAGACAACTTCCATGCCCCCACTGCTTTTTCCCCATAGGGTCTGAGGTGGCATAGAGGCAGGGTGGGCCAGCCGGATGCACCCACGACCCTGCACGACTAGGTGTCGCTCCAGAGACCCTTCCCCCCCAGCAGAGCCTACGAAGCACAACTTACAAGAAAAGCCAGTGGGAGTGGGAGAGACTCTGCCTTTCCTTCTCTCAAACTGAGGCTGTGAGGAGAAGAGCTCATCTCACCAAAGGGAAAAGCTACCACTGGTTCCAAGACCTTTCTTTAGCCCATGTCGGTCGCCTGATCCAGTACTTACCATCCATGGGGGAACGCCCTCTGGAGCCCTGCGGTCCTTCCCAATCCTGCTAAGTTCTCAGGAAATACTGGTGAAGAACTGAGCCCAGAGCAAGCAACGTGGGATCCACAGAACAACAGCCTTTTACAGCAGCAGCCACCCCTGATTAAAATTATCAGCTTCATCAGACTGCACCAAGACCCAGGACTGCTCCTCCAAGGAAAGAGGTAAGAAAGCAGCATGGAGTTTGAGATGAAAGTAGGAAACAAACATCCCGCAGGAATGATTGTGGTGTGCATGAAAATTACAGGGATACTAGTAGTGATTAACAAATTACAGGTCTGTTATGCATGGTACAGTTTGCATCTGCCTATGTCCTTTTTAGCTGGATGCAGTGAATTACATTGGGATGGCAAACAGAGACACAAACAGTAGCTGAAGACTGCGGAGTGCAAGAGAGGTAGTTCAGAAGTCTATTCATGGATAGGGAGTGGCAGGGAGCATACCCCCTGACGGGAGGATGGAAACCTAAGGTGTAAAAGATCTAGGCAGGTTAAATAAAGAATGTCTTCCTTAGATATCTCTCTCCAGATGCTCAGGATCAAATTTGTCAGCACCTCACTGGAATTCAAACAAGCACTCTTCAGAGCATGCAAAAGCAGCTGCATTGTCATTCACTCCAATGTCTGCCTATGAAACAAGCAGCGGTGGTTAGCAGGTAGAAGACAACACAGGGAGTCAAAAGAAATGGGGTTTAATGTTGATTTTTGACAGCTGTTTCAGCGCTCTCTGGGCGTATGAGCCTTTCCCTTTATTAAGTGGAGATAACACTCATTGCCTACATTTCTATGATATTTTTAAATCCCTGTGCTGTACCAATGTAAAATACCAATGTAAAGTTTCTAGCATCAAGCCAGTGCATAAAGCAGAAGGTACCACTGGGAATTAATCTATGCTTAAACATTTAATAAACTGGAAAGAAAAGATGTAGATTAAAGCCAGCTGGAGGTTGTTTGTCTCTTCATTCTCTTCTGATTGATTTTGCTTTATTTAGTACATGAACATGTGGTCTCTTTCTGTTTCCTTTCTTCTGTCTTTAATCTTTTTCAATGTATGAGTCCCTGTGCTCCCCTCGACCCCTGGGTGTGAAGGCTGAAGGTTCATTCCTTTTCTGAAGAGGAAAGAAGGCAGATTGTATTGAACTGGAGAAAAACTGGAGCGGGGGGATAAGAAGGGAAAGCACGAAACACAAATATAAGCTCTCCATTCAACGGCATGCTCTGAGTCAGATTTGCAGCAGAGGTGATGAGATGAGTAGCAACTCCATGAATCAAAGTGCTGAAAAGCATCTTTTGACTCCACGTGAAATGAAATGCAGTCAGGAAAGCACAGAAGTCCTCTTGACTGAATGTCTTGACAGGTGGAACAAGGACAACATAAAGTGACTATTTAATACATTAAAATCTGCATGTCCTCACACCCCTTCTTTCCCTTCAGTGCATCTACATCCTTGGGGCAAAGTGTCCTGAAATGGGCACATGTCTGCACATAGTATTTTGCCTTTGACGGGGGTGGGAGGCAGTGTGATTTAATGACCAGAGATGCAACGGTGAAGAAAGGTGGGAAGGAGAAAGAGTTTGAAAGGTAGGAGTCCCAGAGTCTGTTCACGTTTCTCATTTGTTGGACCTTGGGTGGTCACTCAGCTTCCTTGTGCCTTACTCTTCCCCGTCTGTGAGTAGCTGTGGTGGCCATTCCTTCTCCAAGCTGTTCAGTGTACAGTGGCATTAACTGAGGTCCAAAGCAGTGGAATAAATTTCAAGGTGGAGGACAGAAGTGCCTCTTGCACTAAAGGTGCAGAATTAATCCTCCAAGCAGCTGCAGTGACACAGTTCACCTCCTTTGCTGTGTGATGGGAGTTTTTCTAATCACCAGCAGCTCAGTGGTTACCTGCCAGTCAGCAATATAATTTGTAGGATTTTGGCTTGTAAAGCTGCTGGCCAGGATCAGGTCCCCCAGAGTGCATGTTCTTTACAGGACATATAAGGCATTTGCTTAAAAAGCTTAACTGTGCTCACTCCCAGATGCTGCCGCACCAAGTTTTATGAAACTGGTCTTCAGCAGGTGTGAACCAACACAGTCCACTTGCCCTCATGCAGCTACACTGGTCCATCCCAGTCTGAAGAGCTGACTCATTTCTAAATACTGATCCTGGGCTGTAGAGAAGTTTGTAGTTTTTCTCACAAAATCTATCTCCCTGCTTTTCTCTGCCAGCTAAATAAAGCCTGAGAGGGTGAAAGGAAGCATCCCAAAGCAGCTCTGTCACCATTTGTCTGCCCATGGATGCAAGACAGTATTGGACTGGCTACATAGGAAAGGGCAGAGATAGTGTACATGGCAGTGTTGTTTCAGAGACTGAACATAGTGTTTCTGCAGTGTTGGAGATAGGTCCTCTTCTAAATAAAACACAGAGTCCAGTTCAAATACCAGATGTGCTCCTTGCTGTCATTCCCACCACAGCAATCCCAACAGTACCATAACTCTGCATGTGTGTGTCCATCCAAAGTTATGTTCCGACATTACTGTCTGACTCTAACATTATGCTGTCCTGCTCACTGAATATAATTCAGAGTGTAAGCTACTCTGAGGAAAGCATTGCATTTTCTTCTGTGCTTTAGATAGGGCTGAATGTGCTGTTGGTGTGCAGCAAATTATAGCAATAATAATAAATAGTAGTGTTTTGCTGCTGCCTTGGGCTATAGCACAGTGCTTGTAATGATGCTGGATCAGAATTCCAGAGACTTCTTTATTTAGCAGTGACCGTATCTTCACTGCTGCTTTGGTGCTTAGCACATGTTAAACAAAGTAAAAGATTTTAAGCTTTTGACTGAGATAAGTGTCAGCTACATAAAAGCTTGGGAGATAAAATTCACTCAAGGAAAAGATAGGAATCCAGATCTGGACCCAGAAATGATCTTTCAGTGTACATAAAGTACTCGCATTGTAATATTAAATAAACAACACCTAAGTTAAATAAACAGCACAGTGGGAACTTGATTATTCTTTAATAAGACCCTAGTAACCAAAATAAACTCTGTCAAAAATGTGCCTTCTTTGCTGTAATGGTTAGCTTTCCCCACACAAGGGTTATATTTTTCCTTTCAGCACACTATTCATTTGAACTGGTACATGAAAAATGTCTGAGCAACGCCCTTCCCCCCCCCCCCCAAGTTTTCTGCATCTGAGTGCTATGTCAAAATGCAATCTCCAAGGTCTTGAGATTCATTTTAGTTGTCAGGGTTTGGAAATCTTGTCTAATAGCTATTTAAGATGGCTGTCCTTCATCTTTTCTCCTGCTTGTACTTAGCACCCGCAAAGACTGTGACACCCGCAACAGCTGTGTATGCATAAAGACTGAAACTCCTATGAAATCTACATTTCTGCAGCTCCATCCATTGCCAGCCATCCTGCTGCAATGCTGATAATTTGTTGATACGGAGTTCCCACACCACCAGTCCAAACAGCAAGATTAAAATCTGGTTTCTAAAAGGTCACTGAAGGCACAGCTCTTAGAATTTATCATTGGCCAATGCTATTTTGTGGCTCAAACTCCCTGCTTCAGCAATGAAGGTTGTATGGGACCAGCTATTTAAAGTTATTGAGATGTCTAGCTTCCACTGATGTCAAGCATGATTCTTGTTTCTGTCTGACTGCTGGTTGATCTCAAAATGAGTATTGTACACAGCTCCTATTTAGGCAACCAAACAAAGCGGTCTAGGTCCTAATGGCAGCTGCGGTGGATGCAGTATATTGGGAAATCTGACCTCTGTGTTTATGTATCTAAATGAGAACCAAGCTCTACTGAAAAATCTGGTAATGTCTAAGTGGCGCAGATGGTGGGAAGGAACCTGGTGTCTAAGTTGAAGCACAGCTAATAAAATTAGCCCTTAATGTTTAAATGAAATAGTAAATTACAATTCAAAACTATGCTATTTTCAGTGTAAATGCCTTCATTTTTATATGACTTTAAAAGAAAAGAAAGGAAAAAAAGCAACAAAAATAAAACCACTCCCTGGAAATGAGACTGAAAAAATTAAGCATTTCCAGTGAAAAGATTTCTGTATGAACCATTGATCTACTAATGAGGACTGTGCTCCAGAGCACCCTTTGACAAGCTTGTGGTAAGGAGCTGCCCTACTCCATCCTCCATCTAGTTTCTGGTCTTTCCTCCAACTCTGCCATTTCCTCTTTCAGGACCAAGCAATGATGAAGACCATGTCCGGTGGAAACTGCACCCTGAATGTGCCAGCCAAGAACTCTTACCGCATGGTAGTGCTGGGAGCCTCCAGGGTGGGGAAAAGCTCCATTGTCTCACGCTTTCTCAATGGCCGGTTTGAAGACCAGTACACTCCCACCATTGAGGATTTTCATCGCAAGGTCTACAACATCCGGGGAGACATGTATCAGCTGGACATCCTGGACACCTCCGGGAATCACCCTTTCCCTGCCATGAGGAGGCTTTCCATCCTGACAGGTAAGAAGTGGGGGGAAGTCTGCAGATGGGGAACGATGGGTGAAAGATCATAATGATAGACATTAGCTTGAAAACTGTAGCCTGGAGATGACTCTTTCTTGGGAGGTAGCTAAACAGACTGCTTGATTTTTTGCAAGATGCACTTCTCTAGAGAGATATTTCCTGACCGGGATGCTCCAGGCACTATAAAGGGTGCATCAGCCACAGAGGAGAAGTCCACTGGGTGAAGGTCTGAAATTGAGATTTCCCCCTAGTTTATTTCCCTCCTACCTTCCCCTCCTGCTCCATATTTTTTTATTGCAGTCACAAATGAATGGCTGAATAAAATCTCATGGGCATAAAGAACAGCAAGGGACAAAATAAGTGTGTCATTATAAGACACAAGCAGTGAAAAACAAATGTAAAAAGCACAGGAAGGGAATTCAAACCAAGAAAATCTCAAAGATTTTTTTTTTCCTAAAATTTCCAGCCTGATTCCCTTGATTTGATATTCCAGTAAAAGGACAGCTCTACTTTTACGCTTTTTCCTTAGCCTATGGTTATTCAAATGAATTAAAGAGGAAAAAGGGAAAACATTGAGCTCATTTTGTACATTCTCATTGTCAAGCAGTTCCTGTTGTGAGCTAAGATGTGTTCTCTAACTGTGAAAGTGACAGTGGAGATATATTCAGCCATAGCTCACAACAAACCTACTTTCTGGATTTGCTATCTACCTTTCTAGCTAGCCAGTGAAACGTGACATTCACATCTGACCAGGCTAATGTCCACATTCAGTGAGGTCCTAGGGCCAGTTTCTGGGATGTGGATGTGAGCTTTTGTCCCTGAAAGCTCTCTTAGCACGTTCCACATGAATGTCATTCAACAGGCAATGGTTTGTGTTACTTTATATTTGCAAAAGGAATTGTAAGTCAGGAAATGTCAAAAGGAAATGCCAGGGGATCTGTGTCATTTATGTATTTCTTTTTTTCCATGGTCTGTTTTCTCTTGAGCAAATGAAACGACAGCAGAGCACTGCACATTGGGAAACCTCTCATTCCTGACTTAGGCGTTCAGGACTGACTAGCTGTAAATCTTCAGTTCAGGTGTTGCTTCTTGTACTGTGTAATCAAAAGGCCAAGGCTGAGTGGCTACTAGCTCTCCATTCTTCCTGGTGTCAGAACAGGCTCTGTTTTACACAGAGATACAAACAAAAGGAAGAAAAAAGATAAGCAATGCAGTAGAGCTGAGATAGAAACATGTTTACAAAAGAGAGTACAAATGGGCAATAATTTGCAAGTCCAGTGCAACCTAGGAACACACAGTCGGATATGGCTGAAGTAACATCATAGCCAAAAGTCTTTTCCATAGCACTACAGAAAGGAGTGGGGAGTTGAATTAGAAGAATTGGAACTAAATTACAGCTTAATTAACAGATTCAAAAGGACCAAACAAAAAATATGGGGAAGAGATGGCAAAAAAAACCTACTGCTTTTTGAAAATTAGCACCTCTGACACAGGTTGCAACCAACAAGCCTTTACAGTGTCCTTTTTTAATTGCAGGGGATGTTTTCATCCTGGTATTCAGCTTGGACAACAGAGAATCCTTTGATGAGGTCAAGAGGCTCCAGAAACAGATCCTTGAGGTCAAATCCTGCCTGAAAAACAAGACCAAGGAATCAGCTGACCTCCCCATGGTGATCTGTGGCAACAAAAATGACCACAGTGAAATCTTCCGTAAGGTACGCTCAGATGAAGGTGAGAACCTTGTCTCCAGTGATGAAAACTGCGCTTACTTTGAAGTTTCAGCCAAGAAGAACACCAATGTGGATGAGATGTTCTATGTCCTCTTCAGCATGGCCAAGCTACCTCATGAGATGAGCCCTGCCCTCCACAGGAAAATCTCCATCCAGTATGGTGACACCTTCCAACAGAAATCTTTCCGGATGCGCCGAGTCAAGGACATGGACGCCTACGGCATGATTTCTCCCTTCGCTCGCCGGCCAAGCGTCAACAGTGACCTGAAGTATATCAAATCGAAAGTTCTCAGGGAAGGTCAGTCAAGGGAGAGGGAGAAATGCACGATCCAGTGAAGGGGGCTTGCACTTCTATCTGAAGTCATCATCCACATGCAGTGCCTTAAAGAAAAACAGTCTGTGGAAGCACAGAATGGGCTCATGGGGTTCATCAAGAAAACCCGACATGGAGAAAGGATAACTCTTCCTGCAGATTCTGCTGAGTCACGAATGTAAATAACATCGTCTTTGTAAATGACTGGGAAAAATCATATGCCTGAGACATGAGTGCATTTCTCTGTCTTTGTAATGTAGTTCCTCTTCATTCCCCTTTTTGTTTAAAGAATACAGACCTGAGAAGTAAAGAAATTTCAACCTCATCCTTACAAAGAAAGTAGATAAAAAATGCACAGAAGGCATTAACAGTTACCCAGCATGCAGCTCTTGCTAAGAGAGGAGGTTATGTGTGTGCGTGTGTGTATCTCTATGTGTCTGTGTGTATGTGTGCATGCATGCGTGGAGCACTCTTTTAAAAAAATGGGACTTGCATTTCAAAGGGCAACAATCTTATTGAGGTTTCCCAGACTGGGAGTGGACTCTATATATGGACACATGACTCTTAACTCGCTTCTGAGGGGACCTGCACTAAGATCTTGATTTTATGTTTGCTGGGACAGTTATCATTTGACATCAACACGAATGTTGTTTTGTATTATAGATTTTATTTGGGATTTGGTTTTTTAATTGTCTGGGGGTGGGTTCTTAGCAAAATCAGATGGCAAGTGCATTTCATATCAAAACAGTGTCTACTTTCTAGCAGTGAAAGGTGGTTTTCATCTGTAAAACTATGTAATATGTACATTGATTGAAAGTGAAACTGTTCTGCAAAAAGCCAATACATTTGACTGCTTTGCAAGCCCGGTGTGATATTGTTTCTCAAAGCAGCCACACCAGCTCTGAATACTGTAGTACAAATGCCACCCTTTGCCTTGCTGGCCACCGAAGCAATGGTTCCTTCCTCTGCCTGTATCAAATGAGACTGTCCAGATTCATATGTTGGCTTAGACCACTTCAGAAGCAGGGTTGGGTTTTACTTCAAAATTAAGAACTGAAGGGTTGTAGGGCCAGCTCCATCATATTTCTTCTGTTAACATGTCTCTAGTCATTTTGTTCATGGTTTTCCCTGTTGTCTGATAAAGGTTGCCTTGTTGGAAACCTTTGCACTGCAGAAGTCCTTCAGAACAGAAGCTTTGTGCTGGCTGTCCAAACAGGGCTGAACTGGCTGGCCAGATAAATCTGGGGCCATCCATTTACTTCTTCCCTTTCTCAGCCCAGTCTTCAGTTCTCTCCCTGTTCTGCTTCTGGCTTTGTTGTTCGATGTGCTCCTGTATGCCCTCAAAGCCAAATATGTGAGCTTGCCACTCTCGCTGACTGGAATGAGATGTGTGCACACATAACTGTGGGCAAAGCATAGCCCCAAGACTGTACACAACAGTAGAGTATATATGTTATATATACCTCAGAACAACCTTCAGATATCTTGTCCCTCCCTCACCCTCAAATTCTGTTCTTGGCTGTATCTGCCTTGCTGTGTCCTGGGCAGAGCTGTGAGCTAGTTCATGTTATAATTTGACAGGAAACCAAGAATGATGGTTGTATGTAAAAATTAGCCTCTGGGACTCAAAATCCCATATTCCTTTATCAGCTCCACCCTTCATTGGTACTGTATATTGACTGGTAAAATACACTGTTCTTTTATTCCTGTTGCCAGGGCAGCACCGTTCAGACCATGCCCCCCTCCCTATCTATAAATATGTACATCGTTTATGATTAAACCTGTTTTATTAATTACTTCAATTTACTGTGTCCTGGACCTTTTTTACTTTATTCAAGAATAATGAGGAAGGTCCTATTTTTTTGTCGTGCAGGTGGACCTAGGCAAGTGAGTTGTGGGTTGAGAGCCCTGATGAGATCTCCAGTAAGTTCTGGAAGAGCCTTTTACGTCCTCCAGACACCAGGGGCTACACATTTGTCTGTTTGGAACAGAACTGTGTCTATACCTACATATTTCTATCTATCTATCTATCTGAACATCGACTTATACTTACAGATATCCTCACAAGCAGGAGCAGAGAGTTACTCTTCCCCATGCTGCCTCCAACACGAGAAAATAACCACTCTCTCCTTCATGCACAGAGCTGGTGTGCTCACCCCTGGTGTGATTTAATGTGGTCTCTGCAGCGACATCACTGCTGCCCTCAGCAGTCTCTCCGTCTCACTGTCTGTACCTCTCAGCTGTATGAGTCTTGGTCCCCCTGAGCACATGCCTACCTCCCTACAGACTCTCCACCCAAGTGCATGACTACTGAATGTACCAGCGATCAAGCTCTGGGACTCATGTGCCACAGGGACATGGTGGGGTTGAAGATTGAGTGAGAAGGGCATGCGCGCTGGCCATTGGTTGGATTAAGGGGCTCCAGGAAGCTAGAGGAGAACTCCTTGCAGTATAGCCCATGTGCTGCATTACTGAGCTTATGCCCACTCTCCCTCGCCTGCTGGATAAAGCTGAATTTTTAAAAAGCCTCCATAATCATCAAGTCTCTGCCTTTGTCTCACAACACTGACCTTACAATTATTTTCCCTACTGTCCTTCCATCTCCACAAAGACGCCAGCTTTCCTCACCCTTCCACATCCTCCCATTCCTGCGTTTTCCACCATGGATATGAAGCCACAGGGCATGGAAAAACAATGCTGCAGTCACAGCAAGGGCACAGGAGTAGGGGAGGCTGAAGACCAAGGAGCAGGTGCTCACAGAGATATGCTGGATCCCATGGGAAGGCCAGTGAGCCCCAGCTTCACAGTCCAGCTTGGCCTGCCAATGCTCAGGGTGAGAAGCATCTGAGAAACTGGCTGGGAGTGAAAGTGAAGCAGCATTACAGTCACTCACAGAAACAAATGGCAATAAGCAGGTAATCGTATTAAAGTAATCCTAGTGTTCTCTCTGCATTTTGTTACTGATGGTAATTGCTTTTGAAGTTAGATCATCATGCTCCTGAGGACATTTACTTTTTTGCTTTTATTATATCTTTACAGTCATTCTATTAATAGTCATATATTATTTGGGCTCTAGAAGTGCTTACAGCCCCTAAAACAGACAGTATGTGTCTCAGTTGTTTATTCACAGTTAGCAGCCATTATGTTCTGTGAAAAGGGCTGGGACTGGAAAACAGAGAGCGAGGCTACCTGTGTGCACAGGGGGCATAAGGTAAGGCAGGAAGAGGAAAGGGGAATCGTTTCTTCCCCGCTAACCGCTGAACATGTCTGGCTGTAAGACAGAGCAGGGAAGGGCTTTATGGGAAACTCCTATTACTTGTGTGCAGAAACAGCGAGACCCTGAAAGGAGCAAAGAGCAGACCTACAGCCAGGCCTTGGAGGCAATGGAAAGAGAAACAACTTTTTCCCCTTTGGGATTCAAGGAACCTGCACAGAACTTACCGTAACCCCAGAAGTCATGAAAATTCACTGGACTAAGAGCAAGTCTGGAGAAAGGGATCCATCCAGCAAAGATGCTGCGAGCAGGTGTACCCTTACTTGGTCTTACCTAGCGTAATTAAATTGTTCTATTCCAATAGCTACCTTGTCCTACACTGCAGTATATAAAACCTAGCATTAGTGATACAAAGCCTCGCTGATGTTTTTTGTGTACTTACTTCCAGGACAATGAGCAGGGACATATACCTGACTTAGGATCAATCACAGCCCTGGAACAAGACAGGGCTGAGATTTATTTTGTACATTGCTCTACACAGCAAGAAAGTCCTTGTCCTGAAGAAATTACAAGTCAACACATTATAGGAGCTACTATAAATAATGACAAAAATCTAATTAAGCCACAGGGTCAGTACAAATCAGGAAGGAAATAGTGGTCATGGTGAATTAAGTAAAAAATAAACTGAGGGTGGGAAGGGCAGAGCAAAAGCCTGTTTTGACATCCAGAGGACTAAATTAGGCTTCTGTTCTGAAGGATCCCCAGGAGGACTGCTGCCACCAGGCCAGCTTGATGCTGGAGAGAGGCTTTCATGGTGCAGCCTCACAAAGAGCATTGTCTCCTTGAGACCCCAGGGTGCAATAGGTCTGATTGTCTGGGAGGCAGAGGGGCTTGTTATTATCACAAAGGCAAGTAGGAAATGGTGGGATAATTTTTAAAAGGGCAGCAGAAGAGAAAAGAGCTTCAGAAGGGGGCTCACAAAGGTAGGATGGCAATAGGAGGTTGGGTGGGTAAAGAAGAGAAAAGGTAGGCTAGACTGTATGTTACAAAACGTACCTTTCACCCTTATTTCATCCTTCTCTACACACAAGTCAAATCTGAAGACGTTTTATTTAGCTTTTTTGTCCTTTCTCAAATGTTAACTGCCACTTACCGCTGTGTAGGACCCACCCCCCACCGCTCATCACACCTTTTGCTGCCTTAGATTTACCCTCCTGTCATGTACCATATTGTGGGCTGCCTTGCTAGCCCTGTCCCAGTGTCTTGGCTAGGGTAGAAGGTTACAGGCAGAGGTGTTTTTGAAGTAAGAGATTATTATTTGGTTTGATTTGAAATCACTATTACATTTAGGGGTTTTATTAACATTATTGTTTCTGTAAAAATACATGGTGGCCAGCTCAGATTAAAGAGTCTCCTTGGAAAAATATAGAAAACGTGATATAATGTACATTTTCCCCACTGGTTTCTATAGCAACAGCCTTTTCTCTTCACTCAGAAAGAGCAGAGAATTTGCAGGGGGGAGATAAGTAGCAGTGGCTCTGCCCTAGATCTTTCACCTCTGAGTCCTCATGGGAAGTTCTCCTCCCTTCAGTTTCTGTTATGTGGAGAAACAAAGACCACCAGCCAGACCCACCTCGTAGACCACTCAGTATGTCTGGTAAAGCTGTGGGATGGATATGCTACCATAGATAAGAAAGTAATTGCCATGATGTGATTGTAAACTGGGGCATTGCTCCTGGCACAGTACCTGACATGGGGAATACACATCGCAAACTGCTATAAACCCAACTTCTATACTCAGGTTTGGTTAGAGCTAGCTATGAGCCTTGACCAACTTCTCTCTTCCCTGTGTCTTTGTTACAGACTGCCATCTGGTATGGTCAGAGCCTCAGACTTCCCACGGAAATATCTCCTTTTGCTCTTATGACAACATCAGCCAAAGACCTTTCCTTGCCCCTACCATCATTGGCCATCCATAGCATGCAGAACCGCCCTGAGTCCCAGATGTCACATTCCTAGAAAGTTATTGACAGTTTGGAAGGAGGCCAAGGACTAGCAAGAAAAAACATTTTATAAGCCTAGAGGGATTGACTTGAGTAAGCCTTAAGAAAAGTCTGAAAGGGATAATTCTGTGCCATGTAGGCAAACAAAGTCTGAGAGAGGCTGGCTGAAAACCCCTAGATGTGTTTGAATGGTGGGGATGACAACTGTGACACACTTTATTTAGAGCTGGACAGTGGGATATCTCAGTGGGAACAAGATATTAAGCAGGAAATCATAGGCAAAAGAGCAGGGCAGACTTTAGGGCAGTGGAATCTATTGGGAAATTTTCTAAGAGATGCCATGAAAGTCCCGTTAGGAAAACACTGGGAAAAACATGGAAATCTACATAGCCAACAGGGGTAACTTGGTGTTAGCAGTGGGCTAGACTGGCTGAGCCAGTAGGTTATTTTGATCCCCCACACTTGTTTCTGTGATGAAGCCTGATCCCAAATCTGCTTCAAAGAAATTTCCTCAGGCTGCCTGTCCTCACTGCATGCTCCCGACCCACCAAGTGGAGGGCTGGTAGTCCACTGGTTCCCTCCAGCCAGACCACTAACAATAGAGACAGGACTTCTTATGTCAGACCCTGCTTTTTAGACCATTTCCACAAAGATCCTTGGACTCTTTGCAGCAAATATCTCCTTTGGCGAATTGTCCATGAACAGTTTCTTGCGCATTTGTTTATTGTTCAGAACTATTTGATGAATGATTTACGCAAACGTGTCCTGTGCTTTGGCTGGGATTGATAACTAAGATTAGATCAGATTGAACATGAAGACAAGGAGGCATGAGGTCACTGTGTTTCAGGACATCTTGTAGCAAAGTAAAAGAATATAAATGAAAAAAAAATTTAACTTGAATATGTGTCCTCACATCACTCTGACCTAGACAGAAGCAAACTCCCTCTCTCCAACCCATTCCTTCCCTCCAGGCTCTTGAAGGAAGGATTTCATATGGACTGTATTTATTCAAGAGTGTCCTCTCACAAGCGTTTGGCTTTCAGCAGTTAGTACAGAACACCAACTCACACATGAGAGCACTGAATATTTTAGATTGGTTTTAGCAGTATGTCTTGAGTCCATATTTTGAAGTTTAAAAGAAAAAAAAGGAAAGGAAAAAAGAAAAATAACCTCTACAGTTGTGGTGATGAAATGGGGGGTGGAGGAGAAATTTCTGGCTCCAGGAAACAATTCCTTCACACACTGAGACCTTATCTGGAAAACTGCACAATTCTATTAAACTGGGACTTGTGGTCTTTCTGTGTTAGACTGGGAACCAAAGCAACAGAGAAACACAAGAGACACACTCCCAGCAGTGGGATCTTGCATTTCAGACCCCACTAACACCAGTGCTGTGACGGATCCCACCTAGTTCCTCAATGTCTTTGCAAAGCTCCCAGGAGCTTCAGAGTTAAAATAAGTTAAAGTTCCTAAAATAACTGGGTGTTAGGTACCACAGGTTTCTGTCTTACTCTTCAGGTCAGAGATCTAACAGCCCATAGGAACAGCCCCACCAGTTTCCAATCTTTTTACGTAGATCAGCATCTTGGTCTCCCATCCCTGATAGAGGGCCAACAGCACTCACGGGAGAGCTGGGAGAGGATAAACACCTTCTAGATTGCGAGGCACTTGGGTACCGCAATGATGGATAAACACATTAAAAAGTGAAGAGGCAGACCGGAAACAAATATCACCTCAATCAGGAGCTGAGCTGCTGCAGTGCCAGCTACACAGAAGAGCAATTACATTTTGCATAACCCCTGATTTCTGCACTACCTACAGTCTTGTTCTCCTCAGCATCTGCTGAGCTGGCAAGTCCCAGGAGCCTCAGGATTAAAATTACACACTGGCTACCCCCTGCTCTTCAATCACTACATACCTGTGTGCTAAACGGTAGTGTGCTGCAGAAAGGTTTTCCCTCAGGGACCCTTGGACGGATGCACAGTATAACCTCTGCTTTCACCATCTCTCTGCTGGAGAAATGAGTGCCTCAGGGAAACAGCCTTGTTAAACACAACCTGGGGGGTTAGAGGACAGCATAGGGAAGATCAGTAGCATTGCTTTTGGCTGGTCCAGGGCAGAATGTCTCATCTTTTCTGTCACAAAACAGTTTGTTCCTTGCCGGGTGGCTCATTGCCAAGGTAATAAATACAAGTTTCTAAAAAGAAATAAAATAAAAAGGAAAAAACAAACACAGAGCAACGACTTGTTCTGCAAATTGACAGGAGACTTGCCTGAGGCAATGGATAAGGGGTGACAGGGATGAACAGCTCTCTTGTGGAACCTTATTAGAAAGCAGACCAGAGCTCTTCTCAGATACTCTTTATGAGATGCTGCCATCTGGGAGAAATCCAGACTGGCAATTATCAGAGAGAACAATTCCAGCTGGCCACAACACTGCCAAAGCAGAAATTGTCCCCTTACACAATGGCACTGACTCAGACTGCTTGCAACTTTTGTCAAGTTTGGGGCAGTTACACAAGGTCTATCATTAGTCGTGGTGGTATTTATTTGTGTCATGGAGCCCAGCGCACAGATCCGGACCCAATTATACCAGACAATATACAAATGCACAACAAATGGAAAGTCCCAATGTACGCAAAGGCCAGGGCAGAATCTTAGTCATTAACTACATCTGCCATATCCACCCTGTGCCTCACAGCATCTGTCTTATCCTATGATGGCTATCTACCTGTTTCCTGCCAGCATCCTATCTGTAACCTGAAGTGAGAAGAAGCTGCTGTATGCAATATTAATCCACCACTTTCCTGATTAACATTTGAGAGCTAATTATTTCGTAGAGACCTTGTAAGTACTACATTGTGATAGTAGCAGCACCAAATTAGCACCTAGTATAATTTAGTAGTGCTCTTCCTTCAGCTGGACTTACTGAAACAGAAAAAGCAGGTGTAAGGGTTATGCACTGTTTCCAAAATGCTCATGGGATGGGTAAATTCTTTATTATTCTTGCACTGGTTCCTTGCACTGGTTCCTAGCAGTCTTGCCAAGGAGGGATCTCTTAGGTAGACAGAGCATCTTTGTGCTGTGTCGGTGGTCCTGTGGTTGTGCAAGCCTCAAGCCAGCTGTGGCTCATGGTAGTTCAGACCTAACTCCGAACTGCATCCTGTGACAGGCAGTGGAGCTGCCTTACATATGGCTGTCATGAAACCTGAATCTGGGCAGGGCAAGGAAGTGAGGCAGTCGTGCTGGCATTGCCAAGTCACGGCAAAAGCCTGCTGACTGCCCTGTCCTTTAGTGATCAGGTGATGCCTCAAGGGATGTCTGTTCCTCTCCTGCCTGTGAGCCACACTGGGACCTCCCATAGCTCTCAGGGGAAAGAAATGGGTGATATACTGCTAGGAGCAGGCTGTCTACCCACCTCTGAAATACAAACTGATGGAACAGAAGACATGTTCAGCCACTCACAGAATTTAAAGTTGAAAGCAGTGAAAAAGCATGGAGAGGATCGAGATTCTCCTCAGTGGCCCCCTTATACTGCTGTAGCCCACACAAGAGCTGTTATTTGCCCTTGATCTCCCGGAGAGGAATACCTCTGGCAAAGGCTTTCGCAAAACAGTTCACAGTATCCTAAAACTTTGTTTCCTCCCTCCACAGCACGATCATTGGAGAAAGGTCTTTCCTCAGATAGATGATAAAACCCTCCCAGATGATACAGAGCCCAGCTGATGGAGAGCACCCCAGCAGCGGCAGGACACTTTACTGTGCTAGACAGCGAGCAGATGCATAAGAAATGAATGTCCTTGGTGGAAGGGAGAGCCTTAGGGATGTCTTCTATCCCTTCTTCTTGGGACTTGACACATCTCCCCCAATGCATTTTCTCTTGTCAGACAAGAATTCTGCCAAAGAGGAAAATGTCTGAAAGCACCTCATTAATTAAGGAGCCTTGACTTTTGCTTATTTTCCATGAGACTTCAGACTCTGAATTGACTTTTGAAAATGAGATGAGCTTAGGCTCACTTAAGCATTTTCTCAACTTTATCAAAATTGGTTGCCTGAAGAGGGAGCATTTAAGGACTGAGATTTATCAGGACGAAACATTGTTCTGAAGCAAATTTCCACTGGAAGAGAAAACTGAAAAGATAAGTGATTTTGCATGAGAGGTGCTTGAGTAGTGAAGGTTTTCTTAATAAAACAAGAACTGTCTGAGAGGCCCTTCTGCTTTCCCACTCATTTACATTAGAAAAAAAAGAGAAGCTTGCTATTTTTTAAAAGAACTGAGAAAAGGAATGTATTCCAGAGTGAAATGTTGTTTTTGCATTTTTTTTCCCCATGGTATCTTTTTGTCAAACAGGAATTAAAGCAAAAGTGACACTGGAGGCCCAAACATAATCTGCCATCAGATGTCATTTCATGTCATGACAACAACACAGAGAGTGACAAATGACTGCCAAAACTGAGGGTCTTCCCCTAGTTTGTCCTTCTTCACCCAAGTGAGTATTGGTGCCAGGCAAAGCATTAGAAACTACTGTAAAGAGTAAGCCTAGATTACAGGAGTCTTTCTGAATTTCCATGCCACAGTGCTTATCCTATCTGTGTCCCATATCGGGCACGTGCTAGTCACCCACACTGTTTTGGTCTGCAGAGAAAGGAAACCTGAGTGAATACCCTAAAAGGGATTTGTGGTATGCTCCAACAGATGCATGGCATGCTCCAACAAGTCCATTATGGGGCATAGCCATAGACCATCCCAGAAATAAGTGTATAGCCAGCCAAAATTACTTTAACTTCAGAAATGAGAAGTCAAAAAGAGAGCACTGTGGAAGCTTTGCAGTGCTATGCAAGGCCAGTTATGCAAGGCTCACTGAATAAACTGTGCCGCGTTCAAACAGCTTGGTCCTGGGGTGCTTATAGAAAAGCACAGCTGAGTCCAGAGCTTGGGGTCAGTAGCCTCAGAGGGACCAGAGTATGTCAGTACCACACTAACAAGCTAGCAGGGTAACTGTAGGGACACACCAGTCTTTGATACCATGCCAGCAAGCCCGCAACCTCACAAAGGCCTGACGCATGATAACTGGTCCAACAGTCGTCCGCTGTGACAGGAAACATCAAAGTGGCCCATGCCTTGACATGACTCCAGCTGAATATGGGCATTTAGCCAGAAACAGACAGCCAGTCTGCCTGTTTGCCAGGAGGGGCAGAGAGGGAGCAGCTGAGGATATTGAAAAAGGTCAGGCCAAGAGGTGGCAAGAGTCAATCTTCAGGTTCCCCCCAAAACAGCTAGAGTCAATTTACTTTCTGGAGCCTGGAAGGGGCAGAGAAGAGAATGCACAAAAAAGTGTGCAGAAACAGGGAAAAATGAAGCAGACAGAGACGTCATTGGGTGAAGTCTGTCCTGTGGACAGGAAATGCTTCTTTGGGATAGTTTTAAAAGTTTCATTTTCTGCCTCTGCTCCAGAGGCCAGAGACAAGAAGCCTAACTATTTTTAAAGATAAGTTTGACGCATTATGAAGGACCTTGTGTGACATGATAGGCTGTTGCAGTCAGGAAATGGATACCCTGACCCAGGAGAGGCATTCTAGCACTGTGCTCCTGCGCTCGGGCTCTGACCGTCTGCAGGCTTCACTCTCTTTCTCAGGAGACGTCAGGAAAAAAGAAGAAAAGGGAAGGGAAGGGAAGGGAAGGGAAGGGAAGGGAAGGGAAGGGAAGGGAAGGGAAGGGAAGGGAAGGGAAGGGAAGGGAAGGGAAGGGAAGGGAAGGGAAGGGAAGGGAAGGGAAGGGAAGGGGAAAGGGAAAGGGAAAGGGAAGGGGAAAGGGAAAGGGAAAGGGAAAGGGAAAGGGAAAGGGAAAGGGAAAGGGAAAGGGAAAAGGTGAGAAAAGAAAAGGTGAGAAAAGAAAAGGCGAGAAAAGAAAAGAAAAGGCGAGAAAAGGCGGAAAAAGGCGAGAAAAGAGAAAAGAAAAGAAAAGAAAAGAAAAGAAAAGAAAAGAAAAGAAAAGAAAAGAAAAGAAAAGAAAAGAAAAGAAAAGAAAAGAAAAGAAAAGAAAAGAAAAGAAAAGAAAAGAAAAGAAAAGAAAAGAAAAGAAAAGAAAAGAAAAGAAAAGAAAAGAAAAGAAAAGAAAAGAAAAATAAAGAAAAGAAAAGAAAAGAAAAGAAAAGAAAAGAAAAGAAAAGAAAAGAAAAGAAAAGAAAAGAAAAGAAAAGAAAAGAAAAGAAAAGAAAAAAGAAAAAAGAAAAAGCCTTTAGTTTCAACTTAAGCAGAAGTAATTCTGAGGAAAACAGGAGACTTTGGGAAACAAACTCAGATGAACAAAAAATGTCTAAGGAGATGAGTATGTCTATACATACTAACTGACCAGTAGTGCTGTTCCTGGGGTCTGGGGTTTGACATCAGGCCAGCCATAGTAGTTGGGCACCAATGGCCTATGACTGGCTGGGTTGACACGAAAGCACCAGCCCATGCGAGATACCACAAATGCCTGTGCCTCCAAATTAGCTGTGAGAACATGTTGCCAGGTGAGCCCAAACTAGCATGTAATCTGATGCAAGCTGGAGGTATTGATCTTGAGTATTAACCAAAGAATTGGAAACTAATAGCCCAAAGACTTGCTCTTTTACATCTGACCAGAAAACTTGAGAAGCTGAACAGTGGTTAAAGTGGCAACTTATCTGTTGGAAGTAGAGGTCTCATCCTTGGCTAGAAGTCTTGACTTCTTCCCCCAGCCTGGGGTGCGCAGCTTCCCAGCTCCTGCCTCCTCACAAAACCAGCAAATGCACATTCAGGCAGGAGGAGACTAAGAAACAGAAGCCACCAAGAAAGCTGGGAGAGTTTCCCACTTGAGCAATTACAGTCTCTGGTGTTCTGCTAGGAGGTGGAGTGACACGAGCCTCTGCCCTGCAGAGAGGGAGATACTGTATAGGAGATTCCTGCCTGCTGCTGTTTTTCGCTCCCCTCCAGCAGGGCTTATGCTGCCTCCATCTTCCCTTCTTCTCTGGGCCACTGTCACCTCTCACCCCGACACAGAAGAGCGAGCTTTGAGGTGGCAGTTGTATTAGAAGGTTTACAAAATCAAATGCTCAAAGGCAAGAGGTATCTTGGCCATGACTATATTAATAAATTAAATGGTGTCAGGGCATGTTCCCGGACTCCAGAACTGAATCACACATTCTGTTAAATTGTTTGTACATTCCCTGTCACAGTTTTGGCCCAGACCAAGTGGGGTCCTCCCAGACAATTCCCTCAAGCAGTCTGTGATTTAGCCCAGGGCAGCAAAAATTCTTCACAAGGAGTTTGCAGGCAGCCACCCACTTCTGGAGGGTAATGAGGTTTAATGGAGTGAATGCAGACCTTTCCATTCCAGTTGGTTTCAGTGCCAGAGAAAAAGCCTACATTAAATTTTCTAGTACAACTGTAGCCTGCAGTACCATTCAAGGAGCAGGGTAGAAAAGGTTACAGGGTTTGGAAATATCTCTGATGTAACCTGCTCATAGTGTGAAACAACATCATCCTTCACATGTCTGATAAACGGAGCTGTGGCTGCTTCCTTCAGCTCTCTCGCTGCTTACAAAATGGCCCACTGGCAAACTCATGGAAATAAACTAGAACAGGCATGAAACTCACCCTTTTGGAAGGTACTGCAGAGCAACAGCAGTACATTTCTACATCTAGGTTTCTGGAGTGGCAAAAAAAATGTGGTGGGGAGGAGAGAAGGAAGACTGCTCAAAAATAAAATAAAATGAGGAGTGAGGGCAGGTCATACAGGACTAGGTTACTGACTCTAACCATGCTTCAAGGGTCTCATGCCAATTTACATTGCCCTGCTGATGCTATGCAAAAAGCCTAAATGTAGTTGCAAGTCAGGTTACAAACCTTCAGCTCCATTCATCTTTTGCATCAGAAGTACTTGGAGCACAACAGCAGTAAATTAGTGCCAGCTCTCCTGCTGAGATAATTCAAAGTATCTTTCCCTGCCCAGCAGGGCCTGATTTTTCATGTCGATTACATATTGTGATTAATATGGAGGCATTTGCTCATTTAACAGGGAAAAAAACCAAACCCTAAAATCCTCACCAAATAGGGCTTTTGAGGGGAAAACTTGCCTTGTTTATTCCTCTCCACCCAGTGAACCATTAATTTCAATGAAGAACTGCAGCCAGCAATGGGCAATGATACAAAGAGATTGATAGATCCACTCTATTTCACCCTCACATACCTATTGGAGTACCTTCTGAGTGAAGCTTCTCAATCACCTCGGTGCTTGATATTGTCCCTACCTCCCACACCACTGATTAGTGTCACTCACCAAATGAGCAGAGAGGGCGCGGAGGCAGATTCTGCCAGCAGTAAGAAACTTACTTCAAATCAAACCTGTGAAATACAGCCTAAGATTCATGCCATGTAGGTGGAGGGGGGAGGAAGGAAAACATCTTTCCCTTGAAGGACTCATGGCTGCTTTTGTTTCTTGTAAAAAAGAAATGGTCTAGTTTACTAGAGGGGAAGAGAGAAGGTAGGTTGATTTTGGGAGCACTGTGTGATGTCTTGGCAATTAAATGGTTCAGGGTCAGGGGTGGGGGAACATACTGGGAAATAATGCTACTTGTGGGGGGTCCCTGTGAATGCAGGTGATCAACATCCATCTGCCAGAGATAGCTAGATTGTCTTTATGGGATTAGCTCCACGTGGCAGGAGCCCAAGAGACTCTGCAGTATGATACAGAGGTAGGGAAGGAACGGGGAGGGAGGTGGGAGGCTCGTTTTCATGTCTGCATGTTGACAGCCAACATCTTGGAAGCTCAATGCAGAAGGCTTTTGCTAAAGGTTGGTCTAAGGAGAGGTGACATGCGGTAGCTAGAAATGGTGCTGAGCTGCAAAGATCTGAACTGGAATCTCTCCAAAGCTTGAGCATGCCTGGGAATCGGAGCTGTGGTCACCATCCTGTGAAAGGGTTAATTTGGATATTATGGAGTTGGGAGGGGGGCTTGGAGGGTCCCAAATTAAATCTGGTTGAAGATGAAGAACAGGAATTTATGCCTCAGACTGGGGTGTGACAGAAATATCTGTGTTGCTTAGTGGTTATTCAGTGTACTTGGAGTCAGGAGTTTTGGAGCAAGAGGAGGGAAAGTCCTGTCTGCAATGGGACAGAGATTCAACTGTGTGGTATCAGTTCCACCTTCTGCAAAACTAGGCTATATAATATTGCTGAGATAGACACCGTGAGGCTTAGGAATGCTTGCAAAAGGGTACAGGGAAGCCCAAATACCCAACCCAAGAGATACCTGGAAGTCAAACAACAGTGGGTATGCCTGGTGCTGAGTACCCACCATGTCCACTGATGGCAGTGAGATCACAGTGGAGGAAGGGGATGGGGGAGGCTTGCGGTCTTGTTGGACAGGGCTTTTAAAAGAGCCATATCATTAGAGTCTCATGAGCTTTAACATCCGTGGGATGAGGAGCCTGGACAGCTCAATTTTGCTGTGGGAAGAGTTCAGGAGAGAGGATGTAAAAGGAGATGGAGGGCTGGGAGAGAGCTCTTAAGGATTGGGGTAGATGCTCCTGCAGTCTTTGCGGGGGGTGTGGACCAAAGTACTGGGGGCAGTTGCTGCTCTTCCCAGCATTACTCATCACCCCCCCCACGGAAGTCTGTCAGGAGCCCCAGCCAGCCTCAAGGGTCCTGGCAGAGGTGAGGTCAGCTACAGGAGCAGGGCTGTCTTATGTCTATCCAGCAGACTGCTACTTAAGGCAGCTGCCTGTCCTGCCTATACCCAGATCCACCTCGATTCACCTTTCCTGTAAGGCCTGTAAAAGCAACAGATGCTGTGCTACACCAGCCCTTTGCAGCACATAGCACATGGGAATCCACCCCCCCCTTGGGGCTCTAACTACAACCCATAAAGCCATTGCTACCATTAAAAGTCCATTATCTAATTACATACAATTAGGGATTATAACACAGCTGGATTCTGCACCCTCTGAAACTTCTGACAAAGCCCTGCTAGGGCAGGAGTCCTTTTTAAGGCAGTGATGGGGTTCTCCACATGACGTTCACACTTTGAGGAACTGATCATTTCACTGTCAGACAAAAGCCATACAGCTGGATTCCATACACAAATGACTCCATCCGGAAATAAATGTCCAATTAAGGGAAAATATGTTTCCAAAAATCATTTTGTTTCCTACAGTTTATAAGCTTTCTTTTTTTTTTTAACTGACTTGTCATGTCAGTCAATTTGGGATTGGTTTATTTTTAACTGAGTTAGTATTCCTATACACCAAACCCCCTATATAGAAACAACAGTCTCTGCTATTTGTTTTTGGTTTTTTAATAGCAGAACAGCTATCACATTTTCCACTCCATCTTTTGCCCCAAAGCCTTTCATGCCATTGTAATTCAATGGATCTAAGATCTGTTTTTAAGGGAAGCTGCAGAGGCTCAGAAGACCTCAAAAACAGGCCCTGCGAGCTTTTCAGGGCTGTTAAGGATGATAGAAGCAAAAAGTTTTAAGATGAGAAGAGATTAGTGCAATGATCTAGTTTACACCCCTGAGAAAGTACATCCAACAGTCCAAATAAATGACCTCTAATGAGGAAAAAAGGCTGAGAGTTCACAAAGTAGATCCTTCTTCCCAGCAGAGATCCCTGCACCCCTCACACATAATCATTCCTTGGAGGCAGTGAAGACAACAGGACACATGGAGAGAGGAAGGCGACGCTGCTTGGAGTGGATGCATGCCGGGCAGGTCTGGTTGCTTGGGGTGTTTGGGTACCACATCTTTCTTCTGGGCTTGCCCATCTTCAGTGGCTCAGGATTACCATTCTTCAGCGAGTGCTGGGGTCAGATGGAGGTGAGGGTTCCCGTCCTTCCCAGGCCTCCAGTGGGAACTGAAAAGCCTCCTGGAGAAGTGTGCTTTGCAGGAGTGCTGGGCTGGAGAGAGCAATGCTGGACCAGCGTTGTCCAGCTGTTTTGGCACCAGGTTTCACCAGGATTTCAACCATCTCATGTTTCTTTGTTCTTCATCCCCCAACGCATGAGCCTTCGGTACACAGGAGAGGCCAGTGGCATGTGCAGAGGTACCTGCAAGGACCAGAGGATGGGAAGGAGGAGAGAGGAGATTCAGTTCAATTTCACCATGCTTAATATGGATTTGAGCGACTCTGGATATCTGCATGCAATCGGGGGCCTGCTGACCCTCACTGTGGGTGCCCTCCCCCGGCTGTCCAGGGGGCCACCTTGTGATTACTGTGAGAGAGGTAAGGGAAAAGAACATTTCCAGTAACCTCAGAAATATTTAGGAGTCTGCAAACTGGTGGGAAACCATTATCCTAAAGTCAACCAGCCTCCTAAAATCCTCGCTGGGCTTCTGTTTCGCCAGAGCCACTCCGCAGGGGTTGGTGTGCGGTAAAGGGCCTCCAGCTGCGCCCTGCGGCTGGCAGGGATGTTTGGGCAGTCAAGCGACAGGGCAGCGTGTTTTCCCCTGCCAGGGGCTGCCCTGAGAGCACCTCTCACACACGTCCACCACTGCTGGCAGCCAGGATTGCACCACAGCACTGCACAGCCCCCTCCTGCCTTGCCCAGAGACCGCTGCATAGCTCCCCAGACTGTCTGTGGGAGAGGTTGGGGGAAAAAAAAGAGGCTTTAAAAAAAAAAAAAGGGAGGACAAAAAAAAAAACACAAAAAGCTGCGGTGACAGGCCGACAACTGGGGGAACCATCTGGGTGCTGTGGGGCTGCGGGGTAAGGGTATAGCCGGGCCTGGTACCCACCGCCGCCATGACTTCTCGCCAGGGCGGCTGTGGTGGGGGGCGCGAGGCGCCAGAACGCCATCTTGTGGCGCCTCCCCACCGGTGACAGTCCACTGAGGCAGGGGACCGGCCTCCGCCCTGCGGCCTCCCTCCCGGCCCCTAGGCAGGCCCCGCGCACCTCGTCCCCCACCTCCCCGGCCGGTGGCCGTCCACCTCGGTGCAAGGCAGGCAGGTAGGGCCAGGCTCCAACTCCATTTTTCCCCCAGGGTGCAACCAAAATGCAAATTTCTGCACTGAGGGACCGGATTACTGGGGGGGGGCGGGGGGGGGGGGGGGGGGGGGAGTTGAAACATGCTAGGGAAGGACTTTTTATCTTTTTAGCAACAGCAAAAAAATTTGTTGTCACCCCAGTGCAGCTGGGTTGAAAGCGGTCCCCTGAAATAAAGCACCTCAAGACCGCACATAACTCAGGGCACAGAGGTGCGTTCCTCCCATCCTTTGTGCACCCCAGGGGTGCACAGCTGTGCAAACATGGCAGCTCCTGGGGCGGCCCCTCCACCAGCTCCACTCACCAGGACCGTGTTTCTTCCCCCTAGGCCAAGCACAGTGTGCAGCTCCCAGTGGCCCAGCTTTCCCAGTGGACCAGGGAGGAATTTTCTGACAAAAATGGTTGAAATTAGCAAATGTTGGTTTGTTAAACATCATGCTTTTCAAGGAAAGCCACTTTAACCACTGTGAACCCTGGTGGTGTACTGGTAACTGAAAGTGAGTAACTGCTCCTTTGCCATGTATGCCAGGTAGGCAAATTCTCTACTGGGAAATTAGATAGGGGTAAGGTCAGTGTCTACAGGCAGCTTGCCTTGGCAGCATTACAGGAAGGCTCCCATGGCCCAGCATGGAAATTCTGGTCAAAGCAAGAGAGAAGGCAAAATAAAAGTCCCTGTGAGCAGCTGTCAGGCAGATACTGTCCTCTGTGCTTGCCTCAGAGTGCTCAGCCGACATTCAGAGAAACCATGAGGGTCCCAAAGTTTGGGAAGAGAAGATGATGAAAATGAGTTCTCAAGCTTTATTCTAAGCAAAGTCTCTACGTGCAGCAGCAGAACTGAAAGAAAGATCTAGTACCTTCATCTCTGAATGAATTGTTCTTGACCTTCTTAGTCATTAGACTCAATGCAATGAGTCAAGGCTGAAGGATTAAGACTACCTGCATTTGAAAGTTTCTCTTCCTAGCAAGTGGTTTGATGCTGTTTGGCTTGACTGCAAATTTGGCAATCCAACCGATCATATCTGCTGAGTGGAGGGATGTGTATTGTGACAGTATTGACCACAACATCGTATGTATAACTCGGCACCTATCACAAGACATCTGTGTTTGCCCCAGCATCTTTGGTGTACTTTATGAGTGCAGTTATCTTTGGATTTTTTTCCTAGTTCTTTTCTTCAAAGATGACAATGTATTTAAGTCAGATTTGGCAAAGGAATTTCTTGAGTACTCTGAAATAAACATGAGAGAGGTAAAGACCTAGGGAAAATAAACTCTTGCATGTAGTTTTCTTTCATCTGATCTTCTTAGAAGTTTGTTTCAATTTCTTTAGGGAAGGCAAATTCCCTCCTGCCTATAGGTTTCCCAGGTGGTGCTGCAATTTCTGCCAAAGAAAAGGCTACTTTAGACCAGAGAGCAGCCTCCTATCAAACCAGGATCCAAGTCAGGGTTTGAGCTCCTCTGAGAGGTTACAGTTCTCCTAGCCCAATGTTGTAATATGAGCTGCCATATGGTATGGCATCAGGTGTGGTATCGTCTAGAGAAAATATCTGTCCTTCTGTTGCCTCTCTTTCCCCATCACAAAGTCACATAAAATTTTTTCCTTAAAATCTGAGGGAATGAAGGGAATTGCAACGTTTACTCCAAAATTCCCCACAGAAGAAGCCTTTGAACTTTCTATTTCTCTTCTTTATGACATCAGTGCAAATGTGCCCTGGACAAGTCCTGGTAAGATCCTTTATAGGAACTCTTGTGCTCTGTGTGCTGCGTAGTGATACGCAGACATGCATACACACTCTGGCATAGCTAGATATGAATCTCTTTGTTTCTTTTCCTGTACCTTGAAATTAATCACATCCCATAGTTATGCACATGTTTTGAAAATGCAAGGAGCTGTTCCACATCTCCTGCTTTGTCTGCATCCAGTGCTCTGTCCTCTCCAGGTTAACTCAAACGACAGTCACCAGAAGTGCTATAGTGGCCCTTCTGATCTTAAACTAGAAAAATAGGTTTGTTTTTTTCTTTAGAAAGTAGTAGACATCTTCAGTAACATCTGAGATCATCTTGTCTGTCCTTCAGTACAGCACGGCTAAATAATTTACCTCCATAAACTTTGAGTTGAGCTCATAATTGAGCTAGTGTTCAGTGTGTCATACTTTTTTTTACCAGCAACTGAATTCAGTTTTGTTGCAATCTTCATCTCCTTTCCCTAGCTGCTCTGTAACTAAGCCAAGCTGCCTCTTATCTTGACACTTTCTACCTGCTTGAATCACTCTTTGAAGTCCTTTGTGTCATAGTTCCTATTCCTACAGATACAGTGCATTGTAGAATCATAGAATCATAGAATAGTTTGGGTTGGAAGGGACCTCTAAAGGTCATCTAGTCCAACCCCCCTGCAATGAGCAGGGGCATCTTCAACTAGATCAGGTTGCTCAGAGCCCCGTCCAACCTGACCTGGAATGTTTCCAGGGATGGGGCAGCCACCACCTCTCTGGGCAACCTGCTCCAGTGCTTCACCACCCTCAGCGTAAAAAATTTCTTCCTTAGATCTAGTCTCAGTCTACCCCCCTTTAGTTTAAAGCCATTCCCCGTTGTCCTGTCGCAACAGGCCCTGCTAAAAAGTTTGCCGCCATCTTTTTTATAAGCCCCCTTTAAGTACTTGATAGGCTGCAATCAGGTCTCCCCAAAGCCTTCTCTCCTCTAGGCTGAACAACCCCAGCTGTCTCAGCCTTTCTTCATAGGAGAGGTGTTCCAGCCCCCTGATCATTTTCGTGGCCCTCCTCTGGACCCGCTCCAACAGGTCCATGTCTTTCTTATGCTGAGGGCTCCAGAGCTGGACACAGTACTCCAGGTGGGGTCTCAGCAGAGCAGAGTAGAGGGGCAGAATCACCTCCCTCGACCTGCTGGCCACGCTTCTTTTGATGCAGCCCAGGATACGATTGGCTTTCTGGGCTGCGAGCGCACATTGCTGGCTCATGTCCAGCTTTTCATCCACCAGTACCCTCAAGTCCTTCTCGGCAGGGCTGCTCTCAATCCCTTCATCCCCCAGCCTGTATTGATACCAGGGGTTGCCCCAACCCAGGTGCAGGACCTTGCACTTGGCCTTGTTAAACCTCATGACCATGTCTTTCATGACCACTCAAAGGAGTCATGTGGAGAACAGGTAGATCCATTTGAGTGTATTTTGTGTCTGACTGGTGTTGCTTCTGTACAGTTTAAAGCTGTGTTGAGTGTATGAGGTCATGTAATGAAATAATGACACATTACCTTGTGCAACAGGACATAGCGTTTGGAAGCAAATGAGCCAAAGTCTGTCTTTTGTTGAAGTGAGTGGCCTTTCCTGGAGCAGGTTACACCTAGAAGACAAACAGCAGGAGTCAACAACTGCATTTCAGGCAGGATATGCTTACACGCAGCTTTTCTTGAGGAACATTAGAAGTTGCTCTACAAAACTGCATGTGGTCTTCTGTAACAGTTATGTCAATGCAAAGGTGAACGTCCAGCAGAAAGTGGGCAGATAGCTTAAGGAATGACAGTCATACTCATCTCATTTTTTTCACATTCATGTGGAGTGAAGCCCCTGCAACATTACTAGCAGATTACTTGTACTTGGGTCAAACAATATCTCCTCCAGTAATGCAGGTGACAACATCCCAAGGAAATAAAGAGAAGAAAGATGAACTAGAACTAGCGACTGCTAGTTAAAGCTCTTCCTTTTTTTCTTTTTTTTTTTTCACTTTTCCTTGCTTAGTTCCCCAGAGGACTGCTTCTTGAGTCAGCTGTGCTGTGGTACCAGGTGTGACTCAAGCTGCTACTTGACTAATGTTTGGTACATCATTCATAATCTTTCTCTGCAGCCTGGGTGGGCAAATATGTTTCCCATTCCTGTCTCTGTCACAGGCCAAATCCCACTTATTCAGATATATTTCAGGAAGAAAACCCAAACAAACAAGTGAAATCATGACAACTAGTTTAGGCTGTACTGGGCGTTTGCATTAATTACTCCATAAAAAGGAGTTTTCTTAGGAGACAACAGTCTGCAACTCAAGGAGTGGAGCAAGACTTGGTATCATGTGATCTCAGCCTTCCCCTCTGAGCCCCCCATGATGTTCACCATTTGTTTGTGAACTGCACGATCCCCTCCACCACTAACTAGCTGGGCATGGTACGTACCAATAACACGGCTGCAAGGGAAAAACTGTCCCTGAGTAGTGTAGGTGGCTCTTTAGTCCGGTTATGTCATACTGACAGGAGCTCATGTCTCCTGAATTAGCCTCACAAAGCTTGGTAAAATGCAGCAGAAGTCCTTTTGGACTAGCAAAACCCAGATACAGAATCTACTCTGGGAGAAAAAGTGGTTATTCTCTCCCGTGTAGCCTACACCCCTTCCAAACAAAAATACCCTGCTATTGTTATGCATAAAGTAGGGGCTTAAAAATTGGATTCTCAGACACATTTTTTTTGCCTTTGGAAATGTAAAAGTGCATTCATGAGGTGGATGTGCCTTTTAGGAACTTCTGAGCAAGCATAAATTGTATTTGTTCTTATAACTGCCATGTCAGCATGCAGCCTACAGGAACAAGACTGCAGCCATGATGCTACAGTACTTTATAGTACTGTGTATGGTACTTAAATACTTAATTTCTTGTTTCCTGTTTGAGGGTGAGATCATTTCATTCATCCAGGCACTGATGAGATGGGCAGACTGGAAAAGCAGAATGACAAGCCAGTAGGGAGAGGAGACACAGAATCATAGAATGGCTTGGGTTGGAAGGGACCTTTAAAGATCATCTAGTCCAACTCCCTTGCCATGCGCAGGGACATCTTCCAATAGATCAGGTTGCTCAAAACCCCATCCAACCTGACCTTGAACATTTCGAATGATGTGGCATCCACAACTTCTCTGGGAAACCTGTTCTAGTGTCGCACCACCCTCATAGTAAAGAATTTCCTCCTTATATCTAATCTAAATCTGCTCTCTTTCAGTTTAAAACCACTGCCCCTTGTCCTGTTACTACAGGCCCTAGCAAAAAGACTTTCTCCATCTTTCTTATAAGACCTCTTTAGATATTGAAAGGCCGCAAAAGGTCTCCCCGGAGCCTTCCCTTCCCCAAGCTAAACAACCCCAACTCTCTCAGCCTTTCTTCACAGGAGAATTGTTCCAGCCCTCTGATCATTTTCATGGCCCTCCTCTGGACTCACTCTAACAAGTCCATGTCTTTCTTGTACTGGGGACCCCAGAACTGGATGCAGTACTCCAGGTGGGGTCTCATGGGAGTGGAGAGAATCACCTCCCTTGACCTGCTGGCCATGCTTCTTTTGATGCAGCCCAGGATACGATTGGCCTTCTGGGCTGCAAGCTCACATTGCTGGCTCATGTCCAGCTTTTCATCCACCAGGATCCCCAAGTCCTTCTCTGCAGTGCAGCTCTCAATGAATTCATCATCCAGTCTATACTGATATTGGGGATCGCTCCGACCCGTGTGCAGGACCTTGCACTTGGCCTTGTTGAACTTTGTGAGGTTCACATGGGCCCACTTCTTAAGCCTTCAAGGTCCCTCTGGATGTCACCCCTTTCCACTAGTGTATCAGCTGCACCACTCAGCTTGGTGTCATCTGCAAATTTGCTGAGGATGCACTCAATCCCACTATCTATGCCATTAATATTAAATAGTATTAATATTAAATAGTATTGGTCCCAGTACGGACCCTTGAGGGACACCACTCGTTACATGGTCAGGACACACCACAAGGACACCACTCTGCCTCCACAGAGTGCATACCTAGTGCCACTTTTGCTCTTTTCTCCATTTGCTCCAGTCTCACCCCAATGAGAGCAACCTAACAGGGAAAAACTCTGATGAATATGAGCCTTGGTTTACATAGGAATTTGTAGCCAAACCTTTACTATTCAGAATTCTTAATAGCCCTCCATGGTGTCCCACCAGGCTATTGTCCAAGCAGAGAAACCCTGCACTTCGCCAGCTCTGACACCGATCAGTCTAGTGCAGAGGATGTGAGTTAAATAAAATGGTTGGTAGCAGTTTCTACTATAAAAAGATCTGTCTGAGCCCCTCTGGTTTCCTGCAACACTTACCCACCACTTACCCACCCATGCAGCTTTAAAGTTCATGTTTAAGGACCACCTGCTGAGTTGAGACTGAGTTTGCTGTTGTTAACTTAGGACTGAGGCTGGCAGTCATGCCACATAGATTTAGCCATGACGCCTTTGAGGATGCAGAGCTAGACCACGAGAACAGCAGTGTCTCCTTCTCCTTGAATGCCCTCTATGGGGGAGAAATGAAAGAGACCAAATATGAAGCAGGGAATGTAAATTGCAGCAGGACTTCCCCAGGAAACCTAGCCTCCTTCCAGTCCCAAACCACCAAAGAAGGAACCAAAGCCCATCTTCACGTGGCAGGAGTTGGGTAACTGTCACTGATTGGGATGGAGCCCAGCCTTTGAGCAGCAACGTGACGAGTTCATTTTGACTCACTTCCATGGATATCTGCTTCTACTACATCTGCTGCAGGTAACTGCAGTTTGAAGGCTTAACACTTTAAATAGATCACAGCTATTGCCACAAAAGGCACTAATAAAAGGGGCTCATACTGCAGCTGATTAATAGATGCAGAGCTGGTTTCCAAGTTTCTACTGCATCATGAGCAGAATGAAATGAGTGGTCCCAAGCCTGTGGCAAAAAAATTGCTGTATGAATCCAGGTCTTTGAAAGGCTTCACACCCACTGAAATTAATGCGTGTTGAGAGGCTGTGTACTTTTGGGGCTCCAGAACAAAACATTCAGTTCTGTGTACTAACTATAGGCTTTGTGCTGTACATACATACGCACACCCACTCACACACACTTTCTCATCACAGACTTAATTGTAAGCTAAGCACTCCTAACAGGAGTGAAATTAAATGCCCAAAGAAAGGTTATTCCTTAAATTTATTTCTAAGATGCTCTGCCCTCAAGATACAAGTGATGTAGGTTCTCTCTCTCTCTCTCGCAATATATACTCTCAAGTATGTATTATCTCTTATCTCACCAACATCAGTGCTTGAAAGGATGATGTACTCTGCAGCACTTACTTACTCTGTTTTGGTCTATTTCTAACGTTGAGAGGCTCTAACACACTTTTCTTCACAGATATAATTAACTCCCTTACTGCTGAGGTGGATGCAGTGTTGAGAGACAGGAGATTCGTCCATCTCCAACCTGACTGTAGGTGGAAAAGAAAAAGCATTGCTTCCATTTCCATCTATTTTTCCCCACTGTATGTTGCCAGAAAGATTGGTACTGAAGACTTCTCAGTTATGAGCCACTATGTGTATGAACACGGACATGATGAAGTTAGGAGAGGAAATGTTTCTCAACCATCATACATGAGATCTGTAAATTCCTTCCAGTCAGGCACAGCTGCAAGCTATCCTCAAAACAGAGCAATGAGGAAAGAAAACCCTCTTTCTCCTGTTGCACTAGCTCTCTTCCATAGAGAATTGTGAGTGCGGGTAGATCCAGATGTTACTGTCAATGAGGTCGGAGGGAAAGTTGCAAGCATAGCTCACAGGGAAAAAAAACCAAACTCTCTGAACATCATATAGCAGGCTCTCACATAGCCTGTTGTTCCCAAACAGATCCTTCATGTTTGCAGTATGTCAGTTAATGATAGGCACTGAAATATTTTCTCCCTCCTCTCTCCATTTTACTTTTCAAAGAGTCGCCCTTTGGGAAGGAGTGGTCCCATCAAGATAGTGACAGCCTCAAAGGTGTATGAAGGCTTTCAGACAGCCCTGATTGCTGGAGTAGAATATGAAGACTGAGTGTCGTGGTTTAATCTCAGTCAGCAACCAAGCACCACGCAGCCGCTCGCTAACTCCCCCCACCTGGTGGGATGGGGGAGAGAATTGGAAGAGCACAAGTGAGAAAAAACTCGTGGGTTGAGATAAAAAGCAGTTTAATAATTGAAATAAAATTATAATAATAATATGATTATAATAATAATAATACACAAAGCAAGTGATGCACAGTACAATTGCTCACCACCCGCCAACCGATGCCCAGCCAGTCCCCGAGCAGCGGCCCCCCCGGCCAGCTTTCCCCAGTTCATATACTGAGCATGACGTCACATGGTATGGAATGTTTCTTTGGCCAGTTTGGCTGTGCCCCCTCCCAGCTTCTTGGGCACCTCCAGCCTTCTCAGTCGGTAGAGCATGGGAAGCTGAAAAGTCCTTGACTGGTGTAAGCACTACCTAGCAACAACTAAAACATCGGTGCGTTATCAACTTTGTTCTCATCCTAAATCCAAAACACAGCACTGTACCAGCTACTAGGAAGGAAATTAACTCTATCCCTGCCAAAACCAGGACACTGAGCTACTTGCCTAGGACTCCAGCACACCGCTAGAGAGTTTGGTGGTTCAAAAAGGATTCAGCCAGCCATGTATTGAGTGGGGAGGGCTATCTAAGTACAGCCAGTATGAAACCCAGCTCTGTTTTTTTTTCTTTTTTTAAAGCCTACTGATTTAGAGCCTATGCACCCAACTCAGGCAGGGATTCATCACCCAGACCTGCCTCCTGAAGGCAAGCCCTTTCCAGAAAGGACAGCTCATTTTTAAAAGACCGGAGGAGTATGAGCTGAGTGATCTATGTGATAACAGGCATGCACATGAACTTTGTTCACTAACCACACTGTTGGATGGAAGTGGCTGGAACTGCACTTTTTGGCGATCAGATGTAGGCAAAGTATGACTGGTTTCTGCCAGATTAGGCAGAGGAAGGTCACTTGAGGATTATAAATGAATTTAGGCAGATGAACACTGGTTGGCTTAGACCACCCAAGCTGGTGGAAGATCAGGGCATAGCAGAGGCAGAACGTTAGAAATCAAGGAGGAGGTTACAGATGAAAATGTAAGCATGTAAAGTATTGCGCAGGAGGATCTGAGGTTCATACACTTGGATTTAGGGACCTCACTTCTGCCAGTAATCTGTTTTAGATATTCATGTCCTTTATTATCTCAGTCTAGGGCCTTTTTCTTTGGAAGTGAGAAGATTAGCAGTGTCCCAAGGGATACCATAATTCATTAATCTCCAGAGCACTTCATTCCAAGTTCAGCCCAAAGATCTTTACACTGCTTTGCTTTGTATGCAGCATCTGTAATCTATCTGGGTATTTACACCACACCACTGTTTCAACTGAACATCTACGTACAGGATGTCCTTTGACAACTGCTGAAATGCAACCACATCAAAGCAAGAACTGCTTACTGGCAGATGGCACAACTTCACATGTCTTCCTACACAAGAAGCTCACAATTATCCTCTGTCATGCAGTCTGCAGCCTGGCCTAGTGGACAGCTGAATGACTGAAGCATGAAACAATGGATGTGCTGGTGCCTGGCTCTGCCTCAGTTTGCCCTCTGTAAAATGGGGCTAATTGCACAGTACTGCAGATGGAAAGCACAGATAGGTCTCAAAAGTTCTAAGGTAAAAACAGTATAGCAAATAACAGGCATATTGAAAGAAGGGTGCTGTGTCAGATAGTGCATTTTATAGACTGAGAGTTTTAAACAGGATGAAACAGGGTTCTTAATTGCCATTAAACATCAGAACAGAGCTTGTCCCAGATGACACTCACAGTCAACAAGTTTCTGATCTAAAACAGACAAGGAAGCTACAGCATAGCTGAACTAGAAAAAACATAGTAGGAAATACGTTAAGGATTATTTTCTAATCATTCTTGTTATGAGCTAGCAATTTGTGACTGTTACAAAGAACTCCATTTTGGGACAGAGGATTTTAACTGGAAAGAAAAAAATTGATGACTTTATGCACTGAGGGGGGGTTATTTCAGCTGTAGAAGGAACATGGCAAAAGACAGAGGGACAGCAGCTTAATGTGACATGCTGAAATTAGCTGGGGGATTAGCTGGGTTAGCAATATGTGCTATTATCAAGGCAAAACCAAAATGCACAAAAAGTTTCTTTCTCATGATTTATGGGCCAACTTTGTGAAAGCATCACATCTATAGTGCTAGCACCATGAGAAAACTCCAAGTCCATCTTTCTTCCCATACAAAAGCACACCTTACGTTAGGAAACTCCCTCCATCGCATTACAGCAGAGCAATTGTCAGAATGATGCTATTGCTGTTCAAAAGGCACTGATAGCAGTAAATAGCCTTTGGGGCTTTGGAACAAGTGGTTGTTCCTCCTTTTGACCTGCGTTTCATTTTTCATCTTTCTTACCAACCCCACAGATCCATCTGCCCTCAGAAGGGGGTAACTGCAAGCATGGCACATGCCGTGCCCTGCCTGCTTTTCCTCCATCTCTGTACAGCTTGTCTGAGCATGTCTGGTACAAACCCTTTGCTCAGCGCTGGCTCTCCCACAGGCTCTGCAGTGACACAGTATGGCTGGACACCAATGGCAAAGCTCCATTGTTTTTTTTTCTCCTTTCTCCCCAGCCAACTCACAGTTAATCCATGACATACTACATCCCTCAAAGGGCACCAGACTATTAATCCAGCTGAGAGGTGAGTGAAAAAATACAGACCCACTTTGACACCATATCAGCTAACTCTCCAGATAACCCAAAAGCTCACCAAGAGCCAAGAGGACAAGCCTGCTGTCATGCAAGCCCTGGGCAAAGCAATCCCAGATCTTAGTGAGGGTATCAGCTCCAGGAATTTTCCACCCCTTTGGTGAGAATTTGGATGCTGGAATTTAACTTGAAGAAGGAAACAGGTAGACATGTTGGGGGAGGACAGAAGATAGAAAAACCTCAGTGAATAAAAGCACCATTACTTATACGCACCAGGAAGCAACAGGAGATCCACAAGTTAAACATGGAGGCATAGAGAATTAAGTGCTAATAATCCAGAAGCTCTTCCCATAGCTGTTCTGTCACTGGAACATTTTAAGCTGCTTTAAGGACGATCTAAAATAAGATCAGGCACCCAGCAGCTGCATTCATATGGAGCTTCCCTTGCAGAGGGGAAACGGGGAACGGGCATAATTTTCTTTAAGCTCTACTCCAGACATAAGGCTGCAGCTAAGATATACATGCCAGTATTAGCTTTAAAGTAGCCTTCTTGGATATCAATAACAGCATAGCTACAGGCCCCTTCTCAGCCCTACAACCTGGGTAAATTCACAAATTCCTAGACAAGGGTATCTGTGTTGCACTCATTTTTAATACCTGAGGTAGCTAGTTGGAAAACTGTTTTGGAATCATGTCTACTGCTGGATTGCAGGGTAGCCATACCAGTAACAGCCTCCTCTCATCAGCTCTGGACAAATCCAGTAAACCAGCCCCACGGCCCCATGATATGTATCTGAGCCAGTGCCTTAAATGAAGTGGAATAACCTCACGTCTAAGCTGTCCCCACTGACTTTGCAGCACTTCCATTTGCATTTGCATGGGCATAACCCAAGTGACCATTCGGCCAGCTGAACTGCTGTTTCTCTCAGCATGAGGTGCTTTTCTTGGGACATGGTGGGAGGGACCAAGAGTCCAATACCATCCTCTTCCCAAATACACATTGCATTGTCCATCTAGCTATAGTCACACTGGTATGCCCTGTGCCAGGGCATACCTTGCCCAACAGAGCCCCAGAGCTGCCTCTGCTTACTGTGAATGGCCTCGAAAGGACTGGGGGGTAAGGTGGAGGCAGCCTGTTCTGTTTGTATATTTGCAGGGGATGAAAGCCAAACTGGGAAAGGACTTGGTATAGTGCAGCCAAGTGACTATAAAGCACTGCTTTAAAAAGCCACAAGGTCACCTTTACTGACATTTAGATAAGGATTTTATAGAAGTCACAGGACTTGGGGATGGGCTTGTGCCTACGATCACAGGGGAGGGAGGGATTTATGTGCTGGTCAGGAAGGCTGCATTGTTGTGACTCTCTCATGTTCATAAGTGCTCATTTATTAGCCTGTTGGATAAAAGAGGTTGACTGGGATTTCTCTTCTCATTTAATGTAGTTCCAGGTAGCTTCCTTGACTCTGCCAGCACACCTTAATGAAATTTAACACTCTGCTACTTACCAGTACTCCGCAGGTGCCATGACTTTGCACAGTCTGTCTTCTCACTTGGTTAGACCTTAGCAAAACTTGGTTTCATGGCCACACTTCATTTAAGCACAATGTGAGAACTAATATATATCATCCTCTCAAATGAAGAACCAGCACACAAGCGCTCAGTAATCTGCAGGATTTGGACAGAGGGGCTTTGCTGATGTCATGATGTGTGTTGGGAACCTGGTGCTTGTGTATAGATAGATATCCATATGTGCGTGTGTGCTGAGTCTGAGAAGGAGCACAGACTCTGATTGTTAAGCCCTGCACAGTCTGAACAAGCAATGATGCAGCCTTGAGCAAACCTGAGAGGAATGAGTCCAGGAAAGTGGAGGACATGCTCTGATGCCATGCAACTTCTGAAAAAAATGTTATGGGCAAGCAAGTCTACATCAAAGAAACACCTGTCTCCACCACTGGTTTCTTTTCCTCAGTGGCATAACATAGGGGACAGGTTTTGGCCATGTGGCAGAAAACACAGGGATCATGACAAAAATAATCCTCATCTGAAAGCGTAGTATAGGTGAGCATTTGAGTGTCCTTATTAAACTACAGTGGTATATAGACATTACATCCTTTAGGCACTGTCTGTTCTTCAATACCCAGAAACCAGATATATCTGTTCAGTGACTATGATGTGGATTGGAAACTTCCCTGCCCTTTCCTCACGTTAGCCCTGCAGGGAGATGCAAACATGAAGAATGCCACAAGTTTCATGCTAATGTGCTAAATATTTAGCATAATTAGTCACTGGAGCCCCATCCCTTTCTCCCACTGAGGTGACCAAGAGACAGATCACAGGATTAATAGTATGGTCCCCAGCACTTGCTCCTTGATATCACTTGACATTGGCAGGTGTATTGGAGCCAGGCAGGATTAGCAGGCAGAAGTAAAGACAAGGGGGACAAGCAGTGCAGCCTGCAGTATTGTTACACCCTGGCTGGGGCTGACTGGCTCATTTGCACAGCACCTGGGAAGTGAGGTCCTGCTCCCTGCATCTGAGATCCTGATGCATCTCTGGTGTCTGACACCAAAGCCCAAGAGAACGCAGACAGGTCACTGGCTCGGTGCCATGGGGAGCTTTGCTGTGCAATGGAAACCACGGCAGTGGGAGAAGAATAGGATGTCAAGTGCAAAGCAGCAAGGATGTTTTTCAACCTAAGGGTAGATGCAGGTATATAACCCATTTGCTGCCAGAAACAGCATTATTAGCATAAAAGAAATTGCAGGAGTGCATGGAAAGCATAGGACAGCCATAAACCTGACCTGGCTGTAGTCAGTGTGTATGTGCTGGAGCAAGGAGGCTCTGGTAGCCACACAATCCATATCCCATCCCGCAGGAACATGTATGTGACACCAAATGGTGCTAACGAGGGCTGGGCACAAGCCCCTGGGACCCATCCTCCTTATGTAAAGCTATTCCTGGAAAGGAGGCAGGAAAATTTCTGCGCTTACGCTGATATGGTTTATCTCTACTAAGGGACTTTGTCCCATACATGAACCAGAAAAGCTACAGGAGCTAGTAGCATAGTGACTCCCACACAGATGCTGAATCAATATAGCATGGAGCTGAAAAACCCTTTCCCCACCATCCCCTCTCCTCTAGGAAACTTCCCTTGTCCCTAAAGCAGGGGCTGCGGCAGGAGCTTTATAGACTCGCTGTGTGGGAATTACATATATCGCTACACTATGTCAGAACTGCAGCCAAGGGCATACTCGTACCCAGAGTAGCAAAGGTGCAGACACATGGGTTTCACCACAAGCATCACAACCCACTGAGCCTGCTGGAGATAGCACCACTGTTATTGGTATCTGAACTTACTGGTTCATCTCAGCTTGCACATCTTCACTGGGCCATAGGCACAACCAGAAAACCTACATCAGGCCCCACATTTGACCAGCACAGGTTTAAGAATGGTCCCTAGTGCACTGACACAGGGGGCTAAGGCAGGCAGAGCGAAAGGTCAGTGCTCCCAATGGACCGACATTTATTCCAGGTACCTAATAACCAGTAGCTAGGCACAACATATATGCAAACACTCCCTCCTCCACCACAGTGCCCTACATAAAAATATCTAGTGACGACTCCAGTCCCACTCAGACTGACAGAGGCAGCTGCCGTAGCAGCCTGTTGTCACTGGCAGGAAATCTTAGTGTGTTGGACAGGCAATCCTAGATGTTAATTAAATAGGTTGCCCTCCCTGCAAAGCCAGACAGACTAGACTGGAGTCAGACGAAGCAAGTTGCTTAAGCCAGGGACCACCTGGCTGTAACTTCATCTAGGTGACAGCATATGCTTTTGCGACCCTCTCTGAAAGGTTGAAACTCCAAGCAAGCTCCCAGAGGTAAAGTGAGGATTTGTAAAGAGCAAGAAGTCAGAGATGCTCTGTTCTGGGAAGGAATTAATTCCTTCACCTTTCAGAGACTGAAATTTTGTGGCCTTTGCCCTGACCACAGCAGATCACACTGGTTCAGGATTGTTTTTTAAGGGAGCTGGTGGCTCCTCCTCTGTCTCCACTGCACACAGTGTTGCAGGGAGCACTTTGAACCAGACCCTGCTAGTAGCTGCTAATACTGAGCACCTCATTTTTCTTTCTCATGCTTGCCTTCACACTGTCTCTGTGAGATAAGGCGCATTACTTTCTCCATACCAGAAAAGAGCAGCCATGTCGACTACATGCATTTCCCAGAGCCACAACCCAGCTGTTTGCCTCTGTAGCATCCTGCTGCTGTGCCAAGATGTGACCCTGCTATGAATGCTTTCAACCCTGTGCAAATACACAGAAAGACAGCACGCTGCTCATCCACCTTGCTTTTTGCATGGAGACAGCTTGAGTGCATATGCCAGAAGAGACTGCAGCACCCTACCACTGAGGCCCTGAGCTGGATGGTGGGGGCGGAGGAAGAGGAGGGAATGAGAACCCCAGTGCTCACTGTAGGGTATAACTGCCCCTCTGACTAGGTCCAGCCAGAGAAACAGCACAATTCCCAAAGAGTCAGCTAGTCTGCTGTGAAGCTGGGTGTCGGGTCAAAGCTTTGCACTCAAAAACCCTCTTCAGGCTCCATTTCTTACTAATCCTGGTGCAGCCTTAGGCACAATGTGGCCCTCAGCCTCTCCCCAACTTCAGTAAAATCAGGTCACTTGTACCTCACTGGTACCAGGATGGGGAGAGGGCAATGGGCAGAAGTAGGCGCCTTGCTGCTCTGTGTCTGTCTCTTAAGCTCCCCCATGGGACACCCATTTATGTTTGTATACACAGTGCAGTATGCACCACAGAGACACCCCAACAAAACTGCAAAATGGTACGGAGACCGAAGCTTGGGTCTTAAGAGCATACACTGCCGTTGCAACCTTCCTCCTGGGCTAAGCAGCCCAGCTTTCCATTGCCTGGAGGGAGCAACATACTGTGCTGCTGCTGGGACCTGAGGCCGCTTGCACGTGCTACCTCCCCATAAATAAGCAAAGGGCCTTCCCTCACCATGTCCCTCCCCTTGCGCAGCAGTGGCCATGGCCTTTAGTCAGGGAGCATTTCTCTCAACTTCAGCTGAGTCTAGGCTGCCATTTTGTGTTGTGAAGTCCAGTAACCAGGTCATGACCTGGTGGTGACACCTGTGTGGCCTGAGTCCCCTGGCTCAGACAAATGCCATGTGCTGCTCAAGTCATGGACTGGCACCACAGGTTGTGGTGCAGCCGGATACATATGCAAAACACCTTTCCACTTTCTCCATCTCTCCCACTTCTTACTGGAGTGCCTGTAAAGCCAGGAGCAAACACACAACACTGGTGCAGGAATTTTTATTTTCTGAGAAACACATACTTTACTTCCCAGTGCAGCAGAACTTCAGATGCGTAGCGGTGGCTGCCAGAAACCTACAGATCGCAGGGATTACTGCTCTTTATAATTTTTCTAACATGAGTTTAGCAACTAATGCAAGTTTCCAAGCTGGCAGACCCTGGAGACTGACTGGCTGCCTTCACCCCCACAAAGCAAGGTAATACTGTGCTGAAAGCTGTCCACAGTAACCTGCTAACAGTCTCTCCTGTAGGAGGAATGTGCCTCTGCTTCCCATCCTGACACCCGTTTCATACCATCTGAGTCATCCTTTCACCCTCTCATTCACCACACTTCCTAACACTCCCCTTGTTCCTCCACATCCCTTCATCTCTGGCCATGCCATTCCCCTCTCAGATGAGACTGAGTTTTGTGGAGGGGGAAAGAAAAAGAGAATAGGGATAGGCAGAAGCTCACAGATAACTTCTTACATTATTTTTCCTAAGCAAGCAGATTATTTCTTTTGTATACATGAAGCCAGGAAACAACGGTTTATCATGGATATCGCTCTGAGTGCTTCTATGCTGCCTGGAGTGACCCTTGGCCTTTCATAAAAGCTTTCCCACACATCTTGGATGGCCAATTGTGAGATGTCCAAAAAGTGCTGGGGAAGCTACTCTAAGATGCATGGCCAGGCCTCCATTCTGGTGTCTCTCTGTGCGTATGTGCTAACCCTGGAAACCGAACTCCTTGTACTTGCTGGCCATATCATGTCGGAACAGCTCCAGGGCCTTCTTCATCGCAGCCTGGCAATTAGCCCCAAAGTCTGCAGAGTGTTTTTCAGCAATGACCTTCATAATGGCTTCACAAATGAACTGTGAGGAAGGAAAGAGAGAGAGAAAAACAGAAGGGACAGTCAAGGTTTATTTTCAGAAAAGCCAGGCTAAGAAATAGGTTGCAGAGCCTGGAAATATCTCCGAGCTAATTCAGTAGCCCTTCCCGCAGTCTCTGGAGAGACAGTGAGGTCTAGCTTGCAAGGAGCCTGGGCTGGGGAGAAGAACTGGGCTCTATTCCTAGCTCTGACGCTGATCTGCTTCATGACCTTGAGTAGACCATGGCCGTTCCCACTCTTTGTCTGCCTCGTCCATTAAGGTTGAAAATTCATGCCCTGTGTTTGTAAAACACTTAGTTTTGTGGGTCTTGATCTCCAATGAATCCTCCAGGGCTTACTCTAAAATTGTACATCCCTCATGTCCAGCCACTGACAGTTCTTATGTAATGTAGTTTCCCAGGCATGCAGAGGCTGCATGGGCTGGTTTATTATTGTCCAGGGTTGCTCAGGCTGCATGTGGTGTTTGGAATGGGAAATCTAAACTTGGATATTCACATACCATTTGCATACCATGAGCCCTTTCTGTGCCTCCTCCTGCCTGTACACAAGGGACCTCAAACTTGAGGGAGAGCTCACTGAAGTCCAACTAGCCATCAGTAAATAAAAGTGCAACTCTCACATAGCTGTCTTGCACACATTCACTACACATCAGACACCAAGATTGCCTGCCCTTTTCCATACCTCCAGATATTTGACAGGGACTCTGTGCTTGGTCGCGTGGGTTTGAGCCAGGGGCTTCAACTCTGACTCATGATGACCCTTCTGCTTCAGGATTTTGCCCAGTTGGGTAAGGACGGTAACTCCATGTTTCTTCATATCTTCAGAGCCCCTCATCTGATCAGGGGTCTTCAGGCCTCTGAACTTATCAAAGCGATCCATGGTCTCAGGGTGATCCTGAAAGAGTCTGTGGACAAAAGTAGAGGGACTTGTGAGACTTGAGAGAGCTGTCATCCAGACCAGAGCTGTGGTCCAGCTGCTCCAGGTATTTCACAGTATATGGACCGGCAAAGGTGTGATAACCCACTTCCCTCCCCAAAGAAAGCTCTTAGCTGGTCCCTGCTAGTAGAGGCTACTTTAACCTGGGAACTCTGACACTTTAGATCCTTTCCAAATTACCACCATTCACAATCACTCCTTTTAGCATGTATATAAGCCAGGGAAGCATCTGACCCTACTCTGAATCTCGTTTAAGTGTTTTTCATCCTTCCTCTGGTAGGTTGTTCCACAACCTGATGACACTCTGTGTGCAGAAGTTTCCTTTCTATTTATTTTGTACAGGCTGCTTTTTATCATTAACAAATGATAAAAAGCTCTTGTCTTTGGAGAGCAGAAGCTCCTGACATACCTCCCTTTGAGTATTGTATCTACTTTAATCCCATCCTCTTACACATGTCCTAACATGATCACTGCTGTCTTTCTCCATTCCCTGTGGCTGTGACAGAGACACTGCCCTAAACATGTCCAACTAGGGTGACAGAGCAAGTGTCCATATTTTTTTATATAGCTCTACTAACTCTTTGGCACCAGTCCCCTGGGTTATGTCAACTGTATTAAGATAGAGACAAGAGCCAAGGCTGGTCATCATACTGAGAGGTGAGTTCTTGCATTCATCTGAAGGAAAAACAAAACCAAACAAAACCACCTGTCTTCATTGACTTACTATTGCTGAGGAGCCAACCTGTAGACCCCTGGCTCTCACCAGGACCCTCTTCTCAGCCCATCTCTGCATTGACCAGGAAAGGAGAGTTCTAGAGGCTTCTCATACACAAAAAAAAGGGAGCAGCCCCCAGCCTCAGGTCCCTCACATCTGGGGCTCAAGTGTTCTTGAACATCAGCTGGATGGGAGACCTTACTGTGTCCCCACCCTATGGTTGCAGGCATGGAGGAATTTGGTTCCTGCCCCTTTTTCCCACCACCCCAGCTCAGCCCAGCTGCCAGCAGTGTGGTTCCCTCCATTGGGAACCGTGGCACCTCAGAGAGTCCTTGGGAGGAAGTGGGTAACAAGACCGTAAGACCTTCAGGCATGCTGGTGCCATGTCATGCAGTGCTATACATAGGCACTCTGATCCCAAAATGGAAATTAAATCAAGAAGGTGGAAGGCTAAAAAACAGGCTAGTGTTGTCCCCCCTGCTTCCTCCCTGCTGCATTTCCTAGGAGACAGAATGCAGACACCACTGGCATCCAAACTAGTAGGAAATGTCACTCTTTTCCCTGCCAGAGTCCTAGAGTCAAGGTGAAAAGGGGATACTGCCTGTCCTGATTATTAGGAGCAGTCTAATAATTAGGTGTTGAGAGACATCAGCTCCTTTGCACAAATTTATTTTCAGGTATTACACCCTCTGATGGGCATAATCCAACTAGTTGAAGCACCAGCAAAAGCAATGTCTGTCTTTACAGTCAGGGCCCTACAGCTCACATCTGTGAAGTGGCTTACCCAAGTTACCTGCAGCAATGTCTGGCGCTCCAGCCCAGGACCTCAGCCATGAAACCAGCCTCCCTCTCATTGTACAGTGGTTGCATGCTTGCTCTGCCCTTGGGAGGATGCTGGTGCTGGGACTACCAGGGCTTGTGTCCCATCTAGAACTGGACATTCCTCCTAAGTATGTTGCCATGAGGGTCAGGCTCTCCACTGTATGATGTAAGTATAGGTTAAACTACACTAACAAATACCTCAAGCACATGGAAAACACAAGCTGTTCTGCAGCAAAAGCATTCTGTAAATGAATGACCAGTCTTTGCCGGCATTTCATTTCAAAGGTCTCCAAAGGATTTCTGTACTCTAGCAGGTGCTGAGCACACCACATCATCGGCCTTTCCTTTTTTCCTATCTTTCCATGACACAGGTTGTGTCCCACCCAGAGAGATGAAAAAACCTTGCACCCTAAAATGAGATGGAGTTATTTCTAAAAATCTCCCTCCATCGTGTCTGGCTATGCCTGAATCATGTCTGCCAAAGATGATATACTCCCGAGACTCTTGAAAATTCTTCTGAGTATTTTTTTGTTTTCTTTGGAAAACTTCCAGTTGAATCAGTGTTTTCTAAACATATTCCCCAGATATGACATCTACCTAAGAAGTCTTTAACAATGCACACTTGGACACATTTCTAAATTAAGAGACGCCTGCTGGGCTTCCCCTGCCTCTCTCCTCCCTCAGAAACCCCTTGAAGAAACAAGAAACGACCTGGGTTGGCTGGGGAGCACAAAGTCACAGGGAAGTGGGGTCTATTTATTTAATGCCCTACGATACCTGTAAGAAAAATGGTATTACCTTTTCCATTGAAAACTGCTTTTACTGTCTTGTGGCAGTTCCAGAGCCAAAGTAGCCACCTCACAGAGATGGACTATTGGGGAGGGCTCAGGTTCCTGCTACCCCTCCAGCATGCCTGCTCTGGACTGCATCAGCGGAGAGCCATCACATTGCCACCTGGCTGCTCCCATCCTTCCCTCCGCTTCAAATGGCAGCTGAACTGGGCCATGATAAAGAAGGTAAATAAAACAGCCCCCTGCTTTGGCTTATCTTTGTAAAAGCTTTGAATGGACAGTGGATTTGGCCAATGGTGTGGGCTCCTTCCTTTAGCCATGCTTAAGCTAGGAAATCCCCCAAGCAAGTGCCACATCCCCACTGCTCTCCGCAGCAGCTGTACCCTTCCAGCACATCGTATTGAGCACAGGCTGAGGGGGAGATCTGGAGAGTCTCCTCAAAGTCTCCATCCCTGCTGGTCTTTAAGGACAGGCTAGGATCCAATGCCCACCCAATGTCGTTGCCCACTTTGCAGCCCTGAAGTCTCTTCCAGGTTGCGTTTCTGTGACTTGCTGCTGGTGCCTGGGGAGTTCCCCTCTCAGGGTCCAGGACCGCAAGGACAGCATGGAGGTGGGGGTCCTCTCAGATGGAGACCTCGCAAGTGCTCCCACTCTGACCCCAGAATCACGGAGGAGGGAAGCAGGGGGAAGGATGTGTCTCGTGTCACACCCAGATCTCAAATTCATCATCAGGAAGTGGACAAGTGTTACCACCCAGATTTCTGGCCAAAAAGCAAGATGAGCAGGGCTCTGCCAGGTGAGACTATAAGGCGGGGAGAGGGAAACACTCAGGTAATTCACAGTTAATTTTACTAAAATCAGAGATTCTGAGAAAATTGTCACAGAGGTGATTTTCCTCTCCCCTCTTTCTCTGCCTTCCCATATCCTTGCTGCAGAGCATCTGAAGGCCCAGGACACACAATTCACTCCAGCATTTCTCGCCACAGTGCTTGGGCAACGAGGCTCCAAAGCAGAGCTTTGCCAACAGGTCGGGCAGAGGGAGTGACAAAGTCCTACCATCTTTTGAAAGCAGCAGTGGCCCACTCCTGCACCCATAGACAGATGGAAAGACGGAAGCACAGCCATTTTACACAGTGAGTAATTTTTAACCCAGAAACCATAGCAATGGAAAAAACACCACCCTACAACAAAGGAAACAGCCTGTTGAAATAAACACTGCCAAACACAAGCCCCCAAACTAAATATACACCTTCCTTGGTCTCTCATCAAAAGCTCTAAGCTTTACTCTTAAGATCGAAGCTTCTTGCCTACCTCATTAAAACTGCATGCCCATGGCCAGCGAGGTCGCACTCCACCTTTCCCCACATGGTCAGGACCTGCTGCCATTCCTGATCGTTGAGCCCCATGGTTCACTGAAGGCAGGTCTCAAGTGCTCCCTTGCAGCCGTTTGCCTTTCCCCAAAGGCTGCCTAGAGAGCTCACCCGCGGGATTTATAGCCCCTGCTCACAGACCTACACCTGTCAATCATCAGATGGATGTCTTGCTCTCTTTCAGGCTTGTCTAACCTAATCAGCCTCCCTATTTTTTGCTAGGAAGCTATTTTGGGTCAGGTGCTATTGTGGGTGCCACTGATGGCATAATTCCTGCTTTTCGTATTGGACTGGCACATGTCCCACTCTAGACAGTAAAGGGCACTGCCGAAACACAGTGCCAGGAGCCTGTCCTGCATTCCCAAGGACCCAGAGACAGTGTCAAGCTATATGGCAGGAGAGTCCTGAAGAGCACCCCAAGGTCACCCCACCTCCCTCTCTCCTGGCCTGCTAAGGGCAGGCGGGAGAAGAGACCAGGATGGCTTGGTAGCGTCAGCTCCATTGCTCCAAAGGCCTTTTCTTTCCCATGCTGAGCTCACTCTCCTTTTCCCCTGGGGCAATGCACTCCATTTACTAATAGAGAAGAGCAGTGTTTGAAGACACGTCCTCAAGAGCTAACCATATCCACGTTGGCCCAGGTATATCCCAGCTTCTGCAGGAGGGAGGAAGAGGATAAAAGCTATATAGGAGCCAGTTACCCAGCACCTGCACACCAGGGTCCTTCTGCCTGCCTCTCCAGGGAACACTCAGGATTAGCCGCTGGCTAAGCCTGGATATTGGAGCCAACAGATGTACAGCTGAGCCAGGAGTGTAATTTACAGCAGGCCAGAGACCCAAGGACACAGCAGGGCTTCACTCAAAATGCACCCAGACAGGGGTTAAGGTCTCTGGCTGCGTCTGTCAAGCCAAATACCAATGTCGGGAGGAAAAGCCACCGGGCTGACAAACAACATGGATGTGCCTTGGGACACCTCCCAGCCTTTCTCCTCCAGCCCTGTCAGGACTGATAATGGCCTGGCACACCAACAGGGTGATTAATCCCTTCCAGGGGATGACTGCAGTCAGAGCACAGCCCGATAACAAAGCCCAGCTAGCACTGCTGTCCAGAAGCATGCTGTATGGATGTTTCCAAAGGGGCACACACTGCAGGCCTTGGCAGGCAAGAAACATCAACCGAGGGCTGAAGACAACCTGCCTTGGGGCTCAGGAGAACCGCATACGACCCCACGGTCCCTACCACAGTGCTGCAGGACCTGAGGTGCATTGCTGTCTCTGCACCCGTCCACGCTCTGCAACGCGGGAACAGTCTTCCTGCTCCAGCCTTGCAAGGGGAGAGAAGTGCCCATGTACAAGGGTAATCAGGCATTGAGGAGGACTGAGGCACAGAGCCTCACACCCCTCAGAAACACAGGTTTAAGGGGAATTGTTTGGGTAAGAAGGGTGGCAAAAGCCAAATGGAGGTGTCGGCTGGCGTCCAAGTCTAGAGGTAAGGGAATTTTGGCTGTTACATGTTGCAAGCCTCTGTCAGCCAAGTCAACCTGTGACCTTGCAATCCTCCCCTTCTCTCTCCTTTATGCACCAGTTTGCTTCACATCCAAAAATCCACATCCTAAACACTTCAAGGCCAAGATTTCCTCCTGATTTACCTGCGCAAATACCAGGCCGCTACCAATTACCCAAACTAAGCTAAACTGATGGAAGAGAGCTTAGGACGCCTTCAGCTCATTCCTCGTGTTGTTCTCCACAGCGCAGGGCTGAGATGGGAGAGATCCCATACCTGCAGCCTCACTCCCCAAGTACCTATAGCAGTAAACAAGCATTTGCACCATCCCAGGCTCGGCCTTGGGTAGGATCCTGAATACTGACCTTACTGTTTCACACGTGTTTCAGACACGACAGAAATGTGCTCCTGGTACATGAGAGGCTGCTGCTTATGCACCGAGCTCTGTCATATTCCCCAAGCTGAAACTACTCAGTTGCCATAATAATTGCATTTGAAGTTGGTCGACTCTCCGCTCTCTGTAGCTTTCCCCAGGGCTGTGAAGCCAACAGTCTTGGTACGAACATTAATGCTAAATGGTCAGAAGGCTTAAAAAGAGTATGGGATTCCATATTGCTTTTTTTTACAAGTGAAGTAGTAATGAAATGAAATCATAAGCTCTTCTCCCTAGAGCTTAAATAAATAGTCTACAGAAATACTAAAAGCTTTATAGCACACCAGGCCACGCTTCAACCCTGCAGCCGCGTAAAGGACGTAACATTTTAGTATCTGCAGGCCTCTCCTCTCCCCCTTGGGGCAAAATCTATCACTTGCATAATCATCTCGATAAACACAAACTACAGAGAGCCAACATATCGGCCGCCCCCTTTAAAAATCTCCGGGTGATTGAATAACCTATTCCAAACAGCTCTGGCCATACCATAGCCATGGTGACGCGCGTGGCTGTGCGCTGCATCCACACACGAGGTGCTCTTGCTAAACGAGCATAAAACATGTTGTTAATGTTTTTGGCCGCATTTTGGGTGCATCGCTGGCGTGACGCGGGTGCTGTTGCAAAGTCCCCCGGGTGGACCGCGACCACCCGGCGCGGGTACCCGCCTGGGGGCTCCCCCTGCCCGGGCAGGAAGCGCCGCAGCAGCCCGGCTCCGTCGGCCAGGTCTTGCTACCACCTAGTGGCCACGGGCGACAGAGCCACGGGGACTGGAGGCCACGTCCAAGCCCCGACCCGGGATTTGCAGGCTCGAGGAGGTGGCCAACACGTAGCCCTCAAATTTCGGAGGCAGGGGAGTGACCCCAGGACATGCAGGACTGCGGCGTCCCAGTGCCTGCAGAACCACAGGGCTCTTGCTGCGGTTGGGTGGCAGATGGTAGAACTTTTGTAAGGGGCTTGTTTTCAGCACGGGATGTAGAGACAGTCCATTTTCTTCAGAAGGGGCCCATGTCGGGGTGGCAGGGCCCTGGCATGGCCAGGAGGCTTTGCCCCCAGCCTTGCAGCAGGTTGCTGGCACGGGGAGGATGCTGCTTCTTCCCCCCCCCCAGCCATGACCACTGGAGAGAGACGGGGTGGTGGGACTGGGGCAGAGGAAGATCCCATGGGACAGCAGCAGAGCCACAGCCAAGCCTCAGGGTACCGCTGAGGAGGAAGGCTGTCCTAGGGGCTGCATGGGGCTGGTTTCTACCCAAAAATGTCACCAAAAGGTGCTTAGGAGAGGTCCCCCCCATCTAACAGGCACAGCAGGCAGGGGGAAGAGCTGTTTCTGCAGAAACGGTGGATGCAATCTCACCTCTGCATGGCTCCTCCCTCAACAGATGGCAAACCTTTCTACAGGCATTAATGAATTTAGACTATGCCGCAATCCCGTAAATGGAAAAGCCACTTGTTTTCACCATTTATGAGGAACAAAGAAGTTCTATGACTTTCTCAAGCCCACAGACAGCACCAATGAAAGAGCGAGGACCGGCTCTTGGGTATGGTTTTAGAAACACCAGCTGTTTGGTGGTTATTAATATGGGGCACAGCCGCCTGGGCAGAGCTGGGAGGCACGATAGGAATCACACACCAGTCACAGGGAGGGACCAGCTCTAAGTCTGTTTGGCCACGTTCAATTTCTTTCTTAGAGTATCACTGTTGTGAAGAGAGAAATTCAGCCCTGGCCTGTAAAATGAACATCAGAGAGCCCAGCAGTCCCCCACATTGCCTTGGCAGTTAATATAACAAATCGCCAATGATTTCTAGCCCCGTCTTCTCTGCAGCCAGACCTGCTGCAAGTAGGGAAATGTGTACCCAAGAGAGAGGCACTAGCAGAAATCATAGACATTATTTTCATTTGAAGTAAGTTTGTGAAATAAACTTTGCAGCGAGGAGGAGAGAGGGATGCTCCCCAAACCAGTCCATTTTCCTCAAAAAGCAACCCAAACCATCTTGTGTGCTTACACAGCAAACAGATTTTTTTTGACCAAATGCTTTTTTCTTTTCGGTGAGCCTTTTCCCCCACAGTACAATTTAAAAAAACCCCTGAGAGCAGCTGAGGGTCCCGTGGCTGGGAGTGGCAGCGGCCCCAGCTCTGCCATGACCCTGGGTTGTATAAAGCGTGGCGTGACATAAGCGTGGCGCACACTGCTCTGCCAAGGGAGCGGTCATGGGGGGAGGCTGGCATGCCGAAAAAGCCAGGGATATTATATAACTCCAACTTACATAATGACCTATTGCGTAATGCCGGGGGAGAGGCCCTCCGTAACGCAGCTCTGGTTTCTATGGCATTTTGCTGATACATGGCTGCTTCTGAGAGATTCATTTGCACTTTATTTTAGGAGCCTGCAGCTCAGCCCGTGCAGACAGACAGGTGAGACCCCACGCTCCCAGCAACGTTAGCCGGAGAGGTAAGGGCAATAGTAATGGGATCTTATAGCCAGAGCAAGGCAAGAGCATTGGGTTTTCTGCAGCTGTGCGGTTGACTTCAGTATTCAGAGGATCAGAAGACTGTCAGATAAGAGCGCTGTATGAAGCTGCACACATTGCATAGCCTCCGCCGCTTGTAGGAAACAAGGTGGAGTCTAACTTGTGGCAGTGGCCAAATCCCTTCCATGCTCACTCCTCTCTTCCCCTTGCTCTTCAACACTATTCTTAGCAATGCCTCCAGGCAGGGCTCCAGCACATTGATGGATTTCAGCAGCTGGGAGGTGACCTGAGCTGCTTGCTTAAAAGGAAGAGGAAGGATTAGGAGGAGGAGATTTCAACATCAGGACAAGATCTGGGCCGTGGGTTTGCAGAGCTGTGCTATGTACTTATCAGTACCTCGGCATGGATTCTTTCAGGGGTCGGGCCCTGTACCATAAACTCAGAGGTAGCTTTACCATCACTTCAATGCTCACAGGATCCAGCCTTTGGTGACTATCAGACAGGCAAGTGTATGACTCAGTCATTTTCTTTCTCCAGAAGGTGCACAGGATAATGCAGGCATGACCCACAGCTCCCGTGCAATCACCTAGGCATTGCATGGTGTACGTGACACTGCACAGCACCTGGACAAAACATTTATCTGGGCTAAGGAGGACACTTATTGCAGGCCAGTACATGGATCCAGTGGGAGAACAAGCAGGAAAGCAGCAGGGCAGTCCAGGACCAGAATATTTAGGCTCCAATATAGAAGCTGAGGCTGTCTCCAAAGCTGCATGAGCTCTCTCTGGGGATGCAAACCTCCTATGAAGGGCTGGGAAATGAGAGCACAAAAGGACTGAGGATGTCTGTGGAAAACTGTGAGTGCAGTTAAAGGAAGGAGGAGTATGATTAGAAAACAACAGGCAGATTTTAAAGCCTTGCCCATCCCAGGAGCAAAGGGAAGAAATAATTTTTTGGAGGTAAGAACACGGATTAAACTAGTGAGACCCTGGAGATCTCTAGGGGTCAGTGGGAAGACATGAAGGAACTGTGGCATACAGCAATCCCTTCAGGTGGATTAAACTTTGTAACACCATAATGGCACACAGGGATTTGTGTACTACTTACTGAAATAATAAATCAAGAGAGGAATTCCTCCCTCATCCCTCACAACCAACAAAATACCATAGCTAGAGCTTGCCAAGGGACAACTGGAAAAGTCAAGGGTCACAAAAAAGCACATGGGCAAAAAAAAGAAGTCAAGCAATCAGCATGCATGCAGTATTGTGTGTCTGCCTGACACTCTGAACTCTGTAGCTCAGAGCTAACACGTAGGAAGCTGTAACAGAGACGCTTGCAGCATGGCCAAGGCTGGGTTTTCATGATGAGGTTAGACTGAAATCCAGGCAGCTGGAGGGGGTGGCTGTTCCCACACCATGCCTTATGCCAGACAGGGCCCTCATCCCCCTCCTCACGGACCCTTGGGAATATGGGTGCCAGGGGGACCTTGCAAGGTGCCTTGCCCTGCAAGAGTGCAGGGTGTGCTTTGGGCATGGCTGAGTGCTGCTGGAGAGGGGTTCACACACCTGCAAAGGCAGCAGCAACTGCAGCATGGCCAAGACCAGAGCAAGAGCAGCATCAGAGGTGATAAAGCTGAGCCACCGTGCAAACAAGCACCCTTTCTGCAGCCCACCCTTCCTTGGGACACTCGCGTCCCAGAGACACACACGTGCCCAGAGTCTGCAGGGAGCTGGCAGTGTCTGGCTGCTGGTTAAACCCTCTCAACGATGAAAACTTCTTCTGAGCTGCTCCTTGAGGAAGAGGAATAACCAGGCCACAATGCACATTGCACAGCTCAGCTGTGGGCTCTCAGGCTCCCAAAAAGGAGTGGGAGAGCCCATCACCGCATGGTAAAATTGGGTGATACAGCTGCAAATTGCCTTGCCCAGCCCCAGCAGGCAGGCAAGCAGCCCTCAAGGTACCAGCACTTAATATGAGGCTGTGCATGTTTTTAAGTTGGATTTGGAGGCAGAGCCTCCCCCACCCTGTGATGCTTGCGCAGCTCTTTATGAAGGCTTGAAATGAACTGGATCAAGGAACTGGTCTGGGTTTAAAGTAACCGCGTTTGTCTTTTGGAGAGTTTATTTCAAAGCCAGATCAGCTCTGTGGTCTGGTTTGTCACATAGCCAGACCAGCACATGCTGGCTGGGGGGGAAGGCAGAGCTACTTACATAGGCATCGCTTGTAAAAGAAATACCCATCAAGTGATCCTCCAAAACCCCAGGCATCACTGTCTAGCCAGTGGCACAGCACACGCAAATTAGGGTTCCCCTTTGCCTGAGTTTCGTGGGGTGAAAGGTGAGGAAAGAGACACACTTTTTTATTCCCTTTGCCTGCAAAATGGCCTCTCATCCACAAAGTACAGAGCTTCTGCAAGATAAGAGCCTGTGGGGAAGCCAAGATCTACCCCTCATTTGTATTGATGTTTACACTTGCCTTTTAATGAGCTCCAACAGGTTCTCGCTTCCAGCTGCAGTTGGCCCTTTTCAAAGTTCATGGTCCCGTTTTGCATTATCGTTCCAACGCCTAGCACTCCCTTAGGGAGGAGAGGGACAACCAGGTCTTTTTCATTTCTGAGAAGCAGCACCAATTTAAGCAGTTCCTAATCCAGTAGTGATTCCTGTGCTCTGCCGGTCTTATGGGGAACACCTGCAGGGAAACCGATCCCTCCACAAAAAATACTTGGCAAAAAATAAATGTTTTCTTCAAGCAGATCAACACCGGGTGGCAGTGAGCATCCTAAACACAGCACAGGTGGCCTGGCTGCCTGAGCAGAGCATTTACCACTGAATTTGGGATGGTGTCTCTGGTCTGCATCTCTTCCCCGTTATTGTCATTCTTGCAACTTCATCTCATTTTCATTGCTATGCTTGCAGTCAGATCTTTTGACTCGTCCACTTCAGGGTCCTGCTGGCAAGACAGCCACAGTGGTGGGGCTTGATACTGGCTGCAAGATACTGGCCCAAAAAAACAAGTACTGAAAGATCTCACCTACGCTGAGAATTCTGGTCCGGCAGTTGCTTTGGTAGTGGTACAAGTATAACACAGCATTCCTGCCAAATGCTCAGCCTGGCTAGCCCTCTCGGCTGTTTGGGGTCTAGGGTTGCATATACAGATGTCCCAGGCTGGGCACCTTCGGAAAGCTCACCTGTAAGCATCTTGCATACACAGGACCCATGGACAGATAGAAGCTCATCTAGCCTCTTCCCCCAACAGCATCCAGCCCAGGAAAAGTGTTAGAAGCAGGAACAGTCCAACTCCATCACAGCAACTTGAGGCTAAAGGACTTCCCAAGGCTGTATTTGCATGCTTGTGTTTAACAGCCTTAGGCAGAATTCTGCATGAGTTTATAATCTTTTAATCCTCTTATACATGCTCTCCAAAACATATTTCAGACATCGCTGCAGCCTTACTAGGTCAAACTGTTAAAAACAACCTGCTGACTTGGTGACTCTGCAATAGATTAACCAATGCACAAAGACAAAAATCTGCTAATCATTTTCTAACCATTCACAAATGGCTTCAAGGCATGCCCATTAAAAAAAAAAAAAAACACAATAAAAATGAAGCTCCATCACCCTCAAAGATTTCTGTACTGCGCAGGGCTCCCACCTCTGGCACCTTTTTAATTGCGAGTTCCCCAGACACCATGTTTTTATTTTTTTATCATCTTCCTCCTTCTGCTAAGCGCTCCAGTGCTGGTGGCTCAGCTGGTTGGATCCAGCTGGTCTGTGGCAGCATCTGCCTGGACATTGCTTATCTTAGCCTGCGGTCCTTTTATTTCCCTCTCTGACAGCTGCAGCAGAGGTTTTGCCGCACGTGGTGGCTCTCTGCTCTAAGCGAATCCATGCTCCTTCTCCAGGTTTCAGCATTAATTTTCTGTCTGTCTATGAGTTTACAGCAAGGGCCAAATTACACTGGATTTATTCTCCTCCTGAGCAAAAGGCCAGTGTTTATCTGCTGCTTTTGCAGACCTGCAGCTCATAGAGCTGAATGAGATGCACTGGCCCCCGCAGCAGGACAGACCTGGCCTCCTCTCTTTTTTGGGGCAGAGAGAGTCCAAATCATAAAAAATCAGGCAAGGGACAATGCTGGCACCACAGATCAAACAGTCAGGAGAAGAAATGGGACTGCAGATAGGCAGGAAAAAGCAGGTGGACCTTTTGCTTTTGCAGGAAAAAATGGGTATTTCAAAAGTCTCACCCACTGAGCATAACCAGGGCTAAAAGGGGTCAGGGGGAGAGTTCAGATGGAAATTCAGGTGGAAACATGGGCAAGTGATTTTCATTTGTTTGTTTGTTTTTAAAAAAAGGAACTGACCTAAGCAACGTGAGAGGAGAGCAGGAAAGTGAAGTCCTGGCCAGTCTGACCCGGGAGGAGTGAGCATGGGAAGTCATTGATTCAACATCTGTTCCCTTTTCAGGACTATGGGTCCTGCTTTTGGGTGTTTTGCTTTATGGACAGAGACGTGCCCCTCGTCTGCTGAGCGATGAGCCCGATGCCAGGGCACTCGAGGTGCCGGCTCTGCAGATCAGCCCTCTCTCAGCCTAATTCACAGGGGTATTTAACACAGGAGTTACTATGAACCGTCACATCCAACCATCTCATTACAGCTTACGATAAAACCACCAGAGGTTCAAGGCTGCTAGCAGCACCGGTGGCTACAGCCGCTACACAAAATATAGGGGAATGTCCACAAGAGGGAGAGTTGGCGCCAGTCTCGACGGTGATTTTGTGCAAACGGCACTTTGCTGCCCGGCAATTGTAAGAGAGCCGTTCCCCTTGCCTCACTTCCCCCAGCAGAAACGTTTCCTTCTCCTGGCGATTTCCCTTTCCATGTTATTTTCCTGCCTCCTCCTTCTCCAGCCAAATGGTATTTCATCTTATTTGTGTGGGGTATGCCGAAAGGCCACACCGTACAGGCACTAGACATGGTGCCATCAGAAAGGCACTGTGATTAAGACAGTTTCTCTGCTCTCGCTGCTGCTCTGCTCCCCTTTCCTCCCACTTTCATTGTGCCATGCTGGAAGGGCACCCCCCGCCAGCCCCAGCACAGGCATCTCCTCTTCTCACCCAACCCATCACTCGGAGGTGGCACCCCACATTGGCTCCTGTGGGGACCCCCGTTAGCCTCCATGGGCACACATACGAAATAGCCGTTGTTCCTGCTGGGCTCTGCACTCAGCCTCGACACCCCAGGCCTAAAACAGACTCCACTGGGACATGGGATTTTCAATCCATTTTCCAAAAATAGTTGATGGCTACCAGCACAGAGAGCCTGGAGGTCTCTGAGCTCCCGCAGGACAAAGCTTACTGTGAGGAAGCACTGGAAGACTCTGGTGATGAGGAAATGACACAGGATGGGATAGACCAGGAGAGGTGAAGCCAAGAGACCCAATGTTCAAAAGAAGTTCCTGCATATGCACAGATTTTTCTTCATGGGTCAAGGCCTGTGTGTGCAGCCACATCCAAAGAGGGTGGGAGCAAGCCCCCAGATCATGAGATGACTAATGTAAAGTTTCTTCCACCACAGATGATTTTCCAGAAAAAAAAAAGAAAACCAGCAGTAAGCTGATGTGGGAAATCAGGTGTCCTAGAAGCTACCTGTATGGTTCAGGGTTGGTGGAATTTTTATTGGGCTCACATATGGTCCATAAACAATTGGGAGAGCAGCGTCAGCTATATCCAAAGGAAAGCAGAGCAGCAAGTGATCCCCTTCCAGAGCTGTCCCTCCCCAGCTGCAGCAGTATTTCCTGCAACCTTCTCTCCAGCAGATTTTTTTTCCAAATGCTATCCTGGTCAAATATCCACGTTTAGGAACATTTTGGGGTCTCAGTTCTTGCAGAATTGGTAGGACAGGTAATTTTCTATCTCCCCTCACAGTTCCTCTACATTTGTTTTTCTCCTATTTTCCTTGCCTTGCCCTTTTGATCTTTTCTCTCGATCTCTCTAGTAATGTCTGGAGCTGTGAGTAAATTAGAGTCAGAGAACAAGGTGAAGCACTAGCCCCTCAAACCAATGACCCTCCAGCCCATCCCACCCCAGAGAGATGTCCAGTCTTGGCTTAGTTTCCACAAGTCAGTGCGAGTTGGGGGCACCGTAAGCTGCTCTGGCAGCAGCCGATCTCTTCCCTACCTCCTTCCAGCCACCCTCACACAGGGAGGAGGCACGGACCAGTGGTCAACCATTGCAATAGGGGTGAGCACCTGCCACCTGCAGGTCCACGTGCCTCTCCCTTGCCACTGTCCATACACCCTGCACTATGCAGTCTTTCCCAGGGTGAATCCTTTACCCTGAGCAGTCGGGGCCCCACGCCAGCTTCAGCTGATCTCATTCTTCCCTTTTCTTCCCTGCTCTCCCCCACTGGGGTTTTGGTGAGACCTTCTCCACTCTGCAGCCTCTGCGGTCGGAGGTGCTTCTTGGTGCTGGCACAGCATGAGTACCAGCGGGATTTTCCCTGTAGGATCATCCCACCAGCTCCACAAACAGCATCCATCCCTAAGCCACCAGGTCCAAAAGCTTTCAAGATACATTTTGATGAGTTTGGCTAGTGATTTAGCAGAAACTGTAATGAAGCTCATAGCATTCCTGGGACAGTTTCCTAACCTGAAAGCTTAGGGAGATGTATCCAGAGGAGATCCATAGAAACCGCATCGCCAGGATCACCACAAAAACCCCAAGCGTGGCTCCCAGCACCTTGGCCACCCTCTGGCCACCAGTAGCCTCTGACTGCCAGAGCAAGCCTTGCTTGTGCCCAGCTGGCTGCAGCATGGTGGCAGCAGCAGCCAGTGGTGTTTCTGCAAGCACGCAGGAGAAAATCAGCTCTCCAGGGGAAAGGAACAAAGCAGGGGAGCTGCTGGCAGAGAGGCGATGCCAAACGGGGCTGCTGGTTCCCTCTGGGGAGAGGGATTTCCAGCCTGAGGAACAAAGCTATGGATGCTTCCTCTGAAGCACGTTGTGCCTGCTGGTATTAACATTTCAGGCATTGCATACAAAACTGCCCAGGAAAGAAGCATTAACATGCACGCAATATGAGCTCCTAAGTCTGGCCACTGGCCAAACAGCTCACCAGGGCAGTGAGCATGGTCCATAGCCCAGCTGGGGGCATTGGGCAAGCAGGGCAAGGAGAGCTCTACCGTGTCCAAAGCAAGATGATTTATGAGCACGCCCGCAGGACCTGCCTTGCAGGACATCCACGCTGTTGTGAAAGATGCTGCACATTGAGAGGGAGGGGGGGAAATGCAAATCTATAGAGAGATGCCAGCTTTATTGTAAGCCAAAGTCTTAATCACTCCGCTCCAAATTATAACTCTAGGACTGGGGGAGCTCATGCACTCAGCTAGCCTTTTAGAGCAGCTTATCACCATCTGGCGGGTGCAGAAATGACAGCGTGAAGAACCAGCACCTAATCCCAGCTCCTGCAGTCGGTCGGAGCACCTCGATCAGCATTACCTGCTTGTATAGGGTAACCTGAGCAGATACAATAAGACAACAGTGTAAGCAGCGGCTTAGCGAATATGACTAACTACTGTAGGCAGCACATTTTAAATTGGCTTTAGGCATGCTGACAGGAGATAACATAACCAAAAGCCGTCAGAGGTGAGAAGGTGAAGAAGAAAGAGAAGGGCCACCCCTTGGCAGGGGTGAGACAGTGAGGTTATTTACAAAACAGCCAGTGGATATATGTCTTATTTATACAGGATAAGAAAAATAAAAGCCTCTACTGCTAATACAAAGTTATCTTATGTTGAGTGGGATCATTTAATAATATACAATTACTTCATACAGATTAAAATAGAAGTAATTAGAAGAAGGGTTGTGCTCTGAGGCAGAGTTCCCCTGGCACTGAGTCCAGGTCCACGGGGAAGCTCTCACTTGCAGAAGCTCCCAAAATCAAATCCCCAAACTTCAGCCTATTTCCCTAGCAGCTTAGCTACCTGTTGTGTCCCTTGAAGTAATATTTTAGGTTTAAATTTAAATCTTTATCCTCCTTTCTTACCTTTAATTTCTCTCTAGTTTATTATCCACACAGCCATGAATTTCGTAATTCCCTGCCCTTGTTAACATGCAAACACCCACCGATATATGTTATACTGTTCTTCACCAGGCAGCGTTTGAAATCCAGAGGCAACTCCCCGTGTGCATTGCCGAGAGCCCAGGTTCACTGGTGCAGGTTCCCACGCTCCTGCCGGGCAGGGCGAGGGAGCCCCCGCTCGTGCAGCATCAGGCAGCGGGGAGGCAGCCGTGACTCTGGCTGGTGGCTCGCTCCCTGCCCTGATGCAGGACCTCAAGGTTTGCGTTCAGGAGTGTATTAAGGGTTAGAAGGAGACCTGCCTTGGGACGGGAGCTGAGAACAAGATCTCTTATGAAATGGTTTCATCTGAAAGCAAAATGAAACCGCATAGACCCCCTGATGCAACACACTGCCAGGATCTCAAGAGGCTTTTGGCTTGCCAGGAACCTAAAAGAAATATTTTCAGCCTGAGTGAGGTTGACATCAACATCTTGTTTCTTTTTTTCCCCCCTGTGAACTCACAGGTGTACCGGAAGTCGTGGTTTTGGTCATCTTGGGAGTGAAATTACAACAGCAGCAAGTGCTTTTCAAGTGCCTCAGTGAAGTATGAAACTTGCTCCTTCCTTTCTGTCTTTGCCCATGTGTGCATGCATGATCAGCCTCCCTTCATCTCTGCAAGAGCATGACTTTACTTTTGCAGCAGGAAAACATTAAAATGTATTTGCCCCAGACCTCTGTCATTTTTCATACCTGTGCCACAGAGATGCCTCCGGCACTGCCACAGCGCACGGGGCTGCATCACACCCACATCAGGGGGGGACCCAGATGGCATCTTTGGGCTGGGGCATCAGTGGCTCCGCAGGGACGAGAGAGGTTGGGCTGAAGACCTTTCCCTCACCTCCACGCACACAGCTGCAATATCCCCAGCATGTCCTGGCTTAGAAACTAATAGAGCAGATTTTCACAGTGATGAACCCAGGGGAAAAAAGAAACGGAGGAATATTTTGTGAAGGCTAAACACCCACACCAGCTTTGCAGAAGCGTTTTGCTCTCTAGCCGCATATTCTCATCACGCTTAGGCAACCTAATACTGACTTCTCGTTCATACATTTTTTTTTAAAAAGCATTTGAAACAAAACAATCTAATTACAGAATAAATATTTAGCTTGAAATAAGCAGACAGTCATTCAAAATCATTTTCTGACATGACAGATGATCTGAAAGGAGCTGCGCTGCGGGCATTGTATGCTGTTCAAACCCAATTTAAAAATACATGGCATAGTAGCAAAAATAGACATGACCCTAAGCACAAACATCACCACGCAAACAAATGTCTCCTGTAAAATGCCATCGGTGATTTGCATGGCAGCCGAACCTGGTGGCAGTGGAATAGCATCACCTACCTCCGTGGGTGCTGCCGTGATAAACCCATGTGAACACCACTGCAGCAACACACACACATTCCCATGGCAGGGCTTGCCCAGCTGCTCCAGTTTTGGGACCCCAAACTGGGTCCCAGCCTTTCCTGAAAACCTAAGGGAAATTCCTGTCCCCTTATGCATGTGACCTGACCTCCAACTCTTGGCATGCTGGGAGACACCCAAAATGGCTCTTGCTACCTTTGCCACATCTAAATTATTGTGACATCCAAATGACAGGTGAGAGCCAGGTAGTGTGGGAAAAATAACCTTTTCACCCTTAAACTCCGAGGAGCTCATGTCCAAGCATTCACACCCCAGAGATGCTGAGGAGCGGGGAGACGCAGGAGCAGCAGCACCCCCTTAGCAGATCCAGCTCCAAGCCCACACAGCATGCTTGGAGATCGACCTGCTCCAAGAGCTTTGGCTCAAACCCTGGTGCTCCTGAAGGAGCCCTGAGCTTGCAGCAGAAGGGGCTGGAGGCACGACCCCAACGTTGGTGAGAGGGGTTGGGAAACAGGAGCTCAAGGACCACACACCACCCACGCAGGGGAAAACCACCTCTGAGCAGCCAGAGCCCGTGCTGGGTCCCTACGGGAGCAAAGGGGTATGACCAGACGTGTGTATGGCTCCACGTGGGAAACACAGCTACAGGCATGACCTGGTGCAGTCTAGAGATAAGAGAAGTATGAGAGACTCTGCAGACCCACCTCACTACTCACACTTCCACACATGGCAGACTAGCAGGGCATTTATGGAGTTAGATACAGAAGTGAAACCCTAAAGGTGGTAGCTCAGGGACGGGAACACATGAATGAGCAAATCACACAGTACCGGTGAGTTGCTGTGCCCACATCCTCAAAAGACATTAACTGAGCATCGCAGCATCTCCACGAGGTCATTCTGACATCTAACAACCCACACGTTTTGATATCAGAAATATGTAAAATCGCAGTGATAGCAATGAAAACATGAACATCAATGGCTCCTGGCAGAAACATTCTCTAGAGCACAAATATTAATGAAGCCAACTTCAAGCGTGAGGTTCTAGCCCTGTTTGGGAAGGGGGCTAGATGACCCCATGTTCCCTCATGGAAGTGATGAGCAGGAGGCACCAAGCGGGCATGTGGGCAGGAGGAGGCGATGCTCCCACCCAGAGGACAGTCTGCGCCCCATCAGTCCTTCCACCCCAGCCTCCAGCCTCCTCCCATCAGCTGTCACCAAGGCAAACAGGGCTGTCTCTGTTCTCCTGTGCCTCACGTTTGGGATGAAACTTCACAGAGCCCCTTCCTCCTGATCCCTCCTGGAGGCCCCAGTGCCAGGATGCCCCCCCCGAGGCTACCCTGCCACGCTTGCCAGGCTACGCAGTCCCTGCAACCTTTGGTCACCCCTTCTACCTAATTTTTAGCATTAGGATCATGCGGGCAGTCCTTTGGTCCTCCAGATTTCCCACCCAGGGGCTTGTTCTGTTTGCATGAAGCAGCTATAATCAGACCACCAGTGGGCCAGGTCTGAGACTGGGTTCTGGGTTTGCTGCTCTTCACTGGTCAGTGACTCTTGCAGGGCCAGAGAAGAGGAGAAGCCAGTCCTGTCCCCGGTGTGACCACAGACCCTCAGCGATGCAGCACAGCTCTGGCTCTGGAAATGGCCTCCCTGCACACGGAGAGCTAGGAGATCCCCGGGATATCACAGATCCAGGTGCCTTACCATGTTTTTTTGAGATGAGGGCTGATAACTCCAAGCTCTGGGGCCTATCCAAACTGTTTGCAGAAACACTAGTGAAAGAAAAGAGGTGTTAAAAAAAAAAAAAAAAAAAGTAAAATGAAGGGAAATAATAACTGTTCTTGGTACAGGAATCCCAGAAACATCAAGGTCATGACTGTCCTGGTGGGTAAGACGCAGCTCTGGGTGCTCAGGGCGCTGCTGAGTCCTGCAGCCACAGCCAGGCAACCTGCATGCAGAACCAGTCGAGGGGGGTGGTCTGTCTCCTGGGAGGCAGGTTAGACCCGATTTTATTGGTCCTGGGTTCTCCTTTTAATTTTATCTATGTGAACAGACTATTAAAACACCACTCAAAATCTGCCTTTCTGCTTTTGCTGCCTTGGATCATCCTGTCTGCTCAAGGCCTGTCATTCCTGTGGGTCATTCCTTTGGGCACGCTCATGGCATGCAGTTTCTCTGACTTAGACTATGAAATGGCACTCTTTAAAAGCACTCCTGTTTTCCCCACAGCCTGGACTGAAGTCGGGGCCAGAAACATTGCTGGGCGTGAAGCTTGGCTCTGGGCACGTTAGGACTTCGTCCTGTGGGGATTGCGTGGCCGCCAGAGGGCAGAAGTGAAGGGTTTGGAAAGGCTAACTCCCACTCCACAGCACTCCCCAAGCAGCCGCCCTCCAAAGAGCCGAGGAGTCGGGGCAGCGTAGCAGAGATCAAAGCTTGGGACCTGATCGTTTGCAGTGCAGGAGAGAGATTCACCCATCGCCTCTTCTCTCCCTGGAAACTCTCATTGTATTTTGGGCACAGGTGCTCAGACTCGGTGCTGGTAACTGATCTAGAAACACATGGTCCCAGGACAGCTACATAGCTGCGGTTGCAGGGAGGGAATGGAGTGGATGCACATGGTGAGCAAAATCTCCAGGGTTCGCTCTAGGGAGGTACTGTACCAGGATCCGGCTGTTTTTCCAAGATGTGCTTTCCACAAGCCTAGGCACATCGTGGGCACGCAGCCCCTCGGCCGGGATCTCAGCCTTGGTGGTGCCCGTAAGGACGCTTGGCAACCTGCCTCCTCTGTGCCTTCAGGGCCTCTCGGCTGTGAGGGTCTCCACGAAAGGCTCAAGGGGACACAAAGCCACACAAGGGCACCGAAGAATCAAGTATCTCACGTCTTCCCAGGAAGACCCAAGTATAAACCCACCGTGCATCTGCCCAGCTCCAAGCAGGGCTGGGTACAGCTGCCCTGCAGGGACAACCAGGCTCTTGGCTCTGCACCACGGCCGCTCAGGACTTGTCCCCAGTGCCATCATCCACCGGCGGGGAGAGGGATGCCCAGCCAAGGTGTTTCTCACAGGACCCCATAATTTTTGTCAAGGTGTTTCATTTCTAGTGGAGAGGCTGGGTGAAAAACAGCCGCCAGGGACTTGCAAGCAGGATGACAGCACACCAAAGATGGGCAAGGCTCCAGAGTGATCATTTATTTTTCTACAAGTGGATTTATCACCCACCTGGTGGGGAAGAGGGTCGGTTGCCTTTTTCCAATAGGAGAAACAGGGGGAGGCTTGCTGCTCACCCCCAGCCACAACTCAAACGCTCTGAATGCTTTTTCTCCCCCCAAAATGAGAAACATTTAAACACCTGGGCAAAGAATGAAAAATGGTGAACAAAGCTCTCTGCTCGCCGAGCAGCAATTCACCACCACCAAGAGAAAATCTCCCCGGTTCCCTGCCACAGCACCGGGTCATGCCTGGCCTGCAAGTCACAGAGGGTTTTCTGCAGGTGCTGGGATGTCCCACCTGAGGCACCTCCTGCAGGGGCTGGCATGGCCCTGAGCACCCTGGGCCATTGCTGGGAGCCATCAGACGGTCACCGCTTCCACAACCTGAGCAGCTCTGTCTAGGTGCAAACTCATACGTCCCCTGGAGTGAAATCTGGCCTCAGTCTCCTCTTGTTTTTTATTTTGAGGGCACCGTTCCTCAGCAAAACACAACGTGCTTGAAGGCTCCAGGCTCGGCTGGAGCAAAACAAGGAGGTCTGCCATCCTGTTCCAGGGCTTATTTATGACCCCCCTCAGTGCTAGGGCTGCCTTACAGCTGCCTCCTGCCCGCTGCTCCCCAGGGGGACGACCAGAGCAAGCTCCCTTAGCTCTAGGTGCGGGGCTTTTTGCCCAGTTTCTGTGTGAGGACACTGGCTGATACTGAGGAAGCGTTTCACTGTGCCCCACAGCTCACTGATAACGGCGGGGACCGGCGACTCACCGGCATTTGTGCCCCTCAGCAGAAAGGCCCCTGGTACTTACTCGTGCTGCTATTGACAGGTCCCGACTCCGTATTGCAAGAGGTATTTAATGCCACTAACAAGCCTGTGGGAATGGCACGTTTCACTCAGCCCTGCAGTTACTTCAGGTATCTGCTCCTTTCAAGTCAAAGCTATGTGAGAGCCCAGGGCTGAAGAGGTGTTTTGCACAGCCACCCAGTGACCCAAATTGCCAGCCAGGCTCTGCCTCGCCTCCCCCCCCAGAGCTAACAACTCTCTCAACCACAGCAGGACCTGGATGTTCCAGGGATGAGTCGGCTTCATCACTAGCTGTCATCTCCGTTGCTTCAGGGCTGAGTCTCACCCAGTTTGACCCTGAGGAGTGTGTTAGACTCATCTCTCTGGACCTCTGGCTGCACCGGCTCTTGGCTCGGTGCCAGTCATGCTGTAGCATTAATGGCAAGTGAGGGTGGGTCAGATCCGCTCCCGCACCACGAACCCCATCCCTGGTCTGCGGAGGAGAAATAAGAGTGTTGTCCCAGGGTCACAGCCCTGCAGCCAGCTCAGCCCTCACCCCCCCAAGGCAAGCGTGCAAGCTCAGTGGCCAGCAGCTTTTTCCTGACACTGAATTTTTCATTTTCCCCAAAATTTTTTATTCAGCCCCCCACGACGCAGGCGTGGAGCTTCCTACCACCTGCACAAAGCTTTGCACAGGATGGCGCTGGTTTTCCCTTTTCCTTTCTCACCCCCCAAGCCCCGCAGCCAAGCGGGATGGCGGAGCAAGCAGCTCACCCTGGTGCCTGCCCACGTTCACGCCAGGGTGAGCAGAAAGCCCTCCCCAGCCTCCCGCGCTCAGGGCACCGGCGTCTGCGGCTGCCCTTCGCTGGGGGGAGACCTGCTTCCGTGCTCAGTGAAAGCGTGGGGACAGCCAGCGGCATCTCGCCCACACGAGCTGCGATCAGCCAAAAGCAGGAACTATTTCTGGAGAGCAGCTTCTCTTGGAGCAGAGGCAGCAGAACTGGGATGCACTGACCGAAAAAGAAAAGCCCTGGTGTTTCAAACGCAAAGCGAGGTTTCCCAGCCTCCCGCCAGGGAGGACGGGCGACATCCTTGCAGAAATAAGAGAGGACTGCAGCGCCCTGTGGCAGGAGGGCTCCAGATGAGCTCAAAGGCTATTTCAATAAAACTGTAAACACGCCAGATCTGCTGCTGTTGCAGAGCTCCGTGAAATCAGTGATTTCTGAGCGGAGTTCAGTTGGAGAGCGCTGGTGCTATAAAAAGCAAAGTGACTTTGGGCATTGATGCTTCCTCCTGACACACAAAAAGGTGATTTGTGATTCAAAAGATGAGGAATTTATCATCAAAAGGAGCTGGGATGGAGCTCAGTGTTTACACATGGAAGAACAAGACAAGCACCGAGAACAGATATATTTATACCCATCCATTAATAAAAGAAGCCAAGTCAACCATACCTTTGTGCTAAAGTTAGAGCACAGCACTCGGCATGCCCTTAAAAAGGCAAGAAAGTTTCCGCAAACTGGGACAGCTGCTGCTGGTGCCGGCTCTGCACGTCTCCTCCCCGGTGCGTGCGGGGGCTCCCGGCATCGGTGCGCTGCAGCGGGAAAGGAGCCAAACGCGGCGAGGCTTCTCCAAGCGAGAAGGCTGACTCGTGGAGTCTGGTCATGGGCTGGTGGCCACGGCACCTCGGGAGCCAAACGGTTCCTGCTCCACCTTCGGAGACCTGCAGAAGTAGTCCGCCTCTTCCCAGAAACAAAAATCCTCTGGTTTTGACTTCAGTACCCTCCTTGTTTCCCCAGTCATAGGGCTCACACAGGCCGGGAGCCTTCACCTCTGCTGCAGGAGAAGAGATGAGGGCGTGCCGGTTGCAGCACGCTCAGGCTGGCCCTGTGGGTGAGGACTTGGTTTGTGGGGCTGTCTCCATCAGCCAGCGAGGGAAGAGGAGCAGCACCCAAGGGTTACAGGTTTGGGCTGTCGCTGATGGGTCAGTGTGAGCCCGGGGTGAACAGGGAGCACAGTAGACGGTTCATCCCCAATGAGGTTAGCAATAGGGCTGGCCAGCGCGAGTCACTGGAAGCTCCTGGATTAGGATTTGATATTTAGAAATGCTTCAGAAATAACTAATTGCAGCAAGTCCCTTAACCCACAGGTAAGGCTGGAGTTGTCTGGCTTCACTTCCCAAGCGCTGGAGTGTGTTACAATGCTGCCAGGTAGAAAAGCCCTAGAAAAGTCAGATCTTTGTTCCTTGCAAGGTGCTTCTAGAAAGCAATTAATTGTCCTTCTTCTTGACAAATAAACAGATGAGCTCTTGCAGTCTTTTCCCTGTTTCCCCTCTCTCCCCCCCCCAGCTCCAGCCCTCGAACCACGCTGGAAGCTCTTCGCTGAACCGCTCCCAGCTCAGCTGGAGCCGCAGGAGCCAGCGCCAGACGTGCTATGCCAGAAATGATCACGCTTCAGGCAAACAGAGCAACCACAAAAAATACATCTTGTCTGAATCAAAGTTAAGTGCATTGCACTTTTTCTTCTCCACACCCCAGCAAAACGGCTGCAAGTGACAACCAACCCCAGCCTGTGCAGGGAAGGAAACAGGGCTGTGGATGAGCACAGGAGGCCACGGGTCACCTCTCACCTCCCAGGACGTGTTCAAGTTGTTGGCATTCCAGAATGCATTTCACCTCCAAGCTCGTGCTGAAGATGCTACAGCTACATAAACAACTTGACTGACCTTTGAGCAAGTTATAGGACTAGATTACCGCCACACATCTCTTCCAACCCGAATTATTCTACGACTTTTGTCATTTTTGTATAGACAGAAAGGAAGCATGCAAATAACCCTCCCTCCCACATCAGCTGCTAAGCTCCCCTATCAGAGGGATGCTCAGGCTACCATCCCTGAGCCAGTATAGTCAACAGCAGGACAGCAGCAAAACCCCGAGAACAGGTCAGCCCCGCCACTGGCACAGGGATCAGGGCTTCTTCCTGGGCTTTTGGGCTCAAATCTCCTGACGCAGTTTGTCAGTGCCAGACGAAGACACCGCCTTAGCAGTCACACTAGCCTCGCCCCTTGAGTTCTGCAGATTCAATTTGAATTCATAAATTATTTCAACATGATCCAAACAACGCTTTCCAGCAAGCATTTATCATTTTTTGACTAAATCCCCACCACGCAGCTGCCAAACACAGCCACGCGGCACAGGGATTCGCGCTCAGCGACCGCCTTTGGTGGACCTCGGGCTGGCACCAAGCCCCGTGGCCCAGAGCCCACGTCCAGGTTGCTACCAAACCCTCTTCCAAGCTACTTCCTGACGTGACAAGTGGTGTCCTCTCTCTCAGTGGGTGCGACCTACACGTGCTGAAATGTGCAGTGGCTTGCGATCAGCTAGGACTGACTCACATGATTTGTCTATTATTTATTGTAATTATTTACAGGTTATAGAAGGGGAATGTTTTATATCAGCGGCACTCGCTTCCTTAGCCAACTTGCAGTCCATTCGAAGAACCTCTATCAGCTTCCTTTGACCAGCTTTTGACAAACCCCTGTTGGGCAATGCAATATTGTAACACTTTTAATGACTTACTAGTGAATTCCAGGATCAGCCATTTTATGGCTTTGCCTTGAAACGAAGGTAGGCTGGAAGACCTAGGGCATCTTTGCTTCACTTTTGGAGCTGCCTCCGCACTACCTTTCTCCCAGCTCAGCAGAGCTTCGTTTCGAGACCTCTCCCAGTCTCACCGATCCAGAGTCCTTTAACCAGCTCTTCCACAATTATTCAGCCCTGATTTCCAGGCATCTAATTTTGGCAGCTACTGTTGAACATCCTCTCAAGTTATTGTTAGAATGAAATGAGGATCATCTGACAGGAGCGCATTGCAGCTCCTTGGTAAATACTGGGGAGGAACGCTTAAGGAGCTCACGTGCCTTCCTGCATCATTATCAACAATCCTGCCATCCGGGGACACACCTTATCCCACCCCTTTTGTTTCTGGTACTTTGCATTTCCAAAAGCTGTATGAAAATCCTGCGCTGGCCTCAACTGTACTAGGCATATTTCGTTGTACCGTTTTGGTGAGTTATCAGTTTCCGTAATCACTTGCAAATTGGCCACAGGGATTTATTATTTGTTATTTTTAGGATCATTTCAGCAGAAAAGGCATCCGATTATATGGATATATATTTGCATGACATCTTTCACTTGAGGATCTCTAAGCACTTCATAGAATATCAATGAATTTCTGCTTGTCTGCAGTGATACTCCTTTTATAGGCAGGACAACAGAGGCAGTGATTAAAAGACATGTCCAAACTCCCAGAGGAAATGTATGCCGAGCACAGGAACACCGGCTTCCAGTTGTGTGTGTTAACTATTAAACCTGTGCTAACACAGACAGCGGGAGGTTGGCTACACAGGCGTTAAAGAAAATGCTGATACCGTAATTTGAAATGGTTGTCTCTCCTTCCACACTAACAGGTTCAAACACAGATTAGGCTTGGAGAGAAAGGGAGGGGGGGGAGGCTCCCTATCAAATGCCAAACAAAGGGCCCTTTTCTGCTATTAAGCAGCAACGGGAAAGGATGGCAGGGAAAGGCGTGGGGTTACGGAGAGCTCGATGTATGAACAGACAGGGCTGGGATTTTGCCAGCGTGATTTGCCAAGGCTTCGCCCTTTATCACTGTGAAGAAGATCCTCTCTCCCAGCTCATTCTTCAAACCATCTTCCCTTCTTTGCGTTTTACCTGCCAGGGAGATGGACCAACGAAATTCATCCAGATGCACTGAAAAACAGACAACACACAGGAGACAGCAGACTGGTGTTTCTCTCTTTTATTTAAAAACAGTGCTTCATTACCATTTGCAAAGGGTTAGGAAGGGTTTCCCCCCTTGCTTAGAGTTTATAAAAGCCAGCAACATGATCAATAATTTATACACATGGATAGTAATACAAAAAAAAGGAATAAAAGCTAAAGATCTAACTACTCCGACCTTCACAATTCCAGCTACTTGATAATAATAGGAATAACCCAATGAATACTGTATGGTCTGAAAGCTACTATACAATATGATACTTAACGAGGGAGGGCGGGAAGTTAGAGGCTGTCACGAAGCCCTGGGATGCAGATACTGCTTCTCCAGAGTCAGCAGGGAAATGGGACCCTGGGCAAGCGGCTCGGGCGTCCTAGGAAATGATCCAGGGGAAGGGAACGCATCCCACTCGGGACATGTCCTGTTCCCCAGTGGTACCTGGCAATGGGAGGTGCTGGGGAGACCGCGTGAAGGGGCAAGTCCGTCGCTGCCATTGGAGGTGCTGCGGCATCTCAGCCTTGCACTGAAAATCTCCAAGTCTCAAGTAGATCAGCCTGTGAGGTCAGTAAAATACTCCACCAGCTCCGTATCGCTCTACAGCCCTGGTTCTCATTTGCTATCAGCCCCAGGTTTTAGCTCCAGCTATTTACAAGCAGGATTTATCATATTAAAAAAAAAAAAAAAAAAAAAGAAAAAAACCAAAACCAAATCATATCCCCTGGGGTAAAAGAGGATTATTTCGTCACTTGATAATGCAGCCAAATCAAGCTGCCAAAACTACAACACGCGCGCACACACAAAATACTGTGAACAGAAAAAAAAATAGAAAAACATGACCAAAACTGAGACTACTAATGTGGGAGGCCCAATTTCTGTAAGGAATTCACTCCTCAGGGAAGCAACAAGCCCCTCCACCAGCAGAGAACTGGGAATCTGGCAAGAGATTTATTGACCCACTTCAGAGGAAAAAAAAAAAAAAAAAAAAAAAAAAAAAAAAGAAAAACCATTCCCAAGATTAACTGGCATTTTGCTGACTGCCAGCCAAATGAATATTCGGGTGGACGGCTTTAGACACCAGCAATCTCCTGGCGAAATCAGGCAAGATTTTTGGCTGATGCATTCTTGCTCTACCACGAGTCGAGAGGCAGCGTGGGAAGCTTGTCTCCTGCACAAGCCTGGACCAGCTGCAGCCCGCTACCCAGAGAGGACAACCGCTGGCAGCACTTTCAACTACCAGCAAGAAGTTGCCTTCCAGGGTTAGCAGTGGCAACGGAGACGGGACTTGGACATCCGAAGTCCCGTTTAGGCTGCCATTGATGCACGTGCTGCAGAGGGACAGGGGCTATCCTGCCAACTCCTGGCTAGAGCAAAGCGTACCAGGGAAAAACCCCAGAGCCTACTTGAAAAGGGCCCCATTTCACGCTCTGGCTATCAGACTCCTGCTTGCCTTGTTGACTGGAGTTTCCATTGTAGAAGAGAAGTTTACTGGGGTTGGAGGGCAGAGAGGGCAATCGGTAAGGTGGGGGTGGAGGGAAGGGGCTTTTCAGACATTAACATCACCAAAAATAGTGTTTTATGCAACAAAGAATCAAGTCTCACTGGTGTATACTACAAAATGTTTGACATTTTCCAAGAGCATGACAAAATAAAAACACAAAGAAGTTTACATTGGATGTTCATCTTGTTCACTAGGTTGGGGTTTTTGTTTTCCCCCCTCCTATTTTAAAACAGTGCAAACAGGTAACGTACTTTAAAAATCACCCCTCTGCACCAAGGACAGCATTCCCCCGACCCTGCCAGGCTGGAGGGTCACAGGCAGCAGGCCGTCTGCCAGGCTGCCCACGTGCTTTCCCTTTGGAGCTAGACTCAGCAAAAGCGCTCCCCAGAGCCGTTGTTTGGGTTTCCCTTTATTGAATTCCTAAGTGCTCCCCAAACCTGTTCTCCACTTGCCTCCTTCTTCAGGGCCAGGATGGGAAGATACAGATAGGGCTGGGTTGGGGAAAAACATGGGTAGGAACTGGGAGGCTCTGCTTTGCATTCCCTGCTACGGAAGCTCTGGGTGCTGGAACTGAAACCCCAGCAGCCAGCATCTCTTTTCGGGCAAGGAACTGGTTTCGTTAACCGTTTCACAACTAGCATTTGAGCCAGCTATTCAGATAACCCTCCTCAGCTCTTGCTGTGCACTTCACATCCACAGATCTCAAAATGGGCGAGAACAGGGGATAAACTTTCACTTCACTTTAGGGACGGGGAAGTGAAGTCTAGAGTAGCGACACGACTGCTCCACGATGACCCTTGAGGATCACTGACAGAGCCCTGCCCAAAAGACAGGTCTCCGACTCCTGAGCTAGCGCTCTTTCTCGCTGGGCAAGTCTGCTCTCTCTCGGGCACTGAAACAGCCAAGCCACAGCTATTTTAAAACATGGCTTTGTCTATCCGAACTCATGACACAGGATCGCTTAATCTGGGAAAAGCTGGCTATAGCAGGCTCATACCGAGCTCCCAGTTGTCTCCAGGTCCCATTCATGGCTTTTCTTAGAAAAGCTAACCCACCTACAACAGTGCAGCTTCCCTAGCACGGCGACAGTGACAACAGTTTGTCAACATGCTGGGCATCAATATAACTTATTCCCAGTAGAGAATATACTATACCAGCAGAAGTCATCTTTGTACCAGCACAACTGTACCCACAAGGAAAGACAGACCAGCACATTAAATAAATCAACTCTTCAATCCAAAATTTTATCAGTATAATATCACGTGCTGGCCAGACCTATTGCAAGACAGTACAAACAGCAACACTTAAAGAAACATCTTTTCCTCTGCATCAAGAGGAATCCCGCATGCCACCAAACTGGAAGGTGACAAACAGCAAGCTATTTGCCAGGCTGCCTGTGCGGTTTCCCTCGGAAAGCCAAGCCCTGCTTTGTGAAGGACCTGTGACTGCAGACCCATCTCGGGGACAAGCACTGGCTGCCATCAGTCAAATAAGCCAGGGCCCAGTTTAATTCATTAAGTGTAATTCATTTTGCATAGGGAGATATAGGCTTTGTCCTCACTTCTTCAGAAGATGGATATAGCCACAACTTGGCTACTCTGAATGCATCTCAAGCCAGTTCATAACACATCTGAGTGAAACCAGAGCTGTTGTTTGCCAAGAGGGAAGAAAGGCTGAAGAGCTCTCCCGCCACGGCACAACACTCACTCAAGAAACCTTGCTGCAAAATTCCAGCCGGCGTGCAAGCTTTTGGGAGGCCTGGTGCTCCAGAGACCTGGAACCAGAGAGCTACCTCCGGCCCCCAGCTGAGCAAGCGTCCCGGCGTCCCCTCTGCAGCTCACTGCTGAGAGCAGGAAGCCTCTCTATCAGTGAGCTGCCTCAGCAGGGATCTTGCAGTGTCAACTACGGAGTCGAGGAGACGCCGGCTGGTTAATGCACCAGAGGAGCCTGGCAGGGAGCAACCGGAGCAGGTCAGGCTTGGATACAGGAGGAATCAGGCTGGATGGTCTAGAGCAGGTATTACTCGGAGATCATACAGCAGGGGACCATGGACCTGCAAAGGTTGGGCGCTTCTGCACTAAGCCCCTCACACTCCTAATATACTCGGGCGGGCTGAAGCTGCCATGCATAGACTCTGCTCGGAGGCAGAAATGGGGCTGGCCTCCCTACTCCCAGAGAGGCCAAGTGGCAGGGGGGGATTGCAGGCAGCACTGCCAGGGCAGGGGAGGGCACTCGGGGAGGGAGAACCCAGCTTTTCAGGAGCTGCAGTCAGAACCAGCTGAACTGAAACGTAGGAAAGGGGCAGAGGGACGAGCAACTGCCCCTGCCGGGCTCTGCAAGCTGCGCTCCTCTCGCTCGCAGCCTGCAGGCAAGGGAAGGGACGGCCTCACTCAGCCTCTCCGCCCCACAGGTGGGTAGAACAAGTCCAGTAGAGGCTTTTGCTGCATCTCAGCTCGGGAAGTCCCCTGGATGCCCTGCAGTGGAAATGGCTCCCCTTGAATATGACTATTTCTACCACAAGTTCTCCCTCCCCTACCCCAACTCAGACAGTAAAAGCCCCCAAACACCTCAAGTCCCCCTCATTTCCTAGATTTTGTGAAAGCCCCACCCTGTTCCCCCCTCCCCATTCTCAAGCTAACTAAAATAGTTATATACAAACAACAAAAATTGTCATAACAGCAACAAACCAAACTTTGGCTTGGGAAAAAAAAAGTTAAAAACCAACAATAAAACCAGGAAAAAAAAAAAAAGGTGGCCAACAGGCTGGCAGTTTGGTGTCCCCTTTATCTAGCTATTCCTCCAGAGAATCAATAGCTTCACGGTCTCTAGCTTAACTAATGGCTTCCCCATTCTTCCCATTTGAGGTGCCTCCTCTCTGCTGCGCACAAAGAGGCTACGTGTATCGCTGGGGAAGAGCGAAAAAAATGCGTGGTTGTGCGTGGCTGGGCCAGGACACCTCCCTGGGAGCTCTGCTTGTTGACATCGTTTAGTGTTTAAATGCAGGAGGTTTCCTATTCTGGTATCAGCGGTGGATGGAGAAGCAGGTGTACGACAGGAGTGGGAAAGGCTCCACCAACAAACCCACACTCCAAGCAGCCCTTCTGGGGGCGGTGAGCTCACCCCAGTACCAAATCGAGGGAGTTGAGGCAGCCTAATAAAACCACGCTTCTGCATTTCTCTAACATGTGGTTAGAGACCCTGCCTCTGATCACTGGGGTTACTGGGAGCACTCTAGGAGCCAGCAGCTGAGCAGGGAGGTCTGGAGAGCAGCAACTCCCCACCACAGCTCACGCAGTCATCTAAAAATGCTGACTTTGAAACACAGTGAAATCACTGTATGTGAGAGCAGAAGGGAGATGGTGTTGGGAGTCATGGAGCCCTCCCCTAAATAGTCTCTCTGCTTCCAAATCTTCTAATATGTAGTGTCTATATGGACTCAGCAGATCAGGTGCACAACTTTCTATGAGAGGCTGGGCAAGAAAGACCCAGGGGCTCCAACACAACTATGTAAAGGCCTGAAATAGCTTATGGTGGGAAGTTCCTATGAATTCAGAGCTTGCACAAACTGCTTCTGCCTCCCCTTAAAGCTCCTGACCGAAACAAAACTACTTCAGGATCACGTTTAGATATAGAAGACCCTCTTCCCCCACACAAATCCACATCCTTGCCCCTCGCCTCAAGCAGCTTATACATGACTTGTTTTTCCTCACTCATGTTATTTGAAACAGATTACTTGCAGAAGCGCCTCAGCAGCTCAGGATGAGCAGGAGAGACCTTGCACGCTGGACCTTGGAGCACCTGAGCATGGCACTGATGCACGGTTCTTCTGCTAGCTTTCTTCCTCTGCAAGGCTGCATGCGCTTCACCTCCGCAAGTTTAACCGCTTGCTGTCCGCAACAGAGGTACTCTGTGTGATGCTGCACTGCATCTGCCACTCCTCGAGGAAAGAAGGGGAGGAAAGGGACAGCAAGGGAGAAAGATCTTGAAAAGGAGGAAGGAAAACTAAGATAATTACAGCCACCAGCAATGGACAACAATCAGCTAGGATAAGTTGTGTGGGGTGGGGAAAGATCATCCTCATCAAAAACTCTTTTCAAAGTCTTGTCCCCTATACAGCAGATAACAGCCAAAGTCTTTGGGCAGGTTGAGGAAATCTTCTCTTGCCAAGTCTAAAATCCTGACACTGCTGAAACTGTCCCAAACCTGTGTGCATCAGATGGTGACAAAAACGAGGAAAGTCTCTGCATTTCCCCCATTTTTGAATGTAAATGACTACTTCCCACCAGCATCAAGGTCCCAGCCACAGCAAGAGTGCTTCCTTCTGCAGACCAGAAACACGGCAGGTGGAGACTTCTCCCTCACGTCCTCCTGTCTCACAGGCACCAAGCACCAGACCAGGGAAGTAACTCTGCGTGTTCCTGATTAACTGCATGATATCGGTTTCTAACAGCTTTCCTTATCGCTAATCGCCTTTTCCGTGATTGGTAGGATAAGCTATGCACCAACATACAGACACGGAAATGCATTATTTTTACCACAGTTAAAAAAAACCCCAAAAACAAAAACAAAAAAATGCACAATCTTTGGAACAAAAGAATTAAAGGCAGAAATTTAAAGGAAAAAAAAAATACATATTCAAAGAACATAGTGAGGTATAAAAAAGTATTTTCTCTTTTGTTTTTTGTTTTTCCTCCTCGTCTTGCTATAGAGTTCCTCTACTAGTAAATATTGCAATAGCCAGGCCTCATGAACTGGGGGGGCTGTCCCACTTGCAGGGGGCTCACGTCACTTCAGTAGGGGGCAAATCGGCTGTAGCCACCTCGGTATAAACTCGCCTGTAGAAATTAAATGAGAGAAGAAGAGGTTGTTAGGAGGTGAACTGTGAAAAAAATACTCAGGACAGCACCCGAATGCTCTCAGAAGGACTAACGGACACGTCCTGGCACTGACCTGTCACCATTAGCACCTCTAAGAGGAGAACCTTGCCTGCAAAACCAAAGACATGGCTCAGGAGGACATGCTCACGACCAGCCAGCTGGAGGTGAAGTTTGGCAAGTCTCGGTCAAAGGGAGTTCAGTACCAGAGATGGGACTCATGAGTCCTAATCTCTGAGCCAGTTGTCTAGGCTGTCTTTATAGATAGCAGAGACCAGGACTTCTAGGATGCTCTTCACCTCACCTTAAGGTGAAGGTCTAAAATAGACACGATGACCTGGTATCCTAGAAGTACCTGCTTTTCCTTCATTGACCCTGAAGAGAATCCACATGATGAGCTGAGGCTCAAACGGAGGCGCTACACTGCAGATATCTATATTTAGGTGTCTTTTTCTCTGAACACATTTGTATTCCAGCCTTTGCAACAACACAGATACTGTGCTGGCTAGAAGCAGATGGGCAAGCATGTGTTTTCAGCAAGCTGCTCCACGCCCCTCTGATGCCAGCATACCTCACTCCTGCCTTTGCATAATTACTGCAGGCAGGCAGGACACCACATCCACTAGTGGAAGAGGGAACCAAGTGGAGCAGCTTTGCTGCAAGATGTCATGAGAACAACTTATTCCCTTGCTTCCTAAAACTGATTTCCCAACATGCAACACGAGCCTTTAAAGTTTATGAAAATGGCAAGAAAGGGTGTCTCGCATCTCTAACTATTGCTGATTTTTGCTCTATATATCACCTTAGAATCATAGAATCATTAAGGTTGGAAAAGACCTCCAAGATCATCGAGTCCAACTGTCAACCCAACACCACCATGTCCACTAAACCATGTCCCTAAGCACCGCATCTACATGTCTTTTAAATACTTCCAGGGATGGGGACTCAACCACTTCCCTGGGCAGCCTGTTCCAATGTTTAACCACTCTTTCAGTAAAGAAATTTTTCCTCACGTCCAATCTAAACCTCTCCTGGCGCAACTTGAGTTACAGTTCTACTGATTCACCAACAATGTTCTGGCTCCTGACATTTCTGGTCATTCTTCTACCATCTCCTTTCACTAGGTGATGTGCAAGACCAAGTGATAACTGGTCTCCTACAACCTGGCTCCTTTCCTAGTGCACACACACAAACATATGAATGGAGAACTACTAGGAACCCGGCACTGCAGCTAAGGACCTCCTCAACAACAAAGTATTTCTAGGTGAAGCTTCATTACCTGATACCCAGTGAACAGCTGTTCCCCATGCTGGAAAAGAGAAACAGCACAAGAAAGAAAATCCCACTTACCACAGCGCCAACTCCGTAGCTAGCGGCAGGGGCAAGGGCATGGTAAGGATCTGCTGTGTACACCCTGCCATAACTGAAGAGAAGGAGAAAAGATATATAAAAGAAAAAAAAAAAAGAAAAAAAAAAAGTCACTTCGGAGGGGCAGAGAAACAGCTGTCTGACCACAGGCAATAGAAGAAGCAGCATGCCCTTCTACACACATGTATGCATACATGCACACATGCACGCAGGCAGCCCTTCTTTGAAGAGATCCTATGGGCATGCTGCCATGCATCATATGAGATGGGCGAGAGAATGGCCTGCAAGGAGGAATGTGGCAGAAGCCCTGAGTTCGACCTGTAGGAAAGAGGTCAGCACCTTTGAAATGACAGCTAGTGCATCCCTTACCTCGCGTGATGCAATTTGGGAGGAGAGTGATTGCTGGCGCTAGCACTACTGGCACAGTAACAGCTGCTAAATGGAAAGCAGTGAGGGATTCTCCAGAACGAGAAGGGAGTATAAACTTTAATGGTCTCGCATGCACTAGGATTAAAACATGGCCTCACTGCACAGGAGATGAAAAATCTTAAGGCAAGCACTCTGATGATGATAATCCTTTGTATCTATACAGAGCTGCACGTTAAAGCATCCTGGAGTACTGTATGAGCTGAGCAATTTTTACTTTATGGATGGGGAGAGAAATGCACCCAGTGATTAAATAACCTGCCCAGAGCCACAGAGCAAGGAGCTGGCAAGGCAAGCCAGGTCTTTTGAGTCCGAGGCCATAACCACACTGCCTCCTTTGTGCAAAGAATCACAAGGATAGGGAAGAGGCCAGGATTTGTGCCAGCTCACATACACCGGAGGGCAATACTGCCCAGGAGCAGAGAGACAAACCGTGCATTCAAGTCTTTCATGTTGGGTTGTGCATGCATGTGTGCGTGTGCGAGTGCAAGTAAGACAAAGAAACAGGGAAAGAAGTAGAAGTACTGTAATGGATCGATGCTCCTTGAATCCCTGAGCACAGCAAGCTAGCCCCCATGGACACCTCCCCCTTACATACCCATCGCTGTAAGCTGCTGCAGCGGCTGCAGCGGCCGTGGCTGCTGTTGCAGTAGCAGGCTGTGCATATCTGTAGGCTGCGTATCCACCCTGCAGGAGAGAAGAGAACTGACTTTACAGATACCTGTCCACCCACGCAGAGCATAAAAAGTAAAAATTAAAAAAAAGTCACACACATCACAAGGAGAGGAAGTGTTTCAAACTGCATCAGCTCCCATGTCATGTCTATCACAAGCATCGCCCATTAACTCATGTATATTCCTTTCCTCAGAAGGACCAGGGAGACTCTTCCATTACCCCGTTTAGCAGAAGGAATAAACTAAAGCAAGCCTGAGCATGGTTATAACCCTGCAGGAAATTAAATTTGGCATGGAGGAACTGAAAACCAGAAGAGAGCTGAAATCTTTATGGAATGTAATTTTTATGTCCCCTTCCTCTTATGCTGGGGAAATTGGAGGTGGGCACTTCCTGTGAAGCGTGTATTTTAGAAAGGGGACCATTCAAAGAAATTCCTGCCTTCCCCCCCCCCCCCCCCCCTTTTTTTAAGCCTGGGAAACCCAAAAGGCTAGAATTTCATTTGGTCCAGATGCATAAAATTATCAGTAGCCAGAGAAGCCAAAAAGCAATCAGGAAAAGATGGTCAGAGAAGACAGTCCCTGGTGGTCTCAGCACTGGCAACAGGCAAACTGACATTGATACCAACCAGACCGTTCTCCCCTCCCATCATGTAAGGAAACAGGTCGGGAGAAATTATGCCAGAACAGTCTGTACTGCTGTTGCATTTCTGCCCATGCTACACACCTGTAGTAAAGGTCTTTAAAATGCTTACACTGATAAGAGGTAGTTACTAAAAACATACTTACAGCTGGGTTGGCAAAATGGAAATCCTGACCCAGAGGAAGACCTGCAAGTCTCCTCCTGGAACTCCCACAAGGAGCTCTAGGGGCAGAGGAAGACCTGGCTCAGACAGGCAGCTCTGCACACCCTGCAGTAATGAAGGACAGAGGCCAGCCACCTTTCAGATCAGGGGCAAAGGCTGCATGCAGGCAGCAAAGAGGGCTCTGAAGCCCAGGTTAGATCATTCTTTATTGTACATTTCTGAACACATTTTTGTTAACTTGGGGGGGGGGGGGAACCAGTAAATGAACCGTGACTTTGATTTGCTAGAAGCACAATGAGCCATAAATAACATCAGAAAATTCCAGATTGCTTCTGGCTTTTTTTTTTCCCCCCAATTGACATTTCAGAGTTTGAAGGACCAGAAGGCAGACTTACGCTCTTCACCTCCAGAATCAGGTCAACATACCTCTACCACTTCTTCCCTATAGTTACATATACGCAAAAGATCTAAGAGTACAAGATCAGCTCTACTACAGGACTGTGTGTTTGCTCAGCAGTGCTCAGTTTTGGGCTAGGTAGCTTTTAAATTGAAAGTAATGATTTTAAATTAATTTTGGTTGCTTTTGTGAGGCCTGCATTAGCCCCACAAAGGCTAACAAGCTATCCAAAACACACCTGGGGACCCTTTCCTACTCTGGAGGAGAGGGACTTACAGCCTCTTCAATCTTCTAGTTAACAGAAGAAAGAGCAACACAAATCTACACCTCTGAAACATCACCACATTACCTGAAAGAGATCTCATGTTACAGTTTTGCCCCTTTTAATCTCATCTAGCTGTTTCAATCCCCACATTTTGGATTGATGGTTTGGGGAGGTTTAGCTTGGTTTTGGCATGCTATCATCGCACCACCATTACTTTCACCTCCAAAACATGACGGAGACAAGAGGAATGATGCGCAGCCTTAATCCAAATCAAACCTTCATCGACCTCACCAAATGAAGACAAAACTTCACACCAATGTCACTGTGGTATTCCCTTAAGTTTATGAGCTTCCTGAACTCTTGATGGGGTCTGTCATTAGGGCACAGCGTATGAGGCATTTTCGCCTGGCACTACCCTCCACACAGGGCAGCCGGCTTCAGCGTGCACCCAGATTCCCACTCTGCCCCACACTCGCCAGCCACATTTCAGATTAGAAGCCATTTCAAATGTGCCTGGCACATACTCTAAACATGACAGCAAGATGCAGTTTGAAACCAAAAACGGTTATCATGTAATTCTCTTTTTACTCATGTCTCTCATAAAGGAAAACGAAACCAAACAAAAACAAAACAAAAAAAAGAAGAAAAGAAAAGAAGGGTTGGAATCAGGTGTGGGAGGGGGAATGGCGTAACATTTATTAATCAAAATTAAAAACTAAGCATGCTGACATCTGGAGCTAGAACAACCAGCAAAGTCACCACGTTCAGACTCATATTGGCTAGTTCTATCCATCCCAGCATTCTCTTGGGACAGCAGTTCGCCCTAGGCTCTACCACAAGCTCAGTGAAGTACACAGCCTCAAGTACTAGAGCGTGCAGCCACAACAACCTGCTATTACGGAAACAGTCAGTCACCACTGGAGTTAACATTCCAACCTTAACGACTCCCACAGCCTCCCGCCCTCGCCCCCCAAAATGGCTCCCACCCTAGCCCTGTCCCACACCACAATGTTAATAATTATAACAAGCAATAACCCATCTGTTATATCAGAGAAGGGAACAGAGACTCCACTGAGAGATTTAGAGCGGGATGTTAACATTTCTTCAGTCAACTGCACAACAAACAAAAAAAACAGGAGAAATAATTCATTGGAGAAATGAAGTTAAGAAATAGCTGACGTGTATTGCTTTTTAACCATGCACTGATGCAAAATTGAAGCTACTGTTAATTAAAAAAAAAAAAAAGTCACAGGATAGAGGTACACACACACAGGCAGACCTGCTCAGTTCAAAGCGGTCTGCAAATTCTACTTGTGTGTACTTCAAATAAAACCAAAAATGGGGATTATAATGGCCATGGTACATTCCTGTCAAAGGAGCAATGAGTGTGGACAGCTGGGGGATTTCTGACACGGGGATGTATTTAGCATGACCAGCAGGTCCAAATACACCAAAACAGGGTAACGGAAAGAGGAGGAAAGTTGCAACTATTACTCGTTATTTCGTAAATGCTTTCACCAAGCTCTGGGACCAGTACAGAGTAAAGGAGACACTGTGCAGGTTGCCTTACCCAGCTGATGCTCCTGTTCTCCATAACCCAGGACCCACCTATAACTCCATCCATGCATCTAAAGCCCTGCTCAGCTTGTCCAATGCACCAGTTATTTTCTCCTGCTATTCCTGTTCACACACAACTTTAACTGGTATGCAGAGCTCATCTGTAACCTCAGCTACGTGGTCCTACCACCCCTAGTGATTTCTGATGCCACTCACTATGGGTAGTCTAGTAAATATAAACTATAACAGAGTAGAGCATCTTCAACAAACATGAACAATCATGTTTCCCAATAAAAGAAATAATAATAATAACAATTAAAAAAAAAGGCCCTTGCTAGCTGCACCACACTCCTCCAGTGCCACAGCGAAACTGCAACAGAAGACACCATTGAGTGGCATAGTCCCTGAAACCCAGGACAGCCATGCAAACTCCCACTCCATCTATTTAAGTGAAGTGATTCCACAGGGACAGTTTTACCCATCTAGGTTCAGCTTTTAAAATCTTTAGCCTCATCTCAAAAGAAATGAGTGTGGCTGAGCTTCTTGCAAAGATGTTAAGTTAGAGATGTTTCTATCAAAGGTACAGTTTAAACACTGCCTCGGCAAGGAAATAGGGGAACTAAGGAAAAGGCTTATGCATTTTTACTGGGCAGTAAGTAACAACCAAAAGGACTGTCTAAATCAAGATTGGTCCTTTCCGGTACAGTCTTTTGGATTGTCTGGGCAGCGTGTGAGAGAGATGAATACAACTGTAAGTGTTGCTTATCTTAATTCAAGTTCTCTTTCTCTGGATATCCTGCCAGTGTTGCTGGGGCTGCATTAAACCCCTTTCCCCATGTGAACATGTAGCGCTTGAGCCTATAGATGTCAATTGTCAAACAACCATATTTGCTCAGGTATTCACAAAAGCCCAAATTTAAAATGACTCTTCTGTGATGTTATCGTCCTTGGCTCATCAATGAAGCATGAAAATATTTTTTTTAAATTCCTTCTTTAACATTAGATGATAGCTTTTTCAATATTGTCATGTATTCTCTGAAATAACACAAGCATGGCACAACATATACAGGAAGCTGCAATCCCAACTAAAGCAGCATTCCAATTACTGAGCATGTTAATGTAGATAAATGAGCACTTTAAGACTATACAGTTCAGCTCAAAATAAGCCCATCTTCTCTTCCACTCTTCAGGTCCATATTAGGTGATCAATCCAACCAGAACATGAGGAAATCCAAAACTAGAGCTTACTATGTCAGTGTAGGCTACGGTATAAGCCTCCCTTTTCTTCTTCCCTTGCTGCCTTAGATGGGCACACAAAGCGTGTTGCTGGCCCTCTTTACTCCAAAGAGCCTTTATGCCACTAAGACACAAAAGTGTTCCCATACCCCTGGAGAAATGTGTAACTCATGGTACCAGTTAGATACGTCTGACCACCTGCCAGGTTTAGGCAGCGAGCCCAATTTTAGGATCTTTTATTTGTTGTATCTCAAATGTGTCATCTCCACCCGCAAACTGCCCTATAACAGAAGTTAAGAAGCAGAAAGGGCTAGAACTGTTCCAGTATTTCTGTATTAGAAGGGTGGCATATGTGCACCAGGAATGAGCATGAATGAATTAAAAGAGGTGACAGGACAACGGTGTCCATTGCAGCAGGTGCTTCTACATGGTAATGGGACAAGCATGACCTTATTAACCCTTCCATTGAATTTATGGTTTTTTTTTTTTTTGAATGAAAGCCACTCGGTGTGAAATCTGGACACACGCCGCCCTGCCATAGCGGGGGCTTGGATCACACTTGAGTCTGCGCTGCCCTAACAAAGCCTCTGTTCCCATCTCTAATGTGGTGCTGGAATGGTTAGTATAATTCAGTTTTTTCCACTGCAATCCACAATCTGATCGGTTGGCAGGTCACACTGGCACTCCTACCTGAGGTATTTTAGCGCTAATGATTGGTTCCTGTAAGACTATTCTATAACAGAACACAGGAAGAGCAGTTCAAAAAAACACAGCTGTGGAAAGAAACAATCATACAAACAGCCCGCGGCGGGGCTCACCAGCCTTTTCTTTCCAGTGGATGCAAGCACGCTTTTCACAGGCAGGAGCAGTCTTCGCACAGGTGAGTTTGTTTGGGTTTCCCCCCCGCCGCCCAGATTGACCCCATTGTAGAAGAAAGATAACCTTTCTTAAGATCCGAAATGAAACCCTCTGCATCCTGGGGCAGGTTGTTTTATGAATTCAGGTGTCTTGCCAGAGTGGGACGCATCCAACAAGAGATGGAATGCCGTCTTCACAGAAGAAATGGCTAGCAGGATGGTTGCCCCAGGAAAGAAAAAAGGAATGAGGAAGAGGAGGAGGAGGAAAATGAGAAATCAGTGCATAATGTGTATGCAGAAAAAGCAGCCCAAACTTGGGACACTTCCCCTTCATCTTGCCTACCACTAACCACTCCCTGTCAGCTCAACTGCTTTCCACCCTTCCTTGACACAACCCTACGGACTCAGAAGACCTAGGGGAACCTCAGTTTAACTTTCCCCCCAGTCCTAACTGCAGTACCCCCTGCCATCCCTTCCGCAATCAGGACAAGCCTTTCACAGCAACCAGAGGGACGTAAGCACTGCATTGAAAAGCACGACAAATCAGTGGGGCACAGGGACACTGTAATCATTCCACCTGTGCCAAGCAAATTGTTTGGAAGGGTAACTTCATGTTTGGATTATAACTTTTTCCTGAGCTCCATTGGGGGGCTCTGGGCAGCGATAACATAGGGAAAAACACCACCATCTACCTTAATGAGTCCCCTCTTCTATCGTCCTGCTTTCTGACAGTGAGACCACTGCCAACAACAGCAAAGTCTTCAGAAGTCCACCTAACTGTTCTAACCTGACTTGGGGGCTTGGTTTTGTGTTATGTGATGCTACCACCGCAGCACCAAGTGGTTACGGGGATTCTTCATTATTGAAGTCTCTGTCCTTAAAACATGTTAAATAAGCCTCTCCTCCCCACCTGCAATGGAAGCTCTGAAGGAGCTTTCTCAAAAGAAATAGGGAGTAACCCTGGCTAGCCTTCCCTTTCAACACGACAGCCTCTTATATGCCACACACTGAGGGAAGAGGCACTAAGCATTGCTCATTTGCTTGCTTACTTGCTGTAGCAAAGTCAGTGGTCTATAAAGCTGGTGTTTTAGGAGTGAGGTGGGAAAACCCAGAACCCTCTGTAGTCCTTGACACAGTTTTATAAAGGAACACTTGACTAGGCAGATCAATTTTTAAAGGACTGTGCACACGATAGTATATGTAAGAATGAAGAAATGCACCCAATCTCTCTATGCTCAGAGAGCATGCCTTCCAACTGCTGTAACTGTGTTGGGTAAAGTGCCTTTACAAGACTTGACCCTCCATATAAGCCAACAAAATCCAAAAGCCAATTCCATCCATTTTCTTGAGTCTAACCCCAGGCTCCTCTTTATAAATGTCAGGAGTAGCACCTTCAAAGGAGCGGGGATATGAAATCCACGCCGACAACTGTGCCGCTACCCAATACAAAACTGCCCCAGCTCCAAAGAGCTATTACCTACAATACCATGAAAGGGAACTCTGCTAGAGGTAGGCAGGCCACAAGTTGCGATGGCAGTAGTGGACCTGAATGTTTTGGCTTTGAAAGGCATATTCCTACCACAGCTGCTCTGCAACAGCTCTCCATCGGAGAGGAAACCGCTTTTCTCACTGGCCAGTCAGAATCCCTCCATCCACAACCCACCTACGTATACACAGATGCCCTGGAGATTTGCAATATGGACTGGCTGGGTAGGACAAAGACAATGACAGGACAAAGTCTCCCATGGTATCAGAGCTAATTCCCAGACAGGAGGAGGCTGCTGACTCTTCTAACCGAACACCTCCACATATTTGTACTTTACAATTCCCCAAAGAGGCAAGAGAATCTAGCCTATTTAGGTACCATTTCTACCAGCAAAATGAGATGTCAGTTTTCACTCTAGCATCTCGGTCTCCATTTTTAATCAGTCCCAGTGTCTTCCCCAAAGGGATAATCTCCACATCCCCATGGCACATGAACATTTTTAAACATACAGCTCGCTCAGTTTAGTGTGGGCTGCACAAATCAAACCTGAAAGGGCCCCAAGAGGGGAGAGAAAGGGGAGGGCGGAGGGGGAGAAGGAAAGGGAAGGTCTGAGGCTAAACCAGTCCTGTTATTTTTACATCCAAATTATGTAAACGAGAGAAGTGTTGAGAGAAATTTTAATTTGCTAATCATCTCTCAGGCTGATTAGTAGCAGTGTGCATGTGGGGGACAGGACACCCAGTAAACTGACCCTGGCAATGATCAGGAAACCCAAAGGCTTAGGTCTTGCACCCAGGGGCAAGCGCAGTGACAGAGAAGCATGCTTGCATTCCTAAATATATAAATATATATATCCACAAGGAAGAAGAAAATTAAAGTAAATGATATTTTAAAAAAACAAACCAAACCAAACAAACAAACCAAAAGAAAAAAAAAAAAAAAAAGGCTGGCTTGTCAGGGGTTGGGGACGAGAAGGCTCCGGTGTGTGTACTTACATAGAGGTCAGCACCGTAAAATCCGTCCTGGTAAACCACACTGCAGAAAATCCACACAAAAACAAAAAAACAAAAAACAAAAAACAAAAGAACAGAAAACACATTCCGGTTATTGAGGACGGCAGCATGCACATGCGTTTTACACAGGCAGGTGATGTATGAATCCACAACCTGGGCTTTTGGCAGGAGCAAATCAGCGAGAGAATGTGTGTGCGCACGCACGCTAGACGGCTCCAAGTCATCTTCCATGGCATGCAAAGGGGGAAGGGGCGGGCAGAGGGGGAGACAGTATGCAAAGGAGAGAGGGAGGGGAACCACCATCTTGTACAATAAAAATAGACTCAAAAAGATCTGATGTCCTGAAGAAGAGAAACAAGGGTTTAGAAGCCTCCACTCTGGTTATTCTCCTGGAATGATTTTAGTTACCCCCTAAACACACGGTAACATTGGCTTCATGAAGCGGGCTTGTGAAATCGAGGAGCCCCTCAGAAGGCGTCCCACAGGGGCTGGAGTCACCTATGTCAGAAGCACGTTTCAGAGTTGTGTATGATTATGTATTTAGAGCTTCACAAGGCTGCACGACTTTGTTTCTGACATCCATACATCACCTGCTTTTACCCTGCACATTAGACATGCGATAAGATTTGGCTGATCACACAAGCATGCAAAGTATTATTATTCAGCATCTTAAAGAACCAATGCAACACCTCAGGAAAACAAGTCAATCAATTCTGATCAAAGTAAACACAGAGAAATGTAATTAAAAAGAAAAAACCAAAAATACCCACAATGCATTGCTTTCACAAGCAGAGATAATGAGCTAAAAAGGTTAGGTGACTGGTCCAAGGTCCGAGAATTGAAAGGTGCAGTGGGAGTCCCTGGTAGTAACGACCTATTCCATAGCAGAGAGGAGCAACTGGAAGGGTTTCCATGGGATGGTGCTTTTTCTGCTTTAAGCTATAGTTTTCTTTCTCTCAGAACTTCAAGCAGGAAAACTGTTAAACCAGAGCCTGGGGTTCCCAAAGAGCCGCTCTTAACAGAGCATTCGCTAGCATAAGACTGTGCAGCTCGCTTTGGGGACAGGGGTCGGGGAAGGATGAGGAAGGAAGAGAAGGGATGCCCCCCACCCGTTTGAATTCAGCCTGTGCTTCATAATGAGGAATTTCCTCCTGCTTTGTCCTCTGAATAGCTCTGCACAAACTTGCTCAAGGCTTCAAAAAACATTTAGCCCCACCATCTGTGATGTTCATGGACCTGATGTGCATGACTTACCAGTAGCATTAAGGAAAAAGAAGGTATAGAACACTAGCTTTTCTTTTGATTATCATTTTTTACTCATCAGATGGAATGTGAAATGCTGCCAAGAGCCTGCCACCCTCAGACACCCACCTATTGTAAGACACGCACACACAAAAAAAGCCCAGCAGATCTTGCCAAAATTCTGCATGCTATTACTAAAAAGTAAAATAAAATATTAAAAAAAAAAAAAATCTGTTGCAGTGTTAGCTACTGCTTGAATAATTTAGTCTTGCTGTCTTCCCCAGGAAAAGTACACTCCATTCCCAATGGACAGAGTTACTATGGTCTCCAAGAGCGTTGGGAACAGATATGAAGATAGAGATCCTTGTTAGAGGAAGAGGGGAGCCACTTCAGCAGGGAGAAGCAGGCCATAAGATCATTTTTGTTGAAGCTAAATTTTTACAACCACATCACAAAGAATTTGGCTCCTGGGGCAGTGACTTACATTGCTGGGTTCTCTATCTAGGACCAGGAGTGTTTTAGCAGTGATACTCCACCTGCTCCTGCAGGAAAGGCAAATGCATGACAGAGGAAGTGACTGTTGGTTTATGAACAGGTTAGCAGTTTTAACAGTTATTCTGAACACAATCAGTTGGATGAATATAAGCATTACCACATTGGATCAGGCCACTACTCCTGTAACTTAGAATCTTGTCAGCAAGAGATGCTAGCATCAGCTCTCCAGAGAAAACTGCAAGGAACACTAATAACAAGTAAGAGTAAGACTTCCTGAGTCCAAACAACAAAGCACACGTGCATCCTCCATCTCTCCTTCAGTTAGGACTTGACTGACGCCAACTGCCAGGGCTGATATTTAGCAAGGTTTATTTATATGCTAAATATTCATATTTGTGATTCTTAATGCTAGCAAAAACTGTGAGAATTCCTTTATTTGAGAACCACAGAGACCATTCTGGTTATATAGACTGACCAGAAGCATAAAGCAGCCCATCAGCCCATCAAATCTCAGTGGCATCTACAAAAAGCCCACTAGCTGAGCTAAAACACATCCACGAGAAAAAGAAACATGCTAGTTTTGTAAAGCAGCCATCATATCATTTAGGTGTACCAACAGTTGACTTTGTTGTAAAAGGAACCAAAAAAACCACTCCAAACCCCCAAAGCACCCTATTGCCTTATATCTAGTACGACTTTTATCTACTTTTGGCTTCAAGTCAGTGAATCCTCTATATATTTACACTCCTAGACTAAATTATTCTTTACCATGGCAAGCCTACTCTTCATATAGGTACTTAATGACCATGAACAGGTCAATGCCTAATGTATGGTTTGAGAAACAAAATTGATCAAGCTCATTTGTTTTGAGTTTTACAGTAGGTAAGTTTTTTTTCAGACTGATTTAATTCTTACAGCTTTTGGTCTGAAGTGTGATTTGTCAGCATTCTTGTTCAGAAAGCATGGCTGCTACAAAGCAGGGCAATATTCCAGTACAGGTTTTACTCATGCTACATATCAGAGGTTATAATGTCTCCTTACTTCTATTGAATACCGCCTCAGTTATAATTTGAAGGTTGCATTTGTATTCTGAAGTCAGGCTCAGGTGACTATCTAACATCCACTCCAATGGTCTGAGCAATTGCTTTTAAGGTATGAATAGCCTTCCCTGGATAAACGTCCATGTCCATACATTAAGTATTTACATTCCACATATGCATTAGTAAATCTTAGTTCAAGTTCTTGAAATAAATGTTAAAACTATTAAGAACAATATGATTTCTTGCACCTTCCTCTGGAGTATCTAGCACTAGACACTGTTAAAACTTACTCTAACCTGAATGGCCCTCAGGTCTGATCCAGTATGGCAATTCCAACAAGCTTTTATTAATCTACATTCTGTATTTTTTTTACTTCTGCTAAGCTCTCAAATGCAGTGAGACCATTAATTTTTGTAACTTAAACACCACTGAGGTTTGTGAAAACCAATTCCTTCTACAAGGTTTGAGTCAACCTACAGCTTACTTTACTGTCTTCTTCCACATTACTCACTATGTCTTCATCACTCGTGTTGCTGACTGATCTTATGGTGTCATCTTTCCACTGGCTAGGAAGAAAGCAGCTGATGCAGGGTAAGGTGTCAGGAATGTGTGCCTGCCCCTGACTCCATGGAGGTCACCAGTGCCCACATGGAGCAGTGGCTGTCCCAAACATTACTGCAACAAAATGTGCTATTCAGTTCCTTGTATTATTCCACGAGGAATCAAATTCCCTCTACAAAATATCTTGTAGATTCAGACTATGATGACAATAAACACCAGAATTAGTTAATTACATCCCAGTGCTTGGGACTAGGGACAGTTCTGGTCCATTTGTGAACCTGCCTTGTTTACTGCTGCCCTGCAAATGTTTACTGGATAGTATGCTGCCCATGAAGACATGAAATCAGTCAGCAGAGTCAGACAAACTCAACGTAACATAAGTAAACACAGTCATGAGACAGTATTTGGAAGTGATAATCATTGGAGCCTGGCCCATATTCCAAATGGAAATAAACCTTTTATATGGGACTCAGGCTGGATTTATATCAAAGACAAGCCTAGAGTCCCTCCCAGTGCGCCACTCGTGACAGCCTCTTGCTAGGAATGCTCCAGCCGTTACTCCCAGGGATGAAGAGCACATCCCCCCTCCCCAGTGCAGTATTTCATATTCTGCTAGACGGCAGCACTTAGCTCAGCTTTGCTTCTCTGTTTCACTGTGGAGCATTTCCTAATAAAACCAGACTGGGTCATTTTTAGAGCAACAGACAGACAAGTTGCAGGTCAGAGGCTATGGTTAGAGGATATAGAATATGAACCAGGAGCAGTGGCAAAAAGAGGTGGATCTGAAAACCTAGAAGAAACACTGTTTGGAAGGCCAATGTGTTCAGACAAGAGGTTTCATTTAAAGTCTTCCAGTGAATTAAATTCAAAGATTGCCAGATTTGCTGGAGAGCAAAGCTAGACAGATACACGACCACTGCAGCTTGCTTCCTTAAGCTCCACTTTAAATATCAGACAGGACTCTAAAAAGAAAGGGCCACAGTAGCTCTTGCCACTTAGCCTGCTACAGAAGGTATTGCGAGCTTACCCAGCATATATCAGGCCAGCTCCTTGCACTGATGTGTGTGGCTTCCACCTCCCTTTTTAATAAAATATCTATAATTTATTTTTTTCCCTTTTGGGGCTAGTCTACAGGAAAAAAGGGTCAGTCCACTTCTCTGTGTTGGAGGATCCATTCCTACTCCTATTCTTTCTGAGAACGTTGCCTGTAAAATATGGCAAGTAAAATTCCAGAGACAGGCAATATGCATAAAGCATCCTCAAAATCAGAAACAAAAAAAAGATAGTTTGGAAGGGATTTGCTGATTTATCTGTCGTTCCATCACACTTAAACAAACAAAAACCCAAAACAAAACTCACATACAAACCTAGTTCCCTGTATTTTTAAACAGCAGAATACTCTTTTGTAAAAGCATCATTCCACTGCATTACTAGTGAAAAGTCAGAGGGCAAAGAATGCTAAGGCCACACATTCACCATTGCTTCATACAACAGTTAGAAGAACGCTGCACTTTCGTTCTCCCTATATCCCAAACACTCCCAACTTTAAATTAATGGACTTGATTAATCTTTGTTTTAAACCTTTTTAAACCGTCTCCAACAAAGAAAGCAAATCCATTGTGGGTAACTGGCTCTTGTGTGTCCTACTGCCAGATGGTGAGGCATGAAGGTAATGGATAATACTCCTCATTCCTGAATATGAAAACACAAGTGGAATGCAAAGAGCAGAACCTTTTTAGAAATTTTAGACCTTCTCTCTTTGCGTCCTTCTCAGCAGCGCTATAATATATTGGGTCAATGGATGACAAATACCATGTAGACAAATTGAGAAATTATAAGAAGGAATCCATCAGTGCTTTAAGCTGTTGCAAGTACTGAAAATTGTTTCAGTCAAGAACTTAACATGGAAAAATTTAGATTTGCCCCCACTGGATGCCATAGTGTGCAGAATGCTCTGGCACTAGCAATATCCTGACTCTCACCATCCAGACAATTTTAGTTATTTTTCGGTTAACCAATCAGCTATTTGACACGGCTGTGCAGAGCACTCTGCTCTTGTGATTCAGTGCTTACCCTGGGTAGGCAGGGATGGCTGTGGGAGGTACCGCCCGGACTGCCCCATACACTGTCCTTCCTCGGCCCCTCAGATGGGCTCCCCGAAATGCGGCTGCTGTGGTGGCTGCAGTTGGATAGGGGAAGCCTGGAACTGTAAAGACAGACAAGGTGGAGGGTGAAAAGGATCCGAGCTCCTGCCCAGAGAACAACCGTCTGCTTCAAACAGTGACACAATAGCTCCACAGCGGTGGGACATTTTGCATCAATCCTGCAGAGGGGCATGCTTATAACCCAGCAAGCATCCGATACATACTTCCTGCTACACCATGGCCTTTGGGGGAAGAGGGGTTGCAGAGAGGTTTGGCATGCAAGAGGTTAATGCTTTGGCATGCCTCACCCACCACAAACAGGGTACAAATCCCCCCGCCTTCTGACACCGCCATGCAGCCTGGTTAGAGTCCGAGAAGCGCAGAGAGTTACTATCAATATAGCAGGCGGCTCTTCCAAAACTGCAGAGGCTCTTTAAAATAATTTGCCAAGAGGCCCTTAAAGTCAACCAACTTACATCAGTCTCTTCCCTCCTTTCCCCTCCCACTCTTTGCCACCCAATCCTCTGTATGTTCATTTTAAAGCCTGAAAGACAAGATAGCCCATATAACAGCAGCAGAAATTTCCCATAAAGTGCCAGTTTACTGAGAGCCCACCTTCGTTTAACAAGCGCGACCAATATCTGGCTCCATGTATAGTGGGGCCTGCTTTATTACGCTTTACACTGGAGTAAACTGGCTCATGATGAAATGATGTAAAACCTCAGAGGCATCTGCAAACATGTAATAAACAGATACCAAGAGGAAAGGCGTCGCAGGGCGCAAACCCAACCCAACATGCGTCCAGGTGCATGCCACTGGGGGCCCTGCAGACTCGCGGTTTAGCAGCTTGTATAATATGTACTTTAGGGATTTGTCTGTTTGGTTTCTTTGATTTCAAAAGAGGGAGGGGGGCAAGGGAATGGCCTATTCCTCACACACACCCTCCCCTTGTTCTGCAGCCTCCTCATCACTCAGAAAGACCCATTCACCAGTACAGAAACACACTGCAGATGAACAAGTTACAGCCACTGCACAGTATACTTTGGCTCAAGGTAAACTCATTCCCAGCGAGACCCATCCTTTCAAGTATATATTATACAGACTGGAGAGAAGAAGGGTAACAGGTCATCATTAACTCAAGCACAGTAACAATACAGGGACCAATGGGGGCTACTTACTGATTAAAGGAATGTAAGTGTTAATACCCCCCCTTCCTGACAGGGGCACTGCGGCGTCATTGCCCAGCGAGACATCTGCTTGAAAGCTGGACGCTGATTTAATTTTAAAAAGAAAAAAAACAAAACAAAAAAACAAAAACAAAATGTAAAAAGGTTATAAAGAAACAGCAGATTGAGAACATAAACAAACACCACTGCAGTTAAACGGCAGAAGTGGAAGTGTCTACTTAAGCTCTACCTGCATATAACTCAGGGCCGTACACCGCTCCAACCACAGGACTCAACTTCCAACCTGAAACAACAAAGACTGCAGTGAATGCCAAAATCTACACCAAGAGAAGGAGTGGGCAGCGTGGGTACAGGGAACAGTCTTTTGCCTGCGCCCCAGCTTCACATGCACAGCTCTTTCCAATTTCAGCTTTGCCTCAATCCCCCTTGGTGTAGATGGAGGCCAACTGCCTTTTTCTAATGTCAGGTTCTAGGTATAGGTCGCTGTATCAGAGGGAACAGCAAAACATCAGCTGATCTGCAGCACGGCAGAGGCGCTGCTGAGGGAATGCCAACTACCTTATATGCATATTTGCCACGAGCACCGTACGACCCTGTGTTCCCTGCATGAACCTTGCTGCCAGCTCTTCCAGCTCCTCCCTGCTTTCACCGGGAACGCTGACGGATCCAAAACCTCTCTAAGGCCACTGGCCCAGACTGTCATCCCAGGCAAGTCAATTTATAAACTTAAATTCTCAAAACACCCTTCTGTCTTATTTGCTAGAGATCTGCTAAAAAGCAACAGTGTCTGAATTTCCTCACTAACTGAATTACACGACTATGGTGCAGAAAAGCAATTCAGTCTATTCAGCTCACATTTTCTCCTCTCCGTGTTATTTTAGTATTTCCTGTCTACTTTATGCTGCTTTTCAGGTGAAAGCCTTCCCAGAGAATTGATTTCAGTATCACCTGGATAATTGGCAAGAACTGCAAATCATCAACATAAAACCTACAAGAGAATAGTGCTTAAAGAAGTCATCGCTGGGATATGAGGAGGAACACACTTCATAGTCAGATCGAGAAACGTATCTATCGCACCCCCCACCTTTCTATCTGGGGAGAGAAGCAAGGGGTGCAAAGCTAGCATCATGATCTAGGCTGGCTTCCACAAAGCATTCCTTTCAGGAAAGATCTCAGCTGTTCAGCTAGCAATCACACAGGTATTTTTATTTAAATAAATCCATACCCTTCCTCTGTCTTGGAGTCCTGATGCACTTACTGTGCTTTAACACCTCTAACCAGCCTAGAAACCACACGAACAACTTTGTGAACTGCAGCCCACCACCCCTTCGTCTGCTGGCAGAGTATCAATGAGAGATGCAATGCACGCTCCCTCTGCAAGACTGGGCATGCTGCCACTGTGCTGCCCACCTTGATGGCAAAATACTCGAGTGAGTGGTGGCAATGAGAGAACTGGGATCAACCCTCAAATTAACAACAGTCATACGACCGCTCATCAGTATGCCTTAAGCCTGGCCTAATACTAAATACCTTTGCGTAGCTTTAAAGCTGGCTATAAATTGCTGGCTGCGAAAGCAAAATATTCCTGCCTGTTATCAGGGTTTCACAAGTAAGCCAAGTTTCGTTACCAAATAGTCATATGCATTTTCTGCCCTTGTTTTCAGGACAACATAACATGGCTGCAGTGCCTTTTACTACAAAACCTCCTGGTTCCTTTCAGACACCGAGACTCAGAATCCCAGCCTTTCTGCCTGCCCGTTTCCCCAATTCTGTAACCAAAAAAAGATTTATTTGCCAAGAGCCACACAACAAGTCAGTAGCAGAGCCACAAATAAAATTCGTATCTTCTGACTTCCAAGTCTTACATTGTAATCAAAACAGATTCTCACACTAGCAGCTACCTATATGCAGCTTCCTGCCCTGTTGAAGCTGTTTGGGAACATTTTCAGACCAAAAATAATTTTTCTGCCTGTTTCAGGACAAAGACTCAGATTCAAAATCTGTATCAAAGCAGCATTCAGTTCTGTCAGGAGAAGAATGACTTTTTATGCTATATATGCCTATGCAATAAAATTACTGCACAGACAGAAGAACCAAGATATCCTGATGAAACAGGATTCTTCATTACCCAAACAACTTGGTCTTTCTCTATTCAGGTTCACTGGAAAATGACTGAACACAGGCGCAGTCTGTAACAAAAAGTGAGCAAACAAGCAGCGCAATGCCTCTGTTTTCCCGGCTGCTTGGGGACAGCTCTATTTTTACAGTTAGAACCTAAACTGAGATATATCCAATTATGTATCCTAAGTTATGCTTCTGCATTCATATTTAGGTATCTACGTGATGGCAATGAGACTCAGGAGTACTGTAAAGCATCAGCTTGCAGTAGTGGCAGGAAACCCATCGGTCCTTGGCTTCTTTTCCTAGCTTGGCCACACTGGGCATGTCACTACTCCTCTGTCCCCACTTCTCTATCTGTAACATGGTATCCCTCCATAAATGCTTAGGAATTATACTGAAGAATAACGCTATAAATTAGGGTTTGTGGGGTTTTTGTTGGTTTCTTCTGGTTGGGTGTTTTTTTTTTTTTTGTCCTGAGGAGAGGCTTTTCCCTCACCAGGAAGCTTTTGTCTTTCTTCAAACCTTTCAGCTCATCATTAGTACAGTCTCTCTTACCATTTGCGTAAGGTGTGACCATCTTCTTATTGGTCATCACTCGCGCTGTGGCGTTGTTAACCTAAAAGTAAGAAAGGGGAGGGGGAGGAGAGGGAAGGAAGCATAGGACATTAGGGAAAACGATGGAAAACTCTCAGATATCACACACGCACACACACACTATACTGCTCTGAGCAAAAAAAAATTGAACAACTAATTTTACAAGAATGCAATCTTTAAATTACTTTTAACAGTTGCCATTTAATTATAAAAGTTACAGCTAAACGTGGCACTTTAAAATTATGCATTAAACAAAAGGCCAACCAGAGTAAAGTGCAGATTCTCCACCACCCTGCCACCCGTTGGTACGTGCTTATTTTCAGCTCATTGATCGAAAGGGCAAAACTTTGGAGGTTTTGTCCAGGTTCTGTTTGAGAGGCAGTGATAATTTCTGCAGCCCAGGGCAGGGGAACTGAACCAGGTGATGCACAAGCTGATTTGTTTCTCAAGCTCACCGTTGGCATTGGGGCCCAGCAGGTTGCTGGCAGGCGTACTTTTCAGATAGAAAAAGGTAGCCTGGAGTCCATCAGCTTTAGATTTGAACTCCCAAGGCTCGAGATTTCTGGAACACCACCAAGCATTTGGACAGTCTATATTCACCGATTTCTTCCCCATCGTTTTCAAATCTTTTTCCAGATTATTTTTTCCTTGTCACAAATCTCATGGATCAAAAAGAAGAAATACGTAGCAGTAGACCTGGGTCTTTTTTTTGTTTTATTGTGCCCTCCACCCTCTTTACAGAGCTCTGCATAGTTCAAAGCGGTTTGATTGCTCAAGCAAGTGGGGTGTTACCACAGAGATGGTGCTGATAAAGAAAAGATGGACCAGTTTGGAAGCCAAGTTACTGCAGCCCCGTGTCAGACAGCCTCAAAGTTCTTGCAAGGAGGGTGAAGTCTTTATACAGCATCAGTAATTTATCAAAACCCATGCCAAATGAGAATTGAGGCCAGAGTGAAGAAGAGAAAAAAAAAAAAAAGGAGATAAAAATAAAAGCTGCCTTGGGCCCTTGAGACTTATGGATGGTGAGCGTACGCAGGGTGGGGAGTCTGGAGCTACATTTACTCTAGTTTCAGCCCCAAAACAATAGAAACATTACACATTTAAAAAGAAAGAATGGGAAACAACAATGATGAGACTGAGAGCATGCAGTTAAACACACACAGATAAAAGAAAGAAAAAAAACAACACAATTGATTCAGAGGGTGGGGAGGGGAGGAGGGAGGAGATAGGGTCTCACAGACAATCATTAAGATGGAGCGAGTGCCTGAAATCAGCTGCTACAGCAAAGTGCAACACAAGCACTTAAAGGAAAAATTGCCAGAACCGATCAGAAACCACCAGTCAGCAAAGAGACCAACAGCTGCATTTAACTCAGTAAAGAAATAAACCAGGGAGGGGGAGAGAGAGAGAGAAAGAAAAAGAGAGAAAACAAACAGTAACAGCTACAAACAGGTCTCAGAAAGAGAGAGCAGCAGAAAGAAGGGGCAGGAGAGAGAGAAGAGGAAATGGGTGCATTAATAAAAACCAGCCAAACTGGAGTTCAGTAACTCTGAGTAAGATGTGCAAGGGGAAATCACCATGAAGTCAGTAATCAAACAGCTCAGACTGCTACAAAACGATATGTACATCCAAAGTCCAGGCGGCATTACTCAACAGCATTGAAAATAAAAGGGGGAGAAGGGGGAAGGAGGTGGGTGGGGACAACAAGTCAAATCACATTTCGTAGTGTTAATGTGAGATGGCAGATGGATTTTTTTCTTTCTTATTTAATTTCGTTTTTTTGTAATTTTAAGAAAAATTAAAAAAAAAAAGCTTCTTCTCTAGCGCTTTTGTTTCACTTACCGCCAACTCGTACCATCGCCAGCATTGTGTATAGTTACCATGGAAAGAGTGAGTCAAGTGAAGGGCCCTAAACGCTAAACCATTGAAAAGGGAAATAAAAAAAACAAAAAAAAAGCAAAATATGCAGACATCTTACTCAAAAACGGCGGCTTTTTTGTTTTAATATTTGTACTTTTTGGTTTGTTGTTTGTTTTTGTTTTGTTTTGTTTTTTTTTTTAAAAGAAAGAGGGAGAGAAGGAAGACGCCAGTTAGCCTTCAACACAGTGGAACACCAAACTGGCCAACACCAGCCATGCCCGATATATGGCCATGTTGGCCAGCCAACATTAACCCTTCACTCCCCTGCGGTGAGAGCTAGAAAGTTTAAGGATTAGCTTTCACCGAGCCGACTCTTGACCGTGGGCAGGTCAAGAAACCAGCGGTGTGTATAGCACAGCCCACTCGGGGCTTCTGCCCCGTGTCTCCCCTCCCCTCCCCACCACAGGCATCATCTCGCACTTGCGTGGAGGAGAACTGGCCTCGGAGGAAAGAGAGGATACTGGGTGGCCCCCTGCTTTCTTTTTTGGACACAGAGTTAGAAGTCGGACAGTACTCTTTCAGTTAGATTTGTTCAGGCCTGGTAACAGGAAATCGGAGCCTCGCAAACTGAAGCAAAGGAAAAATCAAGACAGCAGAAGGGCAAAAATTTGGAGTGGGTGGGAAAAAAACTTAATAAAAGAAGAAAGAAAAGAAAAAAATACCCAAAACAACAATAAAAATATTCCGTAAGGGGTTTAAACTTTTATACATTTCAGTGCAGGGAGGTGAAGGACACAGACACAAACACACACGCACACACGAGACTGGGATCCAAATGTGAAATAAGTGAGGCAAGACACAAAAAGAAATCAAAAGAATAAATATAAAGAAGAAATTGAATTACTGAAGACATGCACCTCGATTTTACGGCCCTCTACCACGGTGCCGTGTAATTTCTCCCTGGCCCTGTCTGCATCAGCACTATTCTCGAAAGTTACGAACCCGAATCCCTGCATGCAGCGGGAGAAGGGGGGAAAACATGCACATCGTTATATATTGAAATACTGATCTCTAGGTAAATAGAGAAAAAATATCACAGTATGAAATCGACATCAGCACAACTCAGCAATAACCTCCTAGAGTCACATTGTTGGTTCATGCATGTTTCATAAATGAAAGAAATTAAATTCGATAAAATAAAGGATCTGTAATTATAATAAGAATAATAAGAGTAATTAAAAAAAAAGAAAACATAAAAGCAATTGAGGCCAGACCAAAAAAGAAGTACAAAGTTACTCGAGACAATTTTTTTGTTGTTGTTTGGTTTGTTTGTTTGTTTAAAAACACTAAACCCTGCTCCGACATAGGCGAGCTGGTCAAGCCCAAGTGGGGCTTCTCTCCCCTTTGCTAATTAACACGCATGCTTTTCAGGACCCCCCCGCCCACCCCATACACAGTACAGGACATCAACACTGAGCAGCACTTCGTTCTCTTGAGAAACTGCTACAAGAGCGAGCAGCGATCTGAGTTCACGCCTGGCACCAGGAATTCTGCGAAGCTTTGGGCAAATCAAACACTGAACCTTGCTTTTCCCACCTGTAAAATGGAGACAATAATAATTACCTACCTTAGAAAACTGTTGAGAGGAAGGGCTGTTTGTAAAGCATCCCTTGTAAGCTCTTCGGGGCACAGCTCATGTCTACTCCTATGCCTGTAACTTCCCTAATAACGCATGGGGCCCTGAAAGTAAGCAGGGCTTCTAGGTGGCACCATCAAATAAACATTACTTAACATGAAGATTTAGTTTCACATATTCTAGTTTCAAAATTTTCCTATCTATGAGTACTGTGTTGGACTTGAGTGTAAATCCAAACACCTAAATACTGATTCATCAGTAAAGGCAGGTTTTGTCTGACACTGCTGACTCACTGCTACCTCCCTCCCACCCTGCTACCCATCTTACTTGGCTTTGTTCTGAGATGGCAACCTCTGCGCCGTGGATCGCAACAAATCTCTGCCTAGTTAGACCATGAGGTTTGAGAAAAATTGACATGCCCTGCTTGGAGCAACCACAAAGGCTAGAAGACTACTAAAATGTCCCTTTAGTTAGACGAATTTAGGTTTACCGCATCCATGAAGGCACATGCAACACGCCTGTCCTACATGCTCATGCTGCTGCCAACTCATGCAGTCACGTAACAGGGCAGGGTAAGAGATCATGCTTCCTTCCACGGAGATGAGTGCACTGACATTAAAACAGAGCCAACGTGACTAAGTGAATTAGGATTTTAACTAGTAACAAATGGTATCTTACTACAGACAACTGTGATGAGATATTCTTCATGCCATTACAGAGAGTAGGGCCAAACAAACAAACTTCGTTGCATTCTGCTTTTAGGGTATCTTAAGAACAGGAGTAACTGGCTCCTGTGGCTTGGTATAAAGCAAATACTGGTTTAATGCACAGAAAGTAACCTCTGCTGGCTCTGATACCCTCAAGAGCAGGAACAAAGCTTGCATTCGATGCAATGGAAATGCCTGATATTAACTGGAGAGTGAGGTGATGTGAGTGATCTACAGCTATGCCTTGTCAGGGAAATGACATGCTAGCCTCATGGCCCGCTCCGTGCAGCTCAGGGTCGGTATGTATGGACTGGACACCCTCCCCCCCCCCCCCCCCCCCCAAAAAAAGCATCTTAATTTCTAAGCACTGTTAGCAACAGGACACAAGCAAGCCATCATTCTTCAAGTGCTTTTTAAAGGTCTTTACGATACTAATCTTAAAAAGCCCAAGCCGTTTGCACATGCTGACCTTTATCACCCACAGCTAGGTTTCCAGCACAGAACGGCTACACATTTGTAAAATGCAGGGGTTTGGGGTTTTTTTGTTTTGTTTTTTTTTTCTTTTTTTCCCCTGAACAGCAATAACAAAAGAACTTAGCCAAGTACTGCAATGTTGAGATCAACGAGAGCGCTCCTTTGGGCCCCAACCCAGTAATCTAAAGCTTCAGATAATTTCATTTCTCCAGCTATAAATAAAAAGCTATATAAATAACAAACTGATGCCTTTTTCAGAACAGCATAAAAGTTTTCTGTTTAAATGAATTAAAATTGGAGCTACAAGACATCAGGGCTAATAAAACAGCTCAACCACATATAACTCTCAAATATGTTGCAGGAAACCAGGGGGGATGCGGGGGGTGTAATAGCAAAGCTGATTATGAAGGGACAGGGTATCCTGTCTGCTTCAAAGAACTCCTACAGGGAAAGGCAAGACTGAGAAATAGAGCAACACCTTTCCCTCTGGTTCTATATAATGGGGAAAAAGCATCTTTAAAAGGTCGGGGGAGGAGCAGAGGTAAAGACTGCAATAGGAATCTCTATTTCCCTCTTCTCTTTTTACATTAAAATTTGTTTGTTCTAGACAAGCCTGTGGAGACTGAATGAAATTTATGTCTTCAGTGATGATGCAAACTGAAAGCTGGAGAGCAGAGGGAAGGTAATTTTTTAGACATTAATCTGTGCAGGCTAGAACCAAACTAAGACTACTTTAATTCACATTTGTTTGCAATTAGTGAAGTCTGTATGGGATTTTAAAAACCACATGATCATTAAATATCTTTAAACTGATTAGGAATTTTCACTATTTTTAGTAAGTTATCTCAAGGTAGGGTACAATCCACATGCAGACTATATGAAAATAATTAACAACGTGAATTAAAACAGAATTAATCTGATTCTGAACAACATAACTAATTAATGACAATTTTTGTTTTATTGACAGATCAGTCCTTAGCTCGTGCAACTCTTTGTTGAGAACCATTTAATGTCAATGCTAAATTAACGCTTTTCATAGTTGACTATGGCAGAGTCAGTATTTGTGCCCCCTTGGTTTGTCTTCTTAATGCATCTCTTAGACATTCAAATTTTCATCAGGAAAAATAGGTGAGCCACGCTTGACATTTTTGTTATTTCTAAGTTTAAAAACTAGCAATTACATATACATATTTTTGATGTGGGAGAGAAAAAAAAGCACACACATATAATTTTAATTCCTTCTCACAGATGACCTGTAAAGAATAGGGATTAATTTGTACCTAAATACATATAAAACAAACAATTCTCAGTTTTCCCTCCCAAGGTTGTCTTGCCCTTAAAAAAAAAAAGGAAAGGGAAAAAAAAAAAGAGGTGGCAGATGTTCAGTATTTACTAGCTTAGCTTTATAGCAGGTACTGGTTTGCTCCATAGTAGTAGGTATGGAGCCAGAGGAAGGGAAGATACAATCCTGGGTTAAAAAAAAGACTTAAGGTTTCTAAAATTTAGATTATACAAATAGCTTGGGTTTAATAAGGCTGTTATGATAACAAGGCTGAAGTTTTCAACAATTCCTTTCCACCAGCAACTGCCAGGGACTTCTCCCAAGCAGAAAATAAGTTTAAGCTGCAGTGTACCCGGCGAACACTAAATAACCCCAGCAAACATTTTTAGGACTGGTGAGTAATTTGCAGTGCCAGACTAACCCCTTTTTACCCAAAGGTTTATTCAAAGGGCCTGAAGAGACCGAGTAACTGCCACCCTTTTAGTCTGGCCTCAGACTCTGCAATAAATAACAAGCAACATGATGAGCAGTGAAAAAAAATAATAAATGTATATATATAGTATTTGAACGTTTCCATCTCTGAAGAATGAGAAAGAAAATTTACCATGTAACCGTAAAGGGAGAAATCAAAAGCAGACGGTTCTCCTGGGTGTGGCCAGAACACAGAAATTAAACAAAACCAAAAAAAAGTAAAACAAAAAAAAAAGAAAATAAAACCAAAGGAAACTAAACAGAGCCCTTTGAAATCCATGCATTGTTAACCCTTCATTTGTCACGGAGTTTAGACCAGTCACCTCAGCAGCAGCGTCTTTGCCTTGTACCACTGGAGCATGCAGCCAGCAACCGGCCTTGCCATCATCTGCTGCTGTGCTTGTTTTTAACCAAGTTTTTTCTCCCCCCCCGCCCTTATTTCCATAATAAACAAACTTTTAGGAGCCTGAAAAAATGGCCAAGGAGACAGCAGTTTAGGCAACCTGTATCCAAGGCATTTGGAGAGAGTAGGAGGGTTTCAGCTATAATCCACCTGAGATGAGCAGGACTGAATGCACTAACAGCATGAAATTCAGAAACACATTATTGAAGTTACCCACACAAACGCACACACTAAATTGGTGAGGGAACTGGCGTAAACCAAGCTGCCACCATTTCAGCAGCTCTTCCAGCTCCTCCCTGCCCCCGTGCCGCAATTTGTGTGCATTAAGGCACATACGCAAAAAGCACCTGTCTGTGTACCTGTGCAATCTGGTGAACCAGATGCAAGAATTAATCTGGCTAAAAAAACATTAATGTATCTTCAAAAAAACCCTGCAGGGCTATTTTTAAGCTGGATCATTTCCCCAGTCCAGCTTGTTGTGTTGCTCCACTGCCATTCCCTCCTGCAAAACCGAGGAGGAGGCAGAGGCTGGGAGTGAATGGCGGGAGCCTGGCCAGCACTGCTGCTCAGCGAGAGCTTGGGGCTTCAGAGCAGCTCCAGCCAGCTCGGGTCAGGGGCTTCACGGCCCCGCGTTGTCCCTGGTTGTGTGCTCCTCCTCCTCCCCTCGATCGATCGTGGATCTTACTGTGTGGTCTGTCAGTTCAACTAGCTAAACTGGCAGAGGACAAGCTCATTCCTCTCTCTCTCCCTGTTGCATCAGGTTTTTTTGCTAATTTAGCACCCTGGATTCAACTCTCTACACAGTGAAACAAACACTACTGGGAAGGCGCTCCCACAGGAGCAGTAAATCAGCTTATACTATCAAGCCATCAACTTCAGCCTTAAATAAATCAGTTCAGTGTATGGACTAATTTAACTCATTAGTTTAGTATCGCTGAGTTGAAGGCATAAAACTGTACTTCACTCAACTAGAATAAAGGGACACAGGTCATGCCTCCTTCATGCCACTGGCATTATAAAGGGATTTGATGACCTGAGAAAGCGACGCTGGTCTCTGGTACTTAATTTGTTATTAAACCTCTTTGTGTTAATAATACTATCTGTATTTCTGGCTCAACTGTATTTCTGGCTCAATTTTTTGTCTGAGCAAAAATTACAAAAATAGAATTAAAATGAAAACAAGACCTCTAATTTATTTTATGTAACAAGGGGTTGTATCTATTTCACTGAGCGGAAACTAAGTCCAGAACAAGAGTGGCTCAGCTCAAAGGGCCTAATCCATTCAAAGAAGAAATAAATGCACCTGCAAACATACAGTCTTTTAGGCAGTTATCAAAACCTAAATTCATATTCTTATCTTAACCTACAGTTAACTGCAAATATAAAAAAAAACCCTAAGTGTTTCCTCACTTTTTAGTTAGCACAGGTTTACTTACAGAACTCCACTCACCAATAGATGCAATTTCTTTTTGAAGACAAGATGTAAGCTACTATACAACCAATTTTTTAATTAAATATGAAGCGCTTCTAGACACTTCAGTCCTATACAAGAACTTGGAGATCTGGGTCTCCCAAATGGAAGGCAGTGAGGGACATAAACTTATACTATCCTGAAACCACGCGCTTGCAATCTGCACTAATATGAACACTTACCATTTAAAAATCTAAAAAAAAACCCCAAAACAAAAAAACCCAAAACAAACAACAAAACAAACCAAAAACTCCCTCTCAGCCAAGATTTTGCTGTGCGCTTATGCACTCTTGGTCTCTGAATGTCATCGAGGGCACATCTTGGAATGCCACACGGTATGCAGCTGATGAGCAAAAAGCTTGGATTCCCTTCCCCTGCAGCTTTATGAATGCCACAGGGTACTCGTTACACAGGCAGACTGCATTAATTCTGCAAATATGTCCACTTGTTTGGTTCAGCACAACAGTGCCAAAATATGCATCTCCACTAACAAAAGGAGCAGGAATCCTTTCTCTCTTGACTTCCTCTGGAGGTGTTTTATTCACGGTTCAGTGAAGTGCATGATAAACTGCAACCATGAGCAGAATGCTATTTAAAGGCACTTATACAGGTCAGAACTAGAAATGTAATGGTAAACAGGACAAATGAAACAAACAGCTAGTTTCCTGGAAGCAAGCAAAATACCCCGAACACATCAAGGGAAGACTGATGTCATTCTATTAAGCAAGAATAAAAATTAAATTCAAGGGATGTTTAAAGTTTGTATCTTGTTTCTCATATGTAGCAAAGCAGCATCAGTATGAAGTTTACCAGGGCCCATATAATCCTACTAAACAGATTGAATCTGGGCAGAAATCGAGTTAGGAAACAAGAATTCACATTGCTTTGAGAGGAGAATCAGCAAAACTAATTATTAACTGCCTCCTACTCTGCTATGATACAGAAAGTCAACAAATAACATTTCCTAAGCCGAATGCAAGAACCTGAGGTGCGAGGTGGCTGCGAAGGACACATGCTGCTCTCTCTTTGGTCACCAAACTTCCTAAATATACAGAGATCCTGAAGATGCAGCCAGTTTGATTAGTTCCCCCAGGCTGTCGAAGAAAACTGCCTGGTCATCTCAGGTGGATTCAAAAGGAAGAATGCAACCCACACGCTTCCTCCAGTCCCTCCTACCAACCAGCACTAGAGCGATCCCAGCAGAGATCTCCTGCCACAGCTTGGCAGGGACAAAGCGCTGCTCAACCCCACCGTACACTGGGCGGGGACGAACCCAGGGCACTTTGGGGTTTACCACTGTACCTTTTAAATATTTACAAAACATATACACAAAACTACAACCCTTAGGAACCCAGGGAAGGGAAGGGAGCATTGAGAACACAGCACAAGGCAGGCAGCAGGAGCATCTGCTTTCGGATTCCCAAGAGAGAGGAAGAGGAGAAGAAGAGAGAGAGGTTTCATATCATTAGATTAGAATGGAAACCACAGGGCAGGAAAATGCATTCAGATTTTTTTTTTTTCCTTAAGGTGGAGGAAGAACCCAAGAGTGAGTGAGTGGCCTCCAGAAAGATCCATTTCCTTTGCTTCACCATCAGATCACCAAACTGTTGTTTTTCCATTATTATGTGAATACCAGGTGCTTCGTGCAGCTACACCCCACTCAAACACTGGGGCCTCCCATTTTCATGCTAAGCAGGAATAAACTTGCATTCTTTTTAAAACAGGAATTATTTTGGGTAGAGAAGGATGCAAAGATACCACAAAATTACTCTTTGGGTGTTTTCTCATTCTGTTCAGATTCTGCCCGATCCCTCATACAGGCTCTCAGTTTTGCAACTGCTTTTTGCTGTTAAGATGACAAAAAAGCAGTAGAAAACTGCATGGTCAAGGACTGGAAGAACATCTCTTTGGATCACTTTCTTTTTTCATACATTTATTAAGTGTTCAGGATAAAATTTGTCAAGGAACTCTTCAGCAATAATTTTTGTTTTAACTGAAAACCAGAAGCCTTGGGCTTAAACAAGTGCACAAAAAGATACTTTTCATAGTCATAAATCTTCACAGAAAGCCTCCAACATTAGCGTTGCCTAGAAGGGAAAGGGCAGCCGTTGGCGTTTAATACAGGGCTGTATGGATGGAAGAGAGAGAGTAAAGTTCATGTGTGGAGAGAAAAACACTGTTCTGGAAAGCACAGGCAGTGGGGAACGAAGGATAGGGCTCACCACTTTGCCAGGCCAGTTTTGTTTTGTTTTTTTTCTTTCTTTTGCAATTACATCCAAACAAGTAGGGATTTGATAGAGGCCAGAGGCTATTCCCAAAGCCAAATAGAAATGACTAAAATCAAGACTAATTCACAGATAGCTCTGGCTTATAAGTATCAGAAGAACAGCAGAGAGCAGAATAACTATTTATAAACTCAGCATAGCTGATTGTTTTGGTAAAGCATATAGATTTTTATCCACAAAGGGAAATAAAACTCTAACTAAGCCATATAGACATTTACTTGTTCAGGACTGTCTTACAAAAAAAAAAAAACAAAACACACCCCAACCAAAAAAACCATGGTATTAAGCACAAAGGATGGGGAAAGGGCTAATACTCATTTCTTTCGTATACAGATCAACTGCTTTCTGGTTTCCAGCTAATACAGAGACTGAAGAATTTCAGAATGCATCTTGGGCAACATGGGTGGAAATTTGCAGAGGGCTCTGAACATGAACATACCCTGGAATATATGTTGAAGCAAAGAGGCCACCTTAAGACTGTGAACCTCAAATCCAAGCAAAAGGCATAGACTCTAAACCGAAACTGCTTAGCTGAATTGCAACTTCAAAATCTCTTGTGTGCATGCACACATGTGTGCACACGTGTGTGGGGGGAGGAGGGAAATTTTGTTTTAATTGAAAATGGGAATCTTAGCATTGATTAAGTCAAGCAGAGTATAGACATGCACTGTGCAAGCTTCCCCCATAGAGCTTTGGCAATGCACCTCGCTCCTGACCTGCAAAACTCCCTGCTATTCCAGTGCTGAACCTCCTGGGCAGAGAGAGAATCACATCAATTTGTCATTGTGGTGATACTGGTTATGTGATGAGAACCAATTGCCAATTAGGACAAAGATCACTGAATCTCTCTGCAGCTGACCTGAGCAACATTTGAAATCTCATCTCCAGAGAAATAAGTTACCATTAACCCTCAACAAAACCTCCCTCTTAATATATCTGTACGATGAAAATAGGTGTGTGAATGCAAATTCAGTGGGGAGAGGTCCAAACGGGGCAGGGCAAGAGGAATGAGGATGCTTATATTAAGCATCAAATATCTCAAACATGAAAGGTCAGTATCTCAGAAGTGCCAAGTAAGTCCGCAAAATAGAGTAAATAAAATCCTTTCACATATGAGATATGACGGTTTTTCTATAGAAGTATTTTAATGCAACAAAAATGTGGTTGGGGGGGTGGGTGGGTTAGGCTTTGTTCTTACAGTCCCCCATCACACAAAGCTGTTTTACCTAATTCTGCCTTCCCCACAGGGCACCCATTGCTAGTGCAATGCAAATGGGCTGGTATGAAAGCTCGAGTGACTGACTCCCTGTGTGTTCAAAACGCTGGGGAACCTGATCCCACATTAGAGGCAGGAGTGTCTAGGAGCATTTGTACATGCTGCCCAGAAATGACCATGCTCAGAGTCTGGAGTCAGAGGGACAGGAGACAGCCCCCAAAATAGCTTTTCCCTTCCCCCATCACACTAATTCCTGCTGATCTCTACAGAGTATATTCTCTAGGCAATGAACTGCCTTTTACTCTGGAATCAAAACAAGAGAAGCAGGTACAGAAACAGGACTTACCTTGGAGCCACGCTCATTAAAGATTATCTCTACATCAAGGATTTTGCCAAATTGCTGCAGAGAGACAAGGGGAAAAAAAGATTTATTTTTGGCAATCCATTTTTCCTACCTTTTAGGAGCTGGCTTAGTGCAAGAAGGGAGGTGAGATATTTCCATTTCTAGCATACAGGCAAAGGCATAAAATCCCAGTGACGTGACCCAGTTCTCTCAGGTTAGGACATACGGATCCTCTTGGTCACAGACCCCAGGTTTTCTCACAAAAGTCTAAAGGAAGAAAAACAATCTCCCAAAGAGTTTTAGAGATTTGAGGTGGCTTTTCTTTTCCCCCTTTTAATCTAAACAATTCTTTCTTCCCTCATTCTACTATTTCATCTAAGACATGGTTACATGATTTCATCTCAGACATCTAACAACATTTCTCAAATGTAATTCAGCATTTCATCTTCCTCCTGAAGTGGCTATCACAAAGAGAAACTTAACAGTGATGATGTTTCTCTGAAGGGGACAGTCACATAAGACTTTCCTCCCCCCTTTTACTTTCCAAAACTCCAAGCCTTCAAAAGAATTGCTGGCAGATTCAGAAACCATGAAAATGGCCAACCCCCAACAGTTTGTTTTTCAGAAAAATATCATTCAACTTCAACCTGTGACATACAGCAGGCTGTCGATAACCCACGCAAGTTTATCGTGTATGATACAATTCTGACCTTTGCCTCAGCCTGGAGACCCCAAGGAGAGCAGGGCCCCACTACTCTGCACTGTTTCAACAACTGGTTCCAAAGAGCTCCCTACTTAGCACAGAGCAAAAATGGGAAACGAGAGCTACAAGCTAGAAAGGAGATTTACCACACTCTGTGGAACCATATATGGATCACATCCTTCACCTTGGAACATATTAAAATATTTTTATTGAACTGGCCAGATTCAAACCAGTAACCTATAGGTAAAAGCATCACCACTTCAACAGCGCCCCGCAATACTCTGCCCTCTAGAAGTGTCAATGTTGTATTTCCAAACCGGAGGTCTGCTCTCCAGAAAGACAGGTCTAAGATCTCATTTTCAGGAGCATATATACAGAGCAGTCTTCATTCTAGAGATGCATATTGCGCTCAGACAGATGCTGTATCTGAGCATTTTTCTTACCCCATTGTTTACAAAAGCTTCTGTCAACATGGTTTTGATCTCACTGCTTGCAGAAGATTTAAAGGTGGTAGCAAATGAAGGAAGGGTCAAAAAGAAAAGAAAGGATAGTTTCACAGTTCAGAAAGATGATGAACACAGCCTCCGGGCACTGGGACACTCTCCACTTTGCCACGGTGCTCTTAATGTAGTATTTGCCTTTTTTTTTTAATTAACATTTCCATTCGAAGTCAAATGGGTATAACACTTGTTTTGTGGATGCCCTGCCTGAAAGACTTGCGGCCAGATTTGCAAACATGGAACATTTACAACAGTGAGCCATGATGACTGAGGAGAAGCTCTGAATATGTAAAGCAATAAAAAGCTATTAAGTCCCTTGAACAAGTATTCCACAACTGCCTTTAAGCAAACAAAATGATTCCAACAATTTTAGCTATAGTTACTGTCTGCTTCCATTCTCCGTTCTTAAAAAGGAGATAGTTGTATTCTTTTACAAATATTGGTTCACAGATGTTGTTTTTACTGTTCTATTGTTTAAGGACAATACTTGATCTTCTATTCATCCCGAGAACAATTGAATTCACAACATCCCACGTTACATGAAGTTTGAATAATGCTAATGTAAACATGCATCTTCCTTGAAACCTCAACATCTCAACAGTTTAGGCTAGATCCATGCTGGATCCTCTTTTGACCACTGCTGTGCCAATCACAGCTAAAATACATTTTCTATTTCTATCCCACACTTGCTGTGGGCTTGTCTATAAAGGAGATTAGCCGTTGATTGCTTTTTGTTGTCTTTGTTGCACATGGCTTGGGCACTGCCATGAAAGAAATCAGTCTGCTTTCTTGGTAGACTATTTCAGTGTTGTTACACGACAGGGGCTGAACCAATTTAACAGCTTGCGGCTGCTGAAGGGCTGTCCCTGCTCCCTTGTCCTTCCTTGTCTGGTCTTACCAGCTTCCTAAAGCTGGCCCCAGTTTTCATTCTCACCTGTAGATAAACTGAGATAGCTCACCAATCTTGCAAAAAGCTAGCCCAACAAAAGGAATAAATACAAAGGTATTGACGATTTACTGAAGTGGCTCAAAGGGTCAGGTGAGCATTAGGGCTCTGAGAAGCAAAAGGGAGTGGGAAAGCAGCACAGCCTGCCCAAAAGCAGGATCTGTCCCTGCCAGATCAGCTCAGCTGCCTAGCCTTGCCACACACACTGAAACACCCAGGCTCTCAATAAATGCAAATGCCAAAATTATTTTCAGAATCTTCAGAGCCATCAAAAAGCACTATTTTCTACCTCATTAGAATCATCTTGAAAGAGAACAAACTGTGCAGCTTCTGGTGTACAATTATGCCATGCCATCTTCCCCTTTCTCCACACCCAGCTGGGCCTGGATCCTCAGGTATTACTGCCAGCCCCGTTCGGTTAAGCTCACTGCGCAGGGTTTCCACACCAACAGGAAATCCTGTCTTGCGTGTTTAATTTCTTGTGGCTGACAAAAAGCTGGCAGTAACGCTGAATGCAAGTGGTCTGACCTAGCTCCGTGAGACGTGGCAGGGCTGCCTCCCTGCCCTGTAGATGATGGAGGTACGTCGCTTCCTAGATGACAGAATTAAGATCACCAAATCCTGCGGTTGCAGTGAGCACAGGCTTGATGTCTACTGCAATGGGCTACATCCACCCTTGCAAACTGCCCCAGTCTCTTTTCTACCTAGGAGTTGTGGGTGTTTGAAGAGGCAGGAGGTAAGGACCCGCTTGGGAGAGAAGGAGCAGAGACAACAGGGGCTAACTGCTGAACTGAGGTTTGCTGATGAGGGGTTTCCTGCCCCATGAAATTCCCTGGAAGAAAGCAGCACGGCTTCGAGGCAGGAGAATGTGCACTGGGCTCTTCAAGACTCTGCTGCAGCCATTGCCACAGCTGCTCTGACAGCTCCTAACACCACGGCTCTTGTCCTCACTGCTGCAATGGTTACAGCAGGTCCAGCACTGGAGGCACTTTTTTTTTTTGGTAGAGTGCCAGAATTTTCCTGAAGAATGAAAGCAGAAAAAAAGAACTAGTTCATTTTAACAGTTTATATCTCCTTCAAAGCTGAATCTAATTTAGTGGAACATAAAAAGGCACTTTGTTCTCTGATGGTGCTTCCCCTACCAAATGTCAACAGCCTACTGCAAACAATGGAAGTTTTAAGAGCTCCTTAGTGAAAGGTCACAATTTTTGTATGGAAAATGCTAGGCCGTCTAAATACAAGGGTCAACACCAAATGCCCCCATAGTAATTTTCTAAAATCATATATACAGGCGTGTTTGTATTTTCCAGCAGACAGAGGGTCTGGCCAAATAAAACAAGACCCGTGCTTAGGTCATCCATGAGGCCTAACCCTCTAATCTCTAACCTTGAAGACATGAATCACTATGCTCACAGACCTGATTTGTTCACTCAATGATTACCAAGAACTTCTACTTACAACCCTGCACAACAGCCAGGGGGAAAAAATCCTCAGCAGAGTTCACAGCCTCTGAAGAAGGCATTGCAGGACTACACATCTCAAATGCTCCCCACCATGACTTAAAAAGCTTACTTATGTGACCAAGAAGTGAGCATCCCTCAGCGTATGTCAGCTTGTGCAAGAAGCCTCCTCCATGAACTGCTCGTGCACACACCATATGATGGATAGATATACACACTCAGTTCCAACCGTGCCATGGCATAGAGGCTATAGCATCTTGTTTTATCTTAATGCTCTGTTCCCTGGAGTGACCTTGTACCAGCTTTTAGTTATTTTTCTGTAAAGCAGGTAAATGAGAATCATCTCCTCTACAATGGTAGCAGGGGCTGTTGGAAATAACAGTTTTAAGAGGCATAAAGATATTAACAGACATCAGCTATGACCAGAACCCAATTTTCTTGCTTGAACATGATGTACCTTATCATAGATGCAAGGGCATTGTGCAAGAAAAGGTATATGCATGCTGTGTGTTTCTTTCCACCCAGATGACATGAAGGCAGCAGATTTTTCCAGCAGAGGCCATAACTACATTACATATAATAAATTTAAGAGATCTGGCACCAGAGAGCTTTTGCCTTCCAAGGCACTGACAGTTTGGTAGGGCCCCTCCTGTATGCTCTGTTCCAGCTGGCCCTGCCTCCTCTCCTTGTCTAGAGCTTTCAAAATCAGCTCCAAAACGTGCCAGACAGATAAGTTAACCCTAAAGATGCAAACAACAGGGAGTACAAGGCAAATTCTCTAGAAATCACGGAACAACAAAAGGTAACGTGAGAGAGACACCATGCGACAACCTCACATCCCTACAAGAGAACACTGTATGCCCAAGCAGCTTTGCACTGGCCCTACAAAATTCACTGAGAGATGAGTGCAGTGAACTATCCAAACCTCGAAGGTGCCAAAAAGCCCATTCTCAAAGATGGTAGAAATTCAAAATAGCCAGGAAACCAACCTCCTGTGCAGGAAACCATTTCAGGTCCTCAGGCTTGAGGTGCGTGAGCAAGAGCATTTCATATGCAGGATAGGTCCATGCTGCAGAGAGTGTCCTTACCCTAGCTCCCAGCTCCATGGAATATACTTTCAGCTGAGAACAGCTGGCTCCATTGTAGCGTGTATTAGTCAGTGCTTAGTTATGGCAGCATGGGGTCTGCCAGAGCTACGCTGCTATCAGTACATGAACTTCCTCACCTAAAGCTGGGTCACATCTCTTCAAAATAGTGGGGCCAACCCTGCTACAGTCAACCCTGTTCAGCCAAGCTACACCAGTATGCTTTGCTGACAGGAAGATGGAAGCATCAAGGATTTATAAACCAAAGCACTACCATAGTTTACCAACTGAACAGACAGTAAACAAGCACCAACAAGCCCTTATGGTTGACCTGTTGCCCAGCAAAACACAGATGTTTTCTAAGAAACCAGACTTTAAAAGGAAGCCACACAAAGAGCACAGATTTCTAATAGGATTTACAGACCACAGCCATCCCAGCAAAGTGACAAGGAACATAGTTTCTCAGTCATTTGTTATCCTCTGACTCACAAATAAAAAAGATTTTCACACAAAACAGTGACATGGGGGTGAACAGTACTGCAGGGTACCGTTCCAGAGATCTCAGCACCAGGCCAGCTTCCAGGTCTACACTTCCAGCTCCTTGTTCCTGCCTTGTGCCATCCCCAGAGGTGTGACTGCACTGTAACCTGGTACTGCTGCCACAGAAAAGGTACTTGGACCCATGCCCACAAAAGTAGCATACATTCAAAACTCAACTTGAGAGGACTCAGACACGTAGACTGAATCCATATAAAACCGGGTTATAAAAGACAACTCCATGTAATTTTACCCAGGCCTTTTATGCAAGTAAATCCAGCTACTGCACAGCACTATTTCCTAAATGACATTCAGCCCAGTCTCACTGCAGACTCTTCTAGTAACTCATATGAAAACCTAAACAAATCTAAGATAAATGTATGATCCAGTCATCACTGTCTCCACCAGACGGTCACTATAGAAGTTTCTATGTCCTGTGGTGTCAGCACATAGCTTTTGCAGAGCAAGACAGACAGTACAATAGCTGCTGATAGCTGCAGTGGCACAAGCACCCCTGCGCAGAAGTACCACGGTCCCCAGCATAGCCATGCAGACAAAGCGGGATGCTCAAGCAGCACCGAGCACTTAAGTCCTTTGCAAAAGGTGATTCCAGAAATCGCCCTGGTGAAACACATCAGTATAAACAGCAGCGCCTTCTAACTCTAACCAACATCAGCAGGAACAAAGTCCTGCCCTGTGACAGGGCTGGAGCGCGCTCTCATCGCAGGAAGAGCTTGGAAACAAGAATCGTCACAAAGAGGCCAGCCACCTTGTGTCAGAATGTTTGTTCTCCAATACTGGCACGTAGGACTTGTTATGTGTGATTGGTGGCCAGTGCTATTCGGAGATGAAAAAACTAAAATACATCCCGATATCCAGAAGACAGGATTTTCTCCTTCAGATGTCCAATCCACTGAGAAAGCAGAGTCCCCTTCAGCAACTTTCCTGTTGCTGTACTTCGAGCCTCACTGCATCAACACCTATAGGTCAGAGTTTCTTGGTCTATCATATTATTTATTTACCTTAACGGCTAATGAGTAGTTTTCTGCCATTGACAATGCTTGTGTATCATGAATTACTTGTGTATTTAAATTTATTTACTGGCAAATACAGACTTAAAATTTTACCAAATTCTTGGTGAGAAAGAGCTGTAGTCTAGCTTGTTATTGCTTTAGCCTCAAACTCTAGGCTCATGGAGGTGTTTTACACTCTTGAGACCAGAATGAAGCTGGGTGAGAAATTATACGCACTGAGATATTTTAGTAAGTGCAAAGTGCCAAAATGTTTCACCAGAGGCTGAGATCTGAAGGCTACAAGAGCTTCCAAAAATATCTGAGCTCCCAGATCTGTGTTGCTTGGGTCATACAAAGCAGTGGTCTACCACAAACATACACCATAAAGAAACTCACAGTAGAGCTATGAATTATGCTTAGAGAAGGAAAATGATAACAACATTCCCTGCCTTAAAATCCAATGTTAAAAAACAAGTAGCTACCATTCTGTCACCTTTAATAAATGAAGTTATTAATAACTTAATTACTGAAGTTATTAAATGTGACAGAATGGTCACCTTTATACAAAACAGCTATGCATTATTACTGCTCTAGCTGGTAACGCACAAAAACCCTTTATCAACTGGGCTGATGATGTTCCCCACCAGAAGCAGCTAACAGCCTACAAGTAGTAGCCATGGAGTGAGCATGTTTTAAAAAAGGCAATGTCTCCATCTGAAGCCAGAGCCTGAGAGAAGTCACACCCTGTACTGTGCTATCCCACCTTCATCTGCAATTGTCATCAACATAGTCCTTATTTTTATCTTACACTATCTCCTTTTTTAAAAATAGTTGAAGATTCTTGAGCAAAGAGCATTTCCCCACGGTAAATTCTGAGAAACGTCAATTCTGACTCCTCATACTGTTGCTCTCACAACAAATAAGAAGGATTTAGTGTACAGATGCCCGTATGAACTACCAAAACGATCCACTTGGCTTGTTTTTGTGGAGGCAGTTCATGATTCAGCTTGAGAACAGATGGATTTTCCTCTTGCAGGCAGTCCAACCCAGCCTCCATCTTCCCCAGGAGACTCTGAAGTCCAGAACTGACCAGAGTATCCCAGCCAGTTTTATACTGGGAGGAAAACTGCTTCTTGAAGCCTAAAGAGGGAAGGACTGAAGCTATCAGCCATGAGGTACAAGCACAGACACTATCATAGCACAAAGCTGAAAGGACTGGAAACATGTTGAGGGAAACACGAGCTTTTCTTCCGCATACATAGTCCAATAAGGAAGGGGACAGCCTACCAGCAGTTAAGGAGACTACCATCATGTCGGAGTCCTTATACACACTAGCCAAAGAATGTCCCTCAGAAACTGGATAATAAGATTTTGAAGAGAGTTGCAAACTTGTTTTTAAAAACTAATGGCAACTCTTCCACTCCCTGGTAACTTGTTCCATGGTTTAAATTAGCCTAAATGACTAAGAATTTTTCTCCTATTTCAAGGTTAATTGTGTTAAATCTTAGCTTCCAATTGGAAAATCTTATTATGACTGTAAACAAGACTTAAAAGCCCTATTAGCAGGTATCATCAATGCATAAGCACCTGTACACAACAGACTTGTCATCTCCCAACCTCTCTTTAATAAGCTGAGTAAATCATGTACCCAACACCTTACACAGTTAAAAAGCCACTCATCTTCCAAGCCCTACATTACTTTTTGGTCCTAAACTGATCTCAGAACTGAACAAAATTATGCAGTTGCAGTCTTTTCAACATTGAACATGAACAAGATCACATCCCTCCTTCAACCTGATACCCCCCTTTACATTGTTGAAGCAACTATCTTCAACGATCACTAGTACTCTCCCAAATCAGTGTTTTCCAAAGAAAGCTTTCCATCCTACAAGCACAGCCTGGTTCCCACATATTCAGTACTCTGCACTGAGCTGCATCAAACACATTTTTGCTGGGTTTATTGTCAGTTAACCAGGCATTTCAAGTCATTCTCTAACAGTAACCTTATCTTTCCTCCTTCCTCCTCCTCAAATAGTTTTTTTTAACTGCAAACCTTCCTGGCAAGGTTTTAATAGTACTGTCTCCATGGGGTTGATAACAGATACTGAACAGGACTGCGACTGAAACAGATCCCTAGGTAAACTGACACTAGAAACATTCTTGATCACTGATGTCTCCCCAATAACTACTATTTTTTATTATCTATTGTTAAAGAGGTTTTTAATCCCTCTAATGTGTGTTGTGTTTATTTAAGTATTCTTTTTCTTAAAAATCAAAATTGGTCGCTTGGATGAATTCAATTGGTTGAGCAATGTTCAACTGTATCAGTATTGTTTTGTACAATCTTGTCAAAGTAGACAAGACAGTATTTGTCTGAAAAGATGTATATTACCTTATACAAAGTCACACTGAATAGATGTTAATCCGTTTCTTCAGATTCTAATGTTTTTTAAAACATTCCAAAATTATTTTTATCTTGGATCAACATATGGATAATCAGTTTGTAGCTCATTGGGTCATACCTTTCATTTTTTCAATAGTGAATCCTGGTGGACAGCATTCCAGCCTTCTGCAACTCCCCTAGCTTACAAGAACTGGCTAAAACTTAACATTAATGAATAAGAGCTCCATGCTTTGGCTATTATCTTTGGACATACCTTATCTAGATCTGCTGGTTTTTAAATATTAGTGAGCACTGTCTCATCCTCCTTTGTTATAAATTATATACAAAACCAGATATGGTACAAATACCTCCTGTTACATCATAAACACAGCAAGCTGGGGTTTTTTCTTTGTTTTGGGGGGTTTTTGTGTTTTGTTTTGTGCGTTTTTTTTCCCCCCAGAAACACACAACTATTGCCCAATTTTATATTGGACCTACACCTAGATCTTTTCTCTTTGCATGTAAAAAATTGACGCCTTCTCTGAACCGACATCACCGATATCTCCATGATTAGCACATTTCCTTTCTCACCTGCTTCTTTGTTTAAGTTTGCAATTGTATTCACTGCCATTTACTTCCTCCTCCTCTTCATCCTCCCTGCCTAATGTGCAGAATGCTTTGTGTTTTATTAACACAGTTTCAGTGACTGTGGAATCATGCCTTCTTGGCCATCAGTGTGATTTCGTTGAATACTTTATAGCTTCCATGAACATTTTCCTTTTAAAGGTACCTTCCTGGGCAGTTATCCTGCCAGTTGTTTAAACTCGAAGAAACAGACTCTTCTAAAGCTCCTTACATTACTACCTGATGCCATATTCTGTTTGCATAAAGTAAATACAGACAAATAACAATCACTGGTACCTAGGCAACCATGGGATTTCAGGTCAGCTATTACCTCTTCTTTATCTGCTACAACAAGGTCAACTATTGATTTATTCCACAGTGGGTGCAGAACTGTGTGCATTAAAAAATGACCTATTCCTTCTAGAAGCTTTCTGGAAGTCTTGTTATTGGCATCATGAAATGTCAAGTAAATATTACCTGTTTTAAGCAGACTATTTTATTTGCCTCCCTATAAGAAGCATATACGTAAGGAAGTGTTTGTTCCATTCCTGAGGTTATCTCAGGGACCTGTTAGAAACACGTAATAGGTGAGAGATGGTTTGAAACCCGAATAACTTGAATTTGTCAGGAAATCCTCATGTCTGCAGCTCTCGCAAATAGTGAAGGTTTAGAAAGCGTTATGTAATTTCCATTTAATCACGCATGGGACAACACGTCTGAAGTCCACCTCTACTCAAGTCTGGACAAAAGCATTAGCTAATGTTCTGCGCCCCAGGACCGGGCTGACCTCTCGCATGCTGTTCCATCCTCAGGGGACTTCTTTACTCTCTCCCTAACATCACATTTATTTCTTCCTCCACAGCTTTGCTGTCTACCCAATTCCTCTCTTTGTACAGTAGTTTGGGAAAAATCACTCCAGGCAAGGATTTTGAGTCTCTCAGACACGACGTTGAGGAGATGTGACCTGACACACAGAAGGGAGAGGGAGAAGATGGGGGTTACAAGCTAGCCACAGCTGAAGACTCAGACAACCATGAGTCCCCTGTAGGAGAAAGGGTAGGTTTCAGTGAGTCACCCAAGGGAAAGCATCCTGATCCTGAAAAAGAAATAGAAGCGAGGAGGATTCAGAGAGAAACGCTCTCCTGCTTGAGGCTCTGAGCAAGCTGAGAGAAGCAGCAGTGAGAGAAAAAGGGCCAGGTGAACTAATAAGAAGTTTTATAGGGAATATACCACTTACCCCAGTTAAAAATCACATCGCTGTGCTGGAACTCGAGATGATGTTTAGAGAAAAAAATAAACCGACAACAAATAACTTGGGGAACAACAGAAACCAACTCATACAGTGTATTTCCCCACGCCTTCTATGTACAACCATTTGGGCTCAAAAAACAGTGGAAAACCTTAATGCAAGCAGTTAGGCTGCATTTTCTACAAGTCACTTCTCAGGACAGCAGTTCATTCCCATTGCCTGGGTGCCCTCATCTGCAAATCAGAAGCAAGAGTCACCAGGACAGAGATGTTCTTGTCATTCCCATTTCATCCACATCCCCCACACCAGGAGCACAGGGAGGAACAGCATCAAGGTGAATGAGCGTGAAAGGGGCCAGTCGTCAAGCCAAGCACTGGATCTCAAGGGAAGGGGCAGCAGCAACGTGGAACAGTTTATGTAAGCGATGCAGCTCCCAGGAGAGGGGAGCAGCAGTAACACAGAGCAGGACGTGCTAAATACAGATTGTAGCAGGTGGTCCAAGAACTGGCTGTGATTTCAGCAACCGGTTTATCCAAACCGGACGGAACTGCCTACCGCACAGCCCTGCAACAGCAAAAAGCAAGCTAAAAAACACAGAGCAGAACAGGCGACTGAGAAGATTCAGCAATCACAGATTGCCAGGAGATGAGTTTCACCCTCAAAAACATTCCCACAGATGTCAAGAGTGTGACAATCTAATGTATGAACAACACGGAAGCAAACCCAGGCCTCTTGCAACAGAATCACAGAACCATAATTTTGGCTGGGACCTACCTCCAGAGGTCATTTAGTGCAACCCCGGCTCAAAGCGGGTCTAATGAGATCTGGTTGGCCAGGCTGTGTCCGGTCAAGTCAAATACCTTCAAGGATGGAGGTTCCACAACCTCTCTGTGCAACATGTTCCACTATTTAACCATCCTCACAGTAAAAAAAAAAAAAAAAAAAAAAAAAAAATTCCTGATATCTAATTGAGATTTCCCATGTTCTAACTTGTGTTTGTTGTCTCTCATCTCATCGTTACACACAACCAAAAAAGAATCCGGCTACATCTTTTCTGTATCCTCTGATCAGACAGTTGCAGACAACAAAAATATCCCCCCTCTGCTTTCTCTTCTCAAAGCTGAACAGGCCCAGGTCTCAGACTCTGCTCACATGCCATGTACTCCAGCCCTCTGACCATCTCAGTGGTGCCCACTGGGCTTGCTCCAGTATTTCACTTACATGAAGTGCACTTCTTGCCCTGGAGAGCCCAAACTAGACACAGTATTCCAGATGCAGTCTGACAACTGCTGAAGACGGGGAGGATCACTTCCCTGGGCCTGCTGGCTACTCATTAACACAGCCCAGGACACGGTCAGCCACCTTTGCCACAAGGGCAAGCTGCTGCTTATGTTCGATTTGCTGTCCATCAGGACCCCCAAATCTTTTACTGCAGAGCATCGTCCTAGACAACTGGCCCCCAGCCTGTACTGCTGCAGGGGTTATTCCCTCCCAGATGGAAGGCCTGAAACTCACTCTTGTTGAGTATCTTAAGATTCCTGTCAGCCCGTTTCTACAGCCTGGCCAGGTCCCTCTGAATAGCAGCCTTGCCCTCCTGCATTTTGACCACTCCTCTCCATTTGGTCTCATCCACGAAATAGCTTCTTATGGACACAAAAAGCTTCAAGAACAAGGAGCAAAAATCTCTCACAACTGGGACTCTTGCTGAAGACCATCAGTGAAATTTTTAACATTTCTGCACATTTTGTGCACTTTGTACTGTCCAAACTATGAACACATAAGCCCAATTCTTCTCTCATTTATAGCAGTCTAAGCTTGAAGTCCATGAATTTGACACTTTTACAATACTGTAACACTACTCTCCATGTGAGAGTGAGTGTGTAGGTGCATGCATACACACCCACACAGATGGCTCAAGAGATGCAACAACTGAAACAGGAATACTGCAGAATTTGGAGGAACAGCTGGCTATGCAGTTAGGACCAAGGTATATACTCAAAGCCAAAGGTGGCAAGAGGAACCTTAGCTTCGGTCTTTCCTGACTTGAGTCCTCTACACTGCACCTTAAACAGGCAGCAACTGTTAACTTTATAAATAATAAGAAATATTTCTGAGGACTTTAAAACATGCCCTCAACCAAGGATGCTACCATCATATCAACAAGTCAAATATTCCTGATGATGATGATATATAAATAACTTGACCTGAAGGCTAGGTCATGAAGCATCTAGCTCATTTATTTCTGTGTTCACATGGAATGAGTCACCACCTATACTCATGTGAGCAAACTCTTCCTCAAAGAGCTTATAAATTGAGAATGATAAATAGCATACAAAGATTAGGGAAGACATACATTCTGTTTTTTTTGACCAAATAGTTTATCATACACAATGTGAAATACCATCTGACTTGCACTAGCTTTTCCACATGCAATTGCTAGTTGGCCAATTCCTTGCAGCAATTTTTCATCACAGAAGTGGATCATGAGGAAAGACATAAATATTTCAACAAGTTTCTAAGCAACTGAAAAACAGTGCTTTGCAAGGGATATATTAAGTCAATGTTTAATCCTAGTCTTTACTCGGAAATAAGATGAAGTTTCGCTCTTCTTTTTCCCCAAACCAATTGTTAGGTTACGCTGAACATCTTGATATGAACAATACAGTTATAGTTTTCATGTGTATTTACCAGCTGAGGTAAACGCTACCAATTGTCCTAGTCCTGCAAATATTTTACAGTGTGCCAACTAAATTGAGGAGGAAGGGCTTTTCATTCACATGAATACACCAGCATCATGTGTCCCACCTGTGGGGAAGGAGAATCTGCCATGCCTTAAAAGGCACTGCTAACTTACCCCAAACATCTGCCGAAGGTCAGGATCTCGAAAGCGGAAGGGAATGTTAGACACATGAAGTCGTTTTGGAGTGGATTTGCTCTCGGTATTCTCACTGCTCTGTGTCTGTGATTGCTGTCCATCTGTCTGTGCCCCTCCTTCTGTCTGCTGAAATCAGAAAGACAAAAGTGTCTGCATGAATAAAAACCACACAAACTCCTTTCACGTGCTTTGTCTATCTCTTTTTAGGTATTAGTACTACGCTTGCAATTTGGTATCTAGCACTTGACAATTATTTTGATAAAGCCAGTAACGCTTAACAATTGATCTGTTGTTCTTCCCCTCCCTTTCCATGAGTAAACGGTAATGAGATCTCAGCCTCCCTCCCCTCATATCTCCTTTTAGCTTAATAGATTTGCCTTTGGTTTTCTTAAATTGCTTCTCTCTTTTTGCCTGTTCTTCCTCACTTCAGCTGCCACCATATGAAAGCTCTAATGAAGAGGCGGATCTTTCATATCCTGAAGCTGGGAGGTAGTACCGCCACTCTAATCTCATGTGGCAGGATGTTCATACAATCATCAAAATCCCACAGCTGAAGTGGCAGCTCTTCACTGGGCCAATACCAGAAATGCATCCCCAGGCAAAACGGCATCTGCTCTGTCAAGCTCCCTTCAGAGAAACATTACCCCAAAAGAAGATCCATAATTAAATGGTAAAATCCATATATGAACAGCTTATGGATGTCTTTGATTAACTTTTCTCATACATTTAAAAGTCAGCCCAGGGACAGGAAACAGTCATTACCACTGCAGGATTTATAAAAACTCCAAGTGCTACTTTCTGCTACCAATTCCACAGCTAAAACAAGGGAATTTGTTCCAGCATTCCCAAGCACTGACTGGTACAGCGAAGCCAGGTCAAGGGGTGGGCCAGGGGTAGTTGTGCACAGAAAAAGTACAGCAAGAAGGCAGAAGAATAAGGAAGACCAGTGTGCCAGAGGAGACCTAACACCCCCACAGAGATGACTGGCAGGGGAGAAGAAAGGAAGAGAACCTCAGTCGCTTGTGTTGGGCTTAGACTAAGAAGTGGTAAAGTTTGAGCACAGCGCTAAATATAAAGGCAAGGCCCCTTTGCAAAATGGCTTGATGAGAAAATGGTATTTTTCACACTTTAGTCAGCAAAATGACCTCAAAAACTCAGAGCTACAGAACAAAGTAGACTACAATTTGGTCGGTTTTATTGCTCTGTCCCTTTCTAAGAGCATGCATTGACAGGCCAAGGTATTGAAAGAGCACCCACCCACTCACTCTATCTCCTGCTGCTTGCCTCAACCTCCCAGGAGTCATGCTTTGACCACCTGTGTGATACACTTTTAAGTGTCATTTCATTTCTTCAGATGCCAACCTGACTTCTTCCTTAACCCATCAAGTGAAAAGAAGTTCTATGAGAAGGCAAGGACCATGTAATTGCTAGAGTCAGCCTTTTTTAGGCACCTTCAAGAACACACGTAGGCCTTAAAAATAAAGATTTAAGAGTAGGGGGGGGGGGGTTGCTATTTTGGGGCCTTCCCCCCCCCCCCCCCGTTTTAAATACACAATTTGTGTACTGAAGAGGAAAGAAATCTCGTGGGAGTTGCCCACACTGGCTCCCCAACCACTGTCTGGACTTGCTAGACTGCTCTGCACATCATTCAATGTACAACACTTAATGAATATTTGGAAAGAAACATCTCCCCACAGATAAACTAAACTGGCAACATTAAGAGAGCTTCTTCTGGCCAGAAACATCTCTTATAGACATGACCTTGAACTTGTATATTGGTTATAAAGCGCTGACAAGAGCAAGCAAACAGTAAGCACTGGGGTTTTGTCACGCTAAGCAAAGTAGTGGCAGCTCTGTTTTATTTTAGTAGGGCTGCGCAGGCAGCACAAAACATGTTTGATGTGGTTAATATAAATTAAGCTGTGATAGGAAGAATGAAGATACCGCCCTGAGAGTATCTCTACTTCCCAGAGCTGTGCAAGTCTCAGGAAAAACCTAGCAGGATGAAACATTTTTATTTGGCTAAGACTCATCCATCCCCCAAACAACAAATTTTTGAGAACAACCTCAGAAACTTCCATTTGATCGTATCTAAAAAGTTGCCTCCCCCTCTCCAAGTTCCCCCTCTTCTCCTACCCTCACCCCTATGACAAAATGCATCTCCAAACATACAGAGAGTGCACCCTAGGGGAAGAATCGATGCAGCTGGCTTGCAATTCAATCACACCATGCTATTTGGTGGTTTTATTTTTATGACTCCATCAGAGTCCTTTGCTCCTCAGGGCAAATCTGTCCAAGAAGGACAAAACACAGGAGTAGCCTATCCATCACTACCATACACAACACCTGCAAGTGAGTGCTCCAAAATAACTCCCCAAAATCATCAACGCTCCTGCTAAAAGGGATCTCTACAATCCATTTTGAGCCCTGCTAGTGCAATTTGCCAAATCCCATGTTTTCTATGGCTTTGCATGGAATTGGCAAGTGGGCAAACACCCATGCACACAGGTGCATCCTCAAACAAACACACTAGTGCATCTTCTGCAGTGTGAATGAGGAACAGCACAGATTCTGAAAGGTGACGACAAAAAAATGTTTTCGTCTTTAAATTCAAATACAGGTTGCACAGGACTGGATCTGCCACTTCCACAGGGGAGGAAGCCGGGAGGTCATTAGCACTCCTATCCCATCCATTTGTTCACAGGCAGAGCGCAGAACTCCTTTCTTACCAAGGGTGCGATGTATCATGTACAGTGGCCTGCTCAAAACCACTCACAGCTGCTCCTGCATATGGCAGAGTGCTGCTGCCACACAGGAGTCATTCTGCAGCATGTGAGATGTGTACAGTAAGACAAAGGCTTCAAAGAGGAGAAACAATAGGAGGAACAAGAGATCTCAGTCCACTCTTACCTTTTTGACTGCACTAAGAGTCCCCAAATGCTTTTCAGGCTTTCACATATCCTGATTTTTCAGCAGTAGTTTAACATTCAATACCTTCTCTCTCTGGATGCTGTAAGCTCCCTCATTTCTATCCTCCATGGCCCTAAGGTAAGATTTGAACTTTCAGCCACTATAACATTAGCTCAATACATTTGTCTACTGCCACACATTCAGCTACAACATAAATGAAAGAAATGGTCTCCTCAGATCTTGGCCCGCCCCCCCCCCCCAGTTATTCCTTGTCTTAATTCATTAGGAAGGAGATGAAAGGAAGGGCCTAGAGCCTGTTCTCAGGCAGCACGTAATGGAGACTGGCAACAGCGCTACCCTGACCAAGCCACATGATAAAAGCCCACATTTCACCAAGTGCCTACTCCCCACCCCGACTCCTTCCCCACACCGAGTTTCAGCTCCTTCCTTCTGGCCTCACGTCAACACTTCACAGCAAAGAACCAGCCCTCTCCCTTCGCTACAGACAGCGATTCAGCTCAGAAGGGAGCTAATACATGTTCCCTAGGTCTCAATGCCTGTCATCAGGCAACACAGAGACATGCTGCGGCAAAGATCCTGCGTTTAGAAAGAGTATTGGATCACCTTACCTCCTCAGCATAGTCTGCGTAACATACACTTATGCAGGTGATAACGTCATTCATGCCTGCACATGCAAGCTTTGAGCTCTGCTCAAGGTCAGTGAGAAATGCATCAGAGCTCAGGACGCGCAATATATGCTTCAGTTGTAACTACTTGCTGCCTGCACCCCCGTGCCAGCTCCTCCCTTACACTCACCAGCAGTAAGGAAACCCTAAGCAAGAAGAGGCAGCTGCAAAGAGAAGCATGGATGTATACATGTGCACATATGCATGTAAAAGGGGAGGAGGACACCTGGCAACATGAGGGTGTTCTGAAAGGTTTGGGGGCAGCTCTACAACCATCTTCCCACCTCTAGACTAGACTCTTCTGTCCTAAAGGAGCTGGTGAACAAGCAATTGCTGAGGATTTCTCCTCAGCAGGAGGGAGGCAGGGGCTCCAGTGCCACCTGAGTTCCGAGCAATCTCCATCTGCATGACCAGACAGAGGGCTACCTCCCCAAAGAGCCAAACACCAATGCGATGGGCCAGCACAGAGACTATTAATACCCAGCACATTCTGTTTCCATCTCCCACTTGCTTCTAGAACTGGAACCGCTTCAGGTCCGTTACAGAAAAGCAAAAAACAACCCCCCGTCCTCTCCCCCAGGAAGCAGGCAGTCCAAAATGTTGTGAATCATAATGAGGAGGTTAAGAGCCATAAATCACTGCAAAGAAAATATTTACAAAATACAAACTGTAACTAATAACTATATTTAAAAGGGGACTTGGGTGGCTTACAAAATTTGGGAGACAGAGTGTGCTCACTCCACTGCTTCTAGACCAGTCTCAGACAAAAAAAAGACCTTGTTTGGATCAAGAGCTTGAGGAACTGTGTGGAGACAAGGACTGAAAGCTATGACTGGCAGAAGGCAATCTTCCCACCACACACAGGAGAGTGCAGACAACATGGGAAGATCTCTGCAACTTCTAGTGAAGAACCCACATCAAAACAGCCAGTCACCCACCAATGAACAGATATCCACTGAGCAGGTTTGGTGGAAAAACGAGTGAAGAATTAGGCACTAGACACAAAACCCCTCTCCTGCCCCACCACACTCTACCAGAGTAGGACTGAGATCCGACACATCCAAGAGCAAAAGGCATTGGAACTTCTGCTGCTTAAACGACACTTGTTTAGCAGACAGAAGACTGCAGGGCTAATAATCACCTTTCAACAGCAGTAAATATAATTTTAGAATTATATCAATGTACTTGATTTTTCAGAGATGCCAGCAGTGTTATATTAAAAAAAAAAATTGGGCTACACTGCAGGCACAATTAACAGTGTGTCCAAGTACTTTATATGCCAAAAACTGGACAAAAAAATTGCTACAGACATATCAAGTAACTTCTGCTAGGCTGTTAACTATTTTCAATATAGTCAGATTAATTCAGGGCACATTTTCTGATTGTTAGTTACCTGTTTTCAGACATACTGAAGCTTAAGTCATTTTGTTCACTTTCCTCATTAAATAAAGACATACCCCACCTGGTCAGAACACAAACCTAACATAGGAAAGTACATAGGAAGCTTTGCTACCTATCCTGCACAACGAAGACATCTCTGATGTGTCAGATAACATCTTCCATGTAGTGATGTTTAAAGTTACTTTGTTTTTCTGAGCAGTATTTTTTATAGGACTCTTTGGTGCTTTTTTCTTTCTTCTTTTTTTTTTTTTCTTTCAATGAAGTGGTGAAATGAAGCCCCCTGAAAGGCCTGCTCTGCTGGTCACAATGTCAAACCCTTTGTGAGCAGTTCCAGCCCATTCCTCACAAAACAGGGATGCCCTGACAAGGTGAAGGAGGCAGCAAGACCCTGGACTGCTCCATCGACAGTGGCAGAAGAACGGCCACACGGTGACAGACTAAGATCCATCCATCCCACTATCTTCTTTCTGACAGCAGCCAAATCTGTGGCATCTGTGGAATAACGTGAGAACAGGGCAAACGTTTGGTGATTTTTCTCCAGCGCAGCCTCCAGCAAACTGAGTCAGTTGGTGTCTCAACTTCCAAAGCATCCTATGGACAAGAGTTCCAATGCTAAATTCTTCATTATATGGAAAAAACAAGAAACAAAAACCTGTTTTTTTCATACGTGGCACCTGATTTCCAGTGTGCATCCTAGTAAGTGAAAATGGGAAAGTTCCCTATTCTATTTCCCATACCATTCAATATTCTATGTACTTGTCATATGCCTTCATTCCTGTCAGCTCTTTTCATAAGTGAAGATTTCATTTCTTCTCATAAAGAACCTGCTACATCCCTTTCATCATCACTATTATCCTTCCCTGTACTACTTCTAGATCTGCTATAACCTTTGAGAGATACGCAGAAGTACCACAGCTGTATACTCTAACATAATGATATTTGCTGATTTATTTCCTATTTCTCTTTTGAAATCATTTTTAAATCTGCCTCACTAGACACAAGTCTACAAGTGCTGACAATAATCTGCCTCATACTCAAAGCAAATTCCTGATGTTAAATGTCAGAGTTTGCTACCTCAAGACAGCAATTTCCAAGCTGAGGTGGCAAAACAATCAGCAGCTAGCTACTTATTTGAAGTTAGTTCTTCCTCATGTCTACCTGCTCAGCAGTATCAAAAGATAAGTGAGGATATTCATTAAACATATTCTTCACCTGAAATACCTCACATGAGCAATTGCTTTAATTACTAAAGTGATGAAAAATAATTACAGAGGAAAATTCTGCAATCTCAGACTAGGCGAGAAATACCCAAGGGAAAGTCATCATTATAACATCATCCATGTGTTACAGAAGTCAGTTGAGGAACCCTTGGTGCTGTTGGCTCCCTTCTTTCCAAACCCTTGCTAGATGTATGGGGCACAGCCAGATGACTGAGCAGCTTCCCTGTCTTGCTTCTGAACACGATACGTAGGGGCCCCCCACTACAGATGTGTCTCCTTTAAGAAATCAGAAAGTCAATATCCCTTTATGGTAGAGCAGATGAGTTAAATATGTTTCAGTACGGCACATCAAGAAGCTGAGAGACACGATGCTTTGTAATTAAATAATGCTTTATATTGGTTCATGACAACGCAACACCAAGGCGACAGCACCTGCCATTTTCATGCAAAGTAATTTACATAAACTTATTCCTCTACTTATATACCTCCAGCTGCATTCTATAATTTATACAGACACACAAATTCTTCCCTCTGACATTAACAAGAGAAATGAGTTGAATAATCAGCTCACAGTATTAAGTGCATTGCATTTACTATCAAGCAAGCTTTTTTAGTTCAGCAGATGATTAATTTCCCTCCGTGGGTAGAGTACCAGGAGATGCAGAGAGCTGACAATTGCTCTCGGCTTCTGGCCATGCACTCCATACGCTTACCTTGCAACAACAGCATTTGCTGGATCCCTCCAAGAGCTGCTCTAATTCATTAACCCAGCAAAAGAATTGGACAGCTTTCTGCCAGGTCAGTGAATTAAAGTGGCTCACATAAGGAATGCCAGAGCCAGTAAATAGGAGTGGGAGTTTGTGCTTGGAGCCAGGTCTCTCCTTTCTGACAGCAGTGAATCTTTAGATCAGCTCAGCTGCCAGAGGTACTGCAGCCTAATTAGCATCTCCACTTGCAGCTATCTGTGCTGGGTGTCTCCATTAGGGATAAGTGCACTAATGTAAACCAAGAAGGGGGAAGGGGAAAGAAACCAGGCAACCCAGCACCGTAAGAAATGAAATGCAGAGCATCAACGGTTTAAGAGACAGGCTGCAACAGGCAGACCAAGTAGGCCAAATATGGTCTGGTACCTCAGTCTATTTTTAATCCAGGTCTTTCAGCTGTGCTTTGGGACAGTATCAAGAGAAAGGACAGATGCTTGGAGATGAAGACTGGGAGACCCACATGCCAGGCATGAAACAAAGCCCCACAGATGAGGCTTGATCCTAAAATAAAAAAAGATTCCAAAATACTATGCTGTTTGTATTACACCACCTATTGTGCCAATTTCTTTTCCATGCTCCTGCTCTGAGAGCTTTGAATGCTTTCCACTACACTCAGACCTCCAGAACCAAGCTCATCCTTAGCTGATGACACCAATCAGCCATTCCCCTTTGCTCAGGGCTTTTAGACTGCGTAGGAAGACATGGACTTTGACTCTCAAAGTTTATCTTACTTAAGTTCACTACTGATGTTTGACCTCAGGCTTCCAGACCACTGTCTATTAACTCAGACACCACCGCTAATCTCAAATCATTCAATCTGACTTGCCCGCCAGAATCTGCTAAGTTTCTATGAAAAGGTGCTCCCACCTAGTGTGTTAGAGACCCCATTACATTGCTGCATAACATCTTACCAACCAGACGAAACTCCCGTTTCCATGAGGGACCTTTAAGCCACCCCATATTCTCCGTTACTTTTGCAATTATCCTAAAGGCTACTAATCTGAAAAGCAGGAAAGCCCCGCCATCTGAGCACACCTTTTGCTACCTCGCTCTGTCCTGCCAACTGGACCAAGCACAGGCCTTGTTCTTAAAAGCAAGGAGAGACCATATCTGTCTGGATGAAAGAACTTCTGAATCATCCCATGGGAGCACAGGCTTCAAAGTCAGCAGCTAAAAAATCCACCGGCTGTTTGGTCTGGGGTATCGCCTTCACACACATGACAGCAGCTGCACTTGTCAGTCACAATAATGGGAGGGAAGGATCATACATCACCCGCGACAACTTTTTGCTCTATTAAAATTAGCACTGTTGTTTGAGCAAGACAACAAAACAGTGAAAGGAAAAGATGCCTTAAAGCATAGCAGTCTAGTCCACATAGACTTAACATGTATGTCAAACAAGTAATAACCAGTGTATGTGATAGACAAGATGCTTGATGTTAGCTGTAGGCATTCAAGGTGAAATAACCAACCTGTTCTGCTGTATTTTAATAGCATGCTTTAGCTTGAGTAACTACTGAGCCTCCTTCCTTCCTCTAGTTCCTACATAATTAATCAGCATACTGAGGAGAAAAGTTACAAGCAATTATATCCCAAGGCAGCCCACAGAATCAAAATAACTTCATACAGAAGGAGTCCTAGACAGAAGGATAAAGGGACTCAGAAAATCCAGGACCCCGTGCATATGAAAGCCTGGCATGTGAAAGGCCCTTGGCTGAGGTGCCTTCCCCCTCCCCCTGGATTTCTTCATGTGCCACCATCTGGGATCCACTGGGTTTGATCAGTCCCAGCCATAGCAGCAGCAGCAACGCACTCATCTGCGCCCTTACCCTTTCCCAGCTAGCTACAGTCTGCAAGCCCAACTCTGCACACTCAGTTTGCACATCTTTAACCACGTCAAATGGTCAGACCAGACGCACCCACCTGTTTCCAACAGCCAGTACAAGTGTTACATGTTATTCGGCCTGTTTCTCAGATAACCCCTGCCAGTCAGGCTCCCTCCGTAGCCTCCTGGCAACACTGCTGCCTCCCAGCAGTCTCCCAGCAACGCTCCCTCCTGCACAGATGGGCTCCCAGTCCCTCTTCGCAGGCTAGCCAGCCTCCCTGCATGCTGTGGGCTCCTCGGAGCCGGCATTAGTTGATGAAACACAGAGCTCGGCCCTGCAGCGCCACGGAGATGGCTCCTAATATGGAAGAGGAGCAGGGGGGTTGGCAAGAGCTTACATCCAAGGTCAAGGCTCACATCATTTCCATTAAAAAGAAACACTCCTAAGCTCTGGGCAAGGATGGGAACAGCAAAAATACACGGGGAAAACCACTGCCCTGTTTTATTCCTCGTTTCCAGCTTTCCCATCCAACTGGCAGTGCTCAAGATAGCTGTTTGCTGGCGACAGGCAGCCCAGATCTTACAGGTTGGAACGACATTGGACAATCTGGTACTAAAATGATGACTTGCATTTCTGCACACTGTACCAACTCTAAGTTTTATTTCCAGCCTGATCTCTTCTCATCTACATTTGTGTTTGCTGGAGTAAGGCACCTGAAGTTCCTTTTACACACTATCAATGTGCTTTACAGGATTTGTACTCTTTTTCTTCTTCAAGATGCTGAAGTTGCGGCGTTCCCAGGACAAACTCAAAGATATCTTACCGAAGTTATAACCAGCAGTGTCAACTGTGCGGCCACTGCCAGTGTAGAAGGAGCAGAGGTGCACGCCGGGAACCATGCACACTCGAGCTGGCACTATCAGTTCTTCCAATCACTGGCACTGAATTCACTCAGTACTTACAGGGGGAAAAATAATCTCTACAAGCCAAACACCCAACTACAAGTAAAACTGAAAGCATTAACAGATTAAATCCACCCCTGAGCACTGAAGGCTCTTCACCATAAGGCTCTTTATTAGGAAGTTAAGTCTTAACAAGTGGCTTAAGGGGTGGATAAAGCCTTTCCTGGGATAATCTGCCAACATGTTGCCCGGTGCCAGTTCCAGGCCATGGGAAGAAGAAAGCAAAAAAATATAAGAAGGTGAAAATTTTTGTTTGGCAAATGGATGCCCAGTAGCTGAGAGGTCCTCTCCTATCTTTTCCCCCTGAAGCTCTCTGCCATCTTCAGAAAGTCAAAGAAAATTATTTTTCTACTCTGCTAGCTTCCTGAAAACAAAACCACATTGGGATTACACCTACAATGCATGTGCTCACCCTAATCCTTTGTACCGTCAACCTTCCAGAATGTGCCTCCATCACATTCATTTGAACTGTTTGCCAATTAACACAAGGTAATTAACACTTTTGTAAATGACTATCATCGGACAATGCCACCATGGTAAAAACACCATGATCCCAAGAACTACTGCTCTTTGCAGACACCTATTTATGAGGAGAACATGCACAAGGGGAAGACAGGAACCTAGTGATGGAAGGTCAGAAGCTATGCTTTGTTTATAATTTTCTCCTTTTTAAGTCTACCACTGATTTACTGCATACTTAAGAAACAGCCAGCAATCTAATCAATGGCTGCTTTTTCCCAAAGCACTGTGCTGCCCTCCTGGCTCTGCACCCTTCTGCACTTACTGCAAGAGATCCGTTCTGCGTGCTGGCCGTGTTCGTGCTCTGCTCTCCATGTGGCTGCGTGCTTCCGTAGAGCGTCAGATTGTGCTCGCTGGTCTGGCCTGCATAGTCCTGAGTGTGTGGCACCCCATACTCTGTGGGAATTCCATTCTGTGGGGGTGGCGGAAATGGGATTGTGGTGAATGGCTGCACCATTGCATCAGGAGTTGCTGCTGGCTCCTGGTTACCCTGAAGAAAGGGAAAAGGAGAAAACAGCTTTATACTACAGAAGATTGATCAGAACATCAGCCTGAGAAACAATATACACACACGTGTTCATGTGAATATCCCACCCACCACCACCGTAATATTGCACAATCTTCTATTAACTTCTTTATTAAAAAAAGCATGCCTCACTCCTCTGAACCATGACACTGTTTCCTTAATCTTTTTTGGGAAACTTTCTCACTACCGGGTGGCACATGGAGAACAAATTATGGGGCTTGCAAATTGCATACCCCTGTAATCTCACACAAGGCTTTACGCCCAGTAAGGCATTATTTTGGAAGGGGGAAGAGGCACTGAAACATTGGAATGGAGAAGGAAACACAGACAAAAGAACAGGGTTCTTTAATATGCCTAGAAGTACCATATCTGGGTCCATCTCCTCCAGCCTGACCCTCATAGCTCTGCTCACAAGCAAGCATATCGTGTGGTTCAGAGCACACTCTTCTCTGTTGTGTTACAGTGAGAGAAAAGTAGTACTCATTTTAAAACTGATCTGTGCAGCAGCCCCCTCCTTGCTCTGGCAGCACTGAGTACAGCGCACGGGTGCTCAGGTACTAGTCGCTGGAATATCCCATTTGCTTTGTGCTGACTGTGCAGAAGACACCAAAGAGCTGTGGGACCCGAGTTGAGAACACAAGCCTGGAGCATGCTCACTCTCTCCCCAGTCCTGAGCATCACTGCCATCACACAAGGTTATTAGTTACCCACTCTTCTCTCAGCTTAGGGTATCCCACAGGGACCTCTATGCTAGGACAGTGCACTTTTTAGCAGCTTTTAACACTGCCTTAGATGTGGTTGACACCAACCAGATGACTCAGAAACAGACAGCTGACCATGCAAAAGATATCCCCAAGAGACAGTAAAAAAAAAAAAAAAACCACCAACCAAACTTACCCCACCATGCCTGAAAACCACCCGAAGCAAACACGAAAGCATGCAGCCCTGCAGCCACTGCAGGGATCTCACTGAGGAGGGAGCAGGGAGCTGCATTCAGCCACCTGGGGCAGAGGAGAACAGCCTTGACATTGAAACCCAACCCTGGGAAGCCTAGGCTGCTGCACTGCTCCTACTGCTTCCACCGCCGCAGCAGAAAAAAAAAAAAATCCATGGAAAAGATTTATGATAGGAGGGCTGTTTGATTTATGTTTCTGTCAACAGTCTAATCCTGATTTTAAATTTTGGCTGCTGTTCCAGCCCTGGGTCCTCCCCCACAAAGCCCGGAGGTGCTCGAGCCTATTCTGACACCAGCATGCTTAAATCAGTGGAGTAAAGAGAAGCAGACCTTATCCTGCGGATAGGAACGGCAGAGTAGGAATTACCAAGTAGCCTTTCAGTAGAGAGCATACGTGTCCAGTGAAGCCGGACAAACCTTTCAGTCCCTTTATCAGCCTACCTGCAGCTTTTCCTTCTGGGCAAAGGAAACAATGATAAATGCAGCACACCTCCAGCCAGCACTGGGTCATTCAGACACTGGCTGAATCCCAAATTTGCTCTGACATTAGTCTATCTGGTCTGCCTCCCCTGGGGGCCACGTGGCCACGCGCTCCCGCAGCTGGGGAGAAGGAGAGGGAAGGGCATTCAATACCACTTAGCAGAGCTGAGCTGCAGCCTTGGACCACGCCAAACAACGGACAGTTTCATTAACTAAAGTCCAGCCGCTGCAAAGCCTTGCTGCCTGCAGAAACACAAAACTCCGCAGCCTTATCTGAGAAAGAAAAATTCAGGCAAGCATGCCAGCCACGGCCAGTGCTTGGTTCCTTGCACGCACTCCCCTCAAGCCTTTGCAGCCCTGTGTCGCGTGCTAGCAGCTCTGCGGAGGTTTTTCACACACCAAGCACATTTTCTGAAAGCAGGACAGGGGGTTCTACCCCCACCCTCCCACCCCCCCCGCCAAAAGGAGGGCAGCTCCACCAGCCCTCCACTTCTGCTCACTCCTTTGCCATTCTCAGCTTCAAAGCAGGGAGCTTCTGACTTGACCTAAACCATCATCAAGATGTGCAGGGCGAGTTTTACAAACAGGAGGGAGGAGAAGCTGAACGATGGCTATCTCACTGCAAACTAGGTATCAGCAACCTCATAGCTCACCTACTCAAAGTATTTATCCCCTGTCACGACAGCTCCACTCCATCCACATACTGCCTCCTTTTCAAGCTCTTTTGCTTACAATATTTCATTATATCCAATTGTCTGCGTGCTTCCATACAGCCCATGTTGCCTGCCCATTTCTTGTGTTTAAAATAGGAGCTAAATGTGAAACTGATTTCTTTTTTTCTAAATTTCAAAAATTGGTAGGGTAACCCCTGGAAAGATGCAGTAGCAAAAACTATTTCCAATTTTCTTAGAACAACCTAGATTTACAAGCCCGTAGTACTCCGGATAGGAGGAAGAGAATGCTAATTAGCCACAAACAAAACTTATTCTGCCGTCCTCTCAACGGTGTAGGGCTGCTCCCCAAAGGACATGGCTCCAGCCTTTTGTTTAATCTCACTCTTAGATTACTTAAAATGCCAGCCCATAAACCTTATATAATTTTATTTTCAATGTTTTTACCCCTCAGTTAATACTGTTCCTTCCAGTTTAAACACAGTTCAACCTTTTAAATATTTTCTCTCCCTTCTTCAGTTGTCTACAAACATTTGAAGGATGAAAAATGCTCTCTTTCTCTTATGTTGCTTGTGGTGTTTTGATAATAGATATTTATTTTGAGCTTAACCACACCTTGCAAGCCAAAATATCCTGGTAACTTTATTACTTCTCTCTGACCTTCCTAACATTTTCAAATAAGGGATTTCTGGTGCAGAATGAAATGTTTTAATAGCATTGTCACTTCCCTCCCCCCCCAATCACACTAATATGCAAAAATCCTACCTTTTATTACAAATGTATCCTTAATTTAATGTCTCAGGTTATCTGTAGATCTATCATCATTATACTTGTCCAGGTTTCATCATCCCACGGAGTATCTGTATCTCAAATTATTTTTCTCTTGATATGATTATGTACACATTTCCTGTCTGAATTTTTTTTTTTTTAATTTTAAATTTCCTTTGATGCTTTAGAATTACTTTTCTTCTGTTTCCACTAGTGTCTACAGAAAAGGACTCCCGATGAGATCTCTGCAGGTTTCACGGCATGCTGATATCCTCCAAACCCAGAGGAGATTTTACCTCTTCTGTTATTCTACCAAATTTCAACATTTACACAACACTTCATATTTTCAAGAACTAACACAGCAAAAAAAAAAAAAAAAAAATCCCATTTATCTTCAAACACTACTTTCCCTACTTCTAACTCACCAGGGAAAATCCTGCAGTCAGAGGCGCTGCTTTCCCACTTCTGAGGAGGTACAATGAACATGGAGAAACCCCCAAACATCCTGGTGAAGGTACGTACATAGGAGAGACTCAACTGAAAGTATTTTGTCTATCCAATCTTGACAACATACCTCACTGCATTGCCAGTCCTGCCTGTTTTAGCTCATGAAATTCTCTTAAACATTGACCCAAATGCAACAACAGACTGCGGTGGACATGTCCAAGAGTAGTCACCATCCCCGAACACATGTAAGGATGCCATCACAAGACTAGGAAAGTCCGGCTGGAGCTCCCCACAAAAACTATTGCTGTCTTCAACTTGTGTGATGGCATGAAATAAGTCTTAACTAACGTTCAGGAGCAGACAGACTCTTCTCTCAGGCACAATGCAGGGTGGCTGCAGGAATAGTTTCGGCAGTTCCAGGTTAACCAATTCCCTCCATGAGTTTGTGCTGCCATGCACTGACCCACACTAGCTGTCATCCCATGCTCACCAAACTGGGAAAGGCTGTTCAGTGCAACTCGAACTCAGCATAATTAACACACGCTCCTTAAAAAAAGGAAGAAACTTCAGTACAATATAGAGTAACCTATAGTTCAAAGAAAACCAGCAATTCCTATGTTTTCTATTCATTCTGTTGCTCTGCTCCCACAGAAATCACTCATCCGCATCAGGTAGGAATTCAAAGCAGCTCCCTTCTTGCAAAACGTTGACATCTGATTCATCAGCACCCAAGCCCTCAGGGCACAAGAGGGATATGGGATACCCATCTGAGCTCCCCTTTCAGGCCCCTATTCTCAGCCCTACAAAGGTCCAGCCATTCCTCGCAGGTGCCAACTTCCTTCCTTTAGGTTAGGGTTTTGCCTACACAGCTCAGTACAAACCCATCCCACATTTTGTTTAAAAAACAAATTAGCTAAACCAGTGAAAAATCCCTAATGGGGACACATTTCTAAGAGTTTACACAGCTTTAACTTAATTAACAAACTTTGTAGCTCCAAGCTAAGCGGAGGAACGGTAAGTAACCACACACAGTGGTACCTTGCAGAAGGCTGGGAGCTGGGGACCATGTCTCAACGAAGAGCAACGTGGTTCAGCAAACGCGATGTAGGATGAATTCTTTCAGCAGACAGCAGGTGGTGATCCAAGATCACGGCACTGGAGCACCAAGAGCGAACACCAGAAACGCACACAAAGGCCTCCTACTTCCATAAAACTGTCAAAGATCAGTCTGTTTTGTGAAGGGCTGGTTTTGTTTTGCTCATTAAACAGGTGTAATTATAGGGATATGAAAGGAGCCTTATAGCAATGCAGCTCCAGATCCCTTCTGTACTGGTACACCATAATACGCATAGATAGACATTTCCACGCAAACTGCCACAAGGTAAACGGTCTGTGCTGTCCATAACCTTACTGTGAGTCATAAGCATCAGAGAAAGGTGCAGAGAAATGCTACAACATGTAAACATCAAATAATCTCTTAAATATGCCTTTCAACTCTGGTAACCCCCAAATCATTGGGAAAGATGTGAGTATATGCCTATTAGCGTAGCGGCATGGGGTTTCTAATAGGTATGCCTTTGCCGAATTCATTTTATGAAACCTTGAAGCAACTGACTTGCAGCTAATGGAAGGCAATTAACCTGTTTGTGAAGACCAGTGTGTTCCAGGCTATGACTGTTTGCTCTCTGCACTAACCTAATCCCTTTCGTAAACAGCAAAAATGTTTGTAGCTCAGATCTGAAGAGCCTGGCGCAACTGTTCAACCTGGAGCTGCTACCCGCCCTCAGCTCTCTGCATGAAAGGGATCCTTGTGAGCGAGGGGGATGTGGGGACTGCGCCGTCCCTCCTCCGACCCAGGTTACAGCCTTCTGTCAGGGAGGCAAACGTGACACACAGCTCCCGCAGAAACGGCCAAGCACTGCTCCTCAGCTGTACGCAGACAAGAGAGGAAGGGCCTACCACACAACCCTGCTGCCGCAGGAGCAAGAGAATAATAGTAATAAAGAACACAGGCTGGGCTTCCCCCCCCCTTCTCACAGCTTAACACAAATTAAGGTTGCTGTAGCAGGCTCCCCTTCCCAGCCCCTTCTGACACAGCCAGCCGCCCTCCCACCTCCAGCTGTGCACTCCTGCCCTCTCTCCCCTGCCAGCTACAGCGCTCCGTCTGCCCTCCGCTGAGCTGTTTCAGCACATACCCCATGGGGAAAAAAAAAAAAAAAACCAAAAACCTACTCGCTTTTTATTGTCAGGTTAGTTTTGTTCCCAGTTAAGAGTGCTGAAACGGCTTGGCAAGGATTTGGAGGAGAACCAGAGCCAGAAAGGAGAGAGGGTGGAGAAGCCGGGGAGGGAAGGGCCATGGGCAACAGCACTTGGATGAGCTCAGGCTGCCGGGGAGCCATAGTCTCCGCCGGCACGCATTAACCCTCTCCCCGGGCAATCCCACAATTTGCCTGCTGATAACAAACGTATCGGCAAGCAATTTCTTCACAAATGGAATGGATACAAAGCAGCATGAGGGATGCTCCAAGACCCACCAGGAACTCGAGCATTTTCCCTTCCAGAAAACCACAGGCTGAGGCACTGCACCAGAGATAACCCCCAACCTACACTGGTAGCTCTCATGGCACATGGAACCTAAGCCTTGATTTTAAAAATCGTGCTTTTACTCTTTAGGGTCATGAAGATACTCAAACACAAGCCAAAGTGACGTATAGGATGATGAAGCAATGGCTTTCCAACTCCCCAGACATGCCAAAAGAGTGACTTGGCCATGCAAACCCTGCAGGTGCCCACGAACATCATACAAGCTCTTTACCCCAAAACACAATAACAACCCTTTCTCCGTCGTGGCCATTTCATTATGGATTAGTTTCTGAATGGGAAGAGTAGGTAAAATGCCTATGGAAAGGAAGTTTGGAGATGAAAAAGATATACAAAGGATATAACCATCTTGTATTCTTCATCTTTGTACAAACCTGTTCCTGGAGTCAGAGGGGTACGTGACCCTAACCTGACACCCACAGTCCACACTACAAAGGCATTTCTGTTACTCTAGAGAACAAGACTGGCACATCTGCCTGTCTGGTGACCCAGACTGGTAAAATCAACACTCTTTTTCTTGATGTGGGTTGATCATAAAAGCATCTTGAAGAGGATCGCAGTAATAAGGGGGTTTGTATTTCATCTGCACATCTGGAGCTTGTTCTTCATTTGATGACATATTGGGGTAACAGAAAAGGATGCTGGATTTTGACTCTACTACCACGGGCACAAGAGCAATTCCTCCTGAATCCTCCCAAAAGCAGTGCTTTACCTATAGGCAGTGTTGCAAAAGTTCGGTAGAGTTTTATGATAGTGTTGTTAAAACAGAGGAAAGTTTATATATATGCATGCTTTTTCTGAATTTAAGTCAGATGTAATCATTTTAGGAAATGCTTTTTGCATTAGGTTAAACTTAAGCCTAAATAAGCTAATCTTCCACCAGGGGAAAAAAAAAAGAAAAAAAAAGAAAAAAAAAAAAAAGAAGATGCCTGCACTCAAGCTTGCACCTAGCTAACCATTTAAAGGCATGTTCTCTCCAACTTCCTGGTGCAAACTTGCACTAGATTATCTAATCTTGCCCTTCCTTCTTCCTAGATATGGTAAAGCAAGGGAAGAACAAGTTATCTTCCAATATACACTCCATCATTCCAGGCCACCAAAAACTGTTCTGTAAAATAAAACAGCTGGCCTTTTTTTTTTTTTTGAAAAAACACATTTAAGAACTTTACAAAGAAGAAGTTCAAGCCCCTCTTTTTAGGAAAGGATGAAAGAAAATTATAGTCTTATCTTACTCTTACACACAGGAAGCACTCACTCACCCCCATGCTGTCATTATTTCCAGTAATGGTCAACTTTTGCTCTATCCCAATGCACAAACGCAGGCGCTCGGTGCTGAATGTGTACACGCTTAATTAAGAAGCCCCTGGGCAACCTGCAAGAGGCTTCCTGTTGGATATAGCCAAAGCTTTAGAGTTATGCAACATTAATAAGGCCCAGAGCCATATCTACTTACCGGCCTGAAACATAGCTTTCAGATTTTAAAAAAGCACTGATTTTCTGCTCCTGAAATCTATATTATTCCCCCTTCCAAAAAAAAAAAAAAAGTTAAATATTACTGGCACAAAGGCATCCCAACAAACGCTTTCAATCAATTCACGCTCTCTGGGGTTGATTAGAAAGAGAGAATTGTGCTTCAAGAGACAACATCGAGGTCTCAACATCTGTTTCCATTCCATATTAGGAATGAAACTACCTCTGAGAATTATTGGGGAGAAGGGGGTGGGGGTGTGGAACAAAGGAAAAAAGTCACCAGGATGGATACGTCCTCAGCAGCAAAGCCAACAAGTTAAGAGAAAGGCTCAGGCTCAATTTTTTGTTCCAGATCGGTCTTTTAGCACCTACCCTGGCTGTGTTCTTCCCACCTCTGCAATATTCCAAGTGAATATTTTCCACTCCACGTTCATAGTCAAACGTTCTTGGGAAAAAAGATTTCCGTAAGAGGACTAGCTTTCAACAAATCAATATGAAAATAAAGTCTCAAAATATTACAAAGCTAGTCATGGGCACCCAGAGTGGCAGAAGCATCTCCCACACAAGTGAGATTACTTTACTGTCGGGCAAAGAGGGTTAAGTTTCTTTTTCTGGACCAGAATTCAAATGAATCATAGCTAAGAAACAGTGTGCAGCAGATGTGTCACGTATGTTTGATCCAAGCTAACCGCGATTAGCTTTTCAGTGGATTAGCAAACCTATCACACTCTCAGTTGCATGATTGCGGATCCTCACGCAAGGAGGCAGCAGGAACTGGAGGCCGGTGGTGGGGAAGGAGTGTGGTAACTGCTCTTTCAGGAGTGGTCCATAGTCGCATCAGGGCACCTCGGCACTCATGTACATGACGCTAAGATGGCACAGAGGACCTGCCTGTGTTGGTTTTCTGCCTTACTCCTGACCACTAACCAGTGGCTCCTGGTGCTGCTCGGTAAAAGAAGGGCTGCAGAACACGGAAATATAACAGGGAAGAAAATCCCACCTGGTCCCGTTGTAACTCCTGACCAGGCTGTCAGGGTAGTGTCACAGCTACTGTCACCTCAACTAATTCTGCCATCAGATTGCTCACTTCAGACGGCTTTGTTTCAAGGAAGACAGTAGTTCTCCAGGTGATGTCGTATTTCTAAAAAACAGTATCTGCTTCTCCAACCCCAATCAGGTACCTGAGCTGGACTGATAAGCCATTTTTCATCCCACGTCCCTGCTCTGCGAATGGACTATCACCCTGTATCTGCAAGCACATCACCAAATCTCAGTGAGTGTGGAGCGTTATTCCTGCAACCTCAAGAATTCAAACTGCCTTCCTCAATGTTTAAATCCTCATGAAGCTCATTCAGCCCCTTAGAAAGATTTGTATCTACCTTAGTCACAGGAATTTTTCAAAGCCCTTATTATGTGACACAGCTATCTGTAATAGACTCTTCCAGATCTCTATATATATATCCAGCGCTCTTCTAGGAAGGATTTTGAAGATCACTTTTGGCCTCAGGCTTTCCTGTCCCCCTCTCCTCTGCTGTGAGGGGAATGAGCTGAAGGCGGTACCGAGCTGCGTGGAGGTGCTGCTCAGAGCTGACTTGGCTCCCAGAGGATGGACAAACCTCAAAGCCCCGTCAGGCAGCTTCACTTATACAGCACTTACACAGGCCCCTTCAATTCCCCCGATTTCAGTGGCCAGCAGGAAAGTCCTCCCGCCTGCCTGCACTAATTCCAGCACCTCACAGGGAAAAGCAGCCCTGCCTCTGCTGGCAGCACAGGAGGAGGAGGAAGGGAGAAAGCACTGGGAAGGGGAGAGCACATCTGGAATCAATAGGAGAGCGCTGAATACCTCAAAAAGACTGCAGAGCTGGCAGAAACCAGTGAGGAGCCGCGCGTTCGGACGTGACTATGGAGAAAAGGTGGGGGACAAGACAGATACAGCATACTTAAACACAAAACCAGAGCTCCTCTTGGGGCCCTTTTTTTTTTAATGCAAGCAGCTAAATGTCTCAGCCCTGTCACATTTGCACTGCCACTGGCCTGTCGTGGATACGGTCAGAATTCAGTACAGAAGAGAGGAGATGAGATGCACACAGCCCCAGCTGAGGCAAACGGGACTCATCTGTGACTCAAGTGCCAGGACTCAGTAACACAGCAACAATATTACATCAAGCTGCTCTCGAGGTGTGCAGCAGAGGAAATCTGTGACTGACTTGGCACACGCTTGAGAACAAAAATTTGATGGTTTAAAAAAACACAGATTTCTTCCCACAGTTACTTTCCATTCCAGCAATGCATTCTCCTATCTCCTGCTACTCATTTGTTCCAAGAGGAGTTTTCCATTTTCAAGGAAGCCTCCACTATGTGTCCTGGAAAGCAGAGGTTCTGGAAAGGAGCAGAGGGTCATGGAGAAGCAACTCACCAGTGCAGCAGCCTGGTACAAAGAGTGACCACAGTTGTTCGGATATATTACCGCAAGTAGGGCGTGGGAAGCATTGCTACTTTGGTACGTGGCCTCAGCCAAATGAAAAATAAGCTACATGCTTCCACATATGAGTTTTAAAAAGGGAATTAAAGAACTCAAAAGGGAACACGGAAGAGCCACAAAAACAACCACAAGACTGGAAAAAGCCACATGGCTGTACACTGAAAAACTTGAAAAGCCCAATCTATTTTGCTTATAATTTAAAAAGAAAAAAATTAAGTGGCAACTGATTATTTTGTGAAAGTATATTAATGGGGCGGGGAGGGGGGGGGAAGTAGGCACTAATAATATTTAATCTAATGAACAAAGGCATCGAGAAAACCAATAGCCAGAAGCTGAGTCTGATAAATTCAGCTCTGGTAAAAGACACCTTTTATATTTTGTTTACTCATTTCTAAATGACAGTCATTAAGTCAGCTGGTGAGAAGGGCTCAGTCCTTTCCATCTCTTCACACCTTCGTGCTGAAACATTATGTCATTCAAAACAGAGGCACCTGAGTGAGACATAATGGCCTACAATGCACATATAGCCAGAAGAAACGATCTAAAGCCAGATCTATAGGACAATATTCTGGAAAGCTAAGAAGAGCTGGTGGTAGTCGATGCACATGAATTGAAGCAGATTAAACTAAGCAGCAGACACATTTATAAGTAAAATTACTTCACCTTATGGAGAGGAACAAGCTATTGAGAAGTATAGGTGCAGTTTCGTGTACCACCTAATATGATAAACTACCAACTGGCCTCAGCAGCAGTGGCTCTGCTTCCCTCCCCGGCTGTTGTGAGATCTAGTCATGCCACGGCTGTAGCCAGAAAATTAATCCAAACAATAGTCATCTGTTTGGTCATGAACTGAACTGTCTCACTTTATATCTGCCTAAGCACAATGCCCAAAGCGGTGAGGAGGCTGAACATATGGCCAGGGCAGAGAGACGAGGGGGACTATTCTTCTCACAGCAGCCCATAGTTATGCTACATTAAGAGCAACTTGAAAATGCACCTGAAAGCCACTTCATCCCAGAACAAGAGGTTACATGGACATTTAGCATATGTTATTGCCACTACCTGCTTCATTTATCATAGAATCATAGAATAGTTTGGGTTGGAAGGGACCTCTAAAGGTCATCTAGTCCAACCCCCCTGCCGTGGGCAGGGACATCTTCAACTAGATCAGGTTGCTCAGAGCCCCGTCCAACCTGACCTGGAATGTTTCCAGGGATGGGGCAGCCACCACCTCTCTGGGCAACCTGTGCCAGTGCTTCACCACCCTCAGCATAAAAAATTTCTTCCTTCTGTCTAGTCTAAATCTACCCCCCTTTAGTTTAAAGCCATTCCCCCTTGTCCTGTCGCAACAGGCCCTGCTAAAAAGTTTGCCGACATCTTTTTTATAAGCCCCCTTTAAGTACTTGATAGGCTGCAATCAGGTCTCCCCAAAGCCTTCTCTTCTCTAGGCTGAACAACCCCAACTCTCTCAGCCTTTCTTCACAGGAGAGGTGTTCCATCCCCCTGATCATTTTCGTGGCCCTCCTCTGGACCCGCTCCAACAGGTCCATGTCTTTCTTATGCTGAGGGCTCCAGAGCTGGACGCAGTCCTCCAGGTGGGGTCTCAGCAGAGCAGAGTAGAGGGGCAGAATCACCTCCCTCGACCTGCTGGCCACGCTGCTTTTGATGCAGCCCAGGATACGATTGGCCTTCTGGGCTGCGAGCGCACATTGCTGGCTCATGTCCAGCTTTTCATCCAGCAGTACCCCCAAGTCCTTCTCGGCAGGGCTGCTCTCAATCCCTTCATCCCCCAGCCTGTATTGATACCGGGGGTTGCCCCGACCCAGGTGCAGGATCTTGCACTTGGCCTTGTTGAACCTCATGAGGTTCACACAGGCCTAAACTTAAGTTAAGCTTATGCTTAACTTTTAGAGCATCCCCATGTAAACCAGCATAAAGGTGGTTTATACACAGAGAATTTGTCAAGTATCTCCGCAAAGACTTCCCTTTTGTTATAAAATCCCTTTAAAGCCTCTTTAAAGGCCTTCCAGCTATCATATGTTTACCAAATTCCTGCTGTAACCACAAACCAGCATAGACTTCTCCCCTATGCAGGCCACCTGCACGGCTCAAAGGTGAAGCTCGAGGTCAGCAGCGCGTTTGACCACCTTTCAGATGGCTCCTCCTGGGCTGGGTGTCACTAATGCAGCTCCTGCAGCCCCATGCTAAGCAGCATCTTTGGAAGCGTGCTGCTCTCCCTTGTCACCACTGCATCAACACCTTGGTCACATAAAACACGTGTGGGTTTAACAACAGTGACATACTAAATACTCACATTAAATTATTGCATATTACTGGTAGTCCCACTTTTAAACTGCTCTATTTTACTGAAGCTAAATCAATAAACCTTAAAAGCTAAATTGATATAAGAGCATCTCATTTCAGTGGCACGCCTGTCAGCATCTGCAGCTCCATTAATACATTACTGCATGAGTTCCCACGAAATTTACCCCGCCATAATTCCCAGCAGACCTCCACCTTCCACAGCCAAGTGCATTAAAGGTCCCTTTTTTCCCCTCCTCACCCTGTTTGTCTGCTCACACCTACAGAAAGGCAAGAGAACAGGCTACGCAAAACTTAAACCCTTTCAGCCAGTCGGTCTCCCCTTCTGTACATCCCCTTTCACGCACACAGTGTCAGGCTAAACAAAGCCACTCGCTCCAGGATACAGGCCTGGAAAAAAGCATTAGCATCTGGCAACCAAGAGCAGCACCCTGGCACATGAGCCTGAGAGCAAACACAAGTCTCTGGCACGAAGAGGAAACACAGAGACATACACCTGACTGCTCCTGTCAATCTTGCAGTGGGGGAATGCCCGATTATTTTTTTTTTAAATATATTTTTATCATATTACTGAAAGGAAATGCCAGGGACTGCTGCAGCCCCTGTCCCTTGAGGCTCTGCTGCTGCCATCAGGCTGCGCTGCCTTTGCAGCGATGAATATTTAAACAGGGCAATAAATATTTCAGAACACATTCATCCTGATGAGAAATCTACTAGAATAAGAGAGACGAGACAACCACACAGGGCCAGGGCTGCTCCCTGTTCTGGCCCTCCAGCTCCTGCACTGCCTGCCCTCCCTCGGCCCTCCTTCCCTCCAGCCCTCAAGAGGCACCTGAGTGCCTCAAATATTCATGAGCACAGCTCCAGTTACTTTCCAAACAAGTGAAAACACCGTGAAAAAGTAAAAAGGTGCTCTGCTTTCCAGAGAGGTGCAGAACACAGTTACTGCATGCTTTGTTTTCACCTCTTCTGGGGCCTCTAGCTTTTGGGTGTAGCACTCACGGAGAAAATAATTTGCTTTAAGACCCCACAGGGTCTTAAACCTTTTCATATTGCACCTTGGAAGAGCAGAAAACCAAGACCACCACACCCAAATGCCCGACAAGAAAACATGAAAGCTTGTCTTTTCCCCACAACTCCCTTCCTTAATTTCAGTGGTGAATTTACTTGGGCATTTCTTGGTTGCTAGCAGCTCCTCTGGGCTCTCTGTGGGATGCTAACAGATGTACACAACTTGGCCATCACTGGCACAAATAAAATCGGCTAGAAAACAGGTTTAGGACGTAACAGAAAATGCATTCATTTACTCAGCTGTCATCTGCATGTCGTTCATGTACTGAGGGCTATTTTGACTTTCATAATGCAAAAAGCTTATGTTTTTAACTAGGACCTTAGCTATGCTCTCACCTATAAAGAAACATATTTTTTTTAAAAAAACAATGTTGGGGGTAACTAAATTTTTGCAGTAAATTTTGAAGGAAATCAAAATCACATAGAAGACACTTGTTCAGGATCAAATTTATAGGGCCATAAAACCTATGGCCATGCTCAAAAACGGACTTTCATATCAGCTTCCACTGCATATCTCACTAGATTCAAAAGACATAATATATTTGCTGGTCACACAACATATAGAGAAGCCTTCAGAAAACAGTTAAGCCTACTCTGAGTGAAGGGAAGTCAAAAAGACACCCTCACAAAGAGCAGCCAGCAGCCAAAGGGTTATCCCCTAAGTGACAGGCACAAGCTAGCCTGCCTGCCCTGGCTAACTGAGCTGCACCAGGGCATCTCCTTTCCAGGTAAAGGCTGTAATTAAGAGTATATAAAAAGAGGCATCTCTGCCTTTCCTGATGCCCACGTTTTAAAAGATGATGGTAACTAAACCACAATCTCAATGTGTCACATGCTCTCAAAGATGTGTCTTGGAGTGTGCAAGGAGAAGACACTCCTTGTACCTGGATCCTGGCCCAGCTTAAGGAACAAGCTGGGCACCAAATGGTTCAGCCCTGTCACGGCTTGGGCACGGCAAGGCGCGTGCAAGGATATGCGACAACTCAGCAAGGTCTGCAGATGCACAATCTTGGATTAAACTGCTAAATTCGCCTGCAGTCTCATTTCAGCTGCTTTTAGACCTTTGAAGGGGAACAAACGGGTCTTTCCTATGCACAGAAAGGGCCCTGCAGCACATCAAGAGTGAGTTTCCTACCGCAAGTTGGAGCTCCTGCTATTTCATCCAAGGTCCTCATGGTCAAGGGAAGAGATCAAGGCAGCATCCGAGTGCTGCATAGCCTGCTCGGGATGGCCGGTTTCCTATTAATGAAATTCTCTCTCATCCCCCTGCTGTATGGCACGAATTGGCTCCAGAGTGAAGTATTGAGCTGTCAAACAGCAAAACCTCTCTCCAGATTGCATTTCAAGGAACAGCAGCTGCCTACTGAAGAGGTGGATCAAACACCTGCCGCTGCCCTCTGTTCCTTCTGACCGAAGGCTCCTTGAAGAGCAGCAGCAGCCCTCCCTCAAGGCTGGCCATCAGCCGTGCCACCAAAAAGATGCTGTTTATATTAAAAATATAAAATAGCAATCACAGCAGTGTAGTTCAGAGAGTGACAACAATCCTGCTACTTTGCCAGCAATGAGTCCTGGGATTTTATATCTCTGCTCCTAACCACCACCACCACAACTGTCCTTCATATATCACAAACTCAGAAGTCAGACCCAACCTGGCCCAAAAAACACTTCGTACTTTCCTATCCTATTAACAGACCTCATACACAGAGGAAGCAAAATATCCTGGAAGATGAGCAATTACCTCACCAACTAATTTAGAGCAGGAGCCACCATTTTGCAGCAGACATCAAAATAATGAGTGCTCCTCTGCTGACTGTGCAGCTCCATGTTATTCCCATGATGGGCTGCATACCCAGCAGCACACTAACATGGAAAAAAAAGGCATCTGATCCCAGGGCAAGAATGAAAAGATAGTGTTTGCTACAATACAAAAAGTGTTAGGAAGGAAAACAACATTTAATCCTGTGGCTTGAGGACCTCTCATGACTCAGAAAATAAATGCAAACAGATGAAAAAGTTAATTTGGATCATATCAGCCCCACTGGCACGCAAAGGGCAGAGGAGGCACCCTGGGGAGAGGGAGGGAAAGATTTGCCATAGACCAGGTTACTATCACTGACAGCTGACCAAGATACCACAAGATTTCAGCAGACTGCCATTTCTTCTAATTTTCAAAAGTGCAGCCGCCTTCTTTAACAGATGAGGTGTGCGAAATGCGTAACACTGAGGTCACAGAGGAAGGAGATCCTGCAGCACAAGTATATAAGCAGCCAAGATGAGAATCCTCACTGCTTTAGAACGAGCACAATTAACTGAAAACAAGAAGAAAGCAGAAGTGAATTGTTCCTTTGAAGATGTAAAAGTTTCGATCTGAAGCAATGAGAACATAAGGAATCGGAATCGTTTCTCATCAGTCTGAAGCTACTGCATGGAACAGAGACAGACAGACAGTTGCTCTGTCCCACAAACGTGTTCCTTCGAAACAGATATCCCTCTGCAATCCAAAACACTCTTGGCTTGGGAAGCCGGAGACCCAGCTTGCTGGATGGGCTCCACGCAATCATCCCCTGGATGGGCCAGCACAGCCCACAGACATACTTCACCACTGTCAAACGTGAGAAATGTTCTTCAGCACAAGCCCTCAGCACTTGGTTTTAACTTCATCTCGTTTGAAGGGATCTGAACTGGCCCGCTCCACTGGAAGCAAAGGGTAGGCAACACTGAGAACTTACAGGACTAGCCAGGCGCCGAACACAGAAACAGATCAGTGCTCTGTAACCTGTTTTTCTGTTCTGGGTGATCCCTTCCAACTTCATGCATCACGGCTGGTAAAGCTCATCACAAACTAAGCATTGTTTGTGTCCTATTAATTTTTTAGGAAGAGTTAATATTCAAAAGTGGCCATTGACAGCATGAGTAGCAGCCCACAGCAGCCAATGTATTTATCGTTACCTGAAATCCCTTTGCTTTGTTAGGCCTTCAGAATGCACTAGAAGATTCACAGGAAGACTGATACACATGAAAAACTTCCTTTAAATCATTTAAGATTAAATTGCTCTTATAGCTTCCCCTTGCATGTCCAGGACATAAAGCCTTTCTAGAATCCCAGAATTTGGCACCACAGGGTATGAAGGCCACCTGCATTTTATAGCTGTGTTGATCACAGAAGGAATGGTTTGAGCAACTGCCTCTAGCTTTGTGCTCTGCTCCTGCTCATCTCCATGCACTTCAGCAACAGCAGGACTAATGCACCGGACCTTACAGGGGTGCAGAGGAGCAGCTCGCACAGGCACACTAACCCCCAGCAAGGAGTTGGGATGGACACAGCTGAGGGCAATTCCCAAACCACTTCACAGCTGGATTGGCTGCAGGAGGCCTGGCCCCACACTAACACTCTTCTGCTAGAATTGCTGGAATAGTAGCCAGGAGGCTCATCACAGCTCTGCATTTAAATTGTGTCAATCAAACGTGGTTCTTTCCTGCCACCAGCTTCTTTTCTCCTAGATTTAGGCCAGACAGTATCTCAGAATAATTGTATGGTGACACACAGAGCCTCACAGCTAACCTAGAGGCCTACTACACTTTTGAAAGCCACTACAATCCTCTATAAACCCCCTAGAAGAATGAAATTTTATCTTCCTTTACGCTCCTCCAAAACATTAAGAAATTCCTATTACTCAGCTCTAGCTATTCTTCTTCTCTGTGTTACAAATAACATAGCTCAGTTTCCTACCCGCCCACTAAAAAAAGCCACTTTGGCTTTCTGGATACTTCTGCTTTAAACAGAGGTCTGGCTAGGAGACACGTTCTTGGCCATGAGCCTGAGCTGCCAGGCAGGACCCTGGCCACCCATCAGGCAGGGAGGCTTGGAGCTGGCAAGCAGGAGGCAGGGCAGGCATGGATCTCAACGGAGAAACTCAAGTCTGCAGCCTCTGGTGCAGCTTTCTCCTGACTTCTGTGCCACGCTTGCAGTAACTCCTGCAGCTCGTTGTCAAAACCAATTAAGAGTATCCCTAACAACAACAAAAAAAGTCCTGAGAAATCACATTTGAGCTGAATGGGACAGTAATGTCACCGCTGCTCTTACCTCCTCACAGCAGGGCTTGTTTCAGGAGGACCTTCATTTTGTCTACAGCCAAAGTTGCCATCAGGCTGCTCAAAGCTAGTTTCAGACTTGATGGAAAACAGGGCTCAGGGACCTTTAATCTGATTTAACCCGATTTATTTAGATTCATCTCATTGAATAAGACAAGGCATTTAGAAGTCTTGCTTTCTGACGGAGCATCGAGACCTCCACAGTATTTTTTCCACCTTTCTGAAGTCCATGTTACCAGATAAATTCATTCTCACACCCCTCGCAGCATTTTGACTAAAAGTAGCTTTGAAGATCTAGAGTCCCTCGGAAAATTTCTCTTAGGATGAAGGTTTGCAACTGGCTTTGGATGACCTAAATTCTTTCTGCCACCAAGAGGGTCAGTCCCTCCTTGACTACACCTCTTCATCAGTCACACTTAGCATATGCTCATTCACAGTCTGTCACCCATGTCCCTGTGAAGGACACCTGGAGCAGGGAACTGTCCCAGGTTCTCACCACAGCCTCCAGACACCACCTTCCTCATTCCTGTTTCTCACCACACTACACCCTTTACACAGATTGGCTCCATCACAGGTCTAAAGTGACCCCAAAAAAACCATCAACACACACCTCCCAAACCAAACCAAACTTACACAAGAGGGACTCCCAGAAGTATTTTTCCTCCCCTTCCCACCGCTTTGAGACAGAAGAGAGCTTCATCCTGGAACGGGGTGCAGGCAGACCAGAGAACGGTTTTGCAAAGCAAATGTAACAACATTAAACAGCTTCATCACATGCACAAAGAAAAGCAAGGGGAAAAGTTAAAGCAAACTAACACGCATTAAATATTTGAACACTAAGTAAAGCTAACATACCACAATACCTTATAGTCCAACCAACAGGCAACAAATTGACTAATTCACTAATTTCACCAAATTACCATGTTCTTCCTCCTCTACCTCCTGATTCAGGCTGGAAGGATCCTTTGTAAGATCACATAGATCTAAAACTCTGCCTGCTGAAACTCTGAAATCCTTTCTCCTGCTGCCCCACTTATCTCAACCACATTTTACAAAGCAGGAAGGGACACATGCTAGAAAACAAAACCCTTTCTTACTCCTGCTCCCTAATATTCCTGAGTACTTTGCATCATTGTTCAGTTTTAATAACCTCCTTTCATATGCTACAATAGCAAAAATAAGAAAAGTTACAAAGAACAACAAATCAAATTAAGGGTTTCACTCTTCATGGAGGGTACATGAGACAGAGGAGGACTAGTACTATCCAAGAAATCTGAACTCCTCTCCAAGGCATTTTTAAATCGGTCTTTTTAAGTAATTTAAAGCAGGTTTTGCTATTAGGACTGAAGGGAGAGCATAGGCTTCAGATAAGGAGCCTCAGTGAGGCCCAATAGGTGAACGATGGTCTATGCACCGCATATGTCAAACTCTGATTATCTAAATCTTGGTTAATCAAAAGCAATTATCTGAAAGTCAAATATGCCCTCCAAGTCAGATAGCTTGGCGAGACCAGGACTCATAAAGCACATAGAAATCCTAAACTCCACAGGACCACAACTGCAGAGACTATGAATTTTCAGCAGGATAACCGGGAGGACAGTTCAGAGGGTTTTAACCATACTCAAGTCTCCCATACCAAGGGCAGTGCTTCAGAAGGGGCTAGAAGATTACCCTCGCAATTACTCAGACGCTTTTGGTGTCTCCGTGCACCCTCAGATTAGACTCTACTTGGAGTGCAATTCCAGTTAGGTATTTAGAGGCTACTCAGGGTGAAAGTCTCCATTACAGGCAGGGCTGGTAGAGCCAAGCTGGCCAATACTTCCCATTGTAAGACCCTGTTTTCAGTTGTTTATAATTCTGAGAAACCATTCTAACTTAATTTTTTTTCATGCTATCTACATTTGATTTCGGGGTTGGTAATTTTTTTTTGTTGCTTCAGCCCTATCAATCCAACTCAAGAAAGAAGTAGAGGGAATATTTTGTCTTGTTTATGATTAAGGGGAGGGGGACCACACCCCACACACTTTGAAAAGCCTACGAGGACTTCATATTTAACAGAAAAATTTGCATTTCAGGGATCTATATTTAGCAACCATACTAAAAAGCCACCAAAATCTAACCAACATTATAACAAAACTATGGAAAACTACAGTGTGTCTTACATTTTATCAACTAAATCCGCTAGTAAAGCCATATATGATGGTCCAAAAAAAGGCTAAAAACAAGAAAAAAAATTCCAGTATGCAAAACCTGCCAAAAAGGAAAGAACCAATCCGTTCTTCATATTTATCATGGAAAGAACAAATGGTGGCAACAAGCTTTATGTTAAATATTAGGAAAGACTTTGCAATGCTCAGAAAGGAAAGGACTTGGATTGTCAAGGCTGGCAGTGGCATCGCAGATGTTTTTAAGGCAGGTTATTCGCCATCAGGAGCGGTTTAGACACAGTTTATTCTAACAGGAAATAGAGACACTCTTAAGGGTGGCTGGCAGTGCCACTTGCACCCCATTTTCTGTTATTTCATGCTCTTGTTCAGGGCTCATCCACAGCTTCACAGGGGATACAGGCCATGTCCGATCCAGGTCTGGAGATCAATGACAGCAGGGAGATGACCTGTCTCCTGTACTTTGCACCATCCCCTTTGTAGGGATCAAGTAACATGGAGTAGCAGTTACCCACCTCAAATCCAAAAAAACCAAGAAACAGATCTGGAAGTGTAGCGGAAGGAAAGTAAATTGGGACAAGAAGCCTGAGCGCCAGGAGGACAGACTTAGTGATGGGGGGAAAAGGGATAGACCAGACAAGTTTGACTGCAACAGGAGCAGAAAAGGCAAACTAAATGAGGAATGCAAGGAGTGGGTGGAGAAGTTAAAAAAGCGTATGACAAGGAGACTGTAGTGAGGACAGGGAGGAGGAGGAGGAGAAGCAGAGAAAGAATAAGCAGGCCTAAAAATCAGCTGAGAAAGAACTGAAACAATCAAGGTAAAGAAATAGTGTGCCGAAACAGGATGACACGTAACTGGAGAGGAATGGAGACAGGGACAGCATGGACGTGGACTTGCATGGGACAAGCTACTGACCAGGGATCATGAGGAGAGAGTGACAGGAAGAAGATCCATCCACGATGGATAGCAGAGGTGAGACAAGAGAGGTCATGCAGGGATGGAAGAGAGGGGAAAATGTGCCTACTAGTGTACTCTCCCAAAGCCTAAACTAGAGCCTAATACTGCAAAAAGTCACCATTCCTCTGCTGTCAGCAAATATACAAAACCAACTGGCAAACACAGATCAAGCTGGCCTGCACAGAAAATGACAGCTAATTACACATTCAGTGTAAGTGGCAGAGGTCTGTGGGATGCATCTGGGACGGCCAACCCTGCTACTGGTACTTGCAGAGGTCATCGTGGTGCCACATATACTGGAGCTGATAGGGACGGGTGGAGGGTTGTCTGGTTTTTCTTTCCTTTCTTGTGGAAAAAAATAGCGTGCAATCATGTGATTAAAGACTATCATAAATAGACACAGAAATAAAGAGAACAAATGAAGGTTTCTTTCCCAAGTTAAAATATGGAAATGCCCCGGAACTGAAGTGCCTTCCCATTACCATCTTGATAACTCTCAATTCAGTTCGTGAATAATATCGCTCAATGGACAGTTTTGCAAAGCAAAAAAAAAATTAAAAAAAAAATCACATATTTTAAACAAAGCACACTGTTGAACAGGCCCAGCATTTGTCCTGTTTTCTTTTATATAGGCAAAGCGCACTCTATTTTTTCAAAAAGCTTTCAGTTGAGCATTAATTGCTCTAGCTTCTGCGAACCCTACAAAACCAGCCCTTACATCTCCAGCCCTCACTGGTCATAGCACAACCTCCAGCAGCCCAGCAAAAAACCATCCTGCACAGCACAGGATCATAAATAACTCTAGAGAAGCAAACCAAAATACTTCTGGTAGGAAAGTTAACATTTCTGTACTCTGATTCCAGGGAACATGTCAGATAGGAAGAATACCTGACCACATCCTTTTAAATAATATTTGAGAGCAGACTGAGGCAAATTAACCACCTCCTCCCTGGTACTTAGACCTCCAAGGGATGCTCGTTAATGAATTCTGTGACTTTGCAGCTGGGAGACAAATAGGTTAAGGAACTCATTGCAAAGGGGCAGTTAGCTGCACACATCATCTGCTGAAAACGTATCTAAAACAGGAACATTGAGCTTTTTACCTGAAGCAGTTAATAAGACCAGAGTCCAGGTCTAAAAAACATCAGTCCCCCCACTGCAGCCCCCTTTCACACTGGTGTTAGAATTTTATAGTAGAAGGCTGGTCAATACTAATTAAGTGCAATGGAGCCATCATGAATTAATAACCTGCAGGGAAAGACGTTGCTGGTTTTAAGGGCTTCCCTCCTTCTCAACCTTCAACTTTTAGTATTTTTTGGTAGCTCACTACAACCTTTTCACTAATCCAGATATTTTAAGAACTATTAATTTGTGAAGTAACAATAAAACAATATGTTAAATTTACACAGCCTTGTCATCCGAATATCACAGCGTGTACTGTGGCAAACTTAGGCATCCTCATTTCTCAACTCCCAGGTACCAGGGGATTAGTTACCTAGTCGCCTGCAGAAGAAATGCATTAGGGAGCAGCGAGGTTATTTCTAGGACAGGGACTTAAGGAAATGGCACTGCTGTATCAAGTTCCCTTTTACATCGCCATCCTGCCTAGGCAACGTTGAACGCAGCTTCTGCCATCCCAAGGCTGCTCTGCAAGCGCCTACAGCAGTTTGCTTCTACTCCAACGCATCTGAAAGTGTTCAGGAAAGGTGGTAAAGGGAAAAGGACTTTAAAAACCACTCACAGGGTTCTGACAGGCCCTATTGATTTTTAAGCCCTTAAGAATAAGCCCTTCGCAACCAGCAGTTAAATCTCTAAATATCACAAGACCTACAGGCACAACCCATGGGCCCACCTCAAGCAACCATGTCTTTACATCAGGGAAAGTGAGCCGCAGATCTGTCTTTCAATTCCCAGGGGCAATTCGCCTGGAAAAGGAGATTCCTCTCACACAAACCTCTGCCGCTGACCTGGTGTCTGCAGCACTAAAACAAAGTCCTATGACAAACAGTAGAAGGGAAGCAAAAACTAGGGGATATGCACAGGCACAGTCAGGTACCGTGTAAACAAGCACTGCTTTTCGAACGGCAAAGAAAGGGGAAGAGCACAAGGCCGTGGACAGAGAAGAAAGCGATCCCCTTCAGATAGCTCATGCAAGTTTGCAAGAGTAACACCAAACCGAGGAGCAAACAGCAAGGACACCTGGCACGAAAGGAAAGGGAGATGTAATCCTCAAAGCAAGGAAAGGGGTCAGGGGAATAGTGGTAGCTCCTGAGAGAAGTCAGGGAAAATAAAGGGAGCCTTCCACAATGCACAGAAAAAACTTTTTTTTTTTTTAAAACTATTTCTTTTAGGGGGGCAGGGGAGCCTTGCAACATCCAGTTTGCCTGGAGGGGAACAGATCCTAAAGTGGACATAAGGGGATGGGAGGGGAGAGGCTGTTCTGGGACTCGGTCTCCCTTGCAGACAGTTCAAACAAAGGAGGACGGTCTCCTATAATGGGATGCATTGTACATTTTTAGCTAGCACAAGGTGGCTATCGTGACAGGGCTCCCCGTCTCCTGTCTTCCCCCCCTCCAAATACACACCCCCTGCATGATGCCAACATGGAGCGCAGACAAAGATTCGTTTTATCACACCGTTACTGTAATGGGAGGTAGAGAAAGATAGTGAAAGGGAATGAGGCAGAGGAATGAAAAGGAAACAGAGTGGCCTTTAATGAGCAGCCACTGCTCTGATTTAAATAAGATCTCCATTTAAGGAGCTCTACTTTTGTTTTTTTTTTTTAAATTAAAAAAAAAAAATCACTGACTGAGCAAGCAACTTTTGGCTGCACAAGGTTGACTCACAGCTACACACAGAGTCTGGGAGGGAAAGGGTTATGGAAGGGGGAAGGGAAAGGGAAGAAAACCTCTGGAAAAAATGAGGCTGCTTGCTGGTTCCTTTTAACAAGAACATAAATTAGTCTCAAAGCCACAAACGCCATCACCTCCCTGAGCCATGGGCAGAGCGTAGCAAGTCAAACACGTGCCAAGATAAACGGCACTGGCTGGAGCCTCTGAAGGGTGCTGGGGGGTACAAGAGGGGGCATGCTGGCAGGCAGGGCAGCAAAGACGCTTCAAATGGTGCCACAAAATGGAGACTGGCGATCCTACAGCTGCACAAAAGGGGACCCTTCAGATGTTCCTGCCTACACCCACATCAAAAGATAGGAACTCAAGGCAGAAAGAGGGAAAACGGGGTGCTGCAGTCAGAAAATAGCAGCTCTCCCCGGTCTGGCTTTAATTACCGCGAGCAACCCTTCCTCCTCCTCCTCTTCCCATCTTGGAAGGAGGCCCACCAGCAGGCAGCAACTCAGGTGAAAGGCTCCATCGTCGGCAGCAGGGAGGGGAACAGACAATGGCGGGGTGATTCATTACAAAGGCATACATACATATATACACGCACACACACATGCTTGCTTCCAGCGCTGCCGGCTGCCACATGGGCTGGCAGGACTCCTTAAGGAGGCAGCAGCTCCCTTCCCACTCTCCGAGATGCTCGACACCTTCCCCCTCTCCCAGCCCTGATGGGAAACAGATTCGGAGGAAAACGCCAGCAAGGCACTGGGCTGTCCAAGAAAGGGAGGGCTTTGTGCTCCGCGCAAGCCAGCAACCTCACCATGCACCGCACAGAGAAAAAGCCTTTTAGCATATAATTCCCATCCACCCAAGACTCTCTCTTTTATCTGCAATTAGCACATGATGTACTGGACCTTGTTTAACACTCATTTTCACTGATTTAGGATTAAGGGGGATAAGACCAGGGTACTTTCCGTTAATGAATCTGAGCCCTTGCTCTCATTAGCAATTTTGGTTTCTTCTTTTCCAAGCATGTTTCTACCTTCCAGCATCTCCCATTTCTTCCCATCACTGTTTCTAATCTTCCCACCCCACACACTCCCGCCCCTCATGCCTATACAGAAGCCGGTCTCCCAGATTTCCAAGGAAGATGGGCGAGCTCACTCCCTAAAACACAACAGAATGCAGACCAGGCAGGCAATGCTGTCTGAAGACTAAACCAAACAGAGCAAGAGACTGCAGCAATGCTGAACTCATTCCATGGCAATTACCAGCTAAACATACCAACAACATTTACTTTTCATAAATGAAATGCATTCACAGGTTGCAAGTAAGGCCACTCCACTGCTTCAAACAGCACTGCAGAATGGGAATAAGGTGGCTGGGGATATTGTCCTGGATGTGCCACGCTCCTTCAGCCCCACACCCGGCCAAACCTGCAGTGAAGTACTGCTAAGGACCAGCCTAGCAACCCAAATGCTCCCCCTGCAAGAAGCAGCACTATGCTACAGCTGAACTCACCTTCACTGTCTTCCTCAACTCTGCATAAAAGAGCTATCCATTGTTCATTCAGAGACCCCAACTAAGACAGTCCGAGCTCTCCTCCCCTACTAATTATTTTAATATGCATCTTCCTCGGCATCAGCATGTAAATATGCAGCGCAAATCCTGAAAACCTATCCTAGATAGTACATACTCTTAAGACAGTCATAATTCAAGGTCAACCGATACTAATAATGCAGAGTCTTGATGCCTCCTTTCCCACGTCAGTAAATTAACAATTTCTGTGGAAGACAGATTTCCCTGAAGTCTATTAGGATATCCCAGACCTTTAAAGGAGTTTATACCCTCCGCTGTTTCAGCCAGCGCTCCAGCAGAATCCCATCCTCCCCAGCTCCGCACATCTCCAAACCAATCTGCTCATGCTTCAGGGTGCTCAGTCCTAGGCACGCACAAACTACACACACTTGTGTACTGGTGACCCAGGCACTTTTCTGCACCGCACAAACACAGGCTATGTGCGTAACGCTTGTGGCTGAGAGCACGTTACAATACGAGGCTATGCAGAACAACTCTCTGGAATGTGCACGTGCCAATCTGCAGCTTAGGGGCATACACCTCCATCTAACCAGGCACGCTCTGAGCACGCAGCAAGACACAAATGGACCCCAACTGCAGAGACACAGCTTTCCAGCATCATTCGCTAAACTAAATATAGGTACAAAAAGCCTCAGGAGATTTCTGCAGAGCTCTTCCGTCTCAAAACAGAAAGCCTTGGTCCAGATAAAAAGGAATCGGTAATGGAAGGGACTAAATAGCAGAAGCAGAAGGTGGGGCTTGGGAGCCTGGGAAGATACCTTAAGAGTGGACAGAGACCTATTTTTCAGCCACTGACAATCAATGCAAGATGAGAGACAGGAAGGGTCAAAGCGGGTGTCACTGCTTGCAGCAGATTCATTCTGAGCCAGGCACCCATGAAAGCGCTGCCCCTTGCAGTGGGACACACAGGATCTCGGCAGCAGCTAAGGAACAGGGATTCAGCCAGGGCTAAGGAAAGCCAAGAAGACAGTAAGCATCTAGTCTAAAAACCTGCAAGGCTCCACAAAAAAACAGCACTTGTGAAACCCAGACTTGAAGAAAAGTTCCCTCCGGCAGTCCTACCCTCCACCACCTTTGGGAATATCCCCCAAAGGTTTCCAGCTCCGCAAGGCACTGCGGGGCATTATATAATGCCTAACTCCAAAGGATTCCAGCTCCCGATGCTGCTCTCCTCCTCCTCCCTTTGCCCCCTCCCTCCGGTGGCGACTTGCAGATGCCATGCAAAAAAAAAAAGAAAAGAAAAAAAAAAAAAAGAAAAAAAAGTAAAAATCCAAAAACATGTAGCAGCCTTAAAAGGCGAGCACCGTCCGATAAAATCCCCTTCCGAGGCGGGGGAAACGCGATGGCCCTGGCAGCTGGGTGCGCTCCTCAGGAAACGTCAGCTGCTTTCCCCCCGGGAAGACACGGGCAGCCCCACGCCTACAGCTACCTACAAGGGCTTCCCAGCCCTCACGGTGACGGTCGCAGCCGGATGGAGAAATGGCTGGGAAGACGTTCACCTTCGGGATCGGTCGTTCAAAGGCGGGTTTAGGCTAACTCGGGAGCAGAGGCACCCGTGCCCCTCACGCACCTCTTCTCCCTAGAGGGCACTGCGAGGCTGCACTGGGGAGGGGGACCGCAGGAACCCCTTCCCCAAAGCGCCCAACCCGGGTGCCCGGTGCGGCGGGGCTCCCTCCCGCTCCAGCGCCGGGCGGGGGCGGCGCGGAGCCGCGGTCGCCCCACGGGGTGGCGGCGGGGCAGCCCCGCTGCCGGCCGCTCCGCACGGCGCCGGGCCCCCCACTCCCCTCCCAGACAAAGCCGGGCAGGCAGCCGCCTCGGCGCGGCACCGGCAGCCCGGCCCGCCCTCCAGCCTTACCTGAGTTACCATTTTCTTCTTCTCCATAAACCAAAATGGGGGAGCCCGGCCGCAGGGGGGGAGGGAAAAAAAAAAATAAAGAGGAAAAAAATAAAAAAAAAAAAAGAGCAGCCCCGTGGAGGCGGGCGGCGGGTGCCTGCGCTGCGCTGCCTCGCCGGCGCGGTGCCCCCCGAGCCCTTTTTCCTCCCTTTCTTCTCCCGTGTTCCTCCCTTTCTTCCCCCTTCCTCCCTCCCTCCCTCCCTCCCTCCCCGGCCGCCACTCCCCCCGCCCCCCCCGGCTCAGCCAGATGGCTGCGGGAAGCGCCGCCCCGAATGCCGAAGGTAATTAATGCGAGCCGGGACCGCCCCCGCCGCGCCCCGCCTCGCCACGGCACAGCCACCCCCCGCGGCCGCCGCCGCGCCCGCAGCCCCGGCGAGGCGCTCCCTCGCCTGCCCGCCGGGACACCCCCCCCGCCCCCGGCAACTAAGGGGCTCGGCGGAGGCCCAAAACGCGAGCTGGGAACAAAAACGAAGGTCGCCCCGCGCAGCGCTGCTCCCGGGCCGGCAGGACCCCACGGCCTGACCGCGCTCCTCCGCGCCTACCATTCCCAGCGCCTCGGGTCTAGCGGCCAGGCTTCCCCCCCCTGGACCTCAGGAGGCGGGAGAGCGCATCTCCCAGCCGGAGGATGCTCGGGAGATAGCTGTCAGTTTTGCACAGACCTCCCTCCTGCCACAAAGGGGAGAACGCGTGGGTTACACGGCGTGTCGGATGAACCGGAAGCAGTATCCATGCCAGGATCTGCATTTCTTTCAGCATAAAAACTGGAGATCGCTGGACTCCTTCCCAGCTTGCTTTTTTCCCCTCCCATTTATCTTCAGTAAGCATCTGGCCCTTAACACCTGAGCACTCCGCGGTTGGCAACATTTGTTCTCCCGGTGAACTCGTAGAACAGACCGATATACTGCTACCCATTTGGCAGATGGGATCCGAGACGCACCAATTGATTTTTCCCAGCACTGCACCCACGGAAACCCATGGACAGGGCTGAGCATAGGTCTGCCAATCCCCCGGTTAGACAAGAGGACTATGCTGATGCTCCAGTGCTCATGACACAGAGATAAAACCAGCTCAGGCAGGTTGCCCCTCTGATGTCTCTCTTCGTGACACCTGGTACTCCAGAGACTTCCCAGGCTTTTGCAGCAGAAAAGCCAAATTACAGTGCAGTAACACCTTGCATCCCCATGTGCTCTCCTTTGCATGAATATGCCCAATTATAGTTTACACTCAAAAAAAAAAAAAAGAAAACCAACACCTAGTGGGTTTTCGTTATGGGCTTCTGCTTCTGCTACTGCACTGCTCTGCAGGCAGCCCATGCTGACCCACACCGCTCTTCAGTTTCCCAATTTCACTACTGCAAACCGACCTCTGGCTCTGTGCCTCCCTTTCCCTTTCCTAATGCAGTAGAAGGCTTGCAGGAGCACGCATCCCAGCCCTGTTCGCTCCTCCAGCGTGAAAAGCCTGAGGTCAAGACACCGGCAAGCCCTTATGTCCCACCAGAGCATGGAGGCAGAGAGCCACGGGCCAGCCGCCCCGCACAACCAAGCAATCGACCATGGTGTGGGGTCCTCTGGGAAGGAGCCAGCCTCCACAGCTGCAGCCCGCAGGGCTCCAAATCAGAGTCCACATTTTTCTGAGTTATCTCATCCTCTCTGCTAACTTGTATCTTATGATACTACAGGTTTACAGGCAATATTGTAAAACCAGGGAAAGTATTGGATTTTTTTTTTTTCTCTTCTTCTTCTTCCTCCCCTATTACAAACCTGAGATTCTGGAACATGATTCTGGGCCAAGTGTAAATTCCATTTCAAAGCAGCAGAAAACACAGTGACCTCCTTATACCTTTGCCATGACAAAGCACCAAGTTTCAGCAACATGCATCTCATTCACCAGACCTCTGCAAATCACTCAGGATAATCTCCTTATTCTCTCCACTTCACTGTTGCATTCACCTAGTCTCCTCTGTGCCATAGTGGCAACTTCTTGCTTCAGATCTAGGGCACAGACCTTCACGGTGAAGAAACATCATGCTGCCGTCACCCCACTGCTGTTCACCGGATGGCATCATTTCTAATCCACTTTGGCCTTCACCTTAGGAACCTCTAGAAATACTTGCCATCAAAAAGAATCCTCTAAGGAAAAAGAGGTGCCCAACCATGCACCGAACCCTCACTTGCACTGCCTCCCACCACCCAGTTGGTACAACTGCTTTGCTCATGTGCCAACAGAGTGGGAATTTCCTTCAATGTGATCTACTGCTGGTCTCCATCTTTCATCTCCATTGTAGGCCAGAAAGCATCTCCTCCCCCGTGCTTGGAATACATCCACCTTTGCTCCTGTTTAGTGAAAGAAAAGCCGCAATTTCCAATGGATGTGCTCGGGCAACAAGAAATGCAGGTCTGCAGGAGCTCCGATTGCTGCGAAAACATCTGAAATGAACATCTGATACAGAGTTTCAAAAGCTTCAAGAATACCATGGAAAACATGATCAGACTTGATAACACTTGAGGTCTTTGTTATCTTGGGCTCTACTGGAGCCCACAAAGCAACACCTAATAATGAACAAGACTGATAAAATTAATGGGTGAATCTGTGCGACTCACCTTTCCTCACTGAGGGTTGGGGGTTCAGATGTCTCGTGGCCAAGTGAAATCAGTTTGGTGGGCCTCCACTTAGGTTCTCCTACGTGCAAATCGTGGAACCACTGCCCAATTTACTATCACCATTTGCAACCCTCTACTGAGGAAAATCAAAGACTCAAACTGCAGAACATGCTGCTGAAAACAAGAGAAGCACGAGTAGAGCTGAAGGCTGGAAGACTGAAGAACATACAGCTCAGAGCCATGAGATCATCCCTTCCTACTTACTGCATTTATTCAAAAAGCAACGTATTCAGAACAGCTCTAGATGCCAATACTTACGAGTTCTCATGACTTCTCATGCATCACAGGCACATATGCGTTGAAACTTCATTACCGTGCTGTAGAAGTAGCATTCTGAAATAACTATGGGCAAATTTAACTAGCCTGCCTCTGCAGTGCCAGGGCACAGCTTATCATCCTTACCACGCCAGGCAAAGCTCATTGCTCCCATCCGAGCACGTCTGCGCCACTTTTCTATCCTCTTCTGTATTCACCCGGATGTACATGATGGTTTTTGGTTAGCTCCTATCATTCAAATCCTAATAGAAAATAAGCTGGAGAAGGATGTTTAAGCAGCAGGCGCTGGGGCAAGGCCACTGAAATCACACTGGTGAGAGCACAGATGAAGAACTAACCTCTAGTTTGACTAAGTGGTCTACACGTACATTTTCCAACGCTTGGGTTAGTTTAATACCCATAGGACAGGTAGAAATGGAGAGAGAGGAGAAAGCCACAAGTACTCTGCTTTCATCGAGTTTCAGGGTTTGTCTTCCTTTTTCTTTTGCTATGCCTATAATTCCCCTTTGCTGCTAAGGTGGAAAGAAAGCACAGCCTTCGATTTTAACATCCCATTACCTGCATTTCTGTGCTGGCTCAAGTTTAGACAGAGCAAACCTGCCAGCTGGATCAAGGCCAGAGGGAAGAAAAAAAAAGTTTCAAGTGCAAAGAACCAATTTATCAGGAACAAATCTTAACAACCAAAAGACACACTTCTGCTGGTGGATTCTATTCATGTGCGTAATAAAAACCCCGGTACAAGGTAACCTAACAAAATACTCTTTAGTGGCTATCTGAAGTATCTCAGGGTAGATAATCTTCAACCGCCAGTCTACATTTCACGTTTTCTGGATAAATTTGGTGCCTGTGAGGACAAGGAATGCTGACACTGAATAGCCAAGGACTGTGCAGAGAACATCATCTTTCACTTGGCTCCAAAAGTATTTGAGCCCGACCCACAGCCTCTGGCTTCTCCAAGACTCCACACACCAAGCCAGCAAATCTCACGTGTGCTCCAAATATAGCCCCCTCCCCCAGCAGAGGCTGCAATACAGGCTTTGCCCTGCCCCGAGCGCTGCTCTCAAACCCACCCTTTCCTATCACCCTACACATCCTTGCTGGACCTCCAAAAGCGAAAAGGTGACGAACAAGACTTTGTCGGAGGCTTTGTGGGTGGTTTCAGAGGAGGGAGGAGGAAAATAGGCGAGGAGCTGCTCCCGGTGGCTCGCCATCCCTGCAGGACGGACTGCAGTCACACGTATAAGTCACATGCGCCTGGACAATGCAGTAAGGCACGCAACAACAGACTAGTTTGCAGAGCATGGCATTGCTGTCAGCTCAACCCCCCTACAAAAAAAAAAAAAAAGGCAAAAAGGCAAAAATGCAAACCAAAATACACGAGCCTCAAACAACACAGACCTTGGAGTTAAAGTGTCAAACGGTACTGCTCGCGTGCATGAGCCTCAAAGCCCTCTTTAGAGCCTCCGGGCTGCTGAGGCCTGGGTTGCACCAAGCCAAGGAGCCCAGCATGGAAGTAGTGTCCTTCTACAAAAGCAGCACGTAAGCTCCAGTTTTGCCCAAAGAACATATAGAGCAAACACCAAGACTCTATAAAGTCGCCACTGTCCTTTTGCTTACCTGGACGACTGGGTATTGGTAATCCATACAATACACACCATACATAGCCAAAGATCCTCCAGCTAAAGGCCAAATGGACACAGGACTGGAAGCTTCAAACCCGAGTCTCCGTCTTTCAGCCTTGTGGGAAGGACTCTGGCAGCCCTGCGCAGTGTTTGGCTCGGGCCTCTGGGGCCACTCAGGTTGACACTAGCTCAGCTGAAAATAAAAAGGAGCTGCCTGGCTCGGCTCGGCTCAGCCCCTCTCTTCTGGGATCCAGCAAGGCAGCGCTCAACCATAGGCAGCAGAGGCTCCTAAAATTAGAAATCCCCTACTGAAAACGGCCCTGCAAGCCTCGACTGAGGAGTGTCCTGCAACTCCCAGGCAGCAAACAGAGCGACTGCCGGGAAGAGGGGGACACAGGATCTTCGCAGCCACCACCGCCAGGGATGGGAGGAAGCAAACAGCATTTAGGATCTGAAAAGAGCATATGTTCTGCGCTCTAGGTGCGTCAGAGGGAACACTCCCAATCCAGGACAGGGAAAAACATATGGGACTGTTCCTCCCCCACCCCCATACCCTTCTTGCTGTCCTCAGCAGGGACAGGTGCTGGGATTAGCATAGTAAAACCCTTTGGTGTCGGGGAGGGAGGGAGTGGGGAGAAGCCACATTGATATCTCACGCTGAAGGGATCTCTTTCACGAGGGAGTATGCGCCCATATCGTTTAACGCCTCTCCCTCCCTCCACACTTGAGGCGGGCAGGGACAGCTGCCGGAACTGGGGCTGGCGGGGGGAGCTGGGCCCAGGCATGGCCCCCACCACCCCAGCCTTGGGCCAGCGGGTTGCCCCCCTCAGCTGTTCCAGTCAAACTGGGGGTGAGGGGATTAACTCTTCCACAGGGAACTGCGAGCAGTGGGGAGAAGGGGGTAAGGCTGGGCAGGGCCAGTTGTTGTGCCCGTTTTAGGAAGGCCGTCCCTCCCCGTTCCCAGGGAGGAATCCACTCCCTGACTGACGGGGACAGATGGGGAGCTGCCCGAACAGAGGCCGGCAGGCTCACCCTGTCGGCCCTGCGTGCCGTACGCGTTATCAGACACCTGAGTGCCCGCTGCTGATTCTTAGAAGACACACCGTGGCTGGGGGGCGCCGGGGGGGCCCAACCTCCCATAGCAAATCGCATGTGGTTTCACCCATCGCTACGCCAAACCGCACCTGGTCGACACTGGCCCAAACCCAGGCTCCCAAAGAGTTGACAGCCCAAAACCACAAACGATTCCCACCGTCCTCCAAAGGAGAGCAGTGATAAAACCCCTCCCTCCGAAGCTTCAAAAATGAGGATGTTACAGTGATCAAACCCAAGAAGGGGTATCCAAATTTATCCCACCTCCATTTTAAATGCATACGGTGGGTTTTTTTTGCATTTCTGATCTTTAGCTTTTCTGTAGCGCTGCTGTGCACCACTAAACAGCTACCTCAGCCTAGCTCTGGGGTAGCTGCCTTTCCATCATTACTGGTAATTTCCTCCCCCTCAGAAGGAGTTAAACTTAAGGTTTATTTTTTTTTCAAGAGGTTAAATACATGGATCATTATCTAGCACAATCTGCATGCAGGGCACTTTGTAATTTAGTTAAGGGGTGCCTAACCTGCAGCCCTCTGAACCACCCAGCCCTGCAGGACAGCTCTTGGCTCATCCTCTGCTCCCACTGCCCTTTCTTTCTGAGGCGCCTTGGAAAAGGACAGCTATGAGCTGGGTGAGTGGTTACGGCAGCTGCCGCCCACTCTCATCATCTTTCCTAGGGCAACAGGGCCGCTTCTTCCTTACAAAAAGAGCACGGCCAATTTGGGGAGTATAAAGCATGACATTTTCTACTTCAAAAAAAACCCAAACCACAAAACTTTCTATAGCCATTGTTTCTGTGTGAAGATTTGCACAGAGAGAGAAATTAATTGCCCATAAATGGGAAAGCAGCTATGCTTCTAGAGCTCTTCACTGGGGAAAAAGGATGAAGCTCTCACAATGGAGTTTCATCTCGTTCTGCCTTTGACTAGCTTATTTTGCCCCAGACCCAGACCAGCTTTCTGGAGCTCACATCGTGCCTCCTCCGCTTCACCTTCAGAGTGTTGTCTGGCCGCCTCTCAGCACTCTCCCTGCAAGCCCCGCTTTGGGGCACAGACAGTATCTGGTTTCCTCTGAACGGCCAATACTTTTTTTCTTCCTTCTCTTTTCTGTAACTACATGTTCAATAGGTGCCTGCCCTTCATTCTTTTGCATAGCTCGTTACTATGCACTCAGGCAATTTAGTATCTCCAATAACATCTTTTTATGAAAAGACATCAATTTATAAAAACCCGAAGTCTTTTCCACAGCCTGTTTTTGCTACTCCATATTACTGCCCCAGGTTTTAAAACCAAATCCTTAACTAAGTTAAAAACCTTACATTTATTTCACAATTCAATTCTTGTCATTTCCAACCAGGCCTCAGGGGAAAAAAACGTTTCCAAGTCCTAGTGCAGATATCTTACTATCTATAAATAACCATCAAATGAGCAAAACAAAACAAGGAGGGGGAGCAGGGAGCACTACCTAAGCTCTCGTTTTAACTACAGATTCATATAGAACTGCCATGCTTTAAAGTTTTTGATGCAGATTGAAGTACTCTGCCTTAACCAGCATTAAGATACTCGGGTGACACTTCAGTAACAAAGCATCGCGCCTCCTGTGTCCCACAGAAAACTAAATGACAAAAGCTACTTTTAAACTTGCAGTGCCAAGATGGATACAGTAGGACTTTATTCACCAGTAATAAACTACTGAATTTTCTGCAAGGCTGGCCATAATGGCTGGCTTACTACTGCACATTGACTTGCAACAAATATTAGTCAAATATAAGATGGCGCTGCGCTCCATAATTTTATTTTGAGATAAAGGCCCAACTACATTACCATATAACCTGCTATGCACATCCATTTCCAGTAACACAAGTTAGGTAACTGTTATAAAATCATAGCCTTGTTCCTGCAAATGCTTACACATATGAATAATTTTTAAATTATATAAATATTAATACTGGAAAAGACCTCCTGACACACAGAATGAGATCAATTGCTATCATACAACGTCATCTAATCTTTTCATAAAATTTATCAGGCCACATCGTATAACTGGGTTTTGCAGCTACGCTACCCTGGCCAAAAGGCTGCTCTAGAACATCACTCCCCAGCAGCTGGGATCTGTGTTCATCTCCAGCTTAACGTTATTCCTGAGCAATTTCTGTTTTTTCTTTGTTCATGTGCCAGTACCATCCTCTGGCTTAACCGTATTTTCTCTTTCCCTTACAATTAACCTCCCTGATGTATCCCCCCTCTACCCATCTAAACAAGCAGCTGTTCCAGTCTTTTCTCACATGACAGACTTGCTATTTCCCAATCTCTAGAAGCCCTTTCTTGCACCTGATCTAGCCTGTGCTCTTTTTTTTTTTTTTTAAAGACATTACCCAGAGCAACATGGTTAGCTCCTAATCCATTTCACAATTCCAGCACTAAACTCCATCTTCGCTAGCCTCATTCGTATTTTCCTCTGTAGCACCACATCACACGCTGTAGGACCCATCTACAGTAAGACACGTCATCCCATTAAGAAAAATGCATATCAAGTTAAAAAAATTGGCTAGAGACAGACAGGCTGATATGGCACAATCCTATTCTGATGGATTTGTGTTGCCTTTTATCTCATTTTTCATTTGTGTCCAAGCCTTTAATTACTATTGTTGTCTCAAATTTTGCATACAGCTGAGGTTGGACCAACAGGTCTGTATTTATTCAGATCATCCCCCACTGTCATTAGGGCTATTACGCTTCCTGTTCTCCAAATATCTGATAGCACTCCTGATTTGATAGATTAAAACTTGTATCAGATCTGCAACTTCATGAACTGGTTCCTTCATTTTCAGGAACAGGTACCGCTGTTCCCAAGGCAACCCTGCTCCCCAGCCCAGCCTGCATGCACTAGGGTCTTTGAAATGTCCAATGTGGGGCTTCTACAGCAGGTTCATGCCCATTACCCATCCTGCCTTTGCTCCCATGATCAACTCTACCTCCAACAACAAAAGGTTTGTTCGATTTTGTGATCACGACAAGAGTATCCTCATTAACTACACTATCCTTAACACTAAGTGGCCCCACATCTTCCCTTCTTCTCTCTAATTGTATTTTGAGAAATCATCACCCATTTTCTTAGCAACATTTGCAAGGTTGGCAGTTCTCACTTTATCCCTACAGTTCCTGACTTGAAAGGCACAGCAGTCTCTGTTGATAAGTCCTCTTTCCACCCCTTGTAAACTCTCTTTTTGCACCTAATAGCCTTTATAAGGTGATTGTGCCTCCAGTTACGCTGAAGTTTCTTCTTACAAGCTTTTCCCCCTTTACTTGTATCATCAAGAATTTGTATCCAAAGTACCTCTAACAACAACAACAACAACAACAACAACACAACCCAAACCACACACCTCTACATTCAAGTTTCCAATCTAGTTCACTGACTTCATTAAATATTTTGCTTCATGTATCAAAGTTTGTATCATGATCACCCCATCCAAAGGTGGGGACATGGAGGCTTCTAAACAGCTTGTTTTCCTGTAATAGTCATAGCACCAATAATTCACTCACTGTCTCAACAACAGGTGATGATGCTACAGTGTCAAAATCTTTTGACCCTATTATTATTAGCCGCATTTGTTCTCCAGGCTGTATCTGAGAAATTAAAGTTTCTCATACTAATATTTATCTCTCTAATGGTACTGGGAATAATATAATTTCAAGTTTGTATCCGAATCCAATCCTACAAGGGATTACAGCAGAATCACAGTACTCCCTCTGGGACCTCTTTTTACCATTCTTCCCCACGGCAATTTTGACCAGAAACAGATCCTGCATTATCAGTATTACTCTTCTTTCTTCTTTACAGTCTACTGCATACAATACAGCCTATCACCTTTTACATCTACCCTATCTGAACCACACATAATCTTGAATGCATGTTAAAGCCATGATTACTATTCTTGCAGATTGATATTATCCCTATAATATCCAGTTTCATGTTCTGCACCAGTAGCTCTGGTTCCTCTACTTGTTATTTCTAATGCCAGGAGCCTGAAAAAAACAACCCTGGTACGTTTGTGCATTTACCAATCACACAGCTTCCAGCTCCCTCAACTAAGAGTATCACCCATCTAGTTACTGCTGAATTTTATTATTCTTTTTAAAACATGGAATTTTATTGTTTTCCATCTCCTATCTACCCATTGCTTTGCCTAGAGATACTGTTTTACATGCTACTGTAGCAGCATTTACCTAATTTTCCTCTTTCTGTGTACTAAGCAAGGCATGAAGATTACACAAGTTTTTCCCAATGTTCTCAAAACCCAGTATTTTGCTTCACATGCACTGCTCTCTTCGATGTCTGCAGACTGAGGAGCATTTTTGGAAAATGCAAGACCACAGCCCTGGGCTTTGCTTTGCCTGCTTTCTTCAGACTGGTTATAGCAAGCATGCTAAGTCACAATTACAAGTACAGCTATAAGAACATAAGCTAGCCATAGTCTCCCTACGTTTGAAGTGCATCCATGGTAGTTCCAGACGTTCTGCATGTACATTTTTTTTTTTAATTGCTAAAAAACTGTGGTACTGTGGGGACACAACAATACAGCATGGAGTCCGAGATATTTCCATGCTGCACAGTCATTACACCACATTGATCTTTACTAAGAAAATTACACCAACAGTTTCATTTTATAAACTGAATTTATAAAATCTTTAGTATAATTCTCTGTTCTCCAGACAAATTAATCCAAGCCTTATCTAGTTAATCCCACTAAAGAGCTCTTACCTCCGCTGATTCTAACTCTTCATCGCTAGAAGCCTGGCTGATGCTCTTCCTCTCACCCACCAAAAATGGCATCTTTAACAATTAGCCAATCACTACATCTGCTAAACTGGGTCATCAGGGATCTGATGAGCAGCTTACAATATGTCTCTGCTTTTAAAGACTGATGTAAATGTAGGAAGCATGCCAGCAAGCAAGGATGCATTTTCTGGCTTGGTATGTACTGATTTCCATAGCAGCTAAATAGATCAAGCGGCTCAGCCAGCTCGTACCGGTGTTAGACAAACAGCACACAGTACCAAGATTGCATCTTTAGAGCTCCAAGAGATTCTCACTTTGCACCAAAGCAAGTCACATGTCCTGAGCACGAAGGTGGCTTTTGCTCGGTCCAGGTGAGAATTTATACTGGAAAGTCATCGTTTTTCTACAGGGCTACATTTTCCAGGCTGTATTGCTCATTTGGTTTGAACAGGTATAACGTTTTTCAAAAAGCTGCATGGTTTTTTTTCTTCCCAGTTTTAACATAACCAATGACTAGACAAAATTACATATGATCTGGTTGTTATTTTGACCCTGAAATCATTAGAGATTCAAGTGGGGAGGACATAAATGCAGGCAGAGCATGCACAGGAAAGCTCAATATTCCGAAATGGCAAGCAGAAGCAAAGATAATGACAAATAGGTGACTGCATAAATTGTTTTTCCTCATATTACAGAAACCTGGCAGTTTTACACAGGTGTCCTGATCTTAAGAGCACGAAGATCTGGTGGTGGATCAGCTATGCAGGAGAGCAAATAACTCAGTACCAAGCCAGCGCATTCTTTGCGAGTGAAATACGTTAAGCATGCAAACATTGAAGATCAGGAACGAGATGCATTAAGCAGAAATGGAACCAGCAGTTCTGGGGAATGTGGAGTAGCAGCAGAAGCAAATGAGAGCATGTTGGATTAGTGTAATAAGGACATCACAAGAAAGAATTTGAATGCGTTGGTAAAGCCATAGGAACCACTGCTTGCCTGAACCCGGTCTGATTAGTTAGTGCTACTGATTCCTCGTGTTCATTAGGATTAATGTTCCTAAAACACATTAACACAAACGAAATTACCAAAAATATACTTTGAATCCAAGGAAACTAAAATCCCTCTGGCAAAAGGCCTAAGAAGCTCAAACCTAGAGAAAGCAGCAAATACCAGGTTATGTGTAGCAGAGAAGATAGCCCCATCACACTCACTGCTTCTGTCAAGGAAATACCTCAGGTAGACAGTGGAACCTCAGTCATTACATATTCCAGTTTTCATGGATAAAATTCACAATTTCAAGAAAACTTGAGAGAGAAAAATACCAAAGACAATATTTAATAAAATGGAAGCTCTGAAATAGCTCCTGGTTATGTCCTTTCCCCTCAAAGGGCTGGAGATCTCCCTTTTCAATCACCTTCTGCAACACATTCTCCATTTGCAAGGCAATTTACTTACCAGTGATGGAGTTTGTTTGTGTCTGCCTCTACCACTCTAAACACTCCCCATCCAAGCTCTGTAGTCCTGAAACTGATCTAAAGTGGCTTTACAGCTAGGCACCGTGCACGCTCTAAACTGTGGACATAAGATACCCGCGTCCTGTTACCACCCTCAGCTCTTCACTGCATCATCTACGCATCGCTATTAAATATTAATGGTTTGTCTAGACTGGAAAACTAGCAGAGTTTTAAAAGACAAGTACAAATATACAGCATAAAAGGACAGGTCAGAATGAAAAATAATTATTTCTTATGTACCACTTATTTTCAAAGCCTCAGCAAACTCTGCTTTAGGGAAGGACATGGAAAAAGGAAGCAGAGCAAAGATACTATGTCGGTCTGCTAAAGCAGCATATTGCAAGACCTTTGTTTGCTGGACAACTGGCTTTGTTTGTTTGTTTTGTTGAGCTTTCTTACAGACATCCAGTAGAATGGCAGCATTAGCAAGCTCCAGAAACCTACAGACAAAAATAGGACTCGTGAAATCACAAGCCTGGATCTTCCTCAACCAGAAACCAAGCTCTCTGAGTACCTGATCTCCACAGTCATGGCTGTCAAGAGAGACAAAGACTCTTGGTGAAATTGCAGAAAGTAAAGACTCTTGATCCTGAAGTTAGATCCGTGTAGACAGAGTCTTCCTGAACTTGGAAGTACAGATCCTACCCACACCAACTTCAGCTGCCAGACAAGGACCCAGAGTCAATTCAGGCAAAACTCTGATTGCCCAAAGTCTGTCTCTGAAATTATTACAAAGGAAAAATGTAAGGCAGCGATGAACACTCATCTGAAGTTTGAAAAATCCTCTGTCAAAAGACTGTGCTCCCAGAACCAAGGTTTTACGCACGACGCTAGCTAACGAGCTGGCTTCCAGGAAGGCAGGTTTAACAGAACAATAACTCACAAAAATATATTAGCGATTAAGTTGCAAAATAAAGCTGGCAGCAGTCTGGATATACCAGCAGCATACAGAAGACATGACTTCAACTTTCATTTCTACCCCAACCCATTGCTTTACACGCATTACAAAACAGGTTTTAATTATACTGTCTTCAGAAAACTCCAGCACACCTGAGTATAACACACAACAAATCCAAAAGGAGCTTCTAAAACCAGACAGGCTCCATCACCTTAGTTATTACCAGAGGCACAGTATAAAGGGGGAAAAGAAAGTATACACAGATTTTCCAGAAAAAACATATCCGTGTGTTGGGCCTGGGCCTCCTTTCAAGGAGAACTCTAAGTGCTTGGCACTGCTTCAGGAAGAAAATAAGTGTACTTTTGGGCTAAGCCATTTGGCAAAGAAAGTGATCGTAGCACAGCTTTCTTTTGGGACCACTTGTGTATGCACTGATCTTGGTAATGCTACATGTCCATCAAAATGCTTTTTGCCTGTTACATGAAGAAAAAAAAAAAAGGTGTCCAGATGCAAAATTTCAACATCAGAGAAGAGAAGAAGTTTTCTCTTGGTAGTTTAGACATTACATGACAGCCATGCTGCCTTTCTATATTCTTTTGGGGACAGTGGAGAAAGGGGAAACAAAAAGAATAGAGTGGAGGCAGTTTTCCTTCACTACAGAGGCTGCTAGATCTATCGGCTAGCTCCAGAACCTCAGTCAGAGAAAAGCTTTGCCCATTTTGTCTCTCATACTCCCACTTGGTTTTTCACTTAACAAGCAGCAGCAGCTCAATTAGCTGATCCTTTAGGGGACAACAGGGAGATCCAGAAAAGAAAGACTTGACACTTCTACGAAATACAGCAGCTTAAGCCTGAGCATTTCTCCAGATCTATGCTAAGCCTACAAAAATTAAGGTTAATTCCTTAATTAAAGAACTATCTTCCTAAGAATAAGTATTATTAAAAGTCACCAGATGGTAGTATCAGAGATACTCTCACCAACTATTTTTAATTGAATGAATCACAAACTAGGGCTGGACCGCACAGGCGATTTCCCCCGTAGTGTAAGTATAGTTATGCCGTTATCTCAGCCCCACCAGCAGCCGCGAGGCCGATGGTGACGCCACGTGCATTCCCAGTCCCTTGCAAACGCTCGCGGGATAAACCACTTTCACCGAGGGTTTGAGCTAACACGTTTTACCTCGCCTTTGCCTGGGGCGAAGGGAGCACGTGATCAACTATCGCACAGCATTTCAGTACGTGGCCGTCTTAGTCATCTAGCTGAGCGCTCGCTCCCTAACGGAGATGGTTTTGGTATGGATTTTCCTCCCCACCTTGCCTCCCGGCTTATCAAATTGCTTCCACGTGACAAACTAAAATAGAAAAAGGTACTTGTTCCAAGTAAAAGAGTGTCCACACAATAAATTACGCTAGTATCAACTTGAATTTATCCCTACCTTAGAGCAGTATGGCTTCCCAGCTACACAAACAAAAGCAGAATTTGGGGGAAAGGTTTTCTCGGACAGCATTTTGTTCTTTTGACACTGGAGCAAAGGCATTCCCTGCCCAACTTGGTTTAACCAGAATAGCAGAGCAGCTGCCCGCACACTGTAACTGTGCAAGCAAGAGACAAAACATGTCAAAAATACTAAACTAAATTCTTAATTGAATGGAAGTAAAAAAGAAATAAACAGGCAGCACGGTCTGCGTGAGATAGCTGGGTCTGAGACTGCATTACTGGCAGGAACTGAGGAATTGGAGAACCTGCAGCCAGGACCTTTAGCTGCCGCAACAGCAGGTCACCGAATAAATCTCAAGAAATCATTTGGAAACAGTTCCAGTGTGGCAGTATACAGAATATGACACCTTCAGCATAAATCTGCAAAGACAATTTCATGATAGAAGAATTACATCCATCCATTAATTTCTGTAGGCCCCAGTTCAAAATCTTGCTTGACTGCTAAGCTTCAGATGATGAATCCTGCTTTTTCCCCATTCCCATTTAAAAAAAAAAAAAACCACCCAAACTCAGGCAGCTCGAAAGAGATTCAAGAGCAAAATACCAGAAATGCTGTAGTTAAGAGTTCGGTGCATTTGCTGAGTGCACAGAAAGGATCCAGAAATAGCACGCAAAGCTGAGGTTTGGCAAGAACAATGCAGTTCACCCTGAAAGAGGAAAGTCAGACACACTAAATGAATGGTGACAGCAGCAAGTCATGCTTTAATGTAGGGAGTGACCCCAGGGACTACTCTTGTTGGGGCAGAGGTGCTGGTTATTGCTGTGTCCCTCCTCTGGTGGTTTTAGTGGAGAAGTAGAAGGCTGTGGTGGAGAACAGAAGAGGTATGTTGAGGCTATGTCAGCTCTTAGGCAAGAAGTAGTCTTCACATCGCTTTCTGCCTCAGACTAAGACAAAAATAGTAAAAGGCAGCAAACACCTAGATTTCGTTGGGTTGGGTTTTTTCGAAACTTATCTGTTTCTGAGAAAGCAGGAGTGATCAGAACTCTGAAAATCTTTTTCTTCTCACAAAGTCCAAAGACGTGGGCACAGAGGGCTGCTAGGGGCACGTAAGCTAACTGTTACCCACACTTCTCCCCAAAAGCCAAGAGGACAGAATAAAGCCTGACACGGCTCAGTCCAAAGGACTTTCCTGCGGGCTAGCTTCAACTCTCAGCAAGTTCTAAAACAAGCCACAGCAGCTGAAATCTCTGGACAACAACCACCGAGGGCTTTCTCCAGCTGCACCATCTGCACGATCAAGATACCTGCTCTTTTCAGCAGCTTTCTGTGACCTCTACAAAAAAATTCACACGTGTTCATTCACCCCAATTTGCCACTATCTGCATCCTCTGTCCCAAAACCAGGAAGCCATAAAGATGGTTTCCTGGCTTCCATGAAAACCCTTATCTCTGTTTTCTGTCGCTATCAAGAAATCTCCACCAAAGACTTGGCTCAAGTTCTCTGCACACCTCTCCGGTTACTCTGCAGTGGGGCTACTCTCACTTCATGGTAACAGGACTACCAACACAAAAATTAACTGCAACCCCTCTGCATTATCGGCAGCACTCGAACTTCAGCCTCTACGGCTTTATGGGTCTCTTAGCACGAATTTAAAAGAACCACTTATCTCAGGCTAGAGATTCGTGTGTAGGCCAGAGTTAAAGTAGGACAACACTTAAGCTGCATCTCAAGCCCACATTGTAATGAAGCAAAAGCTGCAACTTCAAGCTCTGAAGGGGCACAGCAGGCACACCTCCTGCAACTGCTCTGAACTAGATAACTTCTGAGAAACTTGTATGAATCTTGAAAATCTAATAAGGCTCGACGGCCTGCGACTGAACTGCTTTAGCAGGCAGGTCGAGCTGCAGCATCCTCTTTCACGTACATTACCAGGTCCTCAGTACCGTGCTGGGAATGAGATCTTTTTCTGCAGCAGAGGAATGTGGTAGATGTGCAAACCCTGCAGGAAGCAAACTTCAGAATGGCAGATTGCCAAAGGCATCTCTGGGCGAAAGGAAGAAAAACCGTCACTGCCACCCAACTGCCCCAGATTGTCTGCACTACAGCAGGAAAATACATAACCACCATCAAGATGAAAACAAAGAAAATGACGGCCACATTAAAAAAAAACCAAAAAAACAAAAAAACAAAAAACCCCACCACGTTTTCTGCACATTCTGTTCCTGACTTACCTTCTTTACAATTATGGGACAGATCTAATAACAGCCCCTAGAAATCCAGCTGTCACATTTTGATCGTTTACTGATTGCCCACAGAGATCTAATTACTTCTGCCAGTCCACATGCCTAAAACCTCACGTGGGCACGGCCATTCCTCAGCCTCGCCCCGCCAGAGGTCTGGAGAGTGGAAGCAAGAGCAACGCTAGGATGATCAGATGGTTTTTGGAGCCGCCAAGGTCAAAGTATAGGGACAGGAAGAAGGGTAACAGCTGCTCTACAGCTAGAGACAACAGAATGCTTAAAAACCTAGAAAAATAATTAAATTAACTAATGAGCCATAGTTGGCAAAGGAACCACAGGTCAAGGAAGATACAATTCCTCAGTGGGGGGGAGAGGTGAAGAAGGGGAGAAGCTCTCCCATGTCGGGGCAGAGAGGGACCAAGTTAGCAGCTCCATAGCGGAGCTGTGACAAGGAAGGTAGAGAGAAAGGGACATATCAAGAGAAGAGGTGATTTATTCCAGAGTTTCAGGGCTGGAATAAGCAGTAGAGGATGAATGAAAGGGAATGTCTGTGGTGGATCCAAACAGGAGACAGGAGCTGGATGGCAATGCCACAGGGTTTGTTTTGTTATTGGGTTTGTTTGTTTTAAAATGAAGTTAATAGAAAAACATCAGCAGTTTAAAGTGCTCCAAGCATACAGCCTGCTGCTCCTCCTAGGTTATGACAAAAATTCCCGCCCCCTAATGAGAAGGGCTTCTTGGGATCCAGCAGCCCTCCGACTCTTCACCCCCAGTTGGGGGGCGGAGGGTGTTCCCATATCAGCGGCTCAGCAGCACGGAGCTCCCCGTGCTGGCACCGGCCGCCTGCCCAATTCAGACCTGTAATCTCCCTCGACTTTGATTTAATGCAGCAATTACTGGTAATGTGGTTTGAAGGAGATAAATGCCCAGTACAGGGCTGGCTGGCACTGACGCTCATTCCGCTCATGATGCGAGAACAGTTTTAATTAAAATCCCCTTTATGATAAAGGAGCTGCTTGACTGGATGTTTCTGTGCAGCCCTGATATGGAGCCTCTTCCAAAGCGGATTAGAAATCAAAGTTTCCCCCTTCTTGCTACTGGCAACACACAAAAATAGGGAACACAGTCACCATGTCACCCCTCTGCAATTTCCTTAACCCTAGAACTGCTGGGAAAATGCCCACGTTTGCTTAAAAGCAATTGCTACCTCTTGTCATAGCTCCAAGTGTTTTCCAAAAACTAAGCACCAGGGCTGCTTTAATTAGAATAAACGCATCAAGAGAGGTTACCCTCCGTGATCCAAAACCAGTTTCCCTTCTGTCTGGTTTAAAAGGGAATCAGCTTGGCTACTTCTATGGCAGACCCGTCCCTACTGCCTGTATTCTGGCGAGGAGAGAAATCAGACCCGCAGTGCGCTGGCAAGATGGTAGGAAGTTGGGATCTGGCTGAAAGACTGGAAAAGCAGAAGCCTCTGCTGGGTGAGGCAGAGCAGCACGGACAGGGAAGAAAGAAGGAGCAGCACTGCAAGATAAAGGCATAAAAATTGGCAGAGCGGTGAGGATCCCAGCACAGACATGTTCCAGAAATGATCTGTCAGCTCTTGATCGAGTTACAGCAAATGTAGGTGCAATTTTGGGTTGGTTTTCTTCTTTACAGTATAGGAAATACCAGAGATGAATACATTAAGCACAGCTAGTTTCTATTATTGCAAGTGCCAGGAGCAGATTGTCACAGTGAGAAATTGGCCTTGTACATTACACAGAAAAGGCAGCGCTGGGTTTGGAGGGCTGCAGACAGTGCAATGTGAAGATAAAGAGTCTCAAGTCTGAATGCGCATTATTCCTCTCCTTAAGCCACCGAACACACGTAAACACAAAAAGGCTGATTTAAGCAGCTGAATTTCTCCGTGACCTTCAGAATATATCTGTGGACCATGGGACTGTCCAAGCCTTCTCCTGGAACGCCCCCCTCCTCCTTTTCAGTCTTTGCCTCATCACCCTAGGAGTGCTCCATATTCCCTGAAATTGTCTTCTCCCCCAAAGCCCTCAATGCCAGTCAATGGGATTCCGCTCCAAAAAACCTTTTTCTTTCAAATTTCTTTCTTATTTTAAAGTGGCTCTCATGTTCCACAATTCCCCACCCCCTTCAGACAGCACAATATCAAACAGATGAAAAAAAAAAAAAATCCTGAACAGAAACCAGGAGGGATTCGGCACAACAGCGTGACTAGCTGACTCCACGGGAGTCTGAAGCAGCAGACACCAGACCACCAAAGGCTGATGTGGCACCAGTGTAATGGTAAAACCAGCCTTCAGGAGCACCGTGCTCCTCAACAGGATGAACAAAGGGTAAAAACACCAGGTCAGAAATGGCAACGTGAAGACTTAATGCGGTTTTGCTGGTCCACAAGGGAAAAAAACGAAACCAAAAAAGGCCTGGTATAATTAACAAGATTAAAGGGGGATTTAGGATCAGGACAGAAAAGCAACGGGCCAGATTGATCCTTACAGGATTAAAGCTGGAATCCTACTAAGAGTCCAGTGGTTGAGAGATCAACGCAATGTAATGGGATTAAATCAACATCAGCTTTTGTTTTTACAGAACTGAAGCCCCAGCGCCCATGCTTTTACCTCTTTGGATAAGCGGCCAAAAAGTTGACTGGTACCTACAGACAACCAGTGTGCAGGTCGGCCAGGCACTTCCCCCTTCAGCCCTCTCATGACAGAAGAGCAATAGGTGCTGCCGCTTTCAGAAACAAAGGATGAAAACATGTGGTTTATAACAAGTTGTCCAAACAGGCAAGAAAGCTGAGGATTTACCGAAGTCCATGTTCCGGCCAGCTCTAAATTAACTGGTATCAAGTGTGATGGGATCACCCCAGGACTGACGGATGGGAAAGCCAGGAGGACAGTCCCAGCTGCATTCAGACATGCTGCCGACAGGCAATTGGATTTTGATATTGTCTCTTGCCGGCGAGGAACAAAGGACAACAAAGGACGCAGTATACTCTGCAGAACATATCAGCAAACACATTTAAGACAAATTGTCGCATGTCCCCGTTGCACAACAATATCCAAGAATTACAAAAGTGAGAAAAGCCTCTTTCAGCATGTATCATTTGCATTACAGCTGGTGCAACACATGCAGGCCAGCTGCACCTCTATTCCCCTGCCCAAGTTTCCAAAGCTTGCTGGTAATTTGAGTTGGTAGTGGGGGGGGAGGGAAAGAAGGAAACAGGACAAGGCACTTGGTTCTTTCTAGATATGTATACTATTTTTAAAGTTTTTATTCCTGTAGGAGAGAAAAACATGCATGTTTAAATGAGAGGGTATCCATCACCACCCTGCTCAGCTGAAGAGGGAAGGGGTGTTTATCACACACCTGTTAGCAACAGCTAAACAGCTGCATTGGATAGCAGTGCTCCCATGCAAGGAAAAAGCATTAAAGCATCTCATATTTCTACAGCACTTCTGAGTCCTAAAGGTGTTTAAAAACAGCAGTTACACATACACTATATCAACTCCAGCAAAGTTTTTGCTGCAGAAGAAAAATTTTCCCGATACTAAAATTTTAAAATGCAGATACCACCTGTTTCTTCAAAGATGCCACAATCAATAGCCTCACCTAAGCTGAATGTGCTTCTCCTGTTCAGCTGGTTGGACCAAAAAAAGTAATCGGCATTCACTGCTCCTCCTCACTCAAGCAGCAGCCATAATCTCAGTGTAATAAATTGGGGAGGGGGAGAAATAGCTGAAACTACTGCTGGATCCAACAGGCCTGTGAGCAAAGCTGCTCTGCAGCATTACCGAGATGGTCCTGATGGCGCTACATACCCCACTTATGCTGCCAAATAGGCTTCGCCACCTTCCTGGGCAACGCTTCGTCTTTACTCAGAAGAGTTCTCCATCCAAAAGGTACGTCACGGATGCAAGCAGGCATCACCGTAGTGATTGAGGGTGGGATGAAAAAGGAGGCCGTTACGACAGAAATGAAAAGTTAAAAAATAGCAACAGGCAGATCACACTGCACATTTTCTATTTTCTAGCCACATATACACATTTGAATGTCAGCATTTTTCTGCATTTAAACTTTGTTTCAACACTAGATGATTTAATAAAAGAAGTACAGAGGCGTGTTCCAGTATCATCCTATGCCAGCTCCTTAAAGCACAATGAATAATAATTCCTAAGAATATCTAAAAAAATTGTCACCTGGTCAAAATATTTTCACTTCATCGTTGTCTTAATGTTCAAGATTCAATCAGAGCATTGTGTGGGGGACAGCATGTTTCATTTGAGGCAGGAGAAAAACTAACTGCCTTTGCCCTGGATTTGGCTACAGACCCAAGAACCATCTGGTAAAAAATCAGCCAGAGCATTGTGCAGGCAGTATATTAGTCATGAGATGTAGGACTCTGAGAACAATGAAACCTAAATTTAAGGGACAGACGAGGGAAACTTAATTACTTGTTTAAGCTTCTTCACAGCTTTGAGGAATCTTTAACACTTTCAGCAAAAGAATTTAGCACCGGAGGGCACAAAGCAGAGCCTCGATTGATTTCTTAATTTTCTGCAAGCCCATTTTCACTTCCAGCATGAAACTATCTGCACTGGTCCATCAGCACAGCCTGCCTCTCTGATGCATGGCTGCAGGGTACATCATATCACCCTTGGTATGGAGTACCATCCAGAGCCGCAGTACTGCAGATACAGATTGCAGATCCTCCTCCAAACTGACAACTCCCTAAAGAAACCATTTTGTCTGACCCCACAACCTGACTCAAACTCCTGCTGTACCAGTAGCCCTCGCTGAAGGACGGAGGGATCTCTTCCAGCTAATTGCACAAGCCATCCAGTCATACTTCTGGTTAAGCATGCACACATACGCACTTGATAGCCTAGTGACTGCTTAGAGCTGTGGCAAAAAAGCCATCCAAATTCAGATCCACTCAAAGACCTTTCCTATACCATCGCCATACCCTTGGGGGTTAGGACAAGGGTAAAGTTCTGGCACTGCTGGAATTAGGATTTGCAAATAAGTACCATGGGAAGTGCAGGAAACACAGATGTTCAGTCTCAAATAGCTATTATCTGCACTCTTCCTCAAGCTTTCAGCTGGAAACCAGGAAGGCTGAGGTTTATTCTTTTCTTATTCTCCTACAGTTTATTCTCTTCCTCCCAAGATAAACAGGCTGTTTGGTGAAAAACTAACTTAAACAGGACCCGGTCCCTGTCAGTCTCCCAAGACTCAGACAGGCTTACAGCAAACAGAGTCCCCTGTGCTCATCGCTGTTTGGACAGGTGGGAACAGAGCAGACAGGCAGAAGAGCCACTGGAGAAATTCACGCCGACTCAGCCAGCCTACATCCCTCTAATTCTTTTGTTTAGGCTCATCAGGGAAGGAAATTCTTGAACGTGATGGCAATGTGCTGGGCACTGATTTTACCTGTTTTTATATTAATCAAATGTAGCCTACAGAATAGATCACCCTGATCCCAAATCTCACTTCTCTGAAGCCAGTACCCTAATTTGAAATGCCTTCTCTTTTTGAACTGCACTGGGCTTCCTTGTCTCAGTAGTGACCTTGGCATCTTCCAGGATTACAGGTTTGCAGGAACACAGAACTGGAAAAGATCACCTGGATTATCAACTCTAGTCCTCTAATAACACAGGCAGTCACATTATAATCTCTTTCATAAACTCTTCTTTCTGTTTCCCAAATCTCCAAAGCCTGTATAAAACTCTAGATGCAAATAGATGCAAGTTGCTTTGTCACACTAACCCCCAGAGGAACGCAATGCAGATATCCCCAAACCAGCTGTGCATGGAGCAGCTCGGGTGTGGAAGCAGTATAACCATGTTCACGAGGTGCTGCACCAAAGCTAATAAACCCTATCGAGCAGCAGAACACCCTATCTCAGTAGCAGTGCTGGACAAACATAACTATATTACTTCTGGATTCAAGCTGCTATATATGCATGCCACAGTATGGCACCGCGGGGACTTGCAGGCTGGAGAATCAGCTTACAGGCTACTAGCTCGGGGATTTTTGCATGAGCTCCATTTTATGATTTTCCAGGGCTTTCCTGCTCCGGAGCAAGAATCCAAAATTGGTGTTTATATTAACACAAAGTGCCTTTTACCATATTCACAGAAATTCACCCAGACCTGACCTCTAACATGCATTCAGGAAAACTTTCCTGCACCCTCACAGCCACAGACTCCCAGAGGCTACCACAGCTTAACCTCCCTTAGCGTTGACCACACCGTGCATGCACCTTTTGCACACAGCAACTGCGCACTCTCCATCCCGTCAGAGCTTCAGTTGATGGCTGACGTGTTTATTTGCCATTCCTACCAAACAGGTTCCAGCCAAAGACCTACAGACACAGCCAGAGTTCCCCAGCAATAGCTGCCCCAGGCTTGGCACCAGCACAGAGCAGGGAGGCCGTTTTCCCTGGATAGCCACTTGCTTTGCTGCTATCAAATGCATGCTTTGAAAACCACGCCGTAATGACCGTACTTTTCACTGGCAGTAGCTACCTCTCATGAAAAAAAAAAACAAAACAAACAAACAAAAGACAGACATGGCGTGAGGAAGAGCACGTTGCTAAGACCCAAGTTTGGCAGCAGAGTTGGGTTTCCAATCCCTTGGTGGTAAAGCTGATGAGCTCGGAGCCTAGAGGGAAAAATTATTCCAGTGAATGCAAAGAGAGGCTTTTAAGTGACAAAAAGGCAAGTAAAAGACAGGTCAGGAAGAAAACCAACAAAACACATTTCAAAATGAGCTTGGCAAGCTTACTAGCACTATTCTTGCTTGTATGGTAGATAATTAGTAGGTCTAGGTAAGATCTTCACTTTCACAGGGCTCTAGAGAAATAAATCATTTCTAGTTGCAATAGGCAGCCAGCCCTCTCACAAACACTCAGCATGTACTCTGTACATGGCTGCAAGAAATGAGGAAATTATCTATACCCACTATAATCTGAGATCAGAGCAATGAATCCAGTGCTTTCCTACCAGAAGCCTAGCAACAGCGTGGACCTCCCCTACCTTGGTCCCTCCTGCCTTTGATAGTTTCAGCTGTCTTTGAGCACAGGAGAAGGATGGTTGATAAATTGCTTGCTAGGGCTGCTGCCCCTTCCTTTCAACCTTTCTTGTAACAACAGACCTCCAACAAGGCAACATTCATACATGCAACTCTCAGAACACATCATGCTCTTTAGAAAATACTTGGAATTAAATGACTCTAGATTATATCTTATGACTCACAGTACTCACAGATTCATCTGCTCATAAATGAAAAAAATAGGGCTTTCTTGTCCAGAAAAGGGTTGAACACTTTTCCCACACTCAAAGCACTCTGCTCCTGGCTGTCGCCAGCAGAACGCCTGCCCCCGTGTTGTCAGTACACCCCTCCCTCCGAGCAAAGACCCTCTCGCCTTCGTAGCCCAAATTACCCCACGTCCCATCCAGAGAACTGATGACCAGGAGCCTCTTGAGCAATTCAGGAGCCCAGACAGCTGCAGGCAAATAGGAATGAGTGCGGGAAGAGACAAAGGTAGATTTAGATGGTCCCCTACAAACGAAATGCTCATCTGCAAAAACAGAGCTCCTATATGCACCTCCTATACATAAGGTAAAGTACCCATCTTGAGTTTCAACACTGATGATCAGATGTATGCACTCGAATGGTTTGCAACATCAGAAAGGATATCATACCGTCTCTGCTTCAGAAAGACTTTATACAACTGCATCCTACACAATAGAAGTGTTAAGATAAATAGCCTCTCTTGATATTTAATGGCACAGCTAGTCTGCACCTTCACTTCCTTCACAATGCCAAGCATTAGGTCACCACGACAGGTATTTTAAGTTTCCCACTCTCCAGCTCTCCACAGCCCACAGTCCCCTGCAGTCTACAAGGCCCTCATTTAAGAGTATCCTGCAACAAGTTTCACCCGAGGGAATACAGTTCAGCAAGCAGGAATGTCAGTCTGAACCAAGGCTACACCACCACTTCATTTCAGAGACAGCATTATAATCAGGGACTGTGATGCTGCAGGTAGCCTGTACTTTTGGGTTCAGTATCCACACCATACTACAGCTGCAGAGGAAGGTGCGTTCTCCTTTTTATTTTATTATTTGTCAAATGTGACAGCATTCAATATTGCACAATCTCTTCAAGGAAGATAATTTTGTAACGTGCACGGGGGGGGGGGGGACATTATGGTTGCTGTGGGAACCTTAATTCTGGATTTCAGGACTTGCATATTTAAAACCTTAAATTTAACATTGCATTAATGTAGCTTCATGCATTGAATTAAGGAATGACTCAGTACAAATCTCCATGCATCTACTGAAGTCCTGATGTTCCAAGGACAAGAGGCACAGAACAGAAAAAACACAGCACGGGGAACAAGGAGGGAACGGTGGGGGGGCAACCTGTGAGCAGGGAAGCAAGAAACCAGCACAGCCGAGGCACAGCAAACCCCACACCAAACCAGATCTGTCACTCGGGGCTCCTTGTTCTCACCGCTCAAGGTTATGTAGCCTGTCAGGATAAAGAGAGCTTAAAGCAGAAACACAAATGGGCACAGAGGGAAAGGTTCCTGAAAGGACCGAGGAGGGGAAGATTCCCCGAAAGTAATAGGGTAACCTGTACTGAGAAGGGAAAGATCATATCCAGATAGCACCAATTCACTAATTTTTTTTAATTATGATGGCACGATGCCCGGATGATGCCCTTAAAACCCCTTCAGCTATTCAAGCATTTAACACTTATTTTCCCCACTCCTCTGAAGTTTAACTGCAATGCAAGCGCAGCAACAGCGCTGCCCAAAGTTTAGGGTACAGGCAGAAGCAGCAGCCCACGGGGGGTGGGGGTGGGGTACCGCTCTTTGTCCATTGGCAAGCATCCCAAAACTCAACCCTCTCTTAAGAATCCAGGACAGCGCTTCACCTTTTGGGCCCAAGCTGGTCTTTATGCAGGCTAACATCTCCGCTTTATACTACAGTGCTCACGCACCCCTCACCAGTGGGAGGAGGCGAGACAGCAGGGCAACTCTCTTCAGCTCCCACACTCACTCGCCAGGATCCTCCGCATTTCAGCCGGGTAAGGAACATCTCCATTGTTTACTGCTTATCTAAAATCAGCAGCAGCATGGCTGAATTACTTCTCTTACCCCACCCACCAAACGAAGCACAAATCTTAGCTGAGCCACGGGGCCTGCCCAGCCTTTCTCGCTAAAAGCCGGCACCCCAATTCAGGGTCCCGAATGCCAGGCTGCAGGGGGGGTAGAGGGGAGAAGGTGGACGTGCCTGCCAGCAGGGCCTGCTGGACAAAACCAGGCAAGTGTGCATACCCCAGCGCAGAATCAAGTTACCCTGCAACAAAGATAGTGTGTGTGTATGTGCAAAGGAGGGAAGTCAAATCCTTCTGCCCGGGTTCCAAGGCTCGCTTTGTTGCTAAAATAAACCAGTGTTTGTTCCTGGGAGTGATGGGGACACAGAATCGAAAAGCAGCAGTAGTGAGAGCCCCCACCTTCAGAGTTACAAACAGATTTAAAAAACCAAAAAACCAAAAACAAACCACCACAAAAAATGCACCAAACAAACAAAAACTTGGGAACTGATTACTCTTCACCTCTCGTATCTAGGTAAGGATCCCAAGGGCAAACTGCTGATCTCAAGGGTGCCCAGGAGCAGACAAAACTACACGTAGATGACTAACTGAGCAGCCTAACAGCTCACTGCTCCAGAGGAAATTCCAGTCCTTGCTGAAAGGCTGAAAATATATATGCTTTTATATATGCTTTTACTTTGCTTGCTGGATCTATATAACACTTTACACATGTTTTTCCTGACATTATTTTCCATACTCCACCAGAAACTCAAGTAACCGTGCCACTTCTGGAAAAACAACCTTGCATCCAACTTTTGTTGAAACAGCTTCTTCTCCTAACCCCAAAGCCCTAAATTCCAAAACTATCTATTCGCTCCCTGCTCCTCTCTTAACCTTCAGTGACTACAGATCCCTTTCAGCAGCACACCCCCACTACCTGGGATATCTCTCAGTACCACCAAAATCCCATAAAGCAGACGCACATGGGAACAGTCTTATGCATGGGGGGGGGAATACATATATATATATATATATACGTCTCACAGATGGCAGACAGTGAGCAGCATTATACCAAAAATTTTGTCTCCGAGGCACCTGACCAAAACTGTTCTCTCCAGAGGAACTTATAACTGCAGGAAAAGCCTGCTCGATATGCAGTTAACAGTACTCACTCTAAATATTATTTTTTACAAGGGAAAACTAAAGCCCACTGTGTGTAGAGGCTGCAGAGAGCTAAGCCCAACAGCAAAGGCCACTCACATTAGTGCAGAGTCCTTCAGCTTTCCATTCCTTATATGTGCAAAGTGTGCAAGCCCTCACACACGCTTCTCTACTCACCCAGAGGTACATCATGTTAGCCTGGGTCCTTCAAACCCAGCAATGAGGTGATCCGGCAACGCAAGAGGCACTTCAGTAAGATTGTCGAGACCGAGGTTGGTTGAGGGTTTGTTGGTTTTTTTTGGGTTTGTTTTTTTTTTTAAGAAAAAAATCCGAACGGCTCAGTTTGAGGCTTAGAAAGCGTCTCGCCTCCTCCGCCCCCCTCCTCCAGCTCTGGCTGCTCTGCGCTCTTCTCTCGCACTTAATCTCTCCCTGGGAGTTCCCAGCCCCGTGTGTCTGTACTGGCGTGCACAGCACACACTCTGCATTCGCCTCCAGGGAATTTCTCTCTGTCATTCTGCTTCTAAAAACACAATCTCGGCCTCACAAGATTCTTGCAAGAGGCAGGGATGGGTGGGGTTAGTAATAAATGCAGCCCTGCTCCCAGCGCTGGAGAGTGCTTACTTTAGAAGCGGGATCTTTAGACATGAATGAGGCAGAGCGTTGTCCTCCAAGGTCACTGGGGGGTGAGGACCCATTCCCCTCCACCCCACTAATTGCTTCTCCAGGAATCATCTGCAGATGCAGGAGCTGTGCACGGTGCCATAGGCAGGTTCTGCACGTCTTCATCTACCCCATTAGTCAACACCCAAAATTCGGTCACAATTCAGTAGCTGTATTTAATCATTAACCACTGACAGGCACCGAGGAGCACAACTACAGGGATCCTGAAGGTAAGGAGAAAATCTGTGGTGTGCCAGGCACCCTGGAGCTCCCACAGGAGAAATAACCGCTGTCAGCATGAGCTGGGGAAGAGAAGTGACTCACAGAAAAAGGGGTTAATCTGCTTTCGCAGGTGGCTCTGCATGAGTATTTTACAGACTTGCATATTGCTAAAGGGAAAGCAGCAGCTGGCTCCAGTTCCTCCAAGTGTATCGGGTTCCCACTTGCCCAGAGGCAGCTTCCCCCCAAGTTTGACTGGGGCAAGCGCCCTCTCGCAGCCTTGCGCTCCCAACCCAGTCTCCAATTTCAGGTTTGTAAAACTCTGCTGGTGGGGCGGCAGCCCCAGCAAAGGTGCGCTGAGCAAAAGACACTCTCGCCCCAGCTACCTCGACAAGCTCCAGCAAGCCCTTCCCAGCACGAGCAAATCCTCGTCCCATCCCCCATGCCCGATGCCACAGGACAAGTGTCACCTCTCATCTCATTAATCAGTTAAACCGCTCTTCCAAACTAGGAAAACGGGTTTCTCGCCCCCTTCCCACCTCAAAATGAAGAATCGACTTCCCTCGCTGGGCTCCAAATGCTAAGTTAAAATTGGCCTCTCCTCAAATAAGAAAAAAACCAAAAAAACAAAAAAACCCAAAAACCAAAATCATGGTTTTCATTGAAGCACTGGTCTCCTTGGAAATGAGTTTTGAAGTATTTTTATCTCAGCCAAAGATATAGAAATGGTGCTCTTTCACGTATCACCTCTACTCCCTTCACTTATAGATTACTTAAACACAATCCAGCAGGCTCAGAGCAAAGCAAGCAGCCATGTGGCCTGCCGCGATCCACACGATCCACCCACAAGTCAAGCCCTGTCTACACAGGGCAACAAACTGATGTGCCTCCCATTGCATCGAGCGCAGACATCCCAGGCGTGCTCTGCGCTCTCCAGGCTCCCCTCACCTTCAGCAAGCTGCAAACACACCCTGGGCCAGGCTTGTCCCAGGTACAGGCGCAAACACATGGGATGCCGACCAGCTCTAAGGAAATGCATGACTGTCGTTGTGGTCCTGCATAAAAAGCTAGAAAAAAGGCTTATCATCATGACCAGGATATAGCAGCCACAGGGACATGCTCGTTAGAGACAAGCAGGAAGCCACTCGGGTTTCCAGCCAGGAAAACCCAAGCCCTGCTGCTCAGGGGAAGGAGCAGGAGCCCTGATTCCAGAAGCTTGGATATCACAGGGTTGTTCAACTGCAGCATCCCTCGGGACTCCCATCTGCTCTCACCTTTTAGCATCTGCTCTCACCTTTTAGCATGACTGGTCAGGTCGAGAGGGTGAAAAGCAATGTTCCTAAAGATCACTTACTGCACCAAAGCCTATGCACCACAGTCTCCAAAGAGTGAAGCATATGATCCATAAACCTGTTCTCAAATCCTCCAAGAGGAGCGAAACAGCGGTAATGCTGACATTTGCATCACGGTTAGACACTTCAGTTAACATTTCAGCAGCAGGGTTGCACCAATGGTAGCTACTAGTTCAGCCAGCCTGCAGATTCAGGCAGGCACTTCTGCACCAAATAACCTTGATGGCATTTTCTAGGTTTTCTTCTGATCCAGAATCCTGATCCAAAAATGATCTAACTATCATTTTTATGAAAGCTGAGATTCCTTGTATGCAGAGAAGAAAGTGAGAAGACATGTGGACTAGGTGAGCAAACCCAAATAAATCCTACTTCATATGTATTTCCATAAAAGGCTTGAAAAAGATGAATGCTTGAAACTAAGCTGAAGAGTGACCAACAAGCTCCAAATGAAAAAAATAAATTTAAAAAAAGGGAAAAAATTCTCCTCCTTCTTCCACAGGCTCTCTCATCCTTTAGGCTACTCTACCATGGGAGAGAAAAGAAAAACTTTCAGAATAAGGCTGTTCTTTAATTTCAACAACTGGGACTCGTTACAAATCATCCCAGCAACTCCACAGCTGGACAGGTCACATTCAGCCTCCAAAGCAAAACAAGACCTACGAACCCTCCTCGAATCATCCAAATACTGGCTTGAAATTCATCTGCCACTGTTGCTACTAGGCCACCACCTCTCCATGGAAGGTATATGGGAAGATTCCTGAGAGCAGCTGACTTCTGGTGACGAAATACCCTCATCCTGGAGCACTTCTGGATGAACTGCAAGAGCAGGTTTCTCAACACTCAATATTCTCAAGCAGCGAGAGGAGTACCCAACTGATCAGGAAACGATGCTGCAGGATGCCTCTAGAGGCACCGCTGCTCTGATTCAACAGAGCTGCTGCTGCCCAGAGGTTCAAACCAACGCTAAGAATATGAAGTGTACACCCAAGACTATCCACAGTTGCAGACAGTACTGGTGGCAGTGGGGTAACCATGTTAGCCTCAGATTATAAGCACGAAAAAGATTTACTTGGCCGATATAATTATGTGGGGAGAAAAAGAACCAGATGAGCTATTAGGCCTTTTTTAAGCTTTTATTCAGATTATATAAATTTTCAACTACATTAGCTGGTATGTAAAAGATATCAATAGGAGACATTATTTTTTCTGGAAAATTTATCCTAACAAAATATTCTGTAAGTAGCAAGAGGACAACAGTATGTTAATGAGTCTAATTCCAGAAAAACAAAGACAGACATGACTAAGACAGGCTTCTGAAACAGGTAGCTAGGATCCCCTGCAAATGCTTTGTCTTAATCCTAACAACAGTGCTTTACAGGATCTGTGTCAGGGAACTTGGAAGGCTGCTGTGTGTGGAAATACACATGATCTCTTAGGGATCTTTCCTGTCTCAAAAAGGATTAAAAGCGGAAGGAAAAAGATTTTAAAATTAATCTATACCAGGCTAAGAGAAAAATGTTCAGAGAGCTGTAGCCTAGTGAAACATTGGTCCGTCTTCTCTGATGGGAGGCTGTTGTGTAAATCAAAGTGAAAGAGGAAGAAAGCAGTCTGCAAAGATAGTATTGCTTGTTAGAGAGGTAAGGAAGATGTTAGCAAGTAACAAAAGGGGAAAGAGAAAAAGGGAGCAAGTAACCACCTATTTATATCAAGGTATTTGGCAAATTAAGAGGCACTGGTAAAACAGGGGGGAAAAAAAAATCTACCTGCTTCTGTACCAGTATCAAAAGCCTTAATTACACATAAGAAGAATTGTGGCTGCTCAGTTATGTGCATAAATTCAACCCCAAAATACTGCTGGTATATACGTTTCAAATAAGCCCAATGCTTAAAAAATAATTTACAAAAAATTCTAACTGATTTAGGAAAGATCTGAGTGGGCAAACGGGGAGTAGGTATGGCACAGTTTCAAACTGACATGATCTGTTTCTAGCTGATTGTGTCTCAGAGGCATATGATTTCAAATGCTCGTGGATTAACATTCTAGCAGATAAAGCTCAAGACAGGGTACAAGCTGGTATGTCTGCTACACACTACTGAAATCACATTAGATAGCACGCAGGATGAGTGGCTAGCTAAGCACCTCTTCATAACAGAGGAAAAAAACCTATCTGATCACCAGGAATTTCAAACGGAGCGACGCTTACAGGAGGCATCGGGGGGCTAATGCCAAAGAACACCCTCAAAATTTCTAAATTACAGAAAACAATTTCTTAGTTCAAGAAGTGTTACATTGAAAATGAGCAATTCCATATTAGATTCCATCTTGACAGAAAAGAGCAATCAATCGTAAAAACAGAAATTAGCAGTAGCTTAGGTAAAAATGATTGTGACAATCACATTTGGATATACAGAAGGAGAACAGAGACCAAACCAGTGTATCTACATCTATACTCAGCGCTTGAGTGGGACCAGAGGTACATTGGTGTATTTTTCCTGGACAGACAGACTGCTTATTGGGCTTTCCTGTCACATTGCTACACTTGAATGCTTGTATATATTCTAGCAAGTGGGGGGGGGGGGGGGGGGGGGAGCTGAGAGAAGGAAACAGAAAGGAAATTAGGAAGGGGGGGGGGGGGGGGGGCGGTGGGAAATTACAAGGGAGTCCTAAGACAGGAGGCAAAATCCACAGCCAGAGCTGGAAGATGATTATGAGTTTTTCAAAGCTTCTCAAGAATAGCAACCCCAGCAATCACGTTGACCTGCTACCATGGGGAAAAGGTAGAAACATCCCCAATACTGAAGAAAGACCCAAAGCATTCAATACGTATTTCTGTTCTATATTTGGAGAAAAGTCAGCTGTTGCAGTCTGCGATAACGAAATGCTTTCCATTCCAGCAGTAACTACGGAAGATGTTCCAACAGCTACCCAACAAACAGCACTGTCGTCCTCTTATCTAGCTCGAGCTTAGAAACAGAAGGGATGTAACCAGATAACAAGTGGATTTTAACCAAACTACAGCTGTGAACATATTCAGGTGTGGACACTGAGAAAGGCCTGCAGTCTGCATCAAACTGCATGACCTGCATTTGCAGCTCTAATAAGCCCTAACTACAGTACTAACAGTAAACCTGCTGTAAGGCCAAAAGTACAACTGTGATGCAATGACATCCCCAAATGCAAGTGTTTGTTGGAGCCCATATTATTAAAGCCCTGCTGCTGTTAGCTAAGCTCGGCCAAAAGATTATACCTCTGTCAACACCAGAAGACTGCATCACGAGAGCAGTGCTACCGTTGAAGCCACCAATACCAATTTTCACAGCATCTGAATTTTCCTAGAAGCATCCAGGTTGGAACTCTTCCACTAATGAGAGCTAAAATAACATCCCAATGCTGAGCAAAGCGAAAAAATGAAGTGGGGTCTGATAATGGGAGGTTTGCAGAACAAAGATGCAGGTGGAAGGCCTCAAGTAGGGGAGCGCAAATTAAATTATGCACCTGAACGCACCTGGGAGACCATTTGGATACATGAATGAAAAATACTGATCATAAAAATATCTACTTCTGATGTTTAATAAGGCTTCCTGGCAACCTCTCCTGTAAAACAAAACCATAAAATAGTTTTTAAAAACAGCCTGAACTCTAAAATAAGATGAAGTTCTTTTATGGTTTATAAGTGCTATTGATTCTATGTGCTCCTCTTCACTGTGCAGTTTTCCTTTGCTGAAAAGTGAGAGGGGAGGTACTCTGAGGTTGGGGCAGGTTGAAGAGGGAAATTTCATTTCAAACCAAAGGAAAACAGTTGCTCTCACATCCAAGAGCCAGAACGAGCTTTCACATTTTATGCAGAAGATGGATTCTGACTGAGGATGAAGACTCGATCATTGTCCCACCACGATAAACATTTCAAGGACCACCTACAAAAGGTCTGACTGGAGATGGGAAGGGAGACATGCTCTGCAGCGCTCAGAGGGAAATTCCTCTGACTCAGTGGCTGCTTTCCACAGCTTATCTGACTCCAGCAGAACGTCCCAGCAAGAGAACAGGGGAATCAGACCGCCACTAGTTGTGGGGTTTGGGTATGCCTTGTGTATTGTTTTTTTATTTGGTTTGGTTGGTTGGTTTTTGTTTTGTTTGTCATTTTGGTTTTTTTTTTAAAGAAGATTAGAGATGGGGCTGGGAGCTATCTGAGGAGAGGCACAGAAGGCAGCGCTGGGCACACTTGCAGTTCCTATGGAGATAAGAGGATCTTCTTTGAGGTTGGTTTACTCCTTTGGGTGCCGCTGGAGACTATGCTGGTAGCAGAGTACTGCTCATTTGCGAAGACTCCCTCCACTCAGGATCCTAGCATTATCTCTGATTATCAGAATTTCTGAACCACAAGGTAGATTTTAGATTTCCTCTCAACATCCAAAAGGACTCCAGGAAGCCTCTTTCTGCATTATCCTGTTTGTGAAAGGAAGCAAGACGAATACAAAGTGCATACAATAAATCACCCAGAAAAATACCAGAAATCCCTTTTAGATGTTTTGCCAAGCAAATAAGCCAAACATTGGCATATTACAAGAAAAAAAAAGCCATTTTGTTATAGAGCAACCCATTTCATTACTGGAAAACTGGATTCCCTATTCTCTCTCCTGCAGGTATGGTTCAGCTATGCAGCAAGAAGCTTCTGAAAAGAGATTACTTATTTAAAAGCAAACTATCAAGGGCTAGTTTATCTTCCACAAAAAGCAGAAAGCTTGAAACAATAAAACACCTTGACATGCAAACAAAACCAACAATTTCCAGGGACTGTCCTGCTACTGACTTCACATAGTAATTAAGTCTTTAAATAAACTTCAGAAGGTCTCAATTCGCAGGCTTCTCGTTCAAGGCGGGGGGGGGGGCGGCACAGGAAACAGGTACCAAGAAAAGCTTTTTAGACTTACTTTGGGATTTTCCTCTCCTCACAAGTACGCTCAAGAGCGCTATTCTGGAAGGCACTGTCAATCCTTCAAGAGAATCGCAATAAGCTCATTAACTAGAAAAGGTACATTGCTGAAAATGTGTTCTTAGACAAAAATACACTTTTAAATTAAAACCAAGAACACTCACATCAGCAAAACTAAATTGTGAAGCCAGGGAATTCGAGGTTAAACATTGAAGAGCGTGCAAACATTTAGATGTAAGGAATTCTTACAGCCACAGTATACTGGTTTGGGCATTCATCTGCAAAAACAAAATGGTGATACAACTGCTCCCAGGATATAGCAAACATGAGTTTGGGCAGACAAGTAGGAATTTCCATTAATTACACCTGTCAGCCTTACTATGGCAGAACAGGAGTGAAGTTTGCAATCCCCCAACACCTTCTGCAGAGAAGCTAGCAAGCTTAAGGTCTGCAGGAGAAAAAGTATCTCTGCAGCTGTGTTGCCACCCCAGGCTTGATTTTCAAGCTGTATCTTCTCTATTCTGTCACACCTGGATCCGGTCTGAAGTCCGTACTGAATTGGCATATAGCAAATATATTTAGATACTTGTAAGAGGGGATCAGAATAGGCTCTAACACTGGTATTTAAATTCCTATTTTTTTAAAGTTTAGTTAACTAATAGCTGCCTTAATATCTTCACTAGTAATGTCCAGAGAACAAAGTTTTATCTCCCTTCAATTTTTCCATGAAGTAGCAGAAAGTATTACACAGCAAACTCCAGCAAAAGTCTATTTTTAGTGTCAAATCAGGAGTATAATATCCAATTGAATGGATAAAGGGCAGAAAGATTCTCTATGCCCTAGACTTATTTGTCAGTGCTAATGAGAATATTTATTTGGTTGTGGATTTTGAAGAGGAAGCCACAAATAAAAAAACACAACTCAGCTCCTACCTCAACAACTCATCTCTTTATAGTCCACAAGGGAAGCTATACCAAAGGATGAATTGATGACCTCCAAGTGTTATCCTATTTAAGGTGTGAGACTTCAGGTGGCAAGAGAGAAACTGCTTCAAATACTTCATCAATGGAGCTACAGCATCATTACACCATTTTCTGTCTCCATGCTTACCATGTCAAGTGGCTGTACCACATCAGCACGGCAACAACCCAGCAAATTAAGAAAGGATATGAAGAGGAGAGTATTGCAACAGCGGGGAATGGAGAAGACAGGGTGTAGCTCTCTTCCCTGGACCACACAGGGGTTTATTAATATGCTGAAACATTGACTTAGGCCTGCTGCTGATAAAGGGGAATACAGATGGAGAACAATACCATCCTGCAGAAAGGGACTCCTCCTGGTTTGTTTGTGCAAAGGAAGGTTAACAATGTTAGCGAGTTATTCAGGAAGTAATGGATACCCTCTTGCCCTGAGCAAATTCCTTTTCAGTAACAGTAGTAATTTCCTAGGCAATACAACTATATCAAGGTATAATGGCTACTATATTTATCTACATAGGCCCTGTACTGCTGGGATCTAATTTACTACAGCATAGAAAGCAGTTTACAAATCCTGGGATAGTAAAGTTGCTAGAGACGGGAATAAAATTCTATCCTGTATCGCTTGGCTTGAAGACAGGTTTTTTAACATCCCTTTTTAAGAGTATAAAATGCATTCTCTCCAACTTAGAAAGACTCAAAGACTAATAAACCCCAGAAGTAGACTGCGAATACACCTATGAGAGGGAAGAAATCAGCTTAACAAGTACTACATTGTGCACTTTTTTTTTATACTTATTGTCACAGCTGCTTTATTTCTTCTTTTATTCAAATAACATTCTTTCATTTGACCCTCTGAGAAGAAAAATAATCCATGACATTACCTAGAAGCCTTACATACCTAATGAAGACAAAAATATCTTAAATCTGTGATGTTTTTCTTAGCTGAATGCCTGAAATACAGCTTCAGTATGAGAAATGGCACAAGTATATAATCAGCAAAGAAGAAAGGAGTGACTCCAACTAATGAAGAGGTAACACCGATAAACACTGAACGACATCTCCCAAGAAACAACAAAACTAAATTGTTAAAAGAATTTGGTGGAACACAACATCAACCTGTGATAAGTAAGGGTGAGTGGAAAGAGACCAAACACAGTGTCAGGGGACTGCAAATACTTCTCCATTACCTAACTGTAATGGCGAAATCGCCATTAATAGAACTAAAAGCAAAATATTTCAACAAGGGTATTGGCAGTTGTCAAACCACATAAAGGAACAGCAGACTGTTCAAATGTAAAAGGCATTAATAAAGCATAAGACAAGAGGCATAAATAGATATAAAATATAGAAGAAGATTTCTAGAGGACAGAAATGCTACTGGAAAAATTTAGTTATAAAATACAATATCCCCAACTTCAATTCACAATGATCAGCAAAGGTCAGTTGTCAGAAAAGCAATTGTTTCTGATCTCATTCTGAGCAAAGTGGTCCTCAACCATACCTGCACCACCACCATCTAGCTGGATTATTCTCATGGCTGCAGCAAACAGCTCCCTCCATCTGACTGATTCCTCAGGGAATTATGAGCATAAGACAATTTAGAAAAGTGTGTATATGTAAAGACTAGCCGCACTACTTGTTTCCTGCTTTTTAAGTAGAGATAGTCCATTCTTCAAAGTCTTTTTAGTGTATATATTTAATATGGGCCTTCCAAGAAGGCATGCGGTTAAATACCTACCTATATCTTTTAATAGGGCATTTTGCCATTCTGCAGATCTCACACGCAGTGAGTACTGGAAACGCCAGGAGTTTGTAACATGGGATGTTCCAACAAATTCAGATATATTTCTTGGCACTTGTGTCAACTGACATACTTGAATCAGGAGGATTTTGGCTCTCACAGGAGCAGACCAGCTACAGATCTGGTCTTCAGCATCACTGCAGTCTGTGGGGTACAAGCATACTGTGGCCCTCAAACACCTTCAGTTGAGCTCGTATTAAGGCTGTTCCACCTTCCCTTCTTTCCCCCACACTCTACCATGACAAAAAAAAAAATTTACAGTAATGTAAATTCCATTCTGATGCCTTTTCTGATCAAATCCTGGCAGAATTAGACTCTTCCATTAGAGATTGACTGCAACTTCCTTACTCTTTCGATCCCTTTCTAAGACAGACAAATTGAATGAGTAGCAGCTCCCTCGCATTCGGTTTAGATGAGATGAATGGTATGAAGTAACTATGGCCAGTCAACACATGCAGTTATTGTGCCCTAGGCCCTAAGCAATACATTCTCATCTTATCTTAATCCAAATTTAAGCTCTGAAGTGTAGTCATACTGTGTGACAACTACTGTACCTGCTAGAGAAGCTACTCACTTTGATAACAAAGCTACCAGCAACAACAATATATGAAACTCCCCCCCCGCCCAAATTCCCAGAAAGCAACAGTGACCAGAACAATCTTTTTTCATCCTTGTGTGACCTGAAGAATGCATGTTTTCTTTCAGATAGAGGCCTCGCTATGGTTATCTAATGCTAATGTCACTACAAACTGGATTAGAGACGCCCAGAAACCTCGAAATATGTACATGGATAGTCAACTGTATCCTAATTCTAAGTCTGAAGGAAATCAAATGCTCCAAATTGTGCCTAATGTAGTTAAGTTTGCCCTTTAGGTAGGATAGACCAGTAAGAACATATTACACAGTGATTAGATTAATTCTTGAGTGAAATTCAGAGGGCTGGCTCTATCTGTCTATTGGGCCAGTATATTCAAATTATTTCAGAGACTAGCACTCTTCCCGTGCTCTGCTCCACAGCAGCAGCTGCTCAAGAAATACAGCAGTTCTCTGTCTGGGGTGAAGTTGGCAGCAACTGGGGACAATGCTGCTGTCAGAGTTCAGCTCCCAGTTCTGAAATGCCATTCTATTGGAAATACCAAAGAGCCTAAACCTAGCTACAAGTACTGCAGGATGTAAAATATCTCTATCTCAGCTTTCAACACAAAGCTCCGGAGTCTCATGACATTTACTCCTTTGGCCCCTGTCAGTCTTTCTCCAGACCTTGCAAAGGATTGGATCTGGATGCCATAAATGGTTGGAAAACAAGATGTTCTCCAAGCACTTGGAATTGAGGAGCACTGTTTTAGCTTAGGGACACCGTGGCGAGGAGCCAGTGTGACAGGTGCCCCAGAAATAGAGATGATGATCAAACTGTTGCCAACATTAGCCACTGCTGTCCTCTTGACCTGTAAGAAAGGGTAGCCCATGCTCTCCAGGTGTATTAGGGGAACAATGGACCAGAAAAGGCAAGGAGGATGTGTTTGCTGGCAGTACCTGAAGTCTCTCCTCATTAAAATCCAGCTGTGAAGGAATTTCAGCACATCTCATCAGATACAATCCTACCGGTAAACCTTTATTAGGCCTGGCAGAAAGCATAGCTCAGCGCTGCCGTGACATCAGAGCACAGCTCATCGCAATCCACAGGCACCAAAAGAGTTAAAAACGCAGATTCCTGCTAAAAGTGCCAAGAGCTACGAACCTTCTCCTGTGGGGGCGGCAGCAGCAACTAAATCCACTCCCCAACAATTGGCTGGCCCGAGGAAAGAGAGGCGGGAAAACACAGGTCATGGGGGACAGCCCCCCCAAGTAAATAGCAGCACAGCATCTGCTCAGGTTTTCAGCTAAAATCGGTGAGACAGTTCTCTTCATTTTATCGTCAGCCTCTCGAGACAGCAGCCTCTGACCTTTATCAGGAAGAGCACCCTTGCCCTCTAATCACAGACTTCCTGGAAAACGCAATCTAGCTGGTAATTAATACAGAATGGGGGGGCAGGGGGAGCTTCATAACATCAAATTACCACTGCAAGATTTTTAAATACACCCCCCACCAAAACGGCAGAAGAATTCAAGCATGTTCTCACAAGCCATCTTGCTCCCCTAGCATTATTTAACAGTACTCATCAAAGATTTTCTCTCGCCTCTCCCCCCACCAAAAAGACCTGCCCCCAAAAGTCTTGTTTTGTAGATATTGCCTGCAGCAGCATAGCTTCTTGCTGTGAAAGCTTCAACACAGGTGTGCAGAGCATGACCTGGGCAGAATTACATGTGCCATTTCCACTGGGAAATCTAAGAGACTTATTAAGCCAGGACAGTGCCAATTAATCTACTAATGGAATGAATCAAAAGTGTGTTCCTGGCCCTTTCCCTTTCACATCCCAAAACCTCGGGGGAGCTGAAACCATCTGGCAAATGCCTGCTCCGAGCAACATTATGCTGCTGCTGGAAATACCTCTCCCTTAATATTGAGAAGAATGAAACCATCTTCTATCCACCAGCTATTCTCAGGAGCATCAGCATAGCTTGCTGAGGTAGTCTGCTTGCACGCAGCATCCTTCCCCAGCCAATGCAGAGCTGCTCACTCACCATGCAGGAGAAGTCAGCAGAACAGAAAGTGATCCCATTCATTTACTCAGGGTCCTGCTGAAGCAGCCGGCACGAGCGGGGCAGTGAAGCAGTTACCGTACTCGGCGTAATGCACACAGGCTGCCCTCCCACAGCAGATGCCAACAGCAAGCAGGCAGGAGCACGCTCCCTGCCCAGACTGAGGAAATGCTCCTGCTGAATTCTCTCAGTCCTTTCTTCATGCAACAGGAGTTGCAGGTAAGGTAGCAAGGAGGCGTTTGTTTATGTTAATTTAAAAAAAAAAAAATCTCCTCTAAGCAGGCTTGAAGTGGAGATCTGGCCAGAGAGCTTAAAGGGAAATCAAGATATCAAACACTCCAAAGTTCATACATGATACATGTTATTACTGTGAGACAAAGGGAAGGACTGACTCAGAGATGCTGAACACCCCGCACCCTTTGAGTAATAAACAAGCTCAGGAAGAAACAGAGCTATGAGGCAGCTGTCAAAGAAAGAATCTCTGGCACTTTTAAGATCATACAGGAGCAGAGGAGCCTTCTATGTTATAATTTAGACACACACAAACACACACAAAAAAAAAAAAAGAGAGAAAGGCCCAAGACAACAGCAGTCATACGGCTGTGGAATTATGTAGATGGTAACAACTGGCTTTTGACTGTCACAGAATAACACAAGTACAAGGCAGGGGAGACAAGAGGTCCTCCGTGCCCAGAGGCAGCACAGAGCATGTTTGGACAGAAATCCATCAGGAATTGCCTAACTTGTTATTACAGACTCCCAGAAACAGGAACTCCAGTCCCCTACATTACCATTCCAGTGCTTCACTACATCGAATCAGAAATGTTGTTTTACCCCATAGTATCCAACTCAAGCCTTCCTTGATGCAAATTAAGCTGCCTTCAATGGATACAGTAAATCATCAATCCCCATCCTCCATACTTCTCTACTCTTTTTAAAGAGGAACAAGCTCAATATTTTCCTCCTATGTCAGGCTCTGAGCCTCCTTTTCTTGTTCTTCCCTAGTCTTTTTCCAGACTCTGTCTGTATCTTTCCTGAAGTGCCTAAAACTAGGTACAGTGCTCTGCTCGCTGTGCTGAGCTCTGAAGAGTAACTACCTTCTGCAATTACTTGACACACTTGGACATACATTCCAGGTTTTCAAGATTACAAAAAACAGCACCACATACTCAGTTTGTTATCTCCTATTACCCCAGATCTTTCCTTCAATATTACTGCTTAGCCAGCTATTCTCCATTTTATATTGTGTATACAGTTCCTTTTGTTAATACAGCTTGGTTTTGTTTAATTTTACATTGTTGGCTTTCAGGCCATTTCTGCAATTTACTGTGATCTTTCTGACACCTAATCCTACCTTCCAAAGGCTGCCAGCCCTTCCACATACATATATTCTGTCACTCTTTCATTACCCTGATGTTTGATGAACAGTACAGAAGAACAGAGCAGCCAGGGCAGACCATGTTAAGACTCCAGATCACACACACAGACAAAAGCATGACGTAATTACTCGAAATACAGTTTTCCAATGAGGAGCTCAACCCCTTCTTAATTTCACCTTTCATTTGCCCAGTTTATGTAAAGGTCATGCAGGACTAGGTCCAAAGCCAGTAGCTTTCTCCATCTGCCAGGGCTGCTGCCGTGTCAAAGGAGAAAATTAAATTGATCCAACATGATTGGTCCTTAAAAATTAACAGTGTATGTCTGTTGTTGCCTTAATTTCCTTTAGTAAAGGATCTGACCATAAGCATCTGATCTTTTTCAGCGTCTTTCCAGGTTCTGTAACTACACTGACCAGCTCTATTTCTTGGTATCTCTAGCCTCCTTTAAAAAAAAAAAGAAAAAATAGGATGGAAGAACATTTATTCACACACACACTCCCTTCATTCACTTGAAAGCTGTGAGATTTCATGATATGCAGAATACACACTGGAGACAACTGATCACTCAAGCACAGCCTCTACAGGCCTGAAGGAGGACACCCCTGAACCCTCACACTACTCGTGCGTCCATCTTGCACTGCTCTCTAAGCAGAAGCAGTGCTGTGCAGCGCACGTGCCTTTTGATAAAATGAGCTTGGGCCAGGAACCTGCTCAAGCCAGGGAAGCGCTAGAAACTGCCTGCTCAGGGTCCCCTCTAAAAGTAACTCTCTATTACCAGCACTCCCCCATCAAACATCCCTCCCGTATCTCCTCTCTGCTCACCCCCGAGACATTTTGGAACAGAGCAAAGACCTGCATTACGAAAACCTTTTCCTCCGTGCCTCTTCGAAGAATCAAATCCCTCAGCAGGCCCCGTGGAGGGGTGGCAAGGGGTGGCATCTCAGCCCTCCCTGGATGCTCCCCCGTGCTGGTTTCAGGCAGTGACACATCCTCTCCCCAGCCCTCAAAACTTCCCTTGTCGAGGACGGCCGTCCCGGAAACTTAGAGAGGTCACCCCAAAATGCTTGCGGGGCGCAAGAGGCCGAACCCTCTTCCCCCTCTCTCCCTACGGCTTTAGCTTTTCCCGCCCTACGGCGACGGCCAGAAGCTTATGCCAGGGGACAACCTAAGAGGCAGGCTGTGGGGAGGAAGGAGAAGCGGCCGGGCCGCCCCGGGCCGGGCCGGGCCCCAGCGCCGGCGGGGCGGGGCGGCGAGCGCTGGCCGTGCGCCGGCTGCCCTCTCCTGGCAGCCCGCCGCCAGAGCGGCCCCGGCCCCAGCCCCGCCGGGCGGGCAGCTCCGGCCCCTGCCCCAGCAGGGCTCCCCCACGCAGCCACACTTAGCCGCTGCACCCCCCTCCTCCTCCCCGGGCTCTCCCGGGTGCACCAGGGCAGGACACGAAGGCCACAACCGAACAGCTGAGCCCCCCGCAACGCTGCAGCAGCGCGCGTTTCAGAAGCCCGTCGTGCCCATCAGCAACACGCACGTGCATTTACAGGTATCTAGACATAACTTTTGCAAAGGTATTATAATCCTTCAGAAAAAAAAAGAGATACTAAATGCACACAAACTATTTACATTTTCTTCTGGTTTTTTGGTTGGTTTGGTTTTGCTGTTTTTTTCCCAGTTAAGATAAAAATCCTCACCCATGCAATGACAGTGCAGCTATGCAAGCGGAAGACCCCAAGCCTCCCTCACCTGAGAGCTTTAAAACCACTTCGGTTTCAAGTTACCTGTGCGCAGAACTTCCCCCCGCCCTCCATAAAACATACCTAAAGCAGGGGACTAATTGCCACAGGATGTTTCGGATGCCAAAGATTTTAGATGGGCTCAAAAACCATTTAGACAAATTCAGTAAAGAAAAATCTATCACAGATGACTTTAAAAAAAAGTTTAAAAATCTATGGCCAGGAAATCCCAAAGCCACGGGATTGCTTCAAGAGTACAGAGGAGGGGAAGTATCACCGAATCTTGGCACTGCTCCCTCTGCTTTAAGTACTTGCTATTAGACACTGTCAAAGCCAGAACACTGGAAGGCAGAGACCTTCTGCCTGACCCAGAATAGCCGCTTTCATGTCCTCAGTAGGATGTAATATCCATCAACAGGCTGTTTTCTCTACACCATTTGGTTTTGGTCCTCCAACCGATCATTTTACAGACTACTTCTAACACACATGCCACACTCTCTAGCATTCCTGTAACTTCAGAAGGGAAAGTCTAAACAAGATGCTGTCCCTCTTGCCAAAATAACTGAGGAGCTTGGGAGTCTCCAAGACTCTTGCAGACATCGGGTAACACTTCAACGGTCAAAAAGTACATTGTGGGAGAAAAAGTGGTCTCCTGGTCCTCTCCCAAGAAGGATGACTCACATCTCCTCTCTTTAACCCCAAGCAGAGATGAGAAATTGCTCGAATCAGAGGACTCAAACATGAAAGGAATTTGTATTACATCATCCAGCCCATTTCCTGCCAACGCCTTACAACCCCAGAGCTTTGGCCGGACTATTCATCAGCAAGGTAATCGTTACTTCCCTTGAGAAGCTCTTTATAGGACTGAAGGAGCTTATTGTCAGGAAGTCTTCCCACATATCTGAATTAGATGCGCTCCTCCTTAACTTCTTCTCATACAACTCTTCTCCACGTGGTTATTTTTTCCTCTCTTACTGAGTAACAGCGAGGCACACATGGGTATGGAGCTCGCCAGAGGTGTTTATGAAAGGGATTCACGGTTCTGTAAGGAAAGGATTCCCTGCCTAGTATTCAGAGAGGCTAGAAAGGCAGCAGACATGAGGCAAAAGGGAAATAAATATACGGCCAGAGTGATCTGTTTTCAGGACTTGTGTCAACTGCAAGACACCATGCTTCCTGTATTATTTAAGGGTTTGATGGTAAGAAATCAGCTAAACGGAAAGGAAATGGGAGATTTGGGGGAACGTGGCCAATATAAGCACAGCAACTTGGTTCAGAGTGAAATTTCAGAAAGCAGGTTTATAACAAGCTCAGTTATTTAGTGGTGTCTGCATTACATTTTTTTCTAATCCCAATTCCTGAATCTTTCCTGCAGTCTCTTAGGGATGTAGTTGGGGCTTGAGAAAATAAGGAACCACTTCTTAGCACTTCAAGTGATCAACCAACTCTCTTACCAAGACAGTTCTGGATTTGGGGGAGAAGTATTACTAGATTAGTCTCGGGAATCTCCTCTTTCCACTTCCAACTCATCCATGATTGTGGACGTGCTTGAACTTCAGTCTGTAACCAACTCCTTCAATTTTTAGCTAAATACTCTGCTCTCTTCTTTCCTTCCCACATACCATTATTTACATTGCTTTTAACCTAACTCTCTCCACTCTGTCAACACTGTTTTACTCTCTGAATGTACTGAGAGTTATAAAAAGTTGGAGGCACTCCAGTAAAGGGTGTCTCAGGAACTCGTCCCCTCCTGCAACATTAAATGCCTTTCCATAGCACACCTTAACTGTCCCACACCCCTTACAGCTTAGGTGCTAAATGGTAACCCCCCCCAGCAGTTATCCCACTAGACACCCTTGAACCCCTCTGCGTGCAACTGCCTCACAGATGCTTCCCATCTCCTGAACAGGTTGGACATTTTTGGCCAGACCGCATTCTCTAAAGCGAAGCTCGTTATTTTCGATGGGATGTTGCAGTTAGGTCAGTAACAGAATGTCCCTTCAGTCCTGTCTAGTACAGAGTGGAAATACTTCACTGCTTGCCTGAAGAGAGGCTGTGGAAGCCAGGAAGCAGTACATTTGGCAGCCTTAACCCTAACTCACCTCATTTTAAACATAAGGAAGATGTTTAGAACAGTTTCCCCTCATTAGCTTGGTCCTATCCCAAATTTTGGGTTGTTTGCCTTCAAGCAAAGAGGCACTCCTCAGAAGCACCAGGAACACCAAGCCTGGTCTTCTCCATTTTATACAGAGGACCTCAGGTGCTTCCTGATCTTTGTCCTGGCTATTCACTCAAGGAGTGAGGTGTTAAAACTTTATTTAAGGCCTTTCTAGAACCTCCCTCTGTCCCTCAGGTTAAGCATTTGTATTAAATACACTCTACTCAAATCAAAAGTGTAAGCAACAAACAAACCAAAAACCCACAACCAACCGTCCTTTCTAGCTCCTGAATAACAACACTTCTACTGCCACAATCCCACCGGTTACCAAGCCAGTTAGTATACACACTAGAGAGTGTATTTTCATGGTCAGTTACAAGCAGGAAAACATTAAAAACCAAAATGCTTTTCAGGAACACTACTTACAGTTTTAAACTCTTGAGACAGGGAGCCTTTGTTCCGAGACCAACAAAGTAGGGCACTGGAGAGACTGTGGTTGGTGCTATCATGGTACAAATAAAAACAAACAAGTGGCCAAACCATTTTCCTCCAGAAGGTCACTTTCTATTTGTTTTATGACAAGAGCATCTCAGTCTGTTAATACCAAAGATATTTTTGTGGATATACTAATCCATACTGAACCACTCAGCTGCTAATCAAGTTGTGGCAATATCCCCAAATTCACGCTTCATCCACGTGATGGAGAAGAGGAAGATAGGTGAAGGAGCCTCAGACCACACAGATGAGAGGACAGAGGTTTCCCCCTCTGAAGTCTCTGCAGAGGTCCCTGCTGCTCACTGCAGAGGGACCACCAACAGGAGCAGCCACCAACTGGAGCAGCAGTGCCTCTGTGCAGCCAGCTCCAACAGGAAGCCTAGTGACCTGCTGTCCTGCCTCCCCATGGGAGCTCACGCCCACCCTTCACATCTCAGGATGAAGGGCTTCCTTGCCGAACTCCCCACATCAAGAGGGACTGGGCAAAGGAAACAAACAGGGGAAAAAAAAGCAACAGGGGAGGCTTCCTGTTCTCACAGACTGCCACCACCGTCATTCACCCAGAGCAGCTTGCAGCCCTGGGGAGAGGAGTGCACACAGCCGCCTGCTGCCTATGATGCCCCAACAGATATTCCAAAGCAGTAAGTGAGTAAAGACCCAGGGGAACAGGCTGACAATTGGAGAGGATTTAACAGCATTTCACCTTAAGCTTGAACTCCATCCGAGGGGATAGTGATAAAGCTGTTCCTAGCAGTTGCCATGGGCACCCACGCTACCTTGGGCTGCAGTCTCATCTACATACATGAGAACAACAGGTCAGGCCTGGTGAGTGCTCAGATGGAAAACCAGCCACCAAAATTAAGCTGTTGAAGGAAGTGCCACTTGTGATACGTAACGATGTTTCCACCACATTAGTACCGAGCCAATGGAGCAGTTTGATGTAAGAGTTGTACTTACGGAAGTACAAGCTTTTAAAAGAGGCTTCAAACCAACATCCTAACCCGTTGTGATAGCTGAGGATCACTTTCCATAACAGAAGAGGTGTAATAGCTCTAACATCCTGACCCAGTTCTGGTGTGTGCAATTGCCTCCCGCTTCCACAAACTCTCTCCTCCTCTCTTCCCTTCAGTGGCAGCTAAACAAGGTGTTCTTGCTCATTTTGCTTCCTGTTGGGGAACAAAATTATTCTGTGCAGCTGCCAAATTCTGCCACAGAAGTGCCAGTATTCAGCAGTCAAACAAATTTCAGATATCATGTCTAATACATTTCAACATGAAAAGCACTAGAGCAATATGACATAGGCCTTGGCTATATATAAAACAAGCTGGCACAGTTAGCATGAAATAGCTTTCTGGAAGCAGAGTATTTATTCTTGATGAGTTTGTCTATATGTAAAAGTTACATCAGTATAGCTGTACCAGTCATTTTCTATGTTGAGACCAACTCATAGTACCTCAGAGCTGTTTGTCACAGTTTGGGAAATGAAGCAAGGAAGTCTCGGTTCACTGCATTTTAGGCAGGTACTCATGTTACAAAAAAAGAAACACCATTTTGTTGGCAGGCCCAACAGAGGGATAAAGAACTGAATAGTCCCCAGAGAATAAGCTCTCCTCACCAAAAGACTTGGTTCTCATCTCGGTTAACAATGTTACACTAACACTTCCCATATTTTCCCTTTACTGAGGGCTTCGTTCCTGTCATCACCATAGCTCTGGGGAAAAGGAGGGGCATCCTGCCATTCCTGTATGTGCATTAGACATCCATGGAGCAAACCTTGAATTCTTGAGAACAGCCCCAGAGAGCTCTCCAGCTCCTTACATGGCTGTAACGCAGTGCCAGTAGTGCAACGCTTCAGCAACAGAAAGCCTTCTCTTTTTAGGCAAACTTACACCATAATGATTTAGCACACGTGCTCCCCGGGCCCTATCACCACAAAAAGTCCAGTAAGCCAATGCTCTGGCAAGGCAGGTGAGGAACAGGGGGGCTGTGCAACAACCCAAAGCTCTGAGTTACCTTAAAGCAATCACACAACACCAGAATTAAGAGGAACACAGCCTTGACATGAACCTGTGAACATTTGCCTCAGTGCTGCTGCCTATGCGTGATGATGACAGAATGCCTAAATATTTGGGAAAGGATACAAAATAAACTTTGTACTGTAGACCTAAGCATTCCCAAATGGCCAAAGTGAGGACTCAAACCAATCACATATTTCGACTGGCAGGAAGAAAAACTACAATAATCTGGAACATCTGGGTATGATTTAACCACTAGAGGGTGTAAAAACAGCATAGTGAAAGGTTTGCAGCCAGCAATTAGTGACATTTAGAGCCTGAAAAAGCGAAAAGGACATACAAACAAGTGAAGGAGTAGGATGCTACGTAAGGTGAAAGAAAAGGCAAGTTATATCCACAGAATTTCTAGCAGGACTACTGTGGTCACACAATGAGATGCCCTGAAAATAAGGTCTGCTTTGCTACTTCTGCTAAGGAAAATAATGTGGTAAAAAGCACAGTACAAGTATTTACAATAAAGAACTGCAATGGGAAAGAGCAAGATACAGAGACTTACACTCACCAGCTCAAATCCAGCTCCTAATCAGAGGAAATCTGACACAATTGCTCCTGAATCTCATAATTACTTTGTTACAGGGTCAGGATTGCTACACATATTCCCACACCAGGTCCTTCCTCCTTCCCTAGTGCAGAAAGGCAAGTGATGGATCAGCCATTGCTGTCTCTCCCACACCAGCCTCAGTCTGTGGCAACAGAGGACTTCTTTCTCTGCTGCTATCATGTTAGAAGCTCCCAATCAGATTAGCTAAAAGCCTTGGAACCTCATTAGTGAAAACCAGACCTGAATTTAAGCTGCTTCATGGCCAAAAGCATGACAGAAGGACAAACACTTACCACAGATCAAGATGCTACCAAGAGCAGAAAAAAAACCAACCTCAGCTAAAAAGATTTTCACATGTATTTGCTAAAATGAAAACATCCAAGTTAAACTGAAGCTGTTTGTCCACTAAGAAGTTTCCATAAACATATTTGCCCTCTGAAATACTTATGCACACTGGCTAATATACATTACTTCCTGTGCTCATCCACAGAGAGCCCTCTAGGGCTGCCTGGGCTGTAATTCTCATTTCACGCCTTGGCTGCTGTACAGCTTTCCATGCCCATCGCCGCTGATCTGCTGACCTGCCAGCAATAGCGGTTCTGGACTTTCAAATCAGAAGAGTTATTAAGGGTTGCGAAAGAGGAAACCTGTGAAGCAGGACATATTGATAGCCACCACAATGAAACACCAAGATGACCCGAAAACACCCCTAAATGGGTACAGTGAACTGCAAAATAGGGTGCAGAGGGTGCCACCAGAATGGAAGAGCCAAAAGCAGATATGAACCGCTTTAAGGATCTGGAACTGGCTCTGCCTCTCAACTTAGCATACCTTACTTAGCCTGGATAGAGTAGGAACACAACTCCCACAGCATCCCAGCGCGTAATATTTATTTGTGCTGGTTAACAGTTTAATATATCCCAGTAGACATTCTGAATAATTTCCTCCTATATGGAAATTCATACACACATTACAACCACCAAAGAATTGAGCTCTTCAATTGCTGAGGCTGCACTATGCTGCACTTCCTTCATAAAAACATCTCCTGTTAAGCTGTTCCTGCATATAACCAGGCCTCATCAAGATATGATGAAAATCACTTTCTTTATATAGCAGTACCTGAGAGTATTAAAGAATTTGATTTTGGTTTTGTTATTTGCTCATTACTGAAATGTGCTGCATTATTGATTTTCTGTGCATGTTAATTTACTGTTACATTGGTTCATACTCTGCTTTGCAGTAGCACTGCAGAACACCGAAAAAAACTTCATTCTAAGAAGGGAGATTTAATGTGTGATGGTTGTATCTTACAACCCATTAAATTTCATTTGTTCCACAGCATCTCCTCCTTCCGTTGCGCAAATTCATCAACTGGGATTTCTCTGTCTTCTGCTAGGAGGCAAGAGAATGCTTACAGATGCAATGCACTGAACAGTATAATTTTTACTGCTGTAGAAGGAGAACGTCCTGAATAGCAGCAAGGGGCAGGGGCCCTGCAGGACTTGAAAGGAAGGTAAGACAAGTTCACAGATACTAGAAACAATCCAATGGGACATGTCATTCCCTACTCTACCAGCAAAGCAGACTCTCACAAAAACTCAGTGTTGTTTTGCTCCCCAGATGCTAGAATTACAGCAATAAGTATAAAACAGGGCCAAGCATGCTCTGGCACTGAATATCTACATTAATTAACGCTGAGGAGATACAGTGGTAGCTTAGGACAAGGATTTTAAGTTACAATGGTTTTAAGAATAAAGAATTTCCTGAGCCGCTGGTTATGTGGATCATGTTTAACCCCTTGCCAGGCACGTTGCCACATACTGTTGCAGGCCATAAAAACATTCAATTTACCACATATATCTCCACAAGCATTCCACAACAGAACAAAACAATTTCCACTCCATAACAAGACAGCCAGGAAGCCGTCGGACAAAACATCCATAAGTGTACAGAGACGCACGCACACACATTTACTGCAGTCAGACTCTTACTTGATTGTCTCTTGCTGGGTATCCATGATAACCTGAAGTCAGAGGCTCGTTCTGCAAGACAAGAAAACAAAGAGTGAATGTAGTGGTCACAAGGAAGAGAAACCAAGGAATTATATGTCTGTCTTAACTCAGCCAAAACCAAGAACCTGCATGAAATGGGGGAAGAATGAGCTAAGATTAAAGTATTCTGCTAACTTCCTATTTTCCATGTAAGCCAATACACCTAAAATTCATTTTCAACTGCATATGCCAAATTGTGCAGAAGGAAAAGAAAAAAAGAAATCAAAGCCATAAAATAAGCATAAAATAATCCTACCTTACCCTCTAATTTCAGTTGTGTATAATTTTTGTAATTTCCCCAAAGAATTTTTATAGGCAAACTTCATTTACCATCATGAAAACTGAACAAAACAGAATATAAAGTTACAGAAGTTTCTGCCCACCCTGCCCAGTCTTGAAGAAATGTTTCCCTAAACGTTAGCCATAAAAGTGTCAGTTTTGTCCTTTTCAAAACTATACTAATAGTTTAACATGAACTTAAAAAGCAGTCAGTGTAACTTCAAACACCTCAATAAGCCTGAGCAATACCTCACGCAGTCCCAACAGGAAATCAATCTTCTAGACCTTCTTCCTTCACCCCAGAAGGGACTCTGAGCCTACATGGTTTGTGTTATTGGCAGCCCCATCACCCTGCTCTGCAGGAATCTATGAACCTCCAACACTTCTGGAATTTCTCTATGAAATTCCCAGACTTGTCTCTATTTTAGCAGTGCAGCGGGGATTAAGATAACATACTTCACGATATTTCCTAAATGTTTATTTCTGCTTCTTAATTTATTTTCTGTTACTCTCCCTCCAACACCTCCTATTTGAAATGAGGAGAAGGCGCTCACACGCACCCCATGCGTGCATCTTTCTCTCCGGGTGGAGGATACACTAAACTAGACAAAGCCTATATCAATTCCACCCCGGTACCCCATCGCATTCACGAGCAACTCTCGGCAGAATGCTAGGAGGAGGAAAGGAGGCAGCCGCCCCCCACAATCAGTTTTTAAGTCTGTTCCTATCTCTTGTTATGACTTGTGAGGAGGAACTCCTAAGCCAGCCCTGCACTTTCTCCAGCAGCTCTTGGGTAAGAGGAGGGAGAGAGAGGCCCAAGGGGAAAACCCTGACAGAACACAGCAAAACAATCCCAGATTGTCAAAAGCAAAGATATTCTGGGCATGAAGCTGACCAAGATGTATGACTGCTGTCAGGAAGAGGTTTTTGTTGAGATGTTTTGGGTTTTGTGCTGGGATATTTGGGTTAAACAGGCCAGCTCCTACCAGAGAGAGGTCTTCTGCCCTACACAGGGCAGTGTGCGTGGCCACTGGCACAATTTCACAGTTTACACAAGAACACTTTAACACAACTTCTGCTAAAAAGCAATGTGCTAATAATTCAATACAGGGACTAGCAATGCTATTTTAAGTTCATATTCGTCCTCCCTCTCTTCCTCTTTACCTCAAACCTGCCCAGGGGATTCTCCATGGAAACTTGCCAGGAAACATCCAGCCTCTCCTCAGGCTGTCATGCTAAAGCTACAGGAACGTGAACAGTATGAGAGCTTCAAAGACAACAAAACTTCTGGCAGCCAGTTTTGGGGATTAACAGTAATTAATTAGGTTCACCACCCTGTGAGTACATTCTTCTCAAATACCAATAGCCAGCAAGCAGGTAAAGCACAAAACTCCACAAATAATACAGAAACAGAAGGAAAGACACAGAGGTTGGAAGAAGCAAGTGGAGACTGACAGCTACAGTACCACGGTCTCACCAAGCTTCTGGGTTTTAACTGCAAACTTAATTAAAACCCAAGCAACATCACGATGAAAATGCACAGCTAGTACTTTTCTCCCCCAGCGTAAGTACATATTATAAGAAAGTACTTTGATAGCTGTTTCTCCCACACACTACAGTTTACCAACTTAGATAAGTGTAATAAATGTCCACCTTGTATCAGGAGATATGGTCTTCTCCTGAAAGACCATTCCAGGTACGCTTTTAACAGTACTTGTACGCACACCTGCAAGGTTAGTACCTCAAACATGCTTGTGTGCCAGTCTCTGTCAACACCTTGGAAACCAGGAGGATTTCCATACAGAGAATAAGGAATGAATGGAAAAGTTACCACTGCAGATACTAAAGATATGGGCAGTGAACACAAGCAGAAAGTTATAATGAAGAAAGGAAAAAGAAATTGTTATCCTGAGGATGATGTTCTTCACATCAGGGACTAACAAAAGGGACTGTCACCACGAGGCTGTGGCAGAAAAGAGACAAAAAACAAACTTGGTGGGATTTCCTGAAGTCAAAGGACCTGGATGCCCAGAAACCACCTCTAGAAACAGAACGGTTTCTTAAGCAGAAGCAAATCAGGAGAGTGTGAAAAGGAAGAGAAAGACAATTACAGAGATCTGAGGGCAGTCCACAGTACATAAGAGGTCAGAAAGAAACAAGAAAAATTGAGGGGGGAGAACAAGAGAAAAAAAACCAACCACACAGCCGGCAACCTCCACTTTGTTTTCTGGAAGATAAACCCCACAAATCAGACTAAAAATGTTTGAGGGTTATGGTTGCATCAGAAAGTAAAAGAAGAGGGGAAAGAAGGTTACATTAGGAAAGCGAGAGTTTGGAGAAAGCAGAGGTTAAAAAGAGGGTAGCAGCTGGAGCATTAGGGTCACAAAAAGGCCAAAGATATCTCTGCCTTTCATACAGAACACTGCCACCAAGTACTGAACTCTTTGCAAAATCCCCGCTGTGTGTATCATTGCTCTAATTGAACTTAACTCTCCAAGAGAAGGCAGGAAGCACCTAGGGAAACTGTCTCCTGCCAATAATCTCCAGCGCTGCCAATTTTACAGGTCACTAATGGTGAATCCGGGGTCTGTTGCATGATTATTCCATACAGAGTTTGCTTTTATTGAAAACTAAGCAGAGTAAGAAGTGAAAGCGTTAAACTCCTGCATCTGGAACAGGACAGTCCAGCAACATCCAGACAGAAAAGCCCTGTTAGTTAGCAGGCAATCTAAGGCAGCAGAGGCCAGGGATACAGTTCAATCTCCTCCTCTGCCTGCACACGCACAAAACTAATCTCACAAAATGGAAGTGAAAAGAAAGAGGGAGAACTTAACACAGATAAACACCCTGCCCACAAACATGGAGGGACCCTGCCTTCTGGCAGCAGCCTGGTGGGAGAGGGAACCCCCAGATAACTCCATCTCTCTCATGGATCCCTCCTGCCAATTACATTTCTCTTTCAATACCAACATGCAACCAGACATTCGTAAAGAAATTGAGTTAGGCAGCACTAGCCTGCAAAATCAAATCAAACTGCCACTGGGATGTTTCATTACTTTGTTTACCACTGAAAGGCATTTCTCAGGTACTAGCTATTTGCTTTAGAGAGGAAGGAAAAAAACTAGAAGCTAATACAGTACATCAGCTTTCTGCAACACATATTGTGATTTTATTCAAACCATATTGATGATGTCATGCATGGGCTTCCACACTTCTGTAGGACGTGTGAGCATTGTGGTTGTACCCCAGTAATAGCCTCTGTGCCAGCCAACTGGATTCAACAGGATGAAAGTCACAACTCAGTCAAATCCACTAAGCCTTTACCCACCGCCTCCTTTACTTCAAATTTCCCCCCTCCTTTAACTTCCTAGCCTTGCTAACACAAGTTCTTTTCCACTAACATTTGCAATAGTAAGGTCTGCCACAAGCTGCAAGCCACAGGTACCGTCTTAGGTCACAAGGTAAACACAGTACAGCCATTTGCAGATGACTCAAGAGCAAAGGAGATGCTCCTGCACTAGCAGAACAGCCAGGCTTTGGGGTCATTGGGTTTTTGACACCTCTCAACTTGTTAATTTTTAACACGAGTTGTCCATAAACCAGACACCAGTAAGAAATGAACAGCTCTGCAGGTGCTATTAACTTATGAAAGGCCACAGTGGACTGGAGTAGAGTCAGTCCTCTGGAGAAAATGTTACAGCTGTAACACATAACGGAAGGTCTGAAAGTCCTCTCACCCTTTTCTTAAAAATAAAACTAAATTTTAGCTTAAAAAGGCAATAATTCTCTTTGACCTAACTTGACCCCAGAACAAATTAATTTTACATCACAGACTCACCATTTTGCCAGACGCAACAATCAGTGAGGCCGGATTAGCAATTGTTTCTTGACAGCCGATCTAAACCTAAAGCCTGCAGAGTAAAACTCCACTGGCAGGAACCGTTAGCTTAGTGAGTCCATCCATACTTCCCCAGCCAGAGAATCAATTCCTGCCGAATCCAAGCTTCAATCTGCAGTGTCGAGTCCTTTTGGTTGCAAAGATAACCTCAGAAACACAACCAAGCAATCTCTCTTCCCTGGGTCTGTGGCATGCCTGCTTTCCTAACGATGCTGGGAAAAGGGGAGTGAAGTTAATGCAATTCTTTAGAGTTTCACAACCGCTGCCCGGCTTCTGAGCAACAGCAGCAAAGCCGACACGAGAACAGCTCATCTGCCTCTGCTGCGGCTGCCCCCGAGAGCTACCAGCAGCACAGCAATCTGGTGGCTTAGACAGAAGTGGCAAGGGAGAGCCCCAGCTCCAGAAAGCCAGAAATCCCTGGACTACACAGAGCAATGAAATAAAGGCGACAAGAAATTACTTGTTCCTCCTGAAAGCAATATGGGATTTTGAAGCAGTGAGATAGCATGAGTTACGTGTTTATCAGAGGCTTGTGCTAGACAAACAGAAGTCACTTCTCTAGAACAGAGAGAATAAGACCTTTACCAAAAAAAAAAAAAAAAAGGCTGAAAGTACTGGCAACTAAGCTGTTATTCTGAAAGTGATGGTTGCAAAAAAGTAAAGCTCGCGAGCCAGACAGGAGTCCCAGCACTGTTCACTGTAGTCCAGTGGTTTCACCATCTTTTTTGCTTTACTTCTTGCACAGCGGGAAAGACAAAAATCCTATGCTTGGAGGAGGGAGGGGGCGGGTCTGGAAAAAGGCATTTTAGTACTTTAACTGTGGCAGAGCACCAGTAAAATTGTAAATGCCTTGATCTTATTATAAGCTACCAAGAAAACAGGTAATTCTTCATTAGACCTTACTTGTACAAATTACTGCATATAAACAAAAAGGCAATATCTGTTTCTTTGTCCAAGTGTATCTGATGCATTCAGTCTGCCTTCTCGATTGTGTGTGCTATCTCACTACCCCAAATTGTCTGTGGATAAAATTAATGGGAAAAGCAGCATCTAACGCTGAACTACCAATTATTAATGAAAAACTGAACTAGAGTAGTTTTTAAATGGATCTTAATGTCACCCTTCTCCCTTGATACTTACCCTAATTTGATATATAGCTCTCGCTAATCACTCTGCAGTTCCAATAACTGAATCTATAGTGTGGGACACTTCCCTTCAGCTGTCTTCACTTTCAATTAAACTTGCTTTTCAGCTTTGGCCGTTTCCAGACGCGCAGACGTCATCTAGCAAAGGACTTCCATTTATTTCCTTCCTTGTTAAGTGTCCTGACATCAACAACCTGTGCTTATAGGGACGCAAGTAACAGGGCTTACATTTTACTCCTCACACATCCCCCCCCCCCCCTTTTTTTTTTAAAGTGTATTTGAGGACTAAAAGCCCAAGATTTTGATAAAAGGCGCCACACCAAGTACACTGCACCCCACTGTCCTTGATGGCAAGGGAAGACGCACACCAGCTGGCAGGGCCCCGGCTTCCCACACCCGCCCAGATTACTGAGGCCACTCCTTGAGGGACGGAAAACCAGAGGTGCTGCCGCCAGCACGATGCTCCGGCCACGGGGTGCCTGATGCCGGCGGCTGGCCCTGAGGGAGCAGGGAAGCACCCACGGGCTCCCTGTTCCAGGGCCTGGCGGCCGGGGCCTGGCGGAGGCCGGGATGGAGGCCCATCCGGCCCCTCTTCCTTCCTGGAATTCTGGCCCTGTTGTCACAGTGATAGTGGCCTCCAGCCCAGCCCCCCCCCGCCCAGGTTTCCCCTTCTCCTAAAAATATAGTGTTTTCAGCAGGAGTCAGCATGATGTCAGACATGTGGGATAGGAGAGCTCCTGTGCCGGGCCAACCGCCTCCTCACAGGGCCCTGGATCCCTGGGGGGCGGCCACCGGGGTTCCCCACCTCCGGCCTCTCACCCGCCCCGGACCCCCAGCACAAGTGGGTCCCCTGAGCGGGAGCCCACACCAGCCCCCAAGGCTTTGCCAGCCCACAGCTCTCCAAAGCCAGACGCCCACCTCTGTAGTGGGGACACGGTACCCCGCAGCCCCAGGCAGCCTGTGACCCTCCGTGGGGCCTGCAGGCCTGCCAGAGGCTCCGTGGGCGGGAAGCCCAGTGACACAGTGAAGACGAGAAAGGAAGGTGATGTCAGATTAATAAAAATAGCCTTCTGCCCTGACCAGAGTTTGAATAGTTTGGAGCAATTAGCTAGGCAAGCCCACGAGGTGGCCAGCAAGACAGAACAGGACAATTCTGGGGGAGGCTGCACCCCTGTTGAACAGAGCCCCCGTAAAGCCACCCAAATGTGTCGGTGTGATTTTCTGTATCTGAAATACATATTTTCTTAACTCCAACCTCCTGGCACTTCTGTTCCAAGAAACCCTATATATACTACAGGAACAATAACTGGTTGGCATAGCAGAAGCTGCAGAACAGAATACATACAAATATACATCTGACCAAATCACACAGAAAGATGGTTTTTAAAGTTGCAGGTCTGTTAAAAAATTCAGCATGCAACAAGTTTACAAATGCACACTCAGGTTTTAAGCTGACAGCATCCATATGAAGTTACAATACAAATGTCTAATTTTACAGAGGGAAGGGGGATTTTCATACACAGAAAGCACTTCCACAGCTAAAATGGAAAAGCTAAAATTGATTTTATGGAAATTCTTTATAACACCACAGAATCTTCCCTGACTCAAGTAATGGAAGTAGCTTTCTGGAGGTCAGAAACAGTTTTCCACCAACTGGGTTTTCCATTTTCCAGATCAGCCAAGGGGTGTTTTCAGCTTCTCAAAGAGATGAGATTTCATTAGTGTAATTTAAATGTGCAAAACATACACTTTTTTGGACTACATATGGCAGCATCCTCATACTGCTCTGGGCCTAAAGGAAATACAGCCTGCCTCTGCTGGTCCATGACCTCCGCTGGCAACAATAGATCCAGTGCAAGTTAAAGCCCCTGGGAATACTGTGCACAGTGTGACATCTATGATCCACCAAATACAAGGACACTCTGCATGCATGTAAGTCAATAGCACGGAATATTGATTTCCCTCCTCTTTTAGTAGGCAGAAGCATTTTAAAATGGCAGCTCATCTTCACTTTCACTCTTGCTCAACAGAAATAGGACAGGGCTCATAACAAGGCTTTAAAATCCAGCACTGGGGGCACCTTTGGGTGCCACAATTGTTACATGGAGCTGAGGAAACATTTCACATGTAATTCATGCTAAGCCAGTCATTACAAGGCAACATGCTCACGCATGAAAACCCGGCTTGCTCAAACACAATGGCTACAAGCTTTCACAAGGTGAAGAGGACTACAGAGTTTTGCCTTAGTAGACGGCTTCATTGCTTCTGCTTTCTCAAAAAACAGGATGGAGAATACAGGAGAGAACAGAATGAAGGAGATGATAAACCTCAGATCCAGAAGGGAAGTCAGTTGAGCACAAGCTTCTTGGCTGATCTTTTGCAGATATTCAGAGGCTGTTGCTGAAAGGCTAAAAGGAAAGAAGAGTACTCCTACTTCCCAGAACGAAATTATAGTTGTTATATTACCTGCAGAAGAGAAGCTGAAACTAATTTGTTGGTTGGGTGCGAAGAGGCTGTGATATAAAACTAAACCTGCCTTGCTTTTAGGGAAATTAGCATGAAAAAGAGATAGAGGCACAACAGCACGATTCAGACAAAATCATGCTGTATACCAACTCCTGCAGGCAAATAGGTGTGAGAGAAATTTTCTGTGCCCTGGACATGCTGGCCTGATTGCATAAGCCGCCCTAGATAGTTACAGAAGTTATTTTCCCAGCTTCATGTTACAAACCAGCTCCCCCTTCCCCAAAGACATAATTTCTTCGAGCAGTCTAGCCAAATGCAGTTTCATCTCCAGGGCACTGCAAGTGCCTGCAGCCAGCCTGCTGGCCCAGGAGAAAGGGGAGAAGCGAGGCGGGAAGGCTGAAGGGCAGGAGCTATAATGGCAAGGGGTTAAAAAGCCCAGAGGAGGGAGGAAGCACAGGGCTTGGGATGCAGGGTGAAGAAAAGGCAGGCTTCAGGAGTGCCTCAGCAGCCAGGGCTGGTTCTGATTAAGCCCGCAGGATTGTGGAGCTGCACAGGAAGCGCCGGGGGGGGCTGGGGGTCTCGGCCGCCGCCATCCCAAACACACTAGAAATCTTTGTGTTCCAGCAGCACCATCTGGAAACAGTCAGACAGAAACAACTCCCAGGCCTTCCCTCCCAAAATAAAAAAAATAAATCCACTCTTAAGACCATGAAGCTTGGCCTCTTCATCCCCCTCCTGGAAAGCTCCTCTCCCTGCAACCGCAGGGAACAAAAGGGCATCTATACAAGGGAACGAACCCCCTCATCTATACAAGGGAACAAACACCCTCGAGTGCTGCGAGGGCGGCTTGCGCGGCACAGCAGCCCCCTCTGCTCACAATGGGCATCCCAAAGTGGCATCACAAGGGACAGGAAAAGACTGAATCTTCCGCCCCCTGGGTTGCACACTGCTTCAGAAGCAGTGCTGGTGAAAGAGTGCCCAGGGCACTATTCACACCTAGTAAGACCAACATTGGGAAAACATGGACAGCGAGTCCAACTGCAGGTAGAACATCCACAAATGGGAGATGTGCACATTGAAGGCTCACCTGGAATTTTGGCCCCTTGGAAGCTCTCATTTCTGTGCCAAAAATCAGCGCACGGATGGAAGAGAATCCACTCCAGCGGAGACAAATATTCCAGATGCACACCAGAGATTTAATTCTGTTCTTAAGAGGACGCAAAGACCACGATGTGAAGCACATCATCACGATGATGCTCCCCTGCTGCCTCAGAGGTACCAAGAACCAGAAGGGTGACAGAGACTGATCCAGCTGTTTCCAACCCCCGAAGGGCTCTTTCTGATAAGGACTGGGACAGCCCGTTAGTGCCTCAGCACATGTTCTGGAGACAAAGAGGGTGTCTGTCTCCAAAATGCCATTCGCTTGTATTTTAAAAGGGAAAAGGAGAGGTCATGACTATTGAATTTTACCAGAATAAATCACCATGTAACAGTTTATTAGAGAGGTACTCCCTTGCAAGGGTTGCTATCTCCACAAGGAAGTAAAGCCTGCAGGGCTTTTACCCTTCCCTCCTTGCTTTTACCTTTATTCACCTCTCCCCCCACATCAGTATTTTTCAGGGTTTTTCTTCTAATTAGACAGCCGAGTGCTACACACGTGCCTACAAAAATGTAGAAACATATCAAAACAAAATCAAAGCTAACCTTTCAACATCCAAATTAAGCAATTACATATGAAAAGTAACATGACTGATTTCTGCTATAACACAATGTCATTCCACTACAGAAAACACACCTTTGCTTTTCTTTTTACATCCACCTTGTAACTGAGTGCTATCTCTTTGTGGGCCACAGACAGTCTGGATGGGATGTGGCCACATGCCGAGGCCCTCTATAACTGGAGTGCAATTCATAAAAATAAAGTCTTAAAATAACAGTTTTTCTCAACCATTAACCAAAGACTGCTTGGAATCCACTTCTGTTATACAAACCTCCTCACTGCTCCTGCGAAGCTAACTATTGCTAAACACGATTGCCCCGAGATGCCAGCATGGTAGCTGTAGTCACACCTCTCTACTGAGTATACAAAAAGAGAGAAATCCTGCCTAAGCTGTCAGAAATACCCACCCTAGACAAACTGTCCAGTATAGCAGGCTATTGCTGATGCCCCAACCTAGCCAAATAACTTATGCTGGAGGAATGAAGCATCCCCGTGCAGGTAATGGTCATAGCTAGAAAGGGGTTAAAACAGGGAGGAAGGGAGCACTAATCAAAGAATCTCCTTCCCTCTCAAAGGAGGAACACCTCCTCTCTGGAATAGTTTTGAGAGGAGTTTCAGTACGTGCTTTGTTTTGAAATTTTTAGAGAAAGGAAGAAAGACCTGCCCTTCATTTGGATGGCTGCATCCAAAAAAGTAGGAAGAGTGCTCTGCAAGGAGAGGACGATTCAAAACAAACCACCACCCAAACCAGCTGTGGGGACAAAACAAAGCATTTACCATAAGTTACTGTTTCCATTTTGTTGCACACAGAAGCAAGGCAAGCCACTCTGAAGGCATTTCTAAGACAGATCGTGTTACTGTGGAGAGCAAAATTATCCAAGCGAGGTATCTGTAAGTGGTCTGAATTCTTCAGTTTGGTCCAGATGGGAGTGCTAGCCCTGCTTATAAGGGAAAAGCTACTGCTGCTGCTGCCTGTATTCCACCCACAAGGGTCAAGAACTTTATGTATTAATGGAAAAATGAAGTGAGAGACTGCCAGCAGTCTCTGGCATTGGATATTCTTATACTATTGTACATCCCGTGTTTAAATATTGCCGTCAACCACAAAAATAAGATTGCAATTAAACAGCAAGAGGTCACAGGAACAAATCGGGCCTGTGAAAGGTCAAGACAGGTGCCAGAGATCTTTGCGGTGACTGCAGCATTAAAACACCAGTCTGCTGCACCCAAGGCACCTAGGAGGCTGCAAGACCTGGGTCTGCCGAACAGGCAGAAGACAGACACAGTTCTTGCCTGCAGCATTCCACAAGCCTGCAATGCATTTCTCTCATTTTACCAGCTTTAGGTTTAGTTAAAGCCCAGGAAGTCCTCAGAAACAGGAGACAACCTCCTTACAGAGCCCCAGTTCCACCCTATTGTCTTTATGGATAGTCTGAAGCCACTGGAAGAAGACCCACACACCTCCCCAGAAGGTCTCAAAACCCCCAGATTGCACATTCCTGCCAGCACCACACAAAAGCAAAGCTCCCTCCCTTCCCCTCCTGCAAGACAATGTAATAAACAAGCCACTCTACCAGCAGTGAAACTAACCAAAACTAGTTCCTCACAGATTTGTATCCCCTGCCCCCCGGCCGCTTCCCATCCCAGCCTCCCGCAGCTATAACCACAGCCCCCCTCACCATGTCCCCTGCCATGGTCCCGCCGGGCAGAAGGGAGCACACGCTGTGGCCAGACCAATCCATCTGCCTGCTCCATATGGAGTTTGTAATCCATGAGTCCTGACCACCTTGCCCTCTGTGGGGCACTCGTCTGCATCTCTCCCCCCTGCAACCCATCACCATTTTTCATGAAGTTTTTAGGAAGGTGATAGCATTACAATTCTACCAACTTCTAAATGCGATCAAAATTACTGCTTGGTTTGTAAGCGTGCACGCATAGGAAGGAATTGTCACAGCACATTCACATAAAACTCATTTCCTTCACAATTTAGTCTAAAAACCTCTTCTGTGTGTAATCCCTGGGGAATTCTTTGCATTAAGAAGTTACATTTCCCTCCCTGAGCCTACAGATGAAATGCAGAACAGAAAAGATCTAAAAACACTCGGCTCCTGGAATTACAGCATCGTGTATCTTCCTATGCAGCACATTCAGATGAAGGAAGCAAAAAAGGGAGCCACCCTCCCACTGAACACACAAACAGCTTAAATTATGTACAGAGAAACTGGCACTATAGCAAACTCCTGAACTGGAGTAGACCGAAGGCACCGTGGCAAACAGCAGACGAGAGGGCCAGTCAAAGCTTCAACCCATGCCAAAGAACGACTGCCTTTTTTGTTTTATTTCTCAAGGTTTCTTTGTAAATATAGCCAACATTTTTATTCAAAGCTCTAGACAGTTGCAGCCCTATAAATTCAGTTCTACTTGCTCCTTCCTTCTGCACTCTCGGTAACAACTGCTCGGCCCAAGTATAAAGAGATTAAAATTCAACTCCCTTGAGCTACACAGTGATACGAAACACCTTCTAAGAGAATGGTTTCTACAGTCAGATTAAGCCAACCTCAAAAGTCACACTACTAACAAAGGGGATCACCCAGGTTTTTCCCCTCCTGCTCCCAAGTGTGCATCCCTGTCTCATCTCTTGCATGCACGGTAGGGATCACAGAAGAATACAGCAAGTCAGATCAGCTTGCTGATCCTCCTGGAAACTAAACCCTCAAAAAGGAGAAGGATTACTTTCATGAACAAAGGTGGTTGCTGCAGGCCACATAATCCCTAACACCTGTACAAGGGAGGGTGTAGGACCACGTGGTTGGAGTCAGGGAGAAAGCAGGGCTCCTCATTCAATGAAAACATAGTCTTAGATCAGCTTAACCAATGATGAAACTGCAACAACGTGAGCTTTGCTGACAAGCCTCCTTCTTAGAAACTACCAATCCTTGACCTCCATGCATTTCAGAGCCTTTTACACAGGCATCTTTAACACTGCTTTAAGATTCAGTTTTTACTCCCTTGAAGAACTGATCACAGGAAACATCAAGCAGTCATCTGAGGCAGCAGAATAAAGTCTTATTTCTGATCACATTTCATGGCTTCCCTTCCTCATGCCAAAACGTCTCCAATACTGTATGGCCTAACCAGATACAGGTGATGTTTGCTCATACTCTTCTCCTTTCTTCATCCCTCAGAAGCAGGGAGCAACTCAAGTCTGCTGCTGCCCTACCAAAGAGTGGAGGTGCTTACGTGAGTTTTCATGAGCAAAGGGATGCTCTATAGATAGCAGCCATGGGTATCCAAAACCAATCCGTCATGCTTGTTCTGTTAATTATTTACAGAATTGTGAGAATCCAGGAGGGAAAAGGCATTTTTGTCAAGTAAATCTACCCACACTTGGTAGTTAGTTTTCAGAACAGTAACTGGGGAGGACCCATAAAAACAGATGCTAATATTTTTTTTCTCTGCTGGATTTGCAAAAACACACATAGACCCCTTCTGTTTTCAGTGCTTTGGATTTGTGACCTCCATGACTTTCAGACAAAAAGCACCACTCTTCGCTACAGGCCTATACACTACTGTCGCAAAGAGATGCCAAGGATTTGACAAGACCAACTGCAAAGTATTGGCTGACACCGATTCTAGGGACAATGTTGATGGTGGGATAAGGCACACAGAAGACTTCACTATTTAGCATCCTAAAAATACGCATCTTCAGTCAGAGCTATGCCATATTTTAGAAATGTTTCTGCTTCTCTGCCTGATGCTACAGCCTCCGATAACAAGATCTGCACGTGTCCAAGAACCACACACATCCAAGAGCTGAGAGACTCTACCTCAGCTTGGAATATGACCTGGCTTCAATGATTAATGCTCCCATTACCTCTCAGTTGGACTACAGGATGGTGACACAGTGACAGCACAAGACTTCAGCTGTTAGAAAACTCCAAATCACACATAAACTGAAGCTGACAATTTCATGCCTTGAAACACTGCAGTTCTCCATACAAATGGCTAAGCAGATCTCAGGGTGAACTTTTACACAGGTCATACTGCAAAACACATTACTCTTGAAGCCAAGGAGCATCACAAACTTCATAACTTTCTAGGAGTAGTAGGCACATGCTCACTTCAAATCCTCTAACAAAAACATGTAGCGAAACCTTTCATTTACATTAAAGAAGTGAACAGAAATCTTCAAAAACAATCTTGAAGAAGCATATAATGCTTTTCCTAAAGAGGATAGGAAACCACAAACATCATCTCATGAGATTACTCACATTTCTTAGTGCATTACAAGAAAGCACCTAAACTATGACTGCAGAAGATAATGTGTGTGTATATAAAATATACACTTGTGCACATTACACATACCTATATATGAACCTGACCAAAACTGAAACATAACAGATCCCTAAACTTTGTAGGCAACCACCAACACCAGTGGGGATTTTGCAGCACTAAAACTGTCACAGAAAGGAAGAAAGGCCTAGAAAAATTGCTGCATTTACAGTGCATCTTCCTAGTGCCAAAAATCAAGTATTAAGGCACCAACACTACCACCTGCAGTGTATAAATGTGACAGAATGAAGCTTGTAATCCTCCCAAGTGAAACACCGAACCTCTCAAATCCCATCCCATATGAAGACAGCATTGCATCAGTCAGTCTATTGAAAGACAGCACTGGTGCCTGGAGGATTACCTGCAGCTTTAAAGCAGCAGCAGCAAAAAAAAAATTTAGAGATGCTGGAATTTCACACGGATGCTGCTGCTGCATGGGAAAGCTGTCATCAGCCGCAGAGAAAGGCACTGTACAGATTCAGGACAGAAGGGTTGAACACATGCAAATCAACAGAATGAATGAGATTGCTTCTCTCCCCCCACTGCTCTTCAGTCGGATCAGGAGTACGAGGGAAGGAGCCGGAAGTCTGCTCCCTTCCGGAAACAGTCAAAAATCTCCTGGGGGAAGAAAAAAGAGGGAAGGAAGAAGAACAAGTTTTCCCTTTCTCCTGCTGCCGTTACTAAAGCCAAAATGGGTATAAATGAGAAGCTCCAAAACTTAACATCTCTACTACACAAAGATAATATAAAAGCGTACAGCCCCAAACTCTGGTGATGGCAATTGTAGCTCTCTCCTGCATCCTAGAAGCCACGTATTACAATAAAGCTTAGCTTCTCAGCTGACTACATGTAGGCCTCGCCATTCACGACTCCCAGTCCATCAGCTTTTGTATTTGCTTCTGGAGGGGCTGAATGCTTTTGCCCACAGCAAACACACATTTGCACGCCCTGTGTGCTAATGGGGAAGTGCAGCCCCAGACCTCCTGGTTGCTGCATGAACACCACTGCAGGCTTCACACCTTTGCAACTTGTTGTCTCCTTTCCACTCATCCAACTTTAAAAGCAATAGGAGGAAGCTTGTTTCAGACATTTCCCTCTCCTCTGTTGACAGGGAATACTACTCCTCTCTCCATTCCTGCCTGTATGAAGGACAAAACAGGTGACTTTACCCTCTGTTCCCTTCCTACTAGCCTTTTTGATTCAATAGCCGTTCAATGTTCATGGACACATGCAATGATCTAGGCTTTCCTGGGGTTTGTTTTGCTTCTCTCTCCATTGAATCACTTCAAGTCCCCTCTGCTGCTTGCTGCAGAGAAGACACAGCAAGTGATATTGCAGCCATCACTTCAGAGGTAACAGCATACTCCACTGCTCCAGGCATAAGAGTTGAAGGAGGGGAAAAGAAGGACAGCACATCCTTCCCCCCGGGTTCCCCATCATAGCCACACACTGCAAACTGAGGCCAGGGAGACGAGCAGCAACTCTGAAAGACTTTGCCTTTGGCTGAGGGGCTGATGTTCGTCAGGAAAAGCTTCCCACTGGCCAACAGAAAGGTGCACCCCTCCAGTATCCAGCATTTGCTCTGGTGTGAAAGGACTGGGTTTCTCTCTGGAAAGAAGCTCCATTTTCTTCAGCATCTGTCAGACCCTAGGGACCCCAAAGCACTTTATCAAACACTAAAATCCCTGAGGGCTGTAACAGCACAGGATTTTGGGGGGGGGGGGGGGAAGTCCCTGCCACTTTGTACTCAATCATTTACATATCACTTCTACTACAGAAATCAGTTTTTGAGGGAAATTTTTGGTCACAATTCTGATTACCCCTATTTTGCTCATCAGATACACTAGTTTTTAAATATCAACATAGCTACCAAACAAAAATTCAATCCAATGTCAAGGCTGATTTATCCATCAAAATCACCAGAAGGAGATTCTGGACAATGAGGATGAGACAAAGAAAGAGCTGATTTACATGATCCAATTAGAGGTCAAAAAACACTCCTCTGTGCAGCCAGGAGGAGGACCTGAAACTCCATCCGACCCCATCAACTGGGACCAGAGAGCACTCTGGTCAAAGGAAGTTTCCCCAGGGACCAGCCACCTGCTGTAATTGCTTAAAAAAGAAAATATAGAGGAACAAAGCAGAGCTGTGATCAACACAACAAAGATGGTACCAAACACACATCCAGAAGTTCTTGCAAAGAGAAGTGATAATCTCCTCCAAAAGTATAAAACGTGCCTTTGGTAGCTTTTATGAGTTGTGATAATGTGAACAAGTAGAGAACTTTTAAACATTTAACAACAAAATTATTCAGATTAATAAGACTAACATCATAGGCGAATGGGAAATGGTTTCCATTAGGACAATAAAGGAAACATTTCCTCTCAGAAAATGTGAAGCGTGACTGCTTTTTAGCACAACCACCCCTGAAAATTGTGTGTAAAAAAAAAAAGGACGTGGTTTGCAGAGAAATCCATGCCACGAAGATGAAATACAGATAGGATACCAGATACCGCATATGGAGAGATGGTAGAAAAAGATTAGGACCCGGGAGCCGGGGCAGACTTCAGCACGGCTGCAAGGCAGAGACAGATATAAACACACACAAACCTGCCAACAACCCTTCAAGCAGTGAAAGGGCCGGCACCCACCTACGCCGCGGACGGAAAGACCGTGGGGCAACCCAGTCTCACCGACCCACGGAAGCTACAAAACTCCAGGGCGAGCCTGGCGCGCGCTGCCACCCCCCTCCCCTCCCCAGACCCGCTCCCCCGAACACACACTGCGCGGGGTGCCCCCGGGGCAGGCGCAGCAATGAATTCATCACCGGGTGCTGGCAGGGTGCCCCGACATGGGGAATTCAATAGGAACAGCAGGCCGAGGAGGAGTGAATAATTCAGGCACCCCGCTCGCTTACAACCGCAGCGAAGAAAGACGAAGCTAGCTTGCATCGCTTTTAGCCACCCCACGCGCCTACATCGGGGTCAAAACGGGAAGCCGGGGTGTGAGCACCATGCGGGTAGGCAAGCCCCGCGCTGCCTGGGAAAGCCACCGGCTCACCGAACCGGGCCACGCTGGCAGGAGCTGGCGAGCCCTGCCTGCCCTTGCCACCAGCGGGAGCGGAGTGCCGACGCGCTACACAGCGCCGCTTGTTCCCCTCGCACACAGCTCCCTGTGTCCCGCCGGGAAGGAAAAGCCACCGGGAGGGTCATGCGCTCTCCATCAGCCCGGCTCCCAAAGCTTAAAGCAGAAGAGGACGGAGGCTAATCTCTCGCAGCCACTGCTCTGCCCTAGGAAAGCCTAGCGTTAGATTAGTCTATCAAAAATAGGAAAAGCTGGCAGGGAAAAAAAGAGGGATAAGGGAAGACAATAAAAAAGCGTTGGGGATATGAAAAATGTTAACCTTCAAAGCAACGGGGTTACTGACTCAACATTGCATCATGCAGCAGAGGAAACAGCTTTTGGAAAAAATCCTCTGTGCCAGTCAGTAACGTCTACTGATGACCAGGAGCACACAGAAACACTGGGGACGAGTCTCCGTCTCCTTCACCCAGGCTGAGAGCACACACTGATTACAACTCAACACACTTCAGAAACACAATTTCTTCTTGCCACCACTAGGAAGGGGAAAACCTCAAGAAGGGCAGAAAGTGTCTCTGGATTTGTCTTTCCCCCTTTCCACAAAAACACATCTAATGCTGAAACTGTTCTGCCAGACCTTGAGCCTCAAGGCCAGAAGACACCTGGCAGACCAACCAGATGTTCTGGGTGCTCCCATTTTTAAGGCATGCCTCCCCCAGCACATGCTGCAACACAGCAAAAATGCCTCCAGCACATGAGAGCACTCCCTCCTCCTCCCCCAGCCCAGCAGCCAGCTTTGCCTTGCGACCAGGTACCCCACATTATCCCACTGGCCGGAACAGAAGAATGGCCAGGCCACGAATAAACAGCAGTTACAGCAGCCAACGGCAAGACGGAGAGCCTCACCGCATACCGGGTGGCTGATAACAGCACTGAGTCAGTCTTCACCATGAGGAGTTCTCCCCATCGTTTCTGCTCTCAAGGACTTTCCAACCGACTGATTCTGGGCCGAGCACTTCACACTGCAGCAGCGCCAGCACTGTCCCAGCGAGCTGTACTTCCCGGGCATCGCGCTATGGCCAGACACGCTCAAGCAAACAGCATGTGCGATGGCACTGTACAAGGCTAAGCAGATGGAGGGAGATCAGGTCCACTGTGCTCAGTATGAGCCCCCGGGGCGGGGGGGGGGGGGAATATCTCATTTGCTACCTACTCCTTTTTCTGCACAGGCAGACAGACATGGCAAGGCATCTTAAGCACAAATGTCTGTCTCATTACAGATCTCCCTGGGGCCTGCAAGGACTTAGACTGTAGTTTAGCAGACAAAGAATCCCAAACCGAACACGAAGCCCCAAGTAAATCCTCGCAAGCCAGGGCGCCAGCAGCAGCTTCTTTATCTTCACTGCATTTTTTATATTTTTTTATTGGCACTCTGCTGACTGTCACAAAGGTAATGTTTGGAATGCACAAATCTGCACTGAAAACCATGCAGAGAGAAAACGTTAACAACTATATTTTAGCTGAATACTAACTTAGTAGACAGTATATTTAGATCAAGCCTTTTGACACTTCAGATCATACTGTACAAACACCTGCAAACCAGTAGTTCTTCCTTTGTAAACAGAGGTGGGACAAGAGAGAGGGGGGGAAGAATACAAAGTCCCTCTCAGTCTAGATCTCTCATTCTTTTTAACAAACAAGAATCACTGCATCATTAGATTTAGTGGTAGTACTTAAAAACAAATCAGATTTGGTGAGAGGAAAATAAAGCTATTGACTCCTGACATTTGCAACTTCGAGTATATTAGACCAGCTCCTCCATTTATATTTAGTACACCAGTGAAGAAAGCAGTGGTCTCTAATTAAACAGACACAGCATAATCTTTACTGAGGGATCAAAAGCACCAGAAACCTTCCCCTTCCTGGTGCCACAGCTCCCTGGGAAGCTGGGCTCCCGCATGCTGCGGAAACCATCCTAGCCAAGTGAGTCACTGCCGCTATCCCAACGGGGCACGATCCGGAGGGCAGTTGGAAACAGCTGCTGGGAGATCAACCGAAACAGGGAGAGAAATTCAGACAAGGTCCCGATTTTGCCTGCTCCCAGAGGACTGTTTTATTCTTCTTACTTTGTCTGGACCACAAGCCTCCCCCACACCTCCTGGGACTGTATCCCCATCAAAGGGGACCACAACCATCGTTTTAGCTTCACTGACACCATGATGGACTCCAGAAGCCAGAAGAAACTTATGTGATGTGCCTCTTGCTGGCCAGGGAGGGCTTCCTGGAAAAGCTCCTGTGCAACGAGGTCTCAGGCCATTTCCTAGCACAAGGGAAGAGGAAAGCAGCAGAAATTGGAGGGGACAGAGGGTTGAGATTTGGGGGTGCAGGGCTCTGTCAAACACTGCCAAAGCAGTTTTTGGTATCCCTGAGTTTTTACAGAAGCTGCAGACTTACAGCTCTCACCTACTTCCCCAACTCAAATCTTTCAAGGAATTTGTTGATTTCCTACAAGCTCCTCACTATAAAATGTTCCTTGTTTTTCTCATGTTTGCATTGGGCACAAACAGTGCTGGCACTGCTTGGGCACACGCTGCCCAAATTCAGTGACAAAAGATGAAGGATGCAATTTCCCTTTAGCTTTAAATTCACTACGAAAAGCATGAAAACCCAGCATCTGCCATATGACCACACGACACCTGCAGATACACAGGGGTCTACACACAGGTCCATAATCAAAACATTTTGGCCTTCTACTGGCACAGCAGCACACAAGAACCAGCGAAGCATCCTGAAACATAACTGACCTCAGTTTTCATAACCGATCCTCCTCACTCCAAGAAAATTGGAGTTATTTTATATCATGACCTTCAACCTACAGGAAACGGCAAAGTAAGAGCTGAGGAGGAATATTTACAGAGAGGAAGCAGCTGGAAAGGGGCCAGATGAGTTTCTTCAACGTGTATAAAGTTTTCCAGCTCCCCGTTTCAGTTTCTGGGCCAGCTGACAGTCACCGAGCAGCACTGCGCTGCACCCAGCTGCAAACATGAATCTCAAGCCCGAGACTCCCCTTGACAATCAAAGGAAGGGTGGGAATCTCTCAATGAGCCTGCCCAGGAGGTGGAAATACAGCATATTTGGCCAAACCTCATTACAGGGCATCTCCGGCCTTTCTCTCCTCTGCTGCTTGCTCACTGTGACAGCCGATCTATCAGTCACACAGCTCATCAGCACGCAGTCGCCTGTCCCCCCCTGCGCACACCCTCCCCGTACGCTCCCCAGCATGCAGCAGTAATTGCCTTTCCTATTAGCCCACAGCGACAACAGCTGCCATGGCAACTAGCAATGATTTTAATAAGTTTGGTCTGCTTTGAAGGGCAGCACACGCGTGCCAGCACATGAGCGTGTTGCGGACGCGCGCCGAGGGGAAGGAGGGCCTGGCGTCAGCTACAAAGGCAGAGTTGAAAATGCAGTTAATCGGAGAAACCGCAGACGAACAAATGTTTATCCCCCTCCTCTGCAGGAGGAGAGGACAAACCCTCACTCCTAAAGCGGTGCGGGTGTGAGAGAGGTTGACAGCAGCGTGGCGGTACTAAACATGCAAAGGGCTCCCCTTGTGAGAGCTACAGATGCTGCCCAGGTGACAGAAGAGACGTGCAGCTGCACTGTGGGTACAGTGTGCCATGTCAACGTACACACTGCTGCTCTTGGCACCGGAGAGACGGGCACAGCAAGCACTCGACACCACCCTCCCTCTCAAAGGCAAGCAGAGGCACTCCAGCTTCTTCAACAGCTTCTCTTTCTACAACACTACCAGAGTCTCCTTTCAGGTCATTCATTCCCTGAGTCTCCCAGGCTCCAGAAAGTCAACCATGCAGTTACTGATTTGAAAAAAAAAAAAAAAAAAAAAGATCAGTATCACAGAGAAAAGTTTTGCCATCATTGCTGCACGCGCACACAGAAAAATCCTGCTGATTTACTGCTTTACTTTAGCCCTTCAGCATTTGGGGCTACCTGTCATGGTCTTAGCCACAAGCATCTCCCCTCCTCCCAGCTGCACCCACAGGCAGGACCTTCCTGGCACCTGCACCCTTCCAGCATGCCACAGCCCCCTAGGACAACTTGAGTCCCCAGGCAGCTGCTGGTGCCCTGTGTCCCTTGCTCCCAGCACCACGGCACAGAGGTCAGGCCTGCAGTACCTCAGGCTAATCTGCAGATCAGTTTAAACTACCGTGGAAGATGCAGTTGCTGCACACTAAGAGCAAAGTTGTGCATTACGGACAAACTACTCCAACACATGGCAGGATCCAAAAGGCACAGTCCCACACCCTTTCCCAAACAAACAGTGGGTTCACAAGCCATCCCCTCTTTTTAAACATGACCTAGCAAGCAGACAGCCACAACATCCACCACAGTGGAGTCAGCTGGATTTAGTGATAAACTCATTCTCTTTGGCATTGCTCATTTTCTATGATATCACAAAAAAGAAACTCAGAGCCAAATGGAGAGCAGAGGGAAAGGATCACCATCAGATCAGCTTAGCCTCAAGGTAAGGTTTCCCACTGTGCACCCCAACACAGGGAGTCACTACACAGGGGCTGTGCCTACTGTAGATACCCCACAGACACAAGCCCTTGGTGGCCCAGAGCAAAGGGGTGTTATCAATCAGACCAACCTACACCAGGTGGCCTAACACAGCTTAACCCAGTAGTACTGATACAACATTTGCAAAGCATAAATTTAATACTACTATTTTTTTTTCAAAAGCCTTTTGAAGGTTTGGCTTAATCAGCTGTTTGTCATCCACTCATCAGCTGCTACACAGGGACACTTTCTGCTATGCAAACAGCACCAATACCTGTAAACTCCACATAAAAAACTTGAAGCAAACAGACAAGAAAAGCAAGCGTGGCATGGTGAAGCCCAGATTTCCAAACTGGTTGCAAGGCTAAGCACACAGTATCATCCCAGTCTCACAAGCTACGTAGACTCATGGAAGAGGGCATTAAAAAAAGAGAAGAGAAACCTATACAACCTTTTCCACCATACCACTTATTTTGCACATGTCTAAAGAAAATCTGAAACATCTCTAACAACAGGATGCAGATCCATATATGTATTTTATTTTAAGTGAATTTTGGTGCTAGGGAAAGATGCTGTAGTTAAAATGCTGCAGAGCGTACCTTCTGTTAACACAGCAAGCTGATGCAGCACAAGATGGTAGCAGTGTGCAACTCACCATGCGTTCCCAACGCCCTCCAAGGACCATTCTTAGATGGAGTGGGCAGCAATTAAGCTAGGAGGCCACCTAGTTCAAACTAGGGGAGGAAGGATGGCCCACTGAACCCAGTGCTCTGAGATTTTTGCTCCTCCACAGGTGACCTGGTGGAGTTGTTTCATTCCTCTGTGCATTACCTCACACCACACTTTTCTTCCTAACGTGAATGCTATGCAGTTACATGCATTAGGATTTAAAAAGGGCTCAAATCCATGATAACGGAGGCTAGGCTAAAGAATACAGGGATATTTAACTGCTAAAAACAAAGGATTAAATCTGTGAACAGGAACCAAAAGATCTGTTTTGATTCCTGTAATGCTGTCTGCCTTGAACAAACTCTGTGGATACATTAGTCTCTGGCTAGCCCATACACAACAAAAAACCTCACGCTACCGAACTCACTCGAGTGACTGAGCCACACTGGAAGTTGTGGACGAAAAGGACTTCTAGGAACCTTCTCCATTCCTTTCGTCTGACATCTGAGCTGTGACTGTGAACCTCTCCCCCAAGCAATAACACTACTTCATTTTGCTGTACACCCTCCCTTTCCAAGCAGCACGTGAAAATGATGCTCCGTCCTTGCCAGATTCATTGCTGCCCAGGGGGTTAAACACAGTAGCAATGAATTGACCAGTCTTGTTAATTTAATTCAGCTACATGGGAAATCTGTAAACAGAAGCAGAAGCCATGACAGTACTATCAGAGGGCTCTGAACACAGCATTGTATAATTTGCTTTTGGTTATCGCTGCTAACCACGCAAGGAAGAGGAAATTTTCTTACCAGTCATTTTACGTTTTTACTGTTTAAGCTCTTCCAGGTAAGAAGAAAGTTTCCAACAGGCACATTGTTTTTTTCTACCCTGACAATTAGCTTCATGCATAACACGTTGAATTAGCACTTGACAAGATGCACTTCCAGCAACTCCAACCCAGGGCTAATTTAACAGTAGCCGGAGGTGACAGTCTCCCTGAGTCACCGGGGAAGGCAGCACCACCTGCCCTGGCTCCGCTGGAATGGAGCAGCCTTCGGGAGATGAGTAGTACCATGTCCTGTACCCCCTTCCCACTGCAATCTTACTTCCACAGTGCATCTGCTCAAACGCAGCCCATACAAAATTCATTGTAATTTTTTCCAGCAACTTCATGGAGATAGTTGCCTCCATGATGAGCACTATGCAGTAACCATCTGTAGATAAGCAGATAGTCCAGAGAGTGAAGCTAAACATCCAACAGCCTCTGCACTCCAGGAAAACCCATACAAGACAGAAAAATAATTACCTAGGAATTAAAGTTGAGAAGTGAACTATTAAGAAATTCTCCACTACTTAGTATGACTATATTCATCATTAAAATCCTGCCCAAGAAGTCAGAGGCAGAGAAAGCCTTACAATGGTAGGAATTCACCCTTGGAAGCAGAACAATGCCACATGTTTACTCCTGCCCAAAGGGCCCAGAGATTTAGGCATTGTCTTTAAAATCCTATTCTGGAAAGAAAGTAAAAATTGCTAATCCCGGAACCAACCAGACAGATCTACAAACCTCTGAATCTTAATTGCAAACTCCCAAGAATTCAGACATCAAAAAACTGGTGACCTAGAATAAGAAACTGCTCAGGAGAATGGACGTAAAAATTCTATTTCAGACTAACCCTGAGGATCAAGTAAACCACACAAGCCAAACAAAACACTTGATACTACTGTGCCATCAAGGCTGGTCAGTTTGTCCACTGTACTACACCTCTTCCAGACTATTTACATCATCTCTTTATGAAGCACCAAATCCAAGAGAAGCAACCCCACATAATACCTTATGATAGCTATGGGAGCCCAAGCATAGAGATTTTATGCTTATTTAGAGACAAACATAGGCTACAGAGTTCATAGAGGAGCTTGCTAGTGCTTTGTCAGCAACAGTTACAAGACAGCTGAGACCAGGCATCTTGGAAAATTTCAGTGCACACAGGAATCAAACACACCCATGTCCTGCTACACCTCCCAAGGATGGTCAGGGACAGGCACTACTTTGGGCAAACTGTCACCACGTTCACGTCGTAGCCAGAGGGTTCCTCGTTCTGAGGGGACAGGACCACTCTCCCCAATTTGCCTGCAACCCCCACACCAACAAATACTAAAACCCGACAGAAACGGGAACATTTTTATCATAGGATGAACCAGGCCTAGTGAAGCACTATCCATTCTCCATCTACATGTTAAAATATGCAGACTGGCTACTCTTTTCCCTATACATAGAGATGCCTCAGAATTTCAGATGCCAGAATGATAAGGAAGGAGAACCAGATCACCAAAGGTGAAAAATAGTGGCTGGTACAGAAAGGATGGAACAAGTACAGAAAGGATGAACAAATGCTATATCGAATGCTGCACTGCAAACCAAGCCAATCTCCCTATCAAACTCCAACAGAGCTGCCAAACCCTGCCCCATGAAGCTACCAAGACTGTAAGCTACTTCTATGGTAAATGCCTGCAGTAATCATGAGTTCCAAAAATGAAACAAACACTAAAGCTCAAAAAAAAAAAACCCAACGCAAAAACTATCTTCCTGTTTTCACTGGAAAGGTCATGCCTATTTAAGGAAACCTTCCCAAGCAACATGGACATGCTCCATCTACATCCATCAACTTACAGCCCAGAGTTAAGCGTACTCACTCATCAAAAAATTCCTAGTCCTTAAAGGAGTCGTGGTCCAAGCTGCGAATCCAACCTATGCTCCTTCTGGCACGCAAAGCAGTCACGAATACCTGATACCACTCAAGATGAAAACATCAACTAATTGACCAGCAGAGGAGGAATCCTTACTCACCCCTTTAAGCACTGAATAATAGGAGGAAAACACGCACAAAAAAAGTCTCGCAGCACTTCCATCTATTCTAGTCCACACCTTCCCCATGGGAAACATGCATCCCCAGGAGAACCTATACATTGGTCACAGTTTGGCTGAAAGAGATACACTCAGATATGTTCTCAACCCCATAGATAGAGGGGTTTCAGGACAGAACATGAAGCATCAAGAATTCTTAGTGGTGCTAATTTGTGATTTATTGACAGAGAAAAGTTATTTTTCTGAATCTGCAGTATTTGGCACTGACCGCATAATGTTCCTGTTGAAAGACGACAGAAAAGATTAGGCAAGATGGTGAAACGCAGCAAGTCTTTTCTGGAAGGATGCAATCAGTAGACAGAGGCACACACAAAAAAACCCAGACCTAATTACAAGCATCATTTCAATTTCCTGGCATAGCCACACACAGACATATATATATATAGACACATATATCAGATAATTGGTCAGGCAACATATATTCAAATGCCAGTCTCAGTCTCATTCACCACATCCAAGTCCATCACAACAGTCCAGTTCTTGGACAAGACTAACTCACAGGTCAGAAGTGGGCACTGGAAGAAGTGATGGACAGATGGAAACACTACAAAGAGTTAAGTCCCACTGTAACCCTCTTTATTTGAAAAGCAAAATCCACAGTTCGTACGTTTCCTTTTTTTTCCCCTTCTCTTCTCTGAAGCTTTCTCCAGCCCATGGTTGACATTTAACCATCACACAGACAGCACTGTTCACAAATGCCATTATCACCTCCTGCTGAATCTATCCCACCCTGGCAAACGATGGCCTTGCTTCCGCTGTTTGTGACTGTGACCTCTCAGCCCAGCTCTCACAACATGAGGCACTTGGCATGCAGACCACCACTCTTAGGGAAATCTAACTAGCCCAGGAAGTCAGAAGTTTCCAAGAAGTGCTTAGGTATAAAGGTCATATAGAGAAAAAGCTGTCAGATCCAGCTGGTGACATTAGCAGATGCCAGGTCTCCACCAGATTCGTGTGAGCACTGGAGAGGTCTCCAGCCTCATCTCCTCCCCTCACTTCAAGGCAACAAGAGTTCCTAGAACACACGCCAAGGCACAGAGAAGGCATTGCCAGGTTGGTCTTTATTTCCTCTTGGGAAAAAGCAGTGGAATGGGGAGTTTTTTTCCTCCCCTACAGCTTTATACTACTTCCAGCGTCGTAGTCTGGCAATTCTGACAAGGTAGGGCTTCCAGTCCAAAATCCTGGTCTTGTTCTCCAGGGCTCTCTGCAAATGACAGAGCCCCATCTGTATAGCACATTTCTGGTCCCCCCTTTTCTCAGCGCTGTACTCAGCTAAGAAGAGAACAGAACCGAACACCCATGCAGAAGCAATAAAAAGCAGGCAGTGATGGGATGCATCAGGGACACGTTATTCAACAAGCAAAAGGAAGGAGATACCAAGTCCATGATCACCCAAGTACTTTTCACCCAAGACACCTGAATCCCAAGTAGCAGGATTGTTTTGCAGCCCAAATGTGTCACAAAGCCTCCCCAGCAAAACGTGCCTTAGCTTGCTTCCCTCTCCTCCCTGCTAACCCCACAAGTGCCCACGCTGAGACCTTGTCCCCAGGAAGGGGGAGCGTTGCCGGTCCCCCATGCAGCCAGCGCAGGGAGCAGGTTGGGAGCCGGTTCCTGCCTTTCCTATCCACACAGCAGCTTTCTGCTTGCTAACAGACCAAAACATGCTTTTAACTCAAAAGGCAAGGTAGCTACATTCTATCCTAAAATAGCATTTCAACCGCAAAAGTCAAGGGCTATGGATTAAAAAACACCAGTTACAGCTACCCATGCAACTTCCACTCTGTTTCCTCATGTGCAGGGATGTAACAACAAATCAGGCTTACGTGCTATTTTTTTCCTGACTCCCGCTTCATTCAAGCCTAGGAAGCGCTGCGTTCTGAGACAGAAAAATGTCTGCAGAAACCAAAAGGTATGTGGTTTTGTAGTTAAAGACAAGCAATATCACTTCTACTTAAAAAGTTAGATTTCAAACCTCATCTTCCAAGTAAACTTTTGCTACAATGATGACCAAGTTACCTAATTCAAGCTTTTCAGCTGTTTTTTTTAAGACGAAGACAACATCACTTTACATTTGCCCAACATGACACACTTAAGGATCAGCTTGTGGAAGTGGTAGATATTCATATATACGGTGGAAGTTGTAGAGAGCTGTAGATCAAGGATTTAAACATTACCAAAACCCCACCAGCTACAATAAAAATAAAATAAAATCATGTTGCAAGTGTCAATGGAATTTTTGCAAAACTGGTCTTATTACCAGTACCTCAATTCCCCATTTCTACAATAAGAGATAACTTTTCTACCTCTCAGGAAAACTGCAAAAATAAGATCACTAGGATCTGTGAAGCACCCACACTAAAGTGGTGAGTACTGTAGAGGAGACCTTTAAAAATTAATAGTTCTGTATTCAGTGCAGGGTTTAGATTATATGCAGTAAATTTGGTTTGGGGTCACACATGAGATGAAAAGGAAGAAATTAAATACTGATAGCTCTCAGTCCAAAGCCTGACCTCACACCCATTTTAGCTGATAACAAAACTCCCGCTAGATTTAATAGTGCCTCAGTGAGCGTTATCCATTTGATGTACTTATGGAGATGAAGTCATCTCTAAAAACATAAAATGTACGACCACATAATTAAGACCTCACACAGTACCTTCTTGTCACATCCTCCTGCTGGGCACTTGCTGGGTACAGGCTCCGGCCCCTACCATGTTGGATGTACAATGTATTAAATCCCCCCCAGTCGCAGCACGCTGCAGCACTGGTTCTCACTCTGGCACGTTCTCTGTCTCCTCACCCCTTTGCATTGAGGAGACAGCGCCCAGCAGCTTCAGACCACCCAGGACAAACACCAACTCCCACAGCATCGCCGTAGCCTAACACACCTCTTCCTAAAACTGCAGCATTGAGGGCATTCTGCATTTTCACACACTTCAACTTCCACTCCTGGACAAAACAAATAACAGGACGGGCAGGAGCTTAGCAATGTGCGCTCGCAGCCCAGAAGGCCAATCGTATCCTGGGCTGCATCAAAAGAAGCGTGGCCAGCAGGTCGAGGGAGGGGATTCTGCCCCTCTACTCTGCTCTGCTGAGACCCCACCTGGAGGACTGCATCCAGCTCTGGAGCCCTCAGCATAAGAAAGACACGGACCTGTTGGAGCGGGTCCAGAGGAGGGCCACGAAAATGATCAGGGGGATGGAACACCTCTCCTCTGAAGAAAGGCTGAGAGAGTTGGGGTTGTTCAGCCTAGAGAAGAGAAGGCTTTGGGGAGACCTTATTGCAGCCTATCAGTACTTAAAGGGGGCTTATAAGAAAGATGTCGGCAAACTTTTTAGCAGGGCCTGTTGCAACAGGACAAGGGGGAATGGCTTTAAACTAAAAGAGGGTAGATATAGACTAGATATAGGGAAGAAATTTTTTATGCTGAGGGCGGTGAAACACTGGAACAGGTTGCCCAGAGAGGTGGTGGCTGCCCCATCCCTGGAAACATTCCAGGTCAGGTTGGACGGGGCTCTGAGCAACCTGATCTAGTTGAAGATGTCCCTGCCCACGGCAGGGGGGCTGGACTAGATGACCTTTAGTGGTCCCTTCCAACCCAAACTATTCTATGATTCAGAAGTCAACTGATTTCTCCTGCAGGCTGCCCAAGAAACATTCAGATCTCGTTAAACCAGCAGAAATGATGTGTACACTTTACTGCCTCAGTTTCCTCCACGATCCGGATCACTCCTGAGGTTGACATCACACAAACTCCTGCTTCCCGCTCTCATACATTCCACCAGCCCCAGGACATCTGCCCATACCACGCTGCCAGTTTCTACCTCCTTTGGTATGCCCCACGGTTCAATCTGCTGCGGCAACACCACAGCCTAGGTTTCCTTCCCTGAATGAACCTTTTGGATCTCCCCAGGTTGTGTGGCTGGTCCCACTCATGGGAGTAGAAGCAGCATCACTTAGAGAGAGTGGTCTTTAATCCCAGGAACCACCAAAGCTGAGCTTCAAGAAGAACTGGTGCCTACAGGCAAGGAGAAGCACCTACAAGACATACTACATCCTGGCCCAGCTTTGCTCCAGGGCTACACAGGGCTTTTAACATGAAACAAAGATAGGAGAGAAGGTCCATCAGAGGCCTCTTTCCAGGACAGGAGAGTACGAAGGGTAATGGAGAAGCCTTTTAATGCACGCACTTCCCCTCATTTCTTCTTCCCGCAAAAAGGAAGCAAAGCCACAGAACAGAATAACAACAAAAAGCTGGGCAGAGATGGCTCAGAAGCACCATCTCACCGCAGCTGCTCTGAGAGTCACGCCTGGCTACGCTGCCTGCAGAACCAGGGCCCCAGGGAGAAGGCGCCCAGCCCTACAGCAGGGCAGAGCCCAGCCTTCCCCCAGCCTGGCCTGCCTGAGGGGGGCGAGCAGGCTGGAGGAAAGGCAACCTTCCCACCCCTCTCCGGTAAGGGAATGGCAACCACAAGCTGCAAATTATAGGCCTAGGATCCCAGCTACAACATCTCCTCAGCCCACGCAGCACTAAATCAAGGCTTTTAAGTGACGCCTTGGTGGGATTTTCTTCCTGGGCATCGCCCCCAACGGTGACAACCACCCCAAGTGTCTGCATGAATCTCCTACAGAAATAGGAGGGGGAAAGCTGTGCAGAAAGCCTCAGCTAAAGAGCACTCTTCAGTCCCTTGAAGAAACCTGAGCTGGATCCAGATCCCAGGGCCTCAAAGGCCTCTGGGGAGAATATTTTGATATTTGCAACACACAGAAATGCCACGTAAGGTTGCTTCTTTAGCCTCCCTATTAAAGGAAATTTAGCTACGTACAGCCAGAGGGTAAAAAGAGCTGACATGGTGCGGGGGGGGCGGTTCCCCCCTTAAATGGTGCAGGTTCTTCCACATCTCTATGCTAATACTTGCATTATTGCTGAGGCAATTATGAGCAGATAAAACCCAAGAAAGTCGTACAGAAAAAGCAACAATTGCTTCTAGCCCACACTCTTTGAAGCAAGCATCCAGTCTTCCCACACAACAAACTCTCCTAGACAAAGGCAAACACAAGCAACAGCCCCAGGAACACACAGCTACTTCAAAGACATGCCAGACCAAACCCCAGTGTCCTACCCAAGAGGTGCAAGTAAAAGATCCGATGACCTCTTTTCTAATTGATATGAATCACAAGTACACTCTGCCCACACTCCAAAGGTTAGGAGGTGGCAATGGTATAGCTGATTGAACACCCGTGTAACACCAACTGAGCTGGCAGAAACTGCCAGTTTCCTGCTCTGCCCAAACAGATGCTGGATCCAGCTCAAGTTCAGCTCTTGCCCCTCATTAAACAAGGGGGCTTTTGTATACAACCTTTCCTACTTTGCGGCTACTTAAATACATCATATCATTGCTAAGGAGTTAGCGTCCCATTTCCTTCAGTCCAGCAAGACAGCTGCCAGGGGTGGTTTCGATAGATGCCGTATGTACGCGTGACAAGCCAAATAAGAGAGAGACTGGAAGGGTTCACAAGCCTCTTCCCAAACACCCTGGAAATCCTCCAGAACCGAGAACAGAGGTTAGAAACTTCAGCCTACGATGGGCCCTTCTCAGTGAAGCCCAGCAGACAGCAAAGCTTTCCTGCAGGAGGGGTGCCCTGGCACGGCTCAGTGGGACAGCTCGGCAGAGCCCCGACAAGGAGCGCTGTGGGTCAGGACGGTGGCATGGTCCAAGCCTGGCGAGGACTGTTTCGTACAGCCTCTGCCATCGTTGGGCTTGGCTCCCGTTACAAACATCTCAAATTCAACCTGGAGAAAAGGAGGTGCTCTCAGGAAAGTGAAGCAGAGGGAAGGGGAAGCATGCTGGGGAAAATACATACACATCTTTCAAACTAGCATTTTCCTGAATTTAGAAAAGATTTCTGGCAAAATTAAATTTACTGGAGAGCAAAGGGAGTTAAGGCCCAAAATGCAGTCAAGCAGCTCTAATCCCTAAACATCGGGATTATCTCATGACAGCTACACTCCAGCATCCACTCAATACCACTGTAAAATGTAGATCAACAGAATGCTTCAATGAACTGGAACTCGTTACCTCTAATTGCTTCTCTCAGTTTGCTTCTGGATGTTCCTCTGATCCCTCAGCCACCTCATGTCAAAAGCACACACAGAGAAGGTCAAGTAATATCTGAGATGGGCAAATTAAATAGGAGGTTTGCAGCTGAACAAAACACCCGCCCTCTTCTTTCGCTTCGTATGAAAACTAAGGTTTGCCCCACGCCATGAGACAAGTCAGCGGCGTAGAGCGACAAGTTTTAAAACATCTTCAACTGATGCGACCCCAAACATTTTCCAAAGGGACAGAGGTTCCTGTGCAGCAAACCAAAGGCTGCTAGCAACAGGCTTTATTTTTCCAAGCTAACAGGGGTATGTCCTTCAGCAGCAGTTTCCAGGGGGCCGCGGACCACACACAGAATCCAGTTCAGGTCTCTCTCAACCTCACTTTGGCTTCCCTACCACTAGTGCAAATGAAGCAGGCAAATTTTTTATTTTGTTTTATTTTATTGCTGCCTCCTTTGTGTCTCCTGTGTTCTGGTATTCCTGCTGCCACCAGCCTCACCACAGCAGAGCCGCTGAAAGCCCTCAGTGCAGCCACGATAAAGCACGAAGCTAGCACAGCCACACAGCTGCTAAACGTTCAGTGACCAGCACTTCTTTGAGGCAGTCTTGAAACCAGAGGTGTGAACCCCCGATGCAAAAGGGCAAGGTGGGAGCCCTGCTTGCTAGGTCATTGGGAGGAAAAGCCAACAGAGGGTATTTCACAGGACACGCCTGGGAGAGAGGCACACTGCTCCAAACTCAGCTAGGTGGGCAACCTTTTCAAAATGCAAGGGAGAGCCCAGGCTTTCTGCAAAATGCCAGCGCGCCCATGTTTCTAAATGGGAATTCTGAAAAGGAAACATAAAAAGCATATGTCTACAGCTAGTACAGAAGGAAACCATCTCCAGTAGAGCCAGACCTCTGTTCGGCTTCCAACCTCACAACTGCGGCCATCACCTTTAAACACAAACCTCTGAAATCCAAAGAGAAATACCAACAGAGCCTGGAGAGGTACTAAAGCATCCAGAATACTTTACTTGGGCTTTCCATTTTCCTGAATATGGCAAGAAAAGAGCCAACATTAAAGTGCTCTCAACATCTCTAAAATCCCAACTTTCAGTCTGCTTGCCAAGCGTTTTCTTTGAACTGGAGATTTTCTAAGTCTTCCCAGACTGTGTCAGGTCTAACTCATAACACTCAAATATTTAAAAAAAAAAACACAAAACCAAAGGACAAAAGCAAACAGAGAAATAACAACAAACTTGAAGGTGATTCATTATGTCTCATTACATCAGCAACGGTCTGTCCAAACAGCATCCCAGAAAACCTCATCCTGGATCCAAGGCAGGGGTAAGCTTCTAAAAATTGGAACCTCACTTCTTTTCTAGAATATCTTGTATCCCCTGTATTGCTCTGCATCTCTTTACAAAGACAGCCATGCCATGAATAATAAGAGGGAGAAAAAAGCTAACCTGATTACACAGCTTTTCCACAATTCACTGGAACTAGATGTTCTCTTCTGTAAGATTTAAAAATACAGGTTTCCATAGGGTCCCTCACAGCACAAAAGCTGTTATTCACTGGCCCCTTCTCAATTACAGTCCCAGTCAGCCCTCTTACTTGTAAAACCCAAACCTGTCTTTGGATATTATCAGCAGATTGATTTCTTGCCCTCCTCTGTAGTACCACAAACAGGCCATAGTTTGAATGGGGACACTGGCTGTCATGAAGCACCAGCAATGTCCCTGCTCTCCCCTTTCTGTGGCATGCTGCTGTTCGAGATTTCCAGTCTTCGTGCTGGAGGGAGTCAAGCTGGTAGAGGGTGGTACAGACCGTCTTCTGGCTCGCGGTAGGAAGAGAGACCACAGACTTTCTTGCAGAGTGAAGACTTATCATCTATTACGTCATTATTTAGTCACAGGGGACTGATCTCAACACCGCTAGTCATCTTTATGAACCCTATGCAGACATGCCTGAATGACAACACAGAGTCACCACTCATCGCTGCCACTAAAAGTTTACGTGGACTGGATAAGGCATAGACCACAGCTGCGCTAACCGTCTTCCCTGACCAGTCGGCCATGCTCACGGTTGCAGAAGAGTAATTCCCCCAAATACTCAGGGATACTGAGCACACAAGTCATTCGTGAAAAAGGAACAAGGATCAGCTCTGTTCACACCTTGCATCTAATTCCAACCACATATTACCCCTAAGTATAATTTTAATTCACTAACCAGCCTAGACCCCATAAAAACGTTAAATCAAAATTCAGCTTGGGGACCGAATGAGGAGTTGATTAACTCATTCAACCCCATGCAAAGCAACCGGAAGATATTTTAATAACTTTCTTCAGCAGTGTAAGCTGGCTGGTACACCTCTAGCACCTCGACGGGGAAGACAAACACAGCACCCTGGAATTACACCCTTGCCTGCAGCTCCAAAGAGAAAGAAGGGACACTTCCCAGCTAGCCACAACACTTCTCATCTTTCATCGTGCGAGGAACGGAGGAGGAGAGGTTATTGCAAGGGTGCTTTCTCTTCCATCTGGGCAGCAGTCAACCTTTTCTGACAAGCAGCAAATGCAGCTGCATCAACGACTGCATTTCGGTGCAGTTTCACAAGTGACTTAAGACAATATAACTTTCTTTTTTTTTTTCTCCCCTCTGTTAGGGACTAGTTGTACCCAGAACAGCAAGCTGATCCACATGATTCAACTCATCCAAGCCAGCAAACAGAGAGCAAGCTAGTTCCTAGTTAGTATTTCTACAGTTAAAAAGTAGCAGTACCTTTGGGACCCTTCACTTCCAAAGCTTACAAACATATCCAAATACTTCCAGGAGACATTCCTGGCCGGTGGCGTTTGATTTTTGCAACTTATGGACCAGAGGGAGCTAAAAAGCAGCAGTTTGTGCTGGACCTTTTCCTCCCACGCCACGATTAACTGAAATATGTCCCAGAAGCAGATAGCAGCCATGATCCGATTTGTCCCCAATCCCAACTCAAGCAGCTTTACACCACCCTCCTAACAAGATCAGCACTGGCCAAACACCATTTATCCGGCCTGATCAGAGATGGATTAGATAATGAAACCCTAACTGCATAAGCTGTCTGAGCATGCTGGCCTGAGACAGTGGAAAACAAGAAGCCCAGTAAATTTAAGGGCTACTTTAAGCTTTAAGGCACACTTTGCCCCAAGTTCTTAATAACTAGCTACTATCTTATCTTCCTATAGGCTAGTTTTTATATTTCAAGTTAATAGACCCAAAAAAAAGCTATTAGTTTTACAGTTGCATTAGTAAGTTCTATAGCTAAGTGATTTATTTCAGCATTACAAGCTGTGTTCACATCCTGAACCATTGGTACGTAGGGGTTATGCAAAGAAGAAACCGTGGCGAGCATGGCACCCCAGGATTCCTCGCTATCAGAGACACGAGGTCACCAAGTTTACACAGCAACAGCCTGTGGCTCTGGAACAGGAAGTAGAAAATTGACAGGATCTGCAGGAAAAACAAGGTACAACAGTTTCTGGTGTTATTTCCAGCTTCCAGAAAGCCTCTAGTACATGGGGGGGGGGGGGGGGGGGGGGGGGAGGAAAAAAATTCAAAGAATAGGCTCTTTATTCCTCTTGTAAGCATTATGTACAGTTAAACATAGAGAAATTACTAAAAAGAACCCGTTATTCTAAAATAAGGTACTTCAAAAGAATACACGATCTGAATAGAAATCCTCATGAAAGGCAATCTTGTGTTTTGACTTTTAGGTAAAAAGATACTGAATTTCCCAAACATTAAAGAACACATTTTTCCTAGCTCTGATATTATTTGTAAGTTTGACTTCAAATTTGGTATTTCTTTCTTACAACCATGAGAAGATTCTCCAAATAAATAAACCACACACTTTAATGGTAAAAAAAGTCAAGGAAAACCTCTGGACATAATGGTATGTGTGTGTGCATATATACATACATATGTTTATTTTCATCTTTTATATTAAAAAGATTGAAAAATCTTTTCCATATATATACATACGGAAAGATTAAAATTATGCTAAGAATACCAAGTAACTACAATATGGGGTCCCAGTCTGAAGAATAGTTATACTGACTATAAACACACTTAACTTTAAAATCGGACTCTACTAATTGCACTCCTCCACCTAATTTCTCCACTGTTTGCCAGCATTTGATATGGAAACAAAACCCAACTTTCCGCTAAGATCCACAATTAATCCCTACCACCGTTACCACCCGTATTACACACTGCTGTGCACGCGCACTGTCGTAGCCCCACGGTTGAATGCTGCAATCTTAGTACTATCGTAATCTTGTACTATTCATTAAATAGATAACAAAACGCTTTCCTCGATGTAAATATAGAGGGGAACCTCTTATGTATACAGAAATTGTACCCATTTGCAATAAAAAAAATAAAATTTTAAGACTGTTTTGTTAAATCAGTTCAAGTCCCTTCCTGGGTAATTTTCAGTTGATTTACCACTGGTTTACATCAACACCAACCAGTTCAACCACTAACTGCAGGTAAACTCATGCATCTCCTATAGCTACACAGGACCTGTGCCTCAGTTCGATTCCAAAGAGCTGGAAGAATTTCATGTCACCGTGTTCACGCACTCATTCATAATTCCTAGCAAGACACAACGTATAAGCACTCCTTCAACGCTGAGCATCTTCCTCCTTGCAATTATACACATTGTCTGAGTCATACTTGACACCTACATGTGGGAGAAGACATTGCTTCAAGGAATAAAAGAGCACGGCACGGTTTTCGCTGGCCCTTGCAGGAGCACGAGCGGCAGCACTCGGGTGTGAAGCTCCAGCCTACGTTCAGCCCACACCATCATGCTGGGGGAAAAAAGTGATGTTGCGAGGTGGAGAGACCACCAAGAAAGGCTGAACATCAAACAGAACCACAAACAAAACCCTCCTGCTGCAATCTATTTAAAAAAAACAAAACAAAACAAAACTCTTGAGCATGCAAACTGGGGGCAGCCTGGGAAATAAAAAGGGAAGATCGTTGGCCAGCATTTGGCACCTAGATGAGAAGCACACTGGAGAGGACAGGATGCTCCCCTGGGAAACGACCAACAGCGCTTACCAACCCAAGCAAAGGTGAGAAGAGAAACAAGTTCGGATGAATAAACCGCACTGCTTCCAAAGAGCTCCGATATACTTGTCACAAGAAACAGAAGCAAAAAAGGCCAGCGCAATTGCCATAATAAAACAAACCTGTGCAACACCCAGACAAAAGAAAGCAGAAATACCTTGGCAGCATTGCCCCACAAACACAAAAGCGAATGCACCTGGAAAGAGCGGTGTTTTGGAGACGATCAAAACACGCTGGCAGAAGACGACAGGAACGTAAGATCCTGTTGGCAGCCCCTGTGCCAAGCTGGAAGACGGCCACCCGACGCCCCACGACCCCCTTCCCTCTTCCCAGGCAGCACCTGGGATTTCTCCCGATGGTTTACGAGACCCAAGGCGGACGGGTAAACCACCGCCGGCCCCCAAAGCCCTGCCAGTGCCCCGTGCCCAGCCCCGCCATCCGCGGCCTCCCAAGGGTCCCCGGCGGGGCGGCGGGCGGAGAACGGCGGTGCCCGGAGCGCCGGGCCCAGCGGCGGCCCCCCGAGGGCCGCGGCCCCGCGCCGCCGCCCCACGTGCTGGGCTGCGCCCCGGGAGCCGCCCGCCGCGGGCCGGGGAGACCCGGGCGGGAGACCCGCTCCCCCCCGCCGCTCCCGGCCGCTGCCGGCGGGGGAAAGGGCCGCGCGCCCGTAAGCGACGCGCTGAATCCCGCAAACCGAAATTAAACGCGGCCCAGCCCGGCCGCCCCCCTCCCGCCGAGCCCCGGTGCGGGAGAGCCGGCGAGGGCCCGCCCGGCCCGGCCCTGCCCGCTACCTGCATGCCGCCGCCGTCGGCCTCCGCCTCCGTCCGCAGCCGCTTGCTGTGGCCGCCCTCGGCGCCGTCCCCACCGGGCATGGGCTGCTCCAGCTCCGGCTCCCGCTTCACGCCGCGGGCGGCCCCCCCGCCGCCGCCGCCGGCGGCCAGGAGCTGCGGCTGTGGCTGCTGCTGCTGCTGCTGCGGGGGCTGGCCGCCCTCCGCCATCCGCGCCGCCGGAGCCCCGGCCGCCCCCCGCCGCGATCGCCCCGCTCTGTCACCGCGACGCCCGGCGCTGCCGGAGGAGAAGGAGGACGAGGGCGAGCCCCGCGCCGCGACCAGAGCAGCGGGCGCAGCGGGCTCCGACCCACCGGAGCGCCTCGGTCACGGGCTCGGCGGCGGCTGAGGAGGGGCCGAAGCCCCTCGGCAATCTCCGGAAACGCCGGCCGGGCCGCCGGAGCCGCGCGACCCCCGCTCGGCAACCTTCGGCGGCGGCGGGCGGGGCGGGGGCGGGGCGGGGGCGGGGCTCGGCGCGGGGCGGGGCTCGGCCGGGACGCCGCGGGGCACAGGCCGCCCGCGCCCGCCGCCGCCGCGCCGCGCGGGGCGGCGGGAAATGGCCGCCCGCCTGCTCGGCCCTCCCGCCGCACCCGGAGCCCGCCTCAGGCGGCGTCCGCCCAGCCCCGCACCCGGTTTGCCTCGTCCCCCGCGGCCTGGGCTGAGCCGGGAGCGCAGCTCTGCGAGCGGCTGCGGGGGGGAGGTGGCCGCAGGGTTAAGGCGCGAAGGCGGCCTAGTCTCTGCCTGCTCCCGACGGCGTCTTTTTGCAACGGGGCCGGGCCAAAGGCTTTGTGGTTTGGGCCGGTGCATCTTTTTAATGGACCGCGGTGGGTGCAGGACCGCCCACCCCGGCAGGGCTTGGGCAGTCACGCTGGCCGCAGGGGTGCAGAGCGCCCACCCCTCGGGCAAAGCCGTGTCCCCCGAGCCCCCGTCACAGGCACAGCCATGTTCCTGTCCCTGCTCGTGCAGGGCAGCCTTTCGGGGTGAGGTTTCCACGGCTCTGCCTGTGAGGAGCGGTACTGAACTGAGGTGAATCTGGGGTGAGGGGTATTGACTTGATCCCCCGCTTTAGGAGCATCCAGCTTCTGGGGGTGTGCTGCCCAACTTGGTACCTGATGCTGCCCCTGCTGAGCGCAGCCTCCTATCACTCATGGCACGTGTCTTTTCTGGCCTTTTCCAGGCTTCCTCCATGCTGTTCTGGGCGGCTCACACCAGGGCTCATCTCACAGCCCCAGGCTGCATCTGATTTCTTGAGATATGACCTGCTTTCCCATTCCTAATAGCCTCCATGGGTTTCTCCTGCATTTTTATGTATAACTCCTCATTCGTTCTGCTGCAGATGACCTCCAACCAGATGGAGACACCGGTCTTCAAAAACCTGAAGCCTGTTCATCAGCCGTTCTGTACGTCTCCACATTTTTGATCTTGAGAAACAAATTTGGGATCTTCAACAGAAACATGAAGTTGATTTTATTACGCAGCTGCTGTCTGGTAGCACCAAGGACAATGTCTGTTCTAGAATGAGGAACGCACGGGCAGCCTGTACTGTCCTGAAAGTAGTCTGGAAGCCATGGCAACTTGATGGAGAACTAATCTGCAGATCCTAAGACAAATCTGCGGTTGGCTTTATTACGGGATGGGAATGGCACTCTTCCTCCGCCTGCCAACGCTTTGGAGGAAAAGGAGAAAACCAGGAATGGAAGTGGTCATTGTGAGACAACGCACATGGGAGGGAGCCCTTCCTGACTTCTCGAATATCGCCATGTGTAACGAAGCCTGTGGACCAGTTAGGTTATCTTGGTGTGTCTTTACACATCTGCTGATCTCCATGAAATGATAGAGCCTTTGGTTTTGAGTGACAGTTAGAATACATGACTCCAGTCTTCCCTTACACCACATTTTTCCTGATCCAAAAATAGTTTTCAAGGCCACGTTAAAAGCTATTTTAGGTGGTATGTTTTGTGCTGAAGTGCCAGCTTGTCTCCTCCAGTGACGGGGAAAATCTCTTTTTTTCCAAATGATTACAAATCCCTGTGGAGTGGCAGGCACCCAGAGGACAGTTACACTCAGCCTTTGCTCACCCACCAAGGGTAAACACGTCTCATTCATCTTGACTGGGTTTGATAAAATGAGCCAGACTGTTAAACAACATTGAAGGAACGTGTTCAGTCCACTCTTGGCTTGAAAAGAAGGTGAGATTGTCGTGACTGGGATGCTACTCATACAGAGAAAAGCAGCGTTTCTGTATTTGTCTTCCTCCTAATTTTAATGAGGGGTTCTAGATGAAGGGTACAGGTTAAGATACTGCCTGTGAGGCACTGCAGAAGGCTTCAACCTGAAGACAAGTTAGGAGTAAACAGTTTGGAGACAAATCTGTGTGTGCACTTGGGAGCGCTCCTCTTGCTGTGATCTAGGTGTCTGATACTCCCCATGAGGGATATCGAAAGAAGGAGTTGCTCTACAGTGCCCAGCCTCCATTTTTCTTTTCATCTTCCCCTAATCGCATTTCCACCATCTCCTGCCATGCAGGTGCCAAACCTGCTGCCAGTTCCTCCTCGCATCCTGCATTCACATGGTCTGCGCCGCAGAGCGGCGCCTGGGAGAGCTGGCGGTGCCGTAGGCAGGTCCCTTGGCGAGGCGTTTTCGGCTGGCCGTGGTCTGCAGCCTGCCAGCGGAGCAGCCGGGACCGCCGCAGAGCACAGAGCACCCTCAGTTACGGTGCGGGTGAAAAGAGCTGAGGCAGGGTACTGCGCCCTCCCTACCAAACTGACCTGCAGTTGCCGCTGCCGTGCTCTATGCTATCGTTTGCTTTCTGTCATTACTGCCATGATACTTCATATTATTATTTCTCTAGCTCTTTCCATTTCCTCTTAAAAAAGATTAATGAATTAATCTTCACAGTATGCTTGTGGGATAGGTATTATCTCCATTTAACAGATGGGATATGAGGCATTCCTCAAGTCACAAAAAAGCTTTTGAGCTGGGACTACAATCTTAATCCGTTGATTTCCTTTCACACAACCCAGCTGCCTTTTAGGTATTTGTATGTGACATCTGAGACATACTAAACAGACAGCTGACTCCTCTGTTAACCCTTCCACTGCTGCACAGCGCTCCTGCCAAAGGCTCCTACGTGCCATGATTTCATGGACAAGTTTGTAGAGCACTCACCAGTGCTTTGTCTTTGACAGATCAACGAGAGGCAACTGTAAGAAATGTTATCCTTCCAGAGAGCTCTCAGAAGCTGCTATGAAGAATGTATCTTTCTGAACAGATTCATATAATTTTAAAGTTGTGGGGGTTTCTCCCTCCCCCCAGAAAGACACCCTCTGAAGGGATTCCTTGAAGGAACACGGGCTGGTGCTCCCACTGGGCTGGAGATCAGGTGGCATCAGGATGCCGGGTGTGAAACATCTATGGAAGTGCAAAGAGCTGGGTCCCACGACGTGCTCGGATGGAGCAGAGGCAATGACTCATGCAGGTTCTGAGGCACAGGCATGAAGTGAGGCACAAACTCGGCTATTAGTGTTTGACCCGAAGGCATGGAAATCGTTAGGAGACAGTTCAAAGCAAATCTCTCCTCTCCACCACCACAACTGAGAACGGTTTCTCGCTGCTTCCGTCATCTACACATGATGTCTCATCCTGCTGACCAGCTCCCTCTTGCCCTCGCAGCCTCCCGCAGCTTTGCCCCTCTCCTTCCCAGTGGATTCGGTCTCTCTGCTAAGCGGGTCAGGGGAGGTTTCGTGGCTTGCCCCACCGTGCTCATTCCTGCTGTTTCTATCCTACCAGCCAAGCTCCCAGAGCCAAATGCTCTTCCTCCTGACAGCAGTACCCCCACAGGTAATGAAGTGCCGCCAAGGTAAAGTTTCAGCCTGCACTTTGGTCCTGGTTTCGCAGGAAGCGGTGATGGGGCTTTCCGTAGCGACAAGCGTGGGTAAATGTTTCTCCTTGCTTATCTCGGGCCAGCTCTTTGCTACAAAATTTTATTAACAGAAGCTGCCTTTTCTTGTCACCGATTAGCACACAGCCAAAAATACATAACCTAAGTCAACAAAATGCAAAGAGCTTGTCACCTGACTTAAACGGTCTGCCGGAAGGATGCCAGTCCCCAAGCAGTGGCAGGAGGCCAATATCAATATGTCACTCTGACGCAGGGGTGCTGGCAGCTGTCAGTCAGTGGGTCAACATGCACAATGCACCTGGTCTTTTCCCAGTGCCGCTTCTTGAAACGAGGACACCTGTCTTCGGCAAATGCCACCGAGCACCTCGGTGCTCCGGCAAAGCAGCAATGTCAACAGCTGGGAATCAACCAGAGAGCTCAGAGCAAAACTTTCCCGACTCATTTTCCTGCTGGCTTCAAACATAGCTGCAGCGCATTTATCGTTGCTAATTGCTGCTTGGTCTGTGGGGTATCATTGTGTACAAAAGTTGTGCCGTTTCAGGTATACCGATGCTGCTAAAGCAGTATGACACCTGCAGTGCAGATGCAGTTATCTGCATATATGCAGCTAGCATAAAAATGCCATCTGCCTGCACTGCTTATGCCTGGAAGGGTGGGGAATAAAGTAGGCCCTTCAGCACTTCTAGTATGAAGGGGCCTCCCAACGTATCCCCAAAACATACAATAATAGGAAACTGTGTGAAGAGCATGTCTGGGAAATGAAAGCTCTTTTGCTTTTCTGTTGAGACAGTGGGGCTGACCGGCTCAAGATAAATAGCGTGACCCACGGAGGTACCACAGGGAGTGCATGGGGACGCAGACCAGAAAAAAACCCAAACATTGGCTTTCCCCCACCGTCTGGGTGCCAGAGATCAAGAAGCAGGGAAATACCTGGCATTTACTCCCCTCGGCTGCCTGTCATGAGTGAACCAGAGGTTGTTGGAGGCTGGAGTCTGTGTCAATGGGCCAGCAGTGACGGCTGTTGATGCAGTCCTCCGGTAGCCTCGCTGGAGCTACAGCCCCTGCATAAATACATCCCTGGCTGTGTCTCTGAAGCACCTCAGGGCTGTGCCACCCTCTCCTCTCTCAGACACCAGTCTGCAGCAGCCGAGTGGCCATGACGTTATTACTCAGCCTACACGGGCACCCAGACAGACGGTACGAATCGTTATTTGCAACTGCTTGTTTCCAAATAGGCTGGAGGCTGCGCAGCTCGAGAAGGGCAAATGCCGCGCCGGAGGCAGCGTTCATTCCCCGTGTAACAGGCAGACGGAGCGAAGGACAAAGCAAAACGCCCGCTGTGGTGGCTGGGCACATCATGCGAACAGAACAGGTGTTATCACATAACTCCTGTACGTTTTCAGCGAAGCACCCTGTTTATTAGGGCCCCTTAGCTACAACTCAATTTACTACATGGCTGATCTCTGGAGTCAAGGCTGATTCTTTCTCCCTAATCGGTTTATTGAAAAGCATCTGAAAGTGCATTGTTATACACAAAATGCCAAACTAAGCTGGTCCTTAACACGACTCAACTAGCAAGAGGAGCCATCTCCCAGGGCAGAGAATAGCTTGCAGATATTTTCTACAGCGATCCCTGTATCACCTTTCACTTCTGTGACTGATGCAGGGATAAAGAAAGGGTGTGCGGTTGAAGCAGGCCCACACCCTGATGTTTCCCAGCTGTTCGAGCCTTCCCTTGAGACGGCCGCCATCTGTGCGAATTACAACAGCATGAATTACGCCTCGGGATCCAAGCCACAGGAGTGTTTCCAGGATTGCTCCAGCTTTTCGCTATTCCAAACATTTTGCAGGCCCCTCCTCTTGCTGCTAAAGTTTTAGCTCTTTGTGTCCTCCACGCTCGCAGAGTTTTCCAGTTCCATTCCTCATATTTTCCTTGGTCTCAACTTTCAACTGAAATTTCCATGTGTCCAGTCATACTTATTCAACTTTCCAGATCACAACAGATACATTATAGATGACTCCACCTGCTGGCTATTCAGTAGTCCAGCATTCGTATCAGAGGGACTATGAGATGCATACTACTTACTCATATAAATATGATCACAAAATCGTGCCCTTGGATTGTATGTTTGCTGCAAAAGATTATCAGTTTTCCCTTGCACAGAAAAGTGCTATGTGAATTTATGATAACATCGTACCGATAAGCACTTGCAATCTGATTTTACCCTTTCACGATGCTATTTGTGGCTGATACAGCACACATTTCAAATAAGATTTGAAAACATACTTCTTTTTTTTGTGTGATTTCTCCACTCTAGAAATAGTTACTGCCTCTTTGGCTTCAGATCCAAGTTAGAAAATGGCAATAAAGCACAATACTCTACATACGAGCCAAGAGGATATTTTCAAAGTTAGGCAAACCCCAGTTTGTAAAGAAAATCCCCCGTACGTGCTACATCTGCATAAATACTAAGAGTTCGCCTAAAAGCCCGATGCGTGCACGAACACAGAGCCAGCTAGGTCAAGAGAACTGACTCTGCGAGAGCGCGAAGAAATCCTTTCCTTGTGATTCAGCGTGACATTTAAGCACTTGCTTAACTTTAAGCACGAGAAATATCATTGCAATCAATGAGGTTATTGACACGCTTCTGGACAAGGCGAGTACTCTGGTGCCAGGCTGAATCAGGGCTGTGCCTTGCGTGCACGGCCGGCGCGGCTGTGCAAGCTGCAGGCAGGGGAAGCTGTCTACATCTGTCTCGGAACATGTCCATCTGCCCTGCCAATTGCCAGTGCTCTCTTATCTCCAAGAAAATGAAATTATTTCAAATGCAATTTGTAGCCTCAACTGAAAAAAAGGCTAACCCTCTCTCCCGGAATCATCCAAAATCCAAACACCACATAATCCACTACAGGAAATATGAAGGCCTAATGCAATGTTATAGGCGGCTGGAGGGTGCCAAGTTTGCTAACCCAGACAATAGGTTGCAGATTTCTCTGTGGAAAACAAAACAAAAAAAAAGAAAAAAAAAGGGGGGGGGGAGGGCTGGACTGCAGCTCTTCTCGGTGCTCCTCAAACCTTGGGAACTTCAGCTGTGGCTGCTGGCAAGAAGGGGCCGCTAATCCCACGGTCTGTAGCAATCAGAAACACAGCCATATTTAGTCATGTTTTCCAGCCCCTTCTCCTATTCCTGCCTGCTGAACCGCCATTTGGAAGGCGAGCAGGGCTACAAACTCAAACCAAAATAAAACGTTACCAGCCCATGCAAAATTCAGAAGGGGATATCCACAGCCCCGCGAAGCAGATGATAAAACCGTGGTGGAATCCCTGCCTGAGTGACACTGGAGCTGGCCAGGGACACCAGCCCTGCGCTGTAGGGTCTGGCTGACCCAGAAATCGGCTGTATGACTCAGGATTACCGCCGCCGTGCTGGCCACGCTCCTTCCCGAGGCTCGCCTCAGGCTTTATTAATACCACTTATCTTCACACAAGTTGTACTCAGATGGAGTTAAGGTGGTTTGGGTAACATGGGTTAAATACGGAATGGGGCAATTGCCATAGTCTCCCAAGTACGTGCTATAAATTCAGGCAATTTAGGGCAAAGGGGAAAGCTGGAGGCAATCTGAGCATATTCTTCAGCAGTGGGAATGCACAGGTAGGGCACCTAAATAAATGCAATTGTCGTACCAGGCTATAACCATGTCATTCTGGAGGAGTCGCTTTAGTTTTATCTCCCGGACTTGCTTACACTGATTTTTAAAGTCGCAGTATCTTTTTCTCCCCTTGATTCCCGTTCTCCAGCCATCAGCCTGTTTGGTTGCCGCAGCTGTACATCTCTTACCCTAATACACTTACCAAATACACTTTGTATTTGACCTCAACACTGAGTTTCCTCAGTTTGCAGTATGTATTTAGAGGTTAATTACAATATTTGTGTAATGGACTTTACCCTGGATAACATCCACATTCTACTTAATGCAAACTTACATACGTGCATCTGTATACACCCATGTATAAGCTTATATGTACATGTATGCATACACAAACACCCACGTGCACACACATACGGCTTTAAGAAAGCCTCAGCACTGCTGTTGCCTACTCAGGGGCTGCTTTGTGCACACAAGCTGCTCGCCCCTCACTGGTGCCTCTCCCAGGGCCTCCGTCTCCTCCGGCTGCCCATCCTCCCTGGAGGGGGATGCTCTGGCCCCCTGCCACCACGCACAGTGCTGGACGATGGGTCCCAAGGGAGCCCCTGGGCTCCCGCTGTTAGAAGGTTGCTGGGGATTTGGGGGCATGTCCTCGACTTGAACCCTCCTGTGCAGCTCCCCGCTGGCCTGGACCGCTGGGAACCCAAGCCTGGATGCATGGAGGGGTGGGGGGTGTCCACCCCCACCGCAACTCCCTCGCCAACATCCCTGCGTCTGCTCCAGTGGGCTGGCCCCTTGGAGGTTGCTTCCCCCCCTGCATCCCTCAGCCCGCCGCTTTTGTGGGTTTTTTTTTTTCCTCCCCTTTTCTGCAGCAGGAACTTTCCCTTGGGAGCCATTAGTAGGGGAAAGGAGACGAGGAGAAACGAGAGCCAGAGGTTCATGATCATGAACAGGCACGAACTCACCCCTCCGCTGCCAAAACCTCGTTGAAGGCTCCAGAGCTACTGGGAGCATGAGCCTACAAGCTGAGGGCTCGCTGCTCTGCCTCCCCTCAGCCCTCTTCTTCCCCAGCACCCACCGAGGTCTCTGCAGTGTACCCAAAATCCCTCCGCGGCATACCCAAAATCCCTGCTCGAGCTGCCTGTGGCCCTCCTCTGTCACTGAGCCCAGACCCCTGCTAGCACAGACATCACGCCAGGTAATCCCTTTCCTAAATTGCTCGAGCTCCAACTAAAACCACTGTTAAAGTGGTTTTCAGCTGCTCTACTTCTGCAGGGTGGCTGCTTTAGAATTAGTTTATAGCAAGGCTCTCCATTTAATATAAAGCTATTATCAAGCCGTTGCTTGGTTTTGAAGAAGATCACCTCACGCTATCGGCTCTGTGCTGTGACGAAATGCCAGCTTAGGTGTCACGGCACCAAACCAGTCAGAAACAGGTCCAAAAAAATTACCAGCTGTAATAAACTTCCCCCGTGTGCTTTAGCACTCATAGGCTAGCTGAGAGGCGTGGGATCCCCGACCCTCAGAAACAAGCCCCCGCTGCAGCATGCAGCCGGTAATCACATTTCATCCTGGCACAGACAAATTCCTTTTGCACTTCCTCTGCGCCGCCGAGCACAGCACGCCCGCTTGGGAGAGCAGATTATAATCAAGCTCAGCGGGGCTCATAATCAACACAGGTAAGTACACATCGCGTCTCGCTGTGATTCGGAAATAAATAAGGCGACCCCTTTTCGCCTGCTGTATCGTTGATAATTCATCCCCTTCCTCCAGTTTTCAACCCGTGAGAAGTTTCTTCAGCTGAAACCATTCTTCATTAGTTCTCTGAGATAATTTTTAAACGCATCCCAGTCCATCAGTCACAGCCGGTATTCTCCATCCACAATTTCCAAGTCATCCTCTAAGGCTGTAATTTAGCAGTAGTACCCTACTAGATCCACACGTCCCCAAATTTTACCTGACAGCTTCTGCATAAGCCTATGCCCAGCTGCAGACATGGGTGTGAGCATTCTCTAAAGGCAGGTTTTAGATTTTCACCACTGGTCTTTCTCCCATCAATGTTTGTCTCTCTTTTTTTTTTTTGAAGAGGACAGAAGTTCAAATTGCAGAGCAGGAATTGCCACGAGCGTTTCTTATTTTCCGTGAAATGTGCTATGACTGGCTCTGACATCAAAGCATTTGTGGAGAGAGAAAAAGAGAAAGAGAAAGAGAAAGAGAAAGAGAAAGAGAGTAAGTATTTTATCTATTTGCTGCTCAGCAAAACCAGAAAGCAGTAGCATCAAAAACATGAGGGAGCAATCACTATCCTGGCGCAGTAGCTGCCCTGGTTAGCGAGAAGGGCTGTGCCGGCTGCAACCAGGGAGAAGAAAAGGCAGCAACTAAAAGCTAAGCAGGCAAAGGGAACAAATTATGTCAAAACATAATTTTACCGTCTGTGCAACCCATCGCTGCTGCTTGGTTTGCTCTCACCTGGCGACTCAAACACGACGGGTTCGCCCCGCTCCATGCGCAGACGGGAGCCCAGTTTCCGATGAGCGAGGAGTGACCCAGAGCTGGCAGACCTGGGAACGTGGTGGCTGTGGTCATCCCGGTGAAGGTACTTGGGTGGTTGCAATGAAGCCTTTACCCCCAGCCTAAACAAGAGCCTAAGTGCCTCATTTTTAGTAGCAGTAGGGGGGTTACCTGCCTACATAGAGGCAAGGGCCCTGTTGGGCAGGCAGGAGGGTTACTGGGACCAGCTGGAGGGATGTCAGGGAGTCTCTAACCTGTGCTGGAGGAAACTGAGTGCAGAAGGGAGCTGTGTGGGCTCTTCTGGTCGGCCCCGGGGCGGGTGAAAGTCCTACCAGCCCGCTACAACTCAGAGGGAGCGCGCTCTGCTTTGGTGGGACTGGGCTGTTCCAAGTTCAACTTGAGCCCAGAGAAAGTGCATGAGCAGGGCGCAAGCATGGCCTGCGGGTCTGTTAGTGCTGGGAGGGACTCGGCCAGGCACCCGGCCAAATGGCAGACCTCAGCCCCATGCTTCGCCTGCTGCAGGGAATATCGGGAAGCATGGCCGAAGTTGTGTCGCACCCTTTGCGGCGTATATGCCTGACCCTGCAAGAGCCGGGCAGGAGGGTTTCCTGCCTCTGAAACACTTACCCCAGAGACGCCAGCACAGGGCTCAGCCCTGCGCCCCGGCAAGCCGGACCGCGGCAGAGACGTGCCCCATGGGCTCCTACCCAGGCATCTCTCACAGCACAGCCACGGCTCTGCCATGGCCGGGAGGAAAGCACCGGCCTTTCCAGCCCTGGCTCTTCCTGCCGCGGTGCCTGCTGCGGGGTGTTTCCTTTCTCTGCCCCAGCGGTCAGGAAAGGCTTTGTTTGATGTGGGAAACCAGAGTCAGCTGCCCACAGCAGTGCTCCTGCCCACGCACTGCTTGCCGATGGAGAAGTGGGTCTGGGGAGCCTCCTACCAGCATTGCCCAACCGCCTCCAACTTCAGGGCATCTCCCTTGCCTGCAAATATAGATTATAAGGCTTGCCAAGCTGGTGAAGAGGGCTTTAAACTAAAGTTGCCGGGGGAGGGGAACCTCAATCCATCCCACTCCTACCAGTTTGATGCCAGGGCCAGCGATAGATGCCCAGAGCCTGGAGAAGGAACACAGGTCAGCAGGAGAGCACCTGAAGAGCCGCACAAAGGAACTCCAGCCAGCAAGACAGCTTCATCGGGGGCCCAACTTAAATGCCTCTGTGCAAACGCACGTAGCATGGGGAATAAACAAGAGGAGTTAGAGACGTGCGCACGCCTGCGGCTATGACCTTATTGGCATCGTGGAGACGTGGTGGGATGGCTCCTGTGATTGGAGTGTTGGGATGGAGGGATACAGGCTCTTTAGGAAGGACAGGCAGGGGAGACGAGGAGGGGGTGTCGCCCTCTATGTCAATGACCGGCTGGAGTGCATGGAGCTCTGCCTGGGGATGGATGAGGAGCTGACCAAGAGCTTGTGGGTCAGGATTAAAGGGAGGGCAGGGACAGGTGACATTACGGTGGGGGTCTGCTACAGGCCACCCAACCAGCAAGACAGAGTGGATGAGGCCCTCTATAGACAGATTGGAGCAGCCTCACGCTCACAAGCCCTGGTCCTCATGGGGGACTTCAACCACCCCGATATCTGTTGGAGGGACAACACGGCAGGGCATAAGCAATCGAAGAGGTTCCTAGAATGTGTCGATGACAGCTTCCTTCTCCAAGTGGTAGAGGAGCCAACGAGGAGAGGTGCTATGCTGGACCTCGTTCTCACCAACAAGGGGTGGCTGGTGGGGAATGTGAAGCTCAAGGGCAGCCTGGGCTGCAGTGACCACGAAATGGTGGAGTTCCAGATCCTTAGGGCACCGAGGAGGGCGCACAGCAAGCTCACTACCCTGGCCTTCAGGAGAGCAGACTCTGGCCTCTTCACGGATCTGCTTGGCAGAGTGCCATGGGACAAAGCCCTGGAGGGAAGAGGGGCCCAAGAAAGCTGGGTAATATTCAGGGATCACCTCCTCCAAGCTCAGGAGCGATGCATCCCAACAAAGAGGAAGTCAGGCAAAAACGCCAGGAGGCCTGCGCGGATGAACAAGGAGGTCCTGGACAAACTCCAACACAAAAAGGAAGCCTACAGAGGGTGGAAGCAAGGACAGGTAGCCTGGGAGGAATACAGAGAAATTGTCCGAGCAGCCAGGGATCAGGGCAGGAAAGCTAAAGCCCTGATAGAATGAAATCTGGCCAGGGACATCAAGGGCAACAAGAAAAGCTTCTATAGGTACGTCGGGGGTAAAAGGAAGACTAGGGAAAATGTGGATCCTCTCCAGAACAAAACAGGAGACCTGGTTACCCGGGACACAGAGAAGGCGGAGGTACTCAATGACTTTTTCGCCTCGGTCTTCACCGGCAAGTGCTCGAGCCTCACTGCCCAAGCTGCAGAAGGCAAAGGCGGGGACTGGGAGAATGAAGAGCCACCCACTGTGGGAGAAGATCAGGTTCAAGACCATCTAAGGCACCTGAAGGTGCACAAGTCCATGGGACCCGATGAGATCCATCCGCAGGTCCTGAAGGAACTGGCGGATGAAGTTGCTAAGCCACTATCCATCGTATTTGAGAAGTCATGGCAGTCCGGTGAAGTTCCCACTGACTGGAAAAGGGGAAACATAACCCCCATTTTTAAAAAGGGAAGTAAGGAAGACCTGGGGAACTACAGGCCAGTCAGCCTCACCTCTGTGCCTGGGAAGATCCTGGAACAGATCCTCCTGGAACTATGCTAAGGCACATGGAGGACAGGGAGGTGATTCGAGACAGCCAGCATGGCTTCACCAAGGGCAAGTCCTGCCTGACTAACCTAGTGGCCTTCTATGATGGAGTGACTACATCAGTGGACACAGGAAGGGCTACAGATGTCGTCTATCTGGACCTCTGTAAGGCCTTTGACACGGTCCCCCACAACATCCTTCCCTCTAAACTGGAGAGGTATGGATTTGATGGGTGGACTGTCCGGTGGGTGAGGAATTGGTTAGATGGTTGCATCCAGAGGGTAGTGGTCAACGGCTCAATGTCCAGATGGAGGTTGGTGACGAGTGGCGTCCTGCAGGGGTCCGTATTGGGACCGGTACTGTTTAATATCTTCATCAGTGACATAGACAGTGGGATCGAGTGCACCCTCAGCAAGTTTGCAGATGACACCAAGCTGAGTGGTGCGGTCGACACGCCAGAGGGACGGGATGCCATCCAGAGGGACCTGGCCAAGCTCCAGAAGTGGGCCCATGTGAACCTCATGAGGTTCAACAAGGCCAAGTGCAAGGTCCTGCAGCTGGGTGGGGGCAACCCCCGGTATCAATACAGGCTGGGGGATGAAGGGATTGAGAGCAGCCCTGCTGAGAAGGACTTGGGGGTACTGCTGGATGAAAAGCTGGACATGAGCCAGCAATGTGCGCTCGCAGCCCAGAAAGCCAATTGTATCCTGGGCTGCATCAAAAGCAGCGTGGCCAGCAGGTCGAGGGAGGTGATTCTGCCCCTCTACTCTGCTCTGCTGAGACCCCACCTGGAGGACTGCGTCCAGCTCTGGAGCCCTCAGCATAAGAAAGACACAGACCTGTTGGAGCGGGTCCAGAGGAGGGCCACGAAAATGATCAGGGGGCTGGAACACCTCTCCTATGAAGAAAGGCTGAGAGGGTTGGGGTTGTTCAGCCTAGAGAAGAGAAGGCTTTGGGGAGACCTTATTGCAGCCTATCAGTACTTAAAGGGGGCTTATAAGAAAGATGTCGACAAACTTTTTAGCAGGGCCTGTTGCAACGGGACAAGGGGGAATGGCTTTAAACTAAAGGGGGGTAGATATAGACTAGATATAAGGAAAAAATTTTTTACGCTGAGGGTGGTGAAACACTGGCACAGGTTGCCCAGAGAGGTGGTGGCTGCCCCATCCCTGGAAACATTCCAGGTCAGGTTGGACGGGGCTCTGAGCAACCTGATCTAGTTGAAGATGTCCCTGCCCACGGCAGGGGGGTTGGACTAGATGACCTTTAGTGGTCCCTTCCAACCCAAACTATTCTATGATTATCTTTCCTAGGAGACGAAGGAGTCCTGCTCATGCTTTTTGTTTGGTATGATCATCCCGTGACAGCTTATTTTAATCGTCTTGCAGCTTTTAATAGTTCGTGGCGGTGTCATGAGGAAGCCTCTCCAGCTGGGCGGCCCATAAGTACTGCGGCCCTGCAGAGAGCAGGCATCCTGTAGCACAACTCATAGAGGTGCTGGGGGGATGCTGAGGGAAGATTCTGGGGGACTGCTCTGTCAGAGTCTGGACAGCAGAGCAGGGAACAGCTGCTCTGTCCACCCAGGGGACCAAGACCTTGAAATGTGGCTTTGGAGAGAGGCTATGTCCAGAGAATCCTGCACGATAATCCTGGATGCAGCTCCACCCATGCCATGCCCCATGTCCGTGCAGTGGGTGCCCACCTCCTCTCTCTATCACATGCCTCTTTGCTCCTGGGTTATGAGAGAGGAGCCACAGAGAAGCTGCAATCCGGTCCCGCTCCATGATTTTCTCCCTAACACTTGTTCATCTGCTGCCCGAAGCAAATGAGTCAGGTCTCTTCACAGGGACACGGTGCCAGGCTTTGCTTGTCCTCAGTGTCTCCCCAGAGCTATGCCGGGGCCGTGCTACACCCTCTGAGGGAAGGACCAGCCCTGCAGGCCACGCTGCACGTGGCACCGCATCCTCAGCCGCTGGAGCGCCTGCGCTGGTCCCATCTGTGTCCTGACGCTTCTGATGGTTCCCTGTACCAGTCAGCCCTGCAAATTCAGGCGCTTGTCCCCAGCCACTCCACCAGTTTGTCTATTCAAACAGCTCTGGTTTTCTCACCACCTGCCCAGGGAAGCGGTGCAGGCAAACGATCTCTGGGGTAGGTGAGGCTTTACTCTCGGAGTAGATTTCCTCCTATGCTGTAGAGATGCTGTACGTTACCCTCCAGTGGAACAGGCCTGGTGGCTGCCCTGGCCGTCTCTCCTCTGAACCGAACTCCCTGGCCGCAGCAGAGAGGTGAGCACTTCCCTTAGCAAAGGAGAGGGGATGTGGTGCAGATAAACTCCCTTCAGCTTCGCAGCAAGGGCCTGAGCAAACATGGACAGCACAAACCCGGCACCTTTCCTCGTGTGGGGTCCCACCGCAGTTTCTTAACTGCAGATCATAGAATCGTAGACTTACAGAATCATTTAGGTTGGAAGAGATCTTTAAGATCATTGAGTCCAACCGTTAACCTAATGCTGCCAAGTCCACCACTAAACCATGTCCCTAAATGCCATCTTAGTGTACTTCGAATAGGGAAACAGGGTAAGAACAAAATAGCCTCCAAAAAATCTGTATATTAGAACCTTTTGAGTAAAAAGCTACATTTTGACCAAAGAGGAAAAAAAAAGCATTCACAGAAAGGTCTTCCCCCAGTTCCTTAACCACTTTTTAAATAAAGAAGCTTCTATATCCACAAAGCTTTTTCTTTTTATTCAATTTTTTTCCCCGTCTTGCATTTATAATTGAACTGGAAAATGATGCACATAATCTGAAAATTTACGTCAGTCACAAATCCACAGATCCTCGCTGGAGCATAAGCCATGTCCTTGAAGTCACCTCCAAGAAACTTGCCAGGTGAGAGGGAAATGGTGAGCCGGGCTTCAAACAAAAGACGATCAAGAGCTTTATCCGTGCCTTACCCAAAAGGACACATCAGGGCGAGACAGCTGGGTGCCTCATGCTTCCGAAAACGATGAGCCGGCAAGCTGTGAGCTGCGTGGCACGCAATTACATCGACAGCAGAAAGGATCAAAAGCCTGCACAGCAAATTGGGCTGCGTGTTACCTCGTTAAAACCTTTTTTGGCTGTGCCAATACCTCTGCTTCAAAGCCTGCTGCAGTTTCTAGCGACAACATTAGCACTTCTTATGCAAGCCAAGAGCCTTGCCTGAGACCGGAGCCGGTCTCTCCCCCAGAGGTGAGCTCCTTGCACCTGCACTGGCTGCAGGGGAGGTTTTGGGAGGCAGAAACAGGGTTTGAAAGAGCCAGCTCCAACCCAGGATGAATTTGGCAGTACAGGCACGGTGCACGCAGCCCCCATGCCCCTCTCAGCCCCCAGTGGGGAAGTGTTGAGAAGGAAATGAAACAAGAAGCTTTCGACACATGCCTGAAGGCCACGGGGCAGCCTGCGGAGGCTGCATCCATCCAGCAGCCTGCAGGGCTGGGAGATTTTGCCAGGGTCCTCTCAAGCCCCGGGGACAGTCCAGGATTGCGAAAAGGGGTGTGGGAGGGAAGAGCCTGGGCTGTCTCAGTGCCTTCGTACCCAGGCTAGGAGGAAGGATGCTTCCCTTGCTGCCGCACCAGGAGCGCTCAGTGCCAGGAGTTTGGAGGAGGAAAAGTGAAAGGTGGGCTCGGCTCTGGCGCGATGCTGTTTCTTTCTAAGGCAACACAGGGAGATGTTTCCCTGGATACAGCGGGAGTGAAGAGCAGGAAGCAAATTTCTTTGATCACAGCTCCAAGGGTTGTTTATTTTGTTCCCTTCCCCCCCTCCCCCCCCCATCAAGTCATCACTTCACCCACAAAGCTGGTGTAGGCTGCCTCACGGGGCTGGCTGGTCAGCGCAGCTCTTGGCTATATGGTTCAGCATCTCGCTGCTTCTAGGCAAATCTCTCAGCTGACCACCACCAGCCCCCTCCACTAGTACTTTGTCCCCAGTGAGACTTTTTCTGGCCCCAGAGCCCCACTTTAGCCTGGCCTTCCACAAGGTCAGGGATTTGAGTGATGGCTTCTCTCCTAAAAAGGAGCCTAAGGAAGCGATCCATTTATCCTGAGTGATACACCCTACCATAACACCCTCTTCCATGAGGTTCCACACAATTTCCATCAAAAGTCAATTAAGGCTGTAGTGAATGAAGCCATTCACAGTATAATTCCAGATTAATTAGCAGCTCACAACAACATTACGAGTAACACGGATTGTGAGGCCAGCTACTCCATCATCATCAGTTCTCCATTTCCTCCCTCATCCTTCCGCAGGGCTGGGGAGCTCAGCAGCAGCGAAACCTCCAGGGCAGACCTCTCCCAGGGGGCACGCGTGCACCCAGGCAGCACCACGTCCCACAGACTTCTGCTGCCTGCATGCGTCCTCGGCTGCCGTAGGTGAGCGGAGAAGGCAGCCTGCCTTAAATGCTCCTCTTGCACAACCAAGTGATCGCCCAGTCCGAAGAGTGACTGTACTTTTACCCAACTGACTTTTAAGTGCCCTTCTCTGCACATTGTACCCGAATTGAAAGCACCGTAGGCCAGCCCTCCCCAGTCTCTGTGAGGGAGGCTGCCCCACCGCAGGGAGGTGACTCCTCTGACGTGCCAGACCATCATCGCTCAAGACGTTTCACGTTTTTCTTTTCATCTTCCTACACTGCTGCTCAGCTGTTTGTTTTGCTTAGCCACGCTGGCTCAAAATGGTAGCAAGGATATGAGAGTCACAAATTTAGGACTGGAGGGTTTGGGGTTTTTTTTCTCCTTTTCCTTCTGCTTTCGCTCCCACTGCTGACATCAGAGGAAGGAAAGAAATAGGTCCAGACGGACAGCAAACAGTTATCTCCTAGTATTAGCTATCTGTCCTAGTATTAGCTATCTGTCCTGGAACTAGGAATATTGTCTCCAGCTGTGCTTGGAGACAAAGTTTAAAAGGACATGCCTCTGGCAAAGTTTGGATCTGGGCTCTTCAGGGAAGGCAACGCAGCTGGGATCTTGCCAGCAGCGTTGGGACAAGGCATCTCCAGAACAGGCTGAGCGGCTCTCAGGACTGGGCTGGGCTTCCAGGATAGGGAGCCCAGCCCTGTACCCAGCCAGGATGGGGGACCCACGCCAGCCCCAGAGCTTCCTCCCTGCTCCAAGTGCCATGAGCCAGGCTGTGCATCTGCACGGATGGATGCTCCTGGACAGCACAGGCCAATTAATGCTTTAAATGCCCCGGGGCCTGTTGCTCGCTGATCTCTAGTTGGCCCGCAGCAGCCTGCATTTCAGTTTCAGAACACTCAACCCACTGTTCTGAGGCCTCCCTCACCCACGTCTCCCTCCAGGCAGGGAAGGCTGCAGTTTTCCACCATAGCTCCCTTCCTCCTGTGCCATTTAATCTGCACCCTGGGCTTTGACAAAGTGATTCTCCACCTACATTAAACCGGTACTTGAGACAGTTTGGGGAGGAAATAGAAGAGGGCTAAATCCTAAACCTGGCAGGTCACTGCTGCTGCAGCCCGGGAACCCAGCTGGAACTGGCTCTAATGGCCACTGTCTTCACTTTGCCCTGGGGGAAGCTGTAGCAGGAACAAGGCGAGCGCCCAGCTGCTCTCCGTGCAGGAAGGCTCTCTGCAGCAGGACTAGATGCGGCAGGTTTAGTGATTTACCTCCTTCTCCCTGAGGCTGACAGGGCTAATTGTTCTGCCCCTCGGTTCTGCTGTTACAACAGCCTGCGAGGGCCCCGCTGTAACCTGCATTGTAACCCACAATTTATTATTTTACTTTATCCAGGTTTATTATAGTTAAAGATACGGTTTACAGATCCTTTGTGCCAGCACAACAGCCCGGTGCAGGGACAGGAATGTTTGAAATCAACTTTACCACCATCCCTTGCCTCTTCTGAAACTATGTCCACATGCCCCCTCTCATTCAGGCCGTTCCAATGCCTGCTGGGATCAGCCCTGAGGTTGGATCATGCAGGCAACAAACAGAGCTCCGGCACCGACTTCCAGGAACAACTCTTTCGCAGGGCCTGCAGATGAGGTCCCAGTTCAATCTCTTTTCCACTCTTGCTTATTACAGCATTTGTAACCACTTACCTACTCGGACCATCCCAAAAATCTCAGGAAAACCTGTGTGAGGCATTTAGCGGCTCTGCAGATCCACAGAGCAACTAATTGTGGGAGACTAATTTCTGCCCTTTCATGGGGTGCACAAAAAGGTGGAAAGTTGAAGGAAAAGTACTGTGCCAGTGGAAAAAAAGACGCAAGTGTCTTTCCATCTTGCACAGGACGGAGCAGCATCCAAGCAGTACACTGGCTCACAGGCAGCAAGGCAGAGGGCACAAAAAGCAGCCTGAGCTTAAAAGGGTCAGCATGCCGCCAGCACACAGGTGTTGGGGCAGTTCTGCTCTGTATCACGGCAGTGCCTGGCCAGCTGGCCTTAGTTCAAGATGATCCTATGATGGGAAAGCAATTTCAATGTAATTTAAAGGGCATGCTGTTCACAAAGATACCCTGCATGTTTCTGCAAAACACTTTGGAAAAAGACTGAAGTATCTGAACCTGTAAACTCCCAGATGAGAGTAACTCCAGTCCTGTTTTTAACAACGTATATGCAAGACATCAGCACCACAGTGCCCGTATTCCACGCACCATGAACACACTTCCGTCCCTTTACACGTTAATCCCTATTCAGGCTTGTAAAAGCTGCAGCCTGTGTAACATAACATCAAAAGCTGTTCACGCTCACACTGACCCCTTAATGTGACTACACCCACACGCGCAGCAGGGCATGGTGAATCTTCATGCCTCCTCCTTCTGCACAGCCCCCCACCTTTTTTTATTTTCCCTCCTTCTACCTACAGTTAAGTTTCTTAATGAGAAGACTTTTTCCCCTCTCAACATTTGCTCAGACAGAAATTCCACCCTTTGGGAGCGGTAGACACGCGTGCTCCCCTGAGTTCACTGTAAGCTGCACCCTCCCTGCTCCTTGTTTGCCAGCGCTGGCCTTGGCAGCAGCACTTGCCGGCTGCACCGTACCCCTCGTGGTGAACACCAGCACTTCCTTCCCCATCACTTCCACCCAGGGTCTGACCCAGCCTCAACTGCAACTTCTAACTCAGACTTTCTCATCAAGGTTTAAAACTCTGCCAACACAGGATGAAAGGGACCAGGTTACAATTATCAGGTGCTGGTGTCACGCTCTGGCTTTTTATGCCATGGCTGTAGCACCAGAATACCTGAGCACCTGGGGCAGTTTGAGGGGCCACGGACCAGAAGATGAATAGAGCCACAAGTTCCTTAACTTCTAGCAAAAAGAACTTTTGTTCTAGTAACAAAAAGTAGATTTTCTGGGGACAAGCTGGAAGATGAGTGAAAGGCAATTTTGATAATCCATTGATAAAACAGACTTCTAGACATCTATCACCTCCTCCACTAACCTCACTTTCCAGTGACTCCAGAGACTGGAAAGAAAAGTGAAGAAGAGAGTTTGTTTGCACAGTTGTTAGTTACTGACTCAGAAATACCATCTTCAGGCCAAGAACAGAACTAGTTTGGCTCAAATTCACAGCCTTGTGTTTTGAATAGGTAACTCTCTGGAAGCACACAAACAAGGTGCATTATCTTCCTCCGAAACCCCCAGTGTTGGCCGCTGCCAGCTGCCCCAGTAACACACGGAGGGTACTGCGACACCTGATGTCAGCTACGGAGAGTCACTCAGCGTCAGGGGAGGTCTGCAGCACTGCTGAGAGGACAGGCCGATGCTCTGACACCACAGCCGCTACCTCTGGAGGTGACGCATATGGTCTTCACTGCACCTAGGGAAGGAGGGAACGGCAACACACGCACAGAGACTGCAGCACATGGATAATCTTTATTGGTAACATCAGTGGAGCACCAGTAAACCATTACTGACTGTAGTGGTGACACACAGCTGAGGCACATGCTAAGGCACTTTTATTATATAAAAAAAATTTAAATTTTTTTGTGACAGCAATTGGGACACGAGGCTCCTGCATTTAGAGCGCTTCAGGCATACAGTATGGCGCTTCATATTTAATTATTTTTACTTCGCTCATAAGTAGGTCTAAATGCAGCATATACAATATGGTTAAGAATACAGGTAAATCCAGCAACCAGTGTACGGTGTAGAAAAGTAAAGACTATCTATATATAACCATGGTCCCAATAGAAAGGCAGTGATAAAGACCTTTATTTTTTTCTTAATTACTTATTACGAGAGATACAAAGGCCTTACATATATCTGTGCAGATTAAAGGGTTTTTAATATACTCTTAGTCAATGGTGCACAATAACTAATCCCAACCCCTGGTTACAGAGCAGGTGCAAGAGGCTTGGACATGTCAATAAAAGAAGGATTTCCCTCCCCTTATCCCCACCCTCTGCCCACTACCCTATTAAATTCCCCTAGATTCTGTCTATTACCATTAAATATATTTGGTCCCCCAGAGATTCTCAGACAAGCACAAGGACATTGTTCTGTTTCCCCAGCCTGTCATTAACTACTGGTCCACGCTACCTTAGATGAAACCGCTCAGAGGCAGAGACACTAACAGGACATCATTGCACTTCAGAGATCTGTCCAGACAGTAAAAATAAGAGGAGGGAAAAAAAAAAAAGACAACTTTGGCAAGTCCTCCAGGTAACTGGTCCTGAGAGGAGCTTCCCTCTTCACCCCTCCCTGGAAACATATGAAAGAAGAAAGGGCAAATTGCCATGGTCAAAGCACACCGTTTTTCCTGAAACTGCTCCCAAACCATGTGGGTGGGCAGATTAAAAGAGGCAGAAGTCTGAGGTCACTGAACATGATTGCCGAAAGCAAACAAAGAGGGAGGGGAAAGAATACAGGAAGGAGCTTCCCTGCAGCTAGAATCGAAGACAAAAGGAGATTTACAGCAAAAATAATCTTTCCCTAACCCCACTCCCTCCAAACTGCGTAAGGATTCACCAGCAGACATGGCACGGACAGTTCTATAGGCCTTTGTAGTGGCCAAACTGCTGGTCAGATTTCAGAGCCCTGACTCTTTGGCATTAAATACAAAGAGGATTAGGAAACTGGAAAGAGGAGGAAACTAGGAACACAGATGCCCGATAGCTCCAGACACACAGAGCTGGGCTTGCTCTGCAGATCCCCAGCCAGTTCAGGAGGAGAGGGTTTGCTGAAAGTCCAATGGAAGAGGGGAGGGTGGATGGGTCACTCCATCAGGTGTAACCTGGGTCAAATGGGAGGACTTATTCAGTAGCTTTGGCATCACCAGCATCTGCCTTGCCGTCCACTTCCTCATCGGAGCACTCTCCTGCACCCTTCCTGACAATTCGACGTGTCACGACAAACGGCAGGTCCCCGCGCCTAGGGAAGAATGGACAGTACGTCAGTAACACAAGGTTTCACTAAACTCATGAGACAGGGCAGGCTTTGGAAAGAGGTAAGGAAGTACCTGGCCACGCTGTTTGCTGTGGGCAGTTACAGCAAGGCTATGCTGGTCTGGCGGCCAAGGTATTGTACCAAATGCTCCGCCTTACCTGAGTTTGCTCTTCAGGGAGCTGACTTCTCTATTCATTGCATCAGCTGTTTCAGTGGCATCCTCCAGCTCACGCTGGAGCTTCCTACGGGATGCATTGGCTCGCTGGGCCTCCTCTTCTGCTTCCTCAAGCTGGCGTTTCAGCTGCTTCAAGCGCATGTTCGCCTTGTCCGCCTGAGCATGTACGGGAAAGAGATCAGTGTTTCCCCAGAGTTACAGCACAGTAGTTAGAGCAGCAAAAAGCAGGGTTTCCAAAGGCCCCTCTTCCCTCTCTGAAGGGAGCTGCCTAGGACTTGACAGCTCCAAGCTTTTCCTTAAAAGTATTACATTTTCATCTGTGTCATCTTGTAATTATCACAGTGAGGGAAAAGAAGAGAAATCTATAGGAAGGTTAACGCTAGACCCCTCTTACATGCAGATGATGCCTTGGTCATAGAAGGGAAATCCTCCCACCAGAAGACTTGCCAATGCTGCAGGTAACTATACGCACCTGATCTTTGAATTGCTCAGCATTACGCCTCTCATCATCCACCTGCAGCAAGATATCTTTCAGCTTCTTCTCGGCACGGCGCACCTGCTTGCTGGCAGCCTGGCGCTCCCTACACAGAAATACAGCGATGCTCAGACAAGAGCTTATCTCCCGTTGTCCCCAACAAGATGACCTGACTTGGGCAAGTTAGAAACAAGGAAGATAGCAAAAATCCTCCTAACTTAGAAAAAAAGGGATGGGAGGCAATGTTTCCCAGAAATGACCAAAAGGCATTGATGTCACACAGATGACCCTTCCTGAAGCTACAGAGGGACAGCAAGTGTATCACAGCTGCAGTTTTAGGAGTGGTTAAGTCTGGAAGAAGCTAGAAGTCTCTACAGTGAAAAACAAGGAAGGTTTGTCAAGATCTTACATCTGTTCTACCCAGTATACCTAGGATGGAGCCCTCACTCAGACAAATCAGAATTTGTTCAGAAGAGCTTAAAATGCCAGAGTGGGTGGAAGCTTGTAAGACAGTTTCTACTAGGACATACTTTGTCTCCATGTCCAACTGCTCTTCCAGCTGCACTATCTTTGCTTCCAAGGCCGTGATGGTAGCCTTGTACTTTGACTTCACTGCACTCTCCATCTCCTGCAGTTTAAGCTTAAGCTCCTTGTTCTGGCGCTCCATCTGCTGGCGAGCGTTCTCATTCTTCTGTGCGTTGCTACGCTCAGCATTCAGGTCGGCATTCATCTGATCAATCTGCAGAAAGAAGTACTCAGCATATCGAGCGCTCCAGCCTGAAAGGCTGATTTATTTCTCAGACACATGCTGACACACAAAGAAAAATGACCCTCAGGGTGAGCTGAATACCTGGAATAACTCAGATGCAGAGGGAGCTGTCTGTAGGCAGGGCACTTCTCAAAGTATCTTAGTTTACCCAGATTTTCAAAGTAATTCCTTGAATAACAGGTTTATCAACCTCCTCTTAGGGCTAAATTTGCCAATCACATACAATGCTGTCTGGGTGAAGGCCATGGTTTGGCACTTAACACAGTAATTATCAGCCTTAGTGAATTACAAAAATCCTGAGGCAAGTGGATCCAATACATGTGCTTTACTAATTTATCATTTATTTGCTGTCTGTCTACTTCCACTACAAAGAAACAGCTTAAAAATACTGACTTTCAAAGGCTAAAGGGCAAGAACTCACTCCACTTCCAAGCCAGGGCTCTGGCTGACAGTCAACCAAGTAGAGAACTATGCTCTCATCCACCAGAGTGAACAAGCCGTTTGGAAAACCATCAGCCTAGCTCCTTGCCTTTGGAGCGCTAAGAAAACAACATGCTTGACTCTCAAAGTTGGGCAGATAAAACATGGCAGAGAACAGACAGATTAAGATTATGGTTTCTATAGCAGCCTAACAAATTCCATATGGTTAGCCCATTTGAAGCAGCATAAGACTGGCAGAAAAGTCATTTTCCAAACACATTGTGGCACTGTTCAGCATGACAAGTTGGAGCAGCTCGCTACAGATCACCTTTCTCATAATTCCTTAATACAGCAAAAAGGGACTGGGAGTTGTTGTTGTGTTTGTTTTTTTTAATAAACTTGGGAGATTGTTCCAGCTACTCAATGTTTTAAATGATCAGAAACAGTGAGTTAACGTCAGCTCTGACTGCCCACCCTTTTTTCTGTATTGTGGTATTCAGGTGTTTCATCTTGCTTGTATATACAGACTTCTGAGGGCCTGTACTGTACACAAAGCAGCAGCTGGCATTACTCAGAGTGCAGCTTGACAGTTTACACAGACTAGAGAACCCCTACTGGCACATGCAGCCTGAAGAGGTACCTGAAGATTTGCCTTCTTGAGCCGGTCATTGATTATCTCTGTGTTGCCCTGTTCTTCTTCTAACTCCTCCTCCAGCTGAGCTATCCGGGCCTCCAGGCGTCTCTTTTCCTCCATGGCCAGTGCTCTATAGGACACAGAATCATTAAAGCAGTGTTGGTGGCATTAATCCCTTGGTGAAAATTCACCTCTTCTAGTTTTACAAAATAAGCTCAGTCTTTCAAAAGCAGAGGGGATACAGTGCAGTCTACAAAAAAATAACAGCCTGCAAACTGTTTTCTCAAACCAGCTCCTCCACCCTTACACAGGGAACATTACTCACCCTTTACCACTGTTGTTGGCAATCTCATCAGCCAGCTCATCCCTTTCTTGCTGGGCCTGGCGCTTGGCACGCTCAGCAGCTGCAAGTTCCTGGAATGAAAACGAGACGGTCAGTGATCCAATGGGAAGCTACCAATTAATGCAGCATAGAAAAAAGTAGTTACAGTACTGGGTGGTATGGTCTCTAGTTAGATCCAGACTTAATTATAAGACATGGTCTGTTCCCCACCCACCCCACAGCTTCCTTTGTTTTGCACATGCCTATCACAGCTGTCAAGAAAGGGCCAAATTCTGCATTTTGAAGTGGACTTCGTATTTGAGCAAAGCAAAAAGTACAAAAGAAAAGAAATAACCACTCAAGCTTAGACTGCTACACTTAGTTCTTGGCCAAAGAAAACAAACGAACACCCTTGACTTGCATGCATATTCCATTACCTCCTGCAATTGAATCATCTCTGCCTCCATGCTCTTCAACTTCTTCTCATTTTCTTTGGCCTGTGCCAAGATCTCTTCTCTGGAAGTACGTGTGTCCTCCAGCTCCCGCATGTAATCCTTCATTTGTGCCTGAAAAGGGAGAACAAAAAAAGGATGCATTTCAGAGCATCCACATTAACAAATTGGGTTTGTCTGTGTTACTGGAAACGTGGAGGGAAAACGGAAACAGGGATTCATTAATCTTCAGCTACCAAAAAGGCTGCTGTAAAAACAAACAGAATCATCCTTTTCCCATTTCCCAAGTAACAAGGAGAAGTAGTAATGGAAGCAAACAGAACTGCTTGAATTGCAGAAAAAAATAAAATCTTGTCAGATACAGGGAGGGGGGGAAGGGAGGGTACAGGAAGCTTTCTAGTGAAGCAATGGAATGGACAGTCTAGGGAGGATTTGGAGTTTTTCCGAAGAACAGATCAGACAAATGCCTGTAGGAATTACAAAAGCATAACAGAACTGTCTTGGGGCAGGAGAAGGCCTAAATGATATTTAAGTCCCTCCAGCTTTGCAGCTCCACAAGCCTTTCCAAAAACACTGACATGAGGCAGGCACTAGAGTGGACTTTCCCTACAGCTTGTCTCCCAGGGAGTTAAACAGGCAGATCAGGGTTAGAAGAATATCTGAAATGCCAATAAATCTTTCACGGTAAAATGCTACAAGGTTCTGCTGCTCTTGTGACACTGATGCATGGTTCTCATGAGGTGAAATCTTGTATCCCATTTCCCTGGGTAAATTCTCTACACTGACAGCTAAAACAGTTGCAGTGTCTCACCTGCAGTTTGCGGAGCTGCTTGATGGCTTCTTCACGGTTCTTGTTAGCAGTGTCTATATGGCTTTCCAAATCCTTCAGATCCATCTCTAGCTTCTTCCTGGCAGCCACAGCAATGGAGCGCTGTTTTCGTTCATCTTCCAATTCCACCTCCATCTCCCGCACCTGTATAGAGAAATACAGGCATCATCATTTCAGCTCCTTAATTTCCCAGCAGCTAATTTTCACATCCCCCTTTCAAACTGTACGTAAGTGCAAACATGTGACTTGTTTTCATTCTTCCTGGCAGGGGAATGGGGCTAACATTCCTCACTAATAAAGCTACATGGGTTCCTTTGACAGACAAAGGCTGTTTGAACAATCACACACACAACGGGGAAAGTCTCTCACAGCTTTGCAGCGCTGCCTGGAGAGTTACCATTAACAAGAATCTGTGGATTGGCAGTGTCTGTCTAACCATCTTTGGACACAAGTGCCTTTGTGTACGGAACACTTTCAGGATTTACAGAGCAATTCTTACTTGTCTAATCAGCTGTTTCTTCTTCTCTTCATTCTGTTCATCACGACCCTGGAGGTCCCGGTCAAACTGTGCCTTCATGGCCTGTTGGTTCACTTCTAGCCGCAGTTTGGCATCCTCTGTGGCCTGCAGTTCATCCTCCAGCTCTTCCAGCTGTGTCTTCATCTCCTCCACCTGCTGCTCCAGGGCTCGCTTAGCCTTCTCCAGCTCATGGACCTACAGCACAGTACCACACGTGAGGTTTCCTCAAAGAATGCTCTTAGGATAGGTGAAATTGTCTGCAAAAAAGTCTAAGAAGAGCCACTCACGTAAGACATGTTACAAGAACACTGCATCTGTCCCTTGTATTAGGGCAGAGATACCCCTCAAAGCCAGCTGCTCGCATACCTGCAAGCTGCCAGTACGAACCACAATTGCCTATTAGTTCTGGTCATGTATGTGTGGTGGTGGGGAGAAAGAGAAAAGCATTTGTTAGCCCAGTCCTGACCTACTGCAGACTTATCAGAGCTGGACACCTCAGGTTCTGACAGAATTCAAGAAAAATTTTTTAGCCTCCGAATTTTTTCTTTTCCTTCCTGCTTATCATAACATTTTTTGTCTTGAAATATTGGGGTTACTGTCTTCCATTGCCTGGCTAATCCCTGTATTTTACATATCAGGCTCACATCATACCTTCATCTCTGCCACAACGATACTAGTTAATTGTCAGTTTTCCACTACCTCATTTGGGTCATTTCCAGGCTCTTCCAACCCATCTTTCTCACTTATTAATGTAATACAAACATGACATTCACAAGTTCACGATATGGCCAGTATTCTCTACTACGTTCCTCTGTGTTCATCACACTAGCATAAGCTTTCTGCAGTATTAAACTAACAGTATCACCTGTGTGACATTTCTTGCCCAGATATTTTAACTTCATACTTACACTTTTCCCAACATCATCCTTTGAACTCATCAGGTCTTCCATCTCTGCACGGAACTGCTTATTAATTCGTTCCAGCTCAGCTTTCTGCTCTATGGCTTCTTCCAGGGCTCTGGCCAGGGAGAGTGCCTTGGTCTCCTTCTCACGGGCTTCTGCCTCAGCACGGTCCCGTTCTTCTGCGTACTTGGCAGAGATGTTTTTCTCCTCTGCCAATAGCTACAAGAGCACAGCATCACTATTCTGCGAAATTACTGACAATTTTCTAACAAGGTAAACGTGCATCTTTTCGTTAGTGCCTTCTTAATAGTGTTCTGCCACGGAGAGAAGGAACCAAGAAAATGCAGCTTCAAAGAATGAAGCATGCCATCCCACCTTTCATAACTGTGCTGACCCCAAATGAACAAACTTCTGATTCCCTAGGCCTTCAACCTATTATTTCCAACTTCCTCTCAAAGATGATCTTCAAACAACACATTGAACTTCATCTTGGTCCTGATATAAATGTTATCCCTTTGGGAAAAGGAGCATCACTAAACTTCTTATGCATGGAACAGAATTAATTTAATTCTATGAAAGCTTATTTCTCCACTCTATATGCTATGCCTTAGTTCAGAAATAAATATGCATTCTCCAAGCAGCGTTGCTTAGATATTCTTAAGGCAGACCTGTCAATAGGATGCATCTACTGAATGCCCAGTGACTGAAGTCATACCTGATCAAACTTCTTCTGCTTCTTCTCTAGGTTGGAAACGGTCTGCCGCTGATGATCGAGGTCCACGGTGAGGTCATCCAGCTCTTGCTGCAGGCGGGTCTTTGTTTTTTCCAGCTTGTCATATGCAGCTGTCTTCTCTTCATAACGCTGGCTCAAGCCCTCCCAGTCCTTCTGCAGCTTCTTCCTTGCTTCCTCTGCTGACTCAAGGCAGCCCAGACCATCATCCATCTTCTTCTTTGCATCTATTGCCTGAAGGACAGAAAAGATCGCACATGAAGCCACGCCACAGATAATGCTATAGCATTTACTGGCACCAGAAGTTGAGGAAATAAGTCTGCTCGTTTCCGAAGGTACTACTCCCCCCCTCAAATAATACTATATGACTGAATTCCCAAAGGAATTCCTGGATAGAAATCTACAAGCAGTTTGTATGATTATCATCAGAGACGTCTTCATTTCCTCTCTCACCCAAATCAGCAGGATCACCCTTTCCCAGGAAAGGTTCTGTTACTGGAAGTTAATTCTGCATTTAGATTTTACTTCCTTCAAGACAGAGTTGCACTTATGCTTTGTCTCAAAAGTCATTGGCTTATGGGATGCAGACTCTGTACCTGTTGCTGAAGAATAGAGATCTGTTTCTCCAGGTTTCTCTTTGTCTCCTCTTCTTCTTCCAGTTGCTCTTTGAAACTGTTCTTCTCATCCTCCGTTTGCTTCAGCTTAGTGCTGAGGCTCAGTTTTAGGCGAGTCTCCTCCTGCAGCAGCTCCTATAAAGCAAACACCCCAGTGGAATTCAGCACCACTCCTTGGCTTTAAAGGCTCACAATCCTCACCCACTCTCTCCAGAACGAGTACTTCTGAAGTTGAGTTTAAGTATGCAACTTATTTCACAGATAAGACAACCAAAGACAGAATTTAAATAATTGTCTTCCAGTGAGTCAGTATAGAAACAAAATATTCAGAAGGGTCCTATTCTGTCGTACACTCTAATGATTAAAGTATACTACTTCACCACACAAGCCACCCACAGTCCTTTCTGGAGTCCTCTGAGTAGCACACAAAGCACTAAAACCTTTCTCAACGATAGTATGACTGTACTCTGCTACATGACTTTCTCATATTCAAGTATCAAAGAAAGTGACAACAGGCTAAAGTGATTTAGCATGGTTAAAACCAACGTTGGTCTTAGCAGAATTGTAAGACACTGGTCATTTACCAACTTAGGGCACCAAGACTTATTGACTTACGCTGCCAGTGCTTGAGCTGAAGGATCTGTAGACTAATAAGCCTGGTCTTTAAACTAATGCCTAATTTTTGTATTGTGCACTATCTTTGAGTCTTTTTTAAAAAGAGTAATAAGTAGACAGAACATCAATAACTCTTCAAGGTTACTTAGTATCTGAGGTTTGGCGCACTCTTCCTTTCCCTTCCAACCTTCTGCTTGGTACTCCGTGCTTTACTAAGAGTCATACTCTATTAACTGTAAATGGTTGTTTTATCCCAAAGTATAAGACTAAGCATGATTTTTTTCCTGAAAAAATATCAAGTGATTTGAATCTCTCACTTCCCCAACATCCACTGGGAAATACAATTTTCTGCTTAACTTACAAATTTACCAGAAATCACACACACACAAAAACCCTGTCAAATACTTGACTATGAAGACCTCAAACAAGAACCTAACATTCCAGTGCAGTTCTAGCATTAAAGAGCTCTCAAGCAGAAAGGTGATAGAGGATGACTTTAAAAATCTAAGACAGCGAAAGTTACATATGTTCCACATACTGAGGAAGCAGAAGGAAGATAAACAGCTTGTTTCTGTAGAAATGCTCTCAATACCATGCAATATAATCCCTTAGCACAAAAAGCCAGACCCAGTCCTTTGAAATACTGTATATCTGGTATTTAATGGTGTCCAGAGTGATTTCTCACTTTAAGAATTTGTAACGGACACTGGCTGCACCACACACAGATGCCTTGGCTTCCAAAGCTCTCACCTGTGTATCCTGAAGCTGTGATTCCAGGGCAGAGAAGTCCTTTGCTAATTTGATTGATTTGCTGTCAGACTGGTTCAAAAGACCTGTGACATTGTCCAACTCGACCTGAAGGAGAGATCAGAATATCAGTTATTAAATGCATCAGCAAAACAAAGCCAGGAACAGGTGAGCAGCTATGAGACCCAAAACTGAAAACTGAGGCACCTCTCAACAGTAAGGCATGTATATAATCTCTCAGGGGAATGAATGCATCATTTCCAAAGTCCCAGGGATGAAATATGAGAAGTCGAAAAGGGATTTTTACTATTGCAAGAGCCTTCTGGTTTTGGTTGTTTGGGGTTTTTTTAAGGCCTATATGAGATTTTGGACAGCCTGGCAAGAATTTTAAAAGCTTCTATTATATTAACTCTCTTCTATTTCATACTACCTGCTTCAGGACTGCATCTAGAGCCTCAAAATTACATTTTCACACTCCAAAAGATAGTGCACACACCGGCAATGCTCAACTTTTAATGACAACCCCCCATAAAGGAGAAGGCAGAAGACAATGCTCTGTGTGAATCAAAGGGATTTGTTGTTCCCTTGAAGAAATCAGGAGAAAATCTTAAATTTCCACATCGACCTTGAGCCACCCCTCATCACCATCAATCGCATTACAAAGCTTCAAGACACTGTCTTCCAAATTAGTTACACAATCATCAATCTGTTTGTGCCACTCTAGGTTCACAAGCAGCTGAATGTTTACAGAACTGTACTGTACAAACTGCTGCACGCTGAAGGGGAGCAGACACACTGACACTTTAAGGCTTACAAAACTCAAATGGCAATTGGTTACCTCATCTCACGGCTGCTCACGATAAGTGACATCAATCCAAAGGTCCTGCCCTGACAATGAGTTAAGGAGTCTGCATAGTCCTTGGGAAGCAAACTATGGATTTGCTTTTTGTAGGAACATTATCCTTAGGATGAACAAGATTTTTGAACTAGTTATGGGGAGGTACCATCCTACAACCTTTTCTCTCTAGCCCTGGACTGAATCAGAAGCTCAGGAAAACCCATGCCACTCACCTGCAATTTGTTAACCCTCTCAGCCAGTTCAGTCTTCACTCTTTCACCTTCTGTAAATTTCACCTGCAGTTCTTGGAGCTGAGCATCTACTTTTTTCCGCTTGTGCTCAGCATCCCCTTTGCCCTGCAGAAGAACCTTCACCTCATTGGACAGTTCAGCCCTCTCACTTTCCAGAGCTTGTTTTGCTTTTTCAAGATTTGCTTTCACCTGAAGAGGAGGGGGAAAAAAAAAAAAAGCAAAACCCTTGAGACTTTAGATATGGCAGGATCCTTCCACTGAGTACATTTTTTTTCCCCAACAAGCAAGCTAATGTTGCATGTTTAGCAGCTAAGTTGTAGACTGCTTACTCATAAAAACAAGCAGGAGACAATTTAACAATCAGAGAAGACAACAATACAGGAGATAGTCCTCCACCACCAGATTTCCAAATTAAAAGTTGTACAAGTCAACAAGTGCTAGTAGTGAAAAGAATGTCTTGGCTATGCAGTATAACATGCCTGATGGGAAAAAAGAATGAACGCAACTATTTAAAACAACTTCATATATGCTTCAGAGTGAAAAATGATCTACCAAGGGAAGAGCAGCACATGTATCAGAAGCCTGGTATCATGAACACTTCATGTTCTTCTGCAGCTTTAAGACATGGTCATAGAGCAGCTATCATTTCAGGGAGGTTGACTGCTTTGGCCTTGTGTTTTCTGTTCCACATACCCGTTTGGTTTGTTCTAACTGCTCTGCCAGCTCTTCAATAGCTTGTGAGTGTTTCTGCCTCATCTCTTGGATTTGAGCCTCATGAGTCTTTGCCTCATCTTCAAGGGTCTTCTTCAAAACCGTTACTTCTTGTTCTCTCTTTGACCTGCAAAATTCACAAATTCCATTTAGATGGAATCGTTCCATTTAGGAGAGAATCAAACAGATGTGTATATCCACCAACAGCATCTCTAATGCAGAAAAAAGGCCAAGGTCTGTTTAGCCCTACAAGCTATAAAGACACTTTTCAAAGTTAGACCTTAGCATTGCACCCTTCTTAAGCGCAAGTTGGCAACATTAGTTTCAGCCTAAGAAGTAATAGCCTGAAAGTATGAATGTTTCAGGGATATCACCAACGCTATGCTTAGGGAGCAAACTAACTTTCTTACATCAGGTGAGGTAATGCAGTCTTGACTACAGCTTGCACACTGCCTCCTTCTGTAGTCACTGAGGCTGCTAACCAGCCTACCCTGATAAAGGCAAAGACTTGCTTTGATAAGAGACTGGCAGCATTTATTAAAAAAGTCAAAACCAAAACCAAATAAGTCAACACAGCTACATGTTGGAGTTACCTGAGCTCTTGCTGAGCAGCTGTAGAATCTAGCGTGTCTTCTAGCTCTGTTTTCAATGCTTCCAGCTCTTCTCCCAGATCCCGCTTCTGTTTTTCAGCTTTATTCCTGAATGCTCTCTCTGACTCCAGGTCTTCCTGCAACTCAGTGATCTGGGATTCGAGTTCCCTGATCTTTTTCAGGGCCATGTTCTTCTGAGCTGCCTCTTCTTCTACCCTGTGTTCAACATAGGGTTCTGGTCAGAGCCAGATTTAAACCATATGTAAATTAAAACCACCCGTCCTACCAAGAATAATCAAGAAAAAGCTGGTATTGGTCAGCTCTACAATATTACATTCAGACTTTGATCCATATATCATCTACAAATTCTAAGTTCTATTTCCCAATACTTGAGAGAGCACGATTACTTACCTTAAAGAAGGGGACAGAGAGAGACTGACAACAGAAGAAAGCAGAAGAGAAAGCACCATTTTACATTGGAAATTAGACACTTTACTGAATAGATGAATATAACAACTACCAGAGAGACAATGTGTTGCCACTACTTTTTAACTCCATCTGAAATCTTACTGCTCCAGCAAAACGTGTGCTCTGCACATTACATTCAGGGTCTAGCTCTGTACAGAGAATGTGGCAGTGAGCAGCAGCCAAAGAACTGATGCCAAGGACATGGATCTTAACAGTCCACAGGCTGAAATACAACAGCCACAGATTCCATTTAGTCCCTATTCCAAAGTGACACAAAGACAAGAAATACTTCCCAACCTGGTGGTCCCTGAACCCTGCAGGTCAGGTTCTCACCTAGCTAAGGCTGCCTGCAGCTCCTCTTCCTTCTTGGCCAGCTGCATTTTGAGTTCTGCAATCTGAGCCTGCAGCTCAGCAATCTGGTCATGCAGATCACTGGAGTCCCCTTCAAGCTTTCGACGAGTCTTTTCCAATTCTTGCCTCTGCTTTTCTTCACGTCGCAGACGTTCTGATGGAGATGGGGACACATTAACTTACATGGACGACACATACTCAAGGAACATTGTACGAGCAGAGAAAATAAAGCTATTAAAGCAATAGTTTCTTTCCCAATAATGCAACTGTCCAAACTATAGCTGGAGTGCATTATTCTGTCAGGACCTATACATGCAACTGCCCCCCTATTTTGCCCTCAGAACATATCTGGGCAATTTCCCTTCCCCTCATCTTACAGCCGAACCTCCTTCTCCCCTTTCACTGTAATAAACAATGCCAGCACAATGCCAGTCTCTCCCAACACCCACACCACACAGCCATAAGCACTCATTAAGCGATGCTGAACACAAGGTCTGCTCTCCCTTTACTGAAACTAAATAGGCTGGCTCCTGCTGTGTTAACCTGGGCAGTTTCCAGATGAAGTGCCTCTAGCTTGAACTCTGAAGAACTTGTGCAAACAGGATATCAAAAACAGCACTAACCCTGACAGATTGATGCTGCTGGGAGTAGAAAAGTGGAGACACTTCCACAGCAGGAGAAGAAAGAGAACCAGCCCCTCTTCTCCATTGGCCTGCTGCTTTGGAGAGGATTTTTATTTAGATCAAGAGCTCAGCTGACAAAGCACATAACCTTCAGCCAGCCACTGAACAGCTCTATCAAACCGATCAATAGCATACACACTACAGACTAATTTTTAACCCCTCAGAAACTGGAGAGGACTAAAACTCTAGAAATGAAACTGAAGTTCAACAAATTTTAACAAGAAACCACCTAAAACTAAACAGGCAAGTCCTTTGCAGGATCTGCCTTTAAAAAAAAAAAAAAACAAGCCACCCAAACAAACAAAAAAAACCACCAAAACCACCTTCAAGGTCTGTGATCATGGCCTCATGCTTATTCTTGAGTTTGGCTAAACTCTTAGATTTCTCCTCTTCTTCTGTCAGGTTTGTTGTAAATTCAGACATTCTGTCTTCCAACAGTTTCTTTTCCTGCAGAATTGAGAAGGCAGTGTCAGAGCAGTTGCTGGAATTACAGATTTTTCCAGAGTTGACAGTGCTTAAAGATGTCAATGTCATGAGTGCCTACTCCTGCTACAAGGAAACTTGGAAATCCTTTCAGGATTACAGATAGTATTCAAATAAAGGGTTACATAAAGATTTGTATTTGATAGCCCTTTCAAAGCTGAAAGTGAAGTCTGTTTATGAAATAACTTGATACTGTTTGGCATAACAATGTATCAGAAAACGTTTGCTCATGGATCGTTATTTAGTCAAGGCTATTTAAACGTCATACTATACTGACTTATGAATACAGGCAGGCAGCTAATTTCAAAAATTCAGGTCAGAGTCGTCAAAGACAAGATTGAATTCATTCATAAGTTTTCCCATAACATGGGAAAGGTCAGCCTTTGGTGGGTGGCTCCAGGAGAAACACCCATGCATCTTTAGCCTGCATAAGAAGCTGCAGGAGTCTTACCTTAGCCAATTTGAGATTCTGATCTTCCAGAACTATCACATCTTCTTCCAGTTTCTTCAATTTGGCCTCTGTGGTCACTTTTTCTAGCTGCAGCTTCTGCCTTGCGCTTTCCTCTTCTTCAAGCTGCTCCTCTAGTTCCTTCACAACACCCACAGAAGAGCAAGGCATTTGTCAGTGCTGCTCACTAACCAATGTAACAGCACAGTAGCAATACTAGAACTTGGAAGGTTTCTTTACCCTTCCCTTCAAGGTATTATTAGTACTTTCCAGAAGTGACATCTCTGTCATGACTTAATGCAACATACTGCGTTCTAACAAACAAGTTTTCTAGCAGAATAAACAATGGTATTTTGCAAAGAATGCTACCATTCCTAAAACACCTGGCTTAAGCAAAGACTTGTCTAATTATTTGACAAGTGGCCATCATCTTCATCTTCAAGAATGGAACAGCACATTCCAGATGACTGACTGAATGCCTCAGGCTCAGCACCAGAATCGCTGTGTTCTATTGCTATTTCCACAGATAGATTTTTCTACCTTTTTTTTTTTTTTGTTCTCTTTCTCCCATTGTCTCAGCTTGGAGGGAAAAAGAACCACTTTAACCTTTACTATCCTCTTTACTGACAAGAGGCAGCATTCCCAAGGCATTACCTGGATGTTCTGCTGCATTTTCTTCTTTTCAGCCTGCAGATGTTGACACCGTTCTTCCTCTTCCTCCACCCTTGCTTCCAGGTCATGACATATCTCTTCCAGTTCTTGTTTCTTGGCTGTCAGGCGGGCTCTTATCTCCTCAGCTTCAGCACAGAGTTCAGTTTCTGCTTGCAACTGTTCCTGCAGCTGCATCTTCTCTGCCATTAGCTACATTGGATACAAAGCCAGAAATAAGACAAGCTCCAATTTACCAAAGCACTTAGCAATCTGTGTTAAGTGAGGTTATGTGCTCCTGTATTCCACAGTTACAGTCTTAATCATTGCAGCAGTCTCCTGCTGCTAACCAAAAGCTAAATATCAAAACATAGCTTTTAAGTGTTTGTCCTCCTTCACAAACCATGCGCTGCAACAACATATTATGTTAGCCTTAACAAAATTCTCAAGACCATATCCATTTGAAATAAGGAGATTGTCTAGTTTTCCCCTGCAAAAGTAACACAAGTAATTATCAGCCCTACAGAAGAACAATCTTGCTGCAACCTTCTATGTTCCAAACAAAAAGGATTCCATTAATGACGAGGTTGAATTCAACCAGCTTGCTATGACACTCAGCCAAAGGAGACTTTTCTTCACGTAATGGCTATAGAAGGGCAACAGGTAGTCACCGTACAAAATGACCCGCTAGAGAAACTGAGCTGGGAAGAAGGGCAAAGGAAATTGAACAAGGTGGCAGCCAAGCCACCACATATTTCAACAAGTTGGAATACTGCAGCTTATCCACCAGACCAATAAAGCAAAGGAGGAGCTCTCAAGCAGTTGGCCAGGTAGAGAGAGAATGACTTTTACACATGAGATTTGGAAACTCACCTGGGCCTGGAAGGTCTCCATCTCACTCAATCTGTTTTCTGCAGCTAGCTGCCTCTCCTTGACCTTTATTAGTTCTTCTTCCTTGGCCATCATTTCCTCTTCCTGTCTGCTTACTTGCAGAAGGGGCTTCACCTGAAAGGGAAACCAAGGGAATGAGACGTGTATAACAAACAAGGAAAACATGAAGAAATGGCTCTTGTGCTTGATAAGCATTGAATAAAACAACATTTTAGATAAGTGTCATATTTGAAGGACTGACCAATTGCTTAGTTGTGAACACTGGGAGGATCATAGAGGACTAGATATCATCTATTCTGCCAATAACACGCTTTCTGCCTGCCCAACTTCTCCTCCAGGATGGGATGCATCAGGAAAGGGTTGGGTAAATTCCAGACCCTCAAGGGCTAAGTAGTAATAGCAGGAGAATAAAAAAGTTGCCATACAATGGGGAAATTCACAGGTAGGTCAATGTAAACAGAAAACAACACCCATCTCTGTGCTCCCCCATCAAAAACCCTTAGAAGTCATTTCATAGGAAAGAGAAAAGTTTAAACTCTGCTTTCATTTAGCTGCAAAGTCTCATGGCTAAGCAGCAAGAAATCCCATACATTTAGAAAAGAGACCATTTCTTCATGTGTTCATTGTCTTTATAAAGGTAAAATATCTAAAAGTCTAACAACAAGATCAGACCTCAGTGCTTTTCCTTTGCTCTTACAGCCCCAAAGAGATGGCAAGCCATCCCCGTATTAACAATTTTTTTCTAGCTAAATTGACTAGCCATGTAGTAAGTGACTCTTTGAAGTGCCATACCACCAAAGCAAGCGTTCTTCTTAGTCTTCTTAGGCATAAAGCATTAAAAGATGACTTCTGCTTTTCTACAACATTACTTGGATATAGCGTTGCACTTGGTTTATGCAGGCATACTGCATAGCTATAAAATATGCTATGATATTCTCTGCCTAAATGAATCAAGGTGTAGTTGCAAGCCAGCCCAGTTGTAGAGGAAGTGGTTTTTGTGCCCTGGTTCAACCTGAGAAGCTGAAATTGCAACCAAACTGTCAAAACTGCAAAGGGAAAAACATTACCTTGGTGAACAACCTCCACCATTGCCAGTTCCGCAGTTTCAAATAGGCAGCACAGTTCCTCTGAAGCACTTTCATGGCTGTCAATTGCTGCTGGCGCTTGGCAAAGGCTCTGCAAGGTAAGTGGAGGTCAGACAAAGGAACCCACAGTGGCACACAATTCTCTCCACCAAGCCCTTTCTTAGATACCTCTACATTTTTACTTTAGAAGGTTCCCTCATAAAAACACAGCAAAATTTCCTCTATCTTTTCAAGTTGTTTTTTTTTTTCTTGGGTAAGAATGGTTATCCTTTCCTTTATTCAATTTCCTATTTAATAAAGTTTTTCCCTAATGTCTTCTAGTCTGAAAAGCCTCACTGTTTTCACTTCAAAAAAGGGAGATCTGAAACAAAGGTGTGTTTTTCTGCCAATCTGACAGATACTACTTTTGTTTTTAGAACTGTACCATTTGCAGTCCTACCTAATAGCTCAAGAGAAATCCTACACCTCCTGGATCAGTACTGTACTAAGACCTTTTCATTTTCACATTTGCAGTTTTCAGCTCTTCTGTCAAAAACTTTGCCTGCTGTATAGTATTCCTATAGAGAGGAATAGACTTTACTGCTCTAGCAGTATCTGGGATAGCAGCACACTGAGTTTCTTGCAGGTGCCAGAAGTCCGGCATTACAGAGATCAGAAAACCCTAAAACAACCATCAACTGTTATATACAACAAATAAATCATGGCCTTTCTGACAAAAAATAATTTCTAGTCCGCTTTTTTTGAAGAGAAACTTCTACCTGAATGGGAGAAATACACATTTATAATGTACTTTACAAAACATGGTCCTTACTTTCTGGCCAGGTAGCCTCTGCAGCATGCTTGGAAGCCAATAATGACATCTGTGATCTTCAGGTCTCTCTCTTCTTCAAGATGAGCAAGGACTCCAGCTCTGAAAAACACTTTACTCTGTCCAATTCGATAAAGATTGGAATCCAGCTCCAATGCTTTGATCTAAAATGAGAGAGAGAAGAATTCATCTCCTGCAAAGACTGCTTCATGTGAAACATCACAAACCATATTTGTGTCTCATGGCTGTAAGATAGCCCTTCCCTACAATGAGCCACTCAGGCCAAACTTGCTAGCTCCCAATAAAGTCCTGTCCCAATTAGAGGAGTTGGAGCTCAGCCAAGCACAGCATGAAACGGACGTAACCACAGACAGAAAGTATGATGGAAAGCATTGTTTAATACAAGACCACATCAAGTACCCAGAACTACAAGGATGCTGTGAGGAACATGTGCCTAGTCCCAAGAGCCCTCTTCCTTTCGTAAAGGAAACACGTCTGTTGATCCTTCCTATTTATTTTTTCCCAGTCCTAATCTTTGTCAGAAAAAGGCACCCCAACCAACTTTCCTGTCCTTTAAAGGATTTGCTGTCAACACTTATACTAGTAAAGAGGAATAAGGTGTACTCCTTTAAGACAGAAAAAAGGGAATCCCTTACAGCCAAATTCAATTCAGTCTCCCCTAGTCTTCAAGCTACAGAGCCAAAGCTTTCCCTTTGAAGCAGGCAATTCTGCAGAAATTAATTGGAGCCTTCACTGAAAGCATTTGTCACCAGCAGGCCATTACAAAAAGTTTGTTGAAGCTCATACTTCAAGCATGTGCTAAAGATAACATTAATGCTTCTAAGCATTTTGATTCCATGAATACTGCTAGCATCTCAAAGTGTATGCATCTGTGGAAACAGAAAGATCCTCTTAGCCTAGGATTATTGAACTTCATGCTAGTCAAAAGTCTCCATCTGCGAAGCCAAGAGACAGCTTTTTGCATCCTCCTTTTCTCAGACAAAACATTTGACTTTGGAATTTTGGTCTGTGAGTACAAGATATATTTAACACACACAACTCTGATTTCCACACCACACCCATAAAGTTTATTCTATTCAAGTTGAGTTTCTGGGATGTCTTACCATCAGCACACAAGCCTGCTTTCCATCCATAAATCCTTTGGGAATTGCATTTGGAGTTAAGATTTCATATCTGAAGAGGAGAAGGCATTAGACTAGTTATACAAGTATATTTGAAAACAACAACAACAAAAAAAAATCAGTAATGCATTCCTATGGCATTATGAATTTCACAGCTTACGGTCTTGTTAGAAGAAAAAAAATTGCATCTCTAGACAGAGTATGAACCAGCTGTCTTAGATGGGGTCCTCTACGCCTCACCTTAACTACACGCTTGCTAGAGAAGTCAAAGATGCTTTAGGGAGGCTTTGTGCCAGGAAATTCCAAGGGACAGATATTCTGTGTTGCTGCCTTTGAAAACAGTGGCAATCTAGTTGCAATAAAATACTTCAATTTTTGCACTTATGTCTTAACTTTGCCAGGGTAAAGACTGCTTCAGATTCTTTTCTAGGCCTTACCTTTGTCTGAATTCCTGGAATACAACTCTGTTGGGGAAACCTTGACGACAAATACGGATTCCCTCCAGCACTCCATTACAGCGAAGCTGGTCGAGGACCAAGTGGGGATCTAGTTTTCCAGCCTAGTGAGGAAAAAGCATATTTTATAAATAGCACAAAGCTTTTACAAAAGGGGATTACTCCCTTGCCTCCCCCTCTTTTTTGTAAAGCAGCCAGTTCTCTCTTTTCCAGTTAGAAGCAATTGAAAGCTTTTATGCCACCTTCAGAACTGCAAGTATCAGTCTCCAAAATTGTGATAAGTATACAGTTATTTAGGATGACCTTAAAAAGATATCCTGAGAAAACAGGATAAGATCTCTTGCAAAACCTGACAAAAGACAGTAACCCAGCCACATGCCCCTGGAAGCCCACGTAAGAGTGCATGGGCTATACTGTTATAACTGTCTTTACCTTTTTCTCATGGTTGGGGATAATACAACGGACGAAGTTGGGGTTGGTGTTCCTCAAGGTAGCCATCAGTTTAGCCAGCTGTTCTTTATAGAGCTGTCCCACTGTTCGGAACATACCCTTCCTGGTTTTAAAGGCCCCTGGCAATGCTGTATCTGACATACCAGCTACCTGATCCAGCCCAACAATACGGTCAACTAGAGAGAGCACAAGAAAGAGTGTTAAAATTCTGCCACAAACAAAGGAAGCATTGGAATATAGAAAGAACATCTGGGTAGAACAGGATAAATGAGAGGAGCTGCAGGATCCTTTTTGCTTCATCTCTACACAGATGTCGACTCCTGTACAGAATTTGTGCAGGGATAGGAGCAGGAAGGAAAAAAAAGCAACAGCTCACTACAGGAAGTTTGAGTGATGGAGTCAGACTTACTCCCAAACATATTCTACTGATGGTCTGGATGACAGTTCTAGAAGAGCAATCTAGAAATGAGTTTCAGATGCTTCTACTTGCTTAGGTTACAATGAAAAACAATGAACCAAGAGTTCTAGCTGCTAGCCCAGCAGAGTCAACTATTAGTTAACTCTGACCCAGAAGGGGCCACAGTTAGAGAAAAAGCCCAGCTTCACTCTTGCATTACAGGCAGAACTGCCATGACTGGTGATCAGAAAAGCCATATCTACTTGTAAACTGAGCAAACATGGTAAAAGGTATGATAGAAACAAAACCTCAAGATACCACTGTTTGAGTTATTTTTGGAGTACAAGTATTCTATGACAGAGACACGAACAATACCACTAGGAGAAAGTCAGAACTCCCTGCCCCAACACTTTCTCCATTATGCCACAGTAACATCCAAGCACTGATGAAGCTATCACCTTGATGGGTGGACTCCACAGATTATTTTTTTTTTTTCTCCTTCTTTCCCCCAACAGAAGCCAGCTAGATCTGAGAGTAGCAGAGGCAAGAAGAAACTAAAGCATTACTTTTTCCCATTGCTCTTCTACATGGAAATAAAAATTCACCCAACAAAACCAATTGTTTCACTGTAAATTTCCACACACCCAGTGCATTTTTATTAGGGGCTTCAAGCTACTACTTCACTTTATCTTTAGTGGTTGGCTGATGCCTACACTCAGGCTCCCAATCTTCACTTCAGAAAATACATCAACTTCTGCTCAGCTGGCTTCTGATTAACAAAAAACTGTTAAGAGAAACTCCTACAAAAGAAGAAAGAAGAAAGGATACTCTGATTTACAGTTAATATTAGTTTAGAACTGCTCACTTCTAGAGCAGCTGTTAGAATAGGGTCAAGGTTGTCTTATCAGAAAGAAAAGAAGGTTATGTTACTAGATGACATCACAGGGAAAGCCACAGAAGAGTGTCCCAGATTGTGGCTGGAACAATCCTCTTAATCTTGAGCCCTGCAATCTACATCAAGACAGTAAAAAGGACAGTCACTTGCAACAGAAGATCCAGCTAAGAACAATAAATGAGAACTGATCAGCTGTGGTTCAGTTGACATTTCAAGTCCAAAAGGAGCCTCACACAGAAAAGGCCCTGTTAGGCACAAGTGGCTGACAGCCATTTTTCATGCAGTACAAGTTCCTTTGCCAAACTAACTTTCTTTTAAACGATTGGCAGCTGAAGTCAAATCCCAATACTAGAATCAATGTTAAACTGGATTTCAGTTTAAACGCAGTCTTAGAAATCTTCCTTCCAAATCTTGCAAGAAATACAGCCTTGCTAGCGCTACGTTCAAACAGTTGACAGGGATTTGCTTTTAGCTGTTCCTATGCAAGTCTTGCAAGAGCAACCTTTAGCACCTGAATATGTCCATATTTTTCTTGTATCCACTTGCAAGGTGAGAGTTTTGCTTTTGTTTCAAGGTCCGTGAGGAGCTACTAGCACAAAGCAGAGGAAATGAACAAGAAAGACAAGCAGGTGTGACAAAGGGACAAAGAAAAGTTAACGGAAGCATTTCTTGCATGGCTCTAGGATGCATCACACACATGACACGACAGCTGGGTTTCTCAGTCACCTGGTTCTAGATGAAGAATAGGAAAGTGTTGATAGAAATAGGCTCTCTGAACGTTCTGCATCTCTGCAACAGACAGAGACGTCAAAGAAAACCCACCACAGAAAGTGACAGCAACAGTAAGACTCAAAAGCAGATAAACCCAGAGAAGATAGAGTAAAATACTGAACAACACTGCAGCAAGAACACACTAGTTGCAGGATTAAAAATGTAGATTCAACCTCAGATCTTGTATTTGAGCGTTGCAGCTATGCAAGCTGCTGGGACATAATGGTGCATTCATATTTTATCCTGGCATTCTCGGTTTCGAGAAATAATTGCTATATATGCAGCAAGCTTAACGTAAGTTGAGGCAAGTGAACCTTTCTCTTGAGTTACAGTGAATTTTTAATGCAATACCACGATCTAAGCAAAGGATGTTCCAGGTAATACTCATCTTGGTGGCTTAGTCTTCAGGGAAAAAAAGCAACACAGCTCATCACAGACTTTTGATGATCAAACAAACTCTTCCACATAAAACAAGAAAAAACAAATGAGATTAAGTTTAATTACATACCATCTTTCCACAGCTCAGACACAAACTTATCCGATGACTGGTGGAGAAGAGTAGCAATGTTATCATTCAGCGGATCCATGTTCTTCATCAGCCATTCATCTGCTTTATAATCCACCTGGAGAAGATAAACATGTCAAGAAACTTGGGGGGATTTTCTGCAGCACAAGATGCAACAAGATCCTGCAAAGTCTATAAAAGTAGCACTGAGGTTTGCACAATCAACAACAGATTACCTAGTCATGCTTACTTAGATGGCAAATCCAAGAACACCTACAAATTTCAAACCCTTGAAAACAGCTGCATGTTCTGTTCTGTCAGTAAAGGGAATGGATTTGCAATGCTAGTTTGCACCACCCAGAGTGTGACACAAAAAACAACTGTATCATCATTTTTGGTGATGAAGTCTTGATGCAAGGTTTCTGAAGAGTACCTCCAATCTCAGTAAGTCACAGAGAACAAATTTAAATTGGTATCAGTTTGACACGTCTTCAACTATACATATATAACTTGCAGGCAAAACCCCATAAGCCCTGTCAGGTCCACAGCAATGGAACAACTTTGTGAAGTCTTCCACTGATTTCCCATAGGCAGACATTTTGTAAAGCAGCCATTTCTAAGAAGCAGTGGTTATGCATTAGAAAATACAGCAGACATTCCAATGTTCACATTTTAGCTACTAATTCTTTACCTTGCCAGCATAATGTATGATACAGAAATCAGCTTTGTCTTTCAGCTGTTTTGGCTTCTGAAATTTGGGGTGGGTGCCTTGTTCTTGTACAACTTTTTCCACAAAGCTTTTGTCTGTTGCTTTTGGGAACCAGCACTCTTCATCCAGCAGGGCCAGTATACCAGGAGGCCCAGCCTTAAAGAAGGAAAACATCAAAGCATCATTAAATACATGACTACACCAATAATTAACACCTTTAGATGGCTAGGGGGAAAAAAAAAAAAGGATACCTAAGCCTGATCCCCATCACATTCACCTGTTGTGTGGTATCAGTTCAACAACTTCCATACTAATAGAAATTGTTAATAATTCTTCAAAATCCTCATCTGAATTCTAAACATTTTTATGAGAAGGTCTCTTCCATGACGTTTGTCTAGGTTGTTTTACGTGGAAAAAAAAAATTTTTAATAGAAGTAACACTATCACACTGTTCTCCAAATATCCAGGTGTCTAAATGCAGAAGACCATAGCAGAACATTTCACAAACTAATCCTTACTATTGGAACATCTACTATGAAATTTATAAATTTCCAAGTTTCATTAGAGCAGAATGAAAGCAGAGATTCACAGCTTCTCATCACACTTACAGTTAAGTAAGAAAGTTCACACTACTTATGGTAAGCCACACATACATCTAGCACCATGCAGATCTACACAAATGAAGACAATTTTGTGAGAGGAAAAAGTGGCTGACTAGATCTATTTTCATGAAATATTTCCTACAGAACTGATACTAACAGATTTACTGATGACATACTTTCAGACAAAGAGGAAACTGTTCACTTCTGCTTCTAAGCATACCACAGTGTCAGTAGAGGATTACAAAAGCTAGAAAGCTAGTTTCCAGTCTGCAGGTAGAGGTTATGTGCTCAATGACAAAATTAGCGCAGCCATTTCTTGCTGCTCGACAGTAGACGAACAAGCTTACCGGCTTCTCTATGAGGTCAATGCAGGGCTGCAGATCCAGGCCAAAGTCAATGAAATTCCACTCTATGCCCTCCCTCTGGTACTCCTCTTGCTCCAGAATGAACATGGTGTGGTTAAAGAGCTGCTGCAACTTTTCATTTGTGTAGTTAATACACAACTGCTCAAAGGAGTTCAGCTAATGAAGAAAAAGGTAGAAAGATGTTTGAACAGTTGCTTTTGCAGACAGACCTACTATTCTCTTAGCACAAAAGGTCACATTTACAGTTCAGGAATTTAAGCTAGCATTCTGTGTGGGGTGGACAGCTCTTTGTCAATAACCCCATTTGCTTATTAACTGCCTTTCCTATCACGTGCCACTGCATCACTGCTGCAATCCCTAGGGAAGTTCATACATACTGTTCCTCAGACTTCGCAAAAGAATGTTTAGTTGTAAACAGCAGAAGAATTACTGCAGCTGCTTAACTCAGGAATAGAAAAGACTCTGGTTTTCTCACAAACTCAGAGCTGGCAGGTTCTCTTCATAGGAAGAGGAAGCAACAGAGGTCTGAAGACAAATTCCTAAGAGCATGTGGACTGGAAAGTCCCTTTTTAATCCTCATATATAAAAATCAGAGCAAGGAAAGGGAGGGAAATTTCTTCAACGTCTCCAGATTTCTTCAAACTGTAAGGACAAGGTTAATAACTCACAGTACATTTTCATGTTAGACCACACTAAATATAATGCAGCTGCTGAAGAGAATGGTCCTGATCTATTTCTTCCATGTTTCAGTAATTCCTAATCATGTATTTCCACTCCCCTCCTTTTCATGAGATCCAGCAACCATGAAACCAAATGTAGACTGATCAGAGAGGGGGAAGGAAAAAGAGAAAAAAAAAAAAGTATCAACTTTTCTGTGTCTTAGTTTTCCATTTCATGAATAAACTGGTCCAATTCACCTTGCAGCTGCACATGAGCCAGATCCAGTGTAACACAGGTTGATAGGAGCTGCCTGGCTGGGATAATGGCAGGATAGTTCTTTTCTGATGGCAGCCTGTGGTTGCTTCAGACTAAGTACAAGGCAAAGCCACATTCTAAAATTGTTGTTTCATAGACATAATGGTTTGGCCTAACAGTTCACTGCCACCTATAGAGGGAGCTCCCACTTCCTCTCTTTTCCATCTCTCCCTCAACTTGCCTTCAGCTCTTCCTCGCCTACACTTATCTTGCATCAGTTTTTATGCTCAGATTCCCCTTTGCAGACTGATTCAATTATAAAACACCATAAGAAAATATTTTCCACAGGGCTAGAGAGGTGAACAGTACAAGCAGTTGCAGCCAGGAGCAGTAGAGGGGAAAAGGAGCAAGTTCACTCCTTTTCTGCATCAAGGAGCTGCTGTTAAATCCGTTTAGCTGTACATGAAACCACACTCTGATCCCCGATTTTCAGGCTTCTTGCAGAAAGGAGCATACATAGGTCAGAATTTATGCTGGATCTTATTTGGTCTACCCTGTCTTTGTCTTTTCCAAAACTCAGCAGCAGGAAGAAGAAACCATTTCTAACAATTTTTAGTGATGCTAATAGGTTTCAGTGGGTCAACCCTTAAATGTTTTGGGACAGACTAACTAATGGGACATAAAATTTTAAGTCCAGTGGTGATCCATAGCTCTACATGATGTTTTAAAAGACTTTTGTAGGTTAGCAAACTCTTAAGCTGTGAGCTATAAACCATCAAGAACACCTGAAATTGTGCAATTAAAATAATTCTAATGCACGTGCCAAAGAGGATGTAAGCACCAGAACATACAGCAATAAAACATTTGCAGAATACATAAAATACTAAAGAATGAACCACTTAAGTTAATAACTTATCTGACAGTTCACATCAGCAGGGGTCTCAAATAACAGAAGTGGAATACAAATCCTTTCCAAAACTATATTATTCTTTTCCAGTTTTAAAGCGATTTCCTTCAGTGGTCTTTGCCCCATGGTAAACTGTGTTGAGTGCAAGGACCTGACATCTCCTTACCTCAAAAATCTCAAAGCCGGCAATGTCAAGGATTCCAATGAAGGAGGCACCCTGTCGCTTGGTCTTATCCAATGCCTTGTTGATACGCATAACCAGCCACCGGAACATACGTTCATAAGTGGCTTTAGCCAGCGCTTCAATGGCAAAGTCAGCCTAAATAGAAAAAAGACAAATATCAGGAGTTACATTATAATTCAAAGGAAGGCACAGATTACACTGTTTCGGCATCTAATGGCCCAACTGCAGTCTGAGATTTTATCTCCACCACCAAATTCACTGAACAAGGCTCATTTCAGAGGTTATTCCCAATGAAAAGCAGATGGCACAGCGATACTCCATAAAAGAGCAAAGAATTTGTCTTACTAAATTAGTGTGTCAAAGCCAAATTTCAGGATCCTGCCTGTTGGAGAAACCAATGCCTGGTATTCAAGAAAGAAAAATTATGCCCAGTCACCTCCAAAGACTATAGTAACATAGCGTGTTTCACAGGCCCAAAGAAAAGCATTTAAATTCTTTTGTAATTTAGGATTTGTGAACCCCAATCCCCTCCTCCCATGCTACTACCCTACCTGTGATTGACACAAAAATACTATGTATAGTAAGAAATTAAATATCAAAATGGAAAGGCAGCCTGTGACTATTTCTAGGCTTCACTCTCTTCCCAATCCCTTCCATGTTACGGGGGCACATTTATTTACACTGAGAATAAGGATATGTTGATAAAGAAGCCACACAGTGAGTAAGCACAGGGGCTTTGCTCCATTCAGGAGGCCACTAGCTCCTAGGTCAGGTTTCATTTAAAACAACCTGATTCAAAAGTGTTACAAAATTTACGATCAGTTTCAAGGCTGAGCAGCAAATTCTTCCACACTAGTAGCTCACCTACTCAAAACTGGTGCTTTCTGTATTACAGCAACTTGAAAGTGTCATCCTTGCATAAAGCACTGAAGGAACTTACTCCCTTGGGACAGCCAGTCACCAAAATTAGGGAGTTGCGTTCTCTTCACCCCCCCCACCGCCCCAGATGAGAGAAAGTGCTACGGGGCAGGGCGATTTCTACCTTTATACAGATCAAGTGAGCAAATACTAGAAACAATACGCATGCTACGTTATTCAAGTGAAGTTGCCATAAGTTGCAGCCATAAATATGGTTATTAAACACTACAGAAACCTCCAGTACATTTGTTAGCTTTGTGGCAGCAAGATTAAAGACTAAAGTACTCGTTCATTTTTAGAGAGTGCATACCTGCTCTTTGGTCTGAGCTTTCTGGACATAGTCTCGCCCAACTTTGATGCGAGGAGTCAGGATACCTCTAGTGAAATCAGTCACATTGATACCCAAAAGGTGAGACACTTTCTGAGCAGCTAAAGATGGTAAGAGGAAACAATAAAGAAATTAGTTCTTTTGTTTTTCTCACAGAAAGCAAGAGAAAAAGGAAGAATATTCCTGCAACTGCGTTCCCAAGAGAGTCATGAAACAGCTTATAAAAAACGTTAAATGAAGAACAGGTTAATGAGACAAAGAAAGGTATCTTCCAAACCAAAAAAATCCCCCAAACACTCTTGCAACCCATACTACAGGTTACTGAGTTTCTCCAGAAACCATGAGAGTAAATTTGAAGCAATACTCTCAAACCACTAAGTCATAACACAGAAGCTTTGCAAAGTTCAGTCTGTAATCAATTTAAAGATACGTCAAGTAACGGATTTCTTAATCAAGCTAATTGTTCTGTCTTCATCTACTGATTAGTCTTTGAGGTAACTCTGTATTTCAGATTCAAGATCCAAAACCCAAATGGTTTACTCTCCTCCCCAAAATGCCGTTTAGAGCATATTTTCCATAATAATAAAAGCCAAAACTATAAACACTTAAAGATAAATCAGCAACCTCCTATATTTCTGCAGTACATCTATAATGAAGGTCTAAGCGCTAAGTCTTCCAACAGATAGCCTCCTATCACATGAAACATGGTACTATTTACACAGGCAACAATGGGCAGTGCAATTAAAATATGTACGCATACTTTATACCCACCACAAAACTATCCACCTTACTCTTACAGTTACAAGTCTACCTACAAAGTCAGCAAAGAACGTTCCTTAAAATCGGATAATATAGGTTTGTAGGGGCAATCATTCCTAGCTTCTGGTTAAAACACACATGCTACATATTCCAGTAATCCTTTTCATCTGGTCATCACGTGTACTTCCTGCCTAGCCCTGTCACAAGAACAGTGCCACACTCCTGCCCATGGGTGGCTGCAAACCCATGCCTAGCAAAACAGCGCGTATTTGTATGAAGGAGCATGTCAGCTCCTTTGACAAGTAATTCACCTAGAAAAACAGGACTCCAGCATTCCCTACATACTGTAATATATTCTTCTACTTGCAAGAACTTCCTGTAGGCTTTTTTCTGCATTTTTCTTTGGGGTGGGAAAAGGAGATTGGTTACCTGTATTGTCTGGCATAGAGGCTTGGTCTGTATTACGCTCCTTCTTGAAGACTATGTTGCCAAGTTGAAGAACACCCGAGATAACCTTCAGCAGACCTTTTAAAGTAATAATAATAGCTTAGTGTCAGACATCTCCAAAAACCCTGATATGACCCACTTACCTTTCCTGACATGGTTAAGAGGCCCTTCTCAACATCCCGAAGACCTTTCTAGAATTTGGGAAAACACACCACAGGTAATTCCTCTTTATGACCCCCATTCAGACACAGGACTTTCCCTGTCCCTCCTATGCAAGACTACGCAGCCTGGAAATTTACCCATTCTCAACATCACTATAATAAAGTGGGAGACAGGATTGAGGGTAATGCGCCATCCCACAACATCTGTATTTTTTGATAGAACATCTGTTAGAGGGCCAAAATTCACTATTTTCCTCAATGACTACTGTTAAACACAGGAAAGAGAGTTATTAAGAGTACATACAAACCAGTTAAGAGAAGGAAGATTCTGTTCCTTTAACCCCATATCACTTTTAGCTCCCTGACCAAGGTCTGTAGTCCATACAGACATACATTATAATGTATGAAGGGCAGCAGGATGTGGGTGAAAGTGCCTGTACCATAACTATTACTAATTACATGCTGAAGCACCCCACCCATTGCTAATGATATATTCATATTCTTTGAATGGTGCACATCACAAAAGCAGCATCAGATGCTAGGACAGGAAAGACAGTTTTCAATGCCATAGCTTCAACTCAATCAATCAAAGCTCATTGCATAATAGCTTCTAGTTGCCTTAAGCAAAGTAAACTGCAAAGGGGATCTTGTACCAAAGATTTTTTCATCCCCTAAACTCTACCTGTTACAGAAACATTTGTTTTAAAACAATCTCCTTTTGATAGCAGAGCAAACAAAGGCTCCATATATGCTACATCAGGACTAACAGAAAAGAAACATATATGTTCTTAGTGGCACGTTATGAAATCCAGTGGTTTGACAGCTGAATCTGGAGTCCTGGCACTTGGACAGACAGCTTATTTTGATGTTGTCTCATAAATGAAGACAGTTAGTGTTTAGACTTTATATCAAAACTAAGACAGACTACCATCCAGCCAGCTACTGTATGCATTATTCTTCTAAGCCTATAAGGAACATTAACGCACTTCACACTTTGAACAGTGAGTGCAAAACACTAAAGCTATCTTTGCTGTAGTGCCTGGAACCAATAGCTCACCTACGTGACAGCAAACATGCCCTAGAGCATACGTTAAAAACCCAGCTCAAAAAACTGAGCATAGCTGAACATCCTGACAATAAATTAGGCTGCCAATTCTTTTATTCGGTTTAGGCAAATTTCTCTTCACCTTCATACAGCAGTTTCAGTCTCAGATGATTCACAGAATATCAAGTGTATTAAACTGCGGATAACGACAGCATGGATTTATAGCAAGCTGGACTGTGAAGAGCAACAGTTAAGGCACAGGCACATATTCCCTACAGCCACAAGAGCTGCAGCCTCCAGCAGAGGAGGTGGTGACCTCAAACCACCAGAGACGCTTGCTTCAGTATAGAGAAAAAACAGTCCTAGTTTTAGAAGATGACATACATTTAGAAACTGAGATGTTGCAGAACACTGGTTCCCAACCAGTGAGGCAGATCATGAATGAGACAGCAGAGAGCTCTGGTGAATATGTATCACTGCACTTTGTGCTGGCTGCATGCAATTCTAGCTTCACTGTCATGGTACTGTGCTCCCAGAATCAGACAATATTAATTTCTGATCAGCAGTTCAGTGTTAAGCTGGAAAGAAAGGCACTATGACCAGGCCATTCGCAAAGTACTAATCCAGCAATGGTTGGATTAGATACTTTAAAGCCACTGCTTAGGGATAGGGGGAGCACACAAGCCGTGCATTGCACAAGAGAATGAGGGGATTCTTGTATCTTGGATGTGTTATTCATAAACTGAATATACAGCCCTCAGATTGGGAACAAAAACAGCAAGCAGAAGCATGTTTTCATTAGCTGCTTGACTTCTAACATTAACTGTATAAACTGAAACTGTGCTGGTAGATGCTGAAGTGGGTCACTCCAAAGCCACTAAGTTTATTACTTGCACACCGTTCACCTGGGGGGGAGGGGGGCATGGACACCAGACAAAACAAAACCAACAAAAAACCCAAAACAAAGAACCCCAGAAAGATATGATCTGTTCCCTCTTTCATTTCCTTACATTTTTAAGCCCTTCAGAGGATTCATACCTATCTGTTCCTCATCTGGGATGCCCATGATCTTCATTGCCTCCATGGTCTCCTGAAACATATCTTTGTCTTGCTGACCCGGGATCGTAACATGCCCATTGGAAAGGAAGCGATATTTGTTGTAAGGCTCCAGCAGCAGATCAGCTTAGGAAAGAATTGAGAAAAAAAGTTACTATGGCACCCCTTTTTTTTTTTAAATAGACAACAATCTATCTCTACCACTGAGATCAAATTTCTGACTTGCATATGCTAGCAGGTGCTGGATGAATCTGGGATTAAGCCCAGTTTTACTGCAGGCTGAACATTTAATTTATTTTAGATAAAATTGGAGTTTTTCTGCTGTATTTCCTTCTATTCCCTCCTCTGGGCTACCACCAAAGCAGTGTCAATCATCATTATGCCCTAAGCCTATAAGAAGTAGGGGTTAACTTGAAAGTAAATTTGCCTTTAATTTCAGACACCTCATTTGTTTCAAGTCAGGTGAAAGTTAATATATAGCTCTTGAAACAGTAGCAACTATGAGAAAAGTCCTCTCCTCCTGTCCTTCCTCCAGATCAACTTGCAGCTCTCACACAACATGGACCCTGATTACCAGGCTGAGCTAGGTGCACTAGGATCCTAGACTTCTAGAGCTGCTTAGGTGCCAGCAGCTTTGCTCCATTCAGTTAAACACCGAGCACATCACAGTAGGACCATTCCCGCACTAGAAGGGTTTACGTCATGCAAGACGAGACTAAACATGGGACAGTGATTTAGATAAGGAAGGGCACAGAGTCATTGCTGGCAAGGAGACAAGTGCAGGAAGGAACCAGAGAAGCAAGTTTTCGGGAACTGAGAAGTGCAGGGGGAAGGCAGAGGGATGTATGAGTGTACGGAAGAAGTGGAGGAGGGGTGACCATATCTAAAAGGCAGAGCCAAAAAACCGTGAAGGAACAGGTCCTAGCCTACAAGTGTTTTGGACCCTCTGTTGTTGTGATGAGGGAACCCCATAACTACAACAAAATCATACTTACTCTTCAAATGCTCGCCTGCCCCAGAGAGCAGGTAGTAGAAGATGTGGAAGGTTCTCTCCTCTTTGGCTTGACGAATTGCACGTGACTTCTCCAGCAGATCTTCAGAGAGTCAAGGCATATGGCAGGACATACAAATCAATTCCTGTTCTATGGCAGGAGAAAAAACTCATACTACCTGATGTTCTCCTCATGCCAATTAACAGGGGTATTGATTTAGTAGTCGCTATCAGTCAATAACCCACTGAGCTTCCAGTCTCAGTTCTGCTGGCCTCTGAATGATGGCTATGATGAGAGACTTAACTGATAAAAACCAGAAAAGCAGTGGCCATCCATCCCTACTTGCCTTGGACAGAAGTGAGAATGGTTTACGAAATTCCAAAGCTATTCATCTTACGGCAGTTTATACTTCCGTTTCAGCCTCCTAAGATTAGAATTCATTCATTCAGAAAAGATTTCCACCATGATCACATAATTTATAAATGCTAGCATAAATTTAAGTGCTTCCTACCACTTTCTCGACCTGACAAATAGAAAGTCAGTCGTGAAGAGATTACTAGGTACCATTATTGCCACCTCTATAGCCTTTAACTTCTCCTTTTAAGGGGTTACAGAAAGGATACAGGTCTCAATATTGGCTCCAACAATGTAGCCGTTGACATCAAAGTTGATTCTGATGAACTTGCCCTAAGAGGAAGATAATAGCATTAAAATTAGTATTCATTCTATCTGATAACAGCAGTAAACAGCAAAGGTAAACCTTCTCTTTTTAATCCAGGAAAGGAAATTCAGAACAGGCCAGGCAGGTTTTAGGCAAAACAAGGACAGCCAATAGGCAATGCCTGCTGATCACAACAGCGATTTAACAAACGACACCAAGCACTTTCAGACATTTCTGACATTCAGACAGCCTACAATTCAAATTCATTATGTTTCAGCCTAGATTTCCCACAACCAGGGTCCCTTCAGTTTCATGTTCTATATGATCTGGACAGTTCCACCTCCCTCAACATTAGCTTCAACCATTTTCATTTAGTTCCAGCTCTAGCTCCCCCATCTGCCTCTCAGACGCTGTCCATTGCTCTCCAGAGCAACTAAAATAAGGACCAGTATTTACTCTCCAAGATAAAACTGACTGTAATAAACTTACAATAAAAATTGGCATAGATGATTCTGGCACAGGTCAGGTTCCTTCATTCCAGAGACCTATCAGGTCTATTCTGGATAATTCACTGCATTAAATTCACTTCCCAGATTAATTTGAAGGAAGTCACTCACAGACAGTTGTCCTATCCCTGACAACAATTCACCCAAAAGCAGACCAAGTCTTCCCTCGGGAAAGTGTAGAATACTGGCACCCATGCTGGATAGTAATACTCACAAATCTTGAGGAGTTGTCATTCTTTACTGTCTTGGCATTTCCAAAGGCCTCCAGGATGGGATTAGCCTGGAGCAACTGTCTCTCCAGTTCTCCCTAGAGAGAAATCAGAAATTAATAAGTAGGTAGTGGTTTACTGCATTAACCTTGGGTCAAACCAGCGCTGAAGTTTCAATTCACACTAGCTTGGCATCTGTTGTAGAGGAGCCTTATTAAACCTTAGGAGACGATCCCTTAAACCTTCAAAGGAGACTCATTAGTTATCTGGGTAAAACAGAAACATTCACAAATATGCCTTATTCCCTTCTTCAACACAAGGGCATGCCAGAGCTGCCTTTCTGTTAACAAGAAGCCCTTCAAAGCCACTTGGCCATAACATCCCACAGACTTCCCAGGATCAAAGCGAAACACCGTACCATCCAAGATCAGGCCCTCATCCCAGAAGTGTCTTGCTGTCTAGGCTGGAAGAGTGAGGAAAATCCTGTCTTGCTACTGCAAGACAGGCTTGAACTCTGCTAGTAGTAGGTTAAGAAGCTAGTCTTTAAAGGCCTAATGTTTTAAAAAAACAAAAACAAAACAAAAAGCTTGCACTAAGACTCTAAATCTTCCAAAAGCAAAAACCTCTTTTGTAAGGAGGCACACAAAAAAACAGAATTAGTGGTATCCCACAAACTGCATGATCGCTTGCATTCTGCTGCCATATTCACACACTCCTCCCCTCAAGGAACACAAAATGCTGGAGCTGTAGAAAAAGGAAATTCAGAACCTTTATCCCTGCCAAGTACTAGACCATTGGAGCATATACACCTTTCCCTGCAGGCTCTAGATATATCCCTGGCTGTTTTTAAAAATTACTTGTTCTCTGTGCTAAAAGCATAGAGTTCTATATATTTCAGTATTACCTAAAAAGCTTCTAGGGACAGAAAATGACAGTTTAGATTAATGTTTCTCTTTTTAGCAGTTATCAGTAAGTACTCAAGACTTCCTGTGCGTAACGGATGGAAATGAAGTTTGATTCACGAGAACTGCAATTTATGGGCAAATTATTTAAGGGTATTTCTAAAGGAAAATTGTTCCCATTCATTCTCAAAGTGCATTATAAAACAGATCAGTCCTTACACAGTGTCTCTAAAAATACATGCAATTAAAAAAAAAAAAGAGGAATATACATGAGAAACTGTACAAAGGTCTACAAGTCTTTATTTCTTACTTCCACAATCACCTCACTTCATGCTTGCAAAGTGCAAGGCCAAACAAGACCCTCAGCCCCTGCAGAACTGCACATATACAGAAGGGGCAGCTGCTGCAAGCACTTTCATTCACTGTCAAGTGTATATAACAAGGAGGTTAGCCCTGGGAAGGGAACCTGAGCCGGGACATCTGCTCCTCACAACAGAGCCAGCGTGTGGCTTTGTAAGGAGAAAACCTTGAAACTAGGGTTCAGTCCCTGAAACTGTGTGGCAGTCACGTTTACCCTCCTATTCCAGCACACGTACTGAAGGTGGAACACTCTTCCCTCACTCCATTCCTCCTCCCCATCCTGCACTGAAGTCCTAGGCCTTTGTTTGGGACTGCAATCTGTTACTATGCAAGTGAGAGATGCCAGCAACATAGCATTTCAACCCAACTAGGGCTGAATGGAACAAGGAGGGAAGAGATTTAAAAAAGCCCATTTTTTTCCTCTAAACAGAAGTCCGGCTTTGACACCAAGACTATTTTAATTATTTGGCTAAAAATAAAGCTAAGGTCACACTTAGCTACACAAAGATCAAAAGTTTATAGAAATCCATAGTACAGACCCTCCTGTTATTTAGTACTTCAGGAGGAAAGTGTCATTAATGTCAAGTAGGTGTTGGTAAACTTTAGTTTAGAGGCGATTAGGTCTCTTGAACCACCAAGGTAGCAATACGCATAGAGAACACCAGCTCAGGGACACAGCAATATAGAGCTGTGGAGAAAGGAAAATGCTAAAGAGTTGGTCCAGTCAGTTAGCTCTCATGACTTGCCTTAGCACCACGATACAGTGGAAGGAGCAAGTTCTCAGCATGCTATGGCAATGGCACATAAGATTAAGTGGCTGCAATTACTGCAATGTATCCATTCCTCACTGGCACACACTGCATGCTGTCTTTGTTTAAAAAGACAATCCTTTTATCTTTAAAATTTTAAAGAAGTTTTTGGGTGGGGTTTGTTGGGGTTTTTTACCTTAAATTTTGACAGTCACCTTTCACTGAAGGAAGAGACTTCATTATTCTTATACAATGGGTAATTTTGCAAAGCAAAAACAGTACAACACAGCTGTCTGTCATAAGCTTTCTAGAATTCTAGCGTCTATCATTAAGACGCAACCAATTTTCTGACATTCCTTGACCTGAACCAAAATTTGTTTAATACTTGGCATGCATTTGAAGTATGTACAATATTCCTCATGAAAACAGAAGCAATAGCAGCCACTGGATCTGTTAGCCCATGGTTGGGCAGTGCACACTCTTCAGTACGCTCTCTTTCTACTGCTCTGAAGTTGCAACACCAATTTAAAGCAACTAAAATCCTTGACATCTATCTTGTACTCTGAATTTTTTGCATCTCATACATTTTTTGGAATGAATTCTATGCAAGGTAGAAGTTTTGCCCGCCATTTATTCTTCACGAAGTATGAAGAAAGGCATCTAGAAATCACAGCTAGCTTTAACAGCATGCAATTTAAAAAACTGTAAGATGGGGGAGGGGGGGGTGGGGGTTTTTTGTCTGTTTTGGTGGGGGTTTTTTTTGTTTCAATTTTTACACTTTAGGAATTTGCTTTTGTATTCTTCTCTGCAGTCATGTGAGAGATTCTCAAACAACTGAGTCCCAACAACAGTGGGTTGGATGGGGAAGAGAGAAAGATCATCAATAACCTAATCTTCATCACAAATATTTAAGCATTAGCAACTATTACCCATGAATTTCTGATTAGCTACAAACATTCTCATCCTGAAAAAACCATTACACGATTTAAGAAGTCAGTAGAGAAGCAGAGACTAAACACGGGAAATCTCAACTTTCATAAATAAAGTTTCATCAAATGAAAAAAGTTTATATAATTAGGTTCAATAGGCCCCAAAAGCAGCCTTAACGTGCTTAGTAGTCACACCATGCAGCTAGAAGCTATTTAGCTGAATATGCTAATGCAGTGGGAACAGTGGAAGCTGCCACTACCTCCAAAACAAGAGAGCTAGAGTTGAAGAATATGCTTTATAAATCTGATTTTGCTCTGCTACTTGGAAAAACAGGGGTTTACATCCAAAACTTCTAACTGGAGACAGTCAAGAAACCTTTCTGGTAGATAAAGCACCGCTACTTTCTATATTACCATTGGTTAAGTTCTATGCCTAGACTTGCAGCATAAAGGTTCGACACGATCTTATTCAACCCTAAAGAATAAATCTGCCGTGACCAGTATACCCAAGACCCTCAAAAAATTTAACGTATTCATCTTCATAAACCCTTATAATCTGGTTCCAAGTTTAAGATTTGTAAAGAATCACTGCATTAGAGCACTCATTACCAATTAACATTCAAAGACTCCAGTTCTAAATCCTCCCTGATAAGGCCAGTGCTACTGTTTAGTCATAAAAGTGGAGCAAAACATGAGCTGCAGGACTTTTCGGAAGAATCAAAACTTGGGGGAGGGCGGGGGGAATATCAAACTTGGGTAAATCACCAACCAGTGCAACTTAGAACTGTTTTATTCTCCTAAGCAGACTGCCTGTCCTGCTTCGGTGGTTGAAATTTTGCTCAAGGATAAGCAGTGGAAGAATACTTAACTCAACCCCATGATTCTATTTTCCACACTTCAAAAAAGAAAAAAGGAGAATGTTTCTAAATGCAGCTACTGACAGACCATGGAAAAAGTCTTCACATGTCTGAAAGTTTGGCACATAGAAAGTTTTTTTTTGGTTGGATTCCAGAAGTTACTTATTACTATATGTGTGCACATAGTATGCCTGCATGCAGAGATGCCTTCTTATTCATATACTCTACACACATAAGGTATGCCTACACACTAAGCTACTATGGGAAAACTTATGTAGAGATACAGTGGACACACTTGGCATCTGGTTTTCATTACACAGCTCACCAGTGAACATTTCCAATGCCTTCAGCTCTGGCTAAAAAGCTCACAGTCCTGGAACACCCTGTCTGCAGGGCAACCTTCCCCCAACCTTTCTTTGCAACCTGCAGCCGCATATCACTGCAGGGAATAGAAAGCTAAACACCTAACTACATTTATCTTATTAGGAAGATGGTTCTAGGAAAGCCTGGTCCAGTCCTATTGCCCTGGAGGAATACTTCTTGAATAGTGTACCTGGGAAAATCCTGCAAGAAAAACCTCAAATGCAAACAAGTATTGAGCACAGAACACAAGTATTCTTCATATTACTTCAGTCTCCAATTGAACATCCTCACAAAAAGATTACTGTGCACCACACAAAAAAAAATAAAATTGTGAATTGTCTATGGATTTGTTTTAGCTGCAGAAAGTGACATTGGTGTGGAGTGAAAAGCTGCTCAAAAAAATCACACAATGGGACAGAAAACGCATTCCTGGTGCAGAACGTGCAGTAAACGTGCAGCTCACCTACGAGGATACAACTGATGAATTCGGCAATAGTCCATCGGGGGAGAGGGAGGGGGAAAAAGATATAAGTGAGACATCTTTGAAGTCCTCCCACCACCACCACCACCCTCCTTTCATGTGCTGCTAACACTTGGCTGTTTTCCACCCTTTTAATGTTTTCCTACAATTTTAAAGTTTTCAGCTGATGTCCGTTAGCCTATCACTGTATTCTCCAGTTTTGAAACAGTATATAGAATAGCCAGACCTAATCTATAAAGGTTTTACACTGGTTAATAAGCAATACATATGTGTAAAGAGATCAGTATGGGTGATGTTTCACTTACAGTGTCTCTTGCCCATGCACTTGCCCATGAATCCAAGAGGTTGTGGATGAGTTTATACCCACTGTAGCTCCACTGAGTTCAAAGGAGTTATGACTTAGAACACTGTTCCCTGGCTTGCAATTTTTGACAAATTTTTATTGTTTCATAGTTCACTGTCCTCCTCAGTCCCCTGGTAAGTGTCAGTATCTAGGCTTTTATTGAGCAATATGGCTTTTACCAAAATCAGCCAATATATATTTATTGTCCAAAGTCAGCACAGCAATAAAGCATCATTAAACCCAGGTCTTACCTGGTCTTTTTTAGACTTGTGTGAGGAAGCAACGTGAGCCAGATACTGAATGACCTTCTTGGTGTTCTCTGTCTTACCAGCTCCCGATTCACCTCTGTAAAGAAAATCTGCAATTCATTCACAAACAAGACGTAGGAGGACATATTCCTATTTCTAACCCCAAAAGGGCTACAGAGCTCCTTAACTGCATTCTGGCCATTACAGCACCTCCCTCGAAACCAAGAAAACACAAGTCATACTGGCAAGCGGTAGCAGTGTAGCTGGACTGCAGGCTAGCCCTCAGCCAGTTTGCTGCTGGGTGCGGGTTCTGTACACATGTACGGAGGAGGGAAGGCAATAAAGAACTATGCTTTCTAGTCACTTGGATATGAAGATTGCCAAGCGGCTGAGGAATAATCCGGAGGCTGCTGTAGAGCTAGGGGTGAAAGGTAATGAAGTGAATCTTTCAAAAGGAAGCCTCCTGACTGCAAGAAGGAACACACCAATTCCTTAAGCAGAACTGAGGGCCAACAAGTTTTGCTGTGTCTAGAAGAGAAACTGCCGTATCAAGAGCATGTTACTGTATCAGCCTCATCAGTATGAATGTACTTAAACACAACAGCTGCATCAAATCTGAAGGACTTCTCCAAGCCCTTTCCATTGACAAAGCTGTATTTCTTTAGGAGTTTAAGTACAGGGGCTGTTTCAAAACGCCCCTTCTTCCTCCAATTCTTACAAAAATTATGCTGCAGAAAGGATTACATATATATGGGAGGAACTGTAGTGGGACCTTCCTTGACTCTCCACTATTACCTGATTCACTGAGCCCACCCCCAGCATTTACAATTAAGAGAGTCCTCCAACCAAGATTTTTAACACAGACTTTGACATCCAGACAAGCTGACAACTGTAATACTCACGTGCAAAGGATGGACTGATCCTCTCGATCTAGAATAAAATTTTAAAAAAGTAGTTAGCCTGAGAGTCTAAAATTAAATTTCTGTGACTGCATGAAATCGACACCAAAACCAAAAACAGGAACTAGTAAACTATGCCAAGCGTCTTCAGAAATATGGCCAGGTAACTCCTTTTCTGGCAATAGATGCCAACCTCCCACCATCTGTCAAAGTATAATGGTACCATCGCAATTTAGTTTTCTTCATCCAGAAAGAATACTGTTTGCATTACAATTTTTCTACAAACAATACAGAACACTCTCATTGAATGTTTCTTTACCATAGAGCGACAGTTTGATGTACATCTACTTGTTCTTCAGCCCCCTCCCCCTCAGTATACTGGGCCCATACTGACTTACAAAAGTTAGCAGCAGAGCAGTGGAAATGGAAGGGGGAAGGAGGAAGTGGGACAGGAACCATTACAAATCCCAAAGTGCCAAAACCTCACATCAAACAGAGGCTTTCACCCCCAAAAGAAACACTGGAACCTCAGTGAGAAGTTTTTGTTACTTATTTTGTACAGAATGGACTTGAAAACTACAATGCTGAGCAGCAGCCTAAGTCCTATACAGCTGATTTATTTATGGCACCGTCCCTTATTGTATTAACAGAGCAGCTGGTAACAGTAGAAACCTTTTCTTTTTCATGCTGACATACCAGTAGACATGCTAATTCCTGTGTTCAACTCCCAGCTGTGGATGATAACATCTTTCCAGTTACAGAACTTACTTCACCCAGCCTATCCACCACTATCTTCTCCCATATCTTTAACCTCCTTTCAGCTTTCACCTATGATTCCACTTCCTCATATGCACTCCTGACTAGTCCTTCTACCATGCCTTCATCCCACTGCTCCCCCACCACTTCTGTGTGAACACACTCCCCTGCACCTGCCTTGGTTTCACCTTTCATCTACCCCCTCCACCCTGTGCCCCCCCCCCCCCCCCCCATTCCATTCCTCCCCCATGCCACCAGGAACCAGCTGGGAGCACTGGGCAGACTGGAGAGTGCCTGTGCCTATGCCACAACAGCCTTAGTAGCTTGGGGGCACCACAGGGGCAGTGAGACCTGTTCAGACATGGAACAGGTTTGGGCACAGCAAGTCATTCACAGACAGTCCACAAGAGCTACTGGGGTACTCACAGAACAAACTGTGCCACCAAACTCAAAATCCCCATTAGTTTGCAAGTTATCCATTTAGCTGTGGTTTTTTTGTTTTGTTTTCTTTGACTGGAGAGGGGGGGGGCGTTGCTTAAGATCACGACTAGAGGACCATCAGATCACCCAGTCTGAGAACCTGAGTAGCACAGCAGTTAGATTTCATCCAGTTATCATCATTCTTTCCTTTCTCCACACTGAGCTCCAATTTTGTGTTGGACTGAAATCTAACCTCTAAAAAGAGAGAAAGCAAGCCTCAAACATCCATGAGAGTAGAAAATTCACTGGATTGCTCTAATAAATTATTTCAGCAATTGGTAGCCTTCATCAGTACGTTTATGGATGTGACTGTCTCCATATTTTAGCTACTGGTTCTTTCTATTCCTTTCTCCGGTAGCTTAGAGAACCCAAGTGCACTCTGTATTCTCTCCACCAAAGAGTACTTAGACAGTATAATTGAGTCACCATTCAAGTTGTTTTGCGCAAGATAAAGAGATTGAGCTCTAATTAGGGAAGGCTTTATAGTCAGATAGAGTTCAAGTACCTGAAACAACTTTCCATACCCTTAAACACTGCTACTGCAAGTGAATTTAGCATTTCAGTCCTAACGTCATGAATGCCGTATTCATCAAGAAAAAGCTCCTATAAACTCAGTTTATAAAGAGAGAAGTATATCTAGCCTTTGGACGCATTTTCATGGAATAAGGAAAGCAGGTAAACCTACAAAATTTGAGATGCTAGCTTTTCTTAAGTTATTCTGAAACCAATAATAGAAAAGTTAGGTTCACACGCTACAGATAGGTAACTCCTGCTCTTAAGCTTCTTCACTGGAAGCTGATTGTATGCAGATGAGCATGAAAATTTAGAGGAAAATAATCTGCTTTATCCCTGTTAATACTGTTCTCAGAAAGAGCTGATCAGCCCTAAGGCTGGAAGAAAGCAAGCAGAAGAAAATCATCACTCAAATGGTTTTGGCCCAGCAAACTCTTAAGCATTCAAAACTAGATACTGCAGCTTTACTAGCATTGCATATTCATTTTTTCAAGTGCTGAATCTTACTCATTGCCTTTAAGATAGGCACTGCTTTTGCTGAGGGACAGGCAAAGAATAGATGTTAGCCAGCTCCGAAGGCCCCACCCATTCCAGGTTCCCAGTGGGTCAAGGGCTCAGCAGACACACACCAGCCCTCTGTGTGACTGGGCACTCTAAGGGTGGATCACGGGAAAAACTAATGACTCATTTATGGATTGCCTAAGGAAATGTATTCTTCAGTAGTGCGACACCTGGGTGCAATTCTCTATCACAAAGCAGCTATGTGAAAGGAAAAGATTGTGCCTCTGAATAACATCTGACTTTTGAAAGCTTGACTATAAACAAGCAGCCCACTTGTCCAAGAAAAGGTTATACTCGCATTCAGGTATTACAGAAGCTTTTCTAAGCTGCCAATTTGAGAGAGAAGAAGAAAAAAAAAAGATAACCCTAAGGAAGGTGCTCCTTACTCCCAGTAGTCAACTCTAGTGTTGGAATTATGAGCTGGGGCTCCTCATACAGACAATGGAGCCCTAAGCACTTGAAAAGTGCATGCCTTCCCCTTCCCCCTCCTCCAGGAGAGGATCCTTATTCCAGCAAAAAAAAAAACATTGGTAAGCAGACAGATAAACCAACTGCCCAACAGAAAAAGGTGACCAACATCAGATAATACTCAGAAGCTCTTTGGCACTGAACACTTTCTGATCATGACAAGTTTTGTTGCACTTAGTTGAGAAACTCTTTTCGAGCCTCATTCCAATGAGGCAAGGTAGCAACAGCATCCTGGAGCGACCCAAGGAAGTCCCAAAGGGGCAAGCACAGGATTTTTCCACGCCTTAACACAGAGCAAGGTGTTGAAAGGTGCTCAGGCAGGAAAAGTCACAGACAGTGTTCAAAATCCTCTCGGCATTATGTTTTCCTCCCCCAACATACCTTCCTGGTGGCCTGCTGCAGCTGCGTTAGTCACCTCTGCTTTAAGCCAGCAGGAATGTACCTGCGAGTGCAGGCAAGTCACCGGCAGCGTGCATACACTGCCATAAAAGGCAACATTCCTGTTTGCAATCCGGGGGAAATTCTTTCCCAGGACTGCAAAGCAGCAGTCATTGGGATAGCTGGAATTCTTCTAATTGTGTACAGACAGACAACTCGAATAATGTGTTGAGCAACAGGAAACTGGAGCTGACCGAAGGGCCAAAGAGCTAACGCATACAAAAGCATAACTCTTAGACCACACTTCCACTTAAGAATTGCTTTAAATGCCAATATTCATTCTCCATACAATACTGACTTGTGCAATCACGAATCAGAATTCAGTTGCCCAGACAAGAGGCCACCTCCACCCCTTTTTTTTTTTTTTAAAGGATCATTCAACATGGGCGTACTGCACAACTTCAGTCAGCACTTGCCTTTACTCCATTGTCAGTTGTGCAACCAACCTACTCAGCAAAAGAGAATGTGCTGGGTACCATAAACTCAGTTGCTTATAATAACACAATCAAGAAATGCCTGATTAAAAGAAGTCTGCATCTGCTTTTCAATCCTAAACAGAGTCACTTATTAAAACCAATCCAGAATAACAACTCATTAGTTAATTATAGCAACAGTTCTGTATTTCAGACCAGCTGGCAAGGAAAGCTTTTTATCAAGGCTCTTCTTTAGCTCTCATCACCGTAGTATTCAAGTGATCATACGAAGCAGCAGCCTCAAGCATCCAGAAATTCAGGAAATCAAACATCCTTCAAATTTAAGCTATACAGCAGTATGGTATAATAAGATCAGTAGGTTAATTTTACTATATTAAAAAAACCATAATATCTAACTCATTCTTGACTTTCTTCAGTCCAAAAATAAAAGACCTCATTTTAGACTGCTTCCAGGACCTTCAGTATACATTAAAACCTTAATTAAACCAAAATTTGTTTTCACAAGAGAGACGTCTTGTACATAAAAAGTCCTCAGCCAAATATTCTACTGCAAAACAACAAATGTGAATGAATGCTGAACTGCTGTGGTCAAATATATTGGCATAATTGATAAATTAATAGAGCCCCAAATGCTTGAATTTTGTTCTTAGATATTTTGGGATGGGAGAAGGAAAAGGTTGGGAGACTACAAGAGAATGTGCAGTTTAAGCTCCACATCTCAATTACAGAACATCCTAGCAGGCCTTTATCACCCACTTCCTCTGCATGAGTGACTCCAGTTTCAAGCCTGTTCATCTCCATAAAAGGAGAAGTAATATAGCATTCACACAATGGTGACATCATCTCTCCAGCTAAGAGGAAGTGTAGCTGAAAGGCAAAGGCTTGGCTTGCAGTCCCCTGCCTATAGCTGACTCATTGAGGCTAAAAGCTTAACCATAACTCGATGGTACCACCCACCTCCCAACCACCAAGCGTCTGGCAGAACTGAGCGGCCTGGCCCTCTAGGTTTCCGTTACTATACTGCTCCCCTAGCATTGCAGGGAATGCCTGTAGCCCAACTTAGGCAACTGGCTGGCTGACCAAGTTAAAGAGTTGACCTAAAGCAAAAATTAGTCTTTACATGCATGTAAGTGCTTCAACCATGCAGTAGTTTCGGTTCCTCAGTCCCTCCTCAAACTTCTCTTCCAACCTCAACATAATCTTACAACCCACGTCCTTCCCTCAGGGCTCTAACACAGGAGGAGCCCCGGGCACTTGACACACTGCTACTCGGAACAACCTCACTGGCATAAAATCTAATCAAATATGTTCACTGTGGTGCTTTAACCTGACATGCTGGTTTGAGTAGGATCAAAAACACTCCAGGGGAACACCAGAACACAGCCTGAGAGCCTGCTTTTGCATTATCATTTAAGGAATGCATTAGAGAGACGTTTCAAAATGCTAATAACCTACCATCAAGTACAAAAAAAAAAAGAAATCAAATGAAGGACAAACATAGCATGTTCAAGACAGTTCTCAACAATAGAGCTTCAAGATGCAAAAAAGGTGAAAATCACCTGAGTTGGCAGGAACACTGCAGTGCCAAGATTCAGCTTTGCATTATCTCAAGTTTGAGGACAGTCATGAGGAGAAAAGTAAGTTTCATTTAAAAAAAAAGAAATATATCCTGCTGGGTCAAATGCAAATATTTATTTCCCCAAGCCATTTTTGGACTAGAGCCCATACCCCTTTCTCTAGCACTCCTTAACTGAATCTGGAGATAGCAAAACAGAAAAACAAGTTAGGCTGTAATTTTAGATTACACAAATGTTTATGAAGTTCTGACAGGAAAGAAAAACTGGTATACAGCCTGCAAAAGCTCAGGCAGCTCATGATACTAAACCAGTGAACTGCAGGGAGACTGACAGCAAGGGCTGAAGCATTACATAAGTGACTGCCAGAGAGTTTCTGCTCTGGTTTACAGGAATGAAGCAAAAAGGGTGTGGTAACTACTAAAAAACAAGTGGGCAACGGACTCTTTTTTAGCTCCTTGTTCTACTGAAAACCACATTTCGAGACAGATTGAGAGCTGCATTTAGAAATCTCAAGTAATTCAAAGCATGTAAAACATTTCTTAAGAAAATCAGAAACTACGTACATCTTTTCTTGCCATTTGTATACAAACACCATCAAAACAAACATCCTCCATAATTAGTATCCAAACTTAACGTTGCCCTTTGCATCAGAAATTTGGACAAATATTGGAAACAAACTAGTGAAACCACAGGCTATATTCTTTTGGGTTTAGTGGAAACAGAACTTGACCTTTACATGCAACTTGGAAGAGACATCTGTGCCTCTACATAATCTGAACAGCTCTGTCAATCAAGTATCCCTGAATTGGTAAACACACAGAGAATAGTCTATAGAAAATAAAGATGCACTTTGGGACAGTGCAATATACCGTGCAGCATAGCAGACCAATGCTAAGAAGCAAGCTGAGAAAGAAGACTTTGAGACCAAGGAAGTTAAAATAGAAGCGTTCTACTAGCTCAGAAACTTAAGAAATATGTAAACATCCAAGAATTACAAATAAAATACTTCAAGGTCATGTTCTATAGAAGCAGATCTAGAGGACTGTTTCTTGTGAAAATGACAACTGGGCCTGAGGTACACATGAAGATCTACAACAGCAAGTGATTTGTCTTACAATAGCTAACACTGTTTCCTCCCTTAATGTAACAAGGACAATAAAAATCATGAAGTTACTATGCTTCAGAATTTTTTCTTTTAAACACCAAGCCTGGAGACTACCTAACTCCCAAGTGAATACCAGCAAGGTGCTGGCTGCACAGTCTCCTTTGCAGACTAATCCATCAAGGTCAAGGAGGGTTCAATCACTGCACAATGACTTTAAGAGTTTTGTTCAGTGAACCATTAGGAGCACTACACTAATATGTGGAGAAACTGGATGGGAAAGGAGATGGAGTACCTTCAATAGCAATGTGCTGTCTATTCGCTCTCCTACCTATCTCTTAGTTGAGCAGGTTGAGCTTTGGAGACCGGAGTAACCATACCCATCTAACCTACCACAGAATCTTCAGACACTGGCATTAAAACAGCCATCATGCTCTAGACACCAACAAAATTTCTAGCTTCTATCAGTATTTGACACAGAAGATTCCCTGGATGTGTTCCAAATACACAAACAGGTGCTGTTTAACAGCTTTAATATATGTTTTTCTAAATAGATCCCCTGGAGACTATGAATTGAGGTAAAGAATGTACCCCTTCAGTGTACATCTGCTGCATTAGAATAATGATTTGTTTGCTCAAGACACCACTCCACTTGCAGGCACTATGCTTCAATCATCAGCGCCAGAAGAGTAATTCTCCCGAAAACAGCCCGACCTGAGGCTTCTGGCATCCAGGTTACCCAGGGAACAGAAACATTAAGACAAATGGTTGTTTTCTCCAAAAACAAAAATGTTACACTTTTTTTGAGAGTTCTGCTCTTGCAGCACAGGAATTCTCTCCAAGTACCATGCAGCAAAATAAGACTCAGAAATGAGACAAAAACATTAATGACTTGGGTCAGAAAAAGGAGGAAAAAAGAAAAAAAAAATCACTTTGAACACATTCTCCATCATGTTATTGCTTCAAGGAAGTACTTCTGGTAAAATTTAACAAAAAGCAATTTAACCTCTTGGAATATATAAATGCCTGTTGTGGTTTAACCCCAGCCAGCAACTAAGCACCACACAGCCACTCGCTCACCCTCCCCCCCACCGATGGGATGGGGGAAAGAATCGGAAGAGTAAAAGTGAGAAAACTCGTGGGTTGAGACAAAGACAGTTTAATAGGTAAAGCAAAAGCCACGCATGCAAGCAAAGCAAAACAAGGAATTCATTCACTGCTTCCCGTCGCAGGCAGGTGTTCAGCCATCTCCAGGAAAGCAGGGCTCCATCACACCTAATGGTTACTTGGGAAGACAAATGCCATCACACTGAACATCCCCCCTCTTCCTTCTTCTTCCCCCAGATTTATATGCTGGGCGTGACGTCATATGGTATGGAATATCCCTTTGGTCAGTTGGGGTCAGCTGTCCCAGCTGTGTCCCCTCCCAACTTCTTGTGCACCCCCGGGCCCACTCACTGGTGGGGTGGGGTGAGAAGCAGAAAAGGCCTTGACTCTGTAAGCACTGCTCAGCAGTAACAACATCATCATCAACACTGTTTCCAGCACAAATCCAAAACACAGCCCCATACTAGCTACTATGAGGAAAATTAACTCTATCCCAGCCAAGACCACCACAATGCCACAGGACACTTTTGTGAATGGAGTAACCACAGTAGACACAAAAAGAGGACCAAGCTTACCCACAGTGCATCAGCATAGGTGCCTGAAAAGGGTTAAATAGTTTCTGGATTAGCAGAGGTTGGAATAAAGCTCTCATCGTCCTCTCCCTTCCCAATTCCTTTCCTGACAAATGTCCCTTTGAATGGCCTGTTTATTAGAATAGCATAAATTGACTGAAAACCAAAAAAAATTCAGAGTCCAAATCAATTAACATGCAAGGCTTTTCCGCTCTGTCAGCTTAAGAGATAACTATACCCCACGCTGACAGAAGTCAGAGTCAACAGCTTGCTATCCTTCTCCAGACCATGAAGGATTCCCGGTCTTCAGGGCTCCGAAAGTAACCTAGGGAAGGCAGCCTAAATGCCTCCGGCTCATGTGGAGCACTGGACTCTTTCATCTTCTATTCTCTGTACAGATTCCTGCCATACCACTGGCTGCTGCACCAAGCCTCCCCCACTGCTAAGCAAAACTGAGAAAGTAGAATAGGAATGTGGCTTTTCATTGCCCTAGAGGCTAGCCAGGACTAGAGACACTGCAACAACTTACTCACCTTCAATCCCAGTAGCAGACATTGGAATGCTACTGTTACCCTTTGCAATAAAGAACAAGGCAGCAAATAACCCTAAAATGATCTCTAGGGTTCTTGCTAGCACACATACGCACACATGAAGCAAGATACACAAAAATCTTTCCAAACCTAGTTAAACAGGTCAAAGCAGGCTAGTTCAAAAGCTCAACTGGAAATGATATTCACATCCAGCAAGTGTTCCAAGAAGTCAGCAATAAGATATCTCAAACCAGGCAAAGAGCAGCTGGGGTAAACCTCTAGATTGTCAATGCTGCTGAGAATATTGCATAGCTAGAATTGTTCTGGGAAAGGTAAACACTCCAGCAGAGCTCATAGCAACTTTCCCGTGCTAGGAAAACAGAGGCAGGGCTGGCATTCTTTAGCTTTGTACACCAAAGCAATTCAAGACTGGGATTTCTGAGTTTTAGACATCACTCAAGCAGTGGTCTGACAGACACCTTCTCTTTTCAAAAGGAAAGAAAATATCCATGTAGATTAATCACTAGCTCTGAACCTCCATCAGACCAGGGAAGGTCACCTGTCCCTTGTTGCAGAATTGCAGCTGTCTGGATATCCACTGCCACATACTGATCTATCTGGCAGGGATGAAGGACAAGATGCATGCACGTGCAGTTCCAAATGGTTTAACTGTTGTCTATAGAGAGAAAAGGACTTCTTCAGTCTCCTTACAACAATGCCAAAGAAACTGGTTTTGATTCTACGTAGAAAAGATTTCTTTTTAGGCAACAGTAACTCTGGTAGGATTAAGTCAATAGCTTGTTTAAGAAAAATATATGTTGGTACTTGAGCTGACAAGGAGTGGGCAAGGGAGAAAAGGAAGTAATAAAGGAAGCGAAACAGTGATAAGAGGTTTACAAACAACCATGCTGCCACGTATAGTATAGGTGGTGCATCTGTCCTTGTCCTTCATGGCAGATCCAGTCCTTGTCTGAGGGAAGTGAGGTCCTATATAGGTCCAGGTTCACAGGTTTTTTCCTCTGGATAGAGCACTCTTTTCAGAATAACACATCAATAGTATAGCTGTATTTCTTCAAGAACTGCCGTATTTTCAACAAATTGACACCGGTACCCTGCCACCAGTCCACTGCAGCATGTCTGTATGGCTCACTCCTCCCCACCCAAGGCTTTTACAAATATAGCTTAAACATCCATAGCATCCATCATGTTAGCTCTCCCATGTGCTCTGCATGGCACCACACTTCAGCAACCTTTTTCAGCATTCTCCACACGTTAAGACTTGTTTAAAGCCACTAATGCAGGTAAGTGGAAGGAGTTTTTCTTGCTCCCTTTCCACTCTGGGCAACCATATTGTTATAGTCCTCCTATGCTTGGAGGTGCAAGTGGTAGTGAGGGCAGGGGAAAAGCAGAGCTCTTTAAAACTGAGTCTAATTAGAATTTTAAAGCATGATTTTATTATATCTAGCCTTTGTTCAAAAATAATAAGGCTAATGACAAGACCTAGGAGAGACAAACACCTTAATCATTGCTAGTCACTAGAAAATGAAGGAGTAATCAAATTCATACAAGCCACACCAAATCAAACTCTCCATTATACCCTTTAAACCTTACAAAGCATGCCTCTTCATATAACCCAGCTACAAACAGGAAGAAAGGCACAAAATACCTCCATACCTGAACACTCTCCAAGCATCCCAAACACAAGCACTGACGCTGTGAAAGACCTCTTCTCAGAAGGGGGAATATGCACAGGACATTCTGAGCTCCATATTTAAGAGTCCTCAAGTGACAAACAAGCAGCAGATAATATATATGGTTCTTTACTTCTCATTTGTATACACGGGGGAAAAAAAAATAGGTCAATCTGCTTGCTTTCTTTTATTCTATGAAAAGCCAACAGATGAATTTAATATTGCCTGATAGTAAGTTTTATTCTTAACAGAGTAAGAATGTAACGAAACAACTCCTTATCAGTAAAACTACCACTGACTATCACACTTCAAAATGCAGGTGATACTAAGCTTGTTTCACCCAGCCAGACTGTATGACTGGATTTTAAATACTTTTGTTAAAAGCCTCCATCAACGAATAAACGTACTTGCCCACCTACAGCTATCATTCCATAGGCTCATCACTGAGAAGGAAAGTTCGCTACCTCAGTTCTCCTTGCCTGCTTCTCTGAACCCTGTGCATTCACACCGGTCTGTTCTTTATGTCAAGTTTAGCTCTTGCCAGACTCTTTGTAAGGTTCTTCAATCCACTAGAGCAGGAGAAAGCTATTCACCTGAACACAAAAGCTAGTACCAAGTAGGCGTCAGGTGTCTGTAAGCAAGGACAGAGAGGGCAACAAAGCCTTTTGGTAGCAGTGAGCTGTTGTTCTCCTAGGACTGCAACCTTGGTTTGTGATTTCAGCAGGAGTCATTATCTCAGCCAGCACTCACCTTGCATCATACTCCTGTAGGCTGTGTCTGTGATGGCATAGATATGAGGGGGCATCTCATGTCTCTTTTTGCCTTTGTACATCTCCACTATTTCTTCTGAGTATATGGGCAGGTTCTTGTAAGGATTGATTACCACGCAGAACAGGCCTGAGTAGGTCTGGAAAGAAAACGCCCCAGCAAATAAAAGACAGGAATTAAAAATGTTATATACTTACACATTTTAACAATATATTACTTGGAAAAACAAACAAACCAGTCCTTTTTTAAATGCTTCTTCCAGTGATGCCACGTGGGATGCTTCCCACCAAGCAATATGAGAATCTGAGCAACAGCTAAAGTCATATCAACTTGACTAGTACTCAACCTTTCCAAGTATGCACAGAGCATCAACTGACACATCAGTCACGCTGGTGTCAAACTGGCCTGCTCCCTGCCTAATTAATAGTCCACTAGGACTGGCTTTTCTTCCTTTCAAAGTTCCTATATTCAAGTCAAGTGTCCATTTCATTATATAAGGTAGGTGCTCAGCTCCTAGAAACATGCATTTTATTATGTTCTGCCTCATGTTTGCTATGGATTTATCCAGTAATCAATCAACTACAACGCAATAAAACTTCAAGCCAAAATAGTTACTAAAAGAAAAATAAGACCAGTGTACTCCTTACAGGTTTTCAAGACCACTGGACTAGGCTGAATTCAGTGCTGACCCTGCTCTGAACAGGAAGTTGGATTAGATGGCCTCCTAAAGACCCTTCCAGCCTGAACACTTTAATGATTTATAATGTAATGAGTATAACTAGAACTAGATTCAAAACTATAAGGTCATTAATGTAGTATAGTTCTGAACTAGTCAATATAGAAAACAATTCTAAAGTATTCTATGCTCAAAGAGTCAGCAACATTTGCCAAAGTTTACTCCTAATTCATCTCAAACGGTTAATTCATTGATACGTGACAGCAAACCTCGATTCTCAGTTGGTTTCCACTGGCTTAAATTCTACAGTTCGAACGGAAGACAACTGTCAAAATACTTCTGGTGAAAATATTAAGCTTCTTAAAAGAAAAAAGAAAAATCTTTGAGATCTGAATACCTAAAAAAACCTCTAGCAAACATTTTACTTGCAAAGGGAATAGGAAGAGCAGAAGCTTCTTAGATATTTCCTAGATATTCTAAGAATAGCATTCCAAGCCTTGCTCCCGGGGTTTAGAGCTACCCTAGTTCCCTGTCAATTTTAGAGGCAGCTGTTTGAAACATCTGGAGAGGAGTAGCTTTCTACAGCAACTTGTAGTGCTACCAGAAGAGAGCACATTTAGCACTTTTTATTTCTATTGCTACCATCTCTTCTATTGTTTGCTCAATGAAGAGTGCTTCGGAGTGGTAAAGAGTTCTCCACAATGAGCGCAGAGAGTACTTAATCAGATTTAGCCTCTTTAGCTAGATAAAGGTAAGGATTAGACTACAGTAATCAGAAGGGTGAAAATAGCATCTACTACACAATTTACAGTCTTCTATCCAAATTTTCTACATGCTGGCTTAACGTTAAGTAATTAGCCCACTCCTACATGCAGCAGATTCAGATACAACTTTCACCTTATGTCCCCCAGAAAGCAAAATTTTTTTACGTATTTAAGGTTCCTTTTCCATACTCCAGTATAAACTATCAGGAAATGTTTCCAGACCTACTTTTTTTTTTTTTAAAATATTCAAGGAATACTTGAATAGCTTACAGAAAATACTAAATCTCTTTCCAAAGTGGGAAACTATGAAAGTTGGCTAAAAATCTTTTAGTGTAGGACTTCTAAAGTTCCAGGAAGCTAAGCTTCAGTGAGACATTCTAGCCAGGTTAGGTTTGAGGTAGTACTTGAAAGGAACAGTTTAAGGAGTTTGCAGAAACCAACTTGGCAATGCTAGTTCCTTTTGCATCAGCCTTAGTTCTCCATCATGTCAGACAGTAATTGTAGAGCACAGAATAGCAGCTGAAAGACCGGGTCATGCTTTCCTGACCTTTCACTACACTAGTGGAAGACAGAGTAGGACCAAGAGGTAGAAAGGAGTTGACTCAAGAGTAGCATGTTCACAGTACGTACAATACACCTTCTCCTTATACTGGCATGGAAATAATTGACATTGGAGTCAACTGAACTGTTAGAAGAAAAACTGTAATTCTATCAGAGTTCTGGAAAACAAGTAAACAAAAACCCTCTAGGCTGCCAGTTCCAGCTGTCTGCATTAGCAACCATCTTGCCTCAAATCCCATGGCAGCAGCAGCAACATGCATGTAGTAATCAAAAGAAGATGCCCTATGTAGTCCCTGTTCCCCCCACAACAAAACTAACTCATGCCACAGACTGAACCTTTGAAGATGTTAAAAATGCTAAATGCCTGTTTGCTGCTTTGGGGGGATTAGAAGTGAGAGAAAAAAAAAAAAAGTGGTAGCAAGTACTGTGGCAATATTCCACAAGGAATGTAAAGTTTTCTTGTCTGTATTTGTGTGACTTTATGGCCATGTTTGCTGACAAATTGGAATTGTCGCTTTTCAAGTAATAATACTGTAAAGGTCTGAAGCTGGACTGAAGCAGCCTTACAGAGGAGAGCACCAGTTTAGAAAAGGAAGACATTAATTTCAATTAGAGTGATGAAGCCATGAAGCAGGTATGCAGGAAGAGTCACCACCTTCTTCCAGCATTATGGTTGCCAGGAGAAATACCGAAGGGAAGTTTCCTTGCAGTATAATGATCTCAGACAGATGTGTGAGGTGATATTTTTGTCTAATAAAGACAGGTAACTAATCATGGCTGGGACAGGCAACTGAGCGAGACCACCATGTCACACCTCCTGGTCAAGCACACTGACAGAGTTTTATATAGGAAGCAAGTTGAATTATATTGAGTAGAAGCTGTCAGCCCTAACACAGAGAAGACGAGTCATTTTCATTGTATTAAAGTACAAGTAAAGGCTTATATGCATAAATCCCTGAATTGAACCCAAGGCTCCAATTGAAAGGCTAATCTATTATAAGCATAGCTGGTTTGGAAATCTGCACTTTGTTTCAGACGTTACTATCTCAAAATAGAATTCTGGCATTACCTTTCGCTAACTATTTCAAGTCACACATGGGCCAAACGGAAACTAGTTTTATTCTTCTAACTGCTAAACTAGCTCTGAAGAGCTGAAAGGACCATCTGCAGCATGGCACAAAGCTGACAGCATCAGAAAGTTTATTTTCCAGCAACTGTTAACCAGTGAAATAACTGGAACATTAAGGTTGAGTTTTGAGTTTCACACTGAATATAAACAAGGCAGTTCAGGTAATTTAAAAAAAAAAAATACAGAAATTGAAAATGATCTTCTGATAAAGCATTCCGAATAGAAAGGGTTAATATGAAAGCCAGTCACCTCAGTGCAGAACCAATCAGCACATGAAAACAGCAAATTGGTGTCAGACTTAAGCTCTTAGTTCTTGAAATGTCTGACATTCCCTGCTCAAAATTTGTCTGCACCAGCCATAAGATTTCCCCCTTCCTTTTATAGGATGGGTAGACAGAAAAATAAAGTTAAAAAAAAGAAAACAAAAAGGCCACAAAAACACACAGCCCTGCTGGCAATGAAGAGAGAAAGGACAAGAGCAGAACTAAATTATGCTTATGATCTTTCCAGAGACATTTATGCTAGAGATACATTGCGTGTATTCTCTTTCTTCAAGAGGATTAATGATCAACTAACAGCCACTCCAATGAAAGTATTTTAAGCCTTTGCATTAATCTCCTGACTTGCTGAGAACTGCTGACAGGTGAGATCAGTCCATTTCACAAGTGCACAGAAACATGGTTTTGGCAAGACTAAGATTCTGTAATAGAGCATTACTATGCTAGGTTTCCTTGGGTGAAGGGCATGGGGATTTTCTTTATACTTCTTACAAACCAATTAGAAGAACTCAATTTATTACAGTCACAGACTATGTCTGAAATTTCAGAGGATATCTTGCAAGATATGTGAAACAGCCCATTGCATAGTGTGCAACAGACTGAGATGCTGTTGAATTATTTTCAACAACTTATTACATAACCCAGCAACGTTTCCTATTCTAAAAACGTTACACATGATCTTGCACATCCTATTTCATCTCAATACCAAGATTCTTCCCTCTGAGAATAGATTTTGACCAATAGCCAAAGGAGTTATTAACTCCAGAGTATTTAACTGCATCAACCTCCAACGACATTAGGTCTCAAAATTTTGACATCAGAAGGTGGGAGTCAGACTAAATTTATATCAGCTTTGCATCCTTCAGATGTTCTCTAATAATTTCTGCAACAGTTGTCTATATGCCTTCGTGCCGCTCCAGAAGAGTAGTGGTCACAGCACTAGCGCTAGCTTCTAGCTTGTGCTCATGCTCCTTAACTTAGAAGGCAACAGTTCACAAAGGTTTCTACCCAAGATGGATAGCTAGGGTGAATTCCTGCTATGTAGTGTCTTAGATAACACCAGTCCCTGTTAGGACAGAAGAGATCATCATCTATAGCTTGCCACATAAGATGACTACATGAAAGACTATATATCCCTTTGGGTATGACAAAGTAATAAGTATTCAAAAAAAACCAAAACATACAGATAGATATTGCAGCGAGTTTTTACTTATGTTGTCTTCTCCATATGACAAGAAAGGCAGCTTTTGGGTTTTGACAGCACAAGAAGAGGGAGGGAAAAAAAAAAATCTAGACAGACTTTCTTCAAGGACTGTATTAATACACATGTTTACATATGAAATTTATTCTTTAATACATTTTATTTTAATAGATCTTCTAATCTACTGTGAAGAAGATTTCATAGTGCCTAAAAATACTGAACATCCAGCATTTCTACATCCCTCAGGATTCCATCTCAGGCAGTCCCATTTTAATTCTGTAAGCAGAGGCTAGTTTGAGAATAAACCAACCAAGAAACACTAGTTCCTGTTTTAACCAGCCACTGCACCCAAATTTTACATTACCTCTGAGCTTAATCATTCATTCTATGCCTGCAGAGTATTAGTAAAGTAGAGGCTATCACAACCAATATCTGCTGGCTAAACAGACATCTCTTCTTCATGAAGAGAAAAATCAGAAGGGAATTGAAGAACCAGGTCAAGGTTCCAAGTTCTCCTTCCCCACCTTTCCCTATTTATTGCTTTTGGTATTCAGTGAAGCAGTTGCTGCATGCTTCATTGGGTGTGACTGTTGGTCCCATAAATGGTATCTTTGTCATTTCCACAGCAATAAGAAGCAGGAGTCTCTGCTTTTGTCCATTTTGGGGTGGAAAGAAAAGGAAATATTTCCCATCTGTAAGCACATGCAGGCACATATGTGCCTTCTCTACTAAGACACTTCGAGATCCAGAATTTTTGTAACACAAAAATCTTGGCATTAGCATTCTTTCCCACTGAAGCTCCAGACGTGGGAAAAAGCAATTCAGATGTTAGGTATATTAGAACTGTGTTTTTATTATTATTTAGTTCAGTTCAGATCAGACTCCATTTACCACTTTTGAACTGCTCTCACTTCTTGCTGAAAGAAAGTTAAATGGCATTCAAAACATCCTGCAAATGAAGACATTAAAATGTTAAAGACAGATTTACCACAGCATTCCTTGAAAGCTTCAACATTAACTAGAGGGGGATTGGCATAGTTTAGTGAAAAAATTTTAAGTAGAGGGAAGAAGCTAAGTCACATGAGAGTCGCGTATAGGAGCAATGAAAGGTTAACATACACATTTTAGAACCAAAGTGATTACTGTAAGTTCTTACCCCAATAGACAAGATTACTTACATAGATCAGTCCTGAGTAGTATCTCTCCTTCAAGTTGTGAAGCACAGAAGCTTCATTCAGGCATGTCAGCTCCGCCATATCTTCCACTTTAGAGAATTTGGGGGGGTTCATCTTCTGGATGTCATCCTTATTTACTTTCACTTTCTTCCCATTCTCTGCCAGTTCCACAATGGCCTCATCTCCTACTTCCTCCTTCAGGCTAGCTGCCTCAAACCCATTCTTCTCTGAGGGAACCCATACCAGCTTCTTAGCTGCCCAGTCAGCCTGAGTCAGGGGGTTATTAATGATGTTTTTGTCCACATAAAGGTACTTATCTGCATCTCTTTGCGACATTGTGTTCTAGAGTTGGGGACCTGCAAAAAGAGGAGGAGGGAAAAAGATATTTTTAAAGCCTCAAGTTGCCTTGCAAATTCCTAGAGGCAGACAGGCACATGCTAAGTACTCTGAGTCCCTGGTCATTACAGCATGCCTCCCCCTCCTTTAGTTTCATGTTAGTAAGCACTGGTAAGTTGTCAAACTTCCAATAAGGTCAAGGTTTTGCTTGCCAAGAGGATGAAAAAAAAAAAAGCAAGTAGTTTAAAAAAACCTACAACAAAAAACTGACTGTTAAGCATTTCGAAGCCATTATTTGGCAGAGAAGAGAAAGCACATTAAAGTGGCAAGCATCAAACAATTTGTAAGATGCGCTGATACTCATAGCATCAGATACTATGTTAGTAACATTCAGGTCAAGATTAGCCCTTCACTGCTCTACTTGGTAGAGATATTAGCTCAGAAATACAATCATAAATGTTTAATCAACACTTTTACTTCCTATCTCCTTGTTCTGATAAGCTATGAATCAAATACCACAACATCTTAGAAATGCCATATACCAGTCTAGACAATACATGAGATGCACTATGCTTCTAAAAAACATCATCGATAATTTGAGGACACTAGTTAAGACTGACATTAGATACTTTCCATCGCCAGCTTACTAGCAACACCCAGCCCACCAATTTGTATCTTTTTTCCTAGATAATGTTCAGTAGCAAAATACCTCCAAGACAGTACCAGAATAAACCTGTGGTCAGGAAATTTTACAGCCAAAAATCCTCTATTGAGATCCTTGTATGAAGCTGTGGTCAGGTTGAGGAGAGAGTATCACCCCTACAAGAGGGAGATTTAGGCAGCATGCTCAGAAAATGGCACCCTAGATTTAGTGTTTTATTAAAAACAGAAAACTACCGACAGGGATTTTCCAGTTTATAGGGCAGCAATTTTACTGGTGCCATTCAGAAATCCTTTCAATCAGAAGAAAGGACTGCATGCGTCAAGGCTCATTAACCATGTAACAGCAGCCTCTTTACAAGGTCCCATAAACATTACTTCTTGGATCCTTCCTCACAAAGATACCAGTGTCCTCAATATATGTATATGTTTTTCATAACTTGGATAGAAGCTAGAGCTCTTTACCACCAAAAGAACAGGAAATGAAAATATCAATATTTATGTCATGGAAGGCTGTCAGGATCTACAGGGATAACTCTTCTACAGAACATACCCATATTTACAAACAGCCTGCAAATCAAATAGGTGAAGTCTGACTATAGATACTGCAGACAAAAAGGTATTGAGAGCAGGACAGAAGCAGTTCAACTCCCGAAATATGCATGAGAGCAACAATAGATGTTGAGTCCCAGCATTAGCAAGCAGTGAATGAAGCCAGAAAAACATCAGCTATAATAATGATGGGCACAAATGCCCACACCAGTCATTTGTAAGCATGTAGGGAAATTCCTTTCAACAAATGTATCGCTGTAGGTGGTATGCAACTTTGTGCCAGAGTCCGTATGGATAGCCATATATTCACAGTCAAAAATTCTTTAGCAAACAAAGAGAAAATTACTCTATAAATAATCGTTTCCTTTAGCTTGAGTTTAAAATCTTTGTCTTAATCCTTACAGGATATGCCAAGCAGCTATCCCACACTTTACCTCATCTTTCCTTCCCCGCAGGGTCACTGACACTTCCACCTCAGTCACCACAACGGTGATTCTCAAAGCAACTCCTTCTCCCTGGCTTTTCATATTTTTATTGAAAATCCAGATTTTAATGGGAAAACAGTGAAGAGATTTGTTGTAGAAATAAGATGTAGCAATCAGGAGGCTGCCATGAAAAATCTGAGCTGTCAAGAGAGCTCCAAGATCACACTACAACAGCTAGCCTGACAGAGTATGTAGGAAATAGAGAAGACTAACAATTCAACAAAAGATATTGAGACTCCATGACATTGCAGAGCATCATCTGCAGGTTGTGGTCAGAGGGTTAAGAAAAGGGAATGGAGGAAAGGAGGGGAAAAGGAAAAAAAAAAAAGAAATAAATATTCTATTGTGTACGGATTTGTATCAGGTTTGGCAAGGCAACAGCTGTGCTCTACCCTCCATTACACAGTTTCCTGCCTATGCAACTCCCAGAATCTAACCAGTTGCCTTTTTTGGCTATAATCAGGCAGGACACAGAGGCAGTACGCTTCAGCTAAATTCAGTTTCATCATTTCCTGAGGAATCCTAAGTAACCAGCCATCTGAAGTGTCCTACATTACACTGAAACATATTCCTCACTTCCTTACTGTTAGAGCCCATGCATTCAATACACCTTGGAGATTCATTCTGAGATAAAGACTAATTCTTTTTGGATAAGAAGTACATAAGACCACAAGAAATCTTTCAAGGGGTATCCCAGCCAGTTCTAGATCTGAAGAGAACTAAGGAAAGCACATAGCTACAGAGAGGTTAATCAAATCCCTTACAGGAGGGGAACCCCTGAATTATCTCGCACACAGCAAGGCTATGTTCTTCAGCCGCTAAGGGATCATTCTATGGCATCTATCCCTTTTTATTCCTAGGACTGAAAACAACAGCCATCACAGTGAGAAAGAACCTAACACGGCTATTCAAAAATCTCACTAGACACTAAGTTTTTTATGCCAGTACTACTAAATAATGAGGAGATTCAAAGATGGTCTGTACCTCAAACTTCAGACTTGAAAATTGCCCTATTGCATGGCAGCAGCAGTCTTATTCTCACCATCTCAAACTAGTTTTCATATGCTCCAGAAGAGAAGAATCCTCAGGTACCAGAACTAAAAAACTGGAGGATCACACTAAGATAACATGGTATTAGTGCTATTCTCGAGGCTGACTTCTAACCCACAGGGCCTCTAAACTAGCAATACCACAAACCAACCGTTAATTTGCCTTCTCCACAAGAACAGTACCAGAGGAATCAGATTCAGCAAGTTCCATCTCATGGGCTCCAAAACTTAGCTTCCTAGCTTATGCTGCATTTCACTGGGCATTTCTACAAACCCCTTAAGTGGTCAAGGAAGTAAGTCCAGTAAGCTCTTGCAGACTTACAGCAACTCACAATGAATGCAAGTCATTACCATTTTAGGAACAAATTAGGAAGCAATTTGTTTGCCTAGTTTGCATTTTGGTTGTAGATAATTATGTGGGGCAAGGACATTTATCTTTACATGGCTATTGTGCAACTGTCAGATGAGAATACCGTTAACAATATTCTTTTTGATGCAATACCAGTCTATAGGTAAGAAGACAAACCGTCCTTGTTTTGAGTTTAAATGCCTCCTTCCTAGTATTGTTTCCAAAAATGAAATACTACAGTCACTTCCCTGTTAACCCAATATGCTCCCATATTATGGTTCATAGCAGTCTGAGGAACAGGCTGGTCAAACGTTGCTTGTTTTCCATTATTTCAGGTGCCAAAAGACATTCTTTTGCCATTTTACTAACTACATAGTTCCCACAAAGGTGCCATACAGTTACAAATGGAGGCAAGGCTATCTCTACAGTCATGAATAGGACAGGACCAAGACATTAATATGTAGTCCAACCTTAAAAAAAAAAATTCAAGAACACTTTACATACATATTTCCCTGCATTCTTTTGAGATGAACAAATTAAACTGTTTAATTAAGCTAAGATGCCATGCATTCCCATTGAACTAGGCAGAATTACCCAAAACCCTCATTTGAATACAATCATATGGACAGAAGTTTGCCTTAGCCTCCTACAATTTCATAGCCTTAAGGCTTGAATTATGAGACACTTCACACACTCCTCTCCCCGAAGTATCAAGTGCTTCCCAAAAGTCTGGCAAATACCTTGTCTGGCTTGGAAAGGTCCAAAAGCTGCCCCTGCTATAAGGTCCCTTCCTTTGGATTACAGTGTTTTGCAACTGCTAAAAGCATAGAACATTATCTGTTTGCAATTTAATTTTCCAGAACTATTTGTATTATTTCTCCCCCCCTCAATGTTTACTCTGTCAGCAGCCACAGAATTGTTTCTGGGACTAAGCCACTGCTCAGTAAGATGAGCTTGGGCTATGCTAAACTATCGGGGTAACGGTTGAAGTAGAAATAGAATTAATATATTCAGAGGAGCATTAATGACAACAGTTAAAGCACCACACTTACTAAGAAGTATTAGAGCACTAGCTATGCAAGGAAAGCACTTTCAGTTTGAGTTACCCGAACCGCCATTAAAGTAGGGGTCCCCACGTTGTTCTTTTTAGGCTTCAGCCTCATTATTAGCAAAGATGCATTACTACATTGGAATAGACAGCTTTAATCACAAACCATTCCCCTACTTTAATGAATTATGAGAAGTTTGTGAAATACTGGGCTATAGAGAACAGAAAATAGCCAGATATATGTACTGTATACTTACTGATTCAGATCATAATTTCAGAACTCTGCTATAAGACAGTCTGCGCGAAAAGGGACATATGTGGGTAATTACAAGAAGTTTTCTTCTGCTTCATATCCACCAGTAACGCACCATTATAAAAACTTTCTGAGATTCCACATGAAATGATCCCCCCCACATGGTTTGTCCAGTGGCCTAGACAACTAGCAGTGCAAGAAGAACTACCCTAAAGATCAGGGTGACAAAAAGAATCAACAATAAATAGCAAACACATTTAGACTAAAACAAGGTAATTCCCTTTGTTTATACAGTTCACATTTTAAAAGTATTTCAGGAACACAGTTCCCATGCCATTTTCCAAACTGGCTTACCTTCAGCAGGTTGCGAGAGAATGGCATACAAGAGAAAAAGCCCTTACACAGAGCAAAAGGAATGTACACCATTTCTACAGGCAAGACAAGACTCTTACACTAGAAAATTACAGCACTACCGGTCACTTACAGTTCCATTTCAGTTACGACTAAATTGTCCTCAGTGAAGAAACTTGATTCTTTGTTAATACACAGCATTTGAAATATAATCTGACTTTGAGAAGAAGCTAATGATTCAAACTAAGTTTAGTCACTAACATTCATATGACGGGAATCCTTGTTAAGCATGCAATCTGAACAGCTAATACTTGCATTATTTTTGCAAACTCAACTATTTCACTTTCCCCAGCCAGCTGAATACAGTTCATCAAATCAACAGAAACAGTTGCATTAAGTGCAGATAGAAAGCACAGTAAATAGACTTTAGTGGCCAGACTGCCTACAGTGACCATGAACTGACAACATTAAAAAACAAAACCTAACCCACAAAAAAAAAAACACACCACAACTATAATTCCCTTGTTTTCAGTAAGAAACAGTTCAGATCTCCACTGTTTAGGACATACTAGGCTGACACTTATCAGCTCCATGTGCTAGGATGTTTATGGGAAAGAAAACTGCGAAGTTTGTCAGCACAAACTGCTCCAATTTCTAAGTAACACCTATATAAAAACTGAAGTCTGAATCACTAAGGGTGAGAAATGAGTCTCAGGGGGGAGGGGGAGAGGAAGGGAAGGGGAAAAGCTGGCAGGAAGCTGAACTGATGGACCGGTTATATCTGCTTGTTTCTCAAGTTCAGTATATTGTGACACACCAGTGCCTGATGCTTCAGGCTGAACTCAAGAATCATGAATTTCAATTATCCCACTAAAGAATAAGGCAAGTACATGAGTTTGCAATTTATACTCCCCCTCACAGATAGCCCCCTGAGCTGAAGGCATTCAGCTACACTTACCCTTTTTGTTCAGAATGCCATGCTGCCACGCAGACTCATTTCTTCTAGTTCAGCTTTATTGGGGATTCATGATTGCTATTAGGCTACTGTAGTTCACTGGTTTCCTCTCTAGTCACAGTCTGACGCACACAATACATTGTTGAAAGATTTATTTCACAACTGGAATGCAGATTGCTGGCAATTATTGTTGCATATTCAGTTTGACTGTAGTGCTGCCCAGACTTGCCAGCTACCGTGTTTATTACTGTAAGTTAAACTCAAGGTAGAGCACTAAAGTGCCTTCTCTGTAAGCACAGGGCTCCAAAAATCAAGAAGGAAGAATCTACTTATCTAATGTATAAATGATACCCGTATTACGCAAAAGTGATCTAGTGACCAGGCTACACGTAAGACAGAAGAAAGAAGCTGAAGGGAATTCTGTATCGTCCAGGTGGCCTAAAGGTACCTGGCATGTATCCTCAGAACAATGAATGTGAAGTGTTTCTCAGTTTGTGTGTCCAGCTCTCTTCATCAGCTGTCAAGCACTGCTTTCTGGTATGTGTGAAGCAGCACTTGCATATTCTACTGTAACAGCTGACACAGGAGGTTTGCTCTGTGAAGCTGGGACTTTCCACGGCAAATTGCAAAGGCCACAAAGCCATATACAAGTAAGACACTGTCCTTACATGCCACTTCGTAGTCACCTTTTCTCTCCACTGGGTTCAAATGAATAACAAGATTGGGGGAACAGAAGCTACAAGCACAGCTGATGTAGATGTAACATAAGTTAATGCCAACCTGAAGAGGCTAGTTTTGGGTACCAAACAGTGAAAACGGGATCACGCGGGCTTCACCACCAGCTATACAAGCACAGAAACGATCTTGGGCAACCACACTGCATACCGTAAAGAAATTAACCACTGTCAGTTATGGGCAAATATGGCCAGGCATAGCTTTCCTAAGTTAATGCTAGGGAGGGTATGCTTGCCCCTATTTTAATTGCACCTTCTCAGTTCAGTGAGACGCAAAGACACATTACCATGTACATGGCACCAATAAAGTTAATCAGTTCTATGAAGCCTGTGCACATTGTTTAAATATACCAAACACTGGTTTAGGGAGGGGGAGGGTAGCCTTCTGTTGATTTCAAGTCCAGTCTTTAGCATGACAAAGCTATGCTGGCTGCCACCCAACCCCATTCACTTTGAATAAATATTCAAAGTTTACAGTCCTGCATAATATACTTTCTGCAACTGTTGTTTCTCATTAGTGCACATACAGTACATGCCTTCTCAGCAGAGGAGAGAATTCCTCTTCCAGAGACAGTGTGCCCGCAAGGAAAACATTCCACGGGGAGAACACATTCTTTGTGACCACTCAGCGAAGTAATCCCACTTAAGGAGACAGCTGTAGTTCAGAAAACTGCAGCCCATCCCTACTGTTCAAGCTGTTTTGCTGGAAGACTTGTTTTCAGGAGGCATAATGGACTGCAAAAGTTCTGATCAGGCATGCAGAATTCCCTAGGGACATTGCATGAGGAAGGGAGGGAGGAAGAGCTTGGAAAGTTTCAGCTTGTCCTTGTTATCTCAGAGTCACTTTTCATCCCTTCCCTAATATTCTGATTTAAGGCTAAAAAGATATCTGCCAAGAACTCTCTGGGGCACTGAAGTGTAAGGCAGCTGTTCCAATACATAGTTCTATATCAATTAGCACTCCCTATCATCTTTGTCAACTCCAGGTTTAATTTCATTGCAAGAGGGAACAAGGAATAAAACAATTATACCTAAATACAGAGAAGAAAAATATGGTTCTGGTTCACTCTTTTAGAGACAAATATTTAGCATGTATGTGGCTAAGATAAAGTCAGCTTACAGGAGCAATTATTCTTGCTTACATTAACTGAGAACTTGCTTTGATCTCAGCATCAATAATACTAATTTTCTTCCAGCTCATATCGGAAAGAACCAAGAATCAGTGCAAATACGTCTGGCAAACCATTTTTAAAAAGATTATTTTTACATTGCAGCAGGGAACCAAGTTTCTCTAGACACTTACAGCTCAGCCTACTGTGCCAAACTATGACGGTGTACAAACAGCCTTCTGCTATATCTCATATTTTTATTCTTGTTTCAAATAGTTCTGCTCCACCATTAACAGCAGCTATAGGGATGGCAGGCAAAAACCCTGGCACAGAGAAGTCTACGACCTTTACAGGGTCCAAGTTTGATTCTCAACTCTTCTAGCGATACACAGAGATTCATTAAGAGGACCTACGTCTGTTTATGAAGGTGATCTTGGAGGTGAGGGGGCAGGAGGAGAGTGACTCTTTCTGGACATGAGAACAACAGCAACTCCTACACTGAAAGAAAAGCTACATAGCTTTAAGCTCCAGGACGTGTAAGGAGGCCAGGTTGAAAACAACCTTGCAGAGCATAAATATCAAGTTCAAGATGGTCTGAAAAACTTTGAAACATTCCAATTGCGACATTTCCCTATTGCATTCAAGGTCTTGCACAGCTTCGTGGCTCCTTACTTAGCTATCCATTATAACTAATGTTCTAGAGAAAGCCCCCGGTGAAGCAGAGCGCACAAGGAACATTTGCCTAGTCTGTACACCTCAGCCTCATGCTCGTTTTCTGGTTAGCTTGTTCCTTTCCTGACCTATGCTGTCTTCCCTAAATGTCAAATATATCAATCTTTAAAAAGGAACAGCATTAGGCACCTCTTATTTTAGAATTCACCCAACCATGCCCTCCTGCCTGGATCTCCTGAAGCACTGATTTTTGTATTAAAGGAGAAGAAAGGACTCATCTTCCAATCTGAAATGAGTAAAAGCAAGGGCACTTGAAGTAGGAACCTAGTCTGAATTGTTACAATCATGGCTATACGGCATATACAATTTTCTCTATTCTGGCATTACAGGAAAAGACGTTTTTGGAAAAAAAGAAAATTATCCCCTCTGACAGAAGACTGATGTACTATGACATTCCACAGTCCCAATAAGAGGAGGCAAATATAATTTGGAAGTTTCCAACAAAATTTTGCTTTCTGGCATAGCAGGATAAAAAACAACGTAAGGAAACACCGACCATAGAGTGGCAGAACTGTTTCACGTGTTTCCACCATAGTTAACAACATTCTCCACAACCGTATACACTACAGTGCTGTGGTGGTGAGACACTGGCACAGGTTGCCCAGAGAAGTTGTGGATGCCCCCTCCCTGGAAATGTTCAAGGTCAGGCTGGATGGGGCTTTGAGCAACCTGATCTAGTGAAAGGTGTCCCTGCCCATGGCAGGGGGGTTGGAACTAGATGATCTTTAAGGTCCCTTCCCACCCAAACCATTCTATGATATTCTTCTCCTTACCTACACGAGCAAGACCTGAACCATTGCTGCAGTTGTACTTTTTCCTGACAGAATTGGTATAATACAGTGTGGTAATACTTATCAGTTAAATCTACATCAAGTTTTTAGAGCATTAAAGAACTAAAATCTACTAAAAATCTAATAGTTCTGCCCATTAGGACAAAACTTAGAATTTGCCATGTAAAAACATTAACTCCCACTATGTGGAGGAAGAAGATATACTGACTATGCACATGTATATGCCAGTGCTATGCAGACAATACGTAAATACTTAATTTTTAGAAGTTACACCAGTTTGTCCAATAAAATGGCAACCCCTTTTTTAAAGCACAATTATGACTAATACATCTTCCTCATCACATTTGTGTGTTCTCATTTTATATTTCCCATCATATACTGCATTAAACTGCAAGCTCAAGTTCATTTACACAAAACTCTGACTTGGGAAGGGCCATTAAAACAATTCAGAATAATTTACTGTGTAATGAAAGGTCAAAGACTTTCGTATCTGCTATAAACATTCATACTGCAATACAACCCAGACAATAAAAGCTAAGTGAACTGGTTTCAGTCACAAATCTTAAGTCACAGTTTAAAGAGTTTTTGTGCCTGTGGAGAAATCTTTTTTGTACTTATGCTCCTCTAAGGAAGAAGATTCCCTTTGTCAGTAAGCAGACACGTCCATTTGAAACATGACAGTTTCAAGTATCCAATTACTTAATTATTTTAAATAGTCTACCATATACCTGTACCCATACTCCCATATCCATTTATTTAAACAATTCTGTAAAGTCTGAATACATTTTACTTGATATCAAAAGGAGATAAAAACATCTCTATCTCTGAACAACAGAAATAAAGACATCTGAACATCTATGAAGAATAAAATATATTAAGTGGTATTCTGCTAAAAAAATAAAATTCCATTAATACAAAAAAAAATGTTTTTCTTGGATTACTTCAGATGCATTTACAAGCAAAAAGCGACTAAAATTGTTTTCTAGATAGTTATCTGCAATCAGCAATTTATGAATTAAATTGCCTGTTTCAGATACTTTCATCTCAAATCCACCCTTTCTGATCTGTACCACTAATTGAACACAGTGAAAAAACACAGCCACCCACCCCCCCAACCACCAAAAAAACAGAAAAAAAAATATCAATATCTTCCTCTGCATTTTAAACTATGAATGACATGGCCAAAACAGAAGCCAGAGAGTATTTTTCTTCATCTACATAAAAAAACCTGTCAAAAGTCAATTTACCTCATCAACCAACTAGTTCCAAGTGTTTAGCCAGGAACTTTCTCATCCAGTTCATCGGTTTGACTTCAGATTTACATTCAGTATTTGTTGCCAACTTCTTACATTTAAGCATCTTATATTTGTTCGAATATGCCTAAGTCCTAAGATAGACTATCAATTTAAGAAAAAGAAACACTACCAATAAAAATTAATTTGTACTCACACTTTGCTGAAAACAATTGATTTTATTGATTCAGAGCACAGCAAGACTGGAATCTCTTGTACTAAATGGCAAGCAGACCTACAGTGTAACAGTCACACCAAAAAGAGCTTACTGACTAAAAATTTACCTACAAACTGATACAACAGTGTCCTGGTTTTGGTTGTTTTAAGTCACATTTGGAGAAAAAGACAGAAGCAACTGAAATTAAATTTTTTATTGAAGTTTTGCTGTAAGTTCAATTCAGTGTTTCCATTTTTTTTTCTTGGATATTTAAATCAACTCTAAGTACGTCAGTAAAACTAGCTGGATTGAGTGTTGGCCACAACAGACTTTAACCAAAGTCAAATCTACTGCACCTCCAAGGTTGATTAAAAAAGCCTAAATTCAAGTGAACTGGTGAAGTCTTGACCTTAAAAGAAAAACACAGATGAATGCACTCTCATCACTGCAAACAATAAAGAGGGAAGTAAACTATTTATAAGAGCATGCTTGAAATCTCAGATTTTAAACAGGAAGCTGCCCAACAGAAAAAAAAAAAATCTGACTGCACAGGACTGTCAAAGTTGAGCTGTAAAATTTCTCTAAACCTCTTTTCTTACAAGTTTGAATGCCTACTTTGCTTTCATTCAAATCAGAACTCCACTTCTGTGTTGAGGCATATATCACAATGGATTTCCTGCCAAGACTCATTAAAATGGTAGTTCTTGATGAATACAAGTATTCATCAGTTAAGAAGACTTTATGATACAGATTTCCAAGCTAAGTTTCCCTCAACATATATTAATTATTAGCTTGAGTTTACCGAATTCACTCATCCATGTGGTTTTATTTACTACTCTCAGTAGAGTCAGCATACATGCATTAGGAGAAATTTAAATTTCTAGTCATGAAGACAAGCAGAATCCAAACCCTATGTACAAAACTCTAGAGGTATAAATTTCATTACGAGGTCATGAGTCAAACCACAGTATGCAGAGTTATATTTCATTATACCTCTCTGCATCCAACAGCAATACATTTGTAATACTTCTATAAGAAACAATTTGCAGTAGACAACTACGCTAGATCAATTTTACAGTTTCCACTTTGCCATGTTCAAAAAGGACATGACTTAGCAGTACTAGCTCCCGAAGTGTTGTACAATGAAATCAATCCCAGTTCCATCACTGGAAAATTGTAGACACTACTATTTCTTTAAACTTTTTAGAATGCTCAGAAAGGCAACGTATTGTGCTGAACAGTAACAGACCAAAGGGCCATTAACTGAAAACAGGGCCTAGTCAATTACGCTGAACACAACTGGGTTGGAGTGAGGTCGGAAGATGTTAAGCCACTACAGTAGCCCAGGATTGTGAGACAAATCAGTGTTGAGATTACTGCTTCAAGTACTCAGAACAAGTTCTCACAGCTGCTAAAGAAAAAAGTGAAGTGGATAAACCATAATTAAGATGAACTTGTAAATTGATGCATTTCATTTAGTTGTACAACACCCATTTGCATTAGCTTCCAGGGCAGAAGTTGCATTTGTGTTTTTGTCTCATCATACTCTATTTAAATCAGGTTGCTAGTTTCCATCTCTTTCTACACTAGGAAACTCAATTAGAACCATGGTGTGCTTAGGCTGAAAAGAAATTTAAGGTACAAGGTCACCAAGCCACCATTAAGCTAGAGCAATTGCCAGCAAAAACAATGCCGCTGTAGGCAATCCTATGCTATTATAGTTTTGTTCCAACCCACAAAAGACTTAACATCAGGCACACAATTTCTCTACTTAACATACGAACAGCGGTGCCTCAGTTATAAACTAAGAAAACAAAGACTAATAAGATACTTATACGAGAAATCGAAGATAAAAATGGATGTTAGAGGGCAGCGAGTGCATTATTGAGTCAAACAAACAAAGCCGTACTAAATCATACACTCAGGATTAAAGTTTTGGACACCTTTTAGTAGACGTGCACACTAACTCTGGGCCTCCGAAATACACTTTAGTCATCAGTTAGCTTCAGCACGTTATCCAATAACCTGAAGTTACCAGGCAAGAAAGCAGATGTAGTACAGAGGGTTGGGGGATAAGACAACCTCAACTTTTACTTCCCCTTTCGGTAAACCTTGCATTAACCAGATGCGTTCCTGTACCTCCAGTGGGTCCACTTACAATCTCACCTTATTATAGTCACACCAATTCTTAAGTGACATAAATCTGGGCAAGACACAAGCCTAGGGATGGGGGTAGAAGCAGAAGATTCAGCAGAATCAGCTTGGAAATCACAATACCTATGACGTGTGTCCTGTCACATCTGTTCAGTATCCTGGAGATTAACAGAACAAAACCTGAATTTTTGGGTATAGACAGACTACTTTAATCTCCCAGTACAACTGAACAATATTTTCATGTAGTTAGTAGCCATGCCAATATACATACACTCCCTTGTACCTGCATGTGAACAGTCTGACAGAGGACTAACCTCTAAATTATTAGTTATTATAAACATTTAGTACATTAAAGACCTGCCAAGATAATAATGGTTCAAGTTTTCAAGATAGTTTGTTGCAGTGGTAAATGTAAGTCTCAGCATTTGTAGTAGAAATACTTGCAGTGCCAAGTACCGTTGCAAAGAGATTTAAGCACCTGTGGCATCTGACTCCACCAGACAGTTTTCAACTCAAACATGAGTATTAGAGCTACCACCCGCTACACGGTTTGAACACTCTCCAACATTTTTCATAATACCAAAATAATGTGCTGGACAACACAGATTATTTCAGCCTCCTAAGTGAGAAATTCTTCTAATCTCTTTCCTACAACTTTACTGGACAAGTAATTTTATACTTATTATTATTATTATTACTCCTCATTCATTACTGATTCACCTAAAAGATTATGGTGTAGCTCTCACAACCTATTTGTCTTCTTAAAACGTTCTCAAGTATATCAAAATTCACCTAGAGGAAATGATGAAAACCAGCTTACTCTTTCTTTTTCTGTTCAGATGAAAATATCACCCTGGCAATTTTTTTTTTTCTTACGAGACTAACTTGAAAGAAAAAAAAAAAATCCCAGAACCAGGGTAGGAATATCCTAACAATCTATGCAAACAAAGTCCAATAAAAGGTCTTCAGTTTCTACACCCATTCTTCTGGGACAGACAGATCCTGGCTATTTAGTCTTCTTGTTTATACAGAAACAGCCACATGCTACCCAGCAGAGTAAACTTTGAGGTCAAAGTCTCTTCTCCAGAGAGCTTCCAAAATCAGATCTTGGCTATACAAGTCAAGCATCCAAGAGATGACACCATACTACAAAAAGAACCACATAACTCACCAGCTTGGTGCTGGTCATACTCACTTTGAAGTTCCAGGTCAGTAAATATGAGAAGTTCAGACCCACGTTTCTATCCACTACTAGCAATTTTGCAGCTACCTTAGAGTTACTGGAAATTTTGCCTGTCCACCTCCAGAAGGCCAGTGCACACGCTATGAGTAAGTGCAACAAATAAAGCCATGAAGAAGGAGAACACGTCAATTTAAACAGGTCCACCTGACATGGAGCTTCACAGAATCGTTGCGTGATTTCAACTCTAGTTATTTTTACAAGGTCAGATTAGCAGCACAATCTTGTGTTAATACAGTTTTGGCAATTGTGAGTAACAACTTCAAAACTCTTTTGTGCTAAAGGCAGCTCCACTTACATTTATCAATTGCTTTGCCCTCATTATAACTTTCTAGTTAACAAAAATATTTGTTGATCTCATTTAAACTTTGGGAGAGAATGCTACAGTTGCAGACAGTGCATCTATGAGTCAATACATATCTGCACCATGATTTGCCATTTTTACTTGAATGCCACGGATAAGTGAACTTAGTCACATTGCTACCTAGTGACTAATTTCAAAAGCATCTTTACACAAGCAGTAACTGATTAGAGCACTGTTACTCTGGAGTTAAAACAACGTTACTGTATCTAGGCTTATGGATAGGAGATGTATACGGGAGTTAAGGATGTGTAATTTAATCTTTCAAGCCATGGTTCAACAGCCTCCATGCAAATTAACTTATATTTCTTTATAGTGTAGGGCAGAGGCACAGAAGTCAGTCTGCAGGCCAAAGTCCACCTATTACAACATCTCTTTAAGTTTGAAGCACACATTTCTTAATGCATTACTGGAGAGATTGACAGACCTGCTCAGTTAGAAAAAAAGCTTAGGTTCTTAGTCCGCTCTGATGGAGTGCGGCTCAGGACATCATGACATAGGACACAGAAGAAAAACCTATGGAAGAAGAAAGATGAAGAGCACAAACAGTGTTTCAAGAGGAAAAAAAAAAAGAGGAAGGAAAGGAATTGTAAGGAGAAAAAAAAAAAAAGGGAATTTAACAGTCATTGCATGAAGAGCTTCCCAACCAATGCAGTTTACTGCTGAAAAATTCCACTTTATTACCAGAAGCATGTTATTGCTTTAAAACTCATTTCACCCTGTGTTCAGGCAAATCCTTATTAAGCCCACTGGGTACACACCACCCTCGGGGGCTATGAAACTTGTTACTTTCCACACCTACTGGAGACAGGTTGGTAACGATATCACTAAAAGCCAGAGAACTTTTCCTACTCGGTTGGCGGTGATGCCTGAGAGCACAAGCTATCTGCAAGAGTTTTTACTGCAAGCTTCATCTTGCCCTGTCACTCCCTCCTCCCTCTCTCCTGGCTTCACTGTACAGACCAAACCGAACGAGGAAGTCGAGATCTGAGGGCGGAAGCCAAGCCCATTGCAATGTCTGCAGGAGAATTGTCAGCCTGTGACTCAGGCTACAGCCCTGACAGCTGCCAAACGGTCCTATTTTTCCCTACCCGTTACTTCCAAAGGACGGACACTTAAACGCGAGGGGAGAAAGGGGGGAGACGCACCGGAGGGAGGGGAGAGAGGACGGTCCGGTGGAAAAGAGCGCGAATAACGCCCCCCCACCTCCGGGAAGGCCAGTTAGCAGGGCGTGGAGGAAGGAGAGAGGCAACTCCCCGGGCATAATGCAACCGTGCGGCGCACGGCGCGGCGGCACACACGCCTCCGAAGGAGAGGGGGAGGGCGGGGGGGACGGGGAGCACCCCAGGCGCGGCAAGCCGGCGCCCAGCCGGTTGCCTGCTGCCCGGCTCCGCGGGGAAGGCGGAGGAGAGCAGCGGGAGAGCGGTACCCTCTCGCCCGGCCGGACAAAGAGGCGCGAAACCCGCGAGGGGGAAGCGCGGCGCCAGAGGGGGACAAACCGGGGCCACCCGCGCCCACCGCCCCACCCGACCGGCTTCACCTGAGCCCGGCTACGGCGGAGGGAGGGAAGGAAACGCCGCGGTGGCGGCTGCGCTCCTCGCAGCGAGAGAGTGGCGTCCTCACGCTGCCGGCTCCTCCCGCAGGCACCGCGACCGCCTCTCGCTCACCGGCACTCCGAGGCGCCCGGCCGGGAGGAGCCGCCGCGGCCCAGCAACGCCGCCGCCCCGCCCCGCGGCACCGCCAGCCAACGGCGGCGCCGGCTGCGGAAAGCTGACGGCCGCCGCCGCCAATAGGAGCCGGCCGCAGGGCGGAGGCGAGCCGTTGAGGAAGCGGCGAGCCGTTGAGGAGGGGGGCGGTGCCTCGCGCCCTCTGCCGTTAGCAACGCCCGGGAGCGAGCGGAGCCCCGCCCCTCGGCGGGCCAGCCCGGCCCCGCAGCCAGTCGGGCGGGGCGCAGCGCGAGCCAGGCAGCGGCGGCCGCCGAGGGGCTCGGGAGGGGCGGGCGGCGCGCCCCGGCCTCCCCCCCGCCGGCCACGGGCCTTGGCCGAGCTTCCCGCTCCCTTCCCTCCCGGGTCGAGCCGTGCCAAGCCGCTCCCACAACCCCCCGCGCCAGGCCGCGCCAGGCCAGCCCCACCCCACAATGCCCCGCGCCGGGCGGGCATCGGCGGCCCGCGGCAGCGTCTGCCCCTCCTGAAACGCTGCCTCGCTGGCACTTTGGAGGGCCTCGGGTTTGCCGGCCTCAAACCCCGGCCCCCGCGTGCCCCCAGGGCTGGGAGAAGGGAACTCGGGGTCAGACTCCGGCTGCAGGGCGATGGGCTGCGGCCCTGTCCTCCGGCGGCCATGCCAGAAGCCCTCAGAAATGGCGGGGGGGAATCCCCACCCAGTCAAGAAGTTCCCACCCAACCCTGTTGTCTTACAGTGCAAAATAACCGTGATAGGAAGATGCAAGTCAGAATTTCGTTTCATCCGATAAAGGGACAGAACTGAGGCAAGCAGAAGCATTGGCGTAAGCAGCCCCCGATGCTGCGGAGGCGCCTGAACAGCCGGTGTGTATGTTAGAAGAGGCTCGAAATGGATTAAGAAAGGCATGCCAGTAACAGTAGAGGTGTGAAAACATAGAGGTGGTGCAATTCTGCCTCTTTGCATTTACTACAGTGCTCTTCAATGGTGAACTTAAAGACGAGTACAGGGAAAAAGGAGGAAGCGGTAGCCAAGATGTAAGACAAAAGTCCTTCTGAAAAGATCACAGCATATATGAGTCCAGATGTTAGATCCAGCTATGCAGATGAGGTTTATTGCACATTTTACAAGCATGCAGAAATACAAGGCTCCCTCCTTTTGGGGCTTCCTACTTTCTGTGAGGAGGGCAGATTTGCAGATGTAGGTGCCAATGACAGAAAATGCAAGGTGAAGGTTACCGATGACCATATCAAAGTCACAAGTGGAAGAGGCAAATGAAGTGAAAGAGGGTTGAATAAAGAGAGAAGTTAGCAGAGAAGTGTCTTGAGTAAGCATCTCTTGTCCAAGTGAAGCAGTTCAGGCCTAGAAAAATTCACTGCAGCAGTTTGGAAACAATGCTAGACTTTTGTATCTCAAGACACAAAAGCCAGTAGGAGAAATCACTGAAAGGTTTGTGCAGCTGAGTATCGAGGATACAGAGGTGTCATTGTTAAAGGCAGAGATGAGAAGTGTAAATACAGGTACAAAATGAGAATTTAATTTAGCAGTGAGAAGGGAACATACAGGATACGTCTTCGCTAGTACATCAAGGCAGAAAGTGAAAGGAAGCTGGAATTGTGACAACCAGAGATACCTACATAACCAGATACATTAGATGGTGAGATGATCTGCAGTATCCAGTGGCACATTTTGATCTATGAAAAAAAGTGACCAACATATGGAAAGGATATTTAGTGGTTGAACAACAGGGTTTTAAATTCTCCCACGAAAATGAAGCAGAATGAAAATAGTGGAGGTAACCACATATCTCAAAAGCTTTTTAAGAACAGTAGAGGCTGCCTCTTCAGCCAAGTGGCTGAGAAAGGAAAGGTAAGCAAAGGAAAGCAGTCAGTGTCAAGTCTAAATAAAGCTTTTAAAGGAGAAAAATAGCAGATCTGAGCTGGGAAAGCAAATACAAAAGGCAGAATGAACTGACAGCAGTAGTAATGTGGGAAATAAAAGATAATGACTGCAAGCATGAAATGAAGACATAAAAAGGCTGCCACAAAGTTGTTTTTGAAGACTGTATGATACTGGGCATTTTAAATTTTTCTATTCTTTTCTGACTCTCGTACTTCTCATATGTACTCTGCTCTTCCTGATGCTAAGATTTAAGTCTAAGGTCAGGCTGGACTGTCTTCTTAAGGTTTGGCTTTTTTTTTTCTTTCTTTTTTTTTAAAATTTGAGAACTTGGTCCCACTCCTGTTTAATCAATATAAAAGCTTTCTTGATGATTTCAGCAGTAAAGCATCAAAACTGAGCTCAGAACAAAGATTGCTGCAGGTTTACACCATCCTTTCCCTTAACAAAAAGTGTATCCCACCTCTTTTGAAAACTCTGTGTATTTATTTCCCTCATGGTCAGATTGGTAGATGTGTGGTAGTTGAGGCAAGTCAGATTTGAAATGTCTGTTTTCCATAGCTTCATTACTTTGAAAATAAGTGCAACAGGTTTTTGTGTTGATGTGGTGGCAGGAAGTTACCCAGGAAGGGAGACACACCTCAGAGAGAAACAAGTATGACTAAAAAAGCTATCATACTAATTTTATACATCTGTTACTTTCTACAAATTCACAGGATGTTTATTTGGATCCTTCTGATCAACTTCACTCACATTTTCCATCGATGTTTGCAAGCCAGCATCCTTTGGAAGAACAAACCTGTAATGGTCATTGAATTCTGAAAAACATCATCTCAACAGCAGATAGATTTACCAGTTTGGTGGGAGTAAATTAATGGTACTGCAGTGTTTCTAGAGGGGAAAAAAAAAAAAATCTACTAAGCAGCGAGCATCCAGAGATACCTCTTCAATTTGCCAGCCTTAACTGCAGACCAAGCAAATGCCCACTTTGCTGAACTACAGTGTTTTCCCCTGCACTGGTCTAATCCAGGACAACTGGGCTTAAGTTTGTTGGCAAACAGCAATGCCTGGGAGAAGCCTGCACTTCTGTGATCAACAATAAATGCACGGACATTTGATTTCTATATCTGACAAACAGGTAAAGTGGCTAAATTCATTTTGGTGAATAATTTCCAATGCTTTGCGAGGCAGAAGAAATCTCTTCCAAAACTAGTTTCTTACTGACAAGCTTGAGGGAGTGAAACAAGAAGAGTGACAGAGACAAAAGGTGTTTACTTCATCGGAGAAGTCACATTGCTAAACGCTAACCACAGTGGCTTTAGACAGAAACCGCACGCGTATATATCTGGAGAATGTCACAATCTGGTATTGCTAAGAAGCCTGAGCTCTGCTTTTGCAAAAGCCTGAAACATCAGTAGTTTCAGTGCAGATTCGTAATTGGAATTTCTCAAAAAAAGCAGCTCTGGAGTGGCTTTAATATGTACACCCATACAAAGCAGCAGCTATTAATGCAGATGAGAACTTGAAGGGTTTTCATGTACTGTAACAAAAAGAAATGGCTCTTTGGAGGTGGGTCTCTAGAAAAAAGCCACACGTCTGCGGACTTCACGCCTATGTCCTCTGAACAAGCTGAAATTTGTCTGCAATTTAGGCACCATCTCTTAGCACATAACTTCCTTTTCCCCTTATACCAATTCTTTATTGTTCTGCTCCCATAACAAATGCCAAATCCAAACTGTGAGAGTGCAGGAGATGGAAAGACATGAACTTAAGACGTGGAAGGAGTGAAAACAAGTGATGTTTCCACTGGGGGGTCAGAGCTTACAAATTTAGTGACTACCCATTTAAGCCCAAGTTCTAGCTCTGTTCATCCAGATTCTACCAGGAGCAGCTGACATAAAAGAGCTGCACTGCACCACACTAAGGGAAACGTGGCCCAGTAACCTGTCTCAGAAGCAGCCAGTAGCAGATGTTAGGAGGAGAGTAGCCCTTTTCTTACAGAATGATGTTACCCTTAGCATGACTACCCAACTTCTGGCATGGCTGTGGAAAAGGTATGGCTTAATTGGCTCATTTCATATGTGGGGGTGCAATTCCATCATGCCCTCTTCAGCGAAGCTGGTTTAAGATGTTGTCTGTTCTCCCACTAGCCATTCATTCCTAGTGCTGTGTCATAGTTTACCACTGCTCCAGTGGTGCTGATGTGGATGTTTCAAAAGCCATATTGTAAACTGGATCACTGAAGTAGAGTTAAAAAAGAAGGTTAAGAAAAAAGATCAGTTCACTGATCTAGTTTATAGGCCCACAGAGAGATGCATCAGCACAACTGAAGGGATTAAACTGAGGCACTGTAACAGGAGTCTTTCAAATTGACTTTGCTGATGGAGAAAATTTAAAAGGGAATTATACCTGCCCTCCAAGACTGGGGAGGAACCGTACCTGGCATACTCTAGCATTTAAAACAGTTACTCTACTTTTTACCTCTCCCCAGCCCTCCACCCACACAGTCCCATGTGAACAACCTGCTGAACTCCTGCTCCCTCATTGTGGTTCTTACTTCAGCTTTAGTAAAAGAGGAAGATGTTTTTACTTTCTTAACACATTAATGACAAGATCTGCAGCTGAAAAACAAAGCATTTACGTACAGCATCTCTGCTCGTTTGGGATACCACTCAGAAGCATAGATCTCTACCCATTGGTTATGTAGCACCGTAAGTATATTTGTCTTGTGCCAGAGTCCCTCCTGTCAATAAAATGGGAGTGACACCATCATGTTCCTGATCTGACATAATGGCCCAGAGCTCTTTACCTCCAAGGAATTCTAATATAATCATCTCTGCCATCTAAATGCAAGCACAATGCTAAGCAACAGGCATTTTTTAGTTCAGTATATCCCCTTCCTAACCTTGTTTCCTCTGGCCCTGTTCTCTTGCTACTCACTATTTTCTATTCAGCTTTAAATTTGGAGAAAGCTGGCATTCAACACCATTATACAAAAGGGCCAACAGGAATACAAGCCATCCAGCAAAAGTATCTTTGCCCCAAAACCGAGATTTGGAATCCGAGTTTTTTGCCTTGGGCCAACCCAGACTTATCCAAAACGCCAGCAGAACACATCCTGTTACCTGCCTTAAATAAGCACGGCAACTCTTTGCTGCAGAAAACAAACTGAGTGTTTTCACATAATCTGTTGCGGCTTAGCCCCTTCAGTGGTAATTCAGCGAGTATGATGCATGTAATTTTAGGCTTGTCTGTCCTGGCCTCACAGCTCCCTCGTTCAACAATTGCCAAGGATCCTTTATTAACATCTCAAATACCTCCTTTTCCTTGTCCCTTTCTCAGAGGAGGTAAGAAATGCTTCAGATTCCTGAGTTTAGAAGGGCTGGGGGGGAGGGGGGGGACGGCATTCTTTTTACTCGGCAGAGGATAAACTGAAAGGAGAATAACATCGCTGCCCAGCCCCTCTGTCACGCTGCACCTGTCATGCTTATGACGCTCAGGTAGCAAAAATACTTGCCAGACTTGGGTCGGATATTGATGAGGAAAAAATACTTTAAAGAGATTGACAAATCCATCTAAATGCTGCTTAATTCATCCTGATGAGGTAGGGCTGTGGAGAGCTTTATGCTACCTTTGCTTCTCTTTTCCTTCCCTATGTCTCAGGCTGGGCCAGGTTTTCACAGAACCAAGAATTCAGTAGCAGGCTGACTATGCTATTCGGAAAACAGGACTAAGTTCAGAGAATACATAAGGTGATAGTGTTTAGCTACTTCACTTTTTTTTTCATTGTTTTAATTGCTTTTCAGCATCGGCCACCTTTACGGGCCTCTAAACAAAAGGCATCTAACAAGCATCTTCCTATAGCAGGAATTTAGTCTCCCCTTAATTTTTTCCTCCCTACAAAAACATGAGAGCACCCCTACTTTCACCTTGCTGCCTTTCCTGAGGTTACAGTGTGAGCTTTTGCTCCACTAATGGTGCCTCTCAGCTTACCTCATGTTTGCTGTTTGTTTTTGGGCTCAGCCTTCAACAGTAATCAAGGCCAAATATTTGCTCAAATGAAGTGGCTCTGTGGTTCTCATTCCAGGGAACTGGCTGAGGACAAAGTGAAACTAGCTTGAAATATTCTAGTATGCCCAAGAGATGCTAGGAACAAGGGATTTTTCCAGTGCTGTAGAAAGTCATCCAGATTCTCACTGTAGCTTTGTTGTGGGAACTGCAGGGGAACTAACTCATTCATAGCCTGCCACAATTAAAGATACCACTTTTGTCTGCCAGAAACCAAAGTTGGTCTGGTCAAAGCCAAACTTTGGGACCATTCGTTTGGGCTACAACCAGAAAGAAAACTCAATGCGAAGTTACGCAAGCATTTGTTCTCCCTCTTCTGAAAGATTGAAGCCCACATTTTTCTGATAAGAGGAGGCTACATCCTTTGTGCTTGCAAATCAGCGGCAGGTCTTCTAAACACACCCACAGATTCTCAGCGTAACATATTGCAAGCTCTGTGCATCTGGAGCCAGTGCATGCTTTGCTCAACAACCCCCCTTTCATTTCTGCCAAGATTCCCTCCCACATTTGGGACTTTTTTCCTGCTCCCTTGAGAGCCTCCTCAATTCTCCCAGCTCCTCCGGCCTCCCACTGTCAGCATGGACTGTTCTGTATGGCTTTGCCGGTCTGCTCTGCCTTCGGAAACATATGGGCCAGTGCAGGAAGCTGGGCACAAAGAAGATCCATGCATTGCCCTTATTCTCAGCCCCATGTTTGAGTCAGGTGGATGGACCAGAAGACTGAACTTACAGCACTGGCAGAGAAGGCAGAAAATTAGCCAGGACTTACTGAGGCATTAGCTTTGCAGGATGTGAGAAAATACCAACAGAGATACACGAGGTACCATCACTGTGGGAAACCACCTTTTAGCCAAGGTGCAGACGAGCTCCATTTAACACAGACACCTTCTTTCTCATTTATCAGAGCATCGTTTCCTGGGATTGTTCTGGAACAAAGAAAGTAACTCACTGGGCATCCTACATGTTGGCGTAACACACAATTCCTGTCAAAAATCAGTACTTCACTGAGGAGTAGCAGGCTACTGAGCTGCCCAACTGCAGACTAGCACCTGCTATGCAATATTTCTTAGCTACCAAGAGATGGGAAAGTGTTAGAGGAACCAAGCCCACAGGGCAGAGGTGCGCGGGGGCTTCTTGTGAAATTCCTCTATGTGAGATAGCAGTTTGTGTTAGACTGGGATGGAAGGAGTCCTGCAGGCACTGCTGCCTTCTGCACCGGCTTAGAAAAAAAAAAAAAGAGGTTAGAAGGTTTTTTGTGGAAGAGAATATTTGGACTTCAAGTTACAGACCCAAGTGTGATACAAATCTAAAGCACGACATAAGATAGCTCTTCTGTCTTCTACCTAGTGGGTCAAGGCATTCAACCTGTGGTAAATCCTGTCCACTCCCTCCTTGTCTTTTCTGTCTACACATGGTGTAAAAGCATCCTTAAACCACTTGCTACTTTACCATTCTCCTGATTACAACTGCATCTAACACTGAACTTTAAACACACACCTGTACATAAGTTTGCGGCTAATTGCGAGACAGCACAGAGGCCTATAATTCTTTGACTCTTTATAGATGAATGTACATGTATAAAAGCCTTTTGAATTTTCATAAGCCGCCCCTTAGATGTGGGATAGCAAAACACAAAAAGATGAAAACAAGATGCTCACCCGATGATTCAGCTTTCCTGCAAAGTTTCTTCTAGCAGCCATCATAACCCTGAAAATAATCATCCCAGCCCCTTTTTCCTGTGGGCTAAAAACACATCAGCGATGAGGATCATAATTTAAGGTTTTTGTTCCCACTAGGAATCCATGAGAAAGAGCTTTGCATTACGTGGAGAAAAAAGAATCATATGCAGGAAAAGGAGGTATGTGTATTTTTTTAATTTTTTTTTTTTTCACTTAAGGAATGCTAAATCAGGTTTGGCTTTGCTAGGGGACATACCAGCTGTCTCCAAGCTCTTTTTATTATGACCTCTCTTGTACCTTAATTGAGAAAGCAGGGTGTGGAAGTTTCAACAAAGGCTCCCCTTTGTAGTGTGTTAATTAGGCACAGGAGTTAGCAAAACCCCTCAGTTATAAACAATTACCTTTCCCCGGGCTTACTTTCATTTTCATGCTACCACGTTTTTACTAATTTTCTATTAGTTTTCCAGAGTGGACAAGACTAATTTCTAAAATTAGTCTTCTAATTAGCAAAGAAAAGAAAAAAAAACACCAAGCAGGAAAATATGTAAAGCAGGAGGAAAAAAAAAAGGTATAATTAGAAGCACTTAAAGATGCCTTTTTTGTGCTTCTTCAGGATGCAGGAGCACAAGGTCTTTTCAGATCACTGTAAAGTCTCCTTTAAAAGTGAAAATCTATATTATGGTCCCCTGGAAGTGACTCTGGGTGTAAATGCCTGGGGATGGGAAAGAGTCTGATCTGGGTTTGCATGCCCTGAAATGAGTGCTACCCTCACCCCCGCAGGAGGAGGAAATGGAGGAAAGCGAGAGGGGCTGCGAGCTGTAATTCCTCCAGACCCTCTCCATCCATTCCATTTGCAAAGCAGTTTGCTTTAAAAAGAGGGCCCTGCTTGGCCCGCAGGACATCTTTTTGCCTGCCGGTGTCCTGGCTGGCCGCTCAGTGTGTGCTCAGACCCAAAGACACACAACAGCTGGGAAGGGAGAGGCCTCTGCCCTCCTCCCTGGCTGGAATGCCAGGCTTTGTCCTGATGGCAATGACCTCACCTCTTGGCACCGAGCTGTCCCACAGGGGACCGCCAGCCACCCTGGCTCTGGTACCCCTCCTCCTCCTCCTCCCTCCACCTCCGAGCAAGGGAAGGAAGAAACCCAGGGGCTTGGGGCAGTCCTTCTGCCTCAAAAAGAGGCAATCCCAGTGATGGAAAACTGTACTATAAGGACAACTGCCATCTTAATGCTAAACGTTTTACACCACGCGTTGGCATGAAACCTTTCACACGGCTGCTCTCTAATCTTGTTCTCTGATGAATTTCTGGAGAAAGGTTGAGCGAGGCACTTTAACCCACAGTATCAGGAGAAGCATGTTATGATTCAGTCTCCAGTCAGCGTCACGCTTCTCTTGCCACCCATGGTAGTGCTGTTTGCCCAAGACCTTTACAGTGTAGAAGGCACCCAGATATTCAAGCACAGATGACGGGCTATATCTGTGTTCCCTGAAGGTTGCCTTTGCATCCAAGGAGCTGCCCAGAAAGCCGGGGAACAGTGTTTATGTGGGACTGGGGAAAGAGTAGCTCAAGCTACAGTCCCAACAGCTTCTGTGTCTCCTGGCCTGCCAGCAGACCTGGAAAAGCCTGTCTAGGGAAAAACTCATAATTCTCAGTGGCAGCTTCCCAAGCATAGCAGTTCTCATTGGGAACAACCTTGCCTCTCCTCTCTGGAAGAGACTGAGGATAGTCTAGTGAAGATATCTGGTGAAGACAGATAGGCATTCCCCCCTTTATTGCTGCACATCAAACCACAGTCCTCCTTTCTCACTGCGTTGCAGTAGCACAGACTGATTCTGAAGCCAAGATGAGCTCCTGTTGCTTTCCCCAAAGAGCTTTCAAGCTTAAACGGACCAGAAAAACTCATTGTGAGAGAGCAATCAGAAGTGAAGAAAGGCTGAGAATGTCCCCAATGCCTGCAGCAGGTCCCAGGCAGGAGCTGGGTACAGGGTACTACCCTGACTGACCAGGCAAGCCAGGGAACCAAGGACCCCATGGCAGCACAGAGCTGCCTCACGTACGATGGAAAATGTTTAAACTGCTGTAGTTGGGGCCCACAGGAAACTTTTGGGAAGTGTGTGCTGGGTCTAAGACAGGAACCAAGAGAGTCAGTGTTTAAAATATGCACTGACAATGAATTGCTTCATTACTTAGAGAAAAACTGAGAGGGGAGGGGAAGGAGTAAAACTCAGCCACATCAGGAAACAGGCAAATAATTGTCTGATGGATACACCAGGTCTCCTGACTGCTGGTCTAGGACTTTGCTGCTGCTCAGCCCATAGTGTCTTCTTCATCATGATAAGCTGCTTCTTCCAGGAGACAGCAAGGTCTCCTCTGCATTTAGGTATTCCCCATGGGAACACACTGCATCTCAGAAAGGGCAACGTGTCCTCAGAAGATCATTTTCTTAGAGAGAAAAGCTGGGGGAAGGTGGCCATTTGAAGGCTCACATGCTAAGCATAAGACCCTGAGGACAGCCTCCTCCCTCGATACCAACAGCAGGGGCTGCACGGCACAGCTAAGTCCTCCCCACTGTGTGCCCCCATGTGCCTCAGGTCCCCAGGGCCTGTGTAGGGTGCAGGGGACCCTGCAAGAGAAGTGCCACAGTCATGCTATGGGATTAGGGCCAAGCTCAGCAAGGTGGTGCGATCCCTGCCTACATGCTGGTCACCACAGCTCCTTCCCTGTCATGCAATCCCCTGTCTGGGTGCATCCTCTCCTGTGGGATCTCAGACCCTGGAAAAGAAGCAAGCAGAAACATCTTGCATAGGGCTGCTTACCATCTCTGCTAGTGTCTTGTTTTGCCCCACTGTACTGTTTTTCTTTCTCCTACTACACCTTCCCCTGTACATACACTCTCAATTGAAGAATGAAAGTGCAACCCTTAAAACTAAGGGAACTTTTGGCCCATGAGCAGCTGAAGAAAGGCACATAGACACGTCAGCCACAGCCCCCGCCTCCCGTAGCACTTTGTAAAGCAAGTGAATAGTCTCAGGCAAGAGGCTTTCTATACTTTGAACAGTCCAAGGCAAGGAGTCGTGCAGGGCAGAGCACCTGGAGAAATTGGGTGGGCTGGGTGGCCTGGGCTTGCACATCCGTGAGCAGAGACATGGGAAACGCTGCCTTCCTGGAGCTGGAGTGGGGAGGGGAGCCCTGGAAGCCGCAGGCAGGAAGAGTCTGACTTGGGGAGGTGGCCAGTCTCGCACAGAGTGAGGCAGGTAACAATCATACAACTATTTATGGCTCTTTTTCATTGCGACAACCACAGCCATATATGGGCAAGAGCGCTCCACTTGAGGCAGAGCTGCGGAGGTGGAGCCTCAAGGGGCACTCCTGATGCTTGCTCCCAGGCTATCTGCCTGCACAAGCCGCTGACCTCCTTCCCGGGAAAAACCCTGGGAACCCTCGCTGAATCCAGCTGTTTAAATTTCAAACTACAAAATGACCCGGCTCCCCTCCCCTTCCCCCCCATACCTCCTATTAGCTGGAGCTGTGGTGAAGCAGAAGCATCTGCATTTGTAATGTTGTGGGTATCTGGGAGCACTGGGTTGGAGAGTCCTCCGCATCCGACGTGGGAATCCTATTCCCATCTGGTTGTGATAGTACTGAGAACCGGAAGAAAAAAAGAAAGGAAAAACAAACAACCCTCCCCTCGCCCCCCCCAGCGTTGCTTGTCAGACACTAGCGAGTGTGTGAAAGGCTGCAGCTGGCAAATCTGGTGCACAAACTGCGATGCAGATCCTTTCACCTCTGGATGGGCTTCGGAGCCCCCCGGTATCTCTAGCTGAGCTGCCAGTGTGCGCGTTGGGTTCTTACACATTTCAACCCCATCCAACCCACCCAGCTGAACTACGCTGGAAACTGGTTACAAATAAAACCAAACATAAACATGCTAAAAATGTCACTGTCATCAGATAAGGTTGCTATGCACATAAAATTCCTGACACAAGTTCATTAAACCAAGGACATGAAAAGTTAAGCCACATGCATGCGGTGGCTAGGATGGGGAGGGAGGTACGGTGAGCGGGGATTCAGGCTGTAACTCTGTTTTTGGGCCTGCTGCCAGCCTGTAGGACATCACCGCGGGGTGACTCAATTTCTCCCAATGGGAGGGGGAAGAAAAGGAAAAAAAAAAAAAAAAGATGTCACAGCACCCAGCTCCTTCTGTGAACACGGGCATGTTTCGGGCAGGAGCAGCAGGCGGGAGGCAGGGATTAGCCACGCCACTTGCAAGCTGCGGAAGGCTGGCCTTTCAGAGGACAAAGCATGTGCTGACTGCCAGCCCTCGGCAATCTTTACCAAAACCAGTCATATTTAGCACTCCATGAGGCAGTTATCTTTGTTTTATAAAAGAGGAAACAGGCGCCAAGAGCTTCCTCTATAATACACTTGTAGTTGTGGCGACGTTCAAGTCACAGAAATGCAGGGTTGAGTGGGCTAGATGTTCCCACATAGGCTTACCAGTTCTCAGACACCCAGGTTTGCACAGAGGTACATGAGCTGTTAGATGTAATGACCTTCCCTACCACCTACTGAGTTTTTGTAGTTCTCAAGCCATACATTTTAAAAGCCAAAGAGGGCAGGAGCTGTGGGAGTGGTTCACAGGTGGGAGTGATTTCAGGTGATCCCCCCCTCTCCTGAGCTTACCACAACAGCCACCCTTTAACTGCTCGCAGGCTGTCTGTGGCTCAAGAAAGAGCAGCTGTGCACCCTTTCCTCCAGGATGAGTGACATGGGTTAGGTTAACCTACAAGGGTGGAACATCATGTTCCTCCTCAGCCTCACAAGGGTCAGGGTTGGGGCTTGATGATTGCGCTAAGCCAACCCAAGTCTGTGCAGCCTGTGAAGGAAGAAGTCCTGTTCCCCTCCCTCCTCTGATCTTCACACTCCCACTGCCAGTCCCAGATGACACAGACAGCTGATCCAGCTGGAAACAGACTTGAACCAAAAGAGAGAGAGATGTTTCCGGCTTGATTGTTTTCTTGGTCCATTTGACTACCTGGGTGCTAGAAAGGCTCTGGAAATGCACGGTCATGGGCAGCCAGACATAAGCTGGTCAGAAACTATGAGGGAATTGCAGTCCAGGAGAGGCCAGAAAGCCTCCTTTCCAGTGGTACCATGAATGAATTTACTCCAGCTGCGTGGCTGGTCACAGGGGTTGTTATAGCATCCCACATGCAAGTGATTGCAATCAGTATCTGAATTAAGGAACATCTATTGCCAAACATGTAGGATTACCAAAATCACAGCATCATGTAGTGTAGGAGGTAACTCTGGAAGTCTCCAGTCCAACCACCTGCTCGGAGCAGGACCAGACTTAAGGTTAGATCAGGGTGCTCGGGGACATATTCAGCTGGGTTTTGAAAACCTCTGAGGATGGCAAATCCACAATCTCCATTCTTGCGTCTTGTCCTTTCACTGAGCACCTCTGACGATCTGATGCTACCTTCTGCATAACCTCCATTTGGGTAGCAGAAGACAGCGGTTAGATAACCCCTCCTCACAAGCCATCTCCTCTCCTTGCAAACCAACCCAGCTCCCTCAGCACCTGCTCGTGTGTCAGATGCTGCAGCCCCCTGGCCAGCTTCATGCTGCTCCGCTAGAGTTGCTCCAGTTTGTTACTGTCCCTCTTGCAAATGCAAAGGACCATCATGAAGCAGCCTGAGGAACTGTCCGTCTCACCTCCTGGAGAAGAGCAAGTGTCTCTGCCTACTTGTAAAAGGACGAGTCTTTGCGAGTATGTTTATTGGGTTGTGCATGCACAGTACCAGTCTGTGTTAGTGCATGTACACAGTGTCACACAGGGAGTCGGTGCATCTGCCTATCGTGTAAATATTGGCTCAGAAGTTTAGGTCATAAAAATGGGTGCAGATTCACTCAAGTCCGGGGAGCTGTGCTGGTTTTTGTGAGCAGAGCTGTACTGCATGTATGCTGTGTGAATGCCGTCTGTATGCGTACCCAGGGACATCTGCACACCGTCCTTCTCCTTCAGTGGCTCTGCGCCTTAGCAGGCACAGATCCTCCTTCCCGTTGTTATTGGAGAAGATGTTTACAGTCAGGTCTAAATCTGGTCAGGTAGCTTCTCAATTACTCACCTCTCAGTTATTACTCTGCTTCAGTAACCCTGAAGCTCAAGGAGACAGGGTGTACCAGGCGGTAGCTGGTACTGGAAGACAACAGAAATCATGTTCTGCTCTGCTGATGTTGCCCGAGGGCAATGCATCACTGCCATGATGTCATAACTGTGAGGCACAACCTTCAGAGCATAAAAAAGAACACCCATTGTTCAGTGGGCCAGCAGGTGATATGAAAGGAGACAAGCAAGAAGGAAGACTTCAAAACTTTTACCTGCTTGCTGTCTTGGGGATAATGGTAGGCAAAATGACGTGTAACTGCAAAGCGGTGGTGCCTTTTGCAATATCAGGATCGCGGTGTGATGAGCAATCCCTCTGAAGTCTTCATAAAAGGTGGGGAAAGCTGAGGTGAGCTCCAGGCTGTGGATGGGGGAAATGCACCGCAAGGATATGAGATGTCAGGTACGAGGCTGACAAATAGGTCCTGGACAGGATCTGCAGGCAGGGCGGGAGGAGGAAGGCAGGGACAGGGCATCTCTGCACTGCTGTCTGAGTGTGGAGCTCTGCTTCCCCCAGGCCACCTTACAAAGCTGAAAGCCCCATGAGGAGGAGTCCCTGGAGAGAGGGCTTGGGGCAGTTCAGTGCAGGCCACGCTCTTGTTCCTGCGGTGTAGATGGACTGGGCAGGGTAGGGCCAAGGCTGGACCAGCGGCTGCCCCGAGCTGCGGAGGCTGCAGCAGAATGAGAAAGCTCGAGTGCTGGTTCTCAGCCAGTCACATCTGCTCCTCATTTTGCAGCAAGAACTACCATCAAGTCTCTGTCATAAGGAGCTTTGGTGCTGCAGCCCAGGGTGCCTGGATGTCCAACACAGAAGGACAAGGAGTGTCGGGTAAAGGCTTCCTCAGTGTTAAGCTCCAGGCTGGAGCTGTGGGCTTACAAAGAAGAGGAAACGAAGCAATGTAGTCTGCTATGGGGAACAGAGATGTAAACCAAGTTAACATAGGGTGAGGTGCTCAAAGGGCTGGCCCAGTTCAGAGCCAGGCAAAGTTTGCTCCCCAGCTATAGAAGGTTATTACACAAATGCAATAAAACAGTTTTTACTACAAGCCAAGGACAAGAATCATCAGCTGTTCATGTCACCCAGCTCCCTTCAGTCTGAAACTATTTGGGGACTTAGGTGGCATGAGCAAAAGGCAGTCAGGTCAGGTTTGAAAGGCAGAGCTTGTTCCAGGGATCAACATCTCCTTTGAGACCCTTTGGTAAATCCCAAAGCAAGCAGGGAGGTAAAATACAAACTCAGCTGACTTCCCCATCAGTTCCACCTCTGGACCTACTGGTCCCGGCTGGAATGTGATGGGCTGGGATGGGAAGCCGTGTCTGTGCCACCACCACTGCTGGATGTAGGTTAGAGGGCCCAAAATACGTGCACAGCCACTGTAAGCCATGGGACTTTGTTCTCTGCCCAGGGCAGGGTGGCCTGTCCCTCCCAGCTCTGCAGCCTGGCATATCTCACCAGGCTTATCTGGTCGCGTGCCCTCCTCCCTCCCCAGCTGTACCCCCAGGGCCAGGTTTTCCTGCCTCACCCCAAATGGTTATTTTTATTATTTTAAAACAAACAGAGTTGCGTCTGTTTTGATTTCCAGAAAAAGGTTAGAGGGAGGTCAGAGCTGACATCTGGGCTGGAGATAACATTCCCATCTAATTAGCAAGCCCTGAATAATGAGGGCCTTCCTGTCCCATCCCCCTGCCCCGGCGCAGGAGAGGGCAGAGCCAGCAGAGGCCAGGGCAGAAATGGGGCAGGAGAACACCCCATTAGGTGGCATTTCACTTCCTAGTGCCCCCAGACTGAGCTCGTGGGGCTGCTGATAGATGCCTGTGGGCAACGGCTGGAGGCTGCCCCTCCTTCATCTTTGTGTGGGCACCATTTGCAGGCACTCAGCCTCTGCAGACTCTTTTTCCAAGGAATCGGCCACAGCTTTCCAAAGTGCCAATGGCGCTGCCAGTCACCCCCCAAGCCTATTGCCCGGGGGGAGTCCGTTCGCCCTTTCTGCAAAGCAGGGGTTACAGATTTAAACACCCTGGGCGCTACCTGTACTGCTGTATGTGTGGCAAGAGAAGACACTGGGAGACACGATGTTGGTGGGAGACACAGATGAGATGCACGGTGAGGTCCCCGGAGCGTGGCTGGGCCATCTGCTGCCCTCCCCTCAGTCTAGGGAGCCGTACATTGGCAGCTCCGTCCCCACTCTTGGGAATCAGGTTATTTATCAGAGTGGCGCAGCCCACCGGGCCGACACGATGCAGCTGTTTGTGCGCAGCAGTACTGCAAAGAGGAAGCAGCCATGGCAGGAGCTGGCTTTGGCCAGGATGCTGGGCTGGGGATGGCAGAGGGGCAGCAGTGCTGGGAAGACCCAGTTTGTGGGGGCTCTGGCAATGTGTAGACATATCCTCCCCCTGCAGCAGGGCACAGAGACACTGGAATACAGCCTGACTCAGCTGGGAGAGAGGCTCCCCGGCTGAATCACCCTGGGCTCTGCGCCTTCCCTGCAGCTCCCCCACCGTGGGCTGGCTGTGCCCAGCCAGCACTTGCAAAACCCCATGAGATCATGGGCACAGGCAAGCATGGTGGGGGCTGAACTGCAGCCAGGCGCTCCCCAGGTGAGATTACAACACCAGGCGCATCTGCTCCATGGAAAACCCCGGCTGACACCCCTTAGCAGAGCCGGTGACACACCAACCTGCCTGCCCCATCAGCCCCATGGCGGGGGGATTTGCTGCCGGCAGCCTCTGATGCGCGTCCGCCCTCACCGGAAATGCTGCAGCCTGTTGATTCCTCGGAAGGGACGTGACTGTCATTCCTGGCCTCGATATAAAACCCCACGAAGGGGAGGAAAAAGGAGACAGGGGAACAAGGCTCGGGATTTAACACTGGCAGAGCTCAGCCGCTGTGCCCCCAGCTGCAGGCTGGAGAAGATGAGGCTGGAAACTGTGCCCTTGGATCAGCCATGTGCCGCTGGCCACCATGGGCTGGGCACAGTGTCACAGGGAGGCACAGCATCGCAGGGGAGCAGCAGAACAAGGAGATGACAGCAACCTAGGGAGTTTGCTTCCGGACATGGCCACATGCTGCCAGTTTCTGTGCTGCAGGCTCCAGCGAGACCAGCAGTGACAGGTCCCTCATGTTCCTGCATCCTTTTGTCTCAAGGGTGCTGCCAGCTTCTGCCTTCCTGTGCAGTGCCAGACAGATTAAGAAAACCCCAAATGTGCTTCCTCTGAGTGCCACCAAGAAAACCCAAACTGAGAACAGAACTTGAGCCCAAGGCCAGGGAAAGGGGAACGGGAACTAAACAGGGCCCAGACAGGTACAAGGGGGTTGCTGTGCTGGGTGACCGCACAGTTTAGCATTAGAAATGTAGTGGTAGGCATGACAGCAGCAACCATTAATATTGCCTGACCTCTATGTAAAGTCTCCATGGTCCTGCCAGGATCTTAGGGCAAAGCCCATGGGACCCGGCCTGGCTGGGAAGGGGAAGCCGGACCTCCTCAGGTGGTGAGCTAAGCTGAAAGAACTAAGCTGAAGGATCAGCCCCTTGAGAGCAAACCCAGCGAGCGAGAAAGAAGAATGCGAGGGTTTTGTCTTGTAGCTTCCTGCCAAAAACTGGCACGGCTGTAAACATGAGCGCAGAACAATAAGGTCTCCTGTCCCAGCAGCTGCTAAAGCCGTCACCTGGGGAGCTTCCTGCAATCAGCCAGTGGAAGGACAAAAAGGAGCTCCCACATGCTTTCCTGCAATTTGTCATATGCCTGATCTCTGCTCTGCTCAGTCCCTGCCATCCTCCCTTCCCCAGAGCCGCCTGTCTCACTTTCTGACAAGAGGATGTGGTTACGAAGACCAACCTCTGGTGAGGAGCAGGCTCATCATTCAGCCTTGCTTCTCCAAGCAGCAAGAAGTTCTTTTCTTTACAACTTCTGAGTTACCCGATAGCCTCCCCACAGACAGTATTTCCCCTGGGCTGGTTCTGCCCACACTGCGTGGACTTCCCCCATACCTGGGTCTGGGCAGCCCAGAGAGACCCACAGCGTTCCACAGGTCCTCTCTGCCTGCCACGCATCGCATCTCCAGGGCTGACAGTGCCCAAAGAGTTGGCATGATGCTGCCACCGGCTTCTTTTCAGACCACCACGCCTTTCCAAGGCGTTAATCTCTGGGTCTGAACACTGCCATGCTGGATCTCTCCTCACGGGTGAGTATTTTTAGAAAGTTTGAGCTCAGACCATGCAGTCACTCCTGAGCTATGCCAGGATGAAAAGAAAACAACCACTTTTGCCTGAACAATACAGGCATGGAACAAAAAGCCACTGCAAATGGGCTTTTTCGGCATCACTCAAAACTAGCCGAGCTTTGAAAAATGAAACTTGCAGTCAAAAAAAAAAAAAGAAAAAGGTTCTTAGTGAACAGAAAGAGCTTTGACAATTTACTTAAAAAGCCAGATTAAAGCAAAACAATGTTATATAAATACCGGCGGGCGTGCCGGAGCTTGCATGCAGTACGGCGCTCCGTCTCCATCACAGCTGCTGTGCTAGCCAGACCCAGGGTGTTCGTTACCTGCTGGCTGCAATGTGGAACGGCCCTGTGGTTAAAGCCACCTGTGAGGAAAGGAGCTGCACAGTCCCTGCGCCTGTGGCAATGGGCCCCATGGGGAAGTGTTACTGCCTCATGATGGAGCAAGAAAGCAAGCTCGGGGGATGCAGCTCCTCTCCGCCTCGAGGCCGTGAAGCTACGCGTGCAGAGCCGGCCGGGACAAACACTCTCTTGCTGCCAGCTGTGTGGGACCGGCATGGAGGAGTTGCAGCCGTGCGGGTGGCCGGAGGTCACCATCGTCTCCGGAAACCACTGAAATCTCTGGTGCATTTTGTACCCTCTGGACAACTTGAAGTGGATGTTTCTGAGGAGACTCACTGCAAAAATTTCCTGGTTTTCAGTATTACTCAACCACCCCTCTGCTCACAGGAGGGATGGAGCCGGGGTGCCTTCAGCAGCAGAGGGATGAGTAGCGTGTGCCAAGAAGGGTACTGGGAGCTCAGCCTTCCTGTGAGTGAGAGAGCAAGCAGTCTGGCTCCTGTCCTCTTCTGTCAGCAGCTTCAGCTGCTGGGGACATCTGTGAGCCCCGGAAGCCGCTGGCACTTTCCACAACAGAGAACAAGAGTATGTGAGTGGATAAACACACACACACACATATATGTATATGTGCAGGGACATTACTTCACAGAAGCTGCAGGCCATGAAGAAAACCCAGTCAATTTTAGTGCATTTTTATTGCAACTATTTGGATTATGAGGGCCTAGGAAGTTGATGCGGGCAGGCAGGAGGTTGGGTGCTGCCCTGTTGCCCGCAGCTGCCAGCTCTTGTCCGCCCACAGGGCACAAGCAGCTCCAGCGTCCCCCTCTGACCTCTCCTCACAGGACGGGTCTTCCCATCTCACTGTCCAGCAGGGACCTCTTGCCACCAGGAAGGCAGCCACAGGGTTTCTCCTCACTCCCTCCCCACTGGGACATGGGGTGCCACATTTTCAAGGTCTCCCTGGAAGTCTCCGGTTTCCACCCATTTGGCTTCTCTGGGTGTAAGAAATTTGGGGGTTCTCCTGCTGCCCCTGCCTCCATCCTTCCCTGGATGGCAGAATGCACGTTGAGGAAAAAAGCAACCGGGCATGGCTCAGCACAGCAGCCCCCTCCGGCATCGCGCCCAGCCTGTGGCTACCACTCTCGCCATGAGTTGCAGCCTCTGGTTTTTGCCTGAGAAAGGTTTTAAGAGGGAAAGTATTGCTGGAGTTACAAAGCTGCAGAGGCAGAGAGGCAGAGAAACCACAAAGCTCACAAGTGCACCCCGGGTTCTTGGGAAGAGCATCAGGAAGGCATCCGTGTGTGGTGATGGACTTGAGCCTGGGTGGGTTGCAGGGGCAGGTAACAAGGACAAGACTGTGTAACAGGTGATCTAGTTTGGTTTTGGTCTGGAAGTCAAACCTATGGTAGTTTTATCTTATCTTTTTATTGCTTAGGATATTGCAGCTGTGCAAGCTGTTACTCTTTAACTTGCAGGAAGCCGAAACTCTCAGCAAGCACTTAATGCAGCGCAGCAAGTTTTGAACAACGCTGAGCTTAACATTACTGCTAACAGCCTTGCAGAGTTGGAGATTTTAATTGCTGATTCTGTCTGAATCCTATAATTACTTGGTTGAAAAAAATTGGGGGGAAAATAAAAAAGCTCAAAGTGATGAACAAACTGCTAGGGCAAAGAGCCCGGCCGGGCTGGTGAAAGGCCCTGCCTCGGGCAGCGTCAGTGGCAGCCATTTCCCTGTTGACATGGAGCTGGTCTTTGCACAGGAGGAGTCATATAACACATTGATAAAGCAAAGGATTTACTGTCCATGCTGGGTGGCCGGGCTGCTGAGGCCAGACCTCATTGGAGCCAAACGTGGCCAGAACTGTCCCCTTCAAAGCTGTAGGGGACCACATATACACCGTCCCCTGTGTGCTGCAAACCAGGCAACCTGAATCTTCCATCCTCTACCAGCACTTGAAGCTGCTCTCGGTGTAGCAGCCCTAGCAGAGAAGGCAACGCAGCTCTCCCTCCTTGCAGGCATCTGCCGTGGCCCAGAGCAGGTGGAGGTTAACATGGAGTTTAGTGGGCAGGCACAAACATCTCGGGGAGAGGAGCAGCTGTGTTAGGGCTTGATGCAAGCGTAAAGCCAACAGAAACGAATGGAAAACCTCCACTTGCCTGGGATCGGGCGCCTTGGACAAAACTGTGAGGACAGAGGCACCGCGCCTGACCTTTGGGGGGGATCTCGGCATTGGGTTCAGAACACACCTGGGGAGGGAGAAGCGGGTTTAGCTGAGCTTTGCTCCCCTTGGGAAGGCACCGACCGCCATGTCCTCTTAAAATAGCAACCAGGAACATTAGGAGCCGAGAAAGCTGCTGTAATGCAGGCAGGCTTGGGTGGGAGAGAGCAAATGCTTAACAGATCAGAGGAGCATTTGATGGGTTTAACTCCAAAAGGGAAGACCAACTGCATCCTTGCCGGAGCGAGCAGAGAGGAAACATTTTCACAGCTGACATGGAAAAAGCACCTACTGCTGAGGAATTGCCTATTGCTTCAGCTCTCTTCTCTCGGGAAAGACCAACATCATGTTCAGGTGGCATGAAAATTGCTGTGCAACCCCTCTTTTAACTGCTACATAAATACACTGCTGGTAGTGCTTCCCGCTTGCACCTCCTCCGTTATTGACGCAGAATATGGGGAATCCCTGAAGCCTCCCCCAGCAGTCGGCAAACAGGGAGCCGAATTAAAATCCTGCCACAGAAAACATCCTTGCGCTTTGACTCCTGTCCTGTGGTGAAAACTCTGCAAAGCGCTCAGGGAATCTCAAGGTGCCCCCAAACCCCTCCTCCTCCTCTCAATCCATTACGCTGTTTCTGAAGGATTTCCACAGGGCACAGCGTATGTGGCTTTTCAGCATTTATCTCAAAGAAACAGTTGTGGCTTTCACATAATGTGCCCTGAAGCATGCTGGCCCTTTAATAGCTGAATGGCACCTCAGCTCTGCTTTTCCTTAGAAGGAAGTGATAAAATAGCAAAATTATACTGCCCCTTAATTACACAATGCAAAGTCACTGTGTTTTTTCCTGTTCTGTAGGATGGTGAAGCATGAAAGTTGACTGTTGTCAGGTACGTGACGCTGTTCCCCTACTTTTCCTGCTCATGCAGGAAAATGGAGACGGTCTTTACTAGAAGTGTTTATGGAGCAGGAACACCGAAACTGCAGGGCAAATTGCCCAGCCTGAAACATCAGCAGGACGTGACCAGCATAGCTTCTGTGGTCTCCCAAATAAAATAAAATGCCATTTTTTACTGATCATAACTGACCGAGAGTTCTTTATCCAATTATATCCAAGTGACATCACCTCTAGCAGCACGCCGGGGGTGAGATCAGCCCAGACAGGGAGGTACCCATCTCGGAGGACCAGCACCACCTTGTGCTGCTGCCCAGGCCCCAGAGGTGATGGAAGCAGGTGGGAGCAGTGATGCCTGCAGCACTGCGGTTGCAGCAGGACACACGGGACTTGGATCGCCACTCCCCTGCTCCTTCAAAGGTCATAAATCGTTTTTGCGAAGGTGCAGAAAAAAATTGCCTCGCTGCTTGTAACAACCTACGCCACAGAGGTGAAATGGAGCAGAGCCAAAGCAGAGTTCAGAGCGATTGAAGGAAACAGAAGCTGGGAAGGGGGGGGGGGAAGAGATAAAAAAGCAGCTTGTACATGGTTATTAGGCACTTATAATGTTCTCATGCAGCTTAGATAAGCAAACTGGAATAAAGCATTACAGCAGGCATCAGCCCTGGTGCTGTACTCTGCCTACAAGCACACAAGGAGGCTGGGAGCACTTAGAAGCCAGGCTGGTTGGAAACAGGTGTATATGGGGAGGAGAAGAGATGGAAAGGGCTGAAGGCTGCTCCCGATATGAGCACAAAACTGCCTCCCTTAGTCTAAAGGTCAGGGCAATTAAAGTCAAAAGACTGCCTTTTGGCAGGGCTCACCTGCCTGAGCACATTTAATTATTCACACAAGGGAGAGGGAGGCTCTCGGGCTCCTCGGGCAGGAAAGGAGTGAGAAAAGCACGGGGGGAGCGAGCACAGCTCAGGTTCCCTGTGCGCAACGAGTTGCTGTTCCTCTGCGCACAGGAGGCGAGTCCTTCTTCCGGCGTCCTGGATACAGCAGCACCCAAAGGGGGTCCTAGAAGCAGCACTGAAAGCCCCGTGAAAGTAATCCACTTGTTTGTTTTTCGGCACATTACCTTTTAGTAGGGATCAAGTCATAACCTGCGCTCTCCCAACCCATTGTTAGAAACCAGCTGCTGCGCTGCTGATACTCCCTCTCACCCCTCTGGACAGACAAGGGACTTCCCTGTGATTTCTGAGAATCAAGTTTTATTCTCCAGCTAGACAGCAGTGACCATAAAGTTCTCTTTATTACAGACCTACAAAAGGAGATCCATAAAATACTTCTATTTTCTCTTATAAAATTATGACGGGAGCCCATGGACTTGTGGAGGAGTTGTACCTGTCCCAGCGACACGAGGACAGAGGGACAGAGAGACAGGTTTCACAGACAAGGCAGAGGCATTCTCAGCTTTAAACAAACCCACCCAAGGCAGGTATGTACCCACATCTTGCAGGGAGCAGCTGCCCTCTGCTCTGGGCTATCAGATGCTAGGCAAAGAGAAAAACATTCCTCCTCTCAACGCAGCAGCAGCTCTGCGTGTCAGCTCTTTGCTGATAAACACAGGCTCCTAATTCCAGCCGCATTCCCCATTTTGAGAATAAGCAGCCCCGCTCCTCAGCGCCCTTTACAACTACTGCTGCTCAAGAGAAGGGGGAGTGGGAGGGAAGGGTTACAACACTGTCCATCTCCTAAAAACCCCAAACCAGAAGAAAACCCCAGGTTGTACAAGGCAGGCAGTTCACGTGCCCCTCAGCTCTCCCAGGCCAGGAATGCACAACATGGACGTGTCCAGAGGCAGAGGTACAGCCACCCTTTTACTTCAGGCTCCGATGAGTTTCTTGAGGAATGCCTCCAGCTGATCCTCATCCTTTATCCCCACAAACTTATCCACGACATCTCCGTTCTTCATAGCCAGCACGGTTGGCACTGCTGACACCTGGGGGCAAGAGAAACAGGGAGACAAAGGTGAGCAGAGGCTGCGGGGAGCCCAGCTGCACCCAGGCCCCAAATGGAGCTCTACAGATGAAGAAGTGGCTACAAGGGAGTTGAGCATACACCGCTCAAGGGTAACATGTCTGCTCACAAAACACAGGCCAGCTGAGCTCCATGTTCTTCCTCTCCCTGTCGCCTCATCTCTGCACTGACTTACGTCACACTGCTTAAGCCAAGGCTGAGCAGCTTTTCGAGTTTAAGACAGACCCAAAATTTTAAAGACAAAACCAAAGCTAATACAAAAACAAGACGACAAAGCTTTTCCCCCCCTCTCCACTACAAATTCCTCTTCTCCTTCCCTTTTGTCCTATCATAAGCAAACAAACCCAGTCTTTTACCGGGACATCTCTCAGACATGACGACCTTTGGACATTTTACAGCCAGGGTGGTAGCAGACTGGACCCGTGTTCTTCTCCAGACAGGACTGGAGCAGGACCCCACCCACCACCGCACAGGCAGATTTCCTGCTCCATCCTACCATGGTAATGACAACCCCCTCTGACCCATCTTTCCTTCTCTACTCCTGTTTTCAGTGGTTCAGTTGGTCACACACCAGTGGCTGTCCACTGCAGATCCCTGATGATTAGGTAAGAAGTGAAAAAGTCCCTCCGACCACAGCCAGCAGGCAGCTGTGCTGCTCCGGGCACTGTTTTTTTAGCCCAGAACAAAGTTTTCTGGGAATTATCCAAGAGAACAGCGGTGGAAATGACAACGCTCCCCAGAGCCTTACCGGCTGACCAGTGACAGAAGAGACCCTGGGGACACAATCGAGAGAAGGAGCAACCAGATCTCGGAGAGCTGCGGCGGCGGCGAGATCTGGTCTTGTTTCTGACCCCACAGCTTTGGTGCCCTTATCTCTGCAAAGCCTCCCCCACCGAAACACATCCTGTCCTTATCTCTCCTGCTGCCTCCCCACCAGCCTGCGGGGCCTTCCCGCGTGCACTGCCAGCAAGGATCTGCAAATCCTTCCTCGGGAAACCTGCCAGAGGGCTGGCTTTTCTCCCATCGGGAGCCCGAGATGAAAGGGACATTTTGTGCTTCCCTTCCCACCCGGTCCCGGCCGGCCAGTCCGGCGTGGCTCCCCGCAGTCTGTCCTCCAGGGCTTGTGCAGTCTCATCTGAAGGGATGGGAGCGCCGGGGCTGCTGCAACGCACGATCTTCAGCTCCTCCTAGTGACTGTCGGGAGCGGATCCGGAGGAATCGGCCCCAGCACTGGCAATGGTGCCGCCAACATGCTCCCTTGTGATTTTAGGGGTGAGAAAGGACGGTACCAGCACTGCGCTCAACTGGTCTCTCCCTCCTTGAGGAGGGCAAAGCTCCACTGAGCCTCCCTCTGGTTTGCAAAGTGGGTTAATAACGAGCGGAGCTGCCCCAGCTCCATCCAAAAAACCAGCATGCCCAGCCGCAGCAAGCATCAGGCCATTACGGCCTGGGTGAGGAACGGGCGACTCTTCGAAGCACTACAGAGAAGCAGCTAACACCGAGTTACAGGGCTCTGCACGCTGAACAGCACACCCACGAGCTTCACACAGCCTCAATCCCTCCATCTGTTCCCCTTTTCGTGCTGGTGAGCAAACCCCCGAGAACGGGTGGCAGGTCTGGGGCTGGCGCTGCAGAGCTGGGCGAGAACCAGGGGCAGTGAGCAACTTGCCTCTGCCCAGAAAACACAACGCTTTTGACAGCTTCCTTCCTTCTAGCTGAAGCAAGGGCAGCCCGTTGACGGAGCACGTACTTTGTTTTGCTGCTTGAGAAGCAGATGTCATGGAAATTTCTAGAATGCAAAGTTGGGGCCTTCCCCCCCCCCCCCCCTTTTTTTTGGGTCCCATCCACACTGAACCTAAACAAACCCTCCTCCTCCCTCAAGAGCATTTCTAGAGAAAAAGTCAGGCTGCTTTTGATCAGCGCTGACGACACGTATAAACAAACGCGGCCATCCAGGCTATTCCTGGCAGCACCTGTACCGCGGGAATTCTCTCCCATCTGAAACTGGGGCTTTTATACAAGCTCGGATGCCACACAACGGAGCAGGGGGAAGGATTTCACCCAGGCTTCAGAATGAGACGTAACACAGGACCGAGCTCCGCTGATGAATGACCGTCCCTGTATCCAGCAGCTCTCCCGAGCTGCCCACCCGCAGCAGCCAGAGAAGGGGCTGCCCTTTCCCAGTGGCCACGCGTGCGGGTAACAGGCCAAGGCAAGAGATGAATCTGAAGAATTTTAAGAGATGGCAGATTAAACAAAAGTATTCCTTCTCCCTTTCTGCTCTCGGGGCGAGAGGTCAGGAGCGGGCTGGACCAGCGGAGAAAGGCCACAACCAGAGATGAAAGGTGTTAAGATAAAAGGAGGAATCCCCAGAGAAAGAACTTTTGTGCTGGGCATAACCGGACGGGGAAGGGTGCTGGGGACGTTTCTAGTCGCAGGAAACGCAACCCTGCTTCATGCAAAGCCGGGACGGCTGGGAGCCAAGGGCAGACGGACGCGCGTGTGAAGGAATGCACCGGCATTCCTCAGCTCTTCCAGGGGGTCTCTCCCCCTCGCCCTGCCTCCCCCCATGCCAAGGAAGCTGCTGAAGCGGACGTTGTGCAATTGGGCGGCAAGCCAGGGGCTGTGTGCGTCGGCAGGGGAATAAACATGGATGGAAGGAGACTTCCTGGCAGCTAGTGGAAGAGTTGCGGGGGTGGCACGGACACTGAAAACCCTCAGAACAAAAACTTTCTCAGCCTGCAGACATCTGATCCCCAATGGAATGGCTTTAAAACAAATAAGGCTTTCCTGATCCCCCCCGAACACCACATTTGGTTTTCCTGATCTCTCCCAAACACTACCTTTGGTCCCTCCTTGATCTCGACTTGGAGTCTTCCCATCAGCCCTTATGCTCACATCTCCTTAAGCGGCAACTTCCCAGAAGACAAAGCAAAACCAAGCACATGCTCAGCACATGAACCAAACTTCTGCCTTGAAAAGGATGCCCCAAACTATGAAGATCAAAGCAAAAATTTCTCCTCTACCCCTACCCGTTTGCAGCTATCCTACTCACGGACACCGCCTAGGGATGGGCTTTTAGCCGCGGGGATAATGGTCAAGACCAGATACACGCATCGCTCAGAGCAGAGGACGCAGCGACGATCCCCAGGCCCTCCTGCAAAACAAAAACTTCATGTTTGTCTGTAAGGCTCCAGAATGAATTGCTGGAAGCTGGCCCTTGCCCGCAGCTTCAATCCTGCCTGCACCTATGCCACCAGGGCTGCAAGACGGGCAGACCCTGCCGACAAATGCGTGTACACAGCAGGCTGTGCAGCTGCTCACTCACCATCCGGTGGGAGAGCACACGCAGCGTGTCAGCAAGCCTGCACAACTCGGGAACTTTCAGCCTCTTTTTGAAGACCTTTCTTCACATGCACACACTCTGTTTGCCGTTTTCCAGTCATCCGAGATGATCCAGCTAATTCGATCTACTGGAAGGCTTGGAACAATACAAGAGTTAAGCTAATAACCCCTATTCTCTCCTCCTTAGGGTGGGTGCTACCAGAGCCTGGCCTGCCTCTATTAGCATTTACGTGCTTTCTGACCACCACAGAAACAACTTCACCCTCTTCAGCTTCTTCTCACCAGCACCCTCGAGCGATGCAGCCTTTGGGCTTGCAACACACAGCCCTGCTCAGGAGCCAGCAGCCACCCTCCTTGGCCTGGGGCGTATCTGCGAGCACGCCACCACCGAGGAGAGCACCGGAGGCTCTCACGCTCAGCTTGTGGAAGCTGCAAGTCGCATTTGTGGCCGCAAGCTGGGTGGACACGCCACCACAGCACAGGCAGAAAGATCTCCTTGGGAAAGAGTGGGAGGGAACAAGCTGTTTCCACTTCCTTCTCCTTCCGGCACGGCAGGGTGTGGGAACGGCACAGAGCATCTCCTCTGGGCTCAACAAAATGACAGCTTGCTCAGGAGATGGTTCACACTTTGCTGGGCAACTTGAGGAGCTTCCTGTGCTAGCCCCCGCCCTGGGAGCAGGACTTCATCTGCAGAGGGGGAGCAGCTCCATCTGCGTGATACGCGAGTGAAAATTAAGCCCTTTTTTCCCTGTAAAACACAGCAGCAGGATGCCCCGACTCTGTAGACTGAGTTGTTGTTTACAAGGAGAGACAAGGGAGGTGAGCGCAGCTGTCAGAGGAGTTTTTGCATTTCTTAAACTACCTAATCACTGGCACAGGGAAAAAATAAGTCAATTACGTAAACCAAAGCCATGGCCTTCTCCAGCCACTCTGCTCCCTCCTGGGAGCCAGGCAGCACAGGGAACACGCCCAACAGGCATGTAAAACACTAGTGTAAGCGCCAAGGTCCACACTTGTCAAGAGTGGGACACATGCTCCTGTTGCTTATGTGTGTTCTCCGACCTGGCTCCCACCTGTCCAGACAAAACCCACGGTGTCTCCTTGTGCTGTGGCTTAAGGACGGGACATTATCACCCAGCAAGAAACCTTGTTCAAGGAAGGGAAAGAGGATGGGCTGGCTGCACAAAGAACTATGTTCAGGAGCAGAGCAGACTGGGGCTTGTTACTTCACGTTCCTGCCCTGCACCTGAGCAGCCCATGCATGCAGCAGAACGCTGCGTATGCTGCAGGCTCCAAGGCCAGGCAAGCATTTACGCTGACAGATGCCTGCAAGGCTTAGAGGACACCTTTCTGCAGAATTAGAGGCGGGGATGCTGAGCACGAGCAGCAGAGCTGGAGGAGAGCCATGCAGCGAAATCCACCTACTAACGAGTGACCCAAGGGATCAGGAACCTGTAGGCGCTGGGCTTCCCCTCCCCACCGATGCCACTGCCGTGCGGGCACACCTCTCCCCGGGGAGGGACCTTCTTTGCACCGCCAGCAAAAGAGAGACCGCACTCTTCCAGCTCCTACCTCGTACTCAATAGCAAGGTCTGTGTGATCGTCAATGTCCACTTTGGCCATCAGCACCTTCCCCTCCTGCTTGGCCACCATCTTCTCTAACCTGGGGCCTAGTATCTTGCAGGGGCCACACCACCTGATGGAGAAAGAGGACAGGGGACATTAGAGGCGGCAAGCGCAGCAGCAGCAGCCGTGGAAGGCTTGCTGGTACACCAGTGCCTTTACCACCATCGCCGTTCCATTCGAGAGCCAGCCTGGAAACACCATTTCTGAACCATGGCTTAGGAAAACATTTCCCTCACAAAGGAGCTGTCAAAGGTTTTTTTTCTGTGTCTGTGTGGTGAGCGGGCTGAGCGGCAGAAGACGTCACCATTCAGCATTCGTGGTGCTTTTGATGTCATTTCGATCACACCGCAGTCTGCTCTGCCAGCCTTGGTGGTCCTCCTGCCCCCGCTTCTCGGCTCTTCATCACTACCTTGCTTTGCATCCTCGCTGGCACGTACGTGCAGAGCTGTGACCCTGCTGACCACAAAGCCGCCCTAGAGCGAGTGTCGCTGCTGGGTGCAGGGGTCTCAGCCCACACTCAGATTGGTTTATGCCGATCATCAGATCACAGACTTCCCCTCCGCACTCACTGCAGGGTTTACAGAAACTCCCCTTTAGCTGCAAAACTCGCAGAGGCATTGCATCTCTTCAAAGAAAGACCACCTATTCCAAACCCAGGTGCAGCAATAGCAGACTTTGCGAGGCCCTGTACACAGAAAACACCCCCTGCATCCTCTAACCGCACCAGTTAGGATGGCATGAACTTACTCAGTTCAAGGAAAACATGAGTTAAAGCTCCAAGTGCCCTTTTCTTTTAAAATTGAAGCTTTAGTAAACTTTGTTCCTCCTCAGCCTCCCTCTGTATCAGGTTTCAGGCTTTCAATTATTTGTCTTCTCCCTGGATGATCCCAATTAACGTTCAATTTGGTTTGTCAGTTTGGTCTATTTAGAGCAGAAGTTTTCGGGCTGTTTCATACTATGCCCAGAATCAGCCACAACAGGGCTCACAGGACAGACAGCGCTGCGGGACTATGAAAATACGTGAAAAAAGAAAGATAATCAGTACCGTTAATCCAGCAGATAACATCTAGGAGTATTTTTACTGGCAAGAAGATGACAACATTTTTATCGATGACAAATGCTGCTGTTGGCATCACGTGGCTGTTACTAATACATAACGGCATTTGCTGTCAAGAGCCGCGCTTCAAGAGCACGCAGCATAAGAAAACTGGAAAGATGCAACATGTCGGTGCAGGGGGAAGAACACTGCAGTGTTCTTCCACGGCCGTTAAGATCATTTAGTGTTTTTAAGACGACGTTTAATCCACGAAGCTAAAAAAAGGAGATATCAGAGGTTTTTTTTTGAGGTGTCTTTCACAGGATGATGCAACGCCGGGGCCAGGGTGACACCCGAGCACTTGGGAGGTGCGGCGACACTGCCCTGGGGAACACCTTCCTGGCACTGGTGTTTTACACTCCTGCAGGGTGTAGCTACACCTACAGCAGTGCAACCCAATGAGTGAAACCTCCTCTATGGATTGCACTGCCATAGGAGCAGAAGCACCTTTTAACACCAGACGCCCGGCAGGGCGCTCGGCAGCTCCACGGCTTGGGAAGTCCTCGGGCATACTCACATCCCCGGTGCGCCCAGAGTGCCACACCATGCCAGGAAAGCAGCAGGGACACGCCTGCACGTGTGATGGCTGAGCGGGGCACAAGAGCAGTCGGGGGGAACTTACTGCGCATGGAAGTCCACCACAACGGGTTTGGGGTTGTTCACCACCCGGTCCTGGAAGTCGCTGCCATCCTGCACGTTGAAGGTGCTCCTGCAGCCTGCTGAGGTGCCGAAGGCCCTGCCGTGGGGTGCCAGGGGGGCACACGGTGCCAGGGGACCCTGGGAGGGCAGCGTCCTGGGTGCGAGGGACAGCAGCCGCTGGAGTGCCAGCCTTTGGGCCATCTGTGGGGAGAGAAGGTATGTGGGGCGGGTACACCCCACAGCCGGTCCCACTGCAGCAGTGCCCCGCTCAGGGTCCCCTCGGCAGGGCAGCCCCCAAGCCAGGAGGTGCCCTAGATAGAAACATATGGGGCGTCGCATGGGAGCGCTTACTGCCCCTACGCCCAGCCCTCGCCACCCCACTGCAGCTCTAGCCCCACAGCCATGGGGTCCCACCCGCCGTGGAGCCCCCAGCTATGGACCCCAGCTTCCTCCCCATCTCTATGGGGCAGGGACCCCCGCCCCAGGCACAGGGTCCCCGTTTTCCCCCCGCCCTACAGAGCGGGCCCTGCCCCTCGGCCTGTTCCTGCCCACCACAGGGCAGGGCCCCCAGCCGCGGGATCCCCGTTCCCCCCGATACCACCGGGCACGGCTCCTTCAGCCGGAGGGCCCCAGCAGCCCCCGTCAGCCGGACAGGGCCCCCCAGCCATAGGGTTCCCCCCTCAGCCCCCCAACCCGGCGGGGAAGGACACCCCCCCGAGCCGCGGGGGCCCCGCTGCTCCTCCAGCCCCAGAGGGCGGCACCCCCCCAGCCAGGACGCCCTAGCCAGGAGGGCCCCCTTCCCCCGGCGCCGTAGGACGGGTCCCCGCCCGCCACGGGGCGCCCCCCGAGCCGGAGACCGGAGCCGCAGCCCCCGCCCCGCACCTTCCCGGGCCCGGAGGTCACCCACGCCCAACCAAACTTCCGCCTAGTGCCCCGCCCGCCCGCGCGCTGATTGGCCGCCGCCGCAGGAAGGCTGCGAACGGCGGAACCGCCGCCCTCCCCGCCGATTGGCCGCCGCCCCGAGCGCCGATCTCTGACCGGCCGCCGTGGCCGTCCTTCAAGCCCCTTCCCACCGCCCTGTAGGGGCCGGCGGGCTGTCACGCGGGGCGAGCCCCGGGTGCCGATTGGCGACGGCGCCCTCCAATGGGCGCCGCGAGCACGGCCCGAGGCGTGGCGCGCCTCCCGCACGTGGAGCGGGCCCCGGCGGCCCCGCCCCGCCCCGCCCGGCCCCGGCCCCGGCCCGGCCCCGCCCGCCGGCGGCGGCGGCTCCGGCCCGCGGCTCCCTCCCGCTCGGGGCCGGGCCGAGGACGGCGCCGCTCCGCCCGCTGCTTTAAGCTTTCCGGGCCGCGCAAACCCCCGGCCCTGCGGCCGGCGATTAACCCCCCCTCCACACGGCGCGCGGCGGGGCAGGGCCGCGGGACCGGCCTGCGGCCCCGCTCCCACGGGCGACCGGCAGCCAGCGCGGCTGACTGCTCCACCCGCCGGGCCCGGCACCGCAGCGCCCGATCGAAAACGGTTCGGAGCCAGCGCTCCCTTCCCCCCTGCCTGCTCCGCCGGCGCGGGGCCCGGCCGGAGCGAGGCTGGAAGGGCAACGCTCGGTCAGCAGGGCGGGAAGGGCTGGGGCTCGGATCCTGCTCCCGGGGATCGACTGGAAGCGAGCGGCGGCGAAACCTCTGGGGTTTAAGGGGCCGGATCCAGCCCTGGGAGACACGCGCGGAGCACGCTGGAGGAGCCGGCGGGAGAACCACCCTTTAAGGCAAGACACGCACACCGTGAACGTACAGCCTGCGGATGGCTCGTGGGAATTCGAGGGCGGAAGAGGAAGCACCCGGAGAAGGCGCGTGCGCGTACCTACGGGCGGGCTGCACTCGACGTCGGTGCATACAGGGGATGAAGGAGCAGGCTCGTAGTGACAGCCGGGCAACCCCATTCGGTCGCAGGCCCTTATCTTCCCCCAGACAATCCCCAAATAAAAAGCCCGCGGTGCCAAGGACGTAGCGAGTAGCGGCACCACCCGGACAGCTACGGGCCACGAGAGCCATTCCCGGACTGGCCTCGGAGCCGGGGCAATGGGACGTAAAGGCCACAGAGGGATGCTGATGAACAGCAACCGAGAACGTGGTCGTATCCCCTTGCACGTGAAGAGCTCCGAGCTTGAAGCAGAGGCGGGGCAGGAACCGGGGTTTGACAGGAACGGCGGCTGAATTCCAAGGACTGTAAGAGTTTTAGGTACCTGGAGGTACAGCCCCCCCCGTCCGGGGTATCAGGAAGCACAAGTGCGGAGGGGTGTATTCTTCTAGGTGCTAGGGGGTTGGAAAATGCGTGTGGAGGTAAAAGCCTGTTTCCCCTCGCCCCTCCTCCGCTTCCTGGAAATCACAGGGACAGCGTAAGGCGGAGCGCAAAACTGCTCTGGCTTCGCAGCTCCGGGGCCGTGGAAGGAGCCCTCAGGGAGGCGACAGGCAAATGCAGGTGGCCGACGGAGGGAGCAATGAAGCGCAGGCAGCCTCCCAGTCGACGCCGGCAAGCTCTCCAGGTGACCGGAGGGGAATAAAAGAAACAGAAGACAAGCATTTTAACAACATCAAAGTCCACCCGAAACGTTCTTGATGGGACATTGTGCAAATAGGAGAAATATTGGTCACGCTTAACAAAAGGCAGGGGCTAACCCTTCGGGCCGCTCGGTGCGGGAGAAGAAAAACGCGAGGACAGCGGAGCCGAACTCGGCGTAAGTCCCTGTGTCCCAGGCATTCCAGGCAAGCTACTCGTCCTCCGTGGAGGGAAGGGTCTCTTGTGCTCTCCGGGAGATGACAGATTATCCCACCTACACGGTAACTAAAAATACGCCACCCCTCTCCACTCAGGCTACGCAACTGCCCTAACTCAAACGCAGGAAAAACCCCGGGAAGGTTGCCTGGAGCACTGCTTTGGGGTTCGGTGCACAAACGAATTTTCAAGTACACGCGGCGTCCGGCGTCCAGGGATCAGAGAGCCTGCACCGGGCTGCCACAGGGTGCGAGCAGGTCACCTCTGAAGAGGGACGTGACTTTTTACGTTACCCGGGCGTTGCCGCACTCTCTCTTCTTTGACCCCTGGATGTCACTGCAGATACTGGTCTGCGAGATAAACGCAAACACCATCTTCAGGCAACTCTGAACTCCGCAAGGACAACGCGGGAGCCTCGGCATGGCTGGATTTCGGCCCCTCGCTTATCCTTCGGAGCACGTTGGTCCTCCTTGTAACAGCAAGATCTGAGCAGGTCTTTGGCAACTCACGGTCAGTGGAAGGCATGGGGATGGAAGAGGAGCACGGGAAAGGGCAGAATCCTGCTGCGGATCTCTGTTACAGCCTTGTCACAACAGCACCTGTGGGTTTCAGTGTGGAGCGAGAAAGGTTAAAGCTCATCCTTGGCATTAACAAGATGCTGCAGCGGATGAACCGGTATCGCGTGATCTCTCAGCAGCTGGTCCTGTGACCCTTCGCGGCTGTCAGGGGGTCTGTCGCCCGGAAAGTCTGTGGGAGCGTAATCCTCCAGCAGGCCAGCTTCTACCGCGTGGCGCCGGAGCCCCTCGCTCCCCACGAGCCCTTGCATTCTCACGTACCCCTGCCGACAGAAGGGAGGCAGCTTCTGACGGGTGAAGGCAAACAGGAAACAGGACTCTGCGGGGGAAAGGATCAAAAAATCAGACTCGGCAGAGATACCCCGTAGAGAAAAATTCCCATAAACTCTTGAGGACTCATTCAGAACAAAAGGCAGAGAGGATGAGGGAAGGTGACTGGAGTGTCCCACCCAGCACCCTGCCCCAGATGGCAGCAGAATCGTAGAATAGTTTGGGTTGGAAGGGACCTCTAAAGGTCATCTAGTCCAACCACCCTGCCGTGGGCAGGGACATCTTCAACTAGATCAGGTTGCTCAGAGTCCCGTCCAACCTGACCTGGAATGTTTCCAGGGATGGGGCAGCCACCACCTCTCTGGGCAACCTGCTCCAGTGCTTCACCACCCTCAGCGTAAAAAATTTCTTCCTTATATCTAGTCTATATCTACCCCCCCTTAGTTTAAAGCCATTCCCCCTTGTCCCGTTGCAACAGGCCCTGCTAAAAAGTTTGCCCCCATCTTTCTTATAAGCCCCTTTTAAGTACTGATAGGCTGCAATAAGGTCACCCCAAAGCCTTCTCCTCTCCAGGCTGAACAACCCCAACCCTCTCAGCCTTTCTTCACAGGAGAGGTGTTCCATCCCCCTGATCATTTTCGTGGCCCTCCTCTGGACCCGCTCCAACAGGCCCGTGTCTTTCTTATGCTGAGGGCTCCAGAGCTGGACACAGTACTCCAGGTGGGGTCTCGGCAGAGCAGAGTAGAGCGGCAGAATCCCCTCCCTCGACCTGCTGGCCACGCTGCTTTTGATGCAGCCCAGGATATGATTGGCCTGGGCTGCGAGCACACACTGTCAACTCCTGTCCAGCTTTTCACCCACCAGTACCCCCAAGTCCTTCTCGGCAGGGCTGCTCTCAATCCCTTGGTCCCCCAGCCTGTATTGATACCGGGGGTTGCCCTGACCCAGCTGCAGGACCTTGCACTTGGCCTTCTTGAACCTCATGAGGTTCACATGGGCCCACTTCTGGAGCTTGGCCAGGTCCCTCTGGATGGCATCCTGTCCCTCTGGTATGTTGACTGCACCACTCAGCTTGGTGTCATCTGCAAACTTGCTGAGGGTGCACTTGATCCCACTGTCTGTGTCACTGATGAAGATATTAAACAGTACCGGTCCCAATACGGACTCCTGCAGGATGCCACTCGTCACCAACCTCCATCTGGACATTGAGCCGTTGACCACTACCCTCTGGATGTGACCATCTAACCACTTCCTCACCCACCGGACAGTCCACCCATCAAATCCATACCTCTCCAGTTCAGAGAGAAGGATGTTGTGGGGGACCGTGTCAAAGGCCTTACAGAGGTCCAGATAGACGACATCTGTAGCCCTTCCCGTGTCCACTGATGTAGTCACTCCATCACAGAAGGCCACTAGGTTGGTCAGGCAGGACTTGCCCTTGGTGAAGCCATGCTGGCTGTCTCGAATCACCTCCCTGTCCTCCGTGTGCCTTAGCATAGCTTCCAGGAGGATCTGTTCCAGGATCTTCCCAGGCACAGAGGTGAGGCTGACTGGCCTGTAGTTCCCCAGGTCTTCCTTACTTCCCTTTTTAAAAATGGGGGTTATGTTTCCCCTTTTCCAGTCAGTGGGAACTTCACCGGACTGCCATGACTTCTCAAATACGATGGATAGTGGCTTAGCAACTTCATCCGCCAGTTCCTTCAGGACCTGCGGATGGATCTCATCGGGTCCCATGGACTTGTGCACCTTCAGGTGCCTTAGATGGTCTCGAACCTGATCTTCTCCCACAGTGGGCGGCTCTTCATTCTCCCAGTCCCCGCCTTTGCCTTCTGCGGCTTGGGCGGTGAGGCTCGAGCACTTGCCGGTGAAGACCGAGGCGAAAAAGTCATTGAGTACCTCCGCCTTCTCTGTGTCCCGGGTAACCAGGTCTCCTGTTTTGTTCTGGAGAGGGCCCAAATTTTCCCCAGTCTTCCTTTTATCCCCGACGTACCTATAGAAGCTTTTCTTGTTGCCCTTGATGTCCCTGGCCAGATTTCATTCTATCAGGGCTTTAGCTTTCCTAACCTGATCCCTGGCTGCTCGGACAATTTCTCTGTATTCCTCCCAGGCTACCTGTCCTTGCTTCCACCCTCTGTAGGCTTCCTTTTTGTGTTGGAGTTTGTCCAGGACCTCCTTGTTCATCCATGCAGGCCTCCTGGCGTTTTTGCCTGACTTCCTCTTTGTTGGGATGCATCGCTCCTGAGCTTGGAAGAGGTGATCCCTGAATATTACCCAGCTTTCTTGGGCCCCTCTTCCCTCCAGGGCTTTGTCCCATGGCACTCTGCCAAGCAGATCCGTGAAGAGGCCAGAGTCTGCTCTCCTGAAGGCCAGGGTAGTGAGCTTGCTGTGCGCCCTCCTCGGTGCCCTAAGGATCTGGAACTCCACCATTTCGTGGTCACTGCAGCCCAGGCTGCCCTTGAGCTTCACATTCCCCACCAGCCACCCCTTGTTGGTGAGAACGAGGTCCAGCATAGCACCTCTCCTTGTTGGCTCCTCTACCACTTGGAGAAGGAAGTTGTCATCGACACATTCTAGGAACCTCTTCGATTGCTTATGCCCTGCCGTGTTGTCCCTCCAACAGATATCGGGGTGGTTGAAGTCCCCCATGAGGACCAGGGCTTGTGAGCTTGAGGCTGCTCCAATCTGTCTATAGAGGGCCTCATCTGCTCTGTCTTGCCGATTGGGTGGCCTGTAGCAGACTCCCACTGTAATGTCACCTGTCCCTGCCCTCCCTTTAATCCTGACCCACAAGCTCTCGGTTGGCTCCTCATCCATCCCCAGAGCTCCATGCACTCCAGCCGGTCATTGACATAGAGGGCGACACCCCCTCCTCGTCTCCCCTGCCTGTCCTTCCTAAAGAGCCTGTATCCCTCCATCCCAACACTCCAATCACAGGAGCCATCCCACCACGTCTCCACGATGCCAATAAGGTCGTAGCCCTGCAGGCGTGTGCACGTCTCTAACTCCTCTTGTTTATTCCCCATGCTATGTGCGTTTGCACAGAGGCATTTAAGTTGGGCCCCCGATGAAGCTGTCTTGCTGGCTGGAGTTCCTTTGTGCGGCTCTTCAGGCACTCTCCTGCTGACCTGTGTTCCTTCTCCAGGCTCTGGGCATCTATTGCTGGCCCTGGCATCAAACTGGTAGGAGTGGGATGGATTGAGGTTCCCCCCCCCGGCAACTTTAGTTTAAAGCCCTCTTCACCAGCTTGGCAAGCCCATGACTGAAGATGCTCTTCCCCTTCTCTGACAGATGGACCCCGTCAGCCCCCAGTAGACCAGGTTTCTCAAAGCCCATGGTCTAAGTAGCTGAACCACTGGCTGTGGCACCTGTAACCATTTGTTGATTCAACTGGCCCTTTCAAACCCCTTCCCTTTGACCGGGAGGATTGATGAAAAAAACCTACCTGCACTCCCGAGTCCCTTACTGCCGCCCCCAGGGCTCTGTAGTCCTTCTTGATAGTCCTCAGACTGCTCCTGGCTGTGTCCCTGGTGCCCACGTGAAACAGCAGCAGTGGATAATAGTCAGTGGACTGTATGAGGCTTGGTAGCCTCTTGGTGACATCCCTGATATGAGCCCCCGGTAAGCAGCACACCTCTCTAGAGAGTGCGTCCGGTCGGCAAATGGGTGCCTCCGTACCTCTCAGAAGAGAGTCGCCTACTACTATCACCCGTCGCCTTTTCTTAGTGGCGCTGGTTGTTATACGGGGGGCAGATCAGGCTGCATTACTCAGCTCCAGCATCTCTCCTGATGCGATGGGTCTTTCCTCTTCGGTCTGCAGAGCAGTGAAGCGGTTCTGCAAGGGCACCTCAGGCTTCAGGGAAGTCTCTTCCTCCTGCTGGTCCCTGCCATTGCAACCATCGATTCTGCTGCATTATTGGCCCCCTTCCCCTTTGCGTGTGCCGGCGGGGGAGTTTTTGGCTGTTTGGCTGTGGGCCCACCGCAGACTGTGCTTGGAACCAGTTAATCAACTAGAATAATCAACTCAATTCTGCAGAGCTCAGGAGATGCAGGGTGGGATCTCCAGTCTGCACTCTGAGAGGAAAAGGAGCTGGATTTGCGTTTGCAGCTCTCTGTCATCTTCTTCATACCACAGGACTGCTGCCCTCTGTGCAGCACGTACGGTTCCCGCAGGAGGTTCCCAGACCAGTCTTCAGACCAGGAAGGGAGGCAGCAGAGGCTCTCCAGCTCTCACCTCCCAGCGCTCCTATTTCCCATGGGAAAGCAATCCCATCATCTGTACATGAAAAGAGATCTGGTACCTGATGGCACATAGGAGCGTTCGGATAATGGAGGAGGAAGGAAAGCTGCAGGTAGAAAAGGGACTGAACCAAACCTCATACACCTTTCCCTAACTCCGTGTGTGCCTGGAGCCGTCTCTTTCTGGTGGTGAGCAAGAGCAAAGGCTATTTGGGAACACACACACAGCACCAGCACTTTTTACCGTCTGGGGAGTGCATCAAAGAGGTGTGACTGACGGTGAGACCATCAGCTCGCCACAGGGAGATCTCGGCTATTTGCAGAAGAGATCGCTCCTGTCGCGTGTCCCTCGCATCCCTCCTCCTCCTCCTGCCACCTTGACCCTGTGCTCAAATTACCTGCAAAGAAATTGCGCAGGTCAGTGCTGAGGCAGTTCTCCAAAAACCGCCTCAGCGGCAGGATGTGAGCGTTCGGGGCCGTCCAGTCTGTCAGAAAGTCCTCCACAATGTGATGGACGGCATCTGGGCGGGGGAGAGGCCAATCTGGGGGCCGAAGCCTCATCTCACGCTCTGCCAAGAGAACATTAAGGAAATCTCTCAGAATCAAAATAGCATTAAAAAGAGCTTGGGGAGTGGAAAGCAGCTATGACAGCTGTTCCAGCTTTTGTCCTGACCTTTTTAATCCCTACCTTACTTTCATTTGCAATCCCCTCTGCTTGCTCTGTCCTCAACAGCCCTGCCACTGCACAGCTGCCCCTTGTCCCTGCCTGCAGTACTTCCTGTCATTTCACTCCCGTTCCCCCCGGGCAGGGACTGCCAGATGGGCTGAGCTGCGTTCAAGCTTTAATGCTGCTACCCATCACACTTCTTTCTGTGCAAGGCAGGCCAGACCCTGACCCTAGGTTTCTGGAGATGAAGATTCAGCACACTCATTTCCCAAGGAAATCTATTCTGAGTGTGTTTGTTTGCTGGATATAACACATCTTCAAACCCTTGCCTTTGCCTCTATCACCGCTAGACCTCTCAGAGCTGGGCCGGCCACAGAAAGCAGCTTTCTTCTGGCGGCAACACTGAAGCCCAGCCTCATCTGCCAGGACTCTGCAAAATACATGCAGGGTGCCAGCCAAAGGAAAGCAATGTTCCTCTTTTTGGGAATGGGGCAGCTCCCAGCATACCTGTTTGTTCCTATTCTCAAACGTGAGGTCTCTGGTACAACCTCCCCACCCCACACCTCGTATCGGTCTGACCGATGGAAACTTCTTGCCAACTCCCAGCTTTTTCTTCAGCTCACACAGAGGTGGCAGGTGTCCTAGAGGATGGACGTGAAGGAAGTGGAGGAGAAGGGTGTGCAATGCCTTCAGGTACTCCCCCCCTTCTTTGGCCCTGAAGTATCTTCACCCCTCTTGGTTTTGCTTGTATCAGATCATTAGCAGGGAGAGGCAGGAAAACGTACCTGTTGGGAGGCGTTTGTAATAGTAAATAACAGGGTGCAAAAAGTTGGACTGCCAGGCGTGCTGTGCCTCTCCCACGGCTCGGTTGTAATAGAAGACATCCTTGTCAGCCCCAGAGAAATTCCTCCCATACTCCATGATGACGACAAACAGCCCGTTGGGAGCCTTTCTCCCCGTCTGCGTTTCCAGCTCGGCCAGGACTCCAACAGGGTATTCTTCCAGGTATTCAAATGCTGTGGCATTCCTGTGAATTGCAACCACAACTGTCAGACTTTTCCACCAGAAAAAAAGCCAGCTGGGATCCAACACCCCCTCAGCTGGTCAAGGCTAAGGCCAAAGAGCCATCAGAGAGTAATTATCCTTGGTCATTACAGATCTGGGCTGAACTTGACGCAGAGCTTATGAAGGCTGCAGATACTGTTATAAGACTCCATTATTCTCCTGGATTATGGGATTTCTCTCTACATTAGCACTGCTCAAGGAAAGCTTTTCCCTGAGGACAGTAAAAGGGTACTACACCTCTGAGCCTAGAGGGAAGGTCTGGACCATTTCAGCCCCTTAAGAGAGAGAAGTAATTGGCAGAATTGGGCACAGCGGCACCAGTCGCAGCAGCAGTACACGTTTTGAGGTGGCTGCCTACGTGACGGTAACACCCTTAGGCAGCAATGGAGCAATTTTTGTGGTGGCACCACGGGAAGCAATGGTAAAGAAAAAGGAATGAAGTGATGGAGTGCAGTGCTGGGAATAATTACTCACTCACTCTCTCAGCAGTATGATGTCAGCCAGGATACTGAACATCTGGTAGAGGCCCGAGGCCTCGTTCACCCGCTTGATGATGGAATTGGTCAGCTGTGTAATAGGGTAGACTGTGGATGGCCAGGGGACACCATGGTGACGGTTTTCCAATAGGCGGTGGACTGCACGAGCTAAGACATTGAGAGAAACAAAGACAGATTATTTAAAAATCCAAGCTTGCGCTTTTAAGAAATCCGATTGCTCTGCTGCGGCACACGCAGATACTGGCAGGACACAATAAATAAGCTTTACAGCTCATCCGTGCTCAGGATCTCCCACCCCGATCGCTGGCAACTGCAGTGGAGATGCCCTCTGAAAGCTGACGTGATGCTAAGTGGTTGGTGAGGGGGCGGGGGGTCCTTGGGGATATTTCATTACTTCTGAGCAGTCTTTTAATGGTAAGGATGGGCACGCACACGTAAAGACGGAAATTCTCTCTACTGCCCAAAGCCGCTGGGTTTTAACTCTACAGCACAGACCTCTCACCCACAGCCTGTCACAAGGCAGAGCATCTGGCAGGCAGAAATCTATTGTGTTACATAAATAAGAGACAATGCGCAAGAGAGACACAAGACAAAACAAAGACAGACAACCAAAAACTTCAGATATGACCCCAAGTCACTTCTCCTCCAGTTCAGATGACGCAGCTGCAGCTTGGCTGCGTTTTGTCATTCTTACTGCCAGCACAAGACTAAGGGTGATCTCTTTCCAGCAGTAAGCTATGAATTGTTCCTTTGAAGGGTGGAACAATTCCCACCTCTGCCCTTTCTGTACACCCCAGTACTCACTTGTATACCGGAATCCATGGATGAAGCCCCCAGCAGATTTCCTGAAGTCAACAGAATGGCTAGCAGTGCCAAGAACAAAAAGCCCCCGAGTGCTTCTGGACTCGTAGCTGGGTTTGATCTGAGGGTACTTCTTTTTATTCCCTTTTCCTGGCATCATTCTAAGGGATCTGATGTGCAAAAGAGAAGAGCAGGCTGTCAGGAAGAGCAGGGGTGGAAAAATAAAAAGGGTTTCTGATAAGGCACACATTATATTGCAGTCACTGCAAGACACTGCTTTCAGTGGGCTTTACCACTACAATAAGGATATTCCAGAAGACAAGGGTGCTCATCTCAAGGTAGCTCTGGACAAGATCAAATTCCAGCCTGAGCCACTGACAGTGAATTTTGGAAGACAGTGAAGTTAGCAGTATCATTTTCAACTGCAGGATGTACTAGGAGACAAACCAAGGTGGAGTGAAGGTTGCATCCTCAGGGGAAAAAAAGCAGACAAAACCTTTCTGTAGTGATCTGTACCTGTACCATCCTCATTCCAAAAAAAAACCCCAAACCCAAAACATTGCTAGCCTTCTCCATATGATCTGGCAGGTCAGGATGTCAAGTTCTAAAGGCACAAGTTTTTCTGCATCACCCAGGTCCCAACACTGCCATTTGCTCAGCCCTAGAGCCTGTCAGTCAGAGGCCAGTGACACACACGTTCCCACTGGCACATGGCCGGAGCTGCAGGGTAAACAAAGGACTGGGCAGCACCGGGTAGCTCAGAGCACGTGGAGGCCTGGGCCATGCTGCCAGGAGAGGACCTGCCCTTCCCTTTCCTCCCTACTCAGGCCCTTCACTCTAAATACCTGCTTCCCTGGAGATCCTGGGAAGGGATCCCTCACCTGTTGTAGATAGAGAAGTCAAACTTCCAGCCCAGGCAGCGGATGACACGGTCGTAAGGTGCGCGGGTAGCAAAATTATCCAGCTCATCCTGTGGGAGGGTGACGGAGTCAATGCCTGCGCTGGTGTTCCTGTTCTCCAGGTAGAACCGGAGTGTGATGTGCAGCTTCCCTTTCTTGTCCTTGACGATAGCCAGATCTTCCAGGTTGCCCTCCAGAAGCCCATCCAGAGATTTCAGCTGGTAGGTGTCCAGCAGGCCGTTGTTAATTGCTCTATGAAAAAAAGGAGAATGTAAGAGGGGCTAAAAGAAGGGAGGAGAGGTGGGATCCACGGATCTGTCTCAACTGCTGAAAATGCGACACCTTTACCAGGCATCCCACACTCCCCTTCAGTGCAAAGGTTATCCCCAGAGCCTCAGGGCTCACAGGAACAGCACAGGTAACACAGCCTCGCTGCCCTTGCAGGATGCAGTCAACCTCTCAGCTCTCCTCTGTGATTGCAAGCAAGGGAACAACTTGGGAGCCAGCACTTTTTAATGATACAGTTTCCAAGGGGACATTCTCCTATTTCACACAGACCTCGAAGAGCTCTTGTCAAGCTCCTGTGGTCAGCAACTGCAACCTGGACTGCTTTAAACCAAGGACTTAAAGATAGAAGGCCCCACGCTTCCTCTGCAACCCCCAGGACCACAGCACCTCTTTGGAGCTGTGCCAGTCCAGCTTGTCGCCTGGGCGAGAAGTGGTTCTCTGTGTTTGTACTCCGGCTGCGTTAGAAAGAGGAAGAGGTGCTGGAGCGTGTCCAGAGAAGGGCAACGAGGCTGGTGAGGGGTCTGGAGAACAAGTCTTATGAGGAGCGGCTGAGGGAACTGGGGTTGTTCAGCCTGGAGAAAAGGAGGCTGAGGGGAGACCTCATCGCTCTCTACAACTACCTGAAAGGAGGTTGTAGCGAGGTGGGTGTCGGTCTCTTCTCCCAAGTAACTAGCAATAGGACGAGAGGAAATGGCCTCAAGTTGCGCCAGGGGAGGTTTAGATTGGACGTGAGGAAAAATTTCTTTACTGAAAGAGTGGTGAAACATTGGAACAGGCTGCCCAGGGAAGTGGTTGAGTCACCATCCCTGGAGGTATTTAAAAGACGTGTAGACGAGGCGCTTAGGGACATGGTTTAGTGGGCATGGTGGTGTTGGGTCGATGGTTGGACTCGATGATCTTAGAGGTCTTTTCCAACCTCAATGATTCTATGATTCTATGATTTCCTACCTCAGATCCCCGACGTAGTGGGTGGCCCACGAGAGGCGCACGCGGGACCGGCTCACCATGTGGATGAAATTCGTGACGCCCAGAATGTTCTCTGCCGTCTCAAAGGCCGAGTTGCCTCGGCCCAAGATCAACACGGTTTGGCCAGCAAAATCCTCCGGGTTGATGGACACAGTCTCGTAACCCTCAACGTATTCTGAGCCAGGAAAGTTGACCACATTGGGTACCCACGTCCCAGTGGCGACCAACAAAGAGCTGCAAAAACAGGGATAACACTAGGGAATGTGGGAATTATGGGAACAGGGCCATCGCTTCATCTCATCACCCCGTCCTCCTCCTGCTGTGGAAGGTGACTGTGGTGTGCCCCCTCCAGCCACTCTGGATCAGCTGCACAGGTCATGGTTTCAAGAGAAACCTCTCCCTAGCCTCACCTAATGACCTGCTGTTGACCTCTCTTCCCTATTCTCAGGCCAACGAAGATGACTAGGAACGTCATTATATATAGCAAAAGTCAGTGTGGGTACTGTACATATACGTCTCCCTCCGTTGTTCATGAATGTGCAAGCACTACTCATACGTACTCACTGACAATATATATAATACTGAAGTTTCACAGGTCAATTGTATGTTGCATAAAAAAATTACTGATTTAAAATTTGTGTTGCCTTTTAGTACAGCAGAACAAAAGTTATTTTTAAGAGGGACAGAAAATGGTTTCGATATTTTAAAATGTAACTCCTAGCCATAAAACCGTATTAGCAACATCACTAATTGTTAACACTAAAATTAAGAACAGTAATCTTTTTATATGTCTCCATAGGAACTTTTACTTGAATCTTAGGGAAATTTTTGTGACTTAGACAGAAACACCAAGCAGCTGAGGCTAGTGGCACTGTCTGCTGTCCCAGTCTTACTCATGCAGCTCGTGAGAGCAACTCGCTTGTGGTGCGTGGGTGCCTGGGATTGCCTTCTGTCCCCTCCGAGCTTGGCAGCCAGCGCACCTCCAAGTGACAGCCAGCATGGCCTGCTGTCGGAGAGCTGAGGCTCTCAGGAGAGGTGAGAAATATACTCTGTATGTTCATATGAGTAACTCCTAGTTTTTTAGGAATGTAGCTCAGTGGCAGTATGGGGTACACACGCGTAAGTATGACAAGTGGAAGGGGAATTCAGGGACCAGCAGCCTCGAGGGTTATTTCTCACAGTCGGCTCCCTCTACTGCAACAGCTCCACTTTCCTCTGGTTCCCCCCTGCCAGCTCTGTGCCAGCCCAGGGCTTCAGCTGGCTGGGGCATATTTCTAAGCACATGTGGGTTAACGGAAGTGAGGTGTTGCTGCACTGACTCACTTGAGTTTGTAATAAAGGCAGCAGTGGCTACAAGAAGTACGACTGAGTTATTTTTTTTTGACAGAGAGCAATTACCTAGTGATAAACCAAAAGTGACTTCAAGCTTACCTATCAAGGATGGAACCTGCGGTGACAGCAATCGCAGCCAGTTTGTGTCTGCCCTGCCAGCTCCTCAGCTGTCCGAGGCATGACATTGCTTGCGAAAGGCAATGCCTTCCCAGGAGCAGTTATTCCACCCACCCGCCCCGCCAATCCCTGCAAAATGTGTTTCCCCTGTGACGGTGGTTAAGGCCCTAAGAGGCTGTGAAATCTCCACCCTTGGAGACACTCCATGCCTCAAGAGGGCAAGGCTCTGAGCAACCTGACGTCGCTGGCCCTGCTTTGGGCAGGGGGCTTGGACGAAATGACCTTTATGGGTCTCTTCCAACCTAATTTATTCTGTGATTTTGTGACTTTGAAGACGCCCGTGGAGAGCGGCATGGCTAGCCCCAGGTTCGCCCATTACCTGCACTTGTAGTTCTGCCTGTCCTGGTCGGTCAGGAGGAAGTAGTGGCCGTTCCAGGCCTGCCCGTCCCTCTCCAGCGTCACGTGGATGATGGCCGTGTTGTACTGAACCCGCAGCTTCAGCAGGGAAGCAAAGTCCTCCAGGTAACGCACCATTGCATCGGCGTCAGGGAAGAAGTCACGGGAGTAGCGTCGGAAAAGCAGCCGGCGGTCGTGGCTGAGGAGCGAGTTCCAGTCGTGGCGGAGGTTGAACTCGCTGTTGGATTTGCCCGTGTACCTCTTGTTGATGCTGATGAGCTTGCGGTGGCGAGGGTAGAGGGCGAAGAAGCTGCCGGGAGCGTGGCTCCGCTCAAAGACGACGTAATCCCGGCCGGCTTGCTGGAGGAAATAGGCCGCCTGCAAGCCTGAAGGGCCGGCCCCGATGACGCAGTAGTCGTGGTAGAGGAAAGCGGCACCGCTCGCCGCACACAGGCTGCTGGCGTACAAGGCCAGCCCCAGCAGCGTCCTGCAGACTGCCGGGGCCATGGCGGGGCCGGGACAGCCACCCCTGTGGGGGAGAGGACCAGGGAGGTGTCACCCAGGGAGTGAGCAGCTCCGGTGGGTGGAGGCCTCCCCGCAAGAGACCCCCAGCCTGGCCAGTCCCTGCCTGCACCCTGCCCAGGCCCGGCCGCCATGATGCCACCACCACCCCTCACGGCCCCCAGCCGGGGTGGGGGTGTTGGGGCGGGGCCCTGCTCCCTGCCAGCCAATAGCAAAAGGCGGTCCAAGTCCTCCAGCCAATGGGCACACAGGGCCCCCCGCCCCAGATGGCAGACAGCGCGGGGCCAGCGGGCGGGAAGGCGGGGCAGCACCTGTGGGGTAACGGCCGCAAGCCCCTGCGGCGCCTCTGCGCCCCAACAGCCAATGGGAAAAGGAGGCGCAAGCCCATCAGCCAACGGGAGACGGGGTGCCCCGCGCTGCCCTCGCTCCCTCGCCAATAGGGAACGGTCTCGGCCCCGCTTCCCCTCCCCCGCCCCCCCCGCCCGATGGCGTGCGGGGCGTGGCCGCCACCCGCGAGGCGCCGCACGTGACGCGCGGCGCGCCTGGCGCGCGGGGCCGCCGCGAGCCGGCCAGACCCGTCCCGCCAACGGCCGCACCTGCACCGCAGAGCTCGCGCCGCTCCGCTCCTCCCGCGCCGCGCCCGGCGGCCGCCGCACGCGCCGGGGGGGGGGGGGTGGTGGGGTTGGGGGACGGGGGCAGCGCGACCGCCCGCCGCGGGGTGGGCGAGGGGGCAGCGCGCGCCCCGCGCGCAGCCACCGCCCCGCGCCGCGTCACGTGAGGCCGCCGCCGCTTCCCGCCGCCGGCACCGTGGCGCCGCCGCGCGCGTATCACGTGTCCGGGGGGGGCGGGGCGCTTAAAGGGGCAGGCGCGGGCGGGGAAGGGAGGCCGCGACTTATCTCGCGCCGTCCCCAGCGCCGGGGGCCAGCCTGCAGCCTTCCCACCCCCCCCGCCCCGGGGTCGATCCCGCCGGGTACCGCCCCCGCCCGCTCTCCCCCCACGCCGGCGGAGGGTCCCCGCCGGCAGGCACAGGCAGCACAGCGCCACTGAACAAGAGAAACTTTATTCCGCTTCCTTCCCCCCCCTCGCCGTTTATTTGCAGGACAGCCGGGTGCCAAGGCGCGGCCCCCACCGGCCCCTCCGCCGGCAGGGACAGGGCGGGCCGGGCTCCGCGCCCCGCCTTAGCGGAGGGCAGGGCTCAGCTCTCTTCCTCTGAAAGAGAAGAGAGAGGGTAATGAAGCGAAGGCAGCCGGGGAAAGACAAAACCCTCCCCCCGTCAAGGAGATGCCACAAAGAAGAGGAAAAAACAAGCCCGCCACTTCAGGGAGATTCATCCCGCCCCAGCGGGGCTGTGTGTCCCCCCCGTCCCCCCCCCCCAGCCTGCCCATCAGCCCAGACCACACACGCGCCTCATTTGGCATCACACGCTTTACATTCTTGACCAGCGACCTAAAATTTCCGTAATAAAAAGCAGAGCGGCCAGGCTGAGTTTACAGCCCTGCAAAAGAAAAAAAAAAAAAAAAAAAAAAAAAGCTGGAAGATGTTTTTTGTATCGCGGAAGCAAGAGTTCCAGGTCACGCGGTTTCCCACTGTCGACAGAGCCCACGCAGATCACGCATCGGGGACCACAGATGGGTTTAGGCAGCGAAGCGCAGGCGGCAGCTGTCACTGCGGCACCACCAGTCCCCCGAAACTCCCAGACTGACCCACCAGCGATTGCTCAACGTCAACGTTCGCTTTATAAAAGCCTTCACCGAGTCACCTCAGCCAGGCTAGGTCACCACGTGTTTCACATGTGTCATCTTAGAGTCGCTCCCATTTCTAAAACTGCAGTGAAAAAAATACCCCGGCACCTACAGAAACCAGCACCACCACCACCCCCGCCCCAGATGCTGGTGCCACTGAATGAAGGGCTCCTTGGCAAGCTCCGCTTTCCCACTCAGTGCCCTGGGCCTGGGTCCTCTCCCCCACCCCTGCTAAAATCAGTCCCCGCTCGGTATCCATAAGGAGGCACACCACCTGCACTTCTAACTTGCAGCTCTTTTTTGCTTCCCACCGAGTACTCCCAACGTCGCTCACACACACCTTTTCCACCGCCGAGTCCCATCCTTGGGACTACCCCTTCTCCAGCCTCGCTCCGCTCTCGTCACTGCACTAGTCAGATCTCACCCTTTAGATCTGGTCTTCATCCCAGGTCACCCCTTTTCATCCAGAGCAGCAGGTCACTCAAAAGCATAAATCACCAAGTATGCTACGAACCTTCCTCTTCCTCTTCTTCCTCCTCATCCTCCTCATCTTCGTCAGAGCTGAAGGTGCCATCGGGCAAGCTGTAGATCCGGATCACCTGCTTGTTGGGGTCTTTGAGGATGAGGTACTTCCCCTCATCCAGCTTCATGCAGATGTCGATGACGCATCGCAGGATGCCCCAGGCGTTCTCTATGCTCAGGTTAATCTGGCTGGCAAACTCATTCGGCTTGAACTGCTGCGTGCCCAGGATCACGTGGCGGGCAGAGTCCTTCACGTGGTAACGGGATACGTACCTAGGGGGGGCAAGAGGAAACCGGAGGGGTATCAGGAGATTAAGCCCAACCAGCAGAAGTACGACACCAAGAAAAGCACTGCCATCAGTTTGGTTTTGTTTTCTGGGCTGAAAAATCCTAATACTCCAACACTGAAAGCTAAGAGGATCTCCTGGCTACCAGTCGTCCGTCAGTAACATACCACTACCCCAAACCACATGGGGTGGTACAAAAAGACAGAGAAGAATTAGTACCACAGATAAAAATTAAGCAACAGCACGATTAGCAGGGAGTTCGGACTTAAACAGATGCGAATGCATCAGTCCCATATCCGAGGACGGAACCCAGGACTGCAGAGCCAGCAGAACCGAGTTAGCAAATGCCTCTTGCTCATTATCCACAGCAAAAAAAAAAAAAAAAAAAAAATCTATTCTGTATATAAATATATATAATTATATATATTATCTATAATCAGCCATATCATCTGCTGTAAAAGCTACCAATGGGAGTCCCAGCTAGGGGACTCACCAGCTCCGTGCAGGTGCTGTGCAAAGAAACCACAGGAAAAGCACTCTGACCAGGACGCCTGGGAAACGATGCCTGGAAGCAGCCAGCACGCAAAGCGGCTCATCCAGGCCACCAACAGCAGGGCGCAGACTCAACTGATATTGAGCCGACAGTTTGAAATGGGCTGCGGCGATGCCTCCCCTCCACCCAATTTCTCATTAACGGGGCACCGAGGATCTCAATCAACCTCCTGACAGGTAGCACAGTCACTGCACTTATTTCCCTTGTTGGCAATCTCGGCAAACAGGCCGAGCGCCGCGGAGGCCGTCTGCCCGTCACGTGCGTGAGGTCTCAGGAGGCCAGTCACAGCGGAGGGCACATCAGCCGGATGCTGAGGGGAAGCGGTTTACGCCAAGGCTGGTGTGCTCACCGCAAGCTTTCCCCTCTTGGCCACACAAAACGTGGGGCTATTTTATGATTACTCATTCCACGAACGGTTCACTTTGACATACAGCGGGTTAAATCATGGAAAATGCACCTGAGAGATGTTTGGTGTGAAAACCCCATCTTACCCGAGTTTAAGATACTCCGATCCAGCCAGCAGCGCGCAACACGTCCAGCGGGCTAATTTGTAGCTGTTGTTTTTCAGCTCTGTGGCAATCACAGCCCCTCTCTGAGAGTCGAGCTTCTGGCGCCAGTCTACTCCATTGCAATACTGAGAGGAGAATCGAAACTAGGGTCAACCTAAGGAGCCAGCAGCAGTCACCTCTTCAGCCATCTTGACAACACGTAGGGGAGTTTCTTCTGTCTACCTTATGATACCATACAAGGGAACGCGCACAGCAAGCTACAGGGAAAGCCCTTGCACCGGAGAGGGAGAAACACAAACAGCAGGGATCGGCCAACATTTCTGGTTAGGAAGGGAAGTTTGTGAGGGAAGCGTTCATGAGGGAAGCATGGGAAGAGACCGGCTACTGTGCCGAACACCTGGGGACAAGATGGTTCAAACCAGCTACCTCGCGTCTGGGGGAGAATCCCATCAGCACTGCTTGTCCACCAAAGTTACGGGCCTTTGGTGGAACATAACCACCCGGGGGACACCGCCAGATGTTTGTCTCATCTTGCCTGCTGTACCTGGCATGTCAGGCAGCAGTGAAGCAGTTAGAGCTAGCTTTGGGATCTCGTTCTTCCTCACCCTGGAATCCCACTCGTTCAGTGTTTTGATGTTGATGAAAGACACTTCTCCATTTGCTCCTGTCATCACGCCATCATGTTCACAACGGACAATGAGGTCTATATCATCTCCCAGCTTCCACCTTCGGTATCTGCCAACAAACAATCCAGCTGGTTATTTCTGACCCTTGTTCTCTTCCAGATCCATGCAAGCACTCAACAAAATCCTTTCCTCCTCTATCTGTTCACTGTGAGGACGTCCAGGAATCCCTCTCATGGTAAAGCTTCTATTGGTAACACTCCTGACTCATTTTGCCTCCGTATCAGACTGACACCCTGCCTCCTTGCCAAACCTGGGCATCAGAGAGAGAGATCAACATACCTGTATGCAACCGAGGCTACCTCGTTTTTATCCATGTCATCCTCCACAAAGGGGTTTGGGTTGGGAAACTTGTATTTCTCCTTTCCCTGCAGAAGAAAACAGAAGGGCGCGTTAGGAAAAAAAAACCTGAGGGAGCTCTCCCCTACTGGACAGATATTCCCTTATAGCAGCAGTAGCTAATTTCCCCTATATAGAAAACCGCTAAAATATTAAGACAGCTGATGAGAAGCCCCATCTTCACATTAGTCACTTTGCTGTAAGCAGTACTTCTACAGCTTCACCAAGCGTACTCAGAAGCCCACCTGATTCACCAGTGGGAGCGGGATTTCTTCTTCGTGGAATAAAGGTGAAAATCTTTCCACAACAAAGTCACACTGCTCACCAGAAATAATCCCACCTCTTTCAAAACTGAGGGAACATCAGCGTAACATACCTCTGTCAGTTAAAACGCTTCTGTGCTGTATTAAAGCAGCCTTAATGAAGTCTCTTCTCGAGACTCTCTGAAACACAAACCCTACTACCCAGCACCGCTCAACCTTACCATCCTCAGACACTGCTGGGAGAAGTTGTGATTGATGTAGGTAGCTTCCATGGCAAGGTTGCGCGGAGAATTAAAGGAGTTGCCCTCTTCCTGTGGCGGTTCATTGGCTGTTTCACTCACTGTCAGCAGGTCTTGGAAGAAAACCAGACACAAGTGGTTATGCTCGGGGGAGTAACCCCATCAGCTTCAGTGAGTCTTCAGCCCCACACTGGAGCAGATCAATACTGAAGTTACCCCCGCGGCTAGCACAGCGATCAGCTTGTTCCAGGTGTTGAGACACCGAGACACAAAATAAACTCACAAAAACCCCATAAAGAAGACTAGACTCTCTAGCTACCGTAACAGCAATTTCTTTCAGGCCTTTTCCTCACCAAAATCGGAATTGTCCCTCTTGTCAAAGAAAAGCTTGGATCCAACTCTCTGGACAATGATGTCCCAGGAATAGACAGAGCGAGTGCAGCTCATCAGTGTGGCCAGGATGGCATCCGTGGCAAATACATTCCCTTGGGTCTTTGCCAGCTACGGATACAGGAGGAGAACACTGTGTTTCAGCAACACGAACAGACACCCCTTCCCTTCCCCAGACAAGAGCAGAAGTGTTAGCAAACCAGACCATTAATTTCTTCTCCCACGCTGAGGAAGCCAGACTGGTAGGTACATCACCGATTGCTAGACAAAGCGTGAGGTACTACCCAGCAATCCAGGCCCACCCTCACCCAAACACGGAAGGAGTACGAAACCCACTACAAAACGTGAATTCTGTTGGGAAAAGGCACGGCTCCTTATTGCTGATCGGGTCAGAGAGAGAAATCTCCGAGCCTTCCTCATCTCCAAAAGCAGAAACCTCAAGAACCAGGTCTCTGACACGAAGTTTCTTTCCCAACATAGCTCAAGTACCGGTCTGCTTGCCTTTCCAGAATTACAGCTTTTCCTTGGCCAGTATTCCTAGTTTTGCATTGATCTAGCTCTGCCTTGGAGCCAAGAAAAATAACGATACCAGTTAATGCTTCTTTTCCTTTGCAAGCTTAGGGATCTGCAACTTCTCTGCCCGTCTCTTAACTTTGGTCTGACGGTGACAGCTGGTCGCCAACAACAGCACGCACCGAGAAACACACTGTTGGGTTTCACAAACCAGTAAACATACCTTTCGGATAACTGGGTCATCAGTAGTGGTGACGGTATGGAAGATGCGCTTAATGCTCCTCAGTAGCTTCTCATTCCTTGTCGTAATGCGGTCAAAGGCTTTGTCATAGTATTCTAGGGCTCCGCAGCACTCTCTGCAGAGGTCAGAGGACCATCTTGATACCCCCCCTACAGATACCACCACCCACGAACCACACGGGACTGAGGGGCCTGCTGGACGTCCCGTTGGCTCCCCCTGCTTTGGGCACCTCAATGAGAACACTGGGACCAGGCCAGGAGACCCTTGCCCTCCTGCTTTCCAAAAATCCGGTCACTTCAGGAAGCAAGTGCACAGCTGCTTTAGGAACTCACATGTCCTGTGGCTCCGACACCTCCAGGTAGCGCATCTTCATCAGCCGAGGGAAATCCATCTCTTCTTTCACCTCCCAGTCACTGCGAACTTCAACAGAGGAGTCACGAGGCTTCTGCTGTGCGGCCAGAGGTCGGACAGATAGAGAGAGAAACAGAGACACAGCACATGAGGATTTGTGCAGGAGGAGCTGCCCCATGAGCGCAGCCAGAGAAACCAAACCAACACAGGGCGCAGAAAGCTTTTAGTTTACCTGTGATTTTTGGTCCCATTTCTGCCTCACTCCAAACTGCTTCTGAAACTTCTTTTGTAGGCGCAAACGATCTCTAAAATGACAAACACGAGAAAAGCCACGAAGAGAAGTTGTCGATTCCTACGTGCCACAACCATTCCTACGCTTCCAAATTGCCACCAGAGGAGCAATGCTTTTCGGCACCGAGGCACTGAAACATTTGCTGAGCTGTCTGTTGATCAAGATGCCCGAGGCATTAAAAGCTCTGTTCTTTACTCTGAGCAGCTCTTTAAATATTTCCACCTCCAATGACTGTAACGCAGTTTTCAGAAAGGGTACGCTCCGATTTGAAACGTCATGTTTACTTTTCTAAACACGATTCAAAAATCCTTCTGAACTCTTCGATAGCCGTTTGAAACCCACGCTTATAACTACCGGTGACATCAGCAGAACATCGGACTTGAAAGATCCTGAAATTCGCCCTAGTGGGTTCTGTTACAGTAATTTAACAAATGTTCACACACTCCAACCCCAGTACGGTACGCTCCTATCTGCAGCCTCACCTCTCCTTCTGCTTGGCACTCTTTGGCAGCGTCTGCATGCTGAACTGCAGCATGTTCCGACGGTCCTTGTCTCTCCGAAGGTTCCTCTGCAGAAATGAAGGAAAGGGAAAAAAAAAAAAAAAAGAACATTTTAGTTGCAAAATAATTCCGTGCTGCTGAAGCTCTCCTTTGAGCCTGTTCCTGAAAACACACGTTACCTGTGCAAATCGCATGCGATTCCTCTGGTATGCCGTTTTCTGCGTTCGCGCTGTATCCACCAGCTGGAAGCTAGTCTCATCCTCCTCATGGAAATAGGCATATTGACTTCCGCCACCAAACTGCGACGAGTACTTGTCTGGAAATAAAACAAAGCATCTCGACACCAAGCTTCTAGGAAAAAAGCCCCTGACGCTTTGCCCCTTTCTCCCCCCAAACTCCCTCCAGCTGCCTTCACCTAAGTCTGATGCGTGACTGGGGGCTCCTGCCTTACGCCAGCACGTTTCCTCCCCCCTCCAAGCCTCCCCGAGAAGCCCCAGTCATGAGGCAGTACAAAAATCAGGAGCGAGCCCTAAGGACAGGGAGAGCCCCACGGAGCTCTCCCGAGGGTGAGGCACGCTTCCTAATTTAAGGAGCCTCTCTTGCTGAGGCGCGCAGGTAACCACCAGAGCGGGTGCGAGACATGAAAGCAGGAATGACGCTTGAAGAAAACTTTGTAGGAAATAAACCACAGGAGCAGCCACCAGACAACACGTACTTGTGTATCTTTTATCCTGATACGTGGCTCCTGTCCAATCGGCCACCTAAGGACAAGCATAAACAGTCAAAATAAGTGACTATTAACCTGACGGTTCCCCCCGCCCCTGACTTGATATAGGCAGGACTTCAAGCAGCAAAAGCAAACGCTGCTGTGCGCTAACCCAGAACTAATCCTTTCAACTCCCCCCTCTGCCTGCCAGCCCTGCTAATTGTTCACAACTGTGCTAAAGCGTTAGGGTGCACGGCAAGCAGTGTCAGAAGAGCAGCCGCGGTGGCAAGAAGCGAAAACCGCTGGCAGCGTGCAGAGGTGGGATGCCAGAAGGCACGGAGGGCTCGTTCAGCAGCAGCCCAACGCGCCGTGGCACGACTGAGGTACCTTTCCCAGGCGGTCTCCTTTACTGAAGGGCTGGTAGGGCATGTCCCTGAACTGCTCGGGCACGGCGCACGGGCCCCAGCCGGAGGGGTTGTCCTGGATCACGGGTGTCACAAACTTCGCCATTTTTTAAACTTCTAGAGGGGAGAAAAAGCAAAAAAAAACCCCAAACCCTCAGCTGCCGCACGGCGAGCCCCGCCGCACGCCGTGACGCCCGCTGCGGTGGGGCACCGGGAACCGCGGCCTTGACCCCGGCACAGGCCAGGGCGCGGTGCCACCGCGAGGGGAGGGCGGGGAGGCCGCCTCCGCCAGCCGGGCCCGCACGGAGGAGAGCGGCCGGGGCGGGGTGAGGGGGCGCGGGGAGTCCCGGTCGCCGCTGCCGCTGTGTGTGTGTGTGTGGGGGAGGTGCGGGGACCCGGCCCCCACCGGAACCGGTGGCAGCGCCGGGGCGGGGCCGGGGGTCGCGACGCCCGCGGGCGGGTGCCGGTGGGACAGGGGGCCGGCCCCGCCACCCCTCTCACCTGCGCGGCCCCGTCGCGGCCCCGATGGCGGCGGATGCGGCGGCGACGGCGGCGGCGGACGAGGAAAGAGGCCGCCCGCAGCCCTGGCCCGCCCTTTCCGCGTCAGCGCCGCGCGACAGCAGCGCCGCCGAGCGCCGCTGTCGTAAAATCGGAACCAGAGGAGAACGCCGCGGAGGAGCGGAGCGCGGCTGCCGTAAAGCGCCCCCCTCCCAGAGTGCGGCCGTACGTCACGGCCATAGAGCTGCAGGAGAGCCGGGCTAGAAAAGGCGCGGCGGGGGAACGCGAGCGCCCCCCTCCCCCCCCGTGACACAGTCCTCCGGCGAGCTGCGCGGGCTGCCGCGCCCGGGCCGAGGGCGGCGGCGGCGGCGGCGCGGGGGGGGGGGGTCGTCGTCGTCGGTGCCTCGTCCCCTGTCCGCGGCGTCCGCGGCAGCCGGCGTTCCCTTCCGCGCCCGGCTTCGCGGCCGAGGGCGTCGGGGCCGGCGGGTGCGGGGGCCCGCGCGGGGCGTGAGGCGGCGCGCGCGCGCGTGTTGAGGGGGCCCGCCCGCCGCCCCCCTCCCCGTGGTGGCGTTTGTCGTGGCGGTGTCAGTCGGCGGAACCCCGCTCCCTCCTCACCACCGCCTAACAACGAGAGCCAGCGGGAAGAGGGCGAGGTTAATGGCGGCCAGCCTGCCCTACGGATTAAAAGGCTTGGGTGTGGCTCTTGGGCGGAGAAGCCGGGGGCGAGGCGCGACAAACCCGTTCGGTTTGTGCCCGGCTGTCACGAAGAGGAAGAAAACGTTGCTCTCTCTGCGCCTGCTGGACGCAGGCGGAGCACGGCGGCCCACGCAAACAGCGGCGAGGTGCCAGAAACATCTTCTCCAGCGGTAACGACGGTTAAACTTCCTAGGCACGCGGCACTTCTCTTCGCAGAAGTACTGAAGCCTACTCAAGCCTACGGTATAGGCAGACGCCTGTTGGGAATGGTTTGGGTGTAATCGGCTCGCCTGATAGCAGCGGGGCGGGATAAGTTGTCTAACAAACTTCCTCCTCCTCTTTATCCTCTGATCTCGTGAAGATACCTCGGGCTTCGTGACCACACAAGGGACTGCCCAATCTCAAGAATATTTCTTCTTTCCCTTTGGAAGGACCTGAATTCAAATCGCCTGGCCTAAAATCATGTATTGGAAGAGTACTGATCCTCAGCTTAGTCAAACGAAGACTTCGATTGCTAGCATGCGGTCGCCCGTCTGGTTGTGCCACGTTGTTCTACAGACATGAGGTGGAATTATTGTGAAGTCTGGTAGGTAAATTCCTGCTTTCACAGGTAGAAATGGAGGTAGAAGTTGTGAGATTTATGACTTTGATAGAGAACAGACTTACAGGACTCTGGACAAGAAGTATATCAACAAAGCCACGTGTCAGGACAGGAAACATGACTTAATGTTGTGCCTCTTAATTTTCTCACGCACACAGCCTCTTGAAATAAAAATGCATTCCAAACTATGCAACGGTTTTGTAGAAAAGCAGGTACTTTTCAGGTTGTAGTTGTATGACCATTCAACTGACTTTGCGTTTTAGAGGTGGTTACAAAGCACTTGACTTAGAGAGGTAAAGATGTGCAAAGAATGGGAATTGCAGTTGCCCTTGCTGTGTTCACAATGTGGTGTTCAAGGTTGTGCATTGTCCCTGATGGCGTTCCTTGACCTGCTGGAGGGGAGACCTAGGGCTGGAAGTTAGGATTCAGCCCTGCGGCCCCTCTAGGAGACCATGAACCAGTCATTTCATAGAATCATAGAATCATTAAGGTTGGAAAAGACCTCTAAGATCATCGAGTCCAACCGTCAACCCAACACCACCATGCCCACTAAACCATGTCCCTAAGCGCCTCATCTACATGTCTTTTAAATGCTTCCAGGGATGGGGACTCAACCACTTCCCTGGGCAGCCTGTTCCAATGTTTCACCACTCTTTCAGTAAAGAAATTTTTCCTCACGTCCAATCTAAACCTCCCCTGGCGCAACTTGAGGCCATTTCCTCTCGTCCTATCGCTAGTTACTTGGGAGAAGAGACCGACACCCACCTCGCTACAACCTCCTTTCAGGTAGTTGTAGAGAGCGATGAGGTCTCCCCTCAGCCTCCTTTTCTCCAGGCTGAACAACCCCAGTTCCCTCAGCCGCTCCTCATAAGACTTGTTCTCCAGACCCCTCACCAGCTTCATTGCCCTTCTCTGGACACGCTCCAGCACCTCAACGTCCTTCTTGTAGTGAGGGGCCCAAAACTGAACACAGTAGTCGAGGTGCGGCCTCACCAGTGCCGAGTACAGGGGCACGATCACTTCCCTACTCCTGCTGGCCACACTATTGCTGATACAGGCCAGGATGCCATGGGCCTTCTTGGCCGCCTGGGCACACTGCCGGCTCATGTTCAGCCGGCTGTCGACCAACACCCCCAGGTCCTTTTCTGACAGGCAGCTTTCCAGCCACTCCTCCCCAAGCCTGTAGCGTTGCATGGGGTTGTTGTGACCCAAGTGCAGGACCCGGCACTTGGGGTATATAATACAGCATGTGCCTCAGATCCCTGTCTCTGTAATTGGGATAGTATTTCTTCTCAGGGAGTGAGGGCAATAAATCATTAAATCTCGGATGTTCACATGCCAGGGTGATTGAAATTTTCTCTACCCCTAAAAAGAGCAGGGTCCAGTTTACAGATCTCTTCAGCTCACAGGCTAAAAACTAACTCTTTAGAGAATTTTACTGAGTATTTTTTACCTAAGAAGAGTCTAGATCAATATTTTCCAGGCAGAGAGGTGTGCATTTTCTCCTTTATTTACCACTTGTAATTCCTCCTTGAGAAAGAACTGAAGTCACAGCAGTCTCTGCTTTGCCAAGACACCCTGCCATTAATCAGAAGTGGGATTATTGAAGCGCTTTTCCCCACTAGCAAAAAAATCCACTTACATAAATACAGTTCATAAAATAGAATTTGTAACTGTCTCACCTAAACAGCCTTTTTAGAGACAAACATCATTAGTGCTGGAACTGCCTCACTGGCCGCTGGCGGTGGCTCTGTGCGATCCCAGCTCCAGGTAACCCCCGCAGCGCCCGTCCCTCGCCCTCCCCAGCTGGGGCAGCGGGCTAAACGGGCTCAGAGGGGCTGACTGGTGGAAGGAGTTGCCATGCTCATGTCCTGCTCAGGAGATGGTGATAAAAGGAGCAAGAAGTCCTGAAGAGAAAACTGGACTAAGGAATGAATGAAGAGAAGCGATGATAAACAGACTGATAGACTGAAAGCCCTTCCTTTCCACGGCTTCCTCTTTGCTTCTGAGCCTGCGTGAGTGCTTAAAAGAGAATGTGACGCCGCTGCTGTCTCCCAGAGATGACAGATCATGTGCAGTTTGGGCTTAGCCCATCAGACTTCCTTTTCTGGGGACAGAGTTGGGTATAGGCGTGGGTCAGAGGAGAGAGCATGTGTAGGGAGTGCCTGGTGTGGGAGAAGTGCTCCTCTGGGCACGGACGTAACCCTCCAGTTTCATATCAAGGGTTCTAAGAAAAAAAATCCAGTCTTGAAGAGGGTAAGATTTGCTGGCACATTTAGGGCAAATTTACTAGGAGAGGAGAGGGAGCGGGTCTGTCTCGCCTTCCGCTTTGCGCCAGGCACTGCACCTCCCGCCTCCTGTGCCGGGCTGCGGCCGGGGCCCCGCAGCTGCGTGCGCCTCTCGTCCTGTCTCGCTGACCCCGCGCACCGCTGCCGCAAACGGTTCGCCACCTGGCCTCTGGCGTTCGTTAAAGGCACGTGAGGTACGCCGTTTCCCGGAAAAGTACTCAAAATACACTTGCTTGCAATCATTTGATCCTTGATCCATAATTTCAGTTCATCAGTTAATTAATCGCTTAATCAGTTAATAAGGCTAATCACTCTTCCCTGGAAGATGCTCATGAGAACAGCCAGGATAAATTGCTCCCATCTGGTTTTCCATTCTTGTCTCCCACTTCTCCATTTTTGGGCTCTGTGCTGGCGTTAGCAGATCCGTAAAAGAGGGGCTTGTTCCAGCACCGTGGCTGTCCCAGTCCAAAACCTTCACCGCCATCAGCCTCCACCGCAGTTTGGGGCTCATTGGGGAGCCTTTAGACCGGTTGCTTTCCAGCTTGCGTGACTGTACTTCCACTCAAAGAGGCAGGTGAGGATTGGAAGACTAATGTTCACATTAAAACACTATTTTCCAGTAGTTCCTTTTCTCATAACAAATGCAGCAAAAATAGCCAGTTGGATTCTTTTCCACACCATACGCCTGTGCCGTATGCTTAGTCTCCACTGCCCTGCGCCTCTTGACAAACCCAGAAACCAAGGGAAGTAGTCTTCAGCCTTAACACTTTCCCCCTGCGGAGAAGCCTGACGTTTACACACCTCTTCAGGTCAGACTCTTCTTCCAAAGTCATCGTCGTCGTCTTTAAAGCAGCAAAACTCACCGCTGGCTCCTGGGCTCTGGTTGCAACCATCCTTGGCCGTATATGAACTGGCTGCTGCCATGGGCTGGTGTTCACAGGCTGAGAAGCCCTCCATCCTTCGCTGGCCTTCCTCTTCGCATCCCGTCTTTCCCGTCACACTTTTATCTGCCTTTTCGGTCTGCTGTTCTCCTGGGCCAGGTGCTTTGCTGCAATGTGTGGCCTCCCTTCCAGCTCCTTCATCCCTCTCCCGGGCGCCCTGCGGGCTGAACTATAAACCTGCCCTCCTCAAGTGGCAGTTGCTTGCCAGCTTTTTTGGGGAAATGCAGGATCGGATTTTCAGGAACCCTGGAAAAATGGCCATAGAGCAACTTTACTCTGCACGTGCTGCAAATCTAATTTTTAATTTGCTGTCTGTGTGATCTAGCGGGACTGGGAGCAGGTGGCACCTGGCAGATTTGCTGCGTGCGTTCAGACCAGCCACGTCCGTACAGTAAGGTCCACGCAGGGAATGTGCTGATTTTATTATTCTTGGTAGCGGATAGCGCTTTCACTCTGAGGCTTTCTCCCTCTTCCTCCTCCTGCCATGCTGAGCTCTCCCCACAGCTGCTGGGCCGGACTGCCTTGCCCTCAAGGACAGGGCTTCCCCTTCTTAAACCGTGTTGCTTCTGTGGGCTGGGCTCAGAGCCTGGCCTTGCGTTGTCTGCTCCTTCCATGCTACCAGGAAAAGCCACAAATTTATGACGCACCCAAAAATTGTCTTTCTCTGAATTAGTCTTGTCTCTTGCCTGGCTTTGACCATTTTTATTGCCAGTGTCAGGTCTCTCCCAAGGCTTCTGTAGCTTTGACCAGCAGGGCCTGGACCACGTGTATCGTCGAAGAGGCAGCGTGTATCACGCTCCGTCCTTGTCCTCGGCTGCTGAACACTGCCCTTTCCAGAGCTGTAGAAGGAGCTCGGGTCCGGCTGCCTCCCTGCAAACTGTCAGCAAGATTGCCTCCTTTGATCTGCACTCAGCGCTGGATTTTATCCCAGCAGCCAACAGGCTAATTCCACAAGTTTATTCTACAAAGCTCAATTACAGCAGCTGGCGCCGGCAGTGTCCCTGCTGGCTCCGAGCCTGCAGAAGGAGAGGAAGGCTGGTGCAGTGGCTGGAGTATGAGCTTGGGAGTCCACAGGCTGAGCTGCAAATCCCCACTCTGCGGCTGTCCTCCAGGCCACCCTGGTAAGCCTCCCCAGTGGGAGCTTGGCATCTCTGTGCCACGCAGGGAGGGGCAACATTTCCCTGCCTCACCGGAGGGGAAACGTTAGAGATACAGGCTACCGTGGTGATGGGGAACCGTGTCAACAGAGGCAGAAGCAGGTCACGGCTGCTGCATCTGGGAAATGCTGCGCAGATCCAGCCGGACCAACAGCGGGAAAGCGGATGGGGCCCCAGGTGATGGAGGGTGCGAGGCACACCATGCCTTCTCACCACTGAGTTAGCGGTTTGCTTTTCAGCTGCGGGAGCCCCGCTCCGTGCCCTGCGGTTCTCCAGTGCCTGAGTTATATTCAGCACTGCTCTGCAAAGGATCCTGGTGTGTGTGAGCAGAACCGCAGGCAACATGGGCTTTCTTTACAAGGGCCCTTGCCCAGCACAGGAGTGCCCACAGTTCAACATCATCAGTGTTACGGTAACCTCCGTGAAAAATCAGAATCTTCTGGGGCTAAACATGCTCTGTAAATGCTCCTGCCTGGCTGGTCCCTCCTCTGGAAAGCTTACTGTTTATGCCAGCCAAGTGAAGAGGTCTAGGCAGAAAGAGAGTCCAAGCGATTTCTGCTAGTGAGCAGAGTTGAACCCCTTTTGCACAAGACCTAGTTATCAAGGCAGTAAGGAGTCGAATGCAGATGCTACCTATGAATGACATGCTGCTCCCCTCCCAGGGACTCTCAGGAAAGTCCTTACAAAAGAGAACAGTGGCAAGAGACACACAGCAGCCCAGCGAGCCCACGGTTGCCATTCGCTTCCCTGCCCCTCAGTAAGTCAGAGACATGGCTGGCTGACGTGCTTGGCCGGGGACAAATGTGCCTCTCGGGGTACAGGGAGTGCGGAGCCTCGGGGCTATTCCTTCCTCTCCTCTTGAGCAGATTTCAGCACCATCTGCTCTCTTCTGTCTTTGGAGGAGTCAGCCGGGCACTTTTGTCCCTTCTGGCAAAGCCATGCTGCGTATGTCCCCCATCGGGCGTCAGGCACCCCGAGGCAGCCAGGGAGGATGCGCACTCTCAACCTTGCTCCAGAAAGCTCCCACTGCAGCAGCCCAAGGTCAGTCTTTCTCTCCTCTTCGCTGTCCGCAGCCTGTCCCTCTGGATGAGGCACTCACCAAGGTCGCAGCTGACTCCCAAGGTTGGGTCCAGGCTTTGCTGTGGCCTCTGCAGGAGGCGATGGGAAGGGGCTGAGCCTGGGAAGGGACCTTCCCTGTACCGCTCACTCCCCAAAAGGGCCCACAAGCAGCACCAAGCCCTCAGGGGAGAGCAGCAGCGGCAGGAGGAGATGTGGGGCAGCCATGGGGCTCCCTGACCTGGGAACTGCTCCATGGGATTTTTCTTTTCTCTGCACATGTGAAGTATCTCCCCGCTAAACACTCCTGGACAATCCCTGGCCCGGCACCAGCCGGAGGGAGACCAGAGGAGCTGCAAAATTTAGGGGAGGAGAAGTGGGGAGGCTTGCTGATGGCAGGCAGCTTGCTGGGACATGCTGCCTCAAACCTCACGGCCACACCAAGCTCAGGGTAAGAGCTTTGTTGTCTGCCCTCCCCTCCTAAAATCATACCTGCCACTGGGCTGGCTGGAGCCTGTCCCGGGTGGGAGTGAGCCGAACCCCTATGTCCAGGTGAGTTACGTCGTTGTGTCCCCTCCGAGCAAGGGTCCCACAGCTGCGTCTCCTGTGGGAGCTGTGCGGCTGCTCCAGCTCCTGCACAGTGCGGCTTTGAGACTGCTGCTGTGCCAGGCTCGTCCCACGGGATGGCACTGCCTGCTCAGGAACGGGCAGCCAGGCCGGCGCTCCTGGCAGGCATAAATTCAGTAAATTAAACGGTGGTGGCATATTCTGATTGACAGGTCCCTAGAGAGCAAAGTCTCTTGTTTTCTCCATCCCCGAGGGGATGAGGAGCAGCAGGAGCAGCAGCAGCAGAGAAAACCCTTTCCCAAGCCCAGCGCTTTGCCCTTGCGGATCTGTTTCTGGGACTCAGCCCATACCCGTGTATCTTGACCCCTTTGCTGAAGCTGCTGATGCCGGGCCAGCCGGCTCCTTCACTGCGGACTTTCCGCAATGTCAAGAGCCGACCGCTGCGGAGGACGCCAAGGACGCCTCATCTGAGCCCTTGTTGCACACACGAGCCATTGCACCCTTGTCGCTCCGTGCCTGGGGTGCAAGGCCCGGAGGTTTCAATAAAGGGCAAGCGAAATGAGGCCAGCAGGGTTTGGCGTCATTCGCACGTTACTCCTCTCTGTGGTGTAAAACCGGCACAAATGACAACACTCTGCCAGAACGGTTCACGTCTGCGTTGGCTCTGCCGGAGCCAGTTCAAAGCTGGGATTTCCAGCCCGGGAAGACGAGGGCTGGGCGAGCACCCAGCCGCCAGTCTCCTGGCTCTGCTGCTGCTCCTGCGGGAAGCAGCGTGGCCCATCGGGGTCCTGGCTCCTCTGGCGGGGTCCTCACTGCAGCTTCATGCCCGGCAGGTCCTCAGCACCCCTCTACCAGCCTTGGTAGAGGGCTAGTTGATGGCTTTAGGATGGAGTATCCACCATGGACACTGGGACATCACAGGTGCCTGCCCTACCCTTGTGGGCACAGATCCCCAGGAAAAGGTCTTTTGTCCTGGGGACAGGTCTCTGTCCCCTCTCCTGGGCTGGAGGGCAGTTTCTTCTCTCCATGTGTCATTTTGGCTGCACGGCTGCTCTGGAGCTCTGTGGAGCCACCAAAATGTGGTGCGGTTGTGCTCGATTTGGTCAGGACTTCTTGTAAATGCCTCGCCTGGGTGAGGAGCAGCGTAGTGGGCAGCAGCTGCCAAGGGGTCCAGCTCCATGCCTCAGCTTAGCGAGGGGGATGACTTGTTCTCTGCTCTTGGAGGGAAAACTCAGGCTGGTGGCATTTAATTCATATCCCCTTAATCTGTATAGGTCCTTGGCTACTGTTAAAATTTACCCTCCCTCTGCCTCCCTTCCCTACCAAAACTGTTGCCTCTTCTTTCTGTCTCTCCCGGGGGTGTCCAGAAGGGTGTGGGGAGAGGAGGGGAGAAGCTCCCAGCAGCTGGAAGGCACCCGGGGAAGGGATGCCGAGTCGTCTGGAGCCACCTCTACCCTCGGACAGACCTCCGGGACATTCAGCTGGCCTGTCCTTTGCCAGCCTTGCTCACCTAGTGGCTTTCGTTACGTTGACTGTACCTCGTCACTGACCCCCTTTCTCCATCAGCTCTCCTTCTCGATCCTCTCTCCATCCTTGGCCTCAGTGCTTGACCTTTGAAAGGTGAGATATGTGCCTGCCTTCCTCCCCCGTGTCGGTCCTCACACGCAAGCAAGACAGTAGGCTTGTGTGTCTGACGCTTGGCCTCTCTCTGTAGTCATTTGGCACAAAAAATTATCTGCAGAGAAAAGTACTGGGCTCCGTACCTGGGTCTTAATTTCCTCCCTCACCAAACCATTATTACTAATTACCACTTCTAGGTGTTTAAACCATTTCAATGATGCTGTTAAATGCCCGGCGTTAATTTAATAGCCAAGTATCTGGGTTTCCCCACATGCGGAGCTCTCAGAGTGTCTCCCACAGAAGCAAAACCCAGCCAGCCCTGGCTGTGGTCCATACGAGAGAGGCAGCAGGGGAGCGGTGAGCACATGTTAACAGCAGACCAGCGCCAGGAGCTGGGCATTACTCAGCAGGAAGCGCTCCCTTGCCCCGTACCGTCCCCCAAAGGGAGCCCCCTCTTCAGCCATGCTGCTTCCGCAGCGAGGGAAAACCTGGCACCGCTCCCAGTGTGGGCCGGCATCCCTTGGGCAGAGCGTACCCTCTCGAGCTCGGATCCATTGCCAGAGCCATCCTAGGGGATTGCTCCATCTGAGCGGGGCAGCACTCTCCCTGGCAGATGCCCTGCCTGCCTTCCACCCATCCCCGGCCAGCACTTGAGAGTGTGTCCTCAGATTTGGAGGGGGGGCTGTCAGAAATCGGCCCCATGCAGGGGTGGGCGCTGCTTTCCTCCAGCACCTGAAAGCAGGGAACGGCCATGGCCTCTAGAGAGGTCCCAGGGCTGGGGCGCGACGGGGACCTGGCTGAAGGCATCACACCAGACTTTGCCTGCTGCATCTCTGCTCCTGCTACACTGCAAAGGGCCTGCTGGCTCTCCTCCCCCACTGCTGGGGCTTGGGACTGGGGCAGGGGGACTTTTCCAACCCAAATATTTTAACTGACCTCTCAGTCACAAGTCTCCAGCACGCCCAGGACCTCAGTGGTTGTGCTGCGGAGGAGAAGACCCTGGTGCCCTGCTCACCCCTGGTGTATCCAGGGCCTGCCGGAGCACACAACCAGCACTGGGAGAGGCAAGCAAGTGGCATGGGGAGCACTGAGACCCAGGAGGGGCACAGAGTAACGTTTTAGGGTCTCGCACCCACACAAGTGTTAATGCACCCTGGGAGAGAGGGGGAATTAATTAGTTAATGTTTGTAAAGTGCTTTGAACATGACAAGTGCTGTATAAGTGCTGAGTATTAGTATTAATTATTATGGCATGGAAGCTGGCCCCGTCTGAGCACCATTCCCCAGGCCTAATTTCAGGCCGGTGCTGTTTCCCTGCCTCTCCCCCTCTGTTGCCCCATCCTGTAAAAGCCAGAAGAAGGGGAGAAGCAGAGAGGAAGAAGTAAGAGCATCTGCACCCTGCGAGGAAGGAGCACGTCATGGAGTCGTGTAGGGGGCTGAGCCATGCACCACCTCCTCTCCGGGCAGGGCATTGTGCGGGCAGTGGAGCTGCATCTCCCCAGTGCCCCGCTGGCATGGAGGGGGACGAGGGAGCACCCTCTTGCCCCCAGCTCTGCAGCAGGCCAGGGTTGGAAACATCGCAGGGATAATGGAGAAGGTGCGCCGGGGGGTTCTCCAGCTCATCCCACCCATCCCTGGGTGGGGGCACCCAGCACTGGTGGCGGCTTCAGAGCCAGGCAAGGGGATGAAGAGGGGGTGAGAAGGTTTTGGGGTCTGTGAGCTAGACAGGGCGGGGAGGCGGCTGTGTCCTAGATGTGCGTGTGGCAGGGTCGGGAGCTCCCCGGCGTCCCCCGGAGCCGGCGCCTGGCCTGCTTTGCTGCCTCTCCCCTCCTCGCGCCCTCCTTCTTGGCAAGGCTGGTCCCAGGAAGGGTCCCCGGAGGAGGAGCAGAAATGGGGCGGCGAGTGCCCCCAATTACCTCAGCAGTGAAACATCCCACCGGCTGGCCCATGAAATCTGTCTGCTGACAGGCATGCTGGGGAGGCGTGGGGTGGGTGTGAGGTGCTACTGGGGCCCCAAAGGAGAGGGGTGAGCTGGAGGGGGTTGGGCTGAATGGGGGGGGCTGGGGAGGGCCAGAGTGGGGACCCACAGGTGCTGGCTGGGGGATCTAGATACTGAGCACCGGTATCAATCTGTGCGAGGTGCATTGGGCGATGGGGAGGACTGCGGTGCTGTGATTGCACTGCAACCCATCGGTGTCTGCTGGGACACCTGGAGCCGGGTATGCCTTCACCCCACTGCCTCCCTGCCACTGCCGAATTAACCCCCCTGGTCCTACTTGCTCATTCAGCTCGTAGCCTCGCTCGCCCACCATGGGTCAGACCCTGGCTGCACTTTGGAGGGGCTTTGTCACTCAGGTGGCTGCCCTTCCCCGTCACCCCTCCGAGCTGGTGGTGACAGGGACTGGTGGGGATCCTGGTCCGCTCCAGAAAGCCATGGAGGGTTCTATGGCAAGCGGGAGCCCAGCGGAGGGCGAGGGGATCTCGGCGAGTTGGCACCCCTGCCGGTGGTGGGGTGGGAAGTGAGGGGACACGCCGGGAGCCCGGTCCCCTTTGCGGGGCTCTCACCTCCCTGCCCTGCTGCCACCTCACCCGTTTCTGGGTCTGCAGCTCCGGCTGTAAATAACCCCCCACTCCGGGCTCTGACGCCGAGCATTTCCACCAGCCAGCCACTGCCAACCCAGCTGCTGAGGAAGTCGCCAGAAATCCTATGAGTGGCTGAACAAAACCCCAAAACGACGTTTGGGCCCACTTTCTTTTCTCTTTCCTTTTTGAGCCCTCGAGCCTGTGTGAATTCTGAGCTCGCTGGCGGTTCTCGGCTTGCTGCCATGAGAGCTGCTGTCTTTGGGTGGGAGTTGGGGCATCAGCCCTTGTGGTAACACCACCCCGGGAGGAACGGGACAGGAGGGGCGATGCTGGGGGCTAAATGGGAGCTGGAACAGATGTTTTGGAGGGCAGCAGGGAAAGCTAGCACGTGTGACTTGAGTTTACCCGCACTTACTTTAAAAAAAGTTGTGGCAAAGCCCTCTCCTCTTGCCTCGTCCTTCCTCCTTGTATCTCGAAGACCAGCTTGAGAAGAGCAGTTGAAGCAAGACTGTCCGCTGAATTGCCTAAGAGGACAAAACTATCCGCAATAGTCGACTCCCTTGCTGGGTTTCCAGGTACTCCTCCGGCACAGCGGGACAATAAATCCTCCCCAATAAATGCACATAAACGAGGACCAAGTTATAAAAAAAAATCTTTATTTCATGTACCAGGATTTTTTTTTTTTTTGTCATTTTCTCTTTTTAAAATTTTTTTTCTTTTTAACAGTCTGAAAAAAACCACAAAATAAAGAAAATGGAGGTTGGTTTCTTGTACTGGTTTGAGCTGGACATGAGCAACACCCTTGGAAAAAAGCTTCCCCGCCAGCCCTCGCCTCCCGCACGCGCTCTCCTGGCGCGCTCCCGTGCTCTCCCCTTCCTGCCCGGCCCCGGGGGCGCGCTCGGCCCTGTGAATGCTCCCCAGCTCCGCGCGGCGTCGGGCGGGCGAGGGCGGCTGGGGATGGAAACCCCAACGCCGCCCTTCCTCCACGCCGGGGTCTGGGAAACCGGCTTTAACTTATTCCTTGGGGGGCGTCGGAGGCCGGGGGGGGTGTTCACCTGTGAATCTTTTTTAAAGGGCTGGGGGTCATGGGAGGGGATTTCAGCAGTGGGGGCGTCTGGACACCCAGCCAAGCTGCTTGCATCCTCCTCTTGCCCTGTGATGCCGGTTTTGGGGGTGACCCCCTCCCAGTGCTGCCCCCCGCCCTGCCCCAGAGCAGGGAGGGGGGGTTAAAGCAGTGGGGCGGGGCAGTGCAGGGAAGATCAGGCTGCTTTTAAGCAGAAACCCTGCTGGGACCCAAAGCAGGGGACTGCATGGCTCCTAGAACTGGAGCAGCAGGAATGGGGACAGAAAAAAGTCGAAAAGTGGGTCTGAGCTGCCGAAGGGCTCGGCGGCGCCATCCTGCAAACCCTCAGCCTCGCGCCTGCCCAGGGCGCTGCCGCTTTTGGGGAGCAGCCCTAACAGGGGCCCTGTCCTTGCCCCAGGCTAGCCAGCGGCTCGCAGGGTGTCGCAGAGGCCTCCCTGGCCCCACGCTCCCCTGCCACCGCCTCCCCTCCTGCCTGTATCTGCAGCAGCCATCGCGGGGGGAGCTGGATTAAAAGCGGTTTCTGGCACCCCTGGTGCCCCATTCCCCCAGCACAGCAGGGAAGGAGGGGGCCGTGGCCAGGCCAGGGGTCCCGGGGCGGGATGGCAGGGGCCCAGCTTGCCTCGCCGCTGCGGATGAGACTGCAGCGAACTGGGACCGCCCAGCGAAGGGGGGACGAGGACAAAACCCAGCGGGCGTGGAGACGCCCATCGGCCTCGCACCTCTGCCTTGCATCGCCGCCGGGACTCAGGGGGGCTCAGGCCCGGAGCGGAGGGCTCCCTGGGATGGGAGCTGGGGGGGTACATGTGTCAAGGCCAAGCAGCCGGCGGCCGGCTTTGGGTCAGGGCAGACTGGCTGTGCCCAGGGGGGGGACGACAGGAGCAATTTCAGGGGGCGGCTGGGTGGGCCTTGCCGTGCTCCCACACGGCTGCAGCCCCACTGGCGGGACCTAAGGGGGGGCCGGGCAGATTTGGGAGGCGCGTGGCGGCCCTGAGGAGCCTCCGGAGCATTCACAGGAGAGCGTGCGCGCACCTGGGCACGCGTGTGCACGAGTTCCGCCCCCCCCGTCGGCACGCTGCCCTCGGCTTTGGGCTGCCGTGTCCCCCCCAGCCTGCGGCATCCTGAAGGGATGGGAGCCCCGGTTCCCTCCACCAGCCCCCCGCCCTCTGCCTGCGCCTCCCACCCCGCTCCCCGCTGTCTGTTCCTTTTTTTTTTTTCACAGTTTAAAGCTGGAGAAAACAAAAATGAAAAGAAAAAAAACCTATCTGTTTTTCTTGCAAGTAAATCCACTTATTATATTTACATTTATTTATAGCTGTTGTTTTATTAAAAAAATTGCCACTTTTTTTTGTTAAGAAACCTTTTTTTGTCCTTTTTTTTGTCTGTGTGTGTGTGTGTGTCTTTATTCACTGTGTCTGTTTGCTTTTTGCACTGTCACCGTTAACCCCAGGGTCCCCAGGGCCGGGAAAGCGGGGACCCCCCCCGGAGACACTGCGGAGGGGTAACTCAGCTCCTGCGCTCCCTAGGGACAGGAGTCATTCTTAACCCCTATGGACCCGTGGGGGATGAGCGGATCCCCACGGATCCCGGGGGAACGGAGCAGGTCGCGGTTGACCCCGGCATCCCAGGATCCTCTGTAACCGGCCCAAGGACACCGAAGTCGCTGCCGGCCGAACCCCTGTCCCCTGTCCCCCGAGGAGCCCATGCTGGGCTAAAGGTAAGTGGGAAACAAACTGTAAAATTAAAGAATAAAATCCCCCAAAATCCAAAGAACTGCCTCCTCCTCCTCCTCCTTCTCCTCCCACTTGATTTATTGTCATTTGTTATTCCTTGGTTCCCTTTTATTTTTTTTTTAAGTCTGTTTTTATTAAATGTTAAAATAATGGTACATGGGAAATCATGCATTTTCTTTTAAATTTATTTCTATTTTTTAAATCTCTCTCGGTTTTAAAGTTTTTCTTTTTTTTCCTTTTTTCTTTTTCTTTTTTTTTAAAGAATTTTTTTCACTGTTGTCTCTTTCCTCGCGTTTCCTTTTCATTTGTTTGTGTTTTTGTTCGCTCGCTTGTTTGTCTGCGTATCTGCTTGTTCGTTGGTTGTTTTTTTGTTGGTTTTTTATTTGTTTTTGTTGTTTTTTGTGGATTTTTTTTTTTTTTTTGCGTTGGGAAGGTCCCCACCCCCCCCAAGGGGCGCTTCCACCTTCTCCTTCCCACCCCCTCTGCTGCTCCCGGCCCCCTTCCACCCTCCCCACCCCGCAGCCCACCCCGTCTCCTCCTGCCTGCTCCTGCCCCATTTTCAGCTCCTGGCGACGGCTTCATACCGGGGTGGTCCGGCGGTTGGCTGTGTTGGTGTGGATAGAGTCCTTGTTCTCTTTCTGGATACAGTTGTGAACCTGGAGGAAACTGTTATCCCTGTCGGAGTTGTAGGTGGCGGTGGGGGTGGTGGTTGCCTTCAGCGGGTCCCTGGTCAGGGTGTACATCGAGATCTCTGTTGATGGGAGGGTGTTGAACCCTTTGATCCCGACGGGAGAGGCATCCCTGGAGTGTGAAGGCTCGGTGGAGCGGGAGCTGGAGCGGCTGCGTCTCTGATAGCGGTACCGGTAGCTGGGGATGCGGGTGATGGCGGAGGACTGGAGGTAGTCCGTGGCACGAGCGTTGGCACGCAGCTGTTTGTGCCGGTCTATGAACATGTGGACGGCCAGCACTCCCACCATCTCGGCTATAATGAAGGACAGGGCCCCGAAGTAGAAGGACCAGCCGTAGGAGTAGCTGTTCTTCTTGGAGTCGCTCTTGGAGGGGTCTCCAGCGTTGGCTGATATGTATACGATGATGCCAATTATATTACTCAGACCTGCCAGCCGGCCGGCGGGGGAGAGAGAGGGAGATGTCAGGAGGGTCACACAAGGCAGTGGTGGGGGCCGTGGGGTTAAGCCCCTGCCCCCGGGAGGTGGGGAAGGGAGGGCCCCCAACCACCCGTCCCCTCCCGGTGGGCAGCTTCCCTTGGGAAACCCGGGCAAGACCCTCCTCACGTGCCTGCTGCATCCCTGGACTGCACTCCCGGCTGGTCCCTAAGAGGTGCCGGACGTAGGGAAACCCTCTCACTCCAGCGGCTCCCAAGCAGCAGGAAAGCCCCTGCCTGCAGGGTGCTGCTGCCTGCCTCTGCCAGGCGAGCAGGCAGGGCGGAGATGCATCCTTGGGAGGCTGATTTCACCCCAAATAAGGCTCATCAGGGCTGGGAAACAAACGCGCTCCTGCCTAGGCAACCGTGCCCCTGCAGGATGCCCCGGCTGGACAGCCCCCCCACCCCCTGAAGCCCATCTCCGGGGTGTCAGGCCCTGTGCATCCCTTTACCTGCGGACACGAAGAAGATGCCGGCACTAAGGATGATGTTGTGTCGGGTTTTGTAGAACTCGCTGGCTGCAATGCAGAGTCCACCCATGAAAAGCAGAATCACACTCAGGATCGGGAAAATACTAGAGGCTCTAACAGCCCCTGCGGAGGAAAGAGGGAGAGAGGCAGAAAGAACAGCACAGGTGTGAGAGAGAGGAAAAAGGGGCACGAAAACGGTGCCGGGGCGAGGGGACGGGGGGACGCGAGCATGTTTTGTGGGTGGGGGTGAAGGGGAGAGACAGAGGGCAATGTGCAGGCGGGAGGTAATTCAAGGAGGGATAAAGGCGGTGGGGGACGGAGGGAGGGAGAGAGAAACAAAGAGTGTCAGAAAAAGAGAGCGGTCCCAAGCAGCTCTCCCGCGCCCTGGCTGCTGGTGCTGCTGCAAAGCTGGTGGCCCGGCACAGGGAGGCGGAGGGGGCTGCGGGGCCAGTGGCTGAGCTGGGAGCCTGCCCCCCCTCACGCTGGCTTTTCCTCTGCTTTTGGGGGGACTACAGGCTGGAGGGGGAGCACTGGCACCATCCAGCTTCTCCTCCTGCAGGACGCTGCCGCTCGAGCCCGCTCTTCAAAGAGCAGCAACCCAAATGCTTCCTACAGAGCTGCTCAATCTCGAATCCTCCCGAAAGGACCTGAGCATCTCAAGGAGAGATTTTTTTTTTTTTTAGGGCTGGGAAGGAGCTCCTGGTGCCATGCACTGCTCTGCGGCTGCAGTGAGGACTGAGAAGTGAAAGTCCCAGCCCTGCGCGCTGAAACACGGGGCTTATCCTAGGGATTGAACGACTGGTCTCCTTCCAGAGGGCAGTGATGTGTTTGGATGTGCCAGCTCCCACACACGCACCCTCTCCATCGGTCGATACGGGAAGAGCTCAGCCAGCAGAGGGCAATGGCATAGATGCACGCATATGCTCATACGCGCGTGCAAAACATACCCCAAAGCTTCTGGGGGCACCCTCTCGTATTCATGCAGCAGAAGGCCAGGGCTGTGTACATGCACACCTGCGCACACATGCACGCACACGCACACACTGCTCGTGGGCTGTTCAGTGGGTACCAACTGTCTGCCTGAGTTCGTGTTGCCAATATTCATATTTTTTAACTAAGAAGGCCTTCCCTCCTCCCTTCCCAAGAGGAAATAAGCTGTTCAAGTGTGAAATGAAGCCTTGCTTGATAAAGAAAGGTATCAGACAGGCTGGTGCAATTCTGCTTGTGGAGCAAAGATCTGGAAGGGGGGATGAAAGCTAATCCCTCCTTGCCTGCAAGAATGAACCCTGCTGAAGCAAGCACAGGACTTTTTCCTAAGCAGGCAGAGACCGTGCTTCAAAGACCCTGTTGGTATCAGGATCCTACCAGGCACAAACAATTGGCTCTTTGAGGGGGGCCCTAGCCCACTGCCTGTGCATGGGGAATGAAAAAGGCAGGGAGAAACCTTTCTTGCTTCCCAGTTCTGCCTGGCTGTGTTTCAGGGAACAGGATAGTGATAATAACCATCTTAATAGCTTCTGGAAAGCAAGTCGGGATTTGACAATGCGAAGCTTAAATGGCAGTAAGCAAACATCAAGCAGGCATCCGCTGTTCAGAGGGTTTCTAGAGGGGTGCTCGGTCAGTCCTGCAGCCTGGCCCTGACCACATCGGTTTTATCTGGGTCTTAATTCTGAAATTCATGTCTGTTGGGAGAACACAAAGTTGCCGGCTGACACGGGGAGCTGCGGGCGTTATGTGATGGGGGAGGACAGCAGCCTCGCTCAGCCCCTGCTTTCTGCCCCTCAGGAGGACCATGCCAGCAAGAGAAGGACAGAATCTCATCCAGTCTTTCTGGGTCCAGAGCCTTTGGTCTAAAGAGAAGGGGACTCATGATGGTGTTCGGATGTTCCCTTGTATCATGTCTACTCTCTAACTCGAGTGTCCTCTAGCAAAGAAACACAGGGATGCTTCTGCTTCCTCTCTGACAACAGGCATTTGATTTCAAAAAGCCTAAGAAACCTTATGTGGATGTCTGGCAGAAATAAAGTCTGAGCCCTTCTAGCCAGGCTATGGGCACTGCCCCACAATTGTCCTGGTCCCCTGAATGAGGGAATCGCCTAGTCTAATACTAATAAACCATTTCCTAGCTGTTCTTGCCAGTACCGCCAGGCATTGCCCATGCAGAGTGTCCAGGGGCTCTGGTTTGGCAGAAGTCCTGGGAAGAAGCTGTTCAGTGGGGTCCCTCTACAGTCAGGTCTAAGCCAACAGAAATCCCACTTCCCTCAGGATTGACCCAAGTAGTCCTTTATTGACTTGCCAAATCCCTCTTTGAACCTGGTTCTTTCTTAAAAAGGGCTCTACCCTAGGGACACCGTCACATCCTGACATTGGGCCAATTTTTGTCTTCAGATCTTGTTCCCTCTGAGGGAACAGACCCATCCTTCTTGAGATGTTCGCCCCCTTCCCCCAACTCTTCTTTCTGAAGCACAGCTGATGCTGCAAGCAGCTTCCGTGCTCCCAAACAACTCTACAAGAGCTGGTTTGCCCTCAGAGGCAGCCTGCACCGTTGCTGTGCCAAACCAGATCAAACCCCAGTCTTCAGCTCTGCCGTTCAGGAGCCACGCAGCGATTAAGAGACTGATGCTGCAGAAAGGCATCTGAAAGGAGCAATCTCCCTGGGTTATTTACAATTTACAGTGGATGAAGAACTGTTTGAGAAACCAAGAGGCAGCAGCATAAGATCCACCTCTTTTCACATACAAATGAGCCTCACAGAGCCTAAATTATCTCTCTCATCTCTGCCGCAGGGCTGGGTCTCCACATCTGGCTTGGAGCACACCCGGATGACAAGGAGCTATTCTGAAAGACTCCCGGCCTTTGGAGACCTCTGATGCTTAACCTTGGGAGGTCAAAAGCTCTTATCTCAGATTTCTGAAGAGAGAAGATCTCTTCTCGTGATGTCGAAAGGTGTTGGGCTTGTGGAGGGAGGGCAGGATAGCAAGGTGGGGACCTAAGAGGAGGAGTGATCCCTGTTCATCTGTGCTAACGGAAGAGCAAGCTCCTGCTTCTGGGGCAGGTGGAAATGCTGACTTGTGATCAGGGAGGGCAACACATGATGTGGATCTGCCCTGCTGGCCAGGCTGCCTTCCCTGTCCCCATGTGCAAAGCGGTGCGAGCTTCACCCACACGTCCCAGGCTGGACTCAGAGCTCAGGTTAGGTTTCTTTATGGAGATGCCATGTGCCTGGGGTACGGCACCTCTTCCAGGGCGCTCTGGGTGAGCACGAGGTCTTTTCTTCAAAGGGCTCTGACTGTCCTTACTCCTGCTTCCTGTTCCCATCACTAAAATCACTAAAAACATCAAGGATCACATCTGCAGCCTCTGTAGGCAAGTGGTGTTTGGGGAAAGGTGAAGACAGAAATAGGTGCTCCTCGGACACAATCCAGCTAATTTCTTAAATCTGGTGCAACTGGAGTATCAGGTAAGGAAATACAAACATCCTCTGCTTTAGGAGGACACACACACACACGCACAGACACTCACACTGCTCCAGCTAGCCCAGTCCTGACTTTATGCCCACTCAGCAGCTCTCCAATAGATTTGAATTAAGGCTCTGGATTTATATTGTAATTAATTGCTGTTATTAAAAAATGCCACTGGTTGTTACTATGAGTTCGAAACTTGCACTGTCTCATGGGCAGGGCCCCAGGGAGGTTAGAGCGGAGCCATTTTTGGGGAGTGGTGAGGCTCTGGGGTTGCCTCCTCTGGCCTGCTGAGCTTCACAGGTCCCAGTGCCTCCACCACCCTACCTTCAGAAAGCAAAAGGCACCCGACGCTAGCACCTACGAGCCATTGCAAGGAGAAGAGCCTGCAGACTTACGGAGGAAATATTCTGCTGTATCGGCTTCATAATCTGCATCCTCAGGGAAGTGATCAATTTGCTTACACAGACCTTTAAAATTCCCTAGGGAACAAGAGAAAAAAAGAACAAATGAGAACACTGAAACCTGCCTCGCAGGAAAAGCTACCCTCTGCATCGCCCTTTGTGCCCGCCCTGCCTTCCTCCCAGGCAGCACGCCCGCTCGTGTATGGATGCCCGTTAAATGCCCAGGTACTCTTCTCGCACACTCGCACACGTATCTCCCTCTTATTTGCACAGGAACATGGGATTTACCGCCTGGATCCAGCCTGACGCCCACCTAGCCCAGCGCCCCTTGCTCAACGGTGGAGAGCACCAGAGGCTTTGGCTGGCAGGTATGACTCCTGCTGCAGACGGACAGGAGAGCACTGCCCGCCACTGCGGGAGGTGGGATGGGTAGAGGAGCCAGAGACTGGGTCATGCTGCAAAGTGTGCTGTGTATGGCGGGATGATCAGGTTTGGGTGGAAAAGCGTTTGTTTCTCTCAGCTGTGAATTTGCTGCCTATTCATTTCATGGGCAGGATACATCCTGTTGTTTTGGTGCGGTACGAGAAGAACAGAAGCTCTTAATCTACTTTCTCCGTGTGACTGCTTGTTTTTGCGTACCTTTATCAGGCCTCCTCTTCTGTCCTCTCACAGACTAAGGCTACAAGAAGCTTGGTGCAAGTGTGTGTATGCAGCTCAGCAGCAAAACACCCTTTGCACTGGGGGAGGAAAATCTTCCGCCATAAGTGAGGGAAGCTGGGATGGTCACCCTCAGTTTCATCAGGCTGGTTTACGTACAGGGCCTTCTGCTAGCTTTAGTCTTGAGGCACCCTTTTTCACACACTCCACGACCAGCAAAGCCATCCCAGCAGGAGGCCAATGACATCTTCCCAGTCTTTTGTCATCTGGGATGTCTACCAGGCTCTTATTTTTGTCATTCATGTCTCTCTCTTGAAATCAGGAATACTACTCCAGAGACGTAATCCTTAAACCACGTCATCATCATGACCACTGGTTGACTAGTATCTCAAAGGATCAGGTTGCTCATGCTGGTACAGGGGTGACCATGTGGAAGGCAATTTCATTATACCTCCTGGGGTTCCCCCAAACTTTTTCTCCCGCCTTCCCTTACATTTCCCTCTGGACACTTGCACTGGCTGGCCATTAACACAGAACTGATGGACATAATCTATCTAGAAAGGAGGAATGCAGTGTCCGCATGAGGTGCATGGATAGGCATGGTGATCCCATGGGCCCTCTCACCAGAGGTCAGCCACCAAAGTGGCTCAGGCTGACTGAGCCCTCAGCAGAAGAGTTTGGAGCCCGAGTCTGGAGAGTGACAAATGCTGTGGCAACCTGGGAAAGCCGCCTGCCACTCTGGCCCTGAGCCCAGCCGCTGGTCCAGCTGGGTGTGCAGGATGAGGGGACAATGAAGCCACCACACTTGTGGTTGTTGCCTCTGGGAAGGGCTGCTTGTGAGGAACCCAGAGCTCTTCCAGGCCAACCCTACCCAGGCTGACACCTGCAAGGACCATGTCAGGTCCCTGAGTCATGTCTTGGAAGGTTTATTCCAAGATGAATTCCAATGATCTCTCAGGTATTTGGGAATAACTGGAAGAAGGACCAAGCTCAAAGGATTGCCCCTGGAGGAAGGAAGGGGGGAAGGCCAAGCCTTGCTGGAGCAAGGTTTGGGATGCTTTGGGACGCAGTGCTGATCAAATAGCTGTAGAAGGCAGGTAGGTGGGTTCCTCTAGGTCAGCCCCCAAGCTCGGCTCCTTCTGAATCCAGTTGGCTTGTGTCTGATGCTTCTGAGATACCTACCGCCTTTAATTACTCGTTCAAAGAGCTTCCATGAAGAGGCTAGAGACAGCAGAGAGTGTCTGCTGCGTGTGCATGTAAGAGGTAAGTAATAGGAGAAGAAAGTAGGAACAAAGCCTCTCCATGTACCTCTGAAGTGTTATTCCCACATTGAAACTGTGGGTTATAAAAGGAGGTTATTAATCACCCATCCCCAATCCAGTTACCTCATTCAAGAAGTGTCTGCTTCTCAGCCATGGCTCTTCTGGAAGGAAAGCTTCATAGCCAAGCAAATTCCCTTGCCACACTCCCACCCTGCTACTTGCCCACTTAAATACCTGTGAGGAAGGCAGATACAGCATGAAGGGGGTCCTTTCCCTTGCTTGCCCCTGACTGCCTGGGGCCATCTGCCTGTGACAGACGAGCAGCTCATCACCCTGGTCCTTTGGCTGCAGTCACTGCTGTACAGTGCACGTGAACACTGCCACTCTCCAGGGTACCAGGGAAGTCTCCAGCCTCAGATTTCAGCTCCTTGCTCAGCAGATCCTGAACGCTGGGTGCCTCCTGCCCGTACACGCTGGGGGAGCAGGCAGAGCCTGCGTGCACCTCCCAGGCGAGGCTCCTGGTGCACAGCCAGCGCCCCCCCAGTTGGAATCAGCCAGGGAGGGAAGAGGCACTGCATCTGGAAACCACCTCACTCTGTGCCATCCTTTCCCTGCTTCCTCTCTTCTCCCTCTCCCCAGCTCCGTTTCTTGCTGTGTTTGAGCCTGATTAATTCCTATGTGAAGAATCAAGCTGCTTGGGAAAGATGCTGCATCTTGTGCAGGGTGTCTTTTATATGGATTTGTGTGGGATAGCTAGTTAGAGGTTCAGCCGCTTAGGCAGGGTGAGGGGACATGCAGACTCTTTGAAAATCTGCTCCTGGTGCTGAGTGTCCAAAAGGCCTTGCTGATCTGGCTCAGCAGGGTGCTTGGCCACTGGGGTGTCCAGCCTTGGCTTGCTTAAAATTCTGTGGCATTGAGGAGCTGCCCTTCACCGCAGGCTGATATGCTGCACCAGGCTGATCCCCCTCCCTGGCTCAAGCCTGCTGGGGTTCATGAGGGCAGGGTGGGCAGCGTTGGTCCCACTTTAGCCCCTGCTTTGTCTGTGCTCAGCACAGAGCGCCGTGACTCTGGATACTGACGATTTGCCTGTGCTACCACACCCTCTCCTCCGATGCCTCCTAGCTCCTCTGGGCGATGGATGGGGAAAGGATGCAGAATTTAGGTCATTAATGCGCTAACTGGGAATATAAGAGAACAAGATTCAGTTTTTGCTCTGCCACAGGCATGCTGTTAAAACCACTTCTTCTCTTTGCCTTAGAGTCCCACCCTGTGAAATGGGGGTGACAGCACCCCTCTGCCTCGTGCCGTACGTGGACATGTTAAAGAGGGCATGGTGTGGGTGCGCTGGTGCCAGCGGCTGTGCAAGCGCATGGAGTAGGTGAGCGATGGATGGCGGCGGTTCAGAAACCTGCTTGGTGCAGGGAAGGCCTCGATGTCACTTCTTACGCCAAGGTCACTCACTCGGCAATTCTCTGACGGACATCTGTGGCCTGCTGAGATGGTGCAGCAGCCTCCCTGGCACCTGTGCTGGTGGAAGCGCCGCGGCCACACGCGGGGAGGGGGATGGAGCAGCTCAGCAGCGCTGCTGAGGTCTGACACAACAGCCTTTTCCCGTGCTGCACATGCGGTTTGCAGAGCCAGGGAGGGAAGAGCCATGTGCCACCCTATAGTTAATACTCCTGAATGCCTGAGCAAGAGCAAATCATTATTTGGGAGGGCGTGTAGGGCTCTGGGAGCCCCTCAAGGGAGTAAGAGCAATGTCTCTGTACTTGTGTCCCTTTGCCCTTCCCATTCTTCCCATCTTGAGCTATTTCATGCTACGAACCCTGAAACAGGCAGGTGTTGAGCCTGAGAACAGGCTTCTCCTGCACACCTCTCTGAGAAACTTAAGCCACACGCTTCCACATCCTCCCTGCAGCTCTCCCAGTGCAGTTCGGGCTCTCCTCTCATCCTCTTTCTCGTGCTCACCCGCCAGATCTTCCTCCTGTTTCTCAGTCCCTCTCATTCATCGCAGCCACCTCCCTCTCCCTGGCATATCGGTGTGGGCATCCTTCGAGCAGCCTGCTGTGGCATGTGCAGGCTGCGAAGGAGGCGGGGAGGAGCTCTGACTTGTGTCAGGACAGAAAGGCTGGGGACGCCCAGGTCTGTGGAAAATCACAGAGCAGCCCCCAAGTCCTTTGGGTATTACTGGGAGTCCTTAGATGAGATCCCCACCGTTTGCTTGTTGCCTGCCCAAGCTTTGGAAGATGCAGTCTGGAGGAGCTAGGACTGGTGCAACAGGCACCACCCCAGTGCCTGGACCAGGACAGAGGCTGCCCAGCTGGGGCATTAAGGGCAGAGACAACCTGCCATACTGCCAAGAGGGACTGAATGTCTAAGATGCATGGAAATAAACGTTAACTGCACGTTCAGCCCTCAGAGAGACCTCCTCCAATGCGGCCGGGTCATCGTTCGGGTACATGCTGTCTATCCAGGACAGCTGGCAGCCGTCAGCTCTGCTGCAGCAAGAGTCAGACTGAGTTACCCCCGATGAGAACCTGGCTCAGTATTGTTGGTGATACGGTTTATTTTTGTGCTGCTTTGTGCAGCCCTGTCTCTTTCAGAAGTCTCGCTTGCCTGCAGAGTGCAATCCATTGCAAAATAGTAAGTTCCAAAGAATGAAAAGCTACTCCCTTCCTGCGGGGTAGGAACACTTTTAAATGGTCAGGACTGTACATCTGAAAACTGGGAGCCAGAGGCAGAGGAAAAGACATCCAAAAGGAGAGAAGCAGACAAAGAGGGACGAGAACAGAAAGACCTGTTTTCCCAGAATGATTTGTGATATTTCCATTTATGGAAAAAAGCAATCCACTGAAAGCTTTCCTTCAGTCTCACTCTCTAATTTAGCAAAGGTTTTGGCATGATGGCTTCTAGAAAAATAAATAAAGGGGGCTGGATATAGCTGTTGTCTCTAAAAGCTCAGAAAGATGGCTTGGTGTTGGCCAAGGATTCAGTACCTCTTTCCGCCACACGCTGCCTGTATCAGTTTAGGCAAGTCACTTAACCCCCCTCTTCTTTCACTCAAAATGGGAATAACAGTATTTCCCTGCCTCAGGGAAATAGCCTGAGGATATTTATATTAAAAATATGAAAGTGATCAGACACTGGATCTTTTGGGCCAGATAATTCTCCCCACCTTCCAGTTCAAACGTAACGTGCTCATCTTTGATGTGACCTTCTCCCAAATAAAACACGAAGGCTGTGCACACGTGAAAGCTCTCCCAAATTCACACTTGTGATTCCTGCCTTAGAAGTAATATTCGTTGCAGATTAAACTAATATTTGCTATCTACCCATGAAAGAAATGTGAGAAACGGTGCACAAAGGGCAGGTAGTCAGACACAAACACAAACATTTCTTTCTGCTCCAGGACCCTGTTTCTGAGCAGAGTCCGTTTGGTACCAGGTGGTGAAATGGGGCTCAGAGCCAGCCTCTGGGCTGGGAAGACAAATTCCACAGCTACGTGGCAAACTGTTGGCGTGTCTTTCTTACACGTATTGGCAAAGGGCTTCCAAACCAGGAGAGAAGGTCTGCTGCCCCTGTCAAAAAACGACACTAGTGACACTGAGTTGTTAATGCCCAACCTGACATGACTTCAAGAGGAAGGAGTGAGGTTTCATGAAGTGCCAAGGGAAGCACAGGAAAAAATGCCCTTAGAAGGCATTTTGATTGCTCTCCACCCTTCCAAGAATGAAGTGCTCGAGAGCACTCATTGTTTTGGGGGATTTGGAGCTGATGAAGAGCACTGTGGCAGGGAGCACAGACAGTGCTCCCGGGCATCTGCTTTTACCCACCTGTGCTGACATGCCCAAAAGAAAGGCTGGCTTTGCAAAAGTGCTCGTTATCCTTCTCGGGGAATCTCTCCATAGATAGCACCTTACAAAAATCAGGCCACCTTTTCACGTGCCTAAGTACACATTTAAAGGCCTTGGTTAAAGTGTGTAGGGTTATACCAGCAAACGTAGCCACTGTGCCACAAGGGATGGTCATTTTGGGGCTTGAGCAGGTGCTGCTCTAGCAGCTCTGACCCTGCACAGCGGCAGGGGATGCTGTGCTAGTGGCAATACCTTTTGACTCAGGCGGGTAATTTTAAGATCAAAGAGTCCACAACTCTCCTTAGGGACAGAGGAACTTTCCACTACAATGTGAAGCTCAGCGGGGCAGCAAATGGGGTCTGCGGGGGTGAGCCTGGGGCAATAGCAGAGATCCCTTGGGAACAAAGGACCATCAGAAGTCTTGCCACCTTCCCATGCAAACGCAATGTGCCTGCTTTGATGTGGTCTTCTCCAACATAAACATGCAGCAGTGCATATGTTAAAAAAAACAAACAAAACCCTAGCAACATAACCAGTATGTTGCATACATAATTCTCTCCCTGGGGAGAGGATAAAAGAACAAACCACATGTGGCTGATATCAAGCCCCATTGCTTAATGTGCCACTGGAAATCATTCAGATATTGTGGTGAAGAAGCCTGTAAAAGAACTGATGCAAAATAGAAATTGATCTTATAGTTATTGAAAGAATATCCCTCCTGCCTACAAGGTAGAACCATTATACCAGCTCTCCTCACCTTATTATTAATAATCATGTTTATTACAGCTGTTGCCAAGGATCAGATGATAAAGGGAGTTCACTGCAGTAAAAACGGTACAAACACTGCCTTACAGACCGTTGGAAGGGGTATATCACAGCGCATTAGCAATGACCAAAGCTACAGCAGTAAAGTGGCCTGATAATACCAATTCTGGGGAGATGACTTTAGTCAGGAGATGGTTAATAAATAGAAAAAGAAATGCAGACATAGATGGGCAGGGGAGAAAAAAGTGGGAGAAGCCAGCATGGGGTAGCACTGAGGAGGAGATGACAAGGTGGAAGGAGAGAGGTAGAGTGAACGGCCACCGAGCACCGGGGAGAGAAGTCCCATCCAAGACAATACCAGGCTTTTTTTCTGCCTTTTTCAGCTCTTACTCCTCACTTGCTCTCTGCAGCCCCCCCGACAGTCACCCGGCAAAGGAGAGGGGGCTAACGACAGAAGAAGACACCACATGTGCTGCTGGAGGCGGCTTGGGTCCCCCCCCAGTAGAGCCTCGGCGGTGTGGGAGTGCGGAAGAGCCCCATCACGTCCCGGCGTTACCCGCATGGTCCCCCTGCAGCGCTCCGCCTGCCTGGTGCTGCAGCTGCGGCGGCGAACGGGGATCGCGCTGCATTACGGCTGGACCCTGCGCCTGCTCTCAGCCTTGAATCGCTTTGCATTTTTCCTTGGAGGCGGCAGCCTCCTCGCCTTCCCACCCCGCTCCGTAATGCTGCTGTGTGCTGCTAAGTAGCCGATAGTCTTTGCCTCAGAGCTGGCTATAGCTATTCCTTGTACGTGGGTGGAGATGCAGCGGTAGCAAAACCTATTATTAAGATTATATGAAGATTTCCATTTATAAACACCCTCTTTTTACAGGGTTGTAACTTTCAAAAATATCCTCACTGTGGCTTGAAATTTCCCATGCTTTGTCTCAGGCAGAGAGTGAGATTGGCTGGGAAAATTGGGCAAAGGCTCTTGAACGCGTTTTGGTGCAAACACAAATCCAGCACATTTGAGCTTTACAAGCTGAAACATTGCGGGTGGCTGGTTTTCAGGGACTGCTAGACATCTGTCCAAGTTACAAATGAAAAACCTCAACACAGCAATAATGAACATCATTCAAAAAATCCTTTTTTGCATACATCCAGTACAAACATCTCCCCGAGTGAACAATTGCCTCTATTTTCTAGACTTTGCCAGAATCAAACCTGAGCTGAATTTCTTCTGAAAATAGTACTAAACACAAAAATGTATTAGACTCATCTAAATCCTCTAAAGCTGTGGATAACTTTGCTCCTCCTAACATTGTATTTCTTGCATTTCCCTGCTGTGCTGGCATTCTGGAATTGAAAATAGTTTTATATACACATATATAACAAATGCATGTTATGATTCCATATATATGTCAATGAAATAATTTGGTTTTTCTAACTGATATTTTCCTGTGTGATTCAGTGAATGTGTAAAGCATTGACAATATCTCTGATTCCTCAGCAGAGAGATTAAAAACTATTTCTACAGTTGTTAGAGTGACTAGTGTCACTCTAGGTAGGAAAAACATAGGAACTTTCTGGTGTACAAGCCCTGTTGCAGAGTTTTCAAGGTATATCAGCTGAGTTGGTGAAAGCTATTGCCTTCGCCTTGCAAGAAGAGGCAGAACTGGTTTTTAAATGAGCTGGGAATCAGAAAAATAATTGAGAAAAGGGTTTGTAAATAGTTGTGCTCAGATGTTGTAGCATGATGTTGGGTTTTAAACTCCAGGAGCACAACGTAAGTGCTGGAGCTGCTGGGGTGGAGGATGGAAAAGTGAAGGCAGAAGTTGATCAGGACATGGAGAGAAGTCCAAGCAAAACAGAAACGGCAAGTGAAAGAAATCAAGATATTACAGAGGATTTTAAAAAAATAAATCTGGCAATTTGTAGCAAGAACATTTGTGTGTGTGTGTAACGAGTCAAATGTGACACTACAACTGTGAGCCGAGTGGCAGAAAGGGTGATGCAATTATCTGCAGTGAGAGAGAAATGATGTGCATAAGGTGTGGGAAGAGAGGAGATGCTCCATAGCTACCACAGGCAATCCCAATCCATGGCTGTACATCCAGATGTTGGAGGAAGGGAGATACTAATGTAAGCTTGGAGGGAAAGGGGTGGATGGAATGAAGGGAGTATTTAAGAGCTGTTGCTTCTCTTTTTTTTTTTTTTCTATCACAGCAACAATATTGTAACTAGGACAGGTTTTGCATATAGGGTTACAACATCAAACTCTCAGAAATCAGAGCATGTAAACAACATCCTAGCTGGATGAGGACATAAGGACTGAACCATCTCGAACTTGAACTCAGAGACCCAGAGCTCAGGTGGATTAGTCTCTCCTCAGAAGTACGCAGAGGAAATCCATGGGCCAGAAAATGTGTAATTCAGCTCATCCTATTGGGTTGCATTTTTCTCCTCAGGTATAACTGCGTTGCTGATCCGTGAGCGTGCATCAGAGGACAGAGCCAGCCTCACGTTGTACAGTAGCTCATGTTTTGGGTCAGTGGTGAGACTATAACTCTAGGGGTGATTGGAAGTTACTGTGCACAGGCACGGATTTACGAGGCAAGAAAAGAGGGAAAACCAGCCCTCCTTACACCATGAAAAGTGGCCTGTGCAGCCTGGGACACAGCCACGAGCTGTACAGTGCCTTGGTTCAGATGTGGGCTGAGCCCCTACCCAAGTGGGAACTTGGGCTTAGCTATTCCCAAGCTCCAAATCTTGAATCTTGCAATTGTAATGCTGTGTTCACAAGGTTTTTTGAATGCAATTTCCTTAGCCATTTTTAAATTATGAAGGAGAAGAAAAGGCAATTCGAATCTTTCATCTCCAACTCCACACTACATTGACACATCCAGAAGGATCTACAGGGAGACGCTGTCCTCAGTTAAACTGGTGTAAATCTAGTGTGACTCTGAGCTGCTCCTTCAGCAGATATGGTCACAACCAAGAGAGGAATTAGGCTCGCAGCTGGTAATTAGCTTATGAAGTATGTGGTGTGCTTTAGGGTTCTTCAGGGTGCAAAGTGCTATATGAAAATTATTATTAGTCATTAATAATAAAAATACCCAAGAACCCCAGGGAAATAATCCAAAGAATGGAGCAAGTCAATGACAGAGGCAGCTTTCAATCCATCCTCCCTCTTCTGTGCCACTTAAGCTCTCCTCCCCCTTCCTCTCCAAGGCTCAGACACATGGAGGAAGGGAGAGACCCCCATCACACGTGTTTAGCAATTTGGCAGTCTCAGCAAGTCTCCTGTGTTCTCCCACACAACATCGTCAGCCTGCAGTAGGAATTGTCAAATCTGTAACATAATTGACAGCCAGCAGTAGAAATGTTGGGGAATAGCAGGGCGTGGGAATTCCTCAGCTTGCTTCCCATGGGAAAACTGCAACCCTGCCGCGGTCGTCCTCAGGGCCTTTCATCTCATTGCCCTCTCTGCCCCTGGGAAAAGGACTGGGCAGGTAGGTACCGCTTGCTTTCTTTAATGATCTCTGGGTGAGAATTGGGGGTCCAGCCATGGTTGCCTGAGTTGGGGTGAGCGGCTCCACTGGGGATGCACAACCTGTTTTGGCTATTCCAGCCCAGCAGATGAGTGTGAAGTTTATTTTAGGCAAGGAAATAGAACAAGGGAAGGGCTGGGTTTTCTCTAGCACTTTCTATACCCCAGGGAACCCAAAGCCCTTCATGCAACACTGAGAAAGATCCCCTAGCGCGGTGGCTCCGCAGACAAGCATGGCAGCCATTACACGCTCACTGGTCTCGCACACGCTTGCCCTCCGAGAGCGGAGGCGGCTTTACCCAGGCAGGGAATATTGGTTATCCCTTACTCCGTTCAGAAAGCGCGCTGGGATTTTTGCTGTCCCTTCAGGCAGCCCACCAGAGATGGCCAGGAGGGAACTCGGCGTAGGATTTCCTTGGCAGAAAGCCCTGCTGACTGCGACGCTTTGGGTTGAGCTGCAATGTGCAGGGCCATGCACTTGTGGAGCTTTTCTGCCCTGTGCCCTTTATGCCCTGAAATGCATCACCTACAGTCAGAAAATGAAACCCCCGAGGAAGAGGTTAGGACTTTCTAATTTTGCAATTTCCTCTAGCAGTCACTACGTCTCGCCCTGCAGCATTGGTGTTCCAGGAGAAACCCAACCCAGAGCAGCTCCACAGCTGGGCCAGAGCTACCCAGCACTGTGCTCTGGGGAGCACCCTGGGATGAGGGGAACATGAGTGTGCCGAAGGTCTTTAAGATGCTCACCCCTGGTAAATCCACTCCTGACCTGGACCTCACTCACAAAACGATCCAAAGCTTCCCAAATTCTCCTAAAGCAATAAAGAATAAGAAACTGGAGGGAAGACGGGGCAGGAAGAGTGGAGGGCTGACCTGATGTACAGCAAGACCCTTCTTACAGACAGCTGGGGAGGAAGCCACTGGTGTCCCCAGCTATCCCAGAAAGGGGAGCTCCCTGTCTTGGCAATGTCTCCAGGGTGGGGACAGCCTCCATGGCAGCCCCTTCATTGAATCCAAACGTGGCTTAATATTGTTTCTTGCATTTCCCAGCTATGCTGGGATTCTGGATTTGAAGAGTTGTGTGGGTTGCATGTATGGGTCTCAAACAATTCCAGGCTCATACTTCCCTGGGATTATTTTGGTGCAATTGCTGGCAGGGCAAATATCTGGAGTAACAACCAGACTGGCCTGTGAAAGCTGTAGGAAAGCAGTGCCCTCTGTGCTAAAAGAGCCAGGACACAGAGTTTGCTTTGTTACACATGAAAAAAGCATCATGCTTATTTTTGACTTGGGTCACTGGAGTTCAGAAAGTGTTGGTAAACACAGTCTATATCCCATAGGGCTGAACAGGGTAGCTGGCCTGTGTGAGTCTGATCAAATTGCGTTAGCACAGTTATGCTGTGGCTCTCAATGTCTCCAGACAAGCTACTGCTGTTCCAACTTGCTGCTTTACTCATAATCCACATCAAACATTGGGTGTTAAAGTAGATATTGCAGAGATTTGATTTTAGGTCCCTTTTTATGCAGCTGAGCAAAAAACAAATGTCAAGCCTTGCGAGTGGTGTTAGCTTTTAGAGGTTGCTATTAGAACATTAATAATTTTATTATTGTTATTTCCTCTGGGTTGCAGGTACCCCAGTGATTTACAAGGAAACAAAGCGACTTGGCCCTCTCCTGAAGTGCTTACAACAAAAGTTAGACTGAAGCACAGCACTGGGCTTATTTAACAAGCAAACAGTGCCAGCAGGGTGTTTGGAAGAGGGAGGTTTATAGCAGCGCAGGATCATGAGACATTTACGGTTGTGTGCGCGTGTGTATCCTGTTAGTTTATGCTGGCTTTTAAAAAGAAAACCGTGGAGGGGAAAAGTGTGCTAGATTTAGGGGCGATGCTGGCAAGAAAGGTGAGCGGAGGTCAGCGAGAGTAGGATGATTTGGAAAGGGGAGGTTGAAGGGGAGGCTGTGAAGGAGGAGTGTGAAACTACCTGTGGCACAGCCAGAGAAGGCATACGGGGGAGCAGGTACTGCTGCTCAGTCATAATAACCCCTTTGAAGCTTGACTGCAAGCTGTGCTGCTGCACCAATATTTTTTCATCCATTGAGCACGCTAATTTATTACAGAAGAGTCTGTAGGTGTGAGCTATGTGCTAGGGCTAATCTCTGAAGCGTTTTCAGCTATTCTACACATAACATTACTCTTGTGTCCTGGGGAGGAGTCTATTCATAATGGGATAAAATTTACTCACAATACTAAACTAGGGAATATTATTTCTAATGTGATCTGGTCCAGTTACACTCAGTTAGAAACCTGAAAGGCTGTTTCAGGGTTTTGAATCATGTCCAAGCCAGGTACCAAGCTGCCTTCTGTGGCCAGGATTGTATTACTTGGAGACATGCCCATCAGAGCTACTTACACCGAACCGTACCTCCCCACCTACCCCACACGCGGAGTAACGTAGGTCTCAGAACTGAAACTTCCCTGCTTTAAAGTCTGTAAAACAAGAACTTGTCTCCTAAAGACTGCCAAACCCCAAAGTCCTTCCAGATTTGCCCACTTTTCCTTGGAAAAAATTACCAGTTCTCCACTGGAATCACTGGTCTGAAATTCCAACCCCTTCCTCAGTTTCTAATTTACTGCTATAGCTCCAGCAGTCTGTGAAGCAAGAAATGTTGTGCTGCACCTTAGATCTTAACCTCATTATCTTACCTTCGAACTGGAGTTGCCAGTCAGGAAATGTGCCAAGATCAAAGAACGGCAGCACTTCAGTCTCACTGTGTGTTTGTCTCTCCATGAGTAAATCCCGTTTTTTGCCCGTGCTACAGACACTGCTGAAAGTCTTCCTCTCTTGAAGCTGGTCAGAGTTTTTCAATGAAGATTTCTCAGAGGGGTACAGAGACTTTGACCTGTTCACCTGAATCCCAGGTGAATAAGGTGAATACCTGACCTATTGGCTTACTGACAATTTCAGTGCATCTAACTCGTGGTTTTGGTCTAAAAAAAAGCCTTTAAAAACCATCTTTGTCCCACCCCATCATAGAACAGGAAGCTTTATAATTTCAGAGTTTTGTGGGACAGGAAAATAGTTCTCCATGTTTTTCCAGCCTGGTCTCTGCATCTGCCTGACTTGGTGTCAGCTACCATGCACCTTATTTAGCATATGTTTGCAGCTTCTCTTTGGGTCCTGCTGGGACAGCTGTGGCTGCTGAAGGCACAGCTGGCCAGCTGTTCCTTGGGGACTGCTTGTCCACGTAACTCTACCCACAGTTGCCACATCTCAGTCTACCAGTCTGTTTCTTCAAAACTGACCTCTGAGATACATTGTGCACCAAGACTTTGTCCTCTTGGCCCTCTTGATCAGCACAGCCTTGGAAGCCTGCGGCCTTGGTTTTGCCAAGCCAACATTAGAGTCATGTCAACCTCAAACATGAAATTCAGTTTATGCATTAGTCTCTGATCCAAACTCTCTCTCCTGGAGCCACTTTTAATGAACACCAAAACGAGTTTTGGCCAAGCTAGAACCAAAACAATGCGGGTTTTCCTCTTGCTTCCTCTGTGACCTGACATAACAAATGCGTTGTGTAAATGCTTCTTCAGGGCTGCCCTCCATTCCTACTGAAGGGCTCCTCTTTTCCTGTAGTGCACTTCACGGTGTGCTGCGGAGCAGAGGCGGTTAATACATCAGAGCAAGAATGAATGACTTTGCCTAACCACTGGGATCCTCTAACAACCCCAGTACTCGGAGATTCCCCTGCGGGGGGGAGAAGAGAGAGCATTTCTTGACTAGCTGGAAGCCCTGTGTACAGAATACCTGTAGAGACTGGCAGGGAAAGTGAGTGAGCTGGGACTGGATGCCTTCCAAGCTTCAGAGCAAAACTGAGTCTCTCAGTGGAGGATGCTAAATTTTGACAACGGGAAAGAAACAGACAGACAAAGGGTGAGTGGGAGGGAAAAGCCTTTCCCTGCTAATGCTGTCTGCTCGTAGCGTTAAGCATCATTATGTATTTCCACATGCCATCATGTGTACACGGCGTTTTGCCGTCAGCTAAAAACGCAGAATCTTGCCCCCAGGATTTCACAGTACAAAGACCCCAGCCTTTGGGGCACTAGCAAGTGAGGATGCTCAGCTCTTCAGTAGAGGCTCTCGGCAGCCATTAGGCAGCAACTGTGAGGCCTGGATCCTGCTTCTGGTGAGGTCAGCAGGAAAACAGTGGGGACAAGATTAGGTCTGAGACGTGCAGGCTGGAATGAGGGAAGGAAGTGCCTGAGAAAGGTCGCAAGCTGAGCTACGGCATGTTCATGACTTGTTTGCTCCTGGCTTTGGCCGGCTATCTCTGAATCATTCCTCATTCTAAAGATGTAATATAGCAAACAAAGTTAATAGTCAGAAGGGGCAAAGCTTGCCAAGGGCGTAGGAGAAGTGGAAGTCATTAACATAGGAAGACTAGCTGCAGTAAATGAGTCCTGAGGGCAGGCACGAGGGAGGTGAATAAAGTTGTGCGGTGAAAGGAGGGGAGAGGGCAGCAGGAGAGAAGGAGCAGAGTCATTGCTGCAGGGAGATGGAGGGGGGCTGGGGAGGGGGAGATGTGCTGAGTGAGCACCGAGTAGGGTGGGAGACGAAGGAGGGAGCAAGCTCCGACAGAGCCACGTGAAGCCTTGAAGATGAAATGAGCAACTGAACTTTGATGTAGAAGGAGACTGGAAATCGGCACGGGGATTCGAGAAGAGAGTGACACAAGTGGAACAGCAGGTAAGGAAAAGATAATGTAGCTGCTGCATGCTGGGTGTTTTAGTGCGAATATTAAGCCTCCCCTATAGTCCTGCTGGGCCTCTCCAGCTCTGAGAATTGAGTGGGTTTGTGCTTTCATGATCTGGTCTAAATAACTTGGTAAAATGTTGTCTCTATATTGCTTTTACCTAATCAATCAGCCACACATCAGGAGTGTTAATTTGTAAGGGGAGGCAGTTGCAGGGAAAGGGCTGTCTGTGAGCAGTGGGATGGGTGCCATCACAGCAGCAGAACAACATGACACCGAGGGGCTGAGGATCTCCCATCCTGGCCCACAGGTTGTAGGGTGCAGAGGACTTCTACAGAGGAGAAAGCAGTGGGATCACCTCCAACCTCAGGACCTCCTCAAAAGGCGACCAAGGGGATAATCCCAGCAGTAGAGCATTTCCCACACCCTGCAGGTTCCCAAGGAGAGGAATACCGCTGTCTCTGTTGTTTATTGCAGCTACCCGAGATCATGTCCTACCAAGGGTAGTTCCTGCAGGACAGAATTGCCAGCATGAGCCAGAAACATTCCTGTGCCTGTGGCTCCCTCCCGGGACAAGTCCCATCTCCCATTTCTGAAACTCTGAGTAGATCCTATGTGTCTTTTTTTTTTTTTTTTAAACAGCTCAGCTCTCCTTTCACTCCTGAAGCAATTTTCTGCCTGTGAATTTCTTCTATTTTCTTACTTTCCGTGATCTTTCAGACTTCTTACACTCTTTGCTTTATTACTCCAACTGTGGTGACTCTTTCTTCATGCTGCCCCTTCCTCTTTCTTCTCCTTCTTTCCCAACTATTGGCATGCAGTTTCTCACCTTCAGCTTCCTGATTTCTGGGACTCTGTCCTAATAAGCCCAACTTTTCCCTCCCTACCCAGTGCTGCCTTGCTTAGTTTGCACCGTTGTCTCTTCATCTCAGGATTACACTAAACCTTTGATTCCCTTCAAGCATTCTCTCCACATGCTTTTTAGTGCTCATCTGCAGTTTGACTGGCTCCCTCCTTTCCTCTCGCAGTCCATTATGGCAGTACCTGCAGAGCTGTGTTAATCTCCATTTCTGTCCAACACCATCTGCATTAAAAACCAAACCCAAACCCAAACAAAATCCATCACTTCAAGATCTTCTTCAGGATACTTTGTCCCGTCTCTGATTTTCAGTCATTTGGGTTATACTTTCAGAAACAACAGTATGAATCCCTCCTTCATATCCAGCAGGAGACTTAGGGCAGTTTATTACGGATAGTCTTGTTTGTTTCTGAAGCTGCTATTAGCCCTTCCTCCCTGTTTCTCTGACACTGGTATTCTTCCCAGCACACCCATGTTTTTCTCACCTCCTAGTCCTTTTCCAGACAAGAACAATATACTTTTTTCATCTTTCAATCACAGATTGCCCTGATTTATCCCACTTAGACTTAACACCCCCCTTTCCCAAGCCTTTCTCGTGCCTCTCCTCCTACTCTCTTTGCAGCCCTGGAAACATCTGACATAATTCAGTCGCTCAAGAAAACAACTACTTCTCTTGACCCTGGTACCTCTCATCATTTAGGCCTATCTCCTTACTCCGGCTTTTTACTTTACTCCTGTTTCCAGTAATTCCTTAGCTTCTGGTACTCTGCTCAGCTCTTTGAAAAGAAGCCATTATCTGCTGTGTCCTCAGGCTCCTCCATCGACACCGCTGTTCCATTTAACAAGCACCCAGAGCCTCCTTATTCTTCATAGAGTGCTTAAGAGAGTCACTCCCTCTTATCTCTCTTACATGACTGTCCTCGTCCATTTTCACCGTAGGTTCGTGCAGACAGTAGTGCAGAAATCTAATGATCTCCTTTCTGCTAATGATGCCTGGTCCCATTTCTTTTTTACCTCGTGGCAGCCTTGTGAAATGGTTGCCCACTCCATCCATCTTGGGGTATTCATTGCGATGAAGGTACTCTGGTTTCTTAGCAACTGCTCAACTTTCAAGCAGTTCTTTGGACAGGGATGCCTCTTCTGTGCTGGGATCCCTTCTCCAGGGATAAATGATCCTTTAAATCTTTTTCTAATAAAAATTATAATCATACTTAACATTCATACTGTTTTTCATCCATAGAGCTCAAAGCATTTTGCAAAATCAGTAAGCATCGTTTTCTCCATTGTAGAGATGGAAAAGCTGAGTCACAGAGATATTAGAGCCAGTATTTTCATGTGTTCATTCATTTTATGCATCTTCATTTCTGGGAACCCAGTCTGAAATAACTTAACCTAATTGCTTTGCCGTAGGACTTGAAAGGGAGCAGTAGGTCTTCAGCACCTTTGAACAATATAGAATAGAACAGTAGGTGCAAAATATCTCAGATGAGGCACTGACAAATGAGTACCTATGAAAATGTAGTTGTATACCATCTGATCAAGACCACACAGAGCTCAGTTACTTCTGGCATCAGAGCCAGAGACCTCCATTCACAAGGATACTGCTGCTTCAGGGTCTTCTTTCTGCCTTAAGTGGCGGAGACATGTGGTGGTGCAAAGCATCAGGGTATTTTAGAAGTTTCAGAATAAATCTTCAGTTCACACTGTGACATATCCATACCTTCTCAGTTGTTTTTTTTCTGTAGGAAAGGCAGAAAACAACCCTGCCCTAGAAGAACTAGTGGTCTAGCAGCCAGGCTTAATATTGAAATGGTGGAAACTTTCCAATGAATGGCAAATTCAAAATTCTTCTTCTCACCCAGCAAAGACTTCACCCTGGATTTCCTGTATTCTAGATGAGTTAATTAATTGTTTGTCTCTTCTGATTGCCTCTTCTCTTCCTCTCCTTCTGACTAGTGATCCCATCTCAGATCTAAGCTACCTTTTCCGCTGAGACTAGAAAGTATGTTCCTGCAGAATGTCAGCTTCAACAAACTGATATTCACAGACAAAAAATGTGTTTCAGTAAAAAATTCCTGTCAGCTCTACCAGCCACTTTAATGTCAATAGTACTCAAATACACATAACTTCTATAACTGCACTGGCTCTTCCCTGCTTACCTGCAGCCTCTCGCCTAAGAAAGCTTCTGGATTTGTATCAGCTTTTCTCAGTTAACTCCTTCACAGGTAGAATAATTCCTCTTAATCTAAAATGCTTCAAATTATCCATATTTCTTTCCTGTCCCTCTTTGAAACCCATTCTGCATATGCTAGGCATAACCTGGGCATTTTTGTGAGTTTTTAACTCATCTTCTCTACCTAGGTATGTCACAACAGCAAATCTACCAGTCATAATGTCTACAACATGGTCTGACCTTTGAAATGTTCTTACTCAGGGCTGTTCCAAATTTGTGTGTACAACTAAACACAACTGGTATTACACCTTTTCATCTCAAACTCTTAATTTCCCATTCATTTCAAGGCAAATTCTCAAATTCCTCTCCTTTATTTTCCAAGCTGATTTGCTCCAGTCTGTGCCATTACTCACATTTCTCTGCAAGCGCCGGCTTCCTCAGTGTCCCACAGCTCCAGCTGTTGACATATCTTTTTCCAATACTGTTTCCTTGGCCTGGACTAATGTTTCCATCTCTCTGCTTTTTGGACTCTCTCTCTCTTTCCCCTCTGTCTTGATTTCAATTGATCTCGGATTTGTTTTCAATTGTTTTTTAAAACTTCAGTCTTGTATTTTTCCACTGTGAACCAAGGCCAGCCTGCGTTCTTCTAGCACACAGTACAAATGTTACAAAAGATGGGATTGAAAAGCAATGTAAAAGTACAATTCCATGCATGATCAACAAAAAGTCCTTCTCTCTTTTGAAGAGCCTGGGAGATATCCACACCCTCAAAACTATTAACACTCACTCCCATCTGTTTTCAAATAATTCTTGGAGGAAAATAATAATTTCCTTTGATTTGCTTGTTGATTGACATTTTTTGTCAACACAAGGGCAATTCAACCTCTGATTTGTTTGCTAACCCATTTCTGCCAGCATTGTTTTAAGTATATGAGATGTGAAATTCAGTTCTTTTCTGATTGGACACATATACTAAATTACTTTTATCCTATGCCATCAACTGGAAATGGAAAATGTTTTAGTTTCCATTGCCCCCCTTCAAGAAAGAACATATCAAATATATGCCCAGAAAAACAGATGCTTTTGCAGCTCTTGTCATTGTGTGTAAATTCGAAGTTTCCCTCAGACAAAAATTTCCAGTAACAATTTGGTAGTGGCTTTAACTCATTAATAGTAGTGTCTCATCAGAGTGAATACTTTTTGATTATAGATTCAACATTTGCTTTTTACAAACACGTTCACTTAAATGTTGCTGTTTGCGTGAAAATCCATGCCAGTAAATATGTTGCTGGTACAGCCACAGAAGGCAGACAAATGGAGTGGGAACACAATTGAAACAAATTTGTTTAAAGTAAACTGAATGATCACACACAAATATTTTATGTGATATTTACTAAAGCCTATCTCCCTGCCCATCTGATAACCACCACATAATTTTTGCAAAATAAGATACAACATCCTGACAACAGGCCCATCAGAGTGTAACCTGTCCCTTCAAATGGTAGGAGTTAACCAACAGTGGGAGATGTAGCATGCTGAGTTTTCATTAAAAGGGTAGTCTTAGAGGTGAGTCTAATATTCAGATCACATATACTTTTCACTCCAAATGCACGTATATGCTCAGTGCTGCTTTAACTGCAACTGCAGAATCCCTCCTTCATGAAATAAGCCATTTAACAAAGAAAATGTGACTGCAGAATCAATACTTAAGGATAATGATAGGTAGAGTGTATGAATTGCTACCTTCTCCTGGTGGAAATATATCAGCTTTCTCAATTACTGGTCTGTCCAGCTGTGTTTCGTGGCTGCTCCAGGAATGCTACTGTTGTAGTACAGCGTAGTCTTACAGGTGCTGTTAAGAGCACCACATCACTATCCTGTTTATTGGGCAGCAAGGGACTAGCGCGGGGGAGTCCAGCAGTAGTTGAGACAGTTTAAGTTGTGTGAGTTATGTGCTGGCAGGACAGAGAAAATGACACATCACAGCAGCTTACGCTGCCTCCAATTCACTCAGCTCAAGCTGTGAATGCAGCCAAATGTGTACGATTTGCTGGCATTTTTATTAGTTATAAACTTCCATCTTCTCCATCTGAGCCAGTGAAACCGCTCTTGTAGCTCGCTGGATGAAAGGCCTTTGCTCCTGAGTGGAGAAGTCCTGAAATTAAATCCCAGATGTAGTGTGCAGTGAAATGGCTGCAGTGCAAAGTAATGGCTGCGGGTAAATAAAGATGGTATTGGAAACTTATATTGCAAACATCTGGTGAACTGTTTGAAAGAGAGATGACAGAGATGACAGTGTCACCACATCTAGCTCTGGATCAATCATGTTACCGTACACCATTACATGCCTAACATACAGATTATAAGCCAGCTATAAAACCGATAAGCAGCCCTGGGAATCACACACATTTCAAAACCAACAAAACACCAAGTGCTCATCTACCATATGTAGCACAGTGACACTCTGCGCCATGGGGCATACTAGTGAATACGAGCAAGCAAATTTGGGGCTGTTTGCAAAGTCATTTGACTGGGTTCCTCTGGCTGTACAGCATTAGGTTTGGACTACAGTATCTCTCTGTAATATAGCCCCATTTCCTAGCTGGCCTGGGCAGTCAGCTCCAGGGAAGTGGGATTAACAGTAACCGATATGCAGGGAATTACTGGAGGTGACAGTAAAGAGGAGATGCCTGCGACCAGTGCAGCCACTGCTACGGCAAAGGGGGAAGCTTCTGATCATACAAGAGCCCAAGCTGTTACCAGCAGTCTGCACAAAGCTGCAGCCCTGCGGCCGGTGTCTCTGGAGCATCCGCGTGCCGTACCTCCCAGAGGTGCAGCCTCTCCCAGGAGCCTGGAGTTTGGGAAGGCTCCTCTGGCTGCCGGTTTGACTGCCCTGACTGGACTAGGTCCAGCGGGCCAGCCTAAAGTCTTTTTTTGTGCGTTTGTCTAACATGTATCACAGTAGGAGAGCCTAAAGCCTTTTTTGTGTGTTTATCTAACATGTATCACAGTAGGAGATACTGCTTTGTGAAATACTTACTGTTTCTAATTACAACCCAGGGTTTTCCAGAACGGTGGCATTGGCTGACAGAAGTTCACGTGGTCTCATATTGCCTTTTACTGTGTTTCTCATCCTCTCATTTGTCCAATAGACCATTGAACTATTGAGCAGCCCTGGCTGACACAGTTTTGCAGCTCTGCGACCTACAGCAGTAGATCCTCAGCACATGAGGACGATGATCCCCTGTCATGTTTAGGAAAAAAGAAGGAGGTTTTATCTGAAACAGCTAAATTGGTTGGTGTTGCTGTTAAAACTTTCCTGTCCACTTTGCACTGCATGATGAGAGTAGTGTACTCCCTGAGCTGTTGTACAATTTCCTGAATAAGGAGCCAAATATATGGGATTTCAGAGGGATATTTTCCTCCTTGTCCCTCCTGACAGGGCATTATACCTTGGTGCAGGAATCCAAATTCAGTAGCATCCATGCTGATCAGAGACAACTTCACTGGGTTCGTACACCTGCCCCTGCTCCCAGGACTCTGAAGGTGGCCTGGACGGGTTATGATACGGTGATTCCTCCAGCCTACCCCTTTGCCAGCAGAAAGGCGTAAGTTCCTGTTACATGCGCAGAAACCTGTAAGAGGTGGATCACAAAGAGGAGTCCACTCATCCCCAGGAGAGAGGGGAGCCCCATGTGCATCTGACTACAGGGACTAGAAATAGGGTGCATGGGATTTCAGCTACTGGTGCAGAGAGGCATCAGAGATGTTCCCATGGGTTTGCAGACTCCAATGTGCACACAGTGAGCTCCCAAGGAGCTTGATACTCCAGATCACATTTCCCTACATCTCTTACTCTCTGGCTACTCTCTAGTTATTGTGATAAGGTAGATGAAACACTGCTTTCTCTCTACTTGTGTGCACCACCTAGGAAAAGTCATACAAGGTGCTTCCTTTGGCTTTCTTACAAGTATATGGCCGAAGCAGGCCTTACAGCTTATATTGATTTGAGATCTAAGATAGGCTATTTTCAGTTCTTGATCAGTACCTAATGAGGATGGCTAGAGTGAGGAGCTGGGATAAGTTTCAAAGGTGTGATGCACAAACCACTAAGACCAAAGTATTAATTTTTAAAAAGCCATATGCCTCTGGAAGTTTGGGCATGGCTGTTCTTCAGTGATATACCACATTCATTTGAAGTACTGCTGGGATATGATATCAAACCTGCCCCCGGCTGGATAAAGCCCTGAGCAAACTGGCCTGGCCTCACAGCCGATGCTGCTTTGAGCGGCAGTTTGGACTAGAGACTTTGTGAGGTCCCTTCCCACCTGAATGCTTCGGTTATCCTATGGTTCAAACTTAACCAACACAACTGTCTGACCGACCTTTTCTTTACCAACACCCCCTGCCCTGTGATTGGAGGGTGTATATCAACACGCACAACTGGAGGTGAAAGTCGGTGCTACGTCATTGCAAAGCCTGGCAAGCCAGTGCTAAAATACATACACGGCACGATATGACCAGACTATAAAAACCTATAGAGCAACTGTAAAATTTCATCCTACCACAGGATCCAGTGGCTGAAACTTGTGTTATAACTAGAACTTACAAGGAGAAAAGCAATCAGACTGAAAAATGTGTATAGGGAAAAACAGACTTTCCCAGGCTGGCAACATATTGACAGACCTCTGTCAGTGCATCATATATTAAAGTAAAAGAAATGTCCATGCTAGTCTAAACATAGGAAAATGATGAGTGCTCCAGCAGATTCACCCCGTTGGCTGGTCACAATGTTATTCATAACTGGTAAGCCTCTGAGAATGTTTTGGGATGGAAACCCAGACTTCAGCTAAGATTTATGATGCATTATTTTTTCCAACTTACCAGTGAAACTGAATCAGAGAAAAGGGACTGAAACTGAAATTTAACTCAGGCCAGGGGCGTTTTATTTGGCTTGGGGTGATCATGGGTCCCACCACATTTGAGAAGTGCTATGCGCAGAGCAGGAAAATTGGAATCCTGAAATCCCAGTGAAGCAATCTCAACAGCCAAAAAGCAATGCGCTTCACCGGATGTTGCTGCATTCTGGTGGAAAGTAAAAAATCAGCTTGTAGTTCACAAGAAATTGCAGCAAGAATCCAAAATCCACTGACTCTTAAAACCACCAGTAAATCCCAGTTCCTTCCTTCTCCAGCCCTGGGCATAAGGTTTCCTCAGAGGCACGCCAGGGCATTTCTGGGCATGCACTTGCTGTAGAAGAGAGGATCAGGATTATTAGTTTTGTCCCTTCTCCAGTGGGGCTTGTATAGGTTCATTCCATTACTGCACCGATGAGACTGGTGCAGGCAATGAGGTCATGACTGCAGTTACCTTGGACCTTTGAGGGTCTCTGGGGAATTGTAGCCCTTTTCTCTAGAAATGCAGCTGCAAGCTTTCAACCTGCATTTATCTTACAAAGCAGTGTGTCTCGAATAGAAGTTCTGCACAACGGGATTCTTCATAATGGACTTGACAAATCTGGGACAGTGCATAGAAAATCTCCCTGCAAGGGAACAGGTTCAGGTGCACCGTCACCGATTTTCACTCTTCAGCAGATGGAAGGCTATTTAGAGGTGGAAAACTGAAGATAGCGCTATTGCCAAGACTTGCACCCTGGGGTTGAAGGGAAGGGAGCTGTCAAACAGAGATGGCATGCTGGTAAGAAACCATCAGACCATCCCAACTCCATTGCAGCAGGAGGATTGAATGATCAGTGATCTTGAGCAGATACCTCTTTTATGGGGGTAGCGGGCTTCACAAAGAATTGTTGTCCCTGTGGAATGTGTCCAAGGAAAGATATGAGATGTGTCTGGGGAAAGAATCTAAGATGAAACAAGTGTACAGCCATCCAAGCAGATGGAAAGCGGTAGCACTGACTGGCCTGACAGACTCGTTTGTATGTGCATGGTGAAGCCTGGAGATGAGCTGCCAGGGATGGCTGAGCACATTCTCTCCCTGAGGACTTCTGGATGGGATCCTTAGACTGGGATCTCCCTGTGAACTCAATGAAGCATACACCAGTTCCAGACTGTGTTGCCATGCTCAATAGCTTGTGGGAGAGGAGTAGTGTAAAGACAGTCTTGCCACTCTGGACTTCAGAGGTTACTCTGGCGGGGGTCAGGATCTTCACTTGTCTGCTGTAACGAAGGAAATGTCCCAGGCAGGAATAGGGTCCCGAGGGGTCATACAGAATAAAGCTAAGATGGGCATGCTTCAGCTTCTGATGAATGGCAAAAGGAGAGGGATGAACAGGCTCTTCCTTCTGTTGCCCCGTCCTGCCAGTAGCTATTGGACTCTGTAAGGCTGCTGAGGTATTGTTAACTCACTGTGTTAGAATCTGCTTGTTAACTCCCCATGGATATAAGAGAGGAGTGAGGGCTCATTTGGGAAAAGGCAGAAGGAGAGGGAATATGGAAAAGATCTTGGAAGGAAAGCCAAGGACAGTCAGATGCTTTGGCCGGGATGTATATTGAATAATACTTCTGAGTTGCCCATAAAGTCAAGATCCTGGCAGAGGATGGATCTGGATGCTAACTCAGCATTTGTGTGCTATGGTGAGAATACCATGGAGACTCAGTCCATTTTCCTCATTGAAATGATCAGCTCAAGTGAATTAACTTGGTTTCCACCTCGCCCAACCTAAATCATCCTCCTTTGAAGTTCTCCTTCCTCATTCATGCTAAGTTTGTGCCCTATATATAAAATCCAATGTGTCTTAAAGGCAGCTGGAGCAGAAACCACAGAAGGGACACAGAGGCCTTTTATCCAAAACAGACCTATACAGAAAATTAATCCCATTTTTGGACACTGTAACAGCTCTCGGATTAGAGAGACAGAAGGAGGTAGCACGGCTGGACTGCTGACTATACCTCAGCTTGCTGCCCTTGAAAGGGACTGATTCAGGGGACTTTGCTCACCCACACTAAAATACTTGGTGAGTTAGAGGAAGGTGGAAAGGTGGAAAACCTTGTCCTGATGTTACACAAGCACATCGTGTAACTTAAACTGAGGGATCATTTCAGCACAGCTGTAGTGAAGTAAAATTGTTATAAGAAGGAGTGAGAAGGGGTTTAAGGACTGACTTTTCTGTCATATCTCTCAGGGAGAAAATCTCGGTGAAAGCCACCAGTATTAATGAAAGCCAATTGGAACTTGATAGGAATTATTTTGCTATTTTGTCAGCGTTGGTTGGAACACAGGGATTTAGGAAGATTTCCTTTGTAGAAGCACATCTAGGAATGCTGTGCTGTCTCCTCTGAGCTGTGAGATGCACAAGCCTTTGGGAATTTGTATTTCTCTCAGGATCTGGTTTGTATTCAGCTTTTCAGATTTTTATGGGAGACCAACAAACCCACTTTACTGGCACCCGTTAACTGGATGAGAACACACAAGCACAGACACAAATCCTACCTACATGCTGTGAGGGAACCAGAAGGATGGAAGGGAAATTCAGGTTTCCAGCTCTAATCACTGCACCTTTTCTAAAAATCACCCCCATGAGCTAAGGAGAGGAGAGCCAGGATGGATAAACAAATACCTTTTCACAGTGGGGTAAACTGCCAAGTCCCAAAGAATGGGCTTCAAGAAAGTCCTTCTCAAATCATTAAACAGGTCATATCAAAGAAATGGCACATGAGGAAGTGGCCTCTGTTGCCCACTCTCATGATGGGTCCAGGAACTGGAGTGGGAAGGGGACGCGGTAAGTGGGGACCAGCACAGCATGTAGGGATCCCAGAGAAAGGCACATGCTACAGCTGAGACATTTCCTAACTGCATTTGCTGGTATTGCACTTGGCTCTCACCAGAGCCATTCGTTGCTCTTTCTCGGGAGCACACAAACATTCCCTCCCATTTAAAAGGAAGGAAAAGGAAGAGCTCAGCTGCAGGGGAGAATAGAGAAATCAGAGAGCAAGGGAGGGAGCGGCGAAGGAAAGAGCAGGTATAGTGCACGTCCGATGATGTCCATCTGTTCCTCATTAACCAGATGTCCCCCACCCACCTCCTGAAGTGCCATTGACTGTATATTGTCAGGACAAGAAGGGGATAACAATGCCACCATGGCGCAAACATTCATACACCAACAGGAGTCCTGCCATGCAGCCATCCCTCCCTCTACTACCCTTCCAGATTGGATGCCAAGTCCCTCTTTTTCCTAATCAGCTTTTAAACAGTTACATCCTCATAAAGCTTCTTGCATTATAATTGCCATGTGTTTCATCCCGCTCCGAAAATGGCAAGTTATTTCAGCCCAGTTTACCAGAATCAGACCTTACTTCCTGTAAGTGTGTCACCACTTCCTGCAGTATTTAAATGAGAGAAGAGTGAATCCTTGATTTAAAAAGTGATTTCTGCTTGCCAAACTTCATCATTTTAAGAGTCAGAGAGTCCTTGGATTCACACCTGTATCCAAAGAACAGCAATAGATTTATGGACAATTCAACCTACTAAAGATTATTCAGAAATGCAGGAAGAGCCATAAATTACTTTGTCTATGTTGTTAGCCAAGGATCATTTATAATAAGAGCCCATCGAGTCATCCTTACTCCAAGGGTGATCTGTGCACTGGTCTGTGTGTGGGCATGTCAGCGTAGGAAGACTGTCTCATACCCTAAGCTGTATTCACAGCCCGTTCATGGGAAGTCTTCCCTTACCTCCATGTCCCTGATGAAACCAAAGCACTCTGTCCTCTACTCTCTAAATCATACCGCAGCACGGCTCATAAATTGTAGTGTGCAAATGGAGCATCTGCTGAGCTGCAGCCACAGATAATGTGATGCTTCCACCTATTTACCTTTATGAAAACATGCAGGTTATGCTGTGCACTGTGTCCCTGACTCATGTAACAGCTAGAAGGTAACCTGTGTCCTGATCTTGTCTTTTTGCTCTGAGCTCCTGTGCAGGGAACTTGAATGGGTGGAGGAGATCCAGGTGGACAGGTGTCCTCTAGAACCAGCAGCTCTGAACACTTGCCAGATGAGCAGCTGAAGGCCCCAATTGCTTGTTGAGATAAATATCTCTACCTCTTTCAAAGTCATTGTACTTATTGAGCCTGCAAAACTGCTAGAATAGCACTAGGTTTAAATGCCTCTTCCCTGGGTGCCAGCTGTTGAACAGCTGGTCCTGAGCCTCATGTTGATGTGGGACCTCTGCATGAGTTGTGCGTTCTCCTTGATGTCATGGTGTTATTACATTGCTGTAACTATGAGAGTAGCTTCAGTGTGGATGCCTGCTCACTATTAGGCAGAAGAGTCCTTCATATGTCATTGACAGTAGTTGGTCCTTGAACCATGGTGGGTGATGACTGAGATCGAAGATGCGGTGGTGGGATTGCTGAGCCCTATGCACGTTACAAAAAGCTGAACAAAGCCAGGTAAGGATGGAAAGGATTAAAGAAAGACTTGGGCGAGGAACAAAACAGGAAGCTTCATCAAGAGACAGGAGAGAATCATGGCAGAGAGGGGAGTGAATGGGTTTTGAAAGGAAAAAGCCTAATTTAGTGAAGGGAATAACCACGGTCAGAAAAGACAAATTATGAGCTGGCAGTCTGAAGGCAGGAGACCCCCCACCAAGTCAAAGGGAGAGGGAGCAGTGGGTGGGGACATCGTGTTTGTTGTTTTCTCATGATTTGTATTTTCTGAGAGATGCTGGGTTCCGACATTATGTGCAAAGTTCATCTTTATCACACATGTCTTACATCTAGCAGTGCCTGATGAATTAAAGTGTAAGCCAGAAGGCTCATGCCTCATGATAGATTCTGTGAAAGGCTGCACTTAAGCTACCTGGGGAAGTTGTGCAAGCCTGCAGGGAGAGGCAACTGCAGCAGGAGGTCAAGCTCTCAGGAAGAGATAGTCGATAGAGATTCTGCGCCCCTCCAACATCCCTGGAGATGCCCAGTCAGGTGTAATACTTTTTTCTCTCTTTATGCTCCAGAGGCTAAAAGCACATTGGAAACTCAGCAGCTGGATTCTGCGGCAGCAATCTGATGATTGTCCAACAAATGGCTCCCAGCCAGGTTTGTGACAACCTGATCAATCAAATTCCGAAAATTCCTTTTTAGCTCTACGGCTGACATTGGAAAAGATCTGGGAACATGTTTGGGAATTGAAGGCACCTGCTGAACATGAATGAGAAAGAAAAAAAACACAGACAAGCACGTGGAGAAAGAAATGAATGGACGATGGTGAGATGATTCCTTGTGCTGGTGTGTGGAAGAAAAACAATGTGAGGTGCCAAACTGTGTCTTTGCCTGCATCACGTAGCACACATGAAGCTGTGCTGCTGTGGCAAGTTAATGTGGATGCATTTCCATGTCTTGCTTTTGCAGTAGAAAAACACACCTGAAAATTTCTCCAGGTGAGTTACAACTGACATGGAAAGCCTGAGGAGAATGCTGGAATCCAGCAAGACGTGGAAAGGCATACCCACAGTGACTGTTGTTGCTATTAAACACCATCTGTTGCAGATGTACACAGGAACTCAGTACTGGATCCTTCTTACATCACAAAAGTTAAATGAGATAATCTGCATCTTAGTCTCATACGCATCATCGCTGACAATAAGAATCAGTGGTTTATGCTCACTTGTAGTAGCTATGGATTTGACCCAGTATGTCAACTTCAGGTCTTACTTCCCTGACACTGCCCAAGACTTCAACAGCATGGATTTTCTTTTTCTTTTTTCCTTTGCTGTTTTCTTCTTCTCACTCAAAGCATTCCAGAGTTGGTTTGTTTTTTAATAAAATCTTTTTTAGGTACCAAGTAAGTCTGCAATTGCAGCAAGAACAATACCCCAGTGTTCTCTCTTTCCTGTTTGGTTCTAACAACCTCTGAGTATCAAATGGGCTTTGATTTGAGAGAAAAAAGATAATAAAGAATGACTTAAAATAGCTCTGCTGAGGAAAATACGAGTTCGATTTCAACTGCAGAGGGAATAACTTTTTTCCTGGCTCACTCATTGACTCCAATAGAAGACCAGCAAGGTCTGATGTGGCTCCTGCAGAGACCTCCCATGTTCAAAGTATCTGGGAGCTTGCAAGAAGTACTGTAGAGCTTGAATCAGCTCTAATACACTACTGATTGCAATCCATGACATTTCTGTGGTGCTTTAGAGATCATCTATGTACTTCACACTTGGAAAATAGGCAATACCCTTCTGTGGTGTGATAGGCAGTGGGGCCAGGCAAACAGCGCTCTGGAAGGATGGTGGAGTGATCTGGATATGGACATAAGACTTGGCGAAGAGTTCAGCTCTGCCGCAGTCTTTGTGTATACTTGGCTAACCATTTAACCTTCCTGTGCCTGAAATTTTTCACATATGGAATGGGCATGGGAGCATTTTCTAGTGCTCCAGGGACACTGGGTGATGAAATGCATCAAGGAGTGAAAAACCATGCACTAGCAGAATGAATTCTGTTGCTGTGAGCAGAGGACAGCGATGGCATGCATAGAAAGCACAAGTTGAAACCTCACCAGCAGCATTGTTTTTGCTGATGAAAAATGGGACATTTCCTTCAGCAAATCATCTGTTAGTCTTTGTTTACCTGACCAGTGATGGCACTAGTGGGTTGGGAATGTCATCCTGATTGGTACCAGTAAAACTTCCATACCACAATCTGCCACTCCCTATTCTGGAGATGCCATGTGTGTCATGGAAAATAAATTTATTTTGAGAGGTTTAAAAATTTTATAGAGACTATTCTTATGTTCCTTCTCTGTGAAAGCAAGCATCAGTTACTATTCAGCTAACCACACAGACCTCCCAGGAGGCCATAATGATCTTTAAAAAAATCCTAGAATAATCTTTCTATGCATAAAAATGTCAACATTTTAAACTCTTGCCATTCAAAGTGACTTCTGCAGGGAAGCTGTGGATTTCCAGCTTTCTCAGTGGTATCTGAAACAGGATAGATGGTGTGGGGGTTAAAGGTGGATTTCTGCTGTTTGCATTTTTCTGACCATCAGACCAGAAGAGATTGGCTTGGTCTCTGATCTGACCAAATCATAACTCAAAACAAGGCACCACTGAAGCAGGGGACTCCTGGAACATGATGTCTTGTTACTTGCACTATCTGACCTTTGGCCACATCCCCTAACTGAGGGCAGGTTTATGCATTTCTTGGCCACGTGGGGGTTTCCCTATAACAGGGAACTTACACCAGCAATGTGCAGCAATGTTGTTAGCAGAGGGCAGGATCTCTTTCTGACTCTATGGAGTCAGGCAGCAATACAGTTAACTGAAATAGCATGATGTTTTCTGTTCTGAAAAAAAGAAGTCACTGGCTCAAGACTGGATCTTGCCTGTTTTGGGCCTCAGGCAGGTGTTGTTTTGGAGGGGACAAATCACAGTGTCTTTTAAACTAAGAAATGAGACAAATACACATTTTCCAGGGAAGAGATACTTCAGCTATGAGAAGAGGCCGTAACCAGGTGCACTAGAAGGCTAGGCAGCAAACCCTTCTCGTCATTCCCCTGACATACTTCAGCAGGGCTCCTGATGAGTTCAAGAGATGGTGTCTGAGGAACCCAGCATGACCCCATGACCCAGCAAAAACCTGCATGACACAGCAGAACCTGATATAACCAGCGCAAAATCACCACAATAACCTAGCATGACCCACAAGATTGACCCTGTGACAACATTTGATTTATTACAAGTGACATGGATTTAATCACTCACCGGAGAATGCTGAATGACGCAGCACGGCGTTGCTCACTGTGGCTCTACTGAACTGGCATGCTCTGACTGGCTTCGTGAACACACCCATTGGGTGATTCATCCAATTAAAGAGCGGCCAATCCTCCCATCGCTAATGAAATACATCTCTATTTTACTTGTAGCACTTTCTAGCAACCCGTTTAGGCTTTTCTGCTGCTCTCATCACCCTAAGGTATGAGCACATCGTAATTGACGGACAGCTGGTTTGCAGTTGAGGTTAAAAAGAAAACCTGGTTCCTAACAGGATAGAGTTGAATAATTTGTGAGTTTATAATCAGAATACAAATGTTCAGTCAGCTAATTAATTACTATACTGGCTTAGCACAGGTTGGATGATGTCCCCCACCCCAATAACATTAACATAGAACTGTTAAGGACTGTGTGTACTAAACAAACCAGTGTTAAAACATTGTTGTAAAGTGTGTAAACTGTATCTCAAATACGGTTTGAGATTTCCTGCAGACCATGAGAAAGACACCGTGGTTCTTCTCCACTGGAAGGAAAAGTAAAGTTAGCTTCAAGGTGCATGGCAAACTGCCCACTAAGGTCACTAATGTACTAGCATACATCAGCCAGAGCATAGATATAGGGCTTGGTCCTCAAATTCATTCCAGTTGTTTCACCCCATTTAATAGCACAAAACAGCAAAGAATTTTGCTTAAATTCCATCTGAAGACATTCTGTATGTAGGGGAAATCCTGGATGACATAAGTTCAGGGACATGTGAATGTGACGGTAGTTTAAGACTCTTTTCTCCTCCTCCATCATTCTGGACCGAATATAATCCAGACATGCTGGAAGACCTAGTTCACATGCGAAGGACAGCCAATAGGGTCTGTCATGAACTAAACTGGTTCAACGGTATTGTCTCAACCCTCATAATAGACCTAATTTTTCCTATTAGAGCCTCAGTTTCCCTTACTCCTTTTGCATGTCCCTTGGTCTAACATCCATGAGGTCCCAGCTTACTTCCTTCCCTGCATGAAAATTAAATCTCCCCTCAGCTGTAGGCTCTACCCCGGTTCCCCACTCATTTTGCTGCTGTACTATTAAAACCTAGATTCTCCCTCATTCGTTCTCACCATCTTCCTAATCTAATGCCCTGTTGTTATTCTCATAACAGCATGTAGAGATGCGAACTGATCTGCCTCCCATCTTGTCATCTTCTCTCACATATCCGACCCAGTTCCCAGGGTCTGATTTTGTACAACTATGAACATTTATTCTTGAAAATTGATCACTGGCCCAGAGGCTAAATGTTTGTTATCCAGAAAAAGAAAGACGACATTACAGTTATTCTTATTTTAGGTCCTGAAAAGGGCAGGAAGTCCTACTACATTAGCAGTGAAAGGAACAAGGGTGGCTCAAGGGGGTCTTGGCAGGTTCATAAAGTAACAACATTTGAAAGCAAAGTCCACATTTGATCACCTATCAACAATTTATCAATAGCTCAGTGATTAAAAACAAAGCTCTCTCACTTCATTAAACACATTCAGTGCCATTTGCTCTACATTCCAAATGGCTGAACTGATGTTCCAATGCAGCCTATTTTTAGTATTTCTGATTAGTTCATTATTTGGGAAAAGCTACTGACTGTGTATCTGTTGCAGAGATCTAATTCTTCATGTGGATCCCAGAGAAGAGCAGGGCTTCATATAGGTCTTAAGAATTTGTTTGGATGTGGGTTCAACCTCTGTCCCTGCTGTGGTGTAGCTCAGTGAAGTGATGGCCATGGAGCTTTCCTTTGAGTCCTTTTCTTTGTTTTTATTATGGGGAAGAAGCCATGTACACCTTTTTCCAAGAAAACTAAGATCAAGAATGACAGAAAACTAGCAGTCTCAGTGAGAATTAAACAAGATACTCAAAATAAGTGATCTCTTGGGTGTCTGAGTAAATTACCACCTCCAGATCAGATTTTATTTATTTTCAGAACAAACTGTTTCTTTGCTGGTAAATCCTGCAGTTTTGTCATGAATCCAATGAATTTTCACTGGTAAGCAACAACCCTAGAAATGGAAGTGGCCGTATATCCCCAGGGCAGATACCACATGGGCAAAAGCATTCCAGCATTGCCTCTTCAGCAAGCTTCAGCCCTCATGTGAAAAAACAGGATCTGCAGGTCACATGGAGATTAGTCTCTGTGACCTTCAGCCCTGCCTGCTAAAACTGCGAAGGAGAAATCCAGTTGTGATGGCATCTTCGGGCTCCAGATTTCTCAAGCACTCGGAGACATGTCTGGGACCAAGCTCCCCTTCAGAACCCCAAATAATACAGTACTCCTCCCACAGGAACAGAATGAGGTCTGATCATTCGTTCCTTTCAGACCACCTGTGGTTACCAAGCATGGGGAAAAACCCCTCCAACCACATAGGCATGCCCATATGGGGATACGGGAATTAGGTTTGGGCTGAGAGCTGAGAGAGGCTCTTACTGTACGTCTCCATGGCACAATGTAATGTGACCTTGCATGGGTCTTGGAAGCAACACACCTGAGTAAGCGCTGCATCCTGACAGCTCTCAGACACACTGCTAATTTGCCTGCGCAGAGCACCATGCTTGAGTAGCCATTAGGGCTTGAAATGCCTAAGCTAGCTTGCTTAGAGTTATTCAGGTGTCTCCTTCTGTCGCTGCCTGGTGCTGGGCAGATGTGCCCTGTTCTGCATTCTGCTCTGCCTGGAGAAGGAGATGAAGTCAGTTCTAGGTGTAATACCCTCTTACTGATGTCAAAAGCAACAATGCAGAAACAAGTTTTACACATTTGCTGTCTTCTGCTTTGCTGCCTTTCATATGTCATTTGTCATCTTAGATTGTCACTTCTTTGATGTAGGGACAACAGCTTTTGTGTATGCACAGTGTCTAGCATAAAGGTGTTTCCACCCTACGTGAAGCATTTTGGTGCAGCCGCAATGGCACAACGGCAATAAAAGGTGAAATACTCAGAAACCCTCTGCCGAAGAGCAGCAGCCAGAAAGGAGCATTAAGTTTTGGTTCCCCTGCTTTATCAAAGATAATCTGGCCAAACCATGGGTTCTCTGCCATGAAAACTGTACTCCAGGCCTCCAGAAGGAGGACAAATTCATGTGCTTACAGCTGTGAGGCCAGCAGAGAGCCTCAGTGTAGGAGGTGGCCATGTCTGCCTTAAGTTGCTTACATAGATAAATTTCTTGACATCACCAAGTCAGGACAAAAATTTTATACTCCAGCTTCTTTGATTCGTCCTCTCCCCAGCTTTCCTTTGTCAGACTATACCACACGGAGCCGTGACCACTGGTCACACTTTCCAAATTGCTGCAGGTCCATGGTTGGTTGGTTTGTGTGACTGATCCTGCCCTGTCTATGTGTGTCTAAACCCTTCTTTCTCCCATGGGCTGGAGCAGTGGGGAGAGGGAGAAAAGGTCTTTATGGGTGGCAGATGCTGGCATCAGACAAGAGAAAATCCATCCCATTCCACAAGTCAGAGAAGGTGGACGAGGAGGTCTGTCTCTCCATCCATCAGCTTCAGCTGATATTCCTGCTTCTTTCAGCAATTCAAGTCTCTCCTACCTCTGAGTCCCAGGGTTTCTCCTGAATCACCCTCCTCTTTCAGACCATATTTCTCAATTATCTCCTTCCAGCACTCACACTGCATTCCTATTACCACCTCCCCATGCCATGCTGTGGCCAAGTCCTAGGTCCCCTCTTGCCTACTGTTTCCTTCTGGCGAGCTGTGCTTTCCAGCTGCCACAGACCCTTCCAGCCCCAACCGTCCCTCTGTTTCCAGCATGCAGAGATGCTTTCCTCCACAGCTGAGTCAGTCTACTCCCAGAAACAACCCATCCCTTCAGTTTCTGCAGAAGAGTATAAATCCTCCCTGGCCCTGGTGCCTTTACCTCCTCACAGTGCTGTCTCTTGCAGTCTTGCTTTGCTCTGAATGTTTTCCCCCTCACTGTTCCTGTAAATGTGGGCCAAGCTGTAATGATGCAGCACACAGAAAAAACACCTTTCTCCTGTGATCTTAGACAGCCTCTGGAATTAATTCCTGGAAAGGTATTCTTGGCCTTTCTGAGTTATGCTTTCCTGCGAACACACGGACAAAGTGATGACTGAAGAGGGGAAGAGTGGAGCAATGATTGGGGAAGAGTGGTGCAGTGGTTAGGTGGTCACCTAAAATTTAGGAAAATTGTCAATCCCATGCTTTTCCTGTGTGCTGTGCTGCTGTTTGTGTTGCAGTCCACTCAGCAGGGTAGACATATTCATTTCTCTGTTGCTCCCTTTCCCAACAGTAAAACAGCTGCACTGCTCTGCTCTGGTCTTGGCAGTTGTTTCCTTCGAGACTATTGAGTACAGCTGCAATGGAGGTGTCTCAGCTAGAGGACACTGTGCGACGTTCAGCTTCCAATTGATCTCCAACACCAAGCCTGTTCACAGCTGCTCTGTTACCCCAAACCCTTGCACTTCATGATAGACCCTGTCATCCTCCCTGGTTTCCTCCCAAACCACCTTTCCTGTGAATTTTCTCTTCCTTGAAAGGAATACGTGGCTCCTACTTTTGGAGGCACAGGGGAAGCAGGAGAGATTTAAACAACTCCATGACTGGAAGACTTAGGGGTCTAGTCCACTGTGCAATCCCTCCTAGCCTGGAAGATATGAAGGAACCTAGCCCTGGTTATTTCTTGAGGCAGCAGCTACATGTCTCCACTTCTGTTGTTTTACAGGTCAACTTACAATTTCTCTTTGTGCTGCATACACTGAGATGATAGGGCTCCAGGTAGGCAAATTATGTGAGGAATATCTGGGACAGAGGCTTCTACACCAAACTGTAGCATGCCCCCCATCCCAAAAGCACACACTGCGGGGGTGTTCTGAAGGAAGTTGGAGGAGATAGGAGCCTGGAGATAGCTATTCCTGGACCTTTCCTCTCCCCCAGGTGCATTTCCACAGTGCGTTGGGGATCTCTGTCTCTCAGTCAGTTGTTTCCTCTGGACACCAGCCCCTCTTGCTGTCCCCAAAATACTCTAAACCAGCTCTTCACCCTGCCTACAATCTTCCCACTGTCTCTGGCCAAGTATGGACTCCCGAACACAGGGAAACCATCCATCCTGCGCTCATGCCATTCAGTAAAACTTCATAGTTGCTTCAACCTATTCCCTGTGCTTTATTTCACCTCTCAAGCATCATTCCTTAGTCTCTGAATATTTGATTTCTGTCTCCCCCCCCGCACCTTCACGTGGGATGACATTCTTTTCTGTTTGAGTCCTTTCAGGTGCTACTGGTCTTGAAGCTCCCCAATTACAACCACTTTTCTTGTGATGGTGACACCTTAAGAGACAACAGCAGCTGCCTATAAAGGGCCTCTGCCATCTGTTTCCCCTGCCACTTCTTTGAGACAGCTCTAGCTATATACAGAAAAATATTTATCACAGTTCATTCACTCCCTCACTCAAAAATGAGCAAGAGAAAAATGTCTTCTTTCATGATTCTGCCACTGCCCTTCAAATACCCGTGACCCTCAGCCTAAGGAAAAGGGCAATGCTTGAATCTAAAAGGAAGCAGCAGAAATTCTTGATGATTGATCCCCTGAGACCCTGTACTCTGAAGGCAATTCTGGGGGGCATCTGCATTTGGAAATGACTCCTTGTGGCTGTCTGAAAGGCAAAAGTCAGAGCCAGGCCACTTCACCTCAATCACCAAGCTTTCATACCGACCATATCTGAAAGGAGATGCACATGTGCACGTGTGCACACACACGCACATGAACACACTTAGTTTTCAATCCTTTTCCACCACCTCTCCATAGAGGCTGAATGGGATGGGATCAAGGGGAGTAGTTCCTACCCAGGAGGACTATGGGCTAGGAATGTAAAGGGAAGAGAAGAAATGTCATCGGGGTGAGGGCTGGGGGAGAAAATGGCAGACATGAGAGACGATGTGGAAAAAAAGGGAAGAAAAGAAGAAACAGTGAATTCTGAAGGGGGCTGATGGAGACAATGAAGAAAAATTGAAACCAAAAATGAAAAAAAAAAAATTGAAACTAAGAAAGAAAAGTATTAGGCCACACCTTCAGGAGGAAATAAAGCTCCAGGAACAGGTTCTCAGAAATTTCCTGGTTACAATGGACAGGCCACAGTAAGGTTGCAGGAGTCAGCAAATAGGGTTGGATCAAAAGTGGTTTGATTGACAGTGCTTCATCTATGATACTGAATGAACATGACCATAAACGTGGGAAATATTCAGTGTTCAAGTGTGATCCCTCACACTGCAGCTACACTGGTGGTATAAACAAGACCTGAAGAGAGAAGTTCTCTGAGTGATAGCAAATTTAAGAATGAAATGTAGTTATGAAGCAGTGGGAGGAGAAAAATAAAACAGACACTAAAAAAAATCATGTTCAGGAGGAGAATGAAAACTGAGAAATAGGAAAAGAAAAATCAGAAAGGGATAGAAAATCCAGGGGACGGAGGTGGATAGTGTTATTCTTTATTTGACAGAATGTATACTTTATACAACAAGCTAAATCAGAAATTTATAGTTGTTTGCTTCTAGCAAAAACACACATCGGAAAAATTCCTACCCATGGATAGGATGGCATTGCATTCTCAAGTTTTTGTATACCATCCTCATTTTCTGTTTTTCACAGCTAGCAGGTAGGAGTGTATGCTCTGGGGGAATAGGAGGTGCAGGATAAAGTCCATATGCTTCTCTGGGGAGTTACAGATTTGATAGGAAGCTAGTATAAAAACTTCAGCAGCCTGTGCCACAGAAACACAAGTGGATTTCACCTATCCTGCAGGGCTTGTTATGAAAACTCTGATTGTGTAGTCTGGAATTTTATGAGAGAGCTTTTCTGTAACACAAAGAAGATAAATGGGGCTGGGAGACAGAAAGCTGTCAGTAAATAAAAGAGATTCAGTGAAAGATAGAAATGCAGAAAGAAGAAAAAGAGAAAGGTGAATGCCAGCAGGTTCATGGTCACCTTTGCCATTTTACACGCTCACTGATCCAAGGTGAGGAGTCTGTAAGAGGATTTTTGCCCCACAGGGAGGGCAGCCAGGTTGAATTTTTCTAATGAGGGTGAAAGACGATGAAAATAGAAATAGTTAAAAAAGGAACTGCTGGACTGGGTGAACAGCTGGCATAAATAAGTGCAGAATCTCATTAACTTTGGGGCTGTTGCACCCACTCACACTGGAAGTGAATTTAACCCCTGGTTTGCTGGGTACAGCACTGGCAAAGCGGGGACACGCAGTGACCTTGGGGACATGGCTGTTTAAAGCACGCACAGCCCTTCCTCAGCCTCATTCTCCCCTTGCCTACACGCTTGCAGCGTAAGCAGCGTGGCTTCATCCGAGTCAGTGAGGTTGCATCAGTGCAAACACGGGGAGAACTGGGCCTTCATCTCTTGTGCATAGAAACACTACAGTATTGTACGTCATCAGATGCCAGTTCAGTAATCTTTTCCACAGATACAAGAGAAAAGAGACAACCTCGTTTCTAATTTAGTCATGATAGCATCAAAGAGACCCAAAGCCTATTGCTTTCTGGGAAGCAGGGACTTCAACAATAATAATTCTTCACACATCTATAGCACCTTCACTGCTAACTACTTACTTTATACCCTGGGGTGTGAAGAAAGAGGACTCCACTTAATTCCATATGCTCTTAATTGCTCTCTATCCCAGATCCTTCCTAAAAAAAATTGATAGAAATACCTAAACTCGCTGTTAATTTGTCAAATTAGGGCAGTCATTGACACCAGCAGAAACGCAGGCCTAGTTTGTATCTTATATTGCAACTGCATAGCATAGCATCTAGAAACAAAAGAAATGCTAGACTAAGTAAATCTGAGCTCTGTTTAATCCCTGACAAATGTTTCAGGGAAGAGGCAAGAACCACATGGCAGTCAGATAGGGGATAGACTGCCCTTGTGAAATGTTATCCTAGTTTTTATGGCGACTGGCTTAATTGCTGAATTACGAAACACCCAAAATGCTGTTCACATCCATTAGGAGGACGCTTAATTTTCGTGAACTCTGTCGTAAATGCCCACTTGCTTGCTAAATGTTGTTAAAATCTTGGCCACGGGAGCTCCGGTGGCAATGAGCTCCACAGCCCTCATACGCATCAAATGAGAAAGCTTTAACTGGGTCTCCGGTGACTCACGTCAGGTCCTCTTGTCTGTGTGTTACAAAATGGGGAAATCAAGAGCTACTGATCCATCTTCTCTAGCCCATTCATTATTCAATACAATCCAATCACTTTCCCTCTCATTCACCTCCTTTTCCAGGCAAACACGTAGAGTCTTGCAGACTGCCTTCATACACATGGTCTTTCCTACTCCTCCTTGTCCCTGTCCCCCTTTTATGAACCCTCTTCTGACTTCGCAATCCCCCCCGCCTTGGATGGCCCTTGCTTCTGCACTCTCTGCTATCCCCCCTGCTCTACTCTTTACACTGGGGGACTTGCTAGTGGTGGGTTTTCTGTCTACAGCCATGTGCTGCACTGGGCCACTGACAACAATATCCCTGTTTCTGGCATCCAGCGAGCCGCCGTGGTTTATGTAGAGCCCTGCACGGTACGCAATCCCCCTTTTCCCACCAGCCAGTGGTGCCCTCTGACCTGACTCACTGAGGTTCATTCAGCCGATCGTCGAGATCCACTGGGCCTGGAGACCCCAGCCCCATTCACCTCACCCCCTTAGGCATTCCTGAGAATCTTAGAGAAAATCATCCCCCTGTAAACAGCTTGAAAAGGACGACTGTTTGCTGAGACACTTCTTCCTGACAACCGGAGATCCTTCACTGTAGCGCACAACAACTGCCCCAGGGTTATGGCTACAGAGACCCTTATTTTCCATTTGGATCCTGGCCTGATCCATGTCTGAGGGTTGCCAGGGAGGGTATTTAGGGCTGCCGTGAGCTCCTTCCAGCCCAGTTGCTGGCTGCATGCAGATGAGCCAGCTCATCAGCTGAGCTGCCAGTGAGCCCTCCGGCCACGGGAGGTTGGAGGCAGCAAAGTGGAGGGATGTTGGCTTGACCACAGGGAACAAACAATGAGGAGAGCAGAAAGAGGGGCTTGGGTCTCACCCCCCTCAGAGGTAGCCGGGCTGCCCTGGGGGCAAGAGAAGACAGCGACAGCAACTGGTGTCACACACTGCTTTGAGGAGGGGGGACACTGGCTGGCAAAAGGACAAGGGGGAGAGTCAGAGAAGGGTTGGAAAAGACTTGCTTTAGAACGTAGAAGCAGCACAGGTCCAAAAGGATGGGGTCCTTCGGCTGGGGGGAATGACTGTACGTGAGATGGGGGAAATGATGGCAGAGAGAAGGGGAAAGAGGACAGAGAGATAAGACGGCGGGAGCAAAGGGGACAGAGGAGTGCAAGGACAAGATAATATAACAGAGAAAAGAGCAAGGGGGATGGGCCTCAGAGAACTTGGAGAGAAACAGAGAGAAATAACGAAGGAGAAACTGCTTTTGAGAGAAAGCACAGAAGAGACATGAAGATGAAAGAGAAAAATACAGAGGAGAAACAGGGGAGGGAAACAAGAACAAATTAAAATGGAGATGGATAGAATGAGTCAAAGATGGAGGGCAAGGAAAAAGCTGGGGTCATACAGGCAAGAGAAAAATAACTTTTAGGTGTACTGTATTTACAAGACGTTCTGTGTATGGCTGACCTGTTCTGCGCTCTGTGTTTCCCCTGACGGGTAGCTGTCGCCCTGGGATCGGCGTTATGGGGGGGAAGAGACAGAGTGAGAGCTCCGCTGCTAACCCATTCCTCCAGCAGCAGCCCCCTTCCCTCCCCGAGAGCCCCCTGCAAGGGGGAAGGTTCCATGCCCGCGAAAGGCAGAAGCACATCCCCTGACAACGAGTGCAATATGGAAGGGAGAAGCAGTGCGGAATGGAGCAGCAAGGGCTCCCCCTGGGATAAACCGGGTATGCTTGATTGGGAATCTGCTCTTAAAACAGGGGCAGGGGGCAGAGCCATCTGAGAGCCTGAAATGTTCCCTGCTCCCCCCGGCAACCTCCTCGCTACTGCTTTTAAATTAAATAAATATGGAGATTCTGCTGTCAAACCCCAGTGGTCCTCCTCCCCAAAAACTCTTGCTTAGATCGTACCAAACCACAGCGAAGTGAGACATGGGCTCAGAGGGTTGCATGGGGAAAGGGATGGGTTAAAAGGGAAACATTGGATAGGAATAGCTCCTGGTCTCCCTGGCAAAGAGACATTTGTTCTATCTCTGTGTAATTTCTTTATACATTACTGCTGCCACACTGCATCTGCATGTCCCTCCCACTGTATTTCGCTCTCACTCTCTTCAGCAAGGCAATTTCTGGTGCATTTCAGGACAATATTAACCCATTCCTCTTTCTCTGTCAGTAGGAAGATTCATAATTTAGAAGTAATTTAAAAGTCAGTTCTAGCAACTCACTGGTGAGGAACAGCATTTCCTTGTCAAACCTTACAAAGGAATTGAGCTTGCAGGTCTCAGCCCCTCAAATCCCTACCTTCTCGGTGACTTACAGCCAGGTGTGAATTTAAGCTGAGAGGAGAACCAAACCCACCCAAGTCTGGGATCCTGAGTAATTCTCCCTCGCCATCTGCCACCCCACTTTTTAAAATCCTTTGTCTTCCTTTTTATCCAAAGCCTGTCCAGCTCTGCATCCTCCTTCTCCCCAGCAGATGCAATGCCAGCAGCAATCAGCTATGTGCCGGGCCATTGCCTCCTGCTGCATCTCAGGGCTGTGCTAGGCTGCTCCTGGACCTGAACCACGAAGACATGGAGACCCTGACTTAATCTACTGCTATTTTCACTGTGTGTTCAGAAAAGCCCCTGGATTAGGACAGCAAGAGTCAAGGGAAAGGACCCCGGCAGATTTGTGGATCCTTGGAAGTAGGACGGCAGGCAATTCTGCAGTGCAAAACTAGGGATGCTGACAGAAACGAAGGGTAAAAGAAAGGAAATCGGGAAAGGTAAGAGGGAAGATAAGGAAAAAACCATTCATAAGATGGGTGTGAAAGGAAAGAGGTGGCCCAGGAGCAAACAGCAGTGGGAGAAGGCAGCGCGAGGAAGCGACGCAACGCCAGAATTGGCTGGCAGAAGCTTGTCCACTGCCTGTGCCCTGCCTCACTTTGCTGTCAGCTCTTCATTTTTGCAAACACTGAAATTGCACTTAACTCTCATGCGCTGTTCAGATATAACAAGCTGGAAAGGGAACAGATCAGCTCATTAATTTTCCTTGGGAAGGGTCTCTAGGCAGGAATTATATTCTGCACCAACATCCATTCAATTACTTGCCTTCACACCAGTGAGATCTACAGGGATGTCTAACCCCATGCACATCACTCATGCCTGCCTGCCCTGGACTCTTCTCTCCCTCCTTCTCGGTATAAAAGCCTCGCAGACCTATACCTTTCCTAATAATAATGACAACATGACAAAACCAATAACCTACAGATATAAAATACATTTCATTTGCTTGCTTCATAAGACCCCGATAAGGCATCGTCGCTCACTTTTTGAGATCCTGTAGGAGATTTACAGGAGCTAATGAAAGACTTAGACAAGGCATCATTCATAATAAAAAGTGGTTTTAAAGCATTTGGTGCCAAGAAGGAATTAGGCTGGAAGATCTGCAACCATTTCAAAGTTGTAAGAGGTGCAGTATCCATGTGTGGCATGAGCTTGCAGATCTCAATTGCTTGGTGTACATGTGTGTTTATGCCTACACAGTTAAAGGCCATTTTTCTTGAAGGGCAAAGATTTTTGAATGGCCTGGGGACATATTTGGGCAACATCAAAGACTGAGAAAAAATTATCTCAAGGAAGATTAGGAAAAAAAACAGAAATGCGATCTGCAGTAATGTGAACCGACACCACCTTTCTGCTCTAGCCCCACCATGGAGCAGGGGCTCACTGTAGGACACAAGAAAGTGGGGAAAGAAATCCTGATAGAGGAGGAACATCTCAAATGACACTCCTCTTTGGAGCAATACAAAGATCTGAAAATGCTAACTGAAAGTCCACTGTGGGGAACAGAATGACTGAAGAGAGGGGAACCTGAAAATTGAAAGCCCAGGGACCAAATTCTCCAAGAGGAACTTGCAATTCTGACCGTAGTGTATCTGTGTGTACAGCCCGAGACTGAGTCCCCACATCCATTTTTGCTACTGGATATCTTGGCCAAGAAGAGAAAAGACAGTTTAGCACAATATTTTGAACAGGAGGAGTCCACCATCTCTGACAGCCTACAGTGTTGACTAATGCCAGTGTTCCTCCAGATCCCCAGAAATGAAGGCAACCTCATCAGAGGCTTCCTACCAGTAGCAGAAGGCAGTTTGGGCTCCTTCTTTGATTACTTTCTTGTCACGAAGCCTCCTGCCCTGCTCTTCACTACCTCCCCTCACCCTATAGACCTGCCCTGACACCCACCCCAGGCAGCAGAAGCATGTCTGTCCCACACCCTTTGACAGGTGCCTTTGCCACACCGTGGGCAGGGTGTGAGCAGAGTCCAAGGGTTTTGCCCTTTTTACGGCCTCCTGGGACCAAGCCCTTCCCTCCACAAGTCTGCCCACCCTCTGCATCATGGGGGAAAAGAGCCTTTGCTGCACCCTTCTCCCTCCTGCTCACCAGCAGGCAGCTTTCACCAGGGAGAGTGAGTCAACCAGGGACACCTTTCTGATTCCTTCTGCCGAGAAAGAAGATAACCCCCCCTAAGGTGATCAGATGTGACAGTAAGAGGCCTGCTGTCCAGGGGCTGGTGAAGATACTTGGCTGTGCTCTTCTGGGAGCAAAAGAGTGCCAGCCACCAGCCCGTGCAGGTTGTGGGGATGCGGGAAGCCAAGCGGGGGCATCCCGGCAGCGGTGGTATCAGATGTGTGCCGTGCTGCCCCATGAGGCAAACCCACGCCCAGGCCCTGCTCGGCATGTGGCTGCAGGGCTGGTTTTGTCTCCTGCTGAGATGCTCTTGCTACCGAGCCTTTATCCAAGTTTTGGCGCAACCTGTGCCCTCAGGCTAGGGACTCAGAGCTGGGCTCAGCTCCTGCGTGGTGCATTGCACCCTCCTACCCCGCTCACCACTTCTGCCCAGCGTCCAGGGGCTGGGGAAACAGGCCAGCCCAACCCTCACACAGCTGGGGCAAGCAAGAGCACCCTGCCAGGGTCATGCAGCTTGTGCTCAGGCTGCATTTCACACCCCTCGTGCAGGGCTGCCGTTTGAGCCCTCTGGAGAGCATCAACAGGGAGGACACGGGAACTGGCTGGCAGCGCAGCACTGGGGGGGCTGGGGGGACTTCGGAGCTTTTAATGGGAAGCATCCTGGCGCTTTCCTTTGTCATGCAAGCCACTTCTCCACAGTGCCTGTGGGGTCCTGTCAGATGTAAAGGAGAAGGAGCCCCGAGCTCCTCCAATCTGACAAACCTCACCCGCCCCTTCCTCCTCCCCCTCAGACCGCGTCCCTCTGGGTACAGCTCTGTGGGCAGATAGACATGATCTGAATGCGCTGCCTCTCCCGGCCGGGGTCCTCATACCTCCTGTCTCCACCCCAGCCTCCCTCCGCCCTCCAGCTTGGGGACACGGCTCAGGAAGGGAGCTCTCCCTTCCCCGCAGCCTCCCTTCCCCGCATGGCTTTGGGCTTCCTTTTTTTTTGGTTTTCCCCCTCTCTCATTAATTTTTAATTAAGGAGATGTCTCCTTCCCCGGTTGTAAGGAATAGCTGTGTGAAAGGCTTTTCATTTTTTATTAACATATACCTCTATATATTTATCTATTTGGAGGAAATGCGTGCATGTGTGTGAGCGAGTGTGTTTAAAACATCCCCCATTAATTTACTGCTATTGATTTTCTGGCATGGAGACAGCATATAGTATTCAGCATAGAGCTCCTCTGCAGGATATGTTAAAAGGCAGCAGTTTGGGTTGACAAAGGGCACTAAATGCAGTATGCGTCAAATAGACCATCGCTCAATGAAGTCACTTAGCTATTCAAAACATGTCCAGCCATCACTCAACCGTTTGCACCAAGAACGGGGGGGAAATTCGCGCTTCTTCCCGGACACAACCATTTCCAAACAGCAGCTTTAGCTTGCTTTGGTGAGACACATCAGGACATACATAGTTTATTCCCCCCCCCTCCCCCCTGCCTTCCATCTCCCAGTGCCGGTCTTTGCAAATCAGTTCTGCGGTACCCGCTCCCCGTTCTCTCCCATCGGGGAGCTCCAGGCACACCCAGCACTGGTGGACACCGGCAGACACAGACATTATTCCTGGATGTCCATAAACCCCCAGCAGCCCACCCTCCAGCTGGGAGCTGATTCATAAACAGGGCTTTTACAATGGGCTGCAATGTGCACTCTTGTGCTCTCGCTCTCTCCTTCTCGCTACGTGTGTAACATAAACCACGCATTTACATCGGTTGCCCCTATCCCTCCAGCACAGGCTGAAGACCACCTCCCCAGCCCACACGTACGCCAATAGCAGTACTGAGCAACACATATTCAAAAGTGAATCACTGGCCCCTCTTTTCTTTCCCCCTCCCTTAGGAACGTCTGATTCCAGAAGTTCGCTGCGGCGATGTCTCTTCTGCCATCAGACATGTCACTGAGTTGCTGTTCAGTTTCACCACATCAGACTTAGGCTGATTTTTCCATTCAGAGACTTGTTTATTTTTAGCCTTTACCATAAACCTTAAAAAAAAAAAAGCCCCAAACAAAAACCCACCCCCAACAGCAAACAAACGGGGGAAAAATCCCAGCCCCAAACCAAACCAATCGGCCGCCAACTGGACCCCTCTGCACCCAGCCCAGTGAGATGTGGTTGCTTACAGACATTACGAAATGCTCTGAACTCTGCTTGAGATGACTGGAATCGTTAGATTTACTGTACGAGGCATTTTGGACATAACAGTGTTGCCTCCCTTTCTCTCTTTTTCCCTCCTAAAGTGAACTAATAATTGCATCCGAAGTGCTTTGCAGTCACCCCCTCCCCACATCGTCCCTCACTCCCAGTCTTGTCTTTGCAAATAAGCCATTTGCAAAGAGAGCAATTATTTCACTCTGTGGTTACAGCCGGAGCACAGCAGTAATACAGCATTTTGGCATTGCTTTCCCAGGCAATACAAACAAGCTGAAGACGGGCAGACCACACGGTTGCTTTTTGGAAAGGTCTTTCGGTGTTTTTGTAACACGCACATTATTCCAGTTGGAGGGGGGAAGTGAATTTTTGGGGAAGGTGGGGGGGAGGAGGGTGGGGAAGAGGAAGGGATAAGGGAACGGAGCACAGAATGTTTTGCCTGTCTTCTTGCCTCTGTGCCCTGAGTAACTGAGCCCACCGGTCTCGATCCGTGGTGAAAGGAATGAAGTGAGAAAATGGTGGAATGTGGAGGGATTTATTTGGAGGGGGGGAGAAACATGGGGTGGTGGGAGAGGAAAGGGGGGGTGTGTGGAGATCCAGAATCAAATACCTTCCAGGCAGCAGGTTCTCCATAATCCAGAATGGGTCATGACTTCCTCGTTCTTTTTGCTGGTTTCGTTCTCACTGACAGTTTTAGTCTTGCAAACCCCTCTGGAGTAAAGCCAGTAGTCGGTCCCCACAGCTATGGTCATCAGGCTGAAGGCAGCGAAAGCACCAACGGTGGTTAAAAGCATCTGAACACCTCTGTCAAAGAGCCCCATAATTCTTCATTATACAAATACCCAACCGCCTTCTGATTCTTGGGGTGTGTGTGTTTAATAAAATAAAAGAATAATAATTCCGACTAATAATATAATGGATATATATAGAGAGATAGATATCAAAAAAGGGAGGTAAGAAAGCCCACGGAAAAGAGTGTAAATTAGAAAGACCACATGGGAAGAGGCTTGCCTTTTAAATCGGAAACGTTCTGGTTGAAATATAAAAAAAGGAAAAAGGAAAAAGAAAAAAAAAAAGAGAGAAAAGAACCAAGAAAAACCAAACAAATAAAGAGAGAACCCCCCCCAAAACGAGACGCCTTAATCCCTTTTTCTAAAATTCTGGTCTCCAGTTTCCATATGTAATGGCTAATTTGGAGATGGCTTCCACAGTGAACAGGGGAGCAGCAGCAGCATCCTCAACACAATCTCTCATTATCTGGACCTAGACAGTTAGAGACTGTAAGAGCAGAGATGCAACCTTCAGTCTTCTTGCTTAGCTCTGCAGCCTGCGCCATGAAAATCCTTTTCCTTCCCAGTTATCTTCCTTGGGTTTTTATTTTTTTTTTCCCGGCAGCGACAGTCGCTCCAATCCTCTCTCACTTTTTCTCGCTTGCTTCTCCTTCCTTTCGCTCGCTCCTACCACCAAGCCAGACCGCCCAGTATACTGTAAGCCCTTGATTTCAGCTGAACAGGTGCCGAGGTCTTGCCTCCCATGGCTTTTCCGCACAGCCGCGGCGCTCGCTCCCGGCGGAGGTGGGCGAGGAGAGAGGGGGGCTCCGGGGGGGGGAGGGGGGGGAGGAAGGGGACAGGCGCGGCGCCCCTCCCAGGCGGGGGACGCGGAGCGGAGCCCGGCTGCGGCACCCCCTGCCCCGCGGCGGCCCCCGGCGACTCCCGGGCCCCGCTACTGCATCAAGGCGGCGGCGGCGGCGGCGGCGGCGGCGCGGCGCTGGTCGGCTCCCCCGCGGCGGCGGCGGCGGCGGCGGCGGCGGCGGCCGGCGGTGCTGCAGGACAGCTCCCCGGGGCGGCGGCGCGGGAGGAGCGCTCCCGGGCCCCCGGTGCTGCAGGACAGCTCCCCGGGCGGCGGCGCGGGAGGAGCGCTCCCGGGCCCCCGGTGCTGCAGGACAGCTCCCCGGGCGGCGGCGCGGGAGGAGCGCTCCCGGGCCCCCGGTGCTGCAGGACAGCTCCCCGGGCGGCGGCGCGGGAGGAGCGCTCCCGGGCCCCCGGTGCTGAAGGACAGCTCCCCTGCCCGCGCCGCCCGCCCTGCCCGCGCCGCCCGCGCCCCAGCATCCGCGGGCGGCAGCCGCCCTCCTCCGCTCTGCGCGGGCAGGCAGGCAGGCGGGCAGGCAGGGAGGGGCGGAGGGGGCAGCCTCCCCCCCTCCCTGCGCCTAGCCCGCCGCCGCCAGCCCCGGGAAGGGTTGCTCCCCCAGGCTGCCGCGGAGCCCGGAGGACGGCGTAGCTGGGGCTCTCCCTCTTTCTCGCCTTCTGCCTTTCTCCCCCCACCTCCGCCCCCCAGCTCAGCCTCCTTCGCGTCCCCGCCGTACGTGCCCGGAGCTGCGAGTGCAACCCGCACACCGCAGTTAGACCCGCACAAAACTTCAGTCGGCCGTTTCTCTCCCCGAGAGACGGGTGAAATGTAACGTGGAAGGGTAATTTAAAAACCAGCATTTATTACTGTTATTATTGCTGTTGTTATGATTTTAAGTGCTTGCTCCTCACTCTTCTCGGGTTCGCTGCAAGTTGCATACGTTTTGGTGTTGCTCGTTTCCCGTCCCTCTGTCTCCCCCCGACCAGCGTTGCATGAATCCCTGCGTTCTGACTTTGTCTTTATAGCTTTCTGTGAAATCCCAATGCCTGCTCCACGAAGCAGACATTTTGGGAAGATTCTTTACGAGGAAGGACGATTTATTGTTATTACTATTACTTTGTTAAGGAAAGGGACCACAAAACTTAATCCCTTCCCCCCACCCCCCGGAAAGCAATCCACCTTTCATACCCTCTTTTTACACAGAAAGGTGCATGAGCTGAATGGATGCAGACTGAAATCTATCACTGCTTAAGTTTCCTGTGTCAGACATGACCCGACAGTACCGGGAACATATACAAAATTGTGCAATACTGACATCTAAGTATGTCATAATCCTCTCTCTCTTCCTCAGCAGTATCATTACACCAGGTTAATTACATTAGTCACCTCCTGGTTCTATACATGTAGCTGCTCATTAATGCAACAATCATAAAAGAAAGAAATAATCTAATTCTTGATGCTACCGATTTTGTTTCTCTCTGATCGGATTCATTGTTCAGTGAAAAAGAGACCAGAAGAGTTGCTTTAGGTTCACTGCTGTTCTGTGCGGGTGAGCGGGGCTGAGGAAAGGGGGTGCTGGGAAGTTGAACCAGTTGGAGGGCTTCAGCCACGTTGCAATTTCATAACTCCATTTATTTTGCCTCCTTTCTCCTTCTCTGGGTGCAGACTGGGACTGCCCTTTCAGGACAATCTCCCCCAGGACTGTTGGACATGAAGGGCTCTATAGCAAGCAGCAGGGGGGCCATTGGCTGCTCTACAGACCACTGATGGTTTCCCCAATTTGGAGGGCACAGACCAGGCTGCCCTTGCAGCTGAGACTGAGATAGGGGTGTTTACCAGCAAGCACTCATGGTGTCTGGCATCAGCCATATGCAGATCACCACCAGCAGGCGGGAAAGGCCCTGGGGGAGGCAGGAGATAGAGGGAGGGGTGGTAGGAGACAGTGCAGGTTGAGACCACTGACACAAGGTTGAAGAAAACCACAGTCCCTAGCCTCACCTGGGGGACTCCTGGCCTTGCCCTCTGCCACAGGAGCTGGGGGTCTCTTTCTGCACTCACTGAGCTGCCAAAGAGCTGAGGATGGGCAAGGGGGCAGGTGGCCCCAACGCACCTTTAGCACTCTGGGTACAGCCTGCTGCAAGAGTGTGGAGGATGGTAGCTGTGGACAGGCTCTCTGAACTGTTGTTCTTGGTTCAAAGGAGTTTGAGAGGCAGAAAGATGCAGAGAACACCCCTAAACTGGTGGGAGATTATGGCTCTACAGGGATGGCCTGTGGTGAGGAGGAGGCTCTGTGAGGCTCTTAACTGGGGAAGCTAGAGAATATCACTCGAGGACCTCTCCTTCCCTTCTGAGACATTTTCACTGAAAGAAGGAAGGGGCCTTGAAGAGGGAAGGCAAAAGGGAGGAATAAGTAATTCTTGGGACTCTGAGCCATTTTCTTTTTCTGTTGGTGGTCGTACCCCTCCAACCTCACCCCATTATTCAAGTCTTCTCATTCTTCAAAGGAGGGTAGAAAAGCTGGGCCAGGAGCCTGAAAGACTCTGAAGAGGGACAAACTTCAGCTGGCTATTCTGGCACCCAAATCCATCAGGCACCAACATTGCATGTGTGGATGAGAAAGGCACTCTGGAAATCTGTGGAGCTCATAGCTCCAAGGAAGGGAGACTCCTCAGTTACTCTGTACTCTCAAAAAAGTGTGGCACAGCCCTTCTAGTAATGCCACACAAGCAACCTGGGTGGAGCGGAAGCAAAAAGGTCTCAGGCCCTTTGAAAGCTCACCCATGCTTACACAGCAGGGTCATTCAAAGAGGAAAGGGAGAGAAGGGACGATGCTATGTGTTTTCACTTGGGGCCCACCTGTGTAGCCCATGTGGCTAAGTGTTTATTTTACTGCTATGAACAGTAGTGCTGCTTTGGGTCAAGGGTATGCTGGGCTGCACAGACAGAGGTTATCTCCGGGTTGAGGATCTTGCTTCTGTTGGTACCTGAGTCTAAGTGAGACTAGTAGGGTGAGCAAGCAGTCACTGCAGAGGTTGTGGATTTGGGCTTGCAGGGGACCTCAACACTGTGAGAAATTACAGATTTCATTTATAACAAGAAAAATATTGCTGAAAATGTCAGGTTTACTTATCTTTACATTTAACAAATCCAATCAGATACAGAGGATGAAGCAGCAGCTGGGCCAAAACAGAGACCCTCAAACCAATCCAGAACTGTTGCCTTTATTACATATTTCTACATCTTTGACAAGTTTGGTTTCAAGTGACTACAGCAACAGGAGAGGGGCCTGTTCTCCTCAAAGAAACTGCCAGTGTAAGAAGGCCAGGTTTGCAGGGTGGTGAGTTCTTTAATCTCTGGCTAAGAAGTGTGAGATCTATGAGGGCTCAGTACATCTCAGGATCAGGACTAAACACGGCTTCCTGCCTCACGCTTCCCAATTTCCAGAAATAATTCTCTGCCTGCTACCCTGCTTATATACTCTTAGACCATTCACAATAATCCCTCTACAGTTCTAAATGCCACAGGAGAAGAATGGAACACAGGCAATGCAAATGCCAGAATGTCCTGTGTGACTGCTTGTGCTGTGGCTAGATGCTGTGCTGAGATTTCATCTTTCCTACAAAGGATCATTAAAAATTATAATACAAAACAAGAATACAAAATAAAAACGCTGTGGCAGATTTTTACAACAGTCACATCTTACTGAATAGCGCAACACAGAATGACATCTATAAAAGAGTAAGGAGAGAGAAATTAATAGTCTGGAGGAAATAGAGAGATTTTAAATTACATTTTAAATTACTTGAAATGAGAAGCTGATGAGACAGGGAGCCGCAGGAAGTCTGCTTCCAATGGCAAACCAAGAGTGCTGCTATTTGTGGAGAGAAGGGGCAGTGCTGTAGGAAAAAAAGGGGCACAAGAAATATGCAGGAAGGGAGATGAAGGGCACGGAGTCGGAAGCAACTCCATGGGATGGTAATGGAACTGAATAGAGTGTTTGTGCATTGAGTGCTGCAGTGGAGCTTTTCAGCACATAGGACAAAATCAGACAGCGATAGTATATGAAAACCGGTATCTAGGAATCTTCATTCTAGGGAGGCCAGCCCAGAAGGAGCTGCTGTAATGAGATGTAAAAGAGATGGAGTTGATGCAGCTGTATTCACAGGCGGAGCAGAGGTGTTAATAGACCGATGCACCAGCAGAGGACATGTTAGGAAAAATACATTGGGGTTAGGGTGATGATAATAGAACTGGAAGCCAATGGGGCAGAGAAGATAGAAGTGAGATATGATGTAGAAAGAGAATTAATATTTAAGAGATTTCACTGGAGAAAGTTGAAAAAAGTCACATATATGTATGGTTGGGCAAGCAGAGGGGGTGATCAGAGCAGTCATCACTGGCATCCAAAGCTGAGGGTCCCAAAGCACTTAAGAAACGTTATTCACATCATATCTGCATGCTGGTGGTTTTCTTAGACCAATTTAACAAACTAGCAAACTGAGGAAAGAAGATTTGTGTTTTTGCCAGAGAATCACAGGTGGAGATGATGAAGATAGCTAGAGATAGAGATGGAGATGGAGATGGAGATGAAATAAAGATAGAGATAGGGAGATAAATAAGATGGAAAAAGACTCAGTGGTCCTCTCTTCTTATCTTCAGGTTCATATAACTTGAGGATCAACATGAAAGGCAGTTTAAACATCAAATATTCAAATACTACAGGAGATTCATCTCTAGTGTAACACCGTGACCAGAAAGGAAGAAAAAAGAAGGGACATACAGGGTACAGAGGTCTAACAATTAAAATGAGTAGGTTTCCATGCAAAAGTGGTGCTGGTGCTGCCCTGAGAGTGCATTAAAAACTCCTGTGTTAGACAGGAGTGGAACCCTGGCAGGGACCAAGTATAAGGTTATAAGGCTGCAATACATAACTCCCTCAGTTTCTGACTTATATCCTCTTCCAAGCTAAATGTTGTGCAAACAATTAATTTAGCCTCATAACACTCTTACGAAGCAATGTTCACTAGTTTGCGGAGGCACTGAGGCACTGAAAAATTCAGAACATAATCTCAAAGCCCACCAAAGCTAAAATATTCGCAGTTATTTTAGTGGGATCTGGGTGCTGTTATAAATGAGTTGGGTACCCATGGATACCCAAGAAATCTGTTCCAGATTGAGTCTTGAAGCTAGAACTCCTGCACTTTCCATGCAAGACTCCCTTTTCTCACGCAACCTTTTCTTCCATTGAATGGTAACCTTTGAAATGTTTGCTACTTGAGGATGGTTGAAAAAAAGTGTCAGCTTATAGTCCTGTGGGTTGATTTCTTCAAAAAGGCAAAAGCTTCCTTCTTTACTTGAAAGAGATAGTGGGAAAAGACTGGGATTCCCAGGATGAATTTTCCACCATGATGAATTGCTGGGATGTGAACTGTTTTGCCTCTCTTTCTCTCCATGCTGTGCTGAGATTTGTATGTACAGCAGCCTCCTAATCAATAGGAATAGAAAAAAAAAAAATAAAAATCAATGCCTGCAACCCATTAGCTCTAACAGAGGGCAGGCTGCTAACAAGTCACTCTAGCTGGAATTCCAGTATTTGGTAAAGTATCCTCAGTGAGGTTATATGCATACATACAGATACAAACTTACTGAATAAGACTAGCAGAGAAAATCAGTTACGAGAACATTCCCCATCCCACCAGCATGTCTATCCCCACGTATTTGCATGACTATGTTAAACTAGAGACACTATCACGGCCACCCAGATGCTGTCCCTCATACTTTTCCACTCCAGAGCACCCAGTTTTCTACACCTGATCTATAATCCCGGGCTACCTTCATGCTGGACCATCCTGTATATAAATAAATACATGTCTCTACACATTCTTGCTCCTTCATAAACCACACACCATAGAATCCAATTTCAGCCCCACTTATTCACAAGCATACAGCCATTCCTTCTCCTTTGCTGTATCCCCAGATCCTTCATGGAAACCTTCTTTCTTCTTCCCATTCATATCCAAAATCGGGCACAGATAGTTCCCACTGACATCCATATACATCTAACCCTGGAAGCATATTCCAGGAAACAAAAAGTTGGTGAAAAGGTTGTGGCACAGGTTTTGTAATCAGAATCTGCTCGACGGTCCAAGGCACAGGGAAAGGGTCTCCAGAATGGATCAGAGAAACAATGGGTCTTACTGCCTATTGTGCATGAAATATGGACACAAGTAACTGTCTTGCTCCAAATAAAGCCTTTGTCCATCCATCCGCTGACTGTAACTAGAACAGACTCTCACTCCTGATTTACCTCTCATGGTAAGGGATTGTCTCTCCTGGTCAACTTCAGAATCCATGAGTTAAAAAAGTATTCATTTCTTGACAAACAGGTTCATGAAACTCCAGTGAGGAAATGTGCAGTGGCTGTGGTTTGGTTCTTAAAGAAGAAAAAAGACTGTTTTCATGTAAACATAGCAGTAATCAGAGAATTGCAAAGAATAAGGCAAGAAAGAGAAAGGCCTTGGTTTTTTTCTGAAACGAAGGTTTTCAGAATCTTCCTGGAAGCATCAGCACAATGACAAATGCTGAGGGAAAGGTGAGGCCTACAGTGAGGATGGTTCATGTTGACACTGATCAATATTCTGTGATATCAGGCTTTCTTCCAGTGTAAAGGGGACGGGGACAGTGATAGGGACAGAGAAGAGGATCCTGTGCAGCCTCATCTATTCAGTATCATCATTTAAAGCCACAATCCAGCCCAAACATGAGCTTTTGTCATCTGGTCCCCAGCAGCACAGAGGTATCCCTGGGGCTTCCTGTATGGGGCAGACTTGCTCTCCTAGGTCTGGCGGTACTGATGCACGTAACCCTTCTGCAAGCCAGCTATATGCACTTTTGTCTTCTTTAGGACATCCCTAGCTCTTCATCTGTCAGATAGTTTAGGGTATCAGGGGAGGAATATTGAACTTTTAATTTTTCTGATGCTCCGTAATAAATTAGGGTTAAAAGAGACTCTTGAGGGAACACCCTAAGCAAAACAAGAGAAATGGTTAGTCTCTGCAATAGTTTTTTTTTCAGAGGGACAAAGCAAGAGAAGCACATAACCCAACATCTATTCAGGAGCTCAATGAGTGGGCAATTTTATAAAATTCAAAATCACTAGGTCCCACTGATGTCAATAACAGGCTACTGATTTTAATGTGAGAAGGGTTTCTTTCTGTAGTCCCACATAGTCAAGGAGACATCCCATGATACGTACATGTACTTTAGACACTGTTTCAGAGAAAGCCAGCTAGTGTATTGTGTCCACAGAGCCTTTATATGAATTCCTAGGATTTGGTTTTACATTGCCATTGTAATGGTTTAGGATCCCCAGTGTGAATTCCTATAGAGGAAGTAGGTTAAACACATCAGATTAAGCCAGTCTGATGCTAGACTGGAGCATTATGGTGATGCACAGAAGAGTATACCATGGATAGAAATTGTAGAGAGGTGATATTCTCTGCCTTGGGAATAGAGGCCTATTTTAAAAAGAAAGCAAAACACATATGTCTATTTAGGCTTCTAACTCCATGTTTAGACATCGAAGAACTGTCCTGATTTTCAGTTGTGCTGAGCAGTCAGCATCTCACATTGATTTTGCAGAGATGTAGAAGCTCCAAATATGTCTGAAAATCTGGATGTCTGTTTTGATGTCTAAATGTCATCTTAGCAGATTAACTTTGACCTTGTATAACAACAAAATTCTTAATAGAAATTAAATCAGAAGTCCCAAGGCCAAATGCTGGGCTCATCAGGATTTCCACTTTCAGTCATTCACTGCAGCTACTCACCACTTGTGAAAATTTCTGGGAATGGTCTGAAAGCAGAGTTTACTCATACTGTGGCAAATCATGGGAAGTGAGGAGTCTACTGCAGGGCAAAGCAGTTCCCAGCAGTGCACTTGTCTCATCCAGCTCCACCAGACCAGGCTCAGGGCCTTGCTGATGCCTCTCCGCTGGCTATGTGGGTCTCCTTGGCAGCAGAGGCTGGCCAAACGCTCCAGCCCATCTTCCAAGGGTATGGGGGTATGGTTCTCCTTTGTGCTTCTCTAATTTGTTTGCTCCGTTGTCCACTTCGACACAGTGAGCAAGTCTGGCAGGGGGCATGAGGAAGCATGCCTCAGCCATGCTCCCCCCTCCGTATCGGGGACACAGGACCATGCATAGAAGAAGACAGCTCAGAGGCAGGAAAAGGGAATCTCAGGCTGGTTATTCCCTGCGTTAAGGGGGTGGCTGGGAGATGAGCAGTCCCCTGTGCAGAGCTGGTCCTCCTCCCATGCTCACCACTACCGCATTCTTTGACAGGGCACTTTTCCAGGTTGCTTGCATCTTTTAGGTAAAACTGTTCAGTCGCCATCTTTCCAGTAGCCAGTCTGAAGCGACAAACCACTTCTCTGTTTCACAGACCATTGGGACTCTTCTCTGCAACTGACCTATATTAGTTATAAGCCTCATTCGTTCTGGCCTGCGCTCCTCTCTCTTCTCCCACATGGAGCACATGCACTGCTCCTCCCCCTCAAACAAACACCTTTACACATCCAAGGACACTGTAAAAATAAAATGATCACAACCTGGCCCTCCGGGAACCTTGGTTTTACAGTTTGTCCCGCTCTGATGCCAACAGAATTCACAACCCAGTTCAAGGGAGACAGACAGTGAGTGAGAGCAAGCAGGCAGACAGGCACAGACAGAAGGAGACGGAGGAATCGGGGAGAGATAAAAAGGAGCAGAAGAAAAGAAACAGGGCAACCAGAAGGAATAAGTTGCAACAACAAGGGAAGGCGTGTAAACTAGGAGTCTAGAACACAACAGAGAAAGAGAGATGGAGTTACAGGGAAGAGTAAGAATTTAAAATGATAGGAAGTTGAAGGAAGAGAAAGAAGGAGACGAAAAAAGACAGAGGAAAGGACAGAAGAGAAAAGAAATGGTCAACGGAGGGGGGAGGTCAAGTCAGGCAGCAAAGCAAGGTGATATCTATGGCATGAGGTGGAAGAATTAAGAAGGTGCCTGTGAATTTGGGCACTGCTTTTTCACATCTCCTTTCCATTGAGAGTACGCTGTAAGGAAAAGGGCAAAAGGAGAGGGAAGAAAAGGATAAATAAATGCCTGAGCTGCCATCGTAAACAGCTCCTAGCAGTCAAGCAGGTACACTGGAAATAGGCAGTCCACAGGTTGCAAATGCTCAGGTACACATTGCAGTTCAGCAGGCAGGAAACAGTCTGCACTAGCACAGTGGCATTTACACTCCCAGGTCCACTGGGTCTCTCTGTGCACTGACAGTGAGCCCTGCATACATAAAAATGCTTCTGTTTGGTACTGGGGAATTGTGCTCTGATCCCTGCCCTGCATCCTCTCTCAGGTCCCAATAAGAAAACCTCAGCCCCAAACACAAGTGCTGTTAGTCTCCCTTCTTCTCAAATGAATCCCCTTCTCCCCCCTGCCTGATCCCAGTTCTTGTTTGCACTCCGAGGGCTGCCTTGCCTTCCTGTGCCTCTCTTTTCCCCACAGTTCATCTCTAGCCTTGTTCTTTTGTTCCTCTGCTTTATCTCTCTCCTCTCTCCTCTTCTTCCTCACAGTCAGTCATTCAGCTCCCCCTTACACAGGCCTATATAAACACACCCACACCCACACACACTCTTTATTTCCATCTCTGTAGTTATCCACTTACCTATTACTGTAGTACCTAGCTGACACACATCTCTCTCCCACAGACAATCCATCTATCTCCACACCACACACCTGCCAAATATGCTTGTCTTTCCTTCCTTCACAGCCTTTCTCTCGCTGTCCCCTAGTCAGTCCATTTCTTTGTCTCCCCCCACCCAGTTCTTCTGCCTTTCCCCCTCTACAGTCCATTCTTCTTTCCTTCTCCTCCTCTCTGCCCATCTGTCTGTCTGTCCCTCCTTCCTGCAGTTCTCTCCAGCTGATACACATGTACCCCAGTCCATCTGCCTCTCTCCCCTCTTCTTCCCCCCCCCCCCCCTTCACACATGTCATCTCTTTGTGTCTCCCACACACCCAGGCCCACGCTTGCTCTCTCCCATACTGAGAGGAGGTGGCGGCAAAGAATTTGCTGCTGACCGCTGCATTGCTAGGAGGCAAACACATGGCCGGCCTTGTGCAGGCCAGTTTCTGCCTGAGTGCCCCAAGTCACATATACCCAGCATCATCGCCGGCACTGGGAAAACAGATGGTATAATAAATGAGCGCAGTCTGATAAAAGGAGGAAAGGGTGCCTGCCTCGGATGCCCCTCACCCGCGCAGAGACACACATCCAACATGGGCACAGCTCTCTCACTCCTATACCAGTCCAGTTCCGTGCCAGAACTAGCCAGCTGAACAAGGCACAAGCTCTACCCTCGTACCAGATGGAGAGGAGAGGGGTAGGAGAAGGTGGTAGTGGGTAGAAAGACCAGTGGGTTTTTTTCTGACAGCAGCTTATAACCGCACAAAGAAAAGTACATGGGGGGGATGTAAGCAGTCTTAAGGTAATGGGGAGGGCTGTTAGCATGGGAGGTGTAGTTGTGGGGACGTATAGTTACAAGACCTCCATGTGCAGAGAGTTAGGAGGAAAAAGGCAAGAGGCATGGACAGTGTAGAGGAATCAGATGTCAAAACGGTTGTGGACCGAGACAGCATCCAGTGATCACTTCTGTCTCGGTGAAGAGGGAAAGCCACCCTACTGGCAGTCTTAGCTGGGAGGGCCATCAACAGCAGAGACTTAGTCCACTTAAGGGAAATATCCCCAGGTCTCAATAGGTGCAGAAACTAGAGGACAGAGTCTGCGTTACTCTGCTTTTGCTCATACCAGAACTGTCCTCCTGCCCTTACCCAATTTCATGACTGTGGTGGGCTGACCCTGGCTGGACGCCAGGTGCCCACCAAGCCGCTCTATCACTCGCCTCCTCAGCTGGACAGGGGAAAGAAAATATAACAAAAGGCTCGTGGGTTGAGATAAGGACAGGGGGACATCATTCACTAATTACCGTCACAAGCAAAACAGACTCGACTTGGGAAAATTAGTTTAATTTAGTACTGATCAAATCAGAGTAGGATAATGAGAAATAAAACCAAGTCTTAACACCTTTCCCCCACCCCTCCCTTCTTCCCAGGCTCAAATTCACTCCTGATTTTCTCTACCTCCTCCCCCCAGCAGTACAGGGGGACAGGGAATGGCGGTTGCCATCAGTTCATCACACATTGTCTCTGCTGCTCCTTACTCCTCAGGGGGAGGACTCCTCACATTCTTCCCCTGCTCCAGTGTGGAGTCCCTCCCATGGGAGTCAGTTCTCCACGAACTTCTCCAACGTGGGTCCTTCCCACGGGCTGCAGTTCTTCACAGACTGCTCTAGCGTGGGTGCTTTCCACGGCATGCAGTCCTTCAGGAAGAGACTGCTCCAGCGGGGGTCCCCCACGGGGTCACAAGTCCTGCCAGCAAACCTGCTCCAGCGTGGGCTCCTCTCCACAGGGCCACAGGTCCTGCCAGGAGCCTGCTCCAGCGCGGGCTTCCCACGGGGTCACAGCCTCCTTTGGGTGCATCCACCTGCTCCAGCGTGGGGTCCTCCACAGGCTGCAGGTGGATATCTGCTCCACCATGGACCTCCATGGGCTGCAGGGGGACAGCCTGCCTTACCATGGTCTTCACCAGGGGCTGCAGGGGAATCTCTGCTCCAGCGCCTGGAGCACCTCCTCCCCCTCCTTCTTCACTTGGTGTCTGCAGAGTTGTTTCACATATTCTCACTCCTCTCTCCCAGCTGCTGTTGTGCAGCAGTTTTTACCCTTTCTTAAATATCTTATCACAGAGGTGCTACCACCGTCGCTGATGGGCTCGGCCTTGGCCAGTGGCGGGTCTGTCTTGGAGCTAGCTGGAACCGGCTCTGTCGGACACGGGGGAAGCTTCTGGCATCTTCTCACAGAAGCCACCCCTGTAGCCTCCCCGCTACCAAAACCTTGCCACACAAACCCAATACAGTGACATTGTCCAAGAATGCTCCTTTCCCTCCTCCACTACCTCCCCAGACATCTGCATCCAGAGACCTGCAGCATCCTTTCCTCTGCATTTACCTGTTACAAGAAACCCACACTTGTCACCCATTTCCAAACCCACCAGCGTTCCTTCCCCATCTAACGTTTTCACATTCCTTGCAGCCTGATCTCTCTCTGCTGACAATAGCACTGAAAAGCATTATCTTAACCCTGCAAGACGTCTTTCCTAGATACTCTGTTCTGCTGTCCTTACGAGCTGATTTTATGCCTGATGCTTCAACTGCAACCTGAATTTCAAACCTTCCAGTTTCGCAGTCCCCAAACTGAAGCCACCAAAACATCAGAAAAACAAAGTCCTAGAAGCAGCACACAATGGCCGCGCACAACTGTTAGACTGAGAGAAAGTGACGCTTCACAGGAATCAGAACAAATCAGCAAAAGCAGAGAAGGGAAACCAATACAGAAGAGAGATTCCTCCCATGCAGAGCTGAAGGCATTTTTTATTGTAGGTAATTTTATTCCTGAACAAAGTGATTTCCATCTGCTCTACATTGACCTCACACACATTGCATTTTTCTATTTTTTGAGGTTAAATATTGATATTCTGGGGAGGTCTTCCGCCGTATGAACTGATCATGAAGTTTTTGTTGTGAGGTGTCAATGCTCAAGTTGCAGTGGGCACTTCCGCTTGGTCGGGTGAGGTGCAGGTTCTCTTTCCATCCCCTAAATGGATGAACGTAATGTATTCAGGACGCTGCAGCACAATTAGGCATAAGTTTATGTGTTGTTCCCTCCCACCTCAAAAAAGAAAAAAGAGGTTTAAGCAAATAGATCACCCCACTTTCTGGCAAAAGGAAATAGAGATAGCACTGGAGCTAATTTGTGTTTTAAATGATACAAAGATGTGTGGGTAACAATTGTAGGCGTCTATTTCCCTCCACTTAGAAATCCCCTCGGAAGAACTGTACTCAGTCTGAATTTCCAACATCTCTTCACACTCTTCCACCCTTTTAGTCTGATAGTGTCCTTTGCTTACCTACTCTATTTTTTCTGGTCTCACCTGGATACGCTGACTCCAGCCACTGCTCCTCACAGCATCACAGCATGCTGTTCTTACCTCCCCACACTACTCCTAGGCTTATCGTTCTGGATTCTCGCTATTGCCCTATTAAACCCCAGCATCAACCCTGTCATGCAGACTTTAACTCATCCTGCCTTGCTCTAATGCAGGCTCTACATCTTGAACCTAAACTGATGGTTACCACTGACCTTACTCATCATGGCTCTGAATTCCCCGAACTGACCTTGGCCCTGAAAATCTCTGTTCAGTTATTTGTTCTTACCACCTGCCCTCCCACCTGCAGTGTCATCCAGCTCTACTCTGTATCCTCATTTTCCCTCAATGGCTCATGCAAAAATTACTTTTCCTCCCACTTTATTTCTATACATCATTCTACAAGCCAGGAAAAGCCTTAGGTCTTCCCACCCCTAATTCCCACCCTCCCACTCTGCCTCAGCAAATACTTTGAGCTCTTTATGAAGGGATATGAACCCCACTCTTTCCTACGTACTCCTATACCCCTACTGCTCCTGCATTTCCCCTGTTTGGGACACAGCAGCTGATCAGTTCTGCCTATATACCTACTCTGCTCACAGTCCCTAACTCAAAGTCCTCATATTATGTATTTTTCCAGTACTTGTGCAGAAAGATTACAGGCTCCACGTTTCTCCAATTGATGCATATCTGGCTGGAGGGAAACTCATCAAACTGACCCCATCCCTGACCCCAGCTTGACATGTAGGGTCTGTCACATTTCCCTTTTAAACATTGCCAGATTTGGATTTGATCTCAGAGACCAGGAAAGAGAGCAATTCTAGGCTTCTCTTGACAAACAGCTCTAGGGGAGGAAATATGTGAAGCTGTGACAGAAGAATGAGAGAAAGACCCCCAAGGAGTAAAAAAACCCCAAAACCCAAAACAAAACTCCAAGTCAGAATGAGAACAGCCAGTGCCTGTGAAAGTTACACTGCGGCAAGCTCTGAAGAGCCAGGATGAGGCTGCCAGGACTCAGCTGGGGGTCTCCTGCCAGGAAATTACACTCTAGACTGAGCAACATCCCCATCTCTCAGGTGATTTCAACAGGGAGTCACAACACCTAGAGAGCCCTGAAAAGACTAGAGGTTGAGTAGCTCTCTTCTTTCTCCCTCCCCCAAGCATTGTTGTTCCGGGTCAACAGAGCCAAGGGCAACCGGCACAGAAGACATTGTTCTCAAGGCAAGATGACAGCAGGAGGAGGAAATAGGATGCGAGAAGCAGAGAGATGATGTGCCCGTAGGCTAAGAGAGACATTGCAGGGGCCAACGTGGCTCTTGAAGAGCTCCTGCTCAGACTGCACCTCTGCTGCAGAAGGTCCTAGAAGTCCCTTAGCCCCAGCTTCCATGGAGTACCATCAGCAAGTAATTTTTCCATCTTGTAAAGAACAAGCAGAGGTGGATATTCTCCATCAAGAAGCGGATATGAGATAGGAAAAGAAGGACTGAGAATGCATGGGGAGAGAGGGGTCCCATCATGGATGGTGTCAAGAACAGGAATGTCTTCCTGCTACTAGCAGATAATCTGCCATCACACTGCTGGCTTTATACAGGCAGATGAGATAACTGCAAGCAGTTGCCACCTGAACATCATAGATACGGTAATTATTAAAAGCAGAGCAGTCTTGAGCGGGGTATGGACCCCCATGGATCTGCGTAAGCACCAGTAGAAAGCAGTTGCTGCCTACAGAACAGAAATGCAGTGTTTTCCCTGCTGTCAGCACCTGCGTCAGGCTCCTGGTTTCTCTTGAGATACAGCTCTTAATTGGGATAGATTGTACGTTTTCTGCTGTAGCCCAGCCCAACTCCCAGTTTAATTGCTAGTTTATGACTTAGCCTGTTTTGTGCTTTCCATGCTACTTCTTTCCCCACTTAATCTAATGGAATTACAGAAAGTATTGCTGGGAGGACCTCAGGAGGCCACACAGTTTATCCTTCTGCCCCAAGGCAGTATTTCATTTTCAACAACATCATGTGTCTTTTGCTATCAGGTCAGATCGGTCCAAGATGTATAGCGGGTAAAGAAATGAAGCTTACCCAGGGGACTCAACTGGCATAAAAGACTAAATCCAGCCCTTTAAGTCACTGAAGTTGTATCAGAAATAACCCTGGTCCAAATGGTGTCATTTATCAGATCAGTTTTCTGAAAGATGTCCTTTCTAAAGTTTTAAGTCTCTAAAATGAATAAATCTCTAGAAGAAGCTGTTCTGACAGCCCCATTTCAGTATATTTAATGCTTTATTACAAACAGCAGTGACCACTCCATTGTTAAGACTGAACAGGTCTTATCACAGGATGATCAGCTTTGAAACTCTTATTAAGTCCCACAATAAAACCTGATCTTTCTGGAATTTTACATCCTGCATTTCACTCCACAGTAGAATATGTCTGGCAAGACAAAACAAAACCATTAAAGCATCTTTAATGTGACAACTCTACACAAACGAATTTCCAGTAAAATTTCAGAATGTCAGTCAGCTTCTTAAGGTTCTTTCTTCAAAGACAATTTGACTAAAAATTCCACTTTTGTTTTCTTTCGTCTATTAATCTCTCTAAGAAGAAATGTCTTGCAGCCTTGGGAATAGATAATGCAGAAATTAGAAGGATAAAAAAAAATCAGCTAGTGATGTATCAAGCTAAGTAAAGCAGGGCACAAGTATAACAGGGCTTCTGTGCAGCAGAACCATGAGGACCAAAGGAAAGGTAAGAAGGAGGGACTCCAAGGAGGAAAGTTTTTTGTCTAATCAAAGAAGCAAGCAGGAAAAAGGACTATGTATCTCTTAAAAACGGTTAAAGGCCTGTTTGTTTCCTCCCCCTTCTTTTGAAATTTCAGTTCTGGTTGAGCTGGGTCTCTTCTGGGTTGTAAACACCCATGCTGAGCACCTGCAGCACTGCACAGTTGGACAAAGTAGGGGAGCTGTAAGAAGACAACAAGCTTCCTGGTCAGCAGACAGGCTTTCTGCCTTCCTCCCACTGTTCTCCACAGTGTCTGTAATTCAGAGTGATGCTAAGGCTATAAGCAGCAAACGTGCATCCTCACCTTACAGATATGACCGCAACAGTTACTAAACACAGTAAGAGAAACTTAATAATGGCTCCAGACTCTTACTCATCCTGCTTGTCTAGCTCATCTACTCACTACCCTAAACTCCCTCACACAGACACAAAACTGTTTTCCACAGCCGTCCTGTATCTGGCTCCCATGTTCTCTACCCACTCTTCACTACTATCCTCTATAACCAGGGTCACAAATAAGCTAGGAAAATAGCAACAAGCATCACCTGCATCATGCTGGTATTATATAGCACATTAGCCAGGAAGGACAATTTATTATGCTTTTAAAATGCATTCAGAAGGACTGAGATGATTATTGTCAAACATACCATTTTGAAAGCCATTAAATTGTGTCTACATTAGTGCTTGAAATAGTCCTGTAAAAAGCAAGTTGGGCAACATGCTTTAGACACAACCTCTTTTCTAATTCTAGTCACAGCCTGTGGAAAGAGGGAAAGGGGCAGTGGGTGAATCCCTACTGCTAGCTAATTAGATCATACATTTCCTCTCTCAGGCAATATATCTTTCCCTGCATGGGATGCATTTTTCTTCACTAACCTCTCAAAAGCAGCTTCCCTATAAATCACAAATCACAACTGCAAGCATTCCCTTAATGAGATCCTCCAGCTTTTGCATACATTTAATAAAACAGCGTTCACCAATCTTCATCTTACTGGTTGCATTTAGACTGTTTATTTGAAGTTATGGGAGGTCCTTCTGGTGCAGAGAGATTGAACTCCCTGGTTAAAGATTGCATAGGATTCACTTTATCACCCATTCCCAAGGCGTTCACCCCCCCTATATACCACGTCACAGGTGGCATACACACCTGGCATGCTGTTTTCAATATGAAAAAATATCCGTCTTGTGTTGTAATCATATCATCAGTAGAACCAGGGGGAAATGAGCTGCCAAATCAAAACAAACCTTCTTTAGTTCTTTAACTAGATCAGCACAGCATCCAAAATAACTTTTATTCTTAATAGTCAGACGTACTAGCACCTGCAGGCAAGACTCTACTTGGCCCATGTAAATCAACAGACACCCCCCCAGAATTAACAAGACAAGCCATGTAAGATAAAAATGACAGTAATGCTAATCCAATTCAAAAAAGAGTGAGTCTTCTAGTTACCCTAAGCCCATGGAGGAGTCCTTCCTTCTTTGGAGGAAGCAAGAACTTTCCCAGCTGGTTCTGTCATTTTTTGAGGTGGCTTCTAGCAAAAGAACCTATTCATTTTCTTTTCGTGTGGGCTGAGCTCCTACTTAACCTCTTTAGCTGGTATTCATGCTCCCTAGCTAATTCCCAGCATCAACACACTGTTGCCAGTGAAATAAGCCCAGCTGCTTCTCCAGATTCTTGGAGTGCTTCATAAACTCAGCTACAACATCTGCAGCCATATTTCTTATGTTCAGTCCAATGTACTTTTCCTAGCATTGGGCATAAAAATGGCTATAAAATGCACGTATAAAAGTCTTGAAACACAGATTCCTGAAAAGCCTGTCTGAAAAATCACTCAGGGCTTACTCTCTACAAAATTCAGCTTCCCTTGCCCAAGGGAGGCTAACATAATCTGGGAGAAGAGAAAGGTTACAGTTTTGAATCCTCGGTGTTAGGCTCAGTTACGAGGCAGTACCTTACCATGGATGCTTTCACACACTGCGTTAGCAGATAGACTCTCACACATGCAACATCAGTACTCCACACAAAAGAGCAGTTCTCTCTAGGCTTTTACCCTTCCTGATACAAAACTTCCAGCCAGACATGGCTGAGTCAGAGTAACTTAGCCAGGTTGTCTTTCATTTCCTGAGTCCTGTTTCCACTAGCGACATCAGAATCACGGTCTTTAATCCAAACTTAAGCAGGGAAAGTTTAACAACAAAGAGGACTCTGATTCTAGTAAGGGATTGAGAACTGAACCTAATGAGAACATGGTATTGCCAAGTTCAGCTGACAAAAAGAAAAATGACACAAAACCACGTAAGATGACAAATGCATGAAGGAGGAAAGATGATTGGTTTAAAATTTTGGTCTCGTCCCTAGAATTGCTATCTGACCCCATTTTGCAGATAAGCCAATTTGGATGTGCCTGTAAGAAGTCCTGCTCGCTTCAAGAGAGGTAGCTTCTCGAGAAATCTTGTGACCTGGGACCAGCAGAGGGCACTGCGTTACCAAGTGACAGCAGTACAGATGCAAGACAGTTCCTACCAGGCAGTGAAAGTGAGCCACGTTGAAGAAAAGAACCAGATTCTAGCAGTCAGAAACACATATTAGTCATCAGCATATCAGTCCTACAACTGATAAGGGTAACACTGTTAAAACAGGCCTCAAACTCTGGGCACTCCTAGAAACACACCTAAATCCAGCTCGGTCCCCACACATCTCAGTCTCCATGTGTTGATTTTAGGGCATAGGCCTCCTACTGAAAACTCTTTTCAAGTGGCAGGGCCAAATCAGTCCTGCCCTGCAACGTATGTATCAAGGCTGGGTTGCTTAAGTTGAAAAACATCCTGTCAGCTTCCTCTCTCCTTCTCCAAACCTCTAAATCCTTGCTTGTAGCAGCAGGAAGTCTGTTCAGACAAGAGACAAGACGGTATCAAAGCAAAGAGCTGGCAATTTCCATTCTGCCCTCCCCTTTTACTCCCCGCCTCCTCCAACCTAGCAGACTTTCAGCGAGCAGAGAATCAAGTTAGAGGACATGAAAGGAATGCTGAGGTAGCAATTTCAGAAGAGTGTCCTTCCATTGCTTATTTCTAGTTTATTTTGAATTACCAGAAGATGACCATGAAGAAGCAAATAGCTCATCTGTTTTCTTCTCTTGGTATTCCATCCTGCAGGATTCTGGGCACTAGAAGAAGCTTAGAGGGTAAATAAGTCATCCCAGTCACGGCCCTCAAGCTAGTGAGTGAAAAGTTTCCACTTTCTCTTTGTACAGTTGGTGGAATGACTTTGCCAGGATGTGGAAAGGGGCCTCAAAATTCTTCATCTCCTTCTGTAAAGAAAAAAGAACGTTGTGAATGACAGATGGAATAAGCATTTGACTATTTCTGTTCTAACTGCTTCACAAAAGACAGATTAAAACTGAGGGTGAGTTAGATGATGAACAAGTGGAAGAGCGCCCCCAATTATCTTTCTTTACCTGAAAGAGAACGTAACTTTACCAACACCCATTTCCACAGATGGTGAAAGGAGCAGATACTCACCACTGATATCTCACAGTATTCCAGGCCATGTTTCTCAGCCCATTCCTGTGCTTGTTTCTGCTCCACAACTCGACGACCAACCAGGTCTGTTTTATTCCCCACTAAGACACCTACAGAAAAAAAACGATGAAACAAAGGAAAAACAACCACCCAGAAATGCAGACTTACTAGCAATAAACACTGGAACATTTGTAGAAGTAGCTGAAAAAGTTGGAGGCGTGGAGAACAGTCTACAACTACCTAGAAAAGGTTCCACAGAGGAAACATATTTATGCCTTATCTGCTTTGTGATAAAAGCAAATGAGTTGGAGGAAGCCATGCCTGCGCCTGGCTTAAAATAAACGCTCTATGCCACATCTCAACGGGAACAACTGCTGTCATACAAGAGGGGAGCAGATAACAAGAATCTCACCCATGTCTTACTTGGGATGTGCACTCCAACTGCTTGAGCCCTCAGCTTCTCCAACCACTTGGCACAGTTGTTGAAAGATTGCTCATTAGTGACATCATACACAAGGCACAGGACATTGGGTTGCTCCCACTGCACAGCACGAAGGAACATTGTCAGCTCTAATGAAACTGATGTGGTCAACAGACAGTCTGTAAACACGGCCAACACAGATGCTAAGACAAAAATAAAAAGCCTAACATACAGGAATCCTATGCCCTGGCTGAGGTTTCACATTTCAGTTGAGCTGACTAAATGGATAGCTGGCACTGGAAGAGGTGGTCTTGCTCTCTTTCCCCATTCCTGTCTGCACAGTCCTGCTCCTTTTCTTGTATCAGCTCTGACACTCATCTGATCCCTGGGGAATCTGATTCTTCATGCTGAATCAGTGCAAAATTAATCCTAGAGAAAGAAGTAGAAAGGTTTTCTTCTGGTTTGAGAAGCTGAGCCAGCTTCTAGAGGGGTCCCTTGCAAACCAGACCTAGTGCAAGGGCAAAAGTGGAATTGCCTCTTGTAAAGCAGTGAACCATTAGGTTGACTTAGCCATCTTATGAAACCTCACACCAATTAATTGATCCTACATCTCAAAATGAGATAACGCAATGAGAACTGTTGTACAGTTGTAAGGACACAAGTGCATGAAGAAAAAAATCAAGGGCAGTATTATGCTCAAGGACAAGAATGAGTCCTGTTGGATCAAACACATCACTATAACACAAAAAAATCCCACTGTTGGAGTAGCAGCAAAATAGATGTTTTTCTAAGTAATAAAAATAACTTTAACCAACAGCAAACAGCGATTCTCAGTTAAACATCCCTATTTCTTTTGTAAGAAAACTGAATGACTGTCTGCCTGCCTTCCTCTGCAAAGTATTTCTTCTAGTACCTTTACAAGTTTTAGAGAGGTAGAACAGGATGCACTGGCAACTGAGGTGATTGCTCCCATTTACACCAAAGACAAAGTTTGCTACATCTGCCAGACTGGGGAGTTCAGATCTTCAAAGCAAAAGCACTTCTTTGGAAGAAGAGGACTGTTACATAAGACTTACCAGTTTCTCCAGCATTTCAGAAAATAGATCTTTTCCTGCAGAGTCAAAAATGAAGAATTCCTGAAAGCAGAAGCAGAAAGAAGGCTCTTGCCAGGAAAATGCAGTGTAGGGCAAGGTCTTGAAAGTAAATACTGGAACTTGTAACTCCTGCATTTTGTTGAGTACAGCAGTGTCGTGTCCCTAAGGGACAAGTTCCCCGCACTGAGAATACTCCAGTTCAGATAGTATGAGAACAGAAATAGCTATTTTTCATGTAAACCAATAAAAGGGTTACCTCCAAGGTCCCAAGTCTGGTTTCCATCCCTACTGGAAGCAGAATATGTGGAGCGGGACAGTAACCTGCACTATTATACAAAATTATACACGTGGTCCACATTCCACTAGTGGGAGTATAGGGCATTAAGGAAAAATAACAGATAAGTTCCAGCTCCCGTAGCTCTAAGAAACATGAACTAAACCTGAGTGCCCTAAAGGACAGAACAGAATCCTAACAAAGCTGGCAACAGCTTTGGTTTAAGATGTCATGTTGGCTACAAGTATGTAAAACTTACATTTTTAAGATTAAACTAACCCTGGAGTATCAGCAATTGTACATGATCAGCCTCATTTCCTTAATGCATCTTAATGGCCTTATGAACATGCAGGGCGATCTTCCACCAGAATGAGACTGAAGTGAGGTTTGAGCTCTAGATGTCTGTTTCTGACCCAATTTATGTCACAGAAAAACTCACCACACTATCGCTTGTCTCTGGAACTGATACAGCCTTCACCAACAATTCTATGCCCGTTGTCTGTCAAGAAGAATCATGAAAACAAGGATCAGAAGAGTTTTTAAGAGCCTGTCCGACTGCATACCAACTATGCATTGGATTGAGGCAATTCTTGTGCATCATTACAACCCCATCAAACATAGACTGCTGGGAACTCCTCATAGCTCTGGTAACATACTCCCACCTACATGTCAAAGCCACGTAGATTTGCTCTGATGGGGGAAAAAGATGGAGAACAACCAACGTCCAGAGATTTGCTTATATACAACTAACGGTATTAGCTGAAATCTGCAGGGCTACGTTCACTATCACGTTGCTGCTCTAAAGCACGCCTTAGAGCATTTTGCACCAACCATGTGATCAGCTAACATATGGGACTGAGGTTATTTGTGCCTCTTCTACCTTTTATCTCATTCTGCTTTGTAGCTTGTTTGTTTGTTCTATTTCTATCCTTAACTTCTGGTTTCCATCTTTATTTCAATGAATAAACATATTTTAGGGGTTTTTTTCTCCACACTCATATTTTCCTTTTTTTACTTTACTTATATTTACTTTTATTTTTATCCTGCTTCTGATTAGTCATCACCATTGATTCTCACACTGAAAGACTGCAAACTGTATCCTCTTCATCTGGGAACAGCTTCTGTAGATTATAATTATCTTGGGGCTATGCAGCACATCTTCATGTTTGCATAGTGATAAGAGCACTGTCCACACGCACATTTAATAGTTGGAGTTAAAAGCTTTCTCCTTCAGCAATGCTTTTTCATAGAGCACTCCCTAAAGGGGGAAACTCTCTAACACCACAAAAGCCTGTGAAAACATTGGTTCAGCAGGAAAACTATAAAATTAACTAAATAACTCTGCATTAAGTTTCAAAACCAGCACCCACATAATGTAAAGACTTATAGAATATTAATTGGTTTATTTTCAGAATCTAGGGTGTAAGAGAAAGAAAACCCTGTAAGACCCCACCTTGAATGCCTCAACTTAAAATGATATTATTTATTTTGTTCTAGACCTTCTTAGTTTTCTCATGCAACTTAGAAAAATGTTGGGTAGCAGTTTGAGCCTGTTGTATGCTTACAAGTGTGTAGTTCTTCTGAAAATGAGCCCCATCATTGCGGAACATCTGGGCTAAAGCACTCTTCCCCACAGCTGGATCTCCTGCAAAACCGAAAACATAAAAGATTTTTGTTTCATCTTAGAGAATCTTATTTTCCCTCAGTTCTGTTACTCTCACATGTCATAAGAGCTTGGATGCTATAACTCTGAATACAGGCAAGATAACTGTCACAAGAAGCACAAAACAATCTAAAAGGTAATACCCACGTGAGGAAATGAATATTGCCATTATGCATACTGGTGCTGACATCAGATTTCTGCACTATGAATGACAGTCAAGGGCCCCCAGATGAGGGTGGAACGGCTGTTTGTTTAAAATTCATGTCTACCCTATAGCCTTTACCTAAGAATTAAAATTTCCCAGACATGTTATCATGTAGAGAAAAACACAATGTGATAAGGGAGACTGGGCTGCATAGGAGACTATTTCCTCTCCTTAGATTACCCATTTCCCCAGATTCAAATCCTCATTATATACTGAGTCTAGGGAAGAGACAGGTCATTTATATACTACAAAGTCGCTTAAGCTTGTAACATTCCTCCACAAACTCTTCTTGCTGACCCTGCTAAGAGAGCAACTATTGCTGACTCAATGCTGCTGGTGGCTCATTAGTTGCACCCTGGGCATAACAGAAGCAAATATCACTTGGCTGGAGAGAAAGAACCTGCTGATTCATCCCTATATGGAAGGAAAACCAAGGGGATTTAGTTTTTGCTCTTCTAGAGCCAAGGCTTTCTGGTATGGCTTGCACAACACTTCAGACAAACCTGGCAGCTGCCTGCTTTGGCCTGCTATTACAAAACTCTGTAAGATCCAAAGCAATGGCAGAGAACTGCAGAATTCACATATGCCCATATCACTCCATGAAAAATATCATAATCCTTGCAAAACAAAGCCTTAACTTAATGTTCCCAAAGGGCTTATCCTCTCTTCACATACTGTCTCACTAGCCTTGATAGTTCAAAGGACAGGAACCAGGAATTAAATACCTCAGTGATTCTAGCTTTACCCTTAGAGAAACACTCATGACAGCCAAGCCTGGAATACAAGTCTTTTATGTTATGTTGTTAATAAATAAACCCAGAAAGGGGTATATCTTGATCCTAATACAGCTTCCTAGATGGTGTTTTGAAGGAAATTGGGAAAGCTATCTGCTCACATAGTATTATAGAGGAGGAAGGGTGTTTTGGATAGTGACAATTGCTCCTAGATGCATTAACCAAATGTAGTTCTTGTTTAAACATTTTTAGCATGCTTGCTTACTTTGGGATGAGTTGGGCTCATAATATTTAGACAGGAAAATCTGGTAAGTCAGCTTGTTTGTTCCCTGATCAGTTCAAGCTTGTGCTGAAGACAACACTCTGTTCTGAGTGGAAGCTATTCTGTATTTCAATAGACAATTAGATCTGTCTTCGTAAAATGAGATAGAGAAGCATACATTGCTCCAAACTGCACAGGCATCATCCGGTGCAAATTCTTAACTAATGTGTTGCCTTTCTTCAGTTTGACAGCCCCAGTTGTTCTTTCCCTCTTCTTATTCTTTGCCATCCTCTTAGCCCATTACATCACTACACTTTCTCAAAATAAGTTTCCTTGCCCTTTTCATTTAGTTTGGTCTCATCTGCCAGTACTGCATCCCACAGTATTTATTCTATCCATATTTCTGTTATTCTGCCAGAATCTGTAGTGTGTCTCTAAAACGCCTGCTACTACCAACTGTCTTTCTACAATGAAAACCTTTTCGTAGTGTCTCCATAGTAAGCTCAAACAACAATATCTTTTACTCTGTGTCTGTAAATTACCCTTGAGATAACACAGGAATTGCTTTCTATTGTCAAGTTAATAGTCTCTCTTTTGCTAATAAAAGCCCTTTTCCCCTGTTGTTCTCTTTGACCTTGGAGCAGCTCTCAATACTGTGAGCCACTCTATTCTTCATAACCATTTCCTTAGGTACACAAGAGTTCCCTGTTCCATCTCTGATGTTTTTGCTCCTACCTATGTAATTGCATTTTCTTGTTCCCTTTAGGTTGTTGCAGTTATTCATCTCTTATGTCTCTTTCACTATATTGGTCTCTTCTGCAAGAGAGAAGTTATTTTGGCTGGTCTGCTTCATTAATTTATTATTTTTAATAATACATGGATATTATTATAGCACTTAGGAGCACTACATATGGGGCAGGACGTTCCTGTTGTTTGTGTTGTGAACAGAATTGAAAAGGCAGCTCCAGACCCAATTAGGATTAAGCACATAACTGGATCATCCAAAGAAAACCTATGTGAATTTAAAATGGTCATGGAATTGGCCTTTGGTAACACTAAACAACAAAACTTGAAAGACTTGAGCAAAGCCTACGTATTAGGACCTGGGAAACTTCTAAATTGAAAATGATGCGTAAGTTTCAAATCTAAAAAACAGGCAAGATACTCATGCTGTCCATGGTAACTATCAACAAAGGCATGAGGGAGATTAATTCTTTTGCATTTGCCAAAGATCACACCTGGCTTTGTGCGAGTTGATGGTTAGCTGCTTCTGAGGCTAAAAAAAGGCAAACACTTTATTCTGGATGAAAGAAAACAGGTTTGGAGCAAAGAGTTAAACCTGGAGTTGTCTGCACACAAAGGTTTTATGGATTTGTGCTTCTGGCTGAGGCTGCACAGAGCTTCAACGGAGAGGGAGGGGAAAAAAAAGAAAAAGTTTTCTTCCTGCAGTGTTAACAGTCAGCTGTACTTACTTTCAACACCTCCATAATCCATCCTGACTAAATAAACTGGTGTCTTCACCTCACTTTTTTTTTCAGGTTAACCTCCAGTTTGCTTGGGGAAAAAGACGCCTCTGTGAAGTGCACATGCTTCGTCCTTCTGCTCTTTGCTAAGGCTCTACCTTTCCACCACACTCTCAGAATCATCCCAATTTCTGACATGAATTTTTCCTCCAGCACAAAGGGAGCCTCCCACAAGAGGCAGGACTCGGCTGTCTATCCTGCTCCCTTCACACTTCCCCCATCCTCAGCCCACCTTTCCACACTGTAGAAATACTCTTTTTTTTTTCTTCTTTCTTTTTTTCAGATCCTGCCCTTGCATTTCAGCTGGTCCGACTACGCTTCACACCCTCCCTGAACACAGCTCTTGATTCTCCGCATGTCGTAAGAGGGAGAGGATACGGGGTAGGTAACAATAAACGTGATTCCCACCGTTCCCGTCCCGAGGGAGCCGAGGTCCCCACCGCTCTCTCGTCGCCTCTTTCCCCACCTTTCTGCCGACCGGGCGACCGACGAGGGGCTGAGAGAAGCCAGGCCGCCTGCCGCCGCGGCCCGCCACCACCCGTCCGGGGCTCCCCCCTCGCTGAGGGGGCCCGGGCGTCCCTGCGCCGCCCCGCTGCTGGCCTCGCCCCACCCCACGGAGCCCGCTCTAGGCCCCTACCGCCAGGGGGGCGGATGGGACCGGACGGGCCGGACTCACCTGCCAGGAGGCACTTGGCAGCGAGCTTCACCATTGCCCCGGCCCGGGGTGGGGGGGAAAGCGGCGGCGGGCCAGGAGGGCAGCGGCTGCCGCCACCGCGCTCTGTCGCGGCCCTAGCAACAGCGCGGCCCTAGCAACCGAACGCCCCACCTCCTTCAGGGAGCGACCGCCCGCCCAGCTCGGTTGGCTGTGAGCTCTGCTCATCAATGCTACCCGGAGTTGTTATTGGTTCCCTTGTCTTTTCCCGCCCACTAAGCATCCTGTCATTCAAACCCGACTCCCCGCCCCTCCTAGTATCTAAGGCGGGGCAGCGCGCTCAGCGGACGGCGCCGTGGTGTTACGGGAATAACGGAGTGGTTTCCGCCCAGCAACTAAGTACGTTGTCAGGAGCCGGTTTGTTATTGGGTAGAACACAGGGGACCGTACCACGTAGTCGAAATTAACCCACTGGGGACAGGGCAGAAAATAATAAAAGTTACGGGCCAAATAATAATAAAGTTAAGGGCAAAGAACCATGTAATAGGGGCGCGGCAGCACCAAGGAGGGAAAAGACAAGCGAGAGTGAGGGATAGAAGCCTCCATTTCCTGCCCACGACCGCACGGAATGGCATCTTCCGTGCAGAAGCGCCCTCACTCTCACGCCTGGCTGAGTGCCTTCCGGCGCATGCGCGTGGTCGGACGCTCCGTTCCCCCCCCCCCCTCGGGCTCTCCTGTCCTCCGGAGCGGGGACGCGCTATTCCACTCACCCGCCCCGGGCGGGCTGCTCTGCGCACGCGCGGGCGGTTAACGGCGGGGGGGCGTGTCTCGCTCGCGCTCTCGGCCGTTAGCGGCAGGGGGCCGTCTGTCATGCAGGCTGAGGAGCGGGGCCGGCCGTGGGGCAGGAGGTGTGGGGTCCACCCCAGGAGAGGGCCGGGGGGGGGGCTGTGTCCTGTCACCGGCTGCGGGAGTCCCGTGATTTGGGTCACTTTTCCCTCGGGGCTCAGAGCTGGAGTCAAATCGGAGCGGGAATTGGAACTGCCCTGCCCCTGTCTGCCCCCCGCTTTGTTCTCTGCTTATAAGTGGGCCACAAATCTCCTGAATTTCACGGTGTTGGTTGGGGTTTGGGTCAGCGTGTTTAAACCGTTCATGAGGCCTGTGTGTCCAATGTGGAGGTTGAGCACTGTTTCTTCTCAACCTGGGTCGACATCTGATCTGTTATCCTTTCCTCTAGTTCATGCTTTTTCTTGCTTTTGACTGTGTTACTGTTCACCAAGAGAGAGTTCTCTTCTTGCTCACCAATTTCTTAGTTGCTTTCTTCTTAGTATCTCAGAATTTTGTTCCTTTTTTCCCTCTTTGTTATTGTAATCTTTCACACTGCAGTAGGTTGGTTCTTTTAATTATTGTTTTTCTTCTTTTTCAAATATTTTTACTAAGATCTCTCTTGACTACTCTTAAACTATTTCTATGCCCTATTCTTAATCTTTAAACTGATCTTCTGTCTTCCTTAAGCAGTCCAAGTCAAACTTAATGGGTTTGGGTTAGAGCTGAAAAAGCTGACTGTGAAGCTTCCTGGTTTTTCCCCTCCTTCCAACCTCTGAAAGATCTTACACTGCTAGAAAGTATGTCATCAATAACAAACAATACCTTTTCAGGGTATAAACTTTGCTGGGCTACACATTACATTGTTTACTGTGAAGCACAGAATCTGCTTACTATGAAAAGCACTAAGTAAGCTTGGGAAGAAGAGAATAATCAATAATGTATCTGTATTTGGGTTATAAGATTGGACATTCCAAGAGTAGGCTTGGTTGCAAATACATTTTTCCGAGTTTTATTTTAACCTCAAGGTAGTGCCTGCTTAGAAGGCAGCTTTTTTGGTCTTTTCTAGTATCAATGACCCGTTTTACATGTTTGGGACTCCATGACCTATCTGCCAGACATCTAGATAGACAAACAAATAACAAAAAAATAATAAGTACCTATAACAAAATCAAAGGAGTCTTTTCTATGTGCATAGACCCCATTGTTTCTGTGAAAAAAATATGAAGGGGTTGTCGTGGTTTAACCCAGTCGGCAACTGAGCACCACACAGCCACTTGCTCACTCCCCCCCTCCCCCCCCCCGGTGGGATGGGGGACAGAATCAGAAGAGTGAAAGTGAGAAAACTCTTGGGTTGAGATAAAAACAGTTTAATAATTGAAATAGAATAAAATAATACACAAAGCAAGTGATGCACAGTGCAATTGCTCACCACCCGCTGACCGATGCCCAGCCAGTCCCCGAGCAGCGGCCCCCCCGGCCAGCTTTCCCCCAGTTCATGTACTGAGCATGACGTCACACGGTATGGAATGTCCCTTTGGCCAGTTTGGGCCAGCTGTCCTGGCTGTGCCCCCTCCCAGCTTCTTGTGCACCTCCAGCCTTCTCAGTCGGTGGAACACGGGAAGCTGAAAGTCCTTGACTAGTGTAAGCACTGCTTAGCAACAACTAAAACATGGGTGTGTTATCAACATTGTTCTCATCCTAAATCCAAAACACAGCACTGTACCAGCTACTAGGAAGGAAATTAACTCTATCCCTGCCGAAACCAGGACAGGGGACTTCTCCAGCCTGAGTGGGGAGAGACTTTAATTAGATGATGACTGTGGTGAAGTATAATGATGGAGTGACTACTAGGGGTTCCTTTAAAAAGGAAAAGAAAAATTAATCCCAGGTCTGATCATTGCTTTCACTGTTTTGTCTTCCATTCCTGAATCCTCCATCACATAAAACAGGTGTGCGGTTATTGATGTTCCCATCACTGAGGTCTAAATAGCTTACCTCCTTTTTCATCTTTTCTGCCTTCCGCTCCATCCTCCAAGAAATTCACTTGTCTCTGTGTTGTTCCATTTTTGCAATCTTTGCATTATCCTTTGTTGTCTATTTGTAATATTGTCCCAGTTTACTGACAGGTCTGTATGCGAAGGCTTTGAGGCTCCATTATGATGTACTTGAGATTTATTGATCGTGGCTGTAATGTAGTGGTATCCATCAGCATTTACTGAGGTCTCAAACATCTCTACTATTTTACACTGGGATCAGTGTAATAGAAGGCATAGATTATGTTGGAAGTGAGATTTTCATTGCTATTGAAAAATTCTGCTTGGAATCTGGCTATCTCCTTTCTCCTTCTGTTCACTGCTTTTCTATTAGCACCCTGGTCCTTCGTCCCATTCCCTCATTTCCTACTTACCTCTGCATGCACTTGCACATAGAGCTCTTAGTGGACTTGGGTCCTCTCTATTTCTGCTGTCCTTTTGCCCCACGCTTTTTTTTCCTAGTCTCAATCTTTTCCCCTGCCTGAGTTCTCACAGGTAAAATTTGTTCCCTTACTGGCATTGACAGTGATAGATTAAGGATGGAATTACTTATCTACATCTTGTAATCCAAGCAGAATCACAGTCTGCAGTTAGCAGTCCACAGGGGTTGCTGCTGAATAAATTGGAATACTGGTAGCTGTGCTCACTGAAGCTTCTCTCATCTTGAATACGCGAGAAAGAGAGGGGAAGAGAAACCCTGTGGATTTAAAAAAAATCCAAAACAACAACAGAGTATGATGTCCTTACCCTAGAGAAGTGTTTATTAGGTTAAATCCTGTATTTACCAGCTAAGGAGAAATAGAGCGCTCTTTTTATTCACGCATTTCATTTCTTCCTCAAATAAAGCAAGATTTCTGTGAGTGAGAAGCGCCCCTTTTCTAATGTGAGCAGGATAAATTGCCCTGACAGCCACAGGACCCTGAAATTTGAAGTCACATTCCTTTAGGCAATGGTCGCAAAACAGCAGATAAACTGCACGTGCCCATGTGCGGCTCGCGTTTCATCCGGCTACAGAAGGCAGCGATGGTGGAACTGCAGCTCCAGCAGGAGCGGCAAGGAATCTCAGAAGCAAGGCTTTACAATGAGGATTAAACCAAGGTCATACAGTCTTTTAGATTGATGTACGGCGTGTGCTTCAGATCTATTGGGCACTGCGCAGGTCACTTCATTGTCTCCTTCACAACATATACCTGCTAAAAAGTGATTTTTGTGAGGCAGAGTTCACTAATATTCCTAGGACTTGTTTTTATAGTTACTCATGTATAGATGCAAACATTCTGGATATGTTCTGAGTTGAGCAGGTTACAACCTGTAACTTGAACGTGCTGCCTAATAAAAGCTACTGAGGAACTAATGTAGCTTTCCTTGGAGTAAGCAATGTTTCTCAAGAGGGCATTAATGTTGAGGAAAGGAATTAGTAGGTCTTTCTGTAAGAAATCTCTTAAATACAAAGCGTTTCATCAGTTCTTTTTTAAATTTTATGTTACTAAAAGGAAACAGTATGACAAAACATCAGAAATATCTTGCAAATGGATGAATATTCAGAGTTCGTGCAGCTTTTAAAATCTGTATAGATTCTTACAGAATTGACTGTGAGTGTTTACTGATATGTCTGGAGAGCTTTGAAAACTGCAGGAACGGATGTGTAAATTTTATTGTAGATTTCCGTTCTTTACACTTTCCCCAAGTAGTAGAATAAATAGAAACTTCATCCATTTTCACGGCTACTTCATTTAGCATCCCCCAAAATTGCCTTTTGTCTCTCTTCAGAGTGGGGCTATTAGCAGAGAAGTATGAATTTGCATGCTTTCTATATCACTGTTGATAACGGCATTATAGTTCCAGGTCTTCAGATTTTGCTCTTTTGTGGTAGGGACTGAGACAGAGAGATGAAGGCTTTTTGGCTGAGACTCGGTGCACTGAAATGTAAGATGATTATGAAATGGTTGAATCAGCCAAAGGCTTTGTTGGCAGTTACAACAGCGCTTCTGACTGATCTGGCATATCTGTCATTTGTTTCTGATCTACTATGTTGGGAAAGTGGAAGTTAGAAATCAATGGCGGTTGTGGCATCAATGAAAAGCGGTAAATCATTAGATGTAGGGTAGGTACCTCTACAAGGCTGTAAATTTGGTTTGAGTATGCTAATTGTAACTGTTATGTCCTCTCTTCCGATGAATATGGAATGAGGGACAGATTTCTCAAGGATGCATTCAAATCCACAAGGATAAAGATAAGGAGAATTTGGGGGGAATAATTACTCTGCATATGTGTGGAAAAATTCCAGCTTGAATCTTTATTTGTTTGTTCTTGCACACGGAAGCTAGGAAAATTGGAGTCACAATTCAGTGTCAGGTTGCACTGAAAAATGAGAAAGCTAGGAAAAGTGCTGGGTGCAAAGCCTCAATCTTTATTTAGTTTTTAATAATATACCCCAAAGCATTAGATGTGGATAGTTGATCAGGGATTTGGAACTGCGTGCAAAAAGTCTTACTGTTGTATAGATCTCTGCATGGAGGAGTATCTATGACAGGCTGAGGACTTGCTGTGGCCTGGTGTGTGGCCTGAACCTTTCTTAGCTGTGAGTACGCTATTATTGGAGCAATCATTGCCATGCTCTTTTGCACAGAGTCGTGCATAGGGTGATTGGATGCTGGTAATTGACCGTTGAGTATGCTTCTGCATCGTGGGGAAGGGGTTAATCTGTCAGACACAGAATATATGAATATATGACATGTTTAAATGAGCTACCCATAACTCCAGCATGCCAGTCATTATGTCATTATGCTGTCTGCTTAGAAAGCAGCTGCTAGGTTTACACTAATGTTACATCTTATGTTAAAAACTATAAGACTACATTCAAATAATGAGATTTATTAAAAAATAAAAGGTTATGTTTTGGTTTATATTCTGTTTATGTCTTTAGGGTTTGAATGTGCAAGGTTTTCTCTGCAGGCATGACAGATGGAATTTTTTTCCCCTTGCTGAAAACTGAGAGTCAGCCATGTCACTCCAGGACCTGGAGCTTTAATGGAAGAAGGAGAAGAGAAATATTTGAGACTCCTAATTAAATTTTCAAGAATTTACAGCACTCTGTTTTCTATCATCTCCACTCTTCTAACAGGTTAATTTTTAGGCATAAACTTTTCCACCTTATCCACGTCCTTTCTTTTCCAGGTCAATTTATTATAATATATTTGTATTATAATAAAACCTCTTCTGCTCTAAGCTTTTCAAATCCTCCCTCTAATAATCTCCAGTCCTTCCTGCTCTGGATTTCCTTTTCCCCAAGTCCCAGACCCTGAATTTCTGTGTTGTTCACCCTCTGGCCCCTGTCTCGGAGCTCTCTGTCCATGTATTGTTGCGCTCTCCTACTTCAAAAGCAAGGCTCCCCCTCCTGCGTTCCCAGTAGCTGTTCACTCCAGCTACTTCCTTCCCATTCGCTGCTGAGCCTTGCTGGGCAAAGTCTTTGTGACTTTCTTCCTACAGGCGTAGGGCCTTGGTTCCTGCTTCTGATGAAGTCTTAACCATCTGGGCTACACAGTGAACTTACAAAAATTCTGAACGAGAAGGATCCTGAGCTTGTAAAAATAGGATACACACAGGAAAAAAACTGCATGGGAGCCCTTCGTTGTTACGTGCTGCGTGTTTTGTATTCAATAGACTAGCTGAAATTTCAGGTTAGTTTTGACCTATCAGGCCTTTAGTGAGAAATAATTTAAGTTCTATTCTATCAGTTATATTCCTTTGGAGCATTAAAAATGAAGATAGATTTGAACACTAGGATCTTCAACAGGCCAAAAAAGATGTAGACTCATTAAATCTATGGGCAAATGCTTCTTAAGACTCCTCTGCTTTGCTAAGAAGGCTGTCACGTGTGAACAAGAAAGTTAATGCATGCAGAGAGGAACAGAAAAACACTGGCTCTAGTAATGGAGATTGTTAGAGAACATAATTGAACACTGACTGCAGCAAAGCTAAAAGGAGACTTGCATTACAATCACATAAAATCTTTATTTTTTCCCCTAACCTCTGATTTCAGCTGTCTGACTAAGAGCAGGTGCTGGGCAATAGCTCAATTTCAACAACCCATGGCAGCTGAAAGAGTAGATGCAATTGTGCTGTATCCAGCAAAACTGAAAATTACTTTAAGGGGGGGAATGCAAATGTTTTAAGACAAAAAATCTTCATTCATCTGCAGAAGGAAGCATAAAATTAGCACAGCCGCATAACTCTTATTCCTCTTTATATTAAAGCAGTAATAAGTGCTTGATAATTCGCTATTACCTATATATTTTAGTATCTTTCTAGTGATACATTTTTTTAAACTGCATTGCATTGTGAAAATACAGGAAGTGGAGTTTGTTAACAATTAAAATGTTAGAATTAAAAAAAGCCTTCCGGGCAATGTTTCCAAAACCTGAAAATGTCTCTGAACCATTTGGCTTTTCAGCAACCCATGGGCCTTCCCTCCAGTAATCAACGGTTAAGCGTTTGACCTCTCGTCCTGCACCTCTTCTGACCTGTCTAGAAGCTCTAGTGGCAAAGTTGGAATTAATAGAGAGCTACCGTGTTCTTACCACCTGAAGGCCTAAGTATCCATTTGTTAATGCCAGTGTTGTACCACTGTAACATCAGTGAAACCAACTGTATTTTTGTACATAAACCATTAATTGCTCAGACTAGCAATTAAAAGAATTAGAATTAAAAACTGTTGTTGCAGTAAGAGTTGAACATTCTGATTCAGGCACTGACAAGATCCTTTCACTTAGATTTTCCTAGGTGGAAGACTGAATGCGTTTATGAAAAAAACATCTTTTCTGGCTGCGTGTCCCATAGGCTTATTAAGTGCTTTCCAGTATTTTTATTTGGATCTTCTGATCCATTTACTGTTGTAACTCATGCAGTCCCTTCTATTTTTCTGGTGGCTGGAGAAGAGACTCCAGTATTTGTATTTATATTATGTCTTCAAAAGTTTATCAACCTTTGTTAAGCTTTGCTACTTTGTTAACCAGAAGAGCACTAACCAGAAATGTACTTCCTCCCTTGTGAAGTAATTATCCCACATTAGGAGATCCTACAGTCTGGGAAGGTTTCGACAATTGATCTCTCATGCAAACAGCTAACCCCCTTTAGAAACATTGGGCTTTGCTGTCTCTTGTTTAGGAGAAAAGTTGTTTTAAATGTTGGAGCTCTAGAGAGTGTTGGGATTTCTAAAGGCTGTATCTCTTTGAAAAAGAGAATCTGCCAAAATACTCTCTCAGAATGAAGGTGCAGCAGCTCAGGTTCAAGCACGTGTCAGCAATGTGAGAGTCCAGGACCTAGAGGAGGTATTTTAATTACTGGCATGTGCTAAAGCCTGTGCTCTTGTGTCTGTGTTACCCATGGTTCCTGGGTGGTGGTAGAACAAGAATGTCAGCACATGCTTTAACCACAGCTGAATTTTGCTGTGTTAATGCATGCCATATAATTTCTCTTTCAGTTGCAATTGATTTATAAATAAAAGAATATATTCTCTATCCACTGACCACTTAAATCTCAATCTGGGATTTTAGAGTCAAATGAAGTTCTTCTGTGCTTTATGCTCATTAATAAAAATTTTGTGGGCTAGTTTGTGTCTTCAATGAATCTTGTATAAATTCATAATCTTTGATGTTATTTTGTTGAGGCAGAACTTGTTGCAAATATTGTGCAATGCCACAGTTTTTAATTCCATAACAATATTAACTCGGTTTTGGACAGACTATTGTTAATGTTTAGATACTATAGCACAGACGCTTTCATAAAACTATGTGTGTGTTGCTGGAAAGGGGAACAAGAAGTGCATTTCCAGTCTTCGAAAGTATTTAGAAACTAGGGAAAAGTGTCCTTACTTCCCCCCCAAAGATTCAAAATCAGAAAAGGCAAAAGAAGCACACAAGCAAGTTTTGCTTTGATGACGTGAACGAAGAGTGGAAGCAATCATAAGACATTAGGCAGTGTTGAGCTCAGGACTGGTGGATAGACTGTAAATATAAATCCTAGCTCAGCTTCTGCAAAGTGAACAGGTGTTACGGCCTCCAGTCCATTGATTCCCAAAATAAGACGTGGAAAATTGCTGATCCATGAAACTCCATGGACCCTCAAAGCATAAACAATTATGAATTTGTTGGTTAAGAGTTTGGTAATGGTAAATGGTAGTCTGAGAAATTTTAAGAGTTGGTGATAATCTGTTGGTACAAACCCTTTTCGTTAAATGCTAATGTCATTTGTCAGGAAATTATGGTTTGTCTATGACTTGAGGATTTGGTGGTTCTTCCATTCGAGTTGTAGCTGAGAGCGAGCTGTATTTCTTTCCTGGCACTGTATAATACCAATGTGAACAAGTAGTGTCTTTTTATTTGTATGTGTAAACATAATTTACGTATCTTAAATCATCCAGTTGTGTCTCGTTACAAACCATTGGCTATGAATCTAAAGAAAGGATGTGTACTCATTATTTAAAATTTTGTCTTCAACATGATGGCTGGAGTTGGGTTTTTTGGTAACTTCTACTGTACTACAACAGGGGAGAAAATTATGGAACACTTACTGTTCAGGACAAAGAAGAAGATGTAAGATGCCAATTAAGAAATTTAAGGTAAATGTTTCTTGGAGAAACTTCATTTTGCTCCTTTGCTTATGCATGTGAAAATTAAAACATCTTTCTTCGTGAAATAGTACATTGCAGGGTAATGTGGCGTTTTTTTATTTCTCAAGCGTACTGTAATCCACACTCTGCTGAAAGCCTGATTAAATTTTGTAGTAAATTCTGCTTTCTTCAGTCTTTACAGTAGTTTCTGTGACAGTCTTAAAGACATTAAAATGAGATTGATATACATTGTATGTATAAAGTTTTATTTTATATTTTATTGTAACTTAAAATTTTGCATTTGTGTGCTGCATTTTGAGCCATGACTAGATAACTTCCACCTAACAGGAAAATTCTGAGAATTTTTGTTAATGGGAAATGGAACAATTCAAGATTTGGGGAAGGTACGGAAGGAATTTGGGTGGGAAAAGTAAGAATCTAAGATAAACATTGAAGAGCCAGCAGTGAAAAAAAGTAATAGTTTGATGATAATTGATAAAACAGTCATTTTAGGTTTGGGCAGAGTTTTATTTATATTACACGCGTGTTTGAATTTTTCTTTTTTGCTTCAGTGAGAGAGGCATGAAATACTGAAATTTGAACTTTGAATTTAGAAGACAGTTAGGAAAAAAAGTGGTTTGAAACAGATTTTATGAGAATTCTGATTACATAGGTTCTGAGTATGCCAGTTGCATATTTGAATAAACTGACCAAATGCATGTTTAGAATATCAGGTACTGTCACCATGAAAAGTAAAGATGGTGTTTTAGAGGTCTCTCTACCCACTGTAAGTGGTATCCATATTGTAACTTTTTCAGTTTGAAAGTAAAAAGATATTTCTTTTCATCTTATCCGTTACTGTATAGCTGAAAAATTTCAGGCCAAATCAAGCACTCGGCATTGCTTGTTCGGGAGTGATTGAGGAATAATGTGAAGAAAGACTGGTATAGGAATCATTGAGGTCTTCAGACTTTTATGCCAGTAAAATATCCCCATTAATGTTGCTGTAACTTACTTAATTTCACATAATGTACTATAAATATTTTTTTAGACTCATTAATGGCTGTGTTTATTTGCTATTTGTTCTATTGTGCTATTTTTTGGTAAAGCCCTGCATAAAATTTCAGCTTTCATGCCGTCCAATGAAGCATGAAAATATAAATGCTTGCAGGTTCAAAGAATAGAAATACACTGTAAAGGGCTTTGTTTATATAGCGATTTTTATGTCCATTCTCTGATTCCATGGATCTTTATTCATGATACTTCAATAGCTGGGTTCCCAAGACGTTTTCTCTGTAGCCCTGTATACTCTTGTAATTACGCCTTATTGCCACTTGAGGTCAGCAGCTGCCGAGGAAAAGAAGTACATAAACTGTCTTGCTTCATTGCAATCCGTTTTCATTTGCTTTATTTAGACTACTTAAAAATCAATACATTCTTCAGATCCATATATACATTGTGCAAAACCGTTTCTTTTGAACGCATAGCAGCTTTAGCAAAAAGTCTTCCTTGCAAGTTACTACAGAGTGAAAATCTAGAAAGGCTTTAGGGAGTGTTTATTGGCTTCCCGAGTAGCATTGGGTAATCGCTGTGGCAGAGAATGGTGCTCTGCACAATGTGACGGTGACAAGGTTTTAGCCTTATCTTTTCGTTCATGCTGAATTAGTGATAATAAATCTGAATGGAATAAGGTATTATTGCTGCAGGGAATAGTTTGGGATCCAGAAATGGCAAATATCCTTCCTTTTTATTGCAGTAGTAACCAATGTTCTGTCAAGATGTGGGGAAGATGTTGCCTAAAAGTGATTTCCCCCCGCCCCCGCCTTTAATCTTTGCTTTAAAAAAAAAAAAAAAAAAGATAAAAAACATGAGCTTGGTGCCAAAGTTACTGAACAGGATTTGGGAAACAAGAGTTTAGCTCTTGGCTCTGTCATAGGCTTACTGTTGGCTAGTCATTTCCTTAGCTTGAGTCTCAGTTTCCTATACGTAACTCAAGGAAAGATATTCACTTCTCTGGTAAAGTTTTAGAAGAAATGTTTTGCGATGGGATTTTTTGATACACTATTTCAACAGTGGGAGTGTCAACAGTAGCATCACACCTGAATCTTGGTGTTCCCTTTCCTGAAATTCATACTGTTGTTTCTTGTGAGTATTCTGTTCTTCCTGTCCTAGATAGTCGCGTAACATTGCTAGTAAACATGCCCTGTGTTTCAGAAGTCACCGCTTTTTAATAGTTTACGAAGTTATCCCCATGCATGATTGGCACCAACTGATATTCCTGTCAAACCTTTTATCCAAAAATCCCCCTGCACCAGGCAAATTTAACAAATGATACAGACAAGGATTGATTTACTGATCACCAAAACGCAGCAGGGGAGATGTAGGTTAAATATTAGGAAATACTTTTTAGCTGTAATACCGATTAAGTCCAAAGAACAAACTTCCAAATGAAGTTGGGTAATTGCCATCACTAGAGATTTTCCAGGCTATGAATATGCCTCCATTTAGCAGGGATGACTTAAAAACAACGCAGTCAGTTTTGCCACAGTTCAGAACTTGGACTGGATGACTCATTATATGCATGTTTTATCCCAAATAATTTTTAAAATTTCTTCCCACTTTACCCTAGCTAGGGATAAAGCAACAGGGATGTCAGCAAAAGAGTAAAATTTTCTCTCGGCATGAGAGAAGCCTACATGAAGTAAGAAACAAGTTATAGTGAGAGAGAACGAAGCCCAGGTTGATGTGACCTTTATTATTTTGACAGTGTCTTTCAGCACAATTACAGAGTTGCAGGATTGCAGAGAACAGAGCTGGAGTATAAAATAACATAAATAAATAGAACAGGAGCCAAAGCAGTCAGCAGGAGGTGGTTGGAATTGGGCAGTGAAGGATGGGTGAAGGGTTTGCATTGGTCAAAGCCTTTATGATTCAGCCACCATAGTTGCAAATTCTGGAGAAGGGAAAAATTTTTTAAAAATATTAAAAAAAGAAAATGTAAAGAAGGAGGAAGCATATTACAATGATTACAGAGTCACTGGTGTAGCAGAAACATCGCAATAACAGAAGAACAAAGAAATCCAAGTTAATTAAAGGGAAAGTATGACTTGGGAAGTCTTACAGTGAAATGAAAGGATTTTTTGAGGGTCAGGGAGAAATGCTACACATCCCAGACTGTCGAGACTGTCCACCGCTATTCATCCGAAGAACTTGATTAGTTCCCTGTTATTCCTTTGTAAATCTCAGCGGGATGAAGGCAAGAACTAGAAATTGAATTTTGCAGTGAGATAAATTTCCTTTATATCAGAGTTTGGCAAAGAGACTCATTAATGAGTCTTTCCGAGTATTCGTGTCCCTGTATTATAAATATATTACATTTAAACTCAATTTTGTAATGGCAAATTGGCTGAAAACGACAGATTACAAAAACAGAAGGCTGACACCAACCTACGTAGCAATCTTGACCACATTGGTGATAACGAGAAAAATTCCTGTGATCTCAGAGGGCCAGGATTTTACCCTGTGGCTTTTATTAGTGTTACATCCATAATATTTACATAAATGTATCTATCTGCAGCTTGGGGTTATTTTATGCTGTGGTATACATAATGCCTTTCAGCAGGGTGATAAGGCATGGAAAAGGCACGTTTGTATCCTGGTGAATAGCTGCCTGGCGTACTGCACTCTGAATGCTGTATTACCCCGGGAGGTCGTCACTCCTGACTCCACCTAACCTTGGAACATGAGAACACTTGAGAGTACCTTGCACAGCTCTGTGTGCCTCAGAGCGTTAAAAATGACAGGCTGGAGGGAATCCCAAGAAGGGCAACAAAGATGATAAAGGGATTAGAGGGTGTACGGAGAGAGTGGTTTGTGGGCTTAACATAATCAGCTGAGAGGAAAATGGCAAATAGGGGAGGCAGTCATCTGTAAAGGCTCAAGAGAAAATTACTGAAGTGTGACATAATGCAGAGTAATGTCTTGCAACTAAAAAAGATAGAAGATGAAAATTAGGCATTTTAAAGAACATTCTAACGTTCAGTTGAAAAACGCTAAACTCTTAACAAGTGAGACCTTTACTGACTGGTGCGTACAAACAGATAGCACTTTTGATGACGTGTCCGAAAAACACGTTGCCAAACGCTAACAAACCAAACTGAGAAATAAAAGTGTCAGAGGGTTTAAATTAAATCCACATTTATCCATCATTTTGAAAGATGTAAATCCAAATTAGGATTAGTGATGCAGATTACTCAACACAAAACGTGTATAAATCCTGTACACAGTGGGTACATAGATGGAAAGTGTGGCAAACTGAATTTAAGAGATAACATAAAGTACTTGTGATAGAAACCCAGACTATTCTGGGCAAAAACCGAAAAAGGCTATGATTATTGAATCACTGTGTGAATAAATCCTGCAGAGAGAAACGTGAACTGCAGTGGATGAGACCTTTCCAAAAGGGAAAACTAACTATGCAGATTCTATTAGAACAAGTTGCCATACTTGCTACAGCTAAATTAAATCATTTTTATAATAACTTGTATCTACGGAATGTATTTGGAAAAGGTTATTCAGACTTGCAGCCAAATATTTTCTATAATTCATTACGATAGTGGTATTATCACTTAACGGCAATGTATTTCACGGGTACTTTCTGATAGCCAGCAGACCATAAAATACTCCTTCATGAATAACTGCGATGCGCTTTATACTTTTTCCAGGATTTTCAACGTACTTTAAATATTTCAAAGATGTTCCAGTGGAATAATCTTGTAAACTAGTTCACCATTTATTTTCCTGTGAAGGTTAGCCCAACCACGGGTGGCTTGTGGAGGCATTGTTACAAAGCGCATTCACATATGCAAAACTTCTGAGGTAATGAGGCACCGTATATTAGCCCCTGCCTGTTGGTCATTCTTGTAAATGTTTATTGCCTCTGACTGGCCTGTTAGCGAGAGAATCCTTGTGATTGACTACATCCTCTTTTCCAGTTGTCATTCGCCTTCCAAACAAAACTGTATCTTTCTTTGCACAAATAATAGTTTTAAATTACAAGGATTTAGACTATTTTGACATGTAAAATAATTTACTAGCCAGCTTGTGTCAAAGCTCTGACTTAAAAGGAGAGGGTTGTTCCGCTGTGTTCAGTATAGTTTAGTAGTTTATACCAGCCTAATGCATGCCCGGCGGTATTTTACTGAAATGACAGATGTAATTACAGAGGACATGTTGTAGGCTAATGATTCCTCTCATCAGATTGTGTTTTTTACATTATCCATACAACAGCAAATCTGTTTAGGAAACTTCATAAGTAATGACTTACACTAATTTATTTTGGAAGATACAAAAGCACGAAGAGGGATAAGAAAAGAAGGACTTCCAAAGGATTTTTCTTTTTTGTCTTGACTTTTACCTGTGGCAAGGCCATGACTTATCAGTCGTAATTTTGAATGCTTGATGTCTCATTTTTACAACGTTTAAAGAAAATAATTGAAGTATTTTAAAATATCTGCAGAAGTTGAGCTGTATCAAGGAAAACATTTAAACTTACTGGGATAAAAATTTGGGTTTGTTCTGTCTACAGTGCATGATCTTTAAATTCTCAATGTGCTTTCTCAAGTCTATTAATATCAAGAAACTGAAAGTCGTGATGCGCGTGTCCAGTGCTAATAGACAAAATAGATTAAAAAAACATTATGAGCAGAAATCTTCATTTTCTTTTCTCCTCTTTCTTATAAATGTTCTGAAGCTGACAGAGCTGCTTCAGCATCGCTTCCCCATCCAATCTGGAAGCTAATGTTTGTAGTTTTGTTAGGCAACCTGGCCTTGGCCTGCAATTTTTTTCCAGTTCGTCATCTCCTGTTCACATCAGCGGAAGATGGAGGGGGCTCGACATCACACAGAAGATGATCATGTCTTGCATGAACAGGCTGCAAGTTTTCAACTGTTTGAAACTGGCAGATCAGCCACAAATTACAAATCTTGATCGGGCAAGAGGTAAGCTGGTGGAACAATTTCTGAGCTGAACAGTCTTGCAGGAATGATAAAAGGTTTAAAGCGGGAGACCCAAGAGGAAATTTGTAATGTGAGGCCTCTAACTGGAAGAAGGCTGATTAGGTTGGGATTAACGTTTGTAATGATAGGTCTGAGAAAGATGGCTCTGTGGTGTTCAAAATCCATGAAGATCAGTTCTTACAGCTGCTGTGAGCTCCTGAGGGACAGCGTTCAAGGGCCATCTAGTGAATTAACGTTAACCCCTGTGAAAGGCTGCGTGATTGCGATCATTTAGTGATGTACGAAGCTGATGTTTGAAACAAGGGGTAAAAGTGAGGCCTGACAATTCAATTACAGGGACACAAACAAATGGATTGCAACAGAAACACAGCAGTGCGATACTGAATATGAATGCGATGTACATTCGTGACTTTACATTTTATTTACATAGGCAGTTGTAATCTGGAATTGGATTTATGAACCAAAGGAAAAGCAGGACAGTATCTGTCATCCTCATCCTTTGGTCACAGTCCCAGCTGTTAACTTTGCATGGATTTCAAGCCTTTCCGGTGTAACAATTTGCTGTTGGAGTCAAATTTAAGAAATTTAAGAAATGGAAAAGAAACCTATAATGTTGTAGACTAGGGATACGGCCAGAAGAAGCAAAAGAAGAAAGCCCTTCATTCTCTTCTCATTATCGTGTATAAGTTCAGAGTAATTCCAGTTCAAAGTTAAGGAAGGGTAAAAGTTGCAGAAGAAAGAGATAAGGAGAAGAGGTGTTTCGTATTGCTTTGTTACAATGTACTGGCTTTCAGGCATTGTTTCACCTTTAAAAAAAAGTTCTGGTCAATCTTAAATAAAAAAGTTAATGCTGTATCCTCTTGTATAAGCCACAATCATTCTGCAATATAGTTCTTTTATTCCAGTTGATACTGCTTTTGTTTTGCAGCCTTCCAAGAATAACTGAAAATGTATCTGACGTGAGGTTGGTGGATCAGCTGTAAGCTTACTTACCTGAATCAAGTTTTCTTCTGAAAATCTTGCCCACTGATCTGCCACTAATTTTAATGGGAATAAGGAGGACCCATACAATAAAGCATATGAAATTTCAAATAATGACACACTTCTCGGGTTCAGTAGCGCTGCTAAAGTTTAGCAGGAACTTCCCCCTAGATGCTTCACAATTGCTCCTCTGCAACAGTAATATAATCACGATCTGAGAAATTAAGAGGCTTTAGCCTAGAAACAGGATCATAGTCACTGACATGCCAGTGTGCTATGGACAGGCAGTTTAGCTAGTATGTCACCTGACTAATATGTCAGTGGGTGATTTTGTATGTCATTTTTTCAGCTTCTAAACTGGGAAGCTATGTTAGTTAACCTTATTTTGCTTTTTATTCCTTTTTTAATTGCTTCTTAGTTGGAGATAACATTTTTTACAAATCCCAGAGATCAGGTAACACAGAGAGATGTGAAGTTTTTTAGATAGTTTTTAGATTTCACCCTATCATATGGCTTGTCAATATGGTGAAAACTTAGCAATTGCCTGCAGTCTAGGTGATTTAGTACTCCGACCACAAACCTCTGCTACTATCTCCTCCAGTGAGGAAAGATTTAATGCAGAAATGCATCTCTTCATGTCTTCCTTCTGAGACACACTTCCAATGTGTCTCAGGGATACAGAAGAAAGAGGAAAAAGGGAAATTTTGTATGTGGGCTAATTGGATTCATCCCAAGACGGAATAGAAAACAGCAGTGATTTTTTAAGCAATGCTGCGAGAGGAAAAGTTGTTCTTTTCTTGTAGTTCTCATCTTTAGTAAGAGGGAGTGACAAGCTTTCTTAGCTGTGAAGACCCACGTAAACGCTAGCCAAAGCTGGATAGACAGTTATTGTATAGGAATTCCCTAGCAGACTGACTGTACTTCGGATTTTAAGAGCATTGCTTTGCTAAGTCATGCATCACTTTCTTATTTACTAATCATCAAGCAGAAATGCTGGTACTCAGCTTTTTTCCTTTCACCTTTCTAAGTTTTATAGTCAAGCCCGGGTCTTTGAACTGCCAGGGTCCTGATCCTCACTCCACTGAAATCAACGGGAAAATTAAACTAATTGAAGTAGAAGTTGGACCGGTACTTAGTCCTGTGCTGTAGCGTGCCTTAACTACATCTCGGTCTCTGTAAACTCTTGCCCCCTCTAGTGTCAGAACTCGCCTCCTGTTTCCCCTAAAGCCTGCAAGCAAGGTATGGCAAATGTAGCAGGACTTTGCATTTCATTAAATCCAAATTGTGCCCTTGAGAAGGTCACAGCCCCGCGTGATTCCTAGATTTCCTCAGTTCTGGTATGTAAGAGTAATATTCGATTGTTACTGTCCAAGTTTACTCCTCTAATCACATACCATCAGCGCCAATTTTACCATCACCGTCCTTATCTCCAGCAGCCAGAAGAGCCTTCGTTTCTTTGTCCGATAGGTCTCTTCCATCTGGGGTAAAGCCCTTCAGTACAAACCTAAAGAGGAGGCATGGAAAAAGAAGTGTTTTTCAGAACAGTTTCACTTTGTATTTAATTGTACCACTGTTCTGATATATGAGTTGGAATCCAGGGTCGTATCCTCTGTTATTGATCTTCTTTAACATTCAGGAGGAGCGCTTTACTCTGAAACTGCATGTGGCTGAAGAACTATCTGTAGGGTATTGACCATTTGTGTGTCTCAGGGTCCTGCAATAAAAGCTATGGCTAGCTACCTCCAACACACTTTAGATCACATACTCAGCAAACAACTGATTATTGCACACAAATACTGGTCAAGAGATTGAATTGTATGATATTATCTAGAGTCTTGTAAAAAACCAGGAAATTAGACTCTTAAGGCAAGGTTATTTGAGAAAGGACATATCTTTACTTACTTTAATTCTTCCTCTTCGATGAAGCCGCTTCGATCTTTATCAAGAATATGGAAAACCTTCTTCACATCTTCTGGGCTCTTCTTTTTCAATCCTACCATCTCGAAAAACTTCTTGTAGTTAAAAGATTCAGCCGCTATAAGAGATGAAAGGCCAGAGAACTGCTCAGAGAAATCACTGAAACATATGTCAACACATACCCGTGGTTTTCTTTCATACTGCTGCGCGTCCTACCTTGGGAGGCACAGTCGAGCCCAGCTGTGGTGGGAGCTAGATGTACGCACTGTAATCCTCCGTGCTTCACAGACAGCAGTTGTAATAAGCAAAGGGGGAGAGGGGCAGGGTCTCCGTTTTGCAGACGAAGAGCTGAGCTACTGGGGGATGGAGGCTTGCCCAAGGTCACACAGGAAGCCTGTGGTAGAGTTGGGAGCTGAAGTCTAACCCGCTCGGACTCGTTTCAGTGCCTTAAACCCCCTTTTTTTTTTTTTGCTAAGTTTTACGGTAAAACGGTCATCTGAGAGCGGACTCTGACTATTAGATCGCTGTCACTTTTTGATATTTCCACCCCTGGAAAAAAAAACCCGACCCGCTCTTGCTCAACCACGGAGCCCAGCACTGACGAGAAGTGTTTCGGAGCACATGGCTGTTTCCGTTCTCTTTCGTTTTTTCCCGAAGACGGACTAGAAATCAGTGTTGCATTTCGATCGCTAACGGTACGAGCGATGGTGGTTTGTAAGCTCGGTCACTGCAAGGGAGTGCTGTGCTGTGTGCTGCCTGCAAGACCGACCGTGTGAGGCACGGTCGCCGGGGGAAGAAAAGAAAACCAGCCCAGAGCCCTTGAAATCGGAGCCGAGATCAATGAGTTTACCTGCTCCACCTCTCCCGGCCTTTCTCCGCACCCGCTTTTGTCCCACCCACGTAGCCTTGCGAACGGCTGTGGTGGGGATTAGAAAGGTGTGGATTCGAAATCCAAAACAGTGACCTCCAAAACGTGCTGTGGACTCCCCCCCCCCCCTTCCCCGTGCGTCCTTATTCCCGCCGCAGCTTTTCCTATTACATAAAATTAAGGAGGCTCAGTCTTTCGGGATCTGCTTGACTGAGATCTGTCATTAGTTGCTGCTAATTGCATCTGCTCCAGGACTTGGAGGTGGCCCCAGAACAATGGAAGCTAATGAGAAAAACAGCTGCTGGATCGAGCAAAGCAGTTTGTTGGTCCCTTCGACTCTCCGGCTGCTGAGTTTATCCGGGCTCAGCGGGTTTGGCGCTTCTGTCCGTTCGGGAAGGTCACGGCAGAGAGCGGGACGGAGAGGGGCTGCTCTCCCGGGTGGTGCCATCAGCCAGGTGGTTTGGGGGGAGGTAGAACGTGTGCATCCCGGAGCACCATTTCTGGCGTTTCTTTGGGAGCAACCTTAACTGCCTGAATCTCTGTAAGCACGAAGAGGGTTTGCTGTCAGCTTAGGGGTCGCGACGAACTAGAGGGGTAGGGAATATCTGAAACCCGGAGGAGTCTGAGGGGGAACTATGGACCGCTGCAGCCATTCGTCCTGCAGAAAGCTTCTGCAGTCGAGCAGTGCACCCGCTTGCTCTTACTGTCGCCTTCTGCTCCATCCCGAAAAGCAAAGCCCACCCGGGGATTCCGCATAAGAAGTAAGAAAAGAGCAGTTTCTTATCTCCTTGAAACGAGAAACAGCAGTTCTGCAATACCTGAAACTGAATTTCGGGGGTGAGCCGCCGACATCCACGGCCGACTTCCCCATCCCACATCAAGATACAATCCACCCTGGTTCGCCCACGGTTTTGTTCCCTTTGAAAGTATCCTCTCGGTAGAAGCAAAGTCTGTCCGCAGTTACTGCTTGTCTTCCTTTAAAAATAAGTATTTCACCTCCGTAATGTGCAGAGCAACTTTGCTGAGGATGCAGCCCTGCACTTGATAAACCTGTCATGCTTTCACTGCACTTCTGAAAACACATCCTCATTTGATATTTTGTCTAGCCGGATCCTCTAATCTTCCCCGATCTTAAATAAATGCACTGCTATCCTAAGCCGAAGAGACGAAAGGGGGGAAAAGGGGAGGGGGGGGGGGGGGGGCAAAAAAAAAAAGCACTCACCTGAAAAGGCTCCCACAGCCTTCTTGATATCCTCAGCGCTGAGCACGTCAGTCATAGCCATCCTGCAACTGTTTGAACAGGGAAGCAAGTGCGAAAAGATTAAAAAGTGCTTTTCTCATCATTTCTGCTCATATGACCAAAGCTGCAGTGCTGTGTGGGGATGGCACACCGGGAAAGGCTGGAGCCGCGCCAGCTATATAGCTCTGCGTGGATAAGTGCCATGGGCTGCCGCGCTCCAGTTTGCAGAGCACCGAGTATTCCACAGACGCGAGGGCTCGGCTAAAGAGGGGGGGACGGGGATGCCTTTGCGGGGACCGGGGTGGGGGAGGACGCGAGTGGGGGTCGCTCCCTGGGAGGTTGGAGCCTCAGCCTTACTGGAGCAGTGCCAGAGTCTGTCGTGGTACCGGCTGGAGAAAGAGTTGTGCCAAGGTCAGGTTCTCGGGTGCGGTGGGAGAGCTAGTGGTGCAGAGCAGAGCCTTTTCCCTTAGTAAGTCAGGACGAGCTTTACCAGTTATATTCGGTGATGAGTAAGGAACTGCAGCATATGCCAAGCTTCAAGCTGCTCTTGAGGTCGGGAAGCAAACGTAATGTAGGTTTTGAACATTTGCCTTATCGTTCAAACACTTTAAACGTCTCCCCCTTCCCCCTTCCCCCTCCCCTTCACACACACATTCCTTTTAGACCTCGTTTCTTTCGGGCCAGTCCATATTAAGCATCATCCTCGCTGAATGAATTATCACATCCCTGCGAATCCTACAGATCCCGTTTGTAATGCACAATATGCTGCAGAATCTTCCGCGATGTGATATGGTGAAACGAGATGCGAGGTGACGACATGCCCGTGCCGAGCTCCTGTGCAGCGGTGGGCTCCTCGGGAGGGACCGGGCACTTCCCGACGCCGTCAAAAAAGATTTAGGAATTGTAATGTGTTTTCTAGGTTTTGGGTTTGGGGGTTTTTGTTTGTTTGTTTGTCTGTTTTTCTCCAAGAAACTGTGCCCATATGGCAAGTAGTCCAACTCGTTCTCAGAGTTTGGGCGGGAGCCATCAGGCTGAGACGGCCAAGGTTAATAGGGCAGATCTCTGCAGGAGCGTTGGCATCTCTGCTGCAGGAGAGACGGGGGAGGGCAGAGCGGTGGCAGCGAGACCCCCAAGGCTGCCATCAGCGGGCGCGGCCCGATCCCGCTGACGCGACTGCACCCTTGGCCTGAACGGGACGGCGAGAGAGCGGCCTTGGAAAGGAGGCGGCTGCTGCAAAAACTCGGGTGGCGCTCTCGGTAATTCCTCGGCGCTTTTGGAAGTGCGAGCCCCCGTCCTCTTCTCCGCGGCCCAAGTCCAGCGATAACGGGTAGAGGCGTTAGCACGCCACCGAGCGCAGAAGGACGGAGGAGGAGGAGGTGACATGGGGGCCCCCCTTTTTTTTCCTTTTCTTTTTTAAACAGCGACTCGTCACTGGGGGGGAGGGGGGAGGGGTAGACGACGGGCTGTCGTTTTGCTCTCGTTGGAACCTTTCCCCCCCATTCCCGTGTATTTCCTGGGATGCAAGAGAGGCTTAGTTTTCTCCAAGGACAAACAAGGAGACGGATGGGGGAGCCGAGTCCCTCTCCCTCCCTAGGCTGAACGCATCCTTCCCTGGTCTACAGGGGAAGAGGAGCTGTGCGCCGGGGTGCCGACCCGGGATAAACCGCAGCCCCGCAGAAGGGCTCCGCGCACCTTCCCGCATGGGTAGCTCCCGCTCAGCTGCCCCCGTCGTTTCGGAGCTGGGAGGTGAAGGGGTGCAGTAAAGACAGTACTCGGGTTGCTCGGGTCTCTTGCTTTAGCGGAGTTCAGCTTGGAGAACCGTGTAGCACAGGTTAAAACCCAATCGTTAGTCTGTTTCACGCTTCGGCTAAACGTAGACCCATCAATATACAGCTATTTACAAGGGAAATCAATGTGCGTCATCTTCGGTAATTGGCGTCCCTTTACTTTTTAGCTGGCGGAAGAGAGAAGAGTCCCTTCGTGTTCCCAGCGGAGACGCCTCCGGCCTGGTACGACGTCGCCGTCCGCTCCCCTGCTGTGCCAGGCTCAGCATCGGCGCAGCCCGCGAAGGAGCCGGGCCTCGGTCTCCACGGTCTCTTTGCTTTCTTACGAGCCTTTCGCAAACCCGTTGCTGAGGTATCCTCGTTCTGGGAGCCGCAGAGCCTCCTTTTAGGTCCCTACGACCGGGAGCGCTCCTGACCATCCGCCAGCGAGGATGCTCTCGTCGCGGCTGACTCCTCTTTCGGCGTCAGCCCCGCTCTGCTGACAACGCAGAGCACATTTGGAGGGCTGCCCTCGCAAGTAACTCAAGTCGGTAGCTGGCGCAGCGCTGCCTGCTGTGCTGGCAGACGCCAGTCAGGTTAACTAGCCTCATGCCAAGCAAGCCGGCCGCAGAGGCGCGTAGCTGCCCGGCGTCTGAGGCGCATTCCGCGCCCGCGTCCCGGGGACGGCAGCCCGGCAGCTCCCTCCGCATCCCTAACGATGCGCCAGCAGCCCCGCTTTCCCTCGTCATCGGATCCGTCAGGCCGCTACGGCCTGATCATGCTGTGAAGGCGAAAAGTGAGAGGTGCCGGAAAAATGAGGCTTCAGATCAGGCGGAGCCGTCTGTACAGCGTAAACTGCATTTCCCCCAGGTTCCCGTCCTCTGTCCAGAAGCCGAGAGGCCGGGCCGTCCGCGGCCAGCGGAGCGAAAAGCAGCGACACCCAGGTTTACGAAGCGGGCGGGCGGGCGGGGACCTCACACGGAGGAGCGGCTGAGGCCCGGCTCTCATCTCAGCAGTGCGTGCGTTTTAAGGACGGCTGGCAAACTTCTAGAAGCTTTTAACCACCCAGCTTTAGTCAAAACTGTTATGTTATTCTAATATAAAAGGCGTTTCACGAATTGGCAGTTTCACACTCGACCCTTCACCTTTTTCTCATCATCCCTGCGAGATGAATGACGCGTTCTTCTTTATTTCTGAGATTTTGCCAGTTTTCCTGCCCGAACTATTTGCAAAATCCACACCGCGGATTTCCAAGTTGTCTGCACAGAAGCTTTCGTATAGATCAACTCCCCCTTCCACCAGCGCCAGAATGATGATAGTCTTACTAAGGAAACGATCCAGTAAATTAAGTAGAAATCAACCCGCCCTTGTCAAAAGCAAACGATTCAGGGAGAATTTCATGAACGGCAAGAAGCCCCCACGCCAAAAGTTGAAGCAGAAAGCCGGGAGTCCTTTGCAAAAAGGGTGACACATTTCCCTTATCTTCCTAATGACCACACCAAGGGGAGCAACTTCACCCCATCGCTTACGATCGTCTGTCCATAAAGAGAGGTTTCACTTCTGCGACGTGTTTTGGGGTGGGGGTTGCCTTTGGTTCGCGACTGAGCATTTCGGTAAATTCCGTTCACCGAGTCGTTGCTCGCGTTCTGGTTCACTTTCTCCCCTTCCCTGTTCTGTTACTTCCATTTTCTCCCTTTCTCCCCGCCTTTTCTCCTCATTCCCCCTCAGCGTGTTCACCTATTTCCTCCTTTTAATGTCCCTTTCTTCTTGTTTGGAGTCTTCTCTGCGGGAAGCCATTCCTCTGTGTTTGGAAGATTTGCACCTCTTTGTCTCTGGGCTTTTGTTCGTGGGAAGGGGGATAGGGTCGGAGTGATGGAAGGCATCCTCATCGGCTTTCCTTCGGGCGAAGGTCCTGGGTTCCTGCCGGGAGCGGGCGAATCCACGTTTGCTGTGGAAGTTTGAACATTTTCTTGCTACTTACCTTTTGGATCTCTCCTAAGCACGCTTGAAAAGGGCGTTAGGTATGGAGGAGGTCAAAAAGAGGTGGGACTCGGGGTAGGAACCCCACTTATATAATCTCTCTTGCTCTTTCTATTTTTGGCAGGTGATACCCACTCCTCACTGGTATCAGATATTCAGGGATTTTGGTGGCGGTGTCACATTTATCTCTCCCTTAACTAATTAAGGTACACTATTAATAATCCTTGGCACTCACCTTCCCCTGGCTGTGAAAACCTATTACCTCGGCAAACTGATGGTCCGCTTGAAACTTTATTGTTAAGGGGAGAGGCAGGCGGTATGAACCGGCTGTTCGGGGGCAAACAGGCGCTTCATCTTCCATCAGATGGAGGAGGTGGCGTCGGGAAGAACTGTCACGATGAATCAGGAGGTTCAGTTCGAGAGCTGGGACTCTGCTCAGAAGGAAGGGAATAGGAAGATGCAACCTCCTCATCAGAGTGAGGGAAAGCGAAGACTTACGCTCAGGAGTTTGTTCTTTTCTCTCCTTAGCCTCGGCAGATACTGCTCGAAGCAAGAGAGAAGAGCCCTAGAGTGCCTCCCGCACCTAGAGCTGCAACATTCAGCTTTACCTCCTGGCCTTGAAGGAAGGCAGAAATAATTTTTCCTGCAGGCAACAGCAAACGTGATTGTGTAATTATGGTTGCTCATACTTACAGGGGCATCCAGAATCTCCATTCTGGGCCCCAATGGCCAAGGTGCTGTAGAAGTCTAAAAAATTTACAACCTGAGCTTTCTTAGGAGAGGCGGAGTGTTGTACACGAAGAGGTACCATATATGCAGTCATAATACATTGACTGTAATCTTTTCAGCATATAAATTCTCTTTATGCTGAGTTGCTCATTCCAGGGAAAGACACCTTTGAAGGCACCTCTATTTTTACTCTGTCAAGCAATAATAACAACAATAAAAATGCCATTGAGACCTATTTGCCATTCTGCAATCCATCCGGGGACACCTTTCCTGATACTTAATGTTTTTCTGGCAAGGGAAAGCATTTTATAAAGAACTAGGAATCACATTTATCTGGAGTATATTTGTGAGTAAAAAAAATCTTTCCCGTTTCAGGACTCAAACCCACCAGTTCTTAGGTTAAAAAGCAGCCGAGGCTGTTGTGATATAACTGAAATTATCTTCTGGGAAAAGCAGGTGCTGCAAACGTGAGAATTGATTTTTCTAGCTTGATTAATTGATCCTAGAAGGGAGGAAAGATAATTGACGTATGTATAGGATAAGAATATTTAAAAATATTTCTCTACTGCCAGTATCATTTTGATGCCGAGTTCTGTGATAAACTGGAAATTTTCCAGCAGCTTTAGGTAATTTCTAGAGAGGAAGCTTTATTGAGTCAAACATGACAAAGGTTAATTCAATCAGTTTAATGCTCTCTCTCTTATTTATTTTCATTACACTTCCTGTAGCGGTTTTTGAATTTTCAGTGTGCGACAGTAGTAGGGGAAGTAACATTACCTTTCAGGTAGCCTCCTTTATTTCTCTCAAACATTGTGCCTGTGCCCTAGCTCAGAGCAGGTGAGACTTTGTATTTAATTACAGTGTGAGATAGCTGACTCTTGTGGGTCAAAATGTTTCAGTCAACTGGTGTGTTGCCTTTGGAGCAGTATGATTCATAGTAAGCTGTTCACTAAATTCAGTGGTGTGGGGTTTGCATTACACTTTCACATATTATATACCCTTGGTGTAATACCAAGATTAGATTCTGGTGTAGAGATACCAGTATCTCGTGGTTGTTAGCTGGATGCTCTATTTCCGTTTGGTAGCTGGCAGAACAACTTTTCTCTCTTACCTTCTTCTGGCAGCTTGGAGAGGATAAGGATTGTAGGACCGTCTTCTTGGCTACTTCTTGGCTGTGTGACTTCCATTTCCATCTGCTCCATTGGAATGAGTGCATTTGTCCACTGGTGAAAGGAGAGCAAGCGCAGGGCTAGTCATTGTGATTCCTCTGTGTAATTCAGCCATGTGAAAGCAATCCTGATTAGTGGAAATCCTTTCTTATCCTTTTAGTTAGTTCCTACTATGGCTTATTTACAAAGAGAGAAGCAGCTTTATGACCTCATCGGGCATATAGTGAGGTCTTTGTTACATGTCAAGTATTTCATTAATTAAAAGGGGTTTTGCTGTTGGGATTTTTTTGTGGTGAGAAGAACACAATCAAAACCTGACACTTCTAGGTTATTCATACAAATCTGCCTGAAGCTGAAAGACACGGAGAGTTGTGGCAGCAGGATCACTGAGAGTTCACTTATGTGAAATGGTAGAATTTAGGGAGGAGGTTTGTGTTACTGCACTCATCACTTTCAGTAATGTGGTTACATATTTACTATCATCTCAGCCAGGTTCATTCGGGAAAAGATTAGGACTGGGCTTCCCCTTTAGGACACATAGACACTGCAGAGTTAATTGGGACACTCATCCATTATCATTTCTTTTTCTCTTTCCCACCACACATAAATAACTGTAATCTGAATAATAAGGTGCTCCAGCTCCGTATCAGCCAATGTACCTGAGATTTTTGATATTATCGTCACAGTGCTAGCATAGCACTTTAAAAAGAAAGCTTGTTCTGCTGCTATCGCCCATGTCTAGTACATGTGTTGTGACAAGCGACTTCAGTCTTCAGGGATACTGGTCAGCCATCTTTCACTCGCCCTGCATTTCTTTTCCTACTTATTTGTTAAAGAAGCCATATGACTTCCTTTATCTGAAAACATATTCTAAAATTTAGAGGTTTCATTGATAAGAAATGTTTCTTGGTTGCCAGTTAACATTTCTCTTATACATTTTTATCTCATCAATATCTCATATAAGTCTCTGGATCAGCCTTCTTTTTCACGGTCTTCTTGGTGCTTATGCCTTTCATTTGATTTTACAAACAGTTATAATATCCTTCAGTCCTTGGATTAGCCAAGCTATACAGAATTATTTATTTTACATTTTTCCTCATAAATCAGCCTCTCTAGACCTGTAATCATTTTTTCTTACTTGTTTTTGGTATTCCTCTGGTTTTGTTGGCATCTTCTTGGTATTGTGGTGCCCAGCATAATATGGAGACACTTTGCTGTCTGAGCTTGTAGAATATTCTAAAGTGTCTGTTATAGTCTCCACCCTGTTATATAAGACAAGAACGACAAATCAGGTTGAATTTGCTGCAGTCCAAGATGCATATACAATCTAGTACCCATCCACATTGCATTTAGATTTGGAAAGAATTCATGCAACAATTTAAAATCTTCTAAAAAATATTTTGTATGCCTGCAGCATATTTTGGTTAAAAACATTTTGAAGCATTTTATAGCCAACATCCATTATATAGGAACTCCTTCATTTTCCTCTAAGGCAAAGCTCAGTGCTGGTCTCACCGACGTTTAGAGGCCGGATAAGAATCCTTACAATGGCAGTATTTTCTTTGGTGTTTTCCCTGTAAGTTATGACATAAGTGTATGTTTCTTCCTCCCACTCCTGCTATCAAACTTGCCCCTTCTCATAAGGTCTTTTGTCCTCTTTTGTCTTACTTCTGAAAAAGGAAGAAATACCATATTGCTATCCTTCTTAGCTGAAATGACGTGCCTTAGGTGCTCCGTATAACCATAAACCATACAATACTGTGATTCAGTATTCCAGAAACCCTGTACCAAAACTCTTTTGGAGAATTAGGAGTAAATATGAGTTTTAATTAATGTAACGCAATTGGGGATTATTAGGAAGATGAAATGTCAATACCCACATTAGAAGTTGTCCAGAATTTTAGGACAAACCTCTCCTGACAAAAGTACCACTAAACCTTTCATGTTGGTGAGTACAATTTGTAGCTTTTTCAAAAGGTACATTTACATAGTAAAGAATGTAGCACCTATTAAATTTAGTCTGCCAAGGATGTCGTGACGTTGAGAGCTTTTGTGTGTTGGAGAGGAGAATGGGCAAATTCATGGAAGAGAGATCCATTGGAGGTTACCAAACTCATACAGGCCACATCCAGCTTGTGAAGTTCCTGAGCTAAAGTGGTTGGGATTTGGGATAGGATTAGGGGAAAGTGTCATAATGTGATTGCCTTGTGCTTACATTCCTCTAAAGGCTTTTGTCTATGTCCACTGTTGGGGACATAGTACTGGAATAGAGGACTAGAGGAAGCTTATTTTGATCCGGTATGGTCATTCTGAACTTATTTTCCTCAGTGTAGTTCATAATACCACACACGTGTGAAAAGTGGAAGGATCAGGTGGACAGAATTTATATGAAAAATAAATCAGTTAAAAGAATGACTCACAGTACTCACAGAAAAAAATCTTTTTCCTCGCTAATATAAACCAGGAAACTTCAGTCCATGTTTACTGTGACTCTTTGTTTATATGCTGCTCTTGAGTTCATATATGCCCTCTTTAGGCTGCATATGAGCATATTTGTTCAGGTGTATGTGTATTTTACACTACTACCCCGTGACTGAAAGTGTCAGTTGTTTTGTATATACTAATTACCATTTCCTTCTGCCAGATGGAATATATCAGTCTGATTGAGGCTTTTTAGGTTCCATTGCTTCTTCATAGTCCATGCAAGGGACTATTCTTTGGTTTGCCTGAGAGAAGTCTGTATTCCTACGATCAAAGCCTGGTGGTTCCATTTTTACATACGACTCCTCTGATAATTGGCTCAAAAGCTGGAAATAGCAAATGGCTACAAGAGATATCCCGGAGGCTAGAAGTAGGTCACTAATAGTCCATGCTACCAGTGGGCTTTGGAGACTCTCCAGCTTGTATTGCAAATGGTGTGGAAAAGAAAGTGAGATGTCTTGAACAGTATCACCCAAAGGAGATAATACAAATGAGAAACAGCAATAGGTGTTTCTGTGTAAACCCCTGGTGAGAGTTAGGCTCAGATTACCAAACGCGAAAAAAGCTAGTGCTGAAAGAGTAGGTCTGTGATCATAACACCTCCTAGCAACTCTCAAATGGATGCTTACAGCAGGAAAAAAAGCTGTTAGTCCCAGTGGGAAACCCTGACCCAAGGTTAAGAGAATGGAAGCGGTTGGTTTTCTTTACAACAGACACTTGTGGGTATCAGACGTTTGTCATAATTGACACTCTGGTGTTGTTCACACTGGGATGGATAAGCTCATGTAATTATTACCACAGGGGTTATATTCCAGGAAATCTAGCACAGCAGAAAGATGGCTTCATTACTTATTCCCATTTATACTAGACTGCTGGTAGGAGTGCAGTCAAAGCATTTAGATCAGGGTAAACAGCTTTTGGGGAAATTTGACTTCAGTTTTAGCAGCTGGAATCCTGTGGTAACCCAAATTTTGGTAGTTATTCTTTAATGAATCTGGGTTGTTTTTTTTTTTTTTTTTTTCCCTTATGCTCTTATAATTTGTTACAGAACTGTTAGTGCACATGTGAGACAGATTTAAAAGACAGAGGTTTGTAAAGGAGTCATATGTTTCTGGGTAAACAGCGAGTGGGAAGAATTTTATAGCAGTGATGCTCAAATGGCAAGTTAGGGCTTTTCCTGCCAACCTCCCCAGTAGAAAGTGCTGGCTAAGAAAGTCTATAACTAGCAGCAGAAAAGGAGCAGGGTTGTGTCAGCTGTTTATTTATTGTCAATATTTCATTAGAAAACAATTCTTCCACTTACAGGATTGCTAAAGGAGATATCTTCTCAGATTTAGGTCATGATTTGAATCCAGCCAAGGAGAATATCAGTAAATAAAAGTCATTAGTCTGTAGTACTGTTTCAGTCATCCTGATGAAATGAATTGAACAGCCCCATTCCAGTTGTTAATAGACAAATACACACAAAACAAACTTATTGGCACTAAAAGAATATCTCCATGTAATTCATAGCCTCAATCAGACCCAAACACTAAATTCTCCTGTACTTTCTCTTCTTTATCTCTTTAGGTTGTCTAAAGGGAGGACTGCAGTAAGGAAATCTCTACTTTTGTTACCTGTGCTAAACTTCTTCAGAGAATGGACGGACATCCAAGTGTTAGCTTGTCCAGCAGCATTCACTTCTGCTGCATCTGGGATTCCCTCAGGTAAATGTCAGATTGAAAATTTATCTTTTGTAACATCCTTATCCTCTGTCTTCTGGAGAGAATTTTATTGAAGAAGGACTCACTGGCATATTCCTAAGGGAAGTATATCTTCCCTGCCATTACCAGTGTACCACAACTTCTTCTTACAATTCCCTTTTAGGTATTCCTTCTGATAATTTTATCACCTTGTTCATAATCTTATGTGTGGGGATTTCTTTTTTTCCTGGGCAATGTGAAAAAGTTTATTCCCACTATTTACAACATTATTTGCAAAAAAAGAAATAGTTTTATTGGACTAACCCATTTTATAGAAACTTATATTACGTTCTTTTGTATTCTGCACATCTGAATTGATGCTCATTATGGGCATACTTTTTTTTTCTTCGATGTTTGTATTGTTTCTCCTTCCTAAAAAGGTTCATGGTGGCGACCTCGTGCATAAATCACCTTATTGCAGGGCCTTTTTGCACCCCTCCTTTCAAAACTTTGTGAATATTCCTTGTGTAGGTAAAAGAAAAGTTCTAATCTAGAAGTGGGGTATCAATGTAGCATGTGGTACAGATCTGATTGATATGCAACAGCACTTTTAGCTCACGCTGTGGTATTTTGACAGTTATTTGTAAGAGGCAGTAGCTCCCAGGCCCTTTGAGTTTTGATCTCAGTGGGACACAGAAGCTGCTGTCTTGAAGAAGAATGAGATATTTCAGTAAATTTATCATTAATATCTTGCTTTTGGATGAAGCAGAGACTCGCAAGACACAAGTGATGTGCTGGCTGGCAGCATTTTGCCTCTTTGAAATGTATCATCTCTGTTATTTTTCTGCACTTCTGTTGACATTTCTACCCTCTAATTTGGGAAATTAAAAACAAGTAGCAGGGCATACTAAAAACCTCGTTGATCTCAGAGGTTTTTAGTGTACCTCCATGTCTTCCATTACTATGACTGTCTTGGGATTTATTTTTCCAACAACGCTTTCTCCTGTTAAAGGGCAGACAACTGAAACACCGACAAATCAACTCTTTGCATGAGACCACACAATATAGTGGCACAAGAAATTGTATGTTGCATCCTGTCCTGGGATAATAACTTCCAAAACGGACTTTTTTTCTTTTTTGTTGCTCTAGATCTTGATTGTGAGAAGTATAGCTTGTGATAGCAGTCTCACTTGGGTGGAGCAAAGGGATCATCCCTTTCACAGAGAGGATCTGTTTGTTACTTGACCTCTTCTTTGCTACCAGGTTCACCCTGTGTATTGCACGGAATGTTGTCTCTTTTCAGCTGGGCTTATCTTACCCTTTCTTAATAGAGTTAGATTTTTTCTAATTATTAATATTATTCATAAGCATGTTTATTATAATAATGCTTAAAGCTGTAATCACAATAGGCAGGGGAAGGAGGGTGCCTCTTCATTCTCCCAGGAGAGGGAAAGTTTGCTAATGCCCTGTGAGGGAATGACAGATGATTTCTCTCTCAGGTTACACACGCTCTAAATCCTCTTCACCGTTTCTCTCCAGCAATGAGGAGACAGATGCTACTGTAACAGCACAGAACTTGTGCGAATCCCTTACAAGGACCCTTTGTTACTGCTATGAGCAAAAACAAGTGACTTGCTTTGCCTTTCATCCTATTTTTAGAGAGGTTTACATTTCTGAAGGACGTATTTGATTCCCATACATGGCTTTGGCTAGTTTTCTGTTGTTGACTTTTTTTTCCCTTTTCTTTTGGTGTGATATGGGAGGATGAAGGTGGGAGAAAGCAAGCGTCTGTTTCTCTGAGCTGTTGTGTTGGAATTTGTTAACCTGACATTTTGTGTGCTGTGATGTGCCCGATTCGCTTTCTAGCTGTTTCTAGTAGCCATGGGGATACAGACAGCAGAAATCACACTTCTCACACACACTTTCCCTCCTGAAAAAAAGCTGGTGAAAATGATAGACAAATGATTTTGGAAACAAATCTTTGATGTGTCCTCAGTGTAAAAGCTATGAAGTCTTTGGAAAGGAAGTTTGTTTTTATTTCACCAGTTTACTGTAACCTGGTTTGCAAGAATTGCTTTTACATCCAGAGAGCTGTAGCCTCAACTCAGTTGTCTTTTTAGGACCTGAGCCATCTTCCACAGTTGTCATTGGGACTCCTCCTGGTGTTTTTAATGGAGATTTCACCAGGCCCCTCCTCTAAAGCTTTTTACAGAAATTGCAAAGAGATAGGGATCAATTAGTACCACTGAATAATTAATTTGTAGAGAAAAGGCCAATCTGTTAGGAATTTGATTGACACCATCAATCTATGTGGGTACTGATCTCTTGTTAGATATCAGTGACTTCTGAAAACTACTGATGGTTTAGATTGCAATTACTGGCCCACAGGTAAAAAATCCGCATCTTACGCCATTTCTTCTTAAGCATCCATATTTTTTCGATGTGCTTCTTTCTTTTTAAGAAAGAGTACACACTGGACTGTCCCTTTTTATGTTTTGTTTTGTTTTGTTTTGTGTGGGGTTTGGGGTTTTTTGGGTTGGTTTTTGTGTGTGTGTGTAAGGATACATAATTGTTCCTCTTCTGACATAGCAGTACCATAGAAGTTCACAGTTCTGGAATAAGAAGGGATTATCATATATTGTCATAAAAACTAACCAACTATTGATGTTGACATGCAAATTATTTAAGAGACCGTGTATTTTACTACTCACTAAGAGCAGGATTGAGAGCAGGAGGGATACCTGTTCTGATAATTACTTATGAGTGTGAGTGAGAATCATAGAATCATAGAATCACTGAGGTTGGAAAAGACCTCCAAGATCATCGAGTCCAACCGTCGACCCAACACCACCACCCACTAAACCATGTCCCTAAGTGCCTCATCTACTCGTCTTTTAAATACCTCCAGGGAGAAGCAAACAAGGGAATGATTGATTGTGTGAGGACAAAGACCGGGGAACAGATACATATATATACACACATATATATGTGTGTGTATGTGAGAGAGATATATATGTAGATAAATACTTTTTCACCACGTGTGTCATTTGGAACAGATGTCTTAAGCCTGCATGCAGCCTTAACCTAAGTGTGTGTGTACACATACCTCCTCCATATATAATACACAAACTTGTAGAGGAAAGTATGTACCTGTGTGCAAATTTATGCACATATATGCATGCGCACACCTGATATGGAGTTTAATGACAAGTTGTTTCAGTGGTTGAGTTCTTGCTCTTATAAAATCAGGGAAGTTGTGGTGATCTTAAAAAATGTGTGGAAGCTTTGAGAAACCTTTAGAGAAAAGCATGGTTCTCCTACCTCTTGGTAAGTGGAACATTTGGAGCTTTCTGCTCCACCTCCCCTACCAGAAGTGCATCTGATACACTGTACGGGGATTTCAAAGTTTAATTTAGCTTAACTCTTGGCTGCAATCAACTGCTGATAAATTTAGTTGGGGGATTAGGGAACCTTAAAGACTAATAGCTCCTTAAAAGGAGCCTGAAGATGAGACAGCAAAACAAAAACATCTGCTAAAGTCTCCCTTAGAATGGTAGCACACCATACAGTCATAGTTTAGAGAAATAAATAGGTTGGTTTGGGGTGAGAAGGGATTTTTGTAGATATAGACACTTGGAGAAAGAAAACCAAATGTGTAAGTATTTAAGAGAGTTGTTCCCTTTACAAAGTGAAGGAAAGGATATCCTGATTGGAATCAATAGCATATAGCAAACACCCTTCTCCTGTAGCTCTAGATAGTTTGCTAGCCCATAAAAATAGCTATTGTTAACTCCTTTTCCCATTGCATCTTTTTAATAGACTGTCATGTTTAGATGAAGTCTTTGCACTTCTGTGGCAGCATTAATTTGAGTGTGAACTGGCTACCGCATCTTCTTAACACTGTCTGTGGATAGTAAAGTAGACGTGTTGACCAGTACTTCATATGTGCAGTCAAAAATGGAGACTCAAACCAGATCAATACAAGAAAACTCAGTCAGATATTTATTTGGAGAATAGATTTATTAGAAATTACTAGAAGTTTCTTTTCCTAGATGCTTCTTTCTCACTTTTTTTTATACTGCATCAAATTTTGTAGATCCAACTGTGACTCGGGCCTTTCATAAGTATTGTACTTATATGTCTCGTAGCGAGAAACAATCCTTGTGCCAAAGACACTGTGATCTTGCACAGCCTTCTGCTTTATGCTTAACTTTTCAACTATGAATAGTCCCTCTGAATCCAGATCTGGAGCCTAAATGAGAATCCAGCAACTATTTCATGCCTTTTTTTTTCTTGCCTTCTTTACGCCTTCTTCTGCTATCCCACAGTTACATTTTTAGTTTTTCTATTGCCCAAGGGCCCAAGAAAGGACTTAGGGGAAAACAGGTTAAAAAGAAAAAAGTATTTTAATAATTATTATTCAAATTAAGATGGAGTAATCATTTGATAAAATTTAAATCTGCTTAAAAAGAAAGGTCCTTTCACACAGTGTTTAATTATCTTGTGGGTTTAGCAGCTGGATGGCTATTATTTCAGCAAAGAGCTGACTGAGATTTGAAGAAGGATTATATGTAAAAGTAGAGTATCTGCTGTTAGCCTAGCTAAATCTGGTAGACTTTGAAAGCATAAGACAATCATCAGTAGGAGTAAGAATGTGAACTATATTGCCAAGGCAAGCAAGTGTGTTTGGTATTCAAATTTTTTTTTCTGCAACATATGGAATAAAGCACTATTGGAAAGAAAGTATTCAGAGTAGGAATACAGGTCTGCTCTGATGAATCAAAATATGGATTCAAGAGTGAGAGAAACTAACAATTTTTCTAGTATAAAAATTTCCGATGTTCATAAACTCTGTATATTTGCATCATGACATAGGTGGACTGGTAAGCATTATGTCTGGCATTCAAACATACATGAACAGCGACTTTTCTGTAACTGAGAGCAAAATTACATTGAATTTTCAAATTATATCTCTGAAATACCAATTGGATTTATGTAGTTATGTGGTGAAAGTGTTATCTTCTGTGATCCTTGTTCTCTGAACCATATATGTTTGCAAAGCTCTGCAGCCTTTCTGATTGTTCACTAATGGTCTTAAGAGTCCAATTTCGAGTTGTGTAAATTTTTCTTCATCCTTTTTTTCACTGTGTCAGACATACAGCCAGGCATGCTAAGTTTTTATAACCATTTTATTTCTTACAGTAAGACTCTTGGTGTCTAATGGCAACAGCACTAACAAGAATAAAGAGACTGAGGGTAATGGGAGCCAAGCTACTAAGGCAAAAGAAAACTTGAAGAACTATATTTATTGCTAATAAAATTAGTGCAGGTCTAGTGCTTGTGTGATGCATAAGTTTAGCCTCTCTATTAATTTTCATGGTAGCCATAGTCCCCTCCTTCCCGCATTTCAAGCACCGAACACTTGATGTGTCAGGCAACATTTGAGGAAGGCTGCTTTAAGGTACTTTAGGCATCAAACTCTCTTGTTTATTTTACAAGAATCATTAATGCAGACCAGGCTTTCCCTGGGATCACTGGGTCAGTTTATGGGTTTCTTGGTCATTCCAAAGCTTCCCCACACACTTGATAGACCTATTGACAAGAGAGAGCTGACACAGTAGGAGCAGGCCCAAAGCCAAATAATTAGCTGCTCTTTAGGGGAGGTGCCTTGAAGAATTCTTTTCCGATTCAGGATCAGAGATTTAGGACTAGAAGAATAAAGGGTGAGATAGGGATCAAAAAAAGACAAAAAAAGGTGACATGGAGAGGAATGTAGGTTGAGGAGGAAGATGGGCTTGGAGAGGGATGAGTGGTTAAACATTGGAACAGGCTGCCCAGGGAAGTGGTTGAGTCCCCATCCCTGGAGGTATTTAAAAGACGAGTAGATGAGGCACTTAGGGATATGGTTTAGTGGGTGGTGGTGTTGGGTCGACGGTTGGACTCGATGATCTTAGAGGTCTTTTCCAACCTCAATGATTCTATGATTCTATGATTCTATGAGTGTCACAAGGGGAAAATGGTGAGGAGGGAAAAGTTGGTAGTGAAAGAGAAAAGAATTTGCAGATGCATGAGGTAGGTAGTATAAGCAAGGCACAGAGGTCAGTTGATTGCTTCTTACTGGCAATCCAGTCGGAGAATATCCATCAATATGTTTTGCTATGAAGTTATTAAAGATAATGTTTTTAGAAGTCTTGTTTTTAGGAGAACTTGTGTTTCCCCCCGTTCCTTTTTTTTTTCTTTTTATACAGGAAATTTAATTTTATAGCACTGTACCATAGACTGTCTGAAATGTTCACAGTTGCCAAATGCATGTGAGATTTTAATTTAGGTCAAGCAGACTGTCTTGGATAAGGTCACCAGTAACTCCGATGGAGACTTTGATTAGCTGAAGATAGCATCTGGTATCTGAACATAGGATAAATAAGATTAGAAGGGCCCACTGGATGTTATCTATGCAATGCCTTGCTCAAAGCTGGGCTAATATAAAAGATAGATCAAGCTTGCCTAGTCAAAGTTTGCAAATCTCCCCGGATGGAGATCCCATAGCCTTCCTGGACCCTTGTTCCAGTGTCATGTTGAATTATTTTTTCTTATGTCCAATGAGACTTTTCCCTTGTTGCAACTTGTGATCCTTGTCTCCTGTCCTTTCATTGTGCACCTAGAAGAAGAGTCTAGCTATGTCTCCTCTTTAATCCCACTTTGTTTAGTTGGATTAGCAATTAAATCTCCCTCCCAGTCTTCTCTAAGATAAACAAACCCATTTACTTCAGCCTTTCCTTGTATATCATATGCTCCAGCCTTATTGGTCCTCTGTTGAACTCTATCCAGGTTGTCAATATTTCTCTTGTTTTGGGGGCTCCAAAACTAGTGGTAGTATTCCAGATACACCCTTATAAGCATTTAGTATAGAAGAAAAATAATTTCTCTTGACCTACTGGCTACTGTTTTGCTAATGCAAAAAAAAAAAAAAAGTGCATATATAGAGAGAAATAAAGGAGATAGATAAACAATGAAGATATATGAAAGAAGAGGAAGAAGCAAGAAAAGAGCAAAGTGTGGTCAGCAAAATTGCAAGTATCGTGGATCTGAAAGTGTAGTTGTGCTAGGCAGCCATGCTATCAGGCAGTGGAAAAAAGGCTCTGATCTATTAGCTTTTATAATGGAGAGGTCTTGGCAAGGAATATTGCCACCTCAGGACACCTGCAGATTTTTAGGTGCCAACAGAGTATATCCCAGACAGTGCCCAGGAGGGCAAGGGCAAGATTCTTATTCGTCAGTTTTCCCTTCCTCTCTCCTAATGTAAATCATCTTGGCTTATCTAAGAGATATAATTTATGGCCAGCCTGCTGGCTGGTCAGCTTCATGTCTCTCATAAATTAGACAGCCAGACACATGTGGGTCAAGTTTGGAAATGCAATGCATATCTTTAGAGGAGGGATGGATTCTTCCCAATCCTTCTTTACATCTGATTGTTTCCACACATCCCTATTTTTTCCCTTTTACGTTCCTCTTTTTGTCAACTGTGCATTGTCCCTATTTTTCCTCTCATTCTCTTCTTTTTCTCCAGTTGAGCATGTTGATGGCTGTACCAGATCAGTAGATGGACTTATCTGACTTTTATGCCTAATCTTTTGTTTATCCCACACCCCAGATATGGAATAAAGGACTATGTTCCTCTTCCCAGTCTTTCCTCCCTTTCTCTCTCTACGTAGGCACATATTTCATGATGAGAAGAACTGCAAAGAAAGTTCTTTGGATGTCAAAGCTCATGATGTTCTGTTGCAGCGGAACAGCAGTAAAAGTCCCAGCTCTTCTCAAATTCTCAAGAAAGATTTTATTTAGTCTCAGATAGGTCTCTGGGCTATAATAGCCCTTGCTGTACAGCAGGGCCTGAGATCCATTATTTTTAAGACCAGGTCTGTACTTAATTCTGCTGATCAACGTAATTATAAGAGAAGAAGCATTAGTGAGGAGGATGCTGTACCATCCAAAGAAGTCTTTAGGTAGTGCAGTTTATTTTGTTCTGGCATAAAGTGTTTGCAGTAGGAGAAGTTATTGATATAATTCTGTTATCAAAGTTCTTTTTTCTTTTTAACCTGTAGTTCCCTCACTGTCTATTGGTTGATACAGTCAAGAGAAAGAAAAGTTGGGGTTGGGAGAAGACAGTGGTATGGGGTGTTCTCCTTCTGGCATTATCAGCACCAGGGTAGAAGTAAGTAGTGTCGAAAATGGGTCTAATTCAATACTTTCTCTACTGTGGAAAGTGATGATTCCACTAAAAGGCTTCAGCAAAAATTGGTCCAGTTAGCTGGAAGCAAAGAGGGGTGTCTGGCACAAAGTCTTTTCTAGTCAGTTAATGGGGATACATCCAGTTCAATCCCCTTTTGAGTATGATCAGGCCAGGTTTTGAAGGTTACTTGTCCATTCTCATGTTAGTGGAATATATTACAGTGCAGACTATCTCTGTGAGATGCAGAGATGTTAACCAAGGTGGGGAAAAAGAGACATCAGTTTCTCTTTAAATCATTGATTATAATCTTGCAGAAATCACTTCTTATTCTGTCTCAGGGTAGTATTAAAAGAGCCTTGTGGCCAACGGCCTGGTTTAGTATTAGAGCAGCCAGATAGAATCTAATACAGGAAAAAAAGGGGAGAAGTGAGCACCTTAAGTTGACTGAGTCTTTGTAATAGCTGGCAAATCCACTGGACCAGTCTGTTGACAAACAGGACAGGGAGAGCTGGAGATAGATCCCTGGTAGATGTGAGAGCCAAAAATCGGCCAAACATCTTGGACAAGTTTGGAAGCTTGTTTCTTGTTTCTTGTTTGGCTCATTTCCTTCTCCCTTCCCCCATTTCTCTGCAGCAGCAGCAGTGTTGAAGGGTGCGTACTCTGTCTGGCAGGCTGTTGGAGGAGTCTCTGGCCTCAAATTACACAGCATGACAACTCTGCATAAAATTAGCAGCAGAGTTCTGTGTATTAGGCACCAGGGAAAAATGTCACATTCAGCAGAACTCAGAGGCGAGAGGTGGAACAGAAAGAACTGGAACGGGACATCAATCCCCCTCTGCCTTTCACTGTTTTGCCGCAGACATATCTGAGAGTGTCATAACCAGTTGGCTTGGAGCAAAGATTATTCGGGTAGTAAATAGATTTTATTGTATGTCTTAGTAACAGGGATGTTTGATTTTTCTTCCTTTTTTTCCCCCTTCACTTGCTCTTTTTCCTTTATTCTGAAAATTTCTTACTTTTTGTCCTTTCACAAGGAAATCGCTTCTCACTCATGTAGAAGTGCTATTGACATACAGTTTTCTGCCTTCCTTTCCACCTCCCTGTGGTCTGATTCCTGGTGAGAAACCCACTGCAATGGCACTACATTCAGATTGTGCAAGAGCTTATACAAGTTGTTTGTAGTGAAATCTGGAAAACTAAATAAAGTGCTGGCAAACAGGGCAAAGGCACTAAAGCGGAGAGAAGCAGCTATTCAAGGACTGGATTCTTTAGATACTATCTCAGTAGCAGCTATCTCATTCAGAAAAACTATTACAGAAAAGGTCATGGTTTGAGGGTGTGTTTTGGCTCCTTCCTTACATCATAAAAGCGGTAAAATCCTTGCCACACCACTGTTAGATTACCCTGAAGCATATGTGTGAGAGAGGCTGCGTTAGCATCTGTATGTGGAAGTGGATTGCCAAGACACATAAATGTACACTTGCCTGAATTTTTGGGGATGTACATGTACACACATACATTCACTGTGTTGTCAGAGTGCTTTGGTAAGACAAAGTTTTCAGGCAGCAATGCTGGTTTAATGTTTTCCTCCCCATTCCTTCTCCATATTGATGTCTGTGGTGTGAGCTTGGCTGGGAAATTGATCTGTGGCTTAAAAAAACGTTTTTACAGCTGGGTTAGTTAGCTGATGTATTTTACAGCACAGCCTCAGATGTGCCGTCCTGTGGGGCAGGAAAAAGCAAGAGTATGTGAGGACAGGGAATTTCCTAAGCTGATTCCATCACCATATACTCATTTCTTGAAACCACAACTCAAAGTCCCCCATTACCTTTGTTTGGCTCAGATTATTGAAGCAATCTGCAAGCAGGATGATGTGTTCCCAGATTAGATAGATAGCACTCTGGGGCAGAAACCTATTCTTCATTTCGTTTCCTTGTTCTTTTCCGTAGTAGGGCAGGCCCATTGGCTACTGCTGTTTAACATATGTGATAGTTTAGCAACTACATTCTTTTCTAAGGGTTTGGGAATCAGTTCTAAGGCCTGGCATCAGAGCATTACTGGCACATTTTTAAAGAGCTACATTTTTATATTGTTTTCAATTTGCACTGTAGGTGATTTTGGGTGCAGGTGGGTTGCTACGGATAATGACTGTAGTTTCTCACTTTTCACCTGACTTTCCCAAAGAATTATACTTCTATTGAGCCTTTGTCCTCCTCACCCTCCCGCCATGAGAAAAGTATTACTGTCAGCCCCATTTTACAGATGGCAAAGCTGAGGCATAAGGAATGACATAGCAAGCCAGTGGCTGAACGAAATGCAGTTAATTGAGAGGTCTCTTATTTAGACCCGGCTTCACATAACAAGGCAGCCTTCTGCCTCTTGAGGTATGGGAGACACAAACTGCAGCCTTCCACACTTCAAATGGACAGACTGACAGCTGGCTTGGGATCAGATTGCTTATTGGTACGGTAATTGGCGGGCTCATTCCACAGTTTATCTTCCAAGGAATAAAGGCTGAAGTAATAAAAGGCCAGTAGGTGAGGCAGCAGGTGAGACAGGCTATAAGTATACGCTGTGAGGAATACTGACAGAACAGAACTTTGAAAATTACACGATCTTGATACTTATTGCCTCTATATTCGCCTCTTGCCTGCCTATCCTAATCTCTAGCCCCCTTGCCCTCTAGTTTTATAAGGAAATATTGTCCCAATTTATGAACCATTAGAAAATGAGCCATAAACTCTCTATAACGAGCAGACTGATATGTCTGCACCAGAAAAATGTGCTTCTTTAAGTGTAGTTTAAGTAGTACAACTCCCCTAGGGTAAAGACAATTATACCAGTGTAAAAGTGCATATCCAAATATAGCTGAGTCCCGAATGGGAAGGTACCTTTATACAAGTAATAACTAGGTCCACAGTAAGGCACAGATTTATTTCCTTAACTTTAGGAATGTGAGGTGACAAAATTGGGAATATGGTACTTTATAATTCATGTATATTCCAAGGAGACAGATAAAACCTTCAGAGGGGGAGTTGGCCCACTTAAGTTCTGATTTACTGGCCAGTGGTGCCTGTCTCTCTTCACTGTCTGTTCAGAGAAGTTCCACTTAACTAAAGGCACTTACCTAAAGTTTCTAAATTAAGTAAAAGGAATTTGGTCACAAGATTTCATCAAATGGATGGGGAAATTAAACTATTAGGAACAGCTTAGGATGGTTTGAATGCAGCACCGCACAAATTTTAGCAAATCCGAACCCTATTTTGAGATTTGGGAAAGTTCAGTGAAATTTTTTTTTGAGTAATTTTGACAGGTCTTTTGAACTTGTGAAACAGATGAAGCAGGATTTTCTTTGTCTTGAGTAGCAATAACTCTGACAGATTTTTGACTCTCAAGATCTCAAGCTCTGCCCTATTTCTTCCCTATTTGTCTCTTTTATTCTGGAAGTGACATGCTATCTGGATGAAGAAATGCTCTGTTGCTGTTTCTGAGCTTCCATTTTTCTCCCTTAGCCTAGTCTTGGGCATCAATATCCATCTGAGCTCTGCAAGAACAAAAAGCCCTATTGCTCATCAAGGAGAAGTTACTACTGTTCTGGTAAGACTTCCTCTAACTCTTCCAATCTTACGTGATCCTACTATATCAGAGAGAAATCCTGTATTTTTTAAAAAGATTTTTAAAGGAAGCAGGTTTATTGTAAAGGAAAAATTGTTTTCCACAGAGAGGAAGATAATAATACTGCTTGTGATACTGGTCTGCATAAGAAAAGCTGGCAAGATCTGGCTATGGCATCATGAACTAACAAAACCCAGTATGATACTGTTGAATGCATATTTCCAAAATAGCTGATAATGACTAAAGAAAAACCTCACTTTTGGGGGTATTTTTTCCTGCAATACTTATTCCTTGTTTTGCTCAAGCAATTAAGGTGCAAAAGCCAAGATTCAGTTATGGGATTTAGTGTGATGTTCCAAGAAAAATGTCATTAAAAAAAAGGACTGCTGTTTCTTTAATATTTGGTTCTGTAAAGTACTTTCATGCTGAGTAGTAATTTATTCTAGAAATGACACCATCAAATTCACTGTCAGGAACAGTGGTAGATGCTGATCTTTAAATTTCTTAGTTCACAATGGATTGTTTAGTTGTGTTTATATTAGCAGGGCATGATCACAGTCCGTTTCTGCAAATGCCTACTAGTTACTTTTCACCCTAAAGAAGCAGTCAGGGAAACTGTATCCAGATTTAAATCAAAGCAAATTTCCAAAGTTCTATTTATCTATACTCCTGTGCCTTTTTTCCTCCCAACACAGTGTGTGACAGGGAGAATATCTATGCACTAAGCCAATATGGATTTAGTCATTATCTAATGAAGCATATAAAACCAATCAGCTCAACTTATCTCCTCTTTGTTTTTTTTTTTTGAAGCTCAGAAAGATAGGACAACTTCAACAACTTTTTTTTTTTTTTTATGAGTTTGTTTTCAGCTGTCCTGAAAGCATATCTTGAAGAAAGAGAGTCTTGTTACTTACCATTGGACCAACTGCCTTCTAAGGATTTTGTAGCACTACCTGCAAAAGAGCACTGAAGATTACAGGGCAGACATGAGTAGCTTATCTTATGTAACTTTTGTCCAAAAATTTTGCAGAGCTGTAATTCATTATTCATGTGCTATTATAGTAACGATAAGGAGTTTAAACATGACTGTATTTGAAAATAAATATTGTAAAAGTGTATTAAAGCATTCTGTAAAGCTGATGGTAGCCATAAAAGCAAAATCTGTACAAGTATGTAATATGAATGGAAAATGGAATATAGCCCCAAATCACTTTTCCCAAATCAGTGTTATCAGTTGCAGTTTGGTCTCAAGCAACCACAGAAAGAAAGACACTCAACTGCTAATGATGTGTATGCTACAATGTCCTGGTTTCGGCAGGGATAGAGTTAATTTCCTTCCTAGTAGCTGGTACAGTGCTGTGTTTTGGATTTAGGATGAGAACAATGTTGATAACGCACCGATGTTTTAGTTGTTGCTAAGCAGTGCTTACACCAGTCAAGGACTTTTCAGCTTCCCATGCTCCACCGACTGAGAAGGCTGGAGGTGCACAAGAAGCTGGGAGGGGGCACAGCCAGGACAGCTGACCCAAACTGGCCGAAGGGATATTCCATACCGTGTGACGTCATGCTCAGTACATGAACTGGGGGAAAGCTGGCCGGGGGGGCCACTGCTCAGGGACTGGCTGGGCATCGGTCGGCGGGTGGTGAGCAATTGCACTGTGCATCACTTGCTTTGTGTATTATTATTATTATTATTACATTGTTATTATTATTATTGTTATTATTATTGTATTTAAATTATTAAACTGTTTTTATCTCAACCCACGAGTTTTTCTCACTTCTACTCTTCCAATTCTTTCCCCCACCCCACCGGGGGGTGTGGGGGGGAGTGAGCGAGGAGCTGTGTGGTGCTCAGTTACCAACTGAGGTTAAACCACGACATACAGAAACAGATATTCCACATACCCTTTGAAAACAGTAGGTTGAATGAAAGTATCTTGCAGGCCAACTCTGCTATACGTGTTTCTATTTGATGTTCAGCTTCCTTGCAGTGGTTGTTAAAATGTTACTTCCTTTACAGATTAATCTGTGATGAGAGCAGACATCTTTTAAGAATATTATTCTTGTTCACTTTATTCTGTCACTTAACAAATTTCTTCTACGGCTGGTGACTGAACATAACTATGCAGCACTTTTCTACCATCAGGTGCCTCAGAGGGAAGCCATTATTCTAGAGCGTACAGACATGCACAGCCAAAATGATACAGTAGCTGCTGCCCTAGTAGACGTGGTATGTAGTGCTGTCATCAGAATTGATTCAGCTGAGTATTTTTGCTATGTTCCTTTGATTTACCTTTTATTAGTGGTTTATGTATCTTCAGTGATTTGGGACTACATTCCCATTTCCCATTAAAATTCCATGCTTGCTCTGGCTGTTTGCTTATAGCTGATACTCTCAGATTTCCAAGCTGCTATGTATCCTTGTACAAGTATTTTCTAACAACATGTGCATTAGACAGAGGGCCACAATTTCACAGCTCACAGGCATACACGGCCAAAATAATATAGTAGGTGCTGAACTGCAAAAAGGTATGTAATGGTGTCAGCATATGGTCATGATTCAGTCATCTGAGGATTTTCTTAGTAGTCTCCTTTAATTAATTAATTTGTTAGTATTTCTTGCACCTGGATGCCTGCTTTCTCTTGCACATGGATAAGGGTCGGTCATAGTGCCATAATGACCATGCCGCCCATGGTGTATGGGTGGGTTTTCTCAAAACTGAGAGCTGACCATGTCAGCTGATGAAATTGGATACTTTCCTAGTGCAGACGTATCTCTTGACATGGGTACTTGTCATTATGGTGTCAATTTTGTAATGGACATTTATTTCATTCATCAATAATAAAGTAATTATTTGAGCAGAGAGAGAGTGTGTGTTTGACTAGACCCAGCCCATTTCCTCAGCCCAAATAGTAGAAATTGCTATTTCTACTGTAGTAGCACAATAGTAGAAATTGAGAGAAAACACCTGGTAGTTGAGGCACTGATTTGGCACAGAAGAACATGGCAAAGCAGTGTTTAAAATCTTAGTCTCTCACAGCCTCGGTGAGCCCTCTAACCAATCAGCTATCCACTCTTCTGAGGTAGGAATCTGCCCTTTCGTCAGAAAAGGAGGTCTTGATTTTGGTTTAGTTCAGAACAAAAAAATATTGCAGAACCAGAAACTTTCTCAGCAGTCTTAGCATTATTCTGTCAGATTAGAATCATAGAATCATTATGGTTGGAAAAGACCTCTAAGATCATCGAGTCCAACCGTCAGCCCAACACCACCATGCCCACTAAACCATATCCCTAAGCGCCTCGTCTACTCGTCTTTTAAATACCTCCAGGGATGGGGACTCCACCACTTCCCTGGGCAGCCTGTTCCAATGTTTCACCACTCTTTCAGTAAAGAAATTTTTCCTCATGTCCAATCTAAACCTCCCCTGGCGCAACTTGAGGCCATTTCCTCTCGTCCTATCGCTAGTTACTTGGGAGAAGAGACCGACACCCACCTCGCTACAACCTCCTTTCAGGTAGTTGTAGAGTGCGATGAGGTCTCCCCTCAGCCTCCTTTTCTCCAGGCTAAACAACCCCAGTTCCCTCAGCCGCTCCTCATAAGACTTGTGCTCCAGACCCCTCACCAGCCTCGTTGCCCTTCTCTGGACACGCCCCAGCACCTCGACATCCTTCTTGTAGTGAGGGGCCCAAAACTGAACACAGTATTCGAGGTGCGGCCTCACCAGTGCTGAGTACAGGGGCACAATCACTTCCCCAGTCCTGCTGGCCACACTATTGCTGATACAGGCCAGGATGCCATTGGCCTTCTTGGCCACCTGGGCACACTGCCGGCTCATGTTCAGCCGGCTGTCGACCAGCACCCCCAGGTCCTTTTCTGACAGGCAGCTTTCCAGCCACTCCTCCCCAAGCCTGTAGCGCTGCATGGGGTTGTTGTGACCCAAGTGCAGGACCCAGCACTTGGCCTTCTTGAACCTCACACAATTGTCCTGGGCCCATCGATCCAGCCTGTCCAGGTCCCTCTGCAGAGCCTTCCTACCCTTGAGCAGATCAACACTCCCGCCCAACTTGGTGTCGTCTGCAAACTTACTGAGGGTGCACTCGATCCCCTCATCCAGATCATTGATATAGATATTGAACAAGGCCGGCCCCAAAACTGAGCCCTGGGGAACACCGCTCGTGACCGGCCGCCAACTGGATTTATCTCCATTCACCACAACTCTCTGGGCCCGGCCGTCCAGCCAGTTTTTGACCCAGCGCAGAGTACAGCTGTCTAAGCCGTGAGCCGCCAGCTTCTCTAGGAGAATGCTGTGGGAGACAGTGTCAAAGGCCTTACTGAAGTCCAGGTAGACCACATCCACAGCCTTTCCCTCATCCACTAGGCGGGTCACCTGGTCATAGAAGGAGATCAGGTTGGTCAAGCAGGACCTGCCTCTCATGAACCCGTGCTGGCTGGGCCTGATCCCCTGGTTGTCCCGCACATGCCTTGTGAGCGCCCTCAAGATGAACCGCTCCATCATCTTCCCTGGCACCAAGGTCAGGCTGACAAGCCTGTAGTTCCCCGGATCCTCCTTCCGGCCCTTCTTGTAGATGGGTATCACATTGGCAAGCCTCCAGTTGTCCGGGACCTCCTCCATTAACCAGGACTGCTGATAAATGATGGAGAGTGGCTTGGCGAGCTCCTCCGCCAGCTCCTTCAGCACTCTCGGGTGGATCCCACCCGGCCCCATAGACTTGTGAGTGTCCAGGTGGCATAGCAGGTTGTTAACTGCTTCCTCTTGGATTATGGGGGGTTTATCCTGCTCGCCGTCCCTGTCTTCCAGCTCAGGGGGCTGAATACCCTGAGGATAACTGGTCTGACTATTAAAGACTGAGGCAAAGACGGCATTAAGTACCTCAGCCTTTTCCTCATCCTCGGTGACAATGTTCCCCCCTGCATCCAATAAAGGATGGAGATTCTCCTTGGCTCTCTTCTTGTCATTAATATATTTGTAAAAACATTTTTTGTTGTCTCTAACGACAGCAGCCAGATTGCATTCTAGATGGGCTTTTGCCTTTCTCATTTCCTCTCTGCATGACCTAATTAGTATTATTACTGGCTATAATCTCTAGTAGAGAGTAGTGGAATTGAAGAGCTGTTTTCAATTTGTTTTACTCAGCTTACAGCAAAACAGTTGTATAGACAATTTGTCTGTGAGGTTGTCTCTTGACTTGTTCTTGAAAAGCCATGTCTCCAGGTAAAAAATGAGCAAGTATTTTTGCATTGTGTCATATCCTCTGTCTCTTAAAAGATGTACCTGCATTGTATCTAGATTATCTTCCAAGAGATTTGAAAGATTAGAATATCCTTTTTATGATTTTCTTGTCAAAACTATGATATGCATCAAATATAGAGTTACCTTACAAGCACCCCTCCAGCCTTTCTCTTTCACTTCTATTAAAGTTTGTGCAGTTCTTGTGCTTTCCACAATCTTTTTGCATGTGTCAGGAGGGCCCCTCTGAATTTGCATGAGTTCATATGTATTGATCTTGTGACTAAGATTTCTGGTAAAGGTGATCTGTTCCTATTTCCTTCTGAATGTCAGGAGAAAGCAAGAGGATTGCAGTTCGAAAATGTGATTATTGTCTCTCTCACTCAAGGCAAAGGGAAGAGAATAATGAGCCTGACTTCAGGTTACATGAGGACTGCACATTTAGCAGGCCTAATCAAGAAAAAGGAATACATGGCAGAGTGCGAAGGTCTGGGGAAATACTTATATCCAACATCACCACTTAAAACTACTCTGCTAAGTCTGTGTGGGCAGCACAGAGTAGCAGATCACTCAGAAAATACAGTTCAGAATTTTGTAGCTTCTTCTGGTCCCTTCTGATCAAGAGACACTATATCCCCTCTCAAATTCTATAATGGTGCCTTCAGTTATCCACAGGAAAGAGATGGGTGAAGAATTTACTTCATTAAAATGCAGTGAAATGCAGTTTACTCTCAAGGCTGATGATTACAGTTGTAAACAGAGTTTTATTTTGAAGGATGCTAGTTGACTTTTGCTCCATTCAGATGAGATTTTTTGTGCTTGACAGCAGAAGGAGGAGAAGGAACCAAATATGTATTGAACATGAAAATGGAAGAGAGTCAAAGACTGAAATGGGGGGGCAAAGATACTACACATGACAGCTTTTGACTAAGGCAGATAAGCTATGCTGCAACTTATCCGCAGTGTTAGGAAATGATGGTTTCCTCATCACTTTCTTCCTTTTATTTTCTTCTTGAAAGATTGTCAATACACAAATGTGTATTGTTTTGAGCACACGAAGCTGAAAAGATCCCTGCTCCTTCAAGGACTCATGTCTTACTTGCATTGATCCATCCTTCAAAGTTCATCTCCTAATCTCCTGTGCCTGATACCCTGGTACCCATATGTTTGACAAGGCTGAATTTCCTGATCATACTTTCTGCTTCCACTTGAAAATTTATTCTTTAGCTCCACCTCCTGGCTTTTGGTCCATGGAAGGGAGGATTCTCGGGGAGTCACAGAGCTTCAAGAAGGGATCAGAAGTATTCATCCTAGTTTACAAATGTTAGCATAGAGGTGTATATGGGGACATTTTAGCTGGGGCAAAACAGAATTTGTTGAGCCCACTCATACTGGCTTTGCACAGAGGCAGATGTTTCGGTGAAGAGGTGGACAATGGAATATGTGGCTCATAGTTTCTGCTTTTTGTTGGGCTTTTAGTTTCTCAACTGTGGCAGTTTCGATACATGACAGACATCACAAAACAGGCTTTCTTTATGACTGTTTTTTCTCTAGGACTTCCTCAATCTCACGGGGGTGGGGAGGTACAGAAGAAATCGCCTGACACTGAAGCATTAAAAAAAAGCTCTCTGAGGCCTTGCAAAGGAGTCTTGATTCACACAGGGAGAATTGCTTTGACTGTGTTCATCCTATTCAATCAGGAACTGCACAAGAAGTGGAGGAATAGAGCTTAGCCATCTGGATTTAAGAAGTTGAAAACCATGTCTCTTCCCCGTCAGCTGCGAGAAAAGAGGTAACGTGTCTCTCCCTCCTCCCGCTTCCCCACAAGCCTCCATGTAACTGCTACGATCTGTTCATTTAATTTGGATGCAAGCTTCTTTGATGATTCTAAAAGGCTTCTTGTTATCATAGCTTCCAAACTATTAGGCTGCTCAGCGTGGAGCAGATCATTTCTTAAGTTGGAGTGGACTTTTTTTCTTCTTTTCCTGGGGAATATTCACCACCTAGGACAATAGTGGGTCATTGTCCTCTTTATAGCTGCAAACAGTTTCCCTTTTACTGGGGTTTGTGATATGAGTGTTTGTGATATGACATAATTATATCTCTTGATCTCCATAACCACATCCCTCTTCACAGTAAGTGGTAGTATTTATGGTGTTGTGGGTGGTGCTGATTCATGTCATTCTCCTCGTACAGCAAGCTATTGCAAGACTTTGCATCATTACTTCAGCCTTCCAGATGGGCTACGCATTGTGGAAGCCTCTGCTTGGGATATTGTCCTAGCAGAATAAACTGAGCCAACTGCCATGGTTTTTGTAGTATCAGAATATTTAACATTATGTCAGCTTGGCATTTCTTAGATGATCCTTTTTAAAGTTGCTCTTTCTCTCTACCTCATTTTTTATCCTTTTTTCCTCATTCTTGATCTTTTTTACATAAGTGTTCATGTAAATACCACGCTAACAACATTGAGTTGTAAGATTGAAGCAAAGGTGAATGTCTTCTGTTTGTTAAAGATGTTGTACCAAGGAGTAGGTCCCAGAGAAAAAAACACCTGCCAATCCATGGCATTTTATTGTGTGGACAATATAGACAAGAAACATGAGAGTGTGGTCTTATGGCTGCTCTTTAGGTGTTCCTGCAGGGATCCTTCCTTCTCTCTTACTTCAAATCCAATACTTTCTAGGATCTGCAAAGCTCATTCTAACCTTGCCCACTATCATGTGTTCCTTCACACATTTTTGACATTTTTCAAACAAGTATCTTTGTGCTTGCTTCAGGTTATGTGCTGTGACTGGGAGGTCTACCTGTAAATATTTGCTAGGCTATTCGTTCTTTTTTCAAAGCCTCTTTAAGAGTCTGCTTTACTGTGATGTTTACAAGAAAACTTGACAACATTTTGACAGCTGGTGCAGGCACCACTAGTTATTATATAGAACAATACTACGTCTTTGTTTCTTTGCTTTTTTTCTGTTTGGGCTTATCCTTCTGTTGTCCTTAATCTTATATATATATAAGGTACATTGTATGCATCTTACACATAGAGTGTAAAGTTTTTAGGAATTAGCTTTGTGCTGTCAGTTTCTACAGCACCTAGCACAGCAAGCTCTTTTCTCAGAACTGTTTCCTATTCCCTACAGTAATGCAGTAATAATAACAGCATAAATCATGGTATATAATGACCTTCTTAGAATAAGAGATACTGCTGCAGAGTTATTATTGTAAGTCTACTAGATGCTGTAGGAAGGATTAAGAATGCATCCACGGCTGATCACATTTCTTGGGAAAAGCTTACCAGCTCAAGTGTTTCTTTTGTAGTCCTGCTACTCTAGCAAGCCTAGGAACGATAGGGATGTTTTTCAGGCTTGGTGAATCTTCACAATGGTCACTGACTTGTGCTGAACTTACAGAAACTTGACATCTCAAGATCAGACCTCCAGAGGAGGAGAATGACACCACGAGTTTCCAACTTCTTGGTTTTGACACTAGATAATGTGATGTTGCCTAAGTATCTTTGTTCTGTACGGCATAGAGACCTCCGAAGGCTAATGCCAGTATGAGTAACCTAAATTTTTTGTTCTTGCTTCACAGTGATTTTGACCAGCTTCCAGATGATGTACCTGTTTCAGCTAACATTGCAGATATTGAAGAGAAGAAAGGCTTTACTAATTATTACGTAAGAAGGGAGATTTATCCTGTATCTATATGCCCTCATCTGTGACTGGTTTGGTTGTGGGAAGCAAAATGCAGTTGATCTGGTGTAGTTGGTTTTTGGCATGAATAGTTCTGTGCAGAGAACTTCTCAGTGCTTCTTTTTTCTGGAATGGAGGTTAGTCTAGCACGGATTTAGTCTAAAAATTTATTGTCTGGGTGAAATGTGACAGAGGTATCCTCTAACGTTGCTTGTTTTCTAAATTCTAACCTAATTTTCTGATTTATTCCCCATTAGAGTACTAATGTACACCATTCATTTGGTGAAGATAGTGGGAAAGGAACTCAAAGTGGGTAGAAGGGCAGGGTCTTGTCTTCATTATTCCGTGGTACTGGCAAGTTAGGATGCTTCCATCTCCACAGAAGGTAGCATATTAATAAGTCATGAAAGAGTACACAGGAAGGGAATAGTAGGGAAAAGCACTTTGAGGTTTTCTGAAGAGAGGTTTTGGATAAGACCAGCTCAGTCTGACTTCTGCAGGGTATGCTGCTTTTGCTGGAGACATTGCTCATAAAACCTTCCCACTGCAGTATGCAGGTTTTACTCTGGAATATAGTGATGTGTGTTGCTCTGTCTTTATGTTTTCTGAAGGATCTGGCTGCAATGTGACTCAGAGGTCAGTGCATGGAAATCGTGGGCTCCTTCAGAGCAAAGCAATTTTGGCAAGAGATAACAAATGAGATAGTGGTTGAAGGAGGGCATTGGAAGTAAGGCAACTAAGTTTTTTTTCCTGGCCTTACCTTTGGTCAGACCATAATTTCTGAAATTGTGTACTTTAAAGTCAAAAAGAAGTATGAATGCCTTCAACTCTGAAAACCATACGTCTGTCTATAGATTTAGATGTCCAAAGCATCCTACTGTAAAATACTTGTATTTACCTCCCTAATACATTTTGTTTGTCACTGAGGGAAGGTGTGTAAAGCATAAAGTAGCATCTGGTCATTACAGGTTTCCTTTTAAGATTATGTAATAGAAAGCAGCCACAGGGACACGGTCCATGGGAAAGCTGGACCCACACATATACCACACTGTGTGGTGCTAACTTGTTATTTTCTAGTACTTGAGTCTGCAGATGCTTAACTGAAGGCTTGCTTTCTACTCTGCCCCTAAGACAAAATTCCCACTAGCAGAGCACTGATCTTATATTCCTATTGTATGCCTCGCTTTCATTTGGTAAGTATTTATAAGCATGAACATCAGCCTGAATCCCCTTCTCTGTTTCAGATGTTTGTCATTGAAGTAAAGGTTAAAGGTGGTGGCAGATACCTGATTTTCCGACGCTATCGTCAGTTCTATGCCCTGCACACCAAACTAGAGGAGAGATATGGGGCAGAGAGCAAAAATAGCCCTTTTACCTGCACACTCCCCACATTGCCAGGTAAACTGTCAGTACCAAATCTGTGTGTGATTAGCAGCTTTCTCAGCCCCAGGCTGTCCTAAAGAGGAGTGCATTGTAGGGAAGTACCCAGGATTGCTAGTCGTGACAAGGAACTAGTTCCCAGCTGTGGATGCTGGAGAAGTCAGGCTCTATTGGCAATTCCTCCACTTGTGGTAAAGTTCATTTAGAAACCTAAAATCCTTTAGAAAATAACTATTTTCTTGGAGATCCTACTTTCTCCTGATTGCTTCATTTCTCTGACAGCCTCCATTTTTTTTCTTCAATAACTGTCACAGGTTTTATATTTTCCAGGGAAGGTTTATGTTGGGGCCAAAAAGGAAATTGCTGAGAACAGGATTCCTATCCTAAATGTCTACATGAAGGTAAAACTTCATTTTAGGGTAGAGATTGCACTGAGCACTGCAGATTCTTACCCCTTGAAATCAGCTAAGAGAGACAGTACTGTTGTAGTCCTAGGTATCTGCTTCTCTCTGTTTGTTTGTATTGTTTTTCCTGAAGACACAGTGTCCATGCTGTGGGACAACCTGCAGTCCTATTCCCCAGATTGTTCAGACTGTAGGATCTGCTGGAGTACACAAAGGCTCACTCCCTGCCTTCACATATAGATAGACAGACTTACAAAAAACCCCCGAGATATATGAGGAAACGCTGAATCTCCAGGTGTTGTACGAATATGGAGTTGGTATGTGCACCTAAGGCACTAGGAGAGTGGGGTGGGCTTCTAGGTGTACCTGCTCTACAGTGAAGACACAGCCAGTAACATTGAGGAGAGATATTCTTTGTGTGCAGGTTAACTGAAGACCCAACTTTAAATCAGTAAAAGTCTGACGCACTGGCCAAGTCTTCCAGTACTTAAGATTGCCTTCTTTCCACAGTCATTCATGTTCTGAAGGGAAATACAAAGAGCAATTTACTCCTCCTGCAGTAAAATCAGGCACAAAAAGAGTGAAGCGATACATTGGCCAACTCCAGGAGTAAACAGGAGAAACTGTCAGCTGTTCAGATATGTCCTGCTGAGTGAGAAGGGAGAGGAGGGAGATTTTTGGCAGTAATGAATATCCTTCATGATCCTGTAGGTCAGAGAGGCTTATTTGTTACATGTAAATAAATAGAGAATTGGTCTCTCCCACTGTTATACTCTGCTTCCTACTTGCTCTTGGCACAGAACCTACTCTGCCTACCTGTTTGGGTGTTGATGGATGAAGAGGTACGGCTGTTCTTCTACCACTCAACCTTTGATAGTGAACAGGTGCCTCACAGACTGAGACGGCTTCGCCCACGGACACGCCGAGTGTAAGTGATTGACATGTCTTTTCAGCATTGCTTGATGTAAGAGATGCTGTCCAGTTTTGGGGGGAGAGAGAGACGAGGATCACCACTGTGTTTCCCAAGTGAATCCATGAAGTCCTAATATGAGGATCTTTGTGGTAGAGTGGACAAAGGGTATTTCTTGTTTTCAATAATCTAAAATTTTTGAAGTGAATGTGGTACTTGCATTGAAGGAAAATTCCAAAATGAGAGTTTAGCTTGCTTTTAAAAAAATGCTGCTCAGCTCTATCTGTTGATAATTCTTTAACGGTAATACCTGTTATAATGTGCAGAATATACAGGCCATGCTTAAGGACATAGGCTTGCACCACTGAAGTCAATGTGAGTTTTGGCACTGAATTCGGTGAGATCCGGTTCAGACACTAAATGAAACTGAATACTTAATTTGTTCCTGTCCTTTGTCTAAACAGGGGCCTGTCCTACATAGCAGCATTGACACCCCTTTGGAGAACTGCTAAGTAGACGTCATACTTCATTACCCTTCAGACAAATTAATTCTCCTTTCAACATAGCAAAGATAGACCCACTTCCTTTTCACTTACCTCAAACAGTGCAAAAAAAATGCATGTGTGTATGCAGTCCTGGATGTGTGCATCATGGCAGGGTTTGAACTGAACGCCATAAATGCTAGAAACAGGGATGTGCAGAAGGCAGAGTAGGGGGCCTGAGCAGTGCTGTGGAAGAGAGGTCCAAGATACTGACAGCATTGAAAATTCCATCTGTTCTCAGCAGCAGACATCATCAGATTGCTGCTGCTCTGCACTGAAACTGAGAGAACTAGGGCAATGTTGCTGCATCCATATTTATTTACTTCAGTGCTGCACACAGATTCTTAGGCAGTTTCTCCAGTGACCTATGGCTTGCCTGCCTCTTAAATAATGAAAATGCAGACAATGTGCTACTGATCGTGTAGTATCAGTAGAGACGCATCTACCTCCCTGTTGTCTCCTTTTTTTGCAGTAAAAGCATTTCACCTCAAGTGCCTATTTCTGACCGCATGGCAACTCCACGGGCTGAGGTGAGTACTCTGCACTATCTGTCATAGGATAGGAGATTAAACTCTGTTTTACTTTGGTATCTCAGCGATCAAGTTGCCTTTTCCAATTAGAGCTTGGGGAAAGAAGGGAAAGTGAAATCGACACAGGAAAGCAATTGATTTTAACAACAGGGAATGAAACAAAGGATGGACAGAAGTGTTCTGTTCCTCCTTACTTGAGTAATAGTAAGGTCCATTGTGAAGTCAGAGTGACAGGAGGTTCAAAATTGGGAGACATGTACAGCTTACTGTCAAATGGTCCACATTTACATAGTGATACCCATAAATTAAATTTAAAACAAGCACAAGCTTCAGTCTCATTGACTTCAGCATGTGTTTAAAAGCTTTGCAGGTGAGGCATCTTAGTATAAGTGTGCTACTGAAAAGTGCCTATACCCTTGTCTTTTGCTATATATATTGTCTTGGTATTAAGCACATGGAACTGCTTTGTAACCAGTACTTGTCTGAGCATGGTCTTGCTTCCTGGAACATGTGACTTTGCCATGTAAGATTAAAAAAAAACATGCAAGTGCTTTGAGGTTTGTTGGTTTTGGTTTTTACACTGAGTATGGCAGGTCTTGGATCAGTCATCTCTCTTGGGTTTTATCTATTAATTTATTAATATTGAATATACCTACCAAAACTTTTCAATAGATGAAAAAAGGCTTTTGAAAGAGTTATTAAGTAGACATATGAACTACTAGCACAACAGTAGACATTGTCTTTTTTTAATTATTATTATTAGGAGAACTCTTGGCATTAACGAGACCAAAAGAACCATCTCCACACAGAATAAAGAACAACTTTTGATTTTTGCTCCTCTAACAGCATTTAAATGTCTACCATGTTCTGTAAGGACAATGGGGGAGATGTGCATTTTTGATAACTTGGCCACTTTAATTATTCAAGAACAGCTTGTTAGGGTGGTAGCATGTGCTTACCTCCTTCCCCCCTTGCCCTGCCCCAAGGGGGCATCTAAGTTCCATTTTAACTACATGTCAATTTCCCAGACTTCCCCAAATCTCTCAGTTCAGCATACAGGCCTGAAAGCTAGATGTAAAAACAACAGTTAGTTACCCTTAAATTAGGACACAACACTTTTGCATTTTTTTAAGGCTCTTTGTGATATTTTGCAGCAAATCTGAAAGCTGTAAAACTGCAACCAGAAATAATATATATTTTTTCAATTCTCAGGATTTCAAGTTTTCAAGTTTTCAAGTTGTCAGTTGTCTTCACCTCTGTTGACTTACTTGCTCTTAAGTGTTTTCAACTTCTTTATATTTATTTCTCTGGTGCTCAGTGTCCTGCCACTTTAAGAATCCTAGCATGTAGCCCTCTCAGAGCCGTGTTTATCCTAGTGCTTTCACCACTTCTTCAAGGCATTTTTGTGTGTGCTGAGTAGGAGAAGAAATTGTGACAACTGCAGACTACGGTCATATATATGACCTTACCCCAGAAAGGGGTCTGTGATGACAAAGTGCATACTATCATGCTGTTTTATGCTCTCACCCCAAGAACAGAACAAAAGATTCACCTTTGTAATTCTGTGAATTAATAATTTCAGTGTTATCACTTTCCATAGGCACTGTTTGATTTTTCTGGAACCAATAAACTGGAACTCAGCTTCAAGAAGGGAGACTTGATCTATCTACTCAGCAGAGTAAACAAAGACTGGTTGGAGGTAAGACTGCAATAGCGGTACTGAATTATTAGCATACCTTGAAATATATGAATAGAAAGGGCTCTCCTAGTCCTTGGGACCTGTCTCCTCCTTTCAAGAAGAAACTGTATCATAATCAGGTCTTACTGTCAAGAATAAATCATTGACTTCAAATTTGAAATTGTTTCCTTCCTTGATGGTTTTAGCTTACAACTTTTCTGCCCTCTAGACTTCAGTTTTCATTTGCATTTGCTTCTGTGGGAATGTTTTTAAATTCTTTGGAAGTTATTAGAACACAAAAAGGCCACAGAAAGGAGATGGAAACTCCATTTCAGCAGCTAATTGGTTTCTTGCCTCAGGGTGAGTTGCTATATGCTTCATGCTTCATACCACAACACACGTCAGCCTGATTAGAGAGAACTTGGGCAATGCAGCAGTGTTCTGAAAAAGGATGAGGAGAACATACTGTGTGTTTGCTGATATGATATCTCTGCTTGCTCAAACACCACAGCTTTCCTTGGTAACCATCTGACTTTCGTTATTTACACACTGTTTCACTCCCCCCGCCTTGTATTTGACTATGCAATTGTATAAACTTTTTGTAGGGATGCCATCAGGTCACTTCCATAGCCTTTCTTTTCTTGATTATAGTAGAAAAATTCTTACTGTTGTTTCCATGGAAATTAATTGAATTCCAGAACTTATTGTATGTGGCAAAAATGGCATGGTTTTCTTCATTCTAACACTTCCTGTCATTCCAGGGAACAGCTGATGATGCCACTGGGATTTTCCCATGTGCTTTTGTGAAGATCATAAAAGATTTACCACAGCAGGAAGACACAGTTAATAAAGTTCGTTGTTATTACCATGATGAGACTGTGAGCACTATCAGGTAATAAGAAAATAGTCTTCCAATTTACCGCTGAAGAAATGCCGACAATTCTCTTTTCATGATATGTAATGATTAGATTTGTTCTTGTTACAGGGATGTCTCAGTGGAAGAGGATCTGAGCAGTATTCCATCATTCAGAGATCTCATGGAATTGATGAGGTACAATGCAAGCAGTTAGTTGTATGTTTAATATCATTTAAGCATTTGCCAAGTTTCTTCCAGTCCTAGATTTTCCACATTCTGCTTGGTCATCACCGTGTTTTGGGTGTGAAATACTTTTCAAGTATCCTGAAAAGGTTGTACTTTGACTTGGCCCAGGGCCATCTGTGCAGACACTAGTCTGCCTTGGGATTGTCAGTAAGTATGGAATGCCACACACTTCTAACTCAATTATGCTGGGTAGAAGTTTCCATTTCTTGTTCTAAGATCAGAGCCGTACCCCCATGCAAGGATCTTTTGTCTAATATACTACTTCAGGATGCCGGACACCGCCTTCAAACACCTGTTAAACTAGTGTTAAACTAGGTTAATCTAGTGTTGAACATCAAAACATTAGAACATCAAATATTAGTAATAGAACACCTGTGCTAGTATTCTTCCATTCCTTAACCTGCCCTCCCCTCAAAAAAACCAACCATAAGTAAGCAAAAGTGGGTAGCAACTACAGTCAACTCTTATGTGTGGGAATTTTATCAAACTCACAGATTAATTGTGCCATGCACGTGGTGTTACTGGAAATGGTTCTTGGTTCTGACAGATTTCTTAGCTTAAACACAACACAGCATGAATGTGGCTGTATGATTTCTAGTATTAGCTGTATCAAGAATGCCGAGACACCCAAAGCTTTGTGTGGCTTTTAGCAGAATGAATCAGATTGCTAGTACAGTGTTCATCATGCAGCACCTCCCAGGCATTCCTTGATTTCTGGGGATCAATCCATTTCTTTTCTACCAGGCGGGAGTTTGGCCAAGATGACATTGTTTTGAATTACCGGGACCTTGATGGTGATCTGATCCGGTTGCTCTCCGATCAGGATGTTGAACTCATGGTGTCTCAGAGCAGGAGAAGGCGGTCTGAGAAGCATTTCTTCCCTTGGAAGTTGCACATCACTCACACAGATGACTTGGGTGTCTACAACACTAGTCCAGGAATAGGTGCTACTCAAACAGTAAGAGCAATGTAAGTGCTATATAGAGATGTTCCAGTAGGTAGCTATACAGCCCTTCCATAATCCCTCTCTGCAGACAGTTTCCTTTAACAAGCCTTTGAAGTGAGCTTGAAAAGAGTAATTTTTAGTAATATATTACCTTTCAGTGTAAAATCTGTACTTAGTTAGCTTCTTCAGCTTTTTAGCACTCCTCTGTAATAGAGACATATACATAGAGACCAGAGAAAGAGAGGAATAGAGAAATAAAATCTCTGGCCATATTCACAAAGCAAGTCTGTGTTAGCCTGCAATAGAGGTTTAGTGTCCTGAGCCCCAAGACCTGCTCTAATCTCTATTCTCGCACCCAGAGCTAAATTATTTGTCCAGAATGTCTTCATAAGCTTTTTTTCTAGACTGCCATAATTTTCTCTCCACTTGCTGATAGGAAGGTTTGTGTGCCAGTGCTTATGAATGCGTAATTATTTCTGTCACGTGGGAGTCTGACTGGACATTCAGAGTTTGTTCTGGAAGCATCAAGAAAACTTTTTCATATTTCAGTGAAGAAATTGCAGCCCACCTTTGCTTTCTTCTTTCCACTGACCGATATTCTGAATTCTGTGAATCAAACCTAGTACACCTGTGGTGTTCCTTATAGACCTTTTTGTAGTTGTACAGACTACTTATTTCTGGATTCTGGGAAGATTTGTGTGATGCCTATTCAAATAGCAATTTCTTCTCTATCTTCTGCTTTCTGACACCTCATTGCAAAGTAGAACTAACAACAAATTACTGTATCAGATTCTTCAACAAATAAATTTACATATGAGTTTATTTTATCAGTTTCTATTTAAAAGGGTTTTTTTGGGGGGAGGATGAAATAATTCTGATCCTTTTATTTTTTGCTTGAAAGTGAGATAATTTTGAAGAAGAGTTTGAATGTTACCTATTCAGCTTTCCTTAAGGAAGAGTTTATTATTGAAAAGAAATATATCTTGCAATAATTTCTTTAATGGTCATGCAATTCAAATATTTTCTTCTTGAAAAAATTTACTGCTGCTTGTAAGAATTACAAGTTATGTATGTTTACATAAATTGTTTGATACCTAAAATACTGTATTTTAAAAACACCATGCAGTCATGGTGTCAAAAAGATACCACCAAATATAAATATAACCAGTAAAATATAAGAAGTTAAAAGAGTTTTCAAACACCATGCTTTGGATTCGACTGTTAGTTTCTGTAGGAGTAAGCTAAAACTCCTCATTTTAAAAAATCTTTGTCGTTGACCTGTTGCTAAAATTTGTACAGACAAAAGGGAAGATGATTTACAAGTATCTGAAGGTACTAAGAAACAGTTACTAACAATGCATGAATAACTAACCTGCCCCTCCCAAAATTGGCAAAATAATGTTTTCTCTTTTTCTTAGATGTTACCTGTAATGCTATAAGGTAACAAGATCTTCAACAACAACAAAAGTATTTAAGGTGACTTATCCTTCAAACTTGTTTTTTTTCTTTCTGATGTATATACATAAACTTATTTATATACATAAGTTTTAATATTCTATTATCCGTAGGACTGCATTTATGCATATAAGTGTACTGGAAATAAAGGAAAGAGTTTATATTTAAAGATAAGCGTATCATTTGCTATGTTGGGATCCATAAATCATTTCTTACTTGACACTCAATTATTAAGTGCATAGTTCTAGCATGCTGTATACCAATCCTGTACAGACTTGTATAAGAAAATCCACTCTCCAAAGAGTTGTAAGATGTGCTACAGGCCATATCTGCTTTCCAGGTACAAAGGTTCCACCTGAAGAGTCCATGCATATTAAATTTCAGAGGTAGATAACACATATTCAGAAGAGACACAGATTATGTCTTCCTTTTTGCCAACGATGGAAAGTTTTAGTTGAAATTATTTTACTAAAATGTTACAAAATTTAACTTCCCACTTCAAAGGCATTGAAGCAATGCGGTTTAGGAAAGAGATGAAGCAATAGGCAATGATAATGTTAGTAATCTTACACCCTGTGATACCTAAGAGAATGCATTGTAAGTTTGAAACCTACTCGGCATGCATGGCCGGCAAAGCTTCAGGCGTGCAGGATTACCTGTTACCTGTTCCTGGAGTTCCACAGAGCAAACAACATCTGAAGATTTTCACTGACAGCTAGATCCTGTGATGTAACCACCAACCCAGCAAGTCTGAAGATGGAGGGGCTGTTTGAGTGAGGAAGGAAAATGTCTGCTGGGAAACGAGACCTCTTTTCTAAGGGTGGGGGAAGAACGTACATAAACTTAGTGGCCTCTGAAAATCAGAGCAGGAGAATTCCTTTCTGCCTTTATACTGTAATGCAAAGTAAATTCTGCCCATCCAGCGAAGTCGCATATTCCCCCCCTCGTCTGCAGGTTTTATATGCACACCTCCTAATAATCCAAACGACACACAATTTTCTCAGATACTCCCATATTCTCTTTCTTGCTCTGCACGTTTCCCTTATTCGCAGTATACATTTTTTTCCTTGTGTATTGAGGTAGTTCTTGTGAGACCCTAACTGTGCTAACTACGGTTTTGGTCAGTACTACAGGGATTTAGAGAAGGTGTAGTAGCAGTGCGGGACAGACAGACTGACTCTGGCAGATATATTCTGTATCTGGGGACTCGTCTCAGTCCCCCGTAGTTTACCCCTGAGAGCACAAAGCTGAGTGTGTCTTTCCCTTATGGCTACCTAACTTTCCTATAGATCATCATCGAAGGCTACTGGGCTATGTTTAAAAGCTGGATTTAAAACAGTGTGGCTGCCTTGGATATAGGATAACTTCAGATCAACTCTTCTCACCATTTTTCTTTTGTTTCCTTTATAATTTATTATTAATTGTTGTTGAAATTGGTAAAGCTTACTTTTTAAATTATTACTCAAATTAAAGGGTTACAGAGATAAAGGCAATTCTCTCACTCCGCGCCCTCCCCTAATATATCCATGTACAAATAAACATAAAGTACAGAATGATCCCTGCCTTGAAGATTGTCTAGCCTAGAGTAAAGCAAGAAACAACACAGGAGTGAAAACCAGAGAATTCTTTCTTAGTCTTTCTCACTTCGGCTGCAGTCAATCCTCTTTTTTCTGAAAATACATTAGTCCCATGATCTGGTAATTGTTAACATGCGTATTGGCAATGACAAACTTCCCTCCCCTCCCTTCCCAGTTAAACAGTCCCATCTAAGTAAGTGCTTTGGGGGCTAAAATAAGAAGTACAGACTTCCTATTTTACAGGCAATTACACAGACTTTCCTGGAAAGGGCGTGGTTTGCTTCTTTGAAAGTGGCATTTGAGGTGCATAGATGATACAGCAGTTATTTTGAAGACTTACTTGCCAAGAAAATCCTGTGGTCGGTTTATACCTTCTGTCTCCAGTTCTAGGGAAGTGTGGTTTTGCTGGTTTCTGCATCAGAGGGTTCTGATGCTGTGGGGGGAGGCTGGACAGGGAGGATCACCCGTCAGGTTGAATCATCTGCCTCACAGACGGCTCTGGATCCAGGTAAGGGAACTGCTTCTTCTCTGGGGAAAGCAAAACGGCAGAGAGTCTGGTCTCATACAAGGGCTTGTGAGTCGTTAAGGGGTTCCTCATCTGTAATGATTATTCAGGGGCTCAGCCACCTGTTTCTGGTGTAAGGAAGTGGCATTCAGGAATCTGAAAGGCAATAGGAATTCAAAAGGAGTTTTTTTCCATGCTCCTCTAAAGTAGAAAAGAGTCTCAGCTCTGTAACATACTTGAGGAGGTGAGTTTATTATACTTTTGAGAGAGCAATGAGAGATGGCCAAAAGGACTTGAATTCCAGTATTGAACAGTGTGGTCCATGGTCTTTGAACCATCTCAATCTACTCTCAATCCCAACAATCACAAAAAAAAAAAAAAAAAGAAAAATAGTTTCTTTGATATTATTTCTACAATTTGCAACTTGTTTGGGGAGCAGCTGGAAAAGTAGCATGTTGAAGAGAAATCTGAAAGTGAATGAATATGGAAATTCAACCCCTGTAGCTCCCAGGAGCTATGCGGTTGGGGATCATTTTTTTAAGGAAAGGTAAAAAACAGAACACCATTGTGGTTCATTAGGAAGGCCCTGAGCATGAGGAGCAGAAGGATGTATGAATTTGAAGGCTGAGTTCTCTTCACAGATTAGGATTGTTTCTTGTTGCTACTCAGCTGAAAGAATCCCTGTGCTTCCTTGGAAATATGCGTTTACTTCTTCTTTGCTCATATTGCAAGCTCACACAATAAGAAGACATAGATTTTGTCCTACAATAAATACTTGGTAGAAGTTCTTTCTGAATGTCACTCCAACACGAAGCCTAAAGAAGTTCCCTAATACAGTTTTACTTCTCTTTATGTGAAATGAAAACAAGAAGCTCCACAGTAAGCAGAGCAAGAGAGTAGCCAGCGGGCAATGAAAACACTTACCTTCTGAATTAGGATCAAACTTGTGCGCAAAAGACAGTATGATCATGAAAGAGATTTTCATCCTTCTGCTGAATCTGTATTTAGTCTTCAGTGTCCAAGCCATTCGAGGTGAGTTTTAAATTTGTAGTGTCTTTTATCCTTCCATTATTGCCTTTCTTTTTGTATGTCTCCTTCTTTCAGCTAATGCACTTCCTCATTTTCTGCTTGCTTTTCTGCTTCCTTCTGCCACCGCCTTCTATGCTGTAGGAGAACAGACAACTTGATCAAAACCAGTGTGTAGCACATGCATGTGCAGACAAATCAGTTGTAGGTTGGTGGTATGGACAGGTGAAATACTGGACAAATGGATGAGATGAACAAGCTGACTGGTTAATGAGTGAATAAGAAGGAGGAATAACCCTGATAGTGAAAACAGGAAAATGAAGGGCTGCGTGATTCAGATGGTACTGTACAGGAGTAGAGACAAGTGGACAGACACAAGAGGAGTGTGTGTGAGGGGACGATCAACAGCAACGTCCAGATGACCTGATTTTCTTGTGGAATTGCTGATCGATAAAGAGACCACCTGCCATACCCATTGCTTGTGTTTCTGAGTTTAATGCCTTTCCTCTTCTGATGCAATGAGAGCTACTTTCCTTCTTTCTTTCCTTCTTTCCTTTTTTCTTTCCTTTTTTCTTTCCTTCCTTCCTTCCTTCCTTCCTTCCTTCCTTCTTTCTTTCTTTCTTTCTTTCTTTCTTTCTTTCTTTCTTTCTTTCTTTCTTTCTTTCTTTCTTTCTTTCTTTCTTTCTTTCTTTCTTTCTTTCTTTCTTTCTTTCTTTCTTTCTTTCTTTCTTTCTTTCTTTCTTTCTTTCTTCTTTCTTTCTTTCTTTCTTTTTCTTTCTCTCCTTCTTTCTCTCCTTCTTTCTTTCTTTCTCTCTCTCTTTTTCTTTCTTTCTTTCTTTCTCTCTTTTTCTCTTTCTTTCCTTTTCTTTCCTTCTTTCTTTCCTTCTTTCTCTCTCTCTCCTTCTTCCCTTCCCTTCCCTTCCCTTCCCTTCCCTTCCCTTCCCTTCCCTTCCCTTCCCTTCCCTTCCCTTCCCTTCCCTTCCCTTCCCTTCCCTTCCCTTCCCTTCCCTTCCCTTCCCTTCCCTTCCCTTCCCTTCCCTTCCCTTCCCTTCCCTTCCCTTCCCTTCCCTTCCCTTCCCTTCCCTTCCCTTCCCTTCCCTTCCCTTCCCTCTAATTTGATTTAGCAGAGCTGGGAATGGGAAGTACCTCCTTGGATCACCCAGTGCAGCAAGTCTGCGTCAAGACTAAGCCTGTACCCATCCTAAACATATCAGAATAAAAGTGTTGTCAGAAGGTGTGCCTCATGGACATCTACCTTTTCCAGGACAGATGCCAATGCCTGATGTCCGCAGTAGCTGGCGGAGTTATGCTGCCTGGCCCAGTGTCAATTGCAGGATATCTCCCTTTGAGATTTCTGAGGGAAAATGTATTACAGTGTAGGTCAGACTGGTCTCTTGGCATTCCGAGCCTTAGCCTTACATTCAGACCATCCCTTTCGATGTAGGATGCTCCATTTTCTGGTAATGCAAGGAATGCCATAGAACTTACTTTGCACTGGTTTTTAGTAGAAGGTCAAAGTAAGGTCCCTCTTATGCCTGCTAGCTAAGGCACCATCATAGTTTTCTGATGTTTTTTGCCTAGAAAAAGCCCCTCAACCAAGCTGACAGTAGTTTGCATCAAGAAAAACTATTTGAGAGAGCACACTCATGTTTGCACGCTGACATCTCTGTCATCTGAAGGTCATATCCCAATGGCGCAGCACAGATATTACCCTCAGAGAAAATAAAGAAGGAGAAGAAAGCAACTTGCTTCATAGTGAATGTACCAGGGCTGCCTGTATTCTCCCACTTCACAGCTGTGAGGTTAAAAAAAAAAAAAGTTATCCCTCACGAGAGGTCTGGCCATTTCTGGGTCATAAATCTACTTCCAACAAATTAGTTTGGGCATTATTCTGAGTCATAACAAGATTCTTCCCAGAGCATCTCACTTTTAAATATACCTTTCTAGTGTCATAACCTTTACTAGGAGGTTAGTGGCAAAGAAGTCCCATGCAGCAACACGCAAAGATTAAATGATCACCATATGCCTGCTGACCATGGTATCTGCTAATCCCTGGAAACAATCAGTGTTTGAAAAGTGATACCTTGGCTAGAATTAGGTGCCTTGCTGGCACAAAGGTCTCACTTCATTGTTGTTACTTGTAGCTTGGTTTGGACACTTGCACATTGTAGAGATGTGCAGAATGGCCACGACTTTCTACGTATTTTCAACAAGAGTCATTTTCTGGTGCCATGAGGAGAGTACTGTTATCAGCGCCTTCCCCATTCTGCTGGCAGAATCACTGCACCTCCTGCTATCTCTCACTATTTACATTTGTAATCACTGCATCTTGTTTGCCTGAATTCCTTTCTCAGAGAGTATCCCTATGAAGAGCTTGAGCTGCTACAATGACTACAACTCACAGAGGACCTGCACATGGATGGAGCATTCAGAGGCTCATGCCCTCGTTGGTATGATTCTTTATCAAAGGGATAATATTGAAATGTAAGTACCTGAAATGTGCTGTGCTGGATAAAAGTCCAAAGGGAACTTGGCCGCAACTTGGAATCCTGGGGACCAGCAGTCAGGTTTTCAGAAAGCATGGCCACCTCTTTCTGTCATTGGATTAAAGTAAAAGTTGTGCCTGCTTCTGAGGCCTCTTCTAGGAAGGGAGGAATGAATAGGGTGTGCTAGTGGAGTTATTTTTATCACCTTTACGATTATTTTCCCATAATTTTGTTGTGGGATCATAGATATGAAATAAGATGGGGCATACAGGTTGCTATTAATGGGGTGGAGAAGATGGCGTCAGAACAAATGTGAGCCTGAGTGTTGTTTATAAACCTAAAAGGGAGAAGACATTCCCACTGTTATTTTGCCCATTTAGGAGCATCACTGAGAGTATGGTTTTGATAACTTCTGAGAAACATGTATAGACTGTATGTTTGTGAGATAGAGAAGACTGGTAAGTTCATCTGTGCTATCACTTTTCCTCCCAGAGATACTGGTGCGTTTATGACAGTATCTCTCCGTTACATCTGTTTCCTTATGAAAAGAGAACTGAATCACCAGACTGGATCAATTGTGAGGATAAGAACGGACAGAGAGGGAGGAATAGTCAAGGGAGAGAGGAAGACAAAGGTGGAAAGCTGAGAAGAAAATGAATTAAGAGTCTGGGGATACAGGAAGGAAAGAGAAACCCTTGATTTCATTTTAAAGAAGAGAGAATTAGTAGACCTAAAACCAGCTGAAATCAGTGGAAGGTCTTTGGAGCAGGACCTTAAAGCTAATGCTTCTGGGAAAAGATGATATAAAATTACTTGGACCTTTGGAGGATTCTCTGGAACATTGTTACATGATGGAGCGTGTGGATCACACAGGAAACATGACTGAAGTGAACTAGTCAGAGAAGCAGGTATTAAGTGTGGACAGTCACACAGCTGAAATCAAAATGGCCAATATTAAACAAGGTCAGCTCATAGATGAAGAATAGTTGACTAAATCCCAAACTGTAAGGTAATGCTGGTGAGTAGATAGAAATACCTTCAGGACTTCACAACCTTCGGGCTGACTCTTTTGTTTAAGGGTACGCAACATGTATGGTCAGTCCCACCCATGCTTCAGGAATATCCGTGGTTTCCTTGCTAATACCCAACTTTCAAAAATATCAATAGTGCTGAATAATGCTTGCTGACATATAGTTGGCTAGGAGACTCCATCCTATCCTGGAAGACAGTATTTGGCCTTAGATATTCACAACTTAATATTTCTCATCTGAACTGGAACAATGTAATATACTGGGCATGAAGCCATAAGCACAAACAAAATTCCAGAGGGTACAAAAAGAAGCAACACATCTTTCTAGTAGCTCAGGCTACTGCAAGCACACAAAGCTTATCCTCTCCTGTCTAGTTTAAAATACTGTTTCTAATTTTCATGATACTCCTTGGCTTGGAGAAAGGCTATCTAAAAGGACGATTAACATTCTGGATGAAATCGTTAATGAATACATAAGGTCCCTTGACAGAACAGAACTACTAAGGATACAGAAATACATTTTGGTTGGAGAATTTTTTTTTTAAGTGTCTTTCTGGGACTGCAAAATGAATGTCTTCAAGAAGCTAAGGATCAACAGAAACTTTACTGCCTTTCACTCTGAGTAGAAGGTGCATTTCCATGACATTATTTTTCATCATACTGTTTCTCACATAAACAATATGAGATCACGTAGAGTTAGGCTAAAACCTAACAAAAATAGACTGGTACCAAAATATAACATTCTGCCACACAACTTTGAAATGGGAAGGCATTTGACAAAAATCCTGGTGTTAAAAATGTTTGTCATATTAACTCATGCAAAACAGGACTAATAGGCACAGTGAGAAGAGGACATAAGTGCCAGAGTAAATTATGACAACAGAATGGGATGGAATTGGTTTCAGGCATTTAATTTTGCATTAACTGTAGGTCTCCAAATCAGATCTTTATAGATCACTTTCTCTATACACAGGGCGAACAAGGAGCTGCTTTGCAAACACCAGACAGAAAACGACTTACATGAGGCTCCAGACTCCTATGTGCACTGGGTTTGTCGCAACACTGAGAACAATTTTGGAATAGGGATATATGATACTTACAGCTTCAAACCTAACAAGATGCTTCAAGCAGAACTAAATGTTGATCTTTTCCAAAATGGTAAGGATTAAATACCAAATACTCATTTTCCACTCAATATTAGGGATCTTTGAGAATGTATTTGCCGTTCAGTCAGGAAGAGAATTCCACTTACATTCTGAAAACTGCCAGAGTTCCACATTGAGAGTATGGGGCAGGGAGGGGCGAGGGCAAGTTTCTGGGAGCACCTGGACCTGGAAGGGGGACTCAAGGAGGAGCTAATTGGTGTGGCAGGGATGAGATACTCTGGAAATGGGGAAGCTTACCTAGGTGTTTTCTTCCCCTCTTCCTGTCCCTGTCCTCACTATCTCATCCCATGGGTTGTACCTTCACCTTCCAGTTCAGACCCTCCCACCTCAAAACCTCTCAGTCAGCTTGATGACATCAGGAGACTTCTTGCTGACCTGGAAAGCAGCTGATGGAAGCCAAGGGCTGGGCAATGCACTGGAGTATGAAGTCACTTACAAGCGGGAGTGGGAGTCCTGGGAGGTAAGAGCAGAGGAGCTGGGCTGCCCTGGTTTGGGCTGCACCTTTTTGGGTGGTTGACAGCCTGCGGTAAAAGCTGTGCAAATAAATGGCCTTTCCGTTCTCAGGCACTATGAGGAGATGCAACAAATGTTGTTGCAGGTCAGGCGGAAGGGGCTCTCTTTCTGTTTGCAAGTGACTTGCCCAGTGAAATACCATTTGTCCTGAATTGAATGCAAATGATTTTGCCCTGAATCCCTCCCAAACGGAATTAAAGCACGTTCCAACAGGAGCCTGCGTGTTCATGTGGGAAAATGGCAAAATACCTTTGAAGCTGCTTCCCCTTCCAGGAGGATGCACTTTCTTTTTTTTTTTTTAGTTTTGAAGTGTGCATATCCCCAACTCCCCAATTTTCTCCCTCCGCGCTCTCCCACCTTTCCCCCAACAACAGAAAGCTGCCTCGCTCTTGCTCTCCAACACCACACGTTGCCATCTCAGCCACAAGGACCTTGTCCCAGGGAGCAGCTACGTTGCCCGTCTGCGAGCCAGACCGGGGCAGGCCAGTGGCTTCTCTGGGCCGTACAGCGAGTGGAGCACGGAGGTGTCGTGGGAGACCCCTGAAGGTAGCGTGGGACGGAGTGGTGCCCTGCAGGGGTGGAAGCGCTGGCTGCGAAGGCAGACCTTTCCTGTCACTGAGCTTGCTCTTGTCTTCTCTGAAGGTGGCCTTCAGCCCAGGAACCTTCGCTGCCTCTTCAATGGTGCAGATCGTCTGACATGCAGCTGGGAAGTGAAGAAAGCGATCATCACCTCTGTCGTCTTTGGCTTGTTCTTCAGGGCCACTCGGGCATCAGCGTACGTGCTCTGCCCATGGCAGCGTGCCTGTGCCTCTCCCACGGAGTTTCTGCTCTGTCCCATTCCCCCTGGCCTCAGCTCAACCTCTTTTTCTCCCCTCAGAGAAGAGGAGTGCTCTCCCGTGCACGAGAAGGCTTTGACCCACATCCCCTATGTGGTCCAGAGCTGTGAGATCCCTGTTAGCAACTCCAGTCGTCAGAGTCGGTACCATGTGTCTGTCCGAGCCAAGATGGAGGAGAAAGTGATTGAAGCCTACAAGAACAGTGAGTTGCTGTGTTGTTTCTTGCTTCTCCTGGTTGTTTCTTGGAGAGATGCCTGTCTGGGCAAGTGGGGCTGAGGACAGCGGTGGTGAGGAAAAGCGTGTGGGAAGAGGAAGAGTCCAGGACTGATGAAGAAAGGAACTGGATGTGGTGTCAGGTCAGAGGTCTGGGAGAGGTGGCTTGTGGGTGTGGAGTTCCTCAGTGGCACTTGTTACTCGGAGGAAGGTGGCAGCGGTGGAAACTGCTGTGCAGAAATGTGGGTTGTGACCCAGAGCTCCTCAGTGAGCGACTGTCACCCTGCTGACTTCTCCGTGATTGACCTTCACGGGTGTCCCAGGTGACAGGGAGCTGTGGTGAGAGGTGTCTGTGGGGAGTGTGTCACTATGTGATGTCTCAAGAAGCCACTGGAGCTCTTGTGGGTTTGTGCAGTGGCCCCCGGAGCACTGGATGAGGTAGGACTCCTCTGCTGAGTGAGGTGCGCCAGGTGGATCATCTCTGCCTGCATGTATCTGGAGGTACTGGTGCTGCTTTTCACAGGCTAAAGCTGGGAGAGCTCCTGCAGTGGGTGAAACTATCAGGTAGTAGCTCCAAGAGAGCTGACAATCTCTGGAAATGTGGTGGACCGGTTCAAATATTGCTTTATGGCTTTTCTGTACACAGGGAGTGCTGTCAATATCAATGGATATGGATTTTCTGTTATTTAATGGTCTGCTGGTTTATTGTATTTGACTAGAACATGAAGATGCGGGGGATTAAGAAGTGTTAAAAAGCTGAGACTTCTTAACATTGCATAAACCAACATTGTTTTCAGTCTCTGGAAACTACTCACAGTGGTGAAAGGGAGTGCTGGACCAGTATGTTGATTAGTACTCTGAGACATTCCGTGTGTTCCAGTTAAGGTGCTGCCGCCTGCAAATGTGTCAGTAACAGTGACAGAGAGCCAAGAGTATGAACTGAGGTGGATAAAACACACTTTTCAGTATGGCTTCATAAAACAGAGATACCAAGTCGAGTACTGGAAAAACAACCAATACGGAAAGGTAAGCCTTAGAAAGTGCAGGAGTCCTGGATTTCTCTTTGCTGGGCAAATGGGAAGGACGGTTCCTCTCACCTTCATCACGTGTGCTTCTTTCTTCTCCCTAGACTCTCCAGAAGTTAAATATCAGCAATGATGAACCTCCGTTCATCTTCACCCTGCAGATGTTGGCATCATCTACAGAATATACGGGGAAAATGCGTGCAAGGGTGAATATGCCTCTGGATTATGAGGGGCCTTGGAGTGAGTGGAGTGAGGAGTTCAGCTGGAAGACTGAGAATGGTACTTTTCACGCAGGCTAGTTCTGTAAGATTTTGTGGACTCTTGATGGCTGAAATGCCTCTATAGATAAATACACTCTCCCAGCTGGGGTTGAAATTCGGTCCAGCCATGAGCTAGCTGGCGTCGCTCAACAAGGTAGGTAGCTGTCCTGTCTGCGACCTTGCAGTACAGCAGCAATGCTAATGAAGGAGGTGAGCAGGAATGACCTGTTAAGCTTCTTCCTACTTCCCTTCACAAGGTGAGTACAACCAAGCGTAAAGGTTTTCACATGAAGAATCAAGCAGAGATCCTGCCCAAAAGATCATCCTTGTTTCCTGATTCCAGTAGTCCATTCTGCCATCAGGGACTGAAGAGCCCGAGACTGCAAGAAGACAGAATATAAGCCATCAGTCTTTTATATTTGCAGAGTGCCTATAGGGTTGCGTAAAACACACAGTAGAGTCTACTGGAGATAGGAACCTTTACACGTTTTTGCTGTTCCTGGACTCAGAGGCAGAATGTCTGCTATCATATGGTCTTGTGCCCAAAGTAATATGATCTTATATGATTTGTCCTGAGGAAGCTTGCAGTGGTAAGACAGTAGGCAGATTCTGATGAGTGTACTCAGGAAGAAATAGGTATGTAGCTGATGATCAGTTATGGCCATCAGCAGAGGAAGCTCTTTCTTAGAAAGACCCCATCTCTTCAGGACGGTGCAGAGTAAGGCAGACCTAAGATGCCTGAAGGCATGCCTATTGTTCATGGTGGAGTAGGGTACCTAACCATCTTTTTATTAGCATAAAGTGTTCACTCTGATGTCAGTAAAAAGTGAAAAAGAATCGGTGAAGGAAACGATGAACTCCTTTGGTCAGTAAGCTGTTCAGGCCACGTTTGGTCTCTCCGACTTTGGAGGGTATCCCAACAGTTTGAAGGCCTCTTGATCCCATCCCGTGACATGCCACCTACCTTTCCCTGATCTGCTTGCATGAAGAGTGACCAGAGTGAAAAACCTGTTACGGGAAGCAGCCGCTCTGCAGGTGGATACCTATTTCTCTTTTCTCTGTTTCAGTTCTGCCACCAGTGGTTCTCCCAGTGATGCTCCCAGTTCTCATCATCGCTTTGCTAATAGTTGCTTATTGCAGCTATAAGTATTTCCTCAGGTAGGCTTGCGTTGTGACTAGGAGATTTAGCAGCGTGTTGGCCGCGTGGGTGGCCTAGAGACTGAGGCACTGCTTGTCCCCCATGGGAGAGAGGTCTATGTGGAGATGAGCCTTGGTGTGCAATGGGCAGCCTTGTGCATGCCTGTGCAAGGGTGAGAGTTGTGTGGCGACATTCCAGGGCCTTGGTGGCGCCTCGCTGTGCAGAGCAGCACGGTGTACGGGGTACAGCCTTTTCTGGTTGCAGCCACATTGAGAAGCAAATCTTGAAAACTCTGTCTTGCTGTTGCAGGAAGAAGCAAATGTGGGAGGAAAAGATTCCGAACCCCAGCAAGAGTCTCCTGATCCAGAGCTACCTAGGGGTAAGAGGGAACTGTAGCTTAAATTTTGCTCTTTTAAAATCCAAGGTAGCAACTCTGCTGTCCTTTTTTCTTATTTCTCTGAAAATTTTAAACTCAATCATTTCGTGATCTCTGTGGCCAAGACAGCCACCCACCATCACATCTCCCACAAGTCCTCCAGTATTCACAAATAACAAGTCTAGGAGGGCATCTTTCCTAGTTGGCTCACTGAGTACTTGTAGTTAGGTCAGTTGTAAGGCAATACGGGTTTGAAGTAACTGTCTGCTGGAGAACATAATACACCTTCTAGTCATATTAGTGAAGTTGTATCCCTATTGCCAGATGCTGTAGGCTTTCCTATTTGTTTTCTTTGTCCATTAGGAATGTATAGTTCTTGATTCTACTGCCAGTGAGACAGTGCTCTTTTGTCATGTCTGCTTTTTCATTTTCAGAAAGTACATTTAGGAAACTGGCCAACAAGCAGCCAGCTGGATTTCAACAACTACAACCTTTCAGAGAAGATGGAGCAGGCTAGCTTCCTTCAAGTTGTGGACAGGTGAGTGAAGAGCACATTATAGTGACACTGTGGACAGGAGTCTCAAGGAGGTCCCTAAGTCATGGCAGACTATAATCAAATGTTCTGTCACTAAAAAGGCTATACCAGTTGCTTTTGAGGAAGGGATACAATTTTTTGCAGTCTGGGTTAGCCTGCTTCTCCAAGAAAGACTTTTTCTAACCCTATGTGTAGCTATAAGTATTTTCAACTAAGCTTGTTTTATATTTAATGTTTACCACAATAATATCTCTCATGAGCAACTTTAAACTTTCCCGCATTCAGGCAGATGAAGACTTTGGCAGAGTCTCCTGAAGGGCAGGCTAAAAAGGCAGATGTTTCCCCTTTTGCACTGGACCTACAGAACTCATACCATGCTTTAAATGAGCCAGAGCATGCCCCAGTTGCCTGCGCAAGTCAGATTGCTGGCCATTCCTTTCATGTTTCAAGGAGAAACAGTGCTGATGCAAGTATTGCTTCCAAGAGAGCAATCCCTTGCTTTGCTTTCAATGGTCCATACTTGTACAGCCCAATGGTGTCCTCCCAGCCTGATATGCATCGGACCCTGGCAGTGGACCCAGTGGGAGTCTGTGAGAAATCAGTTTCCCTTCAGTATGTGACCCTCCCAAAGGAAGACTGTCCCCAGGCTCCACAGAGGCAAGGACAGCCAGGAGCAGGTCTTCCACAGCCCTTCCTGCTCCCAGAGCAGAAGGATATGATGCAGCACCTCGACAATGAGAAAGAAGTCTCACCGGCCCCACCAGCCTGTGGGAAAGGCACGAATGTGAGAACAGAAGAGCAGAAATCTCCAAAGGCTCTTAGCTGTATCACATCTCCTCAGCAGTGCTCCTTGGAGTACGTCACCACAGAGAGCCTGTTACTGCCATCAGCTGTCGACTCCCCCCATCCGCCACTTGTCACTGCTGCGGAGTTGCCTTGTGACTCACAGGACCCCCAGCCCCCCAGTGACCACTCTTGCCATGAGTTTTCTCCTGGGAAAACTGGTGTCATGGTCTCAGTTTCACATCAAGCACCAACCTTGTCTCCTGAATTGCACCTGGATACATTTGGAGACTATATTACTGTCCCTTTAGGTCTCCATGGACATTCAGAACGCACAAAGATTTCTTTGCCTGTCTTACAGAAGGGAAACGATCTTCCTAGAAAGCAGGCTTTGTCAAAGTGTAACTTGGTGGTGTTAAACCCTGACAGCAGTGAGCCAGTTTTCCTTTGCCAGGTTGGTGACTATTGCTTCCACAGCCTGAAATCCAGTATGAAGACGGATGTTAGTCAGGAAGACCACCAAGTCAAGAAACCTTCTGAAGGCAAGACAACACCTGGGAAGCCTGTATCTGATGACGAATCCATCACTGGCAAGGAAAAGGATGTATCAAAAATGCAGGCTATTCAGCTTTTCAAAAACCTGAAATCAGATGATTACTTTTCCTGGCAGCAACCTTTGAGGATCACAGAAATCTGTTAAATGGGCAAATATTAATGAAAACCAAAGCTACAGGTAACTGAAAGAGATTGCAAATATCTGATGAAAATGAACCCTCAAACCTAGGAACAAATAAATGCCAGTTCCCTTTTCCAGCTTCTGGTACAACATGTTGAAAGACTTGAAGTAGCTCAATATCCTTCTCAATGGCCTTCACAGGTTTGGCATGAAAGACAATCCAAATATGTCCCTTTGATGTTTTTCAAAACTTTTGGCTTATCCACAATGAACAGTTTAGCCTCCTCATGATCCTGTGACAGATCACAGTCATCTTGCAATAATAGCAGATTGCCTGAGGCAAAACTCGTGGCAGGAAATGCAGACTTAACAGCATGAAATGCTATCGGAAGAAGACAGGCTTGGAAACCTTGGAAAGAGAACTTATATTCTTAAAAGCAATTTTGTTGCTCTTTTGTGTGTGTGTAAAATAGATCCAAGAGTCTCCAAGGAGCTTTCATATCTTTACCTTTCCACTACTGGCATGAAATAGGTATTGTCGAAGGTGAAAAATCCCAGACAGTAATAGAAGGGTAAATAAAAAATGAGAAAAATTTGTTGAAGTCCAGGAAACCTTTCTTAATGTTAAGGTGCAGTGTATCACAGCATATTCTAAGGGTAAGAAGAGAACATTACTGGGATACATAAAGTAGGCTGTAGAGAACCATGGGGAAGAAGACATATTACTGAAAGAAAACCCAAGGACTCGTAAAGTGCAGTGAGAGAAAGAGAGAGGGGCAGGTAACAGAAAATGATAGGCAAGAAATGTTGTGAAGGTGCAGAAGCCTGTATCTGCTGGGGTTTTTCTGTTTCTAAGTGTTAAAGTACTATATGGTTTTCTTTTAAGTTGTTTGGCTGTTTATGCATGATAGAATTAATCTTAACTATGTTATAACCTATGTATATATAACTATATATATAACCTATATATGTTATATAACCCTAAGAATAACCCTTATTCTTAGGGGTTTTTTTTTTCTAAGTAATAAGCTGTGTTGAGGAAGAGGAGCCTTTTTTTCCCCGGTTCTGCTGTAAAGAAAGTGGTGTAAGATAAGAGCATTTTTTCAGAGCTGCCAGTCTGTGATCGGTAAAAGGCTTTGGTTTCAGACCTGAAGGTGGGCTTGCATTCCAAAAAAACATTTCTTCTTTCAAATATAAAATTTTTACTAATAAAAAATATTATTTCTTCCTATAAATCTTTCCTTTCATATGTTAAGAGTATTGTGGTTACGATAACATTACTATTAGCTCATCTGATCAGGTCTCAAAAAATTCTGTAGGTTCAGCTATGTTACCTGTGAGGTAGGACGTTTTCTCCTGACTTTGCTATATTATTTGACAAAGATCATAGAATCATAGAATCACAGAATAGTTTGGGTTGGAAGAGACCTCTAAAGGTCATCTAGTCCAACCCCCCTGCTGTGGGCAGGGACATCTTCAACTAGATCAGGTTGCTCAGAGCCCCGTCCAACCTGATCTGGAATGTTTCCAGGATGGGGCATCTACCACATCTCTGGGCAACCTGTGCCAGTGTTTCACCACCCTCAGCGTAAAAAATTTCTTCCTTATATCTAGTCTATATCTACCCCCCTTTAGTTTAAAGCCATTCCCCCTTGTCCCGTTGCAACAGGCCCTGCTAAAAAGTTTGCTGTCATCTTTTTTATAAGCCCCCTTTAAGTACTGATAGGCTGCAATAAGGTCTCCCTGAAGACTTCTCTTCTCTAGGCTGAACAACCCCAACCCTCTCAGCCTTTCTTCATAGGTGAGGTGTTCCATTCCCCTGATCATTTTCGTGGCCCTCCTCTGGACCCGCTCCAACAGGCCCGTGTCTTTCTTATGCTGAGGGCTCCAGAGCTGGATGCAGTCCTCCAGGTGGGGTCTCAGCAGAGCAGAGTAGAGGGGCAGAATCACCTCCCTCGACCTGCTGGCCACGCTTCTTTTGATGCAGCCCAGGATACGATTGGCCTTCTGGGCTGTGAGCACACATTGCTGGCTCATGTCCAGCTTTTCATCCAGCAGTACCCCCAAGTCCTTCTCGGCAGGGCTGCTCTCAATCCCTTCATCCCCCAGCCTGTATTGATACCGGGGGTTGCCCCCACCCAGCTGCAGGACCTTGCACTTGGCCTTGTTAAACCTCATGAGGTTCACACGGGCCCACTTCTTGAGCTTGTCCAGGTCCCTCTGGATGGCGTCCTGTCCCTCTGGATGGCATCCCGTCCCTCTGGCATGTCAACCGCACCACTCAGCTTGGTGTCATCTGCAAACTTGCTGAGGGTGCACTTCATCCCACTGTCTATATGATTGATGAAGATATTAAACAGTACCGGTCCCAATACGGACCCCTGCGGGATGCCACTCGTCACCAATCTCCATCTGGACACTGAGCCGTTGACCACTACCCTCTGGATGTGACCATCCAACCAATTCCTCACCGACCAGACAGTCCACCCATCACATCCATACCTCTCCAGTTTAGAGGGAAGGATGTTGTGGGGGACCGTGTCAAAGGCCTTACAGAGGTCCAGATAGACGACATCTGTAGCCCTTCCCGTGTCCACTGATGTAGTCACTCCATCATAGAAGGCCACTAGGTTGGTCAGGCAGGACTTGCCCTTGGTGAAGCCATGCTGTCTGTCTTGAATCACCTCCTTGTCCTCCACGTGCCTTAGCATAGCTTCCAGGAGGATCTGTTCCAAGATCTTCCCAGGCACAGAGGTGAGGCTGACGGGCCTGTAGTTCCCCAGGTCTTCCTTACTTCCCTTTTTAAAAATGGGGGTTATGTTTCCCCTTTTCCAGTCAGTGGGAACTTCACTGGACTGCCATGACTTCTCAAATACGATGGATAGTGGCTTAGCAACTTCATCCGCCAGTTCCTTCAGGACCTGTGGATGGATCTCATTGGGTCCCATGGACTTGTGCACCTTCAGGTGCCTTAGATGGTCTTGAACCTGATCTTCTCCCACAGTGGGCGGCTCTTCATTCTCCCAGTCCCCGCCTTTGCCTTCTGCGGCTTGGGCGGTGAGGCTCGAGCACTTGCCGGTGAAGACCGAGGCGAAAAAGTCATTGAGTACCTCCGCCTTCTCTGTGTCCTGGGTAACCAGGTCTCCTGTTTTGTTCTGGAGAGGATCCACATTTTCCCTAGTCTTCCTTTTCTCCCCGACATACCTATAGAAGCTTTTCTTGTTGCCCTTGATGTCCCTGGCCAGATTTAATTCTATCAGGGCTTTAGCTTTCCTGCCCTGATCCCTGGCTGCTCGGACAATTTCTCTGTATTCCTCCCAGTCTACCTGTCCTTGCTTCCACCCTCTGTAGGCTTCCTTTTTGTGTTGGAGTTTGTCCAGGACCTCCTTGTTCATCCGCGCAGGCCTCCTGGCGTTTTTGCCTGACTTCCTCTTTGTTGGGATGCATCGCTCCTGAGCTTGGAGGAGGTGATCCTTGAATATTACCCAGCTTTCTTGGGCCCCTCTTCCCTCCAGGGCTTTGTCCCATGGTACTCTGCCAAGCAGATCCGTGAAGAGGCCAGAGTCTGCTCTCCTGAAGGCCAGGGTAGTGAGCTTGCTGTGCGCCCTCCTCGGTGCCCTAAGGATCTGGAACTCCACCATTTTGTGGTCACTGCAGCCCAGGCTGCCCTTGAGTTTCACATTCCCCACCAGCCACCCCTTGTTGGTGAGAATGAGGTCCAGCATAGCACCTCTCCTTGTTGGCTCCTCTACCACTTGGAGAAGGAATTTGTCATCAATGCATTCTAGGAACCTCTTTGATTGCTTATGCCCTGCCGTGTTGTCCCTCCAACAGATATCGGGGTGGTTGAAGTCCCCCATGAGGACCAGGGCTTGTGAGCGTGAGGCTGCTCCTATCTGTCTATAGAGGGCCTCATCCGCTTGGTCTTCCTGGTCAGGTGGCCTGTAGCAGACCCCCACCTGTCCCTGCCTTCCCTTTAATCCTGACCCACAAGCTCTTGGTCAGCTCCTCATCCATCCCCAGGCAGAGCTCCATGCACTCCAGCCGGTCATTGACATAGAGGGTGACACCCCCTCCTCGTCTCCCCTGCCTGTCCTTCCTAAAGAGCCTGTATCCCTCCATCCCAACACTCCAATCATAGGAGCCATCCCACCACGTCTCCACAATGCCAATAAGGTCGTAGCCCTGCAGGCGTGCGCACGTCTCTAACTCCTCTTGTTTATTCCCCATGCTACGTGCGTTTGCACAGAGGCATTTAAGTTGGGCCCCCGATGAAGCTGTCTTGCTGGCTGGAGTTCCTTTGTGCGGCTCTTCAGGCGCTCTCCTGCTGACCTGTGTTCCTTCTCCAGGCTCTGGGCATCTATCGCTGGCCCTGGCATCAAACTGGTAGGAGTGGGATGGATTGAGGTTCCCCTCCCCCGGCAACTTTAGTTTAAAGCCCTCTTCACCAGCTTGGCAAGCCCATGACTGAAGATGCTCTTCCCCTTCTCTGACAGATGGACCCTGTCAGCCCCCAGTAGACCAGGTTTCTCAAAGCGAGTCCCATGGTCTGAGTAGTTGAACGCCTGGCTGTGGCACCAGTCCCGTAACCATTTGTTGACTTGCCAGATTCGACTGGCCCTTTCAAACCCCTTCCCTTTGACCGGGAGGATTGATGAAAAAAACCTACCTGCACTCCCGAGTCCCTTACTGCCGCCCCCAGGGCTCTGTAGTCCTTCTTGATAGTCCTCAGACTGCTCCTGGCTGTGTCCCTGGTGCCCACGTGAAACAGCAGCAGTAGATAATAGTCAGTGGACTGTACAAGGCTTGGTAGCCTCTCGGTGACAAAAAGATAATGAGAAGGAGTTTTGTGTTTGTGCCAGCTGATTCCTCCTGCTGGGTTAATGGGACAGTGCTGATTCAGAAATTGCAGTGAAATGTTTTGTTTTTTTCAGAATTTAAATCCTTATAAATACCATTTTAAATCTGAAAGGTGTGCAAATTCAGTTTGGTGTTCTTGACAGCAAAAGGCAGGCAGTTGCAGCCTCTGATAGAGAATATTGATGAACACTTTAAGGGATTTTCAATTTAGTCCTTTCCTAATCAATGGATTTTTTTGTTAGTCTCTTCTTTGGCCTTTTATGAGTAGCACAAACAATTTCTTCCAGGCTGTATTATTGTGCTCTATCTAAGCATGTTCAAATTCATATGCAAATTTGGCATCTGGATTCACATCTGTCCTGGTTTCGGCAGGGATAGAGTTAATTTCCTTCCTAGTAGCTGGTACAGTGCTGTGTTTTGGATTTAGGATGAGAACAAAGTTGATAACGCAACGATGTTTTAGTTGTTGCTAAGCAGTGCTTACACTAGTCAAGGACTTTTCAGCTTCTCATGCCCTGCCAGCGAGAAGTTGGGAGGGGGCACAGCCGGGACAGCTGACCCAAACTGGCCAAAGGGATATTCCATACCGTGTGACGTCATGCTCAGTACATAAACTGGGGGGAGTTGGCCAGGGGGCAGCGACCGCTGCTCAGGAACTGGCTGGGCATTGGTTGGCGGGTGGTGAGCAATTGCATTGTGCATCACTTATTTTCTATATTCTTTTATCATTATTATTATTATTATTATTATTATTATTATTATTATGTCCCCTTCCTTTTCTGTCCTATTAAACTGTCTTTATCTCAACCCATGAATTTTACTTTTCTTTTTTCTCTCTGATTCTCTCCCCCATCCCACTGAGGGGGGGAGTGAGCGAATGGCTGTGTGGTGTTTAGCTGCCTGCTGGGTTAAACCACAACAACATCTTAGATATGCATCACCTTGCTGGGCCTTGAATTGCTGTGGTTTTAATAACCAAGAAGAATAGCAACTGGGAGAACTTTTATTCAACTCAGTGGCTTTTGGATGAAGCCCATTTGCATTGTGATCAGTACTCCAAGAGCTATCTGTTCCTCCTGTCCTTCTGCACTTCACTGGGCATTTGCAGAGGCTGCTTTTGGAGACAGGGTTTATAGATACACAAACATTTGATATGACCCCTCAGAGCAGATATTATGATCTGAAGATCACCTCAGGAGCCTGGAACTTGCAGAGTAACATGCTATTGTCAGGCTAAGGGAGCTGAACAGTGGTTTTCTTTTGCAACTATAATGATTGTTTTAGGGCAGAATGAGTTTCTGCTCTAGGGACTCGTTCAATATCCACCTAAGCATCATTAAATAAAATATGTAATGAACATTGGAAGCAGGTGTCCACTTCTTCCTGGGTTACAGAATCAAAGCTTCCACAAACTTCGTCTGTTGCTGATCCTATGAATCTTCCATTCCTTTCTGCATGAGGTCCAGCTGCAGTGGGGGTGGTAAAAAGCATTTTACAATCCTGTAGCCTGGTGATTCAAGACTTAGGAGCTGTTGTGAGTCCCAGGTCTTCAACTTCCTGATCACTATCTTGAGCCACAAAGTTACTATGCAAAAGGATGTTGCTGCTACCTTCCTCAGTGCTAGCTACTGATATGCAGGAGAGGAATCATCATTCTGATGATTCAGGAGCCAGCTATGACATGCTCCTCTGTGTAGGGCTTCCCACTAAGTAGTTCCAGCCCCTCAGCCTGTATATCTGAGTGATGATTCACCAATGTTTCCTATATGGTCAAAAAAGGAGAGGTAGGCATCTCAATTAATACTGTAAATCACATTTTACAACTCTCTATTTACATTGAATATACCGTTATGAAATCATTGCAACCCTTTCCTTACAGTATGCTCAAACATCAAAGATTCTGCCTGTGTTTTAACAGCAGGCAATTTTCTCTTCATTGCTCTGAAGTAATCAGTTTATTATTCCCTTATCATAATCTTCCTCAACCAGAAATATATTACCTGAATTTGCGTGAGATTAGGGTAGTAAGTATACTGTGACCTCAACAGTTCTAATTAAGATCCACGCTGAACTAGTCTGTTGTTCTGTTTCTGCTAGCCTGGGGGCTGTCTTTTATGTAAGAAAGGAAAATGAGGCTGAATGGTTTGCTAGAAAAGGAAGCCTGCAGTGGAAAGCCCTCCAAGGCCTCAAGGAACAATAGCTGGAAAATTTCTGAGAATCCTGTATCTCTGCAGAGTAAGCCAACACAAACCAAACCCATCCTGCCAGCCCTTGTGTAGTTTCTTGTCAAACACATTTGTACACACAATCTTATTCCCATACAACTCCAATGAATGATCTCTGCCTCTTCTCCTCACTCCCTACATGCTCCCTCTGCTCTCACTACAGAGCTGAAATTTCCATGAAAAGAAACCCTGCATGTCATGTTCTGTATGTGGGGAATAAGTAGCACAATGACTTCATGCCTGTTTTGGCCCTTTTTAAGTCCTTCTGAGTGGCTGCCAGGATTCTGTATGCTCCAACCTTGATCCTAACAACTCCTCATACTACATGATGGATGTTTCACCATGGCGTTAGGTGGGTGGACCCAGACTCCTCTGCAAACTTGCTCAACAGGTCAAAAGCTTTGTAGATTCATTGTGTCCTTTCCAGTTTGTTGGTAGAGGAGCATATGGCCCTCGCTGTTGAAGGCTAATTTGTTTGTCTAGAAAAGTAGATGTAAAGCTATCTGAAACAATTGGATGGCTTTTCCTATTCTCTTTTTAAAAATTTTCCAGCTCTTTGTTCACAGCATGCACATACATTGCAAACTTTTGAGATGAGTACTTTTGCATCTACTGTAGCCTTGTAGTGTACTTCTAACCTGTTTGTCCTACTGCTGCATTCAGAAGTACATAGGATGTTGATGCATATTTTCGAGTTTATTTTATTCACTGCAGATTCATGATGGATTCATGATGCTGTTTCAGCATCTAAAGACACTCTTCCCTTCTACTTGCAGCAGAGACTGTAACATAGGAACATAAGACTAACACACTGGGTCTAAACAGTCATTCCATCTTGCCCAGTATTCTGTCTCTGCTGATATTTACACTAGATGCTTAAATCCAGGGTGTAGTAAACATGGGAAAGTATACAGTAAATAATTAAATCCTTAACTGATATATTTACCTGGTATCTGACCCAGAGCCTTCCTGAGTTGGAGGTTAAATCTAAGCTGTTGTAGATAATATGTACTTAACGGCTCCAGCCTTTAGAGATTCAACTAATGCCTTTCTAAAACCACTTAATTTTTGGTTTCATAATGTCTGATAGTAAAGCATTAGTCAATTTGTTTATAAACATTATAACATTAAAAAAAAAAACCCAACCACATTTTCCTGGACTAATTTTGTACCAGTTGCATGGTAAGTTACTCCTTTGTTCTTGTTCTAGGAGAATTGATAAACTTATTCACCATCTCCTGTTTGAGATGCTATGAACTTCTGTCAAATCATCTCTTGGTTGTTTCTTTATCCAAGCTGAAGAATCCCATAGCAATTAGTCTCTCTTCCTATAGATCCCATATTTCTGGTAACACTTCTGTACCTTTTCTGTTTCTGCAGAGTATTCTACAGTATTGCTTCAGAGATGAGATGACAAGAACTCAATATGGTATTCAAGAAACATGTTATTTAGCCAGTCTGTGATAATTGGACTCTCCCATTACTATTTGTCTGCTCTCACAGGTTCTTTGATCTTGTTGTATAGTTAGAATTATTTTTTGTCACATGAATTTCTATGTATTTATTAACACTGAATTGATTAATTGATTGAGAGCAGCCCTGCAGAGAAAGACTTGGGGATAATGGTCGATGAAAAATTAGATATGAGCCAGCAATATGAGCTTGCCACCCAGAAAGCCAATCATATCCTGGGCTGCATCAAAAGAAGCGTGGCCAGCAGGTCAAGGGAGGTGATTCTTCCCAACTACTCTGCTCTCATGAGAGCCCACCTGGAGTACTGCATCCAGTTCTGGGGTCCCCAGTACAAGAAAGACAGTGACCTGTTAGAGCAGGTCCAGAGAAGGGCCATGAAAATGATCAGGGGGCTGGAACACCTCTCCTACGAAGAAAGGCTCAGAGAGTTGGGATTGTTGAGCCTGGAGAAGAGAAGGCTCCAGGGACACCTTATTGCGGCCTTTCAGTATATAAAGGGGTCTTATAAGAAAGACGGAGAAAGACTTTTTGCCAGAGCCTGTAGTAACAGGGCAAGGGGCAATGTTTTTAAACTGAAAGAGGGTAGGTTTAGATTGGATATAAGGAAGAAATTTTTTACAATGAGAGTGGCGAGACACGGAAACTGGTTGCCCAGGGAAGTTGTGGCTGCCCCATCACTGGAAGTGTTCAAAGTCACGTTGGAGAGGGCTTTGAGCAAGCTGATCTAGTGAAAGATGTCCCTGCCCATGGCAGAGGGGTTGGACCCTTCCAACCCAACCCATTCTGTGATTATACGGTTCTATGATTCTGATTTCATACCCCATTTATACCTAATAACTTAGCGTTTTCTCCATCACTGTTAGATTGGAGTACCCTAGATAAAATTTTGTCTTTCTCAGTCACCCAGATCTCTCAGGTGAGAGATCTCTCATCACTCAGTCTTCCAGATCATTTATAATTACGTTGAAGATTATAAATTCCTGGGAGAACTCACTTAAAGCTTTCCTCCAATATGAAAACTAACCGTTAGTTTCCCTCATTTGTTTTGTCTTTAACTGACTTTAGTCTACATGAGAACCTTCCTTTTATCTCTTAGTTTCTTGGAACATCTAGGTATAATACACTAATTGGATAACCCTGTATCTGTTTGCTCCTGGAATTCTTCCGAGAACTCGACTAGTTTTATGAGGCATGACTACTCTCTACAAAAGCTATGTTAACTCTTCCCCAGAACATTTCTCTCTACTATTTCTAATTTTCATTATAGATTGTATCACCTATCCTGTACAAAAGCCCGCCTGATTAGTCAGTAGTTCCCTGGATTCTTCTCTGAGTACTCCTCAAAAACTCGCATTTGGTACTTCTTTTTCTCTGATACCAGGCCTGTTAAAGCCTTTGATTATTTACTACAATTACTACAATTACTTGTTCGGCAATTGAATTTTTAAGTTCCTTTACAGATTTTATTACAAGAAAGCAATTGAGTAAGAATGTAGGTTATGCAAGGCTTGTAAAGAAAGTAATTATGTTTTATTAAACTGAAAGATTTAGTTGGAAAAGGTCATTATAAGTTATCATTTTTCTCTATATGTCTTGCCTCATTTACTTTTTCAGAACATTAAGGCTACAATAACCCTACCTTTATAGTGTGGGTAGACTTGCAAAAGGCCCAAGTTCACTTTTGAGTTTTTAAAAGATTCTTTGAACAGCCCCTTTGGCACTGCAAACATTTGACCCTTTTAACAGCTTCTTGGGCTTATTTTTGCCAGTCTTGTTATTTTTATGTATGCCCTTAAAACTTTATTGTAGTAAACTAGTGTCTTTCATTGTTTCAACTTGTACTAAATAAGTACATGAGTAATACATACAGTAAGTCTTGTATATTATTCAGGACTAAATCAGTTTGTTTCTTTTCTTGTGAGTGCTTTCACAAATAGCTCCAAGAAGCAATCATTTATAGTGGCTAAAAATGTAGAATCTGTGACTAGATCCATACTAGCAAATAAAGTAGACCAAGGTCCATTTCTGGCTGTAAGAGCAATTGACATGGAGCAGTCATGGAAGATTTCTGTACCCAAGCTCTTTCCCCAACAGTAGAAGGTGGCCTCTTTCACACTGCATGTTGGAAACTGTCCTTGGCTTGCTCATTCACATGGACAAAAGCCATGTCAAAGAGTTCACTAACAATTGAGCGGAGTCTATGATCTCATTCCAGAGCTCAAACCTTTGCCTTGTCCTGGTTTAGTCTACCAGTGCAGACATAGCCTCATCATGGTTCACTGTGATGTTTACCTAGTCTAGTATGATTGGACTGTCCCATTGTTGCTGTTCATCTGCCCTGCAGGCTCTCTGGTCATCTTTAGCGTTTCACTCACCTCCTTTTGGTCAGGTCATTGATAGCATAGCACTAACAGCATACTGTTCCTTTTAGTGTGGAATGAAATTCTGCAGCCATTGAAATTCTGCAGTACAACACAACTGTTGACACATACTCTGTTTGACATTATACTTTCTTTAGCATTAATGTGTAAATGCAAACTACTCTTCTTGTACAAAATGTATATTCTCATACTAGTGTTCTACTAAATATCTTCTTTTCATCAAACTTCCATAATGCCTATTACATTGTGTTTTGTTTTGTTTTGTTTTTAAAAAAGGCATTCGCTAATGGTTCTGCCATTTAAAGAATATTTTAAAATTGCAGTATTTGTGTAGACATATTTGAGCTTTTGTCTTGATCTAGTTGCATATTTTTATATGCTCTGCTTACCTGGAATATTGGTTTTATTTGCTTTTTTCTTACCTTTTATTCTATTCATTTTTCTAAGTCATAGGCTTTCTGTTATTTCAGACTACACAGATATATCAATCTGAACAATTTACTTTCCACACCTGGCATGATTTCCTTGGTTTTCGTTTTAAAATTGCCTCATAGCATTTTTAATCTTAAATGTCAGCAGCACTGATTCTGTTTTGATTAGTTGGAACCCATCTTATATAAACTTAATCTGCTTCAAAAATTTACCAGATACTAATAAATATAATCCCCTTTTCCCTACACAGTTTAATCAATCATGACTGAGCTTCTGTTTTCTGACACAGTGTATAAAACTAGGACCATTGAAGAATGCTACCACGTAGGTCTGCATTTTTAGCCTCCTGGTTTAAACTTTGCTTTCAGGACCTCTCGCCTGCTGTTTCTTTGTTGGTGGTGTGCATATGGGCCATAACCTTTGGGTCTTTCCTAGCGCTTACTAAGAGAATGTCTAGATTCCTCGTGGTATGTGCCATCTTTTCAACTGCATGGGTCTTTTCTAGTAAAATGTTTGTCCATGTTTTTATTTACTTGGTCATGATCTTGTTAAATTTTTTTAGAAATGAAGGAGGTATTTTACTTTTTCTGCTCCTGAAGGGATCTCACCCCACTTAAGACACCCATCAGCCCTTGCTTTACATGGTACCTGTTGAGTAACTCATGGCACAGTGTTAGCTAGCGTTCATGTCACCCAGGATCACTTTTTGGGGGGTCACCTTGTCCTGGAGGTGAAGACCAGACTCAGCAGATCCACTCGGCCCACCCAGGGATACCTGGCTATTGTGATATCAATCTGTGCCATCACATGCCAGAGAGAACTTCCCTTGAGTGCAAGAGAGACAATGGATGGCCTATACAGATATGACAAGACCCACACAGTGTCTGAAGAATGAATTGGCTTCTTCATGTCCTGTCTTGGAGCTGAAAGGCTTGACTTGTCCATCCATTTAGTCAAGTTACATTGAGTTATAAGACTTTAACTGACTAGTAAATGGCCTTTTGGTGTCTTGTCAAGTCACAATCCTGGGTTTTCTGAAAGGATTAATTAAAGTCTTCCTGGTTGAAGTGCCCATCCCAGTAGTCCTGAAGAGATTACCACTGAATTTATGGCAATCTGTTCACTGCTTTTTATATATAACCGTGAAGGTTGCTTTCACTGGGGCTCAGCAAAAAGAACAGGAGAAATCCAGGGATTTATGCCTGGTGTTTTTGCCAGAAGAGTTTTCTTGAATCTCTACCCTAAATTGCTGCTAAAGGTTGTCACTGAATTTCACTTTAGATAGGGAATTAATATGCCAGCTAATTCCCTTTGTGAGGCCTTTAGAAAGAAAGGCATCACTTCACAGCCTGATTATCTAGAGGAAGTTGCCTTTCAGCTTTCCGAAGCCAAAGCTTTTCAGGCCTCTGTAGCATAGGTATGTCTTGGCACAGTGATTTCTATGCAAATTAACAAGCTAACTGATGGTGTCAGACTCTGCTATGAGACTAGCATGGTGAATTTACTATCACTGACTCAGACACACTCCGTGCAAGCTCAAGTTACTGTAGCAGCTTGGCTGAAGAGGCATGCCTCAGTTCCATCCAAGGGAACTTTAATCTCATCTTCACCAAGCATTGCTCTATTGCAGAAGCAATCCTTCTGATAGGTAGATCCTTCATGTTTAGGGATGCAAAAACCTAATTGGAGTAAGTTAAGTGAGAGGAGTAACAGGGTATTGCTTGGAATCACACGCAGTGTGAGTGTGCTTAACAAGCACGAAAAGAAGAGAAAGCAGTTACTTACGAATGACTGAAGTTTCAAGAGACATAGTGCATGGGTATTCACTACCAATCCTCATTTTTCTCCACTGAGGTCTCTGCATGTAAGTGGGATAATTCTTCTGCCTGTTAAGAAGAAACTGAAGGGATAAGCTTACACCTCTTTTTTATCTGTGAAAGAAGCGTGAAGAGAAGGAGAGAGCATGTGTACCCTTTGGGGACTGCGAAGACAAAAAGTCTCCATTCTCAAGGTCATATCCATACACTGTGTGCAACGCTCACTTTTACAGCATGTCCTGAAAATTATTGCCAAGTAGCTTTCCCTTCTTCTTCCTCTCTTTGGCTTACTCTGCTTTTCTTCTAGCTCATTAAAAATTTTTCTAATGCACTTTCAGCTGCCACTGATTCATAAGAAATTGTGTTTGCTGCCGAGGATGTAATCTGAAGTTGCCTAAACTCTGGTACTTTCGGTTGATAAAGGTACTGCCTAAAACTATAGCAGTCTCTTCACAGACACTGCAGTCTAGGTTAAAGAAAGCAGTAAGAAACTTCACTGCCTCTTACTTCTTTAGATGCTACCATTCCCCTTCCTTTTTTCCCTAAGATTAAAAAGAATGTATGTTAAATTACACTGTTTCCATTTGAGTGTATTTTCCTCGCTTCTACTGATGCAGAGTGATATTATCACTTAAATGAAAATATGTAAGCAGAGTGTGGCTTGAATTTTAATCCCTTAACAGCATGGTTTTGCTTTAGGCAGAATCCACACTTCTAGTGCTACTATTTGGATGGAGACAGTTTTATACAGGTCAGCTTAGCAACAGCAATCTGTCTTTAAGACAACATTCACAATGTAGACTAATGTTTTATTTAATGAACGTTTAACTTGATGGCAATGAATCTCCCTTTCAGAAAACATTGCACACAAGGAGAATGCTGATTTAAAGGACAGGTTTTGAGTGCAGATCAACAGAAAAGAGAACAAGCAGCAAAGTTCAGCCTCTGTTAAGAGACCACTACATCTTATTTGTGGAAAAATTAGTCACATTTCTTGGAAATTGTTTAAGAAAAATATAACAGTGAGAAGTACTTCCTTTCCTCTTCCTCTTAATTGTATGATAGCTGATCAAGAACCGAGTTAGTGGACCTAAGCTATAAACAGGAAGGTCAGAGAGAACAAGTCAAACATGCGTCTCGTGCTGAAGACTACAACAGCACAACTCAAAGGTAAATAGAGCATAGGCTTATTTGAAGGGGTAAGGCTGTGAGTGTCCCACTGGCAGTTGCATTTGCACTGACTCCATGTGAGTGATAAATAAGAAAGTCAAATAACCACTTGCTGTGAAGCACCTGGCTTGAAGACCACTCAGCATTCAAGTAAGGCAAATGTGTTGTTACTGTGGGGAAGGAATTGGCAAGGAGCCCTCTCTCCTCAAACAAACAAGGACTTAAAAGCCCTGTGAATCAGGTCTTAAAGTGAAGAAATAGGAGGACTGGATCTCTCAGTTCACCAGAAGGACTTTTTTTGTGAGTAGGAGTGGTAAGAGAGGCAAGGAACTGTTTCTTTTTGGACAGGTTCATGATTCAACAGAACAGCAGGATGTACTTTGTATGGATCAGACGGGTGAATCAACACAGATAATTAATTCCTTCTCATAACTTAGGGGTTATTTCTTACTCCCAAGGTGAAGGAAGGAGGTGGAAAATCCTATCATTAGTTCCAAACAGAAAGCTTTGTCCTTGCCCTCTGGCCAAGAGGCAGAAAGTTTTACCCTTAATAAATTATATTATACGAAGCCACTCTGAGAGATCATGTCAGTGTTGATGGAAGAGGTGGTTTGGGGCCAACAGAAGGCCCAAGACTCTCCCAGCTAACCACATGAGTTTTGCTTTCAGCTACAACCGGTGACAAAGAAGGAAGGACAGTGGCTGTTGAGCATGCATTTGAGGAAGACCAGCCAGTGATAGAGGGAGTTGTTGCCTGACAAGACCATGCTTGTGTGCAAAGGTGTAAAGATGAGAGAGCTCATCAGTCTTCTTCTGGCTCCATGCTTGGTTTTGGGGGTTGGAAATATTCGAGGTGAGTTTCAGACTCTTTGCCTCTATTTTTTCCTTTCTTTTCTATTATTGTTCCTTTTATTTTAGCTTGATATTTCTCCATGCTCCCTTTATTTTCTGCTTTCATCTTGGTGCAGAAAGAGGACACTTTTGAGTGTCCTGGTAATACTACACATATGTAGTTACCAGGGCTATACCGAACACTCCAGATGAATGCCAATGGCAGAATTGTGAATGGTATTTGGGCAAGACCCCAAACTTGATGGGCTAGACAATGTTCAAAGCCTGTTAGTATATTTACTTAAATTGACTAGTCATGAAGTTTCACATCTGAGTAGGCCTGACTATTACGAGTATGAGCTGTGACTTTGCCTGTCCCATTGTTAGATATCGTTTTGGTTTATACCGAAAGAAAACTTTTTTCCAACCTGCCTCTTTTCCTCAACAATAGTTGTCTCTTTGTTACGTCTGTTGACTTGTCCTGCCTCCAAGTGATACTCTCCTCTTCAGAGTTAGAGCGAGGGCTTGGCTGCTCCCTAAGAGACAGGGAGCTGAGAGCCGGTTGATAACACAGCTGGCAGAGCAGAGGCACAGCACCTGTGCGAGTGAGGAACTTAGTCATTACTCATAAGCATTGGAGGCTCTGCGGTATTGAAAAAAAGGTATTGAAATAAAAGGTATTGAAAAATGTACCCATTGCACACCTATTTTTCCAAAGATAGGCATGTATCACTGGTACTTGGGAGGATTATGCTCCCTTGCCTGACATGTGATTCACAGTACTGAATGCCATGGACTCTGTGGTCTCTCAAGCAATAACCCTATGATGACTGAAACAACCTTGTCTTTGCAGCATATTTCACTTTTTGGACCTGAAAGTGACTTGGCTTGGGCACAGGTGCTTCTTGCAAGATTAGGCATCAGCTGCCCTAGGCTTGCTAGGAATGGCAAAAATCATTCCTCGCCATCTCTTGGCTGCTGTTTCTGAAAAAAAGAGCTCTCAACCAAGCTGACCCTGGGTCAGTGGTTCCCATCATAGCACAGACAACTCCAGCGCCTGTTCTTGGAGTTTGAATTCTCAGGGAAGGGCACATTCATTTTCCCAGGTTAACAGTGACCTTTCCTCAACACAGACACAGCTCCTCCTTGCACAGAACTTTTTCATAAAAGGAAAAGGAAAAGCAGGTTCTCTGCAAATCTGCCTATGAGGTATGTTTGTTTACTGATAGAGGGACACAAATTTTTCAGCCGCTAGATTTCTTAAATATGTTTTCCTTGTCAGGAAGCTTTTTGCTTTCTGTGACTTGAATGTCATTGTAGCTAACCAGAGTGGGCGTCTCTCACTTTTGCATATGACTTCCTAGAGGCATTACTCTTGCTAAGGCAAGTGGGCTTATTCGGTGGGCACGTGAATGTATTCACCACCACAACAACAACCCAGAAAGGCAAAGCTGAATGTCCTGCTTAACGAGGCATCTGGGTTTTTGCCTTAAACAATAAATCACTCACTGTCGTGGTTTAATTTCAGTCGGCAACTAAGTACCACGCAGCCGCTCGCTCACTCCCCCCCACCCGGTGGGATGGGGGAGAGAATTGGAAGAGCACAAGTTAGAAAAAACTCGTGGGTTGAGATAAAAACAGTTTAATAATTGAAATAAAATGATAATAATAATATGATAATAATAATAATACACAAAACAAGTGATGCACAGTACAATTGCTCACCACCCGCCGACCGATGCCCAGCCAGTCCCCGAGCAGCGGCCCCCCCGGCCAGCTTTCCCCAGTTCATATACTGAGCATGACGTCACATGGTATGGAATGTCCCTTTGGCCAGTTTGGCTGTGCCCCCTCCCAGCTTCTTGTGCACCTCCAGCCTTCTCAGTCAGTAGAGCATGGGAAGCTGAAAAGTCCTTGGCTAGTGTAAGCACTACGTAGCAACAACTAAAACACCGGTGCATTATCAACTTTGTTCTCATCCTAAATCCAAAACACTGTACCAGCTACTAGAAAGGAAATTAACTCTATCCCTGCCGAAACCAGGACACTCACTCATACCTTGCACTTACTGCCTTTCTACTGAGACATCTCTTGACTGCTAGAAGAGCAGTGAATTGGTGAGAGCATTTGTTTGGCTTTTTAAAAATCTATAATTATGTTCTTAGAAGTTGTTTTTCTGTATGTCTCCCAGATTCTTTCTGTCATTAAGGGTTATGAAAGTCAACACTACATTGCCTAGGTCCTGGAGGTCCTCCCATTCAGCTTGGACCCTCGTTTATTGCAAAACTATGCAGGGATTTACCAGGACTCAGAATTATGCTGATCCTAGGACACTGGTGCTGATGTGAGTGCTCAGCTAAATAAATCCCCATTCAGCATTGCCCAGTTGGTCTTGGTACTCTCATTTCCTCCTACTGGGAATATCAAAAGATCATTCATAGGAGACAATAGGCTTCTCATTGAGAAGAGCTGCTCTTTTAGGCTTTCTGTGTTATACTGACGCTTGACCATCTTTCCATCTGTGTTGGAGTTTCACGGAGCATCAGGTCTCTGCAGTTCAGGAAGAGAAACAGAGGTACAATCTGAAGTCTTAGATCATAGTTCACTGTATCAGAATGGCTGTGATTCCTGTCTAGGGGTGGGGAACAGAAAGAGGAAGATGTGTTTGAGTTTTTAGCCAGTGTTACAAGGCCCTTTTGCTTCAAAGGCATGAAGTCCAATGAGGCTTAAAAACACCGAGCTTAACCCTTTGGACTCATCTTTTGAATTAGAATATTTCTTGAAAATTAATTTTACCTATTACAAAACAATTCCAACTTTTCTTCACAGGTTGTAGACCAGAATCTTACTTTTCTTGCATGATCATTTTGATTTACAAACAAGCAGAGTCAAAAAGTTGAGGCTTTCTCAGTCCTAAGCTTCACGATAAAATTCTGATAAATGCCAACATAATGACAGTCCAGCCTACTCTAAGAGCAGCAGCTGCTGCTGGAGACTTCTTGCCTTCAGGCTTTCCGACGAAAGGCCAAATTTTATTTGTGAAATCCATGCAATAGGAACTGAACAACATAGGGGATATTCCCAGCAGATCTCATCACACAGCTCCTCACTTCTCTGTCTCTGCCTTCTCCAGCACAGTAGCAGAGCTTGTGTTCATTTTATCATTTCCCACTACCTCCTTTAGCCCCATCCCTCTTCTGATTGTTTCCTTTTTACAGAGAGCATCCCAAGGCAGACCCTACAGTGTTATAATGACTACATATCTCTTACAACGTGCACATGGATGGAATGTTCAGAAGCTCATCAATTCCTGAATGTGACTCTGAACATGAAAAGTAAGTGTCTGGCTGGTGTTCTGTGAAGGGTCAAAAGGGGCTTGGCTGCTGAACCTAAGAGATGGAGCTGGGCAAAACGACTGTGGACTGGGCTTGCAGCTAGCATAGCATCCAGCTTGCAGACACCAGTGTTATGTCCAGGCTAGGGAGAAAGTTGGATCTGTACAGGATGAAGAAGAACAGGAAGAAGAGCATGCTAATCAAGTCATTTTCATTGTATTTTCAATCACTCTACCCTGCTTTTGCTGTGAGAACACATGCACAAAATATGGCAGGCCATGTTAATTATTGCATCTGAGTGGAGAAGGATGTGCTACACTAGATGCAGTGGTGATAATAACTAATCAGAATGGCAATGAAGGCTTCTTCTTCCTTATGCCAGTAAGAGCATAGCTGTGTTGAAATAATTTCTGCAAAAGAAACTGTGAGAAAAACAGAAGTTGTGCATGTTTGTTTGACTCATCGGGTTTCCTCTCAGAGATACTAGGCTACGTCTTGCACTATCTTTTTGCTACTTCTGCTTCCTTTCAAGAAAAATACAGAACAGTCAAACTGGAGAGTATGAGGGAGAGGAGGGGACAAAGAAGAAGCAAGAGATAGGGGAAGGAGAAAAAAGAGTAATAGTAGAAGCAGGAGATGGAGGAGTAAACAGCAGAGAGATTGGAGGGCAGGAAGAAAACATATGAAATAAGAATAGGAAGAAGTTATCTTGGTTTTATTTTTGAGAAAGAGCTCTAGGATTCATGAGTTGACCTGACAGCTCTTGAAGTCAATGGAGAAGGTGCTCCTTACAGTCTCTACAGTATTGAATTACATTCCAAATGTTAGCAGTTTGCTGTGGATTGAAGTCTACAAACCGCAGAAATGTTTCTGTGGCACAAAGGGCTCCACAGTCTGCATGGAAATAGGTTTTTTTTGTAGGAGGACTGCAGTCCCATGGTCCTCACAAAACTTCTGTCCCAACTGCTAGCTGCGTTTCTTTGGCTTACCTTCTTTGACTTCTCTAGTGTAAGCATAGCATAACATACAGATGTACACATGTAAACTGCCAACCCTACTGTTATAGAAGCAACAAGCTTTGCTTGCTAAGGGAAGGTGAGGTAGGAGCAGAGGGTGACAGCAAGACATTGACCTCATTGACAATGGCATAATCCCACAGTAACAAGAAAAACAGAACAGTGAGAGTGACGAGGATCAACCATCAGTCCAGATCCCCAAGGAAGTCCCTATCCAGCAGCCAGGCTTAAGGTCAAGCTAGGAAGTCAATTCCACAAATCACAATCAGCAACGTGTATCACCAGGCACAGATATGGCTACGTCATAGCTCAGGCAAGGACCAAAGGCAAGGGCCTGAAATTAAAAGCAGCTTTTGAGTGAAGGTGGGGACGCCCTCAGTCAGGCTGATTCCATCTTAGACAGCCTTGAGCATGGGTAGCCAAACCCCTTGGGGGGGCAGTGAAAGAGGTTGTGCTCAGGGCCCAAACACCTACCAACCCAAGACAGTTATTGTGAGTGCCTCTTCCTTTGAGGAAAGGAAGAGAGAATAAAGCAGATGTGCTTGATATTAGAAAATTTATTCATGTCACTTAATGAACTACAGGAATATGCCAACATAATGTGGTGATAAACATTGATTTAGAAACAGAATAAAATAGCATGTGGGGAAGGTTTCAGAAACTACAGTTTGGGTCATCTAGCAGCATCCTATTCAGATAGTCATGCTTTTTTCTGTGTAACCAGGACCAAAGAAATGACCAGCAGGTTCCACAAAGGTGAAAACCATGCTGACTGCCAAAACTTCACAATGCACTGGGTGTGCCACCGACACGGATATGATCAAAGAAACTACAATTTCAAATTTGACCTGACACTGCATGCAGAGCTAAAAGTCTACTTGTTTCAGAATGGTAAAGAGAACCACTAAGTCTTGTCTCTATTCTTGAGTATTTAGAAGTTTTTCAGATTAATGTATTGAATATCTAATCCTAAAAAGATACTTAGGTCAGCCCTTAACCTGAAACGTAAGCAAGAGTGAAGTTAAATGGCTATAAGGCCATACTACCATATTCAAATTCAGTGCATTTGGGATAGACAAAAATGAGTCCACCTTAAATGACTACAATGGAAAATATGGGGGTAGGTCTGCCAGATAACCAGTGTCTTGATTGGGATTGGGGGAAGATATCAAAAAAGCCTTCTGTTTCAGCACCATGCTCTACATGTACTACAGCATATCCTTTCACAAAGTTGTTGTGAAGCTGCACAACAGCACTGCTCTCCCTACTTTACTCTTCTATTCCTTAACGTAATTCCCAGATCTTGTAGAGTTTGTACTTTGGGGTGAAAAAGAATCATGGATTATTTGTAGCAATCCAAGGAAAGTGTTAAATATCCAGATTCTGTCACTCAGAGAACATCAGCTAGGCTTTTTCTTCCCCTCTTCCTGTCCCTGTCCTCACTATCTCATCCCATGGGTTGTACCTTCACCTTCCAGTTCAGACCCTCCCACCTCAAAACCTCTCAGTCAGCTTGATGACATCGGGAGACTTCTTGCTGACCTGGAAAGCAGCTGATGGAAGCCAAGGGCTGGGCAATGCACTGGAGTATGAAGTCACTTACAAGCGGGAGTGGGAGTCCTGGGAGGTAAGAGCAGAGGAGCTGGGCTGCCCTGGTTTGGGCTGCACCTTTTTGGGTGGTTGACAGCCTGCGGTAAAAGCTGTGCAAATAAATGGCCTTTCCGTTCTCAGGCACTATGAGGAGATGCAACAAATGTTGTTGCAGGTCAGGCGGAAGGGGCTCTCTTTCTGTTTGCAAGTGACTTGCCCAGTGAAATACCATTTGTCCTGAATTGAATGCAAATGATTTTGCCCTGAATCCCTCCCAAACGGAATTAAAGCACGTTCCAACAGGAGCCTGCGTGTTCATGTGGGAAAATGGCAAAATACCTTTGAAGCTGCTTCCCCTTCCAGGAGGATGCACTTTCTTTTTTTTTTTTTAGTTTTGAAGTGTGCATATCCCCAACTCCCCAATTTTCTCCCTCCGCGCTCTCCCACCTTTCCCCCAACAACAGAAAGCTGCCTCGCTCTTGCTCTCCAACACCACACGTTGCCATCTCAGCCACGAGGACCTTGTCCCAGGGAGCAGCTACGTTGCCCGTGTGCGAGCCAGACCGGGGCAGGCCAGTGGCTTCTCTGGGCCGTACAGCGAGTGGAGCACGGAGGTGTCGTGGGAGACCCCTGAAGGTAGCGTGGGACGGAGTGGTGCCCTGCAGGGGTGGAAGCGCTGGCTGCGAAGGCAGACCTTTCCTGTCACTGAGCTTGCTCTTGTCTTCTCTGAAGGTGGCCTTCAGCCCAGGAACCTTCGCTGCCTCTTCAATGGTGCAGATCGTCTGACATGCAGCTGGGAAGTGAAGAAAGCGATCATCACCTCTGTCGTCTTTGGCTTGTTCTTCAGGGCCACTCGGGCATCAGCGTACGTGCTCTGCCCATGGCAGCGTGCCTGTGCCTCTCCCACGGAGTTTCTGCTCTGTCCCATTCCCCCTGGCCTCAGCTCAACCTCTTTTTCTCCCCTCAGAGAAGAGGAGTGCTCTCCTGTGCACGAGAAGGCTTTGACCCACATCCCCTATGTGGTCCAGAGCTGTGAGATCCCTGTTAGCAACTCCAGTCGTCAGAGTCGGTACCATGTGTCTGTCCGAGCCAAGATGGAGGAGAAAGTGATTGAAGCCTACAAGAACAGTGAGTTGCTGTGTTGTTTCTTGCTTCTCCTGGTTGTTTCTTGGAGAGATGCCTGTCTGGGCAAGTGGGGCTGAGGACGGCGGTGGTGAGGAAAAGCGTGTGGGAAGAGGAAGAGTCCGGGACTGATGAAGAAAGGAACTGGATGTGGTGTCAGGTCAGAGGTCTGGGAGAGGTGGCTTGTGGGTGTGGAGTTCCTCAGTGGCACTTGTTAACTCGGAGGAAGGTGGCAGCGGTGGAAACTGCTGTGCAGAAATGTGGGTTGTGACCCAGAGCTCCTCAGTGAGCGACTGTCACCCTGCTGACTTCTCCGTGATTGACCTTCACGGGTGTCCCAGGTGACAGGGAGCTGTGGTGAGAGGTGTTTGTGGGGAGTGTGTCACTATGTGATGTCTCAAGAAGCCACTGGAGCTCTTGTGGGTTTGTGCAGTGGCCCCCGGAGCACTGGATGAGGTAGGACTCCTCTGCTGAGTGAGGTGCGCCAGGTGGATCATCTCTGCCTGCATGTATCTGGAGGTACTGGTGCTGCTTTTCACAGGCTAAAGCTGGGAGAGCTCCTGCAGTGGGTGAAACTATCAGGTAGTAGCTCCAAGAGAGCTGACAATCTCTGGAAATGTGGTGGACCGGTTCAAATATTGCTTTACGGCTTTTCTGTACACAGGGAGTGCTGTCAATATCAATGGATATGGATTTTCTGTTATTTAATGGTCTGCTGGTTTATTGTATTTGACTAGAACATGAAGATGCGGGGGATTAAGAAGTGTTAAAAAGCTGAGACTTCTTAACATTGCATAAACCAACATTGTTTTCAGTCTCTGGAAACTACTCACAGTGGTGAAAGGGAGTGCTGGACCAGTATGTTGATTAGTACTCTGAGACATTCCGTGTGTTCCAGTTAAGGTGCTGCCGCCTGCAAATGTGTCAGTAACAGTGACAGAGAGCCAAGAGTATGAACTGAGGTGGATAAAACACACTTTTCAGTATGGCTTCATAAAACAGAGATACCAAGTCGAGTACTGGAAAAACAACCAATACGGAAAGGTAAGCCTTAGAAAGTGCAGGAGTCCTGGATTTCTCTTTGCTGGGCAAATGGGAAGGACGGTTCCTCTCACCTTCATCACGTGTGCTTCTTTCTTCTCCCTAGACTCTCCAGAAGTTAAATATCAGCAATGATGAACCTCCGTTCATCTTCACCCTGCAGATGTTGGCATCATCTACAGAATATACGGGGAAAATGCGTGCAAGGGTGAATATGCCTCTGGATTATGAGGGGCCTTGGAGTGAGTGGAGTGAGGAGTTCAGCTGGAAGACTGAGAATGGTACTTTTCACGCAGGCTAGTTCTGTAAGATTTTGTGGACTCTTGATGGCTGAAATGCCTCTATAGATAAATACACTCTCCCAGCTGGGGTTGAAATTTGGTCCAGCCATGAGCTAGCTGGCGTCGCTCAACAAGGTAGGTAGCTGTCCTGTCTGCGACCTTGCAGTACAGCAGCAATGCTAATGAAGGAGGTGAGCAGGAATGACCTGTTAAGCTTCTTCCTACTTCCCTTCACAAGGTGAGTACAACCAAGCGTAAAGGTTTTCACATGAAGAATCAAGCAGAGATCCTGCCCAAAAGATCATCCTTGTTTCCTGATTCCAGTAGTCCATTCTGCCATCAGGGACTGAAGAGCCCGAGACTGCAAGAAGACAGAATATAAGCCATCAGTCTTTTATATTTGCAGAGTGCCTATAGGGTTGCATAAAACACACAGTAGAGTCTACTGGAGATAGGAACCTTTACACGTTTTTGCTGTTCCTGGACTCAGAGGCAGAATGTCTGCTATCATATGGTCTTGTGCCCAAAGTAATATGATCTTATATGATTTGTCCTGAGGAAGCTTGCAGTGGTAAGACAGTAGGCAGATTCTGATGAGTGTACTCAGGAAGAAATAGGTATGTAGCTGATGATCAGTTATGGCCATCAGCAGAGGAAGCTCTTTCTTAGAAAGACCCCATCTCTTCAGGACGGTGCAGAGTAAGGCAGACCTAAGATGCCTGAAGGCATGCCTATTGTTCATGGTGGAGTAGGGTACCTAACCATCTTTTTATTAGCATAAAGTGTTCACTCTGATGTCAGTAAAAAGTGAAAAAGAATCGGTGAAGGAAACGATGAACTCCTTTGGTCAGTAAGCTGTTCAGGCCACGTTTGGTCTCTCCGACTTTGGAGGGTATCCCAACAGTTTGAAGGCCTCTTGATCCCATCCCGTGACATGCCACCTACCTTTCCCTGATCTGCTTGCATGAAGAGTGACCAGAGTGAAAAACCTGTTACGGGAAGCAGCCGCTCTGCAGGTGGATACCTATTTCTCTTTTCTCTGTTTCAGTTCTGCCACCAGTGGTTCTCCCAGTGATGCTCCCAGTTCTCATCATCGCTTTGCTAATAGTTGCTTATTGCAGCTATAAGTATTTCCTCAGGTAGGCTTGCGTTGTGACTAGGAGATTTAGCAGCGTGTTGGCCGCGTGGGTGGCCTAGAGACTGAGGCACTGCTTGTCCCCCATGGGAGAGAGGTCTATGTGGAGATGAGCCTTGGTGTGCAATGGGCAGCCTTGTGCATGTCTGTGCAAGGGTGAGAGTTGTGTGGCGACATTCCAGGGCCTTGGTGGCGCCTCGCTGTGCAGAGCAGCACGGTGTACGGGGTACAGCCTTTTCTGGTTGCAGCCACATTGAGAAGCAAATCTTGAAAACTCTGTCTTGCTGTTGCAGGAAGAAGCAAATGTGGGAGGAAAAGATTCCGAACCCCAGCAAGAGTCTCCTGATCCAGAGCTACCTAGGGGTAAGAGGGAACTGTAGCTTGAAGAGTGCTCCTGGAGGAGTACAACATGGAGTTATTCCAGGGTGAAAAGACAGAAGGGAGGGGTGTGTTGGGCTGCCTGATTGAGGGGGAGCTGCCAACTCAGTGTCTGGACTGTCACTGAACAGACTGCTGTCCTGTCCAGGTGGATTATGGAGCCTGGCTGAGCCTCATGAAACCCTTCACTACAGACTTTGGTCTTCTGCCTGTTTTCCTACCTTAGTATCCAGGACCTGAGAGCTGAAAAATAAAACCGACTCTCCCCTCTGATGCATCTGGCCAGTTTTGCCATCCCTTGCCTTCAAAATGCTCCCAGACTCCTCATACATGAAACCTGTTGTCCGTAGATGGAATTGACCTTTCTCTGTTCCTGCTCAGGATGTTGCCTGACTCTCTACTATGCTACCTTCTATAGTCTTTGCATGATTACCTCCTTGTATACTCCTCTGCAGTCGCTGGAGGTTGACTTCATACTGTGGGAGATATATTTCCTCCTACATGCTCTTCTTCCTGGACATGGACATTTTCCTCCATGTAAGAAAGGAGAGGGCAAAGAAAAGGAAATGTATAATTTGCACAGTGGTATCTTTGGAGGCATTTTTAAAAGTAAGTGGCTTCTTTTTTCTTCCATCTCTCTCCCTCACCCGTTTCCTGATTTCATCTGCAAGGGCCATGCAGATCTTGTGATCCAAAGAAATTATATCCTAGTAGGTGGATATCACCAAAAGAGGCACTGCATGGAGCATACTTGGAGTTTTATGAAAACAGTGGCTAGGTTCCTTCCTGGAGCTGACTCTTGCGTGTTTCAGTTTCTCACTATCGTAATTCCACAGCCTTATCTATCTGCAAGTCTCTCCTGGAACCGTTGGATTTGTATTTGATCTCACTTCTCTAATTTCTCTATCTCCTTAAGGCAATGCTGCTAATCTCCATTCTACAGACAGAGAGTTCATGCTATTTTTGCCACTGTGTTTTATCTTCTACTTAAGCTAAATGACTTCTACATAATTTCTAGCTCCCTGCAGTGCAAGTCAGTGATGCACGACTCCAGGGAAGAGTGGCCTTTACAAAGGTTAACTTAACAGTTACTTCTCCAATTGCAACATTTTTAGCTTTCCACCCCTGTCTTCTCTATCAGCCTCACCCCCTACCTTGCAGGTCCTTTCATCCCATTTTATATTTTCACCTTAAGTGGAAAGCCTGGTCTTAGCATTGCTCCTGAAGGTGCTGCACATGGTGGGTTGTCATGGTCCTCAGCTAACTGTTCATTTGGCACCCAGTATTTCTCAGCCCCTTATTTAGTCAGCAAGCAATGTCTCTCAGGCATGCATCCAGTCAGCAGTTGACATAGGGGAAGTGTGGTACACCAGACTGCTTTACATGACGCATATCTGCATGTTTTGCAGGCTCTGCTAAATCCCCCTTGCAGATCAGTCATTGTTCTAAAGTCCCTTCTGATTAATTTGGCTGTTGACAGACTTCTTCAACTTCTTTTTCTGTCCACGCACAATAATCAACACCAGTACAAGGCCATCCACTACTCTAAAAAGCATCACAGTAGCTTTGTAACCTATCTCATACCCAGCTCTCCATCCACAAGTGCTCTCTGTTAGTCTTGTGTTTTTGAGAGTTTTCATCCCTGTAGCAAATTCCCTTAGCCTAAACTTTGTAAATATCTCAGCAGTTCTGTTTCTCTGGTCAGTCAGCACAGAAGGACAGTCATTTTAGCTCTATAGGTGAAATGCTGCCCAGAGTGTCCTCATGTGCTGCTGCAGGAATCAGAGTAGGCATTGCACAACACAGCTGCTTTGAAGTTTATTGTGACAGGAACCTGCAGCTGCAGCAGCCCCTGACTCCTATGCTGCATAAAGATAGGTCAGGGATAGACAACGTGGAAGTGAAGGAATAGTCTTCTGGAGGACAGGACATACTTCGTAGCCACAGCTTCCACATTACCATCCATTGTGACTTGAAGATCAAAGAGAAACAGATCTCAGCTTGTTCTGGCTAGAGAATGAAGGTTGAAATGTGAAGAGGATCTGCAGATTTAAGCAAGGACGAAGAGGTGAAAAGCTGATAGAAGATGTTAGAACAGATCAAAGGGTATGAAGGTGCCAGGAATACTTTCAGATTGACAGTTTTTTAACCTGCATCAATCTATTAAAGATTGCCTGTAGCAATGTTTCTACTGTGTTTAGGTGGGGAAACAGCATGGCACTAAAAATGAGAACAGCAAGGTTGTTGGGACAAAAGTTTGCTACTAGCGTTCTTGTGCGCATGGCTCCTGGCTCTTCCTGACCTTAATGTGATCTCTCTTTCCTCAGAAGTGTTACAGTCTTCATTTTCTCTCTTCAGGAAGCTGTCAGCCAACGGCCAGCCAGACAGGTGTGCTTCAATGGGCAAAACACTTTGGAGGAGGTGGAGCAGATTAACTGTCTTAAAATTCTGGATGGGTGAGTAAGCAGCCCGCTCCCTACTCCTTTCTTGAAAGGTTCCTTACTAACCGTGGGGTAAGAGCAGTCTGTGCATGGATATCACCCATTGCGATGGGGAGGACAAAGCATTGTCACTTGTGTATCTCCTAAGTCTGTGTACACCTTCCAAACATCTATGGAAATTGTAACGAATTGCTGCAGCTGCAGACCTTGACTTCCCTGGCTGGAAGTCTGAGGATAGAAACCTGCTCCCTTTCTTCCTCTGCATTTCCTTTGGAAATAGGTTTGAATAAAAGGCATTGACCTAATAGGGTGGAAATCTTGTTGGCTGAATTCCTCCCAGCCCGCCTGAACACAACCTCCCTCTCACAAAAATACAAATATTCCCTTACCCCTTCATCCTCTAGAAATGATATACTTTCTGCTCCTTGAAGCAAAGTCTGACTTTGAAAGTGGAATGTGAACAAAGAAGAGCTGCAGTGGTCCCGGCCAGTTTGCAGCTGATCAGAAATAGCTCCAAATTGTCCATACAGCCTCAAATTCCTGTCAGGTCTTCAAAGATGGAGCAGGGAGGTGACCATAGTGCTCTGTCCAGGAAACTAGCCTAGGTTGCAGTGCAGTCAGCTGACACAAATTAAATTGACCCGTGGGTTTCATGATAATTATCTGCCTCTTAAGAGAGAGGGTCAGCTCTTCTTAATACATAATTTTGTAAGAAGTCATGTGAAGGAAAGATGGATTATGCTTGTTAGTTCTTTGAAATCTTTGTCTTCTCCCTTTGTCTAGCTTCACGTTCAGTGCTTGTAAGAGACGGGCCCTTTATTTTGAAGAAGTAACTGCAAAGTATCACTGAAAGCTCAAGAACTGCATAAATGCTGATGCTAGCAGTCACATTGTCTGAGCCTATACTGCTAAATAAATCAGGGCCAAGATGTAGTATCAAGCATTGCCTTGTAACTGCTTGCACTGCTTTGTTGTCAGCACTCTCCCTGCCATGGTTTGGCTTGTGCCAACTAGTGCTCTCCAAGACAACATCCTGGCACAGTTTGGGAGATAGCACAGGGCAGCAACCATTCCCAGTGGGCAACATGGACACGACTGTACCAGGTTAGGCTGTGTTTGGTGTCCTTCAACAGTATTCTAGCAGGCTTTGCACCCAGGCCATGCAACACACATCCTGTTTCACACCATGAATACAGCTGTAACACAGCAGTCATGCTATGTCATACACTTCGAACTGCAAAAACAGACACAAAGCCTTAGCTGTGTTTTAGACTGCAGAGACACTGTGGGAGACCCAGAAGACTACCATGGCTATACAGTATGGGCACAGCCAGTCTATGCCATTTTACCGGAGGGCCAAAGAATGGTCCCCAGCTCTGTTTTATTTACAACAAAAACATAGCTTTTCTCAAAAGCTGATTTGTGCTTGCATATCTTGGCATTGAGAAAAGTTGGTGGTAGACAGTTGATCTCTTGCTGTGGCACAGAAAAGTCTGAGGCTTGCATCTTCTAAGGAATGTGCAAGAGAGATGGCCAAAGGTTCCTTCTGGTTTCCTGGAAGACAGTGTACCCCCTTAGAGCATCTCCTGTTTATATGCAGTTATCACCTTAGAGAGCTGTCAGAGAGCTGTCAGATAGCTGTCAATAGCAGCTAAGTCCTGTGTTTTTTCACCTGAGCAGGACAACTAAGAGTCCAGCAGAGTTCCATGGAGCTGAGGCAAAAAGAGTGCAGTTTTCCCATGCAACACTGGCTCCACAAAACTGCTGTCAGACTTCTGGAGTGCCACATAAAACCTCACTTTCATTGTCCGCACTTGTCTGCCCATTGAATCAAACTGCTGGTCCATCCTGCCTGCCTGCCAGACTTCCATGCAAGAGTGCTGCTCGTGCAAGTACTGCTTTCCAGACTTGCTTTGCTTTCAATGGTCCATACTTGTACAGCCCAATGGTGTCCTCCCAGCCTGATATGCATCGGACCCTGGCAGTGGACCCAGTGGGAGTCTGTGAGAAATCAGTTTCCCTTCAGTATGTGACCCTCCCAAAGGAAGACTGTCCCCAGGCTCCACAGAGGCAAGGACAGCCAGGAGCAGGTCCTCCACAGCCCTTCCTGCTCCCAGAGCAGAAGGATATGATGCAGCACCTCGACAATGAGAAAGAAGTCTCACCGGCCCCACCAGCCTGTGGGAAAGGCACGAATGTGAGAACAGAAGAGCAGAAATCTCCAAAGGCTCTTAGCTGTATCACGTCTCCTCAGCAGTGCTCCTTGGAGTACGTCACCACAGAGAGCCTGTTACTGCCATCAGCTGTCGACTCCCCCCATCCGCCACTTGTCACTGCCGTGGAGTTGCCTTGTGACTCACAGGACCCCCAGTGACCACTCTTGCCATGAGTTTTCTCCTGGAAAAACTGGTGTCATGGTCTCAGTTTCACATCAAGCACCAACCTCGTCTCCTGAATTGCACCTGGATGCATTTGGAGACCCTTGAGGTGTCCATGGACATTCAGAACCCACAAAAATGTCCTTACATATTTTTTGAAAAGGGGTGCTTTTTTCCCAAAGAACCTGTGTTGGAGAACTATGTAGTCATATTAAATCCTGGCAGCACCATAACAGTTTTCCTCCATTATGGGCAGGAAGTAACGTAAGTACTCTTAACTAACGTAAGTAGGGAGTAAGAAGGTGCAGATGAGTCAGAAAGATCCCCAAGTGTATTGGGTTTGTGTGGCAAGGTTTTGGTAGCAGGGAGGCTACAGGGGTGGCTTCTGTGAGAAGATGCCAGAAGCTTCCCCCGTGTCCAACAGAGCCAGTTCCAGCTAGCTCCAAGACAGACCCGCCGCTGGCCAAAGCTGAGCCCATCAGCGACAGTGGTAGCACCTCTGTGATAAGATATTTAAGAAAGGGTAAAAACTGCTGTGCAACAGTAGCTGGGAGAGAGGAGTGAGAATATGTGAAACAACTCTGCAGACACCAAGGTCAGTGAAGAATGAGGGGGAGGAGGTGCTCCAGGCGCTGGAGCAGAGATTCCCCTGCAGCCCCTGGTGAAGACCATGGTAAGGCAGGCTGTCCCCCTGCAGCCCATGGAGGTCCATGGTGGAGGACTGTGGAGGACCGCATGCTGGAGCAGGTGGATGTGTCCCAAAGGAGGCTGTGACCCTGTGGAGAGCCCACGCTGGAGCAGGTTCCTGCCAGGACCTGTGGCCCTGTGGAGAGGAGCCTATGCTGGAGCAGGTCTTCTGGCAGGACCTGTGACCCTGTGGGGAACCCACGCTGGAGCAGTCTCTTCCTGAAGGACTGTGCCCCATGGAAAGGACCCACGCTAGAGCAGTCTGTGAAGAACTGCAGCCCGTGGGAAGGACCCACGTTGGAGAAGTTCATGAAGAACTGTCTCCCATGGGTGCGATCCCACACTGGAGCAGGGGAAGAACGTGAGGAGGAAGGAGCAGCAGAGACAATCTGTGATGAACTGACCGCAACCCCCATTCCCTGTCCCCCTGCACCACGCAGGGGGTGGAGGTAGAGAAAATCGGGAGTGAAGTTGAGCCTGGGAAGAAGGGAGGGGTGCGGCAAAGGTGTTTTAAGATTTGGGGTTTATGTCTCATTATCCTACTCTGATTTGATTGGCAATAAATTAAATTAATTTCCCCGAGTCGAGTCTGTTTTGCCTGTGACAGTTAATTGCTGAGTGATCTCCCTGTCCTTATCTCAACACATGAGCCTTTTGTCATATTTTTCTCCCCCTGTCCAGTTGAGGAGGGGGAGGGATAGAGCAGCCTGGTGGGCACCTGGCATCCAGCCAGGGTCAACACACAGCACCAAGTAAATAGTTTTGGAAATCCATTAAAATGATCAGATAGCCTGCGCATGATGGGGGATCCATCAGTGGCAAGGAAGACAATGCACAGAATATTGAGGTGATTCAGATCTTCAGAATACTAAAGAAAGCTGTTGAGGAAAGGAAAGCAGCCAGCTTTGAGATTCAGAAAAGCCTGCTGGAGTTGTGGGGGTCTTAGATAACCAAGACAAAAATTTGAAAAATGACACCATTATAATCCCATTTTCTTTCCACAAATGCTACCTCTCCTCTCTAGCTTCTAGTCCAACATGGTGAAAGATATCACGCAGCCCTATGCCTTTCTTAGTTATATTAATGTATTTGGTAAAAGGGACAGGCCATAATTTCCATGTACCTGCATTTAGATAGGCTCACATTCCCCTGATAGGTGTGATTGGCAGGGGAAGAAGCCAGATTTATCTAGGGCTCCTTTCTAAAAATAGGTAATCAATTTCAGTTCAAGGCTCTCAGGTTATAGGAAAAGAAAACGATTTTGCTTGGGCACATAAGTAAGGGCACTTTACCCTCAGTAAGTTTGCAGATGACACTAAGTTGGGCGGGAGTGTTGATCTGCTCGAGGGTAGGAAGGCTTTGCAGAGGGACCTGGACAGGCTGGATCGATGGGCCGAGGCCAACTGTATGAGGTTCAAGAAGGCCAAGTGCTGGGTCCTGCACTTGGGTCACAACAACCCCATGCAGCGCTACAGGCTTGGGGAAGAGTGGCTGGAAAGCTGCCTGTCAGAAAAGGACCTGGGGGTGCTGGTCGACAGCTGGCTGAACATGAGCCGGCAGTGTGCCCAGGTGGCCAAGAAGGCCAATGGCATCCTGGCCTGTATCAGAAATAGTGTGGCCAGCAAGAGTAGGGAAGTGATTGTGCCCCTGTACTCGGCACTGGTGAGGCCGCACCTCGAATACTGTGTTCAGGTTTGGGCCCCTCACTACAAGAAGGACATTGAGGTGTTAGAGTGTGTCCAGAGAAGGGCAACGAAGGTGGTGAAGGGTCTGGAGAACAAGTCTGATGAGGAGCGGCTGAGGGAACTGGGGTTGTTTAGCCTGGAGAAAAGGAGGCTGAGGGGAGACCTCATCGCTCTCTACAACTACCTGAAAGGAGGTTGTAGCGAGGTGGGTGTCAGTCTCTTCTCCCAAGTAACTAGCGATAGGACGAGAGGAAATGGCCTCAAGTTGCGCCAGGGGAGGTTTAGATTGGACGTGAGGAAAAATTTCTTTACTGAAAGAGTGGTTAAACATTGGAAGAGGCTGCCCAGGGAAGTGGTGGAGTCCCCATCCCTGGAGGTATTTAAAAGACGTGTAGATGAGGCACTTAGGGACATGGTTTAGTGGGTGGTGGTGTTGGGCTGACGGTTGGACTCGATGATCTTAGAGGTCTTTTCCAACCTTAATGATTCTATGATTCTATGATTCTATAATGAACTTGGATAATCAGTTTTCCTGCTCAAGAGCAATGAATCCAAGGATTTAAAAGAAAAGGAATTTTATTAAAAGGGATAAAATGGTAACTCAGCATAAACACTGGTAGGCCTGTTTACTAAAATCAGCAATGCAACCTGAAAGCTTCTTGGTAATGTAGCCCATTCCCCTGTTTTGCCCAGAGCTGAGAGAGTCCATTGTCCACCTGTAAGGAGATGTTGCTCTTAAACCTCTCTTACTGTTTCCAAGTGTGGTGATCCCACCTCTGATACTGGGTCGCTGCTCTTGGCAGCTTCAGCCCATGAAGCTTTGGTTCTGTCTGCAGTCCCACACTGCCCCCTCAACATTTCAGATCCTCAGAGAGGAGTCTGTGACAAACAAAACCCAAAGAGAACCCTGAGGAAAATACTGTTTGGGTTTTGGGGTTTTTTTTACTTTCTTGCTCCATGGCTCCTTTGCTCTACCACTGTCAAGGGGAACACCACAGGTAATTCCTAACCCTCAAAACACTATTGTCTCTTGATGGATAACAGTGGTTTAAATACTTTCAAACTTAAGACACAATTGTATTTCAACTCCAGTGCGCAAGAGTGAAATCCACTGAAGTCAATTCACTTGCTCCCTCTTTGTTGCGATCTCTAGCCATTTCAAGCAGCGCTGGATTTCTCTTTTATCCCATTATAGGCAGGATCAGCAGTAAGTACTCCATTCTTTTAGGAATACTGGGCTTACCTCAGGATAGATGTAGCTCTGAATTTAAGTTTTATTTCAGTGCAAGCTTTACAGCCTAAAGGATTGATTTTAATAGGAGGCTGAAGACTCTGATAAGAGTTCTTGCAGTGACTATCTCCCGTTCTTACAGTTGTTACCGTTTCTTTAATAAGCCCTTCAAAATCATTTGCAGTGGAGATACCAAAGGTTGGAATTGTTCAGGATAGCACAAGATAGGCAGAAGTCAGAGGGTTAAATGAAAAGAAAAAAAGATTGGCTGGAGAACAGGAAATTTTTATTAAAAGCGATATCCTGCAGAATGATCTGTGCCTTAACTGCAGGGATGCATGAGCCTGAACTGGGAAATATCCATTTCTGCAAGAAATGCTAGAAGGTATGAGGAGAGTGCTGCAAAAGCGTGGATGTAATTGGTCTCTTCTATTTCAAATTGCTATAGTATGATTATCTATTTTTCAAGTGCATTGACTGTTTATAGATGACTGAAACAGTTCTTAAATAGCTATTTTGGTGAATGGTTTAGCTAAACCAGAGAAGAACCCATTTTTTTCCAAGTTCTGCCCTGTCAGATAAAAACATTGGCTCAGAGCTGCCACCCAATGATCAGACCTTGTAAAATCACTTTAATACAGGCTATTTATGTTGCAAAGTGCTGAGTTCAGTGAGACTACAGAGTGGACGCCAACTAATTTCTCACTGCACAAAAAAGGCAGTGAAAGGCCATCTGCCCCTCCACTCCCTTTCCACTCCTCTTCCCCAACATCTGCATACCTCATCACTCATTGCCTTGCCTGCAACAAGGTCCTTTGCTTAGAAAATTTAATTTGTTAACCTGTTAACTTTGCTCTTTTCTTCTGTATTGATTTTCTGTTGTTTTATCAAGTTGAATCAGTTCAGAGTGTGGGCAGGGAAGTGTCAGCACCGGCACAAAAAAAGCAAGAAGGAATGAATTGCTGAGAGCAGAGGAATGGGTAGAAGGGAGATTTCAGCTGCAGTGAGCACTTATTTCAGCCCTGTTCTTGTCTAACTTCATCTGACACGCTATTTGGAGATTCCAAAGCTGGCTTTAAATACGCATGTTTGGGTACCCAAAGCGCTCTAGTCAACACAGAGTGCCACACAGGGTAATGCTCCTTGCCAAGGTTCTGGCTAAATTAGTCTGTTCAGCACTCAGAGACTTCAGGTATTGATTGCTCCCAGTAGCTGTGCTGTCTCGTTGAAAGCTGTATCTCAGTTACCTCTGCAGCTTTCAACGTGTCACCCATCAGAAAGTGTTTGCCCCTGGCTGAGCTGTAACATTTGGCAAAGCAAAGATGATGAAGGGGGATTGCCACAGGTATGTTCATTTGGCATCAAACAGCTGTCACCCATTTGAGTGCATTATACAATGACAATTATTTTGTACTATTTAAGTGCTCATAAAAATATTTTGATTTGTAAAAAGTGTACAAAGTGACTTTACTCCACTGCGGGAGGTGAGCAGCACAGTTCGTGGCAGAGTGTAGTGGTGCACCAACAAGACCTTTCAGACCGTTTCCCTTCTGATCCAGTCTCTTCATGAGCCTTTCATGGGTAGCAAAGGGCATTTGCTCCAAGCTGTACCACAGTTCTGCAGTCTGCCTGCCCTTATGTCTACTTCTAATAGACATTAGAAATAGATCTGTAAATCTGTATGCTGATTCAGCCCACATGTTATGGCTTGTGTGTGTATTAGCTAACTGTACCTGGAACTGTCTGCTTTCAGTACTCCAGTGGCAGTAGATTTCTGTTCAGCTCCATGTTTTCTGGATTAGGACTTGCTGTGGTCTCAGAAGACAGCATTTATTATGTACTTGGAGTCACGTTGGTCATCAGTGCTGGATGCAACACAGAGAACAGGGTGTTCCGACAGAGCTGCGCTGTTCAGCTGAAGCCAGAGTGGTGTGTGCTCAGATAAGAGCCACTTGGTACTGATGCACAAGGAGAACCCACAGGGAGGTTTCTACAAGCTGCCATTTGGCCAGTCTCCTTAATTTGAAAGACTTGGACACGTACCTGGAAACATCTGAATTGCAAATGGTTAATTATTGCTGGTGGAAAATGATTATCACTTGATTAACATTAGTTACATTTTAACCTCCTTCACTACTTATGTGAAGTCAGCATACCGTTATCTAATCCCCAGTCGATGAAGGGTGAAATAACAATCTTAACTCTGCCCCAAAACAGTTCATATCAGGGAGCAAAGCATCAATCTTTTAAAATCGTGAAAGTTGGGACCAGATGGGAAAGATCAGGGCATCGCTATTCCCAGACACGTACTTTGTGATTGCTGCACCAAACCGCTATGCTTTGGAGCTGGAAGGCAGGATCCTGCAATAAGGGCCATTAAATACTGTGAGAAAAACACATCGGGAAGCCCTAAAGACCCTGCATGTCCTCCATCATTCAAGACCATGGGTGGTCCTTGGTTACTGTCCAGATACACTCTCTGAACTTCAGATTATGCAGACTGTATGGTGGGTGCGTGTGCTTCTCTCTGAGAGAGGTTTATCTTTGAGTTAAGGAAAGGGCTGACAGGGGTGAGTATGGCTTATGAGAGCTTCAGTAAGGGTCCATTCACATTGTGGGGTGATTTGTAGATTGGAGAAGACCTGGGGCTTCTTGCAGCTTTCCTGTTCCCTTTAGGTGTGATAAGCCGGGTTTTTTTGCATTGCCTTGGCCTGCAAATACTGTGGGCTTTAGTGAACACCCTGATGCCTCCTCTTCTCAGGTGAGTTTCCGTTTGTTTTTGCACATTACTGCTGCTCCCTGCCAGGGTAAGAGCTTTCCCTGAAATCCTCCAGATGGCAGATACAACAACAAAACCAGAGTGGCGGGCAGAGAACCCTCCTTTCCTACCCCATGTAGGCATCTGGTGCCAATCATACGGAGTTGTGCCCAGGTTATTGAGGGGACACTGTTTGGTGCCTTTCTGGCAAGAGAGCCTGAATTCACCTCGGAAGCATCACTAGGGAGCTGGTTCTTTGCTTGGTGTGTCTAGCTGCTATGTACATACAGCTCTGAAACTTCCCTGTGTGAGAGTTTTACAGCCTTCAGTGTGGGTAGAGGTAGGCAGCATTCAGGTCCTTGGGCAACCCTGGTTCATTCCCAGTGCATTCTTTGTACTTCTGTCTGGATTGCTGGGGCAGCTGTCGAAGTATCATGAATCTTCTGGCAAACATGAGTTTGCACACACACGCACCCCCCCCCCCGCCGTTGCACTCTTACACCGCTCACAGGTCCTACTCCACCTTATGTGCTTAGCAGATGAATTTCTATACGGCCTCCTCTCACCACCACATCCCTCTGCAAGGGTGTGTGCCTCACACACTAATCAGGCCCACCTTACCAGTGACCAACAAAGTCATTTTTTTTGTATTCACATTCAGATTTATCTTGCATTGCTCTCCCCAAAGACACCCTAATTGAGAGGGGAAGAGAGCACCAGCAACAAATCTTTTGTTGACAACTAGCAAGCAATGGGTTCGTGCTTAGATGGAGGTTTATTAGATGGCTGAGGAAAAAGATCCCTCACTGAATGCTCTCCAATCCTCAACCTTCATCTTCTAAGGCTTGCCTTTTTTCTTCCCATGTTTGTCCTCCAACGCTTTCTGCAGGTTAAGATTTAGGGCATTTTTCTGATGCCATTTCCCTGTAAAGAAGGCAAATCATAGTTCAGTTACAGCTTCCCTTCTAATGCTATTATCCCTCGAGGATTTTTCTAGCTGTAGAGCTCCTCTCTTGTGAAAATGCAAATTTCTAGTCCCCCCGCACCTTTGCCCAAACCCATCCATTGTCTTCAGCAGAAGCAGCACCCATCTCAGTAATTCAGCAATGTACTTTTCCTGACAGAAGCCATACCTAGCTCATCAGTCCTCCTTCCGTGCCAATTCTTGGGATCCCTGACTGCCTTCTGAATTATATCAGGGGTGTAGGAATCTTTCATCAAGCTTCGGCTTTCCAGTGGGCCACCTGCAAGGAACAGCAAATAAGGAACCATACGCAGAGATCACCCTACTGCAGTCCTGGAATTGACCAGGGGAGCAACACCAGCACTTTCAAGGGCTCAAGAAAAGGCATGTGTTGACTGCAATACCTTTGATCAGGTGTGTGGCTAGGTGCTGAATCAATAGCTTCATCATCACCTAGGAGGGAGCTTGTGTTTGCCAATTTATCTGCTTTTCATCCTCAAGTATGAAACACATGCAGAGGGTGCCACAAGGTATCATCTTTATTTGTATACCAGTGCCCTTTCTTTAGTCAAATCCCCACTTACCTCCTGTCAAATCCCCTCATTCATGTGAGATGACTCCTATTCAGCAGCACAGCTCCACAAAAAGCACCGTCTTACCACTCCAAGCCTTCCTGAGCTCCTTTTCTGCTACGATACTTAACAAACAGTTCCAGACTGTGACTTCTTTTTTTATCCCCTCTTGACTTTCAGCCATTTGAGGGGGCTTTATTTTAAACTTTCATCCTTTCTTATTCACCTTCCTTTTTATTGTACCCTTTCCTTGATAATAACAATTTTGAGCTCCCTGGGGAAAGATGTCCTTCCTTTCTGTGTGACTGTACAAACCCAGGACAATGCAGTCTTTAATACCTAGCAAGATCTTGTGATGGAACGTACTGTATAAGGAAAAGAAATCTGTCTCATGCTGGTACATGAGAAACTGAAGTGAGAGACAATTATTTCAGAGTTTCTTGCATATGATGGTAACAAGAATGGGACGAATGCTTAGTGCCCAAGGTTTGTTTAGATGGAGGGATCCCTGGGGACCTTGGAAACAGAGGTTTGGGGAAGACATTTCAAAGCCCCACATCTCTAAAGATCTTGAAGAGAAATAATGTCAGTATTGGAGCTGGAGGTAACTTGGGACTGGAGATGACAGGGGATATTGAATTGCAGATGGTGTCCATTTGGACAGCTCTGAACATGGAGGACAGGGGTCATGATACACCTTCACTTTTCACACCCTGGGAAAAAAAGAGTGAAAGAAGAGAAAAGAAAGGGATAGAATACATAGAAAGGGAGGCTCTAGCTTTCATTTCCTCAAGCACTGCAGCCTGGAAAAGCAATGACTGTGGATAGAAGGAATAAGAGGGGAAAGTGAGGGTCACCTACAGTCAGATCTCTACCCAAAGCAGTGTGGCTGCCCTGAGGCCAGGCAAAGTGTGGATGGAACCAGCTTGAAGGTCAGGCATAGGTATGTGTGTCCCCTCACCTTGGAAGATATTTGACCTCAGGTTAAAGCCCAGCTGGTTGCAATCAGCAAAAGATGTAGAGTTCAGGGAGCTGTTTAGCATTTCAGTACGGTCGCTGAGTCTTTTCTGTCCCATGATTAATGCTGCCTTGCACAGAGCTCGCCGTTCCTGAAAACACGAACAACAAGGAACCACTGTCAGCCCACGTTCCCTAAGTGCAGCAAACTCCTGGCATTTCCACCCCTGCATAGGTCTTTGAGCTGTGACTAATCCCTGGGACCTGGATCTGTCCTTGAGTCTTCCTCAGCGGCTTCTGTAGGCATTGTAATTGCATAGGACAACTGGGACTGGTAAAAAAGAAGGGAATTAGAAAGTGATGATGGTGTTGGGCCCTGGACCGGGTCCTGGTACCACATTGTTTTGCCTTGCTGAGTTGGGACTCTGCCTGGCTACAGGAACTTTATAAATGAAAGGGGGGTGGAAAAACAAAATTAAAAAAGAGATGGGAAAGGCTGTCTGTAGAATGTGTCGCTGCCCCTTAGTGTGAAGCCCAAATCCATCCCTCTACACATCTTCTAGAAACTGCTAATATCCCACCCACTCAGCCCCCTACTACACCATAAAAACAGCCTTCAACCTGCCACAAAGGAGACATGAAATGGCTTCCTCCAATACCTCTTCATCGCTGGTAAGTTCAACTGCACTGGCAAATTTATATTTGCTGTTAGCATGGATCAAGCTGTTCCTCTTCTCCAGAAGGAGCTTCCATTCTGCTTTCATATCTGGCCCTAACGATGCTAAGGACTCTTTGGCACTTAATCTGCTGCAGGTCTCCTTGGCTTTTTCATAGCTGGCTTTGATGGTCTTCCAGGAAGATCCAGGCTCTCTAGACCCCAGTGTTTGGCACTGGCTTGCTACTGGTTCTTTGGCATATGAGGCGGATTTGGTGCCCTCTGCCTCCCTCTGCCTGGATATTGCAGACAGGCGGTAAGTGCTGTTCCTCCCTCTTGGCTCATGCCCCGCTGTTGGTTCTTTGGTGGCAGAAGTATCTTCCCTTTCCTCTTCAAATCTTCTTGAATGAAGACCCTGCGTGGAGGGAGTTTGAGCCTGGAGACTCTGTTTTCTCTGTCTTTTAGTCTGAACACCCTTTGCAGAAGGAGATGCCTGGGATTTAATAGATGTGGAGTTCTTTGCTGTTCCCTGAGCCACTGGGCCCTTGGAGATGTTCCAGGAGGCTCTGCTGGAGCTCCTTTGGGATGTTCTCTGTCTGCTGGGACATAGGCCTTCTGGAAGACACTCCTTTTTCCCTTTCTCAGGTTCCACTTAAAGACAAAAATAATAGCTCAATGAATTTGATACTGTTTCGATGACAGATGGTACCATAAATGGATCTGGAAACAACCACACATGTCATTGTGTCATTGTCAGATAAGAAAAGAAACAGTAAAAGTCTCAAAGAGGGAAAGAAAAGAGAAAATACCAACAACCCAGCAGCGTTATACCAATCTTCCTGCTGAACCAGGTGAAGGTTCCTTGAGGAGACTTAAATGCTCTTGAGAGATGAACATGCACAGAAGTGTGGAAGTAAAAATCCTGTGGTCAAACATGCACACAAAGGTCTGTGTTTTCTTACGTGTAGGGACCCCTCCAACCCATGATCACTCTCACACTCGTCAACACGTACTTATTGTCTCTGTGGCTCATCGGTATTTGCTGATGAGTTTACAGCACAGCAGTGGCTTATTTGTGCAGGAAGGTACTGAGACAAGTCCACCAGTGGAGGAAGACACGCTCAGGGTGGGAGGATTTTAACCCATCAGCCCATGGCACATGGGATCCCTGTCCAAGTAGTTTTCTCTCACAGAGGTAATGCAAATCTGGATGGCATGAAGGGAGGGAGGGAATGACACACAGCCTCACAAGCTGTACTGCAAAGCAAGCTCTGAAGGAGGGACAGCTTCTCTGCCATCTTGCTTACCTAAAGTACTGTTCGCCAGCACAGAGTCACTTTCTGCCACATCAGGTGTAGGGGAAGCTGGAACCTCTACCACATTCTTGGAAGAGAAACAAAAGCTGTGTCAGGCTTAGAGACGGGAAGGATGGGGATGGTGGCCCTGCTCATCTTTTGATGACATAGATTATTCTCACAAAAATGTATTATAAGCCTTCCCAGATCGAGATAGAGCTGTCCCTGCCTGCCTGCATGGTTGGTCCTACAATCCATGATCCTCTCAGATTAAAAAAGCACAGAAGTCCTGCAGGATTTCACATTAACAGCTCACATGGGACAGCCTGCCCAGGACATGGCCAAGCAGTGCCTCTGGGGAATACTGAGTTGCAAGAGTTTTCACAGGCAGTGGTGCAGACACAAGCCAAAACAGAAAAAAAGCTCAGTGAAAATCTCTTTTTTTATTCTGAAGCACTTAGAGATGTCAGACCTGTTGTGTTGTACAATTACAACATTTCCTTCCTTTGGTGCATTAAAGTAAGGGCAGAAAAACGGGGAGAGGAGGTGATAAACATAAAATGCCTGTGCGGTGCTGGCTATGCAAAGGAAGGGAGACAAGCTGGAGACAGGGCTTCTTCCCTGATTCTGGCACAGACTATCCCATTTTGCTTTGCTAGTCCTGCTGATGTGATTGATCCAACACCCAGTCTTTACAAACTGCCTCCTGCACTAGGAGGAAGCTCATGTCTTTCCTGCAGAGGGAATGTCTGTGTAACCCTCAGTTGTGTCCTGCTAATGGTCTGTGTTCCTCATCCCAGCAGGACCCTACAGGCTTAGCCCAGGTGAAACCTGTGATAGGTTACAACTGAAGCCATGGCCCACAGTGGTGAATATGGTAATTGTGAGCCTGCTGGCACTAGCAGCAGTACAAATGGGATCTGGATCAGGTAGGGATATATGCTTGCATTTGTCAAATTAGCTCATGACATGACATATATGCTTACCTTCTGCTCTTGAGGCGAGTTATTGGAATGAAGACACGATTGCTGACGGGGCAGGAAGCCTACTGCTTCAAAATTAACTCGCCAGGGCTGATGTGAACCAGCAGCTTGTGTTTTACACTGTGCCAGTACTTTGCAGCAGCATGTCTGGTACAATATTGGGATCCTGAAGCTGAAGCTACTGTATCAATCAGACTCCAGGAGCCACTGCTGTGTGCTCTGCAAATGTATTAAGAGACACAACCTCTCCCACAAAAAGAACAGGGCCACAAGAGATGAAGAGAGGAAGCCAGTCCTGGCTCACAGGGCAGGATCTGCTTCTTTCCTGTATCGCTTTTCATTCTTTTTAAAGAAGAGCCAAACATATACACATGATCAAAGTGCAGGAATCTGTGCTGCTAAATAAACTCTATGTTAACTCCCACCTCCTACTTAAGACAAAAACATGTTTGTTTGTTATTATTACTATATTCAGTGGAAAGAACTTTCCAGCCTGCTGTTGTAGAAATTCCTCCTCTCCCACTTCTTCCAATGAAGCAGAATTTCTGTGCAATGAGGCAATGGGCTCATTTCCCAAATCCCGTTCATTGATAACTTTCATTTCCCCAGTTCCTCCTGGACAAAATGACGCCGAAGCCTGCAATTGTTCCTACTTTCTAGTTTGTAACTGTATATGGTGTTATTACTTATTGTTCATTTTACTTCTGAGCCTGAAGGTCCAAAATCAAAGCACCACTCTGAGACTCCTACATCTTGATGCCAAGAAGGACTTTAAGGCCATGTGACCATCCTCCTGGATAACAGAAGCCACAGAACTATGTCTACTTATTCCTTTGCTAAGCCAATTTTGTGAGGAACAACAGATGACATACCAGAAAAGATGTATCTTGATCAAAGAGCTAAAAATGATTAAACCTCGATCTTTCTTTCTGAATTAAAAAAACCCCAAAAGTGTATGTTTAGCATAGCCTAACACTCTGACTTTCCTGACATGCAGCCACCAAGGGAGCCATCTTCCCTAGGCAGAAAATTAACCTCCTCAGACAGGCGCAGGCATTGGTATGCCATTCTCACCAGCCACCAGATGTGGTCAAGAATGGTCTCATATGCCTTCTACATCTGGCCGGGCCTCCAAAATTGAGGAGATTTCAGTGACTTTCCAGACCTGAGAAGCCCCATGGATGTCAAAATGACATTGGATCTTTTATCTTTTTTTTTTTTTTTTTTTTTAAAAAAAGAAAAGATCCAGGATTTAACAAGAGGCAAAGCCTCTTCCATAACTACCTCTCTCACCTGGTACATGATCCCTGATGTGGTGCCACAGTGATTTGTACAAGCAGGCAGGTCCTGCTGAAGTCCAGGTATGGAGGTGGGACGAAGGCTGAAGAGCAGAGACAGTTGCTAGGGAACAACCCTCTCTCTATCTATGAGCTGTGGTCTCCATGGGAACCAGAAGAAACATGGCAGAGATCAGGGTCATCCTGGCTGATTGAGAAAACAAACAAGGAGGCTCATGTCTCATGAAACACCTGTGCCCAGAAGTTCTCATCACATACATAGGATTTCTTGCAGACTTTCATAGCACAGTCACGATAATCAACAAGACTGTATTTCAGCAGAACTGGATCTTCTAGCGTCTCCAAATGCTTCACATGAGCTCACTGATCCCCATCAGAAAGGAAGGGGAAGGTGCCCCTGTTTTCCACAGTAGAGAAGGGGAGATGGTGGGCTGGCAAAAGGTCTTACATTGAGTCAATGACCGAACCACAGTTTGGCCCTCCTGTGTCCAGCACCCAGTGCTCTATTTTAGCCCCGGACTTTTCATCCATTCTGCTCCACCATAGACCTGAGCTCTCACCAGGCCACTGGAATTTCTGCAAGTCTCCAGGGAAGAGTGCAACTCTCCTTCATGTTGCAAAGCTGCTTCTCCCCCCCAGCACAAACAGGTCACAGGCAACAGAGAAGAATTAGAAATATTCACAGATGCATCATCTTAGAAATAGATTTTATTCATTGTGAGAAACCTGATCGATAGAAATCTACTGATCTTTCTTAGAAAAATTGGCAAAATGTAAATCAGCATGTTTTTTCTTTACTTCCACCTCCTCCCTTTCCCTGTACCCTGGGCTGGAGACAGCTGCTAGATCTCATTGCCCAAGAAACAACTCTCCCTCTAGGCCTTGTTGCGCTTCAACTCAGAGACCTTGTAGTGAGGCGGGGCACGGTGGAACCACTCTGACCAGGAACCATCATAAACAGCCACATCACGCTTGCCACACAGGTAGGCTGCCAAGGCAATGTGACATGCCGTGACACCTTTGCGGCACGTGGCTGTCAGTGGCTTTGAGAGATCCACTTTCTTCTCATGGAATATTTGTTGGATCTCCTCAATACTCTTCTCATGGCCAGTTTCTGTTAGGAATGAGTGGAAAGGTATGTTCACAGCACCAGGGATGTGACCAGATTCCAGCCCTGCAAGAGTGAACAAGAAAAGGAAACATGAGCAAGGAGACATTAACGTAGGTTTTGAAAGATACCTACAAAAGAGACATTAAAGAGACATCACTGCAGATACTCCCACTCTCTCCAAGATACTCATTTGTTTCAGGTGATGATGAAGATGCAAAGCAGTATTGGGCTAAAAAGAGGAGAACAAAGATCATTCAACTTTGCTGAAGTCAAAACTTCCAGAATATTTAGCAAACTACTTCCCCCCTGAAAGCAATGAGGTAGGAATCTGAAGAAGCCCTAGATGTGACAAGAATCAAAGAACCACCACAGAAAAGATCCTAACAAAGCCATTAAGGGGATCTGTGTAAAGAGAAATGCAGCAGTGCATTTCTCACCTTCCCCAAGTATGCGAGCAGTGTGTAGTGACACAGCTTTCAGAAGCAGGAAGTGTGGCTTGTATGTGGAATTTGTGAAAGTAGTTATCTGTTCACAGTTTATTCCCGTGTCACCTTAAAGTCATATTTCAGAAAAGTAAAGCAACCTTAAAGTCAGCCACATTACTGCTGAGGCAGCTATCCCAGGGCAATAGGATCAGAGAATTGAGATTAGATTTTGTACCACTTTTTGTCCACTCCATGGATGAAATCAGCATGGGTTCTGTTTTTCTATTGGTATAACTGACCACTTCAGGCAAGTTGAAAGTTGCATCTCAAGAACAAGGTCTTTAGAGAGAATCAGATATAAAAATATGATGGATAAGATTTTCATCACACCCTTGAAATTCAAACTCTGTCACTATAGGCTTAATCAAAGTCCATTACACTCAATGGAAGCTTTTCCACTGACTTTGAGAGGCTTTGGATCAACCCTCATTGGAGCAGGAAACATTATATATTACACTGAAAATGCATTTAAGGGTTTCTTGCTAGGTTTGAACTTCTAATGAGACAGCCCTGGGAAAGTCACATAAATAGTAATCTGTTTCACTAACAGCTTTCCACTTGCCTAAGTCATCAGGGTAACTGATCTCAGGAGATGGGAGATGTTGGGGCAGGGAACCTTTGTCAGAGTCAAATGATTAAAGTATACCTAGTCAGAGACTGACATCACACATCATAATGACACTGCAGTTTCATCAGTGATGTCATGACATGATGAGATATGTCATAAGGGGAAAACAGGGTTTTGGCAGGGTATTGAGGAGAGGATTTTTGCTCTGCTGGACAAAGAGTGAGACAACCAAAGCTGCCCTGAGTCAGCTTCACAAGATCCCTCCCTGTTCCAGATGGACCCTCTTTGTCTCTTGATTCATACCCCCTGCCTTAGAAATCTGGCACTGTTGCCTACTAGTCACCTCACGCATCCTTCAGAACTGTTTAGCATTACAGGGAGAAGTTGGGAGAAAAACTGCTGACTTCTGGAGGGACTAACATTTAAAAAAAAAAAAAAAGACAGTGTTCTGGACTGATGCTTTCACCACATTTTTTCCAGTTCCAGAAAACAACAGTTCATCACTTCAGTACAGAGATCTGCAAACCCCATGCTCATTAATAGTGTCTGTGTGACAGAAGGGAAATAAAAATAATACAAAAAATCAGTGTGAGATGAGTGTGAGAAAACCTTGTTTGTAGTTCTCAGACTGCAGAGCTGCTTACTGGAGAGAGTTACATGCCTGGGTTAAGCTACCACTTTCCCAGAGAGTCAATGGTCCTCACCCTGTCCTTTGGCAAGGGATTTCTGCAGGGCTCTGCTGCACTACTGGTGATCACCCCAATACAGACAAGTCTGTGAGCTGCAGAACAGCAGTCTCACACATCCTAGGGCACTGGGAAGTGTACTGAGATCAAGAAGTCCTGGGGGCTGAACTAGAAGGCCAAGCTCTTGCTCAAAGAAGCTTGCTGGGCCACCGATTCAGTTTTTAGGTGTCACAGGTCCCATGGTCATGATCGCTTTTCTAGACTGTTCACACATCTTAAAATAGGTAGGTTTGTACCCCTCTCTTATTGGAGACTGCCGTGACATACACTCACCGCCCTTAAACAACACTTCCAAGTCTCATTTTAGAGCATTTTTTACTCTGATCTATAGGGAGACTTCCTTGCTCCAGAGATTCAAGTCTGTTGGAGTCAGAGACCAGTGTTTGCACTCTGCGAGTGAAAGATGGGGAATTCTATAGAAACTGCATTTACTCATGTATGTGGGTGTTCAGCTTAAAGAAAGAGCTGACATTGCAGAACCACAATCCCTTGGACTGCCTAAGAAGTGCTCTTGAGTGGTTGAGGAAGTGTTATCAGCTCTCTCTCTGCTAGGACAAGAGCAGAGAAACACAGGACTGGAAGGCAAGGCTGGATGCAGCTGGGATCTGAACAGGGAAGAGGATACATCTGCTCCTGCCTCACATGACACAGAGCATACTCCACGCCAGATTCACACAGTCACCCTTAGAAACTCCAGGAAGGAGCCCTAGGATTACAGAGCCTGGCTCCCAGCTACTACAGTGATCACTTTATAGGCTCCCTCTCATAAAAGCACCCATCTCAGAACCAGTTTGGATTCTTGCCATGAAACTTCCCGCTGAGGCACCTCCTTGCTCATGTGAAGAGGAATGTTCATTTCCAACGTTAAATTCATCACAGTCAGTCCATACACCATTTATCCTTGAGCTAACATTGCCCTGCAGCTGAAATAGTTTTTCTCCCTTTCTGCTGTTGCTCCAACATACTGACAGCGAGCACTCAGCACTCCCAACAGCCTCATGCCCTTAGCCTGAACCCAGTAAGGGCTCGTTAGATACACTTTTCACTGCCTTGGCCACCCTAGAAACAGTTCTAGGTGACTGCCAGGCTTCTGGAAAAGGAAGTGGCATTTCCTAGCATCTCGATTGGTAGACAGGAGGTTAATAATTGCTGTTGTCAAGGCCAAATCGCATCTGAGGTTCTTGCACCCAACTAATTCATCCAAGTCTTATCTTCTTCTATTGCTTCCAAATGTGGGTCTTCAGCTTGTAACAGAAACATAAGCAATTACGTGTTTCGGGCTACTAAGCATCCAACCTTGCCCTCTGTAGTGTTATATTTCCTGTCACTTCTATCACTGCAGGTGGTACCTCACATAATACGCCCCATGTGATCATTTAAACCTTCCCAAGGCTGTGCCGGCAGCACATTCTAGTAGCAACTCCCTGTTTTCAGTGCCTCAATGATTCAAAAAAATATGAAATAAACATAGAAGTATAATGATTGGACCATGCTAGCAACTTCCAGCCCCACAGATCTGCTTTCAGCACAAGCTATTCTTATCTCCCTTATCTTCCTTTCAGTCAGTTTCTTGGGCATCTAACAGTACTTGTGCTATTTGCCCTCTTCTCACATTGAACTAATAATTGTCCCTCTAATATTACGTGAAAAGTATTAATGAAGTCCAAATGGAACAAGTCTACCTCGTAGGTGCTTCCAGTGGCTGGAAGAAAAGATCAGACATAACTTCCACGCATGCACGTTCCCATTTCTCTTATCTGGCAAATCAATTCTGTTGGCAAGGAAATAGAGCCCTTAGGTGTAGTGAAAGTTTACCAAGGTATTTTATTCAATTTTGCCTTCATTTCAAATGATTTTTCTTGAAGAGTTTTTTGAAAGCCTTCCAGTCTATCCATGTTACGATAATAGATCAACAGCTGCCTAGGTTGTGCTGTACCTCCTATCCTAAATACAAACACAAACTTTGCTAGTGTTTCTGTCCTACAGAACCATGCTCTGATTAAATTTATTAAATTCTTGCCTCATGGAGTTGTAATGTCACACGACTGATTTTTGACACATATTTGGGATGGTGATCATCTGCCTCACAAATCTGAGCACATGGATATCTTTTGGTTATACTCCCTCTTTAGAAATGATCATTTTTGCTTCTCTCCCCTTCTTCTTGCTACCCCTCCCCCTACTGTGCAGACTTATCCTCAGAAGAAAAAAAAAAAGTAGCATAGACTCAGTATAATTCTGAGGCTGTACACAAATAATCTTTCATCTGGAACCCCTGCTAACTGCATAGCAACCCTATTTACTCTTTCTCTCCTTGTTCTCTTTTTATTCACTTTGCTCCAGCAGTTTTTGTTATTTGTTTTAATTCCTTTTGCCAAGTCTCACTCAGCTTGGCTTCTGGCAATCCTCCCTCATAATTTGTAACCTGTAATATATTATCTTCTTCACTGCTTAATCCCCTTTTCCACATCTGTTAAGATTCTCTGCTTAAATATGTGGTTTTTTGTTGGCTATTTATCTAGCTATGACTACAGGCCCTTCTCTCTAGCCTTTCCCTTTGCGATGAAAGCTCCAGATGGAATTTCTTAATGTCAAAAAGATAAAAGATGTGCCTTGTCCACATTTAACTCCCCATGGTCTTGGAGCTGGCTGGCTGCAGACAGCTGTTCCTTTCCAAACGCCTCCTCTGTTGCCTCCTTTTTTATCTCTCTCTTCCATTCAAATTGTATGCCTCGGAAGGGACTATTAGTCATCTCACCTAATCTACCGTGAACTCATTGGAAGGAACATTTCAAGCTTGGTCCTGGCCAGCTCCCTGACAGTCCTCGCAGTCAGATCAATAGGCCTTTGCCACCAATGTCAAAATACTGTGTGCGTATACAGCCAGAAGAGTCAACTCTAAGAACCAGCAGGGCCATGGTGCTAATTCTGCAGGTGATGTTTGTCAACCTCGTCATGTGAATGGACAGCTTTGGTTTCTAGGTTCCTGTGGGTTGAGACAGACTTTATCAAAGTCTCTCACTCTCCATGTTGTGCCTTGAGTATTACTTCATGGTCAAAGTCCACGCCCAGCTGCAGACTCCACTTGGAGAAGAGAGGAAGAAGCAGCAACATTTCATTCTCACTCCCACCACCACTGAACATTCAAGTTGAGCAAAAGCTTTATATTTGGGGCAGGGAGGACTGAGAGCTGGGAAAATGGGCAAAACCTTAAGAGTTGTGTATGTGCAAGGGAGACAAGGACTACCCAAGGGCTGAGAATGAGAAGAAAAATAGTTGGAAGCTCATGAAATGATTTTGGGTTTGCTTTCTTTTTTTAGGTGATGGATTTCTTGTGTGGCAACTTTCCCCCGTTCTCAGGTGTCTGCAAAAGAATTCAGAAATTCACAACTTTTCTGTATGCATTTCTTCAGCTGTAATTCTTGTTCCTCAGTTTTCAGTGCCCAATGCTCAGAGAGAGTCAGCACTGATAACCATCATGTAATTATTTTTATCATCTGCCCTTGGATTGCTTGGGATTGTCAGTTCAGGCTGGTTCCATAGACCTGCACCCTACAGTGCCTGAGTAAACAGGACCTTGCAGAACCTGGTTGGGCCACTGCTGAATCACAGCTAGCGAGCAGGCCTGAATTGCTAGTTCCTCCAGAAACACAGCACTGTGCAGGGACACCTTTAACCACTCAGTGCATAGGTCAGGGCTGCACATCTGATGGGCTTATGCTGTACACCATGCATGAACATCCAAGCTTTTTCATCCAAAGCAATATCTGCATTTAAGACCTATGAGACCTGGCTTATAGGAACGCTGTCCATTTTTCTCCACCCTGGCAACCTGGGTAAACCTCTCCCAGCAACTAAAAATTAGCCACATATTATGGCTTATCTTAAACGCTACAGAGGTCCAAATCCCAGCAAGGTAGCTGCTGCATAAAAATAAAACAGGGAAAACTAATTCTTACCACAAGGAACTGAAAAACTAAAGAGGCAAAAGAGTCAGCTGAAATTAGCCTCTTCTAGAGATGGAGTTCATGGAACTGGAGAGATTAATTGACTTAATTAGAAAGTCAAGAGCTGAGGCAATAATTAAACTGAAATCACCTGAGAATGCAGCAAGTTCCTTAACCTCAAGACCATTCTTCTTCTCTAAATTGCAGGCAACGTTTCCCCTCCCTGATTGGATGACCTCTGTAGTTAATCAGCATTGATTTCAAATTGCTCTGTTAGGTGTTAGTGCTGCCTTTTACCCACTGCTGGCTGTAGCCTGGTTCAGAAGGCTGTCAAGCTCCTGTGGAATGAGCAGCTGCAGCTGGAGTGCTTATCCTGTTGGATCTGCTGTGGGAAGCAAAACTGGACCACCACAAATAAACTGTTCCATGCTGACTCATTTCAAAGGAAAAATCTGTTTTCAAGATGCTGTCACGGACTGCAGTATTTGTCACCTGGTGACAACTCCCACTTTGGGAAAGAGAATGCGAAATCCACCAGCTCCCAGCGAGGAGCGTTTTATTCATGTCTTGAGGTTAAAATTCAACCTTCACTTTGACGGGCTGCAGTAGGCGAAGAAACAGAATGAGTGATAAGTTTAACTCCCCCTCTCTCCCTGCAACAGCCTCCTCTGTCACTCCCGTTACCCCTCTCACCTTCTGCATTGTCTTGCACAGGTCGAGTGTGTTTGGGGGGGTTCACTGTAGACACTTATGCGAACCACGTGTACAGAGACATTTACAGCCAAATGCTCCTGAGGTTCAGATGTGGGAATTTATTTCAGGACACGGTGTCACACTCAATAGCTGTACAGCAGCACACACATAAGAAAACAGCCAGAACAGAATGACAACCAACCTGCAAGGCAGCAGTACAGCACTGCCTCAGGACTGCAGAAGCCTACTGCACACCCACTCCTGCAGCGTGGATTTCGACTCAGACCCAACAACTGTTGCTGAGCTTTTCTGTGCATTGTTTTTGAAATCCTGCATTTCTTTTTAAACCATTTCTGTGATTCCCTTTTGGAGGAGAGGTTATTCTGGGATATACCAAGGCTTAAATTACACAGTAAGGGCCTCCTTTAACAACCAACTTGAATTTCATTCCAGGCACATTGCTGTACCAGCTGTCCCCACTGCACAGGACTTCTCTCACCCCTGCTGCTTACGTGTCCAGTGTTTGACTGAGGTAACAAAATCAATTTTTGGTCCTGTTACTTGGGGCATTCAAAAGAGAGAGGTTGACAGCCCATACCTTCGGGAAGGGTTTGGGGCTTTTCTTACTTAAGCTTGTTAGATTTAATGGCAGAGAGCAAAAGGACAAAGATCAGCTCAAGCAAGTTCTCTTATTTGCTGGGAACCAGAGCAAGAACAAAAATGTCCCTTGGGTTACTGTATTGCCTAAAACCTGGGCTTTTGCTGGTGCATTCATTATGGTGAGAGGTACCTGTATGAATGCTGATAGTTTCTGTGTGTCTGCTAGTGTTAGATAGGACCCTGAACAAACTCTGGAGAGCTCACACCTCCTGTGTTTGCATTCTGTCTGATTAACTTCTGCAGGGTGTGGGATGGGAGATCCTGGAGCCAACTGACTGGAGACCTTTTCTGCTATTTCCTCCTGCAGCTTTACAACCAACTACAAGAAAAGCATTCTGTGAGGGCACTGGGATTCGAATGCTCAATTGCGGATCCCTTAAGGTAAATCAGCGAGTTAGGCTGAGGCATGCCAGTGCATTAGGAAAATCTGTTTGCTGGCTGGAAGGAATTGTTACACCTGGACTAGTATCGACACTCATCCCGCTCTGGCGCAGGGGGCAGGTGTCGTTCCTACCTCCATTACCTTGGTCCAGTTCGGTCCCCCGGAACCGGCCCTCGGGGCGGGAATCCACCACCTGGAACCGCAGGGACCCCACATTCTGCATCATCTCCTCGAAGGTCTTCAGCAGGGTCGTGTTCAGCTTGGCCTTAAAGACAGCCGGGGCGGGCTGGCTGACCTCTGCTGTGACGGGGTGGCCCTCCTTCACCCAGTTGTTGAAGCCGCCGTTCAGCACGGAGACCTCCTTGTGCCCGAAGGCCCGGAACATCCACCAGGCGCGGGGGGCGTAGAAGGTGCCCAGCTCGTCCCCGTCATACACCACCACGTGGGTGTCATTGCTGACCCCCAGGCGCCCCACGTAGTCGGCAAAGTGGGACTCACTGGGCAGCATAAAGTCGTAGGGGGAGGACTGGTCCCGGCACTCCTCAATGTCAAAGAAGGACGCCCCGGGGATGTGCCTCTCCTTGAATTCCTGCCGGGCGTTTCGTTTCTGCGGCGGGTACCAGGAGGCGTCCAGTACCCGCAGGCTCGTCCCCACCCGCCCGGCCCGCACGGCCTCCGAGAGCCATTTGGCGGTGACCAGCGCCCTGCCGAGCACGTTCGGCGCCATCTCGGAGGGCCGAGGCCGGGAGGGGGCGCCGCCGGTGGGTACACACACACACACACAAAATGGCGGCGGCGGGGGGACGCGGGCCGGGAGGCGCGGCCCGAGGGGGCGGTGCGGAGGCGGGCGGCACCGCCATGGACCGGCCCGCTGGGAGGGGGGCTCCCGTCCCCCGGCGGCGGCCATGGCTGGCGGGTACTGAGGGCGGGTGCTGCTCGGCTGAGGCCCACCACGGAGGTACGGGGCGGCGTGGCGGGCCGGCCCCGCTCCTTCCTCCGCTGCTGCGCGGAGGGAACCGCGGCCCCGCCGGGGCTGGGGGTATCCGGGGCGGGAGGGGTCGCAGGGGGAGGCAGCGGTGGTCCAGCCTGCGTGAGGGGCGCCAGGGCCCCGGTAAGGCCTCGGCTGGAGATGGGCTGCGGGGCGGTGAGAGCGGTGGGGCAGAGCCCTCCTCGTCGTGGGGCCATGCCTCACCCCGGGGCACTCGGTCCCTTCCGCTCAGGGTCCCTGGGGCTGGCTCTCTCCCCTCTTGCTGCTGTCAGTGCTGGCTGGTGGTCGCTGGAGGTGGAGGGGCCAGGTGGGCTACGGGGGGCTGGGCGCAGGGCAGGACTGTGCCATGGCTGTCCCGCTCGGGGCAGGGTTTGGGCTGAGCTCTGTGAAACTTTTATTTTCAGGGCTGGAGCATTTCAAACCTCTCACTGTAGGCTTAGCCAGCACCTCAGCGCAGACACAGGTCTTTGGTCCCAAAATGCATCTTTGTCCAGTCTCTTTTTGTAAGGCTGGCCTCTAATTTGCGACTTTCTTCCTTGTGCAGTCAGGTGGATTCAGGCAGACCCCAGGAATCGGGTAATCTCAGCCAGGACTCAGGAGAAATGTCGCAACAACTCCTCTACCGTGCTCTGGTGTCTGCAAAATGGCTTTCAGAAGCCATCAAGTCCCAGCAAGCTGGTCTGGCCTTGAGAATTGTGGATGCATCCTGGTATTTGCCGAAGATGAAGCGTGACCCAAAGCGGGAATTTGAGGAGCGCCATATCCCTGGTGCAGTTTTCTTTGACATTGACCATTGCAGCGACCGTACTTCACCTTACGATCATATGCTGCCCAAGGCTGATGACTTTGCTGAGTATGTGGGGAAGCTGGGTGTGGGGAATGATTCCCATGTTGTGGTGTATGATGGCAGCGACCAAGGTCTCTTCTCAGCGCCCCGGGTGTGGTGGATGTTCCGGGCCTTCGGACATGAAGCTGTCTCCCTTCTGGATGGTGGCCTGAAGAACTGGCAGCGAGAAGGGAATGCGCTGAGCTCTGGGAAAAGCCAGGTAGCTCCCTCCGAGTTCCACGCCTCCTTGGAGAAGTCACTGGTGAAAACGTATGAGGACGTCTTAGATAACTTGGATTCCCACCGCTTCCAACTAGTGGATGCACGCGCTGCAGGACGGTTCCGGGGAGTAGAGCCAGAGCCCCGAGATGGTAATGTGCCTCCTGAGATACTGGCATAATAAAAAGGGGCTTCATTTAAGGTGCCCATGAGTTTGACCCCTGTAGAGGTAATGAAGGGAAATGTGGTTGTCCTTTATGGGATGGGACTTGAAGCAGTGTATCCACCTGTCCTCCTCTCCTTTTAACTAGCAAGTGCTGCTCTTTGAAAATTCAGGAGTAGGGAAGCTGTGTATTTTTTTTCTCCTGAGGGGCACTGGGGTGAGGAACGTAGCTTTCATATACCTCAAAGATATTGGTCTCTTCATGTACTGGTGCTACTCTTCCCCTCAGAAGGGCCTGTGGAGGTGCTTCAGTCAGTGCCTCATCAGAGTGGGTTGCTCTGATGTGGGGAAGATGTGGGGGGAACTGGGAGGAAGAACAGAACTTGACAGGATTGTGTCCATGTGGTAACCTGAAGATTAGAGCCATCCTTCCTGAGTGTCATGGTTTAACCTCAGTTGGCAACTGAGCACCACACAGCCACTTGCTCACTCCCCCCCACCCGGTGAGAAGGGGGAGAGAATTCAAAGAGTAGAAGTGAGAAAACTCGTGGGTTGAGATAAAAACAGTTTAATAATTGAAATAAAATAATAATAATAATAATATACAAAACAAGTGATGCACAATGCAGTTGCTCACCACCCACCGACCGATGCCCAGCCAGTCCCTGAGCAGTGGCCCCCCCGGCCAGCTTTCCCCCAGTTCATGTACTGAGCATGACGTCACATGGTATGGAATATCCCTTCGGCCAGTTTGGGTCAGCTGTCTTGGTTGTGCCCCCTCCCAGCTTCTTGTGCACCTCCAGCCTTCTCAGTCGGTAGAGCATGGGAAGCTGAAAAGTCCTTGACTGGTGTAAGCACTGCTTAGCAACAACTAAAACATCGGTGCGTTATCAACATTGTTCTCATCCTAAATCCAAAACACAGCATTGTACCAGCTACTAGGAAGGAAATTAGCTCTATCCTTGCCAAAACCAGGACACTGAGTAATTAGTAATCTAGTAAAGCAAAGTTTAACAAAAATAAATGTATTTGTTTTAACAAAATACACTAAACAATAAATATTCCTCCCAGTGAAACAGAGAACGGGTTTTGCAATGGATTTATCGCAGACAATAGAGGTTAATTCCTATCTGTATTGCTTTTCCTCCAGGAATTGAGCCTGGTCATGTCCCTGGATCGATGAACATCCCCTTCACCGATTTCCTCACAGAGTCTGGCTTAGAGAAGACCCCTGAGCAGATCCGCAGTCTGTTCCAGGAGAAGAAGGTGGACCTCTTAAAGCCGATGGTAGCCACGTGTGGCTCTGGTGTCACTGCCTGCCACGTGGCTCTGGGGGCATACCTCTGTGGCAAACCAGATGTCGCGGTATATGATGGGGCCTGGGTGGAATGGTACATGCGGGCACAGCCGGAAAACATTATTTCTGAGGGAAAGGGGAAGACAGTGTAATAAGCTGCTTCGTCTCCCACTTGTGCTGATAATTTGCCTTGAAACAGGATTTGGAAAAGATGGGTTTAGCATTCCTGGTTAAGTGTCTTGAGGTGAAGGTGTTGGGTAACAAGTACAGGCACATGGTGCTTTGGCACTTTCTCCTTAGCCTACTGCTGCTGCTTCAGAACATAAAGATGAGCTGGGCAGCCAGCTCTAGGTGACCCTGCTTGAGCAGGTAGGGTGAACCAGATGTCCTCCCAAGGTCACTTCCAACCTCAGCCGTTCTGTGATTCTGTGACCTTTTTACTGATGGAAGGGAGAGAGTGCTGGTGGCAGCATGGGGAAGTAATTGAGTCAAGCCAAGCTCATGACTCGGGACATTCCACCATGTTCACTCACAGGATGGTCATACTTGTATAACTGTGCCTCATGATCCTGCTCTCTGCCTCTGTCCTAGAAGCCATCCGTGCACTTTATGGCCATTTTGAGTGCAAAACTTCGGGGAAAGACATAGCTGTTAAAGGAGCAAATATGGCTTCCAGGTTGGCACTTAGGTTAGAGACTTGATTTGGATTTCTTAGTCTACAGCACTTCTTCTTGCACTTGGACTCTAACTGCAATGTGTACTTAGCCAGTTTTGTACCCCCATGGTCCAAAATCCCCCTTGGGAAAAATAAAAGATTCTGAGATTAAAAAAGGGTAAATAAACGTGTTTCAAGGTCTTTCTGCTGAATGGAACTTATGCGAGTGTTGCTTGGGTGATTCCTTTTCAGGAACTATTTTTATGGGATCCCTTTGTCTTGATTCAAATGAGATGTTTCCTTCTCTCCATGAGTAGAACTATGTCTCTTAGCCTCAACAAGCTCTTTGGCCTAGGAAATACAATGGCATGCCTCTCTCTTGGGAATTTTCACCATCTTCCTCCTTCCAGTCCTTGTCCATTTGCTTTTTGGCCTAAAACTCCATGTCAGTCACAGCTCTGTTCTTCAGAGACTGGATGTCAGCTCACATGGTGAAAATTGGACTGCATGGGTGTTTCCATTCTTTCTATGAGACTTACTATGTAATCTTAAAAAACTTAGGGGAACTGAGACCTACAGAGGAATAGCCCACAATGGCACGTATTTTTCCTCAAGACCATTGTCCTATATCTGAGAGTTGAAATCCTCCCAGGTATCCCTGACAATGTTCAAGAATTTGTTCTCTTCTAGGATTTTCTCTTCTAAAAAAAAAAAGAAAGCCTGCACCTATTCTGGCCCACTGGTAACTTAGAAAGTTAATGAGGCAGGTTCTGCTCTTGGGCTTGCAGCAACAGATACCTGTGGACATCAGGATAATGGGGTCATCCTTTCTAGGGGATGCTATGGATGCTTACGGTCACAGATTTGCAGGGTCCCCTCCTCGGCACTAAATACAAAGGCTGGATCCTTTCCTATTGGAGAGTGTTTATTCTTTGCATTTCCTTTGGCCTCTGTTGGCTGCAGCCCTGGCTTCTTCCTGGGCTTGGCTTGCATGGACACAAGCTCCATTTCTGCTCACCTCCTGTGGAGCTAGAGTTTCACTGTCCAGATGATTTCTTCCTCTGTCCTCTCCACCCACACATACAGCCTGACCCTTCTTTCCACCTGTTTCCAGTGACTGAAAGCATTCAATTTCCCTACTAACAGTCTAACAGCCTAGCTCTTCAGGGACTTGGGGCTGGCCTTACAGCAAGTGCTGAGCATACAGAGTGCACAGGGGTCTGAAATGATTGACCCTTTAGTAGGCGGTGCAAGACACAGATCTGGATAAAACAATAAACCTTTATATTTGCCAGCTTCCGTTTAGTTCTTTGGGCTTAGACTTCCCAAAAGGGCTTCCTTTGCAGGTTACAGCATGCTCTGCAAATTGTTAAGACTTTCGGTTCTGGATCTAATTGATGGTTTAATTAATTTTCTTCTCCTTTCTGGTAGGGAAAGGTTTCCTACTCTCATGCTTTATGAATTGCCCGACCCAGGTAATCACTGTGTTTTTAAAGGCTGGTAGCAACACCTTCCTTAATCCCAAGTGGGTTAATTTTCTAGCAACTGTTTCCTGCAGGGGAAAGGAAGAACTAGTCAGCATGTCATCCAGGACATCTGATTGCAGTCTGTAACTGAGGGCATTAAAAAAACCTAAAACTTTTTAAGCTGAAGTATGGTGTTGATGTGAAAACAAAAGGATAAGCACTGGCTGGGGTGACTGGCTGGGAACAGCAAGCGTTGCTTAAACTCTCTGTGGAGGGGCCTCCTAATCTGAGCAACAGGGGTGTTGCTTTTTAAGACGCTTTAACTTAAAGATATTTGTACAGTGTTTTCTACTATGGGATCTTACAGCAGGATCTGGCTTGTGACATCTTTTTAGTTCAGGATTTCTAGCTTCTCTCACCATCAGCCAAGCTAAGAGGCTTTCACGGGGTGGGTCATTAAGATTTAATACCCTGGGTGTGGCTGAGAGGTTGGGCTGCTTTTGTCAATATGTGGCCAGGCCCCTATGTACAAACAGGAGTGCTGTGCCTGCTCTGTTTCTCCAGAAAAATTTAGTTATTGGAGAGAAAATTGACATACTCTTTCAGACTTTGTTAGTCATTTCCAATGGATGCAGGGGGCTGGCTTTTGGTCTTGTCTTTCCAGAACATTCGGCAATGCAGCTTAAGCGCTGTGTTCCTTTTTTCCCACTGACCCCAGCAGTCCCTGGGGTCAGTGGGAATCTCTCTGCTTCCTCTTGAGACTGAGCTGCTTTTCTCTGTCCCGTGTGTCACAGGGAGGTGTCTGGTGCAGCCCAACCATCCACCTGGAGATCACAAACTGAGTGAAAGATTTCCTTCTCCCATTCTCTATATTTTGACTGTGTGGCTCGATGACATCCAGCAGGGCTCTTCCACCACTCTGGTATGTGTGCCAAGGTTGGCAGTACTTAACTGCCCTTCTTCTGGCTGGGTTTTGAACCACAAAATCTCAGCGGTTCTTCAGTTTCCCAGCTTTTGGCAAATCTTTTACCAGATGCTTAGCTTTGCCTTGATTTCCCCACAGAGAAGAAATGGAGAACTTCCTCCCCACAATAAGATATTTTGTCTTTCTGGGGTATGGCCTGTTACATCATATCTCAAAAAACTGTCCAAGAGTGTCTTCTGATATTCTCCCTCCTTTTAGCTGAGATCTGTTCTCACGCTGCAGGCAAAGCACTGGGAACAGCCCTGATGTAGGAATAGGGTCACATTGACCTGTGGCTAACTTAAGACTGGAGCTTTTACAGCTCTCTATATAAATTTGAGAATCCCAGGCCAGCATGTAAACTCTTTATTGGTTTATTGGTGTATTTTACTCTCCGTAATACTTTGTCCTGAAGCAGTTTTGGACTCTGTGAAAAAGTCTGGTCAATGATTCTCCAACAGTAATCCCACAGTCCCTTGTTCCTCATATGTCTCCTTTGTCTCCTGCCTTCCTCTTCCTTCCCTACCGCTGCCTAGCAGTCAGGTTGCACTATTTCACACTTCATTTCCCAGCGAACCTTTTGTTCCCCTGCAAACTTTCCCAAATCAGCCCTTCTTCTGCCAGCACTGCTGTCCCTTCCCACTAACAACCACTGCACGAGCAATGGTAATCATCATTACCTGCAGACGCTTTTCTTGTTCCTCCTGTCTGTCCTGGTCCCAGCTCACAACCACGTGCTAAGTGACTCTTTTCTCTCCTCCTCCTAGCCCTCTTCCAGCAGAGGTGCTACGTGATGCACACACACACACACAGACTTTACACACTATTTTGAATGCAGGTACATTGGTCACAGACCACATGAAGCACAAGGAGCTGGAGAAAGATTAGCTCACCTGCATGCCATGGGACCTTTCTTTTCCAGCTCCGATATGCCTGGCTCAGCTGGTGGTCAAGCTGGGCTCTTTTGGCTACGAGTGAACTGCCTTCCTCCCTCCCCCAAGTCCAGTGTAGGGAGTTTTCTTTTCCCAGTTCACTGTTGGCTTAATGGCAAATGTCAGAGCATTACTTGTCCTCCCCTCCCCACTTCCTATAGAGAAGAGAGAGGAGATGGTTTCTTCTCCAGTGCCTCATGCCACAGTGTATTCATTAACTAAATGATCACACAAGTTTAATCCCAGACGTGTGTTCCCAGCCTGCCAGAGTGGTGACACTGTCTGTGCCAACACACAGTGATCCCTGCTCCCATTGATGCTCCACAATGCAACAATTCCCTAAGAGCAGCTCTGCAGTGTCAGTGATGCATCGAACGCCATGTACCCAGCTGACTCGTCAGGCTGCAACGTATGTGCAGAGTGCTGCAGTGTGTGTAGCTTTCTGCAGGTTTGGCCTGCTGGCTGCTGAACCGAGAAACTCTCAGTTTACCCCCTGCTCTGTTTTCCTCAGCTCTTGCCATCACCTATCTACCCTGTGGCTGCCCAGCTTTTCCTTCCCCCAGTCTATCTGTGCAATTGTCCCCATGATCAACTGGGTACTCAGCAGGGCTGTACGGCGTTACAGAGTCACACTGCCCTGTGTAAGCTCTTGCTTGCTGCTGTCTCTCTGTTTCTGTGCATGTGTTTTATATATAGTTATCATCAAAGCAGGAGGAACAGCTATTGGGTTACTTAAATTTATTTCTCCTCTGTTCTATTGTTTAATTTTAATGGACCTTAACGCGGGCATGCTAGTTGCATCTCAGAACTATATCTGGTGACGGTGTGCAAATCAGGCCTGTATTTAGCCCACACCACTGACTCATCATAGCATTTCAGTTGGTAACTCACCCCGGACTGATTTCTTCTTAAAGAGCATTTTCATGTACTATGGGGAATGCCCTGGCCTGGGGGTTTTCCAGTAAAATTTGTGCTGTATGTTGCAGAAAAGCAGGCTCTGGGGATGGGAGTGGTGTACCTTGACCTCTTCCCTTACTTATAGTATACCTCTTTAGATTTACCAACTAACCTTTCACACCATGGCCCTGGGGTGAGCAAGACTTGAAGTGCTGGCCACAGATGGAGGCTGGTATTGATGGAAGAAGGTGTGCTCTGAATACAGACTATTCCTGACCTGGGAGCAGCATTGGCATGGGAGAGCTTGGGGAAGAAGGCGTCGAAAACAAGAGGTTTGACCTAAAAAGGAGCAAGATTCTGAGGGGCTGTGAGAGGAGGAAAGGGAGACAGGGTGAACCCTTGATAGAAGAAGGAAGAAAACTAAGGCAGGGCAAGATTTCTTGGAGGGGCAGATAAGGGGCTATAGGCTGCCACCCAACTACTGCATTCATATCAGAGAGCCACAGTCCTCACCCTAATTCTCTGCTGGAGCTGCGGCCAGCACAGACAGGGTCCTGCATCCCTTGTACACCAGAGTGCAGGGCAGAGCTCTCAGGTTTGCCATGGTTTGACTCAGAGACAGAAGTAGGAGGGCAACAGTCCCACAGCCCAGAGCTGTGTTGCACTGTATGATGCTTCAGCTCAGGTCAGTGTTAGTCTGAGCATCTTTGATGCCCACCACTGCTCAGTGGAGACTGGTCCAAGGGCTGGGCACTAATTTGGGCCAAAGTCTGCTCCATACAGGTAGGCAAAAGTAATTTTTCATCCTCTCCCTATTATTGGTCACTCTGGTGCTGGCCAGCTCCTGATATAAATTAAAGGGGATCTAGAGTTATTTGAATTTACAACCTGCAGAAGCTGAATTGTTCCTGTGCTTAAATTAGCTGGAGGTCAGCAATCTTGAAACCTTTTCTGTGTTACCCTCTCTTCCCCTCCTCCCCTTTGCGCTCCTCCACAGAAGGAGCAAAGTACACACTTACACAGTCTTTGTGAAGGAAGTCCTGGGTGATTTGGGGGAAGGGTGATGCTGCCTTCACAGCCTGTAATGATAAAAGGGAGTGATCTGTAAGTAGAAGAAGAGGGAAGGACTAAAAGAAAAGGAATATAAGAAAGAGTAAAACATAATTTTTCTCTTTATCCATCCTCTTCCTCCAATAAACCCCCACCTCAAAAGATGCAAAGATCTAGGTGCAAGAACAATTAAGTGTCTGCAAGGCACCACGCTGTCTCTGCAGTGCTGCATTGCTCTGGCAAGGAAGAGCCAGAAAGTTGCTTAGGTGAAGGAAGGCTTTGGGCCACATTCGGGTGAAACATCAGCCTTTCCATTCTTAATATGCTCGAGCTACTGGCAAGCATGGCTGTGCTTAGGTGGGAGTGGGAAAAGCAGAGCTGCTGGAGAGAGAGCTCGTTCAGGTTGTGTCCATGCCAAGGAGTGCATTTGAACAGAGTCCCATGGGGCATGAGTTGCTGAGCTCCAGGCTCGGCCTGGCAGGAGCGAGTGGCAGAGGGAAGGCTAGATTCGGTACGGCAGGATTGGCACATCGGCCTCAGTGGGTGATGTGTGCCTGGGGCAGAGGTAAAACTCCACACAGAGCTAAGTTAAAATCTGAGCTCTCTGTTGCCCAGACACAAACAGGGATGGCAGGAGTACAGGGGAAGGACGCAGGGGGTCTCTATCTGGCATGGTTTGTGCTGGTAGGACAGCACTGGAGGGGGGGTTGCTGAGTCAGCGACTTTTCCGAGGTGGAAGAGAAATTATTTCTGCCCCCTGCCAGCACTTCACGCAGATCCAGGATACAGTTCCCAGAAATGTCCCTACATATGTTATCAAGAAGGCAACAGTCTGCACATTTTGCAGCAAGAACAGCGTGGCAACTGATGCAGCACTGAGCTGTAAGCCTGGGGTAATGGATCTCCTGACGGGAAAGCTGTGGAGTACAGTGCTGATGAGCTTTATCTGCTGACTGCCAGGGAGCAGGTTGTTCTTCCTGACTCTGAGGAAGCTTGCAGGCAAGAACCAGGACTGGAAGCCAGCAGACTACCCCCGCAGGGCTGGGGTCATGTAGTACAGTGCAGCCCCCTTCATTACAGCAGGGACAGCGGGCTGGGAAAACTACAGTTCCCAGCACCCTTTTGTGCATGTCCCTGCAAACTACAGTTCCCAGAACCTTTTAATGAGCCAGAGAGGATGTCTATGGAAATAAACGCCGACGATTTTTGCATAGCACCCTGCACCTCCGAAGTGGTGGCTGGCCCTTGGTTGGTGAAAACGGGAACAGGGGAAAAGCCAGGGCGCGTCAGCGCTGTGGAGCTGTGGTTTTGCCCACCCCTAATAGCCGCAGCGATAACCTCCAGCACAGAGCATCCTTCCTCCCCTCAGGACTCCCTTGGCGGTCACAGGGAGGACTCTGGCCCCCAAGAAACACAGCTGCTGCGGGAGGAGAGGCAGATAAACTACAGATCCCAGCATTCTCCGGCAGGCAGCACCTGCGGCAGTTACCGCACGCCGGGGGCGGGGGGGGGGGGGGGGATGAGGATGAGGATGAGGATGGAGGGCGGGGAGGAGATGCAGGGCGCCGTGGGGCTACGCTGCACCTGGGACATCCTGCCACCCGCTGGCATGCAGTCCAAGTGGGTGAGGCTCAATGTGGGGGGCACTGTCTTCCTCACCACCAGGCAGACCCTGTGTCGGGAGCAGAAATCTTTCCTGTGTCGCTTGTGCCAGGGCGAGGAGCTGCAGTCAGACCGGGTAAGGCAGCTGGGTTGCCTCCCACACTGTGCCCCACTGAGCATGCGGAGGGCTGGAGGGATGCAGGGATGGAGCCAGACCCCGACAGCTGCAGGAGTAACCGAGTGAAAAATGCCTGCTCTTTCTCCCCGCTCTCCCGGGAGGGATTTCCCCTTGCCGGATCCCACCTTGCTGTGTTGTAGCCTGGCACCTGTCTTCCTGAGTTGGGGAAAAGAGAGGCCATTTCCCCTCTGCCCCTGCTCTCCCGCCTCTCTATCACCCCACATCCCCTGGCTCTACCTCCCAGCCTGACTCAGCCTTGTCCCCTATATGGGGGCTCTCTGCTCTCTCACACCAGGCCTGTACGCACAGTTGCAGAAGGAGGCTGAGGCCTATTTTTTTGGCTTTCTCAGCTGGGTTGGTCCATGCTGAGGTGGGCACGCTGAGCATACCAATACAGGAGTTAAAATCCAAGCTGGGCTGACTTGGCTAGGGACTCTCAGGGGCCCATGGTTTCCAAGGAGTCTTAGAAATAGTGGACATTTTTGCTTAGGTTTGTATTTTCTTTGTATATTTTGTATAGTCTGGAGCTTTTGAGGGTTGAACCAACCTTTTGAGGGTTGGTTACAAGTTCCCCATGGAGTTTTTCTCCTCGTGGTCTATCTCTGTTGCTAGGATGAGACTGGTGCATACCTAATAGACCGGGACCCCACTTACTTTGGACCCATCCTGAATTTCCTCCGTCATGGGAAGCTGGTCCTGGATAAAGATATGGCTGAAGAGGGTGAGTCTTGGAGCTCAGAAACTTCCCATTTAACATCGCTGCTGTAGACAGGACACAGTAGGACTTGTTGTCGACCTTGTTGTCTCTCATTCTCCTTCTGGAGGTTGATGTGTGGGGATTTGAGAGGGCTATCCCTGCGGGTCTTGGAAAGCATACCGATGTTTCCTCTACTAAAGGGGTTCGGAGTAGGTGAGGAAGGCATCCTACAAGTGTTGTGGCTTCATGACTGTTCGTTCAGCAGAGATGTCACCAAGACAGAAGTAGGCAAGATCTCTCAGCATCAATAAACCATTTTTTACTTGTTCCTGATCCACTTTTAACCAGGCTCTGTGACTGAGTTTTCTGTTAATGACTGAGTGTTTCTAATTAGGAATGAACACCCAGAAGACCAAACAAAACCAAGCTCATCTCTTCTGCTGACTGTAATAAAGACCATCATTAATCAGTGATATGCAATGTATGCTACTAGTGCTCTGATGGGTTGTGGACTGCAGCAATTCCAGTGGAGCAAGCCAGACAAACCAATCCCTCATTTGAGGTTGACGGGGGGGTCCAATAGGATAACTCAGTAACATCACAGTGTAACCAGCCAGCAGTCCCCAATGCCTCGTTATTTTTTGGATGCTGGAGTCTAACAAGGAGCCAATTCCAAAGACAGGCTGTGCTGTCCAGCCCTTGCCAAGCACAGTTTCTGCATGTTTATTAGTCTTCTTGCCCCTCTCTCTTACATATTTTTACCTAATGCATGGAAAGTTTTCTTCAGAATCGTCTTATGAGTTATAATTCCAAAAATATGTCTAAGCAATGGTAAAGAATTTTAATAAATGCAATTCTGAGGTATTTCCTACTTGACATTTCTTGTAAATCTGAGTCAGACAGAGTTCATCCACAGGTTTTAACATCAAATCTGAAGCATAAACAGGAGTCCTGTTCATAGCTTAACATTGCCTTTTGTTCCTGCTGCAGACACTCAGGCTGGCATAAAACTAACCCATTAGACGATTCACGGCTGAATGAGGGACTCAGAAGAGGTATGAGTGTGTCAGGTAGTGAAGGATCAATCTCCCCACCTGCATTGTCTGTGTACTGCCCTGGGGACATGCGAGTGTTGGCTCCTAGCCGCCTTGCTCTGGGAACCCACCTCCCTTTCCCTGAAGGCCTGTTAGCAAACAGGTGAGTCTCAGGAGAGGTGATGGATACAGACACCATAGAGAAAAAAACCAAAACACTTCTCTGTTTACCTGCTTTGAGGTGAAGCACAAGGGAGAGAGCCAAAGATCATCTGAAGTCATATGGGGCTGCAAGGTGGGTGCAACTCCAGCTGGCCCAGGCGGAAAGTTGGGATTTTCTAGGGTCTTTTGGTGACAAGGTCAGAACAAGTTGTGGTTCTCTGCCTTAAGAAGAGGGCCTGAACAAGATGATAACTAGCGGTCACTGAGAGAGGCTGGAGCCTACATTTATTCTCCTTGGCCAGTTATCTGGGAAAGGTATTAGCAGTCCTCGGCACAAGCCTTCACCGGCAGTGCCTGTTTCTGTAGTGGCAGGCAGCATAAGGAAATCGGGGTGAGCATTAGAAATGCAATGCAGAGAGCCAGGGTTCAATTCTCTGCAGTAAGAGTTTCAAGCAACAGAAGCCTGTAAAAAGTGAGGCTGCAGTGTCATTTCTCCCTATGGACCTTGGGAAGCTCAGAATGGATCTTTTGCAAGGCAAAAAACAAAGACAGGCTGTTAACTCTGTTTTTGTGGTCCTTCTGTCTTTCTTTCTCAGGGGTCCTAGAAGAAGCCGAGTTTTATAACATTGGTCCTTTAATCCGAATAATCAAGGATCGACTGGAGGAGAAGAACTACACAGTAACTCAGGTATGGAGAGAAATGGCAAGGAAAGATAGAGTGGTGTGGGCAAAGGAGGGAATGTGGAAAGGGAGAGGTGAGTCTAGAGGGAGAGCAGACTTGGGAGAAGCAGCAAGGAATGGAAAGAAGCAACTAATTAGAGTTTGTGTGCTAATGTCTACACAGCAAAATCTTGCAGGGGACAGGCTACCACTATTTTTGTTACAATAAACAAGTTACAGGCTTGTTTTGCATCCCCAGAAGCAATGCTGGATGTAGCCCCTGAAACCAGATCAGCTCCTCTAGCTTTTGGAAGAAGGCAGCTGGTTGCTGTGGGATATGGAAGAATGTTTATGAGGAGAGCGAAGGTGTCGTGGGGAGGAGGGCTCTGGTGTGGGGTGTCCTGGGAGTGTAATCACAGTGAAGAGCATGGGGATACCTGTAGAGAAACCCGGAGGGAACAGGTGAAGAGATGTCTGTGGAAGAGTTAAATGCAGACAGTGAGGCACAAGGAATCAATCCTGTGGCACAATCACACCTTGTCTTGGCCAATAACCTTTTAAAATCTGTCTTCTGGGAGTGTTGGCTGATATCTCACTTTTCATCATGTCTGCCTCAGGTTGTAAGCCTCCAGCAACACAGTCGCTTTGTGCTCCCAAAACCCCATCAGCATTTGTGGCATTTGCATAAATGACTTTGTAACGACAAATGCAAACTCCCCATTGAAAGAGACCAGTATCTTCTGGGGACAATGCAAGAAGCACTCAGCTCAGTCCCTCCTCTCCAGAAAAGATACCGTTGTTGTTGCTCCCCATGGCAGCATAGTAGAAAGTTGGGTTGTGGTTTCCACTCCCCTTTAACCTGGGACATGGGGAAGAGGTCAGGTCTGTCCAGGAGGGTACTACCACTTCATTCTGCAGGAGAGCAACAGCCTTTAGCATCTGAATGTTGTCAACATGCTCTGCAATTTTGCTGTCAGGTGCCTCCTAAGCATGTCTACCGCGTGCTACAGTGCCAGGAAGAGGAGCTCACTCAGATGGTTTCCACTATGTCGGATGGATGGCGCTTTGAGCAGGTATGGAGAAGGTAGAGGAGAGTGGGAAGGAGTTGTCTTTTGGGGAAAAGATCATGGATACCATACAGTCCCCAGGCAAGGCACCTTCCCTCTGAGAATATTGGGTCACTCATTGATGGTGCTGTCACACTGGCTCTCTCTTGCCCCTACTCTAGAGGTTCAGAGGATACTGTGTGAGATTAAGCTGTTTTGCATCCTGGCTGACTCCTCTCCTGGTTCTCTGTGCTGCCTCCTGAGCTTAGTTATGAGGCTTTTCTATTAGGGGTACGGATTGGACTCCATGCTGCATGGTGGGCTTTCTGCCTTGCTCCACAGGTGGAGTGGATGTTTGCAGTAACATGTGTTTGTGATTCTTGCTCTTGTCTTTTCTAGCTTGTGAACATTGGCTCATCCTATAACTACGGGAATGAGGATCAGACAGAGTTCCTGTGCGTGGTCTCCAAAGAGCTGTACAACTCCCCCAGTGGCCTGAGCTCTGAGCCCAGCCACAAAGCCAAGGTGAGACCAACTTTGCTATGGCCCTGCTCCCGTTGCCTATGAGATCCTTCGCTCTTGTTTGCTCCCTCTTTTTTTCCTCTCTCCACTGTGACTGTGGGGCTCCTCAGTGGTGAAATACAGGGGCTTGTCCTGGTGTTCAGCACCGTGGCATTATACCCATTGCCCAAAAGGAGGAGTGCGTGTGTTGAGAGTGGTGGTGTTCAGCTGTGTGTGGCAAATGGCTTTAGCAAGTGACCCTGGCACTTCTCATGCTACTCTAACATCCCCTTCATGCCTCCCTCATGACCATGCTGTGTGTTTCACTCTGCCTCTAGGGTGTGATTTCCCTGAAGGTTTTGCAGCGTTCTCTTTCCTTTTGCTGAGTCCCAGCCTAAGGGGCAGGAGATCACCTGCTCTCCTTTTGAGGAAAGGACAGAAACGTGTGGCAGTGCATGACATCCTGTAGACACCTAGGATACAGGAAGGAGCACTAGTGATTGATAGCAGTTGTTGGGCAGTGGGATCACAGCACTTGTAAGGGGGTTAGATAGCCCTGACATGATGCTCCAGAGGAAGACAAGTCTCTCTGCTCCCTGATCCAGAGCTGTCTTGGCCACGGGGAAAGGTCCCTTTTTATTCCAGTGTCATGACCATTGCTTTATTCCCTTGTGTGTCAGAAAGAACTGCCATGGCTCATCTTGCAAGTATCTCCACTCTTTCTTCCCTTTGTCCTGCATGCTGGGCCACAGAGCACAGAGGAGGACCTGGAGGAGGAAGAGCAGGAGGTGGAGGAGGAGGAGGCAGAGGCAGAAGCAGAAGCAGAGGAGAAAGGTGCAGCAAATCCTTGAGGAAAATGATAAAAATAACCCCCCAAGCATAGACCCGTCCACCTTTCTGGTGAGAGCTCACAGCTAGCAGCAGGGAAGGACTAGGGCAGGTGTGGGGTGTGGGGGCAGTCCTCTCCAGGAGCAGGAGTCTCTCTGGAGATAAAGCTGACAGGGGAGAGCTGTTGCTGTGGCTGCTGCTTTGTATTTTAAACTGTTCGGTTTATTTACGGTTATATTTTTATTTGCAGACTGTCCATCTATTTGGGATTGCACTAAACTCTTTCTTCCTCCGGACCCTCCCTCCTGCTCCCCTCTGTGTCCATCCCAGCACTGTCACCTACCTCCTACCCTGCCCCACTCCCCAGCCTCCAGCATCCTTCCCTCTGCTCTCTTTGCGCCCCAGGGCTCAGAGTGGTCCCTTCCCTGGGGCCCTGTCTCTCTCTGCTCCTCACTTTTCCTCCTCTGCAGGTACGTTACCTGTCTGTACTCTCTGCTCCTGCCAGCCTGAGCTCTGCATGAGTGACTCACTTCCCTCTTGTGGGTATGGCCCCGGTTTGTAGAGCTTGGGGAGGGGAAGGAGGGAGGGGAGGTTGACTCATCCCTAAGGTGGCTTTTCCCATTCTCATCCTATGTGTGCCTTTACCTGCCAAGCAGACCCTACGGCTCCGGACCAGAGGCTCTGGCAGCAGAAGGGAGAGTGCAGCTGGGAGAAATGAGGAGGGGTGGAAATGAATGCAAAGCAGGCAGGGGTGGCACGGGGAAGGGGGGAAGGTCTGCCATGTGTCTGCTTGACACGCATGCCAGATCACTTCTCCAGACTGCCATCCACAGCTCCTTTGCCTGCCAGCCCGAGAGCAGTTTGCAGAAGGCAGCCTGTTATTTTCCCCTCCCTGCTTTCACTTCCCTGGGCTTTTCCCCCACCGCCTCTGCCAGGGTGAGAGCGCAGTGGGAGAGGGTGGCGAAGGCAGAGCGGAAGCGGCCGATCCCCACTCCAGATGTTCTTGCAGCTGTGTGTGAAATGAGCCTCTGTGCTCTGCCTCCTGCTCAGGGAGGCTGCCTGGCCAGCGTGCGTGGGGCTGGGTACAGAAAGCTTTAGAAGGAGGATTCCCCTCTCATACCAGAAAAGTGTGGGGCTCTTGTTAAACCAGAGGTGCTCAGTGCCACTCTCCGTCCTGGTGGAGGGCACTTGTTAGCTGGCTGACATTTCTCTCTCCCTCTGTTCGAGACCCTTCTTGTCCGTGGCTGTGGGACCTGAGTGTTATTCTCTTAAAAGTCAGTGTATGTTAACCACGCGGACTTTTCCTTCCTTTTTCTCTGTTCTCCCACCCTCACTCCTCATCTCTTCTCTTTTTCTTCTGTTATCATTTCCTCTGTCATTTCCCTTTTCCTGTTTCTCACTCTCCCCTCCATGCTCAATTGCTTTTTTTTCCTGCCATTGATTTTGTTTCTCTCTTTCTCTCACCTTCTCTAGCTGTTACAAGCCAGAGGTCTGAGGATGTGATCCCGACACTCCACTCCAGCCTTTTCATTTCTTGTTTATATATTTATTTTTGTACTGCAGTGTACGGCAGCCCCTCGCCCCACAGTGACACCCCCAGCCCCCTTCACTCTTCACATGCAGCCGTTCTTTTTTACAAACTCACTTCGGAGGCCTGAGCCTCAGCCCTGGAGGAGGGCGGATGCTCCAAGGAGCCCCTGGGCTGCTGCAGGGGCTGGAGCCCACGGCCCCTCCCATGCCTAGCAGGCTGGCTTTCCTTAATGTCACAGTGGCCCCTGCTGGGCACATCAGTGATCAGCCACTGCAGCCTGCGGTCCCTTCCTGAACACCCTGGATGCGACTGGGGCCCTGAGGTGGTGGCAGCTGCTGTAGGACCAGTCCTCACCCTTTCACTGTTGAAGGCAGCTGGTCTGGGCTTGTGGCCAGAGGGCAAATGCAGAGCCACTGCCCTTTTCTGGGCCACCTGCGCTGCTCACGGGGTGCCCCTGTGCTGGGTATCACGCTCCTTGGCGCCTCCCTCTCTGTCCCCCAAAGCAGCCCTGTGTTGGCAGGGTGAGGAGGAGACGGGCGAGAGAGGTTCCCGGGTACCGGGAACATGCTGGCACCTGGTGTCATGTCTGCTAGCACGAGGAGATCCCTGCCTTGGGGAGCAGGGCATTTGCTTTACTGCTCTGTCTGAGGACCCCAGGCTGTAATTCCTGAATAAAATTCACAATCTGTTCCTCCTTGCCGCCTCTCATTTCAAGTGGCAGAAATTTGGTGCTGGTAGAAGGGGGTGGGAGCTGGAGAAGAGGGGTTTGGATTCATCACCCGGAGCCACCAGAAGCTGCTTGTGCTGTGCCTGTCTTCTGGGGGCTGGAGGTACTTCCCACTGCATCTGTGCTGCATCCCCACTGCGGGCAGCTGGGCTACAGAGCAGGTTTGCTTATTGGTATCTGCACCCCTAAATCATGACAATAAGCGAGGACCACCTACCTAGCTAGCGTATTGACCCCACTGCGCCTGGGACACAGCTGAGAGGGAGGGCAGGGGTGTGGAAACTTTTGCCAGTTGCCAGTGCCAGGATTGGAGGATAATTTTTAACAGAGTAAGGCAAACTAGAACCAAAAAAACCCTCAAATTAATGTTATTTCTAATTCCAGAGAGTGGCCCATTGTGTATATATATACATACACACATATATATATCTTTGGTAAAAGAATCAAACCCATAGCAGTCACTGTTTAAACATTGTGCCCTTAAGCCTTCTCCTTCACCTCCTGGATTATCTGACTTAGGAGATGGAAGCAGTTGAGATGCCCTTATGTTAAAGGTATTTAGAAGGTCTGAGAGAAGGGGATGGGAGGCTGCTCCAATGTTTTTGCTGAGGGGCCGGGGCCTTTGCCTGAGGGAGTCCAAGTGCAGCAGTGGAGGCTGGGTGCTGCTCCAGCAGGGAGGCAGGACACACGCTTGGGGGTGTGATGCTGGACTCGTGCCTGGGAGTCAGTGAGACGTGAAGAGTTGCCTGGCTGAGCTGAACAGCACACTGAACAGCACCCGCCAGCTAAGAAAAGAAGCAATTAGGGAGATGGAAGAGGAGGAGTGATGGGAGGGGAAGGGGGAAGAAGGATGAGCAGCAGGAAGGAAGAGGGAGGCAGATTGATTTCACAGTTACTGGAATCTCTAACTACATCAGTCACATTTTCTTTCAGCAAATGTTCCAGCATAAGATTGTGGCTGAATCACATGGTTCATGGAAAGTTCAACTCCCCTTATTCCTTTTCTCAGAAACCACCAACTTGGGACCGTTGCTGTGTATCGTGTCCATCCCCTCCCCGCCCCCCGCCCCCGCTGCCAACTCTTTTGGATGGATGGCCTAAAAACACCTTGGGATGCTCCCTGGGAAGCACTGAGGGGGAAGAGGGTCTGCCTGCTTTTTTCTACAATCCCCAGTGCAGGCTTCTTTTACCCTGCTCAGAAGAGCATCCTGGGTCTGACAACATCCCACACAGAAACTCTCTCTGAGAGGCAAGTGAGCAAGATCAGGAATAAGTGCCATGTGAGTGTAGGTCTGATGTGGAGAAGGCAGAGATGCACTTTTCTCAGCTCATGGTTTGGTTCATCCAGCCCAGCACTTGAGTGATCCTGGTGTATACTCCATAGTGATTTGGACGTGCGCATCCCATTCCCCAGCTGACCAAACCAGCCAGAAACCACCTGCCACTGGGTTCCTTGCAAGCCAGCGGACCTCCAGAATCGCCCTAGAGAAAGGGAAAGAAAAATGGGTTGATGGTGATCCACCAGCTTCTCCTGCTGGATGATTACACTAGCTTTGAGTCCCTCTGTATGCAGATTCCTGTATCCCCTCAACTCATGCCTGGGACATCTGCAACATCCCTTGTACCTTAGGCAGATGTCAAAAACAATCTCCAGTGCAAACATCCAACCTATTGTTGCATTCCTTCATCAATGCAAATTCCTCCCCCTTAGCCAGCTCCCAAGAAGCTGACAGCTCTATTTTTTCCTTCTGCTCCGTGTGGCATTTCCAAATATATGGAGAGCAAGGAAGCTGGTGGAATTTAACTGGATACCCAGAGGGATGGGAGACAGAGGAATTCCTTGAGATTGATAGTAATGAAGGAACAGACAAGTTACTGTGTGTGACAGATGCTAATGAGGCTGAGGGGGGAAGAGGCTGATGTAGATTTGGAAGTGGGAGGTAAAGAGTGTAGAGTGGGCTGAAATGAGAAAAGGAGAAGTTTAAGTGTATTTGGATCCTGTCTAACGCAAAGATGCTGTGAAGAAGTGGTCCTCAGAGCTGTTGTTGGCCACTTAGACCAGAGGAAGGGTTGGGGAAGTCAGGCATTTTATGGTCTTTTCACCCTTGTTTCAGGCTATGGAGTACATTTGGGAGACTTGGGACACACCCCACCTCTGGTAGTCAACCCTGATCCCACAACTCCTCTGTCACCTGGCAGGCATCTTTCTTGCCCTTGTGGTACCCAGCACACAGCATCCTGGGAGAAATCATGTAGTGATAGGCCTCGCTGCAGATGTCCTGCTGGATGAGCTGCACATCCACCTTCTGCAGAACATTGCTGATGTGCCCTGAGGGGTAGAGCACCAAAAGCAGTGCAGGTGAGCAATGGTGGAACTTCCCACCATTTATTGTGATCCCCCAGCCCATGCCCATCTCACTGCATGCTGAAAGCTGCCATCTGAATTACTGTTCTGCTCTCCACTGGCATCACAGTCCCTGATTTTCAGCAGAGCAATTCACCTGCATGGAAGGAATAACATTCCTCTGCAGTCCCTTTCCCTACAGGGATATGTTGTGGGTACTTCAGCTTTTGGGAGAAGGGGGATTCTGGTTTGGGGAAACCTCTGAGATGTTAGGAGTTTTGGATTTGCTTCTCATTGAAATGGTTGTTGAGTTCTTCCAGCTAAGTATGCAAACCAGAAGTGTCCACTTCTGGATAGACCTATGAGTGTTTCCATTTAGGAAGCAACTGGAGCAAGTGTGTGAGTGTGAGTGAAGGCACTAAGCTGACCTGGGTGAGCACATCTATATTCCTGTGCCATGCACTACTAGAGAACAGCCTGGACCTGTCTGTTGGCTCTATGGGGAGGCAACACAAGGGGTCATGCCCATACAGCTAAACTCTTCCTTACAAAACAGAATGGACTCATCGATACCACCCCATGGGAACAGGTCTTGGCCCATGCTGTCCCCCAGCAGTGTGCGGGCACTGTGTGGCCAAAATGGTACCAGGGCACATGCTGACAATTATACAGTGTGATCCTCGGGGGACAGCACTCAGACCCTGCACTGCTCCTATTGCATTTACTAGTGCAGGTGTTGCTGGGGGGATCCAGGTCCTAGGGTCCTTGGCATGGGGGAAATATTGCTGCAAGGGGCTGCGGACAGGTGTGCCCAGGAGACCCAGTCCTGGTTTGATGAAGAGCAGTTTTTCATCTCTATTCTCTCTGGTCAGGCTCTGTCCCTGGGGAATGACCCAACAGGAACCCACATGTCTGTGTAGGCATGTGGTTGGGCTTTGGGACTGGGACTACTCCATGCTGTGACCATGGCTGAATAGCCCCTGGTCAGACCCCTAATTCCTGAAGGCCTATTCTAGTCTTTGGATGAAGGAACACGTTGTCCCCATATAGCTTACCAGCCTCTCATGCCTGCCTCTTTGAATGAGGTTTCAAGGCACTCAACAGGTAACTTTGGCCAACCTGTTACCCAAAATCAAAGGGCGTGAAGGAGGCATAATGCTTTGGGGTGAACAGAAGTCTATTCTGCCTACCCCACATCTGAACCTCTGTTTCCACCTTGGCTCTGCTACAGTAGGCCACCAGCAAAGACCTTGCACCTACCGCCTTCCTTGAGGGCTCCCCAGCCAGTGATCCAGCAATGAAGGCCAGGCTCAAAGAGGTGAGAAGGAGCAGGCAAGCAGATGGGCTGGATTAAGGGTGAGATGATCACAGGATGGTCCAGCTGGAGCAGGGCCACATCATAATCATGGCTGTCCTCCTCGTAATAAGGGTGAAGGAAGAGGCGGATCACCTTGAAGGACACCTCTGTGTGGCTGGTGGCATTTTGCAAATATTTACCCAAGTAAACAGTCCAGATGGACGTGGAGGCCAGTCTGTAGGATGCAGCAGAGAATATAACTCATCACGTGAACAGAGAAGGATGGGCAGAGCCTGGCTGCTTCTGTCACAGTCTTTTGAGGAGTCTCTGATATGGATGATCATCTCCCTCAGAGAGGCTGCTTTTGTTATTTGGCTACTGATTTCAAGAAACTAGGTGGGACACCTCTTTGATGCCTTGACGTGCCTGTACAGCGGGACCAACTTTGGGCAGACACTCATACACACAGGCAACTTGCTCATATTTGCTTGTTTTCCTTAGCAAAGCAGGCTAAAAGGTGTATGTAGATCAGACAAGCAAGTGGGGCTGGTCGTGTGCAAGTGACTATGATAGGGCAGAGAGCAAGAACTGAGCTGGTGAAGCAAAACTGCAAGGAGAAGGAGGGGAGCAAGCTCCGAGAAACTGCCAAGAGGGAGTGAAGCGAGAAAAGCAGCTTAGAGGTGAGGGCATTAAAAGGCATGTCAGCCCTCTACAGAAGCAGGGGCTAAAGCTGGGGACAGCCTAACAAAGTGACACCTCTGAGAACAGAACAGCTAAGAGCTAACAGCCAAGGGAGATCCTGTCTCCAGCAGGAGGGTGAGAAGCAGAGGGGACCTCGTCCTGGACCAGAGCAGGAGGAAGCAGGAAGAGAGCTGGTTTTGGACTCAGAGTCCTGTCCACCTTTTGCCTTACATGTGCCATTTTCTCTCACACTGCCTCTCTGGGTGTGAAAAACTCCCTGGTTTGGTTTGACCAACTCTCTTGCTCCAAACTCCCCTTCAGGACTCACTTCCAGCCTATTGTCTGCACAGAGTGCTGCCCATAGCATGGCCCACCCCAGGCTGCTGCTGTTCTTCTGCTCCTCTTTTTTTCCCCTACTTCTTATCTCTCGCACCACTTAAATTCTCTCCCTGACAGGCACACACATATGCCATCTGATAGGGCTGTGCTAGCTCCATCCATCCTGCACTGGGACACTCCAGCCCGCATGCACCACTTGAAAGGCTTGCTCCCAGTGCTGGTGGGCTTCCTTGTGGGGTTGTAGGACACGGGTAGGAGCATGGCAGGAGCAGGGTGAGGTGAGAAGCACAACCGCAAAGCAGTGCCAGTCCTACCAAGGCTGGTGTCACCATACCGAGGATGACCAGCAGCTCCTCCTCCCCGAGCTCACATGGCATCAGGAGGGAAGGGCAGCCGGGAAAGTTCAGTAGTAGCTGAGGATGTAGGGGATCCCCACCGGCTCACTGGTAGAGGAAAAGGGGAGTTTGGAGGAGGTGGAGGCTGTGCCTGAGGGTGCACACTCCTTCCCCCACCCAGCACAGCTGTGGACCTTCCTCCTCCTCACTTCTTCCCTGTTTAAAAGAATGTATGAACCCCCCTGATCTGTATGTTACTGCCGCTGTTGTGGTACGTACACTGGGTGGAAAGAACGGGGGGAGAGGCCGTGCTTCCTCCTGAAAGGGCAGGCCCTGGAGCTGGGCAGCATGGAACCCAAACAGCATCCTCTGCAGGTAGTGCTATCCTGGCCCCACCCTAGCACATGCTGATGCCTCCATGGTTGTGACAGCATGGGGACAAGCCAGAGCCAAAGCAAAGGTGGAGCTGTGAAGTGTCTTCCACTACCATTGCCCTCTCAAAGCTGCTCTGTGAATCCCAGCACCGCTCTTTTTTTCCCCTGCATGCACGCCCACATACCAGTGCGTGTATCCATACCCCTTTCTCCAGCTCCAAGCCATGGGGAAGCATGGCACGGGTGCCAGATGAAGGGTGTAGCTGCCCTGTGACATCTTCACAAGCTGGACAATCTTCCCATCATGTGTGACATGGAGAGCAATGCAAATCCTTCTCCTGTCCAGCACCCTCCCCTCTCCATTTACCTCTCATCCTGGAAGCAGTGCGCAGCTGAGACCACCCAGCGGTCAGCAATGAGTGTTCCCCCGCAAATGTGGCGCCCCCGAACTTGGAGGCTGGCCTGCCACGGCCATTCCCCTTCCACAGAATTCGCACCACCCACGATCCTGCTGAGGGGGGCTTGCAGCCCACAGTCTGAGGAGGAGGAGACACAGCAGGTACTTCAGGGGAGGAAGGGAACATGATATACTGTGCCTGCCCTTCCTTTCTTACTTAACTGACTGAGGAGTTTGACCTCTAATCCCTTGCCTTACCCAGCCAGCAGATGCTTTATGTACTGTCCAGGACAGGTCTAGCGAGCACTCCCTCCAAGTGCATGCCCCCACACAGCCTTACCCCACTTCCAGCTGCAGCCTGGGGATGCCTTCGGGGCAGCATGCAGTCTGTGCTACCTGCTGTCCTGTCGGGGAACGTTCGCAGCCGTTCCCTTTCGCTGCCCACCCAGGCTCCAGAAATACCAAGCAGGGAAATCAAAACACAAGCTCTCTCCCTGCCAGTGACCATGCAGTCACGGGTGATTTCCCTGGCTGGAGCCTTGTAGAATGGCATTACTTCACACGAGCCAGCACAGTGCTCCAACAGGCAGCCTGTGGGTAGGACCTGGCCTATGAGGCATCTGGCCTGATGCCTCTGCCTGAAGGAGATGGGGACCAGCTGTCCAAAGAGCAGACAACGCCTCCTGGCAGCTCAGCACAGAGAGCTGGCTCATTGCTGCTGCCACTGCCACTGCAGGATGGAGCAGTGGCACTGCTGCCGTGGGGCTGGGGTAGGGAGAAGGTGGTGGAACAAGGGAGGGTGGGTGCTTATGCTCAGGTGGTGGGGGGAAAAGGAGGCGACTTGCAGCTACACGGCATCCTGAAGCTGCCTGGCTGACGTGCGACCGAGCATTTCCTCACCACAGCACTTCTCATCAGACAGGTCCTTGCAGTCTGCAATGGTGTCACACAAGGGGTTGGGTTTCTTCACACAGGTCCCATCTTCACAGCGGTAGGTGAAAGGCCCACAGGGGACCCCTGTGAAAAGGAAGGGGAGCCAGAGCTGAGGGAGGGCAGCAGGTTGCAAACACAGCCTGAAGTCCTTTGAGTGGGGGAAAAAAGGCAACAGAGAGCTTGGGGAAACTCTGTAAATGATGACAGGGAATTTCCTGGGCAAGCTTGGTCAGCTACAGAGCAAACGTGAGCAAGTTGGGCATGTTAATTCCCAGCTGGTGCCCTTACCTCATAAGAGGGAAGTACACTACCAACAGCCTTGGCTCAAGCATAGGGGAAGGTATTTGTCAGCCCAGCACCGTCCCCTCCCTACCTTCATTGCACTGCTCCTCATCGCTCCCGTTGACACAGTCCAGCTGCTGATTGCAGACCCTGCTGAACTCGATGCAAGTGCTGTCCTCGCGGCACTGGAACTTTGCAGGGCACACTGCGTGGGAGGGAAGTGTGTGGGAATTAGGCACACCAGACAAGGCATCAGGTGTGAGGTCAGGGCCCTAAGTGCACCAGTAGGCTCCCCAGCCTCTTCCCCCACCTCATAAGGATTTGGCAGCCTGTGCTTAAGACCAGCTCTGGTATAGTGCAACTGTGTCGTCTTGAAACAGACTGCCATGAAGAGCAGGACCCTGGTCCCCTTTTGCTCAGGAGCTGCATTTAATCTGAGGTCCTTGCTATTGGTCTTTGCCTGATCTATGTTGTAGGTATGCCTGCACCCTGTCTTATACCTTGCTGATGCTGACTTAACTTTCCTTGGCTTCTTGGCTTGGCCTCGGACCTGCCTCATCACTATGGACTTGTCTTGCGGTCACTGGACTCCTGGTTGACTCCAGGTTACCATCATCAGACCTGATCTGCTTGCCTTGTTCAAGTTCTGTAGGACTGCATCCTGTCTGGTGAGGTCACTGTTCCTCCTGCCTTGCCGTCACCCTCAGTTCATGGGTCACCTTCCCCTACAGAGCAGCTGCTCCCCTTGCTCTCTGATAGGCGAGTCCTGAACAATGATGGATTCCTTGATGTCCATGAGCTCTGATAGCTGCTCAGAATGGAGATGGGCCTAAGGTGCCTACCCATCACAGCGTTTGACTTCTGATCATACATTTTCATAGCAGGAACTGTCCTCTTGTCCTGTGTTTGTGTGTATCTATGTGCAACACCAAGCATGATGGGCCAGTACCTCCCGGGCATTTTCTTACTGCAATGACTACAATTTCTTCAGTAATTAGTGTGAGGCTTCCAGATGACTGGAGGTCTCAGGCAATGTGAACATTGATTTTAAAGACAGGGACTGTTCCATACAGACATGGAGTGAATAAGCAAGGATGCAACAGCGGCAAGACTGTAAGAAAGGAAGGAAATCACAATGTTTCTATTTTCTTTTTCAAATACAAAGATGTGTTTGAAAACACTGAGAAACAAATACTTTTTTTGTTCAGTCTTGGTCTGTGTTAACCTGTGGAACCGAATGACACAAGATATCCCTAGGTCCAAGAAGCTAACAGGATTCAAGAAAGGATAAGATATTCATAAGGATGCATATGTATCCTTGTCTGCTTGAGGGAAGCAAGCAAGCCCTGATGTCAGACAGCTGGATGATGGGACAGAGTGCACTGTCAGCAAGACTGCAGACAATACAAAGCCCAACCTCAGCGATCCTGTGAGAACTCCCACACTTCCAGCACTGAATTAAAACTTCTTTGAGAAAGATTTCTCCTTCCTTTTACTTCAGACTTTTCTATACCTTCCTCTGAATCTTTCAGAATTGGCCACTGTCTCCAGTGGTTCAGGGATCTTTCTGTCTGTGAAAAAAAAGCTGTAGGAGACAACTTATGAAAAATTAGTGGTGACAGCAGCGTGATGAGCCCCCCCACTCACACCAGGGATGGGAGAACAGAAGAATTAGGTGTGATGTCTGAGCCTGAATAGCTGTTCCAATGAGAATGGGGCTTTGCAGGACTCCTGGGATACTGGAGACAGTGTCTGCATCAGCACTAATTGCTGTTGGCACAAAGAGCTGATGGCTGATTGAGAACTTTTAGATGCTCCCAAACTGGGTGAGGATCTGTACAGATCAAGTGTCACGAATGGCCTGGGGGGAGAAAGCAGGGCAGCAGGTGGGCTTGGGGAGGTGTGGGCAAGGTGAGAGGATTGGGAGGGGGGATGCTGAGTGGTGTGACAGCAGAGGGGGCTGTAGGCCAGGGCTGAGGTTGATCGTCGGGCCTGGGTGGGGGAAAGCAGGACAAAGTGGGGGACAGCCTGGGCAGGGGCCTTCTTTCAGGCTGCCTGGAGCTTTTGGTGCATGGGTATCAGGGGTTTTTCCCAGGAAGACTGTGTGGTGGCACAGGAGCCTGCTCCTTCCCGAGCAGGCTGAAGCCACCTGGCAGTGGGATGAGGCTTTTATGGATGCAGAGGTTTAAGCTCCTGCAGGGGAGGTACGAGGCTGTACCTAGGCCAACTGAATCCTCCCCATCTCTCCCTACCTTTGGAGAAGCAAGGGGCTGTGTCCTGCTGAGATCAGGGACCAACAGGGAGAAGAAATCACTCACCACAATTTCTCTCATCCAGCCCATTGGGGCAATCTTTGATCCCGTCACAGGCTGGGACGCACAAGCCGTTCACCGAACACAGGAACTCCCCGGGACAGGCTGTGAAACCACCAGAGAGTAGTTAGTCCTCAGTGACTGGAAACCTCCTTGCAGCAGAGCACCGTGGCTTGAAAGCAGAGTGTGGAGCTGCACACCTTCCTGACCACACGTGTGCTGCAGCAGCATGTGGCGGCACTTGCTGCGCTCCCCAAAATCTGCCCCATCTTCTGCTCTGAACAGGGGCAAATGGAGCCAGGCTATGCACCAGGGGAAGGAGGGCTTTTTCCCTGCTTCCCGTTGTATCAATGGGCAAGAGCCAAGACAATCACCCGCCTGGCATGCTATACCTCTGGTTTGGCACTGTTTCATGACTCCTGAATGCTGTGGAAAAGCTGAAATAGGTTCTTTGGAGTTGTTATTAAAACTTGATCAGAGCCTTGAAGGGGTTGGTGTTAGACGTGTTGGCAGGTTCATGTATTCAGGGACTGGTATGCATTACAGGCACCCTTTAGGAGGGAGATGGAGAAACCTTGGAAAGACAATGGTGGGTGTGCATTTGCATATGTGCGTATGCATATTTGTGTGCGGTTTTATTTGTCTCTCACTTGCACGGATTCCAAAGTGAGCAGGAAACTGCTCTCTCTAAGAGCCCTTATAATTGAAATAAAAGTCGCTTCAAGTCAGAGACAGTCTCCCACTGAATTCCCAAGGCCAGTCCGTGATGGGGGCACAGGGGCGAGCCTGCAGGCAACTCTCTGAAGCTGGGCTGCAGCGCATGGATGCTCTGGCAACATGAGGCAGGGCCACATGTGCAGAAGCAGCTTTGCACATAAATGCCTCTTCTTTTTGGTAGACCAGGGGTGTGTGCATCACCACATTTGTGAGCATGTGCCTGAAGGGCAGATGGCACCTAGGGCTCACGGGATGTGTCTTCTGTTTCTCCTAACACAAGTCAAGTGCACAAGGGCTGCTGGTAGCCAGCTGGGACCCCCCCGCCACCCCACTAAGGAGCAAGGAGGAGCCTGAACTTACGGTCAGATAGGTTGTACAGGCTGTAAGCTGCCTGTACGCCAGGGCCAGTTAAGGAGATCTGCGAGGTGAAGGTGATGGAGATGTCAGCTGAGGATGTGACTGGGATCCGCTCAGCATAGGCTTGCAAAGTCCGTAGGCCACACAACCTGAGGGGCAAACACAGAGGGGATGTCCCGGGCAGGGAGGGAGGAGACAACAACAAAGTGGGGCAAGGGGTTTCGGTGGGGCTGGGGTGCAAAGGGGACCACGCAGAGTGGGTGTGTGTGGGAAGCCAGGAAGGCAAAATGCCTTCAATATGTCACAAGATTATGAAGGATCAATGGGAAAAGGCTGCGATTTAAACCCATGCCCTGTCAACATACAGGAGAGCTGACATTGGATCTTGCTCTGCCTGGTCATATCTTGGTGACTAAGCAAGGCCAGGATGAGGAGGGAGTAACCCTGGTGAAACAAGGGGTCCTCTCTGGGTGCAAGGCAGCATAACTGACCTAGGGGCTCCCCCAAAATGGCTGAAGAAGTGAGGTGAGGAAGCCACAGAGATAATCCAACCCAAATTATCCTATGATTATATGATTCTATGAAAACACCACCACACATGAATGCTGTGGTGGAAACTGAAGCAGAGAGAGGGGAAAAAACTGGAATGGCCATGATATTCAGCACTGAATAACTGGGGGCAACAGGGCAAAATTAGGCCTGACGAACAGGATGACAACAGCCTATGGATATGGTGACCCAGTTCTGCCCTCAGGCCATGTGCGAGTCCAGAGTGACCCTACTATCTTTGGACATTTCCCACTTTCTTGGCAAGTGCTGAATTCAGGCCACACAAAGCAATTCAGTTCTTACATTTATCTTCCCAAAGAAGCCATGTTGTAGAAACTGTGGCACTGACAGTTTAGGAGAGGAGAGCAGGGAGAGAAAAAGTGAAAATCCCAAGCCAGGGGAACGTAGCTTCTGGACCAGACCCTTCAGAAGAAAAGAAGTAACCCCCACAGGAGCAGGGGAGAGGAAATTAATGAGACGGGCTGGGGGAGGTTTTGGAGGGAAAGGGGCAATTTTGCAGTAAGTGGGAGGAAAAACAAAAGCTATCCAGCTCGGAGCCTGCTTTGAGGAGATGGGAGCATAGCAGCTTTTGGTCCTTTGCACCTGGGCAGTGGTGGGCAGCAGCCCTAGCTGCGTATGGATGATGATTTTGGGAAGTCCCGCAAGGGGAAGTGGCTGTAGTCAAAGCAGGAGGATATGGAGCTAGGCGGAAGATCTTTACAGAGGTGGATGCGAGGCAATGGCACACGCAGATAATATTGCGGAGGTGGTGACAGGCAGATTTGCAAACACAGGAGACGTGGGAGGACACCAAGGTTACACACACAGGAGAAAACTAGGAAGCCTGATGCAAGCAGCAGCAAGACAGAGAAGGCAGGCTGGTAGCTCAAAGCAAATGTGTAAGAAATGTGCTTACTGGGGAACCTGTGAACAAGAGAGGCTGAAAGAGAAGTAGGCAAGCAAGAGGTACCAGCACAAACAGTGGCTGCTGAGTGCGGTGATGGGCTCTCCTTCCTCAGACCTGGTGGCTGAAGTGAGCAGGGAACCTGCAGAGGTTTAACACCAGTTTAATCCCAGGTGGGAAGTGAGAGACAGAAACCAGGACCCCAGCACACACCTTCTGTTCTGAATTATCCACTGGCCCTGGGTACAGGGCAGGTCATGCTTCTGTCTGCTGAGTGCGTAGGCGTCGAACCACAGGGTGACCCCATAGTTGAGGGATGGGACCTGCAGGCAAGGGGATCCAGAGAAGAGTGAGATGGCTCCTATGAGTGCTGCAGCCCACTCCATATGACAGAAATGAGCAGGGTAGATGTGAAGGGGAGAGCTGCCAATTCACACATTGCAAGACAGAAGGAAACACCACCTAAACTGGGGCCATGCCACAGCCCAGGGTGGCTCTGATGCTGGTCTCAAAGCATGGTAATTCCTAGCAATTTCTTGCAATCTGGTTCTGCCTTGAAGAACTTCTGTGCAGACCAGATTTCAGATTCCTCCTCAGCTATGGCATCTCTGCTCCAGCATGCAATATTAGACTCTTTCCCCTTCAGAAACACACATTACGTGGAGGCTAGGCAGGCTGCCACCCTCTGCTTGTTTCTCATGATGGTCTGACTGAGACCACTGTCTGTACTCCCCCCTAATGTGGGGACTGCAGTGTGGGTTTCAGGGACGGGGTGGATGCTCTTGTGGGAGCTGGCTCTTACCGTCATGTGCCAGGTGCACTGCGTGTTGGGTGAGTAGTAACTGGGGTAGTATGGGGTGCCGATCTTCCCCTGCTGCTCCAGGCCTTCCCGCAGGGTTATATTCACTTCGCAGGCTGTAAATGCAGACATTCAAAGCCCTGCTACCTGTCAGCTCAACCTCAGCCTGGGGATGCCATGTACTCATCCCATTGTAGGAGGGGAGAAAAGGGGCTCTAAGACCTGATGCTAAAGGTAACTGGGATGTTCCACCATCACCCCTCAAAGGGCCATTTCCACCTGGCAAGACTTTTAGCCTCCTCCTCTTGTTCAGAGAAGGGTAATGGTAATGTATATTGCTGCTTTAGACTCTTATATTGAATTGACATTCATCTGCAAGTGCGTCTGGATGTGATGTCCAGGCCACATCTGGTCTGTCCATGCATGAGAGCTTGGGCTTGCTCCTGAAGTATCATGATCACTCAAGCTCTGCTTGCCAGAGCCCGAACTGTAAAGACTTGAGCCAGATGCTAATGTATGAGTCCAGGTGAGGGAGCAACATCTAACCTGCTTTTTACTGACCATCTCTACCCTTGCAATCTAGAGTGAATTCTGCCCCTCATGGGGATGGAACACCTCTAGGAGCGGTGATGTTGGAGGAGACAACCTGTCTCCTTCCTGTATCTATGCCCCTCCTCCTCCAGCCTTTCTCACCTTTGAGGGGCACCGCCTGCGCTGAGAGGATGAAGGGGTCATAGTAGCTGTACATGGCTTTCTTCCACACAATGGACATGACAGGGCCTGATGAAAGGACTTCCACAACAGGCTCCTGCCGGCTGCAGCCGTAGATCCTGAGGGGAAAGAGATTTGGGATGGGAGTGAAACAAGCAACAAACAAACGAAAGAGAAGAACAAGAAAGAGAGACAATGGAGGTCTATGTTATCCACAGCACACGCCTGCTGTGAGGCACTAACTGAATCAAATAAAGGGCCAGCAGAGAGACAGCTCGTGCTGCTGTAATCTCTCAGACTGCACGGCTGGCTGTGTGACATCCCACATCAGTGACTTCAGCTGATCAGCGAGAGGCAGGTTCTGCATCAAAGAGAATTTCCTCTGATGTAGTCTAACACCTTCCCCTGCTGTGGTGTGTCGTGCCATCCTGCCCGGCTTCCCTGCCGTGCTCACCCTGCTCAGGAGCTACCTACGAGGTGATGAGGTGTTTCTCCAGGGGCCCGGCTGCGTCATACATAGCCAGGCGGTCCCTGCAGTCTGGGAGAGTCCACTCCAGGCGTAGCTTGATCATGTAGCCCTTGAGGCTGTGGAGGTGCCAAAGACAACTGGAGGCCAGGTAGTCAGGGCCCTCCAGCCTTAGGACGTCATCCTCCTGGACATAGCTGTACCTGTAGCAACCTGAATCCAGGGGAAAGATACAGGGATGTAAACCTCAGGGTGATGTAAACGGAGGCAAAGGGGGCTTAGGAGTTACTGTAATGGAGATTAAGATATAGGACTGTCACTTGGGATATCAGCGTGAGCCCTGTTTTGGGGTGGGGGTGACTCATCCCAGTGATCTCAGTTACTTTTAGATATGTTGCAGTGGCACCAGTCCCCTCGTACCAGTGCCCCAGTTTCTCTCCATAAGAACTCTCCCCTCTCCCTTGGTAGAGCCAATACTGCCTCAGGCTTTAAATATCAGCACAACACAGTTATCTTCCACTGGCTTAGTTTTCTTTTTCACCTCTTTCTCCTCTTACCCCCATATTCTTCCTGGCTTTACATCCCCTCATCTGATTTCCAGGTTTCAGCAGGCTTCCAGACCAGGATTTTTGATTAAAAGTCAGCTTAAAGGTGAGTTTCTAATAGCATATCTGATGCAAGCTACCAGCCACAGCACTTACAACACTGTCTGAAACTACTAAAAGGACCTTGAAACACTGTTAGGACAACAGACTCCTAAATGACTGACACCACATCCAGTAGAGAACCATGCAGGAAACCCCCACCCCACTCAGTAGGTTTTCATGGGGCCTGGAATTAGCACCATTGTGCCAGTACACCAAGCTATTTGACAGAACTCATCAGGACAGGGACAAGACGTTACTAAGGTGTCTGCACTGCCCCTGGGAGCTGGTATCTCTGCACAGCGGTGTGCTACTGGGGCAGAGGTGTCAGGATGCTCAGAGCAGTCCAGCATGTAGCTGCATCATGTAGTTTGGCTCTGGTCAAGCAGCAGCACTGGTGCTCCCTCGTTACTGTTCTCATCTCCCCTTCTCAGGATTTACAACTCCAGGAAGCCAACAAGCTTTCTGTCCCCTGTAAAAATCCCTCCCATAAAGTCACAAACTCGAAAGGAAAGGAAAAGATAGCCTACCCAGAGTGGATTTCAGCACTACTATGTCTTTCACACTGGATTCTGTTAGAAAGGAAATATATAAAGGAAGATAAACAAAAGGATAAACTGATAGTATCTGAATGCTAGCATGGCAGGTGATGACTCCCTTCCTCCCTATGTAAATGGCTCACTTACAACTTTGGCATGGGGCATCCTCTAGGTACTTGTCTGTCTGCCCTCAGGGACCTGTTTCAGTCATGCCTTCCCCACCCCATCTCTCTGGGAAATCTCTCTGGCCTCTGCCCCAAATCAAAGAGCCCCAATTCATGCTTTCCAGCCCACCACAGGCTTTTCTCTGCCTTTTTTCCTTGCTTATTTTTGTATGCGATTCCAGGACCTCTTCCCCTTCCCAGGAAGGCTGGGCATTGCTTCAGGCAGCCATCCCCCTCCCCTGCCAGCCACACCACAGGGCACAGCCCCATTTCCCAGAGCCTTCACCATCTGCTCACCCCTCCCCTGCTCTCCCAGTTCAAATAACCCCCACTGAAAAGCATGGGAGTTGCTGAAGGTCAGGAAAGAGGTCTCTTTTGATGACCGCTGGTTGATGAGCTACTCAACATCCTTATAGTGTCCACCTCTGGAGAAGGCAGATGCAGAGGAAGATACCAGCAAGGACTACAAATCTGTGCAAAACACAGTCATAGGGTGGACAATGCTTTTAGGAGAGCTGGGCTTTGCTCCAGCCTCCCAGCTGAACTGGGAGCGGCCAGAGATCAGGTGCTACTGGGAATAATTGCCAAAATAAAAGGCACCATGAGGTCAATTGGGTGTGAGAATTGCTGTTGGGGGCTTGCCTAGGTCAGGGCTTTGGTCTTTTGTAGCTCCTAAGCAGAGCTTGCAATTCTGTGGGGAGAGCTGAGCAGTTTTGTCATGGCAAAAACAAGTGTTGTGGAAAAAATGATCCTGCAGGCATAAGGCAGGCTCCTAGAGAAGCTCATGTGCTGTAGGGAAGGATGTATGCTGAGCTGATATTAAGTACTCTTTTATCTGAAGGTAATAAAACTGAGTTCCTGTAAGGAGAAGGAAGTTCTGAAACTCTTTGGGGGAAAGGGGAGGCTAGTGCCCTGGGGTGAGTGTAGCTGTTAGTAAAAATAAAGCGTTAGAGAGGTTCCTGCGCTAGTCAGTGGTTTGCAGATCTGTGTCTTAAGGCAGGCTGCAGTGAGACTTAATGTTTAGAGCTAAGCAGGTCAGCAAATGAGTCTGTTGGAAAGCAATGAAGTGCTAATGACTTGCTATTAGCTAGCTATTTTTTCACTCCAATTTTACAGAGCAAATGAAGCCAGAGGTTAAGTCACTGGCTTGAGGTCACCCTGGCCCAGCAGTATAAGAGGTTTCTGGCTTTTGTCTTAGTTGCTAGACCGCGCTTCTGATTGGAGGGGGAGGCAGAAAGGACTAGGGAAAGCAGAAGGAGCTGGAGAAACTACAACTGGTGTGTTAGTCCCAAAATAGAAAGAAGTGTGGTCTGCTGAAATGAATAAAACAGTGAAACAGATGCGAAGGAAATAAGAGGGAAATGGGAACTGCTAAAAGAATGGCACCATCATTTTTATTTGTTTATGAGTTACATTATGAAGTGAGTAAATAAAGAAAAATGCTAGATGGGCTGACTTGGAAGCATTTAGCATATTATCTTATGATGTCTTTCTTAAGAAAGTTAATTTAAGTTGGCTGAGCATGAGGTCTGGTATGCCGGAAACAAATCATAAGTAGAAGTAAGTGACTAATGGTAACTGCAGGAGGAGATGTCTTCATGAGATGCTAATGCAGCTTCAGAATAAGATCGTAACACGATGGTCTGGATGAGGGAGTGAAAATCATTTTGAGGAAATCAAATTTTCTTTGGGGACACCAAAAAAATGGCCCCCAAAACAATTGAGATGTGGAGGGAAAAGTTAAAGAAAATATGGGTGGGGTGTATTAAAATAAGATTCACCTTAGAAAAATGCAAGATAACATGTTTGGGGAAAAAAACTTGGAGATGTAACATTTCATGGGAAGAGGAAACTTGGAAATGAGAGTCCCAAGGGAAGAGAAGAAACACAATGTATTTTAAAACCTATGAGGTTTGGGGCTCTTTAAAAGGGATCAGATCAGGCTGAGAAGTTAACTCTTGTTATAAAGACCAAATACAAATTCCATTGGACTTGGATGTATTGAATATAGAGACAACCCTAGTCCTTTACCTAACACCTATTTCAGAGCAGTTCTGTAGGGGTGGCTTTTTAAACAGGCTGTGATCTTCATTGTGGGCAACAATAAATAATCCTTAAAATCATATGTTAAGAACTGAAGTGGCAACAGTGCTTTGTCTCAGAGGAAGACTAGTGGTGACTCAGGTACGTTGCCTTTGTTCTTCTCTCAATCAAGTAGCCTGGAATAATCTCCCAAAGGAAAGTAGGAAACCTAATTGCTTGCTATTTTTGAGCTGAGCTGATCAAAGTCATGACCTGTGTAAGATCTTACTCCACAGAAGCCAAAGCTGATGGGAGAGAAAAAAAAAAAGTTACCTAGCTGGTCATGGTCAGTTGTATCTCCAATAATCTTTAATCGTTCAAAGGAAGGATGCTTTTTTTATCAAACTTCAGTTCTCCTCTATCAGGAAGAAATACATGTAATTGTATCTCCTGATCCTCACTTTTTCCCTATCCTCTTCAGGTTTCCCCTATCCCCTTCAGGAGTGACTCCTGGCCTTTTCTCCTAACCTCCCTTCAGCACCTTATAAATCTTGGAGCATTTCTGACTGCTCAGGCCACAGCTGAGCAGCTGGTACTTACCCAGCAGAACCAGCGAGTCTGGGTTGACCCTGTACTCCATCTGGTACGACAGGCTGCCCGAGCTGTTGAAGCTGGTGGAGAGCTCTTGGTGGAGCATTGTGTTTACCCTCTCAGCAGTCACCTCCTTCTGCTGATTCTCAGGGATTTGGAGGGCAAACCAGAAGAAGAAGGTCAGAGCCCCCTCCCTAACAGAGAAATAGCATGTTAAATATCCTCTCTCTTCCTCTCCAGAATCACTGGAGAGGCAAACCCCAGAGATTAAACCCCCCACTGTTTTTCCACAAATCAGACATATCTGTATGGACTTTCCAGCTCGCTGCTGTGACCCAGAGGAACCACGCTGAGTGGGGCAGGAGAGCTGCTATGTCCATGGTGCTAGTTAATGCTCAGTCCTCTTGGGGAAGAAGCCATTTTATGCCATCTGGCTTTAGTGATGACCAAAAGTGGACAAATTAATGTGATAATTAATCAAGACCGGTCTAATGAGTAGTCTCATTTCAGGTAGAAATGACCTTTGGTTACTACTGACCAGGGGTTGAAAAGAAACACTCAAGACTTCATTGTCTCACCTCCCAGTGGTGACAAGTGGATGATTTATGACTCAGTACCTTACCACAAGCCATTAATGCTGGGCAGGCTCAAGCTGCAGGAGACTGACTTGAGAAAGCTCTGTTCAACCAGCTGGCAGAGAAAATTGGCTGGGGGAGGGGGAAGAGATGTTGAAACAAACCTTTGTTCAGTAAAAGGCTAGAGGAAGAATTTCAAGTGAAACTTTTCTTTGCCCAGTTGAAAATGGAGTTGCACCAAAATTGGAATTTTCCTTAGCTGAAGGACAAATTTAGGGGTGTAGTTTTCCATGGAAAAAAAAATCAGAAGCAAATGTATACGTCAGTTTGGAAGTTATTCCTGCTTTCTTATCTACTGTGATGACCTGCAAAGCTGTAGCACCACATATGTCCCATTCCACTGTTACCCTATTCCCAGGTGGACCATGCTTCTTGGCTGGAATACCTTTTCCATGGTGCATTCTGGCCTCTCCCTTCTGGTGCCTAGAACCAGGCCACAAAATGACTTTCTTGAATTAGAGAAATTAATTTCCAGCTGCTTAGTTTCTACTGAGAATGCCAAGCCCAGATTTTTTTTCAGTTCTTTCCAGTCAATTTTTTTCCTCTCTTGAACTTTTGCCTCTGAAAAATTTCTCAGTTTTGGCTTTTCATCATGACCTCAGATGAACATGAACATCAAAATATCCCCAGCTCTGTCATGCTGGAACAGTTCTGGATCTGGACTGCCCAGCCTAGCCTAGAGCTCATGATGGGGACTGCAGCAGTTTATCATGGCCAGATTTCAGTGAAACCGGAGTACAATTGACTGGAAGCTTTCACTCATGAACAAGCAAAAATGCTCTGGGTGCTACTCACCCAAAGGCATACACTGTGCTCGAGTTGTAGTACCGACCCAGCTCTGTGGCACGAATCAGTTCCTTCAGCTGCAACAAGAATGTCATCTGATAACTATCGCGCAGTGTTACAGTGGAAGAGGACCTATGGCCAACCCTATATTTCATCCCTCTTGCTGTACAGACCCACCAAGTCTGTCTCTTGGATGGGGATACCTGACCCATTTGTCTTTCTACTCACTGAACTGCCTCAGGGCAGTCAGCTCCGGACATGAAATTGCCCTCACCATCTTCTGGAGCTTAGCTGACTCCAGCCAGAAGGCTCTGGACTCCACCTGCCCAAGGTCCGGGGAGTATTGGCGATTGAGGACCTGGAGGCTGCCAGAGTAAAACTGCAGGATGGCCGGTTCCAGGTGCCACGGTCTGTAGTCTGCCAACAGAAGACACTACTGGATTACCTTGCTGATATGTAGGAAAGAGGGGTTTACCCCTATGTATGAGCCTGTAAAGATCACCCAGAGTCACTAATGTGCTCTGGGCTGGGCATTGCCTTGACTACACCCCATCCACCTCCTGCATGGGGACAAAACATGTTGAATTTTTACCTAGGAAATACCAGGTTGCTGCAGCAGCTCCAGACAGCAAAAGAAAGGCTACCCCGAGGGGCACATAGCGGAGGCAGTCACGTGAGTTAGTCTCTGATTCGTCCTTTGAAAGGGAGTTGGCATCTTCCTCCTGTTCCTTGGCCTCCATCAGGGGCACCTAGTGACACAGCACACCATGGTCAGGCTGGGTTTTCTGTATCCCTTTACATCTGTCTCTGGAGGTGCTCTGCCATCTCTGTGCTCTTCTCCCAAGATCTATAGCCCCAAGAGATCTGTGTGCTAACCATCAAAGACTTTGCTCAATGCAAATGTGAGTAAAACTCCTAATTCAGTGGGAGACAGGCTTCCAGGACGCTGTCATGTCTATGGCTCCTGGGTAATCCCTCAATTTTCAAAGGCATTCCTTGGGTTTTGCTTCTGCCAAAACCACAAATCAGTACAATAATGAATTTCTCCAGAGGCAAAAGTGTTGTCCTCCCAAGGTGGGAATGGTTTTAAAACTGGTATTTTATTGACCTAGAAATCAATGCAAAAGAAAATCTGTGACCTCAAATGCACACAGAAGTTGCACACAACAGCCCAGCCTGGGAGCCTGAAGCTGCACTTTGCCTGCTGTGCCATTTTGCTCTCGGTCCCTAAAAGTAAGCAAACCTTGCCATTCCAACCAGAACATGTGTCCCAGAGCTAAGCCCATCCTGGCACTGACTCACTAGCTGAGCTAGTGAGGAGAGAGCACCTGAACAATATTCAGCCCTCTACCACCCTCTGCTTGTGCCACAGGACAGCTTCTGGCTTCCTTTGCCTCTTGTCTACCCCAGGCTACTTCTTTTCCTTCGTCCTGACCAGCACCCCTTCTGTCAGCCCCAGACCCTGAGGGTAAGAAATGCCGTTGCCCAAGAGAGCCACATTAATCTTGGTTATCTATCTCACCCGCCTTCTTTCTCCTTTCCTCTGCCATCACCCAGTGCACAGCTGCCCCCAAAGGCTTTCTGTGTTTTTGTGGCTGGAGAGGAAAGGGATGTGAATGCCTCCGTGTGGCAGGGCACAGAGGTCTTGGGGAATGCCTGTGCCATGTCTACATGTCTGAGTCGTCTTTGTGCCCAGTGGTGTGTGTGACCGTGCAGGCATGAATGCACAGGAGGGACTTGTTGCAGATGTGGGAAGAGATGGTTGGCCTCACGCCCATTTTAGCCTGTGTGGATACCCTGGAGCGTTCACGTGATAGGGGTGAGTGATCTTCTCGGTCTCCTTGCTTTCCCCCAGTTACTGAGCCCTGAGCCCTCCCGGCTGCCTTGCAACACAGAAACATGCTGGCAGAATGTAAGCGCCAGCTAACTCACTCTGAAACATTAAACCCAGCTTGGTGAACATTGGCACTCGGACAATCAGCCGCACATCTGCTTGCTGTGATGCACCCTTCCAGACAGGCACGCGGTACAAAGAGGCCCAGCACAGACTGCCCTCCCTTGCTTCTCGTGAGCCACCTTTCTGTGCAACCCCTGGGGAGGATCTCCTCCCCAGTGAACCAGGCTGGGTGGTCCAGGAGAGCAAGGGCACTTCTCCACTATCAAAGCATCCCTTCAGAAACAGCAGGCACAAGCAAAGAACCGCAGACAGAGGGGGGGGGGGGAGGAGGGCAGGAAGCAGCAGCAGAAGAGCCTCTTTATTAGAAGATTTGATGGTAGGCACCGGGGTTTCCCCCAGAGCTGCAGACCTACCTTTGAAACCTGCTGCTGCCTGTGGGGCCTGGCCCACACCCCCTACGCAAGCCAGCTCACACACGCATGGAGGGGGGACATCTATTTACCCAAGCTCAAGGTCTCCTCAGCGATCAATAATCTGATGCCATGTCCCTTCAGCTCGGCCTTTGTCCTGCACCGTCCTGCTGTGATGGGTCAGCACACCCGTGCAATGGCTTTCTTCTTTCCTGAAATGGAGGTTTTGGAGGCTTGCAAGGGGAGAAGATCTGCAGCCTGAGCAGGGGAAGCCTGGAAGAAGTCAGGGTAGGAGCACCTGCAGCTGTGCAGAGAACAACAACCCAGGAGGCTGGTGCAGATAGATAGCTTATGTTGTCCTCCTCGGGGGACAAGAAGTTGCTGAGCAACTGATGTATTTCTTAGCTACTCTCCTTGGTCCCATTGGAGAGAGAGGCAAAATGCAGGGTGTGTTCTCCCCAGCACAGAAATGGAGCAGACGCTGGCTGGCAGGTGTAGATCGCTTGAAGGAGGGAAGATGGCAGTAGGCAGCGGGTCCGGTTGCCACAGTGGTCATGCAGATGAAAGCAAAGCACAGTGTCTCTCAGTCCCCACCTGCAAGACTCCCTCTGGTCTTCTTGTGCTTCCTGCTGCCCAGTCTCCTGATGCCGGCCTCCCCGCACTCCGTTGCACCACAACTCACTCCTCCCGGCAGCATCTGCTTTTCTTCTAGCCCCAGGTCCTCCTCACCTACCTTGCCTGCACCACCTTCTGCTTACAGCCCCGCAGGTCTGTACACGCCCCTTTGTTTTTCACAAAAAGCAACCACGCTCCAGCTAGAGCAGGGTAAACAGAGTTATTCTGTCAATAATTGGGGGCGGGGGGGGATTGACATGGACGACTCTTGACCCGGGGCTGAGCTCCAGCCAGTGGCATTGACCTGGGGCTGAGCTCATTTGGGCCAGGGCTCATTTGGGCTCATTTTGGCAGCTGGGCAGGGATAGCTGTTTTCAGCTCTGCCACTGGTTCAGGTTTAGTCTGGGACTGCATGAAGACCAAAAGCCATTACTGTAGTTGGCTCGTGGTGGATTCTAGTAGATAAACGATACATGTGGATGAAAAGCTGCAGTGTTTGACTGCAAATGTGTCAGTGTGGTTATCCCAACTAGCTCATTGCTGTACATATGGGAAACTGAGGCATGCAATAACAATAAGAAATGCTTTCAGAACTGCCTGAGAGATTTAAGAGATCAGATTTCACTTTTAAAAGTTACTTTCAGCCAAAATTTCCCCAGATAACTGGGGTCTAGCTGCATCTTTAGGCATACATATATATGTATATGGCTTTCCCAAGCTTACGCTATGAGGGCTTGCTGCAGTGGGTCAGAACCCAGCTGAGGGTATTTCCCGATGCCAGAGACCTTACTTTTTGTATCCATCTTTCCTGGAAAGAAGCATCTTCCTTCTCTGGTGTTTTCAGCAGAACAAAAAATATAGAATCTCAATCTGATCTATCTAAGCAAGCATACCACATCTATCACCGCAGGCTTTTGAATCAACCAAGGACCCAAAACCTTGATCAGATTTGACTTCAGAGGAATTCCTTTGCTGCAAGTACCCTTTACTTTCCACTTCTCCACAGTAAAAAAAAGGAAGGGGTGTGGGAGGAGGCTGAGAGTGATGTTGCCTATTTATGAACAAGGTATCTTGGAAAGAGGGAGATGAGAGATATGGCAGCTATCTTTGCTGTCTCTGGGCTTAAGATAAAGAGAGGACTCATGTCTGTGGTTGTTAGCTCAGTATTTTCCACGCAATGCTAGCGTTCAGCTTTGGTTTGCCTCTGGTACTGATGGACACCGTTGTAGCATCTTTCTGTGGTTTTGTGAACCACACACTGTGCGTTCACATCAGCTTGAGAGGGGACCGCTCCCCATGTGACATTTCCAAAGAGGTCTTGGGGACCCAGCAGAGAAAGGGCCCCGTATCACTGAGAGTGTTATGCCTTTGGTATTCACAACCTGGGTTACTCACATACGAGACCACATGATCTTGCCTTCCTGGAAGAAAAGTCCGGTTATCACCAGATCTGATGTTGAGCACTTCCTGCTGCCGTGTGTCACACATTCACACCCAGCGTGGCTGTGAATGCAGTGCCAACAGCTTGCCAGCTCGAAAGCTGTCAGCATTTTCACAAGAGGGGGAAAAATACCGAGCCAGCAGGATGGTCCTCAGGGGCTTGCAGCAGGATCACTTCCAACTCTGCTTTCTGTTTTAGGTAGCTGAGTCCCTCGGGGAAGGGAGTAGGAAGGAGGGCTAAAGGTATATTAGTCTGAGCAAAGCTTTGCCTAGTCTCCTATTTAGAAAAGCTGTTAATCCTTTCATCCCACCCCAAAGGACAGAAAAAAAATGTAGATTCCTTAATATTTTTTTATTTACAAAGAGGCAAAGTTTTTCTTTCATACTCATCTTAGCAGCAAGAATAATTGAGAAGCTTATGAAGATCTACATTGGGACAGGATAGCTATCAGTACAACTAGGATCCTTGGCCCATGTAAGATCGCAAATTGTGCACCAGGGGCAAGGGATTCAGTGTCTCTTTTTGAAGTCTATCTGGGAAGATTCTCAAAGTACAGCAAACAGCTGGGCAAGCCTTGTGCTTCTTTATCTGGGAAGCTGTGGGGTCTTCTTCATCTGCTGTCTCCTGGAGACAACAGAACAGTCCATGTCTTGATGCAAGTGGTGAAGAAGCTCATGAGAGGTGTAGCTCCCCCAGCCTCTCAGCTGCAGGCAGGCTCAACTCCTTTAAGCAGCTCTTTTGAGGTGAAATCCAAGCCAGTGGGTGACCCCATATCTGGGACTCATAATAACATTCAGGCTGCACAATGCAAGGTCAGGTAACAGTGCGGGACCAGGACAAAGGGGAGTCTTGACGCTTGTACAGACAGAGGTAGGGAAGAATTAGTTCTGGGTGATACTCACAGGGGTGACAGAAGTACCAACAAGTTCAATATCCTTGACCTTTTTGATATAAAAACTCTTAGAAGAAAGATCTCTAGCACAGGGCTGGTATTTTCCCACTGCTGAATAGTCCGGAAATACGGCAAGAAAGCAGACAGACAGTATAATATTGAATGCAGGGATGGATGTAACCAGAACACCTTGTCTTCCTTTGCCTTGCCACTTTTCTTCTGCGGTGTGCTGCTTTTTCTCAACCCAGATCAGCAAATGCAGGGGAAAAAGAAAAAAAAAGTAGTCTTTGCTATCCCCATTCTTTGTGAGTGGATTGAGGTTTTCTTTTCAGCAAAGGTGTTGATTCGTGGGTTAGTTTTCTGGGCTCATTCACCACATCTTTGCTGCTAATTAGGCAATGGTTTCCCTTGAGCAATGGAAGGAATGGGCAGCACCGTTGCAATGTTTTCCACTAATACAGGATGTGGGATGAACTATTCTGCAATCAGCTTATCGTAGTCAAATAACTGTATTTTGCCAGCAAGGCAGAGAGGCTTTCGATTTCATGAAAAATATTGCAGCAAGAATGGGAAATTGTGTGCGTTCTTTTTACTGCCATCATCAGACCTGGGGAAAGAAAGGGGGGGGGGGATTTCCCCAGTATTTTTAACCCAGTAATGGGGTTTTCTTTTACACTGCACTGCTTAGACAGCTGACACAGTTTTGGCTCTGAGCTGACCTTAGAGACTTGAGTCTATAGCTGGACCGAGTAGCTCAGAATGTAATCTCTGATTAAAACCTGAAGTGGGGACATCACAGAAAAAATTACACCCTTGGTCAGTCAGGAGGAGATGTCTTCATCCATTTCATCATTGGCCCCAGCACTGACCGGCAGTGCTATTGTCCCTTGTACAAAATCTCATATCCACCTCTTCAGGCACTTCTCCCTCCCATTAGAGGTTTTTAGGCTGGGACAAGGCAAATGGACCATGTGTCTGCTCAGCCTCAAAGCTGAGTGCTATTTTACACCAATATGCAGAGCATGGAATTGCTGGCACAGCCTCCTGCTGGGAGCTGGGAAGGAAAAAACAAGCTGGCGAGGTTCGGGTTGGCACTTGACCAGTGTGGGAAGGGGTTTCTATGCCATTGGATCCAGTAATAACAGAGAAACAGGTTCAGTTATGAAGGTGAGTCCTTGTTGGCCTGTATGCCTAAGAATAAGGCTCCTACATCTCCATTAGCTGTGTAGCCACTGAACAGCTTCAATGTGCCTTTATCATTCTCCATGTGTTGCTTTACTGTCCACTAGCCCAGTTATCCATGCAAAATGTCCTCTCATTTCCAGTGGTCTGTTTCACTAACGCTTTACCTTGGGAACTAGTGCTACCCATGTAGCCATCCATGAATTTACACCTTGTCCATCCTATCTGTTTTCTGGTTTTGTAGCCCTCTAGAGTGTTCTCCAGCCTCATTAAAGAACAGTCCCGATGGGTTTGATGCTGAAGTCATGTTCATGTCCTGAATAGAAAAACTGTCCATCTAGCCTTCCCTGCAGAGGCGGCCTTTCCCACCTGTGGGTTTCCTCCAGGCAGATCCTAGTCAGAGCAATGTCTGTACTGGCTTTGGAGGTCCCTCAGAGAAAGGTAGGCACCAGTGTTTGGGACCTGGCTGGAGAAGGCTGTTCTGCATGGATCCTCATCCTGGGTTTGCCTTAGAGGTGGAGGCTGAGAGAAAGAAGAGGTAGCATGTGCTGCTGGTGTACAGGGGTCAATCGGAAGGCCTGCCTTCCCACTCCCCTCCGTTACATTGATAGTATCACTGTCATGCAGATCCGGTGGGTCAGGAAAGTGGGTGTCCAGCTGGCACAGGGCCTCAGCAGGTTGTAAAGCTGCTTTGTCCATCACCTTCTCATCCTGTTTCAGAACTGCTGTTGGTGGGATGCCTTCACTTGACTGAAGAGCCCCAGAAATAGCCATGGCCTGCTGGGCTTCACCTTCTGTCTCTTCCATGAAGGAGCTGTTTTGGAAGCCCTGGGTTGCCTTGATACAGTGAAAGAAGTTGTGGGACAACACAGGCATGTCCTCTGCCACTGTGCAGAGGTCTGGGTAGGGGAGAGCATGGTAAGACTCGCCATCCTCACTGCCACTGCCCTCCTGGGTGAAAGGCTCATAGGTGAAGTAGACCTGACAGGGCTCGATCTCAAAGGAGTTGGGAAGGTGGAAGAAGAAGTAGCCTTGGTTGGTGAAGCAGCTGGATACAGAGTGCCCACTGGTTTCTAAGGGAGGATCAGGAGTCAGGGTTCCCTTGGAAAGTAGAAACTGGGATTCCTGGTCATTCTTCTGCATCACCTCGAGCATGGAGATCTCTGGGGTTGTGCTGTTCACACAGTAGGAAGATGTGGAGAACGGGGAGGAGAGCCATTTCTGATGGGGAAGAAACACAGGAGAGAGACTGTTACGCCCAAAGTATAACACTCAGTGAGGAACCAAAGATTTCTTCTGAGCGCCTACAGCAATCAAGTGACCTTTTCTCTGTCCAAGCAAGAGTTGCCAGAGGTGGTGAAGAGGGAAATTCACATTCATGATGTCTCATCTGTAGGATTTTCAGATAAAGTATATCTTTCTGTCACTTTGAAATCAAGAGCAGATCTTGCAAGCCTATGTTTCGAGATTTCTGGAAGGGGGGGAATGAAGGATGGAGGATTAAAGCGAAAGGAAGAAAAAAAATTACAAGACCATAAGATGAAGTGAAGGTGGAAACATGAAAAGCAGTACTGGGATGCATCTCATGCAATCTGTTCCTAGGTGCTGAACCAGCTTCTGATACATCTACATGGCCCTATGCAGATTTCTTGTCTAAAGTGCTCTTCCAGGCCCCTTATGCCTAGATTTCCACATTCACCGTGAGTGACATCCTGCAGTGCATCATTATCCTTAAAAATAAACTGGTTTTGATAACATCTAACTTCATTGCCTTTGTGGCCAGTAAAGCCAATTTTTCTAGTTCTTTCTGCACTGAGAAAGTGTCTTCAGTGCCTGCTGCACGCCCCCGCCCCCCCCCCCACTCTGCACTCGTCCCCTGTAGTTTAAGCTTTCTAAGGCTTTTTGCACTTGGGCTTTTCCAAAGCTTTGCTGTCCTCTGGACCCTCTGCAGTTTGTTTCCACTCTTCTTAAAGTGAGATGCCCCTTGGGATCACCTCCCACCTCTTGCATCTGACACTCCCTTTAATACTGCACAGAATAATTGTCTTCCTGCAGCTGCCCATACTCATGGAGGGATTAGGGGAAGGGAGAAAGTGGGGGTGGAGAAAGAAGGGAAAGAGACAACAAGAATGCAGAAAACAGCTAAGTGCCATTCAGCGTGATGGCAATTCACATTAGGAGCAGAGGAAAGGCTCACAGCCAGGAGGAGGGGATCACAGCAGGAAATCTGGGGAAGAGCTGGGCAGCCTAGGGCAGGCAGGGAGGGACCGAAGTGGGATGCCAGGGGATCTGAGAGGCCAAGCTCCCTCTCACAGGTCCCTTGTTTTCTCTCAGGCTCCCCGTCAGCGGAGCAGAGTGCTGAGGTTTGTGTGGTTTGCCGTTTCTCGGTTCTGTAATTAGAGATGCCTCAGCCGAGTGTCAAGTTTTAGAAGGTCAGAAAATAAAATTTGAGGGGAGAACCCGGCAGCTGGTGCTACAGGCACATGTGTCGTGTGTGCACATGTAGGTCCAACAACTGGGTGTCTGTCCTGGGCATGTGCAGCTTCCCTTATTTCTCCCTCATAACCACTTGGCTCTGTCCCCAGTCCCATACCTGAATGTCACCTCCGTGAACTGAAACGAGTGGGGGAAAGAACTTCTCGGGGTCTGGGATGTGAATCTTCAGGATCTTCTTAAACCTTGAGAAAAGAAAATGAGAAGGAGGAATGAAGCAGGGCCTGATCCTGACCGATCTGGCACTGTGGTGGGGGTAGGAGAGAGCATCGCAGCTCATGGGTACTACCCTGGCATGGGGAGAGGTAAAGTAAGAACAAGCCTGAGGGCTGGCCTTGCTCTTGAGTGGCCTGAAATGCAGTAGCTGGGGGATGAGAGATATGGAGATGAGGCAATTAGGCCTGGCATTGGAAAATACACTCCCCTCATCCTTTTCCCTGGGGAAGCACAACCAACCAACAGTTCACTGGTTTCTTCCCTGTCTTGGCTGGTCACCTTAACCTCTCCACCTGCCCCCCTCCCTTCCTGCCCTGATGACAAGCTAGGAAGGTCTCCCTTGTTTCCAAGGTCCAGCTGCTGTGAGTTGCCCCCTCTTTGCTTTACTGTCACCACAGTGACTCAGAGAACCACATAACCTGAATGGGACCATCACCGGCAAAGCTGTGCCACCACTGTCTGTCCTGTTAGCAGAACACTGCATGGTATAGCTAGGACACGCTGGCTGTGCAAGCCATCTGAGCATGCCTTGTGTCCACCCAGTGGCCTCTACTTTATTGGAACCAGTGTGTTGTCAACCTGAGGCAGCATGAAGTAATCTAATCTGCTCCTCAGTCCCTCAGAGATGTTGGCTGATCCTGTCAGCTCTTTGCTGAAGCTTTGCTGTGGGATGCTCTGAGGAAAGACCCTCCTGACCTCTGGAGGCAATCAGTGTACGCTCTGAAGCGTCAGAATTTTCTAGTTCTTGCATATAAACTACCTTACAACGCTGCAGATGCTATTTTTATTCGTGCATGTCTAATCCTTCCTTGGATCTTACCTCAGCATTATCCTCTATCCAATTCCCCCATGTTAATTATATTCTGTGGAGAAAGGAGGCCTTTTTATCTCTCTCTGTGCCATATAGCTAACACTTCCTCATCTTTGTGTTATGATTCAAGGTAAAACACAGTGACCAATGACTTTCTCAGTATCCATCTTCCTTCAGTATGCTTCTCCTTCTTTCCTTGCAGAGAAGCCATCCCAGCCCCTGAGAACATTTATCCCTGCTCCCTGCCATGAACATCAGCACCCTGCTTCTCTGTCCCTGTCCTGAGATGAGAAAACATGAGGCCATTTCTAACCTCGCCATGTTGACAGGTCACTCTCCGTATTATTGCACGGAGTAACCTTGTGAGACACTTTCAGTCCTTAATAAAAGCAGCGTTTGGGTAGAAGTGCTGGCAAAGAGACCTTTAAAGCATCATGTAGATGTTTAACAGCATGTGATGAGACACTTCAGGACTGCACAGACCAGGGAGAGGAAGAATTGTACTCCTCACTCAGGATTTTTGCCTACAGAGCAAATGTCACTACATCCTGTCTGAGCTCTTGCTGTAGCGTTTAAGTAAGTGAGAAGGTAGCGGTATCTAGGCTTGCTTGGTCCTCTCTACTGAGGGAATGCTCAACCCACTGACCTGCTTTTTAAGAGGCAATTTTGGTGCATCCCTTCCAGGGGACAGCACTCTAACCCGTGGGCAACAGAAGTGCTGAGGCAGCTGTTTTTAATTCAGCCAGGGCACGGCACCAGGTCACAGGAGCGTAGCACAGTACGATGACGGTGGTGAAACCACATCATCTTGGGTGGCGATATATGTCCCCAGACAAATGTCAGCTTCAAAAAGTTGGGCTATAAACCATATTTTTAAGTCACTCTCTATCGTGAGTAATGCCAAGTGAAAAATAACCCTGGTTTTGAGAAGACACACAACATACAGGAGAGGAACAGAGAGGAAAACTTGATTTTCATTTACCATTTCAGGGTCCGTAAGTTAATAAGGAAGGCAGTCCCAATGATCACGAAGATGCAAGTGCTCACTATAAAAGCTGGCAAGACCGGCTGGGATGTTTCTGCAAGTTGAGAGAGAACGAGGGAGTTGCTGTGAAAATTTAGCCAGGATTCTGGAGGGAGGAGCTGCATCCCTTCCATGGCTGTTCAAGCTGATCAAAGTGGGCCTTTATTATAATTTTATATAATATATAATATTTTATAAAATTATAATATACAGGTCAGATAAATGAGTTCTGCTGTGTTGTGTAGGATGCCTTTGAGCTGAGATGGGTTTCAGAGTCTACTTGGCATGGCTTAATAGATAATTCGTGCTGAACAGCTTGAACTCCCTGTTCATAACAGCACCACAGCTGGGGGTTGCCACAGATGAGGTGCCACAGTCTACTGGTTGAAGTGTCCATCAACCTGTCTGTTTTGTTGCAAAGGAAAGCAAGGAAGCCTAAAATCAGCATAAGTGAGGTTGGGCACTTGAAAAACCATTATCAGTCAGTGGGGGAGATAGAGTCATGGGGTTCATGGGTCTTTGAGAAGACAGGAGGACCAAGGATGGAGAAAGCTAGAGGTCAAGGGGCTGGCTTCTTTCTTTGGAGAGGTGTAGGGAAGCTTTAGGAGGCTAGGAGGGTTACAGCTTTCCACCACATGATGATTTTGGTACTTGGATTGTAGGTTTAGGAGGAAGAGACTGAGTTCCCACATTGCCAGCGCTGCCAGCACTCCTCAGGCTTGTCTGGCATTACCTCAAATCTTTCTTAATCTGTCTCTTTCACACACATCTCCTCAGTGTGCTTTTGCTTCATCTTGCTATTCTGGTGCCTGTCTCCTCTGTCTGCCACCCCCATCTCCCTCCATCCCTAGTACCCCTTGGTCTAGGCCTGCAGAGCTCCTCTGGAGTAGTTGTGAGGGAGCAGAGAAAAATAAAATAAGGAGGAGACATTTTTAGGACATTCTTTCTTTGCCTGTCCTTGAGATGCTACTCAGATCACTTTGTCTCCTCTGCCTCTGGTACCCTGGTTATCTTTGGGTCTTGGTTGCTATGACAACTGGTTGCAGCTGTATCCTATTCATTGACATCACACACTGTCAAAATTTGATCGCCACAGCAACACAGTGCCCTTTCTAAACATAGCTCCTCTGTTTATACCAGCACCAGGCACAACAGGGAGGGGCTGAGCAGGGGCAGAGTGGGGGTGACATGAGAAGGAATAACCTCTATCTGCTTATTTTTTGGAAAAGAAATTAGAGACCACAGCCAATGACTCACTGAAGAGACTTGCTCAGGGCACTATTTTCAGGGCTGGAGGTGTCCTCTGTGCTGTGGTTCATGGTAATGACTGATGCAAGTCTCAGCAGACATTTTTGGAAGGGACTTACATGCATGTAAGACTCTCTCATTCTCCGTGAGACTTTGCTTCCTAGGCTCAGGTCTCCTTTGGTTCAAGAGCTGAGTGCTCTGTTTCACTGTATTTCACTGATCAATTATTCCAATGAACTGGGCCATTTTATAAAGCTGGATTTATGTTCCTAGGTCACAACAGCACCTGGGAAAATGCCAGTCCTGGCCACTGCTTCTGCAGGTCAGACATCAGACATCTGGGGAAGCAGCTCTTGATTTACATCTTGTGGATTTTGCCTGGCTTCTGGAAGTCAGAGGGGCTCTTTTGGGGTCAGGGGGTCTTTGCCCTTAAGCCCTGTTGAGCCAGCCTGACCTAACAGATTAGGAGGGACAGATCATTTCCGACCTTTCTATTGCTCTTTGATTAACACCATCTTCCCTACCCATCTTCCTCCAGCTTCTCAGCCTGCTTCGCCCTTTTACTTTGTTTTCCCTGAGTCCCCTTTTTCCCCTCCAAGCCAGACTGCCTGACTCTGAGCCTTACGGTCAGCATGTGTCCTCCACAGTGTCGTCTCACTCCAGTCGCTCCACACGCCTTTGCAGGTACTTGAGGCACTTGGCCTTGCACGGACAGCTGCCTCGTATTTCAAATCAGGGGAGAGGCTCTCAAACACCACCCACATCTGGTCCTGCACAATGGTGAAGTTCCTGGCCTCCTGGGAGTAAGGGAAAATTAGAGCATGATCAACACCCTGGCTTACAGCCTCACGTACCCATCTCTTCCAAGGCCCTCAGAGAGGACCTGTCTCAGATCCCTACATCTTGTGCACTGCTTGTTCACCGTGGAGGACAAGTCTGCTTTGCTTTGCTTTTTTCATCCCTTTCAGGTCTGTCCTGGAGCTATCTGGATTTCTTTGTGACAACACTAAGTAAAATAGGATTCCCGTCTGCCTCCCTGTCATCACCAAACACTGGCAGCAGGTGACACAGATAAGAGGGTGGGAGGTGTCATCCGCTCTCCAGCTTCACCAAAACAGGTTTTGTCCTGAGGGGGGGCCCAGGAGCAAGTCCTGGGTGATGTAAAGAAGACCAGGATTCGTATGGTGACAGGTCCTAGTGCCTCACTCCGTACTCACCTCCCAGGACTGACTCGTGGTTCGGTACCGCACTTGGTATTCCCGCTCCCCATCCAAATAGTGAGAGGAAATATTCAGGGTCCATGTTAAGTTGTAGGTGTTTTCAGTTTTGCTAACCAGCTGAAGATTTCCCGGAGGCCTCAGCTTTACTGGAAAGAGAGAAGGAGCAGGGCTGATACCTCCACACTGTCTGTCCATAACAGGGCTCCACCGCAAACCCCATTGCTGCAGGGTTGGTGTCTTGGCTGTGCTCGCAGACTCCAGCCAGCCACGCCACGTGAGATTGTTAGTGAGTTAGTTCCCCCTCTCTGTTCCTCCTTCTTCCCCACTGTCACTGAAGGCAAAAGGCCTGCTGTCTCTGGACTACGTTAAAGGCAGCTCCTCCTGTGAGCCTGTGAGAGTGGCCCCTGCAGTCAGTGCAATCAATCACACGTGGCCATGCATCCTATCTTATAGGGGTGATCCACAAGGCAATTGTACAGACAGGAAAGGAGCATGGTTGGGGTGACAGCTGCTTCCCAGCTGCTCTTTCAGAGAGCTACAGCCACAGAGGATGGAGTTACACAGTCTGTCTGGGCTGATCCTTCCCAACCCCCTCCAGCCATGCCTTCCTATGCCTCACCTTGCAGCAGCTCTATTGGACCTCTCCTTGAGCCAGGTACACTCACACATCCAGGAAAAACATGACCCAAGCAGATGCTTTTCTGCTGGATTAGTGAGTTGAATCCTTTCAGCAAAGGCTGATGCACGCCAAAGCTGGCTTAAAGGAGGGTGGAAGCACATATCTGGTAAGAGGGGCAGGGGAAGAGCAGCAAGACTTTCCCTCCTTCTTGCAGCATGCATTTTTCAGGAGGTCAGCGGAGCTGTCATTGCCTGTTTGAAGCCAGAACTCCTAGTGCAAAGCTCTCCCATTCAACAGTGTCCCAGATACAGGACAGGACAGGAAGTGGCTGGTATGACATTGCACGTTAGAGGTGCAAGTGGCGGGAGTCAATGTCGTTCATCTGTGCTAGCAGTAGCAGGGGACAAGGAAAAGAGACAAGTCTAAAGTCAGCTATGGGTGTTGCATAGGGGTGGATGGGGAAGAGAAATTAGCTATCATTTCGTGGGAAAGCTTCAGAGACTGCAAGACAGATGACTACTCACTATTTGCAAGTGGACTGAAATCTTCTATTTGCACAGGTATAGACCTATTCTCTCCAATCTGGCAATGGACAGACATGGTAAGACGGTCTGCAGTGGTGAAGCATTGAGTCTGCAAGGAAAATTTACCATTAGTGACACTGAAGCCTCATCAATAAGCATTCATATTTCTAAGCATTGCCTATGTATAAGAGGTTTAGGAATACTTGACAATAAATATGGATTATATTTGTGGCTGAAAGGCATAAGCCTCAGTGGTCAGTGAGGAACCAAAGATTTATACTTGATGTAGTTGGATTTTTTTTGTTCATTGGCGAGAAGGGCACAAAATATTGTGATATGCTAGTTCGCTAGGATTGCTGTATGTGCTGACTAAGCAGGAAAAAGGTTACTTTCTATGAGTGACATTTATTGAGAAAAAATATTTTTACGAAAACATTTTGTGTTTATTGGTAAGATCGAGCTGACATTAGTATTAAATATTACTCTTGAAATGCAATGATACTAAAGGGTGACATACATCATACAGTATTAAATAAGCAATAGGGAAATTAGCTTGATTAGAAAGAAAAGATTTTGGAGCTGTTTACCAACCCTGCAATTTGTCTTTGCACATCATGTGCAAATGTAAGAAAGCTTGTCTGTCATTAGAACTGGTTGTGACTTTATCAGTAAAGAGAACTAGCTCTTATTTGGGTGGGTTTTTTTCTGAAAACACAAGGACTACAGTAATTCTGGATATGACTAAAGTACATAATGAGTCTTAAAAAGACTGATTTAAATAAAGAATAATAGCTAGAGGATTTGCATCACCATTAGCTCCAGTGATGTGTTGCTGTTGCGTCTTGCATTTGACACATCTAACCAGGCTTCACAGTAGCTAGTGATCTGGAAAAGGGTACTGACCTTTTCAAGGCAAATGGGGTCAAGAGGTGACCTCAGAGCTGGTGGTGATGTTCATCCCTCCACAGAGAAAGGGATTAGGGCCAGACCCAGGTAATTGAGACATGGGACACTGCATGTGATCTGTCTGTCCTGCAACTCTTCTGTATGTGTCAGGACAGCATGGCCCAGCTCACAATGAAGCCAATCTTCCCAGCAGGGGAACCCACGAGGGTGATGCATTATCAACAACAAAAAACTTCAAGCCCAACCGCAGAACTGGAGTCAGGGATTAGGTTTGGGCTTTCTATACTGCTCCTGGGTGTCACACCATTTATATACCCAAAATCCACATACAAATCCTTTCCACCTTGTCATTAGCCAGGACATCCCAGATGAATTACTCACATTACTGTTTTTGCTGAAGGTCTTGATGCATCTTCTCAGTCCTGTCATGTGTTCCGCCTTGGGTAATTCACAGTGCTCCTTGAATTTTTCAGGTAAGGGAAATAACCTGGGTTTTAAGCAAGAGAACTCCAGTGAGCTGGGGAGGCTGTTTTGTATTTAGTCAAACTTTATGTAACGCTAAAGGCCTTTCAAAGCATTTTGCATCTTACCATATTTACTGAACAGGTTATAGCAAGGATGTAATCCCACTTTCTCTCCCCACTGCATCACACAGACAAATTTTATGTGCTGGCACATGGAGAGTCAATGCATCCCAGTTATTTCAAGCCAAAGATGAGAGTAGGTTTCCAGTTTCCAAGTCTTCACAAAACCCTCTTGCTTACCTTCTCTGCTTTCTGTTGATATCAGAGGGCATGCAGAGCCCAAACACACCTGCTGCCCACAACTGTGCTAACATGGCCCTGGAAGACAGGTGCCTGTTTCAGCCCCTCTAGGGCTTGCAGGTCTCCTTCAAGCCACTGACAGTCCTGTAGGGTCTCAGATACTGAGTGAGATGTATTTTCTGAACCAGGTCACGTCCCAGTCAGACAGGACCGTACGTCACACTTGGCAGCACTACGCCATGACCTCTCTTCTGCTCTGACAAGTGTGGCTGGACACACACCCACCCCCAGGGAGAAGTGTGGGAGAGGAAAACATCATGAACTGAGAGAGATGAAAGGGCCAGGGAAGATAAGGTGAACAATATTTTCCTTCATTTATTGTTACTCAGGGTGCAACATCCCAGCTCATCCTGGTGATGGGCAAATGGCCCCTGTACAACTTTAATTACACCCTCCTCCACCCCCACCTCTATACATCATCCTTTTACATTGAAAATGCCTTTCAGTCCAGAGGGTGGCTACCAAGGAAGAGGGATTTTTTTGAAAATGAAGCACAGACAGAGCTATGGAGCTGGAAGATGGGCTGTGCTAGACAGTTTGGGACTGTCAGATGACAAACACTGAGCAGTGCCCAGCATCTCAGCCCACGTGGGGTTAGAGACAGAGTTCAAGACAAAGCACCTCGGCTCTGTGACTCCACTACACGTGGTCTGAGGAGCGGGAGCCTACATTTTTGTTAAGTAGTAAACTTTTCAGGACACTTTTCATTCAAAGCATTGGTTTTCATCAGCCTCTCCAGTCACCCACCTGTCACAAAAAGCTAACTTCGATAAAATCTCCAGCTGACATGGTGCTTCAACCAGGTCCCTGCCTGGGTTCCAGTCGCAGAAGAGAGCTGCCCGCGAGTCATACCAACAAGTTAGGCTGGAGGCGCCTGCCAGCAGAGAAGAGATGGACAACAACGTGGCTGAATTAGCAATGATGTTTGGCATTAACCATCGCCCCATCCCAAACTACAGACTGACTCCTCTGCTGGAAAACTGTCTCCAAGTAAGAAAGGCAGAGCCACTCACTTCTCTACATCCTTGGAGGTTGATATGCTCATAAGAGACTTTTAACTATTGCAGTCTCCTCTGGCTGTATGTCACAACACGAGCATTGCACAGCAACACACCATGGCACACACACTCCTCCGGCTGACCCCCCTCCCTGCCCACCCAGGTGGCACGGGTGAAGGGGAATCACTTCTCACCTTGTGGAGAGTCTGAACCCAGCGAGAGAGGCGTGAGGCTGAACAGCCAGAGGTGACACAGAAGCAGCAAAGAGGGCTTCATCTGTACTGGTGACACACTGAAAGAGAGAAGATGCCCCCCCAGCGTAGCTCAGCAATGCAAATTAGGAAGACGTCATCTCACAGCAGGCAACCACTGTCCTAGGGCAGGGCTCAAAGCCAGTGCCAATATTGCAGGCTCAGAAATTCATACCCCTTCCACTTCGGAGTCTGTGCTTTTCCCTCAGCACCTCATTGTTTTCCTGCCTTGGGTGCTTTGCTCAGCACTGAAACCGTTTGCAGTGCAGCACAGATAGGCTGTTTGCAAGAGTAATGCCTTCTGGAAATGTGTGTGTGAGTACACAGCAGTCCGTGTGTGTTGTTTCAGGCTGCTTGCTGACTCAGGTAGAGAGTGCTGCCTTGGTTGCGCATGGCTTGTGCTTTGAAGAGCTTCTTTTTTTGGTAAGCCTTAGGGCTGAAATAACTAGATGCTTGCTGAGTAAGAGGGGTCTCTGGCTGCAACTGACAAAAGTTAGCTGCAAAGCTCATGGCTTAGGAGGTAGATTTTGAATGGCTTGTTTGTGACAGCGGAAGAAATCAAGGCGAAGAAGGAGTTTACCAAGTTCTGGAAAGTTAAGGCTTTACCGTGTCACAAAATATTACATAGTCACGCACAAACCATGCACCATCCTTGCCAAGTAGACCCTGCACTATCTTGGAAGGAGCCATGCTTTTAGGTGTAGCAGAAAATTTGGGCTTTGTAATTAGGAAACTCTGCAGCACCCCTCATGCACCCATGGCACCCAGGGAGACTCCTTGTCTTGCAAAGCCTGTACAGCCATGCTCCATATTAGACAGACTGCGCTTATGGGCTTCTCATCCAATCCTGCCCCTCTCCCCATCCACCTGGACACCCACTCGAGTTCTGCCTCTGCCCACAGGAGAAGGGACCACCCTCACCTCTCAGTAAGCCTGGAGCCCAGGCAGAGCTGAGCAAGACAGGGTCCTGCTGGACCCTGCTGGGACTGCCAGGGGAGTGGGAAGAGAGGGTTTATAAAGGGCTGGCATGAGGCATAATATCAATTCCCATTGTGATAAAAGATTAGGTTCAGAGGAAGAAAAACATAACGACAACGCATTAACAGACAAAGGGGAGAGAAAGAGAGAGGAAGAAAGAAAGTGGTGTGGTTGTGAGATGTGGGGTATGATTTGCGAGGACTGTGGAGAGACAGAGAGATAAATACATGCTCAGTCCTCCCCAACGGCGAGATTCAGTTTGTCAGACCGAAACTCCTTCCAAGACACTTTTCAGATCAGCCACCCCCATGTGGGAGAGAGCTGGCATTGCCCCCTTTACCTTCCAGCTCCAGGCACCCGGCAGTCCAGACGAAGGGAGTCCCCGAGGACCAGGTCGCGAGGTTGGATGGAAGCAGGTGCTGGACGTCAAACAGTGAGAGGAATGGGGAGGGAAGAAAGGGAGAGGGATGGAGAGAGATATCCTAGTTCAGTGCATGTCCAGACATCCGCCATCGCTGCTAGAGTGACAGAGGTGCCTCCAGCCCGGCAGTTCTGCTGCGGAGCCGTTCCTCTCCTATGTGCGCGGTCTCTCTCTGTCTTCTCCCTCTCACCTTTGCACAGGAAGCTGCCGCTTGCTTGCCTTGTCAGACTGAGACGAGGCCCTGAAGTATCGAAAAGGCTAGCGAGGCCGAGAATAAAAAGCCCCAAACCACGTCCTACTTCCTGCTGGTAAAGCAATAGGTGCAGAAACAAGGGTGGAGGGATCAGGTGTTAGCTTGCAGTGCTCAGATATACTGGGACCAGTTTGTAACTATTGCTGGGAAGCAAAAGAGAGAGAGAGAAGGACCTGTCCTCTTGGGACACAGGCAAGAGACCCATAGCTTCCTCTTTCAGACACCCAGACAGACCACTCATATCGCTCTCAGGGTCTGCACACGTGCACAGATCACTCTGAAACCAGTGATAGGAGTCAATCTGCAGTAGAAATACCATGGACCACTTTGTGAAAAATAGCTCAAGTCATTGACCTAAGCAACACCAGAACGAAACCAGCCTCCCCACCAGTGCCCCAGTTTCAGAGGATCCATCCTGGGTCAGAGCGGGAGTGGAACAAGGGCAGTGTTGAGTGTGAGCAAGCTTGAGGCACAACCCTCAGTCTTGCAGGCAGTGTGACACCACAGAAACACCCATCCTGCGGCCTCCCTACGCAGCCAAGCACCCATCTCGCTCCACAGAAAGAAGAATCATACCCTCTGACTTGAGCCTTGCAGCTAGTCCAGACAGGCAACACTGCCCTGCAGTAGCTGCAGTGCCTGTTTGGCGTGGCTTGTCCATTCAACAGGCCAGAAGGGATGCAAAAAATTATGTCCACCTTCTTCCAAAGCTTAACGTGCCCTCACCTTTGCAGATGGATAACCCCTCACAGGCCTTGCCAGGAACGTTTAGTTTTAGAAGATCCTTTTGCCACAAGCAGATGTCTTCCCCAGCACACATTGCCCTTGCCTCCCAAGCTAAGAGAGATGCACAAACGCAAATCCACAGCCTGATGGTTGCCCGGTTCACAGATAGGCACGCACATGCATACGTGTCCCCGCACACCTCTCTTTTTCCATACACAGATACAATTCTCTGAAGTGCAGCACATCACATTTCCTGTCTGGGCTGGGCTGCGTGAAGATGGCCGCTGGTGTGGGGCCAGTTGATGAGAATCTCCTTTTATACACACACTGGTCACCACACTCTGTGCTCCTCACCTTTCTCTCCTAGAGCAGCTCAAGGCCCAAGCTCAGGTCCGGCGAGCAGGTTTTGCTGACCAAAAGTTGCCAGAGGCTAATCTCAAGTCTCCAGACAGTTCCCTTTTGAGGACTCTATAAACCTGGAGGATGAGGCCTCCTTTAACAACAAAGGGATCTTGCTTTCAGGTAGTGGAAAAAGGGTGTGGGAGGAGGGTGAGCTTTTAGTCACAGGCAGCCCAGCCCAGAGGCTGGATCTCAGAAGATATTAGACCTCAAAAAGAAATAGTGTTGGAGCAAAACAGTGATTTGAAGGCATGGGTGGAGCAATTTTGAAGGAGGTTGCAACAGTTGATCCTCATGGCCATTTCTGGGAGAGCATTGCAGTTAATCCAGCATCAAGCACTCACTTAGCCAGTGGTCTGGAGTGCAACACCTCTTTCCTCACCACACACGACATGGACCAGGAGTCTGAGAGCTGTAATTTGGATGCTCTTGCAAGTCATCTGAAGACTCCTGTTATGGCCACCCTATGTGAGGGTAACTGGGGAATCTGACCAGCCAGCCTCTGCTGAAGAGGAGCAGGGGAGAGGATGGGCTGCGTGCTCTCCTGGTCTGGTAATCACTGACTGTGGTAGTTGCACCTTGGAGGCTCCCACCAGGGTGGAGCTGTAATGGCATGTATCACCAGGGCACAGGCCGCCTTTCCCAGGAACTCTTAAAATGAATGCAGCTTACTCTGGTGCAGAAGTCCTCGGCCGAAAAAATGAAGTGCTCTGTGAGTAACTTCTTGGTATCACCAGCTCTGCAGCTGCAATGGAGTATTCATGCTAACCATCATTTTTCGTCTTTGTCCTTCAGACCGAGAAATCTGTGCCTTCCTTCAGAGCAGAGATCACTTTGGGAAAGCAAGAGCACAAAGCACCCATTTTTTATTGTTCAGTTTATCAAGGAAAAAAAAACTTCACTGATTCCCTTTTTTTTTCCTTTTTCCTTTTTTTTGTTGTGTAAGAATCAGATGAGGTTGGTTGTGCATTGTGGTACCTGAAATAGTGGAAAAGGAAAACTTAACATGTAGTTAGTCCCTAGAGAAGATGAGCGGCTGCTACAGCTGAAAACAAGGATTTATCTGATCAGCCAATTCACTGGAGACTGTTTTTTTCTAGATCTGGGTGTCTACAGTAGATTATCATGAAGTTTTTTTGGTATCTAGTAAGGACTGATGTCACACTGAAGACTTTCCCAATGAGGGTCCTAATGGAGAGCCAGCTCTCCTCTATCCAGCCACCTTTGCTTAACAGTAGTAAGGGATATGCCTCTGTCAAGTGTGACTGGAATTGATTGACTTTTCCAAAATTGTGGAGAGAGGGGGAATGGTCTGACAGATCAGCTAACAGACAGCCAAACAGCAATGCCTGGAGACACAGACTGCCTCAGTATGTTTAATTTCCATTGGAAACACAGTTTAAAATGTACTAAAGCAACAACTGCATGGCGTAAGTAAGAAAGGGTTTCCTACACATGCATGATACCATGATTTTGTCCAGACCCCATCTGATACAGATAAATACACTTGCTGTCAGCACAGTTTTTAGACTTGATTGCCCAGGATGTTGTGCTACTGAGAATCTGGCACTTTTTATCTATCTCCTTTACACTGACATTGTTAGGAATGGTGCCATTTGTGATGTGAGAAGCCAAACAAAACCACATTGTCAGCAACACATGCGAGGTGTTCTTGTGATTACCTTCCTGTCCCCATAATGGTGACTGAGACGGGTGAACTCACTAGTCAGCGTTGTTGTTCAGTGTTAAAGCAGCAGGTAAAAGTGTGGTGTCGGAGCTTTGGTTAAAGGCGTTGTTTGGGCCAGATTGGTGTTTCAGGGGCAATGTAAGTTTTAAAAATCCTCAATGCTGGGGCAGACGCTTAGACACAGGCTCATCTTTTTCCCCTCACTCTGCTTTCATTAGAGAAGAGCAGTGCTGCTGAAACTTCTCATTTTCAGTTGCGTGTCCACTGAGAGTCTCCGCAGAATGGCAGAGGTGAACAGGAGAATGGAGAGAGTGAAGAAGTGTGAAGCGCAAAAGTATTGTGTGGTATCAAATTATCCCACGATTCATCAACTCATTAGCTGTCGTTAGGCTAGGCACATCCCTTCACTTTGCTGGCTCTCAGCTGGGACTGGCGTCCCAGGCTAACTGGGATGCCTTGCCTGTGGTTTACAAGCCACCCAGCTCACCAGGGGTGAGCTCAGTGGAGGGGTCAGTAGATCCATCTTGGTGTCCTGTCCCCATGGTGCTCTGGAGTGGAGCAGTGGAAAGGGTGCAGAGCCAGCAGGAGGTGAGGGTATCAGGGCAGAGATGCCCTGATGGCCACCAAAGTTCGCTTCCTGACAGGATACACTGTGAAGATCTCTAGACGCCCTGTAGGTTATTTTTGGTACTTTCCAAATAATGTTGTTTTAACTATAACCTTTACATTGAATTTCCTGCCATTCACATACGTGCGCTTCTCAAAACTACAATGTTATTCTACATCTGCCATTATTTTCCCCTTAAATTGTGGTTCTACTCCGAAAAAAGTCTGTAAAAATGGCCCCACGGGGAACCACTGTTTAGCGTATAAGTGAGCTCTTTATTGAATTTGTTCACATTATCTGTCTAAAGGAGGCTTTGCTTTGTATCAAAATGGCAACCTTGGGCCGACATTAAAGAGTCAAGCTGTTTTTTTTCCTCCTGCTTCATCATCCCTAGGGATATTGCTGCTATAGGCTAAACGCTGCCCTCAGGTTAATCTCCATCACCATGTTTAAGTGGAGAGGCATTTAAGCAATGGAGTTTAAGTTCTGGGATCAGCTACCACAATGGGGTAACCATGCCGGGCAGCAAGCATTAAGCCCACCTACACAGCAGATGATATTCCTGTGATTCTTCCCTTCCAACTACTGTCCCACAGAGAGTGTTCTGATACATCAGCCTGATAAAAGCAGAAAACATCAAATATACACAGAAATACACAAAATGTTCAAAGGTAGGGATTCCCTAGCCCTGCAGGCTATGGCAGAACATGGATAAAAGTGGTAGGAAGCTGAGGCATTTGTGGGCACTCTCACCCATGGCAAGTCTGGGGCCACAGGTGGGAGGGGATGGAGGAGGTGTTCACTTTCACGCCGTGCCAGTGATGGCCACAGGCCTAGAGAATTGGGGAAACAAGGGTGGGAGGGGAAGCATGCTACTTTCGAGCAGTTTCACTCTTAGACTGCCTGGCTGTGAACACATAGCTATGAACTCATGAGCATGAGCACGGGACAGTCACGAGATGCCTCCACTCAGGGCCTGAGCCCCTGCTCCTCGTTATGTTTAGGTAGAACTAGACAGTGTCAGGACTTTGGTTTGAAGGGCTGGAGCCCACACAGCAGGCTCAAGGCTTAAGAGAGCTCCTAGGTGTGGATACCTGCCTCCCCGACGGGTGCTTGTGGTGCCGCAGGGCTGCTCGGACCTGGAGTCCCTCCCTAGAGACACTGATTGAAGACCTGGTCTCTCACCCTGGGCCTGGCACTCTGTGTTCCTCAGTACCCTTGGGGTCAGCACATGAAGGAAGGCCAGTACCTATGCCCTTGTCTGAGCCTGTGGACATAGTGTGTGAGGCACAGCACGCATTTGGGCCAAAGAAGTGTGGCAAGTGATCTCTGTCAGCTGAATCGCAGCACCTGTGTATGCAGATGGTCTTAGCCTGGCACACCTGCGATGGAAAACTCACCAGTGTGAACTGGAAGGAAGGTGGTGTACCCATGGGACTATTGACGTATTTGTACAGCTCTCACATCCTCTCTGTGTCTCAATTTCCACAGCACAGAAAGGGGCATAAAGGACATCTTCCCATCTTCTTCAAGAACTGAGATTTGCAGACCAGGCACTAGATCCTGCATTACACACAGGTGTCCACTGCCCAGGTCTGTAGGGACATTATTGACTTTTACTATTAAAACCTGCCTATGCAAGTCCCTGAGGGTTCCCCTGGCATTGAATCCTGAAGATAAACGAGCAGAGCGCCTCCTGAACTTGCTCACAGACCTGTATTGAAGAGGGAGCGCCTGTGCAAGTTATATGGTCTACAGGAGGGCAGCATTGGGTTCAGAGACCAGCCTTACACCAAATCTGTGCCCGAGCAAGATAATGAGCTGAATGTTGGCTGATTTGCTATTCAGCACCAGCGACTGCTCTCGTCCTTGAGGGAAATTATTACCTTGTTACCTGGGGGGTCTTGGAAAGATAAAGCCCCGCTGTGTTTTGCAGCCTGCCAATGTTACATCTCTATTTAAAGTTAGAGGAGCTTGTGTGCAAATGCTTGACAAGCCTAATATGAAGCAATGATGGCTTCCAGACCTAATAAACTGAGAAGAACTCAGAGATTTATTGTACATTCAAAATTCCTTAAAGGCAAGACATGATACTGCAAGGAGATTCTTGGGAATAAACCCTCAGGTGCTTTGATTAGCAAGGCTTGCTCCCAATTTAATCACATTTCCCTTCCTTCTCTAGAGGAAAAAATCATTACAACAACCACCCGCATTCTGCTCAGAGCTCTCCTTGCTCCTTCTCCATTTTCTTCATCTCTGTGCCTGAGCAGTTTCTAGAAAGGGAGTTAATTAGATTGTTGATTTTGTTTTAAAATATGCTTGATGATGTCATGCTTATCCAAAGGCCAACCCCCTGCTCCCCCTTAAGCCCTTCCAGGGGTTACTGATTTGTGACTATGGCAATTATTATCTTTCATGTCATTAAAATGCCTGAACAGAAATGACTTGTTTGGATGCAGCTGCCTGCCTTCCCCACAGCTCAGTGCTCCTGTCTCTCCCCTGGGCTCAGTCAGGAGAGCCATTTTTTTCCCTGCTCTGTGGTTTCCCAAGTTCAGCCCCCCCCCCCCATTTTCCCCTCTAATATCACTGCTCATGAGTGCTTTACTCTTTCTTCCCCACCTTGGGAGGCAGAAGATATGATGAGAAAGGCAATGGTCACAACCAGTGTGCCTGGATGGAAGGAATGGAAGGGAAAGGTGAAGTCAGGTCCACAACCTGACCCAAGGACTTGAGGGCACTTCACTCCAAGTGAGGTACCGCCTTATGAAATAAGTCAGCCCAAAGGGCTCCTCATCCCGCTTGAGAGCCCACCTTCTGTCAGGGTTTCAGCTCTGGGCTTGCTCCTCTGAGCACTTTTCCTCCTAGGGAGCCCGCCTCTGAGGTGAACTGCCTGCAGCAGAGCGGCTCTGCAGCTTGATGAGGCTTTGGGGTATGGCTGCACACAACTGAAGAGCCCGGTTTCTGGCTACAGGGGCTGGAGTAGGAAAGGCTGCTTGTTACTGGAGACTACTAACCAGATCCTGGTGAACACTGCAAGACCACCACTTGGAGAAAAAACAAGCAGTGTGGAAATTACTATTTTCCCCACTATGGTGTCTGAGGAGCCTGAAGGTGCTCCTTGAGAGATGCAACACAGAGCCCTTTACAAGTGATATATTTCAGGTTCGTTGCTATAACACAAAGCCCAAGCCACATTTCACCACATCTGCCCCATTGACTGCGCCTGTATTTGGAAAACGGGATGTGGAGGTCCCAGGGGAAATGGGACTTGGTTCCTTGAGAGAAAGGCAAGACCAGGGTGTCACTTTCCTCATCTTCTGTTCCTGAGAGCAGCATGCATGGACAGGAGGGGAATGCCCTTTTGAATATCATTCCCTGTTGCTCCAGTACCTCCCACATGAGAAGCAGAGAAGGGCACAGAGCATTGAAGCAGTTCATAATTTCATCCTCCCTCTCCCTGCAGCTCAAAAGAGCAATTGCAGCCCTCACAGCCAGCACAGGGCTAGGAGGGCTATATTAGGCAGGGTACCTTGCCCCACAGTCGGGAGCAGGCTGTGGAGAAGGTCTCGGGGGGCATGCTCTCTGCCTGCACCTGTGCACACATTCACGCACACAAACACACACACGTGCACTCACACACAGCTGCAGCTGAGTGGGGAAACACAGAGAGGATCAAGCGCTTGGCTCCACTTGAATGCTTACCCTGGAAACAGGCCAAGGACAACATGTGCCCACAGGCACCAGGGTCCCTTCCCTTAGCCATGGTCTACCCAGGTGAGACCTTAATTCTAAGGGGAAACCTGCACTGTTGCTTTTATGTTTCAAGGACGAGGGTGTCAGTACAGTTCCCCAGTGCTGACCTTCCCTGCACCCCAAGAGAAAGGATCACCCCTTTCTTCTTATTCTCCCCACCTCCTTTGCAGGCAGCAGGTTCCTTCATTAGAGATGCTCAGTGTCCAGAGGGAAGGTGGCTGTTGAAAAGGACTGCTCAGGTTTTTTTTTTACCTTTGGTCTTGGAAATTATGCTGGCAGCCTGGTGTAGTATCTTTCCCTCCTTCCCCCCTCCCCTGCCTCAGCCCCCGTGAGGGGGGAGGAAGAGCGTGGGTGGTGGAAGGAGTTGTGGTCCCCAGATGTGTGAATTGTTGCTGAGTAGAAATAGCGCACCACGGACAAACAGCAGAGCAGCTCAGCTGAGAGCCATCGCTTTGGGCTTGCGTCACTGACCTTTTCCTCTCGCCCTTCTCAGTCCTCACCTGACCCTCCCACTGCTTCCCCTGCACTTTGCACTCAGAGAGCTCTCGGCACAGTGCTTCGCAATGGTGAGGAGGGCTGGTACAGGAGTTTAAAGGAGGGGGGGGGGAGTAGAAAAAAAAAAAGCCCTGCAGCAAAGACGAGGCAATGCAGTGATCCTCTCTCCATTTCCCCAGAGCTTGGGTTGCCACCCTGCAGGACAAGAGAGTCATGGGCTGACCCAACACACCACTGTCCCTGCCTGGTCTAGCCATTGCAATGAAGGCATAGCTGTTCTGCCTCCACAGCTGGCAGGGTTAGGAATGGGGGAGGAGAAGCAAGCCTGTCCTGGGGTCAGGGGAGTGCTTCAGACTCTGACATATCATGAACAAATGGAATTTTAAAAAAACATTTCAAAGCCTTGCAGGACCAAGCTTGAAATGTGGTACAATTGTAAAAACCTGCATAAGTCTTCTAAAGAGTCAAACAATGCCACCAGCATACCACATGGAGAGAAGTGGGAGTCAGGTGAAACACGGGCTTGGGAGGCATTTTGGACTGTGGTAATGGTAGTTTTGTGGGCCCTTGGCCCAAAAGATCTGCTGAATTGCTGCCTCTGGCTGCAGGGTACAGGGCTTGGTTGCCTGGAAAGTCCTTTCTAGTGCTCTGCTCCATTCCACTACTTCAGGGGAAGAATTGAGGACACATGAGGGGAAAAAAAAGTGTGTGTAGGGGCAAATGGGAGAATGCCATGAGCCCAGAAAAGCATGTGTGGGGCAAGCAGGAGAATGCAGTGAGGCTTAGGCATCCCATGGAAGATGTTTGCCCAAGTTTTGCACTAGGACATTGTTATATCAAACACCTGGAGAGTGGTCAGGACTTTAGAGCAGGGGACCAGAACAGTGAAAATGATGCCTACAGGATGTGAGTCAGTTAGACAGGAGACCTGTTGTCCCCCTTCCTCTCCCTGGGCATTTTCTTCCCCTGGCTACTTTGAAGCATTGCAACTGTCCTCAGTAGCAACCAGTGAGGCTTGGACACATCTCCCACCTCAGAGGTGCATTGCAGTTTGCGTTGCCTGGACTCCCTGGCAGTTGAGGCACCTCAGCAGCTTTGAGGTTGATGCAGGTTAGCCTCACTTCTTGAAGGCATGGATGCAAGTAGGTTAAAGTGAGTCAAGAAACAACCCAGCCCCCCACCTCCCACTCACCCGAGGCTGGATTCCCAGCCTTCCCAGGTCGATGGGGAGCCCCTTCTTCTTAGCTTCTCCAAGCCAAGAGCTCTCCATCCTGCTCCCTCCCATTTTAGTCATTGCAAACAGAGACTGGGAAAGGTGAGATTTTGCAATAATTCCCTGGTCATTTTTGAGTTAAAAGTGACACAAACTCAAGAGATGGGACTGGTCTGTGCGTTGAGAAACTGTCAGAAGCCTTTGATTTAAACCTTCTGCTCTGGCACTCACCGTGGTATAACTGTGGGGAGAGAGATCACAGCGGGCTTGTGGGACAAGGGGGGAGGCATGTCATGAGATGAGGGAGCTGTGCTTGTACTGAAGAGGCCTGGAGCCTCAGCCCCCCTCTACCCACCTCCTGATAGCATCTTCAGAGCGAGCCAGGCTTGCAAAGGGCAACAGTTTCCGTTGGCAGGAAGGTGAGAGATGTCCATATGGGGCTGGTACATGTGTCTGCATACATGTGTGGGTGTCATAGCAGAGCGCGGCACCGAGCTGGCCTCTGAAGCCCGGCATGGCTCGGCAAATGCCAGTTTTCCCACTGTGGTCAGAGGAGGGCCATGCCACGCGAGGCGGTGGAATGATGGCCCTCGGCAATGCAGCTGTGCCCTGTCACCCACACAGCCACGGGCAGGGTCTGCATCCAGCCCTCTGGGCCCAACGGCAGCTCCCAGCCAGCAATGGGAAAGGGAGGGTGAGAAATAGAGGATCTGACACAGGTTCAACCCATTGATGGCATCCAGCTGTGATGCACAGGATGGAGTGAGGCGGGTGCTCTGCTGGCATCTGCTGGGCCCACCCTTGACAAAGGGTCAGGGGAGATGCAGAGCCAGGTCCTGCCATGCTGCACCCCTGCCCTCCCTGGCGCTTTGGGTGCAGGCATGTGCACCTGTGTCCATCTGAGTGCCTGCAGCAGGGTCACAGGTCTCTTTTTATACTCTTTTCTTGCCCTGCTTCTCTCTTCCCCTTTCCCACAGCTATCACAGGGCAAGGAGCGATTGCAGGGCCTTCAGCTTCTCCTGAGCTGGCCCCAACATGCGCTTCCTTCCCCAGAGGCAGCACCATATCCTGCCCTTTACCTCCTCTCCCACTCCCCCACCTTTCATACCTGCAAGACCACAAACCCACAGGAAGCCAGTTTAAAGAGCCAACCCCTTGGCACATACCTTGAACAAGCTTGAGACATGGCCGCAGAGCCCTTTGCAGCAGAGCTTGGACCTGTCTTTCAGGGGAAAAGAGAGGCACGGCCCCAGGGGTAGTGCTGTAGCTGCCCATTACAGGGCATCATTCTTGCTTTGCCCAGGAGAGAGGTGCTGGCTGTCACCAACCCCAGGCTTACATACCACAGGGCAGCCCCATTGAATGGAAAAGGACGCAGCCCTGGGGTGAATGAGGTGACTGGAGGTCTTGTGGCCATCAGGGCATGGCTGCACCCACTAGCAGGGCAGCAGGGCTGGTCTGACCCAGTCTACCCCTCGTTCCTTCAACACCATTGCAGGGTCCACCTTGCCTGAGCTGAGCCTCACCTGTGGCAAGTCCCCAGCCGGACATCCACGGTGTGATGGGTGGCACCAGCTACAGACTCCATTTGTCACGCATGCATCTTAGCCCCAAGGGATTTGGCTGAAAAGTCTCTTTAGGTGGCACTTTCCTCTCCAACTGGCCAGGCTGAAGGAATGAATCATAGAAAACTTTTCTAGAAGGTCTGGCTACACATTTCCGCTCCTCCCTCCTCCCTCACTCCTCACCTTTTGTAAGTGTGATAAAGGCACCTCCAATCTACCAGCATCTCACCTCAAGGGGCCAGCACAACCCCTGCACTTCCTGAGGACACATTTCTATCTGCTTCCTCAGAAGTAAATAAAAAACCCGAAGAAGGCTGGGCTCCCGATCTGACAGAATATCACATTTACTAGGATATATATAGCCCTAGCTCTGGGCCTGACACAGGACCAAAGAGGCCTGTAAGGATGTGTATGATTATGTTTTCCCTCCCTTGCCAAACAAAGCATCTGGTACATGTCAAACCACAGGAGAAGCTATGTGAAGATGAATTAAAGTCAAAACAGAAGGTTCTATAAGGGCATCTCCTCTTGTTTTCTTGTCCATTCCTCCACTTCAGTAGGAGTCCCCTCAGTCCAAACCCCAAAGATGCTAAAAAAATCCCCACTTACCTCTTTGACCTGTACTGAGACCTTGATAGGCATCTCCTTGTCCTTAGGACTCTATCGCTCCTAGATCTTCCATTCAAGCCTCCAAGTCTCCACGCCCCCCTCATGTCTCCCTGTTTTCCCCAACTTTATGGGCAATCGCGACTTGACTTTCCACCTCTGACCTGAACTTCAAGCCTTTCCCATCACACACAAGTCTTCCAAAAATGTGTGTCCAGCTTAACTCTGGAACTGCCACCCACCCCATTGTTAGCAAGCACAAGTGTCTAGTCAACAGTTTAATGTCCCTCTTACTCTGCACTTCCTGGCTTTTACCTCTTGGCAGAGAAAAGAGAAACACCACAGGGAAAACAGAAAACACACACGCTTACTAAGTACCTGACAGAAGGATGTGCTAAAAATTCCACAAGATAAAGGGTCTGATCCCCCTTAAGAGAAGTCCAGCATTAGCCCAGCCTTCCTCAATAGAATTAATTAAGTACTTGAAGCCTAATCCTACAACCCATTGTGTTGTCCTGTTTTTTTGGTAATTTCCAAAGAATCCTACCTTGAATTTGCTTAAAGTTTTCCCAGCAGAGATGAGAGGGTTGTCGTAATTAGAAGTGTCAAAGTAGTAAATAGCTTTAAAGTTATGGTTCTCCACAAAGGAAACAGACAGAAGATTGCCAAGGATTGCCCAGGGAAGTTTCAGACCTGAGTTAGATTTTTCACCTCTTTCAGGTCAGTGTCTTTTCTATTGCACTATTTGGCAATAAACAGAGCTAGAAGGAAGAGGTTGGGAGGGAAAAGCAGATCTAAGTGCAAAACAACCAGGGAAAAAAGTTTAATACTACTGGAAAAAAAAAAATACAAAAGTTCTTGGAGTTTGTTTGGTTTTGTAACATAAAGCACCATTAATTCCACAGTACATTACAACTCAGCCTACTACACCTTCCAGAAAGCACCCAATACTCCTGAAATGAGATTTAGCACCAAGGGATTGCCACCTTGTTTAGCACCAAGAAGCCTGTTAAACATACCCTTTGGTCCCCCTGCCCTCCTCTCTCATGTGCATCAGGCACCATCTGGCTGCTCATGGGTAGTACATGAGACCTATCACTGGCATTCAAACATCAAATAGAAAAGGAGGAAGAAGGAAGCTTGTTTCTGGAGATATTCAGTGTTAGAGAGGCTTGCTTCTCTTCAGGGAGACACAGGGGCACTATACACTGTAAATAGACAATATCTGGGTTTGCACCCTGTTGAGGAAGAGAGAAAGGGATTCGGTCCTGAGCATCACCTCCAGCATGCTGCTTCCTCTCTACTGCCTGAAATCCTGTCTCTGAGCAATTCCACATGCTTGACCTGCTAAGAGAGGGGAAGAAACTCACAGTCTCCTTTAGTTCCCATGATCCCATCATCACATGTTTCTCTGGGAAAAACCCAGCTTTGCCTCAGTGAAACTATGTTTTTACACCCATTGCCTCAGTGACAGTGGTGGGGAGGATCCAGGGCAGAAAGTACCCGAAACTCATTCCAGTCTGTACAGCTTCCTTAGCAAAGCAGGGAGGGTAAGTAAACAGGGCAAGAGAGAAAATGTCCTGCAATTCTCTCAAGCTCATTTTTAATATTTAGCCTGGGTCCCTGTGCCTTTGCCATCCTGGGCTGAGTGTACCAGACCTAGTCCTGTATAATGATGCGTATCTCCTATGGGAGAGCTCTGGTAGTCCCAGGTGCTGTAGGCAGACACCATGGCTAATCATGAGACCGCAGAAGCTAGATAAGTCAGAAGACTTCACTATCAGTGATGGGCAGAGGAGAAATACAGTTTCTCCTGCTTGTCCTGTCCTGAGACTCAAGAAAGAGACAACTCTTGGCACTGCTGTTTACAGGAGCATCACAACATGTGGAAGTAGGTTTCCCAAAGTGCTGAGTCAGCCTCACCTGCTCCCCCAGGACTGTAGCAATCCCAGAGGGATGGGAGTGAGAGCAGTGTGAGACCAGTACAAATGGTACTAGAAAACCCTACTGCTGGCGTTCCTTTCCCACTGCGACATCTCCAACCTGACAAGAAGAGTGAGGGTTTGTTTTAGCCACATGCTTTTCTCAGTCGCTCTGATGAGATTGCCAGAAAAGGGCACAGAGCATGTGGCAGGGAAGCTTTCAACCCTGGGGCGAGGTGCTGTAGTCTCACCTCTGTCTCTTTTCCACCACAGAGGCAAAGAGGTGCCAACCTGCCCAGGTTTGGAACTGATTTAACTGCAATTGCCCTTACAGCCTCCAGCTCAGGTCCTGAAACAGCAGTCCCTCAATACCAATGTGGGAGAACCACCTTCAGGAGGACAACGTAATGGCACGCAGGAGCCAGGGCCTGAGTCTCCCCTCACATCAGCAAGTGTTAGGGATGACTGCTGATACCAAGGGAAGGGCATGGGTGCACCTCTGCCAAAGAAGAAAGCAGATTTGGGTTCACTGTGTGGACTAGCTTCCCACAGCTGGGGAACTGAGACCAAGTAGCACCCCAGGGGAGGTTTGGGAGGGAGGTTTGGTAGGGTTGTGTCTCTCTCGTTCTGTACTTATGATCCCTAGTGGGAACAGAGTGCTGGGCTCTACTGATTCAACAGCAAATGCCTCCGAAGGGTCTGGCTGAGTGTCTGGCCCTTCATCTCTTCAAAGGGCTAGAGCTGGCACAGAGGATGACAATCCCACCAGGCCTAGATTTCACAGCCAACCTGGACTCTGTGACCCAGAAGGGTATCTAAGGAAAGCCAATGACATACTTCAGAAGGCCAACAGTCCCCTTTTTGGAAAGACAGTATCGTCTCTCACCGCTCCTTCCTTGTGCTACAGGAGGCCATCAGACCCCAGTCCGCTCTCCAGACTACAGGTGTGAGAGGTGACATTAAGGCCATGTTGCAGGCTGCAAAACTGGCATGTCTGGTTGGGACAGAGAGGAGCCAGGATGCACCTGGGCAGTGGGGACTTTCTAGCCCTTTCTACAGGAGTCCTTTGTGTATGAAGCCCCAAGAAGGGACACATCCCCAGGAGCAGCATTTTAGCTTTCCTCCTGCTCTAGGACCCTAAGTGCCAGACACAGTTCGCTGGCAGATTTGGAAGAAGCCAATAACCTAAGTTGGGGTCATGAGGTGAGGGGGTGAGAGATGGTAGTGTCACACTGTAAGTGGACACATACAGGCCTGGCTACAAGAGAGCGTGAGGTGGGAGCCAGTGCGGCAAGTTTCACACTCAGTGCCTGAGACTTGACAGGCCCATTTCCAAGTGATTTGCAGTGGTTGCGGGCAGTAAAGAGAGAGAGAGAGGAAGAAGGAAAAGGCCTAAGAGGCCCCAAGGAGGAGGAGAGGCAGTTAGTCAAGGCTGGGCTTGACCAGGTACCCGTTGAAGGTGATGTACACATCAACATCATCACTGTAAATGGCATTCTCCCGCTCCCGCTTGTAGAGCCTCACCCAGATCTCATCATTTTCCTGAAGCTCCAGCATGAGGCTCTGGCTCTGCATGATGCTGCGGTCACTGGGTTGGGCATACAAGATGACTGCCTCTTCTTCATTGTGCATGATGTGCATGTAGGTCTCCTTGAAGTTCCAGGTGTGGACGTTGAGGCTGAAATAGTAAAGTCCACCTACGTAGCAGTAGAATTTGCCATTGAACATGTCGAAGTGGCTGTAGAGGTTGACGAAGACGGTGTCAAAGATCAAGACCTGGAAGCCCTCGCTGCTGTGCAGCGCTTTCTTGCGACCGACGGAGAATGCAGCATACTGATGCTTGCAGGGGTCTCCTGCTGTGCCCATCTGTCCTTTACTGCCTTTCTGGCCCTGGGCACCCCGCTCACCTTGTGGTCCTTCCTTGCCCCATTTTCCTGGCATCCCAGGCTCTCCCCGGTCTCCTTTCTCTCCTACAAGAGGAAGCAGAGGACACAACTCCTGTGTGAAACCAGAGGGAGAGGTGGAAGTGGCAGTGAGAAAGCCTAATGAGGAGGCAGAGGATTGCTCAAGGATGGGACAATGCCAGAAGAAGAAATGCTCCTGAGGGTCACAATATCATTGTACTTCATGGGAAAGGAGCTAGCAGAGCTCTGGGTGCGACTGGGGTCTCTTCTCTTACGAACTCCCTGCTCACCACATGATATAGCCTTGCTGGAGGCACTAGCACCTGTCCCTAAGAGACTTCAGCCTGAGAGGGACCCCAGCAGTGCAAAGTGCCACTGGGGTTCTTGACCCCTTCTTCCTCTTCCACATTCCTTTACCTCCACCACAGCCCCTGCCCTCCTACACACCTCTCTTATGACCCAATTATCCATGTTGTGTGCACACTGTTCTTGCTGTAGGCTGGAGAAGGGGAAGAAGTGCTAATGCCTGTGGGAGAATATGACTAGAGAGGGACTATGAGGTGGGTCAGAGGGAAAAGATCCAAGCTGGACTTGGTGGATGGTGCAGTGCAAGTTAGAGGGCTGGTACTTTGACAATACCGGCATCCTTTGGGCATCCTGTATAATTAATACTGCAGTTCTACTCTGGAGTTTGTGTGTTGCCTGTCACACACTTGGGCAGGCATCAATACAGAGAGAGAGCAGCACCAGAACATACTTTGTGTATAGAGAGAAGAGATGGGGGTCAGAGCAGCCTCCAGCACAAGTGACAGCATCCCAAATTTGTGCCTTGTTCTTTTCCTCCTCTCCATCCCCTGCATGGTATTGCAGGTCCCCCTGCAATACCCCACCCTAGTCCAGGCCTCTATCTGCCCCAGACACACTTCTGAGCTTTGATGGATTGCAGCTGTTTCGAGGCTGGGCAGAGAAGAGGGAATATCTGCCCAGCTAGCCCAGAGGAACCACAGAGCAACAATAAGCAAGTAGAGCAGAATCCAGCTGGGAACAGGCTTTTGCCCACAGCAAAGGCTAAAAGGGGAGCCCTGAAGGGAGGAGCTGATCTAAACTAGGGAGCATTTTCCCATTAGCCAACCCAGCCACAGCAGGGTGGAACAAACTGGGGGTCACTGCCAGTTAGCCTGGAGGTGCTTGCAAATAGCTGCTGCCTCCTCTTGCCCTCCTCCCCCTCCAAAATGCATGTGACCCATGGAGCTGGAGAAGGTTTCCCCACAGCCTTCCCTAGTGCCAATGCCTACCCTCCAAGCTTGCTTATTTTGCAGCTGGATAGAGACTGCTCCTTCCCTCAGGCACTACAGGACTCTGGAAGTCTGAGGCAAGGAAGGTGTCCTCCCAGCTTGGCAAGAGGCTGCCACTGCCACTCCTGTGCTAACAGGGAGGAAGAGCTGGTAGCAGGCAGCATCCTGAGACACAGAGGTCACAGCACGGATATGCACTGACTTCCCTCCCCCCAGGCCACTCTTGATCACAGCATAAAACATCTAAACCCTGGGCACAGTGTGTGTGGGCACATACCCTTCAGGATGACATCTGGCAGTCTGTTAGCATAACCAGCATGCCAGCAACCCAGCTGTCACCTCCACTGCAGTGGCACCAGTCCCTGAGCAGGCCTTGGCATCCCAGGGCCAAGATGGGCACTTACCCTTCAGTATGGTGATGTTGATATAGGGACGGACCTCCGGCATAGGGTAGGGCAAGTGGTGGTGGCTGGGAGGGAGCGGTGGGGCATCTGTGGAAGAGTCCAGTGGGTCACAACAGCGCTTGCAAGCACCAGGGGCTGGTTCTGTGAGGTTGGGTTCATCAGTGGGTGCCCCAAGCACAACAAGAGGGAGAAGAAGGAAGGCCAGGGGTGTGCGCAGGTAAATTATGTCCATGGTGACCTGGGAAGATATGAGGAAGCACCAGGGTGAGGTATAAGAAGGGGAGGACCCAGGCGATGGAGCAGAGATCACCACAAAACATCTTGCTGTGGCTGGAGCCAGGGGTGGGACAAAATGGCATTGTCCCGTGGAGGCAGTTTACATGCTTGAAGTCCCTGGAGGCTCAAGGCTGCAATCTGAGTAGCAACCGCATGGCCCAAAGAGGATGCCCCACGCCCTTCTGCCCAGACCAATGGAGACTAGGTGCTAACCCTGGAAGAAGGCTTGACCCTCATGAGGCAAACCACTGGAGCCACTAGAAGATTCAGTCCCCAGGCTGGGATAGAGGAAGGAGACATGGCAAACCACACAGCCCCTTCAGCAAAAGCATGCTCCGGTAGGCTGCTGAATCTGTGGGGAGGGCTGTAAAAAACTTCTCCAGTCCTCCAGTCACTAGGTATCAACTCTTCACGGGAGTCTAACCCAAAAACCCTTCTGTCCCAGCCAGAGTCTGACCCACATCTCTCTGCAGAGAGGCTGGGAACTTAACTTCAGCCCCCTCCTTCCCCCCACAAAATCCCATCCCTCTCAGTGCCTCAGCGCCCTCCCACCACTGCTGAGTTGTGTTCTCAGCCAAACCCCAGCACCTTCCCAAAGGGATGGCTGGCTCATCTGAGAGCAGCAGGCAGTGCCAGGCCTTTGCAGACAGACCAGAGGGGAGCTGCTCCGCTGCAGAGGGTGAAGGAAGCAAAGCTCGGAGCAGGCAGCCTGCAGAGAAATATGCTTACGAAAGACAGCCATGCAAACAAGCTGAGAAAGCCCCTCTCCCAGCCTCTGCCCCCCTTCCCTCTGCCTGCACCCCAGCGCAGCGTGGCAGCTCACCCCCGAGGCTGAGGACTCCCCTCTGTGCTTCCCAGCCCCTGCTCGCGGGCTCCCCTCCGCCTGCAAAGCCGGCCCCCGGGCCCATGGCTTTAAGAAAGCTGGCTCTTGGCACAGGCACTGCTGAGTGCTGACTGGGTGCGCAAGCTGGGCTTGGACCTGCTCCCTCCCCTCTCCTCTCCCTCCCTTTCCCTCCCTGGCTTTGGGGCTCTCCATTGCAAACCGGCTTGGGTTTCTGCGCCTTTTAACTCTTTCCTATGTAGTGCCTTTTCCTTATATATGGGGGTTTTTTCTCTGCCTTTTCGCTTCCAAACAGCCTAGCCCTCGTCAGCAAAATGCAGGCAGCACAGATTGCACCCTGTGCAAAGGGTGGATAGGCAGCAGGGCAGTGTCCCACCCTGAGCATCTCAGGATGGTCAAGGTGGGGTGCATCGGTGCAAGAGACAGACTTTCTTTCAGGTGGGATGGTGGAGGACTCTGCCCTCACTCCCCTGCATTAGTCCCTCATCCCAAGCATTAGCCCTTCACTTGGCTGGCCATGCTCTCCCTTCAGCTGTGCCTGTCCCACTCATAGTCCCCAAACTTCATCTTTCATTCTCTCCTGCATTGATTCTTTTGCATGTCACTGCGGCCTCTCGCCCCAGGCATGATATTTCTAGCAGGCTCATCTGCCAGCTGGGAGAAGCATCAGTTTTTTCCCTCTCTGGTCATCCCCTCTCCCTGGGCAGAGCCCCAGGCCTTGCACTCTGACGCGTGTCATACCCCGGTCACGTCCCCAGGTCAGGTCCCAGGCTGAGCAGTTCGCACGGGAGGGGTGTGCCTGGCCTGAAGCACAGCCCCACTGTGGGGAGCTGCCTGCCAGCAAAGCTGAGGATCTGGAGCAAACCCTGGCCGTGATCTTTGGCCCCAGCCTGGCGCCAAGCTGACATGCTTGTGCTGTTGGGGTGAGCACTACGTGTCTGTACCAGAACCTGGGAATGAAGGGCATTTTGGGGGGGAAGAGTGCGGGGGGCGGGGGACAGGACATTTTTCTTACACTGCAGAATTGATTGGGAAGAGGATTTTGGGGGCTCCTACCCTGCAGCAAAACTGGATTTGAGAACTTATACCCGGTGGGGGTGCACATATGTACCTTTGGGAGGCAGAAGGAAAGATGGGCAATAGCTCTCTTCTGCGGGGGCCAGAAGTGTCAAGTCAGCACTGTGCCTCCTGCAGTTTCCGAGAGAAGCTGGAGAAGGCTCCAAGGTTTCTGAAGGGGAAAGGGTTTTGTGTGTGTCTACGTGTGCTTGGACTTTTTCTTTTTTTTCCTTCTCCCATTTGTTTGGTTTGGGAATGGGAGGCCCCGCTTCCCAGAGAGTGGCTGGCGTTTGGCAGGACCCCAGCACCATTGGAGAAGCAAGCGGAAAACTCTGGGAAAATATGTGCTGCAAGCTGGGGGGAAGGGAGGAAGGGGGGCTGGGAGGCCTGGACGTATTCTTAGGCTGCCTGTCAGCCTGGAGCTCAATGAACATGGAGCAAACATGCTTCCCAGCCGGGGCAGGAAGAGAACCAAGAAATTCGCTGCTGTGTTCGTGAGTTCCTAGCTGGGCTCCAGCACTGACATGCAATGAGACCCATCGCAAGTCTCCCACGTCTGCCTGTGCCTCAGTTTCCCCTTTTGGAAAACGAGAGGGGGAAGGGTTAGGGCTACACTTCCTGCTAATGGAGCCTTGCCAGCTGACAGAAGCAGGTTTTTGTGATCAGTTGTGTTGTCTACTCCCACCTGCTGCTAGTGGGGATTTCAGCAGCTGACAGTATTATTGTTGAAAGCCAATAAATTTTCTGGGGTGCATGAAAACTCAGAGACTGACAGTAAAGGCAGAGTTCCTCTCTGTCCCATCAAAGCTACTGAAGTGGCTCACTCCCTCAGGTTTTCCTGCCTGGCTTATTTCCAACCATGACATTACCCCCTTTTGCAGCTCTCTGCCTTATGTCTGTCCGCCTCTACCTTTCCAAGGGGAACAGGTAGCAGGGAAGGCCATTGCCCTCGTTTCCATCTGCACTCCCGAGTTGCTCACAACCAAGCAAACATTCTTCGTGGAGGACCTCATCAGCTGGGGCCTTTGCCTTTTTCTCATCTAACTGCAAGAACAGCCCACAGTGGGCAGTGAGCAGGACTTTATATTTAATGTCTCATCTGAACTGAACAGGGACCCGCGGGGAGCCAGCAGACAAAGCCTTGCACTGGTGGCATTGCCCAGCTGGGCAGCAGTTTATGCCAGTAAAGACACTTTTGCCAAGGTAATATCGCCCTGCTCCCTGAAGGGAACTGGCTGTACCAGCAACATTTTGCAGGGCAGCCACATTTGCAGGAGGTTTTGGCTTGTATGGCCAAGTGCTCAAAGTTAGGAGTTTTGAGAATGCTATCCAAGAACCCTGTGCCAGCCACGCTTTTAAGTGTAACCCAAGCCTGAAGGCACCTTGTGTGCTCAACAATCTTCCCTCTCCCTCATCGCACACTCTGCCTTGGAGGCAGCCCAGGGAAGCTCTGGCCAGATTGGACTGCAACAATCCCTGCTCAAAAGCAGCTGCTTCATCCTCCTTCTACATTTCCTCCCTTCTCCTGCAACCCCCCAAAAGGGCAAAGTAGGGGGATAAAGCCTGGCTGTCTCCCAGGGACTGCCTCCATCCTATTAATCCTCTCTACCACAGGTACGGAAGTAAGGAAATGACTTTGATGTTTCCTCCCCTTTCCACCCGCTGTATGCAGTTCAGCTCCCCTTCTGCACATGTGGACCCCCTACCCTGTTACACATACACACATACTCGCATCCACCCACAAACACCCACACACTCGTCCTTCACGGCTCCTCCCACACCAAAACCTCTGGAGCAAAGGTTATCATCTGCACCAAGAGGCAGAGAAACAACCCCTTCTCTTCTCCTTCCGGGCTGCTTCTCCTCCACCACAGCTGCTTTCCCTTTCCCCACCCCTCTGCCCCCACTCTCCAAGAGCATCGAAAGCCGGGAGGGGAAGCGGAGGACCTCTTACCTCTGCTCCCCTACGGAGGGGTCCCGTGCTGGGTTATCCGTATCCTCAGCTGCTCCTGGTTAGCAGCACGGGGAGGGAGGGCTGGCGGGGCCCAGCTGACTCCAGCCAGATGCTCGCCAAGTGCTCTTATGTAATTACTGTCTTTTCCATCCTGCCTCCGAGGCCTTTGTCAGTGCCTCCCCCCCCTGCTCTGGCCCGTGTCAGGCTTGGCTCTCGCTCCCTCTCTCCTTCCACCCACCCCTCACAGCATCACAAATTGCTCTGCTCAACAGCTAATTCCTTCTGGAAGCAAAGTTCAGGCTTTTGGCTACTGCCGTTGCTACCCTTGGAAAGAGAGCTCACACGTGTTTCAAGATCTGGGAAGTGATGGGCAGCACTGCTCTGCGCTCACCCCCTCTCTATCACTGCCCGACCATGGCTGGGTCCCTTCAGTTTGCCTTTCCTGCCTGCAAACGGGGAGGGGGACACATGAGACACAGGAAAGTGGCAGTGAGTTTTTAAGCTTTGGTACTTTGGGGTGCCCCCAGGTTACCCTCTAACAGGAGCAGGCCTTCTGCTGTGTGGGGATCGCTGATCATCTCCGGCCAGGCTGCAGAGGGGGTTGGGAAGATGAATCTTTTCCAGCCTGTGGACTCCACGGCTGTGCACAAGGCTTGTGTAACAGCCAGCCCTTGTTACCCAAGAGCACCAACACAGTATGAAAATACTGGCTTAAAATATCCTGTACATCTCTGAGGATGTGCAGGCCTGTTGGACATCAGCTGCGGGGCTACATTTCTCTTGTAACTTCTGCCCATGTGGGGCCTGGACTAACCAGGAACGACACGTTCCCTGGCTTTATTGCAGGCTGTCGCTGTTTGAGGGCACTTCTACCAGCAGGAATTTCTGCTGTGGGCTGCTCGGCAGCCTGGTCTGTCTCACACAGACATCAAGGCCTGGCAAAGCTGCTACAGTTTTTTGCTGTGCATTGCTGATACGCCACGTGGCTGAGGAGCAGCTGGAAGAGCCGTTCACCTGTAGTCATCACTACAGCAAAGCTGTTGCTAGACCTGGCAGTCTCCGACACTGAGCATGAAAGGGTGAGCTTGTCTCCCACTTCCCACTGCCCCCACAGCTAGTCCGAGACACCGCATGTCTGCCAGACACAGCTGAATGGTGTATCAGAGACTGGCTGGCAAGCTGCGTCAGTCAGAGGTGTGTTGCAGCTAAGGGCACGTCAATCCAGGCTGCCCCTCTCCCCATAGCTAGCTTTTCCAGCTTGAGTGTCCCATCTCCTACCCCTACCTTGTGAACCTGCCTGTGAGACCACTGAGGCAAGAAACTGTGCCAGTGTCCACCCCAAACTCTGGCATGTGACTACAAGCACTAACCCTACTGCAACCAGCAAGACTTTGCTGCCTTGTGAGCGTCTAGGCCCTACAGCTTGGCTGGATGTGAGACAGCAGGTGACATTGCAGCCTGTTTGAACTAGTTCTTAAAAATAATCTTCAGCTGAGCCTGCTGCCTTCCGCTTCTCTGCCTCTTCCCTAGAGCCCTTCCCAGCACCTGAATGCCTCCTCCTCCTCCTCCCATCCACTCCTATGTAGACCCAGGATTTTCTACCCCTGTGCTGTCTTCTCCTCTCAACTCGCACAAGGAGTGCTGAGAAAGGTGGACAAGAAAATTTTCTTTAGAGGTACCCATGAGCTTTCTCACCAAAGAAACAAGCACTTTGTGGCAAGAGGGGAGAAGCTTTTGTTTAAGAGCTCACAGAAACTCTTGGATCTGTGATGAGTACTTCCCACTAAGGGAACCACCGTGACACCGGGGGCGGGGGTGAAACAGAGAGGTTCCACCATCGCTTGGTAGCGCTGTCTGAGTCTGGTCCTAAAACCAGTCAATAGGGCAAGAGTCCTGCCACGGTGTCTAGCCATTTGATCCAGCACGAGCATGTTCATCACTCTGGCTTCAAGGCATAGGGCATAGGCGTTGTTTGACACCCATGCGGTAAAGTTTGCTGCTTTTCACAGCAACAGATCTCTGCTGAAACTGCGTGATGCCTTGCAGTAGCTACAATGCCTCTGAGGGTCTAACAGAGGGTTCTGCATGGATCTCCAGGCCCACACACCTGCATGGGATTTCCAAGAAGAGAGCAGTGTCGGAGAGGGGTCCCGACGAAAGTCCCGACAATATCCCTCGTTCCCGCAGTCCGCGCGCCGCGGGGCGTGCGGGGGTGCTGGGGCCAGCCGTTCGCGCAGCACCCCTGCCGGGCACGGTCCTGCCTCAAACCCGAGACGTTTCCAGGTGGGAAAAGAGCGGCTGTGCGACAAGCGGGCAGGGCTCGGCGGCAGCGCGCCCGGCTGCCCGCTCGCCTTCCCCGCACGGCGGCTGCCGACTCCCCCCTGCAGGACGCGCCGCGCAGCGCCCCGCGCCGCCGCCTCCCGCCCGGCGCTGCCCGGCTGCCTGCAAACGGCGGGCAGCCTGCTTGTCCCGCCGGCGGGTGGCACCTGTGGCCGAGGGCAGGCGGGGGAACTGGGGTGGGCTCACGTTCCTTCCTCCTCCCTGCGAACTCCCGCCCGCAGCTTAGCAGCTGCTCCGGTTAAAGACCACCGAAGGAAACAGTGATGGGGCACAGCCCGTGCGCGCACGGTTTGTGAGTCAAGGCATATATATATACATATTTCCTTTCCACACGGCCCTGTGTGTCATGTATAGAAGGACATGCTGCTGCCCGGGCACGTGTCTTTAGCTGCCTGCATTGACGCGCCGGGTATGTGCGTGTGTGTGTGTGTGTTTGTGCATGACGTGTAAGTGTGAGATCTGAGCGAGCCGGCTGCGTTGTGTGTGGCGTTTGCATATTTTATGCTTGGGAAGGCAAAGAACACCAAGTTTTCATGAGCAAATATTTGCATATTTTCCACTCATTCGAGCAGATAAAGCATTTCAGTTCTCTGCTGAATCCTCAGGAGAGCCAGGAACATCTTCTTTTCAAGGGTGTTTCCCTCTCTTGTATCTGCCTGTCTCTTATATCTACTGGCTACCCTATTACAACAACTGATTAACTGCTTCCTGCCCCCTCCCCACACCCCCTTATTCCACAGTCCTGTGTAACAGCTGAAGCAGAACGTGGCCTGGACAGTTTTGCTGTTGCCTGAGCTGAGCTGCGGTGTTTCCCTGCTGATGACAAATACAGCAGTTCCCTAACAACAGCTTCAAATGACATTAAGCGTGGGCTGTTAGTAACAGCCTGGAAACACACCCTCGCCTCTCCACGCTGGAACCCCTCCCCGATCGCCATTCACTGCCCTTCCAGTTTCTCTCCTGAAGATCCACTGCAGAGCAAAAGGGTCACACTGAGTGGGTCCGAAGCTGCCTCGGGCCACGGTTGGGCTGGCAGAAATGTGCTTGGGTGTGCAGGTATGGTGGGTCCACGTGTGGGGAGGGTCATTTGCAAGGTCCAGTTGTCACCTCCCAGTTTTAGCTCATGCCTGGGCTGTGTGTATGAAGGTGTGTATGCTGTGTTCTTGTGTTCATGCTTAGGCCAAGAGGTGCGGCAAGTCTGGGTATGTGTGCGTCTGTGTGGGTGGCCACATACGGTCTCATGCACACATAGATATACTTGAATCAAAGCACCCACAGACATGAATATGTAGATATATTTATACACATTCACACAGTCACGTGTACCCACACATACAGGCATGCAATCACATGAATACTCATTTGTATGCATGTATGTACATCACATACATATGCCTCTATATCTGCTCTTGTGCACTCTGACGTGTGCATATGAACTCCCTGAGCAGCTGGCAGAATGGGCTCGCCGTGTCTTTAACACCCCGTCTATGATCAAATGTTTGCTGGGAAAAGGCATTGCACAATGCTGCTGAAATCATTGCGGCCCTTTCTAGTCTTGCAGCTCCAATCTCTACGTGATAAGAATAAAACCTTTTGTGCAGCACAGGGCTTGATGGAGCCCTTATCTCTGTGTCTCTGCACCCAGAATAGAAAAATCCATTTCCACATCTGACTGGAACAAATCCCCCTGAACATGGTCAGAATTTCACTTAGCCACTGTGCACGGTCCCCGTGGCCTCTGGGTTGTCCAGAGTCAACCGCACCATCATCAGGAGAGGGAAAGGGATCACAAGGGCAGTCGGATTAATGCTATTACCACAGAAAAAGCTGGGGGTTCACCAGGAGGGAGGCAGAGCTGAGGAGAGAGGCAGGGGTCAGGAGGCAGTGAGGTTACCGTCTGTGATTCCAAATGTCTGTTCCTGTGAAAAACAGCCTTTTAATCAATGGTGATAGTTTGCAGAATTTTGTAGCGTTCCTTTTCTCCTCATTAATTTTGGACAAAAAATACCTTTTCTTTTCCCTCCTCCAGTCTTATTTTTGGTTCATCTCCATTTTTTTTCCCAATTTGTCACTGAAAAATAGGATGTGGCGTAGGGGGGAGAAGAAAACACAAGACAGAAAAATATGATGCTTGTAACTCTTTTCTTTTAAACTCCTGTTTAAACTAAAGAACCCCAGTTTTTTGCAGGTCTCCCTGGAACACATTTGGTTTTTCCCCAGCAGGCTCCCCTGCAGAGCTGTCTTGCTAGTGGGCTCAGACTCCACGTATCAAAATGATGTCTCCTTGGCGCACTTGCTTGGTGCTGGCATTGCAGTGCTTGGGCTCTTCAGAGATATAGGTATTTTAAGAAGCCAACCAGTTGGTGGAGTTTCTTGAGTGGTGACTTGCAGCAGATGGAGTTGCAAAGGCGTGCGAAATGAAGTCTCAGCTCAATTCAGTGGTGAAGGAGGGTGTCTCTGTTAAGCATGTTGGCAGCCAGGGAACTCCCCCATCTCCCCATGGCAGCTGGGCAGCCACTCTGTGGAGAAGGAAACCCTTCCTATATCTGCCCCCCACCCATCTGAGCTGCCTCCTGCAAGGTCCTCATTCACTGTCACATGCCTTCTTCAGTGCCTAGTCATCAACCATAAACAGCGCTATATGGTCCCCAGCTAATACCATTTCTCCTCTGTCCTGCAGTGATTGCTGTGCCAGTGGTGCCCAGCATTCATCTTGCCCTGCTCCTCACTGCAAGAGGAGCAACACAGACCCCCATTTAAAGTGCTGTGTTGTCCATCTATCTGACCACTTGGTAGCCAGACCTTTTAATCTTCCTACTGTTTGTTGCCCCATATAGAGGCAGGAGCTTTGGCAGTTCATCTTCTTTCTGCTAGGATTTCTTGATTGTGTTTCATCCAATGGATGCTGCGGGAGCTCCCCAGGCAAAAAAAAAAAAAAAAGAGGCTTTTTTAGTCCAACAGACTGTGTATCCCATGCCCATGAACAGTTTGGCTGCTTTTCTCACTGGGGCCCACAGTGTGGGCAGCTGGTGCATGGATGGAAGGAGGAGGAGATGTGAAGAGGTAGCAGAGGATAGAAACTGGCTACCAAGCACTTTCTTTTCCCGATGAGTGGAGCCTGCACTCCTGGGTGTCTGACTGCCCACGCTCAGGGGAGCAAGCGCACTCTGTAAGAGGAGCTAAGCAATAGCTGTGTGGTATCGCTGGTAGCTCAGCTCCCGAGGCTGAGCCTACGGGCATGGACAGCTTGGCACCAGCATCCCAGGCTCAAAGAGGAAACAAGAGGATGGAGGATTCATACAGACAATCTTTCTCCATAGAGAGGTGACAGCTGTACCAGTGGCTGAGAGCACAGCTGAATGTCTTTTGCTTGGTCATGTTTGCAGTCCCTTCCCACCCTTCCTCTGCTCTCTGGCCTGGCTAGGACACGTCTCCTCACCTGACGCCCTGCAACGGTCCTTTCCCGAACTCGGGTGCCCTGCACTGCAGTTCCCCTGATGCCTGCCAGGCCTTCACTTCTCACATCGCCTTTGGGTGACCTTGTCTCTTGCTTCCTCATAAAGCTGTTCTGTTCCCGTCATCCTCAGGTGCTGCAGCTTGTTCTGCTTCCCAGTCCAGGGCTTTTGCCTTCTGTCCCAGCACACCTGACCCCATGCCATCCCTTCACATCTCATGCCTTCCCTCAAGTGACCTGTGAGACATCTTTCCATCACCCAGCCAGCTCTTGTCACTGACCCTCCACAGACTGCCTCCTCCAACATCTCCTGACCTCAGGGAGGCATGTCTCCTCCTGGTGGGTCCCTCCTTCCCATTTCTCAAAATTATTTGTGGAGAAAAGTGCCCAGATATAACCAAGAGCTCTGGTATGAGAGTCTTCTTGGTGGCTGTAGCTTAGCAACAGCATTCATGGAGAAGTTCAAGGTGTGGGGACAGACATTTAGCAGAGCCTGCAGGAATGAAGCCAAAGTGGAGAGACCTTCATCCCACCCACCCTTGTACATTGCTGCTCCTCTAGCCTGCACACTCAGACGGGCCCACCCACAACTTCCCTCCAACAACCGATGCACAGAAGCAAGCACCCATCCAATACTCACAGTAACACACATACTCTCACACTCTTACCCAAGCATGTGCACACGCATTTCCATATATATTTGCATGCCTACACAACCGTATCTACACTTAAACATCCCACAATTACATAAACACACTTCCTCATCTGTGTTTGTATACAATTATGCACATGCATACCCCCTTATGTACATCTGTACACATTTATACACACCCCACAGCCACACACAGATTAGCATCAGTGCCCAACCCACGCACGTCTCCCACCAGCTCTGACTCCTCGATCTCTGATCCTGTTCAGCCATTCTCATACACATACAGTCCAGTGATCAAACTTTTGCATACAACCGCCTTTGTACACATGCAGACACATAATTTCTTCTCCCTCCTGAGCCAAATACTCTACCATTTCCCACAAGACGAATCAGTTCCTAGTATTGCCCAGACTCCTGCAATCATAGCTCTCACGCACTGGAGATCCCCCGACCTCCCTCTGCTCCCTGCCCCCATCCCATACTGATACATGCCTTGGTCTCCTGTACCAGCCAGACGTTACTCCACACAGAGATCAACTCATCTCAAAGACATTGTGTATTCTCAGGAGAGCCAAATCTATAGCACCCCCCTCCCCTAAACACACAGAATGGTTCTGCCCAGTTGGCCTTTTAAGTCCAAAGGCTTTTTGTTTATTTACAATAAGGCTTAGGGAGAAGAAAAGGGAAAGGGCATTTCAGCTTGTAAGAAACCCTGCCTCCAACCCATGCCTTGTTGTCTTCTTCTCTACTCTTGTTACACCTTCCACCGGGGTGCAGAGGCACAAGGAAAACCCTGAAGAATGCGAGGTGCAGGAAAGAAATGTCCCGTTTGCTCTCCCAGGTAAGTCTCGTCAGCCTGCCCAGAGTCCATGAGAGCCCTGGAAAGAAAGAGGAGGCTTTGAGCAGTCAGAGTGGTCTCCAGCCACGACCAGCATGGGTAGGAAAGTTGTCCTCAAGACTTACTGGAGAGCTAGAGAAGGGTCAGCCATTCATGCAACTGGCTGGTATGTCTTCGCTGCAGACATTTTTCCTTCCTGTTTTTCTTTTAGGGTAAACCGCTTCTCATGTTTATAAGGAAGATAATCAAGGCACTGGGTTGCCTATTTGTTGTATATGCCATTTGAGGACTTCCTTGAGGTGCCACAGTCAGATGGCAGCTGATGCCCTTCACAGCTGGGTGATCTAAGGATGGATCATGCAATCTAGGGCTGACCTTGCTCTCTCCATACTGTCAGTGCCCATCACCTCTTCAGCTCTTCCTGGATGCAGTCTTTCCTTTACCTGGTACCACACAAACCCCAGGTGTCCCTTCCAAAGCCAAGAACAATGCCTTGCTTTTTCCACAAGTTCATGGAGCCCTCTTCATCTTTAAGCAGAGTCTTGGACTTTAATATTCCCTTGTATCAACGTCTCTCATTGCCTTTGAGGTGGAAAAGCACAGAGGGTGAAGGGGATCCCATGTCCCAATGTCTCTTTCCCCTGCACCATCCCTTTCATCATAAATAACTGACATGCAACTTGTTGCTCTTTTCGCATCCCACAGGCTCCTCAGGTAGTGGTTTTTGCTCATTGCTTTCTCCTTCCCCACTGCTTAGAGGGTGCTCCTGCCTGTCATTACCATTCTGGGTGATCTTGCTGATCTCTCCCTCTTCCCCTTCATCATCAGTCTTCTCTGCAGGACATGCTGGCACCTCCTGGCTCTGGACTCGGCGGGACGGCCTGAGGATGGCCCTCCGGAAGCCCTGCTTGAAGCGGTAGGAAAGGAAGCCATAGATGATAGGATTGGCACAGCTGTTGGCATATGGCAGCACCACCACGAGGAAGTAGACACCAAAGAGGGACGGCTCCTCTGGCAGTGGGCAGACAACATTGATTATGTTGAGGACATAGAAGGGGAGCCAGCAAAGGACGAAGACAGCCACAACAGCCACCACCATGCGGGTCACTCTGCGCTCTGAAAGCTTGTGCTTGGAGGACAGAGCCCTCACCCGCCTGCCAGAGGAACGAACCTTCACAACGATAAGAAGATAGCAGAGACAAATCACCAGCAGTGGCCCAAAGAAGCCCAGGGTGGCAGTGTAGACAATGAAGCCTGCTCTCCACACCGAGGCAGGCTCTGGCCACTGGATGTGGCATGTGCTCATCCCTAAAGGGACATCTGAGAAGACGACCACGGGCAGCACCACTACAGAAGACAGCACCCACACAGTTGCACTCACAGCCTTGGCCACCCGTGCTGTCCGCCATTTGGAGGACTTCCCTGGGTGGACCACGGCCAGGTAGCGATCAACACTCATCACTGTCAGGCAGAAGATGCTGGTGAACTGGTTGATGGCATCCACAGCCATCACCAGGCGGCACATGAAAGATCCGAACGGCCAGTAGGACAGGGCATTTTGTGCAGCCAGGAACGGCAGGCCCAGCATGAAGAGCTCATCAGCTAGGGCCAGGTTCAAGATGTAGACATTGGTCACTGACTCGCTCACAGAGTGCCGCAGGACCACGTAAATGACCAGAGAATTCCCAGCCAGCCCCACCACACAGACAATGAGGTAGACCAGGGGGATGAGGACACCGCTGACAACCACACCAGGGCTGGCAGTGGTGGAGCTGTTGGGGGTGGTGAAGCCTGCCCAGCTGCCAGAGGCATTCCCCTCCTCTGACACTGCCGTCGTGGGGAGGCTGAAAGCAGAAGTGTCCATAGCAGAGGCAGGGAAGAGGGCGGGGGACAGTGTCCTTGCAGGATCAGTTAGCAATCTGGAGGTGAGAGCAGGAGAAAAAAGCCATTGATACTGGGGACATGACAGCTGAACAAGCCACAGATAAAATCACCATATTAATTGTGTGTAGGTATGGACAGGCATGGGAAGTTGAGGTGAGTTTGTGGATACAGGCAGCCTCTGGAAGATGTAGGACAATATCAACCCCATCTAGTCCTGGGAGGCACAGTGGGCATGGAAGGACAAACAGGGACATGGTTCAATGTGGGCCAATGGATCCTTTCCCCTAGGGAAAGATCTTCTGGAGAAAGAGCCACAGACTAGGACAGGGACAGGGAAATTTCTTATTTTCTCCTAATGGCTCCAATACTGAGGACATAGTCACCAGCAGCCTGATTCTCATTTATGAGTGGCAGCTGCCTTACAAACAAAAGAGGGAAGAGCATCCAGTGGCAAAGTGCCATTGCAACTCTGGCTCCCCCATTCACTAAATATCCTCCTGCTTGCTGAAGCTCTTTTTGGGCTGGCCAGGTTATCGCGGGGTTGTTAGCCCCACCAGTGGAAACAAAGGCACCTGCACTCTCAATCCAAGCCGAGAGCTGAGCTCAGCACCTGAGCAGGTTTGTGTTATGCCAGTTTGAGAGTCAAGGAAGAGCCAGATTATTTTGGGTACACCAAGAGGGATGAGTCCAGATCTCTCTTGTCTCTTTTTCTCTTGTTTTCTCTCTCTCTCCTTCTGCACCCTGCAACACACTGCTAATGGAAGAGTCTCTGCCTGCCCCAGCTGTTTGCAACACCAAAGCAGTGTCCCAGCCTTCCTAATCTGAGGTGCCCAATTGCCCGTCACATCAGGGTTTGGCATGGAAACAGCACTCAGATCACTCAGAGAGAGCCTTGAACAAACAAGCTCTCCACTCGCCACCAGCTCTCTGCTGACACTGGGTGAGAAGCTGGAGGGAGAGAAGAGACAGATAAGGGAAGGACGTGCCTTTTGTCTTTTGTCAGGGCTCCAGATATGAGATACAGAGCCCAGCACATACTCCACACCAGAGACACCCCGGAAAACCTTACGCAAGGGAGATTTGTGGTGCTTTCAGGATCACTCTGGCTCTGGCAAAATTTTCTGGAGGTGTGGACAGGCAGGGTCATCCTCTTGATGAACTAGCTCCTTGGAAGGGAAGATGACTTGGTGGAAGAGAACCGGGACCCTGCGGCTCACCCTTACCCATCCCAACAAATCTTGTAGGGCTCTGAAGTTCCTTTGTTATTGAAATGAAAACTGGGGATCTCAAAGGAGAGGACTCCCAATATTAACTACTTTCAGGAGGCCAGAAACACTCCAGAGACTTTTCTCCCAGATGGAATTCTCTGTAGCATCACAACTTTCTTCACAAATGTATTAATATTACAGCCTTTATTCTTTTTTTGTAGATGTCATTCCAACTTCTGGAAACCTTAGGGGAGACCTGAGCTTTAGATGGATTCCTTGGATATCAGATAGGCAAACCCAACAGACTCCATAGATATATCAAATCTTATGCTGAAAGAACCTCATCTGATAGGCCCCATAAAAACACAATTGGGCAACTATGTCTTAAGGCCATTTCTACAGGCTATTGCATAAATGTTTCCTGCTATACTTAAATGAGCTTTGAAGGACTGGACTTACTTAGACTTTCTTTATTTGCAGGTGCCTTGGGCTGTGACACACTGTCCTGATAGAAGCCCATCTCTTGGGGTCCTGCAGTACTGGGTTGTCCCACACATCCTGAGTGGCTGCAATGAATGGGCAGAGTAGGAGAGATTTGAAACTCTATTTCTAAGCTCGAGGATCTTTCCTCTGATACTTTTTTCCAGTGCTGTTCCAGTGACGCCAGTCACTTGTTGGAGGAAAGGGGAGGGCAGTGGCTGCTCTGGGGCCAAAGATCCCTGCAAAGGGTGGCAGAGACCGGAACAATATATTCATAAAAAGATGATCCTCTCAAAGGTGGGAACATAGTTAGGAATCCCTTTTGATGTTCCTCCTGCATGGAATGGAATTTCCAAAAAAAGCATTTGGAGACAGCCCTACAAATATCAAATATGGATGGGGACACTCGTGCTGGGGCTGAAGAGCATTTGGGGAAGTGTCTGGGGTCCAGGCCTCAAAGTGATTGCTCAGGCTGTGGTTTAGCAATACAGTGAACCCAGCTTCAGGGCTCCAAAAGCCCTATCAAAAATGCTCAGGCATGCAACACAAAGCACTGATTCACTATAAACTCATTCTCCTGCTCAGACAGCTGCAGTGGAGAAATTTTATCTTTAAGCAGGCATGGTCTGTCTGTGCCATTCTAACTTTGCCAAGTACCATCTACCAGCTCAAATGCCATATCACACATTCTGGCTAGTTTGAGAGAACAGCCACTGGACACCAGTGCCTCATCTGGGTTGGATCCACTCTGGTGGCTGCTTTGGCAGCACCCACATAGGTAGGAATTGATGAGGAACCTTGGCCTCAGACTGATAGTGTGTTGGCATCTGCTTGGGGTCTGTTCCTGATGTGGATAGCACCTGTTGCAAGAGGCTTGGGATCCCCTAGCAGGTGCTGCCAGAATATACCTGGGCCATACATCGGGAGAGCAGGAGGAAGGCAGGGAGGTAGGAAGAGATGGCAAATTGGTGCTACCGCTTTCTTTAGGAAAAAAAAAAAAATATATATTTCTGCATTGAATGAGAGGAGGAGGTGGATGCTAAAAGCTGAGCCTAGACTTGGTTACAAAACAGGAATAGAAGCTGGGAGGGACCACAGAGTCCAATAACCTGCAGCCCCTCTTGCCACCCTCCCCTCCTGTCCACCTTGTTTCCCATGGCCCTGCTCCAGCTCAGGACTCCCCCCGCCTCACCTCGGGGCTGAGCTCTCTGGTAGGGACCAGGCTGGGCTGGCAGAGTTGGGGGGTCGGGGGGGGGGATCGGCAGGTTTCCTTCTCTGGGACTGCAGAGTTAACTTCTGCATGGACTCATGCCCGCGGGAGACCTCTGGGAAGAGCGGGCAGAGCCGCCTGGTACTTACGTGTCGTTGGGATGTACATTTTCCTCTGTTTCACCGGGAGAATCCGTGTCATGTTTTTCCCCTTCCCCTTTCTTAAAAGCAACTGAGCAAAGCGGTCCCAGGGGGGAGCGAATCCCACCATGCGCTACCGGAGACGCAAGTCCTTCTTCCCGGACCTGCCCATCGCCCCCTCCGTGACTGGTGTGGGACTGGGGCCCACTCCCGTGCCCGCTGGTGGCCGGCCGGCCGGGCTGGCGTCCGCCCGGGGATGCGCGGTCCCCTCACCCTCACGCCGGCGGGTCTCTCCCCCGCGCTCCCCTCGCCATCTGCGGGAGAGGGGGGCTCGTCTGCCGGGCTCGGGCAGACGGAGTGGAGTGGCGGCTACCGGGGGACGGATGCCGGCAGCCAATGGGCGCCACGCACGGAAACACCGGCAGGAGAAGGAGAAGGAGGGGATGGACGACAGGGCAGGAGAACGGAGAGGAGCGGGGGGAGAGGCCGGGATGGAGAATAAAAGGGGGAGAGGGAGGTGCAGGAGAGGGGCAAGGGGAGAGGGGGAGCGCAGAGGAGGGGAGGATGGAGGAATGGGGAGCGCGGTAAAAGGAGCTGGGGGCAGTGGAGGGGGAAGAGAGAGAAAGAAAAGAGGGATGCAGAGGAGCTGTGTGGTGGGAGAGTGGCGTGGCAGGAGGGGGGGACTCGGCTCGGCTCCCCTAGCGGGGGGGAGTTGTGGTAGTGCAAAGCACCCTGTGAATGCCCACGGGCACACAGGAGAGGGGCTTCCTGTTCCGAGGATCTTGCAGGCAGGACCGATGCTGCTCAGAGCTGCAGGGACACGGCAAAGCCTTCTGGCTGGCAAGATGCTCAGAAACCGGGGTGGATGCTGAGCACACAATCCCTTTTCCCTTCTGTTCTGCCCTACGAGCACCTCCATATGGATGGAGCTGAGGGTGGATGGGCAAATATTGGGGCTGTCTGTCTCAACTCTCTTCCTCCCCTGGCTCCATGCACAATCTCATGTCTTTAGCACTTTCTTTGGAAAAAGCTCCAGTTCAACAGCCCCAAACTCTTCTACCAGATTTCATCTCTGCTGCAAGGAGTGGATCCAGAAGAAATGGGGCAGGGCAAGAAATTAAGCTCCTTTGTGTAAGCAGTTCTCCCAGGAAGGAAATTAGGATTTTCCCATTCCATTCCCTGCACAAAGTGCTTCCTCGTAGTCCTCACCCCCTTCCCTGCCCTGCAGCCAACATCAGTGACTCCTTGTGCTGTGCAGTCACCCAAGTCACCCACTCCTGACATTTGGCATGGCTGTTATGAGCATTCAAGCTCCTAGGGCCAATTCCAGCCTTAACAGAAGTAGGGAGTATCTCTGTGAGCAGAACATAGCCAAGGTCTAAAACCTGGCCTTCCAAACCTGCTTGAGCAATTTTATGTCCAGCCAGTGCTGCTCAAAGGTGAACAGGTGAAGGCAGTACAGGGCTTCAAAGCTGTCAGGACGCCTTAGCCTAGATCTTGGTCACAATGCTGTCTGGAGACATGCAGGAGAGATGAGGGCTCACTGGGGAAGGAATGCCATGGGCAGCACCCAGTGGCTATCTTTGTCATGGCAGGGCAGGTATCTGCAGCACCATGCAGGGATCCCTGAGCTCGTGTCTTAGAAGAAACAGAGCCATGCAACAGCAGAGCTCTACCCAGACCAGCTACCCCTTGCAGGACTTGTTAGCATAAGCACAGTCATAGGATCACAACTTCCAGGTCCTCCAGCTCGCTTCCTCAGTGCTTAGAGTCCTGCCCCATTCTCTGCCTCAGCTCCAACGCGGTTGTGCAAACTGCTTGAATTGTGTTGGAAGGAGAGGTCAGCCTGTGCACCTCCACAGGTAGGCAGAGACATGAATTTTGTTTCATGCACATGGTGAGCCTCTCCTCTCTGCACTGCTGTACGTGATAGGGGACAGGACAGACTGAGAAGGTAAAAGCCAAGATTGAAAACCAGAGAGGAAGTAATAACCCACTGGGAATTCACTGGTTTGAGTAAAGTTTAGGATGTTTAAGGGAGGCTAGATCCCAGTCTCAAAGGCTTTGTGTCCTTTGCCTTTCCACAGATATATGCCCACACCAGAGACTTCATTTCTGCTCTTCTGGACTTACGTTGACACAATTTACGTTACCTTTGGATGGGGCTTGGGCAATTCATCTGGCAGCCCATGTGCAATGCAGACATTTGTGGAACTCGCTGCCACAGGATGTCCTCCAGGGTTGCTCTGGACATTATCAGTGGATACTGCGTCATATCACTGAATTAACTGCCTTACTCAGATCCAACCATGAATTGAATTTGCAGAAATTGCCCTGGCAGCAGTTTACCTCAGGGGCTTCACTGTGGTGGGTTGTTGCTGACACTACCCATGCACCTCCTCAGTGCAGGAAGCAGCCTTTGAAACTCAGAAATGGTGCTGCATCGGGGAGTGGTAAGCTGGCTCAACGCCACAGTTTCTCTGTGCCCTCCTAGGACTGCAGGATTTTGCGGTGCCAATCATTGCACCCTGAGCCCTTCTCCCTCCCGCAAGCAGTGGCAGTAGCAGCCACCCTGTAACACTTCTTACTCTCAAGTCCCTGCAATGCATCAGGAAGGCAGGTGCTCACAGCTGCCATATCCATAGTACCGCTGGGACCACTCTCCTCAGCTTAATTTTAGTGACTTGGAGGCAATTTGTCTGGGCTGGTGACTCATTCCTTGCTCTTTTTTTTCCACCCCTGCCCTCCCCCTTCCTGTTCTCTCTCTGCCTGTGCCTGGCAGTGTGAGTGAGTGCCAGTACCGATATGACTACCTGTGACGTGAGCTTAAAGTGTTAATGCAGAAATGTTTTGGTGAAAGGGTGTCCCCAGCAACCTGCAGGGGCAGTCCCCACAGAGAGGAGTCTGGGCCAGGGTGTACTGCATCTCATCTCTCTTTTGCACCCCAAAGCCTGCATCTCATCCTCTGTGTGTCTCAGAGGGGAGACAACTTTTCCTTTGAACGCATGGAGGCTAAGAAGAGGAAGGACAAAAGCCAAGGTGTAATCACTCTGTTGCCTTTGGCTGGCACACGACATTTGCACTTTACTCAGGAATGGAGGGGGGCTCAGCTGAGAACATAGCAACTCGGTGCTCATCTCTTCATCCTATAGCGGCTGGGGCTCCCCAGTTCCAAGCTCAGCGTGGCGCTGCCTGGATTGTCACTGCTGAAGGAGGGGCACAGCTGGCAGGTGCCTCCACCCCAGCCGTCCCGTTGCTCACTGCTTCAGGGCTGTGTCCCCCCGAGGTGCAACACATCACGGACATGGCAAGAATGTACAATCTGTTTATTGGGTCTTATTCACTACGTTGTAATCTCGGGGGTCAGTGAGGAAGGGAAGGGGCAGCTGGGGTGGGGTGAGTGTGGGGAAGTTGTGCAAATGGACAAACCAGTGCTACAGACCCACAACAGTCTTTCAAGCCAGCAGAAGTAAAAAGCGCAGTGACCGCCACAAGGTACTGAGCTCCGGGATGTTGGAGCCATCGCTCTCCTGCATGCTGGGCAGAGCCTGGCATCAGGGTGGGGCCGGGATCTGTAGCCAAAAACACGACAGACCTCATGAAACCAGCTCAGCTATTTTCCTGCTCTCCCTCCCTCTGCCCTGGTGGTGGTGGTAGAACAAAGGGGCAGGGTCCCAGCTAGAAAGCTCTCACTCTTCTCTCTCCTCAGGCTCTGGCCAGCTTTGCCTCTCGTCCTGAAGCCTCTCTCCTCCCTCTGCTGCCTTGAGTTGAAGGGGAAGGGCAGATGGGGACAATATGAGGAGTAAAGGAGTCCTGGGGGAGAAGCTGCTGCCTGCCAATGAACAGCAACACAAAAACCCCCTTGTGGTGAGCAGGGCCTGATAAGAGGAAGGGCCATTGGGCAACTGCCATGAATAAGGAGCAGTTTGTTGTTTTTTTTTTTCTATAGGCAAAGGCTGCCACTTCACAGCTCTCACAGCAGGTCATCCCCAGGGCAGCCTGGACGCAGTTCCTTCTGTGGCAGAAGGTGACGGACAATTCTTCTCTGTGAGGGCAGAGGTGGAAAATCCTGGGCTGCCCTGCACCAGGAGATGGGGGCAAACCTGCCCATGGGCAGGCAGCAAGGAGGGGGAAGTGGTTCAGGGGTCCATGTGCTCCATCATACCAGCAGTCCTTTCCCCAAGCAGGGCTGCTGTTTCACTCTCTCTCTCTGAGGGTAAACTATCCCACCAGGCACAGCAGGTCATAGGAACCCAGCAGCCCTGACCTTTCAGGAGCAGGAAAGGGCCATTGGTGTCATTCCCAGGGATCCTTTCAGACTTACTTGCTTAGAGGAGGCTGCATACTCGTTTCTTTGTCCGGGTGGGCTGCGGACAGAGGACTGCTCGGATGGCCTCGTCAAACACTGTCTTGAGGCCACGCTGCGTCAAAGCTGAGCATTCGAGGTATTTCACGGAGTCTGTCGGGAGGAAAGCAGGTGCTGTAATGGGGTAGAAGGGAACTGGGGTAGGCAGTGGAGGTACCCAGGAGTCTGCTGCGAAGGGTCCTCAGAAGAGAAGCATGCAGGAGGAATACCACAGATCGCGTCAAGCAGGAAGAGATGCATGTGCCTGTACGTTTCTGGCTCCCATCACCTCACAACCACAACACCCTCCTCCCTCAGTGCCCATTTTACAGTGTCCTGAGGCACATACACACCACCTAAACACTCCCTGAGTCTCGTCTTGAGATGAGGTCTCAAGTCTCCTCAGGCTTCAAGTGCCAAGCACCTCTGGTGGCATCTCAAATCACCTGGCACCTCCCTTTTGGGACTCTGTACCCCCAAATTCTCAGAGACCTTGTGCTGAAGAGCAAGGCATCTGGATCTTGCCTGAATTGAATAAACACAGTTCAGGTGATCAAAGCCATTAAGCATCGTCAGGACACACTTCACTCACTCGGGCAGTCTTGACTTCAGGGCAAAGCTTGCCAGCTGTACAAGACCAGGGTTTGCCTATTCTCCACCCTTGTAGCCAGAGCAGAGCCATCGTGTGAGGCTGGCTATGTTATCCTGGTCGGACACCCTCTTCTCTGAACTCCTGGTTGAAAACTTCTCCCTCAAGCCGTGTTTCCCACCCTCTCAGCTGCCTCTGCGTGCTGCATCTGAGAAGAGGGATTACCTGGAACAGGCATTTGTGCTTGTCCCGAAATACAGGAGGGAGCTGATGCCCCTGAGATGAACGGTGGGGTGAGACACGCATACCTGGGGTTGCATGCATAAGCCCCGGTAGTCAGAGGCAGGGACAGGAAGCTGCAGTTGCAAGTCTTCCTGAGAGATGTTAGAAAACTCAGTCTTCCGCCTCTTTCCGGATGTGGAGGAGAGGCCTCTGCCCACAGAGCAGCTGTGGCTTTCACAGAAAAATATTGGCCCAGATAGAAATAGCAGAGTAAAAGGGGAGGGGAATGTGCAAATGTATATCTCTGTGTGTGTGTGTAGGATGGTGGCCAGAGAGAGGCAGAAAACAGAGGGCTGAGGGGTTGAGGCTTCCTCAAGGAGCAGACCTCCTTCCTGAGCCTCCTGAAGTGCATTTTGTCCCATGACCTTTGATGTGACTTCCTGTGTCTCTCTGAGATACCACTGTGAGATACCTCTATGAAAGCTTCATTAGGTTGAGGGGAAGCCCTTATCTTCTGCCTTTCTCCTTTCAGTAGGTCCAAGATGTTGCCCCAAGCACATACCGATTTCCTTGGCCAGAGCAAGGCCCTGAGGATACGTGATGGGGGATAGCTTCTTCTCCTTCAGCTTCTCAATGGTGTCCTTGTCATCACGAAGATCCAGCTTTGTGCCCACAAGGATGATGGGCGTGCTAGGGCAGTGGTGCCGCACCTCAGGGAACCACTAGCAAGGGAGCAAAATGGCAAAGATGTGAGAAGAAGTCACACATACAGGCATGCACAAGGGAACAAAGAGGCACCCCTGAAAAAATGTCAGCAAGATAGCTAACACCCTGTCCTTCCTCACAGCCCTTCCATCCAGTGTTGGGCACTATAGCCTGGCCCAGACCAGCCCCTGTTGCTGGGTCCACAGGCAAAATCCCTGACATGGAACTCAAATTCTGTTAAGCAAAAGCACAAGCTGCTCTCCACCCTTCATGGCTCCCTGAAACCCAGGGAGGAAGCTGAAAGTGGTAGGAAGGAAATACTATGTTGTTCTCCTCTCCATTCATCTCTCCCTTCTTCCCTCACTTCCCATCCAAAGGCTGTGGGTACCTGCTTCTCATATCCTATGGACTGCTCCTGCGTGTCTGTGCTGGGACAGCCTTGGCTGAAAGGTGCCATCAGAACATAAGCCTGTGGCCTCATAGCTGTCTAGCCCAGCCAGATGAATACTAGCCCTTTAATAGGGTTGGCTGCCTTCTTTGAGATGACCCAGAAATAGACGTCCTATTAGCAGTCTCCACCCACAGTCACTCTCTTTGCAAGATCACCACCAATCTCACCCTCCTCAACTCCTGAAGGACCAGGATACTCTGTCTCACCTTGGCACGGACGTTTTCATAGGATGCTGGGCTGACAAGGGAGAAGCAGATCAGGAAGACATCCTGTAGGCATACAACCATGGTGCAGAGTTAGGATGAGAGCATGGGATTGCATGACAAGAGGCAGGGAGGGGAGAGCAGAGCTGGGCGGGCAGCATCCTCCCTCTGCAGCAGAGGGTCATGCTAGGGAAAACTGTCTCTCATGATGTAACACAGTCCTAACTGCTGCTTATCGCCTCTAGAGGAGAGAAGAATATTTGCTCCCCTGACTCATGGTAACCATAGCCACCGTTATCAGAAAAGCCAAACGTTTAACTATGAGGATGGGGTTTTTGCGGTAGGCACACTCATCCTCATGGGAAATGGCCTGACAGCGTCCTGCTCGTTTCTCACAGCACACCAGAGAGCTTTCAGGCCAGAATAATTTTGCCTGCTGTTGAGACAGAGCTAGGCTCAGCCCAAAAAGTGCACACGCAGGACGCAAAAGAGGCAGAGTCTCAGTTATCCACATAAGCACTTCTCCTCGGCATGGCAGAATTTAGACTTCCGTTAAAAACAAAACAAAACCAAAACAGCTCTTCAGGATTATATTTCTTTCATCCAACTCCACCTAGCTAGAACAAGGGTGTCAGGCCCAACCTATCCATTTCCATACTTTTACAACTGTCAGAGGCAAGTACCTTGGAGTACATCCAAGTACCTTGGAGAACAGTCCCCCCACCTATCCTTGGGATGTATCCCAGGGTGGGTGCAAACATGTTGTTGACAAACGCGCCTGCTTGCACAGACTGCAGAAGGAGCCTAGGCAAGCAGCTTACAGCAGGTGTCTGACTTTTAGGTGGCTGAACCTGGCTGAAACAAGTAGTGTCCTCAATTCCTAGCCCTTTTTGTTGCAATGGCAGCCTTCAGACCAATGCCTGAGGCAGCAGGGTCTTTCTGAGCTTGCCAAGAGGCTGCTTGGAGCAACATCCTCCAGGGAAGGTGATCTTGAAACCCTGAAATCACTCTGTCAACGTGGTGAAAAACTGGTGAACACAGTATCTGAGGAGAGGCATCCATTTGCTCTGTTAGAGGCTTGGGCTTAGTCGAGGCATCAGCAGATCAAACACATGTCCACACATCAGATCTTTTTTAAAAAGCAGAAGCCAGAATAGCAGGGTTCACAGAAATGTGAGAAGCTCCTGCCTCAGCTCCTAAATTCCCTGAGCCACTTCAGCTTCACAAGGGGAGTTTTTTTTTACCAGGGCTGTGTAGGGCACCTTTCCCACACTGAAATCAGTGTCAGCTGGACTCATAAGTTTCTTTGAATATCTCACTTTTCTTGCTAAGTTATTCCAGTAATAAAGTTTAGATAAAGGTCCAAAATACCCTTAAATGTCTTTTACCTTTAGGGTTTCAAGGCACTTGTATATCAACAGAGGTATTCCCAGAAAAGGGCAGAGAGAGATGGGAACAGTCTTGTCACTGTGTTATGACAAATGTTGATTTTTGCAGTGGGGGATGGAGGCGTATCTGAGGGAGGAACAAGGGAGGAGGGGCATGGAGCGTCACCCACCGTCTGCGGGTAAGAGAGCGGCCTCAGCCTGTCATAATCCTCTTGTCCAGCAGTATCCCATAGCCCCAGATTTACAGGCTTGCTGTCAACCATCACATTGGCTGAATAGTTATCGAACCTGAAATGCAGAGACATAGGCCATGGCTCAAACAGGAGAAGAGGGAGCCCTTCCAGTAGTGTAGGTGGGGTTCACTAGGTGTACCCCAGAGCAAAGGGTGGTGATTGTTTTTCTCAGCGCACATGAGTGATTCCGGTTTCCTGTGAACCTCTACCTTATGGACTTCCCACTCAGCATCAACCTCCTCCCCATCACCCAGCTGTCCTGGACAGGTGCCTGGCTGCAGCTCCACCTTTGCCACCGTGCATGCAGATCCATAAACCCTTCAGCTTCCCACTTCTTTCCCCAGTATCCTTCCCAAAACTGTGTCTGCTCTAGCCAAGCCCCTGTCTTTCTTTTGTGCTCTAAAATCCAGCTTTCTTCTTAAAAGTGAGGAAGAACCCATGCCTTTGTAGCTCCCCCAGAGCCCTGCACTCCTCAACACCCCTGCGGGAACTGAGGCCAATATGCCAAGGTGTGTCCCCTTACTCTTTGACAACGCAGCATGAAATATTTGAGAACAGCTGTCAGGATTGTATGCTTGGGAGCAAAGACTTAATGGGAAAAAAGGATATTAAATGAATAGAGATGTTCCTCCCCTTGTCCTAGAAAATTTTATTTCCTGTTCCTTTTGGTATTTTTTTTTTCAGGCTGAGGTGAGGGAAACCAGTGATAGGAAGGAACCAACACAAAGACCTTGGGAATGTGCTCACGGCATACACTGTCATTGTAAGATAAGCCATGCAGTCCAGGAGCACAAAATGGCCTCCTTTTCATGTCTCTGGGCACAAGCCTCAGACAGGAGGAGGAATGGTGTGTGACACATAAAATGCATAGCCACTTCATGGCTACATGCTAGGAAAGGATGGTGTCGTTCCACAAACCAGCCTGAGAAAAGATGGGTTCTTGCTGCCGCAACCATTTTTTGCAATGTCCATTGCAAATTGGTCTGGAGAAAAAAGTGAGGCTCTGAGGTTTTCCTGCACCTGTCCTTCCCAAGGAAGCTGAACCTGACCTGGCAGTCTGACACACTGTGCCTAGCTCCTTTTCCCACGTCAGGGAGCGTGTAATCATACTCCACATCCCAGTGGTGTGGTATGAGTACATGTGGTATGCATCCCCAAACATATCCCCATGCACTGTGGGGAGACAAATGCATCTGACCACTCAAACTAAAGCAAGCCTAAGCTTGCTCCGTATTCCAACAGTCTGCAGGTCTGTCCCAGCCTCACGCATACATCCGCTGGATTTCATAGTGCATTCTATGAATGCGCTCTGGCACTGAGCTGAACCCTGCACTCTTATCATCAGGGTTATCAGTGCCTGCTCCAATGACAGCCGGTGCCTTGGACAAGGAAGGAAGTGGGGACCCCTGTCCATCCAACTGCCTTCTCTTGGGTCTGGCCCAATTTTTGTAGCCTGGTGCCTGGTTGTTTTACCTAGCAGGACCCCATCTACTACTTGAAAACTTAGCAGGCAGATAGACTCTTGGGTTGGTTTGTGTCCCCCAAATTTCCCATTTATACCAGGGTTTTATAAGGCCACTTGTGCTTCTGGTGAAAGGTGACAGATTGGAAGCATAGAGGCACCTTCGCTGGTTTGGCAGCCCTTCCTCTGCTGGCATGGAGATTGCAACCCTGCCTTCAGAGTGCACAACAAGGGGTTTCTACGCCCCTTTGCATCCTGCTTTCCATGCCTCCCACCCACACCAGGACCTGTTTATGCTTTACTCACACAGTGGGGATGTATTCTCCTGGGAAGGCATTGGTGGTATAGCTGATAAGGAGACAGGTTTTCCCCACAGCTCTGGAATAGAAAGAAAAAACAGCAGGAAGTCATGGTAGTGCAGGCAGTCTTGCTAGGGTGAGATGGGGATGGGACAATCCTTCCACACCTCTAAGCTAGACCTGTCAGGAGACCCCTCGAAGCAGAAACGCATTCACAGGACCAGACAATGCATAATCATAGGTTAGACAACTGGCAGGAAGAAAGACAGGATGTCACCCAGAAATGTTTGTTGTCTTTGAGCACGAAGGCTTGTTTTTATGGTCTGGTACAGAGATCACTCAGCTAAAACACATCCACTCTGAGATGGAGGTGAGAGCCCATTTTCCAGTGCATGCACAGTGCTGTGTGCTCACAGCCAGGGTAGGTGTATTGATTCGGTGTGGAGGTGCCATGACAAAGCTGCCCAGCCAGCTACAGCCCCTGAACACAGGCACTCCTGCCTGCTTCTGCAGGCACTGTGGCCAGGGGCTGATAGCACCTCTTCTGGACTTAGCCACAACACCTTCCAGTCTTGCCTGTCTGCAGTAAGCTGTAGCATCACCTGCAGAGAGATCTGTAAGCAGCCAGCAAGGTGCCTCTCCCTGTAGCTGACAGAGGCTGCTGGTGGTGTTTCTGAGATAGAAGCTGGTGCTTCCTCTCTCCTCAGCCTCCCCCACCTCCATGCTGCAGCAGGGTGGAGTGCAAATAAGCCAGGGTAGCAGCACAGTCCAGACTGGGTGAGAGCATTGGTGTGAGGGAGGTGGGAAAGGGGGCAGTAAGGCTGTCAAGGGGAGGAGAAGGTGTTGTGGGCAAGGTGAAGCCTGCGGTGAGGGAAAGAAGAAGTGGAGAGAAACTGGAAGAAGATAAAGCAGCCAGGACAAGTGTGGGAAGGAGAATTCTTCTCCTGCTGGGCTGCTATTTCTCAGGCCTGTGTGGCCTGGGAAAGTCTGGCCATGTTTCAGTTACAGCATGTGTAAAATGGAGGTGGTGAGAGCAACCCGCCTCATCAGCCTACGAGCACAGCCACAGGATGAGGGAGATGTCTTTCCCAGGTGAAAGGCTGAAGTCCCACTGCTGAGGATGCTCCAACCATCCCAGCTGTACCTGCAAAGTCCCCTGCTGCAGAGGTGCAGCCCTGCCTTTTTGTGTGCCCTTGACAGGCACAGCTGGCATCTTCGCCCTGGTCACAAGGCCCCTGCCTCAGTCACTGCACTGTGGGGCAGCTGAAGAGGAAACTGAGCTCTTCGGTGTGCTCTGACACTTGTTTCTTCCTTCTGCCACCTCCCTTTCTTAGATCCTCCTCTCTCAGTCCCTTCTCTTTCCCCAGCTCCTTTGCTTCCTTCTTACCATAGAGATATTGAGGGAGGGCCATGGAGGCTTCCTGAAGCTCTACAGGTAATGGCTCAGGAGACCTACGGGACTGTGGGTGGGTCAGTCATGGAAGGGGGGATGGTTCTGAATTAGTGTGGTTGAACAGAGGGGAGCACAAAGGGTCAGTGAAGGGATGAAGGTTACAACAAAGCTATTGAGAGAAGAGGTGAGGTTAGTGGCACCTGCAGGTTCCTGGGACTGAACTCAGGGAGTGCTAAGGGGTCAGTGATATGTGATGGATGGGGCTATGGGGCCAGAACAGCTATGGGGCAACATGAGGGGCTTAGCTGAGTGACAGCAGAAGGTCCTGTGGTTGGTGAGGTTGAGCCAAGGGAGGGTGACATGGCTGGTATAGCTGGGAGGGAGGTGAAGGGTGGTGAACCAATAGCTCAGAGCGATGGGGGGATGACTGGACTGCTGTGTTGCAAGATGGTGAGAAGGGAGGTGCAGTGTACAGAGAAGCTAAATGATGGGACAGAAGACATTTAAGAGGAGTTGCAGTCAGAAGGGTTCAGAGCAGGACGTGTTGTGGGGTTAGCCACCAATATGAGGGGAATGCTGCCTTGAGGGATGGCTACAGAGTTGGTGCAATGTGTGAGGGGGAAACTGGGGGGTTAACAGGGCAACAGATAAATGCCCAATGGAGTTATTCATCCAGCTCTAGCTTGCAGCCTTCAGGGGACTTTTATTAGAGGTAATGGTGTTTATCTGGGGCTCTGTCCTTCCTTGTCCCTTCTCCCCGTCCCCTTGCCCCGGCCCCTGAGAATATGTCTAACATGTACTGTTATGTTTGCAGATGTCTTCTTCCCCGGGCGAGTTTTGAAGGAGGAAGTGACTGTGGGGAACAGGGCTGCTGCAAATGTCTCTTCATCTGCTACCTGATAGCTGCCCCAGATAACAGTCTGGCCAGCTCCTAGCTGGGAAATGAATTAACCTACTCCGTGCCAAATGTGGACTCTCCTCCCCTCCCTCCCTCCCCTGCATCTACTCATCCCACAGGGCAAGAAGAGGCCCTGTCCACCCCATCCCTCCTGCCCCCAGCAGTACTGACTGCTTCACTTATTGATGGCTTAGATCGGGCCATTTCCAGGGATCACAGGGCATGGCCAGTGGTGCCATCATGCTGTGAAGGCAAGGTTGTGTTACCTCCCACTCCCAAAGTGGCATACACTTGTGCCTATCTCAGCAGAAAGAGCTCCTCCTTCTTGTCCCCACAGAAACCCCTTGCCAAACAGTCTCCCCACATCTCGATACAGAGATAATGTGCTGAGAAAAGCTGAACACAGAGCTACTGGTGGACATCTCATCAGGACCATAGTGCCGTGCCCTCTCCCAGTCAGTCCCAGTGAGCAGATGGCTTTCAAGGAGTCATTCACCTGCAGGAGAGCACTTGCGCCTCTCAGGTTTTAAATCTGACTCCTGCCTACAGGTTGAATCTGGCAGCAACACCACCACCTCCTGTGCATGGGACAGTCCTGCTCCACTTTCCATGCCCCTTTTGCAGATGCCCTTCAAAATGCTCTCTTCCACACCCTTCCCAGAGGAAGGTCCCTTGCCCTCGGGAGAGAAGGGTGAGAGAGAGAGGGAACGCAGACTGCAGGAGGTCAGAAGCAAAGCTGGGGAATTTTCACCAAGCAGCCACCTTCTTTCTTGCCCCTTGTCACCGCCCCTCCCTCCCTGCATCCACAGCAAACCAGTGGGGTACCTACCCATCTCCCACCACGACACACTTGATGGCTTGCATGGCTCTGGACCCGTGGAGGAAGACAGCGCCTGGGGCAAAGGAAAGTCAGGCCAAGGCGAACAGTAGGGAGAGACGGGCAAATTTGGGTATCAGCCCTTGCGCTGCAGTGAGCGGCAGGTTGCAGGGAGGGAGGAAGTGGAAGAGGGAACTTTACTCGACTCTCACCCTTCGGTCCCTCCTCCCCTCCCACCACAGCAGCAGCTCTGCAGCCGAGGCCGTTAGCTGAAGGCGGGGCATGCATGACTTCATGGCTGGGATGATGGCTGCTGTCATTTTTTTTTTCTCCCCGTGTGTCTCACCCACTCCCTTCCCACCCCATCCCAGTGAACAGCTGGGGGCACCAAACTGCTTTTACAGGGGAGCTGAACAAGGGTTAGAAGAGGGATGAGAAAGTGGAGGGGTGGATCTCCTCCTCCCTCCTTTATCATCCAAACTTTGGAGAAAATGTCAGCAGGGAAGGGAATCTGAAGTGGGAGTAGTGGGGTGATGTGGGGCAATGAAGATTTTTCAGGTCTTCCCAGTGCCCCTGAGTGACAATGGCAAAACATCACAAGGAACAATGTTTTCTGTGAAGGCTGAACAAGGAAGTTAAGCAGCCTCTAGGAAGAAGCAGCCACCCCATGGCTGCTCTATCCCTCCTCTCCTGTGGTGATAAGGTCCTGCCGCACTTCCCCACCTGCCCAGATTACTAGTACCAAGTATTGTGTGAACCTGTGTGTTCACCATGAAGTGGAGCAAATGCATCAAGGGATGTAATGAACTGTTTTCTCTCCGCTGCAAGTACTATGAGAGCCAAGACTGGTAGCTGAGATGAGCCCTTGCAAACCAGCTTCTCCCTATCCACCCTCTCCCCTACTTCTGTGCAAAAGCAGCCAGTGGGAGCTGCTGCCAGGCCTCTTCCATCTTGTCATAGAATCATAGAATCATAAAATCACAGAATAGTTTGGGTTGGAAGGGACCTCTAAAGGTCATCTAGTCCAACCCCCATGCTGTGGGCAGGGACATCTTCAACTAAATCAGGTTGCTCAGAGCCCCGTCCAACCTGACCTGGAATGTTTCCAGGGATGGGGCAGCCACCACCTCCCTGGGCAACCTGTGCCAGTGTTTCACCACCCTCAGCGTAAAAAATTTCTTCCTTGTATCCAGTCTAAATCTACCTTCTTTCAGTTTAAAACCATTGCCCCTTGTCCTGTTACTACAGGCCCTGGCAAAAAGTCTTTGTCTTTCTTATAAGCCCCCTTTATATACTGAAAGGCCACAATAAGGTCTCCCCAGATCCTTCTCTTCTCCGGGCTAAACAACCCCAGCTGTCTCAGCCTGTTCTCATTGTCCTCAGAAGATAAAAGAGTTTTAGAGCTAAGCAGCAAGGAGAAGGAAGCAATCACCCTAAGAAAGAAGAGACAAGGAGCAGAAAGATCCCAGGAGACTCTACTGATTCCTTTCCCTTCTCGAAATGAGGGTCTGCCTCCTCTTCCTTCCTTCTCCTCCCATGCAACGCTAAGTCTGGAAAAGTGTGTATGTGTGCATGTCTGTGTGCTCCAGCCTGAACTGACGAGTGGATGGGCAGGAGATGCATTTTATATAAGAAGGGATGTGGTGACACAGGATTAATTAGAATTTCCAGGCTTTGTCAGGAGGCCAGTTAGACCAAGAACAGTGGGTTTTCAGCTGGGATGTTCCTGAAGGAAGGAACTCTGAGGGAAATTGTTTCTCCAAATGTTGGTGACCTTTGCACTGCTGCAGCCATGGGAGGCTGTTGCAACTGACCTGCTCAGGAGGAGACCTCTCCCATCTGTCACTCAGCGCTGGCCGCAACCCAGAAACCTTCAGCTGTGGAATGTTTCCAAGTCTTGCTGCTATTTCAGAAGCACAAAGCAACCAGCTGTACTAGGTGTTCCCTCTGTGGGTGGTAGGGAAGGGGGTGGAAGGAAACCCACTGGCTCCCCTGCAAGTGAGAGCAGGAACAGGCCATGGGAATACAGGTCAGAGAGGGACAGAAGGGAGAGTGACAAAGGCTGTTACAGGGAGAGCAGCAGCAGGAGCTGGAAAGGGCAGGCAGGTGCAGAATATAGTGGGCCAGGAGATAGGAACTCAGTCAGAAGAGAAGGCAGGTATATCTGGCTCTAGAGAATGCTACTGATGGATGGAGAAAAACCATTGGAGCTCCCTGGGCAATTGGACGCATTGAGAGCTCTCTGTGGGAGACATCTGGGTGACAAGTGAGGGCCCTGGGAGCTGGAGCTGGTAGAGCCCCCAGGGATTCAGGGAGCTCTAGGTCCCTGCCCTGATTGGGCAGGCAGCCTGGGACAGGCAAGCAGGAAACTAACCCCTTTCTGGGCATTGTTGAAACTGCATTTAGAATCAGCTTCTCCAAAGGAACATTTCTGTTTTCACCAGATCTTTTCTCTGAAGGTTTCCAATAACCCTTATGTGCCTGGGGAGGAGCAGGGTGGGAAGAACAGAGAGCGAACACCCGAGGTGGGAAGGATGGGGACTGAGGGGAAAAGAGCTGGGAGAGCTGGAGAATACATTGAGTCTTACCTGGGACAGAGTGACAGTCATGTGAAGATACTGGGGGTAGGGATGGGATTCAGGCTGAGGGAGACTGGATGGAAAGCCGCCTGGTGGCCCAGTAGGACCTGGTGGCAGGGATGAACAAGGACCACTGACCTGCTGAATGCCCTATGTGCTTTTGCCCTTGTAGTCTGGCATATGGGCTTGTGGGACTGGCAGCACGGGAGGGAGTGGGGAAGAAGACAAGTTAAAATGGGTCAGGGAGGAGGGACTGTTGTTGAGACCCCATGTCCAGGTAAGCCCCACGTCAAAGACACTGTAGTTCTGTATGTCCAACAATGAGCTGTGGAAGTCCTGGCAAGAAGGTTATCTCCAACCCACTTCTGGGCAAATTACTTTTGGAAGATAATTGCCTGCTACTGCTATGGATAGTCAGTTCTCGTCCAAGTCAGAGGTCTGTGCTGTGAATCTATAAACATGCCTCCGCTGCCAGTGCCTCTGTAGAGGGACGATAGGGATCTACATAAAGGCTTTCAGGGTGTTTCTTATTATATTCAAATAACACATATTGTAATCACTCTGAGAACAACTGGCACCTGCTACATTAAAACCTCTTGGTTGTACAGGCTGCAGGAAAGGGAAGGAAACTGCAGGAAATAGGCCTGTAACCCCTAACTGAGCACATACAGATCTGTTGCTGCTTTGATGTCCTCTCACACCACCAAGAGGTGCTCTTGACATGAGTTTCCTTCTGCATGTGCAGCGGGGCTGAGGGAAGGCAGGCACCCATGTGAGGTTTCTTGCTCCCTTTGCTGATTTTGAGGAAGACGCTAATGGGAAAGAATTGCTCAGTGAGACAGTTTTGCTCTGAGAGACTTCCAGGGCCCTGGGCTGGGTCACCTCCAAGCGACCTGTCTGTGCTGGGTTTGCACGGCACCCATGTGGGATGGCGGGCAAGGGCAGAAATGCATGATATCATTTTTCTCCCCACAAGGATCCAAAGCTGCTCCATCTCTCCCCCTCTTTCTGTGGGGTTCTGCTCCCTCAGGGAGGATGGGAAAAGGGTGAGGGGGCTCTTTCAGAAATGATGTTTGCACTTCACAGCCCTGCACAGGAGGGCAGGAGCTGAGCAGGAGGCTTGCCCTTCAGCACAGACGGAGTAGCAGGGGGAATCCTTTCCTGGGGGGAACACGAGGCTCATTTCTTTGTGCACACAGGGCATGGCCACAGCAGATATTCTCATTACCCTGGGTCCTGATAGGATTTATTTTATGTAAGCTATCGCTCAGGCAATCCTCAGTGGCCATGAGGCCTTTTCTGTGTGTGCTGGGCCTCCACCAGGGAAGAGAGTAATTTGCTTCAACCTGGCTGGGCTGCAAACTGTCCCCGTTTGCTATATTCCCCTTTTGCGTCTTCCCACTTCCCCATTCACACAGCTTCGTACCATCTACCTCCTGCTTTTAGTTCTTGCTTTGCTGCTCCTCCAGAACTCCCACCCCTCCCCGTTGCTGCCCGCCTCTCCCCTCACTGCTGTGGTTTCTCACTGACTGCCACGCTTGTTTGAAAAGCTCTGCCCTGAATTCAAAGCTCAGATCATAACTGAGCTGGGGCGATGCACCTCAGGCCGTGATGTTCTGCAGTCCCTGTCAGAGAGGTTATGGAGTTGCTTCATACAGGGTCTGTTTTCTAACGTAGCCATACCAAGGGCTTCTCCAGCCTAAATTTACCCCGTCAGGCAAAAGCTTAGAAAAAAAAATGAAGTTTCCGATCCAGCCTCACTGAACACAAACTACCTACATTTACAACGTAACTCATAAGCAACTCAACTTGCAACTTGAGTCTTGGACCTGTCTTACTCACGGGCTTTTCTGGAGACCAGCCCTACTGCAAGAAGATGCAGTAGGGCTGATGTATTCCTGATACATTGTGTCATGGAGGCTCCTCTATCTTCAGAGTGTGACTGCACTCAGCCTTTCCAGTTTGGGGCAAAATAGCAGGTCCACTGCCATCCTCCTACCTGGAGCACTGAAAGAGGTTCACCTCCTCCACCTCTTCTCCGCTATGTACCTGGGTAAGCAGAAGACCATGGCACAGACATTTGGGCATCGAGTTCTTTGTGACGGCTGATTCACACTTGCACTTCCCTCAGCTGAGAAGCTGTTCGCAGACTCTAAATCATACTGTTTTTTTATGGCTTGGCCTTATCTGGTTCTCTGTACTTCTGCAAGTCCCCAGTGATTCTGATACGGGTTTCCATTCTTACAGACATTTTGTTCTCAGCCAGTGACAACCCCCATCTCACTGATACCACTCTGTTACTTAATGGTGATAAATACAGATCGATATCTGACTGTGCATCCTTTCCCATGAGGTGCTCAGATGGTTCAACAACATCTTTCACCTGCCTGCTGTAGAGGGGAGGTAACAAGGACTAGAGATTACACGTGTAAATTCTAACTTGAGTGTCAACTGCTTGACTTGACTCCCTTGCCTGCTAGCACTCTTCATACATTATCAGATGTTAGATATACTATGTTTTGTAAAACCAGATCTAATACATATCTTTACTGGTAAGCTATGGTATCTTCTAGGAAGGCTGCAGCAGGGAAGTGAAAAGAGCTGTTTAGAGTACTAAGGAAATCTATAGCTACTCTGTTTTACAAGACTAATATTTCCTGAACTACCAAAGTAAAATCTTTTGCTTGACTTCTACCATTTTTTTCAAAGGCATAAAGCTTCAATCTTGCTGCACTTCTGAGTCCAACAAAAAAATCCCTCTGGCTCTTCATTCAAGTTTATCAGACTCTAAGTGACCCTCCTGTAATCTTTATAAGAGGGTTTGGGTTTTTTTTTCCTATGACCTTTTATAATGACCATCTTTCTACCTTTAAAGTAGACTCCAGTTCCTTGAATTCATAAAAGCAGTTGAGAACAGACTATTCCAGGTACTCTGCACTAGTAGCTTTACTTACTGCCTGCACGTTTGCATCCTGAGCTACTGCTCTGGCTATCACAGTCTGTGTTGCTCCTCACACTGGACAAGGATTATGTTATTCCAGTTGTTATATGAAAAATCCTGTTACTGTCTTTGCTCTAGTGCTGTTTTACCTTGCATCAAAATACTGTCTGTGCAGCTCGTAATCCGCACAATACTGTGTAAGAAGTGCTACACTTGCTCCTGACACACTGCAATCCCTAAGCCCAACCTGAATGGCAGCCTAAACCTCCTGAAGGGGCTATTGAATTTGTACAGACCTGTGCTTTGTCTCTCTGTGGATAGCTGTGGGAATACAGTTGACATGTTCAGCAGAGAGAAATATATGGCACTTTATCACTGTCTTTATCCCCTTGAAAGTATTAGAAAAAAATTATATTTCCTTTTTATTTACACAGTTATTTTAAGCCTATACCAAGTAGTAGAAAAGTGCACCCACGCTGTTGGTTTGATATTTTCCTTTGTGACCACCGGATATTTCCAGCTCCAGTTTAAGTCTCTGTGTACAGTCAGGGAGCATCCTGGGAGAAAAAATTGTTCGTGGCACAGGAGGCACAGGGAGCAGCCTGGAGTATTGATCTGCAGCAGACTGCCTAATCTGCCCATGCTTTAAGAGATGAGAACTGCTGGACCAGCCTGGATGCCCCCATTGCACACACTCCCACCTCTTGCCTGCACAGCCCCAGCCTGAGATAACCACAGCTGGGAAGGATGTGCAGTGGCAGAAGCAATTGCTGGATCTAACCCCAGTCCTGTATCAGGAGCGCTGATTTCCAGGGATCTGCTTCTTCCTGTCCCTGTTCCAAACAGCTCTGGAGGCACAGGAGAAGCACTGCTTTACCTGTGGGGTGGTGGATGTGAAGGGGAGTGATAGGAGGGGACAAAAAGGGCCAAATCCCACCCCAATCCAACCCAAGCCATATCTGACCTGTCCCAGTCCCCTTCGCTTACCCTGATATTATGTAGGCCCCTCAACACCCCCTCCCACCCAGTCCTCTTGTTCCCTTGTTGACACCTCTTCTTGCAAAGAGAACTTTCTTTGCACCCCTGAGCCGGGTACGTCTTGGAGCAAGGAGTGGCCATTCCCAGCTCTACTCTTTGCCTCATTGAAATAATCTCTATCACCTGGAAAATGTTCTTTGGTTCTTCCTCCAGTCTCCCACTTTTCTAAGGAGTGCATTCCCTGATGAGATATACCCTTGATCTCATCTGGGTTGCTCTTTTCCCAGATGTTGCTGCAGTCATCATAGTGGGGTTTTTTAGTATATAGGCCGCAGGTTTCTCTAGGAGGAAGATGCCAGAATCAGTGCCCAATATAAGAGTCAGTCCCCTGGATGTGGGTGTCTTTCAGCATAAGTTGATTTTTGCTGCATGTCAAATTCTCCTTGCTTAGTCTGTATTTGACCTAGGCTGTATCTATGCTGACCTTATTGACAACACCAGTGGGAGAACCCATGTGCTCTGAGCCACTGGCTATGGGCTAGCTCTGACCACACTGTATAACATTTAAATCTCATCTGCCCTCAGATCCATTTGATGTTTCTATACCCCTGGGGCATAATTAATTTTTATGTGTTCTTGCTTGCTTGCTTGCTTGCTTTTTCTTGCTTGCTTTTTCCTGCTTTCTTCCCCTCCTTCCTTCCTTCCTTCCTTCCTTCCTTCCTTCCTTCCTTCCTTCCTTCCTTCCTTCCTTCCTTCCTTCCTTCCTTCCTTCCTTCCTTCCTTCCTTCCTTCCATGTGTTACTTACCTTAAGGGCATTTCCAGATGCATTGCTGGCTGGGGCAGTGTTGGTATCCACCTGAGTTCACTACAGATCCGTACTGCCTGTCTGGGATGCTCAAGCAAACTGACCTCTCATCTGGGCCTAGGTTTCCTCAAGAGAGGAACTGGTTGTTTTGTTCCAGGGTAAGCCTGGAACCAAACTAATTTGTGCACCATGTGGATGAGTGGGGGACTAAGGACCTGGAGAGGGAGACATACTTACCCTGCACTTTGGAAAGAATGGGAGATGCTCTAGGCTTAGCTTAGTTATACAATCCTGTCTCACTTCTTGTGTACCCTCATGAGAAAACATCTCACAGGTGTTTCATTTTTATATGAAATAGACTTATGCAGTTTTTTAACGGTGCATTTCCCATTCAGACTCCTCTGGTTGAAATAACTGAAAGCATTTAAAGTGCATCAAGGCCAACCACTGTTAAAAGCAAGGCTACCAGAACCAGCAGAATGCAAGTAATGGAGGTGATCATTGAACTGAATTAGTAGGTAAGGTCTCAAAACAGGGCAGTCAGGGATTCCAACAGACAGGCAGGAAAAGCTGTGAGAAGAAGGAAGCATCAAGGAGTTAAGAGATGAAGCAAGTATGGATTAGAGACACAGGTACAGGTTTTGCATTGCTCTCTGTTGGAGTGGCTGAGAGTACTTCTGCAGTGCACAGAGGCATCCATTTTGGTATTTGCAGGGTGCTTGTGGTTTGACCTGCTGTCGTGGTTTAACAGACACATGTATAAGAACAGCCCTGATCAAGCTGCCTGTATATGTCACCTGCCTTTGAGGCAGGCAAGATCAAGTCTTTCAAGGAAGTGCTTTAGGTTGGTGTGTCCGCTTGATGTCAGCTGCAATACTGCTGAAACAATTTTTTTGTGGAAAACAATGATGGAAGGACTGGAGGTGATATGCTGGACCCAGCCCCAGTGCAGTAATTGGGACATTGGGCCGGACTGTGGGGCAGTGAATTCTCCTCTGATGTGGCCCAGAATCTCAAGACAGAAATTGAGTCTACAAGGGGTGGGCTCTTGGCAATTTGTGACCCAAAGGCAGGCCTCTGATAAATTTTAAGCATGGGCATTGGGTGTAATGAAGGTCAGGGCAGACGTGGGTGTAATGGTTTGAAATCAGTTTGCATTAATAAAGCTCGCTCTCTTCTCCTTCCTTTTATCCCTCTCATATAAGCTCCTAGCTGCTGCTTTGAAAATGTTGACACTGACCATGGAAAGTGAGTGCTATATGTTTGCCACTGACTCTTCCTAAAGATCATAGGCAATTTGTGACCCTGCCTACAGCTGCCTGTGTGGATTCATTCTGGATTTCTGCCACCCCTTGACATCTTTAAGGTTGGGATATCTCCCACTCTTCATTGGAGGTTCACTGAAGCACTTGATCTCTCCAATAACAGCACTGAACCTACAACATAACCACAGGTTAGAGCAAATGCAAGAGGCAGAGGAAGGGAGGGCAATCTGTGTCTTTCTTTGTGAGGTTGAATGGCCCTAGAGCAATGGACCTTAGCCAGAGTGTTCAGGCGGATCCTACCTTTCACATCAAGCCTTTTAAAGGGCCAGTTATTCTCTCCAGAGGATCTCAGACCAGATGATCTGAGATGGGGATGTTAATGGGAATGTCGGAAGGTAATAGCTCTTCCTTTCCTAGTGAGTCAAGGACCTTCAGCCTCACAGGAGCCTATTCTAAATGGTGGCAAGTCTACATAGATGCTAGCTCTGACTGCATAACAAGTCAGAGGGTCATTTCTTATTTTTCTACACATGCAATGCTCTTGCAAACTCTACCTTGCTGTCATATGGAAAGATGGTAGGTAGAAGTCTGGACCTGTTTTGCCATCCTGCTCAAGGCCTGCTGTGAGTACAGCAACAGATCAGGGAGCTAAGGATGTAGAGTGCTTCAGAGGTAAGTGTTCATGCATGGAGAGGAGCCGTCCCTCTACAGCTTCAGTCCTGCTAAAGGAGGCAAGAGCCCTGTTTGGGCATCACACCTGGTTTGAATTTTACCTTGAACTATTTATTCAATCACCAGTTCTTCTGGCTCTGACATGGTGCTCTCCTGCATGCTTTTTTTTCCCCACATTGCCTACATCAGAGATCTACCACATAAATCATGTGGCAACCAAATACAACTCAGGGGGAAGTGTGCAGCCTTCTGGGGCTGTGTGGAGGGGATGGAGGAAAAAGAGCACCTCTCTGCCTCGCAGGTGAACAGAGCAGCACAAGTGCCTTCAAAACTGCCCTGCTAATGCCAGCTCTCCCACCAGCAGGAATATTGCTAAACCTGAGAGAGGACTTCATTCCTCCTCGGTTCACCCCATCCTTGCTTACAAGGCTTCCCAAGAAAAACAGTTTGTTAGTGGAAAAAAAAGGAGCCAGACTTAGAGTACAAGTTACTTAGTGGGCACTGAGAGAGGGAAAAGAAGACGACGACTCTCTTCTCCCCTCCATCAACCAGCCTCCAATTTTAGAACGTTCATCCCCCCACCACCTGCTGCAGAAATAACACAGGAAAAATCTTTCCCTTAAAATGAAACCACTTCCCGAATCAGATGGGTTTTCTGAATCAAGAACTTCCTTTTCCCCCCCTCCTCTCCTCAGAGTACCTCAGACAAAAGCCCAAAGTACTATCAGCCTCTCACTGCTCATTTCAGTCCCCTCAAACAGAGATGCGTGCTCAGATTCCCCAAAAAGCTGCTGGGATGGAAATGCATTTGTGGATTTGCATTTCAGAAGTAGCCAAGGAGCCCTTGTTAGCTCGTAGCAGTATGCACATGCAGCGATGCAAGCTCACTGATGCAAGCTCATGAGATGTGGTCGGAGGGACGAGGATAGGAAGGGCGGAGTCACAGGGCAACCCGCCCCCCTAATGCTGCTACAATCTTGGTCACTGGCTCCAAGTTGTTTCAGTTCTGTGAAGCATCTGAACAAGCAGAAAGCAAAGAGGAACAACACTTTTTTTGAAAATATATTGCACTCTTCAGGATGGACTTCTGTCCTGCTGGTAAGCCTTGACCACCTTTTGCCTTGTTTTCTGTGAGGGCTGTGCGCTCAGTTTGACAGGGCAGATCACACCATGAAATCCCAGCAGCTAGAGGGGATGCTGCAGCTGGTGGCTGGAGGAATGAGATGGTGGAAGATCCCTGGCGGTGCAGTTAATTGCTTGTCAGCCTTCAGCATTAGGCATGGTTTTCTTTTTACTTGCTCTCCTGTAAGCAAACTCCTTTCACATCGGGAGAAATTTTCCCACTGATTTAAATGGCCTCCGTGCTGAGACCGTCTACTGCTGTGATCCCTTGTGCTGGTGATCCTGAGCTGAGCTGGAAACTGACTCAGGGGTATCAAGGGAATATATGACACTTGGGATGAGCACTTACAAGCTTTGGCTTCTCTTCATGCAACTCTGGCATGGCTTGCAAGCTCCTCAGTGGTGTTTCCCTACAGGCCCCAGGAGCTGGTTTGCCTTTGCAGAGCCTCTCATGCAGTTGGGCATCCCAGTGCAACATGCTTGCAAGGCTTTTGGTACTGGGGCCTCTCTTGCTTATGTCCACATTAAAGGTAAATGACTGTATTAGGGTTCTACCAAGTCCAAGTGACCTGCAGGTGGGCCTGCCTGGTCCTGAAATAATCTCAAAAGGCAGATGTGGGTGGGGGGAGATAAGTCACATCTGAGGAACTGAGAGAGATCTCAGGTTTTATTTCCTACTTTGGCAGGTGGTGGGTAAAGTGGTTGGATGCAGCAGGGAAAGGCATACTGCCAGACTAAACATTTCTAGCCTCTGGCTGAGGAAGCTCTGAGTTGTGTGTCTGTGCAAAGGCAGCAGATAGGGAGAGCTGAACGGGAATAGGCTGAACAAGGGCCAGGAAGAAAAGCGATCGTCTTGCAATGGCCCTGCTGTGTCTGACTCTCTGTCCTCACAGGCTTTTGTGTATAGGATATAGAGCACAAAGCGAAGGGAAAAAGCAGTTCCCAGCTTCAACAACTGTTCTGCACTTTTTAGCTCCTAGGTGGGTAGCCAAGGAAAGGGCATGCTCAAACCGCATACCAGCTTGCTTGTCAGGGAAATTGGTGGGACCTATGGGAGCTGAGCTCTTTCCAGCATCTGGCTATGAATGTTGGTGAAGGTGAGTCTCTTCAGATCACCCAGCCCTCACCACCTGAAAGCAACTATGGACAAAGCTTCTTCAAAACAAGCTGGGCAGAAGGAGGGGGGGTACCTCATGTTTTGCTACTTATTTTGGGGTGTGCTTTCTACAGAAACTGAGGCTTTCAGAACTGATGGTCTGACAGTCATTCACTCAAGATATGTGTTACTGAGTTAATTATGTCTTAAAAGTTACACACTGCAATAGCACAATGAGATCCTGCTCAGGGACAATGCAGTTTTGCTCAGCTCTGGCTAGAGGCAGAGCCTGGAGACAGGCAATGCCTGAAGAGATGTGCTAGTTCTGACGGATGTCTTTGCTCAGTCCCAGCTTGTCACTTCACAGCTGGGTGGGAAAGGGGGTTTGATGCTGCTCTACTTTGGGAGCCAAGGCTGCTGCCAGATACAGTTTTCCAGTGAGCTTTAGATCTCTGGATGTGTTTGAAGTTGCTCAGTTGTGGCATGATTTTCCTGAAGGTCAGAGGTGCACATACACCTCTTCCTGGAGTCACTCCTACCTGGAGACGCAATGGTCCTGTTAGGTACCTGTCTGCCCCAGCTGTGTGCAGATGAGACCTATGTCTGTGGGGAGGCTGCTCTCCCTGCAGTGGATGTCCTCTTCCAGCTTCCTTCGGGACCTTCTAGTGACTGTCTGGGTGAGGCCACAGAGCCAGTATCCCAAATCCTTGAGCTGGGTGTGTGAAACATGGGAGAGCAGACTGGTACCGTGGTATCATGTGCTAGAATGTGTGGGGTCAGAGCCATAGGGAAAAGTGGCTGGAAGCTACCCTGATCGCAGTAAGTTATCATGTGGGATAAGGGGACCAGGAGACAACATAAATTCTTCTTCACACCTTTTCCCCCATAGCTGGAATGTGCAAATTAAACCTGTGTGAGTTCCATGTTGAATTTCTTCTGACACAAGCTGGAAGAGAACTGTGGAGTGGCTGCAGGAGGGAGACAAATTGGGCTGGAAGGAACTGAGGAGCTGGAAGGCTTCCTATTATCTACCTGGTACCTGGCTGGGGAGATGGTGGTCTATGCTGGAGATGACACAGCAGCCATATCAAAAAAGAAAAGGAATTTCAGGTGAAATTATTCCACGAGACAGCCTCATCCAGGCAGAAGGTGCCCATCAGGCTGCTCTGCTTGTGTGTTGCCGTGGGTGGAGGTGCCCAAACCCTTTAGCAGCCACACTCAGAGCCCTACATTGCCTTGCAAACGGGCCAGCTGAACCTCTGCTGTTACACTGTGGGTGGGTAGCACATGGATGGTCTGTAACAGTGCTACAGATGCAGTCATTCTTCATAACCTTCCCCTGCTGTTTCTGCAGTCCATCCTTCCAGCTCTCCTGGGTAGTCGCTTCCCACTTATCTCTGTGCTCCAAAAGCTATCTTCATATACTTTTGCTTGGGATTGAAAGCCTTGCTTAGCACCTGAACGGCTCTGCACAGCCCTTTGCAATGGGAAGTGAGACCAGCAAACACAGTACTCTTTGCTGGCCACATGAGTACCCAGACTTTTGGGTAACTCTGACCTGCCCTCCAGATGGGGAGGCTGAGGGCATAAGTCACCACAACTGGAATTTAAGTCTGTGTTCTGTTTTGAGTGACAGCACTAAAAATACAAGCCTGGGCAATTAATGAAGAACTGGCAGGTCTGTCTATCTGGGTCTACCCTGAGAGCGGGAAAACAACCTCAAGAGCAGGTGTAAGCCTCACAAATGGATGCTGATGTGCTTTCCTTTCAACGTTTGCTCTCTGAAAATAAATTCCAAGCAGCAACCATGTCTTCTCTGGAGATAATGCTCTCCAGTTTTTTGTCTTGTGTCTGAATTGGAAGACTTCAGCATTGGTTTGGCTGACAGCATCCCCCTGAAACCTGCGGGTGTTTTCATGGGGTGTTCTTCATCGGGGTGAAATTTCCCCCTGTGCAGAGAACCCTGACCAGGGCTATGCTTCATCTGTGTCCTGTCTTAACCCTAGAGGGAAGTGGAACTTGGTGGTACTGAGGACTTTGATGAGGTTGAAGCCGTTCCTCAGTCCCCCGGTGCAGGGATGAATTCCTTCTGCCATTGCAAGCATCTGGAGCGAGCCAGGCGGTGCTTCACTCAGAGTGTCCCTCTCCTGCTGGCTTGGCTCATTCTCAACATGGAGAGGGAAGGAAAGGCAAAGCAGCCTGCTCTCATTATCTCATCTGCTGCTTGCCCAGCTGCCTCTGCTGCCTTCGCTGCCTTTCTGTGGATGGTTCCCCAAACAAGCCTTTTGTGTTCACTTCCCCTAACTGTAGACCCCAATGTGTGCAATAACATTGACGAACAGCCTCAAAACAGCCTTGAGCAGAGCATTAGGCCTTCTGTTAGGGAAGCAGAGTAACATGCAGGCACTGACCTCAGAATTATTTTCCAAGGCAATCAGGGACTTAAGCTTTTTAGGAAACTTAGGAAACCTTACAAGGACCTTCTCTGCAGCTCAATCTAAATTGCTCCGAAAGTTTGATCCATCCATTTTTTTTTCCTCACTATGTCACCCTTTCCTGTTTTTTTATCCTTTGATTCCCTCCCCTTCTCCGCGACTCATATGCTTTTTCTCCCCTGCCCTCCCCACACACACAGTCCTTCCCACAATTTTCTCATTCTGACAAACTAGACAGGTAAATCACTTGGGAGTTGGGGTTTTCAGATGTTCAGGGGGAAGGGGGACTGAGTTATTTACAGTCTCGGTGGGGGTCAAGTGGGTGAGATGGTGTCCTCTGGGAGCCTCACGTCTCTTTGAAATGCTTTAGGCTGCTTCAGTAGGCAAAGAATAACTGAAGCAAAGCAACCAGCCACACCACAGACTTTGCTGATGGGGTGGGGGAAGGGGAGGTTCCTCAGGTATGTCCTGCTACGGTGCTTTTGTGGAAAGAAATACAGGACAAAGGGTCTTAGTGGTAATTTGTCAGGGAATCACCCCAGTGATTCCACAATTACCAGCCCCTGTAGGGGTGAGACAGATAAAGCTGGGGACACCAAGAGGCTGGCCTTATCTCCTGCAGATGCCAGAACGGCAGGAGACATAAAGTAAGCTGAAAGACCCAGGCACAGCTCACAGGCGCAGGGCTGACATTCAAGGGGAAGTCAGCAACCTGTCTAACAAGCAGCAAAGCCACTGCTTGGGGTTTTTTGTTGTTTCTTTTTATTTGTTTGTTTTTTGTTTGTTTGCTTGCTTGCTTGCCTGTTTGTTTGTTTTCCCCTCACATACAGATTTGGCTGTTGTGAGCTGCTGGATGCCACAGGTTTTCCTCCCCTCCTGACCGGCTTCAGCAATCAGTCAGCTTCTTTCAGCTCTTCACTGAAGGCTGCTTGCAGAGCTGGGAGGGGACATGAGTCTTTCCCAGCCCTGGCTTCATGCTGGCTCCTTGCCCAGTGCTTTCCTCCCAGAGGCTCAGCAGCCTCTCCCCAGGGAATGCAATGCTTGAAAACAGCGGGAGGAGTGACGGGAGGGAGGCTGCAGCCTGAGAAAAGTAATAGGACAGACTTAGCACATGGAAACCCAACCAGCTGGGAGGATGGGGGAAAGATTAGGATTGGGGAAGGCAGGTCTCTCTGAGCTGTTGTGGCCATGACAGGAAAGAAGCATATGGGCTCTGAGATGACTGCCCTTGTCCCCTTTTCCTTCTGTCTGTCTTGGCTGGTTCCTTCCCCTTTTTTCCCCACTCATATTTATAGCAGTTATTTTGCATGTGAGATCCACACTAAGAGACTTTCCAAGGCAGCTGGCGCCACTTCTCCTTTTTCCAGGAAGACGGGAGGCCCGGGGGATTTTGGCTTATGAAACAGTGGAGCAGGGCATCCAGAAACCTGACCTGCCTTCCTGGGGAAGCTTTGTCTCGCAGGGTTTAGGTGCAGCAAGGACGCTGTCTGCAAGTTCTGCAGTGACCTCCCAGGAGCTCCAGTGCTCTCAGCCTTGTGTGAGCCCCCTGTTTTTTCCCTAGGGATCACCATCTGCTTTGCCTCTCTAGGGCTGCAGCCTCCTCTTTCTCCTTGCTGAAGAGGCTGTGCTTCACCTAGATTATATTTAGCAGCAGTGCTGTCACCCCAATTCTTCTATGTCTTTCATGAATCATTTTGTGGTTGCCTTGGCTTTGCTGGTATCTGTTTAACTTCCTGTACATTACAAGGAAGCCTACTCGTATTTCTGCATTGTCTGTAGTCCACAGAACAACAGCCTCCCACAGATGCTCCTTCTTCAGCAAGGCTTTCATCCCCCCAGATCCTGCCCTCAGTCTTGAAAAACCTCAATTCTCTCTCTTAAGCCATTTCTGATTCTAGCTGTGGTGGATCAATCCATGAAGCCAGTGGCTTTTCATGAAAGGTTTAGATGTAGATGAAGTATTTAGGTCACAGCTTTTCAGTACATAAAGATGACTACATAAAAACCACCAAAGAGCATTTGGTAAGACCTCTTCATTGTGCTTGCGGTGAGTAAAATCGGTTGAGTAGGCAGGGTGGGTTGCTGCAGGGTTAGATCAGAGGGCTACCAGCACAGCGGCTGGCTGCTAGGAAGGGTATATGGGTCTGTGCTGCTTGCTCTGGACTGAGAACCATTTGCAGGGCAAAGCTGAGGTGCAGTGGCTGCAACAGCAGGGAACATAGATGCTGAAACACAGAAATCAGAGTTGCTGTGGCATGACCCTAGGAGAGGATAGGCGCTGAGAGGTTGAGGCAGCTTTTCTTGTGATATGTTGGCCCAGTACTATTCTCACAGGCATCTTTGTTCTTCCAGGGTCAACTGACTTGAGTGAGGCTGAAGAGGCTGAAATAGAGACAATCAAGCAGCACAGAAAGGAGCTTTTGGAGGACATTAAGGTAAGGACCATCCTGTTCATCCTGTCTGCCTAGCCTTCTCAAAACTGTCTTCACCAAGGAATGTCTCCACATAACAGTCCAGGCCATGCAGAAGTGCTCCTACACAGGAGACATTTGCTCTGGTATGATCCAGGTTGAATCCTGAACTTCAGGCTGCCCTGTCATATTTGCCATCAGTGTACATCCAACGTGTGGTACTCTCTACTGCAGGAGTCATCAACTACCCTAATGAGATATTTGAGAAAGGCTGGTCAGATCATTAGCAGGGATGAGCTGGGATTGCATATTTAGGATTAAGAAAATGAGTATGACTTTACTAAGTCATACTGGCAGGGATCTGGCTCAGCATTTATGATTATTTTAATTACTGATTACCTGCTAATGACATATCAGTCCTAGTTACCTGTTGCATCCCCCTGTGTTTATCAAACTTTTGTTTGGTTTGTGGACCTCTAAGAAGTCCTCCATGAAGGTTCCTGTCTCTTTAGAGAAGTGTGATGGCAGGACCTTCCACACAAGTTTCCGTGGTTGAATTTGCTTTTCTTCTTTTCTTTTAGTAGACCCAAACATTTCTCCACTGACTCCTAAAATGTCTGAAAATGACAGATTCAAAATCAGTCAGTAGTATCGCATCACAATCATGCATGGTGCCATACACTTTCTATTCTGTTCTGCCTCCACCACCATGGACTGTGGTCTCCCTTTTGAGAGAGCTTATTGCACTGAATCATTGGACTTGCACTGGTTTTCCCCCAACATGAAGATGTCCAGATGCCTGGGGAATAGGTGCAATATTTCCTTGCGTAAAGGATTAAGCCAAACTACCTATTACTTCTCAGACTTCCACACTCACCATCTCTGCTGCAAATCAGAATGGTGAAGGTCTTGTCCCTTCTTGCAAAACAGGCTATGAATGTATGTGAATGTGGTTTGCTTGTGTGTGGTTCTTATCTCTTCAATTTTCAGAATAGGCAATGGGCACTGTAGGAGGCAGGATACTTGAATAGGAATACTACATTTTTTACCCACTATGGACAGAGAAAAGCTGCTAGACTATACAGACCCGTATTCTAAATCCCAAAGCCATTAACCAATGGGGTATGCATTGTCCAATGGAGCAGGATGAGTTTAGGTGAAAGAGTACCTAGAACTGGAGACATTTTCCCAGGTGGATTTCTTCAGAAAGTATCTAGCAATACCCTTTAACACAAAGACTTCAGGGGGTGTCTGGTGGGGGGAGAGGAAGGAGGGGAGAGGATGGGTCTAGACTTGCCAGTTACACTGCCAAAAGACAGCGGTGAATAAAATAACAAAACTGATAATCATTTGAAATTCAGGAACTAAGATCACGGCTTTGTTACATTTGTGCAATACCTAAAGCTTAGTAAGGAACACTCCCAGCTCTGGAGGCTGGTGAAGCACAACAGAATGAAGGCTAGAGCAAAACTGAAATCCAGAAACTCTTTTAAATTATGGGATATTGGAGAATTTCAGTTTCTCTATCTGGCTGCATACTGCGGCCACATCCTCACTTCTTGTTGAGGCAAGGTCTGTCATAAAACAACCCTTCTTCCCCTGCCTATTCTGGTTTGCATGGGGAAGAATTTGGGTGATTCCTGGAAAAGAGCTGTGATGCACTCTAGCTCTGAGGAGGACCATAACTGCAGGATGGAAGCAAGGAGATATAGACATCTTCATTTCCTTTGTAACACAGAATATCCAGCCAAGAAGACCATGGTCTGTCATGGGCCTAAAGGAAACTGAATTCTACAATTGATTTTTTTTAAATTTGGCAGTGATTACTCTTACTGCTCCTCTCTTCTTTCTCCGCCTAAAGACAGGTATCTGCTCAATGGTATCTGAATGATAGGTACTTTAAAAACTCTGTGTTTCACAGTGTGCCACTTCAGGTTCATATTGACCTCACAGTTACTGGTTCCACTTCCCCTTTCCTGGATGTGTAGCAGGGCTATGCAAAGTAAAAGCTAGAAGGAAATGGGCACAATGGAAGGACTCTCACATCTGACATTGTTTGAGGAACTGAAATCAGCACTGGGGTGAGTTCTCTGACACTCTCCACACTGGCTAAGCTTGATTTTCCAGCCTTGATTGACAACAGACATAAGAACATCCTTCTGCCCCTCTCTCCCATTTCATCTGGAATCCAGTAGGGTCACGCCAAAGCAGTGCCCATTTCATAGACATCCTTGGCTGGTCATGACATCTGACCTGTCCTTTTCCTATGATTGAGGGAAGAAGTAGGACATGCTCTGTATGTGTCTGCTAGTTTTCCCTCCATCACCTTCATCCTCCTGATATTTCTTTTGCAGAAGCTGAAGGAAGAGATTGCTGAAGTGTTTGCAGAGATTGAGTGCTTCCAAAATGCAGAGGAGAGGCAAGAGGCAGACAATAATCCTGGGGAGCAGACCAGGCAAGTGGGACAAGATGGGTATTCCTTTGTTTACAAAGTCTCTCTCTTGATGTTGAGAAAACAAAAACAACGATGGGATTTGGATCACAACAAGGACAGGGAAATGAGGCCAGGAATTCCATTCTGTCCTCTGAGTTTTCTCTTTATTCCTGGATAGTCAGACACCTGTCCTTGAGATATCCGAGTTACCTTGTGAGTGAATTGAAACATGGCCCTTTATTCTAAGTTTCACTTGCCGCCTTCTTTGTGTTTGCAGCAAACTATCGCAGAGGGATAAACTTCTGTCCCTGGGCCGGAAGAAATTCAACATGGACCCTGCAAAGGTAGGATTTGCTCATTCCACCTGTGAGGAGAAAGCTGGGAGGAAGAGTTTCTGTTGGCTACTGGTCCACTTGCAGCCACCCATGTCAAAGAAACTACGGCATGGGACTGTGGGGCTGGTTTCCTACATCACTAAGGCTCCAGTTAGTAGTACCCTCCATCCTGTCCCTGAATAAAGTCTTCGGATATGATCAAGCTGTGTTGCCTCCCCCCATCATGTGCCTATAGGCCATCCCATCAGATGCAACCCAAAACTAAGAGAAATAAAGGGAGGATGGTTTAACACTGCCAATGTGTCAAGAAAGCCAAATCTCTTTCAGCCCAGCTGTTCTTGCCTGTGAGAGGCTAAGAATTGGCCACAGTGTGATAGAGGAGGATGAAGTAAGAAGAATGTGAGAAGTTTTGAAAGTGTGTCAGGTTTCTTGGCTCATTCAGAACAGAAGAGGACAAGCTGCCTCTGTCATTTTGGAAGTAGTTTTGGTTTTGGTAGTACAGGTTGGACTGTGGAGTGAATCCAGGTTTTCCACTTTCTGGGACTCTGACCAGTGGGGTCCAGACTCCATAGCCTTCAGCCCTCTGCAGAAAGCTCTAAAATCATCATGATTAAGTAGAGAAGATGTGAGAAAGACAGTTTCCTCTTCCTTCCTCCTCACTGGTGGACCATTTTTTTGAGCTCTGTAAGGAAAACCACAAGCTGCGATTGAACGATTGCTCATCATCAGCTAACCCCCACATCTTGGGTGGCTGCTGGTCTGAGTGACAACTTTTCATGCCTTCTCCTCTGCCCTGCTGAGACCCTCAAGATGCCTTGCCCAGTGTCCACACCACAGCTGGAGTGCTTGCCAGTCCCCTGGACATCCCTCTGCCAGTGGGAGCTGTCTCAGAGCAGTGATATCAGTACTTACAGCCTACGTGAGAGCACGTTTCATTTTGTCTTTCTGTCTGACCTTGGTTTGAGGCCCCAGAGGCATCTCTCTCTGTGGCACTGTGCCATGTTGTGCAGAAATACCTGAACTACTTCTGGCCCCAAACCAGTTTAACTTCATTAGTTCAATGCTGATCAGCCTAGTCAAAATATTATACGATCTGCTTATATTATGCAGATCTCTGTTTATTGCTTCCCTTTTGCTACATGCCATAGGCTGAGAGGTGCTACGATGCAAGGAACTTTCTTTGCCACTCCTTGCTAAGGTTACACTTCATCCATGCAATGCTGATACTTTGAGTTCAGAGGAGGTAAGCGTTAGGAATCTGGCTGAACAAAACCTTTTAGGAGAAACATTTTCTTCTGGAAAATGAAGCCCCATTATTACCACAATGCTTTGTAAAATTAAATTGATCCTACCGAAATTCCATCTGGGGAAAAAGGAAGGAAAATAGTGTGGAAAAATCTCACAAATGTTTCAATTTCTTCCTTTGAAACTGCTTTTTCTTTGGGGCATTTTAGAAATAGTTTCTTACATATTACAAGGCAAAGTGAATTGATTCTGTTGAAGTAGAACATTTTGATGGACCTAAAACAATTTTCATTCCTTTATTGTATTTTGTGAAGAATATTGCAATGTTGTCTGGAGAGTTGCAGTGTTTTTAGATATTGTTAAGACTCTGAACAAAGCGTCAACTTTCTGTGACTTTGAAAATCATGAAATTCCCTCTAAAATAGGATGTTGACTCTTTGCACAGCCCAACTCAGACCCTCTATATTCCTTAAAAAACATATTCCATCCTTACTGGCTGGGGAGGATGGAGCTGAAAAGATTGCAGACTTCTTTGTTCTGTGGCATAGAAGAAAATTTAGGAAAAAATAATTCTAAGTTGTCTCAAGCCCATATTTTTGTCTGAGAATATTTTTTTATTATGTTTTCTTTTAAACAAACATTTTTTTCTTTGTGTTAAGTTAATTTGGAAAAAAGGACATTTAGAAACAGATCACTAAGATATTTTGACTGAAAATGTTAAAATGAACTATTTTGACTTTGCCTTTTTGGTCTTTTAACCTACGTTGCCCTTTTTTGTTTGCTTGAGTTTCCATCCCAGTGAGACATTTACCCAAATCTAGGGATGAAATGGAAGTGGGACTGACCCACTATGGTGGATGAAGAGGGATGGAATAAATGTGGGAACATGGCTGTGGTCTCCCATAAAGGGGCTGCGGAGTAACAGGAGGCAACATCATCAAAGCCAAGGAAGGCTGATATCAGGGTGTTGGGGTCCTGCTTTCTCATCAGCCCACAGAGCTGTCTTACTTCACTATCTTGCTTCTCCTCCCCCAGGGGATCCAGTACCTGATTGAGCACCGGGTATTGTCCTCAGACCTGCAGGAGATCGCCAAATTCCTCCACAAGGGTGAAGGCCTGAACAAGACAGCCATTGGGGATTACCTGGGTGGGAGGTGAGCAACCCAGCTAGGATGAGGAAGCCCTTTGTAGGCCCTGTCCTGCCTGGCCCCTCCCAACCACCATTTTAGATGACTCCTGGCAGACATCAATCAGGTGCCAAGGCTGAACATACCTCAAACTGCAGTGGGCTGGGTGGGCAGTACAGCCTGGGGGGGGGGGCTTTGGCGTGTGGCTAAGGCTGGCTGTATGGGCTATCTTTCCTCCTGCCTGTAATGGGGTCAGTCTTCCCAGACAAGAGTGTGCATCTTGGCTTCTTGTTGGTCAGAGGGGAAGTGGAGACTGGGGTGGAGCCGGGTGCATGTTGTCACACCAAGGGGCATCCAAACTGAGCAGGGTCAAAGCTCTCTTCTGACCTTTTCCCTCTGTCCTCTCCCAGGGACTCCACAAACATTCAGATCCTCCAAGCCTTTGTGGCATGTCACCAGTTTGCCAACCTCAACCTGGTGCAGGCACTGAGGTGAGTGAGCATGCAGGACGCAGGGAATGGAGCAGGAGCCTGCTCAGCCACTGGGTCTTAGCACCCAGGAAGGTTGTGAAGCCCTGCTGGGCTGAAATGGGGCTTCCCAAGGCCCTGCTGCATATGTTGGCTCCAAGGCTGTTGCTCTGTGAGGTGTTAACACCTTTTCCTGGGGGAACTCTTTCATGGCCCCTTGACTGGATTGGCCATGTGCAAAGAAGATGGGAAAAGCAAAGTGGGTCACTGTGGCTTCAATGGCTGGGGGGATGGGGCAAGTTATTTTTTGCACCAGGAAACATGTCTGTCCACAGTGCCTGTTATGTCAGTGACAAAGTGACTCTGTCTTAGGGCATCTTGTTTTCTTATAGGCCAGCCTCCTGGCAGGACTCTTTCTCCTGAGGTCTCTGCTGCCTTGCAGGGCACTCATTAGGGAAGAGGAGCCATGATTTCCAGGATGCTTAGTTCTGCTTCCTGCTTTTAGGGTGTTTGAGGCTGATGAGCCCAGGCAATTTCTAGAGAGAGGAGCAGAACTCTTGCTTCATGCACTGTGTTGTCTCCCCCGTGTGATGGGATGACTTCTTTTATTTTCATGGTGTCCCATGGGTTGAGGGAAGGGATAAATGTCCTTGCACCCAATCTGACTAACTCTCTGTCATGCTGCTCCTGATAGACAGTTCCTATGGAGCTTCCGGCTGCCTGGGGAAGCACAGAAGATTGACCGGATGATGGAGGCCTTTGCCAACTGGTACTGCAAGTGTAACCCTGGAGTATTCCAGTCCACAGGTAGTTATGGGGAGAAAAAGGCCTGTAAAGCTGAGCTCCACTGTTTGCTAGAGAGAGGCACCTTCCTTTTCCATTCACAAAGCACAGAGGGCATCACTTGGAAGTGTAGATGTTTCCTCTTAAGCTGAAGGAGGCAGCCCAGTTCCTGGGAAGCTTTTCAATAGGCTGAGGGTCTTCAGTCCTCCTTTTGCTACTGTGCTTCAGTCCATCCCCATGGGCAATAGACTTGAGAAGTGCTCCCAGCCCCACATGAGGTATAGCTCATCGCAGCAAGAGTAGGACTGACAGACATGGGTCTGTAGAAACTTTCTTGCTGGCAGAGCCATTATCGGACCAGATCTACCCAACTTGCCCCATTACCCTGAGGGGATGGAATCACCTCCATCATAGGAGATCAACTCTGTCCCTCTTTCTCCTAGCAGAGGGGACATGTCCCTTTTCCTCCTACAGCTGAGAGGATGACACTGTTCTTCAGTGACTGGAAAGCAAGCCACCTGTTAGGGTATGGATTGATCTGCCTTCTAAGACAAGTGCCACCCATCCTGGTTTTCTTTCTCCTTGCCAGATACCTGTTATATACTCTCCTTCTCTATCATCATGCTTAACACCAGCCTGCACAACCCCAATGTGAAAGACAAACCCCCCTTTGAAAGGTTTGTATCCATCAACAGAGGCATTGACAATGGAGGGGACCTGCCAGAAGAGCTCTTAAAGGTAAGAAGACCTCCCATTTTCTTATCAGTCATAGAATCACAGAATAGTTTGGGTTGGAAGGGACCTCTAAAGGTCATCTAGTCCAACCCCCCTGCCGTGGGCAGGGACATCTTCAACTAGATCAGGTTGCTCAGAGCCCCGTCCAACCTGACCTTGAATGTTTCCAGGGATGGGGCAGCCACCACCTCTCTGGGCAACCTGCTCCAGTGTTTCGCCACCCTCAGAGTAAAAAATTTCTTCCTTATATCTAGTCTAAATCTACCCCCCTTTAGTTTAAAGCCATTCCCCCTTGTCCTGTTGCAACAGGCCCTGCTAAAAAGGTTGTCGCCATCTTTTTTATAAGCCCCCTTTAAGTACTGATAGGCTGCAATAAGGTCTCCCTGAAGCCTTCTCTTCTCTAGGCTGAACAACCCCAACTCTCTCAGCCTTTCTTCATAGGAGATGTGTTCCAGCCCCCTGATCATTTTCGTGGCCTTCCTCTGGACCCGCTCCAACAGGCCCGTGTCTTTCTTATGCTGAGGGCTCCAGAGCTGGACGCAGTCCTCCAGGTGGGGTCTCAGCAGAGCAGAGGGGCAGAATCCCCTCCCTCGACCTGCTGGCCACGCTTCTTTTGATGCAGCCCAGGATACGATTGGCCTTCTGGGCTGTGAGTGCACATTGCTGGCTCATGTCCAGCTTTTCATCCAGCAGTACCCCCAAGTCCTTCTCGGCAGGGCTGCTCTCAATCCCTTCATCCCCCAGCCTGTATTGATACCGGGGGTTGCCCCCACCCAGCTGCAGGACCTTGCACTTGGCCTTGTTAAACCTCATGAGGTTCACACAGGCCCACTTCTCGAGCTTGTCCAGGTCCCTCTGGATGGCGTCCTGTCCCTCTGGATGGCATCCCGTCCCTCTGGCGTGTCGACTGCACCACTCAGCTTGGTGTCATCTGCAAACTTGCTGAGGGTGCACTTCATCCCACCGTCTATGTCATTGATGAAGATATTAAACAGTACCGGTTCCAATACGGACCCCTGCGGGATGCCACTCGTCACCAATCTCCATCTGGACATTGAGCCGTTGACCACTACCCTCTGGATGCGACAATCTAACCAATTCCTCACCGACCGGACAGTCCACCCATCAAATCCATATCTCTCCAGTTTAGAGAGAAGGATATTGTGGGGGACCAAGGCCTTACAAAGGTCCAGATAGACGACATCTGTAGCCCTTCCCGTGTCCACTGATGTAGTCACTCCATCATAGAAGGCCACTAGGTTAGTCAGGCAGGACTTGCCCTTGGTGAAGCCATGCTGGCTGTCTCGAATCACCTCCTTTGTCCTCCATGTGCCTTAGCATAGCTTCCAGGAGGATCTGTTCCATGATCTTCCCAGGCACAGAGGTGAGTCTGACTGGCCTGTAGTTCCCCGGGTCTTCCTTTTTTTCCTTTTTAAAAATGAGGGTTACGTTTCCCCTTTTCTCTCTGGCTTGGCGTCCATTGAGAAGCAAAGGTCCACAGATCTCAGTGTAATAGAGGCCTACTGACCTTCTGCCATACAAGGGGAAGGGCTGAGCGAGGAAAGAGAGCAGTATGTACAAAAGCAAAGCTGGAAAACATGGAAACTGCTTTGGAGAGGGGCTGCACACATGCTTTTTGGTGAGAACGTGAAGCAAGAGAGACGGGGCTAGAGACATTCAGGGAATAGCAGTATCGGTTTAAGAAAGTTTGTGCTTTTAAGTGTGTCCGTGTGAGAAAGGAACAGATACTGTAACTGTGAGAGAGGAAGACATGAGCTGCGGGTGTCTGTGTGTCGTGTAGGTATGAGGCTGTGTGAATGGGGCACCCACCTCTGTGGGAGGTAGCTGGGCACCTGAGTCTTTTGTCCAGCTTTGAAAGTCCTAGCCCCCAAGGGGACTGTCTGTTTCTTGTGTGTCTCTGTGTGTGTGAAACAATGTCACCATGGCCCAGATTATGAATCCCTTTCCCTTGTTCGTACCTAAATGTCTCAGCTGACTCCAGTGTTCATATCAGTCAGGATACCAGTGCCTGACCTGTCTTACACCAGGATATATCTTTGAGTGAGTAGAACCAACAAGCCCCAAATGAGTGTCAAGGTCTCTTCCAGCACCTTTTCCAGCATCTGTAAAGCTCTCAGCAGGTCCATGGTGTCTCTGATCCCAGAGGATGAAGATGCAGAGCGGGGAAGACAGAAACAGGGGATGTATCCATTAGCAAAGCTGGAGCTACCATTTTCCCAAAGTCTCAGCAGGCATGGGATGTGCCCTATGAGGCAAGGTAGAGGTGGGCAGCCTGCCTACATGTGTCTAGCTTCACCCAAACAACCTGGGGCGAATAACTTGTGTCTTGTGTCAAAGAGGCTGCCTACATCCCACACCTGGGTTTGCTGAGCAGCATCCCCTCAGGGTAAAGGCTTTAGATTTTTCTCCAGAGTGTCATTTCTTTCAGGCAATTTGAGGGAAATTGCAGGAGCCTGTAGTTTCAGGTTTTTTCTTGGCTTGGGATTTGTGTAATAAATGATGGCAAATCCAATGATGTGAGCAACATTCTTGTATCCCTTGAAAGCTAGTAACCTGCCTCCCTGTCACTCTGCTGTTATGAATGTCACACTGTGTGTCCCTCAGTGCAAAAGCCTTGGTTCTATGAAATGTGCCTCCGTGTTGTCATGCAGATGTGTGTGTTGGTCTCTACATACATGTTCTCAGCAGAGTGTTTGGCACCACCAACCCAGGACCTAAATGGGGCTACAGTCTCTGCCGTGTTGTGCCCCCCGCAGTGCCTTAGTACTATCCACAGCGGCACTCGTGTGACATGCTGGGTTTGGTCACTGCAACCTGTCTTGATATGGGTGCACACTTTTGTGCCTGTGACTTTCCAAATTGGGTCTCTTTTTTTGACACAGGATGCAGGAAAGAGCTGGTGATCCCCCTTGAGACCCTGTGAGGTGTAGACTGAGGGCTATTGTACCCCCAGCGCTCACTGCCCGCTCCCCTCCCCACTTACCCGCCTGTCCCTGTGGAAACAGAGTGATGAACCAGATGGGCCTAGGAGAGTTGTGTAATCTGTCTTTCTTTCTTTCTCTTTCCCTCCCTCTTTCCCCCACCAACGTTCTGGGGCAGAATCTGTTTGAGAGCATAAAGAACGAGCCATTCTCCATACCAGAGGATGATGGGAACGACCTCACGCATACTTTCTTCAACCCTAACCGTGAGGGCTGGCTCCTGAAACTAGGTAAGGGGGAGGACACCCCTAGCTCCTCTGAATTCCCCGCCTGCCTGCTTCCCATCACAAACCTCCCCCAGGAACCCACCAGCGTCTCCGCAGTTCTTCCCTCCCGTCTGCTGCGGTGGGGTGAGGCTGACACCTGCTGTTGAAACCAGCCGCCTGCTCCTCCTCCCTCTGCTCAAAAAGGGACTCAAAAAGATATCCCTCACCCCTCCCCATTCCCAGCCCCATCAGAGCAAAATTAGCTCCCTGTGTGTGGGTGTCCACCATACGGCATCACATCAGCAGTGAGCGCCACGGTTGCCTCCTTGGGGCTGGTCTACAGGGAGAGCTGGGAGGGTATGCCTGTGTGTGCATGTCTGGAGCTTGCGGCAGGGCGGGGGGGCTGGAAGGACAGAAAAATGTGTGACTAATGGCTTTTGAACCTCACCGCCTTTAGGAGGACGTGTGAAAACCTGGAAACGCCGTTGGTTCATTCTGACTGATAACTGCCTGTACTACTTTGAATATACCACGGTAAAGGCTTAACTGCCGGTCGGAAAACCATGTCCTGGGTGGTTATGAGCCTCTGAGGGGCCAGGGAGGAGCAGAGGGTAGGGGGCAACTCTTTCCTTCTACCCTATGCTCCCAGACTGAACTCAGACCTCCCTTCTCTCCTGTGCTGTTTCCTCGCCTCTGGTCTTGAGGAGGAGAGAGGCTGGACACTGCAGCTATTGCTGTGATCTCCTGTTAACTAAGCTCCCCATTGTGTAAATGGAGGGGGGTCTCCCCAGGCATACGCTGCCCTTGTCACCCCCACAAAGGCACACGTCTGGGAAATCAGAGAGGCATAGTGGCATAGATGTGGGGAGCATGTTGGGTGTTCATTCATGTTTCCTTGCCTTCAGGACAAAGAGCCTCTGGGCATTATCCCGCTGGAGAACCTATCAGTCCAGAAGGTGGATGATCCCAAAAAGCCAGTAAGTCTCCATTGCTTGGTACTCTGCCAACACAGGCTCTCAGGTGGTCAGAGGGAAGAGAGGGTGTACACACCCTACTCTTACCATGCTTCTCAGAGGGAAGGTGCCATTCCAAACTGCCTTGTCCCCCCATCTAAACATGATGGTATCTAAACATGATTGTATTTTACCAGGGAAGATCTGGTGTGAACGGAGAGCTGTCCTTTGGCTGGCTGTATTGAATGTTTTCACATGTGTGTGTAGGGGTGCAGAGATGAGTGCACACAGCTGACTCCCTACTCATTTTGCACCTGGAGATGTGGGTTCAATTTCTCTCCCCAGGACTCTCCATAATGACTTACAGCACATGTAGACCAGGCAGTGCTGTGATGTTAGGAAACTTGCCCAGGAAGTGATGCTCTTTGTCTGTGCATCTTTTGTGGATACCCACTCTTTCATGTGTCATGACTCTGGGAAAAGTGCCTTCTATCTGTGTGGTGGCAGGCAGAAGAGAGGATGTTGCATCTACTTAAAAGGGGGAGAGATCTTCATGAGTGGAGCAGAGTGACAGATCCCAGAAGGTGTTTTCTGATAACTGTTGATGCTCCATCTCTCCATAAAGCCTGTTTTAGTGTCCAGTCCTTCCCAGGAGGGATGTATTTACCTAAGAGGGGTGACTTGGAGATCTAACTCATAGGGGGATTCTTGGGGTGGGGAAGGAAAAGCTCTGTTGCATTTCAGAGACAGAATGCTCTCCTCCCCTTTGGAAGCTCTCTGAGCCTGTCACCCATGGTTGAAGGCAGCATAGTCTTCTTGGTCCATCCTGTCCTCCCCTACTGCTCCATTTTATTCCCTTTCTGACAGAACTGCTTTGAGCTCTTCAATCCCAACTGCAAAGGGCAGAAGATCAAAGCCTGCAAAACAGATGGGGATGGGAAGGTGGTTGAAGGCAAGCATCAGTCCTACAAGATCTCAGCAGCCACACCAGCAGAACGTGATGAGTGGATTGAAGCAATCCGGTGAGGAGACCAGAACTGGAGGTCTGAGCTTGCCTTTGTTCAGCCCCAGGGACAAATGGTCACACAGTTCATTTGGTTACTAGAGCTTAAAAAAGGGAGTGGAAAGAAATGTTTGCAGTCTAGCAATGGTGGTACCTTTTGACTTCAAAGAGTTTCAAGGTCCCTTCTGGAGAATCTCTAGCCACAGCTAAATTCTCTGCTGTAGGTCTGCAGATCTCCAGCCCTACATTTTGGTGAGTGGTGTCTCTGTGCAAGTTCAGTTAGGTTGCCTATGCTGCTTTCCAGCATTAAATCTCTTACTTTTGCTCCCATTTCCTCTTATTTCCAGGACCAGCATCACACAGGATCCTTTCTATGATCTGGTCTCTGCCCGTAAGAAAAAGATTGCCAGCAAAAACTGAGCCCTGACCTGGTCACTGGCAGCAGGAAGATGTAGTTGTTGGACAGCTTCCCTCACATGCTGGGCTCTTCCAGTGAAGAAATTTGGGAGCATTGGTTCCCTCTGCCTCCCACTTGGCAGGAAGATGACTGACAGGACAACTTGCCAGATCTGCTTCTTCCCTTTCCAAACTGAAGGCAGAGGCGCAGGGTGCAATCCACTGAGGACTGTCAGAACCGTGGGCATGGCGTTTCCCATGTCCAAACATAAAGGCTCAACAGCAACTGGCCTTTGGGTTCTCCCATATAGCCCCAGGCATGTAGGATAGGATCTGAGAGGAGACAAGAATGTCTCCAGAATGTCTCCAGTCCATTCCGCCATCAAACCAGGCCTAGGTATTTTTCTGTGAGGAACCATGTAGATGCTCTCGGAGCAGCCAAGCATGTTCCAGTCAGTTGCAGTGCAGAAAAGCCCCAGTGGTTTCCCTTCCACAAACAGATGTGTAGTGGTTGTGGAGAAGGGGCCGCTGACTTAAGACCTCACTGTGAAACCAGAGGCCAAGGGAAGATAAGAAGCCCTCTGTTCAGAAGAGAGCCCTCTTTACCTCTTCCTATAGCCATGAGGGCTGTAATCCTGGTAAGTCCCTGCTCTATAACTGAGTCATAGGTTTTAGAAAGTTGAAGATGTTGGATGGGGAGATAAGGGGTAACTGAGCGCAGAGAGGCTGTAGGACCAGGGAAGCAGCTCTCGGTCTTTTGTCTCTCTGTTTTGAGACTCAGAGACCACTACAGGTCTCCCTAGGGAAGAAACCCAAACACTAGCTCTCCTCCAGGCTGATGGCTCCCCAACAAAGGTTGCTTCCTTGTACCACCCCAGAGGCCTGGGCTTTGTATCTGAAAGGCCTGCAGCCAGAAGGCATGAAAAATTGGAGGTGCATACACACCACACACACACAGACACAGAGGCATTCCCATCTTCACACATTGGTTTCATCTGGAGTCTGGGTTTTTTTGTCTCTTGTGTAAAGAAAGAAATAAAAGTGCTTGAAACAAGCCCAAAACTCAGGGTAACATGATCGTTTTAGTGATAAAGGCAGAGGATGTGAGATAGAGTGTCATGTTCCTGTGCCTAGCAAAGCAGCCTGAGCACCACCGCAGCTCTGCACTGCACCCAAAATGCAGGCAGGCTGAGCGCGCGGCACAAGCAGGCAGCTGTTGGGCAGCGTGGGAGGGAGGAATAGTTAATGGGACAAGAGGAAAGATGCAGGGAGCTGTAGCACTGTGAGCTGGTAACAGCACAGAGGCAAATACCAGAGACTCGCTAGAGACAATTACACCTGCAGGGTTAAAGGACGTGATAAGCTATTGCTATTTCATCTGTTACCTTTCGGGTCTCTTCTAGTAAACACTGGTGCTGTCTCAGTCCCTTGCCTTTTTTCTTCCTGCAGAGGGCTCTATCTACCATGCAATCTGCAGCAGGGCCAGCACGGCCCGATTATTCATTCTAGTTATTTTTGTCCAAGCCACAGGAATGTTGAATTAATTTCAAGAGACAGGGAGTGTATCTCGGAGTTGAAGCACGCGCTCACCCCAGAGAAGGAATGTGAAGGTTTTCTTCTGCTCACGCCTGCAAATGTCCCCTGCATTGAATCTCTTTGTCACTGATGTGATACGGAGTGAGTTTGCTGCCCACTGTTCTAGAGCACATGTGCTCACACACATTCACTCTTGCTTTGGGTTCAATGCAGGGAGGCAGGTCGTGTCCAGCGGTGGGAGGAGAAGTCAGAATACGGCCCCTTATTTTGGCAACATCTCCAATATATGTAAGAGTAATATAAATATGCACTTGATTGGTGAATGATGCCCCAGAGCCTAGGATTTGGGTGAGAAATGTCTGTTCTAGTGCCTCTCAGGCTTATGCTCTGTGTGACAAAAGCCATCAAAATGCAGCTTGGAGCCTCTCTTCTACCCACAATCTGGTCTTGGGTGAGGGAATCCAGGCTAAGCCCTCCCTAGAGTTTACCTGGATCGTTCTTATGACAGCAGGGTCTATCCAAGCTCTTCCCAGTCCCTCCTCATCCCAAATCCTTGCAATTCTCTTCAGGCTGCCTATGTCCTTTCCCCTCCCTTCTTCCACCAGATATCCGTGCACTGCAGAGCAGAATTATTCTTAGTGGGGACAGGGTGTGAAGGACAACTTGTGAGAGGCAAAACAATGCACAGAGACAGGCAATTGTGTAATTCCCATCCATAAAACTAACCACAAGAGTCAGGAGGAGATGGACCAGGTTTCCTCTCTCCTAGAGAATGAGGTAGAGAAGGACAGTAAGTTTGAGTTTCCATTGCCTTTCCTTGGCTCCAGCACAGAAAATTCATTTCCAAATTCCTTGCTATACCATGTCCCCGTCTCCTCAGTGCCATGAACACAATGGTACCTGATGTTGCCCACCAGCAGTGCAACATGTGCACTCTCCAAGTGATATCCCTGACCTCATGCCTGCTGAATAGCAATGCGTTTGGTATTGGCCAGGGTGTCTCCGGGACAGGTCTATAAAACTTGACTATCCACTCATATCCGTGTGCTTTGACAGCCGTGCTTGGAGCCCTTGCAAATTTATGACGGGAACGACTTGTGATACTAGAATGGCACCACCAGGGAATGTGTTGCTGGCCGCCATCACACATTCCCTTTGCTGAGGGCAACTGCAGCACCATACACGTGAATGCATACACACAGACACACACAGAGCCCTTCAAGTGCTAAATCTGACAGATTGCTCTCTGGTAGATGTGTTCCTCTTTCTCATCATAGGCAGCGTATGTGGCTCACACAGACATACACACAGAAGACTGACACTTATCCCCTGCCTGCCAAAGACTCCTGCACACACCCAGTAATTCATTTTCATAATAAATGTCCATCTATTTTAATAAAAGGGCTGGGAGGAAAATACTGCAGATGTGTGGAATAGACCACATCGCTGCATCCTCCCCCCCCTTCTTCCCTTCCTCCTGTCCCCTGTTTATCAGCTCCTTTTTGGAAGGCTAATACATTTTTAAAAGGCTTTCTAGAAATTGTTTGCAGTGACAGAGATGGAGTAGCTGCGAGGAGAGCCAGCAGCCTCATTTAGTACAGCTTAGGTATCTAGCAAAGGGTAGAGAAAAACTCTGGGAAGTGGAGGGGAAGAGCGGTGTATGAATGGAGACAGACTGGACTGAGTTATGGATTCAGAGCCGACCAAAGGGCATGAGCTGAACCTGTCTTTTGCCAGGGGGTGAATGCCCTTGGTGATGGGAGCGCATGAGCAAATGGAGGCCTGTGGGAAGGCAAGACTCTGCAAGCGAGTTGGCCAGGAGTGGTGCTCAGTGGTGGGGTGGGAGCACCCATTTGAGATACGGTCCCTTCCTGGCAGGCCTGAAACTGCTCAGCTGTGTGTCACACACCCTTCAGCACAAAGGGAAAATCAAGCAGCTCTTTTCTGCTAGCTAAACAGGGTTATCTGGAGTGGGACTGCCAGCCTTTCAACTCCTTCTGTGATACACTGTGGGAGCCCCCACACCTCACCCCTCCGCAGCAGTGCAGGGATTGCCACCAAGAGGGGTCAACAGGTTTGCCAGCTTGTCCCATAAACCTGGAGGAACAGAAGCTATTATGAGGGCCTCAAGGGGATGGGAGCCAGTCTTCATACCCTCTGGGATCAGATACTTGCATGGAAAGGAGCACAGCCCCGCTGTATGGGAGCTGGTTTGAATGGTGCAGTCAGATTTGTGGGGCCAACAGGAGCAGTTCTTCCTGTCTCCCATTCTTTATGTTTGGTGGCTGGAAAGCAACTCATTACCTGAGGGTGGGGGACACCTTGCTGCACTTCCTCCCTCTTAAAACTTTCTTTGAAAATGCATTTCACACAGAAAGTCCAGAGCACAAAGCTAAAGGGGAGGATGGCTCTTCAAAGGCACCATGGCCTCTGTGCTGTGCCTTGTTCTGTCTCACTTCTGTTTTCCAGCCTGACAGAGGGCCAGTCTCGGGGGCTGGAGGAAGCCCAGGCAGACCGGGGTTGAGACCTGATGAGGGTTTCTTGGAGTGTCATTGCTATCACATCTGCAGTGGCTCTGCTCTAAGTCCCTGCGACAGGGGCATGCAGCAGTCTCATCTCACCATGCCATTCCCACTCCTGCTGTGGCCCTGCGATGAAGATGAATGTGGCCTGTCCCAGGTTATCACATTCACGTGTGCGTGAGCTTGTATACAGACATCAGTTTGCTCCTGAAGGCTGATGGTATTGGGCTAACTGCAAGGAGGCTATGTATGGTGGGACAGAGGGGTCTACAAGGAAAAAGTCAGGGAGGGTGGAGGAGTCTGGGTCTTGTGTGGGTAGTTGATGAAGAAGGGCTTGCAGTGACAAGAACATGGCTTTCACCTCAGCTCCAGACCAGGGGCGGCACGAATGTCAGGAACAAGGTATGGCATCCCTTGAACAGCCTGAGACCTTTACTGCAGCCACTGTGTCACACCACCAAGGGGCACTCCATATCTCAACAGCTCTCCTCTTTCCATGGGGTTGAAGAGTAGTGTCGCTAGACCTGCCAGCCCAACACTTCAGGGAGAGAGTGGAGATGGTGCAAGGTGGCTATCACATCTAGGCCCTCAAGGGCACAGCATGTGCAGGGAGAGGACCATATGCCCTGCTGGCACAGCATGTCTTCGCTCCTCTACCTTGCTGAATAAGTGGGGTTACATGTCCCTTTCTGCATGTGAGTACAAACACAGGTATAGACGTGTGTGTGAGTGTGCTGTGTCCTGCACACTCAGTCACATATACCCAAGCACATCTGTGCGTACACAGGTACACGCACAGTCCACATGCATCCCAGCCCAACGCCTCTCCTTACCCTCTCCTTGCAGAAGGGCTCTGGCAAAATAGTCTGTAAGGGAAGAACAGAGATCACAGAGGTGCAGGGAAGGGCAGTCCTCGTGGGGTTGGACAGCAAGCAGTATGTGGGGAAAGGGAAGCAGGACAGACCGCAGTGAGGTCTACAGAGACCATAGGACTCCTGCCCCATGGGGGCTACACTAATGGGAACACAGCCCTCCACCTGGGACAGAATTTGGGGAAGGACTGTGTCATGGTCGTGGTGGCTATGTTAAGGGACATTACAAGGTGAGGCATTTAACAGTCCCCTCTTCCTTCTGAGGTACCAGGCTGACCTTAAGGCACCCTCAGAAATGACATTTTCTGCTGCCTCTTTAACTATGATGGGTGGCAACAAGGTTCCTGGGGTTAGCTGAAGAGGTGGTGATTTGTGCAATTAATGTCTAATCAGTTCTATGAATATTTATTGCTAGTCAGCAATCTCCTGAGTGACAGTGAAGACCCATCTGATTGGAATCACATTCACAGTTAAACCAGAGCCGCCTCTGGGGTTCACAGGCGTCCCATTGGGGCAAAAGGCCCAAAAGGTATAACCATCCTACTGCACATGGGAGGCACAGGAACCACAGGCAAATTTTATTGAATCCTTTTTCAGGGGAGGAAAACCTGAGGTTTTAAAATTGACTGGCTGGGGAGAGACACCTTGAAATAGTCTAATATATTAACAAACTTAACCCAAGAGTGAGTTTGAGCTTGTTCTTTTTTTTATTTGTGCTCTCTCGTTTATCTTCTATTGCAACATGGGAGAGAAAATAAAAGGGAGAGAAATATAAATTCCTGCAACTGTTTGAAGAGTCATGTAATAGTCAGAAATTTCTTGGAGCTTGTAATTGACCCTTCTTCCAACATGGCATAAAGTATACAGAAAGCTAGTATTTTATTTCCTCAAGAAATACTACTGTTTGGACTTTCTGTCATCATCAGAATTGTGACACTTCTCAACTTTGCCCATATTTATGCTCCTTTCCAGAATCCCCCATTCTCCCCCTTTGCTTTCCCCCTGCTCTAATCCTTTCACCTTACCTCTGTCCCTGGCCTCTCTTTCCCACGGTGCCTTCTGCCCTCTGTGCTTTGCTCATCCCTCTCCATAAACTCGCCACTGTACTCTCACCTTCAACAGATCCCCCTCTTCCCTTTTCCCGACGAGCAATGCTGCCTCTCCTGCTCTCCTGCTCCCCTGACAGATTCCATTCTGGGAGCTCAGTCTGCCTTGGCAGAGCTCTGGGAAAACTCCCTATTATCAGTGGAAAGTGAGTTGCTAAACCTGAGCCAAACTCTTCAGCTCCTGCCGCTCACCTGCAGCTTGGGTTTGTGCTGGAGGCACTGCCAACAGCCTGCTATTACCTAAATGAAAAAGATACACAGCCCTCCCCGAGAAGGAAGAGACACGGATAATAGTGATTTGCCCATTGCCTGCTGCCTTCTGACTGGGAAAAACACCCCAAATTCCAGCAGGGCTTCCAGGACCAGCCCTCAGTCGAGGGAGAAGGACAGAGACAGCTCTGCACAACGAAGGCCACATTTTCACTTTCTGCATGGATAGGATCTGTGGCTTTTGGTGGCAGGGTAAGAGAAGATCCTCCGAATTTGCACCACAGTTGTCCCCTTCCTCTCATGTGATTATGCTTGGCCTTGAGCCAGTACAGGACTGAGAAAATACAAAAACGGGAGCCAATAATAGACCCAGAATAAACAACAAGGTGTCAGGGGAGGAAAGAGAAGGGAGGATTGGCGAGCCTGAAATCATTATCATAGTGTATGAGGGCTCTGTTCTGCAGAGCTCTGTTTTCCTTGCTGCAGCCCTCGACTTTCCTCGCCAGCTGCACCACTGTGCTCTGGAGCCGTGATTTCAATATCCAGGAGCTAATGGGCTGCTTGGCCTCCTCTCCAGAGGGAATTCAGCAGAAGAAAGTGCGCTTCACACACAAAGAAGCTAGCGGGACTTCAAGGGAGGCAGTGGGAAGGGGCAGGGGAAGCAAGCAGCTCAGAGCCACGTGCTGCGGGGAAGAAGTGCACTCAGAGGTTCCTGGAAATTCCAGCTGACCCTAAACCTCAGACATGCCCAGCTTCACCTCACACGGCTTGGTGCCCATGCAGTGATGCCTTTGCTCTGATACAGTTAAAATTCATGTAATGATAGACAACACATCGGTGTGTGTAGACAACCGGTAGTCAACCAATGGTAGACAACCAGTAACGAGTGGTGTCCCTGTCCTGGGACAAATATTATTTAACATCTTCATTAATGACATAGATAGTGGGATTGAGTGCACCCTCAGCAAGTTTGCAGATGACACCAGGCTGAGTGGTGCAGTTGATACACTAGTGGGAAGGGATGCCATCCAGAGGGACCTTGACAGGCTTGAGAAGAGGGCCCATGTGAGCATCATGAAGTTCAACAAGGCCAAGTGCAAGGTCCTGTAACTGAGTCGGGGCAATCCCCAATATCAGTACAGACTGGGTGATGAATGGATTGACAGCCACACTGCAGAGAAGGACTTGGGGGTACTGGTGGATGAAAAGCTGGACATGAGCCAGCAATGTGCGCTCACAGCCCAGAAAGCCAATCATATCCTGGGCCACATCAAAAGAAGCGTGGCCAGCAGGTCGAGGGAGGGGATTCTCTCCCTCTACTCCGCACTTGTGAGACCCCACCTGGAGTACTGCGTCCAGCTCTGGGGCCCCTGTACAAGAAAGACATGGGCCTGTTAGAGTGGGCCCATTTTCATGGGCCATGAAAATGATCAGAGGGCTGGAACACCTCTCCTATGAAGAAAGGCTCAGAGAGCTGGGAGAAGAGAAGGCTCCAAGGAGACCTTATTGTGGCCTTCCAATACTTAAAGGGGTTGTCAGGGCTTGTAGTGACAGGACAAGGGGCGACTATTTTAAATTGAAAGAGGGCATATTTAGATCAGACATAAGGAAGAAATTTTTTATGATGAGGGTGGTGAGCACTGGAACTGGTTGCCCAGAGAAGTTACAGATGCCCCATCACTGGAAGTGTACAAGGTCAGGTTGGATGGGTCCTTGAGTAAACTGATCTAGTGGAAGATGTCCCTGCCCATGTCAGGGGGGTTGGACTAGATGATTTTTGAAGGTAACTTCCAACCCAAACTATTCTGTGTCTATGAACACATACACATACACACACGTTCCTTTTCCACTACAGTACCCTCTTATACCCATTTACCATTTGACCACATCTCATCTTTCCCAAGCTAGACCAAAATATCACAACTTCCCCAAACATAAAATTGGACTTTAAGAAAATCACAGGATTTTATCTGAATGTCCAAGGGACACTTACCTAGTTATATTTCGAGGATATTTTGTCCCTCTGGAGAAGAGAAAGAATCATGCTTCCCTCCTTCCTTTTTTGTATTTAGTATGAGAATTAAAACTGTCGTTTGATTCCACTGACTCCAGGTGCTGGGGCTTTAAGGAAAACACTAAATATCATCATGCTTAGGACAAAATGGTGAGATTTTGCATCGTTTCCATGCAATCCTTTCATCAGACACCTCTACTCCTGCTGTAAGGCATGCTCTTACACTCAGATCTTTTCCCAAATGCTTGCCCTCCTGTGTTCCCCAGCACCTGCCCAAAACATCTATGCACCACGTGCAGCTCTGCTTAGTCCTTTGCAATCACACACAGAAATACTCTTTTGTTTGTTTGGTTTTTTAGGAAAGGCCAATGTTTATCTTGCCACAGCACAAGATACAGAGTCTCTTCCCAGCTTTCCCACAGACACCTCCATGATTCCCAGCTTTGCTACAGACTCCTCCATGATACCTCCTCATGCCTGTTTCCTAAATTCATCAAGGAAGCAGCTATAGCATGTACTCTGAGGAAAATCAAGAACTCAGAAAGTGTTAGAAAGTGTTCAGCATGCTGCTAAAAGATCCCACGTCATTCAGTCTGACTAGGAGAAACCAAGGCTACCATTTTCATGTCAAATCCCTACACTTGCACAGCCCACAGCTCAATCCAATTCTGAAAAACCTCCAGCCCTTTAGCTGTGGGATACTACCCAGCTACACTGTTATGCTGTGGGCAACTCTCCCCGCTCCAGTGCCAGGCTTGTTGGCCTGAGCAGCCAACACCCAGAGCTGCAGGTGAAACCATGGGGCTCTGGTAACCCTTAGCAAACCCATGGGGTCTTTGCTGTGGGGGAGGAAGGAGAAGAAGAAAGCCTCTGTCCTCTAGGCAGGTTTGAGAGCTGCTGCATATTTTCTCTCCCCTCCCCTGAGCAGGCAGGCTGCTCCTGTGAGCTGGAAATTGCTAAGAGATTGAAAACCTGTTGCTGTGAATTTCAGAGATGCCTGGCAGGGGCAGCTGGAGCAACGAAGGGTTCAGTGTATTAAACTTACCATAGTAAGCCATAATGGGATTTTGCATGCTGCTGCGAGCAGAATACCCAAACCAGCTCAGCACCTCGCCTCATCAGGTATGCTTTCAATACCTCCTTCTTGCTCCAGTCCTTCTCCCCCCACCTGCAGCGCGTGTCCCAACCCTAAGGCTTTGGAAGGATGTCTATCTGTACAGGAGGAAGGGGGGCTTTACCCCTGGGGCCCACCCAAATCCCATGGGCTTGTTGGCTTTTTCCTCTGCTCCTCTTAGGAATGTGATAAGCATCACTTATAGGTGGGAATATGTCAGCGGTGAAGGGGACGGGGCAGAATTGCTCCCTAGGAAGAAGGAGCAAGAAAGTGAGTTTCTGGGGAGGCAGGTCAGACGTATGTGGAAAGGAGGCTTGGGAAGAGACAGGTCAAATGACAAATGGGACATGAAGGAAGGGCATGGAGGAAAACTGGGAGGAGGGATGCTCCAGGGAAAGAGCTGGGAACAGCTTGGGGGAGGGATGCCTTCAGAATAAGGAGGGTGTGGACAGGGGTCCGGGAGGAAGGGTACCCAGGAGATGGGGCTGTGAGAGGGCAGGCACTGGGTCTGAACAGGGGTTTGCAGTCTGTGGTCAGGGGAGCACAGGGGTGTGTGGGTGTGTGTGCATTTAGAGGGGATATCTGCACTATTTCCCGTAGGGTAAATTTCTCTTAGAAAAAGTCACTTTGCAGTCAGGAAGCTGGGATTTGCTTTACTGGATCTGCCTCTCCTCTGTAAACCATTTAAGAGAGTTCATCTTGTTAAATCCCCTGCACTGGAGAAGGTGAGGAGATCAAATGCCTTTTGGGGGATAGACACTCAGCAAAGCTGTTTCCCTACTGTTGCAGTGACCCTACACCACCACCACACTCCACCACCCTCCACCCAGTTCAGGCTGTAATACCTAAAAGGAAGAAAACAGCATGAGAAATAAGGGTGGATGTGAGAGTGAACCCTCCTTCCGTCTTGCGTTGGACTCCGGGGCTGTGTGCTATCACCCTAGGCTGATTGTGCTACCTGCCCAGCTCTGCAGCTGCCCAGAAGGGGTGAGAGCAGGGAAGGCCTGGGGCTCCCTCCCAAACCCTGTGGCCTGGTTAACTCACAGCCACCCAAATCTATTGGTGAGACCCAGGCTTTGCAGCAGGGAGAACATATAAAGGGCAAGGGCCTGAGATGCCTATGCATCAGGGAGATGAGAGGTGGTGGCAGGGCTTGCACAACTGAGGAGAAGCCTGATTAGTACATCTGTTCCTGCCTTACTCTCTCAGTGTGTTTTGGGTCAGGAGTTCTTCACCTCAGGCACTGCAGTGGTCTCTGTCCTATTGAGCTGACTCTGGGGTGCAGCTCAAAGGTTGAGGAACCGGCTTAGACCTGGAGTATGGGTCTGCTGGGAGCCCAGGATGGAAAGGAGGAGTATGGACAAAATTAGGACTGAAAGAGAAGATTAGCGAGGAAGAACAAATGAAGGATAAAGTGAAAAGAAAGCAGGCAGATCCACAGAGAGAGGGACCAGGGCAGCCTGTGTTCACATTTATTTAGCGGTGTTGCTGTGGACTCCCCCTTTGCCTGATCATTTTAGCCTGAACATGTATTGGCCACTCATCAGAGCATAGAATATGAGGCAGGAGGAAACCACCTCATCATCAAGAGAGGTTTTGACTGCCAGGAGGAACTAGAGCCCAACAGCCCCTTCAGAAACTCTCTTAAAAGCAAGAAGGATTTTTCACTCCCTTACCTCTTGAGCACCTGAAGGCCAAGACTTCACCTTTAATTAGAAGGCAATAAATTCACCTGTGGAGAGCTGAGTCTCAGACCTCCCAGTGTTGCTGGGGATTAGCTATTTAATCTTTACCTTTTCCTTATGTTGCCTTTATAAAATGGCTCATTATACTAGAGTAACCCTTTGCTTCTCCATGGGTTGCCTCATCTACTGAGCTGCAAGCTCTTTGGGGTAAGGCAGTTACTTCAGCTGCACAGTGCCTGCATGCAATGACACTGTTATTCTTGTTGGGGCTACTGGAAATAATCCTAATACACGTAACTGAGAGAGTGGACTGCAGACTCAAAGATATCTTCTTCATCATAAGCACAATCACAGTTTGATTCACCTTCTGGAGAACCTGACTCCTACCTACGTGTAATTTCCTTCCTATTTCCCCCTTGCTTTTCCACTCTTCTGAGGCTTTGCCCACTCTCTCTTTCCATGATTACTCCTTAACTCTCTCCTGAGCTCTTCAGTGGAATTGTGCTTGGCTGTCTCTTGGCCAGCGTGGCTTCTCCTTCACTGCAATGAGGAGGTAGGCAGGGAGAATAGGAGGGAACTGTCAGGCTGCCTCTGGGGAACCTCCCTGCCAAACTGGTTTGGTTTATCTGCCATCAAGATGCATGCCCCAAAAGCCCATCTGACCCCAGGGCTTGGCCATCGTGACAGAGTCAGAGCTAGCCTCCCTTCCTCTCCAGCCCCCTCAACCCAAAATATAAGCCTGAATTGAAGTGAAAGAGAAGTGGATTAAAGTAAGGGAAGATTTGTCAGTGTAATTTGGAATATTTAGGGTGGCCACCTCTAACACAGTGAGCATTAGCACAAGGAAGGTGTGAGGCATTTCTGTGCACACTGCTCCCTTCTAGCCCAGAGGAAGCCAGGAAGGCACCTGAGGTTTTGCTGTGAGTAAGCTTGCAAGGAAAACCGCATTGCTTGGGTCACTGACAACTTGACTGGCCAGAGCCCCAGGGGCAATGCTCCCTAGCTGGCTGGGTAACAAGAGCATCCGTCTCCAGTGCTGGCAGTGTGGCAGTCAGCCACTTGGCGAAAAGATGGATCAAATCATAACACAGCAAAGGAAAGCCTGGGAGGGAAATGAAGTCCAACTCTGTCAGGCCAGGCTACGGCTGCTTAGCAGTAGAAGGACGAAACTCAGTTGGGTCTTTTCTTTGGCACCCTGGAGGGTGAGGCCTGGGTATGGATAGATAGGGATGAATCCTAGTGTCACTATGAGCAGGAGAGGGTTGAGGCATCATACTTACCCCTTCATTAGCCTTCCCTCCCAGAACCCAAATTAGACACCAGTTGTCACCACTGATGTGCCAAAACCCCACCACCACAGATACAAGGAAAGGGCAGGGCAGATTGTGGGGGAGCAGGGGTGGAACTAGCGAAGGGTACATTGCTCCACCTCTCCCTAAATGCTCTTGTCTTTCCCTTTTTCCTTTTGGTACCCTATGTGCAGTGGTGTCACACCTGCTCAGTGAGGAAAGGCAGGTGAATCCCTTCCTTTCACCACCTCTCCACAGAGGGTCTCCAAGGGCTGGGGAATGGCAATATCTCATTTGCCAGTGCTCTGCCACAAAGCAGAGAGGCAAGTCATACCTGACTGAGGATGGTACTGCCACCAGGACAGGCTGGAAAGACCCAACTCACAGGGCTCCAGCCAGCAGCCAGCCACTCCTGCCATATCTCCACCTCACTCCACTCCATGGGGCAGGGGGACATGGCTCCATACCCAGGCTTCCTCCTTCCCTTTGAGGGATGGGCATGCCTCCCTTTGTTCTTCTCAAGGGCAAGGCACCATTGGGCATAGAGGAGGGGAGCAGATCGGTGTCGGTGTTGGAGAATGGCTTCCCACCTAGAAACAGGCATGCTGTTAGCAAACCGCACTGCACAGGATTGTCATTGAGAGATGTGGGGTCACAGGAGTAAGCTCCCTGACAAGAGGAAAGGGCAACCCTGTACTCAGCACGTACAGTCTGTTGGCCCTAATTTCTCCTCTGCTGTGGGCTCTGTGTGCCAGGATGAGATGCATCAGGAGAGGTACCATTTTGCTAAATCTTGAAGCTGACACTTTTAATATCCATTAGCATTGCTACTCTGCCAGAGAGCATTAGCTGAGATACACGGACTGTTCCCCCCCAGCCCCTACCATCCCTCCTTTTGTCTCCCCAGTCCAGTCTGACTGCTGTTCCCAGTACCAACAACATCAGTTATCTCAGGTTCAACCCCACTCTTCAACAAATCTGTCATTGCCGTCTTCCACTCCGCTCCTTTTCAAGGATTTTTGTGTCTTGAGGAAAGTGACTCCCTACGCTATGCACATGGACCCACACCCAGACACATACCTAGCAAAGGACAGAAGGCAAGACTTACTTTCTTCTGCCTCCAAGAAACAGGTATGAAGCACTAAGTAGAGCAAAGGAAGGAAAAAGTTGGAAATACAGATTCTCACATTCCCTCTTGGCTGCATTGCAGGGGTCAGCAGAATCCCCTGCCAAGATTCGTTTTTGAGGCACTGTGCAAATGAGTTGTCAAAGCCAACCCTGCCATCCCTCCACTAGCTTGGACTCCTGAGCATCCAAAAGCAGAATGGTTGGTGCTTCTCTGCAGGGGATGAACAGAGGTGAGGAAAGTGAGTAGGATTTACTCTGGATGTCTGTGACCAGGTTAGAAGATGGAGCTGGCCCTCTATGCATTGGTCAAGCTGCCATAGACTCAGCGTGCTACTTGCCGAATCCAAGTGACCTGAAACAGCTTATACTCAGATAGTTACACTCCACTCTCCTCTACCTGAACAGGAGGCCATATAACGACCCTTGGCGTTGGCTCTCCCTCAAGACAGGCATGAACCTCATATAGCAGATTGCTGATTTGCACAAGCCATAGCCATGCTCAGGAGTGGGCTAACAATTGCAGTGTGGATAGCCTGAGAACAGTGCTCAGACTGTCCTGGATGTGTTCCGTATAGATGTAACCCCAAAGAGCTGTGTCCATGGGCCTTCAGAGTCTTCTAGGCATTGAAGAGTCTTTGGGAAAAGGGAAGGGAAGAGAAGGACAAGCAAGAGAAGTGCTTTCTGCAAAAGACTTTCTGGGGAGATGGTTTTAAGTGACTCAGGCAAAGAAAGGGAATGATTTTGGGAACAGTGCAGCTTGTTCTGCACTGTTTGACTGGGCAGCTGTCAAACATCAGAGACAGGAGGAAGATTATATCAGGATTCACATTTTGGCTGGGTGACTATGAGCACCAATGCGTGTGTGTAACCAAGAAATGTCAAAGGCTGCTACAGACCCATGTGCCTTCACCCACAGTCATTTTGATCTACCTCCTAGTCTTGATATCAGGATCCATCTTCTTTTCCCCTCCCATCCACAGAGGTTCAGAGAAAAGGAAAAACAAGTCAATAGTTACCCAGTACACATAGCAAGCCAAGATCAGCACAGTACACTACAGCCATTATACTATCTCAGTGGGGAAGTACTGGGGAACATGTTTGTGGGCATCTACTTAATGATGGAGAAAGGATTTGGTGGGAGTACAGTATGGTGTACTTATATTTGTTTGTGTTCATAAAGAATAAATACCCCCGTTTGCAGTAAAGCAAGTATAAACGTGTTTCTGGTCACCCTACAATACTGACAGTTTTCTCTCCTCTCTTATTTTCAGGTGACACTGTCCTCACCAGACAGGTAAGAGTAGCAAATATGTATTTGTTATGGCTGGAAAGAAAGATGAATGCTAATTGTCAGGGACCAACAAGAGCAGGACTGCTCCATCAAAAAGGGTAAGTCAGGAGCCAAGGGTAACGTAAGCATGGGCAAGGCAGTGATCCCACAGGCTGGAGTGAGATACCATACTACCTGAGCAGGGCTAGCTATAGCAACAGGATCTATTAACAGACTTAGATAAACCAAGATGATGAAACAGATCTCAGATCCATTCAGGAGCAACACAACTACAATATACCAAAAGTGGGTGCCTTCGCCTGAGCTTAAATAGACCTCCGGAACCATGGGTAGAGAATGTGTGGGTGGAAGCCCCAGGTGAGATTGGTCAGGGCAGTTAAGACTCATTAGTGCACTCAGGGCCCTGACACTAATTAATACCACTGAATGCCATGCTCTGAATATGTTGGTTATGGCAGTTGTAATTGGGGTGGAGGTTATACAGTTATATTCTAGTGTGTGTCTATGATGAAGAAGTTTGTATATGCACAATCTATCAGCATACTGGCAATCACTGTACCTGGAGAAGTAGTAGAACACACAAATGTGCTTGAGTGACCCCCGTCTAGAAACATGCTAGGCAGATTGTTAAAGAGTTTGTAGCTATGCTAGAAAGTGGAAAAAAACCCACAGATTGGGTTTTCTTGGAGGTGGGGAGACACTCTCTGTCTGGGACCCACCTTAATAGGATATACTAAGGAGACTCTCACTTACAGTGAGAAAAAGAGGAAATAAAAGTTTCTTCCCTGCAGGCAGATGATATTGTCACATTGTCCCTATGCAGAGTAGAAGTAAAAGAAAGAAACACAAAGAAAGAAAAGAAATCAACAGGTGTTAAGGCACAGAGGCACGAGAAGTCTGAAAGGACCATAGACACGGAAGAAGAAGAATTGGTTGGAAGCTCAAAAAAGTAGATAAGTGTTCATCAAAGCACCTAGAAAGACAAAGTCTTTAAAAGGTGTTTGTGCTGGTTTTGGCTGGGATAGAGTAAATTTTCTTCACAGTAGCTAGTATGGGGCTATGTTTTGGATTTGTGCTGGAAACAGTGTTGATACCACAGGGGTGTTTTCGTTACTGCTGAGCAGTGCTCACACAGAGTCAAGGCCTTTTCTGCTTCTCACACCACCCCACGAGCAAGCAGGCTGGGGGTGCACAAGAAGTTGGGAGAGGACACAGCTGGGACAGCTGACCCCAGTTGACCAAAGGGATATTCCATACCATATGACGTCATGCTCAGCATATAAATCTGGGGGAAGAAGAAGGAAGGGGGGGGGGGGTGTTCGGGGTGATGGCGTTTGTCTTCCCAAGTAACCGTTATGTGTGATGGAGCCCTGCTTTCCTGGAGATGGCTGAACACCTGCCTGCCGATGGGAAGTAGTGATTGAATTCCTTGTTTTGCTTTGCTTGCGTGCGCGGCTTTTGCTTTACCTACTAAACTGTCTTTGTCTCTTTTCTCACTTTTGCTCTTCTGATTGTCTTCCCCATCCCCCTGGGGGGGAGTGAGCGAGCAGTTGTGTGGGGCTTAGTTGCCGGCTAGGGTTAAACCATGACAGTGTTACTATGTAAAAATAATTCTGTAGCGAAGCATTGGTGTGAAAAGTCATTATCTCACGTAGAGGTCTCTTGGCAGGACATACAGCGCTTTGGCAGCTCCATCCCAGCCCCATACAATGGCAACTCTAGGCTACCTCTTGTGACCAACCCTAACCCTACTTTCTGTTTCAGGCTGGGACTAAGACTCCACCTCTGGCCCACACCACAGACTCCCTCTCAGCACAGATCTCTTGGCAGCACACATTTTGTTTTGGCTTTCCTGTTTTAGACCCACTCCAACCATACCTCTAGTCCTTACTTTTGTACCTTTTATCCTTTTTACATGATGTAATGGATTCTCATAGACAGGACTCTTAGCCATGGTCTTTGCAGTACTAAGTTCATCTTGAATCCTCAGATAGTTTTCTTAAAACATCTGAAATTGCAATTTGATGTCTCCATTTGATGCTGTCTATTGTTTTTCAAGGCAGAATCCAGCTATTTATCTTAGGAGAATGAGCTAGTATTTGCAATGTCTCCTATCAACATAGTGTTCAGGCACTAAGCAGAAAAATCCCTGGGACTGCAAAAAGCCTGGAACTGCTTCTTCTGGATATGGATATGCTCAAGTCCCCTGGGACAGGCCAGAAATTTTACTCCCCCAAACCACAGCCTGCCCAAGAACATGTAAGATCAGACCTGGAGGACAGAGAAGGATAGAGGGTAGAGTGAGGAACTGTTGCTGCCTGGTGTCTTTGTCCCCTTGTTTTGTCCTCAGTACCGAGATCGTTGTGAGACCATCTCCTTGTCTTTGATTGTTCTCTTCCCTCACTCCATCCCTTATAATGGCACTCTTCTGACAGCTTTTGATGGTAAGGCTGGAAGGAAGGATGGTTGGGTCTGGATTGCTGGAGGTTACTTGAGAGTGGCAGGACTTCATGCCCTATTGCCTACAAGCCAAGATCAGGGTGGAGGTACAAGCTGAGGCTGATGGATGAGAGATGTCTGGATACAGCAATACAAAGAGCATGAGCAGATGATGCAAGGAAGGAAGAGGCAGGAAGAGTTGTGGAGTCCTGTCAGACCCCTGTGATGATACTGGGTCAGGGCGTCACAATGGAGCCAGGAGAAAATGGGCAAGAAGGGATCTAGGCCTTTATCTGAGAAAACCAAACAACAAAAGCACCAGCCTGCAAGGCCTTTTCAGTGGGCATGCCAGGCAAATCATGGGACAAGGGAGAGCTCCAAGACCAGGCACACCACTAAATGCCTAATTCCTATTTAGGCACCTAAATTCCCATTGATTGGAAGGGACTGTAAGTGTGAATACTAGAGTCATTTGTCATTCCTTCACTGTGGTTTGTAAGGGCCACATTAACACAGAGACAGACAGACAGAGTGAATAATTAAGTAGCTCTGAATTATCTCCAGTTTAGCAACATGTTCCTTTTGTCCTCAGGAAGGATTAGATAGACAGCACCTTGGTGCTGACCTCTAAGCTCTACCAGGCAGCCCAAGGTTAATTTGCCTGGGATTTGAAGCAACTGCTGTCAATAATATAAACCTCAAGAGGTGAGTAACGGGCTTCCTCATGAGATTTTTGGTTTTTTTTTCCCCCCCAGCCAACCTGTCTGCTCCTGCACCTTTAAACCCAATGAAGGAATGAGTAATTTTTTTCTAATGATTGAAAGAAGGCAGATAAGAGGTAGGTCTTCAAATTAAGAATCCAAGACTTGATTGCAGCTTTCATCATATTTTTCCATTTTTTTCCCCCCCTTCTTCCCAACAGAAAATAAATTGCTTCAATAAATTACATCTTTAATCTGCATAGGGGACCCAGCAGGCTGGGCTCTCCTTTTAATACGTTCTATTGCAAGATAATCAACCCCTTCCTCTCACTGCATGGAGCAAACTAATAGATTTTAAACAATTCCATTATTTGATGATTTCTCCCATTATTAATACAAATTGCCTCCACTCGCTTTCAATTAGAGCATTTTTATTTTCTAATAAATCCCAATCACATTCTCTCAAACACCACCTAAACATGGGGAGATTACCGCACTTTCCATTTAAACAAAGAACCCATCACACTCACATGCCTCGCCTCCCTCTGTTTCTCATGACTCCTTCTTCCAAACTCTTCTTCCATTTTCCCCTCCTCTCCTTGTCAGCAGAACCCACTTATTTTCTTCCCCTACTGCTTTCTTCTAAATCAATGTCCCTATCTCTGGTGGTGAAGTCAGTAAGGCCACCCATTAACACTATCGATTTGTGCTCTCCCCTATTATTCTGCCTGCATTTCTAAGAGTGACAGAGCTCACAACTGGTACAGATCCCCTCTCCAAGGCCTCCTTTCTCTGTCCTGACACATGAAAATGAGATACTCTGCTAACCTTCAAGTGAGGGTTGCCTCTGTCCCAATGGCAGCTCTGCTTGCAACATCAGCTGCTGTTCCATGTACAGATGTTTGTGATGCAACTGTGCAAAGGTACCCCCACTCTGAAAGCAGAACTTCTGTGGTCATTCAAAGTGGAGGGAGTATCTAATCTGGGGCCAGTTGTAGCAAGGGTTGCAGGAGATTCTGTTGCTGCTGTTACCGTGATTGTGTTGATCGTGCCCAATTGCCTGCTCTCCTGCATAGACTCTTGGCCAGACACCTTGGCTTTGGAGGTTTTCACTCACCTTTTTGGGTCGCTAACCACTGAGGTTATCCCAGCCTTGAGCACTGATGTGCCATCGCTAGACACTACACTTATTTCTTTGCTGTCTGTCTCCAGCAGCACCAAGAGACCACCGTTCAAAAGAGGCAGGGAGGAGCTGAGTGCATGCAATAATACCCCATCCACAAGCCTGGGACCCTGAGGGTAGCAGATGGAGAGGCAGCATTGCCACCATTATCTTAAAGCTGAAGGACAAGGGTGTGATTTGCCCCACAGGTCTGTGACAGAGCTAAGATCTCCCAAATCCCACAGGGCTGTGATGCTTCTTAATCTGAAGGTCTTGGGTTGATTTTTTTGTTGGGGGTGAGGGGTTGTGGTGTTTGGGGTTTTTGGGTGAGGGGAAGCATGCTGAGACACACAAATAAAGGCCACTGAAGTGTTTGTGTGAAAGAAGTTTGAGAAGGTGCACCAGGACATGATGACACAGTAAAAATATAAGAATGGCTATCTCAGGGTGGATCAAAGATCTAGAATCTTGTCCTAAGGAAGGAATGCTTAAAAACATATAAATACAAAATATTATCCCTAAAATGGAGCGCCATCTTTTCAGAGGACACCAACTGTTGTACAAAGCAACACAAACTCTCTTACTGCTACCAATCGAGTGCATTCCCTAAATGATGCTGCTTAGAGCAGACAGGGGTGGCATTCAGCTCACCTTTTAATGCAGCTGCTTCTGGGGTGGAACCTGATGCCCTGTTTGCTTCTGTGGTGCAGCAGCATGTCTGCGTGACGGGGGGAGAGAGGAATGATGATTCCTGAAGAGGTACAATTCATCGCAGAGGACGTCTGCACTGCCAGCTAGGAGTGGTCTGGAGACCCCTTCTTTATTTAATGCTGTCGTAGCACAGTTTAGCTTTCAGAAGGGGGCACCACTGAATCCAGTCCAGCAGCTGGATAAGACTGGGTGTGGGTGAGGGGCACCATGCATGCTCAGTACACTAGCAGTTCTCCCGCAGTATGACACCTGGGTGCTCTGAGGTGACTACCACCAGCCTCAGAAGGTTACCAAAGGAGTCCCAGCTGCTGTTCCCAGGAGACAAGGACACAAACAGGGCATAGGTTTCTTCCTACAACCCATCTTTTTACTGCTGCTGCCTGTCCTCCTGAGAGGTAGGACAGTGGATGTTGTCAGCTGCTATGGCAACCCTGCCTTGTCTGCTGTGCTGGTTTGGCTGGGATAAATTTTCTTCACAGTAGCTAGTATGGGGCTATGTTTTGGATTTGTGCTGGAAACAGTGTTGATACCACAGGGGTGTTTTCGTTACTGCTGAGCAGTGCTCACACAGAGTCAAGGCCTTTTCTGCTTCTCACACCACCCCACGAGCGAGTAGGCTGGGGGTGCACAAGAAGTTGGGAGGGGACACAGCTGGGACAGCTGACCCCAGTTGACCAAAGGGATATTCCATACCATATGACGTCATGCTCAGCATATAAATCTGGGGGAAGAAGAACGAAGGGGGGGGGGTGTTTGGGGTGATGGCCTTCCCAAGTCACCATTATGCGTGATGGAGCCCTGCTTTCCTGGAGATGGCTGAACACCTGCCTGCCGATGGGAAGTAGTGATTGAATTCCTTGTTTTGCTTTGCTTGTGTGCGCATCTTTTGCTTTACCTATTAAACTGTCTTTGTCTCAATCCACAAGTTTTCTCACTTTTACTCTTCCGATTGTCTTCCCCATCCCCCTGGGGGGGAGTGAGCGAGCAGCTGTGTGGAGCTTAGTTGCGGCTAGGGCTAAACCACGACATCTGGCAAGGAGCAAGGAAGGATCAGAGTGAGAGCAGGGATGGGAAAGGGTGTGGGGATAGAAGATCTCCACAGCCTGGTTCAGGGTAATCAATATGCAGAGATCATTAGCCTTCACCATCCTTCATCACTGCAGAGCAATTGGGGCTGTGTGGCAGCGGCGGCGGCAGAGACTACTGTGGGGTGGACAGGTATAAGGATGGGAAAGCTGGGTTCCTGCACATTGACAGGCTGGCCATAAGCTCCACATGCATGGGCTTCATCTCCTTCTGCACTTTGGCCACATTGCTTGCAGTGTGTGCCATGCAGCACTCCCCTCCCACTGGCTCGCACCTCCACCTCGCCTCTCTCAGCCTGCTGGGTGACACACTGCTGTTGCCCACCTACATACGTTCTCCAGGAGTGTAATTTCTGTGCTCTTCCTTGACATGCACAAAGACACATCTTTGCACCCACCTGCTGGCAGGTTTGCAACACACTGACCAGCCCTGCAGCTGCAGAGCTGTGGAGGTGTGGTCCCTTATCCTGATGTAAACCCCACTCTGTGCCTGTGATCCTAGACGCACGCACACCTTACATGCACACAGAAAGCACAGCCCCGCGCACGCATTCCCAGGCTTGACCTCTGCCACATATGTTTGCATACACTGCCACAGCCAACTTTCCTCCTCCCCTCCCAGGCAAATTTGCTCAAAGCATTTGAGTTCCCCAGCATACACACATCCTCCCCTCTGCCTTGATACTCCCTCCTGCCATGCCAGCCAGCGCCAGCCACCCACGCAAAAACACATGCATGCAGATCGAGAGCGACAGCAGAGCCCTCAGTGAGCTGCTGGAGCAGAACAGATGGCTTAGCAACCAAAAAAACAGTCATTCGCTCCACAAGTTTCTTCCTCAATGTTCTGTTTGTTTTCAGAACACGTTTGTCACCAGAATAAAATCCAGGCAAGATGGGCTGGTATAAACACCCCAGCCTTGATCCCACGAGGTGTGAAGTCCCACGTGCTTTTTGCACCCTTTTTTTCACAGATCCCAAAAAACTCTTCCTGAGGCATCTTCCCCCCCTTTCCTACTTGCAAATCCCGCCCCCCCCAGCATACAGATTAACTTCAACTTCCTTGAGAGACAATACCCCCACAAACTTGTCTCCTTGTCCTCAGCTGGCAGGCGCCCTCCATACTTTGCAATGCTCATTTTTCTGTTTCAGGTGTGCACCTGACCCAAAAGAGCACTTTGTCTCTTATCTCGTGCTGGAGTCACCTCCCTGAAAAGCGTTTGCTAAAGGTCTGAGGAAACCACATGATGGATGGGGAAACTGCCAGATCTGTGGCAGTGGACATAGCACCCATCAGGTAGCACATGCTGCTAAAAGGAAGGGTTGAGGGTATGTTGCAGCTTCTTCTCCCCTAAAGTGAATTCCTGACTGGGATTTGGGATAGCAGATAAAGGGGGATGCGTATGAGTGAGGTGAACCTCTGTCTCTCACAGGCAGGAAGGTTGCTGTCATAACCTTTTGATGCCCTGCATCACAGCCAAGTGGGAGCTATATCTGTTCCCGAACACACACGTCAATTATCAGGGCTGTCTTTATCCAGGACCTATGGCAAGGGAAGGGAGAGTCTTAAACCCTGCCCCGCCACAGCTCTCTGCCTGCTGTGGGGGCTGGGGGTTCCCTATACCTGCCATACATCAGCAACTGAGCTGTCCTGTCCATCACCAGAGACTTCTGGTTCATGCTGAGCTGCAGTAGAAGGCAGGTCTTTGACTCCCTCTAGTGATGTATCTGGAATAGGGCCTCACAGACCCACTCCCCCCACAACTTCACCAAAAGCCAGTGCTGGACACTCAAGATGCAGGGTCCAAACTCCCCTGCCAGCTCAAACCAGGCTGTTTATACAAGCAAGGCAATTAGCGGCTCTCATGTTCATTCCCACATTGACACTTAATGATGATGCCTCCTGGGAGAGCTCACCAGATGCGTGGGATGGGAGGGGGAAAGCCCCGGGAAGGCAAACAGCTGGCTCCAGTGCAGTAGGAGGAGAGGGGAGCTGGGTTTGGTTGGGGTCACTCTATACCTTCTGGACAAATTGTCTCAAACCTTCCTTCCTCCCCTTAAATGGGAATCTCTGCCCTTGCAATGTTCTCCACTGTGAGGGGACTGCACATCTGTTTCATCACTGAGGATGGGCCCCAAAGTCCCAGAGTGCAGCCAATTAAGAGCCATGCCATGCACAAGCTGCCTTTGTATTTCTAGCAGCGGCTGAGGTAGTGCCCTCCACGCACGCCACTTCTCCTTACTCCCCTCCCTGGGAAGAAAAGAAAACATAAAATGCTTCTGCAAGATGAAAAAGAATCTTTGAAAAGAAAGGCTAGATGAAGAGGTAATTGACAAACACAGTTGGTGTGAGGACAGGCAGGGAGAGGGGTGGGGAGTTGATGGGTATGGAGAGGCAAAGGGTTGTGTCAATATTTCATGAGGAGGAAGTGCTCCTGTGCTCTGGAGGCTGGTGTCCTCAGCCAGTGATGAATGGCTATCCAGGCCAGGGCAGCGGGGAGGGGAGGGTGTCAGAGCATAGCTTGCTTCATGTCAAAAACATGGTCCAGGCAGGCAGAAAGTGTGATGAGATGGGGACCTGGGCAAAGGAGGGATGGAAAGGTTGAAAAGAGAAACTGGTCCTTTCTGGGAAATGAATGGGGGCTAAGGAGCGCAAAGGACACAAGGTGCAGTCTCTTAACCCTAAAGAAAAGTTGTGCTCCCACGTAATTATGCTAGGCCATGCTTAGCTCTGACTGAGCCATCTTTGTTATACTTAGGGGATCATACTTACTGTCCCACCTGCACTAAATGAAGTCATTCATGGTGTGTCCAGCTTATAGGACAGAAAGTTTTAGTATGAAGGCAGAGACAGGGCCCCTCCTGTCTACAAACATGCTGTATGTGTTTGTGTATTACCAGCCTCTGCTGAAGGCTCGAGATTGTCTCCTCTGTGAGATTCAGTTGTGCTCCTGCAAAGGCTACCTCTAGACTGGACTGCAAAGACAGGCTGCAGCATACCTTGGTATTCTCAGCCCACGTCAATGAAGCCAGGGAGACTGTAGCATGCCACGGCTCCCTGCCTACCTGTGTCCCTGCCCTGCCACATCAGGCAGGCACAGATGATGTGGTCTCACCACACATGGGTTCAGCACAGGACAGGGGTACATTGCAGAGCAGTGACGATAGCTAAGAAGTGTTCTGGAGTGCTGAAGCTCAAACATAGCCTAAAAGAGCTTTTTCTTTGTCCCCAAGGGCCGTTCCAGGGGAGGAGGACATGAACAGCAGCCTTGCCACCACTGTGAAATTGTGAGCAGTTGTGCTACACAGCACAGCAACAACTGTGAAATCCCAAGGGGAGTCACAGATTTGTTATACTGTAATGTATCTGGGTCAAAACAGGGCAGGCAAGGGGAAGTGACAGCAGAAGGAGAGCTGAAATCCTTCCTCCCAGACTGCCTCCCCGGTGAGCAAGAACAAGCACCCACAATGTCAAGCAGACTCTTGTCATGACCTGCTGCTGGAGCTGTCTGGCTTTTGCCAAAGATGGGGAGACGTTGCCCTTGCCCCAGCACTTGCTGAGTAGACAGGGTCCCTGTGGGCTGCCCCTGCACCAGGCACTGTGGTAGCTCTGCCTGTCTCCTCCTTTGGGTTGCAGCAGCCTTTGGAGGTCTGCAGCTGAGGCCAGGGCAGGGAGGGAAGGCCACAGCCCAGGAAGCCTAGTGCGGGCCACTGCCAGCTCTGCCATGCCATGTCAGGGCAGGGCAGCCAGAGATCAGAGAATTGCACAGCAACAGATAGGCTTGGCCCAGGTGCCAAGAACTGAAGAGGAGGGGAAGAAAGACAGGCTCATTTTGTGTGCAGGGCACTGCTTCCCTCCCTCCGCCTCCCATGCTTTTAGCTGACATGCTTTGAAACCTCCTTCCCTCCTTCCCCTCCAGTTCCAGCATCCCTTCTCATATTTCCAGGAGGTGATTGTCTCCTCTATCTGTTTTTCTCAGCTTCCTCTTTCTCCCAAATCACTGACAAGGGGCTGCCTCTCCATATTGGATAACCCTTTCCCAAAAAATGGTATTGGCCATGCGTTATTGCGTCTATGGTCCCCAGACACTAACCACAGTGCCATCCTTTTTCTGAGTATCCTCACCAGCTGCCAGGCTGAAAGACCAGAGAGAAGTAGGAGCTCCCTCGCAAAGTTAGTAGGTGCTTAAGATACCAGGAAAGGGTCCTGATCCTTTCATGTCTGGTCCCATGCACAATCCGCCATATGCCCCTCTCATCTGGTGACAACCAGAATTTCCCTTGCCTCCTACTTCTCCCCCCTGCCTCCCAGCCCTGCTCCCTCCCTGCAGTGGGGCATGGTCATCTCCCTCCTCCATCATCGTGGAAGATGCCAGCAGGCTGTGAGAGCACGTCTGGGGGAAGAAGGCTGCATTTCCTGGCAAAGTCAGTCAAGGTTTGGCACAGCAGATCAGCCCTTGGGTCTTCCCTGTGTTTCATCCACCATTACTCTCACGCCCCTTCTCCTAACAGGCTTCCCCACGGACGCCACCTGACATGGTATACAAGCTGGTATTTCTACCACCACAGGGCCATCTTCATTTTTGTTGCCTTTTCCTCCTTGATGCCCCTATAAACAAAAAGCTATTATCACAGAGGGTCATTATGGATGAATGATCTCCTGACAGCTCCATTTACCAGGGGATGGGAAGGAAGCAGAAGCCTGCGTGTGTGGCAGTGGGGGAGGCTGGAGCTATGCTCCAGCTGACAGCGGCATTCATCCACAGAACTGTGCAGGACCTAATTAATGTGCAGGAATGCTGCCCGTGGCAGGTAGTGCCACAACAGGACATCAGCAGGGAGGCAAACAGACCGGGAAGGAAAAGAGGAGAGGGTAGAGAGACAAGTGGAAGAAGAGGGAGGGCAGGAGAGGAGGGGAGAGGTGAAGAAAGGCAGGGCGATCAGGACAGCCCACTGCTTCTCCATCACCCTACAGGTGCTGCCTCCCCCTGGCTTCCCTAACAAATTCCTAATTGCAGCGGCTTTTTGCTTTTCACCTGGCTGGTGTGAAGTGACAGCCCTTTTTGTAATGTTAATAATGTCTTCAAAGCCCAGAGCAGCAGCCAGACCCCATGAGGGTTGGTGAGAGATGCAGGGGCGTGGGGCGGGGAGAGGAGTGGAACAGACAAGGATTTTTTACTTTTTCATATTAATTCAGGAATCAGGCTTTTGGTTGACACAGAGTAAACAATCCCACTCCAGGTCTGGGGAGCCAGGCCTTGGCATCCATGGGCACACACCTGGCTGAAGGCGAGAGGACAGGGACGAGGAGCCTGGAAGGGGAATGGAGCCATGTGCACAGGCATACATAGGTGGCAGGCGGTTTTGGTGTGAGAAGGCCAAATCAGCCCATTTCATATAGTTGAGTGGGTGATAAAAACCATGATGTGGCAGGTGGAGACGCAATGTCATACAACAGAAAACAAGCTGTACTTACAGTGACTGGATGAGAAGGGTGGGAAAGACACTTAGTGATGTGCCTATGCATGTTTGTTCACTGTGCGCACGCTGCTTTGTGCCCACATGCCCTGTGCACCTATACATACAGAACTCTCATTGCCCATGTGCTCAGGCTGTGTGTGTATGTCCACCCACCCTGTGTGCCCAGTTGCTCAGTGTAAGCCTGTGGAAGTCTATGTGGCAGCCTGGGTTTGTGCCTGCAAGGTGCTAGCCCAGGCTGCTGTTGCACAGTTGTGAAGCTAAGTGTGTGTGTGTGTGTGCACACATGCGCACAAATATATGCTGCTTCCCTTCTATACCAGCTGAGTGCCCAAGGAGCTGCAGGGCATACGATATCCGGACAGCAGCTCTGTGCTCATGGATGCTGTGAATGATACAGGCTAGCTGTGGCAGTTCTCAGCAGCTCAGGAGAAGGCTCTTAATTTGCACAGACAACCGGTGCTGGGGGCAGTTGGCGAGGGGCTGGAAGCCAATCCATTGTGACAGCTGCTCTGCCAGGGGTGGTTGGGGGCTTCTCTCTTCTTGTTTTCACCACAAACTGGTTACCTAGTGTGAGGCTAACAGGGCCGCTGCTAAATCTGACAGAAATGGAATCTAAGGGGACAAGCACAGAGTGCATTAAGCAGAAGAGCATCAGGAAAGCGAAGCACTCGAGAGCTGCATGCTTCTTGGTTCATGCGCTACTGATACACACTCCTCTTCTCTCATGCTTGCTTCTTTTCTCAGGGCACCTCTTCCCTTCTATCTTCCATTGCTCTTCCTCTTCCTCCCCACCTCCACCACATCCTTCTTGCCTTTTCCTGAGTACCTTCCCTCCATGGCTCCACTGAGCACCCAGTCAGGATACTGTGAAAGCTGGAGCTTCCAGTGTGGCTGGGACTGGCCCTTTGGATATCTTTTGGCAAAGAAATCTGAGAGGGACTACAGTCACCCCCTACTGTTGCCATGCTTTCTTCAGCATCCCTGGTCTTAGCCACCCTGGGAGCCCCAGAGCCAGACAAGTTGCCAGCTATCACAGAAAACTGCTTGGTTTCTGCTTCGCAACAGGCTCCTGACAGTACTGGTGAGCCTCATGCTATGAATAAGGGAGAAAACAGTAATAGCTCTGAGCCTATTAAGGAGATCCAAAGGGGCTGTGATGCCTCAGCATAAAGTTCATCCTTGTGGATAGGTATAGGTAACAGGGAGAAGGGCTTGAGAGCAAGTACGGAAAACCTAATGCTCTGGATTACTCTTGAAAACCATCCTGCGTCTGCTCTGAATCTTCCTAGCCCCCTCATGCCCTACGCTGATCCCTTCTCCACAACCTCCCTCTTTTCCTTCACTCCAGTGCAGGAATGATGGTCCTTTCTCTGGTCTCACAAACCAGTTGGAGGAGCCAGTGAGGACCCAATTTTCTAGCTCCACAAATACTGGGAAAGAAAGAAAAAGAGCACAATGCATGACTTGGCAGAGGAAGCAGCTTTGTCACACAACACCCCATAAAACTCATGCCTGACAGAGTTTCTAATGCTGGAGTCATTTAAAACCACGGCATCGTATTGGGTTAAATTGATGAATAGCACTGAGAGAGGGGACAGCCTAAAGCGCTGAATTGAGACTCTGCCGATTACAGGCTCCCCCTCTTGTTCACATTCTGCTCCCTCTCTCCACTAATGGAGCCTCATCTCTTTAATCAGAAAGTGAGGGCTCTCCAGGTTACTGCCTGAAACGTTCAGAGACACTCTTTAGGGAGACCCAGAAACAGCAATGCTTGGCTTGGAAACTCTTCAATCAGGAGAGGACAAAAGAAAGGAAAGGACAAGGAGGTTCAGAGCATTCATACGTGAAGTGTTGTGCCTCCTCAGTTGTCAGTGGCACCAACAACAGCCTATCAAGTTGTTGTTGAAGCACAATGCCACGCTGGACTTGGCCAGAAGAGTAATGAGTATAGCAGTTCTCAGAAAAGGCCGCCTTTAAAATGAATGAAGAGAAGTCCAGGGCAATGACCTTCTCTCCTCCAAAAGGAGGGGACTCCTGGGGCAGCATAATGGAGGCCGTGGGAGATCATTCCAAGGCAGGGTTCTGACCTCGCTGCAGCCAGCGCTGGAGGTCGCATTGCTGGGATCAGGCTAACCCTTTCTCAGAGCCTTTCTTTGACTCCCTGGTTTCATACCTTCTCAGCCTAGTTTGCCGATGTAAAGGACAAAGGGTTTCTAAAGGTATCTGCCTGGTTTGGTGTTATTTCCTATCTTGTGGTGATCTAAGTGCAAAACAATGGCAGAACATCCCACAATCCTGTGAAAATCCATTTTTTACTTCCATTCTGGGATCAGACCCTTTGGCATTCAGACTCTACCCTGTTACCTGTGTCTGCACAGTGCCAAGCATGAAAACTGTGAGTTGCCTCACCCCCACTGTTACTTTGACCCTTTCTCTTCCACTCCTCCCCGCTGCCCCATCCTCTTTTCCTTGCAACCCCAGAACCCTGTCCCCTGCTCTGCCACTGCTCCTCAATGGCTGCCTTCCCCCTTTACCTTCCATTACCAACCTTCTCAGATTCCCCTGCCAGGCACTGTATTTTTCCCAGTTTGTTCCCACCGCATTTTTTTCCTCCTGATGTTCCCCAGGGAAATCTCCTTCTGTTCTTCGCATCGTTTTTCCTGCAGGTGCAGGACTCATTAAGTACCAAGTTTACTCACTAAGTGTCAAGTTTTCTTCCTCACCTCTTCTGGCCATGTGTTGGTTGGGGACACAAACTCCTTGGGGGCACCCCAGCCATGGGGTGAGTATAGCCACCCTCTGCAGATCTCAGCCCAGACAGCCAGGAGGAACACAGGGATCGCAGCCAGGCCAAGCTTTAATTGAGAACTGAGCCAAAGTAAACCCACCCAAGAACTGCTGGAAAAGCTGCATGCCTAGTTTAGATAGCTATGATGTCCTGCGTGGCTGAACACACCTTTGGCATTGCTGTACTTCTGCAGTGAGCGGGTGCAAGTTCCCTTGTATAAGAGTAGCCTTGGAGTGTGGGAGCACAGGGAGTCTAGAGGTTTAGGAGCCCTGCTTGATACTTGCATGCCTTTTGAGTTAAGGGTGGTTCACCGAGTTTGGTGTGTGCAGATGGGATCCCTCATCCCCCCTCAGCCTCCAATGCCCCAGTATGAGTGACACAGTCACCTGCTCTCCAGTTTGCATCACAGTAACACTCTCTGCATCTTTGGCATTTTTCAGGTATACCCTTCTCTCAAGTATCAGGGAGTTGGGGTAAGGATACAGGGTGACAGGTGAACTCTGCATGTGGAATAGCAGGAATTTCATGTTACGACCATGTAAAATGTTTGGAAACAAGGTGATCATGGAGAAGTCTGTAAATCAAATGCCCCATTCAGAGTTACAGAGGTGTTTTGGCTGAGGCTTGCAAAAGAATCCTGCTGTGATTTAGGTATCCAGCTCCCAACATGGCTACCAGTCCTCTCTCCTTTAACTTCCAGCCTCTGACTCAGCCTTGTCCTGTGCAACAGAAGGTCTGGGTGGCCATTCCTGCTCCCTCTTTTGCTCTCTGGGGACAACACAAAGTCAGAGTTCAGCAACTTTACCATGTAGCTCCCACAGTCTCTGCCCTCCACCATCACTAGGATGCAAACACAAGGGTGGCAGGAAGACTCCTGATGTGTTGGAGGGGAAGCACTGGAATATAACTTGTGCTGCAGGTGCTTCAAGGGAGGTCTGCTGAAATAAAGGCAACAGGGAACATATAAGACTCCTAGAGAGCTCACAGTAGGTAGGCTAAATAGAGCAAGGAGTTGTGCTAGATACCAAAAGGCAGAGGGAGGAGGGCTGGAGTGGGGAGGGAGTTAGCAGAGGTGACTGGGGAGGGCACCTTCCCTGCTTGGCTGCTGGCAGGCACAGTGACATCAGCCCTCCTATGAAGGGACCTGACGACAGGATAATTTCAGCTGTGGCATTTTCTAAACACTAGCTGTGCTGATGAGCAGGGCTGCTGCGATGAGCTGACCCTCTAGAGAGAGTGCACACGGGGCTGGGCGGGGGAAAAGGAGGGAGAACCACAGTTTGGGACAGGAGGAAAAGAAAGTGACTTAGAAATGTTGTAGACTTCAATCTCCTCTGCTCGGTGGCTGCTTTGAGGGACGGGGGAACAGCTAGAGGCAGAGCCAGGAGGAAGACACTGCCACGCATGGTCCCTGCAGGTGGTGAGATCAGCAGCTCTCTTGTCAGCCAGATGTCTCCCTCTCAGAGCTGGGACTGCTTCCTGAGGCAAAGTAAGCCTTTCCATCCAGGGCTAAACCATCTGTGACAAGTGTCTGCCACTATGCCATGTTCCTTCTTTGAAAGTTTCCAAGCACCCCAGCTTTCCTAAGGTGTTGGTCCCCAATGTCCTCCCTTTTGCTCTGTTTTTGCTGGATATTCTCCCTCCTTTACATCAGCATGAGCCCCACCTGATCCTTAAGCAGAAAGGGACTCCTAGAGTCTCCTGATGCATCATTTGCCTTGCCCAGGGGCTCCTTAGATGGCCTTTGCTTCCTGAGGTGCAGAGACCAGGGTGGGAGCATTGTCTCAGTGTGTGCATCAGGGGGCTGCTGTAAGGGACAGGGCAGGAGCACTGGCTCGCTGTGTGTGAGTAACTGCAGGGGTGGTGTGGGAACGCTACCAGAGAGGTAGCGTTCCCACACCGCCAGGGAAGAGATGGCAAGCAGTGGGCCCCATGCAGTGGTCCCTGCTCCCCACAGCTGTTGGAGGTACTGCCACGCTCGCCCTGCATGCGCCGTAGTGTGTGGGAACTCTGTGTCCTTCCAAGTTGGTGCCTCCCCATCCCCTTTGGCTGTGTGTAATCAGCGCTGTGCTCAGACAGCATGGCCTGATTCACTCTTCATCTCAAGGCTCTTGCCTGCCTGTACCGTTCACCGCTCTAATCCTGATGAAGAGAGAGGCAGGGCAGGAAGACCCCACACCTTCCCAAAACCAAGATCATTTTCCCTGTTGACAGTGAGAACATTTGCCTTTCACCTCCCTTTCCCTCTCTCTCCTCCTCTCTTTTTGTGTGTGCTACATTTTCTCTTCTAATGAGGGCAACACCTGCTTCCCAGCCTCGTTTGAATCCCTGAGCATCCTTCCCCAGTGAGTGCAACAGGACCTCAGCGAAGGGATGGAAGGGCAGGTAGCCACCACTGGAGGATGGTTCACCTGTCCAGATGTTGGGTGCAGAGGGTGAACCACTGCAACAGCTCTCTTGGCTATGGGTGGGAGCAGGGCTGCTTGTGCAGGAGACATGCAAAACTGTGGCCTCCAATCTCTGGGTGTTTGGGATCTAATGCTCAGGTTGTCATACTAATCCTCCAGAGGTTATTTCATAGCCTGTGCACTTCAAGAACCCATGGGAGCATAGGCCTGCGCAGCCTATTTAATCTGGGGGACACAGATTTAGTACACATGCCACATCTACACTTCTTAAGGCTCTCTGGGGGATCCTCTGCTCCTCCAATTACCTAGCCAGCCAGCTCGAGCAAGGGATGCCCAATGTGTCAGCTTCTAGCTGCGTAGGACAGGCTTTTTAGGGGGAGCTATGAACAGGGAGCTGGGGGGGTCACTCTGCCTATTGGTGATCCCTAGGAGCCTGGGCTATGACTTGTTCACTGCAAGGCAAGTCCAAAGGCTGAGCATTTGTGAGAGTGGCCCCAGGTACCAGAGAGCCCATACACAGCTTTGCTCTGAAGCAGAAATCCCCATCTTTTCACTGTGCAGACTTGGATGCGCCAGCTGCCCAGCTAAACCTGGCAACTGTGCTAATTGGGAGCACAGGGAGAGGGGCTGAGACGTGTCAGGGAAAGATGGAGTGACTAAGAGAGCAGACGTCAGTGGTGGCATGGAGGGGACGGTCAGAGGGAGAGGGGAGGATTGCATGGGGGGGTGAGGAATGGCAAAGAGGCTGAGGAGAAGGAGGGGCTGAGCGAAGCAGAGCATTTGGGAGAGCAGGCGAGCATGCATCAGAGCTGCAGGGACTCAGGGAACGGTGTCACAGGCAAGGCTGAAATATAAATGGAAATTCTCACTGAGCCAGATCAATGCCATATTGGTCAATGAAAAAGGGAGGCTGGAGGATTGAAGGAAAACAACACAGCCAGGGCAGCCCATCCAGCACCTTCCCAGGCACCCTCAGTAGCATTATCCCACCCCACCAGTGGAGGCTGCCGAGCAGAGGGCTAGGCAGTCAGCAAACTGGAGGGAGAGAGGGGCACTAAGTCATTACTTTGTCATTAATAAACCAATAAGGAGAATTAACAAAGACACACAGCCTTTTTTTGGTTTCTTTCTTGCCTTTTCCCCTATCCCACCCCCCCTTCCTCCCTGATCTCTGCCTGGACAGCTCTGGTACCCGTGGCAATCAGCTAGCCCTCCTTTCCCCACCACCCCTACCCCCCAGCCTCTGCCTCCTACAGGGTCTGTTTCGTGTACTCGCATTTCTCATTAGGGCTCCAGGAATCCATCAAACATGGGGCTCTTACAGCCCCAGGTGCTAATGCACATATGTGTTCCTTAACAACATAGTTACTGCTTCCCTCGCTCTGGTCCTAGAGGGGCTGGAGAGGCTTGGCATGATTAAGTGTTCTGCTCTTGGAAGAGTCGGGCAGCAACCTGTCCAGCAGCTGTAGGCAGTCAGGTTAAGGTGACAGGTAGGTACGGGAGCAAAGGGCATGATCTCTTAAGTCAAGAGAACTGTGGTCTCCCTTGCAGGATGGGCTGGTCTCTAACTCCCCTAGCTTTTGCCCCCATGGCTTTCTCATGGCCATGTTTCATTTAATTCTATTTTCTGCTTGGCCACAGCTCTGCACATCTACCAGCCCAAGTCCCACAGTCACCTCTAGCCCCTGCCAGATCTGCCTTCGTCTATATCTCCTTTAGCCAAGCTGCCTTCTCCTCCCAAATTCTTCTTTCTCTTTATCTAACACCTTTCTTCTTCTCCCACCTCTCTATACACCACATTTCACAGCACTGGAGAGGAGTCTTAGAAAAGTCAAGGTGGAACAGTGCAAATTAGCCCCAAGGTCTGCCCTTTCCTACCATCTGTCTTTACCCATTGCACATTCCCCTGTGTCCCAGGAAGAAAGCTTTCTCCAGAGCATAGGGGAATGTCTTCTCAGACAGAAATATAAGTGCTGAGAGTATAAGTGTTGCCATGCCATTGGGGCCTGCAGGTTGGAGACTCCAAGGACTGAGCTGCCAAGAACAAAAAGACAGATGGGTGGATCAGTGGCCCCTTTCAATCTGGATCTGCCATGGTCTCCTAATGCCACAGTCCTGACCCTTCCTGTCCACCCACAGCAAGATGGTGAACCTCTGGCTTTGAAAGCCCCAGAGCCTAAAAGCAAAAGGGATGCCACTCTGGGAGAAACAAGAGCACTTCACTGCAGTGTATTTATTCACATTGAGATCTTTGTGTATTTCTGGTGACTCTATATGGGTTACATGTATAGAGAAGCAAGCAGAAGTATTTCCATTTGATAGTGCTGAGGCTCACTGTGGCATACCACCAAACCTAGATCCTCTGTCTGACACTGATGCCTGACAGAAGTTCTCCCTAGGGAGCAGGGAGCATCAGAGAGTCCCTGTGTCATCGCCATGACTCTGCTTTTGTGAGCACCACCGTGCCATGAGACACAGAGGGTTCCCACTTGGTGTAAACAGCAGTGACTCAGCTCCTGCAAGGTAGAAGGATCATACTACATACAGGCATTTCCTTAGAGGGAGAGAACATGAGTTTTGTGGGAGGGTAACCCTGCCAAAGTCAGTCCTATGAACACGGACCAGACTTACTGTCCACATCAGAACCACTCACGCAAGTGCTAAGGGGTTGCTGGTGCTCTGTGGAACGGAGGTCACCTGCATGGGGCACCTTAGCAGGCCCATGGTCACACAGTTTGGATGGAGCAGGGCCTGTCCAAATGCCTGCTTCAACATGGTGTACCAGCAACACCAAAGTGGGGCTCTGTCTAAGCACATTGTGGGCACAATAATTCAAGCTAGAGCCAGCAATATGGACAAACATGGCCTGCTCCGCACCTCGCAATGCAGTCAAACCTCTACATGGCTCTACCAGTATAACATCTTTCCCCCTCAACTTGAAGGTCAAAACCCATTTTTCCCTGGGAGGCCAGAGCTCAGGAAATGCATTCCACTTTGCTCACTTGGACCAAAATTGCCCGAGGAAGAGATTTCCCATTTGCCCCAAATCTGTTCAGCATCTTTGTCACCCCCCCTCCACCCTCCCATCCTGAGAAGTGAAACAAGAACATCTCCCTTCCCTGCACAGCACCCTCCCACCCCTCACCCTGCCTGCCATCGGTCCTCATGCACATCACAGCCAGTTTCTGTGCCGTTGGAGCTGTTTGTTTCTCTCTTGATTTTTCACAAGTGATTATCGAAGTCAGAATTTGTCACCCACAGAATGAAAGGAAAATGAACCTTCAATCACAGATGCAGATCTACCTGCTGAGAAAGAAGAGGGGGGCATGGAAGGGAGAGATGAGCAAGGGAAGGGAAAAGCAAGGAGAAGAAGGGCATGTGAAATGGAGGGCAGAAACCATGAACAAAGTGAGCAAGAATGCAGACACAAAACACAGAGAGAAGGCGGGGGGAGGGGGGGGGAGGGTGGAGAGTGAAGAGGCTGAGATGGAGAGACTAAGTGAGGCAGAGCAACTAAACATAAAAAGTAAAAGATAACATGAAAAATGGAGGCGCAGGGTAGGAGAGATCACTGTATCTGGAGATGGAGCAGTGAGATTTCCTCGTTCTCCTTTCCATCCCATCTCCCGCCTGATCCAACCCCACTGCCCTTATCTCTTCTGACTCCCAGCAGGACTGGTCCCTCTTTGGTGCTGTGAGGTGATTCTGCCTGCCCTTGAGCCTGTGCAGGGGCAAGGTAACCACCGTGGTCTGGCTCTTCAGCAATGCCTTGTCCCTGTCACTGCCCTAAAGCATACCCACACACACACACTTGCACACAGTTATTCATGTCTCTCAGATGGGAAAATGGTTATCATACATCCTCTTAGTCATCACTTAGCAATGCTAAACACATTTAGTGCTTAGTTTTCCCTCATCAGTCAGGCCTTCCTTTGCCCCTCTATCTGCTGCTCTGCCCTGAATCTTCTCCATTTTCTCTCCATTTCAGTTAATAAGCTGCCCAGCCAAGCAGAGCACTCCAGAGAGGGGCCAGCAGCTCCCTGTTCCATGACTTGATGCTTCTTTAAGGACAACCATTTCCCTCTCTATCCCCCCCTACTCCATTCCATCTCCTCCAAAGAGCAGCTATGGATATTGTTTTGTAATCTTCTCTACCCTTCCTTTCTCTACCACCCTTGCCAAGCCTAGCAATTTGCTTCCAGGTCTCTCAATGGCTATTCTCCTTTAAAGAACCAGTTACTGGTGTCAGATGAAGAGGGGAAAATTTTGAGTTCTTGAGAATTATGTATAAAAATATATGTGCTTCTCTAAAATAAAAGGAAAGTTGTGGCTGAGAAAAGTTTGACAATAAGAAGCCCCTATACAAACAAAGCTCAAAGACAAAAAACACCAAGTATTCCAATTATCATTTAAAATTCATTATGATAAGCATATTTCAGTTGCATGAACCCAAAGACCTTCCATTATACCACAGTATTTGTGGTGTCACATGCTTCACAAGATGTTTATCCATCTATGCCTTCCAGTAGCTTCCAGGAATCTGTTCTTTTAGACCAGTGCTACCCAACCCTCCAGTAGTCCAGGTTGCAGCCCTGAAGTAACCAAAGCCCAGCAGTGCCTTCCCTATTGATTGACTGGCTGTGTACCCACAACATAGTCAGATTTGGCCTTCTTGTAGCTTATATGTGCCCAAAGTGACCAGACAGATAGGGGCAACAGGGTGAGGCAGCTCACTGTACACCTTGCCTCAAAAGCTGCAATGGGACAAGGGTTTGTCACGTATCCCAGGGAAATCATAGTGAGAGCTGTGGAAAAAATCTACTCATTCGTTGTGCGGCATTAGCAATATAACGATCCAAAGGGCTCCAGCACACAAGCACAGAGAGATGCTGGACTGTACAGTCACGCGCACATCCCCACTGGGAAGGCAGGGGGGAATCCAGAACAGGGCTGCGCGTGTCTGACAGGGATGAATAAAAAAGATGCTGCAAGTTTAATGATTGTTAGGGAGCCTGCATTTGCTCGTGGATAAGGACGGAGGATCTGACTGGATTTTGAATAAGTTCTGCTACAAACGGATCGAATGTCCTTTAATCAGGTGGATTTAGCTGCTGCCTTTCTTTAAGATGGTTCCAGGACACAATTAACCTCCTGTATGCAGCATTATTGGTCATCACCTACACATAGGCATACACCACTTCCCGAAACAAAGAGGTACGTGAGAGAAGACCTGTGTTTGAGGGAGGGCTGAAGAAAGCAGTGCAGTCTGATAAAAGGATGAGATAACAGACAGGAAGTAAAAAAGCACTAAGAACAGCCTGAAGAAAGGTTTTTGGGCAGCAAAGAAATTGCCTCCTATTTTTTGACTTATCAAGGCAGCACTTTATACTTCCTTGGGAAACAGAGGGTGTCCCCAAAGAACTTCCTAGACCCATCATTAATTTGCCTCCTTAAAGGAAAACAAGATACAGGAGTTTGAACTTCAGCCAACAACTTGAATCAAAAAGTTGCAACACATTCTCTGGGCATAAGCCTAGAGCAGGGATCCTGTAATGTACATCTTCTCACCCTACAGCACACCTCCCATTAGGTTCACCTCTTCTCAGCACTTAGCTAGCCCCAAGTGAGTGGCCTGGCTGGGGGCTCTACTCTTTCTCTCTCCTCCACAGCAGCGTTTGTGTGCACAACAGGTCAGCAGCAGCCAGGGAGCAGACACAGAGCTGCCCGTGTACCCATCCCTGTCTTTGGATGAGCAGAGGAAAGAGAGAAAAGGAGATGACAGTAATATTTGGAGTGGATGGGAAGGAACTCACCCGGACCCTTGCCATTTCTCTGTACACTGACTTTCCCATCCTCTACCTCCCACTCCGCTGCAGCCAGAGGGATGTTTTCCCTGTTGACTTCAGAGGCAGCGGGAGCCAGCCACTAATTAGGATCCAGTATGACAAAGCACAGAGTAGCCTGACACTGCTAGACCACAGGCGCCTAGAGGCAAAGGAGACAGCGCCTGCCCGAGGATCAGTTTCATTAAGATGAAGAACATCAAACAGCTTTCCCTGAACTGACATCCATCTGTCAAAGGAGCCTGCAAAGAAAGGCAGAGCTGACAGGGGCCCTAAGGAGAATCTCATTAGGACAGTTTTAGAGGGGCTTCTTGATGAGAGAGCTGTGGGGACTATCTTCTCCCTCCCATCAGGAATGGCTCATGCCTGTCAGTTTGTTGTCTCCGTTCTCAGAAGCTGATCAGGATGGACAGGTAATACTGATGGAGGTCACGGGCATGGGAATGTGACCACAGAGGAGGCACTGGACAGAGGGAGAAGTAGTGGAGCAGGGCACCACAGAGCAAATGCACAGAGGCAACATTCAAGGCACGACTCACATTTTGGCTCTGAAGAGAGGGAGCTGCTGTGAAGGGCAGACTACTACAGCAAGCACCCCAGGCAGTGCCGGGCTGCCCAAGAGGAGCCTGGTGGGAGTGAGAGTAGCATCTCACCTCCTTGTGCACACGTGCACACTATGCAGAATTGAATACAGTTATCCTACTTTTTGTTCATAGGATTTGGGCATAGCTTTCACTCCAGACACATCTGCACATCCCTAGAGGCTCATCAAGATCTCAACCCAGCTGAATTAACCCACAGCCCAGCCTGACAGGTAGGGATATGCTTCCTCTCTCGTGGGGGTAGTGATGAGGAAAGACTCCTTCACTCCACAGACAACAGCAACATGCATGTTTAGATGGAAGAGGTATAACTCCAGGGACATATGGCTCGCTGGGTCTGAGCTACAGCCACATGACTAACATAGACCAATGATTTCTGGAAGGCTTAAAATCAGGCATTTATCTAGCACTGTAACTCTCTCCTGAGGCACTCCTGCTGGTAACTGCATTCAGACACTTGCCCTGCAGTACAATGAGAAGGCATGTGCTCAAATACCCCAGCCAGCTCTGATTCAGTAATCACAAGTGTTCGTTAGTGCCTGCAGGGACATCCTACTTACTAGGAGTGGTCAGCTGGGCATTACACTGTGCTCAAGTAGTTCACCAGTCTTTAGCCTCTAGAACTGACCTTGCAATTGACTGCTGCACAAGTTAGTGACATCATTCCATGTCCCTAGAGGCTCACATGGGTGATATCATTGCCTTTTGTTAAAAGTTGCTACACACAATCTCTCGATGTAGAATGAAAGCATGATGTTTTAATTTCCTTAGAAAGCTCATGCTGATGGTCTGTCTTCTCAGTCATCCTTAGGGCTGCCACACATGACCTCATTTTTTTATCTAAAGCAAGAGTGGGAGACCTAAAGCCCACCTGCAAGAGCTCATGGGCCTGGGACGTATCACAGACACTTGACATGCTCAAAAGACCTGCACCCGGGCAACACAAGAGATGCCCCTGGCACAGACCAGGGTCTCTGCATATGTCATCACAATCTCAAATCAAAGATACAGCTCACAGGCCATATTCCCAACCAGCACTGAAAGCCACATGATGTTCTCACTTTGTGTTATTGCTGTGCAGTGCTAAGATATGCGTGAATTTGTGACCAGCTAAAAGGTGTTGGAAAGACCTGCTCTGTCCCCAGGAAAGAACAGGCTGATCAGCCCTGCACCAGGACTTTGCAGTGATGACATCACCCAGGCTTTGAAGAGCTCTGCCGAATGATGTCACATGGTACCTCTGAAAATCTGCAGTCCTGATGCTGTCCCTGGTTTTAAGGGTTAGCACAGACTATGTCAGTCAAGGAGTGAGTCAGAGGCCCAAACACTGGTATTCAGTGCAAGGTCACCCACCTGTCTTCAGCTTCTCCTCCAGAATATCTCCCACTGGTCCTGTGTGGTATGTGTCAGCACTGAGCAAATGTTTTGGATACCCCAGCACACCAAAAATGGCTCTGGGAACCAGAATCTCACCCTTTAGATCCCTGAAGGCCTGCAGCAATGGTGCCATCCCTCATCTCCAGAGCCTTGCTGGGATGCCTTTCTTCCAGCTTTTCCTCTCTTCTAAGGACAGCCATTCAAATGTGGAAGGCTGTTCCCAGCACCTGGCTCATGCTGCTGTCCCTCCAGCTGGCAGAGAGCTGAGCTGCATTTCACAGTGCGTGAGCACTGCAGAAACCCTTGTTTTACCACCACAACCCTGTTTCCCTCACCCCTTCAGGGCTTGGAAAGGATCTGTCACCAAGCCCTGACCAAAACTAAGGAGTCTCTGAGCACCAGATAGCAAGCGATCCTCTCTGCAGAGGCAGCAGGAGCAGGATAGCTGATGTGTTCAGGCCAACCAGGTGCTGGGAAGGGACACAATCTCCCTGAGACTGGGAGTTTGTGGTGAGATGGGACTGGGTCTGGCTCGCTGCAGGACCCAGCTGTGCTGCGCTGGCCATTTGGCTATGTGGAGGAGCCTCCTGCAAGCAAGAGGAAGGCTGCCTGCCTCCTGCTCCAGTTACAAATAGCACGAACACATAGGCAGAAGGACTGGCTGTGTGAGCAGTACAGCAGCTGCTGTCTGTCAGGGCCTTTGGACCAGTCCTGTTTGGCTTCCCAGTGTACATGGAAGGGAAAAGGTTTATTCATCTATCCCATCCTCCCTTGCTCCCATCCTTACTATCACAGCCCAGCCAGGTGGTGGTGTAGGCTTGGTGGGGATGGAGGACAACCACTATAACAGGGAAGGCACGTGTACAGACAGGAGGTTGTTGCGACTCCCCAGCTCCCCCTCACATCATTGACTCAAGCCAGAAGGGTCAGTGCACAGCTCTTAGGACTCCCCATCGCCACCTGAAACATGCCAACCCACTGCAACTCCAGGCCCCCAAAGTGGCCTCCCAGGCAGAGAGGGGGTTGGAGAGGCTCCACTTCAGCTCACCCATCTCCTTCTGCCTGGCTTTCATGCTCCTGCTCACATGCACGCTGTAGCCGTCTCCAGCTCTCTCACACAATCTGTCTCTCACACACACAAGCTCTAACACAAACACAAAGGCTATAGGATACATGTCTCTCACGCATTCTATAGGATCCCTCTCCCTCACACAGTGTCTGTTTCACACTGTCTCTCTCCCTCATGCTCGTGCTTGCATACACCTCTTTTTCTTCTGTCTCTGTCTCTTTTTGGCATTGGTGGGAGTTTCAGGGAACAAGGCTCTGTCTTATTCACGCTGTTTGCAGTATCTCACTCCCTGCTAGTCTGTACCATTTGTTTTGCTATATTACTAATATTTTCTTTGCTCAGGGCTCAGTTCCCTCCCCTCAAGGAGGAGCTCAAACGCTTTTGGCTTAGCAAGAAACATGTCCCAGTTCCCAGGACTCACCAGACATGCCTTCATTTGCAGGTCCATGAGGGTTTTGCTTTAGACCCTGCTCTGTTTGGCTGTATTACCTGTCAGAAATTGATGCTTCCAGCATGTGGCAGGTTCACATGAGTCAACCTGAACACCAGGTGATCTTAATGCGAAAACAAGCTATACAGTAGCAAAGATCAGCTCTGAAAGACTAACTGTTGAACTGCAGTTCAACTGCCTGGAAGAACAGCTGATCCTTTTCTTCCTTATTGCTAGTGTGGATTATCACAGTGGGTACCCGTATGCAAATGGATCATCAAACAATTCCTTAATCTTCTGCTTCCTTTTCTTCCCAGCTCACCAATCAGTGTAGGGTACGCTGTTTTTACAGCTGGGTCTTTGTGAAAATAAGAATTCATATTTTAACAACAGTGCTGTTCTAAGTGTGATGTCTGAAGACTGTAAGAGTGGCAAGGTTTGTAGAGAAGGATCAGCTATGATACAAGCAGAAAGAAATGGACAGGGTGTCAAGCACACAAGCAGGTCTGGAGAAGATAAATGCAGCAGGCCCAAAGAAGAGCTTGTCCATTTTTACATTTAATTTGGCTTGTCCAAAAAAAGACGTTTATCTCCCTCTATAAACCTTGCCTCACCAACATTGTTGCAACTTGGCAGGGATCAGAAATGCACGGATTCCTCGCAGCAGCATTAGCCCTCTTAGAGGTGCATGTCTCTAAGAAGACAGAGGAATTTCAGTTCCATTCTTCCCAGTTGGCATGAACCTTCCCATGACTTCAAATAGACTTAGACCTTCCATAGTGACATTTACCTTCCTCCAGTCCTCAGGCACTTCTCCCAGTCACCATGAGTGTTCAAAGATTATTTAGAGTGACCTTGAAATGACATCAGTCAGCTTCCTTCGCACTGCTGGGTACATCCCATCAGGGCCCATGGACTTACATATGTCCAGTTTGCTTAAGTATTCTCTGATCCTCTCCCACCAAGGTTAAGTTGCTCCATATTTTCCTCTGGTCTCTGGGGCCTGGCATTTCTGAAGGCCAGTCTTGCTAGTAAAGACTGAGCTGAAGAAGGCATTCAATACCTCAGTCATTTCCATGTCCCGTCTCACCAGGGCACCTGCCTCATTTAGCAGTAGGCCCATATTTTCCCAAGTCTTCCTTTTGCCACTTATATACTTATGTGTTTTTGTCAGTTTTAAGGTTCTGGACAGTCATGGGGAACTCACCTGGAGGCTTACTCAGAGACACTCAGCACTGTGTCCCACAGACAAGTAGTACAGAGCGTACCTACCATCTGTTCAAGAGAGGATGTGAAGCTGACTGCAAACAAGGTCATTGGCACATCTAGCATAGACCTAAATCTCCCAGGATCAATCCCACAGGGACTTTCCTGTCTCAAGACCTCTCTGGGTTCAGAAGGGGCTTTAGGTCATGAAGCTGTATGTTTCAGCTTCTTCCTTGTCTATTTTCACCAATAAAATCCTGATTTCTTCTATCCTACCACTCCACACACACTCCTGTGTCAGCAATTGCTGACATCAGCATTCTCATCATGAGGCAAATTTTGCTGCTAGGAGGATTCCACCGCCCTGGTACCATGGCTGTCCCTCTCTCACGTCATCTGATGTGCCTGGCCTTGGTCACAACACCTGCCAAGGTGCTGACCAGGGTAATTGTGAAGACTCTGGTGATCAAGGCAAGCATGTCTCCAGGGCTGTCCTGACTTATATGTTTTTACTTGATGAGAAGCCCAAGCTAAATGTAGTTCTTTCTCCTGTTCATTTGTCTGATTGCTGCTGTGTACATTTAAGCTTTTTTCTACCTAAGCATCCCACTTGCCCTTTCAGTCCATGCCAAATAGTTACAAGGCCTCAATTTTATGCAAGCGCTTGCTGTGTGCTGGGGGAACTGTCAACAGCAACTGCAGAAACTCTGTTCTGAAACCAAGAGTCTCACTGCTGCAATGTTGGGAAGATTCAGATGCAGCTCTTTTCCCATCAGGTCTGTCAGATGATCTTAGCATCAGGCTAAGAGTTATCTGGCATTTCAGACCACTGCAGCAGCCTTGCTGGGTAGATCTTGGCGCAAGGCTGACAGAGGTTGAATAAGATGTGCCAAAATGCAGAAGAATGGATGTACTGGATCAGCATGAAGGCCCTTCTGTCCCAGTGTTCTGTCTCTGATGATGTCCAGGGCTGGCTGGCTGGACAAGAACAGGGCATGAGCTTTCCCTGTTTTCTTTCCCCTGATACTGGCCATCAGCAGTTTAAAGACTTCCAGAGATTTGGTTTAAACACTTTGGCAAGGAGTCTCACAAGTTATTTCTGTACTATGACCTGATGTTTCCTTGAATTTTCTCTTAAACCTGATGCCTCATCATTTCAAGGATACTCGATGTTCTCACATTGCAAGGAATAGTCAATATTTTTGCCCTGCTTGCCTTCTTCAGACCATCTGTGATTTTAGGATCCTCAGTGGAGGAGAAGATGCAGACAGCTTTGATTCATGCTGATATGGCAATTTTTCTGCTGCTGTTCCACAAAATATTTCCTTAATTTGGAAGAAAGGTCATGTTCCCTGAGCAGATAAATTTGCCCTATCTGCCTGGTGGTCACCTGGTGATGATCATACAGAGACCAGAAAACACGTGCTTTCTTCCACTGGGCCTTTTTCTTGCCTGAGACGCTAGCAATGGAGGAGTAGCTATGAGGGCTGCCTTATCTGGAGGATGAGAAACCCTGACATCATGGCTTTCTGCAGGGAATGTTGCTGGCAAGAGCCTCCTGGATGTGCACTGTCCAAGGAACTTTGGTGCAGATCCAAGGAATCTCTTCTGTCCAGATTGTTCCAGGTGGTGTCAGCAGAAGCTGGGAGAAGGAGCTGACCCATGAGGGGAGTCCTCTCCCACCCGCCAACCCCCTTCATTTATAACAGCAGGTGGGGAGAACATGCTCCCCATCACACACCAGAGGAACCCTGCTGCATCTACAGAGCCTGATCATGACAGGATCTGACTCCAGAACATCACAAGTTAGCAGCACAGCCATAGCCTCTACATTGCTTGGAGACTCTACGTCCCAGACCATACCACTCAGCTTGGTTTGTGATATCCTGGTAAAGGAGAGAGATCCGGTGCCCTGCAGAGCAAGACCACACACTCACAAGGTCTCTGCTAGAAGGCACACTCCATTGCTACTGCTCTGCCACTGTCCCTTTCCCAATCTCCTGTCTGTATGCAGCCTCACTCTGCCTCAAGTCCCAACATTGCCCCATCACCACTACATGAAGTGCTGTCTCAAGCACTGACAAAGCAGATGCCTGCCTCTCCATCCTCTGTTCAGCTTGATGGATACCAACAGAGGCATACAGTGAATTAGCCTAAGACACAGCTGTAGAACAGTTGGTTCAGCTAGATCCCAAGACATTTTTCTTTTAATTGGACATCTTATGTCTCTCACTGCTGCACTCGGAGACCTTGATTTTCACCTGAGATCTTCCTATTTACTAGGAATCTTTGGAGACTGGCTTCAGGGCTCCTGCAAGTGAAGCAAGAAAAAGTCCCAGTTACCCTATCCATGAACAAGCTGCTAAAAATACCAGAATCATGTGGGATTAAGCCTGTGCTTGCTGTACACAGAGATATGGTTTGTTTAATAGATCACTGCAACACAAAGGTCTGAGGGATTCATTGAGATTTTCTTTCTCTGCCCGCCAAAGCTGCTCTCTGACTCAGCTATTATGTGTTGAGTCAAATTCTTCTTTGCCCTGCTTAGAACCTATAGTTGTGCTGGGTCTGTCCCCTGCTTGTAAGAATAATATGTTACTTTCTCTTCTTCAGTCATTTCTGAGGTGATGCCTGTGCCCAAATCTATTGGACTTCCTCTGTACTACGGTCTTTGTTAAGAAATTCCAGCCTGTGGGTGACGCCCAGACACTGCAGTAGGTCATCTCTGGGATCAAGGTGTGAGAGAAGTTGGTTACAGTTGAGAGCATTCAATAAGGAACCAGGAGAGACCTGGGGATCTGGCAGGACCATCTGTAGAGGAAGGTGCCTGATCCCTCATGGAAATACTTTCCAGGGATGCTTTGAGTGTTCACCAGATTCCTATTTCTGATGGTATGGCACCATGTTGGAATGGGCCTACCCCTGCCCTTCCTACCCCACAATCAAGGCCATTTCTGGACGAGTCACAACTGGGGCAATTTGGGCAGAGGCATCATCTCAGAAATGGCTGAAGCAGAGAATATCCAATTGCTTGGTGGGCTGCATTTCCCTTTTCCTTTCCACATTTTGAAGGGCTGTACTGTCACTTTATTTCAGCCCCTCTTTAATATAAGAGCAAGGTTCAGTGTCCAGTAGGCTCTGTATTTTTTCCCTAAAATTAAATTTCTTTCCTGACTCAGCCTACAAGCACAAAGCTGGGAGGAGCTGTGTGTGTGTGTGTGTGTGTTTAAGAGACATCCTAAGTTTGTTTCACACACTGATTGTATCTCAGCTGCATCCCAGATTCCACCTTCTGTCAACCCCAGTGCAGTCTAGGTTGGCCCCACTGCAGCACGTGTCTGGCTGAGAATCTTAGCAGGACTTTCGGTGACACACTGATGCAGAAATGCTCAAAACCCAGTGGTGAATACTTGCTCAGACAAGTTTTGCCTTTCTTCATCCCTTTCTGACCAATGAGCTGGCACTTTTTTGCCTAGTTTGTTGGGTTTTTTCCACCCCATATGGTCAATGTTTAATTTTTGGTGAACAAAGATATTTTTCACATTCCCTGTGGGAAACCACTTCCTTGCAGGTTTGGATGGCTCAAGATGTGAGGAATTACATCAGATATTATATGAGAGAGGAAAATATGTGGACACGAAAGGAGACAGAAGGGGTTGAATGGAGGGAAAGAAATGGAGACATGGAAAAAAGACAACAAATGGAAGGTGGTGAGTGAAAGCATCAGGAAAGTGAAAGAGAGGAGAGATGGAGGAAGTCATGATTCCCTAAGGAACAGGGAGGTGAGGGACAGTGAAGGAAGGTGGAGAATGGAGAAAACAGGAAAAAAGGGAAGTGTGAAGGGAGTGGTGGGTGGGAACTGTGAGGAAAACACAGTATGCAGGAAAGGAGGAGAGAGGTGACGGCCTAGAAGATAAAGCAGAGGTAAGAGGAGAACCCGTGTCCTGTTCTGACAGTGCTTCGGATGACTGGCTGCTTCTCACAGGTAAGTGGCCAGGCAGAAGAGGCCCGGAGGTCTAGTTGCCATCATGTGTTGTCTCCCTCCATCCGCCACACTGATTAGACTTGGGACTTAGTGATGTGGAGAGAAAGTGAGGGAGACAAATCTCTTCCATTTCCCAAAGACACTTCTATGAAGTTTATCTGGGGGATAAGGTATGTGACTTTCCAAGAGACCCAGAGAAGTCCATTCCTCCCCCAGAGCCAGAAGGGAGTTCTTCAGTTTCTTCAGACCCAGGAGTTCTATAACGGTGTTAAATTCACAGATGTAGTGACCTTGAAGTTTATACTCTTCTGTGGAAAGACCCCATAATATGCTGGAGTGATCACTCCAAGACCTTCTAGCAACAAGAGAAGGTTCTTATTCCTCTGAGAGGGTACAGGGGTGTAGAGAGGCTGTGCTGGCAAAGGCGATCTCTTCAGAACATCCCTACATAGCAACAATTGCAAGTAGGAAGGAGAGCTGTCATCTAAACCTTCCTCACAGGCTGGCTAACCTGCTTCAGGCAGTTTCACCTTCAGGCACACTGACTGCACAACAGGGCTGGAGAAATTAGTGCCCCCTTCTCCGTTAAGGATCTGGGTGGGGGTGAGGGAGCAGTGTCTCCTCATCATCCCCAGAGTCAAAAAACCCAGCACTGGCTGAGTGGAGACAGGTGCAGACAGAGCAGCTCTGGGATGATGGGACAGCAAAACCTGGAGAATCATCTCTCTCCCTCTCACTCCACCACTGGACTGGTGCTCCTTTCCACTGCACACTCAGTCACAGGCAGGCCGACCTTCTTAGAGAAGCAGGAAGGACCCATGATGCCTTCTTACAGAAGCAGGCTACACATGCTGGAGCAGAATTGTCATCTGGCAGTTGTGGGTAGCCGAGTGCCTTTCAGAGATCACTCAAGCCTCGGTTTCTATGGATGTTGCCCTGGCAAGTTCTACCTTCCAGCTCAGCTCCCTGCAGCAGTGGAGGGAGGAATGAGGACCAGTGAGGGACCTGCCACCCAGCTACCCCTTCAACATCAGACCACAGCTCCATAGAAGTTTGAAAACCTCCACCTCCACCACATCAGGACCTCAGGACCAGCTCGGGCTGATCTGCCTCCTCAAGGCCTCTTTTTACCTGCTGGGTTTTAGAGAGCCACTGCTTTTGCTGCAGCAAAAACTGAACTCCCATCAGTTGGTGCTGAGAACTGGCTCTCCCCCCTCAGTTGCATTTTCTCCACCATCATGTCCCCCCACTGCAGTCTGTGTCCAACCTTGCTTCTCACTCTTCTGAGCTGTTTGCTCCACCCCAGCACCTCTAATGCCGCTAAGGAGCTGGAACACCCTTTTCCTGGCCACCACAACCACCATCCTTACTCCTCTCCTCTCCCCCAAAGGCACCGTTCCTTACAATGGCCCTGAAAGGAGGGCACCGTCCTCATGGAGTATGGTAACATAGCCCTGGAAAGCCTCTAATTAACCCTAATTATCTAATTCACAGCTTCATCCTGGCAGCTCCTGCCACAAAGTGCTCAACAGACAGTGTCAAAAATACCAATTATCACCCTGGCTGCCACTTGAGAAGCAGAGAGAAAGAGAAACGGGTGTCACGGGCAGGAAGCCTGGTGGATGATGGTGACACAAGACAGAGACAGAAAATGTATGGCAGAGAAACAGAGGCAACAGCTCTCTCCCCACCTTATCAGGAAGGGATGAGAAGCTGGGATCTCGTGTGTCTTCTGGCCCAATGCCCAACCTGAGCAAAGCCCAGAATGAAACCCCTTTTCCTCCAGACGAGCAGATATCATGACACTAAGCAACCACTTTGCTTTGACTGAAGGCACTCATACGCAACAGGTACAGCCACTTCAGCCTTTATAGCTTTAACCTGCTAGGCCTAGCACCTCCTTGCCCTGATGAATCTGCCCTATGACACAGTTTTGCTTGGCTTGGCCATTTTTGTCAGCTGCATCACTGTCCTGCAGCTCAGGACCTTGGTCCAACAGCGCACAGGCCATTTTCGGCTGTTAGGAATCCCCAGTCATCCCCACCCTTAAACTCACCCCTGGATAAACTCCAGATGTTCAAGAAGGGAAAGAACAGAGTAGAAGGAAATCCCCAGGCCTGTGTGAGCAGGTAACAGCAGGCAGCTGGGGCAGGCTTGTGCCTATTTGCTCACAAGTCTGCAGGCAAGCCTGGCTCTTCCTCATGCTCCCTCCCTGGCTGTGCTTCTCCCTACTTCAGCCACTTCATGCCAGAGGTCCTCAGCTCCCCCCTGCCCTTTCTTCAAGCTCCATCTTGTTATTCAGGTCCCGTTTGTCCCTTGATACTCATGGCAGAGCCTCCACTGTCTTTGGAGCTGGAGCAAGACAAGCGGGACAAGGCACTGGGCCGGAAAATTGGGTGCAGAAGTTGCAATGAATTCTTAATGATGCCCTTTCTGGCAACATATACAGAAAGATGGAGCTGAATGCTTTTATTTTTTAAAGTGTTTCTTATTTAAAAAGTGATGAGGCTTTTGATCCATTTGCCACAGTAGCATTGGCTGGGCCCCTGCTTACTTCTGCCTTACTTAGCAGGAGCCACCAATACAGCTCCTTGGATTCACTTTCGATGCCATTCGTTCCTCCTTTGAGGATGCATGTTAACTGTCAGTCCCTGAGTAGTCTGGCAATCCCACTGCAAGAGGTATCATATAACTGTGTTGTGAGAGACAGACCCTGTCCCAGGGAGCCTGACGAGGGAAGGGAAGACACAGATCCCTGTTGGATACTTGGGAAGCCAAGGAATGGAGCAGTTCTGCACCCTGCCATAGCCCCACCAAGCCTGTGGCAGAACCTTGAGTTTGGCCGTACAGTGCAGCACCAGTGATACTAATCCATCCATCACCTTAACTATGTATGTGAATCTGTTCCTTGTGTATTCGAGTCCTCCTTCCATTTCTCTTACCCTTTCACTCCTAAATATTTCACTCTCAGGCTGTTCGGGTTTGCCTTCTCTCACTTTGTGTTTTCTCCAAAGATGAGAAGGGAGATGTACAGGTTTTTCAGTGACATCCTCTGCTCCCCTGCTAAGGATGGGCATGGTCTGTGCACTTACAGTCCCAAATCCCCCTGGGCTCTGTGTGGATCTGTCTGTCCTCCAGCTCTGCATGACACACACCTTTGTGTTTTAATTGAGAGTGCATCCAAAACCTGGGGAGAGATGTTGGCCTAACCATTCCCTAGCCTGCACTGCTCTCCTCCCTTGAGGGACAGCCCGTGGGACAAATGTCAGCAGTGTGACCCTCACACCCTCATCCATTTTCTCACTGCCCTTCAGAGCTGTTGGTTACTGGTTCCATTGGAGCCAACATTATCTGGAAAGGAGAGATTCCTCACTCTGGTCTCTTAGGCTTGGGCTGACCCTGAAGAGTCACAATTGCTCAGGGTCCCCAGACACTGGAGCTGCCGAGAGCAGTGGTATCCCCTAATCTGACCTGGCTATTGTAAAAGCCACCAGGATTTGGACAGGAAATCAAGGCTCAGAAAGGATGTTACCTTTGCAGTGGAAACAGGATTCATCTGCCAGGCTGCAGTTCTACCAGAGATGTTCTTCCAGTCCTGATAGTCAGTCCAGAAGAGGGCAATGTTGCCCACTTGCCTGTCCGTTTCACAACACATATGCACATGTACGTGCGCACACATATGCAAAGAGATCTCAACTGTCCCTTATGATTTCCAGCAAAAGGCTCTGTGGCTAAGTCAGTTCTTCCTGTGCTGCAGCAAATGATGCCTTGGATAAGTTACTGAACTTCATGGGGGAGAAAAAGAACCACATCAGCAGGAACCAACCACAAGACAACACAAAATGGTCTTCCTGAGTCTGCAGCCAGCCTAAAACACGAGGCTATGCAAAGCTGCACTGTTCTTCTCCGTGATGGGTTTGCTTAGCAGGCCAGCTCACGCCAGCCACCCAGGTGACTCCCTCCCTCACGCTGTCCACTGCAGCCACTTCACTGTTCACAGCACAGCGCTGGGCCTTTCTCCCACTTGATGACGCAGCCATCATGGTCCACCAAGCAGGTTCTGGAGGCAGAGGTCAGTGTGGTTTACTGCAGGGACTACATCAGTTGGACACAGTTATATTCAGAGGCACTTGAGAGAACAACTCAGACTCCCAGACGCAGCTCACACCTCATCCCTTCCCCGGACACACTCCGGCTCACGCAACCCTGTGCAGAGCAGAGGACTCCCAAGGTCTCTGACTGGAATCAGCCAAAGACTGCCTAAATACAAGCACTGCTTAACTCTTTCATCACAGACCATTTTGGCCCAGAGGGCTGACTTCAGTGCCTCCATGTCCCCCCAGCCCAACAGTCCCCACCTGGCTTCAGGACATTTGTGATTACTTCAGCCCTGACAGTCTTCCCTTCCCAAAGCTTCCTGTTCCCCCTAGACAGCATTTGCAAATACATCTTGTCCTTTCTCATTCCTGTGGCAGAGCAACCAGATGAAATGCAGGGACTGTGGAGACAAAATCGAATTTAGCAACAAAATAAACAGCATGGGGGCACTCTACTGATTAGATTACGCCTCTTTATAATTTATGCATTCATTGCTCCCAAGGTTTGAGATTGCCTGTCTCAGAAGGCCCATATCCCTGCACTGCAGAGATGCACATGCCAGGAACACCACCTTGACCCAAAGATCCAGCTTTCCACCAGGCACATGAAGGTCTGATTAACCCCAGCAGAGCTCCTCTTTGTTATGCACCATTGTCCATCCCCCAGAGATGCACAGCCTAGCACCATTCCTTCCCACACTCAATCATTCTTCCCAAGTCCAACGAAGAACATGTCAGACTGTGAAGCATCTGCTTGTAGTAGCATCTGCCCCTAAGGCTGCTCTAAAATCAATTCAAGCATTAATAAGTCATCAGCTACTGCAGCACATATATCCAGGAGCTGAAAGTCACTGTTGTGTCCATATTCACAAACCGCTAGGACCGTTTATTCCTATCCCTCCCTACACTAGGAGCGGAGGCTATGAACTCAGCACACCCAAGAAGGAAGCTCAGAAGCCATGGTTAGACTCATCTGATCAAAGCTGGATGTGCAAGGGCAAAAGAAGAAACCCTCTGAGCCAAGCAGCAGTACCACTCTTGGGAGAAACTAGAAATGAGAAAAAACAGGAGGCAGAGAAGAGATGAGACATGCAAGGGAAGGGCTGCTATGTCACCATACACAAATTGGCCTAATTATGTGTATAAATGCACCAATAGCCACGGATTTGCTGGCTGTATTCTTGACTTTAAATATTCATGCTTAGGAAGAGCTGAGATCAGGATATCTGCTGGTGGATTAGGCTACAGATTGCTCAGTCATTACCCATGGCCAAATCACCTGGCTTGGACTGCCTTCCTCCAGAGAGCTCTGGAGCTTGGGCAGAGGATGCCTCTCACCACCAGCTGAGGATTTGTTGTGTAGGTGATGGGCGAGGAAGCGCTGCCCTATACCCAGGCAGTGCTGTATGCATGCCCAGAATGGGGCATAAACTGGGTGCCAATCGGTGCAGGAGGGGACCGGTATCATGACAGAACGGAGGACTCGGTAAAAATGAGGATGTGTCCAAACAAGGCGATACCCAAGGGCAGAGAAACAGTGTGTTTGGGGGGAGTAGATGGGCACTGGGTGCCTGGGAGAATCCAAAATCCTTCTCCCACGCCCTGACCCAGCTTTCTCAGTTTCTCCCGTACCCCGTTCCCTCCCATCCCATCCCACCTCCTCTACAAGACAAGGCTGGGACAAATGGACTCAGAAGCAGCTTTTCATATTTTTTGTTTGTTGTTTTTTGGGTTTTTTTGTTGTTTTTTTTTTAAATAAGAAATTTATTGCAAATATAGAAATTGATTTTCTCCATACAGGAATCTCCGAGTTGAGGAAAAACGATTTCGTGCCATTCAGTTTTAAAACAGGAAAAGAAAAGAGAGAAAAAAAAAGAAAGAAAAGAAAGAGGAGGAAAAAAAATCTAGAAGAAAAGAAAGAAAAAAGAAAGAAGAAAAGAACATAACCGCAACTCAAATTTGTCCATACACAACCGGGGGGGTCACAGGGTTGTTACAGAAGGAGGAACACCAAAGAGGCCACAAGGAGCCAGTCCCAGCAGCTGCCTCCCAGGCCCTTCCTTACATTCAAGGGCTGATACCCCCAGCTCTGTGCCCGGCAGCTGCCCGCCCCTTCCCACCCCCTCGCCCCAGGTGCTGTGCTTGTGGATGGACCAGCTGTACCAGCCCTGGCGGGTCTGGCCTGACCCGGCCGGCCTCTCCATCTCCTCCTGGGAAAGGTGGAGAGCAGGCGGCGGGGGCAGGCCACCCAAGAGCAAGGCCTCACAGTGGCGGTGGTAGTTATGGGGGAGGCAAAGGCCAAGCCAAATGCATGAGGATGGGGCAGACGGAGGGGGGACCGTAACGGGGAGAAGGGGTGATTTACCTCCCAGCAGGGCAAGGAGGAAAGGAGGTGCCCACCCAGCGGGAGAAGGAGAAGCCGGGCAGAGATTGCCCTCTCTCCACCCAGGGACAGGGGGGTGGGTTGGGGCAGCCCTGCGGAGAGCTGCCCTGGTTGGACTGCACGCGGAGAGGTATAGAGACGTCTCCCCACGGCACATGGCAGGGGAAGTCGAGGGGAGGCAGACCGAGAACGCCCCTCACAGTACAAGGCCAAAGCGGCTGGAGTAATGGGGTGCGGGAGTGCGTGCGTGTGCAGGGGTGAGGCAACAGACACTCCCCTCTGCCCCTTCTTCGGGGAAAGACCCGAAAACACCTGCCTCAGCCAGGGTGGGCTGGGGGCAGCTGAGGTGGGGCAGGCTCCGCCAGCCCTACAAGAGACCCCTGTAGCCCAGTGGAGGGTGGCACTCTGTGTCCGTCCCACACCAAGCCACCCTGAAGATGCTCCCTCCTGCTCAGATTGTGGGACAGCAGCAGGCTGCCCCCAGCAAGAGGACACGGCTCCATGAGGCTCTTGCGTGCGGTGTGCTGAAGGAGGTGGTGGCTGTGGAGGGGGTGTTCTCCAGGCTCCCGGAGGCTGTGTATCCTTCCAGATGCAGCTGAGCTTTCCAGTCAGCAACAAGCATGGCGAATGTGCTTTCGGGGCCCTGGGTCCAACTCCTGCCCGTGTGGCAGCTGCCCGCCCTGTAGCGCTGAGCTCTGCCCTACAGAGAGGGGCGACAGCTCATCATGAAGTCTGCCCAGCTTTTTTCTTCAGGCACTGCTGACTTACTCCCCATCTCCTCTCAGACAGCCTCCACTGCTACACTCAATCCTTTCTCTTGCTGGTCCCTTTCTCCCTTTACCATCCCATTCTTTCCAGTGTGGCCATCTCTTCCCCTGGTCTTTCCAGCCTGTCCCTCTTCTCCCCCCCTCTCCATCTCCCTCTACCTGTCCCCTCCTTGCCTTCCCATTCCTTGGTCCCACCACATCTTCCTCACCCCTGCTGTGTCTGCCCCTCCTCTCTCTTCCTCAGCTCCTTTTCTCCCTTCCCTCCTGCATCTCCCTCTCTTTCCCCCAATCCCGCCTGGCAGAGCCTCCTCCAGGAAGGCAGGCTGATTAGCATTGCAAACACACAGAGGCCTCCTCAGACCGACATAAATCTTCATTTGTCAGTCATGAATATTTCACACCTGCCTCGGGAGGGATTTATTCAGCATGGAAGAGTGGGGAGGGGGAGAGGGGAACGTGGCACTGCAGCATAAGCTGGGGCAGCACCGGCAGGGATGGGGAAGAGCTCTGCCGCATGGGAACAGCACGCCTAGGGTCTCACCTTCACTCTTCTGGGTGCAGGAACCTAGCCCAGGCTACCCCCCTGAGCCTGTTCCTGGGGGAATAGAGCAGGTCAGCAACCAACCTCATTCCTCACCATCTGTGCTTTCCAGTGAGGTGAACTAAACCCCCGTTTTCCCTGCCAAGAGTCACCAACTGAGAAATAAAGCGTGAAAGGGGCTGGTCCTGGTTCTGACCCAGGGACCCACTTGGCCCTGGGAGAAGGCAGGGGTGAGGGGCTCTTGCCAAAGCCAAGCCATAGAGGGCTTAGAAACTTCAGGCAGTCTCTTGACGCTTTTTCTACCACAGAGGCCTTAAAGGTTTCATCATGCCCTGCCCTCTGCCAGGGACACCCATGGGAGAGGAGGGGTAGAACAGACCTAATCCAGAGCTCCCTGCAATCAATGAGAGGAAGGTGGTGGTGATTGCAACCAGCTCCACGTCAAGCTTTCACTGTATCAGAGGTATCCCTGCAGCTGAAGCACTCCTTGTTCCTGCAAGAATAGCCTTGCTTCTACGTTTGGGGAAAGAGCAACCAGGGCATGGGGATGGTAGTGACCATTTCTCTTATGAGATCTGTCTTGATGGGCCTCACTACTATTTCTAAATAATTAGGAGAAATGATGACCACTAGAAAGAGCAGGCCTTTGGTATACAACACATCCCCCTTCACGCACACGACCCTGAAAAGCAGCTGAGAGACCACATTTGGGGCATGGGGAGGGGGACACTGGAAAGAAAAAGGAATGTTTTTTATGGGGCTGATTGGGTTGGGTTCTCTTTGGGGTGTGTTCCCTCCTAAACTGGTAGGAGTCCCTCATAAAATCACATCAGGGATGAATGAAAGGAGCAGGGAAAACAGGGACAAGGACGGGAGAGACTTTGGGGGAGGAGGTTAAATTCCAACAAACTGGCACATACACAACAGGTGTTTGCTCAGAAAAATACAGTAAAATCGTCATGCAAATAGAACGTTAAATCTGCTTTCCTCCGACAGGGCTGGCATCACTTTGCGAGGCCTCGTCCCTGGGGAGGGAGCAGGACAAGGAAGAAGGGAGGAGGAAGGAAGGTAGGACACTTTGTTCCCCTTCCTTGCCCTCTTCCTCCCACAGAACAGTCCATCTTGTGCAAACTTCACCCACTGGTGTGGAGTGGGGGGCTACAGTTGGGAGAGAAATGGTTTGTCCTTCCTACCCAGCCTTACCCCCACCACAGGCAAAAGAAGGGCCTGATGATAGCTGTATCCCTGACCTTTCTTTTCTGCCTCTTTGGGGTGATGGGGGAGGGAGCAGAAAGCATTACAGGTTAACGCTCCCCCCAAAAGTATAGACTGAGCAGAACTGATTACAAGACCATACAGCAGAGAAGCACAGGGAGGGAAGAGGTGGGGAGAGGAACAGGACTCCATCCCCCCGTGCCTATCATCCCCCTTTTCCTGTCCAGTGCTGTGCCCCAGCCATTAGTCTTTCCTGCTTGGATGGTTGCCACACTGGAAGACCGCTGGGCCTGCTCCATGTCGTAGCTGGAGAGGTCTCTGCTGTGCCTAAGCATCTCTCACAGCATTTACCTGTCTTGATTTGCTGCATTGTCCCAACATGGAGGGACACCTGGCAGCAGTGATGTGACTTCCCTTCATCGTCCTGCACATACACACACGCACATACACACACGTGTGCACACACACCCCTTCCTCTGGGTTGGACTGGCTCTTACAGTGTGGAGTCAGTCCCATAAATACCTCTGGACTCAAGGCAAAACGATGCTTTGACTGTGGGGAAGCAGGCTGACAGTGAAGGAAGCTGAGGCAATGGGATCAGGACCTGGCTTAGGATTGTTACCATCAGCATCCCTACAAGGAAGGAATCCCACAGATCTTCACAGGTTTAGACCTTGGGGATCCCCCCTCTGGTTTTCACACACCAGGCTCTGCCTACTGCTGCTCCTCACTTACAGAAGATGAAGTCATGTCACCTGTGGCATAGAAACCAGCTCTCACAGCTGGCAGTGCTACTACCTTACAGATAATGGGCAGGTTCTCTGCAGGCAGCATGTAAATCCCTTCCAGAGAAGCTCCTACACCCTCATCCTTCTCCCAGGGCCCCCAAAAACACTGGGGCTTCTGAGGAGCGCCTCAAAAAGGAAATAGCCACTTAGGAAAGGCCAACACAACACAGGCCCTCACCCTCATCCTGATAGAGGTGAACGATTGTCAAGAATTGGGGTGTGCAGCTCATGGAGAGGAGGCCCACCGTGCTGCACAAAGATGCACTCAGCAGGCAGCACCCCTGTCTGACAAGAAAACTTTGGGGGAGATGGTGCCAGATTTGTGCTCTGTTGGGCTGCTCAGAAATGGGATGAAGTGGAGAGGGCAGCAGGCTCAATCCTAACTCTGCGGCAGATCTTCTATCCAAGGGACAGAGGTTGGGACCTAGCAAGTGAAACCGGGTTTTTGCCAAGACATTAAAGGATCCCTATGAAAAGTTTGTCACAGCTAACTGTACAGAGGTGGAGGATTTAGGACGTGATAAGTTGCTCTGACTCTCATGAGGGCCTCTAAGTGCTCAAAGGAGCACTGCCATCCAGAGGTTGGTATCCTTTTCTATCCCAGCACACACAGTGTGGCTGCACACACAAAGGGAGCTTCTCCTGGAGCCATCCCTCTTGGGCTACTCCCAGGCCCCATTCTCACATCCTTTTTGTTTCCTGTGCTCCTGCCTTCACCCTAGGCTGTCTCCTATCCACACCAGAGTGTCCACGGCCTATTCAGGAGGAAGCCACTTAGTGGCTTTTCTGTCAACCCAGTGAGGTGAGCAACTGAAATCCTATTCTTCACATCCACCTGCAAGTGAGGAGGACGGGTGATGCTCTTCTCACGCACACCCACCCACCTTACACTCCATGGTGCAAGTCAGTTGGGAAGAGCTGAAGAAGCTTCATGTAGAACTTGTTCTGCTCAGCTCCTCTCTAGGTCCCTTCCTCATACTAAGGGAGGCATGAACAGAGAATACCAACCTACTGCACAAGGGTAGCCTGAACATAGATGTGTATGGTGGGGAGGACCTCTGACTTGTGACACTCGTGGAGACATGGGAACCCTTTACACCTCTGAGAGACTGGACCTTCCTGCCTTTTCCTCCACCACTTCTTGAGGACCTGGCTTGCCATGCCGAAGAGCACATTCATACGCCTCCACCAACTGGCAGAAAACTGGCTCTGAGCAGGCCTGGAGAATGTCCATCACTCCAGAATTGCTGGTGTTCATCAGCAACAACATGGCAGGAGAAGGGAAGGAGGAAGAGCAGCAAGGGCACAGAGCCTGTTGTGTGGCAGGTCCTACCTCCCTTGGTCATTTGCATCTCATCTCCTTCCGAGGAGGAGGATGGAGGTTCGTGAAGTATCTAGACAGCAAGTGCAAGCCTAGGGAGCCCTAACAGTGAAGGGTAGGGAAGAGGAAAAGGAAAAGAAGCGAGAGAACTTCTTCCAACAAATCCCACCTATCTTGGAAGGGGACCAGAGGGAGAGAAAAGCCTCCACTGCCAAAGGAAATAGGGGAAAAAATAGTGATGGAAGATTTGGAAAAGTAGGTGTATCAGGTGGGCAGAGAAGCTTTCTAAACCAAAGTCCTCCCCTCCCACCCAAAAGAAAAATCAGCCCTCAAGAGGAACAGAAAGAGCAATAGTTCACAGCTGAGTTTCATGCCCAGTGAGTGTCCATCCCTGCCCTTCCCCTGCCACCCGCTGCCACCCCATCCCAGGCCATTCCCACCCACCCGCACTCCAGTGTTGTTACCACCATGTCAGAGCAGGACACTCCTCCCAACCATCTGCAGGCAGAACAACGGTCCCCATAACACAGTAGAGACAATTCGGCGTGTGTGTGTGTCTGTGTGTCTGTGTGTGTGAGAGTTTTCTGTTGTTGTTGTAAACTTTAAGAAACGATTTTGTCAGTTTTGTATTTGTCGGGAGTATTTTGTTGTTGGTTTATTTTTCACAGTCAAGTGGCATATTTTTTTTTCTGGTTGTTGGGGGGGGTCTTGTTTTGTATTGTTTCCTTGGAAAGAGCAAGGGAGAGTCACAGCTTCTGCTGAGCAGAGACTCCTTTCCAGTAATCCAGGATGTCATGCAGATCCTCGTCCTTGGCAAACTGAACTTTCTTCCTCAGGGCATGCCCAGCCGCCATGTAAACCTCCTCCCTGTGGTGCTTCTTGTAAGGCCGGAATCGCTCCCAGATCTTGTGGGTGCTCTCTGATGAGTACTCAGGGCTGGAGGAGTAGCCCGAGAAGTAGTGTCTGGGGGAGAGCTGGGAATACGTGGAGTCTCGCTTGGACCGGGAGAGTGGCTTGAGGAATGACACCCGCTGGCTTAAGGTGTCAGCACTTTCCTCATAGTACAGGGCCGGGAAGGAGTGACGGTGCTCACTGCAATGGTAAGAAGGCTTGACCTCCAAGTGGTGGATGGTGCCCGGAGACACCAAGGGAAGACGATCCAAAGGGCTGTTGAGTGGGCTGCCCTTCTCAATGTATTTGGAGTCAGACTTGCTGAGTGGTGGGTGGTCAGGCACATCCAAGCTGAAGACCTTGGCGCTCTTGATGGAGCCACTAGAGGAGACACTGCAGGTCTTTCTGGCCACCGCAGCATCAGCACTGAGCTGGCGCTGCAGAGGGTGGTGGGAGCTTTCCTTGTAAGGTGGGGAAAGAAAGCTGGGCCGCTCTAGCCCACCCGAGGAACTGGCTGGGATGGACTGGCACTCAAAGGCCATGTCTGAGTCAACACCAGTCCCACCACCCAGGAAGGAGGCTGTGTCCAGCTTGAGGGCATCAATGCAGTTGTTGATGATCTGGTTGACCTTGTCTACCTCCTTGGCTATAGTAGAGATCTCAGCAGCTGAGCCTTGCCCATTGTCAAGCTCCCTCAGGTCCTCATCCCGCTGGGTTCGTTCCAGCCCATCCCCACCACCAGTCCGCACCTCAATGTAGTTACCTTTAGTGGTGACTTTAGGAGTCTCCATCCCAGCCTCCATTGACTTTGATGGGGGCAACTTCTCCCCAATCATGGAAGGGATGGAGGACATCCGTGTGACAGGGATGACTGGTGGCTCACCCAGCTTCTGGGAAGGATGGACCATGGTACTGGTGTCAATATCTGATCCATAACGCATTTCCAGGATGGTCTTTTTGACGTTGAGAGACTTCTGTTTCTCCTCCTGCATCCTCCGCTTCCGCAGGCAGTAGTACACCACTCCCAGGACAATGACCATCCCAAAGAGGCAACCCAGCGTGGTCATGATATAGTGGGTGGTGGTTGAAGTACTGGAAATAGGGTCCTCCCTGCCTTTGCTCCGGGTTGCAAAAGTCAGGCAAGTGTGGTTGTAGCGCCTGTTGTTGCGGATGGAGGCCACACAGAAAGTGTAATCAGTGTGGGCCTTCAACTTATTGACAGTGACATATTCCTTCTTGCTCTTCAGTGTTGCTATGTCAGAAACGTAGCTGTTGTTGTATTGGACCAGCACATACATCTTACTGTAGGGCATGGGGATGGTTACCATCAGGATGGCTGAGGTGATGGTGACATCATGGAGCTTGATACTGGGACTGAAGGAGGAATCAGTGGTGGAGGATGCTGGAGGCTTGACTGAGAGGAAGTCCCCAGGGCTGATGGCTGAGCCCTCATCCAGGTCTCGCTGGGAGTCAGGGGTATAAGGGGTGGGGTTGACCCTGGAGAGGGAGGGGATGGTGCCACCTCTGCACATGGACTGGAAGATGGTGATGGCATTGCGATTGTGGTGAGGCCGAGGTACCAGGAGTGGGTACCCAGCAAACTCCCGTGGAGTCTCACACTGGAGCCGGTCATAGTTCTTGGTGACATTGTTGAAGAGTGCCAGCCAGTTAAGAAAGCTGTAGAGGCTACAGTCGCAGTTGAAGGGGTTGCCGGCCAGCTCACACACCATCAAATTGCTCAAGCTGGTGAAAGTGTTCCCCTCCAGGCGGCTGAGACGGTTAGATGACAGGTCAATGCTAATCAAGCTGGGGCACTCAGAGAAGGCAGTAGGGGTGACCAGCTCAATTAGGTTGTGCTGCACAAAGAGGAACTGGAGACGGGCCATGCCCCGCAACATGCCCTCTGTCAGGTTGGTGAGTTTGTTGTAGCCCAGCTGTAAGACCTGGAGGTTTGACTGGCCCATGAAAGCCCCATCCTCGATATAGGAGATCTCATTCTTGGTCAGGTTCAAATCAGTCAGGTTGCCAAAGCGGTTGAGGGAGGAGTACAGCACCACTTTGAGCTTATTCTCGTTCAGACGCAAGTCATGCACCGTGCTGTTGATATGCTGGGGGATGGTCTCATATGGGGGCTGGTTCTGGCTGCAGATGGCCAGCCACACATAACCTTTGTCCCCCTCGATCAGCCAGCAGTCACCTCGCACAGTGCCAGGGGAAAACAAGCAGAGCAGGGCAGCTGCCCACAACCCCAGGCACATCATGGTTTGCAGTGGTGCCCTCATCAGGACGGAAAAAAAAAAAACACAAAAAACAACCCCAAATCTCAGGACCACAGTTTCCTTTCCACAAAAGGAAACTAAGGGGCAGAGGGAAGAGAAAGGGGCAGTAACTGGGGTTTAGCAATGGAAGGGCATAAGCACCCCAGTCCTATTGGGTGTCGTCACCATTATTTCTTCTTGCCCTCTGGGTCAAGCCAGGAGCATGGAGCAGAGGCAACATGTGGAATCTGCTTCCAGCACACCCAAAAGCTATGAATGTGGATGATTGGTCTGGAAGGGAACTACCTTGTGCTTCTTTTCTAAACAAAAATTCAGACCGAGGATAACAAATCTTCTTTGATGCTCATGAGCGACTTGCCCACCTTTTCCACTTTTCTCCCTCCCACCCCATACCCACACTGAACCCACCCCAAAACAAACCCAAGTCCTCCCCTCCTCTAGTCTTCCCCCGCCCCTCCACGGTGTGATTTGGAAGAACAAGGCAGGGCTGCCTCCTCTGTCGCTCACGCTCCCTCGGTTCCTCTTCCTTCTCTTCCTTCTCTCCCAGGTTCCCTCTGAGAAGCTTCAGAGCTTCAGATCAAACATGTCGAAAACAAAAATAGAGAGAGGGAAAGAGCAAGTGCGCATGAGAGAGATCCATCTGTCACTGGAATCTGGAAAAGAAAGCACACAGGAGACAAGAAGAGGCATCAGTCGGAGGGGTCTTTGAGATAAGAGCATAGATAGCAAAGTTTCATGAGAAGAGGGAGATGAGGAAGAGACAGCATTATGGGGGGTGCAAGCAAGCGAGGTGTGGTACTGATAAGCCTTTGAGAAGGGAACCCTCATGACATACAATCTTGTATCAGGAGTATGCAGAAGGGTACCCAGGCTCCCTTAAGTAACGTGATCACAGCCAGGGACCTGGGGAAAGGCAGCAGCATGGGGGTAGAAAGGGAAGGGGAGGGAAGGTGAGAAACATAAGGCTGTTATTGCGGACGGATCAAAACTCCTAATGTAAACAAAGGCAAGCCCCAAGCACAAGCAAAGCCATGGATTTTCAGCTGACTGAAAATGATGTACACAGAATGCATGAAGCAGGGAAAATGCAGACAAGCCTCCCCCCCTGAAAAAAAACACCACTTTTTTGTTTCCTTCCTTCCTTGATGCAAGAGGGATAAATAATTCAAGCCACGTGTAACCACTTGTGCTCTAAAAATTGTTCCTGCCTCTTGGTGCAGGGACAAGGCTGTTGAGGTGAGCCAGCCTGGCTTGAGCATGCTGGGGGTGGGCAGGGTGTAGGCAGTGTGTCAAATACCAGCCTCCAGTCTCTCACCCAGCAGTGCCAGCGGTCCTGAGCTGGAGCACATCACCCACCTACCCCCCACCAAAGAGAGGTGCACAGCTTCCACCTTCCTACTTTGCCACCTCTCCTTGGGGGCTATGAACACTGCCCCTTTCTGGGAAAGGACACCTTGCAGGAATCAGTGGCAAAGTGACATTTGCTTCAATGTATTTCTGGGCCCTGGGCAAGCTCCTAGTTCTGACTGGGAAGGGCAGCATGGAGCACCCTTCCCTCTGGCTACAGCTTTCAACCCTTCTCCCATTGTGCTGAGACAGGAGCCTGGCAGGGGTGTCCTCAGGCAGCGCAGAGGAAATAATTTCATACAGCATATAAAACATGTGGGCACTGTGCTCTCTTTTTTTTTTTTTTTAATTTTGAGGAGAAAGAAAACAACAAAAAACAGAGAAAAGGATTCTTAGTTAATGAAACATAAAGATCCCCTCTTACGCCTTTTATTTTGGGGGGAGGCTGCTCACTAAAGATACCGCTGAAGCTTTTGCTGCAAAAGCTGAACCAATTTCTAGCACAGAGACACAAAGGGCAGAAATAAAATGAAGGAAGATAAATGGAGGAGGAGTGAATCCTTGAGGAACAAGGCTTACATCTGTGGAGAAATCTGAGCTGATTTGGGTCTGTGGAATTACCAGGCCAGCTGGATTAAAGGATCAGAGATAGTGTCACAGAGAAACACTTAGATATTCAATAATCCAAAAAATAAAGCCAAGATGGAGAAGGGGAGGGGGAGAAGAGCTAGACCAATGGAAAAGACGGAGAGAAAGCCTCTGTTCCCCACAGTTCATCATCCGAGGCCGCCAAACTCATGTCATTTATGGTTGTCATATGATGGCCTCCAGCTGCTGCCTCAGCTTTGCATCAGCCAGCACTGAAGCAGAAGTCAGAGATTTTTACAGTCTGTTGCTTTGTTTCTCAGCCTTATAATCCAATGAGAAATAATTTCCTGACACTGTCTCCTCAGATGCATCAGATAGGAGGCACATCTGGCTCTCCACAGGTTGGGACCCACAGGCCTCTGATATTCCCCAGTGTCAGTCCCCTGCCTTGTCCCATTTTTTCTGGAGGTGACTCCATGCAGAGATACAGCCAATCCCCCACACTATCTCTGTCCCTTTACCTTCCTCTCTAATGCTCCTTCACTTTGCCCAGTCTCTTCCACTGAACAAAAGAGTGGCAGATACTATCATGCTTTTTGCACATTGGTCCTCAAAGTATGTCGACCCCAGGAGAGGCCAGGGGCAGCCCCTGAGCAAGCAGTGAAAAGCTTAGCCTGGATTTCAGCTAGCACCCTTCTCTGAGCATTATGCTTTGGCCTGTCTGTCTCACCTCACCAAATACCCTGCACAATATCCGACTCCATACAGGAACATCCCAGCCCCCTTGCTCTGACCCCTTCTGGTAGGGCAGGCTGCTCCAAATGCTGTGCTGAAGTCATCATTGCCTGCTGTAGCTTGCTCATGGTGCACAGGGAGAAACTCTGAGGCCAGGACCACATTCCTCTGCAGCAGCCCCAGTAATCGCTGAGAGCCACCCCATCCCACTCAGGGAGCTGCACTCAGGAAGCACAGAGAAGGCTTGGAAGGGGAGATGTCCTAGCAGCCTGGAAAGGAAAGAGGTGGCTGGGTTAGGGGGTGGATGGAAATGAAGGTGGTGTTTATCCTTGCTATGTGTCAAAAACAAGGGCACCATGCAGAGAAGATCTGCTTCCTGTCTACCTCCCACCTTGTCTGTGTAACCTTGCCTCAGCCACAGGCCAAAGGAAGGGCCAAGCCATTCCTCAAGCCAAATTCTTTGGTCCCCTTGGGTCCCCAAGGTGACTACGTACAAGAAGTACACAGACCCTGCCATTCTTCCCCCAACAGCTCCTGTCTCCCTGCTATTGCACTGGTCTCAAGGGCCCCGAGGCCAGCCCAGTCTATGGCCTCCTCCACCCCTGCCCATGGCCCAGGACCCCATTTCAGCTCAGCCTAGTGCTGTCAGTCCCTGCCGCAGCAATGCCGTAGGAGTGCTGGTCTCCAGCTCCACCACAGCCATGCCCTGCCCTTTAGGGAGCAGCTGCTCCCTGGCACTGGCAATTCACAGGCAAGGGGAGGCCAGGGATGGGGGTCAGCACCATGCCCTCCCTCAACTGTCTAGAGCCAAATGAACATAAATCACATGATAGCGTTGGAGTCCACCAACACAAGGAAGCAACACTCTGTCCTTTCTGCTAGCCTGAAAGGTGCTGACAGTGGAGTTGGCTGTTTCCCTCCCTTGCTTCTCAGGCAACAGAGCAAGAAGACACAGGGATGGAGGGTGGGCAGGGAGAGCAAGGGCAAGCAACTCCAGCCCAGAGGAGAGCTGAAGAAGGGGGACACACGAATTGTGGAGAGCCTGGTTTGGAGGGAGGCTGTGGTTACGGGTGAGGGGAAAAGCTGGGAGATGGGATCTGTTTTATAGGGCAGGTGCAAGGTCACCACCCCCATGTGCTGGGCCTACCCAGCTGTAGGCTTCCAACACTCTTCAGTGTAACCCAAGATGGCTCTTACAACATGCCCTTGGCCCCTGGCCATCCTCACGTATGCAAGAGCATTAGGGAACAGTAATGGCATTGTGCCCATGAATGGCTGTACCCTCCTGGGCTGGCACAAAGTCAACCCATCAGCTCCAAGGTCCCAATGATTTCCCTCTGGCTTATTCCCTACTAATGGATGCCTCAATGTTATTGGCATTTCTTTGCACCAGAGTGTTTGGAGAAGAGCAGAAGCCCACAGGGATGATTCCCCTGTTCAGAGGGGAGAGCAGGGAGGGCAAAATGGAGGGAGGAGAGCCCCAAATCTGAGTCAGGAGCTGGATGTCCTGATAGCCACAGACAACCCTTTCGCTCGGGGATCAAAGGGGGGTGACACAGGAGTACAGTCACTAGTTAGATGGCCAGGTATAAGGGCAGGTTAAAATACAACCACTGAAAGTGTGGACAGGCATGATATGAGGGACAGAGACAAGCTGGGGGCTGAGGGAGTGGAAGGACCACGACTGAGAGAAGATACAAGGTCTAGGGGCCACGGTGTAAAAAGGCAACCAGAAAAGTCACATACAGCAGCAATTTGGGCCTGAAATTCTGACCTTGTAAACCTTGTCCTCCTGGGTCCCAGTGCACTGGAAAAGCCAGCACTTAATTCTACCATTGCTTAAACGGTGCTACGAGCCTCCCATTAGAAATGCATGCATTAAAAACCTGCCAAACACTCTTGGCTCCTCTGGGGACACCCCGAAACCAGGCCAAAGCTCCTGCTGCTTTCTTAACGCCTTGTGCAGCAGCTAGGCATCAGCCTTCTTCCCAGCTCAGTGCACTGCCTGCTCCTGGTGGGCCTCAGGGCACAAACACCATCTCCAAGGGGCTCTGCCTCCTCGCTCTTGGCTTCAAGGTCCTTCCAGGATTTCTCTAACCACTTTCCGAAAAAGGGGCCTTTCCCAGGGGCGCCTGGTACTGGGAGTTAGTGCCTTACTTGAAGGCACTCTCCACACCTGCTGGATAGTTTCTGTAATACACACTGGTCAGAGCATCACTGCAGCTGCTTCAAATCACCACCCAGAGATGGTCCCTGCTTTTGCCCCTGGCTATAGTGAAAGGACAGTGCCGTGGGAGAAGCTTGCAGCATGGGTGTGGCACATACACAACAGCAGCACCTTCCCTCTCAGCCCTGTTACTTCCAGGGATGCTTACTGCAGGAGTTACTATCAAGTCATGCAGCAAAGAACCTGTGGCTGTGCCCAGAGGTGCTCCAGAAGCCCTGAGAAGTTTGGGACCAAGAGAAGAGGGAGCAGGAAGCCTGATGACCTGTGGATTTGTGACATGGAAGACATTTGTGTGTGTGAGAGAGAGAGAGAGAGAGAGAATGTCTTCTACTGCAGCTTCTCTGATGTCCACCAAGGGTTGAGCTCACACAGCACTCTTTCCTTTAATGGGGCTCTGTGAAGGTTTCTCTCTCACTTTCTCTCTTCTCTAATTTATCCCCCTATTTTCATGAAACACATAAGATCTCAGCATCTCTGAGATCCATCCCAATGTTACATTTGTTTGAAATTGGCCCTGTAGCTTCAAAAATCTAGAGGACAGAGGAGCTGGCTTAGGCAGAAACATAAAAAGAAAAAAAAAGCATAGAGCCACCCTAGAAAGTCATGCAACAAAAGGTGTTTTCATGTGACTAACCAGACAAAGCCTTCATCCATTACAGGGGCTGAACTGGTATCAGTGGGTCCTGCTGAAGAGTGGCCGCTCAACGTTAGAGGCTCTGTGAGTTCTGGCAGAGTGCTACCGCAAGAGAAATCTCGTGGTTCAACTCTGGGCAGGTTCATTTCACCATATATAAATCCACAGTGTGTGCTGGGAGAAAAGTCATCCCTCTAAAAGCTGGGCTGGCCCTGCCATGGCTGGGGAGGAAGCTCGCAGCTCCCAAACTCCAGCTATCCCTGACACAAGGAAGCCCAATGCACTAGGATCCCAGCAGGACACTGCGGTGAGGAAGCCCACAAAACCACACAGGATCTCAGCTGCTTCTCACAGCTCACTGCTGCAAGGATGCTTGCAGCGCTGGAATTCCAGCCAGCAACGATGGGGCCCTGCACAGAGGAAGGGCAGAGGGCTTGAGATACAAGCTGTAGGACTACCCCAAGGACATGCTGCTCTGCAGTCCTGCCCTTTGGCCAGTTCAGGGCATGGGAAGAGTTCAGGTGTTAACCTGAAGTTGCCGTCTGCCATACACATGCACCCAGGCTCAAGCAAATGCACAGCCATTGACTCCAAACCTTTGCTGGGCCAAACAGCTTAAGGACCAACCATGAAAAAAACCAACACAATGCTGTATATAAAACCCCTGCTCTCCCATTGCACCTCCCCAATAGCGATTAGATGCCTAATTTGTTAGGCAGCAAGAAAGAGAGAATGGGAAAGCTCAGGGGAGAAAAATGAAGCAGCTCAGAAGCGTGAAAGAAAAGAGAGAGCTTTAGAAGCGTAAATCTTATTTTAGAGTGATAAATATTGGCAGAAAGGTCTTTCATATGCCAGTGGTTCCCTGGCAGGCCAGAGATCCACCTTTGTTTTCCAAAGTGAAATGGTTACCTTTTATATTAATGTGATTATTGAGGATTAAGGGGGATTTGCATCAAGCTAGCTCCACCCAGACAGCCCGCAGCAGCAGTCCACGGGAGTGTGTGCATGGGGGTAGGCTTGGGGTAGCCTTCTCCAAGTAGAAGAGGATATCAAGAGATTACATGTTCCATAAAAAATAATAGCAGCAATAAAGCCACCTTCATTGCTCTCCCTCCAGGGCAGAGGGGGGCCTGGGAAACATCACTCCCCTTGGTGTCATCCCATGAGCCCAGACATGATGCAGTGGAAAGGCTTAGAAATAATTCCTGTTGGCAATGGGGAGGGAGCATGGGGTCTGTGTGACTATCTGTAGGGACCTGCCATAGGGAGTGCAACAGCAAGACTGGCTCAGCTGGTGCACGTGCATGGGTGTGCATGGGTGTGAGTCACTGTAGAGAAAGGGGTGGCAGTGTCGGCTCCGGGGGTGCAAGGCGGAGGGGAAGTATATGCAGAGGAGTTGCTATAGGTGATGGGGTGGTTGTGCGGGCCGGGTGTGTATGTGTGTTAATCACTCTGTGAAGCAGAGAATGAGTGCTGACTCCTGAGGGGGAGGAATTGCCATGGGGAACCAGGCAAAGCGCTGGTTGTGAGTGTATGTGTGTGTGCATGTGTGTTTCCATGAAGCAGTCACTGTGGAGAAAGGGGTGGGAGTGTTGGCTGTGTGTGGGGTGCCGTAGGGAATGGGGTGGGAGCGCGGGCTGCGCGTGGGTGTGTGTGGATCACGGGAGACGACCATGGTTGTGCGAGTGTGTGTACGGGAGAAGGGCTGTAGGAAAAGGGGTGGGAGCACTCCTTCTGTTTGTGTCCCCCGACATGAATCACTGTAGGGAGCAGGGTGTGAGGGCTGGCTCTGTGCATGTGCGCGTGGGAAGGAGTCGCTGTAGGGGACAGGGAATGACCTCTGCTCTCTGCAAGCTGTCGGGGGGGAAAGGGACAGGAGTGGCAGCTCTGCATAAGTGTGCATGCGAGCTGCTGCAGGTAACAGGCCAGGAGTGGGCGCTCTGGGTGCACGGGAGGGAGCTGCTGTAGGGAGCAGGGTGGGAGCACTGGTTCTGTTTGTGTGCGGGGCATTGCTACAGGGGAGGGCAGCATGTCCGGCATGATGCCAGGAGAAAGTCTTGGGCTGTATGTGATGTCACTGCGAAGACCTCCATCCCCTCAGGGTCACTGTAATGCCTCTGCTGTCCTGTGCTGGCTTTGCTGCCCTATTTCCTACAACAGCAGCTTCTGGCTTTCACCAGACTGGCTGTGAACGGCAGGTCCACAAGCTATTTGAGAGACGCCCTCACTCAAACCACGCATACCTCCAGTATTTCTGGATGCTAAATACATCCCCAGCAACCCATCTGTGCCAGTTTGGAGTGCCTCCAAACATGCTACCCTGCAGGTAGGGCAGGGAAGGGGCACGGAGGGTGTTAGTCCTTGCGTTACAGCTCACTACTGTCTCTTGCTGGAGGGACTCAGAGCCTAAGGAATTACATAGGTCCTAGGCTGGCTGAAGGTAGCAATCACTTCACAAGGTGCACTGGCGGCCAGTTGTCCTGTGGAGGACACCTCCAGGCCTGCAAACTCCTGTGCGCCACAAGCACTGGCATTCCAGCATCCTTCAACGTGCTCTCGCCTTCCAGCCAACCTTCCCCTGGGCGGCCATCTGAGAGAGGTTCCCTCGCCAGCAGTGAGACCTCTCTCCAAGTAGGTACAAGCAGCCACCCCAGTACAACTCCAGCATGAAAACTCCAGAGGTCAAGCCACCATTCCAGTGAGAGGAAGGGGCTGCCCTTGTGTGGCCTTCCCAGCCAGGGTGTCTCTGACAGTCATGTGTCGTTACCCCAAGTCATTAGTCTGCAAGATGCCAAAAGACAGGGCAGCTCCTGTGGCTCAGGTTTCCCGCAAATGGAGAGTCAACCAGAAGCAGAAGCTGTTACAGATGGTGGCTCAAATACAGCAGATGCAGTCCTGATCTGGTGTGGGGCAGAAGCAGAGGAAAGGTGTGGGGGGACATGGAGAAGCTTTCAGGTGATCCAAGAGTGAAATGCTGTGGCAGCACAGGCTAATGTGGACACTTCAAACCCTCCAAGCTCTTCCTCTGGTCAATGTGTGCCTGGATTCAGCAAGAGGAGTCGCCCTACACCGGACAGGACCTTATGTTTCCACATGGCTGCTTCCACCTTCCCTCCATCCTCCATCCTCCACCCCCAGGCAATGGCACACCTCAGCCCCGCTGGGGAGGAACCCTCCTCCCGGCCAGCTCGCCCACCTATATTTCAAGCTAACATCTGACATGCATTTTGACACAGCCGTGCCTCCCCTCTCTTTTCCCTACTACCTTGCCTTGTTTAGAGCCTGTTTTTTTCTTCCATTGCCAAAACACAATGACTGTTATAATTAACAGATTATCTCAGTGCGACAGCTGCAGTCCTTTGAAAATTAGGTTGAATAACAGGATCCTGCCGTATGGTAATTTCTTTTCATCTCTCAAATATTTTCTCTCTCTCACTCTTGTTTCTACCTCATTTCTTTTTTCCTTTCTTTCTTTTCTCTCTCCCCCCCTCCTACCTTTCACCAGCTCCCTGACTGCATGAGTGGTATCTTTGGGGTGAGACAGGCTGAAGGACTCTCTCTACCTTCATCAGCTGTTTTCATTCCTCTTCTTTAACTACCACACCTCGCAGAGAGGCAGTGTTTGCAAGTAGGATCATAAACATGTCAGGAGAAAATGTGCCCACCAGAGGCCATGATCAGGAGCCCTCTCTGAAGCCCCACTGGCTCAGAAAGGCAGCCCAGGGAATTGCATGGGAAGGGGAGAAACTGGGATGCAGTAGCCTGAACCACTGCCTGCAACTTTCCCACGGGGAGCTGAGTGCAGCGGTGTGGCTGAGTGGTTTGTACTGAGCTAGCCAGGGTGCTCTACCCACCCACCTACCCGTCCGCCTTCTTGCTGACTCAGTATCTGCCCCTGACTCACCATTTGCTCACTGAATGGGGACTGGCAGTACTTATACGGCATCCTTCCCTCTCGCTAAGGCAATAGCTCTGCCACTTACCACCCCCTCTCCCCATTATCCACCTACATCTGTCTCTCTACCGACTCAATCAACCCAAGCCAGTCAAAAAAGCAGCTTGCTGGAAATTCGGGGTTTCAAAACCAAAATAAGAACTGGTGCTGCTCCCAGCTGGACCCAAACTAAAGGCTCTGGAAATCTCCTCCTCCAGGACTGGAGATCCCCTGGGCCCTGCTGCAAACTGTCCAATTCACTAAGTGGCTGGACTCCTCTGCCTCCGCTTGGGCAGACGTGCTAGCACACAGCATTTCAGTCTGCGAGGATGACCAGCCAGATATGTGGGACGGGTCTGTTGGGATGGCGCCCTGGATTTGGCAACTGAAAGGTTTCAAGTTCAACATGTTCTGGACTCAAGAAATCTGCAACTTTGTCATCGACTGTACCAGGAGCATTAGTTAATTATCCTCGATACCTGGCTTGAACTCATGCAAAATGCCTTGATCCTGCACTGCTCATTTCAACCATGTCCATAATCTATACAACATTGTCTGTTACAATTAAACACTGCTTCTTCCTCTTGAAAAACAGGTCAGTATTCCTCCACACCACTCATCCCTCGTGGCCTAACCCACCTCTGCAGAGGCTAGCTCCAGCTGAGTCCTGGGCCTCCGCCTGCCTCCTCAGCACAGCCATTTCCTCTCCTCCCATGGAGTTCCACCTCATTTCTTTCTTTAATCCCGACTCAGTAGAACAGAAACACTTTGTCACCATTATTCTGCCAAAAGCCAAGTAGAGTCTTTTAACAAACACTCATCTGTTCCATTGTATTTCAGCAGTCTCCAGTAATGTTCCTCCTCGTTGTCCATGATCTCTCTCTTTTCATCCTTTGCCACCCTCACCCTGCATTCTCCCTGTGCCTTCATTCCAGGCCCTGTGTTGTCTCGTGGCACTTACACCACATCTCCTCATTCATTCACTGTCACTTATCCAAATGCTACCTTCACTTATTAATTCTCCTTTTTTCTAGTAGCATCCCTCCTCTGAGTGCTTTGTACAGTTCTACTTACGTATCCAATAATAGTATTTTCCCAATGAGTGAGTCATATACCCCTTTGCTGACATTTAGAATTCTCCTTGTTCTTTGAAACACGTTTATTCATTCCCCCTCTCTACAATTATATATGTCTACTCATGGTGTTGCATTTCCTACAGCAGCCGTGCAGCAAACAGATGATCCATGCAAATAACCCAACAAAATAATTGTCTCTGCTGGTATCTTGTCATCCTCCATTTTAATTATGTCGGCCAAAGCTAATCCAAGCTATGAAGCAATCAAAAATAGGGGACAACTTAACTTAAAAACCACCTCACCCCTTCCTTTGCTCTTGATGAGTCCAGATTTCAATCTTTTTTTTCCCACCTATTCGTTGCTCTGCCTCTTTTGATGCTGTTAGTAGCAGAGTACATGGAGGCTGCAATTGATATTGGGCCTCTGGTTTCCTAGGTGCTGTAAATATGTTCAGGGAGAAACAAACTTTGCTCCAGGCTGTTTCCAAGCCGAAAGGACAGAAAAAAGGAGTATCACTCAGCTAATAGGGGCATGTAAATGTCTTACCCACTAACCCCGGTAATATACTCTCCATGACCAGCAAGTGATGCCACATCCCCCTAAGTCTCTCTCCAGAGGCTTCATCAGGTAGCTCTAGCAAGTAATTCATCTGGCAGTCCCTCCTCATTCCTCACCGTAGCCCTTACTCCTTCCCCCACACTGTTCTTTGCTTCTCTTCCAGTCCTTAGTCACCCTTGCATATGCCATATTTTATTTATTCCTTACTACTCCTCTTAATCTGCATAGGCCAAACCCTAAGCTCTGTAGTCACCCTGACTCATTTCCTACCCAGGAAAAGCAACGATTTGAATCAGTGGGAAAGCCTATGATGTCAATCTGGACAGAGACTGATACTGCACGGGGACTCCTGCATGATTATTTCTTGTTCCCTTCTCACTCATTCAGGTCTCCATTTAGCAGGTCTCCATTTAGCAACATACTTAAGCATGCACCCAACTGTAAACCTATGCAAGCCCCATTCAGCTTCTCAATTGCTTTCTTCTGCAACATCTGTGTTGATGGTTCCCACATCTTCCAAACACAACAGATTCTCCTTCTGTGCTTCCTCTTCCTAGCCTCTTTGTTACCCACCCACCAACATCCTTTCTCTCACTTTGAGAAATTCAGACTTTTCCTTTTTTTCCCTTTGCTTGTTTGGATTTTCTTATTTTCACTGCTGCCCGGGGACTCCAGCTTGCAATTTCACCTCCGTTTTCCTGAGATTGCTATGTTGAATAAAACACTGACTTCCCCCTCTGCTCTCCAGTATTCTGAAATATCGAATTGGGCCATTGAGGAGAAAAGCTATTGGCCAGGACTGCTGTCTCTGATACTGAAACAGAGCTGGCAGTAATATTTACAGGCTACTCTGAAAGCTCCAGGGATGGCTTGTGGCCAAAAATGATAATATCCACCCCCTCTTTTTTTTAATGATGTCTTCCTATGACTCAGTCTGGTCCATAAGTCAAAATGAGATTTTTTTTCTTAACCATCCTCCCTTTAAGCAATGAGAACAAGATCCTAAGAACAGAACACCGTAGCATCACGGACAGGATGGGTTACGTCACGAGTAATGCAACTTGGGGTGTCCTTGGTGGCTTTAAAAGAAGCAGAACAAAAGGCACATGTCCTCTTTCCAGAGAAATGAGTTTTGGTGGAGCTAAACTGGCAATTGCCTGAGTTTTCTAAACTTAGTTTTATCTGTAAGCAAAGCAAGAAACACGTGGGAAGCAGAGACACCATGACCTCAGGGGCTCATGACTTCCTGGGCTCAGCAAGGAGTTACCGTGCCCTTTATTATCCACCATTGTACGGAGGCAGAGTCCTGAATAAAGGGGACGGTGTAGGGAGAACTGTGACAGCTGTTTCAAAGTGGGACTGTGGCGTACCAACGCAGCCTGCCCACACACTCTTACCTCTGCCTCCAGCTATACAGTCTGCAGCAACAAACAGCCATTCAAACGGTTAATAAACGAGCAGTTCAGCCAGAGACCACTTAATTTGCTCCTTGCCTTCTTTGTCTGCCGGTGGCAGGGAAAAATGCATGTTTGGAAATTGGCAGTGTTGTGTATAGCATTACCAGGCTGGAGTTATACTGACTGCTACAGGGGGAAAAAAAAAAAAAAAACAACAGGAGAAGAGGGGAGAAGGCTGAGAGCTGGGGAAAAGAAAGGTGGAGTGGGAGCCGGGGAGAGCCAGGCAAGGAAAAAGGGAGAGGAATGAGACGGTATTGTATCCAAGACTAGATACTGTGATGATGGGGACATTAAGAATATGACAGATAGGCAGGAAAGGAAGGCAAACAGACAGAGGCAGGCACAGAGAGACAGAGATGAAGGAGGGAGGGAGAAGGAAGAGGGAGAGGCAGAATTAATTTGGGAGGAATATACTGAAAACATAATCTTCTCAACGGGAAAAAAAAAGAGAGAATTAAACAAACAGCGACAGGAAACTGGGAAAGAATAACTTTTTTTTTATGAGCTTGTTAACATTTGTGAAGTTAAGTAACCCTAAATTTATGCCATTAATTTGCATGTATTACGTTTTTTTTCTCCGCTGCCAGTTTATAGTCTCTGTGAAACCTTTAAAAAATGGCTTTTCTCCTCCTTTTCCCTTCGCTTGTGTTAATTAAGGCTTGTGATATATGTATATTTTTAGACTGCTGCTGTTCTCTAGCATTTAATCATCAAATGGCCCTTTTTGCCTTTTCTTTGGGCTGCTCCTGCTTCTTCTCCTCCTCTCTACAGAAACATGAGGAGGCCTGTGGGTCCACCCATCCACACTGATCTGTAAGCATGCCTAGAGCCAGGCTAGGCTCCTACCAACCATCTCCTGGTGAAACAAGGCGGCTGTCACAACAGGGAGATGTGGGGAGGATCTTCAGCCGCTGAAGAGTTAACAGCTCCAATCAACTCGGGCAATCACATTGCCATGATGAAGTACACTGTATTTACACATTAGCAATTACTGGGGAGCCTTAAAACTGGATTCTCAGGGGAAATCCAGCCAAAGAACACAGATTCCTAATGTAGGTTTGTGGCCAGAGCTGGGGGAAGCACAACTGATGGAGACACTATAATCGCCTGCTGGCAGAAAAGGGGATGCAGGTTGTTCTCCAGGGCTTTCGTAGCACCTAGAAATCTCCAGGCTAGGACGTGCATAGAAAGTGCTGCTGTAGAAAATGCAAGTCCAGCTTCTTCCCTCCATCCAGAGGACTGCCCCACACCCGTTCCAGAGACAGCTGGCCCTCCTCTCCTTCCAAGGACTCTTCTTTCTGGGCAGACAGATCTCTCTCCTAAGCACATCGCCGACTTTGGAAGTGCCCAAGGCCAACACAAAGCGTAGCTGGTGGAGCCCTTTTGGCAGCTGTCCCAGCGAGCATATTTCTGAGCTCAGCTGGACAGGAGCCTTGGTCCTAAATGTGCTTTGATTGCTTTGCTCTTCTCTAAAGGCTCTGTATCTCCCAGCTGTAAGCAGAGTTTGCTGAAGCAAGAAGCAGGTTGCTAAGCCTGGTTTGGATGTTGTTTGGTCTCTGGTGGAGCTGACGGGACTCGTCTTGTTAAAAGCCAGCTGAGCTGAGACCACAAACACTGAACATTGATTCAGACCTAAACACCCGCCATGGGAGACACAGCAACTTGAGCAGGGAATAAAGCGATTGCTGGTCACAGAAAAGATGGTGTTCCCTTGTCCCCTCTGGAGGAAGCTTGTGATCTCCTTGGGGCTCTGACAGGCATATGACAGGTCTCTGAAGGGTCTCTGCTGAACTGGAGTTGGGAAGGAGAGGTAGGGGAGACAGACCAGGCTTTCCGCACTGTCACTATTATTTTGTCATATGGGGGTGTTGAGCACCAGAGAGGATATTCTGATTTACTCCCTGGCTTACCGTTGCTGTGGCAACGGGAGAAATACAGGCCAAACCAGGCTGCATCTGCAATGTGGTGGTAATAGGGAGATTGGGTTCCCATGTGTTTGTTTGTTTGTTTGTTTGTTTGTTCAGCTGTTTGCAGGAGCCACATGGTAAAAAAGCACTGTCGTGTTGAAAAGGGAATGGGGTCCAAACTGTACCCAGACAAATACACCCTCCTTTCATGCAACAGCAAAACAGTCATGCATGCAGTCATATTCATAGCACACAGCCTGAGGAACACCAGCACATACACGTGTCCTCTCTTCCCACCACACATACATCTCTGGAGCTGGGGGTCCCCTAGCTACTCTCCCACTGCCCCAAGAAGCTGGACTTCTTGTTTCATAGATGCGAAGCCCCTGTGCACCTGACACTTTCTAGTAGGGCTCTGAAGCACAACTAAGAGTCTGGGGCCCACCAGCTTGTGTCAGCAAGAGAATCTCCTCTGCCATCGAGTCCACACATCCCAGCTAGCCATGATGCTAAGGGGTCACAAACCCCACATTTGCTGAGCAAATACTCCTCCATGCAAATACTCCTCCAGCACATCATAGTGACTAGTTCTTACCCCCTGAGGAGATCAACAAAACAAACTCAGCCCTGTCTCAACAGTCATATCCTCAGTTGGGAGAGATGGCCTCCATTCCCAACATCAGACTGAGCCCTCCAGTCACATAAATTGGCCTGTTGCAGATGCCAAACTCCAACTGTGACACCACCATCTTATGAGTCTGCCAGCACAATTCCCACCCCAGAAAGCAAGCTGTAGAGCAGAATTAGGTACAGCCTCTTTCCCTCCCTCTCCTCCAGCCTGCTGGGACCTGAGTATTCTCAACCTGAACTGTGGCCTTTGGAGAAAGGCTCAATGTCCAATGCATCCAAAGTACTGGCCCCAGAGATCTCATTTGGGTCAAGTGGAAGGGATGAGATTATTTTTTCAGCTGCCCCTCAGCTTCAGAGCTGCTCCCTAGAGAGCTGGAAGCACAGAATAGCCTTATAGCAAGACAAAGTTGCTATTCAGTCACATCGTGATCTGTTCTTCCTTATCCCACAGCCCATAACAGACTGAGGCTAGCCAGAGTGCAGGGGAGAAATGGCCTGATGTCAAGGCAGGAACAGGGTTTGGCTGCCCAAGCATAGAGAGGCCTTGGTGTTCCTGGAAACCAGACTCCTAATCAGCTTTGGGAGTCCTGTGTTGCAACTTTTGCAATGAAGAGGCAAAGTCCATGGCAGAGATAGATTGAATTTCCTCAGTCTGGCAGGGCAAGGCCCTGTGAGGTGGGACGCCTCTATGGGGACAGTGCACGTAGGGTCTGAGACACTGCCAAGACAAAGGGTGGCACCGAAAGGGTGGTGATGCCCGTAACCTGTTGGCTGCTGCTAGTAGTGACTTGAAGGACATTGCGGTAAAAAAAGGGGGTGAAACAAAGACGTTAAGGTTGAGCTGGAAAAGATGAGGTGGTGGAGATGAGAGGCTCTGCAGACATGAAAAACTTCTCCAGAATATTGTGCAGTAAGGAGAAGTCCAGCTCAATCCCAATGAGGACAAGACAGCTGCAGGGCATGTGTGGTGTCTGCACGTGTGCTACAGGAATGCTGTCAGTTTGCAGAGTGCCTCGCCACCCAGGGCCCTGTGCATGCAGGAGAGGTGAGATGGGGTATAGATTCCCCTCCTTTGACTCCTGGCTGCCTTTTCTCACATTATTCCTGAGACCCCATCTGGCTCCACTATTTTTACACACATACACAAAAAAGAAGACAAAATAAACACTTAATTTCTAACCTAATCAGCCCTTCTCTCACTAATTAGCACCCTCTGAGCACATCCACAGGCTGTGAGAGATACTCTGGGGCCGATAATGACCCCCAACCTGCAGTTGCAGATGCTGAAGGGTCAGCAGAGCCAAGAACAAGCCAGGGGGAGGCAGGGAGCAGAGTGACCTTTGCCATTTGTTTTTTTCTCTCCAATCTGGGATGCTGGAAGGGGGATGTCTCTTTTTTGGCAGGATCCCTTGTGTGTATGTGTTTTTCGGTGGGAGAGGGAGAGTGTGTGTGCGCGCGTGCGCGCGCACGCATGTGTGCCGAGGAGGGGGGAAGCTGGAGAGGTTTGGAGGGAGGGGACTGGAAAATCCTGGCACTGAGCCCAAACCTGAAACACATGCCAATTTGTGCCTCTTGCTGGTGGTAATGAAGGGCTCCGTTCAGGACACACGGGACACTAATTAAGGGGCTTCAAAGGCGGCTTTCTGCAGAGTGCTCTCTAAAGGGGGGCTGAGGGGAGGAAGGAGCACAAGAGGGGGGTGTTCTCCACTCAGTGGAAGACTTCTGGCTCCTAGTGCTGCTGGGGAAGGCACTTTTTCTTTCTCCCTGTCTCCCATAGCAACTCCTACCCATGAGAGCTACGAAGGTGCAAGCATCTGGCAGCTCCAGGCAAGCCCTCAACAGCTAGCAGGCAACGCAGGCTCCGGTACCAAGCGTGTGCTGCTGTGGAGAGGGGAAAGCTCCCAGTGGAAGTGGAGGTACACCATGCTGAAAAGAAGCAAAGGTGGACATAGGGCATGGCAGAAAGGGAGAAAAAAAGAGAAGGAGCTGGAAGGGAAGAGGCAGGGACTCAGTGTGATTGGTTTGCAAAGGTAGCACCTATGGGAACAGGAGTTGCCCTTAGTCTCCAGGGATTTGCAGGGAATAAAGCTCTGGATCACCACAGATCAAAACTCCATGGCTGAGTCTTGTCAACTGCCTCCCATGGGGTTATTTCTCATGAAAGACTGGATGGTGCAAACTTTGTGAATAGGACAAAAGGCAGGACAGAAAATGTGCCTCCAATGCATCAGTCTGGGCACAAGGCTCTGGGCTTAGCTGGGCACCAAAGACCAGCAAGCACTGCATGGGCACCCGAAGAGCTCCAGCCTGCTTCCAGGAGCTTCACAGACCATGGCCCTACAACCTCTAAGCATTGCAGATTCACTCATAGCTGTAGCATTCCTGTGTCGGAGGGAGGGGGCCAAGCCACAGAATGGGTGATGTGACTCAGCCCTGGCCACCAAAGAGAGTCTTAGCTCAGCTCTCCTGCTTCCTACCTGGTACCTTAACTGCACACCTGCCCACCCTCCCTCCACGGGAGTAAGCATGAAACAGCAGCTCTGGTGGAAAACAGGCCTGTGCTAAGATTGATTAAACGGGGACAGAGTGTGGGAGGAAAGAGAAGAATAAATTGGCAGAGAGAGCAACAGAGCGTTAGTGAGAGACAGGAAGAAAGGATGAGTGAGAAGGATGGTGAGGAAGAGAAAAGAGAATAGAGAGTTATCTACGGATTATATTCACTGGACCATGCATCAAGCACAGAGAAAAAGTGAGGGAAAGAAAAGAGAGGTGATATGAGCACATGAGAGGGAGAAGAAGTGAGAAGAGACTCACAAAGAGCAACAGAAGCAGACAGCTGGAGAGAGAAGCAGTGCTTCGCTGATCCTGCACAACAGCATGCTCCATGCCATCACTCAGCACACCACGAGCTGCCAGAGTGCCCCACAGCTCCCCTTAGTTTCAGAGGGAGCTGCCTTCTCTATGCCAGGCTGTCTCAGCACCACGCATAGGTCACCTGGAGACAACTGTTTGGGAGTCAGGACCAGTCCTGCTACGGTGAGCCATGGGTACACAATATTTAACCAAGGTGAAGCAAAAGGCTAGCTGAACTCACCTTTCAGTAGTCCTCTCATGCTCCTCCACAACTGTCCAGGTCTGTAGTTTTTCTGACCTTTCTGCCCTCTCCTGTTCACTATCCTTCTGTACACCAACCCACACTTAACCACTTATTCCAGATGATCTGCTCCGTGTCTCCCGTGTTCAGTGTCACCCAGCCAAAAGCACGGCCATCTGCAGCCCAGAGCAGTACAGAAGGGCTGTGCCTACCGCTGGAGAAAAAGAGGGAGGAAGCTCACCCTGGGAGAAGCACCTGGGGTGAGACCGACTGCGGTGTGACTCAGGCCAGCGACTGCCCAGTGCAAGGAGAGCAGTGCAAGGCAATTCTTAACATCAGCTCTTGGGCAAAAGACTTCACCTGCATATCCAGCAATTCCATGTCTGCTTTCTTACTGCTGCCTAACCATGAATCTCACTGCCCAGCCCAAGCGGTTTCTGAGGAGAGGTGGTCAGATTCCTAGGCAGACAGAGTCAAAAGGGTTTGGATGCAGAAACACATCATGGTGCTGGAATCAGCCCCAGAGCAGGTCTTGCAGCTGCCTGGGCTGAGGAACACCCTGGGGTCTGCTAGGATCCGCAGAGAAAAGAGATCAGCCTCAAGGAGGTGCAGACAGAGTCTCAGATGTAATTGCAAGATACAGCCTTGGAAGTTCTTAGCTCCACCACCAACTCTTGAATCATGCAAGTGTTACAACCACAGCACAGTCCAGGGCACTCGTGCGCCCTGCCTCCTTCCATCCCACAGGCTACCAAACACTTCCCATCAGCTGCTAACAGCTGCTGAACCTTTACTAAGAAAGTCACAAAAGGTCTAAATCGAATGGGAGAACAGAGATGATCACCAACCTTCTGACCATGGGGGAAATAGCAGCCAGGATTTTCAGGTTCACAGAAAGATACCAGCCTCAGTTTCCATGGAGGGAGGAAACAGGGACACTCTCCAGCCTCCCCTTTCCTCTCCCAGTTCTTCCGTCTCCCCCCCATCCTTCTGCCCTGTGCAATCCAAATTGCCATGCCGAGGATAGATAAAAAGGCAACTAGTGAATCACTCTTATTAAGTTTGAACTGATCATTAGGAAAAAAAAAAATCGAAAGAGAGGGAGAGAAAATCAAAGCTGGGATTACAGGCTTAGCAAGCATGAGTGCATATTCAGCCTACACTCTTCTCTTTGTGACTCTGTCACACCGGTAGACTGCTAAGAGAGTTATACCGTTACTAACATGACAGCATTGTCCTACCCAGCCTGGATTAGAAATCCCAGTGGCTGTGTGGAGGGGAAAAGTCCCTTGGCAGTGGCAGGCACTTGGCCTCACGATGCCTTCCACTCACAGCATGCCGGCCAGGCAGGGAGAAGTATTCAATTATCACACAGGCTCTGCCTTTTCCTAGGCCAGCTTTCTCTTATTGTCTGACTGCTTTCTCCCTGGCCAGTGATGCTTGAGAAGTCTGTCACGCAAGAGAAACTCAAGATGGTCCAGGCAATTCCTGAATCAGGCAGACTTCTCACAGCTGACCCCCTCCTCCTCCTCATGAATACACAGCCTTCTCCGAGTATGGATAGGCTGCTTAATCTGCAGGCGGTGAATATCTCCTTCACAAACACTGGACCTCCAACAACTGCCTGGAAAACTGGATCTCCCTGTTCCCTGCTGGGCTGCGAGCATCAGCCAGTTGTGATTCCTTAGCACTTCTCTGGCCTAAAATCATCCTACAGTCTACAGAGCTGAGACTGATTGCTCTCATTACTTTCACTTCTTAAGGAGGACTCCACCAGTTTTTAAACACATTAAAGACGTGTGTGTTGCCCTAATGCAGTTCTCAAACATCTCCTTTGTTTCAAGTAACCCCCCTATAAATACCACTCAAAACATCATGGCAATCAGATCATCAGCCACGCTCTCATCCACTGCTCATACCCCTTGTGATGTCCCTGGGGTCTGTGATCCCTCACTGGGATAGTGCCGTTACAGTGTGTCTGTGAGCTGGCACAGATTGACAAAAAAAGGCAATAAATGCATCACCCCGGCCAGGATGCAGAAAGAGGAAGGATCATTGAGTAACATGCTCTCTCATTGCCCTGGCAGCAGCCAGCATCTCTGCTGATGTGGCCACCAAGGATTTGGGGGACCAGCTTTGGTACCACTGAGGGAAAACGAAATGGATGCTGTGTGAATTGGCGGTGTCAGTCCCTGGATCTCCAGAGAGGGAAGGAGGAGTTGGACTTGGAGTGAGAAAGGCAATGAGCTGAGAGGAGGAGAGAATTGGGTATGCAGTGCCCGGAGGGTGAGGGTCAGGACCAAGAGCAGCAGAAGGAGCTGCCTATGACAGCTGCTCACCCAGATGGTCTCCAGTCTGCAGCCTTCAGATCTTGCCTTAGCTCCAGCCCCATGGCTGGTGCTTGTGTCCTCATCTCCTCACATCCCTGCTCTGCAGCCAGTAAAGCCACTGGTGGGGCAGGCTCTGTACCACTGCAGGAACTGGGGCAGGGACCATTCCTCATTCATGGTACCCCAGTACTACTTCACCTGTCCCAACCCAAAGAGACAGGAAATAAACACATTTTTCTTTCCAGAGCTGCCCCAGGGCTAGGCTACAATATTTTATGGCCCAGTTCTTAGCCTATTTGCATTTTGTGTTTTTACTTCAACTGCTGTTTGTTTCCAGGCATTTGGGATGCCTAATGATTTTCAAAGCACTGTTTATTTTAATCCCTCTAATTTATTAATACATCGGTTGGCCTCGAAGTGCCTGGGAAAGAAGAGTAAGGAAGTTGTAACCAGTGCTTTGAATAAAGCATCAAACTGTCATATGATCACATCAAAGCAACAGCAAGCAGCTCACTTTGTTGGCTACATCATGATACAGCCCCATGGGTCCTCCAGCCTGATGTCAGGTTTCCTCATACATGTGACCCTGCAACACTACCAGGCTCACCAACTCCAAGGATGGAGTAAAAAGTAGCAATGCCCAGAGGCGGCTCCCCATGAAAAGTCTGCCCCTTCTCACCCTCCCACGTGTTGTGAGAATGTAACACGCCGCCATGGTGCAGATAATATAAACCATGCTGACATCCACGTGGATTTGCAGGCAGTGTTGTAATCTTCCAATAAATCAAAGGTGCGCTTGGCTTCCACCCTCCACTATACTCTCTTCAGCCCAGTGCTCTGTGATGACGATACAGTTTCACACGCAGGGCAGTCCCTGGAAAAACAGTGAGCATAAACACTGCTAATCATGCAAATGAGAGGGCTTTGAATCTCTGCTAGTCAGTCCCAACAGGAAAATGTCAGATTTCCTCAGCACCAGAAAGCAACTGACGGGTCCTGAGAATCCTAGGGGCTGCCCTCAGATAACTCTTCCCATCTCCAGGAAAGCGGTGAGTGTGCCCCATCGTGTGTTCATGAACCTGCCCTCATCTAAGTCAAGGCCTGAAGACCACAGTCTTTTGCAGCTGACAACTTCATAGCATCCTTACAGCTGCAAAGCCCACGTGCTCTCAGCGGTCCCACTGAGCTGAAGAACCCCTTTCTCCCATCTCACGCCTGCTAAGAAAGCTCACAGCAGCACAAGTTGCCTTACCCATTGCTACTGCTACAGCTCTGATAGCTGCCCTGTCAGCAATGAACATGTTAGCCATGGACCAACACTTGCCAGGGACACACCACTCACAGAAAGCAGAAGCCTCTCTCTTCTGTAGCAGCAGGGCTTCCTGCAAGTGTACATCTTGTGCTAAAGGGCTGAAGTGATTCCACAAACAGCTCCGTGAAAGCAGCCTGAAGTTGCTGCTGATTGTCATGATGAGTTAGTTGTGCTAGATGTCCTCCAGAAGCACGGTTCTGCCTGGGAATAGGCAATGACTACTGTTTACAGGGGGTGAACACATCCTGCCTGAATGAGCTTAATGCAACAGCCAGCACGGCTGTCTGGCAAGGGGGGGCCACCTGCACCAACGTTCTCTTTGCACTGGTGGATAGACAGACAGAAACAGAGGTGCCTCAAGAAAGATGATGGTGGGATAGAAGCTCTTTCACCCAGGATGCAGGAAGGACAAAACAGTTTTTGCAGTGCCAGTTGCAAAGCCATTTTTGGAGTGGCTCCCTTTGCTAGCAAAGATACACAGGTTTTGTCACTGCCGATGCAACCTACGCAGAAGTGTGCCCCAAGCTTGCTGTGCACCCGTCCAAAGGCAGGTGCCTGCATGCCCAGCAGCTGAGATGCAATACGTTTGCAGGACAAGTACATCCTCAGCAGTGCCAGGTCAGACACCTTCCTGGGACAAGCGGCCACAGCAATAGATTTACTCCCTTCCCCACCACAGATTAGGCCTGCACCTCCAGGGGTAGCTCCAGTTCCTGCCCAGACGTCACTGCTGATCACTCACCATGCATTGCCGTGTCCCCAAACACCATATTAATATTTTTGTTTCTAAATCATGTGCTTTACTTTAAAAAGCCCTTCTTTTATCCTAGCTGCATCTCCCAGCTGACAAATAGGAGCCCAGGGACAAGGGATGTCTGCCACAGTGCCCGCTTGCTCCCTGCCGCTTCGCAGGGTGCCAGCCCGCCAGCAGAGCATACCCCTCCTGCCTTTCTTCCCTGATTCCCCACACTCCCACCACCTCCTGCCAGCACAAGAGGAGCCCCCTGGGGAGGCACTGAGACTGCTTACCCTCCTTCCTCTCTCCCATCTCTTCCTCCTCCTGTGTGGACCCCCTGATGGCATCTACCCACTCACTGGGAGGGACATCAGAGACATCGTGCCTGCCCTGCCTCTGGTACTCAATACCAGTTACCTTGTTTTGAGGGCACTGTCAACCACTCCAGCAGCCTTCCCCTCCCACCCAGCCCCCCAGAGCCAACAGGAAGAAAAGGGATGGCATGAATCCCAGCTCTCTGCTGTATGTTGTGGACAGGGCGTTATCTTCACCCTACAAAGCAAGGGTAACTCTTGGCATGCTGGGAGAGGTGGTGCTTGTGAGCACTTAGGTGATAAAGTCAGGTTATTACCTCCCTGCCCTGGCAAGGCACCTTGCTCTCCCTCCTGCCCATCTCTGCTGGGGCAGGGAGCTCCCTGCTTTAGCAAAGCCTGATCTCCCAGCCAGCTCTCCTAGGCTGCAGAGGAGATAAAGATCTTTGAAGCAGGATTTGAATTGAGCCCTCAGCTTAATAATGTCCCACTTAAGGAGAAAGCCAGGGTGAATTAACCCTGATCTCTGCTCTCAACAAGATGCACCAACAAGTGATGAGGACTTTGGAGAGAAATAACAGGAATGACAGCAGACAAATCGGCTCTCAGAGCCTTCCTGAGAAGAGCATAACCAGCTCATGTACTTAAGGCCAAAACCCTTCTCACTCTCCCTGTAGGTTTCTTGGTGTCTTTTCTTCTATTGCCTCTATGATCCCTCAGCAAAGAGCACAGCCTCGGCAATGCAGCCCCAGCAGGGAAGTCCAAGAAAGGCCAAACCCTCCAGGATCATGCCTTTCTTACCTAAGAGCACAGGCAAGGGCCATCTGGCCCCAGGATGTTTTCTCCAGCAGTGACAAACACTGAGGACTTGGAAAAAGGAGCAGAACCTGGCCAACATACAGTGATGCCTCCCCAGGTTGCTCTCCCAGACAAGTTGAAGCTGGTGGATTTTGGGAGTTGGATGAAATTTACTATGACTTTACTAAACCTCACAAAATTCTTCCATAAAGATCTTGCCCAGTCTCCCCTTTAACTGTACTTTGTAGTTGCACTTCATAGCTACATGCCAGGTGCATTTCTGGTGGGAAGAAAGGGGACAGTAAAAGGCCCATCCATGAAGGAAGAGACTGTTCTGCAGTCCTTCCAGTGCAGTGTGTCTCTGTAGGCAGGGAGGAGGGCAGGTCTTCCTCCTCCATGCTCCTCGGTAGGAGTGAAGAGTAATGAAAACGCTGGGAAAGGCCAGTAGCACTTGGGTGAGGCATATGGGTCTTTGCGTAAGAGGATGCCAGCCAAAATGGAGAGACCATTACTGCATTCGCTCACGTTCGATGTATCCGTAAAACTGGCTAGTGCAAACATCCCATTGTGAATGTTCACGTGTGACATGACTCACAGTGGTCCCTGGGACGTGTCCCCAGCCCATGAGCATGCGAGCCGACCCCACAGGGTGTGCACGTGTGTGCTGCCTGGCTGTCAGGGCGCCTGCCCACTGGGGAACTTTCCATCTAAACCAGCTGACAGCTGCTCTCCTGAGTCTCCTGGACACCAATGATGTTTTCCCTTTTCTAATCTCCCTGATGTAAATCCATTCACGACGAGTGCCTAGAGACTTTTAATTCCATCGGCATTAAACTCACTAAAATCTCTATTACCAAAAGCTTTTAGGATTTTCCCCAGAATCTACAAGTCAGGTTTGTAACATGACAGAACTCCACCTCTCTAGGGTGTCTGAGAAATTAATTTGTGCTTTCTAAATGCCAGGATCACTGACCAGACATTTGAAGTATCCCCCTTCCTGTCAGTAAGCTCCAGTTGCTGATAGGACACAGCCATTCCCCGGTGCTGAGCTGTCTTCTGAAACATCCATAACAGTGTGAGAAGAGCCCCCACCCTGTAATAGGCAAGAGCAGATCATCTGCCACAGGAGAGCGGTACCAGAGGTTCACAGATGCTGTATTAAGAGTGGAAATGGTCTATTGCAGTGGTCCCTTGCTGCACTCGTAGAGCAAAGGGCTAGCAAATGCATCACAACACCGATGTTCCCCAGTACCGTAACAAGTCAAAAGGTAGTGTGGTCTCATCTCAGCGCTGCACACAGCCAGGTACTGTAAAAGCACAGGGATTATCCAGCTACACCTCAGTAGAGAAGGTTGCTGGATGCTGAGACAAGTTGAAGGTGTTGGTGGTGGAGGGGGGAAGACAGCTGTGAGTCAGTGAGCCAGGTTTCTAAATGCTATAATACTCCAGAGATGGTGCATTTATCCTTTGGCCCTGGAGGTTCATTGGTTGCTGTAATAGAGCAGAGAGATGCAATCATCTTCCGATCCCAGAGGTCTTTTTAGGTGCTATAATAGAGTAGTGGTGATCAAGCCGTCTCCAAAGCCTTGGGGTTGCTGGCACGCAGCAGGGGTGACGTCAGCGTCTCCCAGCCCCCGCAGTCCCCAGCTCCTGGATTCCAGGAGAGCTGCTGGAGATGTCGCTTCCACCCCAGAGGTTCGCAGGGGCTGTTGATGTCAGCTTTGAAACACTGCCAAAGTTCCCTCTGGCAGTACAGGAGCTTTTAACCCAGTGGAAAGGTGTGATATTGACCCCAGGTCTCTTGGCACTGGGACGTGAGCCCGGCTGCTCCCACTCTATCCACATCAGCTGCAGTGGGTGTAGCTCCGAGCTACCCACCAAAACAAATCACAGCTCTAAGAATACAGGAGAGCTCAGAGATCCAGCAAAGAGCAGCATGCAGAGATGATCCTCAGTGTTTGTTTTCCTGGCTTAAAAACGTTTCCCTGCGCAAGGAGTCACTCCACTCACACCTCGTGGGCTGCCCAGGAAGGAGACATACTTACAAGGAGTCTGAGATTTGTGTGTGCTACACACAAATAGCTAGAAATCAAACTCTGAACAGGCTCAGTTAGCCAAGCTGTTAATGACTTCAGCACCCTATATCATGTATTCAGTAAAAAAATGCCAAGAACTGGGACCGTGCTCCTGGGTAGGGGACGCTGTAGGACAGGGAGGAGGTGTTTATAAACTCAGCTCCTTACACTGAAGAGAGGAGGAAATAATCAGATAAGGTTTCAGAGTTTCTATAGGCTCAGGGATTTCTCTTCTCCCTGCAGCCCCAGCAGATTTTTAATTCTGGGCTCCAGCTTGGCCTGGCACATGGAAAGGCTGCAATACCCTGTTATCCTGGCGCTGATTCCCACATCCATAGCTCAGGCGGGAGGTGGAAGCATGGGCAATCTCCCAGGAATGTCTGGGAACTTTCCAGGTTAGGTTTCTGATCGCAGGCAATTTCAAGAGTTTAGGTGGTTTTGCATTTTTTGCATGTGTGTTTGTGTTGTTTGGTTTTCACTGGAACTGAGTTCAAACTCAGAGGCTGAAAACCCTGCTTCTCGCTATTGACTTCGACATGATCATGCCGGTTTATGTTAGAAGAGAATCTGACCCCATTCTTCCCTGAGCTTGAGGATGCTCCTGAATGCATGTGATGCTAGGAAGAGTTGGGACATGAACAGAATTTCACTGCTCATGTCCCAGCAGGTGTTACTAAGGTAAGGTGCACGCTGGGGAACAACCATTCCAGATCAGAGAGATGTCCACACTGACTCTCATGAAAGACATCACCAGATTTTTGGGGGGAAAAGGTGGAAAAACCTCAAAGCAGACAGATGAGGGAAAATGTGCTCCTATCTTCATTTTCTTATTGGCCGCTATGAGTTGCAGGTTAATATAGGCTCTGAAGTCTAAACCTGAAGGTTCAGGCTCCAAAATTGGGCTCGTCCTTAGTTAAAGCTCATTTGTGTATTCTTGCTCTCCACAAAAATACACAAGCCCGCTATGAACCTTTCTAAATTCTTGGTCCTGACAAAATCTCATGATGTAGAGCTCCACAGTCCAACCTTGTGAACCTGAATCCCATGCATTTTAATTTCACTGTGCATTCCCTCACTCCTGTGTGATGAGGAAAGGAAGAACAGATGTACTCATAAGTCTCATAATTTTTTTTCCTTCCAACATCCACTCCCAGTCCACTGTCTGACACCGGCAACTCCTGTCTCCTCCATCTCTTCACCTGGGGGCATTCACAGGCTTTCTGTCTCACCTCAGAGCCCCTTCAATTCTCCAGCATCCCTTCGGAAACAGGCTGACCCTGGTTTGGCGTGCAATTCCAGATGAGGCAGCACCGCAGGTGTACTGAGAGCCTCGCAGCTCTTCCAGAGTACTCTCTACCCACTGCCTCCACAGCCAAACAGCTACCTTGCCTGCTTGAGGGCAGCACAACACAGGGCAGAGCTCTGCAAAGAGCTCCCTGACATCCGCCCACACTTTCATTTGGCTGATATCCTTCATTCAGGACCTTTGGGGGTACCTAAAGAGTTGTGAGTCTGCCCTGCAACACACATTACTTTGAACATATCAACACTGAGTTTCATTCGCCAGAGCGCAACGTATTCACTTAACTTAGCTCTCTTTCCTCGGCATTTCTCACAGCCCTGTCTGGCCACAGCCAACTTAATAACTTTGTCTCATCTGCAAATTTTCATACGACATATCTCTCCTCCCACCTTTCCAAGTCATTAAACAATACAGTAAATCACATGGGATTCAGAAGAGAACCTGGAGGCCAATTAACCTTTTGCCATGGTGAAACTTGACTGTTTAATCCCCTCATTCTTTCAGTCTCCTACTCAGTTTTTGATCTATGTCAATATTTTGTCTCTCACTACTTAGCTTCTTTAGTAGCTCTTGTGCAGTATCTTTCAAAAGCCTTTTGGAAGTCTAAATACATTATATCAATTGGTTCTCCTTTATCCGCTGCTTTATTGACACATTCAAAGAGTTGTAGGAGATGAGCAAGATGCATCCTCTGCGGAACCCGTGCTGGTTAGGCCCTATCAGACCACAATCTTCCAGATGTCTTCAAGCATGGCTTTTTACTTATCATTCCCACCAGTTTACCAGATACAGATGCAAAGCTTACTGATCTTTAATTCCCCGGATCATCACTGGAGTATTTTTTTAAATATAGGTACAACATTTGGTCTTCTCCAATTCCCCGAATCAGTAGCTTTTTTTTTCACAAGAGATTGCATATTTTTGTTAGCAGCTCAATCACTTAAGCTCCTTCCAAACTCTCGGATTTAACCATCTGGACTTGATAACTTATTGTTCGGGGAAAAGGGGGGAGGTTTTGTGGTTTTTTCAGTGGGTTTTGGGTTTTTTTATGATTGGCTTTGTCCCAGCACCCATTATTCTACCAGCATGGTTTCCAACAGTTCCTCATCTAAGCAGATATGGGAAAAGAATCTCACAAACACTGTTGGTAGGGACAGCTGATATAAGAGAAATGATAAGAAAATTCAGCTCCCCAGCAACATCCTAAAAATGGAGATACTGAGTCACTTTAAACACAGGAGGTGACTGGAATTGATCAGTGAGAGTTTTCTTGGATAACTTCCACCCTGTTCTGACCGACCAGGCTAGGTTTGCTCATTTGTTTGGGTCTCTTGCTGAATAGTGATTTCCATCTTGACCCCAGAAGACTCAGGGCAGGAACGGAACTAGCTTGATTATATACAGCCTAAGGTGCAATAAAAAGAAAGTGACCTCAGTGCTGGGGGATGCGTGAACCTGGGAGGAGATGAAACCCAGCAAGGATGAAAAGAAGTAAATCAGAAGGTGAGCAGAACAATGCTGGGCTGTTAGCTCAATTGATTGCCTTTCAACTGAATCAGCCCCAAGACATGAAACACAATGGGAAATGCTGGGGAACTCAAATAAGTAGCCCCATTACGTGAGCGTTTTTCTCTTTGTGCCGGGCTGGTTATCAATAGCTCTCACCATGCTGGCTGGCTTTAAAGGGCATGGGAGTTCAGATCAGGGCACAGCCTGATGGCCCTGATATGCCACTGACTTTCAAGCCACGTGGCCCATTGGTCCTACAACAGGGGGACAGGGAGGAAGCTCAGGATGGGCAAGAAGCACCCCCAGGTTTGTGTCACAGGTACACCACAGTGAACACATGACCGGCTGTGGGTACATGTTCACCTGCAAGCCTGTCTGCAAACCAACACTGGCATTCTAGCTTCTGGCAATCTTCTGCAAACTGCCACACTCCCATCAAAAATGACACTCAGAACATCTGTATGAAATCCACGTACCCTATGACAGACCTGGCATGGCTACCTTACCTGACGGATAGGTACTCAAGTATATTTCGTAAAAGAGGAAGAGAAACTTCCATAAATCCCTCTTATTAATTGCTGCTATTCAGTTCTTATGGGACATGTTGATGGGGCAATTGTAGAGAAAATTCTGCCTCATGTAGCGTGTTGAATTAATTCCTGCAGACACTGCCTTTGTGAAGTAATGTGGCCATAAGTATTTCTGGGGAGCAGTCTAAAGACAACTCTGTGGCTCCCTCTAAGACCTCACCAACATCCCTCCAGTACAGAGCAAGGCAATTCCCAGCAGTGCTGGGCGGCACACTCACTTCCTCTGGCTCCACAGGACCAGGAGGACAGAGGACATGGGGAGGGGTTTCTCAGCCATGCTTCCTCCTCCATATCGGGAGCAGAGGAACATGCACAGGAGAAGACAGCTCAGAGCAGGAAAAGGGAATCTCAGGCTGGTTATTCCCTGGGTTAAGGAGGTGGATGGGAGATGAGCAGTCCCCTGTGCAGAGCTTGTCCTCCTGCCACAGCTTTTCAGACCACATCCATGCCCAGTACAAATATGGTCAGGTCAAACTCTAGCCTGTATTATCTATACAACAGACTTCCACACCACATTGCCACCACAGAGACATGCTGCTTTCTTCCTTCTACCCGTCTCTTCTTTTTCTTCTTCTGCCCTTTTTCTCCCAGTTCTTCCCTCCTTCTTAGTGTCTCCATCCCCTCCATACCCCTATATGCCTTGCAATTCCCTTTCCCTCCGCGACACCTCCCTCCACTGCCTGCAGGTCTCCACCTCTGAGAAATGAGGCAGGGCTCACACCTGATGAAGCACAGCAGGGATGAGACAGGGAAGAAGCGCAGGGGAGGAAGAGGTCTTCTTCATCCCCCAAGTTAGCACAACCCGACTCTCCAGCCTGCGACCTGACCCCACACACCAAGCACAACCCCACTGCAGGTGCCTGCTTGGGCTGGGATGAAGCAGCATGGACACCCACACAGATGCTGTGCTACCACACGCAGGCCAAGCTGGGCAGGTAGGTAGCACGAATCCCATCCAGCTGCTCTTCTAGCAAGTCTCCTCATGCGCACGAGTCACACATGCATGTGCATCTCCAGGCTGTCCTTTGCCGCTCATCAGTGCCTGTGCAGAGGGTACAGGGGGAAGGTGAAGTGATGGGGGCTGGGGATGGCCGGCTGCCAGTCATGGCCTGTACCAGGGTCCCCTTTGCTCCCCTGACACACACACAGACACGCGGCGTGGCTGCTCGGGGAGGCCCAGCCAAGAAACCTGCCCTCCGCCGCTGAATCCCCACTCTGTTTCCCAAGTGACAAGCCACAAACTCCCTTTCTCTTCCCAAACAAACAGAGGCTTGAGTGAATCACTGCCTCGGCCCTGGCACACAGCACCCTGGTCATTACGGATTCTCCTCCAGCCTCCAGCCCCCCGCGAAGGTCAGCACGCAGCCGTGCCAGCAGAGAGTCTGCTGGCTGCACCTCCCTTTCCCCACAGCATCCCTCTGTGCAGCCTGAAGCATCATGCAAATGGTAAGCATGCCTTCACATCCCCCTTCCCCATCCTCCTCCTCTCCCCCAGTGTTTGTGGCTACAGCCTGCCCCACATAAAGGTAGGGGAAACTGAAGCACAGCATGGTGACCGGTGAGAGACCTCGCTGGTATTAGGATTCAGGAGTCCTTAGCAACAAGGTTTTGTAGGCAGTGTCATCTCTTGGCTTCACACACCCCCCAAAAGCTCATCTTGCTGGGCTTTAAAGTAAAGCTGGCTTCAGACTGCAAAACCTGGTCAGCAAATGCTCCTCCTTATCACCAGAGACTTGTATACGTCCACACACAAGCACGAGGCGAACCACCCCTCACCACCTTCCTGCCCTTTTTGCTCCCTCAACACCACAAGCACCTGAGTGACAGATCTGGAAAAAGTCCCTGCAGAGTAATAGTAAGGGTCTGCGCTTGTACTCTGTCCCAAGTGAGCACCTGCCTCCGATGGCGCTGTCTTGGCTCCCGCCCATGGTGCAACCCCATTTTCTGCCAACATGATGCTGTGAGGAACGACAACGTGTCTCCCGGTCCCCATGCACTGACCACGGGGCTGTGGGGTGGTCAGGACTGGAGAGCAACATCCTCCTGCTGAGACGACGCTTCCCTCCCCTTCCTCTTCGGCACGATGCATGCCCTCCTCCCAGCTGGTGTCATCCTCTCGTCCCCGTGCACACATTCTCCAGAGCAGCAGGCAGCATGCGAGACACTGCTCAAAAGCCCTTGGGGAGAGCCAGGCAGAGATGTGGCCACCAGCCAGAGGACATACTTGTCTCTCTAGGATCTCCCTGGACCTGGGGTGGTGCTAGGAGAGATGGAGCTACAGAGAGCTGGGTTTCTGCCTTGCCGTGCATCACTTCTCAAGGCACCCAGGAGAGAAGGGCTGTTGTAACTCCTGAAAGGGGAGGGCAGCTGCCTGGTGTGGGACATGGCTTGCTCCCTGCTAAGACCGTAATTCAACCCTCTTTCAAACTGGCTTGCCTGACAGGAGGGACTGAACCAGGCTGGCTGCAGCGTGCAATTGCATCTGTCAAATTAGCCAGAGCGCACACGATCCGGAGTGCATGCCAGATGTGGAAGGACAAACAACACTCGAGCCAGCATCAAGCTAGAGTGGTAGAGAGATAATACCCAATGCAATGTAAACCTTGCCAGTACAGAGTTAAGCCAACATTGTTTTCTAAACAAATCTGAAGCAGCAGAGTGAGTTCATACTGGATCAGCATTTTCTACCATGTAGCCGCAGCAGTTTTGACCCAGTACCAAGCTCCCTAGAGCTGGATTTATTGTCTTGTCCACCCTGAGTCAGTGCCAAAGCCATGTCCTGAGAGGGCTGAGGAATTTAACCAATGCCAAATGGCTTCAGAGGCTCCATCCAGGAGGAGCTTGCTTTCTGCAAACTCCCCAATAACAAAACCGAGTGCGACTGCATGGTCACGCTCCCTGTGGGGCCCCGGCCAAGAGGAAGAGTGACACATCAACAATGCTACAGTCACCCCGTCACCCGCAACACATACACACACGCACACTGAAGGGTGTGAACCACAGGGGAAAAGATCACTTCACAGTATTGTCAGCTGGCAGCAGAATCCAGAAACGATCCCACCAGTGAACATCAGCCCTTCCCGAGGCTGCCCAAAGCTGCTCCTGACCAGCACAGCGTGCACCGAGGGGTCACGAGGGATGGGAAGTGCTGGAGAGGGAGTGAGGACGGGGTGCTGCTGAAAGAGGGAAAAGCAGGGCTCAGGGATAACCCAAAAGAGGAAGAAAAACAGCTGGCGCCACCAGACAGAAGTTGAAGGGAACGGTTTGGGTGGAGGGGGAGGTGTCAGGGTGGCTGGAGAGGGGGACACCGGGGAGGGCTGACAGGAGGGTCATGCAGTGGCAGCAGGGAGATGCACTGGAAGATGCACCCTGCTTGTTGGCATCACCAGCAGGTGGGACCTGGGCAGGAGGGGAGCAACCCATCACCTCCTTCAGGGGACACCACACCAGCACCACTGCCAGGGCTGTGCTGCAGCATGGGCCCTGCCGGCCCCTTCCCCTTGGAGAAATGTGGCAGCCCCAAAATCTGACTCAGAAAACCACAGCATCTGCCAGAGTCTGTGCAGAGCCTGAAACCACAGCCTGGCAGGTGTGAACCCCCAAACCTCCCCTCCAAAATCCACTCCCCAGAGGATGCCCTCTGCCCACTGCCTTGCCAGCAGCTCGTTGCTTTAGGGTCTTATTCTGGGGAAAGGCACCTCCAGGGACATCTGTGCTCCTCGAGAGCCAGCAGCATGGCTGGGCCTGCCCAGGCAATGGGAGAAACAGCTGCTCCCTGCTCCCCTTCCATCCCCGCACCGCAGCAGCTCCAGCAGCACAGAGACATTGCATGGAAATAGTGCAGCTGATCTTCCTGCCTTCCCCGCAGAGGAGCTGGGGAAAGGGGCACCAAGGGCAGCCCCAGGTGGCGGGAGGCCCTTTCAGGTGCTCCCAAGAGCTTTGCGCCCCAAAATGGGTCAGGCTCGGCACAGGGCCCCTTCTCTGCCTGTGCAGGGCACACAGTGTTCCCAGCTTATGAAACACGGTCTCTGGCAGGAAAACATCCCTTCCAGCTGGGCAGGAGCACCAGAGGACAGCAGATAAGCAGTGACAGAGCATGCCCATCACCCCAAAAGCTGTGCCAGGCTGGGCTGGGTATTCAGAGGAGGTGCCTGGCTAGGAATGGAGGCCAGCGCCCTCCGTGGGGAATCGGGATACCCAAAATATCCGTGAGATGAGGAGGGAGGAGGAACTCCCCCTGCATGCCCCACTCCCGGTAGTGTGATGCCCACTCCTGCTCTGCTGCAAGCTGCATCCCCAAGGGGACCCAGGCCAGGGTCACGGAGCTCAGCCATGCTGCTGACCAAACCAGCCTGCTGCTCCACTGCAGCAGCGTCAACCTGGCTTTCCCTTCTCCCGAGAAACAGGGGATGGGGGCAAAAATGCCATAGGGAGAAGAGCAGACAGGCGTGTGCCAAGGGAGGGATGGGAAAGGAGGGGAACGCACTCGGGACTGCGTGCAGGGGACCCGCAGTGCTTCCCCCTGCTGCTCTGCAAACAACCCCTCCCTGCACACGCATGCAGAGCTGCAAGGAAAGGGGGTCGGAGGGGAGGGAGCAGCTCTCCATTATGGGGGGGGAGGGCTGATGAAAGCCTAGATTTTGTTCACAGCATAGCAGAAACCCCTGCCTTTCCCCTCCCTCGCACCTCTGGGGAACAAGCAACGAGAGGGAGGGAGGGATGGAGAGAGGCACACAGACACAGGTGCCAAGGTTGGCTTACCTCACGGTGCCTGTGCTGGAGGTGCCCGGGTGCGCCGGAGGTAAATCCAGGGCTCTGCTCTCCTCGGCGAGTGCTGGGAAAGGCCTCTCTTCAGTCACATCAAGGAGTGGCCTGTGAATAGGTGCTCCAGCTCACTGCTGGATTGAAGCTGCCATGGATTCATTGCGAACGACTTCGCCTTCTGTGAGGAGAGGAGGAAAGGGGAGGGAAAAAAAAAAAAGGAAAAAAAACCACCAGCTTAAGACTTGGAGGGGAGATTCACTTCTTTCTTAGGTTTCCAATGGCAACTGAATATACCACAGATGAAGATCCAGAGTGTGTGTGTGAATGTGGGGGGGGCGGGGAGGGAGGGAGGGAGGGACGGAGAGATGCACAGCTGCTGAGTCCACAGGCAGTGTGGGGTGTGAGCTAGCCAGGGCATATCAGTGATTATGGGAACAGACAACTGGACACAGGCAGCAGAGCAGACAGACAGACGGATGGAAAGAGATTTAAAGGATGGAAAGAGGATGGCCTGTACCCTAAGAGCCTTGCTGTCCCGCTGCATACAAAAAGGAGACAGCACCTGGCCCAGTGCAGGGCAAGGTGCTGACAGAGCCGCGCCAGGAGAAGGTGAAGTGTGCCTACACACACAGCCGCACGCACGCAGACACACCGCCTCCCAGCCCTGCTCACATCACCCGGGCACACCCCCCTGCGAGCACGCTATTCACACTCAGGCTGCTACACACATGCTGTACACACACATACACACACACACACTCTCTCTCTCTCTCTCACCGGCCTTTTCATACCCCCACGCACCACCCTGCACACATCCCCTAAAAATTCAGAGTCCCTCCAAAGGGTGAGGTGCTTCCCTTCTTCACATACATCCTGTACCTGCAAGGTTGCACAGCTGTATTAACATGCATATGCGATATTTCAGACAACCATCACACAACCACATCAACTCCACCCAGCCTGTTCCACCATTCATATGAGTACACAGCAAAAACATTTATATACAGCACAGCGAATATTGACCACTGCACAAATGCATGCTGAATATCTAAATATATCTACCACACACAAACTCCTGACCACTTATACATAACTGTCACTGCACAAATGCACATCATTTAATAAGCCCACCTCCCTAACAAAGACCAGAAAAAGTGCCATGTACACACACACACACACAAACATCTTTATCAGTGCAAAAAGCACACCAGCATATCACAACACACACATCTATAAGAAAACAAAAGCACATAAAACATCCTCAAGCGCTTAGGAACATAAGCCAAGCAAGCACCACAGGCTGCATATCACACACAAATATACTATGCTTACGAATTGCCTGCAGCATACAAACTGGTCGCATCAGATACTGTTACCTACCTAACTCAGCCCACACAGTGGCATACCATCCTTCTGGATCCTAAACGTTAGCCCCAGCACCGTCAAACACCAGCCATATTCTGTCACATGGAAAACACAAATACTCATCAACATCCAACACAGGCAGACAAACACAAACTACACATGAAACGCAGACAGCCAGCATCACTCACCCAAAAAAATGACATTCTTGAAAGTTATGAAGCTGGAACTCACTTTGGAGACAGCTGTATTATTCTGTGCACCTGCATGGGTGCACGTGTGCACACACACATACCACTGCCACACCAACTCTGCTTAAACTGCCTCCATCTCTGAGATCTTCCCTTTTTTTGCACTTTCTCTAGTTCTGCCCATTCTCCAATCTCCCAGCAAAGCCCATGTATCTGTCCGCTGACACGTGTTGCAGCTCCTGGGGGCAAAATCTCTGGAGCAGAAAGCCTGTAAAAGCATCCACACTCATCCCTTCTCCTTTCCGCCTTTCTTCTGCTGTTAGATGTGTGCAATTTGTATGCAAAGAAGAGTACAAGGTCCCACCAGCCCCGAGTGCTCTGAAATTGGCTGATAGTGGCATCAGGGGACATGACTGCAAAACCTAAGCGTGGTGAAGAAGTACATAAACCCTTATGGGAAGCAGAGATTTGGCCAGGAAGGCGCCAGCCTCCCCCAGGACCCAGGAGAGACAAGGAGATGCACGAGATGGGTAAGAAGGGGCGAGGGAAGGAGGGGAGATCAGCCTGGCACCAGGGACAGCACGGCGAGTGCTCTGCCAGGCTTGTTTAACAAGCTCGGTAGTGTCACAGAGTGATCCTGTGAGCGGATGGCGGGGAGCGATCAGGGTTCGGCATCAGGGCAAGCGTGTGTACCTGCGTGCCCCTGGGAAACAGGAGAGGAACGGAAAAGCATGAGGTTTTGGCGGGGAAAAAGCAGCTGGGTGCGGGTGCAACTGCAGGCATGTGGTGCAGGGGTCCGTGGCTGACTGGGGATCACTGGAGCAGTGGGTGCTAGCACAGGTACAAAATGAAGAGCCCATACACACGAAGGGGCAGGCATAGGGGTGCCTTGGACACAGGCAATGCAGGGGTTGCAGTCGGGTCTAGCCCCAGCCAGACTCACAGGCCTTCCCAGCCCTTCTCTGGACAACTCCTGAGCAAGTGGATTATCCCACATTATCCTGACTCCTAGAGAAGTCAGGAAAAGAGGAAGAAGTCCCACAAGCTCTTGTCATGTGCTATTGGACGGACATGGGCTCCAAGCACGTACAGACACACCTCAGTGTAAGTCACCGAAGCATACATTGCAATTACCTCTTCCAGGAACTCCCTGCCCTCTCACACATAGTGTGCCCCAGCACCCTGCTTCCACGGCTCTTCACCAAACACCCCCAGCCCCCTTCCCAGCGCATGCAAGCACACCTTCCCCACCGTTACTCAGGCATACAAACTCTCCGCTCCCCAAAGCCAACTACTTCACACCTTCCCCCAGAGTGCTCCCACCTTCTCACGCCCACACCACACGCATGTTCGTGCGGCAGCACAAGAGGAGCCAGAAGAAACATGTGGGGAAGCCCCCGCCACCATCTCAACCCCCCCAAACCACCCCCTCTTCCCCTCTACCTCCACCACCGCCACCACTCACTTTTCAGAAGTGCTTTGAAGGAGTAAAAGTTTCCTCTCTCTCAGCTAAACTTGGCCCATGCACCCAGGCAATTTCAGCTTGCTAGGAGTGTCTGTTCCTCAGCACTATGTTCAATTGTACCTGCATGCCTCTTCCCACAAACATCCATTGTGCATTACAGGAGATGAATAATGCAGGCTGAAAGAGGACAAGTGAGAGAGCCCTTTGGGCCTCAGCAAGGCACGTGTACAGAGCAGAGTGGAGATGGAGCTGCCTCATTCAGTCAAAGCTAACAGATGCTGCTCAACATGGAAAAGCCACCACGGCCTGAAGTGCTACTTGGGTTAGAGTACGGTCATGAGGGCAATTTAAAGAGGCTTTTGGACTCAGGATTTCTAATAGGTGCTGAGAAGTAACGCAGAGGTGTCATGTGTGGGTAGGCAAGGAGGATCTTCATCTCCAAGATACTTAGCACTGAGCTAAGCAGCTGAAGAGAGCCACTAGTGGAAAATGGAACCATCATCCTAAACTGACCTTCAAACCATCTGCTTCTGTGCTTCAGGGGCATGGAAGAAGCACCACAACTGGCTAAACAAAGGACAAGGGAGAGTGAAAGCAAGGCAAACAGGAGCCAAGGGAGATGCGTATGTGCATTTGCACGTGTACATCTGTGTGGTGTTCATCTTGTCCATCTCAAGGGGATGCGTTTGGCCTCCCCTTCATGTGCCTGTTTTGTGCTGGCAAGCAAAGAGACCTGGAAGACACAAAAACACGTGTCTCAGTGTTGCCATGAGTGAGTCCCTCTGCGTGGGATAATGCTGAGAGGGGGCAACATGGACAACATGGTGTCATGTGTGCACGCGGGTGTGCAGGAATGTGTGGCCTCTGGTGAGCAGCTGTGTGTCAGTGTTGTGCATGTGCTTGCTGTGGGCAGTGGACTCCAGGTATCGATGCATGGAACGTCTACATGTACGTGTGTGCATCCAAGTGCTGTACTATAGGGTGAACAGTGCGTATGTGTGCAAATCTGTTCTTTGCTGAAAACATTGGTGCATTTGTGAGGTGTCATAGGGAGCAATGCGTCCTCTGTGGGTTGTGGTGTGTGTGTGTGGCAGCATTCATGCCTCCGTGTGACACCAGTGTGTTACTGCACACCTGCAGAGTGAGCATCCTTGTGAAAGCAATGCTATGAGTACAGCACAAAACTATGGTAAGTGTGCACGTGCCGTGTGCACCCCTGGGTGAGTACAGGTTTGCAGGGACGGGATTCCCCTCTGGGTGGAACAGTCGTCTGGCTCCTGCACTGCCTCTCCTCCTGGTCTCTGTTTTTCCTTTCTTGCCTTCCCTCAGTTCCCCTCGCTCACTGGCAGCAGCGTACTCTGCCCTGGGAACCAACTCCCACACACCAACACACAGCAAGAGAACTCCTTTCCTTGCAGTTCCCTGGTATCTTCCCGTACCAAGAGCCAGAAAGTGAAGAAAAACCTCACTGGGCAACCTGAACTGGACCTATTCCAGTAAGGAAGCTCAAGGTAACAGAGTGAGGAGACAGCGGTCCCTATAGCCGGGAATATAGAGAGGCTCCTGCAGCTACAGTGATACCTGTTTGACTTTCAATTCCCCAGACAGAATCACCCACAGCTAGGTTTGGTGTAAGAAACCTTTCACACAAATTGCAGTGAGCACAGCTCAAACTCACGCCTCTGGAGCCAAAGCAGAGTCTTAGCTGCTCTGTCATTGCTCCCACATCAGAAGGCTAAACCTTCAGCCAGATCCCACATGTACTGAGTAACCCCCAGGCTAGGATCCAAAGCATGGAGCCTGCCCACTCGGAGCACCTCCTGGGGCAGTTGGACTTGAACAAGAAGAAAACCCCAAAGCCATTTCTTTATCCCTTTAACCAATTCTGCAGATCACTACCTTCCTCCCAAACACCCTACCCTGAGCTCTACGTGTTTGTTCTGGGGCTGATCTAAATTACTCAACTCCCCAAACTGAAATGCAAACAACTAGCCTCCATTTCAGGCTTTGCTTTTGCCCTATATCCCAGTCCGCACCTATTCCCTCTGGAGGACGAAACTAGCACACAGGAACCAGATGTGGAAATATGCACACCTTCCCTAGAAGGCTTCATGGGCTCCCAGCAAGACCCAGTTTCATCCAGGCCCAGGATCTCACAGTTTTGCCTTGAAAATGAAGCCTAACACTTAAGCTTCATCTCTTTTGCCTTGACTGCAGTCCCCAAACATCACCCAACCCTATACATTGAAAGCCTAGCCTCTAAGCTCAATTTTGCCCCCTTTAATTTGTACCCAGGTTTCTTCTGAACAGAGACCCAGCCTTTCACCTTGTTGCTCACCGGCAAGGCATATTTATATCTTTACACATAAGAGTGCTCAGTGCCAGATCCCTTCCCCAACGTTCTCCCCACACCATACAACAAGACAGGCTGGGAAAGTCCGTCTCTCTGATCCGCTGGGTAGCCACAGCCATGACCCCACGATACAGGTCTCCAGGAGCCAGGCCAGGTTCTTCCCAGTTTTTTTTCCCCAGAGAGGAGCCCTACTCACAGCTAACATAGTTTGGGTGACCTTTTCACTGCTGGCAATCACGACCGAGAAAAATAGTACTTTGTGTTAATATTTAAACGCCCACTACAAAAAGCACGGGGCCAGCCTCAGCGCCTATTTGGGGCTCCCCCTGTGCAGCACCACCAGCATCACTACTCCACTTGCCCCAACTCTTCCCTCACCTCGGGGTCTCTCCCCCTAGCCCTGCACCCTTCTCTTCCCTCCTCGGCTTCACAAGCAGCTCCTGCCAATGCCTTTCCTGTGTCCTGCCTGTCCTTGCCAGCTTTCCCGGCTCCGCTGGGCGTGTGGAGAGCGAGCCCCTGATTACCATTCAAGCTGGATTCTCATTAGGCAGAAATGCCCCTCCAGGAGATCCATTAACAGTCCATAAGGTTAACTTAATCCAGCCAGTCTTGTGTGGTCTCTGCCCAAATTCCCTATTACATTAACAATCCTGAGCCTTAATTAGCATGTGAGGCAGAGGTGGCATTATTAATGGAGATAATACGGAGCATTAAGAATAAACAGGCCAGGCTGTCTCTCCCCCACCATGCATGCAAATCCTCTTCTGTGCGGAAATGGTGTGAGCTTCCCCCATGGGCAGCACACACTGAGGGGCTTGGGTGCCCCAGACCGAAAACAAACCCTGGGACGTGCAGCCAGGCTGGTGCAGGACAGCAGGGAGGAAACAGGATCCCAGAGAGACCCTTCATCTGCTCGGGAGAAGAAGGGCTGCTAATGAGAGGACGACAGTGTGGCAAGTCCTGTGAGGGAAATCCTTGCACTGAGGAGCAGCCATGTCCCTGTCTAATCCAGCCATCCCATCTTTCTGGGAGGCTTGGGAAAGCAAGGCCAAGATTGTGTGATTCTCCATTCCCTTGAACACTCGATTCACGCTGCCATATGTGTGCACATAGGATAACACAATAGGTGTATGCCCTTGAACACGATGTGCAAGGAGGGCTGTCTGCCTGATGGGTAACGGGCTGTAGTAGCTGGTTGCAGCCGGGAAAGATGCTCCTGACAAGCCTCCTTTCTGACCACAGAGCCCCAGTACACTGAGAACACGGTACAGGACAGAGAGGGTTCAGGTGAAGGAGGGAAGCAGTCACTGGTGGGATCAGAGAACAAATGGACTGGGGCTCCTGCTCGGCACAGATTCACTGTGTGGTGGGGAAGGGACGGGCCCCTCTTGGGACAGGCTGGTGGCTGGGTGCACAGGTAGCCGGTCAAATCAGCTTGGTCATCACAAGTGAACGGGCAGCTTGGTGCAGACCCTCTCCCACCCCAGGCAGAGCCAACCGCTCCCCGGGGAGCAGATGCCCCGGATGGTGCTGCCGGCAGCAGGGAGGCACTGGGGAAGCAAGGGCCACAAACTGGTCGGGGCTGCACAGTGTGCCAGCCAGGCTATGCGAGGAGAGTTCACGTATGGCCTGCTGCCCTTCTGTCATCCTGCAAGCCTGACACTTTCTTCTAAAACATGTACTTGCAAAAGCATAAGACAAAACAGGGGAGGAGGGAAGCAGAAGAAGCCAAGCCAAGGAAGCAGAGTCTAATGATAGCGCCTCTGGACTGCTAATTCACACCTCCAGCAGCACCCAGCAGGCTGGGGAGGGAGTGGGAACCTTGCCACGGGGACCTGTGACCGCAGGGAATGACATCCTGGCTTATTCCTGAGGCCTGACCCACGCTATTCCAGCTGTACATACCTACGTTGTGAACAGTGTGTCCCTCTAGGCTTTGCAGAGAGGCTTGCACTGGGGGCAATGATCCCTGAAGCACAGAGCGATATCCCCTGTGCCTTGTCCCTAAAGCACCTGGCCGGCGCTAAGTAGCCTTGCTTAGCAAAGAGCGGTGCTGCAGGCTGAGACTGCTCTCTCCCCGGGCAGCGTCAGGACTGTGCTCACCATCAGCCCAGCTGCCTTCACGTGCCCAGAGGCGCAGTGGGCAGCAGGCAATGATGGAGACCCTGAGCAGAGCCCAGCTCTCCCACTTTCCAGCACAGCAAGCTCCCACCCCCCTAGGCCCACCAGCCAACCCCTGCCAAATCCATTTGTCCAATCTTGCGCTTTCTACTAATCCTGTTGAGCCATTCTTTAAGTTGCTCTGAGGCAGAGATAGAAAATACAACCGATGCCTTAAGAAGCTTCCCCTGACCTTGCTCAATTCAAGATAAAGGGCTTTGATTTAAAAAATTACAGTGGGGGTCTGCCACTGATCCATCGCGTGGATTAAAGGAAAACAGAGACATAGGATGCAGTCAGTGTTAGGTGAGCAGACAGGGAAGGGAAGAAAGGTTACAGCCAGCACGGGGGAGGAGACAGAAGAACAGAAAGGACAGAAAGAGAGAGGGGAGGCAGAAAAAAATACCTTCTCCCTCTCCATCTCCACACTTTACTGGCAGAAAAGCTTTATACACACATGGTGTGATACAACATGTCCCACCACCTTCCCTGGTCTGTAAGGAAGAACAAGGCAGCTGCACTGTCCTGTGGTGTGACCAGGCTGGGAACAGGCTGCTGGGACTGGAGAAGAGCTCCTTGCCCCGTGACAGGCACCCAGTGGGGAGCAGAGACTGAAATCTCAAGGCATAAATGGCTGCTACAGAGATCTTGCCCCACTGTCTCTCCTGATGCTGTTCAGGCCTTTCTGCCTTCACCCCTTGCTCCTTCCTTCACACCAAACCTCTCCCCTCATCTCCTCCCCTTGCTGACAGTACTGTCCCTCACTCTCCCTGCTGCCTGACCTGGCCCATTTGACAGCATCTAAGCAGACTTTCCACCACTCACCTCAGTCCCCTACAGCCCTTAATTCAAAGGTTACTCAGAACAGTTTTCCTCTGTAAGAAATATCGTAAGGGCTAATGAGGGCACCTTCTTCTTTCCCTGTACCCTCCAATACCACAAGGTTGTTGCACCCCATCAGAGCCTTTTTCTTTCTGGCATGAGCCTGTTTCCTCCCTCTGAACCTATTCTGTTTGAAGACCACTCACAAGATGGCTGATGTTTCATTTTCATTCATCTTTTCTCCATCACCTGGCTGAGGGCCTCAGCTAGCCAGGAAATATGAGAAAATCTTAATTTCAGCAAGGGTTTTGTTGCTAAATCTCTCAATCTGCCGTAGAAGAGCCTAGTCCTGACCTGGGAGCTGACTTTTGGGTACCCCTTTCAAGTGGGTCAAGATGCCCTTGTGCTGTGCTTAGTTAGGTCTGAGAGCCTCCTCATAGGCAATCCATGTCCTCTTACCTCCTCCTCCCACTCTCCTCCACTGCCCATCACACCAGCAGAATATCCAAGCCATATTTTCCCAAGATCCTCGTGTCTACAGACTGTCCCACCATCAATCTGCTTATCTGAACATCCTTCAGTCAGAGCCCCAATCAGATCTCCATCACCTCTGGCATTTCAATTCCCTCACTCGCTCTGTATTGACCAGTCCCAACTCCTGCCTGTGCTGACCTCCACTGCCCACGCTCAGAGAAGCTAGCCCCACATCCTGAGGTCCACTTCAAAATTCCCCTTCCTATTTTTCAAGCCTCCTAGGATCCTGCCCAGTCCTGTCTTGATGGCCAAGGGCACCCTCAACGGGTTTCAGAGTTTTTGCCCAGCTTCTTCAGCTCCTCCTACACCATGCCACTGCAGCTGACACAAAAGTCTTCACCTGTGTGGGACCTGGCACAGCTCATCTCTGCGATGTCCCTTCCCACCTAGCAATGCCCCATGTCCTCCTGTCACTAAAAAGCTGCACTGTTGTAGCCAAGAAAGAGGCAGCTGATAGATGCAGAAAGATGAAAGGTGAAGGGCTACTGGAAAAGAGACAATAGAGGCCATAAAATGAGACAGGTCTATAAAACCACAGATGACACAGGAAGGGTAGAGGGGACATGTGTTAACTGTCTCTTCCCACCCAAGAATGAAGGGTTAGGAAATTAAACCAGCAAGTAACAGGTTCAAGATGAATGACAGGAGGTCTTGCATTGCACACTGCATGTTTACGCTGCAGAACTTCCTACCGTGAGATTTTGTGGATGCTAAAACTTTACCTGACTTCATAACTTGGCTGGACGAATTCAGGGAAGAAACAAATCCATAGTACAACAGATCTTCTAGCACAAGGTCCCTCAGCCACACATCACTGGAGGCTAAAAGAGTGTCAGAGGAAGTGTTCCTACACAGTTGTCCTGTCTTTATGCTCTTCCCTCTTTCAGCCACTGTTGGAGATACTGGACCGGAAGGATCTCAGACCTGGCTCAGTAGGGTCCTTCTTATATTCCTATGGCTTTCCATAGCCAGGCTGACCCCGAAGTCATGGGCAAATAGTAGCTATGAGTAACAAGATCATTTTGGTGCATTAGATCATATTGGAGATGGATGGACAAGGGAGCAAACAACAGAGCCCATTCCAAGCAGGATTCTTTTTCCCTCTGCCCTAAAACTGGAAGGAGGTCTGAGGTCATTTAAAGCAGTCATCCCAGTACAGATCCTTGCTGGGAATAACATCTGTGCTTGTTCAATGCCTTGTTCCAGATTTTTTAAGACCAAATCCCCTTTCCCCGTCAATAAACACAGAGCCCTTTCAGCAGACCATCTGTAACAGGGCCAACCCCCCTGAATTCCCTTCCATTTCCCTGACCTGTCTATCATACTATTCACAGCAGCCTCTCCACACTAATCCTTTTATTATGATCTGACTCAATTTTCCTGGCCTGTGACTGCAATGGGGGAAAAAAGGAGGGGTGTTAATCCTTCTGACCTTGTTGTCCCAATTCTGGAACACCTGTGACTAGGAATTCAGAGGAGGGAAGTCTGATCCTCCTGACCCCACTGTCCCCATGCCAAGCCATCTTTGCCTGGAAAGAGGGAACCACTTGCTTTGGTAGGTTCAGCCTGTACCCTCCTAGAAAGTTGTTGTGGCAAAGCCCCTTTTCACCTACAGGCACTTCCTACAGGATTGCTTCCTAGACTACCTCTCCAGCCAGAGAGGATGGAGAGATGGAGGGAATAATGTCCTCCACCTCCATCAGACTCCATTTACTCATTCCTCCTGTACTACCTCTCTGCTCCCTCAACAACAGTGTCTGCAGGTTCTCCCCAGCCGTGAGACAGGGAATCAATAAAAGGTGAAAGACAATCAAACATCTCTCAAAATCTTCCTGGCAATGCTGCATATGAAGAAGAGGCCTTGCAGATCACTCCACCTCCACCACTGGCCAAATCTAGCTTGTTCCCTCCACTCCTTTTCACCACCATGTGTTCCCTTGCTGCAAGCAGTTGCGCCTCCATAAACCTGCCAAACTATTTCATAGTCGGTCTGAGCACTCACACCAGGAAGCTTGCATGCATCCTCAGAGCCAGCCAAATATTCTCCTCTTTGCTCAGCCTCATCCCATACCTCTGACTTTGCCCATCTTTTGCCACCTTAAATAATCTCTTCCTTTCCTTGGTGTTTACAGTCCTCAAATACTTGTAAACTGTTATCATATCATCATTTAGCCAAGCTCTACATATTTAGTTCCTTTAATCTCTCCTCATAAATAAATCCCTCCAGCCCCTTCATCATTTTTGTTGCTCTTCTCTGAATTCCCTCCAATTTATCACCCTCCTTCAGCTAGCATAGCACCCAGGTATGAATACCAGGTTTTCCAGACTGGTCTCACTAAAGCCTTGGAAATAACATGAATCGGGCCTCCCTTGTGCTTCAAGGCTTGATGTTTCTGGATGTACTTGAGTACGCGGATGTCAGGAACGCTAACTCACTTCATACATGTGGCACCAGGTAATACAACTCAAGACTATCTCTTAAAGCACAGGACCTCTCCCCAGGGAGAGGAAGCAGATCCATGAGAGGTGGGGAGAAGAAGATACATGGACAGGTAGGATAATCGCTCTCTACAACTACCTGAAAGGAGGTTGTAGCGAGGTGGGTGTTGGTCTTTTCTCCGAAGTAACAAGCGATAGGACGAGAGGAAATGGCCTCAAGTTGCGCCAGGGGAGGTTTAGATTGGATGTAAGGAAAAATTTCTTTACTGAAAGAGTGGTGAAACATTGGAACAGGCTGCCCAGGGAAGTGGTGGAGTCCCCATCCCTGGAGGTATTTAAAAGACGAGTAGATGAGGCACTTAGGGACATGGTTTAGTGGACATGGTAGTGTTGGGTTGACGGTTGGACTCGATGATCTTAGAGGTCTTTTCCAACCTCAATGATTCTATGATTCTATGATTCTATGATGGGTGTCCTCCAGCTGAACATGGTGCACAACTACAAACACATACTTACACACCTCGAGAAGAGACATCAAGTCCAAGAGATGGAAAAGGTGCATACACACACACATACACGTGCTCACTCCACAAATAAACACACATACAATTACCTGCATCACACACAGGCACATATGCAAATGCGCACAGGAACACATATACATGGATAATACAGACGAAGCTGAGGAGGGAATGACATACATGCGCACACAGACTTTGTGCACGCACAGATGTAACCTGTGCATACAAGAGGATAGGACAGACAAAGCCTAGCAGAAAATGGTTCTCTCCCTGTCCACAAACATACATGTTCTCATGCATAAACCAAAGTTCCCAGAGGAAGGATAGCTCATGGAGTTCTCATAGTAACCTAAAAATACACAGGCAGCTCTGACCCATCTGGCCTACAGATTGAGCACATGAGCCATGGAAAGAATGAATACAAACATATGACACCTTGCCTTAAGGCAACTGGTAGCCTGTACACCATCCTGAGACACGGTCTGCACAGGTATAGTGCCTTCCATGGTGATTAGCTTATCACCCAAGCCATTCAGAAGTGAGGTGAGTGCTGAGGAGTATAGAGGGGAAGGAAGGGACTTCCCCACAGGCCAGTTGTGGCAGAGCTAGGGATCCCTCCTGCTACTTTGTGACCCCCTCCCCAAGTCATGTTACTGATGATCCTTCCTCCCAACAGTATTTGCTCCATCTCTCTGCTATCAGACTAACTGACACCCATAGGAGTCAAAAGCACACACAGTTTCTTGCAAACAGTCCTTCCCCTACAGCTGACCAAAACCAGATGGGTGTTAACCTTGTGTGGGGGTGTCTCTGTGTAGGGAAGAACATGGGTTCTTGGCCCCCAGACACATCTTCTCACCTCTGTGAAATTCATGTTGCACCATCAGCTCCCCAAAAGCATCGCCTGGAAAAAAATTCTACGCTAAAGGGCTGAAAAGCTGTAGATGCATTCCCCAGGGTGACTGCAGACAGGAAGGAACAGCCCCAGCACATCAGTTGGGTCAGCACAGGAGGATGGATGGGCCTTACCTTCCAACAGCAGGACAGATTCTCCTACAGGGTTTTGATCCCGTGCCTATCTCCGTGGCATCTGGTGCTACGCTATAAGGCACCATATAGCCACTGTGTCTACCCAAACCAGGGCTGCCTGGGAACCTTAAAGACTCCCTGCAAGAGGCAACATCTAGGGACCAAACCCATCAAGTCATTCACCTCAACCTGGCTCCTAATAGCTTGTTTCCCACCCCTTATAATGCCGTGGAAAGAGTGACAACTGCCCTTCCCTCCTTCTGTACCTCAGCTGGTCAGCTGGAACTGGGTTTCCTCTTGGCTTATGAGTGTTGAGCAAATGAGGTCATTTCTCTTCAGTGGCAGAAAATTATGGTCAGTCCTGTCCGTGAGGAAAGCGGTTCATCTCAGGCAATGTCTAGGTACCCCTGAGCTCCCAGGAAACCAAAGAACTGCTACAATCCCTTAATGAGGAGGTCAGGGAATGGCAAAGCAAGCCACAAAACTAACAACAGCTAGGGAGCACAGGAAAGCCAGGACACAAATACAGCTCTGCTAAAGTGAAGCTGTAACTGTTGCCAGACCATCTCGTCACTGAAGCAAATACAACAGCAGTCCCACAGTCATCGTCACCTCCAAAGTGCCACGCTTGACTCATCTGGGGCTTTAAATACAGCCTTCATCTGGTTCACAGCTGCAGGAAACCCATCCTGACCCAGCAGAGAGAAAGGGCTGGAGGTGGGTCACAGCCCTTTGGTCTGCTCCCTGAGCTTTGCACTCTCCCCTTCCAGACCAAAAAGAGGACTTCACCCCCCTCAGCGTGGGAGGTGGCTCCCGTGCGTTCAGCCTGCCTCCCTCCAGTGGCTCAACTCCACGTCTTCCTTCACCCCTCTTCCCACACGGAAAGGCATCAGGGGACACTGAGCTCTGCCCCTGCAGAATCCCAAAGAGAGCTCAAGCACCCACTGTAACTCAGCATCAGGACCAGCCTGGACAATCCCCACCAGCAGAACCTGCAATGCTACTGGGGAAGCTCCAGCTTTCCCCATACCTGCCGGCAGCCTGTGATCCCTCACTGTCCGGGACAGCTCTGCTCCTCCGTGGAGGAGAAAAGCAAAAGCTCCTCTGTTCCCAGAAAAGGGGATATTTTCCTGGAGCACATTTGCTCTGCTCGTGTCCTACTCTGATGCCTGGGCATGGGTGAGGGCTGCAAGAGTGTTTGGGGGACATCACATCCCTTTCCCAGAGCAGGGTGCCTCTCATCAGCTCACAAGAGTGTGAGGACAGAGGTGTTCCCTGCATGTCCTCTGCCCTCCCTCACACTAATAAAAGAAACAACTTAGCCCAGAGCCACACTTACAGGGGACCGAGGGAAAAACACAGTATTTGGGATGAGGGAGAGAGCAGCCGGGTCTCTCTCTCTCAGCAAATGTGCTGATATTTTCTGACACAGCTGCTGACAGCGCTGTGAGGTTTCAGCAGGCCCTGGTGTGACCACTAGCTTTTTTCCCAGGCGAGCAGTGCTCTCCACCACTCTTCAACAGGGTCAGATGAGGCAGCTGCACTCTGCCTGGAGCTGCATCTGGCTTCTGACATGACCCAGGTAGGAACAAGTATCACGGACATCATCACAGCTATGCTTCCCTCCCTCCTGCCTTGCCCCTCTGCCTGTGATTTTTACCTTTCTGATTTTAACTGCAAGCTGCCCCCCAGCAAAAACTACACCTCCATATGCCCCCCTTTGCCAAACACCCTCTCTACCCTCCAAGCAGCTTCTGCTCCACAGCTTAGCTTTGCACCGGCACAGCAGATCAGACAGCATATTCCCAAATACCCACTTTGCCTGGAGCTGGGTGAAGAGAGGGAAAGGCCACGTATCCACAGTTCTTCTCTTGGTGTCAGTTTTTGACAGGGGAAGAGCAATGAAGGCAGCTTGCTTCATACTGACAAATCTGCATGCTCGTGGGCTGGATGCCCTGAAAGCCGACCACCTCCCAAAGGAAAATAATGGGGTGAGGAGGGTGACAGGTGGGGAAGGGGCTGGGGGAGGGGAAAGGTTTCTAGGCTGGGGAAATCAGTGGGATTAAAGTGGCTGTTTCTCACCCCCAGCACCGCATCGGCACCCCTCCACTCCCTGCAGCTTCCTCACTGCTGCTGGTATGGTCTGCACAGAGGGGGGAGGTGAGAGGGGGGCTGTATTTAAATATATTAATAATGCATGCTCCATGCAAATGAAGCTTCCTTTGAATATTACATTAGTGATGTTGTCAGCCTGCGCTTCCCGGGACCCAGGAGTGATGGTGTGTGTGGGGACCGGGGTGGGGGGGTGGAGGATGCAGGTCACCAGAAATCCCCTCATAGCCCGGCACAGCCCCTTTTCTCCCCCTCCACCCCAGCTCCCCCACATCACACACACTCCTGCTCCCTCCCACCTCTTGGTGCATGACAAATTCCTTGGCTCGCAGTGTGCAATGCAGCCAGGCTCCCCAGTCCCCTAGGCCCCCTCCAGGAACATGGACCCCCGCCTCCTCCCCACTGCCTACATAATCTTTACCCCCCCTCCAATCTCAGCAATCCTCTCCCTGCTCCATAGCTTGGTTTATAGCTCCCTACCTCCAGGGTGGGGAGAAGGGTTGTGCTCTCCAGCCTTTAGGGGAAAAGGAGAGGGAGCAGCTCCTAAGTCTGGCCTGCACATGTGCACCCACTTTGTGTGCACACACCGGCCCCCAGCAGCAGACGCTTGCATGAGCCCAGAGTGGGTGCTAATGGACCGCAGGCAGTGCACGGCTGCAAGATGCACGCGCCCGCAGCGCACGAGCGATGCTCTCCTCCCCATCGCGACACCTCCTTCCCTGGGTGCTTGCAAGGATGTTTGCAAGCATATTGTTTGTGCACAGCCGCCCCCGCCTCCGCACACATACACACATGCAATACACACACGTGCGCTCACATGCATGCACGCAGAGGTAGGGGGGAGCCACACCAGCACACACACAAGAGGGCATTACGCACAGCAGCTCCCGAATATGCTGCCTGCTGCAGCATTAGCAGATTCACGCTGCCTTTCCCCAGCCAGATCCAAGCTCTGGAATGGGAACAGCAGCAGCTGTGCACTCCTGCCTGTCCTGGGATGAGAACAGGATGCGTCTGTTCATCTCTCTCCCCCACCCCCACGCCTCCTCCTTCCCCCTCCTCTTGCTCCCATTCATTCATTCAGCTTCTCCTCCCCCCATCCCATGCCCCAAAGCAGGAGGATCCTGATGCATAAAAATGTGGGCATGCTTTCTCTGGTGGAATAAATGGGCACACAGACACCCTGCAAGCAATGCATATACACGTACGTATGCATTCAAGTAGCTGTCCTGGGCCCCTACATAAATATCCAGCTCCCACCACCACCACATGCACACACACACACCCGACAGACACCACGCAATGACTTTTCTGCAGCCAGCCAGCCTCCCAGCAGAGCAGTGTAAAAGCAGAGCAGAGATTCACTCACTCCCCTACATCCAAACCAGGAGAATGTTCACACGCCAAACACACACACACACACACACACACACACACACACACCCCACACACACACACACACACACATCACTGTCTGCAAAGGCTCCCCGACAAAGTTTGCAGAGAGGCAGGGAGGCTGTGGGATGAGGCTGTCTCCTTTCTCCCTCCCATAACTGCAGGCAATATACGTATATGTCTGTGTATCTATATCTGCATATGTACTTGCATGTATGTGTGGGGGTATATACATATACCTATAGCTATACATATATATGTATAGACACACAAAGACACACACATATATATACGTACATATACATGCATCCCCTCCTCTTGCAAGGTCTGAATAGAAGCAGACCAGCCAAACCCAGCTGTGTGCAGCAAGCCCTGGACCTATTCAGCACCCCGATCCTAAGCGAGTGCACGCGCGCGCACACACACACACACACAGACTGAAAGGGAGACCTGTCTCCCAGCCTCTCTCGCTCCCATCACCCCATGTGGGCATTATCTCCCCCCCCCCGCCCCCGGCCACTTCCCCATTTCTCTTGCACTCACCCCTTGCCTTCATCCTCAGATCAGAGACATCCACCCCCCAGGGAGTGCATGGGCTGGAGGAGAAAGGCAATCCATCTATCCTGCCCTTCTCCCCCGCTCGGTCCTCCCCCTCCAACCTCAGCCGCTTCTCCAAGAGGCGACACAGACAACGAGGAGCCAACAACAGGCGAGGCAGCTGCACAAGGACTGCACACAAAAACGTGTCTCACACGCACACATACCTGCTTCTGGAGGGGCGATTGCTCCCAGTTTCCATACGGGGCATGACAGAGACGAAGTGGAGGCACAAATGACCCCTGTCTTCCAGCAACTTGCAGCCCTGCGGGTGTGTGTGTGGGGGGGTATCCCCCACCTTGTGTCACCCCTTGGAGCTGTGCTGTCCCCTGCCCCACAGCTGTCTCATTCCCGGCTGCACCTAGGCAGCGCTCCCAGCCACGCACACACACGATCACGACAGGCGGGGACGGAGCAGCAGTCCAGGGAGGGCACGCACAGCCGGAGGATTTGCTGCCTTCGCTGCATCCGCATCACTGGGGGAAGAAGGCAGAAAGGGCTCTATTGGCATTTAAAACGCGAGTGATTAATTCACCACAGGCTCGGCTGATAGGGCTCTGGGACCAGAGCCGGCATTGCTTCTCCCAGCTGGGAAGGCTGTGACAGGCAAAGGTCCCTCTCCCATGGAGCCAGCTCCGAGCTCTCCTTGCCTGTACAGCCACCGCTCCGGTACAGGCGGAAAGGGGTGGGCCTCCACCAGAGACATGAGCACGCATGCAACAGCTGCTGGGGAACTGCACGCCTCCGAAAACACACATGCACACGAGCAACAGCTGCTGGGGAGCTACATACACACACACAATTTCCTTACAACAGCTGCTGAAGAGCTACACACAACATGCAACAGCTTCCCAGGAACACACACAAGCACCAGCTGCTGGGGAATCACACACGCACACACGCACAGAGGCTACAGCTTCTCAGAATCAAGTCACCACATGAAAATATAACAGCTTCTAGGAACAACACAGGTACAAGCAAGAGCTCCCGAGGAGCTACATACACGCATGTATGCATGCAACAGCTATACGCCTACTGACACAGGTATGTGCAACAGCTGTGGGAAACTACACCTTGATACACGCCCCTGCAGTATTTGCTAAGAAAATCGACACATAAAAATGCAACAGGAGGTGGGGGAAACCTTTCATCCACACACAAACACACGCATGCGACTGCTCTGGAGAGACTGTCTTTCATACACCTCCTCAAATCACCACATAGAGATGCAACAGCTCCTCAGGAATCACCTGTAACCACACACCCTCACGTACATGCAACAGCTTACTGGAAGACCTTCCACCTCCCTATGCCCAAACCCACGCATGCCATCACTGATGGAGATGTTGCCTACAGTCAGAAACAAACATTCATGTGCACCAGGTGCTGGGGAGCCAGCCACAGCACAGCCCCCAAATATTGCACACAGGCAATAGCTGCTAGGAAACCACCTTACCAAACAGAGGGTGACTCTTAAGAAACTACTCCCCAGCCCCTTCACAGGAAGCACAGGCACACATGACAGCTGGACATAAATAATCCCTGCACAGACATGCAGACACACAGACCGCGACTGAAGGGACACGATGCATCCCTCTCACTCACCGCAGCTGTGGAGGTACTGCCTGTCTCACTCGGACACGCGCAGACATGCAACAGCTGCAAAGAAACTTGGGAACATAGGACATTGGATGGGAGCTGGCTTCCTGGGATGTGCAATCCAGTCTCCTGCTATTCCAGGCAACCACATCATATAATCTTGCTCAGAAATGTCTCAAGGTCCATCCTAGTGCTGTGAGACTATTTGCTCCCTGCTCGGAGGCTGTTCTGGCCCCTGGCTGCTCTGATGTTAGAAACCTGCCCCAACGCCTACATTTACTTATGACCAATTCACACCCACATGTTCCTGTGCCAGTTGACTCTGTCCTTCACATGGGCACACACAGAGGTTGCAACAACAAATTGTTCTGAAATGCTCTGAAACCTCCACTTGCAGCTGAACAGACACCATCTGCACCCCTGCCTCACACAAACATACACACACGCAACAGCTGGGTGAAGACATTTCCCTCAGCATAAAGATCAACATGCTTGCAACAGCTTGTAGGAAAATAGATACCTAACCCTGTCACCCGCAGCACTCACGTGCACACGGGTACAGACACAGAAACGCGTGTAACCTCTGATGGGAAACTGATGACTTTCTTCATGCAGTCCGAGAACAGTAGAGAAATTACTCTGCCACATACACCCCACTGCAAGCAGCACTATTATTAAATGTGTTATATTGTGATGTCCAGTTGCATCTAAAGAAGATCACCTGTGGCCCACCTCCCCAGCCTGCTAGTTATTGCTTAAGTACAGAACAATGTAATTACCCCATCTATCTCACACCTGCAGATCTATAGGGGGGTGGTGAGCTTCTTTGACCCCCCTGCACATTTTTCTCTCTGTTGGAAAAGAAATAACCTCACGCAAATCCAAACCCAGCAAGTACGGGACTGCCCCTAGCCTTCTCACATGCATACAACAGCCTCGGGGACAGGACACCAAACCCACACTGTACATGGCGGAGGGCAGGGGAACAAGTGCAAAGGACCCATCTACAAAACTAGCCCCAGGCATCACACACACCACTTAGATGGCACAAAGAAACAACTTGGTCCACCAGGTACAAACACACAAGGCCCTGTTGAAAATGACACATAGGAAGCTTGTATCTTCTTTTACTCCAAACCTGCAAACCCAAGTGGGAAAAAACACACACACACAGACGCGCACACACACTCCTCAGAGAGGCAAGAGGTGAGCAGCTCTGAGGACACCTCTGGATGTTCCCTGGACCATCCGTAGATGTCTGTTCCCAGTGGATTAAATGCCAAAGCTACTCACTCCACCTGGGATGAGAGGAGAAGGAAGTTTGTCTTGGCAACTACAGACTCTAGTTTCCTTGCCCTTATCACTTTGGGGGGTTATGACCATGGGTTTTTTCCTCCAAGCTCTTTTGGAGCTAAAAGCTAAAGGAACAGAGACTTGCTTCTATCTTGCTCTACCTCCTCCAAGGACAAACACTATCTAATCTTGGAGGGTGTTGAAGTAGGAGAAAAGGTTTCCAACTCCAAATTAATACAGGATTTGGTCCTGCTTTGGTCCTGTTCCTCCAGGATCATCTTGCAGTTTGTTTGGGATGAGTCTCCCAGAGGCTCTCCTGCTGGCACAGATCCGTTCTGGACTCAGAAGTGCTGGGGCAGGATCCTTGTGCTGCCAGGGCCCATGGGGTCAAACGGTACTTGCTCATACTCCCACTGACTCAAGAACAATACTTAAATCCAGCAGAACGGAACTGCCCTGAGAGACAAGCAGAAGCAAGCACCACATCCTAAGCGGTGTGGGACATTTGGGTCCTCAATCTGATTCGAAGCCAGGCCCCCAATGTTTATTCGTCCCATTGCAGATGATCATCCAGAGGGTACAGAAGCTCACCCCCATGTTTATTTTGCAGATGCTCTGACCTTGTCAAAAGCCCTGGAAAGACTCTGTTGTTTGTTACTTCACAAGTAAAAAAAAAACTTCACCAAGGAAAAAAACCTCCTAAGGACGTCATAGATACTTTAAGTCAGCTGCAGAGGCACCTCATTCTCTATGTCCAGCACTACAGAAGAAGAATCACCTTCTAATTCTTTTGTGCCAATGTCTCTGAGACCACCACCCTCCAGCGAGGCCTGACCTCTCTGCCCCCTTAGCAGGGATGGAAACAGCCCTGAGAACCACCTTGGTTTACACCTTTCTGCTCAGCTGCTGCTCTGTTGGGCTGCTACATCCTCTAAGACTGGAGATGCTCTTAGGGGTGAACAAGGGAGCTGACCTTATTAGAGCAATTCCCTAGTGTTATTCCAACATATGCCAGGGAGCTGTTAAGTCCCGGAATAGCCCAGAATCTGGGAGTCACAAAGGTGATGATAAAACTGATTTTTAACCCTCTGTGCTCAGACTGGGGAATACTGGAGGTGATGTTCAGCGTGGACGGTACCTCTAGGGAGTAGGGGCTGGGAGCACAGACAGCCATTCCCCCCGTCTCCCCAATCACCTGGCCCTTCACAAGGAGGGAAGAGTCAGGCAGGGAAGGCAGCCACGCAGTCTGCCTGCGCTGCCTTCGGTGTGTGCTGCCAGGGAAGGGAGTCTCGCTGGGAGCATTTCCAGCTCACGGAGCCAGCAGATCAGCCCTTCTCCCTCTCTGCCTCTTCCCTGCCCGTCTGCCCGTCTCCCCCAGGGGTACAACCGGGTCCCACGGCTGGGGAAAATGGGCCCCGGGAGGAGGCTGGGCTCTCCCCGAGCTGCAGTCAGAATCTCTCCGCTGATCTATACTGCGGTGAGCAGTGACAGATTGATTTTACAGCTCTGCTTGGAGCCGGCCGCTGGCCCTGGGCTGTGGATGAATCAGCTTTCTCTGGGCCTTGGCTTTTATTTCATTATTCCTGCAACTTCCCTCATAGGCAGCTAAAGAGAGAGTGAGAGGGAGAAAGACGAAATTGGCAGATTTCCTTCCCTGCTCGTGTGTTCCCAGCCTCCCAGCTTGGCTTTGGGACTCTGGGAGGAGGGAGGGAAGGGGTTGTTTTCCAGGGACTGACAGCTGTCAGGAATAAAGACGGGAGGCTCCTTCTACATGGGTAGCTGCACATTGCAATGGCTGTGGGAGACGGCAAGTACTGCGTAAGCGCTACGCAGCATGACTGGTTCCTGTACTGTTATGCCGATGCCACGTTCTTTGCTGAATGGAGGGGGGACCCATTTTTCATTACAAGGGGCAGCATGTTTGGAAATAACATCCCATGAGTGCATTGGACATTAACTTGCTTACAGCCTCCAGGGTGGAAGTGCTTCCAGGTTCTCCGCTAACAGCTGTGGACCTAGAGGAGGGGCAAGGGCTGTAAGCCGCTGTCTCCATCAGGCTGAGAGGTCTCTGAGCATGCCACAGCTAGGAGGTTCTCCTGGGATAAGGTAGCACCTCCAGGCAGGGAATCGACCTTCTTCCCTCTCCTGGCTGTGGATATTGTAGACATTGCCTGGAGGAGCCAGGCTAAGTCCTAACTCTGTTGGTTACTGTGCCACCAAGAAGATCAGCAGTGAACTCAACCAAGGAGGGAACAGTGAAATTAAAGGGCAGAAAGGCATTGGGTTTTCCAGCCAATGTCTGGAACCACAGTGGGACAGTTCAAGCCCTCAAAGGCGGATTAGCAGAAGGCAGTCTGGAGCAATTGGTGTCCCGAGGAAGAGCAGAGAACAGAGGGACCAACCCAAAGTGCAACAGACACGTTCCTCTCCACACCCCCAACATCTTGGGAGTGAACAGGAGCAAATGTCTGCTCTATCAGACTTGCTGCTGAAAAATCCCTTTGTCAGAGCTGAAGATCTACTCAGGGGTTCCCTCACCTGTGCTGGCACCTGCCCTGCAATAACCAAGGGAACCCACCGCCAGTTTGGTCTGCTCCAGCCTTCTTCCCACGCGCGCACCTCCCAAGAAGGGGTTCACATCACCATGAGTGGTACATTCATCGCAATGGGTGTAGGATGCCTTGGAGCTTTTTCCTGCCTTGTCACAGAGCCCTCCAACCATATAGACTGCCTGGGGTAGGAAGGTTCCTCAGAGAAGAATGCTAGATTTACTGAAGATGGACAGCTAGGACATTATGTCAGTGGCTCCCCCAGACTCACACATATCCTTTCTCTCTCCACCTGCCCTTGAACAAAGATCAGAGTGGCCTTGAAGATGGTCAGAAGGCAAAGGCCTTTTCATCTGTAAAGGTCAAGGGGTGGGAGGGGAAAATGAGGGGAAGGGAAGGAACATGGGAAAAGCAGGAGAGAGAGGTTTCCCAGAGGTCTGTCCCAGCAAGAGGGAGGGAGAAAGCAAAGTCCATCTCATCCACTTTGTGTAATCTTTTAATCTCTTGGGTTTTAATCATTCACATCAGGAATGAGAGACATCATTAAGAGTAGAAGAAATCCCAGTTGGAAGGGAGATGGGGATGGTGAAGGAGATAAAAAGGTCTCTTATTTCTAGGCCTTCCACCTTGTTCCTTTTCTCTAAGTCTCTCTCTCCCCCCCCTTCCTTTTTCCTCTCTGCTTACAAGCAATAATATAGGTAGTGACCTGACAGACACAGAAACACGCTGGGGGCCTTGGCACCTGGAGAAAGGTCAGTGCCATGGCCTTAGTGCGATGCAGGTCGAGCCCTCCCATAGTGACAGTCAACGGCAGCACAGAGGCACAAGGCTCAGTGCCCCAAGTCATCTTGAAAGGCTCTTTCAGAGCCAGAGATGAACATCAAACATTGCCAGCAAGGTCTCTTCTTGTTAGAGTCAGTGTGACCTGAAGAAGCCAGCCCACCCCTTACCGGGAGAGGAGAGACAAGTTTTTGGAGGGCAAGGGAGGACCTGGTGGCATCTGACTGCCTCGTCCCACAGCCTCAGGCTGGGCGCTCTGCATCTCAGCTTCCCCATCTGTCCAATCCTGTGGATAATAATCCTCACCTCGGAGGGTGATTGTGAGAGGTTAATGAATTAACATTCGTAAAAGCTTTAGATAAAGGGCTAAGGATTATTACTGTTGTTATGCATGGAAACAGCTCCTAACAAGCATTTCCCACCTCCTCCCTCCTGCGAGCCTGGGGGATCATCTGACACAGATCCTACCGCACAGGAACTCCCCCAGAGATGGAATTACAGGGAGAGTAACGGAGAGGGCTGCAGGCTGCCAGAGACACTACTCAGGGGAAGACAAATTGGGGGCACTCCATCAACCAGCAACCCACGCCGGGCTGTGGGGCCGAGAGCCCCTCCACTCACTCTCTAACAGCGACAGGTCCATCCCACTCCCATCAAAGTTCAGCAGAAAATGGGACGCTGATTTCTGACCATGGCAAGCCAGCCCCTCCTCTTGCCCTTTCAAGGCTGTCGACTGACCTGAGATAGTTGTGCAAGATACATTTGCTTTAAGGAAATCTTAATCCCAAAAGGAAACTTCTGTGCTGCTGGCTTGGGGCAAGATTCAGAAACAACCCAGACAGACACTCCCTTCATAGGCATAGGAAGAGGCTAGGGGGGATCAGATTTTGGTGTCTTAAATCTTGTGCAAAATGTTTTCCAGGCTGGGGATAGGAACTAATTCAAAGCAGGAGTCTTAACATTATACATCTCTCCCTTACACACAAGCATAACCTTGAGAGAGAAAAGCCCTCCCTAACTCACCTACTATAAATACACCAAACCACTTAAAATGGCTACGTTAAAAGAGAGCTGGTAATTTGATAGTGGTCTCCACTTAATTAGATTAGGCTCTTCTTGAACTCAAGGGCTGCAAGCAGCTGATCCTCCTTTCTTTTTCAGTATTATCCTGTCAGCTGCCATGCTGACGTGACCATCGAGCCTCTCTCCATGCTTGGTCCTCAAGGGATGCTGAAGAGGGAAACCCTGGGGGACCAAAAGCTGTTATCAGGCAGTGACCCGGCAGAGCATTTAAGTATGTGCCCCTAACCCTGCACTGAAGTGCCCACTTGATGGAGCAGGGGCAAAGTGTTCCCTCAGTCAGGGAGAAGCTTTGAGGCCTGCTCTACAACCGGGGTCCAGGGGATGCAGCTGGAACGAGGTTTCTGCTGAGACAAGCTCTTATTCAATGGTCAAGCAATGCTCTTCCTGGCTTTTCTTGCCATGTTCACATGCCTTTTGCCTTCACTTTCCGAAACCTGTTTATCTATGGCAAGAAAAAACGTGAACTGGAGTATAGCAATGAGTATGAAGGTCATGAGCACAGAGAGACCGACCAATTTTTGGCCAAGGTGACTGGCTGAGGGCCTTTACAGAACCACACGTGAATGCACATTTCCATGACATCCTATACGAACAAAGAGGGAATGGATGGGTTAAGGGCAAATCATGTGGTCACTGATGACTGGAGATGAAATAATGGTCCTGACCCATGGTCTGGGCAGTTGGATCACCAGCCCTGCCATGGACCACATCTGTGCCACACAGTGCAGAGCTTCAGATCCCAGAGCAGAGTAGCTGCACCCATACAGTGCCCTGCCCGGCCTGCTTAGCACTGCTGAAAATAAATAGTGCTGTGCACAGCTTGGTGACAAAGTTTTTCAATCACATCTGGGGTAAAAATCAGCCTCTCTACACTGCAATGCGTGGGAATTTGCACTTGAGCTAGGCAAATAGCAAACAGCACAGTTAGTCTCCCCTGCAGTGAGAGACCAGAGGACAGCACTGCCTTGGACTTCTCCTCAGGAGACTAGAGCAGATGTTAACAAACCATACACATAGCCAGAAGCTTTTTTGAAATAGCTTGTTTTCCTGATTTCTCACCTGGGGGGAAGTAAGTGACCTGTGTGTAGGTTACTGGGGCTAGCTGGCAGAGTCTGTAGCCTGAACATCATTGATAATGACAGGAAGTCACCTGGAAGGGAGAGATGAAGTTGTTCTGGTCTTGGGGCAGGGGACAGACTTGGTCAACTCTTGAGGGCCAAGAGCACTGCAAGTGCTGGTCTCCCTGGAGTCTGATCCAGTTCTCGCTCAAATCCAGGCTAATTGTGGCACTGCTCTTAAACTGCTGGATTGGATTGACACTCTTCCTACATCCCTGCTCAGTGAACTTTATTCTGTCGCTAGCAGGGCTGTATTCTGCACAAGTTGTCCCCTCCACAAAACATCCCCAGATTTGGAGAATTAAAATTCCCAGACCTTTTGCTCTCCATCAACAATGGAGGAAGTTGGCTTTAACAACAGACAATTTGCTATTCAATATTTTCTTAATTAATATTAAAAACTATGTCAGGTTGTTTTCTTGTGGTTTTTTTTTTTTAAATCCACTATCTCTTTGTTATTTATTCGTTTAGATTTTTTATTTTACCTCGTTAATGTAGTGGTGATTTAGATGCAGTTTCCTCTCTCTGCTGCACTTAATGAGTCGTCAGCTTTATTCACTCTCACCCACATCCTCATGGGAGCATGCTTTGATTTTCTAGTGGGTGCATGAAAACACAGATTAAAGCAATTAGACAGAAATAATCTTAGGGAAAGGGGAGAGAGATCCAGAGCGCCTAATTATACCATTTTAATCAAGACACAATTATGCAGAGACTTTTATAGATTAAAAATTAACCAAACTCCAAAGGCAGAAAAAATATCATTTTAAATATGGTGCATTACGCTTGTTGTTTCTGCCTTGTGATCTCTCCCAAACTGGACTTCAGGGTTCATTTAGAAAAAGTTCTGGACGGGGCTTTGCAGAAATGGAGGAGAAATAGACTCAGGAGACCCTGCTTTCTAGGACCAGGGTCTGGAAATGGTCTCTGGGAGAAGGTAGGGAACCACAGCTGCATTTCTCACTCACTGATCTCACCAGTCTTTTCCCAATGAACCGATTAAGTGCACCTGCTGGTATGTCAGGCTTGACTGAAGACCTCCAGCTGCCTGCATGGGTCAGGTAAGGAAAGACCCAGTTCAGAAGTCTGGGTTTTGCTTTGCCCTAACAGGCTACGTGGAGCTGCCAGCGAAGCACTGTGGGTACTGTAGTCTAAGAAGCAATTTCCCAAGCTACAAACATTCCAATTAGAAACGCAATGAGTGGGCAAACAAAACACATCAGGCTGGATGTGTTTTCTTCTGAACCCTGGAGGAACTTAAGCCAGCTGCTCCAGATTTATAGCTGCTCCAGATTTATTGCAGCAAAACCACAAGGTGCTCTCAGAGCACGTAGCAAGGTGCTCTGCTCCTGCGGTCTCTGCAGAGGAGCCAGGAGACACCCCCGCCCCCCAAGAGCTCCAGGGAATCCCTGTTTCCCATGTAGCTGTCATACTACTTTATGATGGGGAAGGTGTCCAGAGCTCAGGCAGAAACAGGCGGGCCAGTTCAGGCACCTCCGATTTTGTGGCTGCAGCCCAGCCATGTCTGTGAGGCATCGCGCTGCTGCCTTTTGCTGTGAGTGCAGCACTAGCAATCCCTCCTGCACCGGCATGCGGAACTTCTTGAGCTGTTTGCAAAGAGCTTCCAGGTGTTAAGGAGACAGGAGAGGGCTCACCGCAGCGATCCTCAGCTTCCTGCGAGGTTTGCCAGCAAGTCTCCTGAAAGGTTTTGCTGCACTGTGGCCTGCACAAAACTCTTCTCCAGAAGAGTCTGCTGCCAGGCACCTTTCACAAGGATGTCTCAACCCATCAGAGCTTCACCAGGCCGCTCTCCATTGCCATGGCCACCCCATGCCATGAGCAGCAGTGCTGAAATATCTGCTGTCCTCTCCGTTAAGGGCAATCCTCCCATCTGCCAAGGGACCAGCTTCACCATCTTCCACCTTCAAGTCAGTCCTGGTGACACTCATGCAGGTTGTCTGCAAGGTGGGGATGGCTGGGATATGCCCAGAGCTGGTCTATCCGAGCGACAGGGGCACCACCAGGATAGGCAGCTGGGGAAGGAGGGACAGTGTCAGCATTAGGCACGGGGGACCGATGGGCATGCAGCTATTGAGCCTGAGGCTCAGCAGTCCTTCCAAGGAGTGAAAGGCAGTGCCTTCCCTCAGCTGCCCTGTGCCAGAGCCACACTGCAGCCATCACCTCAGAGGAGAAAACACGGGGCTGTATGTACTTCATTCACCATCCATGTCTGAGCAGTGGGACTGCTGTGAGCTGATGGAGGTAGACATGGGTAGCAGGGAGATTCCTGGGACATCTCTCCCTTGCAGCCTCCTCACCCATTTTCTCCTTCCCCTTCCCACAGTGCAGAAAGCAGGGCTGCAGGCTGCTGTCCTTGATCCCCGTTGCCTTCTACACCCAAGGCAAAGCCAAGAAGGGCTGTAGGGCTTTGGGGGTGGCCCTGTTCCCCATCTGAGGGCTCGGTCCGGTGGGTGAGCGGTGGTATCGGAGTGCCCTCTGCTGGCCCCATTTCTGGACTATTTGGACTGTCCAAGCCTTGCACACCCCCAGTACCCCTGGAAAGTTGGGTCTTGGCTTGCCCACGCCAGGCCGTGGCACCCCCGCCATGGCAGGCACCACTCCAGCAGCAATATGAGCCAGCCCACAAGCAGCATGGAGTCCTGTCAGTGCTGGGTCACATCCCCAGAGGAGCCAGCATGATGGGGAAGTCAGGACAGAAACAATTGTAAGTCAGCGTTTGGCCCTGCGTACGTGGGTGGGTGGGTGTGAGGTGCAGGCATCGCTCTCACGCTTACCGAGTGTTGCTGCGGAGATGTGGCGGGGACTCCCAGGGGCTTTTTGGATATGTTCCCAATTCTGTGGGAGGAAAAGTCCACCCCCTGCTCCTTTGCTCCAAGTGGCAAGAAAATCAGAGGTGTGGTGAAAGGGGCCAAGGAGGAGCACAGTCTCTCCCTTGAGGCTTGGTGCCATTCAGATGGCTGACCCTGTGATGGGAGAGGGTGGTCTGGCCACTTTGAATGAGTGGCGCTCAGGGACATGGTTTAGTGGTGAACTTGGCAGTGTTAGGTTAACGGTTGGACTCGATGATCTTAAAGGTCCTTTCCAACATAAATGATTCTATGATTCCACAGAGCTGGGCCAAAATATCCTGGCCATTCACTGGCTCTGGGTGGCTGGGAGCCTCCATCACACTGGGATGTGCATGCCTTCATTCTTCATCCTGAATTTTCCTCCAGAGCTCCCTGTGTTTTGACTATCCCAATCTGCCATGGTGAAACCAGCAGGGAAGGCTGGGATCATTCTGCCTGGACCCAGGACACCCGGGTTCAGACCTGCTGGTGGATTCCCAGGTTGTGCTAAGAAATCTCCCAAGACGGTGCACACAGAGTGGGGGGTCTGAAGTCTCTGTGACCTATGCTGATTTACACCAGCAGAAAACCTGACACGCTATCTCTGGGCTCCAGAACTACAGAGGTGACCTTCTATTGCTGTCAGCAGAGGAGAGGAGACAGCGAGATTACAATCCGAGGAGTTCAGGTCCCTCTGTGGAGCTGGTCACTTTGTGCTTTGGTATCTAAGTCATTCAAGCAGGGGTAACACTGACCTGACAGATAAGATGTGAGCTAATTAGCAGTGCTCTCTTCGGGCTCCTTGAAAGCTCAAGTGCTGCAGAAATGCTGAATACCAGGTCTGGTTACTTTTCAGGGCAATTTTTAGTTGGAAAGAGTTAATGGAAACTGGATTATCCAGGAAGATGGCTTGGGTTTGAGACTGGGGTGCTGTGTTGAGGTATTTGGGGGCCTATGAGGGAGAGATGCAGTGAGGTGCTGGACATGCCAGTACCCAGGGGGCTGATGGAGCAGAGAGGAGTCCCAGACGAGTCCTGGAGGAGAGTCCCTGAGAAGAAACTTCCTCCCACATGTCATGGGTAGGCAGCTGAGCCCTGCGAGCACTTCCATCAGGAACTGCCTTTTGTAAATATTACAAAACAGCGACAACAAAAAAAAAAAAACTATGCAGGGGAAGGAGTTTGTTTTTAAAGGACCAAACAAAGGTGTCCTGCAGCCTCAGCAAGTGGAACAGTGCTGTGTCCTGCACTGGAAGAAGACATTGAAATTGCTTAGACATGCAGTCCATCAAAAGACTTCAGCATGGGACTAAAACATAGTGTAGTCACCCTCACTGGGATTGCTTGTGGTCTTCAAATGCCATGCATGGCAGCTCTCTGCCACGGAGGGAGCTATGAGTGAATATCATTCTTCCCTGGCCTTGGTTAGAGTAATGTAAAAAGTAAACTGAGAGCGTCCTATCAAAAAGAAGCAAAAACTTTACTTTCCCTCAGCTTTTCACTAAACACTGCTGAAACCACTGCCCTCTCTCCCCCTCTGACAGTCATCTAAATGTCGAGCCACAGACAATGCGGAGCCAGCCTCTGCTCCTATTAACCCAAAGTGCTGGAAGAATCGCAGGCCAGAAAAACTTTGTCTGGTAAAAATGTAAATGTCATTTTACAGAGGACAACTCCAGCTTGACAGAAAATCCAGTGCCTCTTCCAAACAGTTTGTGAGCTCTTCTGGATGCTATGCTGTGGCTTGTTGAGCAAGCAAGGTGGAACACAACTGCTGTTTTTCCAGACCCACCTACTCAATCCCCAGCTGCTGCAGTCCTTTAACTTGTGGATGGGCCTGTCACTGCCACAAGGGCTCCCATTTTAAAAGGCACCAAAAAAAGTGAAAGGCAGCCAAGACCTCCTTCCTTTCTCCTCACTGCTCAAATCCAGATGCATAAGGTGTTGGCATGGATCTCATTCTCCATGGTCCCCTGGCTAAATCCCAACCAAAGTGGTGTCAGACGGGGAGTTCCCTGGGCTCCTGTAATTGAAAATTATTTTCTGCAACTGAAACTGAGATCCCATTATCCCAAACTGGATCACTTCCAAGTATCACCAAAGCCCTCAGCCTGTTTTCTTGCCCGCTAGGTACCAGCTTCTACCAAATAAGTCAATGCACGTTACTGGTGTCCCGCAGCAGTGTTGGAGACCTGCTTCAGGGACCTCTCACGGTTTGCAAAGCTCCCAGGGGGAAGCCAGGGATGATTCCTGTGCCACCCAGGCTGGACTCTGAGGAGAATAGCGGACAGAGAGAAATCCTCATTGGATTCCTGGAACGAGCCTTGACTACAACTCTTCTTCTTTCCCTCCAGGTCTCTATGGCCTTCTGCCCCATTTCTAGGCTGGTTGTTCTGTGTGGGCACAGACCGTGAGGGAAACAAAGACCAGAGTTCTTCTGAGATATGGGAAATGTTTTTTATCAGAGCCCTACCCAATCCACCCATCCATCAGCTAGTGACTCCAACTCTCCTCCAGACTGCCTGTAGCTTTAATTCCTTCTCTGTGATTGCTTTCTGCCTCCACCACCCTGGAAGTTCCTCCTCAGGTCAGCCGGAAGGCAAGGGGCAGTGTGTGAAACAGTTAAGTCCCCTGCAGAGGATGCCAAACTCCATCAGCTGTAGCAGGGTCCCCAAAAAAAGCACCTACTAGGTATTTTGCACCTGCTGTCAACATGCAGAACTCCAGGGCAGAGAGGGCTCTCTGATAAACTCACAGCACTGTGGAAATGACCACAGAGGAACAACTAGTAGAGGGAGTGAAAAAAAGAGATACAGAAAGGAAAGCAGTAAAATACATACATTTAGGGGCAGCGGAGACGCGAAGAGTAATGTGGAGATGCAGAGATGCAGAAAGTGAGCAGATGAAATTATATTCACAGAGAGCTGGCTATAGGGAAAGAACAGGGGAGGGAGGCATATAGGGGGAAGGGCACAGATGCAAGGAAAGAGAACTCAGGGCAGGAACAAGAAGGGGGAAGTCAGACAAGGAGAAAGGGAGGGATCTGGAGGGATTGCCTGATGTCAAATCTGATAGAAAAGAGGATTTATCTGCAAAAAATAACCCAGATCTAAGCCACAGCTTCAGAGCAGCTGCGTACAGAGCCACAGCACTGTGTATTTGTTCTTAAGCAAGAGCAAAAAAGGGCTGATGCAGGTTGTAAGCCAAAGCAGGGTCATGCCATACCAGAAGGCTGCCCGCCAACCTGGACCAAGACAAAAGGAAGGAACGGGAAGGAAAGACAAGGCAAGGCGGAGGAAGGCAAGACGAGGCAAGGGAGGGGGAGGCAAGGCAGGGCAGAGGATGGCAAAGAAAGGCAGGGGAAGGCAAAGAAAGGCAAGGCAGGGCCAGGCAAGGCAAGGCAGGGGCGCGGCGGGCCCGTCCCTGTCCAGGGTGCTGACCGGAGCCTGCCGCCTCCCAGCCCCACAACCCCTCTCCTCCTCCCGCCCCCTTCCCGGCACAGAGGGCAGGGGCCATTCCGGGGGCTTCAGACAGTTACAAAAGCAGTGTGCTTCCTGGGGCGAGCTGAGCAAGGGAAAAAGAAACACGGACACCTAGATGTAAAAGACTTTTTTCCCCTTCCTTTCTCCTGCCAATAATTTCAGCAGCGGGGCTGGACTCCCTAAGGCCAGGACTGGATGACTGTTCGTGAAGTGTGTGCCCATGGCTGGGGAGCTGAATGAACATGAGTCATCTCCAGAGCTGCATTTCTGACCTGTCTGGATAGGTCATTGTAAGGATCAGCCATCCTCTTAGCCTCTCTGTGCAGGACAGACCTCACTCCTCCTCGGGCTAGGCTCTCAGTACTCCTAGCCTGTGTTGCCCTGGATGTGTCTGGGTGCTCTCTGTCCCCATTGCTGCTGGATCCCAGGCTTTCAGCATCCACACTGGAAAAGCAGAGATTGAGGTGGGAGGATGGATTTGGCTGTCCCACCTGCACTTGATCTGTCCAGATTGTGTGACCAGGAATTGCCAGTCACACAAGTGCCGTGTGAGTTGGGCCACATTCGCCACCAGGGAGCTTTTCATGAGGAGATTTCTCTCCACAGCCTTGAGGCTTACAAAAGGCTTAGTCTGAAAAGTGGTCTTAAAACCATGGTCCACCCACAGGGTGGACAGGTGCTCTGTCTCCACAGCAGCTCAAGCCCCTACTGTGGACTGCCAGGTCATTTTGCAAGATGAAAGGGCTGAAAAGGAGCTAGCCTCCTTTGTCCTCAGCTCTAGTATGTGTCTCTGCCTCTTTCCAAACGTGTCCTGTCCTCACCAGACCATTTTTGTTCCACAAAATTGCAAATCATCTGCCCTGCAGAGGAGAAAGCAGTGCCCAAGACCCTGACAGAATTGCTCCATGGGCAGCTACAAATCGGTGTTAGCACAGAGTTGCAGAACAAACCTGTCTTTCAACGATCAACCTGGTACCAGTGCTTTGTTACCAGCAACCCGGTTTTCCAATCTGATGCCAATAGTTGGTTGGAAAAACATCTGACAGAAGGGGTGTGAGGTGGCTGGCCCTGCTGCAGGACTAGATAACCTCCCGGCAGCTCAATAACACCATGTCCTTAACTCTCTGTGATTCTAATATGTGACCAAGTCAGAGGGCAAAGTCTCCAATCACACAGACCCTTGTGTTACCAGACTAGTAACAACACAAACAGTTCTTTCCAACACTGAAATCTTGCTCATACTTGACAGGTAGCAGGAACCCATAGTGATTCCTGCCACGACCATATAACAGCAAACACGACTTCATAATCACCATTCTCCAGATCACCATGGAAGGCAAAATGCCCTTCAGGGATGCAGATGCGGGGCAGCAGCTGGGCCCCAACTCTCCTGTCAACAGAGCAAATCAGGGAGCCTCTGATCAACTGGGCCCACATTTCATAGGGATGTGCTGCCTGCCAGCACACCAGCCCCATCTTTTGGGATGACTGAAGCAAGGAAAATGCATGAGGAAGAGTCAGAAGAGAACGGCACAGTCCCAGGCCAGCCAGGATGAACTACCTGCCTTATGGCATCTCCCCCAGTTCTGCTTTCCTTGGCTGTGCTGTGCCCAGCAGCTGGCTGGCTGAGTAGCTGTCCCTCTCCTGTGGGCCAGTGCCACGTGTCTAAGTTGGAACATTATTCTCCAGTTCTAGGAAATTGGATTAAGGGTCAGAGAATACCGACTGTTATTTACCTTTGATTAAAACCAGCCCTCCTCCCTCCTGGGCTGGAGAGGCCAATGTTGCTGTTATTTATTCTTCTGCCAAACCTGGAGTTCAATCCCTGCCCTGCGGCACTCAATAAAAGCCAACGTGGAGGGGGGGCGGGCACGGCAGGCAAGCAGGCAGGGCTGTGTGGGTGGAGGGGGAGTGATTATCCAGGCCACTAAGTCCAGTTTGTTTCTTTTGCAGTCAGGCTCTGGCTCAGCAAGGACAGGGGTGCTGGAAGTGCCTGCCCCTGTGGCTCGCAGCACTGACAGGGATCCAGCCAGGGTGATCCCAAGCAAGCCCTGCTTGCCCCCATGCCTGTCTTCTGGTCTTTTCCCCTCACCACAGCCCCACCTTCACACAGCTCCCCTTTTCCTTTACCTCCTTCTCTATATCTCTCCCCTCAGCCTCCACCTTCACCCTCCTCGCCCCGCCAATGACCTCCCTGCCTCCCCTTTCTGCCTTTTCCTCTCTTCTGCTCCCCCTCCTTCCCACCCTCTCCCCCTACCTCCATTTCTCATTCCCCTCATTCTCCTCCTTCCCTCTCCCCCCCCCTCCAAGCCGCTATTCCAGGACAATAGAGCAGATGGCAGGCTGTTTGTTTTATATGTCCCTTTGGAAAATCAGCTCAGCTGTTGATTCTGTGATTTTTTTTCTAAAAACAGACACCATCCAACACTAGCTGAATGCTGGGGGAAAGGGAGTGGGGTATGGAGGGGCCCTGCTCTCCCTACCAGCTGCACAGAGACTTTGTGTCTCTGCACCCCACACCATGCCTTTGGGAAACAGGCCTGTCTGAGAGCCCAGAGAGGAGTGCAGGAGCACTCTAGAAGAAACACCATCACAAGCAGAGAGAGCTTGGCCAGCTTCTGCAGTCAGCCTCTCTCCAGCCAAAGCTGATGGCAACATGGGGAAGGTGGGGCAGTGAGGAAGGGGCAGAGTCTTTTCAGCACATCCATCAGGCACATTGCCCCAGTCTGCTGCTTCTCTGAGTGTTCATGAAAGCCGAGTTACATGTGGTCTCCCCAGGCAGAAGACAGACAGCACAGAGTAGAGGTTGATGCTCCTTCCAAGCCCCACACCTCCTCCTATGCTACTGGGATAGCCATGAGTGAGAAGCCACAGGCCAGCGTTGAGTGTGTGGGTAGGGGAAGACAGTCTTTGCCTTTTTCTTTCCAGTTTTCCCCTCTTTTTGTTGAACCCCTAAGCCCCAAGGTACCAGTCCTCAGGCCAGCATTCATCAGTTGCTAACACAGCCATGAAGAGGATGTAGATTTTGTTCTGGTCCTTTCGCTTATCCAAACCACTTTCTTCATCCCTCACCTCTCCCTTTCCCACGTTCTTATATCAGCCATCCTTCAGATCTGCTGTTTCATGGTATTTCTGGGTGGAGAGGGATCTTTGCTTCTGAACTCTTCCCCTTACTGTCCCAAAGACCATCTTGTTCCCCCTCCTTAGATGTGACAATACTGTCCCACTGATCCTGTAAGCCCTTCCCTCCTTCCCCACCCTGTCTCTGCTTGTAAGTGCTTCGGGGTAGGCACCGTTTTTCTCTCTGACCAGCACCAAGCACAAGCTGGCCTTGGCTCACAACCGGGGCTGCTGGATTCTCTGCCAATGCAAATGCTGGATATTTCATGGCATATCCTTCACCTGATACACTGTGGCCAAAGGCACCAGCTGCAGATTCTCTCTGTGTCCCACTTCTAGGGGTGGGATGGGGAAAGCAGAGGTTCAGAATAGCAGCATCTCTCCCCATCCAATTGCCCTGTTTAGTTGTGCTTTTTCTTATGTTGCTAAAATCAACACTGTCTTCTTCTCAAGCAGTGGCAGAAGGGTCAGGGCCAGCAATCCATGTACAAAGCACTCAGTTTAATTTGTTTTCAAACTTCACTATGAATCAGATGCAGCTCCCAGCAAAACCAAGGGAGGCTTGACCAAGGCACAGTCAGATGTAACATCTGAAGAGGCTCCTTAGCCTTGCAAAATCCTGGAAGATAATTTAAACATGAGAGAGAGGCAAGGAGCCCATTCTAGGGGTCTGTAATTAATTACATACAGTTCAAACAGGGAGAGAGATGAGTTCCCAGCTTTCTTGGAGTCCAAGCTGGATCAGAGAGCGACAAAAATCTCAGGCTGTCAAGGAACAGCCTTAAAGAGGCAAAGCCAGCTGAGCAACAGCAGCTCAGCCCTGCACTCCTTTAACCTCCCAGGTAATTGGGCAAAAAGTCTAGAGGAAAAATTCCTGCATCAGCTGGTGAAAACAGACAGTTATTTGTACAGTTGTGATGCTGCTCTTCTTCCTGGCCTTGCTTATGCCTATGGTAATGCATCCTCTTCAGTGTAGCCATAAGCCCAGCAGTATTTGGGACAGAAGAAAGTCCCAGTCAGTATGAGATCCCATCTCTGGCACCAGCTGCTAGCAGGTGCCTTGAGGAAGAACATAAGGATGGTCCATGTCTCTCTCTGCCTATGCAGTTACCAAATGGAGGAGTCGGTCACTCTCCTTCGCCTTTGCATCCACCCCAGAAATGTGCTCAGGTGTGTACAGCCCTGGTAGCCAGTGGTGCAAAAGGGCAAGCTAGCTGTCTTGTAGGGTTTTTCAGGGATTGAAGACAAAAGAAATTAAATAAATGAATGACAAGAGCTGCTGATCCCACCCCTGGACTGTCTGAAGAGCCTGCATTGCAAGCAAGGGCAGAGGAAGCCCTGAAATTAAGAGGCCAAATCTGCTGTAAGGACTGAAGTATAACTGTCAGATGAAAACACATTGACTTCTCTGGAGTGTTATTAAAAAAAAAAAAAAAAAAGAAAAAGAAAAATAAGGTTTGGGGCCAACCAGCCTGATCTCACCTCTTCCAAGGTGAACTCTGACTCACAGGCTGGCATCTTCTCTGGCACTGGTGGGCTAAACTTGTCCTGATCACAAAAACATCCAGAGCTGGGGGTGCAGGCAACACCGCCTTTCCCACTGTTGCTGGGCAGCTCCCAAACAGCACTTTCAATGCACAGCTTAAATAACCCTGCTGTCCTCCAAGGCCCTGCTTGGTGGTTTCTTTCCTTCCAATCTCCTTTCTTCTTGTTCCTATTTCTCACCTTTTGGCTTCTGTTTAATAAACTGCTCATCTTTTGAAGGCTGCATCTTTAGCAAGAGGCCTGGGGAGAGAGCTGAAGGCTGCGATCTGAGTACGAGTCGGGTAAATCCCACAGTGGCTTAGAAATCTGTTTTTCTTTGGCAGCAGAGTTGCTAAGAGGAGTTGGCACCAGGGACAGAAGCATTGTCTAGCGTTGCTATTCTTCTCTCTCCCCTTCAAGCCTTTAGCAACAACTGCAGTTTCCCACCTATTTCAACTAACTTCTCTTTTCCCCCTAAAGAAAGGATAGTCATTAGCATTTTTTTGCACTGTCAAATAGGGGTTTCCTTAGAAAAATTCTTCACAGCTAAGGAGAAAGTGAAGAAAGGATATTGTTAACATGAAAGCCTCACTTAATACTTTACATTTCAAATACTGTAACTGCTTTTTTTCCCCTCCTTCTCCTTTTTCTGAATCTTCAGTATACAGCTTAAACATCATTAATAGTGTTGGTTGCTATGGTGTTGGTCAGGCGAAGGCCTCTGTACTTGAAACCTTGAACTACACTTAATGTTGTACAACAGCAGGGTCACACCAACACCTTTTGACTTTGACCCCATTTTTCCCAGTAAAATAAAAAGACCACTTCTCCATCCCTTTTCGTTCTTGGGATAGGGTTTTTTTCCTGCAATGAGAAAAGGGAGTGTGAGAGAGAGAAGGAGAGAGAGCGATATAAAAAAAGAAAAAGAGAAAAAAGAAAATTTAATAGACCCAGTGGAACCTTTCCAAAAACTTTAACACTTACATCGGAAAGTCCTGAAGGAGAATAAAAAAAGCCAGTCCCCTGAAAAGTTTCACGTGAGGTTGTTTCTCATTTTCCCCAGCAGCTAAACATTTTAATAAACTAGGAAAATGAGACTGTAAAACCACAACATCTGACAGCAAGCCCCAGGGGCAGGAACCATTCCTGAAACTAATTTTAACTCAGGTTTTAACGTTGATCAGATTTCATGTGGTGAATGTCCCCTTAAGCTGTCTCTCTGTTCTTAGAGAAAACCTGGTTTCTTTTGTCGACTCTGAGAAGCTATTTTCTTTCCAGCGCATTGTCGTCACAGGCATAACAGGACTTTTCTGTCATTCGTTTCTCTACAGCCCAAGAGATGCCCTGCCCCAGACATCTTCTCATCTGTTCTCGGTTTCCTTATGAGACAAGACATTTTCCACAGAAGTGGCACTTAACTGCTCCAGCAATGAAGCCCAGTCTTAAACCGGTCCCCATGCAGCCACTAAAGGACTCAACCCATTTAACATCTGATCTTCAGCCATGCAAAAGGCGCCAGGCCAGTTCAGACCAGCTGAGGCCAGGATCCGAAGCAGGCTTCCAGTTTCTGTGCCTTGCTTTTCCCCAGGGAAGGGAGTCCGCTCTGCCAGTTTCTTCTCCTCCTCCAGGCACATGAATCGCATTTTGCTTTGACTGCCACCAGGACATCTACAGATAGGACTGGCTTTTTAACTCAAAGACTCAATAAACAACAACAGCTGAGAATTTGAATGGGAAAAAAGAGAAGATATCCGGGTAGTGTAGATTTCTCTTGAAGACTCTCACTTCTCATGGAAGCATTTTTCATCTTCTGGTTAAGTACAAATCATTTGCCCTGTGGGGTAGGACTTCTTTATGCTGCACCTCCCTTCCAATAGTTGGGTGTCTCTGTTTTGAGCCGCATGGTTCCTAGGTTCGCATAGCTGTGTGAGCCAAGTGCTTTGCATGACCCAAGGGATGGTCATTGGCATTAGCTAGCTCCTGTCCCTGCTCAGGAAATTCTTCCTGTGCAAGAGAAGAAAGCAGGGCTCGCTGCTGCTTCACAAGCTGGTTAAATGCCGGTAAGAATGACCAGGCTGGAAAACAGCTCTACAGGCTCCTGCTTTCTGCTTCTCCAGAAATTAAAGTGCTCATTCATTTCTAGATCCCCCTTTGCAGATGTGGAAGGTCATTCTGATGCCTTTCCTTTAAACCTCGTGTGTGCTATGCTTGGGGGTCGAGGGGGAGGAGGCGACAGGGTGGCCAGTTTTCAAAATGGTAGAGGCACAGTGATAGTTGCCCTTGGCTCTTCCAGCCCACCAGCAGCAGGCTTAGTCACATCAGCAGCATCAAAGCTAAGCAGCTCTTCGGAGAAAGGGCATTTGTCCTTTCATCTGGAGATTACAGGAATCTTTCACAGATCCCAGCAGTGTGTTTTGAAAGGCTTTTTGAAGAGAAATACCTGTTTGTGGCACCACCTGCCATTTAAAAAAGCCTCTTTGCCTTCCAGCTTTCCCTGCAACGCTCTCCCCCAGCCATTTAACCATGTGTACAAGGATAAAATGGTGCCCAGATTCATTACCCAGCAATCAGAATTGCCCAGCTTTCATGCCAGGCTCTGTACTGAGAAAAGGACTCTCCACAAATGTGCCAGAAAGCTCATAACCTATTTGGGCCTGCTCCTTCCCCCTGTTGTGCTCAGCAGGGACAGCACGAAGGCAGAAAGCTGCTCTTAGCATCTGGAGGAAAGAAACGCAGAGATAAAAAGCTCTTTGCCTTGCTGTTTCCATTCCTTCATGACTTAATTTTTTGGTTGGGGCACAGAGAAGATTATAAAGCTGTAACCTCTAATCTGCTCCTGAGCGCTCCTTCTCCATCTCTTCTTTTCTCCTCTCTTTCAGCCAGTCCTAATCCTTTATGTCTCCTCTCTCACAGGTAGGAGTTGGAGTCTAATCTCAGATGACAGGTTGGTAATTAGAGCAAGAGATTATCCTGCGCCCGTATCAAGAAGGTAGAAAGAGAGGAATAATGCAGGGCAATACAAGATCAAGCCTTCAATGTTCAGTGCAGGAAGCATCCTCATCTCGGTCTGTCTTTTCCTGACTCCCCCACCCCACACCCACTCCTTTGTCCCAGCAGATGGGGGGATTCCTGATTCTTTGTACTTCCTGCCCATCTCCCCTCTGCCAGGCAAGGACTACGCTTTTCCAGCACTCATTCACCACAGAAATGGTTACATTTTCCATTTCTATAGACCTTGATGAAGCAGAAACTCAGCCAAAGGGTTGTGGCTGGGAAGAGTGGGCGGTGGGGAAAGCACAGGCAGACACGGAGGAAGAGGGCCTGCTCAGAGAGGCTGGAGCCACGACACGCTATCAGCCATCCTCAGTTGGGCACTGGTTACCCATATCCAGGGCCCTTCTAGTCCAGCAAGATGAATCCACAGCAAGGAGCAGCAGCAGGTCCCCATCTTTACCCAGATGCCCAGCAGTCACCACCCACTCCTTGATCTGCTCAGGAAGGCATACTGTTCCCATCCCTTGCATGTATCCCAGCACAGATGGGAAGCCCATCCATGTGTCCAGTCCATATTACCCATCTTTGGCAAAGATCCTGTCTCTTGTCCTGTGTCACCGGTATTCAGCAAGGACCAAAAAAGCCATCACACAGCCCCAAGACCACCACGGAAAAGGGAAAGTTGGGAGCACCCAGCTTCTTCAGTGTCCCAACCCCCACATGTACAAGGTGAATGAAGGTCACCAGGACCCACTGTAGCTGAGGCTCAGGCATCACCAGCTGACAGCCTGCAAGCACCAGGAGGTGTTGGGATAGAGATGGCAGTGGAGTGATCGAAACCTGCTGGGGAGAGAGCAAAGGAAGGTCAGGTGACAGTTTTTACACCAGTGCACAGCTGAAGAATGGAAGACCTCTCCCTCACGTCCCATCCCACATCAGGCACCCACCCTGCACTACAGAGCTCCAGGACTGGTTGTTCATCTCAAGATGTCTTTTCTCAGCAAAGCTAAGCAGCCAAGCCTCCCTCCGACACCTGAATCCAGCTCTGCCCATGTAGCCCAAGCCCATGGCTCACCCTGATCACAGGCAGGGAGATGGGTGCTGCACCAGCCCCCGCTACATGGTTCTGTTGATGCTCTTTTCGTTGCCTAGCTGCTTCCCACCCCTGCTATCTCAAGCCAGGAGCTTCCTACCCATGCTCTGCAAATAACAACTTTAGGTTTTTTCACTGAAAGCAGAGAAGGTAAATCAAAGAACACTTTTGTTTGCAGTCAGCCTGAAGTGAACCTTTTTCTTTTTTCCCTTCAGTTTTCTCAGCAAAACAAAAAATGAAAAAGCAAGCAGAATTTCCTTTCCTGAGTTTAAAAGAACATTTCTGCTCCTGTCCCAGAGTTAAAAGGTTAGCTTGTTCAGTCTCAAAATGTGAAATAAATGGCAATACTTTTGGCTCAGGAATTGTCCAAATAAAATGTTTTGATACTCCTTTTCTTCCCACTCATCCAAAAAGGTTTGCAAAGTTTGTAAGCGTTCACAAGCAGCTTAATGCTGGTGTGCTCCTCACCCAATAAGTCATGTGACTGCAAGGTTTCTGTCCCTCATTCTAGACCTCCTGCACCCCATTTGGCTGCCTCCCCCTCCCAGCCTATTGTCTGAGAGCCCGCAACACCGAGAGCACTCATGCCCCGTACCTTGAGGGATCCTCTTGGGGTGAGAAGGGGCCGCTGAGTTCAATAACGTTGAGCTTGTTCTCAAAGACACCATAGCTGAGGGTGACCTGCAAAGAGGGGTGGTGAGAAAGGAGCAGGGAGGGTGAAATGAGTTCAGGAGCAAGGAACTTGCTTTGGGCGACAGAAGGTGCCATTCTGGTTCCTTCTCTGCTGGCTTGGCCTCTGCCTTCCACCTCTCCTCTCTTCCTTCCCATGGTGGTCCACCATGCTAGTCCTTTGCCTCTCCAAGCCCCCTACACCCCTTGTTATCTCCCCCCGCAAGGCAGACATGGTGCCATGTCAAAGCCCCTTCCCCAATCAATCATCATTTCTGCTTGTCCTTGTGCCATGTTCCCCCAAGGATGCTCTCAATCCTCGCATCACTCCCCACACATGTGCTCCCCACCACTGACCCCAGGGGCATTGTGACAGGCATCCGTGCTGCTGGCAACATCTGCTCCTTATCTCAAAGAAGCATTTGTCGGGAAAGCCTCCCCAAAAGAGCAGACGATTGATTCAATCCACGTCAGTGCCACCAATGGGGCAATGTGCCTGTCAGCTCCCCTCCTTCACCTCTCCTCACACACCTCTCTCTTGCTCCATTTCCCCTCCTCACCTGCTGTGTGAGCCGAGATGGGGGGATGAGCTGCAGGTTCTCCAGGTGGGAGTGGAAGAGTGCGTTGGGCAGCAGCCGCCCACCGACTTTGCACTCAATGATGTAACCTATGGTGCAGTCGTCCGGCAGGCGGATGAGCTCTGAAGTGCTCAGGAAGTTCCTGCCACTGGGAGAGAATAGGGCTGCATGGGTTAGGACAAGGGTAGGGGGGAATATAGGCATCCACTTGGGTGGGAGATAAATGAAGGACTTAACTGAAAACCAGAGTAGATCTTGGAACTAGGCAAGAAATCCCTGAGTTCCACCTGCAAAGATTTGGGCATGTGTTTGCTCTTTGACCACTCCCAGCCATGCCGTCCCACCAATTGTCCGCTGCTGTCCCTGATATCCAGCTCCTTGGTGAGCTAATGCAGAGAGCTGGCAGACTTTGCCAAGTAACTTTTCCAGCTGTTAGCTGAGCTGCACTGAGCCCCTGAGGGGTCAGACAAGCCAGCACAAGAGAAACAGTGGGACCACATGGCCAGGACCAGGAGGAAGATGAAACAGGACAGTCTCTTGCAGCTTGAATAAGCCATCCATGCCTCCACTGTAATGTAACACTACACGCTTGGCCATCCTTTGATGACAGGCTAAACCCAATTTTAAGGCTCCTGTAACTGGAAGCAGCCACACAGCATGAAGCACTGTCTACTGTAACTCAGCTAGTTCAAATGTGTTTCAAGCATTTTAACAGTAGTGGCAGACTTTATGCCAGGTTAGGTGTTATCTATCCATGCTCCTTTCATTTCACCCTAGATCACAGATCATCCTCCTGTCTGGGTCTACCATAAAGTACATACCATGGGCTTCAGCTAAACCAGCCACCTGGTGTGGATCAGATCTGTCTTTCTGGGTATGCGCAGATCTGGTTAAGGCTGGCACAGCCATTGCCTATCAGAGTATGTGCATATAGCCTGTGATAGAACCTCGGACATCCTGGAAAACATCATCTTCTTGTAGGCTGGACTAACACAACACCCCAGGGCCTACCTCTGTTCTCCATGCACCAAGCTGAGGAAATGACAGCGGCCACTGTAAGAAGCTGAAGAGGGTTTGGGGTGGGGGAATGGGAAATCAACTCAGGAGGGAGGTACAGGAGGTTGGAAAGAGGCAGATTAAGGGGAGAGGAGATAGGCAGACAGGGAAAGCACTTAGGAAAAGAGTCAGAGGAAGCTGAAAAGGATGGGAAGGAGTCTGGGGGGATAACCAAGAGCTGAAGGGAGTTGGGGAGGGAGGATTGTGTCATCCTATGATCATGTTTGCTCTCGTGCCTGCTCTTGCCTCTTTTTAATCAGGTGGCAGACCCACCCACTACATCCTTCCTCCAGTCCCACATGCTCGCAGATGTGGAGCACATGGCACACTGCACCCTTGCAAACATCCTTGCAACAACCACATACACAAATCCAGATCTGACGCTGCCAAGAATTAATGTGCGTCCGAGTTTCTCGTCCCCAAAGGCTCCCGTACCCACCAGCTGCACAGCTCACCTGGCCCAAGGCACCATCTTGCTTGCCAGCTTGCGGCTGATGCAGAACCCAGCTCCTCCCGTGGCAAACCAGAAGTGCACAGATTTCTGGAGAGAAACAGCAGACAAAATCAATGGCAGAGGCTCAGACAATACCATACTTCCCGAGATGGCAATGCTGGAAACCCAGCTTTGATGCCAGGATAAACACAGCCCTATTGTCACCCCAGACCCCTGACTGCTGCCCAGAAGGAGTTGCCAGCAGTACAGCATGGATTTTGACCTCCTCATATTTGGAACGGCCAAGCTCCTGCAGGCAGCAGCGGGTGGGCTGCCCAAGGCAGGCTTATCTCCTGGCAGACAGGTACCCAAAGGTGCAGCAGCACCGTGGGACCCTCCCTAGGTAGATTGGATTGAGTCAACACCTACAACCGTGTTCAGACAAGACCAGCGAGTTTTCAGCTGTTGCCTGTTGCTCTTTGGACCTGTCTCTCCTTGGGGTACATCTACAGCCAGTGAGCCAGAGCACTAAAAACAACCCATTGGCCCCACCACCACCACTACAGGCTGTACCGTCTGGTTGTTTGGCAGTGTTTCGGAGGCCCAGATGGGTCGGTTCAGGCTGGGTTTCCCCAGGTAAACATCCCACGTCGCAGAGTAGGAGGACAAGAGCTTCAGGAGGGCCCGAGGGTTCAGGTAGTTGTCGTCATCCAAATGGCAAAACCAGCTGGGAGGAGAAGGGAATGAAGACACAAGAGGTTTGCAGCAAGGAGGGTGCCTCTTGCTCTTAGGGGTCCCTCCACGGCAGCCCTGTCTCACCTTCGGCCGCTGGCCAGGAAGGCATCGAACTCGGCAGCCATCTTGCAGGAGAGGGCCAGGTGGCTGTGCTCGGCAGAGCAGTTGGTGAAGACCGCGTGGTTGCCTGCCAGGAGAGAGAAGGCTGTGGCTTGGGGCTGACCTGCTTCACACGGTCACGGGGAGGACCTCTAGGTGGGAGGGAAGGGGTTTGTTCACAGCCAGCCTCCTCGCAGCCCCCCGAACAGGCATCCGAGCCCACGGTGACATGGGCTCCATCCTTCCCCCTACCAGCACATGAAACCTGGAGAAAGCCAAACACCTTGGCCAAGACTAGGACACCTGCCAACCATACTTTCACCCTGCCCACGGCCAGCCAGGGTGCAGGGGCTGAAGGGCTCTCTCTCGGGCTGCTTCCACCCATGGATGCTTTAAGGCAGACAGCGCCCTGCCTCCAGTCGGCTGCATGCCCTGGGTTAAGCTAACTAAAACTAATCATCACTTGGGGGCTTCGTGGGTGCCAGACCCCCTCCCAAGGCCGTGACAGTTCAGAGGCTGAAAGCAGGGAGGGGAAGGTGGTGTTATAGGACAGGTCATTACCCATTCTCCTTTTCAGGGCATCATCTTCTTCATCGGTGAAGACGTAGGTCTGGAGAAAGGAGGAAAGGAAGTTACTCTCAGGGCTGGAGCTGGTGCTGCTCCTGGCCACCCACCCCTTCCTTCCCGCAGCCAGACTCGCTCGCTGGGGTCACCCCACTCCATTCCCTGCTGCCGTGCCCCCTCCCAGGTGCCAGATGAGCAGAGGGACGGACGCGCTCCCCCTTCCCGCATGGCACTGTCATCAGCGCTTGTGTGGCTTCATTTCCCCTGCCCCACCGCCTTGGGAACAGGGAGAAGGGGACCCGTGGCACCGAGTGAGGGGGTGAGGGAGCCCTGGCTTAGATGTCAGCTGTAGAAAAATGAAAGCACCGTGGCTGAATGACGCTCGGGTTAAAAGGAGAACATCTGTTTGTGTATTAAGTGTGCACAGCCCCCTGCCACTTCCCACCTCCTCCTCCTCCTCTTCCTCCACCCCCATGCCTCTCTAATCCCCCTTGCTGCCATTATGTGGCACATCTCCCCCTTTTCAGGGCCAGGCGGGGATCAGGGCTGGTGGAAAAAAGCTTTCCTCAGCCAGAAAATGAGCTTTCATGAAATCAAAAAGGAGTCGCGAGCCGTAAACAGTCTCTCCACCAGCTGCCCACAGGCTGGTTAAACGCAGCACCTGGCCAGGGACAAAGGGGACGAGCCAGGCAGACAACAGCTCCAGGAGCCATCACTGGTCCCAAAGGCTCTGATGAGGAGATGAAAGTCTCTACTTCTCCCCACACCCACCCAGCATTTGGGAGATATGCCCCCATCAGGAGGATGTGGCACACGAAAGGAAGGCAATGAAGGACCCTCAGAGACCACCTGGCTTGAGCAGAGGCAGCAGGATGGTTTCATGATCTCAAATGTATGGGTAATTGGTGAATTACCCTCCAACAGCTGAGCTGCAGCAACGGGCCATGCACACATTCCTACCCCACCCCCCTGGTGAAGTCTCTTAGTTAAAACCACTTTCAAGGTGATCACGGGACAAGAAGCAATTAGCTAAGTCTCAGGTAAAGGAGTCGCTCTGGGTCAGGGGACCGTATCACAACCTTCAGGCAAGGCAGGGATTGTCAGTGGCACAGGATTTCCCTCGCTAGCGTGTCAGAGCCAGAAATTTCCACTATGACAAATATTTCATCTTAAGAAAAATGTTCTGAAACCATTGAAACTTTCTGACATTTTCAAAAAAACAGAAATGTTGTTGCTGGAAATGACTTGCTTACAGATATAAAATCAGCTAATAAACATCATATCTGATTGACTTAAAATGAGAATCTGTATCTTTTCCCAGATTTTCTACCTGTGAAAATATTCCAAGGTTCCCACTTTCCTCTTGATGCAAGGTGGGAAATGCTTTTTTGCAGACATCCGACATGTTTCTGTGGGAACCCACAGATGAAGGAGCATTGTCACCACAGGGAACGCCAGACTTCCCAAAAGAACTGGAAAAAGGGGCTATGAGTGTGGGGGCTAGGCAAATCTCATTTCTCTGGCTCTCCCAAACTCTGATCTCGGTGGTACACCTGGCTGCAGTACTCCAGAGATGCTGGGGGTGTGTGCCCTGGCTCTGTCCTGAAGGAGACCACAACAGCACAGGAAGCTGCCTGCATCCTCATCCCTCCATCCCTCATGCCTCCGAGAGCAGGAAATCTGGACCAGCAGCTGCTGCTGGAATCTGAGCGACTGCTGCCGTGTGTCCCTCAGCAAAGCCGCACTTGATGGCTGGGATGGGAGAGAGAGAGGAGGGCCCCGCCTAAAAACCTGCCTGAAAAGCATTTGGCCCCATTACACAGGTCTTTGTCAAGGAGACACCAGCTGCTGTTGTTCATATTAATGGAGCCTGGAAGAGACTCAGAAGGTCTCTCTGGCCATGCCAGACCTACTCTCCCCATTGGGGATGTGCAAGTAGGGAACACCCAGTGTCACTTGTGTCCCTGCAGGCAAATGGAGTGGACAGAAGCAGCCTCCCCACTATATCCATCCTCCTGTTCTCCACCAGACCATCTATGGGGCCATGCAGGATCTCCTGTCGTGGTGCCTCAGTGCTCACGGGCTGCCTACTCTGGCAGGCAGCCTGTGGGCTCGTGGAGCAGCCATTCAGCCACAGCTTCCCACTCGCCTCCTCCACCACGTCGCGCCCAGCACGGTTCCTCCTGCCAGGGGTGGGGAGAAATCACAGAGCCCGGCTCCCATCCACACTGAGAGCAGCCTGGGGTGGCTGTCACTGCTGCTGCAGGGCAGCTGATCTGGGCTTGAGGAGGGATGCAGCACGGAAGGCATCCCTCCATTCTAGAGCGAAGATGGCTGGATAGGAAAGGATGTCTGCTGGATGGCAGTGCCAGCAGTGATATGGAGCCACTCGTGTCCAACGGCTTTGCCTGGCAGTTCTCCACTAACATAAGTGCCCATGCAATTGGTAAACACTAGATGTTGAGGCCCCCTCACCCCAAACTGGGAAAGTAGCCTAGCAAGGCAAAACTAGGAAAAGGGAATAAAGATGTGGAATCTGACAAGCCACGACCACATTCATCTCCCAGGTTCCCAGGGTATCCCTCCTCCAGGAAGAAACAGCCTCCAAAATTGGTTATGGGTTATTGGTGCGGCTGGGCAGGAAGCTGTTCCCCTGCCCAGAGAAGAGATTCGAAATCTATGGTGTGTTCACAACACTGAAAAATGTGAAAGCCAGTTCAGGATGGGTCATTTAAAGGTTTCATTTCAATCGGTTGGATGTTTGAGTTTCTGAAAGGAGGGGAGGTGCTAGCATTAGTTTACATCACCAAACAAAATTTCAGACCAGAAACCTAGACTTATCTCCATCAAAACTACTGAGGCCAAGAATGTAAGCCACTCTAAGATGCTGTCCAGCCTAAACAGTCATCAAAACCGACACTCCAGTTTAGATGAAGCCTTTTCTGAGGAAAAGGCCTTTCGCTGAAATGACTTCCACATCAAGCTCCAGTGGAAAGTTTGTCATGGATCAGTTCTCAAGAGGCAGAGCATGGTCCAACTTCCAGTGAAGAGCACCCACCCCACACTTCCCCTTCCCCGTCTCCCACCAGCTGCATATCTTCTGTTTAAACAGTGCAGTTTCAGGGAAAAATGTCTCTTATTGTCTATCCCAACAGAGTCCAACATAGAGGATTTTTAATTTGGCTCCCATACAGTCTGTTCTAGCCATAAAAACCACAGCTGTCCTGCCTCCTGTTACAGTCACCGAAGCCTGACCTGTGAGGTCTGGGTTGCTTCCTCCGGGAGGACACCATGCAGGTAATCAGCTCTGAAACCAGGCTTGGCATCAGCAGCACGGCCAGCTGCTACAATTTCCCCGCTGGCCACCTGCAGAGAAGGACCCACTGAATCCGTCTCCAGCCATGAGTAAGGGCGAGTGAGACAGCAAGACGGTGGGTCAGCCCTAGGAGGAGGCAACCTCTGAGACCTGGATCTCTCTGAGACTGGCTCATAAAGCCTATGCCTCTCCATAAAGACTCAATAATAGGAGGTCTAGTGCCCTGTCCCTGTCCCCACAACAATTAAATGTCATTTGCAAATTGACAGCTCTCTTTTTTTTGCTAAGCGAGGTTTCTATCTTGTCAATTTTTCAAAACTAACCCTTTCCCCTACCTCCAGAAAACCCCTCCAGCAGCAGCATATTTAAAAAAAAAAAAAAGGCTTTTGACTTTCATGTACTTCTCTTTACCTCCCTCCCCACCCCCGCTCCCCTGCCCTCAAGGCCATTTAGTAAATAAAAGAGAAGAAAAACATGGGAAATTGAGGCGGTGGGGAGGAAAACACTGAGCTTGCAACAAAAATTGAGAACAATGAAAAAACAGTTTAAAAATGACTGATGCTCCCGCTCCTTCTTTCCTATTCTGCTCAGTCTGTGAAGCTTTCCTACAGGCTGGCAGCAGCATGGAAAATTCAACACCTCTTCCCAGCTTTGGACATCATTTGCCTGCCAAACAGAGAGGGTCAGATGAACCTGGGGAGCTGGTATCTAATTCCTGTCATCAGCAGAATGGCCAGGCACCTATTTCTTAAACACACGAGGAGGGAAAGGTGAGCTGCTCCTTAAAAACCCACTCCAAAAGCCCCAGTCACAATATCTTAATGCCAGTGCAGCCATGCGGTTGGGTTTGTTTTCTCCAAAGAGCTGCTGGGCTGAGGTCGGGCGGAGAGGAGAAGTGCATCTGGAGGAGGAAGCAGGGCATCTCAGATGCTGAGAGGGACGAACAGACAGGAGAGGAAGCGTGCTCAAAATAGGACATGGCTTCCTGTGACGACCGCAGCAGACCAGACACTTGCAGCACCATGAAGTGGAAAACCACCCTTACCCAGAAAACCCTGCATCGCTTCAAGCGCTCTCCTACCCAATACCTCCGCCCCCGTCCCCCTCCCTCGCTGAGGCCTGAATTTGTCTTCTAGGTGCCCATCACACACGGGCGCAGAGGCAAAAAAAAAAAAACCAACCCTTTGGGGGCAGCCACAGGATTTCTTCTTTCTTGAGGAGCAGCTCTGCGAGGGAGGGAGAGAAGTACCCAGGCTCTCGGGAGTACTTCTGCCCACCAGTAAGCCAGTCTGCACAGCACCATCAACGTGGTGCCCCACATCAGTTCCTCTAACAGGAAGGAAACTCTCCAAACTCTGCTTTAGCAAAGGCTGAGAACATCAGACCCCCAGTTAAAAAAAAAAATTTAAAAAGTCAAATACAGACGCACATCACTTCAAGATCGTGCACATGAGGGGATCTGCCCAAGAAAGCAAGGCATGGATTGTACTGATGTGCTGGGGAGTGAACAGGGCTGCAAACACCCCTCCTGCACCCACGTCCTGCAGCCTCGCTCTCCTGCCCGCTGCACCACACCGTCCCAGGGCGAAGGGTGCCCAGGCGCAATGTGGGCATCCTGACGGAGGGCCAGGGGGAGCCATTCAGCTCGAAACCTAGCTAACTCATAGGACTAGGGGGTAGAAACCCACCATTTCATACAGACCCAGGACAGTCTGCGCTCTCAGTCTGGCGTGGCCCAGGCAGTCTGTGGCCCCCAGTGTTACTGGATAAAAAAGGGAAATTAAATCCCCTCCACCTCAAGCTGAGTCAGGCTTAGGTTAGGGGCAGGTGATGCCTGCTAAGAGCACTGTCCTCCCAGCCTTCATGGGAATGGCCCACACAAGCTCTTCATCCTCTCTGCCAGCCTTTCCCATGAACCAGCTACCGGTGAAACATTTTGCTGGGTAGCATCCCCCTTTCAACGTGAACAGAAGCAAGAATTAGGGAAAACGAGGCAAAGTTCTGAGTGGGACTGCAGTGCCCAGCCTCCCCTTCCTTTGGCCTTTATCCCCCCCCCCCCAACACCCCGTTTCTGCCCCGTTACCAAACACCCCCTCTCTAGCCCAAATCCACGTGCTCACCTGCTCTCTTGCTCGGGATATCCACGTGTCCAGGAGCAGCTCCATCCTGCTCTGGTGAAATCTCTTGGTTGTCTTCACGGCTATGAAAATGTCGCCAAGAGTCAGGCTTCCCTCAGTCCTGTATCCCTCCGGAGGGTGGACTTGCAGGTCCTTCTGCCCCCTGCCACCTCCTCCCATGGCACCTTCTGGGCTCACTTTGCTCCATCGCTCCGGCTTCTCCCACATCCCCTCCCTGAGCCCTGGGTACTGAGCTGTTTCCTGAGCCCCACGGTGTCGCACGGAGAGGAGAGCCACGCTGACAAGGAAGACTGCGGCTCCAGAGAGACCATGGATGAGCCGACGGCCCATGGCTCCCAAATTGTTCCCGCTGCAGCCAGTATCCTATTAAACAAGGACAACCTCTGTCCCTACCTCCACGTGAAGCTGGCCACTCTCCTCAATGCCTCTGAAGGGGCAGGACAAGCCGAGGGCGAGGTCTGAATAGGATGTGGCCAAGGAATAGGGTGGGTGAAGACCAGAAAGCCAAAGAGACAGCAGCCCCGGAGGATACTGGTGAAGCCGGGGGAATTTTCACAGACTAAGAGGGCTCGACGACCCAGCGAGGCAGGGACACGTGATGGAAAGATACTCCGAGCCGACTGGCAGGTGGCTGGCACAGCCTTCCAGGAGGAAAGCGAGCATCCCCACTCCCGACAGAGAGGCCGAGGGTCCCAGGCTGGGGGTCAAGGGAGCAGCAAAGGAGATCAGAGCCATCGGTGGGGAGTCTGGACCGAAAGCATCAGTTCCTCAGAAGACACCAGACCGCACATCCAAGCCAGGGGCTGCGGGGCGAAGGCGAGTGGCCGGCGCAGGGCTGCAGGGAAGGGGCCGGGTGCCATGCATGCGGCGGGGGGCCTCTCCACCTGCTCCCTCCGTGCAGCTCCCTCTTGCTCCCTGCCAGCCCCGGCCCCGGCCCCGGCCCCGGCCCCGCCTCCAGGCACGGGGCGGGGCGCCAGCCCCGGGGGAGGAAGAGGATGGAGGGTGATGGAGATGGGGAGGAGATGGAGAGGGGGGAGCCCTGGGTCTGACGGTGGGTCTGCCTCACCAGGGCATGGCCGGGCTGGGACATCCCCGAGGTGACAAGCAGCTGATCTGGGAGGACAAACCTGTTGCTTGACAGTTTTTCCTGCTCCTCTGTGACAGTCCAGCCCGATCTCTGCAGCCCTGCTCAGCCCTGCGCTCTTGCAGGAGGGGAAGGTGGCACGGATGTGGGCTCGGGTGAAGTTAAGGCGCGGAGTCCTATATTGTTCTTGGGAAGAACGATGTTTCCCCAGGAATTCCCCCAGCCTCACTTTTCCTGTGGGCAGTGCTCTGAATTGCTGCCCCTGCCCTTTAACCCCACCCTGCCTCCCCAAAGCAGGACTGTGTGTCCCCTCCTGCCCCCCCCGATATGCTCCAGAGTCTCCCATCTCCCCAAACCATGACCGCAACCCTCTCACTCTTGAAGGTCCCTTTCTCTCTGCCTCCAGCCACCATCCCTCCACCCCCCATCTCATATCCCCAGCAGGGATGCCCAAGGACAGTCTGCTGCCCAGGTGGCTGCAGAGCCAGGGACACTCACAGGAACAGGTACACGGGCACCAGAGAGTGTGAGGGAGGGCCTGCCACCTCCCTTTCAGTGTCCATGGCTCAGCATCACCATTGGGTTTATATCCCACACAGGTCCTTGCCCCCTGCAGCAGGGCTGAGCTCAGCAACTTGTCCCTTGTGGCTCTTGTGCTGTCCAAGATGATGCTTCCTTTTCCCCTTCCCCGCGCAAGGAAGGGAGTGTCCTCTCCCTCTGTGGAGAACCCCAGAGAGTCCCACAGGCACAGTAGTGAACTGGCATCTCCAGCTCCTTCCCCACCACCACCACCTCCCACCGTTGGGCATGGCTGTACATCTTCCCTGTGCCACCTTCACTCCAGCCCCCTGGCTCCCAACAAGGCCAATGAGGCCAGGAGAGCAGTCTGGGGCCATGACACAGAACAAGTGAGCATAGCTGAGCAAGTCCTGCACAGAGAAGGCTTTCCCTGGGTAGGGGGATGTCAGAGACCCTGAAAGGCATGAAAGACCCCCCCAGGGCAAAGACCACTGCAGATGGGAAATTTTGGGGTCAGCACTGCAGATTGCTGCGTGCTGTTGCTGGTTCAGTCAGATACAGGGTGGATGACCATGAAGGTCCCCCTCACACTACCTCTAGGCCACTTTACAGAGCAGCCGGGGAGTACAGAGAGGCAACCAGCCCAGGAGGGGGATGACACCCGCACCCCCACCCCAGCTTCCCTGTGGCAGCGAGCGTGGGGACAGCAGATGGTAGTGCTCTACATAAGCTGCTGAAATCAGAGCGCCTCCTCAGGGAGCTGCAAGCTGTGGGCATCCAATCTCAGCATACCAAAAAAATAAAAAGTAATAAGATGGGGACCTGGGGGAAATGGGGGGGGACATGGCTCCATGTGGCAAAGGGCCCCCCCATGCACATGTCAGATTATGGGAACTTAGAAAAGGGGGTCAGGGAAGGGATCAGGGTCCCTCTGTTCCATACTCCCACCATGTGTCCGGACACTGACACTTTCCAGGCACACAGGGAAGACCTCCCTGCAGGGCTAAAACTGTGTGCTCATGCACACACGTTCACCCCACCCCAGCCCTGTCCCTTTCTCTTGTAAGGAAGAAACCACTGAATCCACTTCTCCTCCCTCCTCCCATGTATTTCTCCCAGTCTCCAAGACTCCTAGCCTTCCCCTGAAGCAAGAACACCTCCAGAGCGTCTCCCATATCCCTTTGGAGGGTCCCTGCAGGTTTTATATTTAGATGCCTTTGAATAGCAATGCTTTCTTACACTGATTTGGGGCAGGGCGGGGGGAGTCATTCACCTTCAGGCCTTACATTACTGCAGGGATGTGAAGCTGGTATGACTGATCAGCTGCCTTTGTGCTAAATACTGGGATTGCTCCCATGGCTAGCCACTGCTCCTGAAGCAGAAATTAACCTCTCCGAGTGCCTCAGCCACACGCCGGCAGCCCCAGGCAGCTGTAAAGGCAGCTTCCATGGCTCCCAGGCATCCTGCAGCACCTCCTAGCCCTGGCCTAGAAGATCAGCTGGGAGGGAAAGGGGGACATAGGCAGAGGATCCTTAGCGATGTCCCCAAAAGACATACAAATACGATTCAAAGCTGCCTTGTACAGAGCATGGCGCCGGGCAGCAGAACAGGTCAGACCCAACCATGTACAAACCAGAATATGCCCAACGCTAGAGGTGAGCACAGCCTGCTTCTTGTGCTGTGAGACACCTTTTTCTGCTGGGGTGCCAGGGATGGGGGGGGCCATTCAGTGCCCAGTCCTGTCCCGGGGCGAGCTGGCTGACCCATCCTCGGGGGGGGCGGTGCATGGGACAGAGACCCCAGACTGCTGCAGCTCTGCCAGGCCAGGGGGGCAGCGTGGAAAGGGCTGGTGACTTCCCAGGGTGACACACACGCCGCCTTGCCGATCCCCTCCCTGGAGGGAGAAATCTTGCTCTCAGTGACTCATTACAGGGGCTTGCACAAGGCTGTTACAGCTGGTAATTGGTGCCCAGGGCTGCTAATTGCATTCTGCCTGTTACCTAACCCGTGACTCATTCCTCCGAGCAGGCAGCCACCCCCCAAGAGGTACAAAAAAGGTGGGCTGGGGGGTGTGCAGGGCAGTGGGAGGGTCATTAATGTTTGCCTTGGAGCCCTCTGCCCTGCTTCTCACCCGTGTCCAGAACGATTTGAAGCTGGGTTTTGAAAGCCTCAGGGGAGACAAGACGGATAAAGAGAGGACCTGTAAGAAGCCTGGGAGCAGGCGAGGCAGTGCCGCCTGCTGCTTGGAGAGCTGGGTACTGCCAATCTGCCTCCCAGCAACCTTCCTCTGCGTCCCTTTCCCTCCTGACAACACCGATGGCCTAGGGAGGTGCTGAGGGACGTCTGTTTATTTGGGGGTGGGGGTTAGCAGGCACCAAGCTGGGAGCGCAGCCTGACTACCCAAAATGTGGGGGCTTGCTCTTAACCACCCTCAGCCTAGGCCATAAAGCTGGGGATGGTTCCCAGTGCCAGCAGGAGCAGGAGGAGTTGTCAGGCCCCGAATCAGAGTGCCTCACGTGGAATATTTTCCCTGGGTACTCAAGCGCTACTTTTTTCCCTACAAAGATGTGGGTTCTAATCTCCAAATCCAGCCCGGGGTGGATGGGAGCTTGCTTTGGGACTTGTCTTCTCATCAGCTCAACAAGAGTCCCACTTTGTTTGCCTGCAGGGCAAGCACCCTCCCAGGGCGCTGGCTGTGCCTGGATGCTCGGGCTGCATCCCCTGGAGTGGATGTCATTTGGGAGCTTTCATCTGGAGCCATGTGTTACACCAGTTCCCCCATCCCGGGAGCAGAGCTGCATTGCTCCAGGGCAGAGCTGGGTCTTTGCTCTACATTTGAGTGACTGCAGGTTAAAATCTTTTCATTTTCTTTCCTCCCCCCATTCACTCTCGTCCTCATAAAAGACACAGGCAACTGGTTTAGAGCCTGAAATAACACCACACAGGGGACCTGTGAAGATAACAAGTTAATCTTTGCTCAGAGCTTCGAATGTGCGTGGCACTAGCAGTGCCCTAATAGCAGGGGCAAGGAAGATACAGAGAGGACTTGACTCTCTGGGACTGGTTGCCCATCTTCTCCCATTGACCCCAGGAGCAGTGGGCTCAGCCGTCTGCCAGGGCTCGTGCCCCACGAAGCCTCCCAGAGCCACAGATTCCATTTTCCTCTTGCATGCCCCAGGAAAGACCATCTACCACCACAACCACCACCTCTCCATGGCGTGGGTATCCTGGACCCCCTTTCCCACAGCAGGGCTAATAACAGCAGTTGGTTAGGAGTCAGGACCGTGCCAGGGTGGGTGAGCACGGCTGCTGATACCCAAACCCTCCATCTTCCCTCTGCCAGAATCTGAACCCGCACTCGGCCCCATGTCACGGTGAGAACAGCCCCCATTGGAGGGGCAAGAGGATCTCCAATCTCTTGGCAGTGTGGCTGGGCTCAGTCTCACTACTGTCCCCCAGGAGGACAAGGTAGCTGGCTTGTCACTTCACGATAACCAGGGCATGGAAGGATGCGAAGCTCTAGGCACCTCAGCCAGACACATCAAGTGAGCTTTTCTCTGGCTTTCCCAGAGCAACCTGGCCAACATCAGCACTAGGGAGAGGCAAGGGACTGAAAAACAGGGGGCAAGTAGAAATGGGACGGAGCTAGGTCTGTGGCACAACCCACCTGCCCTCTCCCCACACCTCTTGCTGCCCTATAACAGCAAGAGCAGTGCTCCCTCCTTCCCCTGGAGGCCTGGGCCGTTGGGCCTCAGCTAGACGAGGAAGAAAAACACACTGTCGTGCATCGCCTGAATCCTCCCAGTAACACACAAGCCCATAGCCTGCCACCCATTCCCATGATGAATGGTATTTAATTCTCCTTTATATGTGGTTTGCCAATAAAAGGCTCCATTAATAATTTACAAGCAATAAGGAGTACAGCTCCTATAAAACGAGGGTTTGTTGCAAGCTTAGTGTCACTTCAGCCGCGGCAGGGTGTTGGCACATGAGCTGTGCTCCCTGCACCGTGGGGCTGGAGGCGAGGTAGACAGGGGAAGAGGGGACCCAGAGCACACAGTGCTGCAGGGCAGGAGAGACGGAGGTGATGGGGGAAGGGCTTAAAATGTTTGTGAGATATGCTCCTACACAGCCTGATCCTACACAGTTCCCCCACATTCCCCATCTGGTGATGTGACCACGTACCAGACAACGGCAGCCCAAGGTGATGGGGAACAGCTCACAAGGGTGGTTTCCACCATGATGGTGGAAGACATCTCTCCAATAAAATACAGAAAGCTCAGACTGGGGAGGCAGCATGTGTTATGCCCCGGCTCTTGGTGGCCTCAAAGGGACCAGAAAGGCTACCCCTGTGGGCCTTTGCTGCCGGCATCCCCTCGGGGAGGAAGGACACGCTACCTGGAGGAGCTTGGGGAGGCAGGGACCTCCGAGAATATCTCTTGGGGATGGTAGCTGGCAGTGCCCGCTCTGCTACCCCCAGCTCAGTCGTCGCCCTCCTCGATCCACAGTGGGCGGGTTTGCTCCTGGAAGATGCATCCCCGAACCACCTTGGGCAGCTCCTCAGCGTGGCTCCAGGCGTGGGGCTCCACGCGGGCCCACGAGCACGGCAGAGTGTGGAGAGCCTGCTCCGCACTGCGGCACACCTTCAGCACCTCCGAGTCCCGCTGTCCCACCTTCCCCAGCAAGCTCCTGGGGAAAACACAGGGACAAGTGTTACCCTTGGCATAGAGAGACGGCATGGCAAAAACACCCAGGAACTCCCTCACATGCACACAAAGCCAATTTTTCTGCCCTTTTTTCCCCTCACAGCGGCCCACCCCAACACACAGAGCTAGTGCTCCCACCCCAGTCCTTGTTTCTCCCTTCTCTCTCCTCCTGCAATACCCTTCATCCATGCCACTCTGTCTTTTCTTACCTGAGTCCTCTAACGTTCTTCTCTGTGACCTCGACATGGATAACGACGGGGTATATTTCACTTTTAATTAGATCCCTCACACTCTGAACTCCCAGCTCTAGCAGGCAGTGTTTATTCTGGAAGGGAAATTGAACAGATTTACTGATTTAAATGGAGAAAAAATAACCCCAGCCCCTGACAGTTACATTAAATCAAACCCCATACTGTGAAATATCATTGCTTTTCCAATAGTAATTCCATTAAATGTGGGATTTACAGACAGGGCCAAGAGGGAAGGGGAGAATGAAAGAGCAGGGTCACCCAATCCATCACCACCAACCCAAGAGCCCACCAGACCCCTCGCTCAGCCACAGCCCATCTTCACATCCCCTTTGTCACCGTTGTCACCTACAGCCCCATATTTCTCCATCTGCCCTGAGCAGAGCTGTTGCCGCTTTGGTGAAGATGAGGAATGTGAGAGCAGGGAAGTCAATTCTGTGTGTGGCATTTCCCACCACCTCCCCCATGAATCCCCAGTTGCCATTTCTTTCACCTGAGCTCAACAGAGACTCAGGGAAAAGTCCGTATCTGCTGCTCCACAACCCCACAGCACCTGGACCTAAAAAACCCTCCAAATTACACAGTCCCCAAGCAAGCAGCTCCTTCTCTATCACCACACCGCCCTCCCTCTTCCCCTGCTCCGCTGTCCCCTCCTCTCCTCCAATCTGAATGGGGTGCCCCACCCTGGCCCTCTCTCCCCACACCAAACAGCTCGGCACCTTCTCCATTGCCTCTCGGATCATGCGGATTTGCCTGCTCTCTCTCCAGTCCTGGGGGGCACTTCTAGACACAGGGTGCTCCTGAGCGTGGGTAGCGCTGGGATCCCCTTCTGTCAGCTTCTCTGCGAGCCAAGAGGAGATATGAAAAGGGAAACATCAGCCCCTTCTCCCTTTTGCATGCACTTTCTACCTCAGATCCTGCACGTTTGCTGCCGCGCTGATGCTTATCGAGTTCACTGTTTATGGATTCTGGAGAGTGAGTCTAATTATACAACATTACACATTGGCATGGATCTCCTGCACCTTTCTGTGTACAGAACAAGCAAGATATCACAGCTGAAGACACCTTGCAGGGCAAGAGCAGCACTTGTGTTGCGGTACCGCAGCAGCCTAAGCCAGCTCACAGCCATTATTCCCCCTTCCCCACTGCCACACTGTCCCACCCTCTTCATAACAGAGATGGCAAAAAAATAATCACTTTAATTTGCCAGGTAGGTTTTCTGCAGGGTTTGTGAGCTGCATGGGCTTGTAGATGGCTCCAGTGAGTGGCAGGGCTGGGGAAGCAAGGGGAGCACGCAGGAGAGTGAGAGGAAGATTGGGGGCAAGCTGAACCTCCTTTTGTCGGAGCCTGAGCCAGCTCCCCCCACTCAGAGGCAGAACGACAGCACCCAGCAGCCAAGGCAACACCAGGCAGGACAGGAGCAGAGGTGATGCTGAGGGAGAGAACTGGGGGCAGAGCTGGCAGGACAGCGAGGTCCGGCGTGGTCGAAGCAATGACTGCCAGGTGCCGCTGGTAACTCCCACCAGAAGACAAGACAATGCACGCACAGAGACCTCACTTGGCAGCCACAGGCTCTGCAGCCTGGCGTGGCTGAAGCAGGCGCCGGGCTCTACCTGCTGACCATGCTGCTCTAGGCAGCTGCCCACACTGCCACTGAAACACAAGCAGGGAACCTAACAAGGCTTTTAGGAGCTGCTCACCCCTAAGACAGAAACAAAGTAATGTATTTAGGAAAAGGCATGCCTGGAATTGGGTCCAGAGCATGTTCCAGCTCTCCCAAGCCCCAGGCTGAGTGGGCATCCTCTGCTACCTCTGCCTGGTGACAAAGGGTACTTCTCAGGTAGAGCTGGATACCACAAAGCCATCTGTCCTTTGGGAGCAGCAGGCTCTGCACTGGCTGGGGAGTTCTCCAAGGGAAAATACAGGCAGCGAAGAAAAGAGAAACAGCTCGGGGCTCCCAGATCACCTTCCTTCCCTCGCAACAGGCAAAACTGGCAGAGGAAAACAGAGTTTTTGCCCCCGGTGTAAAGTCCCCAGCCGCAGTAATGGCTTCAAAGCATGTCCCCATGCAATGTGAGGAGGACCCTGCAGAGGGCTCAGTAGGACAGGATATATGGCCAAGTCACTCAGATAAGGAGCCCAGTGGCCAAAATCTGCAGAGCCGTCCTTCTTCAGCAAACCAGAGATTTTTCACTACCTCCATCACCACCACCCCAAAAAAATATACCGACTCATTTTTCAGTCCTGCAGTTGGCAAAGGGAGAACTCTAAACACGGGGAAAGGAGACAGATGGAGAAGGGAGGAGGAAGGGGGAAAGAAGGAGTTGTCCTCTGTGAAAATTCCCTATGGGAAAAAAGCCCTTTCCCCAGCAGCCTCTGCAGCAGTGTGTCAGCCTCACGCTGCTGGCAGAAGGAAGGGGACAGCAGCACTAAGGCTGGGTCCTCTCATTCCTGGGAAGGAAGAACTGGTATGAAGTCAACCTGCAGATCCCACCTCAGCCAGGGGTTTCATCTCTGGGAAGAGCCACCCAGAGCAGCAAGGCAATGCCACCGCCACCCGCTCAAGGGAAGAGAGAGGATCCCCATGCCCCAGGAGACCAGAAGAGAGGGGTGGCTTCCCTGTGGGCCAAAGGGATAGGACACAGTTAAAAATAGGAGGGAACATCTTGAAGATACTCAGCCCAAAAAGGTGACCTGTCAACGGGTATTGTCTAGGAAGACTGAGAGACCCCCACACTTAGCCACTGAAGAGATGCCTCACGTCCTCTCCAAGAGTCCCATGAGACCACGTCTCATACTTCCGGGACTAAAAGCACCTCTTCCCTGAATTGGACTCACCAAGGCCTCCGCAGAAGTGACATACTTGAGCAACATCTTGGCTTTCCACCGTATGGCTAAGTGGCAGGAGGTAAAATGGGAAAGCAGCCCTGGGAAGTAGGAGGCTTGTGTACTCTACCTCATAGGTAGCCATAGGCTCCTGAAACAGCCTTGGACATGTCAACCACTCATTGCTGCCTACCTGCTGGGCACATGTGGAAGTCCAGGCGAGAGGTGGGCAAGTCCAGCAGGTTCCTGATGAGCCGTGGTGCAATGCAGTTAGGTGACAGCACCACAGGACGGGGTGTCTTGACCACCACAGGGCGCACCAGGCTGTAAGGCTTCAGGCTCATGTCCGGGTCTGGAAGACAGGAATGAAGAAGAGAAAGCCAAAGGTGAGAACATGGGAGATGAGGCTGCCACTAGCCCACAGACCATCCTGTTCTTCCTCTACCACCACCTCATCCTGACTCATGGAGGCACCTATCAACCATCTTATGTCCCAGGAGAGATCCTACCCTGGTTACAACACTCACCCACAGGCAGATACCCTGGCTGTAGTCCCCCTTGCCCATTTCCTGGGACTCCCTTGAGTTACACAGTGGTTTATTCTCCACAAAAAGTTAGATGACCCCAAGAACCACAGAAGCAATGCAAAGCCCCATAAAGCCTAGGAAAAGGAGCATGAGCTTCCCAAAATCCCATTAGTAGGGTTATTAGAGGGATCCTGGGCAAAGAGACTGAGGCATCCCAGATGCCAGCGTCCCTTCAGTGCTCACAGGGGACGACTGGGTCTCCAAAGGTGATGGGGCAGGTGCAGGGTAACAGCTCACCTGAGCAGGGGTCCAGCCACAGCTGCTGAGGGGGCTGTTCTGGGCTCCTCTGCGGTTTGGGTTTCACCAGGCGCAGTTGGTCCAAGGCCCGTTTCTTTAGCTGAGGAGAAAGTGAGGGCAATAAAGCTGAGAGCATAGACAATTTCAAACACACACACACAGAGCTGGCTGCAGAACACCCGCTGTCAAAGGGGATGGAGCACACATACAAAAAGCACGGGACCAGGTCTGCCGCCCATCAGGTTCAGTCTGGGAAGTGGGGAGGGGGTAGGAAAGCAGCCACAGAGCAGTAACACTGCCTGGGCTATAAGCCCCTGCTCTGCTTGCTAACCCAGCTGCCACCTCTATACGAGTCGATTTACCAACAGAGTGGGACAGATTGTGTGCCGAGGTGGTGGGGTGGCCATAGGCACACACACATGGTGCTCATTGCTGGCTTCTTTGGCTTACGTTATTTCTGTGGCCCCTCTGCTGCCCAGGCATCTGGCCCTTCTCCTGGATCTTCAAAAGCTGGTGAGCCCTGAAAAGACAGAGAGGTTGCACTCAAGCAACTCTAGAGCCCCCAGGGATCGTAGCCTGCTGTGACCTCTTCGCCAAACCAGACAGAGACGCGCTGAAACACAGGCATATCAAAGCCCTCACTCAACCTCCCAGTCTCTCAAAGGCACCCAAATACTACCACACTGGTCCCCCATACAAGGCTTGGGCAGCCCACACTATGAAGAGGCGAGTCTGCACCCCTCACGACTCCTAGGGGATGCTCACCACAGATAAATGGGGTAGGTACCCCAGGTACCCCTCCTGCCTTCCTCCTCGCCCTGGTTACCTGCTGTAGTTGGGCACAGTCCCCTTGTCCAGGTCACGCATGGTCAAGGGATCGACGCGGGAACAGTACCACTCCAGCCGCCCTTTGTGCATGGTGTCTGTGACATGGAGGATCTCCCGACACTTGACGCACAGTGCGTAAGGGTCTGATGGCTCCAGGAGGGACAGGTTGGTGCGTACATAGAACGAGTCTCCAGAAAACTTCTTCCCTTCTTCTAGGGCTTCCCGCAGAGGCTGGTATCCTGAAGCAGGAGATATAGGTCATCGGTGGGGACACAGGAGACAACCGTCACCGACAAGATAGGCAAGTCCCCAGCACAGCTGTGATGCTACAGATTGGGATGGGGGGTGCAGAGGAGGCAAACAGACAGAAGGTCTGTACCTCCATCCTGTAACTCAGAGGATGCACATGTCACACGAGACAGGGAAAGCTACCGGAGCTACGGCCAACCCCTGTGTCACACATGGTGGCCTAGGACCAAACAGGAAAGGAGAGAGAATAACTGAGATTTACCTCCAGGGCTGGGTGGAGGATCTGGAAAGGGAGGCAGAGAGCTCAGACTCAAAGGAGACCCAGCTGCCAGGGCCTTACCTTCCAGGTCCAGCTGGAAGACAAGACTGGAGGGCTCATCCCAATGCAGCAGGCTCAGGTAGGCGACCTCCCGCGTGCAGTTCTCCAGGGAAAGCACCTCTTCCTTCAACGACGGCACCCTCAGCTAGCAAGGACCTGATGCCGTTAGACCTAGGGGCTGGAAGAGCAGGCTCTGCCCCCAGCTACCTCACCCATCAGGGTTACCCAAGAGACGTTACAGAGCAAGGCAGGCCCAGGGAAAGCTCTACCTGAGGACAAGGCATCCTCAGTCTGCCTCTGGTTCCCTCCTCTGCCTCTGAAATACCTGCTGCCAGCCACCACCCAGTCCGGATGCCAGGCTGCTGTGAAAGCAAACGTGTGTGCATGAACACATGTGGGAGTGGGGGCGGGAGAGCTGGTTTATTTTCAGTTACAGGTGGGATATTAATTCAAGTAGCGTAGCTGAATTTCAAGTGGTGTCATTCTTCCCTCCCTCCAGGAGCTTACTTCAGAGCAATTATTCTCTATAGCTCAGAGAGGTCATGAAGGCCTGAGAAATGTCATTCTAGAATTGATCACTTCACAATGGACATGTGCAGGATGCAGGATGCAAACTGCTCTGAAATACTACAAGGTGACAGACAACTCCAGGGACATATAGCCACATTGCCATCTTAATCTGTGTGACTCCTTTTTGTTTGTCCCCCCCCCAGAGCAGAAAGAAGTGTTTCAGAAGGTCTCAGCATTTTTACATGCACAGGTACACTCGAGTGCCATGAGACCTGGATGGGTGTTTGTGCTGCATAAAGCTCTAGGCAGGGAGCAGTCCTGGGAAACAAGAGAAATGGAGCTGGACTTCAAGCTGGGTAGCTGCCAGCTTGCACTGGGGCTCGCTCCGCATTCCTTGCATCATCCCAGATGCCTTGCAAACCCACAAAGCGAGCCCATTCCCAGACTCACCTCAATGAGCCGGCACCCTTCCCTGAGTCCTGCATCTTCGGCCCGTGAGCTTGGCTTGACCCACTGGACGTAAATCCCTGTCCTGTTCCCTCCAAGGATGGAGATGTCTGCTCCAAGCCTCTTCTCCTGGGGTGGGGGGTTGCTGGGGTGACCCACACTAGTGAGCTGTACCACCAGTGACCTGGCAAAGAGAAACACCAAGTCTAGCAACTGAAGTTTGCTGCCTTTTCTAAGAACCGGTCCCCCACACCTTGTGTCAAGCTACAGGGTGTTTATTGTACTGAGGGCCATGAGGTACAGAGCTCACGATTCACAGCCATCACCAGGGCACACACACGGAGCTTATGAACCCCCATGACCCGTTCCACCTCACCAGCCCCAACACCAAAGCCAAGCTGGGCTCCCCTGGACCTCTCCCTACCTAGACAGATGTGTGTCCTGCCCAGGGCAACATCCCCACCCCTGCCATAACATATGGGACAGGACAAAAAAATGGCGTCCTGCTAGGAAGCAAGGACTATAGGATCGTCATTTCTCTCCTCTCCCACTAGCAATAAAGAGCCCGCAAAGCAGTAAGGAAAGACCTCCCAAGCGTGGTCCCCCAGCACCGCAAAACGTCCCCCCAAGCAGCCGGTTCAGAGTGCCTAGCTCAGAGAGCAGCAGTCACCTCCTGGTGACCTCCTCATGGCTGGGAAGCGTGGACAAGCAGATCTCCGACTTCACCCTGGCGTAGGTACTGCTGGAAGAAGAGGAGAAGGCCCCAAGCGAGGCGCTAGCAAAACCACTGCCTAGGAAAGAGAGCAAGAGGGAGAGAGGGGGCACATCACCTCTCCGAGCGCTGCAGGGAGCTCACGTTCTCGGGGTGGCAAGGGTCTGTCACACCCCTCCTGGGCATTTTCTAGCATCTGACTGGGAAATTGAGGCTGCAGGGAGGCTTTGAATGGTCACCCTCCTGGAAAGGGTTTCCTGTGTCTCCTGAGAACAAGCAAATCTTTGCTCCCTTCATTAGCGTTTCGGTCAGAAGGCAGCAGCAGCCACGGCCACCTGGATATGCCTGAAGGAGATCAGCCACCAGCACCCACCACAGGACCTGCCAGCACCAGGAGCTCTACTCCAGGAGATTTGCAACCCATCACCCAGGGTTGTACAACCCAATAACACGCCAGGGCAAAGGCATTTCTCTCTTCTGTTACCTACTCCCTCAACTCCACATCAAGTTCTCCATCAAACGCAGCTCTCCATGAATTAAACAGAGCTGATGTGAATAGCTACCTGTTCTGCAGAGGACAAGCCAGCTTTTCCAGCTGCTGTGCCTGGCATAGCAGCGGAGGGGACGTGTGGGTCCACAGCACCCTGCTACAGGTGCGGAGCCCTCGCAGTGAGCTGCACAAACCAAAGGCGCGAGGGAGGGTCAGTTGTCCAACCCCTCTCCCCACAGCCACCACTTCTTTTTAGCTAAGCCCTTTGGGGAAAGCCCCCACCCTGGTACCTGTTGCATCTTCAATGCTGCTAAAGGAGCCACAGGACAAGCTACAAAGGAGACACAAAGGTGAGCTGTGACGCAGCAGCTTTTCCAAAGCCTGTGTGCATCCTGTTCTCAACCCTATCCCCATAGCCTTCCCCCACTCCCCAGAAGCACCCCCCCAGCCAGCAGGCAGCTCCCAGCCAGTCTTCCCACTCTCAGTCCCAGTCCCCACTCCAGGCTCCCCCCTCCCCTGCCAGCCTGCTCTCCCTGGCCCCTAAACCCCGCCCCAGAGGAGACACAGCCTCAAGCAGCCCCCAGTAATCACCTTTTGTAGGGCATGCACCTGTCTTCCCGCTGCCGACGGAGGATGGAGCCGATACAAGGAGGAAAAGGGAAGGTGGAAAGGCGGTTGATATCCTTCTCACTGTCGGGAGTCACCTACTTGGGCAGAGTGAGAGAGAGATGCCTGCTAACACCAACACCCACCACCTCTCCCCTCCCTTTGGGAGAGGTTGCAAACAGCTCCTAGGGTACCACATGCCTCTTCAGGGATCATCCACCTCCCTCCAAACACCCAGGGGCATCTTGTTTTCCCAAGGAGAGAGCACGGATGGAGATGCACAACACTGCATCCCCATCTTTTTGCAATGTACAAGCTATAGGAGTAGTAGCAGATGAAAGGAATAGCCAACCTTGTAATTGTATTTCACTTTTAGCCACCGCACACCCTGAGGTGTGAGTAACCTGTAGGACTACCCACTTGAGAATGCTCTAGGATGAGGGCTCAAAGAGTCAAAGGGAAATTGCCAAGAACCTGACTCCATTAAAAACAATACGGTGCTGCTACAGGATTCAAAAGAGCTGGGATTTCTCCCCCAGCATGTGTAAACTAAACAGTTTTTTGGGGAGGATAACATCTTACATGGGGCTGTTGATCTCTAGGATGTCATATGAGATGAAGAGAGTTTCACTTCCCCCTCTTTCCCACCCAGCTGAGTGCTACATGCTTTGGTGCAGCGTTGGCCGGTTTGTTAGAGACTGAGAAGAAAGCTTCGCACCTGCGACCTGCTCCCACCTTACACACCACCCCATGCCCAGTCTTCCACCAAGTCACAGCCCCATGATGAGCCCACTCTGATGCCTCTGTGCCCTTCTTGAGCAGCGTGGGTCCCCACTGCCCTCAGCTGAGGGTCAGCCTCTCATGATCAAGTGCTCACCATGCTCTGAGTGGCCGAATCCCCTGGGAACGGGATAGCAGAAACCCCCAGTGCATCCACAAGTCCAGTTGTAAAGCTGGTAGGGTTGTCTACAAGGCTCCAGGTGCTGCTAAGGTTGGAGCAGAGGGAGTAGGAAGAGCTGCACATCTGGGAGAGAAGGGACTCCATCATCCCATTGCATCCCCCAGAAATCAGTCCTAACCCCTCTGCCTTCTCTGTTCTCCCTTCTTTCTAGCCACCCTCACCTTGCCCAGGCTGCGACTGCCTTGGCACCGCTGCAGTTGTGCCTGCAGCGTGCTGTTCAGCCCTTCTGCCTGGCTCAGCTTGCTTAGGAGCTCGTCCCTCTCCTCCTCCAGGGCCCGCACCCGTTTGCGGTACTGGTCCTTCTCGATCAAGCTCTGGGAGTATTGTAGCTGCACCCCATCGCGGCTCTGGATTGCCTGCAAGGAGCCAGGCTGAGAGTGAGAAAAGGCAGAGAACTGCACTACTAACCCCCACCTCCCACTCTGGCATGGATGGGGAAGATCCACTGGGGAAGGAGGGGGTATCCACGGCAGAGACAAAAGCCCTGGTCCTGCTGGGAAGTGGAGAACTGGCGGGGAGAGCAATTCACCTGGTCCCGCTCTTTTTCGATCTCCTCCAGCTGCAGCAGCACTGTGTTCATACGATGCTTGTAGAGATCACAGTCCTTCTGCAGCGTCTGGTATTTCAGCTGCAGATCTTCCACCTCCTGGAGGTACTGGCAACAGCGAGCAGCGAGCATTAGCCCTCCTGGAAGTGATTGCTGTGGCTTCCAGCCCCCTCCCTCCCCTCGCTTCCAGGCCCTGCTCAGTGTACAGGGACGGGGGCGGTGATGGATGCTCTACCTTATCCCTCAGCTCTTCGGCCCAATGCAGCTCGTTCTGGAGGGAGTTGAGTTTCTGGCAGAGATCCTGCCGGTCATCTTGGGCTTCCTTCCAGTCATGCTCCAGGATGTCCAGCAGGATCTGCTCAGAGCCTGGCACTGGGACCTCACTGGGTGTCTAGGAGGTGAGAGGGTACCCTCACTGCACCACAAGCACCAAGGGAGCACCAGACCAGGGCAGTGATGACTGCCATCATCACTCCTGCATTAATCTACTGTGCGCTCCAAGGCACAAAGTCACACTTGTGAGCACATCCAAGAGTGACAGAGCTGGAAACAAGGACCCATCACTGCCCAGACCCAGAAGCAATGGCAGCCACCACAGCCAAGCAATATGCTCAGAGGAAGGGACAGCGATGTCCCCCATCTTTCCAGTGCTCATGTCACCAGCACTGGGGGGTCACCAGGACAGGAGGTGACTTGGAGCCTGCCCTGCCCTGTCAGGTACCTGCAACATGCCCTGCAGCTCCTGCAGCGATGCCGTGAGCCGCTGGTTCTCAGCCCACAGCTCAGACACAGCATCAGGGTGGCCCCGCTCCTCCACCTCTCGCTGCGACGGCGGAGGCACCTGTTTCCGCAGCAGACTGCACTCCTCCTCTAGGCTGGTCACTTTGCATTTCAGCTGGTCCACCTGCAACCCAGGGAAGAAACATAGTCTGACACACACAGCCCTGCACCTCTGCCTTAGCGGGAGAGTGAAGCAGAGAAGACGCTGAGCAGAAAAAGGGTCTGGAGGCAAGGAAAGCGAGGGCTGGGCAACCACGCGAAGCCATTGGACCAAGGTTAGCACAGCTGCGCACAAAAGCTTTTCCCTGCAGGGCAACGGAGGAAGATGTACTTGCATAAGCGCATTCAGTCCCAGGATCCTCTCTTGGTGCAACAACTTTCTTGCTACCTTGGGGCATCCTCAGTGCCTTGACCCTGGGTGGACCAGGGACCTCTGGTGCGCTGCCAGGGCCAGCAGCTGTGAGTCTCTCAAAGGCTTCCCGGCTCCTAGAACAGCTGAGAAACAAATTTGCAGCAGAAAAATCCACTAGAGGCTATCCAGTGCGGAGGGGTCACCTCTGGCCTAGGAAGCATTTGAGGCTCAAGCTGCTGGAAGCGGCAGGGTACCACAGATGCATCATCACACCCTGGCCTGCTCTCACACTCCTCCACCAACATGTCACTGGAGACAGGGGAGGTCCATTACTTTTAGGAGTAAGGGAGGTCCTCACAGACCTGTAACAACTGATGGGGTTCATCAAGTGATCGGGGACCGGTCACTTCTGGACCCTGGAGCCAGGAGGGGAAGGCAGGCTGGGACCTGGTGGCCCACCCTGCTTCCAGCAGGATTCCTGCACCCCATAGTCACTCACAAGAGATTCACCTCCCTGCTCAGAGGAGGCCCAGGGGAGCTGGCATTGGCAGGAATACCGCATAAAAGGTAGGAATACCGCATAAAAGGTAGGAATACCGCATAAAAGGTAGGAATACCGCATAAAAGGTAGGAATACCGCATAAAAGGTAGGGGAGTATCCCAGGGCTGGCAGAGCAGGATGAGGAATGAAAGGTAACCACGGGGCTGCATGAGAGGTCCAGGCCCAGACTGGTGGGGGGAATGCCAGGAGGCAGCAGAGCACTGAGGAAACTGGGTTATTAATAGGTTCAAGGTGGGGCTGTCCTTGCCCAGGCAGGAAATGGGCGCATGTTTGCTGGAGGTGAGAACTTGGCAGCTGGAGTGCAGTGTCAGGAATTCCTTCAGGTATGCAGTATGATTCTCCCAAACATCATGAGAGAGACAAGGAGGCGGTGGGGAGCAGCGGGGGGGGTGGAGATGAAGGCTGGGCCAAAACGCTTCTATGAGCGGCAAGGTGGGCTGGGCAGCTCTAGGCAGCATGCACGCACCCAGTGCCCCGTGCGTGGGTGGCTGCACAGCCACCATCCTCACTAGAAAGAGGAAAATGCAAGCCCTTTCCCAGGGAAGGAGTAAATACAAACACACAGCTTGACAGAATCAGCTGCCTGCTGCGTGCCTGTGCTGCCCGGACACAGCGCAGGCGCCCATCAGCAGAGCAGGCTGTGCAGGGCAGCAAGAGCGTGCAGAAGCAGACAGGGCATCTCATGGTACCAACGGCCAGGCTGAGAGAGCTGAGAGATGCCGGGGAAGGCATCGCCCTGGCAGCTCCTCTGAGGAGTTGGTTCTGTTTCCTCTAGGTGATGTATCTTCAGCTGCCCCAGGGCAGCAGCGAGTCTCCCATGCCATGCCCATGACTTGGATGCTCTGCCCGGCTCAGGGGGCACGCACCCTGACACCCGTCCCACCTGCCATCAGCTCCTTCACGCTCACGGACCACCACGCATGGACATCTGCATGCATCTCCCTCGGCCGTCAGACCCCCACCACCTCCCACCACCAACCCCTGCACTCCCCGGGACCGTACCACCAGCTGCAGGTCCCGGCTCCGCAGCACGGCCATGTTCTTCTCCTCACAGAGCTGTGCGTAGCGCATGGCCATCATGTAGTTCTCGTCCTTCAGCCTCAGCAGCTCCATGCTGTTGGTGTCCCACTCCTCTCTCAGCCGCTGGCAACGTTCCTGCACCTTCAGGAGCTCCTGCAGCTGCTGCTTCAGCCGGGCCTGCTCTTGCTCCAATGCCTGGTTTTTCACCTGGAGCTGGTGCTCCTTCAGCAGGTGCTCCTTCCGTTGAGCCCTCACCTTCTTCACCTCCATCATCAGGAACTGAGTTAGTCCCTCAGGGCCTTCCTCATCTGGGGGAGACAAAGGAGAATCAGGTCCTGGCTGCTGAGACAGGTGTAACCCCAAAAAAAGCAACCCAATGCTCTGTTTTCCATCAAGGGGTGCCAAGCTCTCCTGTGGGTTTGCAGCCCTTCTTGTCCCAGGCTTACAGCACCATGGTCCATCACACATGTACATATGGTCCCCTCCCTTCCAGATCCAGTGCACAGAGCTGTCGGGGTTCCTCACACACAGGTAGCATGAACCAGGGATTTATACATGCACATGCACAGATTTCTGGCCCTTCTCATGTGAGCAGCGGCTGAAGGGAGGACGGAGCACCTGCCCCTACCCAGGATCATAGAGCAGCGCTGGGCTGGCTCCCTCCCTGTTAGCCGGGTGTAGTGCTCTGGGTAGTAAAACTCTAAAGACTCCAGGAAGGCTTCATAGCCTCGCTTCCCACGGCGCCGGAGGATGTCCATCAGGTAACCTGGAAGAAGGGATAAAGAGCTAGGATGAATTCCCTGCAAACCAGAGAGAAAACAGCATAGACCAGCTTCGTGATATGAAATAGCATCTCCACCAGTTCTGCTTGGTGGAATGGCTGGAGGAGGGAATGGGGTGGGAGCACTGCCCTCGTCTGTGTGCACCCAGGGGGAGGCCCACAGAGGATGAGAGGGACGTCTGGCTGCAGAGCATCTCAGAGAACAACAAAGCCGGGGTAGCACTGCAGTGGGAGGGACCAGGAGGCCACAACACCACATGCTGGGTAGCATCCACTGCATGTCAAAACCACACTGTCCCCCACAAACCAGGCCCATCTAAGTTCAAGTTTGTGCTTTCTCCCACCTGTCTGGTTGCTTTTGCAAGGGAATCGGCATGAATTCAGCACCTCCTCCTCATCCTGCTCATCTATCACGCGGCACTGGCGCAGGTATGGGGTGAGCTTCGCAGGGTTCAGGGAGCGGGTCAGCTGGTGCCGTGCACTCTCAATCTTCTCCCAGATGGTGTCTTCTTCCTCCTCCTGCTCTGAGAGGCTGCAGGCCTGGAGAGGGGCATTCTCCAGGGCTGGGAGGATAAAAGGAAAGAGAAGGTCTGAGGAATGATGGAGGAACACAGGGTAAAAGGCATGAGTGGGCATGGGAGAACATGAGTCGAGGTATGATCCTGCAAATGATTCAGTAGTCTTACAAATGGGACTCAGATACATCAGAAGCCATTTTACATACAAATCAGTCCAGCAGGATCTTGAGTGTCCACCCAGGGCCTTAGATATGCAGGAGGCAGAAGGCAGTGGTACATAAACGAGTGAGGAGCATACACAGTAGGAAGTCTAGGGAAGATGTCATCTTCATCCCTGAAGCATTCTTCAATCCCCCCGACTATCACACATCTTCCCTTTTTCCCCACCCCTGACAACGGGAAACTCTGAGGACCAAGAGTTTTCACAGCCCGGGACATGCTCTCTGATCCTGGGGTGGGAGAGGAGGGTTTCCCTGGGGATCCATTTGCCCTGTGCATGCCCCAAGCATCAGTGACCAAACTGAAGTTCTCAAGGGCACAATCCCATGGAGCACCTTGGCTACAGGTACTGGAGTCAAAGGGGAATCACAAAAGCGTATCTTCCATGTATCTTCCACACATCCATGTGGAGCCCTGAAAATACGTTAGCAACAAGGCAATCTCTCTGTCAACCAAATAAAGCAAGAGGGACCCCCCTGAAGTCAACGGACTGAAAACCCTTAGAGCAGTGGTGAACCTGCTCCATTAAGTCCTACAAGCTGTGATGGAGCAGGTATGTGCAAGGAGCTATCTTCCCAGCTGTGTATCAACTCAACCAGCGTTACCTATTTTCACTTGAGAAATAAAATCTGCTTCACAGGCCAGCACAAATCCTTTTAGCTGGCAAGGCAAAGCACAGCAAAAGATCTTCCGAGACCTAGAAGCCATCTCTCCTCCCCAGTGTGCACCGTTACCTGCCGCTCTGGTGCTGGCATAAAGTCCAGCTTTCCTACCCCAGCCACACAAACATTCCCAGGGGCAGCGTAGAGGTTCATGTTGCATGAAGGCAGAGGGAAGGAAATCTCCCACTCTTTTTACCTTCCTTTGCATTTTGGTTTTTTTTTTTTCTTTCTTGTGGCGAGAATGATATCATGCGATTTCAGACAGCCAACTAGCACAGCAAGGAGGATGGCTGAGAGAGCTGTGCAGAAGTTAATCCTCCAAGCAGAAATATGGGAGGCTCAGGGTCTGCTGAATGAAGGATAACAGGAAAAGAGAATTGTTGAATCCACAAGAGATACTCAAGTGTCTGATTTCCAGCACCAAAGGTCTTAGGAGCCTAAATACCAATACAGATCTGGATCGTGCTAGGTTGAATAAAGAAAACAAACCGCATTTCTTGCAGAAACTGATCTCTCTCATTTGGGACTGGCTTGCTTGCCACAGGGACACAAGTATGCAGATGAAAGACGCAACAGCAGGTCACAGAAGTTGCGCTGTTTTGAGCTCTGCTCCTCGGCAGCAGATTTATGCCTTTAAATCAAAGTGTTTCCCCAAGGAACCCAAGCCGGCTGTGCAAGCTGCAACCAGCTTCTCGGCAGGCAGGCTCGGCAGAGAGAGAAAGAGAGGGCGAAGGGGTCTGGGAGCCGGTACCCCTCCTCCCGCCCGCCTCGGCCCCTCCAGGCCGGAGGGCCAGGGGGGAGGCAGCGCTTCCCCTTTCGGCCAGCCGAAAGGCGCTCTTCGAGGAATGGCGAGCCAGAGGCCAGCCCCGAGGAGGTGGCTGGGAAAAGAGGAGGAGAAGAGGAGCAAACACCCCACCACCACCCCCAGAGCCCGTGCGAAACCCACGCCCCCGGCCGCCCCGGGGCGATGCCGACGGGCGCGGCAGCAGCCTCCGCGGGAGAGAGGGCACAGCGGGGCTGCGCCGCCCCCGAGGGCTCCGCAAGGCCCGGGGAGAAGCGCCCGTCCCCCGCTCCCGGCCGGGGGCTCGCCCCTTACCCGCCATCCCCGCCTCCGGGCGGGCTGCGCCCCGCTCCGCGCCCCGCTCCGCGCCGCCGCCGTCTCGCCGCCCCGGCAGGTGTGTCTGAAGCGCTCTCCCCACCCCGCTGCACCTTCCCTCCCTCCTTCCCTCCCTCCGCTCCCTCCTCCAGCCGGCTGGGAGGGAACCGGCAAGCCCCCGGGCAATGGGGAGCCCAGCCCTGCCCGCCCCCGGGGGTCGCGGTGGCACTCACCGGCGGGGCGGGGGCGGCCCCCTCCCCCGGCCTCTCACGGTTTATGAGACCCTCCGGCTGCTTCTCACCTGGGCGAGCCGGGGAAGGGTTTTTCTCTGCGTGTGTCCCGTCTTTCTCCCCCCACTCCCCAGCCCCGGGGTGGATCTGCTTTCCGGAAGGATGTGGCTCGCCAGCGACTTCTCTTCCGAAACGCACCCGGCTTCCCCTCCCGACAGACCGGCGGGGGAAGGGGGTGCCCGGCTTGGCCTCCCAGCCGGAGCCCTGCCCCGGGAGGGGGGGGTCCTCTCCTGGCAGGGCGCAGCCTCCCCAGCTTTGCCTGCAGAGAAGAGGTGCATAAGGAGGAGCTTTTTTGGTTTAAGGGCTCCAGAAATTGTAGCCTGGCCACCCCAGGTGTAGGGCTGGTTCTGGATGGAGGGAGGTTTAAGCAAGGGAAGAAAATGAGGGTGGTGGAAAGAAGCACTCTCCAGGCCAAGAAGAGGTCCCACAGGCTTAATTTTGGCCCCCAGTCCTCAGTAGTGTCTGTGGGTGGAGCTGGGTGTGGAGGCACCCTTGGGGCAGCAGCATGAGTGAGCCATACCCCAGGGCATGCAGGGGCTTGCACCAGCCGGCCTGACCAAGCGCTGAGTCCCCCGGCCCAAGGGCAGATGCTGGGAAGCCTTCCTCCTCCCCCGGTCCAAGTGGCCACAGCAATCCCAGGAGTGGATCTGTGTGTCCACACAGCATCCCAAAGAGCCTGCATAGGGTAACCTCCACCCCTGCCATGTACCCAATTGCCCAAATCTGTGCATACCGCTGGGACTAGGAGGGGTCTGGGAGAGATGGAATTGGACACCATGGTTTGGTCCCAACATCATATGTCTCCCCCTCCAAGGCTAAGGTGTTTTTCATTTTCTCTAGCAACCCCATTTCACTCTCATTTCATCACTCTCAACTGTGTCAAACCTCAGACCTCAGTGGCCAGGATAGACAGCGCAGGCTCTGTACAAGAGATTCCCAGTGCAATATCAAGCTCATAAGAAATTGGAGTTCATCTCATTCCCCCCAGCCTTGGGGTCAGCCCACAGGGTAGCCCAGAGTAGTGCTGTGCATCCCTCCAGGGCTCTGGACACAACATGAAGGAGCCCTACATTGCTCCTGCCCCTGCCAACACGTTCCCAAAAGGGAGATGCCCTCAGCATCCCACCACTGCAGCTTCTAGACCCCACCTCTGCATGGAAACCTTTCTCTCCTCCCTCGGACAAGTGAAGAAACCAAAGTGGGGGGACTATGAAACAATCTTGAGGTATGAACTGGGCCCCCTGCCCTAAAGGATTCCCGCTACACTGAAAATGAACATCTTCGTTTGTTTCTTCTCTAGGGCCAATGGCAAACGCATCCCCTCTGGTCCCTACAGGGCTCCTGCACTGGCGTCAGCAAGGTGGTTTGAGGGAAGGGAGGCTTTAGCAAGACCCTTTCCCTGTGCTGCTATGTTCTCTTCAAGATCAAGCACAACCACTACCTGGGAATTGAGACTGTATCTGTGTGATGCACAGAGCATCAGCATCGTGCCACCGCGACCCCCGGGGGCAGGCAGGGCTGGGCTCTCCATTGCCCAGGGGCTTGCCGGTTCCCTCCCAGCCGGCTGGAGGAGGGAGCAGAGGGAGGAAAGGAGGGAGGGAAGGTGCACAGAGCATCACACAGATACATAGCCTTTTTGTTGCAAAATATACACAGGTATTGAGCAAACACCAGGCACTCGTGCGCACGCAGGGCTTTCAGCAAACACCACCTCCTCTTGCATGGCATCTGTCCCAACAGGCACCGGTTGACACCTCGAGCGTATGAATTTGCTGCTGACTCACACTCCCTGCAAGGGGTCCCCACTGCCGCCTTCCCCTCCCTTGCAAGCCCAGCACTGGACGGTTCCCTCCCAAAGGGTACGTGCTGACCCAGGACCACCAGCAGCAGGGTGCAGTTCCCATCTCCAGCCCTTACCTCCAGCCAGAGGCATCAAGTTGAGTGATCAAAAGTACAAGTACAAGCAAGGCTGCCTGCAGGGAACCCGTTCTGACTCAAGCCATGTCAATTTTTGCCTGCTAGTTATTCTCTTGCAAACAACCCAGGTCTCTCTCTCTAGTGAAAAGATTTCCTGAGCAGGATATTATGTGGTGATAGAAGATAAGATCTTCACAGTCACAACAAAAGCCCCAAAACAAGGGTTGGTTTCTCTCATTCACCCAGAGAGAGACAAACTCAAGGCTGATGTCAAGGAAACCTCTGCCTCCACCTGCCCTGACCCCACAGGCAATGGCTGTGGTGCTTTGTGACTCAGAGTGCGCAGACATGAGACAGGGCAAGACCCACATCAAGCACCATCAGTCGCTCTCCTTCATGGAGGGTCTCTTCTGAGCTCAGCAGGTACGCCAGGTGCAGGCAGACCACCCCTGAAGGCTCTGGGCTGGGCAGATGATCCCAACAGATCAGGCAGACAGCTCCTGAGAGGAAGGAGATGGTCTGTCCCTGTTTTTTTGCTAGGGTATGGAGGCACAGAGATGAAGAGCTTGCCTTTAGGAGGGAAGCTGCGGTTGTACAAGGCACCCCCAGTTCATCTCAGATGCACAGTCCCACCGGACTGCACATGCTCACAGCCAGGCATTACATTTCCAAAATAGCTTTACCGGTAGCAGCTACTTTTGTGCTGGCACACTTGAGTTCACACTAGGAATGACATTGGGGTGTTTGGGTGGGGTTTTTTGTGTGGGGTTGTTGGCTTGTTTGGTTTTTTTTTCCAAATCCTAACCAAAATAGTCGCACTGGTAAAACTTTCCAAGCCACACCGGCTCGCACAGGAAACCTATGACAGGCCAGCAAATGGTGAGCCACGCGTTGTTTCCACCACTGGAGGAAGGGCTTAGCACACATGGCCCACAGAGCGTGACAGGCAGCTGGGTCTTCTGCAGGACCTTGCGATGTGGGTCCAACCAACGGTGCTAAGAGGTCGGCGGGATCCCTCAGAGGCAAGTGAGCCTGTGCTGCCTGGGCTGGGTATGCCACAGCACTGCATCATTTGCCCCCTCCTGGAACCAGCTTTAGGAAGGTCTGAGGCAGGGAAGGAATTTGTTAAATTCCCGATCATGTGGCTAAAACGCCATCAGTATAAAGCTCAAGCTGCGGTTACAGATGGTGAGCTTAGATGTTTTGTAAAGTCCTGCCCTATGTTTTGGGAAGTGCGGTATCTTTACAAACCTGCCCTGAAACCTCCTACCCATGCAGCGTCAGTAATGTGAGCTGGTCTTCAATAATATATTTCTTGCTTGGTCCTTTTTTTTTCCAATCAAAACAGGCGATTCTTCTCGCAGCCCAGTGATTTGCAAAGACCTACAGCTTCCAATGAAATTTTAGAGAGGAGGTATGCTAAGGTCCAGGGTGGTCTCCCTAGTCAGGTCAAGGAAGAGAGTTCGAAATAACCCCCCTAATAATAACTTCCACCCTGCAATAGTTGTCCCAACATGATTTGGTGCCGTGAAAAAACTCTCCAGTTTTTGTTCCTGTGTGGAACAAAAACAAATGCTGAAAACGTGAAAGAGGTTGTGAAACAGAATTATCGACTCCAGTCTGATCTAATCGGCTCATACTCTGGTTCACACCAGATTAGTTAACACACACAGAAAAAAACCCCACTTTTATTTTCCTAATGACACTCATCAAACTCGGTGTTTATATTAACAACCTTTGCAAGGACTTTGACTATCTGCTCATCTCCCCGACGCTTTTCATAGCGGATATAAGACTGCCCCGGCACGCTGACAGTGGTTTGTTCCCTTCACGGTGGTGGTGATGACTGCAGAAGTGGAGCAGGAACGAGCCCCCCCCAAAAAAAAGGGACGAGTGGCCTTCATGGCAGGAAGGAAATGCATGTATCTGTGTGTGGAGATAGCAAAACAAGTGAGTATTTCCTTCAGCATTCCTCCCCCTCACGCACACACCCATTGCCTGGAGCTACAGGAGGCAAAAGCGTGTGGGAGCCTTTTGGTAAGGTATTGGCAACACATCTCCATCCTTGTTTAGGGCATTGAGGTGTGCAGGGTGGTAAGGAAGACCACAATTAGAGCAGACTCACGGGATTCGAGTCACGGGCATTGGGCTTCCTCACTCCAAAGCTGCCCCTGGCAAAGAGGCTCCACCTCAACAGGGCTGAGCCTGGAAATCTCCTCACGCTTGGCTCCCACCTCAGCCTTGCTCACAGTTGCCTTATTCTTAAAGCATTATCCCTGTGAGATCGGACCTAGCTCTTTTTTTCCTCTCCAGAAAACACACCAGCTGAGACTCCATCTTGCTGCTCATTTTGAATGCAATTTGGTCGGCTGCTTCTGCATCAGACTTTGCAAGGGGACCATTAAAGTCTACCCTCCGCTGCATAAGAAGGGTCCAAACACTGACTGTACAGAGGTTATAGTGAATTCAGGGGAGCAGTATCTGCTCTCCCCAGGTATGACCCACTCTGTCTAGAAACTGGGAGTGAATTCAGCTCTCCAACAAAGGATCCACCTTTGGTTTTTACCTGTGTACGTGCAAACAGAATTTGACTCTAAGGGAGGAGAACCACATGGACTGAAGATGTACACACAAAGAGGGGGTAGATCACACCTGCTTTGGGCAGAGAAGAAATGACTGTCCAAGAGGCAAGGCGATGGGGGAGGGAGCCCCAGGAAGGAAAAAACCCGACTGCATTTTCATTGCAGCAGGCAACAGCTCACCAAACCCACCTGCTTTTCCTTAGTGCTTCCTTGCACTCTGAGGCTGCAGCCACCAGAGGTCAATGTGACCACGTCAACCTCAACCAGCTGTTGTTGGGTGCTGCACAGAGTGCCCTTGAAACTCTGGGACGGCAAACAGCAATATGAAGTAGGTAGTTTTTTCCACCTCTCAGGGCATAACTTTGGGGTAGATTTGCATGTAAACCAACATTCAAAGCATTAATCACAATGTGACCTCAGCACTATCCTGGAAAAAAGGGCTTGAGAATGACAATGTCCCCAATTAGCATCCTGCAAACACTCTTAATTGAGACCCTGTTACTTGCCCATGGTCCTACAGGACCTCACAAGTGCTCCAGTCACTCTGGACATCTCATACTGCTGGTTTCAGTGTCACTCAGGTGTTTTCATGAGTCCCAGACCTGCCCTGTTAGCAACAAGTGGAAATGGGCTATCTGTCCTCCCCTGAGTCCCATTTCTGCTCCCTGGGGCGTAAGGTCTGTCACAGTGAAGGAGGTCTGCCACAGATCCAGGCTGGCTGAATAAAACGAGTAGCTGACCTGCAGCCAGAGGAAGGCAAATGGGTTAAATGAGCAGGGTCATCAACCTAGATTAGAAGTCAGACAGGGAAGATGGCACTGTGCAGAATGGAAATCAGTATGTCTAGATAGCTCTGTAGCATCCAGCCATTCCTCTGCACTCCCACATATACCAGTTACCTTCTCCTCTCCATCCCACCTATGTCTTCCCCTAGACCTCCTCAAATAGTCACAGAGAGGCCATTTCCACCCTAGCCTCCCAACCCCTTTATCATCTATGTGGACACCCACCTAGTCAGAGCAAACAAAACACTCCTATTCCCGCTCCAGCAGAGCTCCAGCCTCATCTCAAGCTTTGTGGAATGTCAGGTTTCCCTAGATGAGAGACATCTTCTTCTCCAAGAAGACTCTACTGGACTACAGGATCATCAGTGGTCCTCTGCCCAAAGCTAGCCAGCTGCCCAGACCAAGCATGTTTCCACCATCTCGTATAAGCTCTAGCTTAGGATGGGAGCAAAGACAGACCAGAAGGCAAACCCCGCCTTGTGTTTGCAGGACAGCTGAAGTCGAAGACACTGAGACAGTGAGATTCACCAGCACCAGCTCAGATGCCATCATATAGAAAAGCAAACTGACTGTGAGCAGTTTGAATTCAGAAGAATATATTGCCACCAAGAGATTAGCTACTTAGCTGGGAGCCCTGCTCTGCCCACTTCAGAAATGCCCTGGTCCCTCATGCAGCTTTGACAGGAGGGAAGGAAGGAGCTTAGATGGAAAACACCACTTCCATCTTCCCTTCCTCCTCCCCAAGATGATGAAAGTCCTATATGGCTCCTCTCCTGAGCTGGTACACAAGCATGGTCCAGGGTCTCTGGCAGCCAGAGTCCCTAAGAGTCGCTGTCAGGCTGAGACTGGCCAGATGCTGATGGAAGAGGAGCAGGAGAGGGTGATACTGTCCCCTAACACCCATGACACTGAACATGTGCCGTATCAGGGAAAGGAACAGAGTTCATGTGTTGGGGAAGGAAGACGCTGCCCACCGGCCAGTTTGCTCCATAAAGCAACACACAACATAAATTAGGTCCCAAAAAACCCTCTTCTGCTACAATAGTTGGGGCTTTGAGGGCACGGCTGGTGATGTACATGGAAAGGCATGTTGGCCTTTCAGCCTGCAACCCATCAAAGCTCCAGCAGCAACTGTCAGAGGACAGATCCTGGTTTACCTGTGCACCTGGCCTTGCAGTTCATGGTTTGGGCAACAAATCCCAGCCTGGTAGTTTTCTAGACCCAGGAATACCTGTCTGTCCTAGGGAGGGCAATGCAACTGCAAGAGAGGGAGGCATGCTGAGACTTTGCTGGGGTTTCAGTAGGCCAGGACCAGGCCAGGACCTTTTCCCCATGGCTGGAGAGCAAACCTGTCCAGGACACAGGCAGGGAAAAGAGCTGAGCTCATGCTAACAGGGGCAAAGTCTCTCTGGAGAGGGCAGTGAACAGCCGAGTGTCACCAGCACTTGTAACACTGCTCCAGAGCCATAGGGTGGCACCACCCCACTGTCCAACCCCTTGGGGATGGAGGTGGCTGGGGAAGTGCCAGGGCAAAGCCCAAAAGCTTTGGGTCAGCGTGGCCTTCTGCTGGAGCCCTTGCGAAGGGAAGGATGTGGGGAGCCAAGGGCTGTGCCTGTTCCTGCGACACAGACCTGCCAGGGCTCCTTGCTCCTGACTGCTGAGGCCCTTCCCAAGCCTTTCCACTCTGAAGATGCTGGACCCACACCAACACGCACCCACTCCCCTCCATCTGCCCTGATCTACGCTGGGCCCAGCTATTCTCATCCTACAGCTGATTGGAGATTGCTGCTGCACTGAGCCAGGCCCAAGCTTACCTGCAGGGCAGCGAAGGGGCCATTACTCCCCTCTGCTCCCATTAATGGTGCCTAATGGGGTGTGCTCCAGGGTGTCTGTCAGAGGTGGGTCCGCACAGAGCACCCCTCAACCCATGTTCAGCGTGGGCCAAGGGCTACAAACCAAAGCTGAGACCCGACAAGCTTGGTACAGATGTGACCTCAGCCAGAGCGGTTAGGTGCCGGAGGTGAAGGCAAGAGCACATCATGGACCTCATTTCCTTCTCTGCATACCACCATGGCCACACCAGATGCCCTGCAGGATGTGACCCTAGATAACACGGGAGGTCTTGCAGCCCTTCTGCCTGCTGCACGGGCTCTGTGCTGGAGCTGTCGTGGCTGAGCGTGGTGTGATTTGTAACCTTCCCCTAAGCACTCCTCCATGCCTGGCATTCCCAGAGCGCCCCGTTCCTGTGTCCCAAAGCCAATATACTGAGCTACCTCCTCGGCTCAGCCCCAGTGGCCCTTTACCCTTCAGACCATCCCACAGAGACCAGCATCAGCCAAAGACAGAGACAACCATGGGAGGAATCAAAGCCTGGGGTGCAGCAGGAGCCATGCCTCACTTTGCAGGAAGCCAACCCCAGCCTCCCAGCTAGACCAGACCTTAGCAAGCCCCGAGAACATAACCCCAGCCCCACTGGAAGGTGGATGCCCATTTCCCCCGGGAAGGAGTCGCGCCTTGCCCCAGGGATGTGTTCCCTGGGGTTGAGAGCTGCAGACAGACGCTAGCTGGAGCCTGCCCAAGAGCAACGAGCTTTCCAAGTCCTTTCCCTTTCTTGGGGGTCTGGTAGTCACATAAACAGGAAAAGCCTGGCCCTCTCCACCCCCCTCCATGGCTCTGCCTCCCTCCCCTCCTCTCCGGCGCGCGCCGGCGTGATACAAGCCCCAGCGTTGGGCTGCTTGGCCCCCACGGGAGGAGCTGCCGACTGGCCCCTGACCTCCAGGCTCCGCATTTCCTGTGGCAGCCGAGGAGGGAGACGAGGCCCCTTCTTCCAGACGCTGGGGCTGGGCGTAAAGGGGCCTCTGCGGGCCAGCCCGGGGGGGAGGAAAGGTCATGGTGGTCCTTCGCCAGCAACCCGAGGTCCAAGGAGGCAAAGATGCCAGCTGCCCAGGGAGAGGTGGGAGCATCACTGGGACGGGGAGCCTCTGGCCGAAATGACAGGGCAAGGGCCACTCTCCCGCCCCGGCCCTGCAGCCAGCTCTCCAAACCCTTCTTTATCTCCTGGCGCTTATTTTTAAAAGCTTTGTGGCCTTCCCTCCTAAAACCAAAGGCAGCCGCACCAACCAGAGCGGGTGCCTGCAGGAGAAGGGTGCAGCTCATCCTCCAGCTCATAGTTGCCCTTGCAGAGCCCAGCGCTGTTAACCCTCAGCAAGCTAAGCCCAGCTGCAGGAATAGGCGCCCGTCCTAAATTGAAAAAACCGGGATTACTGCCTAGGAGGCTGTTACCCCTTTCCCCCTGGTCCCTTTAGGGAGGACTAAGCTAAGACAAGCATCCCCTGCCCCTCTGCACGTCCCCCATGGGTCATCATGGGGAGCAGGATGGAGATCTCCGGAGGGGAGCAGGGAGAAGAACCGAGCCTTACTGAAGGCATTCGGCTTGAGAGGCAGATCCCCGTCCCCAGGGTCCCGGTCCATGCTTAGGCTCTGTGCCAGCCCTTGCTTGTAAAAGCCCAGGACGCCAGCCGGATGTGATGCCCGCTCTTCACAGCCTGGCAGGAAGTGCCGGATGCCCAGGGACAGCAGGGATCGGGGATGGCATCCCGGATGGAAACCTCTGGCATGCCTCTGCGCTGATCTCCACTCTGCCCTGGAATGCGCCCGCCAGCAGCATGTGGGAAAGTGGAGTCAGCAGAGACCTTGGATATGTCAGCTCCCCAGCTGAGTAAACAAGAGGAGCCCTGGCAAGCATTCAGCTCCAAGCATCCGAGACCTTGAAAAAAGGGGGCTGGAGACGGGGAGGTTCTTCTGTCCCCTCTTTGCTCAACCCCTGCAAAATATCTCCTAACCTCTCCCCTACCTCAGGTGCTAACGCCACCTCCTCTCACCCCTACCACATCTGGAGAAGTACGAGGAGAGACTATCCCTGAGGCGTTTCCAGCACCTGGTTGTCAGATCTAACATCCCGGGAGGAAACAGCCCCTGGGAGAGAGAGTGCCATGAGAAGAAAAGGGGGGTCTGGAAAAGAAAGAGGCAGGATAAAAGGGTTTATCACCCCCCGCCATGCACACCCGTCCAATGCCCCTTGGCTGTCTCCCAGACAGCAGGGAGCACAGAGCATGGAGAGAGCTTCCACCAGCAGTACCGGCTCTGCTTCGGCGAGTGCAGTGATGGCCGGGACAGAGAGGCATGCTACAGCTCCCAAATAAATACCTCCCTGGCCCCAGCTGGGGACATTCCCACCAGGGGATGCCAGCTCCAGCCACCCTCCCTGCAGGCTTCACAGGCTCAAGGAGAGGCTGCAAATCAACAGGTTTTCCCAGTGCCGGTTGGAGACATGCTCCCACCGCTCTTTGGGTTGCCGGTGTTGCCTCCCTCACCTCCTCCGTAAAGCGCACCCACATGAAATGGCTCTTCATCCCCTCTCCGCCCAGGCACAGGAGCCTGGTTTTGGGTCTGGGGAAGAGGGATGGGCTGGGGAAGGTCCCCCCACATCCCACCGGTGAACCCCGTCATCTCCTGGGGGGCGAGCTCCTCTGGCGGTGGCGCTGGGAGGCTGTGCCCGCCTTCTGGCCACCGTCCCGCGTCCCCTATCGCTCCTCGGCAGGCGTGGACTCCCAGAGAATGAGCCATTGTTCCCCGGCCCCGCGGCCTCTTCCTGTCCCTGTAGGGCTGCGAGACAAACAAAAGCAGAGCCAGATGCAGTGGGGAGGAGGCTGGGCCTGCTCCCCTCCTCCAGATCCCGCAGCAACCCCGCAGGCAGGCAGGCAGGCAGACAGACGGATGCCCGCCTTGGGGGAATGGGCAGGGACACCCCTATTTTTAGCTGCCTCTGCATCCCCACCCCCTTCCTTCCGTGGGCCAAAAATACATGGTCTGGATGGACAGGCAAAATCATTACGATAAAAAGAGTTGTCCAGGCCTTGTGTCCAACCACTCCCCTGGCTTTCACATCTTCCTTTTGACCAGGACAGGTTCCTCACGAATGGTCTCCCTCTCCCCCCATGGGTGACTTATGTTTTCATCCCCATCCCTCATTCCCTATATCCCCACATCCTCTCTCCACACATCACACCCTTCCTCATCCCCGCTCCCCATCTGCTCCATGGATGCATCCCCCATCCCTTGATGGTCCCCTCTCCCATGCCACGCCAACCCTGGGGACCTACTCCCTTCTCTTGAGAACCCCCAGCTCCTCCTTTCCCCAAAGCACCTTCCCCCACTTCCTCACACAATTCAACTCCAAAAGGCTTTCCCGCCAGAGCTCCCCAGTTTCCTGCTCCTTGCCCCCATCCCCTGTGCACCCTCCCTCCCTGCTGCATCCCTCCTACCCTCCCTATCTCCGCACCCCAGCAACCTCCATCCCAGCTCCCTGCAGCCTGCACAGGCTTTAAACTCCAGCAGATGTGCTCCCCCTCCTTATCCTGCTGAGGGAATGTATTTGGGGGAGGGCAAACAGACCCACAGATGCCCCCGCACACAGAAAGCTGCTTCTCCAAGCAGCAGATTGATATCTGAGCCCCCCCAGCCCCGGTCCCTCCTGCACCTCCTTAAATGAAAAGGAACCGGAGAATCAAGTGGTGTTTGGGGGTGTTGTTCTGGGGAGACTTAATGTACATACATACATATATACATTTACATCTCCTTTCCCAGTGCCTGGAATCTCAGAGGTGTTTCCAGGCCACAGGCAGCTGTTCCTGGATTGCTTCTGGTTTATGCAACATCCTCTCTCCCCTCCCAGCCATGTCCCAAACCACCCCTTCCCTCTTTTCTGTGCCAAGCGGAAAGTCGGGAGAGCATGGACCAGGGTCTGTCCTTCCATCCTCCTTCCCACAACAGCCCCCCAAAACCCCTACAGCACCCCACTTCCCCGGCCCACAAACAGGACTAGAATATGAGGAGGAAGCCGGGGAGGGTGGGAGGAGGAAGAAGGATGAAAACATTTGGGATAGGAGGAGATGGGCAGAGGGAGGGAGTCAGCCTGCCAGCAAGCCTGGGAACTCATCCCTACCTCCTCCTGGGCTTTGGCAAACCCTGAGGCTTTGAGTTCCCGGCCCAGCTCCCCGGGGGAAAAGTATCCCCCACCCCCCCTTTGCAAACCCCACAAGCGGGAGGTGGTCAATCCCATTCCTTCAGCTTCCTGCTGCTCCAGGGAGGGGAGCTGGAGGAATCAGTGGGGAAAATTAGAAATGGGCTTTTACAGAGGTTGACCCACCCTCTTCTAGTATGAGTGGGTCTGACCTGATGCTGCTGCCTGCCCGGTGGTGCTCACTGCAACCCGCCTGCTTTCCTTCCCCGGTGCAGCACAAGGATGCCGGGAACTGCACCGGTCTCATCCCTCTCCCCAGTTATCACAAAGGCTACAGGCACAGAGCAGGGGACCCGCAGCACAGCCCCAAAAATGGGCTGAGCCTGGCCCAGTACATCCCTGGAGGTGCTGCCGGTGGAGAAATCATCCTGGTGAAGAAACTACAGGGCATGAGGGATCTGGTGCGCACAAAGCCAGCGTTGGCATCAGACCAGGGAAGCGCTGGGCAGACGCTGGGTGCCTCGCACCTACCCCTCACCCCAGGGTATCACCTCCTGCCACCACCCCAGCTCGCTCATCCTAAAACCGGCTCTGCCTCCAGCTCAGCCCCAGGGCAGCAAGACGCAGGCTGGAGGCAGCACCGAGGGCCATGGGCTGGGAGCCGGGAGAAGGGACCTGACAGCACCAGGATGAGGGGGAGCTGGATGAGGCCATGCTGGGATGCGTGGTGGGGCAGGGGGCCCTATGGACACCACCACCCCCCCCATCATGGCAGGGGTCTGTCCCCCACCCCGCTGCCAGCAGTAATTCCCATACCCGTGCGGTATGCGCCCTCGCAGCCGCCACGAGAATGGAAACATCTGGAAGTCACCCACAAACGAGCAGCGCTCCCAGTTAATGAGGAAATATGAGTCGGAGACCCTGGGCAGCAACAGGATATCAGCTTCTTGTGCGCCGAGCGAGGCACCCCCTTCCCACCGAGCCCCCTGCCTGCCCTCCTTCCCCTGGAAATTTCCCGGGATGGGGCTCCAGCGGCGCTCCCAGAGCCCCATCCCTGGAAATTTCCCAGGAAAGGACGACAGGCGGGAAGGCAACAAACAGAAATAGCAGGGGCAAGCGCCCCGTCCTCAAACTGGGATGCCCCCATCACCTTCCCTTGGTTCCCCCCAGGAGCTGGGGAAAGGAAGAAGAGTGATTTTTCTTCTCCGGAGGGAGTCTTGCATCAGCCTCTTTTGGGCATCAGGTCTGTGAGCAGCAGGGGCTGCAAAGCAAGATGGGAGGAAGGACCGAGCACTTGGAGGTGTGGGGTAGAGACTTCAGACCCCCACAGCACCCCTCCATCCCTCTCTCCATCCCTGTCACACTCAGCCACCCATAAGACCTCCTGAGGCAGGAGCACCAGGAAGAAGGGGGGGACACTTTGCACAGCCCCGTCTTTGATGTTGTAGGAATCAAAGCAAATCCTCAGCTGGGAAGGCTGCGGGGCCACTTGTCTGCTCCCATGATAAGCCCAGTGGCCAGTCTCTCTGTAATGGTGAGACTGGTACCTCTGCCTGGGGCACAGGGTTACAGATGGGATGAAAGGCTGGGGTGACTGAAGGTAAATGAGGTAGCCAGGTGTCTGTGGTGATAAGGCTGGGAGGGGTCCAGGTATTACCTCCTGCCCAGGGCACCTATAGATGGTACAGTGGCTCTGCAGCACCATCCAGCCCCACAGCCACCTCTCATTTATCAGCTGAGGTGGATAAACAGGCTGGGAGGCAGGATTGTACGGATTCACTTTCCAGGCAGCTGTATATGAAAGAAGGGGGTCTCGGGAGGGTGCAACCCCTGCTAGGGTACAGCCGGAGGGGCCGCACCGCCTCTGCTCATACCCAGGCAGCCAGAGGCCAGGATGGGTACTGAGTCCTGGAGCTGGCACATACCCTGGAGGTCTCCAAAGCACTTCAGCACCAGCCCCAGAAGGACAAAAGTCACAGCCTGGCTGGCATGGCCACAAGACCACAAGGTTTGGGGAGGGAAGCTGAAGAGGGGGGATTTCCAGCTGCTTTCCTGGAAACAGGGCCAGTCCTGGCCTGGAGCACAAAGATGCTTGGAGCAGGGGCGAAGAGGAGGAGGTGGTGGAGAGCCGGCCACCCCGCGAGGACTGGAGCGTGGCCCCTGTCCCATCTGGAAGAGATTTGTTCTGCATTCCCCAGCGGAGGCGGCTGCCGTCGCCCAGGCTCCGCTTCCCACTGCAGCCCCCACTGCAGGGCACGGGGACAGGAGTGAGGGAGAGCCCCTCAGGCTCGGGGGGGGAGATGCCCTGACAGGCCATGCAGTTGGAGAAGATCCAAATAAATGGTCTTTTCCTGCCTCTCCCACCACCCCCATTGGCTTCCTCTGAGCCTGACATGTGGGAAGAGATGCCTACCATACCTCTGGCAAGCAGGGAGGATGCAGGTCAGGATTTCTCCTCCTTTCCCCACTGGTAGCACAGCTCACCCCTCCTCAGACCTGAACTCCTGCCTCCCTCCGAGACATAGACCCACTAGAAGTACCACCAACACACACGGTCCATGTGCTCTTAATCCCTAATGGAGAAGACCACCACAGAAGGCAGAAAACCTGACTATCCCATTTCACAGAGGAGAAGCCTGAGGCTGAGACCTGTGTCAAAATCCTACTGCTGCTTAGCAAACCTCTGAGCAATGACTAAGGTGCTCCTGCCCAGGCACCCCAGCACGGGCCACCTGAGCCTAGTGAGAAGCCAGGCTCTATTTTGACATCTCCTCTGCAGACATCTTGTCATCCCTTCAGCCAGGCCCTGCTTAACCCCAACAAGTCTCATCTCGCCTTTGCCAGCGGAGACACCTCCCTTCTCCTCCACAGGGCCCTGAATAGGTGCTTGTGCCTGGCCAAGTGTTCCCCAGCAGAGCCACCGAGTCTCACCTGGAGGCCATGAGTGTCACCGTGGCACTGGTGATGCTGTGCCCACCAGCAGGTTGCCCCTCATCAGCAATGATAGGGTCTTCTGCCCTGTGATCATCAAGGGAGAAAGCAATGAAGCACGATGCCAGAGGGATGAAATGTCCCATGTGTGGGCAGAAACCCTCCCTGGTGCCACCAAGGAGCACCTCCTTGAATTTACCCACTGCCACGCCCTCACCCTGGTCTGATGATGTGCTGCTGATATGACGCTTGTCCTGACCCCGTAACACTTGTCCTGACCCCATAATGCCCATCTGGCCCACACGGCCTTCAGGGAGTCTGTTATCCTGCTAACATTCAACCCAACGCTACCCACAGGCCCTGGCATGACCAGGTACCCCCAGACCCCATTCCTAGTTGGCAGCGCTACACAGCAGGCACTGGGGACTTCCCATCCAACGCAGGACGGGATGACCCCCATCTGATACATTCGGGGTCACACACACAGGGGGCAAACTCCTTTCCTTTGCCTCCCGGCCAGGCTCCCCTAACCAAGTTAGCCAGCAACCTGGGCTTCCCCCTTCCCCCAAATCCATTGAAGCGGGTGCCCGCGAGCGGGAGGCAGCCGATGCTGGAGGACGGGAAATGGCACTGGGGAAGCGGGGGGGTGGGGGCGCGCGGCAGAGAAGTTCCTGAAGTTTTCTGTCCTGGATAGTTGGAATAAATCTCATTTTCTCTGGTCTCCTTGCTGAGGCGAGGATTGGCTCGGCGGTGCTGCAGCCCGCCCTCCTCCTTCCCACGTCCCCTCCCCGCCAGCTTCGCTCCCTCTCTCCCGTGGCATCGGGGCGTCAGCCTGGGAGAGCCAGCCTTGGGGGGACAGTCGTGGGAAAAGGGGGGGCACACCTCCCTTCTCTCCCCCCCTGCTCCAGGACGCAGAGCCGGTAACCCTCAGAGAAAGTTGCAGGGGCCCACGGGAAGCATCTCCGAACTTTTCGGCCGGAGGACGGGAAAAAAAAATAACAACCGTGGTTTGGAAGAGGTAAATCCTGAAAGTTTTGATTCCTCAGTTTGTAGAGCTGGGGGAGTTTCGGGAGCAGAAGGAAAAGGGTGGAGAGGGTGGTAGGAGAGGGGAGAAGCGGGAGGGGTGGCATGGCGATGGAGACGGGGAGGGTGGCAAAAAAGAAAGGGAGAAGAAGGCAAGAATGCAACAGGAAACCGGGAGGAAGGAAAGCGAGAGCAAAGAGAGGGGAGACAGGCCGGGGGGGGAGCCAGGAGAGAAAGGGGGTGAGGAGGGGGTTCCAAGGATGGGGGAAGGCAGCGGGGTACCCCCTTCCCACACCCCACTCTGGATACCCCTCGAAGCCCCGCAGGCTCTCAGCACCTCGATTTTGGGGGTTTGGAGGGGGCAGGGAGTTTTGGGCAAGGGGGCAGGGAGAGAATGGCTGGAAACCACCCGCCTTTGGAGCCCCAGCCTCCCTCCACGTACCAGCTCGTCTGCTTGGAAAAATACCGTTGTTATATGGAGAGATATAACTATATATATATATATATATATCAGCCAGCAGCACGGGAGTCAGACTCAGGCTTGTCCGCCTACTGCCCAGCACTGCTCCAGGGGAGCTGAAAGAGGCCCAGCCCAGCCAGCCGAGCCCCTTTCCCCCTTCCCCAAAAGCCTATCCCTGCCAGCTTTCCCCATCTCAGACCAGTGACCCAACGGGGGAGCCTCTGCCTCCCTTCCTCCAGGGAAAGGGAGGTTTTTCGGCACTCAGGAAGGCTGGGAAAGCCTTCCTGGCCGCCCACAGCCTTTTCCATCTGCTCTTCCCCCTGTTGAGACCACCCCAAACATCTCCTCGCCCTCTTTTGGAGTATGTCCCCTTTGGGGGGGGGGGGTGTAAGGAGAAGAGGAGGAGGGAAGAGGCTGCTTTCAGCAGCTCCAGCCAACTAGACATCTGGATTATTTTCCCCCCCTTCTGGTTTCCGCTCTTCCCAGCAAGCAGAACAGCTCTGGCCATTCCTGACGAGTGGAAAACCAGTGGAAACCAGCTGAACTCGGGGGGGAAACGGGGGAGGCCAGGCTGGGAGGAGGAGGAGGAGGTGCCAGGGGTTGGTCTTTGAGGGCAAAGGGGGCTTCCCAGAGGAGGCGAGGAGGGAGCCAGGGAGAGGATGCCGGGGAAGGGGAGGTTGGGATGGGCTGCGGGCTCGCCATGCCAGGGGCTGGCGAATGCAGCGGGCTGCCAGACGGAAGTGGTGTCCAGACGGACGGGTGGCCAGACGGGGGGTCCCCTTGCCCAGTGGAGGAAAGGAGAGCACGCAGGTCACCCTTTGCCCGCAGAATCACGAGTTTCCCTGGCGTGGAGGAGTTCGCTTGGGCAGAGGGGAGGGCTCAAAGGGGCACAGCCGGCAGGGAGACGCACTGGGGCAGAGGGAAGGAGGAAAATGGGGGAGATTGGAGAGAGAAAAAGCCCAACAGGCCTGCCAGAAACTTGCCATCCAGGTAGGGTTGGGCACCAGCTGCCTCCCTCCCTCCGTCCCTCCCTCCCTCCTCTCCCAGTGCCTGCTGCCTGCCAGCAGGCAGGGAGAGCCGGGGGCCAGGAGGTGCTGGCTTGCGTCCCTGTGGTGGCCAAGGGACAAGGAAGGAGAAATACTTTCCTCCTCCTGGCTCCCAGCTCAATAGTTCTCCAGACAGGGAGCAGGGGATGCTCTCCTCCCGCATCCCCCCTTCCCTCGCCTCCCCACCCCATCCCTGGGGCCTGCAGGGCAGCTACGCTGTGCGGGGGACCTGAGGTGGGGTGAGGGGGGTCTACCCCTCAGATTAGCCCTAGCCAGTGCAGCATATGCCCCACATCATATGGGCACCACCGCCGAAGGGCACAGTCCCCACTTTGGGCCCTGAGAGCCCTGTTGTGCTGCAAGGACCACGCCAGTGGCTTTTCTTGCACCCCAGCAGAGCCCTGACCCAGTGTCTATGGGTGGGCTTCTGCCAGAGAGAGCAAATTGCTCCCCATTTGTCCTCCCACTCCAAATCTGCCACGTGCCTGACCTGTCCCAGCTGCAAGGCAGCACCGCACAGCCTCCGTGAGCAGGAGGCAGACGTGGGCAGCATGAGCCAGGGAGCTGGGGGCCAGCAGGAAGCCAACCTGCCACAGTCTCCACTGCCATGGCCACTGCCACCCCAGGAGGCAGCCAATGGTGCTGGGAGCTGCCGGGGGAGGTTTGTTTTCCCTTCCCCAGGCATTAACCCCTGGCAGATAAGAGGGGCCCCGGGTGAGCAAACAAGGCCAGGGCACAGTGAAAACATGTGTAGCCAGCCAGGAAAGCAACTCCATACCCAGGGCTCCCCCTCACCAGTGGCTTTGCCTCCCTGGCACCAGCCATCGGCTCCGAGGTGACCCGGGGACAGACGGGGGAGGCAGGCAGCGTGGCAGAGGGGGAGACGGCGGAGCCATGCAGTGATGGGGGTCCCAGCACGCAGGGAGTGAGGGATGCAAGGCTCCTGCATCGCCTCTTGGCATGCTGCCGTCAGTAACCAGCCCTTCTGAAAGGACCCAGCTCCATCCTGTTCCCCCGGCCCCTGAGTGGGGACAGAGCCCAGGGAGGGTCACATCCCTAGGCAGGCACCTGGACCACTGATGCTCCGAGGTGCCCTGCGCCCCAAATCCTCTCCTTTCCCCAGCCTGCCCTCTCCCTCTTGCCACACACACCGACAGGGGATCTGCTGATCTGAGTGATCTCCCCACTGGCCAGAGAGGTCATCACCCTGCTGTCATGCACCAAGCCACTGCCTCCCCTCTTGTCCCCCAGCACCTCCGGGACCTGCCTGAGCACAGGGACCCGTCCCGCCTTCTCCTCCAACCTCGAGCCATCACCTCCTTTGGCCTGCCTCAGTTTCCCCTGCCTGCAAAGCAGCTGCCCTCTTCACACCCCCGGCTCCCTGCTGCTCCGACGTGTCTGCTCAGCATCTGGGGATCCAGCCAGGGGAGGACAAACAAACCAGTATATAAATATTGCATTTTCCCTCCCTACCGCCCCTCCTCCCCGAGAAGCACACGGTCCCCAGGCCTCACCCTCTCCTGAAGTGTTCATATGAATAGCAAAAAGAAGGGAGAGGTTTCTTGCCCTGGGAGCCCGGACAGCCGGGCAGGGTACTGCTCCAGGAGGAGGTGCTGCCTGAGAGGGAAATCCTCAGTCTGGGTTGCAGCATGGATCCAGCAAAGCTGCTTTGCAGGCAGGGGAAACTGGGAGGAAACGCCAAGGGAGTTCAGAGGGGTGAGGGAGAGCACATGTTTTGGGGGGAAAGCCTATTTCTTCCTCCTCAAGAGGAGGGCCAGGCGAGGGGGACAGCAGGTAGCAACCTCCCCACCGTTGCTCATGCACCAGCTTTAACCTCCCCAGCCAGTCCTGGGGATACAGCCGGCATGGTTGGGAAAAATCCTCTCCAAGGGCTTCACCGTTCCTCTCGTCTTGTTTAGGTGGCCAACGAGGGGACTGAGACGTTTGCCCTGCCAGCCCACCCCAAACTCCCGTCACCCCCTGCCCCATCTGTGACCAGCTCCCGCGCATGCGGCAGCGGCAGAAGAAGTCGGCGGATTAAGCCCTAAGCCTGTGGCCAGACACAGCTTCCAGCAGCCGCCGCAGCACCGGGAGTGACCCCGGACCCCCCGCCCCGGGGACACCTCCATGCCGCCACCATCCTAAACACTGGGGACGTACCCGCTGCAGGTCATCTCATGAGAACAACGTAGTGCAGGGAAGCAGGGCAACAAGCACCGTTCCCACCCACTGAAAGCCAAGGTGACGTGAGCCGTTCCCCTGAGAGCATCGGAGCAGGAGCAATGGGGAGGCCAGGGATGTGACAGGCCACCCCGGTGCTGGAAGCCTGGTGAGGGCTGGTTTTTGGGGCTTTTGCAGGGGCAAGGTGAGGTGAGGGGTGCAACATGAGCCTGGGGAAGCTGCCAATGCTCAGCTGGGTGTCGGGCTCCCATGGCAAGCGGCGGCTGAAGTCAGAGCTGACACCGGACATGATCAGCCCACCGCTGGGGGACTTTCGGCACACCATGCATGTGGGGCGTGGTGGGGATGTCTTCGGGGACACCTCCTTCCTCAGCAACCACGGTGGGGCCGATACGGCCAAAGCCAACAACTTCTTTGCCCGGACACTGCGGCACGTCCGCCGGACACCACTGAGGAGCCGGGGCAGCGGGGGCCAAGTCGGGGCATCACCTGCCCCCCCAGCCATCTCACCCATCATCAAGAATGCTGTCTCACTGCCGCAGCTCAACGAGGGGACATATGACGGCAGCGGTGGCCGGGGCTTGACCAGCAAGTTCTCCTTCAAAAGTGCCTCCAACAGCTTCTCCAAAACACACCAGGCCTACGGTGAGTGAAGCTCAGGGTAGGGGCTGGCACCCAGGCACAGCACGTCCTCTGCAGGCCCTCTCCATTGCTCGTGCCTCAGTTTCCCCACTGAGGGACTTGAGGCTCTCAGCAGAGACAGGACATTTAAGAGTCCCTGTGAGGAGATAACCCTAACCTTGCTTTCAACTGCTGTCCTTCCTCCTGCCCTTGGAGGGTCTCCTCCCAGGGTACCCCCCAAAGTGGGGCAGGGATGGTTTCTCTTCCTTCCCTCCCTCATAGCCCCACGCAGCTTACAGCCTGTGTGGAGCAGTTGTAAGGGGGTGTCCCCCATCTCCCCCCAGCCCTACGCCTTCCCCATGAGCAGCCTTCCCGAGGAAGCCAAGAGGGTGCTGGGACAACGGGGCAATGCCACACCAAGGTAGCAAGGTCAAGGGGGCCTCACAACATGGCCTTTCCCACCTCCATGCCGATGGCCCAACCCTGTCCCTAGCTGTGCAAGCCCCTCCATCTCCATGTGCTCCTCAAAGATGTTGTTCCCCACCTCCCCCATTGCACTCACATCCCTGCCAGCCGGGGTCTAGGAGGGACCTTTGGGGAAGGATTGTGGGAAGAATGGGATGGGACGGCTGGGTGGCTCTTCTCCGGCCTCACAGCACTGGGCTGTGGCTCAGCTTTTCCCCAGGGAGGGATGTCTGGGGCAGAGGTCTCGGGGGGTGGGGATGGGGGTGGATCTGGGGGGCCTGCAGCAGCCGAGGGAGGTGGCTGAGCTCAGAGGGAAAGGCAAGCTGAGGCAATGCTGCCATCTCCTGGTCCCACCTGCCTGGCTCAGCCCCCACCAGCATCTTACCAGGCCAAGGCCACCTTGAGACCCTCTGCTGTAACTCTGGGCTTTGGCGATGTCCACACAGACACTGGCCTGTCTTTTAGAGGCCAGTGCCACCAATGGAAGTGTGACCTGCCCCACTTCGGTGGCAGTGTCCCTTGTCCCCCGCAGATGTAAGGCAGGCTTCCTCCCACCTAGCTGTACCCCCTCTCACCAGCCATTGCTTCTGCCTCACAGGGCTGGAGTCTGGGTTTTGCACCATCCCTCGCGTCCCTCGCTTGGAAAAGGCCCAAGAAAGCGCCTTCCCTGGGGAAGCAGAGCTGAAGCGCTCGGACTCCCTGCTCTCCTTCCGCCTGGACCTGGGGCCCTCCCTGATGAGCGAGCTCCTCCAGGTGATGAGCTTCTCCGAAACCAATGGGAGCGAGGTGGGGGACGATGGCCCAGACCTCCCGTGTGGTGAGGGGACCAAGGACGAGGTCTCTCCAGCGTTAGGAGCATCCCACGGAGAGGACAAGGCAGCTTCCAGCTTCTGGGACCACTCTGGGCAAAGCAGCCTGTCGGGGGCCAGCTCGCTGCCAGGACTGTCAGTCCGTGCCAATGGAGAGGCACATGCCATCGAGGGCGCTGGAGAGGACCCTGTCTGGGCTTCGGGGCTGGGGGCAGCACCCAGAGGGACCCCGTGGCAGGGGCACTGGAACGACTGCACCATCGAGGCGGGAGAGTTTGACCGGGCAGCCCAGGTCCTGGCCCGCCATTACGGTGGGACCAGCACCCCGCGGAGCTCGGAGAAGGGCGAGGGTCCCCGGCAGGCCCGGACGCAGACCCTGTGGGAGAGCCCCAGCAGCAGCTTGTGGCGGTCACAAGTGACAGGGGAGAACCAGTCCCCTGAGGTCACCTGGAACCAAGGAGAAGAGGAGGAGGAGGCAGCAGCCGAGCTCTCCAGCCTGCAGGAGGGGTATGCTGGTGCCCGGGGGGTGCGCAGCAATTCCTTCGAGTACGCGGACGACGATGAGGAGGAGGATGATGAAGTCAAGGTGTGAACGGCCATCCCTCCTGTCACGGCCCCCCACCAGAGGCACCGGTGCCAGGGTCTTCACCCTCCTCCCTGTCCCCCACCCTCAGGCGCCAGCATTGCCAGTGGACCCAGTGGGCGACCTCCTTGCCAAGCTGGGGGCACTGGGGGGCAGGAGGAGAGCCCATCTCCCAGGGGGCTCCCCAGGGCTGGGTCAGGCTGCTGCGGGGGACCGGTGAGGGCTGTGCATCGCAGCGCCGGGCATCGCAGCCCTTCCCTGGCCTCACTGCTGTTAGACGCCAAAGGGACATTCCCATGTGCCAAAGAAACCCCAAACCCCTTCCTACCCCATCCCATTCCCCCCAGTGCCCTCTCTCCCATCCCTCAGCCTGGCTCCATCAGCATGTCTGGGGACGTGCCCCGTCCTCCCACTGAAGCCCCCAAACACCCTCTGCGCTGGCACGGGTGGCCTCCTGGAGATATTCCCACTGATAGCTCTGGCATATAGGGGATGGGGGTCTCCCCAGCTCCAGATGGTGCAAGACCTTCCTCTATAGCACATCTGTCTACTGGGGGAGGTCAGCTGGGGGCTCAAGGGGCAGGCAAACCCCACAGAGCTGGGCTTTCCCTTTTCCCCTCCCCCCAGAAAAAGCCGTGAGCTCAGCGTTCAGGAGGTAAGAGCACACACAGAGATAATTGCAGGGGTCTTTCCACTTGCCTCCTGCTGCTGAGCATCACTTAAGACTGCTCCTTTTCCAACCCCTACCCCCTCGCAGCAGGGAGGGGAGAAACTTCTTGGCTGGCTGGAGGCAGAGGCGAGGTTGTCAGGTCACCAAATTCTGCAGTTTAGGCCCCAAAAATCCCTTCCCTTCCCCCCACCTCAGAACAAGGAGACTCCCGCTCTGCAGCCACTCAGTCTGTGCCACCTCTTCTCCATCCTTGCCCCCTCTCCTCATTCCCCACGTGCGCGCCCCTCTTTCCAGCATGCCCCTTCCCAGGGGTACGCATGGAGGACAGCTAATGCCCCTCGCCGAGTGGCCCTGGGCGATGTGGCCGCCCTGCAACGAGCTGTCCCCCACGCTGCCCCGCGTGCAAACTGGCCCTCACAAAAGCACCTTTGTGCTGCAGCGTGGAGCCGAGATGCTCGGGGGCTGAGGTCACCAGAGGGACCCTCACAGGACCCCCCTTGTTCTCCAGGACAGGAGGGGGTGTGCAGCAGGGGGAGATGCCAGGCTGTGGCCGCAGGGCTCTGCTCCCACACAGCTCACCCACCGCCCGGCTGCTTCTGGCAGGGAGCTCTTCAGAGCGGAATAAAGAGGCTCCGGCATGCACGTGTGTTGTACATGGGAGTGCCACTCGCAGTCATGCCATCGAGGTTACGGGCAAGCCCATCTCCCCCAGCTTCCCTGGGTGGCTGCCTCGTGCTGGCCAGCAGCAGCAAGCCAGGGCAGGCAGCAGCTTCAAGGAGTCCCCAGCTCTGGCCACTGGCACCCAGCAGGATCAGCCTTATCACCCCTGCACTCTCTGGGGCAGGGACCCTGGCTCTCAGGACGAGCTCACCCCGCCCTCCGCTTCCCAGACAGTAACACAAGCTCCGGACCAAAGACCCACATCTGTGGAATATCCTTTCTGCCTCCACTCTGTATCCCATGCACTTATTATTGTCCTTATTAAAGCAGTTTTGATACTAACTTCTCCTCTGGTGCCTCCCCTCAGCTGCAGCAACCTTATTGTCTTCCTTGCTATGTCTGCCAGTGCCCCAGCCACAAAATCCCATCCTCTCCACTCTCAGCAGGCTTTTCCAGCACCTCTGGGATCCCTGGATTAACTAGCCTGGTACTTTGCCACTCGCCATGGCTAACACACAAAGCAACCTCCTATCCACCCGGCTCCGCGTAGCATGCAGGAGGGTGCAAAGCTTCCTCTCCAGCCCGGCAACAATTCATTTGCAGCCTGAAGGAGATCGGTACCCCTCCCAAAGCTGGCTTGGCTACAGCCCTTCCAGCCCATCAGACATCCTCTGCCTGTGCACTCAGGCAGCAGCAAGTCCTGCGGGTTGGGCAGTGAGGAAGTGGAGAGGGAGGGCAGGGGCACTGCCACCTTGCCTTGGACCAGGCTCTCCGTAAGATGCTCTTCTACTCTGCTCTCCTCCCACCCAGCCTGAAGTGCCCCGATGTTTGCTGTCACACATCGGTCTTACTTAAAGCTAGCGAGACGCTTTTTAATTAGAACAGCAGCATCTGATAATCAGCACTAATTGCCTGTGGTCCCGTGCGAGGGGGACAGACTGGTAGGTGCTGAGCCACATAACCCAGCCCAAACCCTGTCCTGCCTCCCCACTGCCTTCCCCTGCCTCACTTTCGCTGAGTAGGGTTCGGTGTGGAAATGTCAGAGTAATGGGTAACCCGGCTGGAATGTGCCAGCAGATAAGTGAGGTGAGATAAGGGGGAAAGTCAGATGCTGGCTCAGGGGCACACCTGTGCTGCCTTCCCCATGCCACCACTTCTCATGGTACTGCTCCTGCAGGAGGGCAAGGCACCCCTTCCTCCTGCCTGCTGGCTGCGAGAGCAGCCAAGAGGAACCTGTCAAACCCATGCCCTGAGGTTCCCAAACCTAACATTTAATAATGTGCTTTTGTGGCACCGAATGCCACATCAAATACCACATCACTCACGTCAACAGTTTTCTTCCCCTTCCTCCCTCCCTCCCTCCCTCTCAAAAACTCGGGTGCAGGAAGAAATGGTGCATTGTGAAGAGATTACACAACCATTCCCCGAGCAATCACATAGTGTCCTCCTCCTCCTGAACTCCACCTACAGCCTGCTTTGCCCTACCTACTCTCCGTTCAACCCCACATCCTGGTCTGACCTGGAAAAGCACCTGGCATTATCTGGGAGCTATTTCCACCCAACAAGGGCTCCTTTCCTGTTGGTGGAAAAACCTTGGGCTTTGTCGGTGTCTCACACAGAGCCACGGAGCCAGAGACCTCACAGAAGCCATATTAGCTGGAGCAAGCAGTCTCTCACTGCTTGGGTTTTTATTAGAGCTAGGAAGCAGCACCCATCAGTTCAGCTTGAAGGAGGTGACCCTGAAGCCTCCCCTGATGCTCATGTAGCTGATCATCTGGTAGCAGTGCCGGTTGGGGAACTCCACTTTATGCCCATCTGGTAGTTTCACTTGGAATTTCTCTGCCAGCATTTCAATGATGATCTGGGAGAAGAGAGGGGAGGAAAGGCAGGGATTGGGGACAAGGAGGAGATTAGGAGGTGACCGTCAGGTGAAAGTCCTGACTGTTACACGTGAGGGTCAGACCTGGTCCTGACAGCTTTAAGCAAGGTGCTGGAGGTTGAGTTGAGGGTGATGCAGAAAATGTGCAGTTGATATCAAGGGTCTGAGCTGGTATCTAGACTATGACCTGGGGACAGGATCTCTCCTGGGACTGTTTCAGCTACTCAGATTGTAAACTCACAGCAGTTAAAGCCAAGTGTGTCTTTATACGCCACATGGCCTAGATCCGCTCTGAATAGGGCAGAATAAACCTGACAGCCCAATGCCCTCAGCAGCTCACCAGGACCTGGAAAAAGGAACTTTGCTGATAAACATGCACAAGCAGACAGGACGGGAATGTATCACTGATCACTGCAAATTAAAGGGATCATTCCCCAAAGCCGTCACCCCTTCCCCAAGAGCCAGCCATGACTGAGGAAACAAGCTTCCTCTCCACAGCAATAGGAACAGGACTGCTCCTAAATGCAGCCCTGTTAACATCTTGGGACATCAGGTGGGGTGAGGCAGCAACTAGGACAGCATCCCCGGCAAGAGGAGAGGGAGGGCAAATTGGCAGCATGGATCCAGGAGTAGTGAGGACAGAAGAGCTGAGGGAGAGGTTTTTGGACATTGCTCCAAACTCTGGGTTGCCTTAAAGCCTGTGTTTGCATAGGAGGGAATTAGGGAGAGAAATAAGGTAGAGAGCAGCAAGCTCCTGCTTCTTGGAGACCCCCTTTACCTTCGTATGTGCCCCTGGTGCACTCACCTGCTGGGCAGGTATGGGGGGCAGGAAGCACTTACAAAGCCTGAGGCAGACAGGGCTCGTGCAAAGTTCCCAGAGGAAGCATTGGGGTTTTGAAGGAGGAGTAGAAATGGCAATCAGGACCAAAAACTCAGAGGATGAGGATAAGGGGCTGTTGGGAGGGAGCAGGAGGCATTGGATGGGACTGGGAGGACTAGGGTATGGGAATCTGCTAACCAGGGGCTTCCCCCCACCACACACACACCCCACAACCCCATGCCGGCACAGACCCCTCACCTTGATAGTGGAGCCCCTAGAGAAACAGAGGAGGTTATCACGATGCTCTGCCTGCCAGGCATTGGAGCACCTGGAGTTGCAGACAATGACAGACTCATTGAAGCGGGGATTGAAGTGAAGTGCCAGATCTGAGGATCTGCAGCCGAGATTGATGCTGAAGCTGTGGGTGAATAGGAGGAAGGTCAGCTGCATGGGCAGGACAGGGTCTTGGAAGACCTGAGATCCAACACATGGCTCTGCACTCAGTTCCTCCATCAGCATTGCAGGTGCTTAATGCCTCCTGTTTCCTCATTCTGCTTGGGAACAGAGGGAGTTTGCACAGTGGTGGTGCAGGGGCTCCCCTAACACTGAGCTACGCTCACGCTTTTTGTACCTGGCGACCTTGGAAAACCACTTCCCTCTGCAGCGCATCTTCAATCCTGGCAAGTCAAGGTGTTTTCTTTGTACTTACCCGTCAGAATCATCAGATATCTTGCCCTTGACCTTCAGGGTGTCCCCAGTCTTCATATCCAGGTTGAAGATTTCAAGTTTTTCCTAAGGCAGAGAGAAAAATAGTCTGTGGGGCTCCTTCAGCCATTCTTCCCCTGCCACCGCAAGTGAGAGGGTGCTGCTTGGAGAAGGTGCCCCAGCCAGGAGAACATCTACTGCTTTCAGCTGGTGTTCCTCTCATGGCCAAAAACCTTCCGTGCTGGAGGTCTTGCATGGGCTTCTCACTCAGTGAGGGAAGAGCGGGCTGAGTAAAGCCAGCGAGAAAAGATATCAGAGAGAGAGGAGGTGAAAACAGGCTTGTCCTCAGCAGAAGAAAGGGAAAGCACGACAGCAGAGGTACAAAGAGGGTTAAAGCAGTGGGGAACAACCCAGGGTTTGGTGGGTAGCATCGCCTGCAGCTCAAGAAATGCAAGTGGAGAGAGCAGAGGTGGCTGTGGCTTGCCGGTCCCTCGCTCAGCCTTGCTGAGCTGGGGACCCTGGGTGACAGAGGACAGGAGCAGGAGCCCTTACAGCCATCTTCCTCAGAGGGCAGAGTAACCAGGCAGGGAGCCACCAGCAGTTTAGCTCAGAAACACTTTGCACGGAGGACCTTACATCCCTAGACTTCCTTGTGGCTTACACATTAACAGCACCGCTGCCTCTGCAAGGTCCCACCGACTGCTATTAAGCCAGGAGACTTTGATCCGAAGAAATAGCTTTCCTATGTACACTTCCTCTCATTAGGGACTTCAGGAGATTTAACCAATTCCCAGCCTCCTCAGTGGGTCCCAGTGGAGGGACCACCACACACAGCCCTTAGGGGTGCTACTCCAGCCACCACATAGGACAAGCATCTTCCCAGCTGGCCATGGAAGTGTGACCACCGTGTTCACTTCTTTTCTGTGTGTAACAGCTCAGCCAAAAGAAGCATCCCAGCTCCTTCCTTTTGTGGCAGGGGGGCAGCCCCCAAAATCCACACCAGCACACCAAAATGGTCCCCACCATCCCTTCCCACGGTGCTCTGAGAAAGGGCTCCCAAGGGGCTCCGAGGACAGGGCAGCCAACACATCCCCTCTAGATGACACGAGCTATGAACAGTCCTTTGCAGGAGTGACATGAGTGGCATCCCAGCTCCTTCCCTTCTCATGGCTCTAGATTCAGCCCCAGCTGCACAGATTGCACTAGCAATACGTGGGAGCTCTCTGCAACCTCCCATCCAAGCTCCATCAAGACCCAATCCTTTTAGCTTGAGGAGCCATGCACATCAGGTTCAATAGCCCCATCCTCCCTAACCCTGAGACACGGGAATGTTGTCCTCACAGGGGAGCATCACCCCTGCTGTCTTCTTCCCAGGTAAGAGCTACGAGTCAGCAGACAGTGTCCCAGGTTTGGTTGAACAAATTGGTAGTGTTTTGCCAGACTCCAGAAGTCAGTGGGAAAGCAAGAGGGAGGAGGAGGCCAAGGCTTAGGAGACCAGCAGTCCCTCAGCCCCGCTCCCAAGCCCTGCAGAGAGCAGCTGAGTGCAGTCATCCTGCTGCTGCACAGCCAGCTGGGAGACAGCTTCTGCCCTTCCCCAAAACACTCCTGAAGCAAGCAGAGGTAAGTGCTGATAAGCACTCCTTCCCGGGAGGTGTTTCCTATTAGCAGGGGGTCAGAAAGCCCAGCAGGCTTGGGATATTTGTTTGCTGTTGAGGTCACTGAAGCTGTTGGTGAAACCTCCCCGGGCTGAGCATGGAGCGAGCAGGAGCAGGTGCTGGTGGTTTCTGGCATTGGGTCTGTTTCCTCATCACGCTGCTGTGTCCCACCCACACACACCTTCACATCACCCTGCTCCCCTGCAGCTATCCTAGGGACAACACAGAGTCCCCCTCTCAAAATATCGGAGCATTCCACTGGCTACGAGAGGTTTCTTTTTCCAGCAACTCACGTTGTCCCTTTACAGGGACAAGGGCAGTACAAAGACACTGTCTGCATAGCCACCATCAGGGTCAGTTATCTGAACTCACTTTAAGCCAGCGGAGAGAAACAAACACTTCTAGGGCTCAAGAGACTACATCCTAAGACAGACCCTAAACTCGGTCAGAAAAATCCTGTCCTACGTGGCTGGCCAAGGTGACACAGGAATGTTGCGACAGAGACAAGACCCAGGTCCCGGGCCAGCAACACAGAGGAGCCTTCCCCCCACTTCCCACACAGACCAGACAGAAACATCACTCTCACTCAGATTTATCCACCAATCCCACTGGCAGAGCGTGAGGCTGCCCAGGAGGGAGAGCAGCATATGTCCGAGGGATGGGGAAAACTACCCATGCAGAGAGTTATGTGCGGAGCCACAAGTACCACAGATATGAGAATATGCAGGGATGGAGACGGGCAGGAAAGAAGCATGAGCTGCTCAGAGAGGGGCTGTGAGATTTTATCGAGATAACATTAAACGCCCCCCCTACAATGCTCAGCAGGGGCGTTCACCCCCCTTTTATTTGCCACTGGGAACAATAGTGGGAAACCAGGCAGCAACTCTGCCAGCACTGGCGACTTCCTTCATCTGCAGAGCTGAGCCTCCGCATGGTCAGACACCAGCCCTACGCAGATGGCCTCTCTCATGCGGGGGTATGTGCTCCCCACATACGAAGGGGCTGAGATTTTAGGGACCCTAGAAGAGCCAAAATTCTCCAGTGCAACTGGAGGTGGCGATTGGGATGATGAAAGGAGGGTGAAAGGGGCAGGCTGATACTCCCCTGCAGACACTGCAAAGCAGAAAGCCTGGGGAAACGGTGATATGATGGGAACGTAAATCCCAAAGAAAGAGGAAATCCGGCTAATGTGCATCTGCAAAGGAGGTGGAGGGTCTGTGCAGTGAGGAAAATACAAGCAATGGTTGTAGAAGCTGGCAGCCACCAGTGCAAGGGATCCAGGAACCCTTCACCCCCAGAGAGATGATCCAATAATAGGGTACCTGCCTGGGAGTGCCTCTCCAGGGCCCCATATAGAATTTCATCCTGGCCAGAGGGTAGTTGGCCTGTACTGGTGTGAGACACCCATGTTCACACCGCTGGCACCAGAGGAGGCTTTGCTGCATTCCCAGAGGGTGCCTTGGAACAGCAGAGACCCGACAAGCAGTCACTGGCGCGAGGGTAGGGCCCATGGCCAACCCGAGAGCGAGGCGAGCTTCCAACAGGGAGCAGGCAGGCCTGCAATTTTGCATAGAGAAAACCAAAAAAATCGTATTTTAAGGATGGAAGAGACCAAATGCAACCACGTCGGCTTTCAGCCAGAAAGGTGGCAGGGCAGGTCCTCTGCAGAGTGCTTTCACGCCATGAAATGTGGCAGCTCCATTTGCAGAGGTCCCATAAGGTAGGTTTTGGGGTTAACAGTCCTTCCCAGCCTTCCTGCTAGTTCTAGGGAGATCTCAGGCAACCAGGAGCACCCACGGGATCTCAGGACCCTCAGGGTGGCTCCAGACAGCAGGACCTCATATACCATAGCCTAGAGCTGCCACTGCTACCACAGGGCACCCACACAGCTGTTGAGAACAGACTGAATGCCACCCTCCCCAGCAGGCTGCCAAGATCCTCGGCAGCATCATTGCTGGCAGCAGCATTTATTTTGTTTTCTTACTCGGGCAGGAGATAAGCCAGCTAGGTGTGAAGCCCTGAGGAAAACCACAGGCTTCCCCACTTCCCAGCCAAAGTAGCCTAACCGCCCTAGCTGTGAGAGGTTTCTCAGGGCCTTTTGTGGCAGGGGGGAGACCCCAAAATCCACACCAGCACACCAAAATGGTCCCCACCATCCCTCCCAACGGTGCTCTGAGGAAGGGCTTCAAGGGTCTCAGAGGACAGGGCAGCCAACACGTTCTCTCTAGATGACACGAGCTATGAATAGTCCCTCACAGGAGTGACATGGGTCTTCACCAGACACGATGCTCAGCCCAGAGGGAAGAGGGAGAGAGGGGAAGGCGAGGTGGCCGTGCCGGCTGCAGGAATGCCTCAGACCAAGCCCTGTGAGAAGAGGCAAGAGATCCCCTTAGCACCCTAACGAAAAGCTGCGGTTGCAGCTTGGCACTAATTAGTGGCACCGGAGGAGGACACTGTGGGGGGAAAAGGCACCTGTCCCATTTTGCACTCAAGGCACCAGGGAGCCTGTGCTGTGGACCAGGCATCAGCGTCCGCTCAAGGCAAAGGGAGCTGGAGAGAGCAACCGTGCATTCTTTCTCGGAGTAGCAGCTGCTCACTCTGCTATTATTTCCTACTGCTTCATATAATTTGTACTCCACAGCAAGCTATTGTCCGTTTCCACTGGCTATTTATTTCCTTGAATAGCCTCTGGGGAAGGATTTCAGTGCGGGAGTAAAGAAAAAAGAAAAACTCCACACAATAAATATCGAGCGGTGACCTGATTTAAACTGTGTTCTCTGACCTCATCTGGGCCCTGGTTGCGGTTCCTCCCGGCAGTTGCGATTAAGCCACGTTTCTGACTCGGTCTCCCCCTTTTATGAAGCCTAGTGGGGAATGCTCCCTGCCTTAGAGGGCTGTGGGGTGGATTTCAAGAAGCTGAGCTCTGCATTTTCAGAGGCCAGGGCTCAGGACAGGACCAAGAAGAGGCTTCCATCCCCTTCTGATGGAGCTGCTCAGTCCTCTTCCTGCCAGCCCCAAAAATCCCCAGATAGGTTTGACAGGACCGGTTTCCCCTTTAGTCGAGAGGCATTAGTTTGCTTCTCAGCAGATAGTGCTGCAACCTTCACCCACCCGATCCCTAAGCTCTGAAAGCCAGCCAGCTTCCTAACAGAGGAGGACCGAGAGAACAAAAAGTACTTACCTCAGCCAAACACTGAGGTAAGCAGGAGACTGGATAAGCAGGTCTGTGAATCTGGAGGGCGTGTACAGGAGAGGAATGTCCAGGAGATGCAGGAGAAACCAAGGCAATGATGAGCACAAGGAAACTGGTGCCCATGAGCACTAACCTCCTACCTAAGAGGTTAACCAGAGCGGGACGGCTCCTCTAGGGAAGGCGTTGAAGTCTCCACATTCGGATCAACTAAAATGGGAAGGAACAAAGGAGTGAAGATGAATCCCCTGCCACCCCTCATGCCCCAGCTCCCTGACAGTGCGTCATCCAGAGCCCCTGTGGGAAGTATGGAAGTAGCATCCATGCTCTGAACCTGGGGGCAAGGGATTAGAGGCCATCAGCCTCCGGTAGGCTCTCCACCAGCATCACTGCCCTTCATCTGTAGGGTGCAATTTCTCTTCCTTAGTATGTGGGGAATAAGGAGGAGGAAGGACAAAGCTAGCTGAAGAGCTAAAATGTGGGAAAAAACCACCTTTCTTCAGGGCTAGAGGCAGCAGTGGAGGGAATCTGCACCAAGCAGTGGGCCAGATCAAGGGGAGGGGTGTAGCTTCAGACTCCATCTCTCTCCCTACCCTATCAGAAAGGTGGTGGTGCCACAGTGACTGGCATCTCCCATCTCCATGGGGAGCTCAAATGAGCTCTGATGGATGGTTTACATCCCCAGGGCCAAGTTATGTCCTTATACCTTTGCAGGGGACATCTCTCTCGGGCAGCTCTGAAGTCTGTGGCAACACTTTTGTGTGCTACGAGTTGTGCACAGACAGGGGAGGAAGGTAGTTCATGTGCACAGGAGCTGGCTCATAAGGCATCAGGGCCATTTCATCAACCCAAGCAGCCAGGTGAGTCACATCTTATGGGCCCTCAGCTTGCCCGAGGGGCAGGAGAACCAACCGAACCGGCAAAGGGTGGGGAAGGGAGGTCAGAGGACTGATTACATGCCACCCAGTTCCATTTCCAGCCTTCATTTCTCTCTTTCCCTCATGGGGGCATGCCAGGAATGTGGGTTGTGGGAAAGGCTTTCAAACACACGCCTGGAGATAAAAATGCACGTGTTGAAAGCTTCCTTACTGGCAAAGAGAAGATGCATAGAAGGCTCATGGCTTCCCCCTCTCCTGGACTTTTGGGATCTCCCAGCTTTACCCAGACTTGCTGGATGAGATATTATTAGTTTAATGGGAAAAGGATCTTCCAGAGAGCTCTCCATAAAGGATCAGCTTCATGAGGTCTTATGCTCCACTTGCATCTTGCACCAAAAGATTAACATCTCCAACAGCTTTATCTTACCATTGAGTAAGGAAGATGGCAGCCCCCTCATCTTGCACATAGGGAAACTGAGGCACAGATATCCAAGTTCACATCCAAAAAAACCTCTTCTTGTTTAGATTCTCATCTTAAAGCTCCCATGGACAGATTTAAAAAAAAAAAAAAATTAAAAAATCCAGCTTTGCAAACCTGTCCTAGAAGCTAAAAGGAAGCTGGGCTCCCTTGGCTAATGCAGCTCGAGTATCAGAGATGCTGATCTCTCACCACACCATCTACTATCAGTAGGAGGTACTGAGGCATTCAGTGCCTCTGAAAAAATTTAGCCTTTGGGTGGGTCCAATTAAGTCCAAAAACCAGAGGCATTCAAAATGAACAGATGCCTTCCAACAGTGGAAGCCAGGGGACTTCCGAGACGCCCCAAGCCCAACTCCCCTGACTTCAAGGGGACCATTTCCCACAACAAAGACAGCGTGAGGCCAACTGGCTGGAACTCAAATAAGCAAAAAAGAAACGCAGCATTGCGCTATACACAAAAGGTCCACGGGGACCTCCCTCCACTGAGCTCCGAGCAGCCATCCCGGATTCAACCCCACAGGACAGCAAGGTCATGCAGCGAGAGCGACTGCCGAGTCCCCGTGTGCAGCGGTCCATCCTGCACAGGGAGAACAAGGCCGCTGGCACTGCGTGACTCGCTTTGAGTGTGTTTCTCACGGGCTCCAGCGGGTTGGACAACTCTGAGGACTTGCAGGAATCCTTCAGACAAGCAGAATCCATCTGAGTCACACGCACGAGGCGTGATGCCAAGGGTGGTTCATCCACTGGAAAAAAAAAAAAAAGAAAAAAAGAGAAAGAAATGCTAAGGGAGAAATAACAAGTTTTGAAAAGCCACAAGAATTAACAGCTCATGGACTGGAAAGAAGGGGAGCAAAAAAACCAGGTCTGTTCTCCCATGCTCACGTCACTAAAGCCAAGTATTCTTCACCCCTGCTGGGAAGCAGCAAGCCACCTTACCACCCATCAGCTTTGAGAGGGTCTGAAGGGGTGACCCACCCTGGATCTAAGGCCATGGCTGAGGTCTGCAGAGGAAGGGGTTGTCAAATCAAAACTATCTCTTGCTCCAAAATCAGCTTGAACAAACTCTCTTTGATGGCCCTGCAAAATGAAACGGTAAAAACCAAACCAGATAGAAATGGGAAAGAAAAGCTGCCAAAAAAAAGGGAATCCAAATCCCAAAATGACTGACTCGGTGCGGGAAATGGGCATCTAAAGAGGCAACTGGAGGCATCTGAAGGAGACCTAAGAAAAGACCAGGCCCACACAACCAACTCTCCTTGTTCCTCTCCTCCCCCCTTCCAGAGGGAAGGGCAACAGAAATATATGAACCTATGGACCTTCAGAGCGAACCACAGGGAAAAGAGCTGAGCCTGACCTGCTGCAGGAGCTCCCAGGACGACCAAAGTGCAGAGGAGGTCCCAACTCTCACCGGCACGAGGAGTGCTAAATTACTTTTTCCCCGCTTCTCAGTGAGAAGCTACAGCCACAGCCTTGCTTAGAGTTGCCACCAGGGTGAAGGAGCTTTTGAAGCCAGCACCTGAGCCTTGCTGGGTCACGGCGCTGCGCAGAGATGTTTCACCTCCACACGGTACTGCAGGGAGCAGGGCAGCAGCTGCTTGCAGCTGCTTTGCACTGCTGGGACACCTTGTCTCCCTTTCCAGTACTATACCGGGCACTAAGGGACACCCCGTGCATTTGAGGACACCCTGTTTTGCCGACCAGTCCCATATGGGCATCCTGTCCTTCCTCTGGACTGCTCCTGTGAGCCTCTACTCCTGTTTCTGACCCATCCCACGTAGCCAATAGTACATAAGCACTCACTTGACCACAGTGGATGTTTATTTTGCGTTCCCAGCAGTCACGCTAGGCTGTTTGTTCACTCTGGCTCTCTTTCCCTTCCCTCCAGTTTGTGCCTCTTCCTGCCGTCCTTATTTTCCCCACCACTGGCAACACACCCCGGCCAGAACCTGGCTGTGTCTCTCTGGCTGACCCCAGGTTTCTTTGCGCTGCTCCCCCCAAGAGCCCCCACAGCAGCAAAGCAGACACCTGGCTTTAATTGCAGTCAGATTCCTGGATGGAGAATCCTTGCTCCCGAGAGGGGAAAAGGGTATTGCAAACTAAATGCTTTGAACACGACTCACACCAGACAAATCTTATCATATCCCAGGCTGAATAGCCCCAAACCCGTTGCCATTCACAGCGCAACAAACAGACTTGCCAAGCCAGAAGATCTGATAAGAACAATTCGAGGAGGACGTGGCTGCAACTGCCAGGCAAGTTCCCATCCACACGCAGATAGCTTATCTCTTCTGTCAAGATGGGACACGCATCAACATCTGCTGCACAACAGCAGGGAAAAGCTAGTGGAGACCTGCTCTCTGGTCCTGAACACGCACGTAGCACTCCTTACAACACCGTCCCTGAGGAACATCTCTATTACTCACTCAGTCTCATTAGGAAAGGGGTGGAAATCTTTCCTGAACAGCTCTGACAGAGACACAGCTCCCCAGGGACCCGGGTCAGGATGAGCTGAAGAGCGCCTAGCGCCTGCTCTGGACACCAGCAAGTGGCTGGCCAGCTGCAGGAGCAGCACGGCAGCTAGAGGATGGCTGGAGGGAAGAGGTCTCATAGCCTACTCTTAAGCCATGCTGTGACACTGTTGCTTTTAACCCCATCGACTCCCAGCATGCATCCTCCTCCCAAAATTCAGCCAGAGTACCGCTACGGGGAGGCAAGCTACTGAAGATGCAAAGCTACTCTGTGCGAGGAGGGAGGTGGAAAGAGGAGCAGCCTCTGCTGGGAGCATCTCCCCCTCCTGCACAGAGGAGGGGGACTTGGGCTTGCAAATTGGGGACGGCAAAGATGCAACGTGGTTGCAGTGAGACCCAGAACGTGGACACTGCCTTTGAAATGCCCGCCGGGCTGAGGGGAACAGCAGCGTGCCACTTGAACACAGCCCCTCCAGGCACAGGCAAGGCAGAGGCCGTTTGGATGCACCCGGAGGTGTGCGCCTGATCTTTCTCCTGGCTGGAGGACTCATCTGTCAGCAGCACATTAAATGGGGGATACGCAAGCTCTGCCCCCATTCTGCTCCCCGAGTGAGTTTCCAAACCTAATGTAGTTTGGGGTGGCGGGGGAAACAGGACAGAGTTGTGCGTGCATGGGAAGCCCTTGCAGAATCATGTGCTCCGTGGGCAACATGATGGGCTTCTCGTTCTGCCTGCCCGAGGCAGGAGAGCCAGAGGGGCAAATTCAACATGTCTGTGTGCCCAGGCCTGTCTGATCCCCTGCATCCAGGAGCTGGCCCCCACACCCCCATGACTTCATGCAGTCAGGCAATGTTTCCTCATAGCATTTCTCCCACCCCACAAGGCAGGCGGTCAAACGCAGCCAGTGATCCATAGCATGGGGTGTAGGACACTGAGTCACAACCCTGTGTTCGGCAATGCCCAGCAGACAGAGCGTTTCCCAGTTTCAGTCTGGCGCGTGCACTCCCACCCCACACACTCACCTACAACCTGTTGCGTGACATTCCCCATCTTCGGAGAGGGAAAAAATGGAAAATCAGGGAGTAAATATGCAGGCTGCAGGGGACTGCACTTCAAAAGCCTGCCTTCGGAGGGACCTGGGCTTACAGGGTGTAACTGTTTCACTCTTGGCCCCGGGGAGCAAGGAGAGGGGCACAGCTCCCATCCATGGCATTAAACGCTTGCTGACACCAAGGCTCTGTTGGCAACAGTCCCCAGCCCGCCCTGTCCCCCAGCCGTGCCTGGGCGCTGCAGCACTGCTAGCTGGCACAGCCCAAAACCACGCCAGGGAGGGTGCTAACAACCACACGGTGTGAGCCATCGTCCCGAAGCAGCGCTTGGGCCTGGCCCTGCTCCTGTTGCATTTACTAAGACAGACAAAGCCAGAGGGACCAGCAAGGAGCCTGCGAAAGGCCAGATCCACCCTCAGGAAATCTGCGTACGCAGACTCTGTCTTTCCCTCCTCCTCCTCCTGGGCCACAGTTTTCTTGATAGTCCTAACCCTACGTCTGACATGCCCCGGCACTGAGTTCACTCCGCCCTGCTGCTCCTCGCCACTGCCAAGAGTGGGGCTGAAGCTGGCTGCGGTGCCAAGCGGCAGAGGCCGAGCAGCCAGGCTGGAGGGGAGAGAGCCGCCGGACTGCCTCCTCCTGCCATTTCACAGTCCGGACTTAAGCCAGCACTTAAGTTTCCTAGGGAACCTGAGGCAGTTGCAGCCAAAGCAGGATTGCTGGCAATGGGGGATTTCCAAGCCCGGGCCAAAAACCATCTATTCAAGCTCACCAGCTGCCAAACCTAAGCCAGCTGCACAGTCAAAAGCATGTGCATTCAGCGCCAGGGTACCCTGCAGCGGCAATGCCTCCTCCCTGTGCTGTGTTGTAAAAGGGAGGCTGCACACGGCTGCGTCTCTGAGCTCCCCAGGCGGCTGCTACGCTAAACATCCCCGGCAAATGCTTCACTAAGTCACACTTCCTTGTTGTCGCCGCAATGCAGGGATGTAGTCATCATCCAGGCTTGGGGAGGATTTGCTGCAGCTGGGCTCCCTGATTTGCTCCAGGATGCCTAGTTTCGTGTCGCTGATCTCAGCTCGGATCATGCTTGGTTGCCCATGAAAAATGCCTTTGCAATAGGATTTTTCTCCTTCTCCCTCCTGCTGTTCTTTAGAGCCAAACTGTATCTCAGCAAAATCCAGGCTCTTAAACCATTTTTTCCCCCCCAATGCTTGTGCTTTCCAGTGACACCCCTTCCATCTGCTAGCGATAACACAGCAAGTCAGGGCTAAAGCGAGAACGGGTGAATCTGTCCACCTTTTCAAGTCCCTCTCTCCACACCTGAATCCCGAGTGCACTGTATCGGTAACAGATCTGTTCCAGCTTGGAGCTGATCTCACCAGCAGTGCGGTGAATGACTTCATCGAGGCTCCCCCTTGCGGGCTCAGGGCCTTCGATGCTCGCTTCAGCCCCATAAAATTAAGCAGCACCCTCTAACCTGGCAGGTCTTCCTCTCCCCGGTCTGTTTTTGGCTTACCCAGATACATAACCTATCAGCCCCCAAGCCATAGCTATGCCTAGGGCTTCTGTCCTGTCGGTTTTCTTTCATCTTTGCCTGCTGCTGATACTGTTCCTCAGCAGCAAGAGCGTTCCCGTGTTCTCAGAGCATCCCCTGACTGTCCTGGACTCTCTTGAGAAGACACTATCGGCAACAGCAAATCCAGCTGAGCCTGCTCCAGGGGGTAACGAGGCACTGCCACTCCCTACGCTGGCCAGGAGGGCACTGCCGCCCACTCGGCCGAGGGATCAAGACACCCCCGGGGTTGCCCAGTCTGGAAGGAGGGCTCGAACACAAGGAAGCAGCAAGCTGCACAGCTCACCTCTAACTCTGATATTTGCTTCTCTCGCTTGCTTGTCTCGCTGAGCCAGTTGCTCTAATGACAGAACCAACGTGGAAAAGAAATTCAGTATACAGAGGTCAAGGCAATTCCCCAAAGGAAGCAAGTGCAATTATGCCCACGCTAATGACCAGGGAAACTGAGGCAGTAAGCATAAATATGCCTTTCCTTTAGTCTTGCTCCGAGATGTTTAATTGCAGAGATCTAACCAGCAGGTTTTCTGATCCCTTATCCAGCATCCTGTTTCCTCATTCTGCTCCTGTAGTTGTAGAAGGATGCCTTTGATCACCAGGGACAGGTCTTCCTACAGCGAAGAGGGAAACGCTGAAAGAAATGGAAGGGAGCAATCCTGGTGGATGACTGCATACAACAAGAAAGTGCTGAATATGAAAGTGAAGGAGACATTTCCTACTAGATTAAAGGAGCTCAAACCTGCTCTCCCTCTAGAGAAGTATGCAACTCTATACTTGCCTCTCTAATTGCAACCCTCCGCTGGGAAAGGTGCTTAGAAGTATTGCAAAAGGAAGGAGATTAGCCAAGGTCAGGGAATAGCAGGGCTGCAAATCCAGAGGATTGTGTAAGAGGTGCGTGATCCAAGGTGATGTCAGGAGAGGTGCTGCCAGCCCTGTTCTAAGAGAAAGTAACAGAGGTAAAGCTGAGCCAAAAACCCAGGAACTGGCTGCTGTGGTCAGCCGGAGCAGGAAAACAAGAAAAGGGAACAAAAGACCGCAGTACCAAGCTTCAGGAAAGTGAAGGTCTCCAGCAGAACGCCTTGCCAAGGAAAGAGGAATGTGACAGGGGAAAGGGAACCTCACGTCACAGGCCAGAGCCGACAACCCAGCAGGAAGTGTGCAAAAGCTCTCGCTGCCGCACACAAGCGCATCTGAAAAACGTTGCAGGGTTCACATAAACACACAAGGCAGAGAAACCAAACGCTGGGACAGAGCGAGTGTGACGGGGAGGTTCTGGCTGGCTGAAGACGACCTGGTGGGTGGAAGACCCCTCTCCCAGGCAACACGGCCACGCCTGCAAGGCTGCCTTCCCTCCCCCGCTGAGGGGGACTTTGCCTGTTTTGCGATTCACCTGGACGGTACAGGCAGCAAGAGCATTTGCTAAGGCCAGGTTGATCAGGCAGGAGCTCTCCTGCCTGCTGCTGCCCTCTGCGGGACAGCCTGCTGCAGGGCCTGCCAAACCTGGGATCCTGCACCCCTCTGCCAGCACAAGCTTCCCTTTCGCCAGCACGCCAATTACCCAGGCCTCCGGCTTGCACGTAATCACTTTCTTCTGCAACTGGCTATGAGCTAATTATAGTTCCAGTACTTTCATTCTGGAGCGGTGTTACTTACAACATGGAGCGTCTCACTCCATCCAAACCTAGTTTGGGATTCCAGCTGCCGGTCAAAAAAATAAATCGAGGGAAGGTTTTTCCTCACACGTCATCTAACCACTGTTACAGGGAGCAAAACTCAGACTCAGACCTCTTTTTTTCGTTGCAGTTGGGGCCCTTGTTATATGGAAAGCAGATGTAACCAAAGGGGAAAGAGACTCCTAAATCTATGAGAAAAAAAAGCAGGGTTTGAAAGGCCGCTGCTGACACAACTGTTATGCATGAGTTCACTCACCATTGTTTGCAACCAGCTGAAAAGAGGTGCAGCCTTCCATTCATCCTAGACTTGCTAACCACTGGGTGTTGCCAAAGAGAGGAAAATAAACAACCTCCAGACTCAGACAGATCGAAACCTGAGCAAAAGGGGGCTGTGAAGCACCAGGCTGAAAAACCACTCCTTCAGAGGCATCGCTTTGTGGGTTGGAGGGGAGAGATGCATGCCTTCTACGCAGCTCATACATGACCTAGAAGACCAGTATCTAGGCCTCGGTCTTCTAAAGATGACTTAAGGATTCTCAGAAAAAAATCAAAGAGGTAGTAGTGACAGGCAAGGTTGACTCATAAGATTAAAATAACTCACGTTAAAACGTGCCTGAACACAGCAGAGGGAAGGATGTGGCAATTTTCTATGAAAGGCACTTAAAAAAGGCTTTGTGATGCAAGGCTGTAAGAATTACATTCAAGTGCCAAAAAGTACCTTTTAATGGCCAAAAAATCCCCCCCAAAACAATGGCTATACATAAGGAAAAGACATTAGGTGTGACATCAGGGCAGTTCCCTCGCCTGCCACCTGCGGGATTAGCTCTGTAAATGAGTAACCCAACACAGGACCGCTCCGACTCAGACCTCCGTCTCCAGGACTAGGCGCTTTAAGGCTGAACAGGCTGTACCACGCGCGCGCTCTTATCGCGGAGGCTCTGGCAGGGCCAGCCCCAGCCGGCGGCTTTGAGCACCACCGCTGATGCGGCGCACCGGGCTCTTCAAAAGGGTGGAGGCCTGCGCTCCCCAAAGGCCATCGGGTTGGCACCTCTCACCGGCATTATTTAAAAAGGAGGAGGGAAAAAAAAAAACCAAACCAAAACGAAAGCGACAGATTACCACAAGGAGAACACACACAGTTCCTCCCAAGACCACTGGAGCACAGAGAAAAACAAGCCATCTTAAGTGTCGCGGTTAGGGCTGGCCTAGATTGCCAGAGCTGCAAGGAGAACGAGGACAAATGGAGTTTATATTCCTGGAGCCCTTCGTTATTTCCAGGGCTTCGCGCACCCGCACCCCCTGGGCTGCTCAGCCAAGCAGGAGAAGGCCCGGCCCGGCCAGGAGAAGGCCAGCTGCTATTTAAAGATGACCCCGACCAGGGCACGGGAGCTTGCTTATTAGCATTTATAATTGTCTCCTAAAACACCCGCTCCCGCCCCGAGGCCCCGTCCGCACAGCCGCGAAGGCCTGACGAGAGGCACCGAGCTCGGGCCGGGGCCGGGGCCGGGGCCGGGGCCGGGCGCGCACCGCGCATGCGCCGGGGCCGGCGGGCTCGTGTCCTTTTTAAAGGACACGCCGCTCCCCCGCAAAGGCGGAAGTGCCCCGTCTCCGTACCGGAAGTGGCCTCACCTGCCGGTACGAGTGTTCTTCCGGGAAGGGCTAGGCCGGCTTGTTTCCGTGAGGCGGCTGGTTTCCGGCGCTCTGGCCTGCCCTGCTCTCACTCGCTCTCTGTGCCCTTCTCCTGGAGGTCTTCCGCTTCCTTCCCCATCCCGCGCCTTTCTTTCCCCTGCGCGGTGAACTCTATGGTGGATCGGGGGTGCGCTTCGGCAGGGGGCGCGCTGGGTAGCGGCGGCGGCGCTCTGCGCCGCCGGCTTCCGGCGCTCTATGGTGAGGCTGTCGGAGCGGCGCTCTAGAGGGTTCGGTCCGCTCTCGATGGCTCGGCGGCGCCGGGCCGGGTGGCTGGGTGGGGGCGCGGCGCTGCCCCGCTGAGGAGCCGGCGGGGCGGGCGGGCGGGCGGACGGGGCCCTCCGCCATGGAGCCCGAGACGCTGGAGGCGCGCATCAGTGAGTGCGGCCGGGACCTCCCCTCCCCCTGACACGACACGGCCCGGCCGCGCCGCCAGCGGGCCCCGGCCGCCGCTGCTTGGGGGGGGAGGGGGGGCATTGGGGGGGGAGGGAACGGGGGGGTGCTCAAGGGGGGGGGGTGGGGGGCTGGGAAAGGACTGGGGGTCGCGCGTAGCGAGGTGTCGGGGCGGGCCCGCCTGCCTGTGGAGGGGGCGGCTTCGGGCAAACGGTGGGGGAGCGGGAGTTGGCGGGGAGGGAGCGGGAGCAACATTGCCCCTCACCTCCGCGGGGTGGGAGCCCGGGGAGGCTTTCTCACCGTCCCCTTCTCCCGCCCGCAGACAAAGCGACAAACCCTCTGAACAAGGACCTGGACTGGGATGGTATCAATGCTTTCTGTGAGCAGCTCAATAAGGAGCTAGAGGGGTAAGTGCTTCTTCCTTCCCCCCCGGGCTGCTCCGGGTCATGGGCCTGGGTTACGGTTGCCCACCCGGTAAGATTCAGTGGGGTTGTCCTGAGAGGCGAATAGGCATGAAGCCCCTCAGAGTGGGGGCGAGTGGGGGGTCCTGGTCCACTAACAGAAGGTTCCCACACGGTTTTAGTGCCTTATTAGTGCCTTAAACTTGCAATATGCTTTTCAACCCTGGATGCCCAGAGAGAAACACAGGTACCGCACAGGTACTTTAAATCAATAACCAGCTAGCTTTTTTTTTTTCCCCTCACTCCTTCCAGTCCTCCGCTTGCTACCCGACTTCTTGCCCACAAGATCCAGTCTCCACAGGAATGGGAAGCTATCCAGGCCCTCACGGTAAGGGCATCTGCAGGCTGGTAAAACTAGATGGAGGACCAGGGTGTGGGGTTGCTCCAGTTTGACTGGAGGAGCATGGGAAGCTTTGAACTCCCTCTGAGAAGGAGCACCTGAGCCCTTGGGTGGGAGAGGGGCTGAAGGTGGTTCCACAAGAGGGGAGGGGTGACTGGTAGGAAAGGTCTTGTTCCTAGGAAGGATCATAGCCTATTGAAGTCGATGGGAAGCTTTTTGTTCCCTTAATGTCATTGTGGATCCACGCTGTGAAACCCCAGTATTTGCGAACTCTCTAAGGATATCCCCTTCCGTGGGCTGTTGTTGTTTCCTCCAAAGAGGAAAATCTTCTTGCTTCCCTTTGGGAGGGTGATTGGCCACCTGGGAGGGAAAGGTGGTGTCCATCCACGCTGCTGTGAGGATAGCTACAGGCTCCATGCCTGGCGAGGGGGGAGCAGGAGGGAGCTGGCTCTTGAACCTGCTGCTGATCCTGTGCCGGGGCTCACCCGGCCCCTGTCCCCAGGTGCTGGAGTCCTGCATGAAAAGCTGTGGCAAACGCTTCCACGACGAGGTGGGCAAGTTCCGCTTCCTCAATGAGCTCATCAAAGTGGTGTCACCCAAGGTGGGTCCCAGGGGATCGTGGATCGAGGGGACCAGAGCCTGGTGGCAGGAACGCTTTGGGAAGAAGTAGTGGCTGAGCAGAAAGGCCAAGCACCCACTGGGATGTGGGGGAAACGGGACAGTGCTAGTAGGAGGTTTAGTCCTCATTCCCTGGTGAGTTTTCCAGTGGGAAGGTGAGCTTTCACCCCTCTGGTCCCAGCTGGTTCTTGATGCAGGAAGCTAAGGACCAGCTAGACATGATGCAACCAGCACTTGTGAGACTACTGAGCTCATCTGCATGCCTGGAGTCAGCTTCCCAGCATCTCTGTTAGGCTCTCTCTGTACTGCATGTGCTCAGGAACCTCCCCCAGCTTTGACATCGTGACCATGTCTCTCTAGGGTGTCCCAGCTTGGTTGAGACACTCTCAGAGGGCAGGCCCAGGCCTGGTCAATGGTGCTCTGGCAAGTCCATCTGAAGCACCAAGTCATTGCCTGCTCCTCTGCTGATGCTGCTGTTCCTGCAGCAGAACAAGCTGTGTGTGCTCTCCTGTGCAGTCAAGGCAGTTAACACCAGCAAGTATGGAGTTAAGGGAGCACAGATTAAATATGACTAAGGAAAACCTTCATCTGCCAGTCACAGCTTGTGATCTGTGATCCAGGGACAGTGACAGCAGCATCCTAAAGTCCTCTTGCTAGACACCCTAGAGAATGTCCTCTACCTTAAGCCACTGGCAGCACATGCACTGTTTCTACCACCGGTGCCCCCAGCAGACCCACGGGAGAAGAGTGAAGGATGATTGTGTGGCAGGGGGAGAGCTGTAACGTTTGGAGATCTCACCGCTGGGTGCTGGTCATCTGGGGCTCGCCTAGCCGTAAAGGGTGCCAAGCGCTTTGTGCTGGAGAGTGCCCCTGAGAGAGAGGGCTGGGTCCTGCCCCAGGGACCGTTACCCACAGTCCTTCCCCTCCCAGCCCTGCTGTCCCCTCCTTCCTGAAGGGCTGCCTTGCCCAGCAGCTTCTGTTAGCAGTACCCTTTCCTTCACAAGGCAACAGAGACCTGCCTGAGCCTTCCCACCTGTCCCTGTGTGTCGTTGAGGGGCTGCTGGTGCAGCATTTCTCCCACCTCTCGTGTTTCCTGTGGTGGAAACTGAGCGCAGCGTAGGACGTGTTGTAAGGGCCTCGTGAGCTTTCCTGCTTGCTTCCTCTTTCCTCCTCCTTGTGCCGTTGGGAACGGTCTCACTTCTCCTGGGGGAGGGGAGGAGAGGAACCAGCCAGGCTTACAACGGCTCAGAGCAGCTTCAAGCCACCTCTTCTCTCTTCCTCTAGTATCTTGGCAGCAGGACACCAGAAAAAGTGAAGTCAAAGATCCTGGAGTTGATGTACAGCTGGACATTAGGGCTGCCTCACGAGGTGAAGATCTCAGAAGCCTACCAGATGCTGAAGAAACAAGGTGAGAGGCAGTGCTCTGGAAGGGGAAGGTGGATGGACGGTTTGCCCTCTCTCCTTTTTTTGTCTGGACAGAATCCGAAACAGACTCTCCCTTTCCTGTGCCCAGACCCAGCACATCCATCAGTCTGCCTGCAGGGGCAGGCGAAGGAGCGGCTGCCTTGTGGCTCCTAGCTGGGCAGAGGGAGTTGCTGGTCTGAGTTGTTTGTTGGGTTGGAGGAGACATCTGCTTGCTCCTGCAGGAGATGGGGCGCTGGAAGGGGCTGGGGCTGGAGGGCTGTGAGTGCTTTGGCAGTCAATGCTGGATTTTTCTAAGATAGGATATTGGTGGAGAGCGGGGGACAGTTCTTGCATGAAAACACAATCCAGGATCATGGGTAGTGGGAGCAGACCCAAACGCCCTCAGTCCCAGCTGGGTTTGGTGGCTAGGTGGCAGTGCCCTCCCGCAGTGGGTGAGGCTTCCTGACCTCTCCATTGATCTCTGCTGCAGGGATCGTGAAATGTGACCCAAAACTGCCTGACGATGCTCCTTTTCTGCCTCCTCCCCCTCGACCCAAGAACATCATCTTTGATGATGAAGAGAAATCCAAGGTAAAGGCTCTGTGCAAAAGGAGAGGGATAGCGGACCACATCTTCCCAGCTCCAGGGTCTCCTGTCCTCCTGGGGTGCAGAAAGAGTCAAGGCCCCTGCTCCACATGCTGTGCCTCAGAAAATGCATCACAGGAATGCTGAGGCCCCGCTCCAAAATCATGAGAAAGGAAAAAGCCAGAGGTGGGGTGTGTGGGTCTGTTTGACCTTTGGAACGCTTAGCTGCAGGATGGTGCAAAGGGTGAAGCGCTGCCAGTAGCCCAGCAGATTCTGGGAGGTTTGCTGCTGTGCGGTCTCCAGGCTTCTGAGTTATCTGGCCATGAGGTTCAAATCCCAGCCCCAGATGCTGCTGCTGTTATCTCTTCCCCACCCCCAGCACTGCAATCTGCTTATTGCCCAACTACTTATACCTTCCTGGACCCATCCTATATTGCCTTTCCATCAGAATTGTGTCACCACTCAGGCAAACCTCTGCTTTATCAGTGCTGATGCATTTAAGCAAGTATTAGGCTCCTCTGGGTCTACTCCTGCAGCCGAAGTGTGATGCCGGTTTGCTGCAGGGGATATATTTTGCCTCCATGGGTCACAGTGTGCAAATGAGGATTTGTAGGTGGCCAGTGGGACTGCTCACTGACTACAGAACGGGAGAGAAAGTGGGAGCTCTCCCTCTTCACCAGTTGCACCTGTGAAGAGGCGTGTGAAGAGGTCTGAGTAGGAGTCCGTTGCAATCATATGGCAATTGCTGTGTAAACCAGGCTTTCTCTCTTTCTCGGTACTAGTGCTGTTGTGCTCCAGGGTCTCCATGGTGCATAACGGGCAAGCAGGAGCAAGTTTTGAATGCAGGGGATCTTTGGGGAAAGACCTATCTTGCATAACCAGAACCACAACGGGAAAAGGAAGACCAGTTGTACTTCTTCTGTCCCTGGTCTCTGATAGCCCACAGGCTCTTGTGGCTGGGTTTTCAAACGGCTGGCTTTGTCCACTGCCTCTGCCAGAAAGGGGTTTGGGCAGGGGTACCTCCACTGGCTCTAGTGGTGCAAGAGTGACTCTGGCTGCCACCCCTCAGCTTGGGCTCAGAGGTGCCTTCTCTTTTGCAGATACTGGCTCGTCTCCTGAAAAGTTCCCATCCTGAGGACCTCCGGGCTGCCAACAAGCTCATCAAGGAGATGGTTCAGGAGGTGCGGCTGAGGAGAAGGGGGCCTGGGGGGGGGGTCATTGTCTGGTTGGCACCAAGGGAGCAGTGGCTCTCTGTCCTCATGCAGACATACAGAGCTTCTGCCCAAAATTTTGCAGCAGCAGCTGCTGAAGAGACCTTGTGTGATTTCTGCCATCCGTTGGCTACTTGGAGGAATGGCTCTGGGCACTTTCTGTGGCCCAGGCCCTGCTGCAGCACTAGATCTGTGGCAATTCCATCCCTGTTTGGCAAGTGCTGGCCCAGAGATGATCTGGAGTTTTCCACTGGAGTGGGAGCTGTTTTGAGGGCAGCGTTGCTGTGCCTTAGTCCAGGGAGTTGGTGTGTTGGCTGGCCCAGCCTTCCTCCTCTCCACGTTGCAGACAAGAGCAAGGACATCCTTCCCCATGTGTTTCCCCTCCAGGACCAGAAGCGCATGGAGAAGATCTCCAAGAGGGTGAATGCCATCGAGGAGGTGAACAACAATGTGAAGCTGCTGACAGAGATGGTGACAAACTACAGCAGGGGGGAGACAACGGAGAGCAATGAGGACCTAATGAAGGTGAGGAAAAGCCATCCCAGCATCCTCCCCGAGCTTAGCAGAGATGGGTGACCCTTATCTCCTCAAGTTCCTCCTGCCTGTTTTGCACCCCCAGCTGAGCATCCTGCTGCTCACCTCAGCACCCCTTTCTCCTCTCCCTCAGGAGCTGTATCAGCGCTGCGAGCGCATGAGGCCCATGCTTTTCCGGCTCGCCAGTGACACAGAAGACAATGATGAAGCTCTGGGTAAGCATACCTGGCCTTCCTCATTCTGTCCCCTTCTCCCTCAATCTTCTTTCAGGGAGCTTGTGCTTGGACTGCCCACGGCATGGCGTATATCAGCAGCCACTGCTCTGGTTGGGGTGGCTGCTCGCTGTAGGTTAGTTAGTCTATGGCTTGGCACTAGGCAGGGACATGTGGCAGCAATCAGCAGTGTTACAGGCTTCCTCCACTTCGCTGTAGGAACAACGCTTGTGCTTCTCCTTGCTGAGACTGCCATGGAGGTGTCAATGTACCCTGGTACAGTTTGCAGCAACAATTGCAAAAATGCTATCTGCAGTGGGCTGCTGTCGGCTCCTTGGGCCTTGCTTTGAAGGATTAGACAGAGTTGGGGTATAAAAGTCACTGTCTTTGTTTCTTCACGATTTTCAAACTTACTTCCCACTTATTCCATTTCAGCGGAGATTCTGCAAGCCAATGACAATCTGACACAGGTGATCAATCTCTACAAACAGCTCGTGCGGGGAGAAGAGATCAATGGGGAGATAGTGGCCGGTCCTCTTCGAGGTGAGGAGACTTGGGGAATGGAGACAGGAAGGTCAAGCAGAGGGACCCTGTTGCTGATTTCTTGCAATGTAAGAGAAGATGGAGAGAAGTGGAAAGGTGAAACCTGCAGGAGGTCAGAGTAGGGTTGGTGAGATGAGGAAACGGCTTGTGGAGATGACTGATGCATGAAGAGAACGAATTGGAAGGGAGAGCAGAGGGGGAATTCCTTCTCCCAGGTGTGAGGAAGGATGGGAACTGGCCTCAGCACACTGGATAAGGACTGGGTAAGGTTTTCTGTCTCTCAGCTTGTTCCTTCTTTGCAGGCAGCACCTCAGCGCTTCTGGATCTGTCGGGCCTGGATCTTCCGGCAACAGGCCCTTCCTACCCAGCCTTGCCCACCCTTTCAGGAGGCTCAGCAGTCCCCGTGCCTGACCAAGCTGGCTCTGTCTCCTTGCTGGATGATGAACTCATGTCTTTAGGTGAGAAGGCCAGAGCAAAAGCTCTTTATTCTCTCCTTGGCTCTGGACAGTCTGCGTGGATGGTTCTCCTTGTGGCAGGAGCACGAATGAGGGAAAGCTCTGGGAGAGGTGAATAATGAAAGACCAAGGGGTGCCCTTCACTTAGTGTGAGGGAGAAGGAGGGAAAGACCCTGCTATGATTCCGAACTTCAGTCCCGTGGTGTTTTTCTGACTAGTCAGAGAGAGCCTGCAGGGATGTGCCCTCTGATTTGCTCTGGGAAAACTGACCTGGCAGGTAAATCAAGAGTGATGCAATGGCCATCCCCAGATGGGATCACAAGGGTGGATCACCCCCAGCTCCTCATGTTTACTCCTTGCAGTTGAAGTCACGAGCTAACAACAGATGCATGGGACTTCCAGAACTGTTCACATGGAAGTCTTGTGAGGTGCCAATCCTAGAAGGCTCTAGAATCCTGCTTTTTCCATCAAAGTGTCTGTTTCCTAAGATAGGTGCTTTGAGTACAACAGCATGAAGTAGACAACGTGGTCAGTGGGTCTTGTCAGCCCAGTAGTATTCACTTCTCTGCCAATTGCAGTGAGAACTAGACTGTAAATTAGGATCTCTGGGCAGAAAAAACACTATCACCCTCCCAGCTCTCCCCCATGCAAGGATGGGAGCCAGAGATGGGGACCACATTGGTGGTTCTGCCTTGCTGCTTCTGTGTCTTATTCAGGCCTCGTTTAATGCTCTTACCCACTTGGTAGCTAAGCTTCATGTTTGCTTTTACCCCCGGCAGGCCTGAATGACCCAGCACCGCATCCTGCCCAAGCTGGTGACAGCAGCGGCTGGAACAGCTTCCAGGTAATGTGCTGGGAGCCAGGGCAGAAGGTGGGGAGGGTGGTGAAAGCAACAAATGGAGTAGGTAGGGAAGTGTGCCATGTCTGATGGTTGGTGCTGATATGCAACCCTGCTTGGGGGGCTCTCCTGTGCACTCTTTTTGCAGTCATCAGATAGCAACGAGCTCAATATCACCCCTATCACGGCAACGCCACCAGTCAAAGCAGATGCAGGAGCGTCCTCCCCCAAACCTTCTCCTTTCACCAGTGGCCTGGATGACCTGGACCTCCTGGGCAAGACTCTGCTGCAACAGTCTTTGCCTCCAGAGTCTCAACAAGTGCGATGGTAAGCAGGAGTAGTGCAATCCCGCATCTCTCCCCATCACTTCCATTTCTGGGGTGCTGGACATGACATTTCAGTGCCCCGTTCCACTCCTTGCTCTCTCTCCCTACAGGGAGAAGCAGCAGCCACCCCCCCGGCTCACCCTGAGGGATCTTCAGAACAGGAGCGGCTCTGGCACCACGGCCCACAATCCCAGCGCTCTGCCCGTGCTCCAGAGCGTTTCCCCTAATCCCACGCTGCCCCTGACCTCAGAGCTGCCTGCCCCTGCTACACTTCCAAAAGCTGCCGCCACACCAGCAGGAAGTACTGCGGTCCCACCACAGCCTCCTGCCACCGCGCTGCCCCAGGAGATCTCACTGGCCAACATCACTGTGCCTCTGGAGTCAATCAAACCCAGTGAGCCGGGGCGAAAGAGTGGGGCAAGCTTGGGGGGGTGGACTGTTTGGAAGGGAGCCAGACAAATAAGGGAAGAAACAACCGGACAGGGTATGAAGAAGGTGGAACAAACCATGCACACATGGAAGGGAAGAATGTGAGGAAACTTCTTGCTTGTTGGGTTTTGTGGAGGTTGAGGAGGAGTGGTACCTCTGTCACTTGTATGAAGTTTGGGTGATGGGGAGAAGTTGCTGCAGGGCCAATTCCCTCCTGGCTGACTGCTGCCTGTCCCTGCCTTTTCCACAGGCAGCATCCTCCCTGTGACAGTGTATGATCAGCACGGCTTCCGCATCCTCTTCCACTTTGCTAAGGATGCCCTGCCCGAGAGGCCAGATGTGCTTGTCGTGGTGATTTCTATGCTTAGCACGGCCCCGCAACCCATCCGCAACATTGTCTTTCAGTCTGCTGTCCCCAAGGTAAGGTGGCTGCTGGGGCTGAGGTCCCCAGACTGGGCTGAAGTGTGATTCTCCCTTTGCAGGAAAGGCAGGGTGGGTGGAGAGAGCTCTGTGGGGCTGAGAGCGAGTTGTGTTGCCTTCAGATTAGCAGGAACCGGCACAATGTTTTTCCCTTTGACTAGACAGTGGAAGCTCCCCAAATACAGGAGCAGGGCCTCTGGCTGCCAAGTCCCCCTCAGGAATGTGGGATGCTCTTCTCTCTCCCTAGGTGATGAAGGTGAAGCTGCAGCCTCCCTCAGGCACAGAGCTGCCAGCGTTCAACCCCATCGTCCACCCCAGTGCCATCACACAAGTCCTGCTGCTTGCTAACCCACAGAAGGTAACGGCACCATCCCTGGGGCATGAGCAGGCTGGTCTTGCTGCCTGGGCAAAGCCTGGTTACCCTGTCCCTATTCCCTCTGCTCTCTGCGGCTTCCTAGAGACCTGAATGGTTTGTGCCTCATGACTTTCTCCACCCCCCCACCCCCCCACCCCTTCTGACTCCTTATCCTTTCTCCCCTGTCTCCAGGAGAAAGTGAGGCTACGGTACAAGCTGACTTTCACCATGGGAGAGCAAACCTACAATGAAATGGGGGATGTGGACCAGTTCCCCCCGCCGGAGTCCTGGGGAAACCTCTAGGGCCACATGTTGCAGGCACTACGCTGCAGCGTCCTTGGGAAGCCAGCCCTGCAGGGCTGGAGCAACCTGAGGAGATGGGGAGGGCGGGTGGGGGGCTGCTGCTCACGCTCTATTCTCCAGATGGCCGGGCGAGGGCCAGAGGGAGCGTGCCTCGAGGAGGAGAGCAGAGACGCCAGGAGATGTTCATCCCACAAGACTAGGAGTGGAGTGGAAAGCTTCGTGTGGGTGAACAGTTGCCTTCCCTGCTCTTCCGAAGGCGTCACTCCCTCCCCAGTCTGCCCAGCTTCTCTTCTAACCCTGCTTTCCCCCTAGGTGCAGTGGGGAACGAGGATGGGGAGCTTTAACAGCCTCAGCCTGGGGCAAGGCCTAGCAAAGGAAGATCCTTTTCCTTGTCTATCCCCTTCACGCTTCCCAGCCCTTCAGCTGCTTCGTGCTCTGCAGTGCTCCCTTTTGTGCCCCTTGCCCCCTCCTTGGAGCTGGGCCCCAGCAGTTCCCTGTCTGGCGGGATTACATTGGAGCTGGTGCGGAACAAGGCTGGACAGAGACCGGGTGTTTTTCCAGCACCAGAGAGCAGGCAGCTGCCCTTGCTTTGGAGGGGATCAGGGGAGAGATCTTTCCATATCCCCTTCCTTCCAGCTGCCAGCAGAGCTGTTGGCGTGAGGTGGGCCCTGGGGTGGGAGCCCAGGGGCTGGGAAGGTCTTGCTCTGTGCCTCCCTGACACCTTCAGCTGGAGCTCCTGGGCACCGAACCCCTGCAACGAGAAAGCCCACACCCTTCCCACATGCTTTATCTACCGCAGCGAGCTTTGGGGACTGCCGCCGGACTTTGTCCCGCGTGCCAACCCTGAGAGGGGCGTGCTGTGGGGGGGTGAGTCTCCCCGCAGCCTCCTGCCAGACAGGGAGAGGAAGCAGCACATGGTCTTCCTCCCCCCTGGCTGGGCTGGAGAGCTTGGTGGGGCGGGGGGCTTCCTCAGCTCTTCAATATTGGTCTTCGCGCGGTGGGGTAGGTGATGGGCTGGGAGTCGGGGAGCGGCTGGAGCCCAGCCCATCACCAGGGGGCACCACTAAGCTCTGCACTGGGAGCCCGCTGCAGTACCCACTGCACTGAGGGGGTACAGGGTGGGGGGGGGTGGGGGGGACAGCTGTGCCTTGCGCACCTTTGCCCGCAGCCGTAGGCAGGCCTGACTCCCTGTGGCGGGGAGGGGGCTTGCCCCAGCCGCCTGATCACTGTGACACAAGAGCGGGGATCTGCAGGCACGGAGGAGACCAGGGGGTGGCACCATCCCAAGCGATCCCCATCCCGACCACGGGAGCTGCTTCCCATCCCTAAGCTGGTTTTGACAGGGCCTGATCTTAAAAGCAGGGGCAAGCTGCGCCCTGCATTGGCTTGCCCGAGATAGAAGGAGCCCTTTGCAAGATGGAGGCAAGCGGGGTGCCGTGTGCTCTTGGCTTGGGGGCAGTGAAGGTGAGGTGTTGGAGCTGGGCGCAGTGGGTGGTAGAGGAGAGGGGGAAGCAAGGTGTTTGTGCTGGGGTTCTGTGTCTTACTTCCCTTTCTGGTCTCTTTTCAGGGTTTTCTATGGGTTTTTTCTTTTCAGATCTTGTTTGGTTCTTGAACAGACTTGTATATATTTTCAGTGCAAAATTCTGTAAATGGAAGAAAACAAACAAACAAAAAGATTTAAAACGAAACGCCCGGCGCGAAGAATCTGCTGTATTTATGGGAAATAAAGAGTTCTTTCCTGATTCTGTCCCTCTGCCTTTTGACCCAAGAAATGCATTTTCCCCTGACCTTCCCTGATCACAGAGGAGCTGATTCCACCCTGCGGGGGGTCATTTCCAGCTCAGATCCTGCCCCTGCAATCCTGTAACTCATCCCCCCCCCCCCCCCCCCCCCATCACCTGGGGCCTTGCCACAATGATTTCTCTGCTCCCGTGAGCAGGGAGAGGGGATGGTGGAAGTCCCCCAGCTGCTCTCAATTCCTGATTGAGAGCAGAGTCACTTCCAGGCTGTGAGCTGGCTGCTGCCTGCTTCCCTCCCTCCCTGGGGAGAGGCGGTGGGCAGGGGTTGGTGACCCGCAGCCCACGGGGAGCAGGGCTTGAGCTTGCTCTTGTGCCCCACGAGGCTGTTTGCAGCTTCACCGCTGCCTGTGGTGTGGCACTTCCTCCTCTTTCCTGGGGCTGCCTCTCGGAAGCAGCTCCCCAGGGCAGTTTTGGTGCAGGGGTGCAGGGAGGGGGATCTGCTCCAGCAAGCAGCAGCCCAGGGCTGGGAGAGGGTCTTTGACATTGCATGGGTGGAAAGAGACCACAGCTTGGCCACCACCTGATGCAGCCAGCGGGGACCTGGGGGAGCTTTTCTGTGTCTTTGCAATAGGTGCTTGAAGCCCTTGCCTGTTTTCAGTGACCACAACGCCTGTTAGGAGCACCCCCAGGGCTCGTGGCTGGGGGATCAGGCATGCTTGGCCACAGATTTAGAGCAACCCGGTGTTCAGGCGGGGAGAATGGTGCTCGCTTGCTCGGTCCCTGCTTGAAAACAGAGGTCCAGCACTGCTTTGCTGTGCACTCACTGGAGGCTCGCCCCCCCACCAAGAAGGAGCAGAGCCCGGCAGCTCCCAAATTATTGCTCCTCAGGCTTCGGGGCACAGGTGGAGTGGCCCTTCTGCCTCTTTTTCTTTTGCTGCTTGTCTCATCTGCCCACAAGCTGACCGCTTCCTGTCTGGGCTCGGGTGCTAGTTCCTTTGCCAGCCACATAATCCAGCCAACAGCAACCTCCACTTAGTGCAGGAGGAAAGGCCCAGCTGCAGGTAGCCCAGAGATAAGGCGAGGTTTACATCTCGTAGAGCCAGGAGCAAAGGTGGTGGTGGTGGTGTGAGGGGGATGTTTTTAGACCAAAAAAAAAAAAAAAGCAAGCTGAGCCCTGGTGCAGCTCTGCAGAGAGCAGGCAGCACCCAAGCCTGGGAACCGGGAGTTTGTGGTCCCCGTGCAACTGTGCGCAGGCGCTGTTGCTCTGTGCTTGGCCCAGCGGCCCCGCTCGGAGGAGCCCTGCCAGCGGTAGGGGAGCGGGGAGGAAGGGGGCCTCCCCAGGGCACGAGGCAACAGCCCTTGGCTGCAGCTTTGCAGTGGCTCTGGAGAGCCTTGGTGACGGCAGGGAGGGAAAGCGGGGTGGGGGGACGCGGAAGGGGTTGCAGGGGTGGCTTTGCTGCTTGCCCTCCCGCTTTTGTCCCGACGAGGGGGACATGTCACTGGGGGGGAAGAGGTTGGAGCTTCACCCACGAGCACGGAGAGGTGCCCAAAGGGTGTTGGCAGAGTTTGGGTGACAAGGTAGGGCAGAGTGTACATCAGGCACCCCGTATGCGCCACACGGCCAGCTGGCATGGCCACAGGCTGCCCTGCGGCACAGCTGGTGGTGGGCAAGGCAAGGCAGGGGAAAACCACCCTGGCGGAGACAGAGAGCAAGAAACAGAGCGTGGGCCCTTCGCTCGGGCTCGGCAGCGGCGTGTGCTTGTCCTGCCTTGTTACGTGCTTGCTGTAATAATATTTCCCCTTTAAGGCTGGGCTGAAGTTATTTATACTTGTGGGGTGGTGACAGGAACACAGAGCGGAGCAGGAGCCCTGAACTGCTCTTACCTGATCTGCGGCGGAGGGGCGGCCAGAGGAGGAAGGAAGCTCAGAAAAAGAGAGGGAGCAAGAGAAGGGAGTCGAAGGGAGGGGAAGAGAAAGCAGGCAGGGCATCCCCGGGGAGGGACGAGGGAGGGGACCAGACGGGGAAACAGAAAAAGGGGGGAGGAGGAAAGAGAGGAGTAAGGAGGGAGAGGTCCTCAGGGAAAAGTAAGGGGCAGAGCGGCTCCAGGGAGCCAAGGGGCCGCCGGCGTCTGATGCCAAGCATCGCCAAGGGGTGCTGAGCGGGTACAGCCAAGCAGAGCGGCTCTTGTGGTCTCCTCCCGGCTCTCAAGATGATGAAGAGGCAGTTTAATCGGATGCGGCAGCAGCTGTCCCATCCCAACATCACCAGCCGGTAAGGACTTCTCCGCTACCTGTACCGGAGGGTTGGGTGGGAGCGGGATGAGTGTCCTGGAGGGCTTGCGCCGGGACTGCACTGACCTCCCAGAGCCAGTGGCCAGGCAAAAGGGGAATGACCCTGGGTTTAGAGCATCTTCAGTGTAAGCCAAGGGGCTGTGGCTCCCCAGCTCCCCGGGGAGCTGCACCGGGGAGCAGTGGGAAGGCTGCACTGGTGCTGCTCAGCAGGGACATGATCCCCAAGCATGGCTACCTCTCCCAGGGCCCACAGACGCTGCGTCCACCTGGAAACAGGCCTTTCCCGAGCTTGGCTTCCCCAGGATGTGAGGGCAATGGAGAGGGACCTTCCAGCCACATGCCCGTGGCTGTGCAGTGACCAGGAGGGTGTTAGGAGCTGGGACCTGCCCTCCCCGCTGAGCCTGGGGTGCCCCACGGGAGCCAGATGCCCTGCATAGCTCTAGCTGGCCTGGCAGTACAGGAGACCCAGGATACCCTTCGAGGAGAGGACCGAGGATCCTCGGAGGACCCATGGAGGACTTACAGCTTCACACAAATCCCTCCGGACCCATCCTACCTCCACCGCTTCCTTATTTTTCTCTCTGGCTTTCCAAAGCTCTCCCCTTGCAAAACCCAGAACTGAAATTACAGGGCTGGGCCCTCCCTTCCCAGCCCCCTCACTCCCTCTTTCCTACAGCCACCTCCACAGGTTCCCCAGCGCTGGGAAGCTGAGCGGGACCAGCCGCGTCCCCTGGACCACTGAGGTCCTTCAGCCAGCCCAGCAGACCAGCCACAGGGAAGCAGCTCCTACATCCTGGTGGCCTCTTGCTCTTCTTGCGTTCCCTGGAGGGGAGTATGATTCCCTTTCCTATCCCCCTTCCTCAAGATGTCTCATCTCCATGTTGGATGCACCTCCCTTTCATTTAATGCTTGGCAGGCAGGAGGTCTCAAGCAGCTCGTGCAGCCCAAGAGCAAGCTCTTCACCCGCTGCAGAGCCTCTCCTCTGCGGGCTGCGATCTCACGTGATTTTGCTTGCCTTCAACCAAGCCGCCCCCGTTTCCTGCGGCTCCACGGCCTCGTCCCGCGTCGGCTCTGGCGGATGGTGAAAAGAGAGAAACATGAAAAAGCAGCAGCAGCAGAGGGAAAGCAAACGGGGTTCCCGGGGCATAGCAATGGCAGCAGACCATGAAGCCAGGTCTCCTTTATGGGAGGCATCAGGGAGGTTTGGTGGTGATGGCAGCTGGCAGGTTTTGAATTTGCTTTTGAGCAGAATTTGCTGCAAACCAGAAGTTTCCTTTGCCAGATTTGCTCCTAATACCTGCTGCAAAACTGAGCAGACAGCTGGTTTCATGTAGGCATTTCTGGAGGGGCTGGTGTTGGTCTCAGTCCCCAGCTTGACCAAAAAAGATATCCTCGCTCCGGCACCGGTGGCCCCACACCTTCTGGCTACCCTGGCCTGCAAAGACACCTGCCGGGCTCCAACAGCACTGCCCTGGATTTGCCTTCAGGGGAGAGGCAGGCAGTCAGGGGTAGAAGGTTTCACCAGCAAACATCCCACCCCTGCCATGGCCCCGCTAGACACCCTGTCTCCAAAAAACAGGCCACATCTGGATGTTTTGACTGTGGTGCTCTGAACTGGAAGCCCTGCCTGATGGGGTGTCCGCCAGCCAGCAAGGTTGGCTGCCTTGCCGTGCTCCTGCTGCTTTCATCCCCCTGGGCTCATTCTGCCCATAGGCTTGTGTACAATGGTCCAGGCCTTAGCCAGTGTCTTCTGCTCCCCGGAGCCCAAAGAGAGGCGGGTGGGATGCATACGGGCCTGCCTTCTCGAGGAGGCTGGGTGGAGGTCACCCCCATCTGCTGATGGCTCTTTCTCCTTCCTCCGCAGAGCCCAAGAAGCAACCGAGCTTCTGCCGGAAGATTTGCTGCAGGTGAGGGGCGGGCTGGGCCGGCAGACGTGTGCCTGCTTGTGCCTGGGTGTGGGAACCTGCCCTGTTCCTGCCTGTGATTTGCCCTGCCGGCACATCCCAGTCACGGGGCTGGGATCTGCCCGTGTGCCAGAGGGTGACTCCAGGACCACGGCGTTAAGGGAATGGCAGGCTCCTGCCACGGGAAAGGGCTTCCCCAGCTGCTCACAGAGGGATGAATCCTGACCAGGAGCTGTGCTCCCTTTTCCCTGGACCAAGGATGCTCTGGGCTGTGGCAGGATGCTGGGTGGGCTCACCCATGCCCAGAGCTGGGTAGTGGGGAGATGGCCTCAGGGTGCCCACGGTTAGTGAAAGGTCTCCCCCAGTCCCACCCTTCTGCCCCCAGATCGAGCAGAGGATCGAGCCGGCCAAGCGAGCAGCTCACAGCGTGTCCAAGAGGCTCCAAGCCTGCCTGCAGGGGCAATGCGGCTCCGAGATGGACAAGCGAGTGGTGAGTGGAGTCCTCCCTCCACAGTCCGCGCTTGCCCTGGCTCTGTCCCCCACCAGCAAAGGGAACGCCAGGCCCCTGCTTTGCAGGCTTTGCCAAAGGGTGGCCCAAAGCTCAGCCCACGTTCCATCTCCAGCAGTGGCCACCAGCAGGTGCCCAGGTAGAGCAGAGCAGGACAGCCTTCTCAACCATCACTAACTTGAGGCCTCCTGGGACAGAGAGATGGTGTTTTTGCGTTGAATAACCCTCCAAAGCACTGTTGCTCGTGTCCCTTCCTGAACCCCTGTGAACCTCTGGCACCCATGGTGCCCTGCAGTGAGGAGCACCACAGCACAGCTGGGCACACTGGTGCCACCACTTCCTCCTCCTTGGTTTGAACCTGCCACCCTCTTCCCGGCTGGTGCTCACCAGCCCTCATCTGGGAAGCAAACAGTGGATCCCCCTGCACTTTCCTTAGCCCCCCCCATCATTTTGTGGGCTTCTCTCTTCTTGGCAGCCTGACAAGCCCCAGCTTGGCTTAATTATTCTAGGTCATTAAACTGCTCCATACATTTGAAGCCGTGGCAGGGCTGGGCTTGGTGACGGCCTCCATCAGTGTCACAGTCCACCACAGGAGACTATTTTAGAGAAGACCAGAGGTTTTCTAACCAACTATGGAGCCTCGGTGCCTTGTTTAGCTAACTGGATCCTGGCTTTGGCTGAAGGGACATCCAAAGGGCCCTGCCTCAGGCCCCAGGGCCAACGGGGTTGGGTGGGCCAGGGGAAGATGTGGGGACCCACCACAGGATTTGGCCACTTGCTCCCATGCCATGGTGGCATGCTTCACAGGGAGGGAGCTGCCACATGCCAGCTCACCATCCCTTTCCTGAATCCTTGGCTCTGTGCAGAAGAAGCTGCCCTTGATGGCTCTGTCCACGACGATGGCTGAGAGCTTCAAGGAACTGGACACAGAGTCCAGCCTTGGGTAAGTGCCAGTGGGACAAAGGGACGGGGGCAACCCCGAAAGATGCCAGACCCTGGCAGAGCCACTGTCTTGGCTCAGGGGCTCCCACAGCCAAGCTGAGCTGTCAAACCCTGTCCTCAGAGCAAACGTTGGTGTTGCAGGAGGAGAAGGAACAGCCAGCGCCTTCAGCCTCCAATTGTAGAGGGGGCCAGGGGCTGGCTCAGGGTCCCACATGGATATGGGTATGGTGGGGGTTGTTGGGTCGAGGGTAGCATGGCTCCAGCCTGCAGTCATTTCATCTCTGTCCCCCACACAGGAAAGCCCTGGAGATGGGCTGCTGCATACAGAGCTCACTGGCCAAAATCCTGGCCGAGTTCGAGATCACCCTGGAGCACGACGTCCTGCAGCCGCTCAACAAGCTCAGCGAGGTAGCCCTAGCTGCCCTCCCGGCTCCGCTCTCCCATCCCACCTCCCCTTCCCACATCCCCAAGCCTCTGCAACTCCCTCTGGCCCCTCTCTCCCACAGGAGGAGCTTCCCATCATCCTGAAGCGCAAGAAGACCCTCCAGAAGTTGATCTCTGACTGGAACACTATCAAGAGCCGGTACGGGGCACACCACGGCTGGGGGGGTGGGCAGGGCACATGGGGCTCAGCCCCCAGCCAGGCTGGGGGAGAGAGGAAGATGACTGCCCTGGGGAGCAAATTTCCCAGGGCTGGAGGTGAAGTCAAAGAGGCAACAGGTCTTCGGGAGCGCCCAGCCAGTCCCTCTCTGCAGGTGCATCCTGCTCTGGGCTGAGCTGCTGACTCCATGGCACAGGAGAGAAGGGCAGTGCCATCGCTGAAGGCAGCAAAGTGCCCTGGCACTGCTCGGTGCCACTGAGATCGCCCCACTCTGACTTTTGCGGGGTAGCCCGTGCCATGCCGGGTTTCTCTGGGAGAACGGAGCAGCCATGGGTCGCTGGTGGCTCGTTTCCACGCTGCCTTCCCTTTGGCTGGAGGGAGGAGAGGAGGGAACATCTCAGGAACAGGGCTCGGGAAGGGTCCTACAGACCCTGGGTGTTTCAGGCAGCCGTGCTGAGTGCTCCCTGTCTTGACCAGGTCACACCCACTGGTGCGGCAGCGTCTTCCTCTGGGGGAGGGAAGTGAGAGGTGCTGGCCAAGGAAAGCCACCACAGGGCAGTACTGTGACTTGCCGTCCCCCCTGCAGTCCCCATACCCCTTCCACACACCAGTCCCACCCCGTGTCCCTGGCGCTGAGGCTGTGGGTGTGCCTCTTCTCTCCCACCCCAAAGGCTGAACCAAGCTGCCAAGAGCTCCAGTAACAGCTCTGGTGCTGGTGCTGGCCCCGGGGCGTCTTCTGCTGCCAACAAACTGGAGATCTTGAAGGAAGAGGAGGAGGAGGTGAAGAGGAAGGTGGAGCAGTGCAAGGTGAGAACGTCACTCAGTCTCCCCGACGGGGCAGCTCCAGGGCTGGAGACCTACTCCCATCCAGAAGCTCCATCTGAGGTGACCCCACGCCAAGACATGCAGCCAGCTGGCACGTCCTGCCCTCTGCAAGCAAACTGGTCCCTCAAGGACCAAAAATAGGGAGATTCCCCAAGCCCAGGGAAGAAGAGTAGTAAAGGATTCAAAGCTGCTGCAGGGAGGAGGCTCCAGGGGCTAGAGCAGGGAGATTATGAGGTGCCCTCGGACTGGGAGCCAGCCAAGATGGGGTCTGTGCTGGGTGGCAGGGGACTTTCACATCAGCTTTCTCCACCTCTGCCCTGTTTCCCTGAAAAGCCCGGCGCCTTGTCTGGCAGATCCCATGGATCAGCTGGAGCTGGAGGTGCAGGGACCTCTTGTCCCTGAGCCTCTTGTGCCAGGACCCTGAGCATAGGGCAGGTCACTGATGCTACCCAAATGCAAGCGATGAGGGCAAGGAGGAATCCCCATGTGGTCCCAGCCTGCCTCCCCACTGCACCCCAGACACCCTGTCTGGGCTACTCATGGCCCAGATGGGGGGCTTTGTGAAGACATCCCCTCTTCCTTGGGTGCCAGGGAGGAGGTGGAAGGTTGCTTTTCCCTGTGTCTCCCTTCTCAGGACGAGTACATGGCTGACCTCTACCACTTCTCCACCAAAGAGGACAGCTACGCCAGCTACTTCATCAGAGTAAGTCCTCTCTCGCATTCCTCCTCCACATGTGAACACCCCCTGGGGTATGTGTGAGCCCAGCCTTGTCCCCATCTGCACCGAGCCCTCTGGCCAGGGCAGGGGACAGCCCCAGGCACGAGTAGATGCCCAAATCTGGCCTTGCTCCATGCACTGCGGATGCATGTCTCTGCTAGCACCAACTACAAACGGAGCAGCTTGTTCCGATGACCCCCCCCATCTCCAATCTGCCCTCTACCCCTCACTATAGCGACAGTCCCACGAACCCCGGGGGGTTCCCCTTGCAGCTCCCCCTTCGCCCTGTCTCCATGTGGCTGCGATGTCCTGGGGATGGGGGTATCTCCAAGAAGGGCCAGTGCTGAACTGAGTGCTGTTTGTGTGTTCCCTGTCCGGCAGCTGCTGGAAATCCAAGCCCAGTACCACCGGCAGTCTCTGGGATCGCTGGACTCGGCTCTGGCGGAGCTGAAGGAAAGCCACAGCCAGACAGGTACCCGCCGGCTCTCCACACAGCCTGGGGAGAGCCACAGCCGAGCCCGGGGGATGTGAGCATGGCTGGTGAGGCTGGGAAAGGCAGGTTTTCCCTCCTTGTGCCTGCTGCTGCCTCCCACATTGGGCTGATGGGATGGGGACTGCAGTGTGAGGCGGGCTGGGGATGCTGCCTGCCTTGCCTCTGCTTCCACCCAGCCAGCCCTGGCTTGGAGCGAGATGTTGGCGTGGCTAGATGCCAGATGGCCCCAGCAGTCGCTGTCTCTCCTGACATTCACCTCCCTCTTCCAGAGCCCTCCTTTGCTGCAGACACCCCGGTGGCAGGGTACTACGGCGTGCCCCTAGAGATGCACCTCAAGAGCTTGGGCCGGGAGATTGCGCTGCCCATCGAAGCCTGTGTCATGATGCTGCTGGCTTCCGGCATGAGGGAGGAGGTAGGCAGTGCTCCTGACCCCCCCGCCACCCTCCCCCCCAAAATGCAGCCCCCTGCATCCCTTCCATCTTCACCCCATCCCCAGGGACTCTTCCGGCTGGCAGCGGGTGCCTCGGTGCTGAGGAAGCTGAAGAGCAGTTTGGCCAGCGGCTCCAATGCCCTGGAGGAGTTTTACTCAGACCCCCACGCCGTGGCCGGTGGGTACCGGCGAGATGGGATGGGAGGACACGATCGAGCAGTCCCTGCCATCCCCCAACCACCATCACCCCCGCCACTCCCCCTCCCCTCCCAGGTGCGCTGAAATCCTACCTGCGAGAGCTGCCTCAGCCTTTGATGACCTTCGAGCTCTACAACGAATGGGTCAAAGTGGCCAGGTGGGTCTGGGTGTTGGGGCGGAAAAGCCTGGTGGGGCTCAAAAAGCTCTCCCGCCACCCTCCCTCCGTCCCTTCCAGCAATCGGAGCAGGGCTGCTCGGCCTCGTTTGCCATGTGGAGAGATAAGAATGCAGCACCTGGTTTGTCCCATGCTCGGCAGAAATCCAGATGGCCCAAAATCTCAGAGAATAGCAATAAAAAACACAGCAGGGTGAGGGGGAAGGCTGCAGCCTTTTTGATTGCAAGAAGAGCTTAGCCTATGAAGACCTGCTTGGTCTCAATGTCGTGAGCCCCATCTCACTGGCCCACCAGCCCAGATTGGCCTCTTGCTTTCGGGATGGAAGGGGTGGCGGAGGAGGCACAGCAAAGAGCCTGGGGTAAAGGGGAGAGCACCTTTCTAAAGGGATCGGCTCAGTGCCATTGACCCCTGCAGTCATGGTGAAATAGGGTTGTTGCTTGTGGCAAGGCAGTGCTCGCCCCCAGGCCCACCCATAAGCTATATTCCTATCATATTAAATCCCTTTGAGCCTTTGGGGTGCAGTTTTATCGATGGCTGGCTCAGCTGCACAGTAAAGGCGGCAGCAGGGCATTTCCATCCCCGCACGGGGCGGCTGACACTGGCCTTCCTCCCTTGCACGCCATGTCCCTCTCTGCCACAGGGAGTGGGCTGAGCTCTCCGCTCCTCCCTCTTCTCTCTCGCAGCTTAAAGGACGTTGACAGCCGTGTGCAGAGCCTGCAAGACACCTGCAGCCGCCTGCCCCGGGAGAGCTACAACAATCTGAGGTGTTTTGCAGGGAAGGGGCTTCTTCGGCCCCAAGCAATCACCAGGGGCAGCCGTTCCCTCCCTGAATCCGTACTTACTGCCCCCTCGCCCTCCTTTTACCCCACAGGTATCTGATCAAGTTTTTAGCCAAGCTGGCCGAACACCAGGAGTTGAATAAAATGACCCCCAGCAACATTGCCATCGTGCTGGGCCCCAACCTGCTGTGGACGCAGCAGAGCACAGGGTAAGGCCTGGCTTGGTGGCGTGGGAAGCAGCTCAGGGTGCCCTGAGCACTAACGCCATGGGGAAGGCTGATCCTGCAGCCTTCAGGCTGGTCTAAAGCGCCTGCGCCTCTTCCATCCTCAAGCCCCGTCCCTTGTCCACGCGCTCCCTGAGTGGCACGTCCCCTCGCCAAGCACGTGTCCGCTTAGCCACTCTGCAATGTAGCAGAGGAAGAGGCTGAGACCCGGAGCACTTGTGACACAGATGACCTCCAACACCATTGGCCTCCAACACCAAACTAGGGTTTCCAGGACAGGGAAGAAGGTCCACCTCCCATCCTACCACCCCGCCTCAGCTGGGCTGTCTCCCCTTTGGGCTCTGCCCCCTCAGGAATGAACACCAAAAGGGTTAATGCCCCCCAAACCCTTTTCTGATGCCTCCCTCACCCCTGTCTCTCAGAGACCCTGTGCAACTGGACTTGGCCTCGGTCTCCTCCATCCAGGTGGTGGGTGTGGTGGAAGCCCTCATCCAGAATGCGGACACCCTCTTCCCTGGAGGTAGGGCGAGGGCCTCACTCCGGGGGCAGAGTGAAGGGGGGGAGGAAGGGAAAGGGACATTTCTCCATCACAGGAGGAGGGAAGTGGGGGGCTGCTCCGGTTCCCCACCGTGGGGTCACTGGGGGAAGCTCTGCACGGCAAGTGCTTCCTTGCGGGGTCTCCTCCTTGCTCTCCACCCAGAGGTAGATTTCAATGTCTCGGGCATGTTCATGCCGCCTGCAAACAGCGGACTTGGCGAGGCTGCCCCAGTGGAAGAGCCATCCCCTGAGCCCCCTCCAGCTGGCATCCCTGCTCTCCTGGATGGAGAGGCGTAAGTCCAGCGGGAGCTGGGGGCTCTGGCTGTCCCAGCTCTCCCCATGTCCTCCCCTCATCCCACCCCACACCATGGGCCATATCCTTGCCAGATGGATGCAAGGTGCCTTGCAGCCAGGACCACCATGCCCAACCAAAGCTTGACTTGCCCCATTCTCTGTGCAGCACCTCGAGGGACCCCGAGGCCAGGTCCCAGCCAGCATCCCCAGTGGTGACCAGACCGTCTCCTGAAGCCGCAGGGCCACCGGCTCCACAGATGACCGACGACACCGCCCGCAAAGGTTAGGGTGCCCCAGATGGCACAGTGCTTGGGAGATGACAGCCCCCAATGCCACCTCCTCTGCTTTGCCTTCCTCCTGCCGTTCCCCACAAGAAAGGGTGCTGGAGACGTCCCTGCCACCAAATGAGAGGAAGGGCCTCTGGCCGGGGCAGCATAGCTGGGATCTGGCCCTGCATTTTGTGCTCCACCCCCAGCTGAGGTGGGACCACAGGGGTGGATGTGGCCGGTCCTCCAGTGTGGGGGTGAACACCCCCCCCCCGTGAAGAGGTGTCAAAGCTCACGGCCCCTTGTGAAGGGAAGAGGGTGGGAAAAGCCCCCAAAGGCTGTCCTGCGCTTGGGTCTCCAGTATGGGAGCCGGGCAAGGGGCGGCTTGTCTGTCAATCTGCCTGCAGCCCCCTGCCTGACCCACGGCCGGCACCGCAGCCCCTTCTGCCCTGGGGGGAGACCCCGGCAGAGGGGACCCCAGCCCACCCCAGCTTTCCTTCCAGGCAAGCGCCTGGCTCCAGCCCGACCCACGATGCCGCCGCCGCCCGTGGCCCAGCCCTGGAGCACGGCTCCCGCCCCGGCAGCCCCTGAGCACGCAGCCAGCCCCAAAGCCCGGCCTCGACGGATGGCCGGGGCGCCCAGCCGAGCCCCCTCTGTCCCGCCACCACTCCCCCCCCAGCCGGCACGCCGCCACAGCCGAGATGCCCCACCGTCCCCCAGGCCTCCCGCCGGCAAGGCCGACGTGGTGGCTGCCGTGGACTGTGCCCCGGGAGCCACAGATGAGGGGCAGCCACTGCCTGCAGAAGGAGGGAGCCCCTTGGCCACATCGCCGCCAGCAGGACAGCCCATGGAGAACTGAGGAAGCAGTGGGGGGGGGGGCGTGGGGGCACTGCAGGGCTGGGGAGATGGGGTCCGGTGCCCCTCTGGGACCCAGCAGGCACTGTGGAAATGCTGGGGTGGCCTGAGGGACAGCACGCCCCTCCAGCTCCTCCATCTTGCTCCCTTGGCTTGCACCAGCTGGTGCAAGCCCTCTGCCCGCCTCCCCTTCCTCTCCCATCTCCACAGCGCCTTCCTCCCCGCACCGCCATGTCCCTGCTGGGGAGCCGGGCTGGGCTTCAGGCCCTGCCACCCCTAAGGGACCTGGCTCCTGGCCCAGGATCCCCTGGCCCAGGATCCCCCGATCCCAGGTGAGCCACCCCGTCGGGTCCCCGTGGGGTCCTCCCACGCCCGGAGGGCAGGAGGGGGCGAGGCGGGGCGGCTCCCAGGCACTGCCTGCAGTTTTTGGGCCAGCATGGGCAGGCTGGCCCCATAGGGCCATTTGCGGGCACACAGCCGCAATCCCAGCTCCTTCTGCCCCATTTTGCCTTAGCATGTGTTGCCCCAGGAACACACAGACGGATATATATGAATATATATATATATATTTTGCAACTAAATTATTTAAAGAGCTGGTGTCACAGTCGCAGGCAGGTGTGAACAGGGCACGCTTGGCAGCCTGAGGTGCTGGAGGCCACCCGCCCCGCAGGCTACAGCCAGGAGGAGGGAAGGGGAGTTCCCCGGGGACGGCAACGCGGAGAGGCACCCCTCAGCCCTAGGGCGGGAGGACCGGAGGGCAGCCGGCTCCCCCGACCGGCGGAGAGACAACGCTGAGGGGTAATGGCGGCTCCGCTGCCCCCAGGCCCCGCCGGGCAGCAGGGGGCGCCCTGGCGCCGCCCGTTCACCCGGGGGAGGAGGTGGCTGGGGAGGGTAGCTTTAGCCAATCGGCAAGCGCGCTCGGGCTCTGTCCCGCCTCCTCGCCGCCTCCCTCAGCAGCCAACAGGGCGGCGCGGCTGCCACTTTGGGAGCCGGCCTCCCGCCGCTCGGCCCCGCCCCTTCCCCTCGAGGGCGACAGGGCAGCGCGGCTGCCACTCGCTACGCTCCCCGCCTCCCATTGGTGGCGACCGGCGGGCGGGGGGCGGTGATTGGCGGGGCGGCGGGGCGGCGGGGCGGGACGGGACGCGGCGGGCGGCCGGCCGGCCGGCGGGCGGGAGGGCTGCAGCGGCGGCGGCGGCATGGCGAGCTGCCGGCGGCTGAGCGGCGCGGGGCTGCGGGAGGTGCTGGGCCCGGCGCAGGGGCTGCTCTTCGACTGCGACGGCGTGCTGTGGGCGGGCGAGCGCGCCGTCCCCGGCGCCCCCGAGCTGCTGGAGCGGCTGCGGCGCAGCGGCAAGGCTGCCCTCTTCGTCAGCAACAACAGCCGCCGCTCCGTGGCCGAGCTAGAGCGGCGCTTCAGCCGCCTCGGCTTCCGCGGCGTCCGCGCCGAGCACGTCTTCAGCTCCGCGCTCTGCTCCGCGCTCTTCCTCCGCCAGCGCCTCCTCGGCGGCGGCGGGGGGAACGGGAACGGGGGCGGCCGCGTCTTCGTGCTGGGCGGCGAGGGGCTGCGCGGCGAGGTGCGCGACGCCGGCCTGCGCCTGGCGGGCGAGGGCGAGCCGGCGCCCGGCGCCGCCGAGCCGGTGCGGGCCGTCCTGGTGGGCTACGACGATCAGTTCACCTTCGCCAAGCTGGCGCAGGCCTGCGGCTACCTGCGCGACCCGCAGTGCCTCCTGGTGGCCACCGACCCCGACCCCTGGCACCCGCTCAGCGACGGCCAGCGCACCCCCGGTGAGCCCGCGCCCCCTCCCCTGCTGCCCCGGGGGGGGGTGCGGGGGACGGGGTCGGCCTCGGTTGGAATTCGCCGTCCCAAGCCTGGGCGAGGTGTTTCCCTGAGCGTCGGGAGGGGCAGGGCTGCCCTCACGCGTCCCTGCCGGCTCCTGAAGCCGTGTTGCCAGCACCCCGCTTGCTCATCCTCTGGCGGGACCCAGGGCGCTGAGCTGCCCGCAGCCAGCACCCCGTTAGCCCACAGCTACTTCATTTTCTCCTCCTCCCCGCCCCCCTCCCCCCCCCCCTCCAGGGACTGGCAGCCTCACAGCTGCGGTGGAAACCGCTTCGGGCCGCAAGGCGCTGGTGGTGGGGAAGCCGAACACCTACATGTTTGATTGCATCGTGGAGCGTTTCGGCGTTGACCCGTCCCGCACCCTCATGGTGGGAGACCGTCTGGAGACAGATATCCTCTTCGGCAAGAACTGCGGCCTCTCTACCATCCTCACCCTGACGGGTGTCTCCCGCCTGGAAGAGGCGCAGGCCTACATGGCCAGCGACAGTGCCGCTGCCAAGGATTTGGTGCCCAATTACTATGTGGACAGCATTGCAGACTTGATACCGGGCCTGGATGAGTAGCAGTCTGCACATGTGAGGGCAGAGGGGTCGGGTTCCCCATCCCAGATCTCCATCTGTTCCCATTTTTCTCTCACTGCCCTATTCCCTCAATTCCCGGTTTCTTCACATTCCAACGCCCTTCTTTGGGGGTAAAGTGGGGGTTGGCAGGAGGGGGCAGGGTTCAAGTTGTCTCCTGCTGAGAGCTATCCATGATGGACAGAGTCCTTCTCTCCCTCATATGCCAGCTGCCAGCATCTCTGGGAGAAAGCTGGAGGCCTTGAGGCTGACGGGGAGGTCAAATGAGTGTGTACGTGTGGCCTTTCCTCCTGCAGGAATTAGGGACAGGCTGTCTTACTATTATAACCATTACTATAGATAACCAGTGGCGGCCTTTTACTGCTGTCCCTTCACTCGTAACTCTCGACTTCTGAGCTGCATCTCTGCAGTCCTTGTGGTAATCCCCTCCTTGCCAGGGGACTGGCTGGCATTGTCACCCACCCGGTCTCCATTGGTGCCAGGGCATGTGGAAGGAGCGTTCTGGAGCGATGAATGAGAGCATGGCTGCCTCCCACGAGTGAAAGGGAGCATTGCCTCATCTCATCTCTCCCCCATTCCTTGGAGATGTTTCCCCCACCACCCCCTGCCCTGACTCAGTTAATAACTGTGCCAGTGTCCGTCTGAAGGACCATAGAAAGGGAAGAGACTGGTTTGAGGGGTTTTTTTGTGCCAAACAGACAAGCTGTGACTGCACGGCGGGTCTGCGGTTCTACCTTGTTTTCAAGCACCCTTTCCAAAGGGGCTTGTGAAGAAGAGAGGGCTCCTGGGCCACAACAGCACAGCAGTAGTGAACTATACGACTCTCCCCGGTTCCCCCTCGGTGGATTTTGCCATAGTACGGTGAGAGAAAAGGGCTGATGGGGGTCTGTTCTCCAGCTGCTGGTGTGCAGGTGAGGTGTTGGTGGTATTGTCACTGCTGTGAATGTGTCACAGCCCTCAGTCATTCCTTGCTGCTTTGTCTTTCTACGTTTTTTTAATTTCTTGATCTTATTTATCAAACTTATTTATTGTTCAAATACTGTATTATTTGTATAAACTATGCTGACTGGTTGCACCAAGGGGACAGGGGGCAGTGCCTTTGGGCCTCCCTCACTGTCCATGTCCCATGTTGATGTTCTTACACTCACCGTGTCTCTGTATATAATAAAGTGTGAGCGTAGGCTGGAAATGGTCTCCTTTTTTTGCCTGTGGTCCCATCAAGATGAGAACGGCACGGGTATCTTTGAGCCCTCGAAGATGAGGACATGGCAAGACCTTTCCTTACTCAAGGGGGTGCTGCTGGGTAGACAAGAGAGGGCTGGACAGTGTCTTGTGGATGGTGTCTGCGTGCTGCTGTTTGCTGCTGTCTCTTACTGGGGGTGTCAGAACTGGAGTTGAGGTGGAGGTGACCGGTGGGGCTACGGTGTTAGGGCATGGGGTCCAGCCAGGTGAATTGGAGCAGTGAGCGATGTGATCTTTGCCAGCTGCCTTTGCATTTCACAGCATGGGTGATTCCTCGCTGGGGAACGATGACTTCTTGTGCTGCAGCTGATGTCTGCCCGCTGCTAGTCAGGTGGACCCCGATGCAGCGGTGTCCTGCTCTGCTAGGGGTAGGGGTGAGGTGCAATCTGTCACACGCATCTAGCTTGCAGAGGGCTAAGAACTGCCCAGGTAAGGTTTTGCTGTGGACCTTCTTGACTGCGCTAAGCTTTGAATGAAGGAGAGGTGGGTGTCACTGTACCCCTGGAAGTGATCTTCATTGCACTGTAGCTTGCCATGCCCTGCGTCCTCTCCCTGAGTTTGGCTGTGGTCCCAGGCCGGAGGGAGAAAACAGATTGGGTAAGAAAAGCATTTGAAATTGCTTGAAGGTACTTTGCCTCCCTTCCTCATATGGGAGCCAAATCCTTCAGCCCCTTTAACAGCTGTTGGTGGTAACCAAGCATCACATCTTCCACTTGAGAGATCAGCTGTTCAGCTGAATAACCAGCCTCGGTGTAAGTTAGTGCTGTGTCAGCTCATGTGGCAGAACTAGATGCAACTTACTGGCCCTAGGATAATTCCAGGTGCTGAGTGTCTTTCCCCCCCTCCCCCCTGCCTCCAAAATAACTTAGGAAATGGCCCTCCAAAACAAAGAACACCAAAGAGCTCTCTAAAGACTGCCTGTCATCTTAATCAGTCCCCTTGGTATGCATCTGTCTCTCCCTTTTGTCTGTTCCTTCTCCAATTACACAACTAGAGGACTGGTACTCCCTTAATGAGTGCCTGACCAACACTTGCATCATCAAGCAGAGGCAAGATCAAGACCTAATGTGTCTGCTAACTCCGGCTGCCTAATTAGAGATACCCAGACCCTGACTTACTTTTCAGAGCTCTCAGTTCTTGTATCAGGCTGAAACTCGGGAGCGCTGTTGTTGTGACTTGGGGCCACAGCTGGGAATGCTCAGTATGGCTGCAAATTGCATAGGCTGAGTTGGTTACATGTGTGTGTACAGAGGAGATGGTGCACAGCAAGAGCATCCCCGGCAGGTGTCCCCTTTTTTTCTAGGGTGCTTTGAGGGTGAGTCCTTCTCGTGCTCTCTGCCTTGTTTGCTCTGTCCTTTCCAGCTCTCCCAGCCAGCAGATGGGAGTTTGGAGGCTGTGGTCTCCCAGGCTGGCACACCAGGAAACAGAAGGGAATCCAGTAGCTAATCGGATCATAACAGCCTGTGTTTGGGCCCTCTCCAAAGAGACTTTGGAGTTCATCCTTTGGATCCCAAATGGTGAGCCTGCAGAGTAGGTTTTCTTTTTCATGCCGCTGCAGCTGAAAACAAGAGCTCAGCAGAGGCCATGGTTAATCCCTATCTCTTATGACCATGTAACTTCTTTTGATCTGGTGCACCTCTCCCTGAGGGCTTTGCTATGAAGCAGAGGTGGACTTGGAGCAGAAGGGGAATAGGCTTTACCTGGCCTTCCCTTGGTTCTTCATGTAGCTGAGGGCACCAGGCAGGGGTGACCTGCGTCCTGTAAATGCTTCCTCTCCCCAGCCATGGAAGCAGAGGGATAAGTGCTGCCTCTAGCCACGGGGCTGCTCTTGCCTTGAATGGGGATGAGAGCAGCACTACAGGGGTCCATAAGGTCTGCCAGGCTTTGGTTTTGTGTGGCTTCCCTCTGCTACTATCGCTCCTGCACGTAACAAAGGTGAGTGTGAGCAGATCTTATTAGAAACTAGACTGCAAGGGTCCCTGAGAGCCGGTGAGTTCTCCATCCAAGCCCTTCAGACATCCGTTCAGCCACTGACACTAAGGGGTCTGTGATCCTCATGGGGGTCAGGCCTTGGTTCCCTGTGGGGTGGGTCTGGTGGGCCTGCAGAGCACACCTGCTGTTGAAACTGGAAAAAATGATGGCTCCTGCCTCGGTAAGCTGATTTCTTCTTGTCTAAAGCAGTTTTTCTTCTTGGGTTGAGTGTTCAAGGAAGCAGTGCAGTTGCCAGGGAGCACAGGGCTGTGGAGGGTGGAGCTGCGGCAGCGCATCAGAGGATGGAGTGGATGGGAAGCCCGGCCTGGTGTAGTGTAGGGAAGGGTATTTATTTTCTCACCTTAAGAAAACTGTATCATCCTTTCCTGCCATGCAATAGAGACAACACCCAGGCGGGTGGCAGTCGTTCCGTTACCCCAGGAACCTCGTATCCTTCATCCATAACTGCAGTTACTGTGGCAACTGCTGGCTGGATGATGTAAGCAGCAACCTGCCGAGCATTGCCTGTGTTGGGTGAGGCCCAGGGAGAGGCTAAGGATGCCTGCGTTCCCCTGGCTGGGGGAGAGGCAACTTCATCTTGTCTCCCGGACTCCAGCCATCCTTAGGCACAGACAGGTGGACGAGGCAGAGAGCTGCGAGAAGTCTCTCTGGGCTCTTGGGAGCTTGGGGCAATATGGAAAAGGGTCAGATATACGAGTAGGTGAGCCTGCTTCCATAGGAAACTATCCCTTGAGCCAGAGTGGACTGAGCTATACTGCTCCCATTTGTGTGCAGCGTTCATGGTTTGATGGCAGGTAACCTGGAAGCAGTCTGTGTGTGCTCCTCCATGGCCGTCTGCTGCTTTCCTCTACTGCTTTGTGACCTCTGGCTAGATTGCTCTCACCGGCCTGACTTCTAGGGCACTGAGGCTTTGGCAACCTGACGTCCCCTGGTTTGAAATGTTCATCATGCTCCTGTTTTCCTGGCATTGGCATATTAACAGGTGCTTCCTATGTTCCTTCTCAAGCATACTGCTTTCTTCCCTTTCACAGAATCACAGAATGGCTGAGGTTGGAAGGGACCTCTGGAGGTCATCTGGTCCAACTCCCCTGCTCAAGCAGCGCTCCCTGCGCCAGCAGGCCAGGACCGTGTCCAGATGGCTTTTGACTATCTCCAAGGATGGAGACTCCACAACCTCTCTGGGCAGCTGGACCATTGCTCAGTCACCCTCACAGTAAAAAAGCATTTCCTGATGTTCAGAGGAACACAGTGTCCTGTGTTTCAGTTTGTGCCCATTGCCTCTGGTCCTGTCGCTGGGCACCACTGAGAAGATCCTGGCTCCATCTTCTCTGCACCCTCCCTTCAGGTATTTATACACATTGACAAGGTCCCCCCTGAGCCTTCGTTTCTCCAGGCTGAACAGTCCCAGCACTCTCAGCCTTTCCTCATAGAAGAGGTGCTCCCTTAATCACCTTTGTGACCCTTCCCTGGACTCTCTCCAGTGTGTCCCTGTTTCTCTTATACTGGGGAGCCCAGAACTGGACACAGCACTCCAGGTGAGGCCTCACCAGTGCTGAGTAGAAGGGAAGGATAACATCCCTTGACCTGCTGGCAACACTCGTCCGAAGGCAGCCCAGGATACTGTTAATGTCCTTTGCTGCAAGGGCACATTGATGGTTCATGTTCAACTTGGTGTCCAAGAGGACCCCAGGTCCTTTTCTGCCAAGGTGCTTTCCAGCTGGGTGGTCCCCAGCATTTATTGGTGCCTGGGGTTATTCCTTCCCAGGTGCAGGATTTTGCACTTCTCCGCGTTAAACTTCACAAGGTTCCTGCCAGCCCATTTCTCCAGCCTGTCAAGGTCCCTCTGGATGGCAGCATGACCCTCTGGTGTATCGGCCACTCCTCCCAGTTTTGTATCATCAGCAAACTTGCTGAGGGTACACTCTGCCTCATCATCCAAATTATTAATGAAGATGCTAAACAGGATCAGACCCAGTATTGACCCCTGGGGTACACCACTAGTTACTGGCCTCCAGCTAGACTTTATGCCACTGATCACCACCCTCTGGGCCTGGCCATTCAGCCAGCTTTCAGTCCACCTCGCTGTTTCCTCACCCAGCCCGTACTTCCACTGGATTCTCTATGAGGATCTTATGGGAGACAGTGTCAAAGGCCTTATTAAAGTCAGGGTAGACAATGTCCACTGCTCTCCCCTCATCTACCAAACCAGCCATTTCATCATAGAAGTTTATCAAGTTGGTCAAGTGACTGGCACTTCAGGAAGACAATAAATGGGCCCAAAGATGTTAATTGGTGAGTAGATGCCTTTAATATGAGGAACTAATGATCATCCTGGCTGGGAATTTGTTAGTGTTCAGCCACATGACACGGTAAGAGAACTGGGAGGATCTGGAAAGTGTTGGGACTGGCAGGACAGAGGAGGTTTTTTTGCATGGGAAAGTGCCTCCAGAGCCAAGAAAGGATCATGATCCTAGGAACTTGCTCGATACTTGCCCAACCTGATGTGAGAGTCCCCCTTTGCCAAGGCAGGCACCTCTGGCGCCACCCTGTCCCGCAGCAGCTGGAGCAGAGAGGAGGAGGAGGAGGAGGAGGAGAAGGCGAGGAGCAGCAGCCTGTTACTGCCTGCCTTGGGGAGGCAGCCAGCGTTTGCTCTTCCTCCAGCAGCGGTGTGGGTAGAAGTCCCTCCTCCGCAGCATAGCTTCCTTCTCCTCACTCCTTACACAAGGCATTGCCCCCTCCACCCCATAACATGGGCTTTCGGGTACCCCTTTGCCATCCCTGTGTCATTATCCATTTTTTCCTTCCTTCCCGCTGCCTCGTTCGCTCTACGGACTCTGACCCCAGCAAACTCGCCAACCAGCCCAGGAAACTCGCGTGGCTATGCACGCCCAGGAATTGCTGCTGTGTGGTTGGACTCTGCCTGCCTGGGAATTGTGCGTGGATAATGTATTGGAAGTGCTCCTGGCAGGCAAGCTATTCTGGTGCTCCATATAATCCCTGGGAGACACTGAACAGCTGAACCTGCTGAGAGCAATTAAAAGCCATTAATAACTCCACCAACTTAGAGAGTTATACTGGTCTTTGTAGCTTCAGTATACCCCCACAGCAAAGCACTGTCAGCTTTGTAAGCCTTCAGCATCGAGGCAAGGGAGGCTTGATGCCAGAAACGTTCCCAGATCACAGGGCAGCTGCCTGCAACCATCCAGGTTGTTCTGCCTCGTGATTTAGTCTGCTAGATGTGCAGCTCCAGCAAATAGCAGTTTCTGTTCTGTAAATAGGATATTGCTGAGCACTGAGATGCTCTCTTGTTATGGGTGAGAGAAATCTGTCCTTTAAATGGACACCGTTGTCCACTAGGCCGTAAATCAGGTTGCCCAAAGCCCTGTGCCAGCCTTTTTGCTCACCAGCCCTTGCTGAACCTCTAGCCTGGCTCCCACAGAAGCTGCACAGAAAGTGGTACCTGGTTAAAATCCGGGGGCAGGTATTACTTCCCTACTTCACCTGTTTCAAGTAACCTGAAACAACTCAGATACTGTTTTCTGTTTCCTCCAGTTGCACTCCACTGTTGTACTACAGCTGCCTGTGTGCAGGTTAAGTGGTTTATTCCTGCAGCATGGATGCCAGAGAAAATTGAGTCTTCATGGGCTGTAGATGAGAGATTTCCCACCTGCTAAGACAACATTGATTGTGGCCCTGGCAAGGTGCCCTTTCCTCACGAAACAGAGGTGTTCCTGACTTGGTGTCCTTCTCTGGCCTAATGCATGGAAGTTGCTGATTCGGCTAACTTTGAGCAGAGCCTAGGAGCAGTGCGGAGCAGTGCCAGTCCCTATTTATGCACCCACAAAATTCGGGGGTGGAGGTGTGAAAAATGGTACAACTAGGGGACCATGTGTCTGCCACAGCCTTGGTAACCTGGAGACTGACACGTCTCATGAGATGGAGTGGCCGTACTCCTCCAGTGGAGAGCATAGGCTGTGTTTAGGGTGAGCTTCCCGATGCTCACTGCCTTGTAATCCACCACAGTCTCATTAGTTGCCTTCCCTCAGCAATTTCAGGGATGAAAGGACCTGTGTCATTGAGCAATCCCATACAGTGTTTGACTCCTGTTTGGCCACAGGCAACTCTGAATGCCCTTGAGCCAATGTTGCTGGAAATCTACCTGTTGGTGCAGGTTTTTGAGCTGCTTTCTTCTTGGTTATCTGTTCGGGCAGCCTGATGTTAAGGATGCTCAAGCGGACTCTCTACAAAAGTGGTCTTCCGCATCCCAAAGGTCACTTGTCACTTGCTGATGGCCTGGCAGCAGCAGCACAGTCTTTCCTACCAGAGCACACTTGTTCCTCAGGTCAAGCCAGGGATGGAAGTGGCTGGTCATTGCAAATAGCACATGGTCCTGGCTAGCAAATCTTTTAAGTGGCAGGACCTGAGGCTGACCCCCGGTGCTGCTTGCTGACGCAGTACAAAACTCTGCCATTACTACTTGTAGGTGTGACGTAAGCTTTCCAGAACAGCGTCTCCAGCAATGGGACACAAACAGCAGCAGGAAAATCTGTCTCATCTCTGTTAGTGACTTAGGAAGAAACACAACTCCCTGGAAAAGGAGCCTGTGAGTTACTTTGGGACAACTTCTGGCAGCAAACCTCTAAGCTCAGCAACGGGGAAGCATCCTATTCACTATCCACATTTCCTCCTCCTGCCCTGGCAATGTTCTGCAATGCAGAAGAGTAAGGCATCTGCAAAGGATCATCCTTATCCGCTCCTTGTATCTTGAACTTGGATGCTGTGCCAGGTGCAATAAGTAAATTAGACATCCCTAGTAAGTCATCTGTCTAGGGCTTTCATTCTCTCATCTCCTGGACTGTTGTTCTCTAGGCTGAAAATAGATCTAGAAGTAGGAGGCTTCTGCCTTGTGTTCCCATTATGCTGGCTGGAGTGAATTGACACCAGATTTTTTCTTTCATTTCATAATATTCATGTCAAATGTTCTCTTTCCTTTTTCCTTTCTATTGCAACTACCAGGGGCTCCACTGCCTGTCAGTTCCTTGTACAAACGGAGTGTGAGTTGTGCATCCCTGCCACCATCCATCCCACCAAGACCAGTTACTACCCTGTCCTTTAACACACAGCTGGGTGATACCTAGAGGCCTCGGTGCTGGGCATGGTAAGAGGAAAAAATGCAACTGGATAGAAAGAAGTGCAGCTGAAATTGCTTTCCAGCAGACCTCACTTCCGCTGTTGCCCGAGACTCCTGTCTGTCTGTCTGTCTGTCTCAGTAGAAGGGAAGGAGTGGGAGGTTCCACATCAGAGTTGCTCCGTAGCTCTGCAAACCCAACGTAAGCTGGTGCTGCAAAAAACTCAGTTATTTTCACATTGGTCTGATGCTCAGCAACAGGAATGCTTTCACCACAAGAGAGGAGGCTGTGCCAGGCAGGGGCAAACAGCTGGAGGTTGGAAAGTGGGATGAGATGGGGTGTCATTCTGGCCGATGTGAGCTTACTCACAGAAATATGGGTTGATAAGTGGCAGCTGGCTGGGAAAAGAGTGTGAAGTCCTGTCCCTTCACACATTCAAAACTTGCGTTCCTCCAAGTTGTTGAACAAGCCCCCTTCCCAATAGCTGAAAAGCCAGATTTATAACCACAGACAATTTTTGCCCTTCTTCGGGCGTCAGCTTTTTTCACTGGCTGTTGTCGACACTGCAGGGCCCCTAACTACTGCTGGCACCCTGGGTGCAGCCAGCTACTCTGCAGCTGCAGCTCTCTGCTCTGGAGCTGTTTCTCATCACAGCTCATCCCTACTTCCCCCCACAGCTCCAGTTGGCAGCGGCTCAGTCACGCAAGCGTCTCTGCTTGGGAGAGCCTGGTTGCTGGTGACCAAAGGCTGTGTCCTGGAGAGCAAACGGCGCACAATGTGGCTGACAGCCCTACAGTCTGCATCCAAGTCACAGCTCCCTTTTGTGCGTGCTTAATCAGCTCCTTCTGTGCCGGGCTGCGCCACACTGTTGCTTGGCATCTTCTGTCATGCTTCCAGTTGCTCTTAGCGGGACCATGCCCTCCATCTATGCGCTATAGTTTCAATGCTATAGATGTATGTTTTCCAGCCTGCACATCATCCTCCCTTCAATAGTTGTCTTACACAGTTCTTTATCCTCCCTTGATGAACGCCAGACACCCTGCTTGCTGCTTTACTCACTACTCCATTGGCTGCACCGCCACAGGAATCATATTTTCTTTTATCCAGGCCCGTAGCAAATTTTCTTGCCTATCCAAGTCAAAGTGAAGGAGGACCCAATCTCTTCAGGCACTGCTGTAAAACCCTTAGCAGCAGTTTCAGGTACCTAAATCTCTATGAATCAGTCTTGAAGTCTGGACCAGCGGGATGGGGAAAAGGGCCAGACTGGCTCTTGCGAGCCATCCGCAACCCCTTCCAAGGGGTGCAGCAGTCCCAAAGCCATGTGCGGTGCCCGTTTCCAGACCTATGTGGAGGGCAGTTATTGATGCGGGCTGGGTGAGCAGCCAGATTTCACAGCACAGCCGGGCAGTGCCCCTTCTCTGCAGCTGCACAGGCCTGGCCAGGCAGGGGGAAGGAGAGCACCTGGGACTGTGGTTGCATGATGCTGGGAAGCTGCACGTACGCAGCCTTGCTGTTGTAATGGCAGCCCTCACCTTCATCCCAGCTCATCCGCTGTGCCCGGCTGGTTTGGCCCGAGGGATGATGTTTCAACAGGAGGAGGCCACAGACACTCAGCTGGAGCGGGGCAGCCACCACACCAGAGAGGCTGCCACCATGGCATGCTCAGGCAGCCCAGCCCCGGGAGAGCCAGGGCTGCAGTCAGATGGCCCGCAGGCACAGCTGGTAGCAAAGTTGGGCTTGCACCCTGGTGCAATGCAGAGAGGGATCTCTCTGCTCCTCTGCAGGCAGAGCTGAAACACACCGGCTGGGCAAAGGCGTGCTGGGGAGCTGGGGCCTGTCGGTGCTTGTCCTGGTTGCAGATGGAGGAGGCCAGGGACTTGGTCCACCTGCAGCTGGTGCGGCATTGAGGTGCTACCAGCGGTGGGAGCCTGGGGAGCCACCTTCACGAGGTGCCAGGGCAAGGCAGGCCTTCCTCCAGGCACTCAGTTTTGCTGTGACAACAGTCGGTGTGCCAGCACTCTGCAAAACATCCACTCAAAACCACTCTGGGGGGTGATGCAGGGACCCAGAGCTGGGGAGGGTGCTGTGGCTACCGAAAAGGAGTGGTTGGTGTTGGCGTGCCCTGAGCATCCTCCTCCCTCAGCTCGGTGAAGGCAAGAGCAGTGCAGTATGGTACATCCCCCAGGAAGAGATGCCTTGAGAGGTCTCAGGATCCCCATTCTCATCCCCAAGGCACTGCTTGCTCAGCTACCATCTTCCTTCCCTCTGGCCAGGCCAGCTCTGCCTCTGCCTCTTGTGCCACACACCTAAGCTCATGTTCCCATCAGCTCTGCTGGTGCTACTGAGGTTTGGTCCATGGTTTTACAGCATTGGGTGATTCTCCTTAGTGGAAGTCATGGTGTTCCCAGAAATGTGTGCATACAACCCAGAAGGCTAAAAGACATTGCATTAAAAAATAAAGTAAGAAAGAAAAGCAGTGAATTTCATGTTTCAGCCTCTTGGAGGGACCAAAGAGTAACTTGTCTTCAGAAACACCCCCAGAAAGTAAAAAAAAAAAAAAAAAAAAAGATAAGCTTGGCTGTGAACCATAGTGCTTGTCCAGCTTTCTGCCTTCCCTTGGGATTCATCCTTCCCTGCCCACTGCAGGTACCTGCACCCTGGCGTGGTGCTGGGGCTCTGTGGGGCTGGGCTGAGACACCCTTCCCTGGGCACTCAGGACAGAGGGAGGCCCTGCAAACACACAGGGGTGTTATTCTGCCTTGGGCAGACCTGTGTTGGGCCAAAAAAATGAAAAAGCAAACCTTTCTGAGCCGTTTGTGAGTCTCCCCTGAAAAGGGTGAGCACATGCCAGCAAACCAGGCCACCCCTTCTCTGGCAGCTCTCGCCCCTGCCCAGAGAGTGCTGCTGGCACGCTGCTTGCTGAGAGCCTGCCTTTCTCGGAAAGCATCCCGTTTCCCCACAGGGAGTATCGCTCTGAGCCAGCGGCCACCCTCCTGCCTGCAAGAGGGACAGCTGGCTCATGGCACAGCCGGGCATCCTCACCCACTTCTGCTTCTGGGAATAGCAGTGCAGAGCCCAGCGTCTCGGTTTCACTCTGAGGAGTAAAACTGTCTGTCCCCCAAGTAAGCTGAGACGCAGCCACGTACTGGGCATAGCCTGACCTTTCTGCAGCGGGAGAGTGCTGGTTTTCCAAGGGAGAAATGACAGCTCAGCGGGGAGTGGGTCAGCATCCAAGGCCAGTCCTCGAGAGTGTCCCCCAGGCAGCTGCAGCTCACCAGCTTTGATCAGTCATGCTCTTAGGTTTCCTGCTTTCAAGAAGGCTGAGCCCGGCATTTTTGAGGCTGGCCTGACCCAAACCGCAGCAACCCTGTGATCCCCAAGGGTGGGTATGTGTGCGGAGAGGTTAGGTTTCCTCTGGCAGGGATGCTCCAGCTGGCCCAGTGCCCTAGGCTTCACCGCAGAGCTCTAGAGACACACTTTGGGACTACCCTTGCTCGACTGGGGGCTTATTATTAGGTTGGAAGGAGAAGGCCTTGGCTCTGGGGACAAGGTTTTACTCCCATTTCCATGGACCTTTTTCTCCAGGGCTGAATGGCACCTCCCTTCGTCCCCCATTCCTATGTCCCAAAGCAGGGGGTGTGATGGCTTCTCAGCATTAGACATCGCTTTTTGGGGAGATACAGTCTTTCTGCAAGCCATCTCCTTCACATGACAGCTAGCAGCTTTACACGTGGAGTAGTCTTCATCCCAAATCCCCTTATGTGCCCAACAGGCCTGAGGAGCTATGGCAGCAGATGGTCAGAAACACCTGACAGCTGCCCCTCCAGCATCCCACCGCCCCATGCAGCTGGATCCAGTCTAACCAAGTGATTGCAGCAACCTGGCCTGCCTCTTCCCCTGGCCAGGTGTTTGACAACCCTGAAGTCACCTGTCCAGCCCCATCGCATTGAGTGAACCGGTCCCAGCACAGATCCTGACCTTGGTCAGGCCACAATACATGCAGGGCCCAGGAACAACAGGTTGGCTGTTCTCAAAAGACAGAGTTGCTCCAAAGCAAGAAAGGCTGCTGTTGGTTGATCCCCTCTTGTGTCTTTGCAAATTCTTTAACAGCTTGCGGTACCTAAAGATCCTCTCAGTCCAGGCTCAGCTCACAGGGCTTCCCTGGCTGGTCTTGAGAACTTGAGGAGGTGTTTTTCAGGAAGCCTCAGCCTGATGGACATTGCACAATGCAAAAAGAGATGAAGGTTGGTGTTCGGTGAGACCAGATCCCTGTAGCACAGCACCCTGCTCTGCCAGAGGGCTGCCCCAGACATCTGGGGATGAACATCATCAGTCCTGGGCTCTCTGCTCCTTTCTCTCTGATTCAGCCTCAGGGCTGTGCTTGGAGGATCTGAGCAGCAAAGACAGACGCACTGGCCTCGGTGGTGCTCCTTGGAGGGTCCTGCCTGGGCCCAGGGATGTCAACCTGCTCGCTTGCCCTGAGGGGTCCCTGCAGGCAATCAGTAATCCCAAGGCAGAGGGACAGGGAACAGCTAGCCCAGGACATGTAACTAGGTGGCCTGGTGCCAGAGTGGGGGGCTCAGCCCCATTGCCCAGCAAGAGATAGTGTTGGCAGTGGTGTGACAGGCTCCCAGCACAGCCAGACAGCAGGAGGAGATGGGAGCACAGCAGCAGCAGCAGATGTCCTGCATGAGCCCCCATCTCCTCCCCAACCCACCAGCCACATCACAAGGGTGCTGCATGGTTCAGTCTACGTGGAAGTTGTAACAAAGCTCAGTAGATGGTGTTTTGGCCAGAAAGATTTCTGGGAGGTGCCAGGTGCCGTCTGTGGTTTCCCTGCCCTGCACAGGGTCCGTGCAGGGCTGGGGGAAGGAAGAGAGTGCATAGTGATGAAGCAATGGAGAGTTTGAAGGAAGCCCAACTGAGACACACTGAGAAATGAAGCAAGTAATAAAATCCCGGAGAAAAACAGTGCTCTGCACCCAGCTGAGCCCACTCCTGGAGCTGCCAAAAAGTCATCCTTGGCTCAGAGGCAGGCAGTCGTAAACGCAGGTAGACACTTCACGGGGAGGAAAGGTTTTACCTCTCAAGCAAGTCCCAGCCTACCTTCGCCCACCAGCTGGGAGTGTTGAGCACCGTGGGGAGGCGAGGCGGGCAGTCCTCCGGCTGCAGCCTTCAGCACAGCAGAAGGAGGAGGAGGAGGAGGAGAGGGGAGCAGCAGCTCTGGTTTCTCTGTGGCATCCAAGCTTGGCCATTTGGAGAGGGGACCATCCCCTAGGGAAGGTGGGGTGAGTGCCTGGGCCAAGTGGGGTAACCACTTACCATTGGTGGGGAACCAGCTAGGGAAGGCTGAGTGCCCTCACAGGTTTTGGCAGCCTGGCCAGCAGGCTCCTTGTGTTTTTCGGCACCCTTCATGGACTCAAACCTTCATGGCTGGAGAAGTGGTCCTGTCCACTTGTAGGGCTGGTCCCCCAGACACCCTGCCCCACCAGCCCAAATGGGTTCTTCTCCCAGTGCCTCCCATGCTACTCAATCCCAATCACGGGCACAGGTCCGCCTCAACTTGCTCAGCAGGTAAAACCTTCCCTGCCCACGAAGCCGAGCTCACACCCCGAGGGCAGCTGAATAAAGCACCACATGGGGGAAGGCCCTGTTCTGCTCTCTGCTGTTTTTCCTTCCCTTTCCCCCAAATAAACAGGCCACCACAAAGAGAGACAAACATCTTTGTTTCCAAAGTGGGAAGGGCTGTCAGAATGGCATGTCTCCCTGCGTCTCGTTAGGGGTTAGCTAAGTCCCCGAGGGCCACAAGGAGCCCTGCCACACAGCACAAGTCCTTGCTGACAGTGCTATTGTTATAAAGGGGTGCATTTTGGGGGGGGCTGGGGCTTTTGCCTCCTGCTTGTTTCTCTCCAGGAAAGTCATGGCTGATGCCTGCTTGCCCAGGGAAACTTCCCTCCCCTGATGGCTCTTACCCATATAGCTTAGCACTCACTAAGGGGTGTGCAGGGAGGCCCCCGTTTCTGGACCTCTCCATGTGCCCCTGGGCTGGCAGGCACCCCACAGGGTGCCAAATCTGAGCCCAGAAGAAGTGGCCTTCTCTGGGGCCTGCCCAGCACTGAGCTCACACTGCTCTAACCCAACATCTGCACCCAGCAGTGCCCCTTGAGTTGTTCCTTCCAGGAGCTCGCGGGTGGCAGAGCCAGTGAAACAAGCCCAGGATGCTCACCCTGCCTGGGTTGGGGGATGCCTCGCCCAGAGCTTGGCTTAGGGCTGGGTCCTGCAAAGGGCCTGTCCCCCTCGGGGTGAGTTTACACAACAGCAGACCCTGTAGGGACATTGCTTTCCCGCTAAGGTTACCTCCTCATCATGGGCTTGACCTGGGGACTTCTCTCATCTCCCCATCTTCCCTTTGAATGGGAGGAGGTGCATTGTATTACACCTTGAACCTGCCTGATTAAATTTAGCCAGTGCAGAGGCCAGGAGAACCTCCCTGGGTTTACCTGTTTGCTTTGGTGGGAATGGAAATGACACATCCCATCTGTCGCCCGTTTCTGGAGCAAATGCCTGAGGGCCTGGAGGCCGGTACCTCTCAGATGTCCAGCGTTTTTGAAGCTAATCCACCCTGCACAAGAAAACTCTTAGACTGTAGGACTTAAGGCCGTGGACCTCCGGGGCGAGGGTGAACAGGTGTGAACAAGCCCTCTGGAGCCAGGGGCGCAGGGGACACCATGTGAACCATGTCAGTGTGATCTCTGAAACATTGTCACCAGCCTGGGGTCTGGGGCTTGGAGGGGAAGTCAGGCGGGTTTAGTAACCCTGTTGGGTAACTGTCATCAGTAGCTGGAGCCAAGGGGAAGTGATAAATGCCTCTCTGTACAGGAGGGAGCTTTGCAGGGGTCCCACTTCTGCTCCTCGATGCTTCTGTCTTATCATGCCCATGGGGATGTGCCCAGCGTCTTCCTCTGTCCTCAGGCAGTGCCTTCTGGGCTGCACTCCCTTGCAGCCATTTACTTTGCTTTTGCCAAGAGAGAAGCTAAATGCATTAATGCCTTTCCCAGCTCTGGGGGAGTCTCAGGGATCAGCATCCTAGGGTGTAAAGGCTGAGCCTCCCACTGGTGCAACGGCCCTTGGCCTCACAGTGTAGCTGGTGAACCTGCTGTGGGCTGAACAGACAGCACTGACCTGCCCCATGATGCATGCCCCACAGACTGGCTACCTATGGGGTATATAGGGTACACCCAAAAATACCTGGCTGGCTGATGGACTCTCCCTTACCTTCTATGTTGGGAGAGAAGAGCAGGCTTCATGCTCACGCGAGCAGCACTTGCCACCAAATCACTGGCGCACAGATGCTGCAAGTGAATGTCCATCCCTCTTCCCCCAGGTTCCTGCTATGAAGAGGCTAAGCAGAAGCTGATACTGTGTCTAACCAACCCCTTGCCCCATCTGTGACCCTACTCCCCACCGAAACGTCTCTCAACCAGCAGCGCATGAGCCAACAATGCTTCGTAAAATCCTCAAAGCTGTCCCACAGAAAAGCCCCCCACCCGTGCACATGGCCAGGCAGTCAGTTGGCATGTCGAGATCTGCGACCCCAGCCAAAGTCAGGAGTTTGTCAGTGCTCAGCCTCAGTGTCCATCATAACGAGAGCAAGACTACGACCCCATAGAACAATGCCATGTTGTTTACTTGGGTGCTAAGAGCATCAGCACGCTTCGCTCCTTTTTCCCAAACCACCCAGTTCTGCTGGGATGTGAGCTAGTCATTGGCTTTCTTCCAGAAAAATGAGATGGTCCTTTGTTTAGGAAAGGCTGAGGAGCCCAACCCTGGAGCAGAAGGCGGAAGAGAGGGAGAGTATGTCTGTGCTGCCCGTGCTGGGGGAGTGAGCTCTTGCTCCTGATGAAATGGCCTGTATTACCACCCCACCAGGTGCTGTTGTGAACCTACTCCATCTCCGCATCTGGAGGAAGGAACTGAGGAGATCCCAAGTGTGGACCCTATCTTTTGCCATAAGGTATGGACAGTTGACATCTGGACTGCGCTGAGCGCCCGAGGCCAGCTCTTCCTGAGCACTGCAGGCAGGCAAAGCCCAGCTTTGGCATCAGTGGGGTGCTTCGGTGCCTGCTCTCTGCCCAGGGAGCAGAGCAAACTGGAGAAGCCAGAGGTGAGGAAGAGCGAGCTCTTGTGTGGGACATGGTGACGGATGGGTGTGCTTGCTGGCAGGGGTAGAGATGGCTCTGCAAAGGGCTTCCTCCAAGAGATCCACTTACAAAAACTCCCGAAAGAGTGACACAGCCTCACCACAGCAGTGATGTGCATGTACCCACCAGTCCTGGAGGGTGCCTGTGCCCCTTTGCAAGAAGGTGGGAACCAACAGCGTTGCAGGGGATGATGCATCCCAGTGCCTTCCACTGCCTCCAAACCGCGATAGCATCGGAGAGCAGCGCCCTGCGCTTTCTCTCCCCAAATAGTATGAGCCTCAGGGAAGGGAGAGTGCCAAGCCCTGCCAAAACACCCTTCCATTTCAGCAGCTGATCCCTGCAGATAACAGACAGCTTACTAGCAAGACGGTAATTGTTCCAGCTGGCTGTAGGGTGGCAGGCAGAAGCTGCCTAACAGGGCTCAGTACCACCTAACTGTTTGGGGCACCAAGTGAGGGGATGGCACATGCAGCTGAAAGCCCCAAGGGAGTTTTGGGGGGTCCCCAGTCAAGAAGTGGAGGGGAGTCCCGGGCTGCGCTGGCTTTGGGGCCAGGAGGATGTGTCCCCCTTGGGGAATGATGAGCTATACCACCTGCAGGACCCCAAGGGAGAGCAGGAGCCTGTCCGCCCAAGGCAATCCTCTTCTCTCCAGCTCCTGCTGCCTGGAGGGGCCCCGTTGCCCCTCGGAAAGGCCAAGCTGGCCTTTTGCCTGCCTTGGCTTCAGCTCGGCTGTGCTGATGCCTTGTGGTCCCATGTGCTTTGGAGGCTCTCCAAGCACGAGATGTGCCCCTAACACTGACTCGCGGGCTGGCTGCAGATGAACGCGTTCGCCGAAGCAGATGCAATGGCCCATGCAGGGTAAATATCTGTGAGAAAAACCTGATGTGCTCCAGGCTCCCTGCCCGCCTCACCTCCCGAGCAGCTCTGATGCCGTTTCTGCCATGTGTGGAGACTAATATCACATCCCACACCCTAGGTACCACTTTGCATGTACAAAAAAAAAGGTGTTTTCAGGCTTCTTTGTCATTCCTGCCGGCAGAGCCTATTCAAGGCAACCCTTTTCTTCAGGATTATCATTCCAGACTGGTTTTTACACACATCACTCACTGAAAAATGGCATGCAGCTGAGTTTCAGTCTCAAGAGTGCTGCAGGAGAACGTGCCTGTATTCCATGAACATACTTCTCCTGAGCACTGTTTCTTGGAAGAGCTGAAACCAGCATCTGGATTGCTGTAACATGTTCAAACATGGCATCTACTTACAGTTTGCATATTAAGTACAGCAAACAAACCTCTGCCCAGCGCGTCTCAAAAGTCGCTTTAACAGACAACCTGAGACAGGGAGTATGCCTCAGCGGGTTGTTTCTAGGCTTGAAATAGGCTCAATAAATGGCAGGTTTCTAAGGCACTGCAAGGACACCAATTTGGGCATTACGGCAGTGCAGAGCCGGTGGCCACAATCAGTTGATAGCCTGCAGCTCTCCTGCTCCGGCACATCAGTGCCAAAACATCTAACCCTCCCGCACGGAGCTGCATTTCCTTGCCCTTGAACTCCCAGCACTAACCAGCAGCCCAGGAATATTCCTTAGCATCATGTTTTAGCACAATATTCCCTTTCTCTCCTGCAGTGGTAGCACTGGGCTTATGTTGCAAGCCTTCTGGAAGTCATTAGCCAACATCCAGAAAAGCGGTGGCAATGTTTTCCCCTCTATAGTCAGCATTTGCTGAGCTTGTGGCTCTGCTTTCGAAACATGTCATTTCTTAAAGGTTAGGTTTGAAGCCTTGCCTGCAGTGCCTGCACAGCCTGAACAACGCATGCTGCACCCCAACTCATTTTCACTTCTACCTTTTCCTTTCCTTCTATTTCTTCAACTGGATTTATTTAAAGAAAATTGGAAATTCATGCCACCAGTCAGAAGTTGATTTCCCATTTTCTTTAAATGAGAAAAATATTATCAGTTTCAAACTGTGTGGCAGAGTTGTACGAGGTTCCTAATTGTACTTTGCCTACAGGAGAACTTGAGCCTTACTCCATTCACCTTCCAGCTCTCCCCGGTCTGCTGTCCCCCTCTGGCTCAGCAGCAATTGCCTGACCTGCTTCAAGGCTTTTCTTAACCTGCATTTGCAGCTCTTGGAAATCCTCTACGTGCAGCAACCACCCGGTCTGGGCTGCGTCATTGTGAGCAATCTCTCTGTGTCAAAACCAAGAATGTGCTTTCCTAAAGCATCAGGCCACCCCTCCTTGATTTGCCTTTGCTGTGCTGCCCTGGGCCAAGTGCCCTTAACCTGAAATGCAAATGGCCTGAAGCCTTCCCAACCAGTCACCGCCTGGCTGGCATTAAAGATCTGCTAACTCCACTGCTCCAGCCTCACAGTCAGGATCCTTCATGTCCAAGTTAATCGAAGGCTTGGCGCTTTTTTGCTGTGTTGTCACTATTTCTAGCACCGTCAGGCAAGGAGTCCTCCCGCCTATCACCCAAGCTAACCCAGATCAGTGGGTGGCTAGAAGGGCACTTGAATGGCTTGGGCCATCCATCTCCGTGGACTGATCTGTGCTGCCCGTGGCCGTGACCTGGCACCCGGCTCCCTCCCTGCTCTCCCAGCCAGGGCGCTATGCCCGTCCCGCAGACGCAGAGATACCACCCCAGCTAGCAGACCAGAAGCACTCCCTTCCCTGCTGTGCCTGGGGAGGGTTTGCACCCCAGAGGTGAGATGGAGCCCAACGTGAGCAGCTGGAGGCGCAAGAGAGGAGGTAGGAAGCATGGATTTGAGGAGCTCCCGGGATGCACTTTGAGGTGTGTCTAACACATCCCAACATCATTAATGTGAGCAGGAGTCGTTCCCGCTTCCCCAAGCTGTAATTTCAGGCTCGCCCAGATAAATCACCCTGTCCAGGTACACTTTGATAACATTTGCAGGATTATCTTCACCACTGGGGAACATATTTCCATACTGCTTTAATGAAAGCAGAGATTCTGGAGTCAGCAGGAGCCGGAGCCTCACAGACAGCTCCTAATCCAGGAAATTGGATGTGGTTGGAAATGCTTCAGCAGGCAAAGCTTGGGAGATCCTGCTGTGGCTCATTCCTGATGTGAGGCTCTATGTCCGCGAGATAATAAATCTGAGTTTAGCGCACCTAATCCTGAATTTAAAATGCCACAACCCACATAACACAAAGTGGCTGAACAGGTACAAAGACACTCTCCCAGTGGAAAGATGTTGCAAATCATTGAAGGAGTAATTGCGGCCAAAACAGGCTTTTGCAGCTGGAGAGCAATGTATACAGGTGGACTTTGGTCATGTAGTCCATGGGCTTTTCACCCAGGCCCTTTCCCAATCCTCCAAGGTCATGACTCGCGATGCCCTGTCTATCGCTGCATCCCTCACAAGCAGATTTGGGAGCAGATCTTCCTCTTGTGCTTCGGACGCTTGCCTGACTGGGCTACTTCTCTGGCAGCTGCCAAACCACCTTGGTTAGAGCCACGCAACAGCTCAGCCCAGCAGTTCAACTCAACCCCACAGCGTGTGGTAGCTGGACTCCTGCCCTCAGCATGCAGGACCAGTCCGGGTATGCTGAGGCATACCAGTGCCTATCAGCTAGACCAGAAGGCAGGCTCTATATCAAAGCTACTCGCAATGATGAAACTCACCCTTAGCAATCATGTTTCCCTCTGCAACCTAAGCTAAATTACAGCTTGGAGGTTGGGAGGGGTGGGGATGTCCATGAGGAAAGCTGGGAGCTCAAGAAACCGTGCCATCTCAGCATGGAGAGATCAGCACGGGCTCTTTGGGTGTCAAGGTGAGCGCAGGAAGAAGGCTGAGGCCCTGGGAGAAAAGCTACAATGAAAATCATGGGCAGCCCTAGCAACAGATGGGGGTGTCTGGTCCCTTCTACAGGAATGATGTTTCACAGCCAGTGTCGGGGGATGAGCTCAGGCCGCAACGGCAGCAGCAGCTCTTTGAGGACTGTCTGGGATGGCTCACCATACAAGGGTAATTTGCACTTTCCAAGGAGGAGTGAGCAGACAGGGATATTGTGTAAGGAAAGGCTAGCGAGAGGGCAGCGAGTCGCTACCAGGAGCCAGGCTGTCTCTGAAGCGCAGGACACAGGAGAGGTGCCCAGGGTCAGGACCTGAGCGGGATGCCTAAGCCCTAGCATAGGACATGCTTAGTGGGGTCTTTGCTATGATTTCTGGCCTTGCACACATGTGCTGGCTGTGAATTTGGTCTGCCCTTGCCATGGCAGCTGGCTCTGCTGGCCCCATCCTGTCCGGGACACACGATCCCAGTTTGGAGAATACAGGTGCAGATGCAAACACCACCTGCCTCACCCTTATAACCTGACATGAGGCACTGCTGAATTATTATCCCACAGACATTACTCCCTTCTCCACACTTGCGCCTCCCTCTGGCCAAGAGTTTGGCATGGCCAAGGACACTGTTTGCAGCAACAGCATCAGGTCCACTCGCTCCCTTTGGCTTGGACAGAGAAGATCTTTTGCTTCCCAAGGTACGATGCAGATCAGTGTCTCTCCCTGTAATACAAAGTAAGGATTTGCAATGTGGTGCAGGAGAGCTCTCCTGGTGAGGAAGCCTGGCTGGAAGGGTGAAGAGCCCTATCCCACTGCTGAGTTCCCACACAGCGGGATAAGCCCGTGCCACCAAGGTCTGCTGTGATCTGTCTTCACCTTCCTCATCTCCATCCTTTGCACATCGGATGGGCTGATAACCTGCTGGCACATCCCCTAGCTGACTGACCCGCCACACACTGATAAGGAATGAGGTGACGGGAGGTGAGGATTGCCAGCTCTAACCAGCCTGGCTCTGCCCTTCTCAACCCATAGTGGCTCTTCCTACACCACGTTGCTCCTGAAAATAATGGGCAAGCACCTCTGCATCTTCAGTGTGGTGGAGCAGGTGTCAGTGCAGCTAGGGATACCATCCCTGTCTGGTGTGCCATCATGGTGAGCAGGGACCTTCCCTCCCCTGAATTCAGCCACACCTTGTGAGGACGCTGATCCTGGAGCTTTAGATTTTGTCACCTCATCATGGTGGCTCCAATCCAGAGGTAGGAAGGGAGACATGGCATTGTACTGATGGAGGTAGCCCGTGGTCTACAGGCAATGGGACACCCCATGGGCCCCTTGCCTGAGGTATTAGCCTGTTGTGCTAATGCCATTTATGAAAGCCAGCGGAGACACCTGGACTTCCAACAGACAAGCATGGGCTGCCCAAGGTAGACTCAAGTCTGAAGGCTGAGTTTCCTTGATGTGAATAGCCCTTCCAGTGTCTCCTCTGGGATGGTATCCCTTCCCTCGTTATCACCTGTTATCCATGAGCTGGTCTCTAAATCACAGCAGCATTTGGAGGAAGGTCCCTGGACAGGTGTGACTCAAGGAGCTGGTGGCTGCTAAGGCTGGGTTACAGTGCCCAGCTGCCAGAAACGCTGCAGGAAACACAGAACCTACCCCATACCTTTTAAATGGCCTCCCCAATCTCCAGCTCTAAGTGAGCAAATAGCTACACATTTCCTTTCCCTGTCCACCATTTCTTGCAGGGGAACAATCCCTCCTAGTCCGACCCCTGCAATCTGCGAGACTGTGGCTCCAGCAGCAGCTCATCTCCTTGGAGAGATGTCTGAGGTCCTTTGCAGGGGTTTGGTCTCACAAAATCTTGCAGTTGAAAGGAATTTATTTAATTACACACACATCCTAAGCAGAGGGAAGCTGGGTCTAGTTACTTTTTCTCCTGCTGGTATGGAGCACTCCTCCTCGTCCCACACCACATGGAAGGGATCAGGCTCAAGGGCTCAACCCTGAGGCAGGTTTCCAGAGGGGGAAAGAGGGAGCGGGCATGTCAGAGCAGAGAAGCCCACTTTGGCCTTTACTCCAGCTCCCTTGTGTCGCGGGGTGATCAGTGACCTGGCCGAAGGCTGGAGCCTTTCCAGGCCCTCCCCAGCTCCAGCAGGCAGGAGGGCGTCCCTGCTACCTCTGCTGGCATTGATGGCACCAACTGGAAACACCCAGGAGTGACAGCTTCTGGGCTTGTGCTTTATGGGGGTAAGAAGTATGGGGACTATCACGTCCTCAGGAGATGGGGAACTGATGGGCCTCATAGAAAGGGAAGAAGAAAGTGTTTCAGTGAGTTTCAGTTCTGGGCCTCTTAAGAAAATCACAGAGCGTCTTGTGATTTAGAGACAAATATGCAAGACAAGGAAAGCTTTAAGCCACAGGCTTGGCCCACTGCCTGAATTTTTTCCCTCCTCTTTCAGTGTAATTACAGTTGAGCCATGTAGTAATTGGGTAACTTTTTCCAAGGAATCCTTTCACCCGGAGTGAATCATACTTGCCAGAAAAAGAACATGGAGGCAGATAAAAGACATATAAATCCTATGGCTTATTGTGATAGAGCATTTTTCCCCCATCCCCTTGTTCCTCAGCCCCCCCGGTGTGCTCAGGGTAGGTGCAAGAGCCAGGCACTGAGCTTTCCTGGATAATTCCTCCCACCCCTCCAAGACAGCTTCCTCCTGGCTTGCTGTGCCCTACAGCCAAGACGAACTGTGTGGTTTTGAGAGTGTCTAGGGGTTCTGCAGAATAAGGACTATTTTCCCTCCTTTAGTTCCTGTACCTACAAGAGTAGGTAGTAAGGGCTGGGTCAGCAGCTGGGCAGCCTTTGGGGTCAGCAAAGCTTGATAGTGCAGCTGGGTGACCCCAGATCCAGCTTCAGTCCTCTGCTCCTGGGGTTTCACCTGGACCACAAAGAATTTCTGAGGTACTGTGTGCACTCAGTGATATTTCTTCTGCTCCTGATTTAGCCAGAGCTGAAGAGCCCAGCCCTCTTCCCAGACCCTTCCCGCCAAGTCTCAATCCATCTGACCATTTTTCATGTGGGATAAAAGCCTTGGATAGTAAAACACACATTGTAAAACTATTTTCCATTGGCTTCATGGCCACACACAGCTGGATCTCCTCCCGGAGCAGCCAGCAGCCTGCTTGGAAGGGTTGGGTTTAGCATCCTGGAGATGAGCCTGAGTGAGGGTGGGAGGAGGCAGCTCTGCCTGACAGGCCCTCCCTCCCCCCAAAACCAACCCCTCCCACCCTTTCCTCGGTCAGATTGGCGGGTGGGGTGGAGAAGGGCTGGGACAACTCAGCTCTCCATCTATTTAAAGGCAAGGGTGGGGCCCCTGCAGCTACTTGCCTGGGACTATTGCACCTTAGTAGAGAGGAGCATTAGCCTGCAGAGCAGCACCATGTCTTGCGTGAGTAGAAAAAGGGATGGGGCAGCCAGTGCGTGGCTTCGGGCGCAGCTTTGCTGGAGGTGGTGTTTCATGGAGTGGGACTGCGGGGAATGTGTTGGCTTGGTGTGAGGGTGCTCGCACTATCCTCCTGCATCTGCTTGTCAGCCCCTGTGTCAGAGGGTCTGCTAGAGCTGGGTGCTTGCTGCTGGGGAGGAAGGATCCCTGCTGCATCCATTACAGAGGGGTGGCTGCTATTTCTTGTTCTGGCAGGAGTGTTGTTTTTTTCCCTGCAAGATCCCTTGGTGGGGGGTGGGGGGGTGGTCCTTGCAGGGTTGGCTCCTGAGCTGGGGTAACCTGTTTTACAGCAGCTCTGCTCTGGGGAAGCAGCTGCAGTAACATTTATTGCTCTCTGAGCACTTCTGGGCAGCCTTGCTGCTTGCTTCCTGGCTGAAGTTTTCATGAGTCACCGAATTGTTCTCTCTCTCTCTCTTTCTTGTAAAGAAATGTGCTATGCAGAAGTGTCCTTCTGTGAGTGTCAAGAACAGCCAGGGAGATGCTTGTCAGAAGAGCGATTGCACTTCTTTGATTTATCTTTCATTAGACTGAGGGTGATTAATCAAGGACTGTCCCAAGTGCAGGCTTATTTATTAAAGTGGGATGGGGGAAAGATTCTTAGTATTCTTGGGGCCTTGCCTCTGGTGTGATAGAAAATGAGTACATATGGGTTTACCAGGGTATTTCAGTTCTCCTAGAGAGAAGGTGGGGAAAGGTGTGTGCATGGAGCAGGAGAATGTTCTTGTAAATGCTGAACATACCAAAAAAAAAAAACCAAACCCAAAAAAACTACCAAGCCCTTGGGAGCTGGGGAGCAAAGTGTCCAAGCCCCTGGACCTAGGCAAGGCTTGAAGTTCAAATCCAAGCCGGGGAAGGGAGTGGAGGCTCCATCCCTGCACATCCAAGCTTGTGTGGGATGATGAGACCCACAAGGCACATGGGTGTGTTTGGGACAGGGTGGGTGTGATGGGAGCTTGCAGGTACTTACACTTCACTGCTGTGAAATACTGATATGTTGATGAGAGCAGCAGGAGAAAGGTTGGGAAATTGGGCACATGTCCCATGTGACTGGAGTAACTTCTCTGGGATGTCCCTGGTGCAATGCCCTAGGGGAAGGGAGCTTCCCTGTCTCTCCAGTGGTCCAAAGCAATGCACTGTCTTGCAAGGCAGCAGGAAGAGCTGCCAAGTCAGAGCAAGTGAGCCAGCAGGTACTGAGCTAAAATCTCTGCCTCCGTGTTCCCCAGGGACCAGTATGCACCAACTTGGGTCTCAAGCCTGGCCAGCGCCTCACTATCAAGGGGAAAGTTGCACCAAGTGCCAAGAGGTAAGTTGTGCTGTGCTGCCCAGGCATGGCCAAGGCACCATGCTGAGTTGTCTTCTGCTGGTGGGGGACAGAAGGAATCCCTCCCTTAAGTGTGAGAGGAGCAGCTTTGGAGGGGGTTAACACCAGCAGTGCTTCCCAGTGAGTCATTGCCTAATGCACATTGCAGACACATGCTACTGCCAAGGGGCTAAGACGAAGCAGATGTGAAGCTCCAGCTGCATTCACTGGCAGTGACCACATCCTTTCTAGTGCAGGGTAAAGGAAATGGAAGTCATGTCTATACTGAGATTTGGGTTGAGACCATCCCTACAGCTACATCCTCTCCCCTGTGCAAAGATGGCCCAGGAGCAGGGACACCATTACAGTGCCTTGCTTCACTGGGCAGGAGGAGTTTATAGCCCAAGCAGCTGGGAAGTCTTGGATGCTCTAAGCCACAGCTCCAGCTAATGGTGCAAATGGAAAGGCTGCATGTTGCAGCAGGGGGTCTCAGGCTGTTGAAGTTTGCTTTCACTCAGTGGAGGTGCCTGTCAGGTGCTAAGGGGGAAGGTGGTGATTGGGTGGGTGGGAGTTAGTAGAAATGTGCTTCTAACTCTGCAGGGATCAGGGTGGCTGGGGCTGCCAGGGAAGCCTCTGCAGTGATCCCCAGCCCTTGTGCAGGTCTGGCTGGTGGGGCCTCTTGGTGGGTAAGGTGGAGCCTGTAGCTGCTGTACCAGCACTAGCAGTGTTCCAGGAAACATGTCCCAGCTCTTCCCAGTGCCTTTGAAGATTGATAGTGTTGGAGTGAAGGCTCCTGGGCTTTCTCTTGCCAAATAATATGCCTCCTCTCTTCTCATCTGGGTAAAAGGCCTGGAGGCAAGGTGGACACTGGACTAGAAGCTGCTTCCTCCCACTGCCATTGCAGATGCTTTGGGATAGCTAATGACATGGTAATTATTTCAGCTGCCTGCAGGGTGGGGAGAAGGCAGTGGCTGTTAGGCAGGGTGCAGCACCAGCTAACTGTTTGGGGCTGAAAGGAAATCTGTGAAAAGCAACTGACTCCTTGGGAGCTGGTTTGGGTGCAGAATAACTCCCTGTTCAGGGCTAAGTGCTGAACCTTTCTCTTGTTAAAAGCTTTGTGGAAACTAAGCAGTTTCTCTCCCAGGGATGGCACTGTGGGGCCTGTCACCCCAGTAGAGGAGAGTACCCCTTACTGACACAGCACCATCTTTTTAGGGAAGCTGTGTGGTTTAGCAAAAGGTTTCTCTTTGGTTACCCTCAGCTGGGCTTGAAGACACAGATGTTCATGGTAATGAGCAACATGCTACCATAGTATTGATTAAAACAGTATTGATGTCTTTCTCTGCAGCTTTGTGATGAATCTGGGGAAGGATGCTTCCCACCTCGGGCTTCACTTCAACCCCCGTTTTGATGCTCATGGTGATGTGAACACCATCGTATGCAACTCAAAGAAGGTGGAAGAGTGGGGTGCAGAACACAGGGAGACTGTTTTCCCTTTCCAGAAGGGGGGCATAGTAGAGGTGAGGCCTGGGATGCACTCTGTACCTGCCCCAGTGAAGGGAGGGTGTTTGGCACAGGGCATCCAACTGCAGGGGCTGTCTCGGGACTAACTGTACAGGAGGTGGCTGGCTTCTCCTGCTTGGCCAGTGCCACCATTCAGGGCTCTGAGCAGCAATGGAGGGTGGGGATCAAATGTGCAAGCTCCAGCTAGCTCAAAGGGATGTTGCTATTGAACTGAGCAGGGAATAAGCATCTCTTGGGAGACCAGAATAACACTCCTGCTGTTGAAGAGCAGGTTATGCTGCTGAGTGTGTTCACCCTGCAAAGTGGAGGGTAGCACAGCAATGCAGTGGAGGGGAAAGGCTTGAGGGTATCTTTGTAGAAACTTTCTTTGACTTTTCCATTTGTCTTACAGATCACTTTTGGTGTCAACCAAAATGATGTGACAGTCCAGCTGCCAGGCCACCAGTTCACGTTCCCTAACCGGCTTGGGCTCTCTGTCTTTGACTACTTTGATACACAAGGGGACTTCACACTCCAGTCCCTCAGCTGGGAATAACTTCCTCTGATGCCTCCATCTCGAAGATACAGAAAGTGATCAATAAATAAGAGTTTTGGTCTACCCAGTCTAATCTGTTTCATGCTGCAAGACCACATGGGTTGGTCACCTTAATGGGGTGGGGGGGGGAGGAGGGTAGCCAACTTTTCTGGAGTACTGTATGTGGGTGGCATTGTGCCAACCTTGGCCCTTAAAGTTATGGATGGAGAGGAGGGTGAGGGGTGAAACCTGGGAAGACAGAAGGTGAAAAGCCCAAGGAGAGTCTCGGGAGGAAACACTGGGGCTAGATGTGACTAGAGGAGAGAGTGGAAGGGTCCCTTAGGCAAAGTTACCCACTCTTGGGGTCAAAGTGGGTTGATGAAATCTCTCTCTCTCTAAGCAAAGCATCCCTGGCTGGCCTCAGACAGCCTTGAGTTGCTGTGCTAGGTAAACCTAGTGGGACATGGAGTGAGGAGAAAGTCCTCAGTTGTGCTAGCTTTGGCCTGCACCCCTCTGTAGAGGCTGGTCCCACTCATGACACAGCTCTCCTATGTCTTCTTGGGACCTCTTGCTGCTGCATGGGGGCAGCAGTAGAAACAACCCACCAGTTGCTTTGCTGGGTGTGGTGGAGCATGCAGTGGGCTCCTCATCCAAATCATTTCTTTCAATAACTGCAGAAGCGTGAATACTGCTGGGACATAGCTTATGCAGCACAGGAGGGCAGTAACCTGGAGGGCTCTGGTTTTATTCTGCCCCATGTGCCTTGCCTGGTGCATCCAGAGCTGGGAGAGGTAGCAATGCCCAGCTGGGGTGTGAGATAGTAAGGATGTATCCACTATGCTTTTGTTAGCCCTTGACTCATATTAGCCCAAATGAGCCTGAGCACTTTTCAGTCTAAGCTGAGGCTAGCCTCTGAGGAGACTGAAGATGATGAGGCATGTTTGATGTAACAGCATAGTTCTCACTGGGCTGTGGGTTGCTACCCAAGGTGTCAGCCAGCAGCTGCCTCGGGGGCTCTGCCAGTCTAATGTTACTTCAGCAGCAACGACTATTGCTGTTGGGCAGGCTGTGCCTGGTGGGCATAGGAAAGGTGGGAGCTGCCCTTTCCACAGTGCACAGCAGTTACCAGGTAGGTCTGGGATGGAACGACCCAATATTTGGGTCCATGCTTCCAGGCTTGGCCATAAGCAACACGAAGTACAAACAAATTGATGTCCTACAAGGACTCCTTGCAGGCCTGGCTGGGCTGATTCCTCCCATTAAGCAGTTGCAGAGCAGCTGGAGCACAGGAACTTGCTCCTACAGCAGCAGCACCTCCTGTTCTTGCTCCATAATTCATGAGGCTCTGCCAGGTCCTGTGTCACAGGTACCCATGAAGAGGGAGGCTTGGCTGCTAGGAACTGGGGGGCTGAGGAGGAAGAGAAACGAGATGGAGACAAGGACTCCAGATGGGCTTTTGAGCTGGGAGGCAGGAACACTTAGGGTGCACAAGCAACTTGCAGCTCTGCAGTTGGATCTCTCTTGAAGCCCCATGTTGCCCAAAGCCAGTCTGCTCTGGATGATCACATCCTGCTCTTTAGGGTTACATCTGTAATAGTAAACACAACATCTAACATTGCCACTCTGTACATAGGCATGACTGGAGGACAGCGTAGCTTGGGGACTCTTCCCATGGCGTGATATGGATCAGACCATCCTTTCTGGGGATGAGAAGAGAGTTTAGCTGTATGGAAGTGAGCCACGCTAGGCTAGATGGCCTCAAGACAAGGGACCTGGCCCAGTTTATGCAGTGGTGTTGACACAGTCTGGCAGACTGGGGTACATTTGGTAGGCTGGAGAACTGGGGATTTCCTCAACCACAGCAGGGGCACGGTGCTGGTGAGGGCCCCCTCCATGAGCTGTGATGATGGACATATAGTGGAGCTCTCTCCTTGCAGCTTCCTCTGCTGGGCTGATCTTGAAAGCTGAGCAGATGTGCTGACCTCTCTGAGCTGTACTTCAGGGCAATTTCACAATGTCTCTTAACTGCACTTGGGAGTCTTTATTTAGAAAGACTCTTCAAAGATTTTTTTTGTGGAGGGCCAGGGAAGAAAGCTGAATGTGAGCTTCACCACAAGAGGATGAACCTTAGGTCTCCTGCTAGCTTGGCTGCTTCTTGAAGTGACTCACTGGTCCTGTGAAATCTGTGACTCACTGTTGTCCTGACTTTGTTATGGCTCGGCCCGTTGCTAGCGAGGAGGTGAGGGGTGGCAAGGGCTCCTTGGTGGTATAATTTAGATGTATCGAGGTTGATTGCTCCCTTCCACCCACCCCCTGGCCTTGCGCAAGGTGGAAGCTGGCATGTGAGGGCTGAAGGACCTAGGATGGAGTCAGGATCCCCGAGACAAGCGTCCTCCCTGCCCCGCTGAGGAGGATGAGTGGCCTTGCAAAGGGGAAGGTGTGAAGGGGAAGGCACCACAGCAGCGACGATGGAAGACACTGCACGCCGACATGGAAGGTGATGCACTTTTATTTCTTAACTCGACCCCAGACAAGGGCTGGGAGATGTTCCCAACCTGGGGTGCTGCTCACCCCTCATTTTCCCCCACAGAACCCGACAACTCCCTGAAAGCCGGGGGGATGCCGTGGCCTCCCACTGGGCCCCCTGCAGCCTCCCTGGAGGGTGCCGGGGGCCGTGCCGTCCCCATCCCGCTGCAGCTGGGGCGCCGGCAGTAGCTGCCAGCAAGCAGGGTGTAGAAGAAGGGGTTGACACAGCTGTTGCCATAGGCCAGGCAGGTGATACCAAAGTTGAGGTAGGCCTGGGCAGTGGGGCCGATGCCCAGCCCCTCACCTCGGTACAGCCCGGCCAGCTGCCAGGCCCAGAAGGGGAGGAAGCAGGCCCAGTAGGCCACCACAATGGTGAAGATCCTGGAAAAGAGCCGCCGGGCGGGGGCCCGGCCAGCCACCGGCAGCCCCGGGCCCCAGGTGGAGGACCGGTATGCCCGGGCCAGGCGGGCATAGACAACGCCCAGCACCATGCCAGGCACCAGGACGCTGGTGGCGAAGAGCACCGTCAGGTAGAGCCGGAAGGCCACTGGTGTCCAGGTGGGGACGCAGATGCGCTTGCGGGGGCCGCCTCCCTCCCGCAGCTGGGTCATCGCCATCATGGGGGCCGTAAGCAGGAGTGAGAGGAGCCAGAGGACAGCGCTGGCCAGCTTGCGGTAAGCGTTGCCGGCCCGCCTGGCTCGCAGTGGCCTGGCCACCGCCCAGTACCTCTCCAGGCTCATGGCGGTCAGGAGGAAGATGCTGGCATGCATGGTGAGGAGGTCCAGGCTGAGCAAAAGCCTGCAGCCCACATCCCCAAAGAACCAGTCATGGGCGAAGTAGGTGCAGACCACAAAGGGGATGGTGGAGAGGTACAGGAGGTCAGCCAGGGCGAGGTTGATCACATAGACCCCCAAGGAGCCCGCTGAGCGGCCCGCCACCCTGCCAGAGGCCACCACCACTGTGTAGATGTTCCCCACCATCCCAGTGAGGCACATGACCAGCAGCACTGCACCCAGCGGCCCCGTGACTGGGCTGTCCCCTCCCAGGACACTACTGCCGTCACCCTCGCCACTGCTTTCCTCCGAGAAGCTGCCACCCTCAGGATCCTCTCCAGGTCTTGCGCTGATGGGGGAAGGAACACAAGACATCTTTGGGTAGAGCAAGCAAGAGCAAGTCAGGCTGTCAGAGACCTCTGCCTTCCCCCTACGCTGTATGGGACACGTCTAGCCTTAACACGAGAGGGAAGAATGGAGAGAGTTCAGCAGACATAGGGTACTCCAGAGAAGTCTATTCCTCACCTCCAGCCACCCAGTCCATTTTGCTGATCTTGTCCATCACAAGCTCTGTCCGGTAGTTTTCCTTAACCACCAAAGGGCTGAGAAGGGGACACCTCCCTCCCCTTCAAGACCGATAGGTGCAAAATAACCTCTGCCAGCCAGGAGGAAACGTCTCTGGTCTTCACCAGCTCCTCGCTTGTTGGTTCTCCAGCGTTTGCTGGGCCCACAGAAACCAGCAGAGTCAGTGGACAAGTGGATTTCTCCTTCTCCCAGGTCTGTGTCCTCTCAGCTCAGAGAAACACTGGAGAGGTGGGCTCTGCCCCCCCCCCCCCCCCCCGAACCAGCCCCTGGAGAGTTGCCTTGCCCACTGCACAGAGGAATGTGTCTGACTCACAGCTTCACACACCAGTGTGAACACAGTCCCAGTTTATACTGGGCTCTTAACCACTAGCTGAGGAGCTGTGCTGGCTTCCTCCTCTTTCTTACAGATGTGTTCCTTCTTCTCCAGTGCCTTCCTCCAGCTACCTCTTCCTTCTTGTTCTTTTTTCCCTTTCTTTTTCTCATTTCCCCTTGCACAGTTTTCCTCATTTGAAAGAGGATATAGCTGAAAGCCAAGACTCCCTAATGTGGCAGGGGGGAAAACCAGCGCACTGTGGCTTTAGAAGGGAAGCAAGGGCCAGCCCTGAAAGTGCAATAGGCAGTGAGTTTCCACACTGCTCTCCTTGGCCTCTAGCCAAGCCTGGCTAAGAGGGCATGTCCCCCACTCCCTTCCAAGGACATCAGGACCCCTTGAGGTGTAAACAATGGATGTAGCCCCCAGTTTGCAAGCAAGCCCACCAGATAGTAGGACATCTCACATTTTCTATGACCTGGCCCTGTTCCATCCTTGTCCCCCAGGCAGCAACAAGCTCCTAGAGACTCAAAGGGCTGGATATTTTAGACCTACTCCCTCTCCCCAAAGACCATCCTCCTTCTCTAAGCTTTCCCCCTCCTTCCCTCGAACCCCCAGGACCTGCTGCCTCACCTCAGAGCAGGGAGCAGAAGCCTGTTAGGCACTGTTGCCTTCTGGTGGGGCATCACTGCATGACACCTATGCTCCCACACTTCTGCGCCCAATGCTACTCTGCTTGCTCTTCACCCACATCCAAGCCTCATTCGTCTCAGGGAACAGGCACGGTGGGACAGAATTTGCAGAGCAGAGACACATGCGCCATTACTAAATGTGCTCTGCTGTTAGTTCACAGGGGTTTTCAGGCCACTCCAGCCATGCTCTTTTGCATTGTCAGCATTAACTTTGTTGTGGCCGAGTCAAATGCCTCCACTTATCTCCAGCAGCGATAAGTCAGCAGCAAACAGGAGAAGGAAGCATCCCATTGGTACTGCCCTCGCTGCAGTAGGATCCAAGCACCTTCCCAAGCAATGATGTGCTGCATGCCACAGTAACAGCTTCAGCATGACTGTGCCACAGGAGTGGGCGTATAGCACATACGCATATATAGGGCATTGATGGAGGCAACTTGGGAGGCCTCCCTCTGGGTTATCTCTGCAGCTCTTGGCACGTCTGGGTCACTCTCTCTACTCCTCTTCCCAGAGGAGAACTGAACGTGCAGGTTGTTTAGGTGGGGCTTGAGCTTTTTTTTAATGGGCTGCCCCATTTTCATGTTATCAGAACCAAGAGGCACTTTGTTTTGGAACACAAGCTTTGCAATGGCTTTCAGTTTTTAGGACAGTCATGCTCCTAACTGGGAGAGATCAGCAAACTGCAGTGAAAATATACTTTTGGGTGGAATGCTCCATTGTGCCATGGCAGCAGATGAGTGATGCTGCTTCTCATCCAGGAAGTTGATGCTCCCAACTGGTTGTGGTGGTCTCAGCACAGAGAGGGGTCCACAGAGAAGCAGAGGGGGACCATGACTTTGCCCATTTGGCTCTGATGGAAAGATTCACAGTCCACGTGCCCCAGGAAATGCAGTGAATAGCCATGGCTCCTTGCTCTGAATATCTGTGCTTTTTTTCAAGAAATGACCTCATGCCTTTGCAGTTAGCAGCTCAGCTCGTTTAGGAAGTTAAAATAAATTACAATAGGATTTTTTTATTCATTTCTTTAGGAGCTAATTAAAATTCTCATTGCCTCATTAATTCCAGTTAGCTCCCCTTAACACAGGAGATGCCTGCTCTCACACTGCCTGCGTAAAACTGCAGACACATCAGATACTACAGACATCAGCAGAACTCAGCTGGTCCTTCCAGCATGTGAAACACAGCTCTCCCAGGAGAGCTTTAAGAGATGATCTTTAAGATATGAATCATGGATTGATTTAGTGGTTAGGGCTAACTGTTACTAGAAGGACATGAACATACAGACTTCCCTGTTATACTACTGCATAAAATTATATGTTTGTGTGATATACAAAATATACATATGTAATGTATAGGGTAGAATGAAAGTGCCAGGCCTTTGACATACAGAGAATGAGGGAGCAGAGCTCCATGTATTACCATCTTCAGACATCAACCCCTAGGCTCCAGTAAAGACAACAGAGTCTGAACTGTCTCATGATACATGAGACACGCCATAAGCTGCTCTCTGCAGGACCCAATCTCTCTCCATTGGTTTGACTAGAGACTCAGATTTGACAGCTGAACTTCAATGGCGTGAATATCCCTCACAGTGTCTTCCTTCTGGCAGCATTCCACCTCCCACCACTTTTTGTTATGTGCACACACACACACACATTATCCACATACACACATGTATACACACACATTAGTTTTGAGCGGATCTCTTAATCTTCTCTGTAGGAACCGGAGGAAGGTCTCTACCCAAATGTGGTCTGAAGAAGCTTTCAAGCCCATATACGGCAGGAGGAAACAGGCCTCAAATTTGGCTGTTAGATTACATCTTTTAAGTGACCTTTCTCAACTACAGCTCCAACTGATCAAATATCTAGATGTTCCACATCTCTGTCATCAGAAGAGAAGCCATTTCTTGCAAAATGAACATTTTGAATGTTTGAATGGCAAAACGAAGCCATTTCTTGCAAACCCAGGAACAGTCTCTCCTAGCCCAGCAGCCCCTGCAACCCACTGGGGTGTAGCTCCAGCCAGGCAGCTGTTTTCTTGAGTAAGGTAGGTGGCTGTCTGCAGTTTCATGCAGGAGTGATACTAGGTCCCATGTCCAAGACAGCAAGTGCCAAGTTTTCAAGGCCCCATTGACAGGCAAGGCCTGCCAGCATCCAGTCAGATCACAGCAATTTAACAGTGACAGGTTGCTCTGAGGATTCAGACTCACAAAATCCTGCACTTGAAAGGAAGCAGCTTAATTTGGCTCCCAGAACAAAGTGGACCGTCTATAGGGAAAAAAAGTGCTTCAAAGAATGCTTCAAGGGCACTGTGTTTCTCTGATGTCAATCTCCTCTCCTGACAGCCCACCCAACAGGACCAGGTAGAGTCGAGTCATAGCAAGGTTCCCGCATGGCTTCCTAGGATTTAAACTTGAAGTAGGCTTCAACTGTAGTGAAGGAAAAAAGTGGTACATTAGGGCAATACCCTGAACCGGAGTGGCAGGAGGGGAAGGAAACAGCATCCAGGCACTTACTTGCATATTCCTGTGGTGTCATGGCCTGGTTGATGACGCTAGTGAAGGCTGCGATCCAGTCCAACTGGTCAGTCTCTGTCTCACAGGTGAAGAGGTATTCCCGGTCAGGGGTGACAATGGTGAGGCCATAGTGCCAAGAGAAGTTGCCCTGTGTCCCCGAAGGCAATCCCTTCTGGACGCTATAGCCATTCTCTCTGCTGCCCACAAATACCTCACCCTTAGCAAATGCATCCTGCACATCAGGAGGGAAAGAGAGGAATTTACCGAATCAGGGAATAACAGCAGTGCACCTAAGGACAGGAGGAGAGTGGGTGAAGACCAGGGATGTAGCAGCAAAAAGATTTGAAGGTGGTAAGGGAATTCAGAAAAGCAGGAAGGCTATGCTCAAAGGCAGCGGCGGAAAGGAAAATTTAAGAGCGTAGATCTTGAGAAGTCTGAGAGAGGAACTGCTGCTCCTGTCTCTCCACGTCACCCCCCATGCCACTCTCCTCCCCATCACCACCTTTACACCGCTGCCCTCCCTGTTACCATTGTCTGCAGGCAGTGAAACAAACACAGAAAGCATGGGATGAACTAAGCGGGACGGGAAGGGGAAGACCTAGAGTCCGTTCAGAGCAGCTGGGGAACCTGCAAGCCTCCCTTACTGCAGGGCAAAGACTCTGGTTGCACTTTGACCCTGCCCTCAGCACTGTTGCCTGCAGCTGCCAGAGGTCACATCTCCCCCTCACCAAAGGGTCCTTGAAGTACATGAGCCTGCGGTGATCCAGCGTGAACCAGCGCTTCTTAAAAGCCTCTCTCTGCTGTGAAGGGAAGAGGTGACATATGTAAGGGGACAGCGCCCTCTGCCGTGAGCAGTGCGAATGGATACCCAAAATTCATCCCAACCACTTGAACCACGCCCCTGCCTTAACTGCAACCTCCTCCTCACCCTTTCTGAGCTGAGAGTGGGGATCAGTATCGGGTTTTTCAGTCCCAACTGCTGTCCCCAACTCTTGGACTTCTTTGAAGGACCCCAGAGTTGAGACAGGAGAAATCTAGACGCTAAATACCTGTAAGGTCACGCACACACAGACACATGCAGAGAGATCTGTTGTTCTGGGAGAAAGCAGGGACTCTGGCTTCATCTACTTTCACATGTGTCCTTCCCCTTCCTTTTATTCTCCCCTCCCTTGGTGCACACACACTGTTCCCACGGGTGTCTAAAGAGTCAGGGGGGAATGGGGAAACAGCAGGAGAAAAACATTGAAGTAGGGAAGGTCAGTGGCTCTCTGGCAGGTCCCTGATAGATATTTTGTTTCCCACAGCAGCTCACCTTGGGACCAGTCTTCTCCATGTATCCCTCCTTCAGGAAGTTTCTTGTCAGCCGATTTTTAATCTGACAAAAAGGCAACAGTAACATCCACTTAGCCACATTTCTTTGCCATTCGCTTTCACCCCCCACCCTTCCTTCTATTCCCCCAAATTCAGCTGCCTTTTAAATTCATGTTTGCAGAACTGCCTAGCCAGGAGTCACTTCTGTCTCCAAAGTGCCCAGAAACAGCAGAGAGCAGTTGTTCTCTGACCGCTGCAGGCCCTTTTACACACACTTCCTCATCCCTCTATCTAAACACTGTAATTTCCACTTCTGTACCTGGGGATCTAATAGTAACTAATGGGCTCTTTTATCACATAACCGAGTACCAGCGGGAGTCTCAGCACTGCGCTCTAGTGCTGCCTTACCTCATTATCGCTGGCAATGGGAAATGCTACCTTCAGATAATGGAACTGCACAGAGCGAATGGCATTGAACCAGTCCACTACCTCCTGAGAACGGAAAAGGACAGAACAGAAAGCTTAGCCAGAGCAACAGTGAGCCATCTAAATTCACCCAGCTGCACCCAACCCTATGTTAACTACAAACGCAGCCAGCTCTCCCTCCCCAGCACCTACAGCATCTCCTTCACACACACAGAGCCAGCATGGCTGCCCCATTCCCCACATGCACAGGCAGCACATCTGCACATCTTCTGTGGCAGCTCCTCCCACACAAATTGACTCAGCCAGTGCTTCTGCCCTACTCCCTGCAGCAAAACTCTCTCACAGACACACAAACACAGAGCCAGAACTCCCACCCTGTTACCTACAGCAACTCACACACACTCCCCGCCATCCTACCCATGCTTCAGACTATTTAATACCAGCAGCTCCTCAAATCACCTCAATTGCTTTGCAGTGTTTGATGCTAAAACAAGATACCTTTCCACTTTCATGGTAGACAAATATATTCCGGGTCTTGTTGTCTTTGAGATAGGTGATCTGCAGGCCATTGGGGTTCCCAATCTTCACTGGTTGGAACGTAGCATTGATGACATCTATTTTAACATTGATTTTGGGTTCTTTGGCCTGAGAACAGAACAGCATTGGTCATGCATGAGCAATCCTAGTGGGAAAGAGACCTGAGCTGACTTAGTGGGGTAAGGCAGGGTCAGAGGGTGCTAAAAGGTAATAACTGCCCCTTCCCAACAAAACTGTTGTAGCACACACTCCCTTCACTGTGTGGCATGCTCAAGCCCAAACAGTGGCCCAGGACCTCCAATTTAGATTTGAGCTGTGCCTGCTATGGAACTGCCAGTGAGACACTAAGAGTGCATCTGACTTTACAGCTGAGCCAGTCTAAAGGCTAACTGACCCCAAAAGGAAAGACCCCACTCCTGCTCTTCCCTACCCCAAGCCATTCCCTCCCTTGCAACAGTATACTAGCACTTGCCCCATTCATTTCAGTAAGATGAACTAGCGGAAGAGTAGCCCTCCTCAAAACAAACCAAACAACAGTTTTTTGCCAACTTGGCTCACAGTGGGGTGAGGCTGTTTTCAGGGATGGTGCAGGATTACACGGCCAGGCAAACGGATACAGGTAAAGTGCAAGATCAGCCCTTTTATCAGCAGTGAGGGAAAGGTGCAGGGAAGCACAAAGGGAGGACATGGGGAAAATGTCACCCTGACAGTAGGAAGGGGATCCCTCTCCTCAGTTACGTGTTTCTATTATCATCCCTGGCCTGGGATAAGCAAGGCAACCTCAGAAACATGCGTAGAAAATAGAAACGTCTCCCTGACCTCACTACCCTGGGTGGAGTATGCACTGAGGTGGGAGTTGATCACCATACTCACATCCTGCTTGGTGAAATACTTCAGGCATCCCTCTCTTTCAGACAAGAAGAACTTGCGGGGTAGGAACTGCCCGTTGTCTCGGCCTCGCTTCCAGAGGATGCCTTCCTTCACCCCTAGGAGCAGAAAGGCCACTTTTAAGAGCATTCCCCCAAAGGCACGGTAGGCATCAGACAGCTGCATGAGCCCGGGGTCCCAGCCACACCTCTGGGATAAAGCACATGATGGACTATTGCTGAGAACAAACGCCTGAGAAGGAGAGGTCTCACCTCTGACTTACAACTGAAGACGGTGGTGTTCCTGGGTTTGCAGCCCAGATAAGCGGTCACCAAAAGACATTCCCAGATGCTTCCCACCTCCTAGTCCGGCTCCCACTACTGCCTCTGACAGTGTGAGAGCCATCTCTCTGGTGAACACCAGAGTCCTGGCTCATGCAGACCCTGGCATGGGACCAGAACTCTTCCCACTTGACTCTGCGGGCCCTTGGGCTCCAGCGCCTTGTGTCACAGCACTGGCAGTGACATTTCAAAGACAACTGCTGTGGTTGGAGGGGGGTGGCATGCAGCAGGACAGAAATTCCTTACTGCAGAGGTGTGGCTCCACCAGGACAGCAAATGCCTTCGAAAAATGCCAGCTGGTAATACCAGGCTTGGAAGCAACCCATGGCAGTGCTAACCTATGCTGCCCACAATTTAAACGCCCCCAAAACAATGCCCTGTAAGTACTAGCTGGGTTCTCAGGAGTACGTGTGGGATTTGCAACACCGACACCATGATCTTTCTCCTCATGGTGCTCAAAAGCTTCCAGTGAAGGCAACAGGCAGGATATTTTGATGTTGTGCTCTGCTCTTACCATCAGAATATGGCAGCTGTTTTCCCGGCTTGGTGAACTCTTTGCGTTCATATTTGGCCCGTATCCACTGTTCTCTCAGCACTCTGGGGAGAGAGGTGACAGGTAGCTCAGAAACGAACTAGTGGAACCCAGAACTGCCCTTTCCTCTTTTTTTCTGTGTGCAGCAACTTACTGGCAGTCATTGTATGTTGGCTGGTAATAGTAAATAGGGATGTGAGCTTCGTACGTGGCTTTAGTCACAGCATTCCCATGCTTGGCCAGAAACTGCAGAGTTAGACAGAGAGTTAGTGCCTTCCCTTTGATGCAGACTCCTGTTGGGCTTTTTCTTCCCTGACCCACTACAGGGCTAGATGCACATTGAGCTCTAATAGAGCATTCTCTTTCCTGTCCATTGCAACATCCCAGCAAAGTCTGGCTACAGAAAGGTGGGTCTCAAAGGCCTTGTCTACTCTCAGAAGTTACACTGATTGCACCTGAATCAACAGTGCACACACATTCAGTGGATTTGCTGCCATGCCCCACATCTCCGGGGAGACTGAGTTCAATGGCAGCTCTGCAGTGCCGTCTGGGAGGACATTCCAAACCTCTTCGCTCCTCTCCAAAGAGCAGCGAGATACAGATTATTTTATTTGGATCTCTGGGAAATTTTTTCAGTCCCCTGAAGATTAATGGGTTGAGGGCTGTGTAACAGGGAGAAGTCAAGTTCCCATAAATGCCATTTTTCTCAAGAGATCACATTATATCTGGAAACTCTTTTCGGAGCATGGAATTGCCCAAGATTTCCCCCTCGGACTGCTGAAACCAAGAGGAGACATTGAGGCTGGATGGTGCTGGCGAGTGGGAAATGAGTAATCTGGAGCAACAAAGGCCCTGAGCCTTGGCAAGATACATTGCAAGAGCTCTGCATTTGCCATAAAGTAACAGGACATGGGGAGACACATAAGGCAAGTGCATCATCCCTCTCCCAGTGGGTTATGGGGAGTTATCCTCTCTTAAGTATCCAGAGCATGAGTAGCAAAGGGACTACGTATCAGATTAAATCTCCAACTCTGTGAGGCCAAAGGGCTGATTTTCCCAGGACATGTTAGTGTATGGCCTAGACCCAACCCACCTGACGCACCAGTGGGGATAAAATCTCACCTGCACCTGAGCATCGTCCCAGTGGTCCATCTTCAGGGATTTGACTTTGCTGATGCTAGGGATGTTGCGGTGAATTCCTGAGCAGCTGAGGCATATAAAGACACCCAAAGTAGAGGATGCCCAGTCAGGATCTGAGGGTATAAAAAAGGGTATGACTAGAGGTGGTAAATTCCCCTGGAAGATATGCCTCAACTGAGAACATAGTCTGGAGAAAAAAGAGAGCTGGGTGACTAGTTTCATCTGAGCTGATTAATTAACACCCAAGGCAGGAAAAAGCATAGCTATTAGTCCCTCATTCCCACTGCTTCAACCACTTCATCTGAATCTCTATCGACCTGAACCTTGAAAAACTCTGAAGTGCTGTGCAAACTCCCTTTGCATAAAGGGTCACCCAAGATGAAACTGAAACCACCTCTGGGAAAAGACTCCAGGAGCAACACAGCAAACCCCCAAGAGTGTTTAGCTCTGGAAGTGGAAAGCAGCCTTGAATCCAAAATTTTCCAGGGAGAATTTAAGAAGGTAAAATGGTACTAATTAGCCCAGTCTTAATTTGGCTTGGGTAGTACACTCCATGTGCCCCTTTTGGGAGGAGTACGATGGGTGTTTTTAGCAGCGCCTGTAGGACCGCAAACTGGATACCCTTTCGAGAGGGCAAGCCCTTCAGTAAAAGAAATCTCCAAGGCGCCTGTGGCAGGTTGTCGGTTCATAGCTGAGTCACAGAGGAGACAATGCCCTCCTGAATCATGCCTTCTTTCTGGAGCAGTTAGGATTTCACCGGGAGCTTTCCTGTCAGGTCCTGACTAGGCATGACCTTGATTTGTATTTGAGATCTGACACAACTACAACCCACAGTGCTGCAGCTACACAGCCCCTACTCATCTGGCACTACCGTGTCCCCGTCCTTCTTCTGTGGCAGCATCTCCTTCCTCCTCCCTTGCCAACTCACCTCCAGGGAGAGGAAGCGAATATCCAGACAGAGCAATGCCTCTCCTCCCTCCCTGCCCCAGGCTCCTGTGCAGTCAGATAGCCGGCACCAAACTGCTGCTACAGACCAGCCCCAGCTCCTTGCTTCTGGCTCTTCCTCCAGCAGCCCTCAGGGACTCACCTGGCTTCCCGCAGTCTGCGCACAAAGAGTTTTCCGCTCTCCTCCACACCTCCTTCAGGGCCTTCATGCTCCTCTCGTTGCCTCCAGCCATCACGTCCAAATGCTATCCCTCTGGGCAGGGGCAGGGCCAGGAGGGCAGCTGCCTGCACCTTCTGCACCTGTGACCCAACCTGCTGGGTTGCCCAAGGGAGAAGGAGCCACCAGAGAGCCAGAAGTTCTTGCAGATGGAGGAAAAAGGGTAAGGTAGGAGAAGCCGAAAGGTTAATGGAAGGAGTGTGGAGGCCTGACAGCGCACCTGAGATGGCTGAGCGCAGGCAGGGACGAAGAGGCTGGAGGCTGAAGTGCACCCACACTGTGAGTGAGGAGGAGGAGGAGGAGACCTGCCCCATGGGCGTGGAGGGAAGTACAGCAATTAACCACAGAACTGGTTTTTCCGCATTTCTGCTGGTGAAAGGACAGGCCAGGAAAAAAGGCAAGCAGCAAGAGAGCTGATAAAGGCGAGGCAGCCCTGGACAAGCGGCCGACAGGCCATGTCAGGACTTGTCACGCTCTGTGGGCTGGGGGGGTTGGCTTTGGCTGGCCCCACAGCGCTTCAGGAGCTTCCACCAAAGTCAGCTGGCCACCACACAAGCATTACACCCATTTTTAGGGTGAGGACTGGAGGGCAAGAAAGGTTCAAGCATTCAGCCGAAGTCACTCAAGCCAGCAGCCAAGAGCACAGCAGTCCTGATGCCCACACCTACTCATGCCGGTACTGACCACAGAAACCACAGCTGTTCAGCCAGGTCCTGCATCTCGGAGACTTAAGTCTCAGAGCCAAGACCCATCCCCACACTTGCCTCCCCCGGCTAAGAGCAGCACAGGTACCACTGACATGAAGCAATGACAATAGCTTGAAATAAACTTTCAGACCTTTACTGAAGAAATGTAGATGTTAAATATTTGGAGGAACAACCTTTATTAAAGATATTAAAGATATGCAGATGTAAAATACTCAGAGCAGTGGCAGCGCCAGTCTCAGGATGAGAGATTGGGTGTGATGCTGGCTGCACAAGCAGCACCGTAAGAGCCTTTTGCCAGGAGGGAGCTGAAGAGGAGCGGGAGCTGAAGGCACGCAAGCCTAAAGGAGCCCCCTGCCCACCCCAGGCTGGGTGCCAGAGCTGGTGGCAGACGCCTGCAAGGTCCATGACAGCAGCTTCTCTCTCTTGGCCTCAGCTTGGGGGAAGTGTACCAGGAGCAGGTGAGGGGACACACAAAGGTCCCACACACCGGTGGGACAACAGGACCCAATGCCGGCCCCACTCTGCTCCTTCAAGCCACCCCGCAGCCAAGGCGGTGGCTCTGGCGTGCCCTCCCTCCCACTCACCCCACAGCCCACCGGCGGTGATGCTCGGTGCTCCCCCACACCCTGGGGCCGTTCTGCCCTCAGCCCAACAGCGGCTCAGCCGACAAGAACACCCTGCTTAAGACCTCACAGAAAAACCAGCCCCTGAACCCCCTCGCCCGGCGAAGCGCGGGCGGCACAAAATGGCGGGCGGGGCAGAGGACCGCCCCTCGCGGCCGAGCGGCGGCGGCGGAAGGGGCGGGCGGCAGCAGCAGCAGCAGCAGCGGCGTGGTACCGCCATGGGCCGCAAGAAGAAGAAGGGTCCGGGCGGCCGTGAGGGGCGGCTGGTGGTGACTTTCGACGAGGAGAGGCGGAGGTGAGGCCGAGCGGGCCGCGGAGGCGGGAGGGAGGCATCCCCCGGTGAGGGGCTCGCTAAAAGCCGGGGGGGTTCTGTGTTGCCGGCGGCAGGGAGTACCTGACCGGCTTCCACAAGCGGAAGGTGGAGCGGAGGAAGGTAGCGCTGGAGGAGATCAAGCGGAAGCTGAAGGAGGAGCAGAGGAAGATGAAGGAGGAGGTACCCCCACACACACCCCTCGGCCCTCCGCGGCCCGCGCTGAGGAGTGGGTCTTCCTTCCCGCCGTGGCGGGCTGGGAGCGGGACAGGAGGGGACTCCGGGCTTCCCCTACCCCGCTTGCAGGGGAACGGGGCCGTCCCGGGCGGAGGGCGGGCGGCTGGAGCGGAAGAGGCGCCGCAGTGACCTGTTTCCGTCCCTCAGCGGCACCAGGAGTACCTGAAGATGCTGAGCGAGAGGGAGGAGGCGCTCGGTACGTGCTGGCGCTGGACCCCCGGTAGCGGGGCGGCAGCGTGGGGAGCGGGAGGTGGGCGCCCGTGGTCCGACACCCTTGGCCCAACGCCCTTGGCTGGGCGATCAGAGCTGGAGCGGGGATGCTCGCACATCACCCCGTGGGGTCGGCTCCTCTCGCGTCCCCCTGGGAAGCTGGGCAGCTGTCTGAGTGGTGACCCCCTCAGCCCTCTCTCCCTGGCAGGAAGGGGGTCGGGTAGGTTGTACAGAAAGGAACATGCAGGAGGACATCTCCAAGGTGCTAACCAGATCCCCTCTGCTGGGAGAAGGAGCTTTCCCTTCATGCTTGTAGTGCCAGTGTTCAAGCCCCTCCGCCCTCTAACCCTGCATGCAAAGGCTGGGTCTCCCACCCCCAGTGTGGCAGTGCAGGAACGAGCGACCATACCTTGTGAAAAGTTGGGCACTTTGCAGTGTGGGATTTCTTGTCTCCCCAGATGAGGCTGATGAACTGGAGCACTTGGTGACTTCGCGGACAGAGTCTGTGAACATCGACCACCCAAACCACATTGTAACAGTGACTACCATCAGTGACCTGGACCTCTCAGGGGCACGCCAGCTGGGACTGACCACCCCTGTGGTAAAGCCTCTTGTTGCTTTTCTGATTGTATCAGCTGTAAGCATTCTTGGGGCTGGCTAGGTAGGGCTGGTACTCCCTGAATATGCCCAAAGACATATGCAGCTGTCTGGGAGCAGGGATGAAAAGGGAAACTCATAACTTTCACATTCCTCCACAACTTATGTTGGGCCTCTAAAGAGGAAGAAATGTCCTATGTGAACAGCTCACTCTAAACCTCCCCAGAATCCTTTGCTAGTCCCAGCTGACCTTGTGTAAGTGAAAGGTGCCACAGGGCTGGATGGGGAGAATGTAGTATTTTAAAAGCAGATAGAACACAAGCAGTAAGATTTCAGACTTTGCTGCATGGACTGTCCTCAACCTCTTTCCTGTGTCCTGTCCAGGAAAAACAACTATTAGCATGAGAAGGGATTTCTCTCTCCATGATCCTGTGCTTGGACCACAAATAAGGAAACCATTCAGTTGTGGTTGCTTTTATTCTCAAAACATATTGTAACTGAGATCTCAATTTGTTTCACAGAGGCTTTCAGGCACTGGTTGACTTGACCCTTTTGACCTTCATGACTCACGGCTGGATTTGAGCTCTTTGGGGAAGTGTCTGTTTTAACCTTTTACATTTGTAAGGTCATCTTCTAATCTGAAAATTTACTTAAAGAGGTTTTGATAGTAATTTAAGAAAAAAGCTGAAACCTTCAATTCATAGTTTAGACTTCAGTTGCATAGCCATTAAGATCATGCTGAAGGTTTTGGATCTTAGGGTGGATTCTGAAGGACTTCTCACTGGTTGTCCCTTTCTGAGGGGCTGCGATAAGAAACCTTGAGATTTGGACAGCAAGGGATGTGGAGAATTAAAAAAACTTCATCCATGACTAGATGGTTCACAAAACAGGATGAAACCAAGACGGCAGCAGAAACACCAGAATCGCAAGACTACCTGTTTTAATGTGTCTATAGGAATTTTTTTCTCTTTTGCTTCCTTTATAAGGGAAAAAGTGATGGATCAGAAGAAGAGAAAGGGGAAGAGGTGGTGAACAAGCCTGTAAGAACAATGCCTAAGAAGTCCAGAAACCCCTTCCTGTCTGAAAAGTATGTATGAATTCATTCAACTCTTTGCTGCTAGACTCTGCAAACTGATCAGGAGGCTCTTGCATTCCCAGATCAGCGGTGTGGTTGCAGGGAGGGGATGCTGTGCTGCCTGGGTGCCGGTGGGCAGGAGCCAGCAGAGGGCACTGGTAGAGCACAAGCCTGCCCCTGATGCTCCATTCCCATCTCATTGATCCCTGGTGACAAGAGCAGCAGGAGGAGGAGGAAGATGCAGTGCAGGGCGGGCTTTGTCATGAACTGTTTACCTAGTCCATCTCCAAATATTGCAGCCAAGGGTGTATTGCAAGGTGCAGAGTTTGTCTCTAGGATTGAAGGTCAAAATACCCTAAAGCTTTTGGCATTCTCCACATTTTTCAGAATCCAGGATTTATAGCCGCTTTGGGGATTCAGCGAATTACTTAACTCTGTGGTGGCTGGCCAGCCCACTGCTCAGAAAATTTATTTTGGTTGCTATTGCACATGTAGACTTGCAGGTTTCCTGCCCTGTCAGGATGATGCCCAGCACACTGGAGTTCCCCTGGGGCTTGCTGTGGCTGGTGTCCACTCCTGCTGGGCCACACAGGGCTCTCCTGCTATTGTTGCGGTGTTGCCTTGCTCCTGCAGACTTTGGTCCCCAAACACTTCTCTCTTCCGGCCCTGCACAGGATCTCTTCTCTTACTGCCACGCTGCACATGCACAGCCGGAAAAAGACGAAAGGAAAGAGACCCCAACGTGGGCAAGGCCCACGCAAGAAAATCCAGAAATCCAGCACAGGGCGAACCACTAAGACTCAGCGACGGAGGCTGACAGGCAAAATGGGCCGGGACCAGGATTAACGGAGAAACTAGTGCTTGGACCAGCAGTTGGGACAGCGCTCCACATCTGGCCTGCTGCTCTTCAGAGCCTCTTCATCGTGGGCAAGGGCCTTGTTTACTTGGCTCTCTGACCAGCAGTGAGCCCAGTTCAGCCTTTCTCTCACCTTCTGAGCACGGGCCAGGGTGACTAGACACTCTACCCATTTATTTCTGCATTGATCTCCAGCTAAGTGTCAATGGGTGCCACGGAGTCTCTAAAAACTTCTACTAGGGGTCAGATTCTCTGTTTGGCGTAACCCTTCTGTCCTTGGGCCTCCCCTTCCAGAACTAATACTTGGCTTTATCAAAGGAGAGGATCTGGGGCTGAGTGCGACAGGCACATCAACAGGGCAGTTCATGAGACTTCGAAGAGCTCTGCTTCCACTTGTGCGTTAGTGCCCTGACATTTCTGCTGTGCAGTAAATCCTTTGTCCATGGAGACATGGTGTCATCTTGTCTTGTGTTTCTTTTCCAGTGCCACACCTGAATGCAGGGGTACTTTTTGTTTGGTACCTTTGCCAGGTGAAAGTTGGTGACTTTGTGAATAAATCTTTGTGAAGTCATTTTGCTAAGAGAAAAATATTTGTGACTTATTTGAGGCGTAACAGCAACTGTGCTAACGCTAGTACCAGCTGGAAAGAAGGGAGATGATTCCTGGTGCTTAAAGGATATTGAAATCCACTGGTGCTTGGGAAATGGAATAGCTCTCTGTTACCACAGAAATACCTCCTAGCCAGCCAGAGCAGGAATGGCTCATTCCATTGTCTGCTGAATGTGCCGATCTTAATTGCGATAGCTCAGAGGAGTATGAAATGCCCTAATGCGCTTGCTGTATGTGTGTGGCCCTCTCTGGGATGGGAGCGGCAAAGGCTGCCCTTTACCTCAGGGCTGCTGCAGTCAATTGCCTTTCTTCTTGGGACCTCAGTATATGTTTTTTACTATGGGTGCCTTCAGCGGGGTTGGGGGGAAAGGTTTGCGTGGTTGAGGAATACTGGTGGCAAAACTGGGAGTGAATCCTCAGGAGGAGAGTGAGCCTAGGCAGCATGCTGGCCTCTGTCCTCGAGTATCTGTAGGAGATGGTGGCTATTCTGCTTCTGGCAGCCAGGCCCTCTCCCTTGCTGCATATGTACTGGCGAGGAAATGATGAAGGGAGGAAAGGCCTGCGTGGCCAAAACCCACACCAGAAAATTGGCAACCCGGCAATGGGTGAGTACATAGATTCCTCCTGCCAGAAATGGGAGGGGGAAGAGTAAACCAGTGCCTGAGGCTTCATGGAGGAACATTAGAGCAATGCTGATGGCCACCAGCTGCTAAAGCTAACAGCACCAGCCTGATGTATCTCTCACCATTTCTTGGAGCATGCGCACGCAAGCACACAGAAATTCTTCAGAGTGTGGTGGGGAGGGGGGGTCTGATCTCAAGACTGAGCGCAGCTACACAGTTTCTGCTAGAGCATGTTCCTCTGGAGGGAGTTGTGTGACACGTGCTTGTGGTGAGGAATGGGGTCTTTTTGTATCTCCCTTTCCCTTCAGAAGAAGGTAAATGGCAGGGAAGCGGATATTGTTATCCCATGTGCCACCAGTGCCTTGTGTGCTTGGACTCTCAGTCCCATCCTGAGCCGAGGCTTGGTGCTCTCAGGCACTAATTCTGAATAACCCTGGTCACATCATAAAAGTGCAGTGTGTGTGATTTCCTCACCTCCAAAATAGCTGTGGTGATCTTCTCTTGCTCTGCCTTAAAGGCCGCTCCAAAAAACTCATGGGGTTTAATGCGTGACCTTGCCTGTCTTCCTGTCTCACCTCGGGGTGTTGGGCGTTTCAGAGCTGCAGAAACACAACTTGGGGGCAAGGCTGACAGTGGTGCATCCAAAGTGTCCAAGTGGTGCCATGTGCAGAGCACAAAGCGTTTCTTCTTCTGGTTTGGGAGTTACGTGCTCCAGAGCCGTTCTGCAGTAGTTGGGTTTGAGAGGGATGTAGGAGGGAAGGAGAGGGAAGTTCTGTTTGGAGTGGTATGCCACGCCAAGGGGACTGCGGTTCAAAGCTGGAGGACAGCGTGTGACACCCTTGGTCTGGGTTGTACAGCAGCTTTCTCTCCAGGACACAGTGCTTTGTTGAGTGACCGTGGACAGAAGGTGACTTGCGCTTGGCCCTACCCCAGGAGTTTGCTCTGGAGCTGGAATGGCTGCTGTTAAGGAAATGTACAGTTCGTGTGTTTGCGAAATCTGCTGAAGTGTGGAGTGTGAACTGTGGGTTGGGTTGCCTTCTACAGCCTGTAGACGGCCTGGCACAGTAGTTGGGACAGCGCTGGATTACCTCTTTATAATCCCGCTGGGATGTTAAGAGTGACCTCAATAGCACTTCAGCGTTTGTTATTTTGTTGCCAGGTGATTTAGAAGAATCTCTCTTTTAGTTTGTTTCCCTGGCCCTAATTACTTCCGAGCCTTTCTCAAGTGTCAGCTGAAATCTGCAATGGCCTCTGCCATGCTCTGAAGACTTCCAGCTCCTGCTGGAAGTTGTGTTTTCACATTTAAAAAAAAAAAAAAAGCATACGGAAAAACTGAGAACAGAACTATACTGCATTAACCATCAGGATTGCTCATTGCGCTATTGATTTCTCCATTTGATCGATTAAAGCTTTGTTTTGTAATGTAAATTACTGACTCAGCCCTAGCCTGCTGTCTTTGTTACACACAGGGTGTGCAGTCGGGCTACCCCAGGATATATTGGATCAAGGATATGAGCTCCCACGTGCACGTTAGTGCATTAAGTGTTTGCCAGACACATCACAGTTCATACCAGGCTTGTGGCTTAAATTTTTTCTTGTTTGCTGCTTCCCCTTGTTTTCAAGATGGATTTGAGCATTTTTGTTGTTGTTCCCCCCCCAGCTGCTCACAAACAAGTTCCAGCTGTTCAGGAGGAAGCCACTTCCGAATATAAGGTACCTGCAAAAATCAACATGCTAGTGCAGCCGCTGCTCCGAAAAGGAAAAGCAGAGACTGGCAGTTCCCTGTGTGCTCCCCATTCCACAGCCTACGCACACACTTTTCATGCTTGGCTCTGCAGCTAGGCCACCTCAGGCACCTGCGCGTTACTCGTGCTTGTGCCCGAGGGCTCGTACAGAGAGATGCAAGGATTTGACGTGGGCTGCCATGCTGGGGTTTCCATGCATGATGGCTTTTGCTGGCTAGACTGCGATTCCGCACACATGCACGCACAAAAATATAATTGGGATTACAGAGGATCAAAACCAGACTGGGAGCCAAAAAGGTCAGACAGTTGGGGAAAAATAGGAGCGCAGCGCAAAGGAGGCATGGCTGCAGCGTCTATGTGAGCTGTGTGGTAATCGGTGGACTGTATTTATTGCTCTTAAGTAGTATATCAAGCTCAAGGCTGTACCCAGTACAGTCCCACTGCTGCTTAGAAAGGAACTGGGGAAAAAAGTTACTGGGAGAGTGACAAGAGCTTTTGGGGACTGATGGAGCTGAATAACTGGGGTTGTTTGGCCAAAGACAGGGCTGGAGAGTGAATTGCGGACTGCCTTCAATTGGTAAACAAAAAGTGAAATTAAGCTCTTTTGTTAATGCTCACCAGGACCGGGAAGAGAAGGAAGTTGAACTGCAGCAGGGGCAACGGAGGACAGATGTTGAGCAGGTTTCACTAGGAATAGCGAGGCTCAGGCAGGGCTTGTGCTTGGCAGGTAAAGCCCAGGTTAGACAAACCTCTCTGGGGAGTGCTGTGGGTGGGGGTGACCTCCCGTTGGACCCGTGCTGGGGACACGGTGACATTGGGCTGTCTCGGTGCTTGCAGATGAGTCCACTGCTTTGGCACCTGTTTAGGGTTCAAGTTGACTAATTCCGGGGGTGATACCTGCGGAGGAGCGCGAGGGCAGACCTTCAGCAGGCAGCGAGCTGGTCCCGGGGAGGAAGGGCAGGGAGGAGGCCGAGGTATGAGAAGGCAAGGCGGGGGGGATGAGCCGCAGCCCGCTGCCCCCTCCCCGGGCCCAGCCTCCCCCCAGCCCCCGGGCCGCCAAGTCCGGCCCGGCCGGGTCGATCGCCCGCCCGCTGACACCGACACGTGGGTGCCCGCACCCGTGGGCGCCATGGCCCCGCGCCTCCGCCAGCCACTCAGAAGGCGCTATTCAAATCGCTGTTCGGTGGCAGCCAATGAGGGGGGAGAGGCGGGGCCTCGCGCCCCGCCGTTCCCACGGCGAGCTTCATTGAGGGGGGAGCTCGGCGGGCGGCGAGGTGCTGGGAGCCATAGGGAAGCTGAGGTACTGGGGGCACCGGGAGGCACTGGGAGCACTGGGCATGGCTGGCTGCGTGCGTGCGTGCGTGCCAGAGGCCCTGGGGATCACAGCGTTATCCTGGCAGTAGGCCCCAAGGGATGTGGGGAGCAATGATTTGCCCATCAGGCAGTGGGGTGCCATGGGCTCCAGCCACGGGTGGCACTCCGTGGGCAGGGGTGGGTAGCGATGTTGGGGTGTTTCGTGCTGCATCCCTGGCAGGTGAGTGCTTAGGGTCCTGTCTGGCATTTTGCATGAACGAGTCAAGAAAACATGCCCCAATGCAAGGAAGGGAGGCTGTAAGGTTGGCACTAGTGCAACTTGCTGTATTGCAAATGAGTTCACTGACAAAAAAAAAATTATAGCTTGCCTTTGGCATTGACAGTTGGCCCTGGTTGTTTTGGGGAGCAGCCATAGCCTTGATCAGCTGCTCTGACTCAAGTGTCCATGTATAGAGCAGCAGTGGCATGTTCACTTCAGGGATGCTGGACTCATCCCGCACTGATTTCCTGTCCTTCTGTTGGTGCCTCCTCCAGAAAAATTAAGCAGAGCCCTCCCAGCACAGATCACATCGTCAAATCCAAGGACTCACTCTCAAACCCTGCGGGACAGAGGAGGTGATGGTGGACAGGATGCTTGCGAAAAGCCAGGACAGAAGTATGGAGCCCAGCTGTTGTGCTAGCAATGCTTGTTGCCCTTCACAGTTTTGCAATCGACTGTCCTACAGGTCTCAGAAATTTTAGTGGGATCAACAAGTTTAGGAAGAGTCTCAGTGGGTTTCCAAATTTCCTAAGCTGCTTATAGCTATCCCTTTATGAGCGACATAGTCAAGAAGAAAGGTTTCCTTTTTGTGCCTTTTAAGAGAGCTTGAAGGAAGAAAACTTCCATCAAACAAAATAGCAGGACGTGAGCATCATCCCCTCTGTTCGCAGGGACTCCCAAATTGGGGGGTGTCAGCAATCATTAGAGGGTGCAGTGCAGTGCCCCCTTCTAAAAGAGGTCCCTGCTGGACCATACCCTTTTATTGTCTATAATTATATGGATCATACTGATCACCTCACACTAGGATGCCCTTCGATTCCAGTATTGCCAACTGAGAGCAGCAAAATTCCATCTGGGAATAACATTCCTGCTTCTACAGGAGCCTTAGGCTGGGGAACCCTAAGCTCTGGTCTTCTGCTGCTGTTCCTTCTTCCTTTTCCTCCTGGCTGCCCCCTGCCAGCAGCCCATCAGCCAAAGATCTTCGTCCCTGCTATGAACGATGTCTGGTTCAGTAGATGACGTGCCCTGCATGAACTTTGAAGCCAACATATTTGCAAAGAGCCTGTGCCAGCACTGTTTCCGAGCTGCAGGGGCTCACCAGCATGCTATCCAGGTGAGCTCGTCCATCCCACCTGGAGGCTATGAATACTTCATTAAGGGCCCCTTTGTTCCATGTTGGGACTCCATGTGCCTTTGTAGAGATGGAAATCCCTAAGACAAAGGCTCAGCCGGGCTTTCTAGATGTCTTTGGGGGAAGGCTCCATGGGGAGAGAGTCTTCCCAGGCATGGGAATCCATCATTTAACCATGCCCAGGCCAGGGCTGGGCTGGGAGCCACCTTAGCAGGGAAGGGCTGGACACCGGGTACGAGGGGCTTGATAGAACCTGGAAGGGAAAGTAGGGGTGTTGCAGATGCAAAGCTACAAGGAGGGAAGGGGGGACTGGCAGAGCAGGGACCCACCCTGGATTAATCTCTGCTTGATGCCTGCTGGCATTTACAGCCTGCCTCACCTAAAATATAGTTCTGGGGGACGTCCCTGTGGCCCCTGGCTGTCAGCTTAGGGCCAGGGCTGAATGCTGTCCCTGGGGCACCTGCAGTGAGCTGTTCCCAGAGGGGAAGGCAAGAGGGGGATAAATCTCACAGGACTTTGGGCTCTGGATACCTCGATCCAACACAGTCCTTCGGCACAGGGCCGGATGCACAAGCCGCTTGGTTGCCTCTGACCGGGCAACAGCCGGTTTCATGTTCACGGAGGGTTTCGTGTTGTTCGCTGTCCTCCAGGAGCGACTGGCCTGGGATGATGAAATAGTAATGAGCCTCCCTCTCTCTTTCTCACCCTCTCCCTCTCTCCCCTTGGCCCCGGGCCCTCTAAGGTTACCTCAGCCCTTCGCCCGCGATCTGCTCAGAGCTGTCGGCTCTGAGCGAATCCTGGTGCGGGCGAGATGCTGGAGGGAAGGCAACACGGACAGACGGCTCCCCGGAGCCTCCCCCCTTGCTGCTCATAAGCCCCACAGGTAACAGGGCTGGGGAGGATGCTGAGATGCCTGCAAGCCCTGACAGAGAGAGGCTGGGGCTGCAGCCTTCGCTGCAAAAATTGCCCTCCCTCTTGGCTCCGTTGCCTTTCCCCGGACTATCTGGGTGGCAAAGAAGAACGGCCGCCAGCAGCATCAATGCCAATGCCGGGGGGGGTTCCCTGAGCCGTCATCCACACACGCTGTCTCTGGGATGCCTGCAGCATTCAGCATCAAATAGGAGCATGCTAGTTCTCTCTGGCCTCCTGAAGTAGGAGAAAAATCTCAACAGTGGGCTGGGTGAGGCATCAAGAGCCCCGGAGGCCAGGCTGCTCTCGGAGGAGGGAGAAGAAGCAGGCATTTCCGAAAGGCAGCCTTTCTTCTCATCCTCAGCATGCTGACAGGACCATTGCATCCCCTTCTTCCTCGCAGGAGCATGCCGTGGAGGTCGCAGGGCGTGATGCTGGCAGCGACACAGACCCAGGTGGGCCCTGGGACGCCCTCCGCATTTTAGCCCCCCAGTGCGAAGTATACGTGTGCGTGGGCCCAGCGGAGGGGACAGAGTGGTGAGTACCAGCCGGGAGCTGTGCTGCTTTAACAAGCCCCCTCAGTGTGAAAAATGGAGGAGGGGGAGCAGGGAGCCAAGCAGGGGGAAATCAGATACCTTCTCCCTGATGCTCTGCACACCGGTGCCTGGGAAAAAGGGCTGAGCAACCCCCACGCCTTGCCCTCTAACCGGGTTCCTCTTGGCTGTCCCAGGAGAGGTCAGGGGGCCACCAAAAGAGTCTCCTTCCTCCTCACTGCCTCTAGAGCAAGGCTGGTGGCCCCAGGATGGGCTCTGCCAGCCTGTGCCCATCCAGTGGAGGGAGAGCCAGTGTGGCTTGGGCTGCTGGTGCTGCCGCCCGCCCCTGAGCTCTGTGGGCTGTGCTGACCACCAGCTGTCCTCTCTCCCTGCCCCACAGCTGGCAAGAGAGCAGGGGATATCCCCCGCTCAGCCCCGGAGCTGAGGGTGAGCACAGAGAAACCGGCACCAACCCCAGCGCCTGTGCCGAAGCCAACTCCACGCTCGCCAGGGTGAGATGGGGATCTCTCGTGGTTTGGGTTATTTCGGTCTCCCCAGCCCCCTTGGCCTTTCAATGCCACTTCTCCTGGGCACATTCAGAAGGTCCTGAGATGCAAGGGGGATCAGCTGAGACCCTTAGTCCCCACAAAGGAGGCTCTCCCCCTAAAGAGCACATGAGATTCGCTCCTGGATTACCCCATGCAGACTTTCCTATGTTGTTTCTTGCCATGCCCATTGACGTTAGGCTGGGGTCATCTTATGCTCACACAGCTCCTTTCCAGGTTCCTTTTTACCAGAAGCTTTGGGCTGAATGGGCTGTAACTTCTGATATATGCTCTTACCTCCTTCCGGCCCACAAAAGCTACTAGTCCCCATTGCAGAGATCTGCCCTATCTTGTCTCCCAGGACGGGGAAATGACCCGGTTGTGGGACAACACTTTGGGATCGGGCAAACGGGACATGATGAGCTACGCAGGCCACAAGGAGGAGGTGCGGCCACGAGCCCCGCAGGCCGACAGACCCAGGTGGGCTCAGCCCGTTTCCTCTGGATCCTGGGTGAGAACCGAGGCCCAGGGCTTTAGGAAAGAAATCTGCCCGCTGAAAGCAGGTACACTTGGTTTGCTCCCATGTGAGATCTTCATTCTGGTTTGCTTTCCACCCGGGGGTCTCTGAAGTTCACGGCAGATCTCTATTTAGATTTAGCATCTCTTTACCCCATTCTGGTCCCAGGAGGCGTTCGACACCTCTGTGGGCACCATGCGAAGGGATGAGGCCCAGAGTCCAGGAGATGGCATCTCTGTGTGTGCTGACCATGAACCATGGGTCTCCTGGGTGTTCTCTGTCTGCATGGTTTGGCATGCCCTTGGCTCGCAGCACTGTGTCCCAGCGCTCCCACCCCACCTGGAGGGAGTCTGGGTTTTATCTCTGCCCTCCTGGACCATTTCTAGCTCTCCTCCGAAGACCTGCTTTGCTGTGGACGTGGTGGCATCCCACGTCACTCGTGCCTCCCCCAGTAACGGCCTTCTCCCCGTCCCAGAGCACCATCCTGCCAGCCAGAAGCCTGAGGAGAGCTGGCCGAAGCACTGCATAGAGAGCGGCTATTTCTCTCTGGAGCACCAGAAAACCAACCCTCCCTGGGCATCCACCCCGCCGCGTGCCCCTGCCGGTTCCTCACCAGCCCACAGCGACCCGGTGGGCAGTGGCAGGCGCCTCGCCGGCTCCCGGGTTCGGGAGCCCCGCGGGCACCCCAGCAGCGGGGGTGCAGAGGGGTGGCACGGGCTGGAGAGGCAAGAGTACACGGTGCTGGCAGACCTGCCCAAGCCCAAGCGCCTCAGCCAGCAGGATGCTGTCGACCGCTGCAGCTCCCGCACGCTCAGCCCCGGCCGGGTGGAGGTGGAGAGGATATTTGGCTGTGAGCGCAGGTAAGAAGCAACGGGTCTCTGCAGTGGTCAGAGGTGGGGGATCGCCCCCCTGTGCTGTTGGGGGGCCCCCACCTCCGAATCACCATGCTTCAGGGAGAGAGCAGGGCTAGATGGCAAAGCTCAGCTTTCAGCTGTGTTTAAATTTCTCTTAAGGCAAGGGTTGGGTTTAGGCTCAGCGCCTCCTGGCCTGGGTAGCTCCCTCACTGCGGCACACAGGCAGCAGAGGCCATTGGAAAAGTGGAGCAAAGCTGCACCACTGGAAGTGGAGGGAGTAGCCCACCCTCCTCATCCTCCTAGCCACCTCCTGGTAGCCACAGGATGTGCTGCAGAGGAGGGCAAGTCACAGAAAGGGGGAAGAAGAGAGGTGGTCCCCGCTCCCAGAGTCAGTGGCTCCACAGGGATCCAGGGTCTGTTGTAGGAGCCACTCAGGAAAGGATCGGGGATGCTGAGAAGTCCCCAGTGCTGCTTGGGTCTTGGCTGGAGAAGCACGAGTGGCTCCAGTGTTGGTGGCACAGGGCAGGAGGGGACATAAACAGGGACCAGGGAAGTGTCCTGGGGCAGATGGGTGGGATGTGAAGGAGCAGATGGAGGGAAGGTTAAGAAATAGTGTGAAGAAGACGTGTGAGGCAGCAGAACACGAAAGCTGGGGTGGTTGAAGTGGTGGGGACAGGCAAGGGAGAGGCTATGTCGCACACGGTGTCCAGGGCTGGTGGAGGTCTGCGGGGTCAGGCTCAGCAGGAGCAGGGTCTGTGGGGGCTCTGCCTCCGAGCTGAGCCTGGTGGCAGCCAGACAGACTGTGTGTGACCACAGGAAATCAGAGACCCTGGAGGCCTTCCAGGCCCTGGAGGAAGGCCGTGTGGACCGGCTCGACGGCAAGACCCCAGTGCCACCCAGCAAAGGCCGCCTAGTTTGGAGGCAGTCCAGCCCCAGCCTGCCCAGGGAGGTGAGGCTTGCCTGCATGGTGGGACCCTATCCCAACTCCCCGAGCTGGGTTGCTTTTCCCTGCCACATTTTCCTCTATTTCTGCCCCATGCTTCTCTTCCATTCCCCTGCTCCCCCTTCCCTATATTCCCAGCCCTCCCCCTGCCACGGACCAGGACTCTCTGCTCTTAAGCGGCAGCAGCCTCTTCACCCTTTGGGTGCAAGAGGCTTCTCTTCAATACAGGCTGGCTGGCTCTGTGCACGGGAATGCAACTGCTGTCTGCGGAATTATTTAACCAAACCGTCTCCCAGCCCCAATCCTGTCTTGTTCCTGCTCACTGGCTTTTTTTTTTGAGAGGACTCTTTGCTCTCTCTCCCCTGTGTCCCTAGGGCCAGCGGCTCTCCTGCCACCTCGAGCAGCGCAGCAGAGGCCCCAAGGAGCCTGTGTGCTCCCCCAGCCCAGCTCGGTACCCAGGGAGGGCCAGCAGGAACCAGGGGGATTCCCTGTGCCCCACCAGCCCTGGCCAGCTGCTGGAGAGAGGCAGCCGGAGCCCACGCTCCGCAAGCCCAGCCCGCCGGTCGGAGAGGAGGGCAGGGGAGCCTGTGAGCCCTCCCTGGCACTCGGAGAAAAGCTGGAGGAGCAGAGGGGAGCCCAACCGCCCCCCGAACTCAGAGAGGGGCCGAGCCGCCTGGCAGGCAGGGTGTACAGGGCAAGCCCTGGAGAGGAAGAGCCGAGGGGACTCCCTGCACCCCGCAGGCCTTGGGAAGGGCTTGGATAACAGCGGGCTGAGCCGGGCAGGGCCACTGCCGCGGTCCCTCAGTCCTGGGAGACGTACAGAGAGCACGTGGAGAAGCCAAAAGGAGATCTCCCCTCCTGGCCTGGTGCAGCGGGCAGAGAGGCAACGAGTGAAGCCAGGGGGGCTGCAGCACCTCAGGGGACCTGGGAAGCCATCCGAATGCGGCTGGCAGAGCCTCCGGGAAAAACTGCCATCCTCCCACCCTGGGAAGGGTGCCAGCAGTGACTGGAAAGGCCGAGGCAAGCCCCTGCGCCCTGCGAGCCCAACACGACCACTGGAGCAGGACTGGAGGGGCCGGGGGGATGCCCGCCAAGCACAGGCGTGGGAGAAGGACTGGAAGCGCCAAGAGAAGCCCGTGTGCCATGCGGACTTGATGCGCCAGCTGGAAAGGGACTGGAAAAGCCCCACTAGATGTCTGGATGTAGGACTACGGCCAGATGACAGCTGGAGAAGGCCTGAGAGTCCAGCACAGCGGCTGGAGGACGACTGGAAGGGTCCCGAGCACGCCCAAGACACGAACAACCCAGAGAAGCTATTGGAAAGTGATTGGGGGAACAAGAGGCTTCTCATTTATCACGTGAGTATGGCAGGAGCCAGAGCTGATGGGGACCCTGCCAGATGTAAAACTGGCAAGCATAGAGTGGGTGGGTCCCCTGGATTGCAATTCTGCGCACTCCAGCTCCCCCGGATCCTCTGCTTCTCCAGGGAAGCCATGCTGCCTGCCTGGCACTGGGAGGAGAGAGGATGCTTCTCCCTCTGGCCAGTGCCAGGAGGTGGATGCTCAGATCTGGGAAACCGAGGTGAGGACTAAACCCCCGTGGCTTCAGCTCCTGCTTTCTGTCCCTGCAGCCTCAGCTGGGTGGAGGTGCCTTCCCACCCCAAAGCGGCGCCAGCTCCTTGGGAAGCCCGCAGCCACGCTTGAATGCCAGTGAGAAGTGCAACAAGGTAGGGGCCAGGCCCTGGGAATGGTGAGGAAGGGCCGCTGCCCTTCCCCAGAGGTCACTGCGGGCAGCACCTGGGTCTCCAGCACTTGATCTGAGCGGGCTTAGCGTGGTGCTGCCTTCCCGTGACCTCCTAGGCACCATGCTCACTAATACCCCCCTTCCCTTCATCCTTCACCCATTTCTCAGTTGGGGAAACTGAAGCACAGAGCCTTTTTTTTAAAGCCAGAGAGGGATGAGCAGTAGACCTGGGACTAAAATCTCAGCGTAGCTGCTTTCCTTCCCTTTATTATTGCCCAGTGATAAGATGGCACTGAGGGTTTTACAGAGATGAAGTGGGCTTTAGTAGCATGAAAGAAGATACGGTCAATTGTGTTGGCGTTCCTGGGATACCAAAAATGGCACGAGAGCGGCTTTGGAGGGCTGCAGAAAGTGTCCTGGGAGCCCGTGTAGCTGGCAGCTGTGCCCGAGTTCCCTGCCTCCGTCCCCTCCGTGTGCGTCAGTCATCTTGGCCAGGTTGTCCCCTTATAGGGCCTGGCTTTGTGCTTTATTCAAGGACAAACTGCAGCCGGGCAGGAGACTCCCAAAGGCCTCTGAAACTTGAAACTGGTGATGTCCCTTCCCTCACCTCCCTGCCCCAGGCCTGAGGGGAGCCCAAGCCCTGAGCTCCCCCTGCACAGCTGGGGCTGGTTCACCCCAGCTATCCCAGTTTTCTTCGGCACCAAGCTCTGGGCCAGGCGCCTGTGCTTTGGCTTGCAGCGAGAAGCATTGCCTCAGTGCAATCGTGCAGTGGAACGTGGCATTTCATGATGCGCAGCCCCCTGCCCCTTTTCCACCGGGACCCTCTCTAGCAATTCCCCCTCCCTCTGCGGGCTGGCTTTCCAGGGGTGCTGTAGTTCCCCCTGGACCTGCTACCACCTCTGCCAAGATTGCAAATCACTGCTTTAGGGATTCATTCGTGAGGGCGGGGGATAAAATCGAGCAGCTTCAGGAGCGAAGGTGAGGACCCCGCCGCGTGCACACACACATCGGGACTGCTTAAAATCCCTGCCTGTAAAAAATCCCTGCCTGAAAAAAAACCCTGCTGGGGTAAGGGCTGGGGTCCCGGCGGCCCCTTCCTGGGGCAGGGGCGGCTCAGCCCGTCCCTCCCTGGGCTTCAACTTTGCCCGGGCCAGCGGCGAGGGAGGGGGACGCGGCTCAGCTCCAGCACCGCCCGCGTCCCGTCCCGTCCCGTCCCGTCCCGTCCCGCCGGCCGCCGCCGCCCCTCGCCCCGGGGCCGACCCCCCTTTCCGTGCGGCCCGGCGGCCTCGCCCGCCCCGGCGGCTCCATTGGCTGCGGATGGCCGGGGCGGTGGCGGCTGGCTGCCATTGGCCTGCCCGGGCCCTCCCAGGAAGTTTGGGGGGGAGGAAAGAAAAGTTTGGGTGGGTTTTTTTTTTTTTTTTCCTCCTTTTCTTTCTTTTTTTTTTTTTAATTAAAAAAAAGAGGAAAAAGGCGAGCGGGGAGCGCGGGGCGGGCGGCGGAGCCGGGCATGGTGGGGCCGCGGAAGCCGCCCGGCCGCTGAAGCCGCCCCGCCGCCCTGGCTGCCAGCGCCCGGCCCCGCCGCGACCCCGGCCCCGGCCCCGTCGCCGGCCGCGGCGCCCCCGCCATGACGGTGAGTCGGGACCGGCCCGCAGGGTTCGGAGTTTGGGGGCGGGGGGGGGGTCCTCTACCCGGCAGCTCTCCTCTCCCTCGGGCCGGGCCTTGAGGGTGCCCGGCGGAACCCCGCGGGGCTGGGAAGGGCCGGAGGGCCGGCGGGGCCCCCAGCTGTCAGCCGCCGCCTCCCCGGGGTCCCTCCGCTCCCTACCCGCCCCCGGCACCGCTGCTCCCCCGGGGACTCTGGCCCCGCCGGGTATCCGAGGCTGTGGCTGAGGCTCGGTGCCTCCTTGGCTCCCTTCCCCATCACCGCCGGGCTCCCCTCCAGGGCTCCCCGTGGCCGCTCGGTAGAGTCGCTTCGTTAGCGGCAGGCGCCACCCCACCTAGATAGACATCGGTAATGCCGTGCATAAGCGTGGAGTGGGCTGAGGCCTGCTGAGCTCGCCACACCGATGACCGCAGTCGGATGCAAAATCTGCATGCCCCTGGGTGTGGGTAGCTCCTGCTCCCTGTGGGAATCAGATGGGGTTTCGGGGCAGGGAGCGTCCCACCCCTGGGGCGAGCCTTACTCCGTGCGGGCGTCTGCCGGCCCCGAGAGGAAGGCTGTTGAGCAGAGTGGGGTAATGGAGGTGACAGGCTGGGCTGTGCCCGCTGGCGTTTCGCACGGGGGTGGTGGGAAAGGGAGAGCGTGTTGCCCGCTTGCTTTTGAAGCACGTATAGATTTGGGAGCTGTGCTCCAGCCTGGGAGCAGTTTTGCTTCCACCAAAATGAGCTGGAGCGGTTTTGCTTTGTGTTTTGGCCTGGGGCCCACGCCTTGTGGAGCGGGTTCCCTTTTTGGAGAAGAGGAGACATTGTGCTTTCTGGGAGGCTGAGAGTCCCTCGCACCATCTCTCGGAGGTGAGAGGAAGCAGTGCTCCAGGACCTGCGGTCCTGAGGAGCTTTTGGGAGCGGGAAGAGCAGGAGGCACAGTGATGGCAGAGGCTGGTGATGGAAGGAGCACACCTGACCATCCCGTCCCTCCCCTCGGACACTGAGTTTTCTTAGCCTACTGCAGCCTCTTCTCTGCTTCTCCATCCTGGCGCCTCTGTACCACCCAGGAGCCATTCCTTTGCTCCCACCCCATCCCCTTTCCTTCTTTGGTGTTTACATTCTTCAGATACTTGCAGGCTGTTATCACCTCCCCTGTAGCCCTTCTTCAGCCAGAGCAGGCAGCTGCCTCTCCTTAACCTGCTGTTGTAAGCCAGTCCTTCCTATGTCCCCGGCTGCTTGGGACCCCCTCCAGTGTTTCTGCCTGGCCAGCTGCGGGGCTGAACATGTAACTCTGGTGGGTATGGATGCAACCAGGCAAAATTGCTGCTGCCACCTCCCGAGCCAAAGCCTCGCCATTCACAGCCCCGAGCTATGCTGCAGGGCCACGCATTTTGCCGGGGGTGTATCCTGCCGCATCCTTGCATCCCTGGCACCTGGATCTCTCCCAGCGGTTTGCCTTTCCTGGACGTTTCCTCCTCTGGCTGCCGGGCCTTTTCCTCTGGATGGGGGGGTTCGGTTTGAACCTTGCTCTCTTCTCTGCTGGTATCCCGAGCTCTTTATGCCAGATGAGGAGGCTGGATTTGGTTGTGGGGAAGGGGAGAAAAGTGGCTTTAAGCACTTCATGCATCAATTGATGCCTCGTCCTATGGTACTGGCCCCACTATGACAAGAATAGTTCAAAGCCAATTCCAGAGCTGCGGCTCCGCATCTGGGGGTGGCAGGAAAAATGAGGCCAGCAAGGAAAACAGGAGCCCTGTGCAGTTCGCAAGCTTGGGAGAAGCCCTCTGGGGGGATTTTCTGGCCCCAGCACTGCGTTGGGGGCAGCGGTTCTGGCAGGATGTTGTGCTGGTTTTCCCAGCGGCGTACGTCCCATTAATGTTCATTATTTTGGCACCTAATGCTTTGAGATTGTAAATCCTCAATAAGACGAGACCCAGCTGATCCATACAGCAGCCCCAGCCAGGAGTCTTTTCACTCCCTCTCTCCCCATAGTGTTTTTCCGCCTCCGCGGAGGCTGCCCGGCTCTCTTCTGCCGAGCGCACGTGCGTCCCAGGAGGGGGGAAGGTTGCGCTTTGACGTTTCGCCTCCTTTCTTTCCCTCCCGCCGCTCCCAGTTCAGAGTCGGAGCTGAAGTCACCGGATTGGAAGGGATAACGGGAAAAAGGGTGGAGCTGCTGCCATGGGGAAGGAATTAATTTTCAGGGCACTTTTTCAGAGCGGCAGCAGGGCCAGTGGGACATCCAGGTCTGTAGGGATGGGGATGTGCGCGTCCTCCTCGTCTCCCCCGCCACCGGCAGCGCCCATCACCTCTGCGGGAGGTTAGGCATGGGAGCCCCCCATGCCTTTTTGCTCCAGTTTCCTTGCCTGTCTCCCTTCCCAGGCAGCTCAGGGCTGCTGTCAGATGCTTCTGGCTGGGCCTGAAGCTGTAGCAGCCAGTGACCCTCCCCTTGGCGGGCCCCCCCGTGCCTGCATGAACCAATAGCCGGAGCACCGGGGTGGGCTGGCATGTACTGGGCTCTTGCCACCCCATAACCTTGGGTGTAACCCAAGAGCGGCAGCTCGGGGAGATGAAAGCAGGGGAACGCTTGGCCCGGCTGGGCGGCCAGGGAACTGAGCTTGCGGGGCAGCCACAGCCGGCCGCCGGGCTCGTTTGGGGAGCATGGAGTGGCCGTTGGCTTGCCAAGCCACTCCTTCTCGCCAGCTCAGTCTCGGGTGGTGGTTGTGGCACGTGGGGATCACTGGTGGCTTCCCTGGGACTGGCAGGTCTGGTGCAGGCCACTGGGAGGTCCAGCTCTCGCACCGTCACCCCTCCAGCACTGTCCCCACCTGTTTTGGCTGCGGAGGAAGGGGCAGATCGGCAAACTCTGGCTTCTCAGGGAGAAGAGGCGTTGGGCTGATTTATTTGATGGTGCAACTTCTCCGGAGCCAGCAGGGTTGGGAGGAGGACCGGCTCGAGCCTGTTTGGTTGAGGGCAAAGCCAGGGAGAGCAGTTCCCCTGAGTCAGCTCTCCGGCACTCCACCTTGGGAAGGAGATAAACTGGTTGGGATGCCGCACCAATGGCGTGAGGTTAGGAGGAGGCGGGGAGTGGGGGGAAACTTCTTCCTAGCACAGGGTGATCTGGGTGAAACTCTGTTCATCCTCATCTTTGGTAGCTGTGGTCAAGGCTGGGCAGAGGGCAGGCTCTGCAGCGGGAGGGAGCAGAAAGAGCTGGGCGGTAAGAGAGAAGCCCCCACCATCTCAGAGAGGATTGAGTCTTGGAGAGGGTCGAGTCTCAGAGAGGATCGAGCGCTGGTTGTCGCTCTGATTTAATCTCTACCCTGGGGCACATCGTTTAAAGGCAACATGTTTTCACAGCTGTTAAATTGCCTCCTGTAAGTTTGCGGTGAGGGCTGTTTCATAGAGAGCTGCTCGTGTCTTTAATAAATGATCAGTGGTGAAGTTACCGGAGGGACGTAGCTCTGAGGCACAAATGGCCAGGGTTTGGACAAGGCACGTCTGGTTCTTTGCGACTTTGCTTCCATCTCCGAGCCAAGGAGTGCAGCACTCCCTTCTGCCCGCTCTCCTTGCCCCTGCCTTCCCCCTCTCTGAATAAATACCTCTGAGGCACCTTGTGGAAACCTACCTGCTGCATATTTTCCTTTAATTTTTTTTAAACCTCTTTCCTTATCTCCTGCTTCCTCTTACAGGAACGACTGCCTGCTGCTGAGAGCTAAATCCAGTCCTCCTTCGCTACCAGGTTCTACAGCCCCATGAGTTTCCTAAAAGTGATGCCAGGCTATTCCCACTTCTTGTTCTGCTGCTGGGGACTCGACTTCCACCCCCTGGCATGAAAAGCCCTGTTGTGGGTCACTCCCGGACAGTAACCCTCTGTTTTGTCCTTTCCTCTCCAGCCGGATCTCCTGAATTTCAAGAAGGGATGGATGTCCATCCTGGACGAGCCGGGAGAGGTAAGCCTGAGGCAGGGGGTCTGCCTCTTCCCCCAGCCCCTGCTGCTAGAGATTCTCTGGCGAGCAGCCGATTTCCTTCCCCCTCCCTCGCTGAGGTCACTCCCACTGGGAAAGGCAGCGAGAAGCCTTTGGTGGAGGTGCCTCGCTCTGCGTGCAGGCACAGAGGTTCACCCAGCACCCCTCTCCCAGACAAGGGGCACGAGGGGGAGTTGGAAGGGACATGGAGGAGGAGGAAGAGAAGGCCAAGAGGTCGTGGTGCAGAGCGTCCCTCCCTGTTCCTATGCTTCCCCCGGTAACTGCCTATCCGTTTCCCTCCTGTCTTTTCCCTTCCCTCCCCCTGCCCGATCCGCCCGCAGTGGAAGAAACATTGGTTCGTGCTGACCGACTCGAGCCTGAGGTATTACCGGGACTCGAATGCGGAGGAGGTAAGTAGCCTTTCTCCAGCCCTCTCTTCCTTGCCGGCCAGGGGGGAGAGGAGCACAGCCCTGGCATGACCAGCGCGCTCCCAAGAGAAGCAGCAGCGTACTCTTCTCCTGAAGGGCACCGGAGGTGGCGAGCTGCTCTTTGCCAAGGGCTGACAAAGAGGATGGGTGTCTGAAGGCAGGCTGGCGAAGCTTAGGGAGGGGCTGTCAGTGGTGGGAAGTGAGGAGAAGGGCTGGTCCTGTGGCTGGGCATCTCTGACACTCTCCATCCGTGCTGCTGGCTGCCCCTCAGGTTAAAAGAGGACACGCTGTGCCAGGGAGCTGAGACTGGCTCCCGGAGAGCTGTGGGGTGAAGGCAGAGGCAGCCTGCGCTTCAGTTAGAGTGCCGGCAGGTGACAGGGGCTTTTTTCAAAGCTGGATTTGCACTGATGTCCTAGTGGGTGGTTGTGCTTGCAGGCTGATGACCTCGACGGAGAAATCGACCTCCGCTCCTGCACGGATGTGACGGAGTTTGCAGTGCAGCGCAACTATGGATTCCAGATACACGTGAGTGTCCGGCACCATGTGGACACGGAGCAGCAGTACCAAGGGACACCGGGTGGGAATGCATGCTCCCTCCCCATGCCGAGATGCCGAGAGGCAAGCTATGCAAACCTTGTGCCGGGATGGTGGCCCGGCAGGGCTGGCTGGCTGGCGACACATGGGTGGTGGTGCTCAGGAACACGAGTGCTGCCTGCCTGCAAAAGCAGGAGGAGGAGGGGGCTTTGCAGGGCTGGCCGAAGGTTGTGCTGGAGGCAGCCCAGGAGCCAAGCTAAACGCCAGGAGTGTTTACTTGACCTGTTGGCCAAGGCGGCTTCTCTAGAGCTGCGGGGAGGGAGTGGTGAGCACAGCAGATCTCAGTGTAGCCTGGCTGACTGTGCTCTGAATAACAACCTGTACCTTGGATCTGGCCCCAGTACAATCCTGTCCTCAGCTACTTGCTGTAGCAGCGGGAGATGGCTGCTAAGGCAACACAAAACCCAGTGGGTGTGCAGGGTTGGGCACTTTGTGGTCTGGGTTTCCTTGCTGTGCCCCAGCACTGGTGCCCAGCTCCCAGCACCTGAATGACTGATGGCACCAGCTCATGTTTGGCCAAATGTGCCGGCAAAGTTTCTTTTGCCTTTGCTTGGAGATGGTCTTGCAGGGGACGTGTAATCCCGCAAAGAATGTGTCTCCACTCCCACCCCTCCACCTGATCCCAAGAGCACGGGAGTCTTCAAGACAACACGTGGTCTTTCTAGCGCTGTCCACCACCCTTGCGAGCGGGTGCCCGGGGATCTTGGGGAACGAGTGGGAGCTGCCTGCATCTCCGCCGGGCACTGACAGGGCCTCCATCGCCTCCCTGTTGCAGACGAAGGATGCCGTCTTCACCCTGTCAGCGATGACCTCGGGCATCCGGCGCAACTGGATCGAGGCCCTGAGGAAGAACGTGCGCCCAGTCAGTGCTCCGGACGTCACCAAGTAAGAGCTGCCCCGCGCCGCTTCTCCTCTTCCCTCTCTTGCTGCCCCTCTCCCCTGGCAGGCAGAGATCGGGAAGGCCCCTCTGGAAATCCGGCCACTTCCAGATCAGCCCTGCCCTCCACTCCTCCTGAATATGGCCTGGAGACATCAGCTGGTGGCAGGGGTTGAGAGCCTGATGATTCCACTCTTGCACCCACTTTTTGCCTCGCCACATCAGTTTAGCCCGGTTTCTCCGCCAGCATGGCTGGAACTGGGGGAGAATCCTCCCTGCCCTGAGGAGGAACCCATTTCCCCAAGGGATGGGATGCCTCAGGCCCAGCTACACGCTCAGAGTGGGGTTTTATAAGGCTAGGCTGAGCAAGAGCTGAGCGTTGGGCAGTTGGCGGTGCCTCCGCCAGCATCCTTTCCCGTGCGGCGCCTCTCCTTCACCGGCCACCGCTCTGCTTTCAGACTCTCCAACTGCGATAAGGAGAACTCCTTCCGTAACTGTGTCCCCCAGAAGAGCTCGCTCCGGACGGAGGAGCAGCAGCGGCCAAGCTCGGGCTCCGAGGGGAACTCGAAGGGTGGTCACTGGAAGGCGGATGGGCAGCGCCATGCCTTTGACTACGTGGAGCTGTCTCCCTTGCCACAGGACCCCGGGAATCAGGGGTCCCCACAGAGGACAAGAGGGAGCTTGAGGATCTCTGACCGAACGCCCAAGCATGAGGAGCTGGAGCGGGATCTGGCCGTCCGTTCAGAGGAGAGGCGGAAATGGTTCGAGACCCCCGATGGCAGGGTCCCAAATAGCGATGGCCTGGTGGGAGACTCTTCCCGCAAGGCCGGGGAGCAGGACCTCCCTGCTCCCCCACTTTCGGAGGACCAGCGGATTCGGCTGAATGAAGAGATAGAGAAGAAGTGGCTGGAGCTGGAACGCCTGCCCTTGAAGGACTCGCGGCGGATCCCCTTGACAGCACTGCTGAACCAGAGCAAGGGGGGCCATGGAGACACCAATGAGGCGCTGAAAAAGGAGGTAAGAGCATCCCTCCTCTCTGAAACTGGGATTCTGGTGTCTGCTTAGTGTGTTCCCTGGCAGCAGGAGGCTCTGTAGAAGAGCAAGGCAGAGGTGCAGGGAGACGTTTATTCTTTCTGACTCCATTTGCCACCCCTCAAGTGCATGGGAGCTTTTGCAACTGGGTAATGCAAGGCTGGAGACCTGCTCTCACCTGCCTGGAGGGATTCCCCAGGCCACTTTTTGGTCCAGGATAAGTTAGCTGGTGGTACTGCTTGCGTGGAGTCTGTGTTTCCCAGGAGTACATCCGCAGCCCCTCTTCTCTGGCTGTTCCCAAGCCTGCAAGCGCTTCAGCTGCCAGCCTTTGAAAGGAGCCGTGCGCTTGCCTGTCGTCCCAGCTACACGTGCAGCAGTGGTTTCCTCCAGCATGGATCCACTTCTGGAAGTTGGGATGTCTCCTCCCCTCCTTGCTAGCGCTTACCAGTCTGGGGCTGCCTTTGCTGGTTTGGTCCCTTGGCAGGCTGCCATTCCCATGGGAAGCAGACATCTCCGTTGGCCGTGCATGGTCCTCCCCATCCCTAAGCCTGGGGTTCAGATGCGGCACATCGGTCGGGTCGTGGCACTTTTCCACCCCTGGCTGAGCATCTCTCTCCCCTCCCTGGCGCAGGTCCAGTCGCTGCGGGCACAGCTGGAGTCCTGCCGGGCCCGAAATGAGAGCCTTCGGGAGGTGGCGAAATCCCAGGGAGACGGCCACGTGCCCCGGGGATACATCTCACAGGTGAGCGGGGCACCAAACACAGGACCCTGGGGTCGCTCCCAGTTCCAAACAGGGAAATGCCAGGACTCAGCTCATTGCCGAGCAGGTATTGCTAATCATTGGGTTGCCATGGTGACCCTAACTGGGCCCACTTGTAATCAATGTTAATTACATAAAGGCTGGTGTGTGTTGCCTGGCCTTAGAGGAGCCAGAGTATAAATGGGGAGGAGGAGCGTTAGGGAAGAGGTGCAGGACCTGTGTCCCATTTTGTGTGTGGGCATGATGCTGGCCTGGCCTGGCCTGGGGTGGTGAGCCGTGCCCCTGCTCCGCAGTGGGTCAGCAGCTTTCTGCTGAGCTGCCCGCGCGTTCCCCAGCAGTTTGCAGCTTGCCACGTGCGGTTCTTGCTAACAGGGGCTCCCAAATCCCTCGTTAAAAGCAGTCTGTCAGGCCCTGGGGAGCTCCCATCCCTGCCAGAGTAGCCCGAGCCCTGAAGGTCACTTTGTCTGCACAGCCTGTTCATTTGCTGGGGCAGCACATGGGAAAGCCTGCAAAGCAGAGTTTGCTCAGGCTTCGGCCTCTCACTTCTCTCTGTTTATTTATTTTCCCCACCATGGACTCATCCAAAGCAAGCGGGGTCACATCCCGCAGGGATTTCCTGGGGGGAGGCTGCCATTCCACCACATTGTGGGGATTTCAGGATGTGCCATACGTGTTGAAAGATACTGGGGCGGGGCAGGGGGGGAAGGAAATTAGGGCTGGCGAAGCCCGTTGCAACGGGTTGGCTGTACCTAGCCCAGAGAAAGAAACCCACGAGTCCTGTGGCGCCCAGCCCAGCTGGTTACTAGTCGCTGTGTCATCTTGATATGATGTTTACAGCTCACAGGCCTCTTTATGGTCAAAAAAAAGCAAAAGGAGTGGGGAGGAATGGCACCTTATCTCCCTAATAACTTGGCTCAAAAGGCCAGCGTTTCACATCTGAGGCTAAACTTGGTCTTTCCCCAAAGGGCTTGTTCTCTCAGTCTGCTGAGGTTCACAGCCAGCCCATGGGCAGATCACCAAATTGATCCCTCGCCTTTTCTTCTCCTTTGGTTGATCTGTGAAGCTTCCCAGCTTCCCGCCTCGGCAAGGAGGAGTAGCCAGCAAGGACTTGCATTCCCACAGCGTGTTGCAGTGCCCTTTATATCAGCCTTTGCCTTAGTACCAGGGGAAGGAATGGGACGGCAAGGGGCTGTTGGGGGACTTGATGGCTTCTTGGCTCTTTGCTGACATCTTAGAGGCCTTGGCTTTTTAAAATAATACTCTGGCACAGTTTGGTGGTAACAAGTCCTTTCCAAGGGGCTTGCGGCAGTGCTGCCAGGGTCTGCAGGGAGCGTGGAGGCGTAGCTCCGATGTGGGAAGCGCTTGCTTTGCTGTAACACCAGTTAACCACAGCGCTTGGTGTTGAAAGAACCATCCCCTTGGTCTCAGAGCCGTCAGAAAGGAGAGTGAGCTGTGTGAGGAGGATCCCTAACCGTTAGGCTTTGGGGAGGGCTCTTTGGCAGCCTCTGTCAGGCCTCAGGGCAATGTAGGGTGTCACTTTTCAGGAGAAGAGGCTCAGTTTTCATTGATTCCGGGGATGCTGCTTCATTTAAAAGGCAGATACTGAGCTGTGGTTCCTGCTGTTGATCTCCTCCAGCCAGGCAGTGCAGCCTGGTGGAGGGGGCTGGGCTGGGGTGCTGGGCACATTATTCCCAGATCTTGGCCCAAGAGAAACGTTCCTGTCTTGCTGCTTCAGTTTTAAGAAGAGCAAGAGGAACATTCTTGCTCCGCAAAGCACGTGGGGCTTGCAAGGTGTATGGCCCTGTCAAATGGTTGTGTTCTGTGATAAAAGTGCCACCTCACTTTCCCAGGATGGTCTTTTCCTTCTGAAGCGATCTTGCTTCTCTCAAAATGACCCTGGACTTGGGTGAGGTTTGCAAAGCCAAACATCAGCCCAGTCAGGTGCCTGTCGTAGCCTGAGCCCCTGCATGCCTAGGACCTTTGCGTCTCTCACCCCTCCTTTCCCCGGCATGGCAGGAGGCCTGCGAGCGCAGCCTGGCCGAGATGGAGTCATCCCACCAGCAAGTGATGGAGGAGCTCCAGAGGCACCACCAGCGGGAGCTTGAGCGGCTGCGGCAGGAGAAGGAGCGGCTCCTGGCAGAGGAGGCTGCGGCAACGGCAGCAGGTAGGAGTGGACACCAAACCATGCCCTTGCTCAGGGGGGTCCCTCCCACCTCTCCCAAATGTCTCTTGCGAGAAACCAGTCATCCCAGTCATCTGGAGCCACACTGCTGACCCTGCTGGTGTGAGGCGGATGCTCAGCACCTTCTTGTAGGCAGGCAAGACTGGCAGAGGTGGCAGGGAGCTCCCACACTGTGTTAGTCTCCTTGGCAGCACTTGGTGCATCAGGATGATCCTGGGGTGTGGAGAAGGTGGGGGATGCCCCAAGGGCAGAAGGGATGGAGGGGGAGCCTGCAAAGACAGGTGTGGGAGCCTGCAGCGGCAAGAGCTTTGCTGGTTCCCTGGCTTGGTTTTCCCCAGATGTGCCAGAGCTGGCACAGCCTGATCCCCCATCTCCCATTGTCCCCCTCCGCAGCCATCGAGGCGCTGAAGAAAGCCCATCGGGAGGAGATGGATAAGGAGCTGGGCAGGACACGAAGCTTCCAGCAGTGTGGCTCGGTCTCAGATGCCCTTCAGAAGCAGCACCAGTAAGAAACCACCTCCCCCACTCCCCTTGCCCGATGCTGCTGCCCTTTGCCAGTGTCGCCGCACCCCATCTGCGGCCATAGCCCCCAGCTGTCCCCCTGCCACCTCCCCAGCTCCCTCCCCAGGGGCGGTGGGTGCCCAGTGGTGACTGCCAGGGCTGCTGGAGCTGTAGGGCAGGGAGGTTTATCCCCCGCTTGGCTATCTTCCCTATAGCACCTCCATTTTCCCTATAGCTTCTTCCCTCTATTTTCTTTACGGAAAGCTCCTCCATTTCTCCTGCATGGCTTGAAGGTCCTAGAAGCACCACACTCGTGTGCGGGAGGGTGGGAACTGAAGCCCTGGTCCACAGGAGTCATTACTTTGTGCCAATGACTGATGTGGGCAGAGGCTGCCCGTGGCAGGGGGGAAGGCAATGCCGGCGGCCAGGGGCCGGCAAGGATTGCGGGGCAGCGATGATCTGGTGCCACTTTGACAGGTTGGATGTGGATTCCCTGAAGCGGGAGCTGCAGGTGCTTTCCGAACAGTACTCCCAAAAGTGCCTGGAAATTGGGGAGCTCACCCAGAAGGCAGAGGAGCGGGAGCAGACGCTGCTGCGCTGTCAGCAGGAGGGGAAGGAGCTCCTCCGGAAAAACCAGGCAAGAGAGGGGCTTTCCCTGCCAGCAGAGACCACAGAGAGCATTCCTCCCTCGCACAGCACAGCCCCTCTGTTAAAACTCCCCTATTTGTTCATATTTCTTCCCTTCTGAGATTTTATCATCAGAAAGAAAAAAAATTAAGAGTTAGAGGCTGCAGATGGGCCTGTCTTAACTATAGTGTTAAATACAGCGAGTGTATTCTTTGCTACTGGTTGTAGGTGCCACTGTCGTGTATGGGCAGGGGGTTACAAGGAGGTCTTTAAGCTGGAGCTGGCGTGAAGATGGAGAGGTCAGAAGAGCGGAGAGGCCCGTGCCTTGGCTACCCTGACATCTTTTGTTTTTTCCCGCAGGAGCTGCAGACCCGCCTCTCAGATGAGATCGGGAAACTGCGAAGCTTTATTTCATCGCGGGGCTCTGGGGACCGCTCTCCGCACAACAACGAGCGGAGTTCCTGCGAGCTGGAGGTACGGGGGTGCCCCCCAGGCTGCCCCGCTGCCTCCATCCCCACCCTGTGCCGGGGGTCTCCCTCGCAGCGGTTTTGGCGTGGAGCGGGTGGGAAGGGGGTGCCGGATGGAGCAGCGGGGCCGGTGCAGGAAGGAGGTACGCAAGCTTCCCCTCCACCGCTCTCCCGGGGCGCTCGCGCCGCTTCCTGCCCCGGCCCTCCTGGCCCTTCCTTCCTTTTCCACCGCCGCGCTTGCGCTGGGGCCCGCCGGCCTTTCCAAGGCGGTGGCTCTTGAGTCACCTCTGGTTTTTCTTCCCCCTCCCTGGCCTAGGTGCTGCTGCGGGTGAAGGAGAATGAGCTCCAGTACCTAAAAAAAGAGGTTCAGTGCCTCCGGGAGGAGCTGCAGATGATGCAAAAGGTTGGTGTTTTCTGGGAGCCATTGGGAAAGCAGCAGAAGAGGGGAGGGAGGGGAGCAGCAGGGCTGCCTGTCAGCAGGGTTTGGCTGGGTTTGATGGGATGCTCAGGCTAAACCCTCTTGTTACCTGTACTCCTCATCCCTGCTCGCTCCTGAGCACATAGCAGCCACGTGCTCCGAACAGCGCGGGCTGGCATAGAGTTACCTTGTACAAGGGAAATGTCAGGGAGACTTTGCTGCTGGTTTCCCCAGATGTGTGTACATATAAGCGTGGACAAGCCAGGAGCCCTTCTTTCCCAGGTGGGAAGACTGGATGAAGCCTGCCTGGCACTCCACTTCCCCAGCCACCTTCTCTTTTCCAAGTTGTCCTCTCATTGGGTGGACATGTTTCCTTGGGCACCGTTGCTGGGTGTGCTGCTCCCTCCGCTGGCAGCAGCTCCTTCAGAGGGATTTTCAAAGACCCCTGCCAAAGGGGAACCTGAAGAAGGCTTTGAGATTCAGTGATGCTCCAGGAGTTCATAACATTCTCACTTAAGCTTTTTGCCATATAAGTGGCTGGGACCAGCCCTTTCAGCAGCCTGCATCTCTGGTGGGGTTTATTTTTCCCATACGGCTGGCCCAAACACACACGAGCCATGGTAAAGCCCACATCACCTCCTCAATCTGATGCTGCAGATCTCTGCTGCTGCGGGACCAGCAACTCTGCTTTCCTGCCCGGCCCAGGGTTTGGGAAGCACTGCCTCCATGCTCTTCTTCTGAATGGTTTCTGCGTGGCCCAGATTGGGATGGGCTTCAAACCCGGGGCTGGCTCTCCCATCCTCACCTGTTGGCTCTTCGCCTTGCTGGGTTCACCTTGCCACCCCCCTCCCTAACATCAGCCCTAAAACCTGCTGACCCCTCTCCCTCCCCTGGCAGGATAAGAGATTTGCCTCAGGGAAATACCAAGACGTCTATGCAGAGCTGAATCACATTAAGGTGCGCTCGGAGCGAGAGATCGAGCAGCTGAAGGAGCACCTGCGCCTGGCCATGGCGGCTCTGCAGGAGAAGGAGTCGCTGTGCAACAGCGTCAGCGAGTAACGGTGAGCATCGGGGATGCTGTGACATCCCCTGCGGGTGCAGGTGCCTGAGACCAGCTGCCCTGCTTTGACAGGGGGATGGAAGCTGCCAGTTCCTCCTGCTCCACTCGGTGCCGAAACTTTAGGCTTAAACTCTTCCTTCCCTGCTTCTTGCATCCTCTCGTCCTGCACCCCTGGCCCTCCTGTTGTCCCTGACGTTCTCCCAAGGCCCCCAGCCCCCTTCTCACCGTGCTGCTCTTGATGCGGCCAGCACCAAGTGCTTCTCAATCAGGCTGGAGGTGGGAGCCAGCCACATGCTGTCCTTTGCCCCGTGGCTTGGATGACAGCATGGGGGCAGTTATGCGCTACCTACATAGGTGATATTTCTGTTGCGTTCGCCTTTGAAGTGGTTTCCCTATCACAGCACGGAAATTTTAGGTCTGCATCGAAGCAGCCCTGACTAGACCCAGCCCTCCTCCCACACTCGCCTGCAGGCATCCCTGCTGCGGCTGGGGAGGGAAGCAGGGTGACAGGAACAAGGGGATCCCGTTGTCCGGAGCGCTGCTTCTTCTTGCTTGGATGCCAAGGCCATTGGGATTGGGGTCACCCTGCTCCACCAGCGCTTGCTACAGTGGGTCTGTAGCAGGGCGCCAGACAGCCATCTCTCGGGGGAGCAGAAGGGGTGGCGTTTCTGCGCTCAGTGGAGTCTTTCTAAACCATTTCTGGTTTTGTCTCTCTGTAGGTCTGCTCTTCGTTTGTTTATCTGTTCTTGTTTTGTATTTGCTCCGTTCCTCACTTGTGGGGAGGGGGAGGTTGAATCCCATCCGTTAATCGCCTTGGCAAGGAATCCCACCCACCCCCCAGCCTTCTTACTCCCCTCCCAAAGCTTTTTTGATGAACCCCTTTTGCCTGCGTACCTGAGCACGTTGTTTGGACTGGCTCCTTACATGCACCTTCTTCAGGATTTTATATGTGAAAATTATATTTTATAGAGGAATTTTTTCCCCCGGGAAGAGGGGGAAGAGGAGGGGGAAAACTTTTACTACATCACCAGCATTTTCTAACCTGAAAAAGAGAATCTGGTTTTTTCCCCCCCCTCCCCAGCCCTGTTGCTCCTGGCCACACAGCCACCTTCGGCATGTATTCCCTCTCTTCCAAATGTCTCCGCGGCCCCCCTGGGATGTACGGCGAGGACCATGCTCCCCCCACCCTGTGCCACCCCCAGGGACCTGCGGAGAAGACATGCAAGCCATAGGAGGGAGCCACCGGGGCAGTCTGCCATGGACGTGCTTTCCTGGGACTTTTGAAAGAGGAGACCTTGGCAAGAGTCCGCATGATCGAGCTCTCTCCGTGTCCTTTGGCTCCTTCAAGAACCCGAACTGGCAGGAGCCCAGAGCCACGGGGTCTCTCCTTTCTGGGGAAGAGGAGCTGTGAGGCTGCTACTGCACCCGCCGGAGCCAACCCCCCCTAAGGTGGCAGCTGCTGCTGCTCTGCTGTGCCCTTCAACTTTTAACTTAATAAAATCTTCCCCTTTCGCTGAGAAAAATGGGTTTGTCAAGGGGAACGTGTCCCTAACCCAGTGTGGTGGTGGGGGGGGTTCATTTTTCCAGGTTCCTGTGTGATTTTGGGGCATTCTGACCCATCGCTTTCCTCCCTCTGGATTTGGGGAGGGAAAGCAGTGGTAGCACCCCCGGCTGGAGAGCAAGAGGAGCCCTGCAGTGCCCTTATCCAGCTGTCTGCTCCACCTTGGGGCTTGGGGGGGAAATAATCTGCTCCATGACACCACTCCGAAAATCCCACATGGACCCTCAGCCCCACGGAGGAAGAGCTGAGCCTGGGCTGCATCAGTAAATCCAGTATTGGGGGGGGGCAGATGGCACTGCAAATTACTGGCAGAGTAAACAGTATATATAGATCCTGGGGGAGATCAGAGGGATCTCAAACGCTTTCCTCCTCCTGTTTTTGGGTGAAGCATGTTGCTTTTTTGGCAGGATGGAGGACCTGGGGGTGACTGCTCCTCATTCAGCCCCATCCCAATGTAAAGGTGAGCTGTGGCTCTGCAGAGAGGCTGCTGGCAATTACAGAAGAGCCCTAATTGTGGGCTTGTGCCGGGACTGGAGGCACTGTCTGAAGAGGGGAAGGTGAAGGGCTCAAGGAGGACCCTCGGATGGAGGTGACAGATGCATCAGCTGGGAGGCTGGAGTACTGCGAGACGTGGGGATGGGAGCGGGGTGTAAGGACATGGTGGCAGCCGCAATGAGGAGAGTTAGGGCAGCACACCTTCACTCGGCGTGTGATAACCTCACCATGGTATTGGTGGCCCCTGGGGCAGGGGGGTGCAGGCAAATACAGACCCACTCCTCCATGGGCATGGCTGCGGTGACTGCTTTCCCTAGGTAAGGCAAGCCGCTTCCTAAGTCACAAATTCCGGTAAAACTGGGTTGCAGGCTTTCGTCACGCGCACGAGGCCCTTGGGCAACCTAGCGGATGGTGCAAGAGGCCAGGCACTGAGCTCAGCAGCTGGCTCCCCGTTGTGCCTGTGCAGAGGCAGGGCTTGCTTTCGCTGGTGCTTGGGCTCCTGCCTCCGACCTAGAAACCCGTCTGTGTGCTGCCCAAGGTCCAGGCTTTTCCCTCTGCCTCCCAGCAGGACATGGCTGTTGCTGTCGAGTTTGGGACGGGGCGAGCATTCAGCACGCTGGGGGCATGAGATGGGAAGGAAGGCAAGAGGCGACAGAGCAGCTCAAGGCAGCTGCTTCCAGGCTACAGGGCTTGGTCTTGCCATGGGGGATCGGTAGGGACCAAGAAAGGAGGAAAAAAAGTGGGGTTCAGGGCATGGTGTTGCAAGTTGGGGGATCTGTGCATGGTTTTAAGAAAAAACAACTGCTGAAGCAACGGTCTGTGTGGCTGTACCTACCCCTGGGGGAGGAAACCTCCAAAAGAGGGGCACTGAGGGCAAGCAGAGGGTGAGTGAGGGGTGAACCGCAGGCTGCTGGTGCGTGCAGCTCGCCGGCCCCTTCCCCGAGGGGTTTGGTATCTTGCATTTGTTTGGGTTGGTTTGTTGGCGTGGTGGTGGTTTTTTTTTTTCCCTTCCTGACCGGGGGCTGCTGACCCTGATAAACGTGTCGCATAAGCGCGGGTGAAATGTGTGGGTGCATGACATGCGGTCAAGCCACTCCTCCTCGAGGCTCTGTGGCTGCAGATCAGCCACTGGCCGGGCAGGAGCAACCCATCATCCCCGGGGTGACGGGGGACCGCCGCCTCCCAAACTGGCATGGCGTTAATCGGGCGGCCCCTCTCTCCCCTGCAGCGGGGCGATACGGTCACCCCGTCGTCTCCGCGTTGCTATCTCCTGGGTGCAGGGGGGCTGGGTGGGGGGAGAGCAGTAGAGAGAGGAGACAACTGAAATGCCCCTGGGCAACAGGCGCAATGGCCGGCAGAGCCCAAAAAGCATCCCAAAGCAATGCTTTGTACTCCATCCATTTGCTCGCAGCTGGGTTGTGGCTGCAAGAAATGTCCCAGTCTCAAGCACAGGGAAAACCCACAGCCATGCAGCACCCTGGCTGCATGAGAGCCAGCATCCCGGCTCGCATAAGGAGCTTGTCCTTAAAAACCAGCTCGTGAATCTTTTAAAACAGTGGTAATCGGTCCAGCAGCCAGAGACAATACCCCTTCGCCATTTATTGGCATCATTAAAGCCCGCTCCGCTGTTAGCGGCAGCCAGGCTAAGCGGCTTTGTGCCGGGCTGACCACACTGCATTGCATGCCGGGGGCTCGGGGCTGAAGCTCTGATGAGCACGGCTGGAAAATCAGCTAACTTCCCTGTTTTTGCCACTAAAAAAGCACTGAAGCACTTGGATCTGAGTACCAGCAAGGCCAAGTCCCACTGCTGGAGATTTTTAGCCTCTTTGAAAATGGAAACCAGGTGAAATAAAATGTCGCTGGCATTAGTTGCCAGAACTGCCTCGGTGCACTCGGATGCCAACAAACAGCTGTCCTGCCCCTACAAGGCAGGGGCTGTTACCCGGCGGATCCATAGCACGTCCGCAATGGGCGCAGTTTGACCATTTAAGATGAAATCCGCAGCTGGAAGTGCATAAATCCCCACAGGGTCCAGTTGAATGCAGCACGGAGAGGGAGGGGAAGGTAAATGGGATTACGGAGAGGATTCTTCTGCCACGCTCTGTCTTCTGGGGTTCATTGGAGAAAGAGTATTTCCCAATCTCTGCTGCCTAATGCCAGAAATGGGAGGCACAGGAGGCTTGGATCAGTTGGGTAGCTCTCCTTGAGGAGAAAAGGGGGTGCAGGGGGTAACCGACCCCACCCTGGGCATGGTGGCAGGTTCCTGTGGCCAAAAACACAGGCATGGGTCCAAGCTGGGCACGGGGGACTGGGTGGCCCATGGGAATAATTTTTCCTTCTGTATAAGCTCCCCCATGCTGCCTGCAGTGGGGTGCTGGACCCCACTTCCCAGAGGCAGCGGGGCTTGCATTGCCCTGCAGCATCTGCATCCCGCCTCCAGCCCCGGCATCCCACCAGAGGCCAGAAAACCCCTCTCAGTCCTGGCCAGCTCATGTTAAGGATGCATCGGCATAACAGTGCAGGGTTCAAGGGGTGCTTTCCAGTATCAAGTGGGGCGCTTAGGGGTTACTTTGACTGGGTTCCCCCCCCTGCGCAAGGCCAGCAGGAGCATGATGGTCTGTGACCACCTGTATGTCTTCCCTCCACCAAGTCACTTGGGGGCACGGGATCTTCCCCCTGTTTTGACTGGCTAAAAATTAGGGAGCTAGTCTGGATGAAAGGGTCAGAGCCCCCACGTATAGGGGAGAAGGTGTTTGCCTGCCAGCAGCGGCACCCGCTGGAGGAGGCTGAGCAGCCCCAGTTGGCTGCAGGAGCTGCCCAGGTGACCAGCTGAGATTAGACCCCTAATTTTCAGCTGGCTAAAGTTAGGTAAAGCATCTGCCCTTCTCCCTCCCTGCCTCCCCCCCTCTCTTGCCTCCCCGTCACTGCACTGCCCTGATAATGGCTGCCTACTTTTTAAGGCTGGAGGCTTTGCGGTCAGCCTGCGGTGCTGTGCCAACCCCGGGGGTTCGGGGCCGATGCTTACACCGCCCCCCGCCTCATCGTCTACCCTCAGAGCCTGGCGTACGGGAGAGCCGCTTCTGACAGTTAAAAACTTGGATGCAAATAAAAGCAGATGGTGCCTTATCTGCACGCACCTGGGTTGCCTACGTGCAGGCAGCCAGCGACGGCGGTTTATTCCCGGCTAGGAAAAATGAGAGGTCCTTCGGCCGGTCAAAGCGTTACACAGAGGCCACCAGAGCTCACCGCCCCTGCGCTCCATACGGGATGGAAAGCGATGTATTCATTAGGTCTTAAGCAAAAAAAAAAAACCCAGGGGAGGTGGGAGGGTGGTTATTCCTCTCCGCAATTAGGAGCTCTTTGCTCTTAATGAAATCAAGTGGTTTGCAGGTCCTGCGAACCTTTCCCGCTCCCCAAATGAAGCGGGGCACGTGAAAGAGGGGCACCAGGGAGGGAGGCACAAGGGGATGCCCCCGGCGGCCCTTCCACCAGTGGGAAAGCATCAGGGGGCTGAGGGCCTCCTCCTGGGACAGGGACACGCCGCACCCTCACGTAGTACGTGTGTATGTCAGGGAGGGGGCATCAAATATTTCTATTTCTAATTATTTCTGTTTCTACTATTTCTGTTATTTCTATTTCTATATTTATATTTATTTGTATTTACGTACCTATATCTGTTTTTATGTATACTTCCGTGTGTCCCTGGCCGGTGGTTTTCATGACCCTGGGCATCCAGGGCACGTCGAGGTTACAGACAGGTGCTCGCTGTGTATTTTAATGCCCTGCGGAAGCACTGGGGGGTTTGGAGGTGCCGGGGTTCACCTCCGAGGACCGCACAGTGTGTCGGTGGGCACCAGGCGGCTGCGCCCGCGTGTTTTTAAGAAATAAGGGGGAAAACATCATCTAAATCCTACGGGCAAGATGATGATAGCGGCTACATTTAATCTCCCATGAACAGCCGACCAGTCACCCAGCTGGGAAAGGATGGCTGATTGTCACTGTTCTATGTCCCTGCTCTGTCCCCTCACAAAGAGTTGTGTGTCAGTCCCCAAAAAGGGGACAGCCTGTTATTTGTGACCCCCGTCACACACGTGCGAGGGCTGAGCTGATGTCCCCAAAGCACCTGGTGGGGAGCAAAGAGGGCAGAAGAGGGGGGCAGAGGCATTGGGCTGTGGGGTACTGCTGCTGAGCCTATTTTGAGCCCGGTGCTCCCCCTTTTCTCCTTGGTGTCCCTCCCCAGTGTCTCCTCTAGTGTACCTCCTTGCCCCCCTAATGTCCTCCCCAGTGTCCCTCCTTGTCCCCTGATGTTTCTCCCTGTGTTGCCCCTTGTGTCCCCCCCAAATGTCCCTCCCTGGCCCCCAGCGTGCCCCCCTAAGTGTCCCTTCACATGTCTTGATGTTGCTCCGAGTGTCCCTGCCATGTCCCTCCCTGTCTCCCCAGTGTCCCCAGGCGCTCCCCAGTGTCCGTCCTTGTCCCCACTCAGCGTCCCCTCAAGTGTCCCTCCGTGTCTCCTCCATGCCCCCCCACTGTCTCCCCAAGTGCTCCTCCTTGTCCTGCTGTTGTCCCCTCCGGCGTCCTTCCTTGTCCCTACCCAATATCCCCCCAAATGCTCCTCCTTGCCCCCCAGCATCCCCTCCAAGTGCTGTTCCTTGTCCCCTGGTGACCCCCCCCGGTGTCCCTCCTTGTCCCCACCCAGTGTCCCCCCAAATACTCTTCCTTGTCCCCCAGTGCCCCCCCTCAGTGTCCCCTCCAAGTGCTCCTCCCTGTCCCCCAGTGTCCCTCCCCAGGCGTCGCTCCTCGTCCCCAGCGTCCCTCCCTGTCCCAGCCCGGCGGGTCGGGTCGGGGCGTGGCGGGGGACACACGGGGCCACCGGCGGCGGGCGGGCGGGCGGGCGGGCGGCTGGCGCGCGCGGGGCAGTCCTCCCCGCGGTCCGCGCCGCGCCTTTAAAGGGTGTCTGCGGCGGGCGCGGCCGCAGAGGGAGCGGCGGGAGCGGGGGTGCACCGGCTCCGCTGCGGTCGTTACCCACCGCTCCTTTCTCAGCCTCTCCCCGCCCAGGGGCGGGGGTCCCGGGCCGGGCGGGCCAGGCTTCCCGCCGTGAAGGGATAGCGGGGGCCTCGCGGGGCGAAGCGCTAACCATGAGGGAGAGCCCGATTCCGCTCCCGGCTCCGGCCGCCAAGCCCAAGCGGGCCAGGGCGGCCCGGCGGCCGGCAGCCCACCCCACCTACTCAGACATGATCGCGGCGGCCATCCGGGCCGAGAAGAGCCGCAGCGGCTCCTCCCGCCAGTCCATCCAGAAGTACGTGAAGAGCCATTACAAGGTGGGCCAGCACGCTGACGCCCAGATCAAGCTCTCCATTCGGCGCCTGCTCGCTGCCGGCATCCTCAAGCAGACCAAAGGGATCGGCGCCTCCGGCTCTTTCCGCCTGGCCAAGACGGACAAGGCGAAGAAGTCCCCGGCCAGGAAGAGGAAGAAGGCGGCCAGGAAATCCACGTCGCCCCGGAAAGCGGCTAGGCCCAGGAAAGCCAAGTCGCCGGCAAAGAAGCCCAAATCTGCCGCCAGCAAAGCTAGGAAGAAGTCAAGGGCCAGCCCGAAGAAAGCCAAGACGACAAAGACTTTTAAGGTCAAGTCGCTGAAGGCGTCCAAGCCCAAGAAGGCAAAGCGGTCAAAACCCAAAGCCAACTCCAGTGCCCGGAAATCACCCAAGAAGAAGTGAGAAGTCTAGAGGCGTTTCGGTACTCTCCCCGTTGGTTTCTGTAAATAGCTTTTGCATTTATTTTTACCCCTTTCTATTGCATTTTATAAAGAATTGATCTATTCCTGTCTGGAAATAGCTAAAACAAGGCAGTTAATGAAAGAAAAAAGGAACACCTTTGGTATGGAGAGTTCCCATTTTTAAGAGTTACTGGTCTGGGGTTTTATTTCGATGTCTCAGAAATTTCTTGCGTGTGTCTGTTGCTTTTTTTAACGCTGGGCTGCTTGTTGTGTGTTGGGAGTGATGGTGACTCCATGGGTCTGTTGAGGCCGTACAGGATTTCAATTCCTGATCCTGCCCCAGCTCCCAGGAGGTTGTGTGTTTGCTGGGGCCAGGCAAAGACTCTGCCTGTGTTGGGGGGGAAGCGGGAACATACGGCTGTGAGAGACACAGCCTTCCCTGGAGGAGGAAAAGGGGCTCCCTGCTCCCTCCTCCCCCACCCTGGCTCCCAACCACGCGGCCGAGGCGAAGTCTGCTGGGCTGCTGGGTGTGAGGTCTGGCTGGTGCTGGAGATAAGCGGCTGGCCGGCCGGGCGATGGGACTGCCCGCCTGCCTGCGGAGCTGTCGTGGTGCAGCTGGGTGGTGGCAGGGACGGGACGGAGGAGGTGGGGCGGGGCCAGGGTCTGTCCACGTTTGCTTTCAAGGAGTTGGAGGTGTCCAGCAAGCGGGAAGGGGTTGATCCCTGGGGAGAAAGGACAAACATGGCTGTGAGCGGCTTTCCTCCCTGGGGAGGAACGGGCCCGAGCACAGCAGCGGGCAGCTCTGCAGGCAGGCTGGGGTGGGCAGCCAGGGCAGGGTGAGGCAGGACTGCTGGGCACGGCCCCGCTATCACCCCGGCGGCTCCGGCTTTGTGCCCAGGGGGGGCTGGCACGACTGCAGGGCCTGCCTGGCCCTGCCAGAGCCCCTCCCCAGGCAGGGCTGGGCGGCCCCGACAGAGCCTGGTGCCTAATCCTCCTGGACATGAGGGGCCTAAACAGGATTCCCCAGTCAGCTACAGTGGAGGATGGAGATGCCTGATCCAGCCGGACTCTTTGTGTCTAAACACGGTGGGCCTGTGGGTCACAAACCCCTTGGGCCAAAGGCGCTCAAATTCCTTGGGCTCGGGTACCTAATCTCCTTAAGCTGGTAAATCCTAAATCTCTCAGACCAAAGGATCCTTGGTCACCTCAGCTGGATGCACCCAAATCCTATAGACCCATGGTTCATTACCCCCTGTGGTGGGCACCCATAAACCACCTAGATGCGAAGATCCAAGTCACCTGCGCAGAGGACCCCAAATCGCTTAGGTGGGGTCACCTAATGCTCCTGGCCTTGTTGATCCTCAAGGTCCGTGATGGCCCGTTGCTCCAAAATCCCTCGGGCCCTATAGTACATGACCCCCTCCCCACAGTTCCTAAATCCCATGGATGGGGTTCCCCCAAATCCCTCAGACTCCAGGGATCCCAAATCACCTGGTTTTGGGGTGCCTAAACCCTTCGGGACAGAGCCTCCCCTCCCCCCCCAAAAAAAAAGGCCTGAACACCTCCCAGAGAAGGTGCCCGAGTCCCTTCAAGCTGCAGGAGCCCGGCGGGGGGGGGGGGGGGGGGCGGGAGGGAAGGGGGGCGGAGCCACGCCGGCGCCCCGCTCCTCCTCAGCCCCGCCCCGCCCCGCCGGCGAGGGGGCGGGTCCCCGGCGGCCAATGGCCATTGGCCGCCGGGGACCCGCCCCCTCGCCGGCGGGGCGGGGCGGGGCAGCGGGATGTGGCGCGGCGCGGCGGTGAGGGTGCTGCGGGCCGGCGGGGCCGGTAGCCCCCGGGCCGCTTCGGGAGAGGCGGCGGCTCAGCTCCGCCGGCGGCTGGAGAGCGAGCTGGAGGACATCCGAGGCGCCGGCACTTGGAAGAGCGAGCGGGTCATCGCCTCCCGCCAAGGTCCCCACCTCCGCTTGGCGGGTGGCGGAGCCGGTGCGTACGGGGCGGCGGGGAGGGCTCTCGGCCTCTTTCCCCGGTGCGACGCCCGCGCTTCTCTCTCTCTTCCCGCAGGGATCCTCAACTTCTGTGCCAATAACTACCTGGGGCTCTCCAGCCACCCCGAGGTGATCCGTGCTGCCGTGGAGGCCCTCGAGAAGTTCGGCGCCGGGCTCAGCTCCGTCCGCTTCATCTGTGGTACCCAGGTACCGGGCACTGGGGCAGCATCCCCTGCTCCAGGGTAGCCTTTCTCAGGGGCTCCGCTCAGGCTCCCATCTCGGCACTCGCATGCGTGCGCAAGTGCTAAGGTACACGTGGCCGGGCAGAAAAAAAGCCTGGTGAGTCCCCCGCTAGCCAAAGATCTGGAAATACGCCAACTTAAACCGTTACAACCCCTCAGAGAGCAAAGAAATTAAACACCCCTCTGAATTCAGAAGGTGAATGTCTTTTTTCCCTCCCTTAAGGGTCAAAATTACAGCGAGCCTGACTTGAAACGGCTCTGTCAAACCCACCCTGGTTTATCCCCGCTGGAGCCCTTTCAGAGCCCCGGCTGGTTAAGTGCAAAGAAAACTCAGAGCTGCTCCCCCGTGGGTGGGGAGCTTGGAGTCTCCCTGCTGCGCTTTTGGCGTCCAAACCCATAACCGCATTTTAGGGCCGCGTTTGCAAACACTTTCTGAACACAACTAACTTCTCCCACGCACACACACCTTTTCTGCATAAAACCTGGCTGTTTCCTCCCCTTGCGGTCAGCGTCTAACAGCAGTGGGCAAGCAAGAACTTGTGCTGCCCCACCGGTGACGCTCGCTCCTCTCTTCTTTTTAGAGCATACACAAGGACTTGGAGGAGAAGATCGCGCATTTCCACCAGCGGGAAGACGCCATTCTCTATGCCAGCTGCTTTGATGCCAACGCTGGTATCTTTGAGGTTCGTAGGGCTTTCCTTGTGCTGTGCGTGGAGGAGGGAGGTGACGGCGATGTGCTTGCCGTGCCTTCCAGAGGCTCTGATGTGAGCTCTGTGCCACAGAGAAGATAGCAGTGACTGGTGGTGGAGAACCGTGACTTGGTGCCCTTGGACTGGGGGAGCCACGCGGAGCTGTTTAATCAGCCCTCACCTCCCCCTTCCCCAGCCAGCTCCAGGTTTTGGGGAGGGCTCCCATTTCCGGGGAGGTCTGTACTCCCCCTTGAAGCGTAAGGCAGGGGGAAGGGGTGATCCCCCGGGCTTGCTAGGGAAGGGGAGGGAGGTTTTGAGCTCAGAAGCCTGGCATAAGGAAATTGGGGGATAAGGTGGCTGGGAAGGAAAGCGGAAGGTTTAGCAGTGCCAGGAGAGACGTGGCAGCTGCAATCGAATGCAGCCTTGTCCTCCGCACTGAGATGCTGGAAGATCTTAGTGAGTCGTCACCCTGGAGCAAAGGAAGATCCTTTCTGTTTGGCACGGCCAGGCCCTGCTGACCCCAGAGGATGCGGTGCTGTCGGATGAGCTGAACCATGCCTCCATCATTGACGGGATCCGCCTGTGCAAGGCTAACAAGTACCGCTACAAGCACATGGACATGCAGGACCTGGAGGCCAAGCTGCAGGACGCGCAGGTACAGAGGTCTGCTCCCACCTCAACGTGAGGGTGCTTGCTTAGCTGTGCTGCCTACGCAGTAACCAGCCCCAAAGGGTGAGCTCTGTCTTTTCCTGTGCAATAGGCATCGTTTTTGCCGATAGGCACAGGTAGGCATGGATGGGCAAGGAGGGGAAGCAGCTGGTTGCAATGCAAACCCCCTGTCTCGGTTAGATATATCCACTCCCTACAGGAGTTGTACTATGTCCCGGTCTCCTTCGCCAGCCCCTCTCCTCAGGGTGACATCTTCACCCCTGGGGATGCCACTCTCCCTCCCACAGAAACATCGTCTGCGGCTGGTGGCCACCGACGGTGCCTTCTCCATGGATGGTGACATCGCACCCCTGCGGGAGATCTGCCAGCTGGCCCAGAAGTATGATGCCCTGGTCTTTGTTGACGAATGCCATGCCACAGGCTTCCTGGGACCCAATGGCCGGTAAGGGGCTCTTTTACCCCTGTTTCTCGCCCCCAACCCAAAGTACTTCTGAGGCAAGGCCAAAGGTGGTGATGGCCAATGTGTTTTTGTGTGGGGACTCCTGGAACCACCGTTTCTTGAAGGCTTCGCACCCCACCTCTGCCTCAGCCCTCCCCTCCTGATGATATATCCCTTTTGGGGCACCTGAGGTGATTGAAGGGAGATACTTTAGCACTGACCCATCCCAACGCAACAGACACTTCTCTGCGTGCAAGGGATGGCGTGACCATCTCATCTGCCTCTCCTGGCAAGCAGCTGGACTTCCTGATTTCCGAATCCTTCTCCTCTCAGCTATCATTTTGAAATGCTTGGGTCTTGGGGGTTCTGTGGAGTTAGCTTGCACAGTTTGATAATTCCCTCGGAGCAGCTTTTTCCTCCATCCCCTGGAGATCCTCCAGGTGCTAAGCAGTGCACTTGCTGAGGTGCTTTGCTGAGAACAGACACTTCATGTGCTTGTTTTGTTCAGGCACGAGTGCCAAGCGCTCTGTTGCGTGGTCCTTCCTGCTCTCTACTGAAAGGTAGAGCGCCGCGTGAGGCAACACCTGTAGGAACAAGCAATGGGTCCCTCCTCAGATGGAGGGATAGAGCAGGAGATGACAAGAGGAGAAAGCCATCTCTGAAAAAGCCAAAAGTTGCTCTATGAAGAGCTCCCTTCCAGCTCTCTCCTCTCTAGACACTTCTCATGTGGGCAGCTGGCAAGTCCACATCTAGCTGTGAAATGGGTGAGAAGTGGGAACTAAGCCCCTCCTTCCTTGAGGCATGGTAGCCATCCTATGGGTTAAGGTAGACCTTGTCACTCTGTCCCAGTGGGCTCTCTGGTCCCAGCACTGCAAAAACAACTGTTTGACTGCTCTGAGGTGTGTAAGTGCACAAGAGCTTGAGGAAGAGAGAACGGTTACCGAGTGCTTCATGAGTTATGCCAGTTTCAGCGTGAACCTGATGCTGTTGTCTATAACACTGTGTTTCAAGAGAGCCAACAGAGAAACTGGGTGGCCATGCCCCATCCTGCCTTTTTGGGCTGGAGGATGTGAAGCTGCAGAGCATGTTTGCCACGTCCAGTTGGTTCCACTAGCGTAGACCTTGACATGGGTGCTTTAGGCCTGTGTGCATTTAGGGCAGCACATCAGTGATGTGCACAGCCCACCTCAGAGGACATCGGCTACTCTAGCCAGGCAACTGTTTTTCCCTGGTGTATGCTGATGGTGTGGTGTGTCAGAGGCGTGTGCAAGACCTACATCGACGGGTAGTGCTTTCTTTGGACTATTAAACTTCTGTGTGGGAAGTTTGAGTGCTCTCCCATCTGTAAGGGATGAAGAACCCGTGCTCTTACCTCGGGAGATCCCAGCTTAGCCTTTCTGCAGGAGAAGGGAAGGTCAGCACTTGGGTTGAACTACCGCAGGGGGATGTTCTTCCTTTACCAGAAGGGGGGACACCAGAGACCTGGCTGGTGGCGCTTTGTTTCCCTTGAGGTATCAGGTGTAGAGCAGCTTCCCTGGTGCGTGCTGGCACAGCTGATAACGTGACATTCCTTTTTCTACAGGGGTACCGATGAGCTGCTGGGAGTGATGGACAAAGTCACCATCATCAACTCCACCCTGGGAAAAGCTCTTGGAGGAGCTGCAGGTGAAGGCATTTTCCTGTCCAATGCCCTCCATGCCCTAAAGAGCTCCACAGCATTGCTTTGGTGTTTCCTTCCTCTGCCTAATGATAGAGCAACAAATGCATGTTGTCCTCTTCTACTGGTGGCATGAGGCTCAGTTGGGGACCCTGCTGCAGGGTCAAGGGAGGTCCTGCCATGTGCTCCTTCCACTGTCATCTTCCCCATGCATTTGCCTTTAGGGTCAAGGTGGAAACTCTTGGTAAAAGGCATCAGCTGTGATTTTTTTAGGCCTGGTTTGTACTGAAATTCCTGCTGTAGGTGACAGGTTGGCTTTATAGAGGGGCCCCCCTCTGAACAGGTCACCCTGGGGTGCCTTCTCCATTTCTCTTTCCTCCATCTGCAGGTGGGTATACAACTGGCCCTAAACCCCTCATCGATTTGCTCCGCCAGCGTTCCCGCCCGTACCTCTTCTCCAACAGCCTGCCCCCCGCCGTGGTGGGCTGTGCATCCAAGGCCCTGGACCTCCTCCTGGAGAGCAATGCCATTGCACAGTCCATGGCTGCCAAGACCCAGCGGTGAGGGGGCCATATTGGGGTGGGAGCAGGGGGAGAGGTTCATTAGGAATGAGTTGTCCATGTGTGTTTATTCACCCTCTGGTGATAGCCGTGAAGGTAGTTTGGAAGTCGTGGCCGGGGGGTGCTCAGGGGAAACCGCAGGATGTGCCTGTGTGTGTCAGATAGATGTGCGGGCAGATGTGTCACATCTGGGTGCTCTGTGTGCTGGGACACATCTTCCCCTCAAGCAGCTGCAGTCCCATGGAGCTGAGCAGGAAATGGCAGGAGGTCACTCCAAAAAGAGACATCCCTTCCCTGGACAGGAGATGCATGGTGGAGCAGAACTACACCCAGCCCTCAGTGGCCAGGACTCCCAGGGCAAAGCAAGGCATCGGTCCCCAAGGACAGGGGTGCTGAGGTTTTACTCATCCTCTTGTTCTCTTCACCAGGTTCAGAAGCAAGATGACGGCAGCTGGCTTCACCATCTCGGGGAAAGACCACCCCATCTGTCCTGTCATGCTCGGAGACGCTCGGCTGGCTGCAGTGATGGCTGAGGACATGCTGAACAGAGGTGAACTGGGGAGGGAGCTCTGGATGCAGACGCATGCCCTGAGGGAAGGGAGAGCTGATGGTGGTGCCACCACCATCCCTCCTCCAGAGGATGTTCCTGCATGAAATCTGTTTCTTCAGTATCCTCCAACTGCAAATGTCCTCCTGGTCTCCCCCAGATGTTGCTGGCATCACCTCCTTTCTCTGTTGTGGGGGTTTACATTAGCCCTCTTGTCCTGCCGTGCTGGACTCCATCCCCATCACTGGCCCTAACCCTCACTTCCATGCTTGGCAGCAGATGCCACTTGAAAACCCTGAAGCCTGGAAATGGTTATTGAGAGGGGAGGGAGGATCCAAAAGCCTTTCTATCACCCAGTACCACCTCAGCCTCCCTCCCTCCCAGCCAGCTCCGACTCTCCCTGTGTTTCCTCCCCAGGCATTTATGTCATTGGCTTCAGCTACCCCGTGGTCCCCAAGGGAAAGGCCCGCATCCGGGTCCAGATCTCAGCCGTGCACAGCGACGAGGACATCGACCGCTGCGTGGAAGCCTTCACCGAGGTGGGACGAAAACACGGAGCACTGCCTTGAGGGGCCAGCAAACACCTCCTCTGGCACCCTCCCTGCCCATGACCAAGTGCCTGTGCTGGGGGAAAAGGCTTGAGCAGCACGCTGCCGAAAGCAGGACCGGCCCTCAAGGCATCACAGCCTGCAGGAGGCTGTGGCTGTTGCAGCGTGCTGGCAGTGGCACTGGCCAACCAGCTCTTGTGTCATTAAAGGTGTCCAGTGCAGCAGATATTTGTCCAGCTCTTGTTTTCTCATCCAGGAGCTGCAGCCCATCCCCATCTTCTCTCGCTGTGACCGGACACTCTGCTGTGTCTTCCCTGAAGCCTCAGTCTGGGCGCTGAAGCGCTGAAGCTCCTGCTCTTTCCTGCCGATGGAAATGTAGCGTTGCTGGTACGCCCGAGGTTGCCTGCTTCCTCCACGCTCTCCTGCGGGTCCAGCAGCGTCACCGCGGCAGATCTGCCCACTGTAATTCCCCACCGAGGCAGGGGGGTTTCCCAAACCCTTGGGAACCCATGCCACAGGCAGCTGGTCTGGGAAAGAGGACATGGGCCAGCCGAAGCTCCGGTGCTCCTTTCTCCCCTTCTCACTCTCGGGTGTTGGGTGTGAGGCTTGCTTGGTCCCCAGGGCCAGCTCTAAGGCTTTGCCCATTGCTGTGGTGCTCTCAAACCTGCCCTGGGAGCTGCATCTCACCCCAGAGAGGCTGTCGGGCAAGTTGAGGTGGCAGAGGCCAGCAGCTTGGCAAGAGGGCCTGCGTCTGCCTGGGGCTGAGGCCGGGGGCAGAGCAGGTGACAGAAACCTGTAATTTTCCTCCATCAGCTGCAATTTTCGCACAGTAGAGAACACATAGCAGGCTGGAATCTCTGGATTTGTTCTTCCAAGCTGTGCTGGGGTAGCGATTTAGCACTCGAGCAGGAACAAGTGGGTCCTGGGCATCTCTCAGGATTGCTTTGTTTGCATCGTTTTTGCTCCAGATGAGAAATCACGTGTGTCCTGCTGTCTGCCCACGTGCTGAACTGAGTACCAGCTGCCTGCAGCCCAGAACAGACTCCAGGCGAAATGGGGCTGTGCTGTGCTTGGGTGCCAGAGCACTGGGTCATGTCAGCAAAGACCTCCAAAAATGCTACCTGCCGTTAGGCAGTCAGGGAGCGAACTATGGGGTGATAACGCATCTGACCTGAACCAGAGCAACTGCAGAAGAATATAGAAGTTAATCGAGGGTTGCAGCGCTTTACGGGATGCAAAAGGCAGGGGAAAAACATATTTGCTATGGGGCTGCCACCAGACCTTGTTAGAGCACCTGGTAGTGTAACTGTGTGCCGATTTTATTTAATTTTCCGTCTCTGCAGGGCCCTGAGCTCAGCCTGCTGATAAAGTATGATACGGAGTTCCCTCTGTGTGGTGCCAGGCCCTCACGGTGCTGCAAACTCTTCCCCCTTATAAAAGGGCAATATTTTGGGAATGGGGAATGTAATGGGGAAATGGCAGGGGGTTGCGCTCAGGCCTCTCTTGCAACCTGGAAGAGATGAAGCTTCAGCCAGATGGGCTCTGGTACAGGGGGTTTGAGTCCCTAAACCGAATCACTGCTGTCTTGAGCCCGATGTGTGTGCACCCCCTTGCTCCCCCCTACTTGCACACCTGTACCATGCTCCCCCTGCACCTCCCTCCTGCTGGTCTCCAACCCAGCCTTCCCCCTCTCCCCTGGGCTTCTGCAGGCAGCCCTGCCGATGTCTCTGCTCCATTCAGGGCAACTAACCCAAGCAGTTTAACCCTGCTCCAGCTTTCAAGTCCTCCGTCAATGGGAGAGCAGTCATACAGATGCCTCGCTGCTCAGCTGCAAGCAAAAGCAGCAGCAGCCTCCCTCCCCTGCGACGCGCACACTTGTTCTTGCGTGCACACATGAGCTCCCCCCTTCTCCTCCTCTCCTCGCCAGGCGCTCTGACCTCCCTCTCCCCTCCGTCTCTCCCAGGCCCCTTGGCAGCTGACCCCCGTGCTCCTGCTGCTTCTCCGCCTGCTTCAAGGCTGAGCTCTGCAGCCGACTGCGGTTTGCATGGCGGCACGGGGAGTGCCAGAGCCCGGGGAAGGCAGGAGGGTCAGGCCATGGCACAGTGAAAATGAATAATGCAGCGCACATTGACTGCAGGCACCATGTTAATACTGCATTGCCAGGCGAAGCCTCCAGCTCTTTATTTCTTCAAGGCCTCCCGACCTAGGTCTGATCTGCAGCTATTTGCAGCTTTTAGCCCAGAAAGCAGAGGACTTTTTGCCGGGTGAGATGTAGAGGCAGACGCCACTTTTCGAGGATGAAGTTCCTACCACGGGCTCACTGACCCACCCCAGACCCATATGCTGCTCTGCCAGGCTTTCCCCCACGTCTCAAGCCGTCACCCTCTATACCACGTGGGATCCCCGTATCTCACCCATTGTACCTCAGGGTAGGGGACTGTCCTGTCCCATCCCGTTTCCATACACACCCACCCCTACAGATGCTTCCAGCCCTGAGTCCCTCCCCACCCCACACTTCTTCCACCCTCGCCAGGCTGCCTTGTTGCAGTCCCAAACCTGCCCCCCTTCCTGCTGACACCTTCCAGCCCCTCTCCACACCGCTGTTTCCATGCTGAGCGGCGACCCACCTCCCTCTACCCCTTCCCCACCAGCATCCCTCTGCCCTTTCTCCCTGCCCACAGCCCTGCCCAGGCAGGCAGGGATGCCCCAGCTTGGACTGAGCCTGCCGGGGCTGATGCAAACGGGGTCTGAACCTGCCATCAGGTGCCATGATTTTCCCATCCCGCATCCTTCACCAGAGATAAATGCCATGCAAGGGCCCCCAGTGGTGCAACCTCTCTGCGCTGGCGAGTGAGGGGCGAAGTAGCTGTGTCCCCCCTGGCTTGGGGGCTTTGGCGAGAAACAGCAATGCCCACAGCCGCTCCCCGCTTCATTTCTGGAGGTTTATTTCTCCATTTGGAGGATTATCCCCCCGGCTCCCTGGCCCCAGGGGTGAGCCCAGGTGGCCACTCACCTCTTCAGGCCATTTGGCTGCAAGAACAGGAGTCAGGGGGTCCCTCTGCAGCCCCCTCAGCGGCAGGAGCACTTGCAGGCAGCCACGACAGGGTAGGGGATCTGCCGCCAGGCACAGTGCGGGGGGCCGGGGGACCGGGGGGCCCAGCAGTGCCAGGCCAGCAGCTTGATGTGGGTGAGCTGCGCGGGGCGGCAGGTCATGCCGGGGGGCCAGGAGCAGCCGGGGGGGCCGGTCTCGCAGGCGGTGTGGCGCACCCAGCGGGGCCAGAAGACTGGTCCCAGGTCAACCCAGGTGGATGTGAGGCGGCAGGCGGCCCGCTCCACCAGCCACTGCCGCAGGCGGTGGGCCAGGGCCCCCGGCAGCTCAGGGGGCAGCCCCGGGCCGGGGGGCAGCAGGGGGGGCAGCTCCAGCCCCTCCGCCTCCCGCCACAGCTTGCGGCGGTAGCGCCCGGCCCCCTCCGCCAGGTCCCAGCTCAGGGACTCCAGGTTCTCCTCGGGGACGCTGTTGTTGCGGCCCCGGGGCTCCTCGGTCGCCATCCAGAAGGAGTCGAAGGCTGAGCCCAGCAGCCGACGCAGCCGCCCAGGCCGCAGGTGCCGGGGCTTGGGAGAGTAGCGGTAGTCCTCAGGGGAGAGCGAGAGGCTGTAGGGCCGCACTGGGGCCGAGGGACGGCCGCGCAGCAGGTGGGCGGCAGGGTCAGCGGTGCCAGACGGCGGCAGCGGTGGTGGCTCCCTGGGTTCCTCCAGCAGCGGCAGTAGGCGCAGGGCACCCAGCGGTGGGAGCAGGCAGAGGAGGAGGAGGAGGAGGAGGAGGCAGCCACAGCGTGGTCCCTCCATGGCGAGCGGCGCTGCGGCGGGCTGTGCCGGGCTGTGGGTTCTCGCTCCGCCGCATCCCCCAGGTTATCGCTGTGTCCCGAGGCATGGCCTTCCCCTTTTCCCTGGTTACAGCGGCTGATAGCGAGTGGGCAGGGGCACCCTGCTCCCTCCCGCCGGAGGGGCAGGCAGGGAGGAGAGGACACATCGTCCCTCCCGCCAGGCTGAGGGGTACCGCTGACGGGGGTATCAGGGCTGCCATGAAGGTGAAGGGGCTGGTGCCTCCTTCTCCTCCTCCGCATCCTACCCCATCGTTGGAAGAGGCATCCAGGACCTTCCCAGCAAAGGGAAGCTGGTGGCTTTCGGGTCTTGCTGGGAAAGGACCACCAAGCTGTGCTCGGCCTCAGCACACCTGGAAGTCCGCAGGGCACAGGTCCCGTTGCGGGGGTGGATGCGGTGGCTGGGCGGTGGGGCAGGAGGGCTGCGTGGGTCACTGTCGCCTCTCAGCACATCAGCCGGCACATGTGCTGTCCTGGGCAGCGGTGAAGGAGCTGAACCTGGATGACAAGCCTCCCTGGATGGCTTGTCCTTCCTCCCCACACTGCAGTGCCCCAGCAGTGCTGGTGGAGGGCAGATCTGGACTGGATGGAAAGCAAAACCTGCTTTCCCCTCCTTCCCTGGGTCAGACATTGTGGGAGAGACTCGATCTACTCTGTCCCTTCCTACTAACAATTAATAACAGCTAGTAATAGCAATTAATTGCTCATGCTCCAGAGGGTTTGGACCCATATCCCAAGGATGGGGCAGAGGCCAGGCTCACCCTGCTGGGATATTCATGTTCCCCGGAGGTGTTGGGCAACATGTCCTGAACACCCAGCATCAAGGGGTGCCCACAAGGCCCACCAGGGTCCGTGGGACCCTGCCCCCCTCCATCCTCCCTCTCCCACCGGAGACTAGCGGGCTTTTTCTCTGCTGCCCCCTCCTCGCTGGAGCGGGGAGCGGCTGAGGCTGCTGGAAGACTGGGCAGAGAGGAGTTAACTCCAAACCCAACCTCAGGGAGAGGGGAAAAAAAAACAACCCAGAGATCAATGGATCAGCAGCAAGAGCAGAGGGAGGGAAAAGGGGGAGACAGAGAGAGAGGAGAGGAGCTCCAGAAGGAGAGAGACGGTGTGGGAGCCAGGAGAAGAGAGAGCAGAGCTGGTGGCGGGCAGGGGGAAGCAGTGGAGCACTGGGCAGGGGTGACGGCGCTGCCCAGACAAAGTCTTCGGTGGCTTGCATCCTCCTCACCACTGCTGCCTGGCCTGGACCAGAGGTCTCCCCCGAGCAAGCGGTGAAGCTGCAGGCCCTTCCTCACAGAGGTGAGTGCTGGCTTCCCAAGCAAGGAGCAGCTGAGCAGGGATACGACAGTGCCCAGAGATGTCACGTAGGCAGCGGGGCAACATGTGCGTGCCCAGAGTGTGACCAGGGTACTCTGCTCGAGTGAGGAGATCCCACGGGGCCGGGATGGAGGAGCCAGGTCGTTACCAGTAGGACAGAGGGGACTGCAGAGCCAGAGAGGCAGGGACGACCTTTCGATGCAATACAGAGAGGCTGCTGGGAAGGAGAAGTGGCATGAGCTGAGGGATAGGGGAGCATGGGGCGAAGGAGCTTGCACGACCCAAAAAAAGAGTTAATTGCATGTCAACAGTTGCTAGATAACAGTGTCTTTCCCTCTTGGTTGCTGCTCAGCGAAGGACAATTTGTTCTAATGATAGCACAACATGGGGAAGGCTCATTAGGAGATAGGCTGTTGGCACTCCCCGCCTGAGCACAGTGTTACTCGGGGCTGGAAGAAGTTTTGCAGCAAACCACAATACCTTGAGCTGCAGTAATAATTACGCTCCTTCACAATGATCATCATGTTGTGTTTCAGGCAGCTGCAAGGTCTCCCCTGTTCCTCTCCTAACCGCCACTGTCCAGCCCATGACCACCTCTCAGCATCAGGAAGAGCTGCCCTGAGTCACCCCTCCTCTGTGGAGCACAACTACTGCAAAGGGAGCAAGGGGCAGCCAGCTCTAGGGTGGAGGTGGTCCCAGCTGAAGGAGCTCCCTTGAGGCAGGAGCGCGGCGGGGTGCTGCTGCTGTGGGTGTCATCCAGGCAACAGGTCCCTGCTGCCAGAGGTGGCACAGCCCTGGGGTGAGGGTGCCAGAACCTCTTGCGGTTCCTGTGGCCTTGTGTCCCTCGTTGAGCCCTGTTGAACACCAGCCAGGATTTAGACTTGCCAAAGCAAGCAATCCCAAGAGGTTTAGCGGCTTGGGGATTGTAGGAGGAATGTAGGGGAGGCCAGGCGGCAGGGCAGGGTGTCCTTCGGGGGGCTGGGAGCACAGGAGGTGCCGTGGTGGGGACATGAATGCAGGCAGGAGAAAGGGGCTTTGGCTCCGCTCAAGCCAGGCAGATGTGGGCTGACTGATCCCAACAGCATTCTTGCCAGTGACGTCATGAGGATCTTGATGTCATCATTTAACCAGCTGGTTGGGACTGGCGTCTCTGGGAGAAACATGGGCATCAGACAAAGGCTGGGATCAGGCACCCTAGGGCCAGAGCTCTGGTGGCCACTGTGGTCAACACCGAGCAGCACCTGCTTGCCTACAGCCATGCACAGGTGCTGTGTCTCCCTTTTTCCCCTCGCAGGTCCCTGTAGTCAGATGGGGAGATGCCGGGAGGCTGGAACGCCTCCTCTGACAGCCCAGAGTTGCGAGCTGCAGGGATTATTGTGCCCATCATCTTCTCCCTCATCTTCCTCCTGGGCACTGTGGGGAATGGGCTGGTGCTAGCTGTGCTGCTGCGGAACGGCCAAGTCAAGTACAATACCACCAACCTTTTCATCCTTAACCTGGCCATGGCTGACCTGTGCTTCATCGTCTGCTGCGTCCCCTTCCAGGCCACCATTTACACCCTGGATGGGTGGCTCTTTGGGGCCTTTGCCTGCAAGGCTGTGCATTTCCTGATCTACCTCACCATGTACGCCAGCAGCTTCACCCTGGCCGCCGTCTCCGTTGACAGGCAAGTGTCCCCTCCACTTTGAGTCCCTCAGCTCAGGGACATGTTTGCCACCCTTGAACTCAGGGGTGGGAGAAAGGCCAGTCTGTTGAGTGTCCTGTAAGGAGGAGGTAGGGTGTCCCCAGAGGCAGAGCCAGCCTCCCTATCTCCCCATGCCCTCTTCCAGCACCAAGCCAAGCTCTTGGCTTGGTTACCCAGCCCTCACTTAGGAAGGAGGAGTACAGGCACATGCTGAGGTTTGGTGTCCACCATGCAAAACCAAGAACAGCAAAACCCCAGGGCAGCAGTGCACTAGAGGAGAAAGAGGGAGCCCTCTGGGACCTGCTCCTGTCCTTCTCTTCCCTGGTTCAAGAGGTATGCTGCTTGCCTTTCCCAAGCTAGCACAGCAGAGTGGGCAACAGAGATCCCAGACCCACTGTTGGGATGACCCTGATCTCTATGTGAATTCACCGTAACCCTCCCTACCAAGAGGTGGGGAGGGGAAGAGATGGGTGGCTGCGTGGGAAGGGGTGCACAGATGGCAGCTCCATGGGGCGACAAGGTATCACCTCACGTATATTGTATTTGGTCTCTCCTTCTCCATCCCCTCCTCGCCAGGTACCTGGCCATTCGCTATCCGCTGGAGTCCCGGGATGTCCGTACCTCCCGAAACGCAGGAGTGGCCATTGTAGCGATCTGGTCCCTGTCACTGCTCTTCGCGGGGCCTTACCTCAGTTACTACCAGATTGTCCATTACCACAGGGTGCCCATCTGCATCCCCATCTGGGAGGACCAGCGCCGAAAGATTCTGGACATCGTCACGTTTGTCTTTGGATACCTTCTGCCTGTGACCGTGGTGAGCCTGGCATACGCCAGGACCATCAAGTTCCTGTGGACCTCCGTAGACCCCATAGAAAGGATCTCAGAGTCCCGGAAGGCCAAGCGCAAGGTCACCAAGATGATTGTGGCTGTGGCCATCCTGTTCTGCCTCTGCTGGCTGCCCCACCACCTGGTCATCCTGTGCTTCTGGTTTGGCCACTTCCCCTTCAACCGAGCCACTTATGCTTGCCGCCTGGCTTCCCACTGCCTTTCATACGCCAACTCCTGTCTCAACCCCATCATCTATGCCCTCATCTCCAAGCATTTCCGCAAGCGTTTCAAGCAGGTGTTCACCTGCCTCTTCTTCCAGAACAAGACCAGGAAGAAGAAGAAGAAGAGAGTTGAAAAGAAAGTCCACGTGGTTAATGTGGGCAAAGGCTTCACCAACAGCACCAGAGGTTTCTATGGAGGCAACACTGAGGTGACCCAGGTCCCAGAGGAGAACACCAGGAAGAGGGTCCCTGAAGGTGCCAGTCATGATGCGAGAGCATGGTCTCACCAGTTACAAGATGCCATGGTCTCTGTGCAGAAGGAGCTGCTGGAAGAGGAAAGTTTGGCAACAGCTGGCCATCCCCTAGCCATGACCCCTCCAAGAGGAACTGAGGAGTTTCTGACTGTTCATTACAGATGAGCAAAGTGAAGAAGCCTGTTTTCCAGCCTGTGAGTAACCACTCCATTCCCAAACGGGCAGAACAATGTGGGGCAGAGGGGAATGGACACAGCAGAGCCACCGAAACCTCCTGTGGCAGTGGTTAACCCATTGTCCCCACTCACCTTCACTCACTGGCCCACAGCATTCATATAGGAATGGCACAATCCACCCATACAAATGCAGAGTGGAGGGACACTTTGATGTGATGCCAAGAGTGGCATTCCTGCAACAGGTTTTAAGGCCTCCATTTCCCAACTTCCTAACTTGCTAATTTTGTGCAGTACCTTGAAACTCTAAGAGGGAGGCAACCAAAATGAAAACATCCTGGTAGGAAGCCCAGGCTGTTAAAGGCACATCAGAGCATGGGTGGGAAGGGTGGAGAGAGTGCACAGGGACCTGAGTGACAATGGGGTAGCTGGCAGCCTCTCTCCCTGGCAGGGCTGGGGTGCTGTGCCCAGCCCCAAGCAGTAAAACGCTGTTCCCTGCCCACATGTCCTTTTCCCATGGTCCAGGGGCAGCCCTAGTCCACCTCCATCCCTCTCCCTAGCCCCTGCATCCAGATCAGAGGGCCTTTGCCACACTGTCTTACGTGCAAGGAAGCTAGCTGTCTGTGCCAACAGCTCGATGATGCAAACTCTGCGGCAGTCACTAGTCATGCTCAAACGATTTATGTCACGGCAGGTGAAGATTGGAAAGGCTTGTGTGCTGACACCTCTGCGTGCCTCCCCTCTGCACCTGTGGCTTCTCTGAAGTTCAAGGAGGAAAGGACCATCTGTCCAGTCTCTTCCCTCCACCCTGCCCCACCAGAAGTACTTGCTGGAGGATGTTTCCTAGAGCTCTGTCCCACCTGGCTTTAGCTCTTGCAAGCAGATCCTGCAGAACGCTGTCCCACTTCCTAATGCCGCTTGCAGTTCAGAAATATTTCCTGATAGCCATCCCCAGTTCTTCCTAAAGAAACCTGGTAACTCCTCCTTCCACCATGTTGTTCCACCTGATCCGCCCCTCTGCTTACTTTCTGTTTGCCTTTTGCAAATTCCTGAGGGATGCTGGCTCCTCTTTGATCTTTGCTTGCTACTCAGAGTTTTATCCCTTCCTTCTAGGGCTGAAGGACCTGTTGCTCTCTGATTCATTGCTATTAGCCCCATGTGTGTGGTTTACTGACTTGGCCAGACAGTGTTTTCCACTTGATGGTGATGATTGTGAGTGAATTGATGGCTGTCACCAAAGCAGAAGAAAGTAGCTAAGCTGCAAAATGAGCTGTGGAGCCAGGTGACAGCTGTGGTGAGGCAAAGGAGAAAGAAACAGACCCATGTTCAATCCTGTCTCCTCAGTGCCCCTTTCTACCTGCTGGAGAGGGTTTCTAGGAGAGCATGAGGCCAACACTGCTCAGTAGATTGGGACATCTTCCAAGACGGCCACTGTTGTGGGATTGCTGTGGGACCCATGTCTGCCTGGGAGCAAAACTTTCCCCTGGTCTGTCCCCTGCTGCCCCAAGCAGCAGTGGAGGAGCCTTTGGCTGTGGTAGCAGCTCAAAGACACCTCGCAGCAGGGCCAAGCATCCCCCCGGCCTGACCATGGGAAGGATGGGAAGTGCCACAGAGATGGTGCGGTGGGACAAAAATCACATTCACCAGAAGGTGCTGGAATTTCTCCCCTGCTTGACCTGAATAAACCCCACTAATTTCCTTCACCTGCCACGTTTGCTGTGTGCTGGATACAATCTCTGCCCGGCATGGGGCTCTGCAGTTTGGGCTGGAGGCGGTGGAGGCTGTACAAGCTGTCTGACCACAGCCTGGTGCTCCCAAGTCACTAGCAGGGCGTCATTTGTTTTATTTGACTTTGCAGACACTGCAGAAGTGTACAAAAGAAGCAAAGCTGAGGGTTTTAAGATGGATACAGCACTGCTGGTGTTCAAGAGAAAGTTGTAGGAGAGGGGGAGACAGAAGAAGAGAGAGGGAAAAGGAGGGATGGTGAGAGGACGGGGGGGGGGGGGCAATATAAGTGATAAATGTGTGGCGGGAACCATCCACAGGGACAGAAAACGGCAGTGAGAAGGCAGGGCAAAGGGAGGGGCTAGAAGCAGAGGGCAGAAGGGAGGACGAGGGGGCATGAGGGAGGCGGGAAGTAATGTGCTGGCAGAGCACCCACATTTTGGCAGGAGCCTTCTCCCCACCCCAGCAGTGTCACACTTCTCCGGAGCTGCGGTGAGCATCGCTTCTCTGTGTTGGACCCCAGCCCCACAGCAGCTTTCTCCAGCATTTTTCTGCATCATCAGGCTGCCGGAGAAGCCCAGAAAAACACCATCCAAGCAAGGCCTTTGATCAGGCTAGTGCATATGGGAGGGAGGGAGGGAGCCGGTGGGATTTGCATTGCTGCAATGCCGTGATTTGCCGCGGTGCCTGGCAGAGCTAGGCCTGGGCACATGGCTGACTTCACACAGCTCCAGTTTTGTCATGTAGGCGTGACATGAGTGGAGAAGGGAGAGGGGCCGAGCGGGGTACTCGGCTTCCCCAATGTGCCAAGTCCATGTGTCACAGGTAATCACAGCCGCCTGAGGCCATCCTCTGCGGGGATGAGACAGCTTCGCCATGGGGACGTAAACTCTGTGATGCCACCTGGCTTGTGAGTGCAAGCGGGACAGATCCTGCTTTGTTTGCCAGCACAGGCGTAGCCCCTGAGTATCAGTCCTGTGTCTTGGGAGCTTTTGGTGATGCTGTAGGACAAGCCCAGGAAGAAGCCCTAGGAAGGGGACAAAGACAAATCACCTGAGAGACTGGGAGGAGGAAAGGGACTGCTTTTGCCAGCCAGGCAAGCCCTGAGGAAGGGAAAGGGACCAGCCCGTGGAAGGACCTCCATGGTGAGAGGTGAGGGAGAAATCTCCGTTAGCATCACACTTCCTGATCACATCCCAGGGACTTTGCTTTCCTCTGGGAGAGGTCAGGATCATCAGGGCCACACCTTATCCCCACTGAGACAGTTTTCTGTTGGCAGCGAAGGAGATGAGCTTGCTCATTCAGGACCGTTAAACTGAGCTCAAGCCCCACAGAGCTCCTCAGCGACCTCCTCCGCAATCCTGCAGCCGGGAGCGGGATGCCTCGGCCTCAAATCATCAGACCTGCCACTGTCCCAGCTCAATATTTACAGTAAACTTTACATGATTGCAACAGCCCTCCTTTTCCTTAATTACATATGGCATTTAATTAGCGCTGTGTGGCTCCTGAATGTGTAACTCTTAACGTGAAGCAGATCTTCACCCAGAATGCCCTAAGAGCAGGTGAAAGAGGCAAAGCTAGGCAGAAAGTGTTTAGTGAAAGCAGTGACATTGAGGGACACTCCAGACTTCCACGCTGAAGCTGGGAAGCAGTTACACATCATCATGGCAGCAGTAGGTTTCAGAGTGAACATGTTTGCCCTGAACGAGGCAGATCATTCTCCTTCCACGGCAGTTCACTTCCCCCAGCCCCGCTGCCCACAGCCAGCATGTGCATGGAGATATCCCTCCTGGCGAAGCCCTACGGGCTGATGCAAGGTGGAGACGCAAGGGCTGAGTGCTCTGTCAGTCTCCATAGCCTGGAAATCTGCCAGGACCACACTGCTCGCTTTCTAGCTAATTAAAACAGCAAGGGAGCTAACGCTGGGGAGCCCCAGCCGGCAGAGAGGAGCCATTCACTGCCAGCCCGCTGATCGTCAGGAGCCGATTGCCAACGTGAGCCTGCGGCAAATGTGAAGTTGCTGGAGGCTGTGCAGCCCCGCTGGTGGTGTCCTGAGCCCTACATGGGCTGCGGAAGTCACTGGTGTCCTCGCTTGTCCCCATGCACGGTGGGACCTCATCAAGGCAGCTGGAGGCTGCATCCAAAGCAAAGGGTTTTTGTCCCCATCCTTGCCCTTCGACACTCTCAGTGCTGTAGGCGTTGTACAGTGGGGATGGGGGACATCAGGCAGCAAGGGGCTCATCAGGCAGCAAGGGGCTCACAGAGCTGTGGTGTGCATGAGCAGAGCCACAAGCCCCCCCTTATTTCTCTTCTCTTTCCGTCCCCTGCTTCTGCTTGCGTAAACCTTCCCTTATTGCTTTGTCCTGCCCACTCTTAAAATTCCCAGGCGAGGTGTTATTTCTAACCCTCGCTGAAGCTGTTGCATGCCTCGCTAGAGCTTAGCTCCAAGGACACCCCTTTCCCCGTGTGGAGGCCAGCTGAAGTGCTGCACTGGGAATTATTTTTCTTTTTCCATTCAAGTATTTGATGTTGCTCTCTGCACCTTGAGCCTCCCTCGTCTCCTATCCCTGTTTCTGATTTCTCTGGCTCCCCCTCCTCTGTAGTGGCTGCCGCACCTCTGTAGCCAATGCCTTTTGGCAACATGTCCAGCATGCTTTGCCTACCTTCCCGGGGATGGCTAGTCCTGGAGCTGCCCTTTGCATGTGATGCTGTGGCTGGTGGCCAGCTCGCATGGCCACAAGCAGCCTCCAGGTAACATGAATATCTGCATCATTTCTGGGGCTGAGGCCCCACTTCACAGCCCAAAGCATTGGAGGGAGAAGGGAACAGTGGTCGGGAGCAGTGATGCTGGCACAGCCAGACGCTGCCTGTTCTTGCCCGCTTGCGGCCAGGCTGTTGCTTGCCCCTGCTCCTCCTGGTCCTGGCTTGCAAAAGGAGTGGATCAGATCAGGACTGACTGCTGCACTTTGGGGTGAAGCCTACATAAAACAGGACAGAGGAGACAGGGAGAAAACCTGGGGGAGAAGGTGCATTTAGCACGGCAAGCATCTGCAAGCCCCAGCTCCCATCCCTAAGCTCTGCCTGGTGTTAAGCCCTGATTTTGGGGAGCACATGAGTGGGAAGGGCAGATGCTGAGCCTGGCTTGGGGAGGCTCTGGAGCCAGAAGGGAATTCCTGTCTGCCCAGTAACAGCGTGCACGCTCCAACTGGTTTCACAGCTCAAAGGCAGAGCCAAAGAAAAGGTGTCATGTCCTTGATATAGAGCTGGGTTTAATTAAAACTGAAGGAGCTTGATTGCTGCTTTCCACGTAGCCTCCCCTCCAGACTGATTAGCATTCTGCAGTCTCTGCTCCCAGCTTCTCGCCTTAATTAATGACTCCTTGCTTATATTTTCTTTCCTACTTGTCATCACTCGGGCTGATGAGCTTGGCTTTAACCCTGCAGAGGCCGGTTTGCCAAACCCACTGAGCGCAGCCACGCCAGGAGCTGGCACAGGGCAGAGGGAACAGGAGAGGCAAGGGCAGGTCAGGGCTTTGCGGCCAGTGGTCGGCACCAGCTCCCCTGCAAGCCGAGCATAGCTGTCCTCTGCGGAGCAACTTAGTCCTGCCAGTTGTGTGCCGGTTCTGGTGCCCACACATCTCCCCAGCGTGCGTGCTGTCAGCCTGATGCTGCTGGGAGATGTCAGACCCAGGTACCAAGAAGCTCATGTGCAAATCTGGCAGCCCTGGTGGCAGTTTCCCTCTCGGCAGACAGATGTGGCTGGGGGAGGCAGAAGGCCAGGGGAAGCTGTTACAAGGACAGCTCCTAATTCCCTGGCAGGGCAATGGGCTCAAGCACTGCCCTTGCACTCGTGGGAACAGGACCTTGTACAGACACTCTGCAAACAGCCAGGACAGCACTGCAAATGCATCTCGCGGCAAGACAGCCTTGCCGGCCAGAGAGGTAACGGTGTGACAGGGGTGGTCAGGGCACGTAGCACTATCAGCTATAGGGAATTCTGCTTATTTGCTTTTGGGTTTAGCTGCTGGTTCCTAATCCACGGCCAGCCTTAGCAGGTTGCCAGTTGATTATTTTAATTCTTCCAACAACCACGTGCTCTCTTCCCCTCTCAGAGCTTTCAGAAAAGCCCAGAGAAATGCTATTTGCCGTATCTCCTTTATCAGCTACAGTTTTGATTAAAAACTGCTGGCTCTTCCACCTAGTCGCCCCGTGGGCCCTGAGCTGCCCAGGGCTGCTCTCCCATGCTGGCCAGGCACAGTGCATGAAAAAGGCATCTTTCTGCAAGCAGCTTTCCATGATGGGGGAGATCTGTCTTGCTCACGGAACGAGCAGAGGAAGCAGGCGAAAGAGTGGGAGGTTTGCCAGAGATGCTTCATGGGGCTTCTTTAGCAGTGCAGATAATTACAATGATGGATTTGGAGTCTGCTAGAAAGGCAAAGGTGGAGGAAGTAATGGAGTTCAGATGTTGGCTCGATACCCTGGAGTTTAATTATTTCAGCTGCTGAAGAATTGAACAGATTCTTGATGTTTGCACATACTGCAGTGTGCACTTTGCATTCCCTTGCATGGGTGAGTGGCCGCTTCAGAGAAAGGCCTTTTGCTTAATAACATCCATGCAGCTTTGTTAGGAGGCTTTGTTTAGGGCTGTTGCTGCTGCTGTGGGTCCTTGATGAGACACAAGCAGGTTTTCAGTCTTCACTTGCTTGGATGATCCAGATCCTCAACCTGTCTGGTTTCGGTTGCGTCTTACAGCACAGCAGCGGCTGCAGAGCCGGGGAGGTTGCTGCTGGGTTCAGTGGCTGGGGATTCAGCGCGTCACTGCAGAGCCGTGCTCTGAATGAGGAGGGGAAATGGAGTGTATTTGGAGGCCAGGCAGCGGTGAGGGGGAAGCAGGGCCCTGGGTCAAGTCCTGGTTGGCACGGCATGCTGGCAGCCTGACGCCACAGCCCCAAGGAGGGGGATGCACCACCACTCAGGAAGGGACCTGGAATGTGTTTGATGGTGTAGCACAAGAAAAACGAGGAGGTTGGCCTGAGTTTAATGGCAAAATAAATAGCAGAGGGAAACCTGTGCTGTTGTTTTCATTCTTTGTTACTGCAGCAGAGACCTCTGGAATATGCGGAAAGCTCCCACCAGCCTCACATCTATGGGTTGTGCAGGGAAATATGTGGCCCGGGATGCAAGGGCAGGGGGAAAAGCTGCTGGGAGAGGCCAAAGACTCCAGACCAGGAGCAGCAGAAAAAGCAAACAGTGCCAGTGAACAGCTCTCGGCACAGCATGAAGCCGCACTCTCCTCCTCCCCTGGAACCTTTTCTTTCCTTCCTTCCCTCCCCAGCACCTAACTGTCTTTTGAGATACAGTTGCCGGACACAGCAGGGTAGTCAAGGCTTTGGCATGACCAGCAGAAACAAAGAAACCTAAAACTTTTCTCAGTCCAGTGCCAAACACATGACATGGCTCTCAGCAGCCCAGTGCTTCAGCCCTGAGGCAGGAAAGCAGAACTGAGTGTGGTGATTCCTACATGGTGCTTTTCCCACCCCCGAAAACCAGATCCCCTTTTCTCTTTCTTATCTGGTATTATCGCTAAAGTAGTGGCAAAACTTACTTCTTACAAGCCTGCTTGTTTTATTTGCCTCAGCTCATTGTACCAGTCTCCGGGGGACTACCAGTGCTGCCTCACCTCTCATAGAGGGAGCAGTGCTGCAAAAGAGGCAAGGCAAACACTCAGCTGGCTGCTGCACCCCCACCTTTCCCCTCTGAGCATACAGTCAGGAGCAGTTATTAAAAACTCCAGCACCAGGCAAGACAAAGGCCTGAAGAGCTGTGGACAACAATATCATGTGGGCTCAGGTTAAAAGCTTTGCTCCGAGCCCCAGCTAGGTGTATTTGGGTTTTGAGGAAAGCTTCTAAGCTGCGTCTAGTTAGCAGACAATGTCAGCAACTAAGGTAACTGCAGCGATAAAGAGCATTTCAGCTGCCTGCTCTTCGGGCACCTTAATGGTCTCCTCAGCAACAAGGCTGTTGAGTGCAGAAGCGTTGACAGCTGGGTGTATGTGCACACCAAGACTAGGCTGTGAAGATGGGAAGAAACAAGAGAAGTAAAGACTGGACACGAAGGTCACCTGCCCCTCACACAGGGACCACCCTGGAAATTCTCTGCCCTGCCCAGACGTCCCTCCCCAGCCCCTCATCCCCTTGCTGTCTCTTCACAGCACAGCCATTTTACCTGGCATGGGGCAAGGCACGAGCTCAGCCGCCTTCTCCCCACCAGCTCCGTACTTATGCAGGAGTGCAGACTGGGCAAGGCTGCTTTTCTTCTTTGCAAAACATCCCATCTTCCAGCTTGAAACAATCCCGCTGAGATTCTCTTTCCTCTATTTGTACGGTTTCACAGCAACTAACTAGATTTAAAGTTTGGATTTCTTGGCTGTGGGAGTCAAGATCAGGTGGTGAGTCAGCAACCATGTACTTCGACCTGCAAACAGACTGGTGTTTGAATTCAAACAACTTTGTGTTGTCGCTTCTAATTTCAGTACCCGGTATGAGGGTAGCAGTTACCAAATCCGGGGCTGTGCCTGGGGCCTGGAACATAGGTAAAGAAAACGGAACGAGCCGCTCTGAAAAAAGAGAGAACTTGGCTGAGTAGTCTGAAAAGGCTGACAGAATTTTATTTAAGTTCAAAATACAAAAAGGTCATATTGTCTCCCACCCCCTCATTATCCTTCGCATCCAGCATATCGTAACCAAGTATCAGTATTCACAGTGACAGCTCCAGCCAAACCGCAAGACCGTTAGTCCCAGTCACGGCCTCCAGCACCCCACAGATGAACCTATCTAAAAGCCATGCGTATTTCTGGTATCTCAGCTTTGAACATGGAGGTCCACTTAGCCTTTTCCTGGACAAGAGGCCAGATATTAGAGAACACGCTGACCTGAAGGTCTCTGAAGAATGCTCCAAACTGTGGCTGTTGCATGGTTAAGCTGAATCGTAAGAATGGACACTTCCAAACCAGCGATTCCCAAGCTGTGGGATGGGTATTGCCACTGGCACACCATGTCATAGAATCATAGAATCATTGAGGTTGGAAAAGACCTCTAAGATCATCAAGTCCAACCGTCAATGTCATTTAGGTGTGGCACACAGGTGGGAACTTGGATTGTTATTGGGCATGTTCTTGTCACCCTGCTGCTATTCGTGCCCTACCAACAAGATTTATGGATCCCTGCTCCAAAACAAAGCTATCTACATCTTCATTACCAACCACAGTGGTGCAGAAGCAAGAGATTAGCAAGGGCAATTCCCTGCATCCTTCATAGCTGCATCACTTCAGGCTCCCAAGAGAGGTCACAACTCGCTCCTCATGCTGCACTTAAGGTCCTGGAGCAGCACCTCTCCATGACAAGCAAGAAACACAGTATGGGTCAGCTCTGGGTTTGGTGCTGCTGTGGCAGCTGTAAATCCACCTCCATCCCAGCCCAATAATACGGTTGAATACACAACACCCCCTACTGCAACTGGACTTCTTGCCCAAGACCGCCAGTAATAGGAAACACAAAAGTCAGTCAATTATGGTGAGTTTTTTTGCAAGATGTAGATGTCCGCCTAAAACTGCGCTAGGATTAAGTCACCCCCCAAACTTTATTCTTGCATCACGGCAGCTCTGACCTGCTAGCTGTCTACCTGGGTATTTTTTGCAAGTGTTTCACTGTAGTATTTAAGCACTAACTTGCAGCAGTGATTTAAAAACCAGGGCCAGTGAAAGCTGTTAGTCTACTGATTAAAAGCTTTGTATCCCATTTGTAACCAGACAGATTCTCTGCCCTCTGACCGCAGGCTCTGGGGAAGGTTAGGATTAAGCCTCGGTGCGTGTTTCTCAAGGCAGTATGTTTGCTCAGCTGCTAGCATGCAGAATTAAGTGTGTGTTCTTCTCACAGCGCAAAGCCTTCTGTTGTCCAAGGCATCATCCAGTTTCTCCCCCATGCAAGTAAGTACTGCAGAGGTGGCAAAAGGTGCCTGTTCCAAGCATTTCTGTGATGTTGGCCAGCTGCTGAGGGCACTAGTCAGGGCTGGTGACTGCACATGGCATCAGCCACCACCTACATCGAGCTGAAGTGCTCAGGAGAAGGCAGAGTATCTCTGGAAGGGGTACCCTATTCAGTGCCAGCCCATCTGACAAAAAGAAGAGTAACTCTTTTTTTCCAAAATTCTCAGTTGCAGCACTCTGTCGTCTCTGTTGTCCAAAGCCTGCTGCCTCCCCATGAGGCAGCTGTGGCAGCACCCACAGGGACAGTCTGAGCACCACTGGAGAGTGGATCTGGCAGGAACGGCTGCTGGCAGCAATGTTTATTCAGCGATCTGAGAAGCAAGCTTCAGCTTCCTCTTTCTCTCTCTAAGGCTTCTCCTGCTGCATCAGGAAGATGATTTGGAAGCCCATTACCTCTTCTCCATCTTCTGCATCTGCAGGCTGAGCGACGTGAAGCTGGCCAGGAGGTCTGTAACCTCGTCCACCTGACAGAATACAGTTGGCCGTTAGGCAAAGGAATGCAGCTGCGCAGCTGACCACCGACACAGAAGAAACCCCCATGCAGCAGGGACCACCCTTGCACCAAGACTGCCAGGAATGCCCACGCTGAGGTTATACTAGGACACGATCCCTTTGGTCCCACAGTCGTGTGGGAGGGCTCCTGTCCTCACGACCAAACAAGTCCTAATCTAAGGCAATGGGAGCTTCTCCCCATTCCTCAAGAGGTCGATGCTTGACCTCCACCTTGCGTGATTTAGCCAGACCGTAAAAGAGAAGTGTGTTGGTGCATTACCCAGAACTCAACAGTGGTATCACGGCTGTTTCCTCTAAGCCTGTTTCTAAGGGCCAACCTTTTGTAGAAAAAACCCAAACAGGCCCTGCAACCCTGTGTGGTTGTGCTGATCCTGGCCTTAAAATGCCTGTGCCCTCGGCCCATCTGATCTTCAGCTTCTCTGCTGAGCTGCCAGGCACAGTGATGCTTTCTGCATTTTGAATTCCAACCCAAAGGAGTACCACGAGTCATCACATAACTTGCCCACTTTACCCAACGTGAGCAAGAACACTTCCATAACCGTGTCTTCAATGTCACCTTGCTCATGCAGTTGCATTCCCCTAAGCACAGAAGTCACAACACAAGTAGGTGAGTCACATAGCTCAACGCCGCCTACCTGCTCCTTTGTGCTAGTCATCTGTAACCTGGAGCAGAGGTCATCCAGCTGTTCCTTTTGCTCATGCCTCCCCAGACGCTCCAGGTATTCCCGCAACATCTGGATAATCTGAAACCAACAGGCATAAGAGGCAAACGTCAGACAGCTGCACCAGGCTGGGATGTTTTTACAGGAAAAATTAAATTATGGTCAAATTGCCAAGCACAGCCTTGACGCTGTGGTACATGGCAGAATACATGACCCACAGAAAAGAACACATGCAAAGCAACAAGAAAGCACTAATGGCAGCATCAGAGCCCAGTGAGTCACCAGAGGCGTTGATCAGCCACAGATGGACTAGTCGTGATCCCTGTGCCTGGTTTAAGAACGGGGAAGAGAGACAGGCCCAGCTGAAGAAGCACAAGGTCTAGCCCTGAAAGCACCAAGCTTTTCTTTATGGCCAGCTAGCTTCCCTCACTGCAAGGAGCAGGGACTTCCCACTCCAGCAGGATCTGCTTGCGCACCAAGGATGAACATTCTTGTGGCTCCTATATGGCTCCTGAAGCGAGGCCCACACCTCGTGCATTTGTGATGCAGCCCCGTGACTGCTTTCCTACCCCATGCCTCCATGTATCGGAGCAGGGCAGGCTGCGCTAGGAATGCAAAGTCCCTGCTGGAATGCATACAAGCCATGGTTACAGCCCCATGCTGTGGTCCCTCTCCGGCCACAAGGCATCTGTCTTACATGGTGGTTGAAGAAAAGAGAGTGCTCCATACAGCCCAAGAATTAAGACATTCAATGCATCCTTGACCTACCAGAGCCAAGAGAGGCCCTGCAAAAACTCAGAGTAGCGGTTGGGAAAAAGGAAGGTCTCTGAAAACAGAAGGAAAAAGTCAAACTCTCCCCAGAGCAGCTAAGAGCCTACAGACAGGTATTTAAATAAAGGGTGCAGGAAACTGCCAGGGGCTGCACCGCCTTACCAGATCATGGGACTGTTTCTTTTACCTGTTTCACTTCAAGGCGTACGGCCTCCAGGCTGTGGGAGAGTCCTTCCTGCAGGATGTTTAGCTTTGATTTAGCGAGGTGCAGTGGTGTTCTGCCAGCTCGATCCAAGGCATCAACTCTGGCCCCTGCAGGATGCACGAGCAAGAACAGAAAGTGAGGTCTGTCTTCACGGCTTAGTGTCCCTGGGGAGTATCAACAGGGGCAGGGCAGGAAAGGGACAGGCTGTAATTGTTATAGAGGAAACGTTACCTCCGCGCAGCAGCGTGGTGATGACGGGAACGTGGTTCGTGCAGGCAGCTGGGGAGGGAAAACACAGGACACACAACTCAGAGGTACTAGCAAACAACAAGGGAGTTTCTGCTCAAGCACGGAGCTTGCTGCTTCCCAAAGGGCTCTTTGCCATGGGAAAGAGGAACAGCCCAACTGCTAAGGGTAACCTCACGCGCAAGCCTGGGTACTCTCTCTGGAACAAATGTCATGCTCCTTGGGGCTGGCAGAGGGAGAGAAATGGATTTTCTCTACCTCTGACCCTTAAACCTTCATGACGAGTGAAGCTAATGAAATGCAAAGAGTCTCTCCTAGGTCCTTAAAGCTGAGGATGCATACTGTGGTACACAGGAAAGAGGAAGGTGAAGAGGAAAGAAACAGCAAGGCGGTGTTCACCTCACCTCTCTGCATGCAAAGCTCATCTGTTTGGCACTTACCCAAGTGTAAGGGGGTGTTTCCCAGCCCGTCCCTCTGGTTTGGGTCAGCCCCATGGTCCAGAAGCAGTTGCACTGTAAACAAGGAAACAGAGCCACATCAGTCCCTTCCCTTTGCCCCACAGGTCAGGCCCACATGGGCCACAGGTCCACGCGGCAGCCACCAGGCTGCCTTAGGGATGCTCCTGTTCAGCTCATCAGCTTCCTCCCAGAGACAGGGGACGGAGGTTTGCGCAGCAATGCAGAAGGACCCAGCACAAAGCCAGGCAGTGCCACTGCCCCTGGGCTCCCTGAGGGGAAGAACTGGGACTAAGGACACCCTTCCTTCTGCACCGGTACAGCCCTAGAGCTGGGAGCTCCTGCTGCCCCTTCAGCAGGGGGACATGGCAAGCCCTGGAGCCAGAGTTCAGCTGGCAACTTTGCCACAAAACACACGGAAAACAGCAGTCTCTGTCATGTGCTGAACCAAAATAAAGAGCATCCTTTGAAATCTCTGCCACAGAGAAGTCAGATGACAGAACTCCCCCTCCCCACTCACCGATGTGATCGTTGCCGTTGCAGGAGGCAAAGTGCAGGGCTGTCCGGCCTTTGTCGTCCGCGGCACAGGGGTCAGTTCCGTCCTCCAGGAGTTGCTGCACTGACAGCACCAAGGAGGAGAAAGCAGGTAAGCTGAAGGGGCACCTGATCAGAAAGGCGTAACGCTACCCACTCTTCTGCGGTTAGATACACACTCTGCTAGCTGTCAAGTCAACCGGACTTGAACCAGCTCCAGCCAGCATCCTGGCTCAGCAGAACCAGCCTAGGCAGTGTACCCTCCACCCTCTGTTACAGCCTTCACCAGCTTCCATGTACTGCCACAGAGACAAGCCAACAGCTGTGATGGCTAAGGCTAAGGATCCATCCAGACAAATATTCAAGCTCCTAGGACAATCAGCAGCAAATGCCTACAGAAGAGTATAAAAAGACGGCAAGGATGCGGGGCTAACTCTCACAGCCTTTAGTCAGCTGCATCTCAGGCACTTCCCAAGCCAGAAATAGCATCCTGTGCTTACTAGCCCTCCATGGGCTTTCTCCGTGGATTTGCACAGTCATCTTCTGCATCTGTGTAAACTTTTCACATCAACATGGACCTGCAGTGAGAAGTTTCACAGTGTAACTCCATGCAGTGAGAAAAAACACCTCTTCACACTTGTTTTGAATATGCCACTTCCTAGATTCATCTGAAACTCCTAGGTTTTGCCATACTAATGGTGGCTACTGATTGGGAAGCAGGCAGGTGAGCGCACCAACCTGGCAGCAGCAGTGCAAATATACCCTTAGGAGACAATGTATTAAAGTGAGCTAGTGAACAGCCCGAGTAGCCATACCATCATCTACTCACACTTGTTCCCCCTGCTTTTCCACTCAGCTACTTCTTCAATGCCACCACTGACACTTCTTGTAACCTGAACTACCTCCTTTTCTCAGATAAGAAGGAAAAACCTGCTCACACAGAAAAACAGAGAAACCAGTATGACTCTCCAGTACTGGGTATAACAAAGGCAAAGAGACCAGTAAAGGCTGAAAAGATCAGCCTCAGTGAAAGCAGCATCTACAGCAACATGCGTAAGGGCAACTGTAAGGGCTATTACTCCTGTGGTTTTGAGATTATCCTGATATAGTAATCAGTGTGTAAAATAAAGCTCATTCCGTAGCTGTTAAAAATACTGACAGATTCGCTACATTTTGAGATCTTTAATAGCATGTCCTGCAACAGTCAAGACTGACCAGTATTGGAGACAAGAAACTAGATAGCTCAGACCACTGAAAGCCACCATTGGTCTCAGCTTCCAGAGATCGACTTATAGTCACATTTGAATTTCTTCTTCCTGTACACCTACTGCTTTAAGTGTGGTACAGAAGTGAAAGGAACACCTGAAAAGATGGAATTGGCATTAACGGGGGATGTTTGATACTCCAGAAGAAAGACGGGGAGACTGACAGTACCACCAGTGAGAACCATCAATGGGGAGCACTTTACCTAGTCCTTCCCTGAAGTCAGTAGGAAATGACATAACCTCTCCCACCCAGTGCCACCACAGGAAACAGCAAAGACTTTTATTTGTTGATGAAGAATAAATTCATCATCAGACACTTCCTCAAGTTGCAGAGCACACAAAAGACAGCAGGACTGTAAACAGGGGAACCTGTGTATCAAATACAGGTGTAAAACTCTTAAGATGGATTGAAACCAAGACTTTCATAAAGCCTGATTCTTTCATTCTTCCTCTTGACTTGGCGACTGAAGCCAAGCCTTTGTGTACTGACAGAGCTCACAGATGAACCTTATCCATCAGTTCATGAAACAAGGTGTATTGTGGAGCTGAAGGGTGAAGCACACCAGACAAACCCCCATCCTGATATATTGGGAGTTTCTACAGGTCAAATCAGTTTCTAATTCTGTTCACAGAATGGCCCGATGAACAGTTAGGCCAGCACAGCTGAGGGGACAGTATAGTCTAAGGAGGGACAATGATAAGGGCCAGACAATATAGGCCAATATTGCTGCTGGACACTTCATATCAAACCCCACCTAATCTACAGAACCGAGAGGTAAAGGGAGTCACAGATAGGTCACGAGCCTTCTCTAAAGTCACTGTGAGAGGCAGAGTCCAGCACTGGTCCTGGTTCTGATCTACTGGGTCACATTGTCTCATCACACAGGGTATGGCTTAGATAGTCATAGCTTTTCCACTTTACCAAAACAATACTTTCTTGCTGCTTACAACTGGGCAAAAGTTACGTACCAAAAAAGCTGGAATAGTGCAGTGCTGATTTAGTTTAAGGCAGTTGGAAAACTAACGCTATGAACCAGATGCAGTGAAAAAGTCAGTATTATAACCAGCCTCACTCTGCTCAGAGAACGAAACAAGGCTCCAGAAAAGCGGTTTCTAGTTTTGCAGTATCTAAAGCACTATGTCCACAAACTATCGGCACCCTTCTCCTCCTCTCCTAAACTAAAGGTCCTCGACAAAACTGCCCTTCCAAGAAGAGGTCCCAAGTAGGATTGGCAGAAGTCCTACCTGTGTCCAAGTCATTGCTATTGGCAGCTTCACGCAGCCTTTTCAGAGCTATGGAGAAAAGAAAGCAATTACTGGAAAGCACAGAGGAAAAAGGAGCATTTCCCTACCAAAAACATCCCATCCCGGTGCTCGAGCTCAGGTGCAGGGCCCAAACCACACTGGTGCTGGCTCAGCCCAGAGAAGGGGAAGCAGGAGATCAAGATGCCAGGTAAGAAGTGCTCTCCTTATCTCCTCCCGAGGCCGACCACGGGCCCTCCCACTCCTGACGGGCACCCTCCCCTGGCGGGAGCAAGGGTGCCTTCCCAAGCCGCCCACCGAGCAGATCCGACCTCCTTCCGGAGCCCCCCACACGGGAAAGCCGAAGCTTTACCGGCTCCCCAGATCGGAGGCTCTCCACCCCGCCGAGGCCCGGGCGGCAGCACGGCCGCTCCCCGCGCGGGGCCGGCCGAAGGAAGGGCCGTCCCAGGAAGGGGCGCTCCCCCGCCGCCCCCCGCTCACCGTGGCTCTCCTTGCCCGTAGGCCCCAACCGGCGGTGGAGGCGGGCGGCCCTGCGCAGGCGGCGGGCCGGAATCTTGCCCGCGGGCTCCTCCCGCTGCCACAGGACGTGCAGGTAGCCGAGGGGGGCGTCCGCCGCCGCCCCCAGCGCCAGCCCGGCCCCCAGCGCCAGCGCCGGCTCCGGCTCCAGCTCCGGCTCCGGCTCCGGCCCTGGCCCCGGCCCCGGCCCCGGCCCCGCGTCGGACGCTGCTGCAGCCCCGCCGCCGCCGCCGCCCTCCATTCCCTCACGGGCCGTGCCGTGCCGGGCTGTCGCGCGGGGTGCGGGGGCAGAGGGTAGGGGAGGGTCGTCGCTGTAGCAACGGGGCGGGCCGTGTCCGCTCGACCAATCGAAGGCGCCGCACGCCTGTGTGTGCAGCCAATAGGGAGGCAGAGGGAGTGGGCAGAAGGAAGGCGAGTAGAGAGGCGAGGCGGGAGGGGGAGGCGGTGCCCAGGAAGGTCTGACGGGCAGGCACCCTTTCCAATCAGAGGGAGGGGCAGGCCATAGGCCGCACCAGGCCCATGGCAGCTCAGCAGGCTGAAGACAGACAGTTGTTTCAACCAGTGGGAGGGCGCAGCCCTGCTCCGCCGCCGCGGCCGGCCCGAGCCCCGCCCCCGGTCCCACCCCCTCTTCCTGCCCGCTCCGCGCCGGGCCCGCGTTGCCGCCCGGAGTCCTTTCCCTGCCGCGCCGCGCCGCCGCCATGGCCTACCCGGGGGAGGACTACGACAACGAGGTGCGGGGCGGGGGTCCCGGGGTGGCGGGGGGCACCCGGGGGGTCGCGTCCGGGCTGGTCGCGGTGACTGGCTGCCGCCCTCTCTCCACAGGCCGCCTACGACCCCTACGCCTACTCCAACGACTATGATATGCACACGGGTGAGTGCGGGCCTCGGCGGCGCCGCCAGGGTGGCCCCTCGGGTGCGCCGAGCCGGCTGGCGCCCGGCTGGGCCGGTAGGCCCGGGCCGGGCCGTGCGGCAGCTGCCTCACCGCTCCTCTTTCCCCTCAGGAGACCCGAAGCAAGACCTGGCCTACGAGCGCCAGTACGAGCAGCAGACCTACCAGGTGATCCCCGAAGTGATCAAAAACTTCATTCAGTATTTTCACAAGACGGTGTCGGATCTCATTGACCAGAAGGTGTACGAGCTCCAGGCCAGCCGTGTTTCCAGTGATGTTATTGACCAGAAGGTGTACGAGATCCAGGACATCTATGAAAACAGGTACAAAGCCGTCCTTCCTGCGAGGGGGAATCACTGTTTAAACTGTGATGAAAGTGCACCCTGCTCTTAAAAGAAAAGGCTGGCTGCTACTCGTGTTGTTCCAAACTTGGGCTTTCTTTAAAATAGAGCATGAGGTTTGATTTGATTACTGGGGGAAAAAAACCCAGATATTTCCACACCATTAGGCTTATGTAAGTATAGGTGAGTTGTGACCAGTCTGAAGGAAAATACCGGTCCTGTGCCTAACAGGGATGGAGGCAGCAAAAAGTGACCTCAGTAGTGCTAGTTAGTTTGCAGAACGCTGTGAGGTGTAATTGTTGTCTGTTCCCTACAGATAGGACGAGAGGAAATGGCCTCAAGTTGTGCCAGGGGAGGTTTAGATTGGATGTAAGGAAAAATTTCTTTACTGAAAGAGTGGTGAAACATTGGAACAGGCTGCCCAGGGAAGTGGCTGAGTCCCCATCCCTGGAGGTATTTAAAAGACGAGTAGATGAGGCACTTAGGGACATGGTTTAGTGGGCATGGTGGTGTTGGGTCGACGGTTGGACTCGATGATCTTAGAGGTCTTTTCCAACCTCAATGATTCTATGTTTCTATGATTCCCACTCCTGCTTGTAGCTGCGTCACCTTGCCGTAAAGGGAATGTGAAAGTAACATACACAACTGTCCCATACTTCAGGGATAAATTGAAGACTTTGATTAGTTTGCAATTCTCATTCTTTGTTTCAACACTGGACTTGGTAAAAGGGGATGGTGGTGATGTTCTACTTTAACCAAGTCCAAGGCCTCTATAATGTAATCTCTAACTCCAGCACTGTCATACTGACAAATGGTTTCTAATACCACATGTGTGTCTATCTTTCAGCTGGACAAAGCTGACAGAAAGGTTTTTTAAGAATACCCCATGGCCAGAGGCCGAGGCCATTGCCCCTCAGGTTGGAAACGGTAAGTCTTTTACTTTCTTTTTGCTTGTCAGAGAGAGAAGGAACTAAATCACTCTTGATACATGAGTGAGCAGGTGCACAGTGTCCTGCCGCCTGAGTCAGTCATCTTTGTTCACTCTGGCAACTCCTTCAGCAGATGCCTGGCAAGAAGTCAAACTTGAACGAAGTATCCTTTTGTGCCTTCCTTTATTACTGTGGCAGGAGGAGCACCACTGTTGTATCTGAGAGATCCAGTTGCCTAGGCCTTGTGGCTTGCTAATGTCCGGTTCTGTCATCTTTTCCAGATGCTGTTTTCCTCATCCTATACAAGGAGCTGTATTATAGGCACATCTACGCCAAAGTCAGCGTGAGTGTTTGTCCTGTGTCTTCCTGTTGGTTGCATGCTGGCTCCTCTGTGCCATAAAACTTGCAAAATCTTGCTTCCACCACAGTATCAGTGGTTCCATAATTTTTGCAAGACAGGATTGGATAGGTTTATGAGCTGTAAGTCAAGGGAAATAAAAATTCTTGCCTTTTGTTAGTTTAGTAAGGATTTGCTGATTGCTGAAAAGCAAGAAAGACTTGACTGTCTTTCTGAGGCTCGTTAGCTGTCTCCTCAAGCTTGGTTGTCGTAAGTGCCCACTTATATGAGTCAGAAGACCTGGTCTGAGTTTTCAGGAGGCTGCTACGTAAAAGTTTGTTACTGACATCACATGTAGGGGTTAGTGAGGTAGGGAAGAAGGAGGTGTTGGGAGGTAATTGAACTATTTTTTTGATAGAGCTGTAATTGCAAGACCTATAGATGAGTTGGTTTTGTGTGTTTCTTTGTGGCTCTTTGTTCTTCAGATTAGCAGGTGGATGAGAGGGGGTGTCACAAGAGGGAAGGTGCATTATTTGTGATTAAAAAACCACATAGGGTCAGAGTGCCTTGCGGAGAGGGAAACATGGGCACCATAAAGAATACAGGAGAAGGAAATGGAAGGAATAACACTCTATAAAACAAAACAAACCCACTTCTTTTTCTTAAGCTAATTTGAAATCGGTGAGAAAATCACAGTAGTTCTTGGTTCGTTAAGGAAAGAAGCTGAACAGAGGCATGACTTATGGGGTAAATACGTAATAGCTGCAGTTTTGGTGCGGACCAGAGGGTGGAGAAATGGGCACTTTAAAAAGGCTGCTGTATTAACCCAAGTCAGGCTTTAACAGGAGAGGGCGGTTTCTCAAGCTGTGCTGTTAGTGGTTCTCAGACTGCCCTCGAGTGCCTCCAGGTGAAATGAGGAAGATGATTCTAGGAAGGGAGCAATTCCCTACTATGTTTACTGGTCTTTCAAAGCATTTAGAAATACTGTCCAGAAGGAGAATTGTTGATTTATTAAGGCCTCTCATGAGGGGAGAAGGAAGGAAAGCTGGTGAAGGTAATAGGAGGCTCTTAAGTCCGGACAGCAGAGAGGACACGGAAGGTTGATGCACCCTATTCACGGAAGGTTTGAATGCTCGGTCGTCCTGGGAGAAGCTACCTGTACATGAAAAGTCAGCCCTGTTCTATGGGACAATAGTGATACAATCTCAGGCTTTCTGGGTGGTGCTGGTGGGTGTCCTGGTTCAATATTGGCTCTAACATTTCTGAAATAGACCCTCTACTGCTGTGACTATTGACTGTCCTTTGTAAGCTGTTGCCCATAAACTCACTCCTGCTGTGCTTGAAACTAACAGACTGTGCTGACTTCTCATTGCAGGGGGGGCCCACACTGGAGCAGAGATTTGAATCCTATTATAACTACTGCAATCTCTTCAACTACATCCTCAGTGAGTTGCTGCAATTCATTTCTGGTTTGTGAATTTTGGAGAGGGAGAGTGGATGGAGAGGGGGTCAGAAGAACTAGAACATGTTTGTTTATAGATCATATAGGGTGAAGTAGTCTACGAGCTTTCCATATGTTTGAGTTTGTTGAATGAAGAGCACTTTACATCTATGCATTTAAAACCACAAAAAGCACAAATAGTTTCCAATGCTTTCTGAAATACTGTAAAGAATAAAACTTATTTAGCTTTCTGTCTTGCTGAGAACTGCTTCACCTATCTTTATTAAAAAGCAAAATGAAGCTGTAAGCTAGAGAAAACTTGCAGTGTTTCACAACTGCTTACTGTTATTGACTCAGCTTGGAACCAATTTTAGTGTTGGTGATGCCCTGCCAGACTTCTTGCGGAGAGCAGATCAGTTAGGATAAACCCTTACAGTCTGTGCGCAGCTTCTGAGAATCACTGCTGCTGAGCAGTCACACGCTAGAGATTAACCACACACATGCTCGTATTCTTTAAAAGTGAAGGCAGTTGAGGTAGCCGAAGTTACATATCACCGCCCTACTGGAAGCTTCATTCGTCTGCTGCTGCATCTCCCATTTCAGGGAAGTTCTTGTGTTCTTTAATTTCTCTATTCCTCCAGTTCTGCCACTGTTCTTGCTCAAGGTATTAAGCCTCTCGTCTATTACTTATGTTCTTCTGCAGATGCTGATGGCCCTGCTCCTCTGGAACTGCCCAACCAGTGGCTCTGGGATATCATTGATGAATTCATATACCAGGTATATGACTATAAGACTGGGCCATTTTGGGGTGGCCTTGCCTCTATTAGTGCTATAAATTTTCCATCTCCTCCCTCTCTGTGATTTTCATAGCTAGGATACCATTGCAGGTCAAAAAACTTTGGTGAGCACTGTTACTCTTGGGTCACCAGGTAGATGAAGTAGTTGTAAATGTGCAGATTTTTAAGTTACAGGGAGCTCTTTGGAGAGTCCTGGACTTCTATTGATATTTCTGTTTCAGTTGCCCCTTAGGGGATTTTCTTTAACTCGCCTTCATTTCTGCCTGATTTGTGCAAAGCAGCCTGACTGAAGTCTGCTATAATCACAAAGACCTTATGAAGATACTTGTTCAAACTAATTTTATTGTGTTCTATGGTTTTACTTCAGTTTTGTATTTCTTAGTCAGTAGGGCCTTTATGCTTGCACTGGGAGATTGCTGACCTGATTTGAAATAATCTATGGTCTAAGATCTTGACGTTAGGAAATATTTTTCCACTTACTGTTCTGAGTGCAGCAATACAGATCTCAAATGCTATTGTGTTTTTTTTATAGATTCCTTTCACTGTAACTTTTTATTATAGAGCTGCCTGGAATTCCTCAAGTGCAGTCTTGTCAAGCTTGAGGATGAAAAAGGATGTGTGCATATATAGAAAAAGATGTATGTGTATGCAGACGTATCTTACAACTTGGTCGGTCTCTTTGCTACCTGTGCAGACAGCAAATTTGTGTTTAGTTGCCTGTCCTGATTGTCTAAGAGATCCTTCTCTGCTTCGTTCTGTCTTCTGGCCTTTTCCCTCTGCACTGTATCATTTTTTTCCCTAGGTGCTTTAAAGGTGGTATAATTTGCCATTTTGATTGCCAAGTGATCTCAGATGAAACTCTCTTTTTTTTCATGCGACTTGTAGCTTATTGTGATGCATTTGTGTGATCAACTTGCGAGCTTAGTGCACTTAAATGAACATCTCCAAACTAGCTTCTCATCATCAAATCTCTGTTTTTTCCTGTAGTTCCAGTCCTTCAGCCAGTACCGCTGCAAGACAGCCAAGAAGTCTGAAGAGGAAATTGATTTCCTTCGTTCCAACCCCAAGATCTGGAACGTCCACAGTGTCCTTAATGTGCTGCACTCTCTGGTGGACAAATCCAACATCAACCGACAGCTGGAGGTCTATACAAGTGGAGGTGAGCTAGCTGGGTGATGCCAAGGAAGACTGGTGTCCGTGCTGCCTTGCTTTGATTTGACCGACCTCGGTTAGCTTTGTTTGGGAGCTGGACCAAACCCTTAATCAGTGGATGGATCGACTCGGAACAGGTTCTGTTGGCGTTATGTGAGAAGTGCTGGTGATTACACTTGAGGTCTTGCTCCCTGTGCTTGTAAACATAGGGGTGTTGAAAGAGGAGCTTGCTTCCTTGGAGGAAAGCATCGTGGTTCCTTTTTTTCCTAGGTGACCCTGAAAGCGTGGCTGGTGAATATGGTCGCCACTCCCTCTACAAGATGCTGGGCTATTTCAGCCTGGTTGGGCTGCTGCGTCTGCACTCTCTGCTGGGGGATTACTACCAAGCGATCAAGGTTCTGGAGAACATTGAGCTCAACAAGAAGGTAATACAACATGTTTTAAACCCTCCGTTGCAGTTTTCCAAATGCCTCTATTCAAACATGCTGGTGAAAGATTGCCATAACGAATCTTCCAGCTGAGGAGCTGTTTGTAGCTGTTGTAGTTGTCAAGAGTTTGTAGTTGAACACAGCTGGAGCTTTGGCATTAAATCAAGCCATATGATAATGCCTGGTGCTGTTGCAGCACAAATGCCTGTTTTTTTAGGAGGTTTGCTGTGTTGTGCAAAGCAGTGTTGTTACAGGGAATATTATTTGAACTGTAAGCGGTGGCACAGCAGTAGCTAGCTGAACACATCGTTCCCACCTTGGTCAATGGCTCGTTCTTTTATTTTTGACTCTCATTCTCACTGTGCCCACTCCCACCTTGCATGTTTTTGCCCTAGAATTGGGTGCTACTTGTGGTAACAGTGGCTAACAAAAGTCCAGCTGCAACATGGGCTTGGCCCAAGGCTCGACACAGATCCGTGTATGTGCTGTCTGGCACATGACGTGGAGTGAAATAGGGGGAAAGAGAACTGAGCAAAACAGTATTAGGCACGGTGCAAGAGTCCTCTGCTTGCAGGAAGCTGAAACTGGAAAACATAGGAAATGGGATGATCTAATAAACAGTGAAGAAGCTGCTGCAGGGATGGGTGGGAGGTGAGGTATCCTGAATTAACCCTCTCCTTTCTGTATTTGGGATGGGAGTGAAAGCAGAGGTGGCTGAATTACGGGTAACGAGCTGTTTGGATCAAAGGTGGTTGTCTCCCCTCTAACGCAGCGTGTTGATCCTTCCTTCTCAGAGCATGTACTCCCGGGTGCCTGAGTGCCAGGTGACCACCTATTACTACGTGGGCTTCGCATACCTTATGATGCGGCGTTACCAGGATGCCATCCGTGTGTTTGCCAACATCCTCCTCTACATCCAGAGGACCAAGAGCATGTTTCAGAGGACGACCTACAAGTACGAGATGGTAAGAGAATACAATAGGTCTAGAATTCCCAAAAGAAAAAGCTGCTGTCTTCTTTCCTGCCCCTCCTCTGTCACCTGATAACCTACATCTAATAGTCCAGCCTTATTTTCCTGGACTATGCTGGTGGTGGTGACTGGGGAGCCTTTGAACTCCCTTTGCTGTGTGTGGCAATATTTTCTCCTGTGTTACTAGTTTCTTTGGTTGTTCACCATACAGTTGCCGCAGCTCCATCTGCACTCTCCTTCTAGGCAATGTTGTTAATGAATGTCAGCTGCTAATGATATTCTTGTCAATGCTTCTTCAAACTCAGTCCTGTTCCTAGTCCAGTCCTGCATTCAGTTTACTGCCATTGTTGGCTATATTTCCATTATCAGATAATCATTCACAGACTGTTTTAATTCAGCATGGCTGAAACAAAGCTCCTTTCTCTTTCCACCTAAGCTGTCTCTGGTGCCTGTTTTACCCCCTGCTGCTGCTGTCTCCTTTTCACCCTTATTATTCATTTATAACTCTTTGTGTAGCCAAATCCTGCCGTTCCTAATTCCATGACACTTCAAAAATTTGGTATATCTGTTTCAGCCACACAGCTGTCCATTTCATCCCACACTCAAGATAAATCTTCCTTCTCAGTCTTTTCTTCACTGGCCTCCCTGATAACTGTCCCTTGCCAGGAGATGGTTGTTAAACTGTCTGCCTTCCCTTCTCCTCTGCACTTTTTTGCACCAAAGCAGCCAAACCTGCTTCTGGCCATCCAGGTTCTGTATGGCCCTGCATACATTCACTCTGTACTTTCCTCTTGTCCAGCCCTCTTTTTCATTGATGAGAGCCTTGATACAGCATTCATCTATCTGCTTTGCCCAGAGGCACTGCTTCTTTGTGCTTGTCCTTGAGCATTAGGACCATCAGTGCTCTGGGTAAAGGGTCTGTCTGAAAAATCCAGCTCCTAGCTCCCTCTGGCACCGTAAAGCCTGGGCACTTTGACAAGCTAACAGGTTCTCCTCTTTATCTCAGATTAACAAGCAGAACGAGCAGATGCATGCGCTCCTGGCCATCGCCCTCACCATGTACCCCATGCGCATAGACGAGAGCATCCACCTGCAGCTACGAGAGAAATACGGGGATAAGATGCTGCGCATGCAGAAGGGTGACGCACAAGTCTATGAGGAGCTCTTCAGCTACGCTTGCCCCAAGTTCCTCTCCCCCGTGGTGCCCAATTATGACAACGTGCACCCCAACTACCACAAGGAGCCCTTCCTGCAGCAGCTCAAGGTCTTTGCTGATGAGGTTCAGCAGCAAGCCCAGCTCTCTACCATCCGTAGCTTCCTCAAGCTCTACACCACCATGCCCGTGGCGAAGCTGGCTGGCTTCTTAGACCTCACGGAGCAGGAGTTTCGTATCCAGCTGCTCGTCTTCAAGCACAAGATGAAGAACCTGGTATGGACCAGTGGCATATCTGCCCTGGACGGGGAGTTCCAGTCTGCCTCTGAGGTCGACTTCTATATTGATAAGGTTGGTATCTGCCCCTTGCCGGCTAGGAAATTCCTTCACCCAGGAAATTCTGGAAGTGAAAACATCCCTTCCTTCTTTGCCATGTGAAGGGCTTGGCTGCCCACAGTGAAGCTGTAGCCCTGCTTAATAGAAGTGTCAGTGAATGAACAGCGATGGGATATCGCAAGCAGCTTTGACAGTTGTCGTACCCAGAAAACAAAGGTCCTAAACGTCTTCCCCAGGACAGAGGGAACTGTTTGTCAGTGTTCTCGGGAGGTGACAGTTGGGTGACATAGTGCTGTCAGTGTGTCAGGTGGGATTGTCAGCTTTGTAGGTCTCCCCCAAATCTCTCCTTTGCTTGACAAAGCAGGGATCTTGCTCAGTCATGTAACAGGTCCATTTTTCACTGGGGCAGCATTTAGCCCTGTCTGCTCTAGGAGGAATCTAAACACAAGGTATGGTCCTTTCACCATCCTGTCCTTGGAGCTCCAGGCAGTAGGAAGTGCTGGAAAGAGTCTTCTAGGACTTCACTTTTTTGAAGAAGATAGCATTTGGTTTCTTGCTGGGAAGGAGACCAGATTGCCCCTTGATCTTGGTCCTGTCCTTAGAGCAAATCTCTTCCAGCAAGGTCTCATGCTTTGTCTTCCCTGTTTACCTGAACCAAACTGACTTGCGTCTGACTGACTTGCATTGCAGCCTAGCTCTCCTGGTAGACAGCACGACTCTTAGCTGCTGGTAGAGGGAAGCAGAGCATGAATCGGGGTTGGGACTGTCAAACTGCTGCAAAGAGAGACGAAAATAGGCAGAGGGTGCAAGAATGTGGGAGGTGAATACAATGTGAATTTGGGACCCATCCCAGGCAAAGGTATAGGGAAGGCAGCCCACAGAGAGCTGAACGGTTGCTGTGGGACTAGCACTGGTCAGGTACGTGTGATGCTGAATCAGGGCTGGAGTGAAGCCCCTTTGGTTGCTCTTCCCATTTGGCAGTGCTTGCTGTCTCCCTGCTAGCGCAGTCCTTTTCCTGACCTCATGCTGTTCCCTCCCCAGGACATGATCCACATCGCGGACACAAAGGTTGCTCGACGCTATGGGGACTTCTTCATCCGCCAGATCCACAAGTTCGAGGAGGTGAGGCCTGGGCGGGAGAGCTGTGTATCTCTGTAGGAAAAGTGGGGCAAGCATTGGGCTGTGCAGGGCCTGAAGGAGGCATGCTTGGCGAGACAGTTGTGCGATGCCTTGCTGGGGCGAGCCCCAGCTCTGTGAGGCACTGGGCAAAGGCAGGTGGTTTAAGCAGCAGCTGCTGGCCTTTGAGGAATGGTATGTTTTGTGCTCATTCACTTGAGCTACAGTGGAAAAGGAGGAGGGTTTTACTGTGTAAGGGTGCTGACTCCATTGTCCCTAGACAATTGTGGTGTTCCTATCAGTAACACAACCAAAATCATATCTCTACCCTCATAACTATGGCTCTAGAAAGTGGCCTTAAAGATTTCTGGAGCATAGATGACTTCAGCATTGTGCTCAGCCAGGAGGTGACGTTCTGTCACTGCTCCACTCTCCTGACAGAGGCTGCTGCGCACTGGAAACCAAAATCCTGAGATGTGGAGACTTGAGCAATACAGGGTTGCGATACCACTGCTAGAAGTTAACACCCCCTCTTCTCCCCCACTGTCCAAGACAGCAGGGGAAGATGAGGAGGGAGATTTACTAGTTCCCCTTCTACTTCGCACACTGCCTGCAGTTGGCGTGAGAGCTCTTTTTGTCAGTGAGTTGGAGAGGAAGGAGTAGAGGCATTGGATAAAGGCTGCTGAGGGGAACAGTAGTGTATGTTAATCACTGTGTATTTTTCTGACCTTTGCTTTCTCTAATTCCAGCTGAATCGAACCCTGAAGAAGATGGGCCAAAGACCCTAAAACTTCTGTGGATGCAGTGATTGGCCCGAGCAGAGAAGTGGGTGGGAGAGATTATTCTCTTTGTGGCGAGGGAGGGGAGCTCAGTGGTTCTGGCATTTCTGGAATCTCCTGTGACTCTGAAGGTTTTTCATACTTAAATAAGCAGACTCGTTTGGCTCAAACTATCCTACGAAGGACAAGACATCTAATAAATTAGTGGAATTTTCCTGGTGAGCATTCAGTATCTGATGTACTCGTTTATTTTTCCTCTGTGGAAGAATATAATTGCATCTGGAGACGTGGGCAGCTGCTGTTGGTTTGTGCTCTCTTTGGTCCATGCTGTTGCAGATAACAGTGGGGATCAGATCTCGTTCCATGCTCTGTAAAGGCACTGCGCACAGTGAACAGGGAAGGCTGCAGAACTGATTAACAGGGAGAAAATTAGCTGTTCCACAGTGTTTCCACAGGATATGGAAGGAGATGCAAGCTAATATTATTCCTTTTAGCTCTTGCCCCACACATTGAATAAACCTGGGTTGTAGTTGCTTTCCTAGAAGGTAGCATTTTTGCCTTCCCACCCTCTCTTTTTTTTTTTTCAGTTGCTATGTAGTAGAAATGCTCCAAAGTGGATTGACACGTTTTTAAAGGAAGGGGGAGGATTTTTGTAAACATTCAACCAATATTAACTTTGGTCATCTGATGAGATGTCCTTGCTGGAGGTTGTGTTTTATTTCAGCACAAGTGATGCCCAAGTCCTGGCCCTTAATTTAATGGAGTTCAGTTTCTCCAGAAAACTCCCTAAGGGTGTTTAATTTATTAAAACCCTTTAAATGCTAATTTTCCCAGCTCTCCAGCCACTTTGGATTCTTCAAGGCAAACTTGCAGTGCCTTGAAAGAGAAAAAACAGTTGAAAACTAGTCCTATAAAGGGGAATCGAGGACCTGTAAATACTGGGGAAAAGAATGCAAAGAATGAACCCCATCTCATCTACCCTCCACACCCTCTCTCCTGTCTCCTTTTGCAGGCTGTCTTTAAATAGTTTGGTGTTTGAGTGGTAGAAACAGGTGCAAGAGGAAAACCTGCGTGTGTCACAGGAAAGCTACACAAAGCATGCTTCATATCTGCCTCTTTGTACCCCTCCCTCTCATTCCTTTCCACTGAGGAGAGGGGTCCTGGCAGTCCAGCTTGGCTTCGTATGCGATTCTGTTTAGAAGTCAGGAATAATTAGCCTTTGTTGGATTATACACCGTGTTTGAATGAGGGTCAGGTTTCTAGTGTCCTAGGTACTGCTCAAAAGTAAACTCTCTTTCCCATCCCAAAGTTGTGTAACTCGGGCGGGCACAGTACAGGCAGCCCAGAGTGAGATTAAATGGGCAACTCCTGCTGGCCTTCTAGCTGCTGCCGTTAGTGTTATGCATGCTAAGAACTTAATACCTCCAGTTCTGAAGGGTTTGAGGCAGCCACATCATTAAGAAATTAAAGGACTAAGATGCCACTGCGTTGCAGCGGCCCACAGGGACTGGGTTCGTACCAAGAGAATCTGGTCCTTTTTATTTTTAGGGCTGGCACTTTTGCTTGTGTATATTTACCAACAGCAGCACAGTGAGCGTAGCTGTCAACAGCAACTCTCCTCCTACTTGTTATCCAAAGCCTAAATCTTTCACAGAACATGTGCTAAGACAGATGTGATGTACAACAGGAGAACCTCTGGCAGGGCGGTATCTGCATGATCAGTTCTAGTTCATAGCATAGCAAAGGAACACAATCTGTTACTAGGATTTGGTCTGTTTTTAATCTGTGATTGGCATGTTGGAATGACAGACTTGTAATGCATGTACGTATCATCTTAAACCCTCCAACGCTTACAGGCTGTTCTCAGGTATGTGAATATGCTGCTGCTTATGTTTGTGTCTGCCAGAACGGCTTCCAGAGGATGTACAGAGACCATCTGCCGGTCTGCCTGGCTCCACGCCGTGTCTGAGGGACCGCTGAAGGTTAACTGAGCGGGACTGGCACTTGGTGGAACGAAGCCAGGAAGAGCTTGCAGCTCTCTCACGGGGCGGAAAGACGGGCTCAGCGAGCTGCGGTGCCTGGCACTGCTTGAAGCTAGAGGAATGCAGGGCGTTCAGCAGCATCAGCAGAGCCCTGCTGCTGCTGGAAAGGCGCTCTGCAGGGAGGCGGGGTGGGTTTGTTAGAGCTCCAGCCTTGCCTGCCGCAGCAGGGTTCAGTTAGTGGAAGCGTTCTCAGGTGGTTCTGGTCAAAACGGTTTTATCAGAGGGAACCACAGCACAGGGTTATCCACTCTGTGTCTCTGACTCTGACCTACAGTTGTGAAGGGGGTGAGTGTGATTATGGACCTTGGAAAAGACAGTCAAGAAAAGATCCCGGATCCTGCTCTCCCTTGGGATACATCAGGAAGACGCTGTCAGGCAGGCCTGGGGGATCCTGAACAGCCAGCTCGGTCGTTACAAAACCGAGACAATACTTCATTTCCTTTTTCTCTAGTAGTAGCTTTTCTTGTGATTTATACCACAGCTTATCTCGGGCACTGAAGGGGGAGGCTGCGCGAGCCATTCAAAGAGAATTTATTTTTCACTTCTTACAGCTCTGGGGCCATGGAGCGATAGAATGAAACAGTGGAATAGAGGAAGGAGGGTGCTAAGCATGAGATCTGACTGGAGAAAGGAACACAGAGCCCATTAAAAAAAAAAAAAAAAAAGTGGAGAGAGGGGACTCCTTCCAATTTGGGACTGGCAGCAATAAACTCAAACATCTGTGTGATGGATCAGCCTTCCACAGAGGTAGCTATTGCCCCCCTTTGCCTAACTGGAAGTGAAAAAAATGTTTAGCAAAATAAAGTCACATTTAATAGTGTTTCCCCCCAGCCCCTCGTTGTCAGACCATCACACTAAACGTGCAAGCCAGCTCTCGTGACAATCCATCTCCTCGATGTTGTGGGTTCCTGAGATTGTATCGCACTCTTCCTCCGCTTCTTCCAGGGCTTCCTGTGAAGTATCGCCTGCAACTCCAAGTGTCCTTATCTTCAAAGCCCTCCCTGGCCCCGTGCCTACCCCGGGAGCCACCTACGTCCCACATGTACTCCACTGATGTTTCCAGGTCCTTTGCCGCTGCAGCTTTTGCCCCTAGGATGGCCGAGTACTGCTTCTGCCTAGAGCAGCCTACGTCGAAGCCTGAAGAGGATCCAGAAATGAGGTTGCCTGGGTTTTTGTTTTTCCTTTAGCTGACGTTAAGCTCGAGTTCAGTCCCAACTCTTTTTAGTTCCTGCTTGCAGTCCTCCTCCTCCTTCAAGGACTGAGTGGGAAAAAAAGGCTGCAACTTTGGTTCAGGGCTTTTCTCTGAGAATTCAGCCTTCCCTGAGCTGGGGAGAGCCACGGGGCGGGTGCGTCTCGCCAGGCTGCTGCCCTACTCACCTGGAAGCAGGGAGCCCTGGGGTCTGGCCCTGCTCCCTGGAGCGTTCAGGTCCCCTTTTTGGGGGACTGCTTTGTCCCTCCTCTCTCCCGTGTTTCCTACCCGCCCCGCCAGCTGCTCGGGGTCGGGGTCTGACTCTGCCGCCCGTTTCCCAGCCCTTCCCCTCCTCTCCGGGGAGAGGCCGCGGTGCTCCTCCCCGGCGAGGGGAGCGGGCAGGCACCGGCGAGGCGCCGTGCAAGCGGCGGGGAGCGGAAGGGGGCCTCGGCCTGCCCCAGCCGCCGCGTGCCCCGGGATCCGCAGGCCCCGCCCCATGGGGACCCCGCCCCCCTGGCTGCCCCGCCCTTGCAAGCACCGCCCCCGCCCCGCCCCGCCCCGCCCCTGGGCTCGCGACGGCGGCGGCGGTCGGAGCGGCCGCCCCCATGTCGGGCCCGCGGGGCGCCCTGCAAGCCTGGTGCCGCCGGCAGTGCGAGGGGTACCGCGGCGTGGAGATCCGCGACCTCAGCGCCTCCTTCCGCGACGGCCTGGCCTTCTGCGCCATCCTCCACCGGCACCGGCCCGACCTCCTGTGAGTGTAGCGGCGGTGGCGGTGCAGGCCGCGCGGCACCGGCCTCGCCTCGCCCGCCGCGCCGGACGGGGCGCCGCGGGGCCCGGCTCCGGCCCGCGGTCGCCGGGGGCAGGGGGAGGAGGAGGAGGAGGAGGGGAGGCCTGGAGGTTTGGGGTGCGCCGGGAGCCCCGTTTCTGGAGGGGCTGAGCCGTCCGTGCCCCTTTGCTGCTTTCCCGGGGGCTGCCAGGGCGGGCGGGGGGCTCGCAGGGAGCTGGGGGAGATGGAGGCGCCGTAGGAAACGGCTCCGGGCTGGCTAGCGGCGAGGGACAGTTTCCCTGTGCGTGGACGTGGGGGGGCTGGGAGCAGAGAGTGGGGCAGTGGCTCTGTTGTCTTCTGAAATAATTGGGTATGGGGATGAAGGATGCTGCGTTTCAGTGAGTGGCTTTCTGACCCGAGCTCGGAGACCTGTCAAGGTCAGGTTTAGCAGGAGTTGTGTGGTTTAAGGCCGAGGAGAGCATGGAGGTGGGCTAGGTCTGGCCTCGAGCTAGTGTACTGGTACTGCCGTACACCCAACTGGGAGCGGTGCCTGTCAGGGAAGAGGCATGGCGCTGGCAGCTGGATGTGGGGGTGTTTTGCCTCTGTGAGAGGTGGGCATTCCCACTTCCTGAGGACCAGAGGCCTGCCTGGCACAGGGACATTCTCAGCTGCCAAAGGCCGCCACTCCGAAACATGCAGAGCCCTGGACCAGGTCGCTTCATGTATTTGCTTCTAGCTTGTTTGCTGTGGATGCCGCAGTGAAAGCAGGAGGTACGAAATACCAGGAGGGATATTGATCCTTGCTAGCCTCCCCCGGCAAATGGCTTGGAGTTGAGTTTCCTCAGTCAGTCTCCCTTTTGCAGGGTGACTCTGAGGGGGGAATGTGAGTTTCAAGAGGCAGCCAGTGAGTTTGGGATTGCTCGGGGGCATGGTGTTAGGCTGGAGAAACTGGCTGAGCTACTGGAAGGAATCTGCCCCGACCTGCCACCGTAACCCTGCGTGCCCCGGCGCTGCTGGGAATCTGCCTCCCGTCTGCTCTAATCTTTGGTAGCCCTCGTAATGCAGGTAGGCATCGCCCCACCTTGCCGTGCCTCTGGCATGCATGCGCTCCTCGCCTGTCAGCAAAGCCCGGCGGTGCGTACCCTGTTGCTTTCTGCTCCGGGGCTGGTGGTTCTTCCTCTGACGTTGCCTGAATTGACCAAATCCTCTTTTCTGAGCTGGCCCCAGGACGGCCTTTTGCCATGGCATCAACCTCTAGCAGGCAGAGGGTTGACAGTGACTCCACTGTGGAGCTGCGGTGTCCACGAAGAGGGCAAAACAGGCCTGCTTCTTACAAGCAGAGGCTGAACCAGGTAGGCTAGAAACCGAACTGCTGCCTGCTGTGTTTCAGGTGGCTGGCACAAAACCCTCAGCGTGGCGTTCGGGAACCACCGAGAGCTGAGACGTACGATGGCTTTGCATTGCTCTGGGTCTTAAGGAAGCTGCATGGTCTTGTGTCCCAGCAGCTCCCGGGCGGTGTAGCTTGCTCTGACCAGCTAGGATAGAGCCTCTGAAAACACTCCCAGTTGCAAGGCTGCTGGAGGGGAAGAGGCAAATTAAGGACAGGAACACTTGCAATTACTGTGTTTCTGAAATTTTTTTTTTTTTTGGTGAGTGGCACAGTAACTGGGAACTGAAAAGGAGAGGTTCAGCAAAAGCTTACAATAAACACCACTAAAACCACTTGATGGCTTCCTGTTAACCGTATTTACCATCCCATTAAGCAGCAGCAACTGCTCTTAAGTTGTCAGTGGGCTTAAATCTGCTCCTGGCAGATGTCCTAACTAAATGCTTCACAGGTCCTCTGCACGAGCTGTAGTGTAGAGACAAAGCCCAGGGCCTTACAAGGACATGGCATGTTGTAGAAGGATTTTCAGAGGGTGGTCAGGAGAGTAGCGTCATTTCATCTGATTCCAGCTTCTTCAGCCTGTCCCGATTTGGAAGTGGGAAGATCGGATCAGAGGCAGTAAATCTCCTGATGGCGGAGGAAAAGTAGTTGCCCTTCTTTTCTTCTAAAGTGGTTTCAGTCAGCCCGATAATGGGACTTGGCAGGGATCTGCGAGTACGTTTCTGACCTTGCGTGGTCTTCCTTTGTGCGGGGCTGTCCTGGCCCGCGTGAGACAGCCGTGCTGCTCCCTGAAGGCTGAAGTTCCTCCGTATTCAGCTGCTTCCCCACTTCCCTGGGTCGCAGAGGGGAGGAATGAGCACATCCATACAAGAGCCAAGCTGGACCTCTCTTCTCTACCTGTGCAGCACCGTTCCTCTGGCACCCTGATCTTCCGGGCTTTCTTTTGCTTCTGTGGTGGCTGTTGGTCTGTCCCAGTTGTCTGACCCTGCCCAGAGGCCCCCTTGTTGCACTACTGTGCTGGTAGGTGACACACTGCGGAAAAGGCTGTCGTGAAAAGCCATACGGGTAAGTGAGGCTGAGGACAGCTTTCTGCGTGGCCTCTGATTTGAACACAATCGCCTTGGGATGAGGCAGGTGGCATCAGAGGGATGCTCCCCTGGAGAGCTTTGAAGCAGCTCCTGCAGAGCTCTTGGAAACACTAGAGGTTTTGGTTTGGGGTTTTTTTTTGAAAGAAGCAGACTGGAAGTGCTCAGTGTCTACTGAATCTGGCTAAAGGTGTCTTGAACTGACCACCAAGGATGAGGTGCATACCTGCGGGACCTGTCTGTTGAACCATGAAGCTGAAAGTCCCTGACTCTAGCTCTGCTACTGTACACGCATCGCTTGGTTTCACTGCCTCTCTCTCACAATCGGGGAAATGCGAAACCTGGATTTAGCCGCTGACTGTGTGATCTCAGGGTGAGACATTTAATCTCTTCTTTTCCCTTGTCAGTTAAGCTGGAAGCATCCAAGCCAAATTTGGCAGTGGACTGTGGGGATGAATGAGTTTGTTTGCTCAGTGCTGTGGAAATCTAAAGCACGAAATCAGTGTTTACAAGGCATTTGCCACAGCTTAGTGAAGCAAAAAGCATCTTTCAGTGTCCCAAGCTGTGCAGCCTCCACGGAGCTCAGGGGAGGTTCTTGGCATCCGGGGATGAGAAGAATAGGAGAGCATGGCACATGCCTTTCAAGTGCCGAGAGAGAGGCAGAGGCTTGAGGAAAACAGGAGATGAGCTGTGCGCTAGAAATGCTGTTTTGTGTACCTGGAACTGTGGGTTCGGTTACAGGCAGGGTCACAAATCTAATTTGTTCCTTCCCATGTACTGCCTGCATTTCCCTGACAAGGCCTGGAAAGCTGAAGGCTTGTTATGCGGCACTGCCGTTAATGTGCTCATGATTTATATTTGAGGAATCCAGGAATTTGCTCTGGTTTTAGCTGTACGGCACACCCTTCCCCCTTCCCTGGGTCTGCTGTGCTCCCTGGCAGCTGCCCTAAACCCCGGACTGCTTAGTGGCTCTGTACCTAATTAGGTAAGCGCTTGGGATGTTATTTGCATGGAAACATTACTCCAGGATATGCTACGACGCTGGGGTTTGCTGAGTCAAGACAGTTGTTCAACTGGGATAGCCAGAGTCTTGCCTATTCTTACATCCGATCCCTTGGACTGGTATGTTGTCAGGAGAGGAGCCTGAGCAGGGCTGGATGAAAGGCTGCTGAGATCAGGGCAAGGAAATAATGTGACATGCAGCCACATGTCACGGAGCTGTGGGATGGCAAGTTCTGGTCTTTCTGCAGAGAAGGCGGTTTATAGAGAGGAATGGAGTGACTTTCTCCCATGCCTGGGAGGCCGTGCTTCTTGCACATTGGTACAAGGAATGTGCCCGGAGCCGCAGGGATGCTGTGTGGCAAGAGTGGCACGTGGGAGCGCTCATGTCGGGAGTGACGGAGATCAGCGCAGTCCTGCTTGGCTTGTTCGGAGAGAGAGCTGGAAAATGCAGCGGAGAGGAACTGAATAAACTGTGATCCCTGGGGCCTCGTAGTGATGGACCTCAGTATCTCGGGTAAAAGCTGAGAGTCTGCAATCCTACGTTAGTGGAAGAAAAAAATCTTCTGTCCCCTCGCTGCTTGGGAGCTCCCCTGTTACCTCTTGAGCTTCACGTCCTCTCTGCTGGCATCTGCTTTCCCAGGCAGATTTGCCTTGGTTTACTAAAACAGGTTTGGTTCGCTGGGGCAGAGTGGATTGGACATTGTTTTGTCTGTCAAAAAATACTATCCCAGCCCAGGCCACCAAGGAGTCTTCAAGCTTCCAGCTGCACCACTCCCATATCCTGAACGTGAGGGCATTCAAAATGAAGGTCATGAATGTTTAGAAGGCAGTTGATATATAACTTTGCTGTCATCACTTCTCCTGTGTTCCCAAGCTGGTATTTTCTTTAAAAGGAAAAAAATACAGCAAGGTTAAAGGGGTTTTCTAGGGGAAAAAAAAAAAAAAAAGAAAAAAGACTTAGGGAAAAAACATCTCCCAGTGGAAACTAGTCATAAATACAAAAAAGGCGCTAGTTTTCACATCAAAGGGAACGCTGCGGCTGAAGTCTTTTCTCACCAGCGTGTAGAGAGGGAAAAGTTGCAGTATTTTGTACAGGCTGAGCTCCGTGCATGTATTTGCATGGGCTTTCAGAAAGGTGCTTAACGCAGAGCTGAACGTCCAGCCCATCTTCTGCCTATCTGCCGCATTTGCTCCCGCAGCAGCGAGCGGCTGCAGTTTCATTTATCTGGGAGGGAACGGCACCAGCAGCCTCTTGCTTTTGCATGGAGGAAGTGTAATTTTATGGTGGCACAGGCAGCTGGTAAAATCTTTCTGAGCTTATCACGGACTTCCTCTGCAGCATTGGGAAAGGCGCGCGAGGGGCTTCGAGAAGGGGCTGGTTGCCGCGCGGTGCGGTGCCGGGGCGGGTTGCGTTGTTCTTACAGGAAAAGGCAATAAAATCCAAAGGGGGATGGAGGAAGGGAGGCTCCCGGAGCCCCTCTCCGTGGACGCATGGCTGAGGATTCACCGTCTTGCCCGATTCCTGCGCACCACCTTTGGGGTGGGGAACATGCTCCCCCCCCTCTAATCTGAATTGTCTTTCTGGGTTGGCCTCCCAAGTTTTGGCACCTCTCTCTGGGCTATTGGGGTGGCTTCGCCTGACCCTAAACGTCTCTGGGCTGTGTCCTCCTCTGTGAATCCAGCTCACAGGCACACCGGGCTGCTGCATGAGGTTTTTTTGGTAACGAAGCTGAGATCCTTGGCAGGAAGGGTCTGTAATCAGTTTAGCGTGATGCTGTTTTCACACATTATACCCATACGCACATGCAAAAGGCATAACTAACTCCTTCCTGTATCTCTCCCCCTGTGTTGAAAACCTGCAGACCACTTTAACCCTCTACCCTCTGCTCCTCTGACAAAGGCAGCTAGTTGATCCCTGTGGCCGGGCTGATTTGATCCCCCGAAGGGATCCAGGGGAGCAAGTGAAATGCCACAACATGTCTGGGTTGGGAACTGCTGGGGTTCCTCTCTGTGCCCTGAGCGCCTTGCATTCAGCAAGCTGCCTCGCTGTAAAGGCTGCAGCCGAGGATGGTTTGCTGTGTACTGCAAGTGTTGGGGGGCAAGCGAGGACAGAATTGTAGTTTTAAGATCTTCTGTGTCACCCCAAATCCTGGGGTGACCTCAAATCCCTGAAGGTGGTGCAGGGAGGTCTGTCTAAGGACCCTCGTAGGAGGGAGAGATCTAGTGCAGGGGCTCTTTCTCTTGAGGTAGGGGATCTGCTTCCCCATCCTCCTCCTGCTGTTGTGCTGGTGGCCTTGGAGGGGCAAGTTCGGGGTGATGTCATGCACCCTTCAGTGCACCGGTGTGTTGTGCTAATCGGAACGTGGCCCTGGTATTTCTGCAGCCTTTAATCGCGAGGGCAGAAGAAGCGGGTAACAAGAGACGAGAATGACATTTTAATTTCCTGCTCACCACCCATTTGGGACTTGCTTTCTTTTTTTAATTGCAATTTCCCTTTGGTTTCTTTGTCCCTTTACAACCTGAAATCTGCTTTGCCAAGGTTTTGTTTATCTAGGGTCTTATATGTTGAGTTGAAAGGTTGGCTGTCCTGAAAACCTGCGTGTGGTGGCATTGGGGTATTTTTCCTCTGCACATCATGTGGCTTTTTTGTGCTTTCTCATTTCAGAGACTTTGATTCTCTCTCCAAGGATGATGTCTATGAGAATAACCGCTTGGTAAGTCCCCATTATGCAGTGCACAGAAGGAAGAAGGGACATGAGAATGACTTGATGGAGGTCATGTGGTGAGGGCATGAGAAAAATCTGTGTTTGTAAGTAACAGGCAGGAGCTTCTCTGGAAACATAAGGGAATCTGAAACATCAGTTTCCAGCCTGTACTGAAGAGAAGAGAAGATGGTTATCCTGACAGTTGCCAAGACAACATCTCAGGTGAAGATTAAAATGGTGCAACACCTTGTTGACCTCAGCTGTTCCAGACTTGCAGGCAGTGGAAGCAGGAAGCTAGTTTTACTCCAGGCATAAGAAGAGAGGAAGGTCATGCTGGACGTAGGCTGGTCTGCAATGTTCCCCTCCTGCTTGGGACAGCTGGAGCCAACAGCAGAAGCAGGCAGCGGGGAATGGGGAGATGCCCAACCCCAGGGGCTAGGGGTAGGTAGGACAGAGCAGCAATAGCCTTGGTTTTTTTCTGAGAGAAAGACCTAATTGCTGCAGGCCCCATCTGATAGTCCGTGGAGAGACATGGGCCATCACCTTCCCAAGACGAGTTGAGCTAGGTCATTTGGGTTTTTTCAGGATTGGGGCTCTCCAGTTGGGTCCTGGCCATGCCCTTTCCTAGACCAGTTGGCCCCTTTCAGCCATTAGCAGCTGTCTTTTCCCACTTGAGAGCCACGCAACAGGTTTCTTGTCCTTTTAGTGACCCCTAAGCTGGGGTCTCTCCTTGCTCCCTGCTGCTTGCAGCCTTGTGTTCAGCAAGGCTCAGTCCAGAGAACCGTCTTAAAGCCAGGCTGAGCAGAGCTGGGTGTCTACAGTGGGCATTTCACACCCCCAGTTACTGCAAATGTCTGTTTTCATTTATTTCTCCATTCCTTTTCTTTAGATCCCACAGCCTGCACAGCATCTTGTGCCCCAGAGACCAGGCACCTTCAGTGTTTATCCACACCCTGCACCTGGTACCTCACCATTCAGTGCCCACACCACTCCCATCCCCTCCTGACTCACTTTCTCTTCAGTCCCTGCTGTAGTCTTGCATCCCCTCTCCCTCGGAGATCACTGTGGGTACGCTGCCCTCAGCACAACAGCGGGATGGCTGATATATAGCCAGTTATTCACATACACTGCTAAGTGGGAAGCTCTCAAACAGCTATTTTCTTCCTTCACGCCTTCCTTTCAAGTAGTCGTGTATGCAACTGTAGGAGCTGTGTGCTTCTTATCACGATGTCCTTGTCATTTCTGCTTGCTGAGACACAGAAAAGCACTGAAGTGGCTTGTGCGTGGCAGGGTGCTGGCTGTTGAGCTGGGATGGCTATGTTAACTGTGGGAGGAGAAGATGTGGCACCCCAGAGCATGAAAGGACGGGCAGAGTCTGTGTTTCTGTGGGGTGAGCATTTGGGGTGACCAGGGACACTGCTCAGTAGAGCTGGTGTTTGGCTGTGTCGCTGGAAGTATCTGCCAGCCCTAGGCCCTTCACAGTGGCTCTGCTGGGCTGTTGCGTGAGGGCACTGGTGGTATGCCCGTTCATGGGTTGAAAAAACACTGGGGTTTTCTTCCAGTGAAAACTGAATCGTCCTGGGAGTTACCCTCCCTGTCCCAGTGCAGCAGCCAAATGCCAAGACCCCTCAGGTGGGAGTTGCAGGGGCACAGGCAGCTGAAATGACTTGGAGGAAAGGGCAGCTGCAGCAACTTGTTCCCTTGCTTCTGATGCCACCTTTCCAGTCAAGCGGCATGTCTGGGAGCCTCTCTGTCTGTAAGGGATGCCATAGGTTTACTACTTAACCTTCCCCAGGGCCCTTCCAACCTGATTTCTCTGTTATTTTTCAGAGAGCATCAGTTTTTTCTCCTTAACACCTCTCTCTGCTGTTCCTGCAGGCCTTTGAATTGGCAGAGCGGGAGCTGGGCATCCCAGCCCTGCTAGATCCCAATGACATGGTCTCCATGAGAGTCCCCGACTGCCTCAGCATCATGACTTACGTGTCTCAGTATTACAACCATTTCAACAACCCCAGCCAAGGTGAGTGTCCTCCCACCCCTCTGGCTTCCAGTTTGCCTCCACTTGAGTACGGGAAATCCAGCGTTACACTGTGCTTCTTCCTTTCTATGGCAAATGGGAGCCGTGTGTGTTTGTGGGGAAGGGGAGAGGAGCAGGTAGTACCTGCCTTTCCTGGATCTTGCTGGTGCTGGTGAGGAAGGCTTGGAACCAGGAGTGGAGCAGGGCGAGGTTTCACAAGAGGTGGGGAGTGATTTAACAGCTCAGGCTGCGGAAAGAAGAACGCCTTGTTTCTCCTCCCTCCGCGCTGCATTCCTACCACTTGGGTTGGGCCACCACCTCTGGTGCTCATCAGACCCCTTTGTGATCTGCTTTAACCCACTAAAATGGGAGAAAGCTAGATAGGCAACCCGCTTACCACAGCTAATTTTTATCACATCAGTAAGCATAAGGCAACTGGAGGACAGAGGGAGGGGAGCCAGGGTGGAGTGTCTCAAATCAGCTCATCTGTCCTTGCAACTGCAACCTGAGCTGAGTGTTGCTCTGAGGCAGCTCTTCTAGGACATCCCTCCTGGGTGGGGATGAGGGCTCCAGGTCTCCTCTGCTCCGCTTTCTAGCCACAACGTCAGATAAATCTCTTCCACGTGCGTATACTTCTCCAGGGATGCTGACCTCCCAACTGAGGACTCCCACTGGGGACTGGTGTGTGAGTGCCAGCCCTGACGGTCAAGGGATGCTTCACAGACCTGCTGATGGCCTGGAAGCCCTGGGGCCCAGTGGGCCACAATATATCAGCATCTACCCGGGGTGCTCTGGGCTTTAAGCATTGCTTAGGGAGTTGATTCCAAGGAAGCCAAGCAGCATTTGATGAGTAAATCAAATCACAGTGAGAGGCTGGTGTCCCTGGGCCATAGAAGGGGATCCACAGCAGTGCCAGGCTCTCTGGCAGCCTCGCAGCCAACCCATTATTAGTTTGTGTTTGTCTCTTCCACCTAAAATAGGCGCTGAAGTGTCAGGAGCAGCAAGTCCTGTCCTATGTCACAAGGCTAGATGATTTTTTTTTTTTCCTCCCATCCCCTTCCCCCACACGGGTGGTGTGAGTCACTGTTCCTCTCTGTGCCTGATCCTCCTTGCCTTCTGCCTCCAGCCAGAGTCCCTCCGCCTATGAAGCACCCAGCTGCTGCCTCCTCGCCTCCTCTGCTGTCCCACAAGAAGCCTGTGGCTGTGGTTGAGAGTCCCCCAGCACCACAGGTACCTAATTTCTTGATTCAAAGCCGGCCTGAGGCAGTGGTGCTCCCTGCGCTGCGGGTGAGGAGACGGGAGAGAGCCCGTCACACCGGGATAGATCTTTGCAGGGGGCTACCTGTGTATTTTGGGGTGGAAGGGGTGTTTGGGATTTTGGTGCTTTGGGGGACCCAGCTGAGAGAGTGGTTTCTCTCTAGGAGTCTGTGGACTGAAATTTGTCCATGGCAGGCAAGAGGTTGCGTGGATTTGTGCCGGATGGTTCCTTGAGCCACCCAGGGCACAAGCACCCTCCTTCCTATGGGAGGATAACCCTGTAGATGAGGAAAGAGCAGGAATGTGGGATTAGAAAAGCAGAAAAGATGCCTTTTTCTTTCTTGGCCCTTTATTTCAGGTTTCAGCAGATGTCTGAGATGGCACATTTTCCAAAGAGAGGGGGTTCCTCTTGCAGGTTGCTGCTGCCTGGGGTTTAGATTAGTCCCTTCCACAGCCCATCAGCCCTAGATAGGGGCAAGGCACCTTTCGGAGTGGCCCCTTCTAATTTGGGAAGAGGCAGCCTGCCTGTGCCTGGGCTTGGGGACAGCTGTTCTGTGCATTGTCAGACCCTGAGGTCAGCTCCTGAGCTTTGCCACAAGCACTCAGTGATGGGCCTTGCACAGGGAGCAGCTGCTCTGGATGAGCTGTGGGCTGGGGAGCGGCTCATGGCCCCCATCCTGAGCTCCCCGTGTGTTCTGCCTCAGGACGATGCCCCCTTGGACCCGTTGGAGCGATCCCAGCGCTCCACGCTCAGCAGTACCTGCGCGGCCTGCCGGCAGCACGTCCATCTGGTCCAGCGCTACCTGGCTGAGGGCAAGCTCTACCACCGCCAGTGCTTTAGGTATGTTGTAGCCAGGCCTGGTGGGGCGGCCGGTCTCCTTGGCAAACTGGAGGTCTGTGGCCAGCTGCACCCCGTCTTTGTGTGTCTGTGTCCTTGGGCAACATGGAGCATCGACAGTGCCCGAAATGGTACTGAAGAGCATCTGTTTGCCTGCCAGCCCCCTGTCCCAGGGGTCTGTCTAGCCCCTTGTGTCCAGCCCTGTGCTGCTTGGCTCCCCTACTCCCTGCCTCCCCTGCTCTATTGCATTTTCCCACTTCACTGACTTGGGATCCCAGCCCCTTGTGCTTCTCCCACCTCCATAAACCAGGATGCTCTGCCTCTTTACCGCCTGCCTACCCAGAACCCCCAACACCACCTTCTGATGAGGTCTAAGCCACGACATCATCCTACAGACCTCCTTCCACCTACACTCCACATCCTCAACTGGATATACAGGCTCCCACGCTGCCTGGGGTGGTGCTGAGCTCTCAGGGGAGCATGTGGAGAGCTGCAGACTGTTACCAAACCAAAGAATGACGGATTAGATGTCAGCAACTCTGTGGTTACTCCCTGGGTGCAGGTCCTTACCTGCAGCACCTGTGAAGTCATTTCACTTTGCTTTCCCTGCTCTGATAATGAAGGGATGAGATCTCTCCTGTGGGCCACAGGACAAGAGCTGGCAAGTGGGCAGCTGGCATCAGAGGACAGAAATATTGAGCCACTGGGAAGATACAGGAGGCCTCATTCACTTGTATAAACAGTTCCTGCCCAAGCCAGCTGGGGATGTATCATAGAAACTGTCTCAGGAGGGGAGCTGGGCTGGGGCCCATCAAACTTCCCATCTGCAGCTGGGGCAAAAGCAGGAGCTTTGGGGTGCAGGTGCAGCATTGCTCATGGGCCAGGAGTAGGAGAGGTGCCATGCCTGCCTTGGCACAGCTCATGGCCCTTCAGACTGAGCAGTGAGATCCCAATAATTTTATCCCAAGTGTTTTGCCTCCTTATGCTTTTCTTGTATCCGCCCCCCCCGGCTGATTCATGGGTGCTATTTGGTGGGCATTGTCCCGTGGCAATGTTTTCTGTGGGTTGACGGAGATAAAACCAAAACAAGCCTCTTTCTCCCCTTGTCCAGACTTGCCACCTCTTCATTTCATCATACCCCTTCTCTCTAGAGCCCCTGTGTTCTCACGCTTCTGCTCTTCATTTCAAAGGAAATCCCAGTCAACTGGACACCCAGAGCAGAATTCCTCACCAAAATTATCTGCTTGCAGTGTAGGGCAGCCAGCTGCTGTGAGCGCCAGGTATTCAGACAAGAAGGAACAAGCTTGGTTTTCATGGGAGTGCTTGATCAGCCCCTTGCCCTTGGCTTTCTTTCATGTATGCTATCCGCCTCCTTTCCCAGGTGGAAAAGGGCTGACGTGGTTGACGGTGCTGTGTATTACACTTGCGCCTGGAGGGCTTCATTAGGGAGGATTCAAAGGCTCAGCTGGGAAAGAGTGGATGATCCAAGGAGATGTGGCAGACAGCAAAGGACAGGGAAGCTATTAGCCCAGTTTCAACAGGCAAGGCAGAGTGTAAGCACGGCCCTACTGCAAGAATGGCCCTACTGCGTCATTCCCTGGTCCTTCCAGCCAAATGCCGTGACCCTGGTGGGGGTCATGGTCAGCACCAGCAAGGGTGAGCACGAGACCAGGCTAGGCTTGTATGCTGCTTCTCCTGACTACTCTTCAAGCCTCCAGTGTAGGGATTTCCTGAGTTGGAAGTGGCGTCATTTTATTTAATACTCAGAGTTTTGGGGGGGGGGGGGGGGGGAGAGGTTACTTTTTTTTTTTCTCCCCACAAATGTGTCTGACGGTTCTTTAACCCGCCTGGACCCTTGGCCCCTGCAAGGCAGCCCGTAGCTTCCCTGTGCTGGTTCTGAACCAGCTGTTCCCTAATTCCAGTTGATACTCCCTGTTTCATGTCTGTGAATGGTCGATCCCTCTCCCCCTCCCAGGGCCACCTGCAATCTTGTAATTCTCTCTCCTGTCCCCCACCAGCTGCATCTTTTCCAGGAAAACTGTGGGTTTCTACTTTTCCAGGTCTGGAAACCATGCTGTGTCCCAATACCAACTGTTGCCCTTCCACATCTATTAAATTCTTTCCAAGTTGAAGGAGGAACCCAAATGCATGCAGTATTTGAGCTGTGAACTCCCCATGGGTTCTCACAGTGGCGTGGTGATGTTTCTCTGTTCCTCTCCCTTCCCGAATGACTTCCCCATGACAGCGCTAGGATTTAGTAGCAGGGGTGGGAACTAACTCCATGGCCCTGTAAGGATCTCCCAGATGCGTTGTCTTTCTTGAGGGCAGGATGACGTCCCCCATCTGACGGGGCTCTCTCTTCTCATTGGCAGGTGTAAGGAGTGCTCCAGCACGCTGCTCCCGGGGTCATACAAGCCCGGGTCGGAGGCAGGGACTTTCATCTGCATGCAGCATCGTGGTAAATTTGCCATGAGCGGAAAGGCAGAGAGGAGGCCCAGCCCAGACCGGCAGTCGCCAGAACTAAGAACTGAAACTGGGGCTGACAGCGTGGGTGAGGACACCCTCCCCGCAGGAGCGGAGGTCGGGAAAGATGACGGTGACTCCCTGGAGGGCACGGCAGAGACCCATATGCCTGCAGAGGGGCCAGCCAGCCCAGCGGAGAAGGACAGCATGCCCAGCAAAGCAGAGACAGCAGTGCCCCCTGCCCAGGCAGGCAGCGGGGTGCCTGTCTCCCAGACTCCCCCCAGACCTCCCCTTCCCAGCAAGCCCATGGTGCTCACCCAGGACAAAGCCAACTCACTGGACAGACGGCTCAGAGACACGCGGCCCACCCCTGCCCCAAGGAGGGCCACTGATGGGTCAGCTCTCTCCCCTCCGACCTCTCACCCTGTCCCCCGGCCCAGGTCCACTTTCCAGGGCGAGGGCAGCGAGTGTGGCCCTGGCATGGTGAACGGTAAGAGAGCACAGTGGCGGTAAGGTTTACCCTCCACCTCCGCAGCGGCCACGGTGGTCGGCTGCAGGTTGGATGAGTTTCGTTCCTTCTCTGCAGCCTGGCGCCCTTCTGCCTCCGAACAGATCTCGGGCTCAGACAATGAGCTTTCGTCTGTCAGCCATCCCCATAGTGGAGAGAGCAGCACTAGGTTTAACGCCTGCGTGCTCCCTTGTATTTCTCCAGAGGGTGCTGCCAGTGTGGAGAGAAGGTGGCAGTGCTAGAGCAGTTTGCAGTTGTGGGGACAGAGGGGCATGTGAGTTCTCCAGGTGCAGCTCCCAGGGTGGGGTGGGAGAAAAAGGCAAGGGGGATGTTTGGGGTTGACTGACTGCACCAACTGTGGGAGAAACGCCATGAGGTCTTCAGAGAGTGGGAATAGCAGCCTCCCGCGGGGAGATGTGTAAGAGGTGCCTCGTGTTGATTTAACCTCTTTCTTCATGTCCTTTTGGTGTTGTGACAGTCTGACCCTGTGTCTTTCTAGGTAGGGTACCTGAACCCAGCCCCCCTGTCCCAAAACCCCGAGGGAGACCCTGCTCCTCTGATCGGTACGTCCTTCTGTTTGCAGATCACCTGCACACCCCATAGTGAGGTGGGGCTGTGGGGACGGCTCAGCTGTGGTCTCCTCTCCCACCTCCATCAGCTCCTGCTCTTAGGAGGATGTAGGCTATGACCAGGTCCCTTCCCTTACCTAATGGGTGCCAGCCCAGTACAGTCAGGCTGATAGTGTTAGTCCGTACCTCCCAGGGTCTTTGTCTCTTAGGGTTTGTAAAGAGTTTGGGGGCTTCAGAAAAGCATTTCTGTAGCACATGCAGACCGCCAAGTGCCTTCTGAAATGGCCCTGCTTGTGGGTGCTGAGAAGGGGACACTTGTCTGCCTTGTGGAGGGTTTGTCCCGGGAAAGGTCCAGTGCAGGGACATTGTGAGTGCCTGGCTGCAGCCTTTACGCCTCCTGGGCTCTTACCCAGGAGCCTGCTGGCATTAGTTCATTCTTGCCTGCTCTTGGGACAGAGGTTGCACAAGCACCCCGCATTCGCAATGGCCAAGGAGTGGGTGTGTGCAGCAAGTGACAGCCACTTTTCCTGATGAGCAGTGATTCACTGAGCCATGGTGCAGGCTTGCCATGGGCTGTGCCCAGAGAGGAGCAGCGGCGCTTCCAGCCGTGGGAGTTAGCAAAGAGGAGTCTGTCCCTGGGATGCTTGGATGATAAGGTGACGAACAGCCCTCTGAAGTGTAGGAGGGGAGCCAGACCACAGAGGGCAGGTATCTGGTCTCAACTCCCCCTCCGTCCACAGCCTGGGGAGCAGAGCTGGGTGTAGGAATGGTGTCGGGGAGGGGAGAACAGCTGTGCCCATAAAGCTCAGCCTTTACCGCTGCTTAGCAGATGGAGGCTGTAATATCCAGAAACCAAAACGCTAGGCCCAGTGGACAAGTCAGGCAGGCTGTACTTCCCTCAGACCCATAGGTTTGCCTGCAGAGAACAAGACACTTTGTGTCTGGGGAAGACTAGGGCCACCCTTGGATGAGAAAGCTGTTTCTGCATGGGAGACATCCTGTTCCATCCGTCCTTTCCCCTGAGGGCTAAGTCCCTCTCCTGTGCCTCACCATCCCAGCTTGTCTCTGCTCCCTGCCACCTCAATCTCTCTCTTCTGCCAGTGCTGGAGCTGCTATGAGAGCCAAGGACCCGCCGTGGATGGCCTTAGTGCAAGCGGAGCCCAGGAAGAAGCCAGCTCCCCCTCCTCCCCCGGGCAGCAGCCATGAGACTCCGAGTAGGACTTCAGAGGAGGAGGAGGAGGATGGGGAGGAGGTGGGGAAAGTCAGGAGTGAGGAGAGCAGGTCTGATGCCACAGAGCCCAAACCGTACAACCCCTTTGAGGAGGAGGACGAGGAGGAAGAGGAGAGTGCTGCCACCCAAAAGAGCACACCTGAGCAGGAGCAGAGTGAGACTGCTGCCAAGTCTCTCCACCCCTGGTACGGCATCACTCCCACCAGCAGCCCAAAGGCGAAGAAGCGGCCAGCTCCGCGAGCCCCCAGTGCTTCCCCACTAGGTGAGCTTCTCCCCACTCCCTTATCCCTCCTCCGCAACCCCTGTGCAGCCCCTTGGAGGCTTCCCCTTCCCAGGCGCCTCTGCATCACCCTGCCAGGCCTTTATGCAGTGATGGTTGTGCTGGGGCTTGTGTTAGCCATGTCCTCTCTACCCGCTGAAGCACAGCATTTGCAGGCATGACCTTTGCACTGGAGGGTCCCTTCTGTCTTCTCTGAAGATAGACAGACACTGGTTCCCTTTGCACTTGCCCCTGCCTCCAGTATATACCTCTTTCCCGGCTGCCCCCCTGTTCCTCCCTGAGCTCTCCCTTTGCTTTGCAGCCCAGCACCCCATCTCCAGGCTGTCACACTCCGAGCCATCATCCTCCACCCCATCTCCAGCCCTCAGCCTCGAGAGCATCAACTCTGAGAGTTCAGCCAAGGTGCTGGGTGACACTGATGAGGCCTCAGTGCCCAAAAGCTCCTCCGAGCCCACTGTCCACACACCGACGGCCACCAAGACCTCTAGCACTGACACACCGCTGGCCAGCGTCTCCTCCAGCGAAAGCCCTGCTGCCCAAGCCAGCCTCTCTACCAACTCCTCCTTCTCCTCCTCCAGTGAGCTGGCCAGCTTCAGTGGGGAGGCGCAGCCCAGCACCCCACATGCCAGCAGGAGCGTTTCCACTGGCAGCTTAAAGACCAGCCCCAGCCGGCTGCCCCCCAAGCCTCCTGCTGGGGCTAGCCCTACACCCATCCTCTTGGCTTCAGATGGGGGTGCTGGGAGCCCTAAGACCCCCTCCTCGCCCAAGCCGCAGCTGAAGGTGAGATGGTGACCTTCCTCCCGTCCAGATCAGGGGGCTTTTGTTCCCCGTCCATCACTCAGTCACAATGGGGATCATGAGTCCAGGCTTGCCCCTTAGGTAGGTTTGGTGTGTGACCCCCTGAAAGCAAGCCTCAGGCATGTGCTCATTAAATGGTGGCTCTGCTCCTACTCTGCCTGCCCCACATGCTAGAGAAGAGGCAGGATGTCGCGTGGTCAGAGCAAATAGGAAGGGAACTGTGAAGGAAAATAATTCAGCATGCTTGTTAGAGAGAAGCTGGGGAACTGATGCCAAACAGGAGCACAGCTGGTTTTTGCCCCGTGGCTAGGCTGCTGGTGGAGATCAGTGCTGTGTTCCTCCTCTAGGAGGGTGTGGGGCAGGACAAACCCTAGGGCAACCCTGTCTGCTCAGTCCCAGCTGTTGGGATGCTATATCCCTTCCCTTTCCTGGACCCCCACCTATCTCCTTTTGTCCCCCCTCTCCAGTCTTCCTGCAAAGAGAACCCCTTCAACCGGAAGCCATCGCCTGCCGCCTCCCCCTCTGCAAAGAAACCTCCCAGGGGCTCCAAGCCAGTGCGTCCTCCCGCACCGGGTCACGGCTTCCCACTGATCAAACGCAAGGTAAAAGGGCCCTCGGGAGCAGGGGAGCAAAAGCCAGCTCTGTACTATCCCCCAGGGCCATAGCTGTATACATGCACCTTGGTAATCCATGTGGGGGTAGGGACTGCAGCAGATGGCTGTGGCTGGGGAGGATGGTGTCTAGGCTAGACCCCATTGATGGCAGCACCATGGTCTCCCTTTGCTCCAGAGTGGGGTGGGGATTTTGGATCCACGCTTAGGTGGAGTGGTCTGTTGTCCCTCCACCCCCGTTAGTGTTGACCAGCCTTAGGGTTATCCCTGGAAACTGGAGGTTGATGGTAACGGAAGTCTCTGCCTTGTGGTTTGGCAGGTGCAGACAGATCAGTACATCCCCGAGGAAGACATCTATGGGGAGATGGATGCCATCGAGCACCAGCTGGACCAGCTGGAACACTGTGGGGTGGCCTTGGAGGAAAAACTTCGCAGCGCTGAGAATGGTATGTGGAGTGGGCTGTCTGTGGGTGTGGGGCAGGACAGACCCTAGGGCTGCTCTGTGTCCAAGGAGATAGCAGTGGTGACTTCCTCCCTGCTGATGCTGGTGTTGGAAGAGCACAAGGGGCTGTGCTGGGTTCCAAGAACAGCCATACCCTGGACATGGAGATGTCCCTAGAGTGGAAACAGGTGGAAGAAGAGATAAGGTCTCTCTGGGGCTCAGGAACAGGCTGAGGTCAGGTTGGCTCCAGCCCAGTGCCCGTCTCCTGGCTTGGCAGAGCCCATCCTGATGCAGGGTGGTGGGATCCTGGAGGGCTTAGGATGGCTCTGAATTGTCCCTTTGCTTGGCAGACGGCCCTGAGGACAGCCTGCTGGTGGACTGGTTCAAACTCATCCATGAGAAGCACATGCTGGTGCGCCACGAATCGGAGCTCATCTACATGTAAGTGTGCGCAAGCATGTGGGGAGGCACTGACGCTCTTGCGGGGATCCCTGTCTCAGCCCTCCTGAAACTGTGCTTCCAGGGAGAGCCTGGCACGGCCTCCTTGCCTGGAGAAGGGAGGGAAAGAGGCCAAGCGGACAAATGTATCCAAACACACTCAGAACTGACCCACTGCCAGTCACCAGAGCCCCTGCAGCATCTCCTCCAGGAAGGCCTTAAGCAGCCAGGGCTGGTCCCTGCTGGCGCTTGGCTCCCTGGCCCTTTGGCTATACAGGATAAGACCAGCATCTCGGTGGTTCTTTCCAAGCTCACCCTGTACCTTGGGATGATGCTCTGCCTCTCTGGAGCCTTGCAGTGGTTCCTGGCAGTGCCCCCTTCCCTTGCAGCTTCAAGCAGCAGAACCTGGAGCAGCGGCAGTCAGACGTGGAGTATGAACTGCGTTGCCTCCTCAACAAGCCAGGTAAAGCATCCTTCTGGGTGCAGTTACCTCCATTTTTCCCCTGGGCTTCATCTCCCCTCTGTCTAGGTGGGTCTCAGGTGAAGAGAGACAGATCTTTAGGGATGCCAGCGCAATCAGTTGGCTCTAGAGCTGCTGTCCCACCTCATTGCATGCCCCAGCCTTGTGCAGGGATGTGCTCCTTTTATCCCCATGGGATGCCACCTACAGGGCTCCCCATCCACAGCACCGCTAGCCCAACTGGCCCTGCAGCCATGGCAGGGTAGCAGGGGATCGTGCTAGGGGATCAATTGCCTGTCTTTCCTCGGGGTTTGGCTGGGTAGAGAAGGACTGGACCGACGAGGACCGAGGGAGGGAGAAGGTGCTGATGCAGGAGCTGGTGACCATCATTGAGCAGAGGAATGCCATTGTGAACTGCCTGGACGAGGACCGGCAGAGGTGAGTGAGGAGTGGGGTGGGCTGGGGGAGAGGGGAAAAGTGTGGCCCGTCTGACTCAGTGCCACAGTAGCGGTTCGGGGGGGTGTCCCAAGATGTCCCTGTTGCTGACGCCTTTCCCAGTCTTCCCAATTCTTGTCTCTTTGAATGCCTTGTGTGGGAAGGACAGGGCAGTACTTGCAGCAGGTGGGATTTATCCTGCTGGTAGCAAATGCTCACAAGACAGTGATGGATCTGCCCCTCCACAGTTTATAAGTAGGAGATTCTCTAGCCTTAAACAATACAGCAGCTGTTTTCAGGGCTGAATTGCTGACCTATTTCCCACTCTTTCTTTCAGAGAAGAGGAGGAGGATAAAATGTTGGAAGCCATGATTAAAAGAAAAGGTAAGAATCAATCAGGAAGATTTTTGGAGTGATGTTTTCATTGCTGACCGCAGCGAGGGGCAGCATGAGCCATTCATGAAATTGTGTGCAGAAGGAGAGATTGAATCTGTTCTGTGTAGACTCTGGAGCCTTTCCTGTAGGGCTGTTAAAGTTTGGGGCACAGTTGTGCTGCGCACCCCTGTTATCACAGAAAGAAGCATGCATACGGTGGAGGGCTTTGATTCATGGCTCTCACCCTTACCCCTGTCGTTGCGCACGCGTGTGTGTGTGTGTATACAACCATCAGCATCCCGCAGTAACAACCTCCCTTTGCAACCCCAGAATTTCACAAGGAGGCGGAGACTGAGAGCAAGAAGAAAGGCAAATTCAAGCCCATGAAGGTGCTTAAGCTGCTGGGCAACAAGCATGACTCCAAGAGCAAGTCGTCCAAGGAGAAAAGCTAGAGCAGAGGAACACCAGCAGTGGGAGGGATGTGCTGCCTGACTGCCCTGGCCTCTCCACAGCTGGCTGGAATGCCTGCCAGGAAAGGGGGCTTGTTTCCCTCCGCTCCCCTTGCCTCTCCCCCTGCTCCCTCCCCAGGCACGGAGCTGTCACCCCGGGGAGATGCCAGCCCTCTGCCCAGAGCGGGGGAGTCCGACCAAAGCGCTCCTCTTCCCAAGGCTGCGGAGGAGCCTGACCGTCCCCTCCATGAAGCCTTGCTAACGAGGCGGGGAGAAGATGGATTTGCTTTTTGGATATGTTACCCCATTGCGTGTTCTTGCTATTAACTGAGAAGCAAGCCAAGGAGTTTGGTGTTTGTGGGAAAACTTGCACTAACTGCCCCCCCGTCCCTTCTCCCGCTCTAACTGTGACAGTTCCACGTGCCTCTGACCTCTGCCAGGAGGGGACTGGGCCTGCCTGTCCCTCCCTGCCCACCCGCTCTTGTCCCCTTCCTGTCCCATCTTTAAACTTCAGGAGAAAGCTCTGGCATTAGAATCGGGATTCTTTGGGTTTTACTGGCCTAAACTGAAACGTTAAGAAAACACTCCCGCATCACAAGGCTCTAGAGCCATAGCCAAAAAAATAACTGGTGCCCTATTTATTTTGAGCTGTCCCCTCCCTCGAGCACCAGGGCTGGGTGGGCTCCGTTACAGGGCTGAGAGGACCCAAGGGGACAGTGTACAGCTGCTAGGATGTAGCCCTACTCAGGACATCTAACTCCCCGCTGCTGCTAAACACCGCTGACTCTGCTGCCTTCGGGGGAAGAGAGGAACATTCCTTTTCCAGGCAAGGGCAGAAAAGCTCAAGACTGACTCAGTGCCGGCAAGGGGCACTAAGCTTGTGCCCCTGCTCACCAGTGCCATCCTTGAGCGGCTGGGGAGAGAGGCACGGTCACAACTGACCTTTACCCAGCTTCATCTGTGTATACTTTAAAAGTGTGCAGGGTTTGGCTGGTTATTTTTTACACCTCCTTTACTAGATGAATTCAAACCCACCCTAAAACTTTTTAAATCCCTTATTTTATTTGTCATGTGTGTGTGCGTGTGTGTACAACGGAGGAAGGAATGGGGGGGGGCGATGTTCTTCCAACCATCCCTTCTTCCTTCCATTTTTGTTTCCTGCCTTCTCCTCTAAGGCGAGGAGTTATTTATTGAATTGTTGGATCAGTCCGAATTAGAGTTTCATGGGTGTTTGGTTGGTCAGCTGTTCGTCATGCCTTCTCATTAGCAAATTAGACATAACCAGCCCCTAGCAAACTGCTGCAGTCCCTTCTAAAAACCCAACAGGCTTTAGCCAAAACGCTTTTGGAGCAGTGCCTTGCAAGGTGGCTGGCATAGCATTCTTGGAAAGGGACCCTTGTTTCCCAAAACCTGAGGGACCCGAGCCCCTCCTCAATCCCAGCGTGGCCCCCGTGGCTGGGAGGTGGCAAGCTCAGCCCTGCGCTGGTGTTGCCATCTCACTCTTGCCATACCCCAGCAGGCTGATGAGGAGCAGTGGTAGGGGAGGGGAGATCCCAAAGCACAACTCTTCTCCAAGGAGAAACAAATCCGCTTTAGAGCCTGCAGTCATGTCACTGTTGCCAAAGGCCATCGGGATCGCTGCAGCCTGACACCCCTTGGCCCCGCGCCCGGTCAGAACTCTGATTTGTAAATTATACTGTACTAACTCCGTGACTTCCATTCACCTGAACAGAAATAAAAGAGACATTGGATTTAAAAACCGATCGCGGCTTAGGTTTCCGATTCCTTTCTGTATCCATGCTGTTCTGGGGACAGGGCATGCTGTCTGGCTTTGGGGAGTGGCTGACCGAGTGGCTGAGTATTGCTAAGAAGCAGATGATGAAATCTTAAGGAAATTGGGAGGTGGGCTTTATGCAGGAATAGCAGGGCATCGTGCTTCAGCCTGCTGGAGGACAGAGGTGGGGGTATGTATGAGGTGAGCAAACAGCCGTTTCCAGGCTCTGTGGGAGACCGATGGCTGTTCTGCATACCATGCTTTCAGGAACCAAAAAACCACAGCAAGCCCGCAGCAAAAAGCAGGATGTGCTGGGCTGAAATCCCCTCTCCCTCCTCAGCGCAGCTGTGTTCCTGAAAGCCTGCCCAGTTTAGCTGCTGACAAGAAGTTTGCTGATGCACACAATTGTGCTGACCTGCAGCAATGCTGGAGGCTCGTGTTTGCGCAAGGCCACGCCGCTGCATCTTCCTCCCCGCCGTCTGCCAGCGCAGCCATTCCCAGAGTCGTGGGGACAGGAGCGGGTCGTAGATGTGGGTGGCAACACACGTGTTTGTTACCATCGTACTGTCATGAGAAATCTCCACCTCTGGGTGGATGAAAAGGAGTGACATTTTTACTGGTGGATTGCTGTACTCTGAGGCATTGCATAGGCAAAAGAAGGCTCTGCTTTGTCATGTTTTGGTAGCCGCTGCTGTGTGTTTTCATCTCTTTAATATCGTTGAGCAAGAAGGGATCCAGTGCATGGGATGGATTTTACGACAGCTTTCTTCTGTTACCAGTTATGTACAAATTGCTCCTGCCTTCTGGCTTTAGGCAACAGGTGGTGCTGCCCCCTCTTCGGGCACAGGCACAGACCAGCTCTTGAGACTCCGATGCTGAGAGTCTGGGAAGAAGAGGTGGGAACAAACTGCGCTTGTGTTTTTCCCTTGGCCTAGTCGTGGGGATCGGATTTGTTCCCACCAGGGATGTCTTTTGTCATGACCTCTCTCATTTCCTCACTTCTCTTCTTGTCAATGATCTCCATCTCACGCATTTTCTGCAAAGTACAAAGGGGAAGGACTGAGCAGGGAGAATGCCGGCAGCTTTTTTTTTTTTCTTCTTTTGCCAACCCCAAGAACAAAGCTTCTATTTCCCTGATTAAGTTACATGCAGGCATGGAAAAAAAGGCTGAAAGCCTCTATTCCCCATTGCCCAAATTCCTGTCTGTCCCATGCCATGAAGGGAAACACGGTTCTCCCCCCTTTCTCCTTCCCTGCTCAGGTAGTGGAGAGAGACTCTGCTTTAAGGTTTCTGACACTAGGGATTCCCTCCACGCACCGCACGGCCAGTGTCGCCAGGGCCCTCGCTTACCTGTGAGATTTCAGTGAGGACGATCCTTTGATACTTCTTGCCCTGTCCTAGAGCTTCCATCTCTGCCAGGAACTTCTTCCTCTCCTGAACTTCATTCACCACTGACAGATAAGAGAAAACACTGTGGAAACAGGATTCAGCCGAAAGGCAAGAAAACACGTTTCTGTCTAGATCTGAACCCCATTTCCTAGCGCTGCTTGAACAGCAGTCCCACCAGGGGAAGGGTGATGTCTGCTGTAACACTCCTCTTGAGCATGTCATCAGAATACCTCAGTAGTGCCTTACGCAATGAGAAATGTCCCCCCTGCCCATCTTCTTACCGCTCCTCATCTTGCAGGAACGGTAACTTTCTAGTTTTCTTTGTATAGACAATTCTGTGTTGCCTGTGGGCAATTTAACCGGTCTGTGGGTGGAGACGGAACCTGCTTAAAGCCGTTGACATGCATCATCACCCAGTGACCACAACCATCTCTGCTCCCAGGACCAGCACAGGCACAGAGTATTAGCTGCCGCTTTGCAGCACAGACCTGCAGCCAGCTGGTCCAAATCTTGGCATGTACAAAGTACATGGGTATTTCAGATGTGTCAAGGACAACACTCAGCTTGCAACAAGTTTTAGAGGATACAAAGCATGCGTGAAGCCAGCCGCACCGGCTTCCCTGCAGCAGGGACCAAAGCACCACTTCTCTACACGTTATTCTAGCGTTGTCCATCTTTGTGCTGTTCTCGCTAGCAAAGGGCTGGCTGGGGTGTACACGCACATTGAAGATTCAAGCACAGAGAGGTATTAGGCAGGGTTTTGCCATCCCAGAATACTCTGCAGGCCAAAGTCCCTCACTGTTTAAAATTCTGCTCGACATTTAAGCTTTGCTAGTGTAACTGCTCTGATCTTGGAGTGAAAGAAAACAGCCCAAACCATGGTCAGGCTGGCAAGCATCCTAGTCTATGTTAAGTCACGCTGGCTGGAAAAAAGGACCCGCAGTACCTGGGCTGCCTGCCCAGGTCACCCTGCGCGTCTCCAGGGTATTCCCCTGCCAGCAGAGTTCATTTTGTGCGGGCAGCCCAGGGAGCTTGAATCTGCCAGCAAACCTCTGCAGTATAAGCTTGGCGAGGACGGCTGGATCACGGCGTCACAGCAGCCAGTCCTTTCTCTTGGAAACTGGGCTTTGTGCCTCCTTCCGCAACGGGCTTCAGGTTACCGGCAACACGGCCTGCCACCCCAGCCCTCGGAGGGAGCCGGCCTCCCAGGGTTCCTGCCTGCCTTCCTCCAGGGTACATAAAGACATACGTTCTTCAAACCGGTCAGGCTCAGCTATCTCCTCTTCCTTTGTCTGAACCAGCGTCTGCTTCACCTTGTGCTCCACCACATCCTTCCCTGTTGCTAAGATGTTTTGGAGCCTTTGCTTCTCCTTTTCCAAATCTCCTGTGAATGCCAAGGGGAAAATAAATGATTAGCAGCCCATCTCCTCAGGGAGGAGCCTGGCCACACTACTCCTCTGATAATGATGCTAGAGGAAGCGTGACGTTGACGACAGCCCATCCCCAGACTGAACTGTGGAAGCACCGCACAGGTGTACCCATGGTGAAGAGCCAACCAAACTGGCATCAGAGCTTTGATTCGTGTTTATAAACTAGAAAATTACACAGCACTCCCTTCTTTCACAAGGACTGTGCGAGTCCCTATCACCTGTCACCCCCCTAGCCAGCAGGCAGAAGTCAGCGAGCACTTACAGCAGGTATTCCCTCAGAGATCCATTTTTAAAGCATCTTTGAAGACAGGACGTGTGAGGATGAAGAGCAATTAAGATAACCCTTGCCGCTGCTGAGATTGCAGGCAGGGGATGGACATAAGGGGAAGAGAGGGACTGGACGGCATCATTTATTTATCAGCGGTGTTTGCCGACTTACGCCTTGCCCGTGGCTTAAATTTCTCTCTGGCGTAGGCATCTCCGGCCTGGCAGACCTTGGCAGGTCGGAGATGCGGTTTAGCTGAAAGCCTGCTCGGCTGACAAACTGGTGGGGAGGAAGCAGGCGCTGGCTCTTTCCTGGGTGTGGGGTGGCACTGGAGGGGCAAGGTATGTCCTCCTGGAGAACAAACCAAAAATAACGGTAAGTCAGACAGAGAGGAGCCTGGATGGATAGCCCTGGGCTACCACCAGCAGAAGATCTGCCTGTTGATCCACTGTAGCACCACAAGCGAAGACCCCGGGTGCCACAGATGTCTCACCCTGGCTGTTGGTACGCGCTGACATGACACAGACTGTGGTTCAAGCCACGCCATTGCATCTTGTTCCCTGGATGACCCTTGGGGACACCTCGCCCCGTGCGTCCCCGCGTGTCAGCAGCAGCCATGCTGCTGTTTTAAAGCACTTGCCCATCCAAGCAGGCTGTGGGCGAATGCCCCGTCTCACGGTGAGCAGAAAAAGCTCTTCACCGCAGCGCAGCGCCGGGCGGGAGAGCGAGAGGGCCGTCACTCACGTTTCACGAAGTCCATCAGGTATCGCCTCTGGAAACGCGTCAGCTTCGACTCCTCCATCATCGCTGAAAAACATGACGTGTGGGTGAAGACGGCAGCCCGAGGGGGCTCCACGCCTCCCCTCCGGCAGCGGGGACAGGCTGGGGAACCCCGCGGCCAATCCCTCCTCGCAACCCAAACCCCAGGGGGAAGATGCAGCTTCAGAAGACTCAAGCCGGGGCGGCGCCACCAGCGCCGGGCCCGGCCGGTTCCCCCGCTCCCGCCCGAGGGAACCGCGGTGGGACGCTTCGCTCCAGGGCGGGGGCTCCTCCCTGCAGCGGCCGCCGTGGGGGAGGGACGGGCCGGATCCCGGCGCTCCGGCGGTGCGCGGGGTACGGGGAGGCCGGGCCCGGCCCCCGCCCCGCTCCCCCGTTACCTCTCAGCAGCTCCCGCGTTCCCGGGCTGTACCGGGCTGGCCCGGCGGCGCGCCCGCCGCCGCCTCCCCCCGCCGCGGCCGAGCTCCCGCCGCGGCCCGGCACCCCGCCGCCTCCCCGCCTCCCGCCGGGCTCGGCCGCCGCGGGCGCTGGCGTCACGTCGCGGCGCTCCGACGTCTCCATAGGGACGAGCGGCGCCCCGGGAGGGGACGGAGGCGCGGAGGGGGGGAGGCGCGGCGTCGCGTCGCCCCGGCAACGGCGCCGCCGGGGCACTTCCGGCGGCGTCACGGCGGGCGCCCGGAAGTGGTTTCTACTTCCGCCGGGCAGGAAGGCGGCGGGGAGGCAACATGTCTGACAACGAGGACAAGTGAGAGCGGGGTCGGCCGGGGGTGGGAAGGGGAGGCGACGCGAGGCGAGGCGGCGGCGTATCGCGTCCCGGGGCGTCGGGTCGGGGGGATCCCGTGGCAGGGGCGGCCCGGCCCGGTGTGCGACGTGCGTGTCCCTCCCGCAGCTTTGACGGTGACGACTTCGATGATGTGGAGGAGGATGAGGGCCTGGAGGATCTGGAGAACGCGGAGGAGGTGGGTGTCCCGCGGGCCGCCGCGCCGGCCGGCCCGGGCAGGCTCTGCCGGTACCGCAGGCCTGCGTCGCGCCCCGACTAGGCGGTCGCTGGGGCTGGGGAGGCCTCAGGGGCGCTCCCGGCACCGCGGGGCTTCGCTGGTGGCCGCGGCCGGGCTGCAGCGCTGGTCTGCTTTCCCCAGGAGGGACAGGAGAACGTGGAAATCCTCCCCTCAGGAGAGCGGCAGCAGGCGAACCAGAAGCGGATCACTACCCCCTACATGACCAAATACGAGCGAGCCAGAGTCCTGGGCACTCGTGCCCTCCAGATAGCGTGAGTATCCCGAGCATCGCCACAGCTCCTCCTCCGTTCCCTGTTAAAGCTGCTTTCCTCCTTCCTTAAACACTCCTGGATCTCATGTAATCCCTTACGTGACTGCTGAGCTTGCGGATCACTATCTTGGTCAGCACTGAAGCACAGGACCGTGGAGCTCTTAGTTGCGTGTGAAGTCTCTGATTCTCTCCCTCGCTGACGCTGTGGTTCTTGTGCCTAGAAAGGGGGGCATTCAGCAGCTGCAACGAACCTTCCTAGGTCACAGGCAAAATGAGTAGGGGATGTGTGACAAGCTGATCCTGGTTTCTGCCTTTCATAAGGGAGCCAGTGTGGGCTAGAAAGCTCAGAACCAGTTTGCAAAAGCCAACGTTGGAGCGAGGGATGCTCCAGAGTGTCTTCAGTTGATACCACAGGGCTGTAGGAATTGGGAATGGAGTAACCAACCTGAAATCTGTTTTAAATGAAGTTGCATTGTGGCAAGCTGTAAGTTTTTTGAAGTATTTGGAATAGTGGGGCCTCATTTATGATAGGTAATAACATTTAAATCCTATTTTAAGTGCTCTTAAGGTTGGCTGCTCTCAATTTAATCCATTTACCTGTCTAGACTTGTTTTAATAATACCTATCAAAAAGTTTTTTGCACTTTTTGAAAAACTGCCTTATGAGCGAGATTATTAGGCTGTGGCAAGGTTTGTCTGAAAGCACACATCTGAGTTTCATCTTGGTTATGTCCACCCTCAAAATAATGCCTCTCCTCTATGTTGTTTAGAAGCTCATAGGTGGTGATCAGATCTTTCCTTAATCATCACTTTGCCAAGCTATTTGCACAGTCTTCACTCTGTGAAGCTATTTTGTGCACATTCTTTCAACTGGTGGAAGGCCAGAAAAATGGGGGAGATGAGAAGGGCCCGTGCCAGGCCTTTAATCCAAAACACTCTGGCGCCTGGTTCTGCTTCACCTACATATTCTGCCTTCAGTGCTGAACCTAGGCCAGCAGCAGCCCCCAGTGGCCTTATCCACGCATAACGTGAACTTTCTTTGCTGCTGCTGTCTAATGGGCAGATATCATCACCATGTTTGCTCTGCTGTTACAACCCTCTGCAAAATGCTTAATTTCTTTTTTCCTAGAGGTAGCGTGCGTCGTAAAATCCAGCCCCTCACTTTCCCCCAAACAAAGCCTGGAAGGTGTGAGCAAATCAGAATGTAAGAGATGTGCTGGAGTTGTAGGAGGCACACTCATTTTACAGTCTTTCCACCCTCTTTATTGGATTCATTTTAGAACCACTCTTCCTTACATTTAAGTACAGCAGAGGGTGGCTGGAAGGGTGTGGATCTGACCAGCTCTCAAGCGCCAGCTGGTCAGCAGAGGCTGAGGGATGGGGCAAGAAGAACAGGCAAGGAAAAGCTCAGCCCATAACCATTTGGGGGAATTTTCTTCCCAAAGTGTGTAAGAGAGCAAATCAGACCTGCCAAGGTGGTGTCCCACCCTCCTACTTTACTGGCCGTTGTCCAGATGACATAGGTAGCCGCATGCCTAGCTGTCCCTTTTCCTTCTCTGTACGCGCTCTCAAATGATTGTTGTTGTGTCCCAGGATGTGTGCCCCTGTGATGGTGGAGTTGGAAGGAGAGACAGACCCCTTGCTGATTGCCATGAAAGAACTCAAGTAAGTCCCAGACTTTGACGGTGAGCATATTGATTTCCATAAAGCAAGCAGTCCTCTCCTCGTCCCAGCATTTAGCAGCTTATTCCAAGACAACCTTGTCTTCCCTCAATAACAGTGAGCACTACAGTTGCCTTCCCCTTTTTCACCTTGGGACTTCTCCACAGCTGCTCTCTCCCATCCTCGTTGCTTGTGCAAAGTACTGATGATGAGGAGTGCTCTGACCTCTTTTACTTCGGAGTCCAAGTGTTCTTTATTTCTATGATGAGAACCCAAGATCCTCATCTTTCTGGAATCAGTGTAATTCCCTGAATGGAACTGATTTGAAGCAGCCTTCTGAACTGACCTGTGTTCAAATGTAGTGCTGGCAAACAATAAAATAAGGGTCAGGCTGGTGGTGTGGAGACCCTGTTAAGAATGTTCTTTTCCCATACCCTTCCACACTTGGCTTATTGTGCTTGCAGGGAGGCATGTCCCCTGCTTACAGAAAGATAAATAAATCCTTTCTGTCTTTAGCAGAGGCAGCTCTCTGACCACTTACAGGCCCACCTTTCCACAGCAGAGCTCCCTGCTGGCCCACAGTTTGCCTGCATGGTCGGTGACCTAGATCACATGGAGTTATCCTTCAAGCGGAGCAACTAGAATCCATTACTGATTAAGTCTCTGTTCTTGAACTGAATTGTCCCTCTGCCCCCCCAGTTTCTCAGTACGTTGCAGTTGCTCTTGCAGATTTTATATCTATTACAGCTCCCGTTATCATTGCCAAAAGCTCCTTAGGTCATGTTCCTGTCAGATCTCCAAGCTCACTCTGAGTTGCTTCTGGTCACTGCCTGAGCGTGAGCTCTAGAAAGTAAGTCAGGGTGTGACAAAGTGTAGTGGCATCCTGTTCTGTGCCAAAATTCAGTTGTAATTCTTGGCATGAGGGAGGTACTTTGCTACTGGAAAAACAATGGCCCTGAAAGTGATCGTTAAAGAAGTTGTATTACTTTTCAAGTATGATACGGTTGAAACCTGATGCCCTGGTTAAATTCCAGACTGTCTGATTACAGTCTGCTGACTTAAATCTACTTCCATTAGGTTAAATTGTGTTCAGCATTTTCTTGCTTTCTAATTGGAACCACTCTTAGCAGATGCTGTGCTCCACCCCAGCTGTACCAGGTTTTGGTCCCTGATTAGTCCTTATTTCATGTATCCTTCTTGAAATGTAACTGTTGCTCTCAGGGTGCAAAAGACTCTGTAAATATCAGTTTTTCATGAAGGTTCTCAGAATTCTGCCACTTTTGTAGTGTCTTGTGGGGGAAAAAATCTTCCATCAAATAAAAAGTGGATTTGTTCTTCGAGTCCCTTGATTTCCCCCCCCCCCCCCCCCCCCCCCCCCCCCCCCCAATCTTAGTTAGATGCTTGGTGTTGTCTCATAGTGGGTTCAGATCACGGGGCTCAATTCCTGCAGTGGCAACAGAGGGCTGACCTTCTGTAGGTTTTTGGTTGTTTTGAGTCTAAGGGCGCTCAGTGTTTTGCACCTACAAAAGAGAGGAGGTTGTTGGGACTTCCCTCTGCTATGTAATACCAAATCACAGGTGCTACACAGATCTCAGTTAAACCTGATGAGCTTACTGAAGCCACTAAGGCAGTGCCCCTCAGTTCCCGTTGCCTGCTGAAGTGGTATAGTGAAGGCTCTGGTATTTCTGTTCACCTCTCTGTCCTCCCTTCAGAGCACGCAAGATCCCCATAATCATCCGTCGTTACCTACCAGATGGGAGCTATGAAGACTGGGGTGTGGATGAGTTAATTATCACAGACTGATCAGCCTCCAGCCATTGTTTTGGTTCTTTCCTTCTGCAGAGATGTTTCTATTTTTGTTTATATTTGTGTAAATAAATTATAAACCTCTCCATTTTAAGTTAAGTGTGGGGTTTTTTTGTTGGGTGGTTTTTTTTTTTTCCTCACACCTTCTCTTTCATTTCAGTCCTACATGCCCAAGAGAAGACTTCCTTACTTATCTCTACCAGCTTGGTCATTATCCTTTCTGTGCCATGGGCTACATTAATAAGATTAGGGAGCCAAGCGCCATGCTTTTCTTGTACCTTTTTTCACCTGTGAAGGCCATACCTTTTAGCTAGGCCAAAGACTGCAGTAACTACTTCCTCCTCCAGCACTGCTCCTCCCCGGCTATAGGACCAATAGCCAATTAAACTCCTGCTGTACAAAAATGCTCTTGCAGGTACTTTGGCTTCAGAAAGACTCCGGCCCTCCACCCCTGTTCCTTCTTAAAATGGGAGTGCTGAGACACCTCCATTGCTTCCCTCTAGACAGTTGGGCCTTTGTGCCCTGAGCAGGTTGCTGTGGAAACCCCCAATTTCCTCTCTGGCCGGGGCTGGCTGTGGGGCTTCTCAGGAGTATCGTAGAGCAGCTCTCATCAAATCACCTATTGTTTCCCTGCTCCTGCTGCTTATCAGAGGTGGGGATCCCCTTTCAGTGGCACTGCCCCAGCCGGAAGCGTGGTCGCCACTCGCAGTCCTACCAGCTCGTCAGTTGTAGGTTTTTTCTGCATTTGTTTCTCTTCCAGCTGTTCTCTGACATGCGAGATTGGAACTGATGGTCCCGAGTGTGTGGGTGCTCTTCAGACATCTCAGATGTACATACTCTGGTGGTTCTTACAGTGGCAAAACAGTAGTTAAATCCTAGAGTTCCTTTAATCTGTAGTGTGATGAAAGATCAGTTATTTGTCCCCTTAAGGCACCTGCACTCTTGCTTCTGATGTGCAGGGAGGTTACATGCTCAAATCAAGAAGAGTTGGGTGGAGGCATTACAATCTGCAAGGGCCTGCAGCCAGCCACTACCTGGTTTCCACTTCTTGATCTTCTGTGTACTCCAAAGCTCTTGCTCTGCATGAGGAAGATTGAGCTCTTGGGCAGAAAACATTGAGTCTTTCTCAATTGTCTTATTAAAAAGTGCCCATGGAATTTTTGTTTATTTAAAGAGAAGAAGAGGGAAGGTGCACCTATGGTTTCTGCTTTACACTGATTTTTCTCTTTACACTGATCCAGGAAGAATCTTTCCAACTAGTTGGTGTTAAAGCTTGTGCTTATATGTAAAGCATGCATTCTCCGTGCTGTATGTGTGGTTGGTGGCTGTGGATGAGCATCCACGTTCCAAAGAGAGTTTATATCCACCTGCCTGGGAACTCAGCTCACATAACTAGCCATGTATGTCATTCTCTTACTGCTCCCTGTAAAAGCACCGTTCCATGCTTCCTCTGTTGGTGTGCACAGGAGGGGCTGGTTTTGGAGGCGAGAATGCAAGAGCTGAATGGGTCCCTGGGCAAAATGACAGGTCAAAGGGAATGTGGAGATGTTTGCAGGTGTGGGAAGGGGGTTGACTGTGAGGAACACAAATGCTTCCTGGTCTAGGCCATCCCTACCAAGAAAAGGTTAATTTGCAGCACTGTGGCCTTCAGCCTTCTCCCCCCACCCTCCATGGAATCCTTTAATCACGTTGGTGCGGTGAAATTTCAGCCCTGAAATGGTGCCTTTGTGCAATGGTTTTGGCGTCCGCCATGGAGCGCGGGGGTCGTTTTCTTGTCCTTTTTTTTTTTTTTTTTAAATGGCTTCTTTGTTCCCTACCCGCCTCCCCTCCCCAGCCTTGCATCTGTATCAGATACGATTAAAGGGATAGGGAAGGATGCCGGGCCAGCTCCTGCTAGGCTGCAGGAGGACTGGTTAACCCCTCTGTTACCAGTGGTATTCTCAGTCCTGCCTTAGTTGTCAGGACCCTCCTAGATGAGAGGAGGCATCCTCTTCCACTAGAGAATGGTTGAGGCAGAGCCCACTCACTTTCTTAATTTGCTTTTTGAAGGGCTGGAGAAGGTACTTGTGTGTGGTTAAGAACTTTCTTTTCCTGCTCTTCTGTTCTTCCACACCATGTCCCTTCTCTCTCCCACCCCTGTGATCAGCTCTTCTACCCCTAACTCCACCATGGCTTCCCTTCTTCCTCACGTGTGCTCCTGACCTGCTCAGCAGTGCAGTAGTTTCTTCTGGACTCTTCCCAGAGCCTGTAATTTGGGGTAGAGATTTCTCCTTCTCTCCAGTGAATGGCCACAGTCCTATTTTGCGTGGAGCTCTTTAGCTGGCATCACCATTGTAAGATCCATTAAGCCATTCTGCTACTGATGCTCTTGGCCCTATACAGGACTTCATCCAAATAACGCTGTGAGTTTTAAAAAGCTTTGAACGTGTTCCACGGTTCCTAGATGTCCTGCTTACTCTACTCACCCATAAAGCGTTTAGTGAACACAAACTGACTGGATCGATCACATGCATCTGCATTGAAACCTTTGGAATCAATTTGTAATTGTTGTGGAGTCTCTGTGTTAATTGGGGTCCTATCTTGCTACCATTGGCCTTGAGAGATGTTCTTAAGCAGACTGATATCTGCTGTACATTTTCTTTCCAAACATCTTCAGATAGCTTCCCAGAACCTGACTACACCCAGGATGTCTTCTTCAACAAGTAAGAAGGTGTATACATCTATTCTTGAATATACTCTCTGTGTGTGTTTGTATGTAGGTTCTTGCTTGTGGAAGGCAAGAGGACCGGGGCGGGGGGAGTTTCTACAGGGAAACTAATGGTTGCTTCCAAAATACACGTTTGTGTATATGGGGAAGTTTTTTTTCTGAAGGTATGGTATCTGCCACCTGGTGATGAGAAACCAAGATGAGAAACCCCACACTCCTATTCTGGAGAGCATTAACAGTCACACTAAGAAATTCTTGGGTGAAGCACATGCAAAACAGCACTTTTCTTAATTGCACGTGCTGAATCTTAACTGAAGACCAGAAATCAGTGTTACTACTTTTCTCACTGAAGAAACGACTGGAGCTGTGGCGTGAACAGAAGATGAGTCTCATCTCTGTGAAGGAGTCTGGTAAGCCAGTCAGAGTTCTGCCTGTGTCCTCTCCATGACAGGCAGAGGAAGGCTGTGCACAGGATCCGGGTGGTGGTGGTGTGACCCATCATACACTTACTGGGGAAAAAACAGAGACTTTCAGGAAAGAAGTCAAAAACCCAAGGCACATGAAAATGAAACTTTTAAGTTTATTATTCCATATGTTTAATGCAGAGTTAATGGTGCTAGGACAGCATAGAGACTGGGGAAAGGGAGGTGGGGAAGGAAGGTGCTACTTGCATAAATAAGGGGACAGGGCTGGAAGAGGTTACATGTGTACAGGGAGCAAACATTCTACATGATCTTTTCAGACACCACAAGGAGAAGTCATCCATAGCTAAGGGAGGCAGGAGGGGCATCTGACAGTCATATCAGCAGTGGGAAACAGCAGCACTGATCACAGTCCATGTTTGGTCAAAGTATTTTATCTTTTTAGGCTGGAATATCCATTGGAAGGTCCCACATGTCTCTGCGATCAATAGCCACGAGTCATCTTTTCCTGCAACAACTTTTGTGCCAGTTCACTCCCTGGCACGACAAACCACCCCAGTCCTGGGGGTGACAAAGGAGAAGTAAGCAGACTGTCCTCGGGTGTTGAGCTGAAAAAAGGAGGTTGATCTGACTGCGAGAGCTGGTTGTTTCCAGTTTGAAACCCAAAGGGGAAAACAAATTCTTTTGCACCTAAATAGGCTTGTTTTCTTTACGCTCATCCAAGATGGGGTGCGTATGTGCCTTGCTTAAAGCTGCAGGAGGATCTTTCCATCTTCAGCGTGGGTAGGAGGGAGGTGTTGACTGACTGGAAGACATGATGAACAAACAAGCGGAGATGCACACCCCATCAGCCTGAGATTGGAGTGGAGATTCAAAGACAGTATTGGAATCAACTTGGGGCATTGGCAAGTGCATAGTAGCTTTCTTGGTGCCTCTTCATTTCAGGCAGGCACAGTCAGACATGGAAGAGCAAGGACCTAGTTTGCTCAGAGGTTGTTTGGGATACTGAAGAGATTAGAAAGGACTGAGATGCCAGAAATGCCAGACATAAATGAATGATATAGAATAATTGTAAGAAGGGAGGATTCACCCACAGCACTTTGATGATCCACCGGTCCTTCCCCACCTCTCCTACACCTCCATACGTGAACACGCGTGCACACACAGGCTATGATATGAGTAACGCTAAGACCAACAACACGGTTCCTGAGTCCTACGCGTTGTTCAGGCAAGCCTTAAAATCTCCATGTAGGAAAGAGTGTGGGATTAAACAGAGACAGGATGGAGAGAAGAAGTGGGGAGAAAAGCTAGGACGCAGCTGTGGAAATCAGCAGGGAAGCAAGCGTAGGTTGGTCTTCCAGTGGGGTTCAAGATTCATGCATGTGTGAATCTTAGGCAGGACTGCTGCACAACACTGATCACAAGGAAGCTGGCCATGCCGTCCTCCCTACTACTCCTCCCATAACATGTTCACCAAGGCTGAGCAACCACCCTTCACCTACAGCAGGTGACAAAGTGTTGGCCGTTGTGGCCTGTTGGAAACACTTGCTAACTCCCTGGAGCAGTTTGGGGAGGGGAAGGAAAGGACAATCTCTCTCATTGTACAGTCCAGGGTGCGCACAACGAAACCCACCATGGACCAGTCACTCCATGTCTAGAATCCTCCTCATCTAGAAGGCCAATAAGGTGTTGCAAGCCAGTCGCGTGGCCTGCGTGAAATTGGTAAAGGGCGAAAGGACGAAAAACCTTCCTCTAGGCGGGTGAGCCAGCGATAGCCGGGGTCAAGAAAGGCACTTCTGTATACTCAGTGGGTTCTGGTGGCTGGATGGCACTGAGTGACCTCGGAGTTCGGAGGCTCTTCTGCCTGTGCTGATTCTTCGGAGCCTTTCCGTCGCTGCTTCGGTCACCGTTCCTCATTCCCTACGGTCTGGAGAGAGTCGTATACACGGGCTGTTCCCAATGTGTGGGGCTATGGGACTGTGGCACGGAGGGTGCAGGGTCAGAGATGGCAGTGTAAAGGGGACGTTGGGAAGGTCCCATATACGAGAAGGCAGAGTAGAGGCCAGAGGCTTGGCTGGAATGGCTGTAGTAGGGTCCCGAGGGCTGGTGGTCCGGGTAGTCAAACTGGGGCCTGGAGATGGAGGGGAAGGCCGAACCGTAGTGGGGCAGACTCAGGGATGTGTAAGCTATCTGGGAGGTGGAGGGCTGGTCGGTGTAATGACCTCCAGGGGCGGACCCCTCTGTTTTCACCTGGGCCTTGGAGTCTACGACCGATGAAGTGGCAGTGGACAAGGAGACTCCATGCTGCTTGGAGATCCAGGCAGAGTGTCCGCTGGCTGCAGCCAGGGCGCTCCCAAGGCCGTAGCCAGCAGCCGCCGCTGCTGCATAGCCCCCGACATGGCCTGGGTGGCCCGCGTGTCCATTGGGCGGCAGGTATTGGTCGAATTCATTGACATCAAAGGTCTCCATGTTGGACATCACTTCATGGCTGATCTCCCCGATGTCCACGTTGCCAAAGTCAATGTGTGGCTTTCCCCCTTCCCCCAGGGAACGCCCTTCTCGTTTCGAGTCGGCTTTGCCTGCCTGCAGCTCGGTCTTAGGGGTGGTAGGAGGGGTGGGGGGCCCGTGGCTCTGACCTGCAACATGAAAAACATTTTGAGGAGGAAAGAGAGAGAAGAGGTGAGTTACCGCTTTATGCCTGGGCTTTATACACATGCCAGCTGCGGTCCTCCCAGTTTGCCAGCAACTGTCTAGCTGAAGACTTCGGTGGAGGGAGAGAGAAATAGCCAGCCAAAACCAAACCTTTTTATATCATCTTGTGGAAAAAGAGGGAGGGTGCAACAATACCCTGCCTGACCAGAGGAATGCAATTGCCTGTGAAACTCAGGCACGTCCCTATACCGCTGACTCCAGCAGAGTTTGCTGGGTCACGAGCAAGGTGTAAGCCACATCGCTAAGGCTTTCACCATGATGACTTGGTTTTTTTGAGCCTCCGCGTTGGCTGTAACCTCTCAGTAGGTTCACTGAGACCTGGGACTCACCTGAGGAGTGTTCTGGGTGCCCATCGGACATGGGCGACCCTTCGCCGGGATGCCTGTGATCCAGGTGGGCGTTCTTGTAGTGGGCCTGGATAGCGGCAGCCCCGCCAGCCTCCCCCTCCACCTGGCCTTCACCCTCGCCCTGTGTGGCCTTGCCGTTTTTCCGCCGGCGGGGCTGGTACTTGTAATCAGGATGGTCCTTCTTGTGCTGCATCCTCAGCCGCTCCGCCTCTTCGATAAAGGGCCGCTTGTCGCTTTCGTTCAACAGCCTGCAGAGGCCAAGGTGGTAAAGAAGAGAAGAGGGGAAGGAGAGGGGCAGGTACATCAGAAAAAAAAAAAGCACCTATACACAGCATCGTGGGACACAGTGTAAATCCAGATGTCAGGATGTTGTCCCATCAAGGGTTGTTTCCCAGAAGAACAAGGGAGAGCTTGGAAGCGTTTCAGTGGAGACAGCAATGTTTTCCTCCTCCTCATTCATTATTAAGCCCTGACACTGGTTGGTGCCAGTGCTGGGTCCCCCTTCCCCAGCTGCATGATGCTTCTCACCTCAGTAAGTTCAACACCCTTTCTTACATTGCCCAAAGGCAAAGCGCAGCCTTTCACAGCCATGTAAAATAAGGCTGGACAAGCCGCTTTCAAAGATTTTGGGCAAATTAAGGGCAGTTGGGATCATCCTTCGGACTAAGGCAGTGTGGCACACCCTTGCTAGCTGTAGTGCTGCCTCCCGCATGTCTCTTGCTCTTCCCCAGACTGTATTTATTCCAGCTTAACCTCCCGCCCTTCCATAGGCTCTGCTCCAAGTTTGAGGCTCTACTGAGCATAAATGGCAGCAATTGATGTTGGTTCCACAGTACCCGTGTTGCTGCATGGAGCTTGCTGGGCCTTTAAGCATCTTGCAATATCCTAGAAGGGAATTAATGAAAATTTCGAAGTGGGGGAAAACAGTGTATTCTGCTATTCCTGGAGCTCCTGCTCACCTTAGACATGGGTAATGCAAAAGGCTGAAGCACAAAGGACCAGTCCTTCTTGAACTTAGCTGAGCAGTTGTAAAAAATGTAGCTGCTATGTTGCTAGCCTTGTAGAAATAGATGAGCTTTGGTCTCTGGATGGAAGGCGCTGCAGAAATGGAAGCTCCTTCTCTGTATTCCTGCCAGATCATGGGTTGCTCTAGTTAAGATAGGCTCTCCGAGGAAATGGTGAAATACGCGGGCAGGATGGCTCAGAGCACTTGAAGATGAGATCAACCTCATTGCTCAAGCCTTTAGCAGCATGTTGGCTGGAAGCCCTTCAGTTTCATTTTATGATTTTTCCCCTCAAATATTCTTGTGGCTCAAGGTCATCCTGCTTTCAACCAGAAACCAGTGCTCTCAAAAGGGACCAGTCTTCCCATGACTTGCAACTCCAACAGTCGTTAGAAATGGCAGGGCTCCCAAACAGCAAAAAATATTCCATTTATGAAATGTCCACGCCTTTTTCTCCCCAACAAAAGAACTACCTGGGGATGGGGCTGTGCCAGCACCTTCGTACCCCTGAAGCCCTTAGCACTAAAATGTGACCAATTCTGTTAAGCTGTAGGCACTGAGGAAGATACAAAGGCCTGAACTATCCTGAAAAACTGAAGACGAAGAGGAGCCATGGCTCAGGGAGCACACAGATAAATCTGGCAGGGGATCAAAGGGGTCGCCGACAAGTAATGGGTTGGTACCTAAGCACCCCCTTTCCCCCTGCTCCTTGTGCGTCCCCTCGGCCAGCAGCCAGAAGGTATGTGGCACGGGCTGGAGCCCATTACGGTGCTGACCTGGGTTCACTCCAGGCAGCCTGAGCAGGTCGTGGCCGCACACCACATTCCTCCACTGCCTTAATCCCAGAGATTAAAGCAACTGAGCCACCGTGAATCCAACACCAGCTTTCCTGTCTCCCTCCTGCCACCGTACACCACACTCACACGTCCTGGAGATCTTTAATCCCTCAGCCTGCGCTGCTCCAGACGGCCCTCCAAGGGGTCCAAAGGGACATCATGGCCAACCCTTGTAGGCATCATGGACTGGGAGGTGACCTTGCCCTGGCAAAACATTCATCCTTGCAGAACACCCCATCTCCATGGGAGATAGAGAATAGAGGCAAAACCTGCAGCCTTTGCAACCCGGGACACTTCACTACAAGGCAGCCAGGCTCCGGCGTCCCTGCACTCCCAGCCCAGGTGGTGCTAAAGCTAATAAGATGCTGTGGTTGGGAATGAAAGATCTCTTTCTACGTGGGCACCTTTTGGAGCGAGAGGGCTGTAGGCTGCACACCCAGCTTTGATCTGCAGGGCGTACCACATGGAGAGCTCAGAGCAGAGGCTCCCATGGAGACCAAAGCTCAGCCTCCCAGATCTGTCTCATGGATGGCATGAACCAGAGCCATTCGAGGCTATGCAGGAGTCAGATCCCTGCCTTCTGAGCTATGCCGGAGTGCTTCACCTCCTCTCCCCTTGACAGCAGCCCACGGGCAGTGCCACCAGCAGGACAGTGGCAAGTCCACTCCCCGCATCTTTGCCTTCTCTTTTCCAAGGCTGCCTGCTCCCTCCCTCCCAGTGGGATCAGAGCTCAAATCGGCTTTAGCAAAGTGAAACTGGTGCGAGCAGGCAAAGGCCAGGAGATTTGGGGGATTTGGATTTCACTTGCTTCCTGCCCCCCCGCCTCCTGCCCCCCACACTCCCCAGGCCATAATGCAAAGGAATCTCACACGGACAGAGAAGTTATGGATCACAGAGCAAAGCTTTCATGGGGCTTAACCGACCCCTTGCCACCCTCCCTGACACTGAATGCTCACCCCCGAGCCGAGAGAGGGGCAAGCATCCAGCACCCCACTCCAGGAGGAGAAAGAAGGGCTAAAATTTTTCTGCCCGCCTCTTGCAGCCTCCCCTTCTGCCGCCTGGCATTGCACTGCGCTGCGTGCCAGGCGACTGGCTCGGCGGCCAGAGGCCTGACCCTGTGCCGGGACTCAGCTGCTGATGAGTCAGTGCGGTGATGGGGTTGGGCATTGGGGCTGATGCAAGGCAAGGGCTGGCTGGGAGCAGAAAGCAGCCAGCCGGGCTCTCCTACACGTCCACAGCCCTGGATTTTGTGGGCATGACCCTATTCCCTGGGTGCTGCCACCCCCATGCAAAGATCCCTCCATTGGGTCCCCTTACTCCTCCCTAACGAGCCTTCCTCCCCTTCGTCCCATGCCTCACTTGTTTTCGGCCCCGGAGGTGGTGCTGGCTGGCATTTTGGCTGAGAGTCATGCCGACATTTTTTCAGCAGCCGGCCTCCATTTGAGAGCTGCTCCCTGTCCCACCCCGGGGAAGGAAAGCAGCCAAGTTGAGATTTCATGACCATCAAGCACAGAAACCCTCCCTTCTTCTTTTTTAGTACATTCAGTTCGTCGACTGCACCTCTCACACACCCTAAGTGTGTACAGACTGGGGGAGATGGATGGGGCCGTAAGCCCCCCAGCACTGCACTTGGGGCCAGGCAGGTAGTGCGGCCATCAGGGCATGTCCTGCAGCCCTTCCCAACGAGGGCTGGGGCCCGTGGAGGACATGGCGGTGGCACAGAGCCGGAGCGAACGCTGGGCTTAAAAAAAAAAGCCCAGGCCATTGCAGCCCGTTTTGCAGAGGAGCACGTCGGACGGCACTGGGGTTATCGCTCAATCTGCTAGCTGCCTTTCAAGAAGATTTCCCAGCCTCTGCCGTCCCCACTCAGCGCCAATCGCTGGGGACATGCTTGGTTTAATGGTGTTCTGCAGGCAGCCTCTGTGCTCACCAGTGCTCGTCTCTCTGCCTAACGTGCCTTTTACCTATATAAGCTCAGAGCAGCCCACGTCGAAATATGTGTCACCCACATTTTCCAAAGTGACTAGCAATGTAGGCTGTAGGGTTTGGGTGGCCACCTTGTAAGGGTGGGGATATGCGAACAGCCAGGGCCCTTTGCAGGGACCCTCGTCAAATGTCTGAGGCTAAGCCATCCAGAGCAAAACCCAGCTGCTTGCAGTTGTACTGACGTGTAGGAGCTATACCTTGGGGACAGCATAGATGAGGGCAGTGGAAACCTCAATAGAGGAAGACCCAACCTTACCGTGGCTGGAAGGCGAGGCTCGGGGCTACTACCCTGGTAACCTTTGGGCCAACTCCCCTGGAGTTTTGTGGGCTGATATTTCCCCCCAGCCTCACAGAAAGACACACGCATGTGGTCCTACCCAGGCCAGACACTGACTGCACCCATAACACAGCTTACTCTGCTGTACGGTCCCTGTAGGGGCTGACACGGCTTGGAGAGCTGTAGCCTGTACTAGGGATACCTGGAGAGAAAAATGTGTTCAAGAAAAGCAGCTGGCTGGCAAACCCAGCAGCATGCCACAGCCCCAGGCCTGATCCCGCAAGCTTCTCTGCCTGACCCATGCTCCCTGGCTGCACAGTGCCCTAAGAAACACCTGGGGACCTTGACCATAGCCCGGTGGCAGTGTCCCCCTGCTCCGAGTCCCGTGCGGCCGGCGGCGGGAGCCGTGCCCTGGGAGCAGGGAGGCAGTCGGGTGCATGAATGTGGCCACGGGCTGTGTCTCCCTGCGCTCTGAATGCGATATCTATGGAGAGTTTCACTGTTCTGCTATATTTTCAAGGGAAATGCCGTGTCCGGACGGAGGCCGTTGCTCTAAAATCTGGCAATATTTTGCAATAAAGGAGCAATACCTTGAAATAACACTTTGGGAACAAAAAAGATGGGTTCCCCCACACACACACCCCTTCCAGCACAGCTTCACAGTCCAGAGGCTGGCAGCAAAGCCCCAGGCGGGAGCAAGTGCTGTGGTAAAGGGAAGGGAAGGCAGTGGGGAACAAAGCAGGAAAGAGCATCAGACGAGACATCTGCAATCAACGCCCTGCCTTCGACTTCACAAAGAAATCCCTTTGCTGGGGTTACGCTAGGCACTGATGGGTCAGGGTAAACGGGCTGACATAGCAGAGGGAGCAGCTAATGCCCAAGGGCTCAGTTCCTTGCGAGCAAGGAGGTTTGAAGCCAGGAGGAGACCTGGGCGTCAGCTGCTGGACGGGGTGTGTTTTGCTTCTGCTTGGAAAAATGTCTCTTGGCCCACCCAAGGTTGAGGGCTTCCTCCATGAAATGCCGTCAGGGCAGGAGAGAGAATGAGAGGGCCCATTTGCACAAGCCTTGGTTTGCGTTGGTTGGTGCAAGGCAAGGGGGGGGGATGGTGCTGGGGACTTGTGGCAGAAAGTGTTTATAACACTTGATGGGGTTATTGGCAGAGACCGTCAGATGGGAAAGAAGTGGCATAGCCAGCCTGACATGCTTGGCTTGGGCATGAGGGCTCTCTGCACACCCATGGGCCAGCTGCGCTCAATTGGGGCCGCCCGTTGGTCTGCCAGAGGAAAGAGGAGCGGGTTGGGGAGGGTATGTAAAGGACCTGGGGACCTGCACGAAGCCAAAATGAAATTGGGCGCAACAAACTGGTGGGGGCTAGAAGGACGAGCGTGTGTGTGCCAACAAGAAGGGAGGGCATCTCTCTGGGTGCAAAGGGAGATGGGGCTGGTTTGAGCCAGCATGTTGCAAGACAGCCTGCTAAGGCTGGGACTGTTGCAGGTCTCTTCCTTTCTCCTAAGCCTCAGCCCCCCTTTCTAGCAAGGTCTCTCCTTGTCCATCTCGCTGCACCTGCATGGCCTGCCAAAACTGGGACCATCCTGGGAAGGACGGGTGCGGGGCTCCGACCGCCTGGCTCCCTTCCCCTGACCTTCCTCCTCAGCTGTAACTTGGTTTCCCGCTTGCTCTGCAGCACTATGTGGAAAATAACCCCTGTTGGCATTGGGACCCGAGTTCAAACAGGCTTGAGGCAGCCACCAGTGAGTCAAGCTGGATGGGGCTCAGCCTGGTTCCTGCTAGTGCACAACTTGGCCCAACAGAGCGGGTGAGCCAAGAAAACAGGATCTCCCCTAGCAGTCAGGCAGGAGAGGACCAGGACGAGAGTGTCCTAGTCAGGAACAACAGGGGAAGTTAGTGGGAAACACGTGGAAAGGGCTGCCGCCTGGGATGGAGGTGAGCTCTGCTGAGGAAGCCTTCACTACATCCGACCACCACTCTTGCCCCAGTCACTGACCGTGCCTCCTGCGAGGGGGCTCCCCGCAGGGAAGGAAGTCCCCTCAAGGGACACCCCTTCCAACCAGCAAAGTCTCCATCCTTCCATGTGACCACCAGGACACCTCCGGACCTCAGCCCTCGTGCTCCCCCTCCGCCTGCCCGCTCTTACCTCCAGAGCTTCCCCAAGGTCTTACTGAGCTCAGCGTTGTGGAGGTGCGGGTACTGGTCAGCCAATTTCCTCCGGGCAGCCTGTGCCCAGACCATGAAGGCGTTCATGGGCCGCTTGACGTGGGGTTTGCTCTTGTTACTTCCATTGACCCGAACGGGCATGGGTACCAGGGTCCAGTCATAGCCGCTCAGCACCTGGCTGACTGCCTCGCGGATGCACACCGGGAACTTGTCGTCATCTGCCTCTGAGTCTTGCTGTTCCTTCTTGACCTTCCCCATCTCCCCGTTCCCAGAGCCGGCGAGGTGCGGCGAGTTGTCCGACGTCATGGAGGGTCCTGGTGAGAGGCAGTGGTGGTCTTCAGAGCCCACCGGGCTCATCTCCACCTCTGAAAGGTCTTGGTCGTCAGCCATCGTTGCTCTGGAGCCCTCTCTCTCTTCCTTCTTGGTGTCCTTCTTCTCACTGGGGAGGGGAGGGAGGAAGACAAAAACAAAGGAAAGAAAGGAAAGGGGGGGGGGGAGAGAAAAAAGGAGAAGCAACCACCAAATCTGAAAGGGACTCCAAGGTCTCTGAAGAGCTGACCACGAGACAGGGGCTGCTCGATAAAAGCGCAAGCAAAGAAATTGCCGTGCACACCGCAAAACCCGTGATCGATGGGGGTGGGGATGGGTCAGGGCCCCTGATTAATTGGGGTATCGCTCCCTATCTCTGCAATTGTCTGGAGCTCACATGTGCAGAGGGGCCTGCGGCAAGAGCGATAAGGGGGTGTTGGGGACCTGAAAGGAGAGAGACACGGACCGTCCTGCCTGGGCACAGCCCCCAACGGGGAGCGGGATGAGGGAGAGAGCCACAAAACTTGTGTGGGGAAGAGTCCCTTTCTTCCGAAATGTGTGGTGAAATGCCAGCATGGTGCCTGGGGGGGAGGCGTGGGAGGGGGAGCGCTGGCACCCTATCGATAAACCAGAAGGGACCTATATCCTGGCTACCGGGGAAGCTGAGCGGGCGGCCCGGAGACCCTGATCCCGGCTGTGGGAAAGTGCCTCTGCGGGGACACCCCATCCCTCACCCTCCTCTCGCAGCTCATAAACCAAAGACTTAAAATACATCTACATTGCATCCCCCCACACGCCTGTCTGTGTATGTATGCATATACATACTCACATTCATATATATATATATATGAACAGATACAAACACAAACCAAGTTTAACTTTGAGACAAGCCAAGGCTTTGGGCTGCCTGCCCCACGCACTCCTCCTCTCTCCTTCTGTCTGCAGTCACCTCTAAAAGTCCCTGCCACCATACAGCAATTCCCCCCTTGGAGAAAGAAACACTAAAAATAAAGGCCTCACTGTCCCCCCCATCCAGAAATAAAAAAAAAGAAGAAAGAAATTAAAAAAGAAAAAAAGAAGTGATAGAAAAGCATGCATCTGGCTTAGCTGAAAAAGAGCCAGTGCAGAGCAAGGGCTGCTATCCCTCCAGTTTCAGAGGGCAAGACGGACCCTCGCTGGGGAAATCAAAAAAAGTAAGAGAAAGTAGGGGGAAAAAGCGCAAGCGAATGTGTGCCCGTGTGCGAGTGAGCTCAGGTGGGAAAACTTACGTTGCTGGCCGGTGTGCTGGGCAGATCCTGCGAGGGCTGTGATTTGTATCCCAATAGCCCCCCTGTCCTCCCTCCCAGCCCCGGCGGCGTCGGGGCGCGCGGCGCAGGGAGGCTCTCAGGCGAGTGCCATTCCTAGAGGGAGGCTTGGTTTTTACTAATACCCCAGCTGGATGTCTCTAGCTGGCTTTGCTGCTTAGCACCGGGGGAGGGAAGGGCGGAAGGTGGAGCCAAGCACTCCTCAGAGCCAGAATACGGTCATTCGGGGATGGCGGGGAGGGGACGCAGGCAGCCCCCCACACCACCTCGGCCGCCAGCACATTCCCAGCTTTCCCCCGGTGCCGGCTTCTTCACAAGAGCCGCCGGCATTGGGCTGCTCTCGGCGGCGTGGCCACCCCAGAGATGGTGCTGGAGGATTCAACCCCAGGGGGTTTAGAGTGGGTGGGGTGCTGGAAGTGGTCTGGAGTGGTTTGGGGAGATGGGTGTGCACCCCAGGACTGGGATCCCCCTCCTTCCCCCTGCTAGCATGGTTGCTCCTGCAGGGTCTGGTGTCCGCCTTGTGCCAAATGAGTCCCTGGTCCCCGTCAGAGTCTCATGGGGACCCCACTGTGCTGCAACAAGATGGCTGGGGACCCCGGGGTCAAGACGCTGCCAAAAGGGCATCCTTATTCAGACCTGAGTCTGCAGGGTGGGGAAGGGGATGCAGGAGGTCACAGGTGTCCCAAGGATGGAGGACATCAGGTCCAGGGAAAATACCGTGCTGCTGGACAGCGGATACCAGTTTGAACCTTCTTAGGACTTTTGCACCCTGGGGATGGACTTGTCACAACATGTTTGTCTCTGTGGGGTCTTGCCAGGATAAGCAGGCTCTGCTTCCTCTGACATGCTGAATCGCTCCTGAAGGCAAATGAGGGGTCTTTCACGAGGAAAGGGAGGCCTCCTGACGAGAAGGAGTCTCTCATACTCACCCTCATTTTTGCTGCTCGTGCACTGGGACACGTAGAGGATCTCAGCACTCAATGGGTTAGGATGTTCTCCATCACATCTTCCATTTTCTAGCTCACTTTCCTTCCCAGATGCCTCTGGTAGTTGGCTTCTTCAGTTTCCTTTGTCACTGGGGCTGGTATAGACCAACACCAACTCTGTAACCATGAGAGGTCACCCACAGCAAATCTGATGATCCTCCCATGTCCTCCTCAGTTAGTAATGAGATAAACCTAGCTCCTGCCCCAGCTCCTCGCTGGAGGGCCAACCTGAAGACGCTTCAGTGCTAAGTCAGAAAATACGAAAAGAGATGAATGGATGCGACCCAGGGAACCAGCTTCAAGGGATTTCAAGAACTTTTTCAACTCCTGTAGCAGATATTCACTCTCCAGAATCTTTGTGTTAGAAAGACCCAGCAAAACCATTGGCTCTCACCACATGCAGCATAAGGGAACCAGTCCCAAGGACGGTGCTGAGCACCTGAGCTAAAGCCCTCAGAGCAAACCTGTGGGGCTGGCCACTGCCCTTGCAGACCTGGCTGACAGCATAGGACCATTTCCCTGCACATCTGCCATTGTCTGGACTAAGTAAAGCTCTGAAACCATAGGGTGGCTGCAGGGAAAACCTCACTAGAGCCCAGTGAGAATTATTTACTGAACAGAGCTGGGAGAGGGAACGGCTGCATACCATTGGCATCAAGCAGGCAGAAGTGCTTAAAGGTGCCTCTTGCATCCCTCAAAAAAAACTCTCAAGACATCATCTCCTACCTTTCTTCTCTTCAGCATTACCTATTCCAGAAAAAAGATGAGCTCAGATACTCTTCTTCACATGATGCCTTTTTCCCTTTGGAAGAGAGGAATGTGGGTGCCTTTCTCTTGGATGCCGAGAAAACCCGATGGAGAGTCTAGCAAAACAGCATCGAGGCCCTGCTTCCTCAACCAAAGCAGTGGCTGGTGAACCTCAAGTCTTGCAGTATGGGATGAGTTCTCTCACCAAGAGAGACCCCGGTTGTGGTTGTCACGAGAAGGGTTCTCGCAGCACGGACAGGGGCAGTTTGGCAGCTCACCTTCTGTCTGGCAGACAGATAACCAGCAAAAACTAACGGGGCAAGGTTGCTTCGTACAAAGTTGTCCATGGCCCACTGGATGCAGTCAATGATGCTGCAGAGCTCATGGCATCTTCCCCCCAGCCAGCAAGGGTCATCCTCAAGCTGCAGGGACCCTGCATATGAGGTGTGGGAGAACTGGAGGGAGGGGAGGGTTGGTCTCCTGTCCCACAGGGAGATAGCCACTGCCTTGCTTGTTCCCCTGGCTTCAACCAACCTCCAACCTGGGGCAGGGAGGAAGAATGCCACAGAAAATGGCCAGAAAAGGATGTTTATTTGCCCTCCCTTCAGGTGGCTAGTTCCTGTGGACCCCATGGGAAAGAGGCGATGGGGCAGGGATTTCTATTTCCCTCTAGAGTGGGGATACAGGGTGCTGGGCACCAAGTGGTAGGGAGCAAGAGGCTGGGGGTTCTCCTAGCTCTTTGATGGATAAGATCCCCAATCGGGAGACAAAGGAGCCCCACAGGGCACTGAGAGGAGCTTCACAGCCTGCTCAGCTCATACCCCAAATGCAGCGGCCTCTTGGCAGGCTCTGTGGGGAGAACGAGACGGTGCTTGACCCCACCAAGACAGTGAGTGGTGGGGCTCACATCTTCCTGCATGCCCACAGAGTCCGGGTGAGCAGAAGAGTATCTGACCCACCACTCCCAACTGGGGCAAGAAAGGGATCAAACCCAGAAGGGATTTCTGTAACCCACAGGGCTTTGGACCAGTGTTTGTCCCACTGCTCACCATCCCCATCAGGGGCTGCTGCACGAAGGTCCCATTTGTGCCTTGTTGGAAGAGCTGTGGGTGCCTCAGATGCAGACAGGGACATCCTCAAAGGAGCGTGTACCGGCCACACAGTCTTTGCAACCTGCAGTCTCAGTATCTGCTCACATTTAAATGGCAGGGAAGGGTTTTTTCCCTTCATTCTGCCTTTCTCCAGTTCTTGCTTTTTGTCTTCTTTGGTCCTACCTCATCTTTCTGAACTCTCTTTCCCTGTAGCGCCTTTTTCCCTGTTTCCAGCCCCCTCTCACAGCACTGACTGCTCGTATATCCTTTTCCAAGTCTCTTCTGTCCATGTGCCATCTCTTCTCTTGTGCTACGAAGAGGTAGATGCAGGAGAGCGAGCTGTGGAAAATATACCTCTACTGCAGCAGAAAGAGGTGTGACGCTTTCTCTTCAGTTGAGGTGAGAAGACAGGCAGAGGGGAAGGAGAAGACACCACCCCTGTTTCAGGAATCACTGGGGTGGCATGTCTGTTCCTCCAGTGTCCCCTGGGAGCCCTTTTTAGAGACAAGGACCCTCTGAGAGCCACCGCTGACCACAGCAGCTAATGTTGCAGAAGTGGTCTTTCTAAATGCAAGTCTTCCTAATGACTTGTCCCTGGGGAAATGCTCATATAGCAGGTTTCCACCCCTTCTTTTGAGCATATATTTCTATGGATGAGGTGCTCCAGGTCCATAAAAAGGGACAGTCCTTTGTGGATGAAGGATCTACTAGTGAAGGTCATTCATGAGCCGGGGACCTTGCTAAGCCACAAATTTCCTGTGATACATCAGTGAAATGCTTTCTTTGGGCTTCAGTCCCCAATATGCAAAGGTGGAAGGATGCCACTTCTCCACCATAAAGCCATGTCAGGAGAGCAATGAGTAAAAGTGGGTGGGAAGTGGAGATGTCTCACCACGGTAGGTGCCCCTGTGTCCACACTGCTCCCAAGGGTGATGGGAAAGGCGCCCTGCTCCAGGCTGGATGCTTGGCGAGCAAGGTGCATCGTCGCAGGGGCAGGCAGGGGCACCTGCTCAGTAGGGTTTCAATGAGGGAACCACATTGGTGGGACCCCTCCACCACCAAGGTGGGACCACTGAGGTTGCTGGAGAGCGATTTTGCTAGGTGACACCCATCCCCTGTGCCCGTCGCAAGGGAGGAGTAAGAGGGGAGAGCCTGTCCGCAGCAGAGGAGCAGCAGGATCCCCAGCATGAGAGCCAGGGCCAGCTTTTGTCCCCTGCCCAGCTCGGGGGCACAGCACTGGTATTGTCCCAGGACTGCCTGGGAAAATGGGAGGGGTTCCCCGTGAAATCTTTCCATACAGTAAAACAGCGTCAGAGCGAGGGGGGGACGACACAGACGTTTGAAAAAATACACACACACACACACACACCAGCCAAACAATACCCGCAGTGTGCTGAAGGAAAGGGAGACCCATGAATTGGGAGTTTGATAAGGATTTTCTCCCGCGTGCGCCCTCTCTCTCAACAGCCCCTTCAGTTTTCCCAACACCCCCCCTCCTTCCCTTGCTGGCTTTCTTGTTTGGGCCTTAAACAGTGCACCGTCTTTGTTCGGGATACAGGTGAACGACAATCATGTGATTAACACACTCACACACACATGCGCGCGCGCACATAAAAAGCTTTTTAAGAGCATCCAGCTTGCTCCAGACCCGAAGACCGGAGAGGAGACCCGGGCTAGGAGGAGCTGAGGCGGCGGCGGTGGCCGGGATGGGGACGGCCACTGGGATGGACAAGCGGGCACCACCGCCTCTCTGCAAAATCCCCTTCCCGTGGAGGTGGGCATGCGAAGCAATGAAGGGCAGGAGGGGTGGCGGGGGGCAAGGTTTGGGATTTGGGGTGGGAGGGGATCTTGCTCCTGCTGCCTTCTCGCCCATGCCAGGCAGGCTGGCATGGGTTTGCACTGGCTGTGTCCCCCTGTGATGCTGCAGGAAGGACAGGGAGTGACCATCCCAACATTGTGCTGGGGAGGGGGATGCAGAAGTCTTCCCTTCCCTCCCTGCCGGGGAAGGGAGCCGGGTTTCCCACGCCAAAGCCAAGCCTTCGACCCTCCCCGGCTCCCACGTGGGATTTGCATCTTCGCTGGCATGCGGCTTGCTGGTCCTGCCGTGGCGGGAGGGGAGGGCTCAGTGAGGAAGAGGAGGGGGGCAACCCTCCTGCTGGAAAGGGGAGATGTCTCCCCGCCCAAGCTGTGGTGTGGGGAGATCTGAATAGATTTGCTCAGTCCCATGGTGGCCCAGGAGGGACCACGAGAAAGGGAGAGGACCAGCAACCCAGGCAGTCGTGGGAAGGTTGCGGATGGCAGGGACAGTTGATCCATGCTGGAAGTCCCACTGCCCCAGCCAGAAATAGTAGAGGACTGCATGTCTCCTTTGGTGTGGAGATGCCACACATCACATCTCATCGGGGCCCTATCACATCTCATCACCGTGACCATAAAATAGCTGGGAAGTTGGTTACTCAGTCCTGGGGGGAAGTGGAGGCTAGTGAGGGGATGGCCGGGTGACCATCTGAACCACCCACAGAGGAAATCATGAAAGAATTGGAAAAAATAGCAAGGTTTCAAATGGTTACTCTTTTTATTTGAAGATCACCTGAGTGTGATGCTCCAAGGAAAAGCGAGGAGGAGCAAAGGGAGAGGCCACCATTACGCTTCGAAAATCTATGGGTCTGCAGCTGGTCTCACTCATGAGACATCATGGGACATGATTGATGGCAGCTTGGGAGAGATCAGGACCAGGCCGTACCCTTTCCGGAGGACCTAAGCCCAGCCCCGTCTCCACCACTTCCTCATGCCCTTTTCTTCAAATTCCTCCCCGATCCGATGTCACGACCGCCATCCCAGGCTCCCAGCGTGCGGGTCATTTTCAAGGCCTTTCCATGAACAGGAGAAGCAGAGGGTCCCCAAAGCCCACATTTGTGTCACCCTCCACAGTTCTGTGGCTGCTACAATCTCCAAAGAGCCCTTCAATTTGCCTTGTGCCGTAGGCGTCCTCCAAACTGGGAGCTGGGCACAGGAGCCACTGCCGGGCTCTGGTCTTCATCACCCCTTGCCGTTTTTGGCTGAAGCTCCCAATATTGGTCCTAGACCTTCCGAGATGCCTCTTTGCTTCCAGTCATGGGTATCGGTGAACTGGCAGCCTGCGAGGCAGCCTGAGGAGGAAGAAAGTTGTGTGGGTCCCTCATGAAAAGCAAAGAGCTGCCTGCAGCCCTGCCTGGGTTTTGGCAGCACCACACCACGTCCGCGTGGTTACAGGACAGTTAGCTGCAGGGGGTGTGCAGTAATTTTTGTCAAGGGATATCAGGGGAAACAAGGCACGCGATGCCTGGAGTTGTTTACTGCGTGACCGGGCTGTTTGTCTCTGTCTGTCATACCCAGTGTCCTGCAAAAGAAATATCGTGGCGGTTGCTCTCCTCCGGGGTTATCGTTCCCCACGGGCGACACAGGCTGGGTGATGCCAATTGGCGCGTGGCCCTGTGCTCCCATCACCCCGGGATGGGATGGAAGACCTCAGGAAGCTCTTTGGGGACTGGGGCTGGGACGTGGTTGCAGAGTCCCACCTGGCTCCAGAGCAGGAGAAACCCCGTTCCCTCTCCAAGGCATGGTGAGGGCTGCTGCAGGTGCAGGAAACTGTGCCCCTGCTGCTGCTGGTGTGCTGCCTTGATGTGGCTGAGCAGGAGACTTTGCTCAGCAGCATTTTTTGCTCTAAAGCAGTGGATTACGGTGCCAGCTGCTTTGGAGAGGAGGTGTAGGGAAAATCTCACAGAAAGGAGAGGGGAGAATCACCTCTGAGCATCCCAAAGACGCTGGGCATCTCCTGGCCTGTCATCTTGGCCAATCCAATGTTTCATGGGCATGGGGAGGAATTGCAATGGCTAAACGGGACAATTTTCCTGCATTACTCGGGTCTGGGAAGATCAAAGAGGAACGGGGCAGGCATGTCTGACTGTTACCTGCTTTAATGGGTGGCATGGAGCCTCCCTCGCTGTTAACCCCCTCGTCTCCTGCCGGAGAGGCCAGGTACACTTCCAAAAAATGAACCCCAAAAAGCGAGCACTGAAGGGGTGGGGAGCTGAGGGAGAAGGGGACCAGTTTTGCCTTTTCTCAGATGGAGTCTGGCATATCCAGTGCGATGTAATGGAGGGAGCTGGGTGCTCTCGGTCTGCACAACAGAGGAGAGATGCCCAGAGGGGAGAGGAAGGGAATTGTACAAGATTGGGCAGAACAACCAGAAAAGGGGACCCTCCCAATGGGACCTGTGGTTGTAGCAGTGCTGGGTCACCCCAGTGGGCTCATTGAGCGGTGGCCGAGGTGGCTGCAGGGTGATCTTCACCTCTGTCAGTCCTCTGGCTGCAGGAAGGCTCCTGGGGAGCCGGGGGAAGGGTTAAGTCGGGAAGGCTTCAGCCTGTTGCCTTGGCCCCTGTAATTCCTCCAGAGAGTAGGACTGGGAGAACAAGGAGCCCTTTCTGTTCACAGGAATTAATAGCAAAGAGTCATCTGGGGTGTCATTCAAGCCCTGATCAGCTCCCGGAGGAATGCAAGGGAGAGCGAGCGAGGGAGCACAGCCTGAGGCCGAGGCACCAAAGCCAGGGCAGGAGCAGTTCGGCTGGTAACCAGCGTTACCAGCCAGCATTTGGGCGGTGGGACCATCTTGCCCTTCACCCCAACCTCTGCGTCCCCTCTGCCCCGTGCAGGGGCTCGCCCCGACACTCATACTCAGAGGGCTCCCACCAGCTCCTAAGCTTGTCCCTTGTTACCCATTGCTTCGTCCTGGGGGGGGAGATGTCCCACCCTGCCAACACCACAGCCTCCCCTCCGCTGAGCCGGGAGGGATGGGCCAGGCAACCAGCCGCCAGCACAACCCCACTGCCCCCGTGGTGGACATGAACTCCAGCAGATACCCCCCTCTCCAGGGCTCGCCCATCACCCCCAGCCTGTGATGGCTGTGGGGTTTGTCCTCCCAAGAAAGATTGCCCATGGAAAGGGTCTCCAGAGAGCCCTCAAGCATGGCTGGGGACATGGACTGTAGCTCAAGGGACCACGAAGTTCAGTGCTGAAGCCTTTGCCACTGCATCGTCTAGCCCAGACTGACTTTGGTCACTGCAATTTCAGGAGCAAAAGATCAGGACAGTGAGTTAATATGCCAGTGCTTCAGTGTTGCTCCACAGCCTCACAGGGAGGCTTGAAAGTGCTGCATGATGACACTGCAGCGTTGCCTGTAATGGCAACCAGCTCTGGTGAGACAAGGAGAGATTTTGGCCACATGTCTACTAGCCTGAGAAGGGGACCTTGGAGTGGCCCGTCCTGCTCCATGACCGACCCGCCTCCTTTCTGCCCAGCTGCATTGCTGGTGGCCCGCGTGACCACAACTGGTGGCACAAGATGACCCAAGGCTCCGGTGGTGCACTGTGGTCAACCGTACCATATGGACTAAGGGGTCTTCAGGCCAACCCTTTGGGTCAGCCCTAGGTGTGTGCACAGCTGCAGCACCGACCGTGAGCTGAGCTCACCAGCCTGGCAGCAAGTGCAGGTCGGGCAGACGGTGACCTGCGTGAAATGTGAATGGAGCCGTGCTGGAGCGCACAAGTTGCTTTTGGTGGCCAAAACGCATCTCACCAAAGCTTTCTCTCCTCCCCATACACACCAGGTTGGTGCAAAACCAGGTTTACGCACTAGCTCTGCATCTCAGCATCCTCCGAGAGGCATGCAGTGCCGTCAGGACGGACTCCTCCACCCCCTCCCTACTCCCCGTACCACCGCCGCCACCACCGCCACAATGAGCGCCTCTTGTCGTAGAGGGTTAATAAATGATGCAAGAAAGGAGCCCTTTAATGCACGGTGACCTTTGGCCTTTCATAAATCACAGTGTTGGGCTGCGAGTGCGCGGGGGGCGTGAGGCAGTGGGGGGAGAGGATGGGAGGGGGTCCATGCAGCTGCGCCACGGAGTTGACATTGTTCCCACCATCACTAAAGTGCAACAAATCCCTCTATTGTGTTCCTGGTTTATCTGGTTCCTCTTGTTTATTAGCAGAGGTTGTTTGGCGCTGGCTCCAGCCCTGGGCGGGTGGAAAGAGTGTTGGCACGCACCAGAGAAGGGGAGGGAGGGAGTGGGGGGGACTGGGACGGGAGGACGAGAGCAGTTCATCAATGGCTGTATTGTCCCATCTTTTTTGTTGCTCCTGTAATGATATGTTCGAAAAAAGGGGATTAAATAAAAAAAAAAAAAAAGTGGCGGGGGGGAGACGAGAGAGGGAGAGAAAGACAAACGGCACAGAAGGGCTTGGTAAGAATGGCCGGTTTGGGCCCGCAGCGGATGCTGTCGCAGCTGGGGAGGATGGGCCGGGACGGAGCCACGACGGGGCCGCTCTGTGCCTTTATGTTGCTTATTCAGGTCGGGAGTCGTGAGTCCCAGTGGCTCAGGCTGGGCCCACCCGTGCCAACTCTATTCAGGGCCAGCGGGGACCACGTGCGCACGGCGGAGAGGATGGGGTGGCGGGAGCGAGGGGCTGGGGCCAGCGGGGAAAGGGGAGGAGGGCTATTCTTCACGTCCCTCGACTCTCAACCTGCCTTTGTACAGAAGAGGCAGTTGGGGGGCACAGCATCTTCTTAAAGCACTGGCAGTGTCCTTCATCCCGCTTGGTCATCGTCCCCCAACCTACCCACCCGTTATGAGAAGTACCAGGGGCCCTTCCCAAAGTAGCAGGGATTTTCTTGTGCCCAGACCTTGCTTACACTAGGGTTTTTTTTCCCCTGGAGCTTCCTATGGACACACGCCCATGGAGAGCTCCACAGGTTTTCATAGGAATCAGTGGGACAGTGCTGGAAGACAATGGCACTTTGGTCGCCACCTTGCCTAAAGCTAGATGACAATGCGGCTAAAACCACCAGGGCCACAGGGGCTTTGCTCGTCATTGCTCCGCCTGTTGCTACCCATGGAGCCAAACAGATGCAAGCATCCCTAAGAGGTGCACATCCCACCATAAACAGCCTTATTGAGATCAGAGTGACCTTTATTGAGATAAGAGTGAAATTCTGTCTGGGATGCTCAAGGGCATTTTCTAGTTCATCTCAGGCCACTACCTGGCTGGTTTTATCCCAGCTGTTTCTGCTCCGGTGTCGCGTAGGGGCACATTGGTCTGGACACGCACAGGAACTCTGCTATGATTTTTTTTTTTTTCTTTCCCAAATGGTGTAACTCAGAGATTGAAATATTCTGCTGAATTTGAAATAGCAGGTTTTATTTTGTGGTTATTAGGCTCTTGTGTCTAACCTCTCATCTTTCAACCTGGGTCAAATTTTAAATGCAAAATGCTGGTTTGAAAAGAAATGTAAAAAATTCCCTTTGAAAATGTCCATTCACAACATTTTGGCATTTAGAAAACAGAATAATTCAGGAAGATTGTCTTGAAATGAAATGTTTTGATATTTTAAAAATCCCCCTCCCACACTTGCTTTCCAGCCAAAAGTGCTTGTTGAATTAGGTCTGGATCTGCAACTGGTTTCATTCCCCTGAAGTCCCATTTCCTGGCAAGTTATTTACCAATAAATGCTTGCCCGGTACGAGTCATTCCCACCCTCAGATGATGCCACATCCTTGCCATCCCTGGGAGGTCTCAGGGTCTCCACAAAGTGCTGGAGTGCGCCTGGATTCTTGGTTTCCCCGAGTCCCACCTCGCCACAAGCGATCTCGGGACTCGTGGCAGGCCTGCCATCGATCTGTGCCACCCACTGCCTGAAGGTCAGGCGTGAAGCCCAGCGCTGGCACAGCTGTAGCTTTGTGGCCTTAAAAACTCGAGGCTTAAACTCACGTAACGTGGTCGCACATGTTTGTGTGGCTGCAGCTCAGTGTGTTTCTAAAGGGACAGACGAGGAGCTGGGCGGCAGGGCTGTGAAGGTCTGAAGCTGTAGGAGAAGTGGAGGGGAGGAGAGGAGGGGACGGGACGGATTCTCTCTTACCGCAGGGATGCGCGGCAATGCACGCAGGGGGACTCCTTTTCACCTGAGTGGAAAACAAAGTGCGTCAAAGCTGAAAAAAATTGCTGACTTGATTAAAGCTAACACTTTTTGTACCCTCTTCTCCCATGTAAACAAAATGAGAGAGTGAACCATCCCGGTGGCCACATAGAGATAAGCCAGGTAGTGACGACAGGATTATACGGTTGCCAACAGCTTCCCATTTCAAGAGTGGTTCAGCTCCCCACCTCCTCCTCTGCCCATCACGCTCCTTCTCCAACACAAGTCTGATCTGCTTCTCCACTGTAGGAAATTCTCAAACCTAATGCTGGCTTCCCCCAGTCAGATACTGCTCCATATCCAGCAGGTACCTCCATACCCAGTGTCATCCAAAGTATCTTCATCTAACCTCTGACAAGAAAGAATGACTAATTCCCACCAGCAGTCGGTATCCCTACTTGTTCAGATAAAACATCCAGGTCCACCTGTCCTTCCCTTCCTCCAGTCCAGTGAGAGGGGAACTTCATAGGACTTCTGGATTACAAACCCAAAGAGTTATAGGGTTTTCCTTGGAAAAATCTGGTCACACAACGAGTTTAGCAGCAACCTGGAAAAAGAGCACAGTTTGTCTGTGCCAACTTGAACCAGTGGCAACATCAACCCTACACCTGAACTGGACAGTCACAGGAATGTGTCAAAGCCAAATCCCCTTCTGAGACTCTCATGTCTCTCTTTTTTTCTCATGGGCAGTCTAAGCTTTGCCTAACCTAAGGCTACCTACCAATCTCATCAGCCCTCGCAGCAGGTGGCACTGGTGGCTTTGAAGGAGATGCTCCTGTCTGCCCAGAGTAGGTCACGTCACAGAAAGGACAGAGTGCTGGGACCTGGATTTATAGCAGACAAGTGCACCCCTGAGTGTCCTCAAAGGCAAAGTTTAGCATGAGCCGCTTCCCCTGAGAGCAGCATCTGGACCACACCACAGATGTCCCCAAGAGCATTCAGTGGGTAGTAATGAGGACCAGTCAGGTTGCCTCAAGGCTGTGCCTGCAAAGCACTGTAGTCTGCAGCAGGGAGCACCTCTCCTTCCACATCAGCAGATAAAGGAAGAGAAAATAAATTCTCATCATGCACACGAAGAGGACATCTCATCCCAGAGAGTGTGGGAGACACTCCTTGGACACTGAGGTCTCAGCTGTGCTCATGGTGGGCCTGACTGCTTTCAGTGGCATCCCTTGGGGCAGGGACAGTGCTGTGGCATTCACCACGAACTTCACAGTCTGAGCAGTTGTTGAGAATCTTACCATTAGGTTTTGCTCTCTGAACCCCAGGGAAGTTCAAGGAATTGCTTGTCTGTCAGCAATGGTCTGGGAGGTTTTAAATGAGTATCAGCATTAGGCTGGAAATTCATAACAAGCCCAGATCAAGTTCCTAACCAAGAGATACATTTGGGATGTTTTAAACCCAAGTGCCACCTCTTGGGAACAGCACAGGCCCTGAACCTCCGCAGAGTCGCACCCTGCACGTTTTGCTCCAAAGCGGGAGAGGAGTCACAGCCCATCGGCCCCCGGGGACGTGTGACACGGTGACTAGAGGAGCATGGCACTGCTTGCTGAGCATCCCGGCCCAGATGGCACAGCTGAACCTGCCGGGTGGCAGGACTCCCCGGCACCGCCGGCTGCACCAGTGCCTGCTCCCGCACTGTCCAGAGCACAGCTGTCTCGTGCCCTCTCTTCTTCCTACCCCCCAGGAGACCGCACAGCATCCGTGGTCCCCTTGCCACCAACGTGGCCTTCCATCAGGGGTCCCCTCACTCACTCACTAGTCAGATCTGTTTGAATTGAGGCATGAGAATTTCTCCTTCATTCGCACAATCATCTTGCCTTCCCCCCCAGCCATCAAAATCCTCCTTCCCTGCCTCCCTCTTTCTCCTTCCCGCCGCCTCCCCCTTCTCTCCCTGGAACTTCCCTGCAGCTGCAGAGCTGGCCAGACAATCGGGTGTTTTAGAGAAATACATTTTTGGGCTAATTTGCCATGCATAAGTGTTTCTCTTACCCTTTAAAGGCAGGGAACAAAGAGCACATTCTCCGGGAGCTCTGCCCTGTTGTGAGCAGCCCTGCAGCTGTACAGTGCTGTGCTACCCTCCACTCTCCTGCTCCACTCTCTGCTAGCTGTGTGAGGAGATGGGGCTCTGCTTCTCCCTGGGACCACACCATCTCCTACCCATCACTACACATTTCTTCCTGTTTTTTAAAAGCAGAGCCAGAACAATTGGGGAGGGAAGGGATTGGGCAGCACCCTCACCCCACCTAGACTGACTTGCCAGATCATCCAGGTAGTCTTTTATGTTGAGACATCCTTTATTTGGGGCTTAATCCTGTGTCCAAGTTAACTATTTATTTTATCCCCTTGATAAATGACAGTGTGGCAATGCATTACACACACCATATTAGACTGCATGAAATTCTGCACCATCGAGGAACCCTGGCCATTAAAAAAGAAGTCATACGCTGGGTTTTCAGGTCTTATTTCCTCACTTCAAACACTGGTAGCCATCCCTGGTTGGGGAATTTCTCAAACAGGAGGATTTTCCTTTTTAAGGCTAGGATGTTGAGTGATGAACAGATTTGACCTGGTGGACCAGATCAGGAAGGAGATGCAGATGTTCTGGCATGAACCACTCGTGAGCGTGCAAGGTTGCGCGAGAAGGAGATGGCCTGGAGCAGCTGGACACTGTGGAACTAAAGCTTTTTGTCAGGTTTTTGGGGATCCCATTTCAGCACTTGCTGAATATTTTTCCTATCCATGGAAAGATGGTCCAGCAAACCGCTTCCCAGATGGGGCAACAGGTTCTGGTATAAGTGAAACGAGGCTTTTAAACCAGCCACAGTGAAGTCACTCACCCCATTTCAGCAGCACTGCATCCCAGCAAACTCTTCCCATCAGCCCAATCCCATCCACCATAAATATTCTTAACTCAGTCCAGTCCGGTCCCATTTTCAGCTCCAAATTCAACACAGTGTAAGGCAGCTAACCCAGTCAAGTCTAGCCTACCCAGAGCATGCCTATCACAAGCTGCCATCTCAAACCTGCATTCAGATTGCACTCAGCCCATATAAGTGTCGTTCAGCTGGATCCAAGCCAGCGTAACTCAGGCCAAGCCAGCCATACCCGGGCCATTCTGACCAAACTCAAGCCACTCTCCATTCAGGGACTAGTATAGTCTAGCCTGTCCAGTTACACTCAAAGTCTAACCCAGTAAGGGTGTGCACCAGGATGTGCCAGCTGCAAGGCAACAGAAACTCAGCTCTGAGACACTTGAGATGTGTTTTCAGGTAAAAATGTCTGGATCTTACCCAGAGTACAGAGGTCACCGTGGCTTTCAGAGCTCCAGCTTGTGGCACTGTCTCTCAAATAGGTTAACAGTATTGGTCCCCCTGAAATGCCCTGCACATCATACCGATACAGACACACTCGTTCTTCAGTTCTCTCCCACACATTTCACCCTATCATTTTGCCTCCAGCAGATCCTCTTGACTCAAATCCAGATGGATCTCTTGCAAATACACAGAAAGATAGGGACTTTGTTTTAAAATTCTTCCATTTTAAGAAAAAGAGGGAAGGGAAGGGAAGGGAAGGGAAGGGAAGGGAAGGGAAGGGAAGGGAAGGGAAGGGAAGGGAAGGGAAGGGAAGGGAAGGGAAGGGAAGGGAAGGGAAGGGAAGGGAAGGGAAGGGAAGGGAAGAGAAAAGAGAAGAGAAGAGAAGAGAAGAGAAGAGAAGAGAAGAGAAGAGAAGAGAAGAGAAGAGAAGAGAAGAGAAGAGAAGAGAAGAGAAGAGAAGAGAAGAGAAGAGAAGAGAGAAGAGGATACAAGATGAGGCTGCAGTCAGCAGAAATGCATTCAGGGGAGCCTGTAAAGCAGGAAAAGGTGAAGGTCTTATGGACTGGAGACCAAGATCCTGAGCTTCTAAGCTAGGAAAGGCCAGCTTAGAGGAAATGATAGCTGGAGGAACGTACAGTAGAAGAAGGTGCAATCGGCAACACCACCCAAGTGCTAGGACTGTGGGGCAGACTGACCCTCACCTGGCACAGCCCACTAAATCCCTTAGTTCCTTCCTGACTCTTTGAGCTCTTTGCGCTCAGCAAGGTTGGTGGCCATACGCATGTAGGAACTTAGTTACAATAGGAGGCCATTAGTGGAGCCAAGGCTCAAAGACATGCATTTATTGATAGTGTGGTGGCACTTGTTCTACACAGAACACCACCTGCTCTTAGCTTGGCAGGGGTCTTAATGCCCTCAGACTCCTGCCTTGCTCTGCTACTGTGAGTGAGTTGTATGAGGGAGCAGTGGAGAACTTCAGGTTTCTTAATTTCCAGCCTGCATTTCAAACTCCAGAACTCACTCTTCTGACCTTCCAAGTGACTCCAGTAAGTGCCAGTCAGGTATTAAAACAGTAGTGCCAAGAAAAAGTCAATTTCTGCCGGACTCAGAACTGCAATAGTGAAAATCCCATTGAGCAATGGGTTTAATCATATTTAGCATCTCCTGTGGGTAAATGTCCTTCAATCCCTCTAGGAGACTGACCTTGAAAATTTCCCTGGCAGGGCTGCAGGGGACATCACACAGCACAGGTGGTCTGAGTGGCACAGGTAGGTTGGACACCAAGGTCAAGTGCCAACACAAACACCCCAAGGCCCAGGATGAGGTTAGCGGGAGCAAAATTCAGCTCCAGCCTTTGTGGTTACCATCTCAGTAAGACAGAGAGAGAGAGAGAAAGGAGACGAAAGGGAGGGAGAAGGTTAGGGAGTGGGGGAGGGCTGGGAGCCTGCAGACTTCTTTTGCCACATGATTTTCCTGGTTGTTTTCAAAGCGCTGCTTTAACACACGCGCACGAGTCCCATGTGATCTCTTATTTACGAAAGCACAGTCGTAATGTTGTGTGCATCTCACATCCGCTCGGCAGCCCATCTGACTGTGGGCTCCGTGGGCACCCACTGCATCCTCTCCATCTGCGCCATCCAGCCAAGGGGGATGGGTGACCCATGATGGGTGGACACTGCTCCTGTCCTGGCAAGGCGGGGAAGTGGAGAGGAGGACCGTCTTTCCATTTCCAAACTGCTCTTTGCTTCCCTTTGCCTGGCACTATGTGAGGAGGCTCCAGAGGCAGGGTGCTGTCCCTTCTGTATTATCATGAGGAGAAAAAGCTTTTATTTCAGCTCTGGCTGTTTAACTTCTTTCAGTTTGCAGAGCACCCAGAAGCAAGCTGAGATACAAACTGACCTGGCGTATGCCGATATCCCATATTTGATCTTCAAATAGGTGCAGATTCTCTTTCCTTGGGTAGAACTTTTTCTCATACCACCATCACAGAAGTCCCATTTCACCCAAAGATCCACTCAGTAAAAGAGGAAGCCTCCTTAGAAAGGGCAAGGAGGAGGCTAAGGGAGAGTGTTCACAATGAAATAAAGCTGGTTGTTTCTTTGGGGATGGGGGATTTGGCCTACCTTCAATTCATTTGTATAGAGAACCCCTAACTCCAGTAAAATTGTTCTTCTTAGTCAAAGGGAGGTCTAAGACATGAGCAAGAGAGATGCAATGTGTGAGAATGGAGTTTTTGAAGGCCAACAATAGGAACTGAATTCACAGAGACTGTGATGGGACAAGATTATGCTGCAGTAAAACATACACTTTAGGGGTGGTGTTTTCCTTTCCTTTCTCTCTCCACAGTCCTAGATGTCGGTGTCCCTAGAAAAAATGTCAATGGAAAAGAGTCATTGCCTCATATGCTCCAAAAAATCCTCCAGTGATCTTTGCCAAAACTGAAGCTCCTATGAAGAAAGGACATCTGACATTTTAAAACTTTGGTATGGTCAAACCACCCAATGTCATCCCTACCTCCTCTTCCCAGACAACCAATCGTTGCTTTAAATTGCCCAAGAGCCAATGCAGCTGCCTCGCCACACAGATTACGCCTCCCATGGCCATGCCTCTTCCCTGCACGCTCAGTAAATCGCCTCCATGAAGGGTTAATTCAACCAAGGCCTTTTACTCCAAGTTGTTTTCCAAGTAGCTGAGAGAATAGGTCTCTTGTTACAAACATGGCTTCTGGGCATTTGGTGATGCTTTCCCTTTTCTCTCTTTCTGTACCACAAAAGAATCTTTTGTTCTTGTCCCTCTGTCTCATTTACTCTCCCCCACCCTGCTCTCGCCTCTTCCCTCCATTGGCTGCCAAGTGACTAAGGAATGGCAAAAAATGACCATAGCGCGGTCATGGCAAATATTTCTTCAGCTATTATCTGATAGAGACCTTGAGCATCTATGTGAAGGGCCCTCTGCCTTCCCTCGGGCTTCTCCTAGAGATGGGGAAAAATGAGTCAGACACAACAGGGCAGGATATAAGTTGAATCAGCCCAACATGCTAATGGAAATGTCTTGCAAATGGAGTCATGGTGCCTGTTTCAGGAAAATCAAATGATAGGGACCCAGAACTGGCAGGAGTCCAGTGGCGGCTTCAATGGGCCTAGATTTTTATAGGAACTCTGCATTTATTAAAAAACACATGGGAGGCACAAAAAAGTCACTTTCTTGCCTCCACATTTACTGATTCAGCTGTTTGTAAGCTGGAGCTGACACTCTTTGTTAGATGGGTTGTAATGTTGTATAGTTTCACCGCACCATTGCTGTAAATCCCCTTGTGCATGATCTCCTACCACAGAAAAGCTGTGGCAAATCCCCATGGACATCATGTCTTCCAACACCCTATTGAAATTATACTTCAGGCATTCCCACAGACATCCTTCTAGCTATAGTCTCCTTGCACATACTGCTTCACTGAGTCATTTTACACGTACATACATAGATATGTAAAAGTTCACTTGACGCTGAAGTCACTGCAACTTCCACAGTGACCTTTCTGCAACAGAAACAATTCCCACCTCCCTACCTTTTAGAGCATTTGGGTATATCCTTCACTGATACTGCCTTCTGCAAGAAAATCAAATTCTTCAGTCTCACCTGAAGCAAATCTTGCTGTTTCTGCCTTTCTGCTCATCATCTTCTCTACTGACCCTCTTCACTCCTCTGACTACCCTTTGTCCCGAGTCCATCTCAGTCCATGTCGTGCTTTAGGTGAACACAGCATATGCTGCCTGGCTCCATCTGCTAAGCCTTCTGCACTCTTCTCCCATTCAGTGCCTTAACTATTTTGGAAGGCCCTTAAAACAATCATTAAATTTCAGCCCTAGTGACTTCCCGCACACACGCATACAAAACTGTGGATGTAAGACGTTATCTGGAGCACTTTTATTCCTGTAGAGAAGGGGAACGGACTGTACAGATAAAAGAGCCATTATATTCCCACATTAGAAGGACTTCTTGTCTGGTGGATTTCAACCAAGCTGGTTAAAACATCATAAAAACGGTGCACTGACCAACTCCTTATACTCGTATGACTGTGCCCACAATAAAGATTTGTGCTAAGTCAACCATATCTGTTTCGAAACTGCGTGCAGAGCAGCTTTCATTGTAAAGCATCAAACCCATCTAATATGTAATAATTAATGAATATATAACAATCCTCTTCCTGCCTCCTGGCTTGATAACATCTAAATGAATCCCAATGCAGACACAGAGATCCTTACTGCAATCCCAGCTGTGCCCCACTGCTCCCACAGTAGCTCTATCATACAGGGTGCTTGCCAGGAGGGTACAGTTGGCCTCAGTAGATAAACACTGATTATCCCCATCACAAAGGACAACTGAAGCACCCTGAGATGAAGAATTTCATCCTGCTCAATCCAGAAACTCATGAATTCAAATGTCGTACATCTAATGCTACAAACATAAACTTCCCCACCAAGCAGTGCCCCTGATCCAGCAATGCTGGACCCTCTTAGAAACCCCCATTTAGCAATGGTGAAACAAGGAAAAGGATTTGCTTCTCCCTGGTTCCAATTCCCCTCCACAGGGTGGGATCCCACAGTCCTGCAGCGGAGACGACTGTAGTCAAAGGCATTACACTGCCTAGAGAGCCCCATCGGGGTCATCTTTGCACCCTGTGGAGACCAAGAGGTCAGCTGTTGAAGTCCTTTTGGAAAAAAGAATCTACCACCACCTCTTTCACAAATGAGAAGCCCAAGGATGGATTATGGATTCTTACTTAGATAATTTTGGATGAATCAAGAAAAGAGGAGGGATAGCTGGATGGCTAAATAAAACCAATGAGATCACATGTTCCGCCTTTTTATCTGCTTTTCTCTTTCTGCTTTTGGACAACAAAGCTTCCTTTGATACAGAAGAAGAGGGGGGTAGGGAGGGTGGGGAGAGGGGGTGCCAGAGTCACCCCAATGGCCCCCAGTAACTTATCCACGCTCCTTAATGTGATGTTCCCACTGACAGAGGGAGAAAAAAAACAGTGATCTCATGATTCCAGAGGCAATTCATACAAACTACCCCAGGAGATGAGGGGTGAAGGGGACAGGAAAGAGGGGTAAAGTATGAGTGAGGAAAGGCAAGAAAGGGAGAGGAAAGGGTAGGAGTGATAGGGAGAGGGGACAGGGGAAGCAGGACCTTGGAGGACAACCGTGGATGGAGTTAGAAACTGAAGGTCAGAATCCAAAAGAGGATGTGTAGAGGGACTATAAGGAAAAGGAGAAGAAAGAGAAGTCTTGAGACCAAGGGTAACAGGACTGGTGGAAGAAGGATAGGTGTGACATTGTATGGCAGGACTGAGGGCAGGGTCAGGGATGAGAGTGGACTGAGTTCTCGAGGATGTAGGAAAGGGAGGTTGGGCTCAGAGACAGTGTGGTGGGATGAGGAACAAGGGCTTGATATGAGTGTGAGAAGGAAAGGAGGGGGAAGTACCTATGGGGTTGGGAGCAGAAGGGGTAGGACTTACTGAAACTTGTTACTTCTGCACTCTGCTTACACAAAACCAGGTCACCAAATCTGCCAAGAGAATAATCCTGGTCTCTCGCAGCCCCAGAGCCAACAGATGCCAGGAATGCGATGGGGAGAGAGATTTATTACCTGAGGCATTCAGCCATGTCCAGGGGAGGCAGTGGTGAGGCAGTGGGGCTGGAGACAGGCAGCCTGGTTTCCACTTTGGTTGGGTTGATCTCTGCAGGAGACCTTCACACCTGCACAGAGGAGCACTGCGTGTGTATTATACCTCACCCACCAGCAGCCACTTCCTTCAGCCTTCTTCCTTTCCTTCCCTCTTGCCCTTTCTTCCCTTCTTCCCTCCCTCCATCCTTCCTTGTGGCCTCCCCACAGGGAGACACAGTGCATTTGGCAGGAGATGTCTCACCTTCTTCTCCATACCCCTGGGGGACCTGCCACCCCAGCAGCCCTTGTCCCTAACCAGTGGAAGCAGCCAGGGCCCACCAGGAGGCTTTTGAGCCCACAGGGTTCCTGATGGAGCTGGGACAAAGAGGGGGACGAAGGACTGAGGAAACAACGAAAAGAAAAAGTGTCTCCCATCATGAGCTGCCATATCCATGTCTCACGGCTCTCCCCGACACTGGTCTGTCCCGGGGGCTCATCACGTTTCCCCCCTCCTCTGTCTGCTCCGTGGCAGCTAATCGGTGACCCACTGACAGTCTCTGTCCATCACTCGTCTCTGCACACAATGGGATAATTAAACCCTGACCCTCTGCTCCTTTTATCCATTTCCTCTGCGCAGTCACTCCCCGAAATGGCAGAGGGGAGGGCCTGCTGTGGAGGCTCCTGCCCCAGCCTCCAGCTGTAATGAAGATGTAAAGCACAGGAAGGACTCGCTGCAAAAAGAAAGATGCTGAGGGGGCAGCCAAAGAGGTATTGAGCAGTACAAGGCTTCCCACACACTTATGCTGAGCTCTGCTGACCTACCTCCATCATGGACATTTGTAAATCTTCCAACTCTTTATCATCACGCCCACAGGTTGTCCAGCATCATCCCCTGCCCATGCATACCTACAGCAAACTCATTGCTCCTGTGTGTCCTCAGGGCAGTGCCAGGTGTGGGTGCCCAGCTCAGGTCTAGCAAAGCTTTCCAGGAGCCTCAGTACCTCCAGCCCTGGGCTTGCTCCCCCACAATACCACCCAGCTGTGTTGATGTGCCCCAACCCAAAGCTTCTGCACTCCCTGGTGCATACCCATCGCCTCCACTCGGGCTAAGCCTAGTGCCTCAAGCCTGACCCATCAGACTTTCCCCATTAAACACCTGCAGAAGGGCAGAGGGAGTTCTCGGTGGCAAGGTGCATCTCACAGAGCACAGCTGGCCAGGACGAGGTGAGGTTACTCTTGCCTGCACGGCAGGACAAGGGAGGATGCATCCAGTGACAGACAGGAGTCACGAAATGCCAGGAAGTCCTTTTTTTTTTTTCTTTCTTTCTTTTTTCTGGCTTTCTGGCACTCCACAAAATTTATTACACAGATTGATAAACAGCCAGAAATGATGCCGACCAACTCAGACTCTGCTTCCTCCTCCCTACCCCAAGTGGGGAAGCTGCCTCCCTCCCACGCATGAGCAAGAAGGGCTGGGGCCACCCGGGGAAGGGCATGACGGGTAAAGCAGTGCCCCCGAACAATTAAGCACTGTCCCAGGCACTGCACACCCCTGTCCCGGGAACAAAAGAGTCACACACAAGAGACCTGACTGTGAAGCCTCCATCCGCTTTCATCACTGACCCCCGGGGCAGTCAGGGCACAAGGTCAGCCCACTTAAACTCCAAACTCAGCCAGAAATAGAGCTGGGAAGTGGGCAAGGGTGGCCAAGTGCAGGGGTCCCCAACCATTTGAGGGGTTCTTTGACTGAGCCATTTCATTTCATCAAAGACACATTTTTTTCTGGAAGGAAAATGGAGAGCAGCGGGTGTGAAGGGAGTAAGGGGGAGGCAGGGTGTTCACCGTGAATTATGACCACTCTCAACAAGAGTCTTTTACATTGCAGAGGTGAGGAGAGGATGGGGTAATTGGGCATGTTAGACCCATGCATAATGAGGGCAAGTCTCTGCCTGTTTCCCACCCTCCACTCTGCCACTGCTCACGAGACGTGGTCCCCCATATGCCCCGTCTCTATTCCACTGTGGGGCTCAACACCCCAAGGGCTCAACCCAAGGACCACAAGCTTTGATAGCGCCTCGCCAGACTGGCAGTCTTCCTGGGCTGTGCAATAGCGTGCGGTCATGCCCCTGGTGTGGAAAGGCTGAAAGTGGTCTTATAAATTAAAAATGATCAGCCAAGCCAGGGCTCACGCTTTCCACCTGCAGGGTCTCAGAAAACCCATTAGGCTTTAAGTTGCTGGTTTTTTGGGTTGTAAATACTGCCTTTGCAGGTAATGCTTTCATATAGGTAACAGCTGTACCTTCTGGGGGTCAGCACTGAGTGGTATATTAGTGGTAGGTAAGAACAGATGCTCTTGAGACCTATCACCTCCTTGACTAGGAGGAGAAATCTATGGGAACGAAGTCAAGGGGGAAAGTAACGTGTTTGGTGCATGTGGAAATACAACTCATCTACCACAGAGCATGGTCCATTTCACCAGGCTTCTTCCCTCTGGATAAGCTTCTGATAATCCTAAATGCAGGAAATTTCAGAGGAAGGACAATTAAAACACCCAGCAAAAAAAAAGTACAAAAGAAAAAAAAAATGCACAAAAATACTGCTTTTCACCCCCAAAATGTGAAATTTCACCACCCAAACTAAGTCAGCCTGAACTCCAAAGGACAGCAATACTGCGTTCTGCTGAAACACTATGGGGCAAGCACTCAGAGCTTGGTGCCCATGAGGAAGGATATCTCCAGCTTGTCAGAATGAACTGAAGGTACATCTCGTTCTGGGAGGAGTTTGCATACAGCAGCGATAAGATGCACAGGTTGGGAAACAAGCAGTCAGGTCATTTGTAGCCATGTTTTCAATGTTTCTCACCCCTTCCTCTCTGAGTTGGTAGCCCCAGGATACAACTGCTAACAGCAAACACCCACCCCAGTGTGTCATAAACCACCCCTGCGTATGACTGTCCCCTATTCTACCTCAATGGGACCACCACCACCTCCATCTCCCACCTGCACCATGTAGAGGCCCCTGCAGGACAGGGACAGGGCAGGCAGGCTGTGAAGTGGTGGGCCAGGAATACAATCCCCGCACTCACCCACTGAAAGTTCCCCCAAAAACAGACATCATGGCTCGAGGGGCGGCAATCGAGGAGGATGTTAGCTCAGCGTTAGTCGTGTTGACGCTGACAACAGCAGCAAAAAAGCAGCCAGAAACACGAGATTTAGCACAGAACCAGTACAGAGAAATGCATCTGAGTGCCAAGAAGCTACCTAGTCATGCAACGTGTGATCTGCTTGCAGACTCCTTATTACACATGACGAAAGACAAGCAGAAGGGAGTTTGACTCTCAGAGCCTGGGCTGACTTTTCATGGGTTGTCTATTTAAGGGTGAAAAAATGCCTGTACTTGCAAACTGAGCCCTCTTGATCCAAGCCGTATTGGTAGACAGTAAGCAGTGAGCCCACTTTTCAGGATAAAGCTGCATTTCAAATTTTTGATACAATTAATCAGACCCATTCTTCAGAACGAACAGCTTCCTGGGATTTTTTACAGGCTGGCCAGCCTTATTTTTTTGGATTTTAGATTACCATTTTCAGCAGTAATTAATTACTTTTCCCTTTGGGAGAAGGCGATCAGCTGGATTTCTAATATTGAGACAGACATGGCTTTAGGGTACATGCAGATTCATTCTCCATCTCACACAGAGAGAATCCCATCGATCTTGTACATGTTGGAGCGACTGTACACAAAAGGCAGGGTCAGTCAGCAGACGCATACAAAGGCTGATGCTTCAGGGACATACTGAAGGACATGCACAATGCGCACACATCAGTGGAACAGCACAAAAGCAAGGCACATCAGACCTACAGGTTTTGGCCTTGTCAGTGTCAGCGGGTCTGTTTTTTTACCCCAGGCCAGTTCTGCCTCGTCTTTCTTTCTAATGGCAGGAGCTGCCAGGAAAGGAGACATTCGCTGGTCGTTTTTTCCCGCTGCAGCTCTAGTATCAGAAGTGGACCCAGGAGAAATGGGGTCCCGGGACTTCTTTTAACCCGTCTGTTGCCCAGCCATACACAAGGCTCTGAGCAATCCTCTGGGCACAACCAAACAATTTATGTCATGCAGGTGTTCTCCTAGGTTTCGCCCCTTGCAGCAAAGCAGGAGAAATATCCCACCCTTGCAAAGCCAGTATGCCTGAATCCAGGCCCCCTTCCTGCAGCAGAAGTTCTCAGCAGCGCCCACACGGTGGAGCTCCCCCCTTAGACATGAAGCCCAGCTGGCTGGCCTGGTGGTCCCCTCCTCCCCGGGGTGACCCCGCAAAGCCCGTGGTCACGAAGTGGGAGACAGCAAAGGGACAGTGTGGGACTCCCAGACCTCCAACCCACTGCACAGAGCAGTCCTGCCGTGGCATGGGACAGACAGCAGGCCCGACTTCCGTCTCTGCTGATGATCTGCTGTGTGACATTTGCTTAATCAGCTCTTGTCTGTATTAACTGTCAACTTTGGGGAGGGTTATGCAGGGTTTCCTCTGTGTTCGGCAGTGCCCAGCTAGCCAGGGGCTGGACTTCAGCGGCGGCTGCAATGTAACTGTATCACAAATATGTTAACCCCCAGTTGTCAATAGCGAAGTTATATGCTCTAAGGAGCACAGGGGGACAGATTTTTTAAAAAAATGCATTTCAAAGTAATTATTTAAGAAGAAGAAAGTCATGGACAGTTGTTTTGATCCAAGAATTTTAAAGAGAATTACACAGGAAAATGTTTCCAAATGTTGCAGGGTGTCTCTCAGGATCACAGCATCACAGAATCTGTCCAGTTACATTTTCACTGTCTCTACGGATGGATATTCCACCACCTCTCTGGGCTGCTGCAACAGTGCTTACCCACCCTTATGGTATTTTTTTTTTCCTTTTATCTAACTGGAATTTCCATGCTGTATCTTGCGACCCTTGCCTCTTGCCTTTTGCTGTGCAAAAGCCTTGGGAAGAGACTGGCTCTGTCTTCTCTGTATCATCCTCAGCCACAGTCAAGTGCTGTTGTACCGCTGAGCCCCAGCGAGCTCCTCATGGGCAGAGATCAGGGCCTGGCTCATCAGCTCTAGTGCTTCATGGATGTAAAAATCCTGTCAGCGTCCAGGGTCAGGACGTCAGTCTCTTCTCTTCAGAGAGCTCCTACCTGAAGGACTGCATTTCTCATTCAAGCTTCCCTTCATAAATAAATCACCTCGTAGACCCAGGACTTCAAAGTGATTATTAACAACACGCTCTTGCCCTTGTACTCCAGCATTGTGGGTGGCTTCAGTTGGTGTTTTGATGTATGCAGTCAAGAGGTTCATGGGGCTGCACACTGCAAACACTAACCACCCTCTCAGCCAGCAAGAGAGGTCATTGTCATCGGCCAGTCCTCATTCCTGGTCATGGAGGAGTTTTCAGTTCAAAGAGGGCAATTTTTTTTTGATCTGCGTCAGTAAGTCACGTTTGGCAGTCTAGTAATTGCTCAGAAGCCAGCAGCGGCTGGAAGAGATGACACATAACACAACAGGCAGCAGCATTCTTCTGGGAAATCAAAGCATTCTCCCAATGATGGTGCTGTCTTGATGGAGGCAGAAAATTCATTTGAACACCTAACCACTACCCCCACACACACATCGCAGAGCAGCAAAACACGCGGAAGCTTGACGATCCTGCCGTACACATGGCAGCACGGTGGTTTTGCATACAGCTGTGCTGACTGGCTTCCAAATCACTGCTTCCACAGGTCGCCGCTGGCCTGCCAGCAGTAGGGGTGATTGTGCCAACCGGTTTCAAAGCTCTTTGTGTCCCTGCTGTCATCTGAATCATCAGTCTGGGACGTGTTCACATTCACAAATGTCTTTCTGAAATGCTCCCTTCTGTGGGAGGCCAGCACTGGGTGTATTTGTACAGGATACATCACCTTCCATAGGTAACAGCTCTGTATTTTTCCAAGTGACAAGTGCAAAAGAACGTCTTTTCCTCAAGGTGGGCACACTTTGGGTGCCCCTCCTGGTGACTGAACAGCTGAAAACTCACCATGATCCACTAATAACAGCAGTAGGACAAGCCACGGCACTGCTGTTTCGTTCTGTGCCGTGAAACCCTTAAATCTGTTCAACTCAGTGGTTCCCATCCTCTTCCCCCTCAGCTGCTGCCACCACTGCAGCTCCCCCTCTGCGACTTACAGAGCCCAAAGGCTCTGCCTCCTGGTGCCCCGTGGTGACTGGGGTATCCCAGAAACCTAAAGCAGAGTTGGACGTAGCCCAAAACCTGGGCTGGAGGCTGCAGGCCTCACCCCACCATATCACCCAGCCCTCCCTCTCAGCGTGCCCACGGGGGGGGAGGGGGGGGGAGAGACACACACGACACACACACACACACACGACACACACACACACACACACACACGACACACACACACACACACACACGACACACACACACGACACACACACACACACACACACACACACGACACACACCCGGAGGACAATTTCTCCCAAGAGCAGCTCTCCACCGGCCCAGCTCCCTGAACCAGCCGCACCCGAGGGGGCTGGCTGGGCGGAGGGAGGGCGGCCCCTTCCCCTCAGGCCGAGGTGAGCCCCTCCCCGGGGGAGCCCGAGCGCGGGGCTGCAGCCGAGGCGACGCCGCTCTCAAGATGGCGGCAGGAGGGAGCTGGCCCCGCCACCGCGGGTCTCCGTCCCCATGGCAACGCGGCGCGAGCGGAGGGGGCGGGGCTCCGCCAGGCGCTCGGGTGCTTCCGGGCTGGCCCCGGCGGTGACGTGTCGGCGGGCTGTCAGCGCCGGGCGGCAGGTGGCGGCGGGGGCCGCGCGCCAGGCGGCCACTTCCGGTGAGCCACGGGACCCCCACCCCTCCGCCCCTCAGGGCCGCCCCCCCGCGGTTGCCCCGGCGACGGTTTCTGTGGGGGCAGGGGCCGGGGGTCGTGCTCCTCCCGGGCCCTGTCAGGGCGACCCCCTCTCCCCCCCCTCCCCCCAAAACCGGCCGGGCCAGTGCCCGGTGCCACACCCCCTTCCCCCGCCCCGGGTCTGTGGGCTGGGGCTGAGGCCTCGGACCACCGGGAGACCCCGCCGTCAGGGCCTGACGCCGAGCCTCCCGTGCCAGGCCCTCGCCCCGCGGCCCCCCGGGCCCAGCCCGCTGAGAGGGCGGCGGGTGGTGGACACGCTGGCACCACGCAGCGGCAAAGGGCTGTGCCTGACGTGCGAGGCCGTTGCTGGGAGGGACGCGGCATGGCGAGCTGGTGGCGAAGCCCTCGCCCGTTGGCGGCTGGTGGGGTTGGATGTGGCGGTAACCGCCTCGGTGTGGGGCAGCGTCACCATGCCTTTGGTGCTGCCGAAGGATGGGCAAAACCAAAACGTGTCTGCTGATTACTGTCCGAAATTAAATAGAAAATGAAACGGGGGCTTGTGCATGGGGAAATAATGAGGCTTTTTGTGAAAACAAGTTGCGAAAAGCTTTGCGTAGCCTCCTGAGATAGGAGATGAACATCAAAAAGTGACATCACTTGCTATGAAGTCAAGAACAAAATGGAGATGTTTAATGGATGTAGGGGATAAAACTCTAAATATCTTTAGCAGCCATGGTCCAGGTAGAGCCTCTGAAGAAGCAGCTTCCAGAAAGGATCACATTTTGTTCTGTGCTTTGGAAATACTGCACGTGTGTGGGTTTTGAAGCACGCAGCGTTCAGACTGGAGGACTTTCTCTTGTCTCATTCAGAGCAGAGAATCAGAGACACTTGACATGTTTTTCATCTTTGATACAAGAACAGAGACCACGATGTCACGTTCAAATAAAAAAGAAGGGGATCAGCAAGGGTGACAGATTGATTCTCTGCAGTTTTCTATCGAGATCACTGGTTTATTGGGGTTTATTCTGTTCTTTCTTCCCAGGGAGCTTGGACTAAGCAGTTTCAGACGAACAGGCTCCACTTAACCAAAACAATGTTTGCAGATTTGGACTATGACATTGAGGAAGATAAGCTGTGAGTATTCCGCTTGTCTTTTCCTGTTTTTTGCTAACAATAGAAATAGTCTTTGCAGCCAAGACCTAATGGGAGTGGATAAATTTACCTGCTCCTGATGCTGTGTGCTGAAGAGTCAGACTTGCTGTTCAGTCCTGATTTCTTGCTCCGTCTGGGGACTGGGGATGAGGCATTGCTGTGCTGGTGAGCAAAGGAGAACGCTTTCTGTTGCTCTGCAATGACTGCCCTGTATTTCTGGTTGCAAAGCAGCACTGACAAATCTGTAAATTCGTGACCTTAGCCAGAGAAAAAAATATTTATAATGGAGGAAAGATAATAAGAGGCAAGAAGAGGAGAGAAACTCTGGAGTCCTTAGGTCTGTAAGGAGGAGAACACTGGCACTTCCTGAGCAAGTAAAAGGTTTGATGAGATTAGCAATTAATTTAGCATGGAGCACTTGTCTTGCATCTCATTTATGCTGTGCAAGTTTTCCTCTCACTCCAGCACTAAGAGCAGATGAAACACTCTCTAAAACATGATAGTGTTTCCTCAGTGCCTAGCAATGGATGAGGGTGTCTCTCCCACCATGAATCCTTGCATGCAGTCTCAAAAAAGTTAGCCCAGAAGGTCTTTCTGCTGGCCCGTGCTGATAGATTCTGTGGCGGAGATAATACGATGAATTCAAATGTGCCGTGCCCATTATGTTTTCAGTTTGTATCGACTCAGATACCAGAGTTGTTTCACACACGTGCAGCTCTGCCTATCGTGTTCAGTTATTCAGTCCCCCTTTCTCATTCTAGGGGGATCCCCACTGTACCTGGGACAGTGACCCTGAAGAAGGACTCTCAGAACCTGATTGGCATCAGCATTGGGGGAGGAGCACAGTACTGCCCCTGTCTCTACATTGTCCAGGTGGGCACTCGGGGAAGAAGAATAAAACATCTTTGTAAAACAGTGTTGGCCTGAGAGATGGAAAGCGTGGAGAGTCCTATGCTATTTGTTTTTCTCAAAGTGGGAAACATCATCTCACTTTCCAGTGAATAAGATTTCCTTACCCTAGTACCTAATAGGTGTGGAAGAATTAAATTAAGACTTCTGAAATTATCCTTCTCCTTGGAGAGCATGTTAGAATTCACAGGGGAACGGTGTGAGATTCTCAACATCAAGAAATCCTACGCTTGAGGAGGTACGTCCTGGAGGCAAGAACTTCCTGAGAGAACAAGACGATCAGCCCACCTCTTGGTTAGGAAAGGGGAAAAACTGCGACTTCAACATGAACAAAATACAACTGAGTTAAATAGGAGGAATGTAATTGTCCCTTTTTTGTCCTTCAGCCCTGCATTCACCTTTCTCTTCCTCTTGATTCCAGACTACCCGTGCTCTTTCTCCTCTCTGCTAGGTATTTGATAACACTCCAGCAGCCTTAGATGGCACCGTAGCAGCTGGTGATGAAATCACAGGAGTGAATGGGAAGTCCGTCAAAGGGAAGACCAAGGTGGAGGTGGCCAAGATGATACAGATGGTAAAGGTGAGAGGTAGGAGGGGGCCACTGGAGATTCTGGGTTGTAGTTTACGGTTTATTGCCCATTGGTAAAGGAAGCCACTGCTACTTGCTTCCAGCACAGCAGTTTTGGATTTGCTGTTTCCACAGGGAGAAGTGACGATTCACTACAACAAGCTTCAGGCCGACCCAAAGCAGGGCAAGTCTTTGGATATCGGTAAGACTGGTTTCTTTCTCCCTAGAGTGTTAAAGTGACATGGAGGGGTGAAAGATTGGTCCCAGCTAAAACCAAACTAAAATTCTGGTTCTGTTCTTCCTCTTAACTCAGTCATTTTCAGATGGATACTGTCAAAGAGAATTACAGGTTTAAAAAAACCCTTCCCTGACTTCTTGAAATAGTCTTGAAAGTCAAATTGAGGCTTGACTGCTGTTGTGGGAGGCTTGTTTTTCTGTGCTGTGTTTAGCATGGATGATGAAACTCAACTAGATAATAATTTAATTTATTTATTTTTAATACATGTAAGTTATGCTGATCTGTTGAGAGTTTCAGCTGTACACAGAAATGCGTCTATCGAAAAAAACTGGTTGCCGTTTCTCACCTTGGAGAACAGTGATACCTATCTACACTGAGTTTTGTACAACCATAAATTTTATAGGAGAGAGGGGAGGCTTTATTTCTAAAACACAGTGTGTGTTTTGAACTAAGCCTACACAGCTGTCTCTACTATATGGTCTACCTTTTTCACTTTCCTAAAAAATCTATCCTTTTTGCTTTCATTTCTTTTCATGGTGATTAAGGTGCTAATGAATTGACAGGGGTTCAGGAAAATGGTGAGGACCGAGATGGATTTCTGGGGAAACAGAAGTGCGGTGAGAATATGGTATTTTTCCAGAGATGTTGAACACTGTGGCTCCAGCTGAGTTCTTGGGAGCTGCAGGCACTTGGCACCCCTGCAAGTTTGCCTCTAACTAAATGTAGGTGATTCATCTGATTCCAAAGAGGGCATAATTGTCTCTAGTAATTTGCAGGATATGACCGCCAAAGACAGAAATGAATTCCATCAAGGGGTGACAAAAGGGTTTAACTAAGATCCAAAAGACAAAAGTAAGCGAAGGGATAACTTTGAGCATTAAATCCTATTTGTCTTGCTTTCAGTCTCATCTCCTGACTTCAGTTGAAGTAATACATCAAGTAGCATAAGCAAAGTTTAGTTCCAAATGTCACGATAGGTAGCTTATAGCAAAGTGATTTACTGGAATAGTCTTCCAAAAGAAGTGCTGCAGCTCTATGGATTGAAGTATATAAGATGTGAGAGCAGAACAGACAGAAAATAGAAGATGTGCTATGCACGGCTGGACCAAACGTCTGGTTTCTATGGTATTCTTTTTCTGCTCACTACCTCAATAGTGAGTTAAGTTCGGGCTGGCCAGTTTATTCAATGCCCGAGAAAGTGGTGAAGTATGCTAGTGTGCTTTTCACGCCCATAGAAATGACCCTGATCCTGGTTTGCAACTCTCTTTTGGCCTTTAGTATTGAAGAAGGTAAAGCATCGACTGGTAGAGAACATGAGCTCAGGGACAGCGGATGCCCTGGGGTTAAGCCGAGCCATACTTTGCAATGGTAAGTATTGTCCAGGAGGACACTTTCTTAAGGGAGCACTTACCCTCTTGTGCTTACCAACTTTTTATAGTTACTTGCATGGTCCACATTATTCCTTCATAATTCTTTTCTTCTGCTATACCTCACTGTTGTGATTGCCTCTGCCCTTCCTGAGTGATATATCCTGTCATTGGGGCCATTTAAATGTTAGCTAAGGTCAAATTAATTTAAAGTGGGGACCCACTTACTGAATGCTGATAGGTGATGACACCACACTGTAAAACTAGTTGGCAGTTATTTTAAAAGCTTCCCATGTTGGACCAGGGGACTGGCTTTAGAGGTGAGAGAAATTTGAACCAAAAATATGAAACTGGTGTTTTTTCCAGTCAGTCCAAGTCTTAACCATGTCATGGATTTGACTGTTGTAATTCTGTATTCTGATTCTTGTTTCCATTTAGATGGACTAGTGAAGAGACTAGAGGAACTGGAGAGGACCGCAGAGTTATACAAAGGTAAACTGTGTCTTCCGTCAGACACCAGATGGGAGAGAAGGATGCCTCCATTATGTTTCAGTGAAATGACTTAAATGTTTTTTCTGGCTTCCATCACAGGCTTGACAGAGCACACCAAGAGTCTTCTCAGGGCTTTCTTTGAGCTATCCCAGACACACAGAGGTAAAGAACCTTGAGTGAAGGGAGCAGAAATCTTTGACCTCCAGTTTCAGGAGTTTTAGTCAGTACTTAGACGCGTGATTCCCTCACTCAAAGAAAACTAAGTGTTGCAGAAATGAGCTGGGGAGGGCTGCTCTCCTGGCATTAGCGGTCATGGTGCTAACACAGACCCTGTCTTTCACATGAGACATTGAAGAAATGCCCTGCCAACCTCTGGTCTTTAGAGAATATGTAGCATCATTCCCCAGCTAATTGCAAGGTTATGGGAAGGAGTTGTAATACTGGAGGCAAGATTCTTCTCCAGGGTCAACCTCTTCTTTCACCTGTTTGTATTTATTACCCTTATCCAGCATTTGGAGACGTTTTCTCTGTCATTGGTGTACGGGAGCCACAACCAGCTGCCAGTGAAGCCTTTGTGAAATTTGCTGATGCCCATCGCAACATTGAGAAGTTTGGGATTCACCTTCTGAAAACAATTAAGCCGGTAAAGAATTTAACCATAGGACTAAAGGGTCTGGAGAAGAGGGGAATCTAGAAAGATAGAAGCGTGTCTTTGAAGGTGTGGTCTTATAAATCATTCATTTTGGGCAGAACTGTCTTTGTCTGCTTTCCTTCGGGGAACTCTCTTCGTAAAGAACCTAAGAGGTAACGTACTGAATATATCAATCTTGTCCCTTTGACTTTTGCACATGAGTATATTTCTCTCCTTTTCTTTTGGGGATGAGGGGGTAGTTGGATCAGTGTAGTCCCTAGAGCCCTTTCCTTGATATTGGTACCCACAATTAAAAGATATCACTAAATTGAAAAGAGTTTAGATAAGCAGTCCAGGAACAATTTAAGGATTTCAATCAATATATTTAAGTGAGAGCCTCCAGGGGGTCTGTCCACTTAGTTTAGCAAAGAGAGGATTAAATGTTGATTTGGGCACCACTTTCAGTGCCATGTTGGATGGACAACACTGGGGCCTTTGAATCAGGAAGAGCGGTTTCCAGCACCAACTGAAAATGAAACAAGATGAGTCGAAAGAGGATGAATTCAGACTAGAAGTGAAACATGCATTTCTAACACTGGAGCCGCTTGCCAGTAACAGTAATGGGTGCTCTAACCATGGCAATTCTGAATCAAGATCAAACATTTTCTTTCAAATATGCTCTAGTTCGGAAAACAGTTAACTCGAGGCAGTCTCATGACCTGTGCTGGTTAGAAGGTTGCACTTGATGAATTGTAGTCATGCTTTTTGGACTTACATTCAGCAACAGGATGTTTCCCTTGCAGATGCTTACTGACTTGAATACGTATCTGAATAAAGCCATTCCCGACACAAGGCTGACTATCAAAAAATACCTGGATGTCAAGTTTGAATATTTGGTGAGCCGCTTACTTTTTTTTTTTTTTAAGTGCTGGTTGAAATTAAGTTTCATAGAATCATAGCCTGAAAGGCACATATAGCCTATATGATCATATATCCATCCTTCCACAGTCCACGCGAGGATGCATTATTTTTGCCAGTTCTTTGTCTACTGCCAGATTACTCAGATTCAGACACCTGCTTTTAACCTAATAGTTCCCACTGGTAAGAAAGATCTCCCAGAATCCAGATGACTCATTTTCTACATGACTGAATTAATTTTCTGATTTATTTGCAAAGAGTTCCTATGCAACTTATGCTCTTGAACTCCTCTAAATAGCTCTCCAGTCCATATTTTTCAGGTAGTTTTGGATAGTCTTTCTTTAGCCAAAATAAACAACTGTCAAGTCATATTTGCTTTCATTTAGACCATGACTTTTTTTTCCTCCTCCATTCCACTCACCCCTTGTTTTCTACACCCAAAAAGGGTAGGGTTGTTAAGTGCATCTGTTTTATAACTGTAGGAATCTATTTCCTTTTACCAGTTGAGAGAAGTATTTGGAGCTGCAGCCCTAAGGCAAGTGAATATGGCAGCATCTCTTCCCACATCAGCCCTTCCCACAATTCATCTTTTTTCCTCTTTATTTATTCCCTCCTCATACTTTTCTGGTACTGTGTTTTTCCAAACAGTAGATGAACACAGGATTTTTCTCTTACTAGGTTATACTTGCCTAAAGTATTTGCTCCTGTAATATAAATATTAAGCACCTTCTCTCTACCCCACCGTTTTCTCTCCCCGTCTTTCTCTAAATAGATTTTCTTTCCACCTGGGATGTTTAATATACTCTGATCCCGCTGTGCTTTCCCGTGTGTCCCTAGCTGCAACCTTGAAGGAAGGCTTGAAATGGTACAACCCTGTGGCTGTGGGTGATTGTGAAATTGCTTCTAATTCTTAATATTTCCTTTTTTGCTTTTTTTTTTTTTAATTTTAAATCCTGCAAAGTCTTACTGCCTGAAAGTCAAAGAGATGGATGATGAAGAGTACAGCTGCATTGTGAGTACCAGTACTGTGGCAGTGACAACTGCATACTCTGTTTCTGCAGCTTCCCTGTGCACACTGCCTTGTAATTGGAGAAGCGCCCGTGTGCCTGTGTGCACCCAAACTAGTGAATACATCCCAAGAATTACACGCATTTCTTCTTAACATATTAGAAATTGGAGATCCTTAAATGCTACCTAGGAAACACTGCCAATAACTGTCATGAATCACTGGTGCTGTGGAATAGTAGAGGGACCAGACATCTCCTCTGCAGCTTGTTTGCTCAGTGGTTGCCTGTCTCAGTGTTTAAGTAATATTAACTTGTGTAAGGAGGATTAAGGTGTTATCTTCACAGATTCCATTTGTGTGTAGTGTACAGCTTATCATTAATTCTGGACTTGTTTCTGAGAGATGGAGGTTTAGCTTCTCTAGCAAAAGGCATGAGAAAGCTGCATTTGTAGTTGAGGAAAACTGATTAAAGGATCTCTCTGAACAATAGGGTTTTTCCTAAAAATAGGTAATTTAAAATCAGAAGACTTAAAAAAAAAAAAAAACCAAAACCTGTCAACATTCTCCAGTAACAGTTTGCTGTCTGGTTTAGAGTTTTACAGCTAATCCTTAACAGCTCTGTTTAAGATGTTAAGTGTAGGTGTCCCCTACATGCCCAGTTTCCCTGCATAAAAGTAAGATCTTGTTTTATCCTAGGTATTGATCTCAGAGCGGGGATTTGAATTTTTGGAATGCCCAATTCCCAGTGCCAGGAAGGAATAAAACTTTCCTGACATAACATTTAATTATATCTTTCCTGCTAAATGGGAAGGAGAGAATCCTAGTCTTGCCCAGCAGAGTAACATCTTTGGGTTTCGGCACGTGCAGCGTGCATTACCAAGCCATAGTCCCTAACACGGATTTTTATGTATGTTATGTTTACAGCTGCAAGAGAAGAATGCTGTTTTGCTGACAGATCTAACCCCTTTCTGTCAAAATTATTTTGTGGGACAACGTACAGGTCCCTCCCTACTGGCTTCCAGCGTTGTGTCTGGATGGTTGTAGATACCACAGGGTTCCCTGTGTAGATGTATAATATGTTACGCAATCCACACAGGGCGAAGCTTGCAGAGGAGGGCAGAATTTTTTGTGTGTTTGATATAAACTAATATATCCCTCAGACCATAGACTTGTTGTTCATAGTGCCTGTCTTAATAGTTCAGATAAGAAGCCATTCCCCTTCTCCATGCTGGGTTGAAAGGTGCCTGTCCTTCTGTCTTTGCTTAGTAGTGATGCTTTTCTTTACCATGGTTGGCATGTATTTGGCCTTCAAAATGGCCCCATCGACTGCCAGTTTGTTGACATGGCTCAATGTTCCTCATGTTTCATGCTTCCTGACTGCAGTTCCAGTGAGCTTGAGAGGGCTGTAATAACCCAAGGTCATTGTGAGTCCGCATCGGTAGGCAAACTCTGTGTACAAGCACTGTTGTAGGAGTCTCTAAAATGGCGCCATGTTTCTGGCAGGCTCTGGGTGAACCCCTCTACCGGGTCAGCACTGGGAATTATGAATACCGCCTTATCCTACGTTGCCGGCAGGAGGCTCGCACGCGCTTTGCCAAGATGAGGAAGGACGTGCTAGAGAAAATAGAGCTCCTGGACCAGAAACATGGTGAGTACCACTGCCATGTCCAGCACCTGAAGGGGTCAGGCAGACATGGCTTTGGCCTTCATGTTCCTCCTTCACCTCAGCTCAGAAGTCTTTGCTGAAGAACCCTTCTGTGGCTGTGCCCGAGACATTCACCCTCAGAGGCCAAAAGGGGTTAATGCGTAGGAGACTGTAACTATTACTGGCGAGGGAGGCTTGATCACAGCCTTCATGCTCTGCTTGTGAAGGGGGGTTTGCCTGATTTGTTCCCAACTTGTCTCCACTACAGTGCAAGACATCGTGTTCCAGCTCCAGCGTTTTGTCTCCACGATGTCCAAGTACTACGATGACTGCTATGCCGTGCTCCGAGATGCAGATGTCTTTCCCATTGAGGTGGACCTTGCCCGCACTACTCTCAACTATGGGCAGAAGGACATATACACGGACGGGGCAGAAGAAGAAGAAGGAGGAAGCGAGAGAGAGGGTAGCGGGAAGGAGGATGCAAATGGTGAAAAGCTCATTGATGATGCCTGAGTGTGCCAGCACGGCCAGAGGAAAGACTTTGCAGACTGTTATAAAAACATGTATTTCACATGGCGATTCATCCTCCGTGACTTTCTGTGTATGTCCAGCCTGGGATTCCTCCTCTGCTTTGGGTGGGGGTGGCTGGTTGGATTGGGACCAGCCTCTGCTTTCCTCTCTCTTCCCTTGCTTGTTTGCCCGGATATTCCTTTTTCCTCCAGAGACTTCTGCTGCCTAACTCGGGTACTGAGGTGTGGGGAGGAAAATGCCCTACCACACCGCCATGTGACTCTGTGTACAGACAGGACACTGCCGAGTGTGTTGGATGCACCACTCCCCTCTGGCACATGGAAGCCAGTTAAACATCTGGAGATGATTACGAATGGCAAGAACAGCCCCTTCTGTCCTCCCCTTGTGCTATGGGAAAGTGTTAGCACCAGCATTGTTTTCTTCGCCCCACTGCTCGCTGTCTTCAAGCTTCCCATTCTCTGTTTTAAGCCTGTTTTAAGCTTCCTCTGCCTCTTCCACCTGTCCCCATGAGCTGCAGGGCTGATTTTTGTAGCATGATCACTCCCACCGCTCTCAGCACCACTGTTTTTAAGAAATAGGAGCAAGTCCGAACTGATACCTAGAGCTGGTGGTGGTACATGTGATCTGATCACCCCCCCATCCAAGGGGCTGGGGGAAGCTCTCGAAGCAGGGGCTGGCGGAAGTAGTTGCCTGGCACACTGAGCTGCTGCAACCCTGCCGCAAAGATTTGCAAGTCTCTTCCCCTGGCTACCATCATCTTCACAGTTGCTGAGCTCCTGCACAGCTGGCACTGTCTGCACACTCCATAGCTACACCCCAGAATCCTGCAGGATGTGGCTCTGCCCTTCCCTGCGGGAAGGAGGGACCCGGCTCAGGAAGGAGCCCTCCTATTCGGCAGAGGTGCCGAGGTGAACGTACTTGTCTGAGGCAGACAGGTTCCTGGGAATAACAGCAAAGCTGCGTGCATTTCCTTTCCATCGTCCTCCTCTCTTAACGGCTCCTCGCGATGGACAATAACCAGACGTGCTTCTTGAGGGTGTGCAGCCAGTCCTGCGCACTCTTTCCTCGTGCAGGTGCCAGCAGGACCCCCCTTAGAACCGTAAAGGGGGTATCCCATCCTTAAACTAGAGAGGAGAGAGAGGAAGCCTTGTGGAGAGAGGAAGACATGGCCTCTAGGCAGGGACTTTGAGATTTTGAGTGCCGTCCGTGAATGGCATACCACTCCTACCACCCCCCCGCTCTCCTCTCTGCACAGCCATTTTGTGCTGCCTCTGGGCCAGCAGTAGCTAACATCCCATTCCCCAGCGCAAGGGAAGGAGGGAAAGGAAAACCAAGGTAAGTGAGGCTGCTTCTTTCCTCCTTCCTTTTCTCTTCTCCCTCCACCCTTGTGGGCTGATCCCAGATGCAGCTGGCACTTCCTCATTTAGCAGGCAGCACAACTGCCGGGAGTGGTGTGCCTCTCGGAGGCAAGGGTTTTGACTTCTCTGTCATTACATTCTAGTGGTAGTGAGAGAAGTTATTTAAGGGCATTAATTTATGATCGAGATGTTTGTTTTGTTTTTTCTCTTTGATTTGTTTTTGGAGCTTCGTCATCTCTGTGGGTGCCTGGAAAAAAGCCATCCATGGTCAGGCTGCTCTGGAAGATTTAAATGGACGCTGATATACTGACTGTTGTCTCTAATAAAGAAAAATGTGACATTTCGTTTCCTGTCCTTCATGGGTTTTCTTGACAGATTTGTTTGCTCATCCTCCATTGGTTCTAATCTTAAAATATAATGATGGGAAGATGGGTGTCATGTGCTGGCCATTCTTTTTCTTGCTCGTACTGGTGGATAATCTCCATGCCAAGCTGCAGTGGTCACTGCAGCACAGGTTTCCAGAGGAGGCGGCTTATAAATGCTGTAGCAAGGCCAGTCCTCTACGTAATACCAGCTTCCCAGGGGAACACCAGCCTTGTAAAGCCGCCAGTTGCCTCAATCCTGCCTGGTGGCATCCTTCAGGGCCAGCTTCTCCACACAGCTCAGCTATTGCATCACAAGCTTGAGCTGATGCTTAAGTCCCTGATCCTCTTTCAGAGCTGTTTGTTGTGCCAAAATAGGGAGCAGTTAAGAGGGACGGAGAAAATGCTTCAGCGGAGCCTGCCTGAAAGCCAACAACGCAAAGTGGAAGGCTGCGTAGCCAGGTTTCTTCGCAACCTGGCTGGTGGAGGGGAAGGAAGAGGTCTGGGTATCTTACAGCACCATCTGTAGCAAGATCTTGTACCCTAAGGGCTTTTATGTGCTTTTGTGAAAAGATCGAAGAGCGGGAGGCTTAGTGGGAAATGTTGACTGGTGACAAGGAAACAGAGGGCACCTTGTTCTAGTGACCTGCCTGGTGCTGACAAGGGCAGTTGTTTTCACGCTGTGGACCTCAGACCGCTGGGAAGTTGTGAGCTGCTTCTTGGGGGGGTATTGGTGAATAAGGAAAAGCCGGCCTGGGGGACGGGGGTTTGGGGGGGGGGGGTTGCTGGAGAAAGAGCTGCAGAGCAACTTGGTCGAGCAGAGCAGAAACAATGATCTTACCTTGTGGGGAGGGGAGAACAAGCTTGTGCAGCAGTGAATGAATGCCTACCGGGCTCCATCACCCTTGCTGCTGCTTCTCATTCTCCCAAGCTTTGCGTCTGGGGTTTGTCGTGGTGCTTAGTCTGATTTGGGATGTCTCTAAGTGGGTTTGAACAGGAAAAAGCCCAAAGTCACCGCTGTGACCGGCTCGCAATCAGAGCTAACGGTGGTGTTAGCCATGGTGGGACAGGGCACAGCCCCATGGGATTTACCTTCTCGCCTCCAATTTCCAGTTCTTTTGTCTCTTCTTCAACTGACATTCTTCAGCAGCTTTATTTTGCTCATCATTTACTGCTCTTTGCTTGGGAGCATCTAGAATGAAACCCCTTCCTTCATGTCCCCGCTCCCCCTCTGGGTTTAAATGGCTTTACGGGTCCTGCAGGCTTCGCCCATTACCTGTTAATTTGTAGTCAATCTGGTCTGGAATGAAACACCTGTTTTGATGGTCCCATGAGCTGCCTCCCCTGTAGCCCTCTGCTTAGTTTTTGATCCCTCGCTATAGTCACAGGTTCTCCTGGGGCCTTTGAGGTGAAGTAGTTCAGGAAACCGGAAGAAAGGGCTTTGGCCAGGGGCATTTATAAGAGATCCAGTCCTAAAGCAGATTAAGAGTGGTTTAAGCATGCCAGGGAAGGTTGTCCTCTCCGAATCTAGAAATCTACCACTGCAGCAGGGGGGTGAGGGGGGGTCATGCCTGCCTTACCACGTGCTCCAACACCCTTGTTAGTGGCACCCGGAGGCTGTGGCTTGTCCTTCTGCCTTACCTTTGATTCCTTTACGTAAGGGCGTTTTCTCTATTTAAAAGGAAAACACGCGCGTCTGGTGCCATTCCTGCTGAGTGGATAATCGCTTGGGACACGGTTATTTACCTGCCCTGAAACCCCCCACCCCCATAGGGGCCAAGTTGTTCCCTTCACACGTCAACAGGACTCGCTTCAGCCTAGATAAAGCTGGCTCGCTGCTATTCCTGTCGGCGAGGGTCCATCTCATGGCTGCTCGCCTAATAGCATTAGTCTTAGATGGCTTCTTCTTGCACCTCAGCAGCGGCCTCTAACCCAGCGCTTCCCTACTTGGAAAAGCACCATCATGTGTCACTGCCCCAGCTTTACCACCCACAAAAGATGCTCCAGACGGAGGTGGTCAGAGCCGGTGTCCCACTGGTTTGGCAGTGCCCGAGAAAGGCATCGCAGGGAACACAGTGTGTACCCCCATGCTGGCTGCAGCTGGAGGTGGCCCGGATGATAGCCATGAATTACACCACCTCCTAAACCTACTGCCAGCTAGCCTGGCGCTATCCCAACCGTGGAAGTGGGGCGGAGGAAACACTGACACCAGACCAAAGCGTACCAGATCTGATTACAAAGAGTCTCTAATTGTTTGTGTTCTGTATTGTGACAGTGCAGAAGGAAAAGGAGAGTCCTTGGCAGCCTCTTCAAAAGACTTTCTTCAGGGCTGGTTTGGAAGTGAGGAAAGAAGATTGATTTTTTTTTTTTTTTTTTTTCTTTTTGGTGTTTGGGCTGCTCTGAGCCTGTGTTGTACCAGCACGGGTGCAGGATGCAAGTAGACGTATCACTGGGTAGGTATGTGGACATATGTACATAAGGACCAGCTAGTCTTACATCTCTCCCTCTTACATCTGCTTTTGTCTCAACCCCATATCCCACCTACCCTCCCACGCTGAGGTGCGTGCGAACAAGGCCAGTTTTATACATCCCTGTTCCTCTGCCCTGGCTAAAAACTGTCCCTCTCCACTGTCTGGTCAGCATTGCCGCTGTCTCGTGCCAACACCTCCCCGTCCCCCTCGGGACACCCGCCTCCCTCCCCGCTCTGCTCCTCTGCCACGTGGTTGGCCTCCTCGCTGGCCGCCACCATGGCATTGTCGGTGCTGTGGGCCGGCTGGTGGTTGTCGCTGCTGTGCTCCTCGGCTTCCTGCACGTCGGACTCTGCTTCCTCGGTGTCGCTCCCGCCACCCGTGGAGGGGTTCTTCTCTGGGGGAGGTTCCTTCTTCTTCCCTCGGTTCAGACAGCAGTAGGTGGCCATGGCCAGGAAGACAGCGGAGAGCACCACCTCTGAGCCCGCCAGGTAGAAGATCACCTCGTAGTTCTTGAGAGCATCGACCAAGCGTCCTGATGGTTGGAGAAGAAATGCGACAGTTAGCCTCAGCCTACTCGCTCCTGCACTGACAGCCCAGCACAGGCGGGCAGCACCTGCATTTGGCTGAGGACCCATTTCTCAAGGGAAGAGCAAGAAGCCTGAATATCCAAAAATCACCCTGGGCAAGAGCCACACTGTACCACCAGGGAACGTACTGTAAGAGTGCAGGGTTGGTGTTTTCCCTTGTTTGGACAAGGTTAAATAATTGTGACACACTGATGTTGTGGTCTCGTGTCATGGTGGGCCATCTTCTTCTTGCCAAGGTGAGATGAGCCTTGGCTTGTCCAGTCTCAGAAAAGAAACGAAATTTGAGAGGCATTGCTATTTCTTAAGCTATCATGTCAGGAAAACATTCAGAGGGGGAGAAGAAACATCTCTGGCAGAGAAATCCCTTTGGTTGGCCCATACCCGATGATTTCTCTGCCAAAGAGATGTTCTCAATGTATCTTCTGAATGCACCGGGGCTGGCAATGGAGGAAAGGTTCCCAGTCCTTGGTGCTGGGGAGCCTGAGCAGCCGCCCTGCTGCAGTCAGGATGGGGCCATGGTGACCAGAGGCTTCATCCCGGTCCCGCGTGCTCCTGACTGCGCTTGTGACCCCCGGGTCCCTGCTGCGCTATGGTGCATGGCCTGAAACCAGCCCCAGGGCAAGCTGAGGTGCCTCCCGGAGCAGTCATGGGAAGCACATGGCGAATTCCTCCCCAGGTGAATGTGCCCCTGTTCACCTAAGCCAGACGGTGAGTGAGGAGCCTGCGTGCACATACACACGCGTGTGTGTGTGTGTGTGTGCACGCAGCTTATCCTATGCCAAACCCCCTCAGCCCCACGGAGCGGGAAGCAGCTCAGGAGGATTACACCAAACAAAGCCACTTTGTTCAACCCCCTTCTTCCAGCCGAGCACTGCTCCCCTGAGTCCAAGCTGTCGGGTTTGCCAGCACACTCAAGCTTCCCGCACCAGGGGGGTCCTGCTGCAGCGAGTCCCCCTGGGGGGGAAGGTGGGAACCACGACTTGGCTCCCCCCAACACCGTTCTTCGGTGATCCTGCACTGTCTGCGTCCCATTGCGCGTGCGCACAGTACCAAGGCACAGCTGAACTGGGGCAGGAGGGCTAAGGGATGTTTCCCACCACCATCCACTGGTGTTTATTAAAACCCCCTCTCCCCCCATGATCTCTCTGCAGCTGCCCCCGAGACACATATTTCTTGACACACACCCCCGGCCTGGGACTGCTGACTGCCCCACAGCTTGTAAGATGGGACGTGAATTATTGTTAGCATCAAGAGGGTCTTCTCTCAGCCACCAATTTTTACCTGAGAGCTGGGTGGAGTTGCTGAGGGCGGGTTTTGCTCATAACTGGTGGTATGTGCTGGGGAAAAGGTCATTCACACAGAGGTCTTCACGGATGGGCTTTAGCCCACGTGTTGCAGCTGAAGGAGGGGAGTGCAGGAAGCGATGGAGTGGTTCCTGCCCGGGGATTTGCCCATGATCTGTCCCTGACCCTTCCTCGCAAATAGCACATGCAGGGAACTGCACTTCATTTGGAAATAAGCCTTTGGCATGATTTGGCTTTCTCAGACCTGGTCAGACACTTAACAGTAACCTACACCAACCTCTTGGGTGAAGGTTCTCTCCCCGTTCAACAGCCTGTTTATGGGCTATTGTGGGGCATGGACCCTACCAGGGACTGTGGCCTAGACTAGACTGGTTGAGAAGCTGTGAGTGACTTAATCCTCTTAAAAAAAAGTAACATCAAATGCCTCAGGTGGCTCTACAAACTGTTGTGGCTTGATTGACACCAAAACGCCTCGCCTGTGCCTTGGGATTGGAGCCAACACAAGTTGAGATCATTATTCACAGCACCAATCAAAAGGCCATGGACACCAAGGAGAACTTGAAAGACCCTCGCCTTGTCCTACTGAAGATTCTCAAAGGTTTGCCTGCAGCATGTGCCTGACCCTAGCCATAACACGATTTTATGCAACTGCCTTCGCAGTGAAGGCAGACACCTGGATCCCAGCATGAAAGAGAGGGAAGTGCCACTGATCAGGACTCAGGGACACTGGAAGTCATGCTGCTCTGGATAGCTCTGTATGCCTGCCATCGCTCAGGTCTCTGAGCAAAGCAGAGGGAGAAATATCACTTGCCGTCTTCTGCCCCTGCTCAGATTCAGTGTTGTGGTGCATGGAGTGAGACTGGGAGCTCTCACTTCAGATCTCATCTTCCAGAGAAAATTTGAAGTTGAGAAATAGGGTCTTTCTTCAAGTACCGTGCCCCTGCCCAATACCTGCAATACCATGGAATGGCAGCCAAATAAATCACCTGTGTTTTGCAGCAAGAGACCTACCTGCAGAGGGTGGACCGATGAGCACAGCGAAAGCCTCGATAAGTAGGACCAGCCCGATGGCGCTGGAGAACTTCTGGGAGCCAACGATGGCCATCAGCACCTCGAACTGCAGTGCCCCCACCATGCCGTAAGAGATGCCAAAAAAGACACAGAAGATGACCAGCCCCGTGTAATTGCTAGCCCTGGCACTGCAGATGTCTGTCAAGCCATTGAAGAGCATAGCAAAGCTGAACAGGTACGCCACGTGAGGGCGGACCCACTTCAACCCTGCCACCACGCCACAGGCTGGGCGGGCAAAGATGTCTATGAAACCAATGATGGATAGCAAGAATGCAGCCTCTGTGTCTGGTACGCCTGTGTCCTTGGCATAGTTGACCAGCAATATGGGGGGCACGAAGAGACCCAAGACCAGGATGAACTTTGAAATAGTGTAAATGATAAACCCTCGGTTGGAAAAGATACTAAAATCCAGAAGCTTCTTTCCTTTCTTGGGCTTCTTCTTGGCTTTCTTGGCTTTCTTGGTTCCATCAGTGGTGCTGATTCCCTCCTCTGATTTCCCTCCTATGGGCAGCATCTCCTTGGCTTCATATTTGTCCTGAGCTTTCTCCATCTTCCGCTTCATGCCCATATCCAGGGGTCTCATGACTGCCCCACAAGTGCAGCAGTTAAGCAGAAGGCCCCCCATGATAAGGAACCCTCCTCGCCAACCAAACTTCTCCAGCAGCACTTGCCCCAGTGGAGAGAGGGAAGAAAGGAAGACAGGGCTCCCAGCGGCAGCCAGTCCGTTGGCAAGAGGCCGACGCTTGTCAAAGTAGGTGCCCAGCATGATCAGTGAGGGCTGGAAGTTCAACGCCATACCCAGACCTACATGAGGGTGAGAGCCAGGAGGGAGACAGGGAATGCAAGAACATGAGACGTGGTTTGCAACAAGCTGAAAACTCCCCTCAGACTATCCTAGTCCTGAAGTCCCATGATGGGATTCATGTGTTCCTCACAAGCCTCTGCTCCTTCATGTTGGCGGGTTGCCCCTGGAGAAGATGGGCTAAAACAGCCTGTCTATCTGACGTGTATTTGAATCAGGTAACTGTGGCCATGTTTAGACAGGACCTGTGCCTTAAACAGGAACTTTGCCTCTCTCCCCTACTACTATATGCTGATGCCACCCCAGCTGCCATGATCACCGAGCATCACTTATGTTTCTTCTGTCCCTCTCCCCTCAACCACAGGCCCTGCCTGTTTAGATCCAGCAGATGCATCTCCCACAGGTGCAACATTCAGGACTAGATGCCTTCTGTGAGCAGGTGCGAATAGGTGAGAGGAGACCTGATGCTAGACATGGCAATGCTAAAGGGAGATACAACATGGGCTTCGCTCTTCCCCAGGTAAGTTTGTGTGTCCCCCCCCAACTCCTGGGGCTCTCACCCGTCAGCACGCCAGCTGTCAGATAAAGCTCAATGATATTGGTGGTAAAAGATGCCAGGATCATCCCAGAGGAAGCTAGCAGCCCGCCGATGAGCATCACAGGCCGACAGCCAAACTGGTTCACCATGATGCTGCATACTGGTCCTGGGAGGAAGCAGAAGAGGCAGAGTAGGAGACCAGAAGGAGACAGGACAACTGGGAAGGGGCAGCCAGCCCAAGCAGGGCACTCGGGGAAGATGAAACACTAATGACAGAGATCACTGCTTGGCTGCTTAGATACACATCTGTTGGGCCCGGCCAAGGGAGAGAGGCTGCGGTGTGGAGATCTCTGCTTTGCCCTGCCTTCAGCCCCCTGTTCTCTTGGAACAAGAGGGGCTTCAGCACTTCAGCAATGAGAGCAAACCTGGTGTCAACTGTCTGAGGCAGGTGGGGTGTCCCCTGAGGTCTCCTGGGGCAGAGGAAACAGGGACATGAAATGCAGCACACTTCTAGAAGAGAAGTGGTGGGACAATTGTATTCTGCATGTTGGTTCATGACCGGGCCAGTAAGCGTGAGGAGAGCCCATGGGGACATGGTCTGGGACCATTGCAGGGCAGGGGAAGGCACAAGTTGGGGAGGGGGAAGCATAACCAAGCATCACCTGTCCCATAGAGCATGGCCAGCATGATGGAGGAGATCCAGGCTGTGTCACTGTAGCCCACGTGGAAATCTTTCATGAGCTCCTTGAAGTAGACACTGACAGCTTTCGGGAAGGCATAGGAGAAGCCGGTGATCACAAAGCAGCCGAGGAGCACGATCCAGCCCCAACCACCATCCGGGGGCTTTACGGGAGCTGGGAGCTGCCCTTCCTCTGGGTCAGCTCTCCCCATTGTCTAGGCTGGGAGGGGAAATGCAGACCAGGAGGAGGTAGGTCAACAGAGAGAGAGAGAGAGAGAGAGAGAAATCTCCAGGCACTGCAAGAAGAGAAGATCACAGCAGGCAAACATTTACTACAAGGTTTCTCTCCATGCCCACCATCTCCAAGCTCAAAGAGCCTCACTGGGGGACCACATCATCTCTCTGCACCTTCATCCTGCCAGGCACGGCAGGATTGCTTCAGGGTGCGAGGTCAAGCCACAGCTGGGCAGAGGTGGGAAGGTCCCCCTGAGCTCAGGGCAGCCCACAGCTCCATAACACCCGGTCAGATGCAGCCAAGCAGGGTCACAGCTCCCAGCTAAGACTGGAGAGCTGCATCTGATGTGGTGGCGCATCAGGATCTGCAGCACCCCACTTGCTCCATATCCAGTCTTGCCTGCAGGCTGGTGCGAGGTGAGAGCCAGCAACATGAACCCCACTCAGCTCCCAAGATCTTCCTCTGAGCCTCTTCCCTCCCAGTCTGCTCCGGCTGGGAGCCTTCCAGGACCTGCTGTGCTACAGATGCCTCCAGCAGTGTGGCACAGGAGGTCCATTAACCCCACTATGCTTTCCTTTGGGAGGCCTCTGTGCACACCCTTCTCCCTTTCCCTCCCTTCCCTGCTGCGAGGGGCCAGATTTGGGAAATGGGTGAAGGGGGAGAGCACAAACAAACCGGTGGCAGCCGTTATTTGCATGCCAGAGAGATTAGGGCTCTGTACCTACACGGAGGGGCTGGAACAAAGCCTAAGGGGGGAGAAGGAGGGAATTAGAGTGGATGTCTTGTGAGTCGCTCTCGGGGCTGTTAAGCTGCCCAGGAATTTTGCTCCAGTTGGCTGCTGTGGGTATGTTTTTCTCATTTCTCTCCTAGGTACCAGGTCTCTGCCATACCCCTTCCAGCACCATTGGCCTCAGTTTCTTGATTAGCCAGGCTTATTTTCACACCTGTATGCAAAAACATCACTGGCCTTTGATTATAGATGCTCCTAAGTAGCATCAGACAGGCATTAGAAAGCAGGTGGGCTTTCTCCATGCCTGAGCTGGGCTTTGCCGGGTCTGGTTTGCCCTATCACCATCTTGCTGGCAGTATACCCCCAATGTGGGTCCTCTCTCCTCCCAGCTCCCTGGGCTGAAGGACTAAGAGATGGTGGCAATGTCCCCATCCGTTGGCACTGGCAGTTGTGGGAAATGCCAGCAGTCACATGCTGGCTGGAGACTGCCAAGGGGACAAGGACACTCCTATGGACGGTACACACAGGGCTAGCACCTGGGAGCTTTGGATCTGGGTGAGTTTCTCAAGGCAGTCCCTTTTCTTCGTGTCCTCCAAGCAATGGGGACAACTTGCCCCAATTCCCATAGCACTGCTGTTGCTCTGCAGGTTAAACTGCAAATCCTTTAGGCAAAAGCACGGATGGCACAGGCTGGGGCAGAGTCCAGGTAAAGGGTCCTTGCTTGGCAAGAGGTGGTCCTACCCTGTGACACCCCTGAATCTTGCAGAAAAGGACAGTGACTGGTCTTTCTCAGGCTGCAGGAGGTTCAGCATGCAGAGCCAAGGCTGGAAACAGGGCTGGGAAGTGCTCTGAGAGGGGTCTGAAACCATAGTTTAGGGGATGCTGGAGGAGGGACTTGCAAGACAAGACAACCAGGCCAGTTCTGGACCCCTCCGCAAGGGACATGGCACAGGTCTCGGGGACTGTGGCAAGGGGCAGAGGCATGAACTGAGAATAGGGTGCTATAAAGACATTTTCAAGGCAAGGAATCATTGCAAGGAAGAAATGATTCATGATACACTCTCCAGACACCCATACCTTCCCCCTCACACCCTTTCTGGTGTTATCCGGATCACTGGCACCAGGACAGCCAGACTGAACAGTCTCGCTCAGCTTCTGCCACTATCCACCCGCTGCTTCTCTCCCAGCTCCACCTGACTGACAAGCTAGGTACAGCTGTACAGAAGGTGACCTGCTGCAAAAGCGCAATGATTTCTCGATCAGTGCTGGTGCTCCACCACTGTACCATCTGCTGCACGTAGCTACCTCAAATAAGAGCTACTGACACCAAATACACCCCGAGCCTTTTTATCCAAGCCCTTCTCCCAGCCTCGCTCTTCTTGATCTCGTCCTGCACCACAAATCGAATGAATCAATCAAACCATTGCAATTCATCTTTTTTTTCCTCCCAGCTTCCTAGCAAGAAAATATTTGTCCATCTGTGGCATTCAGAGATTTCTGTAGCATCGCCTGTCAATGATGAGTCAACGGCATCTGATTTTGAAGAACGTTAGACAAATATCCATCAGTACTGCTTGAGTTTGGAGCTGGATGGGTACCTCTGCAGGAGCCACTTGCTCAGTGCCACACAACTGTACAGCAAGGCACGAAGGGGCTTTTACCTGCCTGCAGCTAGATGTTGGCTGAATAAGATGAGGTGCACCAGAGGAGCTCACCTGTGGAGATGCCTCCAAAGCCAAATATGCTATAGCATAGCTCTGCTGGAGATTTATCCCAGCTCTGAGCCAGGCAGTTCAGAGCTGCCTTGCTCCTAACACCATGGTGTGTACGCTGGCTCTTCTGCTCACGGCTGCACACGGTGGTCACGCCATGTACCCTGCACCTGCCTTTGCACATTCTACAGCTTGCTATTATTTTCTCCTCAGTTAAGGAGCTTTAGTCACAGGTAAAAATACCACGGGTAAGTTCACATGCACCTTAAAGCTCATCAGCATGGGCACCTGCCCTTCCCCGTGCATCACACACAAGTGGGCCAGAGCAGGCACTGCCGCAGAGCTAGCTGTAGGTGGGTGCCAGGAGAAGACTTGCACCGACACCAGAAGTCACCAGCCCAGGCTGGGAGGGCGAGGGCCACGGCAGGTTCAGCCATGGCTGCCGGTCCCTGGATGCACACAGAGCCCAGAGCAGTCGGTGCTGGACGATGCCCAGCAAAGCCCTGCTATGGCAGGCAAGCTGCATCAAGGAGGGTCCACACAAATGCTAGGATGGCTCCTCATGCCTCCACACAGTACAGATGGGGGGTGGGGGGTGGGGTGTGTCTGTTTATTAAATGTAAGTGCCCTGATTCATGCCACCAGCCTCCCCAGCCCACAGACAACACCCTGGAAAAGCATTCGTTAGAGAATTAAACGAGTGCAGGCCTGGGACGAGCTGTCCTGTTGGCAGCCAGTGCCAGGATGCAAGCATCCCTCCATGCCACTGACCTGCGCAACGAAGTGACGACCTCCCAAGCACAAGCTGAGCCTCCGGGGGCCGAGCAGACCTGTCCACAGCGCTCCCTTCTCCCTCCAGCTGGCACTTCCCGGCTCTGGATGAGGGCGCCTGGTTAGATGGTCCCGCTGGCTCTTTGCTCCATGGTGGGCACGCTATCAGCTGGGCACGGGGCGATGACTGCAGGACTCCAGTGCCCGTCGAGCAGTCTCTTGTGCCCCGCTCCTTCCTTCGGGGCAACTATGCCCTCACTAGAGAGCTAATCCCCCTCTCAGCTTGCTTTCTTCCGGCTCCGATGCTGCCCAGCAAACCCGCCTGTGGCCAATCCGGGGGGACGCCCCGCGTGGGGGACCCCCTTGCCTCCTGCAGGTGCAGGTAGTGCCCCACGGTGCTCCCAGCGTGGATGTGGGTCAGCAGCCGCTTATGGTTTCAGGTCGGCAGAGACCGGCGGATGCTGAGCGGGCAGAAAGCACTTCTCCACTTTTAAGAGGCTTTTCCAGCCAATGGGGAGGAGGTGGCTGCCTGCCGCAGCCCGAATCCCCCGGTAATCCCGCTGCCCAGGATCTCCTTGCCTTTCCCCCAGCAGAGTCGGGCAGGCTGGCTGGGGGCAGATTTGGAAGGGCCGAGGCAGGAGGGTGGGGGGGGTGCTGGTGATGGACCAGCCAGGAGGGAGGGTGCCGGGGAGGGGGGCAGCAGAGGATGAGGGCACAGGCCCATGCTTCAGTAAGGGGCACAGTGGGGGAAGGGGTTGCTTTCGAAGCCCCCCCATCGCTTCCTCAGCCACCAGCCAGAAGGATGGAGAAGCGCTGGCGTGGCTCTGCAGGGCATGTGCCCAGCAAAGAGCAAAGACAAGGTGGACCGGCCGAGGAATCACTGCTGTCCATGGCTCGAAGGGTGGGATCCAGCCCGCCCCTGGCAGCTCACTGACCACCCCCCACCAAAACGAAACCCCTCAGCAGCTGCCAGCCAGAAGGGTGTCTGGTGGGCACCAGGGACGTGCCAGTCTCTGGCCACACATGGGGGGGACCTGTTTTACTTCCAGGGAGGGGACCAGGGCTTGCCCTAGGTGGGATTTTGGGGGTGGGGGTGGGGGGGAAGGCCCAGGCTGTAAATCCCCAAAGCCCCTCAGCCCCCACTGCTGTGCCTTTGCAGCGCTCGCAGACAGGGTTTAATTTCTATTAATAAGGCTAATCGGCTAAAGCCCTGGCCGTTGCTCATACTCCCTCCCTCGCCACCTCTCCCTTTGGCCCCCGATGGTGGGGCCAGGCTGGTGGGGCACCCACAGACCCCCACAGGTCTCTGGGGGAGCATTTCCCCCACACACCGATCTGTCTCCGGGGCACCCAGGGGGCTCACAGCCTGGGCGAGAGTAAGATGGCTGCCAGGCCTTGTGCTCCCAGGCAAGGCCTGCTCGCACATGGCAGCTGGGAAGTGGGGATTTGCTGCCCTCCAGTGGCAGGACAGCTGGGGGGGCCGGAGGGGTGGCTGGCGGTGGGTCATACAGCCCTCCTGGTGCCCTCCATGTCTGCCTTGGCCCCCTGGGCTGGCGGTTGCCCTAGCCGGAGCCACGGCACTGCGGCGTTCAACGTCTGGACCATGGGCAGCCGTTACGGCCCTAGGGCTGGCGGGGACCCCACGTCCTCCTCCCCCTGCGTCCTCTGACTGAGGTGATGTCCCGGCCACTGGGACGGCTACAGAAGCGGCAGTCTCCATTTTATTTAAAAAAAAAACAAATCTTTTCTGCAGGACAATAGGTGAAGGAGCAGGGCAGCAGCGCTGGGCACTGTCACCTGCCCCCCCCCTTTCCCCAGGGCTGCCCAGCAAGGGAAGGGGCTGCGCCGGGGGTGAGAAGGGGCAGATTCTGCTACAAACGGACACAGTTGCCAAAGGGGCCGAGAGCAGAGAGCTGCACGCTGCAGACCCCGTCAGCCGGACCACGTCGCTGGAAGCCTTCTTGTGGCCTCCTCCCTTTGGCGTTCATTCTTCTAGAAGCAAAGGGACTGTTCGCCGAGTGTCCTTCTCTGCCCACAGCAAGGCTAGCAAAGTTTCGCCTTCCTCATCCTGCTAGCACTGCCCCATGCTGCAGATGATCTTACCCATCCGTCCCTCCACCTCCCAGACCAGCAGCATCCCCTCTCCCAGGCCACCAGCACCAGTAACACCAGACTTCTCCCACTCAAGTACAGTAACATCATATGGGGAGGGGAACGGGGGGCAATCCAAAAAGAGCAGCAGGGATCTGCTGCTGGCTAAAGCATGCCAGACAGCCAGGCGAGATGGGTCCCCATGACCCGGAGGGAAGGGAGGGGAAAAAAGAGGTTACTCCATGAGCGGTAGCACTAGGTTGCTGCCCAGCTGGGGGTCGCAGCCCATCACTTGTATGCCTCCCCCTTCCCTGCTGAAATTCTCTGCTGTCCACAGCCCCGCTTCATCGGATGATGGGTGCCGAGCGGTCGTTGGTGACCGTGGGACGCAGCTTGACTGTGGCAAAGGGGTTGGTACCTCTGGAAGGGGAAAGGAAACAGGCAACCATCAGTAAATCTGCAAAGACCATGCAGGGGTCCCGCTGACCGAGCAAAGGCTATTTAGTCCTGCCAGACAGCCACCTCCATGCCAAGGAGGAGAGTGTGGTAAAGCTGGCTGCTGAGTATGTTTTCTCCCTCCTTAACACACCCTGCTGCAGGTTTCCATGTGCTTCCCCTTGGGTTCTCCTCAGGGCTTCTCACCCTCCCTCTTCCATAGGATGAAGAAAGGACACTAGCATAAGGCTGGCTGTTACAGTAGCACTCTACACTTATGGCCCCTGACCCTCCAAGCAAGGAGTCAGGGGGCAGAAAGAGGCCACAGCACCATGCCAGAAACATGGAGACACCAACCCAGCTGCCGGGGGAAGGAAAGCAGGGATTTATGGCAAGTCTCATCTTCACAGTCCTGACTCATCAAAGTTAAAAGCCACGTCCCTTACACCTCAGCCCTTTCCAAGCAGGCAGAGCTGCACGAATCATATAGCTCCACACTCAGGTTGCAAGCTGCTATTGTGGCTCTTCCAGGATGGATCAGAAGGAGCACGCAGGTCTGGCCACCTGCTCAGGGTGCTCAGGTCCTACCTCGTATTACCAGAGGTAGGAGAGAGCCTTCCCAGTCAGCCAGAATGGTCCACCTCTGTGGGCCCACCTATCCTGGAAGGTGGGTTGTGCATTGCTTTCCTCCAAACACTTCCCTGTTCCTCCCACATTTGATAATCCAAAAGATTAAATAATAATAGTATTGTAATAATGTCACCCTGTCTAATGATTCCAGAGCACAGCTCCACGCTTCACTCACCGTGGGAAGAGTTCAGGGCGCTGGTCAAATACTCCTGATTTCTGCAGTGAAAAGAAAGGCAGCAGTGAGCGATCCAGGGTGGGGAAGGAAATGATGAGACAAAAGTGGTGCAGGAAACACCGCGCACACAGAGGAAGATTTCACAAAATACTTCGGTGAGTTAGGAGCCCAAGTCCTATTAACAGGGCTCTGACTCCTTATTCATTCAAACTTTGCATAACCCCACAAAGTCACCGCTACAGATAACACCCTGATTTCTCTGGTGGGGGTTGTCCCTACACCACAGCTTCCCCATTCCCCTAGGACAACTCCCTTTGTCTTGGGGAGGAAAGGAGATGCCTCAGATCCCCAAAGTGTCATGTCTGAAGAGCACAGCAAACAGTGACAGTCTGAGCTACATTTCACCCTGCCAGCACAGCCAGAGATGCCCCCCTCACATCGCCCACACACCCTGGCAAAGAGTGTATCATCAGTGCCTTCACATGCTTCCTGCATCCATGGGGAACTCAAGAGCTGTAGTGCTGCACCCTACCCTACACCACATACTGCTTAAATGTGGACCAACCTGATGGAGAAAGATGGACCTAGGCCTTGTGGCCCTTATTCTTGGCCAATAGATAATGAAGGATCAGTGACAACTGGCCTGCTAAAGTACACTGGTTTCTGTATCTGGTGGCAGACAAGAAAGCCATGTGTGGCTATCTGTGTTCCAGCTGGGAACGCGCCCATTTGCTGCTGGCTCAACTGGAGGATGTCTTGGGCAGAAGTTTAGAGCAAGGCTGAGTCTTTCCAAACTTCTAATGAGGCTCAATTTCTCTGCCATGGTACTTTAAATGTTCCACATGCTTCATTGCTCAATCCCAGGTCTATCCCTACACCTTAGACCCAGGACCGGATGGAAACCAGTGACCCAGAGGGGGGGATAGGCTGCAGAGCCTGTTCCCCTCTGTGGTGTGCAGCCTGAGGCTCCCTGAAACCACAGAGCAGGACATGAAGGGAAAAAAGAGTAATTAAATGTTACATTTTTGAGTCCTTTGAGCCATCCGGTTGCTTGCAACCACGCACTGGCCTGGAACCAGTGACCAGAGATGAGGTTTCCCAGCCTCCTATGAGACTGAGCAAGTAAACGCCCCACAGGCAGCACCGTCCTTCCCTCTCCCAGGTTCCTCATCTTTAACTGTTCTCAACTTTAACTTTGACTGTCCTCACCAGTCAATTCCCCACAGCTGGAAGCAGTGATAAGTGGAGCCATAAGCCGTAGGTTGGACACAACTTTTTCCAAGGCTCTCCAAAATGGCTGTGCTCTCAGCCTTTGCCCCTAGCTTTTCCCGTACCCCAGCTGTGACTTTAACCCAACCCTTGCTTGAATTTAGAAGAGGAGCCCTATGAAACTCCTCTCCATTCTCTGAAGGGAGAAGGAGGATGGCATCTCTGTTAGCTGGTCACCCACTCCCAGCCCAGCCTGATCACTCCATGGTCCTACTATTAGCAGAAAGAGGTGCTGCCCTGGAGCCACCAGAAATCAGGCTGGGAGGTCATGGAGAAAAGGATTGAACTGAAGCGTCCCTGGTGAGCAAAAAGAGAGAGAAATGAGGAGGGCAGGGGCAGAAAAGCAGTCCCTTGGGGGAGCAAAGCCAGGCACTGAGGATCTGTACACACAAGGCTGACTGGCAGGGGCCACTAGGACATGGTGGCATGTGAACAGATTGGGTGAGAAAGGCCAGTGCTAAGCAGACCCCTTAGCTGAGGAAGGGAGGAGGTCATACACCAACATCTGGAAGGTGGTTTTCTTTCTAAACAGGCCAATGCAGAAAAGGTGTGCCTTGGAGGATGAAAGTCAGATGTGGCCCACTCCACACACACCAGTCACTCCTCCTGCACTCACCTTGGAGCCAGAACTGACCGGGGTGGCCACCCCACTCTGGTGACTGCTGGCACCCACCGAGAGGGGAGGTGGGTTCGGCAAGCTGGGCTGGGCAGCGGCAGGCCAGTAATTGCTAAAGGAAGGAGTGCTGGGACGGTCCAGGATGTCATCCATACTGTGACTGCTTCGCAGTGGGAAGGACCTGAACAAGAGAAGACGACAGTGGGGTGAGAGTCAAAGAGCAAGGAACAGGGAGCAGCACAGGTGCTAGCCACAACATGTATCTATGGGATGTCTCTGGAGAAAATACACATAGCTTGGACCATCCCAGTCACAAGCGCCTTTGAGAAGATATTGCACGTGTTAGGGGAGCCATCTAGGGTAAGCCTGTGAGATCTCAGGGCACGGCAAGGCTCTCAGCGGATGCTCCAGCATGGGAGCACTGCAGCTTTTCACGGGGCACACCCCAAACAGGTATCCCACTGGTGTTAGCGACCTACCAGGAGCCACTCCAGCTCCTGCCTGGCCAATTGCTCTCCTGTTACCTGGTGACTGGCTCCTCCATCTCCCTCGCATCCTCCAGAGGCTTGACATAAGCTTCAGGGAACCAGCCACATCTAGGGCACAGGAACAGAGATGAATGAGGTCCAGGCAACCATGGTTTGTGGTTCTTCAGATCCAGCTGCCCAGCACTCCTGATCTATACCCATTCCACGCATCAACCAAGCCGCTGCTGCCGCTACCATGTGTGACAGGATTTCTGCACATCTTTCACCCCTAGGTGGGGCACGAGGTTATTGCGAGACAGTTCTTGAGCTTGGAGCAGGACTCGGTTATCTCAGAGGCTGTGCAAAATGCCTGCTATCAGGAGCAACGCTGGTGCAACCCAGGAAGAGACGCTCTGACTGAGCATGGTCACCAAGGCTGGCACACAAGGAAGCTGTGGAAATCCCTTCTTTTCAGGGCAAAGCAGCTCCACCCCAGAAACCCCCCAAAAAGAAAGGCACTGCTTTTGCTCATCTGACATCTGAGTGTGAGCTTCCCTACAGAGCACGGTGCAGGGATGCCGTGTGGAACAGGGCAGGCTTTGCACACAGGTGTTGGCCAGCAGCACCACAGGGAGTAATTCAGTAAGCGCTGGGTGCAGCAGTTTCCATGCCCTGTCTGTGCTGGAGGGTGCGGCAGCAGTTGCGTTGTGAGCTGAGAAATGCCAGGCTTCTCAGGTAACTCCAGCAGTTCACGGCCCTGAGCTGGGTCCCATGACAGGAGTCACTCAGTCACGCAAGCCAGGAGAGGGTCACTGCATCCCTGGCTCTTCTACCCAAAGCCCCTGGAGCTTTCTCAGGCAGCTTACCCACGCTCACCCTGCCCCACCGCATCTCCTCGGCTTGGAGAGCCCCCGTGCTAGACACAACCCATGACTGAGGACATGGTGATGTCCCACCCAGATGGTGGGTGAGACACAGTGCCCAGGCCACACCAGGGGGGGGAAGGGGGAGATAATTTCAGGCTTGAGCCTGCCAGCTCCAGACCCGACAAGACTGCATCAGCCTGCCAGGCCGATTTACAGCACAAAGTCACGTACGTGGATGAGCCCTGCAGCTTGCCATACAGCCAGCCGTTCTGTGCGTCCGGCATCAGCACCGTGATGACATCCCCAGGGTCAAACCGTAGCAGGGTCCGGTTGGCACCCGTTGCGTGGGGCACGATAGCCTGCACTCTCACCGTGCCGCTCCTCCTCCTGCCTTCGCTGCCGCTGCTGGCCTCACCAAAGGAACCCGAACGGGAGGTACGGCCAGTAGGGAGCAAACCTGCAGGGAGGCATCAAAGGGGTCTGGCTGGAGTCCAGCAGCCTGCTGCAAGACCCACGCTGCCTTGAAGGGACCAGCACTTCCCCAGCCAAGTAATTATCCTAGAGGAGTAGATGGCCGTTCTCTGCAAGCAGAGAGCAGGGCATAGCATGGGAAAGGGTAAAACATTCATCTTGCAGGAGAAAATCAACTCAAGCTGAAACCACTTGCTTTGCACTATGTCCTCTTTGGCCAGATGTCTAGGGCACAAGCACTGCCTGCTAAATGACTGGCTGATGTCCCTCTTCCCAACCCTGCTAGAGCAACTGAGAATTTGGGTCATTCTCTTCCACTGCCCTTTTTTTTTTTTTTTTAAACACTTAAAGCTGAAATTTGTCAGGAAGGAAAAGCAGGTGAGACATGAGGTAACTGGCTGGGTTTTGTAGGGCAGGGTAATATTTAATCTGGTAGCGCAAGGGAAGGTGCATTACCAAAATGGGAACTCCAGTAAGAACCAGCCCTCATGGTTCAAGGAGTCTTGAAAATTGCACACCTGTGTGTTCCCCCCCGCCACAGCCAGCCAGGAAACCTGGCCTTGTCCTGGATGGACTGTGCTCTGAAGGTTGTGCTTACGCCCTACTTCATTCAGCCTTGCCCTCCCCAGCTCCCATATGCACTGTCCTCTCATCACGCCCAGGAATGTGGCTGAGGACCGGTGGTCTGATAGAGTGGTGGTCCCCCCCCAAACCCAACCCTGTTCCCAGAGAGGCCAAACCGCTGTGTCTCCCCACAGCATTGCTCCCGGACATGGGTCGTACTGGCTGATGGTGTCCTCCGCAGCGGCTGCCTGGGGGGCTCTGGTTGAGGAGACAGTCTCATTTCTGGAGGTTCTGGAGAGAAGGCACTGGATCTACTCCCAGTCATGGGAGAATTAAAGTCCCCAAGGGGTCTCTGGGGCTGTTGGAAGGAAAGGAGGCTGAATCCACACAGGCTGCGTCAAGCGGGAGATGGTCTGAGAGATACCCAGTCCCTCTCAGAAAGCCAAACCCAGCACATTCCCCCATTGCAGCCCACACACACGCTTCCCTTCATCTTGGCCAGGAAAGGCCATGGAAGCTGGACAAGGCAGCAAGTACCACAGTCGGCTAAGGACTGGCCTTGCCCTGCAGCCTGAAAGGCGCAGCTGCAGCCTCGCCACCACCAAGGCAGAGGCTGTCTGTGGGCTCCTCACCATCTCGAGGTGGGTGGGGGTGAGCCGGCCTGATGGATACCCCTGGCCATGGGAGGCCACGAGAAGCCCCTGAGAGTGGCTGTTTGAGGGGTTGCGGCTGGCCTCCAGCTGCTCCTTCCACTGCGGTGCCTTGGTCTGGATCACGCCCCGGGCCTGAGGAGGGAGAGAAGAAGAGGGGGTGACTGACAGGGCAGAACAGCTACAGAGGGAGCCGAGGGCTGCCACGTGCATTAGATTAGGGACCAGGTCCTCCCACAATTATGTTTGTGGGAATGGCTAAACAGAGCCCCGCAGAAGTGAATTTCTAGGATGGCACCCTCCAGCAGAGACCCCGTGGTCCAAATGACCCTGCCATAAACACCTACATCGCCCTTCCCTCTCCCATTGCTCACACACCCAACTAACCCCATGTCAGCACCATCCTCACCCCTGGCCATGCTCTCTCAGCCTAGTACAGTCAGCCTGGACCCCACAGCAAGAAATGAAATAGAGTTTCCTGCCCAGTCCATGCACAGACGCTGCCTTCACCCAAGGGGTGCCTCAGCCCTGGCTCCCTCCTGCCTGCATGCTGCCCCTCCAGCCATGCTGCCTGCTCCCCCAGCTCCACTCCCTGGCATGCCAGGGCCGTACCCTGCTGTAAAACTGGAGGAGAGTGTTGTAGAGCATCTGGTGCTTTTCAGCCAGGAAGCGGTAGCGGCGTTTCTCCTCCAGCTCAGCCCCCCTCTGGCTCTCAGAGACAAACGCCTGCATCTCCAAGCGCAGTCGCATCACATTCTCCTGGGCCACAGGGGAAAGAGGGAGGAAGGGATCAGTGTAAATCCAGCAGAGCGGGCTCACACACAGCAGGGGAAGGGGTGAAACAGGTCATCACCAGCTTCCCAGTCCACTCGCAGTGCTGGAGCAGCACAAAGGAGCTAGAGCAGAGTGCCAGGGACCAAGTCCTTGCTCACTGAGGCTTGCTAAAGGAGGCAAGGGCTTGGCAGGAGTGAGCACCACAGGTCAACAGCACCCTGTAGAAAAGGAGTTTCCTCCTTTCCAGATAAGTCTGCTGCCTTTTGAACACTGGGGACAATCCCCTGGCTTTTAAGAAAGGACAAGGTTGCTCAAAAATCAGTCCTGGCTCCAGATAAATCATCCAGTTCTTTTTCCAACTCTTCCTGCAATCCCTGCTCACCTTCATCTCCCGGACATTTTTATCACGGGCCCTCTCCATTCTCCACAGCTCTGCCATGCACTTATCCAGGTTGGTGGCTCTGCGCTGGTACTCCAGCTCATACTGCTTCTGGCTTTCCTGCCAGGGAGAAACCAGGCTGGGTGAGTCACCGGAGACCCAGCCACACTGTGATGCAGCAGGGGTCCTGCTCTGATGGGTGGTTAGGCATCTGAGTCCCCCTGAAATCAGGCTTCACCTAGACCTCTTATAAAAAGTCTTTCTTTACCTTCCTCTTCATTTTGAAGGGCCCCAGAGCGCTAATGAGCCTCAGGATCTCAGGAGCAAAGAAACCTGGGGCCCAGCTCCCCCGGCACTGGGAGCAAGCCCCCAGGCCTCTGTTTCCCTCCATGACACTACCCACTAGCATGGCCAAGCTGGGCCACAATGGCACAGGACCCACACCCATGCAAAGGCTGTGGTTCGGGGAAGCTGGGAACTCTGCTTTTGGGATGCCAAGTGTCTGAGCCCCATTGAAGCATTCAGCAAGTCCCACTGCACAAAGGAGAAGAGTTGCCTGCCCTCTTTAGCCCTCCATCATCAGCAAAACTAGGTGGGGTTTGGTCTATCATGAGAGAAGAAGATAAGGCCCCCAAACTCCTGCTGAGGAAAGTCAAGGAAACACCTCAAGTGCTCCAGTGAAAGCCCTTGGGTAGAGGGGAGAGGGAAACAAGGAGGGTTGAGGAGAGGGAGTTCATCACTCACACTGATGAACTGCACGTCCATTTTGGTGTTCTTCTCCATGTGCTGCAGCAGGTCCACGTGGAAGGTCTGAGCCTGGAAGAGGCGAAGGAGCCATCACCCTCATCCCTTCACCATATGGGGTGAAGGGGTGGCTCGCAAAACCCACAGAGCTAGCAACTCCTTTGCCACCTGGACCCCGTACAGAAGCCAGAAATGGGCACATTAGGGCTACCATGGAGCAGCCCTGAAGCCTGGGGGTCAGCACTCAGCACCCACCCGACCGTTAACCCCCAAGCTTCAGCACGAGCACAAACAGCAGTGTCTGGAAGAGTTAGCATCCCCTCCACTCCTGTCCCACCACTGCCACCCAGGGAAAGAGAGGACAGCCTCGCCACGTCTTCAGAGCCGGGCATTGCTCAGTCTACTGCGCACCTGCCACCACACCTGCGGAGAGGTGGTGACCGTCCACCAACGGCACCAAACATCGAACAAGAGCCAGGCTCTGGGCATGCTAGCTCTGTAACACGCCTCTGTCACACGCAGCAGGGATAGCAGGGAGGCAGGCACCTGCCAGCAGGCATGTCAGAGGGCGGGAGATGGGGCAAATCAGGAAAATGCCAGCATGCTGTGGTTAAGGAAGTCCCTTTTTTCCCCACCTGCACCAGTCCCTGGGAAAACCACTCACCATGACTTCCAAATCAGAGCTCAGGAGTCTTTGCGTGTCAGACATCTGCATCAGAATTTCACCTTCAGGGAAAGAGACAGGAGACGGTGGAAAAATCCCATGGCCGTTTCCTTGTGCACCCAAGGAGACAGACCAATAGCGTGCAACTGAGGCTGATGATATATGGGTGTGAAAGTCCAATAGATACTGCAATGCACTGCTCTCTGCACCCTGAGAGAGGCTGGTAGCCTTCCTCCCCAGGGCTCAGCTCCACCACCACTCCCCAGGCACTGCCAGTGTGGGGTTGCTCCAGCCCATGAACCTGCCAGACCAGCGCTCTGCTACAGCCTGTGTTGCCAGCAGGCAGCCACGGCTCTGCCATGGGCTCTGGGTGCTGGGTTTCCGCTCTGCCGCAGCCCCTACGAGCCCCGTTTCCACCCCCAGTGGCACCCCAGCTGTGGTGCACGGTTCTGGCTGTCCTACAGGAAAGAAGCTACAGCACCCACTGCTGATGCTGTGTGCGGTCCCGCTTCACCGGTGTTGGCATTATGAAACCATGGAGGGAAGAGACTGATGACAGGGAGCGGAAGAGTGAGCTGGGTGGTGCAGATGATGGTAGGAGTCTGCAGAAGGGACACATCTGCTGGAAGTTTTTTACTAAAATGTTAAGTATCAGAGCAGTTCCCCGAACATATTTTCAGCAGCTGTCATTAGGCTGCAGAATTATTTGTGCTGCTGAGTGTAAGCCCCTCAGCTCTGAGCTGCCGTTTCAGCTGGGTGTAGGCTCAGGAGGACAACACCCCATCAGCTGTTGTCAGACCATGCTCTCCGGCTTTTCCCTCACACCTGCAAGGAGGAGCAAAATAGTTCCTCCAAGATGAAAACTTCAGCTCTCAGGGCAGGATGCCTCAGCAAGGACTGGTTTCCATGAGAGGTCTATCGCCGGAGGTCCGTTCCAGGAGCTGGGCTCAGTCATTGATCTCAGAGAGATACAGGGAGAGTGCTGGGGCCTTGGGGGCTATTTAAGGATACACAATAAATTTGACTCTTACTGCCTGGACAGGGCCTGGCGCTGTGAGACACCATTTGGAGGAGCTGTCTTCCTTCCCCCAATACCTGGAAAGGGACTAGCTAAGGGAGAAGGCCAAAAAAATGTAACTGTGGCTCATCACAAGACAGAGGATGGCGAGCGGGAGAGCCTTACCCAGCACGTGTGAGGTGGAGCTCTGCAGCGCTTGCTCCCCAATCTTCTCAATTGCCTTAAAATACACTTCAGCCGCTTTGGATAATGCTGCGAGGAGAGGAGAGGGGAGGGGAGGTAAGGATCTGGCCTGCCTTCCCACCATCACCAGCCCCAGCAAGCAGCACACAGGACAGTCACCCCCTGGTACCTCGCCTATAGGCAAGGGCACCCCGTCTCTTCCCATCTGTGCCTAATAACAGCAGTAGGTCCTGGAGCAGGAGAAAAGTGAGTAAGAGCAGCTGAGGACATGCCATGGAGGGGACCATCAGCCTTGCCCTGGGTGACAGCAGTCCCTTCTGACGCATAGTGGACACCCAGGATGGACGCAGCAGCATGGAGCCTGGGCTATGCGGGACCCCACTCACCGTGGAAAGCACGCAGGTAGTTGTTCCCCAGGTACACCAGTTTCTCCAGCGCGGGGTTGAACTGCTCCAGAATACTCTGTGGCCAGGCAGAAGCATGTTAACGCCAGTCTTCCCCACGCCCCAGAGACCTCAGCAGGTCGATGCCTTCCTGCTGCGGTTCGGCTGGGTTCAGCAGGGACCCAGAGAGCTCCCCCAACTACGATGCTGGACGGCTGTGGTGACGTACAGCCGTGCACAAAGTCAGCTCCCTGCATTGGAGGTAGCTGGGACCTTTGGCTGCCCTGAGACCTCTCCAGCCAGCCAGGAGAGGAGCAATGCCAGAGGGCAAGGTAGCTCGCTGGAGAGCCAAGCGGTCACCTGAAGATGGCTTTCTCCCAAGGCCCCACACCCGCTGCAGGCAGGGGATTAACTGCAAGGGGATCTGAGCAGCCTTTCCCCTCACCCCTGAGCCTGTTGGGGTGAGGGCCACCACTTATTATCCAGGCATGAACACGACTTTTTCCTGGCCAGGATTTGGTGCACTGCCAGAGTCAGCAGCTTCCTAAGAGAAGGGATGGACTGCTTCAGACCAGCCTCTCCGCTCTTACCCACTGTATGTATCGAAGGTGTTTAATGCCTACAGCTGAAAAGACCAGAGGCTGGAATAAGCAACTCCCCCTTCTCCCATCCCTCACCACCTTGGTGCAGCACCGATGTGCGCAGGGAAGCATTCATGAGATCAGGCTGCTCTTTCCAGCAAAGGGGAAAACAGCTGACTGAGCTCCAGCTTCCTACCAGCAACTAAGGCATGTCATCCTTCATAAACATGCTCCGTGTCCAAACCACCCTGGTTGCCCAGTTCCTTCCCGGATCTGCCTTAAGACCCACACCACCCTCCCTTCCTGCCAGCCGTCTACTCTCAAACACAGCCCAGAGCCCACAGGAGCTGCTGCAGTTCAGCCCGGGGACGGATCCAGCCCTCGGCTGTCCACCCTTCAAAGGAGCCTTTGGCAGAAAACAGCTTTTCTCCTCCCACCCGCACGTCTCCCTCCCCTAGGCAGACAGGAGCAGCCTCTGGTGTCGGCACTCACCTTATAGATGGAGATGGTGGATCTGTAGGACAGGTCCATCTCCAGAGCCTTTTCCCTCTCCCACTGAGAAGCAAGGAGCAAAGGAGAGCACAAGGTGCTATACTGGCCCAGAGGACTCTGCTTCTGCACAGCCAGCTGGATGGAAAGAGCCCGTCACTGGTAAGGTAGGACGGCAGGAAGACACAGACGTGGTACAAAGGGAATGGAGCACTGCTGGAGTTTAATAATTCACCAGACAAGAGGCTGGAACCTGATCTCTGGAAGTAACCGGACTCTGGGGAGAGAGGAATCCTGCGACAGCCAGCAAGTGCATGTGACCGCCTCCTTGAATTATTGATTGCCAGCTCAGTACCCAGCTCTCCCTGCCCTGACACCTGTGGAGCCAGCCACCTGCCAGAGTAACCGCCTTATGGCTCGCTGCCTCCATCACTGCCACCGCTCGGAGGTGGCTCGCTCAGCCTCACTGTGCTAGCAGAGCATCTTCAGGTCCCTCGCACACAGCTTACGATCGCAGGCAGCGAATAGCAGGGGCTGGGGGGAAACATAAGGAAAGCTCAAAATAGGTTTCACCTCTTCCCTTCCCACTCTTCCCTCACCCCAGGCCTCAGCCCTCTGGCTCTTAGCATCCCTCCCACTCCCGGTCTCAATGAGACTCCCTAAGAGCAGGCATGAGCTTTGTGCCTGAACCCTCCTGCTCTCCCTGTCTGCATGCAAGCAGCCCGAGCACAGATCACTCTGGGAAGTCCCTGCAGATGGTGCAGGCTTATAGAGGGGGGGATTGCAAGCCAGGGGCAAAAAGCAGAAAGGAGCTCACGTTCTCTCCATCCCAAGATGTGGGGTTTTGTTTTTCCACAGGAAGGTAAGCCCCTCCAGTATGTAGGAAAAAGAAAACCTTTACTCCACATTAAAAGACCCTTAATTCCACAATGTCATTTGTGAAAGTGAAGATCAGAAGGCGGATAATCAGTTTTTAGCCCTATTCACGACTCGGCACCCACACTGCTGCCAGCGGTGTCCCTTAGGAATCAGTGGGCACCAGGTCCAGCAAGCTTGCAGCAGTTACCTTGTCCAGGAACCACCTGGGGATACCGAAGTTAAAGCCCCGTCTCCAGTCATTTATATCCCAAGCGTTTTCAGTGTTCCTCTTTTTAGGCCAGACCAGCTCCAAGAGGATTCTCACACGGGAGCTGGTCCAAAGCCTCTCCACTGTCTGCAACTGATAAGCCCGGCATGCAGTGTTGTTCTTCATGGGACAGCCAGCCACTCACACCACGCACATGCTCCCCTGGCTGGCTGTAGGGACAGGCCATTTACCCCTTCAGCCCATACAAAGGGTATAACCCTGTGTCTCAAGGAGCCCACTTCATGATTTTCTACCTGGAAGAAATTCAGAGGCTGCAAGTTCAGAACCCCTCTGAGACTTTGTAGGATGGAGAGAGAGACAAGACAACCATGGACTGCATGACAGTGGAACCAAATGCAAACCTCTTTATTTCAGGTCATGTTAGTTTTGCACAGAAGCACTGCTCACAACAGCAGTCCATCCAGTCAAAAGCAAATGATTAAGAATTCAGTTTTTCAGGTTACTCCTCAAAACGCCTCCAAAGATACATAAATTATTTATAAATATGAAAATTTACTGCAGAAACATTGCAGAGTGTAGCATTCACACTGGAATTTCCACCAGTAAAAAAAGTAAATCCAAACTGTCACGGGGTCAGCTTCTTTAGTGGGAACTGATCTCAGAGCACTTCAATTCCACGTTAAGAATAAAGAGAAACGATCTCTCTGCCAAACCAAGGCTATTGTCCCTCATCTTGAGCTTGCTACAAGTAAAGACAGGCTTTCACATCTCAGCTCTTCAGCAAAGAGTAGCACAGCAAGTCAGGTGGCACAAAACAGTCTCGGGGTGGGGGGGGATGGTCTGCTCCCACCCTGGGTGCAGCCAGTACATGTGTTGCCAGCCCATCTCGGAGGGGAAAGGGGAAGGTGCTACAGAAGACAACCGGCTCAGGAAAGGTTTCCCCTGCTCCCAAGGCCAGTTGCAACATTCTGCATCATATCTACTGCAGAAAGATGCAGCGTTTCTGCTCCCCTTCAAACCAGGCGTGTTGAGGGAAGAATAATCCCTTTTCCCCATACTATACACTCCAAAACACCTTGGCCCCAGTGGGCCAAGTAATCCCTGACGCTTTACCTGGCCTTGGCCCATTCTGTGATGTGGGAAGGTGCACGGTGCTTTGTCAGTGGAGGTGCTGCACAGACAGGAGACAGACTCCCGCTGCTACAGCTCAAGACAGGTAGGTGGGGGCTCTGGCTTCTGGGAAGGGCTGTACGGTCAGAGAGCAGGGCAGCAAAACAGAGCGCAGCAGCAGAGATGGGGCCACAGTATGGAGATAACTGTCAGCATTTCACAACTGTCCGGGAATACATGGGTGTGTCCTGGAATACATGCGTATGTGCACTGTTGCCTATTAAATATCATTAATTCCTCATTATTAGTAGTAGTAGTCCCTCCCCCACCTCAACATCTTGGTTCAAGGGCAAATCCGAGCCATTTCAGTGTCTGCTGCTCCTTGCCACGGAGATGCTGAACAGGAACCTCCAGGTCAGTCATCGGCAGAGATGTTGCACCAGCTGCTCAAACTGCTCCCGATGCTGGTAGATGTAAAGCTGGGTGTCCCAGAGAGCATTCACCAGCACGGTGTCGTTCACCTCATCCAACATCACCTCCGTGTGCAGCTGCGGGCTGAGCCTGCATACGGCAAGACAGCATCACCAGCTGGGCACAAACAGGAGCGCGACAAGGCAGCAAGCGTGCCAAGCACAAGACTTGTGCGAAGTGGCTCCCGCCATCCTGGGCATTCGCTTCCCCTTATCTAGCAGGCTTGCAGCGCAGAGGCCTTCCCCCTCCTTCGAGGCACAACCACACTCAAGGCTGAGACTCAGTTCAGCAACTGCACCACCTAAGGCACGAGCCTCAAAACACGCTGTGCGTGGTGGAATAGGGCAGGATGTGCATCCCCTAAGGACCCTGTTAGACAGCATCCCCCGAGTCCCCACTAACCGACCCCAGACAAGGCATGCTCGGTGCATCAGCTCATAGAGTGGGCCGTGGCATCCTCCGATACGTCACTGAGGCATGAGGAGAGGGGTCAGGGGGACAGGTCCGGGCAGGCATGCTGCTGGAGGGGACACGACTTGGGATGACACATGCCACAGCCAGGTCTGAAGTGAGAGGGCTAAAAATAAAGTCTGTGCAGAGCGGAAAGGAAGCTCCTACCGGAAATATGGGACATCCGTCATCTCGCACCAGGCCCTGGCACGATCCACAGCTGGGCCATCTGCGTCAGTGCACTGCAGGAGAAACAGGCCCACAGTTAGAGCCTGACGGTCACATTGCTCTCCCCCTGCCTGCAAGAGGCTCCCCGGCACCAAGCCGAACTTGCACAAGCCGCAGAGGGAGAAGGAAAACCAGGAGCAAGTGCCTGCTGGATGGCAACATTCACCACCAAGAGTGGGGTGGCTTTTTGATTGTTTTTTTTAACATAAGAACAGTGCTCCTGGATCCTGGGGACACAAGGAATTGCACCCTACAGGTCCTCCCTCCATCACAGCACCAAGTGGATTCCCTTAAAGAAACACCCAGGATGATCTGAATCACAGCCTCCTTGGGGTTTCACCTCTTATCCAAGCCCAGTAGCAGTAGAGCCTGTGATTACTGCAGGCTTTCTGGGCTATCCTGGGACAGCTTCCCTGGGAGCCCTGAAGTAAAAGACGGGAAGCAGAGGGACCTCTCCGGGTATTTTCTGGCTTTAGGAAGCTAAGAGGAGATAAAGTGACAGAATTAAGATTATAGTCAAAACCTCAGTTCTGATCTTTCTGGCTTTCACTCATTTGGAATGTTTTCACATGCAACATTTAATCAGCTTCTTTCTGAAGCATCCAAGGATGTATGCCTATTACACACTCCTAACCACAGCTCTGAACTACTGCTTTTTATTAGTGATACTCCCACTTCTCTAGCATTTGCTAATTTCCCCAGTGGGGATAACAAAGCTTTTCTGAAGAAAAATGAATTGCTGTTTTCTGAGGCGTGATTTTTTTGGTCCAGGTTGCTCAGACGATAATCAGTGCTCCCTGGAAAGATACTGAGTTTCACAAACACACCTGCAAATGTTCCTAGGGCTCACTGACCACCATCCTGTCCTCAGCTCTCCCACACCTTAGCTCCTTACAGCTGCAGGGACTGCAGCTCCCTTGGGACTTGAAACCCCGAACAGGCAGACAGGGCTTCAGACCCGCTGTGCTCCCACAATTCTTAGGTTACCCACTACATCCATTCCTTGAACTGGCCATGGTCAGAGCAGTTCCAAGGAAATACAATTTTCTTCCAAAAGGAAGAAGCTGAAGACTGGAAACCTTTGCTCCCTCCCTGCAAGCAGCCCCAGGGGTCTTCCCCCATCCGCTCCTCCCAGTACTCACACAATCCACCACCATCTTGCCAAGCTCCCTGGCCCCAAAGACGGTCTTCGCCAGCTCCCAAGGGTTGGAGGGACGGAAAACATCCACAGAGCTCACCGGGACCTGCGGAGGCTTCCCTGTCCCCAGGGAGACCACCAACCCCAATTTTCTTACTTTCTGCCTCTGACCCTGTGGACAAACAAAAGATTTGCTTGCAAGGACCAACAATTAAGGCGGAGCGTGTCTTTCACAGTAGTCTTGGGGAAGCTCTGAAAGCCAAGGTAAAAGGCTCGGTAGCCTTTCCTCTCCCCCATCTTCCCCCTTTAGTACTGCCTGGTGAGACAGGAATAATCCACGTGACTTCAACAGTTGCACTGTTCCGTCCCTTACACCCCTGGCTGCACCCAAACGCATGGGATCACCCCAAAGATGAGTCCTAGGACCAGATGACTGTGCAACAGTCCAACTCTTTCAGTCATTTTGGCAACACACCTCCACTTTCAGCTACACGGACCAGTAGCTGCCAGTAGTTAGTCATCTTTCTGAGGAACTTGCCACACCACAGAAGGCATTCACTCTTCAGTCTTGCAAAGTGCCCTACCATTGTCTTCTCCATTTATTTTTGGGCAGAAAAAGGCCCTGCAGAGCTGCATCAAGGGCCACACACAACCATCAACTGAATCATCCTTGCTCAAAGTAGCAAGGACAGGCTGATGGGGCTGCCTCCCTGTCTCAACACCCTTGTCACAAGAGGTATTTCACCTCTCAGCCACCATTCCCAACACATATCCCCCTTCATACATGCCCTTCTAGGGTGCTGCACTGCTAACTTGTTTATCCACTAGAGAGGCATCTGTTCGCAAACCCTCGTCCCCTTCAAGGGAGGCTCAGTGGAGCCAATAAAGACCCAGTTACCAGTCAGGGCCAGGATTTCCCTCACCTTCTTGATCAGCGTCTTGTTGTACTCGTGGATCTCTGTCAAGGCATCAAGGGTCGGGTTGTTGGCTAGCAGCCCACCATCCAGAAAGCGGCCTATCGGCCGGAAATATGTGGGAGCCGCACCGCTGCAGCGGGCAGCACGCCATACAAGTTGGTCTGGAGGGAGAGAAAGCATAGAGCCTCTTGCAGCAACTTTCCTGTGTGCAAGAAACACCCCACCTTCACCAACACAAATCAGGAGGGCTTGCAACCCCAGAAGACCCTGCCCTAGATAGTCGTGCCTCTTTCTCCCAACAGTAGGGCCTCTGCTTGGATGCATAGGATTATTTGTGGGGGGTTTAAAAGATGTTCTCAACACTTTCCACATATCCTGGGTCAAATTCACTCTCTACCAGCTTCATTGCTGCTATTTTGATGGTGAACCAGTTATGTTTGCTAGACAAAGAAAGAAGCAAGCTGGAGGGGGTTGCATGCTTCAGTTACACAGCTTTTCCATGTTAATCTGTTCCTGAGAGCCCAGGGAAAGGTACTGACTGTATGCAGGACTCCTCTAGCAGACCCATTCCTCATGAACCTCACTAGCCAGCCCCTGTTCCTGTTACAAGAGAAACCAAGGGAGGAGGAGAGAGGAGAAAAGGGAACCATCACTAGGACCAAGCTACAAGTCAAGATCAGGGACAAGCCATTGCTGGGACACCCCAATTTTCAGAGCAATGGGAGGAAGAACAGAAAATCTTCTGTCTCTGAGGGATGGCCCCCTCCCCTGCCAACCAGCTGGACTGCTGTGTGCCAGCATTTACCTTCTGGCTGAGTGAGTGGTTTGAAAGATGCACTTGTCTTGTATTCAGTGGAGGTTTTTGTCTCTGGTACGGGGTAATTCCGGAAAAGGTGGAGCTCAGCTGGCTGCCGGTCGCACAACGTCCCTGTCACTATAACCCTGGGGGAGAGGACATGACAGAATAAGAGTAAAATGGAAAAAACCCATACTTATCGCTTCAATAGTCTGCACATCACACTCCTCCAGATCTGCTCTAAGGAAAGGCTGAGCATCTCTGCTGAGAGGGGTCTAGAGCACACTCAGGAAAGCATCAACCAGCGCAGCCCCAGGCAGGACTTACTTGGGTTTTTGGACATCTGTCATTTTGGTGTTTTCCCCAAATTCCTTCTTCAAGAACTCATCCAGGGGCTCCGACTCGTAGGGCCGAGACCCCCGGAACACCATGTCCTTCATGCGGAAGTACAGGCAGCGCATGTAGTCCATGGACTTCCCTGAGACGGGCAACAGCGTCAGCAGGAGCAGGGGGTGGGAGGAAGGGCAGGCAGAACAAACAGCACATCAGAGCTGGGACTTTCCAGGACCAGCGGGAGATGAGAGGCATCACTCCCAATCCCATCCCCTTCCCAGGCTGCCTGTCATCTGCTCAGACCTCAGCAGCATGACTGGGTAGGATTAAAGAGGAAGGGCAAGCCGGAGGATAGTTTCCTGCTACCAGAAAGTGCCGATCACCTTGTTGTGAAACCCCCGTGGAAGGAGCAAGAAGAACAGAACATTGCACTCTGCCACCACACGCTTCCCAAAACCCAGAAAGCTGCTCAAGGCCAGCTGACATGAGAATCGAGCACAAAGCCAGGTCTAGGCTTTCCTTCATTAACAAACATCCCTTCCCTCCTTTGGCAGGGACAACAAATCTCAGCCGGGACTCAGAGAGGCAGCTCTCACCCTGCATCCGCTCCCCACAGAGGAGCGCTCAAGCCCACAGGAGCAAGAAGGGGCCCATTATTCACACTGTCCTCACCGTGTACAATAGCCAAGGCCAAGATCCCCCCAGTGCTGGTCCCCGCGATCCAGTCAAAAATCTCACGAACGGGACGGCCCGCAGCCTTTTCGATAGCCAGGAGGAGTTGGATGAGCACCAGGCCTCGGATGCCCCCTCCATCCAGGCACAGGAGGCGGTCATGACTGGAGAGAGACAGACACAGGTGACTGGGAGCTGTGGGACAGCTTACAAATCACAGCATGCCACGTGGGAACGTGGGTGGGAAACTAGGTCGTTAACAAGAACACTGCTGTGGACAGTGTAATCGGTGAACAAATAAATCCCACGGTGCTTCCTCAGATGCAAGTAAGACCGAACACAGCCAGATAAGCCTCGTCAGAGCTGGTGCAACACCACTTGCTCTTTTAGCCATCTCTAACCTCTACACTAGAGATATTCACAAGCCAAAAACACATCCAAGTCCCTTACTACGCAGTAATGGATACTGTCTCATAAATAAAAATCAGACAGCCCTAAGTTCCTGCTAGCAGCACTTCAGTGCCAACCCTCCCTCCACTCCGTGCAAGGTGAGGTGCAGGCACTGCCAAGGCAGTGCACAGGCTGGCAAAGGAGCTGGGTGAGCGTCAGGGCAGCGCGTGGAGATGGGGAAATCACAAAGCCAAAACAGCATTTGGTGCCCAGTGGCAGAGGGGAGGGACAGAGCAGGGGTTTCACCTGCTAGTTCAGGCTCCACTGCAGCTCCAGGGCTGCAGGCAGGAACAGGCAGCAGCCTTTTATGGGAACAGAGATTTATCGCAACAGGGCGCAGGGGGGGTTCTGGCAAAAACTGCAACAACAATGGACACTAAATAATGTCAGCTCTGAGGATGCCACACCCACAGGTGTGGGTGGGGAGGAATTCACACACACAGCTTTCACCTTCAAGATGCACGGGAGCCTGGACAGAAGCTGTTCCTCACTTACTTTCTTCTACCCTCACTGGGCGAGTCCACAACATCTGGTGCCTTCAACAACTGTCCGAGCGTTGTGGAAACATACAGAAGGTCCTTGTACCCTAGAGGGCCATGAACATGCAAAAGGAAAAAAAAAATTAGAGACCACTTTGCTACCTGAACCCTCTGATACGTGCCTCAGAGATATTAGTCAACCAAATTATACTTAGTCAATTAGAAAACCTTCAATTATTCTTCCTACTTTCTCTCTGTCCCCAGAAAACTCGGTCAGGGTACCCAAACCTCCCACCCCTGCGGTAAATCGTTTCCATCATAATCACACAGAGAACATCCAACTTCCTTCCCGATCGAATAAAGCTCCCTGTGGGAGACACAAGCCATCTTACCCATAGCCACCAGGTACCCCCCCAGATTAAACTCTGCACCAAAGAGAAGAAACCCCGTCCTTTTGAGCAGGCAGCTGGAGATGCACTAGCAAAGACAAAGGATTTGTAGAAGCAGATGATGAGCACAGTAGGCGAGAGAGAAGGTAGAGCTTAGCAGCGTGCCCACTACGCAGTTTACTGCAAGCTGTAAGATAAAACTTCAATCTACTCCTGCGAGGTAACCTAGGCAGGAGAGCTGTGGGGACAGGGTGGCTTGTCATTACCCCTCAGCTGATGTACACCCAGGCCACCCTGGGTGCAGGGCACCAATCCAGCCTACGTGAGAAGCCAGCCTGCAAAACCAAAAGAAGAAACAACAGGGGGAGAGAAGTTAAATACTCCTGCCAGCGCCCAGACCGGAAGGTGGCTGTGGATGACACTGAATGTGGTGAGGAGTTTCTTCAAGGGCCAGAGACCAGGACAAAAAAGGGCCTCGCTCTGTCACTGCATCAGAGCTGAAACTGGGAGTCACCTTCACAAGGCCACGGTGAGAAGAAAGTCCTGGTGTCACCAGCCAGTGAGACCTGTGGTGACACAGACGCACTCCAGCGCCTGGGGGGGTGCGGGGTGTGTTGTCCTCTAGCCCCACAGGAGGGCCTTTGCAAAGGAAACCACCAACCTGAGAGGGGAAGTGGACCACAAGAGGCTGTTATCTGCCTGCATGCCCCTCTCACGAGGATCAGAGCCTCCCTCCAAGCCAGCTCACCCACTGCCCACTCCATAACCCCTCATGCTGCCTCTGCCTGAGCTCCAGAGCTCCCCAGAGGAGGAAAGCCCGGCACCTAGAATAGACCCATGGGCTATTCACACAGTCTGGGCAGCACAGAGCACAAGCTACAACACAATCATATGTCCTAAGGTAGGCTTTTCCTACGCGTAATGTAAACCCTGTGACCAGGGTCGCTTATCCCTAGGCTTCATCCCTTTCCTCCCCGAGCTGCTGGCCTCCAGGATCTGAATGAGTGACACTTCTAATTTCCTTGTGCCCAGCATGACACTCGGAGGTTCTCGAGGCAGACCAGCAAGTCCCTCCCCTTCTGTACATGACCCAGCAGATAAAGTGCATACAGGCAACTAAGTCCTACACCTCTTCCAGAGGGGTGAGGGAATCGGTCTTCCCTTTCCTTTTTACAGAGCTGCATTGCGTCAGGTCTATAAAACAAAAGTTTAGAGTACAAGGGTTTAGAGTAAACACACAGGAAAAACAGAGAAAAGAGACGGGATCCTGCAACAGCTGAATGAGGACAGAGTCACCAGAAACTGAGAGCTAGGAGACAGTTGGAGCTAGGAGCACGGCCCATCTGAAGAAGAGATCTGAGACAGCACTGTGAAGCCAGAAGGGAGGAAAGCGAGGGAGGGCCAGGGGAGGCTTTACCTAAGCTGTTGACGCTGCTCCACGAGGAAGGTTGGCCTTCCAGGAAGAAGGAGGCGGCAGATGGTGCCAGGCTTGGGGAGTCGGGATTGGGTGGGTGGCAGCGTTCGGTCCCTACAGTTTGCAGCAGGTCTAAGAGCACTTTCCGGTTCGCACCTTAGGTGACGAAGGGGAAGTCACAGATCAGAAAGAGAATCAGTGCACGCACACGCTGGGGGGGGCGGGCTCTGTCAAATTCACAGCAGCCCTGACCCTCACAAAACCTCTGGGATGACCTGGGGAAGGGAAAAGTACGTCCCGGGTATCTCTCCCCAAACACCAGGCAGCAGGACTTGTGCACAGCAGGGGTACCCAATGCTGTGCAGCTTCAAGGGTGTGTGCCAGACACTCCTTGCCACTGAAAAACTGCCCGTGTCTGCTTACGCCTGGGCGGTTCAGCAGCACTGCATCATCCTGTTGTGAGCCTGCAGCGCCTGACATCGTGGCTTGAAAGAGGGGGAGTGCGTGCCAGCTTTTCCTCTTGCATCTCTGTCTCACAGAAGAGAAATTCATCAAGGGCTATTAATACAAAGCCTACACTGCTAGCTCAGGAAGTGCCTAGCTGTGAGCGACTAGAAGCTGGGAAAGCATGTTGGAGAAGCATCACTCACACTTGGCATGTTTTCACCTCTCCCCAAGACACTGTTTTGGCCACCAAGGGGAGACAGGATGCCGGGTTCACCCTGCAACGCTGCTGACATGCTCCCTCACCTTTGCTGCTCCTGGCTGCCAACAGCCCTGGTGTCTCCCCGAAATCATTGGGGATCTCGACATCTCCTCCAAACACAACAATCGCTTTGATCATATCCAGGTGGTCATGCTAGGGGACAAGAGAAAGCTCAGTCAAGAGCCACGCTCCCCTTGGCTACATCATCTCTCATTCCCTCCCTCTTCTTTCCACTAGCCAAGGCACCCACAAGGGATCACCCCATGAAAGACAACAGCTAGAATTTCAAAGGAGTCTGTCCCTGCCTCAACCCTTCAAGAAAATCCTCTCTCTCCTTCCCAGCAGCCTCTTGCAGAGAACTCACCTTCATGGCCAGGTGCAGTGGTGTGTTGCCATCCTGACCCCTGGCATTGGTGTGGGCCCCGTGTGTCAGCAGTACCATGGCGCAGTCAAAGCGTCCCCTCTTGACCGCAATGTGCAGAGCCATGTCAGCCGTCCGGCTGGTCAAGTTCACCTCGGAGCCGTACTCAAGCAGCAGCCGTGTCATCTGTGCCCAAGCGTGCACATGCCAGGTCAAGAAGAGAGAAAGCGATCATCAGGACAACCGCCTGGGCACTCAAACGATCCAGGTCTCATGGCAAGCAAAGCAGGGGAAGAGGCAGGACCCTTAGCCTGGAAACGGCTGGCTGGCAGATGCCAGCTGCATTGTTCCAAGCACAGGAGATGGGGGTTTGTCTGTCTTTTACCACAGAACTAGTTGGTGGTTTCACAATCTGGCTAAAGCTTCTGGATGTTTTGGGACTTATATGCAAGTGTAGCAACTGGCTGAGAGCAATGGAGAAAAAACAGTTCCTACTCAGGCCAGAATCCTTGCAGACTGGAGGGAAAAAGTTTGCTTTTTGATCTTCTCTTTATAAGCCAAGCAGATTTATGTCTGCTCTGAAACTCCACAGGACATTTCTGAGAGGGATGTGACACTGCAGGAGGGAAAACAGTCCTGCCATAGGAATGTCCTCTGCTTGCAACAAGCACCATCAGGTGCTCCAGCATGGCACATCACACCACTGATCTGCCCATCTCTGGCAGAAGATGGACCATAACCCACATGCCACCACCCTGTGCCTACCTCACACTCTCCCTGCAGTTTTCAAGGCATCAATCTGCTTCCTTCCGTGAAACTGTCAGTAATGAGAAGAGAGCTCCCCCCAGAGGTAACAGTGACACTGCTGCAATTTCCCCAACAAAAAGGGAAAAGGGACAAGCTGGCAGGTTCACAGCCAAGGATGACATACTAGGGATGAGCCCACCAGTGTGTTTCACTGCAGGGCTCCACTGCTCCATCCCCCGTGGCAAACAGCACTGATCAGCACAGGCCAAAGAAAATCAAACATGGGGCTGCTGGCTGGGCTCTGACATTCCCAGGGCTCTGCACATGCGCTCAGGAAAGGGAGTGGTCAGCAGCAGGAGGAATTAACCGGGTGCTGGGTGGCAGCACAGGCCCTCGCCACAGATTGGCTTCCATTTACCTCTGCCTTCTTCGCCCAGTGCAGAGGAGTGGCTTCATAGCGCGCGTCCTTGGAGCGAACCTGGCTGGCATCCACCTCGAGGATGGCCTGGGCACACCTGGCAAAGACAACAAGATGAAGGGATGGGTGGCTGCCGTCTTGACTCAAGACCTTCACTCACATCAGCACCTGCCTCCTGCCCAGAGTGTTTCAGGAAACCCTTCAGCAGCAGCAGGCTCTCTGCAACACCTGCAAGTTCCTCAGCTGCAGTTTTGTTTTGCTCTTTTTAGAAAGGAAGGGTGCAACAGGAAGCATACAAGCTGTGGAGCAACATCTGGGTGCTTCTCCAATACAGGCATATGGCATTTCTGGAAACCCTCAAGACCCGAGGGGAAATTCTTCTCTTCTCCCTTTCTCTCCGTGGAAACGTGGGGATAAAACTGGAACTGTTAAATACTTGCTGAAATTAGGAATCTGTGTACTTCCCTATGAGTGAAAAATCACACCTATTGTAAATAGACTAGTACCTAGTGCCTAGAAAGCGTGGGTAGGTAGACTTAAGAAACAAGCATACGCTCTCCACTCTGAAACACCACCAAATAAACCATGTACAAGAGATCAAGCCCCACTGCAAGGTAAGGGACCTAAGCACATTTTTGGCTTGTGAATGTGTCTCTAATCTTGGAAAGCACTTTTCAAAATGCTGAAAAATTAGCTAGCAGCAGCTAGTGTTGACTTGAGAGCCCTATTCATAGAGCTCAGACAGTCTATGAAAATTAAGTATTATAAAGCACATACAAAGAGAATCAAATCTCTCCAGGGAAAACAAAACAGGGAGTAAACATCGTGTCTCTTTTGATTCAGTTCCAGAGTGTGTTATTAACAGTCAAGAGTATCAACAGTCAAGCCCACAGGAGACAGGAATAGCTAGGCTTTGAAATGAAAGCTTATTAGGATCAGAGCACTGAAAGACAGAGGTACAGCAATTAGCAATACTATTTAAGCATCAGTAAATCATCTTCTCACAGCTTATTCTGAGAAAAAGTATTTCACAAACTTTTTTTTTTTTTTAAATCTGTCTCTTTCTCCTGATGTCTGATACTAAATAATATATATAGATAAATTCAGGGAAAAGTTTTTTTTTCTGAAAATGTTTCTTTCTTTTCCACACCGGCACTTCTCTGCTCTTTTGCCAACTCCATGATGCAGCAGAGGACAGCACAGGACATCTTCCTACTGAGCACTGCCCTGAAAGGGGTCCAGTCTTGGACAACCCTGAGCAAGCAGACAGGTCCCCAGACTGGAGGAAGAGCCCTGTTCTGGCAGCCCAAGCGGTTACTTACCCCTTCTGGGAGAACTTCAGTGCCGTGTGGATGGGGTAGCCCAGCGTCCCCATGACGCTGCAGCTGGCACGGCATTTCAGCAGAGACCGAACCATGTCCTCTTTGCCCAGCTGACAAGCGAGATGCAGAGCGGTCAGCCCCTCGTGGCTCAGGTGGTCCAAGCCAGCAGTTGGGGTTCTGCCCAGGAGCTGGGAAGAGGAGGCAATAGATAAATAGACAGACAGACACGGAAAAGCACCGTCTCTCTTCCTGAGCTCCGAGGACAGACTCTGGTGCACTGGGCTCCTCACGATGCTACAGCCTGTCCTCTCCACCCCTGCTTCCAACACAGTAGCTATGGAAGCGCTCCTTGTTTTCTCTCCCCAAAGGGTTTATCGCTGTTCTCTGTGCCCTCTTCCTCTGGCCCAGGTGCTTCTGAGACACCCCTCAGCCGAAAAGGGCTCGCGCCACCTTGAACGACACAAGCCAGCAGACTCCCACCATCTCCCACTGCATGAGCCAAGCTCAGCCCAACCAAATGAGAGCGCTAACTGAAACCAGTAGTTTCCTCTCTTGCTGAGGCCCCATCAGTTACCACAGCCAGTCAGCTGCAACCTCCCCTGCAACTCCACCATTGCTTTCAGATACAAACAGGATTCGGTTTAAAATATACAGGTGGGGATACATTTGAAGGAATTTTCCTATTCTCCCCATAAATTTTAGACCTGTTACCTGCTGCCTGGTTTGTTACACAAAAATATCCTGCTGCCGTACTGGGGAAACCCTGCAAGCCTTGGTGCATGCAAGAGAAGCGGGAATTTAGAGTTTCTTTTCTCTGGTTTAGCAAGGAATCAAGAGAGAAAAGACACAAACAGGAGACAGATCAGACCTGGAAGTATTTCTGTAACAACAAGCCAAGTTGCTGCCATCGGAGAAATAAAGGAAGATGGTATCTTTTTAATACAAAGGTCCTAACTGCCCTGCTCCACAGCATGTCAAGCCCCGATCGTCATCCCTCCCCCATCACGCATTAGGAAACTCCAGCACAGTCTGGCAGGCAGAGGGAGAGCTGTCACAACAGGTATTGGGCAAATGTGGGGGGTGCAGCCATAGGGGAGAGCCGGTCTCACACTCGCACTGGGTGCTGGGGAGCTGACAGACCTGAGGAACCAACGTGGAAGGCCGCCCACGCCCTTACGAACCCTGTCACTCTGCCCAGCACTTCTCAGCAATCGAGAACGCCTCTGGCTTCAGACTGTCTCTGCCTCGAGGCTCTGATTGCTGTCCCCTGTGCAAGGCCGCTCAGTTCAAACAACAGGTTCTGCAGCTCAGGAGAGCCCAGGGCGGCTCCAAACTGTCCTTCAGTCTGTGGGCAACACACACTCCCCCACAGCAGCCTAAACACATGCTCCCCCACAGGAGCACTCTGCCCAGAACCAAATACCCTGCTCGGAGGAGATGGAGAAGGGACAGCCAAGGGCCTGAGGAAAGGCAGGATGAAGGCCTGATGCAAATAGCAATGAAGGACACTTTCTGAGGAGACTTGCTTAATATCCTTGTTCCACTGCAGGGTGGAATCTGGAGCCTGCTTATGGGAAACAGCACCACTAAAGGGGGAAGAAAGAGGCTGAAATCAGCCTCAAGCATTAACTTGATGCTGCAGCAGAGGAAACTGACTTTCTCCTCTCCTGTTTGCAGCTATTTTCCTGTCTCCCTCCTCACAGCATAGAGAGGACCCATTCTAGTCCCATTCCCCCCCAGCTTTGAAATCGCTCCCACCTCGATGGTCTGGGGGCTGTTCCCTCGCACAGCATAGTGGAAAACAGTCTCCCCGTTCCTGTCAGTAATGTCCACCCGCGCGTGGCACTCCAGCAGCTCCAGCAGGCACTCCATGTCTCCCTTGCGGCACGCCAGGTGCAGCGGGGTGCAGCCATCCTCGCTGTCCGTGCTGTTCACGCAGCTGCAAGAGATGAGTCAACGTGAGGCCAAGGAAGGGCTACAAAGACAATTTGCAGCTGCCCTGGGAGCTGATACGAAGGTACCTTCCACATCTGCAACAGGTCCCGCTGGTGCGAACCACGAGGTTCACAAAAGCCCGGCCTCTTGCCAGGGAAGGAGCACAGGGAAGGGCCACCAAGAAGCCCTGCCACGGACCCTCTCCCTGACACGCTGCTCCTTCCTCTGCCCCCCATATGGGAGCAGCTCCCCCTGCCCAAAGGAAGGCAGGAGACAGGTTACAGTCAGCAACCTGGCGGAGGCGCTGCCATTAGTCTCCCAGTCCCCTAACTCCTCACTAGTCTCCCCTATCCTCAATGAACTTCCCCATAAAAAGAGAGCAAGGGCTTGTAGCCAAAAACCGTTCCCAGACAGTCCTATTGTACCGCCTCTCTCGTGGTTTACAAAGTCAGCCACAACCCCCTCCAAAAAGCAGCTCCACAAGGGTTGCAAGAATCTAACTAGTGCCTCTAGCAAAACACTTCAATCCTTTAGCTCAACCACCAGCGCTCCGGGCTTTAACGTCCACAGCAGCAGGTTGAAAGCCCACCAATAAGCTTCCACAGCGACCATCGGACTCCCTTTGCTACCACATCTGTCATTCAGGCAAGACACACCAAGGCCGGCACTTTTAAACTCGACCTCTGCAGTAACCACAGGCGTTAAGCTCCCCCAAGAAGCAGCCCCTGTTGCTTTGGTACATCAAGCCGGGATACCCTAATCTGGCCTAGCCTGCCCCCCGAGCTCGTTCCCAGCACCAGGCCCACCGGAGACCCCTCCCACCCCTTGCCTCAGAACGTGGTTGTGCCGGAAGCTCTCACGATGGCCTATCTCCACCGCGACATGTGCCAAGGACCAGCTGGGGTGGTTGCGGAAGCAGTCACTGAGCTGCTGGAGATCCTCCAGCGACAAGGGCTGGCGCGAGCTCTCGTAGAAAGGGTGCAGCTGCCTGGCATACTGCTCAAAATGCATCAGGGCATCTGCTTCATTGTCCAGCTGGAAGAGCCTGGTGGAAAGGCAAACGCAGCGTTGGTCCTGCTCAAAGAAACCACCTCCATCCCATGTATCTGAAGAGAAACAGCTCTTCTTCAAACATTAGTGCTGGGCACCTTCCCATTCCTCCTCATCCGGTGTTATGCTTGTTCCAAGGGAAGAAAGGAGCCTACTTCATTAGCAGAGAGCATCTCCTCTTCCTGAGGAACATTAACTTTTGGGCTGAAGTATCCTGTGCTCCCAATGCTAAAGCAGCAACAGGTACGAATGGAAGTGCACGTATCTGTGGATGTTCTGACCCGAATACCTATTTCACAGTTGCCTGTTTTCACAGTGTTTGGACCCCATCCTGCCCTGTTCTCACAAGCTGCTTTGATGACGACTTCTCCACCAGCACACCCAAGGGTCTCCCACTCTTCATGAGCCCACCTGCTGATCAAACACATCACCCCACGCCCGCGAAGCACTGCGGTCCTGAGATCTGAGACTTCGGGTCTTTAGTTTCACGCTTGAGTAGTGATTGCTAAAGATCCGTTACTTACCGGAAAGCGACCTGCGGACTCTGGGGATTCACCAGCAGGCAATCCCATGAGCGAGCATGGCTGTTCTTATACAGGGCCACCCTGCCTTCCTCCCTCAGGCACGTATGAGCGGCATACTCCGCAGCCGGCACCTCCTTCACCCGGTAAGGGTTTGTGAATATTTGGGTGACGCTGTTGATGGTATTCACCAGCCGACCGAAGAACTGCATCTTCTCTGGAGACTCGGGCGGCTTCTCCCCCCGCGTCCTGAGGGAAACCCGGTCACAGGCTCCGCCCGGCCCGGCCCCTGCCCTTCCCTGAACTCAGCCACCCGGCGCCAGGAAAGGAGAACCGAGAGCCGCCGGGGTGACACACCACCCGGGAGGAAAGCCCGGCACCGGCACCTGCGGTTTCTTTCCTGGCTCCTCCGGGAAGAGCACCCGCTTCTCCTCAGCGCCTCACGGCGACCGCCGACCTCTGACCTCCCTCTCGCGGGCCTCACCCCGCCGCCGCGGCGGCGGGAAACACCCCCCTCCACGGCCAGCCCCGGCGCCCTGCCGCCTAGCCCGCGCTGGGAGGAGCCGCCCGCCGCCGGGGAGGCGGAGCGGGGCCCGGCGGGCCGGGGCTGGGGGCGGACCCGCGGCCTGGCGGGGCCGGGCCCTGCGCCCGGGGTGCGGCGGCGCCCGCAAAGCACGACGGGCCCCCAGCATCCTCCGCGCGGGACCCCCGGCCCGCTTCGCCGGCCGCCCGCCAATCGCCGCACCGCCCCCCGGGACGGGCCAATCAGCGGCGCCGCGCCCGGGGAGGGGCGATTGGGGCGGGGGAGCGCGGCGAGCGCCGCTGCGTCACTCCCGCCGCCATCCCGGAGGAGGGCGGAAAGACAGGGGGCGCCATCTTTGTGAGGGGCGGGGGGGGGCCCCGCTCTTCTTAAAGCGGCAGCGGCACATTCCGCTGGAGCTGGGTGAGGTTGTTCTGCTCCCGGGCATGGCTACTCCCTGGGCGTGCGCCACCCCAAAATTTGGGGAAAAAACAGCAGTTTTGGAGAGTGGCTGCACTCATACCCCGGTGCGTTTAACACTCTGGTAGCGTGCAAGGCGGGGGTGTCACCCCGGGAGCTTTAAGGGCAGAGGCCGCTTTAAGAGCAGGCTCCGCCCCGCGCGGCGGCGGCGGCGAGGGGGCGGGGCGAAGGTGACGTCACCGCATGACTGTGTTTTTATGAATGAAAAGAATCCGCGGGTGAGTAATCGCGGGGAGCGGGGCTGGAGGCGCCGCCCGACGGCCCGACCCGGCAGCGGCCCCGCGGGGACCAGCGCAGCCTCCCGGTAAGCGCCGGCCGGGGCGGAGGGGGGAGACCCCGCCGGGGCGCCTCCTCCGCTCCCGTCTGCGGCTTCTCCCCCCCGCGGGTCGGCCGGGAGAGGGGGGCGGTGGGGTCCGGCATCGACTGAAGGCCGCTCTGCCGCCGCCGAGCGCGGGGACCGGGACCGGGACGAGGGGGGGGGTGTCCGCGCTTCCCTCCCGAGTCCCGGCCACCGCCCGGAGGGAGCCGCCGCCGCTGCTCCCCCGGCTCCGGCGGCGGCTCCCCGGCCCGGATTGCATCAGCTTCTAGCCGCCCCGGCTCCACCTTCCCCGCTGCTCCCCTCCAGCCCCTCGCTTCCCTGCGGGGCGCTCCCGGCCCCGTCCCGGCCCCCCTCGCCCCTCCGGGGGCTCTGGTAACGGGGAGGGCGCTCCCCGAGGCCGGGAGAGGCTCCCGGCCCTCTCCCCCCCCCCCCCCCCCCCAACCCAGGGGCGGGGAGGGACCGGCCACCGGCGAGGGGACAGGCGCCGCTTCGGTGACTCTTTCCCCCGGGCTGCTGAATCACGGGGAGGCCACTTCTCGCCCGCCCACGCTGCGCGGCCGCGGCCCCGACCCTTCGTCCCCGGAGCCTGCGGACACCCGACCCTTGCGCCGGGAGCCGCGGTGCCCTCGCCCGCCAGGCACGGGGGCGGTGGGATGGCGCCTCCACGCGGGTCCCGGCTGGGTGGCTTCACCACGCTTTCGTCCCGTGGGGCTGCCGCTTTTACTTTCTTTTCAGCCTCGGGCGGATCTCGCCCGGGTTTCCTCCCCGGCGGGAAGCCTTGCCTTCCCGGCAGCCGGGCTGGAGCGTTTCGGGTCCCCTGGGCAGAGCAGCATCCCGACCACCTCGGGGTGGGATGAAGGAGGGATGGGAGGTCCAGCCTTCCCCTGTTGTTGTTATTTTTTTGCAGTCATTATTACTATTATTATCATTATTATTTTTATTACTACGTACTTTTTTAAAGGAGTAGGGATGAGTCACACGGCCGGCGGGGGGGAACGTGGGCACTGGGCAGGGGCCCAGCAGGGTTGGTGCCCTCTGTGCCGAGGCGAGGGGCACGGGCTGGCAGTAACCGGCTTTCCTTCTGGCTGCTCGGCAGGGCCAGCGTGAGGCAAGGATGGCTGCGGACGGGCTCTCCAGCAAGGCCCTGAAGGTGAGTGCCGGTGGGACTGAGGAGTTTGGGGGGGGGGGGGGGGGGCAGGGGTCTGGTTTCGGGGGTCTCAGGCGACCGCCTCTCTCTCCGGCAGGTGAAGCGGGAGCTGGGGGAGAACACACCGCTGCTGTCAGACGAGGAGCTGATGGGGCTGTCAGTGCGGGAGCTCAACCACCACCTGCGGGGCCTCTCCAAGGAGGAGGTGGCGAGGCTGAAGCAGCGCCGGCGGACGCTGAAGAACCGGGGTTATGCTGCCAGCTGCCGGGTGAAGCGCGTCTGCCAGAAGGAAGAGCTGCAGAAGCAGAAGATGGAGCTGGAGTGGGAAGTGGACAAGCTGGCCCGGGAGAATGCCGCCATGCGCCTGGAGCTCGACACCCTCCGCGGCAAGTACGAGGCCCTGCAGGGCTTTGCCCGCACTGTGGCTGCCCACGGGACCCCCGCCAAGGTGGCCACTGCCAGCGTCATCACCATTGTCAAGTCCGGTGCCAACCAGGCCGCCTATTCCTAGTGTCGGCCTCTGTCCCCCGGCGGGGCACGGGCCCCCCGGGGCACCTTCCCCCATGAATCCCCTCCCGTACCCTCTCTGACCTCCTTCCCACCAGGACCTGTGCCTGAAATCCTCCTTCTCCCATCCCTTGACCTCCAGCTCCTCTGTGTAGGGAGAGCTGCTGCAGCGTGGGTGCTGGGGTGGAGGACAGGACCCCACCGGTGGCCCCCCACAACCTCCTCCCCTTTGACCCAGCCCTGTCCTCTGCTGCAGCCCCCCTGGCTGGGCACCCCTCACCCTGGGCGGTGCAGGCAGCAGTGGGGAAGCATCCGATGGCTCCAAGCTGGCAGGAAAACACCAGGTGCCTCTTTTTTGAGGGGAGGGCACAGGAGAGCTGAGTGTGGGCCAGACACTCCCAGGAGCATGTGCCAGGGAGGGAAATGGGGAGAGAGGTTTTGCAGCAAGGGGCAGAAGGGATACAATTGAGAGGGGGGGGTTGGCATCAGCCCTGCAACTTGGACCATGGCTGGAGCAGGGAGGGAGGTGGCAGCATGGCTGGAGCCTCTGGGGATGGAGATGGCGAGGGAAGATGGCAGGTCAGAGGGGGAGAGAAAGTGGCTGCAGGTTGGTGCCTGGTAAGGGTGAGCGGGATGGGAAAGTGCCGTGGCAGCCTGTGGCTGGTGACGGTGACAGAGAAGGGACCCTCGAGCAGGGGAGAGCTGGGGGACGTGAGCGGGTCAGCCCAGGCTGTCGTACGCAAAGGGGAGAAGCAGTGGTGCTGTTTTCCCTCTCTCCATCACGCACATCCTTCACACTTCTTCCTGCCTATGGGACGCTCAGCCTGGCTGGCCGGGTGTCTCTGAAAGGCAGCGGCACCGGCAGGAAGGAAGCGGAGGCAGCTGTAGCAGAGATAAACGCTGTTTTGCTCAGCACAGGCTGGCTTGTACAGACCCACCAAGCTCCCTGGCGCCCCACCACCTACAAAGCCCATGGAAAGGTGCTCCTGGCCCCTGAGAGCCAGAGCTGTGGAGGCAGAGAGAGAGGTGGAGGTGCAGGAGGTGGGAAGCAGGGGTGGAGAGCATCCCTGCTCCTGGGAGCCACCTGGCAGGCAGGTAGGCTCCTCCCTTTGTTTTTCCTCCAGCTTGGATACTGGTGTGGGACAACCAGCTCTTCAGCAGGCTGAAATGCTGGAGAAGAGTTGGGTTTGCTAAATACAGGCAGCAAGGGGGAGGTAACAGGAGGCAGACCCTTGGCATCGTCTGCTGTAGGTGATCCCCCCCATTTCTGCGCCTGCCTGGATATTGCCACGCCAGCCGCCCTCGGCTGCAGCCTCCATCCCTCCCTGGAGAGAGGTGCCCGATGCTCGTGGAGGGGGCACTGTGGTTAGCATCCCCCCACCCCAACTCCTCTTGGGTTTATTTATTGCACGAACATAAGTTATTTTCACGTCCTCTTTGCCATTCCGCCTCTCGGCACAGCCAGGATGTTGGTACAGAGCTGTACTTTATATTTTATATATGCAAATCACATTTTATCTTATACTTATATAGAGCAAAAAAATACTTATTTATTTTCTGACTTACAGTATGTGTCTTACCTGACTCCTCTGTATTTTGTAGACTTTACAAATAAAGCAAGTTCTTTTTTTTCCACAGCGAGAGTGTGTTTGGTCATTCTTGAACTTCAGGACAGAGCTGTGTCTCAGTGAGACCAGGTCTTCTAGCTCCCTCTAGCTTTGCTGCAGGACATGTTCAAGAATGTGTCCAAAAAAGATGGGATGAGGGACAGCTCATGACTTTTTAGAACAAACACAGATTTATAGTCTCTGGAAGAAAAGGGGCTCAGTAAGCAAGCTTAATGCTGAACATCACCCCCCAAAGTGCTTGCTTTCAGGAGCAGTTCAGCTGTGATTAATCAGCTTTTCCTAGGAAAGATAATGCTTTTCACTAGAAAAACTCCCTCAGACCTGATGCAGGGCAAGAGGCAGCCGTACCCAAAAACTTCCCTGCCAAGTGACCTCACTGCCTGACTCAGGAACAGTGAGGAGGAAAGCAGGGAGCTTGTGTCTGTGGGTGGCAGGAGAAGGGGAAGGAAGTATGGCAGGTGCCTTACACAGAGGTGAAGCCAAACCTCCTCCCTGGGGAAAAGCCACCCTTCCTCAGAGCTGAGGTGGAAGCAGTGAGCATGTTCCCCTGACGCCCAGGCAGGCCAGGTCCCTGCCTCCCAGTGCTCGCATGGTGGTTCTGGGTTTTACATTCACGTTCCCTCTTGCCATTGCAAACTGCCCCAGCCCCACCACCACTCACGGAAGAAAAGGCCAGAGCTGCTGTTTGCTGGGGCCCATGTCACAGAAAGCAGTCCCCCTTCTCCCACAGGTGCTTCACACTGAACACCCATGATCAGGACTCATCTCTACTCGAGGTTTTTGCCAAATGGGTTTCACTCCTGCCTGGGGCCATCAGTGATGTGTCCGCCCCAGGCTGCTGTAGCACTGCTTCTCCATCAGCTCCTGCGTACACAGACGGTGTGAAGCTTTCCTCACCAGAAAAGGACTAGGAGGACAAGACATACTGACCCACTAAGCCTCAGCCCCTGCAACGAGCAAAAACTCAGAATCAGTTCAGAGAAGTCACCCAGACAGCACCACACAGAGGCAGCTTAAGTACAATCTATATTCTCTCTATATTTTTATTTGTCATCATATTTGCTCATTTCTGCAGAGTATAACGTCACAAAGACCAAAATAGAGAGAGCAGCTTGTCGCTGAGCTCACATCAGTTAAACACAATAGGTACAAAACTAGGTGACTCTGTCTTATTTATCATACATTTTTTTTTTCAGTCGTTTATATACAAAGAACTACTCTAGATGGAAAAATAATAAACAAATCCCATGGGTATGTTACATGGTAAACAAAAAGGAAAGAAGGAAGGAAGGAAGGAAGGAAGGAGATGTTCGGAAGCAGGTGAGGGAGAGCAGCTCCAAGGGCCTACTCCTGGAACCAACATGTTTGTTGGGGCCCTGGGCTACCGAGAGCAGACCTGCAAGACCACAGATGCCTTGGCCTCCTTGGTCTCAAGCTCTGGGTCTTATAAGATATTTGTTCGTCCAAGCCAGAGCAGCTTCAGAGCCAGTCCTTGCTCTGGCATTTGCCTGTCATGAGGGAGAGCAGGAAGCTCAGAGATTATTTTGTGTGGTGTTAAAAAATACATATGTATATAAAATTATAACGCATGGCAGCTGGCTGTTGTTTGGGTGCTAGTTCTTCACCAGGCTTCTCCAAAGGCAGCTAGTGCAAAAGGGTTACACTTTAAACCACTACATACAGGAAGCTTTGAGAATATCCAGATCCTCTGCACAGCATATATATGCAGCACACATTTCAAAATAAATTTTTAAAAAATGCTTCCCCAAGCCTGGATCACCTTCAGCAGGGCAATCCCAGAGACTTCCGATCTCGGCCACCCAACAAAGATTGGGGACAGTCACCCACTAAGTGACATTGGGACATTATCAAGGCCTGCAAATGCAAGGAAAGGGGAGGAAGGGATCACTCCCCATGCCCCACTTTCCTAAGAGAGAGGGGAAGTTTAAAATAAATACCTCATGCTAAAGGACTGTTAATCAAAGCCATGGAAGATGGAAGGAAAGCCCATTCAATCTTCAGCCCTGCTTTCCAGGCAGCTTATGGCATGAGGAAAAGGAGTTTTACACCAAGCCCACACAAAGCCTGGCAGCTAGCGTTTGCACGTCCATTTAAGCAGCAGATTTAGGAAAAGCAGTAACTAACTGCGTGGCATCGCAGGCTGTGTGCAAATGGGGAAATCCAGCAGCAGAGAAGCTGCTGGATCCACGGACCCTGCCTCCAGCTCCCTCAGAGTGGCGAGTATGGAAGGAGACGCTGTCCTTATGCCTTCCCCCATCTTACCCTCACAGCAGGGAGCAAACCCGTCTCTCTCCAAGCCCTTTTCCCCCTGCTCCTGACCACCAGCTTCTGGCAGGGGTGCTGAGGAAATGAGGTGCTCTTCGCTCACAGTCACTTCCAAGAAAGTGAATGAGCTAGCACATAGATTAGGATACAAGAGGAAAGGTAAACTCCAGGCAGTAAACCGGACCCCAGTTCTCCTAGCAGAGCAATGAGGGGCAATCTGGAAACGCGCAGGTCTGCTGATGGCAAGGCAGGCATCAAGCGGGAGAGGAACAGAGAAACTACAGCCAAGAACACAGCGGCTTGCTCCAACCTCTCCATTTTGCATCCTGCTTGGGGGTAGGGGTTTCTGATCTATGGCACTTGAGTGTGCTCCCCCCTCCTCCCCCAGACAATTTTAAGCAAGCAAGAGGCATTTCCTGGTCCCTGAATAGATCTACAGAGGGATCGTTTTTATTTTGGCTCCATTAAATACCTAGGGGCCAATCCAAAACCCAACAAAAGCAAGGGGAAGCTTCTTTTCCAACTCCCGTGGATGCTGGCTCCACCCTTGATAGCATCGCATTTGCTGCAGGGCCTGTGAAGGGTGCAGCAGCAGCAACTGCTGCCTGGGAAACTAAGAGGGACAATTTTAACCATCCAGGTCATGTCAGGTTTCAAGTCTGCTCCAGCTTGGCCCAGAAGAGCTATGGAGATAAAAAACAAAGGAGTGTGCAGCATCTCTTCCTGAATACTCCAGCCTAAGGACAAAACTTGTGCAGCTCACAGGGGAAGTCAGTGATGACAAGCATGGGGAGAGCTACCTGTGAGAGACCAGGACCTGCTCTGGCAGCTACCTGGTGCAATCCACACCTTTAAGAGCGACAGCTATGTTGGTGGGGGACAGGAAACAAGAAGAAAAAACCTTTTAGTGTTTACGTATCTTCCTTTCCCAAAGAGGGATGAAAGGGCCAGAGCTCTACAAACTTCCAACACCCTTTATGGCCAGTCCTCAGTCTTGTTAGCAGGAGACACGCTCCAGGGAAGCTTCTTGCCACAGGAACACAGGGGAGATAGGAAGCTTGGACACCTGGTGATTAGAAAACCCCACCCTTGTGAGACAGTAATTCCATCCCTGCTGAGCTTCAACAAGCATCAGCTTTGATGGGGAGCAGGGGGGATGCAGGGAGCAGAGGAAGAAAGTCCTGTCCTTTTCCCTCTTGCTCACTCAAGTACAGGACTGCAGAACCAGGTGCTTAGGAGGGTGGGGGCAGATGTTCCTTACCAAGCATTCGAGGCAGTGGCTATAGAGAGACCAATCTCTGGTCTGGTCCTCAGGAATGCTTATCACTGCATCCTAATCCCATTTCCTAAGGATCACAGAGATGTTAGTAGCAGGGAGCTGGGGGAGAAAACTGTGCCTACATCAACCATTCAGGAAGAGGAATGCAAAGCAGTTGGGTTGTCCAGTTGGAAAAAAAACAAAAACATTTTTGGCCACAACTCCAGACTCTGGCCAGTCATGCTCCACACCAAGCCAGGCAGGTGTGGGAGGCCAGAGCCCCAAACCCTGGAACTTTGCTTCAACTAATTCCAGTCGATCACTGCTGTAAGGAATGGGCTCAAGAATGGAGTCCTGGCCATTCCCCCACCTCCGCACTGCTCACTGTGTCCGTACCCACAAAAGCTAATGGGAAGTGCCCACTTCTACAATCTGCACTCTCTAGGAAGTGATATGACTTGCGTGTTTCTGCTTCAATAAATTAAAAAAAATAAAAAACAACAAAAGAAGGAAAATTAGCCTGTGCTGGCAGTTTCCCCTCCTAGAATTCATCGTCAGAGCTCAGCAAGAGTGTCTTCTCGTTGTCACGGGCACCCGAGCAGCTGTGGGAGCGCGAGATAACATGACTGCCGTTGCGCCAGGGTGGACCATGCTCCAGTGTTGACTGCTGGGTGTACTGCTGGTAGGCCGGGGAGAAATTGTGGATCGCATCTTGGACAATGTCGTGGGGGTTCATGGTCTCCTTGAGGCTGCTGGAGATGCTCTTCATGGGAGCACAGCGACCTGTTGGGGTAAGACGGGGAGGGACAAGTGAAGAATACTGCTGCCTTCCCCCACACCCCTTTACATGAAGGTAAGGAGAACAGGGAACATGCACTCCTAGATCCTGCAGAAGTTACTTTACAGACTTCCTTAAGCAGCTGCTGAGGAAATGCCACACAAATGGTGTCAAGTTTTACCAGTAGTGCTCCTAAATCCAGCCACTGCTAGCCAAGTGAATCCACCTCAGCACCAAATGAGGGACATGCCATGAGAATGGGACATACCCACAGCGACAACCTCCACTACACACTACCTGTGCTGGCTTGGGTGTGCAACGAAGACAGTCAGGTAGGGAGGTGCTCCTGTAAAGTGTTTCAGAAGACAAAAACTAAGGAAATTGTAAAAATATAGGAGAAATGGCATTTGCCATTCCCTCTCACTGGAAGTTAGACTGATAGGTGGTATTGAAGTGCCCACAGGAAGGAGATCATAGAAGTGGAAAGCAGCACAAAGGAGGGAAAGAAGGGCAACAGGCAGTACTAGAGGCAGAACCACCCCACGGGTGGAGGGTGTCAGTGATACCATGAAAGAAGCAACAGTTGGAGATTGTCCCACCCAAGTGCTGGGCACAGAGGAAGGCTCTGTGTCCTTCTAGGAGCTGCCATTTCTCATGGCTTCTAGGTCCCATCTCCAGCGTGGGCTTCTGGCTCTGCTCAGTCCTGGGGATGAGCTCCCCGAACGACCAAAGCATGCTGATCATCTGTGGCAATTATGAAAGTGAAGGGAGGCTGGGGTGAGCGAGCAAACCGTCTCCTTTGAGAGCCTGTGCAACTCTTTGGAGAGAGATTCACAGTCCTGACAGAAACGCTCTGAAGCTAGGTGTTATGCCACTGCCCACGGGCTGTTTTACAACTTATCCAGACAACCCTAAAGCAGCTGTGAGGCAGTCGAGTTACAGACCTACAAGGAAGGGGGAACAAGCGACAGAGCAGGCAGTAGGCAGGCTGGGAATCAGGACACAACAGCATCCCAGTTAAAAACCAAACAGAGACAAACACAGAGCATGCTGTACCTACCGTATGGTCCATATGATGGAACAGCTGCATCAGGGACCAGTGGCCAAAGCAGGGGAGAGATAAAAGGGAGGGGAGAGAGAGACAGAGAAAGAAGGAAAGAAAGAAAGAAAGAGAGAGAGAGGGAGGAAATAACAAGAACTGAACAAGACCCACCACCGAAACATCCCCCACTGTACTAGCCAGCAGTTTACCCTTTCATCACCCACAGATCTCATCTCCCCCAGCTGCGGCCACTGTCCTTCCAAAACCTCTGGGGCTGGCTGGGATGGAGGGATCATCTACATGAACACTGCCCAAGGGCTGCTGTCTTCCCGCACCTCAGCGCAGACTCCTCCCAGCAGGAAGGAACCCCATTATTTGGAGAACACTGAATGTACTTGCATAGACCGGGCATGAGAACCCCCTTTTCCCAAAGATAACATCCACCTCCCTTTTCCCCGGAATAAGACTTCTAGCAGCCCAGCCCTCACAAAGTCGTTACAGGAAGATCCTCCTCCTCCAAGCCAAACATATTGCCAAAGCACAGCCTCATCTTCCCGAGCCAGATTCAAAACAGAGCCTGTTTCAGGCCCTGTCCCTCCTGCCTTCAGTCTGTTGCACAATCTGGAGCAATGGAGTTCCCCTTTGGGGAGACAGGAAGAAGGACAAACACACTCTACTAAAAGGATGCAACTTCTAGCAGCCCACAGGTCTGCAACAAGCTGTCGTGGGTGGCATACTGGGGAACTGAAAAGGGAACAACGCAATTCAGGCAAGGTTTCTGCCCTGCAGAGCCATTGCACAATGAATCTGTTCAGACACCACGGAGGAGGGGATGTGATGTTTTCCAAGCGTTCAGGTTGAGAGTCATATCAGTGTGTTGGCTGCCAGAGGGACCAGTCTTCACCCAGTCTCGCTACCAAATAGACATGCCATATGCACTGGCATATTTCCTACCTTGGGCGTCAAGTCTCTTGTCCACATACACCTTGTACGTGAAGGCATGGCGTAGGGCGATGGCTGCAAAGAACATCTCCACGCAAATGATGAAGTCCTGATACCCAGCAGCTACTGTGCCTTCACCCACAGACACGCTGGCAGAGTGGATTTTGGGGATGGCACCACACTTTTCCAAGATGGCCAACAGCATCCCTAAACAAAGCAACAATCTCATGTAAATGTGCAGAAAACATGATTGCATACTAACTGCGAGGAATGGAAACAGCTGTCTGTGCTGTTGCAAACCCATTTAACACCGAAACTACCGAGCGGGCTAGATACTCCCATCTACACTCACCCATAAAACAGAGAAAGGAGGAGTAAATGAGACAAATATGTTTAAGCAAAGAATGTTCAAACACTGACCCTCTTCTATTCTCAACTGACAGATGATCTCTGGAACTAGCTGCTGCAGGTCTTAATCAAGTCCAAAAGGGTAAGAAGCAGTCAGATATTTCTGTGCGCGATCTCAAAACCTCTACTAGCTGGAGCAAAAATTGAGGTAACAGAGCTTTTTACTTTAATCATGAAGTGTTTTTGACACACCGTTGCAAGGAAAATGTTTCTTCCTGTCCATAGCCAGGTGGCTTTAGAATTCCAGAGAAGGCAGAAAGCACATGACCAGATGGCTCAAGATGAGAAACTAGACAGCTTATTAGTTTGTAGACAGGGAGGATGGGCCATACTCCAACAGCCTAAATTCCACCTAAGTTCCTACTCGATTAGTCTTTGAAGTGCAACTCAGTAAACCTAAGCAGGGCATTGAACAGGGAAATGCTTAGAGCCAATTAGTAAGAAGCACTAAGCTTAGGTGGAATTTCAGCTTTCTGAATGTGCCTCTGCATCATGTGTACATAATTCTGAATGTCCTTCCGCTTGGTGGTGGTTCTGTGGCAGCACACGCTGCATTCAGCCAGCTTGCTGCTTCACATGAATCACAGACATACCATTAAAATTTTATTTATAGAGCACTAAAAAAAAAAAAAAAGTACTAAAAATTTTTAGATGTGCCACTTTAATCTATAAAATGGCAGCATGCAGATAAAATATTGGCAGCTTGTGCTTTATGATTGTTTCAGGAATGCAAAGGACTCTTCATCCAAATAGCTAATTTTACCAGGCAGGTATGTGCATGCACATGCACACACACAGAGATAGTGAGGATTCAGGAGCACAGAAACAAAGATGAAAATGAGCAAAACAGGTCTCCCAGAGAAAAGCAATGAAAGACTATAAAACAAATGTAACAAAAATAATACAGAAAGACATTCTGGCTATTAAATCAGCATTTGCTCTATCAACTCTAGTGTCTGAGCCCCTGCAGAGAGCTCTTTGTGCCTACCAAGGGAAGGGAAAAGCAGCTCACCTTGCCAGAAGGACAGGAAAATGACAGACTTCACCATGAAGAACTTAAGGACTGGACTATAGGGACTGAGCAGTTCACGTGTGGCGAAGTAGAAAAGGAAGAGGGCATACAGTGCCAGGCTGACAGAGATGTTGTAGATGATCGTCACGTAGAGGTAGCCACTGGTTACACTGAAAAGAGAAGATACATGAACGCCTGAAATTTCAGCATGATCTTCTCCCCTTGCCGCTGTCACTGGGGAGTAATAAGACCCGTTTACTTCCTGCCTTCCTGTCCCACTCCCTCCCCCAAACCAAGGTAGAAAAAACCTGAAACCAACAGGCTTACCCCTGCCCTCTTTTCTCACATGCATATTCAGCCCGTGTTGCCCCCCTGTCTTTTCCCACGGCCCAGCACACACACAGACCATAAGCACAGCTGAGTATAGAAGGGGCAGCCGAGGCCTACATGACAGACAAACAAACTTACTCAAAGTCACCATCCTGGTACTTGCCGAAGGCCTGAAGGATGACTGTGCTGATCGCCATGAGGGGCTTCACCACACAGAACTGCAGGGTAGCCTACAGAAATGAGAGAGGAGGAATGAGAAGGCAGGAAGTATAAGAGGCCAAGTTCCCGAACCAGCACCATGATGGAGTGTCCACTGGGACAACTCAGCAAGGCAACACAATCCAGCCCCAAGAAGGAGTCTGTCCCCGCCACTTGCTAACTGATTGTACTTGAGGACTGCAGCATCCAAAAAGAGATAAAGGAGATTCAGATGAAGTATGTGTGCTATCTACTTGTCCATAATGGGAAGAAAAACCTCTCTGTAGATTGGTTCCTAGAAGCTGCTCAGCTGCTCTCTTCCAGAGCTGTTTTTCATAGGCTGTGCTGCAGCACATTTATGCACACTAACAGCATGAAAAACAAAAAAATCCCACACTGTGCTATGGTACGGACACAGCAAGTTTATCAAAGGGATATTGGGGAAGGGAAGCAAACTCCAATCCATAGTTGCCATAAAGCTAGGCAAGAAGGTCCCCTGGATAGGAGAGGAACCCAGCTCTCTGAGGAGGAATTTTGACAACTGCCACCATATTAAGGCATTTTGTATACACAGCAATGTGTGCTGCCAGACAGAAGAGCTATTCCCTTCTCACCCACACGACCTCTACCGAATCTCCCCAAAGGCTCTGTGGCACTTGGGATCAGTTCTACCCATTCTGCCAGTAAAAATCACTGCTCCTATTGGGATGACTCCTCTCTCAAAGCCACCCCATTCTTCGCCTTTCTGGAGACATTGAACTTCAATGTCCTAAGAGAATGGAGGGTTGTGACCCTAAAAACGTCACCTGTGTCTCCCTGAAGGAGGCTGGAAGAACCTGGGCAGGTGCTGACCTGAGCACATATGGGGAGGGCTGTGTATGGAAAGAAGGCAAAACCAAACAGGAATAATTGCTTTGGATACGATGCAATTTGTTAGTGGTCATAAGACTTCAAGGAGATTAAAAACCCCAGCACATGCCAGTTAGTGAGTCACTGTAAATATGTGAACTGGAAAAGGTCAAGCTAACTGGTAAACAACTCTGTCCTCTAAGCTTCCCCTCCTTCCAATCTGGGGATGTTTTAACCATTTCCCTGCAATCCAAACCACCACATCCTATTTTTAATTGCTTCCCTAGAAGATGCTAGAGCATACCGGAAGCACATGGATGGTGTGTGACCCATCTGTGAGGGTCACCAGACACGGATCCAGTAACGAATCTTGATCAAGACATCTTTAAGGAAACAAGCTGCCCAGATTTTACACCGCAGCCACCAGCACCCCACCCGACTGCTGGAGGGCTGCAGGCAACGCAGGCAGACTGACTGACTCACAGCAGGCACCTGCCTGAGAACAGCTTGGGGTGGGGGTGAAGATAGAAAGAAGGAATGGTTATAACACACAGATTCCTTCAGGATGAAAGGGGCTGGAAAGAGCAGAACATGGGCAGGTGGTGGTGGGAGGCAACAGGAGTGCTGGAGATGCTGAGAGCAGGGATAAAATGGGCAAGATGCTCCTTCCAGCACATTCCTCTTCCTGATCACCACGATGGTGGATACTGCACAGATCAGCACTGAGATTTGCTCTATTGTCCTTTTGCAGCAGCCTACCCAGGAATTTGCCTTGAAAGGTCTTCCTCAGCAATCCTGGAAGTCTAGAAGTACTAGAAAGTGAGTCTTGGTGCCGAAGATCTCTCACCAAGGTAATATTTAAGCTTGAGCCAAGAAGGACGGAAGTACTTAAACATCCCTTTGCAAGACACCTCCCTCACAGCCTCCACAGCAGAGTTAGCAGTTTGCATAGGGCAGGACTGACTAGAAGAATTGCTGCCAGATAGCAGCAAAGCAAAAGCAAAATATCCACCTAAGCCTGAGTTACCAAGTGAGCTGAGGATTTGTGGAAGCAGGCAGAATCACCCCCATAAAAGTGCTTCTAGTCTTCATTGCTGTGAAAAAACTTTCCGAACAGCCAGGTGCAACCCATGTGGAGGTAACCGCCAGAGGCTGTGGGACTTGAGAAACAAGAGGTCTAAGGGAAATTATTTCTCCAGCACTCATTCACCTTGATGAGTGTTATGCTTGCTTCTGACATATTTAAAAGGTAAAAGTTAACATTAGGAGCAAAAAGAATAGATAATGCATTGAATCAAACATGGGGTGTACAAATGAAGCCCAAGAGAAACAGGTGAAGCAGCATACTGGGAGCAGCTTAGAAAATAAAGTATCAGGGAAGAAAACAGGAAAGCCATGAGGAAAGAATATGCGACAGAGACAAACAGAACAGAGGAAAGAAAGAAGTGGTCCTTTGAAAAAGGCCAATCATACTGCAGAGATTAACACTGGATATTACTATGAGGCTACACTGTACCTTTGATGTTCCTGCATATTGCTAAAACACAGAAGATGGGGCATGATGTGGAGGAAAAGCCAGGGCAGATATCTAGACCCATGACTGGAATTACAGTGACCTGAGCCCTTTCAAAGAACCAGACCTGCTTCACGCTGTCTCCAGAGAAACCTCACATGTTCATTTCAGCAAGTGAGCAAAGCCTTGAAACTCACCTGCTGTTTCATGGCAGACAGAGGTGACTGACCTGGGATGAGCAGAGGAGGGCTGTATCAAGGTTTAGATCTCCCCCATTCCCTCCCCCTCAACATACCCAATTCAGCACAGACAGACACACATGGTGAGCAATACTCAGTTCCTCCTACAAAGCATTGTGTCACACTTAGCCTCCACCCCCTCCTCAATTCCAAACCACAACAGCAGCACTGGGAATTCAGGAGGCTGTTACACAACTGTGGGGTGTCTGCAACACACCACAGCCATCAATTTCTTAAAGTTGGGACCTCTGCAATTCAGAAAGGGAAGAGGAAATCAGAATTTCTTCCCAGGGCTAACATCAGATCCAGGAGATAAATTGGGTCTTTTGCTAAGGCCTTCCTGATGTGGGGTTGAGTAGAAAACGTTAAGATCATTCAAAACAAACCAGCCAACCCCGAAATACCCCTTCTTCTTAGCAGTCTGCAGGCCTCTCAAAACGATATTATAAATTCCCCCCAAAGGAGCGCTCATCTCAGAAGTTCAGCAGCAAAAGACACCATTGCCACCCACACACACTTCATTCATTTCTAGAGGATGGCACAGCTCCTCCAGCCCATACCTGTTTGCAGAACCTCAGGAATCCAATCGAATAGGTCTTTCCCCACAGGCAGCAAGTCCCGTATACACAGCTGGACCTGAAAGAGCCAACACAAGATGACAGGGTTCAGAAGCAAGATTTGGGCTAGAGTGCAAGATTCCTACCCTCTTTGTCTACCTCTCTGTAGCACAGTTGCAGGACTGGTGCTTTCTCCAACCATGATTACAGTTACAGCCATACCCTCTTTCAGAGGGTTTAAAACAACAACCTGACTCCACAGTCCAATTTTTTTCCTTTTTTAACTGTAGCATGGGGAGAAATACAGATCCTAAAGGAAGCACACACAACCAACCGAAGGCAGAAAAGGTTTAAAGGAAGAGAAGGGAATAAGAAAAGAAACAAAGGAGTAGGCAGGTGTCCAGAAAAGCTGTGCATCAGTCCAGCTTGCCTAAGAAGTTGTGATCAGCCTGATCTGTCTCAGAGCAGGATACTGGTAAATCATCACCATCCATGCTGCCTCATCTCAGCAGACATTTGCCACCTGACACAGTTTTTCAGGGCAGGGACAGAGGCATGGTAGATGAGCACAGAAGGAGGAGAGCTTCATGCTGTAAGCACAGTAAATACTCACTCAATTGGTTTCCCTCTGATCTCAGACATGATGGAGCTCTCCCCTCCCAAGTACTCATAGCAGAGGCTGAGAAAGTTGTATATTACAAAGGCTGCAAAGACATCAATCAGAGTAAAATGACAACCAACTTCAAAACAGGTGCAAGGACCAAAAGTACAGGCAACAGACCAAACATTAGCAGAGACTGCTTATGCAGCATCTTTCCCTTCAAAGCACTCCAGATTATTTTCACTGCATTTATCATCCTACCTCAGTACTCACAAGACTATCTGAACTGGAGTTTGGCCAAGGTCCCAGGCCAGTTCCATGACTCATGCCAAAAGGGTCACAGGACCATTTAAAACTGCAGTCAGTCACTGTTTTACTTGGCATCTGTAAGATGCCATTCTTTACAGGGTTCCTGTGCATTATTCCAGAACATTACACTGGTACTAAATAATTTGGAAAAGTTATCTCTGATCCATCAACCATATCTTATCTCCTGTATTTAACCTTTTAGGTGATGAACACAGTTTCTCTCTCCGAGGTAACCAGACTATAGACGTAAGAGTTGGAGAAACAGAGGGTTTTTACCAATCAGTGAAACTCTGTTTTCATGTCTGGTGGAGATTTTTGAAAAACAGGCTCTGTGCTTCATTTCCTCAGAAAGCTGAAATTTCTTGCATACTGAATAGCCTTCTCCTTGGGCCACCTCTTTTCTGCCTTCCCCAGCAACCTGGTACAGATGAGGAAGAGCCTTCTCAGACTGACCGGTAATACTCTGCCCCATTTCAATTCTCTTCAAGGCTCAGTTTTGTTCATACATATAAACTGAGGTGAAGACACTGTGGGGAGGGCTCTCATCATAACTACAGACATGTTTCCTTTTCACGGAATCCAAACCCACTTAACTGTGCATGGAGTAAGTACATGCCTTGTCTGCCACTCTCTTGACTTGTTATAATTGCTGTTGGACCCTCATACCGTTGTGAGATTTTTAGGGCAAGGACTGTACTCCTAAGTTTGGCACATACAGCCTTGGGGCAAAATGACAGACCAGGTGACCCTTCTTTCAACATTATTTTCTATGACAGTCTGTACCTGGACATTCCCTGGAATGCCAGCATCCAAATCCTGGTTTTGGCCCCCAGCATTGACATAATACGAAGAGAAAATGACTTGGGATGGAAACAGAAGTCTCACGGAACTTTGAAATAAGAACAAAAGCCTAATAATGTACAGTGCTGAGAAGCTGACCTCATCAAGCAGCCAGTTATTAGACCTGAGGTCAATTTCCCCACATGGATGAACTTCCAAAGTTAGAGACAGACATCAACTCTAATTCTTCTACAAGCATCCAAACTATGCCCTGGAAAAGAGGTACTCAACGCTCCCCAAAACGCTTATAGTCTCAAAACATTGTATTTATAGCTTGTAGATGTGCCTAGCTGGCCAGAATGCTACAGCACATAAAAGCCAGTGGTATACCTGCTTCTATGTCTGTAATTGGGATATTGTTATTCCATCTGTAATCCTTCTTATTGAACAAAGTTAGGTATGTTCACATAGCAATGATTTTCCGAAAGCCTTAATTAGGAGAGAAAACACCAACCATGGAAAACTTATGTAAATAACTGTGGTAACCCCTTTTACCTGCAATTTTCCTGCAACTTAGCTGACAGCTCCCAGCACCCAGAGGGAGAAAAGCTGAGCTTTTCCTATTGTCCTCCAGTGACCCCTGCCCTCTGATGTGGTCATTACAATACCAGCTGCCCATTCCACAAGCACTAGGGAAGAGATGACATCAGCAGAAGAAAACAAACAAAAAAAAAGCAATGGGAGGGGGAAATATCTGCCCCTCCATTCCCGAAAGAAATGAGTGCTAACTATCAAAGTTCACCACACCACCAAAAGAATTCTTCTCCCATTCCTGATCCACATTCATCAGATGGTGCTCATGACATCAACATAACAAAAAAAAAAAATCTACTGGTGTCAGTAACACTGACACCCAGGTTTGTACAGAAGCAGTCATGTGAACAAGCAACACCAAAACATGCTCCTCCTAACACACACTATGAAATGCAGCCCATAAATGGCCCAAGACATTTTTCAAAATTTATTAACAGGGTCTTCTCCCCCTGTTCCCTAACAGGGCTCCCCCCACTTTGCAACCTAATACCTTCCCAAAAATGAAATAAGGTGGATGGCAAGGGAAGGCAGAGAACAAAAGGCTGTTTCAAAGCGGTCCCCAGAAAAAGCGAGGGAGAGAACCTACTGACCAAAGGTGCTTTCACCTCCACCTGTAGTCTTTTCACACAGCCCAACATGCTGAGGTGAACTTGGGAGCATGGGCTGCCTCCTGAGCAGACACTCAGATGTTTGCAAACTCCCCGAGCAAGCGAGGCAGAGGGATACTGGCAGTTACTACGAGGAGTTTTGCAGGGCAGCAGGATTCCTGCTAGACCTACACACGTGCGCAGGGTGAGGAAGGAGGGAAGAAAAAACACTCAGGCCCAAAGAAAGATGCCTTCTGAATCACGTGCGCACGTTTGCGATCTGCTGCTGCATCTCAGAGCATTGTCGTGGGTGTGAAGGAGGGCTTGCTAGTCCCTTCAGCTGATTAATTTGTTCACATGGCCAGGGGCATCTCTCTGCAATGCAGATCTCACCAAAACAACTGCATGAGCAAGTTATGATTTTATGAGGGTATGGCAATAAACTGTCCTCAAAAAGACACTGCTAGAGTGTAGTTCTCCTGCTGGATGGGTAGAAGGCTCCTTTCTGGATGAGATCAGGAGGGAAGTTTAGATAGCATTTATTGGAGAGTAACTGTTTCCCTCGCAGAAAATGCTAGTGGTATCATCTGCAGCAGATAACCGAAAACAAAGCAATTGGTAACTCATCCTGAACATGACACCCTGTCTCCTGCAGGACTCCAAAGCACTTTACACCCCACCAACACCAGCACACGATGGCTTTGCTACCCTGCGTGATCACACAAGTGGCCACAGGATGGGACCAGAAGAATACGTCGCTAACAAACTGCGCCAGGAAAAAAGGACAAAGCAAGCATCTGGCTGCTAAGTAAGTGCTGTTCCAAGAACCGGGAGCTAACCGATACCTCGCTTTAAACACCCAGCTAGAATCAGATTTTTGGCTTTACACCTTCCTGAAGCAAAGGACCCAAGAAAATCATAAACTCTGTCTCCACAGAACATTGGAGGGAAGGCTCAACACATCTTGTCATGCTCAGAGGCCAGCAAGGGAGAAGGTCAGGTTGGATGGGGCTTTGAGGAACCTGATCTAGTGAAAGATGTCCCATGGCAGGGAGGTTGCACTAGATGATCTTTAAAGGTCCTTCCCAACCCAAACCATCCTATGATTCTATGATTTTCAGTCACTGAGCAAGCCACGGTCAACCAGTCAAGCACAGCATCAAACACTGTTTCAGTAGGTGACAGATGCTTTCTCCATGTGCCCAACCAGGAGCCAGAGTTCTCTCAAGGCAGAGACTTCCCACCTCCCCCATTTTCTGTCTGACCCCTCCTTACCTTCATAGCAGTCCCGCACTGTGCCAAAGTAAACATAGTACTGGTCATTGGTGAAGAACAGCAGACTGAGCCATGAGTCAAAGGCGTAAATGGGCACAATGAAGAGGATCCGAACAATGTAGCGCTGTTCATTTGGGCAGCTATAGCAGCGAAGATGCATGTAGATCTGAGAGGACAGAGAGAGGAGACCAGGATCAGCAGTATATGGAATAGAGAGGAGAAAGTGGAACTGGAGAGTCAACTGGGCCAGGAAAAACAGTCAGTAAATCATCTCTTGATTGCCTCCAGCAGCTTCAAGGTGATAAGCATTTAAAAAAAAAAAAATCACTATTATCTTACGGCATCCATATAGCACCCCTTAGTTTGCAGAGAGTGGGAAGGAGGAGAAAAAGGAAGTGGAGGGATTTCTAGTCTATTTTCTTATAGGGAATTAATTTACTGTTATTATCATTACCTTGCCCATATTCTTTTGTTCATACCTTTCTTTTCCCCTGGTTATCAATCCCATATTCCTGCTATCCTGTTTTAAGTACCTAAGATTCACAACACTGCAGGCTGCTTTTCTCTGAAGAGGGAAGGTGCATACACTTAAGCGCATGCTCATTGTAAACACTCTCACTCTCTTGGCAGTTTTGGACGCTTTCGAGACTTTCACCTGAAATGACCTAAGAGAGCCCTTCACAGCACTGCCAAGAGCTGATAAGCCACAGCCCATATGCTCAAAAAGTGCCATTCTGCACATCGGTGACAGCACAGCCACGGAGCATCAGCCACCAAGCGAGCACCAAGCTCATGCACGGCTCTCAAAGGAACCATGCAGCCACACGACTTGTTTTGTCCGACTGTCTGCACACATGCCAATCCCTCTAAGTCACTGGCTGGGGGGAGGGCAATGTCCCCACCCTACCTGCTCCCACTGCTGACAGTTTGTTAGCCATCATTAAATCCCACACCTAAGATGCTTTTTCACAGAATACCCACCTCCTGGAAAAGGTATTGACCACAAGCATACCCTGAAGACGAGCACCACTCCTGTAATGGCCTAATAACACAGCCAGAGCTTCAGCGCGAGTTGCGGGTATGCTCTGTCAGCCACGGAGTCAGCAGAGGGCACGTTCTCCAGAGGCAAGGCCTCCGTACGGCAACACTCATCAAGCTGCTACCCCAACTGCTGGAATTAATAACAGCTAGTTTATTACATATGTGCCTCACAACTGACCAACTTTGCTGCCTGAAGAGGCACAAGCATTTGTCTGAAGCTTCACCCCGCATTTGGGGGTGCTGTGAGGATTCTCCAGGGTCTAACAAAGCATACATTGATGATCTCGCCTTTCCCTCGTAAGGGAGAGGGGGTTGTTTCTCCCCAGCTGTCTGTTGCTCATTTCTCCCTGCCTCTTGGCCAAATCTGGTCAAAATCGACTGAAGGGCTCAAAATACTTCTGTTTCCTCTCCCTAACCCATGAGGAGCTCACAAAAGCCTCATTTCCTGAAGAGAACAGGTTGAAAATAAACTAACAAGCCTTAGGGATATTTTTTCCTTGTGACAATCCCAGTGACACACCTCACCCAGCACAGGGACAGCTGACACCGGAGTTCAGATGACTCCAAGCTTTGCCCTTGGAATGTCACAAGAGCCCTGAGATCCATGAGCCTACGAGAGCACAAGAACTGCTGCCTTTTAACAGGACAACAGCACATTTCAATCAACAGTGTCTCTCTGGCACTGACCTCCATTGGTTTCTTTGGAGAAGGGCATTAATGCCTAACTGTGCAATGCTATACTGCAGAGGAAAGATTTCTTCCTACCCTCAGTAGGTGATCAATTTGACAGGAGGATCCATGGCACTTGTAATTGTTACCCGAGCTGGTGAAACTGCAAGTGTTACTCTTATTCATCAGTGACTAATCCATTTTTGAACTTCACTAGCCCCTGTACTCCATCAATAGGCTGTAGTTTTCTAGATCCTAGTCATCACTCTGGAATCTATGGACCAACAGGTACAAAACACAGGTTGATAAATAACAGGGCTTGCATTTCCCCACTGTGTTTTTCAGTTCACATGACAACCACACAAAAAAGAGGTACGGAACAGGATGCAGGGTTAGACTTGTTCTGGCTCCCAGGACACCTGCCCCAGAAAGAGGGGAGGCGAGAAAAATTAAAATAAAACATTTCCTGCTACTCCTTTCCGCTGCAGAGTTCAGCCTGTGGAATCCACTGGCACAGGAGATCAAAGGAGGTATGCCAAACAACAGACGACCATGATCATTTAGCTAACAGCTGACACAATAACAAAATGGCTAGATTCAGCTACAAGACCTGGGAAAGGATGGCTTGAGATAACACACCTTTCTGCAAACACTCAAGAAATGGCCAAATGTTTTACACCTGCTAGTTTTAAAGAGTTTGCTTCCTCTCCATTCACACTATGGAAACGGTCTGAACCTGGGCAGAAAAAGACCTTCATATAAAAGCTGCCACCTTGATCAGCACAGATAATATATTAGACCCCAAAGAAGAGGTCCTGGTACCACTCCAGAGTCGGCAAACCCCCATCACACAGCTGTATCTGGCAGAGATATGCCAGGGGATCGTATGTGTTCCTCCATGTGGGGAAAAGAAAAGGATGAGAAGTATGAGTGACAGGGTTTTACCTGATGGCAGGTGATGAGCAAAGCTGTCCATACAAAGAAACCTGAGATGGCCTGAGCAGCGGTGGTCATGAGGAATATTGGCTGCTCCACAGCCGTAGGGCTGCCATCGTCCGGCATCCAGGAGAAGTTGGGAGCCACAGCTGGAGTGGTGGCAGTTGACCCCAATCTGGGGGCTGCAGTGATGTCAGTCATCACTATCATGGTTTCTTTTGGTGTGAGGTTCCAGTTGGGATTGCTAAAGAGCTTCCCACGAGCCAAGACCTGTCAAGGAAGAGAACCAAAAAGCAATTGAATCCAGCTGAAAGGACTCAGGAGCATAACAGTAACAGTACTTTGCATCTCTCACATGCCTTTCACCAGGCTGCTCACATGCTTTACAAACAGGACCTGGATAAGTCTGCCACTGCCACCCCTCGTGATACAAAAAAAATCATGTGGTACTCAGGAACCTCTCTACCACTCACAACACAGCCTCCCCAAGATCATGAAACCCTGCCACAGGCATCGTCACCACCTTTCTGCAATAAAAATATTTAAGAACAAAATGAATACAGCATTCACCTGACATCAGAAGGAAGTATCTAAATCATCCATACTGGAAGATGCACCTAAGTTAACAGCTCTACTTTCCACAAAAGCACTGGCTATTCTGCCATGTCCTAGTCTTATGGTTAGTCTGCCAGAGTCTTAGTCTTATGGTTTCATCTGGAAGGCAGCAGAACAAGCAGCAGCAGGCAACAAGAACATGCACCACAAAGGGTCACCGCACAGCAAGGGGGAAAGAAGAGCATCCTTATTCCTCCAGCAAGCAATCCCCACCTCTCCTAGTGCCATTTTGAAAACGACATTCAGCCCAAAGCACCTTCATTGGAAGGATATGCACTGAAAGCTCTCCTCACTAGAAAGAGCAGCATGAAAGCGATGCTTTTATCAAACATTGTATGGCATGGTTATACTTAGCCAGCCTGTCATTAATTCTACTAAGCATTGTTTTCTACATGACATGAATTTAACCTGACTGGACCCATGAAAACACACCCAGAACACAAGGATATGCAAGATTTCAAAGCAGCATGACACTTGGTCATTTCCTGGATGAAAAGCTATTTTCTTTCAATGGAACAAATTCTTGAAGGTCTAAGATCTAAAGCCGCTATTATTTTCAGTTTTGTTGTAAGCAGGCTCTAATGTGGCCTCTGGATTGGAGGAAGATAAACCACTTAAACCAAGATCACAAGCAATCAGCCATTGGTTCTATCCACTAGAATAGCTGCTTCTGATGCAGTTGTAGTAAAGACATGGTTATCAAGGGGAACAGCACCATATTTCCTTCTTCTGATAGCCTCCTAATAGTTTTTGGGATACCCTTTCTGTAAAAGTGCAAGACGTAGCTCTTACGCAGGCCTTTAAGATCAGCAGATGGAAAGGGCTTTAGAAAGGCCAACGATCCGTCGCCACAGTTTACAGCTGCAGCAGGGAAGGACACGTCTGTCATTTACTGACAGGTCACAGCAGAACACGAAAGAGAACATACATCTGCAGATGAACTGCCCCAGCCTTGCCTTCACCTGAAGCCACAGCACAAATCAGGGAACAGGCACCCAGTAAAAGCAGAAGGTCAGGAGCAGATCATTTCCACATGCACGCTAAGGTGTGCAAATGGCCCCTCCAGCACATGCTTTTCCAAACCACACACTTGCACCAGCAGTATGCAGCATTCTGATGTTACTTACGCCACATTCCACCTCATTTCTGCTTTCTTCCACAGGGGGAACAGAAAAAATACAAATCTGGGAAATATCCAGATTTGTTTAAGCGAATATTATCTTACTATAGCGGGAGCTGCACAACTGTTACAGTTTAATTTACAAAAAAATCGTCAAACTTTGTTTTTCTTCGTTCTTTCCAGTTGTTCTTTTTCCAAAATATCCTGCTGAGTTACAGCTTTCCATAACTGCACGTACTGAAGGGTAATTCCTTTCCAGTCCTGATCAGTACAGGAAATATAACTGTTAAGTTTTGAGTTTCAAAGCATGCACACACACACACACTACATTATCTATACTATATCTAAAAATCTGGAGACATGAAGGCTGGATGGAGATGTCACAAGGTAGCAAGGTTTTTATTGCTTTGAAAAGAAAGGGATTTCTACCCAAGTGACTTCTGAAGCAACTGAACACTCACAGTGCTGTGTGTGTTTCCACTAAGCTCACAAAGGGCACATCTAAAATGAAATCAGAGCAGATGCACCTGTGGTTAACCTAGCTCTAAATAAAGTCCAGCCAGCTGCAATCCTGAACATCCCAGTGCACTTTGGGAGCTATGCAAGAGAGGAAGCCGCTAAGCCCTTCCTAAAGTTCATAGGGGAGAGGATCTCTACTGCAGACCACCAGTGGCAGGAGGGACAGGCCCTGGAGCTCCACACTCTAGCTAATCAAACCACACTGACAGCACAGACCCAAATGCAGCACCGGTAACGTCAGCAGAACTGAAGATCTGAAAGGGAATTCCTCTGCTTCTCTACACTCATTTTAAAAGAAGCTGAAACAGCAAAAAGTCATCAACAAGCATTTTGACATGACAAGGATTACGTATTCAGAGGCAAGGACACTTACAAGTTCAAGTTGTATATGTAACCTTAACACTGCCCCCTTGTGATTATACATCAACTGTCATTAATTACATGATTATGCATCATTCTTACCCTAACCCCCTTTAATTCACACACAGTCATTGAAACTAATAACTCTTTCCAGCACTGTGTTCTGAAATAAAATATACAAACTTTCTTAACCAGGGGTCAACTTCTCCTACCCCAAACGTCAATCCACCTCACCCATGAGCAACCCCCTGTTCCTCAGGGTTGCCCCTAAGGCCAACTTTTTAATCGCTTGATACTTTTTACTGGTTGTAAGCATCAGCCTGCAGTTCATTCTCCTTGCTCATGAAACATGAAGGAACACTGTTCTCCCGAACCTGCAAAATTAACATATACCTTCCAAATTATCCCTTCTAATCTCCTAAAGTCCCATACACCATTGCTACAATGACAGGTATAAGCAGTGCACAAAGATATTATGAAAGACTACTGTATGCAAGAAGCTGAAGCTGTAAGAGCAATTCTGTACTATATTTAAGAAATAGGTAATAGCGCAGATGATTGGAGCCCAGGTGAGTGGATTTCAGCTCATTCACTGCCACCAGCTCAGAGTCTGCTAGCTCCTCTTTGGCCTCGTTAAAAAGAGCATCATGAGGGCAGGCTATGGCAACTCTCTTAATAAGCCTTGTTTCTGAGATGCCTCTTCCCCACTGTTCAACGGGACACAAGCCCAGCACATCATTAGAACAGGCTTCCAGCAAAGGTGGTGCCTGGGAGCACGTCACAGCAAACATGCTACAGATCGAGCACCCTGGTGTAAGCAGCTTCCCTCTTACCTGACACAGTGAATGTGTTTTGATACTTGTTTCTTGGACACCTACCTCCATCACAGCCCATGTCAGTGCCACAACACATACCTTCCTGCTTCCTCTCACACCTGGGGAAAAAGGTCCTTTCCAACAGCCACAAAGCTATTTCACATTCACCTCAATTTTCTCCGTTCTCTCACTTTGCTACTCCAGCTGTGCCACAACCTGACAACGGTTAGGCTACTAGCTGTGATCTCTTTTCTGTGTAGTCCTCCCAGTTGGCTATATTTCTCCGTTGTTTCTTGCACATTTTAAGCTCCTTGGGACAACCATCTTTTTGTTCTCTGCCCATACAGTTCCCAGCACTGCGAGGTACCAAACCACGAGGAAGGCACTTGACATTACCATATGGCAAATTAGGGGCATTTAGAAACCTAAATTACCAATGCAATACAAACCAAACCAATCTCATGCATAATAAATTTTGAAGAGTTCCTTACTCTTCTGCCATCTCCTGTTTTCTCTGCCCATCTCTTTCACCTACACCTCATTACTCTCCCTTGAAATGGAAGCAGAGTCACTTGTAGGCTTATTCTCCTTCTCTGGAGGGCTCTCCTAAATATATCAGAGGAAAACATTTCAACGCTTCTAAATTTCACTCGAAGCTTTCCCCATCTCCAACTGACTACCTTGCTCCCCCCGGAGGTAACCTGCAATATAGCACGTCCCAAACAGGACCAGGAGAATGGATAGCCAGGAAAAGCACCAAACTTTGGAAACTGGAAGCATGCACACAGAAAAGTACATCCAGGTAAACACACAGGGCTTTCAGACATGGGCCTAGGTGTACTTCAGGATTGCCACAGGAATCTCGGATCAGCTGGTACAATTCCTGTATGTGGGCTACATGAGCTTCGGGCAGTGCTTAGGTCTGCATGAGGTCTACACCCAACAATCCCAAACATGGAAGGCAGAGGTGACACCCCCAACCCCAACAAGCTGTTACATGTTCCTGCCTAGATGCCATTACAAGCTACGCACATTAGAACAAGACAGGACCGTGTACTGCTAGGGCATTAGCTTAAACACCAACCTAGTACCAGCTTAAATTTACCTAACAGATCTTCTGAAAGCACTTTAGGAGTATTAGGGTCTGCTCTCAATGCAAGGAGGAGAAAAGAAAAATAAAGCAAAGCACATGCTATTTATATCAAGATAACTATCCCAATAAAAACCTAGAGATGCAAAACACTGTTACTGAGATTCTTGAGAGGGAAGAGGCTCCAACTTGCATGGGGACCAGTGACATAGACACCACACCAGTGTAAAGCTAGCGGGGATGTGTCCACAGGGCCTGCATCCACAGAAAAACAGCAATGCAGTAATTCTCGACAAGAGCAGATTGCCATTCCTGTGTCTTTTGGAAGCAGAGGCCTTCTGCCTCTAATGTTAACATGGCAGCTTCTTCCACCAAAAATAAACTCAGAACAGTAAACAGAAGGGATGTGACACAAGTGAAAACAAAAAAACTTCATTTTTGGCTTGCGTAAAGGCACAGAAAATGTTACCACTGAGGAGGAGCTATTTCTACATAAAGATAAACAAACATAAATACGTAAAACCCATTTCTGATGCAACAAAAGTGGTGTAAGAGGAGGGAAGAAACGTTCAAGCTTGGTCCTTCAGTTCCTAGGGGTACTTCTGAACATGTATTCAATCAGAACCTAGGAAAGGAGGAGCGGGCTGTCTGCTTTGAGCAAGACCTGCTCCATTGTGCTGCGGGCAACAGCGCGCTCACTTTGCCCCGATGTCGGTAGGAAAAGAACCCCAAATGACATGACTCTGAAGCCGTTCTCTGCCATCTGCAAAAACAATCTGTGTTTTTAAAATAGATCATCTCCTCCGAGGCTAAAAGTATTTCATTTCTAAACTGCTGAGAGAGCAAAGAACGATACATGAAGTTATCCCATGAAAGAGTCTTAGCAGCTAAGCCTCCTTCTGCTGTGCAAGATACGATCCAACAAAACATGCACGACCTGGCTGCACGACCTCCTGCTTTCTGGAAAGCTAGGAGGCAATAAATTGCTCCTCCTTAAAACCTACTCCACACTTACTGTAGTTTCAAATATCCACCATGCTGAACTTTGTTTCTGTTGAGATACCACAAAACCATTTTCCACTCCCTTCTTAACTTCTTATTCGTCTAAGAATTTCTCCATTAAATTATCCTTATTCTGGACCCAAAAAGACCAATGCAGAAGTGCTGTGTGGTAGGTGATTTAAAGTCTGAATTTTCTGCATTAGGACACAAGCCAGAGCTTTACATTAGTGAAAGCAGGAGCTTTATGGTTTTCAGAATGTCCCCTAGAATTACAAGGAGTACAAGAACACACGACAAAATTGTTCAAGGTTTATTTTAGACTAATTATAAGAATGCCTAGAATTGCCAACTGGGATCAGTTCTTTCCATTGTGCTAGGTATATACTGCAAATTCATAATTGATTTAAGGTCTTTTCAACCCCAAAGGCACGGCATCACCAGCTGATCTGGCAAAAGGTAGGAAAAGGATGAGGTAGAGAGTCAGGACAAAATAACATAAGGCTACACAGTAAGAGTCACTGGTGCAGCTCAAATCAGTGATAGCAATAAAAGAAAATCAAATGCTTTTAAATTTATTACTTCTTAAATTGCTTTTTCTCTCTGGGGTGGCATCTAGTTTACTTAGCTATGAGACATGAAAAGGTCCCAGCAGTGCATTTTTAAGCTCTCCAGTAGCATTCCCGAAACAATCCGTGAGTTAAGTATGTGACCTGGCATGCAATTTTTACTAGTGCAACTCATTTACATTTTACTATTCATGCTGGGCAAACCTTTCTTAACCATCAAGTCAGTGAAAGTCACCCCACAACACGCACTTCATACACACGTACACATATGTAACTCCAAACACACACAAGCAATACTGTGCTCAGCTAGAAGACGGGCATTCGACAAGATTTACAAAAATACGCAGTGACTGAACCTACAGTTACTGCACTTCCTATCAGCTTAACGCACGACTTCTCTCTCTGCACAACAAATTCAGATCCAAATGCAGTTTTTCACAATGTTACTTCTCCAGAGGTCTAAGCAGTCTGAACGCTGAAGAGATTTTGCCCAGTCACAATTTTCAAAACAGCTGTCAGTACTGTCAGTGAAATGAGAGAAAAGTGTCACTGGGACATAAAACCAGTAGGGCGAGCACGAGTGGAACAAGACGACCATTAGCCTCAGAAGCAGAAGGTAGAGGAGTCAGGCACCTAGGAGGACCAAACCACAGGGCAAGGTACACACCCACTAAGCCATATTCAAGAGATGATCCGACACCTACGTACGCGTAAGAGCATACTGTACACACAATTTAACCTTCAACAAGGCCACGCAACTTCTTTTCTCATTTTAAGGAAATTAAACAATGAGAATACCACAAAAATCTTCTCCACTTCCAGCTCACACAGCCCCCCACCCATTTTGCTAATCCATACAGAGTCATCTGAAGAGAGAGCAGCTTCGCCTCCCCATGCACCCATTTAAAAACTCAGAATCAACAATAAAACCCTTTTACCCTGAGCCGTGCACTCTTCTTTCCAGAGTTTTTTTCTGCTCTATTAATTTCTGTTGTCTCGCTGTACTCACACAGCCCTCCTCCCCCCATCCTCCTCCTCCTCTTTTTTTTTGTGGACTGACCCACATTGTGATAGGTCAACATCCAACATCCAGTCCCTTTTTTGGAAGGAGACAGGAAAAAAAAGAGGAAGGGGGAGGGAGAGGAGGAGAAGGGATGTTCCCCAACCTTCCAACTGCTCCTTCGAGAGCAGGATCAAGCACACTTGGGCCATGTGCTGCATCCCTTTCCCACATTCCGAGCAGCCCCGCTCCACACGAACCAGTCAAGCCCTCTGCTCCCAGGAGAGAAACATAGAAAGACTACAAAGATGTTCTGCAACTGGCAGAGGGGAAAGAAACAAGGAGAAAAAGGATGTGTTGTAAACACTTGTGTCCAGCATGACAGAGGAAGTTTGCATTTCATTTTCTAAATTCTCAAGAACAAAGTCAAATCAGAACTTACTCCGCCACCACTTGCATTCATCCTTCCCCACCTCCAAGTGCCAAGACAGAGGAGACAACAGTTTTAAAGTTTCCACAGGGTACACAGTTACTCTAAGATGCATCAGAAGTTAAACTCTACAGCAGGATCGAAAGCCATTGAACTTGTGGCAGTCACACATGAAGGGAGGGGGTTTTTTTCGGTGGCGGTTTTCTTTTTTGGGGGTTTTTTGGTGGGTTTTTTAGTTTTTGTTTTTTAATATCAGAGTATACTTTTCCACACAGAATATAACATACAGAATCTATCAGATCAGATCCATACTTAAATTTAGCAAGTAAATGTGTCGGAAGAAGCCAGACTTCTTATCACAAGCCTAGGCAACTGTGCAGCGATGCATATGAGGGAGATGGCACATCTGACTTCCCTAGCAATCATTCTCTGATACACTGCAGAAATAAAAACGGTCATTCTCAACAAAGCACCCAAAGCCACTCACTATGAAGCCATTCTGTTATTGCTAAAATAACATCTGATCTGCTTATTTTTGTTTGCGGGTTGGTGCTTTTTTTTTTTAAAAAAAAACAAACTCTGGACATAAGACACATACATTCTCTTGTTAATTCCCAAAAATCACCAACTGCTAATTTCACTACTCCTGTTCAACACTGCCCGCCCCCCACGCTTTTCTCCTGCCCTGTTACTCTATCAAGAAAAATAAATATCCATCGATGCAGAATTTTAAAAGCAGAATTGGGAGCTTTGTATTCCTGGACTCCTGTGAGAGGAGAGTTCCTCCCCACACAAAAATGCCAAGCCCTAAATACATCAGCATTACAGCTTTGCTAGTTAATGAATTAACCCAGACACGGCATTTCCCTCACATGAAAGTTACCTCTGGAAGCTCACAGGCAGAGCACGATGCCTGGAGGAGGAAATCATTCTCACCTTTGCTGGCTAAAGCACAGCAAGTAGAGACAGCATCAGTGGGAAAAACCTTGCCCAGCATCCTCTTCTGCAGGCTAGTTACGCCACACGAGTGGCTAGAAGCTGCTCACCCTTTCCTGACTCAGCATCAAAGCTGACCACAGAGGTTTGTAGAGAAGTCATCAATACTGTTAGAAGCTGACAGATGCCAACAGCTACTAAAACACAGTTCAGAGTGATTCTGAAATCCCCCCTCTCTATCCCAGAAGTCAGCAACAGCAATGCATTTTCTCTATACAGAAAGGGGTACGCCAAGAATCCACCTGAGAGCGTGCGAGCTTAAAAAAAGACAAAATTTCAACCCAGTTTTTCCAGACACAGTAAGATTAAATCACCCAGTGGGATGAAATTGCCTAAATGGGAATTCATACAAATAACTTCTGGCTTAAAACTCTGCTGTAAAATCAGTGCCATCACAAAGCCATTGGGACAGGGGAAAGAAAAGTCTGAAAGTCAGGAGAATTTGGAGAAGAGAGGTCACTCCCAGCTCCCATGGGGCAATCAGCTGCAAATAGCTTCACCCACCACTAACCAGCCTTTCCTAGCAAAACTGGGAAGAAGGAGACAAGATGTGATGAGGCACGAAGAGAAATTCACTCTCTTCTAATCTGTCTCCTCAGGTGACTGGTTTGTCCAGGTTCATTTTAAGTAACCTGGACAGAGGCACGGCTACTTACATTACCGCTGCCTAGGCTGTACCTGTGCTGGAGATGACCAGGCAACTGCAGGCTCCCAAGCAATCAGCTCAGCAGCTCCAATAGCATCAATGTCATGTTTCGCAGCCTGGGGAGGGAACAATGAGCTGGCAAGGTCAGCTTTTAAGGTATTACTTCATCTCGTCTCCTTCTCAAAGCCTCATTGCTGCACTAGATAACATGTTGCAGTCATTTTCTTTGCTGAACCAGAGAGATCTTTTTATACCTTTTTTGCCACAGAGTCAACCAGGGGCCAGATGTACAACATACCCAGGCAGAGAGGAACACTGTCGGGTTAGACACAAAAAATCTGAGGCCGTGACACCATCTCTTTATGCTCTTGGTCACACTCCATTATACAACGTCCTCAAATAGCTGATCCTTTCAGTATCATCAGACTCCCAGGCACTGTGACTGTAAGATAGTAACAGCAGTATTCCCATCCTTTCAATCCAGAGACAGACTTGAGGGTGGGGAGACAAATATCCAGGTACTCTATGGGTTAAAGGACATTCAATGTTGCAGGTAGAGCATGTAAGTTATTTCCCTCTTCAGGTTTCCTGTCAGTTATGCCCCCCGGGGGCTATAAAGACCTGGGCACACCCAGCCACAGCATGGTTCCTGGGCAGCTTGCCTATACGCTGCATTTTCCCTGGACACAGTTTGCTGTTGCCTTCCCAGACATTTTACTTCCACCATCACAGACAAAAACCCTGTGGAGGTTGAGCTGATTTTTAAAGACTAGAGAGAACCTGTCTATAAGCAAGTACACCAGTCCCCTGCCTCTTCCCAGAGGGGGAAGACTCTGAGGCAAGACTCCTGGAAGGTGGCTGCAGGTCACTGCTTCAGCTGGCAGAATTTCACCTCCAACATCTTCCTTGGGGATTGCTGCTCTGAAAATATGTCCAGTTGCTCCCTCCCAAAGTAGTCCATATGAAAAAAAAAAAAGAAAAAAAAAACAAACACCAAAAAACCTTTTCAAAAGGGCGTTTCCAGTCCAAGTGCTATCATATTTTACAGTTATTTTAGCGAAGTGTTTTAATCCATCTTATCACCATTTCAAACCGCTTTCAGAGTCCCAAATGTTCTGGTAGGATGTAACGTCTTGGCAGGAAACTGCTCTTCCACCACAAGAAAGCAAAGAGTTTGGGAAGAAGCAAGAACAGCACACAACGCACACACCGCTTCAAGCGAACAGATGGGCAAGTCAGCACACAAAACCCGAACACGACGCTATTCTCTACAACACCTCAATTTTCCAGGGCCTCAGCGAGTGCAATCAATCACAAGCTCTAAAACAGAGAAAAGCTTCTGCCCCCAGCCCTGACTGTTCAATAACACGCAGCAGCTTTGTTACGCAGATAGCTAGCAGCAGTCGTGTACTAGGAAAGCTCTACTGTACGAAGGTTAAGTGCAATTTCTCTCTGAGGCTGTACTATTCTCTTGATTCTGCAGACAGCCCAACCTGTACACTGACTGCTGCTTTATAACCTTGGTTTCCTCAATTTTAGCCTGAAAACCCTGTGAAAACTAGTCACAGCAGCGGCCTTTCAGAATCAACAAGTCTGATTTGCAACTTCGTATTTTACCTCAACCTTCAATACTTTGAACGATACAACACTGGGCTCTTGAAGTAGCTAGGACCAAATAACAAACATCTCCTGAGGAATTCACTGCTCCCACCAGCCATTGCTGCAAGAGCTCAAAGATATCCTTTGACCTGCTGGAAAATGAAACTGGCACTTCTGCTAGAAGGAGCAGGCAAGAGCTCATCTCCACCGCTGCAAACATAAGCCAATTAAACACAGACCCAAAACAGGAGGGGAGAAGGGGATGAAGGGTGAGTTCCATCATAGAGAAATTAAAAGGTTGTTGTCTTAAGCAAGATTATTAGATGTTTTAGTTAACTCAGCAGTAGAACTGAATAGAGAAAGGGACTGACATTTTAGGGGGGAAAAAAGGTGTTTTAAAAGTTATTTTAATTATGAGTTGGGGAAAGAAACAACCCACCCTTCCTTTATCCACGAGAAGAAAAGAACCCTAATCCCACAACTGCAAACCGCAAAAGCTCATTTCCCAGCCTGCTACCAGCATACAGGCAAACAAGCTGACAGAGAACAAGACGGATTTCTAGCTGGATTCTGTCAAGTCGTTAGAAGCTAGCCAGCTCAGAATGCTTTCGTTATGCCAAACCAGCTAGTCACACTGAACTTTTTTTCTGACCAGCTTGTGCATGTCTAAGAACCTTCCCCTTCTAACTGCCACGTGTCCCAAGGAGACAGACAAATAAAAGTACAAAAGATGTCTGAGTGAGTGGGCGGCAGTCTTCCCCTTGCCCCACATTTCCAAAACACAACCCGTTCAGCACTCTGAACTGATTTTAGAGACCTGAGCAGAATACAAAGAAAAAAAAAAAAAAAGGTCTTCCCACACCACCAAACTGGTTAGAAACGCTGACTTCGGTAGCAGTGTTTTCCGATTATTTTACAGCAAGACTGAATCTTTTCTGCTCCAGATGCAGATATAGCCACCTGCTGCATACATGCCACTTAAGGTTTACAGCACAACCTTAACAACAATGGTATTAAATACTTAAAAACTGATTTGAAGCCCATTTTCTCGGGGACAATGGTGAAAAAAAGCCTGAAGTAGGCCTTTGTGGAATACCTTCACCATAAGAAAAGCTATTCTAAAGCCCTATTGTTTAGTCCTTAGCCAACATCCTAAAAGTGTGAGATTTTTTTCCGAAACTACTACACAAATACAAACCTTTAGCATTACAAACCTGAAAAACACCAACGTTTCTAGAGAAGTCTCTGGTCCCTTTTAGGGAGGCTGCTAAGCTCTTAGACTCAAGAGTAACTTCCAGCAACACAAGTTCAATGGAACAGTTAACTATTGTGTTAAAAAAGCCAAGTCTTTGTTAGTGGGATGTATGCTTTATTACACTTTCATCAATTGTTCTTTCTTGCAGGATAGGAAATAGACATTTCTATTCATCCTGTTAGCCTTCCTCTATTATTGATCAATGCCTTCTATTTTTCTCTTCAACGGAGGTAAACAGTCTTCTCTCTGGGGAAGCCTGTCTAGGTCTTCAATAATTACTCCTGTTCAAGCTCCTTATGTGGCAAGAACGATTTCAAACTTTCTGTAAGGAGGAACCGTCTTCACTATTTCCTCTAGATTTCCCACTCTTCCTCCTCCTCCCACTCTTGACAGCTTCGTGGTGTTCCAGGCAGCTTTCATAGAGCTGTCCCTGAAACCACTCCAGTCACTTTCCTGGATCACAATTCATCAGAACCCAGTCACGCACACGTTCTTCCAAAGCCCTCCTTCCACTACACACTGCAGTTGCCAAAACTGAATTAGCCTTCATGGAGCAATTGAAATTTCAAGCCACCGTGAGCATCCAAACAAGACCAATCATAACTCACCTGTGATACAGGAGCACACAGGCACAGTAAGAGCCTCCTCACACACCTACTACACGCACACAGTGTCTGTCAGTCCATCCAGCCTGAACCAGAGGAGGAACAGCAAACACAAGCCTGGTGCCCACCACGCTGCTGGGGTCTACCGTGCTCCCAGCCCGCCTGGGGACAAACACACCCTTGCAGAAAATGACACCCACCCAATGCCACTGAGCAGCACGACAGCACCGGGGGGGGGGGGGGGGCTGCGCTGGGACAACACGTCTGCACGCATGGGGAGACTGGGTGGGCTGCAGCAGGGATACTGGGGAACAGACTGTGTGGGCTGCATCTCGGGGGGGGGGGAGGCACACTGGGAGCTTGTGAGGAGGCGCGGGGAGGGGGGGTACGGAGGTCACGCAGGGGGAACGTGCGTGGCGGGGGCAGGCTGTGGGGGCCGCGTGGAGAGGGAATGGCGGGGGCCGCACAGAAGGGATGGGGGGGCACAACGGGGGAACGTGCGCGGGCTGCACCGGGGAATGGAGAGGAGGGCTGGGGGCCCGCATCGGGGGCGGGGGGGGGCATGGGGCTGGGGGGGCCGCACCAGGGGGATCGTGCAGGCCACGTCGGAGAACGGGAGGAGGAGGAAGAGAGGGAGGAGGAGAGGGAGGAGAAGGAGGAGGAGGGATTGAGGGGGGGCGGGCGGAGGTCCCGGCCACACCAGGGCGATGCGGGGGGGAAAGGTGAGTTTGCGGGGGGGAGGGAAGGTGAGTGCGGGGGGGAGGGAAGGTGAGTGCGGGGGGGGGGGGGGAAGGTGAGTTTGCGGGGGCCTCACCGGGCACCCCCATGCCCCCCCCGCCCCCGCAGCCACCCTGCCCCCGCCACGTCTTACCTCCCAGCGGGCAGGCGGGCGGGGCTCAGCTCGGCTCGGCCCAGCCCAGCCCAGCCCGCTGGGGTGAGAAGGGGTCGGGTCGGTCGGGCCCTGCCCCGCTGCCCGGCGGGCGGGCGCCGGCACCGGCGCGGGGGCGCTGAGGGCCTCAGGAGCCCATGGCGACGCCGGGCCCACCCCGGCCCTCCGCGCCTGCGCACGGCACGACACGCCCCGCCCACTCCCCGCGCCGCGCGGGCGGGGGCGGGGCGGTGGGAGAACAGGGTGACGTAACCTCCCGGCTCTTAAAGGGGCGGCGCCGCCCTGCGGGGAGCGGCTGCCGCCGGGACGGGGTGACTCGGGAACCCACCGCCGCGCTAGGGCCGTGGAGCCCGCGGCTGGGCGGGAGGGATGAGCGCTGCTCCAACTCAGGCCGCGCTTCCCTGAGCTGGGCAGCCGGGGCTGGGCACCCAGGTTTCCCCCCCCCCCCCCAGGCCGGTTAAGGACAGCGCTGCCCTCAGGAAGATCCCCCCAGGCAGATTTCCACCTCTACGTCGGAGCCATTTTCCCCAAAACTCCGAGGAAAAACGTGTGTAGGTGCTGGAAACCAAAGCTGTGCTTTTGGCACTTGCCCTCTTCTTGTGAAACACAGATGTACCCATGGAGCTGCTGCCCCTTTTCTCCCAAAATGGCGTTGCGTTTCCCTCCTGTCCCAAAACAGAGCTCCTATCTGGAACACGGCAACCTCTCCTGAACCCAGCCAGACCAAGGCTGCGTGGCCTCACAGCGGTACGGTGGAGGCAGCAAACTCAGTGGAGCAAAGGCACCACGCAGAGATGGGTGTTGCCTTCCACGTAGGCAACGCTCCTCTTTCTCACAGAAAACAAGATTTAGAAGGGAAAAAGTCCAGTTTCATTTTGATCCCTCAAAAACCACACTCAAAATGGAGGCAGGACCAATGCAGGATACAGACAACAGGACAACATCCCATAACCCCTGAACTACCCTCCTCTTCCCTTCCCTCCTACTCTTCGCTCATCCGAGGAGCTGGAAGCCCCACACAGCAGGCAAACGAAGGGGCAGCTCTTCCTGCTCAGCTGGCAGAGAACAGGCTCGGAAGGAATTTGCAAAGTCACCAAGATCCATCATTTATTCCCAGCAGGTGTTTCTGAAAATCAATTTCAAGAGTTCTACACAGCCTGCTGCTGTAGAAACCCCGCTGCAGGGATGGGAAGTGGGTTCTCATCTCCCTGTATTTCAGCTCCAGCCTTCCCATCCTCCATGGAACCAGGTGCCTCTCCATAGAGATCCCTCGGCGCGTGAGGACCGCTCCGATCAGGGGAGTCTGGCACTTCTCCCGACAGCCGAAAAAAAAACCCGCAGAGAAGCCACCCGAGGAAAGGAAGCCCGAGTAGATGATTAGGCTGTTGCCACAATTCCCCTTCACAGCTTAAAATTCGTTTAATGCTTGAGAAAATAAATAGGCCTCTCATCTGGGTAAGGCAGAGAAGCATAACTATAGGAGCAGTGATTTAGAAATAAATCAGTATTAAAATTTAGTAATTTATTGCCAGATAGGTCAGGCAACCAAAGGAGGAGAAACCCAAACAAACCACACCACCACAGACTCCAAAGCAGCAGGTGCCACTTTACAGGGAGTTCAGCGTGTTTGCATCAGGCACAGCGCTGTTGACACACGCTCAGGGCTGCTGCTCTGACCCCTTTCCTCCCCCTTCCTCCGTGATTTAAGTTTGAGGATAGAAGAAAGCAAGAAAATACAAACCCAGTGTCCACCTCTGTCGAACTCAGTGCACACCCAAAGCCAACGGTGTGGAAAGGTCCCATCCCGCTCCTCCTGAAAGCCAGACGCACGGGACACCAGAGGCTCAAATCCAGGAACCGAGAGATCCTGAATCGGATTTCACATAGCTCTCACTGTTCCAAGGCTGCAACTGCAGACATCGGCTCAGATTTATTTTTAGGCGCTCCAGCCCTGTGCCTTTTTTCCAGTAATTCTGATCAAACTCATTCCCGGAACTCGGGAACAGGTTCGGCTGCAAGACAGCGCTTCCTGCGCGTAAGACGTCACTCCCAGCAAGGATGCCAGGGAAGGAAGAAATGACAGATGCTGGCGTCACTTTATCATTTTCTACTTTATTACTTCAAATTAACAACCACGATAAAGCTCAAAAAAGTCCAATATTTACACAGGAAAAAAGTACAAAATCCCCCCCCCAAAGTTCTTCAGGTTTTTTTTTGTTTTTTTTAAATTACAAAGTAATAAAAAGTTTTGCTCTTTAATTAAAAAAAAGAGAGAGACAGTAAGAGGGGTAAATAAATTAGGAAAAAAATAGGGAGGAAAAATAAAGTGTTAAATAGAAAGGATAAAAACAAACAAAACAAAGACTAACCCCACCCTCCCCGCCCTGCCAACAACCCATCGGCTCCACACTACAGTGACAGTGTGTCTGCTACAGGCCATAGGTCGCAGTGGTGATCATTGTGTTTCAAAGCCCCAAGTGCCACAAAGCAGCTTGAGTATTCCTAAATTATATTTAAAAACAACTAAAGGGGGGGGGGGGGGGGGGAGGGGAGATGGGTGGGAGAGGGCAGGAAGGGGTTGTGCATGTATGGTGGATCTTACTCAGGGTTGCATGAGGGAAGGAGAGAGCAAGAGCCATCGCTCCGAAAGAACACCAAACTCCAGTTTCTGTGCGCCCCTCTCTTCTCCTCAAGTCCCACACTCTCTCCGCAGAAATTAAAATAAGTTTTAATTAAAAAAAAAAAAAAAAAAAACCGAAACGAAACACACACAGCCAGACGAAAAAAAACCCCGCTGCAGGGATGGGAAGTGGGTTCTCATCTCCCTGTATTTCAGCTCCAGCCTTCCCATCCTCCATGGAACCAGGTGCCTCTCCATAGAGATCTCTCGGCGTGTGAGGACCGCTCCGATCAGGGAAGTATGGCACTTCTCCCGACAGCCGAAAAAAAACCCGCAGAGAAGCCACCCGAGGAAAGGAAGCCCGAGTAGATGATTAGGCTGTTGCCACAATTCCCCTCACAGCTTAAAATTTGTTTAATGCTTGAGAAAATAAATTCTATTATAATAATAAAAATCAGACTTCTACCATCACGTGTGGCTGGAATCTGATACCCTCCTGGCCCACAAGGCTCCTGGAAAAAAACAAAAAACAAAAAGCAAACAAAAACCCAACCCCCCCACCATCCCCTGCCCTCAGAAAAAAAGGAGAGCAAAGTTAAAATTTATATGGCTAGAAACCATATGATTTGAAAATTAAAAAAAAAAATAAACACAAAAAAAAAAAAGCAGGAGAAGATATCCAAGAAGAAGAAGGAAAAAAAAAGAGAGAAACCAAAACCAGGAGCAGAGAGTCAGGAAAGGGAGCTGGGGGTAGCCAGTGGGGACAGCGGTAGGGCTGGGGTGGGGCTGGGGGGGCAGCGGAGGTGTTCCCGCACGGCTCCCGCGTTGTCAGCTTCTCGGAGGTGCTCGCGCTGGGGAACGCAGGCGGCCCTCTCGGAAACGGCTCACACCAGCGCAGGGGCACAGCTCGACTCCTCGTCGTTGGCAAAAAGAAATTCTGTCGGGGGTTTTTTTTTTTTGTTGTTTTTTGTCTTTTTAGTTTTTTGTTTGTTTTTTTGCGTTTTTTGTTTTTTAAAAGAAAAATACAGTGAAGACACTAGAAAGAGAGGGGAAAAAAAAAGAAAAAAAGAGAAAAAGGGAATAGGACATTAGGAGAAAAGGCTCTTCCCAGCACTTCAAATGCCAACTGGAGTGTAACAAATCAAATCAGCCCTTTCTTCTACACTCCTGCCACCCCTCAGAGTTACCTTGTCCAGCTACTGTTGTTTCCTCTACAAGAGGCACTCGCTAGTTATGCAAAGTCTCGCACACTTGATTACGTGCTCAGCACTCTCCTCCCCAACACTATCACACTGCCAGAAAAGCATTCATTAGGAACTAACAAAATGGCTCCCTGGCCCAGCACCTTCTTCACCCTCCCTACCCTCCTGGAGAAGTGGAAGCTACCTTCACACCCAAGATAATCCATCCCCCAAGGTTTTGGCAGCCAACCTTACTCTTCCCTCTGAAGTGAAAAACCATCTCAAAGTAAGGCGAAGGGAAAGGAAATGTACCAATCCCCCACAGCAACATCAAAGCCTTAACCTAATCCCTAATGCCAGCAATTCCCTCCTTGGGGGATCCCAGGCATGAGGACAGGCTCACCTAAGCAAACACTGGTCCAGTGGCAATTGCTCCTCACTTCCCAAGGTGATCAAATGGCACACTTGTCTACAAGAGAAAAAGAAGAATAGGTAAGGGATGGAGAGGAAGGACACCAAGACAGAGAGGCTGCGCGTTTCTTTCAGGATATCCTCCCTCCCAAGAGTTTACTGTTCCACTTCTCCAAACCACTGCGGTCTGGAAGACAACCGGATGAAGGCTTACTCAGAGCAAAGCAGAGCTAAGAGACGGTACTGAGCATGGCCTCCAGAAAACACGTAACTGAAGAGCCAAGGTGTAACCTGGTACCACTCCCCTTGTCACACTGTAGAAGCTTCAGGCACATGTCAGCTCCAGCAGATCAGGTAAAAACTGCTGTGGGGCCCTTAGTCCTTCTGGGACATGCAGGCCAAGGCCACAAACATCGCGGCAGGGACTCACCTGTGATGCTGAAATCCGTGACACTTCTTGCCGCCCTGTGAGGTCAGATGAGGAGACGTTGGCAGGAGCTCCTCGGTGTAACCTCATGCTGACCTTCCGCTCCCTGTCCACTCTTGAGATTGCTCTGGGGGACGTGTTTCCTGTCGGTGCAGAGAAACGCAAGACAAGAACATCAGTCAATCATTTCTGTTTCCAGCCAGTAACAGGGGTGGCACCCTCCCCCAGCTCTCCCACCCCACTCACCGGACTGTTGGATTCGGGAGGTGGGGGTGGAGGCCATGGGCTCAGTGACATTGCGAAGACGGTTGGCAGTGGCTCCAGCAGGCGGGCCAGGGGGCAGCGCTCGCGTGGCTGACCCCCGGAGTTGCCCCATCCTCTCTTCTCGCTCATGCTCTCGCCGCTCCCGATCCATATCCTCAGGGTTCCGGGCTGCTCCCTGAGGAGGACAGAAACCCCCACGCCGCGCACGGCTGTCAGGCAGGAGAGACAGCAGCAGCACCGGACAGAAAACACACACGTGCTCCATCACACCAAGAAAGCAGAGCTCCATCCCCAAAACACATTCTCCCCCCACCATCTTCCACTCCACCCAGAGAGGGCCTCCTTCCCAGTTTCTTCATGGAAGAGAATAAAGCATATGGTACTACAGCTGCTATTGCAATCCACGTCTTTGTCCCACCTCCAAATATAGTTCTCGCCTGAAAAATTATCTCTACCTACCTATAGATCTATTGACACACATGCTCTATCAGACACACTCACTAATACAACAGTAGCTATACCCCCCAGTTTGCACCACCAAACAACTCTGCCTCTTCACTCTACCTGTTCCCCTTTCTCAAATTGCTCACCAGGGGTAAGTACAAATGACAGGCAGTTTCCAACTTTCCTCCCCCATCTCCATGATACAAATCAACCTCTGCCCCTCCAGCCCTCTCCCCACACACACTCACAAATTTAAGCATGTTCCAGTCAAAGACGTAGTCGTAGGAGAAGCCTTGGCGGTGGAAGAGGTTGCGGAAGAGCTGCCGCAGGTACGAGTAGTCAGGTTTGTCGTCAAACCTCAGTGAGCGGCAGAAGTTGAGGTATGTCGAGAACTCAGCTAGGGGGAGCAGAAAACAGTTGGTTGTTGAACACCATCCAACCCCCCTGGTCCCACCACGGAGCCGCCACAGCCTTTCAGCAGCAGTGTGCTGGACCAGGACAGCACAAACACAGAGTTGTGTAACAAAAACAGAGCCTGCCAGTTACAGTGCAGAATAGGTGGAGGTGAGCTTTGGGAAGCTCAGCTCAGACCAGAGGTCCTCCTAGTTCAGTAGCCTGTCTTAAGCAGTGGTCAAAAGTAGACAGCTACAGAGGTGAGAGACCGGGGCAAGCATGTCTGACACTTTCATTGACATTAGCCCAGCTTCTACCTACTTTCAGCTCAGGGAACTTCCTGATCTGGATGTGGTTTCCAAATTTAGCAACCCTCAGTGGATCTTTCTTCCGTATAGTTGTCCAATTTCTCCTTGAACTCCTGTAAGCTTTAAGTATCCACAACATCTTCTGGGAAGTTCTACAGGTCTACTACTGGCTCTGTGAAGAACCACATTGTTTTGTTTTGAAGCTAGCAGGAACCAGCTTTGTTCCTCTTCCAATGCAGTAACTGGGGCCACCAAATAATCAGCTCTCATCCAAACTTCTGGAGGCACAGCGGGCGTGTAGACTTGCATCATCTCCCCAGTGACCTCTTTTCCAAGTTCCAGCGAACTCATTGCTTGTACAGAAATCACTTTGCCTCTGATCACCCTTTTGGCCCTTTCCTGGACCTTTTTCCAGTTCTACTGCATCCCTTCTGAAATAGTGGGATGGACCAGAGCTGCACAGTGCATGCGAGGTGTGAGTGGGCCATGGGTTTATGCACACTGTTTGGGCTTCTATTCTTTCCTAGTAATTCCAAACATCTGATCCACTTTCCTCAGTAGCCACTAAGCACAAAGTCAATGCTTTCACAGAACCGTCTATTGTAACTGCAACAGCTCAGTGGTGAGTGGCACTGGTCAGCTCAGAGCCTACTATTCTGCATATGACATGAGGATCAAGCCTTCTCTCTCCTCTCACATATGTAACTCCACGTTTACGTACAAAGAACTGCATTTGCCACTTCATTGCCTGGTTATTTCTGGGGTTCATCACAGCTGGCCCTCATTCTCATTACCCAGTCAAAACTCAGGATCATCAGCACACCTCACCTCACTGCTCACCCCCCTTCCAGACTGTTTCTGAGGTACTAAAGATCGCTCTCAGCACTCTCTTGCCCTTAGTAACACAAGGCTTGACCCTCCACAAAAACATGTTTCCCACTTCTGAACCAGAACGGTATCACGACCAGTTTCTTATCCTTCTCATCACCGGTGTCAGCAGCACATCCTGGTCTGGGGGTACTGGACATCACCCTTCAGGACTCAAGACTCCGTGGAGTTTCAGCAGGAGAGCAAGCCATGCATCAGACAAGACAGCCATCAAGATCAGAGCACTTACAAGGGTACCCTTTGCAGAGCACCTCAATGGGCGTTGACATCTTTTTCTCGCTGATCCTCTCGTACTTTTGGCGCTTGGTGGCAGCCTTGAGGCCCTGCCAGGGCAGCGAGCCCAGGTTGAAATACATGAGCACGTAGCCCAGGCTCTCCAGGTCATCACGGCGACTTTGTTCTGTGAGAAGAAGTTACAAAGGGGCAAGGAGTGAGCAGCAACCAATCACACGGCTTTGGAGGTGAACATGGAGCAAAAGAAACAACCCCTCTCTCTTCTTTGGTAGATTTCTATGGATAGACAAACTTGTAGAAGACATTCCAGTACAAATTCCTGTGGGGATGTTCATACTGCAAGAGTTAAAAGTGCTCCTCTCCCCATATAGCCCAACCCACTTCATAAATGAATAATTACTCTGACTACCTCCTCATTTAGACAAGCCTTAATTCACACAAGAATTCAACAGCTCAAGAAGTGCTGCAGCAACACTGCCTCTTTGCTCTTCCCAGTCCCAGAGAAAGGGCACCTACACTTCTCCACCCAGAATGATATTTCACCCTGGTCATTAGTCATGACGGAGGTAGTCACGGAAAGACAAAGCTAACAGAGGTTAAGCCCAACACAACCCTTTCAAACACATCTTCTAATTAACCTGCTGATACTCTTTACACAGGGCAGAAACAAGGAACTTAGCGACCCCTTCTTGTGGTAGACGACTTTGTTGATAGTTTAGAGAAGCCTAATACGTAATACTGTACAATGATCTTTCTGGGTTGGCAGCATTTTTCAAGCTGTGGAGGAAAGAGGCATGAATACAGAGGTATACTTTGAACAAGAGGTTCCCCTCCAAATGGGGAATGACCGTGTAACTGGCATCACTACCAACTCTACTCAGAGCAAGGGTTGCCCTTAATATGCCATTGTAAGGGCCCACCTTTAGATGTGTATTTATGAAACAAAAAAATTGTTTCCCAAACAAAAACATTCCACATTGGAACTTGTTCTCTGGCATGGCCAAGCCATTTTAAGTTTCAAGTTAGCTCAAGATGGAGTTGATGCAGAATCTCAGCAACTGAAAAATGTTGACTGGTTAACTTGTGAAACTCCACCCAGCTCCTCCAACATGCTTACAAATGCATCTATAAATTTTGCCAAGAAGCTCTTGCCCTTGTTCCCCTCCCAAATAAAATAAAACAAACACTTTAGAGAAAGTACTTTACATCTTGAGGAGAACAACAACTTACACAGATAACAGACAGGCAAAATATGGCTTGAGGGAGGGCACAGGGGTAGAGAAAAGACTAACAAGATTCATCTATTAGGTTAATTTACTACTACAGCACATTTTGCTGGATTCAGTGCCATGTCCTGGAAGATGCTGCAGATTATGTATTGGTCTGTGGGTTAATTCTCAGTATCAGTTACATGCTACCACCTGCCCCATTCAAAGGCCAGTAGATTATTACAGCTACCCCTTACTCTGCCAGCTGAACTGAACCCTGACAAAGAAGTAGCTGTAGCAGGTCATAGATCTAGACGTCCAGATGTACTGACACAAGCTGTGAGTCACCATGGGCCTTTCTTCCTCCTGCATCTCTCTCATAACCTCCTAGTGTTTTTAAGAACTAGGGGGCTTGGCAAGTTAATATTAGGGGGAAAAACCCCCACTGTGGTTGCAGAAGAAAAGGAGGGTCTCATCACTCCATAACTGAGGAGAGCCTTTGGGTCAAAGCACATAAAATGCCATAAAAACACCACATTCCAAGACAGGAGTAGAGGAGAAAGCAGCCCTGCAGATCCCCAAAGTGTCTTACTTTGAGCATGCAGAAATAACAGCATTTTTTGACCTCACTAACTTACTGCCTCAAGTTGCCCACTTTAAAGGGACTAATACTTCCTAATCTCATCAGGCTGCTGCCAAAGATAACTACATGACTGGCTGGGAGATGCTTAGATGCTATGGAGGCAGAAGGGAAAAGAAACCCACAGTTTTGCATTTGGCCTAAGGTTGGGATACATGTACTCTGAGAGGGCCACGATTACACACCATGCATATCAAATAAATAAAACTAAACAATATTTGATAATGACCTACATCCTGAGAGAGGAGGCGTATGGAAATGGAGTCAGAATGCACATCCAGGGCCTGAAAGCACAGGAGACAAGGGTAACCTCAATCCTGCAATTTGCCAGCCCTTGACTTATCCATGCTGTAGCTTTAAAACCTGTAACTGTGGGTTCCCTGTCTAGAGTGTGGTGGTGCCCCTCAGAGGAGTAGGGAAAGGCAGGGCAGGAACCAGAGAAACCTACTGAACAAGCAAATCAGCCTTTTAGGAATAAATCGTGATCTTGCCTCCAAAATCTTGCTTGAACTCCACACTGCTTAGGGCAGGCTGGACCACACACCTCCACTTGCGTGGAGCACAGCAGCTTTAAGCACAGGCACCAACCCCATCCAGAACAGGAGATGTCCTGCGAACGTATGCCTAGGTACAGTCCTAGTGATTTGGGGAACTAGAGACTTGAGGTTAGGAAGCCTGAAGTCAGTGGGGGATGCTACAAGCCCTTACTGGAGGCAAAGAAAGGGGTTACAAAACCAAACTGGGCAGCTCACTAGTATCCATTACATGCATGCAAACACGTCTTAACTGTGCCTTAACACAGCAATATGATCAAGGAAAAACAACTGCAAGCACAACACCTAATTATTAAAATGCTGAATGATAATGTCTGATTGCGTTGCATCCTCGATGTCCAATGTCTCAGGTACATGTGGTCATTGTAGCCCACTGAAACAATTTCAGTGAGATTCAAATCTATGACGAGCCCGAAGCACCACTATGATGGGTCACAGTTGTCAAGATACCTCAAAACATCGTAGCTGTCTTTCACCTGTAACCCTAACTACAAGATCCTGAATTAAAACCTTGGATGATGGTGAAGAACAACAGTTCCTACATCCCATTTCTTTGTTTCATCTTCAGTTACTATTACACATCTCCAAATTTTTTAAGTTGTTTTTTTTTTTTGCCTAGCCTCATATACCAACATCCTCAGGATACTAGATAACATTAGACAGCAAAAGTGGAGTAATTAGAGTTAGGGGGGAAAAAAAAGTTCACCTCTACACACCAAAGAAACATTATTTAATATCACTATGTTCCACCTTTAGAAGCTTGACAATCATTGACTAACTCTCACAGCATCCCTGGGACACAGGGGAAAAAAAAAAAAAACCAACCACCTTACTTTACAGTTTGAAAAGAGAAAGAGAAAGAGAAACACAAATGATGTGAATGCACGCACAGAGCAAGTCAGTCCAGAAGTAGGATTACAGTCATGACCTGTGACACCACATCACACTTCCTCCCTCCATTTCATTTCAGCTTCTCAGCTCTCCTACAATACATGGGGGACTGCTACTTTAATAAGACACTCATCCTTTCCTCCCTCACTCACAAACCCCCTTCCAATAGAAAACACGAGGTCGCCTTCCCACACAACCCAGCATCACCTCTCAAACCCAACCCACTCTGCAAGCAATCTCCTGCCAGTTCCCTCCCACTCCCAGGGAGGTTCCCAGCCAGCCCACACCCTCACTCCCTTCCCAAAGCAGGGTCCTCAGAAGGAGCTGAGTCAGGGGTGAGTAGCAGGACAGAGAGTTACCTGCAGAAGACATGCTTGGGCAAAGACGGGAGATTGAGGACTGGTTGCCTTGGACATAAGGTTCATGACAATACTTGTTTCTTTGCAGCCTAAAGTGCCTCCTGGTCCCCCAGGACAATGCTTCCCTCCACCCCGATCCTATCCAAAGTGATGCTGTTCCCATGCAGGACTCCCTAGAAATCAGCTGTCTTCACTGGAGCCAGCCCAGCTGCAAGCAGTCTTAACCAAGCAATGTTTTCCCAACTACATACTTGGATCTGATTTTGCACATGCTGGGACTACACTTCCCCTTTCTCTCCCCACTGCATGGCAACAGCCTTTAAAACCACACAAAAATCTGGAACGGGTGACAGAGGGCAGGATGAGCAGAAGAACTTTTATGATCTGCACAGCCCATGCTGATGCCACCTAGGACACACGTTTGGGAAGGAACTGCCCCCCGCCCCCAGCCTCCTGTTATCCAGACAGAGCCCACCAGGCTTCTTCCAAGACTGTCTCTTGGGCACCCCTGGGCATCTATTTCAGACTTTACAAGCTCCAGAGGGTGCAAGGGACTCTCATCCCCAGAGCATGTGAAAATTGACTGGAATGCGTGAACCAAAGCCTGCACAGTCCAATGACTCCCCCAACAGCAAGTCTCCAGCTGTGGAAACCCTCCCCAATCTCGCCTCCTACTTTTTCGCCCAGTCACTGGGAAAAGAATGCGTTTCCTCCAGACATCGGAATGCCCAACCCTTAGCTTGCACATTCAAATAAAGGCATTTATTCATTTGCTATTCCCGTCACACGAATACCCCAGCACCTGGTTCCTTCCCTCTCCCTAAACTGCATTAATGTAACATTAAGACAGAGAATTTAGTCCCTGAAAAGTCAAAAAATTCAGAGCGACAGTTCCCATGGCAATGCTGCTAACTCACAAACATGTCTGTCATACACCCTGTGGCAAGGTCTTGAGAAACAGGAACTCCAGCTGCAACCCTGACACCTCCATCCCCTTTCCTCCGGGCAAGTCATGTAACCTTTATGCCATTCAGGTGAACTATCTGCAACGTGGAGATAATACACCCGAGACCTGTTGCACAGAGTAACTCACACCCAGACTTCCCCGAAGCAAAGGGCATGAAGAGAGCAATGGTTGTGCTCAGACCGATGGCATATGCAATTTGCCCTTGGATTAGCATTCAGACATTGCTTGTTCATCCTGATACGCAAGCCAAGCACCAGTAGTAAAAGGCTAAGTTGGGGTGGGATGAATAACAAAGCCCTTCCAAAAAAAAACCAAAACAAAACAAAAAAAAAAAAAACCACCAACCCCACAACCAGACATTTACCCTCTCGTGATCAGTTCAGACAGAGCAGGCACACAAAAGAATCGACAGACATAGTAGTGAGAATTATTTTGTGCATGTCTCCGTGTGGCAGTTACCATGGCTGTGGAAATCTTGACTGAGAATTCAATGGAGAGTCAGTTATATATAAGCAGGTCAAGCCAAAATACAGAAGACCAACTCGGAAAGCTCTACGAGAACTATTTTTACTACGTGGAAGAGGTCAGGAGATCACAGCCCACTCTCAACACACAACACTCCCCATTTCGATATAAATAAAGCATTTTCAGTCTACCATTATACAGTATTAACCAAGGAAGACAATGGGAAACTGCTTTATTTTCTGCAGGTCAAGTCTTGACTCCAGATTTCTGAGACGCCATCTGCAAGAGGGGAGAATGGGAAGCTTTCCCTAGGAAGAATGAGGACATGAAATCCTGTTGAAGCTGTTAGTTTAAAAGGTTTGAGTTCCTTGCTCTGATTTTCAAATTCCCAGCTTATACATTTCAGAATAAGGTCTCCCAGATAAAAACTGAGCTGCGAGCACAGGAGCTACTTTCCTGGGTCCGCAGGCAGGGCAGCTTCAGTGTTTCTGCTCTTCGGATTTGCCAACCAGTAGCAGAACTGAGTCAGCCTGCTCAGAACAGACCCTACAGTAAATAAGAAACTCTCACACTGTGGACTAAGTTTAGCCCAAGCAGGGGAAAAAGGTCACACACCAGAGAGAAGTATCTGGTCAGGGAACGGAAGAGAAAACTGCAAGGTTTTCACCTCTGTTCCTCACAGAAACCAGGTGTTATGCATCAGGGGCTCATTCCCAGGACAAGAGTTTGGGTGACTTCAGGAGGTTTAAGTACGGCGGGTACTAACCTGTACAAGGCTTTTACAAAACCTGGGATGATGGCCATCACCAGTGTAAGACCTGGCTGAACTCTCAGCACTCTTTCCCCGCCTAGTTTTATCCCCACAGTACTAGCCATAGACACTAAGGGCAGAGCTCTACCTCCCTAAAGCTGCCTCAGTCTCTCTCAGTGGTGAACAGGGCAGTGTGGTTCACAGACACACACTTATTTTGAAGGCCCGTGACAGCCAATCCTCAATCACAAAACCTGGATGTCCAGGCAGCAGGAAGCCTCCCCTCATTTCAGCTTCTTGTATGTTTCCAGCACACGGCTGTCCCCGTCCTCAATGGTGGGTAACAGGAGTATCACCATATTGCAGTGGGCCTGTATCCTCCAGCTCTGACAGCTACAGAATAATCACTGATGAAGGCACTCAGGAGTCAACAAGAGAGGTTTCAATTGCACGTATCCCCAAAGGCTCAGTGCCTGCAAACATCTCCTTTACATATCTAATCAGCCTGCAAAAATTGTGCAAGGCAGAGTTAGTAGCAGTAAAGTCAGGGAGGTCACAGCCTTGCTGCTGAAATAGGGCCCCACTGTAACAGGGCCCCACTGTATTAAGCAGCACACAAACACATACCAGTAGACAATTCAGGAGCTCACAGCGCCGCAAAAGGCAGGGAGGTAACACAGGCGTAACAGCAAAGCTATTACGCACCATCTCAACACAGGTCAGCAGCGGAACCAGGCACAGAACCCAACCCCCTCCTTCTGGGGACACACTACGTCCCCTGGAAAGTCCCACCAAGGGGCAACAGCAGGCTCACCGATTCCCAGGTGGGTGTTGATAGAGGCATAACGGGCTGTGCCAGTCAGATTCTTGTTTTCCCGGTAAGGGATGTGCTGGTGGGTCCGGGCATCTCGGTACTTCTTGGCCAAACCAAAATCAATGATGTATACTAGGTTGCCTTTTTTGCCGAGGCCCATAAGGAAGTTGTCTGGCTTCACATCCCGGTGGATGAAGTTCTTGGAATGAATGTACTCAATACGGCTGATCTGGAGGGGGGGAATAAATAAGTAAATAGTGAGACAAGCGAGAAGGTAACTTATACCATAACTGCATCTGTTTAAAAAAAAAAAAGTACCCTGTCCAGGACACTGGCCTGTCAAAGCAGGGAAAGGGACATTTTGCAGAGAGTATCAGAGATGACAGCCAGGGAAAAATACACCCTCTGGAGGCAGAAGGATCTGGAGACGAAGAATGGAGATGGAATTCAACCCTGTACCCCAGCCCAGTCCTCCATCTGGGAAGGTCACCATTAGCACCACAAGGAAGGATGGGAAGCAAGTTTGTATGGACTAAAACTTTGAGCATCAGCATTGACACAAGTCAACTTTCAAACTTAGCCAGGCTGGGAAAGGAGCCTTAAGAGTCTTAAACCCAGGGCACAAGCAGTTGAGTCAAGATAGGTATCGATGCCAGTCGTTCATCACACAGGCAAAAGCATCTATGCACGCAACGCTAATACAGGGTGAGCAGCAGGGGAAAGAAGGAGGGATGGAGATCAAGAAAAGCCAGCAGTGCCTAGGTTCCAGGCCCCCAGCTTCATCAAGAAATAGAAACCTGGCAGCCACTTGCTGCTAAATGAAAAAAGCCTGGGATATAGCAGTTCTTGAGCAGAGGGGATGGAAGGGGGGAGGGGGGGAAAAAAAAAAAAAAAGAGGAAAAAAAAAAGGCATAGAAAAGGAGAGCAGGCACAAATGCTTCAGAGGAAACTCACCATCTGGTCTGCCAGGAGCAGAACTGTCTTGAGACTAAATTTGCGGGAACAGAAGTTGAAGAGATCTTCCAGGCTGGGCCCCAAGAGCTCCATCACCATCACATTATAGTCCCCCTCTGCTCCACACCACTTAATGGAGGGGATACCCACTGGGGAAAGAGAAAGATTAAGCCCACAGAACAGAGGAAAACTGCTGCATCCCCTGCTGAGAAGATCATATGTAACACCAAATCATTTCCTTTCTCAGGCCCTCCAGAATAATTTCCTTCTTCAACCACTCCCCCCGCCCCATCCTTTCTTCCCCATCTCACCTCCTCCCTGCATCATCTTGTAGAACTTGCTTTCAATGTGGAGCTGGGGATGTTTGGTTTTGACACATTCCAGTTTGATGGCCACCTCTTCACCAGTCGCAATATTGGCTCCTGCATAGAAATGAGGGTGAAATGAAGATTGTGCAAGCTTCCACTGAAGCTAAACACTTTTAACAAGGCCTGTACAGATGCCAAAACCTTAAGATTTGCCCTGAAATTTATTCTCTGTGACAGAAATGAGATTTGGCCACTTCAACTTCATACAGAGTTTCCAGCACTGCCATTTGCAAAGGCAAGCCCAGAGGAAGGCACATGAATAGGAAACCAGCTCTGATCCTGCAGCCAGGCTAGAACAGCCCCACAATGTGTTAACTGCCTTGTTATCTCAAAAAGTGCCAGACTTTGGGAGGTCAACAGTACCTAAACTGAGTGGAAGTTTTAGCTGTCCCTGATCATATACCTAGCCCTGAACCCAAGCCAGCCCCCCAGGTAGTGATATGGAGTACCTCTTCCCAAGCAAAATTACTGGTTACCTCAGGTACATCATTTCAACAGAGCCAATTAGTTCAGGAGGAGACATTGCTAACATTCCCAGCTACCTCTGGTTTATCCACAGCCCTGACCTGCTCAATACAGACAATTCCCAATCTCCAGCTTCTCCCTCTCCTGAGGGCTTTAACAATACCTTTATCTTTTGCCAACACAGAAACATTTGCTATATCCTAAATTAGAAGCGTGAAGAAATAAACTGTATCCAGTACAGAATTAAACTACTCAGATGCCTTTGTTGAAGGTATTGCTAGATAGCTTGCGATGACACAAAACTACCACCCCAACACGCTTCTTTCTGAAAAGAACTGAGCTGCCAGCCACGAAAACCAGCACTCTGGTCCCAAAGTGCACTGTCAAAGGAAGAACAGGCTGGTCTTTCTCTCGTACTAGCTGAGAGGATTCCAGATGTTTCACATCATCCTAAAATGGAAAGAATGAAGATCTGTACACAGGTCACGGGAATGACACTCAAGACTTGCTTCTCTCTCCCCCCCTCCCATGCCTGCCTCACACACAGACAAGCTCTTCCTCGTATCCGGAACTATTAAAAGTTGCACTCAAACACAAATCAGAGAGCGGCTCTGATCATGAGCAGCTTATGAACACTGTCATAAAATAAACTACTCCAGAACGTGCATGCCAAACATGAGCAGGAGTCAAAGGCGATGTTTTGTAGATATCCCATAGCTAGTTTTGGTGGGTCTGGCTAATTTGTGCCTCCTGATCCCTGTGATAAGGCTTTCAGAGTCCACAAGGACAGCTGCAGATAGCTCTCTCCATCCATCCTCTTTCACACACCGTCTCCAGAGCCAGGAACCAAAGAGAAAAAGGAAATGTTCACACAACTGGATCCCATCTTCCCCTGGATCCTAAGGAGATCCATCTCCTATTGAAGAGTTCTGGCTTGTACACAAAGTTAGCCAAGAGCTGCCTGCTAGCAAAACGACGTCATCTAGATACTACAGCGTCAGGTCGAGACAGACAAGCTGCTAGGAACTTGTAAGAGAGGAACAAAAACGATCAGGCCTAGAGGGATTGATTTACTAAGAAAGATTAAAAGAGCTAAATATGTAACATAGACAAGAGATACAACTAAGAAGGGTGGGGAGGAAGAATGGGACATGACAACAGTCTGCAAATATTTGAAGGCTGTAAACACTAAGGAGGGAGAGGAATTATTTAGGGTGCTCTGAGGGAGGGGAAGGAGGAGCAACGGGATTAATTTAATAAGGGTTTTTAGTCAAGAGCCAGGAAAAGGAAAAGAGAAAAAGCCATCCTGAGAGCTAAAGCTATTTGTCCAATGGTTACTTTTGGAAAGATGCTGACATTTTCCACTTAAAAACTGCTGGGCAGCAAAGCAAGTCTGTACATTCCCTTCACTCCACCACAGGACCCTTCTTACAAGCATCAGGAGTGCAAGGAGGAAAAGAGCAGGAAAAGGGGCTCAGATCACAGTAAGAACATGGCCCTGGACTAGTATCTACCTTTTATACTAGTGTTCAATCACTGGCCCTCATTCAGTATGGAAACACCCAGGACATCCAAATAGATAAGACTGCTTCCTTCCCTTCTCTCTTTCCCCTGCCTTTGTGAAGACTTTCCTCCAAATGCTCTGCAGCAGCTCCCTTGTCCGTTCCCTAGGGGGAATTTTTCCCTCTCCTAGTCCATCTGCTGACACACAAGCAATGATAAGTCTTGCTGACTTTTGGCAGCAGTAGCATTAGCATTTCGAATGAACCCTACTCCCCGAAGTTGAACAGTGGAAAGAAGAATGAGTTCTCATCTCCACATTACCCTGTGTGTTTAGGAAGATGACTATGCATCCACCTACTAGGCTGTCTGCAGGTGGGGAGTGTTATCTGTGAGCATGTAAAGCAGGAAAAGGGAAAGGAGGGGTAAGCATCAAGAAAACTTAAGATTCTGCAAAATGTGAATATGCCATTCAAATGATCAACATGGCCTTCAGCCCCACACTCTCCATAGGCCAAACACAGGTGTTAGTCTTTTAGAAAAAGAAGAAACAACCCTGTGGCCTGGAACAGCAAAAGTAGGACCAACTGGACCTAACGAGGAGCTATTCTTTGCTGAGGGGGTCACCGACTGAATAATTTAGGCTCACCCCCTCCCCAAACCCCCATGTCTTCACATTGCTCCCTCTACCATTTTTTGGCTAGAGATCTATACCCAGACTGAGACAACCACAAGCGAGGAGGGAATTCAAGGGCAGGAGTCTCTCTGATCCTTTGTTCCATGCTTTAACCACCATATTTTTTAAAGATAAAAGTACAAAAGCAACAGTTCTCCGCTCCCTCTCCAGGCTAGAAAGCACCATGTTTCAGACAAACACAGCAGAGCCCGCCTAGCTTCAGCCACTCAAGAGACGTATGTAGGATTGGGGATAATTCCTAACATCCACCCCCAGTCTCGCTCCGCTGTGGGGGCTGCACAAATTCAACTCATTCATCACAAGCTGTTTGAAATGGGGCCCCGGGGACAGAGGATGTCACTGGCTAAACAGGATCTTTTCGGAGTGAAAGCCTTGCTGCATGTCTGATACGATAAACACCGCCCTCCCTGCACATCAGGCAAGCCAACAGGCGCGTCACCCCGCTCTCCCACTGCCCGCTCCCCTCTCGCCAGCTTGGTGCGGGAAGAATGGAGGGCTGGGAACAGATGGAAGAAGTCAGATAGGACGAGAGAGAGTTAACAGGCCAGGAAACAAAGGGAAGGCACTCCCCTCCCAGCAAGGGAGGAGCCTGCCACCAGGAACTGTCCCCAGCCAGCTCAGGTCCCAGCATGCTTTGTCTGCCCCACTGTCCCCAGCTCCTCTCCACTGCCAACTTCCCCTCCAGCGCATCCCAGCCCCAACGATTCCTACCACGTCCAGCAACCCTGCCCTGCCTCTTGGCCAACACCTCTGACAAAGCACCTCTCCTCCGACAGCCCAAAAGTCTCGGCAATTCCTCTGCAAACTGGGTTTTGCTCTTCTGAGTGAGCATTTTTAGAGGCAAACGAGGTAGCCAAGGCCCAGGGCAGCTGGATCTCATTTCCCACCCTGCTGAGCCAACGCTGGGGGAATCCCCCCATAGCACATCTATCCCCCAAGGTAGAGCACGGAAGCAAGGGATTGTGCTTTAAGCCCCAGCCAAGGATTAACAGGAGTCCATCCTGTGTGTGCCCATGTGGAAATTCAAGTTTCCTTCTGCCAGAAAACCCACAAGCAAATCCCGAAGAGCACAGCATGCAGCACCCATTGGTTACAGAGTGGGTGAAGGCACTAACATCCTGAGAGGGAGAAGCTGGGAACAAACCATACAGCCCATGCTCGCCTTCAGAGACAGGGCTTGTCTGTCTCTGCTCCGTCTCCACACCATTATCAGGAGAGAGAACTGCGAGGTGAATCTGGTGCAGGAGAGAAGTCCTCGTGAATGAATCCCTCTCTCTGCAGAACAGACCGTGAGAGGATAGCACGAGCACAAGCGTCCTCCAGACACACCATCAGAGACTACATGCCTGATCCCTCCAGGCTGGGGAGTCACCCAGGCTCCAAGAAGTCTCGCTATCACTGCTTCAAAACATGCTGGCTTGCACCTCAATGAACATCACATGGGCTTTGATACTGCGTTCAAGTAACTTGGTTGAACTTGGCAGTTGGAGGCATCCCACTGTGCTCACCACATTAGGGCACTGGGGCTTCCTCTGCCTCTCATGTTGTTTGGTTACGGGCAAGGTGGGCACAACCCCTTCACTAGAGCCCGTGTTTTCTATGCACCCTTTGCACAGGTGGATGACCTGTTATGTGATGCAGAAGCCATTCCATTCAGCACCTCCTTTCTTTCTCCACACGCTTCCCAGATGTTTTGCAACATCCTGACAACTTCTACTGTCCTAGAGAGGGTCTGGAAGGCTTCAAGCCCTAGCATAGGTGGAAAATGCTGTGTCCAGGCTATCACCCCTCAATCCCTAGCACCTGGGAATTGAAAGCACTGTCACCCAAGACACTAACTGGCTGGAGGGCTACAGAGGAGTGACATACAGGATTAGGCTGCAATGAAGGCAGCACATGGTGGAATTGAGATCCCAGATCCCCCATTTACCATCTTTGTTTGTGCTCTGGATAAAGGTGGCAACAGAGCCTGTTACTGATGATTCCCACAGGATACTTAATCAAAGGCTGCCAACACCAATCGAGAGAGAATAATAAAGCAAGAGGGAACTGGAGATAAAAGCCAGAGGTAGAAAACAGAAGGTGATTTACAAACACAGGGAAAAGTAATCTGAACTAGAGGTATTCAACGAAAGGAACTCAGGGAGGAATGGGAAGATGTTGCAGAACCTAGAAGAGATTTCCTACAACACAGCTGACAGTGCGCTAAGGCTAATTCTGCAACCCAATACAGTGTTGGTGAAGGAGACCCAAAGCAGTCCATGCAGAGGCATCACATTACAGATCACTCAAGGGTAGCCCTTTGCTGCCCAGCACTGGAAACGCCACACCTCGAACGCTGTGTAGGCTCCAAGTTGCTCAGCAGATGGACAAGCTGGGAAAAACTGAAGAGGCAGCAAGAGTGAGGAGTGGTGGATAGACTGGGAAGCAAAATACAACTCAACTGAGCAAATTAAAAGTCAAGGACCATATGATGACCATTTCTAAGTACCCAAAGGGTGTAAACACCAAGAAGGGAGAGGGCAATCATTCTGCTGGCCTGCAGGACTACAACTAAACAGGTAGTGGTGAGAACTAGACAACAGGTAAAGCCACACCAGCTCTCATGGAGGGATCAATCAGGCTACTGGATAGTCTCGCCACTCCAGCCCCACGTGGTTTGAGCCAATAAAAACATCAGCAGGCAAAGCATCAGGAAACATATCTACACATCAGCATGCTGGCTTGGAAGAACCTCTCCCCAAGTGACCTGCCGTGGTAACAGGAAACACAGTGTCTCATGGGCTCTCTCCATTGAGCTCCCAGCTCAGGTCATTCTAGACATTAACTCTAAATCCCATTATAGATCTAACAGATCCGGGCCCCAGGACTTTAACCAGGCCTGACCTGTTTTACACCTCCTGGTCTCAGACCTCTCTCTCACAGGTGCTGGACCACCTCTTCCACTACCAATCTTCCCAAAACTTTATTCATCCTATCCTGAAGGAACAGCCATCTCCTCCCTTTCCACCACCCACTCTTTACAGAGTTTATACCCCCACACACCCAAGCTCAAGAAGAGGAAGCAAGAGAGCTGGAGTAGGGTGTATGACAAATATGCCCTGAATAGTCCAAATCTAAATCAGTCTGATCAAACACCACCGTCTCTCCAATACCTGTGAGGCAAAGCTGACCTCATCCCACTTTCTTTGCCATCAGAGGACTGGCAGCAACTAGCAGTATTCCTTGAAGCTCTTTTTCTCTCCACCACCTCCAACCTTACATGGTGCCCACAAATATCAAGAGGCAAGAAAAACAACCCCAAAACAATGACACAATTGAGAAAAACAACCTTGCAGGTGGAAGGACAGAGACTCAGACTTACCTAGGTAAATGTCTCCAAACGAACCACTGCCAATCTTTCTGCCCAGCCGGTATTTGTTCCCCACTCGAAGCTCCATGGTTCAGTCGTGCTGAGAAAAGAAGCACAGAAAGAGCAGCGTCAGAGCAGAAACAGGAAATGAATCACGTAAGGCTACAGAAGAGACCTCACCACTTCACCCAGAGGCTGGGTACAGTTTTTAATCTTGAAATACCTCACTTGCTACACAGCCTCTATCACCTCTCCTGATCTCCTGGATGTCCAGGGACAGCTGGAAACGCTGCAGGAACATGACCCTTTCAAGCGTGTTTTCCATGTTCCCATTATGGGAATGAAGGAGGATTGAATCTCTTCCCCACCATTTTGTTCAGAGACTGGGAGGGGGCAGGAAATCCCTCCTAAGAAGGTTTCAGTGGGTGATCACTTCATACTACTGTGAAGAGAGATGGTACTGCTCCTTGTAACCTACAGTACCTGGCACCAGGACAGTGGTAACCTTGTGAGACACCAGAAGGGACAGGCATAATAAACCCTATGAGAAGGAGCGCTCTCTGGCCCAGCCCTAGACAAGCACCTCAGTGGCGGTGAAGCACAAGACCCAAGGGCTGCGAGAGACAGACAGACTGCCAGAAGCAAGCGACTCCATCGCCCCTAGGCAGGGGCCAGCACAGGGGACAGGGAGGAGACATCTCACTGAACTGAACCCTGCGAGGCACGCACTGACTAGGAACGCCATTTGCTTATCTCCACGCACTTCTGCTGATGGGATCACAGCCTCCTTCGGTCTACCTGAGCCTCTCCGTCTCTGTTGCCTACCCAGATGTGCCAGCTGTTCTTAGCAGCTCGGGCCTTTCCTCATCCGTTTACCTGAGGTGATTAGCTAACCCTTTGACCTGCTATACCCCATCGACATACACAGGCTTAGCCTACTCACCTTCCACAGAAAACCAACTAGGTGGAAGGACCACAGCCACAGAGTTTGTTCGCCCTGCCAACCTCAACTTCTGCTGCAAACACCTCGGCCAAACACAGTTCCAGCAGTGCCCCTCTTAACAGCCCCTTTTCCCTCGCCCCTTCCATGGCCACCAACTTATTCTAAGAACCGCGGTTCTTCCCAAGACAGCCAACACGGCTCCTTTTAGAGGGATTTGCCACACTCCTAATTTATGCAATGCCACATTATTAGCGTACAAAATGCAGACACAGAGCCTGTTGGGGACAGGAAAGGTGAGGAATGATTCATGTTTTCACAAGTAGGTGAGAGGAACTTTCCCTTGCTGGAGCTCAGTGGGAAGGAAGCATCACTGAAGGAAAGAAAGGAGGAATGGCCTTGTGAGACACAAGCACAAAAAAAAAAAATAATCCCAGCTACAGGATTCTGGGCATACTATAAACCCAGAGCTGCTTCTTCTGCCCCAGGAGATGGGATTACAGAAAGAGGAATGGACGGGCTGCAGAGACGTACAGGGAAATAATCCTATCAAGGCATTCAGGGGACATTGTGAACCCTGAAAGCAGAGCTCCAGTCACCAGAAACCACACACAAAACACTTAGAGGTGGAGTCCCCTCACCTAGTATTTACTTATGCATGTAGGTTTCTATGCGTCTAAAGTCTACAAAACCCTGTGGCTATTTCTGACTTTCTTACTACAAGGAATGTAGGCAGAGCCTTGAGAACTGAACCAGGAGGCAGGCGTACCTGGGTGAGGGCGCAGCAAACAGACATGATTTTTATCCGCTGCCTGCTGCTCTGTATAACCACATTAACATACATCTGACTTGCTTACACTCCTACTCCAATAAACGATCAAAGGTCTACGTCCTCGGGAACCCGTCATACCACCATCAGGAAGACAGCTCTCGAACCTCCTTCCTTCATGGCCGTGTTTGCCCAGGCCTGTTAACCCTGAGCGCTTCCACTCAAGTCCAACTCCCAGCCGTGACAAGTACAGCCGAGCAAGCTGCAGAGGCCAGGCAATAGGTCCCAGCAGGGTTCCCTCCACAGCAGGGCACAGCGGTTACTGCTCTGCAACACCAGTCCCAAGCCTAAATTTGGTTCCACCCTTCTGGGACAGGCAGGAGCCAGGTTAAGAAGGGTTTCTCACACAACTAGGCAGCAGCCCTTCTAGCTGATTAAGCAACAGGCTCCAAAGGGGAATCTAAAAAATGCTCTGGGGCGAGGGGGTGGAAGCGGCAAGCAGGATAATGGAGTGAAAAATCATGGTCTCGCACAGCTGTCATTTTGCCTTATGTCTCCCCCAACACACACACACAAGCGTGCTTAGAAAACCTGGGTGGAGGATAGCCAGAGAGCAACAGCCTGGATTCATGGTAAGGGGAGCAGGCAGGACACACACATCCCACCCCCCAACAACTGCTCCAGGAGTCCAAACATCTACCACATTTGCTTCTACTTCACACACGTACCCTCACCATCTACAGCTTCCGCCCTTATCATCTGATCTTCAGGTCTACTATTACAAGAAGAAGAAAGAAAATTTTGCATATAAAATTTATATTATTATATATGAAATTTATATTGCTCTATATGTAGTATTTATACGTGTAAAATTTTAAAAGCCATCCCTCCCTCCCGCCCCCCCAGCAGGCTTAACCCCCCCTGCCCTGCCCTGCCACCCTTCCTGCACTCTCCAGCGTTCCCAGGGGCTGCAGGGCAATCATTTAGTTAAACCATTTAGTTTTCCATAAGGGATTAACACACATACAACCTCAAAGCAAGTGTGTGCTCTGCATGAGCGTTTGCATACGTGAATATCCAACATTACACAGACACCTACAATATACTACACAGCCTCAAAAAAAAAAAAATTACTATCCAGCCGCCAGCGCTGCTTCCCCACACACACCATTTTGCACCAATCCCCTTTTATATAATATAAAATTCCCACATACAGGCACAAAGGCCATTATATAAACCCACGATAGAGTTGATCTCGCTCCGCTATGCCAGCACCGATGGTGACCGAAGACGCAGAGACCATCGGGGGGCAATGGGGGGGGGGCGACAGGAGGGCCACCTCAGCCCCACCTGAGGGGGTCGGGAGTGAGAAGATGCCCTGGCTAGCAAAGGCCACGCAAAACCAAACCCACGGCTCCATAATGGAGGCTGCCGAGCCCAGCACCGCTCCGGCTTTCAGTGGAAGTGTAGGGAGCGGGGGCTGCTTTGCCCAGAGACCATAAAGGCTTTACATGGCTTTTTGTGTCTGTGTGTGTGTGTGTGAGAATAAAGAGGCTGGCAAAACAATAATTTGAACTGGTTTAAAAATGGGAAGGAAAAAGAGAAAAATTACATTTTGATTGAAATGCAAAACATCAAAACCCCCCCCAGACCCTTTCACACTTACAAGAAAGAAGAGCAGCAAATAAAGACGGGGGGAGAGAAACCCCAAGTACAGAGCATTTGGACTACATCTGAGAAAGAAATAGCCACAACAGGAAAACAGGGGGGAACAAAAAAAAAAAAACCACGTCCCTTACACCCCCACCCCCTACAGGCAAAACACTACGCGAAGACAGCCTTACCCGGGCTGTTATTTTTCCGGGTAGGTAACAAAAAGCAGCCACCCCCGGGAACGGCGCTGAACTTCTCCTCGTCCGTCCCCCCCTTTCCCGGCCGCGGACCCCCGCCCCTACCGCCCCCACCCCGCACAAAAGGAAACACCGAACCCCCACGCACCCCCAAACGCAGACCCCCCCCGAAACAGGTGATGAGAGGAGCTGGAGAAGGAGACAAGGAGCATCAGCGAGCCGGAGGGGTGGGGGGGTTAAATTACCCAGGGGGCGGCCCCCCACGGGGACCCTCGCAGCCCCCCGCCGAGAACGGCACGACACCCCCTCCCCGTTCGCCCCGGCCCCGCCGGCAGGCAGGGCCCCAGCAGGGGGAGAAGGGGGAGAAGGGGAAGAGGGGGGAGGCGCCCCCCCCCCCCCAAATCCGCCGCCGCCGGAGGGGGCGACCCCCTCCCCGCGCCCCCACAAAGGGGCTTTTGTGCCCCGCTGCCCCCCCCGGCCCGGCGCATCGCGCCCTGCCCTCCCCTCCCCCGCCCCCTCCCCCTCCCTCCGCGCACACAAAGAGCCGGAGGGGCCGCCTTTCCCCCGGGGTTTGCGCCCCAAGATGGAGGCGGGCGCCCCCCATACCCACCCTGGCGGGAAGGGGACCGTGTGGGGCTGCTGCTCCGCCGGCTGTCAGGGGGCCAGGCGGCCGCGGCGGGAAGGATGACGGAGGATTGGGGAGGGCTGGTGGCGGCCGTGCCCGGCGCGTCCCTCCTTCGCTCGGCTCGGCTCGGCTCAGCGCGGCGCGGCGCTGCCTGCCGCCTCCCGCCCGCTCGCCGTCCCCTCCAGCCGGCGTGTGCTCGGCACAGCCCGGCGCTCACCCAGTTTCCATTGAGCCCCGGAGCCAAACCCACTGATGTCACCCAGCGCAGCCCCAGCCCTCCTCCTCCTCCTCCGCCCGCCGTTAAAGGCGCAACCGCCTGCCGCCCTTCCCGCCGCCCTCCCGCCCGGCGTCCCCCCTCAGCCCCAGCCGGGGGAGGCCTACCCCCAACACACCCGGGGTGGGTTTTGGGGGACGTTTCCCCTCAGCTGCTGCCGGGCTCCCCACTGAAGGTTTCTCTTCAGCGGGGCACTGCGGGGGGAGTGGGGCAACAGCCCACTCGTGGCACCCCACTGCGGTGGGGGGCAGTGGGGCAGCCCCAGTATGGTGCCATTGCCGCCACAGCAGGGTCATCAGCCCTCAGCCCTGCTTGGGGATTCTCACACAAGGGCACGGGGTCCCATCACGATGGTGGTGGATGCCAAGTAGGGGTCCAGCAGGAAGGTCCATGGGGCATCAGAGCCACCCCAACCCCACAGAGAGGGTCAGGGCTCCTTGGCCAGTGCCCCTCGGGAGCGGGGGGCACCCCTTGGGGTGAAGCACCTGCAAATCCACACAAATGTTGGCATGCACACATAAACCCTAACACAGATGGGCAGAGGTCCACGGGGCACCCAGCAGCAGATAGGTGCAAAGCCAGGGGTACCCCCCAGACCCCTGGGTGTTTGGGGGCCAGGTGGCCACTGTGCGCTGCAGCAAGACCTGGAGCAGTTCAGAAAGAGCCAGCTGAGTCAGGGGGGAGGCAGCCAGGGTGTATCAGACCTGCATGGGGGTATAGGAGCGGAGCCCAGTCTGGGGAAGTGTTTGGGGGCTCCTGGGAGGTGGGAGGTTGGGGCTGGATGGGCAAAGGAGGAGTGAGGTGCTGTTGTGATCTCTGGGAGCAGGAGTGTGGGGGGAGGCTGGAGGCCAGCATAGGGTGAGAGGGAAGGGAACAGCAGTAGGTCCTGTGGATCAAGAGCCAGACGCTGCCAAGCTTCGCAGGCACCAGGATGCCTTGTTAGGGAGGAGCTGCTTCAGCACAGTCATCGCAAAGTCAAGAACTGCAGTTCCTGCAGTTGGGCTAAGGGTGGAGGACATAAGCGTGATGGGGGAGAACTCAAGAGCCCCCATACTGGGCCAGCCCATAGATGCATCTAGGCCAGGACCCCCATGTCAAGTTCCAAATACACAACGTAAGCATGGGCTGTTGGCACCAGGAGGCCCCAGCTGCAGCCCTGCCGGCACTATGTGGTGCAGAAAGCAGTCATTGCTTCAAGTCATACCAAGATGGTGGGCCGCAACGCTCTGAATCCCACTGCCAGTCAGTGCCCGTGCCGAGTTGACAGACCATTGAGGCCTGGGAATAGTTTCTGGTTTATGCTTGACGGACCATTGAGACCTGGGAATAGTTTCTGTTTTATGCAACCCTTTGGAAACCAGTGCCATTTCCCTCTGTCACAGCCGGGCCAGTTTTATCACAGAACTTTGTCTCCATTCTGAGAAGTTAAAATTTAATTGAGTTTTTCATAGTAATGACATTTCCTTACACATGCTCCATTGAACCTCTGTAGTTTCACAGCTTACGTAACAGCGAACAGATGGGAAGGTAGCTAATAAAGTACTCAGCTGCTGCCGAATCCAGCCGAGGGCTTGCCCTCCTAACCTGGGTGGGTGCACATCAGCTGAGAGGGAATTTGCTGGAGGCCAACACCGCTCATGACTTTGCTGCAAGTGGCAGGCCCGTACAGGCACTGAGCGAGGCAGGCTTTGCCAGAGAGGGCTCCTGGAAGGATGGATCCGAATCGGATCCCAGGAGAGTCGGCTCTCGGCGTGGCCGGTGGGAGCAGAGTTTGGGGTGATGCTGCCTGGCAGGCGGGTGTAGGGTCTGGGGGGACGGTGGCCACGCCAGCTCTCCCCCTGTTGCTGGTTGAGGTGGCGGGAGGGAATTTGAAGAAATCCCGAACGTAGACACAGCCCTTGGGGATGAAATCGGAATGTGTGTACGGGCACTTCAGCTACCTTTATTTTAATCATTTAGGGCTTAAAATAAGAAGTCTTTAATTAGAAACATTCCCTTAATTGAATTGTAATCAAGCTTTTAGTGCTGTTAGCCTGGATAACCATGTGATCTAATAACACCCACCTTCTTCTCTCCAAGCATTGCCTAGTTACACCTCTTCTTATGAGTGATTTATATTAAGGAGCCTGGGCCAGGGGCTGCTGGTTTTGTCTATGTGTGTAGCAGCCAGTACTGCAGGGACCCTGGTCTCCATCAGGACTGTCAGTGCTCCAGTGGTACAACAGGTAACTCCTGCCCCAGTGTCTAAAAAAGGTCGGTGTTACATATAACACAAGCAGCAGGACTCTGACTAGAGAGAGGTTGGGGCTGGGTTGGAAAGGGAAGAAGTTTGAGGGACAGGCAGAAGCCATGCTCACAATCTGTGCTGGGTCATCTCCATTCCTCTCCAGTTACCAAACTGGTGTGCAGCGATAGCCACAAGCATCTTTTCCTCTCTGTGCACCTCTCCAAAAAATGAACATCCCCTCAGATCTAGCCTTGTATTAGGCACCAGAATACAACAACAAAGGCACATTAAGACCTTGTTTAAACAACAGCACCTGGAAGGCTGTCTAACCTCCCACACCCAGCAGTGAGCCACAGCCACACTCTCAACTCCATGCCAAGATGAGACCCCAGGAGGCCTCACCTCACCCCTTTTCCCTGGTTTGCCTGGGAAGGATCTTTGGGTAGCACATGGAAGGGAGTCGAGGCTCCAGCCAAGCCCCTTAGCTTAGCAACAGGGGGACCTGCACCTGGGACACCTCATGTCTACCTTTCACGGGGTTCAGACATGGCCAAAGCATCCCTAGATGATCCAGGGAGTGCTGCTGCTGAAGGCAAGCAGGCAGAAGATGGGCTACACGGGGTGGCTCTGCTTGCAGGCCCTTTGGCTGCCGTCCTGTTCTCATGGGAAGGTCCTCGGGCAGTCCCCAGTGCTTACACTGCAGTGCTGTAGAGGGAACCCATAGTGATGTGTCTTAGGCTGAGTCTTGCAGGCTGGTGTATCCAAGGGGAATATACCTCACTGGGCATGCAGCCAGCATCACCACTGCCCACCACATCATTCCTTGGGTAGGAAAGGAGAAGAAGGGCTAGAACTGCCCTGTTTATTCACAGTGTCACTGCTGGATGGCCTTCCAATGTCACTGTATATGATATCCATAGCACCTAGTAAAACTGGTGGGAAAGCTGAGCTCCAGTGACCTAGCAGACCTCAGAGAAATGCCATGTCGCATTTGGCAGCTCTGCCTGATCCACAGTTAGCCAAATCCCGTTTCGCCCACTATCCGGAGAGGGACATGCTGCTTTGAAGACCAAAGCCGCTTCTTCACAGAGAGACTTGCCCATGCTAGGAAAGTGTGAGGAATCAGGGAAACAGCAGAGAAAACTTTGACTCTGTGCTGACGTTCTACTTCTGCAAGGCCAGCGAAAGCAAGAGAAGATGAGAAGTGAGAACAAATGCATTTCCACCTGCAGTTCAAGAGCAGAGGTTCCCAAGGAGGCAGGTACCTGTGGCTTGACACATCCAACAGAGCAGAACAGAGCTGTTCAAAGCATTAACTCACAGTTTATTCAGAACAGGCAGCCCCCACTCAAAAAACAATTATTAATGTTCACAGGGTCTTTTTTATGGGGGACACACTCTAGTTTCTCAGTATTTCCCAAATAATAATGGATTTGCCTTTTCAATATTCATACCAAGCAAGGGAGTAGCGTTTTAGAGAAGACCCAGCATTCCTGGAGGGAAGGTCAAATGCAGCCTGCAAGGTGGGGATGCTGACCTGAGCGCTTTGCCAGAGCGCTCAGCATTTTAAAGCCTTTTCTACAGTTGAGTGCAAGTCCCCATTCACATGCAGCAGGGAGCAATAAATACTCCTGCAAATGAGACATCAGGATCCCAGGATAGCACAAGGCTAAAAACAATGCAAAATGCCAAAATAAATAAAACATAGCTAATAGCTACCTCTGAAAAGGTTGCTGTGACTGACTCGCTCAGCATCAGGTAGGAAATCCGCGGCAGGGGCAGGGATCCAGGCCAACACACAACTGTCTCACCAATGAGTCACTCCTTTTTCTTCATGCTTTTGGGGGGGGGGGGGAGATGATGCTGAGTCCCTGCAAAGAGCCTTCTTCATGACACAGCCCAGACTCATCCGGAGCACCATCTAACCTGTGTGCTGCAGGTGTCCTGTGGAAAATAAATCTGTGGCCACATAATTAAAGACTCAAACGTAATTCATATACATGAGGACATTGAAGGGCAGTTGTACAGCCAGCCTTGGTGCTGCCATTTCTCAGTGATGAGAAATGTGTATTCTGATATAACAGATAGCAATAGTGGCCTGTTGTCCTCAGCGAGGAGCAGAGCTGGTGAGAGGTGAGACGTGCTGTCAGGTGGCATTTGGGGTAACAGCACAGGAGCAGTAAGACTTGGGAAGAAGACTTGGGAGAAGACTCTTGGTTGGGGCACTGGAGAAACCTGTGGTCCCAGAAACACAAGCTGATACGGTTGTCCTCCCTGCTCCCCTTGTCCTCTCCAAGCTTTCCCACTTTTGGCTGCCCTTCTTCAGGCTTGTCACAAAGTCCTGGGCTCCAGGCTCAGCCATTGCCCCCTCCCAGGTCCACCTCACCTGCCCTTCCCTGTCTCTTCCCTACCGCACCACTAGGCCCAGTCTCCTGCCTAGACAGTACCAGTCTGGCTCAGGTGTGTGTCCTTGGCCAGTCAGTCACAGCCTTCCTGCCACATGCTGTCCCCCTCCACATGAGCTGCTCCCTGTCACCAGTCCAAGCCTTCCTGGGCAGTCAGTCGGTGGCAGCTCCCCTCCATCCCCGGTCTCCATCTGTCACCAGAATCCCCCACTCCCCAGGCAAATTGTTTGAGCACTGCCTGCCTCTCTCCTGTCCCACCCTGCTGCCAATCATCCCTCCTCTGCTCCTCCCATTCCCCATATCTGATCACCCCTCCTCTGCTCTTCCCATTCCCCATCTCACTGCCCCGGCCAGCCCTGCTTTCTGCTCCCAATTCCCCTGCTCAGCCATCCCAAGTCACTCCAGCAGCTCCCAGGCAATAACCCCTTGCCCAGCCAGCCCTGGCACCTCCCTTCAGCTCCCCGTCTCATCTGTCTCCCAGTCTCATTAGCTTTTTCCCAGATTTTTGGTCCTTTCCCTTTGAGTTTCATCCCTTCCCTATTCAAATCAGGGGCTTTCCTCCACTGGGCTTCCCAGAAGCCAAAAGAGAGGTGGCCGGGAGTGCAGGGCAGAGGGAGGCATCGAGAGATTCATCCCGGTGCCTGATGCAGAGCAGCAGGATGCGGCCCTAGAAGGGAAAGCCCTCACGGTTTCCTTCAGCCCTGCTCCTCTGTGGAAAAGCCCATACACCGCCACGCCAGCCTCAGGGAGGGTTGGGCAGGTTAGCAGAGGCTGAAATCTTTGTAGCTGTGAAGCTGTGACAAGTCTTCCTCCCACATTTAGCAAAGCCATGTAATTTGTCCACACTGGTGGGGGAGAGCAGCGGTGTTTCATGGAGTTGGCAAAACACAGCCTCCATGACACAAAAACTGACGTCCTGCCCAAGGCCAAGCCCTTGCTTGAAAGCCCAGAAGATCTGCAGCTTTCATCCCTGGGGCCACATACGTACTTCCTCCAGCCTGGGAAACCTAGTGGTGGGCCAACATTTTCAGAAAGAACTAAATAAATGTGCCAAATTTAAGCTGAGGCAATCACTTTCTATGGAAAATTTCTGCTCCAGTGGTGAAGCTTTGACAAAGTTATAAGCAAGTGAAAACAGGGTCTTAAAATGGGAAGTGTCGGCAACCTTAATAATAGGAGCTGCTCCTGGCCACACCTGTAATTAAGGGCCTTTATTGCTTTTTTCCATATGCCCTGCCTTTTTTTTCCTCATGGTGTTCCCAGCTTCTGTCAGTTTGCAACTGACTCTCTTCATTACACCCACGCTGGCTTGCTTTGGTTAAAAAAAAAAAAAAAGACCTAATGGAGAAAAAAACAAACAAACAGGAATATTCAGGTGCACCCTCAGAGCTGTGTCAGGCCAGGGCACACGTAGCAGAGGACTATAGGATAGGGCCAAGGTTCCTTGGGAGGAGCTGGACTCAGGGCTGAATCGGCAGGATCTTGCTTGAAGACATGTAACCTCGTCCTCCCCACCTGCATGCTGAGTGCTCCCCGGGCACCAAGGCATCTGAGCGCCTGGGGGTGGTCAAAGAACCTGGCCCAGCATCCTGAGCAAGATGCAGGGATGCAGGGGAGGCACCACTTCTGCCTTGCCAAATCTCGTGGATTCCTCCTCACCTTGAAAGCAGCACGTCTCCCTCTAAGAAACTCCAGGCCTCTTATTTTTTGGAGAAAAGGAGCTGAACTGGTCCCTCTCACTGTTTGAGCTTTTGCTCCATGGCTGCACCCTGCGGCAGAGCCAACAACTGGGACAGCCCCATCTCATCTTCCTGCAGGGGTGGGATCAGGCTGCTCTGCTCCCCTCTCCCTTTCTGCATGGCACTGGGGATGGCTTTTGGTAGCAGTGTGAACTTCTCAAAGCCTCTAGTGAGAGGATGTGCAGCCCAAGGAGAAAGAAAACAACCCTGGGGCTCAGAGACACAGCCCTCTCTTTGTCTCTCTTAGGAACAGTGGGAGCAAAGCAACGGAGAACTGAGAAGCCACATTTGCCCCTGCAGGAAGATTTGCAGGTCAGACCAAATGAAGTATAGGGCTGGTCAGATGGGAAGCAATTCAGCTGTGAAATGACTTGTGTTTGGGAGGCTGGTTGGAGGAGAGGCTGGATACAGAACTACAGACCAGAGGAGGTCCCCCATGACTGGAGAAAGGCAAATACTGCATTCTTCTTCATAAAAGGCCAAAAGGTTGATCCTGGGAACTACAGGCTGGTCAGACTCGTTTGGTCCCTGGAGCAGGTCCTCTCGGAACACATTTCTGGGCACATAAAGGAGAAAAAGGTGACCGGCAACTCAGTGTGGATTTAGCAAGGGTAAATCATGCCTGAACAACCTGCCTTCTACGATAAAATGACTGGATTTGTGGGTGAGGGGAGAGTAGTCAAAGTTGTTTATCTCAAATTCACCCAGGCTTTCAACACCATCTCCCACAATGCAAGTATCCAAGTACAGGTGTAGCGGTCTCAATAGGTGAACAAGCAGATGGGTAAAAAACTGGTTGGCTGGTCAGGCTCAGGGGGGTAGTGGTTAATGGGTTGTACTTGGCCTAGGGCTGGTACCAAGTGGGGTGCCTCAGGGGGCTGTCCTGGGACCTGTCCTGTTTAACATGGTTATTGATGACCCGGAGGAGGTGATGGGGTGCACTCCCATCAAGCTTGCAGATGACACCTGGTTGGAGCAAGAACCAGTCAAGTGCCCAAGGGCAGGGCTGCCATCAGAGGGACATAAGCAGGCTAGAGGGATGGGCCTGCAGGAACAACCAGTCAAGATGCCTGAGGGCAGGGCTGCCATCAGAGGGACATAAGCAGGCTGGAAAGATGGGCCTGCAGGAACATTGTGAGTTCAGCAAGGGCAAATGCAAAGCCTTGCACCTGGGAAGGAAGATGCCCTGGCCACGATACAGGCTGGGGACCTGACAGATGGAGAACTGCTCTGTGGGAAAGGACCTGGGAGTCTTGGTAAAAGACAGAGCCAAGCTCTTCACAGTGGTGTGTGGTGGGAGGATGAGGGACGACAAGCGTAAGTTGAAACAAGAGAGGTCCAGCTTGGATACAAGGAAAATCTTTCTGTCTCCAAAGACAGTCAAGCATGGGGGAAAGTTGCCCGGAGAGGCTGTGCAGTCTCCAATCCTTAGAGGTTTACAAGACCGGATAAAGCTCTGAGCGACCTCGTTTAACCTCTTTGCTGACCCTGCTTTGAGCAGGCGGCTGGACTACAGCTGTCCCGAGGTCTCTTTCAACCCGAATTATCCTACGATCCTATGATGCGCAGTGCCCCATTTGTGTATCGCCTGTGTTTGGCATGTGCCAGGTATGTATGTGCCACACGTGTCCGTGGCAAGGGTGAGCTGCAAGCCTGTGGCACGAGTCCTGTGTGAAGGGTGCAGCTGGAGGAGGACGAGGTACCACACACACACAATGGGTGATGGGTGAGGAGCACGCCGTGGCAGGGGAGCAGCTGGGGCAGTAGCTCTGAACGCGTGTGACAAGTGTGCCAGTTGCACATACCGGTGAGCTCGCCGAGCACCACACACATGTGAAGCGCGCTTGCAAGGAGCTTGCGATGTAAGTGTGCGGTGGGAGTGTGTGTGCGTGCGCCAGGGGAGCGAACACGTGGCCATAGTAGCGAAATGCGTGTGCAGCGTGCAGATACTGCGTGCGTGGGGTGGGGAGAGCAGCGTTTGTGTGGGCTTGTTATTCACAGCGGTGCAAACCGGCGGTAGCTAAAAAGCTTCCCATGTACGAGCATCTCCCATGTGGACTCGGAGGGTGGGGGGACGGGACGTAGCGCAGGCGGTTATGAAACCAGCTTGCCCAGTCAGGATAATTCACGTACTGCTGTGGGAGGGACAGGAGAGATAAACAACGCGCAGAGAGATGGGAGGGCAGGGAGAATGGCTTAAAATGTAGCTTCCCGGCATGCCCTGGTGGATTAGTTCAGCATCTCAGCCCAGCTCCTCTTTAATTCTTATGCAAGGGGTTTCTCTGGAAGGGACAGCCTGTCCTCGCCAGCTGAATGCCAGGCACAGGGCACTGATTAACAAAAGGCCATCTCACCACCCGTCCCACGCAGGGAAAGGCGAGAGGCAGCTGGGGACTCATTCCCTGCAAGGACTGAGGTTGTGGATTTTCGTTTCTGCTTTGCATCATGCTGTTGCTCACCAGGGACCTCAGGACATGCTTGTTTGAGCCTGCCATGGCCTCCTGTTCACTTCTGGGTGTGATTGCAAAGTGCTCATTTGTATCTGTAAGGCCCCATGTAGGCTATTTTGGGGGAAGCACTGTGGCCCGACGGCTCCCAGTTCCCACACATCTGGATGTCTGGAGGCCGGAGGTATCTGAGTTGGGAATATGCACTGCACTTGGAGTTGTAGGCAGTGGTACGAAGGTGGTGGGCGTTGTGTACATACCTAGGGAGGTGCAACGTCCTGGCCACAGCTTCACTGCAGCTGCGGAAGCAGGATGGGCAGAGCGCTATTCTGGGAACCACTCCCGGTTCATTTATTGCTCGCAAAGTCCCGAGCTGTGCAGAGAGGTGACAGGTTAAACCCTCAGTGGCAGATTAAATTCCTCCTTCTGCTACTGACTGCTTCATGATCTTGGGCAAGTCACTTTGCCTTGCTGTCAGCCGCTTCCGTCCCCCTTCTCTTTGTGGCTGAGAACAGGAGCTGGCCCTTCTCTTGTGACTGCAGCAGCAAGCACAACGGGGACATTGAAGACCTGAGGGCTCTGGAAGCTTCTCCAAGGGACAAACTATCAAATAATTACAATAACTCAGAAAATCCCATGTTTTTCACAAATTGCTCTTGCATTTTAACAGCTGACAGTGCATTTCAAGCTCGTGAGACCATCTGACTGCTGCATGAGAGATGTGTCTCAAACAGAGCAGCAGGGAGCATGCAGCTTCATCCAGCCAGTACAACTCCACCAACGCACCTTGTACCTCCTCTGCAGCAACCACTGCCGGCTGCTCTCGCCCTGACTTCCCTCCTCCACTGACTTCAGATTGCTCTGTCCCACTGGTCCCTATGAGCTCACTGAGCACTGCTGGCTCCTTGGGCACTCCAGGGCTCCCAATTACTTAACCCTGGCATCCCGGGTGCAGCCAGTCACCCCGTGTCTGCAGCTCTCCACTCCAGAACTGTTTTTCATCACAGCTACCCCTGGCTTCCCCCACAGCCTCGTGCGGCGCTGGATGGGTCAATAAGTTTCTCTGGTCAAGGCAGCCTGGTTGTTAGTGAGCACACCACTGTGTCCTGGAGAGCAAAAGGCGTGTAACCCAGCAGCCTGGAGCTATACGATGGCTCTGCTCTGCTTACATTTAATCTGCTCCTTCTGTGTTGTACCAAGTGTTCTGCTATAGGTCTGCATCGCCTGTCATGTGCTCGCACCCACTCTCCAACTGATTCATTATTTTATACCTGAGAGAAGCATGTGCAGGCTGCAGGTCATGTTACAGATATCTTCAAAGTCTTCTCCGGAGTTTCTGCATCAGCTCGTCCTCCTCTGTTCGATACCCCAGGAGTGGTGCGCAGGCCTGTGTCAGGTCCCTGATGGACATGCAGCGTCTGTTTCTGGGTGAGCATCTAATCACCTGTCAGGAGCAATTTCAAGCTCCTTATTCTCTCGGTCGCACGGCATCTGTAACAAGGCTTTGTATCAGACAGGCCTTCAGCTGACTCTTTCAGTGACCGTAGTGCTGGGACATTCAAACAACTCTATCAATGCACTACAGCCAAGGGACCCGAATATTACCAGGTCCCAGGTTTCAAGACGTGCTATTTCAAATCTGGGGCCAGCACCAAAATAATCCTGCTAATTTCAGATGCCAAAAAAACTTTTAAAGCTCAAATATCCAGTGTCTCACAGACTATTTCAGGATGGTGTTTGTGTCCATCCTGAATTTCTTTGCAGGCTTCAGGGCAGTGAAATCACATGGCTCCTCTTAGCAACACGTGCTTCCTCTTTCCACGCTGACCTGACTTTGATAGCCAATCGCTTGGGGTCTGTGTGCCCAGGCTGCCCAGGGAGCAGAGGCATTGCCCCCACTAGATGCTTCCTCCTGGAGGGGACGTCTTCAAAGGTAAGCAAATAATACACTAATGGCCCACTGACTGCTCTGCTGGTGTTGCTTTCCCTGGGGACTGCAAGAAGCCTAGGAGCCGAGGCTCCATACAGTTTGCAAGCCAGGCTGTTATTATCTAATGTCCCAAGGGGGTATGAAAAGGTTGGTTGCCAAAAGAGGCCTTGGGGCATTGCAAACCCTTTACCTGACAGCCCTCATGCTGGCGAGGACACATTTGAGTGGGTCATTTCTCCACTTCCATGTGGTTTCACTGCCCCTCTCCCGCCAGGGGAGAGTGCTGGCCAGCCGCGTGTGGTGGGGGACAGGCAGCAGCACCCTGCTACAGCCGTAAGTTGTGTGTGCCACGTCGAGGGACCAAATAATAAGAAAGGGGGAGCAAATCTCATACGTTGAGCGCATGCAACCAGGCAGGGCTGTGAGGCGTTGACTGAAGGGCGGGCGGGCAGGCAGCAAAGCAGCAAGCAGAAGGACCTGACTCTGAACCCTCATCGTCTCTGCCTAACTTCCCAGGGCTGGAGCGGCTTTGCAGGCTTCTCCCCAAGAAGAAATCAAAGTGGTAGTGGATATCTGAACTGCTTCCAGAGTCAGTGGCCGTTCTGTGAAAGCCATGGCCTGGCTGTCAGGCAGGCTGACCTTTACTGCAGGTTATGGGTGCAGCGTTGGCGGTGGGTGCCGGTCCTCTCAGAGCCTGCCTTCCCTCAGGATCAAACGTTCCCACCCCCGACCCCCACCTCTGACCCACGGCACTGCCCGCGGAGCCAGCCCCAGCCCCAGCCCAGCCCTGCGGTGTCACGCCGGCGCCGGGGCCGGCGGCAGCCCTGGGCCAGCCCGGGGAGCCGGGACCTGCAGGGTCGCCGGGACCCGCGGGAATGCCGGGACCTGCGGGGATGCCAGCCTTTCTTTCATCTCTAGATGGTGCTCTGAGGCCGGGCAACGGCCGGGCTCCCCGGTTTGTGCCATGCCACTCAGCCTCCCTGCGCTGCGTCCTGCCGGCGGGAACGTACCGGGGCTGGGGAGGGCAGGACCCCCACCCTGCTGACCATGGCAGGAGGAGAACCCTGTGTAGCCCCTCCAAGAACCTGCTACCGTCTCAGCTCCTCCTGCTGTGGCATTCCGCAGCCGTGGGATACCGTGCCACGGGCGGCTGCATCAACAGACTGCCTCCCCTTCCTCCCTCCCCATCCCTCTGCTGTCCCTCTTTACCTGCCCCAGCGGGTCTGCCCCAGCTGGCCCTACGCTGCCCCATGCTTTCAGCATCCCAGCAGGCTGCCTTCCCTCCTCTCCCCCTCCTGCGCAGCCGGCAATAGTCTGTCCTGGCTTTGCGGATTTAGCACAGGGCTGGCGCCTGCGGGGTTTTCCAATAGTGGCGCTCCATTAGGGCCCAGCTCTGCCTTTACCAGAGGCAATGGCAAAAGTCCCACTGACCTCACGGGGCAAGAGCAAGCCCTTAACGGCCTGGGAAGGTAAGATGCTTTTTTCTGCCTCTTTTTTTTTTTTGGTGACATTTAAAACCATGGCCACTTCATATTGCCTGTCCAAAAGCTGGGAGACTCCTCAGGCCTTCCTGCAAAGGCAAAGAAGGGCTGCTAAAGCTTGAAGTGAGCAGAAGAGGCATTTTGCCACGCAGAGGTCACGAGCCTGCATCCAGCCACCAGGGCAGTGGCATGCCCCTCTCTGTTCCTGGGCAAAACCTGGACAAAACCGGGCTGGGTTGAAAAGGAATGCATTTGTTCAGCAGCACAGACATTTTCAACACCATTTCCTGATCACGGAAATCCAAACCCATTTTCTTCTCGTTTGAGATTATTGTTGTGTTTCTTGAAATTATTTTTAGTTGCAGTGTGTATCAAAATGTTTTGCTGAGCAAGTTTTGGGTGAGTTGAAAGGTGCCAATGATGGTTTCTTTTCAAAAGGGTTGTCCAAAAGTGTCACCAAAAATAAAACATGAAACAAGTTTCTCAAGTGTCATTTAAAACAACAACAACATTCATCTGAAAGCTGGGAAGAGTAACAGCAGCGTAGTTAGTTGTCATGGGGTAGAGGATCTGAACCAGTGCCTGGATCTTATTCATAGGGAAAAAGTCCCTCCTCTCCCCATTATCTTTCTGTTGTTTGAATAGCTTTCAATAACGAGCCAAGGAAATCGTTCAGAAGTAAGACAGGAAAAAAATATAGGTGGTGGGCAGATAAACAAAGCAGCAGTGTCTTCCTCCTGAAAAGCAAGCTTCCAGCTCCTCAGGATTAGGGGCAGGTCTTGGGCAAGCAGTCCCTCCATCAGATCCTGGAGGAGGGAGAGACCCCGGGGATGTTGTGCCCTGGCGGGCAATAGAGGTGTCTTCCCTGGAGAGCACAGGACAAGAAAGTGTCACCTACCTGAAAGGTGTTGCTCCACATATCATATGCAGAAGTCAAAATACCAGGTGTGTTTATTGTTGTGAATGGCTTGGAGAGCTGATTTGCAGACTCCTTAAAAATGTCCAGTCTTCTTTGTAGCAAACAGCCTTCTGAGGTGGATTCTCCTGGTGGCCTTTCATGGGCTGCATAAAAGAGTCCCCAGCCTACACCCAGAGAGGTGCTTGTTGAGATGGATGCTGCTGTCGCATGGCATTTGTGTGTATGTCGTTGGGTGTTTATGGGATGAAGTTGTGGTATAGGATGGGTTATGCCCGCATGTGTGGCATACGCATGTAGGTATGTGCAGTGTGTACTTGGGCACGAGTACTCTGTGATTCGAGCATGCAGGTACAAAAGTACCTGTGCAGAAGGATGTACGTACCGCTGTGTATCAGCAAAGCCTGTGGGCATGTGTGCAGCTTGCAGAGGCAGAAGAGCACTTTTGACTGAGAAGAGTGACTGCACCGTGCCATCGGATGGGCTATGTGTGCCCAAGGAATGTGCCATTTTGGCAACATAAGCACAGCTGTGGGAGGAGCGCCTGATGGGCAGAGGTTCACCCATCACCTCTCTTCTCCCGCACTGTGGCTGTTCCTCTCCTTCCCTCTGCCCCCTCCCCTCAGCCCCCTTCTCTCCCTTGGGTCCTCCTCAGCTCTCTCCCCTCTCTAACGATGTGGCAGCATTGCCAGCTTTCTCCCAATTTTATTGTGAACGGCAGGGGTTCAGTTGGGTTTTCCTCAACACCTTGGTGTCTTCTCCACCATGATGCCAAACATGACATGAAAAGGGCCAGCAGGTTCAAACGTACAGAGGGTCTAGGATCCCAGCGTGGCTGCATGATACTTGTTCCCTTAGCCTTATTGCAAGCTTTTCCCATTTTTCCCCCAAGAGTCCTGCCATCTGAAGTGAGGGGTGGCAGCACTGGCCCGTGTGCCGCCTCCACTGCCCCAGCTGTGCATGCCCATGGCCCCGGTGCACCTCAGCTGCCCCATCCTTGCCTGGGCTCCCTGGGAGCTCGCTCCTTGGAGATGAGCCTCCCAAGAGCTAACAGGCCATGGGCACTTCATCCGCACCAAGTGCTGCCATCCACTTCAGGATGCTGTACACCAGTGGGGGGGTGCCCAGCCATGCAGATTCCCCCTCTCCTGGAGGCCACTACCTCAGTCTGTGTCCTGGATGCCCGTGTCCTCACACACAGAGTCCTTCTCTCTCGGTCCATTAGTTTGTTTCCACTGCCATGGCCAGTGGCAGGCACCCGGCTCTGAAAGCTGTATTAAAAGCCGGGTCAATACCAGCCCCTGCTTATTCCCTCTGGGGAAAATAAATAAATAATAAAAGGAGGGAGGGAGGGACTTCATTAATTAGCAATGGGAAGGAGAGGTGGGACAGGGACCCATGTGGAAAAATGAGGCAGCTTATAAAGTCATACATGGGAAAAGCCAGGAGGCACCAGGATCCATGAGCTCCTGTCCAAACTCTGTGCCCAACGGGGGGAGACAGAGGCATCAGGAGTGATGCCTTTCCTTTCCCCCCCCTCTCCTGATGCTCTGATCTTTGGTTGTCACCTGTCTGCTCTTCTCTCATCCTACCACCAGCTCCTCTTCCCTTCTTGGCAAGGCTTGCCAAAAGTGTCAGATCACTGCCTGGGTGCAGAGCAAACCCGTGCAGGGCAGCTGTCCCCCTGCAGAACCTGCACGCCAGGACAAGAAATAGCCACGTCTGGGTCTAGACCCCTCTTCTTAGTCTGTCCCCACTCTTTCTCAAATGCGTTCCCATATTACCTCACTTTCTCTTCTTTTTCCCTTCCTCCTCCTCCATCTGCCTGCTGTGCCTGCTTCTTCCTCTCACTCCTGCTATTTCCTTCCTTCCCCTTCTGCTTCTTCCCCCCTTCCTCTTGCTTCTTGAACCAATTCCAAATTGATATCAAGATGCTGTTTTCCTGCTTTGTAGATCAGGGGTTGGGTGGGACATCATTTCTTCAGCCATTCCCCCCATAGCACAACTGTTGGGTGCCCAGAGCAGCTTCCTTAGCTACCTGTTTGTCTTTCTGTCCCCATATCGTCTACAGTTTTGAAGGAGTGATTCTGCTGCTCCTAAAGGAAAAGGATCACCAGATTTTCACGTCTTTTGTGAAATGACAGCAAAGTGATGTTACAGGTCTAGCTCTGGCTGATGCCCTCCCTCATTTCCCCTAGTTCTTACTTACCTCTAGCAAAAAAAGAGGTTTGGGGTTTTTGGGGGCTTTTTTGAGCCTTACATTTAGAGCAGTGTCTTGCACGTCTCTGCCTCTTCATCAAACACATCTATAACCCTTCCCTGGGCAAAACTCTCGTTATCTCCAAAGCAAGCAGAATTGTTTGACCCATCCTACTGGTAATTTTAATGCAAGTGCTTCCCTCCATACGTACATTTTGTATGATCTTCTCCCCGAGCAAATTCTCTGAGCCTCTTATTGTAGGTCTTCACCAAGGAGGCCCAGAACAAGGGACCTCTCATGGTGGAGCTTCCAGGCAACACCACCATACCAACAGCAAACATTAGCACTAATAACACTCATCAGCCTCTATACCAGGCTGCAGCCTTGGGGTCTCTCCTTTGCTTCCAGATCTCCCCCTGGGATATTAGACTTTATTAAAAATAAATAGTTACAAATTCAGTTTTACAGCTGATGGCAGCAGGGAGAAGTACGGAAGAGGTGAAAGGAGCAAGTTGAGGGTCTGCTGTCCAGTCAGGTCACTTGTCTGTCATCCTGGCCACGCTGTGCCAGGGAGCAGTTTGAGTGTGCAAGCACAGCGCCCTGCCTCCTCTGCCAGGCATCTCGGGAGAGGAGCAGGACGGGTTTTTCAAGAGGACTGGGAGAACTGGGTCTGAGTCCGTGGAGCCGAGCTGCTTCTGGAGGTGACAGATACCAAAAGCCAAGGAGAGTGCAGAGTAGGCTACGCAGAGCGTCCTTGTCTCCTAGCTTGGCATTTGCAGTGGAAGAATATGGATTTCGGTTCTCGATCTGTTTTATATACAGAGAAAGAGTCATGTGCAACAAGCAATAAACATGCAAGTAAAACCCTCCCTTGACATCCTTCCCTACTCCCGCCAGGAGTCCTGAACTCTCCTGTCCATCCTCATCTGGTCAGTGCTTGGGTTTCGCTCCTCTCCTAGTGACGGTCATGACTCTTGACAGCCATGGGGCCTACCCACGTCGAGAGGGAACAGAAAGTTTGCTGCTGCCTCAGCAGCAGAAACACTTGCTGCGGGTCCCGGTCTGTCCATTGAGGGGACGGACTCCTGTCGCCTCTCCAGAGATGAGAAACCAGGCGTGCTGCTCTCCTGTCTCTGGGCAGGAAAGGAATCCTAGCACAAGCTGCACACACTGGAAGAGTAGTGTATCCTCACTCCTCTTCCAGACAGTATAACTTCATGGGAAAGGGAATATATCAGAGCAGCTCCAGGCCTTGATGTACTCAGGGGCTGAGAGGCAGTCACGGGAGGCATTTTTTGGTGGGCAAGGGACTTATCCAGCTATGTATGGGTGCAAAATGGAGGAGGAGACGGTGGGTGACAGGTGTGGAATGGGGAGGCTGGAGGAGTTAGATGGCTGACTCCCTGCGGTATGAGATTGTATCTAGGGGCAGAGTTGCCTGGAGCCGCTCCAGGTCCAGGTGGCTTCCAAAATCCATCATCTGGATGACGCCTCCCTCTTCTTTAGTGCTGCCCCCTAACACCACACCCACTTCGTCATCATCTTCATCTTCATCTTGACTGACAAGAGCCAGCTCGTTCTCATAGCAGAAGGCACTGGGAGGTGGGGGAGAAGGTAGGATAGTCATCTTGCTTTCTTGCAGCTCCCGAGCTGAGCAGCAAGGCGTGCCAGCTACCTCATAGGTCTTGTGAAAGCGTGAATAATCCACTTTGTAGTGGTTCTTCTCCTCAAACACAACTGGTTCAAAACGGTGACCCCAAAGGATTTCACTAGCGAGGTAAGAGCTTCGTGCCTGTGTGGTCATGGCTGTGGCTTCCACCATCCCCTCCAGGATAACAACAATCTCAAAGTTCTCCGTCTCCAGCTCCTCCTTGCCAATCCCATAGAGCGGGCTCTCCTCGTCAATCTCATGAACGATAATAATGGGTGAGACCAAAAATATACGATCGAGGCCCACGTCATAGCCCACATTGAGGTCCCGCTGGTCCAGGGGGAGATATTCCCCTTCCTCTGTCATGTAGGGTTTGATGAGCTGGGCTCGGACGTGGGCCTCCACAATGTGGCTCCTCCTCAGGTTGCCCACCCGCCACATGAGGCACAGTTTGCCATCCCGCACAGAGATGACTGCATGGTGACTGAAGAGGAGGGTCTGGGCCCGCTTCTTGGGCCTCGCCATCTTGGCCATGATGGTGCCAATCATGAAGGAGTCAATAACGCAGCCCACAATGGACTGGACCACAACTGCCATGATGGCCAGCGGGCATTCCTCAGTCACACAGCGGAAGCCATACCCAATGGTTGTCTGTGTCTCCACTGAGAAAAGAAAAGCCCCTAGGAAGCTGTTCACATGCATGATGCAGGGCTTGAGGAGAGAGGGACTGCCTCCCACTGCCGGTGCATTGAGGTCGCCATGGAAGAAAGCAATGCACCAGAAGAGGAAGCCGAAGAAGAGCCAGGAGACCAAGAAGGCGGCAGAGAAGATCATAAGCATATACCGCCAGCGCGTGTCCACACAGGTGGTGAAGATGTCGGCCATGTAGCGCTGAGACTTGTTGCTCAGGTTGGCAAAGTAGACATTGCACTGGCCGTTCTTCTTCACAAAGCGGTTGCGGTGCTTCCGCCGGGGGGCATGGCCCTTCCCATTCCGGCTGTGCCCGTTCATGCTGCCCAGCGTGGAGACCTTGTGTCCATCCTCTTCGGTCGAGACGATGCTGTACCTGAAAGAGAAGAAACAGGCATTTCCAGCAAGAATACGTGAAGAACAACAACCACCACAAAGACAGCGAGGGTGGGAGACGTGGGTGGCTCACAGGGCTATGTCAGCGTGGCGTTGAAGTTCACAACAGCTTGTTTCCCTGGTTATTGCACTGTGGTGCCACATTGACCAAACTGGTGGAGCTCAGCTGCCGTATTTGCCGAGTCTTGCTGCCAGGAGGTTGTATCTAGCGAAGTCCTGACAGGGCAGCAAAGCAGGAGAAGCTTGTAGCGCTGTGCTTCCTTCCAGCCTTTGTGGTGAGGAGGGACCCAAGGCTTTGAAACCTGATGGCGGCTGGGACAGTTGGGAAGCCTGGGAGCAAGCGCCCGTGGTCTGGCCACATTTTGGCCCTGACATTATATAAGGCCGGGAGTTTCTATTTTCTCCTCTGCTCTCCTCACTGATTTCATGGTGCGTCGGTGACAATGTTTATACACTTCCTGTGCTCAGGACAATTCTGTTGCCACAGCAACATGTGTGGCTCCCAGCATCCCACATCCGAAGCCAAAGGTGTAATTTGGAGATCAACAGCCAAAGTGCTGGCAGATTTCCCTGTGAGAAGCTCCCCACACACTTTCTGGGAGACATTTGCCCCTCCAACTCCCCTCCCTCGCAGGCGGCACCGCCACTGCCCCTTGTGTGCTGCTGGGTCTACGGTTGCAGATACTCCTTAAAGATGTGATGGCAGAAGATGCTCTGACCACTGAGGAAATTAAGGGAGTGCACAGACCCACCAAGACCACTCTGCCCTTGTGACCATCGAGCCCTGGCTTCCCAGGACCTGTTGGGCTGCCAGTGCCTCCCTCCCACCCCGTAGTGTTGACATGTCAGCTGGAGCCCTCCAACATGGGCACCATGACCCTCGTCCTCCTCTCGTGGGAAAAGGGAGCAAGGAAGCACACATGGCTGGAGTTGTGACCCCTGGGGACAGGGGGCTTCTGCAGCACTGCTGGAATCTGTAATTTCTGGTCCAGCACCATGCAGCACTTTGCTTCTCCTCTGTAGCACTCCCCCTCTGAGCACTGCCCCCATGTATGGTGTGTCTTGGATTGGAGAAGGAGAGAGGAGCCATACTTTGGAGCAGGAAAGCCCCTGGCAGATAATTTGAGAAGAATATACTGAAAGACAGGCTGAAGGTATGGCCTGATGGACCAGATGAGGAGGACTAGGCCACCCTGGGCAGCAGCAGTCCTTGAGAAGGGGGTTACTCACCGGTTGACTCGGACGCTGCCCATGGCTCGCTGTATCATCAGGTGTCAGGGGGCCGCAGGAGCTGGGAGGGCACGGGATCTCATGCAGCAGCACTCACATGGGACTGGGCTGCTCCAGGTTTCACCTCTGGTGAGCTGGGACCCGTGCTGCCATTGGGATTGCTCCTGGGCACGCGCCTTGCAGAGAAGGACGAAGCAAAACCCAGTCAGAGCCTCCCCTGATGGCACCCGTCCCAGTCCCAGAGGAGGTGGTGCAGGGCTCCCAGCCTTTTTCTCAGGAGGGGTCTGGAGGTGTCCACAGGGCACTGTGCCACAGCCTGGCTCGGGCAGGTGAGGAGCTGATGGATGCAGACTGGATTGCACGGCCCACAGCCCCCACGTTCCCCAGAATCTACCACCAGGAGAGGTGCAGGGCCAGCCAGTCACAGCTCTCCAGATCAAGGGCACAACGACTGAGCAGCTTGCAGGGCCCTTGCCCTGAGCCATTATATTAATATCAGCTTATACTAGGACGAGAGCTCAGCCAGGCTAAATACCTCGCACACAAGGACTAACGAAGCACGGACATGCACGGCAGCCCTCAGGGGTCCCCATCAGCCCAGCCTGACCCAGAGGAGATTTATTTCCAGGGCGTGCGGAACATCCCCCCGCATTTCGAAGAGGAGAAGAAGAGCAATGGGTAGAGCCAAAAGGGAGAACTGATGGAAAGGAAGAGCTTAGGAGTAGGCAAGGAGAAGCCGGTGTCGTGGTTTAACCCCAGCCAGCAACTAAGCCACTCGCTCACTCCCCCCTGGTGGGATGGAGGAGAGAATCAGAAGAGTAAAAGTGAGAAAACTCGTGGGTTGAGATAAAGACAGTTTAATAAGTAAAGCAAAAGCGGTGCACGCAAGCAAAGCAAAACAAGGAATTCATTCACTACTTCCCGTCATCAGGCAGGTGTTCAGCCATCTCCAGGAAAGCAGGGCTCCATCATGCGTAATGGTTACTTGGAAAGACAAATGCCATAACTCTGAACGTCCCCCCCTTCCTTCTTCTTCCCCCAGCTTTATATGCTGAGCATGACGTCTTATGGTATGGGATATCCCTTTGGTCAGCTGGGGTCAGCTGTCCCAGCTGCGTTCCCTCCCAGCTTCTTGTGCACCCCCAGCCCACACACTGGTGGGGTGGTGTGAGGAGCAGAAAAGGCCTTGACTCTGTGTAAGCACTGCTCAGCAATAACGAAAACACCCCTGTGGTATCAACACTGTTTCCAGCACAAATCCAAAACATAGCCCCATACTAGCTACTATGAAGAAAATTAACTATCCCAGCCAAAACCAGCACAGCCGGTTAGAGCAAACAGACCTTGTGACATGCCCTGCATGCAGCATCCAAGGAGCAGCTCAGCGGCAGAGCCCTGGGGAGGATGTCCAGCAGATGTTACGTCCCAACCCGGTCCTCCACAAACTGAAGAACAGGGAAACTGAAGACTCAAGAGCTAACCTGTCCCACCTGCCCAGAGCTGCTGGGAAGTGAAATGCAGTGAGGTGGTAATGACTCACAGATTAGGAAGAGCTTTGTACACCCATGCTAATCCTGCACTGTAACCTGTGGATTACAGCAGCCAGTGCAGAGCGCAGGACGCAGACACAGCCAGATAGCTCACTTTCTCCCAGCCTCACCAACGAGCAACCAGTGGTTGCCATATCTGGGACAAATACAAGGATTTCTGCATCAAATCCAAGGTTTAGAGCTGCTTGCAAGTGGTCATGCATGGACATGGAGAGAGGAACAGCAAGTGACGTTGTCAGGGACAGAAAAACTGGTGAGAACCACCCTTGTTTCATCATCAGTGTTGCAGAACGGGGCTTCATGTGGCTAAGGGTGACCAGCAGCTTTCCCCAGTTAGGAGCACAGACGAGAAAGCAGCAAGTAAGGAGCTCCAGACATCACCTCTGATGTGCAAGCACTGCCGTTGCCATGTCTGGGATGAAGATTAACCAGCAGTCTCTCCTCCAGAGATCAAGGTTACTGAGGCAATTTAATCCCTGTGGCAACACAAACATGGTTGTTCAGACCAGGGATATTACGGGACCAGGAGAAGACAGCAACCTTGTAGACCACAACTCACCGTATAGAGGTAAAAGTGAACAGCTGCCTAAAAATTCCCATCAGGAAAAAGCACTTTGGCACTGAACTCTGCCAGCACCCACCCCCCCCATTGCCCTACAGCATCCAAGTCTTTAAGGAGGGTCGGTTTGGCCAGATACGGGAAATTTTGTTGTGCAGCTGGGTAAACCTACAGTAGAAACTGGGGTTGGTAACCTAAATGAATCAGAAATGTTGAGGGATGACCAGGTGACAAAGAAAGGTCACTTCATGCCTACAGATGGTCCCACTAGGATAAAACTAAGATGTATCTTCAGTGATTACATGGTGAGTTTGCACTGCAGGGTCCCACAGGTCTTGAGAAGGTGACAAAAGTGGGCAATTTAGGTATACCCCTCTATGCCAGCTCCAGCCAGGAGAGGAAGGGCATCTTCTCCAACCAGCGCCTTCCTTAGCCATCCCGGATAAGCCACGCTCACCCTTAGCCAGCACCGACACTGATAACGGAGGAAAGGCACCGCCACAGCTCATGTATGGATACTTCCCAACTTCCTAAAGGTTTCTGACCACCACTACCACCCCTTTCCCCAGCTGCAGGAGTAGGTGCACAATTTCCAGACTTTGGATTTCTGGCCCAGGTGGTGGCCACCTCCAAAATAAGAGGAAGGAGGACCTAAAGAGCTTCTGCCCACTGAAATTATGTGCAGCAGCACCTGGATCTCTGCTCCTAACCTTCCCCACCTCACCGAGAATGGGCAAAGGAAGGAGATGAAATGCAGGTACCTGCGCGGGCTGTGCTCATCTCCGGTTCTGGCTGGTACAGCTATGGGAAGGGATGGGCACACTGTTTAAGAACACTGCATCCCGTGCTGCTGTGCTTCCTCCCTGACTCCCACATAGGAGCTCAAGTCAGCCGGAGCTGTGGCATGACCTCTTGCACAGAGCCCACCACGGCTGGACCTTGGAGCTCAGAGCCTGGGAAACATTTGCTGCTGGCTCTGCAGTGCCAGAACAGAGCATCAGCAGCTAAAACTACATCACTACCTGCAATTTGTACTTAATCACAAGAAAAGTATTTCCATGAAGAATAAAGGCTACAAATCTGAACACACACATTTGAGCATGTGAGAGCAAATGGTTTTAGTATAGGCTGTAGTGGGAGACCCGTGGTCTCAATTCATACACTTATCCGTAGGACCCACACAGAATTGAGTTCATAGCTCTTTTTCTGCTTCAACTTCGGAAATTTTGCCGGTAGATTTAAGGACCTCAGCAACAAAATGCAGCGACTCCGCTCCAGAGGCAAGCTGTCTGATGGACCAGTTTGCGCTCGTTATTACCTTGTGGAGGTTCTGCAAGGCAAAGTCTATGTTGTGCTTCACTGCCCCCAGGTCAGTTGTTTGGCCTGCTTTCAGGTTTTCGTTCTCCATCTTGGAGCTCTCCAGCTCTCCCTGGAGAATAAAGATCTCCTGCTTCAGCTTCTCCACATTGCTTTCTGCCTCCAGAGCCCGCTGGGTCATTAGCTGGAGACTCCACTCAGTCCGCTGGACAAAGGACTGTAGCTCTTGGGCTTCCCTCTTCTCTTTGGCCAGGCTGGCCTTCAGCTGCCTCTCCAGCCTCCGCACGGTGCATGCCTGGCTCTCCCAGGAGCTCTGCATGCTCCTGACCACCCTCCTGAGCATGGCGTTCTCCTCCCTGAGCACGTCGTAGGGCAGCTGCAGGGATGGGAACTCCCTGTCCCCTGTGGCCTCCTCGTGCAGCATGTGGGGCTCTGCTCCCCTGGTGCACTCTGGGTATCCCAGATAAGGGTCACTGGTGTGGACCCATGGGGCAAACGCATCCATCCCCAAGTGCTTGCCCACGCTAGACTGGAAAGAGTCATAGGGGCTGCACGGTGCTGTACTGGCAGCTCGGGACACATGCAACCTTTGATGCACAGGAAGGTGATAGGTCCTGGTCCAGCTGTGGTCCTCATCTTCAGACAAACTGCCACGCATTTCTGCATCTTTGTAAAATGGTTCCTGAAACTCCTGAGCTTCCTCCTCAAGCTCCAGTGCATGCTTGGCCAACGTCTTGGCATATATTCTATTTTTCACTCCTTCGGCTTTCACCGTGTAAGAGTGCCTGGGATTTAGGGAAAATGGGATGGGTTCCCCCAGATCCTCCACCTGACTGTCACCCGAGCTGTCATGGCTCTTGCACTGGGGTGGAGTACATGCGGAGTGGCAGGGGTAGCTGAATTCGTCATCGTTGTCATCATCATCATCATCATCTTCCAAGCCTTGAGATTCTGGGCAGACCCTCTCCATTGTCCCAGAGATGCCAAGCAGCCATGACATTTTTCAGGATGCTTTGGGCTGCAGCAAGCAGGAGGATCCAAATTATCCTCCTGGAGCCTGGGTCACGCGGGCAGGTGACACTGACAAGCAGTGTGCCAACTTCTGCAGTCTCAGCGACGCTTGTGGGGGAAGAGGCAGTCACCGAAATCCCTCCATTTAGATCACTAGGGTGTTCAGGGGGGAGTGGAGGGGAGGACCAGGCATCTCTGTGTCTTTGCTATGGGGAGAACAGGAATCACCAAGGTCTGTGATGTCATCGTGTGACTTCACTGCCTGCTGTGAGGTCATGCCCAGAAGGGAGAGGAACTGATCAACTGCAAAAGTGCTTTTTTGGCAGCAGGAGGATGAGCAGGGTCCCCATGGCCACAGAGCCAACCCCAGCTCAGAGATGCTGCCAGTGGGCAGAGAGGAGCTCATGAAGCCACCTGAGACCTGTGACGTGCATTAGGGACAGGGACCGGCCAGCCCCAGGCAGGCAGCATGGGGCAGAGGGGACAACCCTGCCCCGCAGGCTACCGCAGGTTAGCTGCAGGAGGGTGAGATGAGACCAAGAGATCTCTGGCAGCGAGATCAAGCCACTGGCGTTTTGGTGCCAAGGCTCACCCCGGGCAGAGGCAGGAGACATCACCAGCGCTTTGGCCAGAGGCATCGCCCCAAGCCGGCAAGGGGTCCACACCATGGTGCTGCCGATCTGATTCATCCCCGGCTGCCAGCTGGCGCAGGGAAGCGTTAGTAATACCGGGTGCCACAAACTCGGAGCAGCATGAGCCAGGAGACGAACGAAAATAAACCCACTTACCACTTCCACCCCAACACACCCCCACAGTGCGCGGTGCCGCCATGGGAAAGACAGACAGGCAGGCGAGAAGCCCTGGGCTGGGGACTGCCATCACATTGGGCTGGTGTTCACATTAGCCCCCCGGAGATGCCATGCCGGGAGGTGATGTAGCCACCCTCCCTCCTCAGCAGCTGGTGGCCCAGGGCCACGGCTGACATCCCTGCCTGCAAAATGGGTGCTGCGAGCTCGGCAAGGCCAGGGGCCATACCAGGAGCCCGAACCCTGTGCAACCTCCATTCAAATGGCTGTGAAAGGGTCCTGTTGCTCCTTGGAAACCTGAAACACAAATGGGATGAAGAGGGAAGGCTCAGAGATGCCTCCAGCAAAAGGGGATGCCATTCCCATCCTGAACAGGCAGCTGACTATTGCACAGACCAGGGGGAGGAAAGCCTGGCCAAGGACAGAGGTGCAAATCCCAGAGTGTGCCCAAGGACCTTTCTTAGAGTTTGCTCTGCCTCCTGGGATCCACATGTGCACCGAGGAAGCTGGGGAGTCAGCGGTGACTCCTAGGGAGTGGGATGAAACCCCACCAGTGGGTGCAGCATGGGGCACCCTGGGAGATGCTAGGCAGGAGACTGCAGTCCTGAAAGATGCCTCTTCATCCCTCCTGTCCCCAGCATACATGAACACCCACGTATTTCATGGCCTGAGGAAGCCCCCCAGTGCTTTAGGAAGCCGCTGCAGCGTGGGCATCGCAGCCCCTGTCTTGCAGTGTTGAAGCTGTCAGCCAGGTGGGTCCCCAGGGGCCAATAGCCCCCTCCAGCCCTGCAGCCTGGGCTGCCTTTCCCTCCTTCCCAACCACTTTCTCCCTCCTGCGCCCTAGATTGAGTGATGCCAGGGACACTGCCGCCGTGCTGCAGTCATCCCCACCTTCCCGGGTGACACCACGCTCCAGTGGCACAAGCCATTGTACCAGCCCACGCTGCCACCCCGGCGCTGCTCTGACCCTGAGCAGACGCGTGGGGCCAGGCTGCTGCCATCGCTTTCCAAGGGATCTGCAGGCTAATAATAACATCAGGGCGTGTGGTGCTGATGCAATGCCTCCATTGCTCCATCCCAGTCCACGGTGCATCACCTCGCACATCCCAGGCTTTCTCCAGCCCCTGCCAGAGCAGATCATATTTGTCAATTCTTCCTTATATTTGTGGTGGAAGAGTCTCATGAAACAGAACAGAAAAGTCCACGCTGAAGCACTCCCCCACTTCTCTTTTTATAACAACCGTATCTGGTGCTCTGGGACGTACACCGTGAACGACAACGATGGAAAAATCCCAGGGTATTTTTACACTCTTAGTCTTTGCTTTATCTGGAGTCGTCTGGCAAATGCTTCCCTCCTGTCTGTGGTCAATACCGCAGCCGCTGGTTGTGCTGCGCTTCGTGCCTTTATTCCTTTTACCGGCTGTGTAGCATGGTCTGGTTTTGAGATCAGCATCCACAGACCCATCCTGCCGGCTCGGGCACGGTGACAACACGGCAGACGTCTTCTCGCCTCTTGGGGAGTCAGGGTGGCAACACCCGCAGCAGAGAGGAGACCCCTTTGGCTTTTTGCAGAGCCTCGCAGACTCGCGGCATTCGGTTTGTGCTCTCCATCCTCTTTGTAATTCCATCTCTTCTCCTCTTCCTCACAAATATTCCCGAGGTTCATGCCGGGGCTCGTAGGGCAGCTCGATGCCGTGGGGCTGTCTTGCCACAAGAGGCAGCGGCTGAGCTCTCGCTCCTCCGTGCCGGCAGGGCTGGGTGCTAGGCGCTGTACGAGCACACGCGAAGGCACAGTCACCGTGCGGGAGAGTTTTACCATATTAAAAAGGCAAGTGACATATGGAAGGTGAGGGGAGGAAGCTGTAATCAACTCTATACCATTTTTATATACACACTTCTGCCTTTTCGTTCAATAATTATAAATAGATCAAGTAAGTGCCAACAGTCCCCATCTGCCCCGCAAGGCACGATCTGCTGACCAGTTTCTCTCTCCAAAAGAGGATTTTATTAACGTGCCTCTGCCCGGTTTATATTTTGGGGTGGAGTGAGAGGGGGGGATTTTTTTCTCCCCTTGTGAAGCCCTAGAGCCTGGGGATGGGTAATATGAAAACAAAACAAAATGATTTGAAGTTAAACCATCTCAGTGTGTGACTCAGAGCTATTCATAGCTCCCTGAAGCCAGCTGCAGCAACGGAGCCAGAAGGATTCTGCCCATATTATTATTCCAATTACCATCTGAATTAAAAGTTTGAGCAGTGATCAGCCCACATACTGACGGGAGGGGGAGAGAAGAAAGCGAGAGAGAAGGAGAGAAAGACAGAAAGGGAGAAAACACAGATAAAAATGGGATCCACACAAAGGTCCCCGGGATTACAAAGTCAGGAAGAGGCACGGAAAGGTGACAGCATCACCTCCTGCCTGCTCCCACACCACCCCGGCGATCCCTGCTCCGGCCGCACCGTCCGGCTAATGGCACTGCAAGAGCGGCCACCCGCTCTCTGGGATCCCGGCCAAGAGGGGGGCTACCCCACGGCAGGGCTGGTGGGACTGGCACGGGTGCTCATCTGCTCTCCTCTGGCCAAAATGGGGCTGGGGGGACAAGAGGCAGGGGCTGTGGGGCGGCCGAGCAGGAGTGTAAGGAGAGGATGCTGCTGGGGCAGCAGCCAGGGAGAAGTCCCCACTTTTTCTTGTCGAGTGAGGTAGGTGAGTGTTATTCTTCGTGGCTGGCATCACAGGGAAAATTAAATGCTCAGAAGGCCCCGGCCTTCCCTGGGTGGTGTTCTTGGCCAAATAGGAGCTGGGCTTTGTGGCAGCCAGGGCACAGACCATGTCCCATCTGCTCCCCAGGAAGCACTGGGGCTGATGTCCATGCCGGGAGCCGTCTTGCCAAAACTGTGGACTGGACCCAAAGGGTTGGTGCAAAACCCACAAAAGCTGAAAAACCAAAAGCACTGCGGTGTTGCCCAGGTCCCCACGTCCCGGCTGGCTGCAATGCACTCAGGTCGCCTCCTCCAGCTTCCCAGCACGACTGCACCAGCAAAAAAGGCACCTCCCCTAACCCCCCACCGCAGGAGCTCCCTTCGCTGAGCATCCTGCCCTGCGGGAGCTTTGCCGAAAGGCCATTCCCAGCACTGCCCCTGTGCTTCAGCGTCTCTCCAGAACAGAGCCCCTCCTGACCCCGTGCCGGCTTGGCCAGGAGGGCTGCCCACACGCCGCCTCTCGATGGCTTTTGGCTAGTCGGGAATGAGGATCATTATCGGTGCGCAGGAAAAGGGGGGTAAGGGTGGCCAACGTGATCTGCCTGCCCACTGCGATTGCACTCCTGACAGGGCAGGGACGGTCTGCCGGTGCCTCTGCAAAGCGCCCAGCAAGGCAGGCGCCTGCAAATGGGATAACAACAGCGACAGCAGAAAAGGGTGAGCAATAGCCAGGGCGAAGCCTGCTCTGCACCGAGCCCCCAACCAAGAGAGGCTGCAGCCGCTGCTCCACACCCGGCTGCTGCACAAGGGCTGAGTTCCCAGCCTGGCCTGGCTACTCAGTGCTAACCCATCAGCGATAGGGAAAAAAAAAAAATTCCCCCCAAAACCCTTGTCGCTACTCTAACAAGGAGCCCAGCGGAGCCACCAGCCTCCTGAGGGGGTCCCAGCTTCTCCTCCATCAGCCATGCCTGCTAGACACCAGAAACAGAGCTGAGGGAGCATCCCAGGTAAGCTGCAAAACTGCACTCCCGCAGAGAGCAGGTCGACTACTTCACTACAAGTCTGCTGACTTGTATTGCTGCAGCTTGCTCCGTCTGGTTAAATAAATGCACCTGAAAGACGTCAAGCCTAAGTGCTGCCCGATGCGTGTGGTACGGAGGACCGTCCCCCCCTCCTTCCCTTGCCCCCCCGGCTCCCCAACATGGCAGGGGCTGCCAGCACGGACGGGCTCAGGCGCAGGGGAAGAGCGGTGCAAAGCGGGACATGGCAGCCACGTTTGCACACTGCTACACCTGCGATATCCCCCCCCCACCATCGTTACGGGTTACTGTCGTACCCCTGCTCCTCCAGGCTAAGATGCTCAGTCCCGCTGACGCCCTGCCTGCTCACCTGCCTCTCGCCTGCTGGCACTCGGTGCTGCCCGCAGCTTCTGCCTGGTCGCCTCCACCCAGACACGAGGCTCTTCCTTGGTGGTGGGAGCGATGGGAACAGGAGAGGAGAGGACTTCTGGGGCCGCTGGGTCTAGTCCTGTGGCAGGCACTGCCTCTTCCTAATGCCATCGAGCTTTTTGGAGGGATGAAGCGCCTACCAGTCCAGCCTCTGGGATCCCCAGTGCCCTTCAGCCCCCATGCTCACCATGCTGCTGGCAGGGGCAATCTATACAGCTCTCATGGGGCTATAGGGCTGTTTTATCCTCCTCTATAGCGGAGTGACTTTTGACATCCTCTTTCTACAAGTCTCTTTTCGGCTGGCCCCTCTGCGTGGGTGCCTAAGCAGGCTGCCAGCAAATGCCATGGCCTGGCACAGAAAGGGAGCAGGTGAGAGGAGAGGGGAGAGAAAAGATGAAGGCAGGGGAAGGGAGAACAGGCAGCAAAGAGGTAGCCGGGACGAGGCTGGCAGCTCATTGCACCGGTGCTGGTGCCACTTACCAGGGAGGGAGGGAGGGAAGGAGGTGAGGGGGGAGGCAGGAGAGGTGTCGGGGTCTTTTCTCCGAGCCTTTCACAGGGGACATAGTGGGGGACGCTGCCTCCCTCATTTTTGCACAGCACCAGGCTCCCTCTGAAGTGTTTCGGGAGAAATGTTGCCATAGAAATAAACCAGCCGTCCAGATTGCAAGGGGCAGGCCCACCGCCATGGTGGCAGGGGCTGGCGCAGGCGCAGGCAGAGTGGCGGCAGGAGTCCCCAGCCGGCGGTGTGGGGCAGCGCCGGAGGATATCTTGTCCTCCATCCTCTGCTCCCTCATCTCCGGTGAGAGCAGCAGTGGTGCTGCTGTGCCAGCATGGCCAGTGCCAGCCCCAGGTGGCATCTCCTCCCCAAATGCACGGGTGGGTGAATAGTGAAACCGCCCCTGCAGGCAAGCTGCCTGCCACCAGGCTCCCGAGAGGATGGGCATGGAGGTGCATGGGTCTCTGGGGCAGTCGGGACAGGGTAGCGCTGCAGCCGGCTCCCGTCCCTCGTCTGCCTGGGCCACGGCACCACCTTTGCTGGAGAACAAGCCTGAGAGGTCTGAGGGTGAGAACCAGCTCAAAGGCGGGCCCTGCCCACCCCGAGCCCCCCACTGCCGGAGGACCAGCATCTCTCCTGAGAAGGGGCTTCAAGACTGACCATCCCCAGTAAAGCCACCTTGTTTGGGGAGGAAAACCAGTGCCGGTGCCTCCAGGGGCTCAATGTGAGGCCCCTCCACCCTGGGAAGGGGCACAGGAGCAGTGCCGTCAAGGAACACGAATTCAGCCCGGCGCAGTTTCGCAGCGCTGCGAGGCAAGCGCAGACGGCTTCACTCGGTCCTTACCATTCACAGAAAAAGGAGCGCCAGCGGGAGGCTGGGAAGCCGCGCGTGTGTGAGTGAGGGGTCGATCACTAAGACGCGAGCATCCATCTATTGATCCCCAGCCACGCTGTCGGGTTAAGCCAACCCAGCGCAATAACGAGACAGGACAGTGGGAACTTGCTGAGGGCAGACTGCCATTAACCGCTCCGCTCTGCGTCTGCACTGATGTCAGCACATGGCGAGCACAGGTATCCATCACTGTGTCCTCCTCCCCCTTGTTGGCACCTTCCCACCGGCAATACCACCCCAGGAACACAGCTGCTCCCAGGGTGGTGGCCGGCAGCCGAGCTCGGGGTGGCCGAGCGGACGGAGGGGCCAGCAGGGACCCATCCTGACAGCTAACTCCGTCCTTCCCCGGCCACCTCCTCACTTCCCAGCTTTCCTTGCAAACCATGGCGGGGGACTGCGAGGGACAAGGACCACTGCCAACCCCCCTGCCAGCGCGGCACGTCGTGGCGCCCGGTCTTGGCACCCAAGGAGGGGGAGAGGTGGAAGAGGAGAAAGGTGGAGGAGAGTGAGCCCCACTTCCCTCCAGATCGGCCCTCTCCAGGTCATCCTGTCTGTTGCCATACTCACCATCCCTCCTCTTCCTTGCCATCCCCTGTCCCCACCAGGCTCACGTTTCCCTCCTAAGGCACATATTCCCCCTCTACTTATTATTATTGTCAGCGGCTACAAACAGGGGTGGCCACATGCCGGGGTGACTCAGGCATCTGTGGGTGCCACTTCCGATGGCGAATGGAGAGGGGGCACGTCCCCACATCTTTGGCGAGACGTGTTCCCTGCGCAACCCCCCATCCCCTCCCGGGCTCCGGGTGACCCCAAGCACCAGGTCCCTCTCCACACCTCCCACCTCCCGCAGACGCCTCCTCCCGAGAAGCTGAGGAGGGCACGGAGCGGCGGTTGAGGGTAGTCTTGGAGCCATGTCACCTCTGCCACACGTCCCCCACATGTGCTGTCACCCTCTTCCCTTCGCAGCACACCCCTCAGCAGGGGTGAAGGGAGGAAGGGGAGAAGAGAATGGCCCGGGAGCCGCCATTCGCTTTGCCACAGATGGAGCCGGGGCTGGGCGGTGGGGACGGGAGACTCCAGGCTCTTGGCAGAAGGATTTGGTTGTCTCCAGGCGAATTGCCCAGGAGGGAGGGCATCGGGGGCTGAAGATGGCACCAGGAATGTCGGAGGTGACCTGCCCGTGCCATGCAAACCTGCCTGCCAGCTCCCGCCCTGGCAGGGACACTGGCCTTGCCAATGGGGAGCAAGGGCAGAGTGTCTCCTGAGCTCCTTCATCCAAACCCAGTATCCAGAAGACCCTTTGCACCCTGCCTATCTGGGGGATGTCGGCCCACCACCAGCAGGATCAGCCATGCTGGGACTAGAAGAGCTTGAAGGCGAGGGAGAGGGGGGCAGGTCTGGAGCCCGAAATGCTCCACAGGCAGCAGGAGAGCCAATGCGGCTGCTTCGGCCCCGGTCGCACCCGAGTGCTTGGAGAACGGGTCTCCAGCTCCATTCTTCTCCAGGCTGCCTCAGGGAACCGGCCGGCACCATTGCCCGTGTGGGGCAGGAGAAACGAATGGCAAGCAAGACCCAGCCGCGGGCAAGAAGGTGCTAAGGAAACACAGGGAGCCGAAAAAATGAAGAAGTTACCTGCAAAGCAACCGAAGTCAGGGCAGCGAGGGGAGGGGAGGGAAGTTGGGGAGGCTTACAGGCAGGTACCCCACCCCTGCCCCTCGGCCCGTGGCCGCCCCGGTAGCTGTATGTGTATATGCCGTGCACACAGGCAACTTTATTATTCACTGGCATGCTCACATGAAGCCACGCATCTCTCCCGAAGTTATATTTATAGCTGTTCCTCAGAGCGAGCACAGATGAAACAATACATTTTTTTCCTGAGAAAAAAAAAAAAACCTTCCCGGTCTCATGCCGGTGAGGGGAGCAGCGCGCCCCGGCACCGCCTCTTACCCGGGTCCTGCCGAGGGCTGCCGCCTGCTCCAGCCGTGCCGAGCCAACATCAGAGGAAGCGGAAAGCGGACGGTTTCTCCATCTCACCATGAAACGTCTCAGCCGGACCGGAGGAATCAGGGAGGTCTCTCTGCAGCCCTTGCTCGCCTCTGGCTTGGGGTCTTCCCCCCTGCCCCCCGAGGAGCTACTTCTCCACCGCGACCTGCTCCTCTCCTAACTCTGCCCTGCCCACGCCAGCGCTCTCCTCCTGCCTCTGCCTCTCCTCAGCATTTTTCGCTCCCGGGAGCGTCCATCCCACAGAGCGCTGATGTGCCTTCGCGGCTCGGCGACGAGTTCAGGTCTCCCCCTCCTGCCTGGCTCCCTCCTTCCCTGGCATTATTCACCCATGCCCTTCACTGTCCCCCTGTTCTGATCCCCAAATCCCCCCTCTCCCTTCCACTCTTCCTCCCTTTGCGCTCTGCTCCCTTTCCCTGGCTGCCTCTCCCCCTCGCTGATTGCTATGCAGTCTGTAGCTGAGAAGTCAGTAACTCTGTGGTAGGATCCAACAGCTTTCCGCTACTTTAGCCCATCCTCGCGTGTGAGCTCAGAGCCGCGGAGGCACCGCTGCGGAGCCGCCATGGGGGAGACAAGAGCGCAACCATCATCAGCGGGAAGGGGCCGGCGGGGCTGCCGGATGCCCCCGGGGAGGCGAATCCTCCCGCTGGGCTGGCGCAAGGGGCTGAAATATCCACCGTCGGGGGTTTTTTCCCACCTGGATTTGGGGTGCTGGGCTGACACCTCGCCTTGAGGAAAGACCAGGCTCTCCCGGCTCGTGCAGAGCATTTGCCGCGGGGCATCGCCTCACTGCATCCACAGCTCGGCCTCCCCACCCTGCAGTGCTGGGGCCATCCTGTCAGGACGGGCGATGCTGGGGACGGGAGCACCGGCAAGGAGGGACCAGCCCTCGGGGCTCCAGGATGGTGCACGGCCACCCCACTGGGTAACCTGACCCGGAAACCTCCCCTGGGTCTCCATGGCCGGCAGCATCTCAGGAGCTTTGAAAAGGTCACTTCTAGGTGGCAAGGCGAGGGTCCGGGGGACCCTGTGGCACTGAAGCTGCCCCTTTCGTGCAGGAGGGAAGCTGGAGGCTGAAGAGAGCCCTGAACCCACAGGCAGCAGCTGTAGGCACAGGCTCCCATGGACAGCCCTGCACCAGGCCAGAGGGGTCCATGGGCATGGTTTCCATCTCAGTGTCTTATTTGCCATCTCCAACATTAAGGCCTCTGACAGAAAGTAAAAAAAGATCAAGAAAACACTTTTTGAGTGCCCTCTGGGTCCCAATCCTGCAGCAACCGTGACCCTCCCTCACAAAATCATCCCAAGATCCCCTGGCACAGGGATGCCCTCTTGCACAACATGCTGCAGGGACTGCCGTCCCACGCCAGCATCAGTGAGCACCGACACTCTCACCCGGCAAAGCCACCCCAGGGGAAGCAGAGGGTATTTTTAGCAGCTATCCGCACAGATGAGCAGCTGCAAACAGGGAGCATGGCAGCCTCCTGCACTGGCCAGCTCACCCTGGCCCAACTGCAGCTGCTCCCCGCGGCTTGAACCAGGGGTTCCGGGGAGCTGCGGCGCCCGGATGGAGCAGGGCCAGCCTGCTCCCTTCATCCCCTCTGCAGCCATCGCTACAGGGACCTGTTCAGGTTCAGGGGGGCACTTGCTTTCCCAAAACACCCATCTCCAGGGCCTGTGGGGCTGCATCCCAAGAGCTACTGTCTGGGAGCTGCATGGGTGCCCCGCCGGAAAGTGTACCGGCCCTCTGGCACCACAACAGGCACAACAGGCCTTTCCCCTCTGTACAAGGGATGAAGATGCTGCTGAGACATCTTGCTCCTTCCCCGGGCGGGCGAAGCCGCCAGGCACCCGTGCACCCCTGCAGCCCCCTCGGCTTCAGGTTGGGTTTCACCCTCTCTGCCTTTCGCTCCTCATTGCTGGCTCCCCCTGAGACCTTGCTGCGTTTCCCTCCGCCTGGGCAGCGAGAGGATGAATAGCTGCACCTTGTGCACGGCACGGCACCCTGGCACAGCCAAGAGGCAGCCGGCATGGCCGGGGCCATTGGGAGGGACATGGGGACGTTGCATCCAGGATGCCACCAGCCCCTCACTGTCCTTGTGCCCCCAGGGTGCCATGCCCCGGCCGCCCCAGGCCCGCCAGCCCCGGCAGCGGGGTGGCTCACACTCGCCACCCCCGCCCGTCTCCACCGGCACCGTCTTTAATAAGAAGCGTGGAATATTTTAGCACCTATGGAAAAGCCACCACAGACGGTGTTGGCAGCCGTTGCCAGGGAGACGCTCCCAAAAATAGCCCCACTCCGCCAACCTTTCCCGATGCTGCTGTGGGGATAGGGGAGGCAGAGGGACGGAGGGATGGAGGGATGGAAGGCTGGGGGTATGGATGGAGGGATGGAGGAAAGGAGGGAAAGAGGGATGGAGGAATGGAGGGATGGATGGAGGAATGTTTGGAGGGATGGATGGAAGGGTAGAGGGGTGGATGGAGGGATGGATGGAGAGGGATGGAGGGATGGATGGAGGGGGAAGCAAGAGCTCCTGGGAAGGTGAGCAAGCGCTGCCTGACCCCTCTCCTGCCTGGGGATGAAGACAAGCGCAACCCCCATGCCAGCAGCCCCTGCTTGGGCACATATGGTCCCACTTTCCTGCAACACCAGCTAAGCCAGCATGAGCCCTCGAGCCCTCTCTGCCCTGGGCAGGTCTGACTTTGAGTGTTGAAACCAGACAACACAGCTTTGGACTCCTTAGCACCTGCCAGGCTCCCTCTGCCATCCTCCTCCAACTGTCCCATCTCTGTCCGCAGTGCTCCAGGACTGCCCCAGCCGAGCTGTCCTGCTCACAGGGGCAGAGGTGGTGAGAGATGGAGGTGGCCCATGGTGCTCAACCCCACCATGTTCCCCAGCCCCTCTGGGAATGCCGAATCACTTCCCTCTCTGGGCCCACTCTGGGATGAACCCTGGGGGCTGCCTGCCCTCCCAGGGGGTCTGGATGCGGCCTGAGCCACAGCCTGCAGCAGAAATGGAGGGCGACTCCTGGCCAAGCACCTCTGGGGGCAAAAGCACAGAAGCCTTCCTGGTGGCAGGAAACTAATGCTTCAGTGAGAAGGAAACACCCTTCTCCCATCTTCTTGTGCGATTGCCATTGCCTCGCAGAACAGGCAGAGGTGGGGAAGGGCCCTTGACGGAGCTGCTGCCGCCTGGCCCAGGGGCTCTGCAGGAGAAGGAGCCTCCCAGATCAGCAAAGGCAGAGAGGGAAACCCAAAAATAGAACTAAAGGGAAAAAAAAAAAGAAAAAGAAACCCAACAACCCCAAATTCCCGTTTTTAATGCCAAATCCCAGCTCGCTCGCCTCCCTGTCACCCTGGCGACATTCCTTGCGGTCACCATGGAAACGGGAGGCATGGAGAGAGCATCACCGTGCAGGGCGGTGGCAGCGCCCGGCATTATTTCGGGAGGCAGGGAGACACCCAGTGCAAGGCGCTTCGTGTTGTGGCAAGGAGGGAAGGTTTATTTTTACCTGCTCCCACTTCATGTGCCAGTTTTTCCTTCTCTAAGCGTCCATGTGCCCCTCGCCCTCCTGGCAGCCTTTCCACGGCTCTCCCTCATGCCGCATGGGGATGTTCCATGGGGAGACCCCAGCCCCACCACTGTGTCCCAGCTGGGTGTGCTCGGCTGGGCTGCTCCCGTGAAGTCCCTCTGACGGTCACCTCACGTGGTGGTTCCTGGTGCTACAGCAGGAGATAACGCTGTGGCTTGGGGCCGATCAGCTCTTCTTGGGAAGGCGCAAGATGAAGAGAATAAACCTTTGCCAGCCACAACAGTCTTACCCCTCCGCAGGAGGTTTCATCCCCTGGGTGGGACAAGAAGCTGTGAAGAGGAGCGGAGGGACCAGAAGATGACGAGGGCTCTCAGACATTGAGCCGCAGGGGCTTGGAAGGGGATCTGTCAGCATAGAGGACCCTAAATCTGTTCCCCCAAAACCTCCCATCCCCGCTCCACAGCTCAAACCCCTCTCTGCCTGCCTGCGAAAGGACCTGGGACACCAGGGACCTGCTGGGCCACCGGGGCTGGGGCTTGGCTTTCGCCAGCACCTGCATGACCTTGCAGAGCCCTGCTGAAACCCCAGGCAGCTCCGCTCTGATGGCTGGAAACCCAATTTCAGCCAGTCCCTACCCCGTTGCTCCTTTGCTGACGCTCTCCTTTGGCCTAACCTGCTCTTCTCCCACTGCCCCAACCTCTGCCTCGATGCCCTGGCAGGGGCAGGCAGGGCCCTCCCCGGTTTCACGGGGCCAAGCGGGTGTTTTCCAGCCCGGCCTGGGAACGCGGCTGGAAAAGCCCGGTGCGGCAGGTGCTGGAGCGGCAGAGAGGGAAAACACGGCAGCCAGCCTAATGGGCAGAGAGGAAATGTATGCAAATGTATTCAGAAAGGAATCTGGTGATGCTAATAGACTTGTTAGTCCTCTCCGTAAGCACCGGGAATAATATTTTTACACTTTAATCATTAAGGATTTTACTCCAAGCGAGCCCATAAGGATGTGCCGATGGAGGGAGACATGGAGGAGATGGCCGCAGGTGACGGCTGGGGACAGGGAGGGCGGCAGCCAGAGCTGGTCCTGGGGCAAGAGCAGGCAGGGTCACGCAACCCTTGAGTAACCAAATTAGACCCACAGCCGGATGCAATCTGCTTGGGGACGAGGTGACAAATTAAAACATCCATTTGGTTGTATTAAAGCAGCTTTATACTAGTGATTAGATAATGAATATCTAATGGCCCCGTCTCGATGCGGAGGTCCCCTCGCACTGCCATGAGACCTCCCTGCATAACCGCAGCTGCAAGGACAGGATTTATCCCAAACAGGCTGGTCACCCAGGGCTGTTTCTGAATATATTAAAACTTTGTAACTATCACTACTAAGCTCATTTCTCTTAAATCTATAAAAATGGCAGTACCTATGTGCTTCTTTCACGCAACACATATATTACGTTGTTTGTAATCCACTTGCAGGAATCCAGAATTAATATTTTCAGCCAAGTTTCTTTCAAACCACCCCTTGGAAGTATCTTTTTTTTTTCCTCCAGGGCTGGGCTCTGGGATCTGCATCACTCCAGACAGGACGCCCGAAAGTGGGGGTGGCTGGCGGGGGGCCACAGGGGAACAGCTGTGCCTGATCTGCCACGGGAGGGAGGGGGTCCGGGTGGAATGTGACATACAGTCGCAGCGGCCCGATAATTCAGATCTCTCCCTGCTTCTTTGTTTACTCCAGGGAGAAGGTGCTGGAGGTGGGACGGGGCCGGGAAGGGCAGAGGGCAGGAGGCTGCCAGCTGGGAGCAGGACAGAGGTTAACGCGCCCATGGGGAACGTCCCTGGAAAGCCCGTCCCTCGCCGGAGGGTGCATCCCCAAGGCCAGAGGATGGGGATCCCTTTCCCTCTGCCTTTTCCCCTTTAACGACACTTCCGCGTGTAACTTGAGACAAGTTGGGGAAGAAAAAAGGGGAAGGGAAAAAAAAGAAAAAGGGAAAAATAGCGCAGTTATTCCCGCCTCCGCCTCCTCCTCCCTCTCCTCCCTGGCCAGCCAGGAGCCACGTCACCGTCACCCAGCGCTGGTTTCGGGGCTGCTCAGCAGGCTCAGCCTGGGGCTCTCCAGGGAACAAACCCCAACTTTCGGCCTGGAGCAGGGAGAGGAAGGCCCTGGAGGGGTGGGGAGAGAAAATCCACCTTGAGGGAAAAGTAAGCAAGGGAGACGTCCAGCTTGAGTGCCTGGCAGTGGAAAGGCGCTTTGCGACCAGGGGAGAGGGGAGCCTGAACTTTCCTCTGCCAGAAGAGAGGGCTCCGTACCAGGGAAAAAAGGAAGGTTGGGCCGGAGGAGAGCATTCGCTCAGTCAAGGCTCAGGGGGGGAAAAACTCCCTGCCCTCACCCTCCCTACCCGCAGAAAGTGTCCCGCTCCCTTTGCCCCAGAGGAGCCCCCCCGGCGCCATGAACATCTTCCGCATCCTGGGGGACGTCTCCCACTTGCTGGCCATCATCATCCTCCTGCTGAAGATCCAGAAGTCCAAGTCCTGCGCCGGTGAGTGCTCCCACACCCTGGGGAAGGAGGGGGACCCTTCTCGGAGGGCGGCTCAGCAAGGGGTGCGAGCGAAACGGGTGCCAAAAAGGCTAGCAATAGCCCATGCAAGCTGGCAGCCCTCCCCAGTGGGCTCTTTGAGGGAAGTCATCCTCCTCTGGGAGGTCTCCCGGCCAGGAGGAGAGGGCTGCATTGGAAGGATGTGATGTGGCAAGGCGCTCGGCCTCGGGCAGGTGTTGGTGTCGGGTGGTGAAGCGAAGGGGAGGGCAGCAAGGCTGGAGGGAGGTGGAAAATGAGTGCAAAAAGTTGTGGTGGCACCAAAACCGACGACCTCGAGAGAAAGCTGCTTTAGGTCAGAGGTCCTGCCAGCAGGCGGGCGGGTACCAGAGGCTGCCCCGTCGCTGGGCGGGGAAATCAGGGCAGCAGCTTCCTGCAGGAGGGTTTTGCTGAGTTCATGGTTTCCTCCCCAAGAGATTTTGGGGCTTGGCTGCAGCACCATGGCCATTATCACAGGTAGAGAAACGGGTGGGTCGGTCTGCCTCTCTCCACCAGTGGTGACTAAGGTCCATCAGCATCCCTAGGCTGGTCCCTGATCCCACAGCTCTTCCCTGGTGCAGCAGACGTCACATCACACAACCCCCCGGCGAGGTGGGCCAGCGAAGGGGGTGAGGGAGGGAAGAGAAAGGCATTTTGGTGACAGTAAGGACTGAATTGGCCAAAGCGGTGAACGTGCCCACCGGGTGCTGGTCCCTACAACCCGAGGCAGGGCTCAGGGGGCGTCAGCAGGAGCCTGCCCTGTTACTTGGGAGAGTCCGGCCAGTCCTGGGGTAGGTCTAGAGCTACCACCGCACCTACACGCCTGACCAGGCTCACAAAGCAAAACGCATACATACAATCACTTCCAAAGAAGGCATAAGGGGAAACCACCATCCTAAGGGTCCTTCCTCTCATCTGCCTTACCTTCCTTCCTTCTCCCTGCCACGCAGGTATCTCTGGGAAGAGTCAGATTCTTTTTGCCCTCGTCTTCACAACCCGCTATCTGGACCTGTTCACCACCTTCATCTCTGTCTATAACACCGTGATGAAGGTAAGGAGAGGGCAGCACGGAAGCAGAGGTTCCCCTCAGCTCGCCGTGGTTTCTCAGGGAGGCGAGAGTATGCATTCACAAAGTTTTTCAGTCAGAGGGAAGAAGGAGCGATTCCGTCTTCTTCACTTGTCATCAACGCTACGGGGGGTTATACATAGGAAGGGTGGATAAAGATGCTTCCTTTGGTGTCATTGGCCCTCCATTGACCAAAAAACCCCCTCACCACAGTCAGTGAGCGACCTGAGCCCGCCACATTTAGTACCACCAAACGCCATGAATCAAGCCTGGGTGTCCTTGCACAGCCGGAGCATTAACAGACGGCTGCAACCAAGCCAACCTCTTCACACAGAGCCCTAGAGGGCTCAAGCAAGTGTGATCCTCATGGTAGGGCAATCTTTAGTTGACTGCTGGAGTATCTCCAGCAGAAGTCAATCCACGAGCCAGTGCAGAAAAAGCATTCACCACTATATCACCCTGGCACAGCCCCACCAGAACCAGGTTAAAAGATCTTGACTTTGGCAAAGCCGTCCTCTCTTCAAGCACAGAAGGTGTAATCGCAGGTAAGATCTTGCCATCTCCCTTCCCTTCCCCAGGTCATTTTTTTGATATGTGCCTACATCACCGTGTACATGATCTACGTGAAATTCCGGAAAACATTCGACAGTGAGAATGACTCCTTTCGCCTTGAGTTCCTGCTGGTCCCTGTCACAGGCCTATCATTTCTGGAGAACCACAGCTTCACCCCCTTGGAGGTAAGGAGAACCTGAGGCAGGAAAGGGGAGGGGAAGCAGCAGCCTGACACCATACAGCAGAGTGAGCAGCATGTTGAATAGTTGAGATTTTTAACAGCAAAAGCAGGCAGGAAAGGCAAAATTGGCAGGCCTTGAAGACCATACCATCTATAGAGCAGCTCAGTGCTGCCTCCTCTCAGTCCCAGCACAGCAGGCTCATTTTCCCCAGCTCTAGCAGCACTGCTCATCCCGCTCGCACATCGGTGCTCTGCCAAATGAAAGCTTTGGCTCTTAACGCGTATTAACCAGCACCAAGACTCGCCACTGCCTTCATTTTGCATCTCACAGATACTCTGGACCTTCTCCATCTACCTGGAGTCCGTGGCTATCCTTCCTCAGCTCTTCATGATCAGCAAGACGGGGGAAGCAGAAACCATCACGACACACTACCTTTTCTTCCTGGGCCTCTACCGCGCTCTCTACATTGCCAACTGGGTCTGGCGCTACTACACGGAGAATTTCTATGACCAGATCGCTGTAGTTTCCGGGGTCGTACAAACCATCTTCTACTGTGACTTCTTCTATCTCTACATTACCAAAGGTAGGTAAAGGGGTTGGTATAAATCTGAAACATTCATTTGGCACTCTTGCAACATACAGTGGAGCTGCAGCTTGCTGTGTGTTAATCCGTATGTGACTTTATTCTTTGCTGTATTTGTGATGCACATTGTTCACCTAAAATCCAGTTTAAAAAACTTATCTGTTGAACGCAAGTGGGCATCTCTGCTCAGAAGGCTCTAGATGTGCATGTGAAACAAAGCAGAAGTTAAACCAGAGCTAAGCCTCATTTAACCCCACCTTGGGAAGTTAACAATTGAGGTATATTCAATTCTATGTACATTTTGAAAGATTATGAATCATGCAAAAAAAACTTTGAGGGGGGAAAAAAAAAAATAGCTGCAGGCAGACAATGTACCTGAGAAAGCAACTGCAGACATACGGAGATACTATTAAGCCTACTTTTTCTTCTGATGGAAAAGATGTAACATTCCCAAGAACTGATTCTGTACGAAGACAGGCATCGGCACAGACAAGACACCCAAGATCAGATGCCCCTTCCACTTCAGCGCCGTGCTTTGGTAAATGGCCACGTACCAGAGCTAACGAGTGCATCAAGGGCATAAAATTTGGTAGAACACGCTATGGTTTGCTGAGGCTGAAGTACACTCTAAAACACTCCTCTGTTGAGGAGGATGGAATTTGATGAAATCTAGCTGAGCAAACAAGTATTTTCTTCCTTCTTCACATTCCCGAACTAGTCTGCCAAAAGCAGTAGTGATGGCCCGCATTTGATGTTTCGAGGAGGGATGGATCTTTGGTAGCTTCATGCAACGTACCTGCTGATAGAGAGGTGACAGGAGCACTGGGCAGGTGGCTGGCCTTGGCGGATTAAGGCTTCCTTCTGTCATTAAAACATTTTTGTAGCCAGAAAGGTACTTTGTAAAACTGCCATCAAGGTGCTCCACGTCAATTCCCTTTTTTTTTTTTTTTTTTTTTAAAAAAACTAATTCCCATTTTAGCTTCACTCAATTCATGTGTCCTATGTCCTTCTGTATTTTATGAGAAATCCATACCCTTTGTAGTTGCGATGGTGGAACAAAAGGGGGGAAAAAACAACTGCTGGCTTTCAGTCTCGCATCGCTAGTGATAAAACTGCAAAATTTAGATGATACAGGAGGCAGAATTAAAAACATTTGTCCCTGGGACATCACAGCAGGAAGATAATTGCCTTTTTTTTTTTTTTTTTTTTTTTTTTTTACACAAATGTTCTGGATCATAGGAGAGAAAAGATGACTGAAGATATGCAAATGCTTTGCAGTCATTTATGAAAACCAGCAATATTATAGAAAGTTGCATCTCTCTTACGCTCTTGCAAAAAAAAAAAAAACTTTTCAAAACATTTCTAACACAGAAGAACTCAGACAAAAGGGCAGCAATGCTGCAAAAAAAGCCAAGATGTTACATAAAGAAATGTATTTAATAAGACTTCAGAGCCCATACCAAAGCATTGTAAAGGGATTTTTATAGAAAGCGACTTCTCTTTATCTTGTTTTCAAAACTAGATGAGCTCCTTTCTGTTTAACACAAGGACCTGAAAGATATTCCGAGGAAGCTTTCAGCTCCCAAAAGCTTGTATTTCACAGAACGGCTGTGGTTGGGGGCAACTCGGGGGCGTGGGGGGGAATCATCTAATCCACCCCCCTGCTCACAGCAGGGTCACCTAGAGCAGGTTGTTCAAGGTCTTGTCCAGTCAGGTTTTGAGTACCTCCAGGACAGAGGCACCACAGCCTCTCTGAGCAACCTGTGCCGGTATCTGACCACCCTCACAGTAAAAAACCTTTTTCTTACGTTTAAGTGGAATTTCCCATTGCCCCTTGCCCTGTCACTGGGCACCACCGAGCAGAGTCTGGCTCTGTCTCCTTTACTCCCCCCATCAGGCATTTATACACATGGGTAAGATCCCCCTCAGCCTTCTCCACGCTAAGCAGCCTCAGCTCTCAGCCTGCACTCTGATGTCGGATGCTCTAGTCCCTTAACCATCCTCGTGGTCTTTCTGGACTTGCTCCAGTATGTCCCTGCCTCTTGTACTGGGAGCCCAGAGCTGGACCCATTGCTCCAGCTGTGGCCTCACCAGGGCTGAGCAGAGAGGAAGGACCACCTCCCTGGACCTGCCGGCAATGCAGCTCAGGAGGCTGTTTGCATTCTTTGCCATGAGGGCACAGCGGTGGCTTGTGTTCCAACTTCGTATCCACCAGCACACCCAGGGCCTCTTCTGCCCAGCCACTGTCCAGCTGGGCAGCCCCCAGCCCATACTGGTGCATGGGGTTGTTCCACCCCAGGGGCAGGACGTGGCATTTCACTTTGCTGACCTTCATGAGGTCCCCGCCAGCCCATTTTTCCAGCCTGGCACCATCCCCCTGACCCCATCTGGTCTATCAGCCACTCCCCTCCGTTGCGCATCATCAGCAAATCACTGAGGGCGTACTCTGCCCTTCCCTCTGGCACCAAATAAAGACCTTGAGCAGTACTGGCCCCAGTACCCATCCCTGGGGTACACCACCAGTACCAGGCCACCAGCCGGACTCCATGCCGCTGACCATCACGCGGCCAGAGCAGCCAATTCTCCATCCACCTCATCTGAGCCTATGGGCCCCTGGTATTTCCCAGAGGCCTCCCATCCCAGCTTCCAGATCAGATGGGATGGGGCAGGCTCAGGGGGGTCTGGCCACAGACCATTTATTCAGGTCATGTTCTCTATTTAAAGGGGGCAGGGTGGGGCGGGGGAAGCACTGGGGAAAGAACAGCAGACTCCATACTACATCATCAAGACAAAAAAAAGTGGGGAAATTAAAAGTCTCTAAGAGGATCCACGCAAGAACAAGAGTAACTATGGAAGCGGAAACAAAAACCTTTTCCTTTAGCAAAAAGGAGCGTAAGTAAGTTTTGGGGTTTTCCCCCCTTAGAAGCAATTTTGTAGTGGTTGTCTCCCAGAAAGGATCACATAAATTCTTCCCTTTTCTCTGGATTCCTTAATTTTACCCTTCTCACCAAGTTCTCCTAGATGTTCATTCAACAACGAACAGGATTCTTCAGAGCTGTTAGCATAGTCGTAACGGAGGACAAGCAGTCGTGTTACCTGAAGACAGCACGGCTCTATCCCTACCTGCCTACAGGAGCACAGGGAGGATGCCCGAGAAGGTCCATTCGATGGCCATAATTTCATTGCCATTTGCAAACCTGGCAACCCGCTATCTGGCGCTCTAAATAGCAAGTTCAAAAAAAAAAAATTGTTGAAACAATGAAAAGTTTAATTCTCCTAAGTTCCTTCATTACCTCCTCTTTCTCTTTGCACAGTCCTAAAAGGAAAGAAGCTGAGTCTTCCCATGCCTGTTTGAAGACATTTCCACAGACAATGCAAGAAATTCCGAAGACGAAGCTCTTAAGATCACAGCTTTCCTTTCCTGGTCCTTTTTGACTAACGATGGCTCAGCCGAGTTTCACTCCAGTGCCAGCAAGACAATGAGGCCTGGAAAGCTGATACCCTTTTCATCCATGAGACTTTCCCCCAATTTTTTTTTTTTTAATTTCTTCTTACTTGAACTTGGTGCTAGTAAGTAGTGCTGGCCAATACTGAAGTAGTGCAAATTACTCTCTCCCGGCTCTTCCCAGCATCTACCTCCAAAACACGCCTCTACCTTGACCCTGAGGCAGCACAAGGAGTGTAAGGGGAATCGTCACTACCTTTAGTCCTTCAGCCCTTTAACGAGTGCCTATGGTAAAGGGAACGTGGTACTATTAAGTCTGATAACATATACAACGCCACTGACCCGTTTCACACGTGACCACATCTGACACAGCAGATGCTACAAACTGTTACTTCAACTCTGTATGAACTAACATCCTCCTGAACGTTAACTCTGCCCGACACCCATTCCAGTCAAGTCCCATAACGTTCAGGAAAAATACATTCCCTTTGAAAGAAATGAATCTTCCAATTCCACAGGTATTCAAACATCCTCCCCACTCACTCACTTTCAGCGACAGTTCCTTGTATTCTACAAACGGGGATTGTTTTGATTAAAATTCAGTAGGTTGCCAACAGGTGTTTCCAACTCCTTGAATTTGACTTTTTTTAAGAACTGGGAAGAACAGGGGCAAAGACAGTTTTACACTCCAAAAATAAAGACAAAGTTCACAACTTATTGACAACAGTGTTTTTATTTATACCTACAAAAGAAAACAAGATGGTATCAAAAGGACAATTTACAAACTAAGAATAGTAACATAGCTCTTAGTATCCTGTGTCTGAACACCACAGATCTATGAATCTCTCAATTCAAGTCTTCATTAATACAACAGGAATGTGTTCAGAGACCAGCAGGTGTGTGAAACAAGAGGCTGATCCCACACAAAGCCACTAACCCTTCCATTGTTCAGAGAAGTCCAAACAGTAAATTGCTTCAGGAAGTGGGAGGGGAGGAGACACCCAACTCATTTGACACTCCCACAAACTTTTACAGATTGAAAACAAGGCAAACAATACTAGACGCTAATGCTTTATCAACAAGGGCCCTCCAGCTGGTATATGGAACAGAGCAGTGAGCACCAGGTGGGACAGGGGCAGCACATGCCACGGTGCATTTATGCATTCAGCAGTCTGGTTAACACTCTGAACTGAACCGAGACCCTGGACTTCAGCTGACCTCGATGGCAATAAAGCACTGCAAGACTTGGCATAGACATTTACATGTGCACAAGTCCCCCCCAAAAGAAGTGAAAGCTATAGCAGACTATAAGGCAGCTTTGGCGGTCCAGAGACCCTTTTTAAAGCCAGTCAGTGAGATGTCCTACTCCTACACCCCTCAAACACATTTCTGCATTGAACTCGCAAATTAAAAAAAAAAAAAAAAAAAAAAAAAGCAGCTCTACATTTGCTTGCGAGGGAGGCCAAAGACAATCAGCCAGTGCCTGGATAAACGACACGTTTCTGGCTTTCACTTAACACAAGCAAAGGAACTTCCTGCCCAAGCACTGGAATTAGAAGATGGGATGAAGGAACCAAGGTTCTGGAAGATCTCTCCCTTTTCCCTCTGTGTCAGCAACCTACCTGTGTACTGCACCAAAAAAAAACAAAAAACAAAAAAAAACCCAAAACGCACATTCATCCCCCAAAATTTTACTCTGGGAAGAAATTAAATTAAAAAAGAAATCATTTCTGTATAAGCAAGCTCTTTTCCTGGGCTATAAGAAGTTCCACTCTGCTACAGAAGGAGTGGGCTGCCTTGTTCATCCATATGCAAGAACGCCAACAGAAAAAAAAACCCAAAACCCTGCACTCTCATAATGCAAAGATTATGCCTCACAAACCAGGAGATGTATCCATTCTTTTGTCATATTTTCAGATCAAGAGCAGCCAACTCCTGTTATCATCTACTGTCTCTGAACCGTCAGGTATTAGAAATAACAAGTCAACAACATGCTTTACTAAAGGGGAAACCCCCTCACACCCACCTTAGCCTGTAAAATAAACAAGTTTTATTTACGTATTTACTAAAATTTCACTCTTCTCTAACATTTTCTAAAATGCTACCTACCTGCGAGAGCTCAGCTCAAAGGGACCAATGGAGCAGGGAAATGCACTCAAAAGCCAGGAAAAGCAATAGTCAGAGCGAAGTACAAAAGAAATAAAGCTTCAGAATCAAGATGCACTAACCAGCTCACCGCTTACCTCATGAAAAGGAGATTCCAGGCAATCTCCTCCTCCTCCCTTCCTCCCCCTGCCCTCCCCCCCAGCCCACCCTATTCAAACCTCTTAAATTTAAGTGTGGAAAACTCTGTCACATTTTATTCAGCGTAGCAGCATCCAGAACATTCCCCATGGCAAAAGGTAGTTTGTTCGCGAAGGACAGACAAACAAGATAACGCTGTTTATCATCTCAGTTCTGCTTAGTTTCTGGGCTCTCAAATAAGACTTCTCTCAATAAACCTGACAACGGGAATTTGAGAGCAGAAACTAATTTAAGGATAACCAGGCTCCACACGTTTGCGATGCTGCAATTTAACAATTGTAGGGAAAGAACTTACTTGGCTAAACATTACAGCAGTGGTACCTACAGTGACTATCTGGTTTTCAGGTATCGAATCCAAGACAGGTTTGGTCTCTGACAACGGGGTTTTATTCCCAACTTCCCTACTGCAGGCTGCTACAGGTACCAGAAGATGGGGCTGCTGCTTCCAGAGCTGCAGAAAACGCCAACAATGTACCTGGGGCATTACTCTGAACGCCGCCCAGCTCAGACAAATGAGCAGAGTTTTCCTATAGAAAAGTCACCTACGATAGATTACAAGCAATAATAGTGAGCTATTAAAAAAAAAAAAAAAAAAAAAGATTAGTAGAAGTGAGCATTGCTCCCTTGCATTTATCATTTTAAATGAAGTGCTTTTTGGCTCCCCAAAGTTTCCCACCTCTCTTGATACTTCCTGAAATTAAGTTAACATGTTACAGAATAGAAACTTCCTCCCCTCAAAAGCAAATTTTCACACAAACCTTAGACACCAAGACGATCGAACTGGGACCTATCTGCCTTATACCCATTTCTTTTAGAGAAAATAAAATTTCCAATTTCCTCAACATGCAAGACAAAAAATAATAAATTTTCCAGTCAACTATATATCTCTCTTAAAAACAAAACAAAAAAAAACAAAAAGAAAAAAAAAAAAAGAGGACAGGGTCAGTAATGTGGACTGGGGGCCATTTTTAATGGGCTCAGGGATTTGAATGGTGAATTCTAAGTCTAACCTGCATGAGAGAGACATCACAATGGGAAAGAAGAGAAAGAAAAGGTTCCTTTAAATGCAAGAGGTCTACACTGGTGAGTGGTCTCATTTGCGTGAGGGGGGAGGGGGCGGGGGAGGGGGCGGATACTGGTAGGTGGCAGTCTGTCCCATATAGCCCATCACGTTAGTGGCAGGGGGCTGCGGAAACTGTTGTGACATGAGCGGCTGTGGCTGCTGGCCCGAGCGCCCCACCATCCCTGCATACTGCTGTTGGGTAGTGCTCTGTGAGGTTCTCCCAGCGGTGGCAGCTGTGGTGCTGGCACCATAGCCACTAGCACTGTACTCTGCAGTGCCATAGCCACTCGTGCCATAGGCAGCTGCTCCATAGCTCCCTTGAGTGTAACCATACTGGCTCTGTGCTGCCCCAAAAGCAGAATTTGGGCTCCCGTAGGCACTGCCATAGGTCTTGTTGGCTCCGTTGGCATAACTGTCACCACGCTCACGGTCTCTGAAGCCACCTGAGTCTCTCCGGCCCTCTTTCACTCCCCGGAGCCTCCTGTCACACTCTTCCTGGTACATCAGGTTAGGGTTGTTTACTGAACTGCTCGTTCGGTAACGAGAACGACCTCCTGGCGATGGATACATTAAGATTTAGTACCGTGAACAAGTCTTAAACAATGAACTCTGGTACAATTATGCCACCCTTTCTCCCCCTTCTATATCCACAATTTTGCCCACAAGGAGCAAGTTCTTTTGACTGACTATAACTTCCCTGCACCGCTGTGCATACGCCTCTTCGTTTTGTTCAAGGTGTAAATGTGAAGTTCAAAAAGGGTTCTTAATGCATGTGCTTGGAGACAAAAACAGAAGAAATTCAGGACTAACTTAGAAATATAGGGAAACTTACTATTCCTTCAGGGAACGGGAGGACAAATAGTCTCAGTCTCTGAAGGCAAAGTCAGCGTATCCCTTTACTGATTTCAATTTTGCACATGCATGCACACACATCCTGTTGCCTGTGCTTAGGTAGGAGCTGCAAGGAATTAAGTCAAGCAAAATTAACTCTGTGTGGACCTTATCGGGGGGAAAAAAAATTCTATCGCTAAGGTAAAACAGTGGACTACCTCTCCGTTGGACAGAAGTACTACATCTACATAATGTGTTGAGACCTCGGGTACAAAACAGCTTTATTACTAATCTGTTATCTTAGACTTGCACTTACTACTTCCCTACCCTCCTTTAATCTTCCCTCCCTCAAAATGGGGAACCTATTCCCTGTGTAGCCCTTTTCCCATGTGCCTTTACCTCCACCACCACCTCCTCCTCCTCTGTGGTCCACAAGCTGCATCAGTTTTGGATTGATGGCTTGATTGGCTTCTTCCAACACTTTGATAAGCTCCCTGGCTTGTTTCAGGTTTCCTGGTGTGAAGAAGGTGTAGGCAGTACCTTTGTTGGTACTACGTGCGGTACGGCCAATACGGTGCACATAATCTTCAGAGCTGTTCGGATAGTCGTAGTTTATCACAAATTTAACATCTTCCACGTCTTGTGAAGTGCCCAGGTGCGAAGCACAGTGAAGGGGTGGGGTTGAGGAAAGGGGAGAAGAAGAAAGGACGTGCCAACGAAAGGTGGGGAGCACGAATGCAGGTGACAGTAATAAGAAAAAAAAATACAAAGTTAGTAATTGCATGGAATAAATACAAGACAGACTCATCCCAAAAGAGTAGAAGACTCAAATTTAAGATCATCAGGAACAAAGATCAGTGTCCTGAAAAAATAGTGGTAATTTTAAAGCAGTTTTGCCCTGCACTCAAATTCATCCTCCCCGGAATGCATTTCTCTGTCTTCATGTGTCAAAGACACTGATGTTTGTGAATGAGCTAACTGAATTTCATACTTTTTTTTTTTAAACACAAAAACCACAATCTGGAAAGTGAAAATGCCACCATCAGACAGAGCAAACTGGGGTGGAGGAAGGGCAGAACTGCCATGGTAAAGCTTTTACTCTGTTGGGAGAAGTCTAACAAATAATAACGGTAATGAGATCACTTACCTTCCACTTGGTAACATGAAATAAAAGGCAATCTTAAAAATATTTACTTTTACAGTCCTAATAAAATAGTGAACTACTTTCCCTAGCCTAAAGCTTAAGACACTCCAATTACATTAGTATTATTCAGCCAACTCATTAAAAATTACCCAGACTTAGAATATCTTAACTCAGCTTTGTAGTTATCACCAGAATGCATTGCACTAACATTTCACTGCGCTGTTCCGTCCAGTTCTGGCAAGCTTTTGTAATTTGGACAATCCTGAATTCCATTAGCAATTCCCTACTTCCAGTGTCAGCTGGAAGCAGGAAATGAAATGACCAAAATTGCTTTGTATACAAAATAATATTAAAATTTAGAAGATCAGAACTGCAAACCTTTTGGAAAGTCAGACTTTGTAAACTTATGGGACAGAAACTAAGTAAATGTTAGTGTAACACTTCAGTGAAAGCACCTCAAGTACCAAAAGCACCTATTTGCTATAGTATACAATACTTCAAAAAGCATGGTATTACAGTAAGTGCCCTAACAGCTCATAAAAAAAAAAATTAAAAATCTGCATTTTAAGAAGAATATTCTGAAAATATCCAAGATAAAACACAGATTTTTGTGATTTCCTTTCTTTTTGTTTTTTTTTGTTTGTTTGTTTTAAAGAGAGAAACATTCTCTGTTTGTTACCAGACCGATGCACACTCCCTCCTCCTGTGGGAAACCGCTGCAGCCGATCCCGTCTCTTTGCCTTTTATTTTTGGCGGCCTCCTTTCGAAAACTCCGCCCTCTGACACGGGACCACTGGAGCGCGGGGAGCATGCATCAAGGGTCCATGGCAGCGAGAAGTCCCCACACACGCTCGCTCTGTGAACTGGCTTAGATGCTTCTCTGTAGCCCCATTTGGTTGTGAAGCGCCGGAGAACCTGGGTTCAGGTAAAAGTTTCAGGTCCTCCAACGCTTTTTATCCCCTATTCGGGGTTCTTAGGGGCAATTGTCAAAAAAATGAAGATACAAAAATTACATCCAAAGGGTCAGACTGCATCTATTGCCCAGACTGCATCAATTTCAAAGGGGTTGTAGGAAAAATAAAAACAAGAGGGTTGTAGTGACAAGAGGGGGACTTTATGTCTGTTTCTTATTACAGCAAAGGGGGGGCTCCTCAGTCTTTGCTGACTCCAAAGTCCTGAATCACACCAAAAAAAGGGAGTGAGAAGGCAGGTTTCACAGGGGGCTGCGCGAGTCTCCAGCTAGGGTCCTTGATGCAACAGTTTTTTTAAAAAGGGGAAAGTGAAGTAAAGAGAGGAGTACGTATGACAGATTGCATCTTCACAGCCAGGGTGTAACTAGTCTGACAAGCTGCAGGCTACATGATCCTCAGACAGTCCCGTTTTGCACATCCATCAGTAGCAAAGCAACTTGAATTACCACAGAGGTTACAAGGACGTGCTTTCCCGGCAGAAAGCACAGGGAATTGCAGCTACCAATGTAGACGGAACTGACTTGACTGGGGAGGAGCGGGAAGAATGGGAAGGCAGGAAGAGGAAAATGCAAGGGTGTTTTCCAGACTAGAAAGCGGTCCTGGTAGAGCACGCAGCTCGCTGAAGAAAGACCAGAGCAAGTACAAGACTCGGCTTCTCCAGTCTAGCATGCTCCAAAGTGTTTTCGCACACTCGCAATCTTCCTGCGCTTTTAGAAGATAATGTAGCAGGATCAAGAATTGAAACTGTAAATCATTTTTGACAGCTACCTGGGAACATTCCCTTTGTCAGACCATCAGAATACCCTATGGCACAGACAGTCTCTGATTATTAATCAGGAGAGAGAGAGAAACTAGCAAACATGCTAGTCTAGAGAGCTGTTTAGACCGTCAATGTAGATGTGCCCCCACCCCTGCACTGAGAATGATCTGCAGCTGATATCAAAGCTTCTGTTAAAGAAAACAAAACAAAACAAATTCAATGTTTTTAGTTTAATAGACTGAACAAAAAAAATAAAGAAAAAAAAAAATCAGTGCAGAGAGAGGACCTCACTCCAGGGAATTATCACAAAGAAGTCATTACGGGACTCAGAACTTACCTGGAAGAAGCTTTTTTGAAACCAATGTTCCATTAGGAAGAGGGAAAGCCCTGGTGACTCAGCCAAAAGGCGCGCGCCCCTGTTTTATGTTATTTAGGTAGAAGCCTTCACTTTCCAGGATCTTGGAGGAAGTCGTCCAGAAGTTTGCCAGTTAAGTGACTAATTTTAAGAAGCAGCAAACTCAGGGCCCCAAAATAAGCAGAGATGTTGTTCAGTAACAAGAAACAGACTCTGGTACCTTTCCCCCTTAGCTCAGGTGAAGTGGAGGATGGGAAGTGGGGAGACTGTTTTCTGAAGTGTTATCCAATTGAGTAGTTTTGCGGGGAGTGGTTTTTTTTGAGGGGGGTGAGGCCGTTTTAAATGTCTAGGCAAGATGCACAAAGAAGCTACCAGCACATAGCAAGCCTGTTTAAAAAATGCTGCTAGGGAAAGCAGCTCTCTTTCATACAAACTGGTTTCAGGCCTCAGTCCCTTCTCCCAACAGGCCCAAGTTCTAACTGCACAGGTCCAGACATGACCCTAGAGGGCAGAGACTGAAGTCCATATAATCACCTCTCTGAGGAAGTGTTGGACATTTTTTGAGGGGGGAGGGGAAGGAGGGGTGAAGGTTGTGTGAACAAAGGCTGCCAAGTCTAGTAATGGTCTGCCTGTATTAAAGTGACCATATGATGCACAGCACAGCCACCCTTTCAGCATATGAAAAAAAAAGAGAGCTCAGATAACTGAGATTTTTAACAGCCAGAGATTTTTCGGAGCTTATTTGCAATGACTTGCAATAATTTTGTCTGAAGTTTACTACAATGAGACATCGACCCCCAAGTAGTTTTATCTTCCACCAAACTCAGGGAGGGGGCAATATTCAATGTCCATTATTAAACTCAGAGCACTTCAGAAGTCATCCTCCTCTTCTAGAGTGGGCAGATGTGTAAGGACTGTGCTTAGCGCACACAGTGTTTCACAATACAAATATGCTTATTAAAAAAGGGGGCACAACTGATGCATCCAGACAGATCATTTTCATACTACCAGAATAGAGCTGTGCAATTTTGATTCAATTACACATTTGGGTAACATGATGTTAAAGGCCATATGTAATCTCAGTGGTCCTGCCTAGAAGGAACACAGAGGAGGGAAGGTTACATGTCAAGACCAAAGATCTGGAGCAGTGCTTTCTCAGATGTGGATACATCTGTGGGGTAAACATGCATGTACACTGGGGTTGGTATGTTCAAATCTGTGGTGTGTCATACAGGGAGAATATTAGCTATTTGCTGTTGAAATGCTCTCCCACAACTTCCTACTTGAACTTTATCTGACACGCTCTGAACTGAGAGCAATCCATCCCTATCACCCAGCAACAAAAGCTGGATTTGGGGAAGAAGTGAGTGTGGTGGAAGGGTTGGGTTGCATAATTGGACGTCTCTTCTCCCTCTTGGCGATCGATTGGTCATGCCTAGGCCTTGCTGCAGACCAAAGCCTGTTCATTAGGAGCAGGAAGAGACTTTGAATATGAAAGAAAAAAAAAAGATTAATGTTAAAAAACGTATTTCACATGTGGGGGAAAATCACGCTTTGAATTTTTTTTTTTTTTAAAAAGAAAACATATTTCAGTCCAAAGAAGAAAAATATGCAGCAGTAGGCAAGAGTGGTCTATGTGTACAAACCTAGCCCACGAGATGCAACGTCGGTAGCAATGAGGATAGGAGCCTTTCCAGAACGAAACTCTGTAAAACAAAGCATGCTATGAAGTAAGATTTTTCAAAAATAAAGTTACCTGAACTTGATTTACACTACATGCTCATTTTCCAGAATCTAGGTAAGATGGGTCAATTTCAGAAACCCCAGCAAGTCAGGATATAACATGTCAACTATTTTTCAAAATCCAGCTCTCTGGGTTAAGCAATTTTCCCATTGTGTTTTTGTCAAAAAAAAAAAAAAAAGAGAAGAAAAAAAAAGAGGGCAAATACAAGTACTGAAATTAACAGTACAAAGGCAAAGGAAGTTCTTCTGAAGTGCATCTATTGGGTATAGAGACAAAAAAAAAAAAAAAGACGACCAGAGAAAAGCACATCTCAGTAAATTACGTACAGCAGCCCAAGTTATTCTCCCCTCAGTGATGGACTCACCATTAAGCACCCAATCTCTTTCTGGCTGACTCTTGTCTCCATGGATACACATAGCTGGCCAACTGCCAAATAGAGATGCACATTAGTATAGACAGAAAGTACATACATTAAAGGCAACAGGAAGCTTTATTGGCATTTCAGTAAAAAGACAAAAAATAAAAGACTTGAGAAATATTTTATTCCCTGTCCTCCTCTGGCCTGTATCTACCTAGCATGTATACCTGTTTGTTTCTTGCATGTCAAACCCACTACCTAAACAACCATCTAAGCCAAATCACATTTGCTGTATTGATACAGTCCCAATCAGCGTATCAGTACTCCGATACACTAAAAGCTGCCCAGCTTACAAACAATCCCTCTTGCACTAATGCTTTGATGGACTGGAACCTTCTAGGAAACCAAGACTGAATTCAGCCAAGAAAAGAATGGACAAGTTGTTCCCAACAATAGCATCATGAACATTTAAACCTTACTGCTTTTGATTACAATTTCTGTTTCCCACTAGAAACAAGGGGAGGGAGGGGGGAAGCTAATCACCCATCTCTGCGCATCCTTCGAGTGAGATCATCACATCGCCTCTTTGTCTCCACAAAGATGATAGTCTTGTTTTCCTTCTCTGCCATGATTTCTTCCATCAGTTGTATCAGTCTAAAATAGACATGAGCGCTAAGATGTATATCCACATATACAAGAATATAGGAGCACTCTCTCAGCTTACATTGAGAACATATACAACACGCATCCACGTAAGTAAGGCAGTATCACTTACACAGAATTTAGGGCTGTTGTACAATGGTATGGTTAGAATGTACGCAATAGATTAATTACAGGACTTACTTATTTTGTAACACTCAAAGGTTAAATAATACCACAAGTAACTTCACTATTTGGAATTCATATTTGGCTTACAAAGCAATGTAGATTTTTAAGTACAACCAAAAAAAGTGAAATGGTAGGAAAAAAATCAGCTTACTTATGGTCCTTCTCGCTTTCCATGCATACATCCACTATCTGCAGGATATTGTGGTTGGCACTCAGCTCCAAGTTTCCCACATTGATTTGAACGTAGTCCTGCAGGAAGTCCTCAGCAAGCTGGCGTACTTCTTTTGGCCAGGTGGCACTCCACATCAGAGTCTGTCTGTCAGGCTAAGGAAAAGGGAAAACGGATTTATTTAAGGTGCTGGACTTTGAATGGGAGACCAAAGGAGGCTGTCCTTTTACAAAGTTCACACACCCTTATCTGGTCAACAATTTTACGAATTTGGGGTTCAAATCCCATGTCCAACATCCTGTCTGCTTCATCCAGCACCAGGTACGTACACCGACGAAGGTTGGTTTTTCCTGCCTCAAGGAAGTCAATCAAGCGACCTGGTGTAGCAATGCAGATCTCCACACCTTCAAAAGAGAACGAGGAAAAAGAGTAAGGCTCTTCATTTGAATGTCAATTGTTATTTTTAGTCAGAATGAATCACCTTCCAAAGCAAAACTGTTTAAAAAAAAAACAAACCATCACCCGCATTCGTACCCAAGATTGAGTCATTTCAGAGAAGCCCTAGTTTCTTTTAATTTTTTTTTCCATTCTGAAATTACTGTTACAGTGCCACTGGAATAATAAATGCAGTATAGAAGCTAGAAGCTTACTGTCAGAAAACACCAGTGAAGAGCTGTCCAAAAATCAGAAGTAAAATAAGCTTCTACTCAAGCCTGACCCACCTTTATCCAGAATTATGCAGTCTAGAGAGCTCTCTAGAAAAATAAAAGCGAACTCCAGCTAAACTCCCCATGTTAATCAAACATGAAGTGCTCCTCTTGCTATACGGGTCAAATTACCGCCACTTCCACTTTTTTTTTTTTGTTAATATATAAAGCCAAAGCATGGGCTTTAATACCGAGTAATTATGCACCAATAGTGACAGACAACCATCCTGCCCGTATTTGTTAGCATAAAAATGAAATTCAAATATTCATAAACTAATATCAGGTATGGCAATTTATACATTCCCTAAAAGGAGGGACTGGTTTCCACCGATTCCCAAATCTTACAGGTGAGTCCTTCAGTGTCATGGAAATGTCCACAGAAAGTAAGTTTAGCGAAGCAGGGGGGTGAAAAAGATGAAAACCCCAACAGCTTCCTTGATACTCTGCATCTGTAAGTGCAGTATTTTGTGGCAACCAGATCTTTTTGTCTGTGTCAACCTGGACTCCTCAGAGCTGACAAAGCTGGGCATACTTCTAGTTTCTAGAAATCTAATTCTTGCATGAGCTTCATAATAGAGCCATTGGTCTGCCAGGGAGACTGAATAAACTGCAATCTGTTGTCAATGATGTACTCCTCTGAAGGAAATTGACTAAATACCCCAAAGATCACAACTGAGAAAAAAAAAAGAAAAAAGTTTTCTGGACTCTATCTATTCAACAATATTTGCTGCAGGAAATAGTAAGCAATCATCCAAAGACAGTAACACCTGAAAGGACTGAAAGCACTGCACCTGCCCACATCCTCTAACCGAAGGGTTTTCTTCATAAGCAGAACACCTATTTTATAGCACTCCAGAAAGGCGTGCAAAAACCCACCAAGCTGATCCTCCCAAGGTCTCTTCATGTGACCTTTGACTCTTCCATTGAAGATGCTACTTTTGAATTGGAATGCACTACCACTTTCCTGAACAGAGCTATCCCACAGCCTTCCACCATGCGTGCCTTTATCCCATTACTGCAGTTTTCAATAATGACTCTGCAAACTGCAGTAAGTCAAATTTTCTGATTTCTTGAGTAGATCTGTATATATAAGCTTACCTTGATAATACTTCTTAGATGTTTTCACATAATTCTACTAATTTTTTTATCTAGTGAAGATGAAAGCCATCAGCACATTCCTGCATTTGAAATTATATGTAACTAGCCCTTGATATGAAGGTTAGGTCACCAGAGCACTACTGTGTTACAGTGGTTGCTCTAGAACCATGATTCCTCATCATTCCCAACTCCAGCCCCTTGCTATGTATTGAAAGACAGTTACAGAATGTTATGGGGTACATGAACAGAAATAGAGCCGAATGCCTAAGAAAAATTAAACAAAACAAAATCCACTGTCTAAAGTAGTAAATTAAGTTTGATTATTTGAACAAGTCTGGGCAGAAAATTTGCAATCTGGCTTAAGAAAAAAAAAAAACATTCCTTAAACTTGCTGCTACTGCATTTCCTCAAAATAACCTGTTTTTCTGGCAAGTTTCCTTTCCCCCTTTCTGCGTCCTGATGATCTTCGCAAGTGGAAAGTTTAAAGAGAAAATGGAAAAGAAATCTAATATCCAAGTAAGTCACTATACAACAAAGAAGAGAACTGTTACATGCACTATCATTGTAACTGGAGAAAGAGATAGCCGCTCATCCACGCACACCCCCCTCCAAACAGGTTTTAAGAAGATCATTTTATTTTTACAGACATTTTACAATACCACCTCCTCCAGAAACTGCAAACACCCATTTTACAATTACCTCTTTCTAGATCTCTGATTTGGGGACCTTTGGGTGCTCCTCCATATATGCAAGTACTCTTCAGTCTTGAACATTTGCCATAATCATCAGCCACCTGCTGCACTTGCTGGGCCAACTCTCTAGTAGGTGCTAGAACCAGGCACTGCAAAAGGAATCGATTCAGGATAGCCAAACTGCACACACATCCCTAACTTAAGGGCTCTGCAGATACCATAAGCAAAGTTGGACCATCTGCTCTTTATTAGCTAAAACATTTAAATGTCTTTAGACTAGGACAGTAATTGCACAGAATTTCAACTGAGTGGGATGTTCACATTGTGATAGTAAACATTTCTCTACTTACTATTCTGATATACCAATTAAATAAAGTACACATCTCATTAACGATGCCATGCCATACACACAAAAAGGAAGAGAATTGACAAGCACTTACAATTGGGCCATCCCCTCTCTCCAAATACGGCTGGTGGTTGATGTGAACAATTGCAGGCAGCAAGTACTAAAACAGAAGAACTTCAAGTCAAGACACAGGACTTCAGTATTCAATGCCCACGATCACCTGCCATGACAAGTGGATCACGACAAGAGTCCACTTAGCCTAACATCCCTTCAAGAAGCCAACACCTGATTTGAGAGACAGCAAGAAACCTTGGCTATCTAAAAATCAGGATTCTGCAAAACTAGATACTTGCATTTATCCAACAGAACAGAAGATTTTCAGAGCTGCTGACCAGTCATACCTGCTTTGACAACAGCACAAAATATAGCTGCTCAGCACCTCTGAAAGGAAGGCTCATTTAAATGTGAAATCTTAAGTTCGCAGAATTGAGCAATCTTGGCTCTAACCAATGCTTTTCATAAAGGATAAAATACCTTCTTAACCACTGCAGATAAAATTAATGTATACCTTGAAGACTCAACCATTCTTTAACTTGCACAGTTAATAAAACAAATATGCTAAAGAGCACATACTGTTTTTTAAACCACAATGTAAGCATAGACCAAAAAGAAGTGACTAAGCATCCAAAGACAGACACACACAAAATACTTGCCTGTGAATAAGACAGGCTAGTTGAGTTGAGACTTAAGTCTCACCCACGATGCAATAAAGCAAGCTTTAAAAACATGTAATCATCTCCCTTTATGCTTGTACTACTGACAAGCCCAAAAACTACTAACAAGTAGGCAAGGGTAATTTCTGCAAAGCGACTAGGAAAACTAAATAAATAAATAAAAGGGAAGAATACATACTGCTAGTGTCTTCCCAGAGCCAGTCTGCGCAATGCCCACCATATCACGACCACTGAGGGCTAGTGGAAAGCCTTGGCACTGAATTGGAGTGGGTTCTGTGAAGTTCTGGTCCATCAAGGCATCCATCACATACTCTTAAGAATTTAAGAAAAGAAAAAATTTCTTAAAGGATAACTGAGGCTTCCGAAGACCTTTCAGAGAAGAGAACAGGCCTAAACAGTTACTGTTTTTGAGTAATCCTCATCTTAAAGAATGGCAAAATACTTACGCGGAAAGCTACACTGGTGGAAGGCAAACACAGGCTTGGGGCAGCCCTCCATTCCTCGAATTGTTATCTCTTTCTTTCTTCGCAATTCTTCAACTTCATACTAATTATGTGGAAAAAAGAAAGCAAAGACAAACGCTGAATGTCAGCAGGGACTTAAAGTGCATGTTTCTAACTATTAGCTCACTTCACACCTCTGGATAACAGCTTTGTTAGAGAACTGAATTGAAATGGAGGCCTAAAAAGGACTGCTTTCTTAAAGATTTTATCTTGAGATTGAGCTATCACATAGCTTCTCCAATATTCAAAGGTATGAACTCTCTATGTAGTCTAGAAGGACTAATGTCTCTCTTCTTCCAACCAGCCCTTTTTAATGAAAAGCGTATTGATATAGTATTTTTAAGAATTATACTCTTCTTCCAGAGGCCAGAAATGACCAACAGCTTCAAAAGTGATTAGAAACAGAGGATCAGATAAGAAACATGTTTTATGTGACAGTGCTAAGAACTAAAGAAAATAAATAGGCCCTAATACACTACGAACAAGCAGAAGGCAGGGCAATCCCCCTCCTTCAATTAACAAATTCCAGAGGTGGTTAAATACAGAGCTCTTGCTGGACAACTTGCAACTCAGAAACGTTGTCTGGAATCTTCTTGGAACCAGCACTTTTGCTCTCCATGAAAGGCTGGCAATGTCATAATGATACCCTAAGACCTCACTTTTTTTTTAATAATGGAACTTCTTAATTAACTTAAAATATTTCTGAAATGTGTATCTACATAAGCATAATTTTAGGATTAGAAAAAATGTTTGTCTTTGCCTAGGTTATCATGCAAGTCCAAGTGCACTTTGCAACATGCTTCCACAATTCATAACCTCATTCTAATGCTCATTAAAAATCAATAGAAAGATACATATCAATACCAAACATGCACTTAAATTTACTATTTGTGAGAATCTCTTGAGCTTGAATGAAAAGGTAAAAAAAGAAAACTTCTGTGAAAAACGTGAAAATCCTTTTAGTTGGCTAAGGCAAAGACAGCTACAGCAGCTAACGCCAACTGTGGTTCAGTAGTTCAAGTTGTTGTCTCTTTAAAAAGCCAATGCCTCCTTCAATTCCTTTATGCCATATAAATATCTCATGAATATTTCACATGAAGATTTGTAAGTCTATGTAATTGTTAAGAACATTTTGTTTTGTTTCCTCGTGTTAAGAATGAAATCTCTTAATTTCTAAATATAAAGACATTCAAGAAGGAAAAAAATACTCTAGACTCAAGTGGGGTAGGAAGGGGAGATTACTGTATCTACTGAGTAAATACAAAGTATTGCATCCAGTTTTGAGCCCCCAGTGTAAGAAGGACATTGTTTTAACAGGGCATGTCCAATTACGGGGGGGAAGCTAGAGGCTGGAGTACAGGCAGTACAAAGAAAGACTGGAAGCGCTGAATTTGTTTAGCTTGGGAAAGAGAGGACTAACAGGGGAATTTAACTGCTACTTTCAACTACCCAATGGGTCACTATAGAGAAGATGTTGCAAATAATTATTGGGGGGGATACCACGAGAAACATTAAGCCCTGGGACAGCCACCCAGAGATGATATTAACTCTCCCCATCCCTTGGGATATTCAAACTCAAAAAGACAAGGCGCTAAGCAATCTGCTCTAGTTTTGTATTTAGCCCTGCTCTGAGCAGAGAATTAAACTAGACATCTCCCATGGCCTCTTTCTGCCTGAATGATGATGATAAAATATTCTTTCAAATGTTTCTCATATATTTCTGCCACTCGGTTCATTATTTTAGCTTCTTTCAGGGCCTCCCCAGTACTGCAACTCTCAAGCCCTCCAAGTCTTACCTACACTGACAAATAGCTAGGCCAGACAAGCATTACGATGATGAATTACAAATGACCAAATGTAAAATATCTCATATAAAAACAGCTAAGAGCAGAAGCATCACCTCTGCTAATGTTAAATACTGAAGGCAACTAGAACCAGTATCCTGCAGAGTACACACATACCAAACAAGCTTAATGAAAAGACAGTTCTATTACACGCTGTCCCAGACTTCCTAGGACAAGTTTTTCCACTTGTGACATTTTCTGTTGTAGGCAAAATGGAACAGACAGGATCTGAAAACTTACTGGAGTAAGCCTGGCCACTTCCGGATGTTCCACGTAAAAATTCTTCTCAAACTTGGGCAGTTCATTTAAATCCCATTTTTTCTTACGTAAACGTTCCCCCGGATTACCAAATTTCTTTGGAGGAAGAGGCCCTCCACGACTTGCTCCAAACCTGGGAATGTCAATGTTAGTTATAAGCAAGAGAATTTAATTACTCTGGAATTTGCAGGTTTCTTAAGCATTTTCCACTCTTTTTCCTCCCCAAGTTCACACATGAGCACGATATTCTAGCAAAAGTCACTCCTCTTCTCCCTCCCCCAATCACTATGATGGCATACAACTTCTTGAAGTAACATAAACCTGCCCTAAGTCAGTTCTAAACCCAGAACCATCTTAAAGTTTCCTTCCAGTACAGCCATCTGTAAGTCACTGCCTTAAAGCTCCTGTCTCTATGTTTCTACCTCAAGATTCCCTCCCTCGGGACAAAGCTGTGGGTACAGCTATAGCACTTTTCTTGAAACTGACAGTACACTTAAAACATGGTTAGATGAAAGGGATGAGAAAAATCTCTAGTTGTAAGTTCCTTGTATCTCTCCCAAGGTTAGTTTTACACAAAAATAGCTACTTCATTGTCTCCCCCTCTATGTCTTCTCTCCTTTCTTATCAAGCAGTATACCTCAAATAAAAACCGAAAGAGTGAAGAACAGGAAGTAAACAAGTCCAGCCAAGCCTGCAAGTCCATCTGTAATTCTGGAACCAAAGAAATTTAACAACAACAAAAAAAAAAATCTTTTTAAACCAGAGTCTAACAGGGGGAAAAAAGGTGGGGAAGGAGGGAGAAAGTACCTGGGAAAAATCATATCCTCTCTCAAATGCTTTTGATGAAGACTCAAGAGAGTAAGAAGCTAATGTTTATTCTGCTAAAAAATTCCTAACTAGCAGAACTACTCAGAAATTACTGCTCTTTCCTAAGTTTTTTCCAGAACTAACTGTAATGACTAATTGATGCATTAGACAAAACACGAGCTTCTGGCAATAATCTCTAAGAGTAACTGAAAACTGAGTGGCATAAAATAGATTATTTACTGTAAATATTATAAATTATGTATTTTAAAATTCTACAAAAAAAGTTATAGCTCTTTCATTAGTATCATACAAACACAGCAGAAGGTACTTTTCCAAATGCTATCAGGTCAAATTTTGTCCTAATTCAAATTCTGGTTAATAAAGCTACAGCTTTTTGCAAAAAATGAATTCATGAGAAATGCCCATTTAAAACAAAACTTTTATTTACATAGCAAATCCAAAGTGTCTGCACCTTACCCAGGCAGTGTGCTAGTAAATAAAAAGCTGTTAATGAAACAAACCAAAAGCAACAAAAATCCCAGAAGTTGCTAAAAAGTAAAAAAGATCTGAAATAAATTTCTGAATTATCTGAAGTACAAGACTATCTGTTCAGACATTAACTACATTTGTTCTTTAAATCAATTCCCAAAGGAAACTACAAATTATAGTGATTAAGAGACAAAAAAACCAGAACTCAAATCAACATATTAACAGGAAGAAGAGGTTACATTGTTGGAAAAGCTAAGTATGGGAGACATAATTTAACTTAAAACCTGCTAAGTAAGTTTTAAAATGTTTGCTTTGTTGCAACTGTTTCATTAAGTCTCTTCCCTCTCCTATAAATATCTCTTATTTTCTCATCAGTATGTCTATCAGATCCCGCTGACAGCCTGCATAATCAGCAATTTTTGTCATATGAAAAGACTGTGAAACACAACTTCAAAAACTCATTTAAGCATTGTATTTTCTTTCATGACAAAGTAAAAAAAAAAAAAGTATAGATTTTCATTCACAGTAACATTCACCTTTATTAAAGATGTCTGCTACTGATCATGCTAACTTGAGGTCAAAATGACAACTATTTCTGTATCCAAGGAGTTCTAACAAAACCCATAGCTCACTGAAGTCAACTGGCAGTTCAAAGGGTCAATGAGTTTCCTTATGAAAGGAAACATATGGAAGAACTGATTGCAAGACTGGACACTGAAACAGCTGGGTACTATGAATATTTGCTCCACAGCTATCCAGAGGGAAGAATCAATATATTTTACATAGAAGTCACATAGTTTCAGTTCTCCATTCTTATACACAATATGGCTGTATGCTGACCTGAAAGAAGGGAGCCCTGCAGCAGTCCTTGAACACTGCCTCTGCTGAAGTTTATCTGCTAAACTGGCACTTTACATTCCAATCACAAGTGAAACAAGATTCCAACTCCAGTTAAACTGATTTAAATGTAGTATTATTGAACTGATTTGCCATCAGTTCTCTTTTCAAGTGTAAATTCAGACTGACTCAAAACAGTCTTCTCTAATATTACTGGTGCCATCATTTCTGAGACAGAACCGAGTGAATTTCTTACATTCCAGAGCAGAAAAGTACAACTTTCCATTCTAAGAAGTCACCTACAACTCGTTCCTGACAGGAGGAGAACAGAAAGCCTGTATTTAGCCTGTATTTAGTTTAGCCTACGAAAGAATCGGCACTGAGGTGGTGATAAACTTTCAAATGGTGCCTATCCAGCATGCTGGGTGGCCCAAAATTTTATAGAGGTTATTTATGAAGTATGATGGTTGTTAGTGGTTACAAATATTTTCACACCTTAAATAGACACATTTAACAAACTGAATCCCAATGCATTAAAGCTTCCAGGATAATATGCCAAGAAAACGATTTTCCATGCAAATGTCTAAAGTACCTACAAGTACCATGTAGGTACTCCTACTAGGCAAAACCCCTGATCTAAAAAGAGAAGCATCGACCTATAATCAAAGTCTTTACGTAAAATGAGATTACACAAATTTTAAGGCACGCCAAGTGTTGTGACAGTGCTTTGGAGGGTGTTCTTTTAAGAAACTGTATATACATCTGCATACTCAAACTCACTCACTAAACTCCAAAAACAGCTGGGGTCTGAACTATCTCAGACTTGCCAAAGCGTTTACTCCAGTGTCCTTGTGTTAAACTGAGCTGGAAATCTCATAGTGGAAGAACACCAGAACCCTCCTCTCTGTGAAAAAAATGAAAGTATCTTTTAATTTCAGAGCGTGAAATGTGGATGTAAGATAAAGCAAGGATACAACTATCTCTCTCCACAGATGACAAGAAACTAAATGTTAAAATGCATTGCAACATATAAACAAAATATTCCTGAATCTCCCAGCAGGGAGGGAAAACGGGGGGGGGGGGGGGGGGGGGGGGGAATAGAGAAGACTCATTAACTGAGATCTAGTCTGCCATATTAACAGAACCCACGATATGTTTATTGTTAATCCTTGAGAAAGGAGGCCTAACTACTTGTGATCTAAAGGACAGAAAATGCCACTCTCTTAAATTAGTTCTAACTTTCTCTTTAAAAAGGCCTGGGCTGAACGTCTTATTACTTTCAACCCCTCAAAAAAACCTCAAGTCTCAAACTAGTTATATACTATAATGCCATTGTATTTACTGCTGCCATCCTCCGAAGGAAAAAAAAAAAAATATCAAACCTGCAAAAACCTTTCTCAAGCCACGCTTCCTTTAAATAGCAGAATCAATAGTATCAAGCACTAGGCCTCTGCAGTGCCACACAGACAACTCCTGTTTGACTGCTACGTAAGCTTGGTCATGCTCGTTAAGTGTGGTCCAGGGCCATGTTTACTGAGATCACCCTCCCGAATATGCTAGTCCCCTGCATGGCAGCAGTTTTCAATCTCATTTCCTCTCACGATAAGCCTAGGAGTGCAACTGATAAAGATCTTTCACCAACTGCCATCTTTCTAGTAAGTCCAGAAGGAGCAATGACAACCAGAAGGGCAGATCGTCCAACCACCCTTGCCAGGGCCACCAAGACCTTCGTGGCTTGCGGGGGGGGGAGGACGGACAACGGAGGGGAGGAGTAGGGTAAAGAGGGCTAGCAGAAAATAAATTAAGGGTAGGGGGGGAAAAGGCAGGCCTTAAAATTGAAAGCAAGGCACACACGGTTACACATCAACGATGGAAAAGCTAAATAAAAAAAACACCAACCCACCGCCACCCCTTACTGCCAGAACCATACTAATGAAGTCTCCAGCTCCCCCCCCACCCCCACATGAGAATTTTCTGGGAAAAAGCTCCCCCCAATACCGCAAACAGAACGCGCCCCCCTCGTCCCCACGACTCCTCCCCGGCCTTCCTCCCACCAGGCCCCTAAAGCGGGGGATACAGCTCCCTCCACCGCCCCCATGCTGTGTCGACCCGCGCCGCGCCACCCCCCTCCCCCCCCCCAAGCCCGGCCCGGCCTGCCCCCCCCCCCCCCTTACCCGCCGCGGTCTCGGTCGCGGCCCCGGTCCCCGAAGCCCCTCATCGCACCCGGAGGGGTGGGAGAAAGGCAGCGGAACGCCGGCCGTGGGGACGGCGAGGGACTGGGGGTACGGGGAGACGGTCCAGCCAGGGGCGGCTGTGTCTCGGAGGAATCGCTTTGCGCCACCTCGCTTCTTTGGTGGGATACAAAAGGAGAAGAGGTGGTCAGTGGGTCAGAGACCCGCTGGACGTCGGCGGAGGGAACGGCGGGGCTCTCGGTCGGCTCCAGGGCCCGTGAAGTGTGGAGACACCAGCGTCTTCTTCCTCCGGGCTCCCGGCACAAAATGGCTGCCGCCGCCCCAACCCGCTTCAGTTACGTTACGGGCGGCCGGGCGCTGCGCAAACTGCGGCCCTCGAAAATACCTACGCCTATTCCCGGAAGCCAACTACGCCCTAAACTCGCTTGGCGGAACAGTGCTCCGCGCGGCAGGCAGGATACGAAAGGTGCGTAGCGTTCTTTACTCGAGCCGGGTCCCCGCCTGAGGAACGGAGGGAGGAGAGTAACGCTCTCCCTATTCCTCAAAGTCTGTTACGCAAGGAGTCAACGGCGTAACCCCTTCTAGGTGATAGGGAAAACCTCGGCCGGGGCGTTCGTTACGTAAGTACACGGCGTACGCAGGTTGCGTAATTCAGACTGGCGTAGGGCAGGAAGAGCCCGTGCGTTTTGCGTAAAATTCTTCCGCGTGTTGTGCAGGCAGGATTGGCGGAGGGTCGGAGGATTACGTTAATTTTGCAGCGTAGTCGGGTTTGGAGAATACGGCCTTTCGCCTACGCGCCCGCTGGTCCCCTGGAGGGTGGCAGCGGGGCTGAGGAGACAATAACGGGAGCGCGGGGCGGCAGCGGGGGCACGGCACGGCGGGGGGAGCGGCCCCTCGGGCCACCGCGGCGGCGCCGGCGATGCCGCACGGGTCTGGCGGGTTTGGGTTGTTCCTCCGCTTTTTTCCCCGGCAGATCACTAGGAGGATCTTGGCGCGGCGCTGGGGCAGGAGCGGGAGTGACAGCAGCCATGATGTTTGCGTTCGCCTGAGTACCAGGAGGCCGGGAGAAAATGGCATAACGGGCCCCAACGCGGGTCGTGCCGGCAACCCCCGGTCACACCCCCCCTCCGTAGCTGCAGGAGGTTCATGGCAACCTCTCCAGAAAGTAAACTGGTAACTAATTCACCCCTTCGTCCACTGTGGTGGTACTGCCTGCAATCGATGGAATGTTTTGAAGTACTCAAAGGACACCGGGCACAGCATAGACACCATGTTTATAGCCTGCTAGCATTCAACTCCCCAAATCAACCCGAAACTCCTAGCTAAAAGATGAAACAAGCCATAAGGCAATTGCGTGGCATAGGCTGTAAGTTCTCTTGTGCTGTGCTTATGCTTCTAGCACCTACCAACAAGTAGCCAGTCCGTCTGTCCTGGCACAAGAAGCCGTGTCTGGTGGGTGATCTGTGTACACCAGACAAACCAAGCCTTGGCCCAAACCACAGTCGTGCTATCATCAGCAGTGTTTTCCGGGCTATCAGATTATCAAAAATCAGTTACGCTGGCAGAAGAGAAAGTGAGTCCCCCTTTACTTTCAGACCCTTGAAACAAGTAATAGCCCGGAACGAGACACAAATTGTTCACCATTTTAGTTTTACTTTACATATGTATGTATGGCTTATGAGGGAAAGCAAAAAGCAATCTTGGTGCTTAAAATGAAGTATTGGAAGAAACCTGGGCCTTTCTAAGTGGGTGGGAGGGAGTCAAGTGACACTGTAAGCTCTCACTGATACTCGGTACTTGGCCATTAGAAGTGAATGCCTGCTGTGGGACAGACTGGCACATGCAAAGGACAAGAAGCTACATGAAACAACAACGGCTGATCCATTCCCGGCTCTCCCAGATCAGCCAACCTCCCTGCCTTTGTCTCTCCTTTCCACTATGAAAAACAGTGCTTTACCTCAGGAAAAATATCAAAGATACATTAAGAAACCACTCCAGGAAGGCAAACTCTAGCTCTGTCACAAGGTAAACCCTGGCTACAGCATCAGGCTTTTCTTGGATGAATTTCCGGTCATCGCTGCCTTTTTACTTCGTGTTATCTCACATGCATTAGTTAATCCAAATGAAAAAATTCTTGTATCAGTGAGGACAAGCTCTCTAACCAGACACCAAAGTTAGACCCATTCTAATTAGCATTTTTATGCAAGAGGACAAAGTAAGGCCTTCCCTTAAAGCATCGAATATATAAATTGTTGAGTTTATTTTAAAACAAGCAATTCCATGAGCACTGGAGGTAATGCAAACTGAATTGGTATTTTCTCCCCTGACCCCCCATTTCTCTCTTCACTCCCGGCTCCTTCGTTTGCCTGCCGTGACGTGCATCTCTGGCGAGGTTGGAGCTATGCCTGTGCTGGCTGGCCTGTGGGCACGCTCTCTCCAGCCGAGTCATAAGTGCCTTTCCCTCGGCGTAGGTACCGGTGTCAGCCTCTCTCCCCTATCTAGCCACTGTTTTTGTTTTCTTCTGCTTTTTAATAATAATATTTAATAATTTTAATATTCTTACTTATATTAGGAGACTGACAAGGCAATTAAAGTGTGTTTCTTTAGAGAACTAGACAAAAGGTTTTCAAATGTTGGGTTGCATCCAGTTCATTCCTCTCATGAAAGATCAGTGAGATTATTGAGAGCAGGGTTTGATTCAAAGCACCCAAACATAAGCAGAGTGCTGTTCTAATTCGTAATCTTTATTTTTAATAAGAAAACATTCTCTCCAAAAAGTAGAAAACGCTAAATAAAAATACAAAAATTACCTAGTCAAGATAAAAATGCCTAAAAACATTTTTGAAGTAACTTCTTCATCTATGGTACATGAGAGTCCATCAAGTCCTTGGGCTGTTCCTCCTGCCACTGCCTTTTCCATCTATTTATGTCAATTTTATAACTGAGTTTATTCCAATTCCGTTCCATTTTGCACTATAAAATTCTACCACATAGACACTCTCTTTGAAAGAAACTAAAAAAGAGTATATTAATCTCATGTGAAAGGACAGCTTTGATTTTCACAAAATGTAGGAAAAGGATTCTTTGAACAATTCACAAGCTTATTTCTTAAATCTTGGTCTGCTGAAAGTTCAATTGAAAAATGAAGACCCTAAATGAACCAAATTCTACTAAGATCAATAAAGCTGAACTGTACATGTAGAGTTCATCCCAATGTTCACCCAAAATATCTCAAATGGTTCCCAAAAGGTAAAAATGCAGCCAGGCACAAATCTTCATCCCAACTGCCCGGGTGGTTTTCAGCTGTACATTTACATGGGTTTTCTGCCTATTCTTTGGCATCCCCAATCCCTCCAGCAGTTATTGCAAATGTGGCTTCGTTTTCAGGCATCTCAGGGCTGGAGGGGAAAAAAAAAGAAAAGAACAAGGCACTTGTGGGTTTCCCCACGTTAAATGCAGTTGTGAAAGAGTCCCCGAAATGTTGTAGGTGTAAGCAGCCTGGAATACTTCAACATCTTCATACTGACATGCAAACTGTAGAACGGGATCGATATTATCAAGATCAGAAAATGTGAAATCCACCTCTTGGAAGATGACGAACACAAGTGAGGGGAATGGAGAAGGTGCAGGAAAGGGAAAGATTCTGTCTGTGCAAACTCTCATTTCAATTTCTTAGTCCCTGACCAGAAACAGTGGTCTCCCCGTGCAGTTCCACTAGTACGATTTTTAGTGACTTGCATCTGCCACAGCTTACCAGGTAAAGTGATACTAATTGTGCCAGCAAAACTTAGTAATTTAACAGCTCTAGAATTTTCCTGCCAAGGGACCACCACTCTTGCCAAACTATTTGATGGTCTTCTTTAAGAGATGAGCATCTAGGAGGATTTATGATGGAAGATTACATAATTTAATGTATGCAATATGCAAGACAACTTTAAGTCTGTTAATTGGTTTGTCCTTTCAGATTTTCTCTCAACTTAGCATCCAGAAACGCAGTTAGTTTAAAACCATGAATCAGTTGTCAAATTATTAAATTTCAGTACCATGAACTTCTGTCACCTTACGGTTGCTCATAACACAGCTTCCTTCCTGTGAAGGAAAAGTGATTTACCTGTCATATATCTTTGCAATACGCAGCTCCCCTCTCCCTTTCCTCAAACTAATCCTGGTAGTCGAAGCATGAGCAAGGATGTGGCCCCCAATGGGCTTTTTTGGGTCCGCCTGAAAGCTAAATTAGCAAGAAAATTGTGATGATTCACTGTGCAAATTCCATAGGTTAATACCGTGATTAACTGTCAGATGAGGCATATTGAACTCAGTAATGAATAATAAATAGGTAAATATATCAAAAAAGGACGTTAACACGCTTGCCTCGAGAGAGGATGTTCAAATGCTCGATGCTGGCATAATTTTCCTCTCATTAAATTCAAGAGGCTCAAGAAATACACACCTTAAACTTCATATATAAGCTGCTCCAAAACAAAATGGGGTGCTTTTTCAATACTTTCTATGGCTTGTTCTCTTCCTTCAAGTCACAGTGAAAGAAGCCATCGTGCCAGGCAGCAGATAAACATGAAAAAACTCATTACGAAAACTGAGAGAAACCTATAGGTGTCATCCATGAACGATTGATCGTACCAGAGGGACCAATGACCAATCTGAGCCTTCATTTCAGTGCCTCTTGCTCCATACGATCTCAGTTCTCATCTCCGTTACATATGTAGTACAAAAGAGAAGACATTTTAAAAAAAGGAGAGAGAAAAAGTATCTTACGTCATAGTTGCTCCTGGATCAGCAGTCATCTGGTTGGTCACAAACACGGCCACATTATATTCTGCAATAGAAAACAATGCAAAGGTGGACTGTATGCAGTTAGAATTCCAAAATATTCTCCCATCCATGCTAAAAGCAAGGCTGCTGCTGAAGCACTTCAGATTTCAAATGAAAGAGAAGCAAATATTCTTTATGCCTGATGGCTGGAGTTAATCAGGAGACAGCCTCAATTTGCTCCTGTGTGACTTCAGCCAAAAATGAGCACTTTTCAGAATTCCACTGAACAAGTCTTTCTCAGTTCCCATCCTCTCTGTTGGGTCCCTGCCCTCAGCCCCCTCTACCCTCTTTGTCTGTTTGCCTTTTTTCTTTTTTTAATTTACTGCATGAAAAAAACATTTACTCATTCCTCATCAACATTTCTGAGACATTCCAATGAGGAAGAACCCTATTCATCCTGTCATCATCCCTCAGAGTATTGTAAAGTACTGGGAACATGGCAATGGGCACAGCTTTTTTATCTATCTCTGCCTTCATCCTTTTTTCTGTTCTTAGTGTTTCTTGTGTATTTAGTCCATCAAAATTTGGGGAAGAGAATTTCTCTTACTGGATATTTGTCCAGTTCTAAAACCTATTCTCTCATTTAGGACTTCTCTTAACAGTATTTCTAGGAAAACTCTGAATGTTGAATAGTTCTAAAGATTCCTTAATCTGTCATCTTGAAATAATATATTATCAGTTTGATCTTTTTGGTAACTGACAGAGGTGTAAAGTGAGGAAAGATTCCTGGGCCAATGCCTGGTTGATAATACACTCGGACTACGAGGTGGTCGTGCTACCAACAGCTACTGCTTCAGTAACTCCAGTCCATGTTTTCCAAATTTTGCAATGTTTCCCTTACCTTCTGATATTTTTTGGAGCCTTGACAGCATCTGAGCGAGTTTCTGTTGTCGTTCAGCCAACTCTCCACGACCACTGAAATCCACACGGAAAAGTGCCATTATGGAGTCAATGATCTGCATTGTAATTATGCTAGATAAGTAAATATAGTGAAAGAAAAAAGGAAAACTTATTCTGAAAGCAGTAAGCATACAAAAAAATTAGTCTTGTACCAATAGCTTGAAGATACCAGCTTCCTCATGGAACTTGGCTGCTACATAGTCAAGCAATTCCATCTGATGTTCACCTGGTGGGAAGTACAGTTGCCAAGTGAAATTAGGACCAGAAAGAGCGCTGAAGGAACAAAAGCCTGAATTTTAAAATTCCACTTTAAACATCTGCACTGTTTATATTTTCACTTCCTTGAAGTTTTAACACAATGTCATGTGACAGAGCGTGTTGGAGCTGTCCCTATAAAGTTCCATTCACAAGATCATAGAGAATTTCTCAACAGCATTTATAGAATTAGCTTACATTCAGGCAATCGTGGTTACATTAATTGGTGCTTTCCTTGCTAAGATGCTACGCTGACACTCGTCATATACATGGCAGAGTTCACTTAATGTTGCGGCAAACTGCAAAACTTTATTGTTTACGTAGTGCAGCTGAGCTAGAATACTTAGGCTGAGCAAGTACAACACCAGAAACAGAAAATGGAAGCAAGCTCATAACTTCTTTTGTTAGCAACAAAACATTCTTTATGATCCTCAGTGGGCAATCTCAGTTAATAAACTGAGAACTATTAAAACGGGAGCCTTAGAGAAAAAACATACATATCATGCCAGTTGCAATAATGGTCTTACTAGTATATGCACGTGCATACAGCACGTTGTCAAGTACTGCATCGTGGTCGACACTGAAGCGATCAGCAATGTCACGAAGACGGTCTGGTCGGCTGACGTTAGTCAAAGTTAAGGATTTCTCTTTGTACAAACCATGCTCTGAAAATAATAAAACTCCATTCCAAAATAGAACTATGGAAAACAAAGAAGAATATTTATTTTGATCCTAGAGAAGACTGACTTTTTCTCTTCAGACTGCCCTACATACCCTAAAGATAGCTTAGGGCTCACGATGATAATTCTTTTGTGTTTAGGATTTGAGGCGGGGGGGGGGTTGACATATGGATATCTGTGCTCTAGGAATTTAGCTGTGAGCAAAACCTATTTATACACAGTCTACCACAGATACGAAGTGTTAAAAATAGTGTTTAGTGCTTAGATGAACTTCTCTTGAAGTAAAGAGAAAAGCTTCTATCACTTGTATCATTATCAAGAAGGCATATTAAATCTCAAAAAAAGCCAGTTAAAATAAAATCTGTATCCCAACTCTAATTTTTCCAGCTTGGATTACATCAAATGACAGAGAAAAAAGTCACTGCCTTGTGGGCCACTACACACTGTGCTCTCCAGGCTTTCTGTGTCAGTCATAATATTTTACATGTATGAAGCTATCATCTGGAGCCTCCTACTTGCTTACAACATAATGAACTGTCCTTCCAGTTCATCGTACCTGTAGCTTTCAACAGTCCAAAAGATACAAAGTGTTTTCAGTATCGATGAAGATAATCTTTCCACCCGTGTAGCCATTTGGTCCTGGAAGCTGAGCTGTCACTACAGTGAATCATAGACGATCAAAATGAAAAAGCGGGAAAAATATTTTCTTACTCCCTCTATTGTTATATTTTAATAAAATACGACTGCTTATCCATATCACAAAGAACCACCAGTTTTAATCAATGTGGAAATCATGAGTATCTCAAGTCTTACTGCCAGCTTGAGATGAAACCCAAGCCACTCTTCTCGACTGGAGATCAGATGAGATTTAATGGTGTCAAAATTGTGTTTTACTCAGTACCAGCACTAAATCTGTATATTTTATATTGAAAATAGGTAAGGATATTATTAATAAGTTCTTACTCACAAAGCATCCTCTTAATCCTCTGCCCAAATTAATGGTATTGATTTAGTAGGGTTTTTTCCCAGCTCTAACTCATATGATCAAAAATTCTTTGGATACGAGTATTAACTGATATGTGAATAGTTACTGATTGTGGGTTTAGTCTCTTTGGAGTGAATAAGCTAAAATACTCAATTCGTTCAGTTGCAATCATTCATGCAAAAGGGTATGAATCTGCTGACCATTAGACTGTACTAAATGGAAGAGGCCTTATTTTTCCAGAAGGTGCCATAATTCCCTTTATAATACAGGAGTTCATTTAAGGGAATGTCTGCCTATCCAGTGTCTGGTAACTATATTCCAGCAGCATTAATAGTTACATTGGTTATTATTTACTACTATTTACACGTTGAGAGATATCTCTGGGAAATCAGGGTCCTGCTGTATTTGGCACTGCCCAAATATGGTGACTGCCAAAGTCTTTGTTTATCCAGTTACTGTCAGCCAGTGGTATCCTTTCAGTGCCCTTTCAGAATGTCATATTCAGCAAAACCTCTTGAAACCAGGAAATTAAAAGAGTTGCTGAGAAAGAATCTTGCCTTTGCCCTTTTCTGAGCAATGCCCCTGTCCGCCTGTAACCCGTATTTGTGCTCTGCTTTTCCAGATGCTGTGTTTCACTGGTTTCTCTAAGACAGTCTATTGTCTTCTCTCTCCGTATGGCAAAACTTACATTGATGTGAGCAGTATTAAAAAGTAATCATTTATGAGTTCTCTACTCAAAGACAATTAATGGAGGCAAGAGTCGCCAAAGTCTGTTTCACTGTATTTCTAGAGATAAAAGATTCTGACTTGTCTCTATGTGTTGAATTCTGATATAGTTGTAAAGAATGGAGAAGAAACAGCTGTCTGTTTTAAGGTAGTACACCTACCACAAAGGGTGTGAGATAGCTGGGTTTTGCCTGTCCGGAACTCTGTTAAATAAAGAAAAAGAAAAAAAAAAAAGGTCAGGGTTTCTTTTTCTGAGTTTCCCAGGTTCAGGAGTTATTGCAGTTAGAAACACTCTTACTTACAAAATTCACCTCTATCTCTACCTTTTTAAATCATTTAACCCCAATTTATAAATCATATTCTGTGCAGCAGAAATGTGTTACATGAAAAGCAAAATCTGAAATGCTTTCATTTGATCATGCTTGACTGCTAAGGTCATTTATTCTTTTCTGTGTAGAAGTTAAAACCATGTGGCACCTGTGGAAAAGCATTAATTGGGGGGGAGGAAATGGTTAATTCCACTGACCTGGCCAAGTTTCATTTTCAGTAAAATGATCAAGGAGAAGCTTATGAGTTTATTAATCTCATTATATCAAATCATGTCAGTCTGCAGTTTACCTTTTCTAAAGGGAAGAGTACTGTGTTTTATGAACTCTTATTGTTGAAGTGTAAACCACTAACTGATCAAATTTACTATAATAGTAGCTTAATTGTGATTTCAAAATCTTATATGAAATGCAGTGTATCCTAAGTGTGCATAAATGAAATACCTTTTGTGGCAGTTTTGTTACTGGAAAGGAACACAGATTGCATCAGGGAAATCTTTCCTATATGACACGTTAGTAATAGTATTAATAATGCTATGTTGTACTGAATCAGCATGCCCCAAGTCTAATGATTACTCAGCTCAAACTTAGCCTGCAAGCAAATGAAGAGGAAAAATGGGAGAACTGTAAAAGAAGAGAATTCTTTCTTCTTACCCTCATGCAGGTACTCATCTTTATGACTACAATGTGATAAGTTTGATAGAAGTAATAATCCAGCTTGATTTAAAATTTAAACTCAGTTGCAATTCTTTGTTCAGTAATGCTCATTTAATGTGGTTTTCTCACCTCCAAAGGCCTCAGTGATTGCCATGCTTTCGATCCCACCACCCAGAAGTTTACTGGAGAAAGGGAGAGGATTATGATATAGTTAAACCCACAAAATCACAAGAGAAAAGTAGAAAAGAGAAATTTTTGCTACTTTAAGAAAAGTTATTTCTGCCCTAAAGCCCCTCACTTGATGCATTAAGTGCAGGGCACTAAATGATCACTGATTCATAAAGAACTAACTCTGTCTCAACCTTCCTTTCTGTGTGCAAGAGAAAGATCTGTAGAAATTATTACTGGAAAGAAAGAAAAGAGAAAATACCTTTGAAAAGATAACATTCCATAAAAATATCTCAAGGGAGGTTTTGAAGACTTATAATTTTGACCTGAGACCTGCAGGTTGTTTTGACTAGGTGAAAAAACAATGATACGTTCAGGATTTCTGGATGCAAACTCTGTTTATTTACAATGAGAGTACAAAGTCCAGTCTCCCCTCAGAAAAGGAGTTGGTTTTGTTGCTTACCAACGCAGGCATCTTTGAGCCAGCACTAGCTCCAAATGCAAGGTAACCTACGTGTCCTAGCTGGACATTTGTTGCTTTGTATTTTTGTGTCTCATTAAAGGCAATAAATACGATTATTGGAACAACTTGGACTAAGGAAGGATTTAAGTAGAGATCAGCTTACTCAAATTCCTGGCTGCCAGTAGTAATATGAAATACCATCCTCCGTTTTTCACTGTACTCGAAGGCGGTCAGGAAGCCTGGTTCCTAGGGAAGACCGAAGAGAACACGAGAGGTTTATTCTAGCTCTAACCTGAAGGTAAAGTGCAACATCCCACATAAATATCTTCTCTCCACCCTAGCCTCATTTACACAGGTTGGGTATGAAAAGCACCACAGCATTTGTCTGGTTGTTGTAGAGTATAAAGTATTATTCCTTTAGAGTAACGAGCAGAATAATTTTCAAAATTATCTTGATGATGTGGTGAAAAAATCTGTTAAGAGAAATGTTGCACAGCATTTTGGAGAGGCCAGCAAAAGTTTAAACCATTGCGAAAGTGATTGACTTACAATAAGCTTGTTTGCGGCTTCTTTAATCTTGTCCACTTTGGCCTCTGAAAGCCCTTTTACATTGCACAGTGCCCGTCTTGTGGTCATCTGGATTCCTTTGATTGTGCAGATCCCAACTGACTTCAGTTTTTTAATATCTGCTACGTTCTGTGAAGAAAGTTCCCTTCTGTGAGTACTCGTGACAGTTAACAACTAGAAGGCGAAGTAAATCTTCGAAACACATTTTATTATATGTTCATATGTGTTTGTATTTTCACCAAGAAAGAAATAGATTTACAGTACTCTTTGTTATGACACCAACAACAGAAAACTTTGAGTAATATTGGTGTGAGGGATCATGGTGCAGAGATATCCTGGCGCTTTTGAGAGAAAGATGTCTCGGGTCCAGTTGTATTTACTTGTCCCTGTTTGGTGGCAGTCTTTCTAGATCCAAGCTGGTAATGAAGAAACAGTACGGATTATTTCAAACAGTGTGGAGCCCAACCTAGTAAACCCTGTAACACTCAATCTGTCCTTGGTCCCTTAGCACAGATAATCTGTAAACCAGATAATCTGATCATGGATAATTGGGAGCTGAGTTGCAAGGATCGTTGGAAGCTGACTCTAACTGCTGTGCTGTTTCTGCATGTTCACAGTACGTCCAGATCCTCCAGATCCGACCAACACTTTGGGCTGGAATGAACTTACTAGGTTTTCATAAATTGGGTACAGCATGACTTCAGTCAGCACCCTGCTGACACATTTTGCCTCCTCTCACCTCATTTTATGATTCTGACATCACTGGAAACTTAAAGGCAAGCAACAGATTACTCACAAGAAAACATACCATGTGAAAGGTTTGGGATAATACTTCAATTTGCCATTTCCAGCCAAGTTTTTTCCTTGAAAAAAACTATGAACTGGATGTATCATCTATTTATCTAGAGTGTGTGGGTGCATAGGACATAAGAATGGAGAGGGGCTATGTTAGAAATTAGTCATGTTCATTGGGAAGCTTACTTCTCATCCTGTGATGTGTTTTTTGATTATTACATTAATAGAGATGGATGAGGTAAAATCGGTCACGAATGAAAATGACTCGTCCACCCAAAAGAATATAATAACCAGCAATATAAAAAGGATTGAACCGTTTTATTGTGTTTTTCTATTAAGACAACAGACTACTGCTGCAAAGGTCTTTTTTCTAGACCAAAACTTTAAATGCATTACCCTGCTTCTGCATTTCCTCAGTGGCTCTGTCTTTCTGGTCACATCAACCTTAAGGCTGTTCTGCATTACAAGTCTCTGTGTGGTAGACCTGGTTATAGAAGTTCTTGTTCTCTCCCTCGCAGATACACCTTTCACCAACAGCTCATGTACCAACCAAGGCCCTAGGACATACTCCTTCTTAGACTACAGTTCAATACTATGAAGTATTCAGCAGTACTCCTGGCTTAACGTACTGACACACCTGCCCCCTTATACCAGCTGCTTGTCCTGATCCTCTACCTTATGTTGTATGCCTCTGAGGTGGAAAAGGGAGCAGACTGACAATTTACAAATAAAAAAACCAAACCACATTTTTTGTTGTGATAATTTTTGGACTAATTGATTCACAAATCCAGTTCACAGGGTGACTACAAAAGCAGATGTGCCAGAAGAAGGGATAGCATACTCCAGGGGCAGGAACGCTCAGCCAAGGCTGTGGGGTCACAGCACCTTAATTCCTACCAAACACTTTTGAACATCAAACCACAGCCTAGATTGTGCTAATCTGACTCCCTTTGCGGCCGCACTGTCAGATCTAGTAAATATTTCTGTCTCTACTCCTAGGAAAAAAATTCTAAACCCACAAAAACTATTTCTTTAAGCAAATGAATTTAACAGGTAAGGGCCATCATATGTTCACACAAGATTTTAACTGGCACAGCCAAGAACAAAAACTTCCCCTGGGGAAGATGTGGGAATAACCACTTGGAAGGAAGAATAAGAAAAAGGAGTGGGAAACCCGTATTAAGCCAGAAGACCAGCCTAAGTCATTATTCTTTATTTTCAAGATCTTTCATACTTTAGTATCATTCTCTGCATACTATTCCTCATTTAATATTGACAGGCTAGTACAGCTCCCTTCCAGCTCAGGAGGTCAGCCTCTTTGGTCAACTTGTTAAATTTTTAACACAAGAATTTGTGTATTTTTCCTGTGTCGTCCCATAGTTAGAGCTCCCAACCTCATGATCCTCCTTCAGAACTCTCTTTAAAACTGTCAGTGAATTGCCAATAAAAAAAGTTGACAACAATTATGCTGCTGACATGCTGAGCCCAGCAACTATAGTGCTGACTAATGCTGTCTCATTGTGTCTGTGTCCTCCCCATCTGTAGCTTTCTGTAGTCATTTATATTAGAGTTAAATCTTACGTTACTTCAGGCAAACCCAACTTTTTATTCTGCTTCTATAACACTGAATATAATCGGGTTCTGATCCATGAGCCAGTCTCCTAGATAAACATATAATAATAGTAATTCAAATAAATAGGTGATGTTTATGTGATAATAATGATGATGATGATAACGATTATAGGAATTCATGCTGATGAAGAAAACTAACCACTTATTTCTCTAGCTACCAATATTTCTTCACTCCCACTCTACCCCTTCACCAGCATGCTGGAAATAGTATAGGAACAATTGTCGCAGTGTAATTTCACAGGCATCAAAAATGCAGGAGTAATTACAAAGATTGGCAGGAACAGGAAGTAATCTATCACACAGTTTTCAAATAAATTAGCAAGTAGTTGGTTTTTCAAGAGTGCTGGGTGCTAAATACTTTCAATAACTTGTCACTTTATTTAGGAATCTGATGGGAATGAGATTTTCTGAAAACCTGTCTTATCACCAAAGGCAAAATTTGTCTTCACATAACTGATTTAGAATTTATTGCAAGGAGGAATTTCAGTTACTTGTATCAATGTGTATACACTTTTGGAGAAATGACCTTACAATAGCTTTATGTGGGCAATTCTGTGTCATAAAGTCATTGCTAATACTTACAATTCCATGCTTCTGTAGCAGGTCAATATCCTGAAAAAAGGATTCCTAAAAAAAAAAACAGCAGAAAGAAATAGATTTTGCTTTTTCTTGTAATTACATCTATCTCATTATGTGTCTGTTTCAAATTTGTAAACATTTAGATGATTTTCCCTAATAACACGTAACTTGTTGGACTACCCAAATAAGCAAAGCCATAGTGAGCCAAGAAGGCCTACACATTTCCTATCACCTTCTTCATAAAGTGTATCTTTGCAGGCCAGCAATCCTCTGCTGTGCTAATAAAATTTGCATTATGATCATCATCATCTTGATTTTTTCTGCCACAGTTCCTCAGCTTTTTCAGGCTGATGACCATTCCTTGGAAGCATAAAATTACCTGATAGTCCCCTTGCATTTAATATAGAAGTGTAAAATATAAAGAAACAATGATAATCCCATTAAAAACTGTGCATAGCTTTTGAAAGGTTAATGACGAGCACTTGAAGAGCAAGGCTGTACAGGGACTAGGAGAGTGAGATCTTCTTGGTATTAGACTGGAACAAAATTTTAAATGCATTGGACTCCCTGATGGTCTTTGGGGACCTCCTGTCTCTCCGTGGATTTCATAACACTATCAAAATACCTTCAAACAAAATTTGCTGCACATATTTTTCAATAAACCATAAATTTACCTCATCATCCTGGTATCCTGGTTCTTCTTGGACTACTTGATCCTCCATGGCTTTCATTGTGAAAGAACAGGCAATAAAGTATTGATCACTACTGGGAAATGCAAACAAAGATAGTATTGGGGTGGCAATAAATGAGTAAATGACTGTAAAAGGACTTTTAAGAAGTCCTTGAACTACAGAACCTTCTCAGAATGCCATCACATATGGATTTAAACTCGGATTCTCCTTCCAACTCTTCGTTATCTGACCTACCAGACCAAAAGGAGAAAATCTGCTGCATTACTCTCAGATGAACCAGTTTGGCTAGAAAGGGTTTAACAGGTATTAGGAAAAGAGATCTCATTCCCTTGTGAGAATCTTGGGTCAGAGTGTGAGTTTGGAGGTGGGAACATTTTCAATGATTTCTCATTAGTGGAATTTATTCTGGTAAGAAAGTTAAAGGCAGTGTATTTTTACAACAAAAGTCAGCAGAGTTGCAGACAGAATGGGTAGTGGAAAGGCTATGCAACATCTCAGCTTCCCCATCTTTATGTGACAGAAAGCCCACAAAACAGTGCTGTTGAGAAGGCTACAACTCCTTAGTCATGTATCTTGAGAGTAGACTATAAAGCTGTATTTGTTTTCAAGTTCTTGCTGGAGTTCAGAATACCTAATAAATGCTGAAGATGTGCAAGTAGTGCCTGTAAGAAGTATGTTTGCATGAAGAGAATAAAAAAAGGGTAATAAAAATCTGAGGCTTTTTTTATGCAAAAATATACACAGAGAACTTATTTCACGGGTTTTCATGGTTAACTTCCCATGTCTGTACTCCACTACAGCTTCACTGCCCTCTTTATCTGTCTTCCTATAAGCAAGGTCTAAAGCCAGAATAGGCACTTACCGATAGTATGGTCAAATAAAAAGCAAAATATTATCTCTTTAAATTTTATGAATGAAAGAAAAATTGATACAAAGTAGTTCCTTAGAAATATGATCTTACAAGCTGCTGTATCAGTTTTGTGATTTTGTAAATGGATAGGTTGCTTCTGTCTCAATTGTGAGCTTGCCTTCACTGTTCTAGCTATGGCTGATCAAAAGCTTTGTAAACTACCTCATCCAGATGTGTATACATGTTTGCTTGCTCATCCTTGTTAATAAAATCCATGAAAGGTAAGACGGGTTTATTATGAAACTACAAGATGGGCGATGTCTAACAAAGGACGGGATAATTTAGACTAAATATCTGCAAATAGTTTTTTTCAGCTTCTAAATGGATACTTAAGGTCTGCCTAATTTGCTTGCAAGAATCTTGTGTATACAGAGGATGGGAGAAGTGAGAAAGAAAATATTATAATTTTAGAATGATCTTATTTGGTTTTGGAGTGAAAATACAATGGAGTAACTTCTGTTAGTATTTAATGGAAATATTCCTATAAAATCAGTTGTTTCTGATAGTGTCAGGATATATTTCATTTCTATTTCAGAACCCTGACAATTATGGAATGAGAAATCATGCCTTCACATCATGCTTTATATCAATCAGAAAAATAATTAGAGTAAATCATTAATTAAAAAATACTTGAAGAGATTTTAAAAACCCCTTAGCTTCAAAAACTGAAGGAAGAAAAACAAGTAATGCAAAAGGCATTACAATCCCCTTCTCCCTTAAAAATATCCTCCTGAAACGCACATAATCCTGCACTCCAAGCACAGCTGAACAGGTCATGGGATCGTTCTCCTACTCCCCATCCTTAGGCAATTGGCATCTCACAGCGGAAAAACGAGGCAGACCCAGACCTGTGCCTTCCTGCAGGCTATGAGGGAAAATGGAGAAATTATACCACACCCTACTAAAAGCTTTAGGGATGAACAAAATCCTCCTGTTTAGTGGAGAGTCCTCTTGTTGCTGCTGCGTTGGCTCACCGAAGACTCGGAGGATTTCAGCCACCGCTGCCTGCAATGAACCAGATAAAAGAGTGTAAGTCTGAGACAACACAGCAAATCCATGAAGAAATGAGGATCTTTGTGCGGAAACACTTTTGTGGCACCTCAGGTGCCCCGAACCCTGCTGTTACCGCCCTGGGAGCTATTCATTAGGATACATGAGCAAGACCTGTGCGCTGCACTCCTTTCAACAGATACAGACTGTCGGTGTGACAGGGACCCGGCCCCAGCACATAGTGTTGGGTTTAATGAGCTGGGTTTGAACTGACAGAAACATCGCAGCTGACTTGACTGGAGCGGAGTTTGGGCCCCTATGCTAGGGGCAGGAGGCAACCTCACCTGCCCCGAGGGGCACCCTGGTGAAATTTCACATCTATGAACTCGGAGAAAAATAAATGATTAATCATATACCAACACACGGATTTATTTGGCTTTTCCCTGCCAGCTGCCTTTTCCGGGGATGTAAATTTCTGTTCCCAAAGGGTGAGGCACAGTAGAATTTCCCTCCCCCGTGGAGCACCAAAATTCCTCGTCAAAATTACAAAAATTATTAAAACATAGCACATCCCCGGGCACCTTCGGGAGCGCGGGGCTGCGAGTGGTTACAGCACCCCAGCGCGTAGGGATCTGAACCCCCTAAACCAACCCAGCTTGCAGTACCTGCCCGCCCGCCTTCCTCCGCCTGAGGGAACAGACCCGGCGCTTTTCCCGCCGCAGCGGGGGCGGGGGGTGGGAGCTGCCCTCCCGCCAAAACGAGGCGGCCGTTAGGTGCCTGCCCGCTCGCGCTGGAGTCCCCGCCGCCGCCAGACCGCCGTGAGGGAGGCGCGCAGGCTCCTGACAGGAATGGGGACTGCCCCTTTCCTTACCTTCCCGCGCTGAAATACAGTTGAGTTACTGTCTTCAATTACTTATCTTCTAAAATTTATCAACTGCTATATTTGCCATCTCTAAGGAATATTTGATTACACTTATTTTATAGCTGGCAAAGACAGACTTAATTAAAAACATGGAGTGGCGTTGGTTTGGAGGGCATTCACTTCAACACAGCTCAGCTTTATTTTATTGGGGTGCTACATGCACGTCTTCCTAAACAAGGCACACGGCATTTTTGGATTGGATGACCAAAACCTGTCAGAGAGCATCTGTTTCCAAAAGCTGGAAGAGAAGTGACTTGCCTGAAGTCACAGGACAAGAAAATGAGGCTGAGTCACACGCATGACTTAATCTGCCATTTTAAAACTATGGAAAAGGTGCTTTTTAGGATATGAACACTTACACAAGTCTGCAGTCTTCTTGGAGACGGTATTTGGAAAGCGATCACCCATTTTAGCTCGCCTCTGGTAGCACAGTCGGTACAGGACTGCATGTAAAGGAGACGTGGGTGTACTCCTGTGAGCAGGAGGAGTTGCTGGCTGCCCCTCGGGGCCGCTGCCCTGGTGGGTGGGAGGTTTCAAATGGCAGAAGGGATAGGAGCAGCATCTCAGCCTGTTCCAGAGTGCTTGTTGAAAACTTCCCCATGCTCCACCGGTGGGAGGTTAAGAGTGCACACGGCTGTCAGTGCTAGCCAAGTCAGAAAACCGACCAACAAAACCCACAGCCCCTAACCACCTAACCATCATCAGTACACTGCAGGATTGCTCACAGCGTCCCCATTCGAGACATTAAGCAATTTATGCAAGTACCTAAAGTCTTAACTCTGGGTGCCCAAGGCTTTGTCTATACAGAGGAACTGGCTGGCACTGCTTTTGAAAACTATATTATTCCGCAAGAGCGATTCCAGAAGAGCACTTAGGCAGACAGTCCTTTAAAGACGAATTCCTTCACAAAGTATGCTTTTATTCCAGAACAGAATGCACATGCAGAGAGTGATCGATCCTTCTGGTGCTGCTGAACAGCTCTGCAGCAGCTAACGCCTCTGTAAACAACCTTCCCTCCATCATCCTTCTAGTTCGTAAAATTGTTCTCAGAGGTCTCAATGAATACACAGAATCTGAAGATCATTTCCCACCCCAAAGTGCTACTTTGGGCAATAAATTACATTCTACATCTTCAAAATGTTGTGTGATCATTAACTGCTCATTCAGCTTCCAGCTGGCTTTGTGCAATAACCCCACATACCCCATCACATTACACACCAGCCACGTGAGTCGAGGCACCCTAGAGTCCGCTCCTTCCCTCTTACAGGCTCTGCTGCTGACCAGTGCACCTCCAGCTGCAGGTCAGGCACTGGCAGTAAGACACACCACTGTAATGTGCGTTTCTTCTCACTTGAGATCTTACACCAATTCGGACAAGAGCCAAGTCAAACCACTGCCATAAAAATACTAAGTATCCAGCTGATTTTTTCATCCTCACAAACCATTTTAATCCGTGGTTGCAGCAGGGAAGTCACATGGGGTTTTTTTGGTTGGTTGGTTTTGATTCAGGTTTATGTGGATCAAATGGACTAGAGTCAAACATAAAAGCCAATGCCTTCTCTGAACTTTCAAGTTGGCAGTTTGCCTGTTCTAAACCAGGACAGAATAATCTGATAATTTGGCCTTCCAGAATATAACCCATGAAGATTCAGCCTGGGATATGAGTGTACATTTATGTCAAATGTTTTGGAAGAACTGTGCCTTCTGATTTCCATAGGAATGCATTTCACTTACAGTTGGTCCCAGACTAAAACTGTGACACACCTGAAATCTTCCCAGAATTGCAGAATGCTTCTGGGCAAAGATGCAGCAATTTCTTCATATTCTTCAGCTCTCCCTTCTCCAGCAGCAATTGTTTGGGGTTTTTCCCTGTAAAGTTGAAAATACATGTTGGGGGGAGAGAGGAAGAGAGAGAAAGAATACTGAATATTTCAAAGACAATCCAAGTATTAACGAGGTAAAAACTTTCCTCTGTCTCCTAGAGCAAAGGAATAAACAGAGTGAGAGTTCAGCACCACTGTGGAAGTTAATGTAGCTATTACATCCCCAAATCCACAAATCATGATAGCTTTGCATTGTCGTCTCACTGTAGCTACTCACAGCAGAATTAATGATCACTGCTTCCAAAAGAAAATCTGACAAAAACCTTTCTGCAAGGAAGTGCCAGGCAAACAGATTCCACCTCAGTCAGTCTCAGAGAAAAGCCATGCTGCTTTAATGTGCCCCATGGAATTTATACTAACTGCAGACATCACAGCTCGCTCCTCTTTTCTCCGCACCTGAAAGCTCTTCTGAAAACCACTGTTAGCTAATGGGTTATACCTCTAGCAAAAGAAAAGAGTAGCAGAACCGAATTCAGGTTATTAGAACACAGTAGGACAGATCCACACAATTTGTTTGTACTTAAGGAATTCTTGCTTATCTTTCTGCCCCTTCTAGTCCAAATCCCTCATTTATCTGCAGTGTCTCTGGTACACTTCTCTGAATGCCGTGTCCATCTTGTGAATATGCCTGAAACTCTGTCTGCATATGTTGGGGTAGACTCTAAGTTTTACATAAAGGAAACAACCTTGCCTATGTTTTCCTTCTCTTTGGTCAGAACTAAGATGAACTGCAAAAGCTGTACGCATACAATGGGTCTCAGGATAGGCCTGGCAAAATACCAGACCAGCCAAGCGTCTTCGTTCAGACTGGAGTAACAAGAGGGCTCCATTGTTAAAATGGAATTACTGGAAGAAATAGAGATGGTACTGTGAGACTTGAGTGATGTCTCGGCCCCAGTCTTGAGATCCTTAGGCAAAGCCTTGACAAAATACTCAATATTACACTGTTGGGAGTGATCCTGCATTAAAAAGACACAGATTTTGCAACCTCTCATTTACCTTGAGTTAGTCATTAAGGATATGGTATAGGATTAGAGAGCTCCCTTCTGCGTATCAAGATGTCCTGTCCAGACCACGGTTCAGCATTGCAGCTCTGGAGGAAATGATGAATTAGAGGGCTGTGCCCATTGATACTAAAGAGGTGCCTGGTCAAGTCAGGACCACAACAGGTTGGATGTTACTGGAGAAGAAAAGATGCCAAAGATAACTTATTAATATCAAAACACAGACTAGAGAATTCAGGCATGGGTATTTTTCTAAATGAAAAAGAAATAATCTGTAAGTATGTCAACTATGCAAATACCGTAAGTGATAGCAGTCCAAGCACCATAAGCTTCATTTTTTTTGTGATCATTTTAATAGGTGATTGTGAAATAAGTAATTCTTTATATATAATAAAAAAAATATAGAGGCTTCCTGGAGACACGCATCAGTATATCACATGCAGAGTCTATCAAAAAGACAAAGGAAGTAAGAAAAGCATTTCCTTTTGAGAATGCACAAGGAGTTTTTTACTTAACGTAAGAAAAGCAAACTAGTAATAGAGAACAACAGGACTGAAAGGGACATCAAGAGATTATATAGCTCAAAGCAGAATCAGCTAAACTTGGCAGATGTTTTGTTTGCCTGGGGAGGCTGTGGATTTTCTTTTATCAGAGTTTTTTTTTGAGAAAGAACCAGAGAATTTCAGGCCTTGACTATCCTTGCCATTACTTGTTCTCTACCATTCACTATGTAATACAATTTTGTTTGTAAACATATGCAATATACTTTGAGCTAACTTATAGTTTTAAAAGGTCGGATAACTGGGACTCTAATTCTTGCATTCTTGTGTTTTCTACCCCAAAAGAGAAAAAATGCCAGCATATCCAGTTCTAAAAAAATTGCTCAAACCCGATGGATTATCTGGTAGTGTGTACAGCTTTGCTCTTACCTGCTGACAGCTTTTGGGGCTAAAAAATTGTAACCATGTAGCCCTATAATACCCTATTGCCATTCTCAGTAATTTGCCATAACCTTGCACTGAATTTGCAAGGCCTCAGGACTGAGGCTTGTCAGGCTTGCTTTGTTTGAACTTCTCTCAACCCTTCTGTACCTTTGTTTTACCTGGTTAGCTGTGACAGCAGTTTCCATAATTGACCAGGTCTATGGCTCATTTGTTTTACTTCTGTTTATCCGTGTGTGGTACAGCCATCACTTCATATGAATAGCAGTAACAAACAGTTATTCTACGTAGAATGAGACATTTACGACTAGCACAAGGATGCAGTGTAGAGAAATACAGGCCTGGTGCACTAGCAGAGGCCTTGAGAAGTGGGGACACAAGATGTGCAGAGGAGTACAGGCATGCGAAGATGACAGGCAAGGCACAGGCTTGGCACTGGAGACCTGATGGCTATAAACAACTCACCAGTTATCAGTCAAAGAAATGCTGACCTGGAGCTGGATGAAACCAGTTTTAGGGGTAACAAAGAGAACAAAAAAATAGTAACTAACATGTTACATGTATACTTTGGGAGATACAGGTCTTTTTTAAACGGGGAGAGCTTTCTAAATGGCTTTTGCGAATTCCAAAATAACTGCTCTTGACTAACTCCACATACATAGATTTTTGTTCTGGAATAAGTGTACCTTGTTCTACTTTAGCTTAATCAACTTCATGATAAACAGGAATAACAGACTAATTATGAAATAAGGCTGGCCACATATGTAGCTAAGTGGGAGTAGTAATTGCAGTTACATATATCTTTGTTCATTTGAATTGACCTCCAAGGTCAGATAAAAGTAGGATGAAGAAAGCAATAGTAAAATTTATTTGCTATGAAGCTGTTATCAGTCTTTAAAGTCGGTGACAATGCCACTGACAAGCTTGCATTTGAATTAAAGCTCAGTCACAGGCCCGGTTAAAGTCCATGGGTGAATTATCTTCATTTCACTAGGTAAACCAGAAGAATTAACAAAATATTCCTCTGCTCGCAGATGAAATGGGAGGCCATCACCCAAGGGAATGAAGTACATAATACAGCCAGTCGGGCACTAGGGCTCGGCGGGAGCAGACTGCAGATCATGGCCAGGCTCGCACGCTCCCCCTAACTAACGTCTCCTGTTGCAGCTCTCAGAGTTAGCCAGAGCTTTGGCTTGAGCCCGCGGGGCATTATGCTCTCCCTTATCTAAATGGCTTTGCATGTCTCCTATTTGTATTCACCCCGGTGCTCATCTGAACAGTAAAAAAGGAAAGATGGGATCAGGCAGCTGGGGGGTGGGGAAGAGAGACAGGGAAAGACTGCCTCAGCAAGGTGTTGGATCAGTTTTGCCATTTGGTGAAGACTCGCCGTTGCTGTAGACAGAGGGACTTCTCTGGGACCGAATGCGAATATAGGAGGTAGAATTTGCCTGGCGGCAGCTGTAGACATTGGTGCATGAAACAGGAAAAGAGAGAGAAGCAACAGGGATTACTGCTTTAGGAGGAAGATGAGGCAGAAAACTTGATTTAACCGCCATAACTCATCAGGCAGGGAGTTAAAACAAGAAAACTGCTCACGGATGCATCTGCCATGCTGCAGAACACAGGACTGTGTGTGTATTCTTCACAGCAAAGAAATTCTGACTCCTAACACAAACGAGCTGGAAGTACTGCAAATATTGTCTTAACTGTTATGGCCCAAAGAGTCAATGCTTCTCTGACTTATTCACACACCAGCATTGAAAATTAATCTGAAAAAGACACAAAGCAAAGCAGCTTTATCCACAGAACATAGGAGAGCAGAGTTTTCAGTGTTACAGCTAAAAAGAGCATAATTCATGGATTTTTTTCCCCCCTCTAATACATTCCAGCTCACAGAAGCTGAGTGCTTCTGTTGTCAAGTAGGTTGAATAATGACTTTGAGTACACTGCTCTGTTTTGTACTCAGGACAGCATTTTCATTGGCATGCTTCAGAGAGAAGAATGTATTTAAAGTGCAGCTAATAGAAAAATTTTAATTTCCAGGTCACAGCGGAATTCACTGGTCACATCAAAGAAAGAATGGCATTTTACAAGAAAAACATTTTTAAATTCACACTTGGAAGAGGTTCAGCACTGGTATTCGAGACATTTCTTCATTTAGAAAAAAACCCAAACTTTGAAGAGCCTCTACTTGAAAAACTAATAATTTTCACAGTGTTTCCACATACCTGATGAGCTTTCTAGCTCAGCCTCTCGGTTGGTAGCAGCTTTTCTTTTAAACCAGCCATGCTGCAGAACTGAACATGCTCTTCTTTTGGCCAGTTTTCTACTCTTGGCTTTGCCTGCTGCTTCTGCAAGTGAGTTTGTATGTAAACCACAGAAAAAACCCCAATCTTGCTCCATTTGTATTCCATATGTTTGCCAGGCTAGTGGCCAGAAGAGATCATAAGCAGTTTGTTTTTCAAACCCTAAAACTTGGATAGGCATCGACTGCATCATCACACAGTTATTTTTAGCTTAGAATAATATTTAGAGCTCTCAGGAGTTGTAATTAGCTTTAAAATACTGTGTTTCCTTGATTTTGCTACACACAGAGGCTTAATTTTCAATAACGGTCCAGCTAATAATTTTCTTCAATCTTCCGCCTTTAAACTTCAGAGATTCATTAGCCTGATTATTCTTGTTTTATCCCTTGTTCCCCTTTCCTTGGATTATCGTGGTTTCTTTACCAGCCTTACTGGAAGTGTGTCTACTTGTTAAACATTTCCTCTATCCAAATCTGAAGAAAGCTTTTAATCTCTCTTCCTCATGTTTTTGCTGAATTGGTGATAAATGACATATAGGTGTCTCTGAAACTCAGTGCAGGTACACAACTCCCACAACTCCCACTTGGTTCAATATACCCAAGTACTTCCTACTGCAGTCTTTCTTCCTGTTTTGTCTGTCCCCACTGTCATTTTCCCACTGGATTATTAAGGCAGCACTTCCTGCTTTAATGGCCAGGCAATCCAAGACTGAGGAATAGGTCAGAGTTTCTGAAACCAAATTTCACACATGACCTCTGTTCTTAGGGCAACGAGCATGAGACAAGTAGGAAATCACATGACACTCAAGTCTTTGATTTCAAAATAGTATTCAGTATTGAACTGCAGCCATGAGGTGTTCCTGACTGACCAGCCACTGTTCCCCACCGTTGGCTATCACAGTGCTAATGCAGCAAAAGCAAATTGGAGATAAGGAGCTGATGAGAATAACAACCATCTTTTCATCCCAGGCATTTGTAAGGAATGACTGAGTGGCCTTGAAGGAACTCTCTCTAAAGTAAAAGCATCTGCGAATCAGCTCAGGAGTCTGAACTATCGGGGTGGGGGACTGTTCTGGGTGTTGCTTCAGGAAGAATTCAAGTATATTTGATAGGAAGGAAAAAAAAAAGGCAGGGAAGGAAATTCCAGACACGACTAGAGTAAGTATGCAGCATATAGTTTGTCAGCAACACTATATTACAGTTCCTAAAGAGCAACTGTTAAAGGAAGCCTGTTGAGAAGCACACAATGCTACAGACTTCAGAACTGTCAGCATCATGAGACTAAAAATATATACAAAGCACTAAGGTTTGGAAGCGGTACTTGTCAATAATTCAACACAACGGAAGTTGTTTCAACTCTTTTAGAGGACCTGCTTCCGGAGAAAGGAGTAAAGTCCTCTCACCCATTCTTCTCAGGAAGGCTAAAGGTTTTAACAGGGGAAGGGACCTTACTGGCTTAGGGACAGAATCTGTGGAGAAAAACTGACAAAAAAAGCAAAACTAAGAAGGCAAAGCAATCCCACTTCCACACTCCCTTTACAGGAGCAACTGCCCTTCAGAATCTTTTCTGTATTGCAGGGCATATGTGGATGCCAACAAGATCAGCTGTGTCAGCAGGAGAGAGAAAAATTCGCTCAATCTATCACATCATCTTCCATCCCTCTCCAAACACTGCATCACCTCTTCAGGATGAGGTACTTATTTTCAGCCTTCTAGTTTTAAGCATATGTTGAGACTGCTTCCAAACACTTTCCTTCTTATCCTTTTCAAGCTTTGCATCTTGGGTCTGGAGGTCTGAAATATTAAATATTAGCAGTCCAGATTCTCCTCGCCTAGCACATGTCAGTGAATCCAATACCTAAGGAAGTATTTGCACTAATTAGGCATACACAAGAGGATACACACACAAGCAGCTTTGATGGGTTCCAGCTGTCTAGGATTGACAAACATATACACATATATGTACACACATTCTCCTGCTTCTCGTATGGGGAGCACATATTATAGCATAGCAAAGGCCTTCAGAACAACAAGCCTGCAAAGTCTTAGTAAAATAAATAATATTTTACCTTTTCTTCCCCATTCTATACCTGGAAAAGTCACCGTTTTATGTTTTACCTGTTTGGACTTGGAAGACTTTGCTTGTTTGATGAGGTTGGTACTTGCCAGAAGCTTGTCCATGTCTCAGTTCCTTCAAGAAGAATGAAAGGCAGAAAAACTTCGAGTAATTTACCATGCTGGTAGGATTAATGCCTTAATTCTCACGTATTCTCTTTAAAAAGTCTAGTCCATCCACAAGTGAAACATAGCTGTTCCTAGGGCAAAATACAGCAGCCGCTAGTGCTAGCAGCACCACATTGCAGTCTTGGGAAATGGAACAAAAACATCCTCTCCTGCTGAAACGGCAGGAGAAATTTCAGGGTCATAGAAGGCCACTACAGGCTTGCAAAATAGCTACGACACCAGGGTAATGTCCTTATCTAGTAAAAAGTAACTGATGGAACTATTCCATAAAACACTCAGCCAAGTCAGCTGTCTCTAACAGAAGCAAGTTTGCAAGATTTCTTCCCTCAAGATTTATTGACTCCATAAATTGCTTTAACGAAATTAATAAAGCACAACACACTCGTGTGTTTCAATGTGCAGATCTGGGTAAAAAATGGCACTAACATCACATGGTTACTGTATTTCTCTAAGCCAGTTTTATAAGCAAATTGATCTCTCCCAAATATCCACTCCCTGCATAATTACTCAGCGAAATATGTTTCCCCCTTGCCACCCCACAGTGACAAAGCAGCACTGGTAAGGGGGCTTTTTCTAACACTCTGTAATGGCAAGACCCTGGCTGTGGTGAGAGAAAATGGTATGCTGGCAGCATTGCAGTTTCACTTTGATGATACGTAAATATAAGCAAAGGCAGAGATTCCAAGGAATGAAAGTGATCTGGAGCCTGGCAGGATTGCTCTAGCCATGTATACTGAAAGAAAAAATACACCAAACTCGATTTAGCTTGGTCAAGAGAAACAGAAGTTGTTGCTTCTGCTTGCTGACAGACATGTGACAGCACAAACTTTCATTACAAAAATACATAGAAATCAGCAAGATGCAAGCTGAGTAAATTGTGTGTTATGCCGAGAGAAGTCCTCTACAATATGAGTAAATATAAAATAAAATGCTTGGCATACCTAATTTCAGATTTTAAGGAGAATAACTTGCTCTCCCTGCCAGCTTGTTTTCCAGGGCTCTAGATTTTAACAGAATGGGCAGACCTTATGACTGATCACCTATTTCTTTTCCTCCTCTTCAACGTACAATACAGGAAAAAAATCACAAAGTGTATAACAATACACACGTTGTTCTTAACTTCAATTTAAGAACAACATAATTCAATTTATTTCCAGAGCATTTGTAGAGAAATAAATGACCGACTCCATCAGTACGGACTTTGAATATTCTCACTGGCTTCTGTACCAGGTCCAGCGTTCCCAGCCTCCTATTCAATGCAGCCTCTGTGTACATTTACCACTACCATTCCTTCCACCGGTCATACTTTTTTCCACGCTACTTTGCCCAAATATCCTTCTCTTGCTTTTTTCCTTCTGCCTTACTTCCTTTGCTCTCCGTGCTGAGAACTTTTCCCTTCTTTGTGTGACAAATAACCATCTTTTCCTTTCTCCTAAACCACTAACAAAAGATATGTCTAAAAACCCAATGAATTTCTATTAGGCATTTCAAAGTAATCTGCTACTCTGTATCCAAGTACAGTGGTGATGCTCTTGCATTAGTCCATCATCCAGGTCATTCAGGTCCCAAGATTTCAAAACAGGAATTAAATCAGAGGCTCATAATTAAACAGCAAAAGCTTAAGTGCCAGGCACCTGCAGTTCCCATTGACTGCAAAATAAATGCTTATTATGGAGCATTTTGGAAAGTGTCACTACTTGTCGAGGTGACTAAATATCAGATTAGGACATTTGTTTTGGAAACTGCAATCCCCATTTTTTGACGGATTTGTTTATCTGTATTTGCAGCCTGTTGAACACTGGCTCACCTATCTCAACTTCGATTACAAGTTTTCCCGTGTTCTACACAAGGCTTGACATACTGGCACGAACCCTGACAACAAGTTATCACCACCAGTTGTTTTATCTTGGAACTGAAGTAGCACATTACTTCAGCAGTAAATGAAGGAATGAATGGTGAGAACAGCCTGTCTGCTGACCCATGAAAACAATTTAGCTTTCTTTTGGACTGACAAGATTTAAATCTCCAGAGACTCAGATTTTCATCTGCTTTTATTTCAAAATGTCTCAAATTACATAGATGTGTGAGCTGGGAACTAGTTTCTAAATATGATACCCCTTCCTTCCTAGTAATGTTAAAAATACAAGATTCTTCACAATGTTTAAGCACTTGGTGCCTAAGTCAAAGTTAAGTATCATTTTCCCTGTGCCACATTCTTCGCTTACTTCTTTTCTAAAGGAAATGTCTGCTGTATCTTGGCTGGAGAGTACAATATAGACAACGGGTGTTGCCTGTGGAATGATGACCTGCAATGAGCGAGAATCCCTGAACAACAAGGGAAGTGTAATGCTTGTGGGACATGTGATTGAAATTAGTAAGATCAAACTTAGAAAATGAGAAGACTGCTGATGACTTCAAGGAATTCTTTCTGAACAGTTAAGGAAAAACTCCTTTTTCATGTCATCTGACAAACTGATAAAAAAAAAAACCCCAAACCAACGAACTTGTCAGTAATAGGAACAAGATGAAGAGGTCAGCAACAGATACTTTTAATGAAAGCCTTAGCTGCTGTGACACATCCACTTGCTGGCTGCACATCTTTGTGAACATATTTTTATCTTACATTCTTGTACAGAGTGCTTACCAGTCTTCTCTGGACTGCTTGTCATCTTGAAGGAATCCAGGGAAGGGAGGCAGAATGAAAAACACAGTTCACAAGTTTTGAACCCAAGACTTAGAACCAAGCTTATGCAGCGAGAGCACCCTCCATAAGGCTCATTTTGCTTGGGCATTCAATGCAAATTCAAAATTTGTGTTTTCAGGGTTCTCTTTCCCTTGTGAACCAATGAAGATCCTGCTTTACTGCTGTTGAACACACTGACACCATCCAGCTATTTATATGACAACTGTTGAGCTCTCAAGACCACCTTCTACCTGGTCCTAGTAGGTCTCATATTTCCATCCCTTGCTAACCCAGCGAACAAGGCAAAATTAAGACAGGAAAACAAAACAATTGGATCCCCCATTTACTGCACTACAGTACCTGGCCTTCACAGGTCTCATAGGAATGGATTCTAAATTTCCTGAGTGTCCCTGAATAGCTTTTACCCCAGGCTAGTTCAGGCCGTCGGTGAGCAGTCATCTGCATTCCTCAAAAGCCTGAAAAGCTCCCTTATCTGCATGTGAGCTTGCAGCAGGTACCCAGGACTGGAAAGGACTTTTTGGGCCACACAGTCCATTCTCATGCTACTGCAGACACCACATCATCTAAAGCCCACGTTATTTCCAATTTTTGCCTTTGATAAAAGGCCATCCACAGGCATACCTTTCTAACACAAAGATTATCAGTATAGAGTAAGACCTATAGATCAAGGCATCCTGGGGAGAAAAATGACCACCCGGTTTGGATACAAACTCTTATTTAGATTAGCAGGGACTAGGGAGAACTGCTTACATCAGTGTTCTTACTATTCTGCTCTCCCTTCGGTGACAGAGATTGTTCATCTTGAATTTCTCTGGTTCCAACTGGGAATAGTCCCAGTTAGTGTAGCTTCTTGGGGTTGGTAGTGTGCCTAAGCGGAGAGAAAGAAGGAACGGTGAAAGAACACGGAAGAGAAAAGAATACTTAGCACCTTTCTCCCATCTTCGTAGTGTGCTATACACACTAAGCTTCACATTTTCTCATGATGCAGTATCACTTGTTTGTACGGACATATTAATCTAAGGCCCTGTTTGCTCTCCCTTATAAACAACACAGCAACTCAGCCCAAAGGCCTAACATCTTGTCTCTAGCAGCTGCCAGTTGTGGAGAGTTACAACAGAGCATAAGAAACTGACCCATACCGAGAGATCCTTTCCCTGGTACAGCCTCCCTGCATCCGCTAGTCGGGAATCTACAGACTAGAGGTTTAATATTTCATCATTTCCTGGAAAGGACATCTTAAGTGACCCACAGAAACAGATGGCTGTGGAAGTAAGAGACCAAGAGAAGAATGAAAAGACAGACATGGAAGCAAGCAAGGAGTAGCCAGGTAATAGGAACAGAATGAAATGGAGCTTAACAGACGCTTTCACTGCTGTGTGGACTGCATGTGTCCTCTGAACCTTCGGTCTCCCGGTCACCAAGGACAGCCTTGTGGCAAACTCCATCAGGAAGCGATGGACTCTACCCAGAGCATGTGAGTGGCAGAACTACCTGTGTATTTGCTTAAACTCTTTAAGGTGAACAGTGTGGCCAAAATGGTGAACAATGGAAAACCTCTTCAGAGGCCTGGGAACTTTGTATACAACATCATGGCTTCATATACGCTTTTTCCGCTTCTTAGAGCAGAGGATACGTTTTACACATTAGTACGCATAAGAAAGGCCCGAGTAAACAAATGTAAATGTGTGGAATGTATATGTGTGAATTCAGGGAAGGAGGGCAGAAACTGAGTTTGAAAGACAACGGGTAACTCAATTTGCAGCCTACAGCTTGCACAAGCCGCGTTTCCAATGAGAGAGCAAAGCCACTCTCACCTATCATCCATTCTGAAACTGCATTGCAAAGCTGTGTCTCAGACTCATCACTACCGAAACATGATCTTGGGAAAGCGGAACAGGAGCAGATATACAAGGCTTGACTCAGCAGTGAAGAGCAAAAACTGGGGCTTAAGGAAAAAAAAATGACAACTGTATATACTTTTTAGTTAAGATATCACAGACACACTGTTCTTTTGAATAACAAAGTCTACATTTCAGCCAAAGGAATGACGGCAGCTCTGAAGAGCCAGTAATTAAGGAAAGAAGTGCACGATTTGGCGAAACAAAGGATGAAAACATTCCTCCTTCCCCCTTTCTTTAAAGGTCATGTTAGCAAAAGAGAACAATCAGACAGACTGTTATTCCAGATATTTAGAACTTTTAGGAGACAATAAAAGCTTGCTGTGAAAAGTGAAAGAAAATTAAGAACCCGGGAATGAGTAAATAAGAGAGAAGGCAGAGGTGAATTAGGTGAAGGCACGTTCCTTGGGTGAAAGCTAGAGGGCAGACGTGAGTGACTAGAAAGCAAAACCATGCGTTGCCTCATTTTATCGTTTTACTTACGTTATTAAGAGCTTTCCTGTCCAGAAGACAAAGCATGAACTTTCCTGGCTATCACTTGGTGATTCAATGCAGGGATACCACCCATGACACCCCAGTATCCTCAAAAGTTACAGTACAACTGATGGTTGGATATTAGGATTCCTGCAAGAATCAATTAATAGATGCCTGCACAGCACTCTGAAAATCTCTATTTATAGGATAAGTATTAGTTTCAGATTACTCCTGTGGGGACAGGTTTCTCCATCTCATTTCACTGTCCTTGTGTTTTCTTTGCCTCGCTATAAGCACTTTAATGAGGGCCTCCTGGTGGTGGAATCTGCGACAGTCAAGCAGGAGGAAAGCAGAATTCTTTGCAAAGTGGTGAAACAGCTGTTCTTCTATCTCTTGAATTGGCTATAATGAAAAGAAGAAACAAAGAGAGAAGAAGAGGCGTTTGCTTTGCCAATAAAATATCAGTGAGATATTTAATATCTAGGATAGTAAAAGAAGGGACATCATTAACTGCAGAGCACTGAGGCAACAGACATTATCTCACTGCTGAAGAAATTAATTGGGCATGGAATTAATTTCAATATGCCAAAAAAAGGTTTTTTTATAGGTTTTAAACTCAGTCTCATTTAGCCCAACAGTCAATGTAGCAAGTTTCAAGCAGCAGTAATTACAATAAATATTCCCTTTGACATCAGAGTAAGCCTAGAGTAAGCCTACTGATTTCACCAGTCAGTGGGGTTTCCCTGTAATTATTGATATAACAGAGAACAATAATGATCCCGCAATGTGTACGAAAAAAGGCAAGAGAAACACTATGGAGTTAAAAGCGGCTCTGAGACCATCCAAGTTATAGATTCTGTATCGCTTGTGAACCGAAGAAGCTGAAGAAGATGCTCCAAATTAGGCTACCAAGAACAGCTTGGGTCTATTCCAAAATTTCCACATTGTCATGTGCTACAGCCCTATCTTTGTCCTGTCACTCTCTCACCTTCCACCAGTGTTCCCAAAGATGTCTTCATAAAAAGATACGCAGTTTCCTTACATGATGACTGCGATACGCAGGTTCTTCACTGTTTAATGAGCTTTTGCAGGTCCTAACTGATATCTCTAGTTATTGCACTGGGAAAGAGAGCGTGCGCTAGGTGGTCGCTTCCCCACAAAGTGGCAGGCACAGAAGGATGCACAGCACTACACCATAATGCTTTTAACATCGCTTTTAAATCATATGTCAGACTACCCGCTGGCAGGAGAACAATGCAACATATGGAGAGGCAATCCTAGAAACAGCAATGGTTGACTCTTGTCTCAGTATCTACCTGATGTAAGTGGAGAAATAACCACCAAAAGCTACTGCCAGAAGAGCCTGGGAGGTTGGTGCAGTGAGGAAATTCCACAGCATTTTTTGAGGAAATGGAGTCTGGGAAGAAATGAAATTTAGTAAAACCATGCAAAGGAAGAAAGATTCCTGAAGCAAATCACACCGAAAATCAGACACCAACCTCTTTCTCTTGCTCTCAAAATTCTGGAGAAGCTTTCTGAACTCTCATTCACAAGCCCTACGAACTGTGAAACTACTCACATACATATTAGCATCTGTGCACACAGCAGTCAGGCACACAGAAGTACGCGTTCACCTCACATGCCAAGGTGGAAGGGATGGGCTGCCTGGCTTTTTCCGAGTCTCTGCCTCGGAGAAAGAGCCTGTCAGAGATTCTCTCTCTCTCAGAGAATCACTGTGAGACCCTGGATAGTTTAGTTTTACAATAATGTATTACTACAACACTCATCCTGCTTAGTGCAAGGAGAACTCAAGCACACAACTGTGCTGAAACATACAGGTTTCTTCTAGGAAGGTGAACGCTACTACCCCCGTCTTACTGGCAGGGCACGTCCTGACCAGAGCTTCTTAACATCTGTTTTTTTCCCCCCTCAATAACAAACCCCTGAAGTATTTATAAAGGAAACATATGTGCCTTTGTCTTTGAGCATCTCAGGGAGATGCTTCTCTCACCTGCAGCTCTTCAGGTCTGAGTATTTGTTTGGAAACTCAAAATTTTTCAGTGCGTTTAACAACAAAAAAAAAAGAAAGCGAGTGTTAAGAGCTCAGTTCCTCATTATTCTGTATGGTCTTTGACTGTTATAAGCACCTGGGTTAGCTACAGGTTTTTTTCAGTTCAAAATTGTAATTCTACATTCTCGCAGTTTTTCTTCCAAGGTTCTTGCCCTCATTTCACTTCTGGCCTTTCTTCTTTTCATCCTTCTTATCTAATATATGCGGACACACACATATGGATGTTAAATGCTGATAGGAGCCACAACTACTTCACAAAGCCCTTGTTCATAACTGCAAGTTTTTGCTCTACTTTTAAGGGTGTTGCCCCCCTCACTCCCCCAGTAATCCCTTCTCTTATTAAAAAAATCACTAATTTCCAGTGCACAGACTCTAGTACACGGGGTCAGAAGGCCACTGTTTTTATAGCATGCGTCCTGGAAGAATCAGATATTGCTTAACTGGACTACCAGAAGATACTGCAGCACCAGAGGTTTTTCATGTCTATAGTCACCGGGTTGGTACTGTGGTATCTTTCCAATTATCGTTCCAAGTGAGCCATTTTCTGGTTCACTTCAGGCAGAGTGCCAATTAAGCACTCTTGAATGAAAGACTGTTAAAGAACTTTTTTGTGGAGTATTAATACACGTACAAACCAAATTAAAAGGTTGGCAATTCTCTTATTTTCTCCTCTCTTTCCTGGCACTTCTATTTATCTCCCCCCCCCCCTTTTTTTTTTTCCTCCTTTTCTTTATTGTTCCCCTTTAACTAAAGTCAGCATCCTAATATCTCATTAATCTAAAATTTTCAGGAAGGCCTCGCAATGTCCTCAACAGAAGCTTTTCTAACAATGAAGCAAGTAATTTCAGATCACTAAGCTCTAACAGGTTGGAGAATTATTTTAAATTTTAGAAAAGGAGTGGTATTTTGCCTCTGCAATATAAAAAATATTGGTGGTATGTGCTACATACCCCTGCCGTTCATTCAAAATATTATCCAAACCAACTACCAAAGCCACCTCCCATGGAATACAAGCCAGCAAGTTACACAATGAAACTAAATTTATCCCATCAAGTGCTGAGAAGGGAGGAGGTTGTAACACGCACAGAAAATCAGGACACTGGGACTGCTTCAGAGGGCAGCTTATTAAAGAACTGCCTGCTCTTCTCTCTCTAACTTCTAACCCATCATTCCCTGAACTCGGGGAGTCCAGGGCCTCAGACCTTCTCCACTTCTTCTCCCACGTTTCCAAATAAGGAGGGATTCTCTGCCTAATGGCGTTTCATTGTTCATCTGCAAAAGCAATTTAAAAAAAGCCTTCCAACCATTTCAAGCGTTTTAGGGAACACGTAAGGAATCAGCGGGCAAAACATCACAAGCTTGAAGAGCCCAATCTCCACAGCACCGGCTCCTCCGCGCTCCCCCCTCCCCGCCACAGCCCGCGGGTCCGAGGGGGAGGCTCGGGGGCCGGAGCGGGACGCCGAGCCGGGACGGCAAGAGGCCGCCGAGAATACCCGAAGGCCCGTCAGCCAGGCCCTCCGTCGCGGCCTCCCGAGGCGGCAGCCCCGGAGCATCCCCCGCGGCCATCCTCCTCACGGCAGCTGCCGGCCAGGCACCGCCGTGAGCCCCGTCCCGCCACCCAGGCCCGAGGGCCGCCGCCTCCAGACGCCGCTGCGGCAGCGGGGAGGAGCGGCGAAGCCCCGCCGTCGCTATGGCAACGCAACGGCCGCAAACCGCTCCCGGGGCACGCGGCAGCGGCGGCTGAGCCCACCGGCGCGGTGACGGACAGGGAACGCCGGGAGCAGGCGCGGCTCGCCGGAGAGGTGCTCTTCCCCCCCCCCCCCCCCCCCCGTAATTAAGGCGAACCCCGATGGAACAGCCTGGCCTAGTCGCCCCCGCACCGCGAGGCTGACCCTACCACTCTGGGGCGGGGGGTGTGGAGGGGTGTTTCTCATCTGCTCGGCCCTGGCCGAGCCCGCTGGTTTCGCCAGTGAGATGCCGGGAGGGAAAACAGGACGAGGGGCCATCCCGGTGGCGGCCCATGCCGGGAATAACGCCCTCTGCTTCTCCGCTCCCTTCTCCTCAGCGCTCCCGCTGGGTGGTACGGCCTGTGCACACACCCCCCCCCCCCCCCGGTGCCGGGCCGCGTGGCGCTGGGGGTAGCTGCCGAGTGCGCCTGCGCGGGGGGCGGTGGGGCGAGAGGAGGGGGCGGTGGCGCCCGTCGCGGGTGCGGGCGGGGGGGGCTTCGCTTCGCGCTTACGGTGGTGCTGGGGGTGGGGGTGACGGTGACGTCAGGGACGGCCTCGCGCCGTTCGCCCCCGCCCCGGTTCGGTCACATGGCGGCGGAGGTGCGAGGGGAGCCGCGTGCCGGCGGGGAGGGGCGCGGTCCTGTCAGGGAGGCGGCGGGTGGGCCAGGCCCCCCGCCGTCTCTCCGCCCCCCCGGCGTTTAACCCTTTCTGAAGGGCGGGGGTGCACAGCGAGAGGAGAACGGGTCTGGGTTTAGGTGGAAAGCGGGTAACGTCAGTGGAACTGCCGGAAAAGGGGCCACCGGAGGAAACCCCGTCCCCGCCGACGCGGCTGTCTTGTCGTCTCGCTGCTGCTGCTGGCCTACGGCCTCAGAGCGGCCGTATCCCCCCTGCTCGAGGAGCAGCGCGAGGCCGTCGGGAGCGCCCCGTACGCCCAGCCAGCAGCGTGCGATGCCGCTCTTCGGGAACACCTTCAGCCCGAAGAAGACCCCCCCCAGGAAATGCGCCTCTCTCTCCAACCTGCACTTGGTGAGTGTCGGCGCCTGTGGCTTGCCTGCAGGAATGCTTGTTCGGTGGCAAGGGGTGGGTGGCTCCTGCTGTGAGCGCCATAACCCTTTACAAGAGCTCCCAGCTGTGCCTCTTTTCCTCCTGCGGTGCGGCACGGCACCGTTTCTGATCACCGGTGACCAGGTACGAAGGCAGAAGTGGAATAGCTGAGGGCAGGATCATCATCACCCCACCCGCTGCCCAGAACTGTTTCACCTAAAGCTTCTCACCGGTGGTCTCTAAGCCCGGGGAGATGAGTCTGTGTTTGGGCGGGAGAAAGTGCAGGCGCAGCAGTGAGAGGAGCCGGTCCTCTACTGCAGCACTACGTGACTAAAAGTAGGGTTTCAGGCTCCGGGGCCAGTCACCAGTCGGACCGGCAGCTTCCATTGGAATGCCAGTCGCTAGGAAACAGGAGAGCAGAGGCTGGCCTTGGATTTCTGTAAGACGCTGAGCGTGATCTTCTCCCTGCAGCTGGATAGATCGACCCGTGAGATTGAGCTGGGCCTGGAGTACGGCATCCCCACCATGAACCTCGCTGGACAGAGCCTCAAGTTTGAAAATGGCCAGTGGGTGGCAGGTAGAGTGCAGCTGAGCTTGCTTCCATCCGAAGTCGCCACGGTTGGCTGACAGTCCATATTTTGACCTCTTTCTTTCCTTCCAGAATCAGGAAGCTTCACGGGGGATCGCAGGGAAATGCAGCGCTTGCGCAAACGAAACCAGCAGCTAGAGGAAGAAAACAACCTCCTTCGGCTGAAAGTGGACATTCTGCTGGACATGGTGAGTCCTTGCTGAACTGTCACCTGCCCGTCGCAGCGGAAATGCCTGGGCGAAGGGTGTTGGGACCGCCAAAGGAGGCCGTTCTCGCCGTGCCCCGCTCTTTCTGCTTTTACCCTGCTATGCAAGACGACTTTTAACGGCACCGTGACTCTGGGAGTAAAGTCTGATCTCCTCTGCGAGAAGAGGGGAAGGTTCCCCCCGCAGCAGAGCTTGACTTCCGTGAACACCGTGACTGATTAGAGAGGAGCCCCTGCAAGTGCCGTGTCTCCTCCTTCCCTTTCTGCATGGAGCACGCCATTTTCTTGCCCCTCTGGCCTCTTCCCTAGCTGTGAAACCGAGTTACAGCCACCCTTGCCGGTCACAGCTTCCGTCTGCTGTGACAAGTGGTGTGACGTCTATCCTATGTGTGAACCTATGGGTGGAAGAATTCCCAAGCCCTAAAGAAACCGAAACTCAGCCTTACCCAGAGATCACAGCTCTCATGCTTAAAATCGGGAGACGTTTTCAGTGAAGTAGAATACATGTGCATTCTCAGTCCATTAAGTGATTTAGCCTTTGCGTCAGTCCAAACAAACACACGCTCCCCTCATCATTTTCCTTCCTTACGCTCTTCCCGTGTTTTAAAACTGGCAAGCGGCTTTTGTGGCCGGAGCACTTAGCAGAAGCCCCAGCCGCTCTCCAGGTTTTCCAGGCCATCTCGGTGAAGCGTGAAACCTCAGCTTCCCTCTCGCTCAAGCGGGAACAAATTCCCTTGCGCGGGTGCTGGCCCGTGGCTGTAAATCTCGGCGACGTCTCTGGAAAAGTTGTGCCGTGAAATCGGGAAAGCTCCCGAGGCACAAATGTCTCGTTGCACGCGTGTGTGCGCTGCTGCAACACAAGGTGCTTTTCCAGAGGGAGAGCGATCTCCGATCCCTCTAAGGGGCTTTCGTGTCCTGCCACGCGTGTCCGAGGTATGCGACGGGCTGCGAGGTCCCCGATCGCTGTTAGCCCTGCAGCCGTAGCTCGAGGTGGAGGTTGGAGGAGTCCTAGCTCACTCTTGTCGTTGTTCGCTGTGCGTTGCAGCTCTCCGAGACCACAGCCGAGTCCCACCTGATGGAGAAGGAGCTGGAGGAACTGAAGAACCACAGCCGGAGGAGGAAGTGAAGAAGAAGAGGTGGCCAGGGGACGGGGGAGCGAGGAGGCCGGCTCCGAGTCTCGGCTGTCCCTGTGCGTGGGATGCCGGGGCGGGCTTGGGCCTCCTAACCGTGTTGGTACTGTGTGTAGGTACTTCGTTCCACCGGGCCGCGAGTAACAAGGTGCCTCCGGTATTGTGTGGTGCCGTAGGTCCCGCGCGACGGCTGGTTCGGCACCCCGGCAAGTCACGCCGCGACGCTGTTAATTAAGACTCAACCGTTCTTCCCAGAGCGCTTTACCTTGCGGCGTTTCCTCGCCGCAGCCCAGCGGTAGGTGCCCTCTTTCCTAAGGCAGCCTGACGACAGGCGGCGGAGAAGATCCGTCTCCAGGCGGGCCTCTCCCTGCCTTCTGCGCTTAAAACCGCAGGGAGACACCCCCCCCCCCCCCGCGTCTGTCCCCTCGGGGGAGCCTGGGGGCCTGCACAAGCTTCGCCGCTTGCCTTTGGCGAGCAGGGTGCTGGAGTCGCTTCTTCTCAAGGGTTTTGCATACTTTATATAAAAATTTGCGTTTAAAACCGGATTCTACGGGTGTTTGTTATGTAAAGGGCCGTGCTGCGAGGTTGGGGCGGGGGGGACACCGGGTGGAGGACCGGGATCGGGACCGGCGGGCAGCCCGGGGGCGCCTGGCGGAGGGAGGCGGCCGGCGCTCCTCCCGGCCGCCAGGGGCCGCTGCCTCTTCGCCAGCCCGGGCGGCGGGAGCACCGCCCCGCTTCCGGCGGCGCTCCGCCCGCCCTTCCGCTGGCTCGCCGCCCCCTCCGTCCCTGGCTGGTGGCGATGGCTGCCGCTGCGTCCCTGTCCCCGGAGGAGCTGCTGCCCAAGGGCGGCTCGGGCAAGGCCGAGGAGCTGGAGGACGAGCTGGAGGAGGAGGAGGACGACGAGGAGGTAGCGGGGCGGCTGGCGGCGGGGTGGGCCGGGCCGGGCCGGGCCGGCCGGGCGGGCGGGCGGGCAGGCAGGCGGGGTGACCCCGACGGGCGCGCAGGGCCGGGGCGGGCCTGACGCGGTGCGTGCCGCCCGCAGCTGGACGAGACGCTGGCGGAGCGGCTGTGGGGGCTGACGGAGATGTTCCCCGAGAGCGTCCGCTCGGCGGCCGGAGCCACCTTCGACCTGTCGCTGACGGTAGCGCAGAAGATGTACAGGTGAGGGAGCGGCGGGCCGGGCCGGGCCGGGCGGGAGTCCCTCGGGAGCGGGTCCTGCGGGCAGCCCGGTGGCGCGGGGCGGCTCCGGCGGCTCCCGCTGCGGCTCAGGCCGCTGGTAGCGCGGTGCGGGCGCGGGTGGGGAGCGGCAGGGCCGCGGCCTTCGTTTCTCGGCGGCGTGGGCAAAGCCGTGTGGGGAGGGCGGGGGGAAGGCGCTGTGGATGGGCCAGCTCGGGGGCGGAACCAGGGGAAGGCTTTATGTCTGAGGCACGGACGGGAAACGTGGGAGAAGCCTGGTGCCTGCAAGAAGCAGCTAAGGAAGCGATTCTTGTTCCTAACGCGCTTTCTCCGCCCTAGGTTCTCCAGGGCAGCTCTGTGGATTGGGACCACCTCCTTCATGATTCTGGTTCTTCCTGTCGTCTTTGAAACCGAAAAACTGCAAATGGAGCAACAGCAGCAGCTGCAGCAGCGACAGGTGAGGCGGGAACACCCCGGCCCTCTCTGCTGGCCCTTCGGCGTCGGCTCGGGGTGCCTGCACCTCCTCCCAGTCTCCAGCTGTTGAAGGGGTTTCGGGAACAGGGTGCAGTTTGTCCTACGCTGTGGCCTCGCTCATCCCACCGGGCGCTCTGGTTGGGTGTTCCAGTGGGACAGCCTCGCCGATCTGCAGTCGCCGGCTGGCGGCAAACTCCGGCAAACACAACCCGGCTTTCGCTGGGCCGACGTACGCGGCGAGGGCTGCACGCGGGCCTAAGGCAGCAACGTCCAGACCCGCCCCGTCTGCATTTGGCGTGGTCGAGCGTTAAACTCGGTTCTCACAGCAGGGGAGGAACCGGTATTGCGAAACGCTGCTGGTACCGTCGGCGTCCTGCCGAGTCGCTGCGGGAGGGGAGGGCAGCGCGCGGCGGCCATCCCGTGTCCTCGCAGCCCCTCAACTGACCGTTTTCCTTCCAGATCCTCCTCGGACCCAACACGGGGCTCTCGGGGGGAATGCCAGGGGCCCTGCCTCCGCTGTCTGGAAAAATCTAATTTGTGGAAGCTGCGTTGGATTCGTATCATGTGGGAAGACCTTGAGATTATGATATATTGAACTGTTGATTTGTCGGGTCAGGGCATTTTTTTTTCGTTTGTTTGTTTGTTTTTATTCTTGGTTCTCCTTTGGGACATTGACCTGTTTGTAACGAGGGGGGGGAAGCCCCCTCTCTGGACCTGATGACGGCTCCTGTCTGCATCCTCCCCCCCCCGTAGAAGTCGCGAGTCTCTCCTTTTATTCAGTCGGTATGCCATAACCAGTTACAGACTCGAACCGGGGGAGTTCCTCTTCCAGGCTCCTTGCCCCCGCCCCCTTCCCGCCCCCACCACCCCGGGGCACAAGTCAGGCTTCAAGAGGCAGCAGCTACACAAAACGAATCCTTTCCTGGCTGACTCTGAGCCGAAGGCCACCGGTGACAGGAGGAGGAGCGGCCTTCCCAGCAGGCGAAGCAAAGGAAGGAGAGGTGCAGGTGGCTGTGCCCTGTGGAAAACGCTCTCCAGGGAGACACGCATGCAAAAATACTTGCGCTGCAACTTCACGTGCGTGCGCGGGGACCGAGGGAGCAGCGGGCCAGGTTCGAGACTATCACATCTGCGCTGGTCCTCTCTGCCTCATAAAGTAGAACTTCAGACATCAGCTACGTATTTTTTTGTATTGAATATTAAATAAATCCAATCTGAGCAGCGTGGTTTTAATAGACGTCCTCGAGGGAGGCTCAGTTCTGTCAGAGCTGGCGGTGGCCTTGCGGGTAGAGACCCTTCCATTTCATGCAGGGCCTGGCCCCGGGGGAAGGGACGGGCACAGCTTTGTCACCTTCAGGTGGCTGAGAAAGCTTTGCGTGGCTCAAGGGAGTTCTCGGAGGGGTGGCTCTACCTCGGCACCAGTGACTGACTTTCGAGGGCCTCAACTCTCAGAAAGGTGGCAGTTTTATAACCAAAGAAAAAAAAAATTTTATTTTTCCTTTACATACTTTGTTACAGAACAATTCCGCTGAACATACAGAAGTGATAGGACATCTATATGGAAATGTTTTTTTTTTTCCATTTTTAATATTTGGTTAAACAAAATACATCTCTGTAAACAAACCCAAGACAAGGCTCTAACAAAACCAAACGAGCAAGGAAACAAACAGGGGCTTCCCCGCTCCCGAGCGGTGGGACCGGACCGGCTCGCCCACCCTCTCGGGCGCAGCAGCCTCGCCTCCCGCAGGGGTGTGATCGTACACTTTCCCTTTACCTGAGCGGCTGGATCACACTGTTCCCTCCCCCCCCCCCCCCCCCACGGGAAAGGTGCTGACATACAAGGAAAGTAGCCCCAAAATATTTTAAAACATCTTTGCATATTGTGCACTGATCTGTTGGCTTGCAGTTTCCATGCAAACGGGGTTTCTCCAAAGTGCGCCTTTCATCAGCGTAGAAAACGTTGCTGCCGAGATTTATTTTTTCCCCCTCTTGAAGAAATGGCTTCAAGTCACAAGCAGAATGCCTGCAGGCTGCGCACCCTGCCTGGAAAGTGTTTAAAAACTGCCAGCTGGTATTGGTCAGTGGAATGTGTTACGAAATAGGACTTTTTATAGAAACGTTGGGTCTTTAAAATGTACGAGCCGTTCGCCCTTGGCTGCGGGAGGCTGTGCTCAGAAGACTGCAAAATGGTGCTTGCCAGATGTCCGGGGGTCGGTGAACACCATCGTCCCGTCGTCACGCGGCCTCCGTTCTCTTTTTAGGAAGGTGCAAGTATGGCGGTCTCTCAGCTTCAAACACCCGCTCACGCTTTGCAGAGCTCTCGAGAGAAAAATAACTGAGAAAAGGTAGTTACAACCCCTCTCCCTCGCAAGCTCAAACGCCAGTAATGAGACTTTCCTGCACGATGGAGCGGGATCCTTCAAGCTCCGTCACGTCCCAGAGATTGCTGTTTAACCGAGACATCCCACGCATAAAGGAGGGAAGCAAATGGTAGCTCGGCCAGGAAGAGCTAAACACAACAAAGTCTGTTCCAAATTCAGCATTTCCTCCTCCTGCTGTGGAAGGCATGACCGAGCTACAGCTCGCCCAGGTGACCCAGAAACAGCCAGTGGAGATTCCTCTTAGCGCCTCCATGTCTAGTCACTCTTCCCCACGGAAGGGAGGGGAGGAAAAAGCGATTCGTCCGTTAACGGAATGTTTGTTGGCCAACACCAAGAGAGAGGTCGGTTCAGCTACCAGGCCAGGGTCTCTCTAACGCCCGAAGGCTCTGGCGGTCCCTCTGCATCTCCCACATTATCAGCTAGTAACTATAAAAAGGGCAAAAACTGACTATTACAAAGGCTTCCCTCCTCAGCCGATTTTTGCTTTGTAACTTCATCTTTCTGGGACATTTCACATGACATTAGCGACTGTGGGCTAGACTTCTGGAAAGAGGAAAATAAAAGGGAATGAATTCCTCTCAAAACCCCTTCAGTTTTCTTCCTCTCTCCGAACAGCCCCTAAACTACTGGGTGACCACGCAGAAAACCAAAATAGATATTAAAAAAGAAAAAAAAACCCAACATAGCACAAAGAAACCCAAGCAGACTACGGCCTCTCTCCAGTCCAGAAACTCGATACTCCTCAATTAGCCTGTGCTTGCTGTCTCCACGTCGCCTTAGCCAGCCACATGCTGCTGAATAACCGCTCACCACATACATAAATCCCTGGAGACACTGGGGAAGAATCCACTAGCTACCCAAAGAGTTTCTTGAAAGATGACACTGTTTTTATCGTTGTTTTCTCATTCCTGGCACAAACCATCCCTAAGAAGCAGAGGGTCGTGCTGAGCACCGTACCATTCCTAGTGTTCGAGAGTGTCCTGAGAGACCCTTAGGAATTGCAAATGTCTTCACAACGACTTGTTTTGGAGGGAGAGACTTGTGAAGAGGCGGCAGCGTGCTCGGCCCCCCGCTCCTCCCCGGCAAGCCCCAGAGGGAGCAGTGTCCCACCACACGCGGCCTTGAACAATGTGAGGAAAGGGAGGCCAGAGGCTTCCGGACACCCTAGCCCCAAAGCCCAGTTTTAAAGAGCGCAATGCCTTCTAGCTAGCTGAAGGGCACGCAGCTCATCCGCCTTTGCAATTAAAGCGATTGGCTTCCAGTTTCCTCCACTCTGCCCTCAATTCTTCCCCCCCCCCCCCCCCCCAGTGTCCTACACCATTGCCCTATTGCACCAAGGAAGGAAGAGAAGAGCCTAACAAAGGAAGTTCCAGACAAGAAGGGTCGGGGCACCCGTTATCCAGGTTTCAGGACATCGGGAGTTCAGTAAAGGGGAAGAGCTGTAGTGGTGGGAGGACAGAGTTGGTCGGGTCACACGTCAGCTCTCCAGCTCTGATGTGCTTCCACCTCCTCTGGCACCACCAGCAGGAGTTCACAGTTCTTTCCTCTCAGCTGGTGTTTCAAAAATTTCCTATCATAAAGGGAAACAGAAATAAGCACTACTGAATGTAGAACTTCATCATCTGCTACAACAACTAAGCGCAACTAACTCTGCAAACATGACCAAGAAATGGCTGGGAAACCCACACGCACTGTCTTTAGTTATTTTCTGACAAAAAAAAAAAGCTCAAGTATTAAACTTGCCCCACACGATTCAACACACCTCTAACCCAGCAAGTTATTGCAGAATCAGATAAGCACGATCTTAACCTCAGCAGAGGGGTCTATACAGATATCACTTTCCAATTTTCCAAGCTGGCAAAAATAGAATTAAAACCAAGTTCAGTTTGTTCAGGTCCCCGAGATCAAGAATCCCACTGTATTTTAAAATAATGCCAACAAATCTGGAATACTTGTGGAAAAACACCCCCCATCATTTAGATGTCCTTATTGCAATGTACCGCCTGGTACTGCACTGTCGGAGCAGCGTACCGCCTGGTCATTTGACATGGTTCCGCAGCCCCTTTCTGCCCATAAGCTTCTTCTAATACCAAACTTGGATTATCCAATAACCGTGAAAGTCAAATCCATGTTTTCTCTACTATCTTTCGGCCCAGATTTCCAAAACTCCCTATACAGGAAGCCCTTATTTATTGCTGAAGAACAGCACACCCAGGATAAAATCCACCAGAAGCTCTGCACAGTAGTTCCAGAACTGCGTTACTTTATCCCAGAAGTTCACAAGAGGCTGACATTCACTTTACCAAGACTTCAATGGCATGGTAGGCTCTGCAAATACTGCTCATGTGCAATCCCTACCTCAGAACAAGTCTAGCTGAGGCAGCAAAGCTGCTGGTAGGCTTTAGAACAGGATGGAGCAGAAGCTGAACGGCAACTAAGAGCACGTAAGACTTTACAAAGTAATTACACCAACCATCTCGTGTTAAGATTGAAGAGGGGAGTCAAGCCAGAAGCGCAGCGTATGCTTACGTAGGCAGGTGACTCCTAGCAAGCAACTTTCGCTGCTGTCAGGAATAAGGCTGCACTTCTGGAAAGCCTTTTTTTTGGGAACATGCACGCAGATGGCGACTAAAGAGGCAAAGGAACACCGATACTCTCACATTTGAGGAGAGGGTGAGGCACAGCACATCTCGTTGCAGGTGTCACCCACTAATACCAGACTTGGCCTCTACCTTCGTCACTAGTGACAGAGCCAGCCACGTAAGAGACAAAGTCGGGCTCTCCTGAGCTTGCAGAGATCACCACTGGCAAAAGCCTTTTCCTAGCTTCGCGCAAGCAGGGTATAAATCTAAGTGGAGGCACAAGAACTTTATTACTCTCAAATCTTTGCTATTGAAGTTCAACCATGTATGTTTCAACCACTAACTGTTTAAGGACAGATTCCCCACGTCCAACAGGGACGGATTTGAGGAGGAACAGGATACAAAAAAATCCTACCTGAGCTCACTTTCACCTCCAATCCACTCGGGCATCTTGAGTTTGGAGTCGAGGTTGTAGTAGGTGCCTCCCACCTCCCGGACGCAGATCCAGTGCTGTCGCTTGAGGGGGAGCTTCAAGGGGCCCCAGCAAAGGCTGGAGGGCAGATTCATGATGAAGCCCATCACGTTAGACAGGGCAATGACGTTAACATCCCTGAAAGAGCACAGAAAACAAGACAGTGATAAGATTATATTCCGGTACTTTAACCTCATCTCATTTTTACAAACAGCAGCCGTCTCCAGAATTACATGACTTCTCAGTACCTGCGCTTGTCCCACCAAACCGCCTCATAGCCTTTGGTCTGAAGCGCTGCCATGATCACGTTCACATCATAGTTTCCGTTTCCCAGCATGCTCTTCTTGTGGGGCGTCACCATGGTGTTGGGAGACAGCCTGCAAACAGAACAGGAGGCTGCTCTAGCGGGCATTTGCGGAACCTATATTCCACCGTTGGAAGGGGCTACTTGCTGTATAACTTGAAGCCCGTTTTCAGCATTTTTGTGCTTAAAAACAAAAGGTCCCTTCCAACCCAAACTATTCTATGATTCTATGGCATTCTCCCTTATCACTCAACAAAGGGGCTGAGAGGGCTAAATAATGCATTAAGAGTAACTCTGACATACAAAGCCTCCAAAGATCTTAGCTTTGATACGAAAGAGACCGCAAAGCAGGAAGCGCTTTTTTCTTCCTCCTTGAATGGGTACTTCTGAAGGATGCTTCAATTATTTTTTCCTCAGTTCATGCTTGGAGTAAATGCCAGTTTGCCATTTAGAACAACGGCTATCACAATTTCAAGAGTTCAACAGTCAACACCAGTCTTGAAGACTGGATGAGATAACAAGAGGCAAGGTGGGTTGGCTGCAGAAAAGGTTGTTCTCCCCCACCCTCCACTGGTAAATGAAAGAAGTATTCAGACACAAAGCTGTGAAGATATTCGGGTTTGGGAGCTTTCTAAAGCATTGCCGTTGCTATACGATAAAAAAAAATATATATATCTGTTGCCATAAATAACTAAACAGCTAACCTTGTAGCAAACAAATCTCTTCAGCTTTAATTCATAAGCTTGCCTAGACATCACTTGCATTACCATAACATCTGAAAATCCAGAATCACAGTCCATCACATTACACGCAAAAATATGACAGCCTTTGCACAAATGCAGATAATGGATGCAACACACAAAACATGGAGACACGTGGCAAGAAAAAAAAAACCCAAACAAAAACCAGTTAGAGACCAGCAGAGGTGACACACCCAAAGAACTGGTACCCCTGAGCAAACTTTCACCAAGAATCATCTCAACATCTCTACTCACACAATAAAGTCTCATGTTTTTTTCCCCCCAAGAAATTTTGTAAGGAGGGGAAACAACAAGGCAGTGAATTATTATCAAGGTGACAGACGGGCTTTAACAGCTGGAAGAGCAAGCACAGGGGGAAACTGGGAGCAGAGAACAGCAAGGTTCTCATGCCAAACCAAAGAAAGCCAGGCCTGAAATAAATTCTGTTGTGACGAGTTGCTCTTTTGATTGGTAAGGACTCCATTAGCTCTGCTGCCACAAGGTTCAGATGTTTTATATCATCCAAATACCCATGTTTCACCTGCCTCTCTCTCATGTCAACTCCATCACCCAGAACTCCTGATGTTCCTGCACATTTTTTGCTCAGCCTTTAGCACAGTGCAAGTTCTGCAGGCATATTTTGTCCAGTGAAAATCCCTCAGCCCTTCTGCATTCCCCCCTGACAACATAAGGCATCTGACAAGAAGAAGAAAGCAGTGAATTGAGTAGGGAGTTTCAGACCAACCAAGGCTAGAGAGGCTACAGACAGGTAGCTTTTCACATCAGCTGTGAGTTTTCTTGCAGTGGAGCAGACTGCAGCAGAACAGCCTGGGAACTGATTTAACTACAGAAGGGAGAAGAGTCTGAAACAACATGCTAATAGGAAAAGCTATTAATACCCACCACTGGGCATTTCCCAGCGAGGCAGTGACATTTTCAGAGAATCATGGTTTCCAGTCTCCAAAGCTCTGCTGTATTTTACTAATCACAGAGATGCTACTGTAGCTTGTCACAGCCCTTCCAGCATCTCCGTGAAGCAAGATCACTTGGCTACAACTAATTCCTCAAGATCATTGCTTCAACCTATTAACTCTCATGAGTGCCAGCGAGCTAGGAAAGCCTTCCAATTAACAGAGCCCTTTGGGTTGCACAAGCACCCTCTGGTGGCACCGTCTTCCAGAGACAAGCTTATTTGAGAGCTGAAAGAATACGTTTATCTTTGCTCCCTCCCGTAACTTTCAGAGCCCCAGAAATGAGATGGAGAGATGAGCAGAGGTGACACACTCAAAGAACTGGTACCCGTGAGCAAACTTTCACCAAGAATTGCCTCAACATCTCTACTCGCATGCACCTAAACAGGGTCCACAATCATCAGCTGAAGGATTCTGATTAGACAAGGAATTAAGTTGCCTCCCCAAAGTTAATTTTTTTTTATCTAGACACTAAGCTGAGGAAGACTGACAAAGTTGGACAGAAATCCAGGTAATAATCCTCCTGAGCTTTCTAAGTGAGAAACTTTCATCAACATGTTGTCTTAACACAATGGGCTCCAAGATTCCTGTACGCAGTTGTCTTTCCTAATCAGGTCTCAATACACAGACTCCAGTGAAGCGAAGAGATTTTGTTTGTATCTCCATGCAACATTTGGAACATGCAATCTTACTTCCTGCAGCAAAAGCCAGAGGAACATCAAAAAGGTACTTCTTGTGCTAGAGGAAAGAAGAGAGGAAGGACTAAAAAAATCAGAGGGGAGCTTGGACCAAGTTTTCGCATACACTTGAGATGATAATCATCAGACTACACTGGCCTTATGCAATAGGATGCAGCAAAAGGGAGACTAACAATTAAGTAATGTGGTTCAATCATTCTTCAAGGGATGTGGTAAAAGCTACAGAAAGCTTAAACTTACCTGTGATTTCATTACCTTGTCAACACCAGGTTTAAAAATCACCCCTCGCAACATTTTTGTAGCTTATTAAAAATATTCATCAGTCTTTTATCAGAGTCATCAACACACAGAATATGACCAGACACAGGAAAGACATACAGAAAAGTGATGCATAAAGGACAACTAAATCCACACTTCTTAAAGGCAAGTCGAAGAGCTAGACATGAGTAGTAACCCAACAGACGTGCAAAGGTAGTGGCAGTTCTTATGCATAGCTTATAGCTCATCCGTTTCTGAGAGGAATTTCCACGTATATTTCCATACTTCCACGAGGCCAAATCAATCTGTGCATCTTGATCCGAATATTAGGATGGAACAATACCAGGTTGGAAACAAAGACAAATTCTCCCTTCTAGGGCAAGAGGTTTGACGATATTAACATCGCAGCTCTTTCTGAGAGGTTTCATTCTGCACACTAATTCTCTCTCACCAAACCCAATGAAAGCCAACTAATTAGATCATCACACTCCTTCTACCACATGAACTGCCTTTGTTTGCTTCAGGCCAATAGCAATCCATCTGCAATTAAGATTCTGACAATTGCTGCTCTGGAACAAAACCGTAGCATCTTTATACTGGACAACGAGTGCCTTGAGCCTACTGTGGACCAGCTCCACTTCACCAACAGGAATTTTATTTACAATGCTATTGTAAATAGCATTTAAATCTGGTATTTGCTGTTGCCCATCACCACACTTCTTTTGCCAAAGACAGGCACGCGTTTGATGAGTCGAGCACCAGTTCCATAAATCTGCTGATTTTCAGGACAGCAGCAACAGGCGCACAGCTCCCTGCTCATCGGCACGGGGTACCGCGACTGCCTTGTCCAACAGTACCTGCATAACCACCGCCATGAAGCGCGATTCCCTACCTGTCACAAACACAAGATGCTGTCGACTGCTGGTAACGGGTATTCAAGCGTAACTTAGGCGACGTCTACAACATCTGCAGATTGAGTATCAGAGGAGACCCCTTTTCCTATTTGATTACTTAGCTTCATCAATGAAAGGTCACCAGGATTTTCAAAGGCACACACAGGAGAATTTCCACAAAGCATCGAAACAGCATAAAATAAACATTGAGCAAAATATAAGCTATTGTACAGGCCACATTAATAATTCATATTTATCCCAGTAAAACTCAAAAACGCTTTTATTATCTGAAGCTGCTGGGAAACATTTAGCAATGCCACAGAAAACGGGGATCTAGCTACTGAAATTAAATCCAGTTTGACAGAGCACACAGGGTCTTGATGCACGGAAAAAACCCCACATAATATTTGAAGAACTTCACTTAACCGCTTGAATAAGTAGTTACTCGTTTGGCAAAGCTCCTAATTTCCAAAAAACATACAAATGTTGAGGTACTAAATCAAGAAGTGTTTACGATGACCCACTTGTCATTCCTGCCCATTCCTTCACTCTCCCAAGGCAATCCCAAAATCCATTATTAACATCAAGATAACATATCTACACAAGGCAGGGGTGAAAATACGGAAGATAGGTAGAAGATGCATTGAGGTGGGTGGGGGAGAAGACAGCAGTCCAACCACATGACAGCATCTGCAATAAAGCCGTTGGACCCGAAATCATCAGCCAGAATCTTTTAAGAAAGAAGTAAAAGGAGAGAGAATTTCTGCATGGAGGGAGGGGGGAAAAAAAAGGGGGGGGGGGTTTAAAAAAGAAGCTACGTTCAGTTCAAAGCAGTAGCATACTCTGAACCCCTCCTTTGCTCTATTTTTCCCCCCAAATAAGACTTGAAAATTCCTCCGAGCAACAGAGAAGGGGAAGCTAACGCCAGTGCGGAGAGTATCCTACCTCTGAAAAATCTCCTGCAGGGTTTCCCTAGTGAAGGCGTTGCTGTCCTGGAAGACATTGTTGAGGGCATGGAGGGCACACAGCTCCCTACGCTGCTTCTCATGGTAAATATGCAGTGGCGGTAGCTGGGGTGGCTCCAGTGATTCCGATTTGGTCTTGTCACCTTTCCATGGCACGCAACTCATTTTCGCGTAGGGTGGATGGAGAGTAGGTGGTGAGAAACAAAGAAGGCTGAAGTTTCTTCCTCCACAGTCACAACAGCAGCCCACTGCCCCTTTCTTTTGCAGGCTAGCGCTGCTTCCAGCTCACAAACCCTCCTCTTGTGCTTCAGTTTGTTCAGTAATTGCCTCTGATGGCTGGTTTTAAAAACCACATAAAGATCTGCAACATATTTTTCCTCCCTCCTCCCATACCCCATAAAATGTAATACTTCCCTCCCCCCACACCCCACAGGAAAAAAAAGAAAGTCAAAAGATATGAATGCCCTTAGTCTCAAGGTACCAGCTGGAATTTATCACACCGCTCCTTTTCTTCCATCTCCTTTGGTCTATAGTGCCACTAAAAAGGTACCCAGAGCAGGTAACAAAGAGAGGCCCACCCCCAAAGTGCCAAAGTAGAGAAGATGAAGCCAGCTTCTGGTGCTGCCTATGGGAGCACAGGGTGGTTAAAGACTTATCAGCTGCATTCCTCCATTCCTTTGGGAATGACTGAATCCAGGCAAGAAGATGCCAACAGCTCGGGAAAGGAAACCGCTTCTTGCTAGGCCACAAAAAACCCAGGTCCAGGCTCCGGGGAAGGCAATTCCTCGCAAGTCACCCTGCACTCCGACAAAGGGAAGTTTCCATTAGCAATGAGAAGAGGCAGCACAAAGCCCGTGGGAGCGAGGGGAGGGCAGGCAGCAGGCGGGACCAGCCCCAAGGCCTGCCTCGCACCTTCCCACCCCGCGCCTCCCCACCCCGCGCTCGCACAACAACCACAACCACCACCACACCAACGACGACGACAACAACAACAACAACAACAACCCGGGCGGCAGCCGCTTCCCACAGCCGAGGCCCAGCCCCACAGCCCCTCCGGCAGCCCCGTCCCGTCGTCCCCCCCCGCGCTGAGAAGAGGCCCCCGCCTACCCCCCTCCCCCCAACCCCCGCCTGGCAGCCTCCCCGCCCCTCGGGGCTCGCTGCCGGGCGGAGGCGCCCGCCCTCCCCCTCAGGAGGGACGCGAGGGGAGCCGCTGGGCCCCGCCGCCGCCTCACCCGCTCCTCGGCCCCGGCCGCCCCACACCGACAGCCGCCCGCGCATGCGCGCCGGACCCCGCTCGCTCCGCTCTTACACACACCTCCCCCCCCCCCGCCCCGTGACCCCCTCCCCCCGCGGCGCGCGTGCCCCGCGGCCCGCCCCGCACGCGCCGACGTCGCGCGCGCCCGCGCGCGCCCGCCCCCTGACGTCAGCGGCCGGCGCGGGGCGGCCCGAGGGGAGAGGTGCGAGGGGCCCCGGCGCGGCGGCCGGAGGGGCTCTGCCGCGCCCCGGGGCTGCAGCGGAACCGGCGCCCGCCTGGGAACCGCGGCCGGCTTTTCGGTTCGCCCCCGAAACGTCGCGGGAGCCAGAAGCGCGGCGCGGACGCGGGCCGCGGCGTGGCCTGCGGGCTTCGTGCCGGGAGAGGGGCAGGCGGCCGGCTGGGTTTGCTGCCGGGGCGCGGGCAGGGCTTGGCGGGGGAATGCCCCGGCGTGCAGCTTACGGCAGGCAGGGTTCGTTCCCGGCCCTGCGGTTGATTTGCTGCGTAACCTCAGGCGAGTTAATTTCTCTGAGCTTCAGTTTCCCTTCTCTTCTCGCCTGCTTAATTAACGAGAGCGTCGAGTCTCACGCTGTGATAAATAAGCCAGGACAACTGAGATGGTTCACCGCCTGGTGAATAAACATGAACCCTCCCCGACTTAGTTTTGTGCCAAGCTGGAGCTCGTGGCGGTGGAGGAGCGGGTGCGTGACCCGGCGGAGGAACAGGACGGACAGCTTCCCCGCCGGCCTGCCCGCTGCTTCGGGGCCACCCGCCAGCCCGCAGAACCCCTCAGCGGGAGGGATTTTCCCCTTGGCGCTGGCGTCCTGCCGGCGGCCCCCGCGGGCCAGCCCCTCACGGTCCGAACACCGTGGGCTCGCACGGCGAGCGGGGGGGGCGGCGCAGGAGGGGCTTTCTGTCAGGAGCCCAGGGCCCGAGGGGGCGGCGCGGCCGTTCCCGTTCGTACCGCGAGCGGCGGCCCCCTTTGCCGACCCCCAACCGACCCCGGGAGCTGGCGGCTTCCTGAGCAAGGCGTGAGAGCTGCCGGCACGCCGGGCCCCCGGCGCCCGGGCTGCTCGGCGATGCCCGTCACCTCAGCGGAGCGCCCGACCGGGACGGCCGGGCCCGCGGCTTGAAGGGACACCCGGTGCGCTCCTTCCCCGTTCCATTGGGTTACACAACTGTCCGTGAAAAATTTCCTCTTTCTCACTGGCTAGCCCGAAAGAGTACCCACCCACCAGGGCGGGCCCTGTCCATCTTGTGGCAGGGGCTTAGTCCCTCCCAGTCGCTCGAGTCTTCTTATTCGATTGGTCTTTAGTGTTGTTTGTCATGAGGGCCAGCTCTCCTATTGGGTAGAAAGCACCGGACACGTCGAGCGGGCTCTGTTGTGTGTGTATATATAGAAAACAAGTCGAGCTGGCAGTGGTTCTCCCATTGGCTTCGCGCGCTTCGCGGGGGCGTGGCCCTCCCTCATGAATAACAACTACCCCGCCCGCCGTCGTCATGGCTACAGGCTAATCGCCCCGTTCCTCCGCCGGTGATTGGCTGGCACCGCCTTGGCGGGACGGGGGCGGGGCCGCCGCGCCTCCCGGGGCGGAGGGGCGGGCGCGGGGAGGGGAGGGGGTGGGGGAGGAGGGCCGGGGCAGGGAAGATGGCGGCGGCGGAGCGGAGCCGATCCCCGATGGGGGGCTCCCCGGTGCCGGCCTGTATGTTCGCCCCGGAGCCCGGCTCCCCGGGCGGGGGACCTCGCGTAGCAGCGGCCGCCTGTCCCCTCCGCGCCGCCTTCGACGCCGAGGACGGTGAAGCGCTCAACGGCGAGCCCGAGATCGACCTCACCAGTAAGGTAGGCCCGGCGGGGGGGCGGGCGGCGGCGAGCGCCATCACCCCGCTGGGCTCCGCGCTACCCTCTCCTTGGCGGCCTCCTTGCCCATGGGGCTGCCCCCCGGCCCGACCGGAGCGGGGCGGGGCGGCCCGGCAGCCGGGGCCGGCCCGACAGCTGGGGCCAGCCCCTCTCCTCGCCGCTCCCCTCATCTCAGGAGAGTGAGGGGCTGCCTCCTCCGGGGTGGGGATGTCACCCCGGGGCTTCCCTGCGGGCTGGAATTGGGTCCCGGGGGTTCCCCCTCGCCCCAACATCACCCGGCCGGGCGCGGAGGGCCGGGCGGCAGAGCCCGTCGTGCCGCGGGGAGGCGGCCGGGAGAAGCGCAGTAAAGTTGAGCTACGAAGAGCTGAGAGAGAGCTGTGCCCTGGCCGGGAAGGGAGGGTGCTGGCAGGCTTGTCCGCTCTGCTCCTTCCCCTCCTCGGCTCCCCGGGGAAGCGCCTGCAGCGGGTGTTGCATCCTCTCAGCAAGCGCAGGGTTTGAAGCTGACAGCTGCTTTCGTGTCTCGCTAACGTTTTTCCTCTGCGCTGGTTCTCTGTAGTTATCTCCGCTGCCAGTCGTACTAGTTCCTGGGGCTTTCTTCACAATCTTAAAAGCAGGTCAGAGCTCGTAACTTTTGAGCACAAGGGCTCAATGACAAGTGACTTGCTCTTGCAAACCAGGTTAAGTCAACACAAAAAGGTTTGTTCAGCTTGTGCAGTTCCTTTCTAGGAATCAAGTGACAAAACTGTGTGGTGGTCTTATTTCTGTCAGAATCCATTCTCACTTCCGTCTTGCAGGAAGGTACGTTGTAGTAATACATGCATGCCAGAGCCCGCTACAGACTACATTAGCTGCCTTTCCACACCATCTTCTATTTTTTCCCAATTGGCCGATCTCTTTATCTGTATACTTTTTGCTGCCAAGGGTTTGATGTATTGTGATGCTGTCTCCCACTCTAAAGTCTCCTGAAAACTTGGTTCGGTCCACTTGTAGTGATGTGATCCAGAAATTAGTATAGCTGGTGTTTCCTCCTGTTTTTCTGCCATCCCTCCTCTTCATGCTTCCAGCTGGAGTTGTTCCTAAGTCCTGGATTTTCTTGCCCTCTGTGGAGAAGTGGAGAGAGAGGAATTGTGGTGTGTGGATGTGGAAATGTCTGTTTTTGAGGGGATGACTGGATATTTTACAATGTGGTACTGTGTTAAAATGAATGTTGTGAAGATGTCGTATAAGATAGTAAAGAACAGAAATCAAACCTGCAGTGTCTATTGAGCCACCTGTTCGTGCCTTAATGAGCTGGACAAGATTTTGATACAGGATGCCAGTATCGATCTGTGCTTTGTCTTGGATGTGGCTGATGTGGAAGAGGGCCCAGGAGGACGCTGAGGGCTGCATCACTGATTCTTGACAGCCAGGAACCTGACCAAAACTCTGATGAAGAGAGAGGAATGCTTTTCTCCCACAACTTCCATTTGTGTTGTCAGCCTGTCTTCCGTTCCTAGAAATCTGCAGGCACTATGGAGGCGATAGGTAAGCATTTTTTTTGCTTTTATTACAAGTTACTTTTCCATACAGCAGTGTACAGCTGCTATCTTTTCCCTAGACCTTTCATTCATCCCCATCTTGGATGAGAGCTAAGACTATGAGCTCTGCCCCATCTCTCCAAGTTAGTCTCCCGCTATGTGATCAAAACAGCAATCTCCTATGGTGAGAATGCAGTAGCTAACCTGCCCCCCCATCCCCAATTCCCCCATCTTTTTTGTCTTCCCCGTTGAATTGCTGCCCTCCAATTCCTGCTTAAAATGGTGATTCCCACTGCAGTCAATTTGTTTGCTAGTTGCTACTTCTGTCCTGGTCTGACCCACCCCCTCGCTGTGTTACATACTTTTCTCGCAGTCTTCCCCCAGTGCGTTCATTTTAAGGTGTGCTCTTTTTAGAGAGGAACACTTTGGGATTCAGTTATCAAGAGCACCTTGTCAGCTGGTCAAGCAAACAGTTCCATTCATCAGCACAAATTCATTATCGTGTCGATCTTAATGGGTGTTTGTTTTCCCTTCAGTACTAACACACTGCAGTAGTAATCATCTTTCAGGTCAAACCCATATCATACAAGGCTATTAGTGAAGCTGATACTTACATTAGATCTACATTGACAACAGAGCATTAATAGCACTTGAACTATATATGTCCACAGGAAATAGAAAGCAAAATATGACATTACAGAAGGTGCCTTTCCCCTGACTTCCCAATGGCTGGTGGTGGCCTTCCAGCCATGCAAAATGTCAGGCTGTGTTATTCCAATAAAGAGCAGCACTACATACCACACAGTATTTGGTTTGCCCTTAATCTTTATAGTTTGTCTGCCTCATGGATATGGGATGCTTCTTTTGTAAGGACTGCCTGTAGTAGTGCTGATATAACCTTAGCTCAATCTCACTGGTGTCTTGAAATTGCTGTTAATTAATACTATGGCCTCTTGCTTGCTGTTGGGCGGTGCAGAATGACACAGTCCAACTTGTCCCCCTGGAGTAAGCTCAGACAGCTGTAGCTATTACCCGCCTCTGGTGTATGTTAATCCCAAAACTGGTCAGAGGAAAGGTGGGAAAAGCCACCTTTCCCCAGAGATTGGGAAGGGACTTTAGAGATGGCATCTCAAACTTGTGAGATATATTTCCTTCTGCTGTCATGAGAATAAAACAATAACTGGTTGTTACTTTTTTGCCCTGTAGGAAATCTGAGGTTGCTAGACCCACATGGCTCCTACTGTTAACTGCTCAATGCCTGGCAAAGTGGAAAGAACAAAAGTGAAAATTTTTGACTTTGTGAAAACCTCTGAAAAACAAGAATACGTAGTGCAAGCATGGAGGGGATTGCTCAAAGGTGAAAAGCAAAAAAAGCAGAAAGGCCAAGATGGAGGGCCTCTTTCCCACCAAGGAGATGGCAAAGAACAGGCTCCCTCTGTCCAGGAAGCTAGCTAAAGAGATCTTCAAAACAGCAAGTAAAGTCTTGCAGTGACCTAGGAAACTGCAGAACTGGCTGGGGGCTGCGGGCTGCTGAAGCAGCCGTTAGAAATACTGAACGGCATTGGAAGGTGTGATCCATGAAAGCTGCTATTTGTTCTACACATCCTTCTCTTGATGTCCCGCTATATCATATCAGCTGTAAGCTTCGTCGGCCCCAGGGTAGGCTTTGGAGGCAGTCTACCACTGCTAACACCCTTCAGCAGCACCTTTGCATGGCAGTGAAAGCAGCAGGGTGGGGGAACAGTGTTTTGAGCTGATGTGTGTGGGTACCATGCTGTTTTGAGCCCCCAGCCCTCCTGCCTGGCACTATGAAGAAAGGCTGCAGCGAGCTGCTCAGCTGAAATGTCCCCTGGTACTTTAGACAACACCCTGCCCACTCACACTGCTGAAGCATTTGAACTCACAGAAAAATGAAGGTGGCGATGAGACTTGAAGAAACTGAAGTTAGCGTGCCTCTACACTCGTGGCCCCTGTTATTTTATTGATCTTTGAGTATAACAGTGTGTTTAAGAGACCTTCCTGAGTCCCTGACCTGTGCTGGTGCACTAGCATAAACAGTGAGCCTGTCTGCTGTGCTTCCAGGAATTCCTGAAAGTGCTTGCTGGGCAAAACAAGCCCTACACATCAACATGCAGCCTTCCATTCCTGTCCTGATCAAGCCTCTGAACAGTTGCTGATTTCCCTCTCAATATATTTACATCCAGTGGTCTCCTTTAAGAAGAAAACAAAACCAAAAGAACAACTAATAAAGGCAAAACTCAGTCCTTTGTAGCGTGAAATAGAAAGACTATGTGGCCTTCCAGATCAGAGTGCTTTGCTACCCTTTGCAGACTATGCCAAGTAGTTCAAAGCCTTAGGTAGGGCATGCATCTAAAGTAGGCACATGAAGGTGATTGTCTCTCTCGTAGCTGTCTGGCCCTTGCAGACACATACATGCTCTGTGTGACCCTTAACATTTGAGGAAAGCGTTGCTTTGGGTGCCTTAAACCTTCTAACCAGCACTTGCTGTCTGTGCTTTAGTTGTCCAGATGCATGCATTGCTATAGTTTTGAAAGCCGCTTAAGCGTTATTTGTGGGGTTTTGGGTTCCCTTACACTCTAGATTTCTAATAAAGGTCCTCATCAACTGTGTAGTAGTAGTAGTAGTAGTAGGTGGTAAAGGTAGTTCCTCCTTGAGTACACAACGTATTAGCTATGCTAACACAGTCAGGCTGTGTTAGTAGAAAATGCTGGGCAGGCTTGAAGATGTAATCATTGTGAACTGTTGTAAACCATATGTTCTAGGCAAATCTAGCACAGATTTCAGTCTGGCCTTAGTGCATAGTGAAGGGAAGTACATCTTTCTGGGCATGATTTTGGAACGCGTATGTAAGGACAGCTAGTAGAAGTATGGATGTCATTGAGTGTGGCACAGGCGTGCCTACCCATAGGGCTATCGGTAGGTGATACGCCTTTATAACTGTTACTAAAAGTACCTTTTTAACAGAAATTCATATCTCAATCGCAACAGCTATTGAGCCACTGTACCAGGATGCTCGGCCACCAACAGATTTGTAACCATGGAGGCAGCCAGAGAGCAGGTAGCCAATCGGTCCTGAATGGGTGATGAAGGTCTCCTTGGTCTGCCATGCAACCATTGCGGCCACTCTGTGCGAGTGTCTTCAGCTGTACTGTATGAGTGACACAGGTTTTTGCCAGAAATGGTGCTACACCATTCTGTTCTAAGAAAAATCCTTCCTGAAGCACTGTCTTGTTGTCCTCATTTTCCCCTTTGTTTCTTGTCCACTTTTTCCTTCTCTTGATGCCTCTGCAGGGAAGGGCAAAGGAAGTTGTGGTTGTTGCAATAACTGCAGTCAAAGCTTGTTGGTAACACAGCTGCTGGCTTGCAAAACTGCAGCTCTCCACTGGTGAAATGTCCAAATATGCTCGTACAAACTGCTTTGTATGTCTGCCTCTCAGCATTGTAGTGTAAAGTACCTAAAGTTTTGTTAGGAGTTTGACAATAATGCTTATTCATGTTCTCTCCTTCCCCTCTGCCCCCTCAGAAAACAAAAGGGGAGATCAAGTATGTGAAAGACTTAGGAGATGCTCTAGGTTTTGGTGCCTAGGTGTGCCCAGCAGTGAGGTCTGGCTGGCTTCCTTTGGCTGTCCCATCATGCTTTGGGGGAGCAGTAGCACTCTGTGCAGCAGAGACTGTGGAGTACCCAGCTAAAGAATTCCTTTGGAGGAAATATCTCCTCCCCTTTCTGTTTTCCTTGCATGGAAACATGTATTACAGAGAAGTAGAAGTGGGATGTTCACTTAAATGTGGCTTTTAAACATTAGTTACTTCAAAATGAGATGCTTGGTATTCTTACTTGCTTTGAAGTATATCTTCTAACATAAATGAACTCTGAGCTCAGACGAATAACCTTGTGCGGTGTCACAAGGAAATAGCTGTCAGCAAAGCTGGTTAAAAAAAAAACAACCAACCAACCAAAAACAGACCACCAGAAAGCGGTCCTTGAAAAAGAGCCCTTCTCTTTCAATCACGGATTGATTGTCCTTATAACTGAAGCTGGTTTTGAAATTGTTTGCTTGACATCTGCAAATGGATATTTAATCTTTTTTCCAGCTGGTGATGGTGAGTCCAACTTCAGAGCAGTATGACAGTTTGCTCCGGCAGATGTCAGAGAGAATTGATGAGGGATGTGGTGAGACCATCTATGTCATTGGTCAAGGATCAGGTGAGTATAGCTTCCTCAGGAAAACAACAAAAAACATTAAAATTATAAGAAAAACCTAGTTCATCTAACTGGACTGCTGCTGAAGGTAGTACTTACTTCTCCAGAATAACTTGGAAACCTCTATAAAGTATAGCAGAACATGTGGGACAGATTGTTTTATTTTATTCCTGCCAGCAACTGTCTTATGTAGTGGAGCTAAACATATTTTTTGTATAAAATCATACAAGTTCTTTTTTGGAAATAAGGCATAAGTTGTCTGGGCACACCAGGAAAAGATGAAAGATCTGAAATTATAATAACAGTTTTAGTGCAGATGTCCTCAATGTCTGATGGAGGTCTTGTTCTGTCTGTTTTTACCCCACAGGAATGTATTGGAGATACTTGAGATAGCTAAAATATATGCTGCTGACTTTCTTTGTTAGTGTGTGTCTGTGTTATGGAGAGAAAGGTTTTCCTTTTCTCGGTGTGTTAACTCGGGTGTGACTGCAGTCATTTGCCGTTGCAGATTTTAGCAGTTAGCATGGGTTACCTTTTTGTTCTTTTTCACAATTTGAGTAGTTGCATCTGTTGCTGGTAAAATAATTTTGAGCATGGCCTTGCTTTGAAATTTGAATTTCTTTTCTGAATACAAAAAAATTGTCTATGGCTATCATAAGGCTAAAGGCACGTTTCAAATATGTTAGATATCTGCTGGATATCAAGTTGTTATGATCAGACATTCTACTAGTTACTGCGTTTGAAAAAGAATACAAAACCCATGTCATCAGTGCCAGGGTTGGCTGAGATTATGGAGGGAGAGGGTTGTGTTACCTCAGAACTGTGTGCTTTTTGGGTTTTCTTCGTATCTTGTGAAGCAGCCAACATAGAAGAGAAGCCAGGATTAGATGACCACTTGTCATGCAGCCAGTATCACAGGGATACTGCTCTTGTGTCCAAGCGAGCTTCCCACGTGTAGTCTGAATCCTCGGTGTTTGGTATAACCACATCTGCAGGGGAGATCTAGCTAGTCGGGCTAGTAACTGCTTTCTCTTCTAGGATGCCTTGTGAGGGTGTTAACAGGTGGTTGTTGCAATGATGTACTTAGAAGTAGGCATTTGTTTCTTAAAATATGAGCTAAAACTTCTGACTTCATTTCAGATTGCTGCATAGTCGAGGAAGATGGGGATCTTTTCTGTAAATTGGAAACAATAGCCAACTGAAAATAAATCTCGATATCCCTGCCACCGTCCCTCCTTCTCATTCACTTTGAGTGTCTATGATTTTGATCATCATGGATACCCAACTCAGATGACTGAGAGCGAGTGAAGACTGCCAGGTGGCTCACTGCTTCATCAGTAGTGACCCTTCCCTTTCTCCCTTGGCTCTTACCCTCTCCTGTCCCCTACATCTCATTCCCCTTCTACGACCCAAGACCCCAGCTGTGGTGCTTCCTGTTTTCCCCACTGTCTCAACAGCTTCTCAGCCAGCTTATGAGCTAGGTTGGAAATCACCCGGCAGCTCTACTTGTTGTAGAGCTGTGCAGTAGTTAAAATGATGATTAGCTCATGCAGACTGCAGTTACTGCTTACCAGCTGATGAGTCAGCCATGCATATGAATGCGCACCCAGCAATAGCTTTGGTCATCCAGGTGCAATGTGGCTCTCCACCTTTGTTCGTTGTTTTTTTTTTTACCCACAGAGGAGATTCTGGCCTAAAATCTGTGCAGCTTCTCAGCGCCTGGGTTAGGAGAGAAGCTGAGAGCTGTGGTAGCCTTGAAACTCTAGATACTTGCCACTGGCTTGCTCTGACTGTCAGCTCTTTGGTTGGGTGGGCTGTTCAGAGGCAGCAGTGCCTCCTTGGTTTTTTCTGGCCTCGTGTGCTGTCAGCATTTCTTTCAAGTGCCAGGACGAAGGCAGTGAGACATGCCAAAAACATTGTTTTAACTGGAGTACGTGGGGACTAAAGAAATTGCTGTGCAGGCCAGACTTGCAGAAAATGTGCACTTGGGATGTGGTTTTATAAAATAAGCTGATTGTTTAAATTGGTCCCACATTCACTGGTTAATTGTGGTGATATTTCAGTCAGAGCTTTCCTTTTGTTAATGCTTTTCCCTTTATTGCAGTGCGAGAGGAGATGTTTTATCTGACTGAAGGGAATTGCACGCAAAGTACCTTCAGCATGTGAAGTAAGGGAATTAGACAGAAATATGTCTTTCTTGCCAATCCCTAAGTATTTGCTTGTAGAAATTGTGAAGAAAACTCCTCTAGATGAAAGATGGTGCTTTTCCAGTATCTTTTAAGACTTAGAGTGAAGACCATCCTTTTTTATTTTGGGCAAAGGGTGCTTATTCTGTTTACATGTCTGACATCTCCAGTCCACATATAAATCCCAATCGGTGTGAAAGTCCAGGCAGAATGACATTGCTGCTGGCTGTTGCAAGGTGGTGCTCACTGACTGTCCTTTGTCTCCTCAACGTCATTCTAGATGGGACTGAATACGGTCTGAGCGAGGCAGACATGGAAGCATCCTATGCCACATTGAAGAGCATGGCAGAGCAGATCGAGGCAGACGTGATCCTCCTGCGGGAGCACCAGGAGGCAGGGGGCAAGGTGCGCGACTACCTCGTTCGGAAACGTGTGGGTGACAACGACTTCCTGGAGGTCAGGTGAGGAGCCGGGTGGAGTCAGGGTTAGTCAGCAGCCCAGCTGCATTTTTACCGTGTGAGCAGTCCGTGATGCTGAGCCAGCAACGCTGATTCGAGTCTGGGTGTTGTAGCTGCCCAACAAAAGGAATTGAGCTTGACCACTCCTTGCTGATGAAATCGCCTTTTTGTTGTTGTTGCTGTCTCTTTTGTGAACAAACTGTTTGTGGAGATTTGCCTGTGTTGAGCTGAGGGCTGTTGCTGTCTGGGTGACAGCTTCGCAGCTTGGGGATCTTTTTGTGGGCTGGAATCCCAGTAGGGAGTCACATGTACACGTGTATCTGTATGCGTGTGCATATACACACACTGCTGGAATACAATAATTTTGACTAAGGGTTCAATTCTATTCCAAGACTGTGATGATCCAAGTCACTTTTTAATGGACATATAATAGCTTGTGTAACATGACTTGAGAGTCTGCCCAGATCTGGATGGAATGGATTTCCAACATTTGCCAACAGCCATAATAGCCATCTTTATCAGAGACAAGGAAGGAGATTGCTGTAGAAGAGGGTTTTCCCCTAAAACGTTTCATTGTTGTTTGAGCTTTTCCTTTTCAGGGAACAGCAATTTAAATTTCTGTGCTCTCCCTAGCACCTGGTGCTATTGCAACGTGAGGAATGATGAGAAAAGCAGAGGTATTCTAGACTAAGTTGGGATTTAGTCTTTCTTTTGAATTGCCACAGTGTATACGTTGGATTGCAGAGACTAGAGGTTGGAAGAAAGATACTCTGTATGGCATCAAGCAATGTTGGGTTCAGCTGACTGTGTTCTGGACACCAGTGACATGTTTCCACAGTCTTCCACATCCTAGTCCACAGAGTCTGGGATCTCCGCTGTTAACTAGTAACTGTGAAAGAATCTCTGCTCTGCTTGTGAAGGTCTAACATTTTTGAATCTCTGTTTGAAGGTCAGGGAGAAAAAGCTAGTTATTTGCAGGAGCAGTGGTGTTTGGGGTTTTTTTTGATTGCTTGTTTGTTTCTTCAGGTATCAGATTTTACCAGGTTCCTTTTTCCTTTCCCCTCCAGGGTAGCAGTGGTTGGCAATGTGGATGCAGGAAAGAGCACGTTGCTAGGTGTCTTGACACATGGCGAGCTAGACAATGGCCGAGGCTTTGCTCGGCAAAAGCTCTTCCGCCACAAGCATGAGATTGAGTCAGGCCGCACCAGCAGTGTGGGCAATGACATTCTGGGCTTCGACAGTGAGGGCAACGTGGTGAACAAGCCGGACAGCCACGGTGGCAGCTTGGAATGGACAAAGATCTGTGAGAAATCCACCAAGGTCATTACTTTCATTGACCTGGCTGGTCACGAGAAGTACCTGAAAACCACCGTCTTTGGCATGACCGGCCATTTACCTGACTTCTGCATGCTTATGGTAGGTAGCAAGAAAGATGTACGGTACCAGCAGGAGCGGGGCTGTTCACAGCTTTAACAGCCTCAACTTCTTTCCTATTGAGAAGTCCCTGTGGGGTTGTGGAGGGAAGGCGGCATCTCCCAGAGGTGGAGAGCAGCAGTCACTCTGGATATCTAGCCAGGGCTCTGAGGCAAGTGCCCCAGGACTGTCAGTCTCAGACAGGCCCAAGATGTGTGGTTCTTGAGAACTGAAAGATTTCTAAACTCCAGAACACCTTGCTAAAATTGAGGAGCAACGAGTCCTTAGCCAGTGTCCAACAGCATTTGAAATGGGCTGGGGCTGCTCATACAGTCCCAATGACGCGTCTACAACCCAATCACAGCCTACTGCACGTCTGACACAAAACATTCTCTGTAACCCAGCTCACTGCAGGAGGAACGTTTACATCACCGTATCTTGTATCCCTGGTGTAGGTTGGCAGTAACGCTGGGATTGTTGGAATGACAAAGGAGCACTTGGGCCTGGCGCTTGCACTTAACGTTCCTGTCTTTGTTGTGGTGACCAAGATCGACATGTGCCCTGCCAACATCCTTCAAGGTGAGTCCTACAAGCTCTCTCCAGGGCTGTTTCTTACCTCTGTATGTGCTGTTGTCCTCTGCTTGGGTTGAGGAATTACTGCTGGAGGAAAGCTGCTTTATCTGATTTTGTGACTGCATCTTAAACACCTTCCAGAAATCTATCCTTTTCCTTTGCCCATTTTGCAGGCAGTTCACTCGTAGTCACCATTTCAAAATTACCTGAGTTGGGGGACTCAGCTGGGCAACCCGAAAGTGTTTGCTACAGGATTTTGCTTAACTGAGCTCTAAGGGGAGAAGCATACAGTTGGGGTTGTGACTTTGCTTTCTCTCTGGGTATTTAAACCTGGAGGGAAAGTCTGGAAATTCTTTTGAAAGCTGCTTTCCTCCTTGTCCACAGTTTGAGTGTGATCTTAAGCTGTGATCAAACTTGTTCTCCAGCAGCTGTTAGGTGAAGGGGCAGCTGCTTGTTACATCCTGCTCACCTGGGCACTTGTCAGATATGCTGGCATAACTACAGCAGCTCCTTCCTCTGTCTGAACAACCAACCAACATTTAATAAATCATGGTTCAAAGCAGCTGCATATGTGGGCTATGGTAGGAGGACTGGACTAGGCACAAGTGGGGATGGCAGTGAGCAGCAGGGGCTAGCGCTTTTTCTGCTCAGCAGCAGTTAAAGCAGCACCTCTAACCCCAGCAGTGTCCTTTTAACCTGTGCTTGACTTTTTTTCAGGGTGTGACTAACTCTCACCCTTAAAATTCTCTTGATGCGTTTCTCATACCTTCAGGAACATGCCGTGGTTAATTGGAGCAATGGTTTTTTTGATAATCAGTCCTAAGAATGAGGAAAGTTAATGCTCCCGGTACTGTCTGTGGTTAGTTCATTATTGTAAAAATCCTAAATATGTTTCAGGTAAACAGACGCATGTGATCAGAAGATAATCTAAAGGTCTCTGTAATAGATGTTTGGCAAATAAATGTAAGGCCTGACCATAAGATAATAACTGGGAAGGAAGGCGAACGTTTGGCTCGGAGTGAGGAGAGAAGAGAAGAGCTGCTCTTGGGAGAAGCCACTCCTGTGTCATGTTCTGTTTAAATTAAATAGACACAAGATTTGGCTCAAGTGTATCTGTGAAGAGCAGATGGCATGATTAGATGTTTGTGTTTCTGTATCCAAAACATTACTTTCCCATAGGCAATAATTTGTTCACAAAAAACATCTAATTGGATGACAATTGTAGAATATAAATGATTTGCTCTTTTTAAGCCCTTACTAGCCTTTTTTTTTTCCTCATTTATTGTAAGGCACTTTGCAGGAGGCTGATGCTAGTGTATCAGGTAATGCCCCTGCTGGCTGATAGATACGAGGCTTAGAAAATAAATTAACAAGAGGCAAAAGGTCAAAGTTGGGAGCCATGAGATTTGTCCAAAATTACTTATTTCTGGATCTGGTCCACCTACACTGTCCTTGTCTGTGATGGTGATCTTTACCTCTTTCATGCTTCTCTAACCTTCTAGGGCAGGTTGATTGCCAGAGAAAGTGTGTTGAGGTTTGTTTGGTCAAAATTGATTTCTAATTCACATATTCTCAAATATTTCAATTCCTGTGTGCTGCTGGTTTTCATTGAATTCAATATGAAAAATCCTTTATAGGAAGAGGAAATACCTTTTAACTGCTTGAAGCTACTTAATAGACAGCTATAAAACGTCTACTTCACAGCATTGCACTTGCAGGTGCAAACATGTATGTCTGTTCCTGTATGGTGTCGCTTGGCAGCAGGCTAGCTGGCATGAAATGGAAGATGGAATGGCTCCTAAGTCCCACCTGGGCTGCAGCAAACTCAGTCTCACTCACGCACCTTTAGCCATCTTCTCCTGTCTATTTGTGGCAAGAGCACCAGTCTCCCTTTGGGGAGAGACCCCACAAAAGCGATTTGTAAAGACGGGAGATGCTGCCCTAACAATATTCATTTCACCCTTTAAGAAACCCTGAAGCTGTTACAGCGACTGCTGAAGTCCCCAGGGTGCAGGAAGATTCCCGTGCTGGTTCAGAGCAAGGATGATGTCATTGTAACAGCCTCCAACTTCAGCTCAGAGAGGTAACGGCAGTAGAGGAGAGTAATTTCTCTTTCGATCCTATTTGGAGACTGGGTGAGAAGATTCAGAAGGAGAGTCCCATTGTCTAGATGTGTGAAGGTTGCATCTGCCATGTGGTGTGTTGATTCCATAAGAATGTGTTGATTCTGAGATTGACCTGCCTGTGTTCCCCTCTCCGAGCCAGAAATGAGGCTGCTTCTGGGCAGTCTGCAGAAGATGGCAGGGTATTCGGCTTCCTTCAGTCCTGGAACCTTACACCTATTCCTGAATGTCATTAGAAGGCAGAGGCAATGTTGCAGGTTTTCAAACATGGGGTGTTGTGCATCTGACTGCTTGCCAGGCTCTCCCTTCCTAGCACTGTGTATTGAATTCAGTCCCAAGATTTTGGATGCCTCCCTACATGTGGAATTCCAGGCAGGGAGGTGAACTAACTCCATTTTCATCAATTTTCCTTTACAGGATGTGCCCGATTTTCCAGATTTCAAATGTCACCGGGGAGAACCTAGATTTGCTGAAGATGTTTCTTAATCTCTTGTCTCCACGGACCAGTTACAGGGAAGAAGAGCCAGCAGAATTCCAGATAGATGATACTTACTCTGTCCCGGTAAGGGGCCTGGTATTTGGAAGAATTTTCTGCTCCCTCTTTCAGGCTGAAGAAGGCATCTTCCCTAGAGAGGGGAGTTCTAGAGCTCTTCTGCTAGCGTGGTCGAGTAACCCCAATTACTGTTTTTTCTTTTTTGGCATAGGGCGTAGGAACAGTTGTGTCTGGGACGACACTGAGAGGCCTAATCAAGCTAAATGACACCCTGCTGCTGGGGCCAGATCCCCTTGGCAACTTCCTACCTATTGCTGTCAAGTCCATCCACCGCAAGAGAATGCCCGTCAAAGAAGTGCGGGGAGGCCAGACTGCCTCCTTTGCTTTGAAAAAGGTGAGGTGATCTGCTCTAGACTCCCAGAACAGGAACCACCCTCCTAATTTTAGAGTGCTCTTGGAGTTCAGCTGCAACCAGACTGCTTCTGCAAACCCCAGCTGCCTCATTTCACAGCGCATTAAAATCCCATAGAACCTCTGTGGGTCCTATGTCCCGGTTGCTCCACCTGACAGCTGCCAGGTGATAGCAGTGGGACCCAAGGTAATGAGGAATAGTGTTGGAGATGTGTAACAAAGCGGAGGCATTGCAAGAAAAGTCTCCTCTTGTGCTGCAACTGCCTTAGTGGCCTAGGCAGGGCATTTACACTATTCCTCTCAACTTGTAGGATGAACTTCATGATTTGGGGTTTAAAAATTAGCAAAATTTGATGCAATTCCTCTGGTGAAAGGTTTCTGTCAATAGAAGCTGCGCTGCTTTTAAGGGGATATAGTTTAAGCTATACCAAACTTCATGTGTTCAGTCTTACCATTTTGTGTTAACAGACATCATACTTTTGGAGAGAACATCTGCTTGGGTAACGTGCAACCAGGATATATGTTTTGCTTTTAAAGGATCAGTGAGTTAAAACTTCTGTGTCAGTGTCCAGCACTCCCAGCACTCTAACTAAAGCTCCCTTAGAAACTTCAGCTGAACTTTATTTTTGCAACCTTTGCATAACATCGTTACATACTGCTAAACAGCTCTGGCTTTGCCTTTTGGTGAGCACAAGTTAATATCTGTGAAATCCCTTAGGATCCTTCTGGATGCAGTCAGCCAGAGAAGCAAATTTCTTCACCGGAGAATCACACTAAGGTTTTTTGTGTCTCTGCTTTTCAGATCAAGCGTTCTTCCATCCGGAAAGGCATGGTAATGGTGTCACCCCGCCTGAATCCACAAGCATCGTGGGAGTTTGAGGCAGAGATTCTGGTGCTCCATCACCCCACCACCATCAGCCCACGATACCAGGCCATGGGTATGTGTCTCAGTGTTGTCTCATCTTTGTTTCCCAGTGGTAAGAGTTTATATCAGCTCTAGCCTGAGATAATTTTTCCTCCTGATGGCTCTGTCAGCCTGAATATAAGCCATAGTTCCTAGTTTGACCTTTCCCAGCAATGCATTAGAGAGAGGGGAGGGAGCTGACAGAGGAGAGTGCCGAAGGCTATAGGTAAAAAGGAGATGTGTGACTCCCAAGCGTACTTGCAGCCTGCCTGAGCCAGATCTCCATCGTGCAGATTCTTCAGCTTCAAACGCTGACTGAGGGACTCATTTTAGGTCCTGCCCTCTAGCCTGGCTGCTTGGCGTGTAGGATTCTGTTGAGGATGCTTCAGGAAAGTATCTGTTTGAAGGCAACTGTTCTAGATTATAAGTGTTATCTTTTTGAGAACTGAACAAAGGCAGCCATGTGACCCGTATAGTCTTTGGTACACAGTAAATTTTTACATTCCAAACTCAGCGCTGTTAGCTGTAGGGTAGCAAGAGCTGCCTTAGATGTCTGTCTGAAGCTTATTCCACTAATGGCACTGGCTGTTGAAAGCCTTTGTGCATTACATTCACAGTGCATTGTGGCAGCATCCGTCAGACGGCCACGATTCTCAGCATGGACAAGGACTGCCTGCGGACAGGGGACAAAGCCACAGTGCACTTTCGCTTCATCAAAACCCCAGAATATTTGCATATAGACCAGCGTCTGGTCTTCCGTGAAGGCCGCACCAAAGCTGTGGGTACCATCACTAAGGTAAAGGCTGAAGAGTCCGACTTTTTTTTGCCCATTAGCTACTTTTGGTGCTGAGAAGCCAGCAGGAGAATCTGGATAGCTCTGGAAAATTGAGGGAAGAGGTTGTCCTTCGATCACAAATATCAGCCCTGACATGGGTTGCAGATGATCAATGTGCTTTGTCATGTGGTGGGTCTTAGCTGGTGTGAATGAGGGAATGCGAAGGCGGGGGGTGAGCCAGATGCCTCTGGTTCTTACGGCTTGGTCTCTTTCTGACAGCTTGTAGCTGGTTCCTTTGAGTCATGTTGTGGAGGGCTGAGTGTCACCTCAGCCGAGTGGCCCTTTCCACCCTGTAAGGGTTCTTGAGGACAGCTCAGGGGCCTAGATTTCTTTGAACAGCTGCTTCTGCATTCTTCTCCCGATGGCTATTGGTATCAATTCTCTCAAAGCTTTTTGTTAAAAAGCAGCATTGAACCTTGCCATATTGGCCTAGCTATTTTCATGCTGATTTTGGCATCTCCCTTTGTAATTTACAGTTACTCCAGACCACCAATAACTCACCAATGAACTCCAAACCACAGCAGATCAAGATGCAGTCAACCAAGAAGGGAGCCGTTACGAAACGAGAGGATGGTGTTCCCCCAGCTGGGACAGCAACTGGAGGCGCACCAGCTGGGGATGAGACCCCCTCAACAGCCGCAGCGCCACTTACACCTACTGCCCTGCAACCATTGGTAAGTGAGGAAAACATCATGTCTGTCCTAGCTCTTTGCATCCTGGTTTCATCTGTTGGAGGAAGGGCACTGTAAAGCACAAGCATTATCCCCTCACACCCTTGAACTCACCTTGGGACTCAATGTGCAACAGAAACAAATAGAAATATAAGTAGTTTCACAGCAGAAATCAGAATTCTCTGATGACTGGATGACTCCTCGTGGCTGAGCTTTCAGCCGCTAGCAGTTTAGGATCCTGGAACAATTTGGGTTGGACTTCAGGAAGTGTCTAGTCTAACCTCCTGCTCTAAGTAGGATTAGCTGTGAGGTCAGACAGGTTGCTCAGGGTTTTATCCAGTCATGTCTTGAAAACCTCCAAGGAGGAAGACTGCATAACCTCCCTTGGCAACCTGTTTCACTACTTGACTGTGCTCACAGTGAAGAAGCGTCTCCATATAGCCAGTAGCTGAACTAGTGAAGCATGTAACAACCAGTCACAGAATGGGTCTCTGCTGTCTGAATGAGAGGTGGAACATCCCTACACTAGAGAAATTACAACCTCAGTAGTAGTATCAGACACAGGTTGTCTGCCCTGTCAAGGAGGAAGGATGTCCAAGGAGGAGGAAAGGCTTATCTCTTTTGAGAGAAATTTATCCAGGTTGTTTTGTTGGTTAGGACTTCTCAGCTCAGCTTGTCCAAGAAGGTTACCTAGCCTTTCTGGGCTGAAAGGAATGGAAACTGAATTCTAACTGCAGGCTTTGGGAGCTACTTATCAGCTTTATTACATGGGACTTCTCCTTTTAGTGTACTTATCTAGTAAGTAAAAGGTTCAGGAACTGACTCTGTCAGTGTTCTCTCTCTTAATTTTACCTGTCTTAGTTGTCATTGGTCAAATCTTGCCCTCTTGAGCCAGGCTGGCTGCTGAAAGAGGGCCCTCTGGCAGGGGTTCTCTCCCTTTGCATACGCCTGTGGCTTCTTACTGATCGCCCATCTCCTCCTTGTCTTGTAGTGTCACTGTGGTTGTAAGTAGTGCTCCCAGCTTGCTCTTTGTTTCATCCCTCCCCCTGAGAGTTTGTGTTGCTTTTGTTCTTGCTTACCTCTGCCTCTCTCTCCTTGCTGTTTCCCCTCAGCCTGCACTGGATGAAGAGCCCCACATCCGTGAGGGCAATAAGGTATTTGGCTGCTTTAAAAGAGAACGGTGGGCTTGCTGGCCTGAGGCTGGGAACAGAGTCAGGTTAGCAAGAGAGCCCTGGTAGGGGGGTGGGGGAGCTCTCCTTCCATTCTGCACAAAGCCAAGGGAGCCTGAGGCCTCGATTTCCCAGATGCCGAGCCCCATGGCATCTGCTGACTCTCAAGGGAGTGAAGCATTCAGAAAATTGGGAAATCGGGTCCTCCCCAGCTTGAAGGGCTGAACTTCATGGTGTATCTATCTGTCTCTTCTCCTTCCTTCATGGTGTGTCTGTCTGCCTTATCTCCTTCCTGCAGTGGTAGGAAGCTGATCAGTCACAACCGCCCTCCCGCTGCCTGAATGTGTGTGTAATCCATCTGAACTCCTGCTGTGTTGATACTCTGATTCGGAGGTTGCTGTGCACTAAAGTCTATCTTCTTGTTTTCTCAGTCAAAAGTCGGAGGAGGAGGCCGGCGACGTGGAGGTCAGCGCCATAAAGTGAAGTCTCAGGGAGCCTGTGTGACTCCTGCCAGTGGCTGCTGAATGTCTTACTCCTCCTCCCTCTGAGGAATTCCTCCCCTTCCCTTCATTTCTTATCCAAAAGATCCAGAGCAGCTTAAACCAAAACCCATACCAGCTGATTGGCTGCAGAAAAATCGTCCCTCCTCCCTGAAGGAAGCGATGGAGAGGAGCATAATTTATAAGCTAATGAAGGTGGTAAGACACACAGAACTGAGTAACTGACACCTTCCTCCTCCCCTTATCGACACATTTTTGTACATCATGGGCTTAGTTTTTATTCTTATTAGTTTTTATTATATTTTGTGTGCATGAAGATGAGAGGAGAGTCTGGATAGAACTGCGAAGAGCCAGTTAGCTGCCTCCCTCCTCCCTCACCCAATTCTGTCCACAGGACTTGCTGCTCTCCTCCTATTTGCTGTCTCAGATCCAGGGGTTATCAAACGCCTGAAATTTCAGACTTGCAAAGGTTAAAACACATTGCTTAGGATGGCTCCATAGGGCATTGTTTCCTCACCACTGTGGCCCCGTGCCAAATATGTTTCTGGATTCCCTCCATCTTAAACTATTTCTGAGTGGGTTTAATTTAATGTTGTAGTGACTGAAGTTTGAAGGAGATGGTAAGAAAGTTCATTAGTTGGAGATCTAAGAGGGAAACAAATTGGAAAGCAGTTCTTGATGTTAAGTTGAGGAATCCTATACTAAATATCCTTGTCAAATATGTTGATAGCACTTAAGATTTTAATTAGAGACAGAATTAAATGGGCAGTCATTTGCCCATCCTGTTCCCCTTCCCATCATGCTGCTTTTCCTATTGTTTGTTCAGTGCACGTTGGAGCAAATCTAGCCTGCCTCTCAAGGCTGCGGCAGCTCAACTGACAGTATTAAGAATATAGTGCAGGAACACTCAGTCCGTCCTTGAGCCAGAGAATGCCTTCTCACCTCGACGGACAGAGGTCACAGGTGGTAATACACCTTTGGAACAGAGACACCAGGCAAACATGACCCCCCCCTTGATTTTGTTTACTCCAAGATTTCCCAAATCTTTTCTGGAGCTCACTGGCCAAACTTTGCCATGGCAGAGGTAGGATTTGTCTTCTCACCTCTTGGCCAAAGAGGGCAATGATGAATTGGTACCAAACTTATAGAAGTGCTTTCAGGTTTGGAAGTACGTGGTAATTTTTCTGACTTTCATTTATTTTTTCTTAAGATTGTATTTTTTTTTAATGACACATTCTGGCTTTTCCAGGAAGGCCCTGCAAGGACGGTCTATGAATTAACTTTATTGTTATCATGTTTTTTAACCCTGGGTTGTGCAAGTGATCAATTCCCTGCTTATTCTGATCTCTCTTCTTCTAACCCTGCCTCGCCTCTTGGCTCCCGTGAGGCCAGGAGTTATCCTCTGCCGACTTCTGGTGAGCTGTGGGAGCATGGTAGCATTTTGAGGGAGGAGGTGGCATCCTCATCAAATCATTGCTCTCCCCAGCAGGTGCGGTCAGCCTCTGTTTCTTTGAGGGCTTCCTCCTCCAATGAAGGACTTTTATTTTAATTAGAGGGAGACTGAAAAGTTTCTGTCCCTCCTTAGTGGGTTGTTCCTGGTTCTCACTCTGTGGCACCTGTGTGGAGTTTATTCCAGTTCACCTTGTGATTCGAGGTAGGCTTTCAAGCCGACTGAGGACAGCAGGCTCGGGGGGGGGGAGGGGGGGAGGGGAGAGAGCACTTCTCCCGGTGCCAGCACCAGCACTCCAAGAGGATTAAGCGGCATGGGAGAAGTGAGGAACGTGGTTTGGAGACGAGGGTACTTTGCCTTAGAGACTGCAGTGGCCTGAGTGTGGGTGGAAGGAGGGGGGTCAGACGGTCCTTTCCAAGCTATGTGCCTAAATACCAGCACTCTCCTGGCGAGGGAGGAACTATAGGCGGCTACAACACTAATAGCACCCGCATTGTGAGGGGGTGTGAAGTGTGGCTAAGCAGGGCATGAGGGCCTGGTTCGTTTATCTTCTGGCCCTGTAGCAGCATCAAACTGCATCTGATTTCACTGCCCTCTGCTTCCGAGGGGAGCAGGGAGCTCCAGGCGGTTTTCTCTTTCTCCATTCCTTGTGCTCCAAATGAAGGAGCCTGCCGAGACTGGAAGAGGGTTTACTTCAGTTTGTGCAAAGGAGTTGGTGTGATCTCTCTTTTGTGACCAGCATTCAAAGATCACTCAGGCTGGTGTGATCTATAAAATAAATTTTAAAAAAGTTTGTTCCAAGTTAAAGTATGTCTTGTTGCTTTTTGTCCCTCTGGAAAACCAGCAGTTGCTGCTGCGTTCGTAGTGACAGCAGGGGAGAGCATGCCATGCTGCAGGAGAGCTGCCGCTGAGCCTCTGCACAGCCCTGAGCTTTTACTGTGCCTAAGATTTAGTGCTTCTCGGTGGCAGAGTGTTGAAATGAGAATGCTTGCATGGTGTGAGCTATGCTGTGTGAGATGTGTATGTGTGTGTGAAGAGCTGCTATAGCAAATCATTTGGGTCCAACTCTATTGGAGACACTTTGCTAGAGGATGCAGTTTTAGCACAGCACTTCCACTGCCTGCATAAGCTTGTGCTTCCCCAGGCCGTCGCAGCAATTTGTACCTCACCTGTTTCTGTAAATACAGCAGGACTCTCCGGGGCTTGGAATGGGCCTTTTCATGCCTCCTCGGTTGATCTCAGAGGTTTATGAAGGCTTTTCCTGCCCTGTATGGCCCTTTCCTAACATAGGTAAGTGTTGGGCTGGGAGCTGGTGGTAGCTGGAGTGAAGGCCCACCCAGCCTCTTTACTCCCGATGTATCAGGCAGTATGGACACCTGCAGGGAGTGGAGATGCTGCTGGAGGTGTGCCCACCCTGCTGCTAATGTCCTTGGTCCTGAGCACCCAATACCCCATCCCTTCCCATTTGTTGTCCATAGCAGTTTTTTCTGTCTGTCCCCCTCCCCATTTTTCTGTGTCCCTCCCCCAGCTGGGACACTGATGTGCCCAGCATCCCTCCACCCAGGGAAAACCAGTGAGGGCAGATCCAGGGCCAGCCCTTCCCTATGGTGGCCGCCTGCAAGGAGCTGCATGGGCACTCCTCAACACAAGCCTGCCTCCAGCCCATCCTGGTTAAGCAGACACCAGTGCGACCCTCCTCAAGTTCAGCCAGTCCAATTTCCCTTTTTGTGCTCTAGGTTAACTTCCTCATGCTGAGGACAACTAAGTATTTCCTTTCTACTTGCTCTTAGCTGCCTGCTGAGTAATTTACAGCCCACATTAAGGAAAAGAGAGCAACCTGCAGCTACCCTTAATTGTGGTTTGTGTCAGGCTTTGTCCTTGCCCTCCATGCTGCCCCAGCCTCATTTGCCACTCCTCAGGGCCAAGCCAGGCTCTGCTGATGCCCAGAGATGGCTTGGAGGTCACTGGAGGATGGACTGCGCACACAGCCATGGTCTGTCATAGACTGAGACTTCTAGTAGTCATCAAAGTCCCAAGGAATTTTGAGTTTTTAAAAGTAAGTCTTGTTTTCATTATTGCTCCAAGCAGTTTTTGCATTCCAGAGGCTGCTCAGTGACAAGGTAAAAACTGCTGACCCTAGAGTTAATATGTCAGGCTGGAAAATAAGGATTTGCCATGAGAATACATAGACAAAGCTATTCTTGCAGCTCTTTTATTTACTAGCTGTGCATCATTCCCACCAGCAAATTCACCTGCAAGACACCCAAAACACTTAGAGCAGTTTTGATATAATTTATTTGTCTTGGTCTTTTTTTTTTCTTGCATAGGCATAAATTACAATCTGTTGATTAAAAAATAAAATGAACAAAACAGTGCAGCATTTGCAACAGGCTACAGCATCAAATACAAACTCGTCTCCTGCCTGTAACCATCTGTTTCTGCAGGGCTAATTTATAACACCTGTAGGGCAAACCAAGAAGGAGGGAGAATAGAGGAGGGAAATGGAGTAAATAAGGGAAATGTGCTCAACAGCTGTTTCACATTTCTCCTGCCTCATCAGGTTCATCATCTGCATCAGCACTAAGATTAAATACCCCTGAAGCAGCAGTTTTATGTGCCCTCTTTTCCTTTGCAGCTCTGGAAAGTGTTGCAGAAATCCTGCAAGCCGCAGCTGGCTGGGCTCAGGTGCTCAGGCTGGAGCCTGGCACTGATACAGAATTCGGGGGCTGAAAAAGCACACATAGCTTCAGCACACCTTCCTGGGGATCCTCACACAGTTGGCCTTTAAAACCAGCGCTATCCCCTAGAGAAGAGCATAAACCCCCAGGGTGATCTCTCACTGGTGGCTCCAGGGGGTTTTATCTCAGAACAGCAGGGACTCGCTTCCAAAGGACAGGGCAAGCTTGCCCTGTAAAGCCAAATGCCAGCGGTTAACACCCCCTTGGAAGGAACAGAGACCCCACTCCAACTCCATCCTCGGGGAAAGAGGTCCCCCGTTCCCACCTCTCACCAGCATGCCTGATTTACCACAAAATCATTTTTTGGTAAATGACAGCCCAACCCAGAGGCCAGGGAGCCAGAAGGGACATAAGAAGAGGGGTTTTCCAGCCTCATGGTTATGGCTTTTGCTCCAGCAGCCAGAGAACCCCTGGGGAAGGGGGAGAGCTTCATCTCTGCTCTCTATCATTCAATTAAATAGAGGAGCTGCTCTGCCAAGCCCAGGACAGGTCTAGGCATTCATAAAAGCACAACTCCATGTACTCCAAGGCAAGCAGGCAGCTGTAGACAAGTTTAAAATAACTTTGGCTGTGGATGCCAAGAATTAAGACTGTGCTCAATATAGGAGAGAATTTATTGTCACTGGATCTGGCTGCAGGTCTGCCTTCTCCCAGCAGCAGGGCCTCCCAGCTCTGCAGGGGGGCTCCACAGGGTATTTTTAACCTGTTGGAGATGGGGCTGCGCCCTTCATGCTCGCTTCCCTTGCTTGGAGTGAGGAGACCCCTCCAGAAGGGACATGCTGCCATCATCCTCATCCCTTCTGGCTGGCATGGAGCAGGTCAGGGCTCAAGCGCCTCTGCCCAGTGCAGATCAGGGGATGCTGAAGGGAGACATTTCTTCAGTTCCTTCCCCTCCTCTACGCCCCTCGCCCTACAGTGCTTCAAGCAGAGAAGACCAGAGTGGGAATCAATACACAGTGCTCCCCTAGTGCTCACGGTGCCAGGGGAAGGATGATGCCAGCATCATACAGGGCTGAAATGCTAAAATGAGCCCTTTAGCTTTTCTTTCAACGAAACACAAGACAAATGTGGAGGCTGTAAGTGCCATCCAAGAACATAAGCCAAACTAAGCGTGATGCAGGCAGCCAGAAGGTGGAGTGGCCAGATGGACTTGGCACTCCTCAGCCTGGGGAAGGTCCCCGTGCACCCTTCCTGCAGTCCCCTGCCATGGCTCCCCCCATCATACCATGGGTACAGGCAGGATTTATGTGCCCGCTGCAGGCAGAACTCCCCATCCTGCTCCAGCACAGTCCTCTGCAGCCAGGGCTCAGGGAACTGAGCAATGCCAGTGAGAAAGAGGCAGGAGGGAAAGGGAGCCCTTCCAAGAGAAAGGAGGTCAGCCTGCACCAGCCATCTGCCATCGGGGACCAGGAGGCAACAGAGGCAGCCCTGAGCACTGCAGGTGGGGGGAAGCCCTGTTGCTCCCCAAGGTGCAGAAGCATGCTGGCACCTGCAAGCCCTGAGGATTGCCCCATCTCCCACCCAAGAGACCACCGAGGCACGGAGAGAGTTGTGCAGAGCAACTGGGACAGCAGCTCCCGCTCGCTGCGAACAGTCACCTATATACAGATACAGCCACTGGCGAGAGGCCACAGCCACGCATTGCGGTCTCGGAGGACATCTCCAGAGCAAGGAGGGCAGGAGTGCCTCCAGCACCCCACCGAGCAGCAGTCCACAGAGGACCTTGTCTCCCAGGTCCAGCTCCCAAGCCACTGACAACCTTTATTTTAAACAGCTCTGCTCATCTTACTCTAGCTTATCCTACTGCACGCGCTATTCTCCTACTGAACAAAGCTCTAGCCCTCTCCGCATATAAGCCACTCGCTCCAGTGGCACCACATAGAGTTCTCCGGTTAAGTAGAAATTGCATGGAAAAAGTCATTTTTCCTTTGTTACTACAAAAAAAAAAATTTGCCAACACCCCAACTGGAAAATACCCCCCCTCCCTGCCCCCCTTAAAAACAAAACAACTAAAGAAAAAACAGAGAACAAACCCAAAAGGGGAAGCGGGCAACAGGAGTTTTCAATAGCATTGTCAAGCTTAACACCGGGGAGCCAGCCAGCCAGGGGGGCCAACAGCATCGCCAAGACCCAACACAGCCACCGGTGGCAGGAGGGCTCGAGCAGACGGATGGCAGCACGGGGGCGGGCTCTGCCACCAACACATGCCAAATTTCTCCCCTCCTGCTGCCCCAAACCATTAGTTTTATGTTAATACTTCATAAATACTGTCTTATTTCCCCTCTGCCAGCCCAGCATCAGAGGTCTGGAGATCTTTACCTAAACCAACGCCAAGGCAGGAGAAGTGACCCCACGTGGAGGGGAGAGACTCGGTGGCCGTGACTGGTGGCTCCCACCTACTCCAGCGGCACCGAGCCAGTCACCACAGTCCCATAGGCCATATCGCGCCCAAGCCCGCGTGAAGCACATTGCAAAACTACCTACCCCTTTCCCAAGCCCCGGCAATGCCAGGCACGCTGTCAGAGAGGAGTGGGGCAACGGGGACAGGGGGCTGCGCAGACCTGATTAAAAATTAGCTTAAAAAGTTAAAATGTCCAATACGCACTGAAAACAAGCCAGGCTGCGCTAGGACCCACATGGGATGCTCTTGCCTCACCACCCCGGTCCTTGGAAGAGTGAAAGCCTTGCCCCTTAAACACCAGCTCTTCTCCCCAGAGGGGAGAAGCTTCCCAGGGCGGCTGCTGGCGCATCCCAGGATTTCTACGTGCGAAGCAGCAAACCGGACAAATCCCCTCCTGCTGTCGGCCCGGCAGCATCCTCGTCCTGCATGGGAGCCAGGGATCAGTGTGCCGGCTCCCCGTGCACACGGAAGCGGTAGATGCAGGTATATTCAGGGTGGCCCCAATTGCTCAGCACCCGGAGCTCCACCAGCTGGTACATGCCCACAGCATCACCCTTGGGGAGAGGAGGAAGGAAAAACCTGAGCCCTTGAGAGCTCTTGAGGGCTCAGAGACCCCAGGGACCCCATTTTCCTCTCAGGGTCGGGTGCTCTGAGGGCAAAGCACTTACCTCCAAGTAAAATGTTTGGATGGGGTCACCGTCATGGTTGTAGGTAAACTGCCCTAGGAGAAGGCCCTCCTCCTCTCGCTCCTCCTTCAAGCCCTATGGGGGGGCAGGGAAGCAGAGAGGGAGAACCAGAGGTGATGAGCACACCCAGGGGGGAAGAGGGAGAGGGAGACACAAGCACGCTTGGCCCCCAACTCCTGCTCTTCCAGGCCAAAACAGACAAGTGGGGACGGGGGCCAGTGGGGAAGGAGGGGGGCGGGGGGAAGACTGAGAGTTACACCTACTCAATCCCCTCTCTCCCAGTGTCCCCAAAAACCCTTCCCAAAGCCTGGTGCTCCCCCCCCAGTACTGCTTCCTCCTCCTCTTCAGGATAACACCCACTCCCCAGAGCACCCCACAGCCAGGTACGGGGCTTGCCAGCCCTCCCCTCCTGTGCCCTCCACCATAGCATCCTCCCACCATGTCCCCCCGCTCCTCCCTTGGGTCCGGCCAAGGGCACTCACATAGACAGCGAAGTCCTTGGGGGCACTGGGGATGGTCCCCTGGGGCGAGAGGGCTTTCGGGATGTGCTCCAGTGTCACAGCCGTGGGGCGGATGGTGCCAGAGAGGCGGATGACGGCAAAGCCCTGGGACCCGCAAAACGCCCAGCAGTTCCCGGGGTTGACGTCTGGCTACGAGCACAGGAGCGAGACACCAGCAAGGTTATCACCATCAGTGCCATTTCCTCCCCCTGACATCAGCCTGGCTGCTTGCTTAGAGCAACAGCGAGAGCCCAAGAGAACCCAACAAGCCCACGCGAGAACTGGCCCGTCCCATCCTCCCCCTCAGTGGGGTCTCGCCCCAAGGGTGCCCACCTGCAGGATGACACGGGGGGACTGCGAGTGGTACCACAGCGGGATGCCAAACAAGCTCAGCAGCGCCGTCCGTGTCTCGTAGGTCTCCGAGCAGCGGGTGTTGATGACGCTGGCCCCTGGGGCGGAGAGGGGACAGCAGAGGGTAAGCTCTGTGACACCCCTCCCCAGGATGGCTGGCTTGTCCCAGGAAGGGCAAGGGTCCCACCACCACCTACCTGCCGACTCCAGAGCGTAGTCAACCATCCCCACGCGGTCCTCACTGTAGCGCTTCAGGGCTTGACCCACGATGAGATGCACTTGCTGCAGCGGGAGCAGAGGGCACAAGAGGGTTGAAGGGCCAGGGCAGGCATCCTACCCCACCACCCGCCTCCACCCCATGGGGATGAAGAGGGCACACGGACCTTCCCACAGAACAGCCAGGGGATGAATCGCCATGGCAAAAGTGAGAGGACATGCCTTTGGCTGGGAAGCCTTGTTCGAGGTTGCTAAAAATACCCCAGATAAGAAGCGCTGTGCAATGAAGGGGCAGCACCCAGGCACGCTGGGCTCACCTGTCCCCATCCCAAAGGGCGGACTGGCCCCAGATCTGCCAGTGGGTACCAGACACAACCCGACAGCTCACCTGGTCCTCCCCAGCATCATCTCCTTGTCCCCCCTACCTGGTCCCACGGGATCCCCATCTGGAAAATCTGACATCGCAGTGGGAGCCAACCAGAGCATCCCTCAGGGGCCAACCCCAGGAGCTGGGACCCTGCAGCACCGCTCTGGGTCTAAACTTCACAGTGTGCATGAAGCCTGCACAGGCTGCAGGGACTGCTAATCCCCACTTGATCCCTCCCCTCCACAGGGAATTGCCAACAACTCTTTCCAAAGCAAGCAGGATCATTTTTTCCCGTGGTGTCATTCTGCTGAAATGGTTTGCCGCAAATGACTCTGCGGTGCTGCTGAAGGAGGGAGGTAAGCAAGATGCTCAACCCATGGGCACCTTGCCGGCACCTGCCCCACTTCTGGGTGAAAGATGCACAAGCAGAAACTTGGATTTTAAGACAGCAAGAGCCTCGCAGGCGTGCGGATATTGCCACCTACAACCCCTTCCAGGGCAGGGCACAGGCACAGCCCAGTAGAGGCTGGTGGCAGAGAAGGGATAGAGGAGTTTCAGGGATGCTCTTGTCAGGTGGGATGTGAGCTCAGGATCGATGTCCCACCTGTAAGGGCTGTCCCTATGGCTCAGCCATCTGCCAGGCACTTGTGCCAGCTCCCCCCCACCGCCGCCAACCCCATACCTGTGGCCACCACCATGCCCCTGGGGCTCAGGCCAGATCTCACCTCCTCTGTCACCCCTGCGGTCCCCCCTTGCCGCAGGGCCACTCCAATGCCGGCCTGAGCATCCCGTGCCGACAGCCTCCGGTCCTCCAGAACTTTGGCCAGAATCTTGCGCTCCAGGGCCTGGAGCTCTGCTTGCAAATCTTCCCGCTGGAGGACAAGGCTGGTGGCGCCGTCCTGCTGGGGCTGCGACAGGAACCGGCTGACCCACGCTGGGAACTGTGCTTCCACCTGAAATGGTGGGGACAGAGCTCAGCCCCAGAGCAGGGTCCCTCACGCCTCCCTCTGCCAAACAGGGTGGGGACTGGGGACTCACATCAGCCCGCACCGCCTTCAGCTGCTCCAGCATCCCCTCCACGTGCTTCCCCATCACCTCCTGGTCCAACTTGAGGCTGGCCAGCTCTCTCCTCAGCGCTGCCACCTCCTGCTCCAGCTTGCCCACCTCCTGCTGGAAGCTCCCTCGCAGGCCCTCCTGTGCTGAGCTGTGCCAAGAGAAAGGCAACAAAATCATGCACCGACAGTCCCAGCTCCCCTCTGCAAAGTGGGGGAGGAGGTTCATCCCCCATCACCTACGCTCAACCCCATCTCCAGCCCCAAATGGTTTTAATTCCTGTGGCAATGACCTCTTCTATTGCATCCTGTGGGAAAGCATCCCCAGCTCACCCCTCAGCTGAAGGGCCACGTTCCCCATGGTGATGCAAAATGACGGTGGTGAAGGCCATTTGCTGCAATCACCCTTTGAGCCCTGCTGCCAGCCAGGGCACTTTCTTGCTGAAAGACCCACATACCCATCCCTCCTTTCCCCACCCAAGATTGTACCTCTCAACCTCTCCTTTGCCCTGAGCAAACCAGACCTGGAAACCCCTCCTAAGCCTCGCTATGCGGATTTCACCCTGCTACCTGCCTGCCCCTAACAGAGCGGCAGCTCTGCCCAGACAGCCAACGTTACCTCTGCCACTCCAAGTTCAGCTCCAGCAAGCGCGCCTCCATCTCCTGTCAGGAGAAGGGGAAGGGGTGAGACCTATGATGCCGGTGGTGAGGATGTCCTGCCCGGGTACCACCGCCATGCTCATCCCCTTACCTGAGAGGCTTGTGCCATCTTCCCAAGACGCCTATCTAAATCCCTCTGCACCTGGGCTCGGAGGGCATCCAGCTCGCCCTGCAGGATGAGGAACAAGGGGGAACATCGGAGCCCGGCCCTGTATGCCCCCACCTCCCCACATGCCCCCCACGCCCCTCACCTGGAGGTGGCTGGTCACATCAGTGCGGAGATGCTCCTTCAGCCCTGCATCCCGGCGGCTCACCAGCCCCTCCAGCAGCGCTAGGACATCCCCTGGGGGTGGCTCTCCTCCTGCTGCCACCGCTGCTGCCCCCCGCTGCAGCTCCCACCTTGTCACCGCAGCCTCCAGCGCCTCGAAGCGCTTCTCCAGGGCCTGGAAGCGAGCCAGGAGACGGTGCTCCCCCCGCAGCCCCTGCAGCGGCAAAGGCAGGGCACAATGCAGCCCCCCCCCAGGGAGGTGCAGGCCCCTGGCGGGGCCGCTTGCTCCACAGGAACCCCTGTGAAAGGGGACCCAGGCCACCCAGTCCCCAGAGTCAGTGGCATCTTATTCATCTGCTGCTTCCCAGGAGCGGGCAGATGTTCCCCCTGCTCCATCCCTGGGACACCCTGAGAGTGAGATGGCCACAAGCTGGGGGAGCCATCTCCACCAGCATGGAGCCACCATCTGCCCCATCCTCCACCACTTCCCCGTCCCCTGGAAGGGCTCCTTCAGCCATGGACCACACTGTCCTGGCTCTCCCTGCAAGACACCCACCCCACCTGGGCCACCGCCGCACCTTTGCCAAGGCTTACCGGGTCCAGCGTGGTCAGATCCCCTGTCCCAGGTACTTCAGAGGAGGAAAGCTTTCCAGCTCCCCACCACGGGAAGGCGGGGAGGCTGAGTGTCGACAGCCCATATGGGTAGAAGTACCAAGCTCCTGGACATGCAGAGGGATGAGACGGTTAAAACACCAGGCCAGTAACGTGCCACAGTGGGGGACAGGGTGGACATGCTCAGCCATGAGCATCGCCAGGGGTTACCAGGAGGTCCCAGCACAGGGGTGCAGATGCACCAGGGTACCAGCAGCCACAAGCACTGAGCTTGGTGCCATCCCATCCCCCGGGTATGGCAGTGGGATGCTCTGCACTGCCCCAGATCTCAGGGCAACAGATCAAGCCAGGCCAACTCACCGTAGGCGGCAGCAGCGAGGAGGAGGAGGAGCAGCAGCAGAAGCAGGGACCTCTTCAGCCGCGGGTAGCGCCTGGAGCACAGAGAAGAAAGAGGTGCCTGCAGGAGGCTGCAGCCACCTTCCTCCACCGCAGCGCTCCTCTGGATGGGGGCCAGAGGGAAAGCAAAGCCCAGCCGGGCTTTGGCACAAGACACCCACCCCACGTGTGCTGGGCTCTGCGGGGCACCCCCTCTCCAGGGTCCTGCGGATTTTCCCCGTGCCTCCCACATCCTGGTGTTCTACCACCATGCTCACCTGGAAAAGGGGATGCCGCCCAGGTGGGGAGCCATGCCGGTGAGGCGGTGCCAGGCAGCTGCCAGCCCAGAGAACACCCAGCCCACGAACCGAACTGCCGGGAGAGAAACCAAGCCTCAGGCAGGGTCCTGGCAGAGATGTCCCTTCCGTCCCCTAGGATGCTCCCACAGGGAGCTAAAACCCCTCCACCCGATCAGGGAACAGCACACACAGCACACAGGGAAAGGAGATGCTGGCAGGGAAGAAAGGTGCTGCTAGCAACGCCCCCACCGGCCCTCCACTCACCCGGGGAAGTGAGCACTTGCCAGAGGAAGGAGCCCACCCGGGAGGCTGCAGTCCTCAGCCCTGACCCGGAGCTACTCTGGCCTGAGTAAAAGTGACCTGGAAAGGAAGAAGCGAGGCAGTAAGTCACCAAACGGAGCCTGCATCCCTGTGCGTCACCCAGGGCAAAGGCTTTGCACAGGGGGTGGCATGCAGAGGGGGCTGGCAGCACCCTGGGCACAGCCAGGCCCTGGACTGGTCCCCCGGGGACATCTCCCCAGCATCCCTACCGGCGTAGTCATCTTCTGAGGAGTACCCAGACGAAGAGGCATAGGTGTCATACGTCTTGCTCTCCAGCAGCCCGTTGATCTTACTGGACTCTGTGTCCCCTGTGCCTCTTCTCCTCCTGGTGGAGAGCTCCCCACCTGCCCCCAAAACACAGTCCCCCTGAAAAACCAGCCACCACCATCCCCAAAGGGGGCAATCCAGTCAGCCGGCGTGGGGGGCTGCCCCAACACCCCCCTGGTGCCCAGGGAGGTCCCCAGCTGCCACGGGAGGGAGGGAGGGAGGGCTCACCCCAGTACATGCTGCTGTCCAGAGCATCATCCAGCATGGAGCTGCCCAGGGCGGCAAGGCCCCGGCTGCCCCCCAGGTAGGACTCGCTCATCAGGGACTCGCTGTAGTAGGAGGTTTGGGTGCTGGGGGCGGGAGAGAGGCGCTTCGTGCTGCTCGATTTCCTCCTGATCATCCTGCTGGGGGCAAGAACAGGCTCATCAGCCATGCGTGGTTATGGGGTGAAAGGGGGGGGGTGTGTGTCACAGTGCACCCATGGGGGAGAAAAGGGGAATTCACCCCAATCCCTCGGCCGGCATCGCTTCCTTCTGCCCCCCCGCCGTACTGGATGGCAGGTTTCGGAGGGTGCAACCGCTGCTTTGCGAAAGGCCCTCCCGCCTGTCCCCAGGCAGCTGCCAGCACCACTTCCGCTCGCACTGCTGCGGTTTTCTGGCCCAGCACTTGCAGCGCACCTCCCTCCCGCCATCAAGCCGGAGGCGGCCACGGCTGGGAGGAGGGAGGCAGCTGCCCTGAGCCGCCCACGGCAGCCTCCTGTGCCGGGGCGCGGGGGGGGGACGCAGAGGAGGCAGGGTCAGGGAGCACAGGGCTTTTGCTGGAGTGGGGGCACAGCCAGTGCCGGCGGCCATGCTGAAACGCAGTGAGCTCACCGTCATGCTCCCTTCTGCAAGCCACCCTGATGCCCCACCCTGGGAAGATGCCCGGTCCGCGGTGTGGGACAGAGTGCCCTGGCCACGTCTGGGAGGGGTGACCCCTGCGCCCCACTAACCTGCCGGTGCTCTCCTTGAAGGGGAGCTGCTGGGCCCCCAGCACGGAGCTGCTGCTGGTCGTGGCATCGTCGTCCCCGGGGTAATAGCGCGTGGTGACGAGGCGCTGGCTGCGGCGGGACATGGCGGCAGCACGGGGGGGGGGCGGGGGGGGTGTCACGGTTCACCTGGGGGGCCGGGGAGAAAGGAAAGCGTCAGTGGGAGGGAACCCACCTGGAGGGACCCCACCCCCGCAGCAGGGATCCCGGCGCATACCGAAACCCCCTCCCGTGCAAGCGGCCGTGGGGTGCCCGGTGCGGCTGGGGGTGCTCCGAGCCCGCCGCGGGGCACCTGCTGCCCCGGGCCGGCCCCGCCGCCGAGGCCAGAGCCGGGATGGGGCCGGGCCGGAGGGAGCCGCCCGCCCCGCCGCCAGCGCGGCCGCCTCCCCTTTTAGGGTTATAAACCCCCTTCCCTTCCCCTCCCACGGGCCGCCCACTCACGCGCGGAGCCGCTGCCCCGCCGGCCCCTCTGCACCCCCCCCGGCTCGGCTCATCTACCCCCGGTTCCGGTACGGGCCGGCCGGCCCCCCCGCAACTCCCCTCCCCCAAACCCGCCGTGCCCCCGCCCCGCGCAAACCCACCGGCGAGGCGCGCAGAGCAGGAAGGGAGCCCACACCGTCGCTCCCGGCTGCCGCCGCCGCTCCGCTCCCTTTTGTTTTGCGGGCGAAGGCGGCCCCCGCCCCCCCCGACTGCCGCCGCCGCCGCCCCGCCCCGCCGCACCGCGCGCGCGCGCCCGCCGGGGCCGCCGCCGCGGGGGGGCCGCCGCCGCCGCCTCCCCCCGGCCTCTAGGGGCCTCTTCGATATCCCTTTATTATTATTATTATTATTACTACTACTACTACTACTGTTGTTATTGTTATCGCTGTTGTCATAGTAGTAGTATACTTTTATTTTATTTTATTATCATCATCATTTGGGGGGGGCGATGGGGAGGGCCTGTTCCCACCCCCTGGCTGCCCACGGGGAGCTGGTCACCAAACGCCTCAGCCCCAGGGGGCTTCCCCCCACCCCCACCCCCCGCCATACCCACCACGGGCGGCAGGCAGCCCACGCTGCCAGGCAAGGGCAGGCCCCTGGGCAGGTCCCATGGCTGATGCCGACCCAAAATGGGGGCTCCCAGGTGCAGGGCTGCACCCCGGCCCCGTTTGGGTTTTGCTGGGGCGGCTGGTTTGCCAGCCCCGGTGGGGTGGGAAATACCCGGCACCCCCACGCACCACCCGGCACGACAGCACGGCCGAACCCGTCCCCGCGGCACGGGCAGCCCCGCTCGACGCCCGTGTGCCCACGCTGCCTCGACCAGGCGGGCGGGTTCTGCTGCTCCACGGGCCCGTGGCCTCAGACACCCCATTACCATCCCTCTCCACCCATGGGCGGCCGGGCCGGCTCGGTAGGGGGGTGTGAGCCAAACCCGGCTGCTCCCGTGGGACCTTGAACCTGCGGCAGCGCAGCCGGGACCTTGTGCAAACTCGCCGGGCTGAGAAAACAGCCGCCCTCCCACACCCCGGTTTCTAAATCCGACGGCGCCTGGGAAAAAGATTTGCCCGGGGGGGCTTGGCGAAGGGGGGGGGCCACCATCCGCCTTTGTCTGGACACGGTTGTGGAGCCGCATCCATGGGGCACGGGGCGGGAACAGCCCCGCCGGCTTTGGGTATGGCGGCAAAAAGGCATTTATAGAAAGGGTTAAAAACATGAAACCGGCAGAAGGGGAGTAACCTGTTGCAAAACAGCCCTGAAACCTTTTCCTCCCCTTGCTGGGGTTTGGTGCACAAGCCAGGGCAGAAGCAGGAGGACTTGTCACCAGCGTTGGGGGGGGGGGGGGGCACACCACAACAAACCCCGATTCAGAGTCCCCGGCCCCGTTGTGTAACGCGGACAGATCCTCTTTGTCTCCCCCTTTTTTTTTTTCCTCCCTTTCGAGCCCATTTTTTATTCTGGCCTAAATCTCCGCCTGGCTTTTCCAGGGCAGCTGCGTCTCCCGCTGCACCAGCCACCCCTTTTCACCCTTTCCTGTGGCTTCCCATCGCTCTGCAGGTGACCAGCCAGGTCGGAGGACAACTCTTCTCCCCGGTGGCACCTTTATCTCTGGCCGTGCTGATGCCAGCCCTGTGCCCCGTCCTGGGGACACTGGCAGTGGCCGTAGCGATGGCACCTGCCCCCGCTGATGTAACCCTGCTGTGGATTAACCCCCCCCATGAGGCTCAGTGGATAAGCTGGGTGCTGAGCCACCAGGCACTAAATAGGGTGCACGGCCCCAGGTCAATCCGTCCCTTCCCAAGAGCCACTTTTTCGGGCGGGGAGGGAGCCGGCGGCAGTTCTCGGGGGATTTGGGGGGATGCTGGGGGCGAGAGTGGGGCTTGTCCCCCCCTTGCTGCACCCCTGGTGCTGCAACGGAGGCGGTGATGCCAGAGCCGTGGGGGTTTTCAGGTGGGTGTGGGAAGAGCGGGGCAGGGATAAGTGGAGAGTGGCTGGCAACTCGTGCCTCAGTTTCCCCACACCAGCAGTGGGGAGCCTCAGCTCTCTTTTTGGGGGTCACCAGGGCATTGCTGTGCTGGGGGAGGGGGGCGGGCAGAAGGAGCTTGCCAACTGCTCGAGTTTGACAGCTCTTGCTGGGGAAAGGCAGGAAAAATCCCTCCCCTTTCCTAAAAGGTTTTGGAGGGCTGAAACGACACGTCCAGGCACGCAAGGACAGGCCAGGGCTGGGAAAGTAGCCCTGGTGGGGGAGATCTCAGCTTGTGACTTCTCCACTAGGCCAAGCTTTTTATTTAAATACCCTCCCTGTCCCGGCTATCCTTACAGCCTGCTTTCCTGGTGCATTGCACCACTGGCTCCAGTGCCGCCGAAAGCCGACACTACATGGAGTCAGAGCTGCACGCCGGTCCCTGTATCGCCTTCGGCAGCGCGCCAAAACACCCCAACCCAGCGGGGTACCGAGCCCCCCATCACACCCGTGACCCCACATCATCCACCAGCACCTGGCCCGGGCGGGCCGCCCTGGCCAGGCAGCGTCCCACCGCTGCCAGCACCTTCCCCAGGCGACGGTCCAGCGCCCGCAGGTGGGGCTCGGCCAGGACGGGGGCCAGGGGGTCAGCGGCCAGCGCCTCCCGCAGCAGGTCACTCAGGCGGTAGGGCTGGGTGGCCAGCAGCTGCAGCCGCAGGTAGGTCGACTTCTTGATGCTGCCCAAGATGAGGAGGGAGAGGTCTCAACCCGGGGAGCCTCTCTCCCCGACAGCAGCTCCGGGGTGGGTGGCGGGAGCCCCTTACCTGCAGCATTGCTGGAGGGGGGCCAGGATGGACAGTTCGTCGCGTGAGTGCGTGCCAAAGCTGGGGGGAGAAGCCCGCCGGCCGGCGTCAGGGCAGCATCGCCCCGCAGCTCAGAGCCCAACACCGCATGTTTCGGCAAGACCCGCGGTTTCCCCCCACCCCTTTGCCAAGATTGTTTCCCCTCCATCCCGCTTTACCCGCGACCGTTGTCCAGGTGGAGCAGGAAAGTGTCGTTCCCAAATTTCTCGAAGGTCTCATAGTGGTGCCGGTCCATGTTGCCTGCGGCAGGGCAACAAATTTGCCATCGGGTGGTGGGCCGGGAGGCGGGAGCAGGGACATGGAGCACCCTCCTGGCGCGAGACCGAAACCCAGAGGCTGGGGAAAAGGGCTGGGGGCACCTCTAAGTTGCCCGTCTGGTGGCCGTGGCCATGGGGGGGGATGGGGGGGACCTGAGCAGAGCCCCTGGGGCCTCCAGGCCCCTTCTCATCCCGGCAGCCCCATGGAGGGACAACAGTTGCAAACGGAGCAGAAGTAACAGCAAAGGCACGGCTGCGGCAGCCAGGGGTGAGGAGACAGGAAGCTCTCCAGGTCAGATGATGGTGGGGGGACAGAGCGGGGAGGAAGGAGCGGCCTCGGGGACAGGAGAGGCAGCATGAGCCCCGGGGAACATCGCTGCCCGCCCCGGCTCCCCAGGGGCTGCACATGGGAGCTTTGCTGGGAGGCGCTTCCCATGCCTGGGGTGCTCAGCTGGGATCTCCCTGGCATCTCTCGTCCTTTGGCTTCTGCCTGGGATGTGTCCTAACGGCACAGCCCTTTGCTCTCGTTTTGGGTAAGAGCACAGCTCTCTGCAGCCTGAGCAGTGGTTTGGCCAACAAACCTTGCAGGGCACGATACTGCGGGACATGGAGCTGTTTGGGCCTCTCGGTCCCGAGGGGCCCCCGCCACCCCCAGTGCCAGCACAGTGGGGCTCACCCATAAGGAAATCGAGGACCGTCATGTCAATGAGGTCGAGGAGGCGATGGCCCCTGTCGTAGGGTGGTGTCTCTCGCACCCGAGCGCAGTAGTTGGGGTTCAGCTCCCACCTGCGGGCAGAGGCCAGGGTGGGGGATGGGGCCGTGAGAGTGGCCGTGGGGTGGCCCCCTCCCATCCCACAGCTCTGCTGCCCCATGCACCCCATGCCCCCCATGCCCCCGTGCCCCAGCTCACTCAGCCTTCTTGCTTTTGTGGTAGGAGCGGCGCCAGGGGCTGCGCCAGGAGCGGCGCTTGGCCAAGGTCTTGTCGGGCAGCAAGGCGGCCATGGAGCCCTCCAACCGGTCCGGCTTGCCGCAGAGGGCGTGCTCGGTGGAGCAGTAGTAGGAGCACTCCCCGTAGAAGCAGACGTTGCCCGCTGGCCATGGGGACAAAGCAAAGGCTGACAAAGAGCAGGAAGGCAACGAGCCTGCTACCCCCATGCAGGGTGGTCCAGCAGGCGGCTGGGTGAGGATGCTCCATGAACTGTGGCCACGTGCCACCAGCAAAGCAATGGCAAGGAAGGCCTTGAGGAGCAGAGCCCCGCGGCAAGGGACCCAGCAGGAGCTGGAGCAGTCCCCAAAGGGACAGTTTGCCCTGGGGCCAGGGCAGGAGCAGCCGGCTCCAGGTGAGCTCCATGTGGGTGGCTGCAGGAGAGGAAGGACGGCATGAAAGCTCACCTGGGGAGATGAAGAAAGTCTTGGCCAGTTTCTTGTCTGTGGTGATGTCACGAATCTCCTTTGTTATATTGACCAAACGGCCAGAAACTGGGGGGATTCGCCGGAAATCCAGAATCCTGAAACAGAACTTGGAACCATTTTTTGCTGACCCCAGCTGGTTTTCACAGCGAGTTATTAAAACCGCTGTGAGACGCAGGTATCCCTTGCGACAGAGAGGAAGAGATGGGATGAAGGAGCAGTTTCTTTGCTGCTTTGCTGTCATGGAAGGGCAGAGTTGGATGCAAAGCTTGCACTCACCTGTCCAGGTGGAAGGCTGCAATCTCCGCATTGTGCCGCTCGAAGTCCGAGAAGTAGAAGAAGTCAATGGGTGTCTCCTGGTCCCGGGGCTGCCTGGGAGGAGAGGGGAGGGTGGGGGCGATGGCCATGGATGGGGTCACCCCGAGTGTGGGCTTGGCTCCAAACCACCCCTCACCTTGTGTCCCTGGTGCCACTGGAGACACAGCCAGACCCGGTCTCCTTCAGTCGCTTCCTGCTGGGTGGTGCGACCCCATACCCCCCAGCCAGGCCCCCACACCCCCCTGCTCCCAACGCAAGGGCTGGGAAGCCCTCATGAACTGGAGGGTCCTGGATGGTCCTCATGGACCATCTTCTTGTTTCCACCACTGGAGGTCACTACCCCATCACAAGCTGCGCCCAGCCTGCCACAAGCACCACCAGGGAAGGCGAGGGGAAGGGGATCATCCCACTCGCCTCAATTTGGGGCGGGGGGGGGCTGAAGCGAGGCAGTGCACAAAGCATTTCTCCATTTCTCCCTCCGTGGCCTCCTCCGGCCACACCTTGCCACATAATGGGACCATGCAGGTGGGGTATGGGGTTGTCCCCGGCTCTACTCACTTCATGGGCTTGAAGAGGGCCTGCCCGTAATTCGGGAACGTCATGATGAGCTTGAGCTGGGTCCCGCCGGACTTCTGGACTGAAAGGGGGCACATGGGGATGAGGGAGGCGGGCAGCAGGCAGCAGGGCAGGGGTGCGGGCAGGGGTGCGGGCAGGGGTGCAGGCAGGGGGGTGGTACCCGAGCTGACAATCCTCTGCATGGCCAAGTCCCGGAGGAGGGTGGGCATCAGGGGGTCCCGGCGGGGGTACAGCTCGTAGCGGTTGATGCCGACGTGGAATTTCAGCCAGGCGGGGTAGGTGTCATAGGCTGTCTTCCCTGTCAGGAGGAGCGTCTCGGCTTTACTGCTGCTGACCCTGCAGCCCGACAACCACCGCCACCCCAACAACAACAACAGTGTTTAATTGGGGATGGGATGGGTTCCGCGTTCCCAGGCCCTTCCCGGGAGCCAGCGCATGGAGGGTGAGGCAGAGGGAAGGCCCAGCACAAGCTCTGGATGGTGGCAAAACCCCCTGCCCCATGCGTCCTCCCTGGGGCTCCTGGCACCTGGGCAGATGCTACCCATGGCTCGTGGCCGGGGAGACACACCAGCACGGCCGGATGGGACTCGGTGTCTTCCCTCGCATGCCCCGCGGAAAATCCCTGGGCTGATCCGGCTCCTCTCATCCATGCCTTTATTTCCCTGCCGGAGCAGCTCGTCTTGTTGTTTTCCCCAAGGGATTAGTTCCCAGGAATACAACCGGCTACACCCCCCCCCCCCCCCCCCCGCCCCGAGCTCACTGGGGACACACACATGTCTGTAAAACAGGGGTGGAGGAGCAGGGGCTTCCCAGCCATCGCCAGCACCGGCCTGAACTCCCACCCTCAACGTCCAGTTCCCTTGGACGGGTTTATCGCACACCCCTGGTTTCCCCAGGGGGATGAGTTTGGGTTAGCACTATCCCTGTTTCTGTGCCTCCTGCAAATTTTGCTGGCATTCAAGGGGGGGTCCTGGGAGTATCTGGTCCCCCCTCCCCCCCACCATACCAGCACCCACTGGCACTACAATGGGAAAGTCCGGCCCACTGCATCTATAACCCAAATCCATGTCTCTCTCTCTAGGAAAATGCAGGCTGTGTCACGACTTCATCAAACCAGACCCATCTCCCATGGTTATCCATAGGCGAGGTGGTGCTCAGAGACAAGGCAAATGCCCATTTGTGGAAACCAGCTCTTAAACCAGCTTTTATTCACTCCCAATTTTAGCAGCCACCACGTTTGGAAGGTGTGCTTTCCGTAAGGAAGCTGCTACGTGTTATCGACGTTAAAGCTTTTAATATCTTCCCTCCTAATTAGAGGTTAGTAGTCCAGTGGTAAAAATAGGCAGCCGGCAGTGGTGAGCTCACCATACGGCCGAGTCTAAAGAGGTCAGGCGATGTCCTGCGAAATGCAGGATGGGGATGGTCTCATGGTTAGAGGTAACCTACATTGCAGGCTTTGCATCTCCAACGTGTTGGGAGAGGGGGATAAAACTGGTTAGAAATCTGGAGTGGGGACTTCCTCATATATATAGATAGAGACCAAAGGCTAGTCTGCATGGGGGAAAGAAAGGAGACGAGGAGATCACCTAAAAGATACCTTACGTAATACTATGAATAATTCAAGAGTCTCCTTTGGCTTCACCATGTGCTACAGGCTCCCGGGTAGCAGCCCAGAAATTCAGGTCTAAGAGAGGATTTGAGGCACAAGAACAGTGCACTCGGCAATTGGGGCCCCTCCGGGGTAGGATGCTGATCTATGCAGGGAAACGTGTTTGATCCCTGCCGCTTGTCCCCTCAAACCCACGTATCCCCCAAAAGCAAGCCAGGGCTGGGCTCGCTCCTCACCATTCATCACTCCCGCTGCTGCGCAGGCTGAACTTCTCCATGGGGTTGACGACAAACAGCTTGTCTTTCTTTGTCACCTCCGGGATTGGGATGTTGTAAAGAGGATGCTCGAAGAGCGCCGCCAGCTTTGATCCCTCGGTCCGCCCCACATTCCCCTCTCCGCGCTGGTGCCGGACCCCTGGCTCTCCAGCCCTTGTGTTCGGCCCTGCTCCCTGCGGCTGGGAGCTTTTCTCCAAAGAGCCGTTGCTGCCGCTGAAATCCTGAAGGATTCGCAGGCTCAGCTTTTTGGGGCCAGCCAGCACGGGGCTGCCTGATGGGACATGCGAGGCTTTTGGTGCTTTCGCATTGCAGCCGCAGGGCCTGTGGGCTGTGGGGAGAGCCAAATCCATCGCCAGGTGCACCAGGAGGGCCAAGAGCAGGAGAAAGAGGAGGCTGACTTTAAATTTCCTTTGGAAAAGCGTTTGCAGACGGTGCCGCATCCTTCCTCGCCCGAGACGCTCAGCAAGGGGTGGGCACCCACCCGGGGCTAAAAGAGAGTTGGTGCGGTCGCAGCCTCTGTGCAAAAATAGGAGTGAGGCGTCCTGGATTTAGAGCATTGCAGCAAAAGAGCAACCGGTTCAAGGGCAGAGTCGCAGGAAAGATCTGTCACCGCAGCACCTCGCGGGGTGATGCCGCCGGGCTGGCAGCGGGATGGGGCGGGAGGTTGTGGCGGGGTTTATCAGCGCTGATAAGGGGCGAGCTGGCACCGCCAAGGTTAGCGTGAACGGGGCAAGTTCCAAATCAATAGCCGCAGGGCTGGCTCAGGGACAGCGATGGCTGCAGATAACCCCTGCACGGTCCCATCCCTCCATGCTGTCACCCGCACGGGGCTGCAGAACATTTCTTGGTAGACAGGGCATTAAAGCAGTTCTGCCCCTCTGCAGCACCCGCCCTGCCCAGCACTACGCAGCCCCATTCCCTGTGTCCATCATATCTGCACACTTGTAATCCAGGAGAGTTTTTCTCCTGCTGTTCAGCCAGAGCAATTTTATCACCCTCCCCCATCTATTCAAAATCACTTGTGCTCAACCCCCCCTTTCAAAAACCACTCAAATTAGGTAAAACGAAGGGGATGCGAGTATCAGTGTCGCTGGGAGGGGAAAAGCTGTGCTGGCAGTGTAAGGAAGGGCTGCCAGGCAGATGAGGTTTACGGGCAGGGATGCTCCCAGGGCCTCTGAAGCAGGCAGGGGAGGTGAGAAGGCAGGAGTAGGAATGCTGCCTGCTGCCTCGGGCATCAGCACAGAGGGGCAGCAGGACCCACTGAGCGCTGGGGAGGACTGGCAGCTTGTGGAAGGGCAGGGCAGCCCATTTTTACAAGAAATTCACTTTTCCGGTGACACCCAGGGACACAGGGCTGGGCTGCATGGGCAAAAACGGTTGGTGACTTGTAGGGAGGGAGCTTTGGATTTGTTAAGGGACAGAGAAGCACGGGACCACCCGCAACAAGCCTGGGGGCTTGGGCACAGAGTCCGGAGTGATGTTTTTCCTCTTTTCGATTTCCCAAAGGATGCAGAGGGCATGTGAAATCCTGTGCATCATGTGGTCCTTCTTCCTCGCTGCGTGATGTACCAGCAGCCAGCTTGGACATCCTCGCTCCAAGCCAGGGAGGGTATGATGAGTGGCAGGCAGGAGGGGGTACGCTGGAGACCCCCTCCTCTGCTGCCATCCCTGCACTACCCTCTCGCTTGTGCTGCCCTCTCCACACCATCCTATGCCAGCTTTGTCCGTGCCGGGCTCGGCCCCTTCCCAGGCAGTGCGGCGAGAACGCGGTGTTCCCGGTGTTCTCGGCTCGCCGTGTCCCACGGCACGACAGTTGCCTGGAAACCGCCTCCGGCTGACACCATCAGCCGCCCCAGATTCAGCCAGCCCCGCGTTCCCTTCCCCGCGCCTTGCGCTAACAAGATGGCCGATGGGAGCTGGGGCGAACGGGGAGGAGGAGAGCTTTCCAGCCCGGCTGGCGAGCTCGAAGCCCTGCAGAAGGAGCCGGGCGGAGGGGAGCAGATGGCTTCCCCTGGGAAGGGAACACGGCGTCTTGCTCCAGGAGGTTTGCTGGATCCAGTCCGGACGTACGGTTTGGAAAGAAGGCACCTAGGAGGGGCTGTAGCTGGAACATGGGATCATTAGGTCATTGCTAAGCAAAAAAAACCCACCAACAAAACACATGTGCTAACCGCTTGCATCAAAGGAGCTGGGCTCGGCTCCCGGAGCGGGGCCACAGATTTCTTTATTCTAGAGCCAGCCCTGGGAGACTGAGGGGAGAGGGAGATCGCCCTCCTTCCAGTGCCTCAAATCATCTCTAAACTGGGCTGGGGGGGATAGAAACCTCCCTCCCACGTCCTAGAGCCAGACGAGGACAGGGACCCTACAGGCTGAAGCCACCCTACTGACCAGGAGTCCCATCCCCAGGCTAGGGGACCTTGCAATCCTACCCTCCACCCCGATTTAGCATCCCGTTGGAAAGTGGAGGCAGGGGGATTAGGTGGGGCACTTGCCACCCTTAGTGCTTCAATGCTGGCATTTAAATGTTAACCAAAAGATTTTTCAGCGAGTCAGACACGAGCCCGCAGCAACGGGGAAGAGCTGGAGAGCTTCAAAGCCTGCCCCGATTGCCTGACAGCATGTTGATGTACTTTGTTGCCATGACATCATCACAGAGAAGCAGTTGAGTTTGCACCTCTTTCTTCCCATCTCCCCCCGGCTCCCTCGCCAGCTCTTCCTCCATCTTCCCAGCGCCTTCCCCCCTTCCCAGCAGGTTCGAGTCACCCTTGGGGTGGAGGAGGAGCCCTACATCCGAGGACATTTCCACTGCTGGCACCAAGTCGGGACTCCCCGGCAGCCGATAATGATGTTGCCCATCTCCCCTCAGCAGGGAGGGATTAAGTCATGAAGCACAGCCCTCTGAGCTGCTACTGCAGCTTTCCGGGACGGGCGGATAGGAAAGGTCATTTTGGCTGGCACCGATGCATCACCCTGCGTTTTTCATCTCCTTTTCCACATCTGACTCAGCCTGATGCTTTGATGGGTAATGGCAGCAATATGCAGGAGGCAAGAAACGAGAGGGAGAGGAGAACACAATAGCAAGCCACCTGTTGCCAACTTCCCCAGCTTTCTGCTAAAAATTCGTAAGGTAAAAACCTCCAGCAAGAGACTGCAGTTTTATAGTCAAAAGCAAATAGGCCCTAGAGGCTCCAAAGCATCAGCCGCAGAGGGGTCTCTTGCAGGAAAACACAGGACAAGGGACCGTCTCCAATCCATGAACCGTACTCCCCTGAAAATTACAGGCACGCTCAAAAGGGTGCCAGTTCCACAGCAAAAGGAGGACGAAAACCTCTTTCTTCTAATACACAGGGACCAGCGCAGCATGGCTCAACTTGCAACGGGCAGGAAAATTGATCTGTCTTACTGAACACTTGCCTGACATGCACAGCTGAATTTTGGGAAGCTGAGGTTAGTGCTTTCACTCACAGCACTGATGACGGGCACGCAAACCAGCTAAGATGGGTTGGCTTCTTCGTGGTAACTCCTTGTAGGAAAGCTGTTACCCTTGGAAACAAAAATAGCCTGCTGCTCTCCTGCGAGCCACCTTGCACTTACCTTGGGGGCTTTACAGCGTGGGAGCTGACTTGCTGCAAATTCACACCTATCTCACACCTAGTTTGCACGCTCATGCTTTGAGAAGGCTGGGGAGCGGTCAACGTTCGCTTATTGCCAATGCAGGTCATGGAGACATTAGCTTTGGTCAGTTGGCGGCCAAAGAGATAACAGACCGGCAGCGAGGCCAAAAGATTGTGTGCTGAGGTAAGCAGCTCCCTATAATCATCTGCAGGTCAGCACGACCCTGCAGAGACGCCTATGACCGGCATCTGTGCATATGCACACAGCAGTTAATTATTCATTAGTGTGAAAGAAGCACGATTAAAGAGAGTATGGTATGGCTGAGGGTATCATCACGCTCCAACGCGGGGCATTCCAAAGACACTGGCTTTAACCTTTTCCTCTGGACCTACGGGGATAAAACATAGAGGAGATAGAGTCATGGAAGAGAAAATCATCTTTTCCACCTGCCAGCTGCAGAAAGTGCCAGTCGACAGTGTAAAGGCAGCCAGCTGGAGTGAGACATAGTAACCACACCAAGAGACAGCTCAAAGGATTTGGACTCTTCTGCACCATACAATGCTCCTGGCACTGTGGTCCACCGCGCAGGGCAGGTATCATGGTACCAACTACCTTAGGATACCGGTTATGTGTCCCCCCTACTTTGCAGTTCCCTTCCACCTGATCAATAAGGAATTGTGAGAGGACATTGGGCCCAAACAGCACAGATGGTCCAAATTTGAAATCATCTCTAGTTGTCTTCACATTACTCTAATTCCTGGCTTATGGAAGAGCTCCTGACACGATGAAATGGAGGAAGGACATCTCTAGCACCACACTGAGGTTCAGAGAAGGAACAAAAGGAATTGTAAGACCCTCCACCAGTTTGATCCACCGCAGGCACTAATGCAGAAAGGTCCTTCGGAATTGAACTACGGACTAGACTGTGGCCTCTCATAAAACACGAGGTGCCAGTGGTACTGCTGGCAACGTTCGGAGAGGAAAGTCTGAAAATCAAGGAAGCCACAAATGCGAGACCCCGAAGGTCAGAGCAGGGGCACACTGGCTGGGCAGAGGACGCGAGTACACTCCCTTGCTGCTACTTAAGACAGCTGTGTGGACTGAGGACTTTGGCCAGCAGCACTGCAGACCTGGCAACCTCCCTCAGCATCGTGGCTTGCACTGGTGAAAGGAACTGAGCAGGGAGGATGAGAGCGCATCTCTGGTACCTACGAGTCACCCAGGAAACAGGCAGGATGGACACCTGTCACCGTCCTCCACCTGAGCTACACCATTGCTTACTTACTTCCATGTTTCCTGAACTACTTTTCCTTTTCGTCTTCCACTTTGTGATTTTCGTTTTAGAACACACAGAGAAAAGGACATTTTACTAAATTTTTTATTGTAAAAACACAGTCCCCCAGATTTATATAAATAAGCCATATATGTAACATACAACTATGTTCATTCCATCCTCCAACATTGACAGCTTTAAAAAATGAAACAGGCTAAAAAAAACGTAAGTCCAAAAAGACATTAGGTTTCTGATGACCAAGTGATATCTCACATGGAGCCTCCTTCCTCTATCAGCCTCCAAACAAGATGCTGAAAGTACACAGCACTTGCAACACCCCCAAGAACTGACAGGGAGGCATTTGAGCCTTATGAAGAGTTCTCACCCACTCCGCAGGCGTCGTCAGCCGCCTGTGTTTTCATGCTATCTCAGTGTGTGGTGGGTGAGAAAGGAGGGGGCAGTTTGCGTAGCAACCTCCTACACCCAGGCAGCTCAGCTGTTGTACCCTCCCAAAAGAAGCGGGGAAGGGCAAGCCGAGTCTGCTTCCCTGTGGCTAACACCTTCACGGGCAGCCGGAAGGGAGACCCTTGGCACAGCCAGTTCTGTATGGACATCTTAGAAGGGCGGAAGAAAGTATTCTCGGCATTCAGAGAGAGGAGAGGCAGATGCTGGTCAGAGCCATACCACATAGTAGTGGGGAAGGCAGAGAAGAGAGGACATGATGTGGAACAAGTGGGAGGGAAAAAAAAAAAAAAAAAAGAAACGTAGGGCTAGATAGCACCTTTTCTCTTTCACTTCCCCCTCCTAGTGCTGCTGTACGGCTCTGCAGCATGTCGTGAGATTACCTATTCCCCACCTCCGTCCTGCTTCAGCTCAAACACCAAGGAAAGAGCCACAGACAGATGAGAAATCCCACGAGCAAGGACAGGACAGCTTAGCAAGTTTATACATACGCATGCACCAGCTATATGTATCCCACGGAACTGTTACGTCAGTACAAAAAAAAAATCCTGACTTTTAACTATTAAAAATAAAGCCCCACCTCCAGATTGTACAAAACCTGTCAAGAGAAAGAAGAAATCTCTTGTATGCAGCGAGTCTGGGACCCAGCCAGATGTCAGGAGCACTTCCAGACACACACGGCCAGACTGCCACCAAAGAACATGTACAGCAGATTCTTCACCTCGTGAGTGATCTCAAAGCCAAAACCTTCCCCAATCACCACATGCCAGGAGGACCCAAATTTCTTGTCCATCATCTCTTTGATCATCTTGGCAGCGCTCTGGAGAATGTTAAGGAGGAGAGTGTAGGGTGAGACAGAGCAAGCAGTGAGTTTTTATGCAAACATCCCCCTAGTCACCTTCTCCCTTTAATAGACTACTCAAGCCATGGGCAACAGGTGTAGCAGCTGCACTGCAGGAACTGGGAGCCCCCCAGAGCTACGCCCAGGGATAAAACAGGTCTGTGTTTTCAGCAGCCTCCGACACAGCAGCTAGGAGAAATTAAAGAACTGCATCTAGCAATCACTTCTCTCGTTCACACAGTCTGAAGCAAGAGTTCTGGTTTAGATGCTGATGGAGTTATGCTGGGTGCAGTGAGTATGAGAGGAGATTCAGGTCACTAAGCTGCGGCTATTTTTACAGAAGTCCATTTTTTTTTTCTCCAGCTAATTACCAAAACACTGAAACTAGGCTGACTTTTAAAAGGCTCGCTTCTCCCAGATCACACCCTGCTTGATCTAAAAAAAGGAGAGGAAGATTTTGCAGTGACATGTGGTGTCTCAGGCAGGATGGGACAGAAGGAATCCCTGGCTTCGTAGCTTTGCCTTGCTCCAACACAAAACTGCTCTGGCAACAAGCAGTCTACGCCCTGCCCATGGAGCAAGGTGTGTTCTCCTCTTTGGCTCTCAAAGTTAAGGGCAACCTTTCCAAAAACCGTAACTTCTGCATCATGCCCCATTTATATGGTCTCAGTAATTTCACTCAAGAGGCTGAAAGCCGAGAGGGAAGACTTAACAGACTGTAGCTAAAGGTTCAAAGACTTTCATGTGCTCACCCCCAAAAAAAGAGTCTCTTCCCCACTCTGGTGGGGACAGCCTTGCTCAACACTGAAGAACAGACGGGAAGGGCCCGTCTCCACACAGTTCTGAACCAAGCCCTCAGGACGCAGGGCATTTTACGAACAGAGTGGAAGCATATCACAGGCAAGGCAGGATCTAGAAGGAGGTAAGGTTTGGGAGGCAGCATCGCTACTAATCTCTGCTTCCTGCAGGAAAGCCAAGGGCTATTATGGATCTTGCTGACAAAGGGAACTGAATCTGAGATCCAGCCAAGCTCTTTGTCTTCTTCTACCCTTACTCTGTGCAGAAAGAGAGTAATAGAATGTCAGGATCTGACTCCACTCTGCCCTACACCCTTAGCCCTGCTCCTGCAGGTTCCCTGAGCTGCAGCAACTGAAGGCTGGCCATTTTGGGATTTGGCTAGTACCTCGTTGTTGGTGGCGTATTTCTCACACGCTGTGACACACAGCTCCATGGCCTCTACACGCATCTCCTCTGGCATGTCTGTGTGCTAGAAAGAGCAAACAAACAAGAGGAACTAAGCAGAAAAATAAGAGCTAGACACAAGACAACAGTAAGTAGCCCTTACTTTTGCGCAGGCTATAGCAGGGGCCTAGACTGCTGGGCATGGGCAAAAGGCAGCTAGTCCCTGTGACTGTTAATGTTTGCTTCAAGGTGGGGGGCATCACCAGCAACGTGGGCTTGTCCATACACCAAGAATTTCCACTGTTTCAGAGAATGGTAAATATGAAAATGGCTTATTGCATTATAAGTGATCCATTCGTTCCTTTGTCCCAGCCAATGCAGAATTCTCCTCTACCTAACATTAAGACTAGTGCTAAGTAAGCACAGCTTAAAGGAGGAGATAAATACATTTGTCGTTTTTTCTGTCATAAGATGAAGGGAAAGCATGCTAATACTGCTCCAGCCACAGTCCTTAATTATTGTTATAAGCATAACAAAGAAGTCTGAATTACATGGCCTTTTCTTCCTCTTCTGCTATCTGGCTGGCTAGCAAGATCTTTTACTCCAGCTCCTCTAGGGAAAAAAGCAAACTGCATGCAGAACACAGGAGAGGGCTCCAAAGGCAGCATGTTCAATCTATTAGAGGGATCACTTTGCCCCAGGCTTCCCCTGGCTGACGGAGGGGGAGGAAAACGATGCTAATAAATTTCCCTGACAGAGGTCAAGGACAGGGAGAAAGCAGCGGTGACGACCGGGATCCCTCCACAGGACCATCAGTACACACGTTCTCACAGCAACTACTCAGTGGGAGAAATTCTAATTTGGAAGGTTGGTAAGAATGAAGGTAGAATTTCTTATCTGTAACACTGGTAAATGCGTAATCCATCCCTCTTCTTACCCTAATCAGTGGAAAGCTGTGAAGTCTTTTATAATCAGCCTCCTCCTTTTTCCCCTCCCCGGTGTCTGCCATGGTCCTTCCACAGTGACCCCGGGAAGGGGCGGAGGGGCTGCCTGGAGCTCAGCAAGGTGCTGCGGCGCAGACAGATGAGAGGAACGCGGCCCTGTGAACACGGGCAGAGCAGCTTCAGCAGGAGGGGAAACTTCTCGGCCCAGAGGACACTGCTTGAAGAAAAACAAACACAAGAAAGAGAATGAAAGCTTTGAATTAAAATGGAAGGCAAATAAAACTATTACGAGAATATTGTCCCATCTCGGTTACTTGCTGTTTCTCAGTACCATCTTCACACACCATGCACTTAAAGTGTTATCTTACAGACCATTAATGCAAACAAATTTAAAAAAAAGGTATCATTTTCCATAAATGAGGCTTCAAGAGCACAGCACTTCCCAGAAGCACCGATCGAGCTTGAGGGAAGAGCCGAGTCAGGGTACAGCTTTCAACAAGGGAGGAGAGAACAATACATCAGCCGTTATGTCTATTGATTAATTCCAGAAGGATTTTCCCAGGACACTATTATCCATCAGGGTTTCAAACTGCATATGACAAGTGAAGGGTAAGAGTATTTTAGGAACAGGATCGGTGTACATGTCTGGATAGAAACGTTTAATGGGAACATCTTGGTCTGGTTTGTGCACTTGCTCCTCACATCCCCGAGCATTTGTCAGCTGGGGAGGACCATATGGGAAAACACTGGACCATGCCTCTGGGCCTAATTACCAGCCAGCCTCTTCTCAGACAACGCAGAGGCACAGCACTGTCTGACCGGCAGATTCAGAACATTTCACCGTGGTCTTCCCTCTGGTTCTCCCATCCAGAACAAAGCACCTTCCTCTCCTACCCAGGGGAAGCAAGGGTGATCCCATATTAAAGGGAAAACAAAACGAACACGGTGTCAGGCAACACCACACAGACCAAGCATTTATGCCAAGCGTGTAGAGTTGCTGGCTAAAGCACCAAGTCTAACAGACTACCGGCTCTCACACGAGGGACCATGGGACCTGTAGACGTCCCCACCACAACCTCCACAGGTCAGAGCCGCCGCCTGGCTGGCACCAGCCTCCTGCAGCGGAGCCACTTCAATATCCAGCTTCTCCCCGAGACGTGCCCGGGGCCACAGACGGAGGCAGGCCGCCGGGGGCTGCCCCACGGGCCGGCGGCGGTTTCCTCGGGGAGGAGCCGCCGACAGGCAGTTGCGCCGGTTGAAAGATAGGGCGAGGAGGCGGTTTGGGGGCAGCCCGCCAGCCGTGAGTCCGGAACGGCACGCCACAGCCCCAACGGCGGGAGGCGGAGCAGCCGAGATCAGAGCCACCGAGCACCGGGGCGGCGGAACACGGTCCAGGCAGGCCGCACACCCGAAACAGCCCCCTCACACCGGCCCGCCACCCTCAGCCCCGCGGGAGAGGGAAGGGCTCAGCAAGCGGCCCCAGACGCAGCAGGGGGAAGGGGACAAGGGGGCTCCGGGCGCGGCCTCACCTCCGTCGCCGCCACCGCCGCAGCCCGCGCCACCGCCCCAGCGCCGGTTGCTAGGGAAGAGCCGTGCTTGTCGTAGCAACCGGCCCAGGAAGTCCCACCTACCTCGCTGTCCATTGGCTGTGAGCGCGCCGCCCGGCGCGTCTGATTGGCAGCGCGCCTTGCCGGCTACCGCCCGGGGGCTTGGGGCGGCGGTGGCGGCGGGGTGTCCGTGGGGCGCCTGTCCTGCGCCGCCCCCAACCCCGGCCCGGTGCCCCCGCGGGGCGTGGCAGTGCCCGCGGCCCGGTGTCCCTGACAGGAGGGGGGGGAAGTGGCTGAGGCTGGGGAGGGAGCGCCAGCACCGCGGGGGGCCTCGTTAAACACCCCCGCCGCGAGCAGGAAAGACCCGCGACCCCGGTCCTGCGTGGCCGCAGGAGCCACAGCTGTGCCCCGGCCCTGTGCGCTTCCCCTCCCTGGGAGGCCTCCCGGGCTGGGTCAGGAGCTGCTGGGAGGGAAGGCTGTCTCCCGGCAGCGAGGAGGAGCCGCGTCTCCCCTGGCCTGGCCTTGGAAAAGGGGCTTCCACGAGACTCCCGGCCTTCCCGCCCTTTCCATCTGAAGGTGTCGGGGGGGGGGGTTCGGCTGGGCAGGCTGCAGCGACAGGCTCTGAGCTGCACCCAGAGCCGAACCACCTTGTATCTGGAGACTAAATATTGACTTAAAACCCTTTTGGGGCCTAGTTCTACCTTTTGATTTCATAGAATCACAGAATGGTTTGGATTGGAAGGGACCTCTAAAGGTCATCTAGTCCAACCCCCCTGCTGTGGGCAGGGACATCTTCAACTAGATCAGGTTGCTCAGAGCCCCGTCCAACCTGACCTGGAATGTTTCCAGGGATGGGGCATCCACCGCCTCCCTGGGCAACCTGCTCCAGTGCTTCACCACCCTCAGCATAAAAAATTTCTTCCTTATATCTAGTCTGTATCTACCCCCCTTTAGTTTAAAGCCATTCCCTCTTGCCCTGTCACATCAGGCCCTGCTAAAAAGTCTGCCGCCATCTTTTTTATAAGCCCCCTTTAAGTACTGATAGGCGGCAATAAGGTCTCCCCAGAGCCTTCTCTTCTCCAGGCTGAACAACCCCAACTCTCTCAGCCTTTCTTCATAGGAGAGGTGTTCCATCCCCCTGATCATTTTCGTGGCCCTCCTCTGGACCCGCTCCAACAGGCCCGTGTCTTTCTTATGCTGAGGGCTCCAGGGCTGGACGCAGTCCTCCAGGTGGGGTCTCAGCAGAGCAGAGGGGCAGAATCACCTCCCTCGACCTGCTGGCCGCACTGCTTTTGATGCAGCCCAGGATACGATTGGCCTTCTGGGCTGTGAGCGCACATTGCTGGCTCATGTCCAGCTTTTCGTCCACCAGTACCCCCAAGTCCTTCTCGGCAGGGCTGCTCTCAATCCCTTCATCCCCCAGCCTGTATTGATACTGGGGGTTGCCCCGACTAGGTGCAGGACCTTGCACTTGGCCTTGTTAAACCTCATGAGGTTCACACAGGCCCACTTCTTGAGCTTGTCCAGGTCCCTCTGGATGGCGTCCAGGTCCCTCTGGTGTGTCGACTGCACCACTCAGCTTGGTGTCATCTGCAAACTTGCTGAGGGTGCACTCGATCCCACTGTCTGTGTCATTGATGAAGATATTAAACAGTACCCGTCCCAATATGGACCCCTGCAGGACGCCACTCGTCACCAATCTCCATCTGGACATTGAGCCATTGACCACTACCCTCTGGATGTGACCATCTAACCAATTCCTCACCCAGCGGACAGTCCACCCATCAAATCCATACCTCTCCAGTGTAGAGAGAAGGATGTTGTGGGGGACCGTGTCAAAGGCCTTACAGAGGTCCAGATAGATGACATCCATAGCCCTTCCCGTGTCCACTGATGTAGTCACTCCATCATAGAAGGCCCCTAGGTTAGTCAGGCAGGACTTGCCCTTGGTGAAGCCATGCTGGCCATCTTGAATCACCTCCCTGTCCTTCATGTGCCTTAGCATAGCTTCCAGGAGGATCTGTTCCATGATCTTCCCAGGCACAGAGGTGAGACTGACTGGCCTGTAGTTCCCTGGGTCTTCCTTTTTTTCCCTTTTTCAAAATGGGGGTTATGTTTCCCCTTTTCCAGTCAGTGGGAACTTCACCGGACTGCCACGACTTCTCAAATACGATGGATAGTGGCTTAGCAGCTTCATCCGCCAGCAATTTAAACAGCAAGGATAAATATTGGAGCAGTTTGGGGAAATTAAGGGGTTTTATGTGTTTTCTTTCTATGGGAGAGGCAACCGCTCACGTTTGCATGTTGATGCAACTGGAAAGAAGGAGAAAACAATGCCGTGAGGGTGAGGATGGGTCATGAGTTTGCAAGCAGCTCCTACAACACTAACCCCCATCCCTACTGAGCTCATCATCCCCCTCCCACCCTCCATGGCCTTTATATTTGTAATGTCTGTTTGCTTTGAGGTTTTCCTTGCCTCTCAGCTCTCTAGGAAACCTGTGTTGTCTCTGCATCCTGCTAGCCAAACACTGATTGCCTCTAAACCAGGGCTTAAACAGTTTCCTGGGGATCTAGGATTGTATTAGTCTGAAATTAATGCAGGTGGAGAAGCAGCAGGCTCCAGGGTAATACCGAGGGGAAGGACTTCTCCCGTGCAAAGCCCCAGCTGCTGGGTGTGATGCCGGGGTTTCCATCAGGGCCCATCCTTGTCTTGCGGGGTGGCTCGTGGGCCAGATCTTCCGTGTCGTCTTCTGGCTGGTGTATGTTTGAAACGTCCTCATCGCAGGCTGTCTGCTGAAAGAATAATTGCTTTCTAGCTGTCTGAGAAGGACAAGAGTGGGGGAGGAACAAGCTGGGCACTCTCCTGCCCCTGCCAGCTTGTGAAGAAGTCCTCTTCCCTTACCATAATCTCCAAGCCCCCTCTGCCCTATAACCATAGGGAGGACATCTTGTTGTCTCTCTTGCTGGTGTAACAGTGAATCAGACCTCCTGGTTGTTGTTTGCCTGACAAAGCAGCGGTGGAGGCAGCGGAGCCGTCTCCGGGCACGGAAAGACAATGCTGCAGTAAGCATTCGTCTTTCCCTTTGCCTTCGCTGCCGGTGGTGACAGAAATGAAGCGCTGCCTCCTGTCCCCCTCATTCTACATCTCCTACCTCCTGCGCCGATTCCTTCTCCTTCCTCCTTTCAGCAAGCATCGGCCTCTTGCAACGAGGCAGGCGCAATGCTAAAATTGTCAAGACACAGATAAAAGCTGGGCGATCATCCTTTTTTTTGCAGGGGAGATAATTAGGAACAGAACCTCTGCGAGGAAGAAGATCTTTCCATCATCGTTACTTTATCTCCAGGCAGCTACTCTAATCTCTCCAGGGACACGGCGCTTTCAAGCGTCGTATTCTTGCTGTGGTTTTTTTTTAATGCTTTAATCCCTATGCAGTTCACCCACTTTTGCTACTAAGCAGCAAGTCAGTGCGAGCTGGTGTGTTTGTGTGCCTATGCCTCTGTTTGGGGGGGGGGGACGACACGCACATGCGTATGTGATTCTGGGTTCAATTAAATGTTCTTTGTTTTTGATCAATGTGTCCCCAGGGAGTGTTTGCCTCAGGGCAATGCTGGGACTGGTTGTAAGGATTATTCATCAGCGGCTCATAGGTGAAAAGCTAAGGAAAAATGGCCAAACCCAAAACTGCAGAGGGCCCAAAGATAGGAACGCCATGTTTTTTGTGATTGTGGTGGGTGATACAGCGGGGCTGCAAGGTAGAAATGCCCCCTGAGGAAGGAGAGCATCCCACTGGCCTGTCTCCATCTGCTGCGGCTTAGCAAAATGCGGGCAGTTAGTTTCTGGACCCTCAAGTGCAGGGTTTCCGCGAGCTGCCTCTCTACAGCACCGCAAGCCAGTCAAAGCCTCGTTGGGCCAACACAGCTAACCCGTACTGGTCCCTTAGTTGCTAGCGCAAAAGGCACATAGACGGCTGGCTTCACATCAGCTGGTCTTTAGTTTCCATACTGAGTGACCAGGTGCCTGTCTGTAGGTGAAGGCAGGTCCAGAGCAAGGGTCCGATTTGCCCCTCTGGATCTGTAAGGAACTGTAATCGTTGCTCTGCTCTGGCTGGTCCTTTCTTATTCGCCACTAATCACAGATGGAAACTCTTTCAGCCCTTTGCCTTTGGCAGCCACAGCGAAATGCATTAAAACAAAGAAGTGCTGTTTGCTGCCCAACATTAGATTGTGTTGTACTCCTTAGCTGAGAAGCAGAAATGTAACCACCGACTGCAAAATATATGTATATATAATATATATCCTGCCCCCTGCTTTCTTTTAGCCATCTCCATCGTTGACAGTAGGAGGAGACCGGACGGCAGGCTGACTCTTCATCAGGTGGAGGGCACCCACAGACTTTTTCTTTTCTTGGCTGCTTCTGGCCAGGTTTTGGGACCTCCCCATTGTCCCTGTGGGCACAGGCCCTGCCGCGCCCAGTCTCCTCTCTGCCATAAAGCAGAGGGCTAGAGATTGCTGTCCTGCCTGTCGGCCGCAGCCCAGGGGCTGGGCGCTGCTCCACACCGCCTTGGGTAGTACCAGAGGGCCCAGGCTGGGGACTTGGGACACACCGAGGTCTGCTCTGCAGCTGCCCCGGGGTGGGTAAGGTGGTCGCATCTCTCTGGAGGCAGGAGGAGCTCTCGGGAGGCCCCATGGGGATGCTGAAGCCACATTTCACTGGGATCAGAGCCTCACCATGTTGCGTTGAGCTGAGGGAAGGCAGAGATGGGGATGTTGGTGTGCGGGAACGGGTGGCAGCCGAAAGCAGCCTGGCCCCGTGCTCTGGAGGAGGGAGCAACCCACTTTGGGACAGCCGGATCCCCTGGTCTGCTGGGCAAGGCAGTGCCCCACGCGTCATCCCATAGCTACTACCTCTAGTAACGGCTGCTGCCGCAGCACTAGCAGCTGCACGGGGGCCATTCCAGATGCTCTGGAAGCACGGCAACTTCCCTGTGTGAGCTGTGCATGAGTCTTAATGAGCCTTCCTGGGGAGGGAGCGGAGGAGGCTCCCGGCAGGACGGAGAGGCGCAGGAAGGCAATTAAGGCAGCCTCCCAGTGCTAGGGCAGTGTGAGCAATGGGGGCTTCGGAAGTGTCACCTCCCAGGGACAGAGTACGGGCTGGCTTGACCTGGTTTGAGGGGACTGGAAGGTTGACACACCACAGGGAGCCACGACCTGTGAGCCCAAAACTGAGGCTGCAGGTGTCAGGGAGCACAGGAGCTCTCCGAAGCCCACCCTGAGGCAGGGGTCCCAGGGGCTGCCCGTGTCCCCAGGGAGGCAGAGCCTGCACCACTGGCAGTGCCCTCCGGAAAGCTGGGCAGGGGCTGGAGGGGTTCAGGAATTGCAGCATTTTCTTCCCAAACACAATAATTGACAGCCATCAGGCCTGAAGGTTTTCCGTTGCCATATTTGACCTGGTCTTCTTGTTCACTGCAGGACGAAGCCCTTTTCGGTGGGGGGCGTTTGAGTCCCCTCAGCCCATGGGAAGACCTGCAGCAGCAAGTCCTGCAGATTAGGAAGGGAAATGGCAGTCCCCTTCCTCCCCTCGAAGCGTGTTAACAGCCCCTTGGAGGGGGGGATCAAGGAGAGTGCGCAGGCGGTATCCATCACATCTGTCTGTCTGCCCCACCATCTCCTCTTCCGCCAGCCCCCACTGAACCACCATAGCCTGATGGTGCCCCTGCCTCTGCTCTGCCCACATCTTGGGTTGCCTTCAGCTCTTTCCCTCTTTCCCCCCCACCCCATCTTAGTTATCCAGACACAACACAGCATCCCAGCTGAGTGCACCTACCCCAACCTGAAAACCTTCTCTGCACCATTGTTAAAAACTTCCTTCTTTAACCCCCCCCAAGCGTGACTTTGTTCCTTGCCTCTTCTGTGCACAACACGTTGTTTTCCAACTGGCCGCCCTTAGAGAGACATGGGTCTTCTCCTGAGTGCTCCTGGTTAATTTAGAAGCAAGCAATATGTGTAAGTCATTGTAATTACTCCTTCCAGCCAGCAACGCCATTGATTTGTTGTCTCCTCCACCTTTTAAGCCCTGTCGCAGGTTTGCAGCTCTTGCAAGGCTTGGCTTACCAAAAATAAATGGTCCCTTCTTGCTCTCCTCTCCAGATGGGTGAGAGGCAGCCGCCACTTCCCGCAGAGAGTCAGGGCAGGATGGAAATCAAATATTTATTCCTACTCTTGATTTTCTGTCTCCTAACTGGTTTCTAGTCTCTCCGTAATGCCTTCAGTTCCTGAAGAGCCTTATACAGAGGCATTTGCCGTAAGCTTTTAAAATTTCTGGATAAATTATATCAATTCTTCCTGTCCCCCCAGTCTGCCCAACTGGCTGTGACCCTCTGGGGGGGAGAGGAGGTGACCCTGCAGAAGCTGTGCTGCCGGGCTCCCCCCTTTCTCCTGTCCCAGAAGTGACAGATCCACATGTCCTGGGGACACGGCTGGGGTTGGGATTGCGCCAGCATAGTCTGGCGAGGGGGCGGAGGGCAATCCCTGCCCGAGCATCTCCTGCTGTTCCTTTGTTTCTGCTTTTCCGAGGGGTGGTTCACACAGATTTCGACGTGGGCTGGGTTTCTGGGCTCCGGAGGAACAGGTTTTATGCCAATACCCTACACCAGCAGCCAGGCTGTTTCCATCCTTGTTCATCCTTCTGCAGGTCTTCTGCCTTGGCCGGCAGCCCCAAAAGCCCCCTCATGGGGCTCCTGCAGTTTTAATAGGAGGGTCTTCAGGACCAGTCCACCCTTACTTCACCTCCTCCTAAGTTTGTGACCCCAGCAATGGTTTTGGACATTTCCTCCTCCAAAAGGTGCTGTCCTTCCTAATTATGCTACTGTTATTTGGGTGCACAAGCAGAGGTCACCTGTTGAACCCTCTCCCGTTAGTGGTGTGGGGGTGAGCCTCCAGCTCAGCAAAGCCCTTGAGCGTATGCTCCAGCTGAAGTACGTACTCAGAGTTATTTTTTTCCTTCAAAAAACCCCTCAATTTTGAGGAGATGTGCTGAAGGTGAGAGCCCCAGAGCTTGTTTTATGGCATTAAATACCCTCCAGAAGGAGCAGTGGGAGCCGTGGCAGCGAGGAGACCCCACCGGCACGCCAGCAAAGGCAGGGCCCTGGGGAAAACTGGGTCCTCTGCCTTTATGCTCTGGTTTCCCCAAATATGGGTGAGGTTGTGCCTTTCCTAGGAGGGACAGGACCCACTGAGGGGCAAGAGCATCATGTAGACCCGGCCGTGGGTTGCTCTAGAATAGGCAGCTCCAAGAGCCATGCCAAGGGCGAACCAGCTCATGCCTAGCTAGGTCAGAAACTCATTATAGTACTTAATTAGATTTATACCCCACATGAGCTCCTTGCCATCACGGTCTGATCTGGAGGCCTTGATTTCCCACTGGTTTCTGCTTCCCTGTCGTGGAGATAGGGGTCCCTCTTCCACAGAGAGGTGTTTCCCCCTAGCCCCCCACAGCAGCCTGTACCCCATGCTGCTCCACAATGGGATAGATGAGGGGTGCCCAAACTGTGACAACACCCACCCCGCCCCCGGGGCAATGATACTCAGACTCTTACGATGATATTTCTATAATGCCAGCTACGCAGCTGCGAGCCGGCCATCTCCCTCAAGGGATGCCACCCTGAGCATCCTGAGGAAGGACACCTCGGCTTGGGCTGGCCGGTCCCCTCCGTCCCCGCAGCGACTTCATGCCCCACGGGAGGCTCGAACAGAAAACATCAAGTTTATTGTCCACGATCAACTTTACAAAAGAAATGTCCCAACACGGGCGCACGTCAGGGCCCCTTTCACGAACGTGCATTAGAGAAAGCGCGTGAGCGAGCGAGGAAGAGGGGGCAGCTTGGCGGGGTTGCACGAAGGTCACAGTGTTTCCCACTTGGCATGAGGGCTGCATCCCATCCCCGCCGCGTCCCCCTCGGCGGGCTGAGCCACCCCACCACCGGTGGGGACCCTGCGGGGGAGTGATGCTGGGTGGCGGGGCTGTCCCCTCCGCCCGCTTCGCCTCCCCGGGGCTGGGGGGCAGCCGTCACCAAAAGCAGAAAGTGGGACTCGGGTGGGGGAGGAGCACTGGAAGCTGGACACCGCATTGAGCAACCATGAGAACCCCGAAATAACCCTCCCACCCCCCCCCCAGACACACACGCGCGCGCACACATACACACTCACGTATCGAGACATTGGTGACCACACAGCGTGGAAACTGTATTCTCAGGCACTCCAGGGGAAAATACCCGCCCGCCCCGTCACCCCCCCCAGTTCCAAAGCCGGCAGCGCCCCCGTCCCTGGCCAGGAGCAGCTCAAAGCAGGGGTCCCAGGCGGAGGCGAGGGCAGCAACCCAAACCAGCACCCAAAAGGCCAGAGGATGGACAGCAGGGCTCCTCCGGCCACCACCATCCTCCGTCTCCTTGGGTTTTTTTCTTGCTTTCGCTCCCTTCGATGGCAGCGCTGCGCTCCCTCCCCCTCGGCCAGGGCTGGGGGAGGTGCTTTGCCCCTTTCTCCCCATTCCCTTGGTGGCCGACCAACCCTCCAGCTGGGGGGGGTGGGTGTGCCACTCTGCTTCCCTCTGCCTCGAAAGCCTGACTCCCCTCGGGCAGCCCTGCCCAAACAGGCAGCAGAGGCAGGGGAAGGGGTGCAGGAGGGGAGTGCCGCCCCGCTGACCCTCCGCCATCCTCCTTTGGCCTCCCCAGGGCTGCGCTTGAAAAACCAGGGCGGCAGAAGAGGGGATGGGGCCAGCAGGGAAGATGCTCACGGCCATTTGGAGTACGGGCTCACAAAACCAGACAGTGGGGTGCTAGAAATAAATAAGGAAAGGGGATGTGCTTGGGGGATGCCCACACGCTGGCATCCCACCAAGGCCGGACTGTGCTTGGGGTGGATAGAGTTCTCCTTCCCACTCCCCATTGGAGCTGACAAGGCGGGGACCCTCGCTGTACCAGAGACACCTGTGGATACAGCGAGGTCCTCCTGAAACAGAAGCGGGGCAAGGTGAGACCCAGGGGCAGGTGTGCCAGAAGGGGGGACAAGCTGCACTGCCGGCATGAGGGCAAGAGGGAGGCTGCTAGGGCCACAACCCTCCATCCCGGGACGCCAGCGCGGGGGGTTTGAGCATTGCTCCGGTACGGCGGCAAGGCTCGGCAGTCCGGGAAGGGAGAAAGGGGCTCCCCACTGTCTCCTTCGGGGCTGCCGCCAGGCTCCTTGGCGCTGGGGAGGGGATGAGGGGCCACTCACGCCTTCCTCCCTTCCTCGCAGGCGGTGAAGCCCCCCTTGCTGGCGCCCCCGAAGACCTCCACTGCCTGGTCGTCCCACTGGATCACATTGCCTTGGAGGTGGGAGGTGCAGTTGGCCAAGCCCAGGATCTCCGCCGGCGCCAGCATGTGGTCCCACACGCTGAACTGCGCCAGCTCTCCCACGAAGGCCTGCGTGGCATCAAAGCGGCCACCCAGCGTGTCCTGGGAAAGAGCGGGAGAGGTGATGGGACAGGGATGGGGATGGGGCGGGAGAGGGGACGCACATCCGGCAGGCAAACAGGGTGGAGGAGAGGGGGAGAAGCAGAGTGAGATGCCCGAAGGCATGGAGGGGAAGGGATGGACGTGTGGGGGAGATGCAAGCAGACAAGGCGGGAAGCGAATGGGTGACAGAGTGATGGGGAGAGGGAAGAGAAGATGATGAGCACACATGCCTGCCCAGAGGTCAGATGAGCAGGCAGGAGAGCCCCTCGCCCACACTGCCAACATGCCCTGCCCACACCGCTCCCCACCCTCGCCCCATTTGGGGGCTGCCCCCCCGGCCGGCTTCACTCCAGAGCAATGCAAACCAGCAGCCCTCAGCGGCGGGCCAGCACATACCTGCTCCTGTCCAAGGATGATGACACCCTGGGGCTTGATGGCGTGCCAGGAGGCCAGGTTCTCGCCAGCGCCCCGCTGCTCGCCGTCCTGGTACGCTGACCACTTGCCATCCCGGGTGGTCCACGCCACGCAGACGTGGTGCCAGGCCTTGTCCTTCAGGCTCAGCGGCAGCTGGGCGACCTTTGTGAGAAGAGCAAGATTCCGGCACTCGGTGCGACTGCCAGAGGACCCTGGTGTCCCCCCAGCCCCTCGCAGAGCAAATGGTGCACCCCCACGGCGGCGGCACCCCAAATTCTACAGACATCTGGATGCGCTGCTTCTCCCTCTCTCCCTCTGGCCCTTCAACCGGGCCCCTTCCTCCCAGCTCCCCCACCCCGCTACCCCCAGGAGCATCATTTCCCAGGAGGGTTGAAGAAAGGGAAATGAGGGCAGGGGCTTCCCTCCCGTCCCCCCTCCGGCTGGACCGACCTTGTCATTGATGAGCAGTTCCAGGGGGTTGGTGCCCCACTCCAGCAGCACGATCTCGTTGGCTTGGCTTGGGACGGAGTAGGAGAAGGGGGTGCCGAGCCCCGCCAGGGCCTTGGACTTCAGCCACATGCAGATGGTGAAGGCATAGAGCTCCGGCAGGCTCTTCTTCATGCGGGCATACATGTAGTTGTTCTGCACTGGGATGGTCACCTTGAAGGCGTCGGGAGGGCTGTAGCCTGGCGGTCCTACGATGGGGAGGAGAGAGGAGGGTTAGCACCCACCGCTGGGATGAGGGTGGCTTGTCCCAGGACCCCCCCGTGCCACCTCCATCCCCATCGGGCAGGACTCACCGTGCTCCAGCTCCATCACCCGGTTCTGGAGGGAGTTCAGCTCCTTCTCGATGTCGTGCTGCTGCTGGCTGCGGTCGGTGCTGGCTGCCTGGCGCTCCTTCTGCAGGGTTAGGATCTTGGAGAGGAGCTGCTCCTCCAGCTGCTCCATCTTGGTGTGGAGGGCATCACGGGCGAGCGCTGGGGTGGTGGGCACCGAGCCGTTGGTGCGGGCTGGCAGCTCCTGCTGCACTCGGCAGCAGCCACGATGGGGGGGAAAGGAGGGAGAAAAGAGAAAACTCAGAGCGGTGTCACCGTAAGAGGTTAAATAAGGACATGCCCAGCCCGCACCACTGCGGGGAGTGCTGGGACCACAACACCACATCCGCAGCAGGGTCTTCTCCAAGAGCCTCCAGATGACTTTGTACCTCCCCTCAGAGCTCTCAGAGCCCCCCTTGAGTTTGTTACTGCAAAACGAAGCTTGGCTGTTCTTAATGACTTTCTGCCACTTCAGAGACAGAGCAAGGACAGGTCGCACAGGCGCTCGGGACATCCCTTGGCTCTGGTCTCGCGGGCAGCCTCCCACAAGGAGGGGACAACACAGGAAGGTGCTCGGAGCTCCCCTTCCCCACCGCATGTGAGGCTGCTTCACCATAGCCAGAACATTAACATCACACAACGGGGCTGTAATCCTCTTAGCCCAGCTCAGCCAGCACCTAGGGGTGCGTGCACGCATGCCAGGTCGGGCAGATAGCTCTCTGTAAGCATAAGCCAGCCTCTCCCAGGCCATCGGGATGCCACAGAGAAGTGGGGCCAGTGGTAGGTCCTCCAGTCCTCAAGACATGACCCATCACTTGAGGACATCTTGTCCCATCAGGGTTAAAACCCAGACCAAAACTCTTCCCTTGGCTGATCCAAAACCCAGTGCCTGGTGAAGATGCTCCCAACCGCTACTGCACCCTGCAAAGACCCCAGATCCCACCTTGCTGGGAGACCCCATCCTGGCTGGAAGAAAACCAGGCTGGAAGGGAGGAGGTGGCCCTTTGCCACGCTCCTGGGGTTTCTCCGTAAGTAGCAGCCCTTTCCCTTCCCCATGTCCTTGGGGCATTAGGCTCTCTGCCATGGGCTTGGAAAGATGGTGACCACCTTCTCCATGCTGCCAGACCTTCCTGAAGGTGCCAGAACGTCTCCAGCACCAAGAGGGGTCTGCACAGCTGCTTCAGCCCCGGACATTCGCATGGCTTATGCTGGTGGGACACGGGGTGATGCCATCCCTGCTGATCTGGACGGCCCCCCCCGGTCTCGGAGCTGGCCTGGAGGGGGTCACCACGCTCATCTATGGTTGTGGCTTCAGCTTTTTCTTCCCTATATCCCGCTTTTCCAGGACAGACAGGACCTGATGATCATGCACACAAAGATGAAGGCAGGGATGCCCGCTGATGTCACCCCCAATCTTTGCTATCCATCATGAACAACAGAGGGGAGGGGAAGGCTGGAGGAAAGATGGGTTTGGCCGGGCAGGATGCAACCTTGGGGAATGGGAATAGCAGGGAGAAGGTAGCAGGGAGAGAGAGAGTGAGAAGATGATGTTGGCATGAGCACAAACGGCCCCGCACTGGGCAGGTACACACTCGGGATGCAAATGAGAGGGCGGCTGCGATGCCCCAGGGTCTGGTAAAGCCTCCAGCGGGGCCTGCTGGGACAAACCCATAGGTTTTGCGAGAAAAAACAATGCAGAGAACTAAAATCAAGCAAGAAAAGAGAGGTTGTGCAGGGGACATCTGCCAGCCCTGACCAAACGCCAGCTCTCACTGCCGGCTTGCTCTGGTGGCACTGGGGATGCTCTCGCAGAGAGCAAAACCTCTCTGGGAAGGGAAAAGCGCTAGGCAAAGGTCATTCTGCCTTTGATCTCTGTAAACCAGGGAGGGATTAGCTGATGGGGAGGGGGCTTTAGCCCTTTTTTGGAGGGAGGTTCTTGGGGCCCTGCCGGTGCAGCCGGCTGAGAAGCAGGGGAGGGATGGCGGGCGGGAAGGAAAGGCGAGTGGAAAGGTTAATTCCCATCCTCCTGGCAGGCATAATTCCCACCCGGGGCTGCCCGCGCTTATATCCAAGCAGAGCTGGCTGTGTCGGCAGGGGCAGCGCAGGTGGGATGGGGGTCGCCTTCGCCTCTTTGTCCGCATGCCGTGGGCTCCAAGAGCTTTTCTCATCCCTTCAGGCCGCCTGGCTGCGGCGGAGGCTGGCGCACTCCTGTCTGCCGCATGCTTTGATTGCTCGAGCTGCGGGTTTGGAGCCTACGTCCCTGTTTCATGCACGGCTCCATCTGTTAATGACGAAAAAAGAAAAGGCTGGGAGCTTTTGTCACTCTCACTAGCCTCCAATAGCCTGCCCTACATTATTCAGTAGTGACTGAGTGCTTTTTTTTCCTCCCCCTTCCTCCTGCTTTTCTCCCTGCTGCTATTTTCTTCCCTCTATAACTTTTCTCCCTATGGCTTTTTCATTTTCGGAGCATCTCCTTCTGATGGTCCCCTCCACGCACACACATGCCGTCTCTCCGCTTTTGCTCAATTCCTTCCCCTTTCCTGAGTTTTTCCCCCTCCATCCATCTCTCCAGCTCTTCCCGGCCCCTCCAGCCCAGCAGCCAGGGCAGCGTTAGCCGAACCCACATGACCGGCCGAACCACAGACAGCCCAACATTCCTTGTGGCAAGGGATGCAGCTGGTACCCTCATCCGGCCGAGTTTGGGGACCACCCCATCATCCCAGCAGACACTATCCCCACCCCTGCAGCCAGACCACAGCCGGATAGGAGACTGGACCTCCCCATCTCACCCCCTGCAGCCGGGACATGCCGGGTGATCCCCCCAGTGCCGAACTGGGCTGCATCCTCTAACCATCCTCCACATCTCCGAGCTGTCGCTCAAGCATCTTTCTCCCAAATCAAATTATTTGCAAAATTATTAATGCTAGCTGTGCAGCTGTTATCTACTGGTGACCTTTGGGGAGGGGAGGGGGGGAGGAAGCGCCTTCTCCCCGGCTGTTCAGCAGGCACCCGGCTTCCCATCTGCTGCTGCACAGGCAGCAGGGGAGTGGGCAGCGGGTGCGGGGGAGGCTCGCTCAACGCTTTTTGGCCACCGGAGCCGGCAAAAAAGATTGAAAGATGCCAGGTAATATTAATCACGTTAAATGTCAGCGGCTGGTGGGGGGGCGGGGAGGGGGAGATGGGGGGCCGGGGCAGCCACGTCGGCGTGCGCTCGCTCGGGCTGTAGCCCTCGGTCGGCAAATTCACTTTGATTTATGTAAGGAGATCAGAGCCTCATTTACTAATGCACTGGCAAATCTGGGCCCCGCCGCTCCCCCTCGGCCGCCGACACACAAGTGCCCACCTTAGCTGCTGGGGCAGGGCGGGCAGGACCACAGGACGATGCCCGTAGGTCGATGCCCCCGGCACATCCCAGGGATCATGATGCTGAGCTGGGTGTGTGCACACAGCAGCCCCATTCCCTTCCCCAGACCCACGAATCCTCCCAGCCTGCCCATAGCTCCTCCGTGGCTGCCGCAGTGGGATGCTCACTGCCGCAGGGTGGCACACCCGCCGCACTGGGGTTTTTCGGACCCTGCCACCTTTTCGGACCCTTTTGGACCCAGGCAGGAGCTTGGGGGTCATTAAACTCCAGGAGGGACTGCCTGGGGTGGGGGGTAAGCAGGGGTGCATTGGCCTTTCCCTCCTCCTCCTCCTCCTCCTCCCACAAGAAGAGCTTGCTTCCGATTCCTGTCCGCCTCAAACCTCACTTGGGGCCCGGGTCCGTCACTATTTGGGGCTCTCCATCCCCGCTCTGCCGGAGATGAAGGCGGGAGGGAGGCAGCTGGCTCACTCCCATTCCCATGCCCATAGCCGAGGGTTTCCTGCCAGCAGCCAGGTCGCCAGCCACAGTGGCACAGCCAGGCCGGCATGGCCGCACACCAGCTGAGAAGTAAAGAGGCTGTTATGGCTCTGCTGAGGCCGGGTCCCCCGTAGGGCCCATTGGGCTGTCCCCCCTCCCTCTCAGCTCCCCTCCGAGTGACGATGGGGACAAGGAGGGCATCTGCACCCCAGCACAGCCCAGGGGGCCGAGGTGATTCCCTCCCCCCTCTGAAACCCCTCCGTTTCCACTTGCAGCAGTAATTAAAAGCGTGGAAAAGGAGCATCTGGGCCCCCCGGGTCTGCGTGCCAAGATGCGCCCAAGCATAAGGATGTGAGCACGTGCAGAGAGTGGGGGGGGGACCCCTCAAAACCAGAAGGAAAAAGCCCAGCCAGGCTGCTGCACGTGAGGAAAGGACAAGCGATGCCTTGTGGGGGGTTAGGAGGAGGTGAGGGAAGATGTCCCTGTGTGAACACCACGCCAGCCTGTCCCTGCTGAAATGGCAGGGGGCAAAGAGCAAGCCTGTGGGGGCCCTCCCTGCACCCCCCCCCCCCCCAGGAAACCCTGCCACTGCTACAATTAAGAATCAAATGACTTAATAGCTTTTTTCGGTGCATCAATAAATCTTGTTATGCTTTACAGCCAGGGCCAAGAGCGCCTGGATTAGATCAGCGATCTTCCGCCAGCTCCCTCCCCGCAATCCTGGCTCCGGAGCCTCCAGCAGTAATCCCTGCCGGCAAACCCGCTGCCTGCAGGAAGATGCCCTGGAAGGCAGCCTTCCCGAGGGGGCCCATGGCATTTTGTGTCATCCCTATCCTGAAACTAAGCCACCCTGGGCTTCACCAGGGCTTCCTCTTCTTTCTTCCCTCCTGCTGGGTTTCGCTGAGCCTCCGGCACGCTGACAGCCACCCCGGGACTGTCCCCATCCAGGTCACCTTTTGGGGTGATCACCGCCTCCCTTTAGGAGAGCTTTCGGGGCTGGGGGCCCCCATGCCATGGGGTACCACAGGAAGGTTCCCAGGGCCAACAGATGGAGCCACGCGGGATGGAGAGGCGCAGGCACTTCACCATCAAGTTTTAGGTGTCTGCTTGTATGTGGGGGGCAAAGGCAAGCCGGAGGTGGGGGGGGGGCACAGGCAACCATCACTGCACGTCCGAGGTGTGACCTGCTGTGTCTGCCCTGCAGAGTACCCTTGGGATCCCAGCAGTGCAAAAGGGAACATTTTTGGTGATGTGCTGCTTGTCTTCCTTATCAGTATATGTGTGTGTGAGCCTTGACCCAGCATCGCTTCAGGCTCCCTAGGCACACATGCTCCAGCCCTTGTGAGCTTCACCCTCCTCCACCCCAAACCTCCCACGATTGCCAGAAACCCCGGATGAGGGGCCAGAGCAGCTCACAGGTGACGCAGCCCCTCGGGGAAGGGCAAGAGTGTGACCGGAGAGCAGCCAAAGGCCCAATGCTCCAAGGTTCAAACTGATGTGCTGGGCACTGTCCCACCGTGCATTGCCTGGTCCTCATGCACACACAAGTATGCAGGGGCTTATTTTTCCCCCCCTTTATTTCTGGATGAGCATGTCTGCTGTCTGCACATGCATTTCTTAGCCCAGTTGTGTGATCCCACTTGTGGAAATCTGTTTGTTTGGGGCTGCAAGGGGGTTTCGGGATGGCTCTGTCCCTCCCTTTGGCTGCACTGGGCTCTGGGCACCGTGCTCAGCTGGGCTGCGCGTCCCCCTCTCCCCACGCATGCCTGGCGTGCCTCTTGTGTTTGTTTTTGTGCATGTGTGCGCATTACCCTGGAAGCTCACAGGTGCTTCCTCCGGTCTCCAGCTCTTTCCCTATGTGTGTGCATGTGCTTACTTGCCTTTCCCCATCTTTCTATCCCTGCTCATATCTCCATTCATTACAATAACCCTCTCTCCCGGTCTCATTTCTCAGCCTGTGACCTTAGTGGCTCTGAATTTTCTACCCGTGGCTCGCTGCTACTGCGCCCACATGGCTGTAGTGAGGGGGCCAGAAGGGCAAAGCTGGGAAGAGGGACCCATGGGGTGCTGCCTGACCCCCCACCCAGAGCTCCGCACTCCAGGGAGGAGTGGAGAGGACAACAGGGAACCAAACGGGAAGATGAGGAGGTTAAGGACTCGCAGGAGGTTGGCTCTGGCCCCCAGCAGACCTCAGGGGACAACACAACCCCCAGAAAAGATGGGACATCTGGAGCAAACACCCCAGGGAAACCAGACAACTCCCCTCTGGCAGCTCTCATGTGCCCAAACTATTGCCCCGGCTGTATCCTGCAAAGTCTGCCAAGGTCCATGCTACTGCTGAGCCCACATCAGCCTAAATAAATCGACACACATGCGCGCCCTATGATGGGCCCCATCCCAAGCATCACCATAGAGCCTTTGGTGCTGCTGTCTTGTGGCCTGGCCAGGGCTGAGCCTGCTGGGCACACGCTGCATGGATACTACAGAGTGGGGACCAGGGATCCGTGTCCCAAGTGCCAAGAGCCTGATGCCACAGTGATAGGCACGGCGAGCGGCTCCAGCTGCCCACTTCTCTCTACAGCTCCCACGAACCACATGGGGAAGGGGTGCTGCACTCGTGGCAGGTGGCACCATGCTTTACTTTGAGAGACGTCCCGTCCATAACTGCAATGGGATCAGATGGGATTTACCTTTCTGCTAAAGGGCGGGATCTGGCCCTGAGCTGACACCCTGCTGCCCTCACTCTGGTGGAGGCCTCAGCGGGGCTACAGGGCGAGCGAGGTGCCCTACCTGGGGGCAGGCTGGGGGGAAAGCAGGGCAGCCCTGGCCCCTTGGGACCACCCTGCGTGGAGGGAAGAGAGGGTGGCTGAGAGCAAGCCCCTTGCCCCTGGGCAGAGACCTCAGGGAAGAGCGGGGCGAGGACAACCTTCCTGAAGCCTCGTGAGGGGGATGAGCTGGTTTGGGGTGCGGGTGGCAGCAGGCCTAGGGAATGGTGTGAGCAGAGCATCCCCCCCCAGATCCCTGGGAGCATCTTCCCCCGGGAGCATCCTTCCCAGACCCCCGGGAGCATCCCTCGCACCTCTATCCGGTCGATGCGGTCCTGGAGGGCGTGGACGGCCTCCTCCAGCTCCCGCACGGCGGGCGGCTCGGCGGGGGGGTGGCCCATGGTGCCGGGGCGCGGGGCGGCGCGGAGCCCGGCGGCGGCGGCGGGGGCGGCGGCGGCGGGAGTTCGCAGGCCGCCCTCGCAGCGGCTGAGCTTGCCGGTGAGCTCCCGGATGGTCTCCTGGTCCATGCGGATCCGCTCCTTCTGCTCCAGCGCCGTGCGGCGCAGCTGGGCCGCCGCGCTCCGCAGCGCCAGCAGCTCCTCGGGGCCGGGGCCGGTGGCGGGGCCGGTGCTGGTGCCGGTGGCCGGGCACTCAGCGCTCAACGGCGTGCAGACGAAGCGGCTGAAGAGCGGCGGCGGCGGCCCCCCCGGCAGGCGCGGCCCGGCGCTGGCCAGAGCCTCGGCGGGGCCGTGCAGCGCTCCCAGCCCCTTGTCGGCGGCGGGCAGGAGGGCGGCGGCGGCCGAGTCATTGTCGGCGGCGGGGGCGGGAGCGGCGGTGCCGGCCGGGTGGACGCTGGCGATGATGCAGATGATGGCCCCCAGGAAAGCCAGCATGCCCGCCGCCAGCAGCACTGCCAGAAACTTCAGGGTGGCAGCGGCGTGGGGGGCCCGAGCCCGCGGACGGCGAGAAAACAGAGCGGGCAGGGATGGATGGACGGACGGACGGACGGACGGACGGCCCGGAGGGAGCCGACGGGGAAGGACGGCACCGGCGCCGGGGCCCCCGGCGCGCCGCGCTTATATCTGCCGGGCGGCGCCGCACCGCACCGCACCGCCCCCGCCCCCGCCCCGGCCCCGGCTCGGCCGTGCAGCCCCGCCCGGCCCTGCCCCTCTTAGGGACCCCCACCTCCCACCCGGGAGCATCACTCCCCGGGCTGCAAGTGCGAGGGGCCCGGGCGGTGGGAGGTGAGCCGGCAAGGGGCGCCGGAGACGGGGAGGAGCGGGCGGGGAGGGGGGGGCACCCCGGGGGCACCCGGGGACGGGGGCAGCCTAGGCTCGGGCTCGCTGAAAGCAGCCCGGTGGGAGCCAACAGCAAGGCGATGCTCCTCCGGGGCAGCCCAAGGGACGATTTTTCCCCTGCGAGACGCTTAGGCTGGAAGTAAAGGGCCCCTCGTTACCCTGAGGGTCAACTCCTCGCGATCAGGCGTCCCCCCGGGTGAGTCTTTGGGGCTGCTGGCGGGCCTTTCCCTCCTTGCTTTTCTCCTAAAAATTAAACCAGCAACCTTCCAGCTCTTGGAAAATGCCTCCTCCGGGAGGGCGGCGGGGCGGCTGTCCTGCTCTCCCACCCCAGTCATGACTGTTGCAGACAGCAGCCGGGATGCCTCACCCCCTGCCCCGCACGCCCACGCCATCCATTTGGGAAATAAATACCTACATTTAATCTTTCCCTACCATTACTTTATCCTAAACCGCCTGTAAAAAAGATACTTCAGGCACCTGCTTTCTCCTTGCTCCGACAGCGCACTCGCCCATCCGACACAAGCCGTGCCCTCTCCCCTCCCCAGGCATGCCGGTGCCTTGGCTACGAAGCCCGGCTGAGCCAAGAGGAGCAGTGGAGGGAAAGCAAACAAAATCGATTTTAAGCTCTGCTCTGTAATGGCAGGAAATCCTTCCTAGCCAGCAGGGAAGCAGCAGCATGTGTGTTTAAAGCAGCTCCAGCACTGGATATGAAACACCGGTAAAGATTACATCTTCTCCCCCCCCAGGCATGTTTGGGTGGACAGCAAGGGAGCCAGAGCTACAAAGGCTCCTCAAATCCGGCTTTGTGCAAGCAGGGAGTGGGATGCTGCTGGTGGGGCACGGTCATCCTCTCTCCCCACAGAGCGCATTGCACCTCAGCCCCCCCAAATCTTCATCCTGGAGCCAGCAAGAGGCCTGTCCGGCTCATGGTGCTGGGAGGCTACGGGGAGGAGGGGAGGAAGTCGGATGGGGCAGTTTGAGGAAGACGGAGAGATGAAGGCAACCGTGAGGAGGTAAAGTGGAGGTGGGCATGGAGGGGGGCGAGAAGGTGGATGTGGAGAAAGCCCAGTGACAGGCACCCAGCCCCGGCGACGAGGCTGGTGAGTGCCCTGGGCAGACAAGTGCTCAGAGCGTTGGGACAAGTGGGCGCTGGTGCAGAATGCAAAGAAAATGGAAGCCTGCACCCCACGGCACGAAGGGAGGCCACTGGCCTCCAACCTGCCCCTTCCTAGCGGTGGCAGGAGATTGCACCCTCCCTGCATCACCCCCTGCCTCCAGCCTGCCCACCCCTGCCAGCGGTCAGGCAGGAGTGCATTTGAAATGAACCCATGTAGGTGCTGGGCCAGCCCACCCCACTCCGCAGCGTGCAGATCAGGGTGGGAAAGGCACCTTTACCTGCAATCCTGCAAAAAAAATGCCGTACGCCTCTAGGAGGCTTTTTGGGTCCCAGGCTGGGGGAAGCGATGCCATGCTGGGGACTTTGCACTGGCCCGGCCGAGCATCCCTCGCGTGCTGTCCAGATTTTATTGCCAAAGGCTGCAGAATCGCAGTGGCAATGTTTATCGCTCTGGCTGACGCTGCTGTGGCAGTGAGTGGGATGGGTGAGCCCCTCCACACCAGCCCCGACCCACTCACCCATGCCGGGGCCGCGAGAGGTGGAAGAGTTGGGTGCCGCAGTGGGCAGGACTCACCGCTCCCGGGGTCCCGACCTCCCCCTCAGCAGGGACCACAACTTCTTCCCGGAAACAAAGAGGTGGCAAAAATAGATTTTCGCAGGGGGTGATGACTCAGACTGGTGAGCAGCCAGAGCAGCCTCCCTGTCCTGTGAATAACGATTCAAAGATGCTCGGTGGGCAGCCGGCTCCGTGAGGACACGGTCATGCCAAAACCCTGCCCTCCTGTGGGCGATGGGAGGGGGGGAGGTGAAGGGGGGGCTTTGGGGAACCCGGTTTTGAACAGGATTGGCGACAGAAGCTGGTTTCAACAAGAGCTCACAGATTCAGCCCAAGAGGGACACGGAGCAAGCGATTAAGGGATTTTGTTCCATCTAATTAATGCCCAAACGGTGTCTCGGGCTGGCAGCTGTCCCCAAGGGGCGGCCGCGGGCAGGGCAAGGTGGGCCAAGGGGCTGCCCCACCATGGCCCCCGGGTGAGAGGGACATTTGGGACAGGCTGCTGGCACCAGGGGAAGGAGATCAGCCTGCTCTGAGCCCAGCGGATGCACTGCCCACCGTCCAAACCTCCCTGCAGGAACAAGGCAGCCCCTCGCCGGCTGGGGGAAGCCCTGGTCCATTCGTTATGCTCAGGCCAGCAGGGTGGTGGGGTTGAGGAATGGGGAGAGCCTTTTCCCAGGGGAGGGTAACCTGGGGTTTCTGGGGTGGGGGATTCCCCCCCCCCAGGGCTATTGCCTCGCTCAGGGGCACACCAAGGGCCGCCCTAATGCAGCAAAAGGGCTCCTCCACAGCTGCCACTCCACTGACCCAGCTCCACGTTCTCCTTAGACCAGGAGCCTTCAGTCCATCTCACTTGGGGATCTGCAGACTCCACATAGCGTGGAAATCGTGGCTTCTTTAATTTCCAGGTCTCATGGCCCCACAGATGCATCTCACATCACCTCACCCCGGTTACAGGATCTGCCTGTGCCAGCACACTCGCACAGGACCTCGTTGGATGTGTTTGGTCAAGACTGGCGTCTGCCTCTCCAGCCTTCCTCCAGCTCCAGAAAGCATGGGTCAGAGGTGGCTTCATTTGCTGTACTCAGGTCCAGCAAAAAGCCCACTTGCTTCTAAGCAAAACCAGGGCACAGGGGTGAGGGAGACAGTGCTGGCCCCGTGGGCATTTTGGCACACAGCGGAGGCAAGGTGAGCCTGATGGCATGATGTGAACAGCATGAAACCTTGGCTGTTCTCTGCTTCGGTGGGCAGCATTCCCTGCTCCCAGCCAGCCAAGACGTGTCACTGCTGGAGCGGGCTCTCCCGTGACTTTGAGCCTCTGATGCTGGAGAGGCGTCTCAAGGCACCTGCAGCCTTGGCTAACGAAGCAGAGACTCTCCCCCAGGAAACCCCAGCTCAACCCAATCTCTTCCCCCTCCGGGGGAGACCCAGATCACCACGCAAAAGGGCACCCCTGAGGGCGTTTTGGTTGGAGCCAGCTCGGTAGCGACATCCCGGAGCTGTGCCCAGACACTATCCTTTCCTAACAGCCAGAAGGACTGACTTCCTGCTCTTCTCCCCTGAAGAGCTGGCACCCCAAAGCCATCCGCTTTCCCCATCACATCTCATGCCAATAGCACTTCCCCACCTCAAATTTTGCTGTAACCTTTTTATATCTACGGCCTAGAGACGAATGCAGTGAATTTGGGGCTTTGATTACACACATTAAGAGTATTTTTCACTGTATTTCTTAGATTAGCATGTCGTAAAGTGCACGTAGACACACGTTTTGGAGTTGGGAAAAGCCTAAAGCATTTTTCAGCCACCAAGTGTGAGGCTGTGCTCGGATCTAACTTCATTTTTAAAAGAAAAGGATGCGGGAAACCCATGGGAGGTTCTCCAAAGCACTCTGGAGGAGCGTGTTCAGGTTCCATTTGCTACAGTTTGGCCTTCCCAAAGTGCCCCCCCTTCCCTCAGCGTTACAGAAGAAGTCTCACTTGTCCATTGTTGGAGCTTCTCTGTGTCCAAGAAGGGTCTAAAGACCCAAACCAGAACTGACCCACAGTATGTGAGAAGGTACTGAGCGTGTTTGTATTTGACTGCATTTGTATTTGACGCTGGCTTAGGGCAGGTGTTTCGGTATCCCCGCTACCAGCTCCGCAGGTCGCTTACACCCAGAGCAGGTCACAGCCCACCCAAGGAAGAGAAGACAACAGGTTTTGGAATGTAACAATTTATTGGGGTTAATTTTTTTTTTTTTAACTCCCCATTTCTGGCATTGATACAATATTCAAGAGCAGCAGAAAGAACAAAATGTACAAGAATACAAGAGTAATTAGCACAACCCCCACCCCCAAACCTGGAGCAAACCATTTTCTTGTGGGAAGCGCCAGGGGAAGGGGTGATTCAATCGCCCCTCCAGTGGCTACGCCTCCCACCCATCCGCTCTAGACAGAGTTTAGCCAGCTGGGAACTGGATTGAAAAAAAACAAAACAAAACTGAACAAACACTATATTTAAAATGAAAATTGCAAGACAAAAAAAAAAAAATATATAGATATACAATTCATCCGTGCACAATCCTTAAATGCATTTTTTTTTTTTCAAAATAAAAAAAATTACAAGATACATATTCAGGTTTATTTTAAATTAAAAAAAATTACCACCTTCACTCTGTATGCCAAGTGAGGGGAAATAAAGAGACAGATGGGTTGCACCAGAACCATCAGCACTCTAAGAGTTAGGTCTGACCTTCTCTAAGAGAAAGGATAAGGCTCTGATGCTGCCAAAACTCAAGCACAGGCAGAATCTGAAGCACCCAAGTACCACAGAGCTCAGTGGGGTAACTCGCCTGCTCTAAGTTCAGTATTTGCAGGAATCTGCAGGATTTGAGCCTAAGCTTGGCACTGGGGAAGGTGAAAGGAAGGAACAGATGAGGCAGGCCCCTGTCCTCCACCACCACCGGACAACTTTCTATCCAAAAAGAAAACAAACAGGGGAAAAAAATATCCCAAAACAGAGAGAGAGTCCTCTATTCTTAAGGAGCGTACAAGGCTTAATGGCAAGGGAGAGAAGAAGAGGAGGGGAGGACAGCATACCAAGTTGATTAGCTTGGGGGAGGCACGGGCACGACAGCTTTTTTCTAAAAAAAGTCACCACAATTAGGTTTTTTTTGTTGTTCTGTCTGAGAACTTGACCTAAGACTGCGTCCCCCTTTGCAGCCGTGTGGCTGGAAGCAGAAGGCTCCCTCCAGGACAGCTAAAGAGCGACCTACCTGCAGAAGAGCACCTACCTGCTGCTCTGCCCAGAAGGAAACCCTTGGCACCCCCGGAGAGCAGGGTGCAGCCAGGGGGCTGCTCAGGAGCATGTAAGGGCCCTGCTAGTCCTACGAGGCCCCAAAGCCCCACGAAGTGCTTTGATGCACCCAGCCGTGCTCCCGCGGTTTAGTGCAAGCTCTAAGTGCTCGGCTGAGCAAGGGACAAAGTCAAGAACCGGGGCCGTGCAATGGGAATTAACAATTCAGCTGCTTGTCCCGACCGTGCCCTTTCCTTCCCACCAGATATATTTTCTGAGCTGCTGCTGAAGCTGCCATCACCCTGACTGCATCTCGCTGCTCTTCTGTCACCTTACTTCTTCCCTACGCTGCAGCACCGTGCCCGCTTCCCTGCTCCGCTCAGCCTGGGAGCGCAGAGAGCACCCCCACTCCTCCACCCCCAGCGCCATCTCTGCCGGCACTCTTGGATGGGTGCCTGGAGGGAGAGGGCTCAAAGCACAGCACTCACCCAAGGTGGAGGGACTCTCACCCCAAGGACCGTGCTTTCGGATGGTCCTGGGGACATTTCATTTCCCACCACAGAGAAGCTGGAAGGGACAGAAGAGCTGCCAGAGGCAGCACGGGAAGGGCAAACTGACTACACCTCCCTTCATTCCTGGAAGGGGATATTTAAAGAAAGGGAGAGAGAAGAACTTGGGGCCCTGCGACATCCTTACAGGTGAGGCAGGTGGGACACAGGGCACCTCAGATGCACCACGCAGAACACATGCGAAGCTGCTGGTGCCAAGGCTGTTGACCCTGCACAGACAAGGGCACAAACCCCACTAGCCACATCAGTCTGACACAGGGCAACATCGAAAGGGGAGACAAGTAGAGGACGGAAGGGCAAAGGTGAGGACGGAGATAGACTCCAACGTCTCCTCCCATCTACACCCCCAAAAAGAAACCATACACATTGTGCTCTGGGGAGGGACCTAAAAAATAGAATTAAGGAAAAAAATAAAGCCACTTATTTGCTCAACCCCAAAGCATCGATGAAATGAAGATACTTGCTGGAGTTACCTAGGGAAGGAAGCACGGACAGGGAGAGGGGGATTTCTGAAGCAATACTCGGCACTCCTCCGGCTCTGTGCAAATGCCGCGGGAGTCAGGCTGCCAGCACCCTCAGCAGGATGGTCCCCTCTACCCACCACCCTCTTCGCATGAGGGAGACGGAGGCACAGGGCAGTGACACAGCTGGCAGAAAGGCCACGGCAAACCAAGAAGGAACAGAACACAGGAGGCACCGAACCCCCGGCGCCAAATCAACCCTCTACAGCACACCACCTTCAGAGCAGAGATCAGGAAGGCTGTGTGCGGGGTGGTGGGTGAGACGGGGCGGGGAATGAGGGGAGGGGAGAGGGTTTCTTTTATATTTATATATTTATATATAAAAAGTAAATAAGATCCCAGCTCTTGCACGATTATTGGGCGATTGAAAAATGCAGCAAAAGCAAGCAACATTGGAGTAAGAGGATGCGCCAGGCAAGGAGGAAAAGGTCTTGTCGGAAGGTGGGGAAGGAGGTGAGGGGAAAAATAAGCACTTAGCCAGACACGCACTCCAGGTTTGTTACACCTCCCTGGGAAGAAGGACGTGCTCCCGAGCAGCCCCACTAATGCCACGACCTGGGGCGGGCAGGAGCGTGGGGGACTCACAGGACACCATCCTTCAGCATGGCAACCTCTTTCTGCCAGGAGGTCCCCAGGAAGGTGATCATCTCCAAACGCTGGGAGCTGTCAAAACCTCCTCTACAAAGAGGGGCTGGGAAAGGGAGTGAAATCCCTAGGAAGACTCAGCTCAGAGACAGCTCCTACTTGGTAAAAAGCAGGACTGTGGTTGGGTTTTTTTTGTTTTGTTTATTTCATAAAATCTCCCTGGGAACTTCAGTAAGGGGAGACGCAGAGAAATGCTCCCTTTCTCTTTTGAAAACAGAAATCAAGCAGTGGCTCATCACAGCTGGGCCTGCTCGCCACACTCGATTTCTCTGTTTTCCATCCCAAAAGGAGCTTGCATCTCATTAGCTTCACGCCTCCCCAGTCCCACTCTGCTCAGCGAGGAGAAAAGAGAGCACGAGACAGGAGGCTGCCGCTCCAAGCTGAAGGCTGTGGGAAGCACTGACAGAGCTCGATGGGCAGAGAGAGAAGAAGTTCCCAAGAGCAGCCCAGGCTATGGGAGGCAGAGACATCCGTCACCTGCCACTGCAAAGCCAAGGGCACCAGAGAAGTCCAGACAAGAAAAGCTGTCCTAGCGTCCCCTGCCTGCCACCTTCTGTTCAGACACCAACATCTGGTGGCTCCCCTCTTCCCTACAGTCACTCCCATGCACCAGATGAACACCCAGCAGAGACATCTTGGATGGGGAAACCAGCACGCAAGAGCTGCCTCCTCACTTTGAAGAAATGTTTGGGCAACTCTTCCCGCCACGCCGCAGGAAGCCGGAGCAGAAGGCGGCAGCTCTACTCAAGCACAGTCCCGTCGGGGTGCTCCTCTCCCCTCCCCATCCCAGAACCTCCAGCATTTGCTGGCCTCAAGAAGAGGGTATGCCTCACTCAGCAACACCTTCAGAGCACACAAGGCAGCTCCCTCATCTGCCTCTGAAGATCCGACTACTGTCAGAGATGGGATGCTGGACTACATACAGATGGGACTCGGTTCTCTGTCCTGATGTGGTGAATCCTATATGGAAAAATGCCATTCCCCACCTGATGCTGGAAGAAGCTAAGAGACCCTGCGGAGGGGAGGTATATCTGCTTCCCGGGAGATAAGCCCACCATGTTTAATCCTGCTTGGATACGGGAGAGGGAAAAGAGAAGAGACAGTGACTTGGCAGGAAAGGTACATGCCAACCCCAAATCTTAGCAGCTTGCTGTGCATGCAAAGTAAGTCAACTGTTTCCATGTTGGTGGCCTGATCCATGTTCTGGCAGAACACGACCGGCCATTTCTGAGGGCTGCTCGGCCAGAAAACCACTTGGAGACTCCACCTTAGCTCACAGGAGAGGTATGGGAGGGAAGGGAACTCACTCCAACACTTGGGAGGCAAGGATGGGAAGGGTTTGTAGACAGGGTTCCTCCAACATGCAACTTGCCTTTTCAGCTCGGACATCGCTGCTTAGTCCCAGAATGCCTTTCCCTCCAGTTCAAGCAAGTCAAACACCATCCCAGACACACATGCTTCGATACTACAAAATACTCTTTTCTCTAAGGACCATCTAATACCACTACAGTTTGTGCAATCACTGCATTTTTTATTAATTTTTAAACTCTCTCTCTCTCTCGCTCTCTCCCTGTAGAAATTTTTTTTAAACTTTTCTTTTTTTATGCAAAACTAATCATTTCACTTTTTCCACTCCATCATAAAATCTCCTCTAAAAACACGACGACAAGAGAACAAACATGGCACAGACACAGAGAATATTTCCCTGTTTTTTGTTTTTTTTTTTTTCCCTAGGGGTTACGGGGAAGGGAAGGGGATACTTTCAAATAAACTCCTCCCTCAATCCCACGCCCTTTTTAAAGAGCATGGATAGATCTTCCTTCCCATCTCCATTAAGGAGTGAGGGCAAAAATCCAGAAGGAGTGTAACCCACATGAATACAAAGGTAGGTTAGTCAGCCTCAAGTGGCTTGTCCACCTGAGGGAACTTGAGGCTGCTGCTGTGTTCAAGTTAGCAGACTTCTAACTCAAAACAGCACGGAACCCTCATTTCAGATCCAGAGGTTCAGGGTTTGGTTCCCACCTGGTGACCCACCCAGGGAGAGATCTGTCACACAAGCAGTCGAGCTGTGTCTGCAAGCCGGATCATACTCCTTTCTTCCTCCACAAAGAGGATCTACTGCACGAGTTCCTCTGCCGCAACAAGTCCCCTCATCTCCTCACCACAGGAAGAAGGTCCTCACGGAGCATCCCTACAATGACCCACTGTTTTGCTCTTCACAGACAGTCCCCTTGCTTGTCACTCTGGAGAAAGGCAAAAACCCTTCAATTAAACAATTCCTGCCCCCAAATAACACCATACAAGAGACACTGGGGAAAAGAATTCTGCCAAGCGAACACACATCTTGGCCAAAACACATCAAGAGTTTCCTATTTAAGTTCCCTTTTATCTCCCACTTAAACGCTTCAATTTATTTTTTTTTCCAGAACCTCAATACCACGAAACAAAACACATCACCACATACACACCAAACAGTAACTTAACAACCTAAAGTGACTGGCCAGTTTGCATCCACCCCACAAATAAGCTCCTCTTATCTCGCAGCCACAGAATAGTTCTTGTTGAGAAGGGGGGGGGAAAAAAAAAAAAAAAAAAAAAAAAAAAAAAAGAGAGAAGAATCTCCTCGCTGTTTCCCTAAGAAAGAGCTTTTCCCTATGCCTACAAACTGCTCATCTTTGAAGTTGCAGTCAAATGGATAGGCTATGCTAAAATAAGGGATCCCCAGGTGTGCCAGACACAGGAAAGATGCAAAAAAAAAAAAAGACACGAAAAATACAGGCAGGTATTACTACTGACACACACACAAGTCCAACAAGTTATAGGAAGCCTTAGCTTGGTGAATGGATTGGGGCAGTCTCTTTCTCCCTGCCCCTAGTTTCAGCTGTGAATGCAACCGCATCCCCAAAGAGTCCACTAAGCTCTTTAACCAAGGAAAGAAAAAGAAAGAGGTGTGCAAAGGGTGGTGCTAACAGCACCTGGAATCCCCCTCGGACTGTCTGCACAGACACTGAGCCACAACTGGTGTGAATTCACTATGCCCCACGGCTTTGAATTCCACCTGCTGCGAGGCAAAGCTTGTGGGGAGGGCAGCAAGGATTTTATTACACCAACCCAGGCGCTGGAGGCGGGGAGAAGACAAGCTCTGGGCACAGAAGCCCTAATTAAGGTCAGAAGCTGGTCTATCCCTCTACCGCCCCGACAACGCCCCTTGGGCAGACAAATATTGCCTCTCTCCCAGAAACTGCCTTCTTTCTACCCTCAGACCACTGCAACCACAAAATCACTACTCCACGCAAGAGCACTCCTCGGAGCCGGCGGCTCCGGAGAATCCTCGTGTGGAAGCACCAGAGGGGCCAATTCCATTTGTGTTCACCCGCCCAGGGCAGGTTTGTAAGTAGGTGAGCCCCGGTGCGGGGAATTTTTTCCACCCTTTTCACCTCTGCAGCATGTTATGTAGAAGTGACGCCCCTCTGCCCCATCCCAAATACAGGGGACAGCGCTGAGAGGGTGAGGCTCTCCCATTGGTCAGCACCTCTTTTCCTTGCCTCTACAGGCTGAGCCCTGTGTGAGTAGGGGAGAAGGGAGAGCAAAGGAACAGCATCTCACCATGAAGCTTAGGACCCATACAGAAATGGAGCAAGCCAGAAATGGCAGGTGAAAGAGAGAGCTTATTTTGGATGTGAACAAGGGTGGTCAGGGAAAGAGGGAGCTGTGGGTAAAGAACAGCAAGCTGTGGCCTTGCTCGCTCCTACTTGCTTGGGGTGAAGAGAAGGAATTTCTGGATCAGCTCACAGGAGCTCTGGGGGAAGAGATCCAGCGCACACGCATATGATGTGAGAGAGACAGTTATTTCTTATTAGCACCTTTGGTTGACAGTTGTAAAGGCCATTTCAGATGCTGAAAAGACAGAGGGCAACCCTCTTCCAGGCCATCCACTACAGGGAAGGGAGAGCAGGAGAAACAGAAGGAAGCAGGAAGAGCAAATGACTCGCCTTAGCATCCATCCCTCCCTCCTTCCAAGGGAGCAGGGAAAGCAAAAAGGGTCAGGGGAAGCCTACGCGCAAGGTGGGAGACCAGCCTCACCCGGCTGGGGCAGCATCACATTGTTGGCGTATCTTCCCCCAAACTGAAGGATGGATGCATGGTCCACTCCCACTTCCACCACAGAAAGGCTGGGGAAGGGCATTTCATGCCCTCTCCCCCAAGCAAGTGCAAGTGATGAACACCAGGAGGAAGATCTGGGCCAGAAGCAGATTCCCTTTTCTTCCCTTCCCCCTGCAAAGCTGAGCAAGTTGGAAGATGCAGGAGAAGAGGGACCAGGTCACCTGAAAGAGCCCATACAACTGCCAAGGTAGCACCAATAGTCAAAGGAAAGGGGAAGCCAATATGGGGTGTATGCTGCATGGGGCACCCCCCACCACCCCAGCTTTGTCTCAAGCACCTTCCAGGCATGACGTTTCACCTGCCCCTCTCCCCCTCACTCTGGGGGCATCTGGATCAGCAACTGCCATCAGGACAGCAGAGTAAAGGGCAGATCCAGGCCGCAGGCCAAGAAGGGGAAGGATGGCAGGATCAGGGTCATGGCAAGGGGGAAACATAGGAATGGAAGAGACTGCATGCACATTGTGGGAGAAGGCTTGGGGGGCGTAGGTGAGGGCTCCAATCCTCTTACATCCTCCCCTCAAGGGTCTGGAGCTCCTCTTCAGTTTTTGTCAAAGATGGAAGGGGAAGGAGGAGGAAGAGCACCTTCCCCACCACCCCCACAGGCACACAGACACACGCTCACCCATCCCTCATCCCCAAAGGCTCCACCGCCCGTTGGACAACACCACATTCAAGGACAAACAACCACTCCCCAGCCCCACCACGACCCTCCCTGCCTCCTCCCAGCAGCAGCAACACCCAGGAACAGTGGGTGCCCCCGCTCCCCCCCACTGACACACTCCAGCCTCCAGGCAAGAGGGAGTGGGCAGGGGGAAAGGAGGAGGAAGGGTGGCAGTGAGGGCAGAGGGACAGCCAAGGGGAGAAGGAGAGAACTAAGGACAGCCATTCGCACCACGACTTCTCGCAGGTAGAGCTCCCCCCACGCCCCTGGAGCAGGGGGACCTGGCTGCTCACTTGCTGCCTCCTCCACCACCGCCCGCCGCCACCTTCTCAAAATCCTCCGCGTTGCAGAACTCCTTGATGGTGACGGTGAGGAGGTTGCTGGTGACATCCGTGACCACCACGTTGGAGCAAGGGGACATCTCGGGACGCCAGTCGCCGGCCTCCTGCTCCGGGTCAGAAGAGGAGAGGGACAAGGAGGGTGTCTGCCCCCCGCTGCACCCTCCTGGGGGAGAACGCTTGCTGGTGGCAGCCGACTCAGGTGGGATCGAGAGGTCGAGGACCTCCGACTCGCGCCAGTCGGGGATGGCTGGGCTGAGGGTCTCAGGGAGCAGCTTCGGAGGGGAATCATCTGGGTCGGAGGAGGAGTGGGGGGCGGGCGACGGGCAGCCGGAGGAGCTGGAGCTGGGGGCATCATAGGGGGTGGAGCCCATAATGAGCCCACAGGAGGCTGCCTGGGAGCCTTCGGCCTCCCCTTTGCCCTCCAGAGAGGGGGCAGGTGCAGCGGACGGCTTATTGTAGAGCGAAAAGGCGCCAAACTTCATGTGACGGATCTGGGTGCGGAGGACGCTCTCACTGAACTTTTTGCTCTTGCCGATGACACGGTTTCGGGACGGGATCTTGGGCCGAGCCAGGCCCCCGGTCCCGTTGGCTGGCTTCCCACCTTTGTCAATGACTTTGAGGTTGAGGATGATGCGGCTGCGCTTGGGCTCGCGGGGTTTCACCTTACGGTTGATGATGCGGACGGTCTCCGAGAAGGGCGAGACGGGAGGACGGATGCCAGCCCCGCCACCCACGCTCCCACCATTCTGGGGGTCTGGACGGGGCAGGGGGCGCCGGGACATGCGGTGGCATCGACGGATATCTTTCTTGAGCCGGTGCACTGCAGCGCTGGAGTGAAGCTTGGGAGAGGAGGTGCTGGAACCAGGCTTCACAGAAAAGTGTACATCCCCAATGTGGAGGGCCTCCGCTTGGGCCCGAGCCTGCGGTGGTGGGGAGAGAGAAAAAAAACAGGGTCAGAGAGGCAGGCTAGATGCAGCCAAATCTCAAATCGTGCATTGCTCACCTCAGGACAAGAATGCCGTGTCACATTTATACCCACATTAATGACAAGCACACATACACACCTATGGACTACTAAGAGCCACAGCACAGCCCCCATACAAGCATGGGGCACTTCTACAACCTTTTTGGGCAGCTAATTACTTCCTAGGCAGTGCCCCTGTTGACACGTGCTTCCCCCAGGAGGAAACTGCCACCCTCCAGCCATGTTTCAGGGTTATAGTTAATGGGTTCCAAGGCCCTCCTCAGTCATCATCAGCCAACGTGCACAACCCTCCACTGTCAGCCAAACAACCATCCTAGGCATTGGGGCTGTTAGTGTTGAGTTAGCATCCAAAATTACATACTAGTCCCAAGACAGGGGACTGTATCAGGTCCTCTAGGAAATGAGCACAAGACAAGGGGGAGAGGAAGAGTAACGCATCCAGTTTGCTCTTCCCGTCCCACAACCAGACTTATCTGCTCTGGTAGCATGGTAGAAGGGGGTCTTGAGGAACACAGATGGAAGCGGGTGAGGGTGGTCTGACAGAGCTGTCTTAGCTAAGCACAAGAAATGCAGAGATCTGAAGCTTAATTTTAACTACAGACCACAAGCAAGTTGTATATCCTTACTCTGCTGTGGGAGCAAGGTCCAGTGTTTAAAGCCAGAGACCAGGCCAGCTGGAACTCAAGTCAAGTTTAACTGCATCTCCAAAGAAGAGATTGCCTTGTCCTTTTGAACACCACACTTGTTTGAAATCTAGTAATGAAACAGAGCAGGAACAGCACTGGTTCAGCTGCTCGGTGCCAGCCCTCCCCGAGAGCCAGGGCAGGGGAATAAGACTTCTAAGCATTTCTGGTGCTTGGAGACAGTGCCAAAACCTGCCCTGGTTCACGCACCAGAGACAGGAACATTTTCTGGCAGCAGGAACAACAGTTTCATTGGTAAGTTGAGGCAGTATGACCTACAGACCCTGTGGGCATGGAAACCCTGAGTATATTCTTACATCACCCCTTGTCAGAGCACAGCTGCTTGCAGAGCTCAGCCTCCCACCTGCACCCTGCTCCTTGCCCAAACAAACCCCCTTCCTTATTGCCTCTCAGCAGTGGTCATAGGCTGAAGTCACCCACGCCTGGAGGGGACAGGCGAGCGCCCCTCTGATTGCCCATCTAGTGAGCAGCTTCCCCCATCTCGTGGGCACAACAAGAACTGCAGTGCTAGAAGACAACAGCTGCTTTTCCTCCCCAACTTTTCCATCCCATTGCCCCCTAGCACACGCCAAGATCGGGATGGCTTCTTGCCAGCTAAGAGCTTAAGCACTCCAACACCATCTCCTTTGTCACCCTGCAGGCTGTGCCTCCTAACAGAGAAACGGCTGGGGAAAAAAATGTGTGTGTAAAGGCAGGGATCTAACAGATCTAAGTGAGGGGCCCAGGCCAGCTCTTGCACAATAAGCTCAAAGCCCTGGCCCTACATCCCCAGAACTCTGCTGTCACCCAGTGCTCCTCTTCTCCCACCAAGATCCCCATGGGAACCACAGAAGATCCTGAACAAGCAGAGAAGGGAGACTGAAGACATTTTGTTCCTCCCTGGCTAATGCTGGATCATGCCCTGCAGTACTACTCATATCCTGGCTTTAAAAGGACTGCAAAGATGAGGCCTCCTTCCCCGGCTGTATGTGAAAATGCAGACTGAAGGCTCATCTGCACCGGGGACTATAGACTTTGTATTAGCCGACTGACAAAGAAACAGGGATGAGTAACACAACTGCCAAGGCAGGCACAGACACTTTCCACGTTAACCCTGGGCTATACAGGGCTGTTTCACCTAGCCACAGGGAAGCACCCCCAGCCCAAACCCCAACACGTCCTGCTGTAGCAGGAAGCATCCCAGTGTCCAGCTAGTTTCTCTTTGCTCAGCCTCACGCATTACTCCATGCCCCAAACTGTTCAGAAAATGAATAGTTAGACACAGTTCCTGTCCCAGGCATTCTACAGGCTGGAGCACAGCAGCAGCACCAGATGAACTCCCTGCACCACGCATCAACTCTCCCCCTCCCATCCCAATGAGCCACAACTTAGAAACCCCGCAGATCCCATCAGGAGGTCACAGGCACAGACAGATGCACGTCTAGGGCTGCGCTTGCTCCCTGTCTTCACAGGTCCCTCTGAAGCAGATGGCAGACACCAGGACAAGCTACAGTTTGCTTTCTGACATTACATACCAGCACAGCCTGGATTAACAATTTTATTCTTGCTTTCCCCCACCTACCCCATCACAGCCAGCCCTTCCAGCATTGCTGCTCTTGTGCTTTGAGAGTCTCTCCAATTTACCACTGCTCAGCAGAGAGCAAAGTGCAACACAATGCCCCATTCCAAAACGCAGGACAGGGAAGCCAGGCAGAGGGTACAGACAGATGCGCTGGTAAAAATCCTTGATCTACAGCTTCAGCAGATACACAAAGACATCCTTCAGGGCCTCTCCTGCTGCCAACACCGCATGTCTTCTAGATTAATTCCCTAGTCTGTAATCACACCTTGGAGTGAGGAATTCTGCTCCCTCTGTGTCCCTCTGCTCAGAGTTGACTCTAATTGCCACCTGCCCACAGCGCTGCCTTCTATCACCCACGTGAGAAAGAAGCAGGCCTCCCCCACATCTTCCCCGAGTCTAGAGGAAGCAGTCACAAACACTCACAGCTGCCTTATACACCCCAAAATTCTTCAGCAAAGCTTCCCATCAACCACGTTAAATGAAAAGCGGTAATACTGGGATGGTCACTGCCCAGCCACTTCCATAGTCCTGCTGAATTTACTTTCTCAGCCTGTGCACACTGATCAGCTCCTGTCCTGTTTTGACAGAGGCACCTGTCTCGGCTTTGTGCCTACACAGCAGCTAGCACAGAGCCCTGGTCCATGGCTAGGACTTCTCCAGTGTGCCAGAACCACTAGGTCTCCTTTACTTGCTATGCGTCTGCGTTTCCAGTTACTTCTGGGGCACTTCCTCAAGGCTGAAGCTGTTTCTAACTCATGTTTCAGCTCTCTGCATTTATTAAATTCCAGTTTCAGTAGTCTCCAGGTAGACTACATGCACCATCAACCTCTTTGGCTAGATTATTAAGAGAGAGGGTAAGCTGGGACACAACAGTCCCCTCCAGGTGCTACATTGCTGTCCCCAGTGACCAGCTTTAACATGAGTTCCAAAGAGCACTATGCAAGTATTCAGCTTACCTTGAGCTTTTTTTTTCCAGGTAAGGTTTCAAGAAAAACAGTATCAGATGCTTTATCTAAGACCAGCCCTCAGAGCCCTCTCACTTGCAAAGCTCAGTATTCTTACCACAGGATCAGGTTTATTCAGGCATCAACTATAGGAACTCAAGTCTCTTCCCTGCAGAGGACAGCACATTTTCTGGGCTCTCCTTCTCCTGCTTCCAACTTTACATTAAGTAACTTGCTACCTCTGGTTTGGAGAAGACTCAGCATTCAGTTTTATCTGCTGGAAATGCACTGCTCCCTGCTATGGATCTGTTACTCTATCACACTCACGAGCTGTATGAGCATGAGGTCTTTGAAAAACAAACTTGTTCAATCCTTTCAGCTGTGTCACCACAGCTGGTTACTTAACTGAGAAGGTTTTCCAAACGGAAACTACCTCTTTGGGTTCTGCAGTTTTCACCTGCAGGATTTGCTCACTGCTGAAGAGGTATTCAGCATGTATACAAAGTAATTCACCCTCTCCTTACAGCTCAGCCTACCTCAGGATGCAGCTTCTGGAGGCTTGCTGCAGTGCTCTGTCATGAGAGCAAGGCAATTGCTAGGATTGCTTCCCTTCCCCCCCTTCCCTTTATGGGATATGTATCACCTTTATTTAGCTTGTACAGCTCTCCCTCATCGCCCCTGGGAACTAGTATATCTCCCCTGTTCCCTACTATTTCTGAATAAACGTCCCTTGAGGCCCAGCAAGCATATTTGTTCATTCATTCCCTTAACGCGCTGAGGCACACAAGCACGTACATGGACACGTGCTTAGAAAAGTCTCTCTTACCTGATTTGTATCAAAACCTCTGCAATTTGGAAGAAAAAAAAAAAGACCTTGTAAGGCAACGGATTTCTAGTTAATTATTTCAAAATCAAGTCATTTCCAGTAGTGCTGCTGCACCATAGTAGCGCTACTCTCTCGGAAATTACTGGTTCTGCTTTGTCTTTTATTCTCCACCTGCATTCCCACAGTCCTTGCTGCAAACAGCATTCGCAAAGGCTCTTCTTTCCCCTTTTTGGCTGCCATTCTGCCTTTTTATCGCCCTCTTTCTTCTGCAGTCTTCCAAGTGACAAGGCAACAGCAAGCCAGTTCATAGCACAGTTCTCCCAAGCAACACTGCCATAAACTAAAGTTTCCCTACTGGATGGGGAACAAAATGCTACAAAGGGGAATGGTCTGTTTTCAAACCGCTCAGGGATAATTTACGAACAGGGAGGAGATCAAAAGAAACCCAACTCCAACTTTAGAGTTCAAGGAAGGGCAAAGCGACAGAACACCACGCTGCTCGGCCCCTTCTTCCCCCCGTCCCACTAAGGCTCTCCCTTACTCTGCTCTCGGTTACTTCTTTCTCCCCATTAACCTTCCCCAGTCTTTTCACCTTAGTACTTACAGCCACCCCAACTAGGAGTCTTTGCTAGCCACCCACTGAGCTTGCAGACCGGGCTCTGTCTCTTAACAGCACTTGCTAAACTTTATTAGATTAGTTGGCGAGTTTTGCATTCCACACAGTGGCGTGCCGAGGGAAAAGCAAAATAAAAAGAACAAACCGAGCAGGGGAAAAGACTAAGATCACTATAGCATGCACTATGTCTCTTTCTAACCCCGCGCCAGCTTCCATTCTGACCTGCAGCTGAAGGGCCTGTCCTCAAGGACGACTTCTGCCAGACACCTAAGTGGTAAGGTAAGAGCCTTGCGTACAGTGCTGCCCATTTCAGATCAAGGACTCTGCTTCCCATACAGTCAGCACAAAGCCTGCAGCATACCAGCAGCCTCCCAAGAATTACAACCTCCCGCCAAGCTTGATCTCGGCTGTGGGAAAGTTTGCCCCTAGTATGCAGAGGATAAAGACCCATTTCCTGCCCAAAACTTTGCAGTTGAAGTTTGCAGGGGTCACTTTCAACACCGGCCATCTTGATAGCGATATTACAAAGCCTGGACTGTGATTTCCCTTTGCAGTCTGATCGAAAGGGCAAGTGTTAGACAGCTCTCAGCAACAGGAGCCTGGCTTACAAAGGCAGCAGGTGGCCGAAGATGCAGCTTTTCAAAGCTTTTCCAAAGGCGTGGGCCACTAACCTGCTGGAATGCTTTCTGCAAATCCCCCTGGGTGCCTATCTACCGCTTTTGAGAACTAATCCCAGGATAAACCTAGCCCCAACTGCAAACTAAAACACCCACACGAGCCAGGAGACTGAGCAGCATAACAGGGCACTTATTTCAGTGCCTTACTGGAGACTCAGAAGCCTAAGTTTAAGCACTGATATAGATGAAAAATCCTAGCAAGCCACTGAGTCGCGGGCAGACTAGTCTACCAAAGCAGTCTTAGGCCAGACTCCTGCTTAAACATCATTGCATCCAGACCTAATCTGTTCAGTTAACAGATCAAAAAGAATATTGTTCTAACTGCCAACTCCAAAGACTCCCTCTGGGATGCAAGAATCAAATTTCTTCCCCTGCTTCCGAAGTTCTCACTGGCAAGAGATTCTGCAACTGAAAGAACCGAAAACATCGTTAGCTATGCACGAGGCAGAACCGAATCCCACTCCTCCCGCAGCAGCACCAGTGCTGCAGGGCTAGCAGAGGTCAAACCCACATCTTCAGCAGGTCAGGAGAATTGACCGAGAGATGCATACGACGCAAACTATCACACTGATCTCAGTTGTGTTTCTAGCCGCAGTTGCATTGTTAGTGGTTTGCCTGAACAGAGCTCAAACAAGCTCAGATAGGGCTAGCTGATAGGGTTACTTCATACCGCCTGGCCTGGCATGTTATTTTTAGGATAGGATCCGAAGTCACAGAAAAATGGCAAGTCAGAGCGCTAACAGTTTCACCAGCTCCGTTTCCTAGAGCTGCAAACCAAGCGTCAGTGGCAGCGCTCTGCCCTGCCAGCCTCTCCCACAACGTGGCACCAGCCTTCCGGAGAGCTCATCTCACTCCCTATGGCGATCCATCTTCTACAAAGTACCAAGCCAGCTCTGCAAACCTACAGGTTTTCAGTAGCGTTTGAGAAGCTGGCAGAAGGATGTGCCACAGAAACGTGTCAGGGACGTGATTCAAAGGATGATGTTGAATAATTCAGGTTCCAAGTTTAGGGGGGTTTTAAAGGGCAAGGGGAGAAGAGGAGGAATGAGTGGGTTTTATTTTTGAGTTTGGGGGTTGGTTTTGTTTTTTTAAAATGATTGAAAAATTGGCAGTGGATTTTGCCGTATCACATTCAGAATCAAAAAGAAAAGAAACTGATTACACACAGTAATGTTAAAAGCACAGCATAAACGCTTCTCCACCACTCTGAACAATGTCAGGTGTTACAAATACCAGTATTTTTTAATTCAAGCAGAGAACTATTTTAAGCTGGTGGTTTCCCTTTGAACGTTCCTCTGCATTGTTGGAAACCTAAACACAAGGGTTTCATTTAATGCATGACTGCCAGAAAGAGACAAACCAACTAGTCTAGTTTCCCTGAATAAAGAGTAAGAGGTGGTACGTATCAGTTATGTTTGCAGTTCTCAGTCTGCAGATACAGAAAACTGTTAGCAGAAAAACAGGCAACAAGGGAGAGGAACAGTTCCATCAGCAGGACTTTCCGAGGATTACCACAGTCCCCTGGGTTTTACTTGGAGCATCAGAATACGCCTGTTCCCGCATTTCTTTCATGTGCTTCATTATGTCCTCTTAAAGCAGAGGAGAGGTGACACCCTACCCCTCACTGCTCTTTCCAGTGCTCATACAGTTAAAGTGCTGCGCTGACTTGAGTAAAGCTCCTACCGCTGTCAGGCAAAGGAAAGTATTAACCTGTTTCACAGATGGGGAAACATGCACAAAGGCTAAATGACTTGCCCAAAGCCATAGGATGACTTAGTGATAGTGATGCCTTACCACAGAGTCCACCCTGGCTGTTCCAGGGCTTTATACCGGATCAAAACCAGGGAAGCTGTGAACTCACTCATCTGTCTTAATCGTACAAGTGTGTGTTGTGTTTCTACATTCATTTGAAGTCTGAGATTGAGACAGTTGGAGATGAAGCAGGGTAAGAGGGGAGCAAAACAAGGAGTTCTGTCTGTAGATTAATAAATCCGCAGAGCTCACATAGCAGTCATGCAGCTACCAGACTTCTTAATTAAAAAAAAGGAAAGTAAAAAAATTTGGGGGGGGTTGGGGGGGGCCTGCACTAGGGACTACCTTCCTCATTCATCACCGCAAGCTAGCGGAGATGCTACGACAATACCTTCTTGCAGACATGCTGGGTCTATCAGAGGGAACTGGAAACTTCAGCTGCTATCCTACGCAGAGGTGAAACACTCCTCCTCCTCCCCCCCATCCCCCCCCCCCCAAAAGCAAAACAAGCCTGCAGTTTACAGATCAAAACATGAACCCTTCATGAAACTCTCGTGGAGCACCTACATCCTGAAACGCAATTGGAGGAGCAAAAGTGGCCACAGGACTCCCGCCACAGCTGCCCGATTGCTCAGCATGCTGTTAAGTAGCAGGGCGCAGGCTGGATGGAATACACTGCTGAAGGAAGAGGGAGCGGGGCAGGCTAGCTCTCCACTGCGGCAGCAGAAGGCCGTAAAGAGGGAGAGGATATTGGAAAAGAGATTGCAGCCTCACCGTGCACATCCGCGTGTACCGACCGTCCTGCTGGGGCACCCGTCGCACGCACACATGCTCTCCCCTCACATGCTTCTGCGTCCCTGCCCCCCCCCCCCACCTTCCCGTCGGGTTGTCCCCACGTTCCCAGAGCCCGGCAGCAGGCACAAGTCACTTGAAAGTCCAGTCCTTCCAAGGACATGAACCGGTGAGGTTCGAGAGACGTTTGGCTAGGCCTAAGTTATCTAAATAAGAGTTACCTTCAGGAGAAAAGTTTTAGGCTTAGGTCCTCTCTTCTTGGGCCCGTACAGCTCACGCTCTCGTTCCCTTTAGGGAGTCAAATTTGTCAAGAAGTTAAAACTTTTCCCAAAGGGAGAAACAGAAGCATACAAGTTTTTTAAAAAAAAAAAAAAAAAAAAAAAAGAGGAAAAAAAGAAGGGAGCCCGGACGCCCTTTCCCGCTCGTCCACCCAAAGCCAAACCTGCTGCAGCCCCCCCAGCCCAGGGTGGGGGATGAGCACTCACTTCTGCTCGAAGGCGGCGATGAGGCGGGAGTCCAGGATGTTCTCCTCGGGTTCCCAGGTGCTGTACCTGCCGGGGGCGCGAGCAGCCGGGGGGGGGCAAGCGAAGGGGTTAGCGCCCAAACACCCCCACAGCCGTACACAGAGACACCCCCCCGCCCCATCCCGTCCCGTCCCCCCCACCCCCGCAGCCCCGGGGGCGGCCCCCGCAGGGCGGCGGGGGCGGGCGGCGGGCCCCCCCGGCGGGATGCACTCACTTGATGGCCCAGCCTTTCCATTTCACCAGGTACTCGATGCGCCCCTGCAACACACGGGGGAGAGGAAGGGGGGGGGTGTGAGGCGGGGGCCCGGCGGGCCGGCGAGCGGCGCGGCCGGGGCCTGGCGGCAGGGAGCGGGGGAGTCCCGCGGCCGCCCTCCCACCCCCGCTCCGGGCGGCCCCTCACCTTTCGGATGCGCCGCTTGATGATGGACTCGGCGGCGAAGACGCGCTCCCCCACTGCAGACAGCTCCATCTTGCTCCTCGGCGGCGGCGCCCACAGCCCATAATAATCCCGCCCGCCCGCCCGCGCCGCCCCGCCCCCTGCCCCCCGCCCCGCCCTCCTCGTGCCGTGACCCTCCTTCCCCCCGTGGTGGGGGGGGGGGCGGTTGCTAAGGGAAGGGGGGCGCGCGCAGGCGCTGGCCGTTAAAGGGGCCGCGCGGCGGGTGGTGTGAGGGCGGGGGCTCTGCCGTCGCCCCGTGTGAGGGGGGGGGACCCGCGCCCCCTGCCCCGGGGGATGGCGTTCGAGGCCAGGGGCCAGTGACGGGCGGTTCCCGGGGGAGCGGGAAGGGAAGTCCGCCCGGGGCAGACCCTCGGCACGGCAGCGGTGCTGCTGCGCCTCCGCCGCCTCAGCCCCCTTCCCGCCGGAACGGGTCCTCCTTTTACTTAAAACAATGGCGGCAGCGGGGGCCGCGCAGCCTCTTCTCCTCCTTCTGCACACGCAGATGCGCCGTCACCCCGCACCGTCACCCACCTCTAGCCAGCGGGGTGGCACCGGGGGTTAAGTGGGGAAGCAGGCAGTCTTAAAGTACCTACCAAGGCAAAAAACTAACAATAAAGGCGCTTAAATCCTTTTTCTTTTTTCCTTTTGGCTCGCGCTTTTATGTGCCCTCATTTTTGAGCCAATATAAGGTACTGCAAGGTAAATGGGCCAAGCATGCTACATAAACCTTTAAAAAAAAATAGAAAAATGTTAAGTCACTTAGAGGAATTCCCTGCCCAGAGCGTTACTGCAAAATCCTATTTAATTTGCAGTGTGCTTTACACTCTCTTGCAGGTGCTAAAAAGATAGAAAGAAAAAACCTCAGTCACAAATCATTCACTGATTCAAAATGGAAGCTCACGGCCCTGCAGCTGTCTTCATGTGGAGCTCACGGTCCTCCATTACCTGGAGATACCACCTGGCCCACAGCAGAACAGCACAGCCTTCTGCTTTAGCTCTGTTTTTAGGGTGAGGAGGGGGTGCATTTTGGAATGATATCCTCTGGAAGAAGGGGGAGCTGTGATGAGGGCCATAAGTAACGGCCAACTTGTTTTTTTGCTGCTTTCTCAACCCACCACGACGTCACCAGCTACTCGCTTTTCAGCCAGCCTGACAGGGAGCACTCACAGCCCCCGTGGCCCCTTCTCCATTTGCATTCACCTCCCCTTTCCACCTCTGGCTCAGAAGTTCCACCCAGAAGGAGGATATTCTGGAAGTAGCTATATTTATCAGTACCAGCAGGGTTGGATTTCCTAAAATCAAGGTGGGCAGGTAGGAGAACTAGCCATTTCATCACTGCCTGCAATTCAGGCAAGATCTGTTACAGCGTTTCGCTCTTTTTCACCTTAGCAGCTGAAATGTTGCAGCCACCACAAGCTCTCTGACCAGAGGAAAAGTGATTAAAGAGAGGACGCGTTCCCCACCGCCTTGTCCTCATTCGAAGGGGGGTGGATGGAGAGGTTGCTGAATGCTGACAGAGACGAGACGGCAAACGGATAGTCACGTGGACCCTGGTTCAGGAGATGCGAACAATTCAGAGAACAAGGTGTTTCTGTGGTCAGGGACTGAATCACAGTGTACTTCAGCACTGATAATTCTGCATTTAGGTCATATCACTTGCTTCGAGAATAGGCTGTAAGAGGCCCTTTCTCAGGTATTGACCATCACAGACCAACCGAGAACAAAACTCCAGACAGATCACTCAAGACTCTCACCTAGAATGGGACAAGTCCTTCTGGACTGCCCCATTTCTCTAGACACCACTTTTTTTTAAACTCAATTCTTTATACGCTTGAAGGTGACTTCAAAAGAACAAGTCGATCACACCCGTTGCGTTTTGCTTTTCACTTTTTTAACTGCTTTTAACTTTGCACATTAAGTGTTCATTAACACCATCCACATTTAAATTGGCATATTTGTTACTGTTCACTTTGTTTAAACAACTGCTTTTACACTTGTGGCTGAGCGTCAAATAGTTGAACTTCCAACCATCAATATCATCCACCCTAAAAAGCTGCACTCCTAAATCAAATGGGGGAGAAGTCCTTACACAGCTACACAAACACACATGCAGCAGCTGTGACTGTCTTGTCCCCAAACAGACGTATGGGTCACGAGCATCACACCTCACCTCAGGGCAGCAGCACAGGGCACTCCCGATCCATAGACCAGAAGGGGCAGCAGCATTTGAGAGCGCTCCATGTGCTCTTTCCAGTTATTTTCTCCTTCCACCTGTCAGCAGGACCACCTTTCCAGCCACAGCGACTGCTCAAATCGCTGTGAGCAGCCGTTGTACGGGTATTGCCCAACCCCAGGCTCTTTCATCTAACTTTTACTCTCACAGAGCAAAATAGCAGCAGAATATCCAGCTGTTCAGAGCATTGTTGGGTATTTCCTTTGTTTCATTCACATTTCCAGTAAAACACTTAAAAAAAAAAAAAACAAACCCACAACCAACCTGGGAAGATGGCTCTCCCGGAACAGCTATTGTTCACTACGGGCACTGAAATAAAGTATTTTTTTGGCACCTCGCTGCCCTCAAAACCCTGGTGCCATAGGCTACACCGTAGCACTTCTTGCTAGCACCAAGAAGCCAGTGCAGGGAAGCAACAAGCTTTGGGGGAGCAACGAGACTTTTCTCACCAGAATCACTGGCAAGCGGGTGTACGAGCATAGAGGGAGAGCAGCAGGTGCAAGAACATTTTTGTTTATCTTTCAAATGGCACTAGATAACGGGAAACTCACCTGCTCAAAGCTGGTAGCTGCCTCCAGGCTCATTTTTTGTGGACCCGTGACCTGGCAGGAGTAACAGCGCTTATCTCCGTTAGAACAACTCCAAGGGTTGATCAGCCAACTCCACTGCTGTTTGCTCCAGGGAGGTTGCTGTCAGGAGCGGCAGATTTCTGTAAAGAAATGGTCATTCCCTCGCCTACACCGGGAGCTGGTGCAGCTGCACACAGCCCAGCCCCTCAAGCAAACGCTCCATCGGTTTTTAAGCAAACCCTTGGCGCTGTGGTATCCATGTCAAAATGTGGTGAGATTTCCCAGCTGCAACTCTGAAACACACGAGAGCAAAGACAGACCCCGCGGAGCTGACCATGTACCTCCTCGTGCAGCAGTTATGGGTGGCTCAGTGTGGCCCAAGCAACGGCCAGAACAACCACCCCTCCAGCCCGCTAACTTTTTGATGTAGCGGAGAGAGAGGAGAAGGCCCGTGGGGGTTCACACAGTGCCTACACCACTGGGGTACTACGATATCCTTGGAGCCTGCCCATGAGTTCCCAAAGCAGGCCCAGCCACCCCGGTTTCTAGCATCCTTGCTTCAAAAGCAGTTGCTTGGTGAGCAAAACGCTGGGAAGAGAAGGACCAAGAGCAGGGAAGGCGAGTGGCGCTGAACAGAGAGGAGGTGACTGCCAGTTTCCTGGCAGCACTTGCCATGCACACTGCGTTTCACTCCATGCTTCTCAACAGAGAGTGCCGAGCTGCTCAAACCGTGCGGTTTCCCCTTTCGGGGGTTTCCCCTCTCGGGTGCTGCCTACTGTAGCAGGGGCCCGGGGGCACGTCCTGAGGCACAGCTGAGCGCCCTTGTTCTCAGGCATCCTATCAGGAGAGCTGCGCAAGGCAAGCCGGCTGCACTGCACGGATCAGAGGGGCAGCATAGCAACAGATTATTAAAAAAAAAGCGCTATCCAGATTAACCTTTAATCCAACCAACACATGCATGCGAAAGGACAAGCCATTATGAGTTTCTAGTGCCAGCCAGCCTCTGCAGCATTGGCAGGGGTAGGAAGAAACAATCTCCGGAGTAGGTTTTCCCGTACCTCTGCACTGCAGTTTCTTACAACTTCACCTCACTCACTAGCTGCTGCCAGAACGTTAGCGGCTGGCTGGAGTCCTGCTCCGATGCCATCACTCAAATCCAGCCTGCCTGGCTCAGGGCAAGCAGGCTGATTGCGCTTTGGTAACACAGGCAAGACATAACCATGCTGCCTTGAGCCACGACCGACTCAGGAAACACACCCCACCCCCCTCCGCTTTTGCTCCGCGTGCTTTTGTGATTGACGTCATAGCTGCGTTCGGATGCAGGGCTCACCCCCACATTACATCTACTAAAGACACCTCACACAGCCCCATTCACTTCCTGAGGTGCCTCGATCCCCTCCACAGAGGATGGAGGGGCACCCACCTTGAGGGAGCAAGTCAGAAACCAAAGTGGCCTAAATGATACTGTGGGATTCTCTCCACGGAGTATCAGCAGTCCCAGGATTTGGGCTCCTCGGCGAAGCCCTGCGTTACCTGCAGTGAATCAGGGGACGAACTCGACCCAGGAGCTGCTGTGCTCCCGGGGAACTCCTTGGAAGCCCTGCAGGCCAACCCACTGGAGGCTTTGGCTTGGAGGAGAGCAGGCTTCCCCGCTGGCAACCAGTGCGGAGCGTGTTCGGCAGCCCAGGCCTCGCCTCAGATTTTCTCCGTTCCCACAAGAGACGCGGGATATGGGGCACACCAGCACTCTCCTACAGATGGTGCCGGCAGAGCTGTCCTGGCACTGCGGCATTGTGCAAGGACGTCAAGAACTCCCTAAACCCAGAGCAGCAGTCACCCTGCCATCAGCATTCTCCTCTTCAAATTCTAATCCATCAAAGATCAACCGTCCCAGGTCACCTCTGTACAGCTCTAGCTTACCCAGTGGGTTAAAAATTAATAAAAACCTAACCTCCTCGAATCAAAGTAATGAGTAATGTCAGAAACAGCCTTTTGCAGGCTCCATTCTTCATTGATCCTTCTTTACTGATCTTTATTATGCACGCACACACATGTTTTCCATTCTTTTTCCAGCCACACTGCATGTTTATACCAACAGAAGTGACTGGCGGAAAATAATTCAGCTGTAGAATAAAGCTAGGCGAGGTAAATGACCACACAAACAGACCAATAGGTAAATGTCAGTTCTCATATTTAATATTTTAATAATTTTGTTTGCAACATTTACCACATAAATCATCTAAATAAATAGATGCTGTACAGTCTCTTATCCATATCAGTACAAAAATAAAACCACACTTTGTGTCAAATTATATTTGAGCCTTCCCTCCCTTTGCTATTACAATCTCCTTTTACAGCACATACTCGCTCAGAAAAGGCATTATACTCCGATTGGTTTGTTTGGAATTGGTTTACTCCCTATTTCCCCCCCTCCCCAAATACATTCAATTAGTCTGTACAAAAGCTAGAAGCTCATTCTGTGCAAAAGGAAGCTTTCTGTGTGCAAAGACTCAGATACTCTAGCGTGCCGACAGGAACAACAGCAACAACTGAAGAGACGAGAACAAAAATAATTGGGGACCCTCCCTTCTAACTGACCCCATCCCCCATCTCCCCCCCCAACAGAAGGGAAGCATACCAAATTAGACGAGTCAGTCTGCAAAAGAGTCCAAACGATGTGCGTACGCTGAGGAAAAAGGTTGGTGCTGAAAACCCAGTGAGAGAACTGGGGTTCCCCCAGCTGTAGAGCTTGCTAGGTGAGGAAAAATGATTCTCTCATCTTAGCCTGCTCAAAAGGTTCTTAAGATATGCAGAACGAAAGCTTCATCTAAATGATTTTAGTTCTTTTGTTGCCGTTCTGTTGGAGATGAGGTGAGGAAACGGCCTCTGGAAAAATCCAGCAGCTACTGAAGACAGCTCCTGGTTCACCCTCCCTTCCTCTCCCCACTCCCTGTAGGACAGATGTCTCCCCGTTACTCAACTAAGCTAATAAGGTGCAATTTTTCAGACAGGAAACTCTATAAAGATGTCTCCAGAGCTGGAAGAAGTGATCATAGTTCCAGACTAGGACCACTCAAACTGAAACTCAACTTCATTTTTCCCTTTCCTCAGACAAAGGAGGCGGGGAGGGAGGAAGCCAACCTGCACCCTGAAGGTGAGCGAGGGACTTCGCAGGTCTCCTCTCCTCCCTTAGGGAGCCCTCCTTTACTTGGCGCGGTGGAGCACACTCCCCCTTCAGCCATGGGAGGGAGGCAAAGGGCTGGGTGGCAGCTCTGGAAAAATGATAAGGAGCAGCCAGCGGCCTGAAACAGATACATCTTTTGCTTTTCAAATGCCACTTTTATACAGACGATAAGGAGTACTTAGCACTCCTAGTGCTTTGCATTTCCAAAGTGCTTCAAAACGTACTTCAGATTTAAAAGCAAAAAAAAGCTGCTTAACATTTTGACAGATTTGCAAAAAAGCTTCTTTGTGCTGACACTACATTTTCTGGTTAAAAAATAATAATAATAAAAAAGGCTTTCTGCCTCCTCCAAAATCCCCCTCCCGGTCAAAACTCTGCTACCCCAGTAACAGATAAGCTGTGATAGAGGTTCCGAAGAGTCTTGCGAGCTCTCCCTTTCAACGTCCGACTGGCACTCTCAGGCAAGAACCCCTAGCATCTTTACAGAGCAGCCCACAGCAGATGGAAGCAACCTCAGCAGGAAAGCTTCTGCCCCATCCCAACTTGGTGGCAATCCATCTCCCCCCATCAGCCATTACGTGCTCCCGCTGAGCTCTGCTCCTCTCTACAATTCCCAGTTAACTAGGGATCATCTCCCACCTGCTCCCTGCTAAGCCACTGCACTTTAAGAAATTAAGGGTGCAAGGGAAAGAGAGGTGGAAGAGAAAAAGGGGTCATCACTCCAGGAAGTGCTTGTTACAGGAAAGGATTTGAAGGGTCTGAATTCAATTTTAAGTGATTGCTTCTCTTCCCTTCCAGTTGTCCTGGGACTGTTTTGTAGGCCTTCCCATCTTGACCAGCTGCTTGGGTGGAATCCAGGTGGTTCGACACCCAGAAGGTTCATGCTTTCTCTGCACGGATGGTAAGTTCAGCAGGCAGAGGACAGTATGGTCTCTTGATCATAAGCTATTGTCTCAAAACAAGTTTACCATGCCCTTGGGGAAAACTGTTTTATGACAAGCAGGGCAAAAGCGACATGTTCCCTTTACCTGTATGTGCTAATGCTATACATTCCCATGTAGAAGTTACCCTACGCAAGGTGTTAACATACACATCTCCCTTGCTTTCCCAAATGGTAAAAGACAGATACATAAATGCAGCACTGACCATCTCCTCTCCACAGGGCCCGCTCAGAACTCTGAGGGGCGTCCACCCACTGCTGCAAGGGATCAGCTTCACTACAAGTTCTTTGCACTTCTAACATGCCTTCTCTCTCAACTGCCAGCTCACCCAAAGGCCTGTCCTTAACCACCTAGCAAGAGCAACACTGAGGCAACTCCCTCCTTTCCTTCCCTGACAAGCAGCTGCCCCTACTGTTTTCCTAGAAAGGCCCACTTGCCCTCTTCTTCCTAGGCTGCAGGTAAGCAAGGGAGGAACAGAGGACGGGTGGATACCAATTAGCTTTAGAAAAGGAGGTTTTTGCACTTTCTCTACTTCAGAAAGCACAAACTTAAAGCTTGAGAGGAAAGGAGGGGGTGGAGGGGTGGTGGTAGATTTAGCTTTGCTCAAATACATGGATGTGGCTGAGAGCACTCACTGCTGTCTTCCGCACTCTGGCCTCTGTTGTGGCTACCACCGAGGGTCTTGCATGAGCTACCCTGCCTATTTTTTGACCTGTGCGAGGCCTCCCTTCTCTATTCCAGTGAAACCATCAAACAGCACTAGCTGGCGTACAGCAGGAAACAGTACTGGGGCCAAGGGCCCCCTGTGAGGTGAACAAACAATTTTATACATTCAGCCACAAAACACCAGAAGAACAATTCTGGACAGTTTCACAACACTAACAACAAAAAAAAGCCATTCATTTCTCCATAAGCTTCTTTCTGTCTGAGGCTCTGACATAAGCAAGGGTCAATTCGCTAACAAATTTGGGCTTATTTTGGCAAACGGAACTGCTTTTGGGTGTTCTCACAATAATATCCTGGCCTTGCTTGAAAAAGGAAAAAAACAAACAAACAAAACCCACCTTGGCCTGACTTCACAAGCAGAAGGGCCCCCAAGCAAATGCAAGACAACAAGGAGCATGCAGGAGCTACGAGGCTACTTAATGCCACTATTTATGTGTTAAAACTTGCTGTTCCAAGGCATCACTTATATATCAGAGCAATAACATCTAGTTTATAACAATCCAGGAACAGAGGCAGTCCTTTACTTTTTTTTTTTTTTTTTTTTTAAACACAGTGTTAACAATAAAGGTTTTCCAATCTCATGAAGCCCCTCAGTTCTGTCATACATACAGCGAGTTCACTGTGAGAAGATCTATGAAATAAACACTTCTGTCCCCCAAACATGGCTGGTAAATTCTCACATGGAAACAGTTCTAAGAATGACTATTAGAACAGTTCTTCTTCGAGAAGTTTGTTTCTTGCATACAGTTCAGTAATTTCCACTGGCTGAAGTTTGTTTTTCTTGTTTACAGCCATGGAGCCAAACGAGGTATGGGAGAGTTAGCCCATTTCTATTCTCGGCTTGTGCTCCAAATAGAATTATTAAACTCAGCTTCAGCTGGATGCTATTCTGGCTCTTCTAATCAAACAGAATGCTTAACGAAGCTCCGAGCACAGCATCTGATTTTCATGATATGTTAGCCCAAGAGGTCCCAATTCAATTTTCAGATTTTGGGTTGAACTGGCAGATGGACAGTATTGGGGAGAAGAGACAAGTAAACCCAGACAACCTCTCTTGCCATCACAAGTAAAACCCCCATACATCTCCACACCTGCAGAAGTGGAATAAAGCTAATTTTAAAGTCCCTGAAGGCCAGTTCTACCAAGGAAGTTTACAACAATATGTCACCAGACAATATGGAACAGAGCCACCTTTTAAAAAGATCAAGAGAAAAATCTTCTCAAAAAGATCTTCAAGACAAGCAAGAATTCACAAATGTCAAAAAAAAGTCCACCCCAACACAGTAACTGCTTAGTTTCCCACCACAAACTCCTCCTCACACACACAAACCAAACCCACGCACATGCAACTTGTTGCATCTTAACCCGATAAGGGTTAACTCCTCGTTGACCTGTACACAAAGCAGCACGGTAGCCAGGTACTTTGTTCAACACTTCGTGTAGCGAGATGATTAGTCACCAGCAGAACAAGCTAGCCTGATCCAAAAAATGATTAAGATATGAAGCTGTGGGTGGATCCTCTTTGAAAGACCACCACAGGTCTTTGAAAACTCCACTGCAAGAGGAAGAAAGGATGTTTAAAGAGAAATGCCAAAACAAAACATTGAGAAGTCTCAGCTGGTGAGTGGAGAGAAAAGCAGAGGATGGAAATCCAGTTTATTAGGACAAGCTCTTTCCTGCCGCAGGATTGGTATTGCTTCTGATGTCAGCCAAAGCCAGGAACCTTAGTAAATAGGAAGCTTTTTTGGTGTATTTGTATACTGAGATGAAGACAGGACAAAGGCAGTAGTAGCTGCATTAGAATAAAGAAACCAGATCCTATAAATGCCATAAAGATTTAGCAGGATGAGCTGGAGTTCAAGCTTCTGCAACCATAACTACCTGACCTTGTACAACCCTCAAGAGCGGACTCAGCTATGTGGTGTGTCCACTGGTCACAACAAAAGAGAGATGCAGGTATTCAGCACATTTGGCAGGTGTCGGGAAGAGGGGGTGTGTGGGTGTGTGACAATGACAACACTGTCTGACCCCACATCCTGCAAAAGAGGGTGCAACTCCAGATACAGAAGCCTCGCTCTGGACACCTACGTTCAACAAACATCCTGAGCCTGTATGCTTACCTCATCAGTCTGCCCTTGCTAGCTATTGCAAGCTTCTTTCCCACTCACTCTTCCTCCCACCACATAATCCCCCCACCAAGCTTCCACTTCTCACTCTCTCAGATTTCTCCATAATAAAACTCCCATGTCACTTCTTTGAGAGACAAAAGGTTAGTCCAGAAATTCAAGATCTTCCCAGTGGTCCTGAAACTGCTGTGACACAGTGGAAGACAGTCCTGCTCAAACAGCTCTGAGATGGGAGAAGAAATCCTAAGTCTACACTGAGCTGCCATATCCTATCTGAGGTAAAAACCTGCTTTTAATAAAAACCATAGGGGCAGTCCAAGCACTTTGGGAAAAGTAGATGTTTGGAGGACCAGAAGCCCCAGAGCTCCCAAATTCTGCAGGCCAGCAGCCAAGCCCTTCAAAGGAACACATTGAGGATTTCCACAGGTGTCCTCACCTCAAAGCTCAGAAGGCTCGTACCTTCATTTAGAATAAATACAGCAGATAAGAGATGCTTCAGGTGGGGTGGGGAGAGGAAACAAAGGATTTAAGGACAGTAATCATGACAGTAGCCAATGTTACCCTGCAGCACTCTGTCCTGCAGTTCTCACCTTAGACTCTAGCTTACTTTTCTTGCTTTCCATAGGAAAAGGTCTATAGTTAAAAATTTAAGTTATTTAAATAAAATTTGCCTTTAAAAAAATGGAAGAGAACATGCATGTGCAAGAACAGATGCTATGCTAAACTACCAACTCAAAATGCAGCAATTCTTCAAAAACCTCGAAGTGTCACAGGCAGTCCAGCACAAGGCATTTTTAAGTGCAAGATCAGGCAGGGTCTATTGAAATGCAGACCGCTTTCCTTGGCAAAGATTTTTAAGCCTTCCAAGGGGAAGTTCCCATCAGTAAAGTAGTACAGGATCACAGATACTGTGAGGAGACTGGAGTCACAGAGGAGTATTACTCAGGCAGTACAATCCAAGAATTCTCATTGCTAAGAATTAAGAATTTTTTTCCCCTCTTCAAATCTAATACATGCCTTCCCCACGTTTTTTACCTTGGATCTCTCAATGGGATCCAAGAACAGAATTTGCTGCTAATCAAGGTCCATTTCTAGCTCAGTTCTGTCCAATTCCTGTGTCCTGGGCCTCTGCCAGTATCTTGGATAACTTTGCAGTGCCAGGCAATGCTTCGGTTGTCCTATTAGCCCCTCCTCCCAGGGGAGAGGAGTCAGTTTTCAACCAACTTATTACCGCAGATTCAGGGCAGCATTTGTTATTAATACTGAATTTGGCAAAGGGTAAGAACACCCCACTTTCCATAACGCATTCCTCACACAGCAGAGCTAAGCCTGGAAATCCTGTTTAGCATATACAGAATGGTATGTCTTGACTGTGCTGGGTTTCTGAGCTTTTAATGAAGGCAAATTGAATTTACATCGCCAATCTAGATTTCAGAGATGCATTTCAGTCTTTCCGCATGATCAACAATCAAAGGGAGAAACCTCTGCTGTCTATACGGACCTGTGCTGCAAAGACGGACTTACCACAGACAGGCAAATACGGTTCTGAAGTCCTGACAGCAGGCCACAGGGGAAAACAGCACTGGAGAGAAAGTCTTAACAGGCTGGAGTTATCCACACAGGTAGGATCCATCGCCTCTCACTGCTGCAGGAAGAGAGGGAGGAGGAAGGTGGGAAGAGCAATGCACAGAGAAGTATCTTTATCCAAGGGATATCAATTGCAGAACAAGGCGGCAAGCTAGAGATCCAGCTCTCTTTCCACCTCCACATGCCCTCTCCCCACAAATGCAGCTGCCGCCACTTAACAGGATAAAAGGCGAATTGTTCAGCTTGCTGCTTTCACATCTAGGAGGGGAGTCTTTGCCAGGGAAAGGGCTGTCAGTTTTTCAGATGGACAAAGCAATGACAAACACACACCCCCCACACTGCTCTTTTTTGCGTATCTGAAAGGGGAAAAAGGAGAAGAAAAAAAAAAAAAGGTCTCTGTAAACATTTTAAGAGGAGACATTTTTGATTTTTTTTTCTGAAGGGATAAAATAAGCCTTCCCTAGCCCCACCCTAAAAGCACTGGTTTTGGGGAGCACTGAAAACGGAGATTCAGAACTGCGCACTCCGGTCTCGGAAGAAGCCCTCAGCCACTTGTGCTTCTCTGAAAGTGACGGTAATGGAGTTTGCCGTGATGTCCGTCACTGTCACTTCGCTGGGGGGCACAGTGGGAATCCAAGGGAGACTGCCATCCACATCTGCTGCAGAAGGAGAGGCGGATAAGAGCATGTTAGAGAGAGAGGGTGAGGGAGAAGGAAGGAGGAAGAAGAGAGGGAAGGGAAGAATGGAAAAGGGGCCTCCTTTCTGACAAATGGTGGGTGAAATCAGCCTGTACTGGGTCTGCACATACAAGGCAAGAAAGAGCACGGGCAAGCCCTCCCCTCAGAGGCTAAGGGAAAATGGAGGATCACTGCAGGATATAATGGGAAAAGGAAAGAGTAGCAAAGGTGTCCAGATGCACACCAGCATCGGAGCAGCCTACACAGAGGTCAAAAGACCCTGTAACACCACCCAGCTCATCTAACCATCCACAATTCCCTGATACCTCTCACCCCATCTCAGCCCCTAATTTGGCTCTGTGTCAGCAAAGCTCACTCACCCAGGTGTGAGCTCATCTGCTTGTAAATGTCCTACCCTGCTGAAAAGTCAAAAAATCACAAACTCTTATACATGCTCTTCAGATACTCCTATGGGAGTCAAAGGGTTCCAAAATGGAGGGTCTTCCTTGTACTGCACCTGCAACACAGCCTGGGTGCTATTCTCTCAAAAATCCATCAATACTGCTTCATGGAGAGGCTGCTTCCCCTTTCTCATATCCTTCCTTTGCTCTCTGATAGCTCCATACAAGAAACGCAAGCATCCCTGTACTTTCTCACTGTAAGGATAATTATCAGTCCCTCCATCACCCAAAGCCTCACTTCTCCCCAGCCCCTAGAGACAGCCACAAAAATACAGAGAGAGAGGAAGGAAAACATACCGCCTCCCTGTCACTATACCTGTACTATATACCTTGTTGTCTCAACCTGGGCAAGGAACAAGGGCCCCTTAAGAGTGTATTTCCCAGCTTCTGTCTCAAATATCTGGGGTGCCTACTTTCACCCCAGGAAAAGTCAAATCCCCCCTAACAATAACTGGAATTCCATGCAGCCCGTGTGTCAAGGGGAGAACGAAAACATTTCTGTAGGGCTGTTCACTCTTCCAATCCCCAAGTGCTTTAGAGCCCAGCACTTCTAGGCGGGAACAGCCCCACACATTTGCCCATTGCCAGGATGCAACACTGGGTTCCTCTGTGCTAGCCTCGTTGCTGCCCCTCTGGATTTTGGGCACTGTTTGAGTCCCTCTCAGAAAGGAGGGGATAGCGTTGATTCTCAGAACACAGCCCTCTTCCCCCAAATCCCGCCTAATCCAGACTGGCTAACAGCCACTCCTAGCAAGGAGTGACAGGATTCCCTTAGCTACTACAAGCAGCACAAGCCCTGGTTTTCCACTCCTCAGGAAAGCTATGCCTTCAGAAGCTGTAATAATGCAGGGATAGAGTTTCCCTGGTAACTCAGAGCGACACGCACATCCCACAGCCCTCCTGCACAAGATGCTGGTATCCCTCCTCAAAATGCCAAAAGTGCTTGGACGTCTCCCGTGCCTACACTCATGCTGCGTACTCAGTGGGATCAGGAAGGAGTTACCATCCTCACTTCATGTCTCTCATCCCCCTCTCACATAGCTCTATAGCAAGACTTCAGAGAGAACGTGGGGTGTGGGGAGGAAAGGAAAGGAGGGGGCAGAGGAACGTGCTGTGGGTTCCTAGTGGCATTCCTGTACGCTCCTCAGAGCAGCACTATGAGAGGAGTGCTGGTGTCCAAGCTTGTCCACTGCCAGCCGAGCTCCTTGTAGCAGAGCAGCAGGCTGAACACATGCAGGTATGTGGACAGAGGCAGAGTTCATCACTGTCACACCTGCATGTCAGCTCTGCTGGGAGAAAACTAGAAGAGGGGAGTAACTTGCAGTATCTTCCACATGTTTTCTAACACTGGGAGGGGCGTCACTGATATGAGACTACAGAGAGGCAACAGCACCAAAAAAGCAGATTATGACGTGCTGTTCATCCAAACAAGAAAGTAACTTGCAGACAAAAGGGCCACAATGTGAGCCAGCAAGAGCTGCTCTGAGGACCTGACCTAAACCACAATCCCAGGATGAGGCAAGCAAGGAGGAAGCATGCAGAGCATCCTTCACATGCCCCAGAACTTCACAGCCAAGGGGTGTCTGGCCTTACCTTCTTTGCTGGTGTGCTCCATGGCCTCCCAGTCCTCAGGGCCCTGCCTGGCCTCCAGGCCCACTGCATCATTCAGGAAGAACTCACGCCTGCAGTTTCGGCTCTCCAGGCTCGCCATGCGGGGGAACTTCTTCCTTGACAGTCGCAGGTACTTCTGGTTTTTGCGTTGCTTCCGGAGAGAGAATGGCAGGACCGCTCCCCCAGTCTTCTCTGAGAACTCTGCCTGCCCTGGCTTGGCCCCTGGCAGGCTACTGTCTCCTCCTCCAAACCTCCGTGCAAGAGAGAAACAGAGCTTCTCCTTTCCCTTGTGGGCACTCCTCAAGTCCATGCCATACAGCCGCTGCCAAGACATCAACGCAGCACAGGTCAGAGCAGAAATCTGATAATACAGTCAGGGGTCCCACCTGGGAGCCAGGAAACTATTCTTTGTTCAGTCCCTGAACATCTAGATGAGCTAGGATAAGTTGTGCTGCTTCTACAACACTGTTTGTCTCACCTCTTCAACTGCCATCTAAGCTCTTCCTAATATGTGCTTCCTAGGATTGGCTGCTTTGCTTGGCAACAGTCAAAGCGTGCTGGAACTCCACTTCCAACCAGCGGCTACCTTTAACATGATGGAAAGTCCAAGCCCAACATGAAATTAAAAGAGCACGCAAACCAGGTAACCTGCAACCACCCAAGCCCAAAGTTTATAAAATCCTAGTTCAAAGAGCAAGAACTGTTGTTGGTTTGGTTTTTTTGTTTTGCTTTTTTAAAGACAAGTTAGCCAGCTCTTCAGCTAACAGGTTACAACTATCTGCCTACCCACTGATTTCATGTTGTTGTGATAGCTTGTTACCTCCAATTTTGTCCATGCAACAGCAAACGGACAGTTTCCACCTCCCTGTGAGCAGAGGAGCAGCACAGCAGCTAATGAGTTAGAAATACACAGAAGAGCAAGAGGCTACCTGCAGTAGGAGGCGCTTTGGTTTGGGGCCTCTTTTCCTGTACCCCGATGCACGGTCTCTCTCTTCCCTGTGAAAGAGGAACACAAATCAAACTGAATACTAAATACCACAGCATGAAGCTTAGTCGGGACTTCTACCTTTCGCAGCACAGCTCCCTCATTTCTTTCATTAAAACCCAATGGTGACCAGTGTGGACTTGGAAAACATCCCAGAATTGCTTCTTGTAGGAGTGAAAGCCTTGCAATAAGGGAATTTCTCTGATTCAGCTGATCAAGGATGGGTTAGAGGAACTTACCACCTCGCATCACTCCAGTCCAGCCCTGGACCTGATTAAAACCTGAGACTGACTGCTCTTTGGCTCAATGCTGCTTGTTCTTGGCCTCATTTCCTGAACAGTGCCAATCAGAGCTGCTTTAACCCTGCCTTGTCCGCCTCAGCCAACACCAGGATACAGAGATCAAGCCGGATTCGTTGCTATACATCTCATCTTTGATTGAAGTAGGGACAACAGGGGCACTTTATGCACACTACGAAATAAAGACACTATTTCCTTTTCCGGTGTCTGGGGAGAGAAAGAACATGCGCCCTTACTTTTCTTCATAAGCCACTACCAGGCGAGGGTCCAAGATATGATCCTCTGGCTCCCATGTGCTGTATCTGAAGAAAAACGTAAGGAATATAAAGTAAACAATACTTTAATGAAACATTCCCTCTGCAGGCCTGCTACCAGTGTGCTCCAGCCCTGGATACTGTCTTCACAAGTGTCAGTGGGGCCTGCCACAACATTGCGAGAGCTCTGAGGAATCCCAGCCATTCCCTCCCCAACTTCCCGCAGACACCACCTCTCCTTCCCAAAACAGGCAGGGCCAAGTGTCAAGCAGCTCTTTGTAGAACAGGGAAGGCTTTCCTCCCCAGGGCCCCCTCCACGCTGTTTGCAAAGCCTGCGCAGGCACTTGCAAACTGATTTTAAGTCAATGCCTAAACAGGTCTCATCTGCAGCACTCCCTCAAATCCAACAAACCCCATGGAACAATGAGACGTGATTTGATACAGCTTTCTGAAAAATAGGTCTCTCTTAATTTAGAGTGCTCAAAGAGTAAGTATGCTTTCTCACCTGCATTATTAATTACCTCTAATCACTGGAGCTGAAAGTATTCATTTAAGAAGAGTTTAATTTTTCTCCACTGATGCCATTCGACTAAACATGTTTAGACCTGGGCCCTGAGGCAAGTTGATGGCGACTTTCCAACTATTCCTCCTCTTGCTCAACTCCCCCTGCAGGTTATTTCTATCTAGCAGAGGTCATCAGTATTTCTGTATCAGCGCAGGAGGAACCCATCTGCATTGTGGTCAGGGCTACCAAAACTACTCAAAATAAGCTTGATGCTCTGAAAGTAGCCTGTGAACAGTGTCACTCAGTGCCCCATCTCCCTCCTCAATTGCCAGACAGCTGTGACAAGAGTCAGATGCTCAGGAAAGGACTGAAACCACCCAGCAGGCCATGCCAAAAACAGTTCCCAAGGGGCACAGCTGCACTTAATACCAGGGAGAAGCAGCCAAAAACTCCCATTGTGGAAGGTGAAAGGATCACAAGGTGGTCCTCATGGCGTGTTTGCTTCTAAGGGGTCATGTTTGCCCAGAAAAGGTGGGTAGCATGCCTCTACCATACAAACTCAAAGGCAAGAAAGCAAGTCTGAAACGCCAAATGACTCAGAACATTAATTTTCCTGGAATGTGAGGTCCGGGGCCTGGAGGCAGAGTCCCTCCCAGCCCCTGGGGAGGAGGGCCAGAGAGGAGCCACATGCAGGTGGGCAAGGGTGCATTTGTATCAGTGCTTTTAAACAGGGGGAAAGCATTTTAGGATGTTTACATTTCTGGATGAAGTACAAACTGCACATGAGGGCACGTGATACATGCATATATGTACACAGGGGAGGTGGTTTGGGAATGGTTTTCCCTTTCATCTCTCCATTAGACAGAAGAAAGGTACTGAAATATAGGAACATTCCTGAAGAATGGTTCTAGACATGAAAGTACAATTCTTTTACAAAAGGGAGAAACAAAAATATGAAATTTAGATATCCCAAGGTGCACTGTACATCAGAGAGTTAAAAACAGACATGTCTTCATAACCAGCTGATCCCTCCCTCCCTGCTTTGCTCAAGCCTCCTGCAGCAACCTGACTGTGAGCTGTCAAAGCCAAGATGCTGTTTGAACAGAGGAAGGTTTCCTCCCAGCTGCAGGGATTCTGGCACTCATTCTACAAATTTAAGAAAAATAATAACACAAGGGGGGAAAAAAGACATCGGATCGCTTTTCATGGGCAAGAGAAGAAAGGGGATTTGCTTTTAAAAAAAACCTGGTGGGTGTTGCCTTTTTCTCTGCAGCTCAGTTTCTGGCTTCGCTGCAGTGGCAAAACACTGCATATAAAAAAAAACATGGTTCAGTTTGCCACGCGCGCGCGCACACACACACGCGCACAGAGCTATATATACGGGTACACACAGCCCGGGCTGCAGCAGAACTGCAGAGAGCAGGCACTCTGGAAAACATAGATCATATGATCTTCCTTCCCCCTCCTTCTACTCCTCCTCTTCCCCCTCCCCTCTCAACTCCAACACAAGTTGTAAACAAGCTTGTAGCTAGAATCAGATTGTAACTCCTCCATTCCCTGACTCCAGCAGTACAATCCAGAAATCTGAGGTGCAGGGCATTAATAAGAATTTCTTATTAAAAAGAAAAAAAAAAGTGAAATATCAATTACATGGGAAAGCAGCAAACTACTGACCTATCCTTATTCCCTTCTATGAAGCCTCCAATGGGGAATGATGGGATAACTGGTACAGAGATTACAAAGAGCAATGTGACAAAGTTGGGGAGAGGAATGAAGAGAAATACAACATGGGATGAGAAAATGGAATACACTGGAGTTTGGGGGAAGAGGGAAGGTGTTTGGACATGTCACAGCATCAAAAGAAGGGAACCCTGACATCCCTTTGCTCCCTGGGCAGAAGGCTGTGCTTTACATTCCCAAAAGAGAGTTTTTGGCTCCCCCAGAGTTCCAAGGCACAGGGCAAGGAAAGGCAGCAGTAAGAATAAGGGCTGCTCTGTCCAAGGAAACATTACGCCATGCCTCAGCCCACCTTCTTGGCAAGTGACTTTACAAGAGAAGGACCTCAATGCGTTTGTTGAAAGGAGAATGGGATAAACATCAGTATTCTGGCCAAAAGGGGATGGCGCCTCACAGACTACAAATACATTTTCCAACCTCTACCAACGATTAAATTAGGCTTGGCTACTTAGAAGGCTGAAGCAGTCCAAGAACTGACCCACACTATATGGCAACTGGTGCTCAACAAGTGCACAAGGTTACACTTTGACAGCAGAACTTAGAGTCAAGAACAAAGTCACCCTTTCCCACCGCCACCAGAGAGGGGAAGCTGCTTATATTCACACATGCCCTATAAGCACACGGATTAGGCATGAGGATCAGGCACACAGGAACATATTTCAACTTCTTGGACACCAGGTACAATCTGTCAGGACCATCCTAGCGGGCCCCGCTTTGCAACTGCAAGGACGAACCCATAAAAGCAGCCCCCTTTGCTTAGCAATGTGCAGTGCAACTGCATGTGTAATGTAGTTGTACCCACGCATTGTGTATATACACACACACAGTTACAAACAGAAAAGCAAAGACAGGGCCCCATATGGGTTGGCCTGGAGGCTGTTCTACTAGACTGCTAGCTAACATAGTAATATTCTCCAGATACCTAATCCTTTTAATCTCAAAGCATTTTACAGACTGTTTAGGCACAGAACAATCAATTCTTCAGAGGCAGCTGCATTTTAATAAGAGAAGTGTCTGTAAACGGTGCACAGCAATGCTGCAAAAAGATTTTTTTTTTTCCTTTTTGCAACATAGCAACCAAAGCAAAAGCAGAAAAGGTACTCAAAAGAACAGAAGGTTTCGGACAAGGAAATGAAGGCATGGCGGTAATTTTCAAGGGACAAAGATCACCTGCATTTGGCTACAATCAATAAATCTGAAACATGGCCCCTTTCCGTGTGTGAATTGCAGAAGGGAAGCAGTAGGACAACAAGACAAGACCATCAACTTGTTTTCTATTTTAAAAGACTGCATGTAGCACTAAAAATAAAGTAGGGTCCTCTTGGTGCTGACTCAGAAAAGCAGGAGCCATTCCAAGTTCAGAAGAATCAGGGTTCCCTGTTGAACTCGTAATGAATTTGAAAACATTTGTATCTAGAAAGCATCTCAACAGAATATTTCAGTGGTAGCAAAAACCAGTCAGAATAGATTGGCACACAGTTTGTATCCCTCAGCTGCCAGTCCAGAAATAGATTTCGTTTTGGTTTGTGGCTCTTTGTTTTTGTTTATTGTTGTTGGAATGAGGCACAAAAGGTTACCCATTAAGAATGAGATGCTCAGTTGCAGAGATACAGTATAAGCTATTACCGAATATTAAAGAAAAAAAGACAAGTAAAACTTACTTTGGGGGCCATCCTTTCCACTTCACCAGGTATTCTACTTTACCCTAAGGGCAGAAAAAGGAAGAAGAAAACAGGTGACCTCCGCAATCAAATAAGGGCTACAGTAAGAGATGCAACCAATCAACATGACTAAACTCCGCAACTGAAAAGTTCATTTCCCATCACTTTGTTTTCAAAACAAAGCCACTTCCTCATTCAACTACACTTGCTATACCTTTTTCCCCAGAAAATGGGCACGCAGGGGTATTTAAGCCTGCTTGAACTACTGTCAGCTTGGGATCATACCTTTGCAGAAGCCTAGCAGGCAGAACCCCAAAGGCCAACCGGAGAGCAAAACTGCAACCATTCCTGCATTTACAGGCAATCCTACAAGAAGTCAGCACGCATAAACGTGAGAGGGAGATGTATGCCAGGAGCAAGTGTCAGAGGAATTTTTTTTTAAGCAGAGAGAAGAAATGCAATATTTCAGAACCCATAAAGCATCTCTTTGGCATGTTCCCTGCCAGTTGCTCCACGTTTTACTCAAACACTGGTCCATCTATCACAGTCACTCAACCTTTTGACCCAAGCAAACAGCAGCTCACAACTGAAGTTCAGAGTTATCCATTTATTTGTTCACTCTAAGTAGAAGATTTAAAAAGCAAAAAAAGCAATAAAAAAGAAAAAAAAAAAGCAGTGATTGGAAACCATGTTCAAGGGCTCCTGAGGAGTGTGCACAACTATTAAAATCTTTAATATACTGAGAGGCTTGTTAAGCACTTCCCAAAGCATGGCAGAGGCCTTCATGCGTGCAGGATGACCACCCCTCGAAGTGCCACTATTGCAGCTGCAGACACCTTTACACGACAGAACAGCGAGCAAAGCGCTCGGGTGCTCGAGACAGAGAACCAGTTTCATTTTCCTCATGGGGGGCTCATCAGCTTCCCAATGTTTGAAAACACTGCCCTGTAGGGAACTTTCCACCAGAGGATCTCTACACGCTGCGTGCTTATGGGTTAATCCTTGTAACACCCTGTGGGGATGGAGAGCGTTTTCACAGCTGGGGAAACTGAGTCACTAAGCTGGCCGCCAAACCTTTCCAAACCCGCTCTTGATTCGGGGTGTCCGGTTTGTTGTCACCAGCACTGATTTTGCAGAAACCGGCCCCCCCCCCCCCCCCAGCAATGACACACACCACGCACACACCGCCCCCCCCCGGGCTGCCCCAGAACCCCACCCACCGCACGAGCAACTCCCGCCAACACGCGCGTCCCTCGCCCGCCGGCGGGCCCTGCAGGCCCCAGGCAGAGGCAGGTGCCGGTTCCGCCCCCGCCCCGCCGGCAGCGCGAGGCCACACGTTACTCCGCGCGGGGGGGGGGTGGGAGAAGGCAGGGCGGCTACGCGCGCACCCACCACGCCCCCCGCCCGCCGCGCTTGTGCGAGGCGGGTGGGGCGGGGGGTGTCCCGGTGCGCCCCCTCCCCGCCCGGCGGGGCCCGCCCCGCCCCGCCGCAGCCCACCTTCCGCACGCGTTTCTTGCGGATGCTCTCCACCGCGAACACCTGCTCCCCGATGGCCGACAGCTCCATGCAGCGGGCGGGACAGCGGCGCGCTGGCGCCGGCCACCGGCGGCCCCACGACCGGGGAGCCGGCTGTCGCAAGGCGGACGGCGGGCGGGCGGGGTGTGTGTGTGGGGGGCTGCCTCCCGCGGTAGCGGCGGTGACGAGGCTGGCCCGGCGGCGGCCGTTGCCCGCTGGCGGCCGTTACCCGCCGCTCCCCCTCACACGCCCCCTCGCGCGCGGCCGCGCCCCCTCCCCTCCCCCCGCCCCGCTTTAGAACCTGCGCAACGTTTTCCCCGGCGCGCGCGCAAGGGGCGGGGGGGGGAGAGGCGGGGCGGAGAGGCGCGGCGCGGGCGGGAACCGCCTGAGGGGCCGCTGCCGCCTCCCCGCCTCTCAGCCCCCGCTTCCCGCCGCCGCTCCGCCTTCACCCCGCGGTCGGCACCCCGCCTCCCCTCCCCTCCCCTCTCCGGGAGCCAGGCTCCCGCTGGCATCACCGCTTTCCTCACGGAAAGGGCCGTCGGTTTCCAACACCCCGGCGCTTGCGGGGGGGGCGCCGTGAGGAACCTCCGCCCGCCGGCGGCACGATCTCTAGCCGCCGCAAAGCGGTAGTATTTAAGAGTGTTTTCCACAGGAACGGCCCTCAGCGATCGCGTGTCATCGGCGGCGGGTGGGAAACCACCAGGTGACAAAGCGTCGAGGCGGGAGAGGCAGGCGGCGCGGACCGGCGCAGAAGAAATCCGGTGTGGCTCGTTTGACCAGGCACCCGCTTCAGGTGCCTCCTCATGAAGCGCTGAGGGATTTATGGGCATAGCACACATGGTATTTGACAACTTGAAAGAGGCAGGACCTAAGGCCGCCTCTTCAAGGTGGCCAAGGTTTGCTTGGGTGAGGCAGGAGAAAATAGGAACGTAGTGAGCAGGCATTCAGCACGGAGGTGTCCAGGCTCCTCTGTGCACCGATCTGGTACGCAGAAATGTGCTTTTGCTTCCCGACCACTGCGTTAAACAACAGATTATTTTTTTAAAGTCTCCTGGGACGTTTTTTCATCGGAGCAGGGGCTTACTTCTACATGTGTAGCTACCTTTCCTACCACAACTGTGCTCAATTGCTCCTCCGCTGTGACTGCATGTTACTGGATGCTCTTCATATGCAAAGTTTGAGATGGGATGAACCTTACTGTACAAATGGCAAATATCATACAAAAGGAAGTCTACAACGAGAGCAAGTTAATGTTAGTCATTTAGTTTGAAAGCATTCATTTTCACACAACATACCCGATCCATATGTGTGGATGCAGTAACTGGCAGGGTGCTTATTCTTGCTGCAGCCATTTAAGAATTCAAAGTTCATTGTCAGGAATTGTGATCTTTGGGCTAACCATTAAATAGACCTAGCAGTTTATAACACAGTTTTGGCTCTGTAACATCATAGCCATTGAATATTCAAGGTTTTGGTACTGTATTGCAAAATAATAGTAATAATCATCATCATCATCATCATCTTTATCTTTTTAATCCTTCCTTTCTCGTATTATGCTTCTATGTTTTAGAGGGTATAGAGGAAAGTATTTAAGATAAAATTTACTAAAAATTAAGAACTTCAGAAAAACTAGAGACAAAGAAGATCAGAATGTTTCTCTGAATTACAATGACCTGTTTTTAATCCCTTTCCTTGCACTTGCATCCAATTACTGTGGTGCCAAACTGGAAAATGGAAGAACCTGTGCTCCAACGACCACCTTAGGATAAAATAAAATAAATAAATAAATCCCACAGTCACAACAAACTTGCAGATGAATCCATCATTGATAAACTGTTGCACTTCTTAGTATAGGATATTTACAACTTGTTATTTAATATGTGTCTTTTTAAGGTCAATAAGTTTTTTTTTTTTTTTCAAAATTAAAGAAACTTTGTTAATGAAAACTAAAGGTGTTCTCAAAACGAATCAACCTGCATTTTGATTGCAAGCAATAATACTCTTCTTATAAACAGAGGTATACAACAAGAACCCACATGCTTGATACCATCAGTATAATTTCTGCATGATTATTCCCTTCTTTCTTTCTGCTTTTCCCTTTTCTCACACCAGCAACTGACCCAGGTGAAGTTTAAGCAATATTTGTATCAGTTATCTCACAGCTTTCAAAAGAGCACTCCTTTGCCTGGAAGGATGACTGATGAAATCTGTACACAAGATGACATCAGCATGCAGCAAAGTTCCAGGCAAATCCCATGACATAACAAAAATATGTGTTCCTTGTTTGCTGGGGGATTTTTCCATGCAAGTCCTCCTTCCTTCACGAGGGCTTTATTCTCATGTGCGGTTGTACTGACTGCAGTGGAACCCGTGTGAGTCAGGACTGCGACAACGACAATGGTCCCCTGGTTCTTCGGGTGCCTTCAGAACACGCTGCTTGTGGCTCATTTTACTTTTCAGGAAATGCTACCAAGTGTCTTACAATAGCCTGGTCAGTTTTTTTGCAGAGGGTTGGTTTGGGGTTTTTTTGCAACATTTTGGACAAAAATGTTACTTTTTAAAGCTGTTAACACCACAGTTACTTTTCATTCTACTAGTGGTTATAATGTACTTTGAGTAGGATTTTTTTGCATTGACAACCAAAAACAGAAGAGCAAGAACGTCTCCCTTCCTCCCACGCCATCCCAAGTTCTGAACTGCCATTAAGTGAATGTTATTAAGCCATTTATAGGGACTAGCAATAATTAAGACAAACAATTTAAGCGATCAACTTTTTCAGATCTTACAGCCTGTTTTAGCAGTACTTTAAAAGCCATTCTGTGGTAAAAGACCTTTTCTAAAGTATATCAAGAACTAGATTACAGTAATCTTTATTGGAGTTGTTCTTGTTACGACTAATTGTACAGTCACGCTAATATATAGCAATGAACTCAATGTGCAGAAAACCAAAGCAAATATTGAACCTTCCTTAGTACAAATTCGGAGACTCAGATCCAGGAGCCTTTAATCAAAATTCCAATTAACTTCAAAGAGTTTTACTTGAGTAAAAATTGCAAGCAGAATCTAGTACAGAAAAATTACCATTTTAATTGCTACTAGTCTGATTAAGTGATTCAGCTTTCAGTTGATGCAAGCACTTACATTAACACTAAAAATTTATTAATGGTCATTTATATTCTACCAAGCCTAATCCTGCCAAAGATTTTTTTTTTTTTCCAGAAGACTGCAGCAAAGATCAGCGTAGCTTCAAAACAACCCAGCACATCCCTGAAGAAATGCTGCTTGATGAAGCTTCAAGAAACGACCTTGCAGCAGAAGCAAGCCTTGGCAGCCTACGAGCACGGTGCTGCCACGACTCTGTAATGTCACGGGAGCTGGCAGCCGTGAAGAGCCGTACTGCCGATGCCATTTGCGATGTATCACTGACTCGATGGGTGAACCGGCCTCTCTGTCTCTCTGCGGTGCTGTATGTTTAATTATCAGTAGGTGGCACTCATCATGCTGCTCTGAAAGTCCAGGTCCATTTTATACGCAGATCATGGTTTCAGCAGGCAGCCTCATAACACATCACAGAAATAAAGGACAGCAAACAGGCACGGTCAGCGCTGCCCTGGCCCAGGAGAGCAGCCCACTCAGAGCCCTGAGCTGGCTGGAAGCATGGCAAGCACAGGCAGGACACACGGGGTATCAGTGCAGTTAAGCCCAAGGGCACCAGAAAAACTACCCAGTTGGTAAGCCCATATCAGTTAGTACTTTTAATGTTAGTTTCTTAAAACTAAAAGAATGGAAAAAATGCACCTGCCTCCTGCTGCCAGTTGGCAGCTCCTTGGTTTACCCGGAGCCCTTGTGACAGCAGCCAGCGAACGTGTTTAAAGCCACACTTTTGCTGTGCGTTCCTCACCTGGCTCTGATCCGCTCCCAGCACAGGGATTTCCCAACAGTAGATGGATGGCCAGCGAGGCACAGCCCCAGCGCAAAGTAGTGCTCTGCCTCCGGGGGTTCCACAGCACACACAAGGAAAACAAACGTGGAAGGCCCCTTGCCTTGGCCAAAGGAGCTAGTCCTAGGGGGGTAGAAGTAAGATCATCTGGCCCAAGCTTAGGTCACTCTGAGAGCTCTGGTTGGGGTCTGCCATGAAGACAAATACCTCCTGTGGGTTCAATGTCATTTCACTTCTCCCCCCTTAGACCCTTTTTGCCCAGCATGTGCTTTCTCCGCCCCTTACAAGGCATACATGACAGTTGTCTACTTCAGCCTTTCATCCTCTTTAGATCAGAGCACCCAGCATTTCTCTTTCATTGTGGCCATGCCTTGGGCGCAGATCTGAGGCACCTGGAGTACTATCTAAATGAGATGGCAAACACTGAGTCCCAGATTGTGATCCTCTAAACACCGCACAGCTGGCACTTGTCCCTTAGTGTCACCTCAACTTGGTGGGCAGCTCAGTTTTCCTCTGCGCCTTGGCTCACACCCAGGTGTGACTGCGAACCACCAGGTAGGTGTTTCTTCCCAGTCTCCCCAGAATGAGATCAGTGCAGAAAGTAGCAGCTACCATTTTTCTTTGAAAATGTCGGTGGAAGGGGACTTGTTTTCTCACCTGTTAAACAATAAGCTCAACAGTTATAGCACACACCCAGCAGTGCTGGCGATCAAGGTCCAGTCCCTCTTCTGTCTTCGGGGCTGTGAAATCCCATCTTCTGGGAGACTGCCCCAAACACCAGATTATTATCTATCTCAGGAGCAAGGGGAGCACACATTCAGCCACTGAAGCCATCTCGCTTGGCGCAAGACAAATTCAGAGTTCACTGGGCCAGGGAACAGCTGTGACACAGCTCATCTTCATGGTTATTTTCCTGGGCAAGAGGAGTTCTGTGTCCCGATCCTGACCCCTGACTGCGTGTACATGTTATCCAGTGCCCGACTCATGCAAAATACCTAAATGGGTCCTAGTGAAGGTGCTGAAATGCCCATCTCCGCTTTCCAAGTCAAACACTTAGCTAGAGAACGGTCTTCCTTCTCTCTGGGCCACTTTGACTGCTGCGTACTTCTGTGTCACAGCAAGAGTGAAGTACGCTGGTTTGGTACACAAAGTACCCAATTCAGATAAATTCCTCTACGGGAAGCTGTAGTAGGATTTTCAGTGCTCTGAAGCCTAGACATGAAGTGTGGGTGGGCAAGGGAAAATACGTGCTTTTGTGGTTTGTTTTTTTTTTTTTAATATTTTTGTGGTTTCAATGAAATTGAGTTTTGTTGTTTTAGTGAAAGCCTGCCCATCTGTGGACATATGATATGTCTTTGAAAAGCCTTGGCTCCCGCATGCTCTACAGAAACTTCTTCAGCTGTTCATTGCTTAAAACTTCCAAAGACTCCCACTCTCATATATGATCCTCTCGCGGCACCTCCTGCCTGTAGAGCATCCAGTCCTAAAAATGTTTCTTTTCACAGAGGACCATTTCATGTGGACAGTGCATGTCCCCTGTTCCTTCCACTGTGAAGGGGACAGAGTTGCAGTGCTCACTTTCTTCATGCCTGAAGCACCCCGAAAATTTTGAAAGACTTAAAAGCGAGGTATGGGGCCAGAGAGCCTTTCACGCTTAGCTGAGGGTTCAGCATCTGTGCAGGCCATGAGGTGATGGACATTTGTGTTCAGATCTCCTGCTTTGGTGCCAGAAGCAGGCAACCAACCTTCAAGGCAGGACATGTCTTGGTTATGCCCTTGGGACGCAGAAGCTAGGAGGTGCTCTTCATCCATATTACAGACATACCATATTAAACCTTGCCCTGCCATGCCAGGCCAGGCAGAGTAGAGCGGACTAGACTGGTGGAAAGAGTGCGTTACAGTCCCTCCAGGCTGAGGAGAACACTTAGCTCAGACCTCCCACTTTCTGGGAGAGGGCTCTGACCAGACAGCTACCATTTACAGGCATGCTGTGCTCTGTGGCAGCACCTTTACAAGACAATTCTGCTCTGGTGGGTGCCTGATCTGAGATCACGACAGAGGAGGGAAATGGAGGAGGAGTAGTAATGCACAGCCCTAATTCCTAAGCTCCAGGGAGGGATTGAGCTCTCACACGTTTTTCTGCCTTCTGCCTCCAGGCAGCTCCTCATCCTGGGTGATGGTTTGCCCTTTGGGGTGCCTCCTTATATCAGCAGAGGCCAGAAACCTGAATGCAGTCCTGGGAGGCACCTCAGTACCTCAGTGTCTTGCTCTCTGTGTCTGAGAAGGCAGTGGTTGCCACTGGCACCAAGCTTGCGCTTTGTGGGGAGCATTCATTCTCCTTCTCGTTGACGATTTCCTGTGTAAAAACCGAGCACCAGCTGGTTTCTTCCTGAGAGAATGTCCTCTAGGCCCTGTAGAGTCATTCGCGATCCTCATGCCTGACGACTGTCCTCGCCAATCAAACGGAGCCCAGCTTCTGCCTCCTAAAAAATGGGAGTTCACGGCTTGTCACTCAGGAGGGTCCTGGTGGTGCATGGGGAACAAGCGGGCGAGTCCCAGGAGGAGGGTGCAGGTTGCAACACTCTGCACCATGTCACCTCTCTGCCCTGTCCCTTGGAAGCAGTATTTCCAGAAGTGATGCAGAGAAAGGAGTTAATCTAATTTGTTACTCAACTACTGTTGACTTGTCTTGTGTATTTGGGTTTTGCAAAAAGCTGCTCTGTGACTTGTCCACAGAACAGGATTAGTAGTATCTGCTGCCTAACGGCTGGGTTGCAAGGATCGAGTAAGTAATTTCTAAAGCACTGGGAGAGGGATGAAAGGCATTAGAGAGGAATCAAGTCCCTAAGGAAGCCTTCGCAACCACTTTTGCCTGATTTCCCTGCTCACAAGAGCATGCATGCGGACTCTGAACGGCGCTTGTTCATTAGGTGGCACTACAGGCCCAGGATTTCATGGGCGAGCGCAGTCTCCAGAGGGCTCCTCTGGGTCTGAGCGGGGGTTTGTAGACTCAGACGCTTCATTGCCCTATTTGCGTATTTTTTTCCTGGGGAAACATGCTGTCCTGACAAATCCTGGAAGAACACAGAAGTGGTATTGCAAAAGCAAAGCAGCAGCAATCAAGACTTCCGATACAGCCGTGCGGGCCTGAAGTCTCCAGGAACTGCACGGGGGGGCCTGGAGCTGCTTGGGGTAAAACCCGTGCAAAGGACTTGCAGTCCACCCGCCTGCCTTGGCTGCACCAAGGCAGCGCAAAGGGCAGTGCTGTGGGGCTGCCGCTTTCCCCTGAACCAGGAGACAGCAGATCTCAAAGATCTCGTCCTTTCTCCAACGGCCTGCGGAGAGACCCCAAAGGCTGCTGGCGACACGTGCTTTTCAAGGAGAGGGCACCATGCCACTGCTCCTGTGCCTTCTGCCTCTGCTGCAGGGCCCGCAGCGATGCCCGGCACCTGCCCCGGGGCCTGGAGCCTCCTGCACTTTTGAGTAGAAGATACCCAACACGTCTCAGGTTGTGCCTCTTCCACTGAAACGTCCTGAGCTGAGCTGGTGTAGGGAAGGTGCCTGTGTTCTCTTACAGCCCTCCCAGCCACCTTCTTCCTCACCTTGATTTCCTTGGTATTTCCTTGGGTAAATGTTTATACAAGTTTTCAAAGCCAGGGAGCACACGGGCAAGATCCAGGAGTGCTTCCCTTGAACAATTCGGTTCGAGGTGTTTTAACTCCCTCCCCCTGCGCTGCCAGTTATTCCTGGCCTGGTGCAGTCCCTGCAAAAGCCCGGCTCTACCAAGGCACACCTGACTTGGCTGGCAACTGCCATGGCTATTCCCGTTCCGGCGCCCCGCTAGAGCCAGGCCTGGGCTCCTCCATCCCAGCTGGCAGCTTAGTCATTCTCCAGCCCGGGTCAGTAACCTGCAGCCTACTCAGTGCCCCTCTGTCTGAAGCTGAAAGATAAATGCCCTCGAAATCTGAAGTAACCACGATAATTTTATTTTGAACAGGAAAATGGACTGTTTTTTCCTCTTATCTAATTGATTAGGAATGTCAAATATTCTTTTCTGTACACCGTGCATGCCTCTTATTTGTGTAGGAAGCAGCTGGTCTAGGGATAGAGCCAAACACTTTTTTTAACTAGAAAAAATTAAGCTTTCTTTTGGGGCTGGGGGGGTGTCACTGTATTTCATCGCAAGTTGACAGATAGAATCCATGTCTCTGCTTTTCCCTCTGCGTCCTGACATGTGTCTGGGAAACGCTCACCATGTTCCCGCTTCAAAGAAAACTGCAGGTGTCTGGGAGAACGGGGGTGAGGAGGGAGCGCTGGGACACGGTCAGGCCAACGGGATGTTCGCAGCTCAGGAGCCACGTCTGGGTGCCCGAATGACATCAGAAAGAAAATCTTGGCTTTTGTCTGGGTAGATTTCTGTCCACTTCTATTTCTGCACATTGCTGAGCAGTACTAGATGCAGCAGTTACTATCTAGAGGATGATATTAGCTTTGCGTCCGCGTGACTCTCTAAGTAATTCCTTTCTGTAATGGGCTTAAAATGGAGCCTATGTTCTCATTTTTCTCAGTAGGCAGTTACGCTTCCCATCTGAAATTATACAGCCTTAGGCTGCATTTCAGAAAGTTTTCTTAGGAAGAGTCTGAAATTGCAGTGTAGTTAGATTTGTTGCTGAGGAAATCTGTTCATTCAGCCTGAATGATTGACAGATACAGCACCGTCTACTTGCAAAAATCTGGCAGAAAGATGGCTCTTGGTCCGATTTGGTCAAATGGGTAACTGAACCCCCCTAAAAGATGTAGGACTCTACAGAGTCACTAGTCATCATCACACCTAGAAGTTCACGCAAAGAAAGCTGCCAATCAATAGGACTATTTTGTAGGACAAACTTGTAAATAATTTAAAAATGAGGAAAAATAGACAATCAGCTTTATAGGTGTCACCGTAAAGCTGTCACTGTGGATGTGCCTCATCCCAAAACAGCCTGCTGCAGCTCCACATGGCCACGGCCAGTGGTTTTGGGAGTGGGTAGTTTGTTAAAGGGGGATGTACAAAAGAAATAGTAATGGAAACAGTAAGTAAGCCCGCATACTGCATGAGGAACTTAAAAATACACCTCCAGTAACACCTCTGTTCACAGAAGGTGAGAGCAGCAATGGGTCATACATTGGTGGATCGTTGAACTAGCAATCTTTCATTCAATGTAGGGTTGGCATCATCTGCAGGAGGTTTATACCTGAGTGGAGAGAGCTGGGAGACACCAAATAAATGGGGTAGTGTCTTACATCTCCTTTTAAAAGTGTTCACATGACTTTTCATCCCTCAGCCATGGCTGATGTCACCACTGTTGCTTCCCACTTTCTGTGATGCAGATCAGCTTGGCAGGTTTTCATCGCACATCCCAGATGCGTGCCTCTGTAACCAAAATGGGATCTTGCTGGACTTCGCCATTGTAGTGAGCAGAGCAGCCACAAATGGGGTGCAAGTGGGGGAGCAAATGGAGTTACGGATGGACTTTCCCAGTCAAAATAGCACATACTCCCTGTGGCAGGTTGCTATGGGAAGTGATCATTTTGACGATCACCATGAAAATATCTCTGTCTGGTGAGTTGGCATGACACTGATACAACTTTCAACTGGCTCGTGTGTGAGGTGTCCCATGACCAGCCAAGCCCACCACTTATCTACATAGGCCTCCAAGTTTGAGTTGTGAAGACCATTAAAAATGGTTCGAAGAGCACATTCACAGCAGTATTGAGACAACCTGGACTATCCTGTCGTGAATATTCCCCTTTCTTTATCCTAGTTGCGCAGTGTTTCCTAGGGACATTTCAAAGCTGAACTTGTGGCTGTGATTAGGGCTACGGCCAGAACGACACTCTGTGCCTCGAAGCTGAATATTCAGCTGTAACTGAGCTGCTGAATGCTGCTCGATGAGCTCGTAGGGACGAGGCAGCTGAAAAGGCTTGACTTCACCTGGTCTGGCAGGAAACGCTGGGATTTGTTTAATCAGCTAGCCAAACAACCTCCAGCACCTGCTCCCTTAGCAGAGGAGGCCAAGCAACAAACATTTTGCTGGATAAAAGTTTCCACCAAGTTCTCACCGGTGGGAGTGAGATCCGCCGGCAGCACTGCTCTCCATCACCGAGAACTGTCCACAGGGGCTGACCTGGACATAGAGGCAAATTGGTCAAGCTGGTTGCTCCCACCAGGCATGAGGACACATATACACGGTAATTTGGGCTAAATGTTTGAGTTTGGCCATTCCAGGTTTTAACTTGTGTTATTAGGAGCAGGTGAATTGCCAAAGGTTTGGCAGCTGATAAAAACATGTGCCGTGCCACATCCAGGGAAAACCCCCCACCCAGAAGCAAGTTGCTAGCCCTAGCTCCTCTTTCCTATGTGTTTCAAGGTCCCCAAGGGACATGTTATTTGACAACGCTGTTGGAGGACGAGGCATGCTCTGCACATTGAGCAAGCTAGATTTTGCTGAGGCAGTGGTTCCCATGATCAAATTTTAGCACTAACTGTAGTCATTAGATAAATCAAGACGGGAGCTGTGTTCCTGGACTTGCTGCTGCTTGTCATACACTGCCACATTGTTCTCCTGAGGTGGGATCTACTGTGCTTGGTGTTTGCCAGCTAAAAATTAAGCACCTTAAATTGAGCTGACTGAAAATGAAGCAGTCAAACACTAGCAGCCCTTGTCTCCTTCTGTAGACAAAGGAGAGCGTTGAGCACTGCCACAACGTGATTCATCCCAACCTTAAAAAAATTAAGCCAGGGAACTGAGTTGATTTCGGGACGTGCCCGACTCACTCTGTTGACTATCGAGGGAGCTGAGACAGCTGGGTGAGATTTCAGAGCCAATGTTTAGATGTCTGCTGTGAGGTGAATCCCACCATTGGCCAAGAAGGTGAGCCTTCCGTCCCCGTGAGCGACCAGAGTTACCACCACACATGAACGGGTTTGGGTGCACATGGAGGGCACAGCAAGCACAGGGGAAGTACAAACACGCAGCCTTCTGTGGGGCTGCGTGCTGCATCCCAGCTCTGCCCCAGTTTCCTTCCTAATGACCTCCCACTAATCCATCTCCAAAACGTCTTTGTCATGGCTAACGTTTGCTCAGGAACCAGCTTTCACTGACCAAGAGGTTACCCTGAGTGCTGTTGTGACTGACCACATACACCCTGTAGCAGGGGACAGGTTTATCTTCTGGGTTGGAGAAGAACGGACCAAAACAGTGCCAAGAAGATGCCACCTTCGCAATGCATTCATTATTACCCAGAACACAGATCCATCACCCAGGGCCAGGACCTGAAGTTTGAGCCCAGACAATGCAGGTAGGTGGGACCTTGTATCTGTTTTTTCTGGGTTGCCTTAGGAATGTCAGTGCACAAAGTCAATCCTTGAAACAAATGAGTTTGCTCAACTGAGGGCGTCAGTGGACATGTACATCAAAAGCCTACTTAGACCTGCCATCTGCTCCTCCACTGCAGAGTCTGGGCCTCTTTTCTGGTGCCAGGACAAGGCTGGCCAGCTGTGCGTGCTAGTGACTCAGCGCTGAGCCTTGTCGGTAACAGAGATGTGCCGTGTCTGTGAGCACTCAAGAACTGCTGGGTCCATCTTGCCCAGCAGCCTGGGTTCTCATGTAAGAAAGTAGGAATCTGGGGAGACATGTATACAGCTGAAGTAATGCCATTTTGTGTACAAAGACCCCATTTTGATTTAAAAAGGGCAGCTCCTTTCTTTCTTGCACCTGCTATTTAATCAGAAACCCCAATAATCCTCAGACAAAGAGATATAGATCTGATCAGTCCCTTGAAGACTGTTGATTGATGCTGCCAACAAATGAGAGGCGTGGTGTCTCAGATGCTAAATTTCTCAGGAAAGAAGTTAGAATAAACAAAAACAGTTTTACTTGGATTCCTCCGCAACACAGAGATTTAAATACAGTCGGTTGGGTGTTAGTGACACTGTCATTGGGAAGAGAAATCCCGAAGAAATCTGAGTGCAAGCCAAACGGGAACTGAAGAGCCAAGGTGCAAGTAACAGGGGTTCCCCTCATCCCAGCCTGGAAGCCTGGCCAGAAATGTCATGAAACCATTCATCCCACCTCTGATGTATATTGTTTTGTTATTCTGTTTTATTTAATCTTGCAGTAAATTGACGTATATGATATGACTGGTGTGATTATCTTGTATGGATGGCTTCATAGCTTGGGTATGGCTACGCAGGGGTGGCTTGGGATGGCTACCTAGCTTACCTTGAAGAGATACTATCCTGCGAAGCGGCTAAGTCTGGATCATGCCGGGGGGTGGGAGAGGTCGGGAGAAGTGCTGAAGAGCCCCCTGCTCCCCACAGGAAAGCCGGGGGGTGGCGGGCAGCCCAACCGCAGGGCCCTCGCTCCTGCGCGGTGCTGGGAACGGGCGATCCACGGCGACAGGGACGAGCGGCAGACCCGAAGTGCCGATGCTGCCGTGATAGGAGCCATCCACGCTGACCGACCCCTGCACAGCGGGGGAGAAAAACAAAACCGGCCCAGGAGGGCCTTGTTGCAAGAAGGAAGTATTATTTAATGTGCATTGTGTTGGGAAAGGAAAACAAGGGTCCTGGCACCAGGCCAGGTCCATTGGCCTCTTTTTTTTTTTTTCTCTTTTCTTTTCTTCTGGGCAATTGTTCTAGTGAGGCCATTTTTTTTTGTTGTTTTTTGTTTTGTTTTCTTTGGTGTTTTTGGAGTTGACAATGCACGGGGTAATTTCTCAGCACTCTTCCTGTGTTTTGGCACAGGGGCTGCCCGAGTGCTCGGCCGCGCTTCCTGCGGCAGAGATGCCACCGCCACGGCCACCGGCACCGGAGTGCGGGTTGCATCATTGGGTTAGCGGGGGCTTCTCGCCTGTCCCGGAGCCAGGGGGCCAGGAGGGAGAGGTGGGAGTGCGGGCAGCAGTGTGAGTCAGTGTGGAAAAGCAGTGCGCATTTCTGTGGGGTGACTCACCAGCCCTTAGGAAGAAAAAAAATAATAAAAAAAAATTCCAGCCAAATTCTTTCGGGGAGGTAAACAAGGTCACGCAGCGCGGCGAGATCCTGTTTACCTGAGACAGGACGTCTTTGCAGAGCCCGTGCTGGAAGCAGGGATGTGTTGACATGACTCAGGGAGGCCGACGCAGGGAGACGGGGCTGGGGGCACCGCTTGGCCCGAGGGTCCTGGCTTCACCACAGCGAGGAGGGGGTGAACCCCCATCACGGGGCCAGACGCTCCCCTCCGCAGAGGATCGCCCTGCGGCTCTGCCAGGAGGGAGAGCAGGGGGCAAGGGACCACTGGGCGATGGCAGGGCTGTGCTGGTGCTCGACACTCGCTTCCAGCCCTCCTCCATGCCGGCAGCCCTGGCGACTCTGACCCGCTGCTGCCCGCCTGCCCGTACCCCGTCGCGAGCGGGCACTTTCCCCGCAGCCCTACAAGGAAGCCCCGGTGGCCACACAGTTAATCAGAGCCCATTCCAGACGCTGACTGAGTGTTTTTTCCTGATAACAAGACATGTGTGAGTGTACGTTGCTCGGGTGAATATCCTGTTCTTGCGACGGGACGGAGAAGCGGGGGGCAGCCGGGGGGGGGACACACGACGGGGCAGCGTGCCGGGATTTCGCATTCCTGGCATTCCTGTCTTGGCCAGCGACTGCAAAACAGCCCAGCGGGGGGGACAGGGCACCCACGGGTGGCCACCCCGGCCACCTGCGTACCCACCCTTTGCCTCCATCGCTGCCTCCCCGGCGCACCCAGCCGTGGCATTGGGGTGAGGGGTCAGCCCGGGCCACCCCTCCATGGCCACTAGGTCCCTAGATGGAAGCAGCCTGGCCCCCTCGGTGTCTCTTTCCCTGGTAGTCTTGGCCCCTTTTCCGGCACCTGTCCCTTGGTTTGACCTTCCTGGCTGTGTCCTGGGAGCACCTTTTCCGGCATGGCCCCCATGCTCCGGCCCTGCAGCAGGGCACACCGTCACGAACCCACGCTGGGGGGTCGGGGGCACCTGCTGCAGGATGAAAGGCTGCAGGGCCTTGCTGAGTCCCCGTGTCCTGCCCTTGGCCAACCTGGCCAACCGGCAAAAACAAACTGCAAGGACTTTGTGCTCAGGTCTCGTAGTCTGGGGTTTCACTGGATGAGAGAGCCCCGCTCTCTTCCCCACTGGGGTGTTGTGCATGGGGAGGACAGGGATATACAGGAGTAGAAGTTACCCTGCTCTGCGCAGTTGAATTTAGCTCTCAGTAAGCACATTTTTGCTGCCCTTCCTTTTCCATAATCCCCGACCCATCAGCCAGACTGAGCTTCTCACTGGGTCCAGAGAAGTGAAGGATGCTCTGCGCTTCCCCTGCTCCCAAGCTGCCATCGGGAACCAGCACGGTGATGGAGGAGCCTGAGGGACATCCTCCTTCTGTCGGCACCGCTTCAGCTCTCAGGGGGTGCAGGAACGCACCCACAGCCCTGCTTCACCCCCGAACAAAGCACAGAGCACAAGGGTGCCCCTCAGCCAGCTACCTGGACCCGCTCCCAGCCTCTCCACCCTTGCAGAGGTGAGCCAGGATCTCCAACCCAGCTATTTCAAGTGCTGCAGCAAGAAGAGCTCTTTTCTTTCTTTTTTTGCCCCCCCCCCCCCTTTTTCATTGACATGACAAACCAAACAAGGTCAACACTGGCCCTCGGCCAGTGCTATGTCACAACGGTTTTGTCTCACGGTCAAATCAAGATCCTTGGGGTCTTGCATAACCAGGTACTTGGGAAAAGAAAGATTTCTTTCTTTCTTTAAAACACACCCCTGATCTGCCTTCTCCAGCTTCCCACTCTCCCCTTTCACAACCTGCCGGGGCTTGGTAACTTTCTCAATGAAACAGGCACATGTCATAGCCCCATGGACGGCTAAAAAGAAGGAGAAGGCGACTCCCTGGCTCCCATCACCATCTGCACACACATGTGTTGGTGGAAGGGGAAGGGATGGGGAGGAAAGAGGACGGTGCCTCTGGTCACATGCAGAACCTCGTTTTTGAGGAATCGAAATCACGTTATATCTGCAAGATTTCAAAAAAAACCCAAGGGTGCTTCTGCATTTTAGGAAGCGGCCAGAGCAGCCATGCCCCTGAGGCCTGGGCAGGCTTGTGGGAGGCTCTTGAGGGACTCCTGGTGATAGCCCTCCATGCAGCCCTTGGGGAGAAAATTGGGGCACGCTGGGCATGGGTTCAGCTCGCGACTGGGTGTGCAGCAGGGCTCTCAGCCTCATCCCAGCGCCTGGTGCCTTTGCCCTGGCAGCAGTGGGATGAGGAGCTAGTGAGGTTTGGGGTTTGTTTGGTGCTTGTCTGTTTGCGGGGCGACTTACCGCCAAGCCACTGCGATTTTGGTAGATTTGTGTATTTCTTTGGTGTAATTCTGGTGGGGGAATCCCCCATGACACAGGGTCAGGGTATCCGCAGGACTGCAGTCAGCACCAGATAAGCTGCCTTTGCTCAGTGTGGAGGCAGGTCCTCGCAGTCTCAGGGCCTGTCTCTGCAGAGGAGAGCTGCCATGCATTGGTCCCAATTTTCTTCCCAGCGCAAAGGGCCTTTTTACCCCCCACTGGAAGGGGACTAAGCCACACTGCAGAAGCGTGCTTGGTGCAGGACAAGGCAAAGGGGGTTTCTGCACTTTGAACTCAGCCCCCAGTTCTGTGCAGGAGCTCCATGCAGAGCTCCATTTATTCCTAAATTCCTTAAATTGAACTTCTTTTCAAACAGCCTTTTACATGTGCAGCTGAGGAGAGCCCTGGTATTGGGAAAAGGTGGGAAGATTTTGGACAACATGTTGACAAGTGCCTTATAAACACGTGTAATGACCCAGGGCCCGTAGGAGGAACGGTGTCGAGGTCTGACACTCGCTGGCAAAGCCCGTCCCGGCCCGAGATTGCTTGGGAAGGGGCATGGGTGAGTCCTGTGCTGCCCAGAGCAAAGGTCCAAAGATCAGGAGCTTAATCCGAGGCACAAAGCTCCAGTCGCTCAAGGACTTCAGCAATGTCCAGGGCTCCCAAGCAACCCAGGTCCTTGGGAATGGGAAAACCCCAGCAGGGATTCGCTAGACTCCCAGAGGATTACAGCCTAAATGACTAAACCTGTTAGGTCACCCAAATGATCTGCTTCCTTTTATGGTCAAAATCAAGTGTCAGAATCACAGGTTTCCTCTTTCCTTAGAACTGGGCTTTCTCGATACCACAAATCCTTCTTGCAGTGCTAAAATTAAATGTCTGAAAGCACATGCATAGTGTTGCAATCTTGCTGCTTTGCTTACTGGTCTGTGTAATGCATGAGTTGAGTAACAAACAATAGAGGTTGGAAATAGCTGGGACCGAGATTTCCTCTTTCAATTGCAGAATTGTTTCCTTGACTGGTGCGTGCATAAGCCAGGTGGCAAAATGCTTGCCCCAACCAAGCTTCCTGGCAAGCAGGAGGGGTCTTTGGGTGAGGGGTGGAAAGGAGTGAAAGAAAAAGCTCCCAAAAAGCAACTCCTGCCTTTCTTGGGCTTAGCTTCACCCTCCTACTCCTTTACAAGTTCACTCTGTCTCTCAGTAGCTGGTTCTTGCAACTCCTCACAAACTTCTCAGGTCCATTTTCAAACCTGTGGATGGCAACCATTGCCAACGAGTGATGGAGACCTGAGATGCAGATGCTCATACGCAGAGCACCTCTGATACTGCCCAAACACAGCACTGTGACCTCTCCCATCCAGTGATACATACCCCAGGAAGTCAGGTCCTACCAGCCCTGGGGAGCCGCAGAGTTTGTTGCTCTCCCAAATTCAAGAACCGCAGTGATCGCTTCCACCCCCACCTTAGCCCGCAGTGAGTCCCAGATGGTGCCAGCTCCAGCTGAGCGTAGGCATTCAGGTCTCATCAGGCTCTTATTTCCCTCCACTCCAAGTCAATAAGGACTCATCACATTTGAGGTTCAGGGCCCACCTGCCTTACCCACGGCTCGGTGGGAGGCCTGGAAGGGACGTTGTCATCTCCTGGTCTGCAGGGGACCCAACAGCCCATTTAACACAGGTGGGAAGCTTGCAGTGGAGCGGGTTTCCTGGATGCTGTAGACCCGGCTGGGTGCTTCTGGTCCTGGTTGTACAGGTAGAGTCACCTACACATACATGTTCCTGCTTCTGAAAAACCCAGCCGTTTGAGGTCTCCTCCAGACCCTGGGGTTTGAGCCTTATCTAACTAAAATGGCTGTCTCTGCCACACTCAACTGTTGTGACCCAGGAAAGGGACCCCGGGCTGGGAGGTGTAAGGTGGCTGCCTAGAAGCTTGTGACACTTTGGCTTTGTGGCCATGGGCGCCCCAAATGCCCGGGATGCTGCCAGCAGCGATGACGTCCCTCCCCGGCTGTACCCACAGCGCAGGCGAAGCACCGCGGTGGGCACCGCAGCACAGTGCCAGCTCCTGCCGTTTGCTGCCCGAGGGCCTCCGCTTCCTGGATGGGTATTCACATGCACCCAGATTCCTTAGAGCGTTTTTTTAATCCAGGTTCATAAATATTCATGTTTTCCAGCTGGCAAAAATCCCCTCTTGCTGGCTGGCCTTCCTCAGGGACCGGTGGTGTATCAGCCCCTGCTCTTCTCGTGGCAGTGGGAACCCTCCAAGCTCCCAGGGTTTCTCTTACACCCATCCACCCAACCCGGCCCCCTCTCCAAAAGGAGAAGCAGCTCCTTAACCTAAACCACTCCAACCAGCTAACCTCTTGCTTGGAAAAAAACCCACAGGATGAACTTGCAATCAAATATCCCGGTTTCTAATGGCTGGGTTAGAGCAGGGAGGGAAGGGAATGGGGTTCAGCTCTGGGTTTGGGGGTTGCACCTGGCTCCGCATCTGTGTTCAAAGTGGGAACTGGGGCAGGTTTTCTGTCCCGCACAGTAGCAGCATCTGGTTGCTCCTTCCTGGCCACGAGCTTTGAAACCATCTACAAAACCTGAGTAAATAAATAAGTACAACAATAGGTCGCAGCGTACCCGGTGGGACTATCCATGGAAAAGGGAAAATACATATCATGGGGAAAAAAATGCAAATCCTGTGCAGCTGCTCCTTTCTGTTTCATTTAACACACTTGAAGGCGGCTGCACTGGGAAAATGCTTTATTCGATTACTGGGCTGTTCACACCAGCCTCAGTGGAGCCAGGAGAGCCTCGTCCCTGCCAAACCCAAATGCAAAACGTGCCCATTTCAGCCCTTTTACAACCACCTGACGAAGCCGGTGGCATGCTCTGATGAGTAGAGCATCCCCCATCCCACCCCAGGGACAAACCTGCACCACTGGCTGTCCGCCTCGCTGCAGCGGGTGCTGGTCCTGCCCTTCAGGACCGAGAGCCTCATCTGGATTTGCGCATCCTTCTGGGAGGGAGCTGCCTCTTGCCCAGCCTGGGGTGCTCCGAAGCGGGGTCCCCACAAGCGGGAAGTGCGCTCCCCCTTCACTCTGCCGGCCAGCGCTGCCTCAAACTTTCCAGGGCAAGGCTATGCTGCGATTGTGGTGTTTTGTCCACGGCCACCGGGTTTATGGGACACCAGGGAGACCCCCCTTTTCCTCCCCTCCCCCTCCCAGCACAAGCATTTTGTTTTTCTTCTTGATTAGCGGAAAAAATTCCTGAACCTGTCAGAGGGAAGGAAGGTCTTTTCTGTCTGTCTCTCTCTTTCTCTCTTCTCGGCCAATTAGTGAAATACAAACAATTTCCATCCTCACGGTGAAACACTTTTTCCACCTAAATAACACCTCTGCAGGCTTTAAAGGTGCAGGCCCCCTTGCACAGGCCCCCCTGCCCCGAGAGATGCCCTCCTGGGGCCACACCGGCGCGGGATGGTGGTGGCTGTTCCCCGTCCTGCTTTACCTGGACACATGCAGCCAGCCCAGGGCTTGGGGCAATGCGGGCACCTCACACAGGCACTGCCCACGGCTTTTCCTTGCAGACATCAAGCCAGCGTGTGCCGGGTCACGGCAAACCTCCCTGCCCTCCTGCTAACGCCCCGGCATGCCCAAATGTCAGCTCTCCTGAGTGCCCCACCAACCCGCTGATGTCCATGAAGCCTGCCGGCATCCTCAGCTGAGGCCTGGGGAGCGGTGAAATCCCCTCCACGGAGGCGGCCGTCCCCAGGACCTCCTCCGCACTCAGCTGCATACACCTGGCTGAGCTCCGCTGCCCCCTGTGCAGCCCTGCCTGCTCTGGGGGACCCCGGCCCCTGCCCGCTGGAGGAGAGAGAGAGCATCCCACCTGCCATGCGCACTGCAGAGTGCCTCCTTACAGCTGCCTGCCTAATTTAGGCAGCCAAAGCACTCGTGCAGGTGCATGGTGTGGTTCACATGACCCCATGTGTGTATACGAGGCTGTCCGTGCGCCACACCCTCATGGGGCAACATCCGACGTCACCAGGGGAGAAGATCACCTATGGGGCATCCAGAGCCCTCTGGCCAGCCGTCTCCTGGGTGCCCTGGGCTGCTACTGGGCATGTGTGTCTCAGTAAGGGCTTCTCTCCCGGAGCACACCTTGGTTCATTAATCACCGCTTTTCCTGCTCTGACCTCATTTGATTTGTCTCTGACGTCATCGCTTGCAGCCAGCTCTGCGCTGTGGGGACCAGCAGTAGCTAACACCTTCTCCTCTGCTCTTCCCCAGGTCTGTGCCAAGATTCGTACTGAAAAGTAGTTTCTCTTCATGCAGAAAACACCTGAGCAGGGCCTGGGTTTGGGGAGCAGAGCTTGCTTTCACTGACTGCATCGGCCAGGGGCGGCCAGGGCTGAAGGTCAGGGCATTTGGGAACTTGGGAGTTTCCAAAGCTGCCGGGGCAAGAACTGCAGTGGAGCTGCTTGCCCGGCACCTCTGTGCCATCCATCCTTTGTTTTTGCAGCACGTGCAGGGAAAAAAAGAAAAAAAAAAATCACAGCAAACATTTCGAAATGCGCATTGACTGTCAAGCCACAAACCTCCCTGCTGCCCGGGTCCCCGCCGTGTTTGGGTTGCGGCTTAATTGCTTGCAAACAGCTTCTTTTATTGAATTAGTAATTACAAGGGAGTTGTTTCCCTCGAGGCTGCTTTCCTCCCGGCTTCACCACGGCCTTTGCTGTGAACCCAAGGCAGTCCATCGTGCCAGAGAGTCCCGTTTGGTATCTGCCTGGCTGGGGGAGGAAAAAGGGTGGGTGAGCCCTGCCATAATTTTATATTTTGACCTCTTCGCCCTCCTGGCTCCTCTGCCGAGAGCCCCACAGACCCACTGCTGTGGCTGGGGGTCTCGCATTAACCCAGTGCCTGCACCACTTGCAGGGAGGCCCTGGCGTTTGGGGTTTCTTCTGCTTCCCACCCTCTTTCTGCTCATTTTGGGGGGGGGCTCTGTTGTTCCTTTAACCCTGTGATGAAAGCTGAAAACAGCCGAGGCTGCCTGGCTTCCTCGCAATGTCTTTTAAGATGGGAAATTCCCAAGACTGCAATGAGTTCATTTGGTCACAGACAGATCACAGCTCGGGTGGGGCCAGCACCGTTTGGTCACAGGCTGCATGAAGGCGAGTGGGGAACAGCTGCGCTCAGGCGAGGGTTTTTTGTTGTTTCTTTTTCCTAAATAGCTTTTAATTCTTCATATTCTCCTCCCTCTTTGTACACTGCTTTTCCCTTGGCACAGCCGGCTTCTCCACCCCCAGGGCCCACCAGGCATTAGTGCATGGACAGTGAGACGGGGTCACCCTCCGACACATCCCCGTCCCACCACAGGATTCCGCGAGATGGCAACGGCTCCCACCGAGCCCTCTCCCAGCCGTGTCCGGAGCGTGGGCAGGTCAGGCAGCAGGACAGGGTGGCCATCGTGGGGGGCACGGCTTATGCCAGGGAGGTGTGAGCCCAGCGCAGGGAGGGGAATGCCTGTGTGGGCTTCATGCCACATGGCTGGGCTGAAGAAGGCTCTTCCTTCGAGCCACAATGAGGCGTGGGGGCAAGCTTCAGCTGTTTGCATTCCTGAGCGCCAATAAAATAAGCAAACAGTCAAGGGTTTTCTTGGGCCCGGCGAGGAAACTCTTGCAAACTGATTTTTCATTTCATTTAGCTATGTGACACCTTTAGCGTTGCAAACCCTCAATGGTAAAAAACCTGAAGCCTGGCTTTAAAACTTGCCTTGCTTTTTGCACCTGAATAGCCCACGAGTTTGCTCTCCCGTCTGCCTGCCGCTTTCGGGAGCCGTGTTCTCACAGGAGGACCCATTGCCGAAGCCTTTCTGCCGCCTCAAAGGCTGGATGCGTTTCCTCCAGCAAAAGCTGAACCTCCCATTGAATGACATATCCCGAGGCTGAGCCTTTAGGTAAAGCAGCAGTTGAGCAATTAAACCAGGGAGAGTTGCCAAGGCTCCTCAGCTCCTCCGAGATCACCTGTAGCACCGGGTGAGCCAAGCTGGCACCCCCACGCGGAGGAGATGCTTTCCGGCGGCGTGCTGCAGCCCTCCCGGGGCTTATTTCGGGATTTATTTCCCGAGCTCGGCTTTGCGGGGTGGATGTAAACCACCTGCTCCAGCCTTGAGAAGCGCCCGCCTTCCTGCACCCCACACTGACCTGTGCTGAATGCGTGCCAAGGTGCTGCGAGCAAACGGCGTTCAAGCGAGCGCCCGAGCAGCTGCCGCGAGCGGACGCCAGATGCTCAGAGGTGTTAGCTCCAGGCGCCCCGGGCCCGCGGCTTCTTTCAGCACCTATTCATTTTGAGCTGTTAAAAGCAGAGGCGCACGCTTGTGGATGGGGTTGCACGCCTCCCCTGGGGCCGCCGTGGCCAGGTGGTGTGCCGGCCCCCTGGGATGCCAAGCCCTTCCTCCCACCCCGGGTCCAGGATGATGCACCCGTGCTTCCTGTGCCTTGTACCCCTCTTTGCGCTCATTGCTCCCCAAATTCCCTGCTGACAGGCCCTCAAGTCCAAAGGAGTCTCACGCCAGAAATCTTTCTTCTCACCAGATTATCCTAAGGAAATCAGAGCAGGGATGTGATTATTATCCTTGCCGTGATTTTGCCTGTGCTTTCCATCCTTGGGGGCGGATAGAGCTCACCCCTACTGCAGCTCCCTTTGGAGGATCAGGGAAAACGTGTCCTCATCCCAAAATGAACCACGCTGGAGGGAAGCACACACCTGGGAGGGAGCGCCAGGCTTGTCCTCCAAGGACAGCCTGGAGCACTCCCAGACACTGAGCTCCCCGTGTTCACCGTTGCAGCACAAGTCCCCACTTGGGTCTACGCTCCTCAGAGCTGAGCCATGGACTGGGGGTGCTGTGCGCGTGCCAGGGGGACCCCGAAATTGAGGCACGGGGCAGCAGCTGCCTTTGCTCCCCGTGGCCTTGCGCCCAAGTGCCAGATGTGCGATACGTCCCTTGCTGGGAGGAAAGGGAAACGCAACGGCCTTTCCGACCGAGGGAAGGACCGCCGTTGTCTAGACGATGTGACTAAGGAGGGAAGGGGCCGACTGTTTGTACAGCTTCGGGGAGTGTAAACAGTGCCGACTGTCTCAAGCCCTTCAAAGCAGAGGAATCCGGAGATCGGATGAAAGCGCAGGGAAATTCTGGCCGGGTGTCCGAACAGAGCAGCTAAGGAGAAGGGGACCTCTTCGAGACAAAATCCCCAGCGCCTGAGTCATTTCAAACCAGCCCGAGTGCCGGGCGACAGGCGGGAAGGAGGAGCGCAGCACCGCCGGCCGTGGGCAAGGCTGTGCGTGGGCTCCCAGGACTTTCCCAGCTTTGGTCGCTTGTCTCTGCAATCTCAGAACGAGTGTTCTGAAAACGAAACTGGAGGCCCTGGGAATCCCGCTCTGCCCCGCAGTGAGCTGGTTCGGCCTCTGCATTTCATTCAGCCCACAAAAGAAAGAGAAAATGTTGTTTGAGAGGTTTAGTTTCCTTTTTTTCTTTTTTTTTTTTTTACAACTTTAAATACAGTACTGAGTATAAATTAATCTTACATTTAAAAAAAAAAAGCCCCCCAAAATTAAAATAAAATAAAACCTCACCATCTTTACAAACCAAAGGAAACAGATTTTGGAACGGGAAAACAAAACGTCTTAAGACTTGAGGGCTTGGGGATGGAGGGAGGGAGCAACGTGCCACCTTGGCAGTGGTACGAGAAGTGCTCTGGGCTTGCAGGAGGCGAGGGCTGTGTCCCTCCACAACTTGTAACAGCTCTCAGCTTGCAGCTTCGCCTCCTTCCCCCAGCTCCCTCCGGGGCTTTGCCCTGCAACAGGGGTGCATGTGTGTGCAAGGGGAGAAGCGGCTGGAGGCAGGATAGGCACGAGGGGGGGGTCTACCGCGCTAGCTCTGGGCAGGCGTTTTCCTCATGCGTAACTCTGCAGCACCCAGCACGGCACGATCCAAGAAGGGGACTCCGAGGTGGCACTGGAAATTCCCATCATACGTAACATTTCTGCTAACGGTGACTGAGTATTGGGTGTGCAGAAATAGCCCTTGTCCACAGAGTCCTCCTCCCCCCTCCGGAGCAGGCAGTGGCCCGGGAGGGACTCTACGACTGACCCTCCAGTTGTTCTCCGAGTCCTCCTCACTCAGAAGAGCTCGTTTCTGTCTCAGACGGCTGCTGACAACTGCAAAGACCATCCTCATTTCTTCTCTATACCTACACAGAGCTGCCCACATCTTGGACCAACTTCCAAGCTAGGTGAGCTGGGAACATCTAACGGGCAAAAATCCAGGAGGAATTTGAGAGGGGAAAATGTGAGGAAAACGATGGGAGATGCGGGGACATTGGCAGGGAGAGAGCAGTGAAGATATGGTGTGCAGGACACCTGTGAAGGGGTTAAAAACCTCGGGGGAATGACATGATTCTTTCAGGACCACAGAGCAGGCAAGGACAGCTCACTGAGATTAAGTCATGCTTCTAAGTTTGGCTGTTGCTGGTCTTGTTGCGGTGCCACTTCGCCTCCTGCAAGGAAGTTGTGCTGGGGAGTTGGTGGAGAGTGAGAGAAAAGGGCAACAAGACAGAGAGAGATCAGGTGATGTCTCTGCCTGTCCCGTCCCAGACCTCGCAGGCACGTTGCAGTAACAGCGTGCTTTTCTGCCAGCCCAACGAAGCCGAGGCATGCACGTGGCTCTGAGCTTCCTGCCACCGGGGAATGAAATCCATTTAAGAACATATATATATATATATTTATATATGTATGTATAAATACACATACACACACACACGCACGCACACGTATATATATATATATATACACACACATATACACGCGCACACATACAGAGCAAATTTTAAAAATAATCTGAGTCCAAGCCTGGAAAGTTGAATTCTCCACCAGCATGTGCAAAGATGGCTCCCCTTGGCAGGGGCCGGGGGCGTGGAGACGATTCTGCCGCTGTCTGCTCCTTCCCCAGGATCCAAACACCTTCCAGTCAGCACCAGGAGCAGGAGGGGAGAGGGAGGGGGGGAATGCATTTGGCTTCTTTGTTTTGTTTGTGGGTTTTTTTTTGTTCTGTTCCCCGAGATGTTGTATATCTTAGTGGTTTTGGTTTTTCTTTTTTAAAATAAAATATACACACGCACATTAAAAATATATATCTGTCCAGTTAGGGCGATAAAAGTCCTTAGTGCATTTTCCACCGTCGGTCGCTGCTCGCAATCTGAGATATGCCTGTTTTCAAAACGTAGGTCCAGTGCAAGTGTTGATCTCAGCCAGGCCCCCCAGCCTCACCAGAAACATGAGGGGAAGGGAGAATATTCCCCTTCCGCCCTCTGTCCATTTGTTTTTCTCCTCCTCTCGGAAGAAATTGGACCCACTTTCCTTTTCACATTTTCCATCCTATCCTCTGGAGCAGGGAAGGCATTGTCCTGTCCTCATCGCATGTTGTGGCTGTCAGGGTTCATGGTTTTATTTGTACTTTGTTCTTTTCTCATATATATATATATAGGTCATGTTTGTCCTTTTTTTGTGTGTGTAAAACTTTAAAATTATGCTAATAAATGAAAGAAGGGAGAGGCTTTGGTGGGAGAAGGTCCACTGATGGAAAGGGAAGCACCAATTGCCGTCTGAATCAGACGTCGAGGCAGATGGACAAAGAGGAAAAGTTATCACTCCAAGGACCCCATGGGGGCAATACAGCAAATATATTAAATAAACCTGGAAGTGAAACAAAAACAGACACAGCATTAGAATATGTAACCCTCTGCCCCTGCAACTCCCCTCCTCTCCCATTTTCTCCTCTGGAAATGTTTGTGTCGAAGTGCCAGATCAGAAGCCCAGGAGGGCTTTTGGCCTTCTCTATTTTTTGCCCTGGACAGCTTGAGCCAGAGCTGAGATTTGCATGGGTTTGCATCATTTCTACCCTGGGAACCTCGGGCTGGCCAGGAGGATCCAGGGATAATCAGAGCCCTCATAGTGCTAAGCGTGGGAATACCAATCCCAAGACACCGCCTGGCGCCCATCGTCCCCATCTCCTGAAACACCACGTGATGGAAGCCCTTCGTCCCCCTCTCCCGAGGCGAGGGGAAGTGAATGTGAAGTGAGCGGCCCAGGCTCGTTCAAGGGGCCGCGGCACAGCTGGAACTGCTGAGTCACAGGCCAGGGCTTTCCCTGTTAGGCAGTGCCGCCTCTCTCTAAATTCAGGCCCCCAGGTCTGCGCCCTGGCTACTCTTTCTTTTCTGCACCTTTCCCTCCCTCATGAGGAACCAGGGCTTATCTCCTTTCCCTTGTACCAGTGAAATTCTTCTGATGATGAGGGAATTACTCCTGTTTACACAAGTCAGAGAGAGAAGAATCAGACCCTGGGCTGACAAAGTCCAGATCTCTTGCCAGAGATTCCTGTTCTCCTTTCCCCTGGTATGACCTTTCTTATGCACACAGGCTTCCCGCTAGGAGAGAGATGAACCAAAAGTGTTGCTCTCTTCAGTCTTTCTGCCAACTCAACTAATGAAATAAAAGGAAAAGGGATCCCCAGAGCAACATTAATTCTCTGCTTGCAATGGAGAATCAATAAAGAAAGGAGAACAAGAGTTGCTCCACAGAAGAGATGAATTACATGGACCCCGAGGGGATTTAGGTGTAGAGAGAAGTCGGGCTCACTCTCTGCCTGTAAGGGAGGCAGAGAAAGGGGAGGGCAGGGCCCGAGAGCGAGCATGGTTGCACCATTATCCTTCCACCTCTGCAAAGAGCCATAAAGCCATAAATAGGATGCACGCATTGGGTCCCAGCCTAGTCCTTCCCCCTCCTTCAACCCCGGTTTTATCACACCCAGGCCCTGCAGTAGCCCCACGCTGAATGAGCGGCGGGTGCTGTGGGAAGTGTCCGAGGTGCTCGGGCAGAAGCGTGTCCTGGGAGAGCATTTCTCTCGACTGGAAAAGCAGGTTGCTGTTACCTGCCTTGTGCTCGCTCTCTCCCCTGCCAGCACTTCTATGCTATGAGGATTTCTTTCAGCACTTTCTTATCGTTGACATGCTTGTACTTCTTATGTTTCCTCTTCTGCGCCGGTGGCCGGCGTACTCGCTGCCTCTGTGAGACAGCGGCTGTGGTGAACGACGATGACAAGCCTGCCAAAACAGAGGGGAGAGTGTCTGTACAGCGAGGGGCAGCTGGGTCATGTTGAAATATGTTTCCCCACACACTATCAACAAAGAGGTCTGCAACAGGAGGGCCACAAGGCCTCCTTCTTCTGTTCTTCTGTCCCTCTTCCTCTGTTCTCCACAGTCTCTGCTATCTCCCTTTCCCCACGATGCCCTTCCCCTCACCTCTCACCTTCCCCTCCTTCACTTCCCTTAGTTCCAGCCCCTTGCTGGCAGGCAGACATCCTGGGAAAGGTCCCTCGGCTGGTATAAACCAGCAAAGGCCCATGGGATTCACTGGAGCTAAGCAGATTGAAACCAGCGGAGGGCTCTTTCCTCTCCCCAGTCTCTCTTCTCACGCCTCCCTCTGCTCTACTAATGACAAGATCCTTACGTCTCTGTTCACGTGGCCCTGGCCGGCTGTTCCTGGGGGGCTGACGGGTCACTGCTTCACACCGACACTGCACATGGTCCTCCAAAGGCACAACGACTTTTTTGAATTTTGGCTTCCTCTGGACAAATTCGATCTTGTTCACCTATTTGGAAGAGGGAGGCAAGCAAAAGATGAATACAGCTGTAGCTCCCACTCTGTAAAAATAATCAGTGTCGGTATGCTTCAGTACTGGCTTTCTTCCTAAAGGGTCAGAAGGCAGTTTATAGAGCACGGTTCAAATTCGGGGGTGGTGCGTATGGGAGCTAATTCTGCACACACCAGCAGAGCAGACCTAGACCAGGCAAGTTTGTATGTGACTGGTTGTTTCCCCCGTTTCTAACTATTGCCGCTGCTTAAGCAGGATGACTGGTTGATCACAGACAGAGACATGGGACGTGCAGAACACGCTAGCCTGTTTCTGACAGCTGTGATGGCAGAGACCTGGGTGCCACCAGAATTAATTCCCACAGGATCCTACAGGAAGGGCAAAAGGAGAAAAACTCTGACCCGATGCAAGCAAACACAGCTTCACCAGCTCTGCTGAGGCCTGTCTGAATTTGTCTCAAGCTCTTTAATAACTCTCAGGGCAGAAGCCCTCAGCTCTGTGTTTCACGGGAAAGGCGGTACTCTGGAAATTCCCTCGGACTCTCCACCAGTGCTGACTCAGAGGGAAGACTCACTGTTCCACATCCCACCACAGGGCACGAGCTTTCTAGGGGGTCCTCCCACTCCAGGAGCGGCTGGGCCTGACCCCACTCAGCTTATCTAACAAGACCGCGGTCCCTGAAGTGCTCCGCAAGCTATAAATACTTGCTCTGCCGCGTGTCTGGGATTGAATTCCTCTAAACCCACTGCCCCCAGCAGCATCCCTCAGCCAGCGCTGAAGCAGCCAGGCTGTTTATCTTTCCTTGAAAGCCCACTCCACACGCTTCAGACCACACGCTGCTTGCTAGACAAACACTTCCAGCCAAACAATAGAGAGACCTCTGTCCTCAAAGAAACCATTTCCAGGTCACTTTTTCAGGCTGGCTTTTGACCTCTCACTTGTTTTTTCCACAAAAACAACTCCTGCTCCCCCCCCATTTTTCCCTCATTCCGGCTGGCTTTTCTGAGAAAGGAATTTCCTGATGAAAAGGGCTGTGTGAATACAACCTCTCCCAGCCAACCTCTGCCGCCTGCCTGGGGGAGTCTCTTATGGCTCAGGCGGAGGATTAGTATGGGATGAGTATTATTTTTAAACAAGCTGTCTGGGAGGAAGCTGTGAGGAGATCACTGTTAGCTGTGAGGAGGGCAGGATCAGAGCAAGAGGTTAGCCGTCAGGTGTCTGCTTGCTGCTGGAGCGGGTCAGGAGGTAACCATGGGGCTGAGAAAGAGGAGAAACTGTGTCTTGGGAAGAAGCTGCAGGAGCAGCAGGGGGGATGGAGACTGACACTGCAAGCCCTCCTCTTTTTGCATCAAAACCAGTTCCCGCAATGAAACTGTTCTGTTTCTTCTGCTCTAACACAGCAGACAAGGCCACCTCGAGCCCCAGAAATAGCCACGGCGTGGAGCTGCAGCTGGGGACAGTGCCCTGTAGCTCTGCTATGGTGACAGTCCCCAGCTGCTGGACAGCACCAGCCCTCCCAGCAGCTGGCACGGACGTCACCCCACGCCAGGGGCTGCAGCGCTGCGTGGCTAATGCAGAAGATGTGACTGCAGAGGGGGTGCGAGGAAACAGTCAGCTGTGTGAGCCTTGTACCTGAGACCTGCTGTCTCAGGTTTGGTTTGGTTTTGGAGAGTAGGGATGGAGGTGGGCTGTGGGAGGAGGGAGCAGTGGGAGGCGTCTCCCTTACCTGGACGTGCCGGACGCGAATCTGCGTGGGGCGACACTGCACGTTGCGGTTGTTGCAACACCCGGAGCAGCGCTGCACCTCCACGCAGGGCGGCCACACCACAAAGTTGGCATTGGTGCTGTCCACCATATTGCGGGAGATTTCAAAGACCACCGCCCGCGTCTTGCACTCTGCGAGGACAGCTGGCTCTGCTGCTGCCAGAGCATCTACAGAGGGCCAAGAGAAGAAGGGGGGATGAAATGGGCTTTGCAGCTGTTACCAACCTGCTGCAGCCACCTCTACCAGAAGAGAAAGACCCCACACGGTTCTCACGCACACACACGTGTTCTTTCTCCTTCTCCCACCCCTCCAGCTCCCTCCCTGGACAGAGTCGTGCCTGTGGAGGAGGCCCCAGTAAAATGATGCTTCTCACTGCAGCAGCAGTCCTAGGCGGAAGATGACACTTCTTTAGAGCAAATCAGCACCAGCGGGATTTAAAGCAGAGCAGCTTGCAGAGCTCCAGACTCCCTCTCCTGCCGTCCTGGGGTGTAACACCCAGCTCCTACGTGAGGCCCAGACCCTCCTTCTCATCTGTCTACACATCCATGTGCACTATAAGCTCTACCCCCACACGTGTATCTCAGACATGCATCTGCACCCACCCATAGCTGCTCAGGTGAGTGCCCCAACAATCACAAGGTGCAACACCCCCGACTCACCTAGGCTTCGTCGCTCTCGAGACAGGGCCATGGGGTTTTGACCAGTCTGAGTTGTATTCAGGTCCAGGCTCGAGCTATCCTCCTCTGCAAAGGGAAAGACATGACCTAATAGCACCAGGTAGAGGCAGGAGAAGACGGCAGGCACTTGTGCTCTGCTCACCAAGCAAAGTGCAGAGATGTGGGATAAGCCATGGCCCCAGTACGTCACACTAGGTGTAAATCCACCAGCAAGGTCATGGCTGTGCTGGGGCACGGAGACTCTAGGTTTGCTCTTTGCTCAGGCTAGGCAGTTCAAAGCAACAAGCCTATTGTTAAAGAGGGGTCCCAGCCAGGTCTGGGAGAGGAAAACTCCAGCTCAAGAAGGACAAGGCCTACAGCAGGGCTTTCTGGTATCAGAGAGGAGTAGCAGAGGGATCCAGACCAGCTGGCTGAGACCAGGATACGGCAAGGAGGATCAAAGACCAGATGGGACCAGCAGAAAGTTTGGTATATAACACTGTGGTGCCTTGCTGGGATGGCTTGGGACTGAGAGAGTCAGGGTGTGAGGAGGCAGGCGAAGGGGATGATGGGTGGGAGGTGGGGTGCCTGCTTTCTCTCTCCCAACCCACCGCAGCCACTCTAGGTTAGAGTCAGTTTTAAGACCGAAGAACAGAAAAATAAAGTTAAAATCACTTTTGCCCTATACTACTCTAAGGTAAGCTGCAGGATCTGGAGGTAGTTCAGTCAGCGATGGGAGAGGAAGGCAGATAGCATTCAGGCCAGCCCTGAGCAGTTCCCTCCCACCCCACTGCTTTTTCCCATAGGAAGCGCTGAATAGAGAAATGCCCATAATCCCCATGGAGCACTCCAACACGCAGCCCCTCCTGAGCTCCGGACAATGGCCGCGCTCGGAGATAGCTCCCACCCAGCCACAGCTCTTTCCTTCTCTGACCTGCTTTAGCAGCTGAAGGAAGCTGAATGGACGTCAGCATCAAGGGAGCAATTTTCTTAAAGGGAATTTGGGGCCAGTGGAAGATCTCTGTTTATCAGATGTGCGGTGGAGCAGACTTCCCATACCTATCATGTCCCGTCCCTCTTCCTCAGTCCTGCCCTAGTGCAGCCCTCTTATAAGGGGGAGCAGGGACTTTGCTCTCCACTCAGCTCTGAAGCAATTGCTGAAGGATTTGGGATGGGTGCACAGAGGCTGTATTCACAAGGCAGGAATGGTGCCTGAGCAGTCAACATCTACCCGTGAGGTGGACAGACAGACACCCTGTAAAGCAGCTGGAGAGGCGTGATCAATTCTAGGACACCATTCATCTCGCTCTGAGGCAGACACCCAAAATGAGATTTGGTGGATCATGCTCTAGAAGGGCATGTAGGTTTCCGGGGGGCTACAAAGGGTGTCTGGATGACTGGCTTAGATGGTCATGCCTGCTTTGCGGGCAGCTGCAGTTAAGGTCTACAGTAGCATCTAAGGTCAGGAGAGCAGTATCTCAGCTCATCTGTGTCCTGGAGCTGCCTAATCCTGGCTCCCTGTGCAGTCAGTGGAGGGCAGCAGCTGTGACACATACATGGCAGCACAGGGAATAGCCCCAGCTGCTTTGGGATTATTTTGCTAATACACTTATTTGCTAATACACTAATTCCACACAGGGCAAGCAAATGGTGATGCCCCTTGGTCACTACCTGGGAGCAGATGAGAGCCACAGGGTGCAACAAAGAGACAGCTTCACAGCACCATTTTCTGTTTCCCTGACCAGCCTTTCCCATCTGGGACCTGAAGTGAAACCAGTGACCCAAAGCTCTGCAGCCTTCTCCCATACCCCTGGGCTTTTCAAGCCAACAAGAGAAGCCCATTTTATTTCTTGATCGTGAGGGCAGTTAGTAACTGCGATAGAGATGTATCTGTTCCTTAGACACCGGGACATGACAGACTGCACGCATCTTCTCAGCCGCTCCTTCCCCACCCCTCCATCCTGCACCGTCTGGCATTTTATCAAATGAGGGTGGGGGCTGCCTTTTGTGCAGAGGTTGAGTTGATGAGAGAGAGGGGGAAAAAAAATAGCAACAACTGTTGACTTGAAACAAATCTATTGAAAACTGGGTCCCTCCCTCCCCTAGGTTGTCCTACACCCTGGGTCAGCCCTGAAGATGGTTGGGGTGGGGGGACCAGCCTGGGACAATCCAGTACAGCTAATTTTGGAAGTTGCCCCATTGTGTGGCTCGTGGATGAGGAGGAGGGAACTGGTGAGGGCAGGGAGCAGCCGTGGCGGTGGTGGGGAGCCTCGTCGCCTCTTTCTAAGGCAAACAATAGCTGAACGCAGCTGGTGCCCTCCCCCTCGCTTTCCCCCCCCTGCCCCTCCAGGGCCGTTTTGAAAGGCAGCGGGAATGCTTTTGAGACTGCGCCAGTGGTTGGACTGGCATAGGAAACAAAAGCAGGAAATTCTGTTCCCCCGTAGATAGTGTCTCGGCAAGGATTACAAAGCTCCAAACAGACAAAACACGAGAGAGAAGGCGAGCTGGGGGGGCCGGGGGACGACGGGCGGGAGCAGGGTTAGAATAGAAAGGAATTTGCTCAGAAGAGACCGTTTATAAATAAATTCCTGGGCCAGCCCAGCCGCCGTGGCGCGTGCTCCAATTCCCACACGTGCCGACCCCTCCACGCTTCGCCACTCCTGCCGCTCGCTGCACTCAGCCCTGGCCAAGTGACCCTGAGGCACTGCAGCCCCCAGAGCTCTTGTCTACAGGCAGGAGGTGAAGCAATGCTACCCTGACTTAGCCCCTGTCCTGTGTCTCACCCACAGACGTGCTCTGCCACTCTCATCCTAAGAGCCTCTGGGAGCCCGTGGCCTTTTGTGGATGCTAAACCTGAGAACCCACTCAGCCCTTTCCTGCTTTATCACCCTATTTCCACCTCCCATTTCTCCACCTCCTAAACTGATCCTTGGCCAAATCAAGCCCTGCTGCCTGTGCATCCCCCAGGGCGAAAAGTGCTGACCTCAGTTCCTTGCACTCACCTTGCCCATCTCCTATCATTTTTGGAAGCCAGTGTCCCTCGATAGACCAGGCAGTTAGGAGATATAAAAAGGCATCTAGTTGCCTAACTCCCACAGGTTTCAGGGGGGCTAGGTGTGTAAATAGCCAGGTCCTGGCTCCTGAACGGTTCCTATATTTATAGCGAGGTCTGTTGACAGTGTGCCTGCTGGAAAACAGAATATCCCCTCCCTCCCCCACAAAGAGTTAAGAAAAAGTAGAGGAGTGTTTGGTGAAGAGGAGATTTACCTACGGAGTCTATCCGCAGGGCACGCTGGAGGTCGCTGATGGAGCGCACTGAGCTGCCACCCAAAATCTCATAAATGTCTTCGGGTATGGGGTCCCCCTGCCAGATGACAAAAAGAAAAGAAGGGGAGAAACAAGCGTTAGAGAGGTGATCTGCAAATAGACTGCATCACAGAGCAGGAGTGGGGGGAGTCGAAGGAGCACGGAGGAGGCACAACAGAACCAGTGACACGCAAAGACATGATGGCATGAGCTTAAAACCTGAGCAAAAGCGAGAGAGCCCCTCTTGCTGCCTCTCACAAAGCAGTCAGGAGACTGAAAAAGCCAAAAAAATGCCCGGGCTGCGCAGCAGAGCCCCGAACGCTATGCAAGCAGCCAGCAAGCCTTCCTTCTCCGGTGCTGTATGACTTCTCCAGGTGGCCTCTCATTCCTGCCGCCTGCAGTAAAGGCGTTTTAACAGACTTCCCTTACGCTATCAGATAAAACCTTCCCAATATTTCCCTCTGTTATGAAACTCCCTCATGGGCTTTGTCAGATATCGTGTGTATGTGCGTGTGCGTGCGCGTGTGTTTTCAAACCACAGCGGCCCAATAATATACAACATTTGCATACTGTTTAAAAAAAAAAAAAGGTGGGGGTTGGAGAGGAAGATTGACCTTCGCAGCTGAGGCTGCTCCAGCATAAGCCCGTGGTGAAACCACAAACGCTGCAGGGAGGACATGAAAGGCTGTTCGAGGCAGTGGGCTGAGGAGCTGATTTGGATGAAGAAACACATGGGAGTTTGGATGTCATTGCATGCCAGTGCCAAAAAACCTTAAGTAAGCACGTTTATAGACATCAGACGATGGGCCAAATTCAGGGTTTGTGTGGGCAGGTGCAATGCCATCAATCTCTTGGGAATTTTACTCTGGCACCAGGCTTGAATGGGCCTCAGTGACAGCACTTAACAAGACTACAAAGGAGCGGTGTGGGAAAGCAAGCACTGATTAAAACATACTTCCGAAAGACTAGAAAAAGGGACAGAGGAAAGTACTAGCCAAAGTGTTTGCTTAGCTCCTAGCTCTCTTCATTCAGGGCTACTCATGCGGAAAAGCTGCTCTTTCGGCCAGATGCTGGATGCCGTCTGAGCCACAGCCCTACACATGCCCCTGTAACTGAGAGGAGAACTTGGCTCATGTGCTTGTGAAACGCAGGGATTTTCGTGTGGGTTTTTATGGGCAGTTGGTGGCATGTGTGTGGTCCTTCCAGTGTACAGCTATTCCTTCCCTGCCTGCGTTCAGTGCAGAACATTTCCCTTCCACTTGGAGTCGAGGAAAAACGCCATGCGGGTGGTTAAACGTTGGCTTTTAAACCTTGAGGGCTTTAGCCCAAACCTGCAAGCCACTTTTGCATGGCTGCTTGAGCCTGGCACCCTTCCACATGTGCCTGCCCCTTGGCCACCCTCCCTTCGCCTCTGCTAACAGGGCAACAGGAGTGCTCCCTCCTCAGCCCTGCTAGCCCATCCTCTAATACTATAACTTAAATTAGGATGCAGTGGCTTGTAGGCTGCTGCAGCCCAAGTCACGGGGCAGAAACCTCCTGGGATAGCTGCAGAGCAGACAAAACTAGCATCTTAAACCTCCGCAGCCAGATCCACCAGAGAGCTCGAGTCAGATGGAGCCTCTCTGCCCCGCTCCGTCCCTGTCACCGTCACATCTCACCACAGATCTGGCTGTCCGCCTGCAGCGAAAAGCAGATTTTGCATCCCCAGGCATTACTTCCTCAGTCTCTAAGGGAGAGGGAAGCGGCATCAGTGATGAATGCACAGCGAGAGAGAGACTTGTATAATTCAGGGATCACTGAATAGCTGCGAAATGAAGATGCCTTCTGACAACTCCTGCTGTGTGAGGAAGAGTGGGACCAACAGCCCAGTGCTGGAGAGGCTCTGCAGCACTTCCCTGCTTTGCGCCACACACGTTTACTGGAAAAGGGATCATTTGCAATTCCCAGTACTTGCAGCCAGAGCTCAGCACTGGGCAGTGAAATTGCAGGCTTTTTAATGTTTGCACCTGTCAGCCAAATGCATTTGTGTATGAATGCTGCTGTGCACGGATGCCCCTGGTCCTTCCTGACACTTAATATACGTAGGAAATGGAACTTTATTTTAAACTCCGGCACTCGCTGGGGGAGAGTGTGGGCAGGTGTTACGAGACTCGGTGACTTTGGAGGCGAGCTGGGAGGTGTCACCTTTCTAACTGAGCAGGGGGAACAGATATGAATCAGGGATTGCAAATGCAGGCCCTCAGGAGCCAGATTGCTGGGGACTGCCTGTAGGAATAAGCTCCACTCCCTGCTCACAGCAGCAGTTTTAGGTGCCAATTTTTTCTTGTTGCAGATACTATCAGCGTGGCCACGGCGTATCACCAGCCCACATGGCTCATAATCCTGTCCTCCTCCCCGGAGTTTGTGGGGCAGCTCTGCCAGTGACAACCACAAGCCTGTGAAGCTCCTTACTTTCCTCTAGCGCCGCAGAACCGTGTCTGAGGCTCACCGAAGAGCAGCTATGCAGACCTGCACTGCACAGCTTGTCCTTGCTCCCTTTGGGGTCTGTGATTGGGAACAGCCATGCCTCTGGCCCCCCATCCCAGCCCTACGCCTGGGAGGCTCTGAGATTGGGGCACTGCACACACCCAGGCTTGGGGCACTTGGTGGGGATGGGACACAGGGAAACAGAGGTCCATCGGCCACCTCCACCTGATCCCACGGGGTCAGAAGGTGGAGGAGCATTGCAGGAGGTGGGATCCCCAACAGACCAGCCCAAGCAGCTGGTGCTTTTCCTGCTTAGCAGCTCCTCTGGAGTTATTTGTCTAACACAGGTTAACAATCTCCTTTTTTAACTGTGCGGCAGATCAAAAAAGACTTTTGTCTCAATGGACTCCTTGGCTGGCTGTCAAGTGCCCCAAGGCCTGGCTTCGTATTCCTGCGAGGCCCTGAATTCCTAGAAGAAAGTAAGTTTGTTCTTCCCTCCCTCCCTCTGCCCCCAGTGCCTGGCTCTCCCCTGAACCGCAGGGGCACCCCCCACTCTGCCAGTCCCCTGGCAGGGACGTCCCCTCCCCTTCTCCCGGCTGCTGGTGCTGTGGCTCACAGCACACCTGACACAAGGCAGCAGAGCACCTGGGCAGGGGCACTGCCTGCCTCGCAGCCGCTCTGCGCTGCGGCTGTGACGCCGGGGCCTCTCGGCGCGTCAGCTTTGCCTCCCTCCTCCCAGACGTCAGCAGCACTGTTTGGCCACTGCAAACCGATGCACGTGCAGCAATGCCCTGCAAACAGGACATTCTCCCATCCCCGCTCTCCACACACGCGCTCTCCCAAAATCAGCCTCCTCCCTAACCCCACCACCCCCTGCCTCTGGAGCTTTCTGCCAACATATGCTTTTAAGCACAAGGGATGCTGAAAGGTCCCCTTGCGATCAGCTGCTGCCGAGATGGCGCAGGGAATATGCAGGGCTGTGCTCCAGTCCTCCCTCCGGCTATTCACAGGCAAGGGTTTCAGAGTCTTGCCCGAAGGTGTGTCTCTCTTGGTAGCGCAGCAGATACAGAGGAGGAGGGAGCAAAGATTGTGCAACTGGCAGGGAAGGCAGACCCTCAGGGCTCAAACAAACCAGCCAAAGATACTCCCAAGGTGACTACTCCTCCAGTCCTCTTCTTTGAGGTGGTGTGTCTACACACCCACATGTGACTATACATGGACAGAAGGGTAGCAGCAGCACCAGCCCAGGGCAGGGAAGCACCCAGCTATCTGCTCCTCTGCCCAGGAGAGGAGGACTTTCCCGAGAACCTCCACATTGACTGCAGCAGGGCATCTTGGCAGCAGGGTCTCGACTGATCAGCCAGGCAAAAAAACCCAAACAAACAACATTTTTTAATTCCCTCTGAAGCTGACGTGAGGACCCCGAGGGGAGACTCCACCACACTCCCTGGCAGAGAGCAAGACCGGCAGCACCTGCCACCAGCCCGCTGAACCCCAGAGGCTCTTGCTCCCCTGGCACAAGACTTCCACCCTTCCAGCACCACTCCTGGCTACAGGCGGACCCTGACATCCGCCTGCGGGAGGACCACGTTTCCCTCTCCCCACAGCAGGCACAACCTAAAAGAATCAAACTTAACGTTTGATCTAGCCCACGTTCCTAAAATACAGCCAGACCTACCCACCCTTTTCCAATTTCAAGGGGGACTCCACTGCTCCACCCTGCTCCTCCACGCTCCCCCCACACCTCCCCTGCGAGGGCTGGAGGCATTTCCACCCCCGGGGCCGGTTGTGTACCGGCAGCACTGGAAACAGCGCAGGAACCACTGTCATTCTCTCCTGCTGCTGCGCATCAGCTGATGGTGAGAGGGAGGCAGGGACGACTCGCCTGGCTTCTTCCACAAGCTCACCCCAGACATGTCATCCACCTCGGCTTCCACTGCTTTGTCCTTGTCACAGCCTCATGCTAGGAAGACTCGGGAAGAGCCCCAGAGCCTTGCACCAGGAAGATGCAATGGGGACCTGGGCCGAGGTTATAAGCAAGCGCCCAGCCGCACCCCATTCCTCAGGAATTCCAGAAAGCCCTGCCAGTGGGGCTTCACCCCAGCACAACCACGCCAGGCTCAGCCCATCTCTGTAAATGTTGCAAGGCAACTATTACAGCCCGCGGGGCAAATGCAAATCGGTTTAGCATCCTCGCTTCCCAACTGGCAAATACCTTCCCGCTGAGGCTCGTACTCCCTCCTGGAAGAGCTCCAGGGCCCCTCCAGCTCCAGATGGGTGTGACAGAAGAGGGAGAGGGACTTAGGAGGCTCCATGTCCCGGCTCAGGCCTCTGTTGATCAGAGGGAGCTACTGTTCCCCGTGCACTTTCTCCAGCAGGGCTGGGGAGGAGGTGCAAGCCCCATTCAGAGAATGACTATGGTTCAGCAGCCTGGTAGGAGTCATGTTGTATGCGCCTGGTGCAGAGGTGCAACACCTGCCCTCAAAGTAGATGTGGGGACTGGCTGCAGGCAGAAGCATCTACCCAAGCAGAAACCTTCTTGGTTTCTCATATTCTCATAAAATGATGAATGTCATGATTCCTCCCAAGAAACCTAGACCCAGAATTCCCAAGATCTAACCCTACTAGGGTGTCATAGAGCTGTGCAGTCTTTTAATGTGATTACAGCACAGAATAACACCCCCCTGCGATCAGACACTTCCATCTTCATCCTTCCCCAGCACCAACCATAGCTGATGTTTCACGTTGCATGGGAGAAAGAGATCTGAGCCACCCACAGAGGAAATACCATCCTCTGCCCAAAACAACCATAACCACTGGGCAGCCCACAGCTCTAACTGCTTCCCTTTGTGGCTCGGGCAAGGGCAAAATGGGCCCATAAGAAGGTGATGCGATGCTTTGCACGCAACCCCTTCCCTGCCACCCACAAGAGGAGCTGCCTAAAAAGGAGGAAGGAAGAGAAAGAAATGATGCAAAGGGAGGAAAGTTTTGGTGGAAGGATATTTCCTGCCCCTGACAACCCCCAAGCTGCAGACACAACTCATGGGTAGAGTCATTTTGGATAGAGCTGAACTGGAAACCGAGCGCTGTGGGTAAATGTTAGGGGCTTTCTGACCCCCTCAATCTGCACGTGATCAGATGATGAAACATGGCCGCAGAGGTCAAAGGATTTGGGGGCCAGGGGCTCCTCTTCCTCAATCATGGCTCAGCGGTAAAAGAGGCTTTGATTTCCGTGTGGGGATACCAGAGGGCTGGTGTATGTTCTATGTTCAAATCTACCACCTGGCCCCCACCCTGGCTTGCTCCTGAGCAGAGCGTGCAGGAAGGCTGCAGGAGAAGATGCTTGTGTGACCATGCAAGCACAGCAGAGACATTCATCTCCTGCCTCTTCCCACGGCCCCAGCTAGACACACACCTTACTGAATAACCGTGCCACCTCCGTGTCAGTGTCTCTAGCCACGCTGTCCCCTTCCTTGCCCCTTTCAAAGCCCCCCCCCCCCCCCCCTTTCTCCATCGGCCCCTTGGCGATGCCAGGTTGGGTTTCATGCTGTGCATTATTCTGGAGGTGGCAACCAGGCCTCGGTCCCTGCCTCACACACGCCTCCACAATGCCAAAATAACCCGAGGGGGTGAGAGGCTTGGCGGAACCACCGGCTGGCACCGCGCCCCGGGGTGACAGCCGCTGGGCCAGGGCAGGAGGCTGTGGGCTCCCTGGGGCTCCCCAGCAGCACCCCTGCTCCTGCATCAACCAGGGACCGCTTCAGCCTGGTCTCCCCTTCCCCTCCAGCCTGGCACTGACTCCAGCCTGGGACATAAACGGGGGGGGGGGGTGGTTTATTTCCACGCGAAGCCTCCCCGGCGGGGCCCGTCCTGAGGGGAGGCGACCCCTCCTGAGGGGGGGCAGCCCCCGCCGCGAGGCGGGAAACCGGCCGCAACGGTCGCTCCCCCTCAGGGCCGGGGGCGGCTGGCTCTGCCCGCCATTAGCGCGCCCGCGCCCCTGCGGAGCCCTTCCCTCAGAAAGGGGCAGGAAAGCCGCCGCCCGCCCCGTGCTCCTCGCTCCCGCCGTGCAGCTCCACTCCCCCCCCAGCCACCCCCGGGCTTCACCCCGCCGCACCTGCGGGGCGGGAGGCGCCGCCGCCGCCGGCGGTCTCCCCCCGCCTCCGGGGCTCGCAGCTCGGCAGCACCGCCCGCTGCCGGCGACGGAAACTCACCTCCAGGCGGGCCAGGGGCAGGGAGAGGATGAACGCGAAGACCACGCCGAAATTCATCCCGACTTCAGGCCCCGCCGGCTGCGGGCACATGGACGGCGAGCCCCGGGAGGGAAGCGCTTCCCGCAGAGAGCCCCGCGGCCGCCCGGCCTCAGGCATCGAGGGCGCCGCGCGTTCCCATTTCCCCTCCGAGCCGGGCTACTGGTGAGAGAGTTGCAGGAGCCCTTGGAAGAGGAGGTGGTGGTGATGGTGGTGGTGGTGAGGGGAGGCAAAAGTAATTCTCGGTGACTCGCCTGCCTCTGTGCTATCTCATAAGCCCAGTGGAAAAAAAATGCAGTCCCTCGAAATTATACGCATCCAGGGTCTGCGTCCCCCTCGCCACAAGGGATGTTTCAGTATTGCCTTCTGCTAGGTGGTCCACATGCTATTTTCCTCTTGATTTTCTTCCTTTTTAAAATATATATATGTAAAAGATTTTACGTACAGATAACAACGACTCAATGTTCTTAGAAAAAGATGCACAAAATAATAATTAAAAAAAAAACTTTTCCAAAGTTTGGTATGAAATCCAAAAACACAGTCTTCTTCCTTAAGGTGTCATTTTCTTAAAATACTCCTTTTCTTCTTTACGCCTGCTTGCTTTTTAGCAAAAAGTTGCTACTGCACATTGAATTTCTTCCCCTTACATTAGATTCTGGCTTGGGCGCCTTCTCGTTCAAAGTGTTGGCGGTTTGCTTGGAGGTGAGGTTTGCTTTGGGTTTGGAGACAGGTGAGAGCAAATGTTTTCGCTCTGGGTTGCGTGTGTGTGCGTGCGTGCGTGCGCTGAGCCTTGACAAGCCTCAGAGCAGAGCCACTACTGCCTCCCGCTCTCTGTTGCAACAAGAAAGAAAAAAGAAAAAAAAACACAGAAAAGGTAAAATTGAAGGGGAGGCGAGCAAGACGATGGGTCTTTATTTCAGTCTGCGAGCTGCAAGAGAGACTAAACTGGCACTCGGGGCTGCTCCTTTTATAAAGGAGAGGAGATGGGTGGAGCATAACTTGCCATCCTCCTCTTGGCTGGGTATCAAGGCGAAAAATCTAGTGAGGGAGTAGCAGTCCATTGCTGACAAAATAAAAAGTGTGTTAATTTAAATGATAAATTAATTAAAAATGACTAATGCTGTAATAACCCGTATAATGTGGCTTTAATATCATGTGTGGAATGGGGACAGAAATTCCTTCCTCCTCAGCAAGAGATAAGAGAAGGAGCTCCCGGCACGGTAGTTTGTTATTATTTTGGCCCCGGGTTCTCGCTGTTGCAGTCTGGAGCTCATTTCTCCAAGCTCCACTCGCCTTCTTCCCTGCCCTGCTACACCACTAGGTCCAGGGAGAGAGGCAGCTTTAATATCTTACATCTCTTTGTGTGCAGGAAAAAAAAAAAGCCAGAGAAATTTAAACATTGCTACAAGACAATCTGGTGTTGCTCGTGGCATCGGGAGGTATTTTGCTGCATGATTATCTCCACGATGTAATAAACATCTGAAGGGAAATTAAGCAAGCAGATATTTGCGGGGGGGGAGGCAGGGGGAGGGGAAGGCTGCTAACAGGTGACTTCAAGAAAGAGTCATATCCTATTGAAAAAACACCCGTACGCACGCCCTCTCATGTACGTACGAGCGATCTCCCAGTGCAGAGTTGCACACTCGCGAAGCACACTCCAGGCACGACCAGGAGGGGTTTCTGCACCATCTTTGTGCAGGCTCGTATCCACCGATACATTCCTGCACCGTCATGCACCGCAGGCACTCGGCAGGCGTTCGCTCTGAATCCCAAGCATCTTCCCTGCTTTTTCTATGCTACGCACACACTTCTATTTGAGCTGCTCACATGCACAGCTACGTGCAAATTTTGTCTCATTCACACGTCCCTGGGCATCCATGTGTTCTCCTTCACTCTCCCCCTCTCTCTTCCTTTCTCACATACATACACCCACAGGCATACCAGTGGCCTCATCTCACAGCATCACACATGCTCCCTTAGACTATCTAGGTGCCTGCGAGTCTTATGCAGCCAACCCTCTCTAAAACACACGGTCTCGCACCAGCACTCACGTATGCACCATCCAAAGCATCCGGGTACGAGGTGCAGCTACCAGAAGTGAGCAGCAGGCAGCCCACCAAATGCTCCTCTGTAGTAGGCATCTGACAACACCTCCCAGCTTGGCTAACTACACCCCCGACCCTGACCTTGGTCTCACGGATGTGGATGTTAGTCAGGAAGCACAGGGACACAGGGAGGACTGGGGGTCCTCCATAGCTTTCTTAAAATAGCATAGCTCCTCTGCTCCTCCCATCACAGAGACAGGTAGCTCAAACACAAAATGAAAGGTCCTATGGTAGGGCAGTGTGTCAAATGCTCTTGGGTCGCAAGGGATCACTGCGCTTCACCCCGACCCAAAAGAAGAGGGGGCAGATTTCCCCACAGGTGGAGAGTTCGTCAGAACCATGCCAGCTCCAAAGCCTGGGCCACCTGAGGTGCATGAGTGCAGAGATAAGGAGTGTCCTGGGAGTCCCTCAAACCAAGTCTGAAGTGGCTTGGTCCCAGTTTTGGAGCTCAAGTGGGAGGAAGTGGAAATGCAATACATACCTTCGCCTGCTTCCACTGCCAGAGACCTTAACAGGACTTTTTACCTTAGATGCTCCAGCCATGCTAGCCCTGTCCCACCCCAAATTCCTCAGGACGCTCTTAGAATTCCCCTCATTCTCCATCCTGGCCCGCCAGCAGCGTACCAGTCATTTCACATGATGACAATTTGGCTGCAACCCCCTGGCAGGGTGGAGCTACTACCCTAATGTCTACCTGGGCACTGAAACTCATTCTGAAATCTGTAGGAGGCTCCAAAAAAAGGTTTTAAAAGGGCCTGGGTCCATCTCACCTCACTCCAGATGGCACCGGCCAAAGGAATGCCATAGCCCTGGGCTCCTTGGCGGTCAGTGGGGGGAAAGCCGAGGATTTAGGATGGCTAAACCAGCTTCTGGAAGTCCTTCTATCTGTGTAGAGGGAGCTGAGGGCAGCTAGGTCCCGAATGTCCATGACCCCATTATGTGTTTAAAGTTCATAAGGGGTAAATGGAGGCTCAGGTGCCCTTTGAGGATCTCTGCCCTCGAATAACCTGTCATGGCTTCACCACCTTCACGCCACCTTGTTCAAGCTATGTAGGGGGTCCCCCACGCCGTAGTGGCTGCCTGGCCGGGACAGAACAGCCTGTGTGTGGGAGGGTTGATTAAACTCCTCAGCAGGGAGAGATATCACCGCCGGAGCGGAGAAGGACTCAGCAGTAAGCTAGCAGGTACTGCTGCAAATTTCTTGCTCAGTAGCAACAAGAGCTGCTGCAGGGCCTGGTTTTGGGGGGGCTATGTGTGGGGTGGTTTTTTTTTTTTTAATATCCGGCTACATTACATGCGAGCTGGGATAGAAATAGAGTTATTTATTTTCATGTGGTTGATGCTGGGTAGTTTTTAGAAGCTCGACATCAGAAACAAAAAGCTAATCCCTGTTGAACCTCCAGACGGCAAGGAAGAGGATGTTTGGAATTTGACTAATCATCTACCTATGACCCTGCCTGGAAATAGAGCAAAATGATATTCAAGCTGCTCAGCCTTCAGTTGCTTTTCCTTACTCTTTCTGCTTTTAAGACAGGGACAGATTTTTCTTTAGTGACGTCTTTAGACTCCCTAAAGGCTGGGCCAGTCTCATTGGTGTTGAGTTCAACAGGGGCGCGTGCACTTAAAACTGCTGTGCCTTGAGCCAGGCGGGTGCTCCTTTGATTCTCTTGCTTTTGTGAAATTAGCTTGTCATTTATCCCATGAACCCCTAAATCTAATGGGGACGACTCTATCTTCCCCTCACCTGGCCTGTGGGGTGGGTGTGGAGGCCTGCGGGGTTATCGGTGTCCAGATGTCACAGGACAAGAGTTTGAAACCACCATTGTATATGGTGGGAAGATATTTTGAGGCTACATGAAGCGGCTGGACCGTAAAAATGTCCTGTTAGAGCATCACGACTTGACAAGGTCCGGTTGCAACTGTGTTAGCTGGCAATGGCCCCGCAGACAAACCACAACAAAAACAGAGATTTCATAAGAGCCTGTAGCAGGGCTTCTTATTAAAACACTTTCACCACCACTACAGCTTTCTAACCTGCGAACAGCTGAACTCATCTCCTCGGTTATTTTCTTACCACTAGCGAGGAGGGCAACACGTGTCCGAGGACAATAGGCAGTTCCTTGCTGCAGGGCTGCTCTCCCCTCATCTCATGTCAGTGGAAAAAATTATCTACTAGCCACCATCCACAGAGGCACGATGTGAGGGGTGATATCTTCTTTTTTTTGTTTGTTTTTACTTTTTTTTAGAGGGGGGACAGAATTGTGAAACAGCAGGAAGAAAAACAGGGCTTACAATGGAAAGCAAGACTCAGTCTGAACAGCTGAGATGTCTCAGCCTCTCCATGATGAGTCCTATTTTGAAAAACAATCAATGGAAAGAAATTAGGAGGTGTTGACAGCCAACGTGTAGTCAGCCCGCCCACTCAAGGTATCTAACCTAGGTGTTGCTCCCACTCTGGTCTCTAAGTTCAGGAGAATGATGAGCAATCCTTACGCCTACTCCGCGGGGCTGTCGCAGCCGTCAATGGAGGGGAGCAGCCGTGACACTAAAATGAAGCACCTAGAGTAAGTTTTATGCCTAGTTTACACCAGAAGGCCTGGTCGGTGGGTGCATCGGTTTTACGCCAGATCGCCCGGTTGTATGAGGTTTAGCCCAACCCAAGCGATCAGAACAGAGTCGTCGTACGTAGCTTACGCTGCTGTTTACACCATTTGCCCCAGAGGCTGCCGCCGTGGGAGCTGCTCCGACTGCCTAACAACTGAGTTCGGTCTATCAGAGGAAGAAAGGAGGAAAGGAGAAGAGAGACCAAAGGAAGGAGACAGAGACAGGCAGGGAGCCTGGTGTTTATATTCGCTGCTGGAGAAAGGCAGAGCCTCGGGGTGCCCAGGGCTTGCATAATTCACCTTCTTGCCCCTGGCACTGGCAGGGAAAATGCTTTCCAAGGATGCGTAAAGCCCTCACAGAGCAACTGGCTCCAGGGGAAAGGGAAGATGTCACCCGGCGAGCAGACATTCGATAGGACCTGCCAGGCTTCCTCCGGGAAACCCCCTCTGCCTGTCTCTCCCTGGCGGAGGGATTCCTCTAGCCCCTCACCACCTCCTTCATCTCACCCATTCCTGGCAGAAACCTGGCAGAGAAGAGAGGATGAGGAAGGAGGACGAGCGCACAGAAGTGCACAGGGCAGAGCATAGCCCCTGACAACGGCAGAGAGGGAGAGGGCTCATGCTGGCCGCAGCTTGCTGCCCCGTGCTTTGGGGTGAAGGAGAAGGCAAAGGAATTTCACATCTCTGCGGATGTGCAGCTCGAGCAGGATTCAGAGAGAGAAGGCAAAGCTGGGGGGACTGATTTCCCAGCGCTTTCCCGTGTGCATACACGTTCCTACGCCAGGTGGAGAGGAGGGGATGCAGCCTTCCCTACTCACGCTACCATATATTTCTTCCCCCTCCCCAACCCCCAAGTTTAGGGTAGAAGGGAACAATTTCCTTACTCTGGCAACCATCCATTATGTCTATGGATCTGCTCCCCACCCCATTCCCCCTCTCTTTCCTGTTTTGATGAAAGGAAAAAATGTTCTGCTTTCCTTCTTTATTTTTCCAGACTGGTGAATAGCACTCGAAAGGAATTTCTCTCCCTCCCCCCTTCCCCTCTCCCAGTATAATAAATATATACGTATGTGTGCGTGTGAATACACCACACATCGCAGGTCATCTGTTGTTTTTCAAGAGGCATATACTATTTTTGTTTCCAAATTGATTAGGTGGGCAGCGGTCCCCCTTTCCACTGACACCACCCCAAACACCGCTTCCCCTGCCCTCGGCCTCTGCCACTCACCGTCTCCCCATCCTTTGCCCCTGGGTCTGCAGCGAGTGGCGGTGGTGGTGGCAGCAGCGAGAAGGAAGCTTGCTGAGCTGGAGTAAAAATAGCCCAGCAGTTACTCAGCTCAGAACGTAACATGACTCATGATGTGAAATGAAGATGAGGGTCGAAAACCAAAAGCAAGCAGCTCTCCCTCCCCCCCACCTGCTATCGCTGCTCACATCGCAGAGCAAAACCCACTCTAAATACTGCTTGCCGGGGGTCAGGGCATCGGCCAAGGCGGAAAGCCCCGTGTGCACTACCCGTGAGAGCTAGTCCTCCCGCCCGCGCCGATTCGGTTGCGCTGACACCAGCGGCGGGCGGATTTGGTGACGCTGCGCCCAACCCTCAGCTCATTTACCTCCTGTAAGCTGCGGGCCCCGAGCAAAACTGGCATCCCATTGATACAACTGGATGAAACACCCTGCAGCACCCTTGTGCTGGCGTAGCCAGCAGCTGGTTTGCAACAGCACAAATGCAGCCGGGCATCCCGGTTTGCCTGCACCCGCCATGGCCTGAGCCTGTGATGGGGCAGACAAGCGGATTTGTGCCCATAGCCCACCCTGCGCTCCATCCCTGGGCAGGGTGCCCCCCACGCAGTGTGGAGGACACCCTGCTCCCCGGGCCGCGCAGGTAAGCAGCACCCCTGGCATGGTGGGAGGCAGGCTGTCACTATCTGCTGGTCTGTGTAATAAAGGAGGGAGTTTAAAAATAGACTTTGAGCTGCGATGCCGGAAAGGCAGCAAGATGTATAGAGCGGGTGTGTATTTATCCTACACGCCCTGTGTCTGACGTCCCGCTGGCATGGGGACCTGCCCCAAAGCAAAGGCGCCGCTCGCCAGTCACGGGTGCTCACCGAGGGGCCCTCGTGCCAGTCCTCACCGCCACCTTGACCACGGATGGCAGTGGGTGTGCGGGGTTGAGGGGAGCCCCGACGCCTGCCTTGCAGGTACCAGGGCTGCTCAGAGACGCTCATGCACCACCCCATGCCAAGGCCATTTGGAGCAGTGGGACACGCACCTCTCGCCCACGCCGGACCGACCCGATCTGTGACTCCTCCACCCCCGTATACCCAGACAAAGTGGCATCTCTCAGGACAAAGCCTTTCAATAGATCCCCTGCCCTCTGCCCTCTCCCGAACAATGAGAAATCAAGGAATATTGTCCGAGCTGAATAAAAAGATCTAAATTTAGAGTGTCTGATGTGTTCTTGGTTTCCTGCCATGACTCCCCTCCTCCTCCCCGGCCTCCCTCTTCATTGCTCGCTAGCCTTGTGCACAGAAAGGTTTCTGATGGGGTGAGATCACCACCAAGACCCTGTCTCCCCAGTGATGAGACAGAGGGGAATTCCAAGTTTGACTCTAGTCTCTATTTTTGTAGGGCAGGGAGGAGGAGAGCACACCGTTTTTTTGCCTCACCGGCTTAGATGTGCAGAGAGGAGAGGGAAACCGAAGGTCAAGAGAGAGGGAACTTTCTCTCCCACTTCAGTCTCCTCATGTCCTGGCCCTGACATGCCCCAAACACTCTGTCCGTATGTTTCCATCTGCTCGAGGCATCCTCACCTCCAGCTCTGCCACGGCAAGTCCTTGGAGCAGTGCTGCCCCTGTGCTGTTCCAGCCCAGAAGCCCTGGCTTGTAGGACCCTCACTATCCTCCCACTTTCCCCGAGCAGGTCTGGCAAGAAGCAAGCAGCTCAGAAAGAGCAAATAGAGGCAGAAAAAAGCCCTACCCAACCAAAAAAAAGCCAAGAGGGGAGGGAGAGGAGGGGTGTTATCCAGCAATGTACTCCTAATGTTTAAACAAGGGACTCCCTTGGGTTCGTGTCTGATAAGGCTGGGTGTCAGGGGAATCTATTCATTTGTTTTCCTCTTTAAACAAAAAGGCCTTCCCATAACTACAGTGAGGAGGGAGCCAACACCTCTTGACGAACAGACTTGTCTTAAGTGCACATGCAGGAAGCCTTTCTGTCTTGCTACCGGAGAGGAAAAAAAGCCTAGACTGTGAGTATTGACCACACCGCTCAGTGTCAGTGGAAAGGAGAGTGTGGGCCAGCAATATTTTCTGCACGAGGATGGACACCAGGAGCTAACTCAAGCTTGCCAGCATGTCTGTGGGGTGTCTGGAAGTGCAGAGGTCCTTTCCGATAGCGGGATCCAGGTAGATGGGGTGGGGGACTGCCTCAAAAGCAAGGAAAACTCCTCCCACCCTCCTTTGGCTTTGAACAGTGTCTCCCAAGAGCCTCCTCCCCACTTGGTGGCTGAGTCGGCGAGCAGGTGGAGCAGGGTTTTTGACACCAGCCAGGCTCTCCCATGCTTCGCTCTCTTTCCCTGGCTGCATAATCTGGCGAGGGGGGGTGGGATTATGATTCCTTTTTAAATTTTTTATTATTATTAATTTCCCTTTTGCCAAGAGTTTGAGGGCAGGCTCTTTGGAATGACACTCGCGTGTGCCAAGGACAGCACGCCAAGTGCGCCAGAGCTGTCAGTGGGACAGGAGGGGGGAAGGAGCAGCACTAGGTGCTCACAGGGAGGGGGAGAGCCACCACAGCCCCAGCTGACATGGTGTGAGCAGGCAGAGAAACCGAGCAGGACTGGACCCGCTGGGGCAGAGGGGAATGCCCCCCTTCCCTCTCAGTCAAGGTGAACGGCATGTGGGGCTCAAGAAGTGAAAGGGAGAGCCAGGAGCCACTTGTTGGTGGAGAGCAAGTTTAATGCCCATTCCCAGCTCAGAGGGATTGGCAGCGCTGGAGGCTGGGGAATGGAAAAGTTCAGGTCTCCCGTTCCATGTGCAGCTGCTGCCAGAAAGCATCAGGCTAATGGATGCAGCAGGGTGGGAAGGGAAAAACCAGCATCAAGGCCACTGGAGATGAGGCCTCCTACCATGGTCTGGCTTGTCACCAGTGTGAGGGAGCAGCAAGAACAGAGCTGCTCCACAGGAGAGGACAAGCTAGGAGCCAGGAGTGACCCTAGCCCAGGTGGTGACCCCACTGATCCGGGTACAGTCCCTCAGTACCTGAGCAGAGACAGAGATGGGACTGGAGATGAAGCAACCTACCAAGTGGGTCTAGAGTCCATCTAGGAAAACCAGTTGGTAAGCCAGGACAGCAGGAGACGGAACTGGGCATGGGTACACCTACAGCATAGCTGGGGTTAAATGGAGCTCCTGGGCCATGAGGATGTCTGGGTGCAAGTCCCAGGTGAAGCTGGCCAGGACAGATAAGGCCCAGTAATGCATTCAGGGTCCTGGCAACCATCAAGGTATGTTCTCACACCTTGTGGAGGTCTGGGCTCAATGGACGGCTCCTTGTGAAATGCCCTGGCTGCTGTTGGTTGGATGACACACAGACAGGGGAGGGACATGGAGCTGGGTCAGGATGGTGGCACAGAACAAGGACAGGGTCACAGTGTGGGGACAGGGGACTTGAAGCCACGTTGGGATCATAACTTGGAAGCAGGGCAGGGACATGAATCTGCTTCAGAGACACAGAGATGAAAAAGGGATTCCAGAGGCAGGCAGACATGGGGAGGGATGCCAAGCCCCCGCTGCGGAGAGGCCAGGTAGTGGTAGGTGGCATGGGAGAACCAGTGCTGAGGAGCTGCAGGGACAGAAAAAGGGATGCAGTAGTGCCCTAGGGTCGCTGAGGGAGCAGTGTAGTGCAAGATCCATGGCCTTTGCCCGAGGAGGAGGTGTGGGGCCAGGTCCCGCAGAGCCCAAGGACCAGGCTCCATTGTGTGCAGCTCAGGACTGGAGAGACCTTAGCTCACAGCCAGCAAGCAGCAGGAGCGGGGCTGCCCCACACAGGGGACCAGCCCACGGCCAAGCACAACCCCAATGTGGTCCCACAGGCGATCAGCACCACCAAGGTGACGACAGGGACAGATCCCAATCACAGCCCTAGACAAGGCAAGGTCCGGTCAGGAGCAGCAGGAGACAGGGCAGGAGACAGGGCTGCAGCGTAGGTCCAAGGTGCATCCTGGAGACAAAGCTACCACCAGCTAAGGTCTGGAGTCCATCTGGGACAACCAATCAGGAAACCAGGACAGCCGGGGACAAGGCCAGGCACAGATACACCTACAGCGTAGCTCAGGCCAGAAGCAGGTACCTGGACCTGAGCTTAAATTGAGCCCCTGAGCAGAGGGGTGGTGGTCCCAGGTGAGCCTGGCTGGGGCCATTAAGCTCCACCGATGCGCTCAGGGCACTGCCAAGCATTAGCCATCTCCATGGCAGGGCATTGCCAGCTCTTCAGGGCGTGGGGCCCGTAAATCTGTCCCTGGTGAGGCTCACCATCTGGGCAGGATGTTGATTACCTAAACCAGCCAGAGGGAAAAGAGGCTCGAAAGCCAAGACACACCTGAGCAACACGTAGTCAGGCTGAACTATCTGCCTGGCCTCATCCTTCTTTCGCTCGCTCTCCCTTTCCCTCTGGAATGACAATGCAAGATACTGCCTCCATCTCTGAAATCTATGCCAAGAAACTTTTATTTTTAAATTCGCAAACAATGACCTAGCAGCTGCTCCAAGGCTTTTTTTTTTTCCTTGCTAACAGAGTGGAAATTATATATATATTTAATTAGCTCATCGGAGCTAAATTTCCCTTCCCACCATTCTTCATTAAAGGCAGATGTAAAATGACCCCCGACTCCAATCTCTATTGAAGGGGGTGTGACCCCTCTCCATCTAACAGAAGTTTCCAGAAAGCCAGTTTCTCCCATCCTGCCTCTTTGCTTTGTCCAATTGTTGGTAGAGGGAGCCAAGATTTTAAAATGCCATTTTGGCTGCCTCTCCATTATCTTGGGCAGAGGGAGGGTTGAGATACCTCAGAGAATGGAAAAATCCCGATAAAGGACGGGAGTGTGGTACAGATATATCATCACGTCTTGCAGGCCCTTGGACCCATCTGGGATCCAGGGATGCTTTCTTGTTGTTAAAAAACACCCTTTTTTTTTTTTTAAATATCAGCCATCTAAAGTTCTTGCTGGACTTGAAGTCAAGCCCAGCCTGCAGGTCTTTACCTTCTGCACCCAAAGACTAGCCCTTCCCCATGCATTGGCCATGTGCCACTCCAGGGCAACTCTCCTGACCTCACGCAGAGTGAATGGGGCCCGGCAGCTCCCCGCAGCCTTGCACTGCCCGGACAGGGCTACCTGCACCACTCACCCACACCACGCTGCGGGCAGTGCTGCCAACGCCGGCAGAGGACCGTCATCACTGCATTAGGATTGTCTAACACAGTGTGTGCGTTCACCAGCCTGAGGCACAGCAAGGGGATACAGTCTCCTGTTCACACCTCTGATGAAAATTTGATTAAAACATGCAAAACATTTTGTTTTCTTTGTGTCCCCCCGAAGGGATTCCCTGAAGGCATTACTTTTCTTCTCCTGTCCCCTTTTTTGAGGAAAGGTGCTGGGCTGACTGCCCTGGTCCCTAAGGTCCAGAAGTGATGCAGGAGCACACATCCCCTTCCCCCCCCCCCCCGCCAACCTGCCAAGATATTTGTGTGGACAGTGGGAGACAGAGTTCATCGCACGCACGTCCTGTACAACCACCACTCCCCGGTTTGAGAAGGGGCATGTGCTCTAAGGTGTGACACAACCTCGTCCTTTCCACTGAAGCAGCCAACCAGGGATACTTGAAACATGGATTTTGGTACATTTGCCATATCTCAATCTTTCTGCCATCCTTCTTCTCATTCTTCTCCCCCCCCCCCCGCCAATTATTTATGGCCTGGATCTGGAGTTGTCTTAACTAAGCAGAAAATAATAGCATGCTGGATGCTTCTGGCATGTTTGTCTGCCACAGTGACTTGGACTTGACTCCAAGCCATCAATCTAGGTGGTTGGTTCTTGCTTTGAGAGGTGTCCTACAGGATTTTGGGATCAATGGTCACTGGATGCATATGCTGTGAGTTAGACCCCTCTGGATACCCCAGCCTCCCAAGTCAATCTGCTTGGCATAGGTCCAAGACAAGGCAAGCCAGACTGGCAGTTTTGGACCTGGCAGTTGTTGGCAAGTCTGCGCTTCTCTGCATCACCCCATGCTGGGTATGCCTCAAAGTTCGGGAGTTGTTTGATTACTGCCTTAATCTCCTCCAGTGTCTGAGCCACAATAGAAGGTCAAGTCAGACGTAAAGGCCGGCTCCTGCCGCTGCTCCGGAGTGACTGCAAATAGGTCAGACTTATCTTGAGAAAACACAGCTCCAGGAATGGCGCAGCCCCTCTTGTCAACCTGTCTGGCCTTTCTCTCTCCTTCCCCCCTGCTTGCTCCCAGCTGGAGCCTCTGCAGGGCTGCTGGGGCTGCGGGAATCTCAGCAATGTCAGTCGCACAAAGACCTCTCCGGTGACAATAGCTCCTTTCTTCCTTCCCCCGTTCCTCCTTCCACCTCTGCAGCTCTCACATGTTCCCAGAGCTGCTCCCAGGGCCTTCCAGAAGGTCCTGAGCAAAACCCCCCTCCCGCCCTCCTCCCCCAGCCTGGCTGGCCCCCGCTGTGCAGGGCAGCCAAGCGGGTGCTTCTGGGGAGGAGGGGTGTCCCCGCGATGCGGCTCTGCTTGGGAACAGACATATTTACATCTCTGTCTGTGACTGAGGGTGTGGTTTCAAAATTGGCGCGAGTTGCTTGGAAAAAAGCTTCTGGAGAAAGCGGCTCTCCTGCCTTCTCCCCTCTCCCTCCAGCTGTGCATTCCCTCATTTTTTTTCCCAGTTTGTTCATTTTGCTGGGATCGTTTTCAGCCGGATCAGCTCCAACTTGCCACCCTGCCACCTGCTTGCTCATGCTGACATAGGAGGCTGGAGAAGGCATGGCCAGGATGGAGGCACCAGCCCTCTTGCTGGCAGCAGAAGCTTAGACCAGCGGAAACCAATCCTGAAACCACCTGCTCCCAATCCCTCTCTCTTCATGCTGGGGAGTATCCCTACAGCTATGTGGGATGTATCTATGGCTCTGCCTCCACGCAAGGGATGCTCCACACATCTCCATAAGGCCACATAAGTGTGTGCAGGGAGATTTTTGTCATATAATTTCTTGCATGGGAATGGATGCCGTGCAAATGGCCCAAAGGTTCTCTATGGACTTGTGCGTGTCCCCATATCCGTGCCTGTGGGATCATCTGTGTTTCTTATGTGAGGCAGCTGTGCGCCATGGCACAGCTTTGCCTTTTCCTTGCCCACATGGAATTTGACGATCCTGGAGCTGGGGGCCAAACCCACATGAGCTGCTCTGTTCTTCTGGGCCTTGGCTGAGGGAAGCAAGGCTGGAAGAAGCAGCAGGGTTGCTGTAACCCACTGTCTTCTCCCCCTCCTCCTCAGCCTATTTCCTGACACAATTCCTATATAGGACAAGTTTCTGTTGCAATCAACTGTTAGGTTAATGAAACCCTGAATTAACCCCCCTTTTCTCCCCCCCTTTGCAGGGAAACTGTCCCAGCGGACAAAGAAAATCCCGGGTATCTGTTATCTGCTCCGAGGGAGGCACATTCCCAAGGACACGTGTGGGAACTCGGGCTGGAGTGGCCTGCGGGGAGAGGGCTGGTTGATACAGACCTTTAAACCCCCCTGCACATGTGTGCGCAGGGACACTCACCACTCTCGCAGAGGACAGTAGGAAGAGGGGGAGGGAGAGGTGGGATTGTGTAATTGGGATTTCTCTTACCCAACAGACAGCAACCCCCCAGGGCACCAGCAGATAACGGGCAGTGGCTGGTAAAGGCGTGAGAGCTTTCAGGCATTGCCTGGCAAGGTGTTTGCTGGCCCCAGACAGGCTGGCTCACCGGTGGTCTGGAGGGTGACCTGGCTGTGTGACTCGGAAGAAATCATTGGATTTGGAGAGAGGCTGCTCCCTTCCTTTGGGAGCTTTTCTACCCAGGAACAGAGCTAGTGCAGGGCCACGACGACTGCCAGCTTACCCAGAGGTGGTGAGCACCTTTTAAAACCTGCTGATGCTGGACTCATCAGTGTATTTTTCTAATGTGGTGCCTTTCCTCATTCGAGGTTTGTCCCGAGGTTCCTTCCTGACTCTACATGTTTCCAGAGACATTTTTTGCCTGTAGTACTGGTGGAAATTACCAATCTAAAGACTTCAGTATATTAATACAGTGTATTTGTTTTCCTGCCTCTTCTTCTGGATTGAGGGATTGCAGCTTAGCTCATGGTGGGGCTAGAAGAGTGTTTCCCTTCGCCTTTTATGTTCAAGCTGGCACGCTAAAGGAGTAGGCTTCCCCCTCATTTGCACCTTTACTGCATCCCAGATGTGGAGTGATGCTGGCCTCTTCCTGCTGAGGGACTGGGCTCATCAGGAGCTGGCAGCAGTGGGGTGTTCTCTGGTCCTGCTCTAGCTCTGGGCAGGGATGCAGCAGCAGGCTCTGAATCATAAAGACCTGTGATTTTTGCTGAGAGGTGGTGCTGGGTAGAAATGCCAAACTCGGACTGATGTTTCTGTAAAAATGTGGGCAAGCTGGAAGGGGCTGGGAGGGAGCACGAGTTATACAGAACAGATCCTTTAGTCCTGTCTGGCACTAGCAATAATAGCAACAATAGTAATATTCATCATCATCACAGCATTCAGATATCAATTTCCATCTTGCAATTTCTGTGTGTGCACTGACTCATTTATTTTCCCTGGTGAGACAGGGAGGAATTGTTAGCCCATGGCAGATGTGGGGAAGCAGACATCCCAAGCCCTGCGGAGAGGGCCAGTAGTGGGGTTTAGTCAATAAATCGGTCCCTGCCTTCTAGTTCCACGTCCACAAGACTCTGCATGGTAAGTGTCTACTAAAAGACAACTACCCTGTCACGGTACCCCAGCCACAAAGGACTCGGTGAATCAAAGTAACTGTCTCTCTGAAACTATTTCAGATGATTTTTTCCATAGCAAAGCTGTTATGGTGTGTGGGCACATGGGAAGGTATTTACCACCACTGTAAGCTCCTGAAGTCATGTTACGGACTTTAATTTTCAGTGCTGAGGCTCTGGCACCTCACAGTGGGACTAAATCGGCTAAGAAGCGTATCTAACCACGGAGCCATCCGTGTGACGCATGAGCCACCAAGTGCAATGAAAGGCAGGCTCGTGGCTGAAGCCTTTTTCCCAGGCCAGCCTCCCCCGCTCCCAGCTGTGCTGGGCAGGACCCTCTTTGCAGCGATGGGACCGTTGCGTCTGCAGCTCCGTGTCATCGCCGGCTATGCCTGCCTGGGTTCAATAGTAGCCATTGTCCCAGGGAAAGGTCACCCAAGCCAGGCACGCAGACGGCAGCGAGCGTGAAGGCTGCTGCTGGAACAACTGAGCACGGGGAAGGGAAGCGGGGGCAAAGGGCAGAGGGGACCGAGGGGATGGAAGGGACATCGGAGGAGGTCTGGGTTGCCTCCTGCTTGGGGGAGGTTTTGGGTCCGTACGTAGTAAGGAATCAGACGATTTCCCCAGGGTTAAGTTTGCGTTTGTGTGGGCAGCACATGGACCCTTGTTGGGAAACGTCTAACACCAGAAAGCTCAAGGCTTTCCTAAGCAATCTGCTTTTCCCATAACTGGCTGCGCTTTTCTTTTCTTCCTGCAGCGCTTGCAGGGCTTTAATGGCTTTAGCACCACACCTACAACAGACATCATCTAGTCTCCTCTTACATGTCTCAGTCCCCAGACAAGTGCTGTGATTTAGTATGTCTGACCTTGTGCTGTGTGACATAATGAAGGAATGTCCTCTGCACGGGATCCCATCGCCTTTATCGTCCCGACAAGGTGCTGCGTTCACAGTGCTGGGGATTTTTACGCCTGGTCAGCGAGACCTTCTCTCCCCAGCCTGTTAGCGCTGGGTCGTTTTGTGCTTCTTACTGAAGCTTCACAAAGAAGTGGGGCTGGAGCCATTCTGGCAGTCATTTCCTTTCCCCTCATCCCCTCTCTCTGGAAAACACACTGGAATTTCACTAACAAATATTCCTCCAATTTCACGATCAGATGTCTGGGCCATGAGTCCCACCCTGGTTTCTGTAACACAGCTTCTACCAGCCCAGGGTGGGCGTCTGCCTCCACCAATTCCTGCCTGTGAGGATATCCATGAAACCACTCACAAAGTCAAAGCAATTGCCAGCATTTTTTCCTAATCTATTCATAGTTCCGTAGGGCTTTAGTCAATGCTCTGGAAGCATATGCCATTGGGTGATCATCTTGCATTTGAACAGCTGCTAATCTCTGCAAATTTGCATTCACCGGGGTTTTTAGCCTCCTTGTTAATCTCAGGGCATTTAGTTTTGGGGTTTCCATAACAAGTATTTTTTAATTTTCGAAAGCAGTTCTCTTCTCATTATCGGAGGGATCACCCTAGGACAATCATTCTCCAGGGAGAATAGAATGGAGATAAATTAGAGATGCATGTAATTTTAATTCATTTAACATGCCCAGGATGATCTGGAGGGTGGGCAGGGCAGCAGGGGAGAAAGAAAAGTGAGAGCAGTTTGCCCCTGGGTACCCGTTGAGAGAGGCCTGGCTCATTACGTTATGAGACATCCTCATTTAGGAAAGATCACAGACCTGGGTTTTGCCCCAGACCCTGTGGAACCTCTCTGTGCCCCTGGATATGTCTGCAAATCTCCAGGAGGCTCCTCCGTTTTGGGATCCTTCTTCCCAAACTGTCACCTCCCGACCTTCTCCCTGTCCTTCCTCTGCAAGCCAGGGGACTAAGAGGGGGAAGGCTGAGCTACTTTTTCAAACTCTGCCTGCAAAAGGAGGTCCACTGAAGCGCGCTGCCAGCAGGAGACCCTGGGAGAGCAGACTGTGCAGTGCTGCTTGCACCGAGCTGGTAAAGCCTCCAAAGCCCAACTTCCCGTGGCTGAACCTGCTTGAACCTGCCCTTGCGCTCTGCCAGGCTTCTTTACGTTGGCACCGGCTCCTCTTCAATGAAAAAATAAGGGGACTTTCCCAGGCATCCTACTTTCGTGGTACCAAAATGAGGCAGCTCAGAGAACGGACTGTTCTCAGCTATGAATATCCCTCTGCCTTCACCAGGCTTGACTCTGCAAGGAGTTTTGGTGGCTGCTGCTATTTGGGTCAGAGTTCCTCTCTTTGGCCGATTTCTTCTTCAGACTCCAGTTACAATTTCTGGTCAATTTTATTCCAAATCAGCACGTCAGCTGCAGGCATTTCTAAATTCTCAAGACCTTCAGAGATGTGCTTCTGTGAGAGACCTCAGTTACCAAGAGAAGGGTCCTTGCAACCTCCAACATGAGAAAAGAGAGTGGAAATATTTGCACTTTCTTTGACTTTGGCTCTACAAAGATTTTGTCCCCCATTCCCATGCTGAACAGACCCTTTTATTTTGATTGCTTTATGACCACTTCTTCAGAGGTTTGTCTGTGCTACCTAAAATCCCCAAAGTGCTATCAGAAAAGGACCGAGCAGCAAAATTAAGTATTTTCTTCAATATATCCATAATCCTGGGATCCTGTTGCCAAAATGGAGTTCTTTAGAGCCATTTGAGATGTCTTAGGGTATCTGAGACACATGAAGGGGGCTGGCAGATCTGCCACAGGACTTACTGGAGACCAACACCCGTCTGGAGGAGCAGCTGGAGGCCAGGCAGGATACCCTGTTGCATCTAAAATGAAACTGGATACCAGTATTTGGGCAACTGCATCAAACCACAGCTGAGTGAGTTGCGAGTGCATCCCCAACTCGAGCAAAACAACCTCAGGATGAATAAAAATCCAAAAGCTGAATAAACGTGGCACTACCAAGCCTTGCAAGCACCCTGTCTTCTCTGCCAAATCAAATCTGGTTCTTGCACTAACACTGAATCGAACTGCTTGTCAGTTCTGCAACAAAATAATTTCATCCCCGCTCAAGCTGGCCATCTGTTCACTCTTTGGATTCACATGATTTTAAGCCGTAGCTCTGTAACCTGATGATCAATAGCTTCGCCATTTCTGGCAGCTGGCGTGCTGCACAAAATCTTTCCCAAGTGCTCTTCTTACATGGATGGGTGGAAGGAGCCTTGAGATTTCACAATGATGTTGACCAGCAGTTTCTTCCTGCTGCCGCCAGAATGGAGCACGGGTCTGTGCCATCTCTGCCTCACCTGCATGCAGTGGCATGGACTATTTCAGCTCTTCTGCCTGCCCTTGAGGACCTCGCTACTTTAGGTGCTTCTAACCACTTGCAGCTACCTCCTCCCGTCTTCAGCCAGTGAGCTTGACCCGCTCTGCTTCTGCTGGAGATTTAATTTACTTTGGTCACTGTGTAAGCATGCTGCAACTCACCGCAGGGCTGATAAGAGCCTGAGTTTTATTTCTCGGCCTCAATTACATGACGCTGATCAAGGTTGCAGTGAGTTATATCACTATCACGTGGCTGGGGCCACCATGCACTGCCCATGCTAGCTACCCAGCTAAGCGTGTGCTGGGACTGGCACGAAACCATGGTACCCCCAAAGCAAAGCAAACGGCTCTCTGTTCCCTGGGGGATCTCCAGTGTGTTTGATGAGGGGTGCAAAACCCAAAGCCGCTGTGGTGGGTGCTCAGGTGAGGACAGAGGTGCAGGCAGTGCTTGCACGTTGGCATGGCATGGAGTGCATACTTAGGGGTGCCTGGTGAGCCGTGGGGCAGGGAGCACTGTCGCCGGGAGCCCCTGTCACATCCCCATGCAGCCAGGAGTAGGGGAGGAGAGGCCCCCTGAGGAACAACAGAGCATTGAGCTGCTGTATCTCTCTGGGCGAGGGAAGCGGAAAGGCGATAAGAGCCCTCTCGGATGAGGAATTCCTTCTCACTTTCCCCTTTCTGTTTGCCTTTCATCAGAGATAACGCGAGTCTCGGGCAGCTTACCGGGACACCGAGCTGCCAGCACAAGAAGGGACAGCCACAGCCACCGCTGTGTCCGCCCCTCTGGGCATGCGCCCACACCTGCCACCCTCTCCAGTGGGCTCCCACAGGAGCAGCCCGACCATAGCCTCTTCTTCTTCCCCCCCTGTCTGACCCATGTCCTTGGGTCCCCTTGCGCGACGCCCCATCGATTACTATCAGGAGCTGTAACCTGAGGAGCGATTCGGAAAAGAGGAGTGAGATTATGGGCGGAAAAGCCAAGGCTGATAAAGATGGCAGAATATTTGGGTAACGTTTCGTTGCAGCACTACCTACCTGGGAGGGAGCAGGGAACATCTGAACACCTGCCCGCACTGTCTCCAGCCTGGGCTGCGCACGCCGTTGGGAGAGTCAGTCCCTCCTGGCTCTCAATATCCTTGAGCCCTCCAGCTGTATCACATGGTGGCGGTCTTTCCAGCTACCACCCAGCAGAGGCTCCTGCAAGCTTTGCCTAGCGAGGCCACCTTCTTAATTCTCAGAGGCCCTGAGTCCATCTGCCTCCACAGATGTGGTGGGTGTGAAATGAGCAGAGCTCTGGGAAGAAAGGCCCAAAGGAGCAGTCTTGCCTAACCACAAGTCCCTACCTCAATTATCTCCAGAAGAAGAGGCTGATTTCCAGCTGCCTTTTCTAAATCCAAAGATGACCACTCTGACTACTTAGTCCAATCCCCTTTTCCCCTGCCCTGCATGACACAGTCCAGAAAATCTTGCTTGCCAAGCCTTTCCCCCAGCCCATGTTATTGTGGCTGTGATGCCTCCAGTGACCGATCCTAGCGATGTGGCACAGTGAGGTGCAAGCATGTTATGGGCTCAGTGGGAGCTCTCTGGGAGACGGGAAGAAGACAGAAAAGTTGCAGGCGGTCAGACACAGCGAGGATCAGCCTGTTGCCAATTTTCTCATGAGAGGCTCAGCTGCACAGCACTCGGGAATCCCAGAGCATGACTGGGCTTGCTGGTTGCCTCCTCAGCAGATGTGACTGATGAACAATTTGGCTGGAGATTTGGGCTGTGGTGGTGCCCCAGCTCCACACCTTCCTGCATATGCCCCCTTGCCAACAGTGGGGAGACTGGCCATTTGCTCTGGCAGTTCGAGAGGAATAACCTGCCAACTCTTCAAGGTGGGCACAGGCATCCAGGCCAGGGTCTACCCATTGGTGTGGAGAAACAAACGAGAGAAAAAACAAGGAGAAAAGGCTGGATGATGGAGCAAGAAGGCCAAAGCATGGAGCTGGTGTTTGATCCTTGGCGTGGGCACAAACCCTTGGAGCAGGAGAGGGATCCTTGCTCTGTCCAGAGCAGGATCTGGGAATGTTCCCTTGGTGCTGGAAAAGACCGCAGCTGGAATTCAGTCCTTTTAGGCAGGACTCTTGAGTACAGATTCCAGTGAGATGACTCAGAGATTTCTCTGTCCCTTGGGGTCACCAGCCCATGCCACTCAGCAACGGGCAGTGCCCAGTCCTCTGTGGTGCTTGCAGCTGGGACACGCATACCGGGATGCCCAGAGGCAGGCTGCTAGTCCCTCAGCCATCCTGGCCTCTGATTCATTCCTGCTGTTTGTTGCTGGTCCTTGCCAAAGGGAAGGCTGAGGAGAGCACGGGAAGAGGGGGGTGACTCATCCTCGAAGCCCAGGTGGCTGTCCTCGCCAAGGGACACCTGAGGGCTTCCGGTGTGGCAGGAAAGCGGTAGGAAGGGCAAACGTTCCCAGAGGAGCTGTGCGGAATAACCGCAGGAGAACAAGGGTTTCCCTGCTGCATTGTGTGCTTCTGCATCTGGGAATCTCATCAAGCCCACGCGGCAGAGTGAGCTCATAGCCAGGGTGGGAAGGCAAACCCACAGGCTTTGTCTGCCCTGAAGTCCCCTCCAGCCATTGCTTTGGCTCCCTGTTGTGCTGCCAATGCCGGTAGCTGAGTTACTACCACCTCGTCCCACCACAAGTGGGTTGGGGCGATGCCTCGCGATGGGACAAGGAGGTAGGATGGTCCTCAGCAAGCATGCTCTTGAAGGTACAGACATACCTTCAACGGCATCAGAGTCACCTCCCTGCCACAGCACACCCTGTGCCAACACCTCCAGAGACAAAATGCTCAGGGGAAAAGGGGGAGACAGACCACTTGGGAGAGCAGCAAGAAGGGAGGAGGGAGAAGAAGGTATGGGTGAGGTCAGTGGAGATGGTGGTGCAGACGAGGGAAGCTGGAGCCAGCCAGGGAAAGCTTGGGGCTGGTATTTGGAGAGGTAGGTGAGATGGAGGTGGAACCACTGTTAATGAATACTGTATGCAACCTGGCAATTGAGATAGATCGTACAGCAAGATTAGAGGTCATGGAAAGTGTATTACAAGCCCTGCATTGCTTTTATTCACTGGAGACTGTTGGAAAAACAAGCAGGAAGGCAGCACAATGGGTCCCCCAGCTACAGACATCTCAGCACACATTTGAAAGACAATGGAGAAAACGATTAACTCCAAGAGTCCTCTATCCTGTCTCCAGTAAGATGCATGCCTTATTTTGCCTGGCTAGGAACTAGGGATCAAATGGACAATGCCAATTAAAAAAAAAATCTCTTAGAAATTTCTTCAGGGGAAAAAGGGGGTGGGGAGAGGGGAAGAATGACGCAGCCGCTGGAATTAAGCGCAGCCTGAGTAAGCTGGGCCTTCAGCAGGCCTTACCAGACTTGTAAGGGAAAGCAGGTTTGCACATAACCTGGCCTGTTGCTGTGGGATCCCTTGGTCCTAGATAAGGGGTGCTTTGTTTTGAGGACATGGTCTGGCTACTGGTTCCCATGATCCCGAGGTGCTGATGACCAGCCAGGCCTGCAGAGGTGTCCCACCTAGCCACTGAGAGCTGCAATCCACAGCTTGGTCTGCAAACACCAAGTCTCCGTCCCAGCAGAGGGGAGGGCTAGAAATCAAAGTGCTGCGGAGGAGAGGGCACTTAGAGGGAGCGAGGGCTGCAAGAGCTCAGAAGCGCCCAGCTCTGCAGAGCCGCAGCCAGCTGGCCACGCTGGGGGGCCGTGTCTCATCTGCCCCCCCGCAGATGGGAGGGCAGGTGGTGGGGTCAGGCACTGGGGAGCAGCGAGGAGGGTGCTGGGCACCTGCAGCCCCTCTTCTTGCTCTGGCACTTGGCCTTGGAAAGGACAAGGTCAGGAGCATCCTTGCTTGAGGTCTCTCCAAAGGTCTCTCCAGGAGTGAAATTTGCAGCCTGTCACCTGTCTTAATTAGATAGATTATCTAATTAAATTGCTCTTCCATTGGTATTCCTCTTTCTCGTAACAGATGGTGGCTTCCTTTCCCAGGAACCAGGAAAGCTGTGCATCTCTCCTCATGTTCTGCCACATCCCTGCTCATGACTACATCCCCCCTTCTTTGGAAAACCATCAGCAGTTCACAGGGCTCTACTGAGGATTTTAAAGTTCAGACAGTCACATTTATCCATCAGATGACTGGAGGGACCCTAATGGGCTGTACCACCTTCCCTTCACACGAGGTGACCTGAGTCCTTCAGCATGACTTGTCTGCAAGACAGAGGCAGGCCAAGAAGCGTAAGCACTTCCCCTTGGGACTTCCGATCTCCAAGCTGGCCGGGCTTCCCCGCACCTCCCTGGGAAAGCACTGCTGGGGTTCACAGCTGACTTGAGCAATGGCAAACTCCCGCTCAGATGGGCAGTGGAATTGGACAGGCTAATGTGCTTGTAAGGTCCCTCAACGATGAGAAAGGCCTGGCATGATGTTCAGGCTGGCCTCTTGCTTCTCCTGCTGCTGCAACACCAGCCTCTTTGCTCTTCCAAACCTCCCAAAGCCCATCACATCATCCCCATGGCCTCTCCCAGATCAGCAATCTTGCCCCTCTGCCACTATGCCACTTAGTCCTGACCCACATGTATCCTGTTTGCCTGGGCTTGGAAGGTTTCAATCTCTGGTTCTTGTGTCAAAATGAAAAATAGGGGGCAGGGGGAAATAAACACTATAAGCAGAGGAAGGCTAGGAGAAACGGCAGAGGTGGGAAGAGGTGTGGGGCAACCCCTCCTGGGGTTGCTGCAAGCGACCCCCTCACCACTGCTCTCCATGGAGCTCCGGGGAGGTGCTGTCACATCTTGGCTCTGGAGGAGAGGGGATATCCTTAACATCACTTCTTAAGGTGTTTTGGCCAAGCATCCGGTCCCCTCTTCCTCTCCCTGAGTTCCTGTCCTCTGCAATGAGCGGTGACTTCAACTCGCTCAATGGGTTGTTGAATTCAGAGATATGAGACCTCCCCATGGTCCCTTCTGGGCCAGTGGGCTACTTGGTTCATTTCCTAAGTCTAGAAATAACCTGTTATTTCAGAAGATCCTTCCCAATCTTGAAATTAGCCTCCTCGAGAGTGCTATGTTTGCTGCTTTGACTCATGTACCCTCTTCCTCCTCCTGCCTCAGCCTGGAAGGGTCTCAGCCCCTAATTTAACCACAGGTTGATGGGGTGCTATGAAGTTGCAAAGAACTAGAAAGTCTCCAGTTGAACAGGTCCTCCCTGGAGGAAAACAAAGCTTTACACAGTGTGGGGAGGTTTTGCCACTCCCTACCTTCGCAGCTCTCCCTGGTGTACCTCAGCAATCCATTTCCATTGCCCTCTATCCCTCAAGCTTGTTTTTGGGGGCACCTCTGTCCCTGGAGGTACTCTGAGCATCTTCTCCCTTCCCAGCACGGTCCCTGAAAGAGAAACCTTCCCTGATCCGAAAACATCCCTGCTCTAACCTCCATTCAGCACACGCCATTGCCGATCTCCCCTTCCTCTGCACGCCCTTCCATGTTTCCCTTCCCAGTCCTGCTCCTGGCCACACATGACAGCCCCAGGTCTGTTCTGCAGTAAAATGTGCCTCCATCCCTGGCTCTGAGACACATCAGCCCCTGGCTGTATCCTACTCCCTGGGAGCACCTTAGCTTCATGATTCCCAGCCCTCCTGTCCTCAGCAGCCTCATCCCGCCTCCACCACCTGCCCCAGGAGACACTGTTCAATACAAGGAGCAGCTGTGCTGGATCCTGCTTCCAGATCGGCATTTATCTCATGCCGGGCTCCATCCCTCAGTATCCAACACACATCCTTAAGCCTTTTGTATTCTGCATAAACATCTTTGCCCAGGGCCGGGCAAGAGAGGAAGCAATAGTCTACAAAGAGCATGAAACCTTTGCATCGCGGTCTTATCCACTCGTCCTTCACGGATGCCGAGAAGTCCGGCTGTGTGACACTGCATGAGGCAGGGGCTGCACAGGGAGCAAACCAAGATATGTAGGGTCTGAATGTGCTGCGAAAGGCCAACATGCATCAGTGATAGATGCAGAGCCCAAATTTCCTTCTTCCTGAGGCCCCAATTTCTCAGTTGGGTCCCACAGAGCATCCCGCAAGCCACCCTGCACCTGCAGCATCCTCCTCGTAACTGAAGCCCACGAACCACCCCACCTGCCACAGCTTTCACTGCCTTCCCAGGTTGGCAGAGCCCTATGGCCATGCCCTGCCTGCCAGGCAGAGCCGGGCTCCTGGATCCACGTACGGGGAGTGAACGTGGTCCATCCAGGAGGAAGAACAGGTGCAGATAAATTTGGAGCATAAGGAGGTGGAAGAGGACTCACAGCCTGGCGGAAACCAGCTGCCAGTGCCGGGATAGCTCAGAGGTGAGGCAGCAGCAGCAGCACGGCAAAGGGCAAGATCGCAGGAGCTGGGGGAAGGCTCAAACAAGGAAGGGGGGTGAAGCTGGTGAAGAGCATCCGGAGATGTAAGTGAGGTCAGGTAATTCCTCATATAGCAGTTCCTGCACCGCTCTGGGAACAGACAAACAAGGCCTTCCTTCCTCCTGGCTTCCTCCTCCTTGGCAGATCTCCTTTTCAGGAGAGGTGTCCAGCCGGACCTCTCCTCCCGCATCGCTGGCTGCATCCCGCGGGGTGACTCACCTGGCCCTCTCTGCACTCCATGGCTTCACACCTCCCTGCCCTGCCATGGGCAGCGTGGGCAGCATGGGCACAGGGGTCCTGCCTGGGACCCACAGAGGACAATCGCCGGTGGTGCCCTGGGGTGGCATGAAATGGCCAGGCGGCAACCAGCGCTGCTTTGGGCAGAGGTTGCAAAGCACCTGCTCGCCTCCCAGCACGGTGAGGTCATGGCTGCTATTTTAGGCTGGGAAAGTGCAGGAGAATAGGCCTGAAATCTCCCTGCAAAGCCACGATGGGCACTTGACCAGGTGTCAGCTCCAGCACTGGTGAGCCCGAGTGGCGGTGCTATTTTAGGGATGTATTCTTTCCCTCTGCTGGGTCTATTTTTGGAGGCTGAGTGGGTACCAAAAGGTCCCGGATATGTTGCAGATAAGGGGCTGATGACATTTTGGCGCTCGTGTTCCAGCCACAAACACTGCTCACAAAGGCAGACCCTGGGAATAGCAGCACTCCCGGCAGCAGCAGCATCCTGGCCGCTCTGCCCTTGCCACAGGCAGTGGGGTAGGGGTGCTGTGAGCTTCCCCCTAGCAGTGCCACCCTGCACGGCTCCACGGTCCTTGGTCCTCTCCCACGTGTCAGCAGTGCCCCGCAGCAGCACTGAGCCTCACGGTGTTGCTGATGGGAGATCCTCCACCCTGGCTCTGGAGCAGGCAGTGCACGTGCCATGGGACAGGGTTATGGACCGAGGGGGTCTGTGTCTGATGGAGCTGGGACAGAAGGGTCTGAGATGTGAGTGCTGCCCCCTGTAAAACAGAAAAGGAGGGTCTTCAATGCAGGCAGCTGTGGTACACATCCTTTTCTTGGAATTAGGGATACGGGGACCAGACTTCTTTAGCACAAGTGTGTTGAGGAGAAGGCTGCGACCATTGTCATCGCTCTCCACTGCTACGCACAAGGCCAGGGCTTAGCGAGCTCCTCAGCCCAGCCTGGTCGGGACACCTGCGTCCTGCAGGGCCAGGGGCTGGGAGACCCAAGGGCTTTGCCCTGTGTTGGGAGAGCAGGATTCCTGTCCCAGAGCCATGCAGACAGATGTCCCATTGAGGCTGGTCTTCCCCGAGGATGAGGGGCTGGGGCCAAGGAAGAGCCCTTGGCTCTGCTGACCCACACCTTCAGGAGAGGAAGCACATGGGGGCTTCCTTGGGACCCAAAAGGTGCCATGGATGGGGACGTGGACAGGGGCAGCTCATGACTCTGCAAGGCAGAGGCTTTCATGCTCCTCCCAGCCCCGGGTGAGACTGGCAGCCAGGCCCTCTGGCCTTTTTACTCAAAGTTTCCATTTGTGCCTAGGGGACAGAGGATCCATTGTGCGCGCAGGGCATGGGGACAGGCCCCCTGGCATTTCGGGATGGTGGGGGGAGAGCTTTGAGACAGCGGCAAGGCTGGCGCCCACACCACCACTGCACGCTGCTCTATCCCCACAGTCGCCCTCGCTCCACTGCACCAGCCAAACCTCCAGCAGCTGGGGCCAGGATAGAGGACATCCCCCTGGGTTGCCCTCCCCAGGGCTTCTGCATGCCAAAAACATTGGCGTTGGCTTACAGCTGCCTCCTCTCCCCACTCTGGGCTCCCCCAGGTCTCCTTGCACCCCAGAGCTCGGCACAGGGGGCTCAGTCTGGGGGAGATGGAGGCGCAGCGTGTCGGAGGGGCGGGAGCTGTGCCGTAAGCTGGGACTGAGACGACTTGTCCAGGCCGTCTCCAGCGCAAGCCTGTGCATAAGCCCTTCTGAATCTCCGTCTTTGTTCCCGTCAGTGGCGTCAGCGGCTCTTCGCTCCCTCCAGGAGATGATTCTGCTTCCGTCGCTGCCGTTTCCTGTGTTTCTCTCTCCCCCCTCGCTCCTGTAGAGCCAGGCAACACCGGCACAAAAACAGGATTCGAGCTGCTGGAGAATTACTCTGATAACAATGACTGAGGAGACAGTCCACTGGATGGGACCCTCCCCGGAGCCAGACTGAGCAGGGGCCCCGGCTGGCTCATGCCAACCTTTGGCACCCCCTCTTCCCCGTCCCCTGGGGCTGCTGGTGCATGGGGGGGGATTTCAGGCAGGGGAATGAGCAGCCAGAAAGGGGAAATCCCGGGTGACCCACTGCCCACCGGCAGGTCCATCCATCCCCACACCTTGGCCATGGTGGCCAGGCAAAGCAGTTCTGACTGCCCCCACGACAGCACCCATCCCCACCGGTGGTCTGCAGAGCAGCAGGGACCACGCTGTGCTCTCCCTTGCCAACCCAGCTCCATTTCCCAGGGGACAGAGCATTTTCAGGGAGCAGCCAAGGGCAACTGCAATCCGGCTTCATCCGTGGGCAGAGGTGAAAGCAGCTCTGGCTTGCCCGCGGGACTGAGGGATATAATGCCTGCAAACATGCTTCTGTTCAGCAGTAGCCTTGGACCTGAGTGTCCATCCATCTGCCCCAGGCATGCCCAAGGGAGAGCTGGGATTGCTTAGCATCCCAGATGGAGATCTGAAATCCGGGGAACCCTCATCCAGGGCCCAAAATCTTCTCCTGGATCTAGCTGTGCTGCGGAAGGAGGCCCCATTCCTGGCTGCTCACCACCGCTCCCTGCTGAGGAGCCGCCGCCCTCTCAGCGTGCTGGTGGAGCCACGGGGGGAAGCATCACCCGCTTTGCTTCGTGCAAAGCCGGTCGGCGCAGCTGAGGCAAGGAAAGAAGGGGCCTGAGCGAGCCCTGCTGACGTTGCCTGAAGCGAGCTAGGAAGCGCATGCACGGACCGATCCACTGGCAGGTCTGAAGGCAGCGACAAGCGCTGGGAAAGAGCTGCAGAGCGGGAGCACAGCTGGAGCCCGAAGAAGAAGCGTCTGTAGCCTCGCACTGGCTTGTTGAACAAGCTGGGTCTGTGCACGCGCGAGTGTCTGCACCGCCCTCCCCCCTCGCAGGTGCTTGCTCACCCCTAACCAAGTGCTCCCTTCGCCTCTCACAGCAGGGACCTGCAGCTTGGGGGGCAGCAAAAACTGACTTTGGGCGACAAAAACCACCTGACATCCCCCCTGGCTTTGTGGCCTGGAAACCACACTGCCGTGCCCCACTTTAATGGAGCATCTGCTTCCCACTGGGACTGTGGGTGTCTTGGAGGTGGTGCAATGCACGAGATGCCCTGGAGATGGAGGAGCTTAAAGAAGTCCTGGCTGCTGCAACACTCAGCAAACGCCAGCCTTGCAGAGCAAAGCTGGAGCAGGATGCTGTCTCCAGCCTCACTGATCCCTCCAGCCTTAGCCCTGACCTTGCTGCTCCAAGGGGAGATGACCACTGCCCTGCCCTGTAGATGCCCAGCAGATGCACAGGACCTTGGAGCAACTGGTGGGACCAAGGCCAGTCGTAGGCATGAGTCTGTCCTGCCAGGGCCAGGGGGTTGTAATCCCCCAGTTACCAGCGGTGCTGCCGATCCGTAAATTCCCGGTGAGGGAGGACAAGCTGACTTTTGGCCAACACAGGAGGTCTCTGACCAACAGAGGCAGGAAATAGCTACGGTGAGCGAATAAATAAACGGTGCAACTGTAGCTCTGCCTTACATGGGCTTCGTGGGGAGTTTTCCTTTGTTTTTCAGGTTGGCTATTTATACCGTGGAGTGTGAAAATGATGTCAGCAAAACCTCTGCTCTTCGCCGTGAGGAAAACCAGCCCTGAGAATTTTTGAAGGGCCGAGAGACCTCTTTCAGCAGCAAGACTCAGAGGCTGTTCACAAGGCTGGTGGAGCCGGCAGGAAACCCCAGCTGCTGTGCGATTCCCGAGGAGTCCCCTCCGCTTCCACGCACCCGGTTTGGTGGGTCAATTGTCCCAAACCCATCTAGGCTATGGCTCTGCCCCTGTAAAAGTCCATCTTGTCTCTGATAATGCCCTCCCAGAACATCTCCAACTCCCTCCCAGCCTCCCCTTCCTCCCTGTCTTTCTTTTTTACCCTGTTTTTCTCTACCCTATTCTCCATCTCAGCCTTGAAGGGTTTCAGCTCCAGCCTGCTCAGCCCAGTGGTGTTGCCCCAGGTCTGCCTTGGGGGACAGGGGAAGAGGGGACAGGGCGTCCCTCTCTTTGTGGGGCTTTGTTGCTCCCCTGGGAAAGCCGAGGAGATATTTTGGAAAGCTGAGCTCCCAGCCGGGCCGTCCCCATGCTCACATGGGGTGGGAAAGCACAGGTTCAGCCCAGAATAGGAAGGTCCACCAAGTTCAAGCTGAGCCTGCTTGGCAGTGGATGGTGGGCAGCAATGGCCACGCTTTGGGAAAGGAGAGGAGGAATACACCCTTCCTTCCCACGACGTTTGTCCCCTGCAATTAGGAGCGGCGATGACGAGCCCACATGAGCTGCTCGACAGCCAGCGAAGCCTCAACTGTCAGCCCCGGTGCCTGCAGGCAGGGGCAGCCAGCGGTGGGGTGGGAAGGGAAAAGCCAATGTGAGTTCAAGGGTTGGCGGTGTACTTGAGACGAGAAAAACTCCTGCTGGTGACACATGCATCAGGTGTTTCCAGACGATAACAAAACCTGCCTGAGGTCATCGATATTTAATTAGCAATGGGCTCAGTTAAACATTATCCCCGGGGCAGGAGGGAGGGGAAAAGTGCTGAATTGAAGAGAGAGATTTAACTCTTTGCAGAGAAAGGGGAGGAAGAGGGAAGGTTGCCTGCGAGGAGAAGGGGTCTCCATGGTTGGACCCCATCGGACTCTGACATTAGGCTGGCCGGAGGGGAGGAAAAGCTTTGGGGTACATGTGTCTCTTGGGTCTCCAAGATAAAGAGGTGCTTTGCCCCATGGAAATGAAATGAGCTAAAATTGAAAGCTCAGCACTCCTGCACCCCAACGGCCCCAGGGCGGCTGAGCACGGCTGCTGGAGCAAAGCGCTGGTGAGCGGCAATGCCAGTGGCTTGCCTGGTTTCCCCGCCGGACCCCTCCCGGCCATGGCCGTGCCGGCGGCTGGGGCACCGCGGTGCTTTCTCTCGGATGGCTGAGTCACAGCCCTGCTACCTGCACGGGCTCACACCTGGGTCCCTGCCTCACCACCGTCTCCCCCGTTTCCTCCACCGGCTGAGCCCCTGGCACCCATCCCACACCCCCACCCCCAGGGAGACCCGGCTCAGTGCCCTGGGGTGAGGAGGAGGAGGAGGGAGGCATGGGGGGACCTTACCTAGGGTTTCCCTTTGGGAGGAAGGCTCAGGTTGAAGAAGAAGGGATGCTGAAGGCTTGGAGTGGGGGGGATGTGTGCATTTTGGCCCTCCAAGCACAGCCTGACACCCTGGTGTGCTCTGGGAGGAGATGCTGTGAAGGTCTGGCTCAATCTGGGGTGCAAGAAGCAAAGTAGCATGCAATGGAGGGGGGAAAGACGTGTCACCAAGGGAAGGGAGCCACTTTGGGGCTGCAGCTTTCATATCCTCGCACTCCATCCCCAGTCCTGGCCGGTGCTGGGCAGGATCTGTGTGTGCACAGCAAAGGAGGGAGCTAGGCTGTGCACAAGGAGCTGCGATTAACGGGGCTGGGTTGTCCCAGTCTCCGCAGGCGCTGCATATGGTCACGAGGGGGAAGCTGCAGACCCTGAAACAGGGAGCCAGCACCCAGCTGCGTGGGGCGGAGGGCTACTGTGGCACCTCGACACAGGTAGCAGGGTAGAACCCAGGTGAAACGGCACCAAAATCCTGCTAGCACCCACCCCGCTCCATCCTTCCCCGGCCCCTCGCTGTCGCCCCCCGCTGCTCCCTGCCACCTCCCCCCTGCTCCAAAATCCCCTCTTGGCTGCCCTGAACCTGACACCCGTAATTACCCCCGAGATCACAGGGACCTGCTGAAAGAGCAAGCGTGAGCCAGGCCGGGGCAGGGGGAGACATGAAAAGCAGCCGCAGCTCCTACCCGCAGCCGGGCCCCCCGCTGCGCCAGCAGCCCCCCCGGCACCGGGGACACCTGGGGAAGGCGCCTGCTGGGAGAGGGGAGCGGGAACCTGCTCAGGAGACAGACAGGACAGCACAGCCCGGCTTGGGATGTGGCCAGCCGCAGCTCCCACTGACCGGCCAGCAACCCCAGGGTCTGCTCCTGCCCTGCAGGGAAGCCCCTCTTGGAGGGGAGGAGGGTGAAGCTGGGCCGGCGTTTGCCCACTGCCCCCTTTGTTTGCCAGTGGCCAGGGGGATGCAGAGAGCAGAGCCTGGGGGACAGTTGGCCTTTGCTGGTGCTCAGTGTCACCTCTCCAGGGCTGCTGCACTCTGTCCCTCCTGCATCCCCGGCAGCGGTGGCGGTGGTCTCCCACTGGCAAGCCCCCAGGAGGGATTCCCAGAGAAAAATGGCCTTTGGGGAAAGGGTCTGCACAGACCTCCAGCGCAGCAGCATGGCAAGGGCCTGTGGCTGGAATGGCGTCAGCAGCAGCAGGTGCCCACAGCAAGGGTGTCACCCCCCTCTGCATCACCACAACCCACCCAGCACAGCCATACGTGCTCCTAGGACCTCACCCTCCCCTTATCCCTGCTCGTCACCAGGACTGGGCACCAAGGAAGAGGAGGGAGGTGTGAGACAGAGAAATAAACTCCTGCTGGGCACCTTCCTATCATCCCCTTGCCAGGAGCAGGCATACTCCTGCTTTCTCACCCCCAGCCACAGTGACATCCGTGGGCACAGCCCACACACCCTGCACGCGAGCCATCAGACCCCGCACAGGTCCTCACTGAGGTCCCTCAGAAGTGGGAGAGGGGATGAAGCTGAGGTAGAAAAGGTGCCACAGTCCCAGTCCCCCTGCACCCCTCGCCCACGAGCTCTGAAAATGGAGGAGGGTGGGGAAAATGAGCAAATCCCCCATTTTGGGGTAGAAGAAACAGCAGCAGTGACCCACCCAAGTCTTTGAGTGAAGGAAGAGGCTGCAGACCCGGGCAGGGCGGAGCGGGGAGGCAGATGCAGGGATTTCATCTGCGAGGAGCGAGGAAACGTCCCGGAGCTGTTTGATCTTATTGTATGGAGGGAAGCGGGAGTGGGCGTCCAGCCCTGCTGGAACCAAACAAAGATTATAAATACCTCCCGCCATCAACAGCTCCTTGCCGACCCGGCCCGCCGGGGCCCCGGTTGCTGGCTGATTCCCAAGGGGAAAAATGAACTTTGGTTTCCATCCAGCCCTCGAACGCGGTGGCAGACAGGAGTGGAGCACATGGCAGCCGGCTCCGGCCACAAAGCTGGAAGGGATTTGTCCCTGCGGGATGATATGCATGGGGGGAACCTCTCCCACCGGCCGCACGCATGGCCGTGCGCAGCAGGAACAGCCCTTGTTGGCTTAACTCAGTCGCTACCACTGCTGGTGTCAATAAAGAAGTTAAAAAGTATGTCTTTTAAAAAGCCCTGTGATGTGGTGGCTTGGCATGAAGTGATGCCTGAGCCTGGTGGACAGCCTCGGAGAGGTGTCCCTGTGTCCCTTAGGGAACCAGGCTGGATCCAGGCATATGCCTTTTCCCACTTCAATCCTTGCGTTTGAATTCGATGCTGCACATGCTACCAAGAGTGCCGCCTGGCGTCGGGGTGCTTTGGGGCTTGCGGGGGGCTGAGCCTCGGTGCTGCCTCTCGAGCAGCACCTGGGAGTCCTGGGGACCCTGGCACAGCGGCTGTCCCCACTGGGAACGGAGGGCAGCCCCACACCGTGTTTTGGGGAAGTTGGGAGGCGGTAGGAGATAAATTTAGTCTTCCCCACTGTGCCCGGTGGCTGCCGCAGAAACACATGATTCCTCAGTGCCGCGTTGGGGTGGGGGGGATGAGAAGACTTCCCAAAACTCACGTGGGCTCCTGTAAGCCCAGCCAGGGAGCAGCGCTGCACTGGGACCACTGACACCCAATGGCGGGGAGGCCATGATGGCTGTGGGAGCTTCAGCTTTGGCTTTGCCTTGGCACAGGGAGCTCGGGGTGCCCGCGGGTCTGCGGTCCCAGAGCAGGGCTGCCCACCACCCCCTTGCCCCACGCAGGGAGGGCCTGACCTCCATGGGGACACATCTCCCCGCCGCATCCATCCCCCCCCAGGTCCCGCAGGCACTTCTAAGGGTTGGTGAGAAGCCAGAGAGTTGTCAGGTACGAAAGCAGTTCTCGGGCCGGGGGGCTGCAAATCAAATGCACGCCACGCTTGGAAAAGCCCAGCGGAGCTGCTCCGGCAGAAAAGCCACTGTGCGGCATGTGAACCCGGCTGCGGCTCCCCTGGGGCACCTTCATCAGCCCCTCTCCCCCATAGAGCATACTTGAAGCTCCCTGCCTGTCACTGGGATCAAAGGCAGGGGCCGGGGCGGGAGGCAGGGGTGTCAGCTGGGCCACTTGTGAAGCTGATTGCGGGAGCCAAGACCTCCAACTTGAACCCGCTTTTTTTCCCCCCCCAGGCATCCTTACATGCTTCTAACATCTCCGCTCCAGCGTCGCAGCTGTGTCTTGTTTCATCTCTGGCGAGGGAAAGAGGCAGTGCTGGAGCCAGATGCACCCCGGGAAGGCTGGAAAAGCGGCCCCCGCCCCCCCTGGAGCACCAGGTCCCAGCCCCTGCGCCGCTGGCAGCTGGGGAGCGCTGGGTGCCGGGGGTGAAACCCAGCCCCACATCCCAGCAGCGGCCCTCCCGGCACCAGCTGGGACGGGGAACGTTCCCACGGTGCCCGGCCCTATTTCGGCAGGGTCAGAGCTGTGCCTGTCCTCCCGCAGCTCTCGGGTTGGTCCAAGCATCACCAGGGCACCGGATCATTTCTGAGCGGGCAGGGAAGTTGTTGACCATTTTGGAGCAGGGAAGGTGCACTCAAGCAGCGCCACCACGGCACTCAGGGAGCTGCAGGGGGTGAGATGACCATGCTGGAGAGAAAAAGCTCAATGCTAAGAGAAGGTGGTTTAAAAAACCCCATAAGCCACCCTAAAACCAGTTTCTGGGCTCTCAGGAGCTGCTGGACCAATGCGTGACCTGCACTGATTGCTGCCTGTTGCACTGGGGACTGTCCCCAAAACAGAGGATGGATGCTCTGCAGGAGCGGGAAGGCTGGGAGGATGAGGGCTGCCGGGCAGACCCAGACATTGGGAGCGGGAAGCTTTCCTGAAGCCAGCTCGGCATCCCCCGGCTTCACCCCCCACCCACATGGCTTGGTGGGGAACTCCCAAGCCTCGATCCCAGGAGCTCCCCAGCAAAGTGCCTGGGCAGCATCACAGGGCTTCAGGGAGCTCTCGGAGGGGCCAAGAGGGACCACGTAGCCCTGGGTGACCTGGCCTCAGCTAAGCAGGGTTTTTCTCCAGCCCAGCCCCACCAGCAAGCCCTTGGGGACAAGTATCCCGCACACCATCTGCAGAGGGAGGAGCGCCACCTCCTGACATTGGGTGTCCTCTTGTCCCCAGGATTCCAGGCTGCAAAAAGGATTAAAAGCCACTTTTGTGGGTTTTTTTCCCCCCCATCCAGTGTTTTATGAGTCAGCAACCACTGTTTCAAGAATAAACAAACCCAAGTCTGGCACTGGGTCCCAAGCCAAAGCAGCTCCTCCTGCTAGACATGCACAAAGCATCTTCAGCAAGGACAGCGTTTCTTCAGGACTGCTTCCTTCTACTCAGGTGCTAATGTGACTAAGAATTCCCTCCGCTACCATTGCCACTTCAAAATAGATTCACCAGCTCCCCAGCCTCCACTGGAGCCCTCACCACAGGGTTTCATTTGGTAAAATGAGGTGCTTTTATGGATTTTCATCAAGGTGGCACATGGCTCATCACAGATGCTCATCCCCAACACCTCACCACTTACCCCAATAATCCCAGTTCCCCCTGACAGGCCTGACTGGTTTGATTGAAGCAGCAGTAGCAGACAAGGCTGGCTTAGAGCCGGGCGCTTACTAGCCAGCTAGCACATGTGGTTTAAAATGTCCATCTCTGAGCCAAGCAAAAAGACCACCTAAGGCTCCCTAATGGACAGGAAAACCTCAGTCTTGAGAGCTGCTCGTAAAACCATGGCTTCAAGATGGACCGAGGTTGGAAGTTCCACTTTCCTGCATTGGGGGAATACTAATTTAGGGCTCTTCTCTACCTACCTGCTGATTTGAGACTTGTGGAAAAAAAAAAATAAAATAAAATTAGTGGCGAGACCTCTCTTGTTACACTTGGCTGAAATCAGGCAGCAGGTTCATGTGTTAAATGAGGCTGACAGGGAGCCAGCCAGCTTGCGCAGTCATCAAGTCTGGTTTCTAGGGAAACAAGGTAAATGTTTTTCCTCCTTCTTGCCACCTTTTAACTCTTAAAAGGTTCTTACAGACATCACCACAGGAAATATTTTCTACATCCACCTTTCCCCATTTCAATTAGAGCAAAGAGCATCAAACTGGGTCCTTCTCAGAGCAGCACTACACATCGGTGCGTAGATCTGGAGGGTTATTGCCTCAATTGCCGCCATGTCTCCAGTTATGGTCAGTGAAGGATACACACCCGCGCGGTTATCTAAATTTACATGAGCCTCAGTCAGGCTATGGCCCGAAGCATGAGTGATCTCACTATTGCAGCTGGAGGCAGACAAGCGTTCGGGGCCGCCGCTGCCTTTCTTGGTATAACGCCTCAGCTCCCGTAACTGCAATGCTTCGGTCAGGACTGGTGCTATACACGGAGCCGGTCCTGCACACAGGCGCGACGTCTCATCTGCCCTTCACTGTCGGACTCGGTTGGGAACACCGGCCAAACCGTCTCCCCAGGAGCTGACGGGAGTTATTTTGAGCCACGTAGTAACGCAACACCAGCAGCACTCGCAGCTCTCACCTCCTTGGAGGGTGGGATGCAGAAGAGCCACCCTCCTCCCCTCCCAGGCGGGCCCCATCACCAGGCAGAGCCTTTCAGCAGGGACGGGAAACGGATTCAGGAATACCGAGCTGCTGCAAGGTGAGAGTTTGTCATGTTACCTGCTGCCTTCTGCTGCTCTGAAGAGCAGCAACAAATCGCATTCATTTGCAAACTGTGCAGGTTACATCCCGCCGGTCACACAGAAACTGGAGGGTTTCCATGGCAACAGCCAGCATCAGCCACCTACCTAAAACTTAGTGATGTTTCGACCATCTGAGGTAGTGTCATTAATTTCAAAACCTGTTTGAGCCAAAGGAGCTCTCTAGCCACCCAGCAGAGGATTAACATGTGGAATAATATCTCAGTAACTGCAAACATGTTTAGGGCTCCTGCTGCTTCACTATTTCACACAAACAACCAGCGAAGCCTTGCTCTGCCCCAAAATCTTTGCTCTCCGAGAACAGCAACGGCAGCTTCTTTCTCATTACAGGAACCCTGCTATGAGTTGGATGCTCACAAATTTGAGCTTTACTTGCTTCTTTGGTTTGGTTGGTCCCACGCATAGGGCCTGCAGTGAGAGTACCAGACTTGACACAGCTATGTATAAACCAAGAGGCAAAGTTAATTTCTTTAAAATATTTATTTTTTGGTCTGAGAGCACACAGGCCACAGGACACAAGACCATTCCACACATTAAGCTGTCTCCTCTTTTGCAATACGATCTTTCTTGAGTGGTCCCTGAAAAAAAAAATACAAAGAAACTATGTAAACAGCAGTCTGCACCAAAGACCACATCACACCCCAGCTACAATGCTGTAATTTCTTCTCTTGCTGCAAAGAAATTGAGGCAAAAAAAGCCCTCAATGTTGCAGCCCGTTGGAAGTCCCAAGCCCCATCCCCACAGCTACAGGTTTCGGGGGAAAGCTGAACTTGGCACAGCCACGCTGCACCAAATCGATGACTTCATATGTAACAGAGAAGAAATGCTGGTGCCACCTTGTGGGGAAGCTCCTGTGCAGCCCCCAAGCAGCTGAACCGCTCTCTGACCGGGCAAGGACCTCGCACCCAGGACTCCCGACTCGCTTTCTCCAGCGAGTGACAAACTGAGAACGCCACCCACAGCCCACTGTGAGCACCATCGTCCGGAGCTGATCTCAGAAGAAAAGCAGTGCAGAGCCACTCCCCACGGGTGTCAGATACTGCTCAGCGCTTGTTCCACCCCTCATCACCAAACAACTTGTGCCCAAACATGGCAACACCCCTCAGGCACCAAGCGCTGTCACAGGGGAAGCGAAACCCCAGCCCCCCCTGCAGTTATCACCAAGTTGGCAGGATGAACCGTCTCGACTGAAGCTACACACTTCATTTCACAGTAATTTTGGCCCTGTGGCAGCCCAAAGGTCAAGCTACCAACTGCCATTAGCTGAAAGACAATACGGAGATACGCAACACAAAGCTGCCAGCTTCAGAAAGTGTCCTTACCATGAAAGCCTTCTTCTCCTCAGCTGTCTGGAAGCGGCCGTGACCAAATTTGGAGGTTGTGTCAATGAACTTCAAGTCAATCTTCTCCAGGGCCCGACGCTTGGTCTGCACAAGCAGGGACTACAAGAGAGATGCCAGGTGAGCACGCAGCAGCACGCTTTCAGCCTGCCAGTATGCTGGCTACTTCTTATCACCTCCATGGCTAACACCTCCTAAGTCACTCTACATTTCAGCTGCTACTATGTGCAATGCACACTTGCTGATAAGCCAGCCTGCACCTTTGGCCTTCAAGGCTGAAGACCGGTCAGCTCACACCAGCAGGCGAGCCCAAGTTTGCCTGCCAGCGTCCTTACAGTCCACGAGAATTCTCCACCCCAAAGCATGTCCTTACAAACTGACCGCGACTGAATTAACCAGGGAAAGGACCTCACACTACTCCCGAGGTCATTAAAACGAGGTGGGTTTGTGTGCGTGTGTCCAACAGTCTTCCAACAGTCTTCCAGGCTTTTCTTTCTAGCTGGCTACGTGAATCCCCACAGCAGCAAGCAACACCTGTACCAGAGGCAGCGCAGCTAACTTAAGCTGTTCCAGCCCATTTGACAGCAGGCTGCACTACTCACCTTGCGCAGGGTCAGGACTCTCTTCTTGGTCCCAACAACACAGCCTTTCAGCATGATGAAGTCATTGGTCACCTCACCGTAGTGGACAAAGCCTCCCTGAGCAAGGAGAGAATAGTTAGTGCTCTGTATAAAGCAGGACCAGTCATCACATCTGCCTACAGCTCGATGTTCTCACAGCACTTTGGGTCTCGGCCATTCCCACATTCACTGAAATCCTGTTTCCAATATTACCTTTCGCTGGTCAAGTTTCCTGATATGACAATTTACTTGCTGCTGTAAGACTTTTGCCAAGAACAGCAGCAACAAGAAGAGGCTGACAAAACAGCAAAAGCTGCTCTCCCTGCTAAGTTAGTCCTTATTTACGAGTATAATTTCTAGGTTTGTAACATCCCTCTACTCTATTGCCACACATCAACTGCAATTAGCAAGTTACACAAGTCAATACTGAGAATGACTAAGCAACACCACCTCCCACAGCAGCGGAGTTCTTCCTCAAGAGCTCTTCATTCAATCATTTTGCATCTTGTACCAGGCCAATTTGCCTCTTAAGATTGCAGCTCACAGCCAGACTCTCACCACACAGCTGCAACAACTCACCAGAGGGTTAATGCTCTTGTCAGACAAGTCATAATCAGTTGATGCATTGTTTTTGATCAGCTTTCCATCCTTGATTTGGTAACCCTGGCCGATCTTGTAGATCTAAAAATGTCAAGAATTTCTACTTAGCAAAAGGTAGGAGAAAGGGCCTGTCATCAGCCAAAATGCAAACAATTCTACACAGGATTAGAGAAAAACATCTGTTGCACTTTGAAAACATGTGGCCATACAAGAATTTTATGGTTATCCAACATAATGGACTATGGTTACTGCCCCCAGGATTACACTCAAACAGCAAAACTACCAAAGCAGAACTCTCCACTCTATTCACTATCATGCAGCAAGTGGCCTTGGCCAGCTCTCGTTTCCTCCCAGCAGTTGAGAGACACAAACCTTCTTATTGATTTCTGTCCGATGGTGATACCCCTTCTGACCAGCCCGGGCCACAGAGAAAGCCACACGAGCGGGGTGCCATGCACCAATGCAGGCCACTTTGCGCAGACCCCTGTGAGTCTTGCGGGGCAGCTTTTTGGTGTGCCAACGGCTGGTAACACCTGAAAGAAACCAAAGCAGTGTTGCCAACTCTTGTCAGGCTGAGATGTCACCTAATTGTTTAACCAGAGTTTAAGCCACCTTTCAACAAAAGGGAAGCCCAGACCCAGCATCCCAGGAATTAACCACATTTCCTGGTGAAGCACCCTACCCCTGAACCACCCACGCTCCCTCCCCGGCTGTCCCTGGGCTGTGTTCTCAGAAGGAAGGCAGCATGGAATGACTCCTCACGGATGTCAGGCGCTGTGCCCAGCGCTCATTCCATGGTCTCATCATTGAACCGTGACAGCAGTATGGATTTACCTCCTCAGCTCTTAGCCCACACACTTGTGAAAACTGAAGGCTGGGATTTCATCAAAATCTGTATCCCGATCGCAAAGATGAGAACTTCCATGTCTTTACCTTTATATCCCTTGCCCTTGGTGACTCCAATGACATCTATCATCTCATCCTGGGCAAAGACAGTTGACACAGGCACCTGCTGTTCCAGCTTCTCCCGGGCCCAATCCACTTTCTCAGCAACAGTGCCACCATTCACCTGGATCTCCATCAGGTGAGACTTCTTCTGCCTCAGGGGAAGCAAACGCATCTAGGAAACAAAAGATAGAAAATTTAGCTCCTGCTCTTCCAAGACGGACCTCATTAACGAGCCCAGTACCTTTCCAGTCCTGGCCTAATCTGTTTTTCTAACTAAACATATTTTCCAAGATACACAACTTCAACATACTGAAGTAAAAGGCCCTACACTAAGGGGAAAGGCCGTGTTGTGGCTTAAATGACAAGTCACAGTATCTGCACGTTATTCACCACCCACAGGAACACAGAATTACACAAGTGTCTCTAACCCCAGAGCCTCCAGCCAAACTCTATCCAGGAAGGACAGGAGATAACCAGGGGCAATGGTTTTAAACTGGAAGAGGGTAGATTTAGATTGGACATAAGGAAGAATTTTTTTATTATGAGGGTGGTAAGACACTCAAACAGGCTGCCCAGACAAGTTGTGGAGGCTTCATCATCAGAAGTGTTCAAGGTCAGGTTGGATGGGGCTTTGAGCAACCTGATCTGGTGAAAGACGTCCCTGCCCATGGCAGTGGGTTGGACTAGATGATCTTTAAAGGTCTCTTCCAATCTAAACCAAGCTATGATAAGCCTGCTACAGTGAAGGACACTTTGGGTAGGGTCACATTTACAGTTACTTCTACTATATTTACCACAGAGGGACCGATACGAGTATTAACAGCTGCAATACTACCTAGTACAGGAAACAAATTCTAGTAAAACTAGCAATGTCATAGCTAGACATCTTATTGCACTTGCAGCCAACCCAAAGATTTACTTAAATCTCCCAAGAAAGTCTGGCAGAGCACTGATGTTGAAGGGAGACACCACCACACCACTCAGCAATACACCTCCTCCAGCTGAGCAACAGAAGCCACCAGAAGCCTGAGTGTTTGCAGTCCCTACAGAACACAGCCTGAAGTGATGCTGACCACACAAACCCCAGAGTTCAGTGTTCAGCCTGTTAATTAAGAGAGCCCAGGTCTACATGGTATCAGCACAGGACTGAGTCCAAGAAATTCCTATTATGGTGCAGTCTCTTTTGAACACTGCTTCAGAAGATGGCCAGTGGTTGCCCTCAAGGCTCCTCAAACATCCTGTGAGCACATGCTTTGTACAGAATGAAGAGTACTAGTATTTGTATCATGCTTAGTTAGCATGAGGCTGCAGGGGAGGGCAGAAATCTCCCTACAGAGATGGATCAAGCTTTATGCTTGCTCTCTTAGTTGTTTCCACTGTACACTTCAGTCCTGCAGATGCTTACCTGAGTGTGAGCCATGACTCTAATAACCTGGCAGTATTTCTTCATGCTATTGAAATCTTTCTCCAACTGCTTTTTGCCTTCCTCATCTTGCCATTTCTTGCAGTATTTGGTGAAGGCCTTCTTCTTGGACTTGTGCCTTCAGGAGCAGAGCAGAGACAAGGTTTGGCTAAGCCCTTCATCAATCCCCCCCGGAAGTGGGGACGAGCGGAAGGAGCTGCCACCTCAGCTGGTTTTGGCTCATTGCCAGCTTCTAAGGGCTCTTTTCCACTGGCAAGCGGAGCCTGGAGCTCATCAGACAAAGGCAAAGTTGCCAGAGCTGAGCGGAGCTGCCATGAATTCCAAAGCACATTAACATTCACAGTACAGAAGACAAAAGACTGTAGAGAGATGTCAAACAATAACAGAAAAAAGATCTTTAAAGCAATTGTCAGATGATTGCTATCTGCTTCAGAATACCGTGATTTCCCCCCTTGTAAGCCCAAGCTATGCCTGACAATAAGGTCGTTACTGTAACACCCCTGAGATCATTATTGCTCTACTCTGACATCTTCTCAGCCTGCAAAGTTCATAAACAGGCTGTAAGCTCTAGACACACTGGAGCCACACTTGGGCAAATGCACATACGTCCAGTCACAACAACAGCGCCTGGAACAGTAATCAGAAGTAACACTTGTCTTCCCCTTTCCTGAGAAAACAGGGCTACAGTCAGGACTCGACACTCAACAACAAGCGCCAGAGGCGATTTCCTTATGTCCGCCCGTCGAAGTATCATCACGTGTAGCCTGTTAAGGAGATCTCAGGCAAAACCCAACACTGTCACCCCCATGCCAAGAAGGGCGCTAATGAACATTATGCTGTCACCCTCCCAGAGCCATTCCTGCAGCCTATCCCATTATTAGGCCAGTTCATCAAGGCCAAACACTAACTGCTGAAAAGCCTCTTCAAAAAGCTGTACTAGCATAACCTGCAATCCAGCAGAAAAAAATAAACCATAGCATGATTAAGGCAACAAAAGCCCTGCTCGCTCACCAGTTCTTGTAGAAGCGACGCTTACACTCATCACTGATATGCTCAGCAAATATGGTCTTGAAGCTGCGGAGCCCGCGAGGAGTCTGCACGTAGCCCACGATACCCACAATGACCATGGGAGGAGTCTCTACTATAGTGACTGCCTCGACCACCTCCTTCTTATTCACCTCTGGATGAAGACAGAAATACAGCACAATTAGCACCAACATCAGCTACTAAACGTCATCTGTTCTTTCTCACTCACAAACCCTTCACGTGACAGGTGAAACGACTCAAGTTCTTTTCACAAAGGCAAAGACAACGCACGGTAAAGCGACTAACTCCAAGTTATAATTTAATGCCTTGCAAAAATCTGAGGCTGGCTCAGTAGGAAGCACAGACAAAGCCTGATAGGCAAAATGGGCGGCAGCAAGTAACAGAACTACATTCAGGACTCGACAACCAGCAGAAAAGCGCCAAAGGCAATTTACTTATGTCCGCCCATCGAGAAGAGGGCATCGTAAGTAGCCTGTTACAGTAGAGCTAAGCCAAACCATCAGGTGGCTGCGCATCTCGGAAACAAGACCATTAACCAAACAGCCACGGCTAGACATGAAGTCTGGCTGCTGGGACATCACTCGCATTGAAGTGGGAGGGGTTTGGGTGCTTTATACCCCACCCACTCAAGGACTTCGAACAGGGTGAAGTCAAGCCAGGACTAAAATCCAGAGCTACTAACAAACAGGTGATCTTTTGCCATTCACAAAGAAAACTACCTCCTCTATTCACAGGAACATGAATACGTACTGGATCCAGGTCTGTCGACTTCACGGACAATGTGGGTCATGCCAGCTTTGTACCCCAAGAAGGCAGTGAGATGGACAGGCTTGCCAGGGTCATCTTTGGGAAAGCTCTTCACCTTGCCCCTGTGCCTGCTACTGCGCTTGCGGGGCAGGAAGCCCAGAGACCCATGCCGTGGAGCTGAGAACTTGCGGTGAGACTAGAGAGAGAAAATAAACGTTTAGCGCTTGCTACAGAGATTCACTTATAGCCACTTACGGGCCCAGGCCAATTCTCTTCTTGCCTTGAAACATGAATGCTGTGTCTATACAAGACATTTTGCATTCTAGAAATTCTTCTCGGTATCAGATGTTTGGCTTCTGAATTCCATTATGTTATAAGAACATAATCCTCGTGCCCCAACCATGTCCTTCCCAGACTTCCTCAGCATCCCCTTCCCTTTCAATCTTATTAAAAGACATCACCAAGTCCCGCTCCAGTTAGGGAACCACACAAGCTGTAGTTTGGCAACAGCACGCCACCAGAATTTCAATGCACCCCAGAAGCCTAGAAAATGGAGAGGCACCGATAACTTTACAGTATGTTTCAGTGACTCAATAACACTAGGAAAATAAGCATTATAAAAAACAATTTCCGTTTGAAAAGCTGCAGTAAAAACAGTGTTTTAACATCCACCTTTGGGTCGGTCGCTTTGGGTGGAAGTGCAGGTTTTTTTCTAAGATATTCTCCTCAGCTACCAGCCCTGCAGCCTCCGCCAAGTAAGGCTGGGTTCTTTCCGGCAAACTCTCGGCCCGACAAAGAATTACCCACCCAACCTCACGTCCAGCTTTAAGAAGAATACGGTACAGCTGAACACGGAGCTCCCAGCCGATATTTAAGAAGCATCTTACTTTAAAAAAAAAATACTCGACACAAGGTGCCTTCAGCAGACAAAGTTTCCCAGCCCCAGAAAGGGCTGTTTGTTAGGGTTACGGGTCTTGCGGCAGGGCCCAGCAGAACCGAATTTTGACACCTAGGTAAGGCTGAAGGCCACCAGCACGATACCTTCGCGTGTCAGTGACATCACCAAACACGAAATTTGACCCCACAGACGAAAGGCGGTGAACGGCATTACCAGACTGGCCGCTCCGCGTGCTCGCGGCCCCCACCGCGGCCTCGCCGCCCCAGCAGGAGCGACCGACGCGGCCAGGCCTCACTCTGGCCGCGCTCCCGGCCTTCAAACGCACCGTGACCCGACGGCCGGGAGCCCTCTAGGGAAGACACCCCTCCTTCTAAAAACACAGAGAGCAAACCCCGCCGCGGGCGAAGCGCCCCTCTGGCGGCGCCCACCGCCACCCGCGCCACCGAGAGCCCCGAGCAGGCCCGGCCGGCGTCCCCGAGGCAAAGCCTCGCCCGCCCACGGCGCCTGCCGCGGCCGAGCCCCGAAATAAGCCCCGCGCCGCCTCCCGCCGGGGCCGGGCGCGGCGGGAGCGGGGCCGGGCAGCCGCCGGGGGCGGGATGGCGCCGATACCCGAGGGATGGCGCGGCCGGGCCCGGGCGGCGCCACCGCCGGCAGCACCCACCATCTCGTCCCCGCGCCGGGCCGGAAGGGCCGACAGCCGCCGCGCGGGCGGCTTTTATAGGCGCCCCGCCCCCGGCGACGCGCTGCGCAGGTGCGTGCCGCGCGCCGGTCCCGCGAGAGGTCGGTGGGGCGGCGCGCGCGTGGCGCTACGGGTGGGGAGCGGGGCCAGAAGGGTGCGCAGGCGGCGATGCGCGGGGGCTGCGCCGGTGCTGCCGGGCCACGGAAAAAAAATTACATGCAAAATACCTGGCGGAGTTTCTCGAAAATTTCAGTGCCTACACTGACAGGTCATTACAGATAATGTTATACGGTAGCTTAAAAAAGCAAAAGGAAAGGGAGGAATGTAATAAACCGCATGCAACTCCTGACATAAATGTTTAGCTGCGGTTCTTTATCACGTTATGCAAAACCGTAACGTCCCCGTGTCGTCGTTCAGCTGTGTGCAACGTCAGGAAGCGTCTCCCACTGCAGTCTTCCTCCTTGAATAGGCTAGATGTTTTCACGAAAATAATGTGCTTGTTCCAAGCTGGGGGCGAGCACCCGCCTCGACGGAGCATCCCAGTGTAACGCTTACCTGGTTTTATTAAATAGCTCTGGAGTCGTAGGAAGCTGTAATGACCCCTGACTCAAAAGGCGCTTGACAAATCTTCATCACAGTTTGCAAAAGATGTTAGGCAACGTGAAGAAACGCAGTAACAAAGAAAAAAACTTAATAAGGTAAAATAGGTTTCACTGCTGACACTGGCACCCATCACTTTTGCATATGTCTCAAAATAGGAAAAGACGTCAAATAACTTTTCTTTCATGCAGGGAAACGTTCTCGGGCCGATCGTGTGTTCTTCAGGGGCTGCGTCCTGCTGCGTATTCCCGCGGTGCTTGGTACAGCGCAGCTCCAAACTCAATCAGGGCCTCTGTGTGCTACCATTGAATTAATAAACAATAAAACCAATGTAGATGCTAAAGTTATGCTGTGAAAGAGGAACTGAAAATAAGACTTTCTGTGGAACCTGTCTGGAGCTGTTGTTATTCATGCTATTACTTCTCTTGCTCCATTTACTGCTGTTCTGGCAGTAAAACCCCCTGCCAAATCCCACAGGAACCCCGCCAAATCCCACAGATAAGCACTGCCAGGACCAGCCGTGTCTCTGGGAGATGTTGGCCTGCTCGGCCCACCTCGGAAACTCGCCAACACGGGAGCTGGCACTGGAGCATCTCTTCAGGGTAGGGGCGAAGCAGAGCTGAGGTGAAACCTGAACAGGGAGGGAGCTGGGGGACAGGAGAGAAGTTATTCACTCTCCCTCCACCGATGCCGGAAAATCAGATAGGACCCGGCTGAAGAAGCTCCCTCAGACTTCCCTGGATTGGGAACTGCGCGAGCACCCTTGCGGGATAACTGATGTGCTGCACGGCTCTGGCTGAAACGTCCCCTGAAGTGGCTCTGGTCCTCAGCCAGAAATCCTGCACCTCCTGGCCGAGGAGGGGGAAGGAGGACCATCCTAAAGGATCTGGAGTGGACCCACGTCTGAACGGCAGGAGAGGGTAACGGGGCCGGGCAGGGCTTCCCGCTTTGCCCAGCTGCCTGCCCCTTTGGGCTGGGCTGGCTAAAGACCAGATGAGGAGGTATCAAGAAAGCGATGCTGCGAGATGTGGTCTCTCCGAGGTTAGCATAGGGACAGACGCCCTCCCGGCCTCGCGAGCTGCGTACCCGATTTTTCACGTCTCTGGAGACACGGGACACACACCCGGTGGCTGGGAGAGCCAAGGGCTTCATCCAGCTCACGCTCCAGCATGCAAAGGCCTGTCCCTTTGGAGGAACGACTCCTGGCCGCTCGCTCAAAATGTCGGGGTGTCACGTTGCCTCTGGGTCAGCCTGAGAGCCTCAGCTGAGGTAACACGGGCCGAACCCAGGCTTCAGGTAACTGGCATGGCATCAGGCATCCAGGTGGCTGGCAAGCCTCAGAGCCCAGCCAGCTCAGCTGATGGCCACATCCTGCTACCTACAGCCCCTCTCTGGGGTGAGGATGCAGGACATGAGCAAAGTGAGGAAGCCGATGAAGCCGCCAGGTGGTTGAGATGGTGTCGTGGTTTAACCTCAGTCGGCAACTGAGCACCACGCAGCCGCTCGCTCACTCCCCCCCGGTGGGATGGGGGAGAGAATCGGAAGGGTAAAAGTGAGAAAACTCATGGGTTGAGATAAAGACAGTTTAATAGGTAAAGCAAAAGCCGCGCACGCAAGCAAAGCAAAACAAGGAATTCATTCGCTACTTCCCATCGGCAGGCAGGTGTTCAGCCGTCTCCAGGAAAGCAGGGCTCCATCACGCCTAACGGTTACTTGGGAAGACAAACGCCATCACTCCAAACGTCCCCCCCTTCCTTCTTCTTCCCCCAGCTTTATATACTGAGCATGACGTCACATGGTATGGAATATCCCTTTGGCCAGTTTGGGTCAGCTGTCCTGGCTGTGCCCCCTCCCAGCTTCTTGTGCACCTCCAGCCTTCTCAGTCGGTAGAGCATGGGAAGCTGAAAAGTCCTTGGCTAGTGTAAGCACTACCCAGCAACAACTAAAACATGGGTGTGTTATCAACATTGTTCTCACCCTAAATCCAAAACACAGCACTGTACCAGCTACTAGGAAGGAAATTAACTCTATCCCTGCCGAAACCAAGACAGATGGTATTGGATATATCGACGAGGTTACCTGTGGAAAATAACCAAACTGCTGAATAATAAGGTCCACCCCCACCACATCCAGAGGCTGAATAAATTGGGAGTAAGTAGATAATTTTGTGTTATTATAAGGAACATGGGCCTTAATCCACCATTGCCTGTGGTACAAAAGGAGATGCAAACACAAGGCCATGAAGTTGATGGTAGCCAGAGCTGGGTGGGCTGGAGCTTCCCACACACGGGGCACCTGGAGTTTGCCCTCAGGGTCTCCTGGGGCTTACAGAGAAGCATGTGTTTGACAAAGACAGCACTGTGGGGAGACTGGTGCCCCCAGGGATGTCTCCTGCCCTGCCTCCTCCCTCCCTGCCAGGGACCGCGGCACCACGTGGAAACCATCCAAATTCCCACCACAGGGATGCTGACCTGTAACATGCGATGTAAGTGCTGCACATTACAGTTATATCAAGTTACTGCAAACATTAATTAAACAGTTCAAGCAAACACCTACCTATAGAGCCAAATCCCGCCACCAGCTGCGCAGGTGTAACGCAGCTAAGCCATTCAGCGCGAGGAGGCTGGTTACCCAGCTAGCGTGAAATAATTAAGGAGGGCATATGCAAGTGTTAAACACGCTTTACCAACTCCCAGAGACCTTTCACCTCCCCTCCCCAACTCCGGTCCCTGGAGGTTAAGTGAAACCCAGGGCTGGAGGCTTTGCTAGAGGGACCCTGTGTGCAAACCTGCATGAAAAAGCCCGTACAGACCAAGAGGTGCTTCGTTGGGAGGACATTTCATTGCCTGCACTAACCTGGCAGACAGTGGGAAGGGAACCTATACAAACTGGAGGGCTGAGGGTCCAGCCGTGCTGGCGCTGCAGCTCATCTTCCCAAAACAGAGCTGCCCCATCCCTGGAAACATTCAAGGTCGGGTTGGACTGGGCTCTGAGCAACCTGGTCTAGTTGAAGATGTCCCTGCTCGTTGCAGGGGGGTTGGACTAGATGACCTTTAAATGTCCCTTCCAACCCAAACCATTCTATGGCTGGATGTGATGGGGAAGTGTCCATCCCCTACCTCCAACCTGCCCCTCAGAAGGTGCCCCACAAGGGACGAGGGATGGCTGCTCACTTTTTAGGGTGCTACTCCTAATGGGCGACCAAGGGTGGGCTTTAAATGCTCTTTTATCTCCCCCATACATTTGCCTCTAGCTCCTCCACTGAGCTCTTGAGTCATGGAGCCAATTCGTAGAGTCTGCCAAGAAAATGGATTCGGACTCGGGCAGAATGAAATGGTGCTAGAGGGGGGTTAAGCACATTCCCCACCCCACTGCTCTGCCCTTTGCTCTCTTGCTGCTAACCTGACTCTCTGCATAGGTGTGACCTGGAGGCAAGCAGGACGTAAGCCATCCAGCCGGTCATTCTGCTTCATCAGCCTACGTGCTGATGGTCAGGTGCAGCACCAATCACTCCGCCTGGGTCCGGAGCGGAAGCAGCTGATTTTGCTGCGTACCTGGCTTGTTTGGCCAGGTCCAAACCCTGTTCATCCAGAACACTGGAGCATTTCGGTCACCTATTCAGCAAAACCAAACCTCTCCCCCGCATCGTTTATCTCCCCTCTTTCATTCATCTCCCCCAATTCATGGGGATTTAGCTTTCAATCCGGGGACTTTTGTATTTCTGGGCCCTTCAAAGATGTCCTGGTGCTGTAAGACCTTACAGAGCGCTCAGCGTTCCCACCTCGCCCTTCGGCTGGCTGCTTCCAGCAAAGCTGCTGCCTGGTTTGAGTTGAGTATCTCCATAATGAAGAGCTAGAGACGTCCCGTGGTATGCCCGGTGGAAACGCGGTGCAGAGCATCTCTGCTCAGCTGAAGCATTTGAGCAGCTGGGCTTCAGCTGTGTTCAGGCTGAAGCAGACAAGCAGGCTCAAAATGGTTTTGGCTTCCGCTGCTGAGCTTAGGGAACCACGTTACAACCCAAGGGCTTGCTTTTAATTTCAGTCCTATTGATATAGATTATCGGGAACTCTGCAGAAGCCAGCAGACTGCTGGTACGCAGCTACTCTGCGCAAAAGGCACAGGCCAAGGAGCTTGAGCCGCCCCTAAGGCTGGATGGCTTCTCCCCGGGCATCCCTTCCTGGCTGTGCCGGTGGCCATGGTGGTACTGTGGACGCCGGGGAAGCCCAGGTGACTCCCAAGGCTGCAGCCTCAGGGATGCGAGGTGTGTATCTTGCAGTCTCTGCCTCCCAGAGTCAGAGGGTCTCCCCAAAATCTGGGCTTCCCATGTTCGCAAAGGGCCTTTTTCCTGCTGCCCCCTCCCAGGGACGCTGTGTCTGTAGGGTGAGGGATGTTAGAAACGAGAGCCCGAGGCTTTGCTGCAGTGATTTTGAGGCTCACCAGGCACCTCTGCCTGGGAGCAGGCGCCTGGCGGGGGTGCAGGCAGCTGCCTGCACCCAGGGAGCACCACTGGCTGCTCCCCTTGGATAACCAGCTCTCATCCAAGGGGGGCCAGCCTTACCCCTCTATGGGGGCTGCAAGGGGCAAAATACCCACGTTGGGCTGCGCGACAGAGGGGTGACAGGGGTAGAGGGTGTGAGCGGGTGGGGGGCTGGCCCCGCACTTCTGCTAGGCCCTACCAAAACAAAGCAGGGCAGCACCCCTGCCTCCCTCTCCCTTTGTGGTGGTGTGCCTTTGTACTGGGGAGGTGTTCACACACAGCCCCCCCAGCACACCCCACACCCCCATGCTGCACCCGCCGTGCCCTCACCCTCCCACACCCCACACACGCCCCCAAGCACACCCTCCTCACACTTCTGCCCCACGGACACCCCACGCCCCCCCCCCGATGTGGCGGCGGCGGGGGGGGGAAGGGGTGGGTGCGCGCTCCCGGCGCGGCGCGTCCCCCTGGGCGGGAGCGCGCGGCTCGTCGCCGCCGCCGCCGGGCTGCCAGGCACGGCGCGGCGCGGCGCGGCGCGGCTCGGCTCGGCTCGGCGCAGCCCGGCACGGCTCGGCGAAAGCCCGGCACGGCCCGCCGAGCCCCCCCGCCCTCCTCCCGCCCACCCCCGCGCCGCCATGGACGGGGGCGCCTTCGGAGCGGGGAAAGCCGGCGGCGCCTTCGACCCGCACGCCTTCATCCGGCAGCCGCACACCCTCCTGCGGCTCCTCTCCTGGGTAAGGCCCCGCCGCCCCCGGGGGCTGCCGCCTGCACCGGCACCGGCACCGGCACCGGGGCGGGGGGCGTCCCGCCGGGCAGCGGGGGGCGCGGGCGCGGGGCTCCCTCCGGGGCGGGCGGCCGCCACCGGCCCCAACACCGACCTCCCTACATACCTGCGTGTATATATATATATAGAGAGAGATAAAAAATCATTATGTTCTCTATCATTATATATTATAATTATATGCTATTATGTATTATATATTTATTATTATATATTTTATATATGCTGGTGTATGCACATGTATCCACATATATAGATATGCATATGTCCATTGATATGTCTCCACACATCTAGATCCATACACACACAGATATACATGTATACGCCTCCATAAGCATTTATGGCTATATCTCCATATATATATGCATGTGTGTTTGGATATATGGTTCTGTCTCTGGGTTTATATATCTCCGTATGTATATATCTCCATGTATATCCGCGTATATGTGTGCACAGACAGATGTACAGCCATATGTACATATATATCCATGTGTGTGGTTATAGGACCATATAGATATAGGGCCATATGGGGTGAGAGCACTCTGGTTTGGGGTTTCTTCCCTGGGGAGGGAAGGGGTGAGCTAGGTTGGACCGTGACCCCGTCTCCATCTCTGCCGTTTTGGGGGTTGTGGTGGGGTCTTCTCCCCCCCACAACACTCTCCCATGCCGGTGGGTTTATGGCGGGCGCGGGGAGGCAGCGGGATGTGGCAGGGGGGAGTGGGGGGTGATGCTGCAGTCCTGGCGTGGCTCTCCAGCGGGTCAGGGCTCGGGGGGCGCTGGGCTCTGGCCATGCCAGGGCGAGTTGGGGGAGCTATGGGGGCTGGGCATCGTTCTGTGTTTTATCCTCATCCTCTCACCTCGCCAACCTCCTTTCCTGTAATGCTTTCCTCTCCCTAATTTGTGGGGAAGGGGGCAGGGGGAAAGGAGGGTCTAACGGGGGCAGTGGGGAGGGCACGGGGTGCCAGGGGGAAGGTCTCTCCCTCTTCCCGTGACACTGATCCCATGGCTGCCCGTGGGGCCAGTGCTTATGTGCAAGAAGGTCATTGGGATTAAGGGAGCGAGAGCTGCAGCACAGAGCCGGTGGGGGAGAGATTGAGGTCTCAGCCGGGAGCGGAGAAGGGAGGGCAGGGAGAGAGAGCGGAGGAGACACATGCGCACCGGGGCTGGGAGGAGAGGCGTCAGGCTGGCTTTGGGAAAACAAAATAAAAGCAGTGCCAGGCGGGGGAAACGAGGAGGGAAAGGGAAGGTGGCCCGGCTTGCTGCCGGCAGTGGAGAGGCAGCCCTTGTGCTCCTGGCCGGGTGGGTGGGTGATGTCCCCTCTGGGTGACATGACTTGGAGGGTGGCCGGAGAGCCCCAAAACAGCTGAGGACATGATTAATGTGGGCAGTCTGTCCGTCCGTCCATCTGCCTGAGCTTGTTTACAGTACAGCTCATCACGCTGGGAGCAGGCTGGCCGTGCCAGGGCTGCTGCTGGGCGCCGAGCGAGGGGGTATGCGCGCCCCCCACTCTCAGGAGGGTGGAGCGGAGCCAGCTTGTGTGCCTGGGGATGATGGACGTGATGTGACCTACAAAGGCTCTCCCATTGCTAATCTCCGTGGCAGAATTTCCTCTTTCTCTCTCTCCCTCTTGGTCTGGTGGTTTCTTTTTTTCCCCTTCATCCGAGCACTGCGGGATTTTGGCTTCCCAGAGGCGCCAGGTGAGGGAGAGAGAACAGGAAATATGTTTATTTTTTAATTAGGCACCTACTCTGCTTCAGAGTATTCTCAGACACTGTCAGCTCGCTCGCTGAGCTCAGCTCCGCGCCCCACAAGGTCTCCCCAGGCAAGGAGTGCTTCCCGGGGACTGGCATCTCCTTGGGACTCTGCGTTGTTTCCCCCTGCCCATCTGACCTTGACAGAGGACAGGACAGGATTTACCCTAGGCACTTCACTTGGCCATGGAAATTAAAGTCCTTTTGCAGGAGCTGGAGGTGCTCCAGGTCAGCGGTTCAGCAAGGGAGACTGGCCTGGCCATCGTGGTGCAAGGCTACGCGTGCACCTCTTCCTTCCCAAAATACAAGTTCCTTCTCCTGCTTTTCCACCGGCTTGGTCTTGTCTATCCTCCCGAGCACCTCTCCTTCTGCAAAGCCAGCGAGCCACAAGCTCACCCCAGATATTTAGTTGTAGTTTTGGTCTTTTTTTTAACTTGAGACCAAGAGAGGTCCTCATGGGCATTGAAGTCCTATCTCAGGCTGTCAAAAGCATCAGACCTTTTATGGCCCCTTCCATAAATTAGTTGAATTTTCTGAAAAAAGACTAGTTCATGGGGTTTTTGCCCTTCTCAGTCCCTCTGGGAGAGGGTTCAGTGGCTCCAACGGTCAGGGCCTTCCACCGTAAATCTATTTGTGGCTGGGTTTTTATCCATTTGCTTTTGTGCTCTTGTGCCCTTCAGTTTAAATGGTGCTTTTCCCTCCTTGGTGTTTACCCCCAGGTATATTTATAGACTGTGATCACATCCGCACTTAGCCTTTCTATCACCAGGCTCTACAAGCCAAACTCTTTTGGCGGCAAAGGGCTCTCCCTCCCTGTGGTCTCTGTGAGTCCTTCCTTTCACCTGCTCTTCACGCACTGGAATCACCTTGCCTGCCATCTCCTGAGATCTCATTTGCCTTTATCCTGCTCATGGCATGGGTGGTCCGTTGTCTCCCCAGGGCAAGCTGGAGACTCCTTTTGGCCCGTTTCACATGATGAGCTTTCACTGAGAGCAGAAATTCTTGTGATTGCTTCCCCAGGCAGTGACCTTGTGCTCAGGTCATGCTGCCTTTTAGCAGACTTTATGATGGCACAGAGGTACATATGGCTTTTTACCAACAGGCAGCAAAACTGGCTCCTGCCCAGGGAGTTTGCAGCCCAATTGAGATGGCGGTAAATCTCCAGGGAGAGCTGCAGGATCAGGAGCAGATGGGGTGACCGAAGATTATTTATGTTGCTCCTTGCTGAGGAGGAGATGGGATAGGTTTGACAAGGAGCATGCTAAACTATGGAAAGAGGTTAGCAATTCTGGAGCATCTGTCCACCGCGACAGTGTTGTGAGGCAGCTCAGGTTTCTTGGGTGCTTTGGAGGCCAGGCACAGCGGAGTAAGTATGCATCTCCCTGAAAAAAGGTTGCCTGGCGTGGGTGCTGGCGAGCAGTGGTGGAACTGCAGAGCGCCTGTGTCAGGTTTGGATGTTCAGCCTCAGTGCAAACCATTTCTCTGCTGCTGCCTGCTTCAGATGCACTTGCCTGGATGAAGCAGCACCTTGTAGCGCAGGGAGGCAGCCCTATGGAGCAGTCCCTCCTGAGCATCTCTGCTGAGGATGCCTCCAAGGGCATCTGGATCTTGCAGTGAGGGGACTTGTCCGATTTGGTTGGACTGAGACTTGCCGACTAAAGCAATGTGCTGCTGGAAGATGCCGGAGGCTTCCCCACCTCTCTGTGGGGAAGGGCAGAACAACTCCCTCCCTATTCCCAGCGGTGGTGAAGAGAAGTCAAGCAACTCGCCCTGTTGCGATGGGTGGCTGGGGTTTACTCACAGTCCTGGTCTTTCAAGGCATTGCTCCACGCCGTGCCGCTTCGCTTGCCACCGGCTGCAACATGGAGGCATGCTCCGAGCTGAGCTGCATCGCACAACTGGTGCCCCATGGTAGATGAGACACAGGTGCATGGGTGGGTTTTTTAGCACCTTGACATATAGACCTACCTTCAGCCTTCTTAGGTGACCCAACAGCTGGAGCTAGTGGAGCTGAGTGACCCACACCGAGCTAGAGCTGTGCTACGGTGTGTGGCTCCAGGATTGTTCTTGAAATACAGCAGGTGAGCGTGGGCACATCCCTGCGTAATCCTGTTGCACCCTGACCCGCAGTGCTCTCTGCAGCCGGCGCGGGGGAGCTGGGAGGCTCCTTTGCAACCCGCAGGCGTTGGATGTAGTGCTGGCTCCATAAATAAGTAAAATGCTAATTGAAACAGGTTGTTCCAGGCGCTCCTGACTGCTTGGAAACCTGCTCGCTGGAGAAACTGAAGTGCTGCTCGATGTAAAAGCTTAACAAGGCAAAAGTAACTCGCTTTTTGGAAGGAGGTCCAGCTAGGTGACTTGAGTGAGAGTATTTCCAACCGCAGCTGTGCAGGCAAAGCAGCCCATTAAACCTTGCCACACGGTTTGAGACACCAAATCTGTCTCTGACGCCCAGGGCACTGCCCCTCCGGAGGGAGGTTCGGTGAGGAGAGGCGCTGCCTGCCCTCCATCTCCTCCTCCATCACCTGCTGCCGTTGCCACCACGTCCCCTGGCTGGTGGGAGCGTGCAGACGTTTTGAGCCAGGATGAGAAGCACTGTCCCCTGTCTCTGCAGGCATGGCACATCCCAGGCAACTCCAGCTGAGCAGACAAGGCAGGTGAAGGACGGGACCCGCGTCCCCAGCCTTGCCATGACAGGCTGGTGCCTGCGAGCTGGAGGATGGAGGCAAGCCCCGGCATGGCAGGGAGCCCCGTCTCCTGCCTTGCCAGTGGGTCCTGGCTCACTGCGCTGACGCCCTGCTTACAACACCCTTTGCGTCTTCCCCTTACGCCGCCCTTTGCCGTATGGAAAGGACAACTGGCATGGGCTTGTGGTGGCAGTCAAATTGACCCTTAGAGCCCAGGGGCCATGTTAGTCTGAAACCAGCTGCAACCTCCACCTTCTTTCTGTCCCAGCTAAATTCAGCTGAGATGTTCCGCATGTTTGTGGACCATAGCTCATGATCTCTGCCTCTGCTCCTCCACGTGATTTTTGCCCCAGCCACCATGCTCACTGGCTGCGTGCTTGTGAGATACGTTGGTGCACGATGAAGGAAATGCGGCGGTTCAAAGCATGTGCTTTCGGTCAAGCCTTAGGTATGGTTCTTCATGGGATCCTTGGGTTGGCTTCAAAAGGGTTTTTTGGGGATCGCTGTCACTGGGATTGGGTGAGAGGCCACATCAGAAGACAAGCAATAGATGTGCAGAGCCACGGGGTGATACGGGGTTGGATACAGCAGGTCACGTTGTTTCCAGCATAGCGTTTCCAGGAAAGATCTTGGAGCAGGAACAAATCTCTCGTTAATGACATTTGCAGATAAAAATCTGAGAAATGGCACATAGGGACCAAAGGCAGTCAGAAATATGAGCAAAAAAATAAGGTAATCTTGTGTAATCTGCTATTTCAAAACATGAGAGGCACACAGGTGAGGAGCAGAGAAACTGCATGGAGATGAGACATGGCTAAGGCAAACATTTGTGGCAAGACAAGGCAGCAGAGAGGACTAGTGTGGCTGTGAGAGGGGCAGACGCAGGTGGCAGTGGATGCGGTCCTCCACCTAGGTTGGCACAGCCAGGCCGAGGAGGGAGATTTGTGTTGCTAGAAAGAAAACTGAACTCTTCCTCATGGAAAAAGATGCAACTTTTGGGTGGTCACTTCGCTGAGCAGTGACCTGGTGATGTAGGGACCATCTGGAAAGCACAGAAGTAGCTGGATACCACCATGGAGGTGTGGCCATGGGGAGTTGGCACTAGTAGCGGTGGGACAGAAGTTGCTGTTTGACCACAAGAAGAGCGTCAGACCTGCGGGACTGGACGGAGCTTCCTGAAGTTGCTCTCTGGGACGCAGCCTGCTGTTACACCAGTGGGCATCTTCCCACGGCAAAGCCCTTCCTCCCTCCCCGGGTGGCAGGCACGGCTGCTCAGCCTGGGCCTGGCTGTCGTTGGAGGCTTCCCGGCTGCTGGCTCCTGGGCTGCCCCAGCATCACCCGGGGCTTGGGCTGCTGTGGGGGTGAAGATTGATCCGGGCACAGGTCTGGCGGGAGGCAGAAGGGTTAATGGCCGGCCTGTCAGCTGCCAAGCCATGTGTGAAAAAAAGCCGGCTGGCCAGGAAAGCCTCTCCCAGATCCCGTGGCAGGAATTAGGGATGCGGAGCCTTTCTCTGCTCCATCACCTGCTCCAGCTCAGCCCCGGCTGGGGAGCTGGTGCCATGTGGCTGCTGGCCAGGGAGGGTGAGCTGGGAGAGAGGTGCTGGTGTACCTGTGCTCTTCCGCCAGCCCGTGCTCAGGGGAATCAGGTACAAATGGGTACGGGGAGGCTGGCCCCCTCCAGCACCCGCACAGGGCTCAGATACACCATCGAGACCATGGGCAGGAGTCGTTCGCTGCCTGCGTGATGCCGGCTGGAGGGAATAAATAGAGGCTGCCTTTTTCCAAACTGCCAGTCCCATGCATATCAAAAGCTGCATATGTTTTCTTCAAAATGAACTAAATACAAGTAGATTTAATGATGATAATAATAATAATAATAATACATGTCTGTGCAGGACTCTCCAAAGCTTTCCAGAGACTCCATTCGTGAGTGGCTGAATGAAAATGAAAGCCAGATCATCTCTGCCAGTTTAACAATTGAGCTCTCTCCAGCTCTTGCTTTCTTTTTAAACAGATTTGTTCCTGGTCATTACCAGTTCAGACACAGAAGAGCTTATGGGTTCGTTCTGCCCGAGGTGGATTTGATTTGAAGTCCCACGAGGAATATTATGTCACCAAACTGTTTCCTCTCTATAATAGAATAAAAAGGGGGTTGGGGAGAGGGAGAGGCAACACGCAGTGCGACAGAGCCTGTGACCGGAGGGCACCGCAGCGAGCCCAAGCAGGTGGCTCCACAGAAACCCTCTTCAGCCTCATTCCCACTACGACCATTGCGGGGATCTCGGGGATGAAGTCAGTAGGCAGCGTGACAAACTCCTGGGATGAGGTGCAGGAAAATCCGAGTGCACTGCCGGAGGCTGGCCATGCTGTGCCTCCATCACATGATGCTCAGGAGCGTCTGATGCACGGCTGGGGATGGGCAGCCTGGTGGAAAGCCTCACATGATGCTCAGGAGGTTTTGCCTGGCTTTCTGCGGGGCTGAGCTTGCAGCAGGGAGGTGGGGAGGGACCGGAGAGCCTCTCCTCTGAGGGCTCATCTCTCGCCTTTGCCTCTGGCAAAATCAGATCACCCAGTTCAGTAAGAGGAAAAAAAAAGGTCTTTTATGGTAGGATGCAGCTTTTTGCCTGTTCTGCACTTTTCTCACTGTAGTGAGCCCTTACACCCCTGTAATGGCCAGCACGAGCCCCTTGAGAAACTGGGACAGGGAAACTCTCAGCCTCTCCCTGTCTCCTCCCCGCAGTGCTTAGCATTACGTTCATTTTGCTGCGTCTTTCGGCAAGTTGCTCTGTCTCTGTCAGCTTTGCAAAATGCCTGGCTCTGGGCTTAGCTTGGTGTCTTGGAGCTCTTTGATGAAAACAGAAGTCTAGGAAAATCATTGCAACAACCTGTGTGGATGCGATGTTTAAGGAGCGGTGAAGTCGAGAAAAGACGGGTCCCAGCAGCAATGCTGAGTTGGTCAGACCTCCACATGCTGTTTTCTGTCCCTTTTTTGAGTGTGGCCAAATATATTACTGCTTATTAAATGTGCGCCTCCAGACAGGCCGCACACCTGCCCACTTAACGTTGCTCTTGGAGGCTTAAGGAAACCCTCTCAACCTAAAAATCTAGTTACTTCAAGTCCTGTTAAGTGACTTAAACAGCCTTGCTGAAGAAATGAGGTCACTGAGGTGCACAAAGCTGGGGCTGGCTGGCTGTTTTTTGTCGCCGAGCGTAGGAAAGCAGCTAATGATCTCCCTCCACAGAGTGGAAGGATGGGCTGCATTTGGAAGCATTGGGATGCAGTGCTTTGCGCCCGCCTCCTGTCTGCCTTCGGACAAGTCACTTCCCTGCATCTCAGTGCTCAGTCAGGAGAAGACTCCTGCCATCTCCTCCTCGCCTCCTCTTCGCAGCTGGATGCATATTTTGGACCATTTTATTAGTGGCTGTAAGCGAGGCCTTGTGCAGCAGGGATTCGCTATGCCAAATGGGTAGAAGGAGCAAGCAGCGGTAATGCAGAGGGGCAAGAGGCTTGTGCCAGTGCTGCTGGTAGCTGGCATTTCTTCAGAAGTGCTGCAGATGTGATGAGAATGGGAACGTAAATGCTTCATCCTTGCAGACTTGGTGCTTTGTTTATAATCCAGGCAGCATTCATACTGCACCTGCTGCCTGGATCATCTTTGCATGGGCACGGATTGTGAAATCAAGGAAATAAAAAATACTTGCTCTTTCTAAGATGACTTGCTACGTCAGTGAGCTTCTACCCACCTGCCCCCTTACCGACAACAAGTAGCTGCCATGGATTAAATGTGCAACAGTTTCTCCTGAGGGCTGCGAGATCTGGGCTCTCATAATTATCATTTTTTCTAGAAAATTGTTTGTCTGTGCACCTGGCGCAACAGCTTCTGGGTACAGACATCACGGGGATAAAATGGGTGATGCTGCCTGTTGGCAGCAGCAGCGATTGCCTCTTCTCCTGCTGTCCAGCTCTGCCCGTCGGTCTGAAACCTCTGGTTTGAGCCTGCCCGTTCTTGCCCAATCTCTGTTACCCAGTCCAGCTCAAGGCTTCTATGCACAGTGGATCCTCACGGCGTTTTGCTATGCTACGAGGGCAGTGGTAGGCTGGCAAAGGGAGCAAACCCTCTCCACTGCCACTAACCTTGTCCTCTCTGCAGCACGAGGGAGCAGAGCATGGACCAGAGCTGATACCAGTAGTGAGGAAAACATGGACAGGAGGAGACATCCCTTAAACTACTGTGCTTTGGTCCGTAGAAGGCTTTCCTAAGGACAAAGAGTACTTTGGAGTCGCTGTTTCAGGACACAGAAGATAAGCATCTGCAGTGACTTGTTCTGCTCATGAGTGAGAATACCCTGAGTGGAATCTCCCCAGAAAACTCCTAAGATCAGATGCTTGCTAGTAAGTCATACCTTGGGCACCTCCAGGCTGTAAAACAGGTTTCTCTTCGTAGGAGAGAAGTGGCATCTTGGCTGACCGAAGATGGAGAAAGGAAGTTAGGAATGCCACCTCTGCTTGAAATTTTAGGGAGAGGGAGATGTCCCTCTGATCTCGTGACTCTGAGCTGTGTCTTCATGAAGGGCCAACATAGATAGGTATAAAGGGGCAAATGCAAAAAGGAATGATTCTGCTTCTTCACTCACAGATGAGAGCCCTTACAGGCCAGCAGCAAACCCAAAGGTAAGAGCAGAGGGAAGATGTGTGTCAGGATATGAGCAGAGTAAACAGAGGTGTTTCTGGGGAGAGGCCATTACAGAGGTTCATTCATCCCAAATGAGTAAGCAGAGACTTGCAATACAGGTTGTTGCAAGGGTTGACCTGGCTTGGGGAATCGACATTTTACCAATTTTGAGCCCTAAACCAAAACTGAACACCAGGCTATGCTACTTTCGAGGCTGTTTCTCGTCTTCCAAGAGAAGCTGTGCATTTTGTCTAATGCTGTGGAAAACGGGGCACCCATTTTGTAATCCCAATATAAGGAGGCTGGTACTTCAGGTGGCAGCATCGGTGCTGGTCACAGCCTCACATCGGGATGTCACTTCAGGGAGTCTGTCAGTTCCCCCTCAGGTTAGAGGAACACAGTGTTACTGCCAATGGTCCTAGGCAGACCTGTCAGCCCAGCCTGTTGAGAAGGTGTGTGAGACTTCCCACTGAAAGAGCCTGGCTGTAATTGTGTGCAATTTTGCTGCCTTTCCCAACCATGCAGGCTGAAATTTTGAAGACCAAACCTTTGCTTCAGGCAGAAGAGATTTTTATTTGATTTTGTTTTTCATGGGTAATTTCTGCAAAGTATGATCAATCTCTATTTTCAGGAAGAAGTAGGAAGAGGACAAATCAGTTGATTTACTTCCAAGCTTAAAAAGCTCTCGTGAACTTTCAGAGAACCCATACAGTCCCCACGCTTAGGAACGCCGGCTTCCAGCTTTTTTAGTTTGCTCTAGTGCATCAAAAATATGCCCAATGTCAGCAACCCAAGCGTGACCCAATTATGAGCTTTGGAGTGAAAAACTAGTATTGGTGTCTGGATACTCGTTAGAGTTTGGCAGCTGAAATGTGGTCAGCGTTGAATATCTGCCCAAGGGCTGTCAGGGACCGTAAGTAAGGTTTTTCCTCTGGTTCTTGATGCCACAGGTCAAACAGCAGAGGTCTGTGCTGTGGATCTCAGGCATCCAACCCCACTGATGATAGATGGTGTATCAGGTTGGTATTGATCAACAGTTAATTTTCCCTGCATTCGCAAAGCTGCTTCTCCACTTTCTAGGTTGTCTGCCATGTGATCTCAGGGTGCTTGGTTGGGTTAAGTGGTACTGGGGTCCTTCTGACCTAGCAAACCCTCAGACCTACCTCCACTCCCTGCAGGAGACTTGGCCACCTCATCTTCTTGTGTGCTGCTTCTCCTTGGGGATTGAGTGGTGGTTCCAAGGGTGCCAGGCTCCTGTTGCGCAGACAGCTCCCAGGCTAGCAGAGTGCTCCGGTGACATCCTAGTGCATGTCATATGTATGTTCACCCCATGCTTGAGGTCCCATTTTCCGTCTGCCTGGGGCCCTCGCAGGCAGCCTGCAGGCGAGCTGTTCCTACCAAGGTCTCAAGATGCCCTGCAAAGAAAAATCTGTACATGCCACCTTAATCTTCCCCTCTTTCTCCTGTGGCTGCGAGGAGAAGCTGTTTATCTGAGATGCAGGACTGGGGCTGCTGTAAATAGCTCTCTGCTTTGGTGAACCTGCTGTGTCAAAGAGGGACGGCCTTGTGGCAGGTGACAAAGGCTAAGCCTGTGAGCAAAGATTAGACTGGCAACTGCGGATTACGGCATTTCTACCTGGACTCATCCTTGATTCTACCCGATTTAAAATAACATGCAGTGGCAGTGGCGGTGACAGGTAGGGAAGACTCATGGTGGCCCTGACAGGTGGACGTGGAGGCCAGGTGGCCAAATGTTTGGCCCGTGAAATCCGTGGGGAAGTTTGGAGGGTGTCGGCGTACGGGTGAGTGGGCAGAAGGATAGGTGGTGTCATGGGCTGGGCTGATGGAAAACTGGTGGAGAGAGGTGTGTGACTTGCAGGGAGATGGGGAGAGCAGGAGCACGGCAGAACAGAGCCGCAGAGCTGTGGATTGTGGGAGGGTGGATGGGGAAAAGAGCGTAGTAGCTGGATAGATAAAATTAGTGAACAAATGCGTGGTAGAAACAATTAATTCCTAGAAGGGAAAGGAGTGAGTGGGAGAATAAGTGCATACTAAGAGGATTTCCGCTGCTTGGAGCCCTTGTACGCAGGCACCTGCGCCAAAACCATATCCCAATTTACACTCCATGTCGCCTCCCTGTGTGCGTGTGGGAAGCCACCCTTGCTCCAGACTGCGACTGCTTTACATCGCTTTAGATCAGATGGATAAAAAGGCTCGATCTAAAAGTGTCCTATTTTAAGTTAATCCTCAGAAATAAAATGAGACTGTCTCCCCAGTAAATTCCCCATGGCTACAGCCCAGGCAAGGCAGCGGGATGGGAGCTCAGCAGGGCAGAGAGGTGCCTGCAAAGGGCGGCTGTGCTGCACAAAGCTCAGCTCCTTTGTGCTGGTCCATAGAGATGGGGCTTGCCCTAACGTGTCTCCTGCCTCCCTCTCCACCAGGTGTTCTCCATCGTGGTGTTTGGCTCCATTGTCAATGAAGGGTACGTGAACCGCCTGGACGAGACACAAGAGCACTGCATTTTCAACCGCAATCACAATGCCTGCAACTATGGCATTACCGTGGGTGTCCTTGCCTTCCTCAGCTGCCTTCTTTACCTGGCTCTAGATGCCTACTTTCCGCAGATCAGCAGCGTCAAGGACCGCAAGAAGGCAGTGCTCTCGGACATCGGAGTTTCGGGTGAGCTTCCTGGCCGGTTGGCCATAGTGCCCCTCTCCTCTGCTGGCAAGGGAGAGGGATGGAGCTTCTGCCACCTCGCAGGCCAGGTTCCTGCTAGCAGGGAGGTCTTTGGGTTCTTTACTCTCTCAGACCTTCTCTCTCTCTCCTTTTCTTTCCCTTTCTCTTCTTCTCAGCCAATCTGGCTGATGCCTCTCTGCTGTTATCCATAGGCTCAGGGAGCCCTTTCGGCTCAGCAGGTCTTGCCTCCCTGCATGCTTGCATTTGCTAAGGCCACGTGTTGATGCCTCTGGAGATGGTACTTCCTTCTTTTCCAGCTCCAGGTGATTGAACCCCGTATATTTTAACATAAAAAAACGTTGAGGATTTCATGCAGGCTGACTAAACCAGTCCTCCTAGGTTACCTGGCATTCCCCACATGAATAGCTGTGCAAGACCTCATCTAGTCCTGAGGCTTATTCTAACTTACAGTCAGATCTCTCCATCCCCAGTAGTGTGTTGAAGTGACAGACAGAGCGATGGTGGGGGTGTGTGTGCATGTGTAAAGCCAGTCAGCAGCAGTGTGAGGAGGCGCTTTGCTCTCGTGCCGTGATCCTGAATTGCTCTCTTGGCTTACTCCGGACATACAGGCAAACTTCTCCACGTCAGGGTCCCCCCACAGTTTGTCAAAGGGGCCACGAGTGGAGTGGGAGCAGGATCAGGTGCAGCATCTGAACTTGTTTAGGACTTCTGGCTTGCAAGTTTGTTCACGGTTAGCCCCTTGCCTAGCAGTCCTGTGTACAGGTAACAAGAGAAGGGGAAGGGGAAGGACTGAGCCCTGTTTTGCTGCCACTTAGGAATGCCCGTTTCCCTCGCTGGCGGGTATCTGGCTGCGCCTGGCAGACAGGGTGAGTTCCACTCCTCCCCACCAGCTGTCAGTCTGGACTTGGGGCTCCCCCCTACCTTCACCCCTTTCCCGGGGGTGCAGCTTGTTAATGATCCTTCAGCACCTTTCCTTCGTGTGAGTCCCTTAGCTTGTGCTGTCCTGAGCAAAGGCCGGTCTCTGTGCAATTGCAGGCCGGCTGCTTCCTGCTCTTCTGCAGCTCCCTTGGAAGGAATTGCTCTTTGCTTGTCCTTGTAGGACAGGGTTGTGAAGCAGTGGCTGTTTCAGAGAGCCCAGGTGATTGCTCCTGTACTGGAAGCCCTTCAGGCTCCCTCCCAAGGCCAAATGCAAGTCCTGTGATCAATCCAAACACAAGCAAATGAACTCTCCAGAGGTACTTTCTGCAAACACCTATCGTCACCTTGACAATTTAGCCATCAGCAAGCCTGCCAGCTCATTTGGGCTTAGACAGGCTGCGCAGTCAGAGTTTGGCTCAGTCTGCAACACACTGGTGGGTCTCACAGGGTTGAAGTTTCCAGAGAAACATGATGTGTTTATGTTCTGTTCACACATACCTTCTTGATGTCTCTCCCCTTCCCCTTCGGCATGCTGGTGGTGGTCCGTCCCAGCCTTTTGGGCATTCCTCTGGTTCGTTGGCTTCTGCTTTCTGACCAACCAGTGGCAAGCTTCAAAAGAAGAGGACAACCCAATGAATGAGGGAGGGGATGCAGCCCGAGCAGCCATCACGTTCTCGTTCTTCTCCATCTTCACCTGGGTGAGTACAGCAGCCATGATGTTGGATCAAGTGTCCTCTGCACTGTATTAGCTTGTGGGGAACGGATGGTGACTGGCTAACAGTGATTCCCTCTGAGATCTCAGTTCACATGGCTTCTGAGAAGGAAAAGCAGGAGGGGAGGTGCTTAGGAGGTAAACTTGGGAAACAAGGACTCAAAAACTTACATGGAAGAAGGTGCTAGAGCATTAATAAGCACAATGGGAAAGAGGGTCCCATATCCCAGTAAGGAGTGTCCTTGACAAACCTCTAATATGACCTTGGACAAGCCAGCTCCCCAAGCATAATTTTCCCTGTGCGTCAGAGGACTTTAACAGCATTTTCACCTCCCAGACGCTAAGCAGAGAAGGGAGCTCCAGGCCGGGGGTTGCACCCATCTCCCTCCCTGCTTTGCTCCCATCATGTGAAATGTCATCAGTGGCCACAAGAGGCTGCAATCGGCGTCCCTCTGGGCTCTCCGTCTGTACCCACGACTGCAGCACTGCCTCACTGGGTCGCCTTTTAGAAAGGTGATGGTGCTGTCTCTTAAGACTGCCCTTTCCCCAGCAGTTCTTTATTGGACAGTTTCCTGGAAAAACTGTGGTGTGCAATATAAATATCCCCCACGATTTCCTCCCATCTCTGAAAGCACCAAGCCCGAGTGATTTTTGTCTGAAGTGAGAGGATAGTGCCAAGCAGGAAAGCATTTTAGGCCAGTCTCCATGCGTAAGTCCTTGTGGCTTTATCTTCTCCTCTCCCTACGGCCTTAACGCTGGGCAGGGGCCAGGTAGGAAGGGTGCCGTAAGACCACACGAAGCTATCAGAGAGGAGGGGGGGCTGCAGAGGGTTGGGCGGTCAGCACCCTCGCCAAGGTAACACCAAGTGGGGGCAAGGGACAGCAGCGTGTGTGTCCCCCCCATGAGCAGCGTCCTGCACTCAAGTGCCGCCGAAGGCCCCTCGCAAGCTCCAGCAGAAAGTGTGACGAGGAGCGAGGCTTTTGCAAGGGGTCCCCCAGGACCCTTTTTGAGGTGCCACCACCTGCAGTGGTCCTCCCCAACACACGGGCTTGCGAGTGGCTAAATAGGCATCCTCTTCCTCCAGTTCCTTGGGGTCTTTATTTCAATCAAATGCTCTGGTTTGCTCCTCCTTACTGATTCTCCTCCCCACACCCCTCTCTCTCCTCACAGGGCTTCCTCACATATCTGGCTTTCCGGAGACTCAGAGACATTACTTTTCAGGAAGAATACAACACCCTGTTCCCTAACTCCCCATCCTTGCTGCCTTAGTGCCTCTTACTGATGGGGGAATTTGAGGGAAGAGGTGGAGGGATGCAGCTGGAGGTTACCGAGGACAGACAGTTCCAATGCCTCGACCACGGGCATCCATGTGTGGTCACAGCAGGGCACGGGGTGGGAAGAGATGGGCCACTGAACCGGAGTGGGCCAGGTTGCCCACTGAATGGGGGATCTCCCTCTGGGGAGTTGGAACTGGCAATTTCTCCTCCTCCTCTGCTGCCCCCTTCTCTCCCTCACCTGTACCCTAACTAATGCTGCGTAACACCGCTGTGCCTTTCTTTTGGTGACTGCTCAGACCTAATACTTCAGCCAGGAGATGCCCTCTGCCCCCACCACTTTATCATCTCCTCCATTTTGCCCAGCCCTCATTCCCCAAAAACCTCTAACCCGTCACCTACTAGACCGCTTACCTCTATCAGGGATGCTCTGGGACAACGAGCCGTGCCTGCTGGTGTCTGCAATGCTGAACCCCATGCCTGAGCTCCCTCAGTCCACCAAAGGGTGTCCTGCCTGCAGTGCCTGGGGCGGGAGGCAGCAGTACGTTTGCTAACTGTCCCCTGGTCTGGGAAGCAGCTGCCTTGCCTCCTTCTGCTCCTTCCCAAGGAGCATGCTGCACCGTGCAGATGTTGGCCAGTGAAGGGGTTACGGGGGGTGACCACTACCTCGCTACTCCGGGTCAAATCCTGCTCTCCTTCCTGGCCTCTGCAGGCAAAATGGCTGCGTACATCCAGCCTGGCAGACAAACCTTCTGCGGTGGAGCTGAGGCAGATTGCCTTTCCCAGGGGCAGGAGTGTCTGAACGGGATAACCACGGGCTGTCTGAGCCTCTGCGACCTGCGCCATGTCGGTGAAACCCCACTGCCGGGCAGGAGGTGCCCAGCACATCCCAGAGGCAGCAGGGAACCCCGGCAGGCTGCACGCAGCCAGCTGGGCTCGCAGCCATCCCTGCCCAGTCCTCCTCTCTCCGGGTGGGCTTGTGCTTTTTGTGGGGCAGCCTGAACCTCCATGCTCTCGGGGGTTTTTCACCAGCAATCTTCCAGGCAGGCTTTGCACACTAATCCATAACCACTACTAACCCCACTTTTGTTTGTTTCTCTTTCTCGGTACGTTCCCCCTCTCTTTCTTCCTTCCCCTCTCTGCTTCCCATCTCTTCCCTCCACCTCCTCCCTTAAAGGTGGGCCAGGCATTCCTGGCGTATCAGCGTTTCCGGCTGGGTGCCGATTCGGCCCTCTTCTCCCAGGACTACATGGACCCAAGCCAGGACTCCGGCATGCCTTATGCTCCCTACACGAATGAGGAGGATGCTACAGACGCGGTGGGGACGTACCAGCAGCCCCCTCCGGCAGATGCTTTCGACACCGAGACACAGGGGTACCAAACGCAGAACTACTGAGCCACCGATGCCCCTTTCCCTTCCCCCTTCCCTTCTGCCCCCTTTCCCACTGCCGGCAGAAAGCCGAGGCACAAACCAGACGTGCGTAGTGGCACAAGAAGTGGCTCTCAGCTATGCTCCAGCCTTCTGGGTCATCTGTTTTTATTTACAGTTTTTAAAAAAGGAAAAAAAAGAAAAAAAGGTTTCCCCATCACCTCTTCCTCCTCCTCCTCCTCCCCCCAAAACTACCTGCCAGAACCAAATTCTTCCAAAATCTGTCACTGCGTTGTGAGAGGAAGGTCCCCCCTTACCTCCTCTCCCTCCTGCCTTGCTGTGGAGGGCAGAGTCTGGCCAGTGAGCAGGAGAGGGGCAACGGCACCAGCAGGGCAGGGGAGAGGGTGCTGGAGGCAGAAGGAAAGGGGTGAGAGGGACCGGGGACATTCCTAGAAGAGACGGTGTCGCTAAAGGCTGGAGTAGACGTGGGAGCATCCGAATCGGGCCAGAGGGTCTGGTGGCTCAGGGAGGGGGACGGTGTTAGAGTCAGCATGCAGATGTGCAGGGGTGGAGAGGGGGCTGGAGGGGGGTGGGAATGATGTCCCCTGTGCAAAGACTTTTGGGCTTTTTTGTGGGCTTTTCTCTCCCACCCACTAGTGAGGGAGGGGTGCTTTATTTTTAGAGCGTTTGGGGAGAAGTGGTATTGGGGGGGGGAGCACAAAGAGATAAAATGGGAAGGGAAGGAGGAAGATTTGCGGGTACAATCAAAAACCACAGGCACGTCTGTAGGTTACAGCAAGAGACTCGGCAGAGCAGAGGGGCATGAGAGTCACTCCTTCCCCAGCCCCCTTGGATTGAGGTGGAGGTGGTTCCACTCACCTGTACGTCCTGCTCACCATTCTTCTCAGACCAGTGTTTGGTGAGGCAGGAGGGGAGCCATGCCCAGTCCCTGACCCCCAGGCGCAGTCCCTGTGGGAGGAAGGATGGAGGAGGTGGGCTTCTAGGGGGCCCTGAGAGCCCTCATCCCCAGCTGGGCTGGTTTGAGGGGAGAGGAGAGCTTTGCCATTTCACCCTGGGCAGGAGGAGGAGAAGAAAGCCAGTTTTGCTCCTCAGGTCCTACTGAACCCTCTTCCGTTCCTTTGCTACCACAGTGCAAAGCCTCTTGCTGACACCATCTTTGTAGCACACAGGAATGGAGCAAGACTCCCCCTGGAAAGAAATACTGCTGCTGGGATGGCCAGCACACGTCTGGCTCTTGCACAGGGGTGCAACCAAGCAGGGAAGGGTCCTGCCCCTCACAGCTGTGCTTTGCCTCCCACTCAGATGTGGAGGAGGTCTTAGTGCGCAGAGAATTGGTTGGGGCCAGACCGAGCTCTCTGAAAACTGGTCTTGCTGTACTTACCATAGACTATACCTTAGTGCGTCTTCTGCAGCATCTCAAATCCTGGCTGTCTTTAAAGCCTCACCTAGGTGGCAGTAGTGACTCTCAGATAGAGCTCGCATTGACATCATTCCACACTCCTCATCATTTTGCTTTAGGTAAAGACACGATTCTGGAAGCACACTGTTTATTCCAGGATAGAAGTAATGTCTATGCATGAAGACGGTCCCTAAAGGGAAATAATTCAGCAATAGCCACCTGGACAATTCTCTCCAGCACAGGCATATCTCAGAGTACAAGAAGCAGGGTAGGCCTTGCAGCAGTGAGGAGCTCCATCCCCCGGGCAGCCACCCTGCCCCATGCAATGCTGGCTCCAGTAGCAGAGATCACGAGCAGATCCAAAATCCGTAGGTGCTTCCCTTGAGCGTCCAGCCTATTCCCTGTAGCACCCTTAGGAGTCAGGAGGATGGGACACAGTTCTGGCCTGTGGTTTAGTAAACATCTCATCTTGGAGGACATCGAGGTTACCAGTCCTTCCCCTCCTCCCAGCATGACTCCGCTCCATCTGCCCCACGACGATAGGGAAGGGGTAGAAAAATGTAGAGCTGCAGGCCCCAAGAGGGAAGGGGGGGCAGTTGTTCTCTGCTGTATATAGGCACCATTTCTACCTGCTCCTACCAGCAGACTTGTGCTGCCGGTGGCTCTCCCCATGGCTTGTCCTCCCCATGGCTTGCCCCACCTTGCTGGTGGTTAACCACTGGTGAGGATGGGAGAGGGGGACCAGCTAGCCCCGTGGATGCACCAGGAGGGACTGGGCACACATCCCTTGCTCTGTGGCTGTGAGTGAAAGCAATACTGTAAATAGGAGGGGTATTTTTTGGAGGGAAGCCCCTCGGGCTTCTTCTTCTGTGGGCTTAGCCTAATATTTAGGCTTGGGAGGGGGTTACTTTATTGAGAGAGGTTCGTTATGACTGTGGCTGTGGGGGGAGCTCCCTCCAGTCCATCTCTCCTGCCGGGGGAGAGGAAAGAACGAATGACGAGGTGGAAGAGGAGCAAAACTAGTTGTACTCACCCAGATTCATCTGTGTCATCCTTCGTGCTTTCGTTTTGGATGTCTGAAGGGAACCAAGAGGAGGAGGGGGTTATAAATAACCAGCCCTCAGCACAAAAATGTGTTGTACTTTTTGGGAGGAACTGCCCATCACCTGTCCCCTCTCCTCGGTGAGGGGGTGAGGGACCGGGCGCATGAGGAGAGGTACGGACCATACGTGGGGGGGTCTACCTGGGGCTCTGTTTTGGGGTGTAGCACAGAAGCGTCTTACATGCCCCTTCTCCCATCAGAGTTATGTAGATGGCTGAACACCATTTGGGGCTGACTAATGAGCAAGCTTTTCTTTATCCTCTTTGGCTTGCTTCCCTCATGTAACCAGCTGATGGGCTCTGGTGGGCTGCAGGTAGGAATGAGCCTCCCCCTCAGAGCCGGCACTTCAGTGAGGGATGAGCCAGGTGGCTTCATCCTAGGTTACTGCCCATCTCTCTGTCCCTTTCCTCCTTCCTTTGTGTCATAGGAAAGGCATTGGTGTGGCAGGGGACACTATAACAGTAGATACTTGGGCGACTTCTTGCTTTTGCTCATGGGAGAAGGCATACTCTCCTTGGGTTGACTTGCTTTTAGCCTTTGCAGTGGAGGGTTGGTGGTGACAGACCTGGGGGTGGGACTCTCCTTGTTTGCATGTAGCTCTTTAAAATGCAACTTCCAGTGGCATTTGGCTAGTTCTGCAGCTGATGAGAGATACAGACCTACCCAAAGGGCTGGTTATCTTATCTTAGGCACTTCTGATAAGGTGCTGCCTATTTCTGGTGATCGTAGGCAAGACCTGAGCAGCTGGCTGGAACATGTCCCTTTTAGATCCTAAACGTGGGTGAGATCAGCCCCACTCTAGGGATAAGGAGATCAGAGGGAATGCTGCATAAGCAAAACGATAAGGCGGCTTTCTTCCCCCTCTGCCATTTGTCTGGATTACAGAGGATTCTACATCCCCTGTTGGGAGCAACGGCCCCTTGATGTTTTCTTATCTTATGAAGCCCCCAATTAAGGGACTGTTTTGTGGAAGTAGGGGCTGTGAAGGGCAAAGGGATGATGAAACTGCCCCAATTCTACCTGTGGCTTCAGTCTCCTGACGTGTCCCCATCCCCGGCTCACCCACGTCCCCACCACACTGTTCACCTCATCACACACCCTTCCCCTCCGCATTATTCCTGGCAGTTCCCTCAGGGGAGGAGGCGTCTTTGTCCCTGCACCCTCACAAGCACTTGGGAGGACCTGGGAAGGCAGCGTTGCGGGGTGGTTCCCGCAGGAGTCTCGGGCTCCGGTCCCCAGAGCAGGTACAAGGCAAGAAGCCCAGCGAGGCCACCTCATGCAGCAAGTCCAAACCATCCATCCAGACAACTCCCTGCTGCCTGCGTGGCATCTGTAACACCACCTGGGCTGCCCTGCCCCTTCCCCTGCCGCATTACTGCCTGTGTATAGTATATATATTATATATATATTTAAAAAGATGTATAATATAAAGCTATACATATATACGTATATACGATGACTCATGGATGGCCTGCCGCATACAGGATCCCCTGAGTGGTCTTGTCTAAGCCCGAGTGTCCCTTCACCCCTCTTCCCCCTCCGGCCCTCGCCCTTGTCCGTTCCGAAATCCAACTAAAGCAAACCCCGCCACCTCGGCACCTGTGTTTACAATGTCCTATATATTTGTGGTTAACAAAGTGAAGGTGGTAACTACTGGTGTCTCAATAAAGTTATGACGTTCAAAATAACCAAACTATATAATAAAAATGGTCTGGGTTTCCTTCTTTGTGGAGGGATGGCTTTTTTAGCTTGGTTTGCTACGAGAGCACGGCTCCTGTGCTCCTGCACGGCCAGCCGGCAAGTTTAGTGACAATCGGTGGCTTGAATGGAGGAAAGAGACCTCAAGAACTGCCCTTCTTGAGATATATATTTCAGGGGGAGCTAATGGTTGCTTGTTTTGCTTGGCCTAAGTTTCAAATCACACACACCATCAAGTGTCTCTTACCTAATCAGTAGGAAAACTTGAGAAGGAGCTTAACGTGCCATATTAGAAGTGGACTCTCATTGTGAAAGGGATATGGCTATAGGAGGTGTGGATGGGGAACACAGAGGAATATAGGATACAAACCTATATGAAAATAAACATCAGTATTTCCACACCCAGAAAGCAGCAGATCTGTTTATTCCTTTGATGAGTCTTTACCTCTATTCATCTGTGTGTGACCATTGCTTGGGTGCCTAGCATAGTACGCATTTTCAAAACATAATCAAATACTGGGAAACAAGAGCTCTCAGGGCACTGCTGACAGTGGGTGTCGGTAACCGACAGCCCGCCATTAAAAAGGATCTCATTTCAGCTGGCACTGCAACAAAAATAAAATTCAAAATCCCATCCCGCATGCCAATGCTTAGGTGAAGCTTCCTTCTCATCCCCTTTTAATGAGCCTGTCACCCGAATACCCGAGTATCACATTTCCCAACCCTTGTGCAGTTTGAGGATGGTAAGCAGAGGCACATGATGGCGAGTGGGCTGTATCCACTCCTCCAAATTGTCTCCCCTCTTGGGGACACAACTGAGCACACACACGCTGTAGCTTCACGTCAGATTATATGCAAAAGTGTTGACATACCTACCTGTTTCTTGATTAATCTTTGTTTGGACAAAGACCCTTCCTACAGTCCCAGCTTTTGGGGTGGAAGTGTTCTGGAGGTATCATGCCCACAGAAAGGCAAATGTCTGTGTTGGCAACAGGTGGAGTTAAAAACTGGTGAGACAAAATGTTGCCAAAAGCCAGCATTTAAGATGAATAAGACTCCGACATTACCAGTTTATTTCTTCTAATAATTTGAAATCTCTTTGCTTTCTGGTATTTCAAGCTCTTATGAGTCATGTTTTGAAGCTTCTCCTTGCAGCCATGACATCTAGAAATATAATTCTATAATAAAGTTGTTTTTATAAAAAAAGTTCACATAATCCCAGGACTCGAGGAGACGAGACTTTGTTTAGAGTATCATAGAATTCAATAAAATCATATGCTTTGGCACAACTGAAACATCCCCATTTCCCTCCCTCAAAAGCCCAACTGGCCTAAAGCTCTGTACAAACTGTTTTGCAGTGATATTTGGCTCTCTCTCGGGGGGACCAGCACTCCCTCACCATTCCCCCTTCCCCTGGCAGCAGCTCTCCAACTCTCTGGAGGGTGCCGGGGGAAGGAAGCTGCTGTCTCCTTCTCTCTGTCTCCAGCTCTCTTTCTTTCCTTAACGCTTGTCCTCTCTACTGCTCCATCTCTATTTCTTTGCCTTTCCAGCCTGCCTGGAAACAGTGGCCTGTAGAGGAGCCAGGAGCATTAGGGCATCTGCACCTGTGGGAAGCATCAGGCTGAAGCTGGTAGAGGCAGCTGGGGAGAGCTCGGGGTGGAGCTGTGTGAGGGCTTGCAATGCCACCCCCTCCACCATCCCTTTCTGTAATGGTCTGCCATAGGAGCGGAGCAAGTGCAGCAAGCTGGCTCTGTCGAGACCCTTCTTTTTTTCCGTATCACCTCATGCAAGCCTTGCCAAAAATCATGACTTTCCTTTCCAGCCCCAGCCTCCGTTATCATCAAAACAAGGCAGAAAAAAAATCTCCCTAAACATATCTCACTTGTGATCACTAAACTGAACGATGTGATGGCTTCTGACAGCGATCCTGTAATTGCTTCCCATTGTGTGCGGTTTCTGAGCGCCTACGAGAGCACTGCGCTGGGGCTGCCCTATGTTCCCTGCTCCCCACGGCACGTTGTTCAATCACGTTGTTCATCTTTTATCCAGCAGCCCAGCAGAGTGATCATGCTTCTTCCTTTTCCACAGAGAAAACAGTAGTAAGAACAGGAAGGCGGTAGTACAGCTTGGCACCTGAAATACCGTGTGTATAATCCCTAGCATTAGGGACAGAGAAGCAATGAGTAACAATAAATATACAAAGGGAAGGAGAGAGAGAGAGGGAGGAATGAGAAATACGTGAGTTTAACATGAGAGGGAGCTGTGGATCTGGCAGTCACTGAATCGTATAATTCATTTATTGGTGCACGGATGATGAGGTTCAGTGACCGATATCCTGCATTCTTGGGGAGATTTTGGCTGTACGAGAATACAGCGTGGTAATTTCTGAGAGGATTTGCTGAAGGTAAGAAGCATAAATAAAACAAAGAAAAAAAAATAAGCTCGATCAATACAGCCAACAAAAACTCTGTTGGTGCAGTATTTCATCTTGCAAGTGCTGCATAAAGCTATTGGTCTCTGTGAGCAGATACTCATGAAGCCGCACAGAAGCTTTGGTAGCGCTTTCCTTTGGAGGGCTGCAAAATGCTGGATAAATATTCATTTAGCACAGCCAACTGCCTCCTTTGGTAAATCTTACTATTCACTTTTTGCAGACCAAGTAGTTAATTGCCTCACTCAAGGTTAGGGCAGAGGCTCAGTGACAGAACCACAGGAACATCCAGACAGAATCTGGCACAAGTATTTTCACCAAGAAAAAGATGTTTTACACCAGGTCTGTGTTCCAGCCCAAACAGGCAGGAAAAAAATAAACCAGAATGGCAATGATTAGTGACTACGAGCTGAAGCCAGGCATTTAAATTAGGAACAGGGCACATTTTTAACTGCAAGAGGTGACTAGTCATTGTACAAACAAGGAAAGCGGCAGCTTTTCTATCTCGTATCTGTAGGAAAGTTGTTTTATTCTCTCGTTGAGATCACATTCTGCCCTACCGCACCCACACACAGACTCACTCTTGTTAGTCACAGAAGGACTCACTTATGGATACAAGAAGACAGAAAGGACTCCTAAATTGCCAGTCCTGCAATGCGATACACGCTGGCAGTCTCTGAGCACACCCGAAGCCTTGCTGATTTCAGTGGCGCTCTGAGCAAGGACAGGGTCTGCCTGTGCTCATCAAGGTGCATGACTGCAACCTTGAATGTCATTAAATAAGCATACGCTTCTGCTGCAATGCTGAAAAAGTGACATCATGTTTTAAAGCAGAGAAACTCGCCTGTTGCTTTTTAATGACATGAACAATGCTGTTCTACACAGATTTCTGCAGCACTGGGAATTCTTCTTGATACAGGTAAGAAAACAAACCTTTATTAGTACTAAATGTGTCCATCCTACTTTTGATTTTAATGCAGACTCGAGACCCATTCCTATAATTACTTGTACCCACTCACAGCTTTACCCACAGGAATACTCCAAATGACATTGGTGAGACCAAGCTTATACATAAAGCTAAACATGTGGAAACTTGTTTGTAGACTGAGGTTCTAAATTTAGCATTTTCTTCTATCTTTGGCCAAAAGTAATCTTTAAAAAAGTAATTCTGCCTGTGTACCTAAGTCTGCTTGAATGGCTGAATATTTGTGAGCCTTGTGTGAAGGGGAAGGATCTGAAATCTTTGTATATTTGGAAGAAAGAGATGTAACAAAACAATAGACAAGGGATTTACAGGAAAGGGAGCTGGAATCCTCCGGCAGGATCCCCTGCAGCAAAACCCATCGTTCCATAGAATAAGGTTAATTAACTGGCAATTATTTCTGAAGTGCATCTGAATCTAATATATTTGCCACAAAGATGTCATTAAAAGAGCATCAAGCCGCTGCTGGAAGTCAAGACTACTTAACACTCCCACCCTCACCACAATTGCACTGCTACACATGACTGAAACTGCACGTCACTCATATTGCAGCCCCTTCAGCCTCGATTCACACAGGGAAACATGCTCTTCCCCAAGCCCCCTGCTGCCACAGCCTGTCTGCCGGCCATCACTCACTCCAAGATATGCCACTCACACACCTGGAGAGCTCTTCTGATGACTTACAACATACAAAAGCCGTGGGAACGATTCTTGTGTCTTCCCTCCTGCTCCAGCTGAGCTGGTTCAGTGGAAACTGTCCCTCCTGAAACAGCCTACCTCAGCCCAGAAAGGTTCTTAAAGAAGAGCAAAATCAGTTATCTCTGGTTTTGTTTCTATCGTTCAGGCTGGCACACAAGCAATTTTACTGTTGTGCTTGACTCCAGATGACCACGGACCACTCCAAACTGCGGTGGGTATTGAGAACCACCTGTCAGCCGCTCTAGACACCTTCCCATCGCTGGCCTGAGGGCACGGTCCCACTACGCCTGCAAAAGAGGGTGGGAAAGGGCTGTGGATCACCTCGGTGGGAGACAGCCTCCAAGCTGAGATAAACAGAGGCCTCTTGGGGTGTCTACAGAGCAGCAGTGCAGCCGAGAGCTGGTATCCTGGGCTTTCCTGGGCTTGGTCTTCCCTAGAGGTTGCACAGAACATGACGTGGTGCTAAGAAAAACATTTCAACGCTAGACTCCCTCAGGCCTCTTTGCTGTCCAAGGTGACCCCATTTCACAGGATCCTCATGACCCTGCCCCTCTTCCCTCCCCCTCCACACACGCTTGCAGCGGTGGCCGAAAGGTGCTTCTTTCTCCCACGACCGAAGGCCTCAAGGTTAAGAAACGGAGATGTCCGTATTCCCCCTAGACAAGAGGAAGGGGTAGCAACAGGGAAATTTTAAAATACGTATCACTTCCGTGGGATTTCTCTCCTCATCGAGGTGAGCTGACCACGCTCTCTCCTCCAGCCACATAAGGGCTGGGGCACCACCGCGAGCTCCCCTATACCACAGGGCCTGCAGGGGGGTGCGCGCTTCTCCAGGCTATCATTTCGGGAGCCCCGGAGCGCTCCACAGCATCGCTCAGGCCACGTTTCCAAGTGCCCTCAAAGCCGAGGCGCCATTGCGACCTCAGGGCTTGAAAACCGCGCTGCGGGAACCCGGGCGGCCTCAGCCCTGCCCGCGCGACGCCGCCTCAGCGCGGGGGGCGGAGCCTGGGGGGCGGGGGTGCCCGCGCGCCCCCCCGCGCGCGCGCATGCGCCTGGGCTCGAGCGCACCCCGCCGCTCTCACCCATTGGGCGGGGGGGGTGAGGTAGGGGCGTGGCCGTGCCCGCGCAGGTGGGCGGAGCCGGTCGCCGCCGCGGGGCGGGGGGGAAGGTGGGTTCCTGGGGAGCGGCCGTTCTATCCGGCGGACTCGGCTGCTCTGGAGGAGAAGGGCGGGCGCGGGGGGGAGGAGGTCGCTCCTGCTCCAAGATGGCGGCGCAGAGGAGGAGTCTGCTGCAGAGTGTGAGTGGCATCTTCCCCCCCCCCACCTCCGTGCACACGCACCCCCCCCAGGTGGGTGCGAGGTGGGACCCGGGCCTCCTCCTCGTCCGCCCCCCGCAGTGCCGTGTGGGAAGGGGGAGGCCCGCGAGGGCGGGAAGCGTCCCCCCTCAGTGGGGAGGTGGGTTTGCTGTCCCCCGGCTCCTGTGCAGCCTGGGGGCAGGGGAGCCCAGCCTGGGGGGGTGGCCCTGCGTGCTCATCGATCCGCGCCCTGGGCTGGCCTGCCGCTTTGCAGCGTTGTGGGACTGGTGGGGGGCGGCAGGTGGCCGGGGGGGCCGTGCCTGTGCTGCCGGCTTCGGGGTGCTCCGCTGCGTGAGGGGGCAGCAGGCGTTTGCAGGCTGTGTGTGTGTACAGGCAGTGTGCGCCAGGGAGATGGTGGCCCCAGAGATGCCTCTCATTGCTGGCAGCGGCAGGGCCCCAGTCCCCTTGTCCTGGGTGAGTGTACTCCAGTGGGGAACCAGAGCCTTCCCTGTACTCCTGTGCCATGGGTGTGTGAGGGTCTGATTCACCAAATGAATAGCTAGTGCTGTGGTGTATCGAGTGTAAAACTCGGGTGCAAATTTCACTTCAGGTTTCTTGTTAGCAACAGCTGGAGGTGCAGCCAGAGCTCAGCTTCAGAGGGAAAGGAAGTGGTAAGTGATCCAGTTCTGCAGCAGGGAATATGAAGTTATTGGCTGGGGTAGTGTGCTACCCTGTTAGCAAAGGGAGAAGGGTAGAGATGGACTTGTAACCCCACACTGGACCAGCATCCTCACTTCAGGCTGCTTGGGGTTTACATAGTCTCTTTCCTCTTTTTGTCTCCCAGGAACAGCAGCCCAGTTGGACAGATGACTTACCATCCTGCCATCTCTCTGGGGTGGGCTCAGCTCCAAACCGTTCCTACAGTGCAGATGGCAAGGGGACAGAGGGTCACCCCTTGGAAGATAACTGGTTAAAATTCAGGTAAGTGGGTTGCAGCTGGGACACAGACTCCTGCAGATGTAAGGGCAGGTAAAAGTGGTGTTTAGTTTGTCACACAGGACTCAGAAGAAGAGCATGCAGGAGGTGTCTAGAGGAACTTTTTACGTATGTCTCTGTCTCACAGACATCTGTGATCTCTTTGCTTGTGCCCTCTTTGACAGGAGTGAGAACAACTGCTACCTCTATGGTGTTTTCAATGGCTATGATGGCAATCGAGTCACCAACTTCGTGGGTCAGAGGCTTTCTGCAGAACTGCTGCTGGGCCAGCTACACGCAGATCACAGCGATGCTGATGTGCGCCGAGTTCTGCTGCAGGTAAAGAAGCTTTGGCTGGGAACGGCTCCTGCTTCTCACACTACCCGCCTCCTCTTTTTGCCACCAGGGGAGCAGCATCTGGTTTCTGTGGGGGTTTGAAACATCTGCCAATGGTTGTGATTGCACTCATCCTGAGCAGCTGTAGAGCTTTGTGTCACTCCCACCTCATACCCATCTGTCCCCCTGGTTCTGTCAGCACACTGCTGAGAGCTCTCCGGGAAGCTGCAGCTGGCCTTCACTGGATTTGTAGGAGCAAGTCAGCCTGTGAAGGAGATGACAATGAGTGAAAGGGGAAAGTTAATGTGTGGGGAGATGGATTTGTGAGTGCGCTTTCTTGAGTGATAGACAAGTTTTTATAATCAACTGTCATGGTTTAACCTCAGTCGGCAACTGAGCACCACGCAGCCGCTCGCTCGCTCCCCCCCCCCCCCCCCCCCCCCCGGTGGGATGGGGGAGAGAATGGGAAGAGCACAAGTGAGAAAAACTCATGGGTTGAGATAAAAACAGTTTAATAATTGAAATAAAATGATAATAATATGATAATAATAATAATACACAAAGCAAGTGATGCACAGTACAATTGCTCACCACCCGCCAAATGATGCCCAGCCAGTCCCCAAGCAGTGGCCCCCCCGGCCAGCTTTCCCCAGTTTATGTACTGAGCATGACGTCACATGGTATGGAATGTCCCTTTGGCCAGTTTGGCTGTGCCCCCTCCCAGCTTCTTGTGCACCTGCAGCCTTCTCAGTCAGTAGAGCATGGAAAACTAAAAAGTCCTTGACTAGTGTAAACACTACCTAGCAACAACTGAAACATGTGTGTGTTATCAACTTTGTTCTCATCCTAAATCCAAAACACAGCACTGTACCAGCTACTAGGAAGGAAATTAACTCTATCCCTGCCGAAACCAGGACATCAACACGCAAAATCAGATAGGTCTCTGACATTGCTTTGAATGTAATTTTTATGGTTTTGTCTCCTGTTGTGAGTAATTGCAGATTGTTTTTACAAGCTGTTAACTAGCTGTGCTAAAATAATTGTGTTTCAATGTGATGCAGTGATCCTTGAATGTCTGTATGTACAATGATCAACCACTGTGAGCCAGTCTCAGGGAGATGGGGATGGGTAGCCTCAAAGGTCTGTAGGTATTGGATAAGAGCTTAGTTTCTCTTTATGGCCTTTTTTAGGCTTTTGATGTGGTAGAAAGAAGTTTCCTGGAGTCCATTGATGATGCCTTGGCAGAGAAGGCAAGCCTGCAGTCCCAGCTACCAGAGGTAATGTAGCCTTAAGAACAGAGATTGCTGGATGAGTCTTGGGCATATTAGTCAGTCTGGTCCAAGGGAGGCTGTAATTGAAAATTATTTCTCTGTTGTTCTCTTCTGGGAGCTTGCGTGAAGTAAAGCGAGCGTCTTGGTCCATTTCCCAGAGTTTCCACTGTTCATACTGGCGCTAATTAGACCCATCATTGGTTATCTTTGTAAGGAACTGAATGTATCGTGGAGAGGAGTTCAGTCTGTATGTGTGGCTCTTCCAGGACAAAGCTATATGATGCAGATGAGAGGCAAGGCCTCAAATTTGCATGGCATCTGGACAGATGTGGATTCTGTTCTTCAGGTGAACTGGACTGTCATCTCCAGAATCTTATTGGAGCCGTGTCATTTGTTAGGATTGAACAAATAATTGTATGTCTTGCACAGTCTTGGCATGAGGCTAAGACGTGCCAAGACGAGTCCCTTCCCTACAGAATTTTGATTCTAGCTGTGGTTTCTGTGTTGTGGACTGTGTGTTTAAGCTTCCCCCTCGCTTTGGGTTCCAGGGTGTCCCTCACCACCAGCTGCCGCCTCAGTACCAGAAGATTGTGGAGAGGTTGAAGGCTGTAGAGCAGGAGATCTCCGGAGGAGCCATGGCTATTGTGGCTGTTGTTCTCAACAACAAGCTCTATATCGCCAATGTGGGTGAGTTGTTTTTTGTCAGCACCTCAGTCTAGGCGTTTCTGAGGATGGCTGCGGTTCTAGGAAGTGAAAGAAATTTGAATGTGGGGGACAGTTTCCTTGGTCTGTGGCCAAGGAGCGATATGCTTGTTACTTATAGGAGCACTTGAAATCAGCCTGGCTCTTTATCTCTGCAGATGTTGGCTGTTGCAATGTGTATGACCAAAGAACAGAGGGGAAAACGGGTTGAGAGGCAGTAGTGCAGGTTCACTGAGAAGTGGAGAGCTTTCTTGTGAGGTACCAGCTCAGGCCTGGATGAAGAGCTGCCTAGCAGGCGTACTATGCTGCTAGCAAGGCTACTTTTTGGAGATCATGATGAGACAGTACATGAGCCTTTCTCTTCTTTTCTGTCTTTATTCCCCTCTCCTGTTCCTTTTCCATTTGGATATGTTCTCCTTCTTAACAGCAGAGCTATCTGGTGCCTCATCTCGCTGCTCCCACTGCAGGTACCAATCGGGCACTGTTATGCAAGTCCACGGTGGATGGGCTGCAGGTGACTCAGCTCAACGTGGACCACACGACAGAGAATGAGGATGAACTTTTTCGCTTCTCCCAGCTGGGTGAGTGTTGGGTTTCATGTTCTTATCTGAGAACATCGTATGCCTCCATTTATCTGGGGCACCAGGAATGACTCAAGCCACTGGAAACAATAAATGACCACAAAAAGAAGCTTATTGTAGTTTCAAATGACAAGTTCAGTGCCTTCTTTTCCTGCATATCTAGCCATTGTGAGGTTACAGAGTAAGTTCAGCTCACTGAACCAGCAGAAAACTGTCCATTTTTTTTCAAGTTTTGAGAGTTAGTTTCGTGTCCGACTGCCAAACTGACATTGATTTGCCCTCCAGCTGTGTGATTGCTGGAGTCGATAGGAAGGCAGGAGTGGAAGCACACAGCCAGAGGGTAGAAGCGGGATGGACAGTATATGACTGCTCCTTTGGAGGCAAACCACAGTTATGCTGGGTTAAGTTCTGTGTGATGCTGCACCCTTGGGATGGTGTGTTTCAATATGCCTTTGTACAAGCTGCTGCAAAAAAACCAGCTATGCTTCAGACAGAGCCAGGCCAAGCACTGACATTTACTGCTCTCACATCAGTAACTATTGAACTCTAATGCTGACATTTTGCTTTAGGCAATTTCCCTTTTCTTTTACAGTGTATGACATGTTTTTTTTCTTTGCCTAGAACTAGCCCAGACCACTTGTGTGATTGCTAGTACTGAATTCTTCTTATTGAGATACTTATGTTCTGTACCTTTGTTTAGGTAGATCTAACTTAGCATTCTTCATTAGGTTCACCTGGTAGATACATTCTTACCTGGAGAGGCTGTTGATGTGGTAATTTTCTGCTGCCAGGTCTTGGGTTTTTTTCTATTTCTCCTCCATTTCCTTTTTTACTCATACTCCTGCAATAGGGGTATGTGCTGTGAAGCAGAAGACTGAATACAAGAATCCAGGGAAAGAGACCCTTTGACTGCCTTTCTACTGCCAAAAATGCAGAATTTAGCTGCAGTCCATAGCAGAACAGGGATCTGCTAGAAATACCGACCTTAACATGGCGCAGCAGTGGCTCTCCTGCTGGCAGTCCCAGCAGAAGGGAGAGCCTGTGGAACAAGCTAGTGTGCACAGGCTGTTTTGGGGGCCCAAAGGAGGTTGTTGTAGGGCTAGGTTGAAGCATAGTGATAAGAGGTTGTGGGGATAGTGTTTGTCATGGTGGTGCCTGTGTCGCACCTCTCCTGGGGGAAGGGAGGGAGAGGTCTTAAGCCTTCGTGGCTCTTCACCCAGCACATTGCAGCTTGTTCAGTGCTCCAGGAGAGTTGCTGTGATTTAGACACAACCTTCCTGGCGTGCTGCAAGCCTCCCTGCATTTGTGTCTGTCGATAGCATGTATCCCCCTGCCAGGAGCTGGCAAAGGAGCCAGGCCATGTTGATGAGTCAGCTTTGGTCTGCAGCAGATGGCAGAGTTGTGTCTTACTGCTGGGGTAGGTGTAGAGCCATCTGTGCAGTGAGGCTTGGTTTGACTCAGAGGGAGAGTTTCAGTTGGACCCCTGCCTTCACCTTGTACTGAGGACAGTCATCCCTAGATAAAATCTCAAAATAACATTTTCTGCCTGTTAGCTCTAGGTATAACCAGGGAAGGGGAATTGCCAGAACAGAACAGGTAAATGGCTCATCTGTTCTGAATCCTGCCTCAAATAGTAGCCGCACCCAGATGGTCCCTGTTAGAACCTTCTTCAAGATGGGATTCCTTCCTAGCCCCTGCCAGAGGTATATCCCCTTAAATTTGTTTAAATAAATACTTGTTTGGTCATTGTCCTTATTTTAGGAGTAGCCCACATTAGTTTGAGCACTTGAGCAAATTCAGTGCCTCTTGTACATAGTTCCCCTTTTCTCCCTCTGCAATCGAGTGTACTAGTGAAATTGTCATGTGGCATTTAGGAGCAGGGATCAATCATAGGCGGAAGAAAAAGCAGAATCCTTCACGTATGTTTTCCTCCTTCCTGCCTTCTCCTCCCATCGCAAGCCCAGAGCTGACAGGCACAGATGTTCCCCTACCTTTTCAGCAAATGCCTGTGCTCCCAGGCCAGCTGCCACCGGTGGCTTTGGACCAGGATGTGGGCTTTGTCTCAGGGCCGACCGTTGCATTCAGAGTGTGCCTGTCGGGCTGTGTGTATTTCTCTTCTTCTCTCTCCTTCCCAGATTACAACTAATGAAAAGGTGTCCCTTGGAACACAGCAAACTGCTCTTCCTTTTCTCCCTGTTGGGCTCCTGATGATTCTTTGGCATCTCGTTTTGTCTTACAATTTCCTTTAGCTGTGGATATTTCTTTTCTCATTCCTGACAGTGTAACTAGAAGAAGTCCTGCAAGTTTCCCAAAGTCAATTAAAGTTTTTTGTTTTTCAATCTGGCAGGCTTGGATGCAGGGAAAATAAAACAAGTGGGAACTATTCGTGGGCAGGAAAGCACTCGGCGCATTGGAGATTACAAAGTCAAATACGGCTATACTGATATTGAACTGCTCAGGTCAGAAAAACTCAACTTTGTGGTTTCAAGCCCTCCTTTTCTTCATGACCCTTCCATTCTCACCTACTACGTCACCATTTAATATATAACACCATCTCTTTCCAGTGCTGCTAAATCTAAGCCCATCATAGCAGAGCCTGAAATCCACGGAGGGCACTCGCTGGATGGGGTGACCGGCTTCTTGGTGCTCATGTCTGAAGGGCTCTACAAAGCGCTGGAGGCAGCTCATGGGCCTGGGCAGGCCAACCAGGTGAGCCTGCTCGCACGGGAAACATTCCCTTGGCTATTGACTCACTCCGTCGGTGTCAGCTGCTCTCATGCAGACTTTTCTCCTCATCTGTCCCGTGAGTGCTGGCCAGGTTGAATGCCTGTGCCACCCCAGTCCAGTCTGTAATAATATGGAAGCTGCTTTGCCGAGCCAGTTCTTCTAGGCAGCTGCCTGTCCCTTAGGAGTAGCCCATTAAAGGGAATGGGATGATTCAAGGCACAAGGGCACATATCAGCAGGTGAGACTGGCAAGCATCGCAGTCGGATGAGTTGCCATAAAAACTCTTACATCAGGTGGCAGGAAAAGGATTCCTCCAAAATCTCCTAAACATCCTTCCTCTTTTTTCTTTCTTTTTTTTTTTTCCCTTCTCTGCTCAGGAAATTGCAGCCATGATAGCCACAGAGTTTGCCAAGCAGACGTCGCTGGATGCTGTGGCACAAGCGGTAGTGGATCGGGTTAAGCGGATACACTGTGACACTTTTGCCAGTGGTGGGGAACGGTCTAAGTTCTGTCCCCGGCATGAAGACATGACGCTGCTCGTGAGGAATTTTGGGTACCCCCTGGGTGAGATGAGCCAGCCCACACTGACACCAACGCAAGGTATGTTGGGGAGAGAATGAAACAAAATGGAGGGTGGAAGGTAAGATTCTTGATCGATCCAGCACTGACCTAGCATCAGGAGAGGAGATACTCAGTGTAGAAGGAATTTTCTTATTAAGGGGATTATTGGCTTCTGAGACGTAGAGTCTGTGACAATTTGACAGAACACAGTACAGCATCTACGAAAGGCAGTTCAATATAAATTCTTGGGTTCTTTGGCCTTTCTTTGCCGCTGTGCACCCCCGGTCACTCATGCCTCAACTGCATTTTATAACTCTTGTTTTCTCCCTTCTCAGGAGGCCGTGTCTACCCAGTCTCTGTGCCGTATTCCAGCTCCCAAAGCACAAGCAAGACGAGTGTCACGCTGTCTCTTGTCATGCCTTCCCAAGGCCAGATGGTCAATGGTGCCCACAGCAGCTCAACTCTGGATGAAGCCACCCCCACCCTCACTAAGTAAAAGCCCTGCTCTCTTGCTACCTGCAGTTTTTCCATGAACCTCACACTGTGTAAAGTGGTTGAAAAGCAGAGAGACATCTGTCAGTTACCTGTCAGTCATTCCCTTATTTGGAGTGTGGCCCTCCTGACTGCAGTACTGACAGCCAGCATAACGTGTTAGCTGGAGAGCGATTGTGTGAGGAGTGGGAATGAGTAAAGCGAGCAGCTCTGAAGCCGGCTCTGGGAACATGCCTTGGGAGCAGCATCTGCTGCCGTTTGCGGAGGGCACTCTGGCAGCGAGCAGCCCTTCTCTTTGGATTTTGGGTGCCAAGTGTGTTGGGTGCTGTGCGTGGAGGGAGTGCGGGTGCCCTTCATTTTAATAAGGAAGAGGGGCTATGCACATCAGCTGTAAGGCTGCTGGAGAGGCTGCAAGTTGGCTTGCTCAGAGGCCAGGGTAGAAAAAAAGGATAAAGGTTAGAATTGGATCCTATTCGAATCCACTTTGCAGGATCGTACTAGTTAGTAGCTCTCGTTTAGGTTCAGCCTTTGGCACAGGGTGGTGTATGTACACACTGCAAAGTGAAGAAACGCTCTGGTTATTGTGTTCTGGTAGCTCCAGAAACAATGAGGCTGACGCACTAGAGCTGCTTTGGCTGCAACACAGGTCACGCAAGAATAGCTTTCCTTGCTGCCAGACTCTTCCCGTAAAGCTCATACTGTATGGGTATGGGGAGGCCAGCAGAGTGCATGCCTTTTTTTTTTTTTTTTATTATTTTGTTTTTTTTTTTCAGTTTGTTTTCCAGTTTCCTCTCCTCTGTTCTCAGACGCCTGCTTGTACTTAAGGTCCTCCAGTTAAATGTGAATCAGATATCTTTGGTGTTCATCGATTCCAAGCAGTTCTCAACACCTCTAGTGCTCCGATAGAGCAAGAGACTGCAGCTTTTTACCTGTTTGCTGAGGATAGCACGATCGGTGAAAAAACTGGCACTTGTTCTGGTGCTTTTCTTGTCCAAAGCATCAGATGGGGAAAAATAAAGATATTTGTGTTCTCTCTCTCTCTTTTCCTCTCCATAGCCAAAGTCCAACTGTGACGCTCCAGTCGACTAATACTCACACGCAGAGTAGCAGCTCAAGTTCAGACGGGGGTCTCTTCCGCTCCCGACCCACCCACTCACTCCAGCCAGATGAAGATGGGCGTGTGGAGCCCTATGTGGATTTTGCAGAGTTTTACCGGCTTTGGAACATGGACCATGGCGAGCAGGGAGCACTGACTGTGTCCTAACGTGGAAATCTGCCTCCTCCAGACACCCCGCGCTTGGCTGCGTGAGCAAAGACTGAGGCAAGAATGAGAGCGCTCCACCGAGGGCTGTGTTCTGTCGAGAGTTAATTCCTATCCAGGATGTGCTGAACACTGGGCTGGGGAGCGTGTGCAGCGCTCTCTACACACGTGTTGCCTGTGCCACGCACCCAATCCTGACCAACCTCGTTCCCTCGGAAGCCCTGTGAATGGGGGAAGGGGTCTTGAATGCAACCCTCGTTGCAGGTTTTGCAAATAAAGGTGCAGAGAGGGCTCCCTCTGGATAATGCAAGAGTGGGGGCCTGTACAAAGGCTGTGTGTGCGCGCGTGTGTAGGTGTACGTGTGTGTGCCTGCTTGTGTGTGTGTGTGCTGTCATAATGTTTCCACAACTCAATTCATAATGCTGTGATTCCAGTGTTCAACTCCATAGAAGATACCTCTATTTTGCAGAATAAATAACTTATAGCTACATGCATTGGCACCTATGTGGCTTGTTCTCTTCCTTACAGTGTCGTGTGTGGGTGTGACAGCTCTTCCTGGTGAAACCCTCTGTTCCTCCAGAACAGAGGGTTGCACCTTGCAGCAGACAAGCTTCTGTTGTAAAAGTGGCCTGAGCCCTTGCAGGTGACTTAAAAGCGTAAGGTCTTTGTCCCACGCTTACTTATTTGCTGAGCTTTGGCACTGGATTATGGCTTGGAGTTAAACTATAAATTCAGATTATTGGTTTTTGTAGGCAAAATGCACATCGTTTCCCCTAATGCGGGCCACCTGGAAAGTTGTAGCGGGCAGGTGGAGTTTGTAACGCAGTTTTCCTGTACAGGCTTCTGGTAGTGCACAGCAGGAAGTCACACGTGGATAGAACCAAAACTATGTCGTGATGCGGCTGCCTTGATGCAGTTGTGCAGCCTCGTGTCGGAGCAGAGAGGTGGGCAGCGAGGAGAGGAGGGGTCTTGGTGGTCTGCTGGCTACGCATCGGGTCAGCTGAGGCCTGGACTAGCTGGCGGAGGCGTCAGGATCATGGTGATCTTCCTCTTCAGTTCAGGCTTCTGACGGCAGGCGGCAAGCGAGCCTCTTCCCTCCCTGCTCCAGCCTTTCCCTTCAGCCTGCCTCGCTGGCTCCCTGGGGAAGGAGCCTTTCCCCAGCAAACAGCGGGGGAGGCCTCGGGGGTGACTGCTGTGCCGCAGCGCCCGGTGCCTCCGTGGGGAGTTGTGATAAGGCACCAGGCGAAGCCAAGAGGGCTAGAGATTACAGGAGAAAGGGCAAGTGGGGGAACCGGCCTGGGTTCCTTCCTGGATATATTTTTGCTTCCAGGCTGGTCACCTTAGGAAGGAGAAGGGGAGTGGGAAGGAATCAGGATGAAGTAGCAGAGGATGCTACAGTTAAGACCAGTGCGTAGCCAAGCCCTGGTGCATGCAGATTCAAGGCATGGAGGGGGATTTATCCCTTTGGATACATCAAATAGCACCGAGTGCCCCAAGGCAAGATCTGAGTTCACTGAGAAATACGTGGGCAGGATCAGAGCGGTGAGAAACACCTGTTTCGTCGGAAGGCACAGCAGGGATCCCTTGCACGTAGGTGGGTGGCTCTCTGCCACTGCCCCCTCCAGGGTCCCGCTGGCACGGCTTTGCCCTGAGGGGTTTCGTGTGAATCGTGTGGGGCTCTTGGCTGCTGGGCTGCCTGCAGAAGCTCGCGTTTCCCTGCCCTCCTGTAGTTCCCAGGAAGGCTGGGTGTGCTGAACGTGCCGGTGCAGGCACCTACCGTCGAGGCCCTTCCAACCCTGCCAGGGAGGTGGCGTTCAGTGGCGTGGAGGGGAAGGCAGCAGAGTTGTGTGAGGTTTGGTGCCTTGTCCCCGAGGCTGACCGAGGCAGGGGCTGGCAGTCCCTCACCCGTGTCCTCTGCCCTTGCCTCTGCCCTGCGAGGAGCAGGGAGTTCAGGTATCTGAGCCCAGCCTGGCCTTGTCTGGGACCGCTACGAAATGTCGTTTGACCTGAGGATCCTATCCTTTCCTCCAGGTTGTTGTGTGGCTATTTAATAGGATGGTGTGATCCTGGTATGGATTAAAATGGAGTTGAAGAGGTTTTATCCTTTTCTGCGTTCCCTAACCTGGCATGGATTTCAATAGCTGTATAAACAAGTCTTTCTTGCTTATTCCCCCATCTCATTAATCTATGGTATTTGCTAACTTATACCGAGAACAGTTCCAGTGGGAAATAATCCAGCATGTGGATGCTCCAGATAAAAGTTTAAGAATTGCCAAACGCACTTATATAAAGCAGATCACACAAAACAAACTTATGCTTTGGCATAATTACCAGTTGAAGAAGTACAAAAAAATAAAAGTGGTAGGAGCGGGTGGATCACACTAAGCTGTGTCTGTACAGCCACTGGAAAAAAGACGAGGAAAACAGGTTTTCTGTACATGCTGTGTAAGCCATGGCTTAGGAGTCCAGGTCAAAGAAACAGACTGAACGTTTTGGGGGGGAGGAGGCTTGTGAGCAAATGTCAGTAGTTAATATTGTCCTTAGGGAGTGATGGGAAGGTGCAGCCTGTAATGACAGCTGAAAAACCTCCTCTCCCCTGCCCCTTTAAAATGAAGGAGTGGATGGAAGAGGACAGAACCAGAGCGATCTGGAGAAACAAGAGCAGGGGCCTTTTTGCAGTGTAGTGAAATTCAAAACCACTAGAAATGTAAAGTCCTAGGCAGAAAGAGAGAAAGACAGTGCAGTTATGCACCACAAGACTGCTGGAGAGGAGCTGGCAAATTAAGATCTGAATATGCAGAATAAGTCTGCCGTAAAGGCAGCTAATCTTATTTTTCAAGAGCTATCTCCCTGCGAGACGAGGATATAAACGAGAGGCCCTGTCCCTGGAATGGGAGCAGTCTCCGAGCTGCAGGTGCTGGCTGAGGGTCGTTAGAGGTGCTCAGGCTGTGGCTGGTGAGACAGGCTGGGAGAAGGTCCCGGTCCCAGTGCTCACGGGCAGGCAGCGAGGTGGGCGGGCAGCCGAGCTGAAGCAGCATGCTGAGGATTCAGCAGGGCCGAAGATGATGCAAAGGCTTTAGATGCTCTTGGGAAGGACTGAAGCCATATGCACCTCGCTGCACACCAGGGGCGTGGAGAAAACCCAGCAAAGACTGGAAAGGGCTTTGTAGACTCCTTGCTGCCTTTGAGGACCAGAAAGTGCTGACCGAAAGAGGAGGCTGTGTTGGGGCTGGTTTCAGTACGGAGCTGGGGCTTGCGTTCCTCTGGAGTCGAAGCGGTGCCTCCGTCCTGAGCCATCCCCAAAAGCCTTCTCTCAGCTTGTGCTCTTGCTCCTCCCCAAACCACCGTTATCACCTCACCAGGTGGGGGTGCCTGGGTGGGAGACAGGAGATGCCCCATCGTCCCTCCCATCCCTAATTTTCTGTCCCTCCCTGCTTCTCCCCCGAGAAACCTTTCCAGCAGCCTGGTGGGGAGCACCCAGCGCTGGTGGAGGGGGCTCGGCAGGTGTTGGCGAGATGCCCTTGCTGGCAGCTGTCTGCACCTTCTGCCCCCCCATACATCTTGCGGTCCCAGGACAAGCAGGGGGGCCTCTGCAGCACTGAAAAAGGGCGGTTTCCAAAAAATGCTTGGCAGGGTCGTGTCCACCCCAGCCTGGGGTGGAAATAAGCCATCAGAGGGAGACCTGGAAACTCCCAGGCTGCCTTGGGGTATGGGGGTCTGCAGCCACGGGTGGCCCTTCGATGCCACCTAAAACTGAGGTCCTCACTGTCTCTGCCGCTGAAGGATCACTGGGGACTTTTTTATTTTAAGCTCTCCGTTAGCTGAGCAGCACACCCATTTATAACAAAACCTTTAAATAGCGGAAGGATAGCCAGGCAGGGTCATGGCTGGCAGTTAGTGCTCAGCTCTGGTACCCGGTCTGTGGGCAAGTCATGCAGGGCTTGGCTTTTCTGCAGCAGCCGAAGCATCAGCTGAAGATAACATGGGCTGGTTTGTTCCCATTCAACTCTTTCTTCACACACAGTTGCTTTTGGCACACTTGGACTTTCCAATAGGGAAGAGGCACGCGGTGAGCAAGTGTCACTCGGTGCTATCAATGCTCCCTGGACCATGCAAGCGAAATGCAGCATCCTCAACCAGAGTCTGCGCTCCCTCAGCTGCCATGCTCTGAAGAGGAAGGAATGTGTTCCTCTCTTCTCTCCCCTTTTTTTTTTCACCACATTAAGGTTTTGAGAGTGTTAGGAGATAGCAGAAGGGTTTGTGGCACCACTGAAAAAAAAGCCACAATTGGCCTCCTGTCATCATGGGGCAGAGATAGCCATAGCTGAAGGGTGAAGCTGCCTAAAATATACGAATATTTTTTAATTTGATAGCTAATAGATAGTTGTTTATATATATAATAGTGTGATTTTTCCTTCCCTAGAAATTCTGAGGAAGGGCTTTAGAGTAATCCTGTATAGTTCATTACTCAAGTGACTCGCCTTTCTCCGGTTAAGAGCGTCGCTGGCATCCTAAAACGTCAGTGCTGTTAACATGAGTTGTAAATAAGCCTCCGGGGATGGGTTAGGTATTTTAAATCCTATAGCTCTTTCTGTAAGCATAGGAATGCTATTCAGAGTATTCTGGCTAAAATTCAGCATGAGTACTTATATTCTGCCAACTCCAATCCCCTCCTGGAGTTTCAAATGGATACGATATTTATCTTCACTTCCCATCTTAACTATTGTATGTTGTCGCTGTAGGTTGCTAAACAACTGCTGTCTCATCGGTGGCTGTCTTTTGCTGGTGAATAAAGTGAGCCCCATGTGCATATGAACCATAAAGCTATTTGGAGTCCTTGCATAAGAACCCCAAGATACATGTAAGCTGTTAATATTTATTATGTGGAGCTGAGAACATCACTGAAGATGGAGGGATTAGAGTAACTGAGTTCAGGCTGTTGAACAGCCAGACAGAATGGAAGAGAAAACAGATGCCCTGGAGGAATAAGAGCAAAAAGCATGAGAAATTTTCTGCATGCAGGATTAGACTCCAGTGGAGCATGGAAAGAAAAAGCCTGGGAATGCTCCGGCGAGCCAGGGCGGATAGGACGGATGCAGCGTTACGGCTTCTTGCTTGGAGGTGAATCGTCCCCTCTCCGCTTCCCCCAAACAAGCAGCAGCTTAACCACAGGCTCGCTGGGCTGCAAACAGCAAGAGCCCTGTGAGAAGGGACCTGGCCACAGCAGGAGGCAGGTCGGACGAGGTGTTTCCAAGGCACATGAGAGAGGACTCGATCTTCTGGGCTGTGCAATGCTTGGGCCTGGCCCTCTCTCTGCTAGGTGTTTTGGGAGTCTCCTAACCTGTTTTCTCTTTTTGCCTCATCTCTCAAGAACAGCGTGACCTAGAAACTGCATTTCTTCTGCTGGTTTTGCCTGAGCTGGGCAAAGAGCTTTTCTCTGCCTTACAAAAACCAAGTGACGGCAGGGAGCAACACCAGCCTCTTTCTGCGGAGCAAGGTCCTCGGCAAACCACCTGCCTTGATGTCCAAAGGACTGGTAGCAAGGAAAGGCGAGGCTCGGAGAGCCAGAGGCTCTGGAAGGGCGGCCAACCCTACACCTCTCCTTTTGGGAGCTACAGAAACACTTCTGCACAAAGCCCTTCTGGTTACCATGGCACTAAGGCAGCCAACAGCCACCAAAACATCTCGGGAAGCCACTGGGGGTTGTTTCCCAAAGCAGCCACAAGCCCAGTCATCCAAAACTGAGGTTCCTAGAGGTAGTTGGGCATTTCCGAACATACAGCACAGATCTCCCAACCAAAGTGAAATCGGGCAAACCTCTGATGAGAGTCGGTTGCTTTGGAAAATTCAGGACTCCTTTCAAAGTACGGGGATCAAAGCCGAGCTGTTAGTGGTTTCATGCATCAGCGATTCGGAAAGTCCCTTGCTCCAGCCAACGGCAACTGGCAGTTGAAGCAAAACAGGTAGCCACTCTTGTTTGCCTGTGCGCTGCGGGCTCCTCCTGCCCTTGTCGGTGACGGAGCTGCTCGACCCCTGTCCTGGCTGCAAACCTGCTCAGTGAAACACCCAAAAAACTGGTGCATCCATCACCTCCGAGGCAGCTGGGCAGGGTCCCCTTCCCATGGCTGGGGAGAGGGTGATTTCACATTGCCGTCATGCAGACGGGGACCATATGAGGGAGGGGGAGAGCCCCAGTGCCTTGTCTCGACCAAATCTCCACCTCAGACCCACTGTGCAATCCCCATGCAAGGGGCACCAGCCACCCGCATCAGGAAAGGGATGCCTCTGTGCCTAGTTTTAGGCAAAGCAGAGCAAACCAGCCAGGTCACCCAGTTTAGCCTCGGTTAAAGGTTTGCTGTGGGTGCCTGCCACAGCGCAGGTGTGAGGGCAGAAAGGAAAACTCACCTCTGAACGGGCTTGCTGGGCACTGCTTGTTGGTTCGGCATAGAGGCTGGACCCAGCCGGCCCTCCTGCAACCCACAGCATTTTTTACCTTCAGCCATGTGCTGTATGAAAAGGGAAGAGGCTCTTCTCTCTGTTTGAAGCAAGAAATATGCAGAGAAGCAGCTTCAGAGCTCATCCCTAAAATACTTACAGCTCTTAAATGTAAATGAGTCAGGCACTAAGGCAAAATAGCTTTTGGAGATGAATTCTTCATCCAGGTAGTTCAGTAATTTACCGAACACTCCCCCCCTAATCCCAACATATTCTGGAGCCAACTCTGCTTCTCCTTATTGCTCCTGTCATTCGCTCTTCCAGGAGTTCTCAGCTGCTGCGGTGAGAAATATCCAAAATAGCTCCACAAGGGACTTCTCGGAGATCTGAAGCCGTGAAACAACAACAGCAAAAAAAAAAGGCTGGATGGGAAATGGAAAAGGTGAGGAGACAAAACCAGCATGCAGTCAATAAAAGCTTTCAGAGAAGAGATAAGAGCAACAAAACACAGAATGGCTTACTGCTCGCTAAAGGTGTGATGGGAATGAAAGGAGCTTTTGCAAATGTCTGGAGGGGGAAAGAAATTAGAGAAGTGTATCCATTAGTAAATGAGTGTGTGAGTGTATTATTCATGGCTGCAAATATCTGAGCTGCAAAAGCGCGACATTTTTATTTCTATCTGCCTTTAGCGGCAAATTTAAGAATTTTGGATAGCAAGGAAGTAATTAAGACCTAATAAAGCAGCTTGTGCCTGCTGCTGCAAGCAAGGAATGTGGCAGCATCCCTCCCGAACATCCAGGGCTGTTCACCTGGATGAAGTTACTCCATGTTTGCAGAACTGCAGCTTGAGTCGGCATGAAAAAACCCAAACAGATACAGCACCTTGACAGAAATAAGGTACAATATTCAATGATTTAGCTGAGATGCATATCAGCTGGTGCCCTTCACCATGGGATTTCGTTTTCGGTAAGTCACTGAGGTCCCGCAGCTGTTTGGCACCAAGGGACCCTCACTGTCACCTCCTTGACCCCCAGCAGTGCCCCTTGGAGGGGTGCAAGAGGACTATGCTGCGCCTGGAAGCAAGGTGGGCGGCCAAACGTGCCTGCGATTTGCAGCTGCCATTGCCAATCCCACCACAAAGCGGCTGTTAATTGTTATGCTTGGCACCTCCAGACAGCCTGGCTACATCTGGTCGGCCGCCTGCCAAGCATGCGAGCAAATGCGTAGTTCTGGGGAGACACGTTGTTGCGCTAATGGTCTTATGCAGAGCTTTAAGTAGGCTGGGGACCTGCGGCTCTCCAAGCAGGAGAAGCATTTCACTCTCCTCTAATTAGACCAATTTCTCAAACCGGGGCATTGGAGCGGGGCTGCAATTCCTGGAGAAAGGGACAGCTCCGCAGGCTGTTGGCCAAACCCACTGCGGGGGAGGGAGGGACGTGACTTAGCAGGACCCCCCATGCAGGGGAGTTGGGAGGCACACTGCCGCACCCAGCCTTTTGCCGCAGCCTCTCCCACACCCCATGGCCGGACGGGTGCCGGTTTTGTGGTTCTCAGAGCAGCCGATAGCCCGTGACACAAACCAAGACATGGGACAGGGGAGAGATGTGAGGTCCAAGTGTTAGCCAGGCCCCGCATCCAATGGGAAAGCCAGCTTTGTGCCGGTAGCAGAGAAATGAGGGCAGTTTCCAGAAGAAGAGCAGCCACAGCTAGCGGAGATCAAGGGATGAGAGAAGAATATGTTGTGACAAACTTCGTTTGAGAGGTGGCTGATGTTTATTGAACCACAGGGGCATGGCAGCTTCGATAGGAATTTTCAGCAGAGAATATAAGTATTTCTGTATTTCTGAAAAAAAAAAAAAAGAAAATTGGCATGGCTATAAATACAGCCATGCGAAAGCACACTGCGTGGAGGACCTGGACTGCAATGATAAATGACTGCTGAGTGCTATTTAGGGCACGGAGGCCTAAGGAAGTGCCAGCGAACTAAATATCTAGTCAAGTCTTGGCATCTTCACTAATGAGTTCAAAGGAGGATGGCAAAGGGACCTGCTCCAGGCTCCCTACTTATCCGGGGCTGGTGAAGTCCCCACGCTGGAAAATCACTCTGAGAGGCAAGAGTTGCATCAGTGTCACTGCAGAAACTCTCCCAGGTAGCACAAAAGCAGGCTATGCCATGTGGACTTGGTGGGGACAACCCACAGAAACATTAGGAAAATGTAATGGGCATCGAAACCAAAAGGGTTTGGTGGGACACACCACATCGGACAGACTCCAGTGAGAAAGCCCGAGGGAGCTGGGCTGTCCAAGCAGCCTGGTCTGACAATTGTTCCGTGCCTGTTTGAGTCCTTCTATTATTTCTGCTAGCATGATCAAAAAAACAAGTCACAGAAGTGTTTTCAAATCAGAACAATTTCCTGGCCAAACACCAACGAAATTTTGACTTTTTATCCCCGTCTGGTATGTAAACACATTTCAAAGGGCTGCAGTGGCGGAGGGGAAGGAATCTCCACTCCAAGCCAGCTCCTGCTAACGGGGAGCAGTGGCTGCGTTCCATGGGCACCAGCCCTTCTGCGGGAAGGTGCCACTCCTGGTCTGCAGGGAAGAAGGGAAGGAAGCGGCTCCAAAGTTTGGTATTTGAACTTGCCTCGGACCACTGACTTTGCAGCTTTATCGCCGGTGGGCTGAACACTGCAGCATCCTCATCCTCCCACCTGCCCCCAGGCTGCCCTTCGGCTCTTTTGGAGGAACCAGAGGAAACCAGGTCGAGGATCTCAGCTGGATTAAAAAATAGCCCAGGGGAAAAGAGAAATTTTTAAAAAATGTGGGTTTTTTCAGCCAGATTTTTGCTGTCCCCAGTTGGGCTCAGCAAATGGACTCACGTGCAGCCGAGCTGCTTGCGGCACTCAGTTTTGGAGCCGTTCCCACCACGGGGGTTGTACTGTGGATGGCAGGCTGGAGAGGTGCAAGGGGGCCTGGGAAACACGAGCAAGATGCAGCAAACTCAGCTCAGCCTTGCCAGGCTGGTACCTTGCAGGGACTGCTCGTGGGAGGAGGCAGAGTGAGATACACATCTCTGAAGAGCGGGGAAACTGGAGAGGAGACAGCACAGGTGATGGTAGGGCAGTGATGTGGGCAAAACTGGATTTTGCTACCCTGAGGGTAGGAAAGGGTTGAAGAGAGGAGGGTAGAGAGGGATAGCGTGGGCACAGAGAGCAGAGGAGGGCCCAAGTGACTGTCTGTGCTGCTTGCCCTGCTCCCAGATGTTCGTGGCGGTGGCCGAGGTGCCCAGAGCTTCCTGCCGTCAAACAGCTCCAAGAGCTGGCACTTGCCTGGCAGCCGGCAGCTGGGGAGGGCTGTGGTGTGCTAGCATGGGCTTGGCAGGTCGAGGACTATAAAATGGATTCAGTCCCCTTCTAACAGCTGAGATCCGAGGAAAGATGTGTGGACCACCCCATCAGTGGTGTCCCTGTTTCCACAGAGCCAAGGACAGAGCTCCCCGGTCTCCTGAACTTCTCAGCTCCCGTGCACTGGCTGTGTCTGTTCGCAGAGATGTACAGCAATGTCTCGCTCATCCCCGGCTCCCTGCCTCTCCTCTCAAATCCCCAAATACCTCTAGTTTATCACTCCAGCAGCAGTGGCATTCCCACGAGAGAGCAAGTGCCATCGTTCGCTAACCGAGACATGTCAGAGAGACGCTTTCGCTCCCCCTTGCTCCAGCTATGCTGAGCGCGTGGGTTGGCTGGAAATGAGAGAGACCAGGGGAGATTGGCCCTGTGGGGAGCGTATCCTCCCCACGGCATTGACCTGCTGCTCCTGGAGAGGATCGGCAACAGGGATAGAGTCAATTCTCCATTATCCGCAGCGTGGGGAAGGCAGCCGGGGCTCGCAGGGAGCTGGCAAGAAGATGGAGGAGCTGAAGGGATGCAGCAGAGTTTGCACTACGTTTACTAAACATGTCTAAAACATGAGGCCGTGTTTTATGGTCTGGCTGATGTGCAAATTTTTGACCACGGTGACTGCTGCTAGAGAGAGACCAGACGCCCTTAGAAAGGCCGCCAGCGTAAACCCTCTGCTTGCCACATTCCTTCTACACTGGTGCAAAAGGCCGCTGCGGCCTTAAAAGAGCAGCACTGACACACGCAAAAGCGTGGTGCAAAAGCACGAGGATGCAAGCACCAGCAAAGGGAAACTGCACTCGGAGAACTGCTCTCAGCTATTTCGCAGGAGCCTGAGCCTGTGTGCGTGTCCTGCCCCAAAACATCATTGCTTATTCCCAAATACCTGCAAAACACCATACCTGGCCACTGGTACAGACACCTGAAGGCAGGAGAGGATGATCTACATAAGGGGGTATGTGGGTGGAATGAGGTAGCCATAAAACCACCACCACCACCACCATGAATCTTGCTAATTTAACTAAGCCCCTATATTTATTCACTGATCCATAAGGCCTTGATTAGAGATTGGCTAGGAAGACATTTGTTTTAGATTATACGCAGGGAAAATCTCGTGCCTCTGACAAGGCTCTGCTGTGTATCACTCCCAGGTGTTCAAACACCATGAAGCAGATCCCTTAATATTCTTGTGTTTGGCTTAAAATAAAAAGAAAATAATACCAGATCTTTTCCATTTGTGTTCTGCTCTTCCAGCCTCTGAGGTGCCTCGGGTAGCTTCTTCAGGCGGTTCTTTGCAACCCCCATGGCCCGAAGCTCCCAGAAAAGTGAAGGGGGCAGAGCAGGGGGGCTGCAGCCAGGGGAAGTCACCGCCTCACCCTCCTCCCCAGCTCAGCACTCTCCCCCATCCCACTGACGCTAAAGGCAACTTCACCAGGCCTGAGCTTGTTCTGTCCTTAAGGCATCTGTGGTATTTTGGACACATGCATGTTTCTCTCATCCTCCAGTTCCCGTGACCCATCTAAGGGGCTGGGGAGGGGGCTGCAGCCCTGGCCGGCAGTAGCTCCCGCAGCTGCTGCTTGGCCCCGGGTGGGCGAGCGCTTCCCCTCGGCACCAGCACATCTGCTCGGCCTTGGCTGTGAGCAGCGGGCTTCGTGTGAGTGATCTGGCAGCCCAGGGGGACCCAAACTAAAACTGAACCATGGGAACGTCCCTCTGCATCCCCACCAGCCACAGCTGGAGAAGCAGGGGCTGGGGAAGACCTTTTTAAATAGAGTCCGCTGATCCCTCTTAAATCTGGGGGAAAGCTCCGCCAACGTCTAAAACCCACCTCCTTTCACCTGCAAGGATTGTTCACTACAGGAAAAACAGGTTTAAATAAGTGAAAAAGAAAAATAAAAGAGCACTCGAAAGGGAAATAGTTCTGCAAATTGAGACCCAAAGAATCCCGGAGGTATTTGATGCTTGAACGGCTGAATGAGATGCCATTCTGCAAGGTAAAGCATTCAGACTCATTTATTTATTTAAATTGGCATCAAGATGCTGCTCAAATTTGCCCCCTGTAGCTATCCATCAGCCAGGATCCAGCGAGCTGACAAGGGCACCGTGGGCACAGGGGGATGCAGAGCCCTCCTTGCTCAGTGCTTTCCTCGGGAGGGTTTTCTTCCATGCAGCGGGCACAGCAGCGAGGGTAGGTGAAGCAGGAGACTGCATACCCCCCAGCACCCCAGAAATGCATCACCCTCTACTCCAGCCATGATTTCCCAAGCTGGATGTCATTGCATGGGCAGCGCTGGGGTAACCTGTGGGGGAGGGACCATCCTTCACTCCCCTGGGCTGTGACATTTCTGATACCATGTTGGATGGTGTTAAAACAGCCCAGCAGCAAGGAGAGCAATAATTCACCGAGAGGTTTGGCCCTCAGCCGATGGTGTGTAAGCACACCAGGGAAACCCAGCTCTGGGGTGCCTGTGAGATGGGGCCGCCCATGGTGAGTTGCCCCAAATGAATTTGGGAAGGGAAGTTAGCAAAAGGCCGGAGTGGCCTGTCAAACCAGTCCCTCCTAAAGGTCTTATAGTGCTGGTAACACCTGTACGTGCCCGGACAAGTTGTTGGCAGGCTCTGGGATGGGATGTATACCCCATGCAGTGACATGGGGCTGGCGCTGGTGGCTCAAGCACACTGCTGTCTTCCTACACAGGGTGCACACCACTTGGATAACTGCTTTTTCCACTCCGTGGCAAGGAGGGACGGAGCAGTTTCGGCCCCGGCACGGGACAACAGCTGAGGGAAGGAGTCAATAGCTCTCCTGAGCATCCTTGTCTCCCAGGGCAAGACCCCTTGCTGGGCAGGAGGGCTCGCAACACCAACCTGCAGATGGAAAAGGTGCTACTTTGGAGGGATGTCCTCCAAATACAGGACCCCCCTTGGAGGTACCTGCCAGCCCCTCTCCTGCTCTGTGACCCAAACTCAACCGCTGCAGCTGGTGGGGACAAACGGCTGTCGGGGCAAGAAGCAGCAGGAAATGGGAATTAATTGCATGAGGTTTGATGGGTCCACATAGGACCAGACCACCCCGTTTTTGGCCGCCAGCCTCTTCCTGGCCTCTTGCGGCTCAGGATGTATAAAACAGCCTGTGGGTTACTGCAGCCTGTCAGGACCGACCCGCAAATCAGGCAGCTAGGAAAGCAAGGAGAATTTTATTTCCCATCCCCAGCAGGCCGTGAGCTCAGCTGCATTCAGAGGAGAGGTTTGGTGGTTCAAGGTAGAAATAAAGGTGAGCTAAACCCAGTCCAGGCTTTGTTTGACCATGTTACACTCCTCTCTCTAGGCTCTGCTGACATTGTACATTGTTTTCCGAACTAGTGCCAGACATTTTCTGTGGACACATTCCCAACGGCTTTCCAGATGAAGAGCTGTGATAAAAACCTAACCTGTTACGTTGTAGGGCACTTCCTCTTCGCCTTTGCATGAGCAGGGAAGGGTATTTATTTGGGATATTTACAGCTGCAAAGGAACAGTACCCAGATAGAACGTCTCAACAAACAAAAACGAAAACCCCACAATTGAAATGCAGCTAAAGAAAACACGTGAAACCCGAGATATGGAACAAATCCCAGCTTGAATCATCTGGTTCCAAGACTGCGTGAAGCCCATTGAGCTTGAGCTAATATCTATTCACAACATGCAAGAAGCAAAGACAAATAGGAATGGCCTGGAGCTAAAGTTACACGGTGCTGCATCCGGAGACGATACCAGCCCCCTCTTCTGCTCCAACACCCGGTCAGTGCACCGGCCCCACTCCCCATGTACGTGCCTCCATGGTGCTGTCACCATGCTGTCCTTGAACCTCAAAGCCCTTCTCCAGGGAGGGTGGGAGCACCACCAATGGGAGCATGCAGCCCTCTGCAAACTCGGAAGCTTTTTGACAACTACATCTCAGGCTTGGAGGTATTCCTGGCCCTGCGGCAGCCCAGCAGTGCTGGTGCATGTTGCACCCAGAGGGCCGGCAGTTGCACGGAGCACTTTCTGCTGTCCTGACACCCAGCTCATCCCCGCCAGGGAGCCAGCTGGGGACCTGGCAGCTCCCGGCCAGGTATCCCTCCTGCAGGAACTAGCCAGAGGGGTAACATGCAGCACCCACTTAGGTGTTGCTCTCATGAAGGCCCCAAGCACACCGTTTAATTCCTGTGATGCATCTGGAGGGGTGAGATGGAGCAAGCCTGGCTGGACCCTGGCTGCAAGGCTTCACAGTTCCTAATGACAGGCTCATGGGGTGCTTTCCCTGCACCCTTCCAGCTCTGCTGCAGTACAAAATGAAAGCAGGTTGTGCTCATCCCCTTTTTTCTTCCTCCCGTACGCCCATGCGGCACTTTGGGGCATACATACTACCAAGGCCTCCTTTGCAACACTAACTGACCCACAGGACTCAATCTATTGGCAGCTGACAAAAAAGTCCCTGCTTCCTCCCTCCCGCCTGGCCAGGACAGCACTGCTCCTGGCCACCCTCCCCACGCAAAGCCCTGCCTGCACCAGCGCAGGCAACGCCAGCTGGGCGAACGAAGGCTGGCTAATGAAATGGTCACAGTTAACCTGAGTCACTTGAGCAAAATGGGTTATGGAGAGGCTGAGCCAGTAATTTTGAAAGTGCCTGGGAGGAGGCTAAGCCTGCTGGCGGGGAGGCTGGTGGTGACAGCTAGTCGGGCTCGGTTACCTTTTAACCTCGCCCAGCTGCAGGCAGCTCAGATGTTATCAGACCTTTAGGTGTCATTTCCTTTCCAGGTCTCGTTTTGCTTTCAGGGTGTTTTCCTAATTTTGCATTTCTGGGCTATCAGGAATCCATCCTGGCTTGGAAGATGAGTAAATCTCTGGCGAGGGCTCCGTGCCTGCTCACAGCATCTCAACGAGCTGGAGGGGGTTGTGAAGCCCCCGCGCAGGCGTGGACCGTGGTTCTCTGCAAGAGTATGCCATGCCGGGCAGAGCAAGCAGCTTGCTGCAGCGTAACCACATTAGCCCTGCGATAAGCTGTCACCCTGAGCAGGGTTTAATAGTTTAGTTAGATTAATGAGCCTGGAAGAGCCGATCCGGTTCACGCCCCAGCCACGTGGTTCAGTCACTGCAGCCAGGGTGAGCACCATGGTTAAGTCAACACAGCCAAATTTTACCAAATAAGAGGCTGTGGGGTCAGGGCGGTCCTGCTGATGGTGATCCCGCTGGCCTTCCCGCCTGTGCCTGTGACCCCTCCCGAGACGGTCTGAATGGTTATCTCTGGGATGCTTTGATAAGCCTCTGTATCTTACGGGTACTTCAGAAAAGAGCAATAAAATAATATGAGGGGCTGACAGGACAGGACACAAGGGGAGAGCAAATGACACACGTGTTGTAGTTGCCGGTTGCCACACATAGACAACAGACCCCATCCTCGAGGTCCCCTGTGAAGGGACAGGCAGCTGTTGTCCCTCCGAGATGTCCCTCTGCTCCATGTCCCCATCTTCTCCTGGGATGGAGGAGCCATGAGTGAGTCAATACGACCCATGTGCAAGCAGGGATGAAGCAAGCAGCTTGCCAGCATGGTGTGGGACAGGCTGAGGTCTCCCTCCTCGTCCTGACTGCTGCCCCAGCCCAGCCGTGGGGCACTGGGCTGCCTCGGCTACTCACTACTTGCAAGAGATGTTTTTCAGGTGCTGTAAGCGCTTGCTGGTACCTGCCTCCAGCTCCCCTCTGCCAGCAGTGAGGGAGCCGTAGCTACGAGACAGTCCTTTCCAACATCGATAACTCTTCTCTGCAATGTTATCAAAGGCTTTATCAACGCATGCAGCTGGCGCTGGTTGCAATGAAATTGGTTTCAAGCCTGTTTTCTTTACAATTCCCTGGCTGGACATGCTCATATCAGTCACAGGGGCCGGGGAAATCGATCCAGCCCCAGTTGAAGTGCGTTCTCAGCAGCATTTTAACTTGTTTGGCTGCAAATCCCACCGTGCCTTTGCCCGTGTCGGAGGTCGGACGAGGGAAGGCGGGGTGGCAGCACCCGCTGTGCTCCCAGGGGAGGTTGGCCGCAATGCAAAACAGCATGTCCTTGCATGGGGCTGTGCTCACAGGGGGCTACAGTGCTCCTGGCCCTACCCTCATCCCCTCCCCAAATCCACTTGCCATGTCTCTGCATGGCTGGTGAGTTAAAGTCCAGCCTGTGGCTTTTCGATAGATGTAATCCCAATGAGACAAGAAAAGATGCCAGAAAAGATGCTGAAAAAGGTGCTGAATCGAGGAAGCCTCAGATCAGCATTAAGGGCTAAGAGGGGAGGGCAAGGGAAAACAGAAGGGATAGCTGGACTGGCACCTCACCTGAGACCGCCGAGGCAAGGACGTGGTTTCAGGGAGGCTGTGGTGGGAACCACGCCATGGAGAATACTTCAAAGCAAACTCCGGAAAACGCCGTCCCAGGAGCAATTCTGCAAGCGGATGGGGATGACTGTGGTTTAATGTGGCTCCCCCACCTTTGACTCGTGGGAGGAAAAGTCACAGTTCAGAGGCGTTGGGGCCATCCCCATGCAACAGGCAGCCAGAGCTGAGGTGAGCCCACCTGGTCCTGGCCAACAGCCCCAACTCCCACAGAAAACACCCAGGATCCTTCCTGGGTGCCCCAAGGCAAATCCCTCCCGCTCTCTGTGCTGCTGGCGAGCACTTTAAGCCCCTACAGCATGCACCAAAGAGTTAAGTGCCACTTCGCCGTAGCCACAGCGAGCTTCCTGTGGTTGCTCACGCTGTGTGCCGTCCATCCCTTCACTGCTTTCTCATGGGCTTACTGCCCCAGCGACTCTCTGCATCCCTCTGACTGCAGGCTTAGAGCACACCGCTCGCCGAGTGGCTTTGCAGCTAAATGGCCGAGCTGCAGGAACACATGAGAGTTTTGCTATGGCTTGGGTTTCACGTAATGGGGAGGATGTGGACTCCAGGATTTGGCCACGTTCAGTCAGATGGCACCTTCCCGCATTTCCCCAGGTTTCTTCCTTCAGCCCCAGAAGATACCAGCTGTGTTAAACGTTGAGATAGGCCCCCGGCCCCGGGTCAGAGCCCTGGGGGCTCATGGCACTGCAGTACTGCAGCACCAGGGCTTTTCCTCCTTTGCGGGTGCTGGACGTGGCCAGCATCAGCAGCACCAGGGGTCACCCCAGAAGCTGATGGAGGTGAAGATTCATCTGGAGTGAATGGAAAGAACAAAATAAAACCCCTCCAGACTGCGGTCACCAGAAAAAACACACCAGCATGCCATTTTCCTTCACTCTCATGCTGGTAAAGTGACTCTAAGCCACATCTCAGTACGCCCAAGCACGCGGCTGCTGCTGCGCTGGATGGGCCTTTGAAAGAAGGTGTTTTTGCAACATATCCTTGTTCTGGCTGTGGTTATTGCCTGGGACACTGCTGGCAGGGAATGATGTGCCTGGAGACACCGCATCTGGTGAGTAATGTGACATGGAGATGCTGAAACTCGGGTCTGGAAGAGGCCCTGGGGTGAGGATTGAGGCTGGCAAGGCTGGGGAGAGCACATGCTGGTCTTGTCTTCCTCCTCAGCATCCCCATGGGACCAGGGCTTCCTTCTCTGATGTGTAGGCACAGCTCCATTTTAGGCGATTCGGAAACTATACCCAAGTGGCAAATGAGAAAACCCCCAGTGCTGCCCCTGCTTTCCCCACGGTACTTCTCAGCCCTCCCTCGGGAGCTCCCAGTGGGCCAGGACTGCAGCAAGGAGAGATGCGAGGGGCACACAAGATGGGGAGGCAGCAGGCTCAGAGAAGTGGGGAGGTGGGTGGGTTTGACCTGAGCCTGGTTAAACAGGGAGAAATACAGTGTAGGTGTCTGCAACACCACAAATTGGGGTCCGGAGAGGGGTGACAGGTGATAGCTGAGGGTTGCTGTGTGTGAGGAGGAGAGGGAAGTGTGGTTCACTTGTCTCCAGGCTTTTTTTCCCCTCATGTTGTGATAATTATGTTTGCAAGAAACAAATTAACACTCTTAAGTGTGAAGAGCAAAACTCAGCCCCGGGAAGGAAGGAGCAAACTGCCTCCCTCCAGGAGGACACCTGCTTCTCCTTGACCACAGCAACAGCTCTGTGCACCCCCAAAGGAGGGCTGCTGCACCCAAATATGTGCATCCAGCATCTTCCCAGAGTCCTTCCACTCACTGTTGTCGCATCGCTTGTAGAGATGCATTCCTTTTGACTTCTCCTTTATCTTTGTTTTGGCCAATTCTGTGCACTGCAAAAAAAAAAAAAAAAATCTTCTGGTTTATTTGGTTTCCAAGGCTGAATGGTGGTGACTTGTTGGCTCGTGCGTCCATCACTGGGAGAGCTGGCAGGTACTGGCCCCCCTGCAATCTGGAGGGTGCAGGCTAGCCTGAGCTCAAGCAGTGACAAGAGAAGCGAAGGCAGGCGATGTTCTCCTTTTCTGTTTGCCGTTGCTCCTGAGGGGAAGACACCAGAAAGCTCCCAGCCAGGCTGCATTTCTTCTGCAAGAAGGGGTTTGCTGTCACACTCAGAACAGGTGATTCAGAATAAGAGCACCCAGTGACACCAGGACTCTCAGTGCCCTGCACTGCTTATATGTGATTGCTGTTAGACCTCTTCTGCCCTGCTGCAGAAATGCCTCTGAAGCCACATCTGCATGTGCTTTTTCTTGACTGCATGGTGGTTTTTTTATCAAATTTATGTAGAAACATACTCTGTTGCTGCCAGGCCAAATTTTTGCTCAACTTTTCCTTCACCCTTCTTCCAACAAGCCACCACTGACTTGCTATTATTTATACTTCAGTTGTTCTTGGAGGAAGTGATGGAAGGTCTGATACATCAAGTGGCCTAAAACCATAGCAGAATATAGCCCCATGCTAAAGAGTTTGCAGGCTGGAGAGGCACGGCGTTAGCAGGTACAAGTGGCGTGACCTGGGCCAGGCAGGATGCTGGTGGCAGCAGACACCCTCACCTCCGTGTCCACCACCTAGGGCAACCGTGCCGCGACTGCCACCCTCCTTTGCCCTCCCAGCTGTGGAAAGATCAGATTTTTCATGCTGCCCAGAATCGCTCTGTAGTAGGAGATGAGGATGAAACTTGATTGCTTTGCCTTTAAGATGGCAAACTGAAAAAAAGCCAAACACATTTCAGCAAATAATACAAGGGGCAGGGCTGCCAGAAACCCCTAAGTGAGAGCAAACAATCCTTATCTGGCAAAGTTTTACCTTACTTAACACCAGTGCAAGTTTAAAGGCATTTGTTTGTTTCGGTTACACACAAGGCATCTTTTCTGGGCGGATCCTGTTATTAGGGTTAGTCCCTGAGTATCTGTACCAGCACTTGTTCATCTTCCCACTTGCTCGACTACAGCCTGATTGCTGGAAATGGTGATTGCCAGTGACTATAATTTTTTTCAGATCTGAGGCCTCAGAGCTCTCAAGGAGGAGATAAATATCATTGTCTTATGCCTTTTGCCTTGTGACCCACGATAGAAATGTCACTTTGTTGTTTTCCTCCCTGCCACCAGCAGTGCAAAATGAGCAAGGGCATCGGATTTCAAGACTGGTTGGCTCAAAGGAGGACTTTGTTTGCGGAGTCTAGCTCAAAAGGGCGTTAAAAGGACTGTAATCCCAAAAGGGGGGAAAAGAGGTGACCTTTTGGTGATCTTCTGGGGAAAGGGCGACAGTGAAAGTTCAGCTCTGCGACCATTAACTCGGCTCTGTAGCTCAGTGTGAAGGAGTTAACCAAATGTCAAATGACTTGCGCACAGGGAGCCCGAGAATCACTTATCAGCAATAGCCACATGGTGAAAAACAAGATCGCATAATAGTGACCGAGCAGGAAGTGTTTATAATCCCTCTTAGAAAAGGGACAGGCAGAGTTACCTCTTTCTGTAGCAGCAAACCCTTAGGCACAGCCCCTTGGATGTGCACCAGGTTCACCCAGAAGCAATGGAGAAGTGCCTTTCCACCCCCCACCTTTAGCTGGCAGGTTGGAGCTACCCAGCTCCACTGGGGTTGGTAAAGCCCAGCACATGCCTGACGCCCTGCCCGGAGGCTCTTGCCCACGCCGCCCACATTTGGTGCTACCCAAGAGGAAGAAAATAGGGCTACGTCACAGATCCCAGCCACTAAAACCTAAAACAATACCACACAGGACAATGTTTTGTTTCAAAGCCTTGCACCTGGCAAGGCAGTAGCATGGGGTGGGGAGGTGGAAATCATCACGGGGCTGAGCGCATCGCCACAGAATCCACCTTGGCTTCAGTCGCAAACTCAGAAGTGTCTTGGTTAGCAAACAAGCTGAGCTGAGGGCTCAGTTGTGGCTGGGTGGTGTTTTGTCTTGCTTCTTCCATCAGAATTCATTTGCATGCAGAGGTTTGGATTTTTAGACCATTTAAGGTTAAATCATTGCAATATGTTAATCGGCTGCTTTCCCGGAGGAGCAGCTGGCAGGGGTTAGGGAGCACAGAGAGAAGAAGTTGCTCTGCCAGCAGCGGGATGAACGCTCTCTGCCACATTCATGCCCGGGGTCGCTGCACACCCAGGACATCCCTGCAGTGTGCTCAGCTCCTTCCTGGCCTCGTCAGCCCTACACGTCATGCCCTGAGCTCAATCCCTCTCTCACCCCAGAGAGGAGCAGGAAGCATCACACGCCATGCCAGGAGTGGTGTCTGGCCGCCCCACGGCCCGCAGGCACACAGGGGCATGCTCTGCTTTCTCCCTCTCTTCCCTTCCCTATTTCTGCTCATCATGGAGCTCATCCAAATTGCTTTGCTGTAAGATCCCTTCCTTGCTGCCGGGTTTGGTTGAAATTGGCCGGTGGATCCAAACCGTATTGTGGGTGGCTGATAGACAGGCAGATAGACAACATGATTGTAAGAGCTTCATTTCTGTAAGAAATTAGGCTAAAAATGATTCGTTATCCCAAGGGAGCTTGTCCAGCATGTCTCAGACTGAAGTATGCAAAGCAGAGAGAAAACACTACACAGACAGCAATGGTTAGGGTGCTAATTCGAGACCCACAATCAAATTTCTCCCCTATCACAGCCTCTCTGCTTGGCCTTCAGAAAATCATATAATTTTTCTAATCCTCTGTTCCTTTGAGGTAAAACAGAGCCAAAGGTTTGGGGGTTTTACCTTTTGGAGAGGGTATGATGGCTAAGTAGATTAGGAATCATGAGGTGCTTGGGTACTACATCTAAGCCTACAGCCCCAGTCTGGTGCCATCAAAGCACATAATACCATTAAAAAAAACTAAAAAGAAAAAGACTTCTGCTGTCTGGGCCCACAAACCCAGAACCACACAGGTCTGGAAACAAGGTCCCACTCGGGAGGAGGTACAGATACAGCTGTGCTGGGGTGAATAGCATGCTATTGCATCTGGTAAAGTACTAGCACACACTGAAACAACAGCCTTCTGCATCATTCTGCCCCGGGCTTAGCCTGGGGAAGAAGAGCAAAATCTTGTCTTTCTTCACACAAAGATTGAAAGGTGAAGATAAAATCCCCCCCCAAATCTTTGCAGGGCGTAATACAGGGGCAAACATTTCCAGGGAGGCTGCAGGAGCCCGTCTGTCTAGTTAGGAGTACTCAGCATGGCAAACACTGTCACAGGACAGGGGAGCTGAGGTATTGCAGCTGCCTCGCCATGCGCAGGGATGTTATTCTGTCTCTAGATTTGTGGTCTGATGTTCCTGAACATTTGCAATCTTTGGGTGAGCCCATAAGCCTTCAGCTTTATCACATTAACATGGAAAAGTGTTGGCTGTCTTCAAACTGCTCAAAGGATAATATTTGAAGCAAAGGGATAATGTTCTGCAAGTGAAGGAGGTCCAAGATAGCACTGTTTTCTTCCCATTAGTGCCAACCATCCCTTCCATGATGGGTGTTCACTGGCTGGGGGAAGTGGATCGGTGATTGCTGCCCATCCCTAATAGGATTTACACTCCCAGAGCTGAAATCACCCACACAAGCAAGGCTAATGCCATCACTGGCCAGCCCTCAAAAAAAAAAGCAGTCCGTGGACTCGATGCAAATTGAATCACAGCTGCCAAATTCCCCCTGGGGATGCAGGAGCTGAGGGCTCCCTTCAAGCCCAGTTTTCTGCTAGGGACCCATGGCTGTCCCAGAGAGCATCATCCTGGGTGAGCGACTTCATCCCGGACCCACAAAGATGGGGATGTTGTTGTCTTGCCAGCGTGTTCCCACTGATATGCTGTTGCTGTCATCAAGATGGAGCCTTTCAGTGTCCTCAAGGACTTGTGCTGGTGTGGTATTGTGTTCTGCCACAAAATGACCTCCCTCATATGGTGAGAACTTCACTTGCTGTATGGTTGTCTTCCTCCTCCATCCTCATTCCTTTCCCTCAGTACTTCTGCAATACTCCCAAGGCACTTCTGAATCCAGTGGACCTCTGGCTGTCTTTAGTCATCCTTCTAGCTGAGTTTGCAGTGGGGAAAATTCCCCTTCACTTATGCTGTCTCCTTGCCTGAGCTCTGACACGGTCTCCATCTTGACCTTAAAACTCAAAATTAGGATGGCCTTTTCCCAAGGAAGCCCTCTCTGGTGCTGGCTAGGTAAGATAAGAACAGGCAGAAGATCAGTCTGTAGAGCAGACTCTTGTGCATCCCCATTGGTTTGCCACAAGCACTGCTCAGGAGAACAGGCAGCGGCAGTTTAAGAGAGCCGCTTCTCCCCTTCTCCCCAGCAAGCAACCGAGCTCGCTCATCTGATAAATGGCGGGTTGGAGGGGCGTTGGCACCGATGCTTTGTTTTTAATGCACTGTTTTTCTAAATTCCCATCAAATCGCGAGGAAGAGCGTACTCTGGTTCCGCTTCCTTTTGACCTCTTGTTAGCTCTTGGCTGCAAGGGGTGAGGTCCCACGCTTGCGCTTCAGCATGTTTGTAGCGGTGCCGTTCGGCCAGGGGTGGTGGTGGTGGTGGTGTTTTGGTTTGGCTTGGCTTTGTTTTCCTTTCCAAAGATGGGCCTGATGTGGAAGAAGGCAGGGAAAAGTTGAATTAAGAAAAGGCAGCTTTTGTGGTTGGGGCGCAGGATGGAGTCAGCAGACGCAGGTTCTATTTCTGGCACGGCAGCAAAACTTCCTGGATGTCGCTGGGCAAGGCAGCTCGCACGTCTCCACCTCGCTTTGCCTCCCTCCCGCCAAACAACGAATGCTCCTGCCCTCCCTCGCCCGCCGGGGCACGGGGAGGGATGCTGCCGCGCCGGCAGAGGGGGGCGGCTCTGCCGTAGGGCTGCGAGGCGGCACCGCGGCTCTGCCTCGACCCCGCAGCATCCTTGGCGCGCACCGCCTGGCCCGGCACTCGCTACCGCAGCCCGCTCAATAAAGCACCCTCGGCCTTGCCACGGCCCGCCGCCCTCCCCCCGCCCGCCGGGCGCCCTCTACAAGGCGCTCCTTTGTGCGGGGAGGCGGGGGGCGGCCGTGCCGTGCCCCGGGGGGCCGGGCGGCGGCGGCCCGCGGCGGTGGCGGCCCGGGGGGGCGGGCGGGCGCGCCGGGGGAGGAGACAGGCGGGGAGGGCGGCACAAAAGGGGCTGCTGCAGCCCTGCCCGCCGGGCTCGGCTCCGCATCGCATCGCATCCTTTCCCGCGGCCGGGAGGAGGTGCCGGGCCGCTCCGCGGCGGAGAAGAAGAAGAAGAAGAAGGAGGAGGAGGAAGGCGGCGGGGGGCTGCGGGCTCGCCTCGCCTCGCCGCGGCCGGCGCCGAGCCATGCCGGGCGGCGGGCAGGCCGGGGGCGAGCGGCAGCCTCGCCCCGCCGGGGGCCCGGCGGGCACCGACGCTGCGCCGGCCGGGGGTGAGTGAGTGAGTGAGCGAGCGGGCGAGCGGGCGGCGGGGCTGGGGGCAGCGGGGGGCAGCGCACACCCGCCCTCCCCGGTAGAGCCGCCCCGGCGCGGCGGGCGCTGCGGGCAGCGGTGGCGGGACCCCCCTCGGTCTGTCCCCCACTCGCCGCTGCCGCCACCTGCAAGTTGTGCCTCGGCCCGGGGGTGCGGCGTCATCCCCTGCGGGCACTGCCGGAGAGGCTTCCTCTGCCGAACCCCCACCTTCCCGCTCCTTATTTATTTATATTAGTGTTATTTTTTTATTCTTCCCCCCCTCCCCCCCCTAATCCCGGCATCCCCTGCTAGGGAGCATCGGCGATGGGGAGGAGGGAGGCGATGCTGCCAGCCCCCTGCCCGCAGATGCGGGCTCACCGGGGATGGAGGCACCCTCCAGCCGGGGCACTGCAGCGAAGGCCCATTTGCTGCCCATGCTCGGTTTGCGAGGAGGGCACGGGCTGGGGATGCATGCCAAGCCTGCAGCAAGCGAAAAGGAGTAACAGGAACGTGTGTGTAGGAGGGAAAACATACATACAAATATATGTGTATGATCATCATCAAACGTCCCCTCTCCCCCTGCTCTGTCTCCATGTCAGATGGCTACAATCCCCCTGGTGAGGGCTGGCTGCAAAGGGATATGGGCACCCAAGTTCTCCCCGCTTGTGCAGGGCTGTCGGGTTGTCTGTGGGCTGGAAATAGCTGTATGTCCTGCTGGAGTGGCACAGGCTGGCGTAGCTCTGTCCTTCTGAGAGTTTTGCTCCCTGGGTGAGCGTGACAAGGGTGATGGGGAACACAGCATCTGCTGCAGCTCTAGACTTGCTCAGACAGCTCAGCAAGGGAGGGAGCATGGAACAGGATGGAAAGAGGCTCCTCTCAGTGCCTCAGCCCATGGTTTTCCTCTGGGGATTTCCGCAGGCTGTATTTCTGTGAGCTGTGCCTGGGTCGCTGGGGAGCCCTGCCTGTTCCCCAGAGCCGAAGCTGGGGTCTTGCACCTCTCCCTTCCACCCTAGGGCAGAGCTTGGGTCAGGAGAGAGCCTGCCCTGTCTCCAGCACACTGTGTGGGTGCCGAGCACCTCCCCTCCCTGAGAATGGCCCTGCAGTTAACTCCAAATCCCTCCCCTTGAGTGGGAAGTTCAAGCCCGTGAAAACACTCAGTGGCACCGCTGCTAACAAGTATGACTTGAGTCACCAGGAACCCCCAGCCCTGTGCAAACTGAATTTCAAATTCCTGCCTACTCCTGCCCCTGTCTTCCCCACCCCAGCAGGGTGTGAGTCAGCAGGAACGCTTCAGGCCCCCTCCCTAAAAGGTGGCTCTCGTGCTCTGTAGATCCCACCTGCAGAAGTGGTGTTTGAGTCCAGCTGGAGCCCGGGACTTAGGAATCACTTGCAAGTCCCTGTTGCTGAAGCCTTGTTGCTGCCAGCTCCTTTGGGAAGAGCTGAAATCAAGCAGGACCTGCCATTCCTTGACCCTCAGACAGCAGAGAGCCATCTCAGAGGGGAGGGAAAACCAATGGGCTTCCTGCCCCCCAGCACACCTCCAGTTTCCAAAGCCCCCCTAAACACAGCCATAGTACCTGTGCTGTTTTTTCAGCCTCAGTAGTAGTGCTGGGAACACATCCTCCAAGCTGGGGTGGGAGCAGTCCTGTGAGCTATTCCTGGGGAGCCTCCAGCCTCCCTGTAGTGACATAAAGCAGACTTTGAATGAAAGCCATTGCAAACTGCAGAACAGGAGTGAAGCTGCAACTCTGCCACTGCATGTCATAAAAGCCCCTGGAAGATTTATAGCCCCTCTACACCCTCAGGTGATTTTGCAGTAGTGGTAAGAAATCCACTGCAAGGTATAACATTCTCTCCCTGCGAGGGCTCTCAGTTATACCTGCATAGCTTGTTTATTAATGCCCTGGATATGGCAATTATATCCTTAGGAGAGGGGGAGGATTCTGGCTAGCTGCAGGTGAGATTTCTTGCCCTGCTCCTAAGGTGGTGGCCCAGGTCCTGCCTTTCGTGCTGGCAGACCTTTGGTCTGAGGTGCTGCTGATGCTGGTCTCCACCAGAGGTGCCCAGAGCGTGAGGAACCATTTCCAAACTGGGTTCAGGGGCTGAGCTGCTATCTGCCTCCCTGCAAATGCCGGTAAGGTTGGAAAGAGTTGCCTGTGTGGCACACAGGGGTTGCCTTAGCAAGGAGGTCAAGAAGAGGAGGTGGAAAATAGTGCATGCATTTCCACAGATGTTAGTTTCAGGGGATGCTCACAACTGTAAACATTTATCTAGAGTACTTGTGCCCAACACGAGACAGGGATAGCTGGTCTGGAGTGTTGCTGGGGCTGCTCTGTGGTCGCAGAGCCTGCTTAACCTAGGCCAGGTACACAGCAGCAAGCACAGATACTCTCGGTGTGTTTGCCTGGGGAGTGTACCTATGAAGTTTGTGTGCTTATGCATTTCCCATACGCCTTGTGTTTACCTTTCTTCTCCTTCTCCCACGCACAACTGATTAAGTATGGTGTGACTTTGTGGCCTGCCAGATTGGTGTAACATGCTTATTGCATGTCTTTAAGGGATGCATGTGTGACAAACGTGAGTGGGTGTTTGCTGGGTGCATGTAGCAATGCACACAGGTCCTGCTGGGTGCACTTACCATGGAATGCATGGACTTCTGTAGAGTTTATGGCTGCAATAAATTTGGCATTTATAAGCAGTCATGGGTACAGCAGTTGTTCAGGACAGTGTGTGTAGATGTTACTGTGCACGTTCAGTACGTGAAGGACACCTTAGGACAAACAAGTTTCTCTCTCTGTCCCTCCCTTGCTTTGACCTGCCAGCAAGCAGAGATAAACTCTATCTCATGGTAGGGTTTGTAGCTGAGTTTTCAGCTTGCTTTGTCTGAGCTTCCTCCTATCTTGAGAATAGCATCTTTAAGGTGCACCTGATACCACAAATTGGCATCTTCCCCCCCCGCCCCTGCATTGGATCATAAAGGCAGAGGAAGGAAGTGGGGGAATTTGATGGATAGATGGGGCAAGCTGGGCCAGCATACATTCCTAAAGGCTTGGTATTAGGTTTTAGGTGGGGTTAGTTGCTCTAAAATGAGCCCTTTGTACATTGTTGGAATCTGTGACCCAATCAGTGGGATGTAGCTGGAGGAGGTGGTGCTAACGAAGGCTGGTACAGCTGACAATAACTCCCGCAGAGAGGATGGCGGAGGGGGTACTGACTGGCACAAGAGGCATCTTCACATCTTTAGGTCAGCGTAAGGTGTCTCAAAGGGCTGGGTCATGTTATCAGCCCCGACTGTAGAAGTAGAAGAGTGTGGCTAGTTGTCCCCACCTGCTTTTCCCTACTGTCACTGTCACCCATCAGTTCTGCAACAAAAGGTCAGGCTGCATCGCATTTGTCCTGATGACAGGATGGCATCTTGTGGTACTACAATGAAGCGTTACAGTGGGATCTGAAATTTGGGGAAGGTAGGCACATGGGGCAGTGCAATGCAAGGGGACATGGGGGTACATCTGAGGAATGCCTGCTGTTCCCCATCCTGGACATTCTTGGAAAGGTGGTAACACATCTGCAGTGCACACGTGGACTGTCAGGTCAGTGCTGCAGACTGGCCTTGAGGAGCCTTGGCAGAGCTGCGTGGAGGGGGTAAGCCTGGGATCGTGGCAGCTCTGGGTCAGGTTTGGGGTGCTTTGATAGAGTTAGGCGAGTGTGTTGCTAGGGCTGGGCTGTGCAGGTCAGGGTTGTGCCGCAGTAGCAATGCTGTGCGGGGTGCCAGGACCAGGTGCTTGTCCCAGGGGCTAGGGCAGAGTTGCAATCACAGAGCTGTTGAGTTCCACCTTCTCCTGCAGGAGGTGGGAAGAGATGCCATGTGCTGGAGCAGCGGTGTAGGGTGCACAAGAGCACTCCATGCCTCTGTCCCTGTGAAATGGACTCTGGTTGCAGCTCTCGGGAATGCAGAAACATGATTTCTTTACCTTCCTTTTCTGACTTCTTTGTGCTCCCTGCAGTGTAAACCATTTACTTCCCTCAAGCTCCTCCTGAAGCACAACAGGTACCGCCTGCTCTTCAAACCTCTGACCACCTGGAACAGGGTGGGTGTATTTTTGTGCTCAGAAACTTGCCTGGTAGGGCTGATCTGTGAAAGGGAGCGTAGCACTGCACTCCGAGCTCTCATCAGGCAGTCTGAGGGAAGAAGCATGAAGGGAACTGGCTGCCTTACAAAAAGTGAGGGCTTGTTCTTGAGCTGAGATTTAGGAAGTGGTTATTGTCTGCTTCAGGATAGCAAAAGTTACCTGGGCTGCTCTCTGTGGGGGCCTTGGCCTTTCATACCAAGATAACGCCCCTGGTTGAATAGCTGTTTCCCCAGCTAGGCCCGTGTCTAAATAGGAGCTTTTTTTTTTTTTTCCTTCCCCCCCCCCCAAAAATCTGCCTGGCTCTGGGGTATGACCAAACTGAGCTCTGCCAACAGTCTTTTTCAGCCTGTAATGCACAAGCTGCAAGCAGCAGGAGAGGTGGATGTGGCTGTCCAGAGGGAGAGAGGCAGTGGGGGAAAATCTTCTCTCTGAGGATCATCTGAATGTGTTGCACTTTATGGCAATGTTTCTCTCCAAGGGCCTCAAAGCAACCCGTTAAGCTTCTTTTAATTAGGCAAGCCCCTTACCTGGAGGTAGAAAAGTGCCTCTCCCATTTCCCACCCAGGGAAACCTGAGGCATGGAGCAAGGCTGCAGTGTGCCCAGTGGCACACGCAGGGGCTCAGCATGAAAGCAACAACTGAAGCGTGACACTTCCCGTACTTGCTTCGCCACCGGCTGTCTCGGAAATCCCAGAGAATGGCTGGGTGCGGGTGCTGAGCCAGGGGTTATCAATAACTTTCTAGTCACTGCTTGGATCCTGCTGCCCTTTTCACCGCAGATATTGCCTCCTTCTTGATCTGCTGCCTAATCTATAATCCCAGCTCCCTGCTGCCTTTCCCTAGGAGTGCTGTTTTCCCCTTGGTGTGTAAATCCTTACAGGTTGGGCCAGGGTTAGCAAGCAGAATCAGGCTGTCATCTCTTTAAGGCTTCGGGGTAATTTTTATCTTAGGATATTGTTGCATGTGTCTTACATGATACCAAGGCTGCAGCAAGCAAATTTGAAGCATACTGAAAGACTAATGCAAATTAGACTCACTGCATAACGGCTTCAGCAACTGTGAAACCTGTGATCTAAACACAGGTATCTGCTACGCTGACTTTATCTGCGTTAGGATCCCCTGCTTCGGCATGCAGATACTGGAACTGAACAGAAAGCAAGAGAGACAGCATAGCAAAGAGACATGAAAGGGAGTCTCTCACCTAGATGCTGAGGCCTTTAAGAAAGAAGGGGAAGGTAAGCTAGAGCCCTGAGATTTTAAGCTGGTTGTGCTGAGGCTGAAGAGAGGGCTATGGCAGTGCTTTCAATTCCTCCTTTCCCTGGCAAGAATGCTTCTAGCTGGGCAGCAGGGAAAAGGAGGAGGATGGAGGCTTGTGCAGACTGAGCATGTTGGGCATGGACAGATCTCAGAGGCTGCGGGAGTCGGGAAAGGTAGGGCTTTGGTAGAAGGGTTTGCCTGCGGCGGGGCTGAGAGCGGATGGTGCTCGCTGCGTACAAGGAAGTCCTGTTTTCATGGAGCTTGTAGTGTGAGGGCTGGCTCTGAGGCAGAGCAAAGGGCAGGGTAAATCAGGAGAACGGTGCCCTAGAGTGATCAGTGTGAGCTGCATGCTGTTGTTTAATGACCCCATTGCCAAGGGAAACCTCGGTGGCCCTGATATTCAGGGATGCAATATCTCCCGAAGGCAAAGGAGTGGGACAGAAAAGCAGACTGAGATTCTGGCTGCTTTCAGCTCAGCCCTCCCTGTACATTATTTGTGCTAGCAAAACTGTTCCTTCTTTACTGTCTCCAGAGTGTTTTCAGTTCCCTCTTCTCCTTCCCACCTGCCTCAGCAGTCCTCTCCTCCCTGCCTTGCTGTGTCAGTGCTGTCCAGCTGCAGCTCTCGCCAGCTAACCACAATTGATGGCAGCAAGATGTACCAAGCAGCCTCGCTTGAAGGGGCCATGATTTGCTGCTTTTCTTCTGGGGCCATGTGAGGTCTCTGGAGAAGAGGTGGGTTAAAGGAACTGCTGTTTCCCCATCAGCCCTGTGTCCCCAAATACTTCCTGTCGTGCTGTTGTTTGGTGCAGGCCTGACTGTTAGCAAGTGGCTGCTGTGCTCTCAGATATGTGCTATTGGCACAGAGCCTCTGTGGCCTCGAAATCCTTATCTAGCAGCAACTTTTGCAGCAAGGGGTGACCATACCTGCATTCAGCTTGGCCAGGGGGACTGATGGGATTGCTTTTGCATAATTTAGCAGTCTCTTGAATTATTTATAGTGCAGTTGTGCTCTGGAACAGTCTCTTCTCGCTTCCTGTGAGCACTAGGGGGGAGGGAAGTTTGTCAGGCATCCAGAGTCTATCACTTAGTGATGAGGAGGTGCTGTGGGTTTCCTTTCTGCCCATGTTTGTTCACATATGCCTCTGTGCAGCTGAACTGCCCTGAAAATCCAGTTCTGGTTTCCACATCACTCAGGTGTGTGGTGTTGCAGAGCATCTCTGGCTTGGGACTGTGCAAGAAGTTCCTGAGTGCAGAGCCTCGTCTTTGCAGTAAACAGAAGGTGTCAAGCTGGAGACAGTGAATCTGGTGCTTGGATTTGGTCCCTGACTCAATTAGTGCTGTGCTATGGATCTGGGGCAGGGATCATTGGGACTACTCTCTGAAATATTCAGATGCTTGAGAGCATTTTTTTCTTTCAAAAGCCCATCTTGTCCTGCCAAAGTGTTTTTTAGCTTTGGCATGACACGGTCCATTGGACTCTATAAGAGATCATCAGGACCTGAACACTTGAAAGATCAGGTGGTTGAGCAGCAAACTGTGCAGCTGAAACTTCCATCATTTCTCAGTGATTAAACCCTGAAGAGCAACCAGTTGAGGGCAGAGGGAGGCTGGGGCAGTTTTTTTACAGGCTCTTGCAGCAGAGGAGCATCATGAAGATGAGCAGGGCGCGCTGAGCACTCACTCCAGCTATGTATGAGCTTAATGCCCTTTGGCCCTCTGCCTTGCTGTGGCAGGTTGCTGTCCCATGCAGATGGGCTGTCCTGCTCCTGCCCTGCTTGTCCTGGTGATTTCAACATGACTGTGGCTTCCCCCCCCTACCTTGCATATCCTTCTCATTCACCACCAATTTTCATGGTGTGCTTACACATTAGTTTTGTCTTCCTTCTCTCCTTCCTTTCTGACCTGGCTGTACCAGCTTGCTTCTCCAAAACAGTTAAATATAAATGTTTGTGTTACTGAAGACCTGAAAGGGAAGGGAAATGGCTGAGGGTAGTGAGGGAAAGGAAAAGGAACTTGGCCTGTAATCAAGTGATTGTGGCAGTAAACTGCTCTGTCTACTGTGCTGTTGAGCAGAAATGCTCAGTTTCCCTGTTTTTATCTGCACAGTGTCAGTTTGTGGCTTTTGCATTTGGGGAAGAGGTGGACAGACAATCACCAAACGTCCCTTGCAGAAGCTGTGCTGTCCCACCTAGTCCTGGCCTGGTTCTTGGGTTCTTCAGCCTGAAGCAAAACTCATTCTTTCAGCGAACAGTTTTACCTCTTGTCAGGGACATCAGCAACTGGCTAAATGCAAAATTCCTCCTCATCCTTCTCAAGAAATAAGGCAATCTAAAGGAAGAATGTGAAGACAAATGGCCCCAAAACCTGTGTGATGTCCAGGATGGCATTTGATTTCACTGATGAAGACTAGCTTTCTCCCTCTTTCCCCATAGACCTGCTCCCAGTCCTTTCCACTTGGTTTAGTCTGGAGATCAGAGTACTGCTTTGCTTAGTGAAAGGGAATGTTTGTACAGAAGAAGTAAACATATTGTTGAGACCCAGGCCTGCTGCAATGCCTGTAAACAAGATCCAGCCGTCTGTGGGAGGCAGAAGAGAGATTTATGTGACCCTGAGTTAAGTGCATTAGGAGGCTTTTGATTTCATTCTGGGAAACTGCCCCTTTTCATGGTACCATATGCCTGTTAGCGGCATAGAGCCGTTACTGAAGATTTGATTCGTGTGGATTCAATCCGAGGGGCTGTGATGCTGCAATCAGAAGGATTACATAAGCAGGGGGTTGACTCTGCAAGCTGGAGCCCGAGGTGCTCTGCCAAGCCCCCGAGCCTGTGCCCTTTGTCCACCCCAGAGGTGGGAGTCTGGGCTGATTCACTTCTGCCTTGGGGCAAGGCAGTGAAGAGCTCTCTGCCTATCAGCGCTTTCTTTCTGAAAATAATAACAAAGTGAAGTGGCAGCGGGGGATCCAGGCGGCACTGTGTCGAGGTCTTGCCTAAGTCTTCAAAGAAGAAATGAAGAACAAAGGCAGAAGAGACAAATAAATAAGGGTCTGTTCTTGGTCCAAGAAGAATTCCCATGGGTTCGTGTAACATTCTCGGGAAGATGCGATGCTCCCAGGACTGGAGTTAGTTTTTGAGAAATAAAAGGAAAGGGGAAAGAGGTGAGAGAACAAGGGGCGGGGGGGGGGATCAGGGATGGGGAGGAGAGAAGGAGGGAGAGACACGCTAGAGAAACCTCTCAGCATGGAGTCAGGTTTCTCCGGCTGTTCCTGGTGAAGAGGGGTTAATGCTCTTTGCATGGAATTGGCTGGTCACCAGACATTTAGAGAAGAGGGGGATCTGGGGGCTGCCAAGCGGGACCCCTGTGGCCTGAAAGGAGGGGAGGAGGGGAAGGAAGAGGCTGGGAAGGCTCTTCCAAACAGCAATAGATCGGCTACTGTGGGAAAGTAAGTACACTGCCAAACCCCAAGTGGTTGGTGATGGATAAGGGAGGAAAGAGGGCGGGGATGGAGGGCCAGTGCTTCTCTGTGGCTGCTAGGCTCTTGTTGCTGTTCCACGGCCCCTCTTTATTTATTGTCTTCCTGGGGTTTAATTACTCCCCTCCTCGATCTGTCTTGGAGAGCTTTTATCCCAGGGATGCACAAACAACTGCCACCAGCTTCAAAAATAGCTGGAGGCAACATGGTTTCTGCCTGCCTTCATGGGTCTGTGCACTCTACCCATCACCATAGCATCAAGTGCTTCTTGCCTCCTTCCTTCTTTAACCACCTCACTCCAGGCCCTCAGGGCACCCACCTCACCTTCTACTGGGCTGTTCAACCTGCATCTCCCTGTTGCTTGGGCTGTCACCTGGTCCTCAGGAACTCTCCTGCTTTCCCTTGCACAGGGTTTATGTGCATGGTCCGGTATGTGTCTGCCATGGGCTCTTCACCAATGGGCCCTCAGCTCCGAGGGTAATCTTGATGCCCCATTTTGGTGCTCTTCTCAGGATTTGTGACTTGTACTCCACTTGCTTGGCATACATGGACTGCCTGCCAGGGTCTGCTTTGAAAGCAGTTAGTCTGCCGCTGCTTCTTCCAGATCCCTCCTTGAGATGTGCTCCTTCCCTGATGCTGCTGGGAGGAGTTAGCAAGCTCATGGTAGTTGAACAGTGTTTAAAGTCCTGTAATTTTGAGTGTCTGAGGATGTATCTACATGATACCACAGTTTTGGTGAGAAGTGAACTGGTGAAATAATTTAGAAAGTTTCTGCTGGTCAGCTGCTTGTTCCCATGCCTAGGCACTCTTCTTGAAGTTTATTTTTAACCTAGTTAGATCTGCTGCTGATTTGGCTTTACAAAGCAGAGTTTCATACGATTGACAACTTTAATTCATACAACTGAGGGGTGGTGAGCTGTGAAGGTGGTGAGTGAGGGGAGAGAACCTATGAAACAACAGCCTGTGTTACCACATGCCTCACTTGAGGTCTCTGAAAGCGTCGTTTTCTTTTATCCTCAGACAAAATGGTTTTGTCCTGTTCCTCTCTACAAGACACCAACACTGGGAGTTCTCGCATACTTCTTTGACAGGCCATACATGGCCTGTCTGAGGACATAAGTTGCTTTTTTGTGTATTTTTGTCCCTTTTTCCTTTCCTATTCCTTGTCTCATGATGGAGCATTCCTTCCCTGTAAGACACCAAAGTCAAGAAGCAAAAGAACTAGCCAACTCCATTTAGCACTGCTGTAACCGCTGCACACTTGAAGCAGTGAGCAGCAGCAGTACTGTATTTGGCTGAGAGAAAGGCCTTGCATCCTTGGTGTGTGTGTACTGCAGAGTGCAATGAGCAATGCCTCAGCTCACCCTCTGATGTCCTGAGAGACCCAATCTTGGAGCCAACTGGTGATGCAGTCTCCAGGGCCATCACAGCAGTCTTTGTGGAACCAGATGTTTTGAGGAGATGGTAAGCAGGGTTGAGGAAGAGTCCTTCTAGGATATCAGGCATAAGTGAAGGAGAGAAGATGAAAGAAATGCTGCTTCTCCTTTAGTGGAAACAGCACCTAGACTAGTGGTGCTGAGAAATTAAAACTGTGGCTTCTGAGAGCATCTGAAGGATCAGTATGTGCTGAGGCATCTCTGGAACCATGGAAATTCCTATGGTGAGACTGGCTTTAGCTGGAGAGAGGACATCAGTTACAAGGGAGCCCAGTACAGCTGAAGGATACTGAGAAGAATATTTGATAGATTCCAGTGGAGTTGGAAATCCAGCTTGAAGTTTCTTTAGCATGCAGTACTGTACCCTTGTGATGTCCAAGTACTTCTTGGATAAAATTAAATTGGTGTCTCATAGGCCATTGTTGGATTTCAGTAGAGTTTTCTAGTCTTCTCTGAGCAGATCTTCTTTTAAACCGGGGGCTGGAGAATTATATAATTATGCTGCTATTAGTATGGTAGTTACAGTAAGAACAATCTGTTCGAGTGGAGGGTTTTATAATGGACTCTGAAGGTGTTCAGATGCTGGTCTGTTCTGCTGACTTCTGGAAGATCAGTCTTGAGCCAAAATCCTATAAACAAAGACCACTTTATCTCCAGGTCCTGTGTGCTCTGTATGGAGAGTTAAGAACTGCTTTGTTGCAGAGTGTACAGCTATCTCACTGTGGCTGGAGAGGTGGCATCTAAAATAACCAAGGCTTAGTCCACCAAAGAGCAGGACAAGACACTTGAGAGAACAGTTGAAACAGTGAAAGCCCATGCAAAGTGTGGAGTCCAAACGTATTGTGCTTCCAGGAGTTGAAGAGGTGAACAGCCATAGTACTTAAAAAGCTGGAGGCTTTGTATTGTGTCCATCTTAGTTTCTGTATGCAGCAGATCAAAGCTACTGGCATGGAGCACTTTGGTTTCCTACAAGAGCATGGAGAAGAAACCTGTTTTCTTTTTGACCACAGATGCTTCTGGACAGTTGAGGTCTAACAAGGCCTCGCATAGAATCCTGAGGCTTGTGGTTGATGTGATGTACATCATGTGTCTGCCTTCAGTGGGAAAGGGAAAGCAATGCCTTGGTTTCTCAGCTGTGCTCTCACCCTTCCCTGGCCAACCTCACCTTAGCCTTGCGTAGATTCACCCTTTAGCTGTCTTTTGTTTTTTTTTCTCCATCCAGTTTTCTTCCTGGCTTGATGACACCCATTAATGGTGTGTGGATGGCAGCTCTGGAAGTCAGATGGATGCTATGGTGGTACCCTGTTGAGAGTGGTCACCTTATATCTCTGCTAACCTCCCTGTTGAAAGGGAGAGAAGAGTCTGGCTCTCCCTTAGCCTGACCTTACTTGGAGAGTAACTGTGTTGGATGGCTTGCTCCAGCTGGTTGTGCTGGCAGCAAGTCAGTGGCACCTTGTGGTCAGTTGCCTCGAAGCTGCAAAGGAAACACATAGCATGAGGTATTGCTGTTTTGCATTAGCGCTGTGGGCAGCAGCTCTCGATGAAGGTCACAGAAGAACGTTGTATTCTGTCCTTGAAACTTGAACAGAAGCTGATATGGACCTACCTGCATTTAAACCACCTTGTACTATGACTCCGCCAGAACTGCCTGCTGACATCCTCCTAGCTTGCAGTCCCTGAAAACACCATGGCATCCTTCACATGAGAGAAATGCTGAGCCCTAGCTACCTTCTGGTACATCCCGTTTCTCTCCACTTTCCCTGCCGTCCAGCTTTGTAGGATAATCTCTTCCTATATCCTTAAGCAAAGCACAGTCCTGCTGTCCTTGAGCTAGCCATATGTCAGTTGTAGACAAATAGTAGGTTTTATAGTTTCTCCTTACTTCTGTGGGTGTTTGCAGGACAAAAGTAACTTGAGATTTTTGAGGTACTGTGACCCTGATGCATGTTGTGATTCCTGTGCCCTGTGGATGGCAGGTAGACCTAGTACTTCAGAAGTGTGGAGCCTGTTTGTCTCCAGCTGGAGCGGAGAGAGAGAGTTTGGCCCTCAGTGTGGAGTGGGGGATGGAAGTCATGCTGGATTTTAATCTGCTGTGTGAAAGCGATTCTAATTTGAATTGTTGCTTTGTGTTGAAGTGTCTGAGTGATGGGCAAATATGTTACTGCATGGGTGTTATGGGATAACTTTAGGCAGAGGAATTGCATCTCTGTATCAGGGGAAAAACAGAAGCTTCTACTCTGACTTGTCCTCCACAGCAGCTTTTCTCCTGTAACGATGGGAAAGGTTTAGGGAGTCTTGAGTCCCATGCCCTAACGAGATGGAGTGTGGGGTATCGTGCATCCAGCGGCCTGTTGCATGGCCTCTTGCCAGTGTCCTCCAGAAGAGAACATTAGGACTGGCGAACTGCCAGCTCTTAGCAGTGCATATCTTTCTCTCTGGCTTCTTGAAAAATCAGGATATGATTTCAGGACGGTATAAATCAACTGGTCACTTGATATAATGGCAAAGTAAAATGGTAACAGGTGCCTGGGGATAACTCATGCATACCACTTCTAGCTTTCCTCCTCTGAAAGCCCTTTCCCTGTGTGGTAGAGACGTAACTTCAAGCAAGGGATCAAAGGGATCCCTTACAAAAAGAAGCTTTCAGCTTGTCTTGCCGAGACTAAATGTTGCTGAAGCGGTTTATAACTGTGTGTTCCCTAAAGAGCTTTGTCTTAATGGAGCTGACTGTCCATACTCCTTCTGGCTCTTTCTTCTACTTGAACATTTAAAGCTTTTCTTGCTGTTGTTTTTAACCTGACAGCAACTTGATCACTCTCCCTGAGATCAAGTTGACGTTTTTCCCCCCTCCTCACTCAAAATTGTCAGAAGGGAAATATCTCTTCTTGCTGTTTTCTGTGTTCCTGGTAACTGATGGCTGCTTTGTGACAGAGCAGCTGGGCTCTTTTATGACAAGCTGAGTTGTCTCCCTGACTGGTACCTCCTTTCTCATTTCCACCACACGTAAACGTTCTGGATGGGGAAGGTGGGTAATAACATCTTCCTCCCCTACTGGCCTTTGTCTCCAATTAGCTACCACTCAAAGACGCATCTTTCACTGCAGCGTTGATCAGAGGATATGGGAAGGGATATGTGACTGATGGTTTTTAGCATCTCAGCACACCCAAGGGTGTATGAGTGCTCTCCACTCCCTGGCAGAGGAATCCCTGGCATGTGAGAATGGAGGTGGTTCCCAGGGAAGAGGTTTTCAAGAGGACACAGCTTGCTTCTTTGCTTCCCTCCTTTTAGGAGGAGATAGGAAATGTGTTCATGTTCCCACTCCCTAACAAAGGCAACTGAGCAGTGAAAATTGCCTCCTGGGACATGTCAGCAGCAAAACAGCAGAGGGTACTGCAGGGCCAGCTTGCTTTGGCAGAGCTGCAGGGGAGGGCTGTGCGCACCAGCCCGGCTCTCCCAGGTGCAGTCTGCAATAACAGGGAGGCAACGCAGCCATGCATGGGCTGAGTTTTGCCAGTGGGTGAAGAGCTGCAGAGCCGTGTGCTGAGCCTGACAGATATCATGTCTGCAAATGTCAAGTGGGGAAAATATGCTTTACTTCCTAAAACCATGTGTCCTGCTATGTTGACATGGCACACCACATCCCAGAAAGTGAAGCAGTTTGAATGTCAAGAGTTATGACCTTTGTCTGGGAATTTACTGTGGCATGTGGAGCATCACAGCCATCTGGGAAGAAGATGATGTGCCTTGTGTGACTACTTCAGCACCTGTCTTCTGTCCTGGGCTGGCCCAGAGGAAGCTGGCTGCCCTGCATTTGTGTGTCCTGTAGGAACTGGAGTGAAACCAGCATTACTTGGCAGCCATTGGGATTGCCTTATTGGAGCAGGCCAGCTGTTCATCTCGCCCAGGTTTCAGCATCTGAGAGAGCGACCTGATGTCTGGAGGTAACGCCTCGGAGAAAGCGCAGGACACCTGATCAGAGAAAGCTGTACTAATTTACCAGCGAGGGACACCTTCTGACAGCCAGTCACTGCTAATTTAGTGTTTTCAGCTTCCTTGTGCCCTTTTCTTCCCCACACTTCAAGACAGAGCAAAAACTGGTGACATGCAAGGAAAAGGCACTGGATACTCCTCTTCCTTGCAAGTGATCTCACTGTTCCAGCAAGACATTAACGGAGCCTTAAACAAACAAACAAAAAAAACCAACCCCTGGACACAAAGCGATGCTTCTCAGGGGGCCCCTTGTTTTGCCCCCATGAAGAAAGCTTGACTGACAGTGAGCCCTAGGATGGTCTTTTATGGCTTTTAACAGAAGAGCATCTAGCCCCTTCACGGCTGGGCCACCACAGAGATGGTCTCCCACTAGCTGGGCCATGCCCAGGCACGTGAGGCCAGGCTGCAGGGTTGTGGCAGGTGGGTGCAGGAGGCAAGGACCTGCCCCAGTGTGGTCCCCTGAGGAGAGCTGCCATTTCCTCCTTCCTAGCCCACCTGACAAGATGGCCTCCTGTGGATGCATAAAGCCAGGACCTTGCCCTTCTGCTGACCTGTGTTGTGTCAAAGTATATAAAAAAACTGTAATAAATATTAACAAATAGGATCACGCTCTCCCTTTTTTTTTTTTTCTTCCTTTGGCAATGCTGTAACTTTTCTGCCAGCTTCAGGCCCACAGCCGCCCCCCTTCAGAGCTTGACGTGGGACCCAATGCTTGTTGCTGAACTGTAAGGTATAACTGCAGACAACCCCTCCCCTCTACCAAAGTCCGTATCGAAGCCATCTGTAGAGAGCCAGATATGTTTTCCTTTGGGCAGTTGCCATCTGTCTAAATGCTTTATGGCTTTTTACTTCAGTATTAAATTCTCTCCAAGTTAATCAGTAAACGCACTTTGCTGTATTTTACTTAATACCCTCTGAAGCAGTGGGAGCGGGCTGGGTGTTTCTTCCCTTCACTCCTGCTCCAGGATACGTGTTGGCTGTGAGAAGCCCCAGGACAGCCCCTGCGTGGGGCCGGTGGCATGGGGTGGCTCCCTGTGGCACCCCAGGAGAGGGGACTGCCTCTTGCAAAGGTGTTGCCAGCACCATTGCGCACTGGCCAGGAGGGTTTATAAGTGATGGCATGGAATGTGTGGTGCCCCTCAGGAACTTTGGCCCTGGGAGGGGTATGGCGCTGGGGTGGAGAGCTGCCATGGGGGAGCGTGTTGTGGAGGGGCCACAGCGATATGTGTCATGTGCATAGGGCTCGGAGGGGGTGTCTGCCTTTTTGCCTGCTGCTGCACAGGGGGTCTCATGCTCCAGGGAGGAGAGGACAGCCTCTGCGTTGCAAAGGGCTTTTAGCTGACCTTCTTCTCTTGCCCACCTTCGCCTAAACCTTCCCTTCCCTAAACTGCAGAAGGCGAGCGCCTTTTCTCCTTTTCCTTGGTGAAATATTGGGTGAGTTTAATTTTTTTCTTCCTTTTTTTTTTTTCCTCCTTTTTCTGGGCTGTAGTCTTCAATCAGTTCTCTGCCTGACAGCAGCTCTGTGCTCCCTGCCTGGGCTGGAGGAGGGGAGGTGGTGTAGGGAGAGCATGAAGGCAGTATTTCATGCTGTTTGGAGGGAAGGGCTTAGCACTGCTGGTTTCTTGCTGGCCTGACATGGACCCGTCATGATGGCACAGTATTACCAGAGGAGACAGCTAGGCGTTTATTTTAGCTACCTTGATCTAGATGGTAAAAAAACCTCAGCATCTGGTCCACAGAAAATGAAAAGCAAAGGGCAACCTTTGGAGATACAGTGGATTTGAGAAGGATGGGAGAAGAGTAAAAATGACAGAATCTTAATTTTTTTTTTTTTCCTGTTCCCCATGTGAACTTGGGTAGCATTTCCTAGGAACAAGGGTGGTTTTCAGGGTATGTGTTGAGCAAACACTGAAAAGATCTGGGGAATGTAGGTGCCTTCCTGGCTCTGGCAGCCTGGCTAATGATCTCAGTCCTTTAAAATGGCCACTCTTACACCGGTCATGTTTCAACTGTGTACCCCCTACTCCCTCTCGTCCCTCCTGCTCTCTACTCTCTCATCTTTTCCCCATCCTCTGGTGATGTAGGGCATGAGGAGGCCTACATTCATTTTGCTTCTGTCAATGAATAGGGACAAATCTGCCAAGTGCAGTGAGTTCACTAGATCATGAATTCCTGTTATTCTGGATTTCCTGTCTTTTTACCCTGTCACCAGTGCCTGTCTTTGAGTTTATAAGACTGACTGATCTAGAAGAGGTTCAGCTTGGTGTAACCCAGCTGAGGCAAAAAGGCCCACTGAAGATGGCAGAGGGTGGGGGGAGTAGTTCTTGGATTCAAGTCTCGACAGATGCATGCTGAATTTGGACCAGCTTTCTGCCATCCCTAACCTGTCTTCCTACCAGTGGTAAACTTTTTACACCTCAGTAACTATTGAACGTGACTTTCCTTTTCATGGCTTTTCCACAGGATGAAGATGAGACGCCATAAGCTCTTTCTGACTCTCTGCATGGCTGGTCTCTGCCTTATCTCCTTCTTGCACTTCCTCAAGGCCCTTTCCTATGTCACCTTCCCCCGGGAGCTGGCTTCGCTTAGTCCCAACCTCGTCTCCAGCTTCTTCTGGAACAATGCCCCCGTCACATCTCAGGTCAGCCCTGAGCCAGGGGGTGCAGAGTTCCTCCGCACACCCCTGTACTCCCACTCCCCCTTGCTCCAGCCCCTGCCTCCCAGCAGAGCCAGCGAAGAGCTGCACAAAGTCGAGTTTGTGCTGTCAGAAGACACGACAGAGTATTTTGTCCATACCAAAGTTGGTGGCGTTTGCTTTAAACCAGGCACCAAGGTGTTGGAGAAGCCACCTGTGGGAGGGCGGCCGGAGGAGCGAGCAGATGGCACAGCCTTGGGGCGGCTGGTTCGCAAGCCGCTGAGCACTAGTGGGACCAAACGGCGCAAGTGGGTGGAGTGCGTGTGCTTGCCGGGCTGGCACGGCCCCAGCTGTGGGGTCCCCACTGTGGTCCAGTACTCCAACCTGCCCACCAAGGACCGCCTCGTGCCGCGGGAGATCCCCCGGCGGGTCATCAACGCTATCAATGTCAACCATGAGTTTGACTTGCTGGATGTCCGCTTCCATGAGCTGGGAGATGTGGTGGACGCCTTCGTGGTGTGCGAGTCAAACTTCACGGCCTATGGAGAGCCACGGCCCCTCAAGTTCCGTGAGATGCTCCTCAACGGCTCCTTTGACTACATCCGCCACAAGGTGCTCTATGTCTTCCTGGACCACTTCCCCCCTGGCGGCCGCCAGGATGGCTGGATTGCTGACGATTACCTGCGCACGTTTCTCACACGGGATGGCATCTCTCGCCTCCGCAACCTGCGCCCGGATGACGTCTTCATCATCGACGATGCCGATGAGATCCCGGCCCGTGATGGCGTGCTCTTCCTCAAGCTCTACGACGGCTGGACGGAGCCCTTCGCCTTTCACATGCGCAAGTCGCTCTACGGCTTCTTCTGGAAGCAACCAGGCACCTTGGAGGTGGTCTCGGGCTGCACCATGGGGATGCTCCAGGCTGTCTATGCTACTGACGGGATCCGCCTGCGGCGCCGCGAGTACTACACCATGCCTGGCTTTCGGCAGTATGAGAACAGCACAGGACACATCCTGGTGCAGTGGTCGCTGGGCAGCCCTCTCCACTTTGCTGGCTGGCATTGCTCCTGGTGTTTCACCCCAGAGGGGATCTACTTCAAACTGGTGTCGGCCCAGAACGGGGACTTCCCCCGCTGGGGTGACTATGAGGATAAACGAGACCTCAATTATATCCGGCAGCTGATCCGGACTGGTGGCTGGTTCGATGGTACTACGCAGGAGTATCCCCCCGCTGACCCCAAGGAGCAGATGTATGCTCCCAAGTACCTGCTCAAGAACTACCAGCGGTTCCGCTACTTGTTGGAGAACCCCTACCGAAAAGCGGAGGGCGCTGCGTGAGGCCACCGGGGCTCGCGTGGGAAATCAGAACTTCACAACAAAGGGAAAGAGTTGGGTGTTTTCGTCTGTTCCTTTCTTCTTTTGTTTTCTTTAGTTCCAGGTGGAGTGTGCCATTTCTCCAGGGTCTCTGCCCTCCCTCCCTTCTTTCTCTTCTTCCCTTCATCCCAGGGTGATGCCTGGGGATGTGAATTCCTCAGTCACGTGAAGGGAGGCCTGGGTAGGAGGAGGAGGAGGGATGCTGGGGACCTATTCTGGCAGTAGCATAAAGACTTTCCTGCATCTCCTGGACCTCTCCTGCTGGCTGGAGAGAATCTCTGCAGCCAGCTGGCAGATTTTCCTCCGGGGGAGGCTGGGAGGGTCCCATGGGGAGAGAGGGCAGCTGTTCCTGTCCACCCTCGTCCTTTGTGGATTGGAGCAAGCACAGATGCGAGCCTGGGCTATTCACTGAGCGTGTGAGTCAGCAGGCACAAACCGATGTGAGTGGTCATGTGTGCAGATGTGTGTCACAGGCATTTTTTGGATGACTGAATGTGCAAAAGCATCTCAGTATGCATTTATTTTTTGTATACCTCTATATTCAAAGAGTATTTTGGGGAAGGGAAATCCTTTGCTTCCAAGGTGTTCTCCCCAAGATGCAGCCTCCTCCCACAGGCTTAATGCATCTGTCCTGGGCTGTATCTTGCCGTGATGCTCTACCAATCCTGGAGCAGGCAGATGGGAAGCAGAGGAGAAAGCTGATTTTTTTTTTTTTAAACTTTTTTACCCCTGCCCCCACAACACTGCACTGGCTTGGCCCACAGAAGCAGAAGCATCTTCCCTGCAGTACGTGCTTCTATTGGGGCTGGGATAAGCTGCAGGGGACTTAATCAGATGGTGGGAGCGTATGTTTACAAGTGCATGGTTTCCTATGTGCATGAGTGCTAACATGCATGGTTTTGGTATGCACGTGGGCGTTCATTACCAGTATTGGGGGGGAAGGGGACATAGTTGGGCTTGGATGTGTGTGCTTTCAGGAAACGGTGGGATCCAGAAGCTGTGATCTCTGTCTCGGCATGGATGACTTTTCGGGGAATTCATAGGAGAGGGCCAGGGAGAGCATTGGCTCTGCATAGCAGTGCTATGCACGTGGGACCATCGTGTGCTTCTCTGGCTGCCTCTGCAACCCCGTGGGCTGTGCCTGTTGCAGGGCTGCTGCTTACACATGCTGGCTATTCCTTCTTGCCGTGGGGTAAAAGGGAGAGGAGAAGGGCAAAGCCCTGAGTCAGGGATGAGTGTTGTGGGGAAACACAAAGAATGTCAAGGCATAGCATCCAACTGTCTGCTCTTAGGCTGTGAAGGAGCTCATGGAGAAAGGGGCCATGGGCAGACTCCCCTTGGGGCCAAGAGACTGTTTTGGGACCATCGTGCAATCCAGAGAACATGTGCAGCCTGGGCCATGCAGACAAGACCATGCAGAAGAGAGGCGATCTAGGAATACACTAGTTGCAGCTGGTTGGGCCAGTGTCTGCTCAGAGTTTGCCAGTGATGGGTAGTCAGGATCTGGCCTGTTGTATTGGATTGATTCAGCTCATTGAGGAGGCAGATCCACGTCTCCACCGTTACCACCCTTCCTTAGCAGATGGTTTGACGGGGTGCCCAGAGCCCGGGCTGTAGTGGGAAGAGGGTGAAAAACATGATGAACTTGCTGTGTTAGCCTTGCAGTGGAAAGACTGGCTCATGTTCCAAGCAGAGAAGTGAGGATTGTATGGAGGAGGAGGAAAATGTTGGCATAAGGAAGAGTGACCCCAACATCAGGCCAGCTGTGCTGAAGCAGGAGGGTTTCCATTGCCATTAACTCACTCCGTCAGGGCTCCATATTCCTGTGTTGTCCAGTCCATTCCCACCCTTGTGCCTCATTCCTATCTCTGTATCTCTCTCTTTCTCTCCTGTATCTCTCCTATTCCCCTCTCTAGAGAAGTAAAAAACATCAAGAAAGATAACTTGATTGCCTAGTAAGACTGAGACTGAAACAGAATGAAGATGAACATATTTTTCTGATCAAACTGAGATGGAGTTCATCTTAGCTCCTTCCACATCTCATGTGCCATAATGCCTGCTTAGAAGAACTGAAGGAACCTCTTTTTTGTTGCTTTTCTTTGTTTGTTTTTTTAAATCACTGTTCTTACTTCTGCTGTGTCTTCCCCACAGGTAGAAAAGCCCCTTTGGGAACAGAATGGAGGGAGAAGCTTTGGTAGGCAGAACACTCTTCCCCCAAAGGGAAGCTGTGGCTCTTCTAAGTCCAGACTTGATGCAGCAGGAGGGAGTCTTGTCACAGTCACAGGGTCTTTGTGCCAAGCGGCTGCGTGGAGGTCTTGGGCATAGAGAGATTATAGAGAAATGGGGACCCAGCTGAGAAAGGAGGAGCCTGCCTTGAGCAAGATGAGAGCAGTAGCACTGAGGCTGCAGCACGAAGGAAACATGCTTTCCTCAGGGGCAGCCGGAGGAGAGCAGGTGTGTTAGCTCATGGGATTCAGTAGCAGAAAGGTATGGAAGGAAGAAGCTATTTTTCATTTTTATTCTTGGAAGGAAGCCTGAGATCTACTCTCAGGCCTTTGGCTTTGCCTTATCTCAGAGACAACAACACAAGCCCAGTGCCAGGCCTTGCTGAAGACAGGAGAGAAAGGGAAGTCAGTCTTTGCATGGGTGCCTTGGCAGCACCAGAGCCCTGTGAAGCAGGGAATAAAGTGCATGCGTGCTGGGGTTGCACCTCATTATCTTCTACAGTGCAAGCAGCCTCTCCCCTGCTACCAGCCCTTCCTGTGCATGGGCATCCTTGGGGATTTTTAGTGCACTGCAAGTCATGTTTTCATCGCTGAGGTATGACCCTTGTTTCTTGGGAGTTTCAGATGAGCCCACAGCTGCAATATCTGGAACTCCTACTCCTGAAATACAGCCTGTTGCCTTCTTTCCCCCCTCCTCCATTATTTGCTCCATCATTCTCTGCCTCTCCCTCCAAATTGCCTCTCCCTTCTGCCCCCTTGGGCAGGAGGAGAAGGTCCTACTGGAAGAGCAGCGCTGGGGCTCTTCTGCAGAACTCTGGCCCTGTCCTCCTCCTGGACTTACTCACTTCCTTATTCTTAGGAAATTAAATTTAGACTTCTGTTGTGGTGGGAAGAAGGGATTTTATGGATGAAATGCATTCTTTCCCTGCCCCCCCCCCCCCCCCCCCCCCCGTTTCTCAAGGATCATTTAAACTTTTTTGATTTAAGGCCAAACCAGTCAATGTTTCTGTCTAATTTGTCTGGCTAACCCTGTGTTTATTATCCTTAGGGAGCTAGAGTGCTTGTCATTAAAAATCTTCCTTGTCCCTGGAGGGGACGGGGACGAGCAAGCTGACTTTTGCACAGTGATTTCCCAAGGTGGTGGCTTGTTCTCTGTCCAGCCTTGCCTGTACTGTTGCGCCGGGACCTCCGCGGCCAGCGCGCAGTGGGGACAGCTGCCCTCCCAAACAACCTCCACAAGAGGGAACCCAAAAGCATGTGGGTGTGTGGGGTGGTGAGAGAGGTAAAGGAGGAGGCAGGTTTGTATCAGATCCTGATTTCCCAACACTGAACTCTTTGAGGTGAGCGTTGAGGCTCCTTCATCTTGTCTGAACCAGGTGCTGAGGTTGGAGAAGTGAAGGACTAAAAAAAACCCATCCTGCCCCTGGGCTGGAACTGGGATCAGACCACCAGAGCCTGATGTCTGTTGGTTGTTGCAGCCATGAGCAGCGAAGCCATGTGCCTGCTGCCTCTCTGGGAGCGAAGCCGTCTGGTGGAGGGTGGGAAAGCACCACCAGCCTTTCCCTGCAGCCCTGTTCAGCTCTGTGCTTTTTCTTGCCCAAAACCTTTCCACCTTCAAATTAATTGGTGCAAAGGAGGGCCAGTAGTGAGGATAGTAGGTGAACCAGTGTGTGGCATCCCCAAGCCCTGCGCTTCTTTCTCTCTGCCCATCTCTATTCTTGCCTTTCTCTGTGCTTTCCACCTGAAAAAGGGATTGTGTGCCCATGCATGGCTTTGGGGTGGGGAACTCATCTTCCTCCTTCGCCCCAAGTGAAGGGAAGGATGTGGGCTTTGGTGGACCCACAGCAGGTGAGCTTGCTAAAGCAGAGGGAACAGGGCAGGTCGGCCATCTTTGCCCCTCCGGAGGACTGGGGGTAATGCCGTACCCAAGCGACGGACAGAAGAGATGGGGTGGTTTTGTGCCTGTGTGGTTGGTATAAAGGATGACACGCTCAAGTCCACTCTCAGTGTTGCTTTCTCTGATCCCTGTGTCCTGCTGAGGTGTTTGCTGTCGTGCAGCTCAGGCCAGCCTGCTCTTCATGTCTCTGTGGCGGGTGAATGAGGGGACCTTCTGGCCTCCAGGTAATGTATGAGTTGGGGTGGGGAGAGAGTGTCAGAGCAGAACGGGTATTTGTTCCCCTCTGCCCCCCTTTGGTGTATCCTTGTGGGATGGCAGTGTCTTTTCCCCTCCCAAACATCCCCCAGGCTCTGTCCCTGTCTCCCAGCTCCTGCTAGCAACCTCTGTGGCTGCTATGCCTCTGCACTGTGAAGACACGTGTCCAGGGTCACCCCTGGTCCGATTACTGAACACTGGTGGTGAGGAGGGAAGGGATGGCTTGTCCTGGCTTCACTGACCTCAAACCTTGGTGACAAAGGAGGGAAGTGGGTGGGAGAATGGATCCCGAATCCCTCCGTCGTTGTGTTCTCCTCTCCTCCTCCCCCCCCTGCCCCCCAAACTCCCTTCTGATTTCTGAGATTTTGGACAAACTTGCTCTTATTATGGAAATGGAGGGGGAGCTGGAGGCAAGGGGGTGGCAGGAGGGGCTCGGATCCAGCAGCAAGAAAGGAGAGCTGTTTCTAATGCAATACACTGACATTTAAAGCTTTGGGGACTACAGATAATGGGTTAAGAAGGGATCTGAAATACTCTGAGGCTAAGAATTCAAACCACTGTTTTTTCTTCCTGTGCGGATGATGATGCAATATCATCCTGGAGGTGGTCCAGCAGCACTTCTGAGCCTGGGGTTCACCTAGACCTACTGGTGGTGTTGCCCCTGAGGTGGCCCCAGAAAACCCTGCTTTGGCAAAAGAACGCGTGGACTTGCCAAAAATAAAATAAAAAGAAAAAATAAGAGCGTCTGCAAAGCTCCTTTCCACTCTGTAATTTATAAACAGCAAGTAATAATGACCTTTTTGTAAGGATAAATCAACTGTACATTCTGAAATCATTTTCTCTGTAAATGGTTGGATTTCATTTCACCCTTAAAGGGATGCTTAAAAGGAGGAGATAATAATAAAAATTTAAAAATTTACAAAGTATGAAAGGAAACCAAGGCGTGTGTGTGTGTGGCAGCTTTTATTTCTGATCGCCTGGCAGAGGGGCTGCTGGAAAACAGCAAGGGAAGTTGCTGCTTCCCACCTTGGCAGGGCTGTGTTCCTGAGGAGAGAGAGATTGTTTTGGGGAATGATTTCTGATTTTATGGGCCCAGGTCAGACCTAATCTTCTGCATGTTAGGTGAGTATGAGCATGTACAGGCACACGAGCAGGGAACGATAGCTGCCAAGCAGCTCTTGGAAGAGCTGGTGGATGTGGGAACCAGCATCACCGCTCATGAAATGGTCCCTTGTTACCATCTCCCCTCCCTTGGATGCATCCACTTTTTCAAGCAAAACCGTGGAAACCCTGGAGTCCCAAATTAAACCTCCCTGCTGCAAAAATGTCTCTCTGGTGGCTGGCTTTCAGCATGCTGTGTGAGAGAACGTGACCTCCTTGTTTTAGCTTATTTTTAAACCTGTCTCATGTAATTTTGGCTGTTCCCATTACTCAGTATCAAAGCCCGGTCCTGCTCTGAATCCTCCTAAGCATCTGGCCTCATCAGTGCCTTTGGCAAGGGCCTTTCACAGGCTCATGTGCCATCTACAGCTATTTCACTTTTTACTTTTTTAAGTGTCTTGTGCTTCAGGTTCATTCCTGGTCCCATTTAGAGATAGTGACTGTAAACATCATAGGTTAGTTTCCTTATAATCAATAGATCTGGCACATTCCCTCTTCTTTCTCTCCTCCACATCAGTCTAATGTTTTCAGTTGTCCTCTTGTGGAAGGGTCTCCATCAAACTAGAGACTTGTGCCGTGCATTGCTTAATGCCGTTCTGCTGCTTCTGTCTCTGGAACAAAGGGCCTGGAATAAACATGCCACTCAAAATTAACAATTAAAATTTTCTATTAAGTATTTTTAACATTCTTAGTGATCATTGTATTTTTGTGCCTGAATAAGGGATAATCTAAAAATAGATCACCACCAGAATGCCTGAACTTTCCATTTTTCAAGAGGGGAAGATAAATATATAAGCTTAGGCTAATAGCAATTTAGCAAGACAGCTTAAGAAATGACAGTTGACTAAGGTAAAGGTTCTCCCATGTATTTTTCTTGCCTCCAACATAAAATCTTTCACTGACATTTTTATACTATTTTAAGAAGTAATGTAAATGGCATTTCTTCAGTTCCTTATGAGGTTTTAAAAGGCGGCATTGACAGAACCCAGGACCTTTTTGGCTGGAAAGCACAAGCTTCTGCTGCGGGAGCTCGAAGCGCCTCCATGAGCGAGGGGTTGACTCTTCTGCAAACCAGTCAGCGGTGGAGACCCTCATTTGCAGGAGCAGCGCTGACGGTCAGCTGAGTGGGGGGGGCACGTGGCTCCACTACGAGCCTTGTATACTATCGCTCAGAGGGTCCCTCAAGACATCAAAAGGGATCTTGGTACATGCAGCATGCATCCTGGATATGGAGCCTTAAGCACCGTGTTGAACCAGGAGCGTGCCAGCCATCTGATGCCAAGTGAATCCTGTGTGTTTTTGCAGAGTTGCAGTTTCCCAACAGGTGTTATAGGGAGGTGCACCACGGCTCTGGCTCTGGCATGACCTGCCTGGAAATGAGCCGTTTCCCCCAAGCTCTCGCTGTACGTCAGGGATGCCCAGTGCTCATCGCGGGCACCGTGAAACGCTGCTCGGTGGGGACCGAGGCTGCAGCAGACCCTCTGCCTCTGGCTCACGGAGTGGCTTGCTCCGGCTGGTTCCTGATCGAAGTCTGCAGCAGGTTTGCTGATCGGGGGATGGACATGCTGTTTCCAAACACCAGGGTGCTTGGAAACAAAGCAACTTCAATATAAACTTACAGCACCATTTAGAAAGCTGGAAGGGGGATACCAAGAGCCTGGCTTGCTGGCTGTTTGTTTTTGTTGCTTGGATACATTTGTTCCCTGTGTAAGGGCACAGCTTAATGCGTTGTTTAGCAGGGACAGTTAATTTTTAATTATTAGTCCAATTTTATATATTTTTTTAAAACCTCGCTGCTTTTGCGGCTCAGCTGGGGAAGCAGTGAGGTCTCAGCTGGCCGGCAGGCAGCCCGTGGAGCCGCCAGGGAGAGAGTCGCCCCAGCCCTGGAGAGCGTCACCAGCAAATGGCTTCATGCTCACGTGCCTGCAGCTGCAGGCGCCAGCTGCCCTGCTTTCCAGAGCACCGCGACGGAGAGGATTTGGCCACAGCCATGGCAGAAGGGAGGCATATTCTTGCTTGTGGCAGTGGCACGTGTTTCTATGGCTCATAGGCACGCTCATACCCCAGCTGTGTCAAACCTTCAGCTGGGAGCAAGCTTTGCAGGGCTTGCTTCTGTCGCTGCAAAACGGCCTCAGAAGAGGCGTGCAAAACTCTCCCATCCGGAGGAAGGGCTTCGGGTCACTGAAGTGAAAGGCTGACATAAGGGATATAACCCACGGACGCTTGGGAGAGGAGCTTGGCTTGGGGCCAGGCTGCTACAAGCTTTGCCTTTGTGGCTGCAGCAGGGACAAGCATGTCAGCAAAGGGTTAAAGGATCAGCTCACTTGAGCTAATGCTTGGGATGATACTGTAAACATCTCCGAGAACCCCAAACACAAACCTTTACTTGGAACTAAGGAAAATTTGGCAGTCCTGACATTTCCAGCATTTCTGGGTGTGCTTTTTTTTTTTAAGCAAAGTGAGAAGAGAAAATAGTCCTTACTGTCTTTTGAAATACATTATAGCTATGTAAGAATACAAATCTTTCAAGGCCATATCTCTCCTCACCCTGCCAAACGAAATACAAAATAAAACTCCCTTGTCTTATTCTTATGTTTCCTGTGCCTTACGGCTTGAACTGTGGATCCTCTTGGCTGAAGTCCATCCCAGTAACGATTTAATTTGGGAACCACACTTCACCTTTCCAAAAATAAGGAAAACTGAGAAGAAGATCAACTAAGCTGCGCTGAATAAAGATCTAAAATTACTTCTCCAGGACCTCACATTAAAGAAAATATGTTGCCCAGAGAATGTATAAAATCAAATATTATAAGCCTGCTCCTATGCAACAAACTCTTTCCTGGCATTTTAGCCCTGTTCTACAGTCTGGACCTTTTCCAAAGAGAGAGCAGCAAATCATCAGTCTTTCCTCCCCCCCCCCCCCCCCCCCAACACTTACTAAGAACCAGGCACACGCAAAAATAAAAGAATGTAGAAAACATCTACCCACTTCTGTTTGGTTCCCAGTGTTTTTAAAACATTTGACTCAAAACGTTACCCAGGAATGAATGTCAGTACTGCAAACCCACAACCAGACAAATTTCCTCAAATGGGACAGAAATAAATCTATCTAAGGACCCGTGAGTTAATGGGACAAGATGTGCAATAGATGTCTTCACCTAGAAAAAGAAGAGAAGCAGCAGGATGTAGCAGCTCTGCCCTTCTCAGGTTGTATATATGTACATGGGACCAAACCCCACACGATGCTGGGAGTCCAGACACCCCTTAGGCAAGCCAAAACCCCATGTTCATGCTGGTAGGACCTCACCGCAGCATGCAGCGGGCAGAAGGGTACAAAAAGCCTGGGGGTCAGTCTGTGCAGCCCTGCTCGGGGGGGGGGCTGGTGCCACCGGCTGCAAGCTCTCAGCTCTCCGCAGACACTTCCAGCAGAGAAAGCCCACAAGGCTGTCGGAGTGATGCAAAATTGCAAGGATAACAGCACTCACAAAAGCGGGGTCTCTGAATGGCTCTGGAAACCTGCTGCAGCATGCAGCTGGTGCACAGTGCAAACTGGTAGAGGGGGAAGATCTTACTAGCCAAGGAATTAAAAAAAAAAAGGCCCCAACAAACCCAGCCACAGGGAAATTTGGTTGAAGAAACACGAGTTGTGCTGAGAACGAAGGTGCACACGGACTGATTGCAAAAACACTACAGCAGCATTTTCAATTTGTGAGGTAATAAAACAGCTTCCGCAGCGACTGTCGGTGCAGACCCTCGCAGTGGTGGCAGCTCTGCAGCACACAGGAGACTGCTCGCTGCTGCCAGCGTTTGCAGCCCCCCGGGCTGCAGGGCTGGAGGGTGAGGAGCTGAAAAGCCCCACTTCAGCAGCAGCAGGGCTGGGAACCTTTCCTTTCCTCCCCCTGGCAAAAACACACCCTGAGTGTGGCTCCCCAGAGTGGCTCGTTACTCTCTGTTACTAAAATCTGGGTCTCGGCTGTAGATCAGGAAAGCCCCTTGAAAGGCGGCTGTGTACCAGCGGTCTCTCCTCCCTCAGCACCCGTCTTCGTTCCCACATGCGCTCAACATCAAAGCTGCTGGGCGTTCAGGGAAAGAAGCCACCTGCGCCACCCTTGGCCCTCCGCCCCTCCTGGCTCGTCACAGATGGAGAGCAGGAGCCCAAATCCTTGAGAAAAGTAAAGAAGTAGGGCTGCAATAAAGAGAGCTGTTGAACGGAGTTAGGCTGCCAAAAGGCCTCTTGCAAGGTCCTTTTACAAGAAGATATTAAGGATATTAAGCCCAAGCTCAGATAGCATTGGTGGGTCACTACCCATCTTCCCTCTTGCATTTTGGGATTGCTTTCTGGCTCCTGTAAGAGGCCAGCCTTCTGTTTCCAAGCGCAGTTTTTTTCCTGACTCTGCAGAGACCCTCCAAGATGCCATCTGCAGCTCTGCGCGTCACGTTCACCTCCCTGCTGCCCAGGGAGGGTTTGCTGGCTGGTGGCAGGCAGCACAGGGATGTCTCCCTGGCTGGGAATGGTCCTGCCCTTGCAAAATGGGTGATGGGAAGCCCTGGGGATGGCACTTGACTCTCAGAAGCAGAGGCTGCAAGCCGGGCTCAGAGGCAGCAGTTTGCTGCTTTTGGTGGCCATCAGAGCCCAGGCAGTGGCCGCTTGAGTGGGAGGACTGGCTGCAAGCATGAGAAGACCAGCAGAGGAGTGGCAGCTCCGGAGACTCCCAGGGAGGCAGGGGATGGGGGAATGTCTGTGCCTTATCCCGGGTAACAGCATGGGTTATTGTGCCCCATCACCCATGCTGCCTTTGATATTTCACAAGCTCACTTAGTCATTTGGGGAAACAAAGGTCGTTATTGTTCTCCAGGTGCACGGCTAAGGTGTGCTCCCTGCTCTCTGCCTGCACCTTGCCCCACTGGGGCAAGTAAATTCCCTTTCTTGCAGGGACACAAGCTGGAGGCACGGGGGGCATCCCATTCCCAGTGGGTCCATGGGGAAAGAAGCCACCAGGCAACAGGACTTTGCAGGCGACAGGGCGCCGGGGCCAGCATCCCATCAGGGCAGCACAAGTCTTTGGGGCTGCTGGGTGGCTCCCTGCCAGGGTAGCTGTGTGTGGTGGGTCAGCAGAGGAGCCAGCCAGGTTGGGAAACACTGGGAAGCACGGGGATGTTGCTTCACTGTCTCAAGGCAGAGTTCAAGTTTACAACCCCTGGCACGTCACCAGAGGTCCAGCGCTCGCACGGCAGCTGGGACGGTGTCGGTCACGGGTCACTCTGCTGTTGTGCTTGCCCTTCTCTTTGCAAGACAGAAGGGGCAGGTTGAACACCCGTGCCCACGTGGCATGGGAAACCCATGGCAAGCAGCGGGCACAGTGAGCCAGCGAGCGGCCGCCCCGGAGGAGCCGAGGCAGTTTGGAGGCATGCTGCATGGCGTGGCCGGAGGAGTTCACAACACGCACACGCAGCTGCTGGCAAGGGGCCCGGTAGCTGGCGTCAAGCCTGGGGGAAAAAAAAACCAGAAAGAAACACTAAACCAGGCGCAACCCGAGGGGGCCAGGCTGGGGAGGGGGCGCTTATGGAAGTCTGCAGTCCTTGGCCGCCATGGTGGGAGGGCAGCAAGGAAAGCCTGCCGTTGCGCAGCCTGATCCGGCAGATCCTGTTCGTAGCGCATCAGGGGTTTGCTGCACGTAGCTGTGCAAGTTTTGATCCAGACTTGGGAGTTTTGGGGACTGGGCTCATGAGCACACCTGCCCAGAAGTGACAGAGCCCTGTTGTGAGGCGTGAAGTAATCCTGTGGATCAACAACCCGAGGAGGACGCAGGAAGCCAGGAGGAAGGTTCAAAGATCAATTTTCATTCTGGCAAGAAGGTTAAGGGTAGGGAATATGAATGCTGCCTCCGAGGTCCCGGATAGCTCAGTGTATGAACTGATGATCTGGAAACAAAGATGAGCAATATACCAAACATTTTTAAGAGATTACTCAAAGCTATTGACTCTTAAGGAGACCAGAAAGGACTGTAAGTAAAATGCAAATGTGGCAAATGGGCAAAACATGCATTTGCCAAGGCTTAACTGGGCATGTGCAAAGTCAGAAACGAGAAAACAAATTACACATAAGACTTACGAAGCTCCAGACAGTCTCTAGCAACTCAGGAAAGGATCTGGATGTCACAGAAACCCTGGATCTGCAAGTAGCTGCAGGTTAAAAAAAAAGCACACAAAAAATATTAGCATGCAGAAGGAAGAAGGGGATAATAATATGGAAAATATGATAATGCTATTATGTAAATCAGTAGCGTGGCCTCTCTGGGAATATTGTCTGCAGTTCAAGTAAGCCTTTCCCAGAAAGGGCTGATTAGGGGCATGGCAAACTCGCTCACAAAGAGAGATCAAAACGATTGGGGTTGTTTATCTCAGAAAGGAAATGAACAACAGGAGATTGGCATGGAGAGAGCCAGTCCGGAGCTTCTGGTTTTCTTCCTGCTCAATTCTATCGCTGTCATATCTGATGTTGCTGAGAAGTGCGTGAAGTGATGGGGCTCTCTGTCACACACCGTTTGCTCTTTCTCTCACCCTCTCCCCCACGGGAGGCATGGCACATGCGGTTATGTTTTATATTTTGGTAGGATCTGGGGGGGAGGAGATGGCTAAGGACGAATAATTACTCCCCGGAGTAGGCATATAGTAGAGAAGGTAAGATTGGAAAAGGGGAACTTGCACCTGGATAGAGGGGTGGAAGGTCCTGGCTTCAGGAGGCTCCTTCCACCCCCTCGGGCAGATCCCGGAGAGGCTGCCAGCTACTGCCCTTCTCCCAGAGCCCTTGAGACTTCCAGACCAGGCCCTGGGGTTCCTTGGAGGGAAAGGAGCTTGAATATGGTAAGTTACTCTGTAAAAAGCATCAGGGTAGTCAGAAGTACCTTCAGACACGCAGGATTAACCCACTGCTCTCTGCCTACCCTGAAGCACCAAAGAAACCTTCTCTATTTACGCCCACGTTACCCCAGACAGGCAGCACACACAGCCGGAGACAACCGTGACAGCCTGTGCCGTGGATGTCAGCTCACTGCAGCGTGCTGAACTCTCCCCTTTATCACACGAAGCCGTTTGATGGCATTTAGGCCTGTCAAAGCCAGAACGACAAAAGAAAATACCTATTAGTGCCCCAGCTGCTCTGGGCCGTGCGGAGCACACCCGCAGGCATGTGGAGCCACCAAGGCCGACAGCCCAGCCCGTTTCGCCACAGCACACAAATCCCGGGCTGCTAACGGGACCTTCCATGGAGGAACAAGCCTGGTGTCCAGAGGTGGGTTCAGCGCGGGTGCCCACCCCGGCCTCGAGGGCAGCTCCAAGTCTACGGGGGAAGGGGAGACTCCTGTCTCCGCCGTGGTGACAGCTCAAGCCAAGGTGGGAAGCGGCTCCTCCACCCTGGGCTGTCCAGGCGCAGCCTGGGTCCCTCCAGGCCGCACCCTGGGGGTCCCACTCGCCCCCTGCTCCCCTCAGCCCTTCCCCACAGTCTTTCAGGGTGTCCCCGGCCCCCACCCTGCCCCAGCCTCTTCCCCACAGCCATCCCCGCTGAGGAAGCCGCCTCAGTCACCGACGTCGTCACCCCTTGAGGGGCACGGCCTCCTCCGACCAGACCAGCAGCGGGACGAGCCAGCCCCGTCCCCGCCCCAACCGGGAGCAGCTGGGGGCGGCGGTCCCCCTCCCCGCCGGCAGGGGGCAGCCTCCCGGCGCGGGCGGGCGGCGTGGAGGGTCCCCTCCCGCTCGCCGTACGGCGGCGGGCGCGGCGCCCCGCCGGCAGGGGGAGACAGCGCCGCGCCGCCGCCGCCGCCCCCCCTCGGGCGCGCGCCGGCCGGAAGTCCTCCGCCGAAGGGACGGTTTGGGCCCCGGCGAGCTCGCGCTATGATTGGCGGGGCCGGGGTCACGACCCGGAAGCGGATCGGCCATGTTGCCGGGTGACCCCGGGAGCGGTGCCGGGAGAGAGGCGGTGGCGGGGTCCGCCGAAGGGAAGCGGCTGCCGTGAGGGACCCGGAGCGCCTCCCCTTCCCCCTCCCCGGTCCTTCCCGGTGAGCGCGATGCGGCCGGTCCCCGCGGGGCCTCCGCGGGCTCGACCCCAGTCCGGGACCCCGGCGGGGAGCGGGTGCTGCGAGCGGCCCTGGGGCGGCCCCCGTGGGAAGGGCCAGGCCGCGGGTCCCGCCGGTTCCCCCGCCACAGGGCGCGCGGCCTCGCGCCCTTAGACAGCCCGTTGTCCCCGGTGCGCCGTTAGAGAGGCTGTCCCGTCCCTTCCCGCGCCGCGGACGACGGCGGTCCGTGGGGCCAGGCATGGAGGGGGAGGCGGCGGCCGGTGCGTCCCTCGGGGAGGGAAAAGCTGACTCGGATCCCGCACTTCGTCACCTCTCTCTAGGTCGCCTGTCCACGCACCCGTCCCCCATGGCAGCGTGGTCCCGGGAGGCTGTCCTGACCCTCTATCGGGCTCTGCTGCGCCAGGGCCGTGGGCTGCGCTACACCGACCGGGATTTCTACCTCGCTTTCATCCGCCGCGAGTTCCGCAAGAACCGGGAGCTGCAGCGGCTAGAGGACAAGGAAAGACAGTTGGAGAAGGGGCAAGCTTTCCTGCAGAGCAAACTCGGGGGCCTGGTTTAGAGACTCCCTGTAGCTCCTTTTGGCCCCTCTTCTTTCCAAAATCCCCTCGCCAACCAAAAAGAGATGATTAACGCTCCCTGCCCGCCACGATCTTGAAGAAGTCTGGAAGGTGCTTCCACAGGCACACCAGGAGGGCTCTCCTGTTCTCTTTACAAATGCATTAGGTCACAGGTAGGTCATTTACAAGGATATAACCCTGCTCTTCATGGTACTATTACAGTTAACTTTGTGAAAGTGTGTTTTTTTCTCCCTAGGGATGAGGAGTGACTGGGTTCCTGGTTCATTAAGGCAGGAACATGCCCCCTGAGATTGTAGCTTGGCCTTAGAAAAACCTAAGGGCAGTTTTAAACCACCCAAGTCAGGCAGGCTCTGAACCTTTGAAACTGACTTAGAAAACAGATCTCGAGTCAAGTTGGAAGAGTTTCCTGATGTTTTCATGTAGGTTCACTGAGGATCCACATACGGGTACAGTGGTGACAAAGTGTGTTTTACACGTGTAGTTGCCCAGGGAGACTCTTTAAACTTAAATATCGAGATCAGGTTAAATGGGAAACGGAGCAAACAAAAGTAGGTGTGTAAGAAAATATTAACGTTCATGTTATACATGACTTGTATGAGAGTCAAAGCCACCAGCCTTGAGGGCAGGAATAAATGTCCAGTGAAAGCAAGGGAACTGTTCCCTTTGTGGTGCGTTGTGGTCTCTACCGTTCATTGTTGGATGTCTTTGAAGTATCTGGGACCAGCCATTGTCCAACAGTGAGTCTGGGAGTGGATGCTCTGAGACTGCCTGTCAACTCTTGGGAAGATTCTGATTTGTTACAGGCAAGCAGTTGACCATCTCTGCATCGCCTTGTCTGTGAGCAAAATTACACGCATTAGATTGAGAATAAGAAAATAAATTGGCATAAAAAAGCTATGCTTTGGTTGAGAAGCACAAGTTAAAAGGAAAAGACCTGAATGGTCATAGAGTTTTACATAATATACAGAATTTTATTGCAAAATATTGCTGAAGTAAATCTTACTTTCTTTTTTAAAAAGCATTAGGTGATTGCGCAATTAAACCTGCTTCAATGATTAGAAGCCCCACGTCAAATTCGGGATGTTTCTCTTCAGGTCATAAATGGAGCTGGAAGCAAAGAAATGCTGTCATTGCAGAGCTTGGTCAGTACTGTTCTGGCATGTCTGGGAATAAGCAGCTCCTCGAGGGAAGATAATTAAAGAGGCTGCAGGGTTAGGTGGTCCCTTCCTATGGCTCCGTGCTGAGACCCCAGGAGCCGTGAGTGTGGGGTGGAGGAGAAGGGTGTGAACCGTTAGGGTTGCGTGTTTTGACCCGTTTGCTTAATGCTCCCGCTCCTTCCAGGTGCGATGGCAGGCGCTGGGCAGCGCAAAGGGAAAAAAGATGACAACGGCATCGGCACAGCCATCGACTTCGTGCTGTCCAACGCCCGGCTTGTGCTGGGTGTGGGTGGAGCAGCTATGCTGGGCATCGCCACTCTGGCCGTCAAACGGGTGAGCGTGCGGGACAGCAGGGTGGGACCTGAGCACGGGGGCACTGGAAAGGAGTGGGAAACAAAAAGACCCAGGATGCTGGCACTAGGCTGGGTAAAATGCAAATGTTGGGCCCTCAACGACTCAAACTGTGCCTGGTGATGTTGCTTTAGATGTACGACCGGGCAATCAGTGCTCCCAGCAGCCCCACTCACTTGAGCCAGTCGGGAAAGAGAAGCTGGGAAGAGCCAAACTGGCTGGGCTCCTCCTCACGCTTGCTGACCCAGGACATGAAGAGTAACCTCAGCCGCTCCCTGCAGACCCTTCCCACTGATCCTTCAGCCACAGAGACAGGTAAGGAGCAGGGTGATACTCCTGCATTGCAGAATCACCCAGGCTCATAAACCCTGTATTCATTTAAAGGAACACAGGAAAGAGTCTAGCCCAGGATTTTGATGTTTTTCTTTTAAGCAGGTCTACTGGTAACTTCAAGAATGAGAAGTCAGATTGGGAACTAGTGAATAGTAGTCATCCATTTGCATTCTTCATTCCTCTCATGACGTCATGGTCTTAAACTTTATTCTCCCTCAGTCTTTTCTCTTTCAAGCTGAATACTTATCTGTGTAATCTTTCCTCAGAAAAAGCCACTCCAATCCTTTGAATGTCTTTGTTGCCTCTCTTTGGACCATTCCAGTTTGTTTGTGTCTTTTTAAGAGGGGAACAGTCGAATTGTGAATGTACTAGCAATTTATAACAGTATTTCCTATATTATTTCTACCATTTTCCTAATAATTTCTGTAACGCTGTTTGCCTGTTTAGTGCTGCTTATCGCTGAGTTTGTCTTCATCAGGCTATAAAAAGTGACCTTCAGTTTTCTTTCTGAGTGGGATAATAAGTAATTTAGAGTCTGTTAGTGTTTGTTATATGTGTTTGGTTGGGTTTTTTCACCGATTTTTACTTTCTATCCCTGGTTGCTTCGGGAGATTTACACTTAGAGATTTAAAATAAAAATCAGGATCAAGCTTTTAACTTGATTTCCAGATTCTCTGCAAGAAAGTCAGCTTCAGGAAGGCAATGGATTTTCTGCTGAGGCAATGTTAAATAACTAGACAGCTGTGTTAAATGGGGTCTAGATCATTTGATTGGAGTCCCCAAAGATGAGGATTGAGGAATAAAACCATTGATGACGGCGTCTTGCATTCTTGACTTAAATTAAAACTTAAGATGGAAAACCAAGTTTTTTCATGAACAGGCAATGAAGTCTGGTTCCCTATTTCCTTTGCACACAAACTCTCAAATCTGTCCAAAAGACCCCAGTGGGACAAGAGACAGCAGCTGCTGAGGTTGGGCAAGATGGGTCTGTGCGCAGCTTGATCAGATGCTCTGCGTGTGCTGCGTGGCCAAATGCCTGTTGCCAAACAAATGTGCAACAGCTGATTGCCTTAATGGGGCCACTGACTTGGTGGTTTCTCCTGCCTCCGTTAAGTACCACAGCCCTTCCAAAGGTGTCGTGGTTTAACCTCAGTCGGCAACTGAGCACCACGCAGCCGCTCACTCACTCCCCCCACCCGGTGGGATGGGGGAGAGAATTGGAAGAGCACAAGTGAGAAAAACTCGTGGGTTGAGATAAAAACAGTTTAATAATTGAAATAAAATGATAATAATAATTATAATAATATGATAATAATAATAATACACAAAGCAAGTGATGCACAGCACAACTGCTCACCACCCGCCGACCGATGCCCAGCCAGTCCCCGAGCAGCGGCCCCCCCAGCCAGCTTTCCCCAGTTTATGTACTGAGCATGACGTCACATGGTAGGGAATGTCCCTTTGGCCAGTTTGGCTGTGCCCCCTCCCAGTTTCTTGTGCACCTCCAGCCTTCTCAGTCAGTAGAGCATGGAAAACTAAAAAGTCCTTGGCTAGTGTAAGCACTACTTAGCAACAACTGAAATATGGGTGCGTTCTCAACTTTGTTCTCATCCTAAATCCAAAACACAGCACTGTACCAGCTACTAGGAAGGAAATTAACTCTATCCCTGCCGAAACCACGACAAAAGGTCTCTTAGATCTGTAATTCTCCTTAATTCTCAGTAATAACTTCTGAAACTCTTGGTCCATATTAAGAGAAGTCTGAAAGATAGATGGGAAACATTGACTTATTTCTTTAGGAAACCAGTCAGAAAAAAAGGGGTTTAGAGAATCTGTGCAGGTTAGACATTGCTTAATAATGCAGACGGCAGCATAAAGCATTGTATTGCTGATATGTGCCGAAGACTGTGCTCTCTGCTCTTTGGCCAGTGAAAGTTTGAGGGAGGTTTTCACTGGGGCTATGATTGCTTGAGCTCTGCTGGCCCCAAGATCTGTCAGCTCACCATCCTGATAAGTGTTGATCGGAGTCCTGACAACTATGTCATTTCCAAGTGGCATGACCTTCTCAGATCTCATACCCTAGTAAGGACTGGGTTTTGCTGATAATTTATAAAAATCCATTCTAATGTTAAAAATTTAATGAGATAGCAATGGTTGTTCAAGAGTGTTTTATCCACTGGTTTGGCATCATGTTAAAAGCTTCTGAACTGGTAACGATGCTGAATTTTTGATGAAATTGAACTGAGGTACTGCCCACGTAGCCATTAAAATTACTTCCTTGTACACGATGTTAGTCTTGTTCTAGCTAAATTCCAAATCTAGTAATTTGTTTTCATCTGGTTTGATTCTTGTAGTAGTATCTTTTGGAAGTTTCTCAGCACCTCCCTTTTGACTGGTACCTCTGTAAAGCATGCAAAATGTCTGCTGAAAGCTTTTTGAGACCTAGGAGGCTGCACTTTGCTGCTGCTGATTTTCTTCTGCAGATCAGTTCACACTGAAACACTGCAGATGATCAACAGTTTTCCTGCTGTCTTGCAGACTTTTTCCGACCCACAAAGCCCAAGCCATCTGCCAAGAGGAGTCAAGTGGAGCTGAAAAAATCCCGCCTTCGTCTGTCTCTGCAAGAAAAGCTCTTTGCTTATTATCGGAGGAAGGTAGCTATCCCAGCGGATGAGCAGGCCCGGGCCAAGCAAGCAGCCGTGGATATCTGTGCTGAGCTGCGCAGCTTCCTACGTGCCAAGCTGCCGGACATGCCCCTGCGTGACATGTACCTCAGCGGCAGCCTGTATGATGATCTGCAGGTAATTCCTGGGGCCGCGTGATGGGCCATTATTCAGAAGGCTGACTAGGCAGGGGCATTTCAGGCTTCCCTGTTTGCAGTGCTGGCTCAGCGCAACATTCCTCTGTAATAAGGCTCTTGGTGTCGCCTTTCCCACCGTGGAGCCAGGCGTTGATTTCTGCAATACTGTTTGAACAGGCATGACCAGGCTGCTCTGGCTTTGTCTGCAAAGAATTTGCTTTTTGCTGTTGTATTTCTCCGGATTATCTCAGCCCTTCTTTCCTTCCCCTCTGTCTCTCCCTTTAGCTGTGTTTTTCTTGCTGTTTCTCCGGTAGACCTCTGTTTTCTATCTGTCCCTTCTGTCTCCTTCCAAATACATGATATTCCCTTAGAACTCCTGTGTATTCATGTAGGTCTTCCCTACTCTTTTTTTTAATGCATGTCAGACCTGGATTGGACAGCAGTCCCTGCTGCATATCTCCCTGATGGCAAGATGCCCATGGCTATAGTGAGTGATTCAGAGGCACACTTTTTTGTTTGAGTCAGAGCTCTGGAATGGAGTGTCAAGTGTCCAGTGAAACTTAGATCTGGGGTCTTAATCACATTGGTGAAAAGGGATCTTTTAATGACCTTTTTCCAAACAATGTGGCAGACCGGGTGAGTGCAGTAACTAGTTCTAGCATGGGATAATTAAACCATGGCAACTTAAGCTTGTCTAGAAACTTAATACTCTACCTCCTGTTTCAAATTATCATGTGGTGTTGCTGTGCCCTGGGCCAGCTGCATCTCACATCCAAGGAGTGGACTTAGAGCAATAGGAGGCAAAATGATTCATCCATGTGCAGTCCATGTCAGGTCCTGAAGTATGTAAAGATCTCTAAATAGTACATACCGTATAAGCACTAGCTTGGGTTATACCTTGGCGTTATCTCACTGACAATGGGAAATAGTCCTTCAGAATGTCTTTTGACAAAGGGAGGCTGTGAATCCCACACAGAGAGGAGAGCAAGACAGCTGAATCCTTATTCCAAGTTCCTTTGAACAGAAGGCTATCTAAAGGTGGTGAATAAAACTGAGTGTGGAGAGAGAAAGCTTGTTCTTACCGACTTTTCTCTCTTGTGAAAGGTAGTGACAGCTGACCACATCCAGCTCATTGTGCCTCTGATGCTGGAGCAGAACCTGTGGTCGTGCATCCCCGGGGAGGATACTATCATGAACATCCCTGGCTTCTACTTGGTGCGTCGGGAAAACCCAGAGTACTTTCCCCGTGGGAGCAGCTACTGGGACCGCTGTGTGGTGGGAGGTTACCTTTCACCCAAAGCTGTAGCAGACAGCTTTGAGAAAGTTGTAGCTGGCTCCATCAACTGGCCAGCAATTGGGACTCTCTTGGATTATGTGATCCGTCCAGCAGCTCCCCCAGCAGATTTGACACTGGAAGTCCAGTATGATCCAGAACGGCATCTTTTTATTGACTTCCTACCATCCCTGACACTGGGTGACATCATCCTTGTGGCCAAACCCCATCGATTGGCCCAGAATGACAATCTGTGGCGACTGAGCCTGCGGCCAGCAGAAACAGCTCGTCTCCGAGCCCTGGACCAGTGTGATTCTGGCTGCCGTTGCTTGTGCCTGAAGATCTTCAAAGCAGTATGCAAGTCAAACCCAGCCCTGGGCCACCTCACTGCCAGCCAGCTCACCAACGTCATCCTGCATCTATCCCAAGAAGAGTCCAACTGGTCCCAGGACATGCTGGCTGATCGCTTCTTGCAGGCGCTGAAGGGGTTGATCCGCTACTTGGAGGCAGGTGTCCTCCCTAGTGCTCTGAACCCCAAGGTGAACTTGTTTTCAGAGCTCACTCCCGAAGAAGTGGATGAGTTGGGCTATACCCTCTACAGCTCTCTGTCAGAGCCAGAGGTCTTGCTGCAGACGTAACGGGGCCTTACCTGGAGGGAAGTGTTGAAAGGGTTTAGCCAAGGTGGACTTTGATTACTGCGAAATATGTCTCCTCCACTTCTCTCTCTCTCTCTCTCTCTCTGTCTCTCTCTCTGTCTCCTTTTGGTTCATTATTATTTCCTGCTGTGGAGTTGGTGCTCCCACTGAATTTCTTGGTGCTACTGGTCCATTTCCACCATCTCTGCCCCAACAGGTACCCATTGGCTAGGGAAAAGAGGCTAAAACTGCAGGTCCAAGATCTTCGCATAAATTCTGCTTATGTTTAAGTGTCTACCAAAATATAAACCAAACTATGCACTTCTTTGTCCTGTAGTACACTTACTGCAGCGAGTCCATTTTGGTCTGAAGAAGGTGGAACTGGGCTGGTAAATCCAGTGATGATTTTAGCAGACTTGCATTGAGGTCCTTTCCTTTCCTCCAGTCTAACTTTGCCCCATGTTTCTTTTTCCTTGCTGTACCACACTGTCTTGCTCCCACACACACACTTTTTTTTTTTTTTTTTTTTTTTGGTCCCTTTGACCTGGTCGTGCAGGGCAGACTGAGTGAGATGTTTTGGATAGGGTTGTTTTTTGTATTTCTGAGTAGATAAATGATTACACTGGCAGTATTTAGGGCTGTAGAGCTTGGAATAGGAGAATGCCTATGCCCACGGGTCCTGCTCCTACGGAGCCTTCTCATCCTTTGCAAGCTGGGTTCAGGAGTAAGGGCTGAGGCTTGTCCAGTCTGCTGCAACACAACCTCCAGTGTGGGCAATTCTCACTGAAGCTGTCCTAGGGGGGGGAAGAAACCTTTGTGGTCTGGCTGTGTGATGAGGCCGAAGGAGCAGGGCTTGCCATTCCTGCCTAGCCAGATCTGCTGGGTGTTGCTGGTGGGAATGGCCCCGGGAATGGAGAACAGGGCGGCTCCTTAGATGACTGGCCTAGAGGAAGAGCGGCTGATTATGGGGGAGTGGGAGACACACATGGGAACGGGGATTATTTTTTTTCATCTTTTCCCCAAGAGCTTATGGCTGTTCTGGTTTATAAGAGGTGGAAGCAAGACTGCGTGCCTCAAAGGGCTTTGTAATAAGCACATGTAAGCCAGATTCTCACCAGCTATAAGTCTGTGAAGGTGATAGGACTGAACTGGTGCCATCAGCAAGGTTCTGTCCCATACACTGACATTAGGGTACATATGCAGAGCTGGCATTCAGAGATATGTTGGCTTTGCCATCTGCTCTCAGTATGTGTTTTAGTCCCCTCCCCAGCCACCTCAGAACTGAGGCTGTCCATCCCCTTCCTCATTCCCATGCGCTGACTTTCCAGTGCTCCCAGTTTACAATTACTCTTAGAAAGCTGGTGAGGGCACACCTTCCCATTCAGTCTGTTTGGACCTGTTGGTAATGCAGTTCTGCCCACTCCAGTTTACGGCTGCTGTCAGGTCGTTCTCCCTTGGCTGTCCTCCCATCTGCTGCTGGACTGCGGTATGGGTTTTGGGGTGCAGCTCCTGCACTGTTGGTGTCTCCTACACTAGCCACGTGGACTCTGTATACTCTGCATTCAGCCTTCTGGCCTCCTGTCTTCAAAAAGGGGAGGGAGGGTGTCATCCCGAGTCTGGGGTTGTCTCTCTCAAAAGACCAGTGCAGCTATTGTTACAGAAACATACTTTTCTTTCCCCAGCTTTAGCACCTTTTTTTTTCTCCTTGCTGTCCAGCCTCCTTAGCAAAGGGGGGGGGGGGGTATTGTGGCAGCAGAGTTTGGAGGGAGCAGGAATCCTTTTCTCCTCCCTTCCTCTCAGGACTTACTCCCCTTTCACAGAGAAGTTTCAAGGTGAGTTTCAGGAGTGGAACCATGGAGGGGAGTCTTTAGCCCTTGTTTTCTTTTTAGAGGCAGTGCTGGTGAGATGAGGGAGGGGAGCATCTTTCTCGGACAATCCGTCCATTTTAGCCCATGTGTCAGATAGTATTCCGTATACAGTGATAACGCAATGTTGCATTTTAAATTATTTAATCCTTAGGGTACTGGTATTTTCTAGACTGCCAGATGTGTACTTTGAAGTTTGTGTGTGTATTTAAAGTCTGTAGTCTATAAAAGGTTAACAGAAATTCCATTTGTATGATTTTGTGTTGTAAGTTTTGCAGCAGTCAGTGTTGGTCAGCTGTTGATTGCTCTTCACTCTGGTTCCCAGATTTTTTCCCCTCTTCCTTTCTCTGCCCTCCACTGCCTTTCTGGTGTCAGCCTTTCTACCCTAAAAGCAGACAGATGAGACTTTGGAGCCTATAGGCTATTGGGGGAAATTCCCCTTTCTTCTAATTACTTGAAGGTCAACAAAAATATTAAAATATCGGGGTTGTCAGGAGTTCCCCATATGTTCATTTCTTCAGTGTGATCTCACCCTCACTTGGTGCTGACTCCAATACCATGGTCTTCACACAGAATTGAGCAGCAACATGGTTTGGAATGGTCAAAACTATAGATACGAAAAAGGTGAGACATAAGCAGGAGGAAACCACTGTCTGAGCTGGCTTGAGAACAGTTGCCGCATACATATCTGCATATAGAATATTTTATGTGAATGCTTTTACTTCTTCCTGGCAACCTAATGAATTAATATTTTATGGCCATATCTTGCTGCTATTGAGCTCAATTTGTGTATCAAATGGAGACTGAAGCTGCCTTTTTGCCTTTTCTGTAGACTTTGTTCCACTTCACTTGACTCACTTCCATCATTTCTTCCCTTCAGTTTTTTCCCTCCTCTGAGCTAGCCACAAGCCCGTTCTCAGGAGGCAGATGCTCACTTCCTACAGGCAGCCACCACAGTGGGCAATAGCTGCCCCGGCAGGGGCAGTCTCAGCAAAGGCCAAAGATGTAATGGGTCACAGGGACACTGCAACTATGAATATTTCAAGAGCAGGGTCAGGCATAAGGGGCAACAGAGGCAGGAAAGAAGGAGCAGGGTAAGTATGCAGGAAACTTACACTAATGGCTGTACCCAGCCTGTGGATCAAACAGACCGTTGCAGAGTCTTTTGAACTGGCACCTTTCAGTATTAAATGCAGTACACATGTTGACATACAGCCTGGAGGGTTGTCTTACCTAGAGGTAGGCTCCTTCCTAGTCAAAGCTGTAGCACAGAGCAGGAGGACCTAAAGCTGAATGTGAAAAGGGCAGCTCCCGGCCACCTTCCTGGCAGAGCGGCTCAGAGACAAGTTGATTGTAAGAGGCCCAGAGCGTGCTTTTGGTTGGTTGCTGCCTGGGCTCCAAGAATGCCTCGGTGCATTCTGCTATAGCTTAGCTCACGCGAGCTTCCCACGAGATTGTCGTCTTGTTCCCTGTAACTACGGGGTGAGGACCAACTTGCTCAGCAGTGGGGTTTCACTGCTGCTGAGCTCCACCGCTAATCCTTCAAGTCAGATGGATTTCTTTTCCGGTGTTTAAAAGCCATTATGGAAACAAGAGGTTGCTTTCTGCCGCCTGGTGAGCTGCCATCAGGGCCCTCACTCTTAGCATGTGAGTACTCTCAGTGAGAAGTGAAGAGATGATGCCCCATCTCTCCCAGGCCTGGAGGCTGTGGATTTGCAAAGGGGAAAGTCTTAAGTGCATGGTCTGTGACAGAGTGCGTGAAATTCTGAAATAAAATGACTTTCCACAGTAACCTGGTTGTCTCTGGTGTGTTTATAAACAAAGGAGCATCTCTGCTTTTGTCTCTGCATCACCTTTATGCTGACATAATTCTGCACCACACCAGTGCTTGGGGACTGACATGCCCCTTGCTGATTCACTGCTTTCCCTTTGCGGCTCTGGGTGCTCAGCGCTCTGCAACTTGCCTTGAGAGAGCAATCGGCTCGTTACTGTGGCGTGCTGGCTCCTGGCAGCATTCGCACCAGTCACAAGATGATGTGTAATTATGGCACTGTGCCTCCCATCCTTTCTCCGATAGCCTGCATGCCCGGACAGGCACCTACCTTTCATGTGGCTCCGCAGACTTCACAGGCTTCTGTGCCTCTTTTAATGCTAAACTTTCCTGTGCAGACTCCCCCGCCCTTGCTCAGTCACATGTTGGTTTCTACGTGCCAATCCTCTCCCCTGCCAAAGGTGCTCCTCTCTTATCCAAGCATCAGCCTTGAGGCAGTGAGGAAGCTGCTGTGCCAGGAGCCTGTGTCTGGTGTATTGAAGCTCTTCGCAGTAAGACCCAGTTTTATGTGCCTACTTGGGAAGGTGGGGCGGAAGTCTTGGACATCAAGTAAAGCACGAAGTGATGCTGTTTTTGATGGATCCTAGGCTCCTTAATTCTGGGAAGACGTGCTACAGTGACAACATTGTCCTGTGAGACTTGTTTTAACGAGGACTCGGCAATTAACATTTAACTATTTTGGAGGATATGTTATGATACATCTCTAACTTTTTTTTTCTGATACCCCTTGCCTGTGTTGTTGTGTTTTGTTTTTTTCCTTTAATCTGTTCTGTGGTAGAAACAGATCAGATGAGATCAAGCACATTTCAAGTCATATGGAGTCTTACGGGAACAGCTAAAACAAGCTGCTCTGTGGAATCTGTGCCAGGTATTACCCCCTCAAGTTAATGCCCTTGGAAAGCCTAGAGCTTGCAATACGTGTTTAATGTATGCAGTGGTTTGCACCTTTGCATAAAAGCTGTCCCGGCATGAATAGGGAGGAAAGATCAAAAGATACAGGTTTGTTTAATGTAGAGAAGAAATAATTGAGGGGAGTCATGATAATTATTTCAAGTATGGAAAAGGTTGCTACAAAGAAGAGCAGCGTAAATGGTTCTCCAGGCTGCAAAGTCTCAGCATCTCTTTTGTTCTTAGCCTAAGGAAGAAAGAGCTTAGGAGGAAGGTGAATTTTGGAAAAAGCAAAGTATTTTGTGTACTTTGTTATATAACCACAGTCCTGTCCTGGAAATGAATGCAGCTGAGCTTACATTTTACTTATTTTTGCATCTGTTCATTTTAAAAATAAATAAATTCCAGCCTGACTATTCTGTAGCTAATCTTAGGCTGGGGGAGAGAGGGTGACTGTCCCCCAGATTTGAGATTATTGTGCTAAAGTGTTGAACTGTATGATGAATGTTTTTTTTCCCCAAAAATACTTAATCACCTCTGTGTTTTTTTAAGGTTTATTTTAATATTCTAAACTCCAGAAAAGCTGCAAACAGCTGCTGCTTTTTAAATTTATTTTCATGGAAAAAAGAGGAGCCTCTTCCAAACGAGGAGTTTCTCTTCCAGATAAGGTAAAATATGTTGGCCCGCTACCCGCGCTAGGTGTGATTCAATGGCTCCAGCAATGGCTCCAGATCCCTGAATCTGGGACTGGATCTTGAAATGTTGGGCTTCATTCACAGATGCAGCAAGCAAGAAATAGGAGATTCTCCCTCCTACCAGTGAAACCCAGTATTGGCTTCCAGCCTTAGGAGGACTGCTGCAGTCTAGACACTTGGGGAACCATTTGAGGTATCTGGATTTTATCTTTATCCTTGTCAGGCTGAGTTATGATCTGAGTTTATGATCTGAGGGATTCAAGAAATCTCCTCCTCCTCCTCCTCCCTTTTTTCTTTTTTTTCTTTTTTTTTTTTTTTTTTAAGATTCAACACCTGCTTAAAATAGCTCTCATATAACAAATGTGTCCCCTACACAATCGGGGATAGCACAGTATAGAAGTTTTACTAGCATGCTCTGAGAAGGACAGCATTATTCACAAGTCACAGAGCCAGAAATGTGGTGGTGAGCAGGCTAATAATACCTTTACAGTATGTGATCCTGTGGAATAATCTTGCAAATGGTAAGGCAAAAGAGGGTGGTCAGACCAACAGGTAAGGCAGGGAAGATCTGAAATCATTCTGTACATAGAAAGCGTTCTTGTTGTCTTACGAATAGCAGGAGCGTGGGAGACAGTTTGGCTCATGGAACTTAAACTTTTCATGATCTTAAGCTTTCCTAAGGAAAGCTTTCCAGGCGGAAGTCAGTTCTGAATAAAATCACTTTAAACACACTAAAAGTCAGATTGATTTTTATTTTGCTGCCCTGGTTCAATTTCCCTGGCTCCGGTGGCTAAGCAGCTCTTTGATCTGTCTATTAACACTCAGTGCTAAGCTTCTCAGGGGAAATATATATATATAAAAATTCTAACCACATTCTTCATGAAAAGCCTTCTCCATAGGAATAATGGGCAAAAGTTGCTTGCTTGAGTTTTCGGTTTTGTTTTGGATTTTCTTTTTTTAGGCAACAGTTTCCTCAGTTCAGCGCAAGCCCACCCCTTCCCCTGCCTCTCACTGTGGTAGAATTGTCACTGTTCCACAGAAGCACAGGGGCGATATACTGTCCCATCAGACAGCCCACTACAATGATCCCAGTCCTGTAAGACTCTCTTGTCTCAATCTGCTCCGCATTGCAAAGGACAGAGACCTAAAAGGCAACAGGTGCCGGGGCATAGATGGCAAATGAGGGACTGTGTTGGCTCTTTACCTGTCCCATGACAGACGTTACTTCAAAACTCGTAATGCCCTGGCAGGCTCCTTAACCCCTTCGAAAGGCAAGAAGCAATCATTCCTGGAAGCAGTATGGCAGAGTGACGTTTTTGCCTTCAAATTCTTGAATTTACTTAGCACAGAGGATAGTTACGGCCTTGGACATAATAACTACCACCACTTATATAGATAATATAATCTGAATTATGTTCAACTCCTGGTTGTTTATAACAGTGGTGATATGCTGTCAGAGGGCCTGAGATACACTGAAGCAAAGGTAGTACAAGACGCAGTAATCCCACAGGCCACAGAGCCGCAGCTCCCACGTTGCTTGTTAGAGAGCGTGTTGGCAGGGGTCCCAGCTTCCTGGCATTCAAGTGGAGGGTGGTTTTTGCTGAGGCAAGCGTGTGACCAAGGCACAAACCTTCTCTTTTCCAACTCACTGCCTGTGGCTGTGAGAGAGACAGTAGAAAGCATCTAGTCCAGTGCCTTCAATGAGCTAGTGATTTGGATTAGGAACCTTTTTTCTCCTTTTTTTTTTTTTTAATTTTGTAATTTCTTTCTTATGTTAGAAGAGAAAGTTAATAAAAAGAAGAGTGATCCATCTTCAGTCCATCACTTTGCACTGCAAAGGAAGATGCTTGGTGTCATCAGCAGACGGGACTCCCAAGGCTTGTGGCCTGGGACAGACTTCACCCTTTAGTGGTCAGACAGAGCATGCCTTACCTAGGGGAGACCTGCATTTCTGATAAGCGCTCAGCATCCAAATCAGTCTCACTGAGACAGCATGACTAAGGTGAATGACTCAAATGTTACCTTCCTGAACAGTGCCTACATTGCCTCAGACCCAGAGGAGATGCCTACCGTCATCGCAATCCCAGGACAAGGCCTCAACAAAGTCTCACCCTCTGAGTGCCAAAAGAGGAGGCCAGCAGTACCTCCCCAACAGAGGTGGGTTGCCGTGGCTGGTTCCTCGGGCAGACTTAGCTTTAGTCTCAAGCCAGCTCTCTCAGCAGTCAAGCATAGAAACCTCCTCCTCCTAAGAGAACTGCAAACCTCCCTCACCAAGCGCCACAGTGATACCAGTAAGAGGGGCAGTGGATTGAGAAGCCACAGCACCTACTCAATACGATACTTTGGCCACAGTGTCTTCTTTGGGGACTATTATCCAGCTTGCCCATGGCCAGTCCCCCTATAACGCATCTGAGGAGGCTCTGCTGAGGCCACCCACAAGCCCATGTGCAAGTGCAGGGAGCAGAGCAGTCTCAAAGTCTTCTGAAAGAATCTTCTTTCTGACATCGTTTGCCAAATCTCCTAACACAGAGACCTTAGGAAGGAAAATGACAGTCATTCAGGAAAAAGCTATAAACTCAATGATATCACAACTTCATCAACATCCGCCAGGAAATTCTCTCTCCTCCTCTGTAAACAAGTATATATTAAAACAGATTGAAGTCTGCTGGTAAATTCCAGCCACCGAGCAGCTGCTGCCTACAAAGAGTGGAGAAATATTACTGAATAATGTCTGCAGTGTTCCTCCCCAGGGACCTGGGGAGCTACAGCCTCAACGGTGATTTATCCCCAAACGAGTTTCAGAGCTTCATCTGAACTACCTGGTTTGTCAGTGTTCCTGCTGAAGCCGCCTGCCAGTATCAGAGACAAAGAGATCTCACACGCACACAAGATATCCCCAGGATTCTGTTTTATTTCATTAATAGGGTATACCCATTCACAGTCTCTCTTCCTGGCCTTATCAAGACACTCTGAAGTTACGTGCAGTTAAAAACAAATCCCCAGATGGAGCACACAGAGCATAGTCTGGTATTATCAGCCTTTCATTGTGCATCCCCCTTACTGAACAGAGAGGCTGAAAGAACTCAAGCTCAAATATTTTTTCCACCTGCTTCAGACGAAGCTACTAGTTTAGATGCCAGGTTCAGGAGTGCGGCATAATTGCTGTTCGGACTGATACAGCAAGGAGTCCTCATTCTGACACGTCTAAGGGGCACTGAGACAGTGAAAGACAAATCCACTGAAGTGGTGACGGGCTGTTAATTCACACACTGGTGTCTGTGGCTGTCTGAGATGCTGCAGTCTCATAATACGTACCTGCTTGTCAGGCCTCAGCTCTTGCTAACTCACACTGCTAGAAAGGAAGGAATGTGCATTGCCACTCTCCTCTTCATCCTTCTGCACAGAAAGGCACAAGGCACCTGGCGTGTGTGACTCCAGCAGATGCTGATAACGTACAGATACATACATTTTGATGTGCCCTGAACACACAGTCTGCAGTGGGGGTCACGTTAACTACGGCCCTGTGAAGAACAAGAAGCCATGAGATATGTTTCTGATCTTTTATTGCTTGGACAACTGGAAGGCTTTTGTTTGTGTGCTAAACTGCTCCCGTGTGTGCTAATACACATGAGGGATTATTCTTGACCCCCAAGTCCTTTCATCATAATAAAACAAGGCTGGACAATGAGAAAACCAAAAAAATCTCCCAATGGTCTGAACAAAAGTCAGCACCCCCTCCTCCCCCCCTTCATCCTCTCTTCCCCTCCTTCACATATTTTTTGCTAAACATCATTTTCAACCAGTTAAAGCTTTGCTCAGAAAATTCATGCTTGGGCAAGTTACAAGTTAAAACTCACCTCCCTCTTACCAGATTTGCACAATGTTTTTACTTGTGTGGCAGCTGGCCACAGCCTGGCTGATTTTGAGTAACTAAGCCTCTGGAGAGCCGTATTTGGTGAGCTATCAGCATGTGCTTGGCATGCCCACATTTGTTCAGTAAGAAAAATGTAGGTGGACAACCAGGATTGTTTCCATATCTGTCTAAAATAATTGAACTGTAAATTGCAAATGTAAATTGCAGATTTAATTCTTTTTTTTATTAGTCCCATTTCAAATGTCAGTGATATTTACATAACAGGATGGAAACAGAAGACAGTGAGGGGGTGGGTAAGCAATGAATGATTTATTAGACATTCCATTTGGTGTACTAGTCCAAAACAAACGAAGCAGAGCATATGGCTAACTTATCTTCTGTTTGTATGTAATAAAAGATGGACGCCAATACCTCCCAGCCTGATCTTTAATCACATATATTTGCTTTTCAATCTAGTTTTAAAATGGAACATCTATAAAGCAATCCCTAAAGACATTACAATGAGAATCTGGCAGAAAAGATCCTTCAGATATCTGTGCCGCATGAGGAGAGAAGCAACCAAGCACTGCGAATTAGCCTGTGCCGTAGAGGATGTAGGTAATTCTTCCTCGAAATTGCTCAAAATGTCTAGCTGCTTTGCCTCATTCCTTCGTTGTGTTTCCCTCGGCACCCTGTCTCCAGGAAAAATTCCTGCTGGTCTCTGGAAATGCTTTGCTCATTAAAGTGCGGGGTAAGGCTTCCTGTCTCTTCTCATGGAAGGTTCAAAGGACAGAAATTATCACAAGAATCCCCTTGGGGACTTGCCCTCACACTCATCCTTCTGCAAAGCAGGCAATGCCCCCTCCTCCCCAGCCATCCCAGCAGAGCCCCGGGCCAGCCAAAAGCCCATCTGCCCCTTCTCCGGGGCACTGAGGCTCAGTGCGGGCCCAAAGCCACCTTCCCAGTGCCACCATGGGGGTCGTGTGCCCTCCTGATGCAGCGTCTGCCAGCCCGTCTCCCTGGCTGCAGCTTTCCCAGTACTCCCGGAAAGAGCAAACATCTCCATCCCCGCTACTTTTGCTGGTTACCCTCCTGGCCCCAGCAGAACGTACTCCCCACCACCACCACCTTGCTCCCCTGCTACAGAGGCCCACGAGTACTTCCCCCCCCCCCCCCGACAGTCCCTGAGAGCATCCTATACAGACAGTCTACACTGTGCGAGGAGATGTTACTATGGAAACATTTACGTCCTCCCTGTCTTTTGTGTACTTAATAACATAGCATTCAGCATGTTTATCTCCTGTATACTGGCTGGTGGAAGAAGAAAACCTCTTTTCCTTTGCAAGGTTAACTTAAAAAAAAAAAAAAAAAGAAAGAAAGCCCATATATTGACCTTTCATCTTAATGAAGGAGGAGGGTGAATGGAGGAGTATTAGTTTTCCACCTCCTGGTGCTGCTGTTTGGCCGGAGGTGGCTTTCTGCAGTGCTGTATTTATCAGGGCAGTTCATCACTTCCCCGCAAGGTCACTTTGGCCTCTACCCTGCAGTGAGCTCTGCACGAGCAGCTCCTTTCGCCTGCGGCTGGCCCCTCGCTTCTGGGTCGGGATGGATCTTACTTATCACAGGAGCTCTCTTTGCCGAGGTACGGTACTCAGGGCAGGAAAATAACATCCACGGTGCTAAAGTTGTTAACGTGTCAGCTGGAGTTCATTGACCATGCACACAAATTAATCTTCATTCAGAAGCCACCTTTTTGTGCAGTAAATTCAATTTTCTTCAGAGCTGCCAGATGTCTCTCCTCAGTCTCTGAGCCACAAATATATTCTGTAATACCGGAAACGCTTTTTAGACACTTTTGAGTTAGTAGTGGGTAGCTAGTAGTTCTCTGCTTAGAAAATATTTGTAATTTTTTTTGTAGAAAAATTCCCAAGGAATTGTTACTTGGGCTTAAAGAAGTATCTTCTATCTCGGTCAAAAATTCTAGCCACAAAGGAGAAACTCTGATGTAATACGTGCAAATGCAGAGAGATGATTTATAAAGGAATTGGGGATGTAGCTCATCAAATTAGATAAAAACAGTAATTCTGCAGTCCTTCAGGAAACAGGGAAAAATATGCTGTTCACTAAAGGGCTGGCTTCTGGTTACTTGATTTCACTTTTTGGATTGGGGATAGTTAAAAAATTTCTGTCTGGAGCTCGTAATGCAGACAAATTTCCACGTAAGTTTACACACAAAATGGAAACCAGGCAGCTAGGAAACAGGCAGATCTGGATTAAGTTCCTCATTGCATATTTCATTTTTGCTTGCGTGATTCTTGCTCACACATACCCAGAGTCCTTTCAGAGAAATCTATAATTATCTTTTCAAGATGAAGGATTGGGTGTGTATAGCATTTCTGTTTATTTAGCTACGATTACAGTTGTACAATCACCCTTTTCTTTTCACTTAAAGGAGGGGCAAGCAGGCATGGCAGGGGATGTGAGAGCTCTCCCTTAGCCAGTGAGGACATGGAGATGCTGTCCACCCATCCACCCATCCAATCACCCACTTGGCTTCTTTAAAAGCTGCCACATCCTCTAAATTTTGCTTTGAAGCAAGATCTGCCTGCTCCGTGATGTATTTATCAGAACAGTCATCTTAGATCGCTCAATTGCTACTGTGGTGTTTTCTGGCGTTGGAGGACATTTTTCTCTGCCTCCTCCATTTTAACGAGTCATTCCAAAATCTGTACTTGCTTCTAGACAAAAAAACAAAACAAAACAAAAAAAAAACCAACAAACCAACATGGAGGAAAAAATGCCTTTTTAATTCATCAGCTAGTGTTCAGTTTACAGATGTGGAGGGACATACTCTGCTTTGTAGTGATGATGGTAACATCAGACTGCTAAAGTAGAAACTGGGTCATGCCCGTCCTTGCAAATTATCAGTCAAGTTGTTACTACGTTCCAGGTAGTTACACCCGAGCAAATTCAGTGAGGCTTTGCACAAATACTACTGAGGCTCTAACTGGAAAACTGTGGAGCCTTTTGCAGAAGTAGCCGAGAGCCATTTGACCTGCAAGACGATGATGTTTGGACAAGCAAGGGCCCACCACAGCTCTCAGCTGATGGCGCTACAAGGTTGGTAATGTGGAAAAGTAACCGTTTCAAGCTGGATAGCTCTGGCACAGTGAGGAGGCACACAGGTACTGATCCTCCCAGCTCACCAGAGCTGGCTGATGCTTGTCTGACCCGAGTGAAATGATGAAGGGACTGAAACCAGCAGAAAACTGTTGACCCCTATGAGTTTCCTGCTGGGTTAGCTGGCTGAGCTGGCTCACTGAGGGCCAGACCAGCTGGTGGGACTGTATAGCCAGGAATAGTGTCGGGGAAGAGGGCTGCCTTCTTTCTTAGCAGCAAATTGATTTAGATCAGATAAAACATAATGTGAAACTACACTTAAAGAATTTTCCAAAGTGACGCTGCCCTTTACAGCTGTGAGGCGATCCATTAATGCTCACATAGGTCTGAGTAATGTCTGCACAGAGAACAGAGAAGCAACTGTGCCAGTGTGAAACTGCACAGCAGAAGTAGTTCTCATTCCTCAGCTGGAAAATAACTTCATTTTCAGCTCTTGCATAGGTTCAAGGCACTAATTAGACTCATGCTCTCAGCTGCGTAGCAGCGTGCTCTCCAGTGAAGCTCCGCATGAACCACTCCGGGTCAATACTGCGCCATGGCTGTTGTGGGGCAGGCAGGCTCAGGTCAGAGACGCAGGCGCCCTCACGCACGCAAACACACAGCCCGTGCCCCGAAGCAGCCATAATCTAAGCGCTGCATGTGTGGGACAGGCAGGGAGGGAAGGCGATGCTGCCCTGGGCTGACATGTTATCTGAGGGAGCAGGAGGCCACAACGGCCCGCTGCCTCGGTGCTTCAGGGGAGCCATGCCAGCACCTTGGCCTGAGCAGCAGCCACCAGCTGCGGGCCTGACCTCAGCAGGACTTCGTGTAGAGAACAAAAGGGGCCGTTGGAAATTAAAGGGGGGAACACATGCTGCTTCGAGAGGGACAAGTCAGCGAAGACGCAGGGCTGCTGTGAGAGGCGCAGCCCCCACCCCCTCCCCCGGACGCCATTTCCCTGCCCAGGTGCTCCTTCCCGCCCCTCTCTCCCTCCCCTTCCCCTCCCCCTTCACCTCCCTCTTCCCCTCAGCTTCTGGCCTCCTTCGGGCCCTGGCCAATGACAGCTCACAGCGCACGTGAACAACTCCCCTCCAGCCAATGAGCGACCCCCTCCCCACGTGGCGATCTGCGTGATGCCTCCTATGCGAGCGCTCCGTCTTTGTTGGCGGTTAAACACCCCCCCTCCTCCCCGCGGGGAAGGGGGGGGGGGGGAGCGTCCTCAGCTGCTCCGATCACGTGACGCGGCCTCGCCTGGCGGGGAGACGGTCGACGCGGACGTACACCATATAGTCCCTCCTCCGCTGCTCCGTCGTGGAGCGGTACCTTTTGTCGGTGGCTCCTGCGACTAACCCGCAGCAGAATGGCAAGAGAGAAGGCCAGAAAGATAGCCTACAGGCCGGCGGGCGCTGGTGAGAAGCAGGTGACGCTTGGCGGAAGGACACCTCACAGCCGGATCTTGTTTTGCTTAAGGCGCATCCTATATAAAGGCGGCGCGCGGGCGGTGCCACCTCATTGTGTGTCTGTTGCTGAAAGTGGAAGTCGTTCTAGTGTCTGTGTGCGCAGCACCTTCCCGCGCGGCGCGGACCGGAGCAGCCTCCCCTCCCCTCCCCTCCCCTGGCCGCCATGGCTCTTTAAGGGCGGCGGGGCCAGCGGCGGCATCGGCCAGTGCAGCAGGCGCAGCAGCAGCGGCGGCGGCCTCAGCACATCCCCGGCATCTGCAACCATGGCGTGAGTATTGTGTGTGAGGGACGGGTATTCCCTCTCCCGTGTGTTGCTAGTCGCCCTCTCCTCCCCTTTGAGTGGGCTTCGGGGGCGGGTTTATCACCCGTATGGTAATGGATGGTATCTCCCGGGAAAAAAGTACCTGGGTAATAAGTATTGGGGGGGGGGACGGGACGGACACGGGCATCCTTGTGTGGCCTCAACCTCCCCAGGGGCGGCGGGCGTCAGAAATGGCAGGAAATGCCATTTGAGAAGAAATAACGAGAAATTCCTGTGTCTTACATTGTTCAAGAAAACTCAATTCCTGAAAGCTTGGGATTTTTCCATTTCATGGGGTTTTCGTGGGAGTAAGAACAGTACATTCGTAGGGAGTGTTTCTTTACCCCGCGTGGTGGAATGCTTCTATAGCTGGGGGGAAATGGGGCATTGGAGGTATCGGCGTTCTGAGCGTGTAAGTACCGCTTGGTAGATAAACGGGGGCTGTTCATAAGCTGGCAGCAGTACTGTAATCCTTTAATACTGTAGCGTTAAGTCTGTCCTGGTGATCTGGAGGGGTTTCGTAACCCTCTGGAAACTGGAGTAAAAGGTGGCGCGTGTGGCACTCGATTCGGTTTCTCACACAAACGCCCTGCTTTGTAAGTAGGTTTACTTCAGACAGGTCCGTTGTCCTTTTCCACCTCGTCTCTAGCACTGCATTCTCCGTGCTTCGCAGGACTCGGCCCTGTAAAGCGTGGGGGGCAGCCGGAGGCACTCAGTGCTGGAGCTCCGGTGGAAACGTGGCAAGATACAAAATGGCGGCTGCTGCCGGAGTGGGGAGAGGGAGGCGGCAGGATCACGAAATGGCTGCGGCTGCTGGCGTGGGCGTGAGTCACGGCGGCGGGTGGGTGGGGCCGGCGGCAGCCGTGCCCATATTTGGGCAGGAGGAAGGCGGGTGGCCCTCGGTGGGAGACTCGCACCTGGAGCCTGCGGCTGGCTCTGGAGAGCCTTTAGCAAGAAATTAAAAGTGTAAAGATGTTACATTGCAGGCAAACAGCAGCCCCGGAAATGGAGAAGTCATCCAAGTCTATAGAGTACCACCATACTTACTGAAGTGGCGTTGCTTTTAAAAAGCTATTATGCTGGTCAAACAAGTACTGATGAATTAAAGTTTTATTTTCAGGTTTTTCAAGGCACCGCACAGCAGCATTGCTGTAGTCGACAAAAAGACCCTCTACTTGTCTACATCCTTCGACATCAAAGCATTAAAAACTGACGAAGATGAGCCTCTTGAACAACGAGATGCTGTTGGGGGATTCATTATCCCCCTTCAGCCAGCCGTGTTCGGTGGCTGAGGAAAGCCTGGGACTCCTAGATGACTACCTGGAGGTGGCCGAGCCCCTCAGTTCGCATGGGTTCTCCAGCGACAAGGCTAAGGCAGTCTCCTCCAATTGGCTTGCTGTGGACAGTTTAGGCAACACCATAGATAGCAGCCAGGGTAAGGTATTACTTATTTGCATAAAGTACATCAGTTACAATGGCACATAATATATTTAGTAGCATTCTGATTAAAAAATTAAATTGCCAGGTTTTCATAAATGCGAAGGCAACCTCACATGCATACCTCTGCTTGGAAAATGTGTGTACTACACTGCTTACACAATACAGAATTGCTGGTTACTGGACTTGGTGTATGGTAAAGTGACACTTCTGTTGTCCTTTTAATAACATACCAGCTGTTATGGTACTATTCCCTGGCAGAGGTCACAAGAAACAAGCGTGGCTGTATGTTTCAAATGGCCCTGAATTCTTCTGGTGTTGGAGTAAGAGGGTTGGAATGTCAGAACAGCTGACAGCCTACGTTGTACCCTGCAGCCTTCTGCAGCTAAATGGCAGGGGATTTTTTCTGATGGTTGAATTTTTTCATGCCAGTATAAGAGATAGGGAAGACATTAAAAGATGAGTTTCTAGATTGTTTTTAGAAGCTTGAGTTGCATTGGTTGATGGTTTACTGAAATGGTATTTTATTTTATTGTGCAGAGGATGCCTTCTCTGGCATGGAGTGGATGGTGGAGAAGATGGATCTGAAGGAATTTGATTTTGATGCCCTGTTAGGTATGGAACATCTGGAAGCCACCGTCTCACCAGACGAGCTGATGGCCACGTTGGAAGACACGTGTGATCTCCTATTTAACCCTACCATCCAGGAATTTCACAACAAAGAACCTCCACTGATAACTGACCTAATCACCCACCTCCCTGAATCTCCAACTGGAGCAGATCCAATGGCCCCACTGACTTCCCTTTGGTCTTTTCCCCTCTCCCCAGGGTCTCTGACTTCCACTCCAGACCATTCATTTAGTTTAGAACTAGGTAGTGAAGTGGATGTTCTGGAAGGAGAAAGAAAACAGGAGGGCCCCACCTTTGTGGTAGTGATCACCAAGTCCGAGAAAGAGGAGGAGAACCATTCCGATGATAGCGGAATATGCATGAGCCCAGACTCCTACCTGGGAACACCCCAACATAGTCCGACCAATTCAGTCGGATCCCCCAATGACAACCAGTTCCCTACAGATGCCAACTGTGGCTCTGTGCGGTCCAGACCATATGATCATCCTGCAGAGAAGGTAGTGTCAGCAAAGATGAAAGGAGAAAAGAAAATAGATAAGAAATTGAAAAAGATGGAGCAGAATAAGACGGCTGCCACGCGTTACCGGCAGAAGAAGAGGGCGGAACAGGAGGCACTGTCTGGGGAGTGCAGAGAGTTGGAGCAGAAGAATCAGTCCCTGAAGGAGAAAGCAGATTCCCTTAGTAAGGAAATTCAGTACTTAAAAGATCTGATTGAAGAGGTCCGCAAGGCCAAGGGCAAAAGAGCTAGAGTCCCTGAGTAGGGTAGTCGGCAGTTTTTATGTGCGTGTATATAAGCTTGCTGCTAAAGCTGTGTATTGCTGTCTAATAAATTATTTTATAGTAAACTTGTAATTCTGGTGTGTGATAACTGGGTATCTGTAAAACAAGTGTAACTTGCCACCACACCCAAGTGCAAATACCAGCACCCTGAGCTATTGGGTTTAGAGGAGAATGCAATGTAGTACACCACTGGGCCATGGATGCAGTGCAAGTGCACATAAAGTGCACTTTCAATCTGTTCAATTAATACAGTGACTCAAGTGGCTTCTTGCCCACTACAATTTACATGTATTTGGTAATGCATGGTTTAAAGTGAGGGGAATCATACTGTGGTGCCCCAAGATTTTCAGTAGCGAAAGCATAATCTCATTTAAGGAATTCTACTTGGGGAGTCTATGGAATTGTTTTCGTGTACCAAAGTGGAAAAACTTGGAGGCTGCTTGAGACAGCCACTGAAGAGTCAAGTTTCAAGGTGTAAACATAAATTTGACCTGCACTGAGGGGGCAGATGAGTTGATCCATAAAGCTAGTTCAGCTCTGGTCCCCAGGCAGTTGTGGAGCTGGTGAGGCGAAGGTGCTGGTGTGCTGGAGCAGCGTGTGAGTGCTGGGGATGTGGTTAGGGGTTGTTGATGGGGAGCTGCAGCCTGGCTGCTGGGGCTAGTGTTTCTCAGCGGGGCCGCGGTAGGCGGGTTAATGATCTGGTGCTGGAGCATGACAACAAGAAAGATGCAACGGGGAAAGAAAAACCCAACCCTGCTGTGATGGTGTCTGTCTATTACATGCTGCAGAGAACTTGAACGTAAAGATGACAGGCAGGAGCCTGCGTAGCAGGGTGGTTTCTGCCTGTAGATATTAGTGCCCCTCTATTAGTGGGTAAGTTTATAGCCTAGCCACTCAATGCAAGGAAATTTCTTTGTGGTTGGTTCTAGCTCTGTGAGGTTCAAATGTCAGTGAAATTCCACGTCCAGCGTGGCCATACTCTGGTAATAGAAGCTTCAGGATGTGGGACGTGCCATTTATAATCATTTTGTGTGTGATACATATTTTTTTTTGGCCACTGATACCCAGATTTAGCAGCACCTAATCCCTGCTTGGCCTGCTGGAGCCAGCTTTGGCATGTGGACGTGCACATCCTTCCCTGAGGAGTTAAGATGCCTTCTCACTTGCACTGACACGACCCAGTAAGCTGTCCAGCTCAGGCACCTGCATGTCCCAGCCTGGCTGGTGCGCACATGCAGTGCAGTAGCTTCAGGACCGGCCTTAGCCAGTGCTGGGCTCCAGCCAGCCCTGGAGCGGGGAGGGAAAAGATCCCTAATGTTATTTAAAATAGAAAATTGTCCAATTGCAGCCTCGTGGGGGTCCTGGTTTCTGCCACTTAAGCTCCTTACGTCCTCAAGCTAGGGCTGCAGTCCTCCAGCCCTATTCATTGCCCAAGCCATTAGCTGATGTGTGACACGGGGTAACAGCCGTGTGCTCTGGGACCTGCTGCGTGAAGGCTCCTCCAGCAGGCAGATGAAGTAGGTAATTGCTGGCAGCAGGCAGCTGCTTGCTGGTGGCGAGGGCTGAGCAGGCCAGGCCCTTGGTGGCGACTTGACCTGTCTGTGCTTGCAGATGGTGCCTGGGCGACATGGATGCTATTTAAATTGCAGAGAAAAGACTCCCTGTCAGGAGTTAGGGCTCATGCCACACGGAAAGCGGTGTGGGTAACGAAGACCCTCACCTTGGGTTTCATGAGACCACGAGGTCCCTGTTGTTTGAGTAGTCTCAGCCTGGACTCCTCACCTTCATGGGAGCATCTGCCCATCTCATCTCCTGGGCAGGTGCTCTGACCACTATGTACTATACAAAGGCGAAGTGCTGCAAATTGGCAAGCATACAAAGGTCCTGCTTTAAGTGCTGCTTTGTTCTTCAGAGCTTACTGGTGACCACATGCAGGGACAAGGGACTGTTCTGTTTTGGGAGGTAAAGCAACCTGATTGATAGGTTTCTTTCAGATGAGCTGGACCTGCAAGGCTGGGGACAGGGATACTTGAGGCAGGAAAGCCCAGTGAGCAGGACAGTCTTGCCCTTGATGGGTCAAATCTGCACCTGAGGTGACTTAATGTGCTTGGTCTCAGCTGAGCCACAGAAAACATGGTAACCAGTATGAGTGTATGAGCAAGTGGCTTCTCTGTGCAGGGCAAACCCCTCCTCTCCTCCCCGAACTGATCCCCCTTTCCGAACAGGAGGCAACCACCTCTGCTTCCCTTAGAGCCATTGCAACTTCTGTTTAAACCTGGCAGCAGCCGGGGCTGTGGGGGCAGCGGGTGTATTTTGCAGCCCTTACTCAGCTCACCCAAAGCCTGGAAAGATTGTCAGCACATTTATCCCCCATTCCACCCCATGGCAGGGCCGTCTGTGAGCCACCCCTGACTAAAATAAATTCTTCTTTGAGTCCACGCTCTGCAGGCAGATGAGGCAGTGTCTGTGCTGGCCAGTAAATACATGATTCTGGTTTCTACAGCCCTCCAGAGAGTATGTAGCTCCAATTTACCAAATTACACTCACTCCAGGGAAGGAAGATCAGAGCTGGAACAGGAGACAAGGAATGCATGACACACCCGTGCTGCTTTGCTCTCTGCCCTGTGTGTGTTTTATAGGTCTCTTTGCAGGAGAACCAGAAACCTGCCCTTAAAGACCAGTTGGCGTCGTTACTGTTTGCTGAGGCTCCGAGCTTGCAGCTTTGCGGAGGCAGCCAATATGGCAACCTTATGCAACACCAGCTGAAATGACGCTGTGTTTCCATACTTAGTAACTTAGTTCAGATTTTACACTGGGTAGAGATTAGGGCTGACTCTTCCTCTGCGTTATTTCATTTAGCCTTTTCCTCCAGGCTTGTGTTAGGCACAGGCAGCATCACGCCACTCGGCTCTGCAGCCCAGCAGCTTGTCGAGCTTGCCGCAGGAACACTGAGGACACGGTCACATTACAAACCCCAGCCCATGGGAGAAAGAGTCTGACAGCCTCCCGCCCGGTGACTGATTTTACATCTTGCAAACTGCAGGAGCTGTCTTCTTTTTCTCACAGCCTCTTAGAACAAACGTGCTTCAATCAAATCCTTGCGGCTTGCATACAGTATGATACCATGTCCAGAAATAGATTGTAGTGCATGAAATGCAGGCTTTACCTACCCCCCGGAGGAGCCTGGTTCTTCTACATACTTGGAATCAGCAGAATTCCCCCAATCTATGTTATATAAAAGCTATTTGAATCTGAAGTTGGCACGGCTGATGGGATTTCTGTCTTGGCTATTTTTCCTCTGAATTAAGGGCAGTGAAGTGGACTTCACATGCACAGTGTGCATGACCCTCAGGCTGCCGATCCCTTAGCTGATTTTGTACTACGTGGTAAACCGGAGTCCAATATTCCCATACACAACCAAACAACCCCCCGGTGGTTCACTGCTCACAAAGCTGCTCTGACAACATAGGGCCTCTTCTCACGAGCTTGTTTCTGCTGTTATCATGATATTTATAACCATGTTCCTCTCTGCCCTGCCTTTAGAGAGACCCAGGTGCTTGCACTTCTCTTTGCAAACGAAAAGAGGAAACCACCACTGCTGACAACTTCTTCACATGCCTGTGTAGAGAACCAGATGCACCTTTGCAGTGCGCTTACAAAAATAAATCCCCAGCTGCAGCTTTGGAGAATGAAGAAAGAACGACGATAAAATCTTCCAAACAGCTTTTGCCCTGGCAGAAAGCCCAGAAATAGCTGCAAGGACAGGCTGTCCTTTGGGAGATGAATGGTCCCTCAGCGCTGCTGAGCTGGACTGGTAGAAAGAAAATGTAGGTTATTCTGATCGAAACAATTTCACACAGTGGTAGTCCGGTCACAGCCCCCTCTCCCCCAGCCCCAAAGCCATGTTGTCTCCAGAAAGGAGTCACGTGCCTCTTGAAAAAATACACTCCTTGTCTCGCCCGCGTTTCCCACAGCCTCATTAAGTATTGCCTCACCTTTTTTTTAGCTATGGTTCAGCTTCTGTTCTTGGCATATCCATATACTTTCTCTGTTTTGAGATGTCCCTTGCTTTCTCAACCCTTGCTGCTGTGTAGCCACTCTTCTTCTCCACTTACTAAACATGTTTCTAATTCAGAAAGCCTTTTTTGGGGGTGGGAAATCTATACGTTTTTGGTCAGAATAACACCAGTTTTCTTTATCTTTCCATAGGCTTAGGCCTTCAGAAACAACAGGATCTATATTGTCCTTCCTATACTTACAATCTTGTGTATACTCACTTTTTTCTTAATACAGTTCAAGTAGCTTCTGGAGACAACCTACCTTCCTCCATCCTCCTGATGTATTCCCAGCCTTGCTGTGCAGCCCAGCACATGTACTCCTGTTTGTTACACTTAATTTCCAGTGCAAAGAGAGTCTTGGGGTCTTACCATGAGCATCCCTTGCTGGGCCAAAAAAGCTCATCTTTGCTGACTTTCCCATTGAAATGCTTCAGGCTATTTAGTTGGGCCTTGTGAATTAACAGAGGAGTTTGGTCCCCCAACCTAGGCAATACTATTTTGGCTGCTCAGGTATCCCAGGTATGCTGTCTTTGCAATATTTTCAGTGCACTCATGCAGTGTCACAAGCCACTGAATGAAGCTAGCTCTACCTGCAAGCTCCAATTTCCCTATTACTTAGGTGCATGTTCAAGTAATGGCTAGCCGCCTCTCATTTCTCCTTCAGCTGTTCTTCTCCTCTCTTTTACATGTACACACCCTTTAAAAAAATGGCAGAGAGTGAGTTCCAAGTGCAGCAGATGTGTCAGCTTAATTTATATAGGGCAGAGAATCTCCTAGTTCTGTCACTCCTCTGCATCTCCATTGCAGCGCGTGGAGAAAGAGACCTAGTCTTTGCCTCCCATTAAAGGAGATACATGAACTTGCTGGCACGCAAACGGTGCAGCTTAGGACAGACCAGCTTGGCTAGATTACTGGTTAGCCCTGCCAACAGCTAATTTGTTCAGAAAAAGGTGCATGTAACCCTGTAGACAGCTGCAGAGCAACCTTCAGGCTTTTTATTTCCCCTGCCCCCACCAGTTAGTGGTTGGGACTGTTAATCCTATTTAATGTAACTATGGATAGACATGCTGTCTCAATCTTAATCTTAATCTGTCTCAAACCTACTAACCCTTCAGCCTGACTTGGCTGGAGTTCCACGTTTTGAGCTGTAAGCAGGCATTAGGCAGCCTGCCTTCTTCTACACTCCTCATTTTTAATTGAATTGATGGGTCTTCTTGTCTCAAAATGAGAAACTTCCTTTTGCTGCAACTTTTCTTTTGTGAGTTATTCAGGGCGCTGCTGCTGTGCACCCTTTCTACAATAACCAGTCCCTTACCCAAGGCGTTCAGGAGCCTGCCAGTGTCGTAGGTGCTGGTGCTGTGTTGGTCATCAGCGAGACTAAAATGGAAGTCAGTCATGAAGAAGAAACTGGAGACTGAGATTCCCAAAGGTTTTTAGGACCCTCCCCCCCGCTTTTCCCCCACAGCTTTTTCAGCATTTCAAGTCCTGGTTGCCTGAGCAAGTTTTACAGTCTGTCTTTGTTCATTCGCAGCCAGGTTTGTTACTGCTATGTCATTTCAGAGCCAAGAAGTTGGTTAGTGTCCTGAGCAAACACGTTTTCTTGGTTTACGTTTGCAGTCCTCCCCCCTCCTGATATACATATAATACTGATATTAGCTGTTGTTGCTTTCTACACTAAAGAGGTGAAGACTTGCTGATACAGCAGAGGCTGTATCGGCTTACATTACATTAACTTGTACCCGTCCAAACAAATTTTCCTGTGTGCTTTCCATTCACATAACAGAGGGAGCAATAGGCTATTAACCAGCTTGATGAATCTTACTCACAATTAAGCTAGCTCAACATTGAGCATCTGGGAACTATTCTGCCTCCTCTAAACTGTTTCCCTGGAAAGGTTCTACCACATTAATAACACTCCAGAGCTTTTATTTGCATTTATATTAAAGCTGCTGCTGCCACCTCCCATTCCGACTCCCTGCTGCATGTGGGTGGGGATGCACTGTAAGATGGCACCCTCCTTCTTCCCTAGCTCAGCTACCTCTATTTTCTGCTGCAGGATGCTCAGCTGGTGTCGCAGAGCTGGGAAGAGAGCCAGCAGCCTGATGAGCTCAGCCAGCACGCGGCCCTCACACCGCAGCAGCGGGACGCCTCCCTGCGCTGCCGCTCGCAGCTGCGCGGGAGAGAAATGCCTTCCGGCAGGTCCAAGGGTTGCAGACTGCAGCGTGTTAGCTTCCAGTGTGGGAACCAGAGGTTGGAGGCCGAGTAGGAAAAGCAGCTATGGCAACTGCTCCTTCCCTGACCCCCTCTTCTCTATTCTGTGGGGCAGCAAAGTCTGGCTGCAAGGAACGGAGAGATGGCACAAGTTGCTCTAGGATAGCCATCTCCCGGGGTCCCAGCACAACCGAGGAGCTGGCGTGCTCTAGGCATGACTAGACCATAACATAGACAGTTGGGAGTGTAAGAAGATGCTTAACTTTAGCTTATCGCCAGGGACATGCAACAGGCTGGTACCTACTCCCCCCTCTAGCTTGAAGACATTCCCCTCAGGGGCCGACTCCTGTCCTTATCTACCCAGTGTGCAGGTGGCACTGCTGTTCTTTCATAGGAGCTCCAGCTCTGCTAGAGAGGTGGAAAATCAAGGCTAGAACACATCAGATCTTTGCCCTTGCAGAAGCTGGTTTACCTAGAGCCACCCGTTCACTTCTGCTTGGTTTTCTTTCCTCCTGCAAGATAAAGTTGAATTTATTTAAGGATACTGTTGGCTGTACAACGAAGTTTGATTTCAGATGGCAAAATCCAGTCTGTCAGGTACCTTTACCGTCTTCAACAATACAACGCCTCATTGCATATAGCCACAAGAAGTACGTTGATTACCTGTGTTGGCCCTAATAGTCTTTCCAGCCAGTAGAGAGAGCTCCCATCCAACTTTAAAACTCCACAGAACAGGGGTGGGGTGGGTGTGTTATCCTTGGGGAGAACTGCTCTGGGCCGCACTTTAAAGTTCCTCATTAACTTTGAAAGAGCAGCTTTCTTGTTTGCTTACATTTACAAGCAAACAAGCTGGGTTTTGTACAAAGAGAGTGAACTGCATTACCATAATGATCCTTTCTGGAGGAACAAAGGATGATTTTGCTTTCCTCAGCCTGCAGAAGAAGGGCCCAGGAGCTGAACAACCACAAGAAACAAGAGAGTGTAGGAGGAACTGGTAAAGGAAGCGCAGGGGGTGACATGAAGGACCTCTATGAGGTCAAAGGAACTGCCAAGTACTGAAGATGAGGGCATGAAACAAAATAACAATCCAGAAATCCACCTCTTTCAAAAGTCAATTTGTAGCACAGCCAGCTTTTTCACACTGTTAATAGTCTCCATGACAGCTCCACATAGAGCTGCATGTGTTAGACCAGCTTGCACGCACTGCAGTAGGCACAGAGTTCAGAGGCTTTAGGGAGACGTGCTGCATACACGTTTTGCTCAAATACTTTTTCAAACAGTGTTTTCATTCTTTTAAGAAGCAAACATTCTCTTTTTTTACATGTCTTTTTTAACTTTGGGAGCAAGAACAAACTGAAAAAGAAGGAAATTGGTCTTTGAACTGTTCTATATTTACTGCTTTTGGCTGCAGATAGTTGAACTTGATCATATTACAAGAAATCCCCTCCCACATGCTATTACACAATTTCAAGTACACACACTTCAATATGTTCACTATTTCCTCTGTCTGGACCTCGTACATCTGGGTGACTTTCCCTCCCATGCAGACAAGAGGGAAAGAACACAACAGAGGAGGTGCAGACTTAAGAGGACAGCACCAGGAATTATAACCAGAGGGCAAGGAAGGGATACCAAATTCCCTCCAGTACTGACATCTAAGCAACTGCTGCTCAGGTCAGCCAAGCCCCTTGTAATCAACTCCTGAGTCTAACCAAAGCTTGGCATTAGTTCTTCTCCTCATCTCTTCAAACCCCCCCCCGGGAACACACTTTCCATTTTCTTAGGTAAGGGGCAGGAAAGGTCAGTGGCAGAAGCTCCCCAAGAAGCATATTTACAGTGATTTAGCAAGGAAGAGTGTCTGGAACAACACTCCCACCTGCTGGGCCTTCTTATTTGTTGCAGCAGTAGTCTAATTAATAGAAAAGAGTTTCCCTTCAACCCAGCACCACAACCTCTGGCTCAGATTTTAACTTCATGCCGAGGCTAACATCTGGGTCACAACCTTTCCTGGCTACAGGAGCTGGCAGCACCCAGCAGCGGTGCCCTCCTAGTGTGGCTGAACCTCAGTGGGAGGCTCAGGTGTAAGCATCCAAAGGACAACTTCCTCCATGTAAGGCCTCTTCCTCGGAGAGAGGAGACCGTGAGTAGGCAAAAGAGTCATCTCCATTCCAACCTGCACTCTCTGAAGGCCTGAGCATGCCAGATTAAACACGTGTCAACATGAATCAGAGAGAGGCCATTCACACAACTGAGTCATCCTAAAGAAAGGGATGCTTGGATTAGAACAGTGACACGGTTTGTCTTCATCAGTCGTAGCCTGTCATAACAATCACTATCACAAAGGCAAAGATAGGCAGTGTCTGCAACAATTATTTAATCAAACGACACATACAAAGTTTCTGCAACGACTAAAAAACCTGACAGAGGCTGTAATAAGAACAGAAACTGCAAGGCTACTCAGGTTTAACAGTCTCTTCAAAGCATCCTTCCCTTCCGATGATTTATTACTGCTGGTCCAAAACATTTCTCCATTCAGATACGGTACTTTAAATGCTCCCTGCCAAATAACACAGGTAGCAGAAGCCTTACATCCTGAGGAAGTGGCACAAGATTTATATTTGTCTTGGTCTGCCCTTCTACACTAAGAATGCAAGACACGTTGGCTGAAGATTATAAGGACAACACATCTCAGAGCCAAGAGAACCTCCATGGCTCTAGCTGGCCAGTCACAAGTTCTGCACAGATGCAGAGTTTCTCTGCAAGTGTCACATTAAAGCACTTGCTGACAGAGGCACATCTCCTATGTCTCATCTCAAACACGCTGAGGAAATGGCCAGTCCTGCGTGCTGAACACTCAGCTGCAGAAAGACTGGAGCTGCGAGAATCCTTGTCACGTTGTTTATGGTCTCCCAAAGTATTCCCTCTCAAATTTACGGAAATCTTCCTCAGTAAAGACAGTGCCCTCGGGTTTCTTCTTTGCCGCCTTCTTTGGAGGCTGATCTTTTGACTTCCTGCCTCTGTTCTGAGCAAGAACCTTCAGACAATAAAAAAAAGGAAAAAAAAAACAGTCATTGTTATCCAGACCAAACCACAAAACGGTGATTTTCAAGCTCACCTGCAGCATCCCTGCTATTCTGCTGGTAGCCTGCTATATCCTGGAATGCCTCCAAAGAAAAGTGAGAGGCAGTCACCGATGTTAACCAAAGCAGGTCACTGGGACAACAGCAAATACCAACCTACTATTTGGAGCCAAATATGAAAACTACTCTCTGGTAACTGTCACAGAGATAGAAACACTGATTCCAATTCAGACATTTCTGAAACCATGACCTTTTATTCTGTCTCTCCACAAGACAACCTGAAAACTCAACAAGTTGGTGGAATTCCTTCAGCATTTTCTAATACACCATCACCTCCTTTCACAACCTCCAGCCTGAGAAACACTGGCCTAAACCACTTGGTTTGTTTATGTAAGTGAAAGCCTGTATCTCATAAAAACAGCCCAAGATTCTAGCAGTGACAGCTATTCTCTTCAAATCCCGGCACGGGACTACCTTTTGGGGAAGACCACTGGTGAAATTTTCAGGTTATGAGAAACATCATTCAAGATGCTATGAAATTCTTATTACATGAGCCAGCAGCACATCTGGTTCCTTGCTAAACAGCCTCCAGCTACGGAGAGGGACAAATCAATCAACAGTAAGGAGGAGGTCTGAACCAGGGCTTCTGAACCAGGGCTCCTTTGCCAGCTGAAGCTATGAAATATCTTTGGTAATCAAGAAAAGCCAACAGTTGTCAGTAGATTTTAACTAGTATCAGAGAACATCGTAGGGGACAACTTAACAAGAGTTTAAAGCTGAGTAAGTTGCTTTGCCAGAAATTTGCACACAGAAATTCCTCAAGGCCACGTCCAGACAGAAACTTGACTTGACTCCTTTGCCCAGGGACTAAGCTGGAAGACCTGGGGATGATTCCCATTCACCTGTGTTTCTCAGCAGAAGCAGACCCCCAAACAAAGAAGTGACAGTCTTACTTGTTCTGTGATGGTTTTGTTTGCAACAAATCGTCCCTTCAACATGTACTGCAGGTTTGCTCTCAAGTGATTCACGGCCTTCTTCTTATGATACTCCTCTAGGTCAGAGCAGAGTGGGACAAGACACATCAGCTGCTCATCCAGGCAGCACACGAGGAGAGACACAGGAGGATCAACAAGGCCCCGGGAGAAAGAGATACCACTACAGCTCAGGGATAGGGGTGCTTCCACAGATCAGGCTGCGTTTAAGCAGGGGACACCAGAAGGGCACCCAGGAGGATAGGAAGGGACGGATACAAGCGACCAGGGAGGGGGGCTGCGGGACACCGCGAGGGGACCCGGTGCGAAGGCTGTGGAGGGCGGCAAAGCAGCTTCCCCCCGCCCTCCTCGGAGCCGGACCGGGGCTCACCTATCGCCGACTTCACGACTCTGCCCTTGACCGTGGCCTTATTCCTCCGGGGCTCCGGCGCCGCCTTCCTCCGCCTCGCAGCGCCCGCCGCCCTGGGGCCGTCCCGCCCCTGCTGGAGTCCCGGCGGGGCCTTTCTCCGGCCTGCAGGGGAAAGAGGGACGGGGTTACTCAAGCCGTACGCCGGGAATAACCCTCTCCCCGCCCCCACAGCCCCCGGTCCCCGCGGCTCACCCGGCGCCTCCAGCAGCTCCAGGCCCCGCCGCAACAAGGAGGCCGACATAACCGCGCACCCCCCGCCGGCGGCCAACTTCCGCCGCCTCGCCACACTTCCGCCCGCGCGGGACGCCACTTCTGCCTCCGCCGGGCCACGCTTCCGGCGCCGTGCGCGGCCTGGTGCGCATGCGCAGAGGGAGCTGCGGCCGGGGTTGGGCGGGAAGGGCCGTGTGGCGCCATGCTGTGGCGCCATGTTGTGGCGCCATGCTGTGTGGAGAGCACCTCGGACCCGTCCTGGGCTGAGGTCGCCCCCAGCGGGTGCGTCGGGTTCTTGCTAGTGGCCCTTGATTATCGCCCCTCTCTCCCGCTTCTGCAGGGTGTTGTCCGGCAGCTGGCCTGCAGGCCGTCTGTGTTACACCTTCATGGAGCCGCTGCAATGGGGACAGGGCTGTGAAGGGCCCCCGCCGTCACAGGGATGATAATAAATACAGGCCGGGCGGAAAGGGGACGGCCCGCAACGGTGTCATGTTTTGTCTTGGCAAGGCCCCAAAACCCAGATGTAACTCTATGCCAGACTCCTCAGGCACAGAGGTTCACTCTGCCGTAAATTGCATCTATTATTCACTATTACTTTAGTCTATTTATTTAAAGCATTCCTCCCCTGTTTTCGTCCCTCTAGAGACTTGATGCTAATACCTGCTAAATTTAGCTATCATTTGAATAAAGCTTATTCAATTATAGCCAGTGCTGGCAGTAACAAGCTGACACTGGAGAAGAAGGAGAGAAGTTTATTGCCCCTCAGACATGTCCTGCAGGGAGAAAGCAATATAAGCGGCTCTCATTGTTTCTTATAGTAATAATCTCTAGTGGGGACGGATAATGGTTAACCCTTCATTCTCTGGAAATTGTTCTCCAGCCTCTGCAGATAGCACCTCAATGCCTGTCTTTTTATTGTACGTTCTCTTCTGAATCCCTCCCTGGGTGGATCCTGGCATCCTGTGTCAGGATCTGCCGGTGCGATGGTGCTAATACATTTTTCTGGACAAGACCCACTCGGTGCTCATTCCTGGCTTCAGGGCTGGGGAACATTAACCATTTAGTGCTTGTTCAGCATGTTGCTTTTCACTCCTAATTTTCCTTTTACAGTAATGAGAACAATTTTTTGATTGATTCAGAGGGACAGTCACTGGGTGTGTAATGCAGAGCACTTCTCCGTTTTCTTATTTTCCGTTAGTAGCTAGTGGAAGATAGAGCTTGCTCAGCTCTTAGTTCCCTGCCAGGTTTGTTCCTCCAGTTGTGTGAAAGCTAACGAAGTTACGAGGAGGTTGTTGTGGTTTTGCAAAGGAGAAGCTGAACAAGCAATGAGTTAATAGCCTATTGCTGCAATTGAAGAGAGCACTAGAGAGCATTCTAGTCAGCAGAAGATTTGTTATTCTTGTATACTCAGATTATCTTTATCTTGGTCAGAGTGAGATAAATGAGAGCTGCCAGTGATCTTACCATGGGGAAAGCTTTTCCAAAAGTACCTCATCAGTCAAACCCTCTCTTTTAGCCCCTAAAGTACAATTTACAGGTTCTCTGTAAGCTGTTCATGGTTACATATTATATAGTATATTCAAGATAGCTTATCCTACTGGTTAAACACTACATTTGCATCATTTAACTTTATTAGGATCACCTAATACATTGTTACACATGCTTAGTGTCAGAACGGTTGTGCTGGTTTTGGCTGGCATAGAGTTAATTTTCTTCATAGTAGCTAGCATGGGGCGATGTTTAGGATTTGTGCTGGAAACAGTGTTGATGATACAGGGATGTTTTCCTTACTGCTGAGCAGTGCTGACACAGAGTCAAGGCCTTTTCTGCTTCTCACACCACCCCACCAGCATGTGGGCTGGGGGTGCACAAGAAGTTGGGAGGGGACACAGCTGGGACAGCTGACCCCAGCTGACCAAAGGGATATTCCATATCATATGACGTCATGCTCAGCATATAAAGCTGGGGGAAGAAGAAGGAAGGGGGGGACGTTCAGAGTTATGGCGTTTGTCTTCCCAGGTAACCATTATGCATGATGGAGCCCTGCTTTCCTGGAGATGGCTGAACACCTGCCTGCCGATGGGAAGTAGGGAATGAATTCCTTGTTTTGCTTTTCTTGCGTGTGCCACTTTTGCTTTACCTATTAAACTGTCTTTGTCTCAATCCACGAGTTTTCTCACTTTTACTCTTCTGATTCTCTCTGCCATCCTGCCGGGGGGGTGTGAGCCAGCGGTTGTGTGGTGCTTAGTTGCTGGCTGGGGTTAAACCATGACAACGGTGTAAGCTCATAAATGCCTTATGAGAGCACCTGATGTGAAAACATCTTTGTTACCAACACTGCAAAACATGTTTAACAAATTAGTGTGGTACAAGCTGCACTGATTTATTATCCTGTTGTTGGAAAATATATGCCCTTTTCTACCTCAAAAGTAAACCATTACCAATACTGTCCTATTTCTATTTCTGTTGCACTGATTAATAAAGCTCTCATGTAGGTCTCAGAAAATCTGACTCCCTTCTTATTAAATAACTCCAGTAGCAAGAAACCATAATACAGGCAATGCCTCTTTTGACCAGCAAGGTTGAGTGCAGACTTGCTATGATTTTAGTCAGCAATTACCTGCAGAATAAAATTTAATGAGCGCACAGGGGTCACTTTGCTGAAGAGGGAGGGCAAGGCACTTTCTTTAACTGCATTCACACTCTCCTGCCTCAGAGTCTGGTCAGGCTCTTGGAGCTAGTTAGTGCACCGAGAAGTTAAATGAATGCGTGCTTTGTGGTGTGATGTGTTCCCCGGGTTTGGATCTGTTACCAAAGATCATGGTCCAACATGGGCCATGGATTTTTTAACACTTTGTGAAGTCATGTACCTATTATTAATACATTATATTTCTTCAGCTCCTTTTAACAGGATCTGGCAGCTTTTCTCGGGGCACAATCATTAATGTTTCTCCTAACTGCATTCTGGCTTCAGCTGTGCTTGGTCTTGGCAGACATGGTGATAATCGCGTCTGTCATGTCTCTGTCTGGGTGACTTTGGTACAACTAATACCTGTCACACTCGTGCAGACAGAGGTGCAGATTCTTCCCTTGCTCTTTGACTTTAATAGAGAACTATGCTTACATCTTTTCCCTGCAGTGCTAAGCAAGATCAGTTTATTGACTTATATTAGGAATGTACAATCATCTCTTAACTATGAACTGGATTTTGCTTGTGTATTATATGTTCCTTTAAACCTGTATATATGTGGAATTCATGCATTTGGATCACATAATCTCCTCTCCTATATGTTATAAAGCATAAAATATCCTCTGTTGACCTTAGATTAAGTTGACTAACCTGTGTTTGATAAATCTGCTTTATGCTGAGCACAGCATATAAATGCTGTATTTTTCTTTGCAGGAGCTTCCATGGCTTTATCGCTCTCACAGTGAGGATATGTTCCTTATTTCATCATGATATATACATTTAACTATCACTTTCTTTTACCTGAATCACTGTTGAAAGCAGCTGAGCAGACCCTACAAATAGCTTTTTCCAGACTAGTATGTACTATTAAAAATTTAATGTTAGGAGACTTTGTGTCTGTGTCAGTAAAAAAATAATAATCAGTATTTCATTGTAGTGTTTTAAGGCCTCTGCTCAAATTAAAATTTCATCCAAGAAAACTTCATCACTTTGTAATCCCTCAAAAATCAGTGCAGTTAGCTCTTTGACGTGCTTTGGGGACAGAATGAATGTCAAATGGTGTTCATTTAAATGTATAACATCCAAATAAATCGCTACCTTAGAGCCTGAATAATCTGACTTTGGATGGCAAAAACCACAGGCGCTGCATTTCAGATTGAGAATGTCTTTGTTTCTGAGAGTTAAGCTATCTTCGAAAGCTTTCTGCTGCTAATGTTCATGTATTATGGCTTTCTTTAAATCTCATGCCTCAGTGGGCACCCATGAGCTAGCTGGCTTTTCAATTACAAATAACCCAGCATACAGATCAGTAACTTCCATATGTGAATATTATCAGTTCATTTTCTGCTTTATTTCTTATGGCACTGAAAACTGGAAATTTTCCCTGTTTGTGAATATGTTGATAAAGTTTCTGGTTCATCTTGGAGTGACTATTTTTCTCTCTTTTATTCTAGGCTTTGGAAGATGTCTGAGATTACTGTACATTTGGCCTGTTCCACCTTATTATTCTGTACTACATGCTAACAAAGACGTTAATGGTATTCATGGTTATTGCCGTCTGTGGCAGTTCATAATAGCTGTTTGTTTGCTCTTACTTTATGTTCCAGCTTCTGGATTCAGGGGGTTATGTAGGAGTTTTGGTCTGAAGGAATATTGTGAAGAATGTTACAAAACAGAAGCTGAGGGCAGCATTAGAAGTAAAATACAACAAATCACAAGCATTTATTTAGTTTAGGGCTTTTTTAAAAAACAGTCTTATGATTTTGGGAAATAGGATCCTGATGTTTGAACACTTGGTGTTGTCCACACTGACACATATATCTGTATTTTCTCTTCCAAAATGAATCAGATTGGTTTTCAAGCTGATTTATAAGATTGTCACCTCTGCATGTTTCTTCACGTGTGGATTATGGAACATGCTTTGCTTTAGACAGCTGTCCAGTTTCACCACATCCCATATTCTGTATTTTCTCTTGAACAGCAGTATTCAAAGCTGTTGTCATTAATATTTAGCTGTTTGCCAACTTGAAGCAGTTTGTGTTGTGGTCACTGTTCCTACAAAGAACCATGGATCACTGCCTGCCCTGTACCTCAAGTACACAGGCACCTTTGTCCTTTAACTGTGTGACATGCTTTTGAAAAGCAATTTGACTTTCTGGCCTGCTGAATTTGAACAAGGGCTGGACAATGCTTTGATTCATATGCTTGCATGGATAAGTGTCTAGTTACTTTAGACTGACAAAGTCTTTTATTCTGATTTTTTATTTATTTATTTTTTAATCCAGCGCAGATACCTACCTCTTCCATGCTCTTTTCAGCCTCCTCCAGGTCACCAAGAAGCTGGCTCTGCCTTTCACAGCTTTTGTAGATAATGTTGGCACAGGTTAAGATTAAATCGGCTTCCCACCATACTAGATGCTGTAGTAAGAAATGAACTCTGCTCCAGAAGAAGACAAGAGTTATTATCCTCCTATACAGATGAGATAAGGAGGCACAAAGATTAAGCAACTCGCAAAGTAGCTGAGGCAGGATGAATGCTCAAACTAGATCTTCTGAATGACAACGTGGAGGCTCAGCCCAAAACATATCCTTGTTTTCCACCTGCTGTTTTTTGGCTCCAAATGGGAAGAGAGCAAGCATCAGTAGCTTTGCTGAAGCTGTAAGAGCCCACTTTGTAGAGAGAGGTAATATTTTTAAGAACATAAATGTTGTATTTGGAAAAAACCCAAACAAGTCCTTCTTCAGGGCTTAGAATACCAGAAGAAAGCACTTTGCTAGTAATATTTTGCATATAATACAGAGTTGGTATCACAAGGTTTTTGTGGTCAGAAATAATGGGGTTTTGCATCCACACTCACAAAAATGTGTGAACTTTCAGTGCCCTCATACTTTCTATCTTTGCCTGAAGGGAAAAATCTCTTCAGAAGGGCATCTGCTGGTCTTGCATGCCTCCTAGAGTGGAGCAGGCAAAAAAGGTCTGCAGCTGGAGGGGAACAATTTTCCTCTCTGTTTCCCACCACTATTCTTAAATGTCAGGAGAGGGAGGAAGTAGTAGAAGGATCCCAGGGCTCAGAGTAACTGACTTTTCCCTGTTCCTTCTGTGGGCCATGGAGATGGTTCTTGGGTCTTCCTCCTGCCCTCCCCACCTATTTCATTCCTGCAGCATCGGGAGAAAGTGGTGGAGCTTACTGCCACTGTTTCTTCCAGTCTAGAAAGCCAAAAGGTATCCCGCTGCAGTTGCTTTTCCTTTTCCCTAAAACCCTGGGAAAAGAGGATAAAGATCCTTTGGTGGAGCAGGAGTGGGCCTGAGTGAAGAAAATGTAAGGGAGCTGTGGACCACAAACTGCTAAATGCTGGAGAATGAGTGCGACAGGTGGCGGACACAGGAAGGAGGCAAAGGCAGGACTGATACAGGGATTGGAGTGAGTACAAGTTTGCTTTATAGATGTCAGGCTGAATGAAATACGTTGTAGGAAGGTGAGTAGAGCGTGGACAACACCTATGGCTGTATGTATACACTGGGAGTTATAGAAAAACTTGAGAGCTTTGGGCCCATACCTTGCTTTTTGGGGGATCTGACCTGCTAATTTTTGTGGTTTTGTGTCACTGGCAGTGCTGGATCAGCACAGCTTCCAGGACTTAGGAGCTGTTTGGTGGAAGCCCTTGAATAATCTTCCAGAACATCTTCCCTTGTTACTTTGGAAGCTTACAGTTAGTGATGGGCTTGATGAGACTTACACCTCAGTTACCAGCATCTGAGCCTCCAAGCTTACCAGGAACTTTGTTTTCCTTTCAAATCAGCTTCAAGCAGCTGGACTGTTACCTGTTGACTTCAGTTTTTTTCTTTTCTTCCCTCTGGATTTCAGCCTATCTTTTATTTTTCCTTTTGTGCTTCTAGAACTCATCTTTCCCTTTTCAACTGCAGACTGGCCTCCCTGGCTTGACGCGTGACCTTCTTCTTTTGTTTCACCTTTGGCTTTCAACTTACTCTTTATTCTTCCCTTAAGTTGTTTGATTTGCTCTTTGTAGCTTTCTTTCATGTTTTAGTCAGAAGTATAGATATTCCATGCCAGAATCTGAGAAATTGACCCCTAAAAATATTACCCTGCCAAATACACAGAAAATGGACAGAAATTGAAACGGGGATTTTGAGACAAGTTTCCGAGTATAACATTCTTTAACTAGAGGGATTTGTAAAAAGGCAGTGGTGGTTCTCAGTTCTGGAAATATTGTGGCCTTTGATGAAATAAAGTCTTGTTTCTTCCAGGAAGGATGTATTTTATCCTGATTACAATGGAAATAATGATTTCTCATGTAACAAGCTTAGAAATACACAGAGAAGAGGCTGTATTAGAGCTGAGAGCTTAAGTATCCTCATGCTGTGCAGATGTGAAATTGGGGAATGTCAGTCGTCGTTGAACATGGCTGCTTTCAAAGCAATGACAAAGAGGTGGAAGGCTTTGTGTTTTGTTCCCAGCCTCTCTGCTCCAGGGCCCTAAAATGTTTAGCAGCCCCAGAGCTGGCTGTGGCTGCAGCAAAGTTTAGCTAGTTATGCTTGTCACCAACTATTAAGGGTTTGGAGACAGACAGGAGATGGGCTGTGGCTGTCATGGGCTTTTGCTGCCTTAGGCAGGCCTTGTTAGTGGATGTCTCTGCTGCTTGGTGCAGAGCAGAGCTGGTGGAGCTGGGGGCAGCATTGCCTGCTGCTGCAGCTCCTGCCTGCTCCATCCTGTGCTGGCATGGGTCTGGTCTTCCCATGGCTAAAGGTGTGTCATGTCCTCTGGTTCAGTGGCTAAAGGTGTGTCGTGTCCCCTTCTGTTCCCCAGTCCCTTCAGGCTTGGGAGGGAGCCATTTGGAGACAGTAGGAAAAACAGGGGGAAGCGGAGGAGGAGGGACGGAATCATGAAGGTGTTGCAGGGCAGGGGACAGCCAGGCCACCAGCATGCATCGGAAAGGAGTGGGTCAGATCAGCTGATCCCCTCCCCAGCTGTTTCTGATGTGGGAATTGAGAGCAAGGCAGCATCGTGGATTTAGCTGCAAGCAGCAGGGGGACTGGATGCTTATTGCCACAATGCATACTTTGTGGTTTCCTAATTTGTGGGTTTTTTTTTTCAGAATTGCTCAGAACTACACAGAATAGCATGTGAGGCTTGCCCAGATCAAGGAGATGTTCTGTCCTGTGGCTGGCATGCTGCATTTATCAGTGTGGTGCCAGACCTCTCTCCCTGAGCTCTGCTTTTGTCATTTTTTCCCCTCCCTTTTTTTTCTTTCCTTGCTTTGCTCTCTCTCTCTAATAGCTGTATTTTGTCTTTCCTTGTTTTATTCCCTGTTTCCTTGACTGCTGTCTCTCTTTGCAGCCCTCCCTTCTCCAACCAGGATCCGCAATTTCTGAGGCTGTGGGAGGGTGACAGTTCAACCAGACCTTTTACTATTTGTTCTTGACTCCCAGCAGTTGAGTCCTTCTAAATTATATGGCTGGCTCTCTCCTCTCTTATCTTCCTTTCTCTCCCTTTCCATCCAACTCTCCTCAGCAGAGTGTAGAAAACACGCTTTTAGAAAACACTGAAAATCCACCGGCATGTGCTTGGGGGACCCCCACTCTCTCAGTGTGCAGGAGCAGCCCTGGAGGCGCTGGGTACCAGGCACCCATACGCTTACCACATGAGTCCCCCTAGGCCAGACTGCCTTCTCTTCCAGGGCCACATGTCCTGCTCTGCCTCTGTCTTCTGAAGTCCGGGGAACAAACGCCAGCAGGAGAGGAGGCCAGGCTGCCATTTCTAGCACAGGTGCGTGGTGCCACAAGGGCTCTCCTCACTAGATGTCACTGTGTGGCTGGGTTTCACCCGCCACAAGCACAGCAGCCAGGAGAGATAGGTGCTGAGATGGGTGCTGAGCTTTAGGAAGTCCCTGCCAGAAGCAGGGGGAGGGTGTGGAAGAGGTTTGCAGGACAAGCGTTGAGTTGCTGTAGGTTTTACCCAACCCTGGCAAGTTTTGGGCACAAAACCAGCAAGGTGCAGGAGGGTTTTGGGGTGCAACTCCATACCACCTCCTTTGAACACCCCAGCCTGTATCTGGTAGTCATCAGGGCTTTAGTGTGAATTGGCCACAGTGACTTTCATCTCAGTAGTGCTCATCTCCTGCTGGTCGTGATATTGGTTTGGCAGCCAGTCCCTTGCTAATGCTCAGCCCTGGATCACTGTTCACTGTCCCCATCTGCCATCACCCATCCGTATGTGCCTTGCACCTCCTCCCAGCCCTGGCCGCAGCACACCTCCATACAGTAAGTTGCCATGTCGCTGCCTCCCTGGCAGGGCTACGGGGGAGAGAATCCTTGGGGAGGCACTGTGGTAGCCCCCAAAGCCGAGGTGGGAGCTGGGGAGCTGCGGTGAGTGGTGTAGGGAGGCTTGCCAGGGGCTGGCCTTTTCTCTCACCAAGGAAGCTGGCTTGCCAGGGGCTGGCCTTTTCTCTCACCAAGGAAGCCAAGTGACAAGCCAGCCATGTGGTCCTTGTTACCGAAGATGTGGGGCATGACTGCAGGGTGGGAGCCGGCAGACCCAAGCGCCCGTGGGGAGTCTGGCTTGCACGAGGCCTCCCTGTGCAGTGAGCGAGGAGGCCGTCTGTCCCACAGTCGGCATGCACATTTCTCAACATGGTGGCAGATGCTTTTATGATTTCTTTTACTTGCTTCATTTTTTGGGGCTTTCCTTCTTTCACTTTTTCTTTCCTTCCTTCACTCCCTCTCTCTTTTGATAGCTGTCTTTTTACTTGCGTTGCGTATTTCCCTCTGTCCTTGTCCTCTCTTTCTCCTTCTAGCCCTTGCTTCTCCAACCAGGGTCAGCATTTCTGGGAGGATGACAGTTCAACGTGACCTTTTATTTCTTGATCTTGACTCCCAGCACTTGAGTCCCTCTAAATTGTAAGGCCATCTCTTCTTTCTTATCTTCCTTCCTTACTCCACTGTTTGTTCCTAAAACTTTGTATTGTCAACTGGACCTTGTGATCATGTCTCTGTCCTCTGAGGGGTCCCTACTGTGCAGAACCTGTAAGCTGTATCCTAAGGGAGAGGAACTGGCTAATAAATGCCTCATGAACCACCATATCTGTGGCATAGATGGTCTTTAGGAGAATTATGTGGTTTTATTTTTAAGTTAGTAAACTGCAAGCCAGAAACAAGGGAACGAGGGTTATGTGGAAAGCCATCAACTCCAGGAAAGTGTTTTGGTTTGGTTGTGCATAGGTATACAGCCTTCTGTCTTACTGGGTACACCATGATTTACATTGGTATACGAGCACACCCCGTATGCATGTTAGCATCCATATGAATTTCTGCCTGGATGTATTCACATGTATGGAAACAGTGCCATGGGTTGTACACTGTGTGAGCTCCTCAGCGTGCATCTGCGCTGATTTTGTACAGCCGATTGACTGCCTGGGGTTTGGATGGCTCTAGGTAGATGTGTGTGTGTGCAGCCTGGGTGTGTGCATTTACACATGCGTGTGCTAAAGAGGATGTGAAAGAGATTGGATGCAAACCCCCAGGATGTGCAGCCTTTGGGGCTGGCCAAAGCGGTGGGGAGCCCCAGAGAGTCCTCCGCTGGGCTCGCCTTGCTGTGCTCTTCCAGCCGCGTGCCGTGCTGGAGTCTGAATCCAGCTCCACTTGATCACGTGCCAAGGTGTATTAACATTCAGTTAATACTGTGCATCACAGCACAGCCCAATTAATATTTGATTCTGGCAAATGAAGGAGGGCAGAGAGATTAAATGGGGTTGCCAGATGGGGTGGTGGGAGTGGTGAGGGGGAGGCATGCTCTTTTTTGTGCAGCCCAGAGGAGTAGGACTAGACTCCTGGAGGAGGGATCAGGATCTCCCCTCCGCAAGCAGTACCTCTGAACGGTCGGCCCTGGTACCTGTTGGACACGAAGCTGTGCTGAGACCAGGTGGCTCTAGGGGTGGGATATGGAGCTTTTCACCACTGGGTTTCTGCTGACCGCTGGGCTGACCGCTGGGTGTCATCATGGAGGAGGTTGCCTGAACCCTCTGGGGCCTAATGGTGCAGATTTAATGGAGTGGGCATGGCCAGTTAGCCAGTGCTGATAGGAAGCTGCAGCACTTGAAGGGGTTTGCTAACCCCTTGGAAAGCTCTCTGCAGGAGTAAAGGCACAGATCCAGGCCACAGGTGTCCTGGGGAGCAACTTCTGTGTCTTCTACTCAATGCATTTACAGATAGCAGATCAGTGTCGGCAGTGCCCTGTGAGTGCTGCTCAGCAGGAACTGTGGCTTTGCTTCCACATCCCAGGCACGTGGGATGAGGCAGATGGGCTGAGGTGAATGCCATGCCCTCCCCTTCTTCACAGAGCTGCCTCCAGTCCCCCGAGGGCTGGGAGGCCCAGCAGGGTTCAGCACTGCCAGGGGAAGCTGGTCTGGGCTGCGGTACTTTCAGCCTCTCCCAGACACGATTGCCCCCTCCCAAGTAGGCATCATGTCACTTCCCAATTGAAAAGCCAAATGAAATTTCCAGGCAGTTTGCAGCTTTTATGATTCACTTGTTTGCTTTTCTCCCTTTCTCTCCTTTTTTACTTTTTAATTTATTTTTTTTCTTTCTCTCTTCTGTCTCTATTCACTCCTGCCAGCTGCCTGCTTTGAATTTAGTTTGTATCAAGGGCAGGAGAAATTCATTTTCTGCTTTGCTATTTGGTGCAGAATGGGTTCTCCCCCCTCCATTCCCCTTCCCTGCCTGTTGCTGAAGTAAAGAGAGATGTCTTGGAAACATTTCCTTTTTAAAATCTTCTGCTCTTTCATAACTACTTGGCCTCTCTGCTGACGGTGTGGGACAGGTGCTAACACAGTGCTCCTTTCCTGATCCAATAGCTGGAGAATAAACTCTTGGGCATATTGCAGATAACCAAGCGAAAGCATGTCTCACTACAAATCTAGCTACAAAAAAAAAAAGGAAAATAAATATTAGGACAGTTTGAGAGGGACAGGTTTTTCATTGTCTCCGGGAAGTCATCCCTGCTGCTGAGCCCCTGAGAGCTAGCTAGCATACAGAGCATCTCAGGGTTCAGTGTTGGGACAGCTGATATGGCCTGACCCTGCTTGGACCTGGGAGGGGAAGCATGGCATGGCAGGATAGTGGCCAGGAGGTGAAATGGTCAGTTTGCAGCAGACATCTGGTAAATCTATTGTTTTAATCTGGAAATTGTGTTTTTGGTAGCGGATATAAAACTTCCCAGTTAGGCATAAAGGAACTGAAAGCAACTTCTCAGCTCCTGCAGCCCAGCGATGTACAGGCTCTGTGTGTTTGCATGTATGCGCAATACTTGCTGGTAGAGCATGTTTGTGAGATGTGGCGTTTATGTTACCTTTTAGCGAGGAAGAATCGTTTATCTCAGCATTCTAATTATGTGCCATTAAAATGCAAATTTGGGTTTATGCATTGAAATTGTCAGTACTGTTGTCATGGCAACTGGAGCTTGAGGGTGGGGAATTGGAATAGGTGGGACCATGCATCTCTCTCTGAATCCCTCTCAAATACCTCCAGGTAGTTGAAATCATAGTGCCCTTCCCTGGGAATCGTGGCACTTTCTCACTAGTGAATTTGGGGCATCACTGAAGTTCTCCTTGGAGTTGTTATAACAGGGAGAGCCACCATGTGTGTAGGTCACTGGCTAACTCCCAGCAAAGTGGAAGAGCTAGTGCACAGGTCTTTCAAAAGAAGGTGAATCCTTCCCATTTTACCCCCCATGTCATGCTTCTTTTGAGGTGTCTGGCTGGGAAGGAGGAAGGGGAGATCCCTAATGACTTCACAAACTTCCACCTGGAAGCCCTTAGGTGCTGCCACACTTACGGGAAGATCTAAGTGCCATCTATGCTTTTAAAACCACTCACCTCCAGTTAAACACCCAGTCAAACTGTCTGCGTTGGCGATGTCCTGCAGCAGTGAGTTCCTCTGGTCAGTCATCCTTGGCACAGAGTGAGTTGAGTCTTCCCCATACCACCTTCTTGGGGCCCTGCTCCTTTCTCTGTTTGTTTTGCATGGCAAGATGGTGTGACTGTGCGTCTTCCTCCTCCCTTTACCAAGTACAGGTGGGACTCCTGGAGCTTGTCTCTGTTCTGTTTAAGAATCAAGTGGAGGGGTTTTAGGATGCTGGGTGGAAGTGAATGCTGAGAGAGATTGGGATATGGCTGAGTACATTTTGCAGGGGAAAAATGTGCCTCTCTGTTTTGGCTGTTGACTGAAAATTTTGTTGATAAATAAAGCATAATGAGTTAATTCCCAAACCACACTGACAGCTGGGCAGGGAAAACAGGACTAAGTCTGTTTTCTGGCTCCCCACCCCTGTTAAGAGGTTCACAAAATCATCTGATTCTTCATCCTGGTGTTGCCAGGGAATTGTTTTTTCCTCTGGACTGGGAATATGATTTGCCGATAGTGAAATCTAGATACAGTCTTACGAACATGGTGATCCAAACTGTGGTTTCTGTTGAATATCATTGACTTGGATAGCCCGGAGGCTGTTTACCATCCATTTATCAATGAAATAAAGAAAAGAGGAAACAATCAGCACAGGCTTTAGTTCAGCCAAGGGAGGTCCCAAGCAAGGAGAGATAGAGTCAGGCATTGCCCCCCCCAGTACAAGACAAGGAGTGGCAAACTGGAGTGAGTTTAGTGGAGGGCCATGAAAATGATCAGTGAGTTAGAGCACATAAACATTAGAGGAGATGCTGAGGGTACTGGCTTTGTTTAGCCTGGAGGAGAGCAATTTAAGGGGGATCTGGTTGGTAAGATAATGGGGGGGGGGGGTGTAGAGACAATGGAGCTGGACTTTTCCCAGAGGTGTGCACCAAGGACAATAGGCAGCAGAGACAAGTTGCAGTGAAGGAAATTCCAACTCCATATAAAGAAAAAACATAATCATGAGGGTGGATCAGATGTGAGATGGTGGCCCAGAAGTATTTTGGAGTCTGCATCCTTTGAGATACTCAAAACTCGAGCAGATGAGGCACTGAGCAACCTGCTCTGGCTTTGAAGTTAGCCCTGCTTTGAACAGGGATTTGGACCAGAGGCCTCCAGAGGTACCTTTCAACACCAATTATTCTGTGGGTTTCTGCTGGGGGCAGGTTCTGAGATGCATGGCGAGATGGGGAACCCACACTGTTCTCTCCACTAGGATGAATCACAGCACAAGTGGCTTCTTTTGCTGGCAAATGCAGGACCTTACCGTGGACGCTCAGCTTCTGCTTTGGGGGAGTTATGTCTGTGCAGTGAGCACAAAAGTGATGGGGATGGGGGCTTGGCAGAGATCTAGATCCCATGAAGACAAGGAATATATCACTTGCTACTTCCACGCTAAGCAAGCCACTAACTTGAGGAGATTGGGTTCCCCAAGGGTGACATATGACTGGGAATGAGGGATAGGACTAAAATAGGCCATTTTACATTTCAGGCTTTCTCAAGGAGCAGATTAAAAATATATGATAGAGAATGTCCTTCCCATCCAAGTGGAGAAGATGGTGGGGGAAAAAAAAGGTGATATTTGAGTTTCTGCATCTGATGCGACAACAAAAGGCATGGAAGTGGCTGGTACCTGAAAGCAGAGCAGTGATGAACTGGCTTCGGTGGGAAGGAAGCCATTTCACCATGTTCAATATTATCATCATTAAGCTGATCAGCTTCACCAGCAAGGAAGATACCGAGAATGAGAGAGCAAATATTGTGAGGGAAGGAGAGGAACACACATTCCAAATAGCTGTGTTCTGGAGAAAACTTGCCAATAACTGCTTACAGAGGGAGAGACAGAAGGTGAGATGGAGACCAGAAGAGGAAGTGGAGAAGAGAAAATGACAGGGTGGAGGAGAGTGGGAGAGAAGAAAATTTCTATCACTTCCATACATCTCTCCATCCTGCTCCCTCGCTGTTCCCTTGCACATGCAAGTACCCTCCCTTCCTTCAGCCATGCTGTGAGACTCGAATTCCCCCTGCACTGTCCTGGTGGCACTCTGTTTCCTCTGGGGATGAACTGAGGGGCTTCAGCCCAGAACCTCTGCCCCACATCCCTGCCTGCGATTCCTGGCTCCCACCCTCCCCTCCACCTCCCCAGCCAAGTCCTCCGCTTTGGGACAGAGAGCTTGTGCTACATCTCCTTCTGTACGGCACACTGAGGTGCAACAGAGGTTTCTTCTCTTACTGGGTTGAGGTTTTACTGACTGTGAAGATTTAACCCTGTGTCTGCTGATATGAAGGGGCTTTCCAAGCTAAGGAGTAAAGACCTGCTTTGCTAACATCAGTGAAAGATGGCTTCTGTCTCACTGATTTGGGGGAAGAGCAGACAAACTAGCTGACACCATGACGTCCCTTGTCACCATATACTTCTGTGGTGATGCACGTGATGCTCTGCAAAAACAGCCAGCGAGCCTTGCCCTTGCCCGACAGGTTGGCATTGCAAAATCTCCTATTGGAGTTTGCCTTTCCCAAACGAGGTCCTCTAGTGGCAACCACAGCAGAGATGCCGAGACCTCTAGCAGAGGTGTCAGGGCCAGGTGATGCTTTCCCCCAGCATGGCATTCACTCCGTTCCTTCACCTGCAAACCCAGGCTGCCTGTGCACCCACACCCATTCAGACTGGTGGGGATGGCAACACGCGCACCCTCCCACAGCTGTTCCCTCGTCCTCCTTTCCCCCAGCCTGCCAGAAACAGATCCCCACGGGCTGCTTTCCTCTCACTCCCTTGGCTGTTCTAACATATCCTCGGGGAAGGTGTAAGATCGGCTGCGGCGATGAGATTGTGATCTTTCTCTTTCCTTTTTTTTTTTTTTTTAAATTGACAGTGGAGTTTCCCTTGCCATTTTCAGCAGATCTAACAAAAACCCCCTTCATCGAATATTCAGCATTTTCCCGGAGTGCGGTGGTAGCCAGCGGGGGCCGTGGGTACGTGCTTGCAGAGGGGATGACTCATGAGCCCCGTCTTGTTCTTGGGCCCCCAGGACTCCTCTGCTTCTCTCCCTTTCTCTCTGCTGGCAGCTTGTGCTAACGGGCCTGTGGCTGACAACTCCGATGGGGCTCTGGCTGCAGCAGCGTCGGCGGCCGGCAGCAGAGGGGAAGAGGGCAGGAGAGAGGTGCCCTGCTCCTTGCAGGCTGTGGGGACAGGATGGGAGGGAATGTTTTCACTGGAGTATGTGAATAATCGAAGGAGGGTGGCATGGAGGCTTTACACATAGCGCTGGGGATGTGCTGGGGGAGAAATCTGTCTGGGAGGTCTGTTGATTTGGGAGCCCCTGATTCAAAACCTCCTGTACTGATCCCTCTCAGCTGCCCCAGGTGCCCCCCCCGGTCCCCTCTTGGTTCAAGCTCTTTCCTGCTGGAACCTAAGCCAATGCTGGCTCATTTTCACGCACCCTCCCCTGTCGCTTGGTCATTGACTAAATTAAATTTCAATTACTTTTTTGTTATTAAAAAAAACAGTGAAAACAGTGTTTTTTAATTGGCAGCAGTTACTTGGCGTGTTGCAGCAGGGAAGGGCGTGTGCGGGTGGTTTGGTGAGGAGGAGGAGGAGGCAGGGGAAGGTGGCAAGTCACGGGTGGCAAGTTTGCGTGGACACGCGGGAGGGCACAGGAGCAAGTTCCTGGCTGGGTGCCTCACTGGCACATGTGGGGTGGCATGCTCTGCTCCTTCCCAAAAAGGAAGGCTAAAAATACCAGCTGGTGGCCCCTCACCTTTGGGGTTGCCCACCAGCTGTCAGTCCTGGGGAGGAGGGCCATGCTAAAGGGTGAAAAGTGCTCTTGTTCAAGCGATCCACTATGTGTCCCTTGTGGTCGGGCATGACCAGCTGGTTTTGATACCCTTGTTCTGATGGACTTTTGATACCCTTGTTCTGAGGGTGTAGCTTGCTTGTTAGGAGACCTGGCACAGCCTGACCTTACCTCTCTGGGAGTATGTCCTTCACAGCCCCTCAGCAAGCTGGCAAGCTGAGGAAAGACAGTGAATGTCTTCACTTGTGCGTCTGTTAGGACTTGGGGGAAAAGAATCATAGAATCATAGAATCATTAAGGTTGGAAAAGACCTCTAAGATCATCGAGTCCAACCGTCAACCCAACACCACCATGCCCACTAAACCATGTCCCTAAGTGCCTCATCTACATGTCTTTTAAATACCTCCAGGGATGGGGACTCAACCACTTCCCTGGGCAGCCTGTTCCAATGTTTAACCACTCTTTCAGTAAAGAAATTTCTCCTCACATCCAATCTAAACCTCCCCTGGTGCAACTTGAGGCCATTTCCTCTCGTCCTATCGCTTGTTACTTGGGAGAAGAGACCAACACCCACCTCGCTACAACCTCCTTTCAGGTAGTTGTAGAGCGTGATGAGGTCTCCCCTCAGCCTCCTTTTCTGCAGGCTAAACAACCCCAGTTCCCTCAGCCCCTCCTCACAAGACTTGTTCTCCAGACCCCTCACCAGCCTCGTTGCCCTTCTCTGGACATGCTCCAGCACCTCAACGTCCTTCTTGTAGTGAGGGGCCCAAAACTGAACACAGTATTTGAGGTGCGGCCTCACCAGTGCCGAGTACAGGGGCACAATCACTTCCCTACTCCTGCTGGCCACACTATTTCTGATACAGGCCAGGATGCCATTGGCCTTCTTGGCCGCCTGGGCACACTGCCGGCTCATGTTCAGCCAGCTGTTGAAGAAGTGTGTCTGCTTGAAGGCACACACCGTTTGGCTGCTCCCCTGCCCCTCAGATGAGCAGGACGGGAGCTGTGCACGCAGCAAAGCTGTCCTGCATCCTCTGGGAACACCAGGAGTCCTGGCAAGAGCATCGCCTTGGGTCTCTGGTTTCTGCTGTTGTTCAGCTTTTCTTTTTTCCCCTCTACGCTCCTCACCGCTTGTCTCCGGGAAATGCCACCTGTGACCTCAGCCATCATACCTGTGTCAGCCATGCGGGCCGGGAGCACCTGGGGCCCCTTTTCTGCTCGTGACATCTCCTGGGTGCATGCTGACAGGTAGTCAGGACTCATTGTCTCTCTAAGAAACCAGGAAAATAAGCTTGTGTTTGAATCCCAGGTGCAGAGAGGGTCTGCCTGTCACAGCCAATTCAGTTGCCGCTCTGCCTGGCAGTGTTATTTTCTATTCTACGGGCTCCTATTCACCTTGCTCTCTTTTCCTTTTGCTTGCTTTCCCCTTTGCTCCTCTCTTTCTCTCTCCCTCTCCTCCCTAAGCTGCCTCCCAGCAGAGATTGGCTATTAAGCCAACTGTGCTGAGGCTGCGAGATGCGCACAGGCATTAGGAGCAAATGACATTGTTTAGGCACTTGCCTCTATTGCAGCAGTAGGGTGGCACGAATCTCCACGAGCAGCGTCGTGCCAGAGAGCGTGTGTGCCAGGAGAGTGTGGGAGCAACGCATATGCAAGAGGTGTGATTACCCTTAACCCTTTCGTGAGCTGTCCCTTGCATCCTGCAAGCCAAGGTGTGAGTCTGTACTGCCTGAGCTGTCAACGTATGGGCACGTGAGTTTCTTATATGATCCATGGGGTAAACAGCCACTCTGTGTCAGTATAAGTTACGTACGGACTGGTGGGAATGGAGGAGATGCCCGGCTCCCACATGCAGTTGTATAAGAGCCAGGGTAAGTCCATCCCCAGCATAAAAACTGCATGAGCAGCTCTGGGTACCCCCAACTTTGGCCAAAATATAAATGCAGATGCACTTGTGGTATCTTCTGGCATTATGGGAGCAGCAGCCAGAAGGGCTGGGAGCAGTGGTGTAGAGGAAGTGCTATGGGTATGGCTGTGTCTGTCACAGTGATGAGGGCATGGGGGAGGGGAGGTTTAGAAAAGCTGGAATTCGGATGGCTTAGAGCAGCCCCCTTTGAACGGGGAGAAGGATGAGTGAGTTCTTGGTGTAGTCTTTTTTCCCCTTGTGAAGATTATTTTACTTTCATGATGGCACTTTCTTGGGTGTCTGGGTTATGAAGGGTGTGTGGTAGCATCCTTCTGTGCAGTGGTTATGGTAGAGGTGCTGGGCAAACACGGGTGTCATCCTGGAGGAGGAGGTTTGAGGATAGAAACAGTTTATCAGAGGAGCAAACTCAAATGGATTTTATGAGTTCATTTTCATCTGAAGGAAATGGAAAGTCTTTCCCAGATAGGCACCGATGACTTGGTCATGGCTGTGTTTAGAAACTGTGTTGAGGTGGCCGTGGCTGGGTTGGCTTCTCAGCACAGTGGTGCAGGGTGCTTGATACTGGGAAAGCTGGGGAGAGTGCTGTGGCTAGTGCTCAGCTCCCCATGCTGGTGGCAGGCAGGGCGCCCATGGGCCTTTGCAGGGGGCAGGATCAACCAAGGGGGAGTCATTCTTCATGCACCGAAGGGTCAGTGCCTGCTTGGAGTCTTGTTTCACTTTATGATTGTTTCCCTTGCAGACTGGTTCCCCCTTGCTGTGACTTGTTTGACTTTCAGGGATTTGCCCAGGAGTGGGTTAAACTTCCTCATTAATAACCAGACAGATAAAAAAATCACTAGAAAAGGTAAATGAAATGCTGCTCTGACACATCTGATGCAGTGGGGGAGGCAGATCCTCCAGACTGGAAAGCCATTGTTTCCCAGGGGTTTTCAGATATCACATCCTCCATGGAAGCAAGTAGGACATGCCCAACTCCATGAGAGCATCTGGTAATGTAGCATGGAGGGAAGGTACAGGGACAGATTGGGGCCAGGACAGCTTTCTGATTTTATTTTGGGAGAGAGCTTCGTGAATGGTACATGCTGTCCCCACCTGAAGTACTGCTGCTTCAGTCCCCGGGCTGAAGAAGTGCAAGAGGCAGAGACAAGACCCACGAGCTGCATGGCTTCTAGGGGGGAGACTCAGTGAATGATGAGCAGTGCAGGGGAAGAGTGAATTAGCCCTGCACAAAGGGGTGATGGCACCCAGGCTTTGGAGAGATCAGCAGTGCCCAGTGCCTGGATGCTCTCACTCTTTCTTAGTGTGGGCAGCACCTCCAGAGACATATTTCCCCGTGACATAGCCTACAGTGTTAAAAAAAAAAAAAAAATGGTTAGGGTAGTACTTCAGGTACCTCTTGCTGTTGTCAAGGCAGCTTTGTAGCAGGCAGCGGTGAGGAGAGGCAGCAGAGGCTGGCTGGCTGCTGCTGGGCAGAACATCCCAGCAGGAGATCACGTGGAAGAAAGTGGTGGGCCAGGGTTTGGAGCAGGGTCTCCTGCTACGAGCTCCTGAATCTTCATCCTAATGCTCACCTTTGCCAGTGGCAATGGGGCAGTCTGCGGCAGATCCCTCCCTTTTTCCTGTGCCTCTACTCTGAACCTGTTCAGAAATAAAAAAGAAAAGAAAAAGGTATTGAGGGAGGGAGGATGTGGGAAAACTGCCTTGGAAAAATAACTCTGCTTTAATATGGGAAAAACTGTATCTTATTTTGTTGGAACAGAGCAGTTTAGAAGGAGGAACATTAAGGAACACTTTGGGGAAATCTTTAATCCAGTAGCAGCATCCAAGAGAAATAGTGTAGGAGAAAAAGGCCTGAGGGAGATGAAGAGACGGAGATACATTAGCAGATAAATAGCATATAGCAGGCTCTGGGCACTCCCCCATAACTTTGCCCTGGGAGGACCAGCTGGGCCTTCCTTTCAGCAACTCCAGCTCTCCGGTAGAGGAAGAGAGGGATGTGCGGCTCGTCTCTCCCTGTCCTCAGCTCAGCAGAGGCTTTTCCTTGACCTGGCATGTAGTTCTAATATCCAGAGCTTGTTCCTTTAAGCATTTACACCTCCAGTCAGGCCACCAGTCCCACTGCCATGTGGAGCCGTAAACAGGAACAAACAGTAATTAGCATGGTAAATAGCTTGGCCTTGTGTTTTCTGGTTACAGTATCACAGTAATTATTTCCGGCTCTCTGCCTGTGTACTCCTGCTGCTTGATTTTGTGCTCTGTACATCCTTGCCAGCCTGATAATAGCTGGACACGTTAAAATTGGCAATTGCTCTCTCCCGTCTCCCATCCACTCCTTGCGGGGGCACTGGCCTAGGCCTGTTATGCTGAGGTGATCGGGGATGATTGAGGGGCAATGGGTAACATCAGACAGCTCTCCGTCTCCTGGGGGCTGTACCTTAATGGGCAGGACACGGGTCCATGCTGAGATAGCATAGGACAGCATTTTCAAGGACCCTGCCACTGGTCACTGTGCTTTTGTAAAATATGGCAAGAGAAATGGCCAGATGAAACAGCTGGGCAGCTCCTACCCGTGTGTCCCACTGCTGAGGCTTTTTTCTCTCTCCCTTTTGGCTGCCTTGCTGCAGCAAACAGCTTTGCGCTGACAGAGGGTCTGATTTCAGTCTGGATTTTGGCCCAGCAGGGACGGATGTGCACATGCATGCAAGCATACATGTGGTGGCTCAAGGTTCTGCTCGCTGGGGAGGGACAGATCAAACATGCCTCATCGTGGTCTCTTGGCCAGCATTCCAAGCTCGGCTTTTCTTAAATGCAGCACGGTTGCTTTGGCATCCGTATACATGGGCTGCAGCCAGTTGAGAGCCTATGGGTTCGGGGACTTGAGACCTTCCTACCAGCTGTGGGACCCACGCCAACTTGTAAGCCAGGGTTCTCCTTTCTTTCTAAACTCCCCCCAGTTAAAAGAGTCTCTGTTTTGCAACTTGCTGTGCTTTCTTCTTGTCTCTGCTCTTCCCCAGAGCTCCTGACTCACTTTTTCCTTCTGAATGTCCCTCCTCGGCCACCCTCCTGCAGACTACAGCAGGTAAGTATGTGTCTCTTGCTTTATTTGCAGCCAGCCCTTTTCTGATATATATGCACGTAGGTTGGAGGCACTGGAGGCAGCTTCTGGAGCTGGGGTAATTGTGCATTCACTCCCTCTCTCCCAGTGGCCAGGATATTAGTGTGAGCAACTTGTTAGAACCCTCTCTCGGGTCCTGTTTTATTCATAGTTTCACCTATGAAATGTCACCAAAATGGTTGTGTTTTCCCAGTTATATCTGAACTCTCCCCTCTTCCCCCCCCTTGGAGATACACTGCCTTATAACTCCTGTGTGCCTGGTGGGTTGGATTTTGCAGCACTGTAGGGTTCATTGGCAGATGCATTGGCTACTCCTAATGTACACAGGCGTGTGCCTTAGCTGACCTGGTTTTTTATTTTGCTGGAGATATGTGAGTGTTATTTTTCACAAAGTGAATTCACAGACACATACTGGACTCTCTGAGACTCTTGGGAAGACAAAATAAATGGGCATTGCTGGGGAAGGAATGGCCAGGGGAGAGACAGCTGGTGCCACACTTCATTGTGGTGGTGGCCACAGGCATTTGGGATTAGACACCCACAGAAGACAGGCCTGACAAGGTCCTCAGGATGTCACTGAATCCATCCCAGGAGGATCAATGCATGCATTGTTCCCAAAAGATTTTGGCTGGCCTGGTTTTGAAGGCCTGAAGTGCAGGATATTCCCCTGCATCCTCAGGCAGTCTGTGCATTGTATGCCTTGCTCTCCTTATCACTAAATGTCCTGTACTGTAATGTAAGCCTGTTGTTGCTTCTTCTGTCCACTGTGGACACTAAGAACTGAGAACTCTTCTCCTTTTGTAGCAAACTTTTATGTATTTGAAGACTATTATTGTGCCCCTTCTCAATCTTCTGTAGTCTAAACAGTTTCATTTTGCTCAGTACCTTCCTGGTAGGTCATGCTTTCTGCATCTCTGATCATGGCGGCTTAATTCTCCTAACTATTTGCAGGAGTGCTGTGCTCTCCTCCCCTATCACTCTCAAACTGATGGAAGAAAACCTCTCCATCACCCCTGGAACCATAAGTCCTTATGGAGACGCACGCTATCCTTCAGTCCTCAAATATAACTTTGACTACATGTCATTTTTCTAGACAACTGAAGTAATTCATGAGATTTTCCTCACAAGACTTGGATTGGAGTGCATTGCTGTTCGCTAAGGCAATTAATTCTAGCTGAATCTTGGCTTAGATGTGAGCCAAAAAGGTGTTCAAAGGAAAACTGATTTTGTGTGTGTGTGTCTCTCCTTTACAAAGTCTCTGTAGTGTTGATCTAAGGGGTGGAGCACCTTTCAATTCGTTCCGCGTAGCACCCATGCTGCTTGGAAAACCATCTCAGCAGTGGAAACCAGCTCTACTGCTTGGGGAGTTTTGCAGACGGCAAGCAGGTGAGCTTTCCCTGGGCGGTTGCCTTTGAAACCAACCTTCAGGTCCCCTCAGCCAACACACCTCGGGGGTTGTGATTTTGTTTCCTCCATCCTAGGGTACAAAACAGCGCATGAAAATGATTTACCAAGATTTTGCCAATCTCACCCTTCCCCAGTTTTTGTCCCCTGCAGCTAGAAGATCAGGAAGTCTGTCTGTCATATGGGCTAGCAGAAGCTCATTCTCCTCATTTGCTTCCAGCACCTGTGACCTAGTCTTCACCTTTAACCTTTGGATCCTCTTTCTGCCCACTCATGGCTGCAGGCTTTGCCTATCTGCCTTCTGCAACAGCTGAGAAGTTGCCTTGGTGTATCCCTGCCTCAGCTCTGCCCTGGCTGAAGTCTTCTCAGCCTTGGTCTCCTCTCCTGGCTGCTGTAGCTCCCATTTGAGGGCTCTTTAGGCACTGTGTGCTTGGAATAGATGTGAGGTACAAGTGAATGAGTCCTCTGCACATGCAGTGGTATTGCCAATCTTTTGGAGTATCCCAAGAGCACAGTCACATCCCCCATCCTGTCTCTCATCTGTGTGGCCTGCAGGTCAGCCATCTGTGCAGAGTCAGTCCTGAATCACCCTCTGTGCTTTAAAAATGTTTCGTTCCCTGCGTGCTTTTCCTTTTGCAGCTTTGCTTCCTTGTGATCTCACTGCACTGGCTGCGAGAGCCCTCTCTGGCACCTGCATTTTGGGAGCCACCTGCCCATACCTCTTCACCTCTCCTGCTCCTGCTGAAATGGCACCCATCCTCTCTCCCCTCCCTCCCATACCCTCTCTCCCGTGTTTCCCTCTCGGCTGAAAGTTCAACTTGTATGCAATGACGCATGCAGAAACACTAAGCATGTGCTTAAGACATATAATAAGCACTTGGCTCCTGCAGGCTGCTCTTCAGTCTTGGGTTCCAACACACTTCAGCAAAAAGATGGAAATATTACCCTCTCTGCGCGGAGGGGGAAGGTGACTTACGCAGGGTTGCCCAGCCTGCCTGTGCCCAAGCTGGGAGGAAAATACAGGCAGCCTAATCCTTGCCTGATGCTTCTCCTCAAGTAGACAGTCCTGCCTGTCTCTGGATGTGTTTGCCTGAGAGATCCTGCCACTGGTGATGTACGTGCATGGCCCATTGCTGTGAAGATGCGGATGTGTGGGCACAGGCTATCCTTGTTTTGGGTGTTAACGTGTGTGCATGCGTGTAGGCTGACGTGGGAGCGCTGGAGGGCATTTGCAGACATGCACAGGCCTCCTGGCCCCAGTGGCTTTCACAGCAGCTGGGCTTTCTGCCTGGCTACTTTTCACACTCCCACGGTGGCCAGGGTTGGGGATGCAGAGGGTCACCAGGGGCTGGTGCCAGCAGGGAGGCTGGAAGGGAGCAGGAGGTGGAGGCTGTGCCTGCTGTGCTGCAGCAGCTCGCCAGCTAATGGTGGCTCTACCCAGCTCAGCGCCGGCCCCTGACAGCTCTGCGTTGGTCTCGGAGTGCCCTGGTTTGCTTGGCAGCCAGCCCACTTAGTAGCCACACGTCTTAGACAAGCAGCCTTCTCCCAGGAGTTTTGTGTGGCAGCCTTTTTGCTGGGGAGGATGGCGTTGCTCTGGCCTGATTTGCAGATGTGAGGGAGAACTTCTGAAATGCTTGTGGCCAACCTGGGGCAGCCAGCCGAGCCCTGCTCCCCAGCTGACATCAAGGCAGCTCCTCTTCGAAATAGTGGCTCTGGAGTACTAATGATGACAAGAAGCCACGTGTCTTTTCTGCCCTCACATGGGCAGAGTATTTTGCGGGTCTCTTCTTGGTGTATTGTTGTGGGGAGCTGTTTCACATGGGTCTCTTCCTCCTCTTCATCTCCCTGTTGTAAACGCTGGAGTCCTTTCCTCCCTGTCCAACCCACTAGCACTTGCCTGCTCTGCACATTGCTGGGTCTGGCCCCGTGAGTCTCATTGGGCTGCATGCAGGGTAGGATAAGGAGAAGGCTTTTCCCCTCAAAGGCTGTACAACAGAGGGGGTAGGATGGGGGGATGCAGAGCCTGCTCATGCTGCAAGCTGGGGATAACCCCTGCTATCCTTGCCTAGGCCTCCTGAGCAGCCCTTGGGGTGCACAGGCATGCTGCAGTGCCATGCAGATACTGTCTGGATACCAGGGGGTAGCTCTATCAGCAGGACAAACTGGTTTGGCCGAGCATGGTGGCTCCATGCATCCCCTTCAGCTCTGTATGTACTGTGTGGCCCCGGGTGCTCGGGCAGACCCTTCTCCTTGCTCCATCATCAGCAAATGGAGAACTTTTCCCCTGCAGGTTTGGTGTGGTCCAAGCACCCCCTCCCCGGGGGGGGCTGGCAGGGGGGTGGGTGCGCCTGGGGAGCGGGTGCACCCACGCTGGCGGCCAGGTCAGTGTTGTGAAGCTGTGGGAAGAGGCAGGCGCCTTGCATCAAATCCCCAGCCTGATGCGAAGTGACGGAGCAGAAAGTGAGTGACAGGGAGGGCGGGAGGCAGGATGGGAGTGATGGAGGAGCTGGGGGAGGGGAGAGGGAGACTGGTCTGCAGCCTGGGAGAAGAACAGTAAACTGGCTTATTATTAACCATAACCCCTGTCCCTTCCTAACCTTGCATCTTATAAACTGTTCTCTGATTTTTTTTTGTTTCTTTTTTCTTTAATTCTCCCTCAGGCACTGCTGTAGCTCAAATTTAGTCTCCAAATTTGTATCTTTCTGTCTCTTCTATTTTCTTTCTTATTTGGAAAATATACCCAAGAGGACTGTGGGACTTGGGAAGAGTTAGAAGCACAGGGGATGCCACATTGGATCAGTTGATCTAATCTGAGATCTTCCTTTCTGCCCATACTCTGCCTCTGCAGAAAATTAAACTGTCCATCCCAGTGAAAAATACAGCTGTGCAATGGGAGGTTTGGTGAGAAACACCTTCCTCACCCTCCCCATGGCAGTGCACACCTTGATGTGTTGGATTTGGTTTCTATTTGATGAGATTTGGTATCCAGGGGATCTCCCAGCTGGGTGCTGGTACAGGATGACCCACTGTGTGGGTGTTGAGCTGGGGCTGGGCAGACCTGGCTTTGCACCCCGTCTGCGGGGTGATCTTGGATGAATCATCTTTCTCTGGGCCTCAATTTCCTCGTCTCTAAGATGAGAGCTAATTAGATCTGTTCCCTTCATCAAGTGCTTATATAACATCTCTACAGCTGAAAAATGCTGGAGGAGATGCCTTGTTTTGTACCTCAACAACCGAAGGGAGAAGTACATCAGCTGCCTCTGGACCTAGAAAATTCCTCACTGGTAGCATCAAGTACATGAAAGGGCATGCTCCCCCTGATGAGGGGGAAATCAGTATGCACCGTGCTTCAGATAGAGCTGAAAAGAGATAAAGTTGGGGAGATAATCACCCCAATGGAAAAGGTTCCTCTCAGCTTATATCCTGGGGATTTGATCTTGTTTCATCTTGCTCTGGAGCCCAGAGTAAGGATCATTGGATGAAATAAATTTTCAGTTACATTAGAAGGCAGGTGAATCTCAAACCTTTCATGTTGATCTAATCTGAGATCTTCCTTTCTGCCCATACTCTGCAGAAAATTAAACTGTCCATCCCAGTGAAAAATACAGCTGTGCGATGGGAGGTTTGGTGAGAAACACCTTCCTCACCCTCCCCATGGCAGTGCACACCTTGATGTGTTGGATTTGGTGCCAGTTTATGCTTTTAATTCAGGAAAAGGCATCATCTCAGTCACCACTCTACTGCAGTGGTGAGTCCCACAATAAAAAGCACATTCTCCTTTTCATTCCTATATTGTTTTGGGCCTTTACTCCACAAGCTTCTCTGCCATAGGGCACAGTATGATGGGAAAGGGTTGGATCCATCAGCATTTTAGGTGTCCTTTATCATTTGCACTGGGAGTTATCTACTGCCTTCCCTGGGCTTGTGCTGCTCTTAGCAAAAGCAGTGTCTGAGCCAAGGTTGTGTCTTTCCTGAGCCATAGTAAATGTGAATGGGTCTCACCTTTTTGTAGATCTTACTGCATATGGACTCCCATCTCAATCCTTTTCCACTTCTGCTCTCTGGAAGGCAGCCACCCTTGGACCCAGAACTTCTTGGCCCAGGATATATTGTGCAAACCCATCACGAGGTGGCACCACAAGATTGCCTTTTTTGTTATTTTGTTTTTGTAAATCCCTCTCCATTTTTCTTACTAGCCCCAGCTGTTCTCTTGCTTTTCAGCCCGTTGCTGCTCTCTGCCACTCAGCTGACTTCAGGCACTTGTCTGGTTTTCCTCGGAGGCTCCCCTTGGTCCAAAGCCAGGCCAGACCATGGGTCAGGGCCAACTGGGATAAAGGACCTGTGCAGAACATGGCACAGAGCCTCAAAGAGTTAAGGCCAAAGTGATGGATGGGTGATGAGAAGGTCTGCCTGTTATTTGAGATGCAGGTTTGCTCTTTTCTTTTTTAAGCAGCAGTGAACATGCCTGAGAGGAGACCCCAGTCCAGCCTGGGGTGCTCTTTAGCCCTTGCTGCCACCTTATCTGCTCCCTGGAGTAGCTGCTGATCAGAGGATCCATTTTGCCTCTGCTCTGGCCTCCCTCCGGCTGTGTGAGGGCAGGCAGGGGCTGCCCAAAGGAGCCAGAGAGCACAGCTTGTGCTGAGGGGGTAATGGATCTCTTGGGGGCTGTTGACCTCAGCCTAGACAGAGCCTGTCCTTCTGTAACAGGCATTTTGCAAACGGTTACACACTTGGGGTTAGCTTGCTTACACTCTCTCCAAATGAAGCGCTGGTCCTTCTTGCATTGAGGATGATTAGGCTGCTGTACACAGGCTCTCCATGGTTGTCCTTTGGATGATCAGTGGGGTGAAGCAGGTTAGGATGGCTTAGCTTCAGTGCTTGCCCACCAGCTGGGAAACCAGCTCTCTGATACTTTGAGGAGAGAGGGCAGGAGGGGAGATGAGAAAGTTTTGAGCAAGATGACAAATAGGTACCACTCTATTGACTCTATGAGACAGTCCCTTAGAGACAGACGTACCTCAGCCTGGGTCCCAACCCAAGGGACACCTTGGGGAAGCTCAGAGCCAGGTTTCACCATTGGATCCTGCAGAACCACATCTAGAGAATATTCATCCAGGGCGTTTGAAGGCAGTGCTCCTCTTCCCAGCAGCTGCTCAACAAACTGCAATGGTGATCTTCCTTTCCTAGACTGAGCTGTTGGGTTAAATTGAATTCCATCCCTTGGAGACCTCTCCCTCAAACGCATACCCACTCATTAAGCTTTTCCTCTCTGCTGTTTGTTTTCATAACATTCTACCTTTTCGTAAATGGTTTTTGTCTCCCGTCTAGAAACCTGCCTGCCACTGTAGCTCAGAGCTGCCCTTCGGGGGCAGAGATTCCTCTTTCTCTCGCACTCTCTTTGTTTCACTCCTCTGCTGAAGGGATTAATTTATATTTTCCCTCTCGCCTCTTTCTGAGCTGTTCTCTTTTACCATCCCCTTCTCCACTTCTCTTGACCTGTTCTGCATGAGGAGGGGTGAGGTGAGGAGGTGTCACAGCTTGCAGATGTTACAGATCCACAGTGGCATTCGGTGCAACCAGAAACGATCCTTGTGTGCTCCTCCGCTACACCACTCTGGCGCTGTAAAAGAGAAACCCAGACAGGTTTGTGCATGTGGACGTTGCTTCCCTGCAGCATCATGTGCTGCTGCACTCCCCGTCTCAGCTCTTCTCCAATGTTATACCTCTTGAGAGGCTTCTTTTCCAACATGTAAGATGATGCTGTATTTATCAGGTGGTAGGGAGGGATGGCAGCACCCAGCAGAGAGGAGGAGGGGGTGTGTGGGACGCCCCTTTGTGGGCCCTCGGACCCCCTGTGCAGCTGATGGGCAGGTTGCAGCCTGTGTCTGGTATGCGATGGCTGTGGAAGGGGAGAGCAACTGTGCCACCATCATGCTATAAATGTGCAAGGTACAGGTGCAGGTGTGAGGGAGAGTGCTGTGGAGTGCCAGCCATGCAAGTCCCCTGCTCTGGCAGATCACAGGTGAAAAAAATTGTCGTGGTCTCATCCAGACGCCTTTTGCCGATGACAAAGTCCTTCTTCTGGTCACAGAAGTGGAGAATAGCTGGCAGTGGCCAACAGCCCTTCCTCAGGAGGCTCCTGATGCCCAGGTGCAGCAGCTAGGGCCAGAGGCATGTTGGCAGAGTGGCATCGTGCGCTGGGAGTGCTGGGCTGGAGGAGGCAGGGACGCATTCTGCCAGCCCTGGGGAGCACAGGTGGGTGCCGGAGGGGAGCTCCGCACTGGAGTAATGGGACAAGGGCCCCCTGGGAGGGAGCAGATGTCCATCCCGAGAGCTGTGTGACCACTGGGATCAGGAGGTGGCATGGATCTGATTGCCAGCACCGTGGCTGGGAGCACCGGGCCAGCTCTGAAATGCATCGGCAGATCTGTGTGAGGAGCAGTACTTAAGAGCCACAACACTGAATCATTTCCCAGAAATCCCCTGTCAGTCTAACCATAAACACCAGGGAGAGTGGAAGGTGGGGAGACATGTGTTTCTTCAATTTCCTACAACAAAGCAAGCGTAAAGGGGATTAGGAAGGCAATGCTGGGGAAAAAGAGGGAGAGATTTAGAAGGGAAGGGAACATTAAGATTGAGAGGGATAAAATGTAGATTGAAGTTGTTGGGCTAGAACAGAAGAACTTCTCAGTCTATATATTTAGCTCAGTGAGGTATATAAACAGAAACCTACAGCCAGCTCAGCCACTTCTCCCCCAGTGGAGTGAGTCATCAGCCCTTAGATCTAAAGTTAGGTTCACGTCAGAGCTTACACTCTCTCTCTCTCATTTTATTTTTCTCTTTCTATTTTGAAGGGTGTGGGAAAAGCTGAGCACCGTCTCCTGGAAGCAGCAAACATAAACCCACAACGGCAACAGATGCCGGACCTGATGCCCTACCTGGGAGCACTGTAAAAAAGCCTGCTTTGTGTCTGGCTGCTTCCCTTCCTTGCCGCATGCCTGGGGATGAGCTCAGCTGACATGTGGCTGTGGCTAATCTGGGCACACAGTGGACCCAGCTCCGAGGGGTCTGTGCGCTGTGCAGACAAGCTGGAGGGTGGGCTGGGCTGCACAGCCGTTCCTGGGGGCAACAGCAACAGAATTCACAGCGACGGTCAGTGTTTGGCTCCTGTGTGCTGCATAGAAGAACAGGATCTGCTCTCAGGGCTGGCAAGAGGGACCGGGGCTGGGTCAGCCTGGCGGGAGGCAGGATGGTGCCTGTGAGACTTGGCTAGAGGATGCCTTTAAATCCAGTGTAGGCTGCTGCCTCGTGGGCTCAACCCACAGCCACCTACAAACCTGCAAAGGAGAGGGCTGCATCTCCCAGAGCTATCCCTGCAGCCTCTCTGCTTTGATGCGGCTCCCCCTTTCCTGCTTGTTCCCTCTTGCCTGGTCCCCTCTCTGAAGCAGTTGCAGTGAATCACATACTTTCCCCACTAACCCCCAGCCAGTGCTGCTAGCTCAGGTGGTGACAGGGATGATGCACTTTCCTGTTCCTCTCAAAAATCGCAGAGGGGACAGGGAGGGACCCTTGGAAATGCTCTGGATGCATCTGTGGGACCAGCTTGTGCCATGCTCAACTCTGGTGTGACCCACCCCCGGGTCGCTCCCAAGAGAGCCCACACATCACTCAGGGCAGGTGACAAAACTCTTTGAAAGCACCTCAGGGGTTGAAGACGGAGCCCTGTGACTACTGTGAGCTGCAAGATGAGGAGCTGTTCATCTTCAGACGCTTCCCTTGGGGATGGTGAAGAGGAGGGGCTGCTCAGGGAGGGCAGCAGCCTTCCAGCCCAAGGCTTGGTGATAACACTGGGATTGCCATTGTGGGGGATGCCTGAGGTGTATGTACCAGCAAGCGCACAGAAATCCTCCCCAGTGTGTGCAGTCTGGGGAGGGGTGTGGGGACGAGGGGGCTCTGCTCTGGAGCATGAGCTGCCCTGGGCTTGCTCTTTTCAACAGCTCCAAATCCATGAAGGGATGAACGGCGTGGCTCCATTTCCCCACCTGGCCCCTTTCCCTCTCCCCTCCTTCTAAGCCTGTTGCATGTTTTTATCAATTTGGAGGGTTTGTCTGAGTGAGAGTTCAAATGTCTCTTTATCCCCATGCTGTGGGTACCCTGGAAGGCAAACAGACATGATCCTGGGATGTGGACATCAGTGATGACCCACGGATTATCCTGGGTGTGTATTTATGTGCATCTGTCCTCCTGTGCCCCTCTGTGTGTACCCTTCATCTTCCTTTACCATTTCATTTCTTTCGCCTCTCCTTGCTGCCCTGTTTCTCCCTCCTGTCTCACCCTCTCCCTCTCTCTCCTGCCCTCCTCCTCATTCTCTTTTTCTCATTTGATATTCATGCATGAATAAATTCAATTGCACTTTTTCCCTGTTCCCCCTGAAGGGGCTTGTTGGTGAATTGCAGGCATCTGAAATCATATAATGCTCAGATTCATCATTTCGGGGACAGAATTGAAGCCCTTCTTCTTCTCAGGAAGGAACAGCAGATGCTTTTTATGAGGGGAGGGAGTGGTGAATGTCTTGTGGCTGGTGAAGAGGAAGCCAAGGGGATTAATCTTGGCAGCCCAGGGTGGACTTGCTAGCATGAGGGGACTAGAAGGTCAGCCAGCCCCTCCAGTATATGTAGGAATGGGGAAGGCATACATAGGTGTGTGTGTATGGGAGTGCGAGTGTCTGTGGTTGCTTGCATATTTGCCGTGTGTGGTGCTTGTGGTGTGCTTAGGGAAGAGTAACATCTCTTAGGGGGCTGCCAAGAATTGGTTGAGGCAGGAGCTGCCTCAGCACCCAAGGATTCAGAGCGATAGTCTAGAGATCTGCCCAGGCATCCTCCTCAGCTGACTTTTGGGATGATTACATGGCTCTGGTATCAACCCAAACTCTGCTGTGGGTCTGGGGACGTGCCCAGAGCCATATCCCCATTGTACTAAGAAGTTGTGTGTCACAAAATCATGTCCATCCTGCACTTCAAGGGGCTTCCTGATGTGGATGGGCACTTGCTGTCTCCCTGCTCCTACACAGGAGCCCTCCAGCCCATGTAGGATGGGGGGACTCAGGGTAACCACAACCATCTTGGTACTGAAGGCGGCTGGAGGTCATGTCCTGCACGGCTTCAGTACAAACAGACCCTGATCACTGACAGGGAGAGGTCTGGCCAGCACAAATATTTATCCTGGAATAAAATCTCTTTCTGGCTTGTGGAAGATGCATGGGTTTACCATGCGATCGCAGCCCTGGTCAGAAGCTATGAAAAAAGAAAGGCTGGACTTACCCAAGGAAGGGCTGTTTTTCATGAGGGTTGTTGATCACAACAAGGTAACTTTTGATACTCACAACATTCCTGTCATTTATAACTCTGCTCCCTTTTTTTTTTTTAAGCACTTTTGTGCACCCTGAGGATCCTCTGAGAGCTGAGTTGGTCTTTCAGGAGAGGAAACAAGATTAGACACTTTATAAAACACAACAGTGTTGTGTTAAAAGCAGACAGCGGCTGTCATCTTTGCTCCAACGACTTCTAAGGGCCTCACGAGAGACCGTGGCAGTGCCAACCACCTCGCTCAGGCTCCAGGGAGCTTGGCTTACATGATCGAAATGGCCAGGGGCCCCACGGCTTCTGCCCGATGCCCCTGGCACGGCAAAACCAAGCCACGTGGAGATGGACAGCAGAGGAAAGGATATGTACCGGGTGTTTTTCACCCTAGATGGTGAACGCATGTGAGCTATCTTGAGGTCAAACCAGAGACGCTCTGGCTTTACTGGAAGGTGGACTTGCTCCATTGCCTTCCTGCGGAGAGTTAACGACTGAGGGCCTGTTTCGCAGTATGATTGAAGTGCTTTGTTTCCCAGCCATTTTTAGGACAGATGTGTTAATTACCCTGACCCAGCTATTCTAGCCATGAACACAAAGTCAGTGACAGCCAGCACAGATGTCATCTTTGTGGGGAAGGGCTGGAGAAGGCTTTGTGTAACCCTGCGAGGAAGTGGAGGAGCTTCTGGGCTGCAGTGCACATTGTACCACACCCCAGCTGGGAGCTGGGTGTTTTTTAGCTGCTTATTTACAATATATGCCCGTGGCAGATGCAAGAATATCTCCATCTCTCCTAACATCCAGGGTTTTATTGGTCTGAACAGGCAAAACCCATGAAGAACCTTGAGGACTGTGATGGCTTCACATAGTGTCTCTTTCCCAGAGCCATCTCGGGGATCCTCAGCAGGAAAATTGAAGGTTGATGCTCCAAGGATGAGGCGCCTGTGCCGGCATGGGGCCAGGCTGCTTGGCCATGGGATGGGATCTGTGGGGGAGATGGCTGGGCTGACCCTCCATCGGGGGGGGGCTCAGGGCGGACATACTCTATTCTAGCCCCGAGACGGTGGGATCCCTGCATGTTATCCATCCCTCTCATTTCCCCCGGCTTCATGAAATGCAGTAGGAAACTAATTTGCAGCGAGTTGTTCCAATGCCCTGAGTTCCCGTAACAGATTTGGGAGTAGGGTGGGGGGAGAGAAGGGACTGGTTTTGAGGGAGGGACTTTTCTGGGGGGTTGTTAGGTTGTTTTTTTCTCTTCCCAAGGGGTAATTCTCTAACCTGCTTGGTCTGTGACCTGTGGAGGGACACACGCTCACAAGTTCAGGGCAAGGCAAGCACACCTAAGCCGGTGTCCATCAGAAAAGGGAGGGGAAAACCACCTGTCCTGAGACCCCACTGTGGATGCGGGTGTGCAACGGTGTGTGAGGAGATTTCTTCCTTTCCTCTGGTGCTGCTAAAATTCGTGCCTTATGCGCCTCTAATTGTAGGTTTCCCCTAAAGACATTTGGTGTCACTGTAAGGACGGCGTTTCTCTCTCCCTCTCTGTCTGTACAGTTATTCTCTCTCTCGCTCGCTGTGCAGTTCGCTCCATAAGCCGTTGGTGAACATACCGTAAGACACAGAGAGAGAGAGAGAGAGAGACAGAAACCACACACCAGCCCTTCCTCCTCGCTTTCCCACCATGGAATAGCTAAACTTGCCCCCACCCACACCTCCATCACCTCCCAGCGTCCCGCAATTATTTTGACCCTCTGGTCTTTTTGGAAGGAAGCTTCTGTCACTTCTTAACACCACCTGCCTGGAAAAACACACACACACAGACAAAGCCCCCCAAACCCTCCCGCGAAGGAAGAGGTCCTTTTTTTTTTCTCTTTTCTTTTGCTGTGGCTCCAGCCCTTCAGACTCCAGCCTGAGCAGCCACAATTTCTTACCATGTATTCTCCTTTTAAACCATCTCCTTCCTGCACACGCTCAGTCCTTGCAGCCACGGATCTAACACAACTCCCCGCTTCTTGCCTGCAGGTTCTTTGCTCCCCGTCACACAGCTGATCCTGATCTTTTTTCTCCTATTCCCCCCCCCCACCGGGTGCTGAGGTGTGTGTGTCTGTGTGTGAGTGTGCCTGTGTGCAAGGGGGGGGGAAGGTGGGGGGGGCTTTTTTTTTTCTTGGTGGGGGAATTTTTTCAAAGCGTCTTCATTATTATTTTATTTGCTTCTCTGACTTGGACACTTCTCCCTTGGAGATTTCTTTTCCATGCAAAGGTAGGTGAGACGCGTGCACGCCTGGCTAACCTTATGTCTGCCTTGTTTCGCTTGTTTTTGCTGTCCTTTTAACAGAAAACTTGCACCCACCCGTGTACCTGCATCATTCCCGTTTTGTTTTGTACCTGTTTCCTCTCTGGCAGAAGTAAAGGCTGAGGGTAGACATGTCTGTAATGTTAATAATTCTGTCTTTCCAGAAAGTTATTTCTCTGTGCATGTCCAGCTGTACGTGTATGTCCGTGTGCGGTGCCCATGTATGTGAGACTGCCTCTCTTTACCCAACAAGTAGCAAGAATTGATTTTGGTGTGTGTTTTGGGCACGGGTGGTGATGGAAAGGGAACGATTGTGTGTCCAGCAGTTCACGTCCATGAACGATTGCAGCAGGGAATGTGTTTCTCACACATATTCAGTAGCTCTTTATACATGACTATAATTGATACAAGGAGTGTGAATAATCCCAGGAATTTAAAATTTAGCCCTGGTTAGTTTGTACTGTTATGATGGGGAAAGATGGTGGGAAAGAGGAAGGGTTACAAAATCTACTCCCTGGAGAGGTAACTGTCTGAGACTTGAATATATATAACTTTTCTTAAAACCATCTCACTCTTTAGGGGCTTCTTGGGTTTGGGTTATTTTTTTTTCTTTGCAAAGCAAGAGTTGGGTTTTGGATTTAGGTTTCATAAATTGTCTTTTCTTGTTTTGTTTATGATTATTACTGCATTTCAGTTGTGCGTGCAACACCCAAAGTGCCTGAAAAGGGACAGGGAATAGGATGTACTTTAATACAGCAAATGCATCATCTTCTGTTCATCACTGGAAGCTGTTGGCTGGAGTTGGGGGGAGAGAAATAGAAGAATGAAAAAGAAGAGAACCAGAAATAATGTTAGACATTATTGACTGGCAATTATCTGGCATATTTTCTGCCAATACTGGTTTTTGTAACACTCTTGATGGATACCTTTTGCTTCTTGGTAACAGCAGCTGTATGAAAAGTACCAGGGGCTTTAAAAAAAAAAAAAAAACAGAAAGAAAAAAACAACATGCATCATTTCCCTGCAAATTATTACAAAGAAAAATGGTAAACATCAAAAAGCAGAACTTGCTCTGCATTTTCCCTCTGCTAATAGGAAGCATTTTTCTCATTGATCTGGGGGTTGCTAGCCGTTCTGTATCTCTGTCGCTTAGAAGACTGCTATGTTAATTGTCAGTTTTTTCTGTGTGCTATTGCAGAGCTCTTGGTCTTAAATTTGGGCTGGTGATTGAGGATTTATTATCTCAGAAGAAGGAAGGGGTCTGCTGACCCTCCACCCCCCTTGCCCCTCGACGTTTTCACTCCAACATGTAAACTTCTCTATCGGTGGAAGGAAATCCGCAAGCTCATTATCTTCTCAACACCCTACCTGCAAAGAAACTTTTAATTCACAGCACTGGGAAGGGAATTCAAGAGCCCTGTTTCTGCCCCCCTTCCCCTTTATATTTTAAGGACACCTTCTGAGCACCTCTCCCCCTGCCAGCACCGCCCCATCCCTTGGTCTGGGCAGGAGCACAGCCGTAGGCAGGAGGCAGCTGCCCGCTGCCTGCAAGGGCTTATGCTGCTGGACTGAGAGCATTTGTTTCTCTCTCAATTAAATAACGTAATAGCTTCATGGCATTGGCATCGAATGTGAGCTTCCTCAGAACGGCAGCAGTGCATGCCTGTTGGTGAAGGTCTAGTGCCACGATCCTCTCCCCAGGGGAGCTGGGAGGCAGGTAGGGATCAAATCCGGGCATTGCGCTGGATTCCCTACCCATTGGCAGGGCATTTGCACCAGGCTGGCTGGGAGAGGGTGCAGTACCTGTCTGGGAAAGCCTTGGCCCTGGCTATAGCAGGAAAGTGGGGAAAAACAGTTTTCCTGTAGATCTCACTGGAAAGCATGTGTCTAAGCACTGGCCACCTTGATGCACCAGCAGATGCGCACATGCCTTGCCAGGAGATCTGGTGGTGAATATCTCAGGAGAGTCAGGGGGACAAGGAGGAAGCTTTGATCTGCCACGTCTAAGGGGTTTGCCTTGTGAAGCCTGAATCAACCTGACAGTGCCTATTGTAAAGGGGGGGTTATGCCAACCTGTCTCATGTTTTCTCTCACAAAATCTCCCCCTGTTGCTGCCTCAGGAGCGTTTTCAGGCAGCGGACCTGGCTGGAGCAGGGCCAGCACAGCCACAGCCATCGAGGGAGCGAGGGGAAGCATCACAGGAGGGGGATGCTGACTCACGAGGAGCTCACTGGCTGCCTGTGGGTGTTTCTGGGGAGGCAGAGTGGCCTTGGTTGGGATATTCCTTCCTTCCTTCCTTCCTTCCTTCCTTCCTTCCTTCCTTCCTTCCTTCCTTCCTTCCTTCCTTCCTTCCTTCCTTCCTTCCTTCCTTCCTTCCTTCCTCCCTTCCTCCCTTCCTCCCTTCCTCCCTTCCTCCCTTCCTCCAACCCACTTCACGCCTGGCTACATTACTGCTGCCTGATCTGGTTTTGGAGAACCCATGTGTCCGTGCCCAGTGCGACGTGGTCCCAACCTACAGCCCTGCTTAGTGTTACAGCCCTGCCCTGTCCCATCCACAGCAAGGTACACCAGGAGGATACCCCAGACCAGGGTGGCTTAGGCTAAGCCCTGGCCACCTTTGGTTTTGGGAAAAGCCTGCAATTCCAGGCTCTGCTGCAAAGAAGCCATATGCTTGGTCAGCTTTTTTTCCTGGGGAAAAAAAAATGTTGAAACCAATTTTTATTCATTTTTCTGAAAGAGAACAAGTATCTACAGCTGGAAACCCATGAAGTGCACACACAGTGTTAGGAATCTTTAAAAGAGCTGGCCACTGATTTAAAATAAATTTGATCGTTTATTAAATTGAAGTCCTAATCCTGCAAATTCAAGCAAGCAGATGAATGGCTGCACTTGCCCAGAGCCTCACTAAAACTGCTGGGTCCATGGATGGGCTCAGAAATCAAGTGGCACAGGTGGATCTGCAAGATTAGGTAGTACCATTTCTTAGCTGTATTTTTTTAAATCTGTAAGATGGGATAACGTAGGGCTGATTTTAAGAGTGTTCAAGATCTACAAAACCCCAACCTGTTATTGGAAAGTAAAGGTTTCTTGCCAGTTATGCAGAGGTGCATAGTTGTTTATAATGACCTAATATAGTCAGCTTATTTAGTTTATTCATCTGTGTCTGAAGTGCATACCTTGAAGCTCTTAGAAATTGCGTAGTGGTTTGAAAAATGTCTTATACTGATACAAAATTTATTTAAGCCCTCTAATCATAACTCCGACTGCATAGATCAACCCACTAACTTAGTAATAAACTCCTCACTTTCCCGGCCTCGTCAGGCCACCGTGTTTGAAGCACTGAGGTGTGCCCTGAAGAGCAATCAACCCAGTGTATCAGGCACTAATTGCAATGAGGAGATCTCAGAAAATGCCTCGTCGCTTGTCTTGGACCGGAGGTGTGTGCTGCTGTAGTGGCGCAGGAGGGAGGTGGTCTCTTGGCTAAGCCAGGCTCAGTCATCAGGGCCTTTGCAGGTCAATGCCAGTCCTTGCAGCCCGTGGGTGAGTGGACGTACTGTGGGCTCTTGGTGTGAAATGCCGCTTGTTGGTGTTTTCTGCAGTAGCTTGTGTTTCCCAGCACCTGCAGAGTGCAGCACAGCAGCCCAATCTCTGTGTGACCAAGGCAGGATCGGAAGGGTGCCTCCTAAAGGAAAGGTTGTTCCCCTCTTACCAAGTGTGTGTATTAAAAAAAAAAAAGGCAGCTGGTCTCTGCCTCTGACATAACCATTGTCTGCAGTGCAGGCACCACATCCTGCTCCATTGTGCCTCAACGTAAAGCTTGATGGGCACGTCCTGGGGAGAGCTAGCAAGGGGCATTTCCATGTGAAACCACTGGAGCTTGGGGTTATGGCTATGGGGTTTGAAAGGGATGGAGAGGAGCTGCTGACCTGCGCTGTTGGTAGCTGGTGAAGTGGCGAGTGCCAGGGATTTTGCTGCTGTGATGTGGATGCTGAAAGTATTTGTGTGGTGTGATCATTGGGGAGCGGGGGGAAGGTTTTTATTTCCTTTCTCCGAAGTGTCAGAATTTGGCCATGGCTAGAAAAACAGCTCTGTATAGAGAGCACAGGTGGGGTTAGTGGTATTAAACATTTCTCAGGTGTTGGGATAGTGTGTCTTGCTGACAGGCTCGATTAAGTCGCTTTCCAGGACAGAGGTTAGGCTACAGGTCAGACTGGCAAGGATGGATAGGATCCTGTTTCTGTGTGTGTGTGTGCAGTGTGTGCATGTGTGCAGCGTGTCCAGCATCATCTTGCATCTCCTCCCAGAGCAGGGACTTTCGGCAGTGGTGATGCCCTCAATTGCTTGTCTTCCTTGGGCATTTTATTTTTTTTCCTATTTTGCCTTTAGAGCTACTCTAAGTTTGCCAGTGGGGGTGGTGGGAGATGGGGGGTAGGGCAACTGTTTATGGACTCTTTTGGTCTGAGTTTCCTTGCAAGGTTGTCTGCTATGGGGAGGAATTGGACTTGGACTACTGGGGTCCATTTCAGGTCTGTGGTCAGATATGCTTGCATTGGTGTCTTTGCTGCTTTTCAGCGATTTCTATTCAAGCAATCATCCAAGCTTTGATTTGTTTTTTTTCTTTCCTGGTGGCAGCAGGGAGAGAAAGGGACTTTTCAGGCTTATATAAATGAGTATCAGTGTCAGTAGTCAAATCATGTGGGATGCAGGGAGCCATCACAAGGTCCTGATCTATCTACTGACCTGAGATTGAACAGCCCGTTGTCTCCTCTCTGCTTCTAGATGATTCCCATCTTCATAGCTACATTTCTCTCCTATATCCCCTCTCCTTTCTAGAGGCAGAGCCTGGAGCATCATCGCACTCCACATAGCTTCAGCTCCCTTCCTGTTTTTGTTTTTGCCAGTTAGTTTGCTCCAAATGTGCATCTGGGTTTATGCAGATTATCTCCTTTGGAAGCAGTGGACTGGGGGGGGGAGGGGGGCAGTAATTTATAGGGAGGGGAGAGGTGTAAGATATAACTCTTGATGCTCCTCAAATCCCTTAGCATTGTGTTCCCTTTAGGTGTGCTCCTTCCTCTCTCACTTCTCCCCACCTCCCTTTCCACCCTGGGGAATCTCCTCTCCAGATGTGAGCACTGATGTGGGTTAGGACAAAGTCTGGAGGTGGGGTGAGGATGCTTGTGCAGGAATGGGAGATCGCATCCAGTGTTGTGTGTGACGGGGAGCAGGGGGTCTCCCGGGGTCTCCCCGCTCCTTGTATGCTGCTGTTTTCCTACACCCGCTCACTGCAACAGGTCCTGAAGGGACACTGGGTCGGGCTGGGCACTGGGACTGGGACAAAAGGGACAGAGAGGTTCATCCAGGAAGGATGGTGTGAAAGGGCAGAGCTTCTTGCTGCCGGCTTAGCCCAGGTGGGAGCAACCAGCCTGGCCACAGCCCTGGGCTGCCCTTTTCCATCCGCTCAGCGCAGGTGCAACACTAGCAGCTGCAGCACTGGGCACCATCTGCCGTCGTGGTGGGCAGGAGCTGCAGCTCCGTTCCCCCAGCGTGGACTTCTCCGGGAGGCACAGTCAAGGTATTTGCACGTTTTGCCTTTCCTGCAAGCACTTCATATTCTGGCTCAAGGGCTGAGGGTGTGAGAACGGCTCCAAAGCCGTCATTGCTGGGAGCCTATGAGACCACTATCTTTCTCTTCATCATCCTCACCAGACCTGTCTTAGTTGACATCTTCATTGCTGATCTGGAGGAGGGAGTAAACAGCATGTTAATGACTTTCCCGGATGATGACAAAACATGTTTTTGTCTGCCAGTGGGGACGCAGAAAAATAACACAAAGGGAACTAGCTAGGTCAGAAATATGGGCAGAAAATAACATAATGATATTTGTCTTAGGAAAAATGCAAGCTAATGCATCTGGGGGCAATGTAATCTGAAACACGCGGTCTGAGGACCTGGTGAGGGGCGGGGAGGGGATGGCACATGCCATGAGACCGAGGTGTGACGGTAGATGGCATATCAGACATGGACTTGCAGCATGACGGGGCCAGCAACAGAGACATCACGATGGCAGCCCGCCTCTGCGGCCGGCCCAGGCACCAGCCCTGCGGGAAGGCAGTGCTTGGCACATCATTATCGGCAGAGCATTGGTAGGCGAGAGGCAGCTTTCAGCGCAGATCTGCACGGAACAACCACGCGGCTAGGGAGATTAATTTATGAGCAAGGATTAAGTGCTAAAGATGTGTAGCTTGGCTAAGTGGTGGTTTAAGCGAGAGGACATGACAGGAATCCACTCACGTGAAAGGTGCCTGCATGCCCGAGGAGGAGGCATCGCTGTGAGCAGTGCAGACCAGAGGGGGTGGCAGGGAGCGAGAGGGGCAGGTTGGAAAGGGAAAACACTGGCTCTGGGGCAGAACCTCCTCATAGATGGGTCTGTTAGAGTGGGGAGTCGTCCCCAAAAGGAGATTTTTGGGTGCCTGTTTATTTGGGACACCAAAAATAAAAATGTTTTGTTGAAAGAAAGAATGCATATTCTCTGGGGAGCAATGGGATGAGGCTGAGGTCCTTGGTAGCACTAACCTCTGGGTCTCAAATGCCCCACATAGTTAAGGCCAGGCAATGATTTTCCACTGGTCTCCACAACATCTCCTTCAGGCTTGGCCGAAGGCTTCTTAGCAGCATAAGCAGTTCCCTACTTTGCTGTGCCAGAGGTGGGGACCAGAGGCATGGCCAGGACGGGGCTATCCCAGCCACGCGAGGGCACAGTAATGTCGTGGACATCGGCTGTGATGATAAGGGTGGGAGAGTCCAGGAGATCTGGGCTTGCTCTTCCTACAGCCGTGGGGTGCTGCCTGTGGTACGGGTTGAAGGCAGGGTGTTGCTGAGGCTTCAGGACAGATAGTTTGCTTACCTTTATTTCATCCTGTGCTGACCACACTGCTCCTTCCCCTGCTCAACGGGATGGGAGAATTTCTTCTGCTCCCTGTCCCGAGCAGGAGGAGGGATCCAAAATCACCAGGGTGGAAAGGGGGAGGCTGTCAAGCTCCTGAGCAAATCTGGCAGAGGTTAATAACATGTGTGGAGATAAGGCACAGCAATCACCCAGCGTGCAGCTGAAAGGCAACAGCTTGTGAGCATTTGACCAGGCAGGGCAGCCGGGAGACCCTGGCTCTGGTGCAGGCCATGGATGGTGTGTTTCAGGGGCGCGTGGGCACACTGGCACCTGTGAGCAATGGATTCGGGTGCCATTTGAAACGCTTTCTGCTGGGTTCTGCCACGTCCCGTTGCATTAGGAGGTGCTGAGATGATGGAGATGTAAAAGCTCCTCTTTCAAATTAGCTGCTAATAAAAGTGACCCTGTTCCTTACCGATACTCATACACCTCCACGCACCTACAGGCAGACAAAACCAGGTACTGCCTCACATGAACAGGCAGAGAAACATGCTGCCAGATGAACATAAACACAGAGGAAGCCGTGTACCACTAATTATATTGTACCACTGCAAATGCTCAAAATGTGAAACCTGTGTGACTGACACATCCCCACAGCCAGACGCATGCATCAAAGATAACACACAACCGGCGCTTGCCATTTATAGCAACAAACAAATGCGGGCTCACAACCGTGTACAACAGACCACCCCGGGAGGCACACGCGCACACGCAGCTACCAAATGGGGTCACCTACACGCATTCATAAATATGCCATGCAGTCAGAGACGTCCTTAAATAAGTCCAGGTTTGTGTGAAGCCGGCCACAAGAGCCGTGCCCCAAGATGCTTGTCAACTTTTGGATGGACATTTGGAGATGATAAATAAATATGTGCGCCGCAGGTGCTGCTCCGATTGATGAGGCCGTCTTGCCCTCCCCTGAGATGCTAGCTGGAGGTTGTCATTTTTGTCCCTCTTCTGCAAGGGTGCTGTGGGGTCTTAGCAGGACCGAGCGGCTGCTGTGCTTCCTGCCGCTTCTGGGTAACAGGTGAATGACCGTGATGGATGATCTGTAAAGGACTTGTGTCCCCTCAGGATGGGAGGTGCTGTATACACGTAAGGCTGCTCTTAAAGGAAATATACTCTGCACTTTCATCTCGCTGCAGGCCCCAGTGTTGCCTGTGCGAGCAGTGTGCAGGGAGGAAGGAACGGCCCTGGGGCACCGTGGGCTGGTGAGGGATATGGGGTTAAGGATGGTGGTGGGGAAGGTGAACTCCGGATGCTCCCGAGCGGGAGGGGAGACATCCAGACATCCTGCTGGGCTGCGGGTGGATCGCCTCCAGCACTGGGATGGTGCTCTGGGGACCTCTCTCTGGTATTTCCCTCTCCTGTCTGGCTGCAAAAGGCTCTTTCACTAGCAAATGCAATAGTCTCCCCTAATCTGTCTGCACCCTAGAGGTTTTCAGGAAAGGCCTGCATGAGCATCGCAAAGGTCCCATCAGCCCTCCCTCACCCTCAGTCCCTGACAACCCCTCTCTGCCCAAACCCCTGCCAAGGAGGGGTGGCGAGGAGCCAGGAGACTGCTTCAGCTGGGGCGTGATGCCTGCAGGACACCTTGGGCTGGCTTGCTTACGGCACTTTGGTCGACTGTGACGTGCCTGGCAGGTTGTGGCATTAACAGCCCCGGGATGCCAGTTGCAGCCCTGGAGGGGAGCGTGTCTCAGCAGAGACCTCTCTGAGCAGCGCACGCCAGGAGGTGACATCGGCCTTTGGGGACAGACACCCCCAATCTGAAGAACTTCCCCTGAATCGTGACGTCTCCCCTTTTTTCTCCCAAGCAATCTCCCCTGCTCATTAAGTCCACCACTTCCCTTGCTGTTTCAGAGCATCCTTCTCCCTTCTCAAGTTGCGCCAGGGGAGGTTTAGATTGGACATGAGGAAAAATTTCTTTACTGCAAGAGTGGTTAAACATTGGAACAGGCTGCCCCGGGAAGTGGTTGAGTCCCCATCCCTGGAGGTATTTAAAAGACGTGTAGATGCGGCACTTAGGGACATGGTTTAGTGGGCATGGTGGTGTTGGGTTGACGGTTGGACTCGATGATCTTGGAGGTCTTTTCCAACCTTAATGATTCTATGATTCTATGATTCTTCCCCAGCGGAGTCCAGCAGGACCAGGTGCTTTCTCTGAAGCAGGGAAGGGCTGAGCCAGAGGCTGGCAGCTTCTCCCATGCCTGCCAAGTCAATGAGCTCCCTGCCAGCACATGTCCAGGGTAGGTGTGTGTGTCAGATGCAGGACCAGCAGGGGCTCGGCTCGGGATGGGGGTGGTTTTAAATGCCCCTCGGGGACAGATGGTGGGAGGAAGAGTGCAGACCTGAGACCTGGCTCTGGGGAAGGCTTTGGTGCAGGCTGTGCAGGGAGAGAAGCAGGAGGAGCTGCCAGGCCACAAATACCTTCCCTTCCCCTGGGAGGGAAGTGGAGCGGGTGTAGCATCGCTCCTCCAGTGGTATGCGACTTTTGCAGGGGAATGTTTTTGTGCATTTGGGGCCATTTGGCCAGAAAAGAAAAGTCAGGGGTGGGGAGGATTTGATTTTCACTGACGGGTCTGGACTGCCACCACCAGCTGGGGATAGGCTTGCCTTAGCAAAAGGTTGAGTGGGAAGAATGTGCATCTGGCCACCTCACAACCATCTGATTGTCCTCTTGTATTGCCCTTGTCACAGTAAGCAGCACTTGCACAAAGGGGAGGTTAGAGGCATCCCAAAGGTGAGTTCTGGAGCCTTGTAATCCTGTCTGGTCTTACTATTACTGTCTTTTATCTGGGTAGGAACCCTCTCTGTTGGTGCACATTTTTCTGCATATGCAGATGTGTGCGTGTGCCAAACTCATTCCTCTTGGTCATTTTGATTTAAATAGGGCCCCTCCTGGCTTGAAATACTGTAGCAGGCTCACTCCAACCAAGTTACACAGCAATGCTACAGCATGGGAAGGCCAGTAATTGCAATCCCAGAGAAAATATCAGCATTGCATGAGTTGCAGCCTGGCCAAAATAGTGGAAATACCTGATTCCAACCCCCACATCTGAGCTGCTAGTGGTGAGGACCCTGGATCTGTCTCTGGCAGGAAAACCACTCCCTTCCCCTTTGAAATTGAGACGGGAGGACTGACTCTGTGTAAAGAGCTCGGAAGTGCCCCACTGCTTCAGTTTCCCCTCTCCCTCTTTTGACACAGCATATTAATCCTGCTTAATGTAGGAAATACGCCGTGATGACAGCCTTGGGGCTGGTTTGGGTGGCAGAGCAGGATTTAATCTCAGGAAGGAAAGGGGTATTACTCACATCTCCAGTGGGGCAGCTGTCATTCAAGGACTGTATTTAGCTCCAGGACTCCCAAAGGGATTCACCTGGCTCTGTGTCTGTATGATCTCTAATGAGTCACTCCAGGCTGCACAAACTGGAGCAATAAACTGCCCGTGGGGCAGCCACTACCCGATTTGTGCACGTGTGTTTGACATGGGCAGAGCTGCATCCCAAATCCCAGCTGCATCTGGCAGTGCTGAGATCGAGAAGAGGCCCTGAACATTTGCTTGGAGGGAAAGCAGGGAAATGCTGATGAGGTTGTTTCTCCCATCCATTTGCTCAGTTGTATTGTTAATTATGAAGCTTTCTACGTTGCAGTTTGGAATTGTCATGCTCTCATCAGCATGGATGCTCTGAGCACCGTAATAAGTCATTCCTCCTGGCTGTCCCTGCTAAACTTTCTCTTCTGTGTTGTTAATGGGAAAGAAGCTGGGCTCAGTCACTGCATGTTAATAGCCTGCAAGGGAGCCAGCTCAGAGCAGGCAACGGGGAGCTGGTAGGAATAGGGAATGGAAAAGGTGATACAAGGAGTTGCATGGGTGCTCAGAGTTAAAAACCTGGTGAAAGTGAAAACAGAGGTGCTGGATGGTGGGAAGGATATGCTGCCACTTTTGTCACAGGGGTTAAAAAGTTACGAACAGCATCCCAAAGCCAGTCAGGAGACACAATACCTGTTTCTTTCAAATAGCTGCAGGCCTTTGGGGTAATGAATTCGAAGAGTCTCCGTGCTATCCCCTAAGGGACGCTATGTCTGCTTTCTAAACCTCTGCGCTTGCTGCTCTTTGTTCTGACAAATACCAAACCTCAAAAAAAAAAAGCAAAGCTTTGGATCAAAGTTGGTGTTGGAAGCAGAGGGCTGAGAGAAAAGGGTGGATAGGCAGAGCTTGCAGGGTCTTAACTGGGGATAACGGGGGACTGCAGCCCAAGGTGGAAAGGTTGGCTGGACCTGGCAGATGAGTGCTGAGGAGAGCACTGGAGATCATGGATCCAGCAGTGTGGGTATCAAAGGAGTCTTGGGCTGAAACATCAAGGGTGCAGCATGCCAAGGCAGAGCAGCATCAGCAGAGATGTGCATGGGCTTCATGCTCCTAAAGTGCAGAGGACTGAGGCAAGTGCCCGGGAGGATAACCTATGGCCAGGACGTGAGGAGACAAGGTCTGTGCCATGGATCTTCGTGACAGACACATCCTTTCCTGCTGCTGATCAGCCCTTTTTGTATTGCAGTGTTTCTGAGGGCTCTTGTGTTGCTTTTAAACCTGTACTGGTAGCACGGGCACTCCAAACGCTTGAGCATGCCAACAGGGTGAAAGGAAGAAAGTGCCCATCAGGCCACCATCGGGCAGTCCTTGGACAAGCTTTCTTTCCTAAGAGCATCGCTGTAACACCTCTCCAAAGCCAGGCCTTGGAGTTTATTTCATTTCCCTCACTTTGACAAGCCACTTCCACTGTGCTATTTAATGGACAACATTTGGCTTTGCATTTTCGCAGAACAAGGCCACCGTTAAGTGCACCCAGCCAGCAAAGTGATGTTCTTCAGCAAAAGCATGGTGCTCTGTAGTACTCGGGTGCCACCAAGCGTAAGACCTGTTCTGCTCTTCCTATGTCCACCTGCACTCTTTGACCATTCTGCTTAGTTGAATAACTTTTGCAACCTGTCTTCATGGTGCTTCCACTGCTCCGGCAAAGGAGAGCTCCACAAGCTTCAGTAAAGGGTGCTTAATATTTAATCCCACTTCTAGTTTGCGTTACAGCTCCCTGTTTGACTGAGTGACTGTTGTGTATGGGTTTGACATGCATTTGCCAGTGTCGGTCTGAAGGAATCTGCCCAACAAGCGGTGTGGCACGAGGCCAGCCCAGTGTGTCCCTGGGTGAGAGAAGGCATGCCTGGGGCAGCAGAGCTGAACCTGGGGTTGGCAGGACTGTGTGAGGGACAGGGTGGCTGTGTTGTGTTAGGCTGGGTCCACGCTGCTCCAAAGTGCAGTGCTCTGTTAAGGTGCTCAGGCTGGCTCCAGAAGAGCTGGCACCATCACGTGAGATGGTGCAGCACTGCGCCAGCGTGTCTCAGGGGCTACAGGGATGATTTAAATAGTTAGTGATGGAAAGGACTAGCCAGAAGAGTCTTGGTGGAGAAAGGGACTGGCAGAAAAGAGAAATATTGGCAGAAGCTGTCCCACTCACGCTGCTGGCATAGAGAAAGAGCCATGCTGCACCGCTGGGGCTAAACCAGAGAGTTTTGCTTAAAATTGCTTCCCCACAAAGCGTGACCGTGGTTTATCATTGTCAGAACCATCAGTCCTGTGGCTCTCCCCGGCCCGAACTCACTGGGAGAGCACAGGTGTGCTGAGCTCTGGCTGCTGATTCCTCACATGGGTTTCATTTCTCTTTCTCCCCTCCTCTCCAGGGGTTCTCGCTCGTGGCTGGCATGGCAGAGTACATCCCCCAGCCTCCCTCCACCTGGCCCACGGGCCCACAGCCCCCTCACGCCTCCGCCGTCTGCCCACTGGAGCCCGTGGATCTGGGAGTCTCGGAGCAGCAAATGCTGCCGGAGCAGCCGCCATCCTCCCCAGAGCTGGGTGAGGATGAGGAAGTCACCTCCCCGACGGACCCCGATGTCCCCTACCCTGACTTGGCCCCAGTTGTCTTCTTCTGCTTGAAGCAGACCACCAGCCCACGGAACTGGTGCATCAAAATGGTGTGCAACCCATATCCTTTCTGAGCTGCCCCTTCTCCCTCCCTGCCTCTCGCTCCCTCCTGCCTCATCCCTCCTCTCTCCCTGCCCTCCCGGGTCACCTGGCAGGTAAGAATGAAGTTTCCTACATATTTAATGAACTGCTTTGTTCCTCGCTTGCATTTAAACAGAACCTCAGCTGTTTTAGTGTGTGATCAAAAGAAGCTGATTACGGAAGAGGGTACTTCAGAGGGAGCTGCTGACAGCCCCAGTCACAGGGGGCTGGGTGAGGGGAGAGGTGAGGTATTTTAGAAAGGCCTGTGCTTCCCCTTCCCAACTCCCTTTTCACCTCTGCCCTGGGACAGAGCAGGTTGCTAGCCCAGGAGCTTGTTGGCAGGCTGCCATGAATGGTAGAGGTGTCTCCTCCCTCTGAGCATACAGGCTTTAGTGAGAGCTCATCTTGCCCTTGGTGAGGGAAGCACCACTCCTGGACCTTGACTGCAAGGATACCTAGGTGACCCCTTGCCTTTCCAGCAGGCACACGTCGCTGTCCTGCCAATGTCTTGCTGTGATGCCTAGGCAGGAATGAATGGGAAAATCTGTTCAGAGTTTGATGCTGAGCCTCGCGCCCTGGGGGAGACCTCCGGGATGTGAGCACGTCCTTCCTTTGCACGGGAGGTCAGCAATCACACATGTGTGTCACCGTTCACACTCAGTGCCTTGATTGCAAGGAGGCCCCTGCAACCCACCAGTGCAAATGACAACCACCTGCACAACTCATTAGCAGTGAGGCTGCTAGGAAGCAACAGCCTCTGTGGCCCTGGAGCCTGGTGCAATATTAAAAAACAGGTGGAGGGCACTTGCTGCTCTTTGGACTGTGGGACCCTTCAGATGGGGAGGAAGTGGAGGTGATGATAAATCATCGGTGAGGTTGGTCTAAAGTTTTGCTTGAACCTTTTTCTGGCTAGAAATCTCAAGTGATGGCACTTTCTCCCTGGAAGTTTCTTATTTCCTAGTTTGGTGGGTATTATCTATAAGGATGCTTGTTATGGGTTTGATGCATTGGCTTCTAGATTAAATCTGAGTATCCGGGCACACAGCAGAGACTCGCAAAATGTTTCTAAGAGTCTTTTCAGCTTCAAGAGCCAAACCCCGGGTGAAGTCTTGAGGTGCTGTCAGCAATAACAGATGACCTTAGATGGCTGATGAATCTGGAGATTTGTTTCAATTTCAAATGTAGGAAAAGGTTTGGGTTTCAGCTCTGAGCTCTTATCTTAAAGTTCAGAAGCTCTTAAAAAGGTGTTGCAGCCTCAAGCTTAGGTTATGACTGAGAACTTCTTGGAGGTTTAGATTTTCTGCTTTCCTTTCTGCTGGTTGCTCCTTAAAATTTTAAAACTTTGTATTGAATTATGCATTGCTTTTCAATCACTGTATGTCTGCACTAGTTATGTCCTGGGAATCTTGGCCCAGCATGCGGTGACCTCAGAGTAAAGCATGAAAGATTCGTGTCTCAATGCAAAGGCTGGATTCAGAAAATGAGAGGAGAGTAATAGCCTGGGTTTGGGATAAAGATTTGCTCTTGAATGGGGAAGGAGGTTGTGGGGGAAGAAGAGAAGTGCCTGTTCCTATTTCTGGCTAAAAAGTCAGTCAAAACAATCCTTCCAGTTTGGTACATAGCAAGGAGCTTGTTTTAAGGTGTTAGAGCTGTGTTATTCAAGGAGTTTGGCACTATATGGCCATTTTAGTATTTAAATGTTACTTTTGTTTTAACCCTCAGACACGTGTGGTATTTGACTCTGAAAAGGACTTTTTCATAATAGAAGCTATAGAAGGAAGGAAAAAGCCTCATGCAATGTTGATGACATTACACCTGACTACATGTGACATGGGGTGAAGGGCAGTGGTGGGGCTGCTGGAAACCTTTTGAAAGGGTTGTTTCAGACCTGTGATTTCAGCTCAGCTGTGTGAAGTTAGGAGATTATTTGAAAGGCAGAGACTGAGTGGAGAGGATTAATCTCCTCCTTTGATTCCCCCCCATCCCTGTGGTCCTCATTTTGAATGGATCATGCAGTAAGTAGTTCCCATAATTTTTTTCAAATGAGGGATTTTTTTCTGCACCCTGAAGGTTTCTTGCAGCTTCTTGGCATCACATTCTTTTTTCTTTTTGATAGCACCATAGGAATGGTACAGTTCCATGACCTGGTAGCAGATCACTCACTGTGGTCTCATCCCTGGCTGGGAATGAGTCCCTTTGTAAGGGATGCTTCTATGAAAGTCAAATCGTGTCTTCTAAGAATTTATATGCTTGCCTGCTTTTTCTCTGTCCGAAGTTTTTAATCCCTGTTATATTGGGCTATTGGGTCTCCAGCGTGCTTGTGCCAAGCAGGGGCAGGCTGAGTCACTGTCACAGGGCAGCACCTGGCCTTTCCTGAAGATTCAGCAAAAAAGATAGGGCATTAATTAAAAGCCCGTTAATCTTTTCATTGACTTTGTACTATGCCAGAGCTTTGTGACCATTGTTATGGAAGTACTGTCAATGAGACTTAAAATGGAAGGTCTGATCGTTAAGGACTATGTAGCAATTTTTGTAAGCACAAGGTCATTAACCACCAAATTTCAATTTAGGTAATTGCATTCTACCTACTTAAATCCCCCTCCCCTGAAGATTATTTTTCCTTCCATCAGCAGGCCTGCAATTTTGTTATGTGCTATTAAACAACTGCCATATTCCTTTGCTGCACTGCAGTAAGAGGAGAAAGAACCACTTTTATCCCTGCTTTAAAATCACTTCTGGACACATATTAGCATACAAATGCGTACTGCTGTTATTGCAAAAATTGTAGACCCTAACTCCCTTTTAAGATAGGGACTACGCTCCATGTGAAACTTGTGGTGTTTGTCCCCAAAGGGAGTATTTACTGTGCTTTTTGCCATTGTGCTGTATGGCGAAAAGGAGCCCGATGCTTTTAAGTTAGGTGATTACCTGTTTCTGGCATGGCTTTACATAAAGTGCGAATGAATGCTTGAAATTGCCCTAGTTTATTGGTGAGCAGATTTTTTTTTTTTTTATCCTGATTAACCTTGTTAGATACAGGTAACTGCTGTGTAATCAGCTGGGTACGCAATGCCCCGCACACCTGGAGTCTGGCTTGGCTCCCGTTAAGTGTGCCTGTCAGAAAGGAGTCTGGTGTGATGCAGCACATGAGCAACCTGCCAAACAGTTTGTTTAAATTGATTTCTGTTTCGATGAACAGGCAGAAGGATGGCTGCTCAGAGTTGCAGACCATGGGGCTGTTGCAGCTACAATGTTAGCACAGTCAATATTTGAGATATGGTTATGAGAGAGGCTGTAAGATTTTTTTTTTTTTCCTTTTATAAAACCTAAACTCCATGTCAAATAGGATTTCAAGTCGAGCTCGGAGGGGAAATAGGGTCAAGTGTGAAAACATGTTTCCAAAACAACTGCGTAGCATTCATCTTATGAATTTATAAAGTGTTTGGGACTAAATAAAGGGCATAGCACATGGCGCCTTACAAATGGATCCTGATGCACTTTGCAAATTATGAGAAGATTGAGAGAGATGCCTGAATGTCTGCATCGCTGTTTGACTCCTTGGGGTTCCGTAAAGACTTTACACTTCATCCATCCCTAGGGTCAAACGCAATAGATTTGGTTTGTCCTTTGAGCCTTTCTTTAAAAGAAACTCCTTCCAGGAGGCCCAGACCTCCCTTTGCTGTTGTATCTATAATATTGACATGACAGCGAGAGCAAGAGTGAAGTGTGCCATTAAAAAAAAATCAATGCTAAAACTGTAGCAGTAACGAGATAGGCTCTGCAGTTCACTACTCCATCATTTTCTTGCTTTTTGTTATATACCAGACCCCTTGCCTCATTTGTGAAGTGTGTTGGCCATTTGAACTTCTGTTTTGCTCTCAGGCAGTAAAGTGTTGGGTTTCCAGTTGATTTCAGTGGTGTAGGAGCAGAGAGTCAGGTCCCAGTTGTGCAAAGGCTTATACACGCACTTAATTTTTAGTACCGGGAGCTGTGTTTTATAGTGTATAGAGCAGGGTGGCTTCTTGAAGCTAGTATGACTGCTTGTGTGTACTGAGGAGCTGCCTTATAGCTCATTAGCTTTAAAGATCTTCCAAGTAGGGGCTTTGCCATCGTACCTGTCCCTGAAAGTCCTACTGTGCTTCTGGGGGTACCTTTCTCGTAACTTGTACTAGCAGCTGTATTATCTTGGGCTATGTGCTTGGTGCACAAGGAATCAGGACTGGCCTTGGGCATATTGATGGGGAACTGGGAAAACCTACAGATTTATTCCCTACCTCCTCCTTGCCTGGTGCCACAGATATCATCATTTATGTACGAGCCAACTGAGTGTAGGATGGTTGTCAATGGCAATAGTGGCGTTTCATGCTGGCACTGCCCTATGTGAGTGGAGTGGAGAATCAAACACTGGAGGAGCAAAGAAAATGATGTGTGGGTGGACTAGTAATTCATACATCTCTTAGTGATGTTGAGCAGGTGACGCCATGGTGCATGGGAACTCTGTGCTGCCAAACCCACTGTTTTTCAGGTGACACAGGTGGCCGAGGGGGCCGACAAATCTTTTGCTTTATTAATAAGCTTTGGGTGAATAGGTGTGTTAATATATTACACCCTGGTCAAATACCAGTTTGGGCAATTTGTTTTTGTGTGAGTGAAGTTTTATGTGCAGGTTCTGTAGTATGTTGTACTTGTTTCTGCCTTAAGCTGTTGCCTTGTGTACTGTCAAACCCTGGATGCAGTCTTCATAACAACTGGATGTAGTTAATTAGTAAGCAAACACCAGCTGCAAATTTATTGCAAGTCTTGTAATAGTTGACGTCTGTCTTAAGGCCTGAGCTCCTGTAATCCTCTGATGAGGTTTACTTTTCTTTTTACATGTGTACATTTATTTGTGTGTGTGTATATAAATTAAAAAAAAAAGGTTCCTGCCTCTCTAGTAGGAAGAGAAAAGCTTGGAAATGTGACCAGAAGGCATAATAATACATCAAAAATTGAGTGGCTTATGAATTTTAAGCAGCATTCATCATTCTTGAGGACCTAGGGATCATGGCTTTCCACTCTTGGGGTCAGCAGTATGAGCTTTTATGTGCATATCTGGAAAACACTAAAATGCATATGTTATTCCTGCTTCTTCATTTTAAAGACAGCTCTCTCCTGTCTCTCTTTGCAAATCTAGCTCAGAAGACGGGTGAAGAGTCTGGGACTTATTTGAGGACTTGTGGTATCTTTGTATCATTCTAGGTAATCAGGCAGATGTTGCTGCTGTGCCCCTTAGGAATGGATTGACTTCTGTTGGTTACACAGCTCTGTAGACCTCCTTCCAGCCAACAGATACATCTGTATACCCAAGATCCAACAAGTGCAAGATGATGATTTTCTTCTGTAAGAGGTTATCTAACCTCTCTGCACTCCACATGGTTCTAAATCAACTTTATAGTCGCTCCTGTCGCATGGGAAATTGAGCTGATCCAGAGCTCTCCAGTGGACCTGTGGTGTCGGTGGCATTGGTGTTCCCCTGGGCGTGTGCCGAATGCTTTTCAAGCTTTAAAAGGGGGCAAGTCTGCTTTAGATCCTGTTGGGTTTTCTGCTACTCTGCCAGGCTCCCTACTGGTGGAATGAAGTTTGCTATTAGCAGATAAGGGTGACTTTTTTAATAAGCCAATTGTCCATAAACTTGATTAATTTTTGAAGGCAATGCATGCACTGGGCCAACATGGCTGCCTCCCCAGGACCAATCTATCCTCAACTACTCTCCTCCCCTTCTGTGTTAACAATATGAGCTTTAAAAGCAGTTGTTTCCTATGCTTGTGAACTGACCCTTAATTTCCCTGTTAATTCTTCTCTTGGGAAGATGGATGGGCTTCACCCCGTCTAACTCTACCTGTCTGAAAACCAGGCATCCAGGCTCTTTCCATAGATATTTGACAGACTGCCATCTGTAGCAGGAAATTTGACACGCTTAACTTAACACCTCCCTTCAGAGGGCAAAGTCGCTCTCTGGAGGTGCCTATTTTTTCTTGTTTACTAAGGAGGGAGTTTCTGGGTAGCAGGCTGCAGGGATTGCTGGCTAGCATCCTGGGCTGCCTTTAGGATTGCTATGCTGTTTGGTTCCCCAGATGCTATGGAGGGAGGCAAAGGGGAATGCAGGGAGCAGGTTTGGTTTTGGAAACGGTGCAGTCTGAACGTTTTAGTGCTTCCATAATGAAATATCAGGCAATCGTAGTTTTGTGGGGAGAGGGAAAAGCACCCCATCTGCCTGGACTCTGGATTGGGGAAAAAGTAGTTCTGTACATTCCAGCTTCTTTCCTGGGATAGAAACCCAGTTTCCCAGTTGTGGTTGGTAGGCAGAGGCAGGTGGCAGGGGGGAGCATGATAGTGCTCAGGACTTGCACAAGTAGTTGGGAAGGAAGCTGCCTCTGCAAAACTAGTGACAAGGGAGTGTCATTAGTGTGGGTTGTTTGATGTGCAAGTTTAGAGGGATCATTTGCAGTCAGACGTGGTGTAAATGGAATTTAAACTCGTGCGCTGTCATTGGTAGCACGCAAGGGATGGATATGTTTGAAGGGGATTTCCATGCTTGCGGTCTGTAAGAAATTGGCTGGGTTGTGTGTATGCGAGATGTATGCGATTCCAGGCAAGTGGGCAGATGTAAAGGGATGAGGTCTAAATTTGGCTGGCTTGCAAGCTGGCCCTGTATATCTAAGCACAAATGTTGAGACAGGATATCTCGCTGCCTCCCATCCCTTTAGCTTATTCTCTGGAGGTTTTTTTTTATATTGAGAAGTCAAAGACCATGGTTTGGAAATGAAGCAGGACAACAGCACAAACAAAACCAGAGCTCTGGCTGTGTGAAGCTTTAATATCCGTAGGGTCTAACAAAATCAGAAATAAGGCTGAAAATTCTTAGTGCATCCCTACTGTCTTCATGCAAAACTCTGAGCATTTTTGCTGTTACCGAAGGATAGATTCCTACTGTTGGAGGAAGGGCTAACTGCAAAATATTGAGAGGAGACTATGGCTTAGGAGAGGGGTGTGGTGGTTTTTTTTTTTTTTTACTGTGTGTATGTTGTACTGCCCTGTTTCCCCAATATGTGCCAAAAGCAATAAAAGACCATGCCGTGGTGCTTCAGGAAAGTGGGGCTAGGACTCTTACTGCAACAGCTTTTTATGAGGTATCTCAGTATGTTCCCTGGATTTCTGGTCAATGAATGTGGAAGGTGTGGGAAAGCAGGCAGGAGAGAGTAGAGGATGCAAGTCACATCCTTGTCTGGTGTAAATCAGTGTTGTTCTGCTATACCTAGTGAAAACAGACCTATTTGCACCAGCTGTTGCTCGTCAGGCTATGTTGGGAAGATTGGTCTTGTCTTGTCATATAAGTACAGTGTTGTCCAGTGCAGACAGTGTGGTTTGTGCCAGCCTGGGGTGTTCCTGGTAGCGTCAGGCCAGAGGAGAGGGATGATGTGCTCTGCCCAGTGCGGGGATGGTAGCAGTGCCTGCTTTGGGGGACCTCCCCATCACTCTGCAAAGTGTGTTGCTGAACCAAAACAAATGCTGAAAAACCCTTCTGGAGCATATTGTGTTTATTCACTGGAATATATTTTGCCTTGGAGATGAGAACCATTTACTCTCTGAAAAATGGTCAGTTTGCCTTTTTCAGCCTTCATGAACACTGGAGCAGGGCGTGTGAGGGAGCCGGAGGGGGCTCTTGGAGAAATAGAAAGGGCAATAAAAATACTCATTTTGAGTTTAAGACCTATAAAATACTCTCACCAGACCTCTAATTGCATGTTCTGTCATAACAATGTGAATTAAATAATGCAATTAACCACTAACAAATTGACCAGCTGCCTATTTGAGGACTTGACACTCTTCCCACCCTAGACCATGGGGAAGGGCCTGCAGCCGGCTGAATTTGCTGTGATGTGAGCGTAATACTTGACAGGAGCTGCTTCAGGTGAGGAATGGTTAACAGAGTTGCAGCTCTTCTGCAGCAAATGGCCTGCAGCTGGTCCCAGGATGGTTAAGAGGAAAGACTGTGTGAAAAACTTGGCGCATTTCAGACCTATGGAGAGAACAGGAGCAAAAAGTCTGCCAAGCTGTCAGCCTCTAAGCTGGGAAGATCTTTATAGTCCTAGAGAGACACTGTCTTTGGCAGGTAAAGGTGTAGGAAGGCTGCAGCCTGGTGCAAGATGGACCTCGCTGAAGCTTGGACTTCTGTCATGTGCTCACTTCGCCCACTGGTTCTGGTTGGCCCAGCACACTTTGGCCAGCCCCTTCCCTGAGTCCCTTGCACATCTCCATGCCACCACCTCTCCTGTGCTTCACTGCCTGCCACGGGGCAGGGGCGAAGGAGGTCCTGTTTGAAGTGTGCTTCTCTGAAACGGGGTTTGCAACCTCTTGCTGGTGGGGGCAGCGGGAGGAGGGCTGAGCAGTGGTGGGAAGTGCCACCAGGCTGTTAAAAGGGATGGATCTGGTTGGTGGGTTGAGCTTGCCCTGCTCTCCATCGCAGCTGCTCCTTGGGCCATGGGTTTGCACTGTGCTGTCTCACATCAGCCGTGCTCCTCCATCAGGGAGGGGATGCTGCTGGCTCCGCTGCCCTACCTGCCTCCCCTCCCTGAAGGGGTGCTCTGGGCTCCGCGGCTGAAATGAGCAGGGATCATTTCAGGAAAAGCTTCGGAGGAGGGGACAGGCTAGCCAAGGGGAATGTTTTTTATTCTGGCTGGAGAGGACAGCAGAGTTGTGACCAGCAGCTAGGGAAGGAGGCTGAGATGGCAGGGCTGAGATGAGCAAGGAAGGCAGACAAGTGTGCAGCTGCACTTGTAAAAGAAGAGATGAAGTGTGATTATGAAGATGTAAGGCAGAAACTGATGGGGAGTGATTAAGTGGAGGTTATCTAGGTTGGGAACAGCTACTCTGGCACCATGGTGCAAATCCCTGCTGAGCTTGGCAGGCATCTCAACAAATCCTTGTAATCAATGGTGTCAAAGGTGGCTGATAGATCTGAGAGAATCAGCAGGAGTGGTTGATCTTTATTGACTGCCATCAAGGACAGGTGAAGTGAGTAAGGAGGTGGTGTGATGGTGGTGGAAGGCTGCATAGGCAGCCTTCCCTCCTGCTGGAAGGCCTGCATAGGCATTTGGATGGGTTGGCTGGTCTGGGGGCTGGAGTTGGAGTCCAGTGCTGTGCTTGTAACAGCTTTCACTTGCCCAGCCCTGACTGCAAGGTCAGCCAGTGGGGATGGGGATGGAGAGCTTAGCCTAACCTTCCTGCCTGAAGGATGCCTGTCCCTGCCTCCCTTTTCACCAGCTTTCTCCCTGCCTGTTGCATCAGTGCAGATCAGGGGGTGGGAGCAGCTCCCTTGGGCAGGATGGGGGATGCGCAGAGCTGTGATGTGGGTGACCATCTGTCCCCCAAGACAATGGTGCCATTTACACTTACGTACTGCAACTCATCCAGGAGGAAAAAGAAATCTGTCCTCGCTAATGATACAAAACCACACTCTTTGCTTATCCTTTCTTCCTTTCGTTTTCTCTCCCCCGGTCTCCCCTCATCATCGCCTACTGTGCTCGAGTCTATAAAAGCTGCCGTCACTCCCCCTCCTTGAGTGTGACTCGGAGCTGCCGAGTCCCCGCAACTCCTCCGGCAGCCCCTCCTGTGACTAGCCACCCTGTCTCTCCCCTCTCCTTTCTCCATCTGTGGCAGTCTGTCATTTTTCCCTCTCCTTTTTTTTTTTTTTCCTTCCCTTGCTGTCATTCCCGGGTTTTGCTGCTGGCAGCCTGTCTCTGTTGATTGCTGCCACCCTTGAATTGGCTCTTTCTGTAGAGTGCCCTTCTTATCCAGTATCGTAGACAGCAGGCTTCCTGGGGGGGAATGGTCAGGAGCTAAAAGGAAGGTCTGAAGGTAGGATTTAAACAGGGGGCATAATTCATTGGCTTAGTTGGAAGCAGGGAAAAGGCCAGGGCTCTGCAGAGATGTGTAGAGCTTACCTGTGAAAAAAGCGGGTTTCCCCTATCTGTGGGTACCACAGCGGAGGTACAGTATAGGGCTATGGGAGGGCAGGAAAGGGGGCAGAGTTGGGGGGACAGAGTGAGGAATGAAGGTGAGGAGCGAGTGCGATGGGAAGTTAGGTGATCTTGGTGAGAGGCAAGGCTGGCTGGATGGAAGGGTGGTGATATCTGAAGCCGTGACCTGAGCTTGGTGTCTGTGCTGTGGTGGTGGGGGGTTGTTGCCTCTTCACCCTCCTCATCCTCACAGGGTGCTTCCATCCCCATCTAGAGCACTATTCCCCACCTAGGTCAGCACCTATGCCTCTGTGCCCTCCAACATGCAAGTGGTATCCCTGGCATCCCCATCCCGAGGTGTCAGTGTGCAGGAGCGCTGTGCTGATTGCAGTAGAACTGCGATGGATGGTAGGATACAAGGGGTGCACCCACCCTGGGAGCAGGGACAAGGCCCTGCTCTGTGGGGCAGGATGCTAGCAGGTGGGCATCCCCTGGACCAGCTCGGGTGGGATTTGCTGCTGGAGCAGCTGTCCCTGGTCCCCTCTGGGAGGTAGCCAGCTCCCTGCTGATCCGTGCTCACCAGGGCTGGCTCTTGTAGGCAGATGCAGACAGATGTGAGCTCAGCATGCTGGCTGGGAGCTGTGTAGCTGTGGTCTCCTGGCCCTGTGCCCCAGCTTGGAAGCTGGGCAAGGTGCTCAAGGGTTTGCTTACAAAAGTTGAGCCAACCCTGCTGTCTCAGCCTTGTTCCTGACCCCCAAACCTTTGTGAGAGCTGTTTCATCTTTACTTTAATAACTCAGTTTTGTTTATCGCTGCCTCCCCAGAGTAGCATAAATGCTGAAATACCACAAGGGCTTTCAGGTTGCTTGTAGCTTGAAGTAACTGGATGTCTTGAGAGGCAGAGTGAGCCAAATGTACCTCTTGTAGGATTTCAGTTCTTAAAGAGTCACGGATGAAAAGGGCTAACATCAGTACAAATTCGTCCAGGAGAAAGCTGCTGAATCCAGTGCTTGTAATGCTAGCTATGAGATTTGCCTCAACAGGCAAGAAGAAGGGAAGGAATGGAAAGAAAACACAGGGTAAAATATTAACCTCCCTATTGAAACAGGCAGTTTGTAGCAAACAGCAGCTGTTCTCTTTCATGGCATGGAAGAGGCAGGAGCTCAATATTTGAGGGCAGAGAAATATTTTCTTCCATGCAGAGGTTGATAGTCTCTCAAGTCAGAGATCTAAAATCTCTGCTTGCCTTCCAAGCTCTGCTTACCTGGGAGCACACTAAAACACCATGAAGGTGTACTTGGCAAATCTGCCTTGCCCCATCATTCACACACCCCAAAAGGATGCTTCCTACATTTACCTGTAACCTGCATCCTGCTTCTCAGCCAAGAACCTGGCACTCTAGTGCGGCAGTAAGTCCCCCTGTGAATACGATGTTCTTATTTTCTACAAAATGTACTACAGATTATTTACCAGCCAGTTAGCAGCATTGTTAACAAGCGTAGTTATCAATAATTAAGCTAAAATATATTTGAGAAAAGTATGCTTTGTGATGTATTACAATTTTTATGTTATTGTTTTTGTTCATGTATTTACCAACTCGTGATGTAATTTTTGCTTTGAGTAAGTCTCCTGGTTTTATGGGTGAATTTGGCAGACTCTGCTTTGTCCATATGTGAGATTCGGGCCAGGCCTTGAAAGTGTTTGTGTCATAAGTGAATTATATTAAAAAAGACATGCTCATAGAAGTGCAACAGGAATAATATATTGCCTTTGTGGTACTGCCTGACGTTCAGTGCTGCTGGCCAACTGTGATATTTCTTAATGAAGGATGTTATTTTTTTCCCCTCAAGGCAATTTTTTTGCTTGCTTTTTTCTTTCCCTGTGGCTCCTTTCTGATTAATTTCCTTGATGGAGTAGGATCCTTCCCTGGTGTGGAGTTTGTTCCTCTCTTCTCCATACTTCTTGACCCACTGCTTAGCAGCCTCTGTGCTGGCAACTGCTCTTGTCTTCCTATCTGGAGCCCCCTTTGGAAATGGGATTTTAGTGACTGAGGGGGCCCTAGGTGGTAGCCCACTTGTTTTATACAGGAAAAGCCTTTGGAGGCAGCAGTCTTCTCACTGTTTCCTTGTAGCATTTTGTTCGTCCCATGCTACAGCCTCCTAGTTTCTATTTCTTATAGATTGACCCTGTTGTCTTTCCCTGCATGGGTGACCTGGTAATACATGGTTTCCTCCTTGCTGGTGCTGAGTAATGTTTTTCCTTCATCTCCTGCCCAGCAGGGTCTCTGAAGTCACACGGTTCATATGAGGCCCATGCACACGCAGAACCAAAGAAATGGAAGACTTAGTTTTCATAAGGAAACTCATACAGGAGGTGGTAACATGGTTTTCTAAAGCTGCCCAACTTTTCCCATTTTAACACTCTTTTCATCCCTTAATGAAATTTTAATTTGAGGTCTGGGAGACAGGGACCAGGCAAAAAGCCTGGGAAGGATACTGGAATGGGGGACTGAGAAGCCCAGGAGGAAAATAAGCCCAGAGAGTCAGGGAGCTGAGGTGGAAACCTTATCCACCAGATATCGGCCCACCAGAGCGGAGGGACTGGGGAGCAATGGCATGAGTGAGCAACCTGGCAAGGGGACTGGGTGGGCTGGGCAAGGCTAATGGAGGGGCGGGTAACCAGGGTGGGGGAGGTGAGGATCTGGATGGGTAGAAGCTGGCTGAGAAAGCAAAGGCTGGGGCAGTGAGCCTGAGTGGAGGCCGGCTGGCAGGTCTGGAGCGCTCAGGCAGCAGTGAGAAGGAGCGGGATGGGAGCACCTCATGTAGGGTTGGTGGGGCAAAGTGATCTCCCTGCCCCAGAGCCTGCATGCTGCAATTCTGCTTATTTCTGTTTCCCTCCTGTCAGCAAACTTCTGTTGGCTAAAGAGGTGTCACATCACTGTCTTCACTGAATGCCGTCTTGTCCTGTGGATGCAGGAGTCCTGGGGGGGGAAGTATGCAGTGAAAGATTGTGTTGTAAACGCAGTGTGGAGAGGGAGAAACTGAGGTTCCACATTCATCCTTAATTCTGTCTTAATTTCTTGGATTGAGTCATATCAAAACAGGCTCTCCTGAGCATATTCAAAGCACAATTTTTGGTTTTTTTGTCCATGGCAGCTGCTAATTTATCTATTTGGATGGGTTGTACAGGATGAGCAAAAGAGGTCTTGGAGGCTACCCTGCTGCCCAGTGTGAAAGCAGTGTTTCAGAGCATCCAGCAACAAGTGCTAGTCAAAAAAACCTCTTGAATGCTTTTGCACAGACAAAACAACCTTTTTTTTTTTTTTTTTTTTGCAACTGTTGACATTCAACTTAGTTATCCACCAAGAAAAAAAAGTAGTCATACCTGCTATGGAAGTTTCAGCTCAAGCTGCCAGTCAGATGAAGCTCTAAGCAAATGAGACTGGGTGTTGGAAGGGAGAAGAGTTTGAAGTAGGGTTAATTAAAATTAGTGTTATCACTGTAACTGCATACAGCCTTCTACCATGTAGTTCAGCTCTCACTGAAGCCTCAAGTTTCCCCTACAATACAATAATTAACTATTAAAGTAGGTACTTTAAAAAAAACCTTCCTCCATAACCCGGGATTTTTTTTCAAAGCACAGAATTAATTGCATCCCTCCACAGTATCTTTGAGGTGCTGTTATTTCTTTAAAATGCATTTCCAGCATATTGTGATATGTCGCACATCCTTTAAATATCCAATAGCTTTTTAACTTTTAAAAATCTATTTCACACTTAGTGGCATGCCTGTAATGCATTTTTTTGGAATGTGTGGCAGATGTCTGGGGAAACTGTGTTTTCTCCCATATGGGGGTTATTTTACTGAAAAATGAAATAGGATTGGCACTTCATTTGATTTCCCCCAAGCTGTCACATCAGGGATTCTCTGGCTGGGTGTGAGACATGAATCCAGATCATAGGTAGACTGCAGAAGGCAAAATGTGCTCCCTTTCCTGGGTGAAGGGGAACTTCCCATGGAAGAACATCCTCTGAGGGCTGCAAGGCGGAGAGAACAGGCTGGGGAGGTCTGCTCTAGGATATCCTGCTCCATGTGACTTTTCAGCATGCTCTGGAGATACAGAGGTAGCATTAAGTGTGTACTTGGACCTTCCTCTATGAGGAGGAGGAAGGTGGCAGCTTCAAGGTTACTCAGACCTTCAGGGAGCTCCTGACTCTTGTGACCCAGGTTCCTGGGGTGGGAACTAAGGTAGGACTTCAGGGTTGGGTGTTGCTGAATTTGACTCCTAGAAGGAGTCATAAATGCCAGGGCTGCAGTCATTTTGGATGTGGCAGGCCATGATTGCATGGCTGTGGTTTAGGGACAGAAGGGAATCTGTCATCGCTGTGTTGGCCAATGATACCTGTGTTGGCAGGGGCCCGATCTGTGTTGCTGTTTTGGCTCCTCTTCCTCTCTACCCTGTTTGAATGTGGCCTTGTGCCCCCTCGTCCTTGTGCTATGGTGAATCATGTCCCTGCATTTTCTCTTCTTCCTGTTCCCCGTAGACAGGGAGACAGGCTGAGCACTGTGCTTGGGGCAAGCCCCCTCTGTCCTTTCCCTTGCAACGTCAGAGGGAGAGGCAGGGGAGGGAGGTAGAGCAGAGGAACTGCTGCAAGCCCCTGAAGCTAGTGCCTGTGTCAACATCTCCCCTTTGCCGAGACAAACATAGTGGAGATAAATACCAGGTGTCTCTGGAAGAGTAGTTAAATGCACTGACAGTCCCTGTTTTGTCATGTTGCGATAGCTGAGTCTTTCTTCCAGCTTTAAATTTCAAAAGATTGCCTGTGGCACTTGGCCCACCCCTCTTCTTGTGCTCAACCTGGGAGATACGTTCCTAAGTTTCTGGGCAATAAAAATACCCAAGGCTTATTTGGCTGTGGTAGCAGCCAGCGTGTCCTCGCTGCTGGTGTGTGTGGGCACAGGCGTGCTGCTGTCGAGGCATTTCTGGGCAGAGTTTCCAAGGGACAGAAGAGTGTAGCCCTGGGGGAAGCTGTCACCGAGGGCACTGCAGCGGGGAAAGCAGGAAGGTGCTGGGTATTGCTTCAAATAGAGATGCGAGCTGCTGTACTGCTGTGTGGAGGTGAGGGGATGGGTAGCTGAATGACCTGGGACGTTCCCCACAGGACAGAGGATATGCCTGTGGTCCCATCGGTGGAAGCAAAGGTGTCAGGTTAGACAGCTCTAGCAGGAGAGCACAGAAGTGATTATTTCCTTCCCCGGCCACTTGACTTCTCTGGGTACTTCTTGAGGGCGATTAAGCAGATTAGCGTCATGCACTTGAGACTTTGTCTTGTACCTATGGCATTTCCCATTCTTGTTTGCACACGTGAAGGATTTCCTCATCCATCGCTGTGACACCTCTCCCCACTGGACACAGGATTATTCTTTCCTGACGATTAACGTTTTCACGGGTCTCAGACAACTTTTCAGGAACACAAAGAGAAATTCCCAGTAGAGAATCTGATGCAAAGTCTTTACTTTCTGGACTTAATAGTTACACCTGGGATTATTTCATCCCACTGAACGACCTCTTCTGAGACCCTGCTGCTTCCCCCAAACAGCAGTGAAGCTTTGTATTTATAGGCTTATCCCTGCACCCCTACCCCACCAACTGTGCTGCTTATGCTTGGTGCCCTCAGGCACTTAGCTACATGCTTGTGTTTGGAAATTGCACAGAGGCCTCAAATTAACTGTCATGAGATTGTTATGTCTCAATCTTCCTGCCTGTGTGTCCCCCCCCACCCCCCGCCTCAACCTGTGCACACTGAGATGCAGGCTGGGAGACAACTCTCATGGAGCCAGCGTGGCTCTCGGCAAAAACGTGTGCAACTAGCAGTCAGACCATCAAAATGCACTGAGAATTGGACAGAAGAAAGCATAGGAACTGTTACTACAATGTATATATTGCTTTTATATTATTAACTCTCTATATTGATGATACATACACAATAAATATTTGACTAATAGTGATAAAATTACTACATAATAAATTATCTAAATGAGTTCCTTATTACTCTAATTTATATGCATCTGTATAAATCAGAGGTGTACTCACCATTCTCTTGCTGTCCCTGAAAGATATAGGAGGATTAGAAGACATTTGCATTGATGAGGCTTAGGTAAATATTTGACCTACTGGCGAGTTCCTCTGCAATTATCCCTAGGAGACACCTGCTGTACCTTCCCCTGTGCATCTGGTGATGCCAGAGGGATACAGGGAAAAGGGAGGCCCTTCCACTGTTGTTCAAAATCCTGAGGGGACCTAAAAGCTTTTGACTGGAAGTTGAGGATTTAAACCTGGTGTTACTGTTCAAGGTGTAGGGGGATGACTGTGGAGCTGTGATGAGAGAATAGGTCACGGTGGAGGAAATTTAGTGGGCTGCTCTATTTTGGGCCAGCTGGAGGCCACCGATGGGGAGGGTAGTGACTGAAGTGCATCAGACAGTTAAAATCAGTGGGCTCCCAAGTGTGGCTCAGGTGTGTTGGGATCCCAGTGTAAACCACCAGTGCAAGTAAGTGTGTGTTGATGGTGGGAGTGGAGCCCTCCCAGCCCTTCCTGGGCACCGCACTGTGGTCTGGCATATCCAGGCAGCCAGTGAGGGATGCAAGTGGTGATTTGGTTGAAAAGTGAGATGTGCTACAGGGACTGGAGTTCATACCCAGGAAATGGTCTGTGGGCTGGTGATGGGAAGGCCCTGTTTTGGCAGAGGTAGGCATTGGGGCTGCCCCTGCCTGCTGGCTTCGTGCAAGGTGGGCTGAGCCTCCGAAGATGTTGGGCTCAGTGCAGGTAAGTTTTCAGCTGTTTATGTGCCATATCTGCTGTGGCTAATAAATTGGCACTGCTCCATTGACTTCCAGAGAGCTCTGCTTGTTAACCCCAGTTCAGAGCCTCTTGGGTTTCACAAACTGGGGTATAAATCCTGTAAGAGGGAACAAGCTCTTGCAAGACTTCGTCCACCTTTCTTGTTTTGTTCAGGCTGAATATACCATAAAGGGCAGCCTTTGTGTCTGTGATGTTTTCGTGCTTCTGTTTGAACCAGGCATTTACTGAAACAAAATGAAATCTGAGCTGGCAAGTTGGGTTTGAGTTTCAGCTTCACTTGGTTTGTGCTTTGTGCAGATTAATTCTCCTTTCCCCCAAATGCTCGTACCTCCCACCCCGTCCCCCAGACAGGGAGGCAGCTGTTGAGTTGTCATTTCTCTGCTTTCACGAAGGCCCAGTGGGAAGAGGAGACAAAGCAGAACATCATCTGCCTTCTCCTCTGACTGCAGGTGGGGAGCTGAGCTCCCGGAGGAGTCTGTGCTTAGCTGCTGCCTGTGAATTGGTGGGAAGTCGCTCTGGGGATGCTCTCATGGCGGGTGTTGCTGGAGGGAAAGAGGAGGAAGGTCCAAGAGAAGAGGTTATAGCAAGCCTAAGCATTGTGGAGGTTCTCAGTTCAGGTACTTCACTGGTCCTCTGTGTATCTGTCCGTCTGAGGGAAACCACTAGGCAGGACCTCCTGGGGTGGCTGGGCAAGCTGGAGCATGGAGAAGATGCAGGAAAGGCAACCTGGGGAATAAGATGAGGCAGTGCGTTAGTGCTCCTAGGAGCTGGTATGTCTTTAAACCTGATGTGTTGCCATGGAGTGTGCCTGGCAGTGAAGCTCCCTTGTTGCTTTGCTAATCCCATTCAATCAAAGAAGAATGGCGAGGAGATTAAACACAATGCAGAGCGAAGGCACTCTTTCCCGCTGTAGCATGCTCTCCTTGGCCTCTACACTCTCCACCGCCTGGGCTTCTCTACAACTTACTCCCCTGCATGGGCTGGGTAAAACAGCCTCCCTGGTACCTGCCACCCAAGGCAAACATGTTGCTTTCCCATGTCGTGGGAGCCTGGGAGAGTACCTACCACAGCTTCTGCACAAACAACAAAGCAGGGAGGGAGAAGGGATCTTTCTGGGAAGCCAGGAGTGTGGGTGCAGCACTGGAGGCAGCAGAACTAATAGCAATACTCCCACTAAGGTAAACAGGAGCAGAACTGGGTTGGTGGAGGTCTGGTGTTACTTAACATACTCAGTAACGACTGAAGAGGAAGCTAATGGTGCCATAATGGAAATTTCAAAAGATCCTTGACTGCAAGATATTATAGGTAACATGACCTAGAGAAGATTAGTATCAAGGAAAGGACATGAGATGATACTTTAACCCTGTCTTGCCTGGTTCTTCTCTGGGCTCTTCTATAAACTCTTCTCACCATCATCCACCTCACACTGCCTTGTGACCCATTCATCTCTGGACCTCCTTCCTGCTGGTGCCTTTGGCCCTGACTCAGCCCCTTAGCTGGGTAAGCCACGCTCTCCCCCATTGCAGGGTGCTGGGGACCAGCCCTATCAGATCTCACTGGCCTCCTCACCCCTTGCCCCTCAACATCTTGCTCATGCCAATCCTCTGGTTGTGGCCCAATGTCTCTCCCTACTACCTGCCGTGGTCTTTTTGTCTCTAACAGCTGCTGTGGTACAGGAGTCCCTGCGCAGCCAGAATGGCCCCTATTCTTCTGTGCCTACAATCATCCTCCATCTCCGTCTGCAAAATCACTTCCTTTTTTTCTCTCCCCTTGTTTGATGGGGAGACAGTTGAGCCACTATTCCCTCAGCATCTAATGGGGGGGAATAATCTCTAAGGAAGGAGTGAAGGGGGCAGTGGAGATAGAGGGAGAAGAAGCTGCTGCTGTTCCTCTACATGGGGGTGACCATCCTGTGGTTCATGAGCAGTTCAGGTGAGGTGGGGTCCCTTCAGTGGGATGGAGCTGCCACAGGTGCTCCTGGGTGAGCCAAACCCCTGATCCAGGAGGGAGCGGCTCCAAAGTGGTGAAGAAATGACCCTGTTTCTCAGAGTGCAGCATGCTGAGTCTCTCACTGCTTTAATAAGCTGTTGCTTCTCCATGGAGAGGTTCCCTGTCCCATGCCAGGTCCCCTTTCCATGACAGCCAGAAATACTCCTGTTCTAGCCAGAGGCACTTTCAGTGAAACGAAACCTTTCCATTTTGTGCTTGCAGGGCTCAGTGCAAACACCCTTCACTTCGGAAAACCAGGGCTCAAGTCTTGTTACAGGTGACTTGTCCCAGTGGAGCCCTCCTTGGAGAGCCCTGCCACCCTCTTGCCCCAGACTGCCCTCCCCTTTGACACCCCCGCCCCCCCAGCTCTGTGGGGTACCCAGGCCCCCGTGCAGCTTTGCCAATGGGTCTCCCTCCTGCACAGCGGGCTGCCAGGCTCCTTGTGCCCATACTTGATTACTGATGGTTAACAGGTGTCTGAAGTGTGGGTTATTAATCCTAACCTCAGGCAATGTCTCATTAAGAATGAAAATAAAACAGAAAATGAATAGAAGAGGAAATGAAGAGGCTGACGGCTGAACAAAAGGGAATTGTGAGGAAGAAGCGTGAAAACAGGGAGGAAGAAATTCATTTTGGGACTTGATTTCTCTGGAGGCAGAGTGGAGAGGAGGAAAAATGGGAGGTTTAATAGGGCAGGAGAGGAGAAGATAGAGAGGTGGATTGAGAGGAAGGAGGGTCAAAGGAGCCCTTGCCTAGGTGGGCCATGGGCCTGCTGAAATTTTGTCAGGGCCAGGCTGAAGCAGATGGGGAGAGAAGGATTGTGAGTCTGAAGGCTGCATGAAATATTTAAGATCAAGCTATTGATGAAGATATTGATCCATCAAGCTAGCTTCTCAGTGGTGGTGAGATGCTGGGCGGGGAGAAGACAAGAAAAATTTGGCTGATAATGAGAAGCTTCAAAAAAAATATTCTGACAACATGCAGCTCTCTCCTTTCCATCTCTCTTCTTACCTCTTACTCTTTCTTCTGTAGAGGTGACGTGCTGTCTAATTATGCTGGATAGGTTTCTTCATCCTCTGAGGCTTTAGTTTGCTTTTGCTTTACTCTTCCTCACTTTCTTCCTCTTTTCCCCATTCCCCAGACGGACAGCATCCATCAGACAGTCACCAACTTCAGGCTAGCTGGGCCTTACTCTCCCCTCCTTCCTGCTGCTGGGGTAGGATATAGCTCTGTCCCCTTTGGGCACAAATGTGCCTTCTCCCTCACCCTGCCTTTGCTGCAGCTGGGGATACCAGGTGGGGAGTCACCTCCTCAAGCCCTTTCCTTCCCCCCCATCTGGTGCCTGGTCCCTTTGACTATCTGCTCTTGGGAGTGGGATGACTTGAACCATGCCCAGTACAGTGAAGCCTTGAGCTCAGCTGAGGTGATGCAGGAGCAGAATCTGGTTATAAAAGTATCCGCAAGGATTTTTCTGACTTTATCCCACCTTGGCTGGCAGAGGCAAAGCTCTTGAAGTAATGGATGTCACTGAGTGCCTGGGGATCCAGGCAATGGCAGAGCCCAGGAGAAACCAGAAAGCTCAACTTTCTCTGCTCATGAGGCTTTGGACCAATGTGTACTGCACTCTGCCTAGATACAAATACTGCACTTGTGTGATACCATCACCCTTTGCTTCTCCCTCTTCCCTTCCCTCCATGCGAGCAGCAAAGAGGCGTTGCCTTCAAACTGGATGTGTGTAATCACCATGACCTAGTTTGAGAGCTAAATCTAGAAGGCGGGGGGGGGAAACCATGCCCATTAAGTTAACAAATACAATAAATGACTACACTCCCCGCCAAAATCCAGTGTTAAATTCACTTAGTAATTTAGATCAGGTTTTGGTTAGGTAAAAAAAAAAAAAAACAACAAAAAAACTCAACACCTGTAGCAGTCACTGTTTTTAAATGCAGAAAACAATCCAGAATTAATTCTGAATCTTTCAGCTCTGGAGACCTCATTTAGAGGTGACAGGTACTGCATCTTGCTTTTGTGACCTTCCTGTGCATGGTGTGTCCTGCCCACTGTTTGCTGCTTCCCCCTCCCTGCAAACCATGCTTGATCTTTTCGAAGAGGGTGGAATTGTCTGTTCTTCCTGCTGATTCAACTGAGGTCTGCAAGTGACAGGTCAGCAAGCACATGTTGGGTTTTTCTTTTGGGGGGGGGGGTGGGTGGGAAAGAAGGAAGGATATGAAGTACACTTGACATGGTTCACAAAGCAAGTGAGCCTGGGTCATTGGTCTCCAGCTTTTCTTGATCGCTCTCTGTCTGTCTGGCATCAGAAAGTATCACAAGACACAGTTCAGTAGACAAATATTACTGTATTTAAGACAAAATGTGCTACAGGACTATACCAGTGTGAGTTAATAAAAGTGAAGGAGTGAACAAAAAGTAAATGTTATCTCAGATGACAAAATAACAGGCTTTCATAATGAACTAGCATCCTTCCCTAGGATTGATGGCTTCCAATAAGCCTGAGCTGTTTTTTTCCACCCTTTGGTAATCACAGCCAGAAAATGTTCAGAAAATCTTTTGGGTTTTTCCCCCCCGTCATTTTTCTAATAGAATCCCCGGTACAGACATGTTTGTTTAAGGCTATTGATAAAACATCCGCAGTACAAGACAGCAGTATATCATCCGATTTCTTCCAAAGATGAGAGACATGCATCTACATTTGCAAGAGCAGTATGGCAGTTCACATCTGAGTAGATTATGTATGGGAAGCCTACATGTTGATGCTGTCTCTCTATTATCCTATATCAAGATTGATATCAAGTATTACCTTAGCTTTCCTCAAGTGTTGTTATTCTCTTTGTCTGTTCCCATTCCTCCCTCATTAGGAGGAATCCACGAAGGGGGAGTGAAAAATATAGAAACCTGATTTGGCTCAGGAAGCCCATGAGCTGAGAGCAGTTGGCAGCTGGAAGAGTGCCTAAGGGAAGTATTGTGTCTGCTCATCCCATTTTTACACACTTCCCTGGGCAACTGTGTTGCAGCCCAGTCTGGACAGATGTTTGGTCCAACTCGAGATGCTCATTTATTTGTTTTTGTTATATTCCTCTGACTGCTCCCTGACTCGTGTAGGCTTTCTGAGAGTCTGTAAACACTTCAGGTCACTTGCTTTATTAACATCCTTCGCGTTTAATTCTTACTACCATTTTTCCCCTCCTTTGCTTTCAAGTTACTTGCCCTTTTGATTGGGTGTTCCCAGTCAGGGGGACACCGGGCCTCCAGCTCTGGAGGGAACAGGAGCTACTCTAGTCTACTCAACACCTCTTGGTGGGGATTTCTTGCTCGTGATCAGTAGCTGCGGGGGTGGGGTTGGAGACTACCATCTCAGTACCTGGTGGTGCCCATCCCATGTTTACCTGCTGACTAGAGCACTGAAGGAGCAGGCTGGGGAAGTGTCCCTGCCCAGGCTCTGTGGTGTCCCATCTTCCATCCCTCCTGCTGATAACAGATCAGGAGTAAGAGCTCCCCTAGAGGAGAGAGGTAAATATGGGCTCTGACTCTGCTGGGTAGAGAGATGCAACATGGAGATGAGCCACTTGCTTTAAGAGGATGGGACCCCCCCAAGGGGGAGATTACCTCTCCCTTGGTTGGACAGATCAGCCTGGCTCTGACTAACCTGGACACACTGGATTCTACTTCATGGTTTGCTTTATGTTCATCTTCCCTCTCCTCCTTGAGCATTTATGAGCCTTTGGTCTAAAAATTTAATTACAGTGACCTTTTCCTTCTAGGCTGTGGTACAGTCTCTGGTTACAAAGAAAGATCTTGACCAACTCACTGACTAGTTGGAGGCTCAGCCATGTCTTGGAGTTCATCTGAGGACAAATGTGTAGCACAGCAATCAAGTGCACAGGCAATTCAGCAGCCTGAGGCTGCTGTAGGAAAGCACTGGCTGGGCAGTTGTTTTTCTTTCATTGCACAAAGGCCCAGACGTGTTGCATGACTTTTGCATGTCCCGTTTGTGGCTTTACACCAGACCTGCAGTGTTTTCTGTACTCTCACAACAGCTCAAGATCCCACAGGCTGAGAAGTTCTGATTTACTCATAACACCGGTATTTGTCAGCAAGAGATGCAGGTGATTCAAAGGGAACTGTTTTTGTTTCCACTGTTTGCTGGGCATCTGTGAGAGAAACAATGCTTGTTTGGCTTTTCTTGTCAAATCGTATTCAAAGTTAGTTAGGTGTTATTTTCTACAAACTGCTCCTCCTACCCTCCCAACCCAATGTTTCTCTTTTATAATGGGGTTAGCTTTGGGTGCTGTTCCTATACCCTTTTCTTTAGACTCAGCACAGTATGTGGTTTTAAGATCTACTAATAGATTTTCTAGAGCCATGCTTAATTTCCAGGACTACACCTAATGAGGTACTGCAAGAATGAAGTAGTCTGAGGGATGGTGACCTGGAAGGAAGGGGTAGGGGTGAATGAACACAGGCTTCGATGGGCATCCAAGAAAGAACCTTGTAAAGGACCGAGGGTCATGCAGGAGTGGTTACTTAACTTCTTAATTAAAGGGATGAGAAAATGCTGTTCGCTTGGGTAAAGTCTGCTTTCAACCCCTGGGAGCTGGTGCTTGTTCACAGGTGTTATAATGACAGTAACACAGCCTAATGCTAATGGAGACAAAGATGACCAAGGCTTTGGAGGAGTGGATCACCAGTGAACCCACTCCACCTTCTTAATAGAAGCAGCCTATGCACCTAAATATGTAGAAAGGGAAAATGAAAAAATGTATGGATACAGCTGATGTTAGCAGTTTTGGAGGGAATTTAGGGCAGGGGCAGGACAGATGTTGAAGGGAGAGATTTATTCAGATTGGATAAAGTGTCTAATTTGACTAAAATGTTGCTTAAAGAAAATGACAACTTGTAAAAATTATTCTCTCTAGTGTTGGACTAAATTTCAGAGGATGAAAATGACTGTTCAGTAGGGCAGAGGATGATATGAACCCAGAAGGAGTTTGAGAAATGGTTCACTTGCCAGTGGGTGGCGCAGCCTGATGGGCAGTGGGGTAGGGACTGTGTTGATTTTTTTTATTTTTATTTTTTTATTTTTTTTTAGTATCTGTCTGAGCTCTCCCTTGTGGGTTGTCCCTGTCTGGGCAGAAGGCAAGATGAGACAGTGTGACAGAGCCCTGATTAGAAGAGGAAGAAGGATGAATATCATGTTCCTCAGAGAGGGAGGCTTGTAGGCAGAGCACTCAGGTGTACATGCAACGTTGCCTTGAAGTCTCTCTCTTGTAGTAGTATGTAAACATATTTGCCCTCTCCCCAAATCACTCTCTCCATCTGTTTTATGTTGTAGGCACCTTGGTCCTTATCTAATGTTTTATCACCTTGATAGCTCTTACCTTATTAAGTATGTCTGCTTCTATCTCTCTAATCTCTTCACATCACCTCCCCAGGGCACATTCTCCTTTATCTCTTACTGTTTTCAGTGACTCCTTTACCTGTTTGGTTTTTTTTTCCACCCATCACTGATGCACTGCAACCTCAGTTGACATTTCTGCTTTCCCTTGGAGCGGTGGTGAGGAAACACCGTGTGGTGGATACGGGAAAGGGATGCAATGTATGTGGGATGCAATGTATGTAGAATGCAGCTGCAGTGCCCCGGGGAGCTGGAGATCTGGTGTCCCCTGGGTTGGGAATTGACCCCTTCAAGCTCCCTATGTAACTTAAGTCAGCTCTGACCTTTGGTGGCATAGACAAACCAGCCATGAAGCCTCCGCTCTACATTCATGCAAAGATGGAATTTATGGGGGTCAGCAGCTGCCCACAATGTGGCAGGTGATGCCCAAAGATGTTGCAGTGGGGGGCCTCTCACTCCTGCACTGGCTCTCCCCAGGCATCTCCTCTCCTCCAGGTCCGCTGCACAAGGACAGTCTGAGTGGCAGCCAAGGGACAGGGAAACACGGTGTGTCAAATGGAGAGAGGGCTTGATGATGAGAGCAGAAGTTAAGGCAGCCTGGAATAAGCAGGGGTTAAAGCTGGCCAGGGCCTGGGGACAGATCCGTATTTCCAAAGTGGAGTGACAGGGAACTGGCCGGAAGAACGTGAAGCTGGCAGGAAGGCAGCTGATGGTGCTGCTCTGCAGGATGGTTTTCCATCCACCTTCAGCAGTGTTGGCCTGTCTGAGCAGCCAGCCTCATCTGAGAGGTAGAGAGCAGTCGGAGAGCGCCAGATGCCTACAGCCTGTGCAGACCTGTGGGAACCCCTCTGCATGGGCACCACCAGGAGAGAACTGCTAACAAGACCTGCTTGTACAGAAAAGGGGTTGTAGTCAGCTGCAGCCTCATTGTGGAGCACCTGCAGACTTGATAGCATGGGTGTCCTCAGCACCTTGGCATCACAGTGGCTCTTGAGCTCAGGTGGGCACTGTGCTGATAGAACCAAGTCACTTCAGAGAGGGCCTGCTCCCCTGGGAGTGGGTTTATTTGGCTGAGAGCTGATTTCTTAAATTCAGAAAGGCCTGTCATGGGGGGTGAGATGTGGAGGCGAGCTGTCTAAAAGACAAGTCCCCTCTAAGTGAGCTGTCTAGTTGCTGATGTCCAAGGTAGGTGGGCTGGATGGCCTGTGAAGGTGCCTGTCTGCCATCAGTGACTAGAAAGGGAGCCTGATTTACTAGCTTAAACTGCATCCCTACCTTCCCATGGTCCCCCTGCCTGCTGGCTGAAGTGACATGAGGGGAATCTGAATCAGGGTGTGTGTGTGGGAGGTATCTGCCATTACCCGTGCCAAATGTGTATCATTTGGTTCTCCTTCTGCTTTGCAGCAGGCAGCTCTGCTCTTATGGACTGCTAACAGCCATATTGCACCAGCTCTCTGTGCACATTGGTAATGGCACTGTGTCCTCATATGGTGCTCTCATCAGGGATGAGACTGGTGTTTTGAGCACCGGCAGTCAGGTGCTTTGTTCCCTGGTGCTGGTTCCCAGTAGGTGACGGGGCTGTCAGTGGAGCAACATGCGTGTGTGAACATGCGGCTGCTCCTCAGGCATAGGGATGTGAGGAACTCTCTCTGACTCCTGAGCTCTTCCTGCTGCTGCCTCTTCTCTGCCTTCGCTCCCCAGATCCTCTCTATTCTTTGCCTTGGCAGGAAGAGGTGTCCCAGTGTGCTCAAGGCTTGAAAAATGCAAGCAAAATTGGAAATGTTTCAGCTTTTTTGTACATGTTTCAATTTTTCCTTGCAGTTTACAGTGCTAGACGCGCTGGATCTTATTACATAAAGATGTTGTTTCTTGTCATTAATCCAAGGCACGGTGGCTGTTCTTGGCACTTTCCTTCTAATTTGCTGTTCTCCTTGGTGAATAGCTATCTCAGTGCACAGAGACTGCCTCTGCTTTAGCCCTATTGATAGCATTTGCTACTTAACCCTAGGGTCAAGGGAAGCATCCTTTCCTGTTTTGTTTTGGGTTTTTTTCCTAATTATATTCATGACATAAAAAATAATTGTGGCTGAAGGAGCGTCAGCCCAGCAAGACCTGGGCCTCTCTTCCTGGGGAGCGAGACTTTCCAGGTTTGCCCATTCAGCTCAGGCAAGAGTCGCAGTGCTAAATTTTGGGTCTACTGGAACTGGGCATTGGACCTATGGACTCGGTTTTGTCTGGAAACGCCACTTAAAAATGCATGAGGATGGTTTTCCACAGCAAGAAAATAATTTTCACTGCTCAGCTGTTCGTTCTCTTACGAATATTACTAGAATAAGGCAGTATTAATGTTTCAGCATTTCTCCCTTTTTTGCCTAAATCAGGATGTAGAAAGCATCATCGTTACAGCTTTTCTATGCACAAGCATGGTCTTTCAGTCATGCTTTCAGTCAAAATCATCCAATTTCTCCCCTTACTTCCTTCTGAGGTTAACCTTAGGCATGTCGCTGGACTCCTCTGTACTTCTTGCTCATCTGAAAATAAGGATAATCACTCTCTGCTACCCGTCGTGATGGTTAATTAGGGCATCCTTGAGTAATGGAAGAAGCTGGGACAAAGGGGAAGATGGAAACATAAGGAACTGTTGCAAAACCAAGTGCTCCACTGTTCAAAAGTGCAGAATTAAGTTGGTCAGTGCCTTTCCCAGACCATATTGTTTCCTATCGGTCTCCTACCTCTGTCAGGTGCTTGAAGGATGGTGCTCACTTAATGAGCATCCAGATTACGCTTTGTTTTCCTGTGTGTGTTCAATGCGTGGCTGTAGGCCTTATTGACAACACACTGTTTAAGTCCTGCTCTGAAGACCGCATTATTGATTTCCTCATAGTCTTTTTTTATCACGGTAGTATCTGAGTGCTCATCATTATAGAACCAAGTGCTTCGCAAACATTAATTTATCTTTACAACACTCCTGGGAAGAAAGGGCTGCTCTTGGCTCCCTGCTTATATAGAGGGGATGGCAGTGGGCACAGATTGAAATCAGAAGCATCCAGTGATTTTGAAATCCTAATTAGAGATACCTGGGACTAGTATTTTTCAGAGCCTGCGGAGTGTAGCACTTCCTATATTCAAAATGTGGAGCCTTCAGCTGCAGAAGTGAGCTGTCAGTCATCCCTCAAGCTGGACTTGAGACTTCTGGTCTGCAGTATGTAATGAAAATAACAGAATTGGTGACCACCTGTTTAAAATGACTTATTTTGCCTGGAAGTCAGAGCCTCTGGACAGATGCTTTCTGTGCTCAGCTCTCTTCTGACCCCATGGTCACAGCAACAGCCCCTGGAAGAAAGTCCCTGTGGGCCACCATTGCAATGGGTTACCAGATGGTGCAATTGCACTGTGCTCTCAGGAGAGAATAGGATGTGCTGGGTGGGCTAGTCCATGTGTGCTGGCACAGGAGAGTGACCATACGGGAAACTTCCTATTGGATTTATTTTTCCACCAGAACTATAGAGTAGAGCAGGGAAATCCAAATACCTTTGGTTCAACCTTCTGGAGTAGATGCCCTACAGTCAAAGTTGGAAGAAGGCCTTACCAAGATGCCCTTCTCGTGGTAGTAAAAGCCATTCCCAGGGGAGTAAGGACCAGGGGTGGTGTGGGGGTCAGGATGCAGGTCCTGGTGCTTTACACCACACTGGGATCATGCTGACGCTTTGCTCCAGGTGATGCCATGGTGGCTGTTCTCTCAGCTTGCAGTGGGGTGAGACCCTTGGTTGTGTAGCTCTTGCTGAATTTCGGTGGGGCTGGGAACTGCTGCCTCCTCAGGGACAGCTGATCAGTGGGATCTTGCCTTGGCACCTGCCAGGAGCATCCATCAATTACTTGTTTTGGAGCCAAACACCTGTGTTAAACTCTTGCCAGTTTTGCAAGCAGGGAAATATGGGCCCTGCTTTTCCCATATGGGGAATGTTTGGGAAATATAAGAATATTCCCATATGGGAAATACGGTTTCTCTGAGGGAACCCCATTTTGGTCTGTCTTCCTGTTTAAACTTCTGTCTGCCTTGTCTTGGGTATTTCAGGTAAATGTTAGTTATTTACTGCTCTGTACCTTTGTATTTTGATCTCTTCCAGAGAGCTTCTCATCACAATCATCTTTCAATAGAAAGTTGTTTTTTCAATTTCATGGAAGCTTTGCCATGGAAAATGTCTCATTTTCACAGAAAAGAATTATTTGGGGCAACAAGCGTAATGCCACAGGGCCTGTGATGCTTGCTCTAAGCCCTGAGTATCCAGGTTCTGCAGTGTGTTCTGGCTCATTATAACAGAGCAGGTCAGCTGTAGGGTATGACATCAGCCAGACACCTTTTTTAATGATACGTTATAGCTGCCTAGTTGTCGCGATTTGCTGCTCTTGGTTGCCAAAATAGCTGCCCTGCTTTACAAAAAGGGTATGAATAGGGAGCCCAATACAGAGAGAAAAGTTTGAATGCTGAGCGAGTGGCTGAGAGCCCCATGGAGCAGCATTTCGGAATCCAAAACAGTTCATCTTTTTTTTGCTGTAATAAATATTTTGATTTAATGCCAAAATACAGATTTTTCTCTGGGGAGGTGAGGAAACATTTTTCTGACCTGCTTGCACTCTGCAGTACGTAATTGCATCGCTGTTGCAGGGCTAGCAGCTTTACTTTTTGACTTCCAGCTGTCATTGTTTGATCTCAGCCATACTGCTTGATTGTCTAAATGATGGTTTTATATGTCATAGTAAAATTTTGGTTTATTTTGTTTCTCTCCCAGCTGTATTTGCAAGTCTGGTGTTTGCTTAGATTTGGATAACTGATGTCTTGTGGGGGAAAAAAGTCCTTGTTTGTCTACTTGTTGGCATCTGTGATAGGAAATCTAATCCTTCCATTGGTGTGTTTCTAAGATCCAGCAGAGATAGATGTAGCTCTTTATTGTCAATTTTAGCTTCTTTTTAGACATACATATTTGCTGTCCAATGGGACGTCTGGTTCTCTGTGTGCATCTTGATGAGGAGGTAAAAGGATGAAATTAGTGTGTTTTAGTGAAATTCTAAAATTTCCCAGCTGAGAATTGGACGCCTGTGTTTCTGTCTGCAGCAAACGATCTAGTCTGCCGTTTGAGCTTTTCTCCCCATTGCAGAATTAAGTAACTTTGTTACCTGCATTTTTCCAAGACAAGAGTGACTGCTATGCATTTGAACAAGTGTTTTTTTCTTTCTAGGTGTTGCCAGAGCAATCTGTCTTGCTCCATTTAACAGAACATTCCCTTCACTGATTTCTTCCCTCAGTGGCCAATGCCATCCCAGTTTGCTTCTGCTGCAAGCCATCTTTGTGAAACTGCTAATTGCAGCTTATGCAAAATTAGGTGTCTCTGTCGTTCAACTTGAAGTGCTGCACATATTTGGATGTGGAGAGACAGCTGCTTTGCTAAGGCTATGTCTGTACTATTGTTTGGAGGTAGGCACAAGTTCTGCGTGCCTGCACTCCGAACTGGCCCGATATGAGCAAAGTCAAAGCCATGCAGTTTCTTGTGGCACTGAAATAAAGCATTAAATTGTGTTGAGGCCATAGTGTATTATGCTGGATGCTGGGCTCAGTGCTGTGCTGATGTGGTCACAGCTTCCCGCTGGTTCTGAGCACAAGTGTGGTGTGTGCATTGCTTGCCAGACACTGTGTGGACTTCACTTGTGTGAAACTTCTCAGAGCTGAGCAAGAACAAGGCCAGGGCAGGTTCTGCTCCTCCCAAAGCTGTGAAAACGTGCTTGTGCAAGTGCTGCCCACTCCAAGAAAAGTGTAATGCACTCACATTGCTCCACACCGGGGACACTGCCTTAAAAACCACCTTATGCTTGGGAGAATGAAGGTGCAATTCTTGTTCCTTTGCTGCAAGGGTGCTCGTTTTCAAGACCTTTCACTGAAATGGCATGGAGGAGAAACTTGCTTTCAGGTAGCAAGTTTTCTAATGAAAGCTGAGATCGCCAGTTGCAACCCTTGCATGAGAACTGCAAGTGCAAGTATCGCTGTGAAAGCGGGGAGGGGCTGTCCAGAGTAACCTCTGCGTTCTCCCTCTGCCCGTGGGAGAAGTTGGTCCTGCATGACCCGCGTATTCGGGGATGTTGCTCTGAAGCAATGCTGATGTGGCTATGGGTGTTCTTTTCTCAGTTTGTATTCCACCTGGAAATAAAGGGCAGTTTTTGCTACCCTCCTTGCACCACAACATAGTCATTTTTAGAAGTGCAAAGTGGATTTATCAAACTGTAGGTGAAACAAGCTCCATTATCTTTTCAGTTTTGGTGTCATATGTTGTAGTCTAGGTGCTGCTCCAAAGCACGCTCTTAAAAGGAGCCTGCAGCCATCTGTTTGATATTTGAGATTGTAATTTTATATCAGGGAATTTATTATTCTGTATTAAAAGGTAGGCATAAAATAAACCAAGCTAAAGGGCATACAACCTTTCAAAAGGTTTCTAGCCAGTTAAATATTTCTCTCTCTCCTATATAATACTGTGTTTGAAAGCAAGATAACAAAACACCTGGATGTGGTTTCTGTTACCTCTATGTAGAGACTGCAATCTATATGCAACTGGCTGCTGCTCTTGAGGGGAGAAAATGCCTTCTGTATTTCTTTTTTTGGGAAAAAAATGCTGACATTGCAGCATTTAAGTGTATGTATAACTGTAACTGTATTTAAATGACAGTATAAAGTTGGCCTGTTGATCAGTGTGTTTAACTGTTCCAGAAGCTTTTTACACCCCTCAAACCAGCTGCTGGAGGCAAGCCATGTTCCAGCACTTTCCTGAAGTGGTTTTACTGCCTAATGGTAGATTTGCAATGCTTTTTGTTCGAGCTTTATCACACTCATAAATCCTTGTAGATCCACTTAGGTTCTGGTGTGGCTATTTCCTCATAGCTTTTATTTTGTTCATTCCTTTAAGCCACCTCCATTCAGTGCGAGTCAAATTCCCCATAAAAGGGGGATGACCCAGAGCTCGGCTGTTGCTTGGCTCCTAGATGGACACTGGTGAGGAATCCTCCTCTGTGGTATCTGCCTGGATTTCATCAGGAGCTTATGTGCATGCGAGGTCGTCCTTAGCTGGGCTCCTGAAATGAAGATGAATTGTGATTTCTGTGCAGAGATGAACTGTTTGCCCTACAGAGAAGAACACTAACAGATGTCCATATCGTTTTCTGAACCAAGGTACTGCTGGATCTTTACTCTCTGGCGGATATGAAATGTATGCTGTAAAGCTTTGCATATAAATATATGTCCATTCATATCAGTTTTCTGTGCACATGCAATCATGAAATACGATTGCTTTCATGTATACATGCATATGCTGTACACAAATTTATCATGTGGAAGATGCATTTCTTCACTTTGTTTTTGCATGGATGAATGCAGTCGTGATCAGCCCATAGCTTATGGATTTTATATGTGGGTTACTTGAGTTGAACACAGTACAAGACTTCAATGTCTGTATGTGAATATTACAGCACAAAAGTGCGCATATACAAGCATGCTGAAGTTCTCTGCATTTAACGAGACACGTGAATGTTGATTCAGTTTTTCCCCAAAATCCTCCCTCCCCTGCAAGTGAAGGTTCAACACCTCTTGGGACCAGAGAATTTTGCCACCCTGTAGTTTGAAGATAAATGGACAAGTGAAGTATGATAAGCCAAAGCCAGTGAGATTTCTTACTGTGGCAGAATACTTTAAAGTCTGTGACTCTTATCTCAAAAGGCGAGGTTGAGTGATCTTAGAAATCAGCAGGAAACTTGTCTTGGGGAATCTGTGTTATGGTTCTGAGTTGTGCTGTTGGGTGGCTTGCTGAAAGCTGCTTCATCTCAGGAATCTGAACTGTGGAGCACAGATGCTTTTCTCTACTATAATCATGCTTTTAATACATTTACTAGCTAATGAATGTATATTTGCAGCAAAGCTTGTCTGTAGGGTGCTCTTCACCACTTATGTCACGTTATTCACGGCAGAACCTTGCAAAAGTGGAATAACACAGGGGAGAATTAGGCCCTGTTCTCTAATTGTTCCTTTAATGGATTACCCTAATTAGAAATGCAGTATTTACTAATTAAAATGCACTATTTTGTAATTCTGTAATGATCTAAGTGGTTAGTCTGCAAGACCTGAAGAGACATTTAAAACTAGGTAGAGAGCTCTTACATGATATCTGAACAACATGCACGCTGTCACTAATTTAAGCTTAACCTTTGCTTTTTGCTAAAATACTTGTATGTACATACATATATAATCTCCTGTGTCTTTTGGGAACTTGGTTTTCTCTTCAGCAGTGGGTTTTCTCAGGCAAAGTTCACGCTTTATGGCTTTATGTAAATCCCTTGAATCACTGGATAGCCATGCTGGTTTTAGCTGGGATAGAGTTAATTTTCTTCATAGTATAGAATCATAGAATCATTGAGGTTGGAAAAGACCTCTAAGATCATCGAGTCCAACCGTCAACCCAACACCACCATGCCCACTAAACCATGTCCCTAAGTGCCTCATCTACATGTCTTTTAAATACCTCCAGGGATGGGGACTCCACCACTTCCCTGGGCAGCCTGTTCCAATGTTTAACCACTCTTTCAGTAAAGAAATTTCTCCTCACATCCAATCTAAACCTCCCCTGGCGCAACTTGAGGCCATTTCCTCTCGTCCTATCGCTTGTTACTTGGGAGAAGAGACCAACACCCACCTCGCTACAACCTCCTTTCAGGGAGTTGTAGAGAGCGATGAGGTCTCCCCTCAGCCTCCTTTTCTCCAGGCTAAACAACCCCAGTTCCCTCAGCCGCTCCTCATAAGACTTGTTCTCCTGACCCCTCACCAGCCTCGTTGCCCTTCTCTGGACATGCTCCAGCACCTCGACGTCCTTCTTGTAGCTGCATGGGGTGATGTTTTGGATTTGTGCTGGAAAAAGTGTTGATGATACAGGGATATTTTTGTTACTGCTGAGCAGTGCTCACACAGAGTCAAGGCCTTTTCTGCTTCTCACACCACTCCACCAGCCAGTAGGCTGGGGGTGCACAAGAAGTTGGGAGGGGACACAGCTGGGACAGCTGACCCCAACTGACCAAAGGGATATTCCACACCATATGACATCATGCCCAGCATATAAAGCTGGGGGAAGAAGAAGGAAGGGGGGGACGTTCAGAGTTATGGCATTTGTCTTTCCAAGTAACCATTATGCATGATGGAGCCCTGCTTTCCTGGAGATGGCTGAACACCTGCCTGCCGATGGGAAGTAGGGAATGAATTCCTTGTTTTGCTTTGCTTGTGTGCGCAGCTTTTGCTTTACCTACTAAACTGTCTTTGTCTGAATCCACGAGTTTTCTCGCTTTTACTCTTCTGATTCTCTCTTCCATCCTGCTGGGAGGGGGAGGGTGAGCGAGTGGCTGTGTGGTGCTTAGTTGCTGGCTGGAGTTAAACCACGACAATAGCCATACTTAACATGGCCTTTCAATAACAGCCACAGACTCTGGCTTTATAGGAAGCTTTACTTTTTCTACAACTCTCCAGACTTTCTATACTATTATGGCTTTTACATATTAGGAGAAATTGAATTTTTAGCTCTGTTTCCTTAAGGAAAGAGTGTAGGTGTCTGCACCATCCATCTCTTGAACTCCTTGGTCCTGCTTCAGTCCCTTTTGACAGAAAAGCAGAGGTCTCAAAGCAAAGCTGTTGCAAGGAGGCCATGTAGACTTAAAAGACTGTACAAAGGCCTCTGCAGCAGAAATCCTGCTGTGTGCACTCACCCTTTATCGGACATCAGGGACTCCATGTGGCTGTTCAGCCTTGGGACAGATGCATGCAGGGGAGACCCTGCTCCCTGCAGAGCCCCTGCCTGGGCCTTGGGAGCCTGCCACTTGTCTGCATTAATGTTAACTCTTGCCAATGGAGGGAAATCCTCACCCCTTGGCAGCCCGTGCAGCTTGGAAGATGAATATTTGACAACAATGGAGACAAGATTTTTTTAAAAATTTGTTTTTAAAAACTTTTTTCCCTGGGTGCTCTGCCTCTGAAATGCATCTGATAGCTGACCTCCAGCCTGAAGGTTGCTTCCGCCTCCTCTTCCTCCTGCTTGGAGGTTATTTTCCTGTCCCATCCGAATGACTCAGCAGTGATTACCCTCCATCTTAATGCAGCTCACGATCGGAGGGCGACTCAACGGAGGAGCCTTGTGTTTCTCTGCAGGGCCTTGGAGACAGCCATGCTGTACAGAAGACACTTGCACCTGATCTCCTCGTGTCTGGCATTGCAGTGAGGCAGGCTTTCAGCTATGATACATTAATCTGCATGCACTGTATGGAAAGTTGTCACTAAGTGCTGCTGTTGTGTTTTTTTTTTTTTCTTTTTGAACAGGGTAGAAATAGCTATTTGCCCTTGTACTTCAACTCCGGAATAAGCAGCATGCCTTCCCTTAGATTTCTGTGCATTTTCCTTAGCTATGCTATTTACTTTCTAGGATTAACGCTGCCCAGAGCACCAGTGCCTGGCATAAAAAGATAGAGCTCTGTCTCTATTCAGCTGTAGATGCAAACCTGAAGCAGTTTGTACTGTGGTCACTGCAGTTACCAAAAGACATGGATCATTGCCCCAGTGCTGCCCAAGCATGCAAGAGGCTTTGGTTTTAGCTGTGATATAACTTTGAAAAAGCATTTCTTGTGTGTAAGCACTGATGACATAATTGACCAAATGCTAAGTGTTTTCTGACTCTTATTTTCCTGTTTGTGTAAGGCTTGGTACAGCTGCAGTCGAGGCACCAGAGGATCCTTCTTGGCTGTGATGGGGTGTGGAGTCGGCCCTTTGTACTTCTAGTCTGAAGATCTGTGATTGTTGCTTTAGTTTTCTGCATCTTTCAGGTCTGGGGATTTCTTTGTCTTTTTTCGAATGATGTCACCTGGAATAGCTGCTTCTGCTGTCTCAAGACTCAATTTGCATTTCACAGAATTTGAAAAATCTCTCTGGCTTGGGTTAAGGTTAAATCAGCTTCCCACATGAATCTGACTTGCTCGGTCCTTTTGTATTCCATGTATGAGCCTAATCTTTTCTCTAAAGAACCATGTGTCTGGTTCATCTTTCCATTGATATAGAATAAAGGAGGAAGGTCCCACACCAGTCACTCTCGGCACGGAAGAGGCTTGTTGCCTCGCGTGTGTCTGTGCTCTGTACCTCGTTTTCTGTCATCCTCCCCTTCACCTAAAAGCCCTGTGTGCCTGCTATGCTGGGAGCCTGCTGCAAGGAGAAATTGCATTGCCTGCCCTTAGAGGCTGCAGAGGAAGAGCCACCCCCCTCCACCCTGATTTCATATTGCTACCTCAAATGCCATGGCTGCTGTGGTTCCCCTGGTGGTCTGTGGTGGAGGGAAGAAATTGTCTTGCTGTCCTTTTGCTTTGTGCAGCACCTGGCATATGGGTCCTGACCAGACCAGGGCATGTAGGCACTGCAATTGTGCAAACAATTAGTAGCGATAATTGCATACTCTCAGGCAGCGGAGGAACACTTCAGAGCCAGCTGGCTGGGCAGAGGAAGGCTTTGCTTTGTGAAGAGAAGTGCCTAGAAACAGCGAGTCTATCCTGGGTACCATCAGCACAACTTTTTGTGGCAGCGGCAGCTTCCTTTTAACCTTGTGTGGGGCCCTGGCACTTATCACCTGTGACCTAGGACGAGCTGTTTTGTTTTAGCCTGCACATAGTCTTCATTGTGTGCCGTCCCCAAAACTGGTGCTCTCCCTTCCTTGGGTCAGGGTGTTCCCAAATAGGGCCTGTGCCTGTTGCAGGGGTTCCCTTGAGAGCTGGGTGGCAGCCCAGGGCTGCAGGGAGGGTGTTGGTCTCTTGATGCCAGATGGTCTCTATATGGGAGAGGGGCTCCTCCAGCCCCATATCACTTCTGCCCTGTCCTCACTGCTGGTCTGTTGCTGGCTGCAGGTCTCTCCTCGCTGTCATCTCCCACCTTAGTGGCCAAGGATGTGCACCAGACCTGGCACACCTTGCTGTTGCACCAAGTGTGACTACCTGGTGTTGCTAGGTGGCATACAGTGCTATTTGGGGGGACCTGCCCAAAGGGGACAGAGCAGTGGAAATAGTTTCCTGTATCTGGGTGAGGCCACTTGCTTTCTTACAGGAAAAAATAAATACGTCCTCTCCCCTTTCCTCTCTTCCCCCGTTATTTTACTTAGCAGTTGTTTGCACTTCTCCCCTTTCAGGCTATCTCCTTCTCTTGAAAGGAGGAAAAAAATGGCCCCGTAAAACCTTTGCTCATAATTGACAGAGCTGCCTCAGCACTGGGGCACAGAGAATGAGCCTGACTGAAGGGGGGGAAAAACAAATAGTGTTCCTGTTCATCTGAGAAACGAATGATTTTCCCTTTTTCTTCTTCTTTTAATAAGTGTATGCATGAGATAAAAAGGGGAAAAGGCAAAACAGAAGAGTTTAAATTCTGCACCAGGGAAGATCTTGGTGTGTTCCAGTCCCTGTGCACGGTGTATAATTAAACCCAAAATAGAGCAGTGAACTGAGGGAGGGAGGTGGGCTACAGGACCAAGCAGGAGGGGGCAGGGTTACTCACTTCAGAAGTACTATCCAAAAATAAGTCCCTATTTCTTTCTTCTGCTTTGTTTGACAAATGGGCTTGGTCTCATTTAATCCCATTTCTGGTTTTCTCTCTTTCCATCTCCATCTGCCCCCGTTCTCTCTGCAATGTCACCGTAACTATTTATTGGAAGTATACTGGGCCATGATGTCCCCAGCTGCGGCTGGATCTGCTGTGCCAGAGTGGTACCTGCAGTGAAGGACACTGGTGGCTCTGCCCGGGGAGCGCTGGGGAGCGGTGGGCTGCAGGAGCTCAGTCTGTGTTGACTGTAGCTTTATGTCTTCTGATTAGCTCTGTAGGGTTTTGTTTGTTTTTCTCTGGACTGGAGCCTTTTTCTCTTGATCCAAATATATTTCAATATAATTTTTCTTCCATCCACTGCACCCCCATGCCTTTCATCAGCCTTACATACACTCTTTTTTGCTTCTGTGTCTTATTTAGCTTTAATTTATCTTCTTCCTTTTCTTTTCTCCTCTTTCTCTTTTGTTCTGTCTGCACATCTTCCCACTTCTTCTCTCTCTTTTTCTTCCCATTAACGTTCTCTGTTGCTTTATTTTCCTCTCGTTGCATCGCTCTCATCTCTGGGATTGCAGCGTCTCCCCTGGCATGTAGCTAGCCTGAAGCCTGTGCCCAAATGCCTTGCTTCAGCAGGCATCTGCAGAACGGGAGGTGCTTTCCTGTTGTGTCAAAAGGTGAAATACTTGTCCCATTGCTGAATTTACAGCCAGATAGAGGGGAGGGATGAAACAAATAAATGGTTGTTTTAGCAAAATTATATTGGGTAAGAAAATAATAGCCCTGATAATTTCCTGCTCCCTTGTCTTTTTCTTATACTGTTGTCTTATACTGCTTTTTTTTTTTCTTCCATACCCTTGCTTTCCTCTCCTGTTCAATTTTTCTAGGGCATCATACTTTATAATATAGCCACAAGGTAAAGGCCAATGGGCTTGCGAAGGAAACTGCTTTGCAAAAAAGTGAGAAATTCAGGTTAATTGGATGCAATCAGGTCAAAATTTAGTTTATCTTTGAGTGGGTGGGTGTGTTAGCACAAGACTGTGTATGCACGCCCGGTCTGGGGGCTGATCCAGGCATATTCGTTTCCAACTTTGTGTGAATGTGCACATTCCCTTGGAGACTGGGCGAGTGATGTACATCTGGGGAAAATGACAGGAATACAAAAGTGACATCTCTTCATGTCATAGCAGAGAAACTTCTTCCTTCTCTGGCAAGAGAACACATCCTAGGGTAAGGGTAGTGGTAGAGCTGTAACCTAATAAATGTGAGTGAAAGAGCAAATGGAGCATCCGTCCTCAGGAAAGGACGCTCTGTGTGGAGGGCAGAGCCTGCGTGAAGGATGAAGGGAGGGAAGATTCCCTCGGATACCTGTATTGATTTTTTTTTTTTGTGTGTGATTAAGGAACAGGTTTAGTTTTTTGAAGCCATCCCATTTTATTCAGTTACTGAGTTGTCTACTGTACTTGAATGCCTGGATGGGATTGGAAGTTGAGGAAACGGGTGCTGTAGTTTTGAGGGGGAAAAAATAATTGAATCTTTCGGACTGGAAGGGACCTCAGGAGGTCCCTCAGGAGTCCAACCTCCTGCTCAAAGCAAGGTCAGCACTGAACTCGGGCCAGGCTGCTCAGGGCTTTGTCCAGTTGGGTTTTGAAAACCTTAAAGGATGGAGTCTGCACCACCCCTCTGGGCCATGTCTGCTATAGCTTCACTATCTACGTAGGGAAAACACTTTTGCTCCCCTGTTTCATTTAAAGACTATTGTTTCTTGTTCTCCTGCCATGTACTGCAGTAAAGAGCCTGGCTCCATCTCCTTTTCTGTACTGGATGGAGGAGTATTAGGTCCTTCAAATCTTCTCTCCAGGCTGAACAAGCCCTGGTCCCTCAGTCTCTCCTTGCAGGGCAAGTGCTTCAGCACCCTGAGCATCTTGGTGGCCCTTCGCTGAACCTGATTCAGCTTATCAACGTTTTTCTTGTACTGACAGATCCAAAGCTGAGCCAAGTATCCATATATGGTCTAGCAAATATTGTTTGAAGGGAAATAATCGCTTTCCTTAACCTGCTGGTTACAGTCCTGTGAATACAGCCTTATAAGCTCTTAGCTGCCCATGCTGCTGGGGCAGAGTGTGGACTTCTGAACCTTTCTTTGGTTTAAAGCATGCTGTCTGACTTGGCCAGTTGTAGCATCTGAGTGGGGATCACCCTGGTTGGCAGTTGACTGTTCCCCATCTTGGTCCTGAATGGAAGGAACGTGGCTCAGCATCTCTGCTGTGAATTTGGCATGTGGGTGAGGCGGTGTCCTGGGGGGGTGGTAAGGGCTCTGAAGGTAAGGTGGAGCTGCTGACCTTGTCATCAGCAAAAGGGGAGGATTTGATAGTGAGTGGAAGCTATTGCAAAGGGGTCTGCTGCTTGGATAAGGACAAGCTCGCCTCTTTTAGGGAAAAGCCAACAAAAATAACTTCTTCTCATAATCATTCAGTTGGAAATAATGAAGTTTTGGCATCTGTCATTTAATGGCATTAAATCAGACCCATTGGAAACAAAGCACTTTGTGTTTCTATGGCCAGATACTCATATTGCCGAACATGTGACACCAGGTACCACTAAAACACTGGAATCTTGTTTAGGTCTGCAAGGTAACTGTCATGTTGTCTGTCTGTCACACAGGAGGTCAGTTGAAATAATTTCAGTCCTCCAGCAGTCTTAGGCCTCTCTGAGTGTTGTCAAGGGCAGAAAACATGCCTGCAAAAGTGCTGCTGAAGCAATCTATTTGGACTCTCCTGTGGACTTTAAATTCTGAATCCCAGTGTAGCGTGACAGACCTTTGCCGTTCACACAATGGAAGCTTGTCTTCATGCAAGCAGATGTCCTCACCTGCGTGGCCTGGTGTGACCGCTGAGCTATGGGTTCCTGAAAATATAACCTGCGGTAGATGTTCAAAAGCTGTTTTACTTGCAGTGCTGGTTTTATACTACTGTGTGATTAAGGGCTAGAATTATTCACTTGTACATCTTTGCTGTGTCTAAGTAGCTGAAATATGATATTAATGAATTACAGGGCATTTCCTAAGCAGTTTGAATATTCAGAAATACTGTAGAAAGTCAGCAAGAGGAGTAACAGACAATTTGTAGGGAGAAGCCATTCAGAATTGCAAGCCAAGTCTCCTTTCTTTTGAATTTGGTTATAATCATGAATGATTAAGGTCTGTAGGAGGATACTAGAAACTGGTGATGTAGGAAATTCCTAGGAAGCTGGAAAGAGTGCACTACCCTGATGTAACCTGAAATGAATAAAAACCTTGCTTCAAAGCTCGGAGATAGGACTTGCTGAGGCTGTGCTCTGTCCACATTTGGGGGAATCTCCAATGAAGCCAAGGACTTAATGTTGTAACAGATTAAAAGGAAAGGCCCCACTAATGAATTAGCTAGGTCAACTGGTGGCCCATGAACTGTACGAGTGTTCACATGCTTCAAGTGATTTCCCATTTTGGGTCTGTGTCAGAAGGCAGGGCTTGGTTCATGGGAGAGCTGGTGGGTAAGTTGGGGCTTCAGGCTTGGGTAGGAGGTAGATCAGGGTGAATTGGCCACCCTCCCTCAGCAACATTAGGTATGTGGTGGCTCTTGGCTGTGTGGCGCCTGTCTGATGTGGTTGGTTGGCTTAGGAGCTTGGAGTTTTGTCCATCCCGGTGCTGCAAAGCAAATGCCCATCAGATACTTCGGGGCTGTGATGGACTTTGCTTTACAGAGTCTTTTAAGGTTGGCTGAGCAGGTGGTGGATTGTTGTTATTGGAGCCATTTTAGTAGCACCTTCCAGACCAGAGATCCCCAGTGCACCACCAATGAGTGTAGAGGGGAAGATCTTGGAGGCAGAGGCATGACTGCAGGGAGTAATAAGCTACAGCAGGAGATGGAGGGAAGGGGATGGGTGCTGTGGTTCCCTCTGCCTTTGGGGGTCTCCTGCTCCTTGGCCTGTTGATGCATGGTCTGGAGAGACTCCCTTGATCCAGGAATGAGGTGACTTTCTGTCAAGGTGGGAGCTGGGCTTTGCTGCTTGAGGAGTGGAGCCCTGGTATTCTCTGTCCCCTCCTGGTAGGGCTCTTAAGCGCCCGAGGAGAGTGGCAGAGCGTACAGGCAAACAGGTTTACATGATGCTGCATCAGCGAGGGACTCTGTGTACCTTTTTTCCTGTAGCTATGTAAAGGCAGCCCACAGGCCCCTGGCAGAAATGCTTTCAACCATCTTTATCCGTGGCGTGCTAAATGCTTGTGATTAGTTTTAATTCCATCTATTTTCAGTGATTAAAGCACTGCTTTCCTTGCATGGCCTTGTGCTTTTAGTTAGCCAAAGCAAACCCATGTGCCACAAAATCCTTTCCTTCGTCCAAATGGAGGAGAGTTTTATTTTTGCCACAGCTTCTCTTTCAGAAATGCAAAGCAGGATCCAGTAGCTGGCAACCCCGAGAGCTGCCAGGAGCCTGCGCTGCTGCCGGCTGTTTCCCTGGCATAGGAAGAGAGGGATGGAGGACCCCTTTTGGTGCATGTGTCTGCTCTGCTCCTTGGCGAGCATCACCTGCGACAGTGGGGACCGAGGATCTGCGATACACATGTGCCATCTCCCCTGGGCTGCTTGCTGTCGAGTGGCATATGCCGTGCCACGAGGCAGTGCCCACCTTGTTGCTCTAGTCCAGCAACTGCTTCGCAGACCCCCCACCTGCTGTTTCTGCAGGCGCCCTCTCTCCTCCTTTCTTCTCTGCTGTAAGCACAGATTTTCAGATAAGCGATACAATATCATCTTATTTTGTGTGCTATCTGCCATGCTAGCTGTATTCTCCGAACACAATAGCACAAATTACTTTACATAACAGAAGTAGGGAATTCAATAATAGCAACAGCAGAGGGAAGGGGGAAATCAACCACTGAAAAAATGAGGGAGATGTTTCCAGCTACCAGCTTTAATATTCATAGAAGTTAAATTCAACGCAAGACTGATTCTTGCAGGCCAGTCCTGAAACAACTGGAACACCTTGGTAGGGAGTGATATGCGGGGAAATCCAGGTGGCTGTTTTGCCTGAAATGCAGTGGAGAAGGTAGAGACGTGGGGAATGGCCTTAGGCCAGATCGGTACTCCATCTACAAGAGCTGTCAGTGTATCTCCTCCTAAGTTGTGTAGTGTGATCATGGTGATGGCTATGTTTTACCCACCCTCCCCATTTCCATTTTTTTTTTTCTTTGAGATGGTGACCAGCACTGCATATAATAATCTGGGTGTGATCCCACCCCTGAATTAGAGGGCTCAGCACAGTCTTTGTATCGCTTCATCCTGTTCCTCCTGCGTTCTGACATCGTGGTTGGGTATTTTGCCACAGCTGCACAGTAAGCTGAGCTCAGCATTCAGCTGTTCCTATTGCCATCTCGATTCCTTTCTTTGGTAAGACAGTTATTTCGTAAATCTGAAAGATGTGTGAATAATGTACAGTTTTATGCTCTTTAGAGGTATTATTTGCATTTACCAACATTGAATATAACTTATTATCATGTTGTCTGTTTGCTTAGGTCTCACTCAGGTTCTTCCCTGTTCCTTCTGGTCTTGGCTACCTCAAATAACTTGATGTTGTCTGCAATTTTGTCACTCACTGGGTGTTCTCATTTCCAGATAAGTGTGTTTAACGTGTGACACAGCCTAGAAATGAATCTCTACCCATCACAAAATTAATTCACTGCCATAGTAAGGATTTTAATCCTGGTGGGGTATAAACATTGACCAATTTCATTCATTCACTAGCTTGTGTTTAAAATATTCAGGGGGTGGTAAGACATGATTTTCTTTAGTATATATTAAAAAAAAAAAAAGCTTGGAGTTTGTCACAGCATGTTCCTCCAGATGTTTAGATACTCTGCATTTAAAGGTTATTTCATCCCATTTGCTGGGCCTAACTTAAACTCCCTTGTCTAGAGGTCTCTGGGTTGGCTCCTGAGACACTTTCCAAATGCAATGTGTTGCCTGTTAATTCCCCAATTTGGTTCATGTTATTGAATTTTTAAGTGATGGAGCTGCCTCATATTGCAAGTCATTTAGAGATCATTGGCGTAATACTTGGGAGCAGCACCTTCTTGTTTTTTACCATACTGGTTTGTTCCTGAGCTGCTTCTCCTCCTGGCCCCTCAATCTTCAGCAGTATTGTTTCACTTTTAGTGCAGAAAAGGATGGAAAAGAGGCCAGAGCAGAAATTTTAAAAAGGGAAAATGTTAAACTAGTTTCTTTTAAATGAATTGGAGATTAATGAAGCTATTCAAGTGCAAGAAAGATGATAGCTTTTTCTTGTACGACGTGAACAGTAAGAGTGTGATATTGGGGGCATGTTTGAGTGAAGTGGGACTTGAGGCAAAATAGGGAAATGGGTCAGGGTAAGAGGAAATGAAAGCGTGGATAAAGGTTGCAGTGGAAAGGAGACTCAGGGAAACTGTAACGATGATTAATAAGGCTCCTCTACTAAATAACATTTCCTATCTGTACATCTGAAAGCTGTTCAGATGTGCTGCACACGTTTAGAGAGTCCTACAGGTAATAAAGGTAAGTAAATTAGATATGAAGTTACAAATCAATGTATCAGAAGAAAAGTTCAGTGCAGTCTTGGGCTGCACTGTTAATGCTATTACTATTGTTATTTTTAGCTCCGTTTCCTGAGGAAATGAAGTGGAGGTGATCGATGCCTCCTGTAAGAACCTGTTGGCCAATTTCAATCTCACAACCTGAGGTGGGTGGATGGAGGAGAGAGGTCCTATTGGTGCCCTCCCTAAAGGAAGGATGGGCAGAGCAGAGTCCTCATCTATTCTGCTTGGTCCACCAGCCACTGAAAGGCAGTGACCGCCTGGCCGGTTGGCCTGCCATGCCAGATGGCCAACCAGCACTTGTGCAGTGCAGGAGCAGCCATGGTGGCTGCTGCTGCTAGCCATGCTGGTAGGGCACACCGTGCTGAGTAGGGTGCACTGGTGGGAACAAGGAATGGGCCTAGGCCACAGAAGTAGTAAACTGTTGAGAAGATTTTGGGAACATAGCGGGGAAGTAAAACATTGTGGTGTGATGCAGAGTGCATAGAGTTGTATGAGAACTCAACCTGAGATGTGTTGCAAGGTGTAAGGAAGATGGGAAAACCCAGAAAGGATGAAGAGAGTTTTGTGAGCAGCAGAACTAACGACGACTCATGTTTGTGTCTCATCCCCTGCAACCCTCTCTCTCTGAAGTGGGAAGGGGGACCCTCAGGAGCGCTAGGGCAGAGACCTGTTCCTGAAAAGGGGACTTTTGGAGGGGTAAGACACAAATCATAAAAGCTTCATAAATTCTGCAGTTCTGAGCACCTTGCTCTCATTACTATGTAGGAGGATCAGGAACTGGTTGTGGTAGACCCTGTATAAACATAGGAAGAGAAGATGGTCCCTGCTTTAAAGAGTTTGTTGTTTAGGTGTACAGCAAGACACCATACTGTAGACCTGGCATGTAGTACTCCTTTTTCTATGGGATAGGGGTTGTTACACATTGAGTACTCTGAGCTCTGGGGGGATTCTGGGAAGAGCGAAATGAGAAAAGCAGTGAAAGAGCAAACAAGGGAAATGCTGAAGGATCTGGAGGGATTGAGGTTTTTTTCAGCAGGAAAGATTAAAAGTGCCAATTATGGGTTGTTTGACTTAGCAACAAGTCAAGGAGGAGCCTGGAAGGAATTTACGACAATAGGAAAAGTTTCTGTCCCAGGGATGGAGAGGATTTGCTTTAAGACTGTAGAAATGCTGGAGGCTTACGGAGGAGGAAAGGGGCAAAATATTTTGAATATTCAAAAGAGCTTTGTGCCTGTGAAGTTGTTACGCTGATGAATGCCCCATGGCTTGTGACACTTGCAACCCAGCTCAAATGCACTAGAAACTGTTGCTAGGATCCTTCTAGTTGGAGCCTAGAGAAAAGGCCTGGCTGCTGCGTGTGCCTCTGTCACTGCTGACTCACATATTTCTAGGGAAAGAAGCATCAGCTCAAGCACAAAATTAAGAAGGAATATGGCAATTACCAGTCAGCCAGACTGGAAGCCCTATCACTGTTTCCTTGGCTGTAGCCAAAACCCACAAGACTTAAGTGTGTCCTAGACTTTAGTGGGTACCACCATCAGGAGTGATAAAGGCTGGGAGCACCCCCATCTACGATGGCAGCGGTTTCCAGGTATCGCTGCAGTCCAGGAGGGACCACTTATGGTTTTGTTTTAAAAAAGGGGATCAGAAAGCCACAGCAGGCAAGAGCATGTATGGAGATAGCACTACAGAAAAGGAGTTACCTACAAAAGGAGGGAGAGCAGCTGTATCACAAACAAGGAGAAGCCGGGCAGGAGCAAGAGATGTCAATGCTGAATTCCAGGAGGATGCAGCAGTTCAATATTTAAGACTGTGCTAAGGTCAAAGAGAACGAGCCAAGAGAAAAGCTCATGGTTTGCAGAAGATGAGATCATTAGCTATCCCAGGCAGCTTCAGTGCTCTGGCTCTGCCAGAGCCTGATCTAAAAACAGGCTGGGTTTATGCTGTATATAAAAATGAGGTGGCATTTCCCCCCTCCCTGCTTTCCTGAGAAGAGGGAGGGCTGCAAAGTGAGAATATGTCAGGGCAAAGGTGGGAATGTGCAGGGGGTATAAGTAGTGACATCTAGCAAGGTGGCAGGAGAGTAATAGAGGAGAAGACATTTGGAATCATGACAGTGGGGCAGGGGAGCTGGGAGGGGGGTGGAAGGAGTGGGAAGTGGTGCAAAAGGAACAAGAGATGAGGAATACCCTGAGGGATGTGAGAAGGAATAAACAATATCCTGGGAGCAGTGAAAAGCAGCAGCAGGCAGGGAGCGACATTATTGAGATTTAGACCAATCTTACATTGAAAGGAAGCGACATGTGCTCTAGCCGCTCATAATACACGTGTAAGCCGCTGTCCTGCGTGCATACGCTTTTTCAATGATAAGGAAATGAGTAGCAAATTAATTAGGAATTGGGAGCACTGTTCAGATTGGCTGGCAATCCATAAAGAAAAGATGGTCAAATGCCATGACTGAAACGGAGCTTGGAGCTCAGAGAAGGTTTGGGCACTCAGGCTAACTGAGCTAGATAAAACATTGCAAAAAAAAATTGGCTGGCAAAGCAATCTACTTATCCTGAAACTGGCTTATGTCACTGCAGCATCCCAGTGCAATACAATCTTGTAGCTGCATTTTCTCTGGACACTGAGCTAAGCAAACATTTCTCTGCCTGTTTATCTTGCAGAAGAAGCTGATGTGAAGAGGATAAGGATGTTGGGCACTTCTAGTGCTGGGCTAAGTCTGAATTGTTGGTCTGGCCTCTCTCTGACAGTGACTGGTGTGGAAGGTGACAGCTGTCTGAAAGGTGTCTGTACCTTCTGGGGTATTAACTAGCATGAATCATAGCAGCTGTACTAATACAAACAATTATTTTTATAAATTGAAAATGGGGTGTTAAGCAGGGTTTGCTTGGCCTGATTGGTGAAGGTCTGACTCAAAATGATGAGAGCAAACTGATTCTGGAAGGGGAAAAAATTCCTGAATGAGTGTCAGAAAAGTTAAAGCTGATGACCACTTCATCTGCTGCGACTCACAGCTGCCCTCATGTGATGCCTTACTTGCTCCATGCTCCACCTCAGAGACCTGTTGCTTGTCTATGACCCCCATATGCTTAGGCACTTCAAAAAATCAAGCTGTAAATGTGATTGCCTTGATTATAAATGTCATCCAGCTCAGATGAAAGAGGAATGGCTGAGCTGGGGCTGGTCCAGTATATAACTGCTGGTGATTAACCACAGCAGGGAGTACCTCACAAGGTGTCCAGACTTTGCTGCAGGCAGGTGTAGATTAATCCTATGTGTATGGGTTAGAGATTGGTGTAAGTGCTGGGGCTTTGAGTCTCTCTAGTGATGATAACTCTAGGTATGGTTTTATTTTCCTATGGATTGCTTGGTCCTGTATTGAATGATGTGGAGATCCTGATCTTGCTACCTTCCTGTGGCTGTGAGTTCTGCTGTTTAATCATATATTGAAATGGGGGGGGGGGGGGGGGGGGGGGCAGTATTTCCCATCTGCCAGATCTGGATTTGCCATCTTCTAATGCCACTGTGTATCCTCTTAGCTCTGTGCTGGGACCACAGAAGTTCCCCAGTTACTGTTTTTATTTTATACACTTCTATAATTTTTTCTGTTCAGAGGAGCTCAGGATCAAAAAGGATGGCTGGAGTTGCCTTATCCAGCACCCTGCAATCATGAGCCACTGTGCTGTTAAGTCCAGAATGAGCTGCCAAAAATGTACTCTCACACGTCAGAGGTCGTGAAATATTTCTGTGCGCTTTACAGCAGATGTAGGACCTATGCAATAGCAGATCAAAAATCTCAAACAGTAACATACTGCGGTGACGGTCCTGGGAGGAATCAAGGGTATTGTTCATGTAATTGGTGCTTGTAGTGGGGAAGAGGGTTTTCTTGGTAAAAGGGACCAGAAACTGGTCCAAAGTTTCCCTCTCCTTGCAGAGTACAGTGTTTCTGGGCTGTCCATCACTTCTGTCACCTTTCTCCAAACCTCCTCAGGTTCTGCAAAATCCATTGCAACCTGAGGTGACCAGTCCTGCCTAGTATTTGTGGCCTTCCTCCTCCCAGTCCTTTTGCAGCTGGACACCTTGCCTGATGGCGGTGTGCTCAGCCGAGGAGTGCTGTGTGGGTGCGGGGACCCCAGCTCCCTTGCACAGGCTGCTGCTGCTCGAAATCCTGCAAGATGACTTGGTGCAGTTTTAATGTGGGTTTTCTAAGATAGTCACTTTGTTTTTATTGACACAGCGTCACTTATTGTGTTCGCCATCTGCCTTGCTTGGTTAAGTCTCACTCCAGTACCCAAGAGTCCTTTCTGGTCTTGAGAGGCTGTTCTGACCTACCCAAAATAACCTGTATCCTCTGCAGATTCTGTGACCCCACCAAGAGCTCCCTTCCCACATCACTTATATATTATTCAAACCATCCATACAGCACTTGCTTCCTTTACTCTGAACTAATGTCCTTCTGAATGACTCTCGTTGTGCTCTAAACACTTTCCTAAAATCTAGTGTCACTCGTGTATCTCTTCATTCACTGCCTCCTCCTAGGACATTGTACTTAATTACATTGTGAACCCTATTACTTAAGGGCTCGGATATTGTCACTTCTTGAATTAGTTCCTGCGTGTTACTGAAAATGAAGTCAGGAAAAGCTGCCTTTGCTTATGGGTGCTCGAATTAGCTGTTCCAAGAAGCAATTGCTTAAAGCACTGAGGAGCTGTAGTATTCTTTGTGCCAGCTTACAGGTGAATTCCCCCATCTTCATTTTCTTTAAATTGTGCCAGTTTCTTTCAAAACTGCACACCCAGTTGTCTTTATCTAGAGCCCTAATGATAGATGTGCAGCATGGGATTATAAATGTATTACAACTCCTGGGGTTGTGAATTCATGCAGAGTTGATGGTATGATCTTCTGCACTTAGTTTTCCTCTTAAGAGTTTTAAGGTTTCTGAGTTAACTCCACTGAGTTATTTAGAAGACTGCATTATTCCTCCAACGCTTTGGCTTGAACCTACTTTTCTATATAACTTGCAGCCAGGTATTATAATATCCCATTTGCTTTTTAGTGTTCCATCAAGTTTCTGTCATTCATAGTGTATTAGTCATCATCCATTGCCAGGATTTCTAGTTCACCTTAAAATCAGCTCATTTTGAGATGTTTAAAGCTAGGCTTGAAGGGGAGGGGGGGGACTAACAAAAAAAAAAAAAGGCCAGTAGTAGAAATGCTAATGTTGAACCTTCCTGCCTTATTTAAGAGTCTGTGTAAAATGTGACTTGATCGGTCTTTCCTGCTCCTGTCTCCTCTGAAACTGTGAGTGGCTGAGGGAATGTGGTTTCTGGGCTTGGATTTGCCGACTAACTGGTTTATGTTTTTATCTGCTGTAATGAAAGCAAACAAGTTGGAGTCAGGCAGGTGAGAAAGAACCTTCAGTAATTCCCCTTACACCACCCTGCTGTGTAAACCTGCTAGGTTTAACGGGTTGAGGGCTTTGGGGCTTTGCTCTGTGTCCCTGTTAGCATGGTACGCTGTGCTGGCAGCAGGGCTGCCAACTCCAGGGTGTGGAAAATGAGGGTGCAGTCTCCTGCCCCATCCCACCGCAGCCCCTTGTGTCCTTCAGGCTAGCCCTTCTCTGAAGCGGATGGAGGGCACTGCAAAGGAGCCAAGCCAAGGGAGGAAAACAGGATTAGGCATCCTGGGGAATGGGATAGCTTCCTCCTGGGGGGGGCACATGCTATAGGCTGCGAGATTATGCCGGTCCTTTGCTGTAGGGCTCTGCAGGGAAGAGGCTGATGGGATCTCCCACAGATTAATCTGGTTAAACCGTTCTTCATGGGGCAGATAATCTCCGTGTCAGCATTCGTGAGTTCAGACCCACTGATGAAAGCTCCTCTGCAGCCAGGTGGGAGCTGGATAAATAGGGCAGATACTGCCTAACATAATGGCTTTCAGCACTCTGTATAAACCTCTGAAAGCCAAGAAGAGGAGGAGCTCAGTGGAGAAAAAGGGACCAGAGTTGGGTGTTTGAATCTGTCCGTATGTGCATAGTGTCTCAGGTGCACACTGGAGACAGCAAGTGAGTTCCCACTGGTGCTTCTGGAGAACTTTGCCCTGGAACAGGTTTCAGTTGGAAGTTGCTGATCATTTTGCCAATTCAGTTTCACTGAATCGTGAAATCAGCATAAATTTATTGTCACCCATCCACCCCCTGGAAATGATGTGCATGTTTTAATCAGCTCAGCATGTTTCCTTTTGGCTTTGTATGATAATGTCAACGTGGTAATGGGCGATAGTCAAAACCCTTAGGTCAAAACAATGTACTTGAAACAAGTCGAAGCAAAATGTATTTTTGAATATATTGTTTCAGGCCATTGTGAATTAAGACGACGCCAGCTTATGGCACACGGCATGACATTTGACTTCCAACAACCTATTAGGAATCCATGGCCTTAATGTCCAAAAAAACACTCAATAAGATTCATTTTGTTTCTCTTTTTTTTAACAGAGTTTAGTTTTGATAACGGCTGCAGGGCTGACAGCTCTGAAGAACAAGCCTTAATGCATTTCTGCGACTCACATCTTTAAAGCTTGATGTGTCCTGGCAACTCCTCCTCCGTTTCTGAAGCTATCTTTTTCTCTCTTTTTTTTTTTTTTTTTTTTTTCCTTTCAAAGCTTGTAATGTTTCATAGGTAGATGTGAACTACATGCATCAAAGCACAACTTTAGCTGCAAGGTGGGCAGTGGGGTCTGCAATGCAGCCCATGTGGTTTCCTACATGCTGCTGGCTCCAAGCCCACCCCTTGTGCAGGCTCGGAGGGTTTATACTGTGCTCAGGCTGCCTGTGACACCCCGTTTAGACTGCACAAATGAGAAGAGGCAGTGCATGGCCGGGAGTGCAGAGCCTGGACTGACACAGGAACTTATTGTGGCCACTGGGGTTTGCAGGAGAGGTAAGGACAAAGCCTAGGAAGGAGAGCGGCTTTCGGACCCCCGTTCAACCCACCTGTCCAAGACATTTGCTATGCTCTTAGTTGATTTTTGGATAAAAGTCTGAATGCAAGCTCATGTTGTCAGAATGGGGATGACCCCACAGGAAACAAGGCAGGGGTGAGTCCCCGAGGGAGGGCTTCCTGCTCATCCTCCTGCCACCCCTGCAAGAATGGAGAAGGCAGGGGGGTGAGTCACCTGATGGAGCAACCCTGAGCATATCCAAGTCCTTCTTGCTCTTTTGTTGGGTGCTGTTTCACAGAGAACGGGTTAGCAAGCGAGGGCCTGTGTTGGGAACCAGGCAGGACACAGGCTGCTGCCTTCCCCCTTATCACAGCATGGAGGAAGGGGTGAGAAACAGGACCAAACATGTCAAGGATTCTTGCTGGGCATAAGCAAACAAATACCTCACTGGAGATCTCAGCAACGTGAGCTTGTCCCCATAGAGCAGTGCCTGTAACACCCCTACTACCTATCCTCCCCGATGCTGGTGCAATGTGGGGCAGAGCATAAGCTCCCTTCCAGGGCTGGAGTGCTGCGGGGAGAGGTACAAGTAATGGAAATTGAAATGCAAATTCTTCTTCTGAGTGGAGAAAAGGCCCCCATAAATCAGGAGTGACAGGAACACAAAGACACCATCAGGATGCATTTGCACAATCAAGGGATGTTTCATGTATCAGAGAGAACCAAGGCACAGCCTCCGCTCCTGAAATAAACCAAATCCATTTTTTTTTTCATCAGTGAAGCAGTCTCTGAAATTCCCTGTTTGAAGAGCAACAGAAAACAGAAAGGAGATTTGAGTTAAATTTTACTCAGATGTGGCATGTTTTCTAATCCAGACAGGAAACATTTGTTTTAAAGGGTCAGTGAAAAACAAACAATTCCTCCCTTCTTACACATCCAGCAACATGATAGGGATCTGCGTTTTTGGTTTTTTATCTAGATTTTATCATCTTCAAATAAATGATACCACTGCTGGGAACCTTCATAAATGACCCTTCATAATATAATTGTGTAGTCTAGAAACAGAGTAACCTCATGGCAAAGAAGGAGAGCAGAAATGCTTGAACAGAGATCCTGTCCACAGGACACCAGCAAAAGGAGCCTGACAGCATAGAGAGCTTTTTCCTAGGCTTGAGCCTATAACCACAACTAAATGTTTCACCAGCCTGTGGATAGGGCTGGGCAAGCTGGAGATGCTGCAATAGAAAGAGGTGGAAGTTTTAATCTGAAATCAGAAGTGGCAGAGCTGAGTGATTGAATTTGGTTTTGCAAGCCCTGCCCTGGATTTTAGCTTCTCTCTTCATCATGCTGTCACAAGCACCAAATTCATCCAGCTTTTTCTGTGGTAACTGATAAAACCCCTGCGTCTCGCTATCTTCCATGTTAGAGTTGAGAAAGGTCTTTCCGGCTTATCAACTAGCTTCCCTACTAGACAGTGTGTGCTGGGTGTTTTTCTACTTCCATTTAAACATTCCTAAGGAGCCCAGCTCCATTGGGTGCGAGATCTTTTTCCCAGACCTGCTACGAGGTAGTTCTTTGTGCAGTTTTCAGTGTGTGTCTCAAAACCAGGTCGAGGATGTCCAACGCTATCTCTGCGTTGCAGAAAACGTGATGATGTATGTGCAAGTGGTCTAATAAATCGTCCATAACAAATTTAAGCTCTGCTTTTGACAGCAGCTATGTGGTCTTGTCCCACGTGTAGCGTTGGGTTACACTGGCAAGAGTGAAGCAGTTGCCATCTTCTGTTCTCCACCCTATCCCTCTGCTGGAGGTTCCCCTCCAGCAAGAAAGGCTGAGCGGGATGTGTGTCTGCCCCTGTGCTGCAGCGGTTTGCAGGACTCTGCATTGAGATGTGTAAATTGGTGGAGAGCTCCACCAATAGGTATGGGCTATTCCTGCCCAGGTACAAATATAGGACCCTTTTGGAAAGCCATTGGGTGGTAAGCACTGGAGTTGTCCCAGTTTATATTTCATCAGGCTGAGCTACCATCCTCTGCTTTACATCTCATCCAGCTGTAGAATGGGGATTAGGCAGACAGGATTTATTGACATGATTTGGAATGGATTAAAACTTACAATTGAGTTATGCAGGTTCTGTGTTAATAAAACCTTTCCATCACACCACCACATGCTCTAAAGCACATTAGAAAGCAGCTGCATTATGAAGGGCTTGGGGAATTCAGATTTGTTTTCCTGCAGCTGTTTTTCTGTCCCTGCCAGGGTCAGGTGCGTTATGTGCCATCACCTCACTCTGCTGGGGCTGGAAAGAACTATCTCTGTTTCTAAAAGATGACCCATGATAGCTTCCCCAATGCTAAACTGCTTTTTTAACTTTTTTTGAGCCACTTCACAACTAGAAGGGAAGCAGGAGCATTACTAGAAAGTGGGAGGCTCCTTCCTATGGAAGGGTGATTCTCTCTCCCTGGATCAGGTACAAAACTGGCTGTTTCCCCGGTAATGACATGCATTTCATGGGTTCCTGCTCTCCTCTGCCCTGGTTGCTTTATCCCAGTCTCGTGCTGTGTCTCACCAGCCTGCTGCTGGAACTGTTGGTGGGGACGGTGCTCTTGGATGAGAAACAAGAAGAAAAAACTGACTCAGAGTGGTCACAGTGACTGGGTGAAAAGGAAATTATTTAGTTCCACTCTTTCCCCAAACAAGCAGACAAACACATACATGCACGTCCACACTGCTCCCTCTTCATATATTATGCAACAAATTAAATATGGATCCCCAAATTTATGTGCTAATGAGATTAGATGTGTGGTGGCCAAAATTTGATGGAGTCTGGAAAGGGGAGCTGGAAATGGTTGTCTAGCCCCACCTCAAATTGTCAAGGTCTTCTCTGTGTTTGGACAAGTTCACTGTGTCTGTGCTGTGGGCTGAGAGGTGGTTGCTTTACTCAGGACCTTGTCTGTGCAGCCTGTGGGGGTTTGCTGACTTCAGTGGCTTTGTTTTGGATCTTGATGGTAGTAGTTACAGGGGAAGGTGCTAAAGGATCACAGCAGTTCTTCTGTAGAGCACAGGGTTTCAGTGCAATGAGGATAGGGAATAATGATCTCTTTTATTGCTCTGTTTCTTTTAAATTAGGGTTAATTGGAAAAAGTAGGGGAATTCTCAAACATGGGAAGAAAAGGCCTTCTCAAGAGAAAGATTAAATTTCCAAATAGGTATGACTAGCTTAAAATAGAGGACTTTGACTATTTAAAAATAACACGTGCATCAAATGTGTCATCTAAAAGCCTAGGTATGCTAGGTGAAGAAATAAAACACTAGACAAACCATCAAAACACCTGAACGTATGTGCCTTCGCAAGGCAAGACCTATATCAGCTGATGATTATCCTATGTATGTGGCCTATATCCTTGTATATCTTACACATGCATAGGCATACTTCCTTTGAAAAGCTGTCATGCAGCAGCCTGTAACAGGGCCAACGTAAGTCTATCATTTCTTTTTTATACACCTTCAAACAAAACCCTGTAAGGCAGCATCCAGGAAGCTGAAAGGAGGAGTGAGAGAGAGAAGTGTGACTGCTAATGGGGGAGGAAAGGATCAGGCATGTGTGTGTGCGGGGAGGCTTCATGGAAATGGTCTTAAAGCATGGAGAGACAGGGCCAGCAAAGAGCTTTGTACATGACAGCGCCACCCGGTGTGACAATTGTCACTTGGAAATTTATGGCTCTGTAAGGCTGAAAAGTGTATTTGAAGGGTCGCTAGAACTAATTACCCTGGAGAAATGAAGCTGGACTTAAACAAAAAAAATTGTAATAGGGGTCACTGCGCACAAAATACTGCTGCAAATTTGTGATTTTCCTCCATACCTTCCTCCCCAGTGTTAGTGGCAGGTGGGTGGGAAGGGTGCAGAGCAAGGGAAAGGGGGGGTTGGAAAAAAAAAAAAAGCCTTATCAGCCCAGCACAGCATGCAGGGGTTCGAGCGCGTGGCTGGCTCCAGACCTGGCACACTGCGACTGCCCTGGCCCCCGGCCGCTGCCTGGCAAGGGTCTCTCGCCCCACCGGGCCGCAGGACCTCGGCCACCTGGCTGTTGGCTGCTGATTTGTCATCCTCCCCGATGGCAGAGGGGCTGGGAGCAGAGCTGGCTTTAGGGACAGGCTGTTCTTTCCGGGAAAGTGATGGGAGCTCTTTTGCTCTCATTTTTCGAGATTTACTGCGGGTCCTCAGTGGCTGGCTCCTCCAGGCGTGCCAAGTCTGTCTTTACTATCCTGACCTACGCTCTGGTTTTTCTTTTCCTTCCGCTCACTGTTGTAAATAATGTGAAAGCTCTTTAAATGTGGTGAAGCTAAGTGGGTCTCAAAGCGTGCCTAAGAGGAGGCTGTGCTTCACACGGCGTGGAGGCGCAGATGCCTCCTGCTTCAACCTCCTGCCATAGGAACAAGTATGGCAACTTCTTTTCCAGAAAACCGGTGATGCAGAGGGGTTTTCTCCTCTTCTGAAGAGGTGCTATGGCAGGACCGTCCCTTCTTTTCCTCCCTGATAAGTGGTGACTGCAGCTACCTGAGGGGAAAATGTTTTGGTCCCGCACCTGACTCAGGCCAAAATAGACATCCTTTCTGCACAGCACAATGTCCCATGGGAATGGACATGTGAAGCAACACGTGTCCTGGCAGCAAAATGGGTGGATGCTTGAGGCACAGGTCACAGCAGTGACTTCCCTCAGGCCTCTCTCTGCCTCCTGACTCTCCAGGAAAACTGTTCTTTTCTGCATTTTTCTCATGTTCCTTGTCAAGTCCTGTCATTGCTGAGCTGCCACAGGTAAGCTGAAGTGGGACAGGCCAAGTCTGTGGTCTACTTCTGCTTGGAGAAGCACATGTATGTGGTCAGCAGAGCATTAGACATGCAACTAGAGGAAGGGACTCTTTCCCTCTAACTCCCAACTTTCCTCTCCAGAGCTCCCACAAGCTCAGTAGCACCTTGCTGATGGTGATGATGAGGTCCCACTTGCTACTGTCAGTTTGCATCTGTGTTGCTTTCCCAGCCAGGTGGCATTCTGGGTTTGAGAGATGTCAGCTTGTGCAGGAGCACAGACAGCTTCTGGTTGGCGTTTGATAGTCGATACATTGGCTGCATAAGCTGAATGGATGTGATGTGCAAGCAGATTATGGGGAGAAGAGATAATTCTGTTGTCTGCCATGCAGACAGCTGGATGTGTGATGGCTATGAGACCTGTAGGATAATTTGCCTACTGGATACAAGGGTGTATGAGACCTGTAAGATAATTTGCCTACTGGATACAAGGGTGTCAAATCCCACAAGGTATGTGAGTACATTAGAGACAGCTGTGAAGGAGCCTGTGGTCATGGTACATCTTCATATCAGTGATACAAGAATCTGTAGGAAAGAAGTCTGGAAATATAAGTGTAGATTATTAGCAAGAAAGCCTAAAGCTAAAGCTTCTACCATAGTCTTTTCTAGTACACTGCTGGTTCCATGTCTGTATCTGGACAGGAAGAATCATTCTCAGATGAAAGAAAAGGTTGAGCAGAGAAGATGTGAGCTTTGTTAAGTCACTGCTAAAACTATTTGGAAAGGGATACACTGTGTGTAAGGGCTAGGAGAATAAATTTGCAGAAGACGATGGGTCTGCTAACTGCAGGTATCCTGAGTCTAGTAGTAGCTGGTATATCTTGGAGAACAGCATATGAAGCTACTGGTCCTGATGGGCCCCTGGCTCCACTGGGCATGAAGCAGCCATTCTAATCCATGAAGAATGAATTTATCACATATATCTGGTCACTGGTGCCCACCATTGCCAATGTCTTATCTTGCTGAGCTGGGCAGGTTATCAATAACTTGGTGTCTCTCTTTGGCTTGGTGATCTACTGATCCAGGGGGTTTCAGAGGTGAAATGTCTGCATCACGATGCAGCCTTCCCTGTGGTGGACCTTTGCAGGCTGCTGTGACCCCACCTGAGCCCTGTCCTCTGGGGCAGGGAAAGATGGCTGGATTTTGTACTCTGCTCACCAACATTTTGTACTAGCTATGTCCTAGCTAAACAATCATCTTTATTCCATCTTTATGGTAAAGTCACTTTATTGCTATAAGCAAAAGGGAATTAGGCTGCTGGAAATGAGGTAGTTAAGTGGGTGGTATTTAAAGTGTACCACTTTAGTGAACTGTGGAGAGGGGGGAGGAATCTGAGGGTAGCTGACTAGTGGAGAAGGCAATGAAACCTGCATGGGACAATGGAAATGCAAGTGATCCTTTGGTGCTCAGTAATTAACGTGACGGAAGATGGATGGCTGTGAAACAGTGAAGAGTAATCCAATAAAGGAGCAGCTCCTGCAGAGTCACACAGTATTGGGGATGGTTGTTAAAAATTAAAACAAAACAAACCCAATAGGCTCATAAGAAAGACTCTGAAAAGAGAAAGAAAATACCTGGCATGGCTGGAAAGGATGGGGTAATGAGCTAGGCTGTAACTGGTATGTCCAAAATGAAATGAGATTAATGCACATCCGTAGTTTCTGACTGGAAACTGTACAGGGGAAAAATAAGTTAGGCTGTAAATAAGAGGAAGAGGCATATATTTCCAGAGGCTGTCAAAAACTCCAGAATAAATAGAGTGTGAAGTTGAATCTATATGAAAGCAAATAGGTCACAGGAATACGAATGTGGTAATAGCAATGTACTACTAGTCCTAAATCTGAAGAGAGGTGATGAATACAACAGGCAGAAAGACATCAAAGAGGTAGCCGAACTATGCTGTACTGATGATGGAGGCTTTAGCTAGCCTGTGCTATTAGCAACTTGCTGTGTAGGAACCGCCTTTTTTGGAGCTGGTCATTCTGCAGTCAAATGTGTCGATAACTTGTGCTTACATAGCACGCTTTTATCGAAGGAACTTGGAGTGCCCTTGGAAGGTAACAAATTCTTTGGCAAATTGGAAAAAAGAAAGATGCATGGGTATTAGACTGGACTTAGTGTTACACTATCATAACTATGGGCTGAATTTTATCTTGAGATCCCAACGACTTGAGAACCCAGTGAAGGTATCAGTGGAAGACGGAGGTAGAGAGCATAGGTCTTCTGGCTCCTGCCTGTCTGTGCACTGCACACCTGAACAGCCAGAGACCTCTCTGAATGGGTGCAGGGAGCCCTACATTTACGGTAGTCTATATGCAGTACATTACTTGCCTCTATAAAGTGGAACTTGGACACTTTTTCCATTGTTCTCAGGAAAGATTTATGGGAGAACCATTCTCCCTGTGGGCACCGTCCTCATTAAATGCAGTTGTAGTTGAGATAGAGAACGATCTTAGGTCAAAGATGCTGGAGAACAACTTGGGAGACTCTTCTCAGTTCCCAGCTGTGTCCCATGTCTCCTATCTGCCCTTGGGTAAATCCGCTCATTTCTCTGTGCTCTGGCTTCTTGTGTGCAAAGCGGAGATCGTAATGCATCGTTAGCCTGTCCTGTTTGGTTAGATTAAAAACTCTTTGGAGCAGGCAGCGTGTTTTACTGCATGTTTATGTAACATTTTGCATAATTTGAATTTGATCTTGGTTAGTGTCATCTAGGACACATGGAGATACCTCATAAATAATACTAATAATATTTTAATATTGATCATGCTTAGCACATTCACAGCATTTAACCCCCCTAAAACAGCACTCAATACTGTCGGAATCATGGTGATTGAGCATGAGTCATGTTGGCTCCTTTCCCTGGCATGGTGCAATCTGTCAGCTAGCCAGAAAGCTGAGGGGGTTTAGTGAATATGTACTGGGTGTCAGGAACACCTGAATTTTAATGCAGTCCCAGGCAGTGACTTACTGTGTGATCTCTGGGTAATGTTTTTTCTAAAGGGGACTCTGATCTTTGGCCATCCGATTTGAGGCAGTGGGAGCCAGATGCTCGGAGGCTTGGAGTTTCACAATTCTTGTTGGCTGTGTTAGAAATGACAAGTATTACACACTCCTGAAAATCAGGCTCTAAAAAGCTCATGCATTGGAGAACCCAAATCAGGGCCCACTTTGGAAAAACCTGGTCCTCTCCTGCTTGCTTTCTTATCAGTAACAAAGGGGAAGTATTTCTGTGCCTTAAGAGGTAGTTGTGGAAATTAGTAAAAGTTTACGTACTGCTTTGAAGGAAGCACTAGACAGTTTAAATAATCTCATTTTCACTGAGCGCTCTTTGTTGCAGGATGTAAGAGGAGGGAAGGAAGAGAAAGAGAGCAGATGTGCCAGTACTCTCCTTGTACATCTGCTCATCCACCACAGGGTCCCTTCTCCTCAGATGAGAAGCTTAAATAATGAGCATCTCTCCCACCCCTCACAGGTATCTCTGTCACACGTACATGTCAGGAGCTTCCTTTTCAGGAGGCTATCCATAGCCCATTTGTGTCCTTGAGGAGGTGCTGGCTGGAGCTCCTAGCCTCCAGTTATCTGCTGAGACAGATTGGCTCTGTCATTTGCAATCAGTCCTTCCTCCAGGCACATGTCCTGCAGGCCATAGGTGCCAGTTCTTCCAGCATACCCTCTGGGAACCAGGGCAAAGGGGCCAGCTATAAGCCTTCAAAAAAATCAAAAACAGTGAGGGAAAAATGCGCATTCAAAGTAAGGGGTGGTGGCATCTTGAAACTCTGAAAATTATGAATTTTTATTTAATTACAGCCAATAATGAAACAAACAACAGGAGCTCATACCCACTCTTTTTGTTATTGCCCTGAATTTTGCTTAGACTGTATGCAATTTCTTCTGAGTGACCTTACCAAGCACTCACTACACTTCTGAATTAATCTTTATTTACTTTGCTGCAAAGCTTTGTCACTGCATGACTTTCTTCTCTGCACTGAAGCACTCATCAGAAAAGCCTGCTAAGCTAAGCACCAAACACATGACTTACTGATGCTGTATCCACTGAAAGCATCACCTAACTGGGAGAAGGGAGAAAGGCAAAGTGGTTTTATCCCATCTTTCCACCCCTCTAATTCTGCCACCAGAGTCAGAGTACCCTCAAAGATCAGTTAGCCTTGGAAACTGGCTGTCTGGAGGAACAAGGTGCTCACTTCCACATCCTTCACCAAGTGATGTGCTGGGGTACAGGATACTGCCCTGGCACCTGCAGAGAGCAGAGCCCCTGCGCAGAACGACACATACACCTTTTAAACTGTGAGAAGGTCCATAATCCATCCTTTGTGCTTTCATTATCATCTTCACATTCCTGCAAGGCGAGATGGCCTTTTATCAAAGGTGCCCTGCGCTCCCTTCAGATGTATTTGAGTTGTGCGTCCCTTTGAGCTCAGCTTGGACTCATGTGACCTTTGGGTGGGAAGTTGCAAAGAGTGGAAAAAGCAATCTGTAACATCTGAAAACTAGGATGGACTAGAAAGACAACAGTGATGAACAGAGACCAGTGCAAGAAAAAGGAGCAGGAACAGGAAGATAGTGAGTGTGAGCTTTAGACCTTCAGTGCTGGTGAGGTTTCTTCTACCTGTTTTGCTCTCCAGGGAAATGGCTTGTTATTCAAAGACAGGTGTTTCCACCATCCCTTTGTATTTGCTGTAAAGTAGTAGGGGAGAAAAACAACCCTCAAAAGCAACACCCAGACCCACATGTCTGTGCTGTAGTCCTGGGGTGGTGACCCCCAGCCCTCCAAGCCTGGGCAATGACAGGCAGCTGCATAGTAGTGCCTGTTTCAGGAGGTTCATTGGAACTGTGCCCCACAGACTGTTTCCCAAGGCCCACTGAGCCGAAAACCCACAACAAGAGGACAAAACCCACACCTATAAAGCACCAGAAAATAAGATGAGAAGACATCTCTTTACTGGGAAAGTGAAAGTTGTGCTGGAAATGGAAGGAGTCGACCGTGCTTTAGACTCTGCTTTGCACTTTGCAGCCAACTTTCGCCCCCTTCATGTGTACCCTCCTTTCACCTGTTTGTGTTTGTAAGCTACCAGAGAGCTCATGTGGTAGAATTGAGGGGCACAATGCGGTATCACCAAAATCAATGGGAGGCGGGGATTTCTATGCTGTAAAAGGTCCCACAAAATGTTCTTGTGCAACCCTAAGGGCCTGCATGTCTTCCAAAACCTGTCCCCTTGTTCCTGGTTCCTGAAGAAACATTTATTCCCCTTTCTATGCTGTTTCATTGCAAACATTTAAGCATTTCTTTCCACTAGAGTGGGGGAAGGAGAGCTCTGGAAAGCAAAAGAGAAAGAGACCAAGGCAGAAGAAAAAAACCAAAACAAACCAGAAAACATTAGGAGCAGTAGGGAGGGGAAAAAGCAATGCGTGTTTTTGGTTTGGTTTTTTTTTTTTAATTATCTTGCTTTCCCTGCCCTCCCAAATCCATCATCACTAGTTCTTTCCTTCTCCCTTTCTTGAAGTTGAATCACACAGACACTGCTATTATAGTGCTATATTTACTTGGTGGATATGTCTAGTGGACCCACCCAAGACAAGGACCCCATTCAAACCTATCATGACATGAAGGCCAAAGAAGGGACTGCAGTACTGCCAAACATGGCAGGACTGTTACGTCAGTTTGACAGGCGCTGGGGAAGACTTTTACACAACTTTGGATGGTGTTTCTGGGAGGCAGGGCAATGCAACACAGAAGCAGAGAGGGAGGATTTGGAGAAATTTTGATTTTTTTCTTGCAAAACACTTTGTGTTTTTACACTTTGGAAGGGAATTTCCACCAAGTAAGCTTGACCACATCCAGATTAAATCAGATAAAAAGCCAACAAAAAACCCCACTATGGGTCAGGCTCTGTTTTGAGAATGGTGACTCCACCAGCCTCTCTGACTGGTCTTCTCGCTTCCTGGGGTCATGCATGATGGGGGCCCTGTATCAGAGTATTCAGCTGCTTTGTTCAAATTCAGATTTTGTTACTCTGGAGCACGTTGATAATTCAAATCGCTCCTGGACTGCAAATGCCTTCCTGCCTTGGCCTGCCAAGTTCAGGTCTTCTCCGGAGCAGAGGTCCAACTGAGTGCAAAAACAAAGACTAACTCTTCTAAGATCCCTACTTTGCCGCTGACGTCAGTAAGGTATTGCCTCTACAAAGTGAAATATCAGTAAGCAGTAAGAGCTTTACAGTTTGGATCCCAGTTTTGTGGTTCAGGGGGTTTCCTCTGGTGGTCCTTCCCTGGTGTCTGTTACCCCTACAGCTCCATCTGCAGCAGGAAGCAGCTGCTGAACCTGCCACTTTGACCAGGAGATTTTGGAGCAAAATTCTTTCAACTGTCATATAGCATAATAATGTTCCAAGCTGCAGTCCTATCACCTCATGCTGTGACCTTGCTGAAGCTCCTAATGTGAAGCCAGGTCAGGTTTTGGATGGTGATCTCCAAGGCAGAGCCAGAATGCTGCAGGAGGCACCATTTGGGAGTCGGCAGGAGGTGTGATTCCTCAAGTCAGTCCTGAACTGATCCCACAGCATGGTGGAGTATTGCTTTGCTGGCAAGTAAGACATGCAGCCGCAGTCCCAGCCATCTGAGAATATTAAAAAGCTCTTTCTCTAGGAAAAGTCATTACCTCTAATACCCTGCTCAAGTTTAAATTTGGGTAATTACTTCCTTCTGACCTAAAAAAAGATTCTCGGGTGGGGTTTTTTTTTCTAGATACTATATTTTTTTCACGCTTCCTATAGTAAACAGCTTTGTAGGAATGTTACACACTGTTAAACAGATGCTCTGCTGCACCCTGAAAGCTAGATGCAATTTGGAGGTGGGTCATTATCAGTAGAAAAACTCTGGGGCCCAGCTGCTACAGGCAGGAGGTAATCATTAATAGTAGGGCTGTGTAGCAGCATTGATGAAGATGCATGGTATTTGTGAGATATTTGAATAATTAGCGGTGGGATCTGCACACCTCTTCTGAAGAAAATACCAGGTTGCTTTAGAAGACCAAAGTATATCCATCCAGGTGGTGCGCCAGCCAGCCAGAATTCTTGGCATAACTCACGCTGGCTTTAGGACCGACGGGCTCTCCTGTGGTCGCTGTGGTGAAGAGCATTGTAAAGAAGCCTTGCTTTCTCTCTGCAGCCTCCCATTTGATTAGGGGTCCTCTGTGGCCTGTTGTGGCCCTACACTAGGCCAGCGCTCTCTCATTGGCTTCCTATTCCTGGAATATCTGGAGACTTGTCTCGTTGTGTTAATACCTCTGTCTATTTGCTTTTCAGATTCCTTCTTAGCCTCTTAATCTCCATTGTACGTTTTTCCTGCCAGAGGTTATATTTCTTTGTATTAGTTTTGGTTTTGCTGGACTTGAGAGTTTAATGGATGCAATTAGCAGGTCTGAATAAATCATTATGGAAAGAGTTTTAAGAAATGAGAGATTTGCTTAATTTTGTTTCTATAATGAAAAAAAAAAAACAAAACACCTTTCCAAAAGCCATCTTCAGTGCTTGCCTAACTCTGCAGGGGATATGATGTGGTGTATGAGATACAACTGACTTAGTTCTCATTAGTCTCTAAGATAAATCTGAATTTGAGCTATGCAGCCAAAAGCCTGTGTGGCCTAGTACAGGACCTGCTTTCTGAGCAATCCTGGGAAGTTAGACCGATCAGAGAGGCTGATGTATGATGCTTTATTTTGCTGGTGTTTATCTGATTTAATATGGATATGACTGAGTCTTCCTTTTCTAATGAATCTGTTCTCAATGTAAAGTCTCTTCCAAAGGGCAGAAACATCGAAGTATTGCCAAGCATTTAAAATCTACTACCTCCCTTTTCTGTACTTTCTTGTCCTGCCTCCCAATAACACCATCTCAAGTTGTGTAAGTCTTCCGTAGTGCCTCTCAAATCAGCCTAACAGTCCTGCCGTGTTTGGCAGTACTGCAGTCCTTTCCTTGGCATCGATATTGTGAAAGACTTAAAGACCTTAGTGATGCATGTGTCAGCTGTCTAAAGTTCAGGTGCTCCTCTTTCATGAGAAGAGTGTATAAATGACGACGTGATGAAAGCAAACATATACAAGACATTACATGACATGGGAAGACCTAGAGCATGTTGACCCTGAGGGCTTGCAAAAAGGCTTTATGAATTGCACTTTATGGCTTGGCCACCATGAAATCCCAGTGTTGCAATGCTGGGTATTGGCATATAATTTCCAATTGACTCAGAACTCAAAAAAAGAGAGTTCTAAGTCAGGTCAAAAGAACACAACCTTTTTTCTGTAATGTTGAAACATTTCTTTGCACTAAAAAAGACAAAGAAGAAATGTTTCAAAATAGGATTTCTAAAGCTTTTTGTTCTGAGAAATGTTTTGATTGGTTTGATCTATTTGAATGCAAACACATTTTGAGATGTATTTCCTTTTGAGTGAACATCAGGTGTTATATTCAACTTTTTCTAGTGGGTTAGCTTAGCAGATTGATGCTGAAGAGAAAGAACCCCGTTGCTTCTGTTGGCTTGTTTTGCAGAAAATGACCATGAAACTCCTATGCATCAGCATAGAAGGGAAAAAAAGTGAGTGGTGATAAGAAAAAGTGGGAGGGGGAAAAAATGAAACTCACCTGTGAGGGCATCTGCAAAAGCCAACTGCAATGAGAGAGAGAAAAAAAGTACTTCTTTCCCTGGAGCTACTTGTTTCTGTGACCTTCACAACAAAAATCACTCCTTCCATTATAAATGAAATATTAGCTGTCCTACTGCAGTTACAGCATCCTACTGGCTTCTTGTAGGAGGGTCACAAAGCAGGGGAGGAAAGTAGGGAAGGAACACAGTACTGTCCTTAGCTTATTTCAAAGGAAGGGAAAGAAAATGCAGTCACTGCAAACTGGAATTACAGGGTGCAGCCATTTAGCTGGTGGGAAGCATGGTGGGATGAGAGGGAGGTGGAGAGAAGCCCAAAGGGGAGGCAGAGAGGAGTGATCGTGCAAATGTGATGTCTCACCTGCAGGGTGCCCACAGCTGTGCCTGCCTGGCACCAGCACAGAGGTGGGAGGCCATGAGGAGTTGCGTGCACGGGTGGCTGGTGTTTGGAATGCATTGCATGGGGCTCCATGTTTCCAGTTCAGTCACTGAACTGCTCTACTGCAGCAAGCTCTTCTCTCTGTTTTGGGGCAGGAACAGATGCTACCATGAGCAGCCACACCACAGAGCTGGCTTTTTCCCCTTGCTGTAAGTGCTTTGTAGCCAAGGCATTTCTCCTGCAGGTTAAACAGGCCTGAGACATTCAAGACCTGAATTGGCACAAGGCATACCCTAGGAGAGGTTTGGAAATAGCAATGGGAAAGACTGAGGGATTGTCATGCTTGTAAAGCTTATATATTTTCTGTGCTGTTAGGAGTGCCAGCCACTGGGGAGCTCTTTGGGCCTGGTGTATTCTTACTCTTCAGCTGATGTTAAAGGAGGAAGAGGAGAGGGGACCCCAAAGTATTGTTTTGTTTTGCTCTGTTCTATTTTCGTCAGTGATTGTCCTGGTTTCAGCTGGGATAGAGTTAATTTTCTTCCTAGTAGCTGGTACAGTGCTGTGTTTTGGATTTAGTATGAGGATAATGTTGATAACACACCCATGTTTTAGCTGTTGCTAAGTAGTGCTTACACCAGTCAAAGACTTTTCAGCTTCCCATGCTCTACCGACTGAGAAGGCTGGAGGTGCACAAGAGGCTGGGAAAGGGCACAGCCAGGACAGCTGACCCAAACTGGCCAAAGGCACATTCCTTACCACGTGACGTCATGCTCAGTACATAAACTGGGGGAAAGCTGGCTGGGGGGCCGCTGCTCAGGGACTGGCTGGGCATCTGTCGGCGGGTGGTCAGCAATTGTACTGTGCATCACTTGCTTTATATATTATTATTATTACTATTATTATTAAGATTTTATTTTATTTCAATTATTAAACTGTTTTTATCTCAACCCATGAGCTTTCTCACTTCTACTCTTCCGATTCTCTCCCCCATCCCACCGGGGGGTGGAGGGGGAGTGAGCGAGCAGCTGTGTGGTGCTCAGTTGCCGACTGGGGTTAAATTGCGACAGTGATAAAAAGCAGAGATTGAGGCCAATCCCAAGAACATCAAGCGGTACCCAGTTTTTCATGTGCAAGCTATTTACAGGTCCAATACAACATACCTTGCTTCTGCTATTTGTCATTCAGGAATTGAGCCCAAAAGCTTTGCCTGTATCCCATCACCTGTTTCTAACATCATCTTGCATTATGCATAGTCATGTTATCAAGCACTAGCACAACATGTCTAGCTCCCAGAAACACCTGCACATCTCCTTAACTGTCCTGTAACTTGTGGCTTTCAGCACTGACTCCATCCCAGATGGTTTGGGGTGGATGATGGTTCTCTCCTGGTGTGTGATGGTGACACATGTTCCCCTTGAGTCTCTTCCCATCCCAGACTTGCCCTGTCCGTTGGAAGACATGGTGGAGGGTCAATGGATATGTGGTGGCTGCCTTCAGGCAGCAGCTGGATGGACCCTGGCTGGGGTTTGAAAGGACAAGGAGGGGACCCTTCAGCAAAACAAAGTGTTGCTGCCACAGGCAGGTACCAGCTATAGAACCAGTACAAGAAAACGTGTTTTAGGCAAAATATAATTAACCTAGATATGGATCTTGATGCCACAAGACAGTGATGAAGCCAAGAGCTTAACAGGACTTTTACAAAGAGGAGACAGTTATGTGGATAATGAGAATAGCCCATGGTTAAAGAAGTCAGGAAACCTTTCTCCCTTGCTGTTTTTCCTTTTTCAAATGAGTGCTATGACCTCTTTATCCCTGAGGGCTTGAATCAACTGTGAACTGTCACCGTTAAGGGAAAAACCTCCCTTTAAGGGCAGATTATTACATAGTGGATTGCTGAGGGTTTTCTGGTACCTTCCTCTGAAGCATCCTGTGGTGGCCAAGAGACCACAACCTGACCATGGGCAGAAACGTTTGGGTCTCCTTTTAGTTTCCAAAACCTGTCAGAGGCCCCAGGCCTCGCTGGGAAAGGTGTCAGGAGCGGTGCCATGGGAAAAGAGAGCAATGGCGAGGAAGGGCTGGGGCAGAGGGGGATAGCATGTGTGCGGGTTTGCTTGTAATTAGGAGATTTGAACTTCGAAAGGAGTTAATTAGTAATGAAACTTCTGACTGAATGATGCAGACTGTGAAGACCGGCTTTGTCAGCAGCTGAAACTAATTACAGGCTCAGGCACAGGGAAAAGGAGGGGGTGAAGGATGGGGGGGGGGGGGGGGGAGAGGCATCACCGAAAGAAAGATGATAAACCTGGCTGCAGGCTGTTGCTGTGGTGACGGGAGGCAGTTGCCGTGGTTGACAGCGGTGACACATTGAAGGCAGCAGGTACTTCTAATTACCCCCTCCACCGACCCAAGCAGGCAGCAACCCCTCCCGACTCCGGGCAGGAGATGCTCCGATTTTCTCCTAGCACTTTCTTCCTCTCCGCCGCAGGTTGGATGTGCCTTTTCAGGGCCCCCACCTGCTCTGAAAGGAAAACCGTGGGGTAGCAGCTTTTCCTAATGTCACTTTAATAGCCCGGGAGCAGCCAGCGATTCAGCAGCGTCCTCGGGAAGCCTGGACAAGGCTGGCAAACTTTCAGAGAGCTGGTATCCAAAAAGCAGGAGAGGAGAAATTGAGTGCAGCTGGCCACAGCTTTTGGAGCAAGAAGATGAGGGCCTTGCGCATCTGGCCCAAATTGCAATGTTTTTGGTAGCGCTTGCTGTGGCTGGCCAGGTCTTGTGCTTTGGGGTCTTGCCAGCTGCCCGAAGGCACCCTGCCATGGTCTGTGTGGGCTGGGGCGGGGTACTGCAAGGGGAGCGAGAGGAGCAAAGGGAGCACAGGAGCATCCTGACCACCCACGCATTGCTGCTGCCGAGGCATGTGCACAGAAGTGTAGATCTGTATGAAATAAACCCCTGACTTTGAACCCCTTTGCCTGAATTCCCTGAGTTTGGCTGCCGTCGGAGAGTACTCCCTGCCTCTGGGTCTCTTGTGTAATGTTTTCTGTGTGTTTGCTGAAGAAAAAACCCTGGCTTTTAAAAAAATTTCTGCTTTTCATTTTTTACATATTAATTTCATCTAGGGCTGTTCTAAGCTCTGGCTCTGTCTGTACCTCTCCTGACTGCCTTATGCCCAGGGAGAGGGACTTTCGCAGCTGTTGCCTCAGCCCACACCAAAACTCTTTTGGCCCCTTGAAGGGTGTCATTCAGCACTGATCTCTCTGTCAGGGCTTTGCTGGTGCTGCCTTTCCAGTAGCTGTCAAAGCACCTGCTGCAAAATGGAGAGGCTGAGAGAGCTGGGACTGTTCAGCCTGGAGAAGAGAAGGCTCAGGGGGATCTTATCCGTGCATACAAATACCTGATGGGAGGAGTAAAGGAGACAGACTGCTCAGTGGTGCCCAGTGGCAGGGCAAGAGGCAATGGGCACAGCCTGAAACACGGGATATCCCATTTAAATGTAAGAAAAGACTTTTTCACTGTGTAGATAGTCAAATGCTGGAGTAGGTTGCCCAGAGAGGTTCTGGTGCTTCCATCCTTGGAGATATTAAAAACCCAACTGGATGCGACCCTGAGAAATCTGATGTAGTTTGAGCAGGGAGGTTGGACCAGATGACCTCTAGAGGCCTCTTCCAACCTCAACCATTCTGTGGTTCTGTAATTCTGTGAAAGATGATGCCGAACAGATTTTGAAAAGTCCAGAAAAGAATTGCAGTCTTATTCGAAAAGCCCGTGGGAGCTTATGGAAACCTCTCCAATTGCTTTCCTGGGCTTTGGATCAGATCATTAAAGAAACATGTGAGAGAGAGAAAGGTGGAAAGTTGAAGTTGTGCTGTGTAGACCTCTGAGGGCAAACATTTTATTCATGCCCTTTTGGTGTATTCCTCTCAGAAAAGGCTTCTAGTTTTGAAGCCTACATCGAGGGTGGGCTCCACATGCATTACTTTGTATAGCACTTGGGATTAACTTAGTGAGGGATAGTGATAACACGTTCTTGAGATCACCTCGTAGCATGATTGGCACACTAGACCTGGTGCCCTGCTCTTGTCTGATTTTGCGACTGAACGTAGCTCACCGAAAACTAGGTGGGGGGAGAAGAGAAAGAATTAATAATCTTCTAGATCAGATTGTGTGGGTTTGTCATGAATCACTGTCAGAGAATGAGCACGGAAGAGTTGCTCAGAATGAGCCTGGATGTCGAATGTCTTTCAGAAGTGAGTAGAGATACAGGCCACCGTTTTGGATTCAGTTCTGCAAGGACTGAAAATGGGTGCGCTCGGTGGGTTGTATTTTAAATGGATAATTTCTTGGCTCTGTTATTTTAAATTAAAAAAAAAAAAAAAGAATTTTGTCTGAAAATGGAAACTGAGCAGATATGCTTATGTGAGGTGTGTTAAAATACCCAAGAAGGATGGCTCTGCCAGAGGTTGGAGGTCCGTTCTCATTAGATCTACATCACTGCTTTGCAAGGCGAATGCTGGAAAAATATTGCAGAAATGTGCCCACTTTTAGAGCTAAAATACTGTAAATGAGTTCTTGGATAAGTGTGTATAAGGTCTTAAGACTCCTTCAGGAGGAGAGGGATGGTAAAGAGGAGACAGGTAGAGGTTGTGGAGAGCACAGAGAAGGTCACACAAATAGACCATTTTTATCCTCTTCTGTAATATATAAATGAAGTGGCACTTGATGAAATTAAAAGACAAAAAATTAAAAATAAATAGAAGAAAACAATTTTTAATGTAAAGTATAATTAGCCATTGTAGCTCATGGCTGCTAACTATTATCGAAGCAGATATTTTAGTAAGATTATCAACAAAGGATTCAAATGAATGAGCAAAGCATCTGCAGGGACATCAGTGTAGCTGAGAAAACAATTATAAGGGCTATCAATCCTCATGCTTTAGGGCATAAACAGATCACCAGCTGGGGTCAGAAATGCAATTTCCCCCCATGATTACTGAATAACTTAATTAGGCACATTGTGGAGTTTTATCCAGCATGGGTCACTGCTGGAAGCAGAATAACAGATTAGATGGACCATTGACCTGTTCCAATATCTCCAAGTTCCTCTCAGAAGGGAAGAGGGAGACTTCTAGCCTTGTGTTGTACCCCCTTCCCAGAAGGGCAGTAATCACTAGGCTTACATAGAGATCCAACTGTCCATTTTGATCTAGATCCCTAGATTATAGTGATCTCTGCTGCATTTGAGTGTAGGCCGCCATGGAAAGCCTCTTCCAAGTATTTGGAAGATTCAGTAAACCAATGAAGGAAGGGACTCAGCAAATCAACAAGAGAGGAGTGAGCATGTGTTTAACTATGGCAATGCTTTGACTTGTATAAATATCTTAGGCCTTTGTGCTACCTCTACTTTCCCCTTTTCAAAAGAGTTTTGGCTTAATCAAGGAGTGGAGTAGTGAGGAACTGAGGGGAAAAAAACATAAGAATATAATAAATCAGCCTATCAGCAGTTATTTCCCTTAATCTTCCTATTTTGTCACCCCAAGCCTAGAGCAAGCTTATCCCAGCCATGATGCTTTTACAGAAGTTTTCCTTGACTCTTTTCCACCTGGTTTGAGTGTGTCAGCATGATGGTGATTTTGTTAAACTGCGTTACCCTGGGGATGTACCAGCCATGTGAGGATATGGACTGCCTTTCTGACAGGTGTAAAATCTTGCAGGTAAGCAGACTTCCTTCTTGTTGTGATGGTGCCTCAGTCCAAGTCACAAATTTTCATGCATGCTTTCCTTGAGCGTGTGGGCAACACCTTCCCAGACAGGTTGGCAAGAATGTCCCTGGTAGTAAGCTATCCTGTTGTAAAATGGCAAGAGCTTGCTTTGAGGGGAATGGGGCGAGAGGGATAAGTCTACTTGTGACCATGCAATATAGAACAATGGCTAACCTTCCTGATCTTGTGCATAAGCAGGGGTTTCCTGACATAGACAGCTAGAAGATACATAGCTCAGGGGTAAGCCAGGGAGAAATAACTAAGGTTACAGGATCCTGGCAGGAGAGAATAGCAGCCCCCAATGCATTCACTAGTCTGTTGAGGATGCAAGGGTACTACTGAATTCACAGGTAACGTGGCATTCAGGATGCCCAAAGGGAGAAGAAACAAAAGGTATGTCAAGAAGGGCCATGGGTACATCCAGCCTATGAATGCACTAGCTGTGCTTGCTGCTTCCCCAAAAAGAAGGTGACAACAAAGGTTGTCATCTATAGTGTTGCTGAGGCTGTGACGTTCAGATATCTGAAGCCTCCATCTGTGATTGGTATGTGCTGTCCAAGCTGTGCTTGAAGTTGCACTATGTCCTCAGCTGAGCCATTTGCAGTGGAGTGGTGAGGAATCCCTCCTGGGAGACCTTGGAAGGACAGTGTTTCCCTGGTCAGGTTTGGACCTGCTGGTGCTGAGCCAACCTCCTTTCATGTAAGTCCATGTAAGGAGTCTCTAAGCCTACATCAATTACTTCACCCATGGTGGAAAAAAAACTATAAAACCCCCTTGCTTACTTGAGCAGCAGGAAGCTGTGATGCCAGGGCTGCATGGAAGAAGTCTTTCCAGCCCTGCCTCAAACTCATTTTCAGAAGTACTGAAATTTGTGTTTATCTCACATTCTGTGTTTTAAAGTCTAAGGCTGAGAATGCTTATCAAACGCGCTCTTGGGTTTCTGTTTGGCAGGTATTTGATGATTTTATCTTCATCTTCTTTGCCATGGAAATGGTCTTAAAGATGGTGGCTCTGGGGATCTTTGGCAAGAAGTGTTACCTTGGAGATACCTGGAACCGCCTGGATTTCTTCATTGTCATGGCTGGGTAGGTCAATAGTTCCTGCATTTATTTGTTCTGTGTTTGCTAGAGTCTTGCATGGAACAGAAATGATGTAACTGAAGGGAAAGTTTCCATGGTGGTACTACTCCATTACATCTGCTGAACTGGAATCAGGCGTGCTGGGGTTAGCAGTCTATGGAAGAAACAGTAGATAAGGTAGCTTACCTCCCCAGCTGATGTGCAGCCATCTATCTCGCACAACTTCAGTAGAAGATGTTAATTTGTACTAGCTGAAGAGCTAGTCCAGGAACTTTTTTGTTTGTTTGTTTTTAAAATGTCTGAGTGGAAGAGGTGTAACCTTTACCAGAACCAAGCTAGCTTCTCTGTTTCCAGCAGCAGTGTTTTAAAGGTAGGAATGTCATTTTTGTTACTCTGGGCTTTTTGTCTTTGTATTGCACTGGCCTTACCCACACGCATGGTACTATTGGGACAAGTTGACATTTGAGTGTTTTTTACAACAAAGTTGCTATGGTGAAGCTCTGGTTTCCCCTCTGCATGTATGAAGTGGAAAGTCTACCAGGATTTGCCTACTGAATCACAGCAAAATGCTCATCTCTGATACCAGTGGGCATGTGCTTTTTTGGAATTTGTCCATTTTCAATTAGATTGCCTTGTAGTAAAGTAAAAAAAAAAAAAAAAAAAGTCAGAAATAAATATGTAATATTGCTGTTGTCACAGCAAACAAGTGAACATCTTTTCAGAGAGAAAACCCCACTTTCCTCTTCCTCCCAGCAAGGAATTACCCACATTTGCTGTCACCTGGCAGTGCGTGTATTACTGACTGAGCCAGCAGTGAGTTTGAGCTCACTTTGCAGAGTTTTCCCCTGCGGTGTGGAGCAGCACTGTCTTTATATTTGCTTTTGACACAGTTCTTCTACAGCAAGACTTGAAAGTCATTCCCTCTGGAGGGGCGTATAATTGTTTGCTTCTGGGGGGAGCAGAGATTTTCAAACTCAGTTCAGTTGTAAAAGTTTGAAGACTGATTCTTGGCCAGCTTGTGCCTGAAAGGACAGGCAGATGAAAGCTGTAGCTTTTTCTGAATTAATGCAACATTTGTGAGATGGGAAGACCTTTCTTGTGGCTAAGCCTGCTGTGATTAGCATCTGATTTAAAATTGCCCGGCATGGGGACTGCGAGTTCATCAGGAAAGGCTAAGTTAAAGCACCTGACACATGGTGGTGAGAAAAGCCAGATCGTTGTATGTTCTAGCCTGAGCTCCTGGTGGCAAAATTGCTGGTGACTGGATGCAGGGAAAGCGAGACCCTACCACAGCAGCCTTTGAGAAGGAAAGGGAAGAACAGGTGTGTTTGAAAGGGGGACCCTGGAGCCCATGGTGCTCCTCCGTGTGGATGATGCGCTGTGGTATGCTGCGAGGAAGGCTCTGCGCCAAGTGGGCACAGGATTGCTGGTGTATGGGGTAAAAGGCTTGGGAACTGGGGGTCTCGCTCTGCCTAGTGTCCCTGCAAGCATGGTATGTGAGTGGTGCTATCTGGAGAGATGAAGAAATCAGTGGGGCAACGCTAAATGAAAGAGGGTGAGCTCAAGCGCTTACTCCATGCAGGAAACAAGTGAAATCCATGCTACCTAGATGAGAAGGGAATAAACCCCATTTACAGGTTTCCCTCTGTCGCCATTGCTGGCAGAAATTTGAGGAGAGAGTCTTTTGTGCATCTGATAGCAGTACTAGGAAAAAAGCTCATATCTGAACTCTTTTCAATGCCAAGGAGACTTAGAATCAACTCCTTAGATATAAAATAATCAGTGTGGAGGATTTTTCATTTCAGGTCCAAAACTGAAAGAAATTTGTTTCCTGATTTCTATACAATTGTCCTCATGAGGTGTCAGGCTGAAATGATAGTAATCTCATTAGAATATCTGATCTCAAGAGACTTCTGCTAAAGAAAGATTTTTCCATTTAGTTATAGAGAACTAATGACTATATAATGTATTTTGAGTTATAAAAGCTTGTGGTTATTAATTCATTATTCTTTGAAATTCATTAAAATTGTCTGCACTGTTTAAATCAAATCCAAGGCTCAAACTTGCCCTTACATACAGACTGTAGGCTTTTATTTAACCTCAAATTTAAGCCCCAAGCATTATCCTGGTTGGTCCCACACCTGGATCATGGCTTCAGCTTACTCTGGGTCCAGGTGCTGCCTTAGCCTTGTGACTAAGAGAAGACATCCTGCATTACATTCTTGCATGTTTTCTCCATGCCAGTGAGTTAGATCCTGATCAGGGGCTAATCAGTTTTCTCTAAGGGCCTTTCCTTTTCATGGTCCTGGACTCTCATTGCCTGCAAGGGAGGTCATAAATTTGGCTCTGAAGAAAACGTCCATGATGTTGGGAAGCAATGCACTGCCTAAAAGACGTGCAGCTTCTCTCAATTTCAAGAATAAGGACTGTACTTCCCAGCCCCTTCTCTTCCCTTCTCCCTTTCCAAATAAACACCAACAAGGCAGCAAAGGATGGAAGAATAAACTGTAGCATGGAAAAGCAGAGTGCAGGCAAGGGACCATTCTGTTGGGCGTTCCTGGGCAGCTGAGATACCTCCATCTGGCTAGCTGCATGACAGCATGTTTTATCAAAGAGCATAATGATTATTTGCTGCTATTGCCCCAGACGGTGTTTTGGTTACATAAACCATGTATTCAGGCATTCATTTGTAGTTTTCTCCTCACTTCCTTGGAAAGCCAGAAGCTATAGTTTTAGTCAGCTGAATTCCCTCATGTGCCCCTGCCCTGCTTGCTCCTACTCCCCACGCAACCCAGCAGCTCAAGGAGGAAGACTCCATTGTCACTAAAAATGTTCAGTTTCCATGGCGATAGGAGCTGACATCACCAGAACTTTCTCCCCTCTCGCACACTCCCTTCCCCAACCACCTTCAACACGTTTTTTTCAGAAAGGATTAGGAAAAAACCCAAAACAACAGTCCTAAGTCAACGCTCTCCTTCATTGTTCCCCTTGGAGCTCCTAAAACCGAGCGAGGTAATTTGGGTTGAAGAATGCCAATGCCCTTGTGCGCACAAGCAGCCAGGGCTGCAAATTCAGCTTGCCGATGCTCCAGTTCCCAACTGCTCACTGGTGACAGGAGGTTGCAGGTTCCCAGACGTTTCAAGCAGACTGTGCTTGTCACCAGCTGTCCTGGTGGGAGTCCCTCTTCCCCTGCGTTTGTGATTAGGTCTTGTCTGGCATAATTTGTTTCCCACAGCGATTGGGTGCATTTGGAGAACTCGATCTGAGGCGACTTCAAAGGGCAGCTTCCTAAAGTTGAGAGCCTACTAAGTTTTGAAAGTTGAGCTAATGTGAACGCTAATCATGTTGGAAGCGCAGGCCAGTGTCTCTACGTGCATGAATTTAGGATAAACGTCACTTGCTTCTGGCAGTTCTCTAGCAAAAAAAGAGTGAGCGAGCAATTTCTCCTGCTTGCTCTACTCTGTGAAGCAGTTGTGTTCACGTGTGGTTGGAGATGGCGCCACTGTCCCTCTGGGAAGGGAGATGTTCCTTTGCATGACTGTCCTGAGGGTCCCTGTGCGAGGAGTGAATTCATGCAACCTGCCTGGCCTTGGGGGCATTAATTGCACTGAGGGTGTGTTTGTTCTGCCTCTCTTGAGCCAAGTGCTGTAATTAGTGACCTGTGGTCCATCTCTGCCCTCTTCTGCGGCATCCCCACGACATGTTCTGGTATGCAATTTACTTGTGTAAATAGGTAGGTAGGTTGAGGGGGAGTAAATTTACACATTTACTTGTGTAAATATGTAGGTAGTTTAAGCCTTCACTATGTGGCCAGGGGGATGATTGTGATGACAAGTATGTGCCTAGAATATGTCCAAAACCTTTCCTTAATTACTTGCTGCTTGGAGTCCAATGGCTGAGGAGAGGCTGGTGTATCTTTCAGAGAATGCCCCGTCTTTGCCTCTTTCCATTAAGCTGTGGTCAAATCCCATCCTAACCTTGCCTTTGATGGGAGGAATGGCATGACTTTGTATATTTTGGCATTTTAGGATGCACTTGCAGTGTTTTTTAACAGCTTTTAAAAGTGGTGGATATCAGAACAAGACATAGTACTCTGCATAGCCACTTCAGTGGTAATACAGTCTCTCTATTCCAGCCTGAAATTTCCCTGTTCCTACAGCCAAGGATTGCTGTAGCCCATCTCATCAACCACTGCATCTCCCTATCAATTCATTCAGCTGCTTTCACCAATTGGCTCCAAGCTTGGTTGGTTGGGTTTTTTTCCTCTCTGTCTCCTCTTCTGAAAAGAGAAAATCCCTTCCTATTAGTAGGAACAGCAAACTTTGTTCCCAGATGTATGCTGTTACATTTGTTCACACTGGAATACATATTATTTGCATTTCCAAAGCAGTTCATACTGTTCTATATCACTGACTTGTCCTCTTCATTTCTTTTTCTGTTCTCCCAAAAATATGCTTCAACTGCAAAATACATCAGTGATTTTTTTTTTTAAATTTTATTTTCTGCCAGGTTGCGATAGATAAATAAAGAACAGAGCAGCAAGAATTGTGCATTACAGAAGTACATCTGCTCATGAATGAGTCCCCATTTACTGTTGCATGTGAGGTTTATTACTTAGCCAGTTTTTCTCTAGCTAATGTATGTCATGATGATTTCATATCATTCCAGCCATATCAACATAATTACTTGTGTGAACCAGACTTGTAATCTCATAAGAAATTATAGCACATTAGTTTGATGGTATCTATTTTTCCTTAAACCTGTGTTGATAATGGTTAATTTTATTATCCACCTTTAATCCGTAATCTATCAAAGCCGCATATTGGAGATTTCATTACTGTACTGTGATCAGCATCAGTCCAGTTAGCCTACTGAGATCACTGTGTTTCTAAGGTACTGGCACAATATCAGAATTTCTCTGACCATTGGATGCTTTCCCAGTTTTCTGAGACTAATAAAAAATCATCAGTACTGGTCCAGATCTTTTCTGGCCATCTCTTTTAAAACTCTTGGATATAAATTGTCCAGGCCTGCTTATGTTAGAGTATCCCTATTTTGATAGGCACAGCCTAAAATACTTGATCACAGCTGGAGCTGAAACTAGCTTATTATCATATGACATACGTCATCTGACCTTCCCCATAGAACTTTTTTTAATTGAAGTTTGCTGCCTTTTTACACTGTTCATGACAACTCTGTTTTCTTGTTCCACTGATTAACTTGTACCATTTTATGTGCTCGTTCAATTCCCTTACAAATTTTCTACAATTTCCATCTCCTAATTTGTATTCATTGGTATCAACTTCCCCTCTCTTGCTATTACATTGCTGCTTTTGCTTTCACTTATATTGTACTATCTTTTTAGCCTGTTCAGCTTTCTTGTCTCTGTTGAAGCTTCTTGGATACCTGATAAATATTCCTAAACACCACTTGACTGTCATCCACAGTTCATGAATTAAAGTCTTTATCCTGACCTGTTTGCATGGATGTTTGTGTGTTTTCAACTTCATGAATATGGCCTCTCTAATCCACCAAGTATATATAGTACTGTTGATGACCTCACTTGATTTGTACATAACGCATGTAATCAAGTAGTCCTAGCTTTAAGTTCTATGATTAAAAAAAAAAAAAAAAGAAAAAGCACTTAATAGACAGTCTCTGTATCTTCCATCCTTAAATGCAATTCTTTGAGTTGTAAGGCACATCACTGTAAATACTGGGAAATTGCAAGGAGATTTAGGTGTCCCCAACATGTTGCACAAATTCAACCCTTGCAGATGGATAGGGGGAGGGTTTTTCTCCTATGAATTACAGATCAATACCAAGAGCGCTAGTCAGCCTGTTTTCTAGTGTGATCTGGACATACGTAATCACATTGATAGGATAACTCATGTTGGAAAGACCTTGTGAGGTCTCCAGTCCAATCTTCTTGTTCAAAGGAGGGTCAACAACAAGCTCAAGTTAGGTTGCTCAGAGTTGTCTAGTCAAGTCTTGAAAACCACCACAGATGGAGACTGCACCACCTCTCTGGGCCCCAGCCCCACTGCTGATCTATCTCTGTAACAAGTCTGAACCTCCCTTCCCTGCTTGGATTTATGTCCATTGTGTCTTGGTCTTCTGCCGTGCACCGCTGTGAAGAATCTGGCTTCATCTCCTCACTGACTTCCTCGTAGGTACCAAGGAGCTGCTGTTAGGTCCCTCCAAAATCATCATCATCCAGGCTGAACAAGTCCCCATCTCTCAGCCTCTCCTCAAAGGGAAAGTGCTCCAGCCCCTGAGCATCTTGGTGACTCTCCACTGAACTTGCTCCAGTTTATCAACATCTTTCTTGTATTGGGGGGCCCAAAACTGAATGTGCTATTCTCGATGTGGTCTACCAAATGCAAAGTAAAGGGGATAATCCCTTCCCTCATCTACTGGCTGCACTCCTGTTGGTGCACCTTGGTATGCCATCAGCCTTCGTCGCATGGACCATGTGTTGCCTGCTGTCCCCCAGGACCCACAGATCCTTTTCAGCAGAGCCACTACCCATCAGCCCTTAGGCAGCGGGTTAGTCCAGCACAGGTGCAGGACCTTGCATTTGTCTGTTGAATTTTATGAGGCTCCTGTCAGCACATTTCTCTAGCCAGGAGGAATTCTCTACTTTATATGGCAGAAAATTAATCCATAAGTATTTATTTCCAAATTGTCACTGATTCCGTACTAGAAAATACTGGTTTTGACAGAGTGTGCTACTCCCCCTCCCTTTCTGTCCACTTGAGCCTCCCTAGCTAGGTTAAAATCATCGATTTTAATATTCCTTTCATACGGATCTTCCCACCAGGCTTTCTTAATGCCATTTAGGCTGTTTATGCTCATAAAATGAACAATTCCTATTCTCTTTATTACTCAGGCCCCTGGCACTGGTGTATAGACGATATGTTTTTCTCCTCTTTACATCTTTTAGTGCCTTGATTAGTTTTGTTCTTGACATGGAACCTCTGTAAGAACTAACCTTTTTCCTAATTTCATCACTTTTCCCTTTGGTCTTTCATTTAACAATCTCCTGACTTCTATCTCTCAGTTCCCTAAAAACTAATTCTTTTTCTAATGAAATACTAGTTAATATTTCTGCTTCTCCAGGCGTAGCCCAGTGCTCTGCAAGTCTCCTGCCCTATGTGGCTGGCCAAGCCAGCAGTTCATTACCAGATTCCTCCATCATAGTCATAGAATCATTAAGGTTGGAAAAGACCTCTAAGATCGAGTCCAACCATCGACCCAACACCACCATGCCCACTAAACCATGTTCCTAAGTGCCTCATCTACATGTCTTTTAAATACCTCTAGGGATGGGGACTCAACCACTTCCCTGGGCAGCCTGTTCCAATGTTTAACCACTCTTTCAGTAAAGAAATTTTTCCTCATGTCCAATCTAAACCTCCCCTGGCGCAACTTGAGGCCATTTCCTCTCGTCATATTGCTAAGTCCTATCGCTATCATCTCCTTTGCCTGTTGGCCAGGATGGGCCAACAAGCAGCTCAGCTGAATATTTCTTGTCCATCTTCTTCAGAAACTGTCTATAACCTGTGGCATATCATGATAAGAAAAATAATTAATTTCAAAATGCATCTCATCAGGGAGACAGTCCTGAAGGGCAAAGGGGTCCAGGAAGGCTGGACGTTCTTCAAGAAGGAAACCTTAAAGGCGCAGGAGCAGGCTGTCCCCATACACCTTAAGAAGAATGGGCGGGGAAGATGACCGGCCTGGCTTAACGGGGAGCTCTTGCTGGGACTCAGGAAAAAAAGGAGAGTTTACCACTTGTGGGAGAAGGGGCAGGTGACTCAAAAAGAGTACAGGGATCTCGTTAGGTCATGCAGAGAGGAAATGAGAAAGGCAAAAGCCCAGCTAGAACGCAATCTGGCCGCTGTCGTTAGAGACAACAAAAAGTTGTTTTTACAAATATATTAATGACAAAAAGAGAGCCAAGGAGAATCTCCATCCTTTATTGGATGGGGGGGGGGGGGGGAACATTGTCACCGAGGATGAGGAAAAGGCTGAGGTACTTAATGCTTTCTTTGCCTCAGTCTTTAATAGTCAGACCAGTTTTCCTCAGGGTATTCAGCCCCCTGAGCTGGAAGACAGGGACGGCGAGCAGGATAAACCCCCCGTAATCCAAGAGGAAGCAGTCAACGACCTGCTACGCCACCTGGACGCTCACAAGTCTATGGGGCCGGGTGGGATCCACCAGAGAGCACTGAGGGAGCTGGTGGAGGAGCTTGCCAAGCCACTCTCCATCATTTATCAGCAGTCCTGGTTAACGGGGGAGGTCCTGGATGACTGGAGGCTTGCCAATGTGATGCCCATCTACAAGAAGGGCCGGAAGGAGGATCTGGGGAACTACAGGCCTGTCAGCCTGACCTCGGTCGGTGCCGGGGAAGATTATGGAGTGGTTCATCTTGAGGGAGCTCACAAGACATGTGCGGGACAACCAGGGAATCAGGCCCAGCCAGCACGAGTTCATGAAGGGCAGGTCCTGCTTGACCAACCTGATCTCCTTCTATGACCAGGTGACCCGCCTAGTGGATGAGGGAAAGGCTGTGGATGTGGTCTACCTGGACTTCAGTAAGGCCTTTGACACTGTCTCCCACAGCATTCTCCTCGAGAAGCTGGCGGCTCACGGCTTAGACAGGTGTACTCTGCGCTGGGTCAAAAACTGGCTGGATGGCTGGGCCCAGAGAGTTGTGGTGAATGGAGTTAAATCCAGTTGGCAGCCGGTCACGAGCGGTGTTCCCCAGGGCTCAGTTTTGGGGCCGGTCTTGTTCAATATCTTTATCAATGATCTGGATGAGGGGACTGAGTGCACCCTCAGTAAGTTTGCAGATGACACCAAGTTGGGCGGGAGTGTTGATCTTCTCGAGGGTAGGAAGGCTCTGCAGAGGGACCTGGACAGGCTGGATCGATGGGCTGAGGCCAACTGTATGAGGTTCAACAAGGCCAAGTGCCGGGTCCTGCACTCTGGCCACAACAACCCCATGCAGCGCTACAGGCTTGGGGAAGAGTGGCTGGAAAGCTGCCTGTCGGAAAAGGACCTGGGGGGTGCTGGTTGACAGCCGGCTGAACATGAGCCGGCAGTGTGCCCAGGCGGCCAAGAAGGCCAATGGCATCCTGGCCTGTATCAGAAATAGTGTGGCCAGCAGGAGTAGGGATGTGATCGTGCCCCTGTACTTGGCACTGGTGAGGCCGCACCTCAACAACTGTGTTCAGTTTTGGGCCCCTCACTACAAGAAGGATGTCGAGGTGCTGGAGCGTGTCCAGAGAAGGGCAACGAAGCTGGTGAAGGGTCTAGAGCACAAGTTTTATGAGGAGCGGCTGAGGGAACTGGGGTTGTTTAGCCTGGAGAAACGAGGGGAGACCTTGTCGGTCTCTACCACAACCTGAAAGGAGGTTGTAGCGAGGCGGGTGTTGGTCTCTTCTCCCAAGTAACAAGCGATAGGACGAGAGGAAATGGCCTCAAGTTGCGCCAGGGGAGGTTTAGATTGGACATGAGGAAAAATTTCTTTACTGCAAGAGTGGTTAAACATTGGAACAGGCTGCCCAGGGAAGTGGTGGAGTCCCCATCCCTGGGGGTATTTAAAAGACGTGTAGATGCGGCGCTTAGGGACATGGTTTAGTGGGCATGGTGGTGTTGGGTTGACGGTTGGACTTGATGATCTTAGAGGTCTTTTCCAACCTTAATGATTCTATGATTCTATCATGGGTAAATATTGTCCTGGAAGTTTGAAAACCTTCCTAAGTTTGCTTTTTTAATCTTGTTTCACTTATCAGGGTAGCTGTGCTGCCATACTATCTCATTTCTTTTCCAAAGCATCCTTTCCTTTCTGAGTAGTTATGCAGCCTTTGGAGAGGGTTTTCTGGCATCTTTGTACAGCTGGAGGTCCTTTCTCAGGCATACCTGATAGCCCCTTAGATTGAGCAGAACATTTCTTCTTGCTCCCTGTGCCTTTTGGCTAGCTGCTTCTTCATGAGTGCTTTATGCAGCTTCCACACTGGGAGCCTGGGAAGTATTGCTCGCTGTTAACTGAGATTGTTGTTATTATTATTTGTACTTTCTCTCTCTGATAGTTATCTACTGTCCTTGATTTCTGCTTCCCCTAATTCCTTAGATATTGCATCCTTTCTTCCATAAACCTGCAGTGGTGCTGCTTCCTGAATCCATCCATCCAAGCTCTTTTCAAACCTGTGCGGCATCAGTGAGTGTACCTCTGAACACTGACTCTCTCCTTACCAGGAAGCCACCGGTTTACACTTACGGACCCAAGTTCATCCCTCTGCCTTTCAGCCCAGGAAAGGGGGGGGCAGCTCTCTGAAGGATGAGAGGTACCAGCCCCCTAGCCTCTAATGCCCACCCATTCCCAGGAAACAAAATTGGCACCGTGCAGTGCCCTTCCACGCCAGGAGGATGCCACTTAGCCTGAAACACACTGTTCGGCCTTAATCTTGCAAGACGGGGAAGTGTGTTGCCGATCTTCTGCTTTCTCTTTGCTTTTAATTAAGTATGGTCCTTCAGGGACCTTGCCAGAATTTGCATAGTTATGACTTTAAAATCTCAGACCATTAAATACTTATTAGCAGCAGTGTAAACAGCAGAATGCTCAGAAAATCCTAGTTAGCTAATCTTCGATGCTAAATGAAAGTTTCTATAAAATTGTGGCAAGTTAAAGAAAACTGTAATAAATACAGCAATTAGGTGTTTCAACCAGTGATCAGATAAAGATGGAAACCAGCAAGCAGCAGGCTAAATAGCATCTTAACCAAAGGCAGAAATATCCGAAGCACAGCCCTCCCCCCCCAACATGCACTCCCTTTTTCCTCCTTAATGATACTAATTATTTCATTTGCTTTCTCCTAGTAAAACTATCCATAGATGTGCAACATATTGAAATGAAAGCAGTCATCAAAACGAAATGAATCACACCAGAGAAGAATCAAAACAAGGAGGCAGTGGTACTCTGCATGTGTTATGTGTAGTTCTCAATTATTGCCTCTGATTTTTTGCCTCCCTAAAAGCTAATTCCCTACCACGTGAATCTTTAGCTTTGTTTAAAACAAACAAACAAACCAAAACAAAAAAAACTAACACCAGCAGGCTCGCAGGACCAAAATACAGACACCCTTTTTCTTCCCCCCCCCCCCCCCCCCCCCCCCCCCGGCAATGAAATACAGAGCTCAAAGCCCATGTTCAGACTCCTGGTTTTCAAAAGTGAGGCCCCGTCCACCCGTTTTCAGTCATCTGAGCTTGGCGAGTCCCTCTGGCTTTCTTATCACAGTGTGAAAACCTGCTTATGTCTTTTCATATCATGTCTCCGAAACTATTAAGAAACTCTGATGTTTTTTCTTAGTAGACAGTTTGGAGAGAAATCTGAGTGTTCAAGGGTGTGAAATAAATCACATTCCAGGCAGCAAGGGCCCAGTCTCACAGGCTCTGGAAGCTTTCAGCAACTTTTGCTTGCAGAGCAAATAAAAAAAAAAAAAAGGTTAAAAAATGTTTTGTACTGGAGGGGAGGGACAGTTGCTGGTTATTTTTTTAAGAATACTAAGCATCATAGTTCTGGAGCTGACTGTGTAATTAGTAATTGATCTATCATTCCCTGAAGAAATGTCTTACTTTTTACTAACAGAATTATAGTCTCTTTATTATTTTTTTTATAAAGGGGGAAAAAAGGATGTAATGTTTGCAGTCCTTGTTTTACTAGCAAGGGATTTTTTTTTCTTCTATCTTCCAGTTTTTGTGTCAGCAGAATTGTCCTTTTGTAGCATGATTAGCTCTAACTTTAAAAGAGAGAAGCAGGACTGCTTAGCTGGGTACACTGTGGCTTGCAGAGCAATTTAGAGGCCTACTGTGTAATGTCTGGCCACATCCCATATGATGTTATTCCATCCTTTCTACGGTAGGTGTTGAAAGGAGTTTGGCTCATTTATTTAGGGTGCGTTTTGAAGCCTGGCCCCGGAGGCACCAAACTGTGCAAAATGTGTGCAAATGCCTGCACGGCTTGCTCTTCAAGTATATATCAAGCGAGCTGATAGCAGGTTCAGCGCTGGGGCCTGGCAGCCCTGTGCCTCCTGCACCACAGAGCAACCTATGTCCATATAGCAAAAGATCAGGTCCAAATAACCCGTCAGGTGGGAGCCAGAGCATCCGCGAAAATAACATTTTTAAGGACGAGTCCATAGGTGACTGCAGCCCTGATGTGGCTGGGGGCCTGCATGTGTTTAGCACACCCCATGCGGGCTGGTGCCCTGTGCCCTTGCCCATTCCCAATGCACCGGTAAAGGTTGCGCCTTCTTGCAGCTGTGAGCAAGCGAAGGAAATGGGGGCATGGGCCACAACACAACTCTCTGAGCAGGGAAAAGGGGACGCCTTTAATTTCTGTCATAGCCCCTGGGACCTTTGGGGACAAGTAAGGATGTGGCTCCAGTTGTAGAGCAAAAGGGCTGGCATGGTGCAGAAATCTTAAAAAGTAGGTCCTGCCCGGGAGCCCTGCAGTCCTGGGGCTGGCAAGTAGCCTGTTTGCATGCGCTGTGTGTTTTTTCTCTCTGCTGGTACATGTGCATCCTGTAGCTGCAGACTCAGGGTGGAAACAGTAGCCCTCCTCTCTTGCCCAGCATCTGGGCAGGCCTTGTCAAAATCTCCTGGCTCTGCTTCTGATGTCTCCAGATGGGTTTGCAAGAGATTGGATTCATCCCTTACTGGTGCCTGTCTGCTTATAGCTCTCCTTGCGTACAAGCTAGGGCACGTCCAGCCTTGGCAAGGGCTGACAGGAGGTGTCTTGAATGCCACACGTGCCCCACACTCTAGCTGTTCAGCTGTGTGCTCTTCCTCCTGCCTCCTTGCGGTTGCTCCAACGCTGATGGTCCCTACTATCCAGGCAGTCGTGGGCACCAGTAAGTGGATTTTGCTGCCTGCCCTCCCTTTTTTGCACACCACAGATTCAGCTAATAGAGCCCCTGGGGGAGCCTGGCCAGCCCCGTTCTCCATGTCCCCTGCCCACTGCTACATCTCTGGCCACAGAATGGATCTAGCGATGCACATGCTTTTTAATTTCCTTTCATCAGAATGGCTCATTAATATAAGAGGGGCGATACGGGACCATTGGAGTGCATTGTCCAGTGAGAGGACCGGCTTTGCTCCTTCTTTGCATTGTAGCCCCAGTCTTCGAAGCCAGGGCAGAGGCAGTGTGTACTACAGACGTGGGAGGATTTAGGGGTAAATCAGTCTCCCACCACCACCTCACAAACTGTAGGTGGGAGATTTGAGCTGTGGGATGGCTCACACATGGCTCACATATTAGAAGGATGGACACCTTGGTAAATGGAGAGACGTCAGCTTCAACTTTTGGCTGATATCTGAATTAAAAATTCAGACAGGGAAAACTGGCAGACTTAGTCTTATATTTTCCCTGTGACTCCTGTGTTCTGGATCTTTGAAGTGGTAGAAATTCCAGTCTGTGGAATTTGATGGCCAAATCAAGGAGCCGAGGACAGAAAGGCATATTCTTGTACACAGAAGACATTGGTTAAATCATATCTAGTCATGATACAGGTAAACATCAGGCATAGACCCCTGACATAGCTGAGAAGCTGAAGGAATTCAGACCAGAGAGCAACCAAACAATCTTCTGCTTTGGTCATCCCAGCTGCTCGTAGATGCAAGGACCAAATAGAAGTCCACAGGCAGGAAAAGCTTCACTTTGCACAGAGACTCATAGCAAGCCTGAAATTACAGCTAGGAAGTCACAGCCATGAAGTTTCTGGCTTTAGTGCCAAACCCAAATTTATTTGACAAAGAAATATGAATTGATTAGACTGCAGTTAATTAGATTTCAATTGAAAACCCCTATCAGAGAAGGGGAATTAGGCAGCTTTTGAATTCGACAAAAACATTTTGGCTTTGTGTCATAAGAAAAATACTGTCTTGGTGTTTTTCATGAATGCTTCCAGAATACATTTTAAATATTATTTCTTGGCTGCTAATTTTCAGCAAATAGAAGTTCAGGAGCTAAGATTAGGAAAGTTAATAAGTATTTAATAAATGTATAAGGAGATGTAAACATGAAGAGGTAAATGGTAGTGTTTGAACTGTTTTAATCATGGATTTCATCAAATGTAATTGCAAGGAAGCTGCTAGCCAGGCACTGCATAAGTACCTTATCTTGGGTTACACGTACAGCAAGATAAAGTCTGAATTTTGTGGACTTCTTACACGGTTTTCATATTCTTGCTATGTCTATTTTAAATAGTCTTATTTTTTATTGCTCCATCCTGCTGGTCAGTCTGCTCTCCCGTGCCTGGCACAGAGCCACGCTGGCCATGCATTTCTGCTGTTGGGCAATGAGCATCGATCTTCTCTCCCGAGTTTCATTGCTGCTGGAGAAGTGGAGAGTGCCAAGACAGATCCAAGCCCACTTACAGGTGCAGAGGAGCAAAAGAAGTGCCAAGCTGTAGCTGATGAAGCTATTCTGCTGTTGTTGAGACCTCATGAGCAGTGATGGTTTGCGATGATGGTGGTTTGCATGCCCCCTTGTCCCTGTGTGCTCGCTGTCCGCTCCAGTGGCCTGGCATGGGATGGAGGTACACTAGACCAGGTGTTTTCTGGACATGGTCAATGTGCTAACAAATTGCTCACTTGTTCCCCACACTAGCTGTTCTCATCTCTGTTAAGCTCAAGGTCTCTTGTGTGTTCAGCTGAGCAGACTTACCTGGGTATAGGCTAATGTTTATCTGCAAGGCAAAGACTTAAGTCGGAGGAGGAAGCAGGAAGATGATCAGTAGGGAAAGGGGCAAAAGGAATAAAGAGGAAGATGAAAGAGGAAAGAAAGGATTGGGAAGAGAATTGAAGGATATGAGGCAAAGTGGAAAAAGATGAAGGAAAGGCAAGGGCCAAATGGAAAAACTGGAAGTTAAGGAGGAAGATTAAAATGAGTTGTGGAAATGTTGCAGGCGGGCATGAGTCAGAGGGATGTAACAAGAGAGAGGGGGTAGGGAGGAGGTGGAACACCTTGAGAGTGGGGAGGGAGGCAGAGGTCGAGTGGAGAGGCATCCCCCGCCAGGCATCCCCCGCCAGGCATCCCCCCTGCTTTTGCAGGATGAACCCCATGCATGCAGCTGGTGCCCCGTCCTATTTCCCACTGTCCCAACATTCCCACCATGCATCAACATTGAGCCATATGGTGTGGGGACAGTGTGCGTGTCAATCTCCTCTCCTTCCAGAAGAGTTTCATGTGGAAAGTTTTGAAGAAGAAAATCTCTAGCAAGAGAAGAAGAATTACTGTATAAATTCAATTATCTTGACAGCTCAGTGCTCAAATTCCATCACAGATCAGGAGTTTCTCTCTGATTTAGCATAGTTCCAACTTCCTAACCTGCCCCTGCACTTGCCCACCCACACCAGAGGCTGCAAAATGCTTTAGTGGTGCCAGAAATGAGCTGCTGTTTCCCTCAGGAGAGGTGCATTTCCCCCTGCCCCGTCACGATGAGGGGAAAGGACAGCTCACAACCAGCACAGGCTCCCCCCCCCCACACTTCCTAGACTTTGTCTGCCTCTGGAACTTAAAGAAACTAAGGCTTTTACAAACAAGACATGCTTAAAGCAGCCAAGAAAGAGGGGAGAAATAGATGAAGGGCAGTCAGGTTGTGGGGGCTACCCTTGCTCGTGGCACCGAGCTGCCACAAAGCAAGGATAAGGAGCCTGGAAAACTCCTGGAGTTTAATAAGGAGGCAACCGTTTTGTACTGGCTTTAACGTTTCCCTGCTCTTGGTTTATGAACACCCAGCAAACACACGGTTCCCGGGTTGCTGGTGCAATAAGGATCCAAGCCCTGAAGGTCGGGTGCCTGCCTGACAGTCCAAATAAGCACCATGTGCATAATCCACCATCACAAGATCTTGAGACACAGACATGGGAAAATACGAACCTACTGACATAAATCTGCTGCCAGGTTCTGGCTGACCACTTTTTGTGACAGGCCCTTTTGACTCTGTCAACCTGTTACCACCTCCACATGTGGCAGTAGGAGATCAAGTACAGCCCAAACCTAGAGGGATTATGTGTATAGGGTTTCCAGGCAGTGGGGAGCAGGGCTGGCTGGAGAAAGATAAGAGGAAAAACAGCTGGGCTGGCAATCCCTGAAATGCTGCAGATGCCCAGAGACTCCAGCAGAGTCGCTTAGAGATCCCATTTCATTAGAGAAAGGGGGCAACATTTGGATTCATTGGTTTTACCCACACAGAAAATGTGGGACTTTCTGTTAATCAATGGAGTTTCATTTCACCCCAGTCACCTGCAGTCCATCATGGTATGGGCACGCTACCTTTGTGCAAAGAGAAGCGTGAACATAAGCTGATGCTAAAGCCATCACTAGGAATGAAAAGGTGAGAACGAGTGGCCCTAATGCAAAATTGCACTGGAATTGTGTTGGAGTTGTTTTGGATATGATTTATGTGACTACAATAGGCATAACTCATCCGCAGGGATTTAAGCATCCTGGATGCGTCTCTGTTATTACAGCCAAGACCAGGAGGCCTCAGGAAGAACCGTAGGCAGAAGAGGTCTGCTAAGCAAGCCGAAGGCCTGGGGCCTGCTAGGCCTGAGCTTGCTTTTGCTAGAAGTTGCTCTCTGAAAAATTTAACAGTTACCCTTCTCTGACCCGTCCTTGGGAGCAGTCTGATGTTTTCATTGGCAGTGATTGACTGTTTGGCCTTTTTTTCCTAGCTAAACTGGAACGTAATAGCAGCAAATCTGCAGCCACTGAGGGCTGCAGGAGGCTGGTTCACTGGCTGTAGGAACTGCACAGTTGCAGCTAGGGTAGCATTCGTCTTGCTCCAGAAGGACCTGTGCTCACTACTTTGATGATTATTACTTTTCTAGTGACACGCAGACTGTGCCATGCAGGTGGAAAGCTCATTCCACCTAGGAGAGGGCAGCAATGCGCACCTGGTTAAGGTGACTCCCATTGTAATGCTAGCAACATGGCTGTAGCCACAAGAGGACAAAACTTGAATGATTTGTAAATGGAGGTTCTATTTTTAAATGAATTTTGCATGGCTAAGTCTAAGAAAAGATGTCACCTCTGCCCACTGATTTCATCTTGGCCCTAGCTCTGTGCTGTTCCCCTGTGCTCAGTTTCTGTGAGGGCCACGGTGTTCTTCAGGACTTCTCATTTGGTCACCTGCAGTTCAGAAAAGACCACTTTTTGAAATTAGACATATTTTTGGGCTATTTTTTTATTTGGCATCTGACAGAGTGTGTTTCAGGTTGTTCTGCTAGTGCTCAAAAATAATTTTTTTTGCCTTCAGAGGTCTGACCTCAACCCAGTGCTCTAGGGGACGTGGTTTTTTAGGAGAGGAAAGGATGTTCTGTGGGACTTCACCAAGCTTTTTGTTTCTGTGTGTATACCTACCTCCTATAACAAACTGCAGCGTAGGGACTCCTTCAGTCATGAAGCTGCCTCTACATGTCAGGTCTCTGTGGTGTGAAGAGATGTTAGCCCACGTCCTGGGAGCAATACAGCCACGTCTATACGGTGCTTTGGCTGTAACTGTAGTTCCAAAGTTTCAGTAGGTTTGTCTAATTCTGGAGCAACAACACACTGATGAGGCAATCTTGCTTTATGCTTTTGGAGGAAGGTTGATCAGTGCTTACTCAAGACCCTTTGCACTGCGTTCATCTACACCACGCGGTTATGTCCTTTGTGTGATGCCCCATGTCTGTGCGTTTATATCAGTGTGTGTTTTTCCTCCTTTATACACAATTCCCAATTTCATCTGACTGGATCCTAAGCCTCTATCACTAATGCTTTCTGTAGGCTATCTTAGTATTGCTGCTTGGTTTAGGGTGGGGGTTTTTTGGGTGGCATTTTTTTGGGGTTGTGAATATTTTGATTATCTGCATGAAATCCCTCCTCTCTTCTTCTGCACTCAGTGTATGTGGAACTGACAGCTCCAGGGAGGTAAATGAATACCACTGCATTTCAGAGGAAGAATTATTTCATGTAATTACCCTAAAAGTGCATGAGAGAACAGAGTGAAAGGAATGAGGGAGAGGGAGAAAGAGAGCATGAGAGAGAATAGTCACAACACTTCGACAGGTTTACCCCATTGTGTTTGAAAATCTATCACTCTGACAAGTCCCTTTTGTGAAAGGTGTAGACAGATAACCAGACATTTGTTCTTCAAGGTCCTTTTGAGTGAAAAGGGTGATCAATGTTGAATCTGTCGATCAGTCCATTTCACTCAAGTTTTGCTCAAGTCCTCTCTCTGATATTTCTTACAGACTGGCTGTACCCCATTTCCCTCTCAACGTCTCACTTACCTTCTCTGATTCACTTCTCAGTGGTTCCTGGGCAGGGGGATTTGGGTGGACTTTAAGCTACTGGACTATTGACTTGTGGGTCTTTCTATATAAATTGTGATGTTTTTGGTTTAAGAAGGGGTGCAGTAACAGAAGTCTGTGTCACCTGTTCCCTCCCTGTCTCTTGAGCATGTTGGAAAGAAAAAGGAGCTTTTTTTGTAGCTTCATTATTCACATCTGAGAAGAGATTCAGGAGAAACAGTTCCTGTCCTGACTCCGCTGCTGTTTCACCTGCTGATTTTGTCACTGTCTTGATCCCCTCTGCACATCAGGGTCACCCCGGGGAAGCTGGTGACGACAGCCCATGTCTTCCCAGAGGTCTCATGCATCTATGTTGACTAAAACATGCAAAATGCTTTGAGATCCTCGGGCGGAAATTGCTGGCCAGGGTAAATGGTTAGCATAATTCAGTTTCTCTCCGTGCTTTCCAAGAGGCAGGCAAGTTACTGGACATGGACCATACTGAGCGAGGAGGGGAGCGCTGGGCTAAGGCATGCTGGGCCAGGTCAGTTTTTTTCACCTGCACCTGCTGCTCTTGCAGCAAAGCCAATGCATTAGTCATAGCTATTTACACTCTGAAGTTATTTAGGGAGCACGCTGTTGGGTTAGGAAAGCTAAGGTCTAGCATATGTCCTAAAATTAGGCTTTTCCCCTTTTGGTTGGTGTCAGAAAGGAGTGATTCACAGCTATGGGAGAAGGCTTCCCACCTAGCCAAAGCAGTTACTGCTTTAAGTAGAGAGTTTGCTTCTATATGAGGTAAAACAGGTTAGCTGAAGCTGCCTCCAGGTACATCATCCTGCACTATGAGATGAGAGGAACATGGGCAGCACCCCGCTGCGCTGCAGGTAATGCTCAGCAGAACTGCCTGTGCAGCCCCTCTCCTCCTGGCCTCGTGGGAAATGTCCACCCTGCATGTGTGCCCTCATCAGGAGCACACGCTCCTCATTGGGGCATCTTCTTGCAGCACCTTTCCCTCCTGACAGTCACAGCAGGTAAGTGTTATCACAGCTCCTGGCCTGCGTCCTCACGGTACGCTCTCACTGCTTGCTGCCTTGCTGCTGTCCCACAGACAGGCTGTGTTTTCTGCACAGGGGAGCTGTGAGTGCCAGTCCTGCTCTCGGAGGCTTCAGCTTTGCTCCCAAAGACTGAGGCTTCGTCCCCATGACTTCCAGAAACCTTCAATGAAGAAATGACGACTCTGTGACTCAAGCCAAGATTTTGGATTCTTTTAAACTTTCTTCTTCTCTCTCTCTCTCTCCCCCCCCTTCTGCAGGATGGTGGAGTACTCCCTGGATCTCCAAAACATTAACTTATCTGCAATCCGTACTGTCCGCGTCCTGAGACCCCTGAAAGCTATCAACCGTGTGCCTAGTAAGTCATGCTTCCCTCTCACACCTGCTCAGCTTGGGTTGTGGGGAATACGTGATCAGTAAGGATGTGTGTGGTGGTGTTTTCCAAGCTGGGTTCAGGTGCAAACTGAGTGGAGGCTGCTGCATGGTGTGTGCAGGCTTTTCCCCATCATGGGGCCAAGAGGTGTCATTGGATGGGCAGGAAAACTACAGTCTCCCAGCATATCTGCCCTGGTCATCCTTCATGCAGGGCCATGCTGATGGCTCAGGAGCTGAAGCTGAACAATGTGCAGTAAAGGAAAGGGTTTTTCTCGCTCTTACTGAAGGACATCGAAGGTTTGATAACATCTGCAGCCTCAAAAAGGGATGTGTGTGAGGTCTGGAGAGGGGTGAGCTGGTGGAAGCAGGGAGAATTGGTTTGCTCAGGCTTTCACACGCTCTTCCAGATCCTCTCATCTGAAAAATTTTCATGCTATTACAGCTTAGGGGTGTGTACCACCAGCTATTTTGTCTCTCGTCCTCACCCTGAGCTTTGTACTTCCTCTTTTGTGCCGACTATCCCCCCTGCAAGCTGGCATGTGTGTATGAGCTGGGCTGAGCGCCGCTGGGCATAGGGCTGCCAGGGCTGCGTGCGAGCCTGGATGTGTCAGCAGCTGAACTGCTGCTCGCTGGTGCTGTTCAGGTCTAAGAAACATTCCTCAGCTCAGGTCTGCATGCAAACCAGAGAGGTGCTGCAGCCCTGAGATACGAGCCGCAGCCCTGGGGCATGTGCCACACACACGTGCTGCTCCCACATGCCCTGCACTGGTGGCCCCTCCACAGCCCTCACCTCCTCCCTTCCCATGGGATGGGGACAAGACCAGCCTCTTTGCTGTGCTTTGCAGCTTTTATTGGTGCTGAACTGTTTCTTCCCTTTTCTTCCCTTCCTCTGCCTCTCTTTTTTTTTTTTTTTTTTTACTCAAGTCAGTGTTGTTCTTCCTGCAACCCTGGAGCGAGTAAGCAGGCATTGCCATCGCTATTTAACTGCAGGAAACATCAATGGAGGTGGCTCAGGCTTCGCAGTGGTTGTATCCGGGTGGATGGAAGTGAAGCAGCGGGCTGGTTGCAAGCTGTTGGGGTTGAGGGGTTGCAAGAGCACTGAACTTGGTCCACTGTGTCACTCCAATGTTTCTGGCTATCCCCTGTGCAAAGGCAGCAGCTGCTACATGCAGCCCTGTGAGACTTTAAGCGTTTCTTCCACAAGTTTTTCTGTCTTGCAGAATGGCAGGAAGTCGCTCTTCCCCATAATCTCCCTAATCAGGCTGTCTGCAGTGGCTAAGACCTTGCCAGAGCTCTCTTAATCCTTCGCTCGAGCTCAGATGCTCGTTTTTCTTTTCCAGATCTGAGGAAGTTTGCACAGTCGACCTCCCAGTCTGCATCATATGTTTTTCCTTGTGCTAAAGTCACTTTCACAATGCCATCTATTTCTCAAACATGCTATGGAGGCGGATTTGAGGGTCTCTGGCTCCATGCAGAGCCCTTCTAGAAAGGGGTCTTGTCCCTTTTCCCAGGTGTATTTTTATCTCTGGGCAACAGCCAGGGACAGAGGGTGCTGGAAGGTGTGATGGAGGAATGGAGGCACAGTCCTGTGTGCCCAACGTGGCAGGAGGGCGCCAGGCAGAGAAGCAGCTGGTTTGGGCACTGAGCATATGCCCAGGCATATAACAGGCCCATCATGGGGTGATAAAGATGGGAGCCAAGAACAACCTTTTGGCTATCGACTGTCAGCAGAACAACTTCCCCAGCCTGGCTCCATCTCTCTGCCCCTTTTCCAGAGAGGAGAGGGCTGGGAGCCAGCCACGGTCCTGGCTGTGGGCATGCACTGCGGCGGGGGCATCTCTTCTGTGAGGAAGTGGCCTGGATGTTGTGCATGTCAAGCTCACCCCTTCCATGAGGGTGAGGGCAGCACCGTCCTCATGTTATGCAGCCCCCTTTCCTCCCTGCTTCATAAGGAGTCCTGTGAGTCTGTGCTCAAAGACCACTTTGAGGCTGATCCCTGTTATCAGGGTAGACTTAACCTTGGTGGTGAGTGGGACCATCTTGAACGGTATCCAATTGACTCCTGCAGATATCTGCCATATTAATTGCTGGACACCAGCGGTCCGGAGCAAAGCTTGGCTGACAAAAAGTCGAGGCCTTGTGTTATTCCTATTTATCTCCCGGAACAGCCAGAGTCACTCCCCCGCCAGCAGGAGCTGTCCCAGGGAGGAGCAGTGTGAGCGGCATCAGAACTGGCCCAACCAGAGACCTGCTCCATCCATGTGGAGGCACCAGGGGTGATTTTGATCACCTTGCCTGGCCTTTGCAGAGCACAGGCTGTTGAATTTCCCCTGACTGTCCCAGCCGTGACACTGCCTGTCTGCTCCTTTTATCAGTATAAAACTTTACCTGTATGAAATTGATGCTGTTTTAATTTCCACTCTGTGGTTAAACCTTTATGTATCTTTCTTGCTACATAAATCTGTAGTTATATGCAGAGAACATTTTGGAAGAAAGACATCCGGCCGTTAATTAATTAAAAAAAAAAGAAAAATCGGATTCCCTGGGAGAGGAAGCGCTGAATTGAGGGTTGAAAACTGGCGAAGAGGCTGTAAACAAAGGCTTATGATAAATGGGAATGAGCTGCGTTGGAAGAAGGTGCCTATTGGGGTACAGCAAACATAATTAATGGGACCTTTGGCCACAAATCTTTTTTTAATGTCTTTTTTAAAGTTCTTCATTACTGATCTGAAGCAAGAGGAAAGTCTCTTAGTGAGATGTACTGATGATACGAAGCTGGAGGAGTTGCAGGTGCTAGCAAGGAAAGAGGGGAATAACACAGCGGGAGGCAGAGAGAGATTGAGGTCTTGGTGGGAGCGTGAGATATTTGGGGAGGGGCAGGGGAGTTAATCCCAAAGGCAGATATTTGGCCATGTTCAGAAGGCTGCGATGGGACAATGTGGCCCAGCATTCACCGGTGGCCATTTCAAAGGCCTTCACGTGGGCAGCCAGGTAGGGACTGATTTTCACAGAGGAGTCTGGCCATGTGGACTCAATAACGTCAGTTTATTATCAGGAGAATGGACAAAGTGATTAGGAACCTGTGTGATTACTGCATGAGCGGAAGAGTGCTCATGCACTGGGTCTGTCTGGGTAGATTATTTAGCGCCCAAAGAACAGTAATACTCTAATAATCAGCCAGCATTTGAAAAGTCCACATACTGAAGTGAGAAATTTCTGGAGAAATTTGAGAGAAATTTCATACTACATGAAGCAAAAAAAGAAGCGATGCCAGAAAACTAGGAGGGAGGAAATTCAGAATGACTCTAAGGAAACAGTAGCAACACGGTAGAGGAAAAAGTATCACCTGTTAAATAAACTTATTTTATATTCTTGGCAGGTGGGCAAGGCTGAAGTTTAAATGCCCAAATCGGATATGTCTAAATTCTGCTTACCTGTGTTCATTTTTAACATGTTACTGAAAGTCTTTCCTTACAGTGAGACTTGTGAGGCTTTGAAACAATATCCCACAAGGAGCTGACAAATGCTATTTGTGTGTGCTGTACTTATTATGTATAGTGTAAAGGATTCATAGACTCTCCTACCTGCATTGTGACAGAAGAAGGAAAGGACATCCAGTGTAACCAAAAGGTGGCAAATGTCCGTTAAGGAAGAGGTTCTCCACCCAGTTCGTAATTAGGTTGTAAAACTCGCTGCCACGGGAAGTCCTTCCAGCCCTAAATCAAGTAAGAGGCACTGTGTAAATAAAGTAAATAAAACGGGATTGTCCAAGGGATGAGCGCTCGCTTGGAGACACTTCCAGGTTTCAAACTTCCTTGCTTCAGGGTTAGAGCTGATCTTTAGCTACTGGTTATCAGCAATTGATTGCATTTCTTGCAAGTCTCAGCAGGATGTTCTACTGACCATTTTGGATTTCACTTCTGGATGAAGAAGTCTGTGGCTCTGCCCCGCCTGATCATTCCTCCATTCGCATGTCATCTTTGAAGTGTACTAGAGAAAACACGAGGTGCCCTAGTTTTGTAATACAAAAGGGTATTACAAAAGGTAATGAAGGGTATCACACCTTCATTAGTATTCCTGCTTATCTCTTGCATTCCTGACTACAGCCCCAGGAATGCTGCCTTTTGGGGTTTTGTTTGAAAACGCATGAAACAAAAAATCAGAGATTGTTCTGGTCCAATTACCATGTGATTCAATTCCATGGCGGTGAGCTGGTGTGACAAGGCCTGTGAGTCACCTAACAAGTGTAAAGAGGAAAAAAATAACCTTCCAGGTCTCTGTCAGAGGTAGTTGGTTTCTGCTCTGGGCGTGTCTGTGTCCTGGGCTTGGGGTGAAATTCCACATCCGTTTGTTGTTTTTATCCTTTTGCGATTGTGTGGTAGGTTGCTAGGTGAAACGTTGCTGTTTCTGCTAACTCTTTCATCCCTTCTCACGGCAAGGCACAAGGTCTGGGGGGGAGGCTGGTTTTGGTTTATTTCTGCCTGCTTTGAGCAGGGAGTCTGTAGTCATTTCTGATCATTTGACTTTCTTTTGCTTCTGTTATTACTTTTTTTTTTTTTTTTTTTTTACATTGGAGCGGAAAATGTTTCTTCAGTTTACTTTTTCTTGTCACATTGGTCTTACGCAAAGAAGAGTCCTTGCATTGTGTTTGATGTCTTTTCCACTTACAATTTAGGAACTGATTCATCATTTGGAAGCAGATTACTTCAGCTGGGCACACTGTATGGAAGTGAAGAAGTCTGTTGCAAAGTGTTGCATAGCAACTTTATTGAATAGAAAGTGTATACATGTGCTAATACTTGGTGTGTAAGTGCAGTAATACTTATGTGGAGGTATAAGCATTAGAAATATAATGTTATATTCTTATTACTAGCTGTGCAGGAAATAGAATTTCAGATTTGTGGGAAGTTCTGCTCTTTCTAAATGTGTGTTTTCTCAGTCAGAACAAGAATAAGCATTTCCCATCCATTTTAATGTGGTTTTATTCTGCCTAATTTTAGGTGGTTTGTTTGGCTTTTTGATTTTTTTCCTATACTTTGTCATGACAAAGAAGTTTAAAAATCAAAAAACCTCAACTATGCTATTCTAGTATAAAAATGCTTTCCTCTCCTCTTGTCCTCCTTTTCTTTTTGCTAAATGATGTTTCAATAACTATCACAACACTGAAGTGTTTCTATTTCAATGAAATAGCATTTTTTTCTGGTAAAAGCGCTGTGTAGGAAAATCTTGGTCTAGCTCCATTTTTCTTTATTAATCATTGTTATTATAGTAGTTCCGTGGGTCCAAATAGACCAGAGTTTTCTACTTTTCTTCTACAGATCTCAAAAATAAAAACCAAGGCTTGTTAGTTTCATCTTCTCGTGTTTCAAACCAGGTGAGTGAGACCCAGTGAGTGTCACCAGCAGACTCAGGAATACAACTGACATCTCCTAACTCTTAGCCCTGCGTTCAGGTCGCTAGACCAAAGCACCAATATAAAAATAGTCTGAAGCAGCTGAACCCTGGAATGGGAAAAACACGTTTTGTATTTATATGCCTGCCTTAAATCTGTATTCCACACCGAGCTACCTGTGTTTGGTGCTGTAACAGTGCCTAAGACAGAGTAGTCTGGCTATGAACCCCACACTTGGCACGGGGGAAAAGTGATGACATTTACTTCTCTAAATGTGTTTTTTTGAAGCACTAATTTCACTGATGAGCATGTGTGAAATTAGCTTCTGACTGAGATATATTAGGCTGTAAAACAGTCTCATTTACAGCTAGATCAGACAAAAAGCAAGCGCATTTGACAGGCACAGTCCTGCCCTAGCAGTTGGAAATGCAAAGGGATTATGAGATTCCTCTTCTAAGACCCTCCCCTACAGAGTCTTTGCTTCAGATGCCTCAGTGTTTCTGAAAGAGGACTGTCACTTATTTGTTCTCTTCCAATGTTGATTCCCTTTCAAAAATGTACTCTTCCATTTGACTCTTTTGCAGGTACATTTTTTGCCCTCGTGGCTTTATTTGTTAAGCGGTAACTGAAACTCAGATATTGTTGTATTTTCCAAATATTCAAACTTATGTCATCCACAGTTCTTTGTATAAGCTGCTCTGTAAATATTTATTATCACATCTCAGCGACACCCAAACCATGCTTACAAACATGCAAATGTGTACACACACAGATTTATCCACATGCAGCCACAGTCCTGAGCAGGTTATAGTACAGGGACAAGAGTGATGTTCTCTCGCAGCATCCATACACAGAAGTTAAGAGGTCAAAAAGCCCTTTTCATTCCCTGGTCAGGCTATGCGTGACTCAAATGCATTCAAAGATGAAGCTGCCAGCTTTCTGTAGGCTCTGTCCCAGGCAGGCGGGCAGTGAAAGGATGGAGAAAAGCCGACAGGGGATGGACTTGACCGACAGGGTCGAGTTCAGTCTATATCCTCCCTTCCCAACCCAGTCACCTAGCCAAGTGGAGCGAAGCACTGAAGAGAGCAATGTGATTTATGCCCAGAGCAGGCCATTGAAGGATGCCTTGCCTCGGAGAGGTGGACAGATCGGAGATGGAAATGTAACTCAGAGCTGCACTTTCCTGTATGTGCAGCTCTTCATCAAATCAGTCGAGCCCTAAATCAGACAGGCATGTTCAGGATGCAGGGAAACAGTGAGAGGGGGAGCAGAGCAGTGTGAGGATCAATAGAGAGGAGAGCAGAGAAGGAGTGGGGCTTGAAGGAGAAATGCATGAGAAGCAAGCAGCAGGGTTTGCCGGGCACAGCACGTGAAGGTGTGGTGCACCTCTGTGTGTAGGATAATGCAGAAAAAGTGGTGGTGGAGGGAGGGAGGGAAGGGGAGGAAATCAAAACCAAAAGAAGGACTAGTATAAAGAAAGTCTATTGACTCTCAGATAAATACGCTGATGGGTTTGCAAATCAATGCTTCTCTGGGACTTTTTAACAAACTGAGCGGGCTGTAACAGACCCACATCTTGTAGTACTGGAGGAAGTCTTCAGTCACTGAAGACAGGCTCCAATTTTATTTACTTGTTGTCTGATCTCAGTGCTGTTTTTCATGTGCGTTCCACAGTGTGCAATATATTGCCACATCTTTAAATGAGTAATCGAAGTAAATTTGGGAGAAAACAAAACAAAACGAAAATTATATCCCTGTGCTAGTGTGGCATCATGGCAGGGAGCTGGGGAACACTGAAGTGCAGGAAATGTAGACCTGGTGATGCCTTGTTTTGTACCATACATTGCTTAGTCCCTTTTTTTGCGGTCACAGATCATGGGAGAGTCATCTTTCCCTCTCTGAACCAGTCTGCTCGATTTCACTGTTGTTATAAAAAAGTATTCAAAAGTCACAAATTGTGTGCTTCTGGGTTGTCAGATGGCTTTAAAACCATGAGATTTGAAAAAGGAAAAGGAAAAAATATCACAGATTATTTTTATTTTTCCCATGGCTTTCAGACCTTTAGACCTGTGACTCCAATCTTGTAGTCCTCTTTTTCCCCCCATAGTAGTGAGGAATAGAAACAACTTCTCTTTTTTTTACTGTGATCCGAGATTGTCAAGTCATAGCAAGATTTCACGCCTGAAGGTTTATGCCACGCATCCCAAGACTCCCGATAAAAATCACAAGAGTTAGCAACAGCACTTTGGAGTTTGTGTTATTGGAAGTAAAGCACGCCTGGAAAAAAACCCAAACCAAAAACGAGTCATAAAGAGACCTTTGCTGGAATCTTTATTTCTCCCTTCTCCTCTAGGGGAACCTGCACAGCCAGAATTTAAAAAATGCTCAGCGCCTCGCAGCTCCCATTGTGACAATTCTGCTGCCTGTTCAAACAAGCTCAGCCTGCAGTGTACAGAGCGCTCTCGAAAGCCCGGCCACGTATTTTACTGCCTAAATGGGAGCTGAGCTGTTTTGCAAAATCTGTCTCATGGGACCTATCAAGCAATGGATACCATGGAAATGTGAGCAATAATGACAGTGTATTATGGGGTGAAAGATAATGTCATATTACACTAATGCAAATTACACTTTGTGTGTGTGGGCAGGGCAATTTACAACCATAACCTTAAATTTCTCGATCTTTGTGTATTTTGGGCCCGATTCTCCTTTTCACACACATTTCACCTAACATCACATCACTGCCTACAGTAGAAAGAAACACGATTCATGCTAGTGACAGCAAGAGGAAATTAGCTCCCTTAAATCTAACCAGAAGTTGCATTAACACTGTTTTACATAATATTTTGCATTATTCTGTCCTACTTATGCAGCATTAGAGATGTGTAAAGAACTTAAGGGTATTTATAGAATGGAGGCAAGCGGCTCGCAGCCAGGGCACTGGAGTTACCTTTTATCCCTGGCGTTGGGTGACCCCTGCAACTCTGGAAGAAAAGCTGGCACTGTATGTTTTTAATAGTTTTCACTGAAAGTGAATGCAGTCATCATTGCGGTGATAAATGGGGAAAAAATGAGATGATCAGTGAATGAACAACAGTAGCAGGTGGTAGTAGGTGTTGCTTATTAGATGTTCAGTATTAGAAAAAGAACAGAACGACAGCAGTCCCCCAGAGAGACACCTCTCTAAGAAATAACCTGACACCTGGCATCACTCTACAGGACAAGGTTACTTAACAGCCCAAAGCTTGCAAGGGGTTAATGGGGTGAGAGAGTGAAGAAGGGGGATCCTGACCGAGACCTTTGACTGCATCCATTTGTGCTCATGTCACAGATTATGCCACCAAGCATGCTATGGTGGCATGTACTGAATGTGAGTGCCTGTGGCGGATGAGCTTTCTGTTGCTATCCAGGGACCTTAGCTGGGCTCACAGCATCCCTAGTAGGATGCAGCCTGCTGCAGAGCTGAGGTGTCTCCTCCTTTTCGGATCACAGCAAAGCATGGACTGAGGCCCCTCTTTTTCCAGAGGGGTCAGCATTTAGGTGTCAAGGTAAATGCTCTGGAGTTTGCCCTCATTCTTGAGACCACTGTAACCCTGGGGTCAGGTCTGCAATTAGGAGGCCTCATCTCTGGGCTTGCTTCTTCAAATCACCTGGCAGCTCCACCTGGCATGGCTCTGCTTTCTGGTCCCTCTGTAGGGCTGGTGGGGCTTCAGCCCATCAGGGAGGAACTATTTTGTGTGCTGGGTCTTGTGCACCTTGGACAAAGCTGAGAAATATAAGAGCTTGGGACTGAGCTGACTCCACAGGGTCCGTTTAGACCACCTGCCTTCTGTGAAAGGCTTGGAAGGTAAGACTAGAGTCTGACCCTTCAAGCCACAGTTCATTTTTGGCATTATTTATGATCTGGTGAGAAGATAATTTTCCCTGACCTTGGTGTGTATTTCTCTTAGCATTCTCCAAGGTGGGTTTTTTTTTGTTTTGTTTTGGGTTTTTTTTTGCTTTTGACACCTTGGTATTCTCTAAAAAAATCCTTTATAGAGATCTTCACTACCCTGTGATGGAAGCTGGGCCTGTTTCTCTGTAGGATTTACTGCACGTCTCCAGCAAAGAAATGTGACAATAACTACTTGTGGTGTGAGCCAGGCCAGGGCTCTATGGGACTTGTTGCTATATACCATGCTAAAGGGAATTATAATTTTCAAGGTTGCTGACACTTCTTTATGCTAAGTCTCACTAGGAGGGGCCTATTTCCTTGATGTGCATATGACATTTGATGGGCAGGTAGGAAGGAAAGCTCTGAGGGATTCAGAATATTGAGATTCACCCCTGGCTCTGGCACCTGAGCCCCCTTCGGCGGTGTGCTGAGCATCGTGGCTGTGCAGCCACAACACGTTTGTGTTCTCATCTTCCCCCCCCAAGGAAAACAGCACATCTCAGGTTTCCTTTGCACTCTCTTTTTGGTCATTGTTTTAGTTGTGTGTGTGTTGGGGGGTGTTGTAAGTTGTGTATTTTTTTCCTCTTCTTCCTTTTCTTTTTGATGCTCATGTTGCCCAGACCTGATCCATCTAAGGTATATGTCTTGCTCTCAAAGTGAAAAGCAGTGAGGTCTGTGCTAGTCCCTGGCTCCTGAGGGAATTGTTTCTACAGCCTCGGAGCAAGCTTGAGAGAGCTCTTCCTCTTACATCAGTACACTTTAAACCTACTCTGGAGAGCTCTGTTGTCATAGCAGGGTGAAGCTCTGACCAAGAGTTTTTTTACTGAAGCTTTAGTCTCTCTTTTGGCTACCTTGGGCTTAAGCTGAGGAGCACTTTGAAAGTAAGGACTGAGGACACTTAATGCTTGAACTTGAGTTCGGTATCCTAAAGGAAGTCACTGCACTAAGGCGAGGCTTGATGTGCCCATGCTACTGAGGAAATGAACAACAGCTTTTTGTACTGGCTGAAGCTTTATAAGTGCTGGAAATGTCACGCTTTGATATTTTCTGTGTCTGTGGTCAAGATGAGAAGTGACAAAGATCTGGATAATCGGAGGTTAGGTTATCCACAGGCTGAGCTGGATGAGGGGTCTTGAGCCAGTCAGAGATGCTAGAAAGCTTTGCTTGTCGGCAAGAGTGGGGTGGTGGTGAGGAACTCAGTGGTGCTCCTAAACTATGGATCATGCTGACAACCTGCAAATGCAAAACCCCCAACCCTAAACGTACCCTACAAACACTCTGGGAACCTGACAGAGAGATCAGTGAAAAGACTTTGGTTACCTCTGAAGGAGGCCAGTGTTTCACACTTGTGTCTGGGGCAGGTTTTCCTTAGCAGCAGAGCTGGTTTAAGACTTACCCCATTGTCCTGGTTTCAGCTGTGATAGAGTTAATTAGCTGTAGCTGGTACAGTGCTGTGTTTTGGATTTAGCATGAGAATAATGTGATAACACACTGATGTTTTAGTTGGTTTTAGTTGTTTATAAACACTAAGCAGTGTTTATACTAAGTCAAGGGCTTTTCAGCTTCCCATACTCTGCCAGCAAGGAGGTGCACAAGAAGCTGGGAAGGAGTATAGCCAGGACAGCTGACCCAAACTGGCCAAAGGGATATTCCATACCATATGACACCATGCTTAGTATATAAACTGGGGGTAGTTGGCCAGGGGGCAGCACTTGCTGGTCAGGGACTGACTGGATGTCGGTTGGTGGGTGGTGAGCAGTTGCATCACTTGTGTTTTTTTTTCTTCCCCTGGGTTTTTGTTTCTCTCTCTCTCTCGTTTTACTTCCATTACAATTTGTTATTATTATTAATAATAATTATTATTATCATCATTATTTCAAGTATTAAACTGTTCTTATCTCAACCCACGAGTTTTCTTACTTTTGCTCTTCCGATTCTCTCCCCCCATCCCATGGTGGGGGGGGAGGGTGAGCGAGCGGCTGTGTGGTGCTTAGTTGCTGACTGGGGTTAAACCACAACACCCGTACTGTCAGTTAGACCTGTTTTTCCATGGGGTTCATTTAATCCGGGTCAGGCCAGCCATCTAGACATGCTCTCTGTTGCATTGGTGCAAAGCAAGGGGTGACGGTCTGCAATGTGAGTGAGGCTGGCTTTGCAGCTTGAGGAGAAGGCATCTGGAGCTGCACGCCGGCTGTTCCAGCTGAGCTCCTCTTCCTTACACATGTGTTTGCAGGAGAGGCCTCAGTTAGGAGGAATGCAGCAAAGTGAAAAAAATCTGGATGGTGAGGGAAGCTGTAGGTTATAATAATGATGAACTTGGCAGTGCATCTACTGTTGCACACACAGCTGATCGGCTTCTCTTTGCAGTAGTTTGGCCCCACATTTTAGCTAATGAAATGAATGCAGTGTGTGAAATGGCAGCTAAGCCTTGGATCAGCAAGAGATCAGTGAGGAGGGCCACAAGTTGGAGCACCAGCTTGCACTGTGTACACAAACTGAGATTATTTTAACTACAGGGCTTGGCCACAAAAAAAAAAGGTGCAGCTCTCCCTGTGTGCTCTCTGCACAAATACCATCTATCTACTGGAATTATTCCTCAGTTCTGAAAATTCCCATAAAGAAACATGCACAGGAAAATTCTGCCAACCCCGCACTAGCTGGGTGGACTGCCATGTGTCCTGGGGCAGGGGAGGAAGGAAAGAAGGCACACTTGGACAAGCAGCCTGGCTGAGGGACAGAACAATGCTTCAGTCTCTGCACTCTGCAAAATGTCCTGCCAGCTACAGTCACAAATGTTGATGGGGAAGAAATTTACTTTTCCTCCAGTTAAAATGACAATTGGTGGCTTAGATGATGATGCAGATAAGATGGGTGCTGAGAATTATGTTCTCTTCTATCTGGTTTACTCTAAGCAAGGGAACGATTGCTTCAAACCGCTATCTCCTTTTGACTCTGCACACATTAGCTTTGTCCCTCACTGTAGAGCTGGGGAGGACTCAAAAGCCTCAGAGGTGGGTGAGATAGAAGAAACCAGAAAGAATAGGGTTTCTCACCCTTTCCTGAGCCAGTCCCCCGTTCAGATCTCGGGGTGGTTAGTGCTAGGCAGTGAATCAGCTCAGCTGTTGGTCCTCACTCTTGGAAAGAGGCCGGCGGAGAGAAGACGAAGTGACAGAGTGATGCCGAGCAGGGGGAGGCGGTGGTAAGCCACCGGGCACACCTGCACTGCATGGCTGGCTCTGGCTGTCTGGAGCTCGCCTCCTCCCCAGCCCTGCCCTGGCTACTTGCAGCCGCCACCACGCTTTCCCTGAGGCTGGTACATGCCAGGAGAGTCTGCTTAGCTGTGACAGCCAGGCTAATCAGGGTTGATGGCAAGTGTCTGGAGGGAGCTACGGTCACTGTAGCATCTGCAGAGTTTGTCAGGAAGGACCTCTGGATGCCGCTGGGGAGAGGCAGAGGATTTGCTCTGCCTGAACCGAGGAGGGAGTTCAGCAACTTTGCTTCATCTTTTGGCTTTGCTCAGCCCTGTGCTTCCCTCTGACAGCTCGCTCCCCAGCACTCCTCTCACCCTCCTGCCACTTCTCATCCCTGTGACGTACTTTCCCCCCGACGTCTACTGCTGTGTTGGAGCAGTGAACGCATCTCTGTTGTGCTTATGGCTTTGCTCCCGCAGGATATCCTACCAGGAGTAGACCTGCCAGCGCGGTCCCATCAAGCACCCTTCCCCACCCCTTGCCCAAGGGCATGGGTGAGCAGCAGGGAAGCATTATCTGAGCATCATTTCGTGAGAATCCTTCCTTGGATGCCCACAGCCGATGTCATTTCATTTCCTCCTTTCCCCTGGCCTCCTCATGAGGGTTAGTGGGGAAGAGAAAAGGCCTTTCAAAGCCCACACCTGGCACTCATGAATATTTCATGTTTCTAGCTTTTCTTCCCCTTGAAGAGCAAAACCTTTTCATATTTGATGCCCTGGGAGCCCGTTTGGTTACTGAATGTTGCTTCATCAATGCTCTCCCTCCCTGCTTTTCCTCCAGACTGCCCGACCCCTCTTCCTTTCTCTTCTCAGGGAATGTCTCCTTTTTTCAAAGTCTGCCTCAGAAAAGGTCATTGTCCCTTTCATATTCCCTCCTTGCTGTGAGCCAGTGTGGCTTCTGCTCTGCCAATGGTAAAGGACAAATGGGGATGTGGGGAAAGGCAGCAGTGGGGAGGGAGGACGAGAGACATGTGCATGTATGCTGCGGAGCAGTGCAGAGGTAGAAAGGAGATGTAGGCACAGTGAGAGAAAAGTAAAGGGGCAGAGCAGCAGGCAGAGGCGGTGGAAGGTAGGAAAGAAGCAGCAGCAAGACTTTGCCAAAGAACCGGCTTTCCAGCACCTTCCAGAAGTTGTCATGCAAGATGCACCGGTGTTGCTGTGGATGGGGGCTTGTCCAGCGAAGGCCCCTTGGAAAAGGCAGGCATCCCAGTTCTCTAGGGCAGGATGCTCCCAAAGCTGCACTGACAAATATGCCGCCACCCCTGCCTTGCCCTCTGCCCATTTCCATTGCCCTGCAGCTGCTTTAGAGATCTTGTCATCTCAACCACCAGGGTCTGCAGTAAATCATCACTCTCCATCCTTAGGCTTTTCAGGCTTTCTCCCTCTTTCCCCCACACCTCGTGAGAGCTTGAGGAACCAGGGACCGTTTGCAACCTGTTTCCAGTCAGGCTGTGAAGACCCCGAAACACATTGCTCTTTGGGTTCTGCCTGAGTGGGGCTCATCCCCTTCTGCCCATGAAAGCATTCAGACACCTGGCAGTGAGGGTCCTTTCTTGGAGACCCACAGCAGATGCCCTAGCGTGGCTGCCAGACCAGCCCATCCCTTCCTGGGTCCAGGGGACTGCAAAGCCCCAGCTGCGGACAGACCCATGCAGGGTTGCTGGCTTAGGAGGGGACAAGGATGCTGTGAGGGCTTCCCCCCAAAGTGTCCATAGGGGCTGGCACAGGTGCAGGAGTGGCACTGCCAAAATGCCATAGCAGAGGATGGGGCCCAGGGACTCGGGCATGAGTACTGCAGGCAGCACAGCGCAGGCAGCAGGGGAGGCTAACAACTGAGAGAACAAAAGTACTGAGCTTGTATTTACGCTGTACCTTTCATCGATATGGAAGTAGTAGTTGAAGTACCTCCATTAACTGGGTGAATTCAGCAGAGGAGGTTCATTTTGTTTCCTGGTGGAAAACTGATGCCTCTGGTGAAAAATGGGTTCCCAGAGCAATTGCTTTGCAGTTTAGGGCAGGAAGCAAAAGAGGCTTTGCACAAAGTGAAGTGATGGATTTGTTTTAGAGGTGGTTGGCCTATAGAAGAATTGCAATTGATGTTTGGATGGGGGTAGGTTCAGCGTTCTTGCTTTGGGAAGAGCCAATCTCACATCCACAGTCAGCATCAATGGGCAGTGAAGGATGATACTGTTCAACTGGGAAATCTTTAAAAAATCAAAATTGGGTTTCATTTGGACTTAGAAATGGAGCCCACCAATGCTGAAATTCTTTGTGATGTGGAAAAGATGCCAAACGCTGTGGCCACCTGCCTGGCATAGGGCCACCTGCTGTTTCTTGGGTTATGGACCCAGGTACCCCACAGGACCTAGTATGAGGGCAATTGCTATGATCCTGGAGCTGTGGGTAGCACAATGCTGTACCATCAGTAGCCCCTCTGAGAGTCAGGATGGAGAATGTGTGGGCAGGCAGGATGTTTCCAAGGAAAAGGCAGGCAAGTTTTGGAAGTCACTTGTCTGCTCTTGGAACATGGACAAAATCAATTTTTGCAAATTCTGACCCCAAAAGTGTGTTGTCTGTAAAATTCTGGTGGGGACGTCTGTTCTGTCTGTTCTGCATTTCAGCGTAAGGGCAGTCTCATTCTTCCCATTACCTCTGCTCTGAGATGGAGCTAGCATCAATTGATGTGAAAAACATCACCCCCTCTTGCAGCGCTGCTGGCGCAGCTTCCCATGTCACTTGGCTCTCCCCAGTGTACTGACCAGGACAGTTTATGGGAACTACGGAGCTCGTGCTGTGAAGCAGTGTTAATGCTGGGAACACACTGCACTGCAGTAAGGGTGTGTGGCCTTAAAGCCAAAGTGTTATGCAGAGTGTTGCTCCAGAGCCTGGCCGGTCACAGCAACAGGCAGCAGGGCACTGTGGCTATGCTGTTGGGCTTTGTGCGGTGACAGATCAGAAAGCTATCAGTGACTCATGGCATGTCCGCGATCCCCAGTGAGCGGCTGGAGCTGTGCCCCTGCACTGCTGAGTTACTGATGTACTGTCTAGAATCTGCCTTAACTGGTGACTAGTGATACAGCTGGGCAGTCAGGCAAGCAGGGCTTAGCTGCTGCTCCACAGCCTGGCCTTAGAGCTAATGCCATCATTCCTTGTCCTTCATGATCCCATGTAGCCATCCTTAAGTGTCTTCTCCTTCCTACACATCACCTACCTGCAAATACCACTCCTGTCTCTCCCACCCCCATCCGTCCCCAAAACACTCCCTCCTGAGCTAAACCAGTCCGATGCCCCACACCAGGCACCCTTCTCCCTTCAGTGTGCGTGCACCCCACGCCTGCATGCCCCCCGCAGGCACCGTTTCCCTCCGCTCTCTGTGGCGTGAGCAGCTTGGGGAATAGAAATAGAGCATAATACACAGCATCGTGTGGCTAATTACTTGACGCTGGGCACACAAGGGGGATTAACTTGTGCCTCAAAGGGCTGTCAAAGAATCCTAATCTTATCTTCCCCTCCTCTTTCCCCTTCCACTGCCATCTGAAGTAATGAACTGGTTATAAATACCTAATTAGCTAATTATTTGCTGGCCTACATGGAACATCTTCAGTGAAGGAACACCCTGGGCCCCCAGGGGAGGGACCTCCGTGGAGGTGAGGAGAGACGACCGCACAAGGTATGCGCTGGGGTAAAGGCAGTACAGTGATGCTTGGAAGGATTTCTAGACTTTCACCATCCCTGGAGACAGAGGAAAAGTCATTATCTCCATGGAGAAAGGAGCCTGTCCTTACCCCTGCTTGTGGCTGTGTGAGCAGAAGAGCCAGGGAGAAATAAAACCACAGAAAGAATTTATTAGGTAATGAAAGAAAAAAAGTGATTTTGGAAACATTTGTACTGGCTAGAGATGCTGTGCCCGCTGCCTGTGTGCTCCAGCTCTGTTGGGGAGGGATGACTAGACAAGAGAGGAAAGTGTGGTCTCCGTGACTGTTGCCTGATGAGACTGCCACTGAGAAGACCGATTTATGCCAGTTTGTGTGTGCTGGAGAGATTCATCCCACTAGGCAGGCTGGCCGTGGACCGTCGATGCAATTCTTACAGACTGCAGCATACAGTCTTCAAACTGGGATGTCTGAGGCTGTTGAGCTGCCATGCACCTTTTGGACAGAGTTTTCACTCCATTGCCCTTCTGTGGGAAAGAGCGAGGGGGGAATATCAGCGAGATATCTGATGGTACCAAAAGTCTCATTCCCTTTTCTTCTCACTGCTGCAGACGGAGGCCTAGGGTGAAGAGATCATAGCATCACAGCAGTTCTGCTGGCTGCCTGTCAGTAGAGGTTAGGACAAGAAAGGGCAATGATCATAAATCTAGCCTGGTTTGGGCAGTAATTAATTTCTGACACTCTGCTTTTATCTTCATGTGGCTTTTTTTTTCCCTCCTAAATTTTCCTTTCCTTTTCTTTTTCCTCCTTTCTCTCTCTCTGTCCCTCCATCCCACACTTGCTCCTTCTGGTTCTCTTCTCCCCCTGCAGGCATGCGCATCCTTGTGAACTTGCTCCTGGACACCTTGCCCATGCTGGGGAACGTCCTTCTTCTCTGCTTCTTTGTCTTCTTCATCTTTGGAATCATCGGGGTGCAGCTGTGGGCCGGGCTGCTCCGCAACCGCTGCTTCATGGAGGAGAACTTCACAATGTGAGTGCCTGGTAGACGATTTCTCCTTCCTTTCTTCCAGGGACATTTCTCTTTCCCCTTCCCTGCTCTCTTGTCTTCTGCTGCCTGGAGCTCTGTGTATCGCTTACTCCGAACGGCTGTAGGGTGATACCATGCAGAGCGTTAGCTCGTTAGCGTTGCAGTGGAAATGCAGGGAGGGCAAAGGCAGCTGTTTTTAGTCTGTCTTCACGGTTCACAGATGCCTGGGCTCATTTGGATTTGGCCAAGGCACAGGTTAGCATAGCTGCCTCCTCCAGCCGTGCCCAGGGATTCAAGGTGCTGCTCCTACTCCCAGAAAGAGTTGAAACTCTGAAACACCAGGCATGCCATCTTTCTCCTGAACTTGCTACCTCTTCAAAAAACAACAACCAGAGGAGTCTTACAGAAAGCCATAATGCTGCTTGATGCTTCAGGGACATCTTTGGCACCTCCGAGATGAAGCTGAGATCACTGTTTGGACAGTAGTGCATTACCTCCGGAGGCTTTGGAGGGGCACTGGGAAATTACTGGAAAACTTCAGGAGTAGAACTGCACGTGGGAGGTGCCATGGAAAGAGGACGGAGGGCTGTTGGGAGAGGTGTCCCACAGCTGGGTTAGTAGAAGTGTGAGCATCTGAAAGCGAAGAATGGCTGTTTGAATGGGACAAAAAAAAAGATGGGGAAACGTGGGCACAGTTTTGGCAAAGAGAGCCTGGAGCCACACAGGGGTTGATTACAGGTATCTGAGGTTTATTCTGGGGGGGTCGGGGGGAGCCTGCAGAGCACGGCTCTCCTCCTCCCTGGAGGCAGTGGGGTGGAAAAGCTCCTGCCTGCCGCGAATTCTCCGATTACCCTCCTGGGGAGCAGAGCACCAGTTCCAGGGCACAACTTCTCCTGTTGACTTTCTGGCTTTAGCAGATCTCAGACTTTAAAATGTTTCTTAAAACCGTATACTAATCCCAGGTGTCCTATCAGTTTAGCCTGCTTAAAAAAACCTAAAGCTGTAGATCAGTTTAGACTGATTAAACAATTCTGAAGCTTTAGAGCATCTCAAATTGGAAAAAAAAAAAAGTGTGAAAATAAATCTGCAGAACAGCAGTGGGGTTGGAGAGTAGGAGCTGCTTAAAGCAGCCATTTACTGTGTTGATATATTCCTTGGGGAAAAACGAATGTTTAGGATGATTGTCCTATATGTAAATCAGTGGTAATACTACTTTAAGGAGTGTAATTACATCCATGCAGAGACAATGTAACTGAGAAGTGAAATGAGGCCACAGCCTGCAAAGTGACAGATACTAGAAAATCTTTGGCTGACCATTACTAGAGAAATGAAGTCTGCAGGCACCCCAGTTCACCAATGATACGGATGTGTTACGACAGATCTTTGTGGTTTAGTCCCACTTAGTTTAGAATCAGACTTTCTCTCTTTTCTTTTTCATCAACACTTGTCCTCTTCCAATGACATTTAGTGAAAAAGTCTGCATTCATGCGACATGAAAGTTGCGTGTTGTAGCATTGCAAGGAATGCACCAGATAAAGTTTAATGGAAAATTTTAAATCTCCTCCTTTCACTTTCCTGATTATTAGGTCATCTCCAGCTAGGCAAGCATAGATGATTTTAATTATTCATGCATTTGGAAGGTGCTTGCATTATTTGGAAAAAAGCACATGAACTTGTCATGAAACATTGCACCCATAATGCCGACTGTCAAGGAGGAGTCAAAGTTAAGGTTAAGTCAATTTTAACTTTGCATTTCCTGATTTTAAGGCTTAGCTGTGCAACCTTAATTATGCATGAACTGGATTCTTTTTTTTTTAGAAGTACAGAAGGTTCACTGCCAAATGTTATAAAACATGTCCATCAATGGTTACATACATGAGCACATCACAGTAAAGCCTGATGAACTTCTTTAATATCACTGCATCTGATTTAGCTTCGATGCTAATGGGGAGAGTGATCAGAATGCAAATCTTTGCATTCCAGCTTTTCTTCATCTCCATGCAAGCAGATTGTGTAATTTGGCTTGGGGTGATCTGATGGCAGGTAAAACTCTGAAAACTGGGGACTCACCCTGGAAATTTCCTGTTTTCCAGGAGCCCTGTCTTCCCTTCCCTTCTCCTGCGGCAATAAACCTGGAAATCCCTTACACAGTGTAGTCCCTATGTCAGCACGGGAGCTCCCAGCTCCACTAGTGTCGCTGATGGGAAACTGTCTGTTACAGGAACTTTATGACTGTGGGTTTTTATCCTTGCAGACAAGGTGACATTGTCCTGCCCCCTTATTACCAACCTGAGGAAGATGATGAGATGCCCTTTATCTGCTCACTGTCAGGAGACAATGGAATTATGGGCTGTCACGAGATACCCCCACTGAAGGAGCGGGGCCATGAATGTTGTTTGGACAAGGACGATTATTATTACTACAACTCAGTCCGGCAAGAGTTCAACATCAGTGGCATGTGTGTCAACTGGAACCAGTACTACAACGTGTGCCGTACAGGCAACGCCAACCCGCACAAGGGTGCCATCAACTTTGACAACATCGGGTATGCCTGGATTGTGATATTTCAGGTAAGATTGAGTTAGCTTCCTAACAAGGCTCAAGCTATTTTTCTTTTATCCAGCTCAGTCTTTCTGTGCTCCCGTGATGGTTTCTGCAGGGTGTGATACAGCTGCAGAGAGAAAAGGGCCTTGTAACTACTCTGGCAAGAGAGACAGAGTGCACATCATGAAGGGTGTTCCTGAAGATGAGGAGGGACATAGAGCTGTTCCAGGCCCTTGCTGAAATGAGCTACACCCTTTAGGCTGACTTGTACCAGTTTTCCCTTCAATCCAGATCACTATAGCAAAGGAGTCTATTTTTTTTTTTATTTTAAATTCCCAGCACGCTTTGCAGATGGGAGCTAAAATCTGTGCCTTTTTTTTCTGCCGGCTGTATGTGGTGTCCAGTCCAAGGGGCACAGAAACCTGCTGTGGGTTTTCCCCTGCTGCGATCCAGGGAAATGAGCTATTTTAATGAAATATTCCTGCTGTGGGCTAGCATGATCTCACAGGCTTTGATGGTATGCCAGTGTCACCAAGCAGTACCACACTGATTTCCTGGAATGGAAATTTGGCTTCCTTGAAATGAATTGTTGTTTCTCACCTTCCTTGGGTTGCAACAGCCCTGCCAGTATCTGCCTGTATACACTGAGGAGTGAACTCTGGAAGCTCGCTTCCCTCCTGTTTCTCTTTTTGTTGTTTGTCTTTGCAGGTGATCACACTGGAAGGGTGGGTGGAGATCATGTACTACGTGATGGATGCCCATTCCTTCTACAATTTTATCTACTTTATCTTGCTGATAATCGTAAGTATAAGACTTGATGACTGTTAGCATTGCAAGCTAAGAGCCTACAAAAAACAAGTTTTCTGGATTTCTTCTAGGAATCTCAGGAACCCAGCTATTTGATTTTCACCGAGTCGATGGCAGGATCACATAGTTGTCAGACAGGTTATTCTCTTTCACTCAAAAAATATGCTCAGGATTGATTCCTGGTGATATACATACCCAGTGTAAGGTAATGTTCTCATCCGCAGATCTTCTCTCAAAGTAAATTCCCCAAACCAGTAGGCCCAAAAGCACAGAAAACCATTTATGTATCTGCCCTCCTACTTGGTCTCTCTCTATATTTTAAGCTCTTGAGTCATTCTTGAGCCATGTTTTATGGCTTTTGGCAGCACCTGGATTTCTCAGAATCAGGGTCTCATATTCAGATTTTGTCAGATTCAGGGTTGGTCATGCTGAATTACTTCCTCACCATGAACAAAAATGAGCTGCTGCTCCAGAAGTGTTAGCAGTCCAACATAAACTGGCTGTGTGAAATCACCTGTGGCTGGTGGGGATGGAAAGAGAGAAGTGTGTCAGTGATGAGAACTTAGTAAGCAGTTTATAAGGCCCATGGATTTATACAAGTGAAGGTTGAAGGCTGCTTTGCTGTAAGGACATTTGTTGTTGGTGCCTGGAGAGAGAGATGAGAAACATGATGCCATTGCCTCTTCCATTCCTCAAGCCTCCCACATGTAAGTGTATTTTCTTGGAGGGAATATCCTGTTTCTAACAGGGAAGGATTTTGTTTTTATGAAGACTCTTGCACTTTTCCCACACAGAGACCAAAGTCAAGACTAGAAGGAAAAGACCTAGGATGGATTATGGGAAGTATAAAATCTGTACACGCTAGGTGCAATTTAGTTCTAGGTCACTTAGCCATAAGGACCTCAGTGTGTATCTCCAAAGCCTATATGCATTTGGATGGGCTGCTGAATGGACCTGGTTAAGACTCTGCTCTTCACTTACTACTTGTCCTATGTGGCCATGACCTCCTAGAAATAGGATCTCTAGAAGCAGTCACCCAATAACACCAACAGACTCACCTGGCACAGGATCTAGTTTAAATTCAAATTGATATGCAATGATCTGAGAGCAGACAAACCCTAATCCAGTTTCTGGGAGAAATTCTGCAGCCTGTACATATGGGGAGTGGCACAAAAAAAAATCTGCTGGTCCATTCAGGTCAGAGAAATTACAAAAAAGCTGAATCTTCATGGTATCCTCAATTTCTCCCTGCCTTCTGGCCTTCTATCATCAGAAGGAAAAGACAAGGAGAGAAAAACAGAAAGATGACCTACACCCTGTGGGCTGCATCATGAGCCAGGACAGCAGAGGTGAAATACACCTTGAGGAATGCTGCTTTTACTTTGAGGCTGGAAAGTCCCAAGGAGAGACAGTGTAGAGGTATGATTGCACAGGATGGGGGGGAAGCTCCCCCCAGTTCTATTCCCAAAGGCAAACTGAACATCCACCGCTTTTTGTGAGTTCAGAAAACAATTATTTCCCATAAAGTTTGTTCAGATCTCCCATCATGCAATAGACACTTAGCACCTACTTGCATTTTCACTTTGAGCAGCATGGCCAGGATACCCAGATTTGTACAATGCGCAGTTTGGCACAGCCTTTACTCCTGGCCTCAGACGCAGTCTCTCCCAGAGCCAGGAAGGACTGTGCAGAGTCAATGTTTAACCATTGGGGTTGGCATGCCCGTCTCCTGTGGGCCAGTTCCAAAAACTGCCCCTCACCTCCTGCTCCAAACTACATAAATTCTGTCAGCATATTTTTGGTTTCTAAGCAGGAGCATCCTTCTAGTGCCGGCTCACCTCATGTGGATTCCCAGTGATTCAAACTTTGTCTCTGACTTTGCAGGTGGCTGAAAACCCTCAAGTAAACACTCCACCTGAGATTTTACTGCGGAGTGTCATTGACATTTCTAGACACTCCCTCCTCATTTGCAGAAGCCATGTAGGTTTATTTCCATCAAACACAGGAGCACATGAACCTCAACTTACTCTGGGGACTGCTCAGAACAAAGGAGCCATATGCTAGATGGGATATTTCCTTTGCTTTTGGTGGAGTTACACCAAGAAAGTATTTAGCCTTTCTGTTACCTTCTTTGCATGTGTAATGCACTTTTCCAGCACATAGCAACACCACAGTGTGAACTTGCTATCACTTGGTTTCATTTTCCCTCTGAGTCTTCTTATAGAAATGACAATCCCTCTTCAAGTCTCATGAAGCACAGTCCTTCCAGCCTTGATTCTTCCCTCCTTCTCCACGGTCAAAAGGCCTGGGTTTCTAAGCAGGATTGCTTTGACAGTGCAATGCAATGCAATGTTTGTTCAGATCTCCCATCAAGCAATAGACACTTAGCACCTACTTGCATTTTCACTTTGAGCAGCATGGCCAGGATACCCAGATTTGTACAATGCACAGTTTGGCACAGACTTTACTCCTGGCTTCAGACTTCAAGCCCTGACTCTTTGCTTTTTCACATACATCCTAGCTTTGGCTCAAACTTACTCTTCTGGGGCCGGATCTTCGCAGCCTCTTCCTTAGAGCTATGCTTTCATTCATGACTTCTCCCTCCCTCACAGAGATATCTTCAAACACCTACATAAGGGCATTACCTGCTACTGCTCATCTGGCAGGAAGAAGGCTCCACCACCTGTATATATTTCCAGCATGGTCTAGGACTCCTGTGTAGATGTGCTCCCTGAGGGGAGGAGTGCTGGCTCATCCTGGCACTCAGAGTGGCCTTGCAGAACAACCTGGTAAAAGCATTTTGTGTATTCAGCAAATTGTAAATAGCTTCCCCCTCTGCCAGAGACCAGGGAGGTGACGTGCTTTCACCTCTCGGGTCAGTGCTTCATTTCAGTCTTCCTACTTGAGCTCTAGCTGTCTCTTTGTCACCTCTCCAGCTACTTGGCCACTGGTGTGGCTTCTGGACTAGAGAAAGCTCTTCTGAACTCTCAGATTGGCAACCACATTGCAGCACTCAGTGGCCTCCTTGAAGTGCTCTGTGCTTACACATGTGGGCTTCAGAAGACAAGCTGGATATCCAAGCATAAGCAATAAAAATAATGGGCAAGAAAGCCAGCATCTCTAGCACCAGTCATATTTTATTAGATATTGTAGACAGGGATGGAGCCTTGGGCTGAACAAGGCCAGGATCTGCTTAATCACAGTCAGCTCAGTCTCAGGGCTGAACGAGACTCCTGCGTTGGGGCTTTGAATCACTGGTCTCCTCCTGCCTCTGTCAGATGCTTTGTCTGACTCCATGTCAGACACTTTCGGTCTCCCCGCCCAGCTAGCTGAGATGGATCGCTCAATTATGAGCCATCTGGGACCTTTACTGTCCTTCTGCTAGCTGGGAGGCAGAGTCTTCGAGTTTATGGACTCAGCAGAGCCTTAGAGTTTATGGACTTGCCTGTCGTCTTAAGGATTAAACAAGCTCATTTGTTTTGCGTTTGATGTTCCTAGCTAAGAGGTTTAAGGATTGGGGGTTAGTTGCTATATCCAGTCCTCTCACTCCTCCCCTTTTTGGTCATCTGGTGGGAGAACATAGCAAATGGTGCCTGTGAGGACAGGGCTTGGTGATGTGAAACCTGAACCCCCCTTCTGGATTCAACCCCAGGCTTACAGTGTGACCCTGCTGAGGGTATCTTGTTGCCCTCAGCTCCTCTGCTTGTAGCCTGGAGAGAAAGTGTTGTGAGTCTTAATGGCTTGTTGTTTGTGGAGTTGTCGGAAGTCGCAAGGTACCAGGCAGTGTCATAATTAGCGTTCCAGAAATGTGTGCACAGCTGGTGTCCAGCTCCTAACCCTGCCTCACTCAGGGCAAGCCAAGGGAGGTAACTGAATGGGCAAGCCCATGTGAGTGTCGTGTGGTGCTGAGGGGGAAGAGGGCAGGAGAGTGCATTGGAGAAGAATTTGGATTTCCAGTCATACTCTCATCGTGAAAACATGCAAGGTATCATGGACTAGGGAAAATCTTGGGGGAAGGTGAAGGAATCTGAATGAGGCATCGTTTTAATTTTCAAGGCCACATACAGAAGCTGAAGAGAAAATAGGCTGAAATATGGGCAGGAGGAGAGGGAAGAGAAGGGTTCAGTGATGAAGGGAAACAGAATTAGAACAGCTTTGAAGGGTGCTGAGAGGAGGAGAAAAAAAAAAAAAGCCCTTTATTTTGAGATGGTTTATTGTCCTTATGCTGAATCTGGTTGGGAAGGGCTTCATGTTTCAAAGGCTTATTCAGGTGCTAGCAGGGACATCTCCCCTTTGAAATACTGAGAGCCACTGTACTGAGCCTCTGGACAGAGCTGCTGGGCACCTGTGTGAAAGAGAAAGGGACAACCAAGGTGCAGGCTGGTGGGGGAGTGGCAAGGGCTGTGCACTGAGGGGAAGGCTGCTTGGATAGATAAAACAAGCTGAGGTACTTACTGAAAAAAACTCCACCTTTTCCATGCACGAGGGTTAGTGTCAGGTTATCGCCACCTTTGCTTGCCCTCTCCCCTTTGCTGGACGGGTTATATGGGGGAGGACACGTGTGAAGATAAAGGAAGGACTGGATCCAGCTCTATGTCAGAGCTGTTTGCTTGGAAAGGAGAGACGGAGAGGTGAGACTGGGTCCTGTGTGGGTTCAGATAGGAGGAACACAGTGCAAGGATGTCCCTTAGCAGGGATGCTCCCTGGTCCAGGGGAAGCAGAAATCTTGAGCTGGTGCTTCCTCTCCTCCCAGGGGCTGCCCCACAGAGTCCATTTCACAGCAGCGCAGACGTGTGGTCCTTACTCAGAGATCAGACTCTGCGTTTTATCAATGCTGTATCGCCACTTACAGCTCTACAGGGAGTAGGCACCAATCAAGGCATCATAGCTTTTGAGAATGATTTTGAACGTGATTACCAGCCCTTTTATGTATGAAATTCTCATCATATTGAAGCCCAGGTTTTATCCTAAGTGTAATGAATGGATAGATCTCCTAGTGGAGATTCATCTATAATTTTATAATACGTAACACTGAGAGTGAGATTTTTACCTCCAGATCTCTCAGCACCAAGAAATATTTGCTCCATTTTACAGATAGGAAAACTGAGGCAAAGGACTCTTAAAGAGAACATGCAAAGGTGTAAAATAAGCTTGGTAGACTTTTTGGCTTCTGTATGGAGAATAGGAAGAACTTGGGCATTTTGGGTTTTTTCTAAGAAATTGGGGGAGTGGGTTGTTGTTGGTTTTGTATTCGAAATGGAAAGCCTACCTAGGCTGGAGGACAAGTAAAATAAGAGCTAACACAATATGTCTAGTATCAGAAAAATCAGAAGAATAGAATATGAGCAAGGAAACACTGTTTTGCCAGACTATTTAGCGTCCTTCTCAAAGTCATTAGTTTTTGTAAACTCCTCTTTGATTTCAAGAACTCACTCATTTCAGCAAAGTGCCATCTCCCTGTATGGTGAATTAAGGTGTAAATGGTAGAAATAAATGAAATGCTCCGAGAATACTGGTATGTCCTCCAAGAGTTGAAGACAATAAATGACAGTGCATGATTTTTCCAGTAGTAAAAGAGCAAGCAGAGGAGAAAGCGACCAAACTACCAAACTAGTCCTCTGTCTCCCACCTTCTGTTTAACACAAAGGAGAGGGAAAGAAAAAGTCCAGTTTTCATCAAACCCTTTACAGGTAACTTCTAAGTGACTTGCTAAAGGTCCCAAGGCCTGCCAAAAGAGCCAAAAGTCAGGCTTGTGTTTCCTGAATTTCAGTTCAGAGCTCTAAATTGTGCATAGAAATGACATCGAGCAAGTTCCCAAAACCAAGCTCAGCCAGCCCTGGCTTTCTCTGAAATCCTATCCCCATACACAGACTGGTTCCCATTCCTCTGTTTGCCTCCAGTCACTTTCCCCTCCTCTCTCCTTTTACATTTCCCCTCCTGCATGTTATTCCTCATGCTGACATTGACTGTCCCTTCTTCTCCTTTGCTACTAGGTGGGCTCCTTCTTCATGATTAACCTGTGTCTGGTGGTCATCGCAACACAGTTCTCGGAGACCAAGCAGCGGGAGCACCAGCTGATGCAGGAGCAAAGGGCCCGGTACCTCTCCTCCAGCACTGTCGCCAGCTACATGGAGCCGGGAGACTGCTACGAGGAGATCTTCCAATACGTCTGCCACATCGTGCGCAAAGCCAAACGCCGCACCCTTGGGCTGTACAACAGCATACAGAGCTGGCGCCAGAGCCACGTGGAGCCGAGCGATGCCAAGCTAGGCATGAACAGGAAAAGCCAGAGGCACTACAGTAAGGATCGCGTGGGTAAAGCTGGAAATGCCAACAGTGGAAATGTGAGAGTAACTGGGAGCATCTCCATGTGCCAGCTTGCCAAAGGACCTGTGCCTACAAAGCACAGAATTAGAATTAACATTGTCCATTGAGCATGGGGCCATGGCCAGCGCACCAGACCAGCAAGGTGGGGATGACCAGCAAGAATGGGAATGAAACGGGTGACCAGCAGGGAACATGGGAAACCCAGGTCTGAAACCCAGAGACCATAATGGGATAACGTTAAAGGCACTGGCTGAGGCTTGTAAAGGGCTCCAGGTCTGGTATAGCAGGGTGATGAGAGCCATTTGGGAGAGTGAAGTATTAAGGGGATATGACGGAGTGGGACTCAGGATTTGACTTGGTGGCATAGTAGGTCCCCCAGAGCTCTCCTCCCAAACTGGGTTACTGTGGGACCTCAAGAGAGAGGTAAAGGGAGTAGAATTGCAATAGGGTGTCTCCTGAACCAAGGGAGCAATACTGAAGGAGTCAGTTTGATATGCAAGGGCAATGGAGACAATTTCTCTTGATGGGAGCACGTGCTGTTGTGTAAAGTTACACATGAGATACCATTTAAATTGGATTCCTGGCCTGAAAAATGGTCTTACAGAGTTAGTATTAACTGCCTGCTGATGCCTTCCTAAGTTATGCTCCCATTAACAAGCAAAAAGGTGGATTTCTCTTCAGCTGGTCTTGCATACTCAGTCTTTCATTTCTTTACTTGCTCGGAGAAAAGTTTCTGCAGGCTTCATGCACTGTGTTAATGAATTAATTGCTTCATTCCCCCAGTGTCCATTTGATCTTCCAGGCCCAACTGGAGGATCGAGGAACACAAACTTAGTTTTCTCACTGAAGTCAGGAGATCTGTTCTGATTCAGAGCGCAAAGACTATCAGGAAGAAGTGTTCTTGCGCTATCTTTTCTGTCTTCTTGAGATGCTTTGCTAATGTAGCTTCCCTAATTTAGAGTGTTCAGCTCAGCGTGTGGGTTCTTGGACCCCACTCGTAGCAGTTCAGGCAAAAAGCAGCCCTCATGATTGTTTTTCCCTCAGTTCTCACTTAACACAAGCTACTGAGTCTCAAGCTGTAGTTCCTGCATCAGACAAAACGGTTCTTCCTCTGATGGACGTGAACCCCCATTGAGCGTAATCACTGGCAGTAGAACAGTACCATGCCTTTTGGTGACACAGCCAGTCAGAGCAAAGCCCCCAATGGCAATGGCTTCTATTGCTGCCCTTGAGATGATGTGCCAGTGTTTAATCATCTGTACAGCTAGAAAGCCCAGTTACTCTGTCTAAATACCCAAAAGCCAAACAGATGCCCAGTTTCGATGTCTTTTTCAAAGCCTTCTCCTTTAAGTGTGATCATTTCTCTCCCCAGGGCTTTGCCAGCAGCACAACTCTCTTGACTGCCCTCCTCAGGGCTTCGTCCAGCCCATTGCCATCACAGCAACCTCTGATCCCACCAACTGCCCCCAATGCCATAGCAGGGAGCATGAAGTGTCCCGAAGGCTCTCTGTCCTGGATAGCACTGACTCAGACCAGGAGGACGGAGGAGCCAGTGAAGAGGAGGGAGAGGGCAGCAGAGAGGACCAGGGTGCCTCGGCGCTGGAGAGGGAAGAGGAGGAGGTGGAAGAAGGCGGACGGCTGAAGCTCTGCAGTGACGTGTGGCGAGAAGTGAGGGTCAAGCTTCGAGGGATTGTGGACAGCAAGTACTTCAACCGTGGGATCATGATTGCAATCCTAGTGAACACTATCAGCATGGGCATCGAGCACCACGAGCAGGTAAGGCACCTCAGGGCACAGGGTGGGCAGCAGGGACTGGTGAGTCCTGCTCGAGGTTACGGCCTCACTAAGCAGCTGATGCAACTTGGTGGAGGTAGAGATTGAGCAATTTGGACCCCAGGCCGCAGCACAGGTGGTCCCAGCATGGCTTTGGAGAACGCCTCAGGATCTTTCAGGGTCTTTTCTTCCTTATCCCTGCACTTAATCACTTTCACTGTCTCCATGTATTTTCCTTTCACATCCTTTCAATCCCTCTCTTTTCCTCCTCCCCGCTCACTTTTATCCCTCTGTTTTTCTTTTTTACCCTGTCTTCTCCTTCCATCTACTTCTCTCTCCTTCACCCCCGTCTCTTCCATCTTCCTCATCTCTCTCTCTCTCATTTTTCTCTTCATTAGCTTACTGAATCCTTAGTCTATTTGGTTAATTTAATGTGCCTTCTGGGGATGTCACAGGCACTTCACCAGCATCTCAATTCAAATCCATCAGCTTGCTAGCCTTTCCAGCTTAATTAAGAGATGCCTGAGCACAGTCTATCTATACAAGAAGGCTAGGAAAGGCACCACCTCCCATCTCCAGTCATTTTGGGGGCTCAGATGGCTTGAGCCCTTCCTTTGCCCTGACAGCAAGAAGCGATAGATAGGTCAGACATAGATAGCAGGTGTGGGCACAGGTTTGACTTTCACACCAATAGTTTGCAGGCAGCTCTGAGTCAGCAGTGCACTTCATCCTAATGACAGACTTGTGAGATGGAGAAGGATTGTGTGCCCTCATTTTACAGCTGGGAAACAGAGGCTGTGTCTACTTTGTGATGTGCAGAGCCAGCTTCAGAGGGTGTTAAGCACTCCCATGACCTTGCATCTGCATTGCTGGCTGGTAGCTCTGCTGCACTTTGCGTTAAAGGAGTCTATGCTATACATCCATGTCTCAGATCTATGCCACCAGTCTGAATGTGACCATGATTCTCTCCATGTGTCTGCCCAGATCACAAAAATAAGAGATCGCTTCACTACTGAGATGCTGACCGCATCGAAGCTTTGGAGCCAAGGTGAAGTCTAGTCCTGAACACAGTCTCAGGCAGCAAAGAGACAGGCAGTGAGTCTGGTTCCAGCAAGGCACTCAGATTTGTCCTGTGCTGTATCAGGATGGAGATATCTTGACACCCAGAGTATCTTAAATTCCCTGTTTGAGGCAACACAGTGTCTGAGCCAGTATTTGAAGCCTCAGATATCTGGATTCCACCCACGTACCAAACATTAGACCATTTTTCAAAGCCCAGCTAGTTTCTGATACAAGGATGGGAAACCTTAATTTGATCCCAGAATGCAAAACTGCACTGGATGCTTCAGTACCAAAAAAATACTGGCAGGAGCTCAGAGGATAGGAGAATGAAGAAGAGGCTGGAGGGGTTGACTCATGAAAATAGATAAAAAAGAGCGATGTATTTATCACGTAGCAGAGAGATGACTAAGGGTTGAAGCCCCAGACAATATGAAAACTGCCCACTGATGTTTTAAAGATGTGAGCACCAAGCAGGGAGAGTCATTGTTCATTTTGGTTTATTGGAGACAGCATGAATTAAGAGTCTAGCAGAAGAATATTTGAGCTGGAGGTAGAGAATTCACTCTCATGTTCTGGCTATTGTGTGTGTAGATTTAAGCCCTTCTAGGCCGCCTCTGCTATGTTTGTACAGCCCACGGCAGAGTGGGATCTGCCTGCAGCATTGAGGTTTCTAGTAGCAGGTTATTAATGACACATCCTTAAAGTTACGCTATCACTTTTTATCCAGAAGTAGCTAGGAAAAGCTTATGACCCTGCATGCTGTTTCTACTAGAAAGAGAGGTCAGCTGAATTGATCATAACTGAAAAATGTGGTGCAGCCTGTTTATTTAAAATATGTATACTGAATCCTGTTTTCCTGGCACAGGAAGATTAAAAAAAAATAAAAATATTCAGACCATACCATGAATTCCAGGTCCTTTTCAGTCAGCAGTTAACTCAAAAGCACACAGGCATTTGCACTTCCCTTTGCCCTCTTCCAGTTTTCCTCAAGCTATGCTACCAGTATATCTTAGACTGGTGCTTCATTGCCTCCTTTTCTCTCCTTCCTTTCTCTTTTTCCTGTTGTTTTTCCTCCCAGAAACACAAATTTTCACAGAACAATATCCAGTAAAACCCCTCTGCCCACAGAGATCTGTGATTTGCAGGGTGACGCCATCCTATGACTGAAGTAGCTTCTGTTGCTTCAGCTACTTCATCATATGAAATGTCTCCTGGCCCAGAGCTAATGTGTATAGAGATCTCTCGAGGTTTTATTTTCTGGTGCATGGGAGATCACAACCCCAGCCACTCTCTGGGGACGTATCTGGCTGGGCGAGAGGACGTGTGAAGGTGTCACAGGTTTGAGCAATCCTGGGAGCAGCTCATGGCACATCCATCAGCTCCTTGCTGCTCCACTTGTTCATGGACTACACACAGGTAAGCTGGCCCACTGACCAAAGGACCCACCAACCATCAGGTTAAGGGATGAGAGAGACTGCAGAGGCCAGGCACAAGGTTAAGGCTCAGAAACGCAGGAACCTGGGGGACAGAGCCCATGTGCAAGTCTCGCCTTTGATTCCTGAGACTTGACCAACAGAAAAAAACCCATGAATTAAAATTATTTGTTTGTTACAGTTCAGGGGTTTAATATTCACAATGTTTTTCTGCCAGGAGACTTAACCTCAGCAACTCAAACCACTTTACTCGGATCCAAATCACTTTGGAATTTGGCTTTGTTTAGCTTATCCATCCAGTCCCTTGACCTGTCCTGTTTGTGTGGCCAAGGCAGCTTCCCATCTCCTTATGCGTTTCTTGTGAGGGAAATCAAATCATTTTGGGACAAACTGCACTGCTGTGAGTCATTTTAAATCCTTAATCTTATCACAAGTTATCACTTGTAAATAGATAAGTTTATTTAAATCCATCAGTGTGCATTATACCATGTAATATCCTCAGTATTAGGCCTTCAGATATTGCTGGGACATTGCACAAGCCAAAATCCATAATTTCAAGCTTTGTCCTGCTTGAAATAGTTTTTGCAGTACTTCAGATCTGCTTCTACTTGGAAGTGCCTATTTTTAAAATCCAGTGTAGAAAATCAAGATATTAGATGCTTGTGGCTGTCCAGAAGGATCCTTTTAAGAGGGTTACTTTTTTTGAATATTCACAGAGGATCTGGTGCTGCTCGCTTTTCTCCCTTATTCAGCATGAAGATGAAAGGCTGGTCCCAGCTGAATGTCCCAGGCTGCCTTTCTCATATATTTCTTGAATGGCCTGTTGGGCTCAAGCTTCTTTGCCATTAGTAGCCAATGAGACAATTGCTGAGTAACGTGGTTTATCTTCTCCAGTATCTACTTACAGTATTCCTTCGTACATCAGATCAATACTTTATGAGGTCTGTCTTGTGTGGATCAAGAGATGATCCCTTGTTTCCTAACTAGACCAGCCCTGTGGATCAGTACCTTCATATCCTTTAGCCTGTGTGATTTCCCTTTATACCAGCATTTATTGCGTCCACAAGCTCATATTTTACAGTTATTGCTTCTCTTTTTACTATTTGCTGCTTGTCAGAAACATTCAGTAAATGTCCAAGCCAGCTCATCATACTGACATTTAGTAATGTCATCTACCCTGGGGTGGTGGATGAAACTGCATTATTTCAGTCTTGTAAAACTAGGGTATAACAAAACATCACAAAATCCTGCATTGGTTGTGGGGTGGTGATTAGAGTAAGTAAAAGCTAGTTGGTATGTTCCATGGCTGATTTCTATGACTATTCTGATTATTGTCAAGTGACTTTGAAATGGCAAGTAAAGATGGACGGGCTGGAGAGACCTCTCTATGGAATATTTCTCTCTCATGTTCTCAGAGGCAGTGATGTGCAGGTATGGTTTGGTAGGGCTGGTCTGCACAGATCACGTCAATTACTCTTCAGTTGCTAGGCAGTTGCAAATTTACTCCTGGTTAGGAGAAACTTCTGCAGGGGCTTCATGGTGGTCTGCATATTCTTAACCTTTCCTATAGCGCAGGAGTTTCTGGCTGCTGTCAGATAACGGACTAATTACATTTTCAGTCTAATCTGACATAAGAGCTCAAATGTTAGTTAGTAAGAAACTGAAAAGGGGGAAAAAAGCTGAGCCGCTGCCCTCTATTGCCCCAGTTCTAGTTTCTGATCACTGGGCAGGAGCTCTGAAGTAGATCTGAATCATACATTTCACTCTCAGTATTTGATCTACATTGTTAGGGATGAAGGACTTCGTGCCATGAAGATGTGAATTAGGTAGTTTCATGGATTTGGAAAGAGATCCATATGCAGAGTAGGTGAACCAGTCTGGTTAAAACACTGGCTCTGGGCATGCTTTGCCCCCTGGGGTCTCTCTCCCTTTCAAGCCACCCTCCTCACCCTACTACTCAGCTCCCACAGTTTTGTTTGTTTCTCTCCTAGTGTGATGGGTAAACCCGTCTATCCTGGCTTGGCAATATGAACAGACTTCTTGTGGGTAGATTTCTGGTGTTCCCTGCTTTTGCTTGGACTAAAACAGCCTTGAGTTCAGGCCTTTCCTTGTGGACACTTCAATTTACAGTTTCTAGTTAAACCTGGGTGGCCTGGGAGAAGGAAGCCTTGCTAATGGTTTTGATGATAAATGCCTGAGTGCTGTGTGTGGGAGCCTGGGGAGCTCTCACAACTGTGAGATGACACATCCATTGTGTTGGGGATCCCGTGTGTTGGTAGGAAGAAAAGGAGAGAACCACTTTTTCCCTGTTCGCTTGCCCCCTTCATCAAGTTCACACTTCCCTGGCCAGAGAGAGTCCCCCACACCAGGTCCCAGCCACCTGCCTTGTCCACTGTCACTCATGGTCACACTTCCCCAGGTGTGAGGGCATCCCCGCACAGGACACAGCCCCTGGTGGCCCCCATCCTGCAGCCCTGGCTCCCAGCTGATGGCTCTTTGCACTCTGCCGAATTATCTGTATCTCCAGAAATGGCTGCAGTGCAGGATCTGCCTTTAGCCAGTGAGTGTGCCTTTCCAGCTGGCTCTTCTCTCTTTTTCTTTTCTTTTTTTCATGAGTTCATTCCTTTTGTGTTGCTCTTCCTTCCCCAGCCTTTACTTCTTTCCTACTCCATTTTTAAAAATCTCTCCTTCTCTACTTCTTGTGGGTGCCAGTGAATTGATTTTTTTTTTCAGCTTTGTTTTTTGATTCCTCTTTCACTGCCTTTCTCTCTGCCCATCTCTCCTTCCTTTCCCTGCCCAGTCTTTCCTGCCCCTCTCTCTAGGAAGGATGCTTTGCTGGGGCTGATTGATAGCTCATTAGAAAAAGATTAACAGGTGGAAACTTGACTAGAGAAACAGATGTCAGGGAGGGAAGGAGAGATGGGGGAACAGGTGACCTTTTCCACAAGCAAGATGCAAGCATGGCTTTTCAAACATCAGTTGCTCCCTACGACAGCACAAGAGAGAACATGTGGACAGCAGAAAGGAGGATAATCCACCATCATAGCCTGTCACTTTTTTACAGTGCTCATTCTCACTGACATAATAATTTGATTCAGGCTGAAATTGGCATCTCTGTTTAGCATATGGACCTCGTGTTCCCAGCAAGTGTCATTACTGCCTGGCTCTCCGTGAAGTGATCTTCATCTCTCCCGTCCTGTGTGCACTTGCTCGTTCTTTCTCTCTCTTCTCTCTTATCTCCCCTCCTTTCCCCCTCATTTTCAGGATGGTTTTGTTATTCAAATGTAATTATGGATGGAAATTGAGCCATCTCCCCTTTTTTTATTTTAAAGAAATGGAGTATTTCAATAAAAAGCTGCAATGAGAAGTGCAAGGAATTAGCAAAGGGCGTGGGAAGCCACAGATGTGAGGAGCAGGTTCCAGTCCATTTGCTCATCTGGGAGGATCTCGGCCCCTGGGGGCCCCAGAGCAGGGGTTAAAGCAGCCCCCAGCTTCAGGGGGAGGGTCAGGCCCAGAACTGCATTCCTCCTTCACTTCCCCTTCCACCAGCTGAAGTAAGAGGCACAGCCAACAGAAAGGCTGCCCTTCAGAAAAACAGCAAGTTTGCAGTCCTCAGGGAGAGACCATGACTCCCCTTCCTAGTGGGCACTAATACTGAGTTCATGGTAAAAATATTGGCTCTGACCTGCAGGGACTCACTTTTTTGTTTCTGTAGTGCCAGGAGTGTCTGTCCTTTCTTGCTCTGAACAACAGGCTTTTGCAGTTTTCTTGTTCCCATCCATTTTATGTGATGCTTAAAAGAGTGGCCTGGTGGCCAGTCGTAGCTCAGAGCAATGTGAAGGACGAGGGGAGTCTTCAGCCACCTTTTTGGCACAGGTATCCAAACAGTGAGAGCAGTACTGCCTGCTACCACAGAGCCTGGGTCAGACTCACCTTGAAGGCTTGGAGCTGGGGCTCAGTGGCACAGTAGGTTAAACATCAAATATGTAACCTTGTCTGAGGTGTGACATACCTGTCTCAAGGTAAAAATGGAAATTTGGGCTAGAGGAGCCCTGAAGAAGTGCCTTGGAGCTACTGTGCCTTGTCCCTCTGCTTGGGAAGGCAGCACACCTTTGTCTGGAGCTGCTGCTTGGGAAGGTGATGGCCAGCAGCATGCTACAGCCAGGTGAATTGCCCTAGCAGTCTCATGCGGTCTGAAGGCCATGGGTTGTCTAGCCTGGCCCCAAGATGCAATCCATTATACTGGGAGGAAGTTTTTCTCTCACTTTGGGAACATTTTGTACCTTGCCATTGCTGTGGTAGTCTGCCTGGGCTATGTATGTCTGTATCTGAGTACGTGCGAACATGGGCAGACTTGCGCATGTGTTGCCCCTCATGCATCTGACCTTGTTTGAGACCTCAGCCCTTGCTGTTTGGCCGGGTGCAGTCCTAGTCCCTGAGCGAGAGGTGCTTTGAGCAGATGTGTCCATCCCAAATTCAGTGCAGGGAATGCCTCCGTTTCACAGGGGATGGCAAGATCCTGGCATCCCTCATGAATGACATCAGCGCAGCCTCTGTCTCCCTCTGAAGCAATGTTTCATCATTCCTGAGGAAATGGTCTAGACCCTTTCCTGACCTTGTCAGAGAAGTTTCCAAGGCTGCACACACTGAAGAAAAAGTCATTAATTCAGAAAACAAAAGGAGGAGTAATTTAATTTGCTCAGACTTGTTCCACTGATGGAATCATTAAAACACTTTCTCTCATATGCACAAACACATAGGTCTCTGCTGGAGAAGGCTGTATCACAGGGGCTGAAAGATGTGTCAGAGATTCAACAGAAAAAAAATGCCTGAGGCAGGGTCAGATTGCCTTTTTTTCTTTTTTTTTTTTTTCTTTCAACACAGTCATCTTGTGTCATCCCTAGAGGTTTTCACCTTGTGCACCTGCCTTTCTCCTCTTGCTGTCCATTTTTCTCTTTTCCTCACCCTGTCCTGCTCTTCCTGTCCCTTACAGGTAGGTGTTAGCAGTGTGCCCCTCCTCGCTGTTGTTTTATTCATCCAGTCTGATATTCACCTGGGTAATTATTGAGACCACTCTGAGGATAAAGACATGAGAAAAGACTGCTGGAGCAAGACTGGAAAACTAATGCATACCAAGGATTTGGTGGGGAGCGGGGGAGAGAAAAATGAGAAAGGGAAAAAATAGAGGGGAAAGGGGCAGAGAAGTGCACTGGGGTTTAGAGGAAAACGGGGAACTGTTTTCCTATCATTCAGATGTTTTCAGAATTTCAGCAAAAAACTGTGCCAGCTACCTGTGGAAACCTCAGAGGAAGAAATCCTTGAAGAAAGACGTTGACCACAGATCAGCCACTTTTGCCCTGCTTCAAAAAATACTCAAGTTCTTTGCACAAAGTAAAGCAGCCTTTAGCCGAGGGACCAGGGTATGGAGTGGCATGTGGGAGACACTTGGTCAGCCTTGGCTGTGTGAATGGCTGTGGGGCTCCTGATCACCTCTAGTAAAAGAATTTGTTGGGGACATAATCTATGATGAAGGTAGTACATGTGCAAAGGAATTGGAGTGCAAGTAGCTCTATCCAGCTCCACTCTAATCTCACCCATGGGAGCTTCGCAGCTCCCTACAAAGCCTGTCCCTTGGGAACGGTGGCACTTTATTTCCCATAATTTCAGGGCTCTTTCAGTTCTGACTCTCTGAATTTGCCTTCTCTCCAGCCAGAGGAATTGACCAACATCTTGGAGATCAGCAACGTTGTCTTTACAAGCATGTTTGCCCTGGAGATGATCCTGAAACTTGCTGCTTTTGGTCTCTTTGATTACCTCCGCAACCCCTACAACATCTTTGACAGTATCATCGTCATCATCAGGTGACAAGGGCCTTGGGGATCAACTGAAATACACATAGAAAAGAGTAACACAGAGCTTGCACTTTTTCATGTGCCTTTTGAAAAAGGATTTAGCAGCTATACTAGGAGGACCTGAGCTGATGCACAAGGCCAAGGACTGGGAGGTCAAAATGTCTTTTCCCAACACTTGGCGACCCTAGGCAAGCTGCATAGCATTTCTGCCCCTCAGTTCTCTCCTCTGTAGAATGGAGGCAATTGCAATTGCCTTGTAAGTCCACAACAAATATTAGCTGTGAAATATTTTTAAAATGCACAAATTAAGGATGCTACAAAGGTTTAATGTGTGATAGAAGAACTTGTCTTGCTGGAATTTAATGCTGCAATCCTTTCCTCATTCCTGCAACATGCAGTGCCGTGTTCATATTCTTAAGGGAGAAATGCAGCTTCCTGCACATAAGTATAAGCCTATAGTATATACTTCTAATTATATCTTGCTCAAACAGATTTTCTCTCTGACGCCTTTATACTTGCTGCCAATGCAGAGGTGAAAACTTGGATTAGCATTGTTATTCCTCTCTCTCTTCTGTTCGTTAACTTGTCTTTCATTTTGTCCCTCATACTCGCTGTGCCTCTCTGGGCCATAGCATCTGGGAGATCATTGGCCAGTCAGATGGGGGCCTCTCTGTGCTGAGGACTTTCCGTCTCCTGCGGGTGCTGAAGCTGGTGCGTTTCATGCCTGCGCTGCGCCGCCAGCTTGTGGTGCTGATGAAGACTATGGACAACGTAGCCACCTTCTGCATGCTCCTCATGCTCTTCATCTTTATATTCAGGTGAGGAGGCAGTTAGTGGCCTCACAGTGTTTTGGAGAGGCACTGCATGGCTTATGTGGACAGCAACTTCAGAGCATGATTGCATGACTCGTCTTGCCCATTGCTCTAGGCTCAGGCAGCACTGACAAACATTTATTTTTCATAAGGGCTGAGGTTACTGCTGCCCTAAATTGGGTTCAGCAGCTGAAGATTTGGCCTGGACAGGGTGGAGAAATACTGCCACCAAATGCGCATGTTTAGCATAATGTCCCATTGCAGGATAGGTGAAGTCTCTTGGTAATCAACACTGGCTGCAGGAACAGTTCAGTCTGGAGGCTGACTCTCACAGAAGGGCAGCAGGAAGCAAGAAAGTAAGTTCTTCAGTGCATCCTGTGGATGCAGTGGTAGGGAGATGAAGAAAAATGAGAGCAAACAAGAACAACGGAGAGAGCAGATCTGAAGGACAGGTTGGAGGGAATACTTGAGCTCTGAGGCAGTACAGATGGAAAGCAAGGGTTTTTGGTGAGCTATAGGGGTGCAATACACAGCTCCTTCTTCACAGAATCATAGAATCGTTTAGATTGGAAAAGACATTTAAGATCATCAAGTCCAACCATTAACCTAGCGCTGCCAAGTCCACCACTAAACCATGTCCCTAAGCACCACATCTACACATCTTTTAAATACCTCCAGGGATGGGGACTCCACCACTTCCCTGGGCAGCCTGTTCCAGTGCTTGATAACCCTTTCAGTGAACACATTTTTCCTAATATCCAATCTAAACCTTCCCTGGTGCAACTTGAGGCCATTTCCTCGTGCCCTATCACTTGTTCCTTGGGAGAAGAGACCGACACCCACCTCACTACAACCTCCTTTCAGGTTGTTGTAGAGAGTGATAAGGTCTCCCCTGAGCCTCCTTTTCTCCAGGCTAAACAACCCCAGTTCCCTCAGCCGCTCCTCATAAGACTTGTGCTCTAGACCCTTCACCAGCTTCATTGCCCTTCTCTGGACACGCTCCAGCACCTCAATGTCCTTCTTGTAGTGAGGGGCCCAAAACTGAACACAGTATTCGAGGTGCGGCCTCACCAGTGCTGAGTACAGGGGCACAATCACTTCCTTACTCCTGCTGGCCACACTATTTCTGATACAAGTCAGGATACTATCAGCCTTCTTGGCCACCTGGGCACACTGTCAGCTCATGTTCAGCTGGCTGTCAACCAACACCCCCAGGTCCTTTTCCGCTGGGCAGCTTTCCAGCCACTCTTCCCCAAGCCTGTAGCATTGCATGGGTTGTTGTGACCCAAGTGCAGGACCCAGCACTTGGCCTTGTTGAACCTCAGACAGCTGGCCTTGGCCCATCAATCCTGCCTGTCCAGATCCCTCTGTAGAGCCTTCCTACCCTCAAGCAGATAGGTCCCAGTGGTCTGGCTGTGTTGTTCTACCCCTTGCTCCTGTGGTGTTACATTAGATTGTCGGGAGGAAAAGAGAATGACTCTGAGCTCATTGTGGTGGCAGAGATATTTATATTTGACACCATCTCCACTTGTCCCAACAGCATCCTGGGAATGCACATCTTTGGTTGCAAGTTCAGCCTCAGGACAGACACGGGAGATACAGTTCCTGACCGGAAGAATTTTGACTCCCTGCTGTGGGCCATTGTCACTGTCTTCCAGGTGAGCCCACTTTGATCTCTACAGGTGGGCCAGGACAAAGTGAAGAGGACCAGGAGGTGCTTTTTCTCATTGCAGAGCATTGCATTTGCTCCTGACAACACAAAAGGCCACACAAAAGGCTCCAGCATGTATGTTTGGAGGAAGAAAAATTGCATGTTGCAACCAAATGACTGGTGTATCTCTTAGACAAGGGCACTCCTTCCTTCCTAGGACACAGTTTGCAAAGGTCACTCCTGTTGTGGCAACTCCCATGTTTAACACTGTCACCTCAGCACATGACTTCCCTCATGGTCGCTCTTGTTTCTTGCTCAGCTAATGTTATTGGGGCAGTACCGCAGCTGGACAGTGACAGTGAGCGGTGGGTGTGTGGTTATGGGGAAGTTAAGAGGCCTGATGTGGTCCTGATGTGTACCCTTTCACTGCCCTTTTCTGAGAATCCCCTTCATGTTCTTCTTTCATGTTTATGTGGCCTCTGCTACTGGTTGCAGATCCTAACCCAGGAGGACTGGAATGTTGTGCTCTATAATGGCATGGCCTCCACCTCGCCATGGGCATCCCTCTACTTTGTGGCTCTCATGACATTTGGCAATTACGTGCTCTTCAATCTGCTGGTGGCTATTCTCGTGGAGGGGTTTCAAGCTGAGGTGAGTTGCCACCGAGGCCTCATCAGGAGGAGGACTAGAGGTGCTAAAAAGGGGACCTTTGAGACACTTTGAGGGTACTGGGGTGGAGGACTCTCTAAGTATCACACCTCTGTCATTTCCCTTGTTAAGTTCAGGGTGGGCTTCATTACAAAAAAAAAAAAAAAGATGACAGTGTTAATCCTTGCAAGGAAAGAGACAAGCCCTCTGGAAGGGAGTTCACGATTTCCATCCTGTGCAACAGACCCTACCCTACTAGGTGAGTCCTTTGCCCCTCCAAAAGCAAGAACGCAGTATGTCAGCCATCCCAGGTCACACGAGACTCTTTCCCGTGATCACACTGATGCCTGGCTGCCCAGGAGGATTTTACAGTTATTCCAGCAATGAAAGACAAGAACAAATGGTCTTTTCTGTTTATGAGTTCCCAACTTCTAAATTTGTGTGTTCCAGGGTGATGCCAACCGGTCATACTCAGATGAAGATCAGAGTTCATCAAACATGGAGGAGTTAGATCAGTTCCAAGAGGTCCAGGAAGGTTCAGGTACAATAGCTCAAACAGCCTCATTTGCTTATCTCCCATTGCTGTTTAGTGAGAAATCCGAAAGCAGATTCTGCAGAAAATTCACTCCCATCTCCAAGAACTTACCGATTTTCATTTTGAACTTTATGCTAGTTTGTGGTGTTATCTGTGGAAAAACAGAGCTGTGTTGGCATCCTGAGGAATGTGATAGCTAAGGGGAGCAGTTCTTGAATGACCTACAGAACAGCAACTAGGAGTGAGAAGTGAGACTGTCTCTGCTTAGCTTCAGGGGCACCATTTCAGGAACACTGTGTCCAAATCTGGGACCCACATTTGGATAGGGGATACCAACACATTAAAAAGGATTTGGACAAACCTGGAAGTCTTGCCTCATAGTGAGAGGCTAATGAAGCTTAGAGAAACCAGAGAAGTGACTTGATCACACACCCTGTAAGTGCCAACCATAAGGAGAGATTTCTAATGCTAGATGGCTCTTTAATTGAGCAGAAAAAAGCATAATGAGATTGTAAAGGTTGGAAGCCAAAGCTAGACAAATTGAGACTGAAAAAAGCCACATATTTTTAAGGAAAGATAATTAACTGTTGGAACAGTCTGCCTACAAACTGCCGGGTAAGGTCTCCACCCCTCGAAGTCTTTCCTTGAAGACTGCAAGTCTTTCTACAAGAGGTATTATACTTCAGACAGGTCTTGGTGGCAGGGAGCAGCAAGAGTAGCTTGCTCCACAATGGATGTCGAGCCAGGAGCTGATGGGGAGGGACAGCCAGGCAGGAGGGCAGGGACCACACCAACAAAGGCACAGTACTTGCACAAGGTGAGCAGAGCAGGTCTGCTGACACTAGCCAGGGTCAGACAATGGTTCAAAGATTGCCAGGCAAGCCCACAGCGGTGAGGCAGGTCTGAGGTCAAGCCAAGAAGTTCTGTCAGCAAGACAAGATCAGGATCAGCAAGGTGCAAGGATAGGCACAAGCATACTCATGGCATAACCCAGGCAAGGACCACAGGCAGAGGTCTGAGCTTAAATGCAGCTCCCACAGCAAGGAGCAGTGGCTCCAGTATTGGCTTGTCACAGCTCTTTCCTGCAGCTTAGCTGTTTTCACAGCCGTCTGATCCTGGGTTACATGGCTGCACCATATCACAGCTTACCTTGAGTGTAGGCAGCCAACCCCCTAGGAGGGCAGCCAGAGGTTACGGAGCCTGTTGGTGCACTCACAGCTGTGATGCTGCGTGTAGGCGAGTATATGTGACCTTCATTATGCAATAGGCCAAACAAAAATGATTGTTCCAGTCCTTTCAGGCATTAAAATCCACTACCCCATCCTCTCCATCCACCTCAACAAATGCTGATGGTCATCCACAGCACCTGACATGCCCCTCAAAGGTGTCCTGGATCTTCAAGGTCAATGATCAGTCATTTGAAGTGGCCCAGTGTAGTAGGATAGACTGGGATGAAGAGAATGATTGCAGGAATGTAAAGGTGAGCCCAATATATGGATGGCTGCGGGTCTCCCCACATCTTAATCTCTTCCTCAGTGTCTCAGCCTAACAGCTTTAAATAGCCAGTCTGACAGTTGGTGGTATTTGTTCAGACCTGAAGATGTAGGTGTCTGTTCTTGGCATACAGAAGCACACTCTCCTCCCCTTGCTGCCAGGGTTCGGCTTCTTGCTCTGCCTGTCAGCCTGAGTCTGCCTGACCCCAAGGAGAGCTGCCGTCAGTTTTGGGGACTGAGGAGAATGCTTCAAAGTCTTCCCAGCTTGCACTGCTTTTGCCACAACACCCTAAATCAGAAGTAATCGATGTTGATTGATGCTAAACAGCTAATATTCTGTTAGCTGCTGCTAACATGCTAAACAGCTTAGACATCGAAACAGTCACTGGATAGTGAGGAACCCACCTTCTTCTTTTCTCTTTCTTCTTCTTTCCTCATCTTTCCACCCAGATCCCAAGCTTTGTGCAATTCCTGTGACACCTAATGGACACTTGGACCCATCCTTGCCCTCTTCTAACCCACCGGTGGCTGCTGGGGGGGTCAGCAACTCTTCACGCAACTCCCTGCAGCCTGACCAGATCCGTGTTGCTGTTGGCTCCCGGAAAAGCAGTGTGATGTCCCTGGGGAGAATGACCTATGACCAGCCATCCTTGGTGAGTGAGTGCGTAGAAATGTGTGTCATACCCTTCTTTTGAAGTCCAAGCACTCTGTTGTCTTTCTGCCATCATCTGGGGATTGCTGTGGAGGATTGCACTGCTGCTGTAGGCTTCTAACACGAGCACATTGCCTGTCTTTAGGAAGCCAGGTCAGTTCATATTATTTATCTAAACTTCCAGATTACTGACGTCTATTTCTAGGTAATTGATCTATATTCCATTGAGTGTGGGATTCAGCTCTTTTATATCCTTCTGGTGGGAGAGGAGGAACACCAAGGAGACAGAGTCTCCCTCTTAGAGTGAAACACTTTTTGTCCTCTTGCCCTTTCCTTGTTTTCCTAGAGCACAGGACACAAAATGATGCCCTGAGAGAGTTAAGAGCATAGAAATATCTGGGTGATGCCAGAATTGCCAAGCCCCATAACAGATGGGTTTTCTGGAAGCTTTTGTAACAATGAAGAGAGAAATCTTGACTTGGAGCTCCCCATAGCAGGTCCTGCTGCCCCTTAGCACTCCCCCAAGCACTGCTGGCTGTCCAGCCAATGCATCTCAGACCTGTCCACCTTGTAACATTAGCTTCTGGGCTTTCTACCCACTGACACACACAGCTCTGTGGGGTGCATCAGTGCTCAAAGGGTTCATGCCCCTGTTATTTCTAAACAGGGAGAGCTGGCAGCCATGTACTACATAAGTTGCTGAAGTGGTTGGACTAGGCTGTAACTAACAAGCCTGTTTCTCTCATTTCTTCCTTTTACTAAGACAGTCCTCAAAGATGGTGTGTCAGATTATTCATCACCCTGTACCTTGTGTTATCCTTTACCCCAGGGCAGTGTAAAAGGCTGCCAATCAGATTTTTGGAGAGCTTTATTCTTGCTCTGTGCTGGTGTAAGTAACAACATCAGGCACCTGGCCTTTGGTTTTATTATTTACCTTCCCCATAAGTGCTTTGCACACAGATGGTGCTATAAAGTAATCACAGCCAATGCCATTGCTAACTCATTATCAATTTATTGTCAGATTTACAGAGATTGCTGCTAAATTCCCACCATGCAACTTCCTCAATGGCTGAAATATGGCAACCTCCTGACTTAGGGGCCCAGGGAGAAGTCTGTGATCTGAAATAGGATTGCATGCTCCCTCCTTGTGCCCGGAGCTGCTGAATCCCCGTCCCGCTCTCTTACAGTCCAGCTCCCGCAGTTCCCACTACGGTGCCTGGGGCCGCAGCGGGGCCTGGGGGAGTCGTCGCTCCAGCTGGAACAGCCTGGCCCGGGGACACAGCCTGAAGCACAAACCTCCCTCTGCTGAACATGAATCCCTTCTGTCTGGGGAAAGGCACAGGGTGGCAGATGGGGAGCCGGATGGGACGGGAAGGGTGTTTCATCACCGCCGGACGCTCTCACTGGACAACAAAGGTTCCTGTGACCTGCTGGAGTTGGCTTCCGTCCCATCCAGCCACAGAGTGACCCATAAGCTGGGAGCATCGTCCAGGGCCAGCGAGCATCAAGACTGCAATGGCAAAATGCCCAGTATTGCCAAGGAGATCTTCCCAAAGATGAACAACCGCAAGGAACGGGGAGAGGATGATGAAGAGATAGATTATGTGAGTACTTAGTGGAGGGAACCTGGGGTTACACTGCAGTGCTGTGGGAAACCCCAAATCCATCCTCAAGTTTCAGTCTCCCTGCCACGTGGATGGGAAAGCTTGCAAAGGTGCTTTAAGTAGACCTGGAGGACAACATTGAATGCAGATAGGACCTTCTAGGCCCAGACAAGCTCAAACCACATTGCCAGGCTGCCTGCAAGGCAGTCGTACAGGTAGATGGTGGGAGGAAGGCAGATGTGAGGCACATGCATGGTCATTCAGGGGCTGTTATTTCAGAGCAATGCGGCCAGTGATTTCTACAGGCTAGGAAAGGTCAGGCTGTGTGAGCAGCGAGAGCTTTGCATGGGGAACATCAGCAGATCAGAGCAGGAAGCACAGACACAAGAGACAAGGCAAGTGAGTTTTGTGGTGCCAGCCTGGGAGACTGCAATGCCCAATCTGTGAGCAGATCAAAGGGTGGAAAAAATGGAGGGAGGGTCAGTAGAAATTTGAACAGGCGTATATGCTGTATGAAATTAAATCACCTCCAAGCCCAAGTGCCAACAGAAGGCCTTCCTGTCCTGGCCTCTCGTTTAGCTGAGGTAGCAAGGAAACACTGTCCTTGTGTAACAGAGCCACTCCAACAGCTCTGAGAAGGCATCACGGACGACACCCTCCTCTAGAAGGGACACCAGCAGTTTTATTTGTAATGATTTGGGGAGGAAACCAGATGTCAAGAGGTAAACAGGCCCTGGCAAAGCTGCTCCTACCTCCTTTTCAGTGGCTTGTTGCTCTTTGAGTCCATTTCCTCATTCAGGGGCTTAAAGAAAGGCAGGTAGTGTACTTGAGGAACTGCAGGTAGTGGTGTTTTGGGGTCAGATGTGAAAGGAAGAGTGCCTCTCTCAGGCAAGTGGGAAGGTAACCAGTGGCACTTGCTTCTGCTGCGTCCCTCCAGAGCCTGTGCTTTCGCATCCAGAAGATGATGGAAGTCTATAAGCCAGACTGGTGTGAGTTACGGGAAGACTGGTCCATATATCTCTTCTCACCACAAAACAGGTTTGTGCAGTTTTTGCCATGAAAGGGTTGAGAAGATGGGGCAGATTCTGTGGCCGTGCTGGCCACATACCCTGAGCTGCATGTTAGGTTGCAACTTTAAACCTACCAGCTGGGAATGTGTTTTGTCTCCTCCATCTCCCCTTCTACGGCCAAACAACACTTCTCTTCCTTCATTCTGGAGGTGAAAGGAAGGATGAGAATCCTAAATAGCTATTGTGATTTTTCCCTCCCTTTGGAGCATCCCATTTTTCTTTTGTGTCATCATAAATATTTATAGCAAAGCAAGGCAGGGAATACTAACATTAACCCAAAAAGGAGAGGGAATTATTAATGTATTATTAAATTATTAATGTATTATTGAAGTATTATTAATGACTCCATAATATTGATATTTCTTCCCCTGGTACCAGAACAGTCTCTCCATTTAATTTTCAGGCCCAGTACCAACTTATCAACAGTCATATCACACCTTTTAGGGCAAAGTTAGAATTCTTCTTGCCTGAAAAAAATAAATTTGGGATAAATTCTTCCTGCTAAAGGGGTCTTCCCACCAGGAGAAAATGTCCATGTACCCCAGCCATCAGTATTCGCACCCATGTGCATCGCTCCTTGAAAAGAAGGGGGTTTCATTACAGGTCATGAGGAAGAGGCTTTGCTCTGTGTGATACCTATGCTAATGCGCACAGTGTCTTTCAGAGTGGACAGAAGTGCGGTCCCATGACAGCCAACCTACCAGCCTCTTCTCAGCTTTCAGCACGTGGCCTCTTTGCCCTGGGGTGGTACAAAGCGTGAGTTTGGGAGGAAAACGGAAACTCATGCTCTTCTTTACAGGGCAAGAGAGGAGCACAGAGCCATAGTGGTTAGAAAACCACTCTGGCACTGGGGCAATGGATGAAGGTTCAGCTCCTTGCTCTGCCCTTGTTCTGCTCCAGGCTCCCTGTCTGACCATGGGCCACCCTGGGATATTGCCTTGGCAAGGGACTAGTGCTAGGAAAGCTGCTATGTCAGAGCTCAGTTTTGGCCAGACCTCTCAATTCTCTGTCCTCATAGCTCCTAACCTTGCTCTGCCCAAGGCACAGGTGCATACCGGAACTCTCTTGCAGGTTTCGCCTCCTCTGCCAAACCATCATTGCTCACAAGCTCTTCGACTATGTTGTGCTGGCCTTCATCTTCCTGAATTGCATCACCATCGCCCTGGAGAGACCACAGATTGAACACAGAAGCACGGTGAGCACCATTTCCTCCCACCTGCTTTTTAGCACAACCTCTGACAGAGGTTCGTAAGTGTTCCTGGCACTGGTATGACCCTTGGAAGAACTTCAGCATTAAACACCAACTCCCACTCATCTATTCAAATGCCCAAGTATTGGTAACTCACATAGTGTGTGCTTCCCCTGCAGGGTCTTATAATGGGGCAACCCACTTTATAATACAGTAATCCTAGTTCCCTTCCTCTTGGAGAGTAAGAGAGTCCCCCAGGCACCTGCAGTTAAGAGGTGACTGGCAAAAAGGACAGGGACTGTGAACTAAAAGTTAGAAGTAACTTCCATTCTGTAGGAATGGCATGTTATCGTCCATGTATGCTGCTTTTGAGCTATCTTGGAGATGGCTCAAGCTAGCAAGTGAAATGGCTTTTTCTGCATGTCTGACTTAGCTGACCCCCAGACTCTACTGCACTTACACACAATCCAGTGGTTGGTGCTCAGCAGCCCTTCAGGAAGGAGTCCCAGGTCAGCACAGCAGGTCAGGACTGAGCAGCACTGGCAAGCACAGCAGGTCAGGATTGAGCAGCACTGGCAGAACAGGGCAGAGAGTGCCTTGAAACCAGATTTGCAGGATGCACTGCAAATCCCATCCACTGTGCTCTTGCAGAGTTGCGTAGGATCCTGTCCTAGCTGTGGCACAGGGCTGAACCAAGGGGTGTGAGCTAAAAGCTGCCCAGCACTGACCTTTGCCAAAGGCACCACCCTTATTTCCCCATCTTTCAGATCAAGAAGAAGTCAGGATACATTTAAAGCCTTTTCCTTTTTTTTTTTTCTAGGAGAGAATCTTTCTTACTGTGTCCAACTACATTTTCACAGCAATTTTTGTAGCTGAGATGACACTCAAGGTAAGTTACGGTGGAGATGAACAGCTCAGAGCCTTTTCCCAGTGTCAGGAACAACATGGTTCATGTTTGCTCAACACCTTTCTAAAATCTCTCCATCTTTTCAGTGTGCCAGTCCTTCCCCCTACCTTGGTAAAGGCATATACTGCCTGTGGTTGAGTCCCCTCTTGTCAGGCATGGAGGGGATGTTTATCCTAGGCTTTAAATCCAAAGGGATCTTAGTATCTGGAGGAATAGCTGGCCTCCAGGTATGGATTTTGTAATAATGTCAAATGTCTGTTCCCTTCCTCCTGGAGCAAGAATGGGGAAAAAAACAACAATATGAATAACATGCTCTTAGTTGAGATAATTATTTAATAGATGTCTAAGTACTTTACGACAATAGGGAAATCTTGTTATTCCCCTCTTGTGGTTGGGAAAGAGTCCCAAAACTAGGTAAAGACAGTCTCAAAACTTGGTGCCTGAACTTAAACCCCCTAAAATTCATACCTAAATTATGGCCATGATTTGCAGGGTGTTCAGCTCTCCCCAAGGCCAGTGATGTCTGTAGCACCTGCTGGTGTTGAGAACTGCTGAGATTCAAACCACCCCCTTAGAAGCCAAAGTATGGATTTTGGTGCCCGGTTTTACCCCCCAGGTGATCTCTGGACTGGGAGACTTGCCCCAGGTCTGTGGTATGGCAGGGAAAGGTTTTCTGCGCGTTCCTTACAGTGTCCTGTTGCTCAGGGAGGCAGAGGAAAAGTGAGAAGACACCATGGCCCTGTTATTTCTGGAGTTATGTGCCACCACTTTCCCCAAAGACATTTTCCTTCATAGCCTTCTAGGTGAAAGGAAAAGATGATGAGATGACACACCAGTGTCACGTGGCGTTGATAACTGTTCCCCCTCCTCCCCCTCTCTCCACAGCTGCCCTCTACCAGGCAGCATGGAGAGGAGCCATTTAACCCCTCCTCCTCTCCCCTCTCTTGCAGGTGGTCTCTCTAGGCCTGTATTTTGGGGATCAGGCTTATCTCCGCAGCAGCTGGAACATCTTGGATGGCTTTTTGGTCTTCGTGTCTCTCATTGACATCGTGGTCTCGGTGGCCTCTGCTGGCGGCGCCAAAATCCTGGGGGTGCTGCGGGTCCTCCGGCTGCTGCGCACCTTACGTCCCCTCCGGTCAGAGCCCCACTGAGCCCTGCTCAGCCCCCTCTTCTCACCACCACCCCCCAGGAAGGGTCCCAGAGTCAGATCCCTCTGTGCCAGGCAAAGTGTGGTCTTTGACAAGCCACGAGCCACAGGGAGGTTCCCCTTAGCCATACGTCTCTGGCCCTGGAGGTACCTCATCAGACAACCAACCCATGGGAGAGAAGAGGCTTTTTGGTTGCAGGAAACTGATCCCCACTGATGGGTCACTGCACAGGGAGAGCAGGGGTCTGTTGCTGCTGAAAATGCTTAGCTTAGGCCAAACATCCCTGCCCTGTTCCTCTGTCACCCCTCCCCTTCCTTCCTTTCCAGAGTCATCAGTCGAGCCCCTGGCCTGAAGCTGGTGGTGGAGACGCTCATTTCTTCCCTCAAGCCCATAGGAAACATCGTCCTCATCTGCTGTGCTTTCTTCATCATTTTCGGTATCCTGGGTGTGCAGGTAGGGTTGTTACTGCCCAGCAAACAGCCCCATCCCTACCACGGGCATCAAACAGCCCCTGTGCCCCCACCCCCACCACGGGCACCTGTACCCCCAGGTACAGGCACAGGGAACTGAGCAGAGCAGGAGGGACAGGCAAGCCAGGAAACTTTCTGCAGCTGCCCTTTTCCACGAGCTGTCTCCCACAGTAATGTCCCTGCAGCCTTTGGCAAAGACAGACAGGTGTTCAGCAAGTGCAGTCATTGCTGGATGTGCAAGACAGGAGATAACACTCACACCTGGCAGGAGTTGGATCAGGGATTGGGTCAGTGTTACAGGGAGAGTGCAGGGCTGGCATAGCACAGGGCTTGCTGGGCACGTCCATGCCACACCACAAGAGCAAGCAGCTCAGCACCTGCTTGCGTGAACCCTGCCTCCAGTCAGCTCTGTTTCTCCCCCTTGCTCTGAGCCCCAAATCCACCCACAACCTTCTTTTATTTTTTTTTATTTAATCCTCTTTATTTTTGGCTGTTGCATTGCAGAGGAGCAAGGGTGTGGGCGTTACTTCCATCTCAGGGAATGCGCTATACTTAGTCTGCTCTGATGCATCTGTACAAATGCACAATCCAGTACCTTCCATATGGGGAAAGGAGCCCTGGGCAGAAGAGCTACAGCAGTGCAGAGCAGTGCAGTGCAGCTTTGCGAAAAAAAGCATCTGAGAAGCAGGGGATGTTTTTTCTGGTTCTTTACCCTCAGATGAGATCTTCTTTTCCCATCAGCTCTCTCAGTAACTGGGAAGCAAACAGGGGAGATTACTCTTGGGGACCAAACAGAAGACTTTCTTCCTTTTAGGCTGGTGGCTCTAATTGTGCCCAGAAAGGCTGCCCTAATGGCTGTCAGATGGTGAGAGCTTATGGTCACTGCTGCCCTGGGGCAATGGAGGAGGCTGAAAAGCCAGGTGTAGGTTTATCAGGGTGGCCCTGTCTCCTTAGCAATGTGTGAGCCTGTGCCGTAAAATCGTCCTCCCTTTCTGTCCTGCTCCACCTGGCAGCCCTGCAGCCCACTCACCATCTCAGGAGCTTCTGCACATCCCAAGGAGCATGGGGGACCCTGGGGGGAAAGGGGCTGATAGGGTGACTCCCCTCCTGCAGCTCTTCAAGGGCAAGTTCTACCACTGCCTGGGAGTCGACATCAGGAACATCACCAATCGGTCCGACTGCATGGCTGCCAACTACAAGTGGGTGCACCACAAGTATAACTTCGACAACCTGGGACAGGTGAGTGTGCCCGCAGCCTCTGTCTCTGATGGTAACCCAGCTCAGGGCTTTTATCCTCCTATAAGTACCCCTCCCCAGGGCACAGATGCAATGCCAGTAAAGCCTGATCCCTGGGCCAGGAGGGGTGGTTATTTGGCATAGGTATACATGCGGAAGCTGTGTCACTAGTGGGTTGGTATCAGGATGATGCTTACAGGTTGCAGGGGAAAGAAAAGTGGTGGCAGCAGAGAGCTTGATTTTTATTTCTTTTTTCCTCCTGCCGCGAAGCAGATGTTCTTCATGACCTCTCTCCTCTGGTGGGTCTTGCTGCACATGGCTTCCTGTTCCCCCTCCCTCTCCTCCACGGGGGAAGAAGCAGGTTTTGATGTGTGCAGAGACACAGGCAGGAAGAGTATTTCAATGTTGTGTGTGTTAGAGCATAAATGCACTATTTTTGCCCAGCCTGCCAGATGCACATGCTCCACATCTGCTTTGCTTTGTTTGTTGCAGGCTCTGATGTCCCTCTTTGTTCTGGCTTCCAAGGACGGCTGGGTCAATATTATGTATAATGGACTAGATGCTGTGGCTGTTGACCAGCAGGTATGAAGACTTCTTCATAAAAGGACCTTTTTGAGTTTCCTTCCACCTTAGTAAGGTGGAAGTGTGCTGTAACATCCTGCTTCAGACACCTCCCTCAAACCAGGAGTCCCTTCCAGGGCCCTTGTGAATCCGTTGCTCACCTAGTTGCAAGGGGTCAGGGTCATGCCTGGTCCATGCAGGGAGGTGCAGCTGTGGCCACGCAGTGAGTGTCTGTAGTAATTCTCACCCTCTACTCAGTTTGGATCACACAGCAGGTCTTTAATCTATTTGTAATGATGGAACAACAATGCCATGTGCCTTTCTGGGCAGGCTGGCTCCCTCCTGGCCCACAGATGGTTATTTTAATATCCTGTAAAGCAGGGGCTGTTGGGCTGCTGCCCACTGCATCCCTGTTCTTCCACTGCTAAGGCAATGACCTTGATAGTGTCCTGGTGTAGGCGCCTGCCATGGGCTGCAGTACCACAGGCCTGAACCTCAGGGATGATGGTCCATTTACCTCTGAACCTCTGCACAAGATGCACCACTGTTGGCTTTGTAGGCTCTTTGTCAGGAGACCCAGTCAAAGTCAGGGCCTTCTTTCTCTCCGAGCTTGAATGACATTTCTATTCTGGTCTCGTTGCCATTTTGGTGACGTGTGGATGTGGTCTCTACTTGCCCTCGAGCCAAAGGTATTCCTGGTGCCTGGACCACCCGTTTTACCACATACTGATGTTGTACCTGACCTGCGGCTGGGGTTGTGCCTGAATTGTGGGTGACTGTGCAGGCGGGCCCTGGCCCTTGACTCCCACCTGCTCCATCGATCGCCAGCTGATGCCGAAATCCAGTCAGCCAATCACAAACAGCCTTGCCTGTAGTCCCAGCTCTTCCCAGCCCACTCCCCTGACTTCCATAACCCCTCCCCACCTCCCCAGCAGCCAATCACCATGGCAGGTCCCACCCCCATCACTTCCATACCGCCGCCCATCCAACTGATTGACCACCTCTGTTCTCTCACCTCCTCCAGCCGGTGATCAACAACAACCCCTGGATGCTCCTCTACTTCATCTCCTTCCTTCTCATCGTCAGCTTCTTTGTGCTCAACATGTTCGTGGGGGTGGTGGTGGAGAACTTCCACAAGTGCCGGCAGCACCAGGAGGCCGAGGAGGCGCGCCGGCGGGAGGAGAAGCGCCTGCGCCGCTTGGAGAAGAAGCGAAGGAGTAAGGGACAGCCTAAGTGTTTGGTCGGTTCGTAGGCCAAGGTTTTCTGAGAAAAGCCTTCTCCTCTTCTTTTTCTTTCCCAATGGACCGGTCTCTGAAATGCATTGCTTGTGGCTGCGCTCTCAGCCTTCCTCCCCACGCCACTGCCGTGTCGCTACGCACCTCACCGGGGCGGTCTGGGGAAGATAGGTGGCTGATGAGGTCTGCTGGGACTCCGGGGAAGCCACTGGGGTTTTAGCACCCTGCCCCTCAGGAGATAACATGTACCAAAAATACCCCTGTGCACCTGCTGGCGTGCACTGTTGATGCAGGATGTGCACGTATCAGTACACCTACTGGGCTTGGGATAGTCCCACCTGGGCTTCCTGCAACACAGCTGGTATTTGGGGGAAGATCTGGACAGACCATCCTTTGTGTTTAAACCCAAATTTAAAGAAGAGGGAGGGTGAAAAAAAAGAGGAAGACCCCTGTGTTTTGTTCCTGGCTCTTTCCATTAATGTTGCAGTGTCACTCCTTCGGGTCCCAGACCCTCTGGGGTGAAGCAAGCCCTCTTCCTGGTGTTTCTGTCCTCTTCTGTATTACTTTTAGACAAAAATTGCAAAAGCATACTTGCCCCTGGAAATCATCCCTACTACCCCAGACTGATGGTTTTCTTCCATTCACAGCCTGTGGGCATGCTTTCCCTTCCTCTGCTCCAGTTTTTCACTCTCTCCTGTGACACCCTGGGGCCTCTCCTGGAACCATCTGCTCCCTTTTATCATTTGTGATCTTAATTTGTCGAGGCATGAAATGCTGATTTAGCACCATTCCCACAAACATAGACTAACAGATTTTCTTTCTAGCATTCCTTTCCTTGTCTTTTTTCTACTTATTTTTTCCCCACTTCTACTTTCTTCTTTTTGCATTTTTTCCCTCCTTCCTATGTCCCCTATCTTTTACCTGTCCTTTTCTGTTCTTTCTCTCTCCCGCCGTCATTCCCTTTTCTTTCAACACCTATCACCACTTTTATGCCTGCTCCCTCTTCAGTGCTTCTTACCCATTTCTCTCTTTCTTCCAATTTCTTCCTAACTCTGCCCATCTCCCTCTTTCCACTGAAGAGGCGCAGCGTTTGCCGTACTATGCTACCTACTGCCCCATACGCCTCCTTATTCATTCGGTCTGCACCAGCCACTATCTGGACATCTTCATCACTTTCATCATCTGCCTCAACGTGGTCACTATGTCCTTGGAGCACTACAACCAACCTGTGGTGAGTGAGATCATGGAGATAAGCCCTGCCTCTAGTCATTACGTTATTTTGCTGCAGCTCTCTGATGACCACTGCCCACCAGAATAGGTAGGACAGTTGAGTGTCTCTAAAAAGTACCATTAAAGTGTTGTAAGAGTTAATGTAGCAGGCAAAGTTATATGAAGAGTTTTGTATATATCCAGAAAGGTAGCCCCTACTCAGTCACTTGTTATCCATTAAAATCGATAGAGATAAGGTATCTAACCAAGAGTCAGGCCCCTAGAAAGCACGGTGCAATTAAGTCTCTGTGCTTTATATTATTAAGTGGGTATGTGGGTCACCCAAATTTAGCTGCCTGGTCTGCTTTGTATGTTCCCCTGGATCCTAACAGGAGGAGTGGTGGAAGCAGCAGTGTCCTGGGAGCTTCAGGCTTTGCATCAGATTTCCAAATGTCAGTTCAATTCTCCTGCCATATGGCCTGACCTGAGAGGACTAGAGTGGCTGGTTGTGTGTCATGGGATGGGATGTCTCTACTGAGCCACCTTTTTTGCCTAAGAGAAGCTGCAGGGGCAAAGTGCTGGGCAGAGCCTCTCCCAGCTGCAGGGGCTGATTCCCAGCAAAGGGTCTTGAAGGCCAAATAAGTTTTATACTTTGGTTGGGGAAGACCAGCTACCTCTCAGCGTTCCTGGCAAAGCTCATGATGCCTCTGATGGAAAAAATGTATGCTGCACATATCAAAGGAGCTTTCTGTCTCCATATGTAGAAAAAGCATTCATCATGACATCTGCCTGGTGGCACTTCTGTTTACTCTTCAGGAGACCCTTGGTTGAGGTGACAGCTCTGGTGCCTGAGCAGATGCTGTCCAAGGCAGCTCAAGCTTTGATTAGGAACTGAATCTGTCTGTCCTCATTCAAATCCACTGCCAGTCTCCTCTGTTTCTTGCCCATCTTGCCCAGCTGCCCACCTTTTATCTTGCCCTTGATGGTGCCCAGTTTTACTCTGCAGGAACTCTCAACCTTGTCTATTGTCATCCTCACATCAGGCCTTTGTTCCTGAACCAGTCACTCCTCTTCCTTACTCCTCAGCTCCTTCCCCTGGAACGGAGGTCCAGCCATGCCAGCCTGCTGTCAGGTTCTGCTAAAGAATCTTGCCAAAGTGCTTCGAACCCGTCCAGTACAAAGTGCCACCAGATGGGGGCATGACATATGCCTGCCCCAGATCAAGGCACAGAGGGGTTTCCTCCCATCAGAGATAACATGTATCCACAACTGGAGTAACCTTCGTGCCTCACTTCTGGTCGATAGCTATGCCAGTGCCATTAACATGGTGGCATCCAGGTGGCATGGGCTATTGGCAGAGGAAGAGGCTGATGGTACTTAGTGGATTAGCCTCACAACAGTCGCCTCCTCCCTGTTATGCTGAGCAGTACAGGAGAAAGGAGCAACAATTGATCCTGAGAACAGCGTGGGGCAGAGGGGCCAGCTGATGATTACCCTTAGTAGGTAGCCTCCACATTCAAGTAGGTAGGAGGCATGGGGCAGCTTCCCCACCTCCTAATGAATTCCTGGCACTCAGGAGAGTCCCCCCACAGGTTATGTGCTTGATGCTGCTTTCGCCTCAATTCTTTACCCTCTCTTTCTGCTGGCAGTCCTTGGAGACCGCCCTCAAGTACTGCAACTACCTGTTCACCACTGTCTTTGTGTTGGAGGCAGTCCTCAAGCTGGTGGCATTCGGTCTGCGGCGATTCTTCAAAGACAGGTGAGCAGAGGGTTATGTTAACCGTGGCTGTGGGACAACTGGGTTTGGGGTGGAGGTTTTGAGGATGGATCCCTATCTGGAGCATGAGGTGGTAGCAGAGTAACCTGACTGCCTCCCAGTTCGGCACAGCATGGACCTAGCCTCAGCCCACATGAGCTGCAATACCTAGGCAATAGTAAGAGTTGTCCAAAAACTGCCTCTTGGTTGGCATCTGCTGGTTAGGCTAGAAAGCAAAGGAGGTGGGGTTAGAGAGAGCTATTTTTTTCCTGCCCTTGAGGCAAACTGGGAGCATGCTGAAGCAGAACATATATAACGAAGCTGATTCGAGGTAGTAAGGCCATAAAAAGCTGAGCCCATTAGTCAAAGCATAGCACCATAGTAACACAGCTCCATGCTTTCAGATCAGGCTGGCTTGCCTCTGGCTGCTCAGGGTGTGTGCAAAGTGAATCTCTGTTTGTCTGCAAAAGCCCATATAGGCTGACTCAGAGTGGGGCCTTGAATTCATACATAAAGAAATATTTAGGTTAAAGTGGAGACAATTCACTTTCTTTTTCAGGGAAATGGAAAAACTCCATCTTCCTTTATTCTCTTCAATTTTTCTTCTTAAGGTGGAACCAGCTAGATCTGGCCATTGTGCTGCTGTCTGTCATGGGCATCACATTGGAAGAGATTGAAATCAATGCTGCTCTCCCAATTAACCCCACTATCATCCGGATCATGAGGGTGCTGCGCATTGCCCGGGGTGAGAGAGACACTGGCCAGAGGCAGGGGTGTAGGTGGCCATGGAGTGGGACTTGGTGCCATGACTCATGGAGCAGCGGCTGTAGAGTCATGGGCTCCCCCTGTCCCTAGCCCTGGGAGGGAGGCAGGGCATGTGGCGGAGGACAGCCTAGAGGCTAAAGCTTTCTGGCTTCCTTAAGCCAGGCATTTTGATGCAGTGGTTTTAACAGGAGGTGAAGGACCAGGAGGGTGAGCACATCATGCGAAAGCTGAACTTTCCCTGTTATTCTTTTACAGGGCAAGTATGGCAGTGGTGTTTGGAAAAGAGGCCACCAAGCAGGTTGAAGTTTGCACAGGGAGGGTCCTGAATCTTCCTGGTGGTGGCCAAGATGTGCTAAGCTGCCTTAACAGATGGTAGCTGGAGGAAGAGAAAGTGGTGGAATGAAAAATCAGAGCAGAGGGAGAATTGTGATATGCAGTGCTGGGAGAAAGAGGGCTCTTGGCCAGACTGTCTGGGTGAAGCAGAAGAAGCCCAATAGGCATGGGTGGCAGAAACAGAGTATTCAGTAAGAAGGAAATGCACTGGAGGAGAAGGAACCACTGGGGTTGTACAGTCAAAAGAAGTGGGCAAAGGGAGAAGGGGGCCAAGGGGCACAATACAGTTTTTCTAGGGCAAGGGGAGACAGGACATCTGTCTTGTGCTACTGCCATTAGTAAGTCACACAAAGGATGGACCTTCTGAGCTCAGTCTGAGTGACGCTTCTCTTGTGCTTGTTGTGGCAGTTCTGAAGCTACTGAAGATGGCCACAGGAATGCGGGCACTGCTGGATACAGTTGTTCAAGCGCTGCCACAGGTAAAACAGACCAGCTGCCCCAAAGACTCTCCTTTTATTATAGAATCATAGGATAGTTTGGATTGGAAGGGACCTTTAAAGGTCATCTAGTCCAACTCTCCTGCTATGCACCCTTTTTCCAAAGGCTTGATTCTTGTGGAGTCTCAGAGGTGGTGTCTACACTCTCCTCAGATAGGTGTTGTCCAGGTTATCATGTCAATCACAGGGGTACAGTTCACCTCATGTGTCTGTTCTCCAGTGGGTGAATGAAATAAGGCTTGATTCCTGGATAAGGGCAGATTTCTTCCCATCATGTCTAGCTAATGTCTACCACTTGTGGCTAGTCCCCAGCTCCTCTCTCCCTCTTTGTAAGAAGGGGAGAGCGACTGGCAGCCATTTCAGGAGGAAAGGAAGTCTTTGTGTCTCTGCCCCTCTCACCCTTCCCCACACATGTCCCCTTTTCCTCTCCTCTCTTTCATTCGCACTCCCGTCACTCCTTTTCTTAGTCAGTGCCTCTCCCTTCCTACTTTCTTTTCTTCCTTTCTCCTCCTGGATCCCTTTGTGTTTCTGAGCTTCTCGTGTATGAGAAGCAGTGACGTGCTCTGTTGTGGCTCACACAGCCAGCAGTTAAGTGTCTACTGCAAGACAGCTAGACAGAAGGATTTCATGGGCTGTGAGTGGCAGCTGTTCCTGAATTAGATGCTGACACGGTGCTTTACACAGGCTTCAAGCCCACTGTGAGGATCCTCTGTGATGGATGATCAGCCAGGAAGACTGGTCCTCTTCCTTTTGGATCCTCCAGAGAGAATTGTTAAGCAAGGAGTAATGGCACCAAGTGGCTCTACTGATCATACACCAGACCATTCCCTTGGCAGGCCCCAAGCAGGCAGCTGTCTTGCATGATATCAAAATGCATGGGCATTTGTCAGTTGATTTATCAGCTAATGTGCCAGTCTTGGCAAGTGATGCAGAGCTGAGAATCAGTCTGAAAACAGCATGAGTAGTTACCCAAGGAGTTTACTTCCGATGTTGGTGACAATAAATGTCAATATGAATTAGAGGAATCTCATGACACAAAAGCGAGGGGGAAACAATGTGATCTTTCCTGGATCCTGTGCTCTGTCTGATCTCTCATGCTTTTCATTATACAATAATAATTTGTATTTCTGTCTAATAATAATAATATAATTCATATATAGGATATATAATAATGTTGTCATCCAGGATAGTTGGGGGCTGAGATACAATGGACAATGGAAAGAACAGGAGATTAAGGGTGTTCTTACAGCAGGCAGCTTTGGGCCAGTAACAGTTATTAGTTCTGGCTCTGCTGCCCCACGGTGGCTCAGTGCAGCTTCTCTGCACCTCGCTCGTTTCCATTCCAGGAGCTACCACAGCTGATTTGCTCAGGATCTGGAACGGGGCAGGTCTCTAGACCCAGTGTCTGCATGTCTGTGGCTTGTTTATTCTGCAATACAGATAAATGCAACACACAGATATTAAGAACTGGCTGAAGTAGTATCCAGAAGCCCTCAGTAAGAGGACTCTGCAATATATTTGCATTTAGAAGATGACACTCAACTTCAACCCCCAAAATATAAAGAATAAATAGGAGAGGAGAAAATGTTCATATCCCTGTCATGTAGATGGAGAAACTGAGTCATCAGGCAGTGTTGTGTTTTGCTCAGGATAGAAAAGGGCACAGCTGGGACCTAAGTTCAAGCCTCTGAGCCCTGCTGTCTGGTCCTAGCCACAAACCACTAGTATATTCTTCCAGACTTTATAAATTCTGGCTTTCCTCTCTCACATTCACCTACAGCTCCTTTGCTAACCAAGATGGTCTTTTGGAGGTCATTAATATCTGCCACAAAACCCTCACAAGCAGATGTCTAAAGGTCTGGCCTCTAGGTATTCCCTGGAAGGTAATACCAAGTAGTGCTTAATCCTTGCAGCATCAAAACCTGTGGTCAATCCACTTCCTATTGATTGGCTTTTGCTTCCTTCTATAACAGGTTGGCTTCATTTAATCAAGTTATATAACAGAGGGGTCAAAAATCACTCCGAAGTTAAAGTTGTGTAAAAATCTGCACTTAAAGCAGGGCTAAAATCCCCCAGTTTCACTGTTAAAAGATTGAATTTAGTCTCCATATTTTATACACTGAGTCTTCAGGGGACAATTGAATTATCTGTAATATTATTCTCCAAGATTTATTGGCTTTGCTAAAAGAAGCAGTTAAAAATAAGCTGTCCTTTCCCTTGCGCTTTTTCCTCCTCTCGACCTTTCTCTTTATGTTCCTAGAGCACAGACTCACATCAGGGACTTTGGCTTGCTAATGGTATATAAGGCGTCTCCAGTTGTCCTGTTTCAATTCCCTTCCTGTCTTTCTTATACTGCAACAATTCTTAATAGTGAATAGAGCTTTAATTTTAAAGAGCCCTTTGGAAATTTAGCCCTTAGCTAAATTTTATTAACTTCTTTTTCTTAATGCCCTGTAGACACAGACCCAGAGGTGTGTGTTCAGAGCATTTAGTATGGTGTCCAATTTAGTAATCAGAAATAATTCCTTCCACTGAGTATGTATGGAGCCAGGACCTGGCAGCCCAGGGGAGTGGGTGGGCTGAATCATTCATTTCTCTCCTGAATTTGGATGGCACAGCAGTTGCAATGACTAAATTAGACTCCTGAAGTGGATGATCCTAACAAAGGCCCAGTGACCACCTGCATTCAGACCAGACACTGTTCAGTTTTTCAAAAACGCCCATATACCAGTTAGATCCTTAATTTTTCCCTGCCTTCTCTTGCTCCACCAACAGTGTGCTAACCGTTACTGACATTTGCTGTTACTGTTCACCCTACCTCTTTCAAAAACCCCTCCTGCTTGTCACATATAACCCAGCTGCCCCACATGCTAGGAGGCAGGAGATTCAGAGGCAAACAGTGATTTGGGAGAGTGAGGACTTGGGGACAGTGCCCATATTGCCGGTGGTACTGCTGCCTTTGTGCACCATGAAGCAGCAATCCTCGCATTGGAGGGTTTCCAAACAGAAGCTGCTGGTGGCCCAGAAATTAAGCTTTGACCTGTTATTCGCGAGATGCAAAGGAAGCTCTGTTTCCCCTCTTGGCTCCTTCATAGTCTCCTCTTCTCTTCTCCTCCTCCTCTCCCCATATTTCAAGAGGGCCTCTTTACCCTTCTTCCTTCCTGCCTGCCTACTCCCTCCACAAGCCCTGCTGTAACCTCCACATGTGGCTGGTGCTTGGCCCCACCATGCTCTGCCTGGTTCATGGCAGGAGCTGGTGTACCTGTGCCCCTGTCTTTTTGGAGCACTGCTATTGCGCTCTTCACATGAGCATAGCTTCAAGGGACTTGGGCAGTTTGGTCAGGCATGTAGCACTGCAGGACACACCTCTACACTGTAATCCGTAGCTTGTCCTTCACACAGCCAAACTGGCTTCACCTTCTGTGCCCCTGCTCCCACGTGCTTGTCTTCACCTGGCCCAGAAACTGCACACCAGTCAGCCCTGGCCAGAGCTTGTGCTGGAGTGGAGGCAACTTGGAAAAGAGCATCCTTTGAGTCCATTTGCAACTGGTGATTTCCCAAGTGTTGAGCAATTGTTTGGTTGCATTTATACACTGGGAATTTGCTGCTGTTCTCTTCAGGCTTTGAAAGACAGAAACACTTGCCTGTACAGATGAAATAGGCTTTGGGGTAGGCTGACCATGCTGTTTGCTTTCAGGTGGGAAACCTCGGACTGCTTTTCATGCTCCTCTTTTTCATCTACGCTGCTCTAGGAGTGGAGCTCTTTGGAAAACTGGGTAAGTCTCAAGTGGACCATGCTCCAGTGTGAGCTACAGACCTGCTGGGAACCTCAGGTTTCTCAAAATCAGTACTCATTCAATAAAGGGACTGAATTACTTGGTGGCCTTTATTCTCCCTTATGTGTAATTGATAGAAGAAGAATTTCCCTCTAAATTGTTATTGTCCTAACAGCCTAACAAAATAAAAGCAGTGTCTGGTTTCTCTTTCATTCTTAAACTTTGGCTTTTTCTGCACTGCCTACCTTGATATTGCTTTCAAGATGACAGGAAACACTCAGGGAAGGCTTGTTTATATCTCTTGCCATGGAATATTGATCAAGAAGAAAGGCAGCACAATGACATGTTGGGAGGATCCCCCTGAGCAACAGAGTTACACTGCCTGATATCCCGGGGCTGGGCCATCAGGGATTTTTCTGTATTGCTGGGCAACAGCCAACTGTTGGGCAGGGTGCTGAGGCCATTACTTGAGGTCTCTAGGCTGTGAGAAGCCTGAAGTTCCCTTCCCCAGTTCCTGCTGTTGATCTCAGGGCCAGCAGTGTGTCCTCCACTGATAGCTGCGATCCCCTTCCTTTCAGTATGCAATGATGAGAATCCCTGCGAGGGCATGAGCCGCCATGCCACCTTTGAGAACTTCGGGATGGCCTTCCTCACACTCTTCCAGGTGTCCACGGGTGACAACTGGAATGGGATCATGAAGGTAACTGGGCCTCAGGGGTGTGGATGTCCTTATTGTGGGGAAGGAGAAATTCTAATGTGTGTTTTGTTCAGCACTGCTTAGGCTAGAAAAGGGAAGGAGCACTTGAGCTGGATTGCTAGGTAAGGTCCCTACTTGGGCCAGAATCTCCCTCCCCGCCACAGTAACTCAGACCTTGGGCTCATCTAGTCCTACAGACATCTGGCTGAGAAAAGTGCAGATTGTCCTTGGGAGGAACAAGAAGACTGTCCAGGCTAAGAGGGAATATCCACTGTCATAAGGCCTGTTACCAAAGCTGAATGTAGGTGCACTGGACATGGCACCCATCTGCAGAGCAACAAGGACAATCCAAAATAAATACTTCCTTCCTTCAAAGGACAGGGAGAGAGGAAAGTTCTTTGAACACATATGGTGCTTTTGAGTCTGGATGGGAGAAGGCAGTACCAGACTGCTCAGTTTTGTTCTTGCTCACATGTGTGCAGCTACAGTGGCAGCAACATGAGATGGTCTGGAAGTAGTTTGCTCTGTACACCTTTGGACGTATTTGCTCTGAAGCAGAGAGCACATGATCAGATAGTGTCCTTGATTCTTCGAGGGCCTCATGATCCCAGAGGGTGTGGGGTGATAGAAACGTTTGCCCTGTTCTTTTCATTGTCATCAGTGTTTTTTGACAGAAAGAGCAGCCAAGTTTGTATTCTTACTTTAGTCCTTCCTTCCTTCCATCGTTCCCTCTCAAACCCAACTTGCCCTCAAGGACACCTTGCGTGACTGCAGCCACGATGACCGGAGCTGCCTCAGCAACCTGCAGTTCATCTCCCCACTGTACTTTGTCAGCTTTGTGCTCACAGCCCAGTTTGTCCTCATCAATGTGGTGGTAGCTGTGCTTATGAAACATCTCGATGACAGCAACAAGGAGGCCCAGGAAGATGCAGAGATGGATGCTGAGATTGAGCTGGAAATTGCACATGGGCTGTGCTCCCGCAAGTCAGGCTCCCCGAATTCAGGACAGGGAAAAGGAGCAGGAGACAGTGGGAGAACAGATCCTGAAGGACGTCTGTGCATGAGATGTTACTCTCCAGCACAGGTGAGTACACGTTTGAGCTTACCAACCAGACTGCAGCAAGTAGCTGTGGGGAGAAGTTGGGCAGTCTAGATGAGTGAGGGCTTAGCATTAGCAGATAGACTCTTCCACCTCAGGGTGAGAGGTTTGCTTTCAGTGGTAGACTTTTGAGTTGGTGGCATTGTGTGGGGACAAGGCTGTGACAACAGTGGGGTCCTGTTCATTGTCATCATGGTGTAGGAGCCTGAGGGCCAGCAGAGGAGGAATGGAGCAGATCAGCTAAAGGTGTGTTAGGAGCGAATTTGAGAGGTGAGCTCAGGAGACGAGAGCAGGGGAAATGGCAGATGAAGAGTGAGGCACTCCAGCAGAGCTGGAAGGGAGGCGTGAGCAGTGCTGTGATGCACTGACAGTGAGTGAAGACAGTCCCTCTTTCTGTTTTTTTTTGCATTGAACTCTGGCACCTTTACACACCCTAAGGAGCAAATGCTCCCCCAGTGACCCTGTGCAGGTACCTGCAGAACAAGGTGCTGCTCCAGACAAGTCAGGGTGGAGAACCCAGCCCCAAATTCACATGAAACTTTGAAGCAAAAAACTCGGCATTCTTAAAATGATCTCTCCCATCCTCCCCCCTTTCTTGTCCCCTAGGAGAACTTATGGCTGGACAGTGTCTCTTTAATTATTAAGGACTCCTTCGACGGGGAGTTAATGATCATCGATAACCTATCGGGCTCCGTCTTCCATCATTACTCCTCGCCGGCCATGTGCGAGAAGTGTAACCATGACAAGCAAGAGGTAACCTGCGTACGAGGATGCGTGAGGGGACTCTTCCCCCAAGACCTGCACACCCACACCCACATGCCCGCAGGTCGTCTGATGTGTGCTCCTGGCTGTAGATTGTGTAGACAGAGAGCTTGTTGACATGTGTTTGTCATCTGTCATGCATTGCTGATACTGCCTCTAGTACAGGCCTGCCCTCCTTAGCCACGGGGGGATGTTTGAGGTGGTGGAAAGGTGAGATGTGCCAGGACACAGGTCAGGAGTGAATGAGCTGTAGAGAAATGACTATGAAGGCATCCTGGCAGCTCTTGTTGTGTTCAGTTCTGCAAGAAAAGCAGAGGTTCAAGCTCATGTTGTATGGAGGACTCAAAGGTTCTCACCCCAATGGTAGCACTCAGGGACAATTCAGTGAGAGATTTAAGCATGTGTTTTGTCCTCATTTTAAGCATGTGCTTGCTTATTCCCTGTTGAGGTCGATGAATTAAGCACATGCTTAAATGCCTTGTTGAATAGAGTCAACGTCTGTGAGCAAGGATTGGTTTGTGGTGAAAAATGGCTAATTAGTTTGAGCAAAAACTAAATAAGAATGGGCCCACTGAGAAAGTTTGAGAGTCTCTTTTCTAATGTAGAACCTGTTAGCTGACAAATGGGTTGTTGCTAAGAGCAGGATACCAAATGGCTTAGACTTGTGCTCCTAAAGCTAGTAGATGCTTTGGAAAACTACTTCCTAAGCAATTAGTCTTTTCATGTTGTGAAACTTCAGGAGCAAAGTAGCCTGGGAGAAGTTAGGTGAGTAGCAGAATTAATTTTGTTTCTGAAATAATTTTATTGTATTTAAGTGCTATGATCGTGGTCAGACTTGTGACAGTAGCTTGGCTCATCTGTCAGTACATCAGGACATCAGTGGCAATCTTCATCATCTCCTGCCCCATAACTAACTTGGTATGTTGCTTTTGCTTATAAAGAAACCAGGAAACTTGGGAAGGGAGCTCTCATTGCCAGATTATCCATGTTTGAAGAAAACAATATTATGTTTGGCTTCAGACGCTTAGTTCTGATGCTCTTATTTTTTTTCAGCCTTTCAGCTATCTGCTTGTCCCCATAGCTTCCCTCTGAAAGTATCAAAATACGTACATTGCTGTAGTTTATCAGTATTGCAGCACTTCACAAATGGATGCTGCATTAATGCAGCCAAATAACTAGTTTTCAATTAACTGCGATTTCCACTGTTTTATGTAAGTCCTTATATTCGGCAGTTGGTGCTCAGCCTTCTCAGAAAATCAGATCTTCTAAGGCATTCCAGAATGATTGCCCCGAAATTAAGTCCATTTGCAGCTAGTTTGCTGCATTTGAAAACCTTCCAGATAGTCTTGAGTATCCTGCCTAGGAATGAAGACAACAACAACAGATTTTCTTACCTTCCCAGCAAGGAAACTAGACAGCAAAATCTTCAAGTGCAACCCACAGCAAAGAGTTTAACAGAATAATCACAACCAAAGAATTATTCTTAGATCATATTTTCTAATGGCTGTTATAAAGCCATAAATTATTTTTCAAAATTGATATTTCAAGACATCTAAAATGTGGAATTGAAAAGAAATTGTCTATATCTGCAGGAATAACTTTAGGAGTAAAATGTAGATATTTTATTTCTGATCATATGAACCAAAACTACAGCTCAGTATTTTAAGTCGTTGATCATGACCTTCTTTTCATATTTCATAGTATAAAACACATCGAGGAAATTCCAACAGGAAATCACTACGTGGAGTCACAGCTAGGATTGTCCCAGCACTAACACCAGCAATGCACATAGTCATTAATAAATTAGAGTGTACTCTGGTACATCAACATATCTGAATGTGCATTGTACACACAGACAGAATTGTACTATCTCAGAAGCAGTCATTAATAAATTAGAGTGTACTCTGGTACATCAACATATCTGAATGTGCATTGTACACACAGACAGAATTGTACTATCTCAGAAGCAATCGACAGCAAGTTATATAGGCAAAACAGTTTTTATTTAGTCCTATTCAATACATGTGTGTTCGAACAAAATCGTATGCTCGCTGCCCACTGAATCACCCTTAACTCTGCCCTTGTGACAAAAATCACATATTAGCTAAAAATGTTCACTCCCTTTTTTTTTTTTTTTTTTAGTTTAATCCATCGAGATGCTGAGCACAGTGGATGGACACAACACCTATTAATAATTTTGAGCATATGTTTATGTGCTAAGCTTTTTGTTGCATTGAGTAGAAGTGCTCAGCGTCTTTCCCAGTTAAGCTGCTGGCATCTTATTTTCAAACCAATTATTTGTACAATTAAGGATTTTTGTAATCATGGCTCTGTTTTTAAAGATATGTTATATCTGCAACTAGTTATATTCTAAGGGATACGTGTGCATGGTTCAGTGTGTCAGGTTGATGTCCCTGGCATTTTTCATGGATTGTGCTCCTAGTGAACTGCCCCTTCTCCCCCCACTACAATTTTTTAAAATTTTTTTGTTCCTCATCTTTAGTTAAAAGATTTTTAAATATTCTGCAGTAATGGAAGCTCTAAGAACAAAACATCTTTTTTTCATACCGCTAACCTCTTCTCTTGTCATCGCTATCCTTTCAGTCTTGGGCTGGTTGACAGTTAGACACCTGTGTATTGGAGGCTGATAGTGTGTTTAGCCAGTGGCAGGAGTTTGCCAATGAGCAGTGGTGAACCGTGTTTCCACACGTGCAGTTTATCTATTCATGACTTTGTTGATTATGTTTTTTGTGTAGATCCCAGGGTGGCCAGAATTTGTGAGCAAGTGGTTCAGTGAAGAACAGACTATTCTGGCTTTTGTTGAAACCCATTTTTATGGATGGAGAAGGTAGTTGCAGATGTTATCACATTTCACGCTCGCGTCTCTACAAGCACAGCTGTAAGGCTGTTCTGGTGCAACAAGCACTTAGGCGAGTAATGGATGAGTACGCACATTAAGTGGGACTGAATGAAGATTGTGCTTCTCTACACAAGTAGTTGCTGACTGGTGGCTGTGTAGCGTGCTTGACACAACTTCATTGTGGGTTCTCTGGTGTGTCTGCGCTCTGAGCAGCAGTTGTTGGTTTTGGGCTCTCTTCATGGTTGAACAGCACCATGTTACTGTGTCAGAATAATATCCCAAATAAGGATGTCATCTGTGCCCTTTATTTAAATCCAGCTCTGGTTTTCTGTCCTGTTTATTCAAAGTGCATTATCCCTTGGATGGAGACCTCTTCCAGTCTCTGGCATTGGCACAAGCCACTAAACTCCCAGCTCGAAGGAGTCATCTCTCCAAATGTTCCACCTGCTCTTATAGCACAAAAGCTGTACCCGTCTCTTGCAAACACAAACACAGGGGAGGACAAGATAAATGGCCAGGAAGCAAGTTGTCCTGACTGAGACAACGCAGAATATAGCTCTCAAGAGTCAGGGGCTGGTGGTGGGAACTGGTGGGACTCTAGAGACCAGTGACGGAAAGCCAAGCACAGGAGGGACAGAGCAGCTGCTTAGGCTACTAGAAAAAGGAGGTGCTTTTCAGGCATTGTGAGAAAGAGATATCAGGCAGAGGGGAATTGAAAGCTTGGAGGAAAGAGGATGGGAGAGGGGCACATGTTGTATGAAACAGGCCAAAAGATGGAGCAAGGTCAGGCATGGGACTGGAGCGGAGCTGAGGCTTAAGGATGAGAAAGATGCAGTGGTCGGATGGTTTCAGAAAGCAAGAGACCACAAGTATGGCTGGGTGGGAGGGGTGAGCTTAGGGATGGAGAGCATGATGGGAGGTGGTGTTAGCTGAGGTCTTGGGTAGGTTAGAGGTGAGGCGAGAGGGAAGACACAGGGAAGCTGGAGGGAAACAGAGTTTCAGTGATGAAGGTAAGAGAATATGAAAAGCATGATACTGGCATGGACTGCAAGAGGCATGACTACCCCTGGAATGAAAGCACCTTCATGTTTAAGCAGGGCTGTCCGTGGCACCTTCAGAGAGAGGGGTCTACTTCTCATCCCTCAGCAGAGCAGACTGCCTTGTCACCGGCCTGAGGGAGCCCTCTCCCTGCCTGGCTTTACTTGCAGGGCCTTGTGCCAGCTGTATCACTGGGACAGATTCAGGACTCCTTCCTCCAATTCTGGCACTAGAGGAGCATGGACTGGCGGTGGGCTGCTTGCAGATCATATGTTCAACCTTCCTTAAAAAGTGGATTCTCCTGCCCAGCCCAGGTCTGGGTTAGGTGGTACCTGATGTATCCAAGGAATATAACCTAAAATTGATCTCGGGTCTACAGGCTCTCACTTATCCACCATAAACAGTGTGACTGCTTGAAATGTGGATGCCAGGCATGACCTGTGACAGCTCCTTTTCCTTCCTGCAGGTCCAGCTGGCTGAAATGGAAGCATTATCCCTCAACTCAGACAAGTCCTCTTCCATCCTTCTAGGAGATGAGTCAGACAATCACAGCGCTTCTCAGCTGAGTCCTAAGGAGATCAAGGTTAGCCCCAAGCAGTCATGGGCATGTTGCACCATGCGCTGTATTTCTGCCCCTGCTCATGTGAAGTGCTCTGTATTCATCCAAGTGTCCCTGCTGAGGAATATAAATTCTGGTCACTTTTCAAGAGCTCCTCCGTGGAGACATATTGTGGAGAAGGATTTGAGGAGAAAAAAGGGATGTATGTTTTTGAAAGTTCTCTTCACTACTGTCAGTAACTTCCTCTGAATGAGCCTAAATTTAGGGGATTTGGGCTGGAAACCTGAGCATCTCTTAGCTAGCTTGAAGGTATCTTCAGAATCAGCTCTTCTTGAGGCTTTGACAGGTCTGCTCTGTCATCTGCCATTAAATTTCACAAGGCTTTGTCCTCACTTATTTTTTCCAGCAGGATGGCCAGGACAGACCTGACTCCAATGGGGTAGGAGATCTGGGGGAATGCCTGCTCCCAGTATCCAGTACGGATGGCTCTACAAACCCGGACAGTTACCTGTGTGAAATGGAGAAAACTTCTTTCAACTCAGTTCAGTCTTGGCTAAAGCATGAAAGTACCAAAGGTGAGCACAGCTCTCATCATTCTCCAGGTCTGCTGAAAGTGTGGGTTGATTCAGCTCACCTGCCTTTCTCCTGCCTCCCCCCTGCCAGGAATGGAGTTAATCTGAAGTGGGGTTACACTAACCAAGAATTAGCTTTCAGTTTGCCAGTCCTCAGGAATGGGGTGAGAAGCAGTTCCTTCTTTTGCTGCTAGATCTTATATCCTCCCTCAGATTGGCTTATGTGAAGTATCGTGAAAGAGCTGATTCCCATTCACAGTAGTGCACCCATGCATGGTCAGAGAAGAGTGGGGACAGCCTCCCCTGACATGCCAGCTGGATGAACTGTGCTCGCTTGGCATGGTAAAACATTGCTGCCCCCTGAGACCAGACTCCTCAGGTACAGGTTCAGGGAACACGTAATACATGTCTGCCCTTGGTGAAAGTGCTCTAGTTCTACTCTTGAGCACGCTCTGGCCTCCTGTGGTCCCCAGGTTTCCCAAACCACCAGTTTATTTATCTCCCTTCATCCCTTGCTTTGCAGGATCTGGGATGAAAGTCCTCTGGCAGTGATACGTAGTTGAATCAAGGCCTTACAGCTTGGCATTTCTCTGTGAGAGCAGCAACGGGAGAGGCAAGCTGGGCTGTTGCTTTATGGTTCTGAGCCGTGTTAGATCTTCCGGGTCTGATGCAGGTTTTGGTCCTTGCGTAGAAAGTGGGACCCAGGGTGTGAACACTAGACTGAGCCTTCTTGGCCAGGAGTGCATGTTACTAAATATCCCCCATACACTGGACTTGCAGGACCCTTGGTGTAACAGCAGCAAAGGCACCAAATCAAATTGGAGGACTCTTCAACTTTATTTTTTTTCTGTTCTCCTTCCCATTTCTTTTGGTGCTTTGTCAGTCCCTCCCAGCCCCTTCTCTCCAGGTGCGTCTTGCCCTCTGTTACCTGTACCAGCAGAATTTTTCCACCCAGCCATCTCTGCCACCCAGACAGGGCCTGAGAAAGTCTCACGTCCACACAACCTTCCTAAGATCTCTCTGCAAGGCTCGTGGGCATCACTGAGATCTCCAACTGTGAACTGTTCACTTCTTCATCAGGTGAGGACCCCCGCTTCCCTCTGCTAGGAAAGCTTGATCTTCACATCACACCCAAACAGAGGGGGCTGAATGGGGAGGAAGGCAGAGGAAAGAGAGAGGCAACTGTGGTCAGGGGCTGGGTGACCTGATCTAACTTGTTGGAGGAGCACAGTGGACTACACAGTGCAGGAAGGTTGGGGAGGAGAGACGGCAAAGGGGTGTTGTATAGCTCTTACCCCCTGAAATCATATATTATTCTGCTTTGAATCAAAAAATAGTTTGACAGCTGCAGCTGGCCCCACATGAAGACAAAATCACATCACTTCTTAGCTCACTCCTGGGTCCCCTGTGCCAAGTGAGCTGCAGACACCTGTGTGCACAGCAGTCACAGTGTAAGCCAGGGAGATGGCAGCTGCACAGCCACCTCGGCTCCTTTTAGTGCCGTGACTCAGGATCACACACCTGCTTTGGTTGGAACAGGCTTCTCCCCACCTACCTCCTCCACAGCCCTTCATGCCACATCCACACACCGTGTCCCTGAGCTCGCTGTTTTCCCCTGCCCACTTAGCTCTTACATCCCAGAAAGGCGCTATCTCTTTCTGAAAAGGCAGCTATTTCTCACTAATGAAAGAGAAGAATAAAAGTGTTGAGGGAAGATCAAGTGTCTCTGAAGAGCAGAGGAGGCAGAGATGAAAGTCCAATAGAGATCCCTGTTACTGTTCTTGGAAGATACTCCATGAACAATTCCTGTTTGAGTACAGGGACACTATTCCAGACAAACTAAAAAATAAAAATAAAATCATATGTTATCCAGTTCTATGTGACAGACACTGTTGGCACAATACAAATGTGTATAAATTCACCAGGGATAAATTTAGCCTCGAGCTGAGGCCGCTGAGTTGTTGCGGTGTTGAAACTTCTGGTATAAGTTTAGACATTAAGAGACAGAGCTCTGGAGTTGGCATACCGGTGGGGCAAAAGTACTGAACTGTTGTAAAGGAGAAATTGGTAAACTGATTATGTGATGCAGACTGTGTTGAGTAGCTATGGTTCAGGAGACCGCTTCCAGTCCTACATCCATCATTCCTAGTGCTGTGTCCCAGTGATGATCTCACAGTGTAGACCAATTTCCTAGGAATAACTGAAATGCAGCTTAACTAACAAAGCACTGATACAAGGAAATTAAGGCTGTTTCCTCTTCCTGCTGGAAGGGAACCCCACCTTTCTGCCCTAAATACCGTCATTGCCACTAGCGCTGGTCAAAAGAACTATGAAGCCTCTTTTATCTCCCCAAACATTGCTGATTTTTTAATGAGAGGAGGTCTACGTAGAGGGCCTGAGGTCTATGTACAGAAGACCCCTGATTTCTGGCCAGCTGGTGGTTTTGATGTGTCCGCAGCCAGTGCAGCAGGTTCACAGGGAAGCCAAGAGCAGGGATCCGCAGGGAGTCTTGTCCCTGCTGCCTCCTGGATTGCCAGTGGGCAGGGGCACCCTAGCAGCAGGGGCTGCAGAGCTCACAGACCCAGCACCCCTTCCCTTTGGTGGAGCATTTCACAGGGGAAGGGAAGATTCATCCTGGAGCAGAATGAAATCAGAGCTCAAAATATTGAAACCTTTCCTCCTCCAGAAGGGATTTCCCTGGGCAAACTGAATGGCTGGTGCTTTGTAGCATTGTTCAGGTGGTTTATAGCTGCCCTCCCCAGCAGAGGAGAGAGAGGAATTGGAGTTTTTCCCCTTTTTCTGTAATTGTGGTTAGTTGTGGTTTATTTTCACACCCCTGTTCCCCAGGCCCCTGAGAGCGATACCTCGCTGGAGAGCCGGAGCAGCAGCTCAGTGGGCAGCCTGCAGACCACGCTGGAGGACAGCCTCAACCTCAGCGACTCTCCCCAGTGCACCCTGGACCTCCCGGTGGCTCTGTGCCCCGTGCCAGCTGCTGGCAGCCAAAGACCCCTGGCAGCCCCCCTCTCCCCCGCCTCCCGCTGCCGGAGCCTGCGGGGCCGGGGGCTCTTCAGCCTGCGAAGCATCCGTCGGCACCAGCGCAGCCACAGCAGCGGCGGGAGCACCAGCCCCGGCTGCACCCATCATGACTCCATGGACCCCTCAGATGAGGAGGGGGTGGGCAGCAGCCTGCGTGGGGGTGGCAACAACAGTGAGCCCTCGGAGACCCTCAGCAGCCTCTCGCTGACCTCCCTCTTCTCGCCCCCGCCGCTGGGGCTGACGCTGGTGAAGAAGTGCAGCAGTACCAGCAGCCTCCACACCAGCCCCTCGCCCCGCCGCCCCACCGCCCACCACGCCAAGCCCTTCTACACCGTTGATCCCCGGGGCTTCCTCTCGATGCCCTCCTGGGTGACAGACTTCTGCAAGGACACCCCCTCGCCCAGGGAAGGAGAGGAGACAGATGGCCCTGGCAGACTGGGGACGGGGGACCGTGGCTCCCCGCTCCCATCTGAGCTGGAGCTGGGCGACGGAGTCAGCAAGAGGAACAGATGAGGGTCCCTGGGGCGCAGGGAAGGGAGCGTTCGGCCGCCGGCATGGGGAGCATGTTTCACTAGCATCTCCCCAGCAGCAATTCCAAAGGATTTGCAAGAAAAAGAACCAGGCAAACAAAAATTTATAAATATATATATATACATAACTATATATATATATATAGAATAAATACTCTGGTACCGTACCTCAGAGGCGTGGGAGAGTGCAAGCAATACGGGAACAGTCCTGCCCAAGGGCAAGACCTGGACCATCACCGCAGAGACTATAGTGACAAGAAAAGGCCATGGGGTTGTGAGGGACAGGACCCTCCAGCCAGGTGACTGCCGCATGGCAGCTGTTTAGTTATATACATATACATATATAGAGAGATCAATTTATTTATTTTTTTTACCGAGAGATTATGAATTTCAGAAAGTGCTAAGGAGGAACAAGCAAACGGGGGCTGAAGGAGGTGCTATGCCAAACAAGGAGGGTGGGGGCGAAGGGAAGGGAAGCAGGGTGAGCAGCAAGGGAAAAGTGTCTGGGGTTTGCCTTGCCTGTTTCTGGGAACTTCCTTATTGTCCATGCTTCCATTTCAAACATTAAAATTGTGGGCCAGTCTTCAGGTCGAGCGTAAATTGGCAAAATGCAATTGTGCGCTTCTGTTGGTGTAAGGCAGCAGAGCTCTGGCTTGAGGTGGATTCACGCTGATTTACAGCAGGTGAAAATCTGGCCCCAGCAGCAGGGAAAAGCAAACAGCCATAGAGCACGGGAAACATTTTGAGGTGAAAAGCCTTGCTTTGAAGGGAATGTGTGAACACAGTGGGCATGCTCATGGGAGGAGGGGATAGAGGCTACATGGCATATTTTTGTTGTTTTCTTGGTTTTGTCTTTTTTGTTTTCCAAAGAAAGATAACTGCTAAGGGAAAAAAAACACAAGATACATGGGGAAATTTGGAGCGGGAGAGGCAGGGTGGAAGGGGAGAGGGCGGTAAAAAGGGGAGAGGAAATTGAACTTTTCCCCCTTTCATTTGCAGTAATTGTGATATTTTATTTTAGAAGCCCAAAGGTGCAAAAATCATCTCTAGAGAAACCTATCTGTTATTTTTGTATCTATAGCTATATATATTAAAAAAAGACAAAAATGAGAATTTTAAAAAAGACAAATAAAAGCAAAGGGGGCTTCAGCAACACAAAATGTAGTAAGTCCCCTGGCCGAGGGCTAACCCTGTTCCAAGTCCCAGCAGGAAGACCCTACAAGAACATCCTCAGATCGGTGGTGGCTCTGCCTCCTCTCCAGCGTCACCTTCATCCTCTGGCGTTTTCCTGATTTGCATCAGTGTAGCTGGGACCGGAGTCCTGCTCAGTGCCAACCGCAGACATGGAGAGCAGGGAATATTGGCACGTGTGTGTATGTGTATGTGTGCATACAAATGTAAGGATGTTCATGTGTGTCGTGTCCAGGCTAACTGGTTCACCAGCTGGAGAGATGGGGGAGAGGGAGAAGGAGAACGGCAGCTCTCCTCGCCTCTGCCTTGCAGGGAAGTGTGAGTGGAGAGGGCTGTGGTGTGGAGGGCGAAGGCAGACCAACTCCTCGAACCGTGACCTGCCTCAGGATCCAGGATTCGATCTGGCAGACGTGATCCTCTCCTGGCATGGTTGCAGCAAGGCCTCCAGAGGCTGCATCCCTTCTTGCCTTTCCAGCGGTATGACTGCACGGTCTCCTTCCTGGCCAGGGCCAGCCTGGATCTCCTCCTGCAGCAGCTCCAAGGTTTTGTACCCTTCCCAGGTTTGCAGGTGGGTAGGAAAGCCAGCCACCCAGGAAGCACAACAAATTTTGGATGTCACCTACCACCCCAGGGAAGCTCCACTAAGGTGTGTCAGAGAAGACAGAGTGAGAAGGGCAGCGGGGAGAGGATAGCAGCCCAGCAGAGGTGGGGAGGTTTGGAGGCTGGTGCACTGCTCAGAGAAGGAGTAGGGCTCCCTCAGGGATTCCTGTCCCATTTTTTCCATCAGATCAAGAGGGCCCCTGCAGCCCTCCAAGAGCTCTCCCAGCTGGCGTATGAAGCATTGTGAAGTGGGCAGCACAAAACAGATGTTCTGGTTTTATTGTGATCTGTCTGATTTTTAAGCAGCTGCTGCATCTTATGAACTTGGGCTGTAAACAGCGAGCGCGACAAGTGGGACCAACAGCCAGGAAAAGGATAATTACTGTGTGGACTTGATTTATTTGCTCGAAGGAGTGTTTGCTGTGTTGCAAGCATGCACGCTGGCTGCAGGGAGGTCAGGCCTGTGGGGAGAGGACAGGAGAGCCCGGGTCCTTGTCCTTGCAGAAAGGATGCTGATCCAGATTTATTAAAGCAATAATAAGGGTCTTTAAATGCTTTTTTTGCACTGGTGGTTCTTTGGGTGAGTTGCCCCTGCCTGCTTTCCCGTGGGCAGAGAGGAGAGACAAGACACGTGGTTTCATGTCCTCAGGGAAGGAGGGCAGTCAGTCCCCAGATGGCTGAACAATGAACTTGGGCTACACAAGGCTTAGACTCAAACCCAGAGCTGCTTTGAAGCCAGAGGTAGGGCTTACAAAAAAAAACCCAAACAGTTAAAACCTATTCAAACCCCAGACAACTCAATGCACAGTGTGTTTCCTGGAAGGTGGCCATAAGGGGACTTGGAGGTGGGACTCTGAGCTGTCCTGGCAGTCGTGTGGGCTGTGAAACATTTCAGCTGAGGAATGGGAGAAAGGTCAGAGATCGGTGCAGTGCTAGAAGCTACCCCGATATTCGGTCATGATAGAAGTATGGCCTGCACTTGGAGTAGCTGGGAGGGGAGAAGGGCCAAAAGATGGTGGGAAGGATGGTGGTGGTGACCTCACGGGGTGACTTGCAGCCCCTAGGATGGATGCTCTCCCGGCTTATTCTTGTTTGTCCCTGGAAGTGACTTGCAAGGAAAAACTTCTTTGTTTCTCTCGTGGTTTGGGGTTCATGACAGTCCTTTTGCTCTGCACGATGTCTCCCCTTTGCCTCCCAGCAGGGTCATGCCACTGTTCCCCACCTCCCCGCAAAAGGGCTTTTACCCTCCGCCGTATGACTCGAGCAAAAGGCTTCTGGCTTAGGAAGGAGGTTGCCATGGAAACAGAAGACTAGGTTATCTTTAGAGAATATTTTGTCTCTCTCTTTTAATTATTTACTAACTCTTTGAAGAAGAAGGAGGAAATGTCCATCCTCCCCAAAGAGGAAGCAGAATACTAAAACCCAGCAAACGCCTTGTGTTTTTGCTGGGGATTTCTGTGGCAGGGCAGGTTGTGCGGTTTCTCCTGGCAAGAGCTGCCTTTCCCAGCTATGCCTGGCTGTTGGCACCAGGAAAAACCTCTGTCATCACCCACCCACCTCCCAGACAACACCTGAGGGCAGCCCAGGATTTGCCCAGGCATCTTTTCAGCCTCCCGTACTTCCCACTTCCCACGGGGGACTATATCGCAGGCAGCTCCTGCCAGGATGCTCTTTGCCATCGTCAGCCCAAGATCACTCTGTTTTGTCCCGCTGCCACATTACCCTCGTGCCCGACTCTCCCCCACATCTGCCACCGAGAGCAGTCCCTCTCCCTGCTCGATGCTGAGCTCCTCCACGTGCTCTCACACTGCTACCATGTCCTGCTCCGACTGCTGCTCCACCAAGTTAGGCATATTTAGTCCTTTTCATCTTGGCTTGCCAGCTGGTTCCTCCACCTCTTTTCAACATTTTTCTGAGTCTTTTTTTCTAAGCCCTCCCTGTACATTTTCCCCTCTTGCCAAGGCCTCTGGGCCCGTCGGTGTGGTTTATTGTAGCTGCAGAGCAGAGCCCATCCCAAGGGCTTCCCACCTTGTCTTGCACATGAAATCCTCAACCCCTCCAACCTGCCCATGGAAAACGCACACGTATTTAGTATTTCTTCTGCACCCAGAGACCCTGTCTCAGCACTGCCAAATGAATGAAGTGTACCGCTAGGTATACTTCTTCTCGTGGCTTCTCCATCTTCATCTGTTTTCCTTACTACTACCAAAAGTTTCCTTATGAAATTAGATATATGGGAAGCAATTGCCAGCATGACCACTGTTTGCTTTCATGGGAAGTTGGCAGTGTGGTGCATTTGGTTTTTTGGGGGGGTTTTGGGGGTTTTTGTGAGTCCAGGTCCTGTGAAGGACTGAACACCACCAGCTTTCTGTGAAATTAATATGAGTTGAGCAGGCCTGGGGGGGGGGGGGGGGAATTGAAAGTGTTATGGAGCAGAAAAATAGTTTTTCAGACAAAAGAAACTTAAAGCAGAAAACTTAGATGTCTTCAAGGAATTTTCTACTTTTCCTTTTTGCTGAGAATGAAACAATTCCCACCAAATGTCTCTCAGTCCGAAATGCTCCCACAGAGCATCACAGAGGTGTTGTGTCCTGGGTGGCCCCTGGTGACTGTCTCCTCGAGACACCAGGCCACTCGTCCACCCCACGGGGCACTGAAGATGGGTCCCCAGGCAGTGAGTTGCCCTGCACACCCACCATGCAACGAGAGCAAAAGGAGTCGTAGCAGTGGCTCAGGAGCAGAGATATGGTTTTAGCCAATGTAACTAAAACCCCAAAATTTGTTATCGAAGACGTGGAGGTAAGAGGCTTTGGTTTGCTTGTTCTCATCACAAGAATTTCACAGAGAAGAGAAGAGAAGAGAAAAATTAAACCCCGCTGATTTTCTGACTATCTGCGATACAAAACACACAGCGCACCTTGTAGGAAGTGCTTGGTACTTTGCAAAGTCAGGCCCCTGGATGTCTGCCACCCAGTTCAGTTTATCTGCATGTGATCTGATTTTCCAAATAGTTCTTTCCCTGCTCTTCATGAATACTTTATTTTATGAGATCTGCCTTACTTCTCAGTTTTTTCCATGTTATTTTTGTTTCTTGCCAGCGACTGGCTTCCAGTAGGAACTCAGTATCTCAGTATCTTTGAATTATCATTCATTTCTTCCATCTCATTTAGACATATATGTTTCTTCTCTAGCACTTTTTCCTTCTTCTGCGTATTTCTAAGCCCCCTGTTTATTTCTACTAAAATCCTGTCACACTTTGAGCAGGAGCTGGCAATGTGATATTCAATATTTATGAATATGGCCTCCCAGCCACTTCCAGAGCAGATGCACTCAATTTATAAGTGAAGAGCTCTCACCCCCACCAAAACCGGCATCCCAGCCTCCGGTTTGCAGCGCATGTCTGCTTTTGCTCCAACAGCAGTCTCAGTAATAAGGGCTCTGCCCTTTCCCTTATGCTGGCGATGGGATTGCACAGATGGACCTTATGGCCGGGTATGTCCTCAGCGTCACTTTGCATGTCAGCAGAGCTGCCGAGCATCTTTCATGCTCGTGACATTAGTAGGAGCAGGGAGGACTCAGCACCGCACAAAGTTGCTCCCATTAGCAGCTGGGCTGTTGACATGTAAGCCACAGCAGGCTCCAGCTCATGGTCCCCCTTTGCTGTGCAGCGCTGCGAGCACAGAGGAATACAAATCTTTTTCCTTAGGGGTTTTGTCTGTAGTCAGCAAAGTCAGCAGCTACGGCTCTCCCTTTGTTTCATGGTCCATGGAGCAGAATGATAGAGTGGGAGAGGCACTGTTTTTCCAAGAACGTTTTCCTGGAGACCAGAGCACTTTAACCCCTCTGGCTAACACTGTTTTAGTTATCTGTATTATTTCTGAAAACTTTGAAAGATGCTGTGGCTTGGGGTTTTTTTTGTTTCTGGTTGCTGGGGCAGGGTCGGTGCACACAGTGCACCGTGCAAAACAACAGCAGCTCCTCCTGCAGCTCTTCCCCTCCCTTTCCTCCAGCTTATTCATCCTGGATGAAATTTTTGCACTTTAAGTTACCTGTTTGTGCTGACCACGGTGCAGTGGGATTTGCTGCCTGTCATTGCCCTGCTGCCACAACTTTCTTTCTCTTCTTATCTTTCTTATGACTCCTGCTAAGGGAATAGCACTGTTCCTTCACAGAGCCTGGCAGAGCATCTCCAAAAAGGGGGCTGGTAACCACCCAGCACAAGCAGGCGGGGTGGCCACCCCTCCTTCAGTCAGAAACACCCATATGGGTTAAGATGCTGCTTCAAAACAAACCATCAGCGATACCACGGGCCGTGCGGATGGCAATCTGAAGAGAAAATATTTTTCAGTGAAACATCTTTAATCCAAGCTTTTGCTCCTAAATTGCAAAGTGCCTTCTTAGGAGAGAGCTACCTACCCACATACAAGGAGGAGAAGCGTCATGCAAGAACCCAAGGTACATGGTCCACGCACAGGCAGGCATTTTTATTATCCTCCAAGTCCTTGGTATAAGCCTTGCTTTTGAGCTATCACAGCTTTGGATATGAAGTACCAGGTGGGCTTTCCTCTGAAACTGCCACTGCCACCTTTAGTTGCATCCAATAATAGCTGGGATGATAACAATGAAAGCAGATGACCCCATTTCTCCTTTCAATTACAACTTCACAAACACAGTTAATTTATGTTCCCATTTACACATTTCTCCCACCTCCTTATCTGAGCCATATGAAGGGTTTGTTTCAAGATATGATCTACACACAGAAGTAGTACACACTTTCTAGATAATAATAGATATTTCTAAGAAAGCGTCAAGTGCAATGTAAATGGGGTGGCGTGGATAAAAGATCTGCTTTTGTGTGTATATTCCCTCTACATACATACAACCGCCCTCCCATACACTTATATTTCTTGCAACAGTCTTTAAAAATGACCTTCCATTGAATGTAGAGTTAATAACACATGAGAGACTGTTAATCATCATTGGCCACTGATTAGTTTCTGCTGTTATAGTAAGCCCAGGCATAGGAAATAAATCAGGAAGAAAAAAGGAAAAAAAAAGAAAAAAAAAAGAAACCAACAACAAACAACACGGCATTGAATAAAAAACCCAGAGAGACTATTCTGAAAATCCCTCGGTGTCTGCTCAATATTTATTCTTATGCTTCCATAGTCACTGCTGCTTTGTGTGCGTGTGTGTGTGTGCGCGCGTGTGTATGTGGGTGTAGGCATGTACCTGTTTCAGGGTGGCTGTGGTTTATAACCAGATCTCCCACTGGCCTTTTTTTTTCAAGTGTATATTAAAGCAATAAACAGCCCAAACTGCTGACACAGGACACTGCTCACCAGTAGTCTCCACAGCACTGATACAGGCAATGCCTGGGCAGCACTTCCATCACTGTCCCCAACGAGTTGCAGAGGTCTCCGCCCACCCCAGGGCAGAGAGCCCTTCCTCCAGCCATGCACCATGGGCCTGGAGCAAGGGACAACCTCAAAGCATCGCAGCCTGAGGAGCCAGGCATGGCTCGTCTGCAACCCATGCTAGTCATTGCAGCATGCCCACAGCTGCTGCTCAGGGGACCAGTGTCCATGGGGAGGAGAAGTAGGTGCGGCAGGGCTGGCGGGGAGCTGTGGCAGACCGCACGGTCGGGCATGCAGGGACCTGGAGCCACTGGAGCCACCGTGTGTGTGTGTGTGTGTATGTGCCTGTGTGCATGTGCGCACGTACATGTGGGACCCTCCTCGCACCATGTAAATCACTAGTCCGTCTGCAATTCAGGACTTGAGCTGTGGCACTTCAGCATCAATGATTCACTCAGGAATCCAAAGAGGTCACAGGTCCATGTCAAAACATGTTGAAATACTCTCCCTTTTGGGCAAGGACATGCCACACAAGGGAGGCCAGGGAAACGGCAGCTCTCTCTGCGGTACAAACCACCAGTGTGCAGAGCCCTGGCTGGGGCGGGCAAGTGTGGTGGGCGCCCCTGCACGGCTCATGAATTTGGAATGTTAGTTATAATCTACCTGAACATTGCTCCTACATGGATTTGCATATGAAATGGAGACAGTGTTGGCAGCCAGAAGGAACCAGGAGCCCCCGCCCCCGGCCCTGATATCCTGGAACCTGTTTGAAGTCTGACCTGTAACTTGGGATTTTTGCTTTCAATCCCAGGCATCTCTGATGTGGGCACGGCTGAACAGCCCAAAATCTCACAACAAAGCAAGGGTGCCCATGCGGCTGCCAGTTCTGTGACCAGAGTCAAGCCCGGGGCTCTGGATCCTGCTCCACAGTGATCCCTCTGGGCCTCATCCATACTCCTGCTCGGTGACAGAGAGGCAGAGCCATTGCCTCCATCCCAGCTAACTCGGATGCCCTGATCTGGTGGGACCCACTGGCAGGCTAAGACCTGGGGCTGGGGGTGCTGGCTCCATCCCAGCCTGACTGGTAAACAGCCTTTTCTTTTGTGCTTGGATGGACACAGCATTTTAATGTTTATTTGTGTCCAACCAGGCAAAAATACAGCCTAGGTAACAAAGAGGTGAAAAGGCCTGAGGGGAATTTGCACTAACGATGGAGAAAGCTAGTTAAGGGTCTGGAGGAGGTGAAGATCTGACTCCTGGCTTGAGACATGGATGATTCACTCTGAGGGACGCCCCTAGGGTGTGGGATTCTTCCCTCCAGTCTCATGCTCGCTGCCACTGCATTTTTCTGCTCTGTAAATACTGCAGGAATCAATGCAGCAGCTAATGTGGCACTTTTGACATTTGAGGGAGGATTATCTCAGAAGCGAGTGTATAAATCTGCTTCATCAAAAGTCCGGAGGCGGAAAGCAGATGCTGACTCGCAGCCCCCTGCCTGCCTGGGGTCTCCTGGTGGCAGCCTTGGAGGGGCAGGACCCATGGGTGCGGGAAGCTATGGGGCTGTTACAGCACCCAATGGGTCCAAGCATGCAGGTAGGGAGGGAAAGAGGCAGCCTGGCTGGTTGTGCTGTTTGCTTTGCACTGGTGATGATGCAGTGGTATCATTTTCATGCTAAATGCTAATTTTCTGCTTTGCTGGCCTCAGAATCGCCTACATTCGTATCCTTCATTGCAGCAATTAAAGGGCTGGGTGCTCGAGCTGAGGCACTTGCGATGAGCATGATTTTAATCAGTGTGCACAGGAGAGAAGGAGGAATGTGATTGCCCTGCTGTTGCTGTGGGAACATGTGAGAGCAAATCTGGGCCCATGAGGGGTAGGAGAGCCCCTACGCCGGTACGCGTGTGCATCAGCTCCAGCCCAGCGCTGGACCAGGGAGTGCAGGCTTGCCGCATCTTCCACATCTCCATCTGGTCAGGAATTGCTGTATAACTTCAGCAAAACATTGAAACAAATCACCTGCTCTTCTGTCTCATGTTCCTACCCTGTGATACCACCCTCCAAGGTGCCGTGTACCGTGCAGAGGTCCCCAGCACATTGCAGGACAGGCTGAGCATCACTGGCCTGTCCCCTCCAATGGGGAGGCAGGGCAGAGGGAATTCTCCTGCACACAGGATTTCCAGGTGTGCCTGTAGGCAGAAGGAGGCAATTACAGAGGTCTCTGCTATGAGCCCACAGCTGAGGTTGCTCTGCACAGGTGGGCAGGAGAGTCCATTTGTGAAAGTGCTAGGAAAGACATTAGCATGTAAGTACTTAAGCACTTACACTGTTTGCCTAAATCATAAAGCTTGTGCTACTGGATATACTTGCAGATCCCCTCTGCCTCTCCAGCAGGCTTAAATGTCCCTCTGAAGGGGAACGGGGGCTGTGTCACTTTAATCCTTGCTGCTTTGCTTTCCCTCAGTGTGGCTCAATGCCCACGTTTGCAGGGAGGGGACCATCCTGCCAGGGTCCTCAGCAGAGCCATAACTCTCCCTGCTGCTGCCGCAGCACTGTGGGAGCCACAGCAGGTGACATGGGCAAACCTCCCCTGAGAGATGGAGTGGGGAGGGGGTCCAGGGCTCCCCCCTCTTTGTGTCCCATGTCAAGGGATTTCTATGTGCAGGGGCATCTGCAGGAAAGGAACACCAAGGGAGGGACCAAGCCCATATCAAAACTGCAGGAGCCAGTGGGAGGGAAGGAGGGGGGGAACAATATTTCTGGGGCAGAGACAAGCTTCCTAGGTCATCATTTCAGCTTCTCCTTGAATTTATCCCAATTCCTTCCTACACACCCCTCTCCTCTTTTCATCCCTTTCTCTCCTGAGCTCATGTATTTGGCTCTATGGGGGACACAGGGGAGTGCATCAGTCACAAGCCCCTTTCATCTGACATGGGGGCTGCTTGTACAGGTCTTCTTACACACCTTGAGCCATTTGGGTCCCTCAGTATGGGGACTCATGTTTTTTAAGCCCCTTTCAAGTTCAGGAGTCACTACTGCGTTAATGCTCCTTGCCTGAGACGAATGTCTATGCTGTGCCAGTTTCCCCAGTCCCACACCTGGCTTTGAACATCACTTCTGCTACATCCTCTGTCAAGGGGACTGATGCATGCCCCCTTCAGGGACCTCCCCAGTCACTTCAGGGTCCCATCCCCGTCCCACCCACAAGAAGGGCCCTGTGTCCCCTCACAGCCCATCCTGCATCGCGGGTGCAAAAAGGCAGGAAGGGGTGTGGGAAAACGCATACCCCTTTTCCAACTACTCCCAGTAGGTCTGAGCATTCCCTGCAAATGTCCTGAGAAGGAAACCCTCTGTCCATGCTGCCTCTGGAAAGTGGGAAGGGAGAAGGAGGTGGCTCTGTGTGGTCCATACCTAGGAACCAGGCTGAGGGCATGCCAGTGTCCAGGGTGGTGGGCACATGGTGAGGAGGCAGCGCTAGGTGTCAGGCAGGGGTGCACTCAGCCCATAGGGCTGCAGACCACAGGGGGCTGTGGAGACAAACCGGAGCTTGCTTCAACATAGGTACTCCAGGCACTTATTTGTGAAGGGATGGAAGAAGAAGGCTTCAGCATGAGCTCCCCAAGTGCACGTGGGACATGGGACCACACAGGTCTGTGCCAGGCTAGTTTCACTGCTCCCTGCACCCGGGCTGGCATGAAATGAAAGTAGCCTGGAACAACTTCACCTGCTGCAATTCTACCACTGATGGCCAGAGAGACGTATCTCATATCTGTCTTACTCCTTGACTCTCCGTTCCTCCATCTGAAGTCCCTGTCTGCCTCGTTTCCCCATTTTGTGGCCTACCCACTTTTTGTGGCAGTCAGAGGTGGTAACTGCAAACACCACAAAAATCAGAGGAGTGGCTGGTTTTGTTTCCTTCACCAGTTCAGAGAAGATTTTGAGTCTTCTCTCCAGATTAGCCACCATATCTCAATGCCTGTCCTGTTCCCACCAGTAAATTTTATCTCAGAGGCATTTGAACACTTTCTCTGTTTTTCTGGAAGTTTTAGCAACTGCTAAATCTTGCTAAATGCCTGCTCTCTGTTCAGGCAGGAGGCTGGGTAGCCTTGGTAGGCAGTGGGCAATTCTGGGCAAACAGCCCACGCATACCTACAGCACAGCTGTGCAACACACCGCGCCTCCCTGCACGCATGGTCTGGGCAGGTCAGAATTGCTTTGTGTACACAGGTCAGCTCTACAGCACGGTTACAGAAGAGCTGGCTTTGACCAGCATGGGCTATAGGTATCTTATGTATAGACATCTTTTCGACCTGCTTCCCAGCCAGCGGCCAACCTGAAGGACAAGGTAGAAGAGGAAGCAGTTGGAGAGGAGGTGGGTTCTTCCCTCCATTGAGCTCACAGCTCCTGCCCAGCAGGACCCTCTGTCAGGCCCCATCTGACCTCTCTTTTCTGTCTGGGCCAGCACTTGAGAAGGGAGGACAGACACAGAGAGCACAAGTGAGCCAGAGGTGTATGTTCATTATTTAAAATTTTTTTTTTTTTAATCTATTTGTGACCAGCAGCATCTGAAGCAAGCTGTTATTTGTCTTTTCATCATGAACAGGTGGACTTCCAGGGCTTAGGTATGTGGGCAGGGGCAGGAGATGCTCACAGGGTGGAGTGAAGGGGCCACATTTGGACCCGCTGCACATCCCAAAGGTGCGTGTCAGCCAGGGCTCCCTGCTGCAGAGGGGAAGAATGCTTGGACATAGAGGCAGTGAATTCCCTCTCCCTCCTTCAGAAACGTGGGTGAGAAGGGAGCTTTCTTCCCCACGCTGGCTGAGCTTTGTGCTCAGCCTCTCTTCCTCCTGCTGTGCGCTCATGGCAGCACAAGGACGAGAGGAGCTGGAGATTGACAGCCATGAGGGGTTTCCGTTGCTGTTTAGGACAGACCTCTCTCCATCTCTTCCTCTGCCTTTCCATTTGTTTTGCCATCTCCCTCTTTTTCCTTCCTCCACCCATTCTCCAGCCCCAAACCCTTCCCTCAAGCCCAGCCCTCCTCTCCCTTTTGTCCTAGTCCTCCTTGCTTTTTCTGTAAGTAAGGAATTAAATAAACCTCTGTGGAGACAAACCCAGGTAGTAGCTTCTCCCTTTATCGATACAATTAAAGAAGAGGCACCTCCTAAGGATGCCACATTTATTTTAATATCAAATCCAGCATGCACCAGGTCAGGGTTTTGTGAGCATCCTTAGAGCTGCATGCATGCTTGCAATGCAAGAGCTCGCTGTGAGGTCTCAAAGCCCCTACATACCCAGGTCCCTGCCGCCTGAAGTGGCAATAACCACCCTCCAGGCACTGCCCCACACGTAGGACCAGGGAAGGTGGGGTCTGACCAGCACCAAGGGATCCCCATCACTCAGATGAAGTCCACCTGGAAACTTGGTAATAAAGAGGGCTATAGGGTACCAGCCTCAGGGCATTTGCATTTAATGGGTAATGAAGGAACCTGAAGGTAGTAGAAGCAAATAAAAAAAAAGGAAGGATGCAGAAGAAAGGTTTCTTTGCTTTACAGGGCTTTCTTGGCTGGGGCTGTCCCTTGGTGCTGTTATCTTGTATCTGTGCCATCAGAGTAAATAAACCTCCTCTTGTAAACGCTGACCTCAAGCTATGTAGTAAATTCTGGTGCCAGCCAAACCTGTGCTTAGTCTCTCACAGTGGTATGTTGCTTCTCAGTATGATGCTGCTGTATTGCTTTCACTGCAAGCACCGAAGGGAAAGGCCACAAGATGCTTTCCTTCGGGTCTCAATTCCAGGTACGCTCCAGCATCTGGCCGATTTTTTTTACTGCTCACTCTCACTCCTCATATTGTAAAAGTAGCAAAGTTTCCTGTTATGTTTTATGCCATGTTTCTACTTGAGAGCTGGCTTAATCTTTGCGTTTTCCCCTCCCTGTTAATCTCAGGATTAAGAAAAAGCTGTGCAAGTGTGACTTGAGCTTTTAGAAATATTTTCTCCTTTTAAAAAAAAAAAAAATTAACCTGCAGTGAGCAATGCTTTTTATTTAGAACTAAATTCATTAATTTTAACTGAAGATGGGCATGTTGGGCATTAATACATGTATAATTATGCAAAATCACTGTTATGTCTCTAATGAAAATTAGATTCTACCACTGAGGCTGTGTTTGGCGATAGTGTATATCTTCATTTGCGCTGTATTTTTTTTCTAGCTGCATGACCTAGGATTACAGTTGCTATGGTGATAAGACAGTTAGTGAAGGAAGGAGTGAAAGGTAAGTTTGTATGTCTGCCTGTGTGGTGGGGGTGGCGGGGGGGCTGGCAGTCTCCTTCCCCAATGCTGCATCTGCCTCCTGCTACTGCTGGGACTGAAAAGCACTATTGCACAGGCCGTGGTATTTTCTGAGTAGCTCAGGGTTGGGCGCTCAAGCAGCGGTAGCAAGTTTTCTTTTTCCCCAGCAGTATGTGTGCATGACCAGGCCATGGGTTTGCTGTGCTGGGACTGTTTTTCAGTGGGGTGGGAGGGGACCGATCCCCTATGTGCATCTCTGTGCCAATGGCCTTAGAGGGGTTTACAGGTGGGGATGTCTGGGCTAGTGGGGCCCAGAGTAAAACCTTCCAACTACTCTTATGTATTTGTTGACCTGCGTTTGTGATCCTGTGTGCCCTGGGCTTGGAGCTGGAGATGCTGAGCATGAGCGGCAGCTCCATCTCCCCTGTACTCTGAGTTATGTCACCAGTCCTTCTGCTGGGGCTTGCTTCATGGTGCTTGCTGCAGGAGAGGCAGCATCCCCCAAAACCCTTCCAGCAGCCAGTGCCACCTCCAGACCTGAGCAACTAGCTTAGGAGCACAGGGGTTGTTTTGATAAGCAATTGATAGTGGAGAAAAGTCTGTCCTTGGTGCAGCTTTTTTTATTGACAAGGAACATACACAAAGTCCTGTTTCCCTGAACACAGCTGCCCAAAACTCCAAGTGTCTCTCCTAGCCTGCGCTCTGCAGCCAAAGCTCTCCCTTAGCTTGCTCCGTGTTGTGAGGGAGCTTCCTTGGCTTCCTGCCTGCCTCTCCCATCCTGCTGCCCCTGCCTTTCTCTGCACCCCTCCATCAAAACTGCCCTCGCCATTCGCTTTAAGGTCCTAGTGGAAACACTTACCATGGAAACTCAGGCTGACCAGCTTTGGTGATTGCAGGACTGATTCAGGCAGATTTTTTTGCAATTGCCTATTCCAAAATAGCTGAACAACTTCTTTATCTCTTTCCCCCTGAAAGAACAGTGGCTGCTACCATCAGCAGCTTAAAAAATTTTCACTTGATCCTCCCAGTAGCAATGCTTTTGTAACTCTGTGGAGCTCTGGGTCATGTTCTTCTCTCAGGTACATTGTGAATTAACATATTGACGGCTGGTGAGTAAGTCTCAGGCTTTCATCAATTGGTCTCAGTAGCCTTGAATATCTCCTTGGACTCGTTAAACTTTTTATTAGGTATAGATTTTCCACCAGAGGTCTTATTACTGTGATTATCAAAAGACAAAAGTGTTTTAAAAGAGTATCTCCTCTCCTGCCCTGCCATACTTTGTTTTTCCCCAAGTGAACTCTTTGCCTGCTTGCAGCTTATCAACAGTGCAACCGCTTTAATTCAAGCAGGCAGCGCTCTCCCGCTCACTTGGACAGGGGTAAGGCAAACGAGCTGACTGACAGGGACAATCCTGTGCTTGTACTGCTCTCTCCCCTTGAGGAAAACTCCTCCAAGGCACTGAGCCTCTGAGAAGGGGTCCTCTTCATGCTCAGCCACCCTCCCACCCACAACCATCAGCATGCATCAGTGGCTGCACAAAATACCTGTGCTCACAGACGACTCCACAGCTGGGGGAGAAGGTGGAAAAACCTGATGGGAGATGCTCATTGGTGATTAGAGAGCAGAGGGAGTTGCTTGTCAGTCTTAAGGGTCGGAGCTTGAAGGAGCTGTATTTCAGCCTGTTGGAGAGTTGTTACCACCCTCTCATGGGAGAGAAGATAACCTAGGGGCTAAGGCTCTTCTAGCTCAGAAGTTGGGGAGCACTGAAATAACAGAGCAACTGCTTCAGCTGCTCCTCCAGCGGGAGTCTGTCTTCCTTCCAAACCCCAAATATCATGGCAGGCGCTGAGAGCAGAACAAACCTGTGGCCTGCTCCCTGCTGCCCACACGGGACCGCTCAACAAAGTAAACTCGCCTGCATCTTCTCCAAACCACAGGGCTCAGCAGAGCAGGCTGCCCAGCTTTCCCCTTGAGGACTGTTTCAAAGTGTTGGCAAATGCAGCCTGGAGATCAAGAACATGCTTCTGTGTGCAAAACCTGGAAAAGCAAGAAACAATAAGGAGCTGTACAAGGGGACGTGCAGCTCAGACAGAAGAGAAGGAGCGGAACAAACTCTCTCATTTTTGCCTCCCCTTCCTGAGGTGAGGAAAGCAGCACAGTGAGAAAATAAATGGCTCTTTCTCCTGAGAATCCCTTCTGGCTGAGTCCTGCTTCAGCTCTGCCACATCTCAAGGTGCCCTTGCATAATAGGTATGAGGCTCTGCAAGTGGAACTGAACAATAACGAGGACGATGGTTCATCTAGTTTGGAGGTGTCGCCAAGGTTAAGTCGGCCTACGCCCTGCATCAAAAATTTTTCCATAAAGACAAAAAGCCGGCTTATTGTCATAGGAGACTCCCTTCTGAAGGGAACAGAAAGCCCAATATGCAGACTGGACCCACTTCGTAGGGAAGTCTGCTGCCTCCTTGTGGCTGAGGTTAAAGGTGTGAAGACAAAGCTTCCTACCCTGGTACAGCCCTCAGATTACTATCCGTTATTGATTTTTCAGGTAGGCCACGATGAAATTGCAAGAAGTCCGAGGGCAATCAAGAGAGACTTCAGGGCCTTGGTGGTTAAGGGATCAGGAGCACAAGTAGTGTTCTCCTCTATCCTTCCAGTTGCAGGGAATGATGAGGGAAGAAGCAGGAAGAGCCAGCAGATCAATACCTGGCTCCGAGCCTGGTGTCACTGGCAGAATTCTGGGGTTTTTGATCCTGGGTCAGTTTACGTGACACCAGGCCTGCTGGCAAGAGACTGGGTACACCTGTTGCAAAGGAAGAAAAGGATCTTTGCACAGGACTTAGCAGGGCTCATTGAAAGACCTTTAAACTAGGTTTGAAGGGGGAAGGGGATAAAACCAGGGTTGTGAGAGATAAGCCTGGGGGCGGCACACCACCACATGTTTGAGGGATGGTGTGCTAGTGAGGTCCTTTGGTCTGCCGTCTCAGTGGAGGTAGGGGATGGAGATCCGTGTGACAGCAAAGATGCAAGGGTGATGTGTTAGAAACCACGGAAGTGCCTGAGAATGGTGACGTAAGAATTAGGGCTTCTCCTCCCAAGAAGGTGGCAGGATAAACAGCCCAACTGAAGTGCATCTACACCAATGCACACAGCATGGGCAACAAACAGGAGGAGCTGGAAGCCATTGTGCAGCAGGAAAACTATGATACGGTTGCCATCACAGAAACATGGTGGGATGACTCGCACAACTGGAGTGCAGCAATGGATGGCTATAAACTTTTCAGAAGGGACAGGCAAGGAAGGAGAGGCGGTGGGGTAGCCCTGTATGTTAGGGAGTGTTTTGACTGTCTAGAGCTTAATGATGGTGACGATAGGGTTGAGTGTTTATGGGTAAGAATCGGGGGGAAGGCCAACAAGGCAGATATCATGGTGGGAGTCCGTTATAGACCACCCAACCAGGATGAAGAGGCAGATGAAATATTCTATAAGCAGCTGGGAGAAGTCTCACAATCACTAGCCCTTGTTCTCGTGGGGGACTTCAACTTACCAGATGTCTGCTGGAAATACAATACAGCAGAGAGGAAACAGTCCAGGAGGTTCCTGGAGTGTGTGGAAGACAACTTCCTGACACAGCTGGTGAGTGAGCCAACTAGGGAAGGCACCCCACTGGACCTGTTGTTTGCGAACAGAGAATGACTTGTGGGTGATGTGATAGTTGGAGGCTGTCTTGGGCACAGTGATCACTAAATGACAGAGTTTTCGATTCTTGGAGAAGTAAGGAGTAGGGTCAGCAGAACTGCCGGAGGGCAGACTTTGGTCTGTTTAGGAGCCTGGTTGACAGAGTCCCTTGGGAGGCAGTCCTGAAGGGCAAAGGAGTCCAGGAAGGCTGGACCTTCTTCAAGAAGGAAATCTTAAAGGCGCAGGAGCAGGCTGTCCCCATGTGCTGAAAGATGAGCCAGCGGAGAAAAAGACCAGCCTGGCTGAACAGAGAGCTTTGGCTGGAACTCAGGAAAGAAAGGAGAGTTTATGACCTTTGGAAGAAGGGACAGGCAACTCAGGAGGACTACAAGGATGTTGTGAGGTTATGCAGGGAGAAAATTAGAAGGGCCAAAGCCCAACTAGAACTTAATCTGGCTACTGCTGTAAAAGACAATAAAAAATGTTTCTATAAATACATTAGCAACAAAAGGAGGGCCAAGGAGAAGCTCTATCCTTTACTGGATGCGGGGGGAAACATAGCGACAAAGGATAAGGAAAAGGCTGAGGTACTTAATGCCTTCTTTGCCTCAGTCTTTAATAGCAAGACCAATTGTCCTCTGGGTACCCAGCCCCCTGAGCTGGAAGACAGGGAGCAGAATGAAGCCCCCATAATCCAAGGGGAAATGGTTAGCAACCTGCTACACCACTTAGACACACACAAGTCTATGGGGCCGGATGGGATCCAGCCAAGGTTACTGGGGGAGCTGGTGGAAGTGCTCACCAAGCCACTCTCCATCATTTATCAGCAGTCCTGGCTAACCGGGGAGGTCCCAGTTGACTGGAGGTTAGCAAGTGTGACACCCATCTACAAGAAGGGCCGGAAGGAGGATCCAGGGAACTACAGGCCTGTCAGTCTGACCTCGGTGCTGGGGAGGGTTATGGAGCAGATCATCTTGAGTGTCATCACGCGGCTCGTACAGGACAACCAGGTCATCAGGCCCAGTCAGCATGGGTTCATGAAAGGCAGATCCTGCTTGATTAACCTGATCTCCTTCTATGACAAGGTGACCCGCTTAGTGGATGAGGGAAAGACTGTGGATGTTGTCTGCTTAGACTTTAGTAAAGCCTTTGACACTGTTTCCCCCAGCATTCTCCTGGAGAAACTGACTGCTCATGGCTTGGACGGGTGTCCTCTTTGCTGGGTAAAAAACTAGCTGGATGGCCGGGCCCAAAGAGTTGTGGTGAATGGAGTTAAATCCAGTTGGTGGCCATCACAAGTGATGTTCCCCAGGGCTCAGTTTTGGGGCCAGTTCTGTTTTAATATCTTAATCAATGATCTGGACGAGGGGATCGAGTGCACCCTCAGTAAGTTTGCAGACGACACCAAGCTGGGTGGGAGTGTTGATCTGCTCGAGGGTAGGAAGGCTCTGCAGAGGGACCTGGACAGGCTGGATCGATGGGCCGAGGCCAACTGTATGAGGTTCAACAAGGCCAAGTGCCGGGTCCTGCACTTGGGTCACAACGACCCCATGCAACGCTACAGGCTTGGGGAAGAGTGGCTGGAAAGCTGCCTGGCGGAAAAGGACCTGGGGGTGTTGGTCGACAGCCAGCTGAGTATGAGCTGGCAGTGTGCCCAGGTGGCCAAGAAGGCCAATGGCATCCTGGCCTGTATCAGAAATAGTGTGGCCAGCAGGAGTAGGGATGTGATTGTGCCCCTGTACTCAGCACTGGTGAGGCCGCACCTCGAATACTGTGTTCAGTTTTGGGCCCCTCACTACAAGAAAGACTTTGAGGTGCTGGAGCGTGTCCAGAGAAGGGCAACGAAGCTGGTGAAGGGTCTAGAGCACAAGTCTTATGAGGAGCGGCTGAGGGAACTGGGGTTGTTTAGCCTGGAGAAAAGGAGGCTCAGGGGAGACCTTGTCGGTCTCTACCACAACCTGAAAGGAGGTTGTAGCGAGGTGGGTGTTGGTCTCTTCTCCCAAGGAACAAGCAATAAGGCAAGAGGAAATGGCCTCAATTTGCGCCAGGGGAGGTTTAGATTGGATATTAGGAAAAATGTCTTCGCTGAAAGGGTTGTCAAGCATTGGAACAGGCTGCCCAGGGAAGTGGTTGAGTCACCATCCCTGGAGGTATTTAAAAGACGTGTAGATGTGGTGCTTAGGGACATGGTTTAGTGGTGGACTTGGCAGTGCTCAGTTAACGGTTGGACTTGATGATCTTAAAGGTCTTTTCCAACCTAAACGATTCTATGATTCCATGATCTCATCTATGAGCTGAGGCTTGCCAAGCTGTGGTCCCTCTTGCAGCCAATGCCTAGGGTGAAGGTGAATGCAAAGTAAAGGCAGATTTGTTGCATGACCCCTGAGGAGCCTGGTTAATGCAGCAGGTTGCCCGGTAGTAGTGAAGTGTCAGATGGTAGCAATCCTTAGAGGGGAGGCATTAAGCTTCTCAGGCTTAGTTATGCTATGGGTCCAGCCCAGGTCAGCAGCATACAGAGTCATAAACACCAGGCTGAGATTTGGGGGTAGTCTGTCTAACAGCTTTGGACTTCAGTTTGGATCTGCCAGTGCCAGCTCAGAAAAATCAATACACCATTGAGCAGTGTCTTCATCAGCCTTTGACTTCTCTGATCTGCTCCTTTAGCAGGTCAGTACTGAGGTGGGTGACACGTGTGTGTGTGTGTATGTACAAACTCACAGTGCCTTTGCCAGCTGGGTATAAACAGAGGGCTGAAGGCAGCCTGGGTGGCTGTCAGACTGGCCTCTTCTCTGGAAGAAAACCTGCTGCAAAAAAATAACAGATAATTTCATGATTCCCCCCCTCCCCTTCTGTAAATATTCATCATAAGCAGTTAAAAGGGAGCAGCTGCGGACGATGAATCCTGGCTTGTCATTGTCCTTCATCAGGAAGACAGCTCAGTCAGCATTCAAATATCCTTCCCCTCTCTATAGACCCCTGCTGCCTCCGTGCGCTGCATCTTCATGCTGCTGGGGGTTCATAAAGAGCATATAGACAGGGATGCAGCAAACATATGCTATACCTGTGACCACAATCTCAAATGAGCTAGTCAGGTGCTTAAGGACAGAAGCTACTACCAGGGTAGGAGCAGTAGATGCAAGGTGGCCATGTGGAGGGATTGCCATCACAGGTTTGGTCTCTCAGAGGGCGGAGTGGGCAATGGGGTCAGAAGAGGTTGCAGCCTGACTTTTACGTCTTCAGACATTGATGCAGCAGCGCGGCTCCATCGCAGCTCTTGTGCCCTGTCCACAAAAGTGCCATCAAATACAAGCATGTCATCTTGAGGGCCAACAGGTAGCCAGGAGCTTTGTAGATGGAGCCATGAGGGTCCTGTGTGCGCTTGGCAGGGAAATGAAAGAGGTGGCAAATTCCCCTCATTGCAGGACAGAAGGAAATGGTGGTGTGTGGGAGGGATGCAGCTGGATGATGAATTGCCCGCCAGCTTTGGGATCCAATGTAATTGCAGTGTTTATAGGCAGGTTATCAGCCACAGAGCACAGTAAATAGGCAGCACCTTTTGGAATTTTTGTTTTGTATTATATTTATATATATATATATATTATTTATATATATATTTATATATATATAAATATATATATTTATATATATATTTATATTACATTATATTGTATTATAACCAGACAATATATATTTGTCCTCAGTAGCCATGAGATGTTGTGATGTCCCTTTATATCAGACGCCTGTGCTCCCAGGTTGACCCAGGTCACTAAGTTTCCTCCTAGACTCAGCTCTGGGCCAGCAGGGATGTGTTGTGTCCTTACCCTCGTGGGATGGCGGGGGGACAGGCTTTGGTTGCGAGCTGCAGTGGGTACTCAGCAAGGATGGGCAGACACTGCTGCATTGTTTCACAGTGTCACAGCACGGTTATTCTCTGCTGGTGTCACACTCAGGCTGCAGTGGGAGTGCTCCCTCCTCCAAGGGAGGGATGGAGGGCGGGTCGGTGGGCGCAACAGGGACGTGGCTCTCTGAGGGGAGCAGAGGCAGTGTCCGGTTCCCATGCCCTGGCTGGCAGTCTGCTTCTCTTCTGCAGTTTGTCTTTTGGCAGCTGAAATCAAACCCTGAATGGCCTGGCAGTTTTAATATCTAGGGCATATCTTGCCTGCCTAAATCTTTGCCTTTGTCTAAGAAGTCATGACTTCCCTGAGCTTGCTGCTGAGAATGCTGGATGAGGCTGCTCTGATCACTACAATGGAATGTTTGCTCGCCCCTGCAGCTGGTGGGGTCTCCAGGCTCCCTCCTTCAAACCTGTGGCAAAGGCATATGCACCTATTTTCCTAAGCTCCATTTTTCCCACTAAGGTTTTCTTCTCACAGTTGAAGAAGGGTGTGTGTTTTCTGTTCAGTTCTCCTCTTTGGTTGGGGATAAAGCTTTTTGGCTGGAGGTCTGGTGCCTGGGATTTAATCTGCAGGGGCTGGGCTCCTGCTGTGACTGAGTGCTAGTGACCTCTAATGGATAGCTCTGAAAAGCCTCACTGAGGGATGGAGGCCTTTTAGACACGAGGTTTTATTGTTACGGTCATTTTTATACATAGCTACTGTGGATGTGGCATTAGAGATGTCTCGCACATCTTTAAGGCAGTCCTGTTGCTTATGACTTGTGTACTTGCTTTTGCATTTCTATTCCTTCTTAGCCAGCAGGAAAGAAGCAGCTGAAACACCCCAACCTGGTGATTTTTATAGTGCATCCATTTTCCTTGGCACCTGGAGAGTGGGGAAGATGAAAGGGATGCAGGAGGGACAGATGGAAAATGAGGACTGTAGTCAGTCCTCTTTAAATAGCACTTTACCAACCAGGGCGACCACCGTGGCTCTATTGTGTTTCATGAATCTGTTTGTGATTTGAAGCACACAGATCTCTTTAAATGCTGCTTTGTTTTTAAAAATTGGAGTAAAGTTAAATCCACATGGAAGATGAGGAGCCTTTCTTCTAAATCAAGGGAGAGAACTCATAACTGTTTGACAGCCTGCACAGTAATGTACCCTGCAACCCTTATACTCATTCCTAGTAAAAGTGTTCGACCTACTGAAAGCAAATAATTTGTGCTTACAAGTTGATGGGTGTTGGGAGCATGCGATATCTCTTTTCCTATATCCTCTTAAGGCTCCTTTTTTCTTTTCTCTTTGGCTCTTGTGTCTCAGAGTGAACTCTAGCAGTGGGCCATAGGTGTGTTTTTTCAATGGTGGAAAGGAAACAACACTTCAGATCTCCCTACATCAGCCTCTTTGGGATGCCTAAAATAGAGCACCTTATTCAAAGGACATCTGATTAAATTAAGAGATGGCAAGCTTGGAACTAAGCTCCAGATCATTCCTGAGTGAAAGCACGCTGTAAAACTAACTCCCTGCCCCAAAGCAGCACCAAAAGCAGGATCTATGCAAGATTCATTTGGGCTGGACATGTGAGAGGTGACTGAGAAAATCCAGAGGTTTCAGAATAAATAGTAATATTTACTGACAGTATGCTAAACCCTATGCTTCAGTTCCCCAGCCAATTTCTATTTATTAGGAGCATGATAAGACTAACACAGAAGATCAATGCTTCTGCATCATTTACCTTCTCTGTAGCATCTGGTAGTGGCCACAGGGAGACCTAAACTGTAAAGGGCTTGGCCTGGGATGGCAGCCCTACTCTTTGCCAGGGAGCTGCACGTCTCCTTCCCTTGCTCCCTCCTTACTTGTGGCTGCCAGCAATGTTTACAGGAAGATTAAGTGAACCGGAGGGTTGTCTGACCCATGGCATGACTTACGGCTTCCCGTTCCAGATGAATGAGCAGCTGGCAGCGTAAACAGGGGCTGTCACACTGTAACCAGGACCTCCTGTCAGCTCGTTTGTACATCTCCCCTCCTGGGGCAGGTTGGGGTGCCCGGGGGGGGGAACCCTTTTCAGAGGTGATGGTGCTCCCCATACCAGCTCTCAGCAGCTCCCCAGGAACCAGAAGCAGCTCCCATGCTGGGGCACCAGGGGCATTTCTGAGACAAGCTTGACCCCACCAGCTCAAAAAGCAAGTGAAATAGCCTGTGCTTTGAGATAACAATAATTTGGGAGGCAAGGCTGAAATAACTAAATATGAATGGCTCTGAAAGGTGGCTATAACAATCTCGCACCGGTGAGCACGGCGCAAGGTGGGGGAGCAGGGAGGGAAGGGAGATTGAGGGTGGTGAGAGCAGATATAACCCAGAGTAATGACGTGGGGCTGAGCGGGGAAACGGAGCCTGCAGATCAGCAAGGGATTACTGCTTTATTAGCCTCTGGATTAGTGTCCCAGGGCCAGAGACTGCAGAATAGACTGTATTGAATTGTTCCTTATCAGCTGGTGCTGACTGACTCACTTGAGTCTGTCCCACTAAGCTCCCTGGTTTGGGGAGGTATTTTCTGTGTTCAGGCTGGTATGCCACAGTAAATAGCTTGGAAAGAGATGGCTTCTAGGAACAAAAAAGCCACATGGAGATGAGAAATTGTAGGAGGACTCGGGGGTGAAAGAGTCACACAATAGTTGCTCAATACTCTCCTTTTTCTTCCTTAAATTGGAAGGGCTCTCTTATCTCCAGATCAAGTCTCTCAAGACATAGTTGGAGATTTCCAGTCTTTGACTGCGATAGCTTTGACTCCAACACCTTTCCATGTTCCTATTTATTCTTCAAAGGTGAATTCAGACTAGTCAAATCTACTTTGACTACAGGTCTAAAATATCTGGGGATATAATTTTAACCACAGAAAACAGTCACTTTATTGATATGTGTGTGTGAATGAGGAAGAGAAACAGACTGTGTAAAGAAAAGAGGCCAAGTATGCCTGCAGCCTTCTTGTAATTTTGCCATGAGGTTGGAGGAGGCAAGGACAGAGACAAAGGTGGCAGAAAGTGATATTGCTTCAGCAGGGGATGCACCTCGCTCTGAGCCAGCAGCAGTTACTCATCAGCTATGAGTGTGGTGATCCTGAGTTTTGGATGAAACACCAGCCCAGGTATCCCATTCACTTCTCACCACTGAAGAGATTTGTGCAACTTTCTCTGGGAAAAGGACACACAAACTGGTTTGTCTGGCCATCCCCTCATTGGGAGGAAGGGTGAATTACACTTCGCATTTCTACTGTCCTATGTTTCTGCCACCTTCCAAGCCTGCTGGAATTGTAAAGAGGCATGGGGTTACCTACGAAAGAAGTTCTGGTTCCAGTGCTGTGATGGACCATTGACAAGTGCTGTGTATTGTAAGATAAATAAAGGAAATCCCTGTTGCAGGGATATTACACTTGGTCTGTGGAAAAGGTTTAGGCTCTGCAGTATCAAAGATGGTATTACACTAATGCTTCTAGCCTTTATTTGCAAAGGAAAGCTTCCAAGCATGAACCAATTACAACTTCATGCACTCTGAGGCTTGAAACAGCAACCAACCAGAATTAAGGCTTTTGAGCAGAGCTGACTCGCCCAGGCATCCACCACCAGAAATTTCTGAATAAAATGCTCGTCACTTGAATATGTGAAATTTGTTATGATGCAAACAAGTGAGAGCTGGGCACTCACAGGCAAGGAGGAAAATGAAGATCCACCTAACAGCAAGGCTCCTGCCTGTAACATGCATCTTGTGATGTAGAATGCAGCAGTGAATTTCTGTATGAATAGTAACAATTAAAATTGTAGTTCCTGGATGGGCATGGTGGCCTACCAGCAACCTCTGTGCAAATCTCCAAGCTCCAGTAGCTAAGGGGATCATGCACCTTAACTAGCTAGTGTGGTCCACAGCCAGAAATACAGTGCCTCCCTGCTCCGTGCAATCACACCGGCATATGAGGGACTTCATTTCCATCGTGCTGTTAACCACAGTCTTTAGAGTAAGTGAGTGCATCCTGTGGCCTGACTGACCTCTCTCAGAAACCATACTGAGTGCTCCTGGCCTAATAGAAGTGTTAGAAGCAGTTTTGTGCCTGGGCTATGTTCATACCGGCTCTTGAGAAATATTAATCTTCACTGGGCTTCACTGATTGATACTCAGCTGGGAGACCTTTGAGGAAATGCAGGTGATTCAGAAATGAATGTTGATGACTCATTGGGTAACACCTGGTCCCTCTAACACTGTGGTAGAGGCATTTTGCTGCTGGAGGTACTATATTTTCATTTAGAGGTAAACCCTCTTAGTTGTTAGTGATGCCATAACATCTTCCATATGAGTTTGAACGCAATCCTCAATGTTCCACTAAATTTCACCTAGAGAAAGTAGTATTCTGCTGACTTGGCATATGTTCTGTAATTCAGCTAGAACAGTTACTCTTCATTTTCCTCTCTCTGACTCTGCTATATAATTTTATTATGTGCTGTTATATAACGTAGTTCTGATATGAAGCCAGCTATATTTCAGAGTTAGATGAATGATCCCTATATAATATGCATATATGTCTGCAAAGCACTTTGGATAAGAGACGCTAAGAAATGTAGGTTATTATTTTGCCTTTCCCTGGGTTTTGCTTTGTTGCATGCTATTTAGCAACTTTGCTGCTGTTCTGTCTCAACACCTTGTTGAATGAAGTGTTCTGAACAGTTTTGGGAGCGCTGGCATATTTTATTAATTGCCTTTTACAGATTGTTTTTCTGTCTCTTTTGAAACTCCCAATTTCACAGACATAATGAAAAATAAATGTTTTAAGCTAAAGTTTTAGCAACTAAGACAGGGGAGGAAAGAAAGCTCAGCAAAATATTTGGCCAATTTTAAGCCAAGCTTTGCGGCTGACGTGACACCAGAGACTCCCGTCAGTAGGGTTTTAGGGTACAGGAGTAATAATAACTGGAAAAGAGGAGAGATGGGTGCACAGTGTTCCAGGCAGGATAAAATAAACCAGCAACCCATCTGGGTCTCTGACGACTTCTCAAAGAAGGGTTTTGTACTCTGAGATTTGTTCTGACAGCAGTGTTTTGAAAATGTTTAGGACTCTTGCCATCACATTTCTTTTAAAGTCTGATTACCTTATGTGACATATCCTCAGCTGTTGTAAATTGATACCGCTTCATCAACTTCAGCGACGTCTTGTCAGTGTACATCGGCAGAGGATTAGCCCTCTGCATCCAGGCATGTTGCCTTGAGCTGGGTAGGGATCTCATCATAAGTCATTATGAGCCTGATGAGAGAGTGCTGAAGGGACACATAGATTATGATAGGTTGTGGTGAGGACTGACCCAGTAAGTGGAAATCATTTCTTTTTGATTTATTACTAATTCCAGTTTCTCTGTATGATTTTGGCTCCAGGACACGCTATCTTCTGAGATATAAAAACCTGTAGCTACTAAGACCTCCGTGCCATCCTTTGTAAGAACGGGGATGATACTGGTTCTGATGTTCTGGCCAGAACCAATGTGAGGAACTGCGTTCACCCCACCAAAATTCCCCTTGTAGCTACCTTTGATACTCATCTTTGCTGCTTGTCATAAGGCCACTGTGTGATACTTATGTGCTGCAGTGCTTTATCATAACTCAGGTATAAGATTTTATCTACAAAAGATGGTTTGAAATGTCCTTTGGCATCCATTAGTGTGAAATGTGCCATGGAAATGTAAATCATGTCACTGGCTGTCAAGAAGCACCTGGCCTTCAAAGTGTCCTGCCGCATTACTGAGGGAGGGGGCAAGGAGACCAGCAGAGCAAGGCAAAGGAGAAGCTGAATTTTTCATTTCACTTAGAGGACTCTTGTCTGCAGGCTAGCACTCAACACCCCTCTGGGAGCGGAGATCCTGAATGCAAGGGCCACAGTGCTGCTCGGCAGGTGGACGTGGAGGAGAACGTACCATTGCCCTCGCTCCTGTGACACTGCACAGGCAGTGTCACCTGGGCTCTGTCACCTGGTGGGCAGATTATTCTCCCTGTGTGTAATACCTCCCAAAAATAGAGAAATGTTTCACTCTGTACTTGAGCAGGAACTGTCTTTTCTTATGGTTTGGGGATCTGAGCTGGAAAGGCTTCCCCACGCTGGCAGCACCAGGGAGCACAGTGCTGGGACTCCCAGTCTGGCTTGGTAGGGGTGGGCTCAGACACACACCCAGCCATCATGGTGTGGTTTCTCCCGCCTTATTTCAGCCCTAAGTGAGCTCAGCTGACTGCACACAATAGTATCAGTGTGTCTTCCAATGTGCAAAGTAATATTTCCAAGGGCTATTGATCTTCTGTGTAAGGGCATTGGCTGACTTGCCCAGGTAGATCAGGTATAAACCTCTGGTGCACCCTAAGGTACCACTGTCCAAGCCAATGTTGGGCCAATATATCTCCTGTGATGATCCAAGGACAGCTCACTGTCACATGACTGGTGCTACAGAACAGCCACCGAGAGCTTGAGTTTGAAACTATTATGACTCATTTTTTGATGCAGCTTAATCAATTGGCAGGTTGCAAAGGTCAGACTAGGGCATCTCTTAACCCACAGCAGAATGCTCTGAGTCTTTCCTGTAATGTCTTAAGTTTAAAACAAACAAACAATACCCAACAACAAAAAAACATCCAAATGCATCGTCTTCATTCAGTCTGAACCCCAACCCATGATACTCACCAAAAAGTGTTATTATTAAGAAAATGGGCCTTTTTGTTGAAAAGCTGCATCTTTCACTGAATGGTATCCTTCTTCACATCCCTTCACTGTGGGGGTGAAAAGCGGCACGGGCTCCGGCAGACACGGCAACCAAAGACCTTTATTGCTCTTTGTTAGCATCTTTTATAGCAAGCAGAAGTGTACACGCGCTACCTGCAGCTTGCAGATAGGTTATAGCCTTGTGTTCACGCACATCTATGCTCTAGCAGATTGGCCCGTTCTTCCTGATCATGCGAAATGCCTTCATGGTCTTTATCTTGTTTTTCTCCTTCCAGCTGCACATTCCTTTCTCCGTTGTTTTCTGCTTAAGTGCCTTGTCATGCCAGGTGGTACAGTGTTTGCTCATTAAAATCAAACTCAGGAATGTCCGTTAGTGAGATTCCCATCCCCACACTTCACCTTTTTTTAATTTGTGGCTAGCTGTAGGTCAGGTGGGTAGATTTGCTTCTTAGTGCTTCTTCAAGACTCCCAATGCAGACATCAGTTTTGTCAATATGAAGTGCTACGGTCTACAGCAAGTCTGGTCATCACTGGGAAGACTCTGTGAACTGAGGATATTTGCTATGTGATCCCAGAAAATAAATCCTGATCTTCTAGGGTAGGCACAGGCTTCAGGCTGTCCTTAGGCTAAAGGAAATAGATTCAGGTCTTGCTAAATGGAGCGTTTCCTAGTGACATTAGAAAGCAGAGTGGACTACTTTGGCTCTATATCATGTATGTCTTGAACCTACCAATGCATGTATGTCAAACAGATAATGTGCAGGTCTTTAGGCAAGAATCCTGATTCACTCAGCCTTGCAAATGGCTCCCTAATGGACTTTGCTTGAAGCCATATGACCTTGAAAGTGGGAGCTCCTTAAAACGTACTGTTTAATTTCTGTCTAACGGTTAAACTTGTATAGATGGGGACGAGTGCAGACCGTGTTATGAATGAGGATTGCTCACCCTGTTAAAAGTAAAGCTTATCAGAAAAGGAACCTTTTCCCTTAGCAAAAGGGTTTTGCACCAATATTAGGCAGGTCCATCTTACAAGGAGATGACGTGGCTGAAAGAGGATTTGAAAATAGTATTCACGCTCACATATGTGAAGCATGTTGTATAAAGATTTTGCTGTCATGCGTCTGCAATGTTTGCTCATTGATAAAGCTACACGGATTATTTAGCAATGACTGTCACACTCTTGCTAATACTGTGTGTGCTACTAATATGCCAAGTGCTATTAAATAACTCGGGTTTTGTCAGAGACCAATTTTTATAAGAGTTGCAATATCCGAATTTTGGTATAATGAAAGACTCCTAATCATGTATAGTATAACCCTCCTTGTCGGGAGAACACATTGTGCCTCTGAAGTAAACATTTCTGCAAAAGTGGAATATTTTCTTATACTTTCCCTCAGCAAGTTAGCCCCTGTGACTACACAACTTGTGTACATGTGCATACAGCATGGAGAATTGGCAATGTCTATGTGGTAATGATTTTAACTAGCTTTGCATCCAATTTTGAAGCCTTCTAAAGCCCCTCAGTAACAAAGTCTATTCTCTTGATTGTTTGTTTGTGTGATATGTGGCCAATAAACCATATTTCTGGCAATTTAAAGCTGTTTTGTTGGAATGAAACTCCAATATCAACTCTGCTGTTTGCTTTTTGCAAATGCTTCTTTCTCAGGCTCTAGCTCAAAAGTGACTCGGACTAGAAACTCTGTTTCTGTAAGAATCTTTGATGATATGCTGACATACAGTGTGACTTCAGATCAAATTAGGAAATGTTTTTTAAGCATTTGGCAAGGCCTCTTTGAATTTTTGCAATACTCACTGGCTGCAGGCTGTAAAGGTAGAATTTTCCAGAGCATTCAGCACTTACCTAACTTTTCTGATCCATGCCTGCTTGGATTTCCACAGAGCAAAGGCTGGGCAACACAAAGCCCACTTCAAGATCCTATCCATAAGGTACACCATAGGCGGGTGGTGCTGGGCTGTGGAAGAGGGACTGAGGTTCCCAAACTGCATAAGCCCAGCCACTTGGGTTGAGAGAGCTGGCAGTTTTTCGGACTGCACTCTTGCAGATAGTTAATGCTAAATTCCACTAGCTGAACCACTCGGGTCCAAATTGGTTATGAGCTCTCCTAGCACTGCCTGTGAATTTGGTGAGCTCTGGCTGAGCCCTTCTCCCCTGGGGGACTGATGGGCTCTGCCCAAGAAGCCAGAGGAGTTTGTAAACTCCCTTAGCCAAGCTGTTTGATTTTTACATTCAAGAAATAGCCTTCTGACCCAGTTTGTGCTCTTGTTGATTGCAGCATGCCAAAACAGTCCTGGCAAGATGAAGTGCTCACTTAAGAAGCTCTTGCTGTGCAATTTTTTTTAACTTTTGGTGCATTTTTGGTGAACTTTGTACAATTCACCTATCACCTCACGGAGGTTACAACTGCTCACTCGGGCAAAAGCTGGGTCTTCTCTTGCCGATTCCTGCAAAATCAAGGACCCTACTCTCTTATCTGTTAGCCTGCTTGACTTGGATATTCTGATCTGAAGTCAATGAGGGTGTTTTTAAGTGTTCTTTGTAATCTGAGGTATTAGTAATTCCAGAAAGGCAAACTCAGCTTGCCCTTTCTGCAGATTAAAGCTAGTTACAAGCTTCAGTTTTGAAGTAAAGGGATGCAGAGGAAGAGTATGAAGGATGACATGGGGTCCCACTAGGGATGCTACATTGCTGAAAACTGACCCAGGGCCTGATGGAACCACCTTGGGCCTGTGGCATACCTAATGCAGAAGGTCTGAGTCAAAGCCATCTGAAGTCCATGAGGGCTTGTCTGTCACTCTCTATGAACCATGGATCAGGGCCCCCTGTAGCAAGAGTGCACCCCTTCTTAACCTCCTCTGCGCGTCTTTGCGATGTCACCAGCTGACCTGGCAACTGACACTCTTATACAGTAAAATGAACCCCAACAAAATAAACGCCAACAAAACACATAGGTAAGCAAATGCAATTTAGCTTTATTTACTGAAGTCGCTTCAAGCTACAGATAAGTGGGAATTTTACCCATCTAAAAGCAAGATTAGTTACCCCTTGTAGAGCTGGACCTGGGGTATTGACTCTAAAACTGTCAAGGGTTTGCTCTGTACTTTGCACCAAGGCTGTAGTGGGAATATTTTTGACGGTGCCACTGGGAACAGCATCTGGCCTATACCAATTGCAAATCACATCCCTTCTGCACATAAGATTCAGTCTTAATTAATATCAGTGATGTCTTAAAAGGAAAAATGGAAATCTAAATGCAGGCCTCTCTAGATCTCTGAAGTAATGTCCTGCACATAATTTTCCAGTAAAATAGATTCAGGAAAATGTTCCATGTGCTTTAACAGTCTCAGAAATAACTTCAACTCATGTTGCAGTTCAAGGGCCAGCACAAGGATCTGCAATGGCATGAAAATATTGTCTTTTCCTAAGTGTCATTGACAGGTGTACCTTGCTGATGTTGCTAGTCAAAAAAAGCAATGTTATTTTAAAAAAGGAAGCCATACTGCAGGAAATCGATCTCCTTTTCCTCTTATGCATCTGCTTCTAGCCAGAAATACATAGGCTAAACTGGAGAGAGAGGGTTAGGGGTGTGTAGTGGAAGGGAAAGTATGAGGGTGTGCAGATTGTATTCTATATCTCTTGTGCCTCAGATGTTGCCCTTCACAGCTTTGCATTCCCTGCAGCCCCTCTGTCCTGCTCTGAGCTGAACCAGAAGCTGTGTGAAAGCTACCTGGAGTAGTCTTTCTCTTATCAAGAGCTGAAGTGTATCTAGCCTGCTTTTCTCTTGCTTTCCTTACCTCCCCTTCCAGCAGAAGAGAAAACATGAAATTAAGTGGGTCTTCTTCCCTGGATAATGCCCTGCAACTTCCGTGGATCTCACTGTTTCACCCATCCACATCCCAGTGCTGCAGTTTACATGCAGAAACACTCTCCCCCTCCCCTCAAGAAATAGGAGATCCTAGAAAAAGCTTTTGGTATGACAAATGAGCCGAAGACAGGGGCTGCAGATGTCTCCAGGTCAAGAACCAAGAGGACATTCCCACTGGCAGTGTCCACGCTGGCCAGTTTTTAATGCTTCTTGCCCACACATTGCTGCTGGTGGAAGTGGCTGGTGCACTGATGTCAGTAAGTCACTGGTGTCTCTAGCATCACCACCTCGTACCGTGTCAATTTGCTTGCTGTAACATAACTGAGATTTCTCTACACAGTATGAGGAAGCCAAGCTGCAGCCCGTACAGACATATCCTGGGTAGATTAAACCACAGATAGGAAATATCTGCAATGAGAACGCAGAGGCGCAGCCATCTCTGCAGATGTCATACCATTAGTTGGCCACACACACCAATGTCTGCACAGCCTGCCCGCCTGTGACTGTTACCTCCACCGAAGCTAGCCTGCGTGGGCTGTAGTCACGTCTCCTGCTGCAGTTCAGGCAGACCTGGAGGAATAGAAAGTGAACAGCCCTGTGCCACATCTGAAGATGTTAATGAAAATAGCGTTGGCTGGACCAGATGCAGGGAGGCTTTGCTCTCCTTCTCTGTGCTGTTGCTGTCACCCTCTCTAGGGTGGCATTGTCACCACAGGTCAGCTGATCACTGAACTCTCATTGCAGCAGTGAGTGTGACGCATGGCGTAACACGGTCCTTTGAGCCCGGGCGTCAGGAAACAGGGCTCCGAAGGGAAGGTCATTGTTGCTGGCAGAGCTAGGGTTGAAAAAATATCAGCGTAAGCAGTGGCCAAAACAGGGGAAAAAAGAGAAATTGCTTTTCATTTCTGTGCCAGGAGATGATGTGATTCTCCACGTGTGGGTTGCCCTTCAAGAGAGGGTGATGTCAGGGGCTTGAAGATCTAGACATAGTTCTTGTCTTTGCCAAGGGACAACCCCCCCTGTGGTTCTTGGACCTATTCTTTCAGCTCCACTCATCTCCCTGTGTTTACTACGAGATATACTTCCCACATGGGAGTGTTTTGTCAGGCTAAATTCAATGATGCCAATGAGGTGCCCGGACACAATGATGACAGAGGGCATTAAAAGGATCCGGTTAAAATTCATCAAAATTTGTGTAGCACAGGGGAGTTCAAGGGAATGCACTGGAAAATCACCCTGTCACACTTCTCTCTCATTAGTCAGAATTGCATTCAGAGGGGTATGTTGTTGTGGCACAACTCTGTGTGTGTATATATATTTATATATATTTATATGTATATATATCAATTATTTCAACAAAGTAGAAAAAGAAACAATGTAGCTGGATATATCTAGTATCTATATAGATTTCTGTATCTTTTGCAAAGTGAGGACATTTGATTTCTTTTTTCTCCCCCTCCCTCCCCCCCCCCCCCGAATGTACCTAGTGGTAATCTTCTTCTTGTCATCTAATTGCAAATAAATCTTCTGGTTTGTTTAGTAATTGAAATTGGCATTTTTGCATCTGCTTCTCCTAGGCACTGCACTGCAGGAATCAATATCATATGTCACAGCAGCAATTGATTTGTGAGCAGTGGCACCCACACTGAGGATTTCAGGCTTCAGGGATCAAATACCTTTAGAGAGCAGTAAAGTCATTTTAAATCAGGAGGGATTATGAGGAAAGGGAGATGATACCCAGGCTAGATCCTGAAGCCTAATATAATGAACAAATCAATTCCTTGCTTTGTCATAGATTTTGTGTGTGGTCATATACAAGTACTGAAAATTATCACAAGTGTAACTTAATTATGCTGTAAATTTTGCACCATCCAAAGCAGCACCTTGACTGGTCCATGCCTATTGCTTGCAATGGTACTGACAGCTGAGGATTATAACCAAGGCACATCCTCAGTGTAAACAGGTAAAACATAGGCAGTGGTTGTTTGGAGGTGAACCTGAGCTCAGTGCTGAGCTGCTCCTTTCTCAGGGAGTTGTACCTGGGTGAGCTGGCAGGGACAGGACAGCCCAACCTCTGAAGAAAGACTGAAAGGATTGGGAAGAAATTTCTTCAGTTGTCCCCTTTTACTGAAACGATATGTGAAGGTCTGTCAGGAAGATTATTCTTAACTATTATTAATGAATGAATGTCAGTGGCAAGGTTATTAGATTTGCAGATGCTTTGGTTCCTTCCTCCTTTGTCCAGGTGGCAGAAGCTTTCTCTGACAAAATGTGCAACACATGGCTGTTCCTTAAATTTCAAATTGTAGTCTCAATGGGATTGCAGCAGATCATGGTGTTTGGTGGTACACCCTGGGCTTCTTTAAAGCAGGGGGGGGATAAAGGAAAGGTGGACAGAGCACAAAATGTTACCTCAGATGTCTAGATAAAATCAGGCAACGCTTCTACTGTTGTCAGCACTTCCAGTCTGAGATATTCCTGGCATGCTATTCTTTTGTATACATTGGTCCTATGAAGCATGGCCTCTTCAGATGAAGAGGCAGGGATTAATGAGCCACATGGAAACACTAATTTGTCTGAGTTAGAGGAGATTAGCTTTGCTAAGACCATTAACATAATTAATCTTGAGAATAGAAATGTTCATTCAGTATTGCAGACTCACTGGGTTGTTTCACAAGTTGTAGTCCAACACTATTAAATGAGAATTTCAAAATACATATTTTATTTAAAAATGTGATCTCTGTTCTTTGAAAGCATACGGAGCTACAGATATGTAGAAGAAAGATAATATCTCATTGCTGTAATAATTTATCCCGCTATAGTGTCTTGAGGGATCCCAAAGTGGTCAGTTCCTCTGGGAGCTTCAAATCAAGGGTTGCATATAAGGTTTACTATGCTAGGGGGCAGAAGGGAAGGAAATCCCCCAAATAAGCTGCAGAGCTGGAATCCTTGCTTGCGTCTGTGCCCTTCTGTCCCATCACACTGTCTGGGGAAACATTTCTGTCTTTTAGCTTTTCCTCTTTTCCCTGTTGCTAGGTCTTTTCTCCTCCCTCATATCAAAAAGGACCTGAAGTCAGGCTGTGGGAATCATTTGCAGGCATCAGAAAAGGGCTGATGCCCTCTCAGAAAGTATTCATAGTGAGAAAACTGCTGCCTTTAAGGGGGCAAGTAGTTAAGGAGTACAAGGTTCTTGTCCAGTTGGGGAAAGCCATTTTCCTTGCATTTTGTGGAGCGGTAACTGGCCTGGAGGAGAAATTATTAAAAGAAAAAAGTGGGGCTGATGAGAGTTCATCTCTACCCCATCAGACTCCTAAGAATGGATATGAAGTTGCACCTGTTTCTGTAGCTTTGTACCTCCAACCATGAAATAGTTTTCTTTCCTTACCCAGTCTTGAGGTTTGGGATCAATGCAGTGCAGTTAGTTCAGCTTGCAACCAGCTTGACTTTAAAAATTCTGTTTCAAGACTTCTACAGTTACAAATCTATCTGAAAAAGTATAAAACATTAAGGGACTGGTGCTAAAATGAGTGTGCAGACTGAAGCTGCTATGGGAAAAACATTTGTAAAAATGATATTGGGATATAGCTTGTGTTGCTCTTTGACTTGGTTTGAGGGAATTCAGAAACTCTTCTGGAAACATTTTTTAATGTGGAGCTTCTAAGTGAACTTGTTCTAGCAATTTTCCAAAATGGAGCATTGAGCTTTATAACCTTAGACATGGGGCTTTATTTCCAGCTCTTTGAGAGTGATGGGAGGAGCAGCTTTCTTTCTGACATTTACTTTAATTCATAAAAATTACAGGCATCTGCTAAAATATCCTAAATTATGGAGGAGGTGGAAATTGGGTCATGGAGAAAGATTAACGTTGAACAAAAATATTTGCCAGCAGTTTAAGATGAGAAAGGGAAAACTGTGTGTGCTGCAGAAGAACAGGCTGTCTGTGGTTTTTTTGCACAACCATGACTGGCTCATTACTTTAACAGAGAATTAAGAGAGCGGGCTAGCATCAGGGTAATTTTCTTTGTGCTTGTTTGCTCTTCATCTTCATCTTTTATACATGATCAGATCCCCGTGTCCTGCCCTTTTGATGGGGGTTACTTGGATTTATTTCAGGCACCTTTATGGTTAGGGGGAGGCGAGGCCAAATTCTCGGCAGACAAACCTTCCATTGGGGTCATACCTTATAAATGCAAAAAGCTTTAGACAACTCACTAGCAGCAGCCACAGCAGAAATCTTCTAGCTGCTCCTCTGGGTGGAAGGAGGGAGGGAAGGAAGAAGGCAATGTGCCCATAGTGAGTTTTAATATATTCATCAGTGCCAGACAGCTTCTGATTAACAGCAGTTGTCTCACTGAAGCATGACGATCGGGGCCCATCCATCCTCTCTCTGCGTGCTGCCTTCCAAACAAACCTCACCAGTCACTTATTCTCCCATTAGTCCTTTATCAGACGGTGTTTAAACCGGCACTTGAAATCAGCCACATTGAGTCTATTATTGGCATATCCACTCCTATTTCCAGTTCTCAGCTTCTCCAATCGATGAACTTCTGCTATCATCATGTGTGTTCTTCAGCGCCCTCAACGCCATCAGCCAATTCTCTTCATATTGGCACGTAAATCCATTAACCCCTTGTTCTTCTCTCTCTCCCCTTCTGCTCAAGGCTCCGTTTTGCCTTTCAAGGGAGCAGACAGCGCTGTGTGGGCAGACACCGCCAGCCACAGAGGCCGAGCCGTCCAGGCAGAAGTGCCTGGAGGCACGGCTCCCTCCCAGAGCTGCTGCGGGTAAATGTCCGCAGACACCACGGCACCACATGCACAGGTGAAGCACCATGGCTCTGCCTCCCAGGCTGTTTTGGAAGGCGCACAGCAAAAGCCCTGGCTGCCCTGGCATATTGAACACCCTTTAGCGAGGAAGGTCATTCATTCGGTATGGAATAATGTATAATTGGTCTACTGATAATATAAAACACTGTGACAAGTTATGTTTTGTATTAAGTGTAGCTGGCACCTTTATGTAATACAGAAGTTGTTTATCCGAAAGGACACTTTGGTGTTGAAATTGGTACAAATTTTTGAGGGATCGGGAGGCAGGGTCTTCTCTATAAAGGTCCTCTGTTTCTGTAATATTCTTTGTTACACATCGATACCCCTTCTCCTAATAGATACTAAAGTGCTTAAATAGCTATACAAATTGTACTTAAGCCATAGCTGAAAATTTGCTATTTCTGAGGTTAAATTCAGTTGTCTCTCAGCAATATTATATGACAGTTCACAACAGGGAATGAAATATACTTTCAGTAGAATTGCAAGGAGGACTTTTACGTTAAGTGAAATATACTGGAGTTGTGGTTAAAATGCAGGGAGGGCTTTTTACTTGTGAAGATTTGCCACAGACAAGGTTACCACAAAAAAAAAAAATCAAGCATTCAGAATTTCTGTCCTGTGCCGCCTCTGCTAGACAGTGTACCGAAGCCCTTGTTTCCTCTACATCTTGTTGATCAGCTAAATATTAGCTTAAAAGGAAGGATGTCACGTATGAATTACAACCTCTGTTTTCTTCAGTGCATGGGTATTTTGAGAGGTGTCTGAATCAACCATTCAGCTCCGCCCAACCTGAGTGAATCATATTGGTGACACCCTTTGCTGGAAGGATTCAATTCCTTTCTCTGCTGCAAACTCCCTGTCATGGAAAGAAGAAGGGTTTAGGTGGTTTGGCACACCGTTGTGCCGGTGGATGCATTCTGCTTTACTGAAGGTCAGGTTGCTTGTATGTGTTTAAGGACCAGCCTGAGGAGATGTCTTAAGTTCTGTCTAAGACTCTACAGAGACCGTGTCATAAGTGACTGCTCAGGAGATATTCTAAGAGTGAGAATATCTCAAGAACCTTAAAGCAGAGTTGTTTCTGTAGTTCACAGGATTATTAAAAATACATGCATGTATCTGGACTGCGCTGGCAAGGGTTAAGTTAAACCATCTATTTTAGTTATCATTGAGTTAGTTTAGTTTATCATTGCTGTGATAGATAGGGTAGCAAAACCTGTTTGGGTCAGTTGCACAGTTCACTGGGTACTGCACAATTCCTAGGAGTGGTCAGCAACCACTCCTGCATCAGTCCTTTGCCCTTGCAACAGGTTCACTCTGAGGATAATGGAAAATTCATCTATTCTGTTTTGGTTTTGTAGCCAGGGAAGAAGCTGCCAGCTATTTTATAAAGATATGCAGAACATATACTGGCAACCTGCCAGGAGGAAAATTTCTGATTGCTGTAGAAGAACGGTGAGGCTGTGGATTGTAAAACACAGCGCTTCAGACTCTATTTAGTCTGTGGTATGAAAAACAAATTGTAAAATAATGTTTTAAGTCCATCACTTAGAAAAGTAGAGACTTGTTTAGAGTTGTTATAAATCAGGTTTTGTATTGCATAGAGTATTTTGAAGTTTAGGGTAGTGGTTTCCCTCTTGATGCAATAAACATTTGCACAGATATTTCAATTGGGTCCCTTTTAGCTTTTGATCCTAAATCTTCCACCTCTTGCCTGCTATTTCCTATAGCCACCCATGGGCACCCTTCATACTTACCCCTTTATGTATTTCCCCACTATCCTGATGCTTAGCTGATAAGACATCTTTATTTTTCTGTTTATGAGAAGATCACATTATTGGGAAATGCAGGGACAACCCACAGATGCAAATATAGATGAATGTGCAGATAGCTAAGTAACACCTAGGCAGATATGACTGCACAAATATTTGTCTTGTACACACAGCAAGTTCTTGAGGATTAAACTCCTGAACAATGGGGACATGCTAATAGTTTTGGTAGTGACAAAGCGCAAAGGACAAGATGTGAGAAGTTTATTTTCAAGAAGAGAACTGAACAGCTCTGTGTTTCTGATTGTAATTGAAACACTACAAATGAAATCTGATGGCCTGTGTGATGTATTGCAAGAGAATAATGGCACAAAGTTGGAAAGGAAGCTGGTGTAGAAGTGACTGGAGGCATCCTTAATGCTTGGAGGACATTGTCCAGAATCTGATCAGATGCTGAATGGCATTAACCATGATTGCCACCTGCCTTTTAATTATTTGTAGCTCCTGGACCATAATACCTGTACTGCCTTGGAGCCTCAGAACTGCATTTTTCATCTCCAAGACCATGGTGTTCAGTGTAGTATCCATAAAGAATGGGCCTCCAGCAGAAGGCTGCGCAGGGCACACAAGTACTGTTCTGCAGAGGAAATTTCCTCCAGCTCCCACTGGAAATGTTGAAAGTTCTGCTATCAAAACTGCTTTTTCAGTAGTATCTCCTGAATTATCTGGAAGGAGATGGGAGGATGATGGAGTCTTAATTTTCCTCTTGCAGCACAGAGCAAGAAGAACTGGAGGTTATGACCTTGCCGTTGAGCTCTTTGAATGAAATGGAAGAGGAGAACCCCTGAGGTGAAGGCAAACATGAAGACCTTGTGGCAGGAGTAAGGAAAGGATGATTTGTCTGCTGGAACAACTGAATCGGGAGATGAGACAAAGATGTAAAAAGAAGTTGATGCCATGGGGATGGTTGAATCTAAAATACACAGAAGGGAGAAATAGAAATCAACATTATACCAGATTTTCATAAAATTAAAGTTTAATTTGTAAGTACTCATTAGTAGTGAGGATAGAATAAATTAGCCACATTAAAATCACTCCTCAAGGCCCCAGTTTAAATGCAGCTGTATTTTGCGGAAGACCAGGCAGTTGGAAAAGCGTGCTAAACCCTTTCAGTACAGGCTTGATTTAAGAATCAACAAATAGAGGTGGTGGAAAATGGCACAAAGGTAAAGGTAAATGACTCTTCATCTAAAACTCTGCATGTCTTAACCACTAAAAACTCTGCTAGAAATAGCCATTCTGAAATGAGAATGCAGTTATTTGCATCAGGTATTTGCTAATGGGTATGTTAACATGTATCTGATGCAAGTACTTGTTGACCTGATTCCTACTTAAATGAGTGAATTTTAAAAGTTTGACCGGTTTAAATAGACAATGGTGGGGGCAGGAGGTGTGGGAACAAAAATAAGGAAGTAATGAGGCTGCTTGATGGTTTTCTGAGAGGTCTTTGCATACCACAGCAAAAGTAAGTGCAAAAGCTTAATTTAAAATGAGCAAGGAATCATATCCAGCTATACGCTGGGGTGGGTACCAAACTCTGGCCAGTATGGGACTGACCACCACTGTATTTATTTTAGACTAAGAAGGTCTTTCAAAAGCCATAGGCTTTCCCCCACAAGTGCTGCTCATTTATCCCACTGTCGTGGGATCACTCAATTCTACAGATTGAGATGGAAAAAATTTCACACATTTCATCATTCAACTTTCTCAAAGAATACGGAGGGAAGCTGTGGCAAGACCCAGCCCACCAAATGAGAAGTCAAAAGGGAGAGTAGGAAAATCATATTTAGTTCTCCAAGAGAAAATACTGGGAAACATTGCTTCACAAGAATATTTAAAAATAGAATTGAAGTTTCAATTGAAGCTTTACAAATATGAAGAGATATTTCTTTAATTCACTCCATGTGCTGCTTCTGTAGCTGTTGATCACTGTTTGTAAGCTGTTTTCCACTATCCAAGGGGAAAATGTGTTTAAATTAAATTATGGACTAGAAACTTGTCTAAACTAAAGCTGAGGTTTTGACATGAAGAATAAATTTATGGAGTCTGCCTTTTGTTCAGAAGCAATCACTTCATACCGCAAAAACTGGTAACAGCAGTTGCCACTACTGCACCTTTCAGGCCCCAGCTGAAGGAAAGGGAAGGGGGAAAATGACAGTCTGCAGTAAATAGCAGCCAGCTATAACACCTCCTCTGGAAGGATGAAGCTTGAACTAGTTCTCCACTTCACAGGCTCCTTCAGACCGATTTTTGTAACCTGCAGGGTGGAGTATGCAATTTGAGAAAGGTGGAGCTGCTCCACTGACTGCTGACAGCTGTGGGAATGAGGGACTGTCATTGGAGAGCAATGAAACATCCATCTCTTAAGAAGGGAAGCCTGGGGGTATCAGAGTAGGGAAAGAGGGATGAGAGTTAAATGGGAGATGCTGTCAGCAAAGGTGCCTACAGATTTAATGAGGATTTGGTTTCTGTTTCCCAGAACAGCCATTCACCTACAGAAAAAAACATCCTCAGAAAGTCTAAGTGCAACACAGTCTTATATGTCACACAGAGTGCCACACTGTCCTTGGCACAGTCCCAAGCTTGATGTTGGCCTGATCTATGTACCAGAAAGCACTTACCCAGCCCACGGCATACTAAATAGTAACACATCTAGGTGCAGATTTACAGGCAGAGCAGCTGCCGGTTTCAAGACTCACGTATGCTTTTCTCTCCCTCTCCACCTGCGAGTTTTATCTTCTACACCATTCCTGTGAGCACCGCCTTGCAACCCAATGACAAGATTACACTGAGGACTGACTACACAAGTGGGAATGCCACCTTTATATCCTTCCTCTGCTTCCTAGGGCCAGCTGGGGACGTGTTCAGCCTCTGAGCTAATTAATTATGCTGGTTTGAAATAACCCTGCAGCCATTTATTACTGTTCAGTATATTCCTTCTTTGGGATGCAGGAGTGTGTCTGGAACTGGCATAATTCCCCATCTGTGGAGGAATACAATGATGTCTCTTTTAGAAAAGTTTTATGGCTTCTTTTCACTAGGAGACATGACAAAGAGTCCTTGTGGGCAATGATCTGCCATTTACTTGTCACATGGTAACGTGCTGATGTGAGATACTGGAGCATAACTAGGCACCAGTCCAACTCACATGAGAATGCAGATAAGATGCAATCATTTTGTTACATTATGTTAAGTTTTTTTAAATTATATTATGCTTATGAGGATAACACTAATATTTTAACTAAATATAAATAATTTTATTAATTTCAAAAATATTTTAGAGATATGTGGATTTGAACTGTTGCATATCCGCTTTTTGCAATAAGCAATATTGGCTTTCTGACTGCATACTTCCAAGCGCCAGTAACTACACAGGATGCATTTTTTTTTAAATAGTCTATTTGAGACAAAAGCTTCTCAGCTCTGTACTTCTGTGATAGCAGCTTCTCTTTTATTCTGGAAATGCTTAGTATTTTCTTGTTGTCAGTAATTTCTCTCTATTGGAATAAACTGCATCTTCCAGCATCTTCAGAGTGGTCACTCACCCTAGGATGCTCTGAAATTATTTTCTACACGCTACAGAACAGCTATGTGCAGGACGCAAAAATTTATCTGGCAGTGACATCTCCTCCAGCAGCGTGGGTGCTCTGAATGCCACTGCCATTCCCCAGTAGTGAATGATGTTATGGTGTGGCAAGGCAAAAGCAAGAGTCGCTTCTTCAGCTCAGCTAACAAAACAAACACATTTTGTTTTCATGTGGATCTAAGGGCATCTCTCTGACTATGGACCTGCCTAGAAAATGTTAAAAATGATAGTTTTTAACTTAGTGATTGTTTCATGTCTAGAAATAACTGTAAGGTTTCAATTTCCTCAAGGTCAAGGGACTGACAGAGGGGATTGAGTCAAGGAAAAGCTTGCTGTGTCCCTGATGAAGCTGCTCATGTTGTATGTGTAACTGAAGAGTTTTGGTTTGGTGATTGGTGAGCCAGAGCCTCTGCCCAGAGCTATAGAACCATTTAAGTGAATACGCACAAATGTGTTGCCTGATTTTGAAATGCTCTCTTAAAGATGATTGTTACTCGTTTTCATTATTAGGTATTAGCCTTTATTAATAACACCTACTGTTGACTAATGGTGAGTTAAGTTATAATGATTACTTAAACCCTGGACAACCTGAACTCTGCCAAGTTGAAGCAGCTTGGCATATTCAATATTGTACTTACCTGGGGTGATGGTAAGAATTGCCTGCAGCACAAAGGGTGATGCTCATAATACACACTAAACTATGAAGGGCTGATGTGCTTAGCTGAGCTATCAGGGAATTCACATTCAGCAAGCACTAGGAAGCAGACTGGGAGTGGAGAGAATGAAGAAATCTGAATACGTGTAGCATGGACTGTGTAAACTCACCTGGCCTTGGAGAAGGACAGAGAGACTTGCCAGCTGCCTGCACACTATCCCAAGAGGAAGGTGTTGGCTTCAGAATTGCATTGCTCACTATAGTGTTTCCCAAAGAGTGAAAGGCATTGAATGTAGAATTAAGGTAGATGGTTTTCACAGAAGCTTTGCTACTGGGTGGAAGAAGATCTGACTTTGAGTTTTGATGGCTACTTGTAACATCTTTTGGGACTGGCAATCAAGGATCAGGCAAGATGGTTTTCGTGGCTTTCAGAGTGCTTGCACCTAACCGTTTCTTGGAAAGAGGTTTCAGGGTGACACAGGAAGCAGGGTTGAGGCAATATTATCTCCTTTCCTGTTTAAGCCCCCTGTTTGTGAGGTAGTTTGGTTTGTCTCTGAAAGACAGGAAGGAACACCTGCAAGACAGCAAATGAAAATAATGTCACAGAAAAGGAATGTATCGCAGATGGGGGGGAGGATGTTATATCATGTTGGTCGGAGTGTAAATGGCTCAGCATAAATATGATAATGCATTTCAATGTATTCTACAAGGGGGTATGTGCCACAAAAACATCTGAATTGACAAACCAGATAGACCAGCCAGCCTGATTACTGCTCAGGGACTTCCTCAGCTAGAGGTGATGCTTTAGATGTGATGATACTGAATAGATTCTTTCTCATTAAGGTGTTCAGTCACTTTTTGCATCTAGGTAAACTTCTGGTGTTCATAACATCCTTCGGCAAGAAGTTCCACAGTTCAGCTATGCCTTACTTAGCTACCATTTTGTTTATTTTTAATGGCACTTTTGTTTCTTTGCTTTTGTATTCAAGTCATTCCCTGTCCTCACTCTTCCTATTTTACCTGTGATTTTTAGGAGGTCTGATGCCCATCTCTAGCTTTCACAGTTCTGTTATATGATTCTGGGGATAGGTTTGGGGTGGGGGGAACCAGAACACGGTGCTATATTCAAAATCTGGGCACACCATGAATGTATACAGTTGCATAATGATGATCCACTTTGGTCTCTATTCCTTTCCTAATTGGTCATGCCATTCCACTTGCTTTTTGGCCACTGATGAGCAATGAACTGAGACTTTCATAGTTCTCACAATACTAAGACCTTGGTTCAAAGTAGTGGTTGTCATCTCAAAACTAATCACAGCGTATGTAAAGTTTCTGTTATTCCCTGTGGGTGGTGCTTTACCTATACTGTACCCCCTCTGTCTTTTTATAACACTTCAGTATTTTGGCAACTCTTTGTGGTTGATCTTTGTCTTTAATAATCTGATTAATTTAGGCTTCTCAGCAAAGTTTGTCATCACATGGCATGTTCTTTTTCTAGATAATTTCTGAATTTCCCAGCACAGATTCCTAAGGGACTTTATTGGTGACCTCCTTCTACTACAAAACCCCTTTTTTCCTATCTTTTACTTGTTACATGATCATTTGAAGACCTTTATCCCATGGCAGGTTAGTTTCTTTAAGAATCTTAGATGAAGATCTTGTTGAATACCTTTGTATATATAGAGAAGGAAGGCTTGAGATTCCTACAGAAAGTGACTGTTCCAGCTCTGCTGTGCCACAACTGGGGAAGAATTGACTGCTGTCAAGTAGTTCTTTAGAATAATTTAAGGGAAACTGTGATGAGTATCGAATTGCAATCACTATAGCAAATTGCACATACGCATAAGTTGTTAAATCTAAGGTTTTTTTCTATTAATAGAACATCAACAATCAGGAGGAAAGTTTCAATCTTGTTAGTCTGGTGCTGGATCAGCCAAGGAAAATGAGATTTGGTATTGGTACTTGTAGGACAGTCCTTCTGATGTACTTAAATGGGGAGAGGGGGTTGCTTGTCTGTAAACATTAACTGCTAAGCTACTTTAACTGATCAGGAATATAGAGTTTACATGGCTATAACCTTAATTGTATGCTTATTCTCTGCATTCAGAATGGGCTCTGCATTCTAGGATCTTAAACTTGGAGAAGTCTCATTTCCTCGCTAATATGATCACTCTGTAATCAAAAAATATGTTGTTGAATCATGAACGGGATGATCAGAGGATAAAGCTTGACCTGCTGCTAAAACATATGGTATTGTATTATATTATAATGATGTCACTCCCCCCTACACACACGGCATCTGTTAAGCACTCATTTCTGAATATCAGGTGCCATTGTGAGTGACCCACGTCTCCTCCTTGGGATTCTCTGCTGATGCATGTTAAGATCACTTAGATGTTTATGTGGTGTGAAATGTGTGACTGGAATAAAACTGCAAGACAGACTGCCAGCCAGACACACTGACCCCATGGGGGAAAAGTCAAACACATTAAATGAGGTGGAAAAAAAATATTTATCCCCCCGTATATTACTGACTTGTTCTAATGCCAGTGCTATCAATAGAGTATTTTGTACAATTTTGTTAAAAATAAGCAGGTAAATGAGTATTGTTGTCTGACATCAGAACAGGGTATTGCAATAAACCTCCACATATTCAGTAATTTAGGACACTGAATCTTCTGGCTTGGCTAGATAAATTACATGAAGGCCATCTCCTTGCCTAATAAAGAGAGGAAATCATGTAAGTCTTGTCAGTTACAGTACAATTCAGCAAAGTTAGAAAGGCTTGAAATGTATTCAGACTGCTGTACAGTCTAAAGAAGAGCCCTGTTTCCAAAAAGTTACCTACAAGTAGTAATATTGATGAAAGAGTAAACTAAAGAAAAAAAAAATTAAAAATAGTGCAGCAGTGGAACACATCACTTTCCAACCTGCCTTGGCCATCCATAACAATATGGGAAACATTGTGTTCAGGTAATTGTTACAGTTTCTCAAGATAAATCAATTTGGCAAAATTAAGTGCTGGTGACATGAAGGCAATAGGAGCAGTTTATCACACCAACACTCTTGGTTCATTCTGAAACAAAGCACTAGAGCAAAAAGGCTCTTTTCAGTGAATTCTGATGAAGTTGAGAATGACTTAGCACTCCCTGAGATCTTCTTTTATTACTGAATTTAAGAAATATGATAAACCAGCTGTATTTAAGATAACTAAATTCTCATTGATTAGAATGTCTTATTCTACTGCTAAACGGACTGTGTTTACAGAGAATGGAGACTTCTCTTCTTCTAACTTAGTTACAGTCAGGAAGACCCTGATGGCTTCATTACATTTGAGACAGGACAGCACCGTGCAAAGCTTATGTCTAGGAGGACAATGAGGGTCTCTTTGTCATGAGAAAATTGTAAATACAGTTTAGAAGATAGGAATCTCTCAGCAATTTTATCTAACTCTCAGTAGCTCAGTAAGAACGGTAATAAATAAATCAAACACAACTATAAAACAGGAGTGGTAGAACACTTCTGAAAAACATGTTGGATTTACATTTTGATTGCTGTTTTTTTTAATACTGTATTTCTGTTGAAGTTGATTTTATAATCCAGTATAAGTATGCCACTGTCAAGATAAGGAAAACTCTTTACCCATTTATGATGGATTAAGATGTTGTCAGACAATCTTTTTGATAGGATCAGCAGATGGTTTGATGCTAAAAGTTCCTGACCACCAAAACTACAAAAAAGTTTACTTGCAATGGCATCTGGCAAAAAATGAAACTTTAACCCAATTCAGCAATAGAATAGATGCTTTCCACAGGGCCGACAATCTAGTATCCAGATGATAAAAGCCCTTTATGAATTGCATTGCCTTGTTTTTCATTAGCTGTTGAACCAATATTGCCATTATGGTGTTCTAATATAGTGCCCGATTTGCTGGAAAAGGATTTCCTCGTGTATCTCCAAAGGAGGTCTAAATCAGCAAAGCCCTCAGTATGAGAAAAATAAGAATAAGCACTTGCATGACGTCAGTTCTTTGGGATTTTATCATCAATGCTCTAGGAAGTGAGCTCCAGTGATCAAATTATTGCAAATTAATCTGCAGCTTCTAAACACAGGCCTCACATCTCTTCATGATTTATCATCCTATGATCTTGTGAAACAAAAAAGTGAGTTAGTCTTGGTCAGACAACAGGCATGACAGCTGATTCAATTCTTTTTTATATCAGGAAAAAAAAAAAAAGAAAAAAAAAAAAAAGATCAATGAACCTGTCCAGAAACTTTAGGAAAAATAACTTTGTTGTAAAGTTCAGTGGCATTTATACTGCTTGTTGGTAACTGACTTGATGACAGTAGGTCAACTGAATCCCAGGAAGAGGTGAAAGCCAATGAGAGCTGTTTTTTTTCCCCTGAAAACATTCATGATAAGACTCGTATGCACCCACAGGATCACAGAATATGCTTTATATTATTTCCTGAAGAAAGTATTTTCTACTGTTCCTTTAGACAATAGCCTTGAAACTTTTTTGAGAAAATATTTCAATGTTAAGTTCTGACTTATGATGTAAGAGGAAGATATCATGCCTCATGTTTGTTCTGTCCTTTGAGAAGGTAATTCCAAGGCCCTCACTGAAAAATGGCACGTTTCTTTGTCCATCCAGTTAGCCCTGAATGTTGGCTGCCATTGCATATGTGGCTTGAGAGAAGTCTGGAGGCAGAACACCAGGAATTAATACAGAAACTTTCTCATAGGCTTAATGGATCTGTTATTACTAAAAAATGCAAAATATTTTTTCTTACTTATTACTGTCACTGTGGAGTGACATGGAAACTGTTTGTTGGTTTTCTAGCTGCTCTTAATGCTGACTATCAAATTAAAATTGCTTTAATATATCATAATACAGGTGATTTACAGAAACATTTAGCATGAAAACAAATGCCCATCTTAGTTTGAAAATAATGAACTAAAATCGACCAGTAAAATTGATTTTACGCATACTCTTGCAAAGAAGTCATTCTGATGATGATATTGTGGTTCTTAATGGAGCGAATCTCATCAACGCACTAGGTCCCACCCAGAGTATTGAGTATTATGCATTAGCAATGAAGTAAAATGTCAAGATTCAAGATCCTGTTTGTTTATAAACTAAGCCACAAGCATCAAAGCTTGAAGTCAAAGAAAATGTGTGTGTGTGTGTATATAAATATAAAATATCCTAAACAGTTGACAGTACCACAGATGCACAGAATGTAGTTGAAGTGCGTATGCTGTGAAATCTAATGAGCAATCTTGCTGTTGCTGATGAAGATCTTGTCAAGACTGAACAATTTATTCTTTATCACTGTGGCCATACCAGTGACAGCACAACTGTTAAAACCACCAGATTAGTTCTATTTTCCCATAAAAAGTAAAACAGTAGAAAACATTCCACCCACTCATCCCACATTGATACAGCATATTCACTGAGCAGCCCTAAAAGTTAGCTGCTGGCACCAAATGGTCTTAAATGTGATCATCAGCAAACTCAGAGCCATGTGGAGAAGGAAAGGTAGGGAGAGATTCCCAGCCTGCATGGAAAACTCTCCCCATGTAAGAGTTACTGGAAGTAGCTTGCATAAAAAGACTAAAGAGCCATACGTACATCCAGAGGCTGCCCCACAGCATCGTGCTGTCTCACCGTGGTAGAGTATAAAACGCAATGTGCAGCTGGTCGGTATGCAGAGAAAGTGTGGTAAATTAAAAAAAGGAGTAAACATACCTACTTGGCATACAGGGATGTATGCAAATTTTGTAGGGCCTATGTAAAAATTGAGTAAAATCCATTTTTCTCTCAACTGTGCAACAGAAGGTACCATCTGCAGAAATCCAAGAGCCATATAGCATATGGTAATATTTTTCCCTTCTTTTCTTTAAATGGTAGGAAAAGTCTGTTAACGTGGCTCCCCTCCCTTAGTAGTTTCTCTCGGTCACTTTTTCACAGCAGATTTCTGACAACACAGCTATCCTAACATATACAGGTTGCTCGTCATGACTGATGTGCAGAAGACCCCAGTGCAAGGAGTTTCTCAGACCTTCCATTGGCAGCTCTGAGCCTGGGGCATGCCGTTTCAGTGTATGCACAACTGCAGTAGCAAAACTGCATCTTCTGTGGTACAGTTTGGTTGTGTTCATGGGGTACTCTGGCTACCGAAGTGCAAAATGCAGATGTGCACGTGACTTATAGCTACATTCAACTTAGGGGCACTTTGGTAGTGTGAGAAAGAGGTCTTTATGGGGAGATAGCTTTATTTGTCAGGTGAGAGATTCCTCCAGGTGACCCAGAGCGCAGTTTCTTCTAATAGCTGTAATGTAATTCTGGGCTGCACAAGCTGATGTCACGTGAGTCCCTGCACCTGCTGTTTAGACAGATCTGTACTACCATTTCCTTCTTGACTGCTGATTTACTTTAGCTTCTCATTGTAGGCATATAGTGTTGTTCTTCATGCACTGCTAACCAGAGCTTTCTTTGAGAAAGCTAGATTTTTTTCAGAGATCGCCTCTATAAGCAGTTTCTCCAGTAGCCTGATATGCCACATCCCATTAAAGATTACACAGCAGAGTCAGCAAGCATGACAAGGGATTTTAAAAAAATGTTTGCATTTATCTCTTGATTTGATCATGTGCAAGTGAAAAAATTTTGCCTGCAATAATTACATTGCTGAAAGAAATAGAGCTCAGAGATAATAGAAAGGCCAGTGTAGTAATTGCTTGTAGTACTAAACAGTTGATATAGCGGGGAATTTGAATTGCTTAATGAACTGATTTAAAGATAGATACGTTGTGTCCTTTGACAATGACTGCATATGTTCTACCAGACACCTCATTTGAGACAGGTTTTTAATTCTTCTCTCTTTTCCTCTTTCTCCCACCACTTACACAAAGATGAGGCAATAACATTCCTCCAGTAATGGAAAGACATGAAATGTCTGTACAAATCTATATATTTTGAAAAAGCTTTAAGCATCTTAAATTTGGGTAGGCATTTTCACTCAGGACCCTGATGTAACTGATGCTACAGCTTCAGCTGAAAACACATCCAAAGGTCTTCCAGTTAGGTAACAATACATATATGCTAGCTGATGCCTTCTGGCTTTCTCACACTGGAACCTGGTGTGAAGCTGATGAGTACAACCTCTGTAAAGCAGAGCTCCATCTGAGAAATGTCATAGGTGAAGATCCTTTTCCTCTCCTGTAATTTGGGTGGCTCTCATTCTTCACTGGACTCTAGTTCTCATGCTAGTACTTTATCACTGTAATGTACACGCTGGCCTACCCACCCAAAATTCTCCCACAGAAGATCTGATACCAGGAGATGCTGGTTTTATCATTCACTTTCACTTAACTCATCTCCTTCCTCTCTCCCCCTCCATCTTCCTCCTCTTCCCTCCCCCCAAACAATCATCCCCTTTGATATCAGAGAACAGCAGAGACAGTTAAGCAGGCAAATATGATATCAGCCAAGCTTCTGCATTCCAAGAAGCTCTATAAACCTCCTGAATGTAAAACAGATTGTGTGTGAAGGGCTGGCTACAGCTTCTGTGCAGAAACCCCCTGAACTTTGTCTCCAAAAGGAGCTGGGGACTGTCACCTTCTACAAGCAGGGGAGCAGGCCTGCTGTGAAAATATCAAGGCTTTTAAAGATTAAATGCTTTAAAGTTGGGGCGCTAAATTCTTCTGTGGATTTTCAAGAGACTGCATGGCTTTTAAGAGTGCTGGAGGTGCTTGAATTCAGCGTTTTTGTCAAAGCTGGGGCAGGTGGGCTCCACGGTGTAGTTTGTAACCCTGCTTTGTGAGCCCAGACCCCTGCCCCAGCTGCGTGTTCAGACAAGAACTAGTGTGCGCGGTCCTTTTATATGCCCAGGCAGGGAGGGAGCCAGGGTGTGTTCTGATCTCGACATCTGAAGGACCAGACTGTGCGGGACACTACAGGTGGCACCAGCCTCACCACTGGGACACAGCCCGAGACCTGCACTGCAGAGATGACCGCTGCACCAGGGTGAGCAGCTGGCTGCAGACTGCTCTGAGAAAGTCCATTTATTCCTGGTTTTGTATAAACCCTTAGGCATCTAGTTTTAGGCTCCCGAGGCAGGGGGGCTCGGAGGAGTTTAACTACCGCTCACTTTGTTTTCCTGCAAATCTTCTCAAAAAGAATGAAAGGTGTGTTTTAATCAGTGCACAAAGCTGGAATTACTAGGGCTTGGTGTATTTGACTTGGGGGATTCAAAATTCGGATAGTAGCCGGGGGAACGGCAGGGTATTCTGCCATTCTTTCTGATGCCCTCTAAGCCTGACTTTGTAGTGAGTTCAGCTCTGGCCCAGCCACCTGAAACAATTAGGTCGCTTTTCTTGTGCAGCAGCTCGGGATATGCAATTCTAATCAGAGACTCAACAAAGCAGACCTGTATTAGACTTTAAATGATTGCTGAGCAACAATAGTACTAGGAGTTAAATGAAATTTTAAAATATCCCAAATGGAAAAATGGTACAGTTAAAAGCCTCATCTGAGATGATCCCCCCCCCCCCCCCCCCGGAATTATGGAAGACAGTTGGAAAGGATTTAAACAGAACTTTGTTGCTGCAAGGAATGGGATGCCAGAAAAAGGAAGGCAATCAGAACAGACCTTTATTTTCTGACAATAGCTGGGTTTGAAGCACTAGATGTATTAAATAGTTTTCTGTTAACTCAAACAGTAAAACTCAGTTATGAAACCATGTAACAGAAATTTGAAAGGTATTACATTTGTACAAAGATGGAAAGTCTGGGAGATCCTAGGATAGGTTGCAAATGGGTTGAAGAGGCAAACCATGTTTTCACCTACTTATTGCTGTCTCCTGATGTCCTTCATGAAAAATCAGGCAGTAACAAAGTTTCAAGGCCAAGAAAAAGATAACCATTAGAGAACCAAAACTAATGGTTAGAAAGAGAAGGATTTGCCAAACAGAAGTTTGGCAGTCCATAAAACATCTTATGGACAATATACTTGAGATGTTGATTTTATGTGGTTTGAGAGACAGACCTAGACAGGCTTAAACATACATCTATGGAGCACTGGAGCAGAAACTTCTCTGTTATACTCTTTATGTATGCAATAGGTAGTCATAAAGTTAATGTCTCGTTGCTAAGAAAAGGTTGAGCACTCCTTTTCTAGAAAACTCAAAATGCTGTAAGAAAAGATATCAGAGAGAATGTAAAAGGCAGAGTCCACACAAAAAAAGCCTCCACATACAAAGCTATTTGTGTTGTGAAAAGCAAAATAAGCCAAGACAATCCCTTGCATTTAGAAGAAAAACCATGGTTTTTACAAATTCCATGGTTTGGCAGGAGTTTAATTTTGGCAAAGTGTACTCAGCATAAACAAAAACTGTGAGTACTGTTATCTCTCTGGGACTCAGTGGACAGTGCTGCAGTGGAAGATTAGTGGGCTATCAGATTGAAGTGTATTTGTTTTCAGTTAAAGACAGGCACACAAGCCAGCAAAATGAGGCATTTGAAAAGAACCATAGGCAGTGAAAGCAAAAAAAAATTGTGTTTATAGCGGTGAGCATACCTTTTTAACAGAATGTGGGGTATAAAACAAAGCAGGAGAGAGGCGTACTTTGTAGTATCAGGAAAAAATATCTAATGATCTGAAGATATTCAGGCATTGGTCCTGCAAGCAATATCCTCTTCCGGGAACAAGCAGTAAATAACTGAGGGAGAATATGAAGTTGCTTCAAAGGGATGCAAGAGCTCCCACTGAAGAAGCATCTTTTGCCCCTCTCATTAGAAAAGGTCTTCTCCTAAGCCAGAGGCTTCAGGAGGAGCTGGGTAGACCCGCTGCTCTGTGAGCTGTGCAGCAAACAGGAGTGCGAACAGAACGGGCACTGTGACAGCCTTACTGAGTGCTTGCGGCAGGCTTTGGGGCAGTTGCTGTCAGCCTCCCGCTGCACGTGAAGCTTCAGATGATATTTTCAAGTACGTTCACATGCTCCCTGCTTGTGAGAAACACAGGTTCATTTGTTTATCACAAGCCGGGAGTGTGAAAGTGCTTGTAAATAGCACTCTGCCATCTCACCCACACAGGGCCCTCCCTCCTCTGGGCAAGGACCTCACCAGTGTTGCCTCCTTCCCTCTAACTGCTATATTGCCATCACCTACTGCTTTAGCACTGGTCCCCACATGGGCCCTGAAGGCAGGCACCACGCTCAAACAGCCGTTGTAGTTATTGCAGGTACAAACACTAGTGGGGCTTCAGCAGAGACTCCTGGCAACTTCTGAAGCGTCCAGATTCGCCTGCCCTGGTCTCAACAAACAAAAATGTAAACTCTCTGTGCTGTAATATAGCTTAAGTTCTTTAGCAATACACTTTGCGTTAACTAAAAGGTCAAAGTCATTGTCAATTTGTCTTTACTCATAAACAAGGAGGGAAGGCAAGGCTCCCTGGATTACTGACCTAAGTAGCTTTCTGCCCAAATTACCCGCCCGAGTCAGCAACCTGATCATGCAAAGCTGTCTAATGGGCAGAAGGTCAGAAACCATAATAAAGAGGCTCCAGTTCTGCGGTAGTAAGTTTGTTCGCACCTCTTTGAGCCAAACAGAAGCACAGTCTTTGTAACAGCGTGGTTAACATTGGAGATCAGTGGTGTGCACATTGCAGGCGCTAAAAAAAACTGAACATCCATGTGTTCAAATAAAGAAGAAGTCATTGACCCTAATCTGCAGGAGTAAGAAAAGGTCATATATTTTTGTCTGAGAGATGAGCACTAGCTGAAAGCAACCACAAAGTGTGGCTGGTATTGTGATGGTCAAGAGAAGCCTGTCACAACCTACCTATCCATGACCAGGAATAAAAGTTACTCTTTACGATCCTCATATTATTTGAACACAAAGCTGGATGTCTGCTGGCATAAGTTACTGGTTTTCCCAAAGGTAATGAAATTAATCTTACCAACAGTATACACTACAAATGTTAGTTCCTGGATACTCTTCCTCTTTGGTGACATTTCTTGTTGTCTAGTTAGTACAGAGATAAAGGTTTGGTGACTTCTTGTTCAGTAATTTATCTAGTCTTTTCAAAACAACTTGAGAATTAAGATTGAATTTGCTGGGGAGGGAATTTGAAGGAATTAGTTTCTTCCATTTTTACCCAGGATCATCCAAGAAATGAAAAATCCCTTTCTGACCCGAGAAGACCTAAACCTACTTTTCCTACCTACCAGACCCACAAGGAAATCCTGGATGCAATGGAGAGGCTCTATGAGATTGGCACACAAACACATTTCAGAAATTTCTTGATGTAGCTTTTCTGCTTTGCATGGGACAATTGAAATATTCATTGAGCCAAAGACTGGGGACGAATTGCTAGACACTCATCTGGGAAGTGGGATACCTGTGCTGTAGTCGTGTACACTTAAGCATTTTATTCAAAGTGAGCAGCGTTTATAGTGATAAAAGAGTTACAGCGCAATCTTCTCTAAGCGGATATTTAAAGTGTTCTTTTAAAAAAATAGGCACTTTTTGACGATAGATTAAGAACTACTGCATCTCACATTTTTTGGCAAGCTGCTGCTTTACACGTGTTTGGTAAGGTTCATAGTTGTTCACTTCCTTCGCTTTATTTTTGGTTAAAGATGCCTGAAACAAGGAAAAAATATTTTGGTTTGGATTGAACAATTTTTTAATTTTTTTTTTTAATTGAAAAAACTTGGTTTGGATCAGACAAAGGAAAGTACTTTTGTTCTGCGTGCTGAAACAACTGGGGAAAATTGTTCACACAACTCTAATGCCAGCCCACTGGGGGGGGGGAAAGAGGGGAGAACAGATTTTATGCATGTTCTATGGTCTAAAGCCTCTGTGACTGTGAGATCCTTACCTAGTGGTGGCTTGGCATGATCTATAGCACCAGATATATTTTAGGACCCAGGCCTGTTCCAATGGCCTGCCATTTGTGTAGCAAAAATTCATTAAAGCAAGGACAGAGATTATAGAGACAAATCTCACTGGTACTTACATTTGGGGTTTATTTACTGCTCTAATTGCTTCCTCACACCCCATGCTGCGTGAACCAGCTCATATCCAGAAGAGGCAAAGCTGTGCATAGGAGATTGCACTGAAAAAGCTGCGCTCTTTAGCCCTGAGACAGCTTTCCGTGGATGGGACGGTGCCGCTTCTGGATCCTAACTAGCTCATCTGCGTGGCGCAGTATTGGGCTCGGTGAACTCGTCCTGCCCTGGCAGCAGTTCAGGACTCCCTGCATCGCACTCTGATGCAGACACCCAAACACTCACAGGAAGTCAGCAGGCCAAATGAATGCTTTCTACAGACCAGATCTGTACATTTAACAGATCTGTTAACGCTAAACGAAGGCTTGGCTCAGTCTTTGTGCTGTGAAGTATTTCCCAACAGTCATTTTAGACTTTTATTTTTTTTTTTAAAAAAGACAAACGGGTTACCAAAAGGGTTATCTGAGGAGAGTCTTTCTCAGAGAAGCACAGTGCTGTGGATGCGATCTGAAAATGCATCTTTGGCTCCGACACTGAGGACGGAAGCGTTTGGCTGTTTAGACAAGTCTTTCTCAGTTCTGCCTCTCAAAGGTACCTGGAAATTATTCTAAATGCTTCATAGTGCAAGTTGCAGAACAGCTCATTGCACTTACACTGTCAGGCAGTTAATGTTTAAAAATCACTTTTTTTCCATTTTCATTGCTGTACCTCAGAAGAAATATATTCTATTTTATCTAAACAGAAATAGATCTGACTACTTTGCTTGGACAAACTGCCTGTAATGTAGTTGAAGGGTTTGTTACTCACCTCTTTTCATTTCCAAAATGAAGTAAAAAAGAATTAATTGCTCAGCTGCTACTCTGACATCAAGGAAAACTAACCCGTAGAAATTGTTCTGACATAGCTTAGAAAAGGGCTGGATGCCAGCGAGGGAACATAGGGAAGCTAAAAGCAATATAATTTTGCTTTATGCAGTTCTCTTACTGCTGCACTACTGCAGTGCAGCCTGCTAGTTAGGGCCTGAGTGTCTCAAATTTTTTTTCTTGCTCCTAAAGCCATGAGCAGCTTTGGTACGTCTTAGACAAGGGACAATGAACTTGATACTCAACATCTTAAGAGACTTCAGCATGCTTCATGTCTCACGAGCTGGGAAAATGAATTAAGAAAAAATTGCATACTCAGATCTCACAGATTGTCCTGATAAAGCCAAAACTTCTAACAAATCCCTGACAACTTTTAAAGGAACAGAAAACCAGAGCATAACCAGGTCAAAGAGAATGGTAGGATAGCAGGTTAATTTAGACTACAAGTTTCAGTAGCCAAATCTGGTTTAAGCCAGAGAAAAGTCAAGTTGCTCTAAACACCTCAGAGATGAAAAAAGTCTTACTGTCGCTGCCTACCTTGAAGAGAACAGCACTTAAGCATCAAACTTGTCTACTCTTGGAGAAAGCTTGGAAGACCAGGCCAGTGGTCTGACTACCATAATTCATCCGTGCTAAGTCTCAGCAGAATATTACAGGAAAGGCTGCAGGTCTGACTTGCTCTCGCTTGCAGTGGATAGAAATCCAATACTCAAACACAGAATTGCTTCTTTAGTGTACTGGTACGTGAAAAAATTGGACCTATAAATGCAGCTGAGAGAATGACTTCTTACTCCAGCTCTATTCCAAGGCCCATGCTTTAAGTCTATTCCTCCCTTCAAAGAGATGTCTACTGGAAAACTCGGGGCTATTTTTACAGAGCAATCACTGAAGATGCTGAAAAAAAAAATTAGAGGCAGAGAAGTCTCCTCTTTAGACATAAACAATCAAAAAATGCCATCTCTGTACCATGCCTGTGGGCTGACTCCTACAGTCTTTTTTTTTGTGGGGCAGAGCACTTTAAAAGGAAGTAAAACTCAAGTGCTCTGCTACGGCTCTTCTAGTATTAAGGCAGGGGAACCTGCACTCTGGAGCGCTTTTTGGCTGCAGCTGGTGCCAGAGAAAGGCAAGAGTAAGCTGCTAGATCCATTTCAAAAGTTACCGCAGGGAAATATGACGGTCTCAGTTATAACCTGTCTTCTGTTTCATTAAAGAGGCTAGCCTCAAATTTTACTGCAATGCACTGCAGGTAGCCAAGCCTCCAGCATGGGAAATGCGAACAACAAAATTAGCTTTGTTTTCAAAGAAAAGGAAGACCAAGAAAACAAAATGAAGATTTCTTAAGTTTCATATGACTGTAGTCATACCTCGCTTACAGTGTACCACGAGAGTCAATTAAATGCTGCAGGTTTTTTGGATGAGCTCCTGATTCTCAGTCATTCTCTCTTTGGGGTTTTAACTGTGGTTTAACTGCCATAGCTTTATCTAGAGCTAAGCAGCTTGCACCAATTTCAGGTTGCTGCTGCTTATTAAAAATTGAACTATACCTTTTCTCTGTTCTTAAGGGATATAGCTGAGGTTCTGAGCAGCTCTGAAATTGAGTTTTTAAGTAGGAAATACACGTGGCATTTACTAGACTGCACGAGTAAGACTAGCATTGGGGGCTGATTTTGCAAAGCTAGGATGACTTTAACTGAGAGCACTGCTAGTTTTCCACCATTTTGTCAGCAGGAAAAATCAGACTGAAAAAGAAGTAGCCTTGTTTGTAGTGATCTCGTTCCTAGAAATTGAATTAAGTACTTGCCGGTAAGCTGCAATTCAGGCAAGTACAGTTCAGGCAGCCACAGACAATTCTGCTGCTTATTAAGCTAATCAAAATTGTGTCACTTGCTCCCTTCTCCCACTTATGATTTGCCTGTTGCCTTCTCACAAAACAAAATTAAGCTCATCAAACACTGTTTTTTAAATCATGGCTCATAGCAAAATGAGGACCTCATAGGAATCTCTAGGTGCTACCACAGTACAAGTAACTATTTTTAAAAAATGCATTTCCTCATCACTGGCCCTTTTTCTACAGTCCTTGCTCTCCTAATGTAAGGGTAATCATGAACAAAATGTATAGAAAAAAGGTTTACTGAAGATCAGGATAGAAAGTCAAGACCAATAGCCTAATTTATAACCTGCTAAAATGCAGCCTTTTACATAAAAAAAAAAATCTCCCTATTGCCAGGAATGCAAAAATACCTTTTCACATTCAAATGTGGATATTCATAAGTCAGCTAAGTTGCCTCAAAACACCATCATCTACTTAAGCTAATGAGCTGGCTTCACACTGAAGGACATGAAAAGTATTCATATCTTTTGTTTTACGAGGTTCAAATATACAGGTCATAATCGCCACCATAAAGACAGTAACAAACAGTTTAGAGAAGATAATGTCTTGATTTAATCGAGATTATTGCCAAGTGAATATGTATCTAGCAGTTAGATACAGATTTTTTTGCTTTCTAGATGCTGATAATATAACTGGTAATATATGAGACTGATGATATGTTGTTCAGTTAATACCAAGTGATGACAACATATAGAATTTGGGATGTGTGAGACGTATGAGGAGAAGTATAATTAATGCAGATGCTCTGTTACTGCTTTGCTTTTTTATTATTTTGTTAGATTTTTTATGTTGAATTCCTTCCTCTGGCTAGATTTTATTCTATGCTTTTCACACATGTGGTGAGAGCAAGAATGTGCGTGTGATAAAGTCAAATTGATAATAACTGAGATAAGCAACAAAATAGAAAACAGAGTGGCAATTTCCTGCATTAAATTCACTGCATTTTAAGACCGGTGTTTGCTAAGGCCATGTGAAAATGTTTACTCCAAGGCTTGTGGGACAGGCCCTATATTCATAGGAGTACAAGTCTCTCAAATTTATCTGAGGCTTTCTGGTATGATATAATGATTATTTCTCTGTTCAGGATAAATGCAAGGGGACTGCAGTCCTATGTATAGTTAAGCTTTTCCATTCTTTTGGCTCTTTAATTGGTTTTTACTGCAGCAGCTTTTGTGGTGACCTATTACATTAACAGGATTAAAAATGAACCTTCTTGTCGTTGTGTTACCACCACAATCCCCATTTTTTTCACAGACTTTTTAGAAAGACATTTGTGGCCTGCTTTATATGCATAATTAACAGTAGCACATTCTTCTATGTTTTTATAGTCAAAGGCAAGGAATAAAATTCAACAGGATTTTTTCTTCTGTATACATTTCCTATATGCATACGTAAATACAATTTTACAGCTAGACTGTCTTCAGTTTCATGTCTTCAGTTTCATGTCTTTATTATGAATGTAAAGAGTTACTGAAATCTCACTGAATACATAAAAAATCTAAACCCAATTCACTTTTTAATCACTGAGATTTCCTTCATCTGACTCCTCCTCATTTTTCATCTCTAAGGAGACAAGCATTGCCATGAAAATAGTCTCTTGGTTTCTTGATAGTTCACTTGTTCCCACTACTGATTCTTCTTTCACCCCATGCCTTATATTTACTGTCTTAGCCCTTAGCTAGTGACATCAATGGTGACGTTATAGAGGACTCTCATTGGAGGTGCAGGAGACGAGGCAGCAGGAGGAAGAGGTGGACTGTCCTCAAAAAAGCTGATTTTAGTCCCAGTGAAATAGAAGGGAGAAACACAGAACATATTGGGGGGAAGTTGAACTGCTCCTACATAAAAAGATATTTTAAGCTCATGTCAGCTGTTAGAAATCCATATACAGAAAACTCAGTTTCAGGGACTGCTTCCATTACACTAGCACTATGCAAAATGGATCTGAAAAATATTAACAATAACTTTTTCTCAATAAACCTAAGAATTTTCCTTTCAGGCTTTCTGGCCTGAAATCCCCTTTCATGTCAGTTGGCTCTGATCCTCGTTTCTGTTCTTCTGCCCTTTCTTCCTCTCTCCCTATGCCTGTCTGCTTCCAAAAAAGTTCCCCTGCTACACATCCTTCCCAAACCACTCTTCAGTATCTTTTGCAAATGCCCCCCTTGCTGTACTGAGTGTCTCTAGAGGCCGAGTTTGGTACTCCACTGTATTGTTCTCTATTTTGTAATACATAATGTAATGATATGCTTCTGAACATGAGAAGCTGGAAAATGTAAAGATAAAGCATGCCTATGAACAAGCAAAGAGGCTAATAATCTGTATGCAACAGGGCTGACGTGGGACTTTAACACCATGGGGTAGAAATTTCAAGAACAAGGAGTTAACATCTGCAGATGCAAGGTGCATCTGCACTTGTGACTAGTTGTCTGAATCAAACCAAACGTCTTCTGAAATCCCTGTTTATACTATTTCTTCCTGGTGGACTGGACTTTACTTTTAAATAGATATCATAATATATGGGGTAGGACCTGTTTTACTTTCTGTACTAATACTTCATTAAGCAATAACTTTCAAAACAGACTTATTTTGATAAACTTCAGGAAGTTGAAGATCCTGTGTTAACCAGGATATAAGCCCTGTTCAAGCTGTGCACATTTTAAACATCGTACTTTTGCTCCAGGCATCACCGACATCATTCTTAACCACTGGTGGCCATTCGTCTGCAGAGCTTCTGGCAAAACAGCATGATGATAAAGTAGTAGTGGAGGGGATCTGCTCATCTTCACTGAACACTATCAAGTTATGATGAAAAAGAAATACAGAAATGATAAATGGAAGAGTGAATGTTCATATATAAGCCACTCTGATCGTTATGAGGATGATTTTTTTCATTCATTTTAAGTTGGAGGAGGAGGAAGGGCCAGGTGGTTACAAATTGCAACCTATTTGACCGGTATTGGTGTGTAATGAACCTGTTAGCCCAAGTGCCAATATTTTTTAAATGTTTAAGACGGTAGATGATTGCATGTGTAACCATGAGAAATTCAGATGCTTAGAAGCAGATATTTAACAACAAAAATAATTGAATGTTTTTTTTCTCTCCTCTGCAACAGGGGCTAGGGGAGAGTAGAATATTTCCCCTGCTGCAGGTAATAATATCACCAGTGCTTCTACTGCAACTAGAGCTGCTCCTCCTTTGTGTTGTTACAACAAGAACACAGAACCCTTCAGTGAGCACTCACAGGCTTCTCTGATCACCTTTAAAACAAAGTAGAGGTCCTATTTAGTAGACCTGATCTACTAAAGGGCAACTTTCATGCTTAGACCAAACTTTGCTCAAAAAAAAAAAAAGAATCTAATAAAATAAAATCTAGCTGTTATTGAAAAGAATTGTTTTAAGAAGGGCTGTCTTTTATCCAGTTGACAGTTTTACTTCTGTTGATAGTGCTTCTAATACTTTGTATTTTATCATATCCTTTGTGTTAACGCACTTAAGGATTAAATTAAAGGAGCTGCATGGCACTATTGTGTAATAGGCTACAAAAGGGCTAGGCACATCTGGAATGAGAGAAGGCACTGTGCAACCACACCCAGAGCATCCCAAGTACCTAAGGAAGGGCACATAGCCTGATTGGACATAGCCCTTACTAGGAAATTCATACCTGATATGCCTTCCTAGGTATGGAAACTTTGGCATGGGTCAGTGAAATATATCTGAGGTCACGTGGAGAGAGGTCTTACATCTCTTAACTCTGTCCAAATGGTAGGCCGGGTCTTCATGTGAAATGGGTGGGTATTGCCCCAGTGAAGTCAGTCAATTCATGTCTGCTTTCATAAGGTGAAATTCTAGTTGACTTCCCCTTGAAGTTGGTTTGATTTTTTTAAGCAGAAATCAGAAATTGATAACGGGCTTCTCTGCTTGCATACTGGCTGATAACACACAAAACTAGTATCCAAGCATGTCATATTTGAGATGTTTATCTCCCTTTACAGAAAAGCCTTAAAAACTACAGCAGGACACCAGTTGTTTAAATAGCAACCTATTGGTTTTATCAGTGCGCTGCTGAAAGCTGTTGAACAGGGAACTAAGGCTTTTTTCTATACTAGAATAAAAGTAACTTGCTTAAAGGAGGATGATGAGAAGAAATAAAGTGAAACAATGCTGAATAACATCCAAGTATGTCAGGACAAGGTTCCTTCCAACCCAAACCATTCTATGATTCTGTGATTCTATACTGCTAACACCTCTTATTAGCAGAGGATATTTCTGTACTACAGTCATGACGAAAGGCATAAATTCTTAGAGCAGGTTAAAGTGATTCTGCCCTGATAACAGATTGACAGCCACCCAGGGTAGACAGGGAGTAACTGTGATTGACATATGACTGGAAGCAGTAACTGTGAGTGACATAAATGTGTATGATCTTATAGGATTGCAATGTGGGTGGGTTAACAGACACATTGAAGTTGAAAACAGTTGCTTGATGATGCACAGGATGAAAGATTGAACACAAAGCTCTTCAGGAAGCACCCTGAAATTCATACTCCTCTTGTCTTTATTTATCTTTCTTCAAGACAATTATAACAACGAGAAAAGCAGACAAAGAAAAAAAGAATAGCCCACACTCATGTTTGCTCCTTTTTCTCACAACAAAGAAAGAGCATATCACAGAAGTCCAAATCCTTTTAGGCTGCTCAGAGCTGGCACAACTTTAAAGTCTTGGTAGTTTAATTCATGTAAGCATCCAAAAGTTTGGCCGATGTTTGTTTTCCCCCCTCCTCTTAGATTTGAAAAGCTAGACCAGAATCACTGGGGGGGTGGGGGGGAATTCTTTCAGCAATTCTGTGTTTTGTTTCACACTGAAAAGAAAATAGAGAACTCTGAAATGAAAAATGACTGGAAAAACCAACAGACCATTCTTGAGTCTCTAAAACTATTTGTTTAGGTTCAATTCCAAATTGAGACAATGGCTTGCTATTTTGCTTTGTTTCTAAATAAGAATCAGGCTCCACTTGATAGACATACTATTCCAATAGCCATGCCTGATCATATCAGGATCTGCTGGAAGAAAAAAAGGCGAAGGAGACTGCAACTTTTATGAAAGGCTAAAGAAGGTAAATTAATAATGTTTGGGATCTAAATAGCATTGTATATAAGGTCTGTCTTAGTGCAGAGCAGCTGTAGTTAAACCAATCAAAAGAACTGATGTAGGAACAAAGTGATGGACAGTAGACGTTTTTAATTTATATTTTGCCCAATGTCTAAATTTTTCTTTTGCTGCATGTTTGTAGTTGCTTAACTCTCTAGACCTTAAATCCAAAACTTCTGACTCTTCCCTCTGACCTGATGAATTCTTAGAAGCCAGCAAAAGGATTCTTAGAGCTTTTTAAGTATGCAGAAGTAAAGCTGCAAAGCCAGCTACAAAAGCAAACAATGAAGATCAATAGCAATGCTATCTCCCATATTCAGAAGGACATCTTCCTGCAATTTCGGTTCTCCTCTCCAAGATCTTGTCAAGGAGTGAAATGGCTGTCAAGAGCTGTGGAGTACACTGTCGTCCATTAAGTAGCATTGCCTTCATTTAGACTGATGCATTTGGCAGCAATTGAAATGTTCAATTTCAATACTGTAGTTTGTTTTGCTTAAACTTGTATTTGTCTATTGAAAGTCTCTTTTTGGAGCTGCCTGGTCAGTGTTTGCATTTCTCTCTTGTTCCAAAACTTTCCCTGCATTATTTCTGTTCTCCTGCCTGAAGCCTTCCTATTTGTCCACTACGGCTTATCTCATCCTCTTCAGGCTTGAGAAGACAAAGTCTAAGCTCATGTTTCTGCACATACCTGTTTTCCCTCTAAATCTAGGTGGCACACGCATGTCTGTTCTGAGATGGCTGCTACCACTAAAATAACTGTGAGCCTGTAAAATGCTATTTCAGCATATGTGGCAAAAGAACCTTCTCTTCTGGTCTAGTATTCCAGTACAGCGTGGAGGCCATCTTCAGCTGTTCAGAGTTACTAAGGAGATATATTAGAATTTACACAAAACACAAAAGTGAATGAGAGTGCTAGATTCACATGAGAAAAATTTGAGGGCTGGCCCTGACCAACAGAGAGATTCCCAAGCCATTTCCTTTTGAAGGTTCCAGCAAGAAAGTAAAGGCATTTTCAAAAGAGTAAGGAAAAGGGCTGATCTGCTTCAAAAGACAGCGTCTGCATGAGTGATGTTGGAGGTCCAGCACTGTGTGGATGAAATGTATGGCTTCAAAACTTAAGGTATAAGCTGAAAGATGTTCTGCATATGCTTTTTCTTTTTTCTCTCCCAACTTGTCTTCTGAGACCTGCATTGTGTGGGGTGAAGCTGGGGGATTATATGCTAAATCGATGAACATCTCCAAGGTATTTAAAAATGTGTATTTCATGGCTTGGTGTTGGTAGTTTAGGCAACCTTATGATTTTGCTCACTCATGCTCTGCATTGCTTGTGTATTGCTTTTCCAGTAAAATATGCTTCAGACTTCTTTCCATGCATTAAGCATCAAGAAAAATTTAAATCTGGTTACAGAAGTAAGAACAGCTAGCTAGGCACCCTACCTGGTGCCTATATTTAAAGATACAACATCATATAAACAATTTGTCCAAAACCTCCTCTGTGTTATTTCCTGTTGTAATAATCTCTTCTCTTGAAACCTTTTCCACCGTGATTTCTTTTCCTTCTCTAATCTTCCACCTCTTCCCTTGTTCATCACTTAGTCCAATCATGAATAGTCTGGAACATCAGTCTCCAGTGGCCCGTGTTACAGTACAAAACTGTATACCTACTATCAAAACAGGTCATTTGCCCCCAGAGTCCCAAGTCCCCTTCTTTAAAACTGATGATGATGTGGTTTCCATCTCTACTTCTAGGTCCTGTAGTCTTAAACACATATTCAAAATCACTTAGTTGGATCCATGTTTGACTGATCCACATGATTCAGATCCAGTGCTCACCTATCCCCCTACCATTGTGCCACAATGCAGGAAATCTCCATGTTACTCCATAGCAACTAAGACAATGTAGGAAGGCGACTCACAAGAAATCAATCCAGTTTACTGCAAAACTACCACGTTGCTGCTTTTCACTGAATCTGCTAGAATTGTCACAATCCTCCTCCTTTCAGACCCTAAGTATCTTTATCTTCTCTGTGTTCTTTGCCATTCTGTGACAGGTTCTAAATTAGTTATTAGTCCTTGCAAAAGACATCCTAGAACTGTCTTGCGTAGATCCAAGAAAACATCAGCTCAATGTTGCACAGTGGTGAAAAAGGCAAAGGGAATTTAAAAAATCTTCAACCTTGACTATTGCAAAGAACTAGAAAGATTACAGAGAAGGAGAGTAAGTGTGATTTAAGGTATAAAGTGGTTTATACAGGAGGAAGTACTAAATGGTTTCATTAACTTGGGAAAAAAGCAGGAGATATTATGCAGATCTATAAAAGACGTGTGGAGCAGAAAAAAGTGAATAGGAAATGACTACTTGTTATTTCTTGCAACACAAGAACTAAAGGGCACACAGTGAATTTATAAGCTATAATATATTAGCTTTAATACAAACTGAAAGCAACACCTTTCCCCACAGCATATAATTGTGAAACTCAGCACCACAGGGTTTTGAGGAGGCCAAGAGCAGAAAGGGGTTCAAAAGCAGACTGAACAAATTCAGAGGATAAATACATTTGTAGCTACTGAACATGATGCTCTACATAACACCCTTTATGTCAGTTCCTTCAAGCTATTACATGACTTGAAGCTAGAAGGTTGTTTCAGGAAAAGATCACCCAGAATTTATCCTGCTTCTTGTAGTCCTTCCCAAGATAGTACTTATCTTGTCCTATTGCTGAACAGAGGATACAGAACTAGTGGAACCTTTGGCCTGATATTGTACAATTATTCTTAAATTCTCCGAATGGTGTCATTTTGACAGTAAACTCAGACACCTGTTCCTATATTGAAGTGTAGTGAATGATTTATCTCATGGAGATTTGGACTTTATCTTCCCTGACACCATTTGATCTCACCAGACCAGACATGTTGGTCTTGAGCAAGATAGGAGCCGCTGGTCCCAGGAAAAGTCTTGTCTGTGTGAAGTTTTGAAAAAAGATGGTTAGATTTCTAAAAAATAAAAATAAAATGGAAAAAGAAGTAACACTGAGTAATCTTGGAGATGTCTTTCTAGCTGGACTTTATTAATGATAGTTTCCTGCTGTGGTTATTTGCATACACTTATTGAGCACAGCAGAGCTATTTTCCTTGCTCTGCTTTTGTCTTATAAAACTCCAAAGTATAGAACTGTCACTTATGCTTGCCAGGGATGAAACGTTGGTGTGATGTAATTCAACTGTAGGCAACGTGGTTTAACTTACAGTTATGGTTTGTCTTTAATAGGCAGGTTTAGAATATGCATTTTTGTTTTGTAGTAACTTTTGATTTTTCTTTTACATCTTTCCTTTTCCACTGTAGCAGTAATTGCTCATGTGCTCTTTAGTGGTCATATCACCATGCAGCTCCACAGAGGGAGAGGGAAGGCTCTGCTAAAAAAAGTCAGTGTATTTGGGGCAGGACTCAGCAAACTAAACAGGAGCCTGTTTTTCTAAAGGCTGATTTATGCCAACAGGGAGATCCTCATACAGTGTGAAGCAGCACTGTGCTGATCTCAACAGAACTACTTCGTTTGGCGGGGGTTAAAAATCTGGTCCCATGTGTGCAAGATTCTCTCCTTATGCTGATGCAATTATCACCACTGTGCCTGGGGAAGGTTTTGCTTCTGTCTCCTCCTCTCCTCTCTTCATGGCCTAGCAACCCTACAAATGCAGTTTATCCCCTTGCTTTTTTTGAAGGTTATCCATGCTCACGTGGCAAGCTGCATTTGCGGCTGGCTGTCGCTGCTTGTGTGAGCTTTGATGCCACGGGCTTGGTGGCAGTGAAAGCACAGCAGCACTGGCTTTGCCACAGCCTTACTGCCTGCATCGGGGCCCCAGCACTCACCTGGTTTGTCCAGCTCAGCCCGCGCCGCCATCTCACTTACTGCTGGGAGCACTCCCAAGCCTGGGTTTGCCTCCACATACCAAGAGTGTGCTTTCCTCCCCACAGCACAGCATATTGAGGAGGTAGGAGTTACTCTGAGTTGTGTTTCCCTGCCAGCAGTGGCTCATCGTGCTATATTGAACTGGTTTGCTTCTTACATATGGCAGTAGAACAAACCTGTCCCCATGCTGCTATTCCTGCTCAGTTTATAATTTTAAAAGACACGGTCCATTTAACTAGCACTCCTTCTGTGTTGTAGGTTAGCTGTGGGTCAGCTTTATGTCTTCAGCTGTAAACATAGGTCACCTGGCTGCCATGCAGTATGTTCCTTAGCCCTAAAAGCACAGGTCCTCACATGCAACTTCACAGTACATCACACTTGCACAACTTGTAAGAAAGCTTATTTTGCTAGAGTAGAGTGGTTCAGCTGCTCTTGTGACAGTAGCAGTCCTACCAGAATGGTAGCAAAAAATTTTTCAGTCTAGGTGTTGTAGGCTCGTAATGAGAGCATTTTCTGCTGTTTCACTTGAAGGTTTTCCTTCCACTTTTTTGGTAAAGAGAAACTGATCTCAGCCCTATCAATGAAATAAATTATTATAGGGTGTAACAGTTGGTGCCTATAAATCAGAGTCCTTCAGCTTTTCTGTTGTGCTCGGGGTCTGTCTCTTCTGATGTTAAACCTAAGATTTGTTCATCAAGATTTGTTCATCCTAGAGAGCCCACCAGCGGTTTGAAGTCTAGATGTGAAAGGGATTCACAAGCTTGCAAGGAGCCAGTTGGGTTCAGTTACACTGCTGAAGGACCTGCTCTTTCCTTTATCGTACACATTTGCTACATTGCTCAAAAAAGGCAGCAAACTGGTTTACATATCCATGCTTGCAGACTCTAATCTTAGATATGGCACTTAATATGCTCTGAATTTTTTTAGCCCAGCTTCCTAAGAAATTGAGGCTTACAGAATATTTATGCAAAAGGAAAAGCCCCAAAAGGTTTCCCAAAAAAGACAGCAAAAAACGGCCAGTGGGTACATGAATCAGAAAATTTAATTTGAGGTAAGTTTAAGACAGAGAAGGTGGGCGGTGTGGAGCTCACTTTCTCAATGGCTGCAGGCACCATCCAGCTGTTTGCGGGACAATGATGGGGTAGAGACAGGGGCTATATGTGTTTCCATAGTCCTTAGGTAGATGTCCTTGTAGGAAGTCATGACACCCTCCAGCCTGGGGGCAGAGGCAGGAGATGACAGGAGCATGCCATGATCTCATTGTGTGCCTGCCACACCTAGCCACCTGCCATTGCCACGGGCAGCCCCTGCCTCTCTGCCCAGGCTCTCCCAGCCTCACACCAAGGCTGTCCATCCCACCTCTCCCTGACAGCCGGGAGACACCTGCCCTGGTCCCACCATGTCACCAACCCCACAGTGATTTGGGCCACCACTAGTGCTCTGCCTGCTATGACATGGCCACTACAGTGCTCGGGATGTTGCCAGGAGCTCATGTGGGACCCAGTCCTCGGCCAACCGGGGAGAACAAGTGTGGAGCTCCCTTTGCCCAGGGCTGTGGGGATCTTCCAGGACCCCGTGAGATCATGACGGAGTATAGGTAGGGGCTATCTTATCTGTCCTGTAGCACATTGACAGCTCTGGGACTTAGTGGCCAAGGAGGGAGAGGACAGCAGTGTGCCATGGTTTGGTCACATGCCTTTATGGTGTCTGGAAAAGCAAGAAAAGTTAATTCCTCCCCTGCCCCTCCATGCCGCCACCACCACAGGTCATCCCTGCTGTCCCTGCTCTTCTGCCTCTGCCCTCCCCTCTCAACCCTTGCTCACCTCTGCCTCCTCACTTACCAGACTGGCCTGGCACAGCCCTTTTTATACCCATCCTGGGCTGCTATGTCAGTGCCTCCTCTGTTCCATGGCCACTGCCAACATTCTGTCCTCTGTGACACAGCCATGACATCACCAGGGCTGGTTCCCAGAGTTAGTGCTGCATCACCATGACATGGCTATTATCTTCCACCATTCAAGCAAGAAGCAGTAATTAAATAATTTATTATTATTATTATTATTATTATTATTATTAGAAGAAGAAGAAGAAGAAGAAGAAGAAGTGATAATGCTGGGAAGGGCAATAAATTAGCTATAGCAGCCATTTAAAGAACAGCAGCTCAACAAAGGTTAAAAGAGAGTTAAAAGCAGCAGGTCCTAGCTACTGCCCAATTTTAAAGATTTGTGCAATACTTGCTGCTGAGATTTGTGGGTTTGAAAGTTAAATTTTGGAAGAAAAATGCTTGTCAAGTTGACTGAAGGTAATACTTTACACCTGTGGAATTAAAGACATGTTCAATGCCAAACCCTGCATCCAGGAGTGGCTGACAGTGCTGAGGACATTTCACCATGAGCTGCAAGACTTGCATCTTTCTTTCCCTGAAATGAATCAAAGATTTTGTGAGGGATAGTCCTGTGCTACACACTTCGTTGGAAACAGGAATGAAATACATGGATTAGCTTCCATCTACTTGGCTCACTGCAGGCTATTCCGTCCCCTTTAACTGACAGGACCAGAGGCAATGCACACAAACTGAAACACAGGTGGTTTCTCTGAACATCAGAAAATACTTTTTTACTGTGAGGGTGACCGAGCACTGGCACAGGTTGCCCAGAGAGGTTGTGGAGTCTCCATCCGTGGAGATATTCAAAAGCCGTCTAGACGTGATCCTGGGCAATCAGCTCCAGGTGGCCGTGCTGGAGCATAGGTTTGGACCAGATGGTCTCCAGAGGTCCCTTCCAATCTCAATCATTTTGTGATTCTGTGATAGATGACCATATAATGCTAAGGCTGATATTTAGTTTGCCAGCATTGTGGTTTTATAGTTTGGTGTGGACGGTATTTCACACATGCTCTGAGCCATACCAGGAAGGACTGTCAGGATGCGTTAGAACAGGCTGCTCTAGGCATGGTCCACAATCACATCTGAAGTGTGCTCAGACTTCCTTACAAGGAGAACTTCTGGATTTGGTTCCAGCTGGAGCTCAGGAGCGTTATAACATGCAAGCAGGTTAGGCAACTGGGGAAAATGGCACAGGATGCAAAATTGGGATTGAAACTACCTGGTAGTGTTCAAACACCTAAAAACCTCTTTACATTGCCTTACAGCAGTGCTCCCATCAGTAAGAATTAGGCCCCTAATGTCAGGAAGAGTACCACCTAAGGTCATTACTGTTAAAAAGTCAGTGTTTCCCTGCTACTATCATATTGTGAGAAATCACAGCAGTTCCCTATTTTTAGAACAGAAGTGCAAAATATCAGATATCATTGTGCAGTACTATGCCTGAGTAACTGTTACCTTTTTAGAGGAGTTAGTATCTTACAGTGATCTTTAGACAGTGAATTGAAACAGTAAAGTGCTTTCTAAACGCTAAATATTAGTATTACAAAGCATGAAAAAGTAGGAAAAGGAAAGCCCTGCTTTCCTAAATTCCTGTGGGCTATGCATGGAAATCAGAATGGACTGAAGCAGATTTTATCTCAAACCATTTAAAAAAAGAGTTGTGCAAGATTTGCCTGTTCTGACTGAGCAACCATAGAGATGAACCCTTTACAAAATCCCCTTTTGTAATCAGATTGCATGTCTTCCTTCAGCGCTATAGATCACGTACAAGCCCTTGCACAGCACGTGTGGGCATCACTAAGATTTACTCTCTATCCATGCCAAGTTTCATCATCCACTGAGAAGGCAGCTTGCTGAGCAGAGGGAAGAGTTGGATTGTGGTGGATGCTGCTGATACTAATAAGAAACTTGGCAAGACTATGGTGGAATATTGCCATAATGTAATAGTGTTTTTAAAACAAAAAAATATATAATTTCCAAACCTCTTTGAAAAGCAGGGGGCATAATTTATAAGAAATTATTTGTATTCAACAAGGTGGCAAACCAGTTACAGCAGGTCTTCACAGAGCGCACTGAAATAATCATCACAGGCAGGTCGGAATAAGACAGAGATGAGGCTGCCATCCATTTCTTAATGTCATAAAATATTTGGGGGCATATTCCTCCCCCCCTGAGCGCACAAAGAAATTAGTTGCCTTGGCTGGAGAGTATGTCCTCAGAGTCATACAGTGTAGAGTTATAACTGCTTACAATTTGTTTGAAAAGTGCTTCTCTGAGGACAGATAAAATCTTTCAGGTTTGAATTTTCTTCCTTTTTTTTCTTCCTTTTTTTCTTCCTTTTTTTCTCCTGCTGCTCTGCAGTTCAAATGCTGAAAATCTCATTTACCCAGTGGCTGAATTTAGATCCAGCCATGGTATGTATTCTCTACTGTAAACTCTAAGGAATCAGTAGCTGCTTGGTAATTTCATAGTTGGGTTTTTTTTTTTTTTCCAGTTTGCCAGTTTCAATACAGGTCATACCAGTGCCCTTCCCTATTTCTGATATTAAGGGAAGAGTGCAGGCATGTTTGCCTTACCTTGAAGACTATTGGTTCTTCAATGCTTTGAAATCTTTCAGCACTCTGTCATTATGCACGTACCTTGAGTAATATGGATGGTATATTTACGAATAAAACAGCTTCCAAATCAAACATTTTAACTACCTAGGTGAAATATTTCTTACACTTGACAGATGCAAGACATTGATAACCAGATACTAATTAACTAGTTTAAAAATAGTCTTTTTGTGCAGAAACTAGCAGCCAGGCATCCAATGCAGCATTAAGGGGGTAAAGAGTTTTGCCCTGGAATACCCACACAATTTTATATATACATATTATTATGCATTTATTCACTATTAATAAATGTAGTCCTGCAAATTCCACAGCATTTCACATTCTAAGGGGCTTCATTTCTGCTGACTGGTAGCCAGGTGCCAGACTAATTTAGTCAACTAGCCTAATCCCGTCTATGTTGCTGAGTCAAATTGTGATATTTTTATTCATATTAGGTAGCACCTGATAGATTTAAACAGGATTACCCATGATGTAAGACAGTATTAAACGTGAGTGAGTACATGGCACAATTCAAAATGTGTGTCTCTCTGGGATCTCAGAGTGCAGTTTTACAATATGAAATAAAATTAACTCTACCCCAAGATACCACAATGTCCCAGTAAAAACTATTCTGAAGTATTCTGAGCTGCACATCGTTCTTTGCAGATCCAACAGAGCAACAGAGGACCCAGAGAAAGCTTTAATGCTCAAACTGTGGAGTTTTATCTCTAATGTAATTTTTAAATGGCAGTTTGTACATTTGTTGCAATAGATTTTTGATTCCTGTCAGTGGAAGCCAGGCAAGAAACTACCACGGCCCCTTGTATGTATACGGTAGACACTCGGCAAGGCATGGTTAAGTCCAAGTTCTCACTGCATTTATACCAGAGGGAAAAGATGACAGATAAAATCACTACCTTCATTTCAGCTGTTTGGGTCCCACAGCTCTGCCCCTGAGACAACATCCTCATTTGGTGTATTTGACTGCTAACACCATCTGTTTGCTATTTGTTAGTTACTTTGAAGGTGGGGTAATAGAATGATGATTAAAAATAAATCTGTTAGATATCCATCAACTCTTCCCCCCTAAATACATCACTGTTACCTATGAAATAGGCCTCTGGTGATTTCACATTTTCAAAGAACTTGTCTTTCTTGGGCCACTGCTGCTTGCCTGGGTGCTGGAGAAAGCTGGTTTTGATGTGACGTGGATGCTGCCTTAGAAAAATTCTCTGCTGAGAATTTTTTTTTTTTACTTATTGGGGGGGGAGGGTGATACTTTTTACACAGGTGTTAAATTTCCTGGAGTTAATCGGGTAGAAAAATGCCTCTGAGGCATCATTCAGTCCATTAACTGCAATGCCAACTGCCAATGGCTGGAGTTGAATACTAACAGATTTTATAACTCTTTATGATAATTGACAAAGCCAGACAGATTCACAGTTCAGCGTAGCCCTCCTGTTCTTACCTGCTGCCTTCTGTGTTTATATCCCCAGTGTCTGAAACATGCTTCCTTTTTTAACAGGGGAAACATGAATATAAGAAGCTGGGTTGTTTTGCTCATTTATGTGAAAATTACACAGATGAGTGAACACCCTTCAAACCAGGATCAGCATCCCCTCCCCCACTTCTAGTTACTAGTTTGAAAGGAACATTATTGCGGCATTATGTCAGACACGTGCCCCATAACACAGGGAGCAAAACAGGGGAGTAGGGAGCAGTTGAAAAACTAATTTTTAAGAATGTAATTTCCTGAGCGAAATCTTTATTCCTAAGACAAATGTGAAAAAATACAGAAGAAAAATGAAAAGATGTTGCTGTTATTTAGTGTATGTGTGTTCTTTTGTCAGCTACTTCAAATTATGCTGTATGAAAGCTTTTAATATTTTTTTCTGTATAGACAGTGTCCTGATTCATAGGACATATCTTTCCTAGAGAAGGTAGCAAGCCCTCATAGGCTTCTTCATTGCAGAATCCAGTTCAGCAGAGAGGTGTATAGCAGTGTAGAGCATTCCCTAAATTGACATAGGTTGTATGAGCACCCACTTTGGATTCTTACCTCCATATTTCACTTAGATTATTAGGACCATGCCTTGTTACTTCTCAGCTAGGAGTCTCCAAGCTCCAAGAACTTTGTTGAAACAGGTCATGACAATTTAATATGCAGAATACTTCTCAGAGTTTCTATTACACCAACATCCATAGAAGATGCTGACCTTGCAACCAACTATGGATGAGACATAAAACCCAAAATCCTTACTACTTGGAGTGGTTAATTATCCCAAATGACACTTACAAGAACAGGAGGTTAATTTTAGCGTCCTGATCATATTACATTATACACAATTAAAATCTCCTCCCTGCAGTTTCTATAGAATATATGGTATTTCTCCCGTATCTCCCATGGTGGGTGTTCCAATATGATCATGAAGGGACCATATAGCTAACTATTTAATAGCTTGCTTATCTGTCTGCTATGTGGTATCCCTGCAGCAGTCTTATTTCTTTGTTTGAAGTTTTTTATATGCATGCATTTATAAGGCACATGGGAATGTGAGGATAAAAAGCAGCAAATAAATATGTTTGGAAAGGATACGTTGTATGAAATCAGCAAAGGGTAAAGAGCTCCAAAAAGGAGAAGGGAAGAAAATTGGCTCCACCTTAGAAAACTAATGTGAGAGCCGCTGAGTAAAAAAGAACAGTCATCCAGCTGGGATTTATTAAGTGGAAAGCTTTTTTTTAAAAAAGCTGTGGAAGACCAGAAATCAAAGATCGCTGTATATTTACTGGCTTTTTAGAAGCATCTGTTCGCTAATATCAGAGTATCTCACAAAGGCTAATCAACTGATCTTCAGAATATCGTTTGAGATGTGTTAGCCTCATTTTACCATCACAGGAATAAAGAGATTATTTGTCCAAGGCTACACAGGAAATCTGTGACAGAAATAATAATGTAGGCCTGTATCCAGTGCAGTGACTCAACCATAAAACCATCAATTTTCTATTGGGGTAAGAAGGCAATAAGGGAGGGCGGTTGGTATAATTCATGGCCAAAGGAGAGAAGCTGATGAGAGACCCCCCAGCACAGATGGAGAGGGCTATATCATTGCGGTTATGGCGGAGTAAATCTACCTTTATTCTTGGGATTTGGTTAAAGGCATATAGAACGCTACACGTGTATTTCCAGCTAACCCTTGCTGGGCATCTCTGATGGTGGGTCAGTCTAAAAAAGCCAGGACCCTTTACTTGTAATAAAATCTGAGACTGTGTTTTGAGCTTTGTCCACATGTGGTCATTTTATGAAAAGTTAGAAGACTTGTATGCCAGTAAAGATGATAACACCTATGTTACAGGAAGTTAAAGCCATTTAGATTGATAAAATACAGATATAGCTGACATACAAAAGGAAAAAATGTCCTCTTTATTGCTCCAAGGGGAGTTTAAGCTGGAATTTCTAATATTTAAAAAAGAAGAACAACAAAAATCATGTTATTTAAATAAAGTTTTCACACTTTGTGTTTTCCTTCAGCTTTTAACCATACATTGCTAAGATTGTACAACTAAAAGCGTTCTCTCTGTTAAAACTTTTAATCATTGGGATTGCTGGGTGAGCTGACCACATTTTTTGCCTAGCTCCTAAGTGAGCAGTTGTCATGCACTACTATCTGAGCATATTTCATTATTTATGTTACTGCCAGTGAGAATTTCTTTGTAACCACATTCATCCTGGTTAAGTGAGATTTTTATGCTAGGACTTGCACATCCATATTGTAACTGCTGTAGAATACTGGAAAAAAAGCTGATGCAACTTTTATTAGCTATATTAACTTATTTGTAACAAAGGGTTCTCAGGCTTTCATCCAAATTTTCAAGGTACGTCTACCAATTGCATCATACGCTTCTAAGGGATCTGAGAGCTCGGAAAAGTAAGACTACCGTCATTATGCTTACTTTTTCTGTGCAGAAGACTGCAACTTCACTGTACAATCTTTAGGGCTCCACTGATCAAAAAGGTTTAAAGTCACTGCCTTCTAGGACTTCTCAGTAAATAGAATAAAATTGCCCTTATCCAGCACATTTCCCATAGAGACAGTTGATCAAAGGAAGCTACAGGTAGCTGAATTCAACACTGCATGTATTTGGTCTACTTTTTATTTGCACTATAGTTTTTCACATAGTCCTGGCAATGTAAAATGTTCTTAGAGTGGATGCAAATGCAGTACAATTTATATACGCTTTAAAGTGTCTTGTCATTGCCAGAGTTGTGTAAAAGGGTGTGATTTTTGGATTGAATACAGCTAAATGCATCCAATGATTGGCAGTTGTTGAAGTGGACAATCTCGCGACTTCCCTTCTCTCCTCTTCCCCAACATAGATTCCTGCCTACTTTTCCCTAGAGCTTCAACCATGAGATTAAGGGAGCTACACTGGAAAAAAACAATTCATCCTTCTAAAAGTTATTAGGTTCTCCACTGGGGTTACATGAGTACAACTTCCTGCACAAGTGCATAGCTGGAGCTGAGAGGAAGGAATGGAATGATTGCCTTTGGAAATTTGAATATATTTGGATTATTGCACATAGTTGTAGGAATCAAAATGAAAAAAAAACCCTCCCTTTGCTGTGTTGTGAAGAGCTTACACAGGTGTATCTTTCAGCATCAATTACTTTGAAAAGAAAAAGTTATGGGGCTATGAGTGAGAGATACATATTCTTTAAGGCATTGTGGAGCACACACAGGAGGCACCTTGATTCTTCAGTTTCTTAGTTTTGGTATGATTATTATTTTTCCCCAGTTAACTGTAAAGAGAATTTAGTGTGGAAAAAAAATCTAATCATATCAAAGATTCTGGTGATTCCCATGCAAGTCTGTCTGAAGCTAACATTGCGATATGGAACTATTGAAATGCAAAAAAAAAAAAAAAGAACATAAGCTGTTAGGAATTTCTTTTATATCAGGAAGACTTAATCTCCCATAGAAAATTCATTTCTGAAGTTTCTTCTGTTAGGAGCTACATGGTGTTCCAAATATTGGAGAAATAGATCAGCTGAAACTATTTGTCTGAAAATGTTTAAGTTTTCTGGAAGAGGGAGAAGGCTACAGCTCCTGTCTGGTGAGAAGGAGAAAGCAAGCTTGGGAGGTAGAAAGCAGAAAAGCTGCAGATTATAGCGGTTTTCTCTGTCTTGGTTAAAACAAAAAAAAAAGACTAGTAACGTATAGCATTTCAAGCGTTATTTGATTTTTTATCAGCCAACAAATAAATTGTGCTGAAACATTAGACTCTACTCCCATGGTGATTAGATATTACAGTACATATGGTATGGAAACATTAAGCTGTGTTTGAAGACCTCACAATGCCTAAACACAGCATGCCTGCCAACTGTTGACCATACGTTATAGCTGACATAAACATGGAGTTGCCTCCTGCTGTCCTGCACCTGGATTTGCTACACAGATAAATCTTGGATGTTACTGCAGAGAAAGGCCTAGCAAGGACTTCATATACTTTCTCTCCACAGTAGCTGCAGCAAGTAGACCATACATCCCCACCGATAAAAACAGATGTAATCTTCTGTCTGTTTGAAATGAGTTTGTCACATCACACAAGATTTGTTGTCACCCTGTCCAAAAATTGCAGTACTTCTGTTTTTCTCTTGGTGAAACTAGATAGCATTATATCTTTTATGTTACACTGATTGCATCTAAAATGCAAAAATATTTAGGACTGATGGGTCAGGGTGAAAGGTGCAGCAACAGACTAAATGCTGTACACAGTGACTTTGGTTGGTTTGGACAGTATGTCAACTTGAATAGTCATGTCCTGTAACTTTGTATTCAATATCTGGCATTTAAGTCTTAGAAAAACAAGTCAAAAATTCTGAGTAGATTTTTTCTGATATTAAACACTGGCTTCTTTAGTGAAGTTTCCTACTGCAACTTCAGCTCAAATGAAATTTACAGCATTTTAGAAGATTATCTGAATAAAATTAACTCCTGGCAACATTAATTATTCACAAGTTTCCCCTCCTTTTGTTTTATAGTTTAAATGTTATGTAGAATTATTTACTCATGAATAAATAGCCTTGCTGTTTTTTAGACCTCTGTAATCTCTGATATATGTAAAAGCTGTACAAAAATAACTGAAAATATGCTACCAGTGGGCAATTTCTCTTTGTTTTGTGGCACAGAGCCATACTGATTTAGTTAACACTAGCGTACAGTCATCTTATTCCCATGTTATTTCACAGTGAATATCATCTGACATTTTATTCTCAAAGTAGTGGTCCACCTGGAAAGTGGAGGACTTTTTTGAATCCTGCCTAAAACCCAAAGAATTAGTTTCTCCTTTTACCTATATATCCTATATAGTTTGTGTGAATACCAGTAGTCTCTAAATTATGCAAGACATCTGTAGCTGGGATGAAGCATAAAGCAAGCTGTGTTACAAATCTACTCTAACCACTGTATTGATCTCTACTCACCCTTTCAGAGCATTTAATCTACAGTTTCTACAGCATGCCTGTTCTTCTAGTATTGGTCTCTGTACTTTTCAGTCCCAATGTTATTGCACAGTTTGAACACGAGTTCATTAAACTGATTACTTGTTATTCCCCTACTGATGCTCTCTTCCTAGTTCTGCACAGGCACCTCAGTCTTGACCCAAAGCAATTCGTTGTTTTCCTGGTTGTGGGATCCCAATGCACTTTCTGTCAAGCTATTTTAAGACTAACCATCAATAGGCCCTGCTATTCCAGTTTTGAATGAAATCTTTTGGTCAAACCAAGTTGTACCAAATAGTGACTAAGACAATAGACAAACAGACTGAGACAGAGAAATGTTTGCTAGATTTAAACACCCACAATAGAACTCTATTTGTGACTACACAAAAGAGTACTATAACAGACCCATTACTTTATTCCTAAATGCTTCCATTTTCCCCTTTTTCTAAAACCATTGACCTATAGTTTTTACTTTTTGCATTGTATGGATTTTTAACATTTATTTTTAACAGCACTTTTTTAGCATGGAAAGCATTTTCATTTTTAATCAACTAAAGTTTTAGCACATATATTCTTAAAACTTAAGCTTGAGCTGTTTAGACTGAAGTTTGTCTGAACCAGGCAATTCTGGTAGGAGCTGAGAGAAATACGATGTTGGTGAACAGCCTTTGATAGTAGCACTCTTTGGGTACAGCATAAAATATGAGATACAACATCTAGTTATGTTTTAGTTATCTTGATGCCTGTTTGTCATATTACTTCTGATGCTGTCAGGAGCCATAGGAAAGGGAAGATAAGGCAAATTTTTCCTGATTTTGGCATGCTGAGCAGAGACTTTAACATACGCTACAGAATGCCTCAAGAGACAGGTTGCAGACACTGAAAGACCTATGGCTTCCCCATGTCTTAGAATTATAAACCTGAAAAATTCAGTACTAAGATCTCCTTCTCTGTGTATTACTTTTTCTCTCTCATTCCTTGTTTCTATTGTTGATAATTTTTTCAAGCACTGAATTTAATAACGCCTTTAGCCTCCCTGTAGTGTCACACTGATGAATTCTGATCTGGGGTGTCCTAAATAGACTGACCTGCTGGACAAGTTAATTGGAGTTGCAGCTGGTAGTTCAGGTGGTTACTTCTGGTCATTGATGAGTACAGGGCTTTCAAATTGGTTTTCAGAGGGCTTTTGAAGTTGAGATATTTTAACTTACAAATGGGATGGAGTCAAACTGCATGTATTGTCAGTTATCAAAACTCAGGTGAAGGGCGATAGCTAGTTAAGACAGTGACACACCTCTTAGAACTGAGTGACCAAATGTTAGTTGGTTTTTCTGACTTGTTCTGAAACCACATTAAACCACATAATACTTTCAAGTTAAGTAGTGGCAAGGTGGAAGCACATGCCATCTTTTGCTGAGAGAGGAAAGAAGGGCATTGAAATGCAAATTCTTATGGTACAGTTAGAGTTTTCCTTAGTCTAATCTCATAGCCCCCAGATTTTTGTACAATCATTAAACAGTCTTGAATTTATCTCATCTATCAGTATGAAATCAAGAAAAATCATTATGCACAGCTGTACTATAGAAGCGTCACAATGCAATTATTTCCTTGCACAGAACAGATGCATGCTGTTGGCACCTCAAAGCCAGTAGGAGCTGCATGGAGCTTGTATCAGCGGGAATTGACTTTCACATACATCACTTGGGGACATGAATGTGCAATGTGACAGGCCCATCACTACCAATAATTCATCTAATTTACTATGGCAAGGCGGATACTTGGTTGTGTCTGAAAGCCAACAGGTCGGTGGCTTCATCTAGCAGCTCATGCTGTTCCCAGCAGTGCTACGTTCCGACTAATAATTTAATCTTTCATTTGAAGTTCAGTTCCTAGCAGTTTACCTCCTCTTTCTCATTTTCTTTCACTTCTACTTAAAAATATAATCGTCCATTTCAGCAAAATTAACTGCAATTTCATGGATCACTACAGCAGAAATAAGGTTTATACATAATACTGTAATCCATCTATTTGTTCCCCAGAATGCAAATTGACTTGATGAGCAATTCTGTGTCCTATGTAAATAACCCTAATTCTAATGGAGAGTGCTGTATTTTCAGTGAAGAAGGGGGAAGGAAAAGAAGATTGTTTCTCTGGCTTTGACTTTCTGATAATTGTTCCAGGATATTTCATTCAAATCTTAAAAAGTCTATCATATAGAAAATACAGGCAACAGCTACCTTGATTTCTTTTTTAATGAAAACTCTGGTGCTCTGCTTGTGCTTCATTCTTTCTTTTCCTTAGAAAAAGTAGTTTTCAAAATTTGGATTCTCATATAATATGCCAGACGACAATATCTAAAATACACGATTCCTCTATCTAGTAGATACCAGTTATCATATGGGCAAGAGTAGAACATAACTCTTGTTCTTCCATCAGTGTGTCAGTAATGTGCAAGAAGAAACACTCTACAATAGGATGAACAATAGGAAGTTCACCTTCCATGGCCCCTCTTACGTTTAGATTCCCTATAGGGATTGCCAGCAGGTGGAATAATTTACATGAACTGGATAATTGTCCTTGTAGTGTGGATACTTTTCTGCTATGAATTGATTGGCATTTCCATTTCTTTTCACTATAAAGATGTTAGACAGTAATTATCAAGAACTGCTTGCAGGTTCAGAGCTAAAAACAGTGTCTAGAGATGATATTGAAAATAAAGATAACAGCTTTTATATGCTGTTACAGTTTTCCTAAACTACAAAGTTTCTCAACCAATTTGATTAATTATGAAATAGAAAAAGTTACTTAAATGTCAATGGTAAAGATGTTTGACTGATAAACATTGAGTCTTGTCTTTAAATGTAAACTTCATTGGACTACTGACTTGAAGTCCATTAAGTTAACATAACCTAACTTCTTCAGGAGGAACAAACCTACGTTATTGAAATTACCAGGTAGTAGTTTTAAACAAAAAGAAGGAAGTATTCTTCCATACTGTGCATTAAGTAAATTGTGGCATTTATTGACACAGAGTGTAGTGAAGGGCAAAAACATAAATAGACAAATTTACAGAAAGCAAGTGGCTCTTAAATATAATTGTTCAAATACAATCTCTGGCTCAACAAGTCTGTAGATTGTTGCAGGGAACAATTCCTGGAAGGAATGTCAAGAGAAGGCTCACTTTGTTTCTTTTCTTCCTGCCCATTTTCTGTAAATAGATCTTACTGGCACTCTCAGCTAGAGGACACTGAGCCAGATGGGCCTTTTGCCTGACCCTGTACACTACTGTAGTGTTCTTAGGTGCATTATGGAATCTCTAGTATGATTTCTTGGCAAAATCACATTTGCTTCAAAAACAACTTGTTTCTACCAGTGGCATCTGTCAGAACTGCAGAATGAGCAAACCTGCTGGCTGAAGCTGCTTCAGCACTTGCTTCCTAACTGACATACACCTGGGGTTAGTTACGTTGTCTGGGCTGTCATCGCACCAAGCAGCCACGTTAATTACCCTATTCTCATATTAGTACTCATATAACCAGGAATTTGTATACACAGATTCTGTCTAACCATCTTCTCCATTGCAATTCCCTTCATTAATCTAGGAAAATACAGCTATGAGAGAGCAATATAAACGCCAATCTATTTTAATATGTATTTTAGAGCCAAAAAATATTAGTTTGTCTTGCTTATGTGCAAGCCACTAATTTTCAGAAATGCAAAATGGATGCTAATTTATTTTCAGTTTTCAGCATTTCAGCTCCTCTGCCTTTATATTCAAAAATATTTCCACTGATATGTAAGTCTAAAGTCAGCAGTGATGTAATTTTTCCTAAGTTCTTACTTGTAAAGGTGTTGGTATTTTTAAGTATTTTTTTCTGAAAATAACACGGAAAAGTTGGTTTTCCTTACTCTTTTTCTGATATCTTTGTACAGCTGTAATTACTTGCTATCTTTCCTTGAGCAATGAGTTTAAATAATCCCCCCCAAACTTCCTAATTTTAATTGACAGGCCTTCTCAAGTCATCCTTGATTCCTTCCAGTGTTATCCATATAATGAAAATTCTACAATGCCTCAGTGTTGAAGAAGCCCTGTCGACAATGGTGTCTGACTTTCTCTGATCCATTATTTATAAAATAATCCAACCATGTGAGGCACTTACACACATGCCTCCAGTTCTTTCCGCAGTTGTTCATCCTGTGGCATACATGATTCTATGATTCTATGATACCATGTCCATAATCTCAGAAAGAGAAACTGCACTGTATGTCAGTTCACTGATGTCTCACATCAGTGAACTTGGGGAGCCCCAAGAATCATTAGAGGTTGCTTCTCTGACTTTTACTTTGGCCTCAGAATAATTTTTCATAAAGTTCTTCATGTGCTTCCTGAGTGCCATAGGTAAAAAGTTATTTTGCATCTAGAGTCAGTAAGTGATGCCACACATTTCTCGTGGTGCTTATTCTATTCTCCAAATCAGAAAACTCAACGCAGTTCTGCAAATGTAACAGCTCAAACATGATATCATTCACTTAAAATTCTGGAGAAAGAGGCAGAGACAGAAATAATTTCATTCTCCATTTCTCATCTGCATAAGACAGCCAACATTGGGATTTCATGGTAGCAAAATTAATGAACAGGAAGATCGAAGAGACTGCTTTCTGCAATAACCTTTTGGTCCCATTCAACTGTCCTTAACCAAAAATACAGCAACCATGACAGACCCAAGGAGAAAATACAGAGACTATGCCTAGCCTTTTTTGGCAAGACTACAGTTTGACATCAAACTAGAAGGAAAGTAGTTTGGTTCTACTCAATAATGTATGCCATAATAATTAAGTGCTTTGACATTTATAGGTTGAAAACACCATACTCAGGTGTTTCACAATGAAAAGTCTACCAAGAACACGGAGAGCACTAGCAAGTAAAAGAAGAAATGAATAATTTTATTTTCCAGTAAGCTTGTTTAAACGTAGCCTAACACCTTCAACTATTAAACCACAGCTTCAGTTGACTTACGGTGCTACTGTAGCTAGCATTTTGATCACACCTCTAACAAGATCCAAATGCAAATATCAGGTCCAGTGCAAGTTACATTACAGCAAAAGGACAATATCTGCAACTAAGGAGAAGGGAAGGAAATGTCTTGCGTCAATCTGTTGCAACCCTTCTGCCTACAGAATTGTTGAAGGGCTCTAAACAAGAGCAGAGAGGTGAAGGAATTAAAACAAGAGCTTCCATTTGTCTGTGAATTGCTCTGCTAAACTGTAACAACAGTTTCTAGACTGATCAGCTCGGATCTGCCAGCTTTCACAGCTTGTATACTCAATAGGAGGTGCATTTTAGTCAATGCAGTAATAGCATAAAAAGGGAATGCAGCCTCCAAATGATTTAAATGATGCTTGTGAATTGTCATTTTACAGCTTTATGAGATGTTCCTGTTCCCCTCCCTTCCTTTTATTAGTTAGCATCAGGCTGGGTGGATTTCTGTGCAATTCCCAGTTGAGTCACCAGAGAAGGGTCCACCTTCATCATGTATCAATTTAATTTCAAGCCCTGACAAACACCCAGACTCAAGAAGGGAGACAATCTGTAATACACTTTATGAGAACAAAAGGTAAAAATATTAAAAATCATAATAAATGTTTGTTTTCCATCTGAGCCCCCTTCCCACAGCCCCACTTATGAGCATGCTTCTCCCGTCTGCTAGCTACCACAGTCCAGATTGAGGGATATTTTTAATGCAAGGATAGGCATAAATTTCAAGCAAAAGATCAAAATGGTACCTTTTTAATTTTTTAATGAATAGAGCTAATTAACCTTTTTATCAAACTACACACATCTGTAGGTGACTTAGATGGGAAATATATTGGTTTAATTAAGATTTCACAGGGAGAGACAGTTGCAAACACTTGGAACTGAGAGAAAGTGGGATCTTTATGAGGAGGGTGCTGTATGTTTTACAACTCCCTGTGTCTCTTTGTTGTTTGCACTTCAAATGGAGTCCATTTTATCTGTCTCTCTCCTGCTGAGAGAAGCTGATTTTATCATGTGTTTCAATGACGCTATTAAAAACTTCAATCATGAGATTCCTCTTTTGCCTTTGTATGTTTCTCTCTCTCTCTCTGTCAGAGTTGCACTGTGACATTGGTTATATGGCAGCATACATTGATTTGCTTTGTTTTACAGGTTGATTAGACAATCCTCCTGCAATCATAACTTGCTTTAACAGAAAACTTAGTACCCATGTTTTCCTTAGCTGGGTCCCCACTTGGTTTGATTTTTGTAGGTCTAGGATTTTGATGGGTATGCCGTGCTTTCTTCTGTTTCTTTGTTTTTAGTAAATGGTGAAAAGTTCAAGAGTGACTGAAGTTCTGTACGCATACAAAAAGAACAACATGAACAATGCCAGCATATACTTTCCCCTCATTTCAGGAGCTCAGGAACATTTCAGAGGTGTAAAAATAATGTACTACAGTGACATGGCATTACAATACAAGTATTTTGGGGGCAATAACACACAGGACTTCTATATCGAAAAATCATATACTCTTAATGCTCAGGTGTAGTTATTTATCCAGTACTCTAAGACACTAAAAGGGTCGGATGCGCTAGGGATAAAAATAGGTCAAAATAATTGAATCATGACTAAAACAAGTTATTAGCCTAAAAGATCCTCCTCTGACCAAAAAACAAAAACAAAAACAACCCCACCACCACCCCCGAAATATGGAGTTTGGTAGATGTTCACATTTAAATAATATTCAAATTGAGCCATTGAGACTATAAAGGCCTGAATATAGTCATGCATTAATTCCCTGTCTTTTGCTTTTGTTTGTCAGTTAATGTCAGACAAATCATGTCATATAAATGCAGCTGAACACTGTTTAGGTCTTAGTGTTAGTAGACAAGACACCAACATTTGATTCTTGCATTCTGTGCCTCTGTTCTTGAGCCAACTCTGTGTGATTAGTGCTACAATGCTGCATATGTAACTGATTTTTAGTTTGCTTGTGAGACTGACATCTCTAATGCAAAACAAAAAATATTTTTGGCTGAATAGTTGAGAGTATTTTATCTTAGGCCAAATGGAAAGTTGTATTTTGCCCAAAAATATTTTTTATTGCTTAAGGTGTTTTTACTTTTTTATTCAAATCAAAGTAAATTTTGAGATAAAGAGCTGTTTTAAGCTGAAAAATCAGAACAGTTCATATTGGAAGCACTTAAACCATTTAAAATGGCAAAAGAGTAATTTAATAGAAATTCACAAAACAGCTTAATCCTTCTCTGTAACTTTTTGGACAAAATATATTATTAAGAATACTTTTTTTCAATATTAGATATTTAAATATTACCAATAAAATTTTGCCCATTTCTGTTTGTAACACCTGTGCTCTTTTGAGGGACACAGATGGAATTTGAGCAATCTGCCTTCTTCAAAGTCAACAATAATTAGGAGTCAAAACATTTTTTTCTGCTGCTTTTGAGCAGCAGGCTCCATTTGGAGCACGGACCATTTGGCCAGGCTCTGAACCATACTCAAGGAAATGGAATCTCATCCAGATCCTCAAACAGGTACAAAGTCAAGAAAAGTGGCTTCAAGAAATCAGGGAGTGTAGATCTCACTGACTCAAGAACTTGATACTTTATTAATCTATTTCAGCTACAGCAAATGGTCCTTTCCTGGCTTACAGTCTACAAGACAGAATTTAGATTATGTTTTTAGGCTATGATTTTAAGTGGTCTTAGAGTGATGGCTGCAGGGAGAAATTTCACTTGATGTCAATTCCTTTTTACTTTTCTCTGAAATGCCTGGTGCCAACGGCTGCAGGCACAGTACCAGGCAGCCCACAGGCCAGGGCAAGGGCTGCGTTTCCTAAGGGGGCTTTCTGCTCTCCGGGAGCAGTTTTCCAGTCACCTATGTCCCTTCTCCTACAGGGCCCTGCTGGCCCCTGGCAGCCCTCAGGCATGATGAGTGACTGGAGCTCTGAGGCAGGGAAGAAAAGGTGGGAGGAAAACAGCCTTTTGGGAGGCCAAGCCCCAGCAGGGACAGGATGAGTGTAGGGCAGGGGTAACTCTTGCCCCAGTGTAAATAACATGTGGAGTTAATTACCAATGGGGTTGACGCAGATGAGGACACACGGGTGGACTCACACCGCCAGGACCAGCCCTCTCATTATCCCCTGTCCCTGCTCCTCCTTACCTCAGGAAGCCTGAACAGCAGTGACTGTTGGTTAACCCTTTCTGCAGGAGATTCAAACTGCTGCCAATCTCCTGCAAACACCCACCCGCTTTCTCTCCTAATCCAATCAGAATGCTTTCAACCAGCCCTCCCTTCCCCCATAGGGTCCTTGCATTCAGGGGGCTGTCAATCACTCCCTAAGCCCCACCCCTCCCTGGCTTCCAGCCCCTGCTGTGAGGGACAGGAAACCCCTGCCATTTTCTGTAGGGGTGGTGGGAAGAGGAACTGATGGGGGGGGGTGGGCATGGCTTAGTGCTGTAACCCAGCAGTGTCTTTTCAGCCTTTACTCACCTCAGGAGAAAGCCTTAATTATAGTTTTATTTTTATGGCATTTATGTGGTCCATAAATATTTTGCCACCTGAAGGAGCCGTAGCACAGGTGTTGGCCAGGCAAATCATCACTGCTTTGGGTAGATCACAGTCGCTCTGTTCAGGCCATTGGCCTCCCGCGAGGCACCCCTGCTAGTGACTAAACTGATGCAACAACTAAATAGGCAAATGTGCCTTTTCTGTGTTCTTAGAAGAATCAGATTTTCATACCTCTTTTCTCACAGCTTGAAGACAGCCCCCCGGTTCACACTAATCACAGAATCTGATGAAATCCTGGACTCTTTCTTATATCGACTCCCTCTTGGCCTGTGCCTACACAGGCACAAGATGGTCTTTGTATTTGCCTGTGTTTGCTTACAGAGATACAAGCACATCTTCACGTGTGGGTGCACTGTGTGTACGCACCCATGGACTCTGTCATGTCTAACGGGACGTGTGGCAGGAGAGGTGCTCCACAAGTTTGAATGCTGATAGCTTATGACCAGCATTGTCACTCCATATTAGAGAAAAGGGCACATTTTAGGTGACCTTTGATGGCTTGCTCCTGGGGATCACTACTTGTGTCCAAAGGGGCCAGTGCTTTCCAGACAGATATATTAAATGACTGAGCATTGAGCAAGTTATGGGGTGCCCCAGTGCATGACATGCAGCTGGAGCAGCAAACAGCTGTAGCATTCAGAGAAACTGCTCTAGAGCAGCTGTAACCCTCACAGTAAGAGAATAAAACCACACTAAGCTGAGTCCCACACCCAGCTCAGTAAGTTACCGTACCTGTGAGTTCCTGCGTGGTTTGCGGTTTGCACTGTGCCGGCTTGATTGGCTGTGCTTCATGAGGGAGAGGCAAAGATGCCATGGCGAAGACTTGTGTGTCCCGCATGACTCCACAGACTTCAGCCCTTGCTAAGCACTTGCGCTGAAGACAGGAGGCGAGTTACGAGACTCGTGCCATTCCCCACTGCTTTGTCTCAACACAGATCCTGAAACAGCAGAGTGCAACCACCTGCCTCAAAGGTACAGATCTGCTCAGCTGCTTGCTTCTTTCACTATGAAGTTTTAAGGGTAGGTGCGTTGGCTAAAGTAGCATCACATTTTCTGCAGAGTTAAACAAGTAAGGTCTTAGCTGCAAGGTTCAAGATTTAGTGTGTTTTCATTTCCACCGCAGGTGCATCAAGTTTTTCTCCTTGTCAATGGGGGATCAGGACTGTGTTCAGAAGGAGGATATTTATTGGAACAGAGCAACGAAAATAATAAATGGGGATTTTTTTTTTTTTCAGTCAGAAACACAAAGCAAAGAGATATCCAGATTTCCCAGAAACTTTAAGGTTGCTCTGACAGAGATCAGACTATTGTGTCTCTGAGACACCCAGTGTGATCATACCAACTGGGGCAAGATGCCTAGAAAGAAAAATGCTTCTGGCAACTGCAGATATGGCATCGTTGACCCTTCTTTTGGTGTCTCCTGTGGAATGTGGTGGGGTCTCAAGGGGCCAGGCATGAATGTAATTTCTCCTCAATTGCTTTTTACCGTTCTTGTAAAGCTTTTTGATGCATTGTAAGCGTAATATGCAGTATTGTTACGAGACATTTCTTTAGAATGGAGTGCTATAGAGCTGTATGGCAAGGTCTGTGTGTGTTTCATGTGTGTGTGCATAGAGAAAGGTCATAATACTTGACTTGTCTTGTAGTTAACCTGTGAGCAAAAGGGCATCAGTCTCCAAGACATGATTTAGTAGCACCCTATCAGCACAAAATGTTCTTAGAAAAAATAATAATCTAAACTCTCTTCAGCAGCAGCAGCAGGAGAGGCTGTCACATTTATATTTGTCTGGAGAAGAAGGGTTTTATAATGACTGAGTTTTTAGTAAATGGGCATGGCAGGAGGAGCTGGGTTTTGGGATGAGAAAGAGTTGCCCACCAGTTATGTTTTGGCATGGAAGACTGTAGCTGATGGAGCTAGCCATGCCAGTCATCCACTTGTAAGTGGAAGGAGAGAGAGGCCCATGCTTTAGCCTCTGCTCCCAGGTTTCTGAATAGGACATAAACCCTGGCTATGATGTGATGGTGAAATGAGTTGTGGAAAAGATATGGAGAAAACATGTTCCCTTAGTAGTGGCTCAATGAAAAAATGCTGTTGGTGTCCCAGTGAAGCAATTCCCCTTACTTTCCTATCTAGTGACATTTACTTCTGTTTCTTTCTTGCATCCAAACTTGACAATCCCACAGATAAGAGATTAAACACAAAATAGCGCGGCGTGTCATTCCCATTTTTATCAAAAAAGCAGAATAACCTGGAGATGGATGGATAGGCAATGTGAAATGTACACGTCTAAACTTAGCTTAGTTTTGTTGTCTGGATTTTGAAGTTGTTTTCATCTCTACCACTCCCTTCCACACACGTGTCCTAAAATTGTTAAGACTGAGGGCAGTCTTGTTGTTTTGCCTGGGCAAAACAAAAATTGGTCTTTCACAAGATACAATTTTGTACAACTCCCAGAGAACCAGGGCTCTGCTGCTCAAGTTAGCTGTCTGTCCTGATCTCTTATACCTTCTTACATTACTTTGCAGAAGGTACAGCGTGTCTGCAAGCTTGTCTGGTTTTTGTAAGTTATAGCCATTACTCTATAAAAGACAACACTTTTCTCTTCAAACTTTGTCTTCCTTTACCTAATCACACAGAATTTCTTTTTTTTTCCCCACAGTTACCTTCTATTCTTGCAACCATACACCAGTGCCCTCCGTTTTTGCTGATTCAAGGGCAACAGCAGTGAGGATGTAATCCCCTCTGTACCATGTTATACTTTGCCCTCCTTGTCAATTTGCAGCTTAACAGCAGCTCTCTAGCCACAAGCAGTATCTGAAAGTTTGGCAGGCAAGAGGTTGCTATTAAGCCACAGGTCTGGAACTACTGCTGTAGGCAGTCTCTTTTGGTTTATTTTTACTGCCTGACATAATGAAAATTATCTTCATTCCCTTCACTATGTTTCTTCCCTTAACAGTATTTTCACTTTAAATTCTCCTCTTAGTGGAGCTGTAAGATATATACCCTAAAATACACTCACTGGCAAGTTCAGTCTCTGATATTAGTCAGAAGGGCCTACCCACTGTGGCTGAGAAAATGCCATGTAATGGAGTATTGCTATCAACACTTGATATGCCTGTGTCTTTGGGGCTCATTTTAGTTTCTTTAGTTTTTACAATATAATAAGGCCCCGTCTTCCTCTACCTTTCTCCCTTCTCTCCAGAGTCTGGTTTTGGTTTAAGAGGAACGCAGCTATTCTGTCTTCTTTCAGTTCCTCAAATTGCTATACACAATATAACGATTGTCACACACTTGATCTGAAGCTCAGGGCTGACTGCAAGCCATATTCCAGTCAGAGCAAATGGTATCCATAAATCCCTTGATATCTTTCAAAAATCTTTATTTTGTAGCTCCTTTGAAGGACACTTCTTAGTCTTTTCAGCTTAGTTTTCCACCATTCTTTGTACGTTTGGGCAGCAGCAAAGGAATTATATTACCATCAGGGGTTATATGGCAGTAACTTTGCCTTTCCTGTATAAGCCTTTCATCTTAATGTCTACACACATTTTTGCCTATTGATGGGCATTTTGCCTATTTGCCCTTAAGACAGGTGAGTATGAATGCTCCCACTTTATAACTATAATCAGGCCCACGTACATGAATGTAATGACATTGAGATGACAGCAGCACCAAAGCTGTACTAGCTTAACTAACTTGACAATCTGCAAAAATGAACTGGCCTCCTGAGAAGGCAGCTTTATGGCTTTCGGTACCCCATTCCATTTACAATATCTCCATGTATGGCTACACTGTACTTTTTAGATGCGTCCTACAGTACAGAGAGGTGAAGTGACTTGCCCAGGGATGCACAGCAAATCTTCAGCTGAGCTGGGCTTGGAAACTGGATTCTTTATATTCTTGCTTCATCACTAGACAAGGCTGCCTTGTTTCTGCATTTTAGAGTAACAGTTTAATTTTAAACACGACTTCAAATAAGCACTTTTTTAAAAGAGAGAGCGGGGGGGGGGGGAGAGAGACTTAACACAAACATGAGTAGAATTGGTAGTGATATTAGCCAGGCTAACAAGTGTACGTACTATAGTTTTAATGTTTCAAAGTACAAACTGTTTCCCATGATATAGCCATTCTAGTGGGTTGATGCTTTAATCAAATGCTTCTGATGTTTGGTCACTACTGTCCCATGGATGTCGGACTTACCCAGCTGGGTAATCTGGGTGAGAGGAAGGGCATCTTTCTTTTCTTTTGACTTTAGCCCAGAACACTATCTCTGAAGCGTAGTTGCTGTAAATACTGTTTCTAGAAGGATTTCAAATAGATGGGAATGAAAAAAAGTTGTCTTGGAAGGGTCTGAGTTCTTCCTGTAGCCTTAAATTTTTTTAATTGTTCTGCTGATTAGAGAGCAGTGCTAAAGTACCATTTAAATAACATCTAAGCAGGGAACACTACCCTTTGAGAAATAAGCTTGCTAAGAATGGACACATTATCCTGGCCCTAAGATTACAGGTCAGTACTGTGAAATATTATGAGATGAAAGAAAATTACTCGAATGCCTAAATGAACAGTATGCGCCAATACATGATGAAACTCTTTTTTCCCTCTCTTGGAGCTCCAAGATCCATCCTTCCTCCCTCTCCCTGACTCTACAACCTTTTTTACATATGGCTTTATCTTTTCAGAGCAGTGTACAGTACTAATTACATGCCATTTTTTTCCCTGAGGCACTGTATGCCTTACGTTCTCTAGACTTTCCTTTCTAGTTCCCCAATTTTTTTTTTTTATTATCTCATCATGACAAATCCACCAGTAACCCTTAGAGTACAAACTTTAACCCTCAGAGCTCTGGCTTCCTTTTTTATTTTTTAAAAAACTAGCTACATAAATAACATCATGTTTCCAGGTCGTAGCTACTCCAAGCTACAGCTGAGTTCTGGCACAGGAGAAACACTCCATAACCCTGCAATCTAAACAGGAATCATCTTAGGATGTGGACAAACTTCTAAAATTGTTTCTGTACATGAATCTGCCCTGGTAATTGTTTTTCATGCAGAAGTGTATAGTGTATAGAGATAAGATACTGGAGGCATTCTGTCTGACTGTGCATGGCATTTGCTGTACCAGATCAGACTATTCATCTGTCACATCCAGTATGCTACCCAAATAGTGGTCAAAACATAATGATTCTGAGAAAGGTGACCGAACCCTCTATCAACCAAGTGCGCAGAGCTCTACACGGGGATGGAACAAACACCTTCTAACTCTAACAGGATGATTAGTTTACAGTTTCAAGTTCTATTATCAAGTTTCAAGCTGTATTATCATTACACTGACAGACAGAAATAATGCCATCGTTGAACCATTATGTGCTTGGATTCTCCTTTCTTGGTGATCCTAATAGTGAAACAGATCTCTGAGATAAAATCCATCAAAGCAAACAAAAATTCTCCCGATTTACTCTACTGTCAAAGAGAACTGAATCTAGTCTGAAAATACTTTCTCATCTTGAACAGAGGGTGAATCTTAATTCACTGAAGTCATCAAGAACTTTGACATTCTTAGTAGAAGGGGATGAATAGACATGCAAAATTACATTGCTGAAAATTATATAGGCGTTGTCATAATCATGTCATTACCTTCAGGAGAGGCCATGTACGGCACTTGCATCGTTTGCCTACTAATTTGATATAGCGTACATTGCTATCTCCTGTATCCCAAGTAATTACACCTGTACTACATGCCTAAATGGCTTAATGCTATCTTCTCCTTTTGCTGTAATGAGCCCATTCAATAATCAAAGCCTCTGAATGTTTGCGTTGTCAGATTAGCTTTAAGTGATGTTCAAGAAAATATTTTTCCTTTCCCACGACATCACAACAAGGCAGTTCTCAGTGGGGCTGATACTACTGCTCACAGTTAGAGTTTCATCATTCAGAGCAGCAGCTGCTTCCCTCTGTTTCCAACAGAAGTGAAGCCAAGTGTCCCTGTTGAAAGATGGTGGAGGCTCTGCTGTCTACCGAGAATCCCGGTGTGAAGCGATGAACATTTTGAAAGGGCCATTCTAGCTGCGGGCAGCTCTTGAAAGCTCCATCTGAAGGAATAAATTAAACACTGGGGTTTTTTTGAAGGGAAAAGTTTTTATAAGAAGTATCATAGAGGTAAAAAAAATCTTGGAAAAATCTTCATATGTTGTCAATGGAAGGTTTTTGTGATCTTTAAGTAGAATAAAAATCTGGATTAATCAATCCATTATCAAGGCTATAGAAACAAACAGAAGATCAAACCCAAAGTGTTGAATTTCTAAAAGAGCCCATATTTAAGAATAATTTTACTTAATAAATTAATAGGTTTACTTGTAAATACTCAGGAAATTCATTATGTGACCTTACAGTTAGTGCTGTAATTCTTAATGCATGCTGTGCTTCTCATACATAGCAAAACCACTGAATCCTTATTTTAAATGCAAAAACTCAGTTCAGCTGCAAGTACACAGACATGACAAGTACCACCATAATATATAGTAATTAATGTAGTTTTATTTTTTTAACTGTCTTTCAACACTCTTCTGATTCGCTCCCCTTGACTGTTGAGGTCACTGTGAGAAACGGGGTTGAAGCAACCACAGGATGATGTCTGTAGAAATTAATCATTCATTAATAACTGCAACTGCAGAATGGGTTTAGAAATATTTTCTTAAATCTCCAGGGCTTCTGAGAGTCAGCTCTTTAAGCATCCTGAGCTTTATTATTAATTAGTTCTTTTACAGAAAGACTTCAACTGACTTTCAGACCCTGTTCACACTGGATGCTCTGCACTGACAGAGGTTACATCTTCATTGCCAAAAACAAGCAGTGCTTTAATATTCAGGTGGTTTACTCCAGGTATATTCCTCAGTGTGGAATCTCAGGGAAGAGAAAGCACAGGTGATTTTATGGCAATGTGGCTAGCTGTGGTCAATACAATACACCTGCCTGGAAGGTACCTCAAACAGCTACATCAAGGTAATAATTCCATTGGAAATTTACTATGCAGTAGCTGTCTTGATTAAAAAAACAAAACAACTAAACACATCAGTTCTTGAGGTGCTGGCAAAGTCATAACAGACGAAACCCCAGGCCTCAGCAAGCTCGCATTCTAAAGAGAAACGCAAATGAAGAGTGGGAAGTAGAAGGGAGGAAAGATGAAGGGCTTGTTTGAATGAGGAGCTCTCCCAGTGTTGTTGTACCACGGCGTTGTTTCAGGACAGTTCTTCGGGTAGCCATTGGTACTCCAGAATAAGAGTTCCTTTTTCTGGCTTGATTTCTATCTCTTTGGTAGTGCCTCAAAGCTCCCCACACCTGCTTTTACCTGTATTATTACTGTCTCGCTGTAATAAATCATCAGGAGTACTGCTCTCAACTGAAGGATTCCTTTCCTCTCCACAGCCAGCTATAGAACTTTTACCGTTCTTCGTATACCATAACTTACAGAGACACTGGGAATGGTAGCACACTTGTAGCCACTGCTTTGAGTCTTCTAAGCACTTTGTGATTTCATCTGGTAATTTAGGGGAGATTTCTAAGGAAACCCTCAGCACTTCAGGAGATGGTGTTAGTGACTCAGAGAGAATCAAGCCCTTTCCTCTGAGTCAATAGTGAATGATATGCCCTAGCACATTTCTTGCACATGAGACCTGCAACTGTAGGTTGATTGCCTGTGGTCATCAATTATCCTTCAGCGAATTGCATAAGTCTAAAGGCATTTGCCCTGATAGCCCAGGCAGATTTCAGTTTGCCTTCTGCACATCTGACATTTTGATTTTAATTGGGCAGTTGTTGCTTCTGCTCCTAACCTGCTGTGCACTGTTGAAAAGCACTGGAGGATGGATTTCATTGTTAGGTGAAGGGATAGGTACAGAGTCAGGGAAAGCAGCAGCCAAACTGGAGGCACCCTCCAGGGTAAAGCTGGGGTCAAAGGACACAGTCATCATAATTTAACATTCAGGCTTACCAGCTCAGCTAACCCATACCAGAGGTGTCCAGAGAAGTGTTATTCTCAGTGAGGCTGCGGCAAAAAAAGAGCTGATAATAGGCCTTCTTAATTAAAGTGCTGGGTAGTTTTAGCAAGAGAAGCCAAAGGAGCAGCTGTAATCCTTTAAAACACACCAGGGAGAAACTACAGCAGTGTGTGGCCCCTGCCCAGCACTGCTTGCATCCCCCTCTGATGAAGCCCATCGGGATACCAGAAATACAAAGTGAGTCTGAATTTAATTAATGATTTGTGAAATACATTGGGAATCTCTTGGGGTGAACAGTGGTTATTTTCTTAATGAATTACTGCTGTTTTGAACAGTTTCTGTTTGGTATGTTTAGTTTTACTTTTTTGTTTGAAATGTTTTCTAGCTTTTGAGCAGGATGTTCTTTTGAAATGTTGTTCTCCTGTTTAGCCTAAACAATCCTGGCATGACATTTTTAAGGGGGTGGTTTTGAATGCATCAACTTCTGCTATGCAATCTCAGATGCCTAATTGACTTGAGCTTTGGAAGGGCTGAGCATCTACCTCTTCCCTTGACCAGCTGCAGAGATGAGCAAGGTCGAACCACTTTCAGACAGAGCAACCAAGAAAACAGTATCCCAAAATTCAGTGAATGCTTTGGGGATATTTGGGGATTAGCTTCTTTTACAAAGATGACCACTTTATTATATATAACTATTTTTGTAAAGCTAAACTAAAAAGCAAGGCTCATCTTCAAGACAAAAGAGACAGCCTACTGTAATCAAATATAGCAAGATACACAATAGTAATGAATCTGAACATTGCAGTTCCTTAAATGTGATAGCAAATAAAGTTGATATGAGTAGAAGAAACTGATAGAGAATGGAATAGAAAATGGAAGTGCAGTGAGGATCACAGTGTTTTGGTTTTTTCATATGAAAGCAGAATTGCAGTGTTGATAATGTTTTTAGATGTATTCAATTTGGATAAAATTCACCCCATTCATCATAGAAGTAATCACACTAATCCCTATTTTGAGGGGTTACGTCTCCTTGTAGCAGCGCACAGGCCTTGTTTAAGTCTTGTGACAAGTAATTCTTGCCATTGGCAGGTTTCTCACTGTAGACCCCTTACCACATTCATGATGCCTCTTGAAGGGTGAGCACTGCACAGTTCCTACAGTTTGCAGCTCTCAAACCTTTCTTCTGCAGGCTTTCTAAGGTGTGTAGAAGAGGAGCACCTTCTTGAAGGCTGTATGAGATACAGGACATACAGCATTTTCCACAGTGCCTAGCCAAGTAATTTTTTTTTTTTTTCCATTCTGGAATTTTCTCCTTCTTTCCTCTTTTGCCTTGTTTTCTGAATTCTATCTACGAATAACCATTTTTTTTTAAAGTTACATAATGAGGACGTTAAGCACATAGAAGTCAGGAAATAATGATTGTAATGCTAGCATCATTTTAGTGCGTGTTTTGATAATATGCAGCTGTACAATTGGAGTCTAGCACCGAAGTCAGTATCACCTTATGAATGCATATTGAAAGGAAACCTCAAATCATTTAATGCAAATCTTCTACCTAAATGATTTTCCATATGTCTTTGATCTAGACATGCATATAATTTATATCATGGCCTGAATGAGACTGGTGTTCCATTAGAGTAGTCACTGTAGAAAAATCAGGTTACATTCTCATCTTGTATAATTTCAAAGTTAACCCTGCTGTGAGCAGGGGCTTGAACTGGATGATCTCCATAGATCCCTTTTAATCTAATTATTGTATGATTCTATAAACAGCTCTGACCCATTGGTTTTTGTTAAGTTGCACCATATGGAAGAATACTATTTGCTTCAAGTAGTTTGCCTTATGAATAGGAAAGACAGTGAAAGGGTAAGGAAAAGAGATGTAACGTAGAAACACAATAACCAATCCAACAGACTGTCAATATGATATGAATTCCCTGATTTTTTTATATTTCTTTTGCTTTCAACTCTTTTTCATGAGGTGATTCTTAAATGACAACACTGCCGTCAGCACAGTGTATTCTGGAGCATAACTGTAGGAACAACTGTGCATGATGTTTTATAGTGTTGTGGAAGAAATAGCATGTTGTCCTCCCCTCATAAACCATAATGTAATGTTGAATGCAACAGCTGGCTTCTTTGAATATGTACACACCCATTTTTCAGCCTGAGAACAAAGTCAAGGTAAAGCGATTGTGCTCTCATGGTTAAGTGAGCTGGTGGGACCAAAGCCAATTCTCGGGGGATCTGTGAACTGGTTTGTAGTTGTTGTAGATCATGTTGTGCCTCTGCCCTGATTACCTATGCTATGGTATCCTTAGCACATCCGGAGTTCCCACTGCTGCTCAAGACCCTCATGGGTTATACAGAGTCCTTTTGTGTGGAGTCTCCCCTCATTTCACCACCAGTTCCAATGGCTGCTAGACCTTTACGTGGTCTCAATAAGTGTGCCTTGGAGTGGACTCACTAATAAAAATTGGATTTCCATCTCATTCCTTTTTATCTTCTGTACAAAGCCAGTGCAAGCACAGTGGGTAAGTTGGAATTGCAATAATATACCTGCAGTTGCCACCCAAACAAATGTAAGAATACATTTTCTCTAAACTTTTTGAACCAGAATTGCACTCACTTCTTTATTTAATAGGACAGAATCTGCGTAGACTAGGCCCAGTGTTTAGGCTTTCAGATAATGAAGCATATGAGACTTAATAGGAATACAAACGTCGTGAATGTGCACTTTTGTTTCCATTAAAGCAATTTTACTTGGATATTTAAGTACCGCCATTCAGTGGTTTGTATGCAAACTGTGGCACTGAGCAAAAATGACTGAAACTGAGAGAGGCAATGTCCATCCTATATTCACTCACCAAGGTTAATTGAGTGTGGTATCAATAACTTGCAGAATAGAGGCGGGGGGGAGGATCTGCAGTGCTTTATGCAGTAAGCAAATCTTAATAATTTAAAGGACACAATAGTTTGGACATTGCAAAAAAATAAAAAAAATAACACAGATTTTGGCAGTGCCCTTTATGTATGCGACATGCTGCGAGTCTGTTGCTCTGGATGCAAATACATGCTTAGCTCTGTGCAAAACCAAACCTGACTGTTTTTAGCTTGAGGTGAGATACCAGAGCTCTGCTTGCCCCACCCAACTGATATTTCATCTCCTCAAGAATTAGTTCGTGTGTGGCCCACTGATTACATATTCACAGCAAGATTCTCCGTCTTCAGTTTAAAGCACTGAGTTCTTGTGACATAGCCTTGAGTATCTCATGAAGTATCTTATGTTCACCTCTTCATCCTCGGAAAATATTTCCTGTGAGGCATTTCACCAGGATCTTTGCCTCCATACTGATCGCTATTTTTTTCTTAAATGAGAGCTAAGTCAGTGTCTTTGCCCAGAATTTCAAATCCAAGTGCTTGAACTGAGGCTCCTAAGCCTCAGAGGTGAGCATGCACTTTAAAATGGCTTAATGCTTAAAGTTGCTAAATATGCATGGAACAGACAGACTTCAGGGTGAGCTATAAGAAGTCAGACTCTCTGCAAACTTGCGCTTTAAACTGGAAGTATGACCAGGAGTGAAGGAGCATAGTGTTAGGCCAGATCATACTTTGAGAGGTTGCCATGTATTCTTTCCATGGAAATCTTTAAGTAGGTGGTTCACTGCTGCTGATGCTTGACTGATGTATAAATTGCAGCTTCAGCTGACACCTGCTCATGCTCATGGGTGCTCCTTGTCACCCACATGCACACAACACACATGCCTACCCTCCAAGTGTACACAGACCAGCTCATTCACAGTTGCTCGGATTTGTATTTGCCAAAGAAAACACAACACACACGTCACCTGAAGTATGCTCATGGGACCTCTGTTCCTCCATTCAGGCATACTACAAATGAACATCTTTCATTTATAATCAGATCCCTAGAGATACACGTCCAACATACTCTTGCTCAGATGTGTTCAGGCTTGCATGCAGAATGCCTACTCCTGTATGAGGGTAGAAAAGGCACTTCACATGATGCTGCATTCACCCAGTCATGCATGTAATCCCACATTCTCACACACATGCAGAGTCTGCTGTTTTCCACGTGTGTATCGTAGCAAATAATTTAAATCTCTTTCTTCCCATCCTGCTTAACATGCAAATGTGGATAGCACATCAAGATTAGAAATAAATGTAGCAGAATGACTTCAGTCAACCTGAAATGTCGAATGACTCATTCACACCCTTTGCGCAGCGTTCCCTTTTTGCCACATGCAATCTATTGAATAGTCTGAAGGCTGTGCGGTTCCCTGCTGCAGAGCAGCAATCGATCACTTGCTTACTGAAGGAGTGGGATGGTGATTATTTTCGCAGGGTGTACAGGGGTTACGCAGTGAGGTTCCAGTTAGCCTCATTGCCACGAAGGTGCCCACGCTGTAGGAATGGGAAACGTAGGATGTCAGGCCTGATCTACCTATAAGGAACTTCGTGTGTTTAATTAAGTCTTAGTCTGCACGTTAGTTCAGTAACCGATATTCCTGCATCAGGGTATGACCTGGGTATTGCTATTCCAGGTGATGAGAACCTATTCCAATTTGATATAACTCAATTTTGGATTAAGATAAACAAGAACGAGTTGTTCCTACTTCAGAGTAAAAATGTCTACATGTTAAATCATTCAGGAACTGCTGCTGCACTTTAATTTCAAAGGTATCATAATCCAAGTGAACTAAAAAATGCATAGACAAACATGAAATATGTTCCACACTTCTACTTAAAATGGTACGATTGCTGTGCAGAGACAAACCCCAGGAATAGTAACAAGCTGGCATTCACATTTACCTTATAATGAGAAGAGAAGTTGGATTGACTGTTGGAGTTGCATCTTTAAATGTATGAATTATTGTAATTGATTGCTTTTAAAACCCTTTCAGAAGCATTCCCAAATGCAGATGCACATGGGCTGACTTTAATTTATAGAAAGGCTGTTTTGTAGCACTTAGGCCTTGTAAAAGGGGTTCTGTGTTTAAATGGAAGTTGAGCCGTGAAGATCCATTAAGCAGAAAAAACATAGTTAATACAACACACAGGCTCAGAAGGTAAATATGCAAGTGGTGACATTATGCAGTGAAGGTACCACAGCAGTGCTCATTATACCACATGGCAGATACCACTAGTAGCATTTCAATTTCTCTGTCCTTACTTAAATGTGAAGCTTTGTATATAAAGTGTATCAGATCTTCTCAGAACAAAGATGGCTGTGAGCTGAAATTATGTATAACATGTCCAAGGTAAGAGGGCTCTGGGAACCTAATTATCAGATTTCCTATGTTTAGATTATCACAGCTAAATGTAAGTTGAACTAGACTTTTATATTTCATTCTTTCATAAAAGCACAAGAGGAGAGGAAAAATATATCAGGGAAAAGAGGTGCAGCAAAATTTTCCATAAAAAACAAAACTTGTGCAGTCAGATGCAATTTTGTACAATAATAGATTTATGGTTAAAAGGACAAAGAAACATTACCTTTTCTTGCTGAGCTAACCGTAGTTCTACTTTTGAGCAAAATCATATCTGTTGGCACACAATGTAATTTTAGTACTAGAGTTCCAGATCTTGCACAATTACTGTGCTGCCAGGATTACACAAAAAATACCAAGGAAAATAGCAGTTTCGTCACTGATCTTGCTCTTCTTCCCATTTTACACAAAATTTTATCAGCTGGCCTGATCAAAGAAACATGCAGTAGCTGATTTGAAACACAATATTATGTACCCAGCAATATACACTAGCAGATTTTCATACCATTTTGTTCACATATCCCACTCAAATGTATTGCTATACAGTAGAGTCCAATATAAGATTAAAAACTATTTTTACCAGATTGGATTAATGCCTTAATGTAATGAATTCTCTAGGTTTTGCTATGCCCAGAAATAAAGAAATGATAGCCTTCTGTTACATCCTTCATCTTTTATATAAGAGGAGTTTCTTAACTGCTGTGGAAATGAATCAAAGACATAAGGTGAACTTACTTCTACTTTAGCACAAATATTTACAGATTTTTTTTTTCTAGATTTCCATTTCACATTGCGAAATGCATGATAGCGCATAGACAAAGGGAATTTACCATTCATATGCACATCCAGTGTGTATTCATATGCAGACCTGCATGAACACCAGAATTGCTCAGCTCTTAGTTACAGTACAAGAGCTCAGATTTACAGAACAGCATGTTGGATACTGTATGTCTTTTGGAAATCTCTCTGACAGTCAAAGCTGGAGATAATGAATCTTGAGTATTCTTTGGCATATTTAGATACCCAAATACAAGGAAAGCACCTTGGAGTATCTGGATCTAATTGTAGATGGGGTTTATTGTCTGTGGTTGGTTGGCTGGTTGGTTGTTTTTAATCAAGTCTCATAGTACCAGATTCTTGATTCTCTTTTGACTCCTGTGCTTTGGAAGTGACTTTTGGAAAGTCCTTCCCAATAGGAAACATCTGAAATATAACATCACTCCTCATCCCAGTCTCTTATATGATCAATTTGAGAAGTATAACTCTCCATCCAACTTGCTGCTGGCAGAATGGTTTCCTGGAGCTGTTCACAGCTGGTGTGGTTCAGAGAGTCTTTGAAGGTACTTGTAATTATACCAAAGACCAGTTTTAGGATAAGTAGTCCCAGGATTTCACAGAGCCCAAACATGGTCTGATGCCCCCTTGATCCCTCTCAACTGCAGTCTTTTACTAAGAGTAGATCTTAGAGGATAAAGATCATAGAGGGCTACACCTACATGAAAGCAGATATACATACACATGCATAGATTCCAGAACAAATTCAGAGGTGTACATTCTTGCACTTGTTCTGATCTATATCCATTTATCCCCCAATGAACCTCCAATATTAGTGCAAATATGCTAAACGCACATGGTATGTTGATACATTGATATGGTATATTGATATAGGGTCTGTCGTAGCCCTAAATTCTGTGAATCCACAAAGTGCAAGTTCCACCTATACACAAAAGCAGATCCCTTGCATACATAGGCACATGCGCAGTGGGAACAGGATTGTTATTCTGATAACCACACACTTGCAGTACAACACCTATCAGCCAGTGCTGAAGCTTACCAAGAAAAGATGAGAAAAATTGAGAGGCAGTTAGCTAGATAAGGTATGAGGAGATTTTTTGAAAAGTAGCATAGAAGGAAGTGGCTACATTTTTCATACTTTAGTTGTTTGTCTGGAGGGCTTGAGAAGGAGCTGCTCGACAATTGTGCCAAAAGAGACCGTTCGAAGCAACTTCCCATCAGGCGGCATTCCTCAAGTGTCTGCTCTTCAGGAGCAGTCAGGGAAAATTCATTCTGTGGGAGGCAGTTAATGGAGCTGCATTACCGACCCCTTATTGCTCTGTCTGATAGAGAGACAGCAGGTTCACTTTGGCAGCTCCAGAGCCCTGATCAGTTCAGATTAGGGGTGCATTGTCTGTCTGGCTTAATCAGGCATGTTTAGATATATTTATCATGATTAGAGGGGTGTAGCACAGGGAGGGGGAAGAAATAAAGAGCGAGATTACTTTTCTCTAGCTTCAAATGGAAGCTTAGCAAATCCCACTGAGTCACTAGGTGCTCATCAAAGGGAGAATTTAAATCCTGCAAAGGAATGTTTTGTAGAACGCTCCAGCACTGGATTCAAATCACTGAAGAAGAGTATCTTTTTATTTTTCTCGCTTCCTTTCTCCCTCTACAGCTTGCATGCATCAAAGAAGAAAATCAGTAGCTCATGCAGCCCATGTTGATTTTGGCTTGATAGGCATGCAGCCCCTGCTTAGCTTATCTGTAGTTCAAGTTCTAATAATGTGATGAAAAAATTAGCTATCGTCATAATGGCCTAAATGTCCGACTCCTGTATTTTTGTCATGTTTATCTTCTAGGGACGCACAGGGTACCATTGCAACAGCCTCTAGGACTAATTTTGCTACTTGTTAGTGTTCAGAAGGGATGATAAACAAATTGTAAAGACTAGAAAAAGGATCCTTTTTCTATCAGTAGCAGCGCTTCTCTCTCTGTCTTCACCTGGCTGGGTTTTTTTATTTGAACACTGTAAAGAAGAATTAGCCCAATGTATTATAAGGTCAGATGTGCCAAATTTGCTGCTGGTGTAACTTGGTGTAGTTCATAGATGACAGTGGAGATCAACTGATTAACTCTTAAGAGTCTCTGAAAGAGGTGGTGTTGGCTCCCAAGCGACCAGTAAGGAGGAGAAAGGTTTCTTAGATCTGTCTCATTGCTGAGGGTGATCAGAAACTAGTCCTGCTGGGGGAAGGCTCCAGAGCAGAGGTCAGGCTGCGAGATCCATGGTTTCTTGCCCTGAATAACTGGCACTTTTTAGCTCTTACGTGAGATAAATGTAGGACAGGCTTGGAAAAAGTGCTGTTATGAAGCACATACTCTGTTCATCTTTTCCTGTGGTCTCCAACCTTCTTTGGGCTTGCAGATTCATTCAGATTTCCCAGTGAAGGCACAAATTGCTGTGTGGTGAACAGAGGCTTCCTTGACAGTGAGATGGATCTTCTTTGGTCTCATCTGCCAATCCTTAAAAAGTAGTTTATGGGCCCAAGCTGAAGACTTCTGACGCAGAACACTACACAACACAGCAGGCATGCTTTGGCTATGTGTCCTCAGAGCAGCTGGCAACACAGAAGCTATAAGGCAGTTTCTTCTGCCTGGACTCTTGCGCAGCAATGCAGCAGTTAAAGGAAATCTACGGAAATCCAGGAGAATCATTTGGTAGTAAAAGAAAAGAAGTCAAAACTTCCCTTTCTCCGTTGTAATCTACTCCTTTCCTCTCCTGCTATTCCAGTCCGTTCTGTGACAGTTCAGTTCTTGTGATCTTGTAATTGCTGTCAAGATGATAATCTGGGATATCACGAGCATGGCTCAGTGTAATCACCCTACAAATGCAGAAGGTAGAGAACCTAACTGATTAGATACAAAAAGCTGCTAGTGAGACACTAATAATTCAGTAATCAGGAGTTATGGGGTAGAGAACATAGAAAAGAAAGTTGGCAGGTTTGGAGGGATTTGAAGAAAATATTTAATATCATCAAGTTTGCCAGTACTTCTTTAGAATAGGAAACTAGAGGATCATAGCAATATATTCCCAAAGAAAAATCTCTCAGAAGTGCAGAGATGCTCATCAGCGGGAATGGTAGGGGGTATCTTTGGAGATGAATTAGCAGAATGATGGGAAGGGTTGCATGAATCAAATAATAGCAAATTAACACTGTTGTTTGGGATTAAAGCCCCATCTCCTTGCAATAAATGGTGCTATATTGATGGTACCAGGCAGTTAAAGTTGTACACTCTCCTAGTGCATGCGCAACTGTAGAATTAGAACAGTACTCTTACAGTTAAAGCTTATTCCTGTAAGAGAAATGGCTTCACACCTTTAATTGAAATAGTTGTACCACATGTGCAAGCACAGTAGGCTGTAGTCATACCAGCTAAACTGAATGTGGTTTATGAGGGTGATGGTGACAAGACCAGCACTAGAATAGCAATAGTTATGCAGCTGATACTGTTGACTGAGCTGTTTGAAAACCCTAGGACATGATCAAACAGGACCGCTGCAGGTGAGAGCTTTCAAGACCACCTTTGCTAACAGGAAGCACAGCAAATTGGGACAGAGCTCTGCCTAGATCACTTCATGGAGCTCTGCAGAGAAGCTTTTATAGCACTGCCACTCCTGTGCACTCAGTCCTGAAAAAAATAACTGCCCACTAATGACCTGTCACTATGGACAGCCTGAGCAGCTGTTTGCAGAAAGCAAAGCGGTGAGAGAGGATGAATTGCTGTGTGTGAAGCACATCTGAATGTGGGGACAGGAATAGATGGGAGATCAGGAAAGACCAGACAGCTTCCATTTATAACATTCAGCTTTATGCGGATTTACAGCCCTGATGCTCCTGAATCCACAGATGCTGAGTTATTACTTACAACAAAATATAGCAATTGAAATACCCCTTGTTTCCACACTTTGACTTCTGTTTCCCTTGTTGGCAATGTTATTTTCTGGAGGCAAACTAATTAAGAACATGGGGAAGTAGTTTACATTGAGGACAAACAAAACCTAGCCACTTAATCTTTCATATATTATCAACCCAAACAAGTCAGTCTAGGCAAAATATTTGATTTATATGTTTTATTAAAAATAACCTTTTTTCCCTTTTCTTTTCTTCCCTTTTTTTCTTTTCCCTTTGTTTTCTTTTCATTCTGGCTGCTCCCATGCTTCCTAGATAGAAACTAAAGTGAATAAAATGCCTCAGAAAAATATTTTCTCTTGAAAATTCCAGCCCAGCAAGAAATTACTAAAATTTTTGTGAGACAATGTATTCTTAGGCAGTTTTCAGACATGTTTGCAGACACATCTCTTTGGGTCATTCACCTAAGTGTAAAAGCAGGTGTAAGTTTATCTGCATCAAGCTTTTTAAATCCAGGTCTTCCGAGACTGTATCATAGCCATGGTCCAGCTATCCCATCTGGTTTGTGCCAGTAGTAGATGATGACATAAGAAGTCTGCAGCAGTTAGTTGTGGAAGAACCTGTCTGCCTGGGTTGGGCTTTATCCAGTTGTCTAATAGAGATTGGCTAAAATGTGGAAGCATGGAGTCTAACACTCTTCCCATAAGGTTTGTTTCCATTAATTATGGCTGAAGTATCTGGATGTTTCTTCATATCTTTCAACATAGCTGTGATGCATGTATTCCACATGGTGAAGAGGTTAACATGCTACCATAACTGTGACAGGGAATGGAGAATTCCTGTCATGGAGGAATGGAGAAGAAAGAAGAGAGAGTTATTTCCTATTTCCTATTTTCTATCCTTTCTATTGTTGGGGTCTTGCCACTATTGAGTGTTTTGTTTATGGTATAGACAGCCACGTCTTTTATGGCTTGACACTAAATTGATTTAATATTGTCATGGAGTAGTTCTGGATACCTAACAGCAATCCAGACAGTGTTTTGTGACATTGTCAGGCAGCAAGAATGAGTGACAGCTCACAGCAGCGTTCTTGCTGGGGGGCCCATTAGATCACATTATGGTAGAAATGGAGAAAATAGGTCGTTCTACTGTGTAACGTAATGTAATCTGTCAGGCCATTCACAGAGCATGAGAGTGAACATAGCTTAAAACCCAGAAGACTGTGAGGATTGCTGTCCCACCTGCCTCTGCAGAAGTTTATAATCCTGATGTGTACAGTAATAGCCACATGTAAAACTTTTCATAACATGACAAGAGCTAGCTGCCGTACTCATGTTATGGCCCCCTGCTTTCTGCGCCTGTATATTTTTTCAGCAAAATATATTTGGGATTATCCTCTTCAGAGGGAATTCTTACTGTTTCTACCCCTCACTGGTTTGAGTGCTTCATAAGTTACAACCTGCCTCTCTTTTAACTAACAGGTATTCCAGGGAGATTATTGCCTCCCCAAAGGGTGGTGTGTGTGGGGACTGCCACTGCCTGCTGCTGGACCAACTGTCTTAGACTAGCACGTTGTGGTGTTTTTTGTTAAGTACCACGGCTCATAAGAAAGGATGAATCAGGTCAGGTTACAGTTCCACGTAGCCCATGATGCTGTGCCTAGCAACAGCAGTTGGGGGAAGGAGGGTAAGAACAGGACAAGTACACGGTGAAGCTTCTTTCACTAGGGCCTCCCAGATCCCAACACTCTTGAGAATGAGCTCCTAGTGTTTATGTTATGAGAAATGATGGATAAAAATTTCCTGTTTGCCTTTTCCATGATTCTCATTATTTTCTACATTGCTTTTGCATTTATCCCTCTGTCGACTTTTTTTCCTAGGGTGAAGGATCCTAGTCTCTTTAATTTGGTCCTTCCTCGTTCAGAAACTTTCCATTCCTTTGGTCATCCTTAATTCCTTTCTCTCTACTATTTCTAATGCTACTGTCTCCATTTTTGAGATGGAGGGATGAGAACTAGCTGCCGTATTCAAGTTACAAATATTCAAACAGGTGCCCCAGGGGTACAGTGACATGATGTTGCTTTCTGTTTTGTTCTCTGTCGTTTTCCTGACATTTCCTAACCTACCTTTTTGACTTCCACTGAGCTAACACTTTGATAGAACTATCCACAGCAACTCAAAGGTATCTTTCCTGAGTGCTAATTGCTAATTTTAAGTTCATTGCTGTGTTCATATAGTTACGCTTGTTTATTCCCATGTCCATTACTTTGCAGTCACCAGCACTGAGATTCACCTTGCATTTCAACAGTATTTTGAAAACCATCTGCAAGATTTAATTTATATTACCCTGGTGGTTTTTTTTCTCATCAGTAAGCTTTGTCACTTCATGTTTTCCAGATCATTTATGAATATGTTGAACAGCTCATTCAAGTTGTTTCCTAACTTTTAATCAGTTGTTAATCCTCTATAGGAACTTCCCTCTTACTCTTTGAGAGCTTAGGAGGTTTTTTAAGAGTCTTCGGTGAAAGGCTTCATCAAAAAGGCTTTAGAAATGCAAGTTTTCTATAAAGTGATTACCCATATCCACATGGTCATCAGCTCCTTCAAAGAACTCAATCAGATTTATGTGGTATGACTTCCTTCTACAAAAGCTATGTGAGGGGCAATTGCTATGTCATTTTTCTCTTATGGCCAGTAATTCTTTTCTTCATTATTGTTTCTACCAATTTCAGGCATACGGAAGTTAGACCTCCTGCCCCTTGCATCCTCTCAAAACACTTTTCAAACATTGACATTGCGTTTGCTGCTTTTTCTCCTAGTACCGAGGCGGGGTTAGGTCTTACATTGTATGCCACAGTTTAATTGCTCAGCCTTTACTATTTCATGTTCAGTTTAGATTTCAGTCAAGATTTCTAAAATATCGAATCCTTGGATTTACTCTTGTTCATTTACTGATTTGTCCTAAAACCTTTTCTTCCAATTCTTCAGCTTGAGGCAGTTCCCCTGGCTCTTCTCTGCAAAGAAAACCCCAGTGTGGGGACCTCCTTACGTCCCTACGGAAGATGCATGGATGCAGAGAATTTATTTAGCTTTTGTGCTTCATCCTTATCTTCTTTGAGCACTCTTTTTACATCTCAATCATCTGTCAGCCCTACAGACTCTCTGGCAGGCTTCCTGCTTCTGTTGTCTTTGAAAATAATTTTATTACATGTTTTTATGTCTTCAGCTACTTGTTCCTCAAGATATGCTTTTCAACGGACTTATTATGGTTTCTCATTTAACTTACCAGATCTGTGCTCTTTTCTGTTTTCCTTATTTGGGTAGAACTTGCACTTTTTGAGGGACAGTACCCTCCTCTATTCAGCTGTTAAACCAGCCTGGGCTGAGGCAGCAGCAAAGGGCAGGTCCTTTTGAACTGACACCACCATTTTAAATATGCAACGTACCAAATATTTCCAACATTAGAGACTGATAATTGTCTGTACCCCACTCTGTCCTGTGACAGACACTATTCTGTGCCTCTGACTCTGTCCCCCATGCCCACTCCTGACTGTCCTCGTCCATACACGTGGACCCGTTACTGATGTGGCACACTGTCGCTGCAGGGAGGAGCCTGATACAGGCTGAGCTCTCCTTCTCTTCCTTCCCTTAGATGGTAATGCGCCTCCTGCTTTCTAGCAAAGTGCCAGAGGAGAGGAGAGCTGCTACAAGGTATGGGGTGAGCGTGTCTGTGAGACTTGAGTGGGGGGAGGTGTGTGGGAAAGGTACTAAGGAGGAAAGGAGGGTTTTGGAAGGAGAGGTAAAGTACTGCGCAGTCAGGGAAGAGCATGGGATCCCAGTGCCATCTTGTTCATCAGCTTCCACAACAGGGCAGTGCTTTTGCAGGACAAATCCCTATGCCTCAGCCAAATCTGACCCGCTGGAAACTGAGGGAGGAGGTGGGCAAACAGAAGGAGGTGCTTTCCCCCACTAGTCCTCCACACCAACCCTTCCAGCACAGCAAAGATTCATGATTTTATACTCTCACAATATTGTGCGGTATTGTGCTACTCTCTTTGGGACTGCTGTTGCACAGGCTTCCCATGGTGCTGCACAGCTCTACTCTGTCATGACTGGAAGTAGCACAGAAGACCCAGGTTCCCCAGGGAGATTAAGCACCACCCTAGTCTGAGGCATTTCTTACCAGCTGCTGTTTGTTCTGTGAATCCGGTTCCTAGGAGGCTTATTTTGCCTGTGCACAGTGGCTCAGCCCAAGTGCTATGCATTGCTCTGGATGGCAGGATAGCCAAGACTTAAATGTGACAGTGCTGAGTGTTTTAGTGACTTGTTCTCCCTTATAAATTCTACCCTCTTATCACTGACAGTCAGTGGAGCTGCACCGTTAACTCTGTAGCAAGAGGTTTGTGTTTTTGGAACAAAATATTCCTGTGCCACTTGTATGTGGCTTAGCTGGTGAAAACAAAGCTTTTATCTATCACAGCTCTTCTAGATAACAGGTCCTTTCTCCATTGTTTCTGTTGAAATGTCATCTGGAGTTTCAGGGTTGAATTCTGTCCCTGGTTGCTCGTCAGTCCAATAGGTTGTTCTTGCAGAGCCAAACAAAGACACAGTAGCTTGTGCTGTATATCTCAGTGAAAAACCTCACTGGATGGAGCTGCAGGCTGGAGATGTCTGTGCTGCAGGCATAAAAATAAAAACTCTTGTTCATATGGCTCCTTTAAGCGGGCACATTGTTGCAACTATGCCCTCCTTCTGTGATGTTAATATGTGAGATTGAGTAGGACTGAACCTGTGCAGTCCCTGAGTGGTAAACTCTTCATAGGTGGTGACCTTCCCTGGCATTGTTATTACTGAATTTTGACCCAACTTGGTGTAGGGTAACGGTGTTAAACTCTTTGGGATGCTGCTGCCAGACTGTGTTGCTTGCTGACATGATTTAGGCCTTGGCTCTTTTCATCAACAGAAAGATGCTCATGTTCTTGCTCAGGGAATGGCATTCTGCCAAACTAAAATACCTACCTAGTGCTCTCAAAGCCACACTGCTTTTCACTTCTCCTTTTATGAATCTTCTGATGCACAGGTCCCACAGAATTGCAGTAGCCTTATGCCCCTTGGATCCGCTTCGTTACAATGGGGAACCACAGAGAAAATTCACCTCCATGCAGAGAGCCAGCACAAAATGGAGGGTACTGGTCAACTCACACTCAGAACTGAAAAATCCTCCTTTGAACATTGCATAGACTTCATGCTAAACTCTGTACAAAGGTGATTTTCACGCAGAACATTATGCACAGTCTAAAATTGTCGTTGGTTACTTGAAAGGTTAAAGGAGTTGCATCAGGCAGTTAAAAGCGGAATCTGGCTCTCTGTCTGCAAACTGCAGTGCTGTCCTTTGGGATGAAAGGTGCTTGAGAAATGTAAGTTATGACAATAACGAAAAAATTCCTGTCTCTCTGTGTCGTGGGGTGGTGCTCGAAGTCACACACATGCAGAGAGGGAAAGAATGGGCCCCTGGCAGGGGAGTTTTCATGAAGGCCCAGCACTGACCCATGCGGAGTGAGGATTCTCGAGTTACAGATGGAGGGAGGAACAGGATCAGAAAAACAGAACTGGTTTGAAGTTCAGGTGATGAAAAGTGGTAGGCTGGAGTTCAAAGACAGGATTATTGGCTAGTGTTGCTTTAGTAGTTGGTGGGGGAAGAGCTTAAGGCCACAGCATTGCTGCATTGCTGATTTATCAACACAGCCAACACTGTGTATGGTATTTGAGTCACTTCTAAATTCAGCTGCTGGCAATGAAAAGCACATTTAATCCATGTGTTAGATTGTTTGAAAAGGTATCTGTCTCCTGATCTCTCCCCGAGGTTGGGATTGCTGAAATTGAAAAGGAGGTGAGAGAGGAGATTTTAACTGTTTCACAAACCCTTCTCCTTTTGAGGGGGTCACATCTCCAATAGCATCTTTAACGTTTGGGATATTGAAAAATGAAAGGCTCTCTCCTCTCTTGCCCCTGCAGAGAGAACCCCCACTGTCTCTTCTGTGACTAAGGGGCAAAAATCAAAGACAGGATTTGTATTTAAACAGTTTATTGTTTCTAAGTGTTTTTTTCTCAAGCTGGGATTAATGCTCTGCACTTAGGAGTTCCAGGATTCATCTGCACTGTTGGCTCTGATCTCTCTGCAGCAGCCCACCGCTGCAAGATAAAACACTGAAAAACATCCCTTATTAAAGTAATTCTCCTTTAGTCTTTTTCTTCAGTTCTCTTCCATGAAAGAGTATCATTGTTTTACTAGTTCCCTCAATGGCTAATTCCCCTCTGATTTAATACCTGTGTGCTCTGTTAGCACGCAAGGGGCTCACACTGGCTGTGGGAGGTTATAGACTGAAGCTCCAAAAATGCCAGTGCAAGAATAGAGGACAGTTCTCAGATCAGGCCTGAGTTGCATCTGCAGAGTTACACCAATGCCTGGAATAAGAGTGGGGCAATCAGAGGGCAAACCTAAGCTATATTTGCAAATCTGAAAAGGGTATCCAAAGTAAGAATTAAAGAGCATCAGTAAGTCGACAGAGAGAAAAGGGGGTGAAAATGTTTGGAATAGCTGGAAAGCTGAAGACTGAGAATAAAGCATACTGGTAAAACATAGGGTGTTATAGTTCAGTATTGATGGATATTGACAAAACCCTAAGGCAGTGGGCTGGAATAGCAGGTATATAGCAGATCACAACTGAGTTATGTGCTCCAACCTACATGGGAGGCACCAACACTGAAACAACCCCAATTGCTGTAGGACGGGTTCATGCTGAACGAGCAGAGCTGTCTGTGGACTGCTGGAAAATTTGCCTTGATGCCGCATAGCTCACATCAGTCACATGAATACAAATTCACCTATAAGCAGCAAAAAAGAGGATGCTAACAGAATCCAATAGGAAGCATGTGAAGATGTTTTTATAGTTAGAAATGACATGTAACAAATCTCAGAACTAATCTCCAGTGATGTTACGGCCCCTCTTGTGGATCACCTTATCTGGGCATCTTTAGTCAAGTGCAAAGAGACTTTGCAAGCAGAAAATACACAACTTAGCCAATAAATAACTGCTTTATATAGTTAACACACACAGAAGCTAGCTAGGATTTAATGAAATATTAGGCTAAGCATTAGTATACTCCTCACCTGTGTAAAGGCATCTGAAGAGTCTTTTCTGGTGAGGCAGACATCAATCGGTAGGGAAGAGTCAGCCTCCATCGTTGCCATCTGCCACCAGCTGGGTCAGGACTGATGGCACTGACAATTCAACTCCGTGACCCCAATTATTTGTGGCTGGTCCTCAGCTAGACTGACTATCCCAACTAAACCTCCTGTGGTTTTGTTTTTCCTCTGAGATTTTCTATCTTTCCATGTTGGCGTTTTTTCTCTTGAATCCCTGGGCTACTGCTGGTGCCATCTCAACAGCCCTACTTCTGTCTATAATTTTTGCCCGGCAGACTTTCTCCCAGCTCATTCTCAGCAGTTTGAGTCAAGTTGCACTGTATCAGAGCTGGGCCCTGGATTCTTGGTACACAGGTAGTTAAATCCCTGGGTTGTGTGTCAAAGGAGGAAGCTTACAGCAGGTATTGCAGAGAAGGAGGGTTACAGTAGCCTGTTGATTTTAAAGTGGCATAATTTTGGAGCTTCCTCAGTATCAGCACTTTATATTTTGGGGATCTTGTCTCAGTTCTAACAGGAGACAAGAAATAGCCCCCTAACTAGGGTTGTTCATACGGTTTCTTTCTAGGGCTTTCTGGTTAAGAATGTTTCGGATCAGGCAAGTTGGCACTTCTTCTCAAGCCATAAAGTCTGGGTGTTTTTGTGAGAGGTGAATTTAGGTAATGGAACCTTTGGCTTCAGGATCATTGTTCCCAGATGAACCTAGATTAGTAACCATAAAAATTACTTCTATATTGGAGCTGTCTGATGGTCTTCACAAGCTGGGCTGCAAGAGCATCTACCAGCAGTGCACTTGCTTAATGTGGCACTGCCTAGCTATTTCTTGTCTTGTCACTGGCAGCCTCACCGTTGGGCTGCAGGATCCATGAGCCAGCCATGGGAAAGGAGTAACTCTCTTGATTATAGAAGTGGTCCTGCTGGGGTACATCTGAGTTACATGAGCAGGAAGTGGTGAAGAGGCAAAGCTCATGTTGCTACTTCCCCTGCCACATCTGCTCCGCTGATGAAAAGCGGGCTTTGGTTTGTAGGCTGTCTGGTACATTTCAGGCTCCTGGGTTACCAACACTGACGTAGCGTAAGTGCATGCCTTAAATTTGTCAGTGCTACAGTTTTGCTCTCTGCCTGCTCCAAAATAGGGAATACAGCCTGTCTGCAAACAGTTTTTCCTAGCTGAAAGTTGTGGTCACCCATGCTAAGCCATCACAGAGAAAAAACTCTTTCAACCTTCAGTATTGTGGCCCCTGTCCAAGAAAAAATTACATTTCTTGCAGGCTGTTCGTTTTGTCCGCAATTTGTCTCACTCTTGAGATAAAGAGTAAGTCACTGCAGAGGGCAAATGCATTCTTCTGTTGCATGATAGTCACTTGCTTTATTGGGAACTGTGACAGAGTAGTGGTTGGTCTATACAGGTATTTTCCCTGCTACCAGCTTATTTGGGTGATGTATGCAAACTTCTCCATGAGATTGCTGCAGAGAAAGAGATATGTTGGAATAAGCATACACAATGGGTTGTTTGAACTACTGACTTGAGCTAATTATAGCCTCTAGGCCATGCCATCTCTTCTACCTGCTAATGCCTTTCCATGTCTAGTAACTAATGTCTACCAATGGTTGGTGCATGCTCATCCATGTACAAATCACAGCATTGCCTATAAGCTTTCTAGAGGCTAGACTCAGCAGTCCCAGAAGATCACAGATGTTGACAAGTATATACTTCTTCCAGCTTTGCTCTGCCACCAAGACACAGTATGGAAGCCATCGCCAAGTTTGATTTTAGTGCTTCTGGAGAGGATGAGTTGAGCTTCCAGGCTGGGGATATGCTGAAGGTAAGTGCAGCCCCAGGCTTGACTAAATAGCATTTCTGAGAGTGCTGCTAGATCTTTCTATGCTCCCATTTGCCTTGACGAAACAGACCAAGACAGATGTCTATAAACTGGGATACAAATGCAGGATACTCATCTCCCATAGGGCTTGCTATAGGTCAACCAACCATTCCCAGGTCACTTGAGTCTGTGTTCACTTCACTTGATTTTAGGTCCATAAACTATGGATTTAGTTGCCCTACAGTCCTCCAGTAGTCAGCAGGGAAGGATAAGTACCTTTGCTGGGGCAGAGATCCAGTTCTTCGGTAGACAGATTTTGAGTCCTGTCTGTTTTCATTGACTATATAGGTAGTCTAGGGTGACTACATTCAGGACAACTATGTCTAAAGGCAGGCAGGATGAGTGTGGTCCAGAGAGATTGCTGTATTCCTTATTTTCAGCTTTTAAACTGTTTAAAAGGCAGTTATCATGCATTATAGAACTTATATCTAACTTTTCACTGTAAGTAATTACTGTTAGTTGCCACAGGGGTTTTAGGCCATTGCAAATAGAAGAGGAAAAGTCCATGAGACAGTCTGTTACACACATAATGGAAGAGTTCAAGAGGTCCTGGGCTAAAAATATTATATACACCCTTGCAGGAATTTAGAATGTAGTATGGTAGTAGGGAATGGTAGAAGTAGAGTTGATCATATACAATACAGAGCATGTGAGAGTCTCTTTAAAGTTGATTTGCATGTGTTATGGTAGAACAGTTCTTGTTAAACCTACCAAAGTCCCACAGATGAAGTCACATGCTGCTCCACCCTAATTATTTATCCACTTCTCAGCCCCCAGTGTAGCTGTTCTGTTTCAGTTGAAAATGCCTGAGTATAACTCCTCTCTTAAGGCCTTAACTCCTCCACTTGTCCAAAGGGATGATGTACAATAGGATCTAAACCCTTGTTTGGCCAGGGAGCCTTCGCTACCTCCCTGTACAGTCCCAGCTATTCCAGTTAATAACCAGATATTGGGTCTCAGCCTTGCCTCTTCCATCACCACCATTTTTTATTTTATTGTCCTTTTAATTCTTGAAGCTTAGACAAAGCTGATGGCATCCAGAACTCATTAAGATCAAATACCAGGTTTTTCCAGAGAGTAATGAGAAGGTTCTGGAGAAATCGCTGCCTTTCTTCAGCGTAGATGAACACTCTCATTCCTAATTCTTCCTTAGGTCAAAAGTAGTCCCCACATCCCTACTGTCCCGTGATCTTTACCTGGTATCTTCTTCCTCAAAAGACTGTGGTTTCATCAAGTCCCTGGCTGGGGTGATGGTGTTGGCCAGATCACTTTTCCTTCTGTTCCTCAGTTTCCCTTCCTATAAAATCATTATAAGCTAGAGTTTCCTTTCAAAGTACGTTGGAAGCTACTGATGAAAAGTGTCAAATAACACCACACATCGGTATTATTAGTTGTCCCAGAGACTTCACTACCAGAAAAGTGAGACTGCCTCTTGCTTTAACGTCCTTGAGGTAAACAAAATAACACCTTAGCTGCCCAAGCCATAATAACAGTAAGTTAGCATGAGTAACATCTCTCTTCTGGCATATGAACACATACATTCATACCCTGTCATGAGCCCCCTCCTGCTGCCTGCACAACCTGCTGGCTGTCTTTTCTGATTTACAAAGTAGATAAGATGAACCGTATTGATGTAGAGATTAGAAAACAGGAAACATGAGGCCCTCAACCAGCAGTGACAGGAGGAAATCCACCCTCTCACCACCACCCCCCCCACATCCTTCTCTGAAAGGATGACGCACTGAGAGAAACCTGCCAGCCCTGCACCAAGAACCATCAGGTGGGTCGTTCTGGAAACCTTGCTGCCAACAGAGCAGGGCCTGAGCATGAGCAGGGAGTAGCTATCATCCCGTTTGGGTGGCCACAGCAGCAAAAAAGAGCCTTAATCCGGCACCCAGGGATAGAGGAAGCAGTGATTATACAAGCAGAGAACTTTACAGATTTCTATTCACCAACTTTTCTGTATCCAAATGCATAAAAAAGGCTTATGTGGCAGGAAAGGCAATGGAGAATTGGGCCCAGAGACAGTAACTTCCTGTTGCCAACACCAAGCAGTTAGAATGTGTGTTAGGCTCCCAAAAATATGAGATTGGCTTACAAAACAAATATTAGTATTGTTAACAATAGATTTTAAATTAAGTCTTTTCCACTTGCTTTCTCCTTTTAAAACTGTCATGGCTCATGCTTTCAGGCTCCTCTCCAAAACCAGAGAGAACAGAAACATGTTCTATTTCATAAAGCAGAATTCTGTCCCAGGATTTGGAATGTCAAACAAAACACCAAAGACCACAACATTTGCCGTAAAATCACAATATGGTTGTATCCCTGTCCTTTCTCCTCTATCTTAGGGCTATATCAGAGGCCATCAGACAGAAAGCAGTGAATTTGGGCACTGGTCAGCAGTGCAGTCCCTAAGGACCATTACAGTCAACATTAATGTGAGCACACTTGAAGCTGCTCCAGTGTGCACTGTGGGCTGGCTTCCTGCTATCCTACGATCTCTTAAGTGTAACAGTGGCTTTAAAATACTTTTTGCCTCCTTCTTTTATCTACCTTGGCAAAGCTCAGGGCAGCTGAAGACTTAACCCACTAAATAATCTCTTGCAAAATGACATGTGAGAGCACACGGTAACTTCCGTGCAGTCATAACGCACATACACAGAGGTATAGCCGTATATCCCTCCATATCCATACATGTCAGACGAGTTTTCACAGGTTTTTTTCCTTCCTTGTGAACCTGAGATGCTCCAGTATGAACTATTAAAAACAGCACAGAGAACTCCTTAAACCCCTATTAAGTCCTTCAGAGCTGAATTTCTCCATTTCACAGACATCAGAGATGCAGATGGCATCCCCAGCCACCTGGACAGTCATTCAGATGAAGGGATAAAGTTAGCAAGCAATCCCTCTAATTCTACTCGGCCTTCTTTATTGCTTTGTTTGCTCTGAAGTGGTCATCAGCCACTAGCCTTGCTGCATGGTGGGTGGGCAGTAGAGCATATGTGGAGTTCTCTTCTATTCTTACAAGAAATTCTAGGTTTCTGCCAGGATCTTCATTACTTTTGCCTTTCTCAGGAGACAAGTTTATTCCATCCATCTCTCCGTTGCAGGTTTTGAGCTCCCAGGAAGAGTGGTACAAGGCTGAGCTCAGAAGTCAAGAGGGCTACGTTCCTAAGAATTTCATTGATTTTCACGTTCCTCCGTAAGTGTCATGGAAACTGTGTGCACCACCATTGCACATTTCCACAGACTGCTGTCAAGAGCATGTGTGTGTGCATGCACAAAGGAAGACATGACAGAGGAAGCACTGGTTATAACATACTACAATTTAAGGCTGGCAAGGATTGCCATAATGCTATACGCAGTTCTGCCAGCACACCTTATTTCTACCCTGAAGCATCCTCTGTTCTTTCGCACCTGAATGCTTCTCAATGCTATCACTCCCAAGTGACTCCTTTGTTACTGTTGCTCAGAGGGGTGTCGCTGGGATGTGGCAGGAACTGCATTTAGATCTCCTCGGACAGAAGGAGAATAGTCATGATGTGAAGTCTTGGCAACAGAGACAGAGGCTGAGCACAAAAGGAAGAGCAAGAGATCTCTCTGAAAATGAATTATAAAAATGTAATTCCCTCCCCCCCGACTCTTAACTACATTAATTCCCTTTTCCCCACCCTGCCATCTGCATTCCCTCCCCCCCCCCCCAAAGTGTGTGTGAGTTTCTCTCGGTACACTAGAGGTCAGTGCAATGCTACATGAAATGTGACAGCTGGTGCTACTCATGGATTGACAGAGATGATAGACCAGACATGCCGCCCTGCTCCCACACACATGCAGACACACACACACCCTTCTCCACGTTTCGGGACTGTACACCCAAACATAGATCTGTCAGAGGACAGGCATACCTTCATTTCTCTCTTCCCACAGAGTAGATGGCACTGCACTTTCAGAAAGGACTGATAGGTGTTTAAATGCATGTTAAATGCACTGTCTGGCCCTGTGCCATAAATATGACAATGCACGGCATTTTTACAACCTTTTCCTTTCAGTTGACAGAAATGCTCCCTGAAGCCCCTCTAACTGTCCTCTTTTGAAAAAGTGCTGCAGAATTTCAGGAACGAAGAGGCAGAGCGTGCACCAAGCCCAGTACTTCCAGTTGTAACACACTGGTGCCCTGAGCCGTCAAACTGGGAGTGTACAGGGATTTTGAGGGTACAGATAAGTGCCACTGTCCCCTTTGGAGGTGGCACTTACCGGCCTGTTTGGACATCAGCCAGCCTGCTTGGCTGAGCTGAAGGACATTATTAGTCTGTTGTGCAAATATGGACTTGTACTTTTGGGCCTCTGGGGGATGAGATCTCCCAGTCAGTTGTTCTTGTTCGCTCTTTCACAGGGCTGTGGCATCACGCAGGGACACTAGCAGCTTCTTTTTTTCACACACATTTTTCTCATGATGCTTTCTCTGAGCAAGAGCTGTGAAGAAATATTTCCACTGATGCTTTTCTAAGAGTAGCAGGTCTGCACTTTGAAGCAGTTCAGGCCAGATGCTAGAACCAGTTGTAGGGAAGAAAGATGTCTCCTGTTTTTGATGGGCTGTTTTTTTCCATCTTTGTTTTGTCAAGTAATCATTGAAACTGGTTATCAATGCTGATTAATGTCTGATTTCCCTTTGCTAATGATACATAGGTAAACTGTGATGATAGTAAGCAGAATTATAACGAAACTCAAAAGTGGAAACGACAGAGCTTATGAAACTATCAGTCCTTAATTTTAATGCAATACAGGCAATTGAGCACTACATAAAAGCAGAAGACCGTAGACTGTAGATCTTATTAGCTGTGGAGTGGACATATATAAGTGTACATGATGATTTTTTTCTCTACTGAAAAATTCCTATTGACACTGTATTATTTTAGTGTTTATGGTGACTTTCTCATTATTTGTCTAGTGCCTTATACTATTGTTTGTTATGCCTGGCTAAATTTACATAAGTGTGCTTATGTATTCTGTGTTTCTGCAATGTTGTGGTATTATAACTCTTGCAGGAACCAATTTATTAGTACTAAAACTTTCATGGCTTGCTTCTGCTAAAAATTTATGTGTGTCCCTTGCAATATATCCATCACAGTCTAGTAATTTTCAATCAGTTTACCAAAAGCAATTTTATGTATATGTCTGAGAATTATGTGTGTATGTATATATACATACACCTTTGTAATTTAAAATTTCGTTGACTAACACCTTACTGTACTGTGCCTGTAATTACAGTTTCAGCTGAGTGTTGCTTCTTAGCAGGCCAAAGCTTACATCGTTCTCTTTGCATCTACGTGCTTTTACTGCTCAAAGAAAATGATCTGCACCCATCAAAACCCTGTACCTTAGCATGTACATGGCCACTGGGAGTAGTCATGTGGGCTCCTCTGATCCTTTTGTTTTGTCTTTCCTCCACCCTGCTTATTCATATTCTCCCTACCCTCAACTTTTTTGTTCCTCACCTTAATTCACATTCCTTATTCACATCTCCATGATTTTTCCGACTTGACAGCTGGTTTGACGAGAGGATATCCCGCCACGAAGCAGAGAACATCCTTATGAGCAAAGGAGTTGGCTCCTTCATCGTCCGAGCCAGTCAGAACTCTCAGGGTGACTTCTCCATCTCGGTCAGGTATCTGCTTCTCACAGCATTTTCCTGCTTCTTTTCCTGTTTAATGGTGTCCCTAGCCTCCTCTTGACAGGATTCCTAATGTGATGTAGCCTCTTGGGAAGTTTGCATGCTGCCAGTCACTGGCAGTGCTGCTGTGTTGTGAATGAGAACAAATTAGGCATCTGATTCCCAAATGTTTCTGCCTCTTTTCAAGTGACACAGTGAATGCCCCATTCCAAAGCTGCATCCCCTGGTGACCTGCTTCTCTGAAAGAGCTGCAGCAAAGCAAAGTGGTACATGGGATATCTCCCACAGTGCAAAACATGTGCCCTCCATTTGTTTTAATTCCCTGACAGCTCTGGTTACTGAATCCAAGAATTCCACTACCACCCATTAAGAGATGACTATTACATTGTTAACTTATTTCCCACAGGTCACTAAACAGCCACTGGACAGGAATGGCTTTTAGTTGCTTGCAGCCCAGCTGCATTTCAGCAACTTACTGTAGCCCAGCCCTTCCCAGAGCGTTTGCTTTAAAGCAGAGCTCTTAGATGATGGTTGATTTCTCAATTTTCAGTCAAAGAATTGATAACCAGTTTTAAATTAGAGTAGTGGTTAGCAATGTCTTTTCCAAGCAGTGTGGACTTTCTGATTCAGGGTGATCAAAAAGTATCTGAGAGGAATGCAGGAAAGCATTCTGGTTACATCTACACTGATAAACACCAATGAACTAAGTACAGTCAGGCTTCTTCTCTGGCCCTGAGGTCAAGCAATATGGCAGAGCTCAGATCCATATGGCTAAACCCTCTTCAGCCCACAGAACAGCTGTATTCAAGCAGCTCACTGCGAACAATTCCTGGTCCACTCTGTCCCCCTAACCATGGCCCAGCACTATCTAGGGGAGGGCTTTTTGGTTTAGACCAAAACCATGCTAACACTTTAACAGCTTGTGTGACTGTAGCACTCCAGGATAGCACTCAGTCCCTGTCTGGTCCCCATTTAGTTTATTTGTGCAGATGTAGCCTCCGAGACGAGTGTTTTGAGTCCCTGGAGTTGCACAGAGCAAGGAGGTAGGTGCCAAAACCAGATCACATCTGGTGCAAAGACAAATTGTCCAAATCAGACAAGAGGTAAGAGGAGGGGAGTTGACTATGTCTACACATAGTGGTGATGCCCATGGTGTGAAAAGCTGTAATACATCTCTTACAGTCAATGCAGACTAGATGTTAACAGGAACCTGCAGAGGCTAGTGGGTAGACTACAACCGCACCTTTGTCTCCTGTACAAAGCATGGAATAAAGCTATTAGCGATTTGTGGCCCTGAAAGCTCCTCTGGCCTTTATTTCAAAGGAGAAGCCTATGCTTTGTTCTGATAGTGCTTTGTGACTGGGCAGCCCTGTGGCACTCCATGTTTGTAAGTTGATGAATCTTTTGAAATCCAGAGCCACATCTAGGTCCAGTACACACAAGGACTGCCATTGCTTTACTTTCCAGAAGTCTAGATTTGGCCATGCAAGAAGCTTTGGTACCCTTCTGGAAAAGACTTTTTCAAAAAAAGATAAAAGTGCAATCTGGTTGATGATCTCTTACTTTTCCAATTGGATCCAGGCATGAAGATGACGTGCAACACTTCAAAGTGATGAGGGATTCAAAGGGTAACTATTACTTGTGGACAGAGAAATTCCACTCGCTAAACAAGCTGGTGGACTACTACAAGACAACTTCCATCTCCAGGCAGAAGCAGATCTTCCTGCGGGACAACAGCCGAGAAGAGAAGGTAAACACAAACCATCCTTAGGAGTTTCTCAGTAAGAAACCTTACTGTGCGAGGAATTCAGCCCATGAGAATGTCTCAGGGTCGGAGGGGGAGAGTCTGTCCTTGGAAACCCAGTCACATCACTACATTGTTGGGCCCTGCAACATAGATTTTTAGTGGATTCAGTGGTATGTACAGTTATATAATTGAGCAGAATTTTCTGATTCTGTTTTGGATAGCAATAGGCAGTGCTGCAAATCTGCATAGAGGTTCTTTGCTAAAGCTGTGCTAAGGCCCCAGAGCTGAAATTCTAAGATGCCTTAGACTTCCAAGGGAAGCAGGACTTACCTTACTGAAATGCCTAGATTTCATAAGGGCAGGTACACAGCTGACTGGTAGGTTGTGTCTGAGAAGAATTTGAGTCTGGTTTCCAAGTGTCCTTGAATGTACCCAGAGTGCAGCTGTCATTACAGTTGAAAGTTTGTCTGCTCAGAAGAATCATCCATCTTCTGTTACCGAGTGAACACAGTAAGGAGTGTGGAGGAACCGAGGGCAGAACCTGGAGCAGTGGCTGGTAGGAACTGAAAAGCACTGCTGAGAAGAACATAGCAGATATGGGAACAAGCTTTGCATTCTGGGAAGATGTAATAGATGTTTGAGAAGGCAGGGAAATCCCAGTCCAATGAATGCCTGGTTTTGTGCCGGGGAACAAGCAAATTACATAGTAGAGACTGCTATGCATTGCGCACACGTACTAGGAGTGAACATGCCTGGTCACTGCAGTAACCAAAGTCCTGCTTTACTGGGAAACGGATTCTGGTATTATATTTCCAGGATGTACAGGTAGAGGCAAGGCAGAAAGTACGTGACTTGCTCACTGCAGCAGTAAAGTTTTATAGGCTGTATGTGGGTCATTCTTGCTGGCTCCAAAAGAGAGACGATACATTTTTCAGTCTGAAGATGGGGCTTGGTTGTTGTCTCCCTCTAGACCACTTATGCAGAGCTTTAAAAATGCATTAGTAAGGTATAAAATAGAGGCTATGGGACCTATGAGGGAGATCACAATGAAGAATTGTCTGGGGAAGGAGAAAGGAAGACTGTATGCATGTATCAGTAAAATAACCTGTTTGGGCTGACAGTGAGCAGGAAGGGAAAGAGAACAGCATTTGCTCCAAGATGCAGACAGGCAAGTGAAAGAACAGAGGTCAAGTTTGCTTCGCAAACACTGTGTACATTTGTTATGGTGATGGGCTCAGCAGGGTATGTTTAGCACTCATGACAGGGGGGTTTCTGTTCACAATTCAAATTTCTAGATGCTACAGCCATATGATAAAATGATAGTAATATACAGATTTCAATGCAGAGACAAATGAAGTCTAAGGGCAGTATTTTCAAAAAGAGCTTGGCTCCTGTGCTGGTCTTCACATCAGTGGCCACATTTTCAACCCAGCACCTCCCATTACTACCCACTTTTCAGACGGGGAATGGCTGTGACAAAGATCTAAAATACAGGATTCCTGATTTGTCCTTCTGTTCAGAAGGGCAGGAGCTTACCTCTGGAAGAGCCTCCAAGGTAAAGGGTAGTGGTAGTGATCAGTGTGCAACGATTGCTGAGCTTCAGTCAAGGATGTGGTGGGAAGCAAAACCTGACCTCACTTTTGTGATCTGTCTTCCATCAGGAGAGGCGTGGTGGTGGGAGCCTGGAACGGATGGGCCGGGAAGGATTCCACCTGGGTGGAGCAGCTGGAGAAGATCATTCTTTTATAGCCAAGAGATACGTAGAGCATCCTATCCCCATACTGCATCAGCAACAGGTACTACCAGGAATGAGTGGCTGGGACATCAAGCCCAGGCACATGAAAAATTGGCCTTAATTGCTTGGTAATAAGTGAACAGTCACTTTGTCAAAAATCTGCCACCCTGAACCTGCTTTAAGAGGCAGAGTCAGTTAGGTCTTTATATGGGAGTAGCAGCGATGATGGTGTTGGCCTGGGGAGCTCTTTTGATGTGTAATAAATATGTGGGCTTTTATTTAGTCCTGTGATCCACGACTGATTGACAAACCAGCAAAAAAATAGAAGTCAGCGTACAGTGGCCCTTTCACTGGGAACCTGGGAGTACTCCTAGGGAGTTTTTGGGGCTCCATCCCAAAAACTGGAAAACAAGGAATGGTGTCATGTTCTTGCTTTGCTTAGGAAAGGACATAAAGTATCACGTGAGAGTGCGGGAAAACACTCCCAAAACTTGCACACACACACACATATATATATATGGTTTCAGGAACTCCTCTCTGGTCTATAGGACAAATGAAACCTTGCTGCCTATTTCTTTTTTCTGAGTTATGCTACTGACATTCAGCACCACAAAACACAACACGGAGATGAGAAATGACTATGGTAACCCTAGGAGAGTTTGGTTTCCTTCAGAACATTCCTCCTTCTCTCTAATCTGTGCCCTCTCTGCACTCTTTCATCATATTGCACCCCTGATGTGTGAGGTTTCTTTACTCCTTTGCTTGCATAGGAATGGAGAGGACAACAGCAGTACCTGGTGCTATCTTCAGAGTTCTTCCTGATTAATTTGGGGGGAAATAGTTTTCCTGGGGTTGGCTCATGTCTCTAGCTAGAGACAGTGCAGCATCATCCAAGGAGATGACTTGTCCTGCTGAAGGGAAGAAATCCAAAGCCATGTCCCTTAAGGCATGAGAGCTCCCATACAGCAAGGCCTGGGACAATCGTGAAATGGCTATTCTCTCATCAAACAAGCAGTGTTTCCTGTCAGGGGACTGCTGATGGAATAATACAGCCTCTGACAAAGCTGAGGGCCTGCACTCTTTGGAGCACAGTCTATGCATGTCACATTTGATACAGAGCAGAAACACTCATAGGAGTGAAGCATCCATGTAGTAAGTCTTGCAGCTGCAAAGCCAGATTGAGTTCACTCACTTTCTGGCAGGGACAGGTGAGATGCAAATTATGGTCCAGTCTCAGGCAGCCTAGCAACCTTTTAGGCTGACAAAGGCGCAAGTGAGACCAAAGGAGCTTTTGGAAGAGTAGGTGCAAGAAAGGAAGCAGCAAGAGGGAGAGGACAAAAGCTGTTTACAAGCAACAGCAAGCACAAGCTGTTGTTCTTCCTCCCCTCTGTTGACACAGCTGATCAGACCCTGTGTCACTGAAGCACTACTGCAACCTGAGCTAACATGATAGCAGATTCTGTCACACCGTTATCATAAAAAAAGCTTAGTGTATGCACTAAGGGCCTGGAGGGATGAAGACACTCAGCAGCTCTCAGCTGTGCAGACAAAAGAGAACTTGCTCCCTAGATGTTGCCTAGTTCCTCTCTCCATCTGTCTGGGCTCATTTGTGTTGATATGACTTCAGATGTGTGGTCATATGGCTTCTTTTCTTTGAACATGATTTTGTCTCTCTCCTCTTTGATTAATTGGGCTACTGGATTCTCAGGCTTGCTCCCTGCCCTTTACAGCATGGAGCAGCCCAAGAAAAAGTATAGTGAGTCCTCAGATATACAGTCAGCTGCATCAGCATCGCTGTCATTCCACCAGCATATGGGACAGAGGAAGAGCAAGGAGTGGGCAGGACTGGGGCATAATAAGTCCAGATTGGCAAAAGCCCCCTTGGCAAGCATGGCTTTTCACCTGTGAGTTACAACAGCCTTAGGTTTTCTCCAAAAGTCCCAGAGGCCAAAAAAGCCCCTCTCTGACCACTTTTCCCAGCAGCTGTGGAACACAGCTGAGGAATACAGCTGAGGACAGTCAACTTTCTACTTCTAAGAAGAAAAATCCAAAATAGAACAGTCTAAGGTGACCTCTTCCATGAGGGGCATTGCTTACAGGACTGCAGCACAGGGACGGTATTGGAAGCAGACATCTAAGATGATTTACTTGAGGGTTGGACCCTGACTCCCTGGCCACCAATGACTCTTAAAGCCCCTATTTATACATCTCAGCATATACATGACTTTTCTCTTGCTGTTTTCTTTCTAGGATAGATATTGTGGGAGTCTGGACAGGAAAGATGGGCTGCATGGACTAAGGGACTATGGCCAAGGAAGTGCAGCAGCTATGCAACAGAGACACACAGACCCACTGCAGCAGCAACCGGTAGGTGATGCACCTGGAAAGCCCCATCTGCCCAACTCAACAGTCCCTTAGGAATGGCCAAGCAGTCTGGGCAGTGTCACCTGCACAGAGGTTGCATGAGGAATAGTGTATTAAGCCTGCCGGGACATATCTTAGAAGATGTTTCTGAGTCTCAAGACTCTATCCCAGCCACTTGAATCTGCTTCTGGAGCACTCTGAGGGTAGGACTACGATGTTATATGAGCGTAGTTCTAGGGCTGTTCTCAAGGCCAGTCTTAGTTAACATGCAGACTTAGTAAAAGAGGGAACTTAGCATGAGCTCAACAAAATAGGCATCTGGGACATTGTGAATGAGCCCAAGCTCACCCATGGGTTTGGATCAAGCATGGGTCCAGTCCAGCAGAAGACATTTCTGAAAACCTAATGATCTTTCCTAGAAGGGCTTCATGTCCACTGATGCAAGGGGCTATCAAGTATCTTTGCCACCACAGCCAGGCCTTCCTAAGCACAGTAGCTAGATGTACAGTACTCTTTAAGTCCTATGGAGAGATGCCTCATGATATTGTCCCATGATACAGTGCTCCTTCTGTCTTGCAATGCACTTGTAGTCTCACTGTCTCTTCCACTACTTTTTGCTTCAGTCCTGAGAAGACCTGTCATCACTCAATTCTACTTGTCTGTACCTGGCACATCCTCTCGGACCTACTATGCCATCAAAGTGGGACTCACCTACCTGTCACCCTTATCTGTCAGAGCCTCTTAGCACAGTGGATGTGGGCATGATCCAGATACGTCTCTGCAGACATCTCAGACTGCTCCCCTACCTGGATCCATACCTGGCAGCTGACCTTAAGTAACCACCTGCTCTGCAAATTTCCACTGTGTGAATGCCTGCATAGAGCACGGTGTCTTTCTCTGCCTCAGCCCATGATTCCACTGCCAACTCCAAACTATTTCTCCATCAGCTCCTAGGAGCGTGACCTAAGGCACACTCCTCTTCCTTGAGGAAATGTACAGCTTAGCCCAAAACAACCAGAGAATCTGGATCCAAGGAGAGAAGAGAAGGATTGCAAACCTTTCTCAACTGTGAGAGACAGAGGACAGATTGGATAAACAGAGGACAGATTGGAACAAACTGGGAAACAGCGACATGTCTTCTTTTGACAAAAGCCCCAAATCTTTATTATAATCGAGCTCAAAATACAACGGCTTTTATCCCTCAGAGGCTGTGGCAATGAATAACAACATGCCCTTGCCTGCCACACCCCATCAGTGATCTAGAAGCCACAAATCCAATTATAGGAAGGTCTATATGTCCAGCCAAATAACTAGGAGCCACGTCTAAGTAGGGCCCTGAATGGAAGATTTAGCAAAAGTTAGTCCATTTTCAAACAGATCTCTCCATCTGTGCCCACAAAATATACCTCCCAAATTGTGCATGCCCTGTGGTGTGGGTGCCAACAATTTCCCAGAAAAGAAGCCCATGCTATGTCCTTTAAAATCCGATTTCTGGTCAAAATGGGAGATTGACTGCAAAGTCTCTTACGATGAAGTTCTCATAAGAAAAAAATCTGACCGTAGTGCTCATTAAAGTGCAAACCCAAAATAAACTGATACACCCAAACAGTTCCTAAATCCTTTTGATCTCAGGGGACTGACCTTGGGGAGAGTCCAAAGAAGGTTCAAGACCCTCCCCTACGCCCCAGAAGTGCCTGAAAGAGCAAGTATCATTCAATGTCCACTAGCCTTGCCTGTGTGCTGGCTCTCTTGATGTATCCTTCATAGTCCTCTGCTGGCCAAGGACACATTTCTATATCTGTACCAGCATCAGCTCACCTCCCTAGAGCCATTCACTTATGGTGTACAGCCCAGCAGGACTCAGGCAGGAGCCCTTCTCTGTGCTCCCATTACTGGCTTCAAATATGGCTACCACTGCTGATCTTACAGGGCAGAGGAGACAGAGCCATGTGAACACTATTTCCTAAGGACCTGCTCTCAGTCTGACTTTTCACCTTATGGTGTAAATACCCATGAATATACTGAGGCTGCTGAGAACCCAAGCACCATTCCTTGGGTGTCCCAGTAAATTGGTCCCTCCTTCCTGGCATCTTGACCACTTCCTGGTTTAATTGCAAGATGGTCTCAATTTCAGCTTTGCTTGTCCTCTCTTCGTGAACATATGTATTGGGGTATAAGATGGGTGACATGAGGATGATCTTTAAGAGTTCTGGCTCATTGTTCCCTGCTTGTCTCTATCTCCTTTCCAGAGAACGCTATGGGTCCGTGCCTTGTACGACTTTGATGCTGTGGAGCATGACGAGCTGGGCTTCCGCAGTGGAGACATCTTAGAGGTCCTGGACAGCTCCAACCCATCATGGTGGAAAGGACGTCTGCGTGGGGAACTGGGTCTCTTCCCTGCCAACTACGTCACACCGGTGCCCCTGTGAGGGCACAGTATGCCCCAGAGGGCCATGTTGGAGCTGCTCTTCTGACATGACAGGGACAGAGAGGGAGTGCATCTTCCCTTGCACCCAGGACATATGGTGCTTTTGGTTTTGTCTTAATTTATTGGCGATTGATCTTTTGAAATGTTGGTATGAAAGTGAACCCTTTGAAGAGGATAGGAATTTTTTCCCCTATTTTTCACATGCATGAAGGGGAGGGAGCAAAAATCCTGGACTGTTCATTGCTGGATCCTCCCTGCCCTGTCACTTCTTTGGCTAAGTATTGATAACTTCCTGCAATTAGGTTTGTTCTGTGGAAATGCACCTCAGACAAGTCAAGCTTCAGTATTCAGGTAGCCCTAACCCTTCCTTTTCGATCTGGTAGCACTCATAGTTTCTTCAAGCTCCATTTCACCTCTCTTTCAGAGGCAAAAGGAACTCCCAGGTGAATTAAATTATCATTGGTAACCACATTAATCCTTCAGGTAGGGAAGGAAAGTGAGAGGGCCTTAGGTTGAGGTGCAAGGCAACCTTGAATTTTCTAAATAGTTTCTGGCTTACCCCTCTAGTACTTTCTGTGGGTATGGACTGTATGGATATACCAGATGAAGGGAAAGGATCCTGTAAGCTTTTGTGCAAACAAACCAGTGGTGAAGTTATGGGAGGGTGAGAAGCTACTTTCTTTGCTTCTTCTGATAGTCCTGCTCTTCTTTCTGCACTCCATAACAACAACTTGTCCCATTTTCAAGCTGCTCTCTGAGGTACCTACACTTCTGTTAGACATCCTGAGATGAGCAGGTCAGGCCCTTCAGCTAAATTAATATCCATTGGATCGGATAACAATGAATATCCCTCATTGGTTCCTTATGTAAAACTGAATTGGGGAGGGGTTGGAGAGAAGAGGTTTTTCTGGTTTGGTGGCAGAAGTTCTTTCCCTGAGAACATGGGGTGTTCAGGATCACTGTGTACACAACTCTAACTTGCTAGTGGAATGCCTCATCCAGCAGGTTAAGCTGTTAATTTACAGTATGCAGAGAATAAAGTTCTGGCCATTAAATAGTCTGTTCTCTGTTCCAGTTTCTTTTGGATGAAATAAGGTAAATGAATAGGTTTTCAAATCATTGCTGAGTGAATGCCCAGATGTGATACAAATATACTGCAAATGCACGTTAAAAATGATCCAAACCCTGTGAAGGAGACACTGCTGCATAACCACTGCTCAGGCAGCTTGTTCAGTATCAACTTGCCTGAATTTTTCACAACATGTGGGACCTCAGCGGTCAGCAAGGAAGTGATGATTTATCATTCTTGGGAAAGACAGAAAAGGCAAGTGAAAAACTAAAAACAAATCAGACCCAGCAAGAAACATGTTCTTATCTTTTGTCCCAGTGGGAGAAAAATAATCCAGGAAATAGGTTCTTGGTAAAGTCCAATTCAATGTAGCTGGCCTAAATAAAGCTGCCAGCTAGACAGAGTATTGGCAGAAAGAACCCACTGTCAAATTTTTGAGAACTCCACCAAAAGCAGATTATTAATGGGTGAAGTAAAATGAGAATAATTAACAAGGCATATAGGCTCTAAATAGAATAGAAAACTTTGAAAGACATGTTAAGAGCTTATCTCCTTTGGCTACCAGGGTGGTTCAGGAAATGGAGGGATGCCATATCACTTCCTGGGCTGGACTTGGCGCTGTTCTCTTGCAGGAGCTCTGTTCTGGACCTTTAGCATCTCCTTTTGAAGCGAAGTCCATGAGGCTTCTTTTGGAACAAGACACCTTATTATTGGGTTGGTGGGAGGGTGTAACCTCAGTGACTCCACAGTTTGAAGAGTGTTTTGTTGTGATTTGCTTTTTTTTACCTTTTTTTTTTTTTGCTAAGGTAATATCAGATTTGGAAGAGAGAGGGTTAATATTCAGTGAGACAGAGGATTAAGACCAGGGGAAGCAAAGAAACTAGAGACCAGCAAAGGCAGAGGAGGGATATGAATGATGAATCTTTCATATTCAGGTCTGGCTGAAACAGAAGAAATGGTATGTTCACCCTTATTCCCACCATGTCAAATCATCTTTCAATTAATTCTTTTTTTTTATTAGTTACTTTTAAAATTAGAAGCAATGTCTCCTTTTCCTTTCCTCAGCACTCTAAAGACCCTCTTGGTAGCGAAGATGTAGTTGTACAAAATTAATTGAAGATAATGCACTTAGCAGTTTGATAGCTCTTCACACATTTGAAACCCCTTTACAGAGATTAACTAATTAAGCAAGCCTAAGTAGTACATTGTAAGTACCCCCATGTTAACTCATCATTCGTTTGAGGAAGAGGTAAATTTTCACGTGGTTTTTTTTAATTGATGTTTAAGGAATTAATACGTAAGGTAACTAGCATTAAAGGACTGCACACTAATTATGGACAACATACCAGAACCACAGTAAAATCACGATTTCCCATTATGAGCAGCACCTAATGACACCAAAATTACTAGGAGGCAAAGGTATCATGGCGTCTGTGATAACTATACTAGTGCCATGTTCTGCACTGCCTTGTGCAGCTGGCCAAGCTTTGGTCTGCAAGACCCAGTCTCGCTTGCCTCTGCTCTTGTCCTTGCCTGCTCCCCAGAGTAGAGGCAGTGCTACCTGCATTTACTGTACATGCCAGCAGCTGGGAGGCACAGGCATCAGACTGCATTTTTGTACCCTCCCACAGTAGAAGTTGTTTCCCTCCCAGCAAAACAACAGCACAGAGAAGAACCATGGCCCTTCCCAAGTCAATGGAGTCTCTGGATACAAGCAGAGGTGTGGGCAGAGGGGGGAGTTTTGCTGGGTAGAAGGTGGTGTAGCCACAGGATGGAGGCATTTTCCAAGCCCCATGCCATTTTCTGCTGTAGTCTGCCCATGAAATGGTATCTCCCATAGATCAGGTCACTTAATAAAGAAAAAGGGGGAGAGAGAGAGACTCTCCTCTCCTCCACCCATATATCCTGCCAACCTGCCTGCTCCTTCTTCCAACGGGCTTTAATTGTAACACAATCCTTGCTAATATTGTGGTGCTTCACTTAGACCTGTGCTGTGAAAACCTCAGATTCTATTGCCCATGCAAGAGGCATGTGTTAGCAACGTAGGACAGGAGCCTTAAGATGACAGTGTGGTGCACTGAGTTTACCTGACACTTGTCAATATTTTGTAAAGAACTAACCCTCCAGAACACATCCTGAGAGAGCCCACTGTGAAACCAAAATGGGAAGGAATAAAGAGGAACCCAGAGAAGTATTTTGTTTGGTATTCTTCTTAAGCAAGAAAGACAGTTCATGAGAAGAGATTGTAAACAGAGATAAAAGCAGGAAAAGTATGTGGGAAGGCAAACATTATTATAACAAATGAAACAGAGGAAGATGGACTTGCACATGGAAAAATGAGTTTGATGAGCACAGCTGAGCTGTGCTTTCTCCTTTCTGAATGAACTTTTCACCTACATTCTGCTGCAGATCCACATTTTGTTTATAATGTCTCTGTGATTAATAAGGCTGAGCGAAAACCAGTATACGGTAATATCCTTTCATGTGAAAGCTGTCCAGGTGGTTTTCTGTGCCACAAAATAGAGATGTCTGTCTTGGTGTACATGCTTACTATAACGGCTGCACTCATGGGATGCGCTGCAGAAACAACAGGAATATGGCTGATTCCCATCTGACTGCTGGCAGCGTAAGGGCACCAGGGAGACGATCCTCAATGCTGTCACAAAGTCAGCACCTGGTCAGGCTGCTAGGCCAGTCCCCCTGTACCAGGGGTACAACAAGTTCCTGGGTTGTTGTTGTTGTTTTTTAAACTGAAAGTAGTTCTCATTTCAGTGGGCTGTGCAGGAAATTTGGAGCTTTTCACAACAGGCACCTGTTCATCATCTTTTCTATTCAGCAGCATCTCTCATCCTTCCTCCCCAGTGAGATCCTGATGCTGCAGGCTCTTGGAAGGCCATTTTGCCTTCAGCTCTTGTGGAGAGCAACCAAGGATGGCAGAAGCAAAAGATCCAGCAGCCAGGACCATGTGGTCAGAAGAAATCAGCCTTGAACAGCAATGCGGTATCATCTGGGACATTTTGCACTGCAGGAGCAATGCCCCAGCAGCTGTAGTCCAGCAGTGAGGTGAGGGGTAAGCTCTACACTGAGTGGGAAGTGGCAGGTCTTTAATTATATCAATGTCACATCATAGGGACCAACAAGGATGTCTGGCGAGTCAGAGATGTGGCCACCTGGGCTAGGGCTGTCCTCAGACTCTTGCTCCGCTTCCGCAGCTCTCTGCCAAGAAGCCTAGGTTGCACCAGAGCAGGTGTGAGAAGTATTTGGCAATGCTGTTCCTTCCGATGCTGCCCGTCCCTGCCCAATGCATCCAAGAAGCCTCCCCACAGCTGCAGCCCATCACCTCGCTGTCCCTGGATGCACCAGAAAGCCCATCGCCCAGCTTTTGCCTCTGTGCTGATATAAGAAAGTCCTCTGCAGGCATCTCATTTCAAATACTTGTTCAAAGCAATTGGCTTAGCTGCTTTTAAATGAAACCTTATAGAGATCAGTTGAAACCATTAACATTCCCTAGATGATCCAGGCAGTAACATTTATTGGTTAAAACACACACATTGACTAAAGAGCTTCTGACACCCAGCCACTCCTTGCTGTTGAAAGCTTTGCATTTCAGTGGGGAAGCATGAACTGAGTGTATGATAAAGCCTTTAATAGCGCTGAGGAAGAGGGCAGAGTGTTGCCAATTTCTCCAATTTTCAGAGGCAGCTTTCAAGTGACAGAATTCAGGAGCCTTAATTTGCATCAAATGCAAAGGAAGTTTCTTACATGACAGTAGGAAACAGCCGAGGACTTATCTGTGAGCTACAGGACAGCAGGGGAACAGGCAAGTGAGTCGGAAAAGTTCACTGACCTTTGTGCAGAGGGAAAATTCAAAGCACATTGTCTGCTGTCATTGTGCAAGTGAGAGCCGCTTGGCAGATGTCCAGCCTGCTAACATGAAAATGCAAAATTTCAACAAATGGCAGGCGTGCAGGGATCCTTGTAGACATGCAGAAATAAAATTAGCTCCAGCAACAAAGGGAGGTAGAAGAAACCAATAAATTAAAAGATCTGTAGATATCTTGCAGTTTCTCCCCGCTAGTCCAAGCAGGCTCATATCCACCAGGACTTATGAAAGATATAGCCATGGCAAGTTTGTTTGTCACAACTGAAAATGAGAGCAAATCTGTGGGGAAAAAACAGCAGTTTAGGACATGAGTCTACTACTGTGCACTTAAAGCTATAAAATGGTGATAGTGTCCTGATATCATGACTGAAGTTCAATTCCCTGTTTAAGAGGCACTTCTGGGAAACCATTCAGTCATATCCAGCCACAGATAAAGAAAAGAAGAAAAAAAAAAAAAAAAAGAGGCATCTTCTCTACTGATCTAGAGGTCATTTGCATTGTATCTTTCATGTCTGTGCTGTACTGAGTCTGTGTGACTCAGACTGTAACTTCCTTTTGGCACTGGCCAGTCCCTCTCCCTTGTCAAATTCCAAGAATGGTGCTACTGCAGCGCCAAGAGGTAATAACAAACAGCAGGAACCAGTCCGCAGTGACCCTTCTCATGACTGAATGCTTTCTGCCAGGTGCAGCATACCAAAATTTTCATTGCAAAATGCTGAATTAGGAGATGACTGCATCAGTCTTTTTGGTCTCATCAAAATTTACGGGAGAAAAAAATCAACTGCAAGTTTGCTACCAGCACCAATGGGAAGGGGAACTGCCCTTTGCTCTGCCCCTTCTAGAGTCATTTTCTTCAGAGCCGAATGCATGCGTACTACCAACAGCTCACGCTGAACTAGCAGCTTCTTACACTCACTTGGCAGAGGTGTGAATAAGAGGGATATGTGGCAGCAGAGAATCAGCTCTCCGTAGTTGCGTATCTATATATCTGATATTGTGATAGTCTGCTATTGTGATGGCAGCTATTTGCCTGTTATCGGATGAAGATGGTCTGCTAATAACAATGGCCATGATTTCATCAGAGCAGGTGAGTCAATCTAACAGCTCACTGCCACCCTGCAGAAAAGGATCCACTTGTTTTTTGCCAGGTTAATGAGTTGAGTCAGCTCACCGAGGGCAGCATAAGGAGGCCCAGAGCCAGCGCAGAGTGAGCAGTGGGAATGCACAGCCAGGAGGGGAAAGGGGAAGACGAACCTCCCAGTCCTGGCAGCAGCAGCTATTAGATCACCTCATCCTAGGCTGCAGACTCAGCAAAATGAAAACTTACTTGGCTTTGAGGTTGCCATAATGCCTTTACATGAGTAGGGAATCCTTTCTTTAAAGCTTGTTTGGGAGATCGGGGTGGGAGCAGGAAAGGGGTAAAGAACTCAGATCTCCTACAAATAGTGCGTCCTACATCTCCTCTGTGGAAGCTCATGGAAAGTCTTTTCATTTAAACAGTAAAGCTGTAAGAGTTTGTTAATTTTTTGACTGTAAATTAAAGCAGGAAAAAACTAATTCCTAACATGGTTACAATAGTAAAACTCTCAGTCATTCAAGTTATTATCAACATTACCTCTGAGGGGAATGGACCATGCACAACAGTTTTCAGGAGAAAAAAAAGTAATCTCAAGAGGTACCTTGCTGCCCTGTGAAATTGCTAAATTAGGGCCACTTGTTGCTGATGCTTCTCTTTCTGGGTGGGGCACAATTATCAGTCGTGTTTATCAGGTTGGAGAGCACACCAGTGCTTACAAGTTTAAATCTTCAGCATCAGCTGACCAAAATGATAGCTGCATATTCTCATTTAAAATGTGCATGACTTGAAAAGCACAGACATTTCACAACCACTTACACAGCAGAATGCACTCTGGTACACCAGTCATAAACATCTTGAATTTAGGACTCCAAAAATAAGAGGTAAGGCTCCAAGAAGCACAAATGGGTGGTTTGCACTGACTTTAGACAAATTCTGACTAAAAATAAAACATGCATATTCAAAAGAGAAGGTTCATAACCACTTGAACAGCATAGCAAGCTTGCTGTGGTTCTCTACCACACAGTCCCCAGCTCAAGCCTGGAAAGAGGGCTGAATACAAGATTTACAGGGGGAAAAACTCTGGCTTTGGTTACAGGAAGCTGGAGAACATGGTCATGACTGTCCCTTCAGTCTTCTGAAGCCTTTTGCTCTGTCAGTGCATTGAAGGCCAACCACTATGATGAGAGATACCATTACTAACAAAAGACTGGTGGTGTTTATTGTCCTTACAATAAACATTTAAATATGAAGCCTATTTTTCTGAAGTGATGGCTTCCACAGGTCTAGAGAAAGCCGTCTCTGAACAGCAGGCTGTTTTAGCCCAAGTGTGCGGCTGTGGCACATGCAGGCTTGAGTGTGACTCTGGGAGGAGGGGGCACACCTGAGAAGACATCTGAGCAGGCAAGTGGGACTGAGCTTTGTCAGAGTAAGTCACTGTTTTATGTTTTAAGTCCATGGAGCTATTCTGATTTTTACCAGCTGAGGTTCTGCCTCATTATTCCAGAAAGAGATCATAATTTAATTTGATAAGATCTTCATGTAGGGAGCCAAAGGGTGTGGGTAGTGATTTACTCCTCTTTGAAATTACAATTACCATCTTTCATCTATTTAAAGAATCTTTGTACTTACCTGTGTAAGACAGTCTAATATGGTCAAAGCCTCGTGGTTTTCTTTTCTCATGACTCAGACAAACCTGACCACAGCTCCAAAGCTTTTCTCAACGTACTCTTCACATTATGCTTTATTGTTTCTACCTTCCTTACTTCTGCAGCCTCCAGCTTACTGAAAAAGCTGCTGCAAAAGGGTTTTTTTTTCCCACCCATGTCTGTACAGGGAAAATGTGTCATTTAGGAAAAACAGCTGGTTAACTTAGACCTAGTTCAGCTCAGTAAATAACTCGGGCTGGTGACTGTGGCATGACTGTTTCACAGTAAGTGGTCAAGCCAAGCATCCTGCATGGATGCATGCAGTCCACACAGCGGAAGCAGACACTGTGTTTGGTGGAGGCCCATGTGGTGTAGAATAACAGACCTCACAGGGGAGTCAGTGCAGAATGACCGTGTTATAAATGTGCATAAATGACTATCCCATGTAAAGAAGAGCTAACATTTTGAGGAATACAGTGCCCAAGGAGGCTGAAGACTAGCGTATACAAGACGTGTGTTGTGTTCAGGGAGCATTAACCAGGACTGACTAACCCATTTTTAATGCAGCTGTCTTTTGTTCATGCAAAATTCAAATTTATGTTGAGCATCCTGTTACTTAGAGCGTGGGTGCAAAACTCTTTCTAATAGGATGTGTACTGCTAGTATAGACAAGGCTTGGCTGGCTCAGCACTGCAATCACATCAACCTCCTATTTGCATCTCGCCACTGCCTCCCTTTGCACTCCCACATTAGCTGGAAGCTCTTGTCTTCATCATTGCAGCTTCTAATTCCTTCGTCCTGCATCCCCACCTCGAATGCTTCATTATGATCCTGGAATTCATTCTGCAGTGTTCCTAAACTTCATCATCCCCATCACCACCTCTCTAAAGAGTGTGTAGATTTGCTTTCCATTTCATTTATTACACTTATCATGGACATTAGCTCTTTCTCTTTCTTTTTTTTTTTCCTTAGGCTTGCTAGTATTATTTTAGTATTTATTCTTATTATTTCCAAGTTGCCATAAGCACTTGGGAATGCTAAATCCAGACCAAGGCCCTGTAGTGCTGGCGCTATGGCCATGTCCCAGAGCTCTTGCAGCTTCCAGCTAGCGGTAAGAGGTGCGTACAGGCAAGTAGACAGGAGTAGCACAAGGAAGCAATGAGGCAGGATAGATCACTGTGATGGCCAAAGCAGCAGGTGTTTTTGACTCATCTGAACATCTCAGTGCATGTTATATGAGTAATGTATTTCCCTCCCTGACTTGAAATCCCTTTTAAGACTTGTTCATGCTATAGGACCTACAGCAGCACCACTATGCAAGTAGTAACTCCCCTGTCAGTGCTCCGTGGTGCTTCTCCCCTCCCATCTCGCAGCTTTGCTCCCAGTGAAGCAGTGTGGTCTCCCCATGTCCAGTGAATGTGGCAGGGGGGAGCTGGACCCCTCCAGACATGGGCAGCCAGTCCATGTGCTGTGAATCTGGCATGGCCTTGCCAGCACAGGTGTTCTGCTGGCAGTCTGATCCTTTACCCCCCGGGTAAAGACCACCGAGGAAAGGAGAGTCCTTAGACCAAAGACCACTCATCAATTGCAGTAGGACTGCAATTTTTACCTGGAACAATCATTTTGCCTCACCTTGTCAACTTGTAGTTTGTAAGACAGGGCTGGCCTTCCCTCCCTGTCAGCACAGCACATAGACACTCAGGTCATGAACTAGTCTGGAAATTTGGGTCACTCCTGTGGTATGAATGATTGATTGTAATTAGTAAGGGATGAAGCTGAGAGGACCCCTGTGATGCGGGAATCCAGAGTCAGCAGGTTTGGCAGAACTCTGTGAAGTTTCAGCCTTGGCATCAATGTCTGTGTTTTAGGAAGCAGCAGCCTGTGCTGGCTCAGTGGCAGAGCTCTGACAGCAATTAGAAATAAAAAAGTAACATATGCCAACGAGGGGAAAGAAAAAAAAGAGACCACAATTGTTCTAAAGCAGAAATTATGAAATGCAGAAAAGTGGCACAGAAAACCGAATATGTCAAGGACGCAACACTGGCCGGAAAAGCTAAAAATAGTAAAGGATTTTAAGAAAATCTGTAATAGGAAAAACTCTAGCAATGATACAGACTTAACAACATTTTTATTGATACAGAGAAGACATGGGGCCTTGTGTCAGTTTTTATGGAATAAGCAATGTATATTCAACCTGGCAAACTCTGTCATAGAGCTTTGTCCCCAGTCCCACCCAAAACACAAGGGGTGAAAGGAAGACAATATTGAAATCATTTGCCTGGACATATGTGTGCTGAGAGAGGATGTGACAGGTTCAGAAAATAAGACAGGAGGACCGACAAAGGGGGAAGAGGATAGTTTTCATTGAACCATGACTCCTAAATCCATGAGAGCCTCAGCGTCACACTGAATGGAGGACAATGAAATGGGGAGTCACAACGGCCCAAATCCTTACAGAGGTCTTCATTTTCATGTCCAGTTTCTTTATATTAATGGCATCTAATGCCCATTAGTTGCAGTGAAGCTCCCTTGCATAAGTGCAAATTCAATGTCTAACTACGCTTGAGGATCTGACCCTCCAAAACGGACCCTGCCAGACCCTGCAGAGTCCCTGGAGTCTCTGCTGTGCAAGGGCTGCTGCGGGGGAGTACCGCGTGGGATGGGAACAGAGCGTCCTGTCCCTGCAGTGGAGGGGAGTTGCTGCACACAGGATACTCTGGCACAGACTGCTGACATCCTGGATCAAAGTTAATTACTCGTGTCTTCATTTTCATTCTCTGGCTTTCCCACTAATGTTTCTTCCATATTTCTATGGTTTTGCGTGTGCAGCTGCCTGTGGTCCGTAAGGTCTATTATCTTCCAATCCTGACATCTTGATAGGCAGTAGAATGAGTCGGATAGAGCACTAAGAGGTAATTAGCATTCAAGTAGGTCAGGAGCTCACTTGGGGGTTGTGCATGACTGGACTTTCCCAACTTCTTGTCAGAAACAAGTGTTGATAGAATGAGGGTGGTCACCAGTGGTGAAACTGCAAATACGAAATCAAACCTCGGTGGTGCTTCAGAAAAAGTACATGGGGGCAAGGAGGCATTCACCTTGCACATTTGCTCATCTGCAGGAAAGGGAGGTCGTGAAATGCTGCCCGGAAACTACAGTGTGTGCTGCAGAGAGCTCGTGTTTGCTTCCTGCACCTCTCCTCTGCTGTCCAGGCTGATCTCATGTTCTGAGAATTTTCCTTTTTGGTGGATGTAAAGTGTCGAGCGCCTCTCTCCCCTCCTACAGCAAGCTTGCTGGTCACTTATTTTTGGTGTACACTGATATGTATGTAGACTACTGTGTGTATGTGTGCATTTGTAGAAGATATAGTTAGTGCCTGTTTAGATCTGTGGGTATGTGTGCTTGTTAGGAGTCTCATAATTTCTCCTGGAGTTTCCTTATGTGTAAAATGGAGATAGTAACACGTAATTACCTACCTTGCAGGGCTCTTGTAAGGACAAATTAACCAATGCTTGTGTGGGTGTTTGCAAATGAAAAGCATGATATTAAGACTAAATACAATGATTGAATGTTACAGAAGAGAGTTTGTATTTATTATGGTTATTGAATATGAGATGAGAGCGCTTTGTGGGTGTTTATTTCTTGTGCAGTACCAAGTATTTGTGGAAGGTGGGAAACTGGGGGAGCTGAGTTTGGGGTAGGTGTCAAAGAGATGGTTAAAGTTGATCTTTAGCCTTTAACCTTACAGCCTACTGACTTTCTTCTCCTCTTAACTAAAGCTGATGCTGAACAAGGGACAAGAGAACAGAGGAATGAAAACAGGGCCAAGCTATAGAGGAAGAGAATGAAAATAAAATACAATTGAAGATCACGATTTCAAAGAAAATGTAAAAACTGAATGGGAAAATAAAAGCTAGGGAAAATGAGGACAGAGGAGAGAAAAGAAACCTCAGGGATTCATGGTGTTAAATTATCTCAGTACACAGAATTACAAGAAAGTAAACACCAATTTAAAAGAGGCATCGGAAACGATGGAAAGCATGTGCAGGGAAAGAAAGAGTGGAATGGGAGGAAGCAAGAGATGTTCTTAATTATTTTTTGTTTTCGTTTCATTAAGTGTAATGGTATCATTCTTTTATTTCCTATGCGTTGTTGAGAGGCGCTTCTTTGCAAACCTTAAAGATGGTGTCAAGTATTTTAGACGCTTTTTCCATGTGTTCCATAGGCAGGCTGGTGAGAGTTAAGGTGTGGATGCTTTTGTCAGCCTAAGAATGGCCCTGTCTGGTTTCATTTGGCTTTCATGCTGTCTCTGGAGAATTAATGGAACAAATTCATTTCCGTCGACTCCAGTGAAGCTGTACCAGGAGTGAATCAGACCCATTCTCTCTGCTAAATGCAGCTGTTGCCCTGTGAAACCCTGATCCAAAGTCTATTTCAGGTTAAACCTGGAATGTTTTGTGATTAAACACAGAAAAAATAAAACCAAAGCTTAATTGTTATGAACTCTCATTGAGTATGGTATGTGCTGCCCGGAGGAGTAGCAAGGGGAGGTGGACCACCGGAGTAAGAGGGGGTAACCACTACACTGCAGAGTTCAGGGAGCAGACTGCCTTTCTTTGCAAATTGTCCTGGGTTGGAATGAAAGTCATTGGCCAACATCCCTGCAGGGTCCTGTGGCCTGTTTGCCTTTGCTCTCTCTTGTTCGCCCTCTCTCATCCCCACCCCACCCTCCCTTCTTAAACATCTCTCCAAACTCAGGATGGCTCCAGTTCTTCACCTGGTCCTTGTTTCTCCTCTCTTCCTTGCACCCCAAAACTTATTTTGGGCTGACTCACTCTCACCTCAACTCATTGACCTAAATTAATCCTTTGTGTAATTCAGCTGACTAAAATTGACGTAAATGGAGTTACATCAGAACTGAAATTAGCCCAGTCTGACTAAAATAGCACCTGCCTTTTCTACCAAACCATTGCTTGTCTCTTCCCCACCTCCACCCACGTATCATGATTTTAACATTTCTTTCTCTTCATTGCTCTTTCTCTTATCCTGCTGCCATGAGCAAGCTGTGTTCTCGGTGGCCGGTGTTGCCCTCTCCTCTCCAGCATCCTGTTCTCCTTCATCCCCGCAGCAGAGGCTGTCAGTCCCTGTTAACAGACGAGCCTTGCCTGTGTCCAAGTCTATGCAACAGCTTTTCTTCTTCCATTGGATTTTGCTGTCCTTCACGATAGAGATGCACCGGCTCAGTTCAGAGCCTGGTTGCAGTGGGCACTTCATGTGCCTGTAGATATAATAGTCTTACTCCAAAGAATTTGCAAGTCAAAGTGCTAAGACAAAGATGCGGAGGAAAGTTAGATGAAGGTGAAGCGATTTGCCAAAGGTAGCATATCAGGACAATGGCAGAGCCATGGATGTCAGACTCAAAGCTGCTCTTCCTTTTCTGTGACTATCTTTATGCCAACATAGCATTTCTCATCATCTCTTACAATCTTTGGGCCCTCACCCTCACACGGTGGTTAAAGATCTCCTTTGCTTTCTTTCTCATCCCCTCTGGCTTTCTGACTTCTTTGAGCTTGCCCTTGGAGCCTGCTCACATTGGCTAGGCTTTCTTCCCTCCTTCTGCAAAAACCCTGGCTGTTTGCAGCATGCTCCTCTCCGGTTGAGCTGTACTTTATGTTTGGCAGCATGCTCGACCATATGCATCTGGTTATCTCTTTGGGGCAAGGATTTATTCTGTAATTACCCTAGCTTATTTATTATCATGGTATATATATCTGCAGTGTTATGCAAACTGTAAAGGCTTCTAGTTCTAAAGGTCACCATGGGCGTACCTTGTGTTTACCTTCCAAACGCAGATGAGCTCAGAACAAAAGGGACTGGCAGGCCACTGAGTAGATGAAGGCAGGGAATCACACTGATCTAACTAATTTGCCAGGGAAGTGTTCATAAAAGTAGGTTACCTACTGCTGCAGACAAACAACCCAAACCAAACTCGCCTTCTTCCAGCCGACTGAATTAATTCCCCAGTATTGCTGTGTAGTTCCACAGCAGTATATAGCTGCACGTCCTGAACACCCAGAACAAGAGCCTATCCATTTCCCATCCTAAATGTCAGGCCTGCCCAGTCCCCTATACTGGGGCTCATGTGCGGCGCTTCTCATTCTGCTGCGGGTATCACAGCTGCTTCTTGTTCTGCATCCATCTGCATGGTGGATGTGCCCCCCCCCAAGCTCAAAAGAGCCTTGCTGCAGCTAATGCCCTTCAGACAAAGCCTAGCTGGAAAGCCACCATGCTACCTGGTGACCAAGGCCACCAGTACATTCCTCGCGTCACTTGTCGCAGTGTTACCCCAAGCATTAGCATGAGTGATATTTGAGCTGTAATTTGCTATTCACATTGCTCTGCAGTGTTGAAAGAGGATCACAAGGTAATTGCCTTACATGAGAGGATGAAATGACCCCGCTTCATCCCATACGCAACTTGCAGGAAGAGTAGAAGTATAAATTAAATTTTTGTGAGAAATGCAAAATGCTAAGCCATTAGTTGCAGTCCTTCCCAAGATAATCCGCTGCCTAATTGCATTTCCTGCCTTACTGTGGCTTAGGTCAATTGTCAGCATGGGAAAAAAAATCCAGTCGTCACTTCCTCTACTAATTGGCAGCCTCAACAATGTGGAAGTAGAGCCATGAATACGGGCTTGTCATTCTGCTTGTCAGAGCAGAGATACTCTGGGAGGAATGGGGATCTGCCATAGGCTGCACTCTTCCCCAAGGGGAAGCAGCTGCTTCTCCAACAGAAGAAAATAAATACAGGAGGGTGGGGAAGAAGGTGTGGGGGTCTGACAAGCAGAAACATGTTACTGAGCCAGCCTTGCTGGAAGAGTGAAAGGAAAAATGCCCATGGTTGCTCTCAAGGGAAGATTTTTAAAAGATCCCACAAAAGGATGGCAGGGCAAATAGAAAAGAGCAGGTGAGGAGGATAGGCTAAACAGAAGCAGAGATCTATGGATTCTCCATTGTCAGGAGAAGAGGGAGAAAGGAACATGGATAAGATCAGAGCCGTGGCTTATTTCTGCTGCAGCTCCTCCTCCTCCCCCTCCCTTCCTCCTATGCGTTTTGCATGAGGGTGCAGCATGGTAACCTACCACAGCCTCAAAATAAAGAGTAGTGGTGGACAACCTGTCTGAAAAATACCCCTCTGGAGGAAGGAATCTCTTAAGTATGATGATCAAAGTGTTCAGATATTAACAGATGAGAATGGTTTATGAATCTGGATTAGCTCAGAATCCATTTGATTATTTTTAAACCTCTAAGACTGAAAGCTATAAACCTTCCTAAGAGAAATGCCACTTATTTTAAAATGAGCAGCGAAATCTTGATTAATTGAGTTGCAAAAGAAATGGATCTAAAAACAGGCACTGGAGGAACATAAGTGCATTATGCATTTGGGTTTTGCTTTTGGAAGAATTCAAAACCAGATCTTTCTGCCAATGCTGATCTGAAAATATTATATTCTAAGCCCGAATTCGGGTGTCCATACACCCAGGGAGGGAGAGCCTGGGTCACTGTCCCTGTGACACTGTCTCAGGACCAAGACCATCACCATGCCTCAGGCTGGCTGGCTTAGAAGCTTTTCCCTACTGAAGTCCAAGGTAGGAGTGTCTCCTGTATCAAAACATAGGCACTATGCTAGTTTCTCCTTGTGTGGCTTTGGGGTGGCAGGAGTGCACCCCTGCTTGGAGCAACGTTATAGCCTGGGATAAGTGCTGCTGTGCGGTGTCTCAGTCAAGCAGAAGGGTGATTTGTCCACAGAAAGAGCAGCCAGAACAGAGGCAGGGGATGTCACCTGGTACATTTTTTATGGCTTTAGTTCTGGATTTATAAGGCAAAAAATTAAACAGCAGATTTCAAGCGTAACTTCCTGTAAAGTTTTGCTTTCACACCTACAACACATCTCTCTGGAAACAGCCTTTCAGGAGGGAGGTCTGGTAGGCTCCTTTTATTTGGTTTTTTTCTGACTCACGGGAGTCACTTGCACCCACTCCATCTGCCTTCACCACGGCATTGCTGGACAAAAACACCAGCGAGTGAAAGGTAAGGATACTCTGGAGCTAGTGGTGCTTCTGATAAGGTCATGAGCAGCTGACTTCTTTACATTGCCTCTCTGGATATTTTTAAGCTAAATACACATCAGAGGCCAATGTATGCTAATCAGGAAAGGGCAACTTCCAAACCAAATAAACACACTTCTACCACATCTTAAAATCTAACTGTATCTTTCTTTATGTTAATGAATCACAAATCTTCTTGTTCCATCTCCAGGTCTAAGCCTACACTTAAGCCTTCGGCATCTCCTCTCAGAGGGTTCCCTTTTTCTTTCCTATGCTGCTCCCTTCACAAAGTTTTGCATTTATTGTGGGGACCAAACTGTTTCCTACCTGTTCATTTTTGTAGTTTAGGGCCCACTTCTAACTTCTCCTCCCTGTAGCCAAGCTTCACAGTTTTATTCTTTCCCCCTCCTTATAAAAACCAGGGCTTCTTTTTTTGCTATGGCTTTTTTTAGCCATCTTCCAGGATGGCTAAAACTTTGTGGAAGCCACAGCCTCATCTCAGCTTCCCACTGCTCTCCTTTACTCCGCAGATTATGCAGCTTTTCAAATTAATTTGTGCATTCTTGGACATGGCCTCAAGTTGCGCCAGGGGAGGTTTAGATTGGATGTGAGGAAAAATTTCTTTACTGAAAGAGCGGTTAAACATTGGAACAGGCTGCCCAGGGAAGTGGTTGAGTCCCCATCCCTGGAAGTGTTTAAAAGACGTGTAGATGAGGCGCTTAGGGACATGGTTTAGTGGGCATGGTGGTGTTGGGTTGACGGTTGGACTCGATGATCTTAGAGGTCTTTTCCAACCTTAATGATTCTATGATTCTATATCATGTCTTTTGCATTCCCTCCACTGACTCCCTCTTACCCACCACATAGCATTGGGACATCTCATCCTTGTCATCAGCACGTAACTCCATCTCCCACCTCATCTTGCTGCACTGGCTGGTGGCCTGCTCCACCATACCAGGATTGTCCCATTAATTGCTTCCTGCCAGTCTGCTCCCCATCCCTCCAGCCTCTGCCTGGGACACCCATCCCAGCCTTCCCTCTGTGTTCCACTCCTCTCCCCATCAACTCTTACCCGAGCATTATCTTCTCCAAAGAGTCGGTAGCAATGCACACTGACAGGTGTCCAGTACACAGGTAAGTACACGATGCTGTAGACTTGTTGCTGCCTTAACTTATCAGCGCCCCCATTCCTGGTGTTTCTTTGTCTATAAAGCACACTGTGATTTGAGAGCTACATAATTATGGCTGCAATTAAGCATCCTATTCAGAGACTGCATTGCTTATTCCTCGCTGCTTTCTTTAGTGAGAGCTTCCATTCAGGGTTTGGCTCATGTGCAAAGGGACTCCACAGCTGTCTTTTTTCTCTCCCCCCCTTGCAGGAGAAACCAAAGTAAACGTAGGTGATGTTGGTTTGGGTTTTTATTTTCTAAGCTCTTCCCTGTAGCAGTCCTGTGAAATAGGGCAGCATTTTCCTCATTTTACAGATAGGGAACTGAGGCACAGCAGACAACTTGGCCAAGGCCCTGCAGGGTAGCTTCACTGAATTCTGAATTGCAACCAGTTTTGAGTCCTTGCCTATACGGGAGTTGAAAGATTGGGCAAGAGACCTGGGTCAGCACTATTTCTTACAGAAAACTGCCTCAAACTGTTGCCCTGTGAATGGGAGCAGCCTGGGAAAACAGCTAAAGGCCTTTCTGTGCATGCTCAGTCAGCAAATACCTTGCTGCAAGAAATGAGCCCGCAAACACAGTTGTTCCTTTCTGCTCTCTTCAGAGGACTCTCTTACCTATTTACTCTCACATGGAAACAACAGCTGAAAAACTGAGTGGGAGGCCAGAAGCACTTGACTCAGTTGCGGCAATTCTCCAATTCAGCAGCTAGGTTCTCTCCCTGAGGCAGTGTAATATGACAGAAAGGAAGCATCTGAAAGTATTCTTCATCCTCCGGATTGCAGTCTGTCACTGCTGCTGCAGAAGTGACACACCTACCTTTCACCGCCTGCAGCTCTTTGGGTCGCTGGAGGGAAAACGGTGAAGGCAAACACTTCTTCCTCTCCACCCTGAAATCACCTTGTTTCAGGCTTTTTAGCTCTGCCAATACTTGGACGTGACTAATGCACCCATTCCTGCACTGGGTTGGCAGCCCTTGCAAACGAAATTTCAGACTTGGGACAAGCAGAGCATGGCTTGCTGCGGACGTAATAGTCTTCCCACAAACTCCTGGATCCTGGCTGCAGAGAAGAGAGTCGAGAAGATGCAATCTCCACCAAGCCCTTGCGAGTCTTTCTGTGGTGCCAGCCAGCACAGGGAAGGAGTGTAGTGTTTAGTAACAACCATGGCACAGGCACCTATTTATTTACCCTTCCATTTCAAGACGGCAAAGCCCCATCACCTCAGGCTAACCTGCAGCTGGAACACTGAGAAGTGGAAAACACTCTCTTGTATCCTCCATCACTTAAGCCATCCTGTTTTCTTTGCAAAACTCATTTTTAAGCAGTTGCTGCTTTTTATGGAGAGAGGAAAAAAAAAGGTAGTATGGTTGATCAGAGACATTTTGGTAAATCATGTCATTTTGTTTTGGAGGATACTCCCCTCAAAAAAAGGCTTCTACTATACAGTTCTCAACCACTTTATCACAAAATGATCCTTTCTTTTTAATACCTTCCCCTGTTTTTACTCCTATTTTGCATGTAGATGCTGACTGCTCTTGGGAGAAATAAGATGTAAAGAAAAGGTGAGGGGGAAGGCATCAGAATTTTATTCCTAAAGAGCTGAGCACCCAAAGGTTTAAAACAAGAGCTTTGCAGCAGTTTATGTCACAAGAAAAAACACTACTGGGAAATTTATCAAAGAATATATCATGAGGTGGGATATTTAGGGACTGAAATTACACAGGAAGGACTGGCAAGAGAGATGTATGCTCAGGACAAGCGCAGTTACAATTAATGCTAAATATAAGGTGTCATATCTTTATCTAATACACAACCTGCACTGCCTCACAAAGTAAAGTGAAGCAATTAGGCCCAAGTAACCAGAATATACGTGGGAGGTGTTTGAAGGCAGAAGATTTAAAACACTGTAATGGTGTTGGGGGAGGGTTACAATAAGAGGTAATATTTCCTGATAGGTTAGTTTACATCCTTTGGAAAACGTTTTGGAACCAGACCAGAAAAGTAAGCAAGACCTTACCAGGACTTGGCTGGGACGATACCCAAAAAAAGGCGAAAAGCAAAGAGACCCAACCCTGCCTACGCACACGCAGCCCCTCCAGCAAGTAATCCCCAGGAACAAAATAAATCAAAGGACTGATAGTGTAGTTCTGCGTGGATTTGCAGCTGCCTCCGCCCAATTCAAAAGCCGGCTTCCCCTTTCTTTCTCTTGAGCCAGTGCTAAGTAAGGGCAGAGAGGAAAACCTGAGCTGAAACAATAATGACCCTCTTCTAGAGTGGAAACTGGAATTCACTCCTTGCTCCCAGAGAGGCAGGGCCAGGCACAAGTATTTCCCTCTACCCTGCCTGCCACGTTTCTTCTTCTCTGGTCCCGAAGGGTTGGGTTACCTCTGTGACAGAGAGGGCAGTTTGTTTACACAGCCCTTTTTACCAGTCTTTGAGGTGAGGCTGTCAGCCAGAGGATCAGGGCATATCAAAAGGGACTGAATCATCAGACCTTATACAAGCTGGAAATGTGCTTGGTTGGAATGTATTGCTGTGAGAATGGGGAGGGGGGACAGGACACATACATGCATTGGGAAAGGGTCTCTCTCAGCTTTCGTACAGCTCCTTGCTCCTATTTATCGTATCAACACACAGACAACACTTTGTCTCTTAGAGTGAGAGATGGGGGCCAAACATTTCATCACAACAAACTGAAAAATCTCTGCTGCTTTTACTTGGATGTGGGAAACGTTTGCTTGCTTTTAAATATAAAACTAAACATACATTTGTGAACTTACTGTTGCTTTCATGTGGGAGCCTTAGCTGAACACAAAGGATTACACTGTGCAGCTATGAATGAATAGAGCACCTACGATTAAAGAGATTTTATTTAGTCACACATGAAATAGCAGAGCTGATGGCAGCCTCTGGTACAGAAAAAAAAAAAACCAGCAAGTAGTTCAGTGAGCACTGGAACTAAAAGCCGCATCTCCTGTGTATTTGTATATTGTGGTTGATTGACTAGGGCGTCTACGATGGCATAAACTTCATTTGAAGCTTTTCATACAGGTCAGGCACTTATTAGTGTTTTAACTTTTATGGAATATCTGAAATCTAATAAGGCATGAACCCATGTTGTAACTTTCCCTGTCAGGGACTGTGATAGGGTCTCTTTTTGCTATCGGGCCATTTATTTACACAAAATCTGTAGGGATGTAATTACACTTCTGCCAAACTTGTTCAAGATCAGCTAGTCAGTTCAAAAGTTATTAGAGAGATGGACAAACAGGCAGACAGATAGAGACACCATGACCACGTAAGCCTCATTTCCATTGGAAATCAGGCTAAAAGAACCTATATTGAAATTAATTTTTAAAGGGGACTTGATAGGCAGATGAGTAGACCTCTGCAAAGTGCAATTTCAAATTTTAAGTGAATTTCATGCTAGGAAAAGCTATTGATGACAGTGTGGAATACTAAAATTCTCCCTTCTACCTAAAGGAGAGGATCAGCACAGGATGAGCTCCCGTGCCCCACCTCATCCTTGGATTTTTTAAGCTAACTCACACTGAGCGCAGGCAATTGCTTATACAGGGGAGACAAAGAGCAGCTCCCTACAGTTTTTTGTGCGTGTGAGCACTTAGGGCTAATCACATATGTAAAGCGCTGCAAATGCCTCTGAATGTTTGTATTTCAGCACTGCCTTGCCTTTATCCCCATTTGCTTGCTCATCCCTGCCAGCTCTGTCCCTGGGCTGCAAGGGGCAAGCACTGCCTTTTATCCTTTATGTACACACTGCAAACCGCAGTGGGGCCTGAATCTTGATTAGGGCCCCTAGCAACTATTGCATACCATGCAAAAATCATAATTCAACATTATAGCCCTAGTCTCTCAGCTGGGACACATGTGTCGAGCCGGGGGTATTTATGCACGCTCACAGCCAGAGACTTGGAGCAGAGTGGTTTTTATTCCCAGCTCTGACACCAGCCTGTTGGGCGGCCTCAGGCAAATCACTCTGTCATCTTCCCATCTGTAAACAGGGTACCCACCTCCTGCTTTTCGGGAGTCACTGGGCTGCTACTGTTGCTCTGTAAGTGGATTTGGAGAGGGCCAGCTAGCAGCCAGCTGCAGCCGACGGACCATGGCTTGTGGCCACCATGGTGCTCTGCCCGTGCCCCTGGCCCCACTCGCATCCCCCCCGCTCCCCATGAGCACCCCTCAGGTGGCTGCCACGTCTGAAAAAGGGGGGAAAACCCTCTTAAATAGGCTTTTGCATTTGCACCCCAAAATCTGCCCGCGGCGCAGGCCTGGCTCTCCTCCAAGCGCTGTGGTCAGGGACCCTGGTCCTGGCCATGCCTGGGAGACGGCCACCCCTGTCCCCCGGGGACCAGGGACACGTGCGGGTCTGGGAGAGGGGTAGAGCAGAGGGGACAGCCGCGTCCCCAGGGAGCCAGGGGAGCGTGAGGGGCCGGCGCAGGGCGGCGCGGCCGCTCCACCCGTCGGGGCGGGCTCGGGCAGGCCAGGTGAGGCGGTCCCGGCTCTGCCTTTCCCTCCTTCCGCAGCCTCCCGGCCGGCCGGCGCTGCGGGTGCCGGCAGCATGGCGGAGTCCCAGGTGCTGCTGCTGGACGAGTCGCACGTCAACGAGAAGGTGACGGAGGCCCAGGCCCGCTTCTACTACAGCGAGGAGCAGCGCCGGGCCCTGGAGGCGCTGGTGACCCGGGGCGAGGCGGCCTACCGGGAGGCGCTGAGGAAGGAGCAGCTCCGTGACTTTCTCTCCAGCCGGGAGCTGCAGGCCCTGCGGGGCGGATGGCGGGGATACGACGACCCCCGGGAGGGCGGCAAGGTGGCACGGGGGCCGGGCGGTGAGACCCTCTCGCTGGCCTACTGGCCCGAGTGCTCGGACACGGAGGTGCCCCCGCTGGACTTGGGCTGGACCGACAAGACCTTCTACCGGGGCATCAGCCGGGTGGCCCTCTTCACGCACCCCCGCAAGGAGGAGGGCGCGCCCCACCTGAAGGAGGTGGTGCGGGAGATGATCCAGCAGGCGCAGAAGGTAGGGCCCGGCCGCCACACGAAGCGGGTGCCCTCGATGGGCCACCCCTGCCCGCCTTCGCACCTGGGCCGAGGGCACCTGGGCAGAGGGCCCAGGTGGGGGGCGTGTGGGGTGGAAGGGAGGCGAGAGCTCTCCGCAGCCAGGCTTTCCTCGCTGGCCCCCTCCAAAGCGGGAGGAGCGCGTTGGCCCTCCAGGTGGTCAGCGTCCACCAGGCAGGGCTCTCCCTGCAGCTCGTTGCCGGTCACGTTATGGTTTGCCAAAGCTGATGCCCAGGATGGGGTTAAACCCCTGCACCCCCTCAAATTGGGGTTTTATACCCGTGTTTTGCTTTTCATGATTCACTGGCTGAGGGGGAGACAGGTTGTGATGCTGTGCCAGCCACCCCTCCTGTACGTGCAGGTATCCCCAGTTAAACACAGGGCAGCAAGTTTGTTTATGGGGTGGTGGTTTTGGGGTTTATTTTTTGTGGTCTCAACACCATCCAGCCTGGACTGCAAGCAGCCAGAGTCCAGACAATATGCGGCCGCTCCTCCTGTTTATCTTTGGCTGGAGAGGACTGTTAGTGGTGACAGGGCACCTCTGGCAAGAAAATAAACCAGCCGTGACACTACAAGAGCTTGCGTTGAATAGGTAGGGGGCAATGACGCGTTTTTTTCTAGGTCTGGGTGAAGTTTCCAGGGAAGACCACTCAGGAAATTATCCCCTTCAGAGCTGACATCCCTCCTGGGGAAAGGGGATAACAGCATAAGACACTTCATTCCTGCTCTTAGTTTTGCTGCTTTCTGTTTTTTCTGCTTTCTAATTCAGCAGTTATTTCCCCCTCCACCCGCTCCCCCCCCCAGCACACACTATATGCACAATCTTTGCAGACTTGTTAAAACCAAATCTGTTGGGAAACACAGAAAACTTTCCAGAGAGGCATCAGTCCAGCAGGTGATCTCCTCAGCTCCCTGCTCGCAGAAATATGTGCACACCCCGTAATCCTGCTCAGCAACTGGTGTGATCAGTTGTTTAGAAGAGCCAGAAGCTGTAAAATGCTTACGCTCCGATTTAGTGCAACTTCACATCCTCTTTGTGCTGCTGTAAATGCCTCTACAGACTGTGCAAGGACTGGGAAACTTTGCTCTTTTCGATAGCTGTGCCTGGCACCTAAAAGTAATTAATTCCTTTGTAGATTTTTATTTTTTCACTGTCTGGACGAACTATGCCCCTGCCAGCCCAAAGGTGGTTTCATGTTTAACAGCCATTTGAGTGTTTAATGGTCCTTTTCCTAGATAACTATGCCTATTGTGTTCAGCTAAGCTGGCCCTGGCAAAAAAAATCTCCAGGTAGCAGCTTTTCATTCAGCAGATGAGAGTAGGTTTTGGTTGTTTTGGGGTTTTTTTTGAGCAGGGGGTCTAAACAGATACTAGTAATATGTGGCACATGTCTGTGGGTGGCTTATCATCAGTGTTTTACAAACATATGTTAATTAAGCTGCCTTGCTGCAATGAGATTGGCAAGTTAATGCTTGCCAATCTGTAAATACCTATGAAGAGCTAGGCACGCCTATGGGCCCTATAGATAAGTTGTTATCCATAGGATAGGTAGAATGGGGAAAACCTCTTGCAGGGATAGACACTCTTGCTCTGACTGGCTGTATTCGGGAACGCTCCTAGGTAATCTCGACAGATCACCAGCTGTGGCAGGGGTTTGGGAAGACTAGCGTACCAACAGTGGGATTGCCCCCCTCACATTTTGCTGGCTTGGAAGTGCCATCTGCAAGGCAGCTCATCTGCTTTTCATACAGGACTGCAGTTTTCATGGGTTTAGTCCACAGTCTTGCAAAGAAGCCTGAACTGATCCAGGGCCCCAAAGCCTGGAGGGAACCATCCCTTCATATTGCAAGGCCAGTACTAACAATTAATGGTCTGTCCAGGACGTGGTGTTATCTCTGCAGTCATTGGACTCCTTGCAAACGGACGGGATGGAAAGGAAACAAATTCACACTTCCGCTATCTATTCTTGATCAATTCCCTGTGTGGATGTTCTTACTTCAAATTAATATTATCTGGCATCCTTACTCCTAAATAACTACATCCATACCACAGTGTGTGGAGGGGAGAGGGAGCATAACAGGCCTGAATTAATGCATGAACTCTTCATGCCTTTAATTATAATCTGCCTTTATATGAAGTTGCTGAGGAATAAAGTGGCACAAGTTCACTGTATTTTAATTTTCAGAGGTTCTAGTAACATTCCCTGCATCATGCTGCTTTGTGCTGGGAAGCGAGAACCAAGGTAGGACCTGAAATCGAGTTCTGCCTAGCAGAAGTTATCGAGGGACTTACTATTAGTTTATAATGTAGCTTCACTGTAGTTCACCTGTATCAGGAACCTACACATTAATGATGAACATAAACACAATGTTAGCTCTTTTTTTTTCTTTTTCTAACAAAGAAAAGCTTGTGTAAGCACTGTTGACAGGAGCCTGATGGAGCAGATGTGTTGGTTGTTGTTGGCCATACAAGCAAAGACTCAGCAAACACAGTAGGGGACATTTACTGTGGTATCGCTTTCCCAAAAGCAATTTCTTCAAGGGCATTTTTTCAAAGGAAAGAGGTCTCTGGTGACAATTGTTCCCCCTTCCATAGGGGGCTCCTGCAACTTGAGCTGCACTTCTTCTGAACTTCAAGTGAAGAAAATCCTACTGTTCAATCCAGTCTTCAGCTCCGTTCACACCTGTATGTGCCATCCCCAGCACAGCTTGGCTCGTCACTGTGACCCCAGCGCCTGGGAAATTAAAATTTAGGCAACTCTATTCCCAGCATACTGTCAGCGTGAGAGCTCTGACCTGGCAAGTTGATGTTTCCCAGTGGGACTAGGAAAACAGTAGTTTCCTTCGTTCATAGCCTCTCAAATGTTGGGGAGAATAACTCTTTCAGGCAGAAAAGTGAATTGATATTTCTAATGGTGTAAAAGATTCAGAAAGGGAGAGAAAGACAAAACATGTAAGATCAGCATTAAAGTTGCCCATAACCTTCTTGGTTTTGTTTTTACTCATCCTATGAATGTTCAGGCTTGTCTGTCACAACAGTGCAACCTTTTGTTTTTATGTAAAATCTATGCCTGGAAAGAGGAATTAGTTTTATACCAGAAAAAATGTACATGTGAAGAGGGGGAACAATCACTTTGCCTCCAAATCTTGAACACACACTCCAGTCCCTTCCTGACAAATATGAGGTGTTTATGTTTGAGCTTCATAAGATATTCCTCGCAAAGCCAGCCCTGAGAGCAGACTTCTCACAGGGAATTGGGAAAAAAGGAAAATAAAATTCTTGTTGTCTGCACTATGCACCATGGCTGAGGATTCAGGCCCCGATTCTTCTGCACATTCATTCTTCCATTACTCACCTTCTGATTAAGTGTTAGAGCTGTGTTTTTCACTCTTCTTTTTCAATCTATTTTCAGCGTTCTTTGAGTGAATCCTTACAGAGGCAATGAAAGTTTCACAATACAGAAGAGAAACTAGGTATTTGGCTTTGGCATTCCTCAGGCTGTTGAAATAAGCCATCTTCCCCTAGAAGAAGGAGAACTCTCAAAGACATTTATTAAGTTCCTTCCAAAGTGCAGCACGAGCCAAGCCAGAAAATTACAAGATTATTGGTAGTGCTTGGGCATGTACATCCCTGTACTTTTGTCTCCCCTATATCCTCCTCCTCCATATTCTGCTTCAGTGCTTTCCTTTATTTTGCACCGGTGTGATGGGCATCCCTTTCAGTTCCTAATATTTTATTCAGTTGTCTGTCTACTGTCTTCTTGTTTCCAGATTATTGCAGTGGTCATGGATGTATTTACAGACCGGGACATCTTTCGTGATATTGTTGATGCAGCATATAAGCGCTGGATCCCAGTCTATATAATCCTGGATGAGGAGGGTGTGAAGCTCTTCCTGGAAATGTGCAGATGCCTTGACCTCAGCGACTTGCAGATCCGGGTAAGATATTCAATACTGAACCATTATCTCCTGCAGGTCAGTGGCCTTTTTCCGTTGTGATGGATCTTGGAACTCACTTGTACAGGCAAACACATCTCTTACAAGTCACATCACAGCACTTAGACAGGGGTTGATGGAACACAGAGGGATAAGAGAGTGGCTTGCTAATACAGAAGGAAAGAGAAAGGAAGGATTTGGAGTTTCTGCCTTTCACCTGAGACAGGGGTCTATGTACTTTCTTGGCTTTTGTGACCTAAAAATTCCTGTTTGGGAAGAAAATTGTCTGAGGAAATTCCTGTGGGTCTCCTATGCAAGGATTCAAACTAGAGCTCTGGATCCCAGTTATAGCACACATATACTCTGTGAAATCAAGACTTTCCTATCCAGCAGTGATTATCTGGGAGTGAATGAGCTTGTAGTCCTCCTTTGCCTGAGAACATCAGAGTATGCCTTCTTATAGTGCATGCAATACAGCAGAGTAGTCAGCCTACCTTGGCTGGCAGAAGCAGCCTCAGTAGGATCTCATTCATAGAATCATAGAATCGTTTAGGTTGGAAAAGACTTTTAAGGTCATCGAGTCCAACCATTAACCTAACACTGCCAAGTCCACCACTAAACCATGTCCCCAAGTGCCTCATCTACACGTCTTTTAAGTACCTCCAGGTATGGTGACTCAACCACTTCCCTGAGCAGCCTGTTCAATGCTTGACAACCCTTTTGGTGAAGAAATTTTTCCTAATATCCAACCTAAACCTCCCCTGGTGCAACTTGAGGCCATTTCTTCTTGTCCTATCGCTTGTTACTTGGGAGAAGAGACCGACACCCACCTCGCTACAACCTCCTTTCAGGTAGTTGTAGAACGCGATAAGGTCTCCCCTGAGCCTCCTTTTCTCCAGGCTAAACAACCCCAGTTCCCTCAGCCACTCCTCATAAGACTTGTGCTCTAGACCCTTCACCAGCTTCGTTGCCCTTCTCTGGACACGCTCCAGCACCTCAATGTCCTTCTTGTAGTGAGGGGCCCAAAACTGAACACAGATGTCGAGGTGCGGCCTCACCAGTGCCAAGTACAGGGGCACGATCACTTCCCTACTCCTGCTGGCCACACTATTTCTGATACAGGCCAGGATGCCATTGGCCTTCTTGGCCGCCTGGGCACACTGCCGGCTCATGTTCAGCCGGCTGTCAACCAGCACCCCCAGGTCCTTTTCCGCTGGGCAGCTTTCCAGCCACTCTTCCCCAAGCCTGTAGCGCTGCATGGGGTTGTTGTGGCCTTCTTGGCCACCTGGGCACACTGCCGGCTCATGTTCAGCCGGCTGTCGACCAACACCCCCACGTCCTTTTCTGCTGGGCAGCTTTCCAGCCACTCTTCCCCAAGCCTGTAGCGCTGCATGGGGTTGTTGTGACCCAAGTGCAGGACCCGGCACTTGGCCTTGTTGAACCTCATACAGTTGGCCTCGGCCCATCGATCCAGCCTGTCCAGGTCCCTCTGCAGAGCCTTCCTACCCTCGAGCAGATCAACACTCCCACCCAGCTTGGTGTTGTCTGCAAATTTACTGAGGGTGCACTCGATCCCCTCGTCCAGATCATTGATTAAGATATGAAACAGAACTGGCCCCAATACTGAGCCCTGGGGAACATCACTTGTGACTGGCCACCAACTGGATTTAATTCCATTCACCACAACTCTTTGGGCCCGGCCATCTAGCTAGTTTTTCACCCAGCAAAGAGGACACCCGTCCAAGCCATGAGCAGTCAGTTTCTCCAGGAGAATGCTGGGGGAAACAGTGTCAAAGGCTTTACTAAAGTCTAAGTAGACAACATCCACAGCCTTTCCCTCATCCACTAAGTGGGTCACCTTGTCATAGAAGGAGATCAGGTTAATCAAGCAGGATCTGCCTTTCATAAACCCATGCTGACTGGGCCTGATGACCTGGTTGTCCTGTACGAGCCGCGTGATGACACTCAAGATGATCTGCTCCATAACCCTCCCCGGCACCGAGGTCAGACTGACAGGCCTGTAGTTCCCTGGATCCTCCTTCCGGCCCTTCTTGTAGATGGGTGTCACACTTGCTAACCTCCAGTCAACTGGGACCTCCCCGGTTAGCCAGGACTGCTGATAAATGATGGAGAGTGGCTTGGCAAGCTCCTCCGCCAGCTCCCCCACCTTGGCTGGATCCCATCCGGCCCCATAGACTTGTGTGTGTCTAAGTGGTGTAGCAGGTTGCTAACCATTTCCCCTTGGATTATGGGGGCTTCATTCTGCTCCCCATCCCTGTCTTCCAGCTCAGGGGGCTGGGTACCCAGAGGACAACTGGTCTTGCTATTAAAGACTGAGGCAAAGAAGGCATTAAGTACCTCAGCCTTTTCCTTATCCTTTGTCGCTATGTTTCCCCCCGCATCCAGTAAAGGACAGAGCTTCTCCTTGGCCCTCCTTTTGTTGCTAATGTATTTATAGAAACGTTTTTTATTGTCTTTTACAGCAGTAGCCAGATTAAGTTCTAGTTGGGCTTTGGCCCTTCTAATTGTCTCCCTGCATAACCTCACAACATCCTTGTAGTCCTCCTGAGTTGCCTGTCCCTTCTTCCAAAGGTCATAAACTCTCCTTTCTTTCCTGAGTTCCAGCCAAAGCTCTCTGTTCAGCCAGGCTGGTCTTTTTCTCCGCTGGCTCATCTTTCGGTACATGGGGACAGCCTGCGCCTGCGCCTTTAAGATTTTCTTCCTGAAGAAGGTCCAGCCTTCCTGGACTCTTTTGCCCTTCAGGACTGCCTCCCAAGAGACTCTGTCAACCAGGCTCCTAAAAAGACCAAAGTCTGCCCTCCGGAAGTCCAGGGTGGCTGTTCGGCTGACCCTACTCCTTACTTCTCCAAGAACTGTAAACTCTTGTCATTTAGTGATTGCTGTGCCCAAGACGGCCTCCAATCACCACATCACCCACAAGTCCTTCTCTGTTTGCAAACAATTCCATTACATACAGACTGAAATCCTTTGTGCGTTTATATTTAGTATTGTATTCTTTGTTTTTTTCATGTTTTTTAGTCACTACAGACTTGTTCCAAATACTGAAAAAGTTGCTAGGTTGGAAACAACCTACAGGATGCAAGACTCACACCTCTTGTGACCCAATGGTTCTGCTGAGCAGTAAGGAAAAAAAAAAAGTGCCTTTTTGCCTGGAGGAAGGGCAGATCTTCCATAAACACTCAATTAACAGTTTAAAAAAACCCCACAACCAAAACTCAAAAAGCTCTGAAGGTTATAGAGGCTCATATTAACCATTTTAGGAGAACCATCTTAAATCTGGATGAAAATGACTTACATATATCTGAACAGTGCTCCTGTGAACTACCACTCTGCTCTGAGTTTCTGGACTTCTTCATCAAAAAAGACATTCAGCCGAGCAGCTTTTTCCTCTTTCTCCAAAACAGAGATGGAAGTTTCTTTCCTCTGGTGTCTTTGAAAGCAAGACACAGACATCATTATAATAGTTTCAAGCCTCAGGGGTATTCTGTGACCTAGGCTGGAGTCTCTTTGGTAGCAAACTGTGAAATCACAGCAGTAGTTCCTTTTGCTCTGGTACCTGTTTTCCAGTACTTTTCTCACCATGTCGTCATGTGCAGGAATGATGACTTCAGTTCTGCATATTTTAACTCCTGGATAGAGTGAATGAAAAGATGCCCTGGCATTTTAGAAGAAGTTGCAATGCTATTGGAGAGGGGAGTTCCTTTTTGTCTGCCGCCTTCATCTTTAAATAGTAAGCGGTCCCCTTCTGCTCTTCGTCTTACCTCTTTCTCCGTAGGTATCTACACAGATTTTACATTCCAAAACCAGTCATCGCAGTGGCATTCTACAGCAGTGACTAGGTCCTGTAGCAGCCTAGTTGCATTACAAGGTCACCTTTTCCAAATCATAGAATCATAGAATATTAAGGTTGGAAAAGACCTCTAAGATCATCAAGTCCAACCATCGACTCAACACCACCATGCCCAATAAACCATGTCCCTAAGCACCACATCTACACGTCTTTTAAATACCTCCAGGGATGGTGACTCAACCACTTCCCTGGGCAGCCTGTTCCAATGCTTTGACAACCCTTTCAGCGAAGACATTTTTCCTCATGTCCAATCTAAACCTCCCCTGGTGCAACTTGAGGCCATTTCCTCTCGTCCTATCGCTAGTTACTTGGGAGAAGAGACCAACACCCACCTCGCTACAACCTCCTTTCAGGTAGTTGTAGAGCATGATAAGGTCTCCCCTCGTTTCTCCAGGCTAAACAACCCCAGTTCCCTCAGCCGCTCCTCATAAGACTTGTGCTCTAGACCCTTCACCAGCTTCGTTGCCCTTCTCTGGACACGCTCCAGCACCTCGACATCCTTCTTGTAGTGAGGGGCCCAAAACTGAACACAGTTGTTGAGGTGCGGCCTCACCAGTGCCAAGTACAGGGGCACGATCACTTCCCTACTCCTGCTGGCCACACTATTTCTGATACAGGCCAGGATGCCATTGGCCTTCTTGGCCGCCTGGGCACACTGCCGGCTCATGTTCAGCCGGCTGTCAACCAGCACCCCCAGGTCCTTTTCCGCTGGGCAGCTTTCCAGCCACTCTTCCCCAAGCCTGTAGCGCTGCATGGGGTTGTTGTGGCCGAAGTGCAGGACCCGGCACTTGGCCTTGTTGCATCTCATACAGTTGGCCTCGGCCCATCGATCCAGCCTGTCCAGGTCCCTCTGCAGAGCCTTCCTACCCTCGAGCAGATCAACACTCCCACCCAGCTTGGTGTTGTCTGCAAACTTACTGAGGGTGCACTCAGTCCCCTCATCCAGATCATTGATAAAGATATTGAACAAGACTGGTCCCAAAACTGAGCCCTGGGGAACACCGCTCGTGACCGGCTGCCAACTGGATTTAACTCCATTCACCACAACTCTTTGGGCCCAGCCATCCAGCCAGTTTTTGACCCAGCGCAGAGTACACCTGTCTAAGCCGTGAGCCGCCAGCTTCTCGAGGAGAATGCTGTGGGAGACAGTGTCAAAGGCCTTACTGAAGTCCAGGTAGACAACATCCACAGCCTTTCCCTCATCCACTAGGCGGGTCACCTGGTCATAGAAGGAGATCAGGTTGGTCAAGCAGGACCTGCCCTTCATGAACTCGTGCTGGCTGGGCCTGATTCCCTGGTTGTCCCGCACATGTCTTGTGAGCTCCCTCAAGGTGAACCGCTCCATAATCTTCCCCGGCACCAACCGAGGTCAGGCTAACAGGCCTGTAGTTCCCCGGATCCTCCTTCCGGCCCTTCTTGTGGATGGGCATCACATTGGCAAGCCTCCAGTCATCCAGGACCTCCCCCGTTAACCAGGACTGCTGATAAATGATGGAGAGTGGCTTGGCAAGTTCCTCCACCAGCTCCCTCAGTGCTCTCTGGTGGATCCCACCCGGCCCCATAGACTTGTGAGCGTCCAGGTGGCGTAGCAGGTCGTTGACTGCTTCCTCTTGGATTACGGGGGGTTTATCCTGCTCGCCGTCCCTGTCTTCCAGCTCAGGGGGCTGAATACCCTGAGGATAACTGGTCTGACTATTAAAGACTGAGGCAAAGAAAGCATTAAGTACCTCAGCCTTTTCCTCATCCTCGGTGACAATGTTCCCCCCCCCCTGCATCCAATAAAGGATGGAGATTCTCCTTGGCTCTCTTTTTGTCATTAATATATTTGTAAAAACAACTTTTTGTTGTCTCTAACGACAGCGGCCAGATTGCGTTCTAGCTGGGCTTTTGCCTTTCTCATTTCCTCTCTGCATGACCTAACGAGATCCCTGTACTCTTTTTGAGTCACCTGCCCCTTCTCCCACAAGTGGTAAACTCTCCTTTTTTTCCTGAGTCCCAGCAAGAGCTCCCCGTTAAGCCAGGCCGGTCATCTTCCCCGCCTATTCTTCTTAGGGCGCACGGGGACAGCCTGCTCCTGCGCCTTTAAGGTTTCCTTCTTGAAGAACGTCCAGCCTTCCTGGACCCCTTTGCCCTTCAGGACTGTCTCCCAAGGGACTCTCTCAGCCAGTGTCCTGAACAGGCCAAAGTCCACCCTCTGGAAGTCCATGGTTGCGGTTTTGCTGGCCCCCCTCCTTACTTCACCAAGAATCGAGAATTCCATCATTTCATGGTCACTAAGCCTAAGACAGCCTCCGACCACCACATCTCCCACCAGTCCTTCTCTGTTTGTAAACAGCAGGTCAAGCGAGGCACCCCCCCCCGGTAGGCTCACTTACCAGCTGCGTCAGGAAGTTGTCTTCCACACACTCCAGGAACCTCCTAGACTGCTTCCTCTGTCCCGTGTTGTATTTCCAGCAGACGTCCGGGAAGTTGAAGTCCCCCATGAGAACAAGGGCTAGTGATTGTGAGACTTCTGCCAGCCGCTTGTAGAATGCTTCATCCGCCTCTTCATCCTGGTTGGGTGGTCTATAACAGACTCCCAGCAGGATATCTGCCTTGTTGGCCTTCCCCTTCATCCTTACCCGTAAACACTCGACCTTATCATCATCACAATTGTTGAGCTCTAGACAATCGAAACACTCCTTAACATACAGGGCCACCCCACCGCCTCTCCTTCCTCGCCTGTCCCTTCTGAAGAGTTTATAGCCATCCATTGCAGCAATCTAATCGTGGGAGTCACCCCACCATGTTTCTGTGATGGCAACGAAGTCATAGCTATCCCACTGCACAATGGCTTCCAGCTCCTCCTGTTTGCTGCCCATGCTGCGTGCATTGGTGTAGATGCACTTGAGCTGGGCTATCGATTTCGCCCCTGGCATTGGCATGCCACCCCTAGGCTCATCTCTAGTGAGCCTGGTTTTATCCCCTTCCCCCTTCGAACATAGTTTAAAGCCCTCTCAATGAGCCCCGCCAATTCATGAGTGAGAATCCTTTTCCCCCTGTGAGAGAACTGAACTCCATCTGTCGCCAGGAGGCCCAGTGCCGTGTAAGCCTCCCCATGATCAAAAAAGCCAAAATTCTGCTGATGGCACCAGCCCCTGAGCCATGTGTTGATCAGGTGTGTTTTCCTGTTCCCTTCAGTATCCTTCCCTGCCACTGTAGGGATTGAGGAAAACACTACCTGTGCTCCTGATCCTTCAACCGATCGCCCCAGTGCCCTGAAGTTCCTTTTGACCACTTCTGGACTTCTTTCTGCAACCTCATCACTGTATAACCAACAGCGGGTAGTAGTTGGAAGGCCATACCAGACCAGGGAGTTTCCTAGTAATGTCTCTGACCCGGGCCCCAGGGAGGCAGCAGACTTCCCTGTGGGATGGGTCCAGTCGGCATATTGGGCCCTCTGTTCCCCTCAGAAGGGAATCGCCTATGACAATTACCCTCCTTTTTTTCTTAGCAGAGGCAGTCATAATGCGTGGGGCTGACTGCCTCACCCTAGGCAACCCCGTGGATGGACCTTCATCTACATCCTCATTTGCCTGGCCCTCAAGTTCCAAGGCCTCATATCTGTTCTGTAAGGGCAACTGGGAAGGTAAGGGAGGCCGGGCGGGGGTTCGCCTGGCACCCTGAGCAGGGACCTGTTTCCATTCCCCTTCCCCCCGTCACTTAGGTCCTCTCCTTCTGCCTGGTAGCAAGAGGGCAGGGGATCCTCTGCTTCTTGTGGAGCCTCCATCTGCTGCCTTTGCCTCAGGGATGGCAGGGTGTGGCTCCACCAATCTATCTCCCTCTCACACTCCCTGATACTCCTTAACCTTTCCAAGAGGCAGAGTTCAAACTGATGCTATCAAAAGCAGAGGTGTCCCTTCTGTGCTTCCTTTCTCTCACAGCAGCCCTTGCTATGTTTTTCATTAGCCTCCTTCAGCTAAAAAAAGTCCAAATACAAGCTGAGCTGAAGGAGGTCCACTGAGAAGAACTTTTTAACATCCTTCTTTGACCTAGTTGTTCAGTCTTCTGCAGAGCCACAGCCCACAGAGTGCTGTCCTTCAACTTTTTCCCCTCTTTTCCCAGCTATCTCATACTGTATCTTCAATTCCCCTTAAGGTGGTTGTATTCCTTTTCCAGTATGGCTAAAAAGGCTTTAGTTAATCTTGTTAAGATCAGTGCAGTTTATTCCTGTCTATGGTGCTATGGAAGGACTGGGAAGAGTCTTCCTGTAAGGGGAAACAGGTCATTTGCCTCTCAAAGAAGCTCTTAGTATCCTGCCCAAGGCTGCCTTGGAAGTATCCATGCTGCTGCTCAGGTCACTATGGCAGAAATCATATAGCGATTCCCCCGACAGCAGGCTTTAGATACCCGAGTTGCCTCCAGCAAGGTTAAGGCTTCCCCTTGAGGACTCCCCCCACCCCTACCTCATTGATGTAATGTGTCTAGGGTTGTTTTGAACTTTTAGTGTTGAAGACCCAGATTTAAAGCAAGAAAGCAAGCTGGGCCTCCGGTCTTGTTCAGGCAGAATCATTTTGTCCCACATTGCTTGATCACAGAGGATGTTGGAATTGCTAAGGAAGAACGAGAAACTCTAGTGCAGTTAACACTATCATTCACCTGTTTCTTATTTCTAACATGTCTTTCTCCTGACATCTGCTTTGGTGTCTGAGTTTCTTCTACAGATTTTCAGGAACAGGGAAAACATTGTCTCCTTACACTGTCTTTTCGTGTAACCATTTTGCTTTCTTCTAAAAGATTTTCATCAGTGGGCCACAGTTTGTCCGCAAAGGAATTGCATACTCTTCCTTCCTGCCCTTCTTCCCACCTTTCCTTTGGAATGCTTGTGCAAGATTTACAGGATGGCTTTTTCTGAGAAAGTTGCAGCGATGTGGGATGTAACTTTAAGTCTTAGAGGCAAGTTCTGGTCTCGGGGAAAGAGAGAGAGAGAGAGAGGTGACACACTACCATGGGCTGTCATTGCTGCAGGGTCAGGATGCTTTTTCTGTCTTCTGTCATCACCAGATGCTCAGATTGCTCTGTGATTCCTGCCCTTTTGTTTCCATTGCCCTGTTCATCCAATGCAGAGTGAATACTTCAACAGTCCTAATACAGGGAGATTTACTGTTAACACAGGATTTTGCCCTTTGTCTGCATACAGTGCCTGGCATTTTCACAAAATTCCTGGCTATTGTATCATTTTGAGATGGCAAGGTATCATGATCTGCTGGCAGTCTCACAGGAGGGAAACTGCTGTAGGAAGACAGTACCTCACTCTGCAAAGACAAAAAGTTCTTTACTGACTCCAAGCATGAAATGAGAAAAACTCAATTTTGGTCTGAAGGCCAGAGATCACTAGAAATGCATTTAAATTCAACCATCGGTACATTCATCCTGGGACGTTAGCAAGAGTGTGTCTGTGCGTATGAGTCATATGGCTTCCTGAGCCTACAGGACATGGTTTGCCAGACTTCTGTTATGTTTGACACAAGAGCGTTCTTCTGAGATCACAATGAAGCAATTCTCATAGATGTAAAATTCATAGCCCCACAAAAAGTCCTCTTTTTGTTGACCTGAGGGTGAGCATTCTCACCAGTTTTTAGATGAGTTCATTTCCTCCCCATGCTTCTGCTAATGAAAACCCCAGTAACAGACACTCCTGCTCAAAGACAGGGAGTTCACCTAGAGCTCCAAGCAAGCCCAGGGAATGAGTTATCTGCAGGAAGTTCACCTTCATGATAATTTTCACATTTGTTTTCCCAACATGTAAGGAATTCCTCTCCTCACTCCAGGAAAGTTTCTGCCTAAGAAATTTTTGGAATTTCATTTCAGTATTTCATGTCTTTACCTCCAAGCTTTCCTCATCCAATCCTAACTCAAGTTGAGTGAGAAGCTAAACAGGATGTGATGCAGTGCAATTTTAAAATTGTTTTTTTAATTATCATCTGTTAGAGAATTCTTCTAGGTTGCTTGTGAACTTTCAAAAATGGGGGCTTACAAGGCTCTCTTTTTGCAAAGACCCAAATAAATAATACCCAGTAATGACCTTGGCAGGCCAGGTCCAGCTAGCTGCATTCCATCCTATTCTACTTGAATATCTACAAGTTTTACTATGTTGTCAACAAGCATACCTTTCCCAAAACTGTTCAGGGCAAACACATAGGATAAGTCCACAGTATTTCCCAGCATTACTTGGTGGCTGCTTCCAGATTGTGGCTGCTTTTGTGTCCCTGTGTAAGATGAGCACCGATCTGACGTAGAGGTCTGATCACCAGAAATGAGAACCTTGCAGACCATGAATAAGAAAGATTCCTTGTCTGTTGTTACTGTGGTCCTGTCCACATGAATCCCTTATCTCTCTTCCTCTTTCCCCCTTCTGTGAAACCTCCATCTGGGATTTTAGAGTGGGAAATAACGGGCATTTGGGGCCTGCCCCTCAGCCCTTTGCTTAGGTGAAGCAGTATTATAAGAGAACAGAGGACAAGAGCTACCCCAGCAGATGCTATTGACTGAAGGGATCTGATTTTTCCGGGGACAGCAGAAAGGAGATATCTACATTTTGAAAAACACGGTCAATGTAAGGGACTGTTGAGTCACTGTCATCTATCAGCTACTGGTTTTGTCTGTTGCCTCTCATTTATCTGTTTTGTATCTGTTAGTTTATAGAGGTCATTCATGCCATCCATCCCAACTTGAAATAAAGATCCCTGCTTGCTTTGCAACGTATATATCAGTGGTTGTTCTAAGAGGGAAGGTACACACAGGCTTCCCTGGTGGAAGTACTTGCAACGCTTGCCTTTAGGGTCTGTCTTGTGTATCTCACCCTACTCGACCCTAGCTTGTGGGCACTGCTGCCCAGGTCTGTCAAGGGACAACTAAGTGTCAGTCACAACACAACCTATTACTGACTTTCTAAACTGGGTCTAATTTAACTTTCTGTGGATTCAGAGTGAGGTTTAAAAGTGCATCACAATAAAGCAAGAATTCCTTCACTGTTTGTATTAGGATGCTCTGTCAGGCTTGAGTGTTACCAGTCCATATTAAGTTGCTGCCAGGGAGACGTTAGTAACTGCTTGTGATGAGGAGCGGTGCAAGCCCGTGTAAAGGAAATGTGGAAATTTAATGCAGACTGCAGCTTCCGTAAGCCAGGATATGACAAACCTTAAGCAGGCTTCTGCAAGAATACAGATCTGGAGGGATCACTTCTATCTGGTGAACTAACTGGTCCTCTACCCAAAATATTTGTTACTACTGTAACATTAGTGCCCTCCCAAAATGGCTGCAATCTCACCTCATTTATATTTGTCTTTCCTCTTTTGTTGTTGTGTAGTCTTTAGTACGTGAACTCAGGCTTGTTCCTCCTCTGTACAGCTTGATGTATCAGTCTACAAATGCTCCAAGATCCTTCAAGGCAGAAAACATTATACAAATAACCTGTTAAGTGACTCGATGTTTATATGACTTGGTGCTTGTTTTCTGCATTTCAAGATGTATTTATGCACTCCTGTGCCTGCTTTGTTCAAGGAGGTTTACGTGTTCAGCTGTTTGGTTCTACCCCCTCTGTGCCTTTCTAAGTGTTATGTGTAGCTCAGTTACTGCAGAAATTAAAATGTGCTTTCTTTCAACCAAAAGAAGGTGATATAACATACAAACACAGTAAAATCCACACTTGCTACACGCTAAGAAACTTTCTGCTCACACAGGCTGATACTTCTTGATTCACAAAGGTATATGACATGTCAGAGTTGTTGACTGATTTGAAGAACGGAGGTCCTTGAGGTCCTTCTTGACACCTGCAGCCAATATTCCATGATTTGGCAAATCCCACATCCAGCTTTACTCAACAAGGAAAAAAAAAATATTTCAGGTGATCAGCCAACCAACTACAAATGTTATTCTAAATACTGGAAAGGGCACCCTTTCTCCTGTGCTCTACCCAACCTGCATTCAGCATCCCACACATATGACTCACTGCTAGGCCTTGGGCGAGTCACTTCATCTTTTTCTCTCTCAGGCTCCTCGTCTTTAAAGCAGGGTAATAATACTTTCAGTAGTGTTGAGAGCATTAATTAGCTAATGCCCACATAGGACTCCAGACAGATCAAGCAATATATGAATGCAAAATAGTAGTATCATCAGTTACTGTTAGTCAGAATTTGTACTGCCACTGCTGTGTTTTAGTGGGGAGAATAGGAGCAGATTCAAAAGGTAAGAGTTATAGTCAGAAAACTGTTTTTTGAAAGAAATCTGCATTCTTACAATCACTTGTTCCTGCATGCAGATTTTTATAGCCTATCAATATTTATGCTGTCAGTGAGATTTATAATAATAGGACTTAGCTCGTTGTGGGATCTGAGGCTGTGCTAGCATTAGCCAAATCCTCATGATTCTCCTGCTCTGCAGATGGGGGAAGAATGAGGCAAAGGTGAATTGACTTTCCCAGAACATTATAGGGAATGGTGTCAGAACTGTGATTACACTTGGGACTATCTGACTCCCAACCCTGGATTTATTACTGCAGATCACAATACCTTTTAGCTTTTCATTATTAAAGAATTCTTACAGAAACAGATGGTGGAATGAAGAAAATGGTCTAAATTTGTGTGTCAGAGCGACAAGATGATTTTCTCTAAACTTATACTGACAGTCAATGCTTTTGGGTTTTGTTGGGGGTTTTTTTCATGTTAGACAGCACGTATGCCTGTTTGGCAATTTAGCCTCATGCAGCCAGGACCCATGAGCAGAATGACACTCAGTCCAATGTGCAAATACATTCTTATAGTACGTGCAGGCACGCATCTGTTGTAGAAAATCATGTAACCTTTAATCTGTGTTTTCTCTGTCCCTGGTAGTGCTTTGTTTTATTACTTGTTGGTTTGCTGGCCACAGGGTGCAAGACAGGAGGTTTGGGGAGAGGTATTATCTTTTTCTAACTACTTCCTTTCATTTCATGAAAGGTTTTTCCTTCCTCTTCTTGAGAAATTATTCTTTGCTGAAAGTAGAGACACTTATTCTACTCCTTTTGTTAAAAGAAAGTCCTGTGTTTTTTCACTCTCTGTTGAACAGTGAGGAATCTGGGTGGATACTGTAACTGTTTGGGGTTCTTAGCAAAATGATAAAGGTCGGGGTTCTCCTTTTGTTATAGCAGATAGAAAACATCTATGTTTTGAGCAATAGAACTGTTTCCTCCTCTCTTCGGTAATAATTAAATTGTCCAGTCTTCTAATTTGCCCAATTTTGTCAAGTCATGTGTTGCTGGGATCAGAACACAAGCACAAAAAGAACCTAATATAGATCTGTCTCATACGTTACCCTCCAAGTAACTGTGTCCTTTGCACTGCAGAGGTGTTGCAAAGTTCCTTGGTTTTGTGGTCCTGCTAACGTCATCTGGAGAAGAGCTCATGAGTGCTGTGGAATAGGGATCAGGATTCAGAGAGTACAGACGTGACTCAGAGCTTCCTCTGATTCATTCCCCTGAACTGGGCTGGGCCTTCTGAGCTACAACACAGGAGATGTTGGAGGAGATGGAGGATTATTTGATTTTGAAAGCATCGTCTTGCCAGTGGGCTAAGATGAATAGCTGAAGACAGCAGGCAGGGTTACAAAGATGCTGACCTATTGGACAGGGCTATAAACTGATGGAAGGGAGTGACTTGCATAGACAGGGTATGACAACAGGACTTATGGCACTGTGCTTTCCTTTCTGCAGCCCTCTGATTTCTGGTGGCTGATACAAAATGAGCTGTAGTCCCAGAAGTAGTGAGATAATGTGAGTGACATGTTAAGACTTGCAGCTGGCAATTATCTAATTCTTTGCCCTATTTATTGTGACATTTTGTCTTTTCACCTCCCTTTTAGAATATCCGCATACGTTCTGTGACAGGAGTTGGGTTCTACATGCCAGCAGGGAAGATCAGAGGCACATTGGCATCTCGATTCCTTATGGTGGATGGTGAAAAGGTGGCCACTGGATCATACAGGTGGGTCGCTCCTCCTTAAGGCAAAGCTACATTCTTTGTGTAAAGAATGGCTTGTGGCTTTGCTTGAGAATCTTCTTCCCATGTCATTCCCTTTCTTATCCCAGCCTCCATAATCTGTGTGGCATCTGTAGAAATTCGGGTGGGATGACAGAGAAGGTGGCATAGAGCACAAGCTGCTCCTGAGAGAACGGAATATGCCCATGCTAGTGGACCATTTCAGTGGGCTAGAAATAGTTCCACACTGCATCAGGTGGTGGTCTGCAAGGACTCCCCACCAGCCACTGTGCTCAGTTCTCTTCAGTGAGGTTTTCAGTCTGGAGACTCCTCCTGTTGATGCAGTGTTGCTTTTTTAAAAGGGTAAACTGTCCTTTAGAGTTTTAGGGCCTTTTCTTCCAGATCTGGTCTTCATGCCTAATGAAGAACGCCTAATGAAGAACAATAATAAAGAGTTTCCTGTATCCTGACCCATCTTGGCAAGGACATATGGGCAAATGGCACAATGCTACATATGCGCTTGTAGTGTCTTAGATATTGTTAGGTGGGCTGGGTCAAGTATGCACCCAAAAATCTAATGTCAGTTCTGTTTCCTACTCAGCTTCACATGGAGTTCATCCCACATTGACAGAAACATCCTGCTAGTCTTGACAGGACAGCACGTGGAGATGTTTGACGTTGAGTTTCGTGAGCTCTATGCCATCTCAGAGGAAGTTAATTTCTACAAGGAACTGGGTATTGCTAACCCATTCCTTCTCGGAATTGGGAAGCCAGGCCTTCATTCCTCCACCGTGGCTCGGAAGTTCATTAACCCCAAGTATGGTTTAGTGGCAGGGGCAACCCGTGGTGACATGATGCTCTGGGCTTCACGACACAGGCAGGATAATCAGGGGAACATGGAAAAGGAGGAAACAAGTGAGTCAAAGAAACGGTTAAATCAGTTTCTGAATGACTTAATCACATTGGAGCAAGAGTTCCCAGAAATTGATCCACCTCTGGAGAACTTGAACAAGCTGAATCGGAGCCCTCAGAAACTGTTCTCCCGGCTCCACATGGACCTGAAAAATAAATCCAAATCCAGAGAGTCTATTCGAGATGTGAAGAAAGACGACGCACAGGCCAATTCAAAGCAAGGAAAACGGTTTGCCAGTGGGCTTTTCAATCGCAAGGCCAAACGGTCTCCAGGCTCGAGCATTGAGGCCAATTCTTTTGCCAGTGAAGGACATTCAGGAGAAGACCTTGGGAACATGAAACTGGAGTATGAGCGGCTCAGCATTGGCCATGCCAGTGTTCGGAGCGCTGGAGGCATCTCAGGTAAATCCTCTTCTGCCAGCATGTTCTGCTTCTGTGTCCCTTGTTCTGAGTTTGGTTGATTGGTGCAAATATTTCCAATATAGGCACCTGTGAGTAGATCCTGTTATTTCCTCTATATTAAAATGAGCAGGATTAAAGAAGAGTAGAAGTTGTATCAAATGATACAGGGAATTTAAGTTGAAGGCAATTTAATGGCAGTCTTACTGTAAAGTTGGTACTTCTCATGTAAATGTTTTCTCATACTTCTCAGCAAGCGGGTATGGGACAAAGGGAGTGAATGTCTCCTTGTGTAAAACAGGCTGCGTGTGCAGTTCTTGAAGTGCACTGCCCTAATAAACAGCAGCAGTATGTTCACTATTGTAGTGGCTAGCAGGGTACAGACAGATTTCCAGTGTAACCCCTCCATTCCTCATTTGGGTTTAGTCGGGTGTGTTTACTGTGACAAGTTACTGGTAGAGAAGAGAGGAAAACGTATTTATGTTGAGGTGAGGGGGCAAGGAGTGGAGGAGAGGGCAGAAGTCTTTTTAATTTGCTGCTTTATCACCTTCTGAAATGGGGGAGAAGGTCATGAAAACAGAAGCTATGGAGAAGTACTAGATCTCAACTTTTCTTTCTTTGCTAACGCATGATTGATATTTTTCACTAAGTCCTTCCAAGGCTTCATCCAGCTGAAGACACGAATGATAAAGATTTCTCCCAATTTATGAGAATCCCAATTTAACTTCCCAACATTTTAGATGTTTTATCAGATTGAAGTAAATCTATGGGCTATTCAGCATGGTTGTCTTCCTCTCTCAGCGAGCAGTACTGGGTGTCAATACATCCTGTGCAGGCAGGAAAATGAACTAGTTCCAGGAAGAAAATTTCTCCTCAACTTGTCTGGCCACAGACTACTCTGTGCTTTGATGAATGCGAAACACAGGTGTAGAGAGACTGAACTGCCTTGAGACTGCCATGATGTGAAATGGAAAGACGTTCTCCTGAGACCAGAAAGAAAAGCGAGGTATTGGGAAGGTCAACAGTAGCGATTGATTAGGTTCTTAGAAATATTTCTGGCTGAATGAAGGACAGACTCAAAAATGCCAAATGAACACAAGAGAGAAGAACTGTAAGAAGGCATGGATAGTTTATTTAAGACTATAGGAGACCCATTTTAGGATGTGTGTTTGGCATTTGGGGAGGCAGAAGTAAACCCTGGCCTAAAGAGGTCCTCTCTCCAAATCACTTTATGTCTTGAGCACAAACAGTATGTGCTGCTGGGCCCCATTCCTCAGAGCCCGGAAAAACAAAATCCGTGAAGACCTATGGGGAGATGTATGGGCATTTCCTCTCGGAGGAATGGACCTGAGGGCTTGCACTACCCTCTAGTGACAGAAGTAGGGAATTGTGTAATCTCTGATTTGTCAGCACTTTACAGTATCAGAGATTCCCTACATTTCTCACTGTCAGCTGCTTTAAAGCAGACAGCCCACCACTCCTGCAATGTCATGATGAAATTAGGCCCAGATTAAGGCACGAAAGAGATTGATGTCTCTAGCTGAACAGTGGGGTGCTGCATCCTTCTGGGGCACAGTCAGGGCAGCTGGGATGTCCCTATTCCTTTTAAGACAGTGGATCTGTGCCAGACAGTCTGATGCTTGGTCTGGACCATTTCCACAAAGACGCTATCATGCTATTATGTTCAGGTTTTATTTATTGCCACTGCTACTTCCTGAGGGCTGCCACCTCTTTCAATAAAGGGGAAGGAAGAATTGAGAACAGGTGCAGGTAAGGCATAGAGGTCCAGCACACCACCCTTCCCACTGTGCTCTTCCTGACCTGATAAGTCTTTCCAAGCAATCCACGCAAGTATTTTTTTGGTTTTATGCAAATTGAGAATGCCTGTTCATGGTGGCAATGGGAGACTCCACAGCTTTTGAGGTATGGTGTAAGTAGACTTAGCTCATCCGGTGTTGTAAAAGGCTGGAGGAAGATCACTGCTTGTGTGTTGCTTTTGAGTTGCATCAGTGTTCTTGAGAGAAAGCTTCTCTAGTCTAGTGGTCCCAAAGTGGCATGTGAACAGAGATGATAGAGGGCACAATAGAAAGATGGAGACTCATGAGAAAGAGGAAAAAAAATGAGTTACCACAGAGGATCCTGCAGCTACTTGATCAGTAGGACATGCTTCATTAAGTTTTAATAAAGAATTCTTGAACATGGGCATGGAATAGAGTTCCAGCTTCAAGATAAAAATAGGAGGCACTTTGTTCTTGGGTGACTGTAAGACTGATTTAATTTTAAAAGTTTAAGTTATCTTTGAGCAGGTCTTGTAAAAACTGATGCTGTGATACTCTGGGTGACAGAAGGGAGGTAAGAACTGGAAATGAAGGAGAGAGAAGGTTCTTGGTATGCAGTCAGGTTAGGATGCAATTATTCAGAGCTTCACAGTTTGAAATAGCTGCCCTTACCTTTTGTAAAGACTAAACAGCACACTTAAGCCCTGTGGGCCTGCCTGTGCACACATCCTCCAAAGACACTATTAATTCTGTAGTACCACAGAGACACATCCCACCTTGCAAATGCATAGAGGGACCAGATCCACACCCGGAGTAGCTCGCAGAGTAATTGAAAGACATTATTCAAGCAGGCTAAAGGTCAGGTTCAGTCTTGTAAGAGCAAATGGTGATGAAGAGAATCTGAACTGGGAAGGGAATTGATGAAAGTGCACTCTGCGACAGTCTGAAAATCTGACTGGCTATTTACATGCTAGGAAATGATACCTACGAGTCAGAATTGGGAGTTTGGAAAATACAAGGGCTACAGATAGTAATGTCCCAAACTAAGTGTCCAAATTAACATCCTGAGGTGTTGTCCTAGCACACTGCACGAGATTGTGCTTTGTCTTACAAGGCTTTCTTAAAACCACATCATCAAATTGACACAACTCTTGCATTTCACTGTTGCCTGCTTAGGAACACAACAGCAGCAGCTCTGAACATGACCAGAATCTTGTTAATTTTAAGCTGCTGCTGGGCAGACTGTGATCAGCAGAGACACTGACGTCTGTGTGCAGTTTCTGGGAAATACTGCAAGGGTTTGAAAGCTGTGTGCCTTTGGAAGGTGCTGGCTTTTTGTTTTGTTTTCCTCTCTGCAAGAAGCAAAGTGGGCTTGTTCAGGAGGGTCTGCCATCCTGAGTTTCTCCATACATTGGCCTTCGCTCCTCCTAAGCATTGGTTGCAGAACACATATACTTAATAGCAGGATTTCATGTTTCACTTTTGGGTGCTTCTTGCAACAGAAAAGGGGACTTACACTGGGCACTGCAATACTGCAGAAACAGCTGCTTAGTTATCACCAGTGGTTTTCAGCCGAAGTGGGATCGTGGACGGGTTGTAACTGGAATTTTCAGCCTCTGTTCTAAACAGAAAGAGGGGAACATTGTTGGGTACATACAAGTAGGGTGTATGCTCTAACTGTAGCGGGATCTGTAGAAAAAGGTCAGAAGACAAGAGTAGAAAGTGAGAAGAATAAAGGAGTTGGGAGTTGAGATTAAGCGGAGCAGCACAGCCACTTTTGAAAGTAAACATGAGGGTCTTGAACGTAATACAGACAGACAGGGGAACAGGGGTGGTGAGGAGATAGGAGTAATGATAAACTTAGTAGTAACATACAGGGGGGGTGCGGACAGAAGGTAGAATGAAATGCCATGGGGAGATGTGGGGAGGAAGCAGTAGCATACAGAGCAGCCACAAAAGTGAGGGGGGTTGCAGTGCAGCCTCCCACGTGGATATCAGTAAGTTGCAGTATGGAAGAAGGTGGAGAGGAGAGAGCTCTTCTCTTCCCCATCACCTACAGGTGAGGAAAATGTTGATCAAATACCCACAAGCAAGAGAGTGACATGAAAAATGATTCATTAGAAGCCCAGTTCAGAGGCAGTGCTTGGGTTGAAAGCTCCCTCATCTCAGCAAGGTTGAGACTTCTCAAGTAGCATGTCACCATGACCTGTGGCAGTTTTCCCTCCCTGTTCTCAATCTGTACTGGCCACTGGCTCCAACTGCTTGGGAGATGCACATATACCTTCCTTCTGTAGAAATACACAAGTGGGGTCTGCCCTTCTTCAAAGTGACTGCAAGCTCTGTGGCAGCTCCTCTCAGTACATACTGCCCTGGGCTGTATGTCAAGTAAGCCTTGCTGAGCTCGGAGCACAGCAGAGCTCCTTTACTTGCAAAAGCCTATGCAAACACACTTTAGTACAGTGCTTGAAAAAAATATGCTGGGGCATCCAGACCAACAGCTGGCTGTAATGAAGGAGATCAGACAGCAGTGCAAGCATGGAAAAGTACAGATACGGGGAGCAGAAGGTATCCATAGAGTGATCAATGAAAAAAACGTAAAGTGATAAAAAATTGGGGCAGCATACTATGCTAGCTAAGTGAGAGACCCTGAGGCCTTGGGATTTCTCTTGCAAAGGAAATGGTGAAAATACTGGCACTTGAGATGTTCAAAACTGGATGTGAAAAAACCTCTCCTGAGAATATGTGTGGGGATCAAATGGATGAGATTACCTGACTTTTTTTTTTTCATCCCTCACTCTTTGGAAAACGTCCCACCAAAGTCATGTCCAGACTGTATTTCAGTGCTGGCTGGGACCTGAGAATACACTGAAGCTGGCCTAGGTACAGGCCAAAGCCTGGAAATACTCCAGTGGTTTTCTCCACAGTATACTCTGAATTTGCTCTTATTTTAATATCTCTTCATTTCACAGTAGTAGGAAATGAAATCATGAGAAAGTGCAGAGTAATGTAGGTCTAACACAAGGTGTATAGTAAATAACGAGAGCGGATTGAAGTGAGTCCAAACTTTATCCAGGTCATATTTACTTAACATTAACATTACTTTTAACTTCTTTTCATTCCAGGTAACCTGGGTCCAAACTCCACTACGAGCGATAAAACCAAACAATCTACCTGTGTGTTATCTTGATTAGGAAGGATTGTCTGGAGAACTGAAGACTGAACATGCTGGAACAGTAACCTCTTGATTGATTTTGAACCTACAGCCATGTCCTCACACAGTGGTCTGTCAAGCCACTGCGTGGTCCTGGATGCACCTGGCACCCCCAGTTAAAACACATTTAGTGGGTGAAGCATAGACTTTGGATGGTCGGTCCCTTAAATGAGGGTTAGTGATGAATGTATTAGTCCATATGTCTGTGTGCACACATATTTTATGTATAAAAACAACTGTGATGACTGGTCTCAGAGCTTGCTCTGTGTCCAGATAAATGCAGGAGATTTTCTAACTTACTTGTGCTGCTACTTCAGTCTGTCTAGCTACAGACTCAGAATCACTGTGTTGCATTGTTTACTCTACTGCACTGCAGAAATGTATTGGTCTGACTGGCTGGAAGGCTAAATCCAATCGAAGTGGCAAATTCTGGGTGAAATAAGGATGTTTACAGACAGCGTAGCAATCCTTTGTCCACAAGGAGTCTTCCTGTAAATGCCTGTTGTCACTTATCCACACAGAAATGAGTGGTCGGGGAGAAGGGTTAAGCTAGCAGAGGCCAACAGATTAGTATCTTAACTGTTTCATGTCATAAATATAGCAGTCGAACAAAGTGATTTAGCAAGAACGTAGTAAAGAGAAAAAATGGAATATAGGGGGATGTTTAACCTCCAGTTGAGACTGGGTCAAGAGAAATGCCTTATAAGGGGGACTGGGCAGGATCTGGGAGCAATAATGCAGCCTTCAGTGGCTGTTACAAGATCCTGTTTGTTGCTAATTCAGCAATACTTTACCATGCATGGAAACTAAATGATTAAGGAGCACATCTTTGAGGCTTGAAAGAGGAAGCTGAGGAGGCATACAAGCTTTTCAAATGTTCCTTTTTTTTTCTTTAAGTTAACCTTTCCAAACTCTAAATCATGCCAAAATCAAGAGCTTTGATCCATGAGAAGCACTGCATGCAATCAGACCAAAGGCCATCTAATCTGCTATCCTGTCTCAGAGGAGAGCCAGTAACAGGGGATCACAGAAGCATAAAATATAAAGCTTGTATACAGAGGTCTTTCTCTGACTCCGTTCCAGCAGTCTATGGACTTTCTGAACTGGCAGTTCCTTCTGGACCTGGCCTTAATGAATGCACTTAGTCCCTTTTTAAAAATCCTTTTCTACTTTTGGCCTCCACAGTGTTCGGTGGCAATGAACCCTGAGTTCATTGTGTGGTATGAGAAAGAACTGTTGTCAGGCTGTTTTAATGGTTTTCTTGATGATTTCATCGAGTGACCCTTATTCTTCCACTGTCAGATGTAGTGATGACCACCCCTATTCCTTATCTCCTTGCCCCTTGGGATTTTACAGACCTATATCATAATTGTCCTCAGTCATCACTTTTTCCAAGTTGCAGGTTCATGGTATACGTAGCTATTCATTATATGGACCTGTTTGACACCTCTTGTTCACTGGCCCTTTTCCAGTTCTACCCACTAACAGAGTGGAGAAGCGGGTTGTTTTTGTTTCTTCAGTGTGTGGATTGATGCTTCACTCTGCTTTCTTGCCATCTAAATTACATACTCTGCTGTCATAAATAAGCCCTTTTGTGATACCTAAGAAAAATAAATCATAATTGTAAGTAGACACCTGAAAACTAACATACCTACTTGCTAAAAAAACTATTCAGACATCAGAAAAACACAGGTTTTATTTTCTTTCTTTTTGTTTAGAGAAACCATTTGAGTTTTTCAGCGCGCAAGGAATTCACAGCAAAGGCAACTGCTGCACTCCCAACACAGAACAAGCTGTTCCAAAGACTATTCTAGGTGCTGGGTTGCAGTAGTGGTTGTTACACTGAAACAGCTGCCTGTAGTTGATGACAAAATGTGATTGATTGATCGATTAATTGATTAACTGCCTTTCCTGGAAGTGTATTTAACTTGAATGGCAAGCAGGTCTGTTTTACTCTTGAGTTTACTGTGTAGAATGTCTTGAGACCCTAAAGTACCAAAGGTATTGTGCCTTCTCTTAAACATACTCATCCTCACTCAGTGGGTTAAATGCTTGCTACTCTGTATAGCTACTCTATATAGCCTTCTGGGAACAAGCTGTAGTTTTACAGCTGGGTCTGTGAGCTCCTATTATCAGCAGTGTTTTCTAAAATCATTCCTGGTAATGGGAGAAAAGATGTGTTGGAAATGACACCATCACTTGGACGTAGAAGTAACTTAACAGATGAGTTATCCTGTTGGCTTCAGGTGTACGGCTCATGTGCCAAAAGCTACTCACTGTATGTTTGTAGGATTGTCTAAAATGGCTTGATTTTGCCATAGTTCCGTTATTCTCCAGATGTTTGGGAGATTTTTTTTCTCTCCTTGTATTTATTTCACTTTGTTAGCAGAGATCAGAGATAAATTTATCAGGCCAACATTGTTCCACTTTTCGTTCTGATAAGAACGTTGTCATCTGGTGCTTCCTTGTTCTCCCAGACTTTTAAAATATTTATTTATTTTTTAATTGTGCAATAGGTTAATTAACTAATTAGTACCATGTTGATATATATGGCCAGGTTTTCCAGGAAGTCCTCTATCTCTTTGTTTTTATGTCTTTGTTGCTTCATCTTGGGTGGAGTGACTTCACAAATAGTCCAAGAGGCTGATTTCACTTGCCCTTCCTTTCCTTCTGTGCTTACTTATTAACATGCTTTACTTTCTCCTTCCTATGACGGATGTGAGAGCACTTTTCTTGAACCTTGTCAACTAACAGGATCTCCTTTCCAGAGAGAGTCTCTCATCTGTTTGTCTTCTGTTTTGTTGCCACACCAGTTCCTGAAATGTAGTGTTCACTTGTTGTTTTTACATTCCTTCCTCTGTCACAGAAGTCGAGTCTCATGCCGTGACTCCAGGGGCTAGTAGAATTCCTTAGGCTTATCACGCACTGTTTAATTACTTAATTTGAGAGAGCAAACTTGCTTTCTTGCATGATACGAATCTGCTCCTTAAACTCAGCGTGACTCTTTGGGGATGCATGCAGCCTTGCTGATCCAGAGTGGATGTTTCAGACTCTGGTGGAACTTGTTCTTCCCTGAAGATAAGATCAGCTGAACTTGGACTATTTGGCTGCTCCTGTGAAACAGATCTGAGTCTGGGTGAGGTGACAGCATTTATTTTTGAGTAGTTTTGCTAATTGTGGTTCTTGGTAAGTGCTAGAAACCTGAAGCTGTGACCTGTAAAATGAATCTCTATCACTCTCTAGATAAAATGTGGTTGATGGTGCTGGGGGGCAGAGGGGCAAGGACCAGTGGTTATGAGTTCTGTTGGAAGTCTGCTAGCAGAGGCTGAAGGTACAGCAGTACCTACAGCAGTCTTCAAATAAGCTATCATTTGGTCCTTGCCCAAGAAGCCACCTCTTGCAACCAAGTCACTAACCTCCCAAGGGAGCGGGAAGGATGGGAGACGTTTGTTGTTCCATTGCTATTTTAAAGAACAAGATTAGCTCTCTTTGGCATCTGTGTCCTGACCCTGGACAATCCCAAGAGGACCCCTGTTCTCCTGATCTTGTTTACTCTTTGGCTTGTCAGCCCAGGTTTGCTGATCTGTGTGGCGTAAACCATGGGGCCTGCACTTGCAGTCCTGGTTTTGGAGAGAGAGTTACGAAGCTGGGGCTCACAGCTCTTTCTTTCTGGCGTGAAATGGTGAGTGGTTCTGAATGAGCCTCTTGGCTGAATGTGTGCCTTCTGGGTTTCTTTTGGTATGCATTTGTATATTTAATGTATATGTGTCCAGTGAATTATGCCGGAGACCTTTTCTAAGTCAAACAAATAAACTCTTTACATTCAGATAGTTTGTTCATTGGTGTCGCTTTTAGTTTCTCAGCTACAGTTCCTGTTTTTTGGGGATTTTTCTGTTTGTTTGTCAAGAAGCTGTACTGTCTGGATTAGAGCAGGTTTCTGTGTAACACATGAATGTCCTTGGCCAATGTTTGGTAGGGTTTGGTAAGAGATGTGTGGGCAGCTAAATTCCCCACAAATACAGTGTCCTGTGGCTTTGAGTACCTTGAGAGAGACTAATTCATTCCTGCTTGCTCGTTGCTGGAGTAGGCTGTAGCAGATGTCCACTTCGGTTTTTCTTTATTTTCTGTATTTTTTTACGACTGCTCTCTTTGTGGCTGAACTGTATCTTGCTGCAGCTATAAATGCATCTGACAAAGTGCCACCTCTGTTTCCCTTTCCATCTTTCTTATATAATTTGTACCCATCAGCAATGACATTTCATTTATGAAACTGAGTCCCTCTGCTACATTTCAGTTTTACCTGGTACGATGTAATCCTTGACATTTAAGTAACTCCCAAGCTCTTGTTTCCCATGCTCCCTTTGTTTGTGTATACAAAAGCCTGTTTTAAAATTCCTGACCATGTTTCAGAATAAATCCAGCCTCTATTCTACTTCTGGGTATTAAGGTACATGAAAATGTATTTGCAGTAAACAAAATCTTCTTCCGTCTTTCAGTGTTTAAAGTCCACATAGCAATTGCATTTGTATTGTTTAAGAGGAGTCTGTCTAATCCAAGCTTGTTTCACAGGGTATGTCAGGGCTCCGTGGATCCTGAGCCTCTTTCTTTGTAGTATAGTATTAGCGCTACCATCATTTTGTGCCTTTTCTTTTTCTGCACTTGTTTTAGGGAGGTTCTCCAAGAAAGTAAGATAAACTTGTCCTTCCCCTTGCTTCACTGCTACTTTAATACTACACTTTTTTCTTGTTTCTTGACACTTTTGTCTGTGCTTTTTCAAAATCAGGGAGCAGTCCAGGAATGAATGACCTCTTTGTGTCCCTAGACCTTATGTCCCCTGTCCTTAGCCTGCTGAAGAAATGCAAATTTGGGAATCCTCATTAATAAGCAAGGCTTAGGAAAAGCACGGTCGGTGACTGTAGGAACCATCTTGGAAGAGAACCTATGGATGTAGATGAAACGGTAAGGCCTTTGTGCACGTAGCAAGGCTGGCAGATGTTTACCTGACTCTTTGCACAACAGTATTTCTGATCTTTCTTGCAAGTCTGGGCACGTGTACTTGGGGAGTTAGGGTACAGAAAACCACAGCATAACATACAGCACCCCAGCTACTCCAGTCTCACTCCCAATGTCGGCAAATTTGCCGTGCTTTTCAGCAAGATAGGGAAGTAAGGGGCAGTAGCTGAGAAGTGTCTGCGCAAGAACTTAGGGGCAGAGTAGCTGGTGCATCCTAAATTCGTAACATAATGTGCCGATGTCTCAAGTTTTGGAGATTATTCTAATCCTGCTTCTCCTCCCTTTCCAGCCTGTCTGTCTGCAGTATCAACTTCTGCCTTTTCATCTGACTTGTTAGGTTTTGTTTTCTTGTTCTAAAACATTAGATGTCACTTGTAGGAGAACTGTAGGCATAAAACAGCCCTTCTGCCTGTCTCAGGTAGAAAGCAGCAACTTCTAGATGACGGGGAGTGCTGAAAGTCATGATTTTGTAGACACTGGATGTGTGAAACTGGCACATAACCAGGAAAACACAACCAAAAGAATTTGTGCAGAAAGCATAGAGGCAAACTACAACATTTGAATAATGTAGCTATTATGGAGGGCCTGAAATGTAGAACATAAAAATGAGAGCTGATTTTAATGCATATACATACAGTAGCATAGGGAAGGATCAGGGAGGTCAAGTTAAGGATATTTTCCATTTGTGAGTATTGGCTCTATTCAGGGGGTCCTTTGCCTTTTTAATTTAGTTAAAGCAAAAAAGCTTCTGAGTAGCAAATTTCCAATGTGCAAGAAAGAAAAGTATGTTGTACCAGTGGGCTGTGGACTGATCGGCATTTTGCATGGGCTCGGGGGTGGATTTGGCACATGCCTGCTGTGGGCTGAATGAATGCCCGTGTTTCTTCAGCTATTTGATTTACCAAACTGCAGTGGCTGTTACAGGAAGGATACTGCTTTCTGCAATCGGACCGATAGCCGACTGATTGCAGGATGGAGCATGAATATCAAGACTCTCCAGCCTTTGTACTGTGGCAGGTGTTGTGCCCTTTTATTTAAAAGCGCCCAAAGCAGTACTCCCAAGCCAAGGGCTAAGACATACGAGCTAAACAAACATAAGAACATGAGGTGACAAAGGAATAGGGATACTTCTGCGAGATCTGCATCCTTGTGATAAGACTGGTGGAACACACTGGTCTATGCTTCCCCTGAACAGGCTACAGACTAACGATACGATGGCGAAAAAAACCTGAGCACACAAGAGAGCAGGCTGCTTACTCCAGAGCTGGATCCTACACCGAGCTTTAAAAACAAAGGCGACGTCTTGCAACCCAACAGGGTGTGTGGGATAGGAATGTCGGTTGTCTGTACCTGCAGAGCTGCAGCAGCCTGGGTCTGGGGTTTTGCACACTTGGGACTGTGAAGAATATAGATGTTATAGCTGAGTGTTTATGTAGGCAGACCCTTGTGTCTCAGGTTCCCCCTAGGACACAAGAAAAGGTGTAAGTGCTGCTGCTTGGTTATAAAGGGCAGAACCATACTTGCCTCTTCTTGTGTTGTTTGGTGGGTGTTGTGCTTAAGAAACGCAGGGGCTATTTTATTATTATTATGCTCTGGCTTTTCTGAAACTTCAGTACTAGAGGAAACAGTAAGAACTTCCAGGTAGCTGGGGTCTAACTTCTGTGGAGGGGACACTTCCACAAAGAAAGATAATTAAAAGAAAAAGCTAGCTCCCTGAGAAATTACAGTATATTTGGTGAAACTCTGTGTGAAATCTCAAGGTGTAGATGCGAGACAACCTTGGGAAAAGGGCATTTACCTCAAGTGTTTGAAAAGAAAAGCTATTTAAACTTTGAAAGAGCTATTGGTTTTATCGTTGCAATATTTATGATCCTCTCTTTATAGGTCATGCAACCACTTCCTTAGTTATCCTTAATCTTCTACCAGAAATTCTTTCCCTCGGCTGGCAGTCCCCTTGTGCTGAGCACTCACACTACAGAAACAGAAAATAGCAAATCTAAACAAAGTGGGATCATTTATAGCCGTCTTGCTAAGTGCACAACACATCTGCAGAAGAATCAATTGCTCTGATTTAGCATGGCCATTAGTGACATTTTGCTGCCACTGAAAGGAAGAAAATGGCTCTGTTTAGTGTCCTGAGGTATAATTGCGATAATCATAGACATTAGAAATGGGAAAGGCCACTAGGTCATCTGGTCCATTGCCCCAGTACAATGCAAGGCAATTCACCAATGTACCTTTTCTAGGACTTGGTAAATTATTCTACCACTTGTTTGAGATTCTCCTTCACAGCCTGATAAATCTCATAGGAAGTAAGTTAAACAATAACTTTTTAGAGAGGTACAGTAGGTAGACGTTCTGACAGGCATTGCACTGAAATAATGACCTGTCTCCTGGTTTATCAAAGCATCTGCCATTGCCCTTTCACAATGAGGACACCATAATATATTCACTTCCTTTGTTCTGTATTTATGACTGCAGCATTTCAATAAATCAGAAGTTTTCTGGAAGGAAAAGTTGGAGCAGTCTCTGCTGGTTTCTTACCGATTTCCAAATCACTTTTAAATATGTTAATTCAGCTACAGAGCTAAAGTTATGCTTCTGCAAATCCAGATTAATTTCCCTGCACCCAGTGGGGTTATGCTGGATTTACAGTGGAGCTACTGACGGCACAGTATGACCAACAGCTCCCTCTTTGCATCCAAGGAGACAGACTCACAAGAACAAAGAGAGAGACAGACGAGCACAGGCGCCGGCTACAGATGCTGTACCCTGCAGCCAAAAGGAGGGTGTTGTCCCAGGCAGGCTCCATCTTGTTTCAAAATCTTCCACGTAAGTAGTGCTTGGTGCAAGTAATTGGGAATTCGCCCATGCACAGCAGCGTTGTTAACGTGAGGACACCCTTGGAAACGCTGTAGGGTCTTTGCATTGAATATTGCTGCAAAAGCAATTGCTGGAACAGAAGGTCTTCTGGAGGAGTTGGGCTCCCTTGATAAACACAGCCTCCCTGTCTTCTTGAACACAGCCCTGGTCTGGAATGTTTTGGAAGAGTAGCTTAAATGTGTGTTTGCCTTGCTCTTTGTGCAGCAGCACTACCCTGTGGAAGCAGGACCATAGGTTACAATAAATACCAGGGCTGGTTTAGGCTCTATAAGATCCTAAATGACGGTAAGCAATCCTGCAGCAGAAACGGAGTGTGGTCCAAGCAGTGGAAGCAAACAGACTAGAACGGAGCTGCTGTGGGCTCTTGAGAGGGAACACGCTTTCTTTTTAGCAAGGTCCTTGAATCCAGAACAGCAGTCATAAAAGAAAGAACACTTTGCCCTCTTTCAGGAAAAAAAGAAAGCAAACCCCAACAAACTGTTGACTTTCCTCTAGCAATCCGGGAGTCGCTTTAGGGCAGGATTAGGAGGAAAGCCTTGGGGCTTTTGCTTGCTTTTTCCCAAGTGAGGGAGAGAGAATCTGGTGTTTTGAGAAGGGGCGTTTGCGCATGATGAAATCCACTGGAGTCCCGATCACCTTTCCTTCCTCATGCAAAAAGAAAACGGCACAGTGGGCCAAATACTGCTGTAGCCCCTCAGCAAATGAGTCTTCCTCCATTGGTGCCTGCATGCAGTTTATCAGTGTCTCCTAAGAGATCATCTCCCGTACCAAGAGCTCTTATAATTGCTCCCAGGAGTTGGCCTAAGGGCTTTGCCCGCACAGCCCCACCCTGAACTCCCAGCAGCCGATCCCGTGGCAGCTGCAGGGAAGCTGCTGGCAGGTTTTCACTGAGGAGGTGACACGGAAATCTATACTCACAAACCTGGGTTTGACTTTGCTGCCAACCGTTGCAGAAGAGCTGGGACAGCGAGTGAGTCATGGGGTTTGCAAGTAGTCAGGTTTGAGTAGTAATGAAAAGAGTTTGGCCCACCCAAATCTGCTGTTCTCTGTTCCCACGGCAGCTGGAGGCAAAGTCATGGGAACGGCTGCTGCTGCCTTCCTCAGGGCTGGCCGGGCATCTCTCACGTGGGGTGACCCTGGGCCATTTTCCTTTGCAGCTCTTCCTCCTGGTACTCATAGCCCATTGTCACCGTGGCTCTCCCTTCTGCCTCCCCACACAGCTATCTCTGCAGGGTCTTTGCCAGGGGCTCCCTGCAGCTGGGAGGGGATGACGCAAGGGCGAGGAGAAGACTGCAGCTGATGAGAGCTCTGCGTGAGGGACAAAATACACCCTTCCGTGTGCAACACTGGCCCTAGACCCAAGAAACCTCCCATATAGCTTCACACTCCCTGGCACATAACATCTTCCCCACATTTTTCCCACCATCATCCTCATTCTGCCTTGCACTGAGATTTTCAGTAACCACATTTTTTTACCAATCCCAGTTTTATGCTGTCTTTCAGCTGGTTTTCTCCTCAATCTTTCTTATGATGCTCCCTTCCTGAATTATTCTCACTTTCTGTCCTCGGGTCCTGCCACAATTGACTCTGGCCCCTTTGCAAGTGTCAGTTAGCAGTCCAGTTAAATGCTCAGGGATGGGGTTTTTTGGTGTTGGTTTTTTGTGGGGGGGGTTTTGAAGGGTTTGTTTGGTGGTTTGTTGTTTTTTTTTTTTTTTTAATAAAAATGTAACTGTTATGCTTCCCCATCAAACACCAGTTTTGGAAACTTTGGGAAGGAAGCCTGTGAAGGGGGAATAACATAGCCACCATCCAAAGTGTGGGAGAGTTTAAACAGTCAAATTGCAGCTTTAAATCCCTAATCAAAACTGGCAGCAACTTTTCTGTTTTTTTCTGTTTCACCTGGGCTGCCTGAAGGAGGCACAGTTTTCCACACGCTAGAAAGGGAAACTGCTTTCTCCCCACACAGACACAGATTTTCTGCTCTGCGTTCTGCACACTCCACTGCCCCATCCTCCAGTAACTCTTCAGTCCATCCCCTGTTCTCCAGGCCCCACTCCTTGTTTTCTCATATGTTTTTCTCGCAGAGCATTATTCCTGCTCGCTGTCTGTGTCTAGCTCCCTAGACCAAAGAAGGGCAGCCGCTTCGCCGATGGTATTGCTTTCAGTCCTGCTGACAAGTGCGGACAGCGCTGCGCTTTTTTGCCATGGACAGTCTCACTTTCACAGACTAAGGAAAAATGGCAACCGTTCTGCTTGCTTTGATCTCATTAATAATAAAGGACAATGGGAGCCCTTTTGAATATGAGGGAAAAGCTTGAGTCAAAATAAAAAATTAAACAGCATACCCAATTAATTAGAACCACAGCAAAGCCTTGGAAAGCTGCCATCTTAAATTACTATACAGCTACAACTCCCAGAAAATAATGATTAAAAAAAAAAAAGAATCTCATGCTCTTGCTGTCCTAGTAAGAGTTTGGGATAGAAGGACAGGTGGGAGCTTTCCCCAGCATCAGTATTGATCATACATGTGCAATACTATCAGATGTAGGTTCCTTATTCCCCTCTTGCAAGTGCATGGGCATATACATACCCATAGCTCCTGTGGCACAGGGAAGGAGCTGGCAGGACTGTGCCCAGCCCTCTTCTTTCTTCCAAACCCGATTCTTCTGTTGTGATGGGGCTGGGTGACATGAGTTGGTACATAAATGAGTACTACACATGAAACTGGCTAACTTGGGAGAAATAAAAACTCCAGTGTAGATCTGAACCTTGGAAAACGGAGGGAGAAAGTGCCTGTGGCAGTTACCCTACATCTAGCTGTAAAATTCTAACGCTGTCCTGATGGTGAAGGTGGACCCGTGACAATAAAATACGATAATTGCTTTCACATACCTATACTTTAGTTTTCATTTAGGTTCAGCTCAAGGTGACTCAAAACAGTTTTGAACAGGCTGCTACTGGTCTTGAGTATCATAGCTTTAACCACGTTGGTGGAATGGGAGGTTAAAAAGTAAATAAAATCTTGTCTGAAGAGCCGCATGACCTCTACCCTCAGCATAACTGCTCCAGCCCTAGCCAGTAATTCCTATATGCACACTGGTTCACTTTCAGCACTGAAAGCACAAAGCAGGCATCTTCCTCTGCTGACATAGTGAAAAAAAGGGACAAAAAAAGACTGGGTAAAAGAATACAATATTATTCAAAACATTTTCCTAATTGCCTTTTTTCCATTTAAAAAACCCCACGTTAACATCGTTTTGCTGAAAATGGCAACATTTAAAATAGCTTTAAATAATGTTAATGAAGCATTGTTTTAATTTTGCCTCCAGGAAAAAAAAAACAACAAACACAAAATATTATTATAAATTGTTCTCCATTCAAAAACACTGCCATCGTATTAGTAAGTTTTTCCCTTTAGCTGTGGGCTGACAACCTTCTCTTTTCCCCTTTTCCTTCCAACAGTATTATGTGAAAGCAACAACACAACAAATTGAAACTTCTGCTAAGCACTTTGCCCAAGACATGCATAAACTGCTCTTGTTTCTATTGCAACTGCATGTCTTTCCTGGGTATGACACATAAAAATAGGTAATGTCAAAATAAGCCTACTATATTAAGAACAGTTATAGATGTGGAGACGTCTGACTGGGACTTAAAGCTCAGATCCTGAGCACTAACAGTCATTAAAGATTTTTTTTTTTGTATTTTTTTTGTAAAGCAGGAATGTTAGCACTAATCACCTGACCAACGTACAAATTTGAAAATTACATTTGACATTATCTCCCGAATTTCCTCCTGCTATTTTATTTAATTCTAGTATTCATTACTTCTTTTTTTTTTTTCCTTAAATTGCTCTTTTGTGTTTGTTCTCTGCTGTTATAGGTGACCTAGAAAGGAAAAAATAATTGGGTTGAAATCTGCTCTTCTCTATTTTAAATACAAATTCCTTTTTCTTATCCCCATTTTTACAGCTCCCAGGCATACGAAGTATTACTTCCTCTCTCTCTTGCTTGTTCCCTGAAAAGCTGTGTGAAGAGGAGAATGTGTGCAAGAGAGCTGTGTGCAGGAGAATGGTTGAGAAATCTTCTCACCACTCAATTGAAGGAACAGGAAATGCTGAATCCTTAGCAGATATCTCTTCTGAAAGTAATTATTAGGATAAATACTTTTAAATAAGGATAATTGGTATTTTAAACAGTATCAAAATGTTTCCAAATATTCACGTTTTATTCCTTTGGTGCTTTGATGTCAAATGCCTGCTGCAACTTCACTGAAGTCTTCTAGGAAAAGGACAGATAAAAAAGCAGCTTCCAGGGGAAAGAAATAAGCAAGAGAGTAACCTAATCAGCCTGTCTTTATATATAACAAGAGAACATCGATTCTTTTATTACTTTTTTATGAATCATCTTTTTAACAACAGACATCTTTTCCAGTGCTGCCTGCATTTCAGTCACAGATAAAGTACAGCATTATATCATATGTTAAATGCCACATTTCATACCAAAACACTTACTTAAACATAACGCATCATAAAGAGCATCAGCATACACTTTACTGTGGCTTTCCAAAAAGTAGCCTACCTCTTAATTGCAACGCAGGTAACTAAGCGGTTACTTTCTGTGCCCACTAGATAGCTGCTGCTTAAAGTGTCTGAAGCAGAAAGAAGGCAGAGTTAGCAAAGACTGTTTTTCAGTATCAGTAGCTTTTAGTGACTGACTATCCAGAGTTCATTCAGGTGCATCAATTTAAAAAACCTAGCAAGCCTGTAAAAAAGATGTTACGGCACTGTTGGAAATAATAAACCAGTGTCAGTTCTACCAAACCCTGACTTTCAACTCCAAATATCAAAGCTGCTTCTAGTGTTTTGTCCCCTCTCATTCCTGCATTCAGAATTGTCCCAAGCTGGCAGCACTCCCCGTTTGTTTAGAGAAGTCCCTTCAGGCAGCCTTTTCCTGTACTGTATCCCTGCCAGGTGCAGTATTCTTTGTCTCTCTGATATCACAAGTAAACTTAATTTTTAAAAAAGAAGAGGCCATGTATTTTCACGGCATAAGGAGGTGAGGTTGGAATAGTCAAAAGGCTGTGGAATTGACCCCCGCCCTGACGTGTGTCTGTCTCTCAGGCTACAGTTCCGGTGAGGTTTGATACTTCAAGACGTTTGCAGGCAGGCTCCCAGCCTGCTTCAGCAGAAGCCAAAGGGAGCACGCTCATACTGCAGCGAGCCCTTTCCCCCGAGCTTCAGTGGTCTTTCACATCGCTTGTCCACCACAGAGGAAAGATCTTCTGAAAGTCCTCACCCCAAAGAAGCCCAACCTTTCCCAGCACCTGGAAATGCACCACAGTGGTAGTGTAACACTGACATCCAGTGGATGAAAAAATGCAATTTCACTAGCCAACCTGGTCCCATTTTTGGACAGAAGTAGAAATGGGGGAGGTATGAAAAAAATACGAAGAACTATTTTGTTCATAAGCGTTTGGACTTTACGAGAGCCAGAAACTAGCCTGGGAGCTGTGATCCCCCCAAATCCACAGGTGAACCCGGGTGGGAACTTCTGAGTCATCCATTATCATTTCAGACAAACCAACAAGATCTGCTTGCTTTCTACAGTTCAAATTTGTTCTGTAGCGTGAAACTACAGGGACAATGGAGCGTGGTATCTTTTGCTCTACTGAAATGAAAATGTCTGGTTTCCTAGGCTTATGCAAAATAAATCATATTGCTTCACCTTGCTTTCCATGTTGTTGTGGTTTAACCCCAGCTGGCAACTGAGCACCACACAGCTGCTCGCTCACACCCCCCCTGGTGGGATGGGGGAGAGAATCGGAGGGGTAAAAGTGAGAAAACTCGTGGGTTGAGACAAAGGCAGTTTAACAGGTAAAGCAAAAGCCGCACACGCAAAGCAAAACAAGGAATTCATTTGCTACTTCCCATCGGCAGGCAGGTGTTCAGCCATCTCCAGGAAAGCAGGGCTCCATCACGCGTAATGGTTACTTGGGAAGACAAACGCCATCACTCCAAACGTCCCCCCCCCTCCTTCTTCTTCCCCCAGCTTTATATGCTGAGCATGACATCATATGGTATGGAATATCCCTGTGGTCAGTTGGGGTCAGCTGTCCCAGCTGTGTCCCCTCCCAACGTCTTGTTCTTCCCCCTCCCTACTGGCTGGTGGGGTGGTGTGAGAAGCAGAAAAGGCCTTGACTCTGCGTCAGCACTGCTCAGCAGTAACGAAAACACCCCTGTATCATCAACACTGTTTCCAGCACAAATCCTAAACATCACCCCATGCTAGCTACTATGAATTAACTCTATCCCAGGCAAAACCAGCACACATGTCCTGCTACAAGCACACCAAAACCCTGAGCAAAACATATGAAGGAAAACCTGCAAAAGAACACCAATAAGGGGAAAAGGAATCTAAACAGGGAAATAATATTTTTTTTTTACTTATGGCAAAGACAAGGTCAGCATCTTGGACATATCCTTCTCTCCCGGTGCGTGCAACCTGTACTCTCAGTATATTAGTGGTTTCTGCTTACACCAAGAAAAATACATGTAGATATAGACAGGATATAGACAGTTCCTAATAAGCAAATAAACAATGAGGAACAGAGGCGAGGTGCATCCCCAATTTATACAACTATTTCATATTGATTTATACAGTGCCTTTTGCATTCCTTAAAGCACTACAGTAACAAGTATGTATTTACCCAGTATAAAGTCTTATTCATATTAATGGGGCTCTTTCCCCCACCAGTCAATGTAAAAATCGATTACCATTACTGAATGGGGAAGCAGTCAAAAGATTCACCGCTGTTTACTGACTTATTGTAGCCCGAGTTCACATGGATGCTGTCCTGCTGTCCGTGCCAGCAGCACACATTGTTTTGCTGTGCTGGCAGCTGTCGCTCCTGGTGATGACTAACCTGTGAAGGGCTCTGTGGCTCTTCCAAGACAGACCGTGTTTTCACTGAACTCCCATAGACCTGTTCACTAATATGACAGGCACACCACACCTCTGTATTTCTCTCTTCAGCACCAAAATGGTATTTTCAGCTGCCCCACTATTCCGTTGATCAGGTTTTAACAGGATTCTCCGGAAGAGATCAAATGAAAACATTGCACTGGCACGCAGCCCTGGGTAAGGTCAGGAAGTGACAGCCATTAAGATAACAGCAGTCTTCAAAAATACAGGAGAATGAGAATGAGCATAGAAATTTGGTACAAGCAAGGATACCCTCTCTCTCCTCCTAGTTTATCCTCCACATGCTTCTGTTATTCCATGTATTCCCCTCTGTGCTTTCTCTCCCTGTCAGTTTCAGAGACTTACATGCTCCTCTGGCCATGCTCTTCTGCTCTGCTAATCCTAAACCCTTCTTTGTCCCATGTGGGTCCTGCTTATACAGCTCCCATTTTCTTCCTTCCCTTTCCGAGATCCAGCAGCGCTGCCCCATGCCCACTCTCCAGACGCTTCCAGCCCCGGGGCTAACACTGCTGCACCTCACTCCCGGCTTCACATTGCCTCCCAGGAAAGTGTCCCCAGCCCAGCTCCTGCCTCAGTCTCCCACTGCCCCATCCCCCCAGCCCTGTTTCTGGCTCAGCCCACTCCATAGATACTGAACATCAGCGTTTATTTTTAACAATTACATTTATGAATTGTACTGTAGTCGCTGCAAAACCATTTTTCACACGCTTTCCTGATTGCTATTCACAGCTTCCATCTGAAAATTGTAAAAGTCATCTTCAGCTCAGCGAGCCTGCTGGGACCGCCGATATTCCGGACCGAGCTGTCTGGAGCGCTGCGGCCTGCAAAGCCTCAGGCCTTGTTCCAAAAGAAACCGCAGATGGCTCTTAAGGCATGAAGGGCAAAATGCCGCTTCGTGGAAGCCGACGGCCGAGCTCCTCTCAGCCCTAACCAACCCCTGATTCCGCCCGTGAAATGTAAAACACGCGTCGGCTGGGTAATCGGGCGAGCCCGGACCACTGGCCACCCCCAGGCCACCCCGAGGCCGCCGGGGACCAGCCTCCACAGCCGAAGGCAAGCCCTGCGAGAACACGAAGGCCGGCAGAAAAGAGGTGGACCACCAACCTCCCTCCCCCCGGCTCACCGGGCTGCGTTCCCGCACGTCCGTGTGCGGAGACAGACGGCGACGCAGACGGCAGGCTGAGGGGACCAGCCGTGCTGCCGCCATGGGCCGTTTCGACTGGATCCCTCCCCCCCCCCTCCAACGGCCGCGGCAGCTCCTCGCAGGAGCCCGTCACGTGCGCAACTGCCCGGGCCACGTGGGGGCCGACAGGTACGCAGCATCGCCCCGCCCCGCCCACCGCTTCACGCGGCCCGGCATCTCCCTCCCCGCCCCCGCTCCGCGCTCCAGGGAGACTGACAGAGAAATCAACCAATCAAAGGCACATCCTTCCTCTCCCCTCCCCCGCGCGGCCACCCCCCCTCCCCCCCCGCCTACGGTTGCTGTGTCATCTGGCGGGTGACATCGGGGGCGGTTGCCAGTTGGCTGCGGAGGCGTCGGCCTCCCGCCAATGCCCTCGCGAGCCGCACGACTGACATCTTCCCTGCCCAATAGTTGTTTCAGGGCGGGCGTGTCCGTGACGGGAGGGGCGGAGCAAGGGGTAAATGTCGTTGGGGACCGTAGGGAGTGTGGCGTTGTTGCCGTTCCGCGGCGGGGGCGCCTGTCGCCGCTGAGCGGCGACAGCCGCGGCCGTACTCGTTATCGCGTGTGCCCGTCACAGCGCCCCGCCCTTGGGGCCGGCAAATGAAGCAGGCACACTGACGTAGCCTCCCCTCCCGCCTCGGCTGAGGAGGGCCCCAGCGCCGCCGCGAAGGGGCCGCCAAGGAGAGCGGCTCGGTGGGCGGGTCTTCGCGCTGTTATGGTGTAACGGGCACATCCCTTCTCCAATGGTATCCGAGGGTGCAACCCGCAACCCAATCCGTAGCGCGGAAGGGCGGGGCAAGTAGGGGCGGGCGAGCGGGTGCCCCATTTAAGGGGCAAATCTCGCAGCCAACTGGCAGAAAGGAAGAAGGGGTGGGAGCCAGTGGGGGTTGCGAAGGGGGCAATGTTAACCGATGACAGTCAGCAAGTCCAGCCAATCAGTGAGCGTGTATGATGCGACAGTCCAATCAGAAGCGTATCGGGGCGGGTGTTTCGCCGTGATTGACGTGGGCCGTGGCTAATGGGCGGAGAGATCTCCGAGGCTCTTCCCAATGGGCAGCGTGTAGGGGCGGAAAGGGGAGCGGAAGGAGAAGACGAGCAGGCGGAGCGGCCAATCAGCGTGGGGGTCGGCGGGGCGCCGTCCAATGGGCGGCGCGAGGGGCGGTGCGGGGGCGTGTCTCGGTGTGTTTGGGTTCGTGCTCCTCGGGGGAGGGAGACGGCGGCGAGGAAAGTTTTTTTTTTTTTTTTTTTTTTTTTTTCGGTGGGGTTTTTTGGAGGGTGGGGGGGCGTTTTTCGCAGCTTCTTCGCGTTGGTTTCCTGGGTTCGTGTTTCCCGGGCGGGCGGGCGGAGCCGCCCCCGGCACTGAGAAGAAGGGGGCTCAGCGCACCGCGGCGGCGCCTAAGCGGTGAGTGCGGGACAGGGCCCCCCCCATTCCTTCCCTCCCCCCCCCCCAAACCGGGGCGGAGGGCGGGTGGGCCGCGGGCCTCCCTGAGGGCCCTTCCCGCCCCGAGGACCCTCCCGCCGCCTGTGAGGGGGCCTTTGGCGCCGAGTGCGCGCGCCCCCTCCCCCCTCCCCGAGCTGCGGTGCCTCGGGGAGGGGGGAGGGGAGGGAAGGGGAGCGGGGGGGCCGGGCCGGCGGGAGGGGCCCCGAGCGGCGGCTCAAGGGCGCTGCCCCAACGGCGCTGGGGCTGCCGCTGCTCGCCCCCCCCTCCCCCTCCACCCCGGCGAGCGCTGTCCCGGGGCAGAGCCAGGTTCGCGCCGCCCCCTCCCCGCCGCCTGCCTCACGTGCGGCCGTCGCCCGCCGCGGCTGCGCTCCGCGGCCGCCCCCTCCGGTTTTCCCGACAGGGCCCCGGCGGGACGCGCGGGTGGCCCCGAGGCCGCTGCCCGGCGCCGTGGTGCGCAGCGCCGTGCGCTCGGCTGGCTGCCGAGCCCGGGGAAGAGCCGCCCGCCGGCTCGCCCAGGCTGGGCAAAATGTACAACGGCGGAAAAACCCCCAGGAGCCTTTTTGTGGCTGGGGAGAAAAGTGCTTTTGTGTGGCGTGGGGACAGTCCTGAGGTTACCTTGATACCACTACAAGCCGCACTGGATGTGTTGAACATGATGCTAGTCAAAATGTGTGTATGTGGGTGGGAGGAGTGACCGTGCTCAGAGGTGTGTCCCCGGCGGAAAAAAAAAAAAAAGTTTCCCGAGCTGTTTGTAGCAAAATGAGCGAATGTTTGTTTCTGGAGACGCTTCGCTGGCTGTGGATAACGCTGCTTGTAGCACGGTATCTTGCAAGCTCAAATCTGCTTTATGAAAATGCGTGTAGGAGTATCTACTACAGGATAGAGCTGAGGCTTGTTGAATAAAACCAAGTTTCAACAAAGTGTTTTCCCAGCTAAAGTAGGCATGCCTACTACTGTAAACGGTACTTAATTTTTCCATGTTTAACATTTCACTAACCTTAAGAATATTTGTTAAGCTACCTCTCCATTAAGTTAACTTTTTTTTTTTTTTAACAATCCATAGTTATTATTTTTTAATCATGACTTGTTAGGTTTCAGTGTCGCATTTTCATCCTCTACAAAAACTGTGAATCTTCCTGAGAAATAGCAGGTAGATCTTTGGGGTTTGTATAGCTCTGTGTTTGAAAGGTCTGTTTTACTTAGTATTTTCCAGTAATATTGCTATCCAGGTGAATTGGATTGTAGTTTCTGGTACAAGTGTTGTAGAGGTAATAGCTTAGATTCGCAGGGTTGTTAAATATGTGCACAAATTCAAGCAGCTTTGTAGTTAGTTTGCCTACACTGAAGTTGCTCAACAATTCCCTCCTCTCCTGTGGTGACTCTCTAATGGTACAGATTCCTTGGAACATGCGCGCCGTTGAGAAGCTGGGTAAATGCTCTCAGCTGCTGTATTACCTGAGGTCCTGAATTTAAAGATAAGGTCAAGTTTTTCTACATGATCCACAGTTAGTGCAGGGACTGCCACGTAGATGTACAAACCACTTGGGGAGTGTTTTGTAAGAGTGGCTTTTCACCTGTGTTTAACTAAGTTGCAGGTAAAAATAGCCAATTCTGCAGTGAAGAAGTCACCCTGCAAAAAGTTGAGGCCGGGGAAGGGGAAATGGAGCCCAGGGCGGTAGTTAAGTGTGTGTTAGCTTTTCTGCTGTGAAGTTCTGGAGGCAACAAGGCGCAGGCACATCTTTCTTTGTAGAAACTAGGTGAGGTTATCATTATACCTTTTACTTTCATCTTGGTTAGCTATACTGCATGTAAATGTTTCGTGAATATACAATTTGATGTAAAACTATTCATACGTATAGAATTAGCTCAGAAGTTTCAGTGCTAATTGGTAAAATTCTAATGTGCATACTTCTCTTGTGAACTTGGTCTTGGTTTCTGTTGGAACTTGGTTTCTGTTTTCTCATGTTGTTGTTATCGGGATGCTTAGTAAAGGGAATCAATTCAATCCTGTAATGTGGAAGTACTGGGGAAAAAAAAATTAACTTGATTATAAAACAGTCAGTGTCTCTTGATTAGGCAGCCTTATGAATTGGTGTGTTCCTGCAGTTTCTGTATAGCTGCAAATTTAGGTGGAAATCTAAGCTTTCATTTAAATAATAAGCTAAATGTTTGGAAATAAAAATCTTGAAACTGTGAGTTAAAAAAAGCTTCGTCTACCAGAGTTTGTGTGACTGAATAGTCCAATAAAACATTTAGGTACAATGTGTCACGGCTTTCCTTGGTGATGAGTGTTTGATCATTAAAACTTGATATTGGAGGATGACGTGAAGAGGAGAGAGCTTCAGGAGAGAATTTTGCATAGTTCTGAGGTAGTGTATTTTACCTTAGATCTGCCTCCTGTCATAGGAAGTAGGAAATCAGAAATAAATTTGTTTTGCAGAAGTAATGCGTAATATACATCGTATGTAGAGATAGCTGCATCTAGAACGGTGGGATGAATAGCTGCATCCAGAATGATGGAAAGAATTAGAGGACTGTTATAGAGTAAGTAATTTGAAAATACATTCAAATGGGGTTTGTTCTCTTGGGTTTTTGAGTGGTTTTTTTTTTGTTGGGGTTTTTCCTCCAGTAAAGCTGGCGTATTTCTGCTCACAGAAGAGATTGGATTTACAATTAAGCAGTGTGAACTGGAGATCATAGAATAAGTCTAAGGAGCTTAGTTATTGGCTTGAATGAGTTTATTAATAGTCTACTTCATGGTTCAGTTACTTTATTCTCCATTTTCTGCAGAATGCTTGGATGCAAACTCTCTTGTCCTAGTCACTTATTGCCATTATCGTGTTTATTTTCTCGGAATGTCTTTTTATACATAGATATTGTCTGGTTTGTGCAATAATAGTAATAATAACGATTAACAGTCATTTTCCAGCTTCTTTGCAATGGCTTTCCTCCATAATTGCTCTCTAGTGCTGCTATTAGTCACAAATTCTGTCTATACTGCAGATTTACAACTTCTGCATACTTCTACTTACAGTGTACCTTACAGCTTACAGCTATTCAATTCTTTATTATTAGATTTTATTTTTCACTCAGCCTTTTTCTGTGTATAATTTCTGGATCAGTAAATGTGTCACTGTGAAGAACTGGCATTGTTTGTCTTCATATGATAAATTAAGCATATTTAGCACATAGATAAGGGGTGGGAAGTACCCGATACTAGCAAATATATACCAGTGGTTTTCTTTCAACTTAAAAGTTTTCTGTCACCTCAGTGCTTATAAAATGTGTTTGCCTGAATTATCTCTGGAATTGATTTTAATGATCTATTTGTTGCAATTTCAGAAATTTTATTTGTGAAACATATCTTGGGGAAAGAATAGCAAGAAAATGTCAGTCTTCAGTTCTAATTGCAAGAACTTAGCACAGAGATGTTGAGCAAACAGTAGCATGTATTTCTAATTGTTTGACCAGATGTGGTAGAATAAGACATGGATTCTTGCTGATAGTCTTCCTTAGCTTAACGTTTACTGTCTTTCTCCCTTTTCAGATAAAATAGATATGTTAAGTTTGCTTGTTCTTTCAGCAAACAATGTGTGGAATAGGGACTGAAGAATGGGTTTTAATTTCTTGTGAATCCAAACTAAACTTTCTGCTACTATCTGCTAATAAAAATAGGGGCGCTTTTTGGTAGTTGAGCCAGCTGTTACTGTCAGACAAGTAGTTGCCTGTTGGTATTTCTGCTTGTGAGGTGACTAGGGTAATAGTAATCAGGATATTCTGATTGCTGTTCCTTGTCACTTTTAGTGGATAGTAAAACCCTTTTATACTTTCTTACATTTCTCTGCTTTACTGTTCATACTTTCTTTGGGTTGCACTTTTTTTTTCTCTTCAGGGAAGTAAGCACGCTTTGCTGCAGAGTTGGTGTATTTTTTTCTTCTCCTTTAGAGCAGTAGGCAGTGAGTATGTTAAATAATTTTTCCCTTTGCCTTCTTATAGCAGTGAGAAGGTGGTTTTGCACTTATTATGGTTTGTATCATGTTGTAGGGGAATGTTCTGAGGCTTTTAAGTTTTCATCAGTGTAAGGGTTGTGGTTGGAGTTTGGATGTTCTCTGTGTTTACCATGTAGTGAGCTATGGAGATGACCTTTTCCAGTTTCAGCTAGTCAGTATGGATTGCGTTTCTGGGCCTTGCCAGCTTTAGTAGTTCTGAAATCAGATATCTTGCATGTATTTCCTGATTTAATGTCTGTGGGTTAGAAAAAACACAATAGTTCTTCTGTGAAAAAATCTGGGAAGAAAATTAATGTTCTATCTGAGACTTCCACTGTTTAAAAAAATTTAAATATCTATTTAAAAGGGTAAAATGGATCTGAAAGCAGCTCTTACCCAGTTTAGCTTTGAGGTCTGTGGAGAAACAGACTGCTTGTCAGAAGAAATGGGAGGTACTATAAGGCAGCAGTCATGCTGCATGCTATAGGACACTGTTCAGAATAAATGTGTAAAGTATAAACTGGTAGTAAATATATTTTGACCCTGTCAGGCAGAAGATTGAAGGCTGAAAAGCTAATTAGCGGATGAAAGGATAAGAAGCAAAGTTGCAAAACAAAGAGTTGATAATTTTAGATAGCCTGACAGAGGATTAGGCAAAGGTGGTACAATAATATGTTGCCTGTGTGAGGGGAAGCCCTCTAAGCCATCTAAATGAGTAGCAAAGTAAGAAAGTCATTAATATTTTTACTTGCGTTTAATTTTTATAATTTCATCGTAGCCCTTGACAGCGTTATAAAAAGTACTATAGTGAAAAACAACCTGACAAAGGGTTTTTCAGTAGTGTATTCGTTTTTTTGGTAGTGAAGTCTGTTCTGTGTTAAGAGAAACTTATTCTTTTATGCCGTTCGACAGAAAACGTAGTTTTTATGAATACTGTTAACTTTCTTCTGTTAAGTTTAGAGATTTTCAGATTCTAGCCTCTATTTTGCTAGTTGAAAATTCCTCTGATCGTCTTGTATCCTAGGGTTGCAGGTTTTTTTCCTACTTGAGTCTCTCTTTTTTTCCTTATAGCAAACATTGGTTGTGCCTTGCAGTTCTCTACTGTGTTCTTCATGTGGCAAAAGTAGACTTTGTGAGAAAGTTTCACAAGTTAAATTGAAAGTATGATTTTAAATCAAGAAGCTGAATGTTTGAAAAGCTGTATGCCGGCATTCGTGTTTTAAGACTGGTCTATTAAGTCTGTACGTGATCAGAATTGAGAAATGTCTGGGCTGCTCTAAGGCAGTCATTACCAACTTTCCTGGCCCTGTGACCTCTCTGCAAAAATGTCATGGCTCTATCACACACGTGGTAGGAAAGGGGTTCACCTCTAGGAGTCAGAAGTAACTCTCCATGGACTTGCCAGTCTACTGTGGACCAAACATGCTTTGGCCCTAGGGCGATCCACCAACGTTAATAGGAGTAGGCCCTCTTGTCTTGCTGCTTCGAACAGCTGAGAGATGTAAATTACCCAGCAACCCTGTGTCAGCATGGTCTACTTATAAAGTTGGATGTCTTATGAGCTGTGTGTGGCTGAAGAGACACAGGTTGTCCAGCTCTTTGCTTGTACGTTTGAAAACCTTTTACTTCTCTCCTGGGACATTTTTTTGATCTTTAGAAATGATCTGATGACTCTTTCTGGAGACGATTTAAATACCATAGAGTACGCTTTATTTTCTCGCTACAGCCGACAGTAGAATCAGCTTTTTATACAGCAGTACCATAACTCTGTCATTTAAAAGTTTTTCCAGAAATTAGATTTTGTACAAGGTTAAATCAGCTATACATTCACTTTCTTTACTAATACAGTGAAACACTATTTCCAATGTCTGAGGTTTCTGTTGCTTGCACACTGTGACTTAAGAAACTGTAAGTTAATAATATTAGTGGGTGCAACTAGCTTGAGGAAGGATGTCTTTTTTACAAATTTAGAGAAAATATTAGCATAAATCTTTGATTTAAAAATTTTGTCTCTGAGATAGAGGAAGGGAACGTGTCCCCTCACTCCAGCTTCTTACAGAAACCAAAACATGCTTCACTCCAAAATGAATTATGGTCCATCCTTGACCTGAAGCAGCTGAAAATCACTTTAAGAAAGAAGGCCACAATACATGTTGCATTAAATAGTTGCTTTACAATATTGTCAGCTACTTTTATGGTTTTTAGTATCTTTCTTTGTGACCCTCTCTAGGATGTTTGTGTGATTATAACAATATTCTCATATTGCTGTAAATGTAGCAGTTTAACTCTGTGTTGAGAACATGCTTATTCTGAAATTCATGTTTGGGTTTTTTGTTTTGTTTTTTTTTTAAGTTCAATTTAAACTGCTTCGAAGCAAGAAGCTAAAAAAAAAGGAATTTGGCACAAATGTATGTCCACACAGGATGTTTTACTGCCATTGTAATTTAAATTCATATCCTTCCATATGTATTTAGGTTCTGAGAAGAATTTGTTTCAAATTAGCATTCTAACTTTTTCTGTTTGTCAAATGGCTAAGATTCTGCCTTGTTGGATTTTAATTGCATTGTACCAGATGTCTGTTCTTGCAATTAAAAATGCAGATGAGTCGGTTTTTGATGAGGAGAACAAGAATGAAAAAGAACCAAGCCACAGTGCTTGTTTGGAACTGTTCATCAAGAAACAGACCATTTTTCATTGACATTGCAAAAACATTTCAGTATTAAATATTTTTGAAATTTTCTCACATTGGGAAGTTTTTAAAGATGGATACTGTCTTTATACTAGTATTCCCCTGCCCCTCATATTAAGCGTCTTTGTGGTGATTTTTTACAGGCACAGCTCATATATTTCCTAGCCCTTCAAAACAAAGTGGAATACTAAAGCTTAAACTGAGGTTTTTTAATATAGCTGTGCTTTTTGCTTGGATAAATGTTTGGGTGCTTCAGGATCTGCTCATCCACTTCTTGTGGCTGGTGTGGTGACAGCGTGAAGAACATGCAGATTTTACTTGCTTTTCAATGTTTCTATTATATTTAATAAAAGGTTAGGGGAATGTTACCCATGTTTCTGATGGCACTCTGCTGAATGGTACTTGAAAGGGGAAAAACTGTTGTTTTTTTACTGCATAGCTAGGCTTTTTTACTCATGTAGTTGCAGTAAATTAGCTGTCTATAACTTCCTTTGCTTGGCCTTTTTAATTTTTAGAGTACACAGAGAAGCAACCAAAACTGGCCCATAATCTTTTATTTTGTTGGAAGCTAACTCCTCTGGTTCTTTCATATTCAAAGGCCAACTTTCTTTTCCCTGTCCTTCGTAATTCATGTATTGCAGAAAATGGATTCAAATTGAGAAAGACTTCCGGTTGATTGAAAAGTAAATTAGCTTGTGGAGAAGTGTCTTGGGGGGGGGGGGGGGGGGGGCGGGGAAGGTAGAAGTCCCATTGTGTCAAATACTTCTAACATTGGCTAATAAGCAGTGGAAAAAGCTCCTGACAGCGTAACATAGTGGTGGCCTCAGGGCAAGAATACAGTGACATAATTGGTCTGTTCTGTCTCCAGCTCTAACCCTGTACTTATCCAACGCTGGATAATGTTACTTTCACCAGTTTAGGTAACTAGATAAACTGGTACTGCCTTGTCTATGGATACTGTATATCAGCTTAACCTGCCCCTGCTTCAGCTGGGTATGTAAATAAACTAAAAGTAACTTTAGTTTTACAAAGTTTTAACTCAAAAAATAACAGGGAAATTTTATTATTACAGTTTCAGATTGAATAAAGGATGAAGAAAAACTAACATATAAAAGTGAAAAACACTCAAACCTAGGAGCAAATTTAAAGAGTTAGGTTTTTAGATATGTTGAGAGAGCTTGACTGTGAAATTCAATTGTCATGTATTGCAAGTAGGTAGCCTAAAGGCAGACTTGTATATTTTTGGCGGAAATAATAAAGATAGGTAACCAATCTTTTAAATGCCACTTTCAGAGGAAATTAGATGTGAATGTTGAACTGTTTTGTGCCAAACCCAAAAGACTGAAAATTTAGGGCCCTGACCTCACACATACTTGAGCAGGTCTACAACTCTTCTTGCAAGTAGTTCCACATTCAGTAGTTCTAACTGCTAATGTTTATCAGAGATTGCAGTGTTGAAGACTGGGATTGTATTGCTAATAACTTTCATTTTGTTTTTAAATAAAAAAAAAGACTTTAGCCATAAAAAAAGAGTGTATGATTGAAAAAACATTGTTGAATATAGAGCAGATTTTTGAAAGTTAGCTTCCTGTTCCTTTCTTAGGTGCCTAAATAGCTGAAAAGTACAATTCAGACTGATGTCAAGCTATAAATATTGATGAAGCTGAACTTGGCAGCTGGTTATGTTGAAAGTTGGTGTTTGCAATTATAGTTAGAATTATTTGCTTAACAACTCAGTGTTTGTTTTCTTCAACAATAATAGTGTTAGGATCTTGGACTTCTCTGCACATATAGTCATGTTAGTAGGAAGTCAAGATGCCTTTGTATAAAACAAAAAACTCAGTTATTAATGATTAGAAATGTGATAAGTATGGAGTGTTAATTTGGAAAATTTCGGGCTGTAAACTAGCAAAGAGTGAAGTAAAAAATAAAAGCAAACTGTGGTTTAAGCTTCATTCTCCATCAGCCCCCCCGGCCCTCCTGGCTCTGTCTTGGCTCAGTCTCGCTGTAAACGACGTCCCGACGCTGCATTACAGGGTCTAGTGCCGGGAGCCAGAGCTTCTCGATGTGCGGCAGGGTATGCGTGTCTGTGTCATGACTGCTGTAGGAGTGAGCACCAGTATTGCTGCACTGGTGTGAATTTCCTAACAATGCCGCTCTTATTGTAAGAGATAACAAAACAAAAGGATAGTTTAACAGAGGAAACATTGATACTCTTCTAATTAGAATACAGGAAGATAGTAAGAACTAAAGAGTTTGAAAGGTGCAGTATCTTCCAATCCTGTGATGCATTTGAATGATTTTTAGTAGTGCTGTCTTTAACTCCTGTAACTGCTGAAGTTGTCATTTAAATGTGTCAATGGATAAGCCACCCCTCCCCCTTTCCTGCGCACATGCCTGCTTAATACCTTATCAACTTTAATTTAGTTACTGCTGCTGGTTTTGATAAACATACTGTTATATAGGACTTGATGATTGTTACTTGTGGCTCAAAAGGAAACCTTCGATCCTGAGATGCCTTTCGCGGTATGAACAATCTGATGGGATGATTCTGTTGGGATTATCAGCAGTAAATGAGTTATTTATAGCTTTCAGATTTAAAGTTGAGCTGTTGGGGAGTAGGCTTCTCTCTCATCATAACATTTTGTTTAAGATGGAGAAAAATGTTTAAAGTCTGTGGTCTAGTATAGCATCCCCCCTCCTTTTCACCTCTCTTCCAGGAAACTCCAGTGTTCTGTATTCTGAAGACTTTCTGTCATTTTGCAAATGTCCTGAAATAAAGGCTTGCTACCATTGTACTGGTTTTGCTCCAGCAGTGCTGAATCATTGGGAATGCTAGTATAGATGGATAGATGGCACTTTGAGTGTGTTGACTGCATCCCCATTTTTGCCACCAGGGTACTGTTAAATTGCATGATAGTTGTAATACTCATGGTAATGACTGCTTGTGTGCCATTAGGATTCTGAGCATTGCTACCATTATCAAGTAGAAGCAGTATTAGCAGTGTGAAATAGCCCTTTTTTGTGCCTGAAAAGCATTAGTTTGCAAGACCTAAGAGAACAGAAGATGAACAATTGAAAAGAATGAGTTTTTTATAGTGATAGTTTGTTTCCAACTTTGCTAAAAAAATTCTTTCATTATGTTGGCTGGGTAAAACTTTGATATAGAATGGAAAAAGTAGCCAGTATTCTCAACTCATCACATTTTAATGCTCCAGTCATCACCAAAACTCTTACTATGCTGCTGACTGTCAAGAAGATGCTGTTCGTCAGTTAAGATAAAGGGTACTCTCAACAACCTCAGTTTCGATAGTTTCCATAAACATTGTGGTAGAGTGTTGAAGGACTTGAAGAGAAAAAGTAGAAATAGTTTTCAGGATGTTTATTACATATACATATGTATGTACACACACATATATGTGTATATGTATATAAGTGTGTGTGTATATATATATGCTTCAGCCACACTGAAAAGAGAGAGAGACAAAGCACAAAGGACTTTGGAAAACTTAACCAGTTGGCAGCCTTGGGCTGATTATAGTTGGGATGTAACCTTGATTACAGTTGAGAAGTGATGTGTAGTGTACGATAGGCTGCTGAGGCAAAGTAGCGACAAATACCTTTTATGTTCACTGTAACCTTTAACAGATTCTTTAGCGAAGTTAGTATGAGCAGGAAAGAAGTGAATTTTTATGCTGCTTTGTGCAGTAGAAAGTGGCAAAAAGGTGTAAGCAAAACATTTTTAAAAACACTTTTCAATTTATTTTTCGTTTAGTGGGAGGAGGAACATTTAGCACCTTACATGTTGTTTATGTAGATGTTTTGGAACACTGGGAAAGGTGGCAATGCAATGTTCTGTCTTCAGCTCATGTTTCAAGGCTGTCCTTAGATTCAAGAGCTAGAAACAGGATCTTCTAAATAGAAAATCTGACTTAGGAGCATTTTTGTGCAGTCCAAGGCTGCCTTTCCTTACCCTGCTTTTGAAACTGATGATCCAGTAGCCAGGTGATCAAGTGAATAAAATTTTTGCTTTTTTAAAGATTATATAGACATGAGTTAATAAATATTACTAGTTTGCTCAGAAAAAGCCCCATAAATGTGATTGGAGAAGTATCCTTTTGCGCTTGTTTCTCCTGTCCTCCTTAACATTGAGTCAAAAAGGGAGACATTCTTTAACAAAAAAACCTGCAAACTCCCTAATGATTGGGCTTTCTTGAGCAGATCATGTTGTGCAATTGTCCATTTAGGAAAAATCCTGACATCTTCAGGAGTGTTCTACTTTATGAATGTGGTTTGCTAATTTATATTTGGGCTGTTGATGTGAAAAGACTTAAGTGCTGTGAATTAAGGCTTGTGTTTCGTACGTACAGGTTAGTGACATAACTTATGTATAGTCCTTCTATTCTCATGTTCTCTTAGAAGCGCAGTACAGACTAATGTACATGATATCTATTCCAAGTTACAGTTCTTTATCTTGTGGTTGAAAGTGGCTGTGTCATATCTACATTAACAGCAGAACAATTTTCTATATGGTACAAAAAACATCAGTGCAGAGAAGTTAATACTGAACAAAATACAAAGTTGTGCAGCTAGCACTGAATTAAACATAATGGACACTTTATCCTGTGTCATGTTTTGCTGTAGGACACCACGGTGGTTTTGTGGAGTACTCAGCTGCCATTGCTGAATGCTGTTCTCTGGAATTTTTTTTATAAGAGGCTGAGGATTTCTGCCTTTTCCCATTTCTCCCAGCTGCATTGTTTAGAGTAGTATCTTTAGTTTGTTTGTCCTTGAAGTGTTAATCCTTCGTGGATTTCCTTCCACCTAACTAATGCAAAGAGGTGGTTCTAAATAATGTGAAAGAAAGAAGTTGTAAATCCTCTCTCAAGCACCAGTAGCATCTCTCCTTCTCGTCCAGAATTGTTTCTAATTGATTACAAGTTACACTTCCCTCTTCAGTCTTGAAAAGTGAAGTAAAGTGGAGAAGGACTACCACAGTGAGACCCAGATTGTCCTGGATAATGTTTATAGTAAATCATGACTGTTAGAGTGACAGTGTGCTGTAGATTAAAAAACATGAAATATTTCTGTATTGTTTAGAAGTCATGAATGACTTTAGGATATTGGGAAGTTGGCTTAATTGGATATGTGATGTTTTTGTGTAGTTATGACAGCAGCTGGTTTTTGTGAGGTGATGTTTTTAGACAGCTTGAGGCATTTTGAGCAGAAAGTGTGCTCTTGGTTGCTTTATCAGAATCATTCCACAACATAAGTCAGAACTAAGTTTAAAATTAAAATTTGCTGCTGTCAAGCATTTACCCACTTAGCAAAGGGACAGTTAAACCACAGTGGCAGCAAAGACCCCCTTTTGTCTCCAAATGTACTGTTTCTAGTCAGAAATTGTTTGAATGGAAATCATGCCCAGAAAGCTCTTAGCTAATGCTAGAAGATCAGGAAAAAAAATACTCAGTTTATGGCAGCTAGTCCAATGGCAGGAACAGTTTGTCACTAGCTAATGCTGTACATTTAAGCATGAGCAGTAGCCAACAAGATGATGCAGTGAATTTAGGAACATGCCACCTGTTGGTTGCCTTAACAACAAAGCTTTCTTTTATGGTGCCTGAATAATGGCAACTGGAATAATTTAGATTTTAGTGATTTTAGCTTGGATGTATAGTGGTAAACCAATAGTTCTGGACCTCTTTTCATTCCTGGAAGTTGGTTATATTTTGCAAAACCAAAATTGAAGTATTTAATTCTAGCTGTGGTTAAGACAGGGTAGTGGATTCTGAACAATTTGAAATGGGCTTGAGTGTTAGCCAGTTCAGCGCTACTGCTATGTTACTCTTTCAAAATAGGATTAAATACCCGACAATTGGTAGGTAATGGGATTCATTTTTACACAAGATTTAATATTCAGGAGTTATTGTAGAATTACGTAATCACTTTCCTTGAACACACTTGTGTGTTCTCTCAGTTCTTACACAGGAAACCAGTTTCACCCTGTGTTTTTTCCCAGTTGTGAATAGAAAGTATATTTTTAGAGCTTCCTACTGTTCTGTCGTATCTCACAGTCAGTAGGAAATTCTGTCACACATGCTACCAGTGTTTACTGTTTCTCCAGATTTGGATGGGAGGTTGGGGGGGAGAATTTGAAGAAAACATTTTCCTGATGGCAACCTGTTCCTTTCAGTTCTGTGCACCTGGAATATTTTGGTGTTCCTGCAGAGGCAGCTTGTGTGCGGTGATCAGAAAGGCGGTATTTGCTGTAAGTAAAGAACTTGGTGCGCAAATGTGGGAAGACCTGCAGCACCCTAAAAAATACTTGAGGAAAAAAGCTAGTCTAGGAGTCCTGACTGCGCAGGATATTCTGCTGCTTCATAGATTCCCTAACCCAGCTAAGCAAATTGCTGCACTGGACTATACTGGAACTAGAAATACATACAGAATATTTGGGGGGGTTACACTGTACATGCATACAGTTCTAGTCTGTCAGGACAGGACAATATATATAAGCCAGGAGTATGTAGGTATAATGAATTGTATCTGCAAGATAATAAGAGTCTGAGCCTGATCTTTCAGTGTGCCTGGGTGCCTGAATTAATAAGTAAGTGTTGTAGTTAGCTGATTAATACTTAGTTATGAACTGTCGCAGTTCTTGGAGGGATGGGGGAGTTCCCCCCCTTTCTTCTGTCAGAGGAATGGTACATAAATTGTGGGTGGGTTTTTTGTTTGTTTTTTCCTTTTCCTCCCCTCTGGCTACCTAATCAAACTGTCTGCTTTCCTGGCTAAAATTTTTCCTATACAGTCCAGGCAAGTGGGTTGATGCATCCTAAAGCCCTGGCTGCCAGCAGAAGTAGATACTTCTCTGAGGATTTGAATTAGGAGGAGATGTATGCATGATATTTAAATTCTGTTCTGATTGTGGTAGACACTGAGATTCTCCTTGCTGTAACATCTTTGCAGTCCTACTGAGCTACACGTCGCATTCTGTCTTTAACCCAAACTGTTTTCACTGTATTCTACTCTCTTGTGCCACTGACTTTGCTAATTAACATTGTTATTGCTCTAGAAACATAGGCCTAAATTTGTCAGAGTAACAGGAGGAGGGCGATCAGTCTTTTCTTGTCGTATATCTATTAAAAGTTAGATACTGACGAGAGGCTTTTTTCAATCAGGGATAGGAATCCATACTCCTCTTCATGAATAAGATTCTGTAATGAGAGAAGACAGGTTATTGGCATAATTAGTAGCAGTTCTCTCTTTTTCCATGGAGACATTAGTGGTCCATAAGCATGTGGGGGTTTGGCAGGAATTTTGAATGCTTTTGCTAGATACTAATGCTACAGTATTTCAGTATCCAGCCTGCAACAAGCCCTTTCTGGGAAAAGCTGGGAAAAAGGGCCAGCTTCTGCAGTATTTCCCGTTCTCCAACTTCAGATCCTATGCTGTCAAAAACTGCACAGACAGTTCATTAGTCTTGCTTTTTGGCTGATACTCTGATTGGACGGAGGTACGTGTCAGAAATGTGATAAAACTGCTAAGTCAACAGCAGCCTTTGACTCCACCTGTAAAGTATTGTGTACTTGACCACATGGATTAATAATAGTGTATTAAATGGCGTGGCTGCATATTTCTGAGATGTTTTAGGGAGATGGATGCTAGTTTAACATTCAGTCAAGGAATCAATTTTTCATTTTTTTCTATAGTTTTGGAAATTAATAGGGAAAATTGAAAACTTACAGGCAACAAAGTGGGTTACTCTTACCTCCGCTTATTATTTTCAGTATATTTCAGTAGTAGAAGTATTTCCTTAATCTCCTACTGTCTAGTCAAGCCAGGTAAATGCAACTCGCTTTACTTTGCTAAGATGAAAGCAGTGCTTATTTTTTTCAATGGAGGAAATATTACAAAGTGGTAAATGTTATGGCTTCTTACTCATTTCAGGGTATGCATTCACTTATTGTAAAAGTAATCAAGAGTTTGAGTTTTATTAGACCTCTGTCTCCAGAGCCTTAGTTTCTAACAATGATTTAAAATGCCTTGCCTGGTAAAAACATTCTCAATTTAGGTGTGGACTCTAAGGTTACTAATACTTTTGGGACATCAAAATATTAAAGTGATGATGTACTTAATGTAGATTTTTCACTTAGAAAACTACTTCAGAGTGATTGAGAAGACTGAGCATGTTGCACACCTACTTTGATAGTGCTTTGACTGCATGTTCATTTCTGGATGAAAAACGAACATTTCAGTTTTGTACCTATACATAGTAAGTAAACAGTTAAAAACTGTTGTGAAAAGGATAATATGATGATTAATAATGAGAAAATTGTAACTTGCTGCCAAACAAATAACATTTTCAGCACGTATAAAATTGGCAATGCCTAGTTTAAATGATGGCATTCATTTTGGGAGGTATTGCCATTATACCTTTGAGGAAATGTTAGCTGTTTTTTTTGCAAGTGGTTCCAATGGCAAAGTTTACAGAAACTCTGGTAGTGACAGTAAATCCTTGGAAGGGGAATTTCCTGTTCAATATCAGTTTGAGGTTTCTGTCATGCAGCACTATGCAAGGTACACTGTTAGACTTCAGTGTCAGGCCTGTATCTATAGTATTGAGTGAAGATTCAGAGCAAGCTAATCAACCAGCAGACTAAATACTATAGGTACAGGTATAAGATACCTCTTAAATGGTTTGGAGGGTCACAGTATAAGGATTCTTATTTTTTTCTCAAAACTGATTGTTGGTCTAAGTTGTGTGGTGATGAGTGAGTAATAAGTATGCGTAAGCAATAAACACTATTATGTTTTTAACATCTTCTCTGAAGTAGTTAAAGATGCATTTCCAGCAGTGGTGCAACTTTATTCTGTAAAAGCCTAAATTTGCTAAAACTTGAGCCTAAATTTGAGCCTAAAGCTCAGCAAGTAAATGCTTTTTGCAATATGTAAATTTCTTGCCTTTGAAGAATAATTTCCTAGACTGGGGTGGCAGTTGAAGTGGAAGAATAGTGAGGAGAAAGGTACTTCTCTCCTTAACTCTAACCCTAACTGTAGGTCTTTTGCCCCATCTCCCCAGTACTGCATAGATTGCGGGGGAGGAAGGAGGACAGAAAGGGGGCTGTATTGATTCTCTTGCGATTACAATTTTTGTTTACCCTACATGATTTTATTAAGATGAATATGGCTTTTTCTAAATGCTTTGGGAGCAAGGGTTGCTGAGCTTTGGAGACAATTGACTTTTGGTTTTTTATATTTTTTTATCTAGTAATGCCCGCAGTTGGCTGACTCTCTAAAATATTTTTTTTTGTCTCCTTTTAGGGCTTCATTTTTGCACTGAATGTAGCCAGGACGGATCCTTGTGGGCTTTGGCAGCCCTTGGAAACTGTCAAAGGTAAAAATCAACCAAAGTTCAATATTGCGTTCTTGAATGTTGGAGGTGAGAAGAACATTAGCCTTTGCTAGTTCTTAACCAACTATAGGATATATTGCTGTTTTCATATACTTTCTAGTGTGTTATTTCCTGTGGGTTTGGGTGTGCAGTTTTTTCTGTAACTGCCTGATGCGATTTGTTTTTGTCAGCTAAAGTTGATGCATGAGATGGTTTTCTTTGAAAATTGATTAATTTATGTTGAGATTTTAAAGTCACTGGAATCGGTTAGTGATTAGTTTTGTTTATCTTCTGGATGCTCTTGCTTTCATTTCAGTACCTCTCAACTCGCATTTAGAGCGACAAAAAATATTCTGTTCTTTTTCCATATGTTAAATTTTATGTTGCTTTTGTACATTCTTAACAAACTTGATGTAACGTAAAGCTGTAGCAATTAGATATAATGTGGCTAGACCATCTGTTAAAAATTAACACTTTTTTGTCTATGGACCTAGATAAAGCCTAATGATTGCAATCATGTATCAATACAATTGTGTCAAATAAGCACAGTCTCATTTAAGACACAGTTGAGTACAGTACTGCCTTGTTCTAACTGCTTTTTTTCAAGTATGCCATGTATACAAGATCACCATCTTTGAAGAGCACTTGTGTGCCTGTTTTGCTTTGTGCTCTTGTGAGAGAGTTTGGGACCTACCTTCAATTTCTGCTTACTGTCTGTAATGGTGACAGTTTGCACAGCCTTGCTGTTGAACAAGGGTTTTCCAGTGGGCCATATCCAATTTAGACTTTTGATTCACAGGAACCACAATTGGTTTTACATTAAGTGCTTCGCTTGCAGCTGCACTCTTCAGAAGCTTGAAATAATTTTTTCTTCTATATCAAATGAAAAACAGTTTTGCTCTTTAGTCCATATTTGATTGCTGCTGGCAATCTGAAAAAAAGTGTTGCTGTATGAAAAGCCTGTGTATTAGATAAGGTGCTTAGTTCCAGTGATGCCTGTTTGATGAACAGCAAATTTGAAGACATTTGGATTCCAGCTCTCTCTTGCTAATGAGGACCTTGTGTTTCTGAATGGTGGACCTTTCTACCCAGGGGAAAATGAGACCTGAGGAAGTACCTTGTTCAATGGTGTTGATTTTTAGGGATTTATAAGTATATGGAAATTTGGCTCAGGTTTCACTTGCCAGAGTGTGCTAGAATGCAGTAGTGAAGAGATAGTATCCATAAGGTGCTCTGCACTGTTCTGCTTACACTGAATTTATGACTGGTAGCTGCATCCATCATCGTGATACCACTGAATGAAATGTGTACATCTTTGCTGCAGGAAGAGATGGAACATAAATAGGACTAAATATCAAACTGGATTGTCCCAAAGCCATATTGGTTTATGACAGGACAATATTGTAGTAGGCATTAAAGTTCATAAGAACTGTGGCTAGCTCATATTAGTCAGTGTTTTTACTTTTGAGAATAGATTCTCATCACTGTATGATATTTTAAAGAGTTAAATAAAAATTGTTCCTAACTTTAGAAATGCATCTGCTACATTGTATGTGGACATACCTGTGCATTGGTATTTGTCAGACCTTCCTTGGAGTCCTCACTCAAGCCAAAGTTGGTTAATTTTTCTAGAAGATGTCAGGTGAATAAAAAGATTGGGGGATTTCAGTCCCATCTGAAGTAATTTTGGTGGGTATATGCAAGAATGGAAGAAGACGATTATCTTTCTTTTGACTTTTTCCAAGAGTGACTTTGATAGATGTTGGATCTGAAAGTCTAAATGGACTGTCTGTAAACTTTTATGTATTTTTATCCCCTGGGAACCTGGCATATCACATAAATATTGGAAATAAGTAAATAAATGCCTTTTGGCATTTGGCCTTTTTTCCAATCCTCTAGGACGCTAGTACAAATTCTGATTGCTTGTCTGTCCTCTGTGTACAAAATAAATTACCCTATGTGTGACCTTCAGCCCTCTGCTGAGAAGCTAGTGAGGTGAAGAGGCGATGTCAACAACATGGAATAATTGTTATTTCTTCACAAGCTGGCACTAAGCAGTCACTTGTTGGCTGAGAAGTCATCCTCAGTTGTAAATGACTGCTACAAAAGTCTGCCACAGAGGTAATTTCCCATGGATTCAGGAATCCCCAAATGCCTGCTTTCGGCAATAAACAAACTTGAAATGCAGCACTCGTGTGCCAGTGGCCATGGGAATCAAGGATTCATGTATGCAGAAAGAACATAAAAATGATAGTACTGAATTGGGCTCATAGTTTGTTTCCTGATGTTTTGTCTCCTGAAAGAAGCCAGAAGCAAATGCAACGGGGACAAATACAATAGAAGGGTAGTGTTCAGCAAAACTTCCTCTTGCAACACCTCTTGCAGTCTGTGGCTTAGGGTCTTCCTACACCAGCTGCAAGATTTTTTTGGTGGATTTTCTTTTCCCCTTATGAATTTTTCCAGTAAATTTTAAAACTTCCACCTTCTTGCCATCCCATCTGAGTGAGTTCGCTCTAACTGAGCATTGTATGAAATAGCTGTTATCAGCTATTACCAGCATTAAAGCTGATAAAACATGAATTACGGGACAAATGAAGAGTGAATGAATAAACTCTCTTCTTCTCCATTACATTTGCTGTTTTTTATAGATTTCTCTCTGTTCTTTTATTTCCTATTCTGATCTCTGAGCTATGGATAATTCCAGTGTATTTAATCTGTCCTCTATGGGATAACTTGCTTATCTTTGTTCTTGTAGCCTTTCCATTTTTTTTATTTCCTAGTTCTACTGACTTTTTTTTTTCTTTGAGATGCACTGGTTGGTAGTTTGTTGTCTTCTTCCAGAAGTAATATATAAAAACTGGTCTCAAATATTGCTACTTTCCATTCCTCTGATAGTGAGGGATATCTCAGAAGATAAACATGGCAGTTTTTCAGAGGTTCATATTTAAGTTCTTCCAGCACTCTGAATGAACAGTGACCCGTCCTTGCAGTGGTCTTGGCCTGACCTGACTGGTCAAGCTTTTTTTAATGCTTCTGTAGCTCAAGTTCAATCTTACTTGTTTCTCTGATTTGAAGCCAGTTCAGTGCCACAGCAATCCTTCTGGCCAAAGCTGTTGTGGCCATTAGACATCAGACTATCTGTCTAACAATCTGTGGAGCTTCCCAATTACTTGAATCTGATATTGCAAAATCATGCTCAGAAACTCTCAGCTCCAGAAGCTCTGGAGTGGGTTTCAGAAACTCAGTGTGGTGAAGTACCATGGACAGGGACTGCTCAGCCTGTCCTTCTCCCCTCCTGCTGCAGAACAGAAGATAGCCTGGCAGCAAGAAATACTTGTTATATGCAGGAGGATCTTGGCATAGATGCATGATACAAGTCTTGCTTAGCGTTTGATACCTATGATTTTCGATTATATGTTGCAGGCAGAATATTTGTGAGGATTTGGGTGAGAGTTCTGCTTTATCCTCATTCCTCTTTCCCCAGAAAAGGAAATTACGATGCTCTAAGTCTTTACAGCTCTCATGCTTTGCATGAGAATACGTAATATTATTGAACATAACATCTTGTTGGTTATAAGAGTTAATAAGTTGTATGTAACATTTTGTAGCTTCAGGCCTTTTATGTTTGTAGAACATATTATTCATTCCTTGTGTCAACTTAATAGCCATGAAAGATGTTGTCTACCTATGCACAACATACAGAAGACGTTGGCAGAGCAGACAGCCTTACCTTATGAACAGGCTTTAACCTTGAAATGAAGGAGATGCATCTAGATGAACGATTTCCAAGCTTTTGCTTTTTGACCTCATTACTATTTGCACTCCCAAAGTTGTCAGTTTCCAGGCTTGGAATTGCTGCTGTGAAGGTGACAGTAGAGTCAGCAGCTCTGTAGCTGAGGTGCAAAAATGAAGTGGAGAGACTTTAAATGGATTTTAAATGCTGGTGCAGTTGAAGAGTTACAGCATCTTGAGAGGGACAGCTGTTAAAGGCCAACAGCTCTTGGCTTTAAGAGAGTTTTTAACTCAGTGTGAGCCCTTACTTTCCACATACCTGGAATGTTATAAATCTGCTGATAGCTTACATCTTGCATTTTGAGAGTGAGAGATTCCTGCTGAATTTATGCTGGTGCATTTGATCTCCTAAATCGATCAATTTGATCCATTACCTCTGAAAGATGGCTTATCATCTGGAGTAGAAGACATTCTAATCTTTGTAACCAAAGTCTCCCTAACTGTATTGCATGTTTCCATAAGTTACTTTACAATTCTAAGAATGGAGTTTGGGGTGTAGGTTTTGTTCAGTTGGAGTTGCACTGACACTGTCAAACAAATTTAAAAATAAGTTACCAAGTAGTGTTGAATATTGGAAACACTGGGAGCCGTTGACCTGGGTTAGATTGGAAATGTTGACCTAAAGATGAATGACTTTATCAGTTCCCTGAACCATTTACAGCCTAGAATGTATTTATTTCTAAAATGAAGTCAAGGAAAAATTCTCTCAAGTAAGAATTGAGAGGTACTGTGGGATCACTAGAAGTCTAACAATTTTTCAAACTAATAACCTTTAGTTTGTCTGTAAGCCAAATCTGTGAAGCTTATATTTGCACAAAAGCTATTTCCTAGTAAGCAAGAATTGGTCAGCTCTAGTCTGTGTGATTATTCCTTACTGGCTGTAGCTTTAATGAGTAAACACAATGAATATGTTAAATACTCAGCAGTGACATATTTTAAAATTAAAAAGAAAATATATTCCTGTTAGGTGCTTTTTTTCTCTTAATTAAGTAGAGTTATGTCTTATCCTGAATAACAGTTGTCTTACTTGTTTGTGTAAAATATATAAATTCAGCAAATACGTGCAGAATGGGAACATTAAAGGTCATAGCCTAGAATTGTTATTTATGTGCACCACAAGCTCACATAACACCGTTAAAGGCAGAAAACTAATTGTTTTTAAAATATATCTTTCTTTTTTATCTTCTAGGCAGTATTTTGCATTTCTGCAGAGCTTTGCACAGATCCTGTTCCCATGCAAACTGATGAGGGAGAAATACTGGAGGAAGGCAGTCCCAAGGTCAGTGAGGTAAATGCCACTGTGTTTTGGAGGAACAAGAGCTTGCTCGGCTGAAATGGGGGATACATGGAGTGAACATTGACTGCTGGTGGTATTTTAAATAACTACCTGCATGCAAGTAAATACATATTTATTACCCTGGAGATACTTAAAAAATAAAGTTTTTAAAGGCCTTTAGAAAGATGGACTTTTTTGCTGTCTACTAAGGATTGGAACATGTGTCTTCAGGCGCTCCCAGGAAGGAAAGAGGAAACTCTTGTAAAGAAATACTAACCTTGATTGTATTCCATTTGTTAGAACTGGAAGGGCTTGTCAAGCTTTCTGTCCTACCCACCCACCCTTTCAACTGACTTGAAGAATTAGGCATGTGGGCCCTTAGGTGCAGGTGTCAGTGTTTGTGGATTACTGACTGATCTATATTCAAGGTGTTCTGCTTCTTGTTTCCTTGTACTTGCCAGAATGTGCTTTGTTGTGAGACTGGATAGTATGTTGCTTCTAAAGGTACCTCTGATTCTCAGCATACATTGTTGGGACAAGAGGCTATAAAGTGTGCTGTTGAATATAATGTTGGTTGTGTCCTGCTTTTTGCTTACTTTCTGAAGGTGCAGATGTTGAGTCACAAATTACTTTGGTTTACATAATGACATAGTGATTATCATAGTCTTTAATAGGTTTGTAAATTTGTTTTATGGTCCTGACTATCTCAATGAGTTAGTGTTAACTTTGCAACTGATCTGTGTTTAAAATATGACTCCTAAATTTCACAAAAAACTGAATCATTGTTAGCTTGCTTGTAGTTTTGTATAAGAGACTGGCAAAAAAGCGAAAAACTAGAGGACTAAAACTTTGTTGTTTTCTAGCTTTTTTGAGATGTTCTTATCGTTTTATGCTCTAAGAGAACAAAACATTTTCTAAGCTGTAGGCATCAAGTTAGGAAGTGATTAATTATTAGAGAAAGGATTTGGCAGTTGTCCTGCATGTACTTTAGGAGTTGTGTTAATTTCAAATAGCTTTGAAGGAAGGTTCACTAGATTAGGAGCTGACAAATGAAAACATCAGTGGATGTACCTGCAGCCAGGGTATTAAAATGCATCTCTTGACAAGGATGTGATTACAAGGTTCAGTGGGGGATAGACATGTGAGAGGAAACATCATGGTGCAATTAATTACTGATTTTATTAGCATGGTTACTGGTGCTTACTTTTCACCAGAGAGAATCTGTGTGTGTACATATTTATGTGTGTATCTATATGGATACATCGCTTTAATTTTTTTGTCTGTGTGGCAGGAAGTAGATTGAAATAACTGTCTTGTGAAACTTACTTTCTTCCTCCAATGAGAAGTATGCTTTTCTTTGGCATTCTTAATTCTGGGTGTAATGGCAAAGACTGTATCTCTATTCCAGCATTAGGTGTTCAAAAAAATTTAGTGAGCTTAAATTTCAAAACGAATCTTTTAGACTGACTTTGAATACCTACATGTGTATGCAGTATTGCTTTGAAACAATTGTTGTTTAGAGAATGTGGGAGATTTGGAATTGTACATCTGGTACTCAGTCTTATTAAAGAGCTATATAGGATCAGTATATATTAAGCAAAAAAGACTCATGACTCCATCTAGTCCTTCTCCCCATCCTGTGATGTACAAGACTACTCACTGAAGTGTATTTTTCAGTGTTTCTTTAGTCTGTAAATGATTATCCTCTCTTTCCTGGTCTCAGGAGAGTTTTATAGCTATAACAGTTGAAGGATTTGTCCTAGAAACATTTAGGCAAAGTATATTCCACTATATTGTCTTGTATCATTACAATGATGTCCTTAATTTACAGATGTTCATGTGATCTAGTGAGCCATTTTCATAAAGATACGTTTTTCTAAGAAATATTAAGACTTCAGTAACGTAGTTCAGGTTTTTTTCCTTTTGTCAGGACTTACCCTCCACCCACTCCTCCAGGCAGATGACATGAGGCTTTTTGGAAGAAGTTAGTTTTGTGCTTCGAAGACACTAATATAACTACCTGTTCATTCACATTTTATTTGGACCTTTCATTTCTCCCCTTTTACCCATTCCAGAACACTAATCTGTAAATACAAGATAAAGATATAATTATTATGCTTATTGTTCAGATCAGTGGTTCTGTTCTTCTATGTTTTTCGAGGTTTGTTTTTTATACCCGTATTTAAGTACTAGTAATCCTTTTGGACCTCACTTGGTTTACACTGTTCTCAAAAATCCCATAATTTACCTATTCTTTTGCCTTCACTAGAAATTATTTTTTGAGCCTGTAAATGATGTCTAAAGAAGCCACCATCTTCTAGCATTTTATTTCCTATGAACGTTTAAGAAGGACTCGGAACGCTTTGTATGTTAGCAGCTCCTTTGAAGCTCTTCTCTTAAACATTGTAGAAGTTGAGTCTGCAGCTCATAGGTCTTACGAGATTAGTCAATGCTGATTAAGCACATTCCAGCTACTTCAGTGATGATGTTTGATTATATCATGTATGAGGTCAGATTAAGGCCCCATTCTCAGCCTTTATTCTGAATAATTCATTCATTCTGAATAATTCTAGCGAAAAAGAGATTTTTACATGTGATACAAAGAATGAAATTACTGTTTATGGTGATTCATAGCGTCTTTTATTGGCTCCCTCAGAATAATTATGAAATAAAAGTGGGCAAGCTTTCTGTCTTGAAATTATTTCTTCAGTCTTGTAGGACTTCAACAGTATTAAAGCTATTGTTGCAAAAGGTGGAGGAAAAGATTGTAGAATTTGTTTTTATACTTTTTTATTTGTATCTTAAGATACAAACATAAAATAACATAAAATATAAGTTAAAAACCACTTTATGTTCAAAAGACAAAGGCCCAGGCCTACGTGCTGGAATGCCTTGATATTAGCTACACTTGAAGCATTTCTGTTGAGCAGTAAATGGCCTTGCTGTGATTGCGCTTGCTACTTTCTTTTCTTTTCAGAATGCAAGATGTTCCGGCATCTGGTAGGTATTTCCCCACAGTTCAGAATTTCTCCCTTACTCAGTTTTGGTCTTGACAAGAAGTGGGAAATCTACATTTGGGCCTCTTGCAGAATGTTCCTGTTACCACTTCACCTGAATTTAAATTGAAAAGCATTTGAACAAGCAGACATGGAAAATCAGTCTTTAGACTCTGTAGCCGAATCCCTTCCATGCTGTATTATATTTTGCCAAGAAGGGTCTTCGCCAAAATGACACCTAACAATCGCTTCTGGCACTGTCTTAAGCTGATCTCAAGTTGAAAATTTATCTGTCTTATTTTCCATAAGTATGCATTGAACTTGAGGGAAAGAAAGTAAATATACTAACTTCTAGACATATCTTTGTTATATTGCAGGGTGTTTTGTCTTCATTTATCACCATGGAAAGACATGCTCATAATTTATCTTTGTAAAGAGTAAGGCTCTCTACATGAAGTTCTGTATCTCAGTGGTTTAATAACTGACTCTTCTGACTCCACAAAACGACAAAGCAAGAGGGGTTCCTGTTGACACATATTGCAGGAAAAGCACCAATTAGAATAATAGTCTCAGTTACCTGAGACTGCAGATCCCATGACCAGTTACTGATATTGGTTTCCAGAGTCTTCAGTTAAAAGAATGTTTAATTGATAGGAAAGATGTCACTCACTTTGCTTTTTATGTTCTTGCCCAGTAGCATGGGAAGAAGCAGTACGTTAAAACTGTCAGCCGTCCTAACCTCTAAGAAGCCTTGGTACTTCTCTTCTGGAATCACAAGGGCGTAACTTGAGGAACCAAATTTATTGTAGATTGAGGTATACTTGAATGAAGTATTCTGGGGTGTCAGGGATGACATCAAAATTATTTTCCATGGAGATACCATGAACATCAGGATATAAAGATTTGGGTACTACAAGAATTAACTTTCTTATGGTGCGAGTCTGAAAATAACCTTAAGTTATACATAAAGACTCTATCATACAGTGGAAAACAAATTATATATCATGCTTTATTCCTTGTGAACTGGTTTGGTTCTATAACTGTTTCAAATTTTCTGGCATCCTAGACTGTATAGTAGTCTGAGATAGCAAGACCAAGCCTTGAAGAGAAAAGGAGATTTCTTTCTGTTTCTGAAAATGCAAAAAAAATTGTCTGTTGTAGAGCTAAGCAGGTCACTTTAAAGACTATATATTTACGTGCTTCGAACTAATTAACATTACGTAAGGTATGATTAGAAAACTTAATCCCTGCAGTCAGGCATTATGAAGAGTGATAGTCTTGCTTGACACCTATCAACCTGGCGGCACTGCTACAAAAGTTGTCCTTTGTGCTTGCCTTTGCCACTCTTCAAATGAATGTCAGAAATCCAGTGGCAACTTCTTCATAATTAAGCTTTAGGAAAGTTACTGATGGACTCAGTCCTCACTTCAGTGTTTGTTTCCCCCACTGTTATTAATGCATACATTTTTATTTTATTTTGTAATTTTTTTTTTTAATATTGTGGTAGTTGAGTTGTGCTCTTGTTCTTCTCAATGTTGCATACTGGGGAAGTTTCTACAATTCTTCCCTTTATTTTTTTGGCAGTGTATCCTTTTGTCATTCATCGGATCGCTTTCCAGCAAAGAGTGTTTTTTGTGCATGCTCTTTCTGCTTCCCCGCCCCATAGGCTGCTTTTGGAGAAACTTACTGTCTTAGTACTTTTGTTGCCAGGGCTTTTCATCCTAACTGGTGCCATTGTTTGATCTCATAGTTTCTTCCTTGTTGTCAGACTGTCAGAAAATACTCTTTCTGTTAAAATGGCATCAACATGGTAAAGACAGCTGGCACCTGTCAATAGCATGCTCTTGATTCCAGTAATTATCTAGTATTAGTGCCACAAAGAGGCGAAGCAACCTGTACAGAAGTAAGCTTTTTCAAATGAGTGTAGAGTTTTTAAAAACGTAGTTATATTTGGCAGATGTAGAAGTCTTATTTGACAGGAATATTGGGTCTGTTTTATCCATATGATCTGCCAGTGAATATCATACAGCGAAGTAACCTTTCACTGTAAAATAGCTGGGGGACGGGGTGTCTGGTTTCTGGCTTTTCAGGGTCTCTTTTCCTCCCTTCACAAAAAAAAAAAAGAGGAAAACAACATTTCTACTTGGAACCCCACACCCTCTACTGTTCTTTGGATTATGATTTTATTTTATTTTTTTAATTATATTTTGTGGTAGTTAATTTACCACTAATGATTACTAGGCTTTTTCCATTAACAGCCTTGGTACTCTGAAAATATCAATGAGTGCTGAGCTTCTTGTTTGTGGCTGATTTCTTTTCAGCTGTTTTCATCCATCTGTTAAGGATTACTGTACAGACAACACTTAAACTTTGTTTCTCAGTTGTTCCTTTGCTGTAAAATATTGGAGGAGGAAGCTAAAATTTTATGCCTGATTTGAAGTATTTTTAGATTTCTTTCAATATTGGCAGGAGTTTTAAGCTTATGTTGCAAACTTCTTTCTCAAAAAATGCAATTAAAATTTCCATGTCAAATGTAAAATTTCCCCCTCCCCTCCTTGTTGTTCCTTCATCTTTCAAAGTAAAAACGTATGAATTTGCAGTGAGGGAGGGACTTTGACCTAAGTAATTTATAGAAAGGTATTTATGAATCATGGTTTTGATTCAGTGTTGTAGAAGGGAAAGGAGGAAAAATAGCTAGTTCTGCCCTTTTAATGCTTTGTATGATAAAAATGTAGGTTCACAAAATTTTGATGAAAAATGTGGCTGCACAGGATTTGTAATAATGCTCAACTCCTAATAAGTACAGGAAAAGGGAAAAGATTCTGTACTGTATGGTGTTAGATAAATGTATTTTTATTCAAAGTTTTCATTAGTATTTATAGAAATAATTGTTGAACTGAATAGGTAGTCTAGAAATTAGGCTACTTTTTCATACTCCGGTGGCTTTTCAAAACCAGTGACACAGACATTGGGGTTTGTCCTGTTGTTCAGTCTCGCTGTCCGCTGCCACTTATCAAGCTGTCTTGAGGTTACCTGTTAATCCTTGTTTTATTTCCTTTCTGGTTGCCGCCCTGTTCTTATCTGTCAACATGAATCTTTCCCTTACATTATTGCCTGCCTGTTCTCATCCTGGTTAATTCTTATTTTTCTTACCTTTTGGTGTCTAATTTGAACTAGCATTTGCCTTCTGTTTAAATCACTCTTCAGAACTGTTGGCATTGGCTATGGGGTGGTTTTTTGGTTTTGTTTTTTTTATCCTGTAGCATTCACACAGAGGTGATGAAAAGGTTAAAAAGTATATGTCACTTACTTATATGCTTTTATTTCATATAGGTTGAGAATAAAGAAACATAAGCCTGCCTGAGTAGTATTTGTATTTGATCTGTTAAGTTACATGTTTTTATATTTATAAACAGAAGCTTAAAATTCAGAAGGAAGTGTTGTTAGGAGGGAGTGTTGCCAGTCAGGAGGTATCTTTCCTAAAAGCATGAGTGTTCCACTAACTGCATTTATGGGTTACTTATGCTCAGTTTTTGATAGCGGATGTTGCTTGATGCTGACAGTAGCGCAAAAGTTAGGCTGGTGCTTTCATTGTGTGGGATTTAGAATTAATGTAGTAAAAAGAAAATCTTAGTTGGGTAGTTAAACTTAACACAGTGTCCAAAAACTTGATGCCTGTATCTCTGGGGCTTATAATACTACTTAGTGATACAGAACTGGGTTTCTATTCAGATGGCACTAAATAATTTAAAACATTCAGGCTGAAGGCCTATATGGTAATGAAATAAACAAAATGCTTTGTCACTGTAATTAAAAAAAGCTGTTTTCCAGTCTAGTACTGGCCTGGTACGTGGTGCTTTCAGACTTGATGGTTTCTCCTCAGTATGAATCCCTGCTAGTCTTGAAAATTTTGGCTTGTTACGAAGAGGTGAACTTTCAACCTCAGTGTACTTTCTTGTGAATACCTGACAAGTCAAAGTAGGTTTCAGTTTACTCATGTAGCTGTTGCCTCTCCATTGGGTCCATGGAAAGTAGTTGTGTGTATGTGTGTTTGTTTGTTTGTTTGTTTGTTTGTTTTAAATCGCTCACCATATTTTTGGAATGTATGTTTGTTTATTTTTGATGTCTGCTAGTGGGTTACTTGTGGAGCTTACAACATTTCTGTTCCCTGATATACAGGGTATGTTTCCATCATTTTTTCTGGAACATGAGTTGTAGGAGCAGCTAGTCTTTCTAGTGTTGACCTACAACTATACTAAGTTCCTAGAGTCTTTGTATAAAGCGTCTTGTAAAGTCTTTTAGAAGTAGAGAGGTATTCTGCCTAACAAGACAACTTACGCTTTTCCCGAAAGGTAGCAGCTTAAGAACTGGTCTGAGCACAAAGACAATTTTTTACAACAGAAACTGATGTCGTCTTCATGATGCTCTGCTAGCTTCATTTTTCTAGCCTGAAAATGTTACAACTCCTTAGGAGAGTAATGTCAAAACCAAAATCTTTGCATATTGTGTGTTTAAAAAAAAAAAAAAAAATCCATTAATCTCTCGGTAAAGAATGACATTACTTTAAATCTTAAGTTAATAAAGTAGTCCTCCCTTTTAATGACATGTTATTAAAGCTTGTAAAAATGTTATGGCATGCTCCTCTTGTTTTTAAAAATAAATTAATATAGTCCATCAAGGGGAGCAGAAATTTTGGGTTAGTTTTTCTCTTGAACTTTAACACTGGCCAACAAAAGAACCTAATAACATTTTCCTACAAAACACTATGCAGTTGGACCTTTCTAGTTGGGGGGAAGGGGGGGAAGAAACCTGCTTGTAAGTTTATAACTTTGAACTTCAAAATTTCAAGGCATTGTAGCAAAGAGCTATAATTACAGTATGTGGTTTAACCCCAGTGGGCAACTAAGCACCACACAGCTGCTTGCTCACTCCCCCACAGTGAGATGGGGGGGAGAATCGGAAGGGTAAAAGTGAGAAAACACGTAGGTTGAGATAAAGACAGTTTAATAATTTAAAAAAAAAAAACAAAAACAAAGAGGAAAATAAACCCCAAGAAAAAACAAGTGATGCAAAATGAAAACAGTTGCTCACCACCAACCAAACAATGCTCAGCCAGTCCTTGAGCAATGGCAGCCCCTGCCAACCTCCACCCACACCCCCACCTCAGTTTTATTGCTAAGCATGACGTCATATGGTATGGAATATCTCTTTGGTCAGTTGGAGTCAGCTGTCCTGGCTGTGTCCCCTCCCGACTTCTTGTGCACCCCCAGCCTACTCGCTCGTGGGGTGGTGTGAGGAGCAGAAAAGGCCTTGACCCTGTGTGAGCACTGCTCAGGAGTAACTAAGACATCAGCGTGTTACCACACTATTGTCAGCAGCACAGATCCAAAACATAGCCCCATACTAGCTATTATGTAGAAATTTAACTCTATCCCAGCCAAAACCAGTACAGTATGTTATCAGGGTCTACTAGCTTTCTAAAACAGCAGTTATAAACAAGGTAAAATTGTTGAGGACTGCAAAAAAGAACACAGAATTAAACAGACAGTGCTACTTGAATTATTGTAAAGGAATGCTGTTGATAGCTTAGCTGCTTGGACATTTTTAAAGAAATTCAGGATCAAGTGCAAGATTTTGCCAGTTGGGTGTACTGTTTTCTACAGAGGCAAGATGGATTACTCATTTAAAACCTACTGACCCATAGTGAAGACTGCTAAAATATAGACACCAAACTGAAAGATGACTCTGTTTTCTAATCTCAGAATACCCTGAAGTGCTTTTGAAGCACAAAAGAGAAGGTTAATACAACGTTGTATTTTCTTTCCCTTGGAAAATACCATCATCTGCCAAATTGACTTTGAGATCTGTAAGAACTGTCATCATACAGTCCTTTGATCCAGCCTTTTCATAGGTATGGTTCATGTGGAGGAAATGTAATGGCATGGAATGTCACTGCAGTGAACAGGTGTGTATCCCTGATTTCTAAAGGAAAAAATGCTTCAATCTTAAATAAAACTCAGTTTAAACTCACCTTTTCCATTCTTTTAAAGGTTCTTTTTCATAAATGTTTTCTCATTATTTTTTTTTTCCTCAACCAATAGCATCCCTTCTTCAGTTGATGACAGCAGTTTATAATCCTTTGCAAAACAGACAAAAAAGCAAATAATATTTGCTTAAAAAAATTTAAAAAGTTCTGCATTTGAGAGCTAACATGGTATAGTGCCACTGATTTTGGAGACAGAGACAGTCAGAGATATTGCTTTGTGGCTTTGCTTACAAAGTGTCTCTTCTCATGCAGGTGTACTGTTGGCACACAATTTCAGGGGTTTCTACCTTTTCAGAATATTGCCTTTTGATCTCTTTCCATTCAGTATTGGCTTTACAGAGTTGTCGGCAGTGGTTGTAGTCCATCCATGTCAATGTGATAGAATTCTATGTAATCAGCCACTTAAAACAAAATCTTGTAGATTGAAAACATTTATCAGTACTTTCACATCTTAACTGTCTTATGGCAGACTGAGGGGATAGGTATTTGGGGAGAAATTTGAGCCACGGACAGTAAAAGCTTACGTTACCCTTCCAAATAATTTGTAGCCTGATTAGTTTGGCTGAGTCATTGAAAGGTGTAAAACTCACTGGTCTTATTGACTTCATACATTTGCAAGACTTCATATGTTTGCATGACCCTACAAGGACAATTTCGTTTTCGGTTTGTGAACTAGATGGGTATGAACTTGTTTCAGTTCCTCAAAATTTTTTCTTCTCTCATTGGGTGTGGAAGAAGTGGATATGGGGTTTGTGGAGAAGACCTTTTTTTTTATTCTTGGCACTAAGAATAGTAGTGATGGTCTTCATCATTACAGTAGGTAAGAGAGTGTGTGGACAGCTAAGGACAATTGAACTCTGCAAAAAGGCATTGTGCAATATCGGTTCCCCTGAGAGTAAAAGCAACATTAAAAGCATGTCAACGTTTCCTGTCACTTGTTTAAAGTCTGTTCGCTGAGACGTTTGGATAGTAGACAAGACAGTATATTATGAAGAAGGGAGAATGTAATAGTTATCTACAGATGCAGTAAGCCTGTGTGGAATTACGTTGCTAAGAAATGTTATGGAAGTACTCTGAAATCAGGTTTCAACAGATACAGAGTTTCCACGTTTCCTAGAGAAATAACTTTATTCCTGTGGCGTTTGAGTTTTTTGTTTGAGGACAGGTTGTAACATACGCAAGCAAGAAAAGCCCAGGTTCTGCCCCAGAGATAAGTGGGTGTTTTAATGGTTTGGTGGTCTGTCAGATATCTAACAATTTTAATAATCCTGAGAAATTTGGAAAAATTATGCAAGCAACCAGTGTTGTCACTGGCTCCCTTGTGACTAAAATGAGTTTGGATTTACATTGTGATAACTGGAGAAACTGGAAAGTAGCTGTACGCTGTGAGTGTGAATAGCCTGTATTCCTTCTCCTTTTTGACAGTGGTCAAAAGTGGATGCCTAAGACAGGCTTAAATCAGGGTTAGTATATAAGTATAATATAAGTTATAAGTATATACTTATAACAGAATTGCTCTCAGCCTCCAACTGTTTGTTGCTCAGGCAGTTTCTGTGTGTTTAGAATCCACACAATAGATTTCTGTGAACACAGAAAAGAAAAAGTTAGTTCCTTGCCTGTCTGCCTCTTAAGGCAGAATAATTTCAGCACCTCTTTGTGCCTGGTTTATGTCACTTTCAGTCACTCCTGACAAACAGCAGAAAACATTTGTGGCAGTGAAGGTGATTGAATGTGTAGTGCAAAAATGTAATTTAGTTTTCAGTAATTCTGATTATCATCTGCTTTCTTGAGCCGTTAAAAATTCTTCTAGTTGTTTGTGCCTGTTGTCCTTTTGTGGCAATGCATCATCTAGCTTTCCAAATCTAAGTGGAAGAGAGCAGTTAACATGTTTTCTCTCTTCTCTGTCAGGGTGGTTAACAATGTGTATATCAAAATATCAGCCACTTACAGATGTCAGTTTAAACAGCTATAACTTGTTCATGTGCGTCTGCACCATAAATAGCAAATTAACTGTAAAATGAGTTGGCTAAATAGAGTCATTGGGCTGCATACGAGTGGCTGTTCGAAGTAGTGGTGGTGGGTGAACTGTTTTGGGTCAGATTTTTCCCCTAAATGGAAAGTGTAAAAGATTTGTTTATGGAAGTGTAAAAGGTTTTTTCAGAGTTGCAGAAGTTAGCAAGAATTCATGGCTTGTGAAATGCTAATGATCTTTAGCTGGAGAATAATACAGAAAGTTAGTTAAATAAAAGATGGGAATTACTTGTGTCTTACTAAATTCAGATTTTTCTGGGATCCATACTATGTATGTATGGAACACACTAAGAAATGGATAGAGTGCATCATCAACTGTGGTGCAGGAAAAGGAGAGCACTTTGCTTACATTCAGAATGCTTTATGCATGTTGTGTCTGAGATTACTGAACTATTATTCAACGCTGCCTTGGCAGCTTCAGAGTTGAAGTTTTTAAATGGTGTTTCTAGATATCCTGTCATACCATAACTTGAGTGACTTAAACATCTTTGGTGGTTGAAGGTGTTACCGGCAAAACAGTATCTTGCTGCAAACAACTAGGTAGTTCAAATTGCCTTCAGAGCAAGATTCAGACAAATTTTTTTTATATATATATATATGTTGATGAGCTGTTGTATTTGAAATACTTTGCAGCTAAGTAATATGTTTTTAAAAAAATAATTTTTAATTAAGTAAACTTTCTTATCTACACAGTATGAAATGTGGCTGGGGTCCAGACCTTTTTAGCATTTCCAAAGTGTGACTGTTGTTTTCATGATATTCATAAAACTATTGGTTTTAAGCTTAGCAGGGTTAAGCTGCTGGGTATTTCGCAGAATATTAGATAACATAAATATTTTAAAAATTACATAGAAAATGGGCCATAGGTTATTTCTGCAAGTGCAGGTGATTAGTGACAGTTGGAGGTACAAGCAAAACTTCTAGTCTTTTAACCACTGCTGCAGGTTTGGTGCTAATTTAGGTGACACATAAATAACATATTCTGAGTTACATAACTTCTCTATTCTTAATGATTAATTGAGCCATTGATAATCTGTCCTATTCTATAAGGATGATGCACGTTTTAATGATGGTATATGTTAACGTTTTGGCATTTATAGTTATGTTGTAACACTTCATTAAGTCAGAAATTAAAGTACCATTAGGCTGCATATACCAAACATAGGTATTAGATTAGTGATTTTAAAAAGTAATTATATGTGTTTTTAAGTGTGTTAGCATTCAAAATGATTAGCAGGGAGCAGTGAATGCGATATGTGACTTAGCAGTAGGATTATGCTAGTAAGTTTTCACTTCTCTTTTTACTAACAGGAAAACCAGTTAGGACTGCATGATGGTAGTAACATTGAAATACTCAATCGAGATGCTGATGAGAAACTTTGAGAAAATAGTGAGTAGGCTAGGAGATGGTTCACATCTTGTGTTTGTATTTTTTGTATATCGAGACTGCACTTTGGCAAAATTGGGGGGGGGGGGGGGGAAGGTAGGAATAGGTTCAAATGAAAACTTAGTAACATCACAATGCTGTACAATACAACAAAATCCTGAAAGAGACCAAAAATTCAGATAAGATATGCGTGAAAAGTTGTCTCTAAGGCTTTCCTGTGTGTGGTTCAGAAAAACACTTTGCTCTTTCTCGTTTTAGGAGCTGGGTTTTTTTCTATTATTTTCTTTCTTTTAAGTTTAAATCACTATTTCTAAGGCTTTTTGGGTTTGGGGTTTTTTTAGTGCTTTCATCTGTGTACTGAAATTAAGGTTTAATCTAAAAAGTGTATTTTGGGACTAATTTTGCTAACCAATTTGTGCTATTCTATGCATATTTTGAGATGCTAGTTTAACACTAATTTATTCCTAAGAAAATTATTAAAGTGTTTGCAGCTAAATTGCATTGATTTTTATTAAGAGGTTAAATTAAAAATTTAATCTGTTCCTAATGAGTAAAATTTTCCCCGATGCTGTTTGTCCAAAGTGTTCATAATAAAGCCAGGCAGAGAGGTGACTCGGCTTTCCTTTCATTTGTAGTAGTGATTACATTTCTGTTAGACCTCAAATTGTCTGTGTTTGAGATTTCTGACAAGTTCTTCTAACTGCTTGGCATTTATAAGGCTTCCACCACTGTTAGCAGTAGTGGCTGGTGACTAGTTGGTTGGATTTTAACGATTAGGATGTGCAATTCTACTTAAAGCAAGTATTAGCGAGACAAAAGAAATGCTGATGGCCTGTTTACAGTAGCACTGTTGCTGCTGATGATTGGGAAGGTGCACTGGTGTTAAAGCAGTCGTTATGATAAAACACCAAATTTATCAGTCTTAAGCTGGGCCTGCAGTTGGCTGTGTTAAAATTAGCAAGTAACATAAAGCACTGGAAATAAATTGCCACAACCTGCAGAAAGCAGGTTTTGATCTTGGCTGGTCCTTGCCGGAGTCTAGTGGTATGCCAGATAAGGTTTTCAGTTCATGTGTGTTTGAGATGCTAGCGAATGAAAAATCTTAAGAGTCTTCATCTCCTGTTCACTCAGGTGGATGGTTGCAGTCTTTTTTTATAAAACAGAAAAGAAAAAAAGAATCACAGCTATGAAAAGGAACTATTGAATGAGTGGGAAGAGGTAGTGGTAGTAGCTCTCTGATGAACCTGCATAAGTATGTTTCTATAACTGGTGAAGACAAAAAGACAAAATGCTGTTTGAAAGTAATAGCTTTTCATAATAAGTATAGGATTTCTTACAAGCATCTATCTTCTTTTCCTGAGAAAATGTTTGGTTTCTCTTATGCTCAGTTCAGTTTTGGTGGGCTAGGATAGCTAATGAAGGTGTTGAATCTTGTTAGGAAAATATGCTTTCAGACATCAGGATTCAGGAAAGATGAGGCTTTTGCCCTTGAAACTTTCTGACCCTTCAAAGTGTGGCTGACTTTATCTAGGAACTCCAGATTAAGTTTACTCATTAATCAAATCCTCTAGGGTCTCATTGAAGATATTTTTAGAAAGAGTAGTATGAAACTGTAGTAACAGGTGTAGCATTTCTGGAGAAAAAAATAGTTTATTATGTCTAAGCTCCTTCTGGTATATTTAATTTCCTAAAAACTAAGTATTAAGTGTCTAATTGTGAATAGCTTTTTCAACTTACATAAAACAGTTTGTCTTTTATTATTTAGAACACTCAATGTATAAACTTTTGTCAAAATGTGGATATTCACAGGTGCCTGGATTTTTAAGGAAAAAAAAAAAGCTTTGAAATAATAAAATATGGAGTTCAACAAATTGCAGTTCCTTTTTTAAAAAATGCAGTTTTTGTATTGACTTCCCCTTTGCTGTTTAAGGGTCTATTTCTGGTTCCTGCTTCCAGCTGCCAGAATCTTGAAGCCGCCTCTATCGCTTGCCAGGAGAAACAGGTGTGGAGTGCGCTTCCTTTGATTCCTGCTCTTGGAATCAATGGCTCCCTCTGCAGTCCTCTTAGGAGAAACTAAAGTGTCTCAGATCCTCTGCCATTCCACCTTTTCTTCTTTCCTTGGGAGGAATACAATAGGTACAAGAGTTTTGTCTTACCTCCACCTTCCACTCTTTTTCTACCTATTCAGGACAACTGCATTTCCTATGTATGGTGTAAGTCAAGAGAGACTAAAGACTTAGAATACGCCTTTTCAGAACGCTTGCAGTTAACCAGATCTGTTGTGGTTGCTGTATGCTGCATATGGCTGAAATTTAGTGAGGACTCTGGGCTCCAGCTTCCTTAAAAAGAAAACTAAAAGAGTGCCAGCTGTGATACGGTGATGATAGAGTGAAGAGAAACTGAGAGACTTGTGGGGAAGAAATGTGCATAGGAATTTTATAAGAACTGTGGGTGGAGGAGAAAAAGAAGAGTATTTTCAGCTAACTGTGGCTATTATGCGCTGTTCCTCTCTTCAGTTTGTCCTCAGGTAGTCACTTAATCAAAAACTTAAAATATGTTCTCATCCTTTCTGCAATGGGATGTTACTATTGTCATTGGGAAAATAAGACCTAACTATTTTAAATTTTAAGAGCTTTTTTTGGATCTCATAACTCTAATGAATAGGTAGCTGGGCATAAGAACTAGTTTTAGGAAGATGTAAACAATGTCTGTGGAATTTTACTGGGGTAGTTTGCTCATTAATTGTTTTCAGAAGGCTCTTTGTCAAATATACCTCTTTGAATTAAGTTGAACTACCCAGTAAAGTGATTTTTACTTTTAAATGTCAGGGAAAGCTGGAAATGGATATTACCTTATAAGCTTATTCTAGCATTTTTAGAACACTAAATAAACTGTGTAGCATTTTCTAGCAAAAATTTAAACTGCAGTTTTCGAAGTGAAAAATACAGATCACTGATCATGTAATTGTTTAACATGCAGGCAAGCAAAAGAAAATTAGGGGCAAGATTGTGCAAAAAGAGGAATGCAAAAATTGCTGCACTGGATCAGGCCTGTGGAATGATCTTACATATGTAACTTTCCCTTTCACTTTGTAAAAGTGATCTCATTACCAGAAATGGAAAAGCTTGTATTGCTATTGTTTTGTAATCCTCTAATACATGAATAAATCTTCATACATATAGATACATAAAACATAAAATCCACAAGGACTTGTGAAATTCGATGTTGCAATTTGTTTATACAACAACTAATTTTTTGTTTGCTTCATAGTATATTTTCCAAATAATTGTATATCCTGTTATGTTGGGTTTTTGTGAGTGGGTTAGGTTTTATTTATATTGTGGTAGTAAAGGGGTGATATTTGTTACAATGCTGTCAAACTGCCTTTTTTTTGTGTATGCCTCAGTCATGTGGTGTTTTGCATTGAGGGAGATCTGCAGCCCAGATGTTGGATTTTATTCATGTAAAATCTTCCCTCTGCCTCAAACCTTTCTTTATTCTGAGCTCTCACATTTTTGGAGTGTTGTGGAGGGGTTTTGAGCCTTCACTGGCTGTACTCATAGATGGTATTCTAAAAGAGGACATGCTATGGTTCTGCTACAATCATTTCAGTATTTCTTTCTGTATTACTGTTTGCCATAGTTTAGTTTTTCTTGGTCGTTGTTCTATTTTAGTTTTTTTGATTGTGTAACTTTCTAAGATATTTTTTCTTAGACCTTTTCACACTGAAGTGCAGGTTCTTGCTGGGTTGGGAATTTGGTAGGGTTTTTTTTTCTCCTATATATTACCTCTCAACAGTAAACTGAATCTGTTCCTGTGTTCATAGGATTGTTGGGAAATTCAGGTTGGAAGGGACCTTGCGAGGTCTCTAGTCTGACCTCCTGCTTTGAGCAGGGTCAGCTCTGAGGTCAGACCAGGTTGCGAGGGATTTTATCCAGTCTGGCCTTGAAAACCTTGAAGCAAGGAGACTACAAAACTTCTCTGGGGTATCTGTTCTGGTGCTTGACTGTTGTCATGGTGAAAATCATAGAATGGTTTCGGTTGGAAGGGACCTTAAAGGTCAGCTGGTTCCAACCCCCCTGCCATCTTATATCCAGTCTGGACTTCTCTTGTTTTGACTTATGCTCATTGTTTCTTGTCTTGTCATGGTGCACCACTGTGGTGATGCTGACCTCCTTGTAGGTACAGACAGGCTGCTGCTAGGTCTCCCCAAAGTTGTCTCTTCTCCAGGCTGAACAAGCCTAGCTCACTCAGCCTCTTCTCACAGGGCGGGTGCTCTGGGTCCCTGAGCATCTTGGTGGCCTACTGCATCCACTTTATGGATGTATTTCTTGCATTGGGGGGCCCAAAACAAGGTGTGGTAGATCATATCTGGAATAATAAGCACTGAGTAGAGGTGATAATCAGTTCCCTCATCTGCTGGCAAGGCTCTTCTTAATGAAGCCTGGGATTCTGTTGACCTTTCCTGCCAGGGCACGCTGCTGGCTCGTGATCAGCTTGCTATCTGCCAAGGCCTTTTGCACAGAACTGCTCCCCACTCTCCAGCCTGTATCGTTGCCAGGGCCACTCAGGTGCAGGGCTTTCTGTTTGTCCTGTCTGAATTCATACAGTTCCTGTAGGGTCTATTCCTCCAGCCTGTCTAGGTCCATCTGAATGGCAGCCCAGCCCTTGGACGTGTTCACTGAACCTCTTCACCCCAGTTAAGTATTATTTTAAAATTCTGACCAGAGTATACCCTACTGGCCCTTCAAGTCATTGGTAAAGTTGTTTAATGGACTTATCCTAGGGTAGACCCCTGCAGCACCCCACTTGATACTAGCCTCCAGGTAGCATACTAACCATTATCCTCTGAGCCTAACCAGTCAACTGTTTCCTACCAGTCTAGTTGTTCATCTGTTCTAAAAAAAAATTTTTTTTCTAGTTCATTAATACTCAATTTCTTGAAGTTCCCATGTCCTCTTTTAGTGTTTTGACGCACTTCATTGTTAGCCTTTTTTATCAGTGAAAACATACTAATTAATCTTTATTTTGTGTATTGAACAGTTTCCATGTTCATGAGTACTTTCTCACTCTGTGACTAATTTTCTTGGTGAACTTCTTGTGAGAAACTTTGTCATTGCCTTTCTCGAAGTTACATGAAGCCCAACTCTTTTTCAGTGCTGACATAATCGTACCATATCTTATAATGCAGATTTTAGTCATTTCAGATACTTCTGCCTACTGTCTGAAGTAGAGCAAGCTGATTAACATTTCTTAAAGTAGATGGGATTTTCTAGTTGCTTTAAAACAGATTGTGCCTGGACCTACAATCTCCTTGTTTCTAGCTCAGGTGATTTGTTGTTCTTAATTATTTGCCCGCTTCTCTTTGAAATGGTAATTTTGATAGATATGCATGCTAGATGATGATGTGTCTGGAACAGCTATGTCACTAGCATTCTTCATACAAAATTCATATTAAAGCCACAGTTTTATTGGCAATACTTCAGCAATTGCCTTGTCCTGGTGGTGGTCTACTAGATATTCCAGTTCTCATTCAAATTTCTTGTTTATGATCTAATAAAATAATTTCCTGTTCCTTTCTAAGTTTTTGTTGTTTTTACAATCATGCCCGTTTTATACTTCAGTTTTTATGATCTCTCCTTTTCTACAGCTTCATTAAATTGAATTTCTATTTCATATGGGAATCTTTTTAGTTTAGCACTCTATATGCTGTATGTAGTGCTTCTTTACTCCCAAAGGCTGTATTTCATCTTTCTTCCCAGTACTGGCCACAAACTGTTCCCTTGCTTACCATTCATATGAATTGTACTTGTCTCATACCAGCAACAGGCTAAAATACCTCCTGGTTTCAGACTGCGTTAAGAGTAACTCTTAAACATTTACCCTCGCTCACAGAAACATGCTGTTTTGCTATGTGGCCACGAATCTGTAGCTATTTTACCAGTTGTCACACTTGTGTTTTAACATCCGCAACAACAGTACTAGGGGAATGAATACCTTTCTCTTCAGCTAGACAGTTTTGAATCCAGATGTTAGAGCTCTTGAGAATCAGATATGGACTGAGGTACAAATAGGTCTGATATGGTGGGAATACATGGATAAAAGTCCCAGTTATTTACAAAAATAATGCAAAATTTTCTTGCTTTAAAACATTGCTTTTAACTTAAAATACTGTTTTGACTGTGGGTCGCATGGGTACACGTTTACAAATGTGAAATTTACACGTATTTGATTATCTGTCTTCTGGATGTCATTACCACCTTATAGTTCATCAGTTTCTCGGTTCGTTTGTGGTTTTGCTTAGGGCTGTGTCTGTGCAGGCAAATAACGTATTTCTGTTATCCTTGTTAGATGTCAATACACAGATAAAGTTTTTTGTCAGTATTTTTGACCTGTCAACAGGATCAAGGTACAAATGAGTAAACTTGACTCTCTTTGGGGGAGGGTAGGGGCGCAAGGGAAAGCAGCCGCTGGATTTTGTTTTGGTTTGGGTTTTTTTGCTCCTTCAGAGACTTGACTAAACCGTGTTGTCTTTACTGACTGAACAAGTGCTTCTCTCTTCTTTCCAGTTTAATGTAGTGGATCATGGATTTGTGTGTGATTATGATTTAGTTGCTTTGTTGTATGGCTTATTGAGTATTGCCGTGTGGCCTGTTTGCTGGCTTCACATGAAGTAGAGCATTACTAACTGTATCTGGATGTTTATATAAAATACTAAGTGCATGTGTTGAATTTTTGTATAAAGAGAAGAATATTTTGCTACCTGTGCAAATTCTGGCCAAATGAAGTAATTAAATGAAAAGTGTGTAATTAATGATCAAATATAATGTAATTCTTTTTTCTGGCTGAAGAACTTACTGAACATGTATGCTAAAACTGTATTTTAAAACCAAACAATTAAACAGAAAACTTCCTAGTGCCCTTGGAATCTTTTAACATGTGAGCCAAAGGAAATGCCTACCTTATGTTGTCATTGGAACAGCATCTATTTGAGGTTCCCTTAGGCCTCTTTTTTACCCTGCTAACTAAGCTATGCGTGTGCAGTGAAAGTCTCTTTTTCATATAAAAGTTATTTTTCACAAGAAGTACTGTGCTTTCACAGCAGTTTCTGTCTGTGGTTAATAAGTTTCTTTGAAAATTCTGATTTTTCTCCAGATAGAAGTAACTTTTTTTAATTCCTGCTTTATATGTAAGGAAGAAGTGGTAGAAGCCTTACTTAGAATGACAAAGGAAGTACGTAGAGCAAAACTTAGAATGTAGGTACCCTGACAGATAGTCTTCTGCTATAGCCATTAAATCATTCTTTTTCCCTTATAAGATTTTCTGAAAATTGTGCTATAAAATGATACCATAGGAATGGGGTTGGAGATGTACATATGTTGTTGAGAAACTACATGGATCTGTTCTGGACCAGCCACTGTGATGAAGTGGCTGTCTTAAGTTGTTGCGTATGGAAAAGGGCCACTTTAGGTGATGTGCGTTTTGCTCCACCGATTTCTGACCTGCAATGCTTGCCTTTGCAGATGGAACATGAGGATTTTGTAATGGAGGGGCATGGCAAGACTCCACCTCCTGGTGAAGAAAACAAACAGTGAGTCACACGTTTATTTAAAAAGGGCCTTACCATAGTAAATGGTGTGAAGCACTCTTGTTTAAATGTGCTGGGAGCATTGGTTGTTCGTTTGGTGCTCGCCCTTTTGGTTCCTTAAATATCCATATATAATAGTGGATGGTGGCTGAAAAAAAAAAAGTAGGATGTTGACTTGCCTTAAATTTAAAAGCGTAGAAATATGCATTGCAATTTCAGAAGGTAAATCAGAAGTTGTTGTAAAAGGGATAATCATTCTGGAAGCTTGGCACTGAGGTAGTGAGTTTGTACATGAAGTTTTTCTACAGCTCTTCACTGAAATAATGTGAAATATGATAGAACGAGGGCCTTCCTTTTGGTGTGCGTATGATAGATTGGTCCTCTTTGAAATACGAGCCTTATTCCTTTAGAATGTGTTTTAATAAAGGAACAGAAATTGTAAACAAAATGCTCTTTCAAGGATGAACAATTTAAGATGCTGGTACGCAGTGCTTTAGGGGAAGAAGCTTGATCAGAGGAAGAAAATGACAGAATTCCATTAGCAAAAGGCACATAAAAATGACTTTTTCATATGACTTCAAACTGAAATCCAGTAATAGTTGGGTCTTTTTCCTGGGTTTTTGTTCAGATGGGAAGAACAGAGCCTTGTCCTAGAAGTATTGCAGTGATGGTTGTCTTCTGTATTCTTTTCTTTAGTTAATGCAATAGTAATTCAATTTTGATACCATAATTAATTTTTTTCATGACATGCCTTTTGGAGCAAGCAAGAAGATGGTCTTTGGGAAATCCACAGCACAGAACTCTTTTTTTTTTTTTTTTAAATTCCTATGCCTAATTGGATGTCTCCTCATGAGAAGGAAGAAATTCTCATTGATCAGCAGTACACTTGTTGCAGAAAGGCTGGGATTTGACTTGGGGTGAAGGTCTTCCTTGCCTTCTAGATAAGCTAGCAACTCTAAGTCCACTGCCTCTGCGACAGTGAAAAACCATTTCTGAGGTAGCCAGGATGAGTTCAGGGAAGTTCTAGTGCTGAACATGCACATTCTTTCCATCATGGAAGTGAGCCAAACTTCTCAAAGTAATTGCTGCTATTTCTTTCTATTCAGACTGCCCAACTTACTGTGGTACCAAGAGATACAAAGCTTGTTGAAGTAAAACTGTCAGAAAGTTCCAGAAGCAAAATCAGTGCAGAAGTAAAAAGTAGGAGTTAGATTTCTGCTGTTCTGAACTGTTTCTTTAGATACCTAGTAGTATAATGAAACACGTTATTGTAGTGAATAATATGAGGGGTGTTGTATTGGATTTATCACAGCCTTGTGTTTGCTGTCTTATTTTAGGTTCAAGTGGAAGCTAGAATTACTTTACAGTTGACCTGATTTCTAATTAGAGCTTTTCAAGTGCCTTACAACATTATCTCTGTCTTCTCCAAAACTGTGGTTATTAGAAAGAAAATATGAGATTAGTGACAGGCAGGATTTTTATTGTTTTAACTAATAAATTTGTGTTCAGGTGGCGTCTGGGATCTTGTCATACAGATCCTACCCTAAGGAGTATCATTCCTAATAATGTTGTTAATATTTTGATGAAAGTCTAAAGGTGCAATTTTAGTAATGCAACTAAGAGATGAAGATACTTGTTTTGTGCAACTGTAGCATAATGCCAGCAAAATTCTATTGTGGGTATTGCTTTTAAATTTTAATCAATCGCTTGAATCTTTTTCTACCCACAATCTCAAATTTTCAACTACCTAACAAAATTGTCTGACTTGGTAGAGCTTACCTCTTGCTGTAAGTGACATTGATCTGGCATCTGAGATAAACAAATGATAATCACACAAAGGTTCAGTAATTTGTATTCTTAAGTGACTCCAAAAAGCTGCATTGATTTCAAATCTTTTGCTGTAGATCTCAAAAGAAAAGAAAAAAAAAATCTGAAATTGCCTCTTCATATTATTACTTACTTGCATTAGGGATTAGTTGGACATCCTGGAGTGGGTCTAGTGAAGGGCCACAGCAAGGGACTGGAGCATCTGACATAGAAGGAGAAGCTGAGAGAGCTGGCACTGTTTAGCCTTGAGATGAGAAGACTTGGGGGAGGATCTTATCCATGTGCATAGATACCTGATGAGGAGACTAAGGAAGACTGAGCCAAACTCTTCAGTGGTGCCTGATGAAGAGGCAATGGGCATAAACTGAAATACAGGAAACTCCACTCAAACCTAAGGAAAAAAACTTTTTTTCTTACTGTGAAATGTGGTCAGACCTTTGGAACAGGTTGCCCAGAAAAGTTGTGCCTTCTTTATCCTTTAAGATACTCAAAACCCAGCTGGACACAACCCCAGGCAGCCTGCTGTAGTTAACCATACTTTGAGCAAAGGGGTGGGATTGACGATGTCAGAGATCCCTTCCATCTGCAATGATTCTGTGTACCTGTGTTTACTGTTGTCCTCCTAGTTGGTTGAAATAAAATTAGAGCTTGTTAGTGAAAAGTAGATCATATGTTTGAATGTAGAGTCAGATGTTCACTACAGAAATAGCTGCACTAGCTGAAGATGCTTCTTTCCCTTTCCAGCTGTTCATCAGACTTCCTAGAGTTTACTGCCTCTACAGCTATGCAGATGGGATTTTTTTTTTTGAGTGCTTCTAATTTGCTTTCCTGAAAAGTTGGCCATGTTAATCTAATTGCCTTTCATAGGCAGCCTGATCTGGGTAACTCTGTACTGAGATTGTTGAGGAAGTAAGTATTCAGAAGATACAGTTTCAGCAACTGACCTGCGAGGGAGCTAACTTGCACTAGAGTGCTGGAGCAGTCTGCAAGTGTTAACTTCCTAGGCAAGCCCAGCAGTTTCTTAATATTTAACTGCATTCCAAGGGACTCAAAGTTTGAGTGGGCATGAAAGAACAGAAATAAAAAGGTACTTCTGAGAGACTTTCAGTGGAAGCAGTAGTTCTTACCTAGCCCCAGTTCATGTGAAATTTCCTTTGCTAAAGTACAGCTTCATAATGGATTACAAGGAGCCAGCATCCATGGATGACTTCTGGCACTTTATTTCTGAAATGCAGCAGAGTATTTCAACTCAGTTTGACTCAGGGATAAAAACTTGGCATTGCAAGAGTACCTTCTAGTATTAAAAAAAACCTGCTTCAGTCTCACGAACCTTTCTTTTGCTGTACTGAACAGTTCTTTCAGGCAGACTTACTGTACAAAAGTTGCAGCATTTTAAGATTTTTTTTTATTGAACTGTAGATGATACCTGAGAACTGCTGCCTGCTGGTATCTGTCAGCTTTGTGTGGAGGAATTATCCTGTTAGACTGTATACAAGGTCTTTAGAAATCTTCAACTGATCATTTACAATGTGAATATAATGGATTTCAATTGAAGCTAATTATGAAGAAGAGAAGTTACCCATTCAAAATCCTTAGTATGAGTGAAATATGGAATGGGCATACTCGTCTCAAGTCCTGTGAAAGATTTGCAGTTTATGCAGGGTGCCTGTGTAACAAAACTGTCATGGTTGTGCAGCAGTGAGGGCTGCCACTTACTCTAAAACCTACACTTAAAAAGAAGCGAGTCTGCCTGGACTACTGGAGCTGAAAATGGCTGTCTTGGACCATGCTTCTACTCCAGCAGAGGACCAATGGACTCCTTGAGAAATTGTTACTTCTCAGTTTTTCAGTATTTTGTAAATTCCTCCCTCCTCTCAGCTCTGGTATGTGATATAACTTTGTTTGTTACACTTGACCACATTATTTTGTTATGTGGCTAATATGTTTGGTAAGAAACCCCTTTCCCTCCCTTCCAAAGGAAAAGTTTGCGAAAGATCAGTATGATTATGTTTAATTGCAGGTGGACATTGTTAGAGGTATTCTCATATTTTCATCCATTATGAGGAGGTTGACCTGAATTGCCATGCTTAGGGAGTAAATATTATCTCCCCCCAAAATACTTAAATTTTACATGGCAGTAGCTTCTTGCTGCCTTACGAATTGTAATAGGGCTTTTAATTCTTCACTGCTAGAGCAAAGGTTAACAGGCAACTTAGATCCAGAAGCTTCTTTCCAAAACAGTCAAACTTCTGTTGATGAGCAGAGAGCAGCTTCTCTTTTTATGTTTTTTTGGGGTAGGAAAAAAAAATTCTACTCAAGTCCTTAAATTGAGGTTGTACTCCTAGTTCTAGCAGTATTAATTAGCAGCTCTGCCTGTGCTAATAAATTATCCCCTGCTGTCACTACCAGAAACTTATGCACCTTGATCTATTAGTAAAAGGGATCGTGTAATGAAAAACTCCTTTTTATAAGAAAATTGTAAATGTTCTACTATTCCTGACTGACACACGGAGAAGTCTGTCTGACAGTAGCTATTCGGACTTAAAGTGGGCCAAGTTCATACTCATGTTTACTAGCAAGGTAAGCCAAGCTATTACTGCTGTCGGAAGTAACTCAGCTGGCTATTCCCCACCTGCTGTTTTGTAGAAATGGGAGAGAAAAGTCTTCAACTGTTTTGGCAATTTGTACATCTGGAAGTGATTCATATTGTAAGAAAGATAGCAAAACAAGATCATTTCCATAATTTACAAAGTGTTATTGGTTAGACCTACTGGATAGCCTTTTCCCTGGCTTGATAGTTTAATGTATAGATTCTGAGGCAAGAGTTTTTAATGAGACCCTCCAAAATTGCAGTAATGCCAGGAAGAGATTGCAACTAGTGAGGATCACAAAATTGTTTTAAATTTGGTAGTGTTCTCTTACATTATTCTTTGACATTTCAGCAGGAATATTCAATGTCTTCCTGGATTTGTGTGACACTACAATTAAAAGAAAGCAGTAGCTAAAATGGTCTAAGCTGGAAACAGGAATCATAGACTGATAAAATAATTTAAGTTGGAAAGGACCTCTGAAAGTCATCTCGTCCAATCACCTGCTCAAAGGAGGGACGGATTGAAGGTTAGATCTAACTTCCAAGTTGTATCGGGCTTCTCAGGATTATTCTAGAGCCTTTCTGGACCATCTGTTGCAACGTTGATCACTCTCACAGTGAAGAAAATTTCCTAATATTCAGTAAGAATGTTCCTTGTTGCAATTTATGTCCATTGCCTTTCATCTTCCAGTGTGCATGTCTGAAAGTCTGGCTCAGTCTTCATTAAAACTTACTTCTATGTTTGCTTACACAGCAGAATTATCTCCCCACCCCCCAGTTTGGTTTTGTAATTTTAAAAATAGGTGAAACAAGCTCTATCAGCCTTTTCTTGTACTTCAAATTAAGGAGCCAGTTAATAGGCCAGTCTTTCTTCATTTTCAGCAGCCTGCCAATATTGGGTGCATGTGTAAATATCACTGCCACAATGGCATAAAATGACCAATCTTACTGTTTCATAGCATTGCTGAAAACTGTAAAAAAGCTGCAATGGTGTATCCTGAAGATGTCTGCTTTGGTTGGTGAGAATGCCAGACATTGTTATGAAGTACTACAGTATTCTTTTGAAGGGTTTCTTTAGTGTTAAAATCCCATGAAGAACCCTAGCCATAGACAGCTTCTGTCCCTGTAGCATAAAAACACTGTTCTTACCAAATTTAAAGTAAACAGTTAGCTAAATGCTAAAACAGGGTTTGTTTTTTGGTGTTTTAAGGACGTTCCATATTACAGAAGGTATTGAGATTTGTCTTGAGTACCATTGCACTTTTTTAATTTACTGATAGTACCAACCTAAGCAGGTTTTTTTCAGAAGATTCACAGTGGGATTTTCAAAGTAGCCTCTAAATCCTAGTTCAGATTATCAACTCAGATTTGGGGTACCTAAATTTGGGTATCATCCCAAATTCTGTTGAAATTCATGGCAAGTTATGTCTTTCCTTGGAAACATTAACAATTATGTTCAAAAGTAAAGGCGTAGCTGATTTTTTGTTGCTGATTGTTCTATGTGTGTGTAGAATAAGTAACCCATTAGATAAATGTCCCAAACACTGAAGTCCTCTGTCCAACATCCTAACAACCCACCACAGAGACGTGCTATGTCTGTAGTGGCCATACCAGACACTTTTGTCACAGGGTATTGCAGTTCTGTTAGCGTGTCAGAATATGCTTCAGTCTCAGTGATAATTCAGGTTACCTCTGGTATTGGCATCTGAGTAGGAGAGTTCCAACTTTGAAATTTTTTTTTCTTTTATGTCCTTGGAGATTTGAAAGGATATTTGAGGGTGCGAGACCATTAGAGTAAAACTTAAGATGAAAACTGGTCCAACTAAAGTTTAAGGAATATTTTCATCACCTTCATATTGTAGAAGTCTTTTCACTCCCTGCAGTGGAGTGAGCAGCAGGACAAGTTTGCATTTGAAGGCAACTCTACCTGTTGTATATAAGGGGGCCCTGAGGCATAGATAAAAGAATTGCCCTTTGTTGTGCAATTGAGTGGGTAGAAATGGATGAGACAGCAGTGAATTGTGTATCTGTAGAGGCAGCTGTGTTTTAGCCATAAGACTGGTAATTCAGTAATGTTGCAAAAGCTGGCTTGCATGCTTTACGATACAGTACTTCTGAACAATATAACAAAAATATGCAGAATTTATACTAAAAACTTAAGCAGTTTAAAATGCCAAAAGTTCCATCAAGTGTCTTCCATATTTTACCAGTTTAATGTTATACTTAAATCTTTTGAAATTTTTGTACTTAAAATTAGAGGTATTACCCACAGGAAAACTCTAATCTGAGTATTCGAAGCAAAAATAATTTAAAATTAGGCGTTCACTTCTGCAAGTTAGTCTTGAAAATACTTTCAATTGTCATTTCATGGTTTTTAAGATTCCCCATTTCACCACCTCGGTGATTTTTTTTTTTTCCTGTCAAACCATAAATTAGGAGGTAGCAAAGCATATAGCACTGTATGTTTTATTTTGTCATGATCAGATATAAGCTTGCCACGTACCTCAGCTAACCTACACCATTAGTGTACTGTTATTTTGCAAGTATTTTTCTCAATATGTGGAAAAACAGAAGCCAGGTGACTGGGGGGGGGGAAGCTATGGGAGATCACACAGGAAAAAAGTCAACTTTGGAAGTTAAGTTCCCACTTACTATCCCAATGTGTTTAACCTACACTGCTGCTGAATATTGAGAGGAAAAGCTTTGTGGACAGTGTACATTCTAAGTGTGAATAGTTTGGCGCTTCTTTTCCCTAGGATTTTATAGTGCTTTCTTCCAGATGTCTTGTGGTAAGAACAGGCTAGTTTGTTTGGGTTCTGCCCCCCCTAAGAATCTGTATTTGTCCTGTGTAGGAAGTGCATAAAGCCTGCTTCTGAAGTTGCAGTCTCATCTGATCAAGAGGCTTCTTTACATTTGTTGTCTTTCCAAAACAAGAGGAAAGTATATTTTCCATTCCAGCTTGCTTGATTTATAAATATGATATTGCAAAATACCCAGAGTAGATAGTGTCAACTATTATCCTTGATACCACTGGTTTCTCTAGTTATTACAGTTAGTAGTAATTCTGATGGCTAGTGAGAAGGAGGGTATTCTGATTTACTGCTGTCTTAAAGAGCTTACTGTACTTTGAAGGGGAGAGCATTTGCATACTGATCAAATTCCTAAAATCCCAGAGCCTCTTTATTTCAGACACCACCACACCCTCCACCCTCTGTCCTCTAGTCCCTTTCCAGGAAGCAAACTATCTACTGGACACTATTGACATCTCAAGTTCATTGTCCAAGAAGTCTTTTTTTAGGTCTGGCTGATTAGTGCCTGTTCCCTCTCCCTTTCCCAAGTTGCCACTTCCTCAGGAGCTGCCTCTGAGGTAACTGCCCTCTGATGTATCATTTACATGGATGGCTGGACGTTGCTCTCTTTTCAGCATTTCATTGCTATTTAGATGGCAGCTGTTGGATGACATCTTACATGGGAGTGAGATAACAGACTTAAAGAACAGCAAGCAAAATCATTTAAGGGCTGTTAATAATTTTGAGCCCTGCCTAAATTACTGTTTTGTCTATGTTCTTAATGTAAAAATATCTTAATTTAGACAAATTTCTGTGGTATCTACACCAAGTTAGTGCTGCACATTTTGATTTGCTAAGGATTCACTTTTTGGACTGTTAGTGCAAGTCAGTGGCTTCATAAATGTGTATGAATTACAGTCCTAAAACTTAGGTTTTTTTCCTTTTGCATCCAATTTAAGTTGCTTGCTGCTTTTTTCCCTGCTTCATTCTTTCCAAAGAATAAATACATTCATCAAGTCTTTGGTACTTTTTTTATGTGCACCCAGATGAATGGTTGAATCTTCCTTTGAAGATGAAGAGGGGAAGGGAAAAAAAAGTCTAATGATTGTATGTTACATTTGAGTTCATGCTCTCTTGTTTTTTCCTGTGTACAGAAAATACAAATTCTGGTGACTATCCACTGTGGCTTAGGGATACCAGAGGATATCCCTAAAAAAGGGATAAAAAGTATAAAAAGTAAGGATAAAAGGATAAGGATAAAAAAAGTAAATGGTCTTAAAGTCCAAGAACTTGGTGCTAAGTTGCACATCCCACCTAGACCCTTCAGGGGGGTGACCATTATTGGTTAAAGAAGGGGAGGGAAGAAAAAAAAAAACCCCACCCAAGCTCTTTATTCCATGTAGAAGATACGACTTACTTTGTATGACTAAAAATACTGTGCTCTGTGGTCAACGTGGTATGAATTAAAAACTTGTTTACAGAGATATTTTGGAGCTCTTAAGCTGCATTGCTCCTCTGGCATGCTGTGATCTGGAGAGCTGGTATGATTTCTTTTAATCCTACCTAGATAGATGGAATTTGCTGGACTCTCTGCCCTTCATCGAAGTTGATCATATTTGGGGGTCATACTGTTTTTAGGTTAGTGCATACATTTGAATATTTGTGACCGCTACAGCTTTAGAATTTTCTGCATGGATAGCTAGCTGTTCCTTTCCTGACATTTCAAACTGAAGGGCTGTACATGAAGGCAAATTACTTAGGGAAGATGTTCAAGTCACTTGGAAAGATCAGTTTACAGATTTTTGCAGCAATAAATAGTGCTTTTATTAGAAAAATGAGTCAAATTAGGGAAATCTTCTCTTACAGTAATCCACTGAATATGCATTCCTTTTGTATTCTGCTTTTACTTTGGTGGGGTTTTTTTATTATTTATTTAACTTAGCATATTATGGTTCCTTTAATGAGAACAAAGGAAGATGGGTTGGTGCCAGCTCCAACCAAGATGCCAGAAATTCCTTTGCTCAGAGGTTTCCAGGCCAGTGATTGAACTCCCCATACTAAAACTAAAGGCAAGTTAGAACAATTTGTAGAGAGGTACTGGTCTATCTCACCATAAATAAATAAATAAATAAAAAATAAATCTAAGTGCAGTATAGCTTACTTTTAGGTGGGGAAAAAAAAAGAAAAAAAAAAATTGGACTGGAATAAGACTAACTCAGTCCAAAAATCTTCCTTGTCTGTTGTGAGACTTCCTGTAAGTATTTGTAAGAAATCTGCTTTGCATGAGCAGACTAAACCAAAGTCAGCAGAGTATACTGAATTTCAGTAGAAGCATGTCTAAAGGCTCCATGTAAAGAAGGGGTCCTGTTGTGGTAAAGTGTTTATAGAATCATAGAATGGTTTGGGTTGGAAGGGACCTTAAAGATCATCTAGTACCAACCCCCCTGCCATGGGCAGGGACACCTTCCACTCGACCAGGTTGCTCAAAGCCCCATCCAACCTGGCCTTGAACCCCCTTGAAGGGATATGGGGCATCCACAACTTCTCTGGGCAACCTGTTCCAGTGCCTCACCACCCTCATAGTGAAGAATTTCTTCCTTATATCTAATCTAAATCTACCCTCGTTCAGTTTAAAGCCACTACTCTTGTCCTATCACTACATGCCCTTGTAAAAAGTACCTCTCCAGCTTTCTTGTAGGACCCCTTCAGGTACTGGAAGGCTGCTATAAGGTCTCCCCGAGCCTTTTCTTCTCCAGGCTGAACAGCCCCAACTCTCTCAGCCTGTCTTCATAGGAGAGGTGCTCCAGCCCTCTTGATCATCTTCATGGCCCTCCTCTGGACTTGCTCCAACAGGTCCATGTCCTTCTTATGTTGGGGGGCCCAGAGCTGAACGCAGTATTCCATGTGGGGTCTCATGACAGTGGAGTAGAGGGGGAGAATCATCTCCCTCAACCTGCTGGTCACACTTCTTCTGATGCAGCCCAGGATACAGTTGGGTTTCTGGGCTGCAAGCGCACGTTGTTGGGTCATGCTGAGCTTCTCATCAACCAACACCCCCAAGTCCTCCTCAGGGCTGCTCTCAATCCATTCTCCGTCCAGCCTGTATTTGTACTTGGGATTGCCCCGACCCATGTGCAGGACCTTGCACTTGGCCTTCTTGAACCTCATGAGGTTTGCACGGGCCCACCTCTCAAGCCTGTCAAGGTCCCTCTGCATGGCATCCCCCCTCCAGCGTGTCAACCATACCACACAGCTTGGTGTTGTTGACAAACTTGCTGAGGGTGCACTCAATCCCACTGTCCATGTCGCCGACATGGATGTGAAAAGAAGTTTTTCATTAAATATTCCAGCCTGGTCAGATGAAAATGCTTGCTGCTATTTGTTTTAAAATGTTTAAAGCTTCAAGGCTTAAACAGGGGGAAGGAAGGATTTAACCAATGAGGTTAATGCTCCTTTTGAAATGCATAGTAACAGCTATTGTTGATGGCAGGTCAGTTGAATCAATGATCTAACTGGCATGGTAATTCACATGCTGTAAATAACAATTAGAAAGCAACCGCTTGCTGTATATATGGGTGGAGTGATACCCTATACCATTTCCCTGAACATCTATTTATTTGAAAGAAGTACTATCTTTTCACTCACATAGATAGAATTGCATAAAATGAATAGACTTTTCCTATTTCACTGATATTTTGGCAGTTTATAGGATTTTTTTAAACTGAAGAGGGAGACCTGTTAGGATAGGATTATAGTCTCCAAAATCAAGAAGCTTCTGAGATGATAGTAAGGAGCAGGTTAACCAAATTCTAAGAATACTAATTTGCACAAGTTCCCTTGCATGTTATGTTACTGGAAAGTACTAATTTAACTTCCAAGAATATGGGTATAAAAACTCATTCAGCACTTAGAGGGGGATGTGATTGAATGGGAGAAGGTGTTTGAGGTCAATTCTTTCAGTTCCTAGAGTAGTTAAGTCTCATGCAATTGCTTTCCGTGTTTGTATCTTTCCCGAGTAAGTTCGGAGTCTCTTGTCTAGTTTTGGTCAAGTGAGGCAGAGAAGTCAGAAATTATAATATAGTCGTAATTACCAATATGTTAAACTTCAGTAACTGCCTGGAGGAGAGACCAAAATTAATTTCCCCACTAAAAGAAGGGCTTCAGGACAAAACAAAAGATTATCTGTTCTGGTTTTGTCTGCTAATGGCTAATCATCATGTGTGTTTTGGGATTAGCTGCAGCATATGCTATTTTTTGTCCAGGTACTGAAAGAGGTGAAAAGAAGTTACGGGAAGAGATCTACATAGGGCTCAATACACTGGTAGAGCCTTGGCATCAAAGGAGAACTGGCTGTGCAGGAAGCTGGGATTAGTGCAGTAAAGTAGAGGTTCAGTGATGTGTGACAGAGATTCATAGGAAATGAGCTTTCAGTTCCGTTGTTCATGGAACAACTTTGTTAAAAGGCAGCTACAAAGCTTAATCTTTCTCCAGTTTGGAAAGGGCATTTGAGGAGATTGAAGAAGTGGAGGCATAGCGATGGATTATTTATAGGCTGAACAGCTAGGGAAAGTATTGTGGCAGATTGAGGAAAAATTAGGTGGAAAAGTGGGTGTTTGCAAAGTTCGGTGAATGAAGTTTTCCTTCTGACTTGTTATCTTTCTGTGAGCACTTCATTAATGTATAGGGTCAGAACTTTGGCTTGGCCTTGAAGTCATGTATAGGTCTTAAACTTCATATTCTGTGAAGTTTTCAGGCCTTGTATTCTTTCTTTTGTCCCTGGCAAGATATGAGTGAGATCTGAGCTTTAGTATGGCTCCAAACATTGTTGCAATGTAAGTTTTGAATAACAATGATGGTATTACGGCTCTATTCCAAAAATGTGCCTTTGTGTAAGGGATGCAAAATCTGTTGTAACCTTTTCAGAAACCAAGCACGCTTTTCCTTTATTGGATGCTTTTCGTCATGGTATTTTTTCTCTGAAGAAAGAATTCACATTAAACTTTTGGTTACTATAGTTAAAAACCCCTGCCAGCTCTGTTTAATTCTGCAGCATAAAATGTCTCAGTACTCACTAAATGTGAAGGGGGAAAATCCCAAAACAAAACCATAGTTTTCCTTAGGAATGAGTATTTTGTTCTTGAAGAATGCTTGAACATTTTGAAGTTCTGCACTCCTGCAGGAGAGGTCATCTCTCTCGCACAATGGCTTATGTGCAATTGCTGTGAAGACTTAAAAAAAAAAAAAAAGTTTGTTGATACAGCCAGATTTAGTTATCATCTTCACTTTTCAGAAGGGTTGGGCATTAAGCATCTCTGTTCAGAGAAAATAATTTAAAAGTGATCTGAACTCTCTCTTATCCAGGACTGAGATGCCTGTGTCAAGTTCCTAGTTGTTACCAAGTCTAGGAAACAAGATGCTTTGAACTCCTGGTTTTAACCTTAATGTTTTTAATTGTTCTCTTGAAATAAATTGTATGGCAGTTGTTAGAGCACACAAGGAACAATTAAGACTCTTAATTCTGTTCCTTAATTTAAGGGGTTCTCTGCTTGCTTTTTATTATTAGAAACTGTGCAACTATGTAACCTGGACATACATGTCCCTACCCTAAGTTATGCTTTTAACTTCATCTCGGAAAGACAAAGGGACCTTTCTGATCCCTGTTAACTTGAAGAGGTGTGCTTGCTAGGATTGTAATCCAGGTTGGTTTGTCCACTGATGACTGGTTGGGGAGCTGGGGAGGAATAGGCCTCCAATTATCTTGTGTCTGTTACTGCACCCGCCTTCTGGGGTTGGTTGAGGGAGGTCTAGGGAAATCTAACTGATGAGCTGCAGTAGGATGGATGGCACATAGGCTTGTTGTGGTTTAACCTCAGTCGGCAACTGAGCACCACACAGCTGCTTGCTCACTCCCCCCCCCCCCCCGGTGGGATGGGGGAGAGAATTGGAAGAGTAAAAGTGAGAAGACTCGTGGGTTGAGATAAAAACAGTTTAATAATTGAAATAAAATAAAATCATAATAATAATACTACACAAAGCAAGTGATGCACAATGCAGTTGCTCACCACCTGCCAAACAATGCCCAGCCAGGCCCCGAGCAGTTGCCCCCCGGCCAGCTTTCCCCAGTTTATGTACTGAGCATGACGTCATATGGTATGGAATGTCCCTTTGGCCAGTTTGGGTCAGCTGTCCTGGCTGTGCCCCCTCCCAGCTTCTTGTGCGCCTCCAGCCTTCTCAGTCGGTAGAGCATGGGAAGCTGAAAAGTCCTTGACTGGTGTAAGCGCTACTTAGCAACAACTAAAACATCGGTGTGTTACCAACATTGTTCTCATCCTAAATCCAAAACACAGCACTCTACCAGCTACTAGGAAGGAAATGAACTCTATCCCTGCCGAAACCAGGAGAAGGCTTCAGTTTGCTTTGGCAAAAAAAATCTGCCTTTTTGCCTCTGATACTTCAGGAAGCAAATTCTTCACCAGCAGGAGAAAGGACAGTTGGTGAGAAGGTATTCATGCTATGAGAAACTTGTTAATATTTGAGGTTTCTGCTGAGGAATTGTATTGGGAGGAGCTGAATTGACTTTTTCACAGTATCAGCTATGAAGAACTTTCTAGGGGAAAAAATAAGCCTTAAATTTGTTGCCACATGTGTATGGGCAGTGTAGAAAGCCTAGTGGGTGGAGTCCAGTGTTGTAGGATGGCAAGGGCGCAGCCTTCAAAATAAGTAAGATACGGCATCAAACTGTAGGACTTTGAGCCCAAACAGAATGCCAGCTCATGAGCCAGGGAGTTTTGCATAAGGACTGGATGAACTCGAATCCTTTTAAAATTGAGTAAAGGTCTACAGATCAGACAGGCCAGGTCTCCTTTTTGAGATGACAACTGCAGAGTAGAGTTGATAGCTCAGTTCGTCTAGTGGACACTGGAGCACGCCTGTGTACATAGTCCTGAAGCCTAATTTATTGATTCTTATCAAAAGGTTATCAGAAAGGATGAGCTGTTACTAGAACCACAATGTAGCTTAATGTGAATTAAAAAAACCACTCCTCTCCTGTCTTGGTTGACATACGAGCGCAGAGAATCCATGCCTGTAAGCATCTCTCTTAATGTGCGTGTGTGTGCATGTATATGTCTGCTCATACTGGATACTGTCCTCATAGGAGCACTGTGAAGCTTCATTAAAGTTTTTAAAGTGCTTTATGATCCTCAGGTGGATGGTGCTTAGAAATGAAGTGTTTGTAATCAGATAAGTTAGTAGCACATAACAAGGATATAACCTATTAACACTAGCTATTAACAGTGCTGTTAGCATCAGAAAGCTTAATGGTTAGGTTTTAAAGTGCAATTGCCCTCTGAAAAGGGATGTGCAGATTTTGTATATGCTGTGTATTTTTATGCTCTACTCCATTGTTTTCTGAACTACTGTGCTGCTGCTTCTTCCACAATTTTGGTTGGGGAAATGCTGTACTAAAAAAAAAAAAAAAACCGCACAAAAACCACACCACACCACACACCCCCAACCAACTGACCAACCAAAAAAAACCCCCCAAACCAAAACAAAAAACCAAAACTTTTTGTGAGCCGTCTTAACCAATATGCCAACAGGAATAGATAAAGAATGAGGTATGTTTCAGTTGTTAGCTTAGTTGAAAAAATTCAATTAAAGCATTTATTTCATTTATTTTTATATTAAAATAAGGATTTTGAAGTTGCTTCCAAATAACATTTTAAAGGAGACAAAACATGGGTAATTTTCACCTTGTCAAGTGGAGTCCATGGTTCTTTGTGGAAGACAAACTAGTCAAGGTAAAACCTAGGCCCATAGCCCATACATTTTTAACAGAATGCTAAATAACCAAAGATGTTTTATCCATGCTACAGTTATTCAGGAATTGCCCATACTAGCCTCTCTAAATATTTTTGGTTCACTGATTATTTGCTTGTCCCAAAAAAAGTTTTCTGATTAAAAAGCTTTGTCAATAGAACATTGACAAGGTGAAATTTTATAGCAGGGATTTACACTTGATACACAGCAGCTCAAGCGAGTGCTGGTTGCTGAAAGTCATCGCAGCGTTACCAACTCCTTGAAGTATAAGCTTCGACGACTTCAGAATGGAGAGCTGGCAAGCCCTACTGGAGTTAAGAGGATTTTTAAGTCTGAGTAAAACAATTTGGCTTTTGAGAGGGAGTAAAATTATCTGTAGCTTAGTGCATACTGTCATACTCAATGTGAACATGTACAGAACATGCAGCTGCAATACTTCATGTAATTTTTCAGAAGGGGGATAGCTGTTTCATAAATAAGCATATATATTTGCTTTTATGAAACTGTGTAAATCAGATGCCTAGCAGTTGGTTTGGGTTTTGTCTTTAGATATTCAGAGCAATTGTGGTGTTCTCTTTGGGTCTTGCCACAAATAAGAACATGTTCCCTGAGATTTCACCACATTTCTTAAATTGCCGTGTTTGGATTAGCCCTGCCACAAAGCACCGCCCGCAAGCTGTTACATCCAGCAGGCCGATTCTCTGCTCTGGTTTAGACAGAGCACCCTGAATAGCTGGCATCTAACCACTTTTATTTCATTAGGTACCTGTAAATGTAACACGCATTAGCTATTTCCAGAGTTTAATGAGCCTGTGGAGATAGACGTAGGGGAGGTTAGGGTGCAGGCTGTAGTTCTGTTCAAGAAATCCCTTCACTGGGAGAATCCCCATTGGAGAGTTTCCGTACCTTACCGTGAGGGTAGTAGGAGCAAAGCGTGTCAAAACCTGAACCATATCAGCCATTCATAGCCTTCTGATGATTTTTTGAAACATAATGTTTAGCCAATGACTTATGTAGCATGAAATGATTTTTATTCTTGTTCATAAGATGTGTGGCTTCTGCCCCCCCCAATGCATTCCTATGGAGTGCCCCCCCCCATGACTCTTCAAGTTAATTTCATTCTGTGGTGTTTTTTCACTACTAGTGTGGTCTTTTTTACTTTCTACATAGTTACAGTGCAAAACTGTACAGAATTAAAAACTTGTGTATTTTAAGGGTTCAATCCCGAGGGTGCTCTCGTGAGCTTCCCGAGCTGCTGTCAGTTACCTCACCGGGCACGGTTGCATTACGCAGCTGGTTCAAGTGTTTGTTACCTGTGTTGGGCTGACTCAGGAGCAAGTCTCCTCACAGCAGAATCATACTTACATTACCATATACTGTTTCTGAACTATCTTCTTTACTGTTTCTGCACATTCAAGGTAATGTCTGGAAACACGCTGCAGATTTTTTTTTTTTGTGTTGCAACATGCTGGGATTCTCTCTCTCAACTATTGGAGCATTTATCTATGGAAATTGTGGGAAGAGACTACCGAGTGTCTGCCTAATGATTGAGTTGCAGCCTGAGACTTAAACAGTCAAGGCAGTAGGAGAGACTGGGTTTGCTCTGCTGTCCTGCAGGTGTTCATGCCTCTGAACCTGGGTCTGAGGTTTATATGTGCGTGTCGTGCAGACAGTCCGGTTACAGCCTGGATTCATTGTGGACTGAAGATGAACCTCTTCTTGTCCTTGAATCAGGAAGGGGTACTTAGTATGTGGTTTCCTCTCGAGGTAAGTGCTAGGGTCAGGTGTCCCCTGGTGCACCGCAGAAGAGTGCGGGTGGCTAGTGGGACTTACACATTTCATCATTCACCGTTTATTGGTTCTGCAACCTTAATGTAGAACTAGCATAATCGGCTGCTTTATCTTTAGCTGGTTTTAAAGAAAAGCTCCAGCTGAGTTGCCCTCCGTATTCTCACGGCTCACCTATTTTACCTTTCCTGTGTATTGCCCTTGCGTGATGGACGGGGAAGAATCAAGCGGGCGGAGAGCGCGTTAGAGCGGCGTTGCTTGGCGGGGAGCAGTTGTCCCCTGGTGCAGGCAGGGCGCTGTCCCTTTAAGGCGGGAAGTAGGCCGGCCCCATCTCGTGATTGACAGCCTGTCTGGAGTCACATGACCTGCCTCTATTTGAAGGTCACAAAAAGCTTCTTCCTTTAGAGAGAGCAAGAGGGAGAGAGAGGGAGGGAGAGAGAGGGAGGGAGTTCAAGCCAAAATGGCCGACAGAGTCTCTGCTGGTTTCTGAACATTTGAAATAAAGAGAGGAAAAAAAACCACAAAATCATTTTTGGATCTTTTTTCATTTCCATTTCTACCTTGTATGCCTCAACTCGCTGGATTTAAGCACTGCTGCACTTTATGAGGTTAGTGGTACATTTATGTTCTATTATTGTTTTTACCTATCAGTAGATTTTTAAGAGCCGGAGCTGACCGTTTTCGTCCGTGGTTTTGCAGAGGTGTTTTTTCTAGCACAAATACTTGCTTCAGATGTTGTCTGCCTTTACGTGTAAAGCACTTTTGGTGGGTTTTTAGGGCTTTTTAGAAGGAGGTCTCTTTAGAAGTGCATTGTGGATTTTGAGGAGATTTGTAATTTAAAACACTGAGGCAAATTGCAGAAGATCGTTTGTATTTTCCAAGCTGGTGAAGTACAAGATAGCACTGAAAATCTTGTTTTATTCAAATAGAGGCTTCTTAAACAGTGATTTCTTCCCCACAGCACCCGAAGGTCTTAAATCTGCTGCAAAAATTTGCATATATAAAAATGGGTTCGCACTCTTTCTGCTGCTGGGTCCGACAGGGGACAGATGGGGAAGCGTTCTCACCGGGCCATCCTTCCCGGGGAGAAACGGGGTGGGGGGGAAAAACCCCAACCCTAAAATCACGCACCCGAACACGGACAATGCCAGGTTTGGGTAGGGAGCGCGGGGAGGTCCGGGGGTTAGAGGACTCCTGCGCTGGCAGAGCCCGGCCGAGCAGAGCGCACGCAGCAGCCGCCGGGCTCCTGCGCGGGCTCGGGCCGCCGCTCCCCTCCCCCTCCCCGGGGCGGCCAGATCCGCCGTTTCGGCCGTCGGTGGGACCAAGTGGTCTTGCCCCACGAACGTGGCATCGGGAGTTAAAGCGAGCTTAGGCGTGCTAGGTAATGCCGGCTTTAAAATGGTCTTGCCACGTCCGGTTGCCCAGAAGTAAGGGCAGCCCTTCTCTGCTTAACGGGTCTGGCGACTGATAAAATGTGGGGCAGATATTTAGTAACGCACGCTTGCAAATGCAAGGTGCTGGGTACTGCTGATGTTTCTTAGACTTCTGCCCTGTATTCTTCAGAAAACAAGTATTCCTCTGCATGTTAGTAAATGCAGGTTAAAAGCTGTGTTTTCTTGCTTTTTTGCCCGTCTCCTATGTTACTAAAAATCTAAATCCAAGTTATTTTTGCATCTCCCTCCAGAACCAAACAGAAAATTAAAGGGAAATAGCTGAAGCTTGCTTTCTGAGAACAGGCCCCTCCTCCTGCATTGTAAGAGTGTGATGTAATGCTCCTTTCTGTGAGGTTAAATGAAAAAAAAATTCTGTGTGGTGGTATACGTTATTCTTCACCCCTTTCTGATAGGCCTTGCACTGTGATATTTTTTGTAGCTGAATATTTAAGCAGCAGATAATTATGCAAATAATCATGTGAATGTACTTTCACATCGCAGTGTATGTGTGCATTGATTATGGTTAGCAGGTCAACTTTGTAAACCTACGAGGTAGGTCATATTTTATATTTCTTTGTGGCCTTACATCCATACAGTTACATACAAATGGAGGAGACAGATTTGGATACGTTCACTGAAAATATATCTAGCTGTCCTCATTATAGTCTTGTAGTAACTGTCAGAGCTTCCCCACACACACACACACTGGCTAGCAAATATTTGAAATATTTCTGCAGTATATTAAGTTTCTCTTGGAAATTAAAGGTGCTTTTTTATTTTAAATTAGAGCAAGCCAATAAAAAAGAACTCCACTCAAATTTGATACAGTGTATTGTGCTGATAATTTTGGTCTTAAAAAGTTTAGTATTAATGGATAACCCAGTTTGTGTATGAAGTAATAATTCTCCCTGTTTAGGGTTAATGAGCTTATTAGATTCCACCCTCGTGTTATCGCCATGTATCTGTGTGAGGGAATATTATAAAAACAGTCTGTGTCTTTTGACCTGGTGCAGCCTGATGGCTTTTGTTATTCAAAGGCTTCTTGGGCTTAGCGGAGATCCTGATTGAGCCAGAATATGTTGACTATACCTGTTGATTGACAAACTTAATTAGACATTAGAACTGTTTTCAAATGCAATATAAAGGAGTAGTATTCTCAGATTTGGTACTTACTGGACCAAAACATCAGTTATGTAGCTTATGTGATAATTGCTGTAGCATAGGATGGCTGAACTGAGGAAATAACGAAAATCTAAATTTTGTCCTGAGTTGGCAATATTGTAGGACATACCCTTCCCAGAATCTGTGCTTGAGAAAAGTACTCGCCTTTCATGCGTATTTTTTGCCTTCATGTGTTACTGTCTGTTACATACTTCCAAATTGTGTAAATGTTAGTATAGCTTGATTGTTAGGAAGATGGAATACAGGATATTTTCTAATAACTGCAACTGCTTATAGCTGTAGAAGCTGTCGTGGATCAGACAAAAAGCAACTATTGAGAATAATAAAAATTATTCCAGTACGGAGTCTGTCAAACATTTAAGTAGCTTTGTGAGACAGTACGCTGTGAATAGGAAGGACCAATTAAAATAATTCCTCATATAAATACGTCTCTGACCCATCAAATCTTAGTGCAGGGTGTGTTGAGGACTCTGCAGCCTGTGAAATTGTAGGATTTTAAAAGCGCAAGTCTGGGCAATTCTCAATAATGTTTGCATTCAGTATGTTCCTGCAGTACAAAGAGAACAAAATACTTATTTAAAATAATTTCGAGAGACCTGACTTGAGTTGCAATTTGTAGATCAGTTTGAAGATTGCAGAAGTGTTGGGGTGGGGGAGCCTTTTTTGCTTTGTTCAGTTTACAGTGATGACACTGGGTTTGGAAGCTTTATTTCATTTTTCTGTTTGCATTTGTACGTCAGTTGTAATTGGTATCTATGGGAATCGGTCCCTTTCCAAAGCAGACTGTTTTACTAGGTTGAAAACTACAGTGAAGTCTGTAGTCAGCAGAGCCCCTGGAGTTTTTTGCACTACATCTGAGAGATTCTTGAGAAATAATTTTCAAGAAAAACCTCATTACCACTGAGCTTCAATATACAGGAGTCTGCAGTTCTAATGAGGAAAAAAATTCAGGGAAAACAAGTGTCTGAAAAATCAGTATGCTTACTTTCAGTAGCTTTTTTTTAGCCTCTTTCTCTCCTGCTGGGAAGGAAGAAAAAGAAACTTCCTAAGATCATACAGTCTGTGCCGGCTGATTTCAGCTAAACTTAACCTTTTGAGACTTTTGTCTCGTTACTTATTAATAGATGGCTGAGTAGAGGAGAAAGTATCCCAATCTATAAATGAAGAAAAATCTATAGAATTAGCATATTTCTGGAAGAGAATTTTTATCTGTACCTTTCCTAGTGCTCCTTCAAAAGCTGTGGCTTGCACCTTGAAGCAGAATTCTTTAATTCTGATCATTATGGATCTACTTTCCTTTCGGTGACCAGGATGGAAGGTGAGAAGTTTAATTTACAGTTTATTTTGAACAATACTTGTTGGAATCTGCACATTTGGTATTCTCTTCAGCTGGCAGTTGTTTTATAACTGAAAAGTTTGAGGGTTTTTTTTCTTTAATTGATTAAGAAGAAACCTACCTCCTTCTGAAAGGCTCTTTCAGCTTGTTAAGTATTGGTTTCCTATTTAAACAGGTCAAGATTTGAGGCAGGAAGGTAAGATACATAGGATGTTTAGCTCTAAAAAGCAATGCTTCATGTCCTATCAAGGGGATCAGGTGTGGGTATCTGGGTTCTAGTTTTGTAACCTCCCTGAAAGTCTTGTAAAGGGTGGTGTGTAATGTCAGGGCAAAAGTAAGATGTCTTTTCACTTAGAAGAATCCTGCTGAGGAAACTGGTTAGATTTTAAGTGGCTAAACTTTTAAATATTTAGCTAGAATTATTACTGCAGAATTAATTCGATAAACAGATGTAAAATTCAGTTTAGGTGAATACAAAGATTTATTGCTTCTCAAAGCAAGAGCAGTTCAATATTTACTTCAAGAAACAGCAGCTTTAGTTGCTAATGTAACTGGAATTTATTTGGTATGATTACATGTGCCATATTTCAAATATTGGTCAAACAAGATATCTAAAGTTGGGTGTCAAGATAACACTTTTTGGCCATGTCAGCATTGAGGGCAAATGTGGAGGCATCATGGAGATTAAAAATACTATATACTAAATATATTTCTATTTTGTTTTAGTGATGGTGCCATAATTGTTTTGAAGGGCACAAGAGAAATCACGACTTTCTGTATCTGTGGTGAATTCCAGCTCCAGAGCTGTACATTTAGCACTTTTCAGTGCTTAACTTCTTTTTCTCCTTTGTATATGGGCTTCCAACCCAAGAAGACAACGGTTTCTTTTTCTTTTTTGTAGAGACAGGGCATATGTTTTGGGAACAGTATGAATATATGCAAACCCTGATATTTTTCATATGTAGTGCCATCAACACACTTCTGAAAGGAGTTCCTAAGTCTTCATGGATGTTGTCATTTTTAAGGTTATTTTCCTGTCTGTATACAGTATGCTGGCATTGTAGTTCGGGGCTGAAATGCTCTGGTGCTACTAGAATTATATATTTATAATCATTTCTGAAAAGTCATGTCTTAAGAACTGGTTGATGTGATATTTGGATATTATAGTATGGGCAAATTGAAAGACCAACCTTGATCCTCTTTCAAAATATTGTAGTTCCAGGACTACTTTTAATTAGCCTGTTTAGTCCTGTGGGAAAACATAAAACAAGATACGAACCCTGGAGTTATTTCAGGTACCTAACAGAAGATACATTAATAAAACACAAGATGATCTTTAAAGGCGGAACAAATCAAACCGAGGGTTAAACAGTGTGGAAAAATGTCTGCTAATACACCTGGAGAGAAACTACTTAGGGGAATCTTGTTAAAAACCACAGGTAGTAAGCATAAGAGCTGAGTACTATTCCTTTCAGTGTTACAATTTGTGTCTGAATGTAATTAAATGGATGCTTGTATATGTTAGGCAGAGAAAATTATCCAAAAGTACTTCGATATCGATAGGTGGAAAAATGCTTAAAAGTACAAAGCGTGTATTAATACAAATTTATCTTAAACTGAGACTTTTAGAGGTGAAATGTAGCCTTGGAATTTACTACAGCAAAACAACCAGAACAAAGCATCAAGATACAACTGTGTTTTATTTCATGCCAGCAGGGGAGTGCTTCTCTTTTTAGGATGGTACTTTTGAGGGGCTTAACTTCAGAGCATTGGAACAGTAGCGGAGGTCAAGAAATTTTGAGGTAGCTCAAATAGGAGCAGTGAAACGGAATAGGGGGAGGTAGTCTAGCTAAAAACCACTTCAGATTTTTTGTATTTATTTTTATAGATACATACGTTCTCTGCAAATGAATAAGCAGTTGTTTAATTTGTGTCAGAAAAGCATTATTTTGACACTGAACTCCATCATAGTTGAATGTGCTTTGAACAGGATAGTTACTTCAGCAACTAAAAAGCAGAAATGTGTGAATATTTTAAAGGAAGGTGGCCATTCTTTTAACTCCTCAGAGTACACAAAACCCCACTGTGCATGCTTGAATTATTAAATAAGGGGAGGGTGCTCATCTTTCCCAGTGTTCCTAGTAGATGCAGAGTTAGGGCTTCCTGAAGTACAGATATGGGTATAACAGCTGAACCCAAAAACTAATTTGAACTTGAGCAGAACATTGTCTTAATTTCTGAATCGGAGAAGTATTTTTTAGAAAAATAAAACAATGGAAAAACTACTTCTAGTGTTCTCAGTTCTCAGGGTTTTTTTTGCTTTTTTAAGCACAGCATTTGTTAAACAGCACAATCATAAGCTACTGTCCGTCTGTAATGTCATAGCGGCTGTTGGGCACAGCCTCCGTCTACATGAGAACATGCAAAACTTCAGCTGCAGTAAGTCTGCTGCAATTTATTTCTTTTAAGCTTGTACACACCATAGCGTTTGTAGATTTTGATCTTTTTGGGCTAGTTGACCTATATGAAAACAGGAAAGGTTAAATATGTATTCTGTTAATGCCACTTAACCATTAATTAGGGTTGAGCTCAATTGTCCTATTTTACATGTGCTCTGTGGCAAATAAACACAGATGTGTTGTCATCATGGTTCAGTCTACATTTGTGGACTTGGTTATGCCTGAGCCATCCAGTTCTCCAGGACGCAGTGTCCTGTGTCACTTAAACCTTCCTTAAAATAAGTCTTCCATATTTCTTCCACTTTTTTCCCTGATTTAAATTTTACCGTTTGTAGTAGAAGACATTGCAACTTAATATTAGATTCCTAATGTAGCAGCGTTCATGTTCTTGTTGCAGCTTCTGTATTAGCATTTATATTTTTAATTGTATGTAATTTCAGTTAAGCAATCATGCTATATTCAGGGTCTGATTTAAAACACATGGTTCTAATTCTGTGTTGATACTCTAGATATACTTGTCTACAAAACAGCTTTCTTTGGCAAGAGGGTGACTACTACTGAGAACTTCATCAACGAAAGTGAGACTGATAAATTCTGATACGTCACTTTGCCAGCTAAATATACAGCATGTTTATGCTCAGCCTTTTGCTGAACAGTTCATAGGGAGGATGATTTGATCACAACATACAAGTAAATTTTGGTATTTTAACGCTTGGAAATTCTAATCTGGTAATTCTTGCTGGATTTTTTCCAGGCTATTTTGCCTCTTACTGGGGAGAGTTTGAGGACAATAGAAATGAAAATTGGATACCTTCTATATGCAGGGGAGGGGAGGGCAGGAGGAACCAAAACTTACCTAACATCCTTTCCTAGCTTACTCGTATGTGCATCAAAAACTGGTTGTCCTGCAAAACAGAAAATAGTCATTAGTTTGATACCCATGTGAATTTTTAAAAATCTATTCTTCTATGTTCTAGTTAAGACTATATAAATAAACCTTTCCTATTCTGTTAGGCTTTACTTGGGTACTATTGGTGTTATTATCCCACTATTTTATTCAAGGGAGCTTCTATGGTAAATAATAACAAAAAAATATTAAAAATAAAAAAAAAAACTGGTTAAAAAATACAGCACATGGAAATAGAGGATATCCTATTGAGGTTAGTCATATGTCATTCTATATCTAGCTCTCTTTTTCTTCGTGGATGTGATTACAAGTTTATGTGCATGGGTTGGAATCTGAATGTTCACTAGGTTCGAATTGCCTGTAAAAATACTTGGTTAACCTGAAGTAAAACCCCAAAAGCTTCTTTTGAACCTAGCGTAAAAGAAGGCTCCAGCTGGTGCTACAGAAGTCAGTTATAGCAATATTAATGGGAATTTTAAATTAAATAGCCTTGTGTTACACAGTCAAATAAATTTTCTGTTCCTTTGCAGGTAATGTTCAGATTATCTGTTTGATACATCTCAACCAGACCAAACAATGCTGAGAGAGAGAAAGTGGACAAGGCAGTAGGGTTATTTTTGTTTTCTTTTGTCTTTACCTGTGTCCTGTAATCCTATTCAGAGCAGATCTAGATTACCCTGGTAGGAATACTTGCTAACCGATACAGTGGCCTTGCTGTAGTATTCATGACTGCTTCATCTGATGGAAACACACTGATGGTAATGTGATGTAGGAAACTAAAAATGTCATCTGGGTAAAGACTTAATCTTCCTAATACGTTGTTTAGATGTACTTCTTCATGATGGTATTTCTCCAGGGTTTAATCAGCAAATATATTTTGAAAACCACTGAATTACAGTGGAAAGTTTTAGTAAATAACCTGGGATGGGAGAATCATAAGTCTTACATGCAGGTAATCTTTCAGCAGTTTGAACCAGTTTAGTTCTTGTGCAAAAGCTATCTGAATTTGCATTTCACCACCTCATCTTTGCATGGTAGCTATTCTGGTAGGGCTGTTTCTGATTAAGTCCTTGAGTGACTGTTTTTATCACAAAATAACACAGTATTCTGTTACTCTGCTGTGTTGTTAATTGGAAGACAGTTTTGCTTTACACTTGCCACTTTCTACAAATAAATTCTGTGTCCTGATACAGAAAAACTGTGGGAAGTGTGTTCTTACCAGACTTTAGGTAGATGAAAAAGGCGAAAGAAGGCAGAGGCTAAACTTTGAGAGTCTAGGATTTACATTGGCAACTTAATGTACCATAAAGCTACAGTTGCTTAGTTCTTTAAGCTAGCTCTCTGTGGTTAGGCCATGAAGTAACTGAACAGGTTAATTTTTGGAAAGTCAGCCTGTCTTGATAAAGTTTTGGGGACAAGGTTTTTTCCCAGGGGTGAATTTAAAGGCAGCATATACTGTTTTAAAGGTGATGAGCTGTATTTGTGTGATGGGATCATTGGAGTTCAGGAGAAGCTGAGGTTAGCTAGTGTCAGTCTCCATTACATTCTGCTCCAGTCAGATAATGTGAAGTGAAGCTCTTCTACAACAGACTTGCAAGTGTATGGTCAGCTTAAGTTTATATAACTTCCCTTGATCTTTTTCTTAAGAAAACTTACCTTTTAAATGGTGTTTCAGTTAGCGCTAGGTAACTTGGTTAAGCTTAAATCCTTTTCCCCCTTCTCATTCCTAGGCCATTTTTCTATTGTTCAAGTAATATTCTAAAATACTAGTTGTTGTAATTGTTTGAGCTTGAGCATTGTGTGCCCTGTGCATGTAATGTTAAGCTGTTAAAAAACAAACTTCTTCACTGGCTCAGTGGGTTAATAAGACAAGGTTGTAGGTTATTCTGCATTGTAAGTTTAATTATAGCAGATAACTTGATTCCATTTTTTCATCCCATTTTTTATCAAACTTTGAAATAATTAATTATCTGCTTTCCGACTTACTACATCTTTTGATATTTGTGTGAATCATATATGTATGTATATATTTATATGCAATACATGCATGTTGGCAGCTAATGCAGTTAAAAACTACCAGGTATCAGCTGACATGTGGAGACTTCTTAGTGGGCCTTGGGCACTAAAGCCATAGTAAAAACTGCTCTCAAAGTCAGTTCAAGTTTTTTGTTTGGGAAAAGCCTGCACAAACAAAGCAAGTGCCATTCTGTAAGGTAAGTGTTCAGTTGAAGAGCAGCAGAGAAATTTACAGGCTCTCTGAAGGCCACACAGAAAGTCAGTGGCAGAGCCAGCCTTGAACTCAGAAGTTCCTGGCTTGTGGCCTGGGGCTTAAGCCAGTCATACACAGCTGTATTGAGTTGTGAATAGAATGATGCTTTCTTTTTCCTTTATGGCTTTATGGGAACAAAGCCGATTTAACTAAAATTATAATGTGGGTAAAAAGATGGAATTGTGTATTTCACCTTTCTCAAAATTTCAAATGCTAAAAGTTCTGTTTTGTGTTAAAACTTGCATTCAGCAGTTGTGGATTTCAGCTTACCAAGGAGTATGGTTAATGTAGCTGGGTCATAAATCGTAACAAATCATAGTGCAGTGTCTTGAGGTCAGACTCTAAGGGCTTTTGCTGAGGGTAGAGGAATTCAGGGCTTAAAAGCTGCTCTGTGTACTACCTTGAGAAATATTAACTTTATTAAAAAAAAAAAAATCCCTGAAAAGTACATTATTTTCTTTGATGTTTTAAATCAGAATTGAAAACCTAGTTCAGAGGCAATCTTCCTGAAGTAACTGTTTATTAAACTGAAATTCACATTCTATATTTAACACTTGTGGAGTTTTTAATGAGGCTTTAAACATTGTTACCCTTCAGTGCAGTATGAAAGAAGAGAAAACCTGCTGTAGGTTCACTGAGTGGTATTTTCTTCCTTCCTCGAGTAAAAAATCAGCTTTGAGTAGCTTTTATTGAATGTATGGGCAGTTTTGGTTATTTGAGGAGTTCCCTTTAGGGAGGAAGTTTTGATCTAAGATATTATTATAGAATGAACATCACCATTATGAGTTATTTTTCTGTACTGTTAAAAATCTTGGCAGGGATTAGTAAATCCATTTTCACAGTAAAAGGGACTTTCTTTTCCGAGCAAAATGTCATTAGTTCCAAGCTCTAGCAGCAAAGTAGAGTTTGGTTTTTTTTTCCTCAGGTACATTTGCTTTATCTGTGTACCATTTCTTGCTAACTGAGGCCCTATGCAAATGAATGGTAAGGATATTTTCCTAAATTACTAACATGGAACCTAGCTAGAGAAAACAAACTAAAAAACCCGAAACAAACAAAAACCACCTCAATGTTTTACCAGGAAGTAATTTTCATTTTGTCTGTTGAAAATAACAAAAATGTTAAATAGTTTCAGAAAGAAATCCAAGTACTGAAAGCTTAACAATAAAATATTTCACTTCTGAGGGGTTGAAGCACTTGAGCCCTCCTTTCTGTCTTCTCCCCCTCTCTGCAACAGTGCCCCAGTGTCTCCTGGCGTGTGCAGTGTGACTGTATCTCACTATTCGGAAAGAATTGTTAGTGAGTGGTGTGCACTTGGAGGCTGCATCTAAAACTTTTCATTGGTAGTTAATGAAAATCAGAATTATTAATTTGAGCATTACGGTGGTCTACTTTTTTTACTCGCTGTCCTTTTTTATGCATCCTGCTAACGGAGCCAGATGGAAAATGCTTTCTGAATTTCCCTTTCAGTTTCAGCTATTTGAGAGTTTACAAGTCCCAATTCCCTTTGGTTGTGGCTTCAGAAGACATTTAAACTGAATGTCTGTCAGGTTTGTTGCACAAGCCTTGGCCACTTTAGAGATTGACATTGTTGTGGCAGTTCTTGCTTTATTCACTTATTACAACTGGTAGTATGTTGTAATTAAATTGTATAGTTCTTCCCAGCAGGTCTTCCAGAAATACCGTAGCCATATAGTGACGAGTGGCTGAGCTTAGAGTAGAGTTGCTACCCAGTCACTACCTGAAATAGTGTTACGGACTAGATTCTTGTGATGATGAGTGGGAGACCCAGCTGAAAGTGTTTCATTCTAAGCTGTATTGCCCCCTAATTTAAGTTGGTAAAGATAGCTTCAGTGGCAGAATAAAGTTCTCCTTCCTCACTTTAAAACAACGTGTTAGTTAAGAGCAAGCTTATCAAAGGCCCATTTAACTAAGGATGTTGTTTCCAGTGGTGCCCAATGTATTTTTTTTAATACTCTTTAGAAAGAGCATGAGAAAAAGTTGGTGACTCTTACTTTGTACACTTCCCCATTTAAGTCAGCCATGTATAAATTACGCTTACTGACTACCTTAAGTCCAGCTGGTGCTTCCAGCATAGCAGATGGATTTGATTAAAGCTAAAGGTCTGGTCCTTCACCTGAAATTTTGAATTTTAAATGCCTATATGAGTGGTTGAATTCTGTATCAATTTTACTATAAGGTCATGCTAATCTTTTTGCTAGGTAGCATTGACCATTTTTTCAGTACAGTGGCTTCATAGAAAGATGGATGCTTTGTGCTGGCAATATGCATGGAAGCATCAATAAGCTTGACAAATTAGATTTGAGGTTCTAGTGTTTAAAGGGCTTTTCTTTCAGCAGGAAATAGTCTCCCACATCAGCTTATGCATTTTAACCTTCAACTTTATATAGCAGCGAAGAGTTGACCTGTCTTTATGCAGAGCCACCTTACTTAAAGAGGATAGAGAGAAGGTTTAACTGAATAGATTAGAAGTGCAGTTTTTTGTGGAACAGTGAATATCTTACATTCCTGTCGTATATCATACACTGTTTTTGCATAGTGTCTAAAAAATGAAACTGCTCTGTTCCACACTTTTACAAAATTCATTGGTGGTAGATAGGAAGAGGTAGCTCTTAATTAAAGATAGGAGTCTTCAGATCTACTGTAAGCAGAGGTAAAAATTATTTTTGTCGCTGGAAACATGCAGAACTTATATGAATCTATATGCTGAATGCTTTAAATGGTTTTGTAGCTATTTTCTCTGTTAGGACTGATGTTGAAAAAGTGCGTATTTTTAACCACTCAAAAGTAAAAAAAGTCTGTTACTCTTTGAAAATTATACTCTAAGTTCTGTGTATTTCTCTGTGACATCATTGCTGAACATGAGAAGTGTGTCGTTTTCATTAAAAATAAGCTATTAATCTTATATAATGCAACAAGGCAAAAATTACCTAAAAGTAGTGAACACTACTTGGGTTGAGAACTTAACAAGACAAATCAACTTAGTCTTGGAACTTTAGAAATGTGTTAAATGGTAAATTTCACTTACATCACTATAACTTCCACCTCAGTTTCTCCCTTGTGAGTTTACATTTTTATTTTCTGTGTGCCATTGTGGTGGTGCTCTTTTGTAATCTCTTAGGTGACAGTTCAGTGGTTTCCTCATTTTAGATTCTTTCCTGGATTACCTCTTGCTTTACAACTTTTTTCACTCTTCCATAGCAGAAAGAGTGAGTGGTGCTTGTCTGGAAGATTAACCATAGCCATGTTGTATGTGGTTTGCAAGTTCCTGTCATCTTAAGAGTATTTGTATGTTGAAGCAACTTCCTGATGTGAATTTCCATGTTGTGAAGGAATCTAAGCTTTCTGGAATATAAATATTATAGAGCTGACTTAGTTTACAAGAGACAATTCTTCCTTGATAGTAATGTATAGTTAATTTTAAAATATTTCCTTCTTGCTTTTTGAGTATGAATGGACACTAGATTTTTTTCAAGCGAGACGTATATCCAGTCCTCTGATTATTTACTATTTTTTAAAATTTCTGAGTTATCTTAAGCCACTGTATTAAAAAGCAAGAGATATTTAAATGGGATTGAAGTTGGATATTGATCTGGTACTGTACCTGTGAATGACATAAGCAGCAAGTAAAATTCATCACTTAAGCTGTAAATTATCATTCCTGGAAGGAGACAAGGAATGATAACCCTCAATCAAGATTTCAAAAATCTTGTCTTCTGCACTCAATACAAATAGGAAAAGCTCTCAGATCAGTGGCTGCTGAGATTGGGCAGACACCAGTTCCACAGAAGTAACAGCTTAGTTAAAAGAAATTCTTTCCGTAGTGGGAGATTATCCTTAGTTTAGACAAATGCCTGAGGATGCAGCGAACACTTTTCACCTAAACTTTCTAAAGTCTTTGCTTAAGAAATAAGGAAATTATTGTTTACTTAGCAGTTAGTAAGAGTTTCATGTCTAGACTAGGTGGTTTAATCTATGCTTTATTTCTGGAAGGCATGAAATAAAGTTAACTTTTTTAAAATGCAGCTAGGGAATGGTGCACAGTATCAGGAGTATAAAAATGGATCAATCAAAAATAGCTTGTCAGATTATTGAATGTGAGAGGTGGCAATCATCTCTGCCTATTAATGGACTATTTCTTAGAGCTTCTTTTGTTTCTACTTCATTACAATTGTGGCTAGTTAATTTTAAATAGGCTGTTAAACAGGTATGATTGTATGGCCTGCAGAATGCTGTTCTCTACACTTTTCCATTCCTTTTGGAATGAAGAAGAGACATTTCTACATTTTTCTAAGTTACCACTATATGGGTGTCTCGGGTCATCTGCACAGATTACAGGTAAGATGCGCTACTGTGTTTAGCATTTAAATCAGGAAGGCATGCGATTTAGGGTGACAGTACTTTATTGTAATGCAGTAGCCGCTATTTGTGATGTTTGTCACATGGATTCCAGTAACATTCTGCTTTAGTCCTTACTTTTAGCAAAAACGTGAATATACAGTAGTATTTCTAGTGTTAACCATGGTGTTAACCTAATTTATCCTCAGAGTGGTCTCTTTTTAAAAATGTGTTTATCATTAGTTGCAGTTTTCTGTAACCTTACAAAGCTCTTGACTGAACTTCTAATATCCTTCCTGATAATGCTTCCTATGGAGAACTGACAGTGGTCTCTATCTTTCCAAACATAGCTTGCCAAAAACCAAGTTAAAAATATTAAAAACCAAACAGCACCACCCCCTTACCCCCCAAAAAAAACCCCAACGAAAACCCCACCCTGTAAACAGAAAGAAATATTGAGATGTTTACTTAGAAATTCTTGTTTTTCTCTATCGTATCAGTTAATGGAAGCAAGTAATTAAAAACATGAGGAGAAATTGGAAATTAAAGGGTTTGAGATGCCGTAAACTTTCAAATAGTGAGGCGCTTTTACACTTCTGTGCAAGCATTATGTGCCAATACATTGTGCTTGTAGACATGAAAAAAAGGGGCTGAGTTTTTTTTCTTTGCTATATGTGGAAACTGATTTTGATCAGCTTTCTGAAGTATATTGTACATGCTTTCCTAGGAGTTTCCTAAAACAGAAGGAATTTTCCTTGATACATGTTCAGTCATATCATAAAACATAGACCTATGATATAATATGTTTAGAAATTTAATGTTGGCCTTTAGAATTATTGTTTAAGAATTTGTTCTTCATGAGGAAAGAAGGGTGCACAGCTAATGTCAAATCAAGCATTCTGCAATTAATTGCTCTTCAAAAACACAGCACTATTATGTGTTGGTTGTCTGTGTCTTTCCCCCACTGTTTTTGACAGTATCTTGGGCAAATAGCAAACCACTAGATTCCAGAGAATGTTGGTGTGATACTGTTAATTCAGGACAGTGATCAGCGTTCCATATGAATGAAGAATTCACAATTGCAGATAGACAAAAATAATGTTCTACGTAACAAAGAGTGCAAGTGGTGTTTGTAGACGCTGCATGCGTCGGTGAGGGTATTTGGTTCTTTCTGCCATTTTGAGATCTTAGGTAATCATTTTCTTGGAATGCCAGATCAAAATGATCACATCCTCTTTATGTCTCCAAAACTCAAGTGATTATATGAGGAGACAAGTTTGGAGAGGCTTTGAATTTTTTGGCTGCTTGAGTAACTTCATGAGGAAGGATTATTTGTTTCTTGTAGTTCAAACAAGTCATGTCTTGCACTTGTACTGTGGTGGTGTTTTCGTTTTTCCTGTTTCCTACACACAGTTTCTTTACAATTCTCTAGTTTTCATTCTGTGTGCCAATGAATAATTTCAGCTTACATCTTAATTAGTCACATGAGTCATGACATATGAAGCATTGAATTGTGATTTTTGAATAGTAATTTATTGATCTCACTTTTGAATGGAAAATGACTAATGAAAAAGATGGCCAGCTGGTTGCAGTAAGAAGGGCGAGAAGCACGCATCTGGCAAACAAATGCTTCCGTACCAGTCTCCGCAAAGAATCTGTGTGCTTAACACATGCAAAGGTTCCCTGAGAATCAAACAGTCATTTTTCAGTGCCTCTGAGGTCTTGCTGTTTTTAAAGTAGATATCAAGTCTAGCATATCTCTTTATTCTAGTGCAGTTTGCTCAAAATAGAGTTCACTTTATTGATTGAGAGTGTGTCAAATGCCATAGTAAAACCCACACCTTTTATTCACTTACATTGTATGACTGTAAGTCTCATGTTTTGGCCTTCAAAATGTCTGTAGCAGTGCAGCAAGGAGAGGACTTAATGCACTTGTGATTTACCTAGTTTCTTGAGCAGGGTCTGCAGTCTCTCATCCTCATTGAGGCTTCAGTGAGACCTGATCCCTGCCTGTCTGCCTTAACAACAGGTGCAAGCCACAGAACAAGAGGGCATGGTGTGTTAACAGAATTGCTCACTTCAATGTCATGTATACATCTTACAAGTATCACTCCATCATGTGAATGGTGGTGTGCATCTGATTCTAAAAGCTGTTCAAAGGAGACAGCTGATTGGATTTAATTTATCAAGGTAACTTTTATCAATGTTTAAATTTTCATACAAAAGTAAGGAGGGAGGAAGTTTGTTAGTTTTGTATATTGTAATGAGTATAATGCATGCCAAAGTTGATGTGTGACAGGACAGTCTGTTTTAATTATACACTAGAAGTGGTAAATATATTTAAGCTTTTTTGTTGTGAAACACCTGGCTTAAATTTTAGCACTGCAGTTTCACCAGATTTTAGTTTTTCATCATCTGTAATTACCCTATAAGCAACAAATATTGAATAGTAGCCTTATAAAATAGGGTGTTTTAGTGATACAATATTTACTGTATCTCTGTAGTACTGGCATGGCAAGTCCTGACTTTATTGTCGTCTACAGTGGAATCTTGATGATGTTAAGTAAAACCATGATCTGTAAGAGTATAGTTCTAATTCCTTTCTTCGTATACATACGGTCCTCCATGACTTATGGAGTGTCTCTTAAAAGTGTGAGAATATGCTGCAACACAATTACATATTTTGCATGGGATATCCATTATACATAATGCTAGATAAAAGCTAGGGATCAGCAGTTTTGTGTATATAATAAAACTCTACTGAGAACTGACTAAGCACACTGAAAAATGTTTCTGACTGATCATCAGAACCAAGGCATAAACTTAGAAATACTGTACTGTAACAGAAGGATCACATATCTCTGCTTTTCCAGACTTGGAGAATTACTTGCCTAATGGTTACGTCTGTAGTAGATCTGTTTGTCTGGAGAGCGTACACTACTACCATTGTTCACATAAAGCTTCTGTGGCTGCAGACTGAAAGTTTGCTCCCTCTTTGGTTCCAAGTACATTTGGACACATCTCAGCAGTATTTGATCTTGAACTGGGTTGTACTTCTAAGTGCAGTGAGTTGATTAGGATCTTCAAGACCTTTTTCTTGAAGGTTGGGTGACTAATTTAACCCAGGAAAACTCAGCAACTTTTGGGCTGTTGATTTCCAAAGAATTACTGGGAGTGGGGGGTGCAACACCATTTATTGAAGCCTAGCTGTTAAATCTCATCAGTCCTCTGTTGAAGGCATAATGCTTGAATGATAATGTAAACTATGTTAACTAGCTTGTCCCCATGTAAGAGGGAAGAAAAATTGCTTCATGCGATGAAAGCTGTATATCAAATATAATACTGAATTGTTCTCTGGTTTTGTGCTATAAGAGAACTTGAGAAAAATTATAATACTGCTACATACCTTCGTCACCCAGAGAGTAAGTTTCCACTGCCAGATTATGTCCTTTGAAAGGGTAAAAGGGGAAAAAAAACCCAACCCAAAAAAACCCTAGATCCAGGCGTTCATCTGTAGTCAGAAGAAAAACATACTTTGTAATTTAAAACACAAAACAAAACCTGTTCTAAAACACAAAACAAAACCCTGTTTTTCATTCGGCCAACTCTTTGTCAGCCTTCACCAAATCTTGTTACTTTGGTGGGAAGTAAAACTTGTGCTTGAGCTGTTTTAAAACAAAACAAAAAACCTAACAAAACCCCAAAAAGCTGCTGGGCTGAAATACGAATTATACAATTTTTCATTTAATTTCTTTATCAACATTGTAACAACAAAGTCTCCTTTTCTAACACAGGGTTCACTGTGAAGTGGATTTGCAGATGTTTTTAGTGTAACTTGGTTTGTTTTGTCTTATGTAGAAAACAGTAGTCTTTCTCCTTTAAAATACTTTATAAAGTATTTATCCTTTAAAATACTTTATAAATATTTTTTGCAGTCATATTAATGTCAGATTCTCAAACTGAGTTTAAAAGGGAATTTTGGGGACTTTTTGGTAGGTTAACAGGAATTTAAAAAAAATTAAAAAAATGAATCTCACTCCTGTCATTAAAGTCTGCAAATGTGGCAGCACATAGAAGCAAATCAACTTTGGTATGTTTTAGCATGGTTGGCTTTCACACTAGAACTGAGTGTTACAGATTGGTGTCTCATGATAGTTATGGTCATTGGAAAGTAAATAATTGTAAAGGAGTAATGTTTGTAGCAGGTCAAGTGTGGACATGTTATATTAAGTTGTAAGATCACTGAAATACTTAAGTGATGACTACAATATAGTTTGCTGAAAGCATTCATTTTGGACTCATAAAGGTTATTTCTTTTGAGAATGCATATTGAGTTCTTAAAAGAAATTGGTATTTTGTTTCCTTAATTACTGGAGTACATGATTGAACGTTAAGTAGTAGCTTACTTTCATTTGTGGGGTCTGAATTCATATTTGAATTGTGTCTCAGATTGATACTACTTGTTAATTTTGTAAAAGTACCAAAGAATATCGCACTCATACCTGTCGTCTCTCAGGAAAGTTACCAGACAAAAAAAACAGAATGTTACTAAAAATCTCATGAGAACTGTTTTCTGTGTTTGGAGGAAGCCAAACTTAGTGTCTTCGTGAGAATGCTGCCTGAAATTTAGTGAGATCTTTGCAGGATTGAGCATGACTGAGGCTTTATAGTAATGTATTGGCGATTAAGGGCTGTTCACATTACACTTGGGAGTATTAATTTTGTCCTTGTTTCTAATGGAGTGCTCCTTAATGGCAAGAGCCATTTATTCTCCATACTGCTGACTTGTCCTATGACTTTGAACGTAGGTTACTTACTCTTTGCTTGGGTTTACTCATGTGCAGAATTAAGTTTTACATACTTTTTAGTGCTGTTGCAATGCTTAATTAATATTTATAAAGACCTTTGACATCCTGTGATGAAAGGAGCTGTGCAAGTGTTCAGTAGTGGTATTATTTTATTAGTGAAAATCCAGGAGGAGTCAGGAGGATACCAGTTTTTAATTCAGAGTGAGCAGTGGAGTCATTCTGTAACCTTGAGCAGGTCGTGCAGTCTCTTGTTTTGTAATATATCCTGGGAAAGCTGTGTTGCATGGCATGTGTTATTAGATGTTATCCTTCCCTCCCCCAAGTCAATTCTAAATGAAAAAAAAAAAGTATACAGTGTCACTGAGCTGCTAAACATAGCTGGTATTTCTTAAGGAAATAAATAATTAAAAGTAGCAGAGGGTGAGAAGGTAGTGGATGTAACAGTTGCATTTTAGAGTTAGCATGAGAACTTGAACGTGTTATTTAGTCATAGACCAGACTGAATTTTGCCTGTTACAGTTCTCTTTCTCATTCAAGTTCAGTATACACTGTGCTTAACTGCAATTTCACTGTGAAGTGAGTGTATATAATCTTTATTGCATTCTAAGAACTCACTCGCTAATCAATGGTATTTAGCTGTTAAACAAGTTCTTACTTCAGACTGAATATTGTCTGTATTTGAGCTTTGTGATTGCCAAGATTGATAATCAGCTCTTGTAGCATCTAGTATTTGGCTATTACATAACAATATACATATCAATCTCTTGTGTGGTTTTCCCTCATCTGACAGAGGAAGGTTATGATTATACTCTGCATTAAAATTACAAGATACCGATGAACTTTTGAAAAGTATACATCTGTTTAAGACTTAGCCAGCTAACCATTTGTCTAATTATATAAGGCACAATAGCATTAAATGAAGTTTTGCCATGCTTCATGCATACAAATACAGGGGTTTGGGTTTTTTTATACAAGATGCTACATCTGCAGTATACTCATTGCACAAAACACATAAATATGGTTTAAAAGAAGGGGCTTCAAAACTGTTATTTAAAGTACTTTAGGAAGAAACCAACTTGCCCAGTGAAGTGTGAGGCATAGCTGAATGCAAGTGCTGGTTTGTGCATGTGCATTATGGTGGATTCAAATTGAAAGCACCTGGATCTTTGTCCTGCTTTATTGCAGTCTGGTTGTACAGCTTGTTCCCAGGGGCTTTTTACTTGCCTTTAGTCCTGCTTCAGTTCTCAGCTCAGCTGGCATAAGGATGAAGAGGAATAGTGTTTGTCTCTACTGAGGATAAACAATGATTTGTAGTCTTCAAGAACAGCAGTTGGGGGGGGGGGGAGATCTTCATATAACCCTAGTTATAAGCCTTAATTTATGGACCATGCTTAGTAGTAATGGAATATCAAGAATCTACCTGCCCAACTCCAGCTGAATATACTGAACATACACAGATAGATTTGTTTGAAGAGACAGGAATTTGGCAAGATTTATACAGCGTTTTCCAGACCTGCAAAATATGTTACTTTTCCTTCTGCCTTTAATTTAGATTTCCTGATATGGATCATGACAATCCTGAAACTTTGTAACTGAATATTTGTAGGAAGTAGCTGAATGAATTTTCTTGCCTGTTAAAAATAAATATTGCCTCAGGCAATAACTGGAATAGAAAATACAAACCTTAAATACCTTTGCCAAGAAAATCTGAGCAAGCTGTAAGAGTTGTTTTTTTTAATGTATTAGAAGTTCAAGCAACCTTAACTTGCTGGTTCTTCCAGCTTGGCCTACAAGAGATGAATAACAACTTTGTGTGGAAAACCTTGTTCTCAACTTCCCACTGATAAAATTAAAAACATTCTTGCTTTAGTATTTTGATTTAGTATAATTAACATAATGACTTACAGTTTGATAAATGTTATTTTCATTACTACAGTGCCCTGAAGCACTGTATATGGAAAATTTTACAATATTATACAGATCTGGAGGTATGTAATGTGCTTGTCAGGCTATTCATTAACTTGCATAAAGTGTTTTGGTTTTTATAGCAAGTGAATTTAGAGTGTTTCTTTAGAAACTGAGTAAAAGTAAACAATCAGATTGCTTATAAAATGAAGTATAAATTAGACCATTCTGATGCTGTGAGGATATCCTTATAATATCCCCAGGCAGGTAGAATTCCAAGCACCTTATCATTCAGTAGAAGCTGCTTTTAAGCAGCATGCTTCTTTCTGGGTTTGGGTTTTTTTTTCAGTAATTTAACTGTCACTAAATAGAAACTGCTTCACTCATGCATAAATACCAATTTTTTTCTTGATCCCTCCTGAAGTGCCATACCACGAAAGTTAAGAAAATCTCCAGTATTTTGAAGTGTGTTAAACTACAGCAATAACACTGTAATGTGGTATTACCTAATGTTTTCTTTATTTCCACCTTCCCCTAAAATTCTGTCGTGTATCTCCAGGTCGTTTGGATCGTTACCAGGCTGGCTTTTAGGTCTCATTTTTTTGACTGAGAAACACAAATACAAAAATGTCAGTCATAATCCAAGAAATGTTAGTTTGTTTTAAATGTAACTACTCCTGTTGTCAAAGATTCTGTATTATCCAGTTTCTTACTGTCTACATGGCCTGTGCTGGTGCCACAAATGATGCTCTGGCAGAAAATGTTTCATTTAATTAAACTATATTATAGTTTTTCAGTATTCTTTCTGAAATGTCACATTCTGACATTAAAACAAATGTCATAATTGTTGTGCGTACTGTGGCATAGTTACCATAGCAAATAAATTAGTTTCTTGGGACTTTTTTTAGTGTCAAAAAATAATTCTGTTCTTGGGATTTAAGACAGAAGTTTGTGATCCAAGAAGGTACAGAGCTGCTTTTGTTAAAATTAAGTTTACGCCATAGTCAGGAGTTAGCATTTGCTTTTTAACTGCAGTCAGAAGATTATAACAGTAAACAGGGTTTTTTTGTAGCACTTCTCATACATACCTACAAGAATGCATTATTAACGTGGCAGTAATGCTCATCAACTTCACTTCTGTCACAATTTGTAACAAGTTGAAAGCCCCAGTGAGGCATTGGTAAAGCTGCCAGCGGAGCTTTGAGCTTGACTTGTGGAGTCAGTCTGGGCTGCAAAATGCAGTGGTGTACTGATACAGACACCTGAAGCAGAGGGTAGCTCATTTAGGGGTTTCTGCTGCAGTTCTTCTGCAGAAGACACATCTGTAATAAGTTCCCTGCTCACTGGACCAATAAGTACAGAAATACTTGTTCGTTCTACTTTAAGGTAATAAATTTTTTTGAAAAAGGTTTCCAGAGCTGGATTGCCAGAGTCAGTGATACAGGGTTTGTTGTGGTCAGTGATGCAAAGTCCGCTGGCAGCTGGGCAGTATGGTACCCCATGGGAGTCAACGCTGGGGCTGATAACGTTCAACATCTGTATTAATGACCTGGTCAATGGGATGGAATGCACCCTCAGCACGTTTGCAGATAATCCTAAACTGGGCTGAGTGGTTGAAACCTCTGGAGGGTAAGACACTTGTTCAGGGAGAACTCAATAGGCTGGAGAAAATGATTTGACAGAAACCTCTTGAAATTCAACAAATGTAAATGAAAAATACTACACCTGGGGCAAAATAACCCTGTGCTATAGCATAGGTTAGGCATCCACTGACTAGCAGCTCTGCAGAAAAAACACCTGAACGTCCTGACAGAGGAAAAGTAGAATGTGAGTCAGCAGGGTGTCCTTGCTGTTAAGAAACCAGACACATGCTGGGATGTACTAGCAAAGGCTATAGCCAGTGGGTCAAGAGAAGTGATTGTTCTCTATTCAACACTTAAGTCCACCTTTGACATACTGTGTCCAGTTTTGGCTCTCATACAGGAAAGACAGTGACATAGTAAATGGCCACTAAGATGATTAGTGTTCTGGAGCACATCTTGCACAAGGAGAGGCTGAGAGAACTGGATTTGTTCAGCTTTAGAAATCGAAGGCTAATGGGGGAAATGTTACTGCTGTCTTCAGCTGCCTAATGAGAGGGCATAGAGAGCCAGACTCTTCCTGAGGTGGTGCACTGTGATAAAACAGGAGACAGCGATCACAAGTTGCAGAAAAGAAATTCTGATTAGATATTGAGGGAGGCAAATGCAATGGGTATAGTTAAAAAAAAAAAGGAATAAGCTCTCCATAGTGGTAGAATAAGCTCTCCATAGTGGTGGTAGTGTCTCTATCCTTGGAGGTACTGAGAATGTGACTAGGTCCTGAGCAACCTGCTTGATGATGGCTCTGCTTTGAGCGTGGGGTTAGACTATACTCCAGGTGACTTCCAGAGGTCCTTCAATGAGATTTATTTGTGATTCTGATGGGGAGACGAGTAAGAGTATCATGTAGCTAGTGCAGAAAGTGTCAGTTCCAAGAGATGAATTGGTTTAAAAAATAGTTTAAAAAAACAAACTGGAAAGGACTGTTTAGGGAAAAGGTTCTGTGTAACTTCTCTTCTGTTAGTTTTCAAATGAAAGGATTTTTTTCTCCTGACATGGAAACCATTTGAAATTATAAAACTGGTGGAGTTTACATGTCTTAATCTTTTAATACAAAGCAATACTGGCAAATGCTCGTGTATAGTGCACTTCCAGACTAATAAGCAATCCTTTATCTGACATCTGGCACTTCTCCCAGATAGCCTGCATTCATTTCAAACCCTGTGTTGTATGGTGAAGTAGGACTCAAAGTATTTCTGTATGCACAGTGAGGTAGGTAAAATGTTCTTTTTGGATGGTGTAGTGAAAAGAAGTGTCAAACATGCAAAAGAAGTTCGGCAGCAGCTCCCTCAGAGTGGTCATCTGTCCGGAGCTTTTCATATCCCACACACACCCCCCCACACACCCATAATTGCAGAAATGAAAGGACTTCACTTAGTGGAAGATACGGAGAAATATTTTGCCAGGTAGTCTGTCTTCTTATCTACTGAAATTCTGGCTTTAGTGAGAATTGGGGTTTGAAAGAGTACGTATTACCAGGATAGATCATTTGTAGTGGAACAGAGATCTCAACTGTACTTCTTGAGGATTGCCAGCTCTTCCCTTGTCAAAAAAATGACTTGTTTCTCTCTAAGCCTGTAGCAGAGACAGGTTCTTTATTGAGGTTTATTGTGGTAGCTGTTATCCATTTACTGTTCTATATTGTTTGTTACGCATTCATTTCTCTACATATTTTTTGTGGCTTTCAGAACCACAAATATATTTTTCTTGGTAAACAGTTGTAGATAATGGAGCTTTCTACACGTGTGAATAGTTTTTAGAGGAAAATAAGGTTATTTGATAATCATGTAAAACCTTGAAGTCCTGAATAGAACTGTGTCTTGCTGAATGAATGTTCTGATATGATAAATTATTGGACATCTTAATTGCAGGCAGATTTCTAACTGAATGTTTTGCCATTCTTGGGCTATTTTTACCACATTTCACAATTCTCTAAATGCACTTTATCTGTGTCTTTGGTATGCATGAGTGCACATGCTATGAAGTAATTACTGATCTGTAAGAGCTCTGAAGCATTTGAAGGCTGAAGTAGGGGAGAAAACTCTCTCAGTTCTTATGTTCTAGAACTTTGGCTATAGCTCTTCATTTCCTTAAAACTTTCCTTTTTCTCAACTGTGGCTAACATTTGGAAACTTTAGATCGTACCTGGAAGTCATTCTTTTAATGTATATAAGTGATACAGCTGGAAAGAGTAATTCTATAAAAGGAGTGCAAGCAAGAAATATGGAATAATAAAAACATTTCAGTTCTTTTTTTTACACAATCCAAGGTTTTCTTGTTAATGGGAGGCTCTTAAAACTGAAATTGACCCCCTCCCCCCCAAACCAGTTGCTGAGGTGTTGAGAACAAACCACCTTATTTATAAGCATTTGTTGTTGTATTGTAGGGCTTATACTGTTCAGTTCTTTAAAATAAACAGCCCTTTATGGTCGGAGTTATTTTCTTTCTATTATGTAAATCATTGTGCATATATATTAAAAAAAAATACTCCACAAAGAATTAATCTTACTCTATTAAGTCTAATAGCAGTATATAAGGAGTCTTCCTTTAGAAAAGCGTACTTTTAGCGAAGTCAGTATGTCAATGTTTTAAAGTTGGTTATTTTCTACAGCAGTTTCAAATTACTGATGTTTTGCTGTGATAAAGGCATATCAGTTGTTCCAGATACGCTATTTAAAGTAAGCAAACTTCTTGCTGTGACGCTGTGTTGGTTTTCAGCCAAAGAGAAGAAAAAAGCGGCTTACTCTAATTCCTTCAGGAACAATAATCTTTTGCCTTTTGAAAATGCTGCTTTACAGAGCAGTTCTAAAAACACACTGTCTAAAGTCTTTTCATTTAATGTGTGGCAAAGTGTATATTGTGTGTGTATAAAATCCGCAGGTTGCCCTGAGGCGGGGTGTGTGTGTGTGACAGTTTTGTTATCGTCTTATGTGTGTTACACTATGTATGTATATGTTACAAATATGAAAGTTTTAATTTCATATTCTACTGAAGGGCTGGGTTCTGATATCTTGATTTCAGTTTCATTCAAAAAGTGTGGGACAATCATCCTTTTACTAACTGATCGATTTTAAACTGCATAGTTTATCCCTTACTTCGATACTGCAGTTGTTCAATGATGCTGTAAACTTAAGACTTATTTCAAGCAAACAAGTAATTTTCTTTTTTTCTCCTTGAAATTTTTATACTCTGGATCTTCAGGGGTGCTATTCTGAAGGATCAGTTTTTTGCCTTATAAACATCAGAATTCATTTGGCCTAAAATAATTTCATATTCCAATTTTGTCAGTTCAGGCTAAAGACTGACTTTCTAAATGGCTATCTCCTATTTAACCAGCTTCTGTATGGCTTATGTCTGCATAGTTTATGCGTGCAAGCATTGCTTAACAAGAAAGGTGGCTGTGATGTTGTGCATTTTAACATTTTTATAAAATGAATTAATCCCATTTTGAATCTTTTGATCAGCAAGACCATAACTCTTTACATGGCTTAGTCTAGTGGAAATAATTTTACCTTTAGAAATTTAGGGTCTGTCAACCCTGGGATTTATCCCATGTTGTGTTATGTCTTGCTTCTGCTTGATGTTCTATTTAAATGTGCTGGAGCACACTTGCGTGTTTGGACATGGCATACCTTTCTCATGCTGTTGAAATAATGGAGCATGTCTGTTAAGTGGGATACGTTGAATGAAAGTAGAAGTAAAACTGTAAAGATTTCTATACTCCGGTAGCAGTGCATTTAATTTTGCTTCATTTTTAGTCTCTGACATCCAGCTTCCTGATATTTAAAAACTTTGATCCACCTTGAGTATTTGAAGCAGTAGACTGCCAGTATTCTTTGCTGCGGCAAGAAGGGCTTGCATCTCAAGGTGCAAGAACTTATTTGGGAGTTTAGTATGCTTTTTCTTCATTGCTCATGACCCTTAGTTCTAATCAGCTTATGCTTTTTATTGTGTTTATATATAAATACTCTTATGCTAGAGGATTGTGTCAATAAAGCCCCTGTTAGGAGAATTGCACAGATGCAGGTAACAATGCTCAGGTCACATGCAGAGTATGGGATAAAGGGCTAAATACAGTCCAGAGGAAACATTCTCCTTAATATATTAGAACAATGTAGGAGTCTGTTTCAAAAGGAAATACACTTGCTTTTACTAGTAGATCTTTCTATGATACAATTTATAGAGTTTTAACTGGGTGCTGTGTGGAGAGGTGTTACGATACAATAAGGTGCAGTTTCATTCAATTGACAACCAATTTAACATGTTTCTTTGAAAGGAGAAGATTCCTTGCTGCTTGTGCATGCTACTTCTGGTGTTCATCTGATAATACTCAAAGCTAATTCCATTTGCAAAACAGGGGGGAATGGTCCAGGTGAGTTTTAGTGAGTTGAATTTGCTTGCCATACAATCAGCTGAGTTCCAGAGAAGGCTCAAGCAAGGAAAGGTCAGGGACACAGCCTGATGAAGAAAAATAAAGCACAAGAAAATGAAACCTACTTCTCCAGTGGCAGCAGCAAGCTGTTCATGAAATAGCACTGTTGAAGACAGCTTACTTTTCTCTAAGAGATTTCATCCCTGTATAGATTGAGAAGAGCTTTTGCCTTGGAAGTGTACCTGGCCTTGAGCTTGTTATAAAGGTGTTTTGCAATGCATCTGAGACCAATGTGTGATGCCTAATTCTGCTGGTATTCAGGCTGTATAATTTCTCAGAATAATGAGGAAACTTTCAGAAATGCTGAGAAGCTAGATGCTTGTAGTTAGAGTTCACTGGAAATTCTTTTTGCTTCAAATCTTGACCAAAGTTGGATACCTCACTGTAGATGAAATTTCTGGTTTAGTCCCTCAAGTTTTGAGTCTTTTTGTTCATTTCTAAATGATTAGAAATGTATTTGTGGTCTGGTATTTTGGATCACTGTTGGCCTGTCTGTAAGAAAGAGTTAGTTAATAGCTCAAGTGTTGCCTGTAAGTGAGACTGGTCTATGCATGCAAATCATATTATCTCACATAAGGTGATGGCCTTTACCTCTGGCTAGTTACAGCTAAAGCCTGTAGGGAAAATTTAACAGTTGTTAATGTGACCTTGTAGCTATACAGATAAAAGCTTGTTCTGTTAAAGTGCTGGTGATCCTACAAGTGTCGTTTCGGAATCCCCCATATTCTGGAAGAAGATACAGAAGTTGGCTCACAATTTGGAAGCAGATTTGTAAATCATCCTATACTTATTACAATGCAGAGAACAGGATGCACCTATAGAAGTTTACTGTCACTCCTGTGTTGTGTTATAGTATAGCTAAACCAAGTTAACTGTACTGAAAGAAAGTAAAGTGTGGGGTCGAGGAGGGAAGATGACTCAGTACTGGCATCTAGTCCACATCTTTATGTATGAGGAACTTCCAAACACTGTTGTCCTATAGCCCTGTGGAAGAAACTGGGAGTTGCATGCACTAAAGTGCCACTCCTGAGTTTCTAGGAATTTTCATTTCTTACATTTTACTTATATTTTTTGTGCAATTTTAGTTTGAGGGTGACTTTATAGGGTTGTGGGGTTTTTGTGTAGACTAATACTCTGTGCGGTGCTTTATCTCTGCCTATCAAAGCGTGTTGCCAGCAGATAGTATGTAATATATAGTACGTCATCTCATCTCACAGTTCAGTTTGTGATAGCAAGAACTTTGAAGACAACTTCTGTGCTCTACCCGTGCCTCAAGCCCATACGTTGCAAGAATAAGTCCTTTTTAAAATAGTTTTCTGGAAAAATGAATATTAGGATTTTGCAGGGAATTAACATTTTCTAAAACTGGTAAATTGTTTTGGGGGAGGGCACAGTTCTTCAATACCTGTGTTTTCTTTTTTTCCTGAAATGGTTATCTGTTTTAATAACTGGACCTTCACGAGTATTTTCTGTTACTTCTCTAGTTAACTAGCTGAAAAACTTTCTTTTCTCTGAAATGATTGCTTTTGTCTTAGCCAGAAGAGGTTGTTATAGCTACTGGGTTTGTTTTGGTTTTTTATAAATAAAGTATTTTGGATTACAACCTATAGTTTCTCTTCATTTGTAAGCTCTTAATATGCCTTACTTTAAATACTCTGAATTAAAGTCTGTAATACACTTTTAAATACTTTTCAATAATGTTGATTCTAAGATTTTGTGGGAAATATTAAAGTGCAATTAGGTCGTATTTTTGAGATCGACACATGCTTTCTTGAAAGCTAGAGTAAAAAGCTGGCTGCTGATTGCTGTGTAGCAAACTTCCTCTTCAGGGCTGTGGTGTGTCCATGTTCCCATTAGTATGTGCTGGTAACAAAAACCGGAACCACACCCCATTGTATTACTCTAAATTCACTTGTTTGGAGTTGATGTATTTTCTCCCCGTGTTGATCTTGTCAATGTAAGCAGCTGGTTGCTGGAATGTACATGATGGACCCCCCAGTTTCCTTGACCATGCCAGAAAGAATTATCTTAGCTAATGAGAGAAGGTTAATAGGCAGCGTTGTCTTCTGAATGAATCGATGAGGTACTTCAAGGCTTTGTTTATGTTAAATTTATCAGAACACTTAACACTGCAAGTTAAGCTTGTGTTTAACAAGCTTCTTGTGTACAACTGAAAAGGGAAACCATTAATCATAGAACTTCAAATATTAGTGAAATGCATCAAAGAGTGAAAGTGGGAAGATGGCAAGTGTGATACCCGAAATGGCAATAAGCCGTTTTCCCCTCCCAAATTCAGTGAACTTTCAACATGGTGCTACATTGTTAGCATGTCTATAGCATCAATTCTTGCTCTGTCATTTGGAGAGTATAACTTCATACTTCCTACACGTTTGTGAGGTTTTAGTTATGCTTTGTCAGGACCTTTGTGGTCTTGTACATGTGATGCAGCCCAGGTGTTCAGATAGATCCCTTCCACCTCAGTAGAACTTAGGTGTGTGCTTACATGAATTGAAGCCTAAATTACTAAGTATTGATTATTGCGATATTTTAGTTATTGATGATGTGTCCAATGGAATATTAAATGCACATCTCTACTAAAAGAGCAGAAAAAGGGGAGGTTGTCATGCAAAACAAACAGCTTTTGTGCAGCCTTAGTACCACAGATATTTGCCTGTATATGTCTGAAAAAAAGGCAGCAGCAGTAGCAATCATCCCTGTCCTGAACTTACCACAAAGACAGATGACCATAACTAGGTGTTTACTTTCAGGCTATGGGTCTCCTTGGCTCCTTTTATGATTAGTGCTACATGTTGTTGTAAGCCATAGCTTCAGCTTTGATTGTGAATATGACCTTTTTCTCATTCTTTTCCATTCCCTGCTCTTCTGCTCGCAAAACTAAGGAAGGTGCTTTTAAGTAGAAGGCTGTCTGTGTGCCAGGCAGTTACTGGAATTCATTTTGTATTTTGATCCTACCCTTTTTCAGCAGCTCTTTAACTTTTGCGTGCTGCAAGAAAGTTTTTTGGAAATAGTATACTTATAACTGGCACTACAGCCCAAAAGGCACACATAGCTTGACAGCACAAAAGTAGTAAACATAATTTGAGGTTATAGTAACTTTGAAAGATGAGGGTGTCACTGGAGAGCTTTTTCATATTGCTTACAATCTGTGGCTCAAAGAAAACAGAAAACTTTGTCTCAGTGCCATGACAGACAATGCGAAGTATACTAACCTCCCCAATGCTTCATGTCTTTGCTATTAGTAAAACTGAAAAACCTGCTGGGCTTTTCCTTGCTAGAGTTTAGAGCTGGGAAGTGTGCTTTGATATTTTATAGAGAACAGAAGAGAGCAAGAACTGACCTGGCTTAAGCAATACCAGACAGAGTGCATAAAATGCTGTTCTGTATGATGTGGAATGCTTGCCTCAAACTTCGTTAAATGCAGACTGAATTTGCAATTATGTATGAATTGCATTTGGTAATAACCTCAGGATGTTGTTACTAAGGACTCATCTTGCCCTTATCCATTTTCTCCATCCATGAAGAAGGAGAGCCTAACTTTAGGAAACCAGGAAGACATTTTATTACTGTCCATAGAACCTTTTCTCTTTAAGAGAGTTCTTTGAAGTCCTCAATCAGGAAGCTGTTAACACATAACATCTCAAAATACTTTTGTAGGAATTGATTAGTTATGTAAATGTCTCCTTGTACACTGGCTTGGCAATACCTAGTGAAAATGCAAACAGAAATATTACCTATACCATATAAATGCAATGGAAGGAAAAAAAAAATCTGAGTGATGTGACAGCAAAGCCAACTCAACTTTAAGCTTTTTAAACTGTGGTCAGAAAAAGCTTCGAGTTGTGCATAAATATAAGAAATAGTTCCGTACTATTATAAACTCCAGTTTTGTTTGTAAAGCTGTTCTGTTTTTTATAAAATCTTCTGAAAGATCATGGGTTATACTTGTTAGTTGTTTCCCATTTGTAAAGTACACATCTCTGGTCTCTGATCCTAACCCTCATCTGTCAGATCATCTTTTTATATTAATCGTCTTTGTCTTAATCTTTCCCTATAAAAAGAAATTACTCCAAGTGAGCTGAAAACGTGGTCTTAAATTTACTTTTAAGGAGGTGAAGAGAATTGGTTAACAAAAATGTGATTCACCATAGAAACAGCTCAGCCAATAGCATATATGCAGTAAATTAACCATTTTCTGGTACTTTCATATTTGATACGAAACATAGCAACATGGTGATAGCTTGACAACAATAGCAGCTGCATATATTTTTCTTCCTTTTTTGAAATGATGTTCTTGTGGAAAAAATAGATTCCCTGGAAAGTAATTTATATTACAAGTTTCATCACAAAAATTCTGTGGGTGGGTACAATAGGCTAGAAATTAAATTAGTGATTTGTATAATAAATGATGGTTTTGATTTGATATGACACTTCTAGTCTCTTACAAGTGACATAGCTACAGGCAATAGAATAATCTCTTCCCCTTGTGAAGATAAATGTCGTATCAGCCCAAACCATCTTATATTAAATTACAACTTCCCTTTTTTTCCATATGAAAAGATTCATGAGACTCTTCATTAAATAATAGCACAACCCAATTAAAAGGGTACTTTGGCCAAAATGTCTTGAAGATATTTTCTAATATCAGGCATGTAGTTAATTTATATAGGGTACTGCCATAAGATGCCTGATCCAAATAAAGGAATTTTCCTTTATGCAGCAAGTGGCGTGATTGTGGCCACACTGAGCTAGAAGGTGCTTTTCTTATCTCAGTTAGACTGAAACCCTCAAATGCAAATGAAGTATGATGATAAGAGGAATCTAGTATCTTGACTTCCTTTCTTGGGGGGAAGAGGCATGTAGTACGTGTGGCTTTTGTACAACTTGATTGTGCTCATACCGTTGTTTTTCATGTTTTGGCAGAGAGAAGGAGCAAGAAAGGGAAGAACAGTTAATGGAAGACAAGAAAAGGAAGAAAGAGGATAAGAAAAAGAAGGAATCTGCTCAGAAGGTAGGTTTTGATATTTGAATTTTTTTATTCAGCCGGAACATAAATAGTTTTGGGGGTGGTAAGTTGTTAAATTGTTTGTATTTGAGCTTAAAAACTTGATTGTTCAGAGTGATGCTTCATTAATGACTATTTTTTGCATAATTTTCCTGGAACTTAAGTGTTTAACTTAGACATTTCTTCTCCTTAGTGTGTCATGTGAAGTAAAAGAAGTTTTTTGATATAAAGTATTAAACAAGTTCTTGAACATGGGTTCTCTTGACCTGTGCAACTCCTGCTGTTTTGAGGTGTTTGGGGATGGGAATGCTGCCGGGCTTTTGCAATTCTTGCAGTAAAATTGACTTAAGTATTTTCTAAAGCAAGAAGATACGTTTTTTTTTTTTGTAAGTCCTTAAGGAAGTTTATAAGAAATATTTACTACTGAAGGTTCCCTTTATTTTTTGCTAAGTATCACTTAGGTTTTATGTTTTCTGTAGCTAATAGCACTTCTGCTGAACTGTATCAGTTCAAGTCTAAGCCATGGAGAATTGATAAGTCACTGAAAATTGTTTTTGCTCAGAAAATGGGTTTGAACTTTTGCTGTATTAGAAGCTCTCTGTTTTGCTGAAAACCGAGCAGATTGTTCTAGGAGTTAACTTGACACATGAACTTGAGTCTCTTGCAGCTTTATCCATTCTTCTTACTGGTACAATCTTTTCTGTCTAGTTCTGGGCTTCCCGGTACAAGACAGGTGTAACCATCCTGGAGCAGGTCCAGCAGAAGGCCCCTAAGATGATTAAGGGACTGGAGTATCTGACAAATGAGGCAAGGCTGAGCAAGCTAGGGCTCTTCAGCCTGGAGAAGGCTCAGGGGAGATCTTATCAATCAATGTATATAAATACCTTGTGGGAGGGAGTAAAGAAGATGGAGACAGGTTCTTCTCAGTGATGCCTAGTGACAAGGCACAAGGCATTGTGCACAAATTGAAATACAAGAAATTCCACTTAATCATAAAAAGACTTTTTTTTGTGCATGTGTGTGACTGGGCAACCATTGAAACAGGTTTTCCAGAGACGTTGTGATGCCTCCATCTTTGGAGATGTTCAAAAATTAATTGGATGTGGCCCTGTGCAATCTGTTTTGATGACTTCACTTTGAGTTGGGGAGACTCCTGGGAGTGGGAGGGGAACAGGGGTGGGAACTGTGGACTAGATCTCCACAGGCTGTCCCTTCCAACCTCAATGATTATGTGAAATTGAGAGCAGAAAGCTTTACTTTCTTTCAGTAGTCTCTGTTTTTCAGTTGCTTCAGTAACAACAGATCCTACGAAAGATCAGACGTTACTCTGTTAGATTCTATAGGTTTCTGCTGAGAACAGCCAGCACTGATTTCAGTTAAATTTTGGCTTATCCAGGGTCTTATCTAGCTTTTTCACCAATTTGAGTCTGTCAGTTTAAATTATTGAATTAGGTGCGGACAAACTGGTGTATTTCTGTTGTCTTTATCCAGCCATTGTGTTGATACGTCCCCAATAATACTGCAAAAGATCAGTAGCTACAGAACAAGGTTTCTTCAGTGTCTTTTTGCCTCAGTGTTGCTGCTGTTTAGTGTTGAAGTACAAAAACTATATGTAGCAACCAGGGGGAGCAGATGCTGGTAAGTAACGACTAGTGACTTGAGGATTATGTGCTGATATTCAATGATACAAGAGAAACTTGAAAAGGTTGTACCGATCATCTTGATAACAGTGCTGTGAGTGTTTACTGAGGAATTGGTGCTTTGAATACAAAGGAGATTTAGCAGCTTTCCTGTGTGGTCCCTCACCTACTAAGTTATTCAGTATGATTGAATGTTACAATATTTTGCCAAAATCTTGGGAAGGGTAAACACTAAATAAGTTGATCTCCTAGAGACCCAACTTAACAGTAATACTTGGAGATATCTGGGAATAGCAAAGCAGGCAACTGAATGGACAGAACATAAATGTGTGTGTTTGTTCTTAGTGACTGTGGGGGTGTTCACCAAATAAGCAGTAATGATTTGGGGGTACCTTTTTCAGACAGAGTTTGTCTGAAACAATTGTTTCTGTCTGGATCTTCTGAAACTTAAAAAATAAAAAAATTACTTCAACAGAGATTATGCAGGCAAATTCACAAACTAAATTCCTGTGGCTGGTGTCCCAGGGGCCGTTTGGTAGCTTGTCAGAAGGCTGAGTTTGACTCCACCTTCCCATTTACTATAGCTGCTCCTGCCCTGCTGATGCTTCTAGGTTGCCCACAGAGAGATGACAGGTGTAAATCTAAGGCAGTGTCACATTTTCTCAACTTTTGTATTCTAGACAAAAGAATCGCAAAAACAAATCATTTTGACTAGGAGAGAGACGCAGTATAGGCAGAAGTAACTCTTTTTTCTTCCTAAAGCAAACTGTGGTTATCATGTAGAATTCTTTAAAGATTTGGTAAAATGGGGTTCTTCCAAGTAGACAAGTTACTAATTTACTGAACATGTTTACTGTTGACTATAGTAAACCTATCAGCATTAGCAGATTGGATTCATGAATAACTTTTTCCCCCCCTCTTCCTTTTCCTTTAGTAGTGGACCATCAGAGTCACTTAAGTGCTTAACAATTTTTAACTGTGTTACAGAAGAAGACGTAATTTGATGCATACAGGATTTTTCACAAGTGAAGTGAATATTGATGTCTGGCTTGGTACAGACGCAGTTTTGGTACAGGTGCATTTTTAGTGTCTTGGAGACTTTTGGATTACCTAATTCTGTGAAGTTAGGATGCCTAAGATTTTGTATTATAGCGAATGTTCCACTTTGCATATTGCAGTGTTCATCTTTGCAAAGTGAATGATGCCATAGCAATTCAGTACAGTTTGTCTTTTTATTCTTTACCGTACAAAGGAGTTCTGGCTTGGTTGGTTTAAACAATAAACTGCTTTTTACTTGTGCTTTCATTATTCTATACTGTCACTGTGTGCTTTCCAGAATTATGGACTAGTTCAGCAATTTCTTTTAAGAATAGGTGTCATAGAACCTGACACATGATGATCTTTAGGGTTTTTCCATTATTGTGTAGTGGAACTCATGATCGACAGGTTCAAAACATGCTACAATACACATGATTCCAGAGAATATGCCAGTGGTATGTTTGTCTCTACTACAGCTTGAAATCTGCTATGCTGAAAGAATGTAGAAGTACAGCAAAACCACATATTGAGTATGTTGGCCAGCGTGATGGCTCACTTCAGTAATCAACTTCTTATTGTTTTCAAGAGATTTTGAAGTCTGGTGTTTTATAGATATTGCTGGTACTTTTTGTAGTTGTGGCAATGAATCCAGTAAGGTTTAGGATTTCTCCTTGGAAGAGATGTCATGGGAAAGGTAAAATGGGAAGATAGCAGAAAGACTGCTATTCTCACCTCTCGTTACTCCTGTGGAAATTCCGTTGCCAGCCCCAACAGTCTGCTGTAAGGATACTCTTACAGAAGGAAGTTTTCGTTACGCTTTAACTGTAGTACTTCACCTCCAAAATCTGAAAGAACTGTAGTGCTATAGCACATGTTTATTTGTGTTTTGGAAGTCCATGTTTGGGATGAGGAGGGGGGTGTATACCAAAAATCATCATGAGTGAAGTAATTACGGTTTCTGCCAGGGACTCTTGCATCAGGCAAAGGTATTATAGGAGCTGTAGTATTTTTGAAAACTTCATATATATGACTAGGAATACTGTTTAGACTTGTAGTTCATCAGCTGATTATTTTCATGCAACAACAAATACTGTTCTTGTGCTAATAAATTAAGGTCATGATTTATTGCAGCCTGTTCAATGTTTGTTTTGAGGTTCTTAAAACTCTATTTACATTCTTGCTCTTAATTTGCAGGTCACAGATCAAAAAACCAAAGGTAAGAATCTGATCCTAAAGAGTATTTTTTAATTGACTTGAGCCAAGACTCGGATCTTGATCAAAACTGTTGGAAAAGGAGGGGGAATTATGAGTCAAGATGAAATACTGAAGATGTGTATTCAGAAGAAATAAAAAACTAGAACTATCCATGTTGTCAGCATCAAAATACTTGAAGAGGGAATGAGGATTGTGGATAAAACAGGTTAGCTGAAATATTTAGTTTACAGTTTTGCAAAGGTTTTAGACAAGTAACCAAAAACTGAAACCACCTATATAAGTGGAATGGAAGACAGGGAAAGCACTGCTTGTGGTGAGGTACCAAAATGAGTGAAAGTGACTTGGTTTTGGAAACTTAAGAGAAGTTCAGGCACCTAAAAGTCCAACAGATAAGGCAGGACTGATGAGCATCTTGAAAGTTAAGCTTATTTAGCTGATCTAAAAATATATTTAATCTTGATTTGCATGTCAGTTTTCTAAAAATTGTGTGAGGAAATTGCCGTTATTGACAGGAACTAAGATAGTAACTTGATTTTACAGCTAACAATACCTTTGTTTGGGTTTGGGGCAATGAAGCCTATATAGAGAAATCGGAAAACCCTTATCAAAATAAAATGTGGGGAATAACGCATTCATGTTGCCAAAGAGAGACTTGCTTGTTTTGATCTCACATTTGTAAGAGGAAGAGTTTTACTGATTATGTTTACTTTGCTGGGGAGGGGTTTCTGGACATCCTTTTCTTGTATTAATCGTCAACAAAGGCTAGAGTAGATGTGTTAAATTTTCCTTGCCTTGGGAGTCTGATGTCTTAGCAATTACACCTTCTAGGTGCCTGGCTAGGAATTTCTTCTGCTCTGTTTCAAAAAAGCACATGGAGAATGTCAGTCAGGGGTCACAAGTCTAGAGTCTCTTAAGCAAATTTTGTGATGGTGTTAGTTCCTCAAGGATTTGTTTGTGGTTTTCCTCTTCTCCAATGCATAATAGCCCTCAGAAGCGGCTTGTCCTGGCTTATAGGGTCACCTGGTGACCAGCTGGGAAACTTTAGGCGAGTCCAATACAAATGCTGTATGTAGGACTGCCTTTTGGGTGAGAGTGAACTATTACTGCCTTATTTAAGAGCAGTACAGAGAACTCAGATTTGTTAACTCTGAATCCAAGGGGGGGGGGGGTCCCCTCTTTTTGTTTGTTTTGGCAGTGGCTGTGTAGCCTAGTAAGCAGGTGAAAACTTGGGATCTGATTTCAGATCTCCCATAAGGGGGTGATGCATAACAATCCAAAAACCAGTTGAAGACCAGCGAACAGAACGGGGGTGAAACCAGTTATATTTGACTGCTAATATTTTAAAATGACTCATTGCCCAGGGTGGTATTCTTTCCCAACTTAACATTTTCAAGAAATTTGGGGCTTATGGTGAAATACTTGCTGAGGGCAGAGTTTCATCCTGGGGTACAGAGTTGCACATGGAAGCACGAGGTTTGCTGCTACTGCTTATTCCTGCTTCTTTAATTAAATTGTTCTTCGATAAGGTTGAAGTTGCACGGTATTTCAGAGAAGAATGAAATTATAAAAGGAAAGAGTCACAGTGAGTTCTTGTAGCTAACACAGGTTTAAGTGGAAAAATTTCTGATTTTCATTCTTCCTGTTTTTCAGTGCCCGAAGTGACGAAACCAAGTTTAAGCCAACCAGTGGCTGCCAGCCCAATTGGCAACTCTCCATCGCCACCAGTCAATGGTGGCAACAATGCCAAAAGGGTGGCAGTGCCGAACGGACAACCGCCAAGCGCCGCCCGCTACATGCCTCGGGAGGTGCCGCCGCGATTCCGTTGCCAGCAGGACCACAAAGTGTTACTGAAACGTGGGCAGCCCCCTCCGCCATCCTGTATGCTCCTTGGGGGTGGAGCAGGGCCTCCTCCCCCAACAGCACCAGGAGCAAACCCAAACAACGCACAACCAGTGACAGGAGCACTGCTGCAGAGCGACAGTGGGACTGCAACAGGCAAGTAATAATAATAATAATATTAAATGAACACGTGTGTGTGCATGGCAGAAAAGGGATCACTGAAATTGTGCATAAGCATGTCATATAATAAAACTCCTCAGATTGCTTTTGGAGAGCTTACTTCTACTATTTTAGTATATAGACTTTTCTTTTGCTGTTAGTGGTGATGGATGCAATTCTTACTACTAGATGGAACAAGAAAGAGGGTTAATTTTTTTAAAATATGTCTTGGGTGCTTTGAATCAGATGCTGTAATGCTCTTAGGACCGCAGCAAGGTAAATATAATGCATGGATAAACAGCATTTTATGGTTGTCGTTGAATAGTTCTTAATAGCTCTTTAGGTTTCTTTGACATTAATTTCCTATCTTGTCACTTTTTTATATGATCTAGTAAAACAGACATGTAGATACCAGGTCTGCAAATGGCAGGTGTCTGTCACTTCTGATCTGGATGAAATAGAAAGATGGTCCTTTTGCTCCTGACTTTTTTTAGTCGTAATCTTGTTTTTCTCCTTGGATAAACCTTTTTATAGAAGTGGTCATTGTCTTGTTTTTGCTTTTCTGTTCACTTTGAATTCCAGAAGATAAATTGATTTTAAGATTAGTTGTTTTATGAGCATGGGGAAATTGATTGCTCCTGAATTTTTAAGACCCTTGGAGAATTGCAGTAACTGTAATAATTCCTTCTTAAGTTATGATAGTAGAACAAACAAAATTCCACTCAAGACATCTGCCTCCTAAAGAAAACCTTAGGTGATCTGATAAGTCAAGGACAACTTCAGTTCTAACAATAAGGGTGTTTAAAAAAGAAATAATAGATGCTTGATAGTCAAGAGAAGAAAATAACGATACCACTGTGTCTGAGTTTGCCTTTGAAAACCATGCCATATTAATGGGATGTTGTTTTGTTTTTTTTTTTTTAACCACAGTCTTGGAGAGCATAAAGTTTTTATAGTTCTTTATGGTTCAGAAGAAAAAACAGAGGTGACTTGGAACTCCAGAATCAGGGAAGCTAGATGGGATGGCTGTCTTTATTAAAAAGGATTCTAGGAAAATGAATAATTCTGTTTGTTTTGTGGTTTCAGTACTTGAATTCCTTTGTAGCAAATTCCTGTTTGACAGATTATTTATCTTGTTGTCTTTGATGTTCCCAATTTAATAAGGGGGGGTGTGCGTGTGAATTTCAAACTACAAGGGCAAAGTTTTAGCTAATCAGTTTAAAAACAGATCTCTCAAGAGATGGCTGATTTTGATAAAACACCTGAAACATGGGGAGGGTGGGGAACTCACCCCAAAGTCTTCCAACTATATATAAAATCCTAGCATTATGTCAGCATTAGTATACCTTCACAGTAATTGTAGTAGGCTGACAAAGGAGACTTTATGGTAGTGAAGCATTCTAAAAGTTTTCAGAATTTCTCATGAACAGCATTTTTTGCTGTTGGATGTACTATATGAGGACACTTCTGAAGTAGGAGAGGCTCCTTAAGTTCTATGTAACTAATTTGACACCTAATATTTGTTTTTCTGAGACTGAAATTTGATTTTATGAATTCTCATATTTTTACATTTAGTTTAATGGTGCATTAACAACTAAGATGTTACATTGATTGTGGCAACTTTTTATGCCAATGGTTAATTGCTTTATCCTGATGTAAGTCAGGAGTGTTGCCAAGAAAGATATGGGTCCTTCAGATCTGCATCACCCTATCCAAATTTCTACACCATAACACAGTTAACTGGGCTGGGGGGCTGACTTGGATTAAAATTAACCCAGGTTGTCTTTTAAAGCTAATTTCAGTCTCGGTGATTTACCAGTGCAGCTCACTGAATATCAGTGGGAACATATGTGCTAGCATGTGAGAGTAGGTGTGCCAGAGGAGTGGGAATGAGCAGCTGGACAAGAGAAATGCTGTCACTTGGAGTGCTCCATCAAAGTGCTTATGGAAGTATGGTGTTGCTATCTGTTTCGCACGTCATTAATCCCATCTGAGATCCTGGCTGTTTACAAATTGGATTTCAGGTTGGGCCCAATTCTGTCAGGCACTTATGCACTGATACTGTGATTAATTCATCCCACGTGAAAACAAAAGCAGGTTCCCAAAGGGGAAAATAATGCAGCTTACCTAGTCCTTCACATTGTTATATTCGCCACATATCTATAGATGGTGTTGGTGAGGCTTTAATACAAAAAGTCAATACATAATCCTTCTTTTTCTACCAGAATTGAAATGCTTCTGTAAGGTGGTGAAACTCTAGTTCCCTGACAGATTACACCAAATTTACTATTGTCCCGTAGCAATATGGGGGGTTGGGGTGGAGGGTGGTGTATATAATTCTTCCAATACCAATGATATTCAGGATGTGCAAGACAATTTTGAAAAACAAAGCTTAAATTTTATTGGTGAAAGTCTTTAATTAGTTACAATACTCTCTTAAGAAACACCACTATATCTCACAGCAAAACTGCATCTTCATTTCAGGACTCCATTTCAATACTTTCACTTATTTCAGTTCCATACTCTCATCCTTAAAAAGCAGTCATTTCCTGGTAACTTTTTTCATTTTAGTCAGATCAGAAACTTGTTTATGTTCAGCATGTTATTAAGGAAGAGTCAGTTTTAGAACCAAGAGCCCTTACCCATTATCTTAAGACAAAACCATAAATTGCCAAAATTTTGTTGCCACTGTCAATGGCAAAGGGAGGCTCGTTTTATAGAACAGTCCATTAACTTGTGTCCTAGTGCGCTATGTTAGGAAGTATCCCAATCTTAATACTTTTAAAATGTCTTCGCAGAAATGAAATATGAAATGCTCTGTTAAAATCACCTATGTGAAGATCTTGCTAAATGTATAACTGCCTATGCATCATTCATTTGCTGAATCATTGCTAAGTTCAAAAGACAGCAATCTTGCAGTCTTTTAAACTTGTCTTTGGCTGTCCTCCTTAAGCTATTCCTGTGATCAGTCTAATCAGAAAGTTTTTAAATTGGGGGGGGGGGGAAGGGGGGGGGGTTACTCAGTGTACTAAAAAGATAGCAAGATACAAATATCGGTGGAGAGTCAGACTTCCTTGCTATTGTTAAGTTTGCACTTGAGGTTAAGGCAACAGAAGGAACAGAATGTGCATGGGAACTGCTTGGTCTTTTGGATCTTGGTGTCTAGGATTTAATGGATGAAGACAAACTTCTGTTCATCAGTATTCAAAGCTTACAAGAGAGTTCTGACCTTGCTGTAAAGTCTGGATCTTTACTGGTGGCCCTCAATGAAGGGGGATCTGGAAGACATTCAGTGGGTGTTCATTGGTTAAGCTGATGAACTGAAAGCCTGAGACAGGCGCTGAAAGCTGATCTGTTCATGTTCTATTAAAAGTATTAGCAACCAGAAACTGTGGTCTTCACTTTTTGAATATATAACATAGGAACTTGGGGGGGGGTGGAGAGGCGGGGCAGAAATCCACTTTTTTAAGGTCATTATGCCTTATTTTCATGGAAGCTGTCATATGAGCCAGTAGTAACAATATATATTCAGGTATGACTACTGATGCGGATGTTACTATGAACTTTATGCTCTGCAAAATAAGTTAAACTGGTTGGGTGGGATAACTGAGTAAGACTTAATATATAAGGATTCAATACATGGTTTTGTAGAAGGGAGAGTGTTTAGTCTTCATCACTGGGAATTTGTGGCGAGGGCAATTTAGGGTCCCTTGGTATTAAAAATACATAGAAAAATGAGTGGAACCCTATATAGAGAACACCACTGAAGTACTAATGGACTTAAATTATTTAGAGGATCAGAAGTAATGATGCGGATGGCAAGGGAATCTTGTCTGATGTTTTAAACTAATGATGATAACGCGTCTGCATATATGCAGACATCGTGCTGCCAGCACTGACATAGGCTTCATCCATCGTGGCACTGTGTTAATTTATGTCTGCTTTAAAACTGTATACAAATACTTTGTCTATGTGAAGTCATGCCACATAGGACATAATAATAGTTCACCACAGATGAAAGAAAGGGACCCTATTCATTGTCGTTCATCCTGCTAATTTCCTTATAGTGACTCCAAAGCTCATTGAATTTGCAGGTTGCCCTGTACAATGTGCTAAGCCAGCAAAAAACTAACCCATCAGAAAGTGGACAGTTTTGTGTTGAATTAGTGAATACAGTTGACTTAGTTAAAGGGCTTAACTGCCATCAGAACTGTCACAAATGAGAGGTGAAACTTGGGGAACTCGACGTAGGTGTAGAGCTGGTGAGAGAGAGAAGGAAAAGTGAGATCTTTTACTAGCCTACATCCAGTGGCAGGGAGATCAGCTTAGGTGCTTGCAAAACCACAAACTGTGGTTTCTAGGGTAAATATAGCAGTGACACAAATGTGGGGTAATTACATACTGAATGCAGCTTGCACGTTACTACATAGAAATTGTAATTTGTGTAGCTTTGGACTCTTTTGATTTACAGTAACTTTTGGAAATAATTTTATTTGTTTTGCAAAGGGTTGAAAGAAATTCCTAGTAGCAAAATCAAGTTGAAAAAGACATTTGAAGCTGAAGAATAGACTTCTTCAGCTTTATATATTCATTAGATGCTTTTTGTCTTCAATCCTTTATCTGTTATAATTACTATGTTGAACTTAGAGCCGGACTGTTAGCAGAAGTAGTGAGTCAATGGTGAATTCAAATGTCAGCAAAATGCTTGTGGGGAGTTTGTTGAAAGAAATTTTTTTATCAGTATTTTCAATGGTGTTTTCCAGCCTTCCAAAGCAACTTTGTTACACATTTGAGGGAAGGGTTCTGATTAATGAAAACAAGTAATCAGTGGTGTCAAAAATGTGATGTTCAGTGCTTGTAAATAATATTCATTATTAATGACCTTTTTGGGTGTGGGGTTTTTTTCTAGATTCAGCAATTGGAGGTGCTGCTGCTTCAAATTATGCAAATTCCACTTGGGGTCCTGGAGCCGCCTCCAACAACGGCACCAACGCCAACCCAACTCACATCTGGGACAAGGTGATTGTAGACGGGTCTGACATGGAAGAGTGGCCTTGTATTGCCAGCAAAGATGCTGAGTCTTCTTCCGAAAACACCACCGATAACAACAGTGCCTCGAACCCTGGCTTGGAGAAGAACGCTCTGCCAGGAAGCACCACTAGTAACAAAGGAAAAGGAAGCCAGTGCCAGTCTGGAAGCGCTGGAAACGAATGTAATCTTGGGGCCTGGAAATCTGATCCCAAGGCTAAATCTGTTCAATCTTCCAACCCTGCTGCCGAGAGTAACAATGGACTAGGTAATTGGAGGAACTTGAGTGGACAAGATAGAATTGGTCCCAGTTCTGGCTTCAGCAACTTTAACCCAAATAGCAACCCGTCTGCTTGGCCGGCACTGGTTCAAGAGGGCAATTCTAGGAAAGGGACTTTGGAATCTGATAGTGGTAGCTCCAATGCACAGATTAGCACAGTAGGTCAGACCTCTAGGGAACAGCAGTCAAAGATGGAAAATGCGGGTGTTAACTTTGTCTCTGGCAGAGAACAGGCTCAAATTCATAACACTGATGGACCAAAAAATGGAAACACTAACTCCTTGAACTTAAGTTCACCAAACCCTATGGAGAATAAGGGAATGCCCTTTGAAATGGGCTTGGGGAACCCTTCCAGGAGCACTGACACCCCTTCACAAAGCACTGGAGAAAGAAAGACTGGGAGTGTTGGATCTTGGGGTACAGCTAGGGGGTCTTCTGGAACTGACACAGTCTCTGGACAGAGCAATTCTGGAAACCATGGGAACAATGGAAAGGATAGAGAGGACTCCTGGAAAGGAGCTTCTGTTCAAAAACCTAATGGGTCAAGAAGTGATTCTTGGGATAACAATAACCGGTCTACGGGTGGTGGGTCTTGGAACTTTGGCCCTCAGCATGCAAATGAAAACAAATGGGGTGAAGGGAACAAATTAACATCTGGGGGGTCTCAGGGAGAATGGAAACAGCTGTCTGGGTCTGATGAACTCAAGATTGGAGAATGGAGTGGTCCAAACCAACCAAATTCTAGCACTGGAGCATGGGACAATCAAAAAGGCCACCCTCTTCCTGAAAACCAAGGCAATTCCCAGGCTCCCTGTTGGGGAAGATCTTCCAGCTCTGCGGGAAGTGAGGTTGGAGGTCAAAGCACTGGAAGCAACCACAAAGCAGGAAGCAGTGACAGTCACAATTCTGGACGCCGATCATATAGGCCTACGCATCCTGATTGCCAGGCAGTCTTGCAGACTTTGCTGAGCAGGACTGATTTGGACCCCCGAGTGCTTTCAAACACCGGCTGGGGCCAAACTCAAATTAAGCAAGATACCGTGTGGGATATTGAAGAGATGCCACGGCCCGAGGGGAAGTCTGATAAAGGAACTGAGGGGTGGGAGAGCTCTGCCACACAGACAAAGAACTCAGGGGGCTGGGGCGATGTACCCAGCCAAAGCAATCAAATCAAGTCTGGATGGGGTGAGCTCTCAACCCCAACGGAGTGGAAGGACCCCAAAAATACTGGAGGATGGAATGACTATAAGAACCCCAATTCTTCTAATTGGGGAGGAGGAAGACCAGAAGAAAAATCATCTTCCTCTTGGAATGACAGCTCTAGTAAGGATCAGGGGTGGGGCGGACGGCAACCTAATCAAGGCTGGTCTTCTGGAAAGAACGGCTGGGGAGAGGAAGCTGACCAAACAAAAAACAGCAACTGGGAAAGTGCAGGAAACAAGCCAGTGTCTGGTTGGGGTGAAGGTGGGCAAAATGAGATTGGAACTTGGGGTAATGGTGCAAATACAAGCGTTGCTTCAAAGGGTGGATGGGATGATTGTAAAAGAACTTCAACATGGAATGAGACGGGTCGACAGCCCAACTCCTGGAACAAGCAGCAGCAGCAGCACCAGCAGCAACAGCAGGAGGCTTCTGGATCCTGGGGTCCACCGCCCCAAACTCCAAATAATGGGCGACCTCCAAACCCAAACTGGAACAGCGGACCACAGCCAGCTGCCCCCAAAGAGGAGGAGCCTAGTGGCTGGGAAGAACCTTCTCCACAGTCAATCAGTCGAAAAATGGATATTGATGATGGCACTTCAGCGTGGGGAGATCCTAGCAGTTATAACTACAAGAATGTGAACCTGTGGGACAAGAACTCACAAGGAGGACAGGCCCCACGGGAGCAGAGCCTGCCTACTCCAATGACTAGCAAATCACAAGCATCAGGTACTGGTCTTGTACCTTTTTTCAGCAAGCTCCTATATATGAATGTAATCTTAATGCATAAGAGATACTTGTGCAGCCTCCAATTCCTAATAGTTTTATTCCATAAAGACAACCAATTTCTTATTTGAATATTTGGTTTTGTATTTAAAGTGTCTTTAAAATTTGAATCAATCAGTCCTCTGCTTGTTGTGACTCGGTAACTCTGATCTGAATACTTGGTCAGCTTGCCAGTAAAATAAAATGTTTGTTAGCTGACAAACTTCTGAGCTCTGAAGAAGAGTTTGAATTACAGAATCAGAATTATTAAGGTTGGAAAAAAACCTTTAAGATCATCAAGTCCAACCATAAATGTAGCACTGCCAAGTCCACCACTAAACCATGTCCCTAAGCACCACATCTACACATCTTTTAAATACCTCCAGGGATGGTGACTCAACCACTTCCCTGGGCAGCCTGTTCCAGTGCTTGATAACCCTTTCAGTGAACACATTTTTCCTAATATCCAATCTAAACCTTCCCTGGCACAACTTGAGGCCGTTTCCTCTTGTCCTATCGCTTGTTACTTGGGAGAAGAGACCAACACCCACCTTGCTACAACCTCCTTTCAGGTAGTTGTAGAGAGCAATAAGGTCTCCCCTCAGCCTCCTTTTCTCCAGACTAAATCACATTTTTTTGTATGTAACTATTAGAGAAACGGTGAGAAATTCTTTACTTTTTTTTTTAGTCAAAGCCTTTTTGCTCTGAAACACTCAGTTCACACTTGAAACTGAGCAAGTCTGTGATTTAGTTTTTAGCTCAGTTTGGCTCTGTTGAATGATAAAGAATACTTAGTAAAATATTTTCTCCTTTGAAATAAGGACAAGAAAAAGTTACATAGCCTGGAAATATATTAAGATGTTATTGTTACGTAATCTCTTCTCTGACTCAGACATGCTTTAAAGAATACTATTTCATTTTAATATGTTCTTTAAATATGTCCTTATTCTTTCTTCAGTATATGAAAACCCTGAGTTAGTCTGATGCTTTTAATTAGTCACAAAAGTTTACCAGACAGGAGGACAGCATTAGATGTGGGGTTCATGTTTAACCTGGGAGAATATTATTACTCATCATAGCATTCTTTTTCATCCCTAGAGGTCAGTGCCCACTCTAAGTTTGATGTGAACAGTTGTCAATTCTGTTGCACCCACGCTATTGAGAATCTAAAGTCCTCAACAGAAAGAACGAAGCAGTAGATTAATGACGTGGTGCTGCACTGCAGTAAATAGTTCGTTGTCTAAATGGTCTGTAATGAAAACTCTTTCTCCTTTGTGCAGTCTGGAGCAAAAGCACTCCACCTGCTCCAGATAATGGTACGTCTGCCTGGGGTGAGCCAAATGAAACCAGTCCTGGGTGGGGTGAAGTAGATGATACAGGAGCATCGACAACAGGCTGGGGGAATGCACCTTCCAACGCCCCGAATGCCATGAAATCTAGTGAGTATAGGCCAGATACCAGTTTCTTTGCAATGGTCCTGGAGATTTTTAGTGTTTGGCCTTTTGATATAGGTCACCCATGGAGGAATTGTTATCTGAGGCCTAGAAGCAATGTTGAATGTCGTGTAAGATTTTGATGAATGAGTGATAAAGTGCTTACAAATGACTGGAACTTTGTCTTTTAAGGTAATGAAAACTTTCTTAACTAAGCAATTAAATGGGCAGCTCTGATTTGTACAAGTGTTGAAACATTAGAGCATGTGAGCGAGGAAATATGTCTTTTTCTCAAAATGGCTTTTCTTTCCTGGCTGCCCACGTGTTACTTAGCATATAAACTTGGTACGTGATAAATCACTTTTCCTGATCATATCAGAAAAAGGAATGTGCAGTACAGACAGATTTTACAGTGGAAGCCATTACATGGTAATCTATGCTTTGGTAATGCAACCTGCCTTTTTTTTTTATTGTATGAGTGTGGAAAATTGTAATGCTTAAGAACTGAACTTTCTTTTGTGTTTGAACCTGAATGGATGACTATTTTCTGGATATTACCTGCCTACAGCTGTGTTCTCCATGAATGAGATGCTGTTGAAATCTTCAAAAATTTACTTTGAAGTTAAAATTTTGCTGTATTAAGAGTTTTATTTTTGTGGAAATTATTCCTGCTGATGTAAGCTGTTTGTAGAACTTTTATTTCAGTCTTTTTAAGGAAAATACAACAAACAAAAGCAATCACCTGCTGATACAACATAGCAGCGTTATAGCCAAAGCCAATAACGTTTGGATATGAAGTTTCCAGTAGGAAATATTGATAATACATGACTGTTACTGAACTTGGCTGATGATACCCGCTGTAAAACTGTTTCCAGTTACAAGTTGCCTTTGCAACATGTAATTGTTTGGAATGAAATGCTCTATACAGATGGTATGCTGCTGGGTCATTCTCCCTTCCTCCAACCCCAATTAAATAGTTTGGCTATTTATGAAACAAAACTGGGAAAAAAGCATTGCTTCCTTAATGTTAACATTATAGCAGCCTTTCTTGGATGGCTGTAGTGCTTCCTGTGCCTGCCACACAAACTTGGCACTTTTCAGGATGCTAGACTTTTTTTAGATGGATCTGTTTTTTCATCTGTAAAAAGACACCAAAATCAGAGCCTCTGAAATGCTAATGAGCCATAGCAAATTCTATGGATTTGTTAATATTTAAGATAGTCTTTAAAGACTATACATGGTCACTTGCTTGTCCTAACTGGTCTGCATATGTGACATAACCAGAGAGCTGCAGCGTATGTGTACTATTTTGTATGTAAGCTGTCCCCAACTCTAGAGGAGCAAAATATAGGGAGTTTCCCCATGATGGCTGTTTCAGGTTGGGGTGTAGTAGGTCACCAGTGTTAAGAGCTGAGATATTCATTGTCCTGTGTTCTGTGACTGCTCTCTCAACTCCTTTCTAATTGGCACCCAGAAGGAATGAAGAAGAAAGCCACGTTACTCAGTGATGTAAGGGGAGATATTTAATGTCTTGGATAAGTTGGAAGAAGAAATTGGGACAAAGAGCCTGCAAAGGCATAATTTATGGTTGAAGGTAAGGACAGGAAACAGAGACTAGCAACGATTGGAAAAGAAAAAAAGAGTTCAGAGCCAAAGAAGGGAAGCATAGATCATTGCCCACCTGTTTAAAAAAAACGGATTTACATAGTTTTACCAGCATTGCATAGGAATTCTCTGGCAGAAGTAGGAATAAATTCATTTTTCTGTAACATCATTATTTTGTCTTTATCTTGAAAGTTTCCTTTGCTTACTGTAGCTATTTGTGCCGCCTCACTCAACAAATTCAGAAAATGAAGCAGGAATCCTGCAGACAAGTCATCTGTACACCACTGTCCAGATTCATGTTCAAGAATCTCAGACCTGAGAGCTGTCAATGTAGAAAAATAGCCTATGGCCATGTAGTTAAAACCAGGATCATAGTACTATATTTAAACACTGTGGCCGGAAATACATTAAAGCTGCAGGGACTACCCCGTATATGACATTTCCAGATTAAGTTCTTGACTCTGCAGTCGTAATCCTTAAATGTAGTCTTTTCTGTGTAAGTAGCATGATTAAAGGGTCAAGAGGTAGATTTTTGCGCTGGGACCAATAGGTTTCCTAAGCAGCCCTCAATTTTGGTACACAGATGAATATAATTTAAAAATTTGTTTCCTGTGAAGTATCTGAGTTGTTATTTATGATGGATTTTAAGGTAGCTCTTAAACTGCCATGAAATGCTTCTGTACTTACTTTTGCTGTGATCAAGGTAGAGTTTCCCTTGATAGACTAATTACAATTCCTGACTCTTTTTATATCCATGTTTTCTGCTATGTGTGTTAATATCCTTATCCCTGATTTCCACACTCAAAGTCCAGACAATTGAAGAATTAGTTATGAAAAAGGTGATTATGATGGAAATCTTTTTTAAAGGAGATAAATGCTTAGGGAATAAATATGCAGAATGAAGAGTTACAGTTGAACAGTGGACAAGAGGATTTGGGCTCTTGTTGGCTTGTCAGTAGAGGTTAGAATTCTAAGTTGCCTGATAGCTGGTGCTAGAAAAGAAAAGAAGCCAACAGGGTAAAGTCCTTAGTCTGAATTGATACAATGACATGGTGGTAGCTTTCTGGGAATGGCATCTCTACTTAAACAGCACTGCTAGTAAGTCTTTTTAATGACGTTGTTAAGAATGGAAATTCAAGTAGAGGTGGTTTTTTTCACATTAAACTACTTCTGGTGTTACATATACCAAAGCACAATGTCAGGTCCTCTCCTTCAGATTCTACTTAATTGTTATTCCTTAAAGTTCTTTGTTTCTGTAATTTTGTGAAAGAGTTTAGTGCAAGGGAAATGTTAAGGTTTTGAAGGAAGAAAGGAACTAATTGATGAACCACCTGAACCAGAGTCCTCAGCACCCTTGGTTTTTAAGTGTCATTGAAGTCTTTCATTTACACTAGAAAATAATAGATTGCCTTTTAAAGAAATCCAAATGTAGCTGTATCTGTATAAGAGAAGAGGTCCCTATGGTTATTATATCTTTAAGGGTTTGACATTGCCTTAAAATAGTTGCAAAACATAACATGCCACCGAATCTCTTGGGCTTTGGGACTCATGCACAAGTTTTTACAGCTGTTAGTGAAGATGCTTTTTTTTTTTTTTTTTTTTTTACTCCTTTGGGGTTCTGATGATCTCGGCTAATCTTGCAGTGTCAAATCACTAGCTGCATGGTATTGTAGACTGCTTTTGAGCTTTTTTTTCTTTTTCTAAAGGTTCTAAATCTATGCAAGATGGCTGGGGAGAGAGTGATGGGCCAGTGACAGGAACGCGTCATTCCAGCTGGGAAGAGGAGGAGGAGGGAGGAGTCTGGAACACAGCAGGCTCTCAGGGAAGCAGTTCCTCCCACAACTCAACAAGCTGGGGGCAAGGAGGAAAGAAAACACAAATGAAGGTAAAATGCTTGAATGATTCATAACCACTGTGTTGTCTGAAAGCAGTATGACTGATATGTTATAGCATTATAATAGTTCTTCTTTTAAAAAGGTATTACAGAATTCAGCTAGAAAGTTGCCTGTTACAACAGTGTAAAAAATGTGAGGTTTCTGGATTTGTTTTAATGTATTACACCTTTTGTGACTAAATCTGCCAGTAGGTGTCGAATTCTTTTGGTGTGTAAGCTGCAGAGCCATTACTAAATGAAACTGAGAAATAAGTATCCCAAGGCTATTGCTCTTCTCTTGTTCACATAGCTTTCTGTGTTAGGCTGTTGCTGTTCTCCTTGCATGGCCTGCTGAAGTTCGGATTCCACGGTCCCTTTGGCACATGCACTTCTTATTTCTACTGACTGTTCGATTTAGGTCTGACTTGTGTTTGTTGTTACTGACCTTTGACCTCAAACAGGACCAGGAGCTTAGCTATAGTCCTGAGTAAATTGTTTTCTAAGGCTTGTTTGTGTTAAAGTTCGCTAGTACAGTAACACTTGGTACTGTATTAATGTTAGAAGGACTATGCTTTGTCTACTTCTAATCAAATAGGTAGTGCAAACTCAAAAGGTGAGTGCAGAACAGCTTCCTAGGATGTGTAAATACTGTTGTGACATGGTGTGGAGTTTTAGAATTCCTATTTTGCAAAAATGATTCTCACAAATTTTTTTCTCACTTAAAGCTTTTTTTATTTTAACCACCAAAGCAGCTGTCCAAAAAATTTTCTTTTCTGTTGAACTGTGTTCAGTTTTGGTTTTGATCACCTGTAAATTACAGTAAGGCCAAATTGAGAGCCAGGTTAGCATAGTGCCCATGTAACAGAAACCATACTAAAGGGAAGAAACCCGAGGAAGAAATCTACCTCTGTATGTGGTGGATTAAAGAACATATTAAACTGTAACAGAGGAAGAAATAAATAACATTCACAAAGCTTCCCAGATTCCAGAATGAAACTGAAGGTGTGATAAACATTCTACACAGCAAGTGTTCATCCAGTTTGGTATACCTAACAATGAACAATTTTATGAGAGAGAAAAGAAGTCTTTTGTAAATGTTTCCAACCACGCAAAAACTTAATTTGTTGAGGAGATTAATTTCTCTGATACCAGGATTTTCGTCCTTGTGCATCTCAAGGATTAAAACAGAACTTAAGAAATCAAGAAATTGCTTAAAAATATTTTTTTGTCTTTTTTTTCCTCTTCAGTGCGCATTAAAAGGAGGAAATAGTGATTCGTGGATGAACCCTTTATCCAAACAGTTTTCAAATATGGGCTTGCTAGTAAGTACATTTTTTAAAATATAAAATCCAACTTTGTAAAAAAGCAGTAAGCTTTAAATAAGCCAAAAGATCAGCTGTTTCACAGTGTGTAACTACTTATTTATCTGCATTTGCTATGCTGGCATGTTGATTTATAATACCTGTAATAGCTGGGTATTCAGCACTTCCTTGCTAGTCAGAATGGCTTCTCAGAAAAACCAAAAACCTACTTTGCCTCTTGAAAGTTACTTTGACAGCTGTTGTTCTGAGATTGCAATTTCCTTGCAAGTAATAAGATTTGAATTTTTTTTAATTTTTTTTAATTTTCATAAAGTGCTGTTTAGAACACTCAAGGTAGAGGCCTCAGCTCCTGGCTGTAGTGTCAGACATCTGTGATTAGTCCGAGGCTATTCATTCTGAATCTCAGCCACCTATCAGAAAAGGAAATTTACAGCCCTGTGTCTGTCTTGGCTATTTATATTTTAAATACTGTGCAGCAGGGTCTTTTTAGGAAAAAAAAGAGCTCATTATTAATCAGTACTTAAAGATTGATTGGTAAAGTGAATAAATAAATGGCACATCATGGAGAGAAAAGACAGATCTGCAGGGAAGTACCTTAAAAATAGTTACATATAAATTTTTTTTTTAAGAACTTCTGACATGCTACTTTGTTAAACATTTTACAGAATATTGTGCCTACTGTCATCCTGTGAAGCAGGAATAGTATGTAATGCAGGCTAGCAAAAGATGATAATACAGAAGTTCTATGAGAAGCCCAGGGCTGCACAAACTCTCACTGACATGACTAGGATTAATTTGTAATGTCTACTGGCTCCCAAGCTCAAATTCAGTCTGCTAGACCTAGATGCTTCTGAAAGCTATGGGAACACCCTGTCCCAGACTGCCAACTAAAGAATAACTTGGCAGTACATTTCAAGACTTGATGACTTGACAGGTCATGAGGATGAGCTATCATTTTGGCCACTATTTTCAGTGTTTCATCTCTTGACCATTGGAACATGAGGACAGAGGTTCATTTCACAGAGCAGCTGTCTATCCATCTTTCTCTGTCGCATGCGTTCATGTGTCTGGTTTCATATGAGTAAACGTGCCACACAGTGTTAGGGGGTCGAGGTGAGGTGTGTCCAGCGTGATATCGGGAATCCTTGTGTTTGATTTTAATTTAAAATAAAACTTTAATTGGCACAAGCATGTCCTTCCTTCATTCCACCTTTAACAATCAAGGGCTGCTTTCTGAAAGATTCCTCAGCATTTCATAGAAGTCAGAACTGAATTTTTTTTTTTCCAGAGTCAAACTGAGGACATTCCAGGCAGTAAGATGGACTTGTCTGTAGGTGCGTATAATTTAATTTAAATGCATTTGAAATATGAGATCATGTGTAGTATTTTTATGTGGATGATATGCTGTGCTTTGGAAAGGTTTGATCCTTACTTTTAGCACTCCTCATAATAGAAGGATAGAGTTACAGCATCCGCTATCTTGGCTGTAGGCTCTGAATAGTTACGCAGCTGATGCTGGTATGCAAGATTGGGTTGTATACCTGTACAGAATGGAGCTATAACTTGTGAAAGGGATATCCTATAAGACTGTTTTGATCTATGTAGTTTGTGTTCATTGTTACTGTTTCAAGAAAGTGAAGATCCCTTTTCATTTGGTGGAAGAGGAGGACTGTTTTAGCACTTGGCAGTAGGACATCCCAATTACCACAGCTCCCTGGAGGTGATGTGAGGGAAAAGAATATCTTCTATTGTGGATTTCTTCAATTGCTTGCCTCAGGCTATTACAAGTTACTGCTCAGTAGAACTAGATTTTTTCACTCTTGATAGCCTCACCACAAATACTACACGGCTTAAGTGCGATGGGCTATGTGGAAAACACTATCCTAAATGAGAGTTGGAATTGACCACTTGGATTAATCCCATTTAATTACCTTTGAATTTGTCATGACTTTCTTCTTTGGCAAACTAAGTAGTGAACTCTCACAGCATTTTTTTTGATCTTGAAATCAGATTTAGTTTTGCATTCTGTTCTTCTCCAAATTGTCTCTGAATATTCACTGTCATGGTATTGCAATAGAAATACCACAGGTTTCTGAAATCTTCTGCCATTTGAGATGGTTTCCCTACAAGATTCCTAAGGTATATATTAAAAAACAGATGATCCAAATCTGTTGTCCTGATTGTTTATTTTATTTGTTATCAAGTCTTTGAAGGCTTAGTAAGGCTAAAAACTTGTACAGGGTAGTCTTTGATACTTACAAAGGGGAAAAAGGTTTCGTTCCTGTTCTAGGGACTGTTCAGTTTTTGATTCTTCAGAATTGACAGAAGCAGGAAGATCACCTCATATCCATGGCTACAAAGACAGATCATCTACTCCACTTAAAGGACATTGCCACTATACAAACCCAACAATAATTCTGGAGAGAGATGTTCATCCTATTTCTGTAACTGTCAGGAATGTCACAGAGGCCTCAGATTCCTCCCAGTTACAATGTCGAAAGCCAGAGATCTGTAATTCTTATTCCAAAGGGTGACATGTCAAAGTAGTACTAGTATTCTCAGCTCTCATCTAGAACAGTAAATTTCCTGTGTAAATGAGGTATGCCCAGGGGGCTCTAAAGAAGCATGTGTGTAGTGGTTCTGTGTCCGGAAGGGGTCCCTGTTTCAGTGCAAATCAAGTTTGTTATGAAGGTGTGGACACCATTGATTCTGAATCTCATGTGATTAGCACTGAGACCCACAGTATGGCTCAGTAAAACGCAGTAACCATTTTGCCTGTTTCATGTTTAAAAACATTCTGGTACCAAGCTGCTTGTTTCCAGCTACTTCTGCATAATAGCAAAAGTTTCTACCTCAGCTGAGACGCGGATACACACAGGCACAAAAGTGCTGCTGAAAGGACATAAAGGAGTTGGTAAGAAGGGGGGGGACTGGCTGGAGGAGGTTACTGACTTGGAATCAATGCTTATTCTGCTGGTGTTTCTAAATTTCCTGTGGGAGACTCATTTGAATTGATTACTGATGATCCTGTGGTGGTATCTCTGAAGAACCACCTGCAAAAGTAGTTCTGTGTCGGGTCATAGTCTGTGGGATCTCTGGATCAACTAAAATTGGTGTTTACAAGTCAAGTACAGTTAGTTTCAAAGTATGTTCTGAAATTCATTGCTGTAAGCTAGAATAGCGTGGGGTCTGTGATAGAAGTTGGCTATATCCAACATCAAGGATAGAATCTATTTACTTCTGAGGTATTACCTGCCAAAGAAGTTATGTTGTTCAGGTCTGTGACTGACTGTGTGCTAAGCATTAAGTAATCTTACTTTCCAGCATCATGTACATCTATTTTGGTGCATTGGCTCCTGTCTTTGTGGCAACTTCTGGTTTGTTTCGTTGCTTGATTTTTTTGGGGTTTTTTGCATCTAAACATCAAATAATGACAGTAGGGAAGGACATAGTAGCAAGAGCTGTTTGTTCAACTCATATAAATACTCCCTGTGGTTTTATGTTTTTTACACATGTCAAGACAGTTGACTAGTCTGATGTGTTCCCCCCATCCCAGAAAGTAATCCAGTAGTAGATACTGCTTTCCTCTAAAGTGTCTTCTGTCCTAGTGATACAATGTCCATATGATTGAAATTGAACCTGTACTGTGGGAGCTTCTGGTAGCAGTGGAAAACTAGATAGCACAAGTTCAAACCCTGCAAATGCAAGCAGTATAAATATTCGTTCTTGATTTGAATAGTAGATTTTAGGGACTACAGGAGGCAGTTCTTGTGAAACTGGCCATTGTGCTATAATTGCAGTTTCTGTGCCATTCTGATTCTGCCATACCTCTTCTGTGCCTTTCTAGTATTGTTGACTAAATTATTCCAATATTATGCCTTGTAAGAAGTCTGCTCTGATGTTGACCATCTTTGCACCAGTGCTTTAGTACTTCCTCATCTGCCACTGTTGTAGCATCACATGTGATGCTGTAGTCAGGATTTCCCAACCAAAAAACTTCTTTTATGGGGAATATCCATTAATCTTTGTTGGTACCAAAGGTAGCATTGTGGTAGTCAAGACTTACTTGCATCTAGTATCAACTCCAGATTTGGTATTCTAATGCAATCCAAATAGCTGCAGTGTCTCTCAGCTTAGAATCCGTTACATTCTTAAAATGTGTATCACACTTCATAGAGGATTAAGTAGTTCATTTTTCCCAAAATTGCTTTCTTCATCTGAATAGTTAAGGATCGCAATAAGAGATGTTAAAGTGTGCATTTATATAGTACAACACAGTTTTGGGAAAGGTAACAGAATTTTTGGATCACTCCACTTTGGCCTCATATAGCCTCTCTAGAATTCAGGCTCTGATGGTATCATGCTTCTCTAAAGATCTTCTAGACAGAGATGAGTCGTCATCTTGGATGTTCAGTTCTCATCTGCCTTCAGATGCTGCTGTTAAAGAGCAGATCTAAGAATATACAAATGAAGAGGATGGTAGCCTGAATTATGCTGATTATAGCTCTCAGTTCTTTTTCTCCAAATTAAGCTTTTGGATCCTTTAGAACTTTATGCTGTCAAGGACCTTAAGGCCATCAGACCTTCTGAGGAAAGATGGCTGACGCTCAGAATATCCTGTGAAATGGTGCAGAAAGGTTGCATACTTAGTCTTGATATGTTGCACTTCTTTAAGTTTAGTATGCCCATTAATGGTGGCATCCTTCATCCTAGGAAGAGGCATTTGTATATATATAGTATAGATAGTTTGTATTCCGTTTCAAAGACTAAGAATGTAACAGGTCTTCCTGAGGCTTTTCTGTTACTTCTCTGCTTAGCAGTTTTGCTCTTGTTGCTTATGGCAGTTGATTGTGGAAAATTATAAGCTGTTTTGCTCAGCCTGTATCTACTTTGAAACTTTAAAAGTTGGACTTACTTATGAGGTAGGCTTGTTCAACTGGTTTTCAGTCAGGATTACAACATACCAGGTTTTCCTAACTCGATAACTCCCAGCATGATATTTTCCCAGTTTATGGATAAATGCACATTGATCTGAGTTAAATCTGTGCCTGGAGACCACACATGTCAAAGACGACTTTGGCTTTGATATGCATGGAGCACCTTGGCTCTGATCATCATGCATCGTAAAATAGGTCCAGTTGTCAGTAAGTAATTCTTACTACATTGGTCTCAGTCTCCTTGTCTGAAAAATGTGTTGCTTTTTTTTTTTTTTTGCAAGGTGCTGGAGTGACACTTCTATTTACTGACAAAGATAGAAAAGAGATGGATCAATAGCATGCCTGAGGCATATGTACTTTGTCTTTTTTTTTTACCTATCAAATCCCTTCAATGGTTAGCTTGCTTTACTTTGAAAATAGGATACAACTGTTTTTCCATTGAAATCTCTCCTAGTATCTAAGTCCTGAGGCATGAAGTTTGCTACAGTAAGTAGCTTGTCAGAGCCACTTAATATTTTTTCCTTCCTTCTGTTTGACAACCACCTGTCTTTTTTTTTTTAATGTATTAGTTGCAACCTCTGCAGATCACTGAATTCTCAAATCACCTGTAAAGACTGGGAAATTAATTTCCAATTTCTACTAATTCTAATGCAATTCATGCAGCTTGTCTGTTGTAATATGTTACAAAGCCATAACCTGATTTAGCATTCAGATGCAACATCTCGATATCTAAGTGCATGTACTTGCTCAGTAGGCTTGGATGATGTAAATTTATGGCAAAGGTATAAAACCAGTATCTTTAAAATGTTTTTGTGGTCAAGCAGAAAACATGTTTCAAATTTTTTTTTTCCATTTGGGTTACCCTGCTGGATGTATGTATTTTCACCACGTTGTCTTTTGTTTGCAGATGTTTTAGGTAACTTTGCCCAACAGCAGTTTCTGTCTCCTATCTCCCAGTACAGGATCAGATTATATAATTTTTTCAAATAAATTTCTTTTTTTCTTTTAAGCTGTGTGCATGTGGTGGGGGAGATCTACTTAACAGGGTTTTTTCTTCATTGGGGCGTGAATGTCATGTTCCAAGTTCTTGTTCCATTTTGCATTTTTTGTGGTGTTTCTCACAGCTGTTAATAGTGGGGAAAAAATCCAAAAACTGATGGGAGTATCTACTTTTATGAAGATGGTTGGACTTTTAACCTTTTGTATGTTTCTGCATGTAGAGGATTTGGGGCTTCATATTTATTCATGCACAAGTGTTCTTGCCTACTGCAGAGGGTAAAATTCAAATTTTTCAGATTTTAAAGGTCGTCTTGTACTATGTAAGGTAAAGCTAGTCTTCAGCCACCTGCATTATTTATAGTTCTTGTTGGCAAGTGCAAAAGACAGACTCACATGACAGGTTTCAAGGTTGCATTAGAATTTTCTATGAATGGGATGAATTAATGCTATCATTTCTCAGCAAGGCCTTGTTTATACTGAAGTTTAAACAGCTGCCTCAGCACTAAGTGGCATGCATATCTGTGTTTGAAGCCTTTAAAGGTGCTATTTAATGCTCTACATGTTATTTAACAAGCCGTTTTACAAGGCATCATTCAGTAATGTTTGAGGAGTTGATTGGATCATCAGGATAACTGAAGAGACAAAAGGGTGTTTCTCTGGCTTAGTCATCTTGTGTTGGCATTGACCCAGTTTCTTTTCAGGTAGTGATGCAAGTCTGTCTTGCTTTCAGTTTCTTTTCAGGCAACTAACGGACAGGGCTTCCTGTCTAGAATTAAAGCACACAAGCCTTTTGATAGTGCATTGCTGGCATTGTGTGTAGTAGTTAGATGTAGGTAATGACAGGATTGAGTTGTATGTGACATTTTATGGGACTGCTTTTGCAGAGCCAGTTCTAGCTTTTTAGGATATGTTAGAAAGGAATGAGTTCATCCAGGTCAGTATGACTCCAGTTACTAAGCCAAGATATGTAGGTGATTTGTCAAGTGTTTTCGTGATACATCATGTTGAAGGCATGTGAGAGGATGAAGCTGGATCAACTTTGAAAGCTGTGCCAGCAAGAAAAACCCATGTAATTAGTGGTTGATTTCATAGGTTCTTGGCAATAACATAGCTATGAATATTAATAGTTTGTGATGGGACATTAAGAAGAGGTGCTGGCTTTGAGAAGCTTTTTTGAGGAACAGGTGAGTGTTTTGAAGGTATCAGAGAGATTAAGTGTTTGCTCTGTTTGATAAAGACTTAGTGTTTTGTCAGTGGTAGGGTAGGATATCTATCACCAACTTCCTTTGGAAGAGTCATAGGTTGTGGTTAACTGTGGTGGCAGATTTTTTAAACTGTTCTTGGAAAGGCCATCTGTGCTACTAAATGAAATTATTTAAAACTAAGAATAGCAGTAAAGTTCACTTCTATCATGTTGTCCATATTTTAAAACGAAGATGTCTTCCATCTACTTCAACATAACAATATGTATCTGATACCTTACAGATGTCAAATATGACAAAAAGAATTGTTCCTTGGCAGCAGTTCAGTGTGTAAGGTAGAAAACTTCCTTCAGTCAGCACTTGGCTGATGATAAGCTTATAGAGAAGGATGATGTCTCGTTCACTGTGTATGTTACAGTTTGATCATCTGTTACTAACATCTCTCCCTCGTGTTCCACCAGATTACTCACTAAACAATGGTAGGAGACTGTAGGGGATGTTTGAAAAGTGTTTCTGTTCCTGGTTGTGTAATCATTGCGTACAGGCTGAGGGAGACTGGTTGTCTGTCTGGAAGTTACACTATACCAGATGATCTGTGGTGTTCAAGAGTTAAGTTCACATGACTGTAGGAGAGCTGTGATCGAATTATGTGCGTGGTTTTGCAGTTTGAGAAATTCTTTCTCAGTGCCAAACACAGTAAAGGCTAAGTAGAATGTATGGAGAACTTAAAAGTGGTGTCTCTATAGATACTGAATACCAATAAATAACAGTGCGAGTTTTGGAAGACATTGAGAATTATGTATAAATGAGTATCATTAGTTGAACTAGGCTGCTGTAGAAATTCATATGTTTATATCTGTACATAAATTGTGAGAAATACTTCACATTAAACTCTCTAAACTTAGTTGGCTTGTTCAGTATTAAAAATGAAACTTCCTACTTCAATTTCTCAACACTTTTAATAGCAATGTAGCTATGCTAAATTGTAAGACAGGTCTAATTTATACCCTGATCTTCAAGATACTTTCTTTGGCTGTGAACCTGCTGTCATGAAATGTCGTAGAGATTATTGGCACTAATTTTGTTGTCTTTCCTCTTTTTTTTTTTTAACAGGTGGTCTCCCAGATAAGAAGTTTGAGGTAGATAAACGAGCCATGAATCTCGGGGATTTCAATGACATGATAAGAAAGGATCGATCTGGGTTCCGTCCACCTAATTCCAAAGACATGGGAACCACAGATAGTGGGCCTTATTTTGAGAAGGTGAGAGAAATATCTTTGATAAATTAATACCAACCTCTGTGTTCGAGGTCCCAGTTCTTACCCTACTCCTCTGGAAGTACTAAAAATTCAGTAACCTTGGACAAACTCAATAATAAAAGGTGTGTGGGAGTTATGTTTGTAGAATGAATGTGTATATAAAACAGAGGTGTCAGATGTGCATAGACAAACTAAATTATCTGGGGAGAATGAGGCTTTTTATTCTAGAACAGACTGCTCTGAATATGGACAGAAATAAATTCCTTTGTTTTTCTTGGAAGGGTAAACTACTGGTAGCAATGAAATTCATTATAGGTTTCATCACAATGATTCTTTTGGCTACTGACTACAATCATCTACTGTAAAAAAATTGGTTTAGATCTAAGTAAACATAAGTAATCACAGTCTTCCAGATTTTTTCTGCTTTCATGTCTGTCGTTTATTGGAAACACCCTTTCTAAATTCCGCAACCCCTTATGCTGTATGTCCGTGTACTGTAAGCTTCTGTATGACATCTGTTTCTCTGTGACATCTGTTGTATGTTATGGTAGTGTTTCCTTCATATTCTTGCCTATTTTAAGTAGAAGCTTTCACTGTTACTATCAAACATTAATTGCTTCATATTATGAATTGGAGAGTGTCCAAAAGATTCAGAATGCTTTAGGGTTTTTTAATACAGTTTATCACATACAAAATGGAAAAGAAATTTGGTTTAAAAATTCTGAAGGCGTGTTACTGTCAATGAATTTTTTTTTACTCCTCCATTTTGGTGTAACAGGCTAAAAAACAGTTTTGTCAACTCCCTCTGGTGGCCTAATTAATAAATACCACTAGCAGAGCTAATGCATTCCTAACAAATTATGTTCGTAAGTGTGTGCTAACATTAGGAATTCTTTCAAAATTTGTTTGTTTCTGTAGTGGTAACAGCCACTGTCAGAAATTAACTTCATGAGAGTTCAGAATGTATTTTTAAAAAGAAACCTTTAGGAATTTATTGATTATCTTCTTGGACCAAAATCTTAATTGTCAAGTGATCGTTTGAGTCAGAAGTTTTGTCCTTGTAATTGCTATTACAAATTAACTTTGCTTCTTCCTAGTCACTCACCGTCCCTCTTTCTCTCCTCTTGTGTTCTGTTGCTTCACTAACCAACTCCTGCTGTTGGCTAACTGCTGCTTCAGCTGACTTTGCCTTTCTCCAATCAAGATGGGTGCCTTGGGGATGAGGCTCCCTGCTCTCCCTTCTCCCCTTCTCCCAGCTACAAGCTGTCTCCCTCTGGTTCCACACTATCCAACGTCGGCCTTGGGGCAATCGGCTCAGGGCTCAGTCCCCAAAACTTCGCTGCTAGACAAGTAAGCAGGCCCTTGTAAGATGCATTGTTATAAGGCTGCAACCTGGGCTTAATCCTGGTTAGTTGGTTGCTTGCGTTTGTTTTCCTACTAAATAAATTATATTGTTAATGGATATTTCAGCTATATCAGGCCACTGAGAATCAATCCACTTTGGCTCCTATCATCAAAATGTATTCCATCTGTTTTTGTTGGCCTCTTACTTCCTGAATCACAGTGCAGCAGCAGATAGATGTGCTTTTCAGAAGTCGTTAAGTTAGTGGCAACCTTTATATTTTCATTGCTGTTTTAAAACCCAGTTAGAAGCTGTTGATTTGCCCTGCCACCCCCCGACACTGAATTTTTCCAGACTCTACCCAATGACCTTGTATGTAGAAATGTGCCTTTAAAAAAATTGCAGTCATTTTGCATTGTGCCTGTTCCCTTCTCCCTTCCCCACAGACCAAAGAAAGGATTGATTTAGTAGCCTTTAAAAACTCTTGAAGTAGCAATATTTTTGTTCTGTATATGGGGGAATGGTGGGGAAGAAAGAAGTGGTTAACTGCAGTTTGGAAGAATTTCTGGCTATTATGTTTTGCATTATGCTAGCAGAAAATATTGCAGGAATAGTAGGAAATGAAAGAATAGAACCTAAGTATTGCAACTGGACTACCTTATGTAGTCACATGCCTAACATGATGGTGTTTCTTTGTGTTGTCTTTCTGTTTCTATGTGACACAATCAGTGTTGAACATCAAATGAAGTCAAAAATTTGCAGGCGTGTTCTTGGATTTGGTGTGCAGAATTCTGCTGAGCTTTAGGGAGGGCTGAATGTGTAGCTGCAGCTTCAAGCCTCTCAAAAATTTTGATGTGTAGTTGACCCCAGTCAGTTCTTTCCAGAATAAAAACTCTTTTGTGTCTTGGGGTTTTTTGTTTATCCTCCTGTGTGCTTAGCATGACATCTTGAGTAGCTTCTGAAAGAGAAGATACATTAAGGAGGTGAAACGTGATGCAGGTGAATGAGGCAATCCATAATGCTGCCAGTATAGATGCAGGATGAGAGACTTCTGTTTTAGCAAAGGGGTAGTGGAGGATGCACACTATTATGGTAGAAGGGAGGCAAAGCTTATGAAATCTGGTATATAAGGGAAGGAAAGGTTTTGGAGAAGGCCTGCACAATCTCAGTGGTGAATTTATGTTGGGTACAGCAGTGCTGGCATGGAGAAGGAGAACAGAGAATGATGGCTGAGGGATGGAAAATGTGCTGTTTTGAACTCCAGGTATCTGAGGATCATAGACATCCTGATATACAGCAGAAGATGGGAAGTTCTGAGAGCCTTGAAAATGAAAGGACAGAATCATGGCACATAAGGACCTTTTGGAGTATGAGCTTCAGCCTTTAGAAGCAACAGCATGTGACTGTTAGTGTAGGAGACTGTCCATAACACTTCCTGTGGCTTTGGTTGAAAGATGTTGCAAATAAAGACAGTCTGCTCAGAGGCTGAAATAGTGAAACATAATCGTGAATTTTCTTCAGTCATTTCCATGCAGTAGGATTTATTATTACAGAAGTTGCTTATAAAACAGTAAATACTTCTCATTAAAAAAAACTCAAAAGAAACAGCAAGTATTCTTGTATTAGAAAATAAATCACTGGGAGGAAAAAACAAAACAAACCACATTTTTTCTCACTTGAAAATTTTCCTGCTCTTCAATTTAGTGGGGGAAAAAAGGAAAATAAAAACGTTCCAGTCCAGAATGCTGAAATTTTCACATCAGAAGGAAAATTTTTGATAAAATTTTTGAATTCTAATTTCAGTTAGTGAAAGGCCTGCAGAGGAAGTAATAGGCTTATGAGTGATATTTCAACAACCTACTCAGAAAAAGTACCTGACTTTTCTTAAATGATGGCCCAGAATTCTTGTTGACACAGTCTTGCCATACTTTTAAGCCAATGGAACGTTTTTTTGAGTGTGTTGTTTGTACTCCAAGTTTCCATTTCCCAACATGTAAAGTGCAAAATATAAAACATTAGCTTTGTTATGTGCTTTGAAATAAGTGGATAAACATGACTCTTCAAAGTAGAGGAGGAAGAACCTTCATCTTGACAATGTAGTACAGCAGTTTTAACCCAGGTAGAATATTACTGATTTAGGGCAAACATCTCAGTAATTTCAAGGGTACTTACTCTGTTTAAGTCAGTACTTGCCTCATTGTTACGGATATGTAGTTAATAGCATAGAAAGCCATTATCCTGAAAGATTCATCTTCTCACTACTGCTTTAATTTTATAGGGTGGCAATCATGGTTTGTTTGGAAACAGCACAGCACAATCGAGGGGCATGCACACACCAGTGCAGCCACTAAATCCTTCCCCCAATATCCGGGCGCAAGTGCCTCCCCAATTTCTTTCTCCCCAGGTAAGGAATTTATAGTAACTGGTTACTTGTAAAAAGTAGAGCTACAGCCTTCAGAGCACACATTGAGGTTGCTTACACATCTATCTTAGTCTTGACTTGATGTTAAGAAATCGAAAACTTAGATAAGATAAAAAATTAAAATTCATAGTTGAAAGTGCTTAAAACTCAGTGCAGAAGGATTAGCCTTCTTTCTTATTCCAAGGCAGTTGATGGTAAATGCTCGCTACCAGTATTTTTAAACCTCAAAGTGGATTCAGGAATCCTGCGTCTTACATAGGCTTTTGCAAAGTATTTTAAAAACAACAAAAAAAGTGAAAGATGAAAGTTTTTCTGAAGTGTGACAGGTTGCTTAATTTTTTTTTCAAGCAGTCTTGTCCTGTGCTTTCTACCCCCTGAAAGAGAGGCCTGATGAAGGGCTACACTTTGCAATTACATTGCAGAGCTCTAAGACCTCAGGGTCACCAAATGAACAAGTTTACCTTTTGCTTTGGACTTGGAGAAGACTTTTGGTGATTCTCTTGAATTCTACTTGTGTAACTCTCAATGCAGGGAGAAATGGGGGGATTCTTCTCCACCTACTCCTGTCTTTTACTATAGCTTATTCAGCATACAAAGAGATTAACTCTTTCTGTGAGGCACTGTTTCTTTGCTCCAGTGACTGCCTGAATGCCTTTCTTTTCCCTTGTCAAGCAGTACGTTTTTAACGTGATAATGCAGTACTGTGATTACTGGTTAGCTGCATATGTATCAGCATTTTAATTTAGTGCAGTCTCTAGCAACCAATTGGTTGGGGGAGGAACATTTGTGTGTGTGTCTGCATCTGCACCTGTAATACCATATATTGTCAATCAAGTGAGGTATTCACTCTGCTCAAGTCATAGATTGTGCATGTTTAAATGTGATATGTTAATAAATCTGTAATGTCTTTCCCGGAACACCATTTAAGATTGGTGTTGTACCTATTCCTTTATGGAAATACTTGTAATTCATCATCTTTTCTCATAGCAGTGCATTTCTTGAGGATATGTAACTGGTTTCCATGCAGGTTTCGGCCTCCATGCTCAAACAGTTTCCCAACAGTGGCTTGAATCCTGGTCTTTTCAATATGGGCCCCCAGCTTTCTCCACAGCAGATTGCCATGCTGAGCCAGCTTCCACAGATTCCCCAGTTTCAATTAGTAAGTAGCTAGTAACCTTGTGAGACACTGTTTACAAATTGTCTGCTGAAAGAGTTTTCTTCTTATGTTTGTTCTAATTCTGTTTTGTTCTACTGATCTTGTGTTATTTTTGTACAAGTATTCCCTGTTGGTTGTACAGGAAAATAGAGCCCTGTTAGAGGGCAGCAGATAAACTGAACAGGCCTGTGTAATTATTGTGAATGTTGCAGTGTGTTAGTAATGACTCTAAGCAATGTCTTTGTACAGAAGGCAGTTGTTTGTTGATTTTTAATGAAGTTTTCTTCAGACTTGTAGTCATAGTGATGGTAATAAAGCAGGTACTAGTAATACTGTTGCATGATGTTAAATTAGAGACAAGTTAAGGATATAGTATTCTTCTAATGCATTCATTGTCGTTTTATTTGAGTGTGTGGAATGAGAAACGGTTTACCTGAGTTCTGAGCAAAACATTTGCTAGTGACTAGCTCCTGGCCAATTATATTTCACTTGATGAGCTCTGTATTTTCACTCTTCCCACCCCCACTTATCTTGTAGGCATGTCAGCTCCTCCTTCAGCAGCAGCAGCAGCAGCAGCTGTTACAAAGCCAGAGGAAGTTATCTCAAGCTGTGCGACAACAGCAGGAGCAACAGGTGTGGCACTGGTTTTGTCAATCATATGAAGTATAAAGCATGCTGGGAAAATGCAGTCTGCAGCAAAGATGGCACTGGCTTTAGTAATGTCATCTGCTCTCTTCAGTTTGCACTCTCTCCAGATTGCACTTTTCAGAGAGCAAGGTTCTTTGGATCTCTTTCAAGTCACTGTTTCTTCGTGTTTACTGGAATTCTGTGTTACAGTATAGGATATATCATCCTCACTTTTTTCTTTCATTTGCAGATTGCTCGTATGGTGAGTGCCCTCCAGCAGCAGCAGCAGAGGCAGCCTGGCATGAAGCATTCACCATCCCACCCTGTTGGGCCTAAGCCACATTTAGACAGCATGGTACCCAATCCTTTGAATGTGGGTCTCTCAGATTTACAGACCAAAGGGCAAATACCTGGATACGGTTCAGGTAAGTGCTGTGAGGAAAGAGATTGGGTGCATTGCCTATAGTTACTATATTAATATGGTAGCGCAGTTACCACTTAGCCAGTTATGTCTGGGTCCAGAAATGAGTAATTTATGTATAAGCACTAGAGCGAAGGCGTCCACTCATGATAAAAGTGCATTATTTTTCATTACATTGGAAGAAGACAAACGTAATAACAAAGCATATCTTGGTGGCATACTGACCTAACAAGCTTATTTGGAAGTTGCCTCTTGAATATTTCATTTGCTACTCTTGATTTTTTTTTTTTTTTTACCTTTCTTATGATCACAATGACTCCCTGTTTGAAGATACTTCAACGAAAGAGAGCAACTGACAATGGAGTTTTGTTTGTTTGTTTCACAGGCTTTGGCTCAAGTGGTATGGATTATGGCATGGTGGGAGGGAAAGAGGCTGGAACAGAATCCCGCTTTAAGCAGTGGACTATGATGGAAGGGCTGCCCTCTGTGGCTTCACAAGATGCCAATATGCACAAAAATGGTGAGAAGGGGACTGACTATTTCGGGAATGCCTTTGCAGTATCATCTTGCCAGAGGTGAAATAGCTCAGATGAAATTGTGCTTCAACTTAGTTAATATCTTACCCCACCAGTATGCATCATATTTTTTATTTTAGTATTCCATACTCATAAAGATCCCAACCTTTCCTGAGTGTAAATGTATCTTTTTAATGCTTCAGGTGCAATAGTGCCCCCTGGAAAGGCTCGCGGAGGATCGCCCTACAACCAGTTTGACATAATTCAGGGCGACCCACTAGGTGGCCATGCAGGCCCTGCTGGTGATAGTTGGTTACCTGCCAAATCTCCACCAACGAACAAGATCGGAAGCAAATCCAGCAATGCCAGCTGGCCTCCAGGTATTACATAAGGGCAGGGGTTATGTCCTAGCTTTAGAGTAGATGTGCTGGGACCTTTCCTCATCATACTTTCTAAATAACCACTGCAAGGAAAATATTTGCTTGGCCTATCTCTTTTTTAAAATTTCTTCCACATTAAATTAGAACATAGATGTTGAATTTCCAGTAAAAAATTGCTGGGCTAAATATGAACTAACTGCTGAATTGACTGAATAGTATTTGGTTTTTGTTAGGTGAACTCTTATCTTCCGTAGTTTGGTGACTTTACACTTACAGAAATTTTCATGAGAACACTTATTCATAGAATACACAATACCAGCTCCCTCCTTTTGTATTGATTCCTTATTTGTGTTGTGTTAGGCTGACACGGGGTGTAAAAATTCTGATAGATACTGTGGAATTGGAAAGTAAAAGATGTGCAGGCTTGTTTTTTGTGATGGTGGGAACAGGATTTTCTTGTCTTGACCTTTTGTATTTTATGTAGCGTGAACTTTTCTTCTGACAATTGTTTACAAATACAATCTACTGTGGACCACAAGGTTTCTTTTGCCAGCAGTATTGGTACAATATGTATACAATGTGTATGCTACGCTGTTGTGGTTCACCTTTGCTCATGTCGCGTAAAGGATAGAAGAGTGTTGCCACGTTTCAGTACTGCTCAGCAATCTTGTGGCTTGAGTAGAAGTTTCTTGCTTTTTGGATTACAGGCAGTAGCACATTCTTTGTCTTCTAGAGTTTCACTGGCAGAATTTTATCTTTCCGCTAGAAAACTCAAGTATCTAGGAAAAATACATATATATTTGAACACGCGCATCATTTTCTACATAAATCATTCATTAAACAGAGTGGTGTCCTTGAAGTTGCACGGATTAATTACCGGTGCTGTTCAGCAAATAGTGGATGCTGTCATTTTTCTCTGCCTGGAAGACTCTTAACATTCCAAGAAAACATTCCTAACTGCAAATCCTCTGCTGTGTATCCTCTCAAGCACAAAAAAGTAAAGGTGCAGGTACATCTCTTGGGTAAACCAGTAGCACAGACCTTGCATCAGAAAGCCTAGGAACCTGTGTGACACGTGCGACTGCAGGAAACCTACAAAAAGTAGTTAAAGCTTTTTATGTGGGAACCCCTCAGTGTCTAACTCTGGCAAGAAAATGTTTTCTGATGAGCTAACAGAGTTAAAGAATTAGTTACCTCAAGAACCTCTGCACACCCACAACATTTCATACACTGACTGCTCTCTGTAGAGGTGTATTTGCATTACGTTTCTGTCAGCCTGGTTGTTACGTACTGAGCTTCTTGAGCTGGAGTTACTGTTCATAATGCCAGAAACCCCCAAAATTTAATTTTTTTTTTTCAGGACCTCTCTTGTAGACTCATTGTTGCTGAACTTGTTTCTTTAGTCACCGTTCCCCTAAATAATACTGAGAAACACAGTACTGCTTGGAATGTTAGGAGAGGGATGTGAGGATCAGCTCTGCCGTCTTTTGAGGTTTGGAGCAGCTACTGGCTCTGGCAAGATTCTTGGTACCAGAAGGCTGTTACAGAAGTGAGAAGCTGAATAGCTACTCTTTGCCCCTCGTTGGTATCATAGAGCTTCCTTAGTGATACCTGCAGTCCCACTGTCAGTGATAAGTAAAACTTTTGCTTTTGCTGATTGCCTCACCACTGTGAGAGGATAGCTGGAGTTCACAAATCCTGAACACCAAACTCTCACTGGGATCATCAGTACCATTGCAAATTTCTTGTGTAAATGAGTAGCCTGTGACTGTGATTGCAGATGTCATGTAATAGAACATGGGTTTTGGCATGTGGCTTTTATGCAATTATTGCTGTATTGCTAGCCCTCTCTTATGAGGTCCGTAGACTATTGGGACAAGTGTTATTGCCCCAGAACCATCAGCCACTTAAGCTGTCTCATAGCCTCTCTAGCTTATTGGCTTTCTCGAGAAGGAGAACTTAGCTGAAATCATGATCCAGCTTATCAACACCCTGATGAAGAATAAAGACCCAAAATGATTTTACACTGTAGGTCCTTTTTCTCTGCAAGCTTGTAGATGAGGCCCACTGTCTGTTCTTGGTATGGAGATACAATTTTTCTTCCTAGTGCTGGAAAGTAAGTTGTTAAAGAAAATTAGTTTGCAAGAGAGAACCTCTTGAAATGGGTGCATTTTTCCTTTGAATGAATACAGCGGTCACTCAGCATTCACCCTGACTACACCTTTCACGTTTTCCTCCTAAATGCCATCTGCTGCAGAAATTCTGCCGTTCAAGAGAGCAGTATTGTTCAGCACAAAGATAAATGAAGTGGTGCCCAATCAAACTGATATCACAGCTGGAGGTGAGAGCAAGTTTTGCTGCATTGGTGAGAACTATATCTTTTGGTTATGTCACACAGACTTGCATACCTAGGTAATACTAGACTAATTTTCCCATTCAGGAGCAGTTTGGTCATATACTCCAGGCAAACTGGCCTGAATGTGTCTGTCATGGTTTTCCTAATAATCTTATGTTTGAACTTTTTGGGAGGACCTTTCAAATATCAGTGGAGAAAAGCACTTCATGTTTACTTAATCTAGAAATAAAAGAGCATGTCTGTAAGGGAGAGTTGGTGAATGTGCATGAGAATAACTGTCAGTCCCAAAGGATAGTTTGGAAATTTGTCAATATGCTGAAGTTCAAGGAAAACTCTTCTCCAGACCAGGATTATATTGATGAGTGAATGTATTTATATACTATACGCCTGATCTTTGGAGCCTTGTTTGAATATTCCTTAACTTTTTGATGAGAGCTTACTATGTACTTAATTTTCGGTCTCACCAATTCTCAGAAAGCTTTACAAAGGCAAGACTTGGACTTAATCCCCCCCCCAAGTTCTAATTACCAGGTCCTAACCTAGGTTCATGGATTATTTATCTCAGGACAGAGAAGGTCTTGTGACTAGACCCAAGAGCTGCATTGCTTGTTCCTTAAGCATAAGGCGGTCCTGTTTGTCAGTGGATTGCAGTATTTTTGGCAGTAGCTGAGCAGATTCCTTCCTTGATGCAGTGCTGATTGCTCATACTGTTAGACATGTTGATACCTGGTATCCTAGATTATTTTGTTGAGTTACTAAAGATTGGGAGATGTGACTGAGGTTTACAAAATCATGAAGGCAGTGGACGAGATAAATGCCGTATTATAATTCTGTGAATCCTGCAACACTAGAACCATGGTGCAAATACTGGACTTAAGAGGATATAAATTTTAAGTAGATGAGAGCTTTTTTTTTTCTATCAGGAGTGGTGAACTTCTGGAATGTGTTGCTTTTAGAGCTTCTGGAGACAGATGGTACTAGCCAGTTGAAACAGTGATTGGATAAACTGATGGAAAAACAGTTTCACAAGCAGGTGCTAGCAGATAGAGGGTATTTCTGACATCCTACATAGAAGGGCTGGGGATGCTGGGAGAGTGTGAGGGCAGTAGCCTACAGACAGTGGTCAGGTTTGTGTTCTCTCCCTAAATGGTATCTCTTCTACAACTGTTAGCGGAATGCTGGGCTAGATGGACCACAGTTCTGACCCAGTGGTGCATTTCTTAGGTCTTCTCTGAGATTCTCCTGCCAGTGCATTATCACAATCTAATACTGCCCTTGCTGTGCCAATTGTTTGAACCAGTAGTATGACATTTTCTTCTGTGTTTGTCGGTGAAAGTCATAGTCTTGACTATGCTTCTTCATTACAAAGGTGACTGAAATGAACCCTTCCATGCCAGATTCACCCTACATGGTTTCATTCCAGAGAGCAGATCCTGGATCCCACTTTTAATCATGGATTTCTAATTACACTCAAATATTCTGTCATTAATTATTTCAAAACTTCACGATGGGAATAAAGGTATCATTCCATATCTTGGACTTGTATCTACAAGGGATGAATCTGCCATCTTGGCACTCTTTTCACACTTATCCAAATTGTCATATAGTATCTGAAGCTTCTTTACATGTTTTTGTCTTTGGCAGTGTTACTTTCTTATCACTGCTTCCAAAACTGACCACAGCACTTTATGCATTGAACATATACTTGGAGAAGGAACCAAGTTACTGATCTTCCTTAGAGTAACCGGAATTTTTGTATGTTCATACTTTATATGACTCATCCTCTTGTCTTAAAAATCTGGCATGCCTGGAGCCATGGTTGAAAGGAAACTAAAGCATGATAAGTATATTCCGTCTCATTGTGAAGCATGAAGAACGTCAATGAGTATATACATTGCTTTTACCACAAGGCATCTCACCTTAGCATTACCTCAATATTGATAGGTAATGTATAAAGTGTGTGTGTACCTACAGTGTAAAGTGTCAAATGTTGTGTTTACAAACTCTTAAGGTAGGTAGCCTTTCTTTGAGAGGCTTCTGCACACACACAAAGTATGTGTGCAGAAACTGATCTTATATAATCTAATCTTATATATCTTAAAAAATATATAATGCGTTAAGGAAGGGTGAAACTACTGAAGCCTTATCTGAATGTAGGAAAACAGGAATAGTCAAAGGAATACCATATGCACTTGCACCACTTTTTTGTAGTGTAGACTTGTATTCAGACACTAGAGATAGTGCCATGGAATATGTGAAAAAGGAATGTGAAACAGATTTTAATTAAGAAAAGTCTGATTTTTTCTGTGTAACAGTGTAGAAGACAATTATTTACCCTCCTAAATATCTTTAAGTTACTTGCAGTAAATGGTATTGCCCTGTTTGCATCTAATTCCTTTTTCCCCTCCTGTCCCAGAGTTCCAACCAGGAGTGCCATGGAAAGGTATACAAAACATTGACCCTGAATCTGACCCCTATGTGACCCCTGGAAGTGTGCTGGGGGGGACAGCCACATCTCCCATTGTAGATACTGACCACCAACTTCTGCGGGACAACACCACAGGTAAAACAGTGAACAACTGGTATGTGATTATTTAAGTCATTCTGATATTTGAGAATATTCTGGTGTTCCTGTCATAACAGGGTAACAGTCTATTGCATTTGACTAAGAAGGAAGCCTATGTGCCTTTGCACCATGGCTGTGTATCACGTGAAAGCTTGGCATTGGGTACAAATCGTGGCTCTCTTGAGGTTTAACAGTATTACAGAAACTATGAAATTGGCCTACTCTTCTCTTTCTTTCTCCTTTTCCCTTTGATAGGGTCTAATTCTTCCCTCAACACCTCGCTGCCTTCACCTGGTGCCTGGCCCTACAGTGCCTCTGACAATTCCTTCACCAACGTTCATAGCACTTCAGGTATGCGGGCTCTAAAACTTACCTGGACAAAGCATTTTCCACTTATTCACTAGTTCCTCATTCTTGTTCCACTTTGAATATTTAGTCTTTCAGTAATTTCTGAGGAAGCTTGGAAATCAAGATTTGAGTGGCTGATCAGATAGTTTTCCTCCTGATGATAAAATGCTCTGTCGTAGTGCTTTAAAAACTAGACTAAGATCCTTTGCCCTTCCTCCCACCCCTGATACAAAAGTCTTAGTTATGCAAGTTAAAGAATAGGGTAGCAGTAAGCAGCAGATGCAAAAGGAAAAAAAACAACACATGCACAACCTGTTGACATGTGTAAGGGTTTGGGGGACTGTCGTAATTTTTTAAATTTACCTGCTCCTGTATGTATGAGTTAAGGAATTAGAGTAATAAGGTGAGTGATTTTATTCATTTTAACTTTAGAATATTGGAGTGCTATGAAGGGAACATTTTTGCCTCACCTTTTATAGCACTCATCGTTCCCTGAAACCTGAAGTGAGAGAGGGCTTTTAGTCCTCTGGCTTTTAATGGTTGGCCTGTAAATAGAAATTTAGGTATCTGCCTCAGATCCTTGGTAAGAAGGTCCCCAGAGCTTTCTTGTGAAAAATGGTCTCTGCACACACTTCTGAGTAGCATGCTGGAATACTTGCTCCAGGCAAACCATTTGGATTTTGAACTTCTTACAAATGCCAGAGTTTCCTCATGAGACATCATTGTCCTGACAACTACTTCAAACTGAAGAATTATGTGTAAATAGCAGAAGTGACGAACATAGCTGAGAGCTGCATCTGGCCCAAACTTTATGGGTTTTGCATCTTACTGAATAAAAGGCTGTGTTTGTATGTTATCTCAGCATCTTCACAAAATGTGTTGAAAATCCTATTTAGACCTTGAGGAAAAATAGTGTTCCTGCTGCCAGTTTGTGGGGTGAATTTGGTTTGAAGCAGTATCTGTGTATACAGCGTTCCAATGAGATAAAAGATTTCTATCTCAGTCTGGGGAAAGGAATGACATGTATGAGCTTCTTACCTCTGCTTAATTTTTGTCTAGCACATAAGAAAGACCTAAGAGAATAGAAACTATTGAAGTCGTAGTTGAATTGAGGAAACTAGACCGCTTCCTGGCACACATACCATCATCTTGCTCATCTTGTTAAACTACACACCAGCATTTTACAGCCAGAAAGCGGGTCATCTGAATTAGGGATTTAGAATTCGCATATCTGTAAAACAAACTGAGTCTAGTGAAAGTAGGTTTTTAAGCACTGTCGTATACTTTCATAGGTTAGTGCTTGAAACCTGCTTGCTATTGACAGTTACTCTGTCGTGGAAATACACTGATCCAACTGTAAAATGAAGCAGGCTTTTACTTGCTGAAAGCTTTATGGTCTTGATTCCCAAATGTATTATTTTTGTGACACCCTGGCATGTTGTAAACCTGGATTTTAACCCTTTGTTTCAAATAAGTAATTTACTTCCTTTTGTTAGCGAATAAAGCTTAATACATATATTTGCACACACATGCACGGTAGTTCTGATTAAGATAATTCATGACACGAGTGCCTTTTCCCCCAGATTGCCCTGTCTGTGTTCACTGGTTCTCATTACAGAACAAGGAAAAAAGAAATTACTTGAGCAATTTTGACTTTTGGTTTGGTTTTGGTTTGATAAATGTCCCTTTGTGTCAGAAGGTGTGGGAGAATTTGCGGTCTACCTTTTTAAGGAAAACTGGTTTAGGAAGAGCTCCCAAATATAGTGATGTTTTTGGGAGTGTGTTAATTTTTCTCTTCTATTAGGCTTTTTATATAAAGGGTTCTTGAAATGTGTTGGGGATATCCACTATTGGTCTTAAGTTCTCCTAATAGGCATTTGGTAATGCTTTCTAGTAAAAAAATATGAATATGCGCTATCAAGATTGTTTAAAAGTCCAGCTGTCACAGCTGAGTGGCCTTCTTTACGTGTTACTGTTGTGTCAACTCTGTATGAAATTTGTGATTCACAAGAAAGCTTTGACCTTATAGGAGGACATCTTTAGGAGGTAGCATTAGCTTAGTAGACCAAGAGTGGTAAATACTCATTTCAGTTCTCTGCAAGTTTATGGCCTGAAGGAGGTTCAGTTTCATTAAAGGTCAGTAGTGCCCAAAGTTGTAAGAAATTCTCAAATGAAATGCAGTGTGGACATAAAAGTTGCTGTTCATCTTATTAACGATTGAACATACTGTGACTGGTTACATAATCATAAATGATCTAGGGATTTCTTTTGTCAGCATATATAAAATAAGCAAAGATTAACTTACCTGTAGCATGGCGGTTTTTGTTATGGTAATTTAACTGTTGTACAGTTCTGTGCTTTGCGCTTGTCTCCAGTATCAATGCGGTCAAAGGGTTTACAGTGATAGTACAGTTAAAGGCTAGTTGAATCTCCTAAGTTTTTCTAACATGTACAATTTATTTAATCTTCTAGCAAAATTCAGTGATTACAAATCAACATGGTCCCCAGATCCCATAGGACACAATCCCACTCATCTCTCCAACAAGATGTGGAAAAACCATATTTCCTCAAGGAACACTACAGGGCTGCCCCGCCCACCTCCTGGCCTGACCAACCCCAAACCATCATCTCCATGGAACAGCACAGCATCCCGATCGGTCAGGGGCTGGGGGGCACAGGACTCAAGGCTTGCCTCTGGTGAGAAGAATCAACTGATAGCACCATTGATCAGACCTGAGGAGTGTACGTTTTACAGCACTAATGGTTTGGAGGAAAGAAAGTTGCAGTTGTCTGGTAAAAGGAAAAAAAAGTTCCTTCTTGAAATGGAAATTTACTGTCAGTAATTGGGGGGGGGGGGGGGGGGGGGGCTGGTGTGTGGAATCCCAGGTCCTGCTGCAGGGGATAAGTGAAGAGGGCTGGGAGCTGCCAGGAGGGAATACCTACTGCATGGGCCCTTTCAAGACTAGATGTTTTCTGTGGGTGGGAAACTCCTCAAAGATAAAGTCTAGTAAAAAGTGAATCTTGATGTGAAATGTGAGGAAAGATGTGTTTTTGTTTTCAGGACTGAAGATTAGGCTTTCATGTGTTAGCAGGGCTGATAATGCTGAATTTGTCTGAGATTGAAAGACCTGACTGTAAAGAAAAATGGTTTTCTTTGTATCAAATCTGTCTTGATTGCTCTGTCTTCTAATTTGCAGCATCTACTTGGAGTGATGGTGGCTCAGTTCGTCCTAGCTACTGGCTGGTTCTTCACAATCTCACTCCACAGGTATTTTCTGTTGTTTCTGGGAACTTGTTTGCTTTACCAAGATACAGATTTGTATATTCTTCAGTTGATTCTCTTTGAATAAAATCTAACAAAATCAGATTTGTCAGCATATGCAAGATGTGTTTCTACTAAACGGGGCTGTAGTCTGATTGTTTTTTCTATTGTAATCTCTTCAGCTAACTTTAAGATGTTCAGTTTTTGCTACCTGACAGTCATAACCTTTCACTAGCCAGAGTTTCAAAAAAAATTATTGGAATGGAAAGATTTTTCTTAGAAGTGAGGATAAGTTGCATGACCATAATGTGGAATGGTTTATAGCTGTTAGAGACTGTTCTTTGGGATGTTGTCAGTAAGAAAGCTGGTGTAACGGCCAGTTTTCACTTTGGTGTTTCCATAGTGAAACCACAGAATGTTTCCAGCACTCCTGCCAAAAACAGTCTAGTTAAGTTATTCCTGCAAGTATTCTCAGAGCTTGCTTCCATTCAAAACGAATTCTGTGGAGATCCTGGTTTCAGCAATCCCAATTAGTCTGTATTCAAGGCTTGGGAAAAGCCTATATGATTATCAGCAGCGCCCTGAGGTCTAGACTGAGAGTCCCCTGTTCAGCAGGATAATTTACCATGCTGCTTCTACAGTCCAAGAAAACATCAATGTGAAAGGAAAAGCTTAAGGTCTCCTTCAGATCACCCAAAATGGCAAACTGTGCTCCTTTCATAGAAAAGACTGTTTTCCTTGATGTGAAGGAAACAGCAGTGGTGTGATGAAGAGGCACAGTTCTAAACCTCCCTTGTGCAACGTAGTTTAATACTGCTTTAGGAATTGTTTAATGGAAGAAGAATATATTTTGGAGGCATTTAAGTTAATAGAAAAGAGAAAGAAGCAGATTATAATTGTCTCTTCCATAACAAGTCCTCTATTCATTGTGGGTCACTACCCTAGAGAGAAGGAAGCGTAAAGGTTAAGGTGGCTTCAGGGACAGTATCTTCGTTTCAAGATTCTCTGTTTTAACTTTGTCCATATTTGTACCCACGCACAACTTCCTTTTCCCTCATTTGAGGTTGTATTATATAATAGGGGGGAAAGGGAGAAGGAAGAAAGCACTTCCTTAAGTATCTGCACATATGGATCCCATTCATGTGTGCGTGTTCCTGTGGCATACCAGGAATGGAATCTGTCTGTACAGAATACCTTGGAGAACAGCAGTTACTGGAGGTAAGTAACAAGCTGTTACTGCTGCAGAAGGAATGTAGGCAACAACTGCTGTGAAAACATTAGTTCGGGAGGAATGAACATTGCTGGGTTTGGCAGAAAGACCACTGACTGTTTCTGTGACTTACTGTTTCACAAACCGTAAAGACAAAAGGCACCCAAATAAATTTTAAAAACCCCTCATTGTAGAGGTGATATTTCCAGTTTTGCAAAGAACTCTTAAATACTGGTTGATCTAAATTCTACTGAAATCAGAGTGCTGGAGACCAACAAATTCTGGTTCCTTTGGTACAAATCCTAATGGCTGAAGATGGTGAGAAGTACAAGTTGTATATAATTACTGGAAAACCTGCCAACATAAGGATAGTGACAACTTAAACTCAGTGAGGTGGGGAAAACTGGACTCAAGCTACAAGTGAACAGGAAGGATAAGTCAGGTTATTCCATAAAGCAAAGTCACTGCAATTTTGAGAAGTCAAGGCATACTGATTCTGTTTGAAAATTAAATCCTGTCACCTTTGCTTGCTTCCCACTGCTTTCACCTGTTTTCCTTTCTGAGAGCAGATTATCTTTTAATTACCAAGACAAAGTTAGGATTGAAGTTAATTTGGAGAAATAGTTATAAACATCTGTTTTATCCTGGCTGTTCTTCCTCAGATCGATGGGTCAACCTTGAGGACGATCTGCATGCAGCACGGCCCACTGCTGACATTCCATCTGAACCTGACCCAGGGCACCGCCCTTATCCGATACAACACCAAACAGGAGGCGGCCAAGGCCCAGACTGCACTGCACATGTAAGCAATCCCTGTGTCTGTTCTACATTAGTCATGAACACAAAACATCTGTCCAGTGCTATGCTTTGGAAACTCGTTTCAAGTATCATGGTTGGAAGGGAATCTTTCATTCATTGGCAGAGGAAGAAGAGAAACAAAGATGCCTTCTGTTCGTGTTACTTTAATTGCTGGCACAAACTGGCACATACAGAACTAAGAAGGTGCAAATAGGATGGAATTGTGACCAGAATGCACCTTACTATACCATTATGGCCACTTTATAAAAGCTTGTGAATTGTTTCAGATGAAAATCATTCTTATATGTGTAACCCATGTAACACATTCTTAAATGTGTGGGAATCTCCTATAGTTTTGAGATACACCTGAAATAACTTACTTGAAAAGCTGCAGATCTTAGGTTTCCTGTTCTTAAGCTTTTTGGAACTGATTGTGGCTCTGGTATGTTTTGAAAATGTGAGAGGTTTTGAGACAAAAATCTTAGGGGTGGGGGGTGTAAGCCCTTAAACTCAGTGAAAACTTTTGAACTATACTCATCTTACCCTGAATTTCAGACTTCTAACCTGTTCTTCCTCTGTTTTGTTTGAAAGGTAGCATATGTGCATTTACCATTTTAGCTACACTGTATAGGCAGTTTTATTGCTTTTGGTGTTCATGTTCAGGGCCTTAGTTTAAATTTAGAAAGGTTTTGTTGCAGGTGTAACAACTGAATGTTGGGGGGAGGGGGTTGGTTGGTTTGTTTTTTTTTCCCCTTATAAAATGGAAGTTCTTGTGCTTTGAGTCAGTTTCACTGTTGAGAACAGCTAGTTTTCTGTGCTCACTCCATTGTGGCAAGCTGATAGTCCTTTGGTTTGGGCAGCTAATAGTGTTGTTCCCATGCCTTCTGAATCCCTTGTCCTTACCTTCTGGCTCTAATTTTTTTTTTTCTTCCTTCTTGTCTTCTAGGTGTGTGTTGGGAAACACTACCATCCTGGCTGAGTTTGCCACAGATGAAGAAGTTAGTCGCTTTCTGGCACAAGCTCAGCCCCCTACACCTGCAGCAACCCCAAGTGCACCCACAGCAGGCTGGCAATCCCTGGAGACAGGACAGAACCAGACAGATCCAGTTGGACCTGCTTTGAATCTCTTTGGTGGGTCAACAGGGCTTGGGCAGTGGAGCAGTGGTGGCGGCGGCGGCAGCAGTGGGGGTGATCTCACTGGCGCTTCATTGTGGGGGCCCCCAAACTATTCTTCAAGCTTGTGGGGGGTCCCAAGCGTAGAGGATCCACACAGAATGGGCAGCCCTGCTCCCTTACTACCTGGAGACCTTCTGGGAGGAGGGTCGGATTCAATTTGAACTTAGAACTTTCAACTCTGACCTCGTGACCTTTTTTGGAACAGCAGCAGCACTAACTTGACCTTTTCGTTTTTTTCAACTTGCAATAAATACATTTATAAAAGGAAAAAAGAAAACGGAGAGAGAAAAAAGGTGGGTCATTGACAGACTGTCTGAGCACATAGTTGCCTCCCTTATATAACTTCAGTTTTTTCGTTTGGAATATGAATCCAAAAAGAGAACATATCACTCTTGAAATACTTGAATCATGAACGCCAACTTAGAAAGACAATGTGAAGCAAGTACACATACCATTTAAATTTAAACACAAAAAATTAAAAAAATTAGTTTCTAGTTTTTCACTTTTTCATGTTATACGGAAGTTGTTGCTAAGAAACATATATACTGAAAAAATAGCTTTTTAACTTTGTTTGCACTGGGTGTGTTTCCGTCCTTAGGTCTACCATGTTGGGTTGGGGTAGGGGAGGGGTTCAAAAGAAAAAAGGGGTGGGGGGGAGGGGAAGACTTGACGGAGCCTCACTTTAAAAACAAAAAAATTTTAAAAAAATTAAAAAATTAAAAAACCCACAAAAAAGAACAAAACAGAAAAGGAAAAAAAAAAACAAAACAAAACAAAAAAACCAACACTTTGTGATTGGCTGGTTGATAAGTACCAGTGTGTTCTGGCACATGTAACTGCCCACGTGTGCTTGTTTCTGTGTGAGTGCGTGTGCACATGTTCGTGTGTGTGCATTTTTTTTCTCTATATATATAATCTTGAAACGCTGCATTGCTGATGGTCTACGGGCTGGCTGGCCATCTGTGTGTCTTGATTCTGAAAACAAGACAGGCATGGTGAAGTCCCTGTGGCTGAAGCAGAATCCAGTTGGGCTGGATTAAAATTTGTCAGTAGGTTTTTTTAAATTCATTTTAGCAGGGTGCTATCTCAAGTCTGCAGATCATATTGAGTGGGTAGTTGCTTCCTAGCCCTTGTTCTAACCCTGTGGTAGAGCAGAACACTGCCATATCCAAAGGATTTGGTGAGAGGGGAGCCAATGTTGTCTTTTGAGTAGCAGTGTATTTATTTATTTATGTCTGCATGTGGGGTTTTTGTACTGAGTGAACCCTAGAATGTTTGTTATATAATGCAAGCCATTTTTTTCTTCCAATGAGGGGAAAAGAGGAGGAAAGAAAACATTGCCATTTTTTGTGCGGCTAAGACAAATGTTCTTATTCAGTCTCTCACAAGCTTCAGTACCTTTAAAAAAAAAAAGTTTCTTTTCTCCCTGAAACCTATAAATAGGCACCCATATTCATTCTTGAAGAATCCATCAAAAGCTTGAAAGTCCAGCCCAACCAAATTAGCCTTTTAATTGATTTACTGCTTGTATTAAAACTGACAAAATCTAAATCGTGTCAGCAAATCGCTGGCCAGCCTGCCTCATCTCCTGAAAGCACATGCAGCTAACTCCTTTCTGCGTCCTTCATGGTGAGCGTTACCTGTGCCAGGCCTTGGTGTATTACAGCGCCAGACCATCACTGACAGAAACGTTTACTTACGAATGTTCTTAAACCAGTGTGTACTTCAAACGTTTCCTTTTGTTTCTGTGTTGTGTTTTTTCCTGTGTATGTGGTTTTGCTTAGGGAGGTATATAACTAGCAAAGACTTTTTTTAAAAAGTATTGCACCTTTTTGTTTTTTGTTTTTACTTTTCCTGTACTGTTGCTTTTTAATTTCTGTATTTAAGGAAGGGTTTGGGGTTTTTTAGCATCAGTGTAGTAGTACTCTGGGCAGGATAGGGGTGACCTATAATCCACAGTGATAGCCAGTGTGTGCGTGCATGTGTGCGCTGGGAACAAAACTTTTAAGACCTGTTGTTGTGAAAAGAGTTGTAGCAGACCTGAAGGAACATCCCTTGACACAAAGCAGGAAGTCTTTTGGGGGGGTGGGGTCGGGAGAAGAGGGAAGAGAGATGCCGGTACTTTTTTCATAAGTGCTAGGACTTCCATGTGGTGTTGTCTAGCTGTTACACTGTCTAACAAAGTGCCGACATTCTGTACCAGCACATACCTGTCCATTCCAGCCCTCAGCAGGAGCAGTGCTCGGGCTTTATTACCTGAGGGCTAGGATAGGGGAGTCTCTTTCTTCAGCGTTTTCATTGAAGGATACGACAATGTGTAGTACATTTAATTCTAAGCATAGGTTGGGTGGGGAGAAGCAAAAGCAGATTCAAGTAATTTAGGGGGTGGGTGTGTGTGTGCGCGTGGGTGTGTGTGTGTATGCCTGTGTGCTGGGGGTGGGAGGGACGGGCTAGGGAGTTGCGTGGCTTTCTTTAATTCGCCCTTTCTATGTAAACCCAATGTCACAAAGACGACTGACTGAGGGAAATGCTGCATATACACATGCCTGTAGATTTGTATGCAAAGTGTTATGTGACAAAAAGTACGAGTAGGTTTGTATTTGTTCAGTATACTGGAGTGTGCAGCATACTCTGGCCCCTTCTGAATATACTTTTCTATCGTGTCTCCTCCTTCGTCCATCCCACCGTGCACAAAGAAACAAAATGCTCTCTTCCAACTCCTGCTAGCTAGTGCCCCTCGCGTGCACACATCCGTAAAGCTTTGTTTCTGCTAGTCTCTGCTTGAAGACCAGCCACGCTTGGACGCATAGAGCAGGTTCTTAAAAGTCCTGTGCCAGCAGTACTTCCTAGTGAAGCACCTTTGGCCTGAGTAAGCCAGTATCCGTTCTGTCACATGATTTGCTATACATGCTGGTTCATTGCTGTGTTCCACCCTCACTTCTCTCTCCCAACCTGCCCTAAGGTCCCTTTTCCTGCACTTTGGGCTAGTTGAGTTCTTTGCGATACTATGGTGAAAGCCGGGTGCTAGAGCCCCTCTTGTTTACAAGACATAATGAGGGATTTGAAATATTTAAAAAGAAAAGCTAAATTGTTCTTCCATTGTAAGCTTAAAGGGAAAAAAATTAAAACATACAAAAAAAAGACCAAAAAGTGCATATATATATTTTAGATGAAGACTAACTCTGGGAGCATTTAACAGTGTTTTTGTTTTTATTTTAACATTTTATTTTCCTGCTTTAAATTTGCAAGCATTCTCAGGAATTCTAGGGTAGGAAGCCAGTTTTTTGAAGATGGTTTATTTAACCTTATCCTAGATAGATGGCTGTTTCTTGTTGATAAACTTTTACAAGTTCCTGAATCTTCAAAATGTTTGAAAGTTTTTATTTTAAAATAAAAATGCTAAAAAAAAAATAAAAAGAAAAAGAAAAAAAGAAAAAATCTCCAAATGTTACTGTCAAGCGGGGGATCAAGAATTTTAAAGACTGTATAAATTAAAGTACATTAAGAAAACTTCTCAATATCAGCAACAGAAATTCATTGTAATCTTAAACAAGTTGTGGGAGAAGAAGGTTTATCATTTATAGTGCTTTGTTACTCATGCAGACATGTGTGCAGTTGCATGGAGAAGAGAAGTGTGTGAATGGAAATCTATCACTTTGTTCCCTCTTGATTGAAACTAAACAAAAATATTCTTCCAAGCACCTTTTTAAAAGCAAAGTGAAACTGTCAACCTAATTGAAATGCAGTATAGTTTAACTGAAAGAGTCCTCAGTTAGGACAGCTAGCAGGAAATACATGATGGTGCTTCTTTAAACCACTTTTAAGTAGTGCTAAAGAAAACCAGTGCTGACAGAATAGCCAATAATGAAGTAGTTTTATTATCCTGCCTTTTTCCATACAGAAAAAGGAGAGAATATGGAAAAACACTGGTAAAATGTACATTAAAATCAACTTTCCTGTTTTCAGCTATTTGGTCAGTTTTATTCCCCACTTGGAGATTTGCTGCTTGCTTTTCTTCACCCACCCCACCTCCCAGTCTTTCTGTTTTGTTTTATATGAGGGAAATATCTGTTAAATTCTTCTGTTCACCCTATTGCTGCTGGCTGTCAGGGCTTACAGTCTTGAACTTCAGAGTTTCGTGTTGGGATGGCCAATTTCTGTCTCCCAGCTCTAAAGGTCGGGGGCTTACTCTGCCTGAAATGGCTAGGCTCAAACCACAAAAACCACGCTAGTGCCTTTCTACATGCACCCACATGCCCTACAGTAGGGGAAGGGAGGGAAGATGAGGCAAGGTGAGGCAGTATAGCCACTTCATGGAAATAAATGTACCTGTTCTTAAGGAAAAAGAGCATGCTGCATAAGCATGTCGTGCAATGAGTTACATAACAGTAGTTGAGATAACTTTTTATTATTTAAAAAAAAATCGGATGCCAAATTCCTGTCCTTTTCATATCAGTTGCTCAGTGTTTTCATGTTGCGCTGCGTGTACATCTAAGTGTATACGTGTGTGTTGAGAATAATGCATTTATAATAATAATGCGCTTTAAAAAAAATAAATCCTGTCATGGGCCAGTAGAGGAGGGTTTACTTAGGGAGTTTGGGATTCTACTTTATTTTACAGAGAAAATTCCTGAGTGCTTTGCCACAGGCTGTGTTTTATAAAATCAGCAGTGTCCTAAAAGAGAGGAAATGGTAGGATTTAGTGAAAAAGAGCCCAAGAATTTGACAGTTACTTGGAAGTGGGTTGTGACTGACTGCTGAAGCATTGGCAAGTCTGGAGTTTCAGCAGTCTGCTGCTGGGTCCAAACCTATTGTAGTACAACAGTCTCTTCCTCCTTTCTCTAAATGTACAGAGCTGCAAATGTTAGTGACTGTCTCCTCGGTGATAGTTTTGCTAAACTGTTAAAGCCACATTAATCTTACTATTGTCCAACTACAGTTGACAATTCTGTTCCTCTCAAAATTATATGTAGCTAATCGTGATGTTGCTAGTATGGCTAAGTCACGGCACTCCTAACCGTTGCAAGTGATTTCTGAGCATCGTGCTAACCAGACTCATCTTCTGGGGACAGCCATCACTTAATGTTGTAAATATTCTGCTACCATTTGAGCTTATAACAGCGAAAAGTCAGCAGGAATTGATGTTAGGGTACTTCTGGGCTTCTACAAAACTGTTCCAGGGAGGGAATCAGTGGCAGCATCTTGTTTAAATGTATTGACAAAGAAGGTAGGGAAAAGAGGCTGGGGAAAGCACATCTTGGAATAGACTATGAGCATCTCTTTCCAGATAAAAACCAAACATGTTTCACTGAAAAACACTTATTACTTTCTCAAGTGACAAACAGAACTCTTTATCACTTTGTTCTTGGTTTTGGTTCTCCAGGTTATACAGTTTAAACATATACATACTTTACAGGTGGTTTCAGCATTCCTGTGTTTTTTCCCGGTTTTGAATCCTTCAGTGCTTAATTTGTGTTAAAAAAAAAAAAAAAGGCAGTCTTCTAAGCAAGTATCCCATTAGTTACCAGCCACTTAGCTTACCCCACCCTTCAGTGTGTATCAAGCTGAGAGTTTTTTAATGGATTTGATAATTCTTTGCTCCATTTGAGTATTTCATTTTCGCAGTGACAACAAAGTCTAGCAAGCAAAAAAAAAAAAGTGGCGTACAGCTCAGAAACCTGTGTTGACCTAACATTTACTTTGGAAAACAGTTTTAATACCATGTACTTTGGAAGACTTGCCATCTTTTCCCAGTGTTTTTATGCTTTTACCTGGACACTTGCCCAGCAGTCTTTAGAGTGGGTTTTTTGTTGGTTTGGGGTTTTTTTCCAATCACAGGGTGTCAGGTTTTTCTTACAAGTGTTTTATTTTGCTTCAAGTTAAGTGGCTTGCGTAATGAGCAAGAATATTAAGCCAAGTGTGTTTTTCCTCTGCAGTATAAACAGGACGTTTTCAACAAACTGGTTGGGATAACCACCTCAAAGATTAAATAACAATTGAACCTGTATATTAAGTTGGCCTCTCCCCCCCCCCCCTTTCCCCTATTCTTTCTTCCTAAAAACACTGCCACATCTTCCACTGTGTCTTGGTAGTGCATCCAAACAGTACTGTACATTTATTTTTTTCTTCATTATGTTTACCTCTTAGGCTTCTAATTCTGCTTGTGCGTATTGTTTTCCTGTTGACTTTAAGAGGAGTACCATATGTGTATCTGAGATACCCAAATTTGGCCAAGGCTGGGCCAGGAAATCGGGAGTGATCCCCACATGAATTAGTCCCACTGACCTTAAATGAGTGAGTAGTGCTCGGGTAAGGGCTCTTTGTGTAAGTAAACCTTAGCTAGATCAGGGCCAAGGTAGCAGATGAGGACCTGTTGTATTTCCAATGCAGCAAACATCTGTGTTGCATATATCACATTCACTGTAAATCATGTGACCTTAGTATCCAGGTTTCTCAAGTGGATTAAAATGCTGGTTTTGTGGTGGATGGTTAGCATCTCGGGGTATGAGTCCTGATTGAGTAAAAGGTAGTTTTTTCTCTCTAAAGAGGCAAGGTTCCCCTAGCAGAAGCAGCTTTCTTAATTGTAAATATGCATGCATGTATTTGTGGGCAGGAAAGTAATGCCAAGAAAACTAAGTTGAAATGAATTCTAAAAAAACAAAAAAAAAAACAAAAAAAAACCAAAACAACCAAAAAGAAACAAAAAACAAAACCAACCAAAACAAAACAAATGCTGTTGAAGTGCAACTTTGGTCCCGAGTCTGAAACGACATATGCAGAATCTGTTGGTTTGTCTAAATTGATTTTGCACAAAATGCCATTTCAGTTCTCTAAACTAATTTGCTACTATTTTGCAATGTTAGGAACTGATACAGTTTGATCATATCAGTCATTCCTGCTGTGATCAAAATACCGATGTCTAAAACCCAAACTCTCTTTCTTCATCTCCATTACTAGGCTTCCACCTGTGGCAGAAGGGTGTTAACAGTAATGGGGAGAAATGTCTAAAGTTTCCCTGATGTAGACAGAGCCTGTTTTCCCTGTTGTGCTGAATTCATATCCAAACCTAAAACACAAGGCAAAAACTGTGCTGGAGCAGAGTTGTTGGTTGGGCTAAATGACAGGAGCCTAACTGGAGATTTTTAGCAGCCTTGCTAGTTCATGTCCCTCACAATGTTTTGCGTAAGTGTCCCATCACTGTAAATACCAGTGTTGCTGAACTTTACCAAAGTTCCCCTGCAGTAGATAATAGGAAACAGGTCCATTTTGTAGTGACTCGCCAAGCAGAGCTTTGTCTACAGTAGAATACAAGGGTCTGTCTACATTGCTGTTAAAACTGAGTCAGGGTCCTGTTTAAAATATAGCTCTCTATTTTGTGGTGTTATGTGAGACTTTAAACTTTGTGATGTAGTAACTATAGCTTCTAATCCTTATATGAAAAGTGATTTAAGGTTTCATCAGTGCTGCTAAAAGCGCCACAGCTCCTTATGGTTTGGAGCCTATTTTTAAAACTATTGTCAGGCCAAGATAGATGCAGCTTCATCTGTGGCACGCAGCAGACAACCTCCATTTGCATCCACAGTTTGCATGCGTGTTGCTTTTCATCGAGCTATGCAGGAAAGTTTTTTTCTCTAAAAGTCTCCCAGAATCCTGTGGTGTATAAGCAAGCTTCTAGCAAATCAAGTGCCCTCTGCAAAGAGCCATTTTCTCCCTGTATGTGTGACAGTTGGGACTGGTGACATTCAGCAGTGTTAGGGCTCCTGTTAACTTTGTACTGAGAAAGGGAGTTTTTTGACTTGACTCTGACAGCCTTTCTGTGTAAAAAAAAAAAAAAAAAAAAAAAAAAAAAAAAAAAAAAATACAGAGCACTCCAGGGGAAAAGGAAAAAAAAAAAAAGGAAGACTGCATTGTGCCAGCCAGCGATAAGTATTTTTGCAGCAAACATTCTTGACTGTGGTGGGCAGAGGGGAAGAGAAGAGACTGGAGAAGTTTGCATGGATGCGCAATACAAGGAGGCAGTGCTTAGCAAGAAATGTTTCCTCGAGCACTAAATGCCTCCTCTTGGGTGTTAGTGTGTGGTGTTGCATTCACAGAACTAACTTCCTCATGTTTTTTTAATCTCTTTGTTTTTTTAAATTGAGACGAAGTGGAAGCTTCTGTTGCAGATAAAACACAAACATAAGTGAACATTTTCTTCATCATTTACTGTTGAGCAGTAAGAGCAGGTTGCACAGCTTGTTAGAATAGCTATTTTAGTGACATGGTTATGATGATACGTGCTTTCTTTCCCCTCCCTCTCCCTGCCAGATATGGCTTACCCTTTCTATATAAGGCGCTGTGTGGGTTTTTTTGTTTTGTTTTGGGGACGTGTGGAGAAGAAGCAAAATGAAGTGAAAATGCAAGCCAAGGTAGAACAGCCTTACTTTAGGGGGTAGCCTTACAACAGAGCTTTATAGTGAGTGTGCTGTATTCCAAAATATGTAAGCCAAAAACAAAAAAAGCATTCATTTATGCAAAAAAAAAATTTAAAAAGAGGTGTTGGAAGACTTCTTTAATATGTACCTTCTAAAGGTAGAGTAAGGTCTCACCAAGTGATACGTTATTGTGATACTTCTTGCTGGGTCAGTAGGGATGGGTTGGGATATAAGCGCTTAACGTTTTCCTCCTTCTATGTTTTTACAAGCAGTAAGTTAAATGTGGTATTTATGAATGTGCCTTTGTGAGTATAGTGACTGTCTAATTGAGGAGACCACTTGGGCTGGAGGGGAGACAACAGTCAATTTATTCTTTCAAGAGGTCAGACATCAAGATTGCAGCCCACTGGTCCCTTTTGACAAGCAGCATCTTTGGGCTGGTCTCTACACTGCACAATACGTATTCATATGTGGTAGAGATCGGGGTGGGGGGGTGCGAAGGGATGTCGTCATGTGATGCACAGAAGCTGTTGATAGTTTTAGGCTAGTCTGCCCGTTGCAGGTTGAGTTTGTGTATGTATTATGTGGCTTCTCTTTACATTTGTGTGCATGAGTATGAGTGCGTGTGGCTTTATTTTTTGTAAGCACTGGAGAATTGAAACACAGTGATGTTTGAGACAAATTTATACATGTAGAGAAGATGATGTTTTGTAGCTTCTGTTAAATAGTGGGTGCAGGCACACTTTTACCCTCTCTGTCCGTGTCCTGATAAGAGAAACAGGAAAATTTATTTTTTCAACCCTTCAACTTCCAGCACACTTAACGTTGCCATTTAAATGAACAGGGTATTACACAAGAAGAAAAAAGTTTTTGAAATGGTGAGGTAGAAGTGTTTAAAAGGAAAAAAAGTCTGAAGTAATTTTTTGTTTCTTCGAAGCTGTTTGTAGCTAAACATGGGAATCTGCAGTGTCTCCTTCCATTTGTTTTTTTTCCTAATAATTCACCTCTTCGTCCCACCCAAAACATGAGGTGTACAAGATCAAGAGCTGTCACTGTAGCCCTTCATAATTCCCACCCTGAAAAGAAACTCCAGTGGGATCCTTCAGCTCTATTCAGGAAGACAAAGAGAGGAGAGACTCTGCAGTTTTCTTTGCTTCGCTCTCATTCCTCTCTAATGGCCTTGAAATGTATTATTATGCAAATGTGAATTTTGATACTGACTTAAGAAGAGGTTGTTTGTTCTTTTTTCAAAAAAAAAAAAGGTCCCATGTGGTCAGCATTGCTTCTTTATTTTGTAAGTGAATTGTAAACTATGCATTCTGCAAAGGGGGGTGTAGGGGACAAAGATAGCTTTGCTAAACTGTTTAGGAGTTTCTGTGTCCATGGTATATCCATTATAGTTTGGGGAAGTGGGGAGGTGATGACTTTGAAATAAAAAGGAGTTGATAAGAACTTCTCTTTTTCAGAAGTTGGCCGTTAGGTAACCGGGCAGAGATTTGGAAAACTAACGTTGACTGCAAAACAAAATCAGCTGTAAACCTTGCGCAGGATTGTGAATTCTAGCCGTGCAGTGTTAACCCAGGGCCAATAGGGTGAATGGGACACCAGCTCTATCTGGGAAACTATCTACCGCCTCCTGTGTTCTGGCCCTTGTCAAACTCAGGAAAAACAGTGCCACAGGCACTGTCTTTTTTGGATTTATTACTCGTTTTCCATTACAGCAGTCCTTGCGCTTTTCCAGGAGAATTAGAACACAGCTGGTCCTTGATGTCTACACTTTCTTCTCCCTAAAATGTTCTTCGCTGCCGTTTCTGGCATGGCTCACACAGCGGCAGCACAACCACAGTTACGGACAAGATGGTGGAGGTGGTACTTACTTTCTAGTGCTGATCAAAGCACGACTATGAGGACTGCGTTTTTTCAACATCAGCTGCTACCAGTGCTTTGTTGTCTGGTGTACTGCCGGTGACTTAGTGTTAATGTTGGCAGTGTGTGAAATTTTAGGGAATGTAGACTGATGTGTAGACAAGGCCCTCTTTAAAAGAAATAATCCTTTTTTTACTATAAGGTGGTATCATAATGGTCATAAAAAAGGATTCACTTCCTCACATCTCCAAAATGCAGTCATTGTGAATTATGTGTGTTCTTGAAGCTTGCTGAGCTTCCAGGAGCAGTCTCCTCAGAAAAATGTAGATCTCACTGCCCTCTTCGTCATCTTAATAGGGACCCTTTGACTTGACTTTTTCCTTTGTCCATGGTGTACCATGGTACCTGCATTATCCTTGGCATTATCTTAGATGTAATACCATAAACTGAGAGATTAGCCTGCCTGTATTCAGTGTTTTCATGCAGCAATTTTATTTTTGTTGATGTTCACAGTACTGTAATAAGTAATAGACTTGATGATCACTCTCGCATCTGTGCCTGCCTTGCAGATGTGATCTTATCAGGGTTCCACTCTGTCAGATTGCCTTTAAAAAAAAGAAAAGGGAAAAAAAAAATCTGAAGTTTAAACTCACTCACAAAAATACCTCATGGTACATTTCCCGTTCTGATGTAACCTTTTAAATCTTACCTTTTCTTCTAAACCTAATGGGCTTTTATTTCCATCTGTTAATCTCCTTTCTAAAATGATGTTTGAACTAGTGGTTTTGAGCACAGGACCAGAAGCCTGGAACTCCTGAATTTTAACATTGGCCCTTACTCTTCCCTTGCCTTGGGCAAGTCATTTAACTTCTTTGCCTTTGTTTTTTCATCTGTAAAGCGGGGGTGATAATACTACTTAACCTACCTCACAGGGGTTTTGTGAGGATCAACTAGTAAATGTAAAGTGCTTTAAAGCTAAAAAGCATGATGGAAGTATTATGAGGTTTTTACAGCAAGATCGCTCATTCTTTTTACATTGTTTGCTTGTGTGGAGGGAGATAACCTTTTTTTTTTTTTTATGATTAAAGCCATCACTCACTCAGATCCTAAATAACAGAAGTTGATGGAGATTCAGTTACTCATACTCCTCCTCTGTCTTTATGCCAGTTTCCTTCTCCTGCTCTTCCTTATTTAGTTATGCCAGTGTTGCTACAGGTCACACGTTGTACTTTTAGATAAGCTTCAAACTTGATTGAAGTACTTTGAGCTTGCTGCTTCTTTTACCAGATCACCAAATCGGAATCGGTTTGTGTACTTTTCCCTGCCTTTAAGTAGAGTTTTTGATAATGTCATCTTTCAAGTGGACGCATCTTTTCCTGCCATCAGTAAGGGGAGGTGGTGGTGTGTAGTTCCAGAGAGGAGACTGTAATATGAAGAACATTGCCACTTTATGCTGCTGCTCCAGGGATGAAGGGCAGAGTAGCTTCCTGTTTCCTTCCCCGAGTTAATTTCAGTGTGTTACCAGTGACACTTCAAATGCAGTGTCTCTTTTTGTCCATGATACACAGAAGCCATCACCTCCCAATAAAACGTAGGAACAGAGGGAATGATAGTAGATGCTGCTTGTGTATATGCCTTACAGCTCTCCCAGAATATCTCTGGGAGGGTGGTGGGGGAAGAGGTCTTCATTGGGTAAATCCCACAGCTGTCAGGGAACCTCTGCTACTTTCTCCCCTCTCCAATCACATGGTCGCTGTTTCTTCTTTCTTGGATGTGCGTCTCAGGGATGTGCATATGAGCCCATGCCTTTTGGAATTTGGCCTTTGAAATATCAAGAATATGGTTTCTGTACCTGAAACCTTCCTATCTGACACTCCCTGGTCCTGTCTGTCCTGCATTGCTCCCCGTGGCCTTAGGAACATCTCTCCACTGTTGCTGTATGCCACCCTCTCCATCTCTGCCAGTACTCAAGGTGAAGCGTATACAGTGATTCTGCAGAGAAAGAAGCTGAAATGGTGCATGTGCACCTGTGGGATTTACACACATACGTATCTTGGATTTCTGCCGCGCCCTTATCTAAAACATATGCAGAATATCTGATGCACGATGCTTTTTCTTTCTCTCCTAGAAAGCAGAACAAACAGCAGTATGGTCATTGTAAAAAATAACAAACAGCAGTAACTCTGCTAATGGTAATTCTGTAATGTTTACTTTGAATTAAATGCTAGGTATTTTCCCCAAAGAACCAAAAAAACCCCCTTCTAACAAAAGTAACCAAATGTAATCTTTCTGAGGGCGGGGGGAGGGAACGGGAGGAGGAAAAGCAGTGACAGGGGAGTGTTCTGATCTATTTTAATCTCCGCTGCTTGGATGGAGATACAAAATGCTGCTTTGAGTTCCACAAACATAAGGGATTATGTTTACAAAGGTAAAATGCCTTCTACCTGTTCAGGAAACTGGCTAATGGTGGGCATCAGATGTTTGGCGAGTTTCTCTTCATTGCAAACAAGTAATGGGAGAAGGGTGTGTTTGGAAGAGGAATGGAGAAATAGATTCATTTCATCTAGTCTTCTTGGTAAAAATAATGCCACCTTCCTCTCTCCTTACAAAACGGAGGGAGGAGGTTGCAGAACAGAAAATCAGCGATGTCCAAAATGGCTGGATTAGAAAAGGCAGCTTTTCTACTTTGCACATAAATAGGTAACAGGAAGGTACAGCTAAAGTCCTCTTGCCTGAAACACTGTCCCCCAGAAGCAGACATTGTAATAATAAAAATAGTGGCTGTGTGTATATTGATGCTATGTGCAAGTTACCTGGAAGTGTTTGTTTTTTCTTATACTTGAAATGGCTTCCTTTACTAAACTCTTACCGTAGCTCTGGTTTCTCCCCTCCTTCTCTGGTATTCAGTAAAGAAAATTACGGGACAAACAGGGGAGAATGTAGAGGAGATGACACAGTGTCTTGCATATCCAGGTTTCATCTTGATTTCCATCCCATATGCTCGCAGATGTTTGAACTTCCTAAGGGTTTTCCATGGACACAGAAACTCAGCACTTTAGAAGGTGCTCTTGTACGGCTGGCTGCCCCCCTTCTCCTCCTTTTCTATATTTTTATTTTACTTTTAGTATAGTGGTACTTAAAATCACTGGTTCACTTAAAAAGAAAAAAAAAAAAACAATAAAATGTTTAAACTCTACTAATGTACAAATAAGCTGAAATGTTGCATTTTATGTGTATTTTTGCCATAGCAGGTACTGTATTTCTCATGCTGGATTTAGGAAAAAAAGAAAAAAAAAAAAAGAAAAAACAAACAAAAGGGTGATGTTTTATTGGAGTGTGACAAGTTAAGAGTAATAAGGAATTAAGTCGTCGTCATTTCATTGAAGCTGAGAGATGGTGTAATACTTATATAAGTTTTCTGAAGGTTTTTTTGGGCTTTTAAACAGCTTTTTTGTTTTTATTTTATTTTTATTTTTTTGAAAGATATGATTGTATTATGTGCAACTCAGTTGCTTACATTATAACTACAAAATATTTTTGGGTTCCTGGAAAAAAAAGAAAAAGACTAATAAATGTGTTTGGCTGCTAAGCATTTAATACTCGTGGTTTCTGCACGTTTATTCTGCCACGCCTGTACCTGCCGCTCTGCCTTCGCCGCCATCTTTGGTCCCGTCACCCCGCGCGCGGCCCCTTCCCGCCCGGGGGGGCGCTGCCGTATTCCGCGGCGGGGGCGGGGGCTCCTCGCGACAGCGGGGCGGGGCCGCCGCCCGCCCTTATCCGCCGCTGCCGGCGGGCGCCCTGCCCCGGGCGGCCGCGATCCCTTCGTCGCCCCGCGCCGCCGCTGCCATGGCGACCCCCGGCGCCGAGGAGGACGCGCTGGCGCGCTACCGCTCTCCGCTGGTGTCGCGATACGCCAGCGCCGAGATGGGCTTCAACTTCAGCGAGAGAAAGAAGTTCGGTACCTGGCGCCGCCTCTGGCTCTACCTCGCCCAGGCTGAGAAGGTAACGGCGGGACGGGGCCGCTGAGGGGAGAGCGGCCCGGAGCCGCCTCTGCGCCCTGGCGAGGGATGAAGGCTGGGCCCGGGGCGGGGGGGAACTGTCGTGGCGGAGCGTCTTCAGGCCCCCGTCCCTTCAGTCACCCTTCAGGCCTCTGGCGGGGGAGGGCCGGTTACCGGCGGGTGCGAGGGGTCGCTGTTAGAGCAGCTCGCCGCCCGTTTGCTTTGCGCGCGTCGCTCGTTGGGTGTCTGCGGCGCGGGAACCGCCCGTCGTGCCTTTGGAGCACGACGAGCTGCCCTTGTATCGCAGTTTAACCTCAGTCAGCAACCGAGTACCATACAGCCGCTCGCTCCCTCCTCCCCCGGTGGAAGAGAATTGGAAGAATAGAAGTGAGAAAAACTCGTGGGTTGAGATAAAAACAGTTTAAGAATTGAAGTAATAATAATAATATACAAAACAAGTGATGCACAGTGCAATTGCTCACCACCCGCCAACCGATGCCCAGCCAGTCCCCGAGCAGTGGCCCCCCCGGCCAGCTTTCCCCCAGTTTATGTACTGAGCATGACATCACATGGTATGGAATGTCCCTTTGGCCAGTTTGGCTGTGCCCCCTCCCAGCTTCTTGGGCACCTCCAGCCTTCTCAGTCGGTAGAGTATGGGAAGCTGAAAAGTCCTTGACTAGTGTAAGCACTGCTTAACACACCGATCTTTTAGTTGCTGCTATCAACATTGTTCTCACCCTAAATCCAAAACACAGCACTGTACTAGCTACTAGGAGGGAAATTAACTCTATTCCTGCCAAAACCAGGATACCTTGGGGAACGAGACCAAGCAGCGGCCTGGGTCTGCCCGAGGTGAGCGGGAAACGGACCAGAACAACCTTCAGGCGCCCCTTCGCGTCTTTTGGGGGAAAAAGGGCGGGGCGGTGCAAGCCCAGTTTTACACAACCCTTTCTATGCAATTCTCCATATACCTGTCATCCCTCAGCAAATCGCCTCTTCTTGTCTCAGGCCCTCCCCCTTGAACTTTTGCCTTTTTTGTGAAATTAGTTTTGTAAAAGCTTTGCTAAGCAGTTTTGGGGTGGGGGGGTTGCCTTCTGAGCAAACATTGATGTCCTTTTCAAGCGCTTGGCTGTTTACTTTTCAGGAGGTGTGACTGATGAGACATGCTCTCTCGTTCAATCGGATTGCTGTCAGTCTGTGCCAACTGGACCACCCCACGCATCTGCAGCCAGTTGTTTTTAGATAGCCCTTATTTCTGAGATAAGTTTACTTTTCGCCAAAGTGAGCAGAACAGTTACCCCAGAAATGCTTATCATGTTTCTGATGGGCCGAGTGCCACAAAAAAACCTGATAGTGCAAAAGATTGGTATCGATTCAGCTATTAGGAAGCAGCAATTGAGAGTACGTCCATATGGTTGCAAGGTGTTGTGTTAGTAGAGTCTATGGAGTTAACATTTTTAAAATGTAGTTTAAGCTAAACCTGCTTTGACTTTGGTCCCAGTTAGGGGTATGTGTACAGCCCATTGTTACTTCTTAGTTATGACACAGTCAATTTTTAAGATGCACTAACTTGCTTCCTTGTGGCTGAGAGGAAGACTCGTATCAGGTTTTTGACAGTGAAAAAGTTGTAATATGTTCCTAAAAAACAAAGACAAAACCACACAAAACCACCCTGCCTTCTGACAGGATAGCTTCAGCTTTCAGACTCTCTTTTGTACAGAGTCATTCAGTTTCCATTTTCAAGTACTGGGGTTGTTAGGAAGCAATCCAAGCACTAGGTCTGGCTGTTAATATTAGCAGTAAGGGCAGAGAAGCACCATGCTGGAGAACGAGCAGTGCACAGTGTCATTAATGTGTTCCTTCTCCATTCAAGGACCATACCACTACAGCGGCCTCATCGATAGTATGCTGCACCAAACATGATGTTTCAGAAGCTGGCGATGTAATTATACAGCTGTGTTAAATAGGAGTCTCCTTCTGAAATACCACATGCTAGGTATTGTCACAGCTGCGATGCTGGAGTGAGCAGACTGCAAATCTCATCTAGTATAGGAAGTATCAATACTAAGAATGCATGCTTAAGAAGCTTTGCATGTATCGAAGCATGATAATTTAAACACTGTCATATCAATTCCAGCAGATAATCATCGCTTTTTCTTCTGTTGAAGAACAAAATACTTCACAGGACTCACCTAATAGGAGAAAGCAAGCCGCTGAAAGAACCAGTGAGAGTCTTCTAGGTTTCCACTCCCAAGCCCTGAACTTGGGGTTCCCCTGTCGCTTGACCCTTGCTTTCCCTCCCATTGCCACCGTAGAGTTTTGTTCCCAGAAAGCAGAGAGAGATCTTGCAATTTCTCGAGCACCCTTTTCATAGTGGGAAGAGGGAGACTACTATTTTTATCTGTCTCCTCATTCCAGAGGAGTTCGTCTTCACATCTCAGCTCTGGACTGAACGGGGAAGTCAGCTACTTTCAGCACCTGTTAGCTCTGTCAGTGATCAGTTAGTTACAGATATAAGCAGTTTGCTTAGGTTCCTTATATGTAGTATTTCTTTTTGGGTACATTTAAAAAAAAAGAAGTAATAAATGAACTGTGGGCAATATTTATTCCAGTACTTATCCTCACTTTCAAGACATGTATATGTTGCTTCTTCAATCATCCTTATTGAAGATACATAATATTTCTCTTTGGGTACGTGAAAGAAAAAAAAAGTAATGAATTAACTATGGGCAATACTTACTTTTGTTTTGTAGTAAATCAGAATATTAGGAAGGTCTAACCATAGGTTTCTGGGAGCTGCAGGGAAGTAGTAAAAGAGGGGACATGTAGTTTAGTGATAAAGTTTTGGGTAAAGTACAGGGACAGGCAAATGGTTTCAATATTCACCCTACTTATGGGAGGAATTTTTGAGTAGTCCACTTGGAATATGTGAAATAAGAACTGAAAAATTATTTCACTGGAAACTGGGTTAGACAGAAAATCTTTACAGTTGGTATTTTGTTCCTTACAGAAGGCAATACCAGCAGTTTGAAAGAGGAGACTCAGCAAAACCTGTGATTAGTAAGAGAGCACTCCTGTCGTGGTTTAACCTCAGCCGGCAACTAAACACCACGCAGCCGCTCGCTCACTCCCCCCCGGTGGGATGGGGGAGAGAATCGGAAGGGTAAAAGTGAGAAAACTCGTGGGTTGAGATAAAGACAGTTTAATAGGGAAAGCAAAAGCCACACACGCAAGCAAAGCAAAACAAGGAATTCATTCGCTACTTCCCATGGGCAGGCAGGTGTTCAGCCATCTCCAGGAAAGCAGGGCTCCATCACGCGTAACGGTTACTTGGGAAGACAAACGCCATCACTCCAAACGTCCCCCCCTTCCTTCTTCTTCCCCCAGCTTTATATACTGAGCATGACGTCACATGGTATGGAATGTCCCTTTGGCCGGTTTGGGTCAGCTGTCCTGGCTGTGCCCCCTCCCAGCTTCTTGTGCACCTCCAGCCTTCTCAGTCAGTAGAGCATGGGAAGCTGAAAAGTCCTTGACTAGTGTAAACACTACCTAGCAACAACTAAAACATTGGTGTGTTATCAACATTGTTCTCACCCTAAATCCAAAACAAAGCACTGTACCAGCTACTAGGAAGGAAATTAACTCTATCCCTGCTGAAACCAGGACAACTCCTTAAACTAATCTTTTTCCAACTGACAGTAGTTGCAGTTTGGGTTAAGAGCTGAAGCGTGTGAGTTTATACCCATCCCAAAACTCTAGGTTTTGGGGTTTTTTTAGCATAAATCCATTTTTATTATGGTACTTCTATTAACACATTCTTTTTTTTTAATCTTGAGTTCTTGACCTAAACAATATGTTATTTGAAAGTCAAGTACAAATTTCATGGAGCTCTTCCTTCTCGTAGAAGTGGCTTTGACATCCTGCAGCATCAAACTGACTAATAAAATGTTTTGCACATGTGAAATCTGAATGTTTTCTCTCTTATAAGAGACTATAGTAGTCCTCCATCTTTTTTTTTTTTTGTCCAATTTAAGTTTCGTTATTTTTCTGTCATATGTTCTTTATTAGATGAGCAGGCCGGTGTTCTCATTCTGCTTGCAGGAGATGTTCCATGTCATCTGCCTGCTCTGCCCTTTAGGAATAGGGATGCATGAACAGTCATAGTTGTTACAGTGACACATCAAAGTATTGGAACAGCCTCGGAGGAATGACACCTTAAAAGCACAATCCAGAGAGCGCATCACTGACCTGTAGTGCTTTGGAGAAAACCCTGTGTTCTCCCTCAGGTAGTTTTCCTACTTAGTTTTCTTAGGTAGACAGGTTTGAAGGACATTCATTTGCTTTCTTCCTGAGGTACTGTCGAGATCAGCAAAAACTCACAGGGAAGAGGCCTCACGTGATGTTTGTAGATGCATGAGAACAGCATTTGCCTTGGCACTACCTTTCCTTGCATGTATTCCTATGACAAGTAGTCCCTTTTCGTAGGGATTATTTCTTTCCTCTCTGTATGGCTGTCAATGACTGCATACTGCGGTTAGCTTTTCCCAACAGATCATGAATGTGTGAACAAGGCATGAGGTTTTAATCTTGGCACAAGAGCGTATTGCCCACTGAGTTGCCTGTGTGCTTTCAGGCAGTTACGGTCTGTATCAGTACACCTCAAAGACAGCAGGCTGGGGCCAGGTGCTTTTCCTCATTTATCTGGACACTTATGGTGTGTATACACTCGCAGCATCATATTTTAAGTTGTGTGGGTACTAATTATCTGATGAGGACCCTGAAGGCACATCTGCTTCACTTGCTGTCTTCTCTAGTTCCAGATTACACATCTGCAAAACATTTTTTCACTCAGTTTGATTTTGAACAGAACCAGCTTTTGAAATACTTTGTATCCTTGAAGCTTCATGGCTGGTGACTTCTAATTACTAATGCACAAGACAACAGCATTTTAATTTGGAAAAGGCAGTAATGCCAAGTTCATTGTGAGACTTTCAAACTCTCAGTATCAGGAAAAGACATTTTTCTCAGCTTAATTAGCTTGTGCAAGTATAGAGCTGTGCAAGAGTTATACCAGTGTATAATTCTGTGGTTTGATATCTTACTCTGTTTTTGAGTCAGCTTGCTGAAAAGATTTAGCAAATATTTTTGAACATGAACTAGGAGCATTTATCCCCGCTTCCAGATCAAGTAACTGATTTCCCAAGCTTCCAGTTTCAGACTGAGATGAAGTACTTTAGGACTTTTGGAAAGGTACAGACATATGTACCTTTCCATGTGTTCTAAGTCTGCTGTTTACAGTTGTGTAGGTCTAGTTGTGGTCCAAAGAGTTCTTCCTGACACAGGCTATCTAGTCCCATGGTGGCTGGATTGTTCTTTACCCAAAGGGTAAATTTCATTAAAAGAAGTTAAAGCTATGCTGTTTTTATATCACTTTTCCCCACGTGTCTAATTTTTGTAGTTGTCACAGGGATGTTATATGATTGAGGAAAGTATGAAGCCCAAGAGGAACATCTAAGCATGAACACTGTCCTATCCTATTGGAAAAGGTTGGAGAACCTGTCCTGGTTTCGGCAGGGATAGAGTTAATTTCCTTCCTAGTAGCTGGTAGAGTGCTGTGTTTTGGATTTAGGATGAGAACAAAGTTGATAACACACCGATGTTTTAGCTGTTGCTAAGTAGTGCTGACACCAGTCAAGGACTTTTCAGCTTCCCACGCTCTACTGACTGAGAAGGCTGGAGGTGCACAAGAAGCTGGGAGGGGGCACAGCCAGGACAGCTGACCCAAACTGGCCAAAGGGACATTCCATACCATGTGACGTCATGCTCAGTACATAAACTGGGGGAAAGCTGGCCAGGGGGGCCACTGCTCGGGGGACTGGCTGGGCATCGGTCGGCGGGTGGTGAGCAATTGCATTGTGCATCACTTGCTTTGTGTAGTATCATCATCATCATCGTTGTTGTTGTTATTATTATTACACCATTATTATTGTTGTTGTAATTATTATTTTATTTCAATTATTAAACTGTTTTTATCTCAACCCATGAGTTTTTCTCACTTCTACTCTTCCAATTCTCTCCCCCATCCCACCGGGGGGGGGTGGGGGCGGGGAGTGAGCGAGCAACTGTGTGGTACTTGGTTACCGACTGAGGTTAAACCACGACAGAACCCTAGAATGAAAGCATTTGCTGTTACAGCTCTTGATTATGCCAAATTGCCATGCTTCCGTGAGATGTCATGTGGGAGTAAATTATCTAAACAGCTTCTGTCTCAATGTGGGTTGTCTCTTAAAGACAAAAAGAAATAGAAAGTTCTTTTCCCCTTGCAGTCACTTGGGCTTCCTATCACAGATGAGCAGATACAGGAGATGGAAGCAAATCTGGACAACATTGACTTCAAGATGGCAGCAGAGGAAGAGAAGAAGCTGCGTCACGATGTGATGGCCCACGTTCACACCTTTGCCCACTGCTGTCCAAAAGCTGCAGCCATCATTCACCTTGGAGCAACTTCCTGTTACGTAGGGGATAATACGGTAATACAATATTTTCAGTTTCCTGCCTGCAGAGCTGGGCAAAACAAAGCTACAGTTGCTTACTTGATAGCTCTTTCTAAACTTTTCTTTATAAAATAATATTAAATAGATTTTTCAGACATTTTTATTAGTTTTACTATTGAAGTTAATTCCCCTTTATCCTAGCTACCCTAGGAAGGCAAGCTCCTCTTGCCTTCTTTCTTTTGATATGAAGCAAGATCTGTCTGGAAACTAACTGTTCTCTAAGCTCTGCTTGCATGTTAAATATTCAAGGAGATAAGAGATCGTGAGTTGCAAATGCATGCAGAAACGTGTGAACTGTCAGTTATGCTAATAGGACAAGAGTTCACTGACTTACAAAACATGGCCACTTTTGATATACACAGCCCATGAGCTTTCAACTGCTGCTTGGAACCCCTGTATTAATTCAGGGTAAATAAAGCTTTTCAGCGGCCAAGAGGATGGATAAATGTGTTAAGTGAAAAAGGAAATACCACCATTCTACAAAACTGTAAAATGTTTGTGAAAAACCTGTCTAAAACTGAGTGCAAACTAAAGTCTTAATTTCTCAGTGTATATTGCTGTTCCCCTTTGTGCAAATCATTGCAACTTCACATCCACTTTTGTCGTACGAGAAGCTGCTGCGTGATTATTTTTATCCTACTCCTTTGCAAGCCTGTTCGGCTTTTAGGTAATACCACCTTCCTTGTGACACTTGGCACCTAGCTGTACCTCAGTCTCAAAAGGAGGAGTGAAGATGACTGCTGCCTGATCAGTCCACTTACTTTCTTGCTGTCTTTAGCCTACAGTGCCTGCATTTTCCACTTGGGATGAATGATTTAGTCTGTCATTCCATGGGTATCAGGAGTATCTCAAAATAATCATTCATGCCCAGTCAGTGGAAACAGGTCTTCTACTGCCCAGTATGACTTTCTGTGGATAGTATAGAAGGAGCAATGATGGATCCAGCATTTTTGTCATGAGCAAGTTCACTGCAAGTTCTGATACAAGAAGAAAAGCAGAGCTTTCATTATAAGAGACTTGAGTGGACAAAGCATATTTTAATTATCTGTGTCCTCTCTGAGAGAAGCCATTACGTCTGGTCCTTCATACATGGCCCAAACTTCCTTTCTTTGCTTCTTTCAGGATCTGATTGTCCTCCGTGATGGGTTTAACCTGCTGCTACCCAAGGTGAGGAGGCAGTTGTGCACAGTGTCTCAGAAGTGAGCAGCGCTGATGTCCTATGAATACCCTGTGTTTAACTTGGATTTTCCTAAGCCTTGCTGGGAAGCTAGGAGGAGCTGTCTGTCTGGGTTATACTAAAGAAAGTAAAAGTTATCTTCCTTTCCTTTCTCAAGTCTTTCCCCAAAGCTTCTTTGCTCACTATGGGACTTATAAGCAACTCCTTGTTTATCTGTGCCACAGATACTAGTTTCAGAAAACAACTGTATTGCTTTCAGGATCAGCTTAGGCATCCCCTTAACTATATTCCTAGGAGTGTATCAGCATTCAAGAAGCTATATAATACAATTTTCTGAGGTCAAATATAGTGGGAGTGTAGTGCAGCGTTGTCTATCTGACCTGAGTGTCTTGGCACCCAATTTGCCCTGGACTGTACATGTGTCAATTATACGCCAAGCAGCTTTATTTCTGACCAATTCTAGGAATAAAGAAAATACCCAGGGATAAACCAACTGCAGGGTTGGGTTGGGCACGAGGACTAGACTCATTTGAGCTGAAGTCCAACCACTTGTATCATCTCTTGCTTGAGTTTTGTAGCAAGCAAAAATAATGTGCATGCCCTGAAAAAATGAAACACACGATATTCTACAATTAGAGGGGGGTATTCAAGGATTGCACAGTTGTTTCCCTCCCCTTTTTCTCACAGCAGTGTTGTGCTTAAGCACGCTACCTTCTGCTGTGTTGTTTTTTTCTCTCATTCCGCCTCTTTTCCATCCTTCCTGCATCCACTAGCTCGCAAGGGTGATCAGCCGGCTGGCCGACTTTGCTGAGAAGTATGCTGACCTGCCTACTTTGGGCTTCACTCACTACCAGTAAGTAGCCATCAGCCTTTGCTTTCATTTTGTCAGCTGTGCTTTGGTTAAATTGACCTGCTACTTCTTTCTTTCATCCTTTTTCCCACTTCTGACCAGTGGCAGTTGGTACTGCTGGACATCATTAAGACATTGTTGGTGGTTCAGAAAAGGAGTATGTGCCTAACTCCAGCCTTGTCTCAGGAAATTGAACTGTTGCTTTGACTAGCTGTCAGCAGTTGTTTTAACACAGCTTCATAAGGAACGACTTATTGGCGAACATAGATGTGTAAACTCTGGGCTGTTTCAAAAAGCATGACTGGGAACTGTAGTAAGCCTGTCTTCCAGTCACATTTTCTTTATGTTTGTTTTTCTGTCAGTTAAGTTAGTTTCAACTGCAGCTTAATGGTTTGTTACTGGCTACTTGTTACTACAGCTACTCTGTCTGTCACTGTTGCTGAAGCTTTCTTCTAAAGTGATGATTTAGGATCCATCAGTTTTCATAGATCCCTATATGGATCCCTGGGAAGAATCAGGAAGAATTTCTTCTGTTTAACAGGATGATACCATTTTCTGTCTCTTAGGAAACTTACACTTTCTGTGCAGCACTTCTGAGAATAGAATAGAATAGAATAGAATAGAATAGAATAGAATAGAATAGAATAGAATAGAATAGAATAGAATAGAATAGAATAGAATAGAATATTTGTAGGCAGACTCCTGAGTCAAAGGACAACGAGATCTGGATAGGTCTGTTAAGGTAGATTAATCTGCTGCTTCATGAAGACAGTTTGCTTTCAGAGGCATTAAACTGTACACCTTGAGGTAAGCCTGGATCTTCCACCCTGGTGATATGGAACACCAGAGACAGGGAAATTAAGCACCGGTCGTGTTAGACTCAGTGCCTGGCACTTTAAAATTTTTCCCAAAGGAGAGTGGGAGCATCAGGTCAGGTCTCTGATTAATTGTGTTGCTGTATATGCCATGTCAGTTCAATCAGCTCTAGTCCTAGGTCCTTCTTTGTCTTTAGCTTTTCGGAGGAGTATTCTCTGGGCTCAGTTTTATCTTGGCTTTTGGAAAGAGTACAAAGGAGTATTCAAGAAGTGTATGCAAGGCCAAGTTGTAAAAACTGAGGTGAAGAAGGCATTGATACCTCGGCCTTTTCTGTGTCCTTTGTCAGCAGGGCCTCTGCCCCATTATGAACAGGTCCATGTTTTCCCTAGCCCTCCTTTTGCTACTGACGTACTCGCAGAGGCCTTTCTTCTCACCTTTCACATCCCACATCAGATTAAACTACAGGTGGGCTTCGGCTTTCCTAACCCCATCCCTGCAGTGCTGGACAGTTTCTTTGTATTCCTCCTGGACCACCCGACCCTGCTTCCACATCTTGTATGCTTCCTTTTTATGTTTGAGCTTAATCAGGAACACCTTGTTCATGTGCATGTGCTTTTTTGAAATAGTATAGAGGTTGGCTTTGGAGTTCATGTGGATAATTGGAAATACTTCAACTTCTAGGCTCTGCTAATACCCCCGTTTTCTCCTCAAAGCATTTGCAGGGGGACAGTGTGGTTGAAGCTTGCAGATATTTATTTCAAGGTGGAGGCCTTACAAAAAACGTTGGCTAAAAGTATTGTTAATTATTGCACGTTTGCCCAGAGACTGAGGAATGCCTTTTTATAAATAAAAAGGAACAGTCCCTTGGAGAAATCATTTAAAATCACAATGTGTCCGCAGATGTTTCTGCACTGAGAAATTCACACCAGTGCTATAAGTTAGCCAGGATGCCCCCTGTGCCCTGGGCGAGCAGAATTAGGGTGGGGGATAGATGCACCCCCCGTTTGTCCCAGCCCCCTGGCTTCTCTCCCCTGCGGGCGGAGCCCCGGGGGCGGCGCGGGCCGGCAGGGGGCGCCCTCCGCCAGCGGATGCGCGGGGGCGGAGCGCTGCGGCTGCAGGAGCCGGAGCGGTCAGAGGGAGGGAGCCCGGGGAGCGGGCGCGGGAAGTCCCCTTCCTTGCACTGAGTGAGGCCTTCCCGCTTGACAGAGTTCTGGAAGAACGCGGTGAGACCCATTCTAGATATTGTGACCGGTGGGCCTCCGGTCACTTGTATTTAAGAAACTCAAAAGCTGTAGTAGTGAAAGACCTTCAGATACTCTCTTATTTCTTAATCCCCTAACACGTACAGAAACTACAGTTACTGTTTTCTCTTGATGTAGTTACATCTAATTCCTGAAAAGAATGGTCATATCTTCAGTACCATTTACTGGTGATATATATATGTGCTGTTACATCTTCCTGCGTAAGCCAGATCTTTTTAATTTCTGCTCAGAGGAGTCAGAGACACCAACCTGCAGGGAGGTCTTAACAGTAGACTCAGCAGCAAAGCGTGGTCCTCGGGAGTTATTGTGCAAATTGTCAATGAGTCGCATTCTGTTCTTGGTTGTTTTCAGACCTGCACAGCTCACCACTGTGGGGAAACGCTGCTGCCTGTGGATTCAGGACTTGTGCATGGACCTGCAGAACCTGGAGCGGGCTCGGGATGACCTGCGCTTTCGGGGTGTAAAAGGCACCACTGGCACTCAAGCCAGCTTCTTGCAGCTCTTTGAGGGAGACCATAGTAAAGTAAGTCAGACAGCCCAGGGCATAGACTTGCAGTCTTTGCAATTCTCCCCTCTGGAATGCTGTTCTGTTTGGGGAACATGGAGATTCTGGCATCAAACTCACAACGGCACTGCAATCCCTCTGGGGCCCACTGACAAAGCCCTGTGTGAAAGTGAGCAGAATTTGGGGAGGGTGTATTTCCCTATATGCCTTGCTGGTGTACTTCCCAGCAAGTATAACATTTGTTGACAGTAAACTGAGAAAAGCAAAGGATCCTTTTTGCTGTTGCTGACCTTCCTGACTTGTTGCATTCTGAGCTCTGTTTGTTTTGGTTTTTTCTTCACCCTGAGGTTGAAGAGCTGGACAGATTAGTGACTGCAAAGGCAGGATTTAAGCGGTATGTAACAAGCATGCTTAGCCACCTAAATTTGGTGTTAACAAAGTGTGACTCCTGCTGTCCATGTTGGCTCAGATGCCCCTAGCTGCCAAACTGACATCTGTGCTGCTGTTGACTTACCTCCCTTTGCCATCTTCCATTCCCGGTTGCAGCCTCCCGCAGGAAACTTCACCTCCTAAATAGACCACTTCTACTTGTCTCCCTCTCAAAGCACAGCTGTCCATTTTCCCTCTGCTTTTCTCTCTCCCATCTGCATGCTGCCCAAAATTGACAGCCTGAATCCAAAGTTGTTCTTGTCAGGGCAGAATGATAACCCTCCACTTCAAAAGCCGTGTTACTCCTTGCTCAAAGTCTTGCAGTACGGTTGTATCTGTCTGGAGCACTGTTGAGTTGAAGTTGTTCTGTGCTTATTTTTAGGGCTTATATAGTCACAGGGCAGACCTATAGTCGCAAGGTGGATATTGAAGTCCTGTCTGTGCTGGCCAGTCTTGGGGCATCTATACACAAGGTGAGTGCCCTATATGTATACATTGGGAAGAAGGGGAAACATCTTAAATCTTGAAGAGAGGATGCTCATGGTGCAGAACACTGTTCTCAAGAAATATTAATTGGTGTTCCTTGTTCAGCTGTTCTCTTTGTGATCATGTCAATTCACCACTGGGTACATGCCTAGTAATCAAACTTCAAAGATCTTAAGATCTTGCTAAAAAATGCACTTTACCCAAAGGTTTTTGGATATTAAGTAAAGATCTTAAGACCAGTGGCAAATAAAGCAACTTTACTGAGCAGATTCTAAGATGGGTTAACAAATCCCACACCAGATATTAGTCTAATCTATGCTAAATTGATACAATTAGAGTAAATGTCTTTCCTAGTGGTGTATGAGTTTTTAAATTTCACTGTTTGCTCCCAGTTAATTGCTTCTCTGATAATGGTGTTATTCTCTCTGTCCTTGTGGATTCTTTTCATTGATTTATTTCTGTTCCCTCCCTCTTCCTCTTGGGCTAAAGTGATCTGTGGTATTTTCTTCTGGTTTAGTTTTGTAGGCTGGCTGGTTCAGTAAGTACGCATTATCTGTGTTTGCAAATCACTGTGTAATTTTGTTATGCATTTTCACTGTTCCCTCCTGGTATCTCTTCCATTCCCTGCAAACATTTGCCGTTCTTGGAGTCCTGTGATATTCTAATACAGTGGACACCTTTTTTTCCTTATGCTTTCTTGACTGGGATTTTTAGGCCGGGAAGTATGATTGTAGTGTCAAATTTTTTGTCAAATTTTTCACTGTGTCCCCAATTTACTTCTCGGACACAGATGCAAACACTTTTCCAAGAACACTAATAGGAGTATATATTGGTGTGTGTTAGTTTGGTTCTGTTTGTTAATTTCTTGGGCTTTTTTCTAGATTTGTACTGACATTCGTCTTTTGGCCAACCTGAAGGAGATAGAGGAGCCTTTTGAGAAAGACCAGATTGGTAAGGGATGGGAGACATTTCTTGGCCTGGTGTATATATCTTTTCATTTATGTTGGTGCAGCCTTTTAAGCAAAGTTAGAAATGTCACTGACAGAAGTTGCTTTAAATTAACTGAAGTTTGGCATTGTTAGTATTTTGGGAACTTTTTAAAGGAAAAAAAAAATGCATTTTACCCAAAGGTTTCTGGATATTAAGTAATTAAAATCAGATTTGTATTTCTGCACTTCCTGGGTTTGGGGGCAGAGCAGAAGCAGTCACCTATTCCCCACAGAGGAAGACTTGGGTCTGAGGAGTACTTAGTGTTTTGCATTCCTCATGAAGCTAACTGGAGCTGTAGGTTTTCAGCTTGACTCAGCATTTTGGTCTTTATAAACCAAATTTGGAACAATGAAACTAGGCTGGACCCTTGCCAGAAGAACACCAATGATGTGATTCTGACATTGGTAGAAGGCGAGAAGGAAATGCACAGTTTTGGCTCTTGGCTGGAAGAAAGTTCAGACAGGCACCCTAAATAGTTGCATGGGATTAAATCGGCAAATTAAGCCTTAGTCATATTTGTTACTTGAATCATTCTACATTTCGTGGTTGGTTTTGATATCCATTCACCAGAGCAATGGGCAGCAGTGCAAGTATGTGACTTTGAAGGGCAATGTTATTGAGCAGACGGGGTCTTGAACACCGCTAAAGTTGCCGTGGGTAGCCTAGAGAGATGGTGCTAAATACTGCATTAAAAATTAAGTCCATTTGTTCTTTTTATGTGGTAGTACTTCTTCTGTTTTGCAGAATTGCAAAATGTCTTCTCACTTTTTTTCTCCCCACAGTTGGATGTTTCTAATCTGAAGGGGAAATGTGGTGGTGTCATTTTCTTTATTCCATTTTGTCCTTAGAAAATCATCATGTTTTGACGCTTTAGTCAAAAACATGATTCCTGACACAGTTTTCTTATCTGGGGGAGGACCTTCATCTCTTCTTCCTGAACGCACTTACTACTATGTCCTGTTTCCATCACTCTTTCTCCTTTCACAGGTTCAAGTGCTATGCCTTACAAGAGGAATCCAATGCGTTCAGAGCGCTGCTGCAGCCTGGCTCGACACCTGATGACTCTGATACTGGATCCCCTCCAAACAGCCTCTGTGCAGTGGTTTGAGCGAACGTTGGATGACAGTGCCAACAGGTTTGTTTAGATCGTGCAATGCAGCAATTTCAGAAGGTCTTGTGCAGGAAGGTCTTTTGATGTATTTAGAAAATACTATTTTTAAACTAAAACCGCAAGTTACCACCTTGATGAAAAGCAGTCTCAATAGAATCTAGCGACTACAAACTGGTTTCCTCTCTAAGATCAGATGAAAACTGTTAGGTTTTTTTAACGTCAAGATCTTCTGCAAAGTAAACCAGCAGAGAGAGGGAGGGATGCAGAAGCCGTGGTAATAAATTGCTCTCGTATCTTCCTGTTTCAACAGCATACTTTCAACAGCATACTATAGCAGTTCTTACATTTCTCAAATTTTCCTCCATCTCTTTTGAACGTGTTTTTTGACCCTGCTCCTCTTCGCTTCTTAAAGAATAATTCAACATTTTATCTGTAATCCCTTAACCCTCCAAATAATCTAAAGAAACTTATTTTCATCTCTTTGTGAAGTGTTGTTCTTTACAAAAAGTAGTTCAGATCCTAAAGAAAGAGCACAAACATTATTTTTTTAAGTAATGTTTCATGAAAACCTGTGCAGGTCTTTCAGATGTTGCTCAGCAGACTTTGCTTTGTTTTCTGATTCTTCATTGTGACTATTTTGAGATGAGCAAAAGTTATCTGTAAGTATTTTCAAGTAAATTATAGCAATTAAATTCAATGCTTCCATCTTCCAGTTAGTACTAAATTTCCATAACTATATTTACCTTTGAAACATTTTAGTTTCAAAGTAGTCTTCTGTTGCTGAATTCGATCTTCTAGAATCTTAGAAATCTTTAGATTTCTAAGATATGGGGCTTGTAGAACAATGAACAGCAGCAGTTTTGGCTATAGACTAGTGTTCAGATTGTTGATGAGAATGTTATTTTAAAAATGTTTCCACAAACATAATTTCTGCATAAAATTTCATGAAAGTATAGAAGATCTTTTCCCAAAAGGACTTTAATCCACAGCTGCTAGTCTTATTAAGAGCTGCATAGGCAGCAGAAAACAATGTAAATTTAAGAAATTGGATACTGGTTGATATGGTGTGTTTATTTCCCAATAGCTACCCAGTGTTGAGAGAGGTACTGGAATGTTTCAAATTTTATTTTCACTTCATCTAATAGAAAGGGTCATTTGTTCATTTCATAACCCAATTAAAAAAACCTGTGCCTTGGATTTTTCTTGTAGAGTTGTGAAAGGAGAGCAAACCAGAGAAAATGCAGTCAACCTACAAAACAGCAAAGTCCTTTTGAAGACAGTGTGATAGAACTAGGGGCCTTAAATGTAGCACAAGGTTTAAGTACTAGTATATTTTAAAAAATCACAGTTTAGAATGGGCCAGGCACTGCTGTCACGGATGATGCTGTAATTGCTGCACTGTGACACAGAGCCTTTTGCCTGATACAGCTCAGTCCCCACTAGTCCTCTCCTTTCCCTCCTTTCCTTTTTGTCATTCTTTTTTGTCAGGAGCCTCCTTTGTGACCAGGAGCTGGTCTCTTGAAGGAAGCCCCCACCAAATGCATGGATCACTTTGAAAGTTCCCCACTAAGCACAGCCAGGCACAGCATGACAGTGCAGCATGTCTTACTCCTGGAGAGTAGGATCCGTAGACAGGGCAACACAGAACACAGGGGAAGATAATCTCATGGGTTCGCTAGCTCTGTAAATTGCTGCCCTTTTTCCTAGCTGTGTAATCATTGAATTATCTTGGAGCTTTCTATGTGCGCCTTTACCCTTTCTCTTCCTCTCTCCTCCTTTTCTCTACTGACCAAAAAAAACCCCCTCCCGTCTCAAGAGCTACTGCTATAAGATGTTCTTTAGCTTTCCCAGTTGTGACCTTTAAACAACAAGAAGCACCTATAAGGAGAACAGTTCCAGCTTTAGGGCCACAGTAATGCTATTTACAGAATTATTTACAGAAACTAAAGAGCTGGATCTGAGGTAGGCTGGAACATGGCCTTTATTGCTAACTGGGGCCCTGGGTATGTGTGTTTCATAGGCGCGTGTGTCTGGCTGAGGCTTTCCTCACAGCTGACATCATTCTGAGTACACTGCAGAATATCTCCGAGGGACTTGTGGTATATCCAAAGGTAAAGCAGGAGATAATGTGTGCAGTGTTGCATCCTTGATAACGCTGCAGCTATGCCAAAGTGTATAAAAATCCTCCCACTCAAAGGATTACATTTTTATACGTTAGTTCAAACGGTTTCTGAATTTTGCTCTCCATTCTCACTATATTCTCACTGCTTGCAGGACAGACATGAAAGGGTACTTGTTCAAGCCAAAAGGTAGTAAATTAAAAATTTCTCAAAAAAGATATTTTCCCCTGAAATCTGTAGAACTTACTGCCAAAAGATACTGTCAAGGCAGACCTCGTACAGTCCTGTAACTTACCTACAGGTTAAAAAAAAAAATTGATTGTACATCTTTTGTACACAGTAATGTCCCTTACAAGATACAGATTCTAAGTATTATCAGCTTCAATACCTGGATTTCCATAGCTAAGTTCAAAAAGAGAAATTATCTTTGCATTGTTGTCCCGTCCTGGAGATTCAAAGGGAGAGGAAAACTTCACTGGGAGTCCCAGTTGTCTACAGAATTGCTATAATGCTGTTTCTTTTTTCTGTTTGTTTTGTCTTGTTTAAGGTGATTGAAAGGAGGATCCGGCAGGAGCTGCCATTCATGGCCACAGAGAATATAATCATGGCGATGGTGAAAGCAGGGGGCAATCGTCAGGTACAAATGCGGTCAAAAATACCTTTGTTCACTGCCTGGCATTTCACTCCTGAGAAACAAAAGTACCTGGGCTCTTGTCCTGACCATCTCACCTTTCTTTGTTCTCCACCTACTCCCACAGAGTTGTAAATATTACACTGGTGCTGCAAAGCTAGACTCTGCTCTCTGAGGTGAGAGCAGTTGTGGAGATCCGTATTTACTGTTAGGAAGACTGTGTGTTTGAGCTAATCTGGCTGTCTGTGCTGGAGAACAGGGAGACCTATTTTTGTATTAGATACTCGTAGGCGTTTTCCTTTTGTAAATGTTTGAAGGAACTTGGAACACAGGCCAGGCTTCTTTATATGGAACATGTTGGCAGTTGGCTACCTTATAAATTAAAAGAATGAATCAGTGCTGTTAACGAAAAAGCAAGTAAGACCGTTCTGAACCATTCATTCATGTGTCACTCTTCCCTAATTCAGTATAGTGCTTTTTATTATTAACTTTGTTTATGGTTCTTCATTCAGTTTTCTGTGTTCAAGCAAATTGAAATTAAATGTTTTCCTTAGCAAATAAATTCAGACACAATTAGATTATATTTCCTTATCATTTAATTTTGCAGTTCAGTTTATAACTGATAATCAAATTTACATCTTAATAAAACAGCTTATTTTCACTTACCTTTAGATAGTAATTTTTCCTTCTATGATTATTTCCACATCAGGGACAAAAGTTAAATTTGCAAGATAGTAATTGAAAAAGGGGTTGCCAGAAGCTTTGAGTAGGATATGTGCTTTTAGTTCTCTGAAACACTTCTGGCAAGTCACCCATGATGTTAGTCAGGAAAGATCATTTTTCCTCCCCCCCCCCCCCCATGTGTCTCTGATGTTTGTCACTGGGTCAGTCAGTAAGTAAGCTTCCTAACTAAACTTATTAAGGGTCACATCATGTGGGTAAGTTTCATTATCTTTTCAGCTGGTTCTCTTTCTAAAGTATCCCATACTTAACCTAAACAGTCCTCTCTCTTTTGATTAGGTTGAAGAGCGAATTTCATTTGTGTTTGTTATTGGCCTACCTTCTTTCTGGTGCTGTTTAATTACAAATCTATAGAGTTTAGTACACTTACAAAATCCGCTCTTATTCACATTAGTATGTTCTGTTTTCATGTCCTGGGAACTCCGGAACAGCACATTTTCTATGCTTTCCCACCTCATAGCATAGAAACTCACTTCCTTTCCCCACCACTGAACAGCTCCCTCCCCTAAACAGCCAGAAGACAGTTCACCTGAGGCAGGTCGGTGCTGGAGCAAGATGGCCTTTGGATGGAGGAAACAAGGAACAGGAGATCATTTTCCTCCTAACTGAAGATAGATCAAGGAAAATACATGTGAGGAGAAGATTCTTACATGGCTGTAAATGCAACAACATGACTGTATTTTAGGGGCCACCATGGCAGGTTCTGATTTTGCAGGTGGTCCCTGACTACAGTTTGGTTCCCTTGCTTCTACAGATTGATTCCACAGGAAATAAAGGTGTTAGGAAGTGTTTCAGAAAAATTGTTATAAGGGTTTTACCCGTCTTAGTGCCATGTGAGGGTTCTTTGGGAGAGAATGTCTTAAGGCCCTCAAGTTTGTAAGGGTTTTTTTTTCCCTTCAGTCTGCCCTTATGTAATCCATGGTTTACATAGTCTCACTGCTCATTGAGTTAGACATGTTCTTTTCCCTTTGCCAAACCTATAGAGGTTTTACATTGTTTATGCTCCCAAGATGTTCCATACAGGGGTCGACTGGTGGTGAATAAGGAATTCCTGTATTTCAGTTCATAGAATATTTTGGGAACAGCTACTATAGTCTGTCTTTGGAAAAATCATGCAAGTAGGGAATAGAACAACTGAAAAAAAATCCTGTAGTGACTCCTAAGAGTATTTGGGGAGTTTGAGGAAGTGTAAAGATTCCAGTGTCGTAAGTTTGTGGTAGAATTGAACAGGGAACGCATGTGTCATTCAGACTGATTTAGCCTCAAAGGGCAGATGTGGAAGGATGAAGAAAATCTTGTTTTAATGTAGTGGTATATGAGACACTGCAGTCCAAGGTGTGTCTCATTTGTATGCTGTCCAGTGCAGTACGCTTTGATATTTCTCCCTCCCGCACAAGTTAGCAGGATGAACATGTGCTGTCAGTAGCCATGGAATGACTTTTTTCTTTTCCCCTCCTCTTCCCCCTGCTCCTACAGGATTGCCATGAGAAGATTCGTGTTCTCTCCCAGCAAGCAGCTGCTGTTGTAAAACAGGAAGGGGGTGATAATGACTTCATTGCCCGTGTCCGCGCTGATCCTTACTTCAGCCCTATCCATAAACAACTCGAAAGCCTGTTGGATCCCTCCTCCTTCACTGGACGTGCTCCTCAACAGGTAAAGTAGTGGAAAGAGGCTACACGTGCTATGGGTTGTAATACAATGTGTTGTTTAATCCTGTGTCCTTTTATATGCCAGAGAGTGTACATATTATTTACCTCTGCCCATACTACTAAGGCAGACACATTTCTCTCTTTTGTTTTCCTTGGCTTTCTTGTCTTTCTTCCCTGTGGGCTTCACACTTTTGACTCTGGACATATCAGACTGCTAGGTGTCTCTGTGAAACAGAGACCCCAGTGAGACAAGCAGGTCTGAATGGGGAGGAGAAGGGAACCCTTTCTTTTGCCAATTTTCTCTTTCCCACCTTTCTTGAACAGGTGACAAAGTTCCTGAAGGAGGAGGTTCGACCAGCGCTGATTCCATACCAAAGCAAGATGGGAGGGAAAATTGAGCTGGCACTTTAGGTATATTCTACAAAGGTGTGTGGGTACAGGAAGATAATAAAAGCCTAATTGATCCAGGTCTGTTTACTGTGTCACGTTATTTTGGTTCTCTACAGTACATTTAACCCCCAGAGCTTACAGCCACCTTGATTCCAGATGGGCTTTTCATTCTTTGTCGGCTGTTTAATCAAGCCTCCATCTATTGTGTGCTGAGTTACTGAGAAACACTTGATTGTTACAAGGTAACTTTATCACAGTACCTTTCGTTGGCCCCTTATAGAGCACTGCCAGCTGTTTAAAGAGCAATGCCAGGTGCTGCCTCACATTTATGTATGACTTGTTGAAGAACGGGTAAGGGGAACTGGGCCCACTTCCATCTCCATCTTACTCATCTGCTCTTAAACTTTCTCCACAGGTGTCTCAAAAGATGATAAAAGGTTGTCCTGGCTTTCAGAGTACTGTGATTTGGGGAGCAAACAGGCCAAAAAATTAGAAATAATGAAAGGGAGAGGCCATGGAACTTCTTGGCTCATCAAACTGGTGGTCCTTCAGTGCTCCCTTGCTGGTTTAATACTGTACCTGTGGCTCTGTAGCTTCTGAAAATCGTATTTACAGGTGTGGGTTAGGAACCAGCCATTGTGATTTACTTTTCCAGGTCCTTTGCTGTAGGTGCTTGATACTGAATGGCAGGTGGACTCTGGCGTGTGAAAGTCATTCTCTACTGCAAGTAAGTTTTGTCTGATAAGGAAAGAAAAAAGATGTTGGAATTCATTGGATGCCAGAGAAATTCAAGAGCTTTGGTCTTATTTCTGACCCTGAACGTTCTGTTTGTAATGTCTGTGCTTTACTGGATATTCAGTACTGGACCAAACTCCTCCCTTTGACTTAAACTGGAATGATTCCCTTATGTCTTCTTCCAGTGTTGTTACATTACAGCCCATTTCTTTTGCTTGAGTGCAATAAAAAAACCCCTCTTACCTCTGTTATTTATTCAGATTCTCAGAGATTACATGATCAGAATTACTTGATTCTTTTTTCAAGTGTGATTGCTGGAGAGAATTAGGAAAAGCAGAACTAATTAAAAGAAGCTACCTGCTCTCCTTGAGGCCATCATTGTTTAAAGAGGATTTCAAAATACAGTATGTTTTAAGGAGGCTTGTCTATATTAAGTAGTCTGAGAAGTGGGAAGCTTCAGGCCATGATCTCCCCTCATCTAGATTGCTCTGGCTTTACCTTGCCTCTAGACTATGGCATTCAAAATGTCTCAAACATTTGTGAGTTTTATGGCGTTTAAAATATTTTGCCTGTTCATGCTATTAACATTTAATTAGCCATCTGTTTGAAAAGGATAACTCTAATTGAACAAACACTGGTAATTTTCAAACTATTACTCAAATGGATAGCCAAGAAAGAAAACAGATGGATGCGGAAGTCCTCCTTTTCTGGTCCTCTTTCTTCCTTTGTGGGATTAAAAAAACCCAAACAACCCTGTGCAGAGAAAAGGAACAGCTAGCGCATCTTTTCTCATCATCTGGAAATAAATCTTTGTGCTAGGTAGAGGCAGCCAGCTGTGAGGCACTGGACTTGTTTTCCTGGAAAGTTTAAAAAGAGTAACAATGACACAGGGAAAATGTCACCCTCCTAGAAAACGGTGGCGTGATACACAAATCCCTTTGGAGATTTCTACTCCTCTTTAGAAGAGCTTGGTTTGGGACCTCGCTTTCTTTTTTCCAGCGGAGGCACCAGCCAGAGATGTAGTTCCCCCTTCTCCTTGGTTGTTGGGAGTAGGTGACCAAAAAGTGCTTCAGAAACAGCTCTTCACTAATTTGTGACGCCAGATCACTCTTCCAGTTCATTCTGGTATGTATCCCATGCCTGCGATGGACGCCACCAGTAAAGCCAGTGGGTCTGTGCCCTGCTTGGAGGAGAAATTAATCTAGACCTGAATGATGGAAAAGAACCGAGTAGCTTCTCAGCGTCTTACCAAGCGTGAACAGGTTTGTTTCCTAGTCGCTGGTGGCTTACCTGCTGTAACTGTGAGCACGGTGGACAGGACCGCCGCTGCCTCCTTCGAGGCTGCTACAGAGGCTAGCACCGCCTTCCCCAGCGCTTCCTCCCACCGCCCCAGCTGCACTTCTCACAGCTTCGTGCCACCTCTTCTGCGTTAGGGGGCTCAACGCGTCTCACCGTCGCCGAGAGACCCCTTTCTTTACGCGGTCCCCGTGCTATCTGGGTACCGTGTGGCAGCGGCGGCCCCGGCCCCGCCGCGGCCTACAGCCCCCACAGCGCCCCGCGCCGCCGCCCGGATGCCGCGCATGCGCGCCGCGCCGCCCTCCAGAGCGCCGTGTGGGGCCGCCGGGTCGGGGTCGGGCGCCCGCCCTGTGGGGACAGCGCGGCGGGCGGGCGGGGGTGAGGACGCCGCTGACGGCAGTAGGTGAGTGCCGGCGGGGGCGGCGGGCAGCGCTGGGCCGGGGGGGGTCCTGTCCTCGGGCGGGAGGGCTCGGCGGGCCGCCCCTCGCCCTCCGGGGCTCTCAGCGGACCCGCGACGGTCGGGCTCCCCAGTAATGGTCGCGCCACCTGTGAGGCGCCCCACACACACCCCACCCCTCCCCTACTCCCCTGCGGTGCCCCTCGGGCGGGGGGGGACGGGACGACTACAGTCGCTGGGGCCGCCCTGCTGCTGGGACTGCGTGTGTGGGGGTGCGCGGCCGCGTCTCGGCTCCCCGGCCCCTTCCCGGGCAGGGGCGAGGGGGAGAAACTCCCTCCCCCGCCCCTGGGCAGGCTCCCGCTCACCTGCTGCGCTGACGCAGGGTCTGGGCTCCGGCGGGTGACTCATGCTGTGCACGGCTTCATCGTCAGGCTTTGTTGGGTTGGTTGGGGCACGTTCTCCCCGTGAGGGTGCTCTGCCTGCTCCCCGCTTCCCCAGGCTTTGCTCTCTCCTCCCCCCCCCCGGCTCCCCGGGATATGCCTCTCCCGTAACCTGCCTTGTCTCCTCTCCGCGGCTGTGACTTTCGGGTGGTCTCCTCCGTCCAGCTCTGCCATCCTCATTTGCCCTCCGCGCCTGCGTCTTTTCGGAGGTGCCCCAGAGGAGAGACAGTCTGTCTCCTGTCTGGCTGGGGGGAAGGAACAGTCACGAAACAGAGATGGAAATATGGCAGTATCCTCTAGGCAGCGGGCATAAATAGACGTACTGGAGGCCCTGTAGTTGTCAGCTGTAATAAATCTTAGAAGGAAGTCGAGAGACAAATGTAATTCCTCATACCTGGTGATGTAAATTCAAGGGAATGAAGAACCGCCGTGAGAAGAATTTAAATCTCTTTATAGGCAGTGGCTGTGGGCTCCGGGACAGCTGCTGTCTCTTCGCAGAGCTGGTAAGGGTGGGACAGGAAAATTTGCTTCCCTGTGTCTGCTTTTCTTCCTTCCTAAGTTTTTGAGGGATGTCTGAATTTAGGCAGGTACTTTCCTTCTAAACAAGTAGATTTCACTGTTGGTGTGTGGGGTTTTTATGTGATGTCATAGCTTCCTACTTCATGATTTCTCAGCCTTACTCTGCATGGCTTGCTGTGATGTTTGGGGGGGGAGTGATGGGAATAAAGTAGTAAAAGTGCCTTGAGGAAATGGAGGATCCTTTAATGCTAATAGATGGGAGAGAGAAGTAGTCTTGCTGGAATTAACAGTAGGTGTCCAGTAGTGAGAGGCTGGATCTTAAAATCACTCAAGAAGGAACTACCAGCCTAGCAGGAGCGGGGCACTGCTGTGCTTTTGCCGAGATGTTGATCAGAATACAGGTGCTTGCTGGATAATCTGAATTCTAGAGTAGTTTTTCAGCTGCTACAGAGTCTGTAGTGGTGTCCTGGAAAGAAACAGTCACTGGAACGAAGATCTATTTCATTATGTATTTCTGGATCTGCATGCTGTGTGTGTGGCTTTCCCTGTGCAGAAACAAAGGTTGGATTCCAACCCTGGAGAATTCACAAAGTAAAAGGGAAGGAAGGGTGTGAGAAGAGGCATGATATGTAATTAAAGAGGTCAGAGTGGGGACTGGTTGTATCATGTTAATATAAAGTTACGCTAATTTTGTATTTAACAGATTAAAATGACAGGTGCTATCTTTCTTAATTTCTGTTTAGGATAATGTTTTGATAATGTGTCTTGATAATCTCAGGGAGATGTCGTTAATAGTGACGCTTCCTCAGAAGGACAAAGGGAATCCATGAGGGGCAGCAGAGAGGAGGGGCATATTTCTGGAGGAAGTGCACTGGTCAGGGGATGATAGAGTTAACATCAGCTAATGAGGTGAGGAAAGTACTGCACACCTGCTCAGGACTGAAATGATTCTCCAATTTTGGGGGTCTCTGCTAATGTCATTTAGGTTTTCCTTCTTTGCTGTGCTTTTAACCTGTTGCTTGCTTTCCTGCAAGATGGTATCTTTTGCAAATATCAGTGTTCTAAAGGACCTTGATGATCTTAAAAGATAGGCAATAATCAGAACATTTAGCTTTGAAAAATCAACGTTTCTTACCTGAGGTGGCATGGTAACAGTAGAGATTATTGGTTAAGGGTTCTGTATGAAATGAGCTGCCAGTCTCAGTCCCATTCTTAGTGAATTGGTCTGTGTGTTGCAAAATTGCTTACCATGTTTGGTATTCGGGATGCTTTAACAAAGGAATCGGTGAGTTCGCCCCTTCCAAGTGATACTGCATTTGAGGTTGTAACTGTTTTGGAAATGATTGGGATGATGTCTGTCTTCCTGGCTGTTAATTGCAAACTTTTCACCAAAACACAAGAAGGAAAGAAAACTTTAAAAAAATATATCCTAAGGAGTATTGCAACTTCACCTTCAGTGATAACGGTAAGGCACCTTATATTTTGGTGTATGTGGTCCAGCTCTTCTAGCTAAATCAGTGGTGATCCTAGTTGGTGATCTGTATTGCGCTGGTTATCCTAGATCCTATCCTAGCTCAAATGGATAGGATATAGAGATTTTGCAATTGTCAAGTAGGATGAGGCAGACAAATAGCTTCATTGTATGTCGTGAGTGCAGTGTCCCAAATGTCCCTCAAGAGATGGAGAGGTGTTGGCACTTCAGGTTTGTATCCACAACAACACAAAGTTCATCACACGGTCAAGATTTTAGATACATAAAGCTTACACAGGATAAGTATCTGGGAGTGTTGGGGAAAATCTTATTTGTCAGCTGTGTTACTGTTGACACCAGGTAGGGAAGAGGAGGATGTTGTCCTGCTACATTTGTTTTGTCTCTGGGGAAGTCTCAGCTTTTTTTAAACTAGAGTGCAACAAGTTATATTGGTAACAGAGCAGTTCTGTTTCTGGCTTAAGAAAAAAAAAAAACCAGCAGAAATGAAAACACACTTGTTTTATGAGATAGGATAAAAGAAAATAGCATATTGGTATTAGTATGACTACGAGAACTGTTGTCACTGCCCAGTCAGTGCAGTATTTCTTGGCTGGGAAGTACCTGATGATTCAGAGATGAAAGAAAATGTCCATAACCCGACAGCCCTTTTGTTCTGGAGAAGAAATCTTCCAGACCTCCAGAAACAGGCAATATCAGGGGTTTTGTCTTGTTTTGTTACAAATGTTAATGATCATTGTATATTTTGCTTTTTTTCCTCTGAGTTATCTGTGCTTATAAATTTCTGCAGGAGCTAGATCTAAGTAGTCTAACATGATATGCTAGATAAGAGCTTTGCAAACAGTCCTGAGAGGTGTTTTGGGTATTACTAGCCTCTTCAGAAAGTTGAGTTCTGCAAAGACAGAGCCCTGAAGGAGAAAAATCTTGAGTGCTGTGGGATATACTTAAAAAGCCATTTTCTGGAGCCAAAGGAAGTGAGACCTGCTTAGAGTCCTGCTAGGTGAATCTGACAGTTTTTTGCTAATACTAGAGCAAATAGTAATACAACAGAGCTACAGGAGCGTGACCTGAATCTAGCCTTTCTCGTGCCTCACCAAGAGAATGGCAAACCCTGACAGCTAAAACTTTGCAGATCTGTCAGAGGCTGTATCAAGGAAGAGCCATTCTTCGGGCTGTTGTTCCTTTGTCACTGGGAACAGTAGGATGAGACCAGCTTGAGAATCAAACTTTCACCTGGAGGGTGCCTGCAGGGCTGGCTCTGAAGGTGATGGAGAGAGCCTCGGATGGCACTGCTTGTCACTGCTCAGGGTAGGAGTGTCATATAAAAGATGTCATAATATCTGTCTTTAAATAACTGTCACTAGTGTCTTTGAACCTTTCTTTGATTGGTATAACCCTGCATCTCTAACAGAAATATTTTCTTTCAAACTTCTGTATAGCAAATGAAACCGGACAGTTGCTGTTACCTTCCACAGTCATCTTATAAATAGTTTGCAGACTTGCAGAAGTCCGTGGGCCAGAAGGTAAAAATCACTTCTGGAGAGTTTTGGGGGAAATGAGTTTCTGCAGAGTTCTGCAGAAGTGCCCTGGTCCTGCACCATGCTTATTTGGGTGAAAGTGTCCATTTATTGTGCAGAAATTGACTCTCACAGAAGAGATGTTTGGGGCCCCCTTAGACACTAATCAGAAACCTCTGGATTATATTTGCATAGCGGTGTTTAATGTGGACTCACCTTTATCCTAAGCCTAGAAGACTAGGGTGATTGCAGACCTGCCTTTTGGCACGCGTGGGTTTTCTTCCCTCTGTGTTACAAGCAAGGAGGATTTTGCTGTGCAGTGAGAGTGAACATCTTGCTAGTTTGTATCCTGGCCTTTTTTTCCATCATCATTCAATGCAGATTAAAAAAAAAACAACTGTTGTTCCAGTGCTCAACCTATTATAATCCTCCTGTGTGAGATGGGAGGAGCACTCTATATTCCCATCACATATCCTCTCACCACTCAAATAATGGGACCACCGGGAAAGGGGAAACTCCTCCTCCTCTGATCCCAAGGGTCTTGGCAAACAAGAAGTTCTCCACAGCAGTGCAGTTCATGCTTAGCAGGCACCGAGTGTCTGCTGTGTAAGGATAGACATCCTCTGCTTTCCAGGGCTAAAAGTGTGGTAGCTTGTGTTAGCAACACAGAGAATCGGCAGAGCCATAAGTAAGTTTGGTTCTGGTTTGTTGTTTTTTTTTTTTCATGAGCCTTTGTTATCTCCAGATTTTAGAAGCAAGAGCTTCAGCTTTTTCCTGTATAAAGGATCAGCTGTCTGCTTTGGAGCCAGATAAATAAAAGGCAGTTCTGCTCTGAAAAGAAAATACATGTTGGTATGTAGGATATCTGTGTTCTACGTAAGTAGGTGTTGTGTAGGGGTTTTTTTAGAGGCAAGCTTGACACGTTGGAACTACGATCAGGAAGTCCAGCTGTGGGTCTGTCTGTCCAATGTGTAAGCGGTAGGAACCAGGATTCCGCTTTTTCACATCCTTATTTTCAAAATGGACATGAAATGGATATGAAACTGGAAGTTACTTGTTCTGTTCCTTTTGTATAAACTGGAAATGGCTCAGCACCTTCAGCTCCAGTGGGGCACTCTCTGTCATTACAGCCCACAGACTTGCTGGACACCAGTCAGTGCAGGGAGCAGATCTGTTGCATGGAAGTACCTTTTAGTTACATTTCTGCATGGCATTACATTTCCAATGTGTCCAGGAGTCTACAAGGTGCTTTATGGCAGGAGACACAGAGTTCCAGTTTACTTTTTGTTGTCTCTGTTTTGTGTTGCTCTGATAGTGTCCTGGGGCAACTGGGAGGAGGCACTTTGCCCCTCCACACTCCTGCAGTCAGTGTGTGATCCCAGTTGGTGACTGGGCACCGCTGGAGTCCTGGGTGCTGCCTCTGCAGTCAGTGACATAATGCTGTCAGCAGCTTGCCATCCTTCCTGCCTGCCCACCTGGCTCTGCAAGGCCCTCACCTTTGCTGCTTTCCAGATCTCGTGTCCCCCTTTCTAGGCCTGCCGTAGGCCTTTATCTGTGATGTGCTTCCTCTGCTACGAGAAAGTGGGCGAAGGGCAATTAAAGTCCCCCAACTTTTCATTCCAAGTCACATGGTAGAAAGCAGGCATGAAGGCTGCCACCTCAGCACCTCCCTCCTACATTTGTAGTGTGTTTGTTTAACACCCAAAGCAGTGTGAGGCTGGTCGTGGTCTCTAAGCCTTAAACAGATAGTTCCTGGAATGGCCCAGGTTCACCGATACTGTATTGACTCCTTAACCAGGACCTGGTGTGTGTCGGTGGCTATGTGGGATTCTGTGTCACTTAAAAAGCCACGGTGTCAGGGTGCGAGGGACAGAAATTACTTGCATCTTGTCCACCCCTTGGTCAGGTGTGTGGCTGTGTTTTGTTCACTTACGTACTTGTTTGTGAGGCTGGAGTTTTCTTCTGGCTGTATACGTTCAAATTAAATATTGACTCGTGGGACTAATGGCATTTGCAGCTCCGGGATATGCCTTTGCCTGACCTGAAGGAGAAACCGATGGGGGAAGGGAAGGCGAAGGGCTTCCTGCTGAGAGCTCCCCTTGTGCATTTCATTGGGCAAGTCAGGATTTTAATTAGGAAAACAAAGCTTTCCAGGTGTGAGAGGACAGAAATGAACTGCCTGATTCAGTGCAGGGTCTGACTTTTGTCTGATTTCTGAGAGAGGAAGAGTCAGTCTAAATGTTAAATTGGATGCAATCTACATGGGATTTTAAAAGCTGAGCTGGAAGAGGCTTCTAGAACTACACCTAAGTGCGTGACCTCCGGATGAGTAACTGTGGCTTAGCAATCGCTTTTCTTTCTTCCAAAACATTTTTTTTTTTAATGAAGGAAGAGAATAGAGAGCAGTGGAAACCAGCTGACAGGCCAGAGGTGGCAGTGGGATTTACTGCATGCACTGTTGCTTCATGTTCAAGTTAAGCATAATGGAAAGCAGAGTTTTTCCCCATGCTAGCTTACTGCCAGAGGAAGTGTTGTATACGCTGTTCCTATGACAGTGGATGAAAATCATTCTAGAAAGAATTGTTATGCTTGTTCTGGTCCTTCTGATCATGTTCACTGATGGCTCCTGCATAGTTACTAGTTGTAATGTTTTCAGCATACAAAAACATTGCTTTGTAAAACGTTCGTCTTCTGCAGAGTCTGTCTGCTAGAGGTGTGTTGCTGCTTTGATGGTGCTTTGGTGGATTCTTTTTTTTTTTCTTGTTGCTAAAATCAGCAGGGGAAGAACACTCCTGGGAAGGAGTTTCTGTCCCAAAATAAAGATCCTGCTGAAAGGCTCCTGACAGCGTTATTTCATGCCTAGCACATCCAGGCGCTACCACAGCAGGCTTAAGTGGAGATCACATGGCAAAAGAGGCCAAGCAAGTAAAACATAGGCAGCAGGAGATTGTTATCTGGTGTTTGCAAGAAGCCAGGTAATTGAAATCTCTTATATCACAGCTGTGTGGAAGAGCAAGTGTGTCCAGAGGAGGCTTGATATTGCCAAGTGGAAGTAAATTTGCAAGTCTCCTTTGCAAACATCAATTTCTAAAGGACACCTACACTGGAAAAGAAACTAATTGGATATAATCCTGTGCAGCGTGTATTTGCAACTCCAGCAAAGATGTTGCAGCTGGAGTGCTTCAAAAAGCTGTACCTGATGCTGACTGTGTGCTTCCCTTGCAGCCTTCTTTTTCAGGTACACACACAGTCATTATAGCTGTCTTCTAGCAGGCTGGAATCAATGGTGGTGTGATTTGTTTTAGAGTCTGAACTCAAAAAGTAAAGCTGCAAATAACAGGTACCATTTGCATTTTAGCAAAAAATGCGTTTCTTTCAAAGTGTGAAGACTGCTTTTGTGTGACCAAAATTGCTTTGTATGGGAAACTTAAATTGCCTTTAAACATGGGAGATGCTTCTTAATGCATGGGTGAAAACTGGTTTTAATTTTAGAGTTCTGAGAATTTGGGAGTTGCCATTAATATTTGTTGGATCTGATGTGTGTTTTCCTTTGTTTCCCTTACTGTTGCTCGTTTTCAAAAGTGTGTACTATGCAAATAACAGCCGTTAGCTGTAGCAATTTCATGCGTGCAACTTCACAGGCTTCATGGAAGCCCCTTTTGTTACTTGCTGTCTCCGTGGCTAGGAGAGTTTGAGAGTTGCTTTAGGTTTATATCCCTCAGTCAAAGGAAAGAACTTACTATATCAATCCCATATGCCAGGTATCCTACTCCTCCTGGCTTGCACTGGGTGGTGCCTGGCTGTGCCAGGGAACCTTCCTCCCAGTTCCTGTGATGTGTTACTGGAGGCAGAGTGGGAGTGGGGAGAAAGCAGGGTGATGAAGACCTACAGGGCTGATGTAGTGGCCTCGGCACCTTCTCTTGGAGACACCTGGCTCCATGGGGAGTCCCCAGCGCACTGCCTCCTTGTGCCACAGCAGGAGCCTTCTCTTGGTGTGATTCACGCTCCCCACCCTGCCCTTCGCACACCCTGGTGCCAGCAGCAAGGTGAGCCTCTCGTGCTCTCTCTGGGCCCCGTCCCAGATGGGTGCTTGCAGGAAGGTTTCTATAGGAACCAGGGGCAGGAAAAACCTGCCCACCAAGTTCGGTGCTCTAATGTCAGGGATGGGAGGGCAGGCAGCAGGCAGGGGAGTGATCTCCAGCAAGGCGGAGGCCAGCATGCGATGACGTGGACAAGGAAAGGTGTTCCCCTCTGCTACACCTGTCCTGGGATGAGGAGGGACTTTCGGCTTCAGCACTCTCCTGCCCTGCTTCCCAAGCACCATGGTTAATTCCCTTGTTATGGGGTGTTTTCTCATCTACGTGCCTAACACACTGGCCCGGCTCCTCCGTAGCAGGTTGGTTCAGCAGTGATTGTGCATGCGATGAAGGTTAATAATGACTGAGGGGGATCCCTGCTCAAAAGCTTGAGGCACTGAGCACAGATTCAGAGCACAGGTAACGAGAGGCATGGCAGACATACCATGTGGCTGAAACAGTGACTGCGTTCCTAATAAAAGTCACTGGAAACAGGGTTAACTGGGCTGAGAGAAGGCAGGGGAGAAGGACATACTGCAGGCTCGGGAACAGAGCAGCTGTGGTCGCAGGGCAGTGATAAGCTTGAAAAAAAAGCACCAAAATACATTCACAGTGATGTTGAAAGGGCAGTAAGTATTGTCAGCAGATTTACCTGCTTGGTGTGCATTCTGTGTGCGTTCCCATGTAAAATGAGTGTGCAGGTGCTCATTTTGTAATTCTTGTTATGTCTTCAGCTACTGAGGGAAAAGTTGGTGCTAAGAGAACAAGTGGGGCTAGAGTGATGGGAAGGATAGAAGAGCGTTTACAGAACTCATGAGTAAGTGACTGGCCATTGTGTGGACAATGTTACTTCTCAGAAACAAAAGCTGAACTTTTTCTTGTTTGTTTGTTTGTTTTCTTTTTGCCCTGAGAGTTGGTGTCAGAAGATCAGTGTCTTGTTCATCCATGCCAGCCTTTCTCATGCAGAGAACTGTTTAAATCTGTGAGGAAGAAGCCTTATCATTTGTGTTCTCAGACACAGATGCTTTTTATGCTTTTGCAGTGTTTTACAGCTGCTTATCTTGGAGTGCTATAGCAAGCCACTTCCAGGCTGCAAGTGCTCACTGGAAAGCTCGCGGAGATGCAAAGGCAATATAACCTTGTACTATTGAACACTATAAACAACTTGGACAGGGTCTGCTGGATGGATCCCTGGGGTTCCTTCTTTTAGTGGTTTGCAGTCATAAGTAGCTTTACTGAAAAGAGGAAGCTGGGAAACCCATCCCAGACATGCAAATGTTACTTTCTCCCAGGTTCTTTCCCAAGTAAGTGTGAGTGACTGATATATCCCAGCACTGGCTTTATCTGCTTGGTAGAGGTGGCTCTTGCTGTCTCCCACACACAGTTATAAGATTGATCTTAAAGTCCAAAATATCTCTCTCTGATTACTGAACTATTCCATTGTTGTCCTGGAAAACCCCTATAAAAATCTACTGTGAACTGGTATCAGGAAAGTAAGGAGGGGAGCTATGTGGGCCGTTTCCTCATCTGAGCTCTATCACCAGATTTAATTTAGAGGAGACTGGCTGCTGGCTCATTGCAGAGGTACTTGATTGCATGTTGTCCATATCCTAGTGCAGTTCATCACAGAAAATGCTTGTCAGAAGCTTTCCCAGCTCCCTTCAGAGAGCTGTATTCCACAGCCTAATACACTTGACTCTTGTGATGCTACCTTTAAAATCTCTTTCAGGCTTATTGCATCTAATGATATCCCCTTATACCCTTTTCACCATTCCAGTCCCTTGTCCATGGGCAGTGTATTCAGAGAATGGTGATGTATGGTGTGGTTTTTTAGTATGCATAATTAATATGGGATTCACAACATGTGATGGAAAAGGTGGTGAAAGTTGACTTGATTTTTGACATTTTTTCCATCAGCAGTGCTGTTACTGTCACAAGGAATTTGGTAAATGACAGTGTGCTCTTTTTAGCTGATGGGTAGGTATGAAACCAAGAGTAAATTCCAGTCTCTGGAATTTAATTTTCCTGTGGGGATGTTGTGTGTGAGGGGTCTGTCTGTCTGTCCCCCACCATGTTCTTAGATGCTAATTGAATTCTCTCATCACCTTTTTTTTTTTTCTTCTCTTTTTTTTTAACAACAGGATAGTGACCTCTTACCTCTGAGAACAGCATTTCTGGACCTGCTGACAGCCTCTGCTACTCAGCCTTACCTAGCACAATGTCAGGTGAGCAGACAAAAATGGACAAAGTACCTTCTTGTTTGGTTGCTTGCTCTTTCTTCAGCTGCAACTTAGTAAAATAAAGTTACTGGGTCCAAGAGCCATTCTTTACATTAATGTGCTGTCTGGTCAAATTCGGGGAGAAGAGACCTCCCTGCTCTTTGTGACACAGCTGCCTTTTCACTCAGGGTGAACTCAGTTCCTTCTTTTACCCTGTGCTGAAGCCTGCAGAAGCTGCTTCAGCCATTGAACACAGAGGAAGAAGGAGGTTGAAATGTAGTCTGCCTTCCCCATTTTTCGTAAGATTTGCTCGGTTCTGTTCTCCTCCCAAGACTTGCCCCAAAGTAGGTGGCTTGCTTATGATCTGAGACATTTTTGCTGTAAAATAGTAGCCCTAGGGAAGGCAGAAGGCTGAAGAATTACTTGAGTTCAACTGTGAGCTACTGAGATATAAGCTTTGCTAAAACTAGGTCTCCTCCAGCACATCCATCTTACAGTGGCCCACTCTTCCACCCCATATTTTTGTGTACACCTTCCTTCCCAGTCCAGGTGGTTATTTCAGGGCATGTAACCCTGAGGGAGACTATACTTCGAAGCCAAGTAAACTTTTTTGTCGCTGATGTGCGCAGCAAGGCCTGAGACATACTTACCTGCTTCAATTGCAAAACTTGACATCTGCTATTATTACAAAGGAAGCTGTTCAGTGGGACACTACCCGAGACTGCAAAGGTGTTTACCTTGAACACAAAAGACCATGATGATAGGCATATTTTCATTGCTGCAGCTCTTTATGCATGGTCTGACAACCTTGCAGGGAGGGGCAGAAGTGTCCCAGCCCTTCTGCAGCAAAGGGAGCATCTTGCTGAGCACTCTGATTTCCCATTTTGGTGCGTGGGTGACAAAGTTTCAGGGAACTCTGGAGTGCTGCTGGTGCTGGGGTCAGTGACTCTGTAGGAGGGGTTTACTTCTCCATAATAATTTTTTTTGTAATGGTACCCCTGGCTTGGCACTGACCACACAGCTTTTCCAAGGAGAAGAAAGATCACATGATGCCACGGAACTATTTCCTTTCCCTAAAAGTCTCTTTCTTAGAGGGAACTCCTTTTGGCCTTCCTGCTTCTTTTGCTTGATGATAAGGGACAAAACCATCTGAAATTACTTGCTTCCTTGGTGAAGTGGGAGCTGTCTTAATGTCTAGAGTGGCAGTAGTGACTGCTGAGAGAGTCCTTCTCTTGCTGGAACAGTCTGTATCAAGTGTGCATCTTCCAAGGGAGTCGCTCCAGGTTTTCACTGCTGTATGTTGATCTCTTTCTGTTTAGGCCATCACGCTCCCTCTGCTGGGGGTCCCTTCTCAGCACTCACTCCCAGCATTTGGCCTCAGGAGATCCTGGCAAAATACACAGAGGTATGGTGTGGGGCAGGGAGCGGGTGTTTTCTGGCTCTGCACAGAAGTAAAGGGACCCTGGCAATTTCTGGTGATCTCTGAAAAGCCACAGGGAAAAGGAGGGAGAGGTGCACTCTTCCTCCGGTGGTTTGGTTGTGGATGCTTGTTTGCTACTTAAACTTCATGTTTAACTTGATGGCTGCATCCTGGCTCTTGCAAGAGGATCTTGCAGAGCACAAAGAAACTTGTGTGAATTATTGCCCTGCTGTTTTGCAACTATTGCTCCACTGTAAAAATGTTGACACCCTCAGGGAGTCTGTCACCATCAAGCTACTCTGGATGGCTTGTGCATGGCAGGAAATGCTAGCCTCAAGACTTGTCACCAGGTGGGCAGAGCAGGAAGGAAGGAAGCAGCCATGGAATTTTGTAACTTAGCCGCAGTGTTTGCTGAAGGCAGCTGAGCCCAGTGAAGCAGGTTGAAACTTATTGTGGAGCTATGTTAGAAGCATGCTTCTTGGGCGCTGCCTCAGTGCAATGCTTGTGAGACCCACAGGAAGGGCAGGTGGGCTTGCAGGAAAGGGGAGGTATCTGTAGGCTTGCACTCCTTAAAAAAGCCTGATTGTAACCTCCAGTGCATACTCCCCAATGCCAACCATGAGCACAGATGAGGAAAGTTTGAGATTTGGGTCATGGACCTTAATTTCCTTTGGCCTATAATTTGGGTTTGCTTCACAGGTGCAAATCCCAGTTTTGTGTGCTGTCTTTCAGAGAAATCTGAAAGCAACAGGCAGGAGATGGAGCAATGCAGGGAGCTGAATTTGCAGTGTGTGTGCAGAGGTAACAGACGACTGCTGTGTATTGGAGATGCAGACAGTAGAGACCACTTTTAGCATGCCACACACTTAAGTGTGTGGATTCCTCAGTCCATGAGGAGGGCTGCATGCCCCTCCAGGTGGGAAGTTCTGATCTTGATAAGATGCTGTGCTCAAGCCATGCTGGAAAAAGGATTGCTGGGAAAATCTGCGCAGGTGTGAAGGCAGGGCTTCACAACTTCCATGGAGAAGTCAAAATGGGAATGGCATGCAACACCTCCCCAGCTGGGACTTGTGGTGGGAGGCATTGAAAATAAAAGGGCAAGGAGTCTAGTTGCTCACAGGGCACAGTGCAGACAGTGGTGGGATGGGGCAATATCCACATGTCTCTGTTCAGTTGTTCAGTGCTAAACTGGTGAAAGTGTCTGTTCTCCTTCCTCACATCTCCCAGAAAGAAGAATCCGTCGAGCAGCCAGAGTTCCACTACGATGAATTCGGTTTCCGAGTTGATAAGGAAGGTAAAGCCAGTCCCATCCCTCCCCCTTCCATTGTGTCCTGTGCCCAGCCCTTCCCATGCTTCTGAGTATGGCAAGGTGATTTTGCAACCATTCTGTGCTAGGTCTTGTCTACCCACCTGTTGTCATCTTTCTGTATCTTACCATTGTAATCAAGTGCATTAGACGTGCTGGCCTTATGGGAGTTTGGAGCATAGACTATGCAGCAGAGTCATTTCCATCCCCTTATGCCTGTGCCATGGGTAAGAGAGAGAAAAGTTACGAGGAAGTTACCATTTCCATTAGCAGCTGCATGCTGGGGAAGGGCAACTTTCCCAGTTCACAGTGGGGTCTCTGTCGTGTTCAGTAGCACTGTAAGCACTGATAGCAGGCACAGTGACACGTGCTGTCCGTTGAAAGACTCACGGCCAAGGTGAGTGGCAGCAGTATGTGTTCTGCCCATCCCAGCAGCTTGGCAAAGTGTAAGGCAAATTGTAGGGGCAGAACCCACATCCTAGTTTTTTCTGCAAGATATAGAGGCAGGCAACCAAATAGGAGGAGGTGTGGAGACCTATTGCAGCTGGGCATTGAACTACAACAGCTGGCTGCCTTTGCGAAGAGGAAGAGAGAGGAGTGGAGGACATAGGAATTGCTTTATGTGCTCTGAGAGGACGTTTCCAGGCTCAGGCCATACAGTGCAAGGGCAGAAGTTGTTTGCATGTGTGCCCTGAGGCACGTTGAGTCATAGAGGATCCTCTTTGAAGTAATGACTGGGAGATGAGGACAGGACACAGGGATTTTCTTCAGCTAGAACATTTGATAGACTCGTGCATTATAAAATCAGCAGAAAGATTTGGACTGCACTGTTGGGATGTGTTATAAGATGAAGGACAGAGTGCCTTGCATCAAACCTGTACTTGTGCTAAAGCATCTATTTTAGAAAGCCAGCCTCAAGTTAAGGTGCTCTCTCATTGTGAATTTGGAAGTGTCCTTATTAAAGCTTTTTTGGTGATTAAATATCCCCAAAGTTAACATTTTGCACCTCATTACTTGCATGAGCATATAGCTTCTGCTTGCCACCTCTGAGGCTTGCTATGCTTTTGTCAGCCTGATTTACAGATCCTTACAAAACCCAGCAGGATGACTGCTGCCAGGGTTTTGTTTAATTCCAGCCACACTCTGCTCTAAATCAAGAGTAAGTAGAGACTAGAAGCCTGCAGACAGCTTCTTAGTTCTCAAAGCCCCAGTGCCTTTTGCTTATGACCATAAAATTTGCTGCATGGAGAAGACAGAAACCAAGCTTTGCCTTTCCATGTTCTGGCTGGAAGACGTGAATGTTTTTAATGTGCTTTCTTCAGATGGCCTTCCTACTCCCCACCCTGCCCTATGTTTGTTCCCTCTCCTGTTCCCTCTCTCACTTGTCTCCATTTCATTCTCTGCCCTTTGCTGAGGCAGATGGTGCTGAGCCAAACTCCAGCAAGCTTCTGGGGGTCCCACTGACGGAGGAGCCACAGCAGAGGCTCAAGTGGCAGGCTCATCTGGAATTCACACACAACCATGATGTGGGCGACCTCACTTGGGACAAAATTGAGGTCACCCTACCGCATTCAGACAAGCTGCGCTCCCTGGTGCTAGCCGGCATCCCACACAGCATGAGGCCACAGGTGAGAGTGCTGCCTGTTCTGGGCAGGCCTGGAGTAAGAGACAGTGGAGCAAGTGCACCCTCTTAGCTGAGAGGGTGCCAGATGATGGCTTTCTGTGGCTGTCTTAGTTACTCGTCCTATCTCTGTTCACCCTGCCTCCCGCAGCTGTGGATGCGCCTGTCGGGGGCCTTGCAGAAGAAGAGGAATTCAGAGATGTCATATCGGGATATCGTGAAAAACAGCTCTAACGATGAAACCATTGCTGCCAAACAGGTAGGAGATACTGCCTAATGCTGACTGGGCACAAGGGAGTGGGGAGAAGGGCAAGATTTGCTGCGTGAGGAGGAAGGGGTATCTGCCTAACACCTGCAGCAGGGACAGTTGAGAGGACATATGTGGTTGAATCCTGCTAAAGCTCAATCCTACTGCGCATATTTCTCCTTCGTTTGTTGGAATACCAACTGTGCAGCTCCCCTGCTTCCTAGGACAGCAGGGAAGGGGTTGGACCCATGCTACCTGCAGGCTAGAAAACAGTGCTGCAGTTGCATCCCAGCAAACATCCTGATAGTCACTGAGGGAAGTGAAGGGTGAAAGGCTGACAGATGCACCTCTGTTGAGGTAGTGGCAGCTGCTTCCAGGGACTCTCTTTGTTCCCTCAAATACAAAGTCTCTGAACACCAAGACTGTTACAGGGTGTTTTCCCTCTTCCTCTGACCTCTCCTTTTATGGGAGGAGGCAAAGGCCATGGCAAAAGAAACTGAGCTCTGCACATGTTCACCTCTCACTAAGAAGCTAGGTTCAAAATGGTTGGAAGGAGGAACAGCAGTGCCCAAAGGAGATCTGTGGGCTGTTCACCTGCAAGTCCCCTGTCACAGTTGTGGCCAGGTTGTTGGTTTCTTTCTGGGATAGGTTCGTTGGGAAGCCTTGCTTGAAATCCAAGCAGATGAAATTCCCAATCAGTATGCCTACTATTCTCAGTGGTGAAGCTAGGGGCTGAGTTTAGGCAAGTATTTCTTAGGAGACACCAAGTCACTGTCTGCACTGGCATTTTCCCACGTGTCAGTGAAGGCTGTTAAACTGACCCCAGCTCAGGGTGTCTTCTTGGACAGGGCCATCTTCTTTGGTGCCTAAGGACTTATGCATGAGTGCGGGGAAGCAGCGTTCCTTGTTCCTTGAGGCAAGAGGCCATGGGGAAGTGCAAAAGGCAATTGTTCAGATGCTACTAGCTGACCCTGTCCTTGCTTATGGCTGTCTCGCAGATTGAAAAGGACTTGCTCCGCACGATGCCCAGCAACGCCTGCTTCTCCAACATGAACAGTATCGGGGTGCCACGGCTACGCAGGATACTACGGGGACTTGCCTGGCTCTACCCAGAGATTGGATATTGCCAAGGCACTGGCATGGTAACCTGTTTTCAGAGTGTCTTTATGATAGGGATCGTTTTGTCTGTGGTGTCTATGCTGGGGCAAGTGATTTGAGGCAGTGCTGCCAGACACTATGGCCTCCAGATGAGCTGAAGGGAAATCCCTTCTACATGAAACATTTTTCCTAAGGAAGGGAGAGCAGAGTAGCACCACGTGTACAAAGATGTGGAAGAATTCAGTCCATCTGTTGGGGAGGGACAGGCATTACACTGAGGAGAAATCACTTCAGTGGGAGACTGCAGGAGAGCTGCTGCGGAGGAAGGAAGATGTTGGTCACCTACATACTGGTCCATCTCTCCATGTGAGGAAGTGGGGAAAGAGTTCTACTCCTCTTAGGACATACAGTTCTTCCTTCAAAATCCTAGGTGGCTGCCTCTCTGCTGCTCTTCTTGGAGGAGGAAGATGCCTTCTGGATGATGTGTGCTATCATCGAGGAACTGGTTCCTGCCTCCTACTTCAGCACCACCCTGATGGGCGTGCAGACTGACCAGCGTGTCCTGCGACAGCTCATTGTGCAGTACTTGCCCCGCCTGGACAAGCTGCTCCAGGAGCACGACATCGGTAAAAGCGTACCCTAGAAACCATAGCTTTTCTTGCCAGCGTGACACACAGACAAAAATTATTGTTCTTGTTTCACAAAGGGAGAGCAGCAGGGCTAGGAGCAAACCTCCTGGCCCTGGAGGCAGTGCATGGTCATCTTTGAGCTGGGAGGAGAGCACTTAGAAGAGTCCATCTTCACTGGTTGGCTGACTTCCCTTGTCATATTTCTTTTCTGTGTCTTTATTCACAGAGCTCTCCTTGATCACCTTGCACTGGTTCCTCACCTCTTTCGCTAGTGTTGTCCACATCAAGCTGCTGCTACGTATTTGGGACCTCTTCTTCTACCAGGGCTCTCTGGTGCTGTTCCAGCTCACTTTGGGCATGCTCAGTATGAAGGTAATTCCCACCTCCTCTTCCTCCTTTATAGTACATCGGTGTTTAATTCTGAGTTTTAGGGGCGAGAAGGTTTTGTATCCACTTCCTGTGTGTGGTTTGGGAATGTGCTCAGGAAGACGACTTCCTGCCTTCCTCAGAACTGGGGGCTGTGAATAACTTCCAAGGTACTTCACAGGATTCAGGGATTGCTGTTTCCACTGCCTACCTCATTTGTTCCCTCATAATTAAACCCCATCAGCTGCTCCCCTCTATTCAGTCTAGATCCCAACCTGAGGGTCCATCTTACCTAAACCAAGATACTTCTTGATTTTGCACCATCTCTGAGCAGAGATATAAAGCCGAGGTTGTGGTCATCTGGGAAGCACTGTTGAATGCTCCAAGAGATTAGCATTGTCCTGGCTACATTTGATTTGGCTGACTTACGTTTAACCGCCTGATCTTTTCCTTTTTATGCAAAAAATAACTTGTGGTTCAGCTTGCTGTGTTGAAGGGCAAGGGTGAGCCTGCTGGGAGTAAGGGGAAGGTGGAGCAGAGTTTGACATGGTAGGCGCTCTATAGTGTATGAGACTGAGCAGCTTCCATTCCCTTGTCCCCAGGAAGATCCCTGCTGTGCCCAGTCTTGGCGGTGGATGCAGAATAGCTTCTGTTTTGTCTTTTCCTTGCTGATTTGACTTCATTTCAGTGATGGGTGCTATGATTCAAAAACATGCCAGCTAGAATTTTGGGGGCAGATCTCAGTGCAGTAGAGTAGCAAAAGATGCTGTTCCCGTCCCATAGGTGGCTTGGACTCTTCCTGCTGAAGTTTTTGTGGAATTATCTAGTTGTACCTGCATTGTTTCTGGCCCAGGCTGTACACTGAATGTAAAATTGCATCTAGCAGCCCCAAGAGCATAGCTGTCGTGCTCACTGTTCTGTGTGGCAAAATGACTGCATCGTTGCAGGAGGATGAGCTAATCCAGTCCGAGAACTCTGCCTCAATCTTCAACACACTCTCAGACATCCCAAGTCAGATTGAAGACGCAGATGTGTTGCTGCGGGAGGCCATGCGCGTGGCTGGCTCGCTGACAGATGTGGCAGTGGAGACCCAGCGTCGCAAACACTTGGCCTACCTCATTGCTGACCAAGGGCAGCTGCTCAACTCCAGCACCACTGTCAACAATTTATCCAAAGTGAGTGCACAGAGTCCCATCTGCCTCTGCTGCTCCGTTTTTACCAGTCCCTTACGTGTTCCCTCCCAATTGCTGTTTGTGAGCAAGAGGTCCTCCTGTCTGAGAGGATTTTGACTCCAGGATGACTCTGTCGTCCAGTGGAGGAAAAGGTATTGGGAAGTGAGGGGGAGGTCTGTGCTAATGAAATGCTGGCAGATCTGTCCTGGTTGATAAATCTCCAGGTGAAAGGGATATTGACATTGATTGTAATTATCATTAATGAGAGTTATGATGGAAGGTGATGCATTTTGTTAATGGAAACCAAAAGAAACAGCATATGCTTTTGGCAGAATTTGCTTGGAGCATGCAGAGTAGGAACTGGAGTTAATCCATTAGTAAGAAACTGATACACTAAGCTCTGGAAGGCAGAGTCAGAAAACAGCAGCAGCCTTTGAGAAGCTGAATAAAAAATGCACCTGTGTTTATTCTTGGACTACAGTCTGCAGTTGCGGATGTAGTAGCTCCTACTTGTCAAGCCTGCATGGAAGATATATTCTTGATGCTCGTCTGTGTGCTAATCGCAAGACACTACTGCAATTCTAAAATGTAATAGGCATCCACTTAGAAATTTATATGTAATTACGTGTAGAACTGCTTTTGGCAACAAGTAGAATTGGAACTGAAATTATTCACTCGAATCATGGTTGATTCTTGAACTTCAACTATGATTTCATAATAATTGAGCTATAAACAACCCATTGCACATGGACCAGATCAAGCAGTAGAGCTGATTCATTGCGTTAGAGCTAGAACAACTCCTGTCTAAAATTGCCAGTTCATTTGCCTGCCCCTTCCAGTGGTAGCTGTCAGGAACCCTTGCCCAGAGCTGACCTGTGTGGAAGATTGCTTTATTTTATTTCTGAAATCTGTCCTACTGTGTGCACTTTGTTCTCTCGCTTCCCTCTCCCGCAGATTGTGCGGCGCAGGACTCAGCGCAGGAAATCTGGCATCACCTCTCTGCTTTTCGGTAAGGACAATCCTGTGCCTTTCACGTGGTGTTGATGGATATAGCAGCCTAGGAGGGAGGGGAGTGAGCAAAGCAGGAAAACACTGGGACAGAGGAAGAGGAGAGGAGGAAGCCAGAACTGAAGGATGAGAGGGAAGAAGTGCAGTTTTCTACTTGCTTGCTTTGGTCTGAGCTCAGAAAGTGAATTTTAAGTTAGATGGTTAGTCCTTAAATGGTAACTAACAGTAGGCTGCAGCTCAGCCCAGCTGTAATGTCCTTCTTGCACTGACCAACAGGTCAAACACGTTTTCTGGCAGACCACATGCAGTCCACAGGCTGGATGTTGTACTCTCCTGATGTTACTCTGCTCAGTTCAGGAACATCTCTGAAGATCTGAGACAGGGCAGGATGGTCCAGCACGTCACCCATCAAAATTTATAAATGCAAACATCACTGATGTTCCCCCTTACTTAATCTGAGAGTTCGATGTTGCGAACACTTCTGAATCTTCATTTTCTTTGCTTATGAGCTAAGCCAGCGTATGTCCAGAAATCAGACGACCAGAATAGGTTTTGCATTGGTTTAAAAGTAACTTGCTTCTGTGACTCCATAATAGCCCTTGCTATTGTAAGCTTCACTGTCATCACCTTCCTTGCAACTGGTTAGCTTTCTTGAAATTGCCACATGTCACCACAGAAATTGTTTTTCCGGAGGAAGACAACATACTGAATTTACAGGGTTCAAACAATGTTCCTGTTGTGGTTGAAATGGCCTGAATAAATCTAAAACTGGGTTTTACTGGTCTTTTCAGAGAAGAGCTTTTCTGATGTTCTCCAGGAAGCTGATATATTGTTGCAGGCTTGCTACAAGCACATACAGCATCACATATAAAAGTTATGGTAGAAGACCAATGCAGCTGTAAAGTCAAGCATGCAGAAGTGAAGAAATGCAGGAAAGTTTCTTGTGCAACCTAAACTCAGTCCTCTTGTATGTAATGTTATCATACAGTCAGTACAGACTGAACTGGCAGGGAACTTGGCTGCGAAATGCATCTTTCTTGTGTTTCAGATAGTCTCCTTGACCAAGTTTCAGTAGCTTTATGAAGGTGATAGTGAGTTATACCCACGCACAAAGATAAATTTTAAGTTCAAGCTTCAAAATGTATCAGTGGCAGAACTGAGATGATTGATAGTGTTTTTTCATTTTAGTGGGGTTTCTGTACAGTGACTGTCATATTTTTTACCTTAAATTATTCTTAGTAATTAAAACGTCGGTTAAAATAGAGAAGTTGACATCCTGCAGCAGAAGACCAGGATGGAAAACTTCAGCCCAAGTGAGGGGAAGGAAAGCTTGGATGTGATAAATTCACCTTATACTGGGAACTGTCAATCAACCTTAAGTGTAAAGTCTGCTGCCTGTGATAGTCACTGTGTAGAGCTGGTACATAGCCCTTGTCTGGGTGGGAGCAAGAACTTACCCAGAACTTAATTCTTCTTCCTTAGAGTGAATGCAGATTTAGTAGTCACTTGGCAAGGAGTCATAGAATCACAGGAGCACTGTTTGGAAGGGACCTCTAGATGTCTGTAGGCCAACCTCTCCTGCTCAAAGCCAGACTCTTGCTCATGCTAGGTCAGGGCTTTCTCTAGCTGAGATTCAAGGAGTTGGACCATATTTCTAACGAAGGAATAGAAAGAAGAAACAGTGAAAGGTAGTTTGGCGAAGAACAAGATGTGCGTGTTGCCCTTTTCCTGTTGGATGGGCGTTGTGACAAGGAAATGCAGGAGAGCTAGTCCTCCTCTGCACAACTGTGCAGCTAGTCAGCCTTTGCAGACTCAAAATAGAGCCTCCTCGCATGTGGCCGATCCTGCACTGGTTTCCTGTTTTGGAAATGTACACGCAGGCGTGTCGGGTGCAGTGAGGTGAATCTGGTGGAAACCCCAGTTGCCTTCCTCTGTATCGTGTATATTCTAAGGTGGGAGGGTGTGGAACTTGCTTCCCATATCTCCTGCTTGTGTTTGGGTGGGATTGATCTGAGTGCAGAGGGAGGAGGACGGTATTTCAGCCAGAAGGGACTGAATGATGATAGAAAGAATCGGTGATCTATGTAAATGAGGGCAGCCCACTGAGCTAGTGTGGCTGTGGTTTAGTCGTTTCTTCTTTAGTCACATTCTGTTTTAGCAACATGAATTTTCTGGGAATCCCCGCCGTCTGCGTGATCACCTATCTATTTACAATCTTTGTATCTCTGAATCTGTAGTGAGACTTCTTACATGCTCTATTTCCTACCCCTGGCCACTGAGGAGGAGGTTTTGTTAATTTTCATTGCTTGGACTGGGAGTAAGTATGCCCTACAATTTTTCTAGTCCGGAAGCAAAGTTCAGTTTTCTCTTAAGCTCTGTGTGTCTGATTCTCTAATAATTTTAATTTAGCAAATAGAAAACAATTATAAAAATAATTTTAAATCTAATTTTGTGCTTCTATTTATGTTCTTAAAGTTTTAGTCTTTTTAATTAGGATCACTTGTGATTAAAAGATACTGTTAATCACTTTCCAATAAGCAGAAGCTTCGTGTGTACATAGCTGTTGCAGCAGCTCTATAGCTTGGCCCACACTTTTATTCATATTGGTTTGTATAATGCTGTTAGAAGATAAGCAGAGCACTAATTTGCTAGCCAATTATTTACTTGGGTCTTGCATAAAAGTTGTGTCTGTATAAAAATTGGAGTTCAGTGAAAAATACATTGGTTTAAATGTTGATTTTTGTTAATCAAGCTACCACATCTTCAGTATACTGTAGAGAGAGCAAAAACAGATGTATGAAAATACACTTTGAATTTAAAACAAACTGAATTTTTTTAGAAAAAGAAGCAAATGGTTCATTATTCCCAAACATCATATACCCAATTTTTAAGGCATTCAGATACATTAACTGCCTAAAGAATTCATCCCATTAGGTATCTTTCTGCATAAATTAATAGAGTTAGGCTGTCAGAACTCCTGGGGGAATTAGTGATTAGAAAGATGCTTTGGTAACTTTTACTTTGTACTTATGACCATTTCTATACACCCAAAACCTTTGAAATCTGGCTCTTAGGGAGGTCGAGGTCTTAAGTAGATGGCAGCTTTTCTCTCGTGGCTCTGACTTCTAGGCTGACACAGGAAAGTGGGCTGTCTTGGTTTTTCAAATTTTTTTCAAGACTCAATGAAGAATATGCTCTCAGCCTGTAAGGTATGCAAAAATCAGAAGTAGTTCAACCAAAAGCTGTTTCAGTTTCAACAGAATTTCAGTTGAAGAGAATTTTTGAAAGTTCCCTAGTTTTGTGTCCCACCATTCAGCTGTCTATATACTGCATAGACACTTCTCTAAAGTAGTACGCAGTACCTTGGTATACTGAGTTGTCCAGAGAGATCAAAGATGACATCTTCCAGTTCCATATGTGGTTTGAAATACTAGCTCCTTAAAATTTGAGACAGTCAAATTGGTATTGGTTATTTACATTAATGAATAGATTGGCAGTAAGTACCTGCCTTAGCGTAGGCATTTCTAATGTCAGGCTTTTTTGATTTCTGTAGAATCAATGATTTCTAATATTAACAAAAAAATAAATACCCTATACTTGTTTTCCTTTCCTCGCCTTCCCGCTGGCTGTGTGGGCTCCCCCAGGGGACGACGATCTGGAGGCACTGAAAGCCAAGAACATCAAGCAGACGGAGCTGGTGGCTGACCTGCGTGAGGCCATTCTCCAGGTTGCACGGCACTTCCAGTGTGTGGATCCCAAGAACTGCAGCATTGTGAGTGGGAACAGCTGGATCTTCACTGTTGTCTGCTCCAGGCACGAGTGTTGAGTGTTCAGCACAGGACAGGGCTGTTCAAATGCTCCTGGAGTGTTTGGGCTTGAGGAACAACATGCCAGGTGCAATGAGTGGAGGGTGAGGGTTGCTCCACCCATCCTTGGTGGAGGACGGCTGTGCTGAGAGGTTGTCTGCCTGCTAGGAGAAGAAGGAAAAGGTTTGGGAACAGGGGCATGCAAGCTTTGGCAGATCAGCTAGGAGTCATCTGTTGCTTTTCATTCCTCTTTCTTCTTCGTCCACATGCATGCTAGGATCTGACTCCAGACTACAGCATGGAGAGCCACCAGCGGGATCACGAGAACTATGTGGCCTGTTCCCGCAACCGACGACGACGAGCCAAGGCACTACTGGACTTTGAGCGCCATGATGACGATGAGCTGGGCTTCCGCAAGAATGACATCATTACGGTGTGTCAGCCTATGAGACAGGGACCAGGGCAAGACCATGCAGACCCAACTTGTTGGGAACGCTGCACTGCCTCTTCTGCAGGGAAAGAAGGGAGGAGATCAGCTCAGAGCCCAGTTAGGAGTTCAAGGGAAGCACCTGGTGTTTCTGGGGGCTGCCTGGGGATGAGGCAGTATGTTCCTGTGAGTGTCGTCTTGTGGGTCATTCTCAATGCAATCACAAAGTCCCTTTCCTGGCTGCCATACAGCTGAGAAAAAGATTGATTTGGTCCACCCTGGGTCCTGGTTTAACACTGCGCACTAAGCTGTGGTAAGACTGTAAAAGCATCCATTTGCGTTTTAGCTGTGGGCATCCCATCTGAAATTGGGGAAAACAGGCATAGCATTGTGTTTGCAGTAGCTTTTTGCCCTTGAAGGCCCTGAGCCGCATGAGAAGAGAACATTGGCAAAACAGTTGAAGAAAGCAGTTCCTCATTGTGCACACACAGCCAGGCAGCTGTAGCCCTCCTGGCACTGAACTCTCTTCAACCAGTGTTTTCCACTCCCTGTTTTTCAGATCATTTCCCAGAAGGATGAGCACTGTTGGGTGGGAGAGCTGAATGGACTGAGAGGTGAGAGCAGGATGGGTTGCACTGGGGAGAGTGGGGCTGGATGCGAAGCATCCATTCATCCACAGCATTTGCAGCAAAGGCTGTGCCAGTTACCCAGAGCATCTGCCAGGGACGAGGGAAAGGTTAAAGCAGGGTATGAGCGCGGTGGTGCAGCTACCTGGTTACTTCTTGCAAACAGCAAGTTTAGGCTCCATCCTCCTGGCGCAGGGTGGTTGGGTGCATGCAATGCACTGCTTGTGGGCAGTGTCCTGTAATTGGCTTCCTCTTGCAGTTGCCTTAATTCTTGTGATTTTGAGGCTGCTCGCTTCCTTCTTTGGGGTTGGACACTATGAACTCTGATTTATTCTCAGCTTCCACTGGGCTCTGGTCTTGTCTGTGTTAGAGGTTTCTCAGTGTCAGACTCAATTCTTTGTCCATTCTTTATAGGTTGGTTTCCTGCAAAATTTGTGGAGATTTTGGATGAGCGGAGCAAAGAGGTAATTAAAAAAACAAAATGCAACAAAAACAAAAAAAACCCAACATAAAAAAAAAGTCATGTCATAGCTGAAAAAACATAGTTGAAAAGAGCCATATATTTCCCTTCTTGAGTTTGTTTGCTGTCTCTGGCTATTGAGCACTTAGTGATGTGATCAGGCAGCTTATCTTCCTAAGCCTGTTTGCTCAACTTCCTGATGCTGACCAAGTGGAGAATGAGGGCCCCAGAGGGCAGCTGAGTGTGATGCCTGGGCTTGCAAGGCCCCTGGAGATGAGCTTTGGGAAAGCTGAGAAAGCAGCAGGCAGGTACGCAGGAGGATCTTGTGGAGAGTGTTTCTGCCTGCTCCCTGCTGCCTGTGCTCTCTTCCTCCTTTGAGGCTGTGCCTGTGGATCCTGCTCATGCTTTGCAGTCACCACAGTGGATTCTCCCTGAGCAGCTGTGCCCGAGGGGGCACTCTGTCTCAGTTCCTCTCGCAACCGGCAGTGGTGAGATGCCACCTATTTAGAGCAGATAGCTCAATATGGCCCCAAGGCTGGGGTAAGAGATAGGAGACAAATGTCATCAGCTGTTGGCCTAGGAAATTTGCAGGGGAAGTGGAGAAGGCACTGTTCTCCCTCTCTTCCTCAGCATTTGGAGTGTGAGGAAGTGCTCAAAGGCTGACCTGAGACCCCAAGAGAAGCCCTTAGAGAGATGTCACTATTGACATCTCACTTGCTTCCTCACCCCCTTGTCGGGGCTGGTTCCTTAGATGCAGGTCACCTCTCTGTGTATAAACACACCCTGTACTGCTGAGCAGTTCTCCCAACTGTGGAAATAGAGAGGATCCCACTCATCCTAATTTTGGAATACCCTTCATGCTAACAGTGTGTCAGGGTGATACCTCAGAGTGGTGTACCAGCTGACCTGGGAATTCCCATCTACCCCCATTTGCCTTGACTTTTAGCAGCTTACAGAGTCCCAGAGACCCTCAGTGCAAGTCCTTCTCCTTACCTTAGCTCAGACAGCATCACACCAAACTGCAGCAGTTCCTACATGCTGAACACTGCCAGGATGGTGCTGGGGTCACCTGTGTGGTCTCCTGGGCAGCACCTAGGCACAAAGGTCCTGGTGTCCCAGCAAATCCCAGGGGAGTAGCACTGAACATGGTGCCTTATGCAAGAGCATAAGGGGTTAAGGGAGGCGGGGCTGGTGGGCACCTGGGAGCGGAAGAGGTGTGTGCAGAGAAGCTGTAGGTGAGTGGACCACCACCGTGCTCTGTCCCCTTGCCAGTATGCTGAGAGCTGGCTCTTCGTGTTCCTCAGTACTCCATCGCTGGAGATGACTCAGTCACAGAAGGCGTGACAGACTTGGTGCGAGGGACGCTGTGTCCAGCCTTGAAGTCTATATTTGAACATGGATTGAAGAAGCCATCTCTGCTGGGGGGGCCCTGCCATCCCTGGCTGTTCATTGAAGAGGTGAGATGTCTCAGTTCCCTTCGTGGGGCAGTGTTGCCAGAGGGCTGGGGTGAGGGAGCTGTAGGGCAGAGTGTACTGACTGTCCCTCTGCCTTACTAGGCTGCAAGCCGGGAAGTGGAACGGGACTTTGACTCTGTGTATTCTCGCCTTGTGCTCTGCAAGACTTACAGGTAAGGCCACTTTATTGACATGAAGCGGCTGGGTCTGTGCCCTGCTCCTGCATGCTCATCAAACTGCTGCTGCTCTCCACCTTGGGAAGGGTCGTGGTCTGCCCCATCCTCCTGTCAGTGTGGTGTCAGCAGGCCGCTGTGCCCATGCTGACTTGGGGCTGGCAGTGGCTTTTGCCCCCTTCCTCGCGCTCCTGTGTTTGCTTCTGGGGCTGTATCTTGCTCTCTCATGGCTGCAGAATCACCTGTGGGCTCAGCAGTAGCAAGGGAGCTGTTTGGGGTATGGAGGGGGAAAGGCCTGCTTGTGCCCGGGGTGGCTCCGGAGCTAGCTAGCTCTCTGCTGTGGTCTTTTGCAGGCTTGATGAAGATGGCAAAGTCCTCACTCCAGAGGAGCTGCTTTACCGGGTGAGTGCTGCCCCCAGCCCAGCCAGAGCCCAGCTCCTAATGTGGGGAAGTTTCCCATGGAGGCTGCTGAAGGGTGATACCCTTCTCTAGGGAGATGCTCCCAGACCTTCCCTGATGGGAAGCAGTAGAGACACCATGTGCCTGGGCAAAAGCAGAAAGTGAAGCCATCAGGAAGGCTCGGCCCCTCTGGTGCTAGCAGGTGGTGCTGGGTAAGGGTGGGGAGCTCTGGGGAGGGGAGCATATGGCTGTGTTGCTGAAATGGCTGCCCAGCCCAGCCTAAGGCTAAGGTGAGAAGGCAGTAACCACATCTTCCCCCCCCGCAGGCAGTTCAGGCTGTGAACATGACGCACGATGCTGCACATGCACAGATGGACGTGAAGCTTCGTTCTCTCATCTGTGTTGGACTCAAGTGAGTCATCTGGTCCTGATACCCCTGGGTGGAGAGGGGGGGTGCAAGGAGCTTGGGAGGGGGCAGAGCAGGCTCAAGGGCAGCAGTTGTTTCAATCTACCTTAGGCCACAGGGTCTTTTTCTCCCTCTCACTGCAGCCACTGAGTGGGACCTGCTTCTTTCTTGTTCATAATGCTGGCCTGGCTCCTGGCTGGAAGAAGTAGGTCTCATTGCATGGAGTGGCTCACACAAGTTTACTGGGTTATCCTGTTCCCACTGGGGACAGGACTGTGGGCTGGGGTCAAGGCTTGGGCTGAAAATAGACTATCCCAAAGGGATGGGGCTTCTTTCCCTGGCTTCAGCCAAGTAACATGCCTCCACCCCATCGCTGCAGTGAGCAGGTGCTACATTTGTGGCTAGAGGTGCTGTGCTCAAGCCTGCAGACTGTGGAGAAGTGGTTCCATCCCTGGTCGTTCCTGCGCAGTCCCGGCTGGGTGCAGATCAAATGTGAGCTGAGGTGAGTCTGTCCCCATTGGCCTTGCCCAGGTCTGGAATGGATTTTCTCCTCCCCTGCAGGAGGGTAGCCCTCACTATGGCTGGTTTTGGACCCTCTCCAGTGAGTAGCAGCGTGGGCTGCCCAAACATCCCCGCTGCAGAGATTTCCTTCTGTGTGCTGAGGCAGCAGCAACTGTCTAGACAGTTTAAAGCGATGCACTGTGCCCGCCTGATCAAGAGCAGAGCTTGGCTCCTGGGGAGCTGTCATGACAAGCAGGCAGCCTCTGCCTGCCAGCAACCTCCTGCTGTGCCCTGCATGTACTCTGATGGTGCCTTTTCCAAACCCTGCTCTCCAGGTCCTCTGCCAGCCACCATGAGTCCAAGCAGGGAACAGGGAATGTGCCAGGGAGACAGTCTGGCTGTCACTGGCTGGGAAGGAGTCACTCACCGGCTGACTCCTGGTTAAGCAAGGGAGCGTTGTCAGGGGCTGAACGCAGCTAAGTTTGCACAAAGCACATCGCTTGGAGCCCAGGGCACACATCCACACTGCTTGCTCCTGGCCCTCCTGCACTCTGCAAAGCCACATCCAGTCCCAGGGAGCCGCAGAGCAAACCCCCCTGCTACCACCACCACTCCAGCCCTGCTGCTGCTGCTGCCACCGTCCTGCGGGAACTGGCTTTTGTCTGCACCACCCGGTTGCCTCTGGCCCCGGTGGGAGTATCTGTAGCCAGAAACAGGCCTGTGTGTACACACCTCAGGGTGCCCTGTTCTCCTTGTGCTGCTGCTGAATGGGAGGAAGGGAGTCCCCTCCACCTCTGTGCTGCGATGTCCCGTGGCTGCTTTCTCGCAGCATGGGGGCAGCGCTAGTTCAGCACAGCTGAAGGACCAAGTGGGACTGGTTCATGGCTGGGCCCAGGTTTGTGTGGAGCAGGAGCGGAGGCTTATGCCATATTTCTCCCAGCCAGCTTCCTGTGGAGGGCCTCAGCTCCCTCACTGCTGCAGGAATTGGAGGACACCCCCACACAAGGAGTTTCCCCTGAGCCTGAAGGACTGATGAGCTTGTTGCCAGGAGGGTCTGAGCTGTGCAATCCTGTCCTAGGGACAGGGTTGAGGCTATGCCTGCAGCCTCTGCTTAGAGCCGGGTCCAGTGAGGGAGCTCCACGTGCCATCCCCATGCAGCACTTGTGCATGGGGGTCAGGACACTTCTCTTACTCCAGGGAGGGGGGGGTGCAGAGGTGCTACTGGCAGGAGCCTGCCTTCTGGAGAGGAACCTGCAACCCTGCTGACTGCCAGCTGCGTTCAGTCAGCCACATGTGTCTGCCGCCTAGCAGAGGCTGGGGCTGTCTGTGCTTCCCTGTGCTGCTGTGTCAGGCTCTGTAGGGGTTGCACTTGAGTCACATCTTCAAGCTTCTCTTTCCAGCCTGCGCCTGGCAGGATGTGAAGCCCAAAGAGGAGGGGGAAACAGGGGATGAATGGCTGGTGCCGCCCTTTCAACACCAACAAACAAGAAATTTCATCCTTGTAAGCTTAGTGGCGTGCCAGGGCAATTGTGTGCCTGGGGGCAGCAGCTGCGGGCACAGGCTGGGAGTGTGATCTGGGTGGGGGGGTGTTGTGTGTGTTACCATCGCTCTCTTCCATTGCAGAGTCCTCTGCAAATTTGCCTTCAGCCTCTCTCAGGACTGGGAGCTGCCGATAAAGAGGGAGGTGAGTAGGTGGCATCTCTCATTCTCTCTCTCAGCCGCGGGCTTCGCTTACCGACTCCCTCTCCCAGCTTTGTGCTCCAGCCCATCCTCTGCCTCCTCTTGAGCCGGTGCCAGAGGCTGTGGGTGGGGCCGCTTTCCCTGCCAGGGCAGGCTGTGGACAGGAGCTGTGTGGCAATGCTGGCAGGGGGTGCTGCCTGCCCCTGCCCAGCTGGGGCAGGGGGAAATGGCAGGCCCCTCCCTTCCCCGGTGCTCTCCAAACCGCAGGGCCTCTCCCTGTTTCAGCTGCGCGGAGGTGGGAAGTGCAGAAGGCTGCTCTGTCTGGGTGCTGGAGACCTCGGCGTGCTTGGGCTCTGCCTGCAGACACAACCTCCCCTTTTCCGAGTGCGGTGCACTGACCCGGGTCTCTGTGTCGTCCTGCAGGAGAAGGAGAAGAAGCCACTGAAGGAAGGGGTGCAGGACATGCTTGTGAAGCACCATCTCTTCAGCTGGGACATAGATGGGTGACCCCCACCCCACCCCATCCTGGGGAACCTTGTCAATGGCGCACACTCCTCTCCCCCACCCCCATCATGTCTCACCCCCTGCCCTCCCCCACCCCACCCACTTGTATCTGTGACAAAATCCCCCTCGGGGGGGCTGCCAGGCCACCTGGGACAGATGGCAGCAGCGCTGAGAGGCCGAGCTGCAGACCCGAGGGAGGTGATGGTCGAGGGTGATGCTGCAAAGGGACAAGTGTGTTCTGGCCACAAAAACAAGTGCCCCCTCCCAGCCTTACCCATCTCTGCCACCCCATCTTCTGCTTGCCTCAGCCCTGCCTCCCCCCCAGTGCCTGGGGGAGCAGCCTGGCCCAGAGCCCCTTGTGCACTGCCCAGTGGGCCAGCAGCTGCATGAGTGTGTGAGCATGGCTGCTGCTGTAGCTGGGGGGAAGAGGCAGTCCTTGCAGGGGGGTGGCTTTGATCCGTGAGAGCTGGTGCCGTTGGCAGGTGGCACCTGCAAGTGGAATTGGGCTGGTGAGAGACTCATCGCTGTATGGGAACAGGGATAGCACATCCCCCCCCACCAGCCAAGGGCTTGCCTCCGTCGGGGAGAGGGATGGCAAACCCTGAAGCACTTGGACAAGTTCCTCTGACCTGGAGCTGGGGCTGAAAAGGGGGAACCGGCATCAGCCTCATCCCACCTCCCTGGCACTGGTGTGTGGGGTGTTGACAAGAGGTGCCTGACTGCATCGGCCTGTCACGACTGTAACAGCCTTAGGGGATGGGCCTTGTCTCCTCTGGGAGCAGACAAAACACACCTCTCTCCTAAATAAGAGTGTTTCATGCTGTCATTTTAGTCTGTAGATGATTTTTACTGTTAACCAAAAAGCTGTAAATTAACTCCAGGAACGTGTATATTTTGGCACCGTTGTAGCTCAGGATGAGGTTCAGGTTGGAGCTGGCTCAGGGAGACTAACTGGTCCTCCTCGCCCTGCGGTGGCAGCGGGGACGCAGGTCAGGAGTGGAGAATTGCTGCTTTGTGGTGGTGGCTCCAGATACGGAGTCTGTGACTTTCTACTGAAAGCGCTTGTCTGTGAGCACAAACTACTCATGAAATGACACTAGATTCTTACTTTCCTTTATTCGGTGGGTTTGTAAATAAACTGCATCTTGGGAGAGTGCTGGGCTTTGGCTTTGTTTTTTGACAGGGCCAGGACTATATTTAATTCTTAATTTCTGCCAATTGATAATTATGACCCCATTTCTGCGCTGGCTCCTGCTAGCGTCAAGCTGAGGTCTCTGCTCAACCTGCGCCAGCACCGTGGGGGGTCCTCACACTGACCTTGCCTCAGACCAGCCCACAGGCCCAGGTTGCGGCCGGGGCAGGAGCAGTTGTGCTGCCAGCAGTGGCAGCCCTGCCTTGCCTCTCTGCCGCCAGCCCTCCCTGAGGCACAGCTCCGCAGCAGAGCCCCAGCAGGCCCTGACAAGCAAGAAATACTTGAAATGAAGGGATGTAGGGACCCTGCAAGGGGAAGGCCCTTAGCAAAGGGAGAGGGGCTGGCAGAAAACAGGGCTGGGTGGTGCTGGACAACAGTGTTGTCTGCACATTAACAAGCTTCTCCAGAAAAAAACAGGTGGAGTCCCTTCTGCAAAGGGGGACAGTAACAGGGCACGGACTCCGGGAGAACTGTGTTCAGAAGCCACGCTCATGGGAGGGTGAAGGTTGTGGCGTATTTACTGATGTGAAAATTGGTGTTTTCAGTCAAAGTAATTCCAGTTTGGCATCTGGCTGAGGAAGGCTGCAGTATCGCCTCACCACCCTAACAGCTGGGGTCCAGACCAGCCTACTGGGCTGTGGGAGGCTGTAAAAGCTGCCCGTGCCTCTCCTACCATAAGACCTACTTCTGGTTGCAGGGTAGGTAATTTCCATATCACAGAGGGAATCTCCCTTCAGCTGAGAAGGCACGAGGCACCACTACGCAGGCTTTTTTTTTTCAGGTTTGAGAAAGACCCAGAGGGATCACCCACCCTTAGCTGGAAAAGGCAGAGTGGCCCCAAGCCCTCCCACCAGCATAGCAGAGACGTTTTTGAGCACGTGGCTGTTTGGAATTTTTTTAATAAAATGGATTTTTTCAAATATTTGTAACTGAAAAAATAATTCAATTTAAAGATCCATTCTCTCCCCTGTTAACTTGTCACTTTTTTATCCTTTTCCAGTTGAATACTTGCTCTGGATCCGATGCCCCAACACCATCCGTCTCAGATGGTGCTGATCACCCCTCGCCGTTTGCTGCATAGTGGAAGGGAGAGTGCGTGCTAGTCAAATACACATTACAAACAAGTAGTGGTTACAGCAGAAAGATTCAGTATTACATTCAAGGTAGAGGCAGAACATCAGACTTTGTTTTTCCCAAGGGTGCAAAAATGTATGTCCAGGGGAATACCTCTTCTGACAAAGAACTATTGAACTATTATTCAAACAAATAATAGTGAGAAAGCAGAGAACTGGGCTGGCCTGCTCTGGGCACTGCTTGGGGAAAAGATGTTCTAGTATTTCCTGGGATGAGGCACCATCTTCCCCTCTGCCCCCAGGCACAGGGTTATCGCTCGCTCTCCTGGCAGAAGCCCCTTGTGCAGAGGGGCTCTGGCACGTTAGCTGGGTTCCTCAGGAGGTAAGGTTCATGGTTCTGTATCGTCTGGGGGCTCTTAAGCCCATCAGCCAATTTCAAGTATGTTGGGCAAAGTTGGGTAATTAAATTCCTACAAAGTATCACAAATGATGGTGGACGGGTAAAGGTGAAAGGGGGCAGCTGTGAGCTCGGCCTTTTACCAGCAACCCTGGGGAAGGCCTAAATCAGTAATGGGCATTGGCATCTCTCTGCCAACAAAGTGCCTGGCCCAGCGTGAGGAACCATGGCTGGGTCAGGCCAGGACTGCACGTGGAGTGCTCCCACCTTCTTCTAGGAGCTCACTGCACTTTGATAATTTCATTCTTTATTTACTGGTTGCAGCTTTGTAATTATTTGTACAAAAGAAATCACACAGCTGGTTTTTGTGGGGGCTACTGCTCATTGTGGGCTAAAAGAAGCTGATTTTGCTTAAGTAAGTTTATCAAATAGGCAGCCTCACGTTTTCCCCTTAGCATTTGAAAGGTCATCCCACCCCCCGCATACTTTCCTCCTAAGAAACCACTTGCCTCCTGTGCCCACCTGGTCCCACAGCTGGGCAGCTGCCCTGGGTGGAGCTGGTGGGAGCTCTGTAAGGCGATTGCTAATGCACTCACTGCTCCCAGCAAGCACCAGGGATGCACCAGGAGAGAAACGAGGGAGGGCTCAGCAGCGTTACGGGGGGTGTCCACCAGTCCCAGTTACTCTGATTTTTAGGACATGACACCGTAGCTTGGGCAACAGAAAGCAGGCAGGGCGGGGGGGAAGGGGGTATCCTCTCACTCCAACCCGGACACTGAGGGAGGCAGATAAGAGGCTCTGACTTGCTTACAATGGGGGGGGGGGGGGGGGGGGGGGGGGGGGGGGGAAGAGGGGAGAGAAGAGGGCAGAAAGGAAGGAAGCTGCCAGCAGGCTCCCCCTGCAAATGATTAAGAGTGGCTCCCCATGCAGTTAACAAGCAAATAGGGCTCAGGAAAGCAGGAGTTTCTCCCAGCTGTAAAACAGGCATGACTCCGCCTGGCTGCCAGTTTAGTGGCTGACAGAGAGCATGTCATGCAGGGCTGGCATTCACCTGCCCCGCCATGGAGCAGAGGTACCCACACCCCTGCAGCAAGGCCTCCCCCTGAGAGAGAAGAGCGTCAGGTACCAAAGGGGCAGGGGAGCAGCATGTGCCCATCCGCACCTACCCCTCCCCAGCAGGCAGCCCTGCAGCCACGCGCGGGGGGGAAAAGGTGGGGAGAGCATCCTCAAGGAGATACTGAAAGGATGACAGTTTATCCTTCCACTGCCTGAGCAGGGTCAGCACCTTAGTCCGTACGATTTCAAAAGCCACTGCCTCCCGCGCCTCCCTCAGCCCTAGCAGCCCAGACCCAGCTCAGGGCCAAAGCAGGGACAGCTGTGCGGCAAGGCCACCGCATGGGGCACAGCTAGGCTACGTCTCACCTGGTAAATACAGCCATGAGTTACTACTAACAAACACAGAAACTTAAAAGTGACAGGAGTAACAGCACGAGCGCGCCACAGGCCTGGGTTTCCAATGCAAAAGCCTGCACGAGGAATAGCATCGTCATGGCTCAGGGGGCTTGGGGTACTCATCTGCCCACTCATCAGTCAGCAGCTACCCCAAGGCACCAGCCCGGGCCCCTACCTGGCAGAAGCTGGCTGGACACAGGGCGGCAGCTAACAGCAAGCACCCATTTGCTATTGCCCCGTGGGCCTGGAGGGAAGGAAGAGCAGAGGTCAGCTGCCCATTGCTTGCTTTCAGGCTCCCACTTCTCCCCAGAAAGGGGCCCTCACAGTTGCACTACTGAGCTAGGGCCTGTGTTGTGCCATGCAACACCTGGTTTGCAGTGCCACTTCCCCTTCCTTGCCCGTTGGGTCCAACATCCTCAGCTGCTTCTTTCCACTGGGGCACCTGGCTACAGGGAGGCAACAGCACAGCTGAAGGCAGGAAACAGATTGCACATGGCCCCTAATGATATGTTGCTCATTGCTAGCTGTGCCCCTCACACACTCCCCAGGATACATGGCCGCTTTCTTGTCCCTAACTCCCCCCCACAGGCTGACTGCCTTGCTCACCTGGGGATGTCACAAGTGCTGTGGAAGGCGGGGTGTGCCTGAAGGCTAGACTCCAGGCACAGCCAGAGGTCTGGGGCAGCGAAGAACAGATTTAACATGTAAGGACCTGGATTTTAGCACCTTAAAAAAATCTGTTTTGCAGCCCAAAGCAAGTGAAGCAAGCAGGCAGGCCTCTGCCAAGCTCAGCAATATTTGGGAAAACAGCTTGGACATTACCAGGTTGGTGGGGAACCCTCGTTCCCTTTGGCTACACTTGGAAAAGGTGCCTGTTCTGCCCAGCTCCTCACAGCCCTGCAGCAGACCAGACCCTCCCCTGACAGATGGCAGGTGGTGCAGAGGGCAGCCCTTCCGGGCTCCCAGCCAGCACTCCCGCCTTTGCATCCTGCTCCAGAGGTAGAATCCCCTTCTGCAACCGTTAAACCGACCGTGCCAGGGCGGCACAACTCCCTTTATTTGCCAGCCCCAGCAAGGCACAGGGTGCTGCTTCTGGAAACAGCCTCGGGCCCAGTCATGCTATGTCCTGCTGCAAGGCGTGAGGGAACTTGTGCCTGGCAGCACTGTGCCCCATGCACTGCCATCGCTGCTCGCTCCTGCCTGGAGGAAGAGGGGCTGCCGGCTCTGTTCTCACCCGAGCTGGGTCAGGCTGCGCTGAGGGGGCAGGAGGCCACCAGCCCCAGAGCTCCTGCAAGCCTCTTCTTCCCCCCAGCAGCCATTCTCCCTGCCCCGGCCTGGCCCGCTGCCCAGGCAGCAGCGACTCGAGCAGTGGGTCTGCCTTTGCCACCACTGCTGGCTTTGTGCAGGAAGGACACTGTTGGGGGAGGACTACAAATACTAGGAGCTTGTTTCTTTTTTTTTTTTTTTTTTTTTTTTTTTTTTTTGGTTGACTGGCCTCTTCCCCCTGCATGCCTGTGCCCTCCCACTCCCATTCCCTTCAGTCTCTGCTCACAGAGTTACAAGCAAGAATCCCAGTGCAGCTGCAGATCGTGTCCATCAAGGAAGTCTGTGGAAAAGAGGCTGGGAGCCGCAGTGCTAAGGGGAGCCAGGCTCATGACAGACCCCCCCGGCAGCTCCAGCCAGTCCATGCTGTCCAAGTTAGCCTCAGCCAGATCCAGGGCTATGCCCCCGGACGGCTCGTGAGCAAAGTGCAATTCCGAGGTGTCCATAGGTGAAGGCGGGTGGTCCAGGATGGCCGAGCTGCTCAGCATCTCACTGTGGAGGTCATCAATCAGGGACAGGGGCTCCGGCCCATCGTGGCCTGCCGTCAGCAGCGGGAGGCCAGTGCTGCTCTCCAGGAAGTCCTCCAGCCGGCCCACGGGCACCGGCTGCCCCAAGGACACTGGCACCGCCAGCTCTGAGGAATGGTGGCTGCTGGGCGGTGAGGAGCAGGCTGGGGCCACGGGTGGTTCTTTCCCAGCTGGGGACGACTGATCCTTGAAGTCAGCAGAAATCTCTGTACAGGAAACAAATGGGAAGACCAGGGTGAGGAAAAGCTTGGCTCAACACCAGAAGGATCCCTCCCACCCACCAGGGCAACAGGGACTCCCCAGACTGAGCCATCACTGACCACCAACTGGGATAAGGAAGCTCATCCTGTGCCCGCACTTGGCTTGCTATGGGGAGTTTTCAGCCCACCTCCGGGGAATTCAAGCTCTGTCCAGTATCACAGAAGAGGTGTGCCCAGATCTGATGCAGCAGAGCCACCAAGAAGCTTTGTATCATACTAATGCCTGACTGACATCTCCCTTAGTGCCTTTAATGACTACTGCCTACGCTAAAGGTGCTGGCAGGGAGCAGGAGCAAAGACCTGGGCCATGACAGACTCTCCCCTCCGTGCTCTTACTATCCCCAGGCTCAAACCTAAAGACTATGGGAAACGCTGGCTTTGTCTCCTTACCACCACTTTCGATGAGAATGTCAAACAGGTCATCCATCTGCTGGCTGGAACAGCCGTTCTCCTGGGGAGAGCAAGCACAGGATTAGCTTCCTACTCACCAGGGGAGCTTCCACCTCCAACACCACCCTTGGCTGCTGGCTCTCCTCCCTCGCCCCAGGGATGGGGCTGTTATCTAGCAAGAATGAGCACACAGAGGCATGGCACCAGCATCCTCCGTAACCCCAGGCTGTTACTGGATGGGAAGGTACAGTCAGCAACTGCTGTACTAACACTCACCAAGCGGTGAGTGGCTTGGGATTTCTACCCGTGGTTTAGGGTCTGCCCCAAACCCTCCAGAAGGAATTCAGCTAGAAAGGCGCAGTTATAAAGGGACATTGTGTCTCCATTCTCTGTTACTGGCCCAGATCAGGAATCTAAGCAGATTTACAGTGGCAACTTTTCACCTGCTCTCCAAGGAAACCAGGGAGAAGAATTGCTCTCACCTGGGCCTTTGGCTGTTGCTTCATGGCCTCTTCATAGCCTGGTGGCTCTTTCATTGGGACTGAGGGAACAGGGAGAGGAGGTGGAGGAGTTCCAAAAAGCGACGTGTGCTGTTGCTGCTCCAGGTCCATCTGGGATGGGGAAGGGGCAGCAGGAGAGCCGGGCTGTGATGAGGACTGTTTAGAACAAAGGCAGGAGGAGTGATCAGGGGAAAGCCCGCATCAACTCCTGTCTCACAGCCGCTTTGAGAGACCATCATCCCCTCTCTTGGCGAGTGCTGCACAGAGGTCTGCACTGCTCTGCTCCCAGCAGCCTGGCTTCTTCCGTGTACTCTGTGCACTATGCCCTGGCTGCAGGGGAGGAAGACAGATTTCCCCTCCAACTCACAGCTGGAAATCTTTTGCTGATTTTTCTAACGCTAAAGCAACCACGCCACAAACCGCCACCAGGCTGCTCCTGGATGGGGAGAGCCTCATCTGTCCAAGTGGGGGCTTCCTCTAACACTTTGGAGAGAGAGCGAGGGCGCTTCCTTTGCTGTGTTCAGCCTACCCTGTGCAATATATCCAGGACCTATCTTTTACCCATCTCCCTCTGGAGTGCCTGCTTTGGGGACACAATCAAGCTTCACTAGCAGCAAGTTTCACAGCCTGATGGTGGGCGGAGAGCACCAGAGCACTCAGCAGCACCAGAGACCTCCAAAGGAAACCCCAAGTGTTGCAGGAAGTGGTGCTCATGACTCAGCTTTACCAGATGAATCAGCACACAACTGCCCATAAGAAAGGCTAAAACATGGATCAGGTCTTTGCCTCTACAGCAGTTATGCGTGATTCACGCTAAAGCTTGCTCCCCTGGAGCAGTGATCCCCGGGCAGTAGCTGAATGCCAGTTCCAACACTTGTACGTGTTGATGTTCTTCCCCATCCTGTTCTCCCTGGAAAGCTGTTCGTCTGTTCTGTGACCTGCAGGTAGAGGAGTGACCCCAGGTCCCCGCCAGCAGAGCTGCTCTGGGGTCCACTTTCTTCCTTAGAGGGGCTGGAAGCTGGCATTGTGGCACAGGCCACTGGGATGTGCTGGGAGGGTACACGTTGGGTGGGCTGGCTTTGCCAGGACCACCAATTTTCAGGGACCATTTCTGGAAACCGTTGGGGAAGAAGGGCTGCAGGTTTGGAGGTGCTGAGAAAGACAATATGGTGTGAGGCAGCTGCCCCGTGACCACCTGCAGACCTGGGTTCTGACCCTACAGGGAGGCAAAAGGATTAGGAAAGTCACTACAGCTGCCTCCACAGCACACGAGCTACAGGAGTCTGAGGGAAAAGGTGCCTTCATTTACCTTCTGCATTTTCTCAAAGGTCTCAAAGCAAATGAAGGCACCGACCCTTTGCAAAGTGGATATCCCACTCTGAAAACACTAGAAATGACTCCTGTCTTCATATCCTTTCCAGCATCTGACTCAGCAGTGATCCTCCAAGCTCTAAAAACTCTTCATAACCTTTCTGTATCTTATCTTAATTACATGTTAGAGAGAGAGCTAAGTCATCCCTGATGTGGGCTAGAAAGGGAGGAGATGCACAGCAGAGCCTCTTTACAGCCATCACCTGGAGAAGGGGTAAAGCCAGAGGTGCTTTCTTTCCTGAATCTGCATTGCACTTCACAAAGAGATGATTAACAGGTATGCTTAAGGCACAGGAACGGAAATCACAGCATGTTCATCAGTACCAGAGAGTAAAAGGTCAGATCCTTTTGCCCCTCTCAGAGCTCGTACGCCACCTTCAGTTGCAGACATACTGCCCACACCATCCTCTCTCCATGCAGTAGCCACCTTTTCAGTTCAGCAGCACTCCTTCAAGAATCAGGGACACCACTGTGAACCAAGGCTGCCCACTCTGGCCTCTCATCGTTTTTAATTGATAGGCAATGCTTGTTTAAAACACCAGCTGGCATTCTGCTCAGATGCGGAACCAAAGGGCAGAAGCTAGTAAACTGTCAGGGTTTAGCCCAGAGCTCTTTGCTCTAAAGCCTCCACATCACTTCCAAGTGTGCCCATAGGGGAAGACCTCATGGACACTTAGTGCTCCTGAAACTTCATGCCCGATGGGCTCTCCATCACAGCTAGTTCAGCAGGAGGCAGGGGAATGGAGAGGCTATGCCAGGCACCCCTTCTGCTGCCACATTCAAGCTGAAAACCAAACACTCCGTGCAGCTGCAAGCTGTGGCAGAAGCTGCTATGAGATCTCACTTGCTGTGATGATGGTCTCTGACCAGGATTGTGCATGCGTGTGTCCCCTTCCCACCGCTGCCACAAACCCCAGCAGCAGGCAAAGAAAAACAAGGAAGAAAAGTGACCAGGCAGCAAGCTACCTTTCTGACAGATTGGTTTAGTCCTCTGGACTGCTGCTGCTGCTGCTTCTGCTGCTTCTGTTGCTGCGTGGGCTGCTGCTTCTGCTGCTGCGTGGGCTGCTGAGGGGTGCTTGTAGGTAGCTGACACTGCGGTTGGCTGGAAGTTTTAGCGGGTGATGATTGTACTCTCTGAAAAGAAAAGGGTATCCATGAGAAGCTATTCCCGACACAACATGGAGCAAGGCTTGTGTTTTTTAAAGGATTTATGAAGTTTGTTTTTCCCCACTCTTCATTCTTTAGGAAATTCAGTCAATTGTTCTGTTTCACCAAGCAGAGAAATCAGATTGGGGTGGGATTCAGAGTCCTAAAAGAGGAGGTAGTACCACTCTAAATCCCTGGGCTACCCATGACATCCTTCAAGGGCTGGCAGACCTGACACAGGACCTGTGCCCTTCTGGAGCAGCGGCTGGAGTTTAGGTGAGATACCCTGGGGTATCAAGGGTGACGCCGGACAGTGATATTTAGACAGCTGATTCGCATCTCACCGGCTACACAGCAAATGCAGCCTGCTCAGTGCCTGCCCCTGATGGTAGACACTGACACTTGCTCTGCAGAAGGTGCAAGAAATGTGGCAGCAGAGAATGAAAATCTTCTCTGACGCCACAGAAGATGCTGGGCTTTGACTTATGCCATAAAACCTGGGCATATTTATACCTTCCCGGAAGAAACACTCGGAACGCTTCTGTTAAGTGCTGATCTCATACCAACAGGGGAATGGTAGATCATCTCTGATGAAAGACTCTGTTAACGCTGAAATACTGACACGCATTAAAACAAAGAGCAGTCAAAAAGCAAGAAGTCTGCTCCCAGGGTCTGATTTCAGCTCTTGGTAGGCAAGGTGACCTATCTATCAGTCCAACTACAATCTCTCTAATAAAGGACAAGAGGTGAAATACACCCTGCTTTTTTTAATGTCACAGGCATGGTTGTTCTTTCAAAAAGAAGTGAAATGTGGCAGCAAACCCTTGTCCTCCAAGCCCGAGATCCTGCCTGACAAAAGGCAGAACCATGTGTTTGGAAGAATGCTGAACAGCCTATGATGCACATAGTTAATCGTGCATTGCTGTACACAGTTCATCATTGTCAAATTCCAGTCTTTTTGCTGAAGATCTGCTTACACTGCTCTGTTTTACAAAGCCATGAACTACCAGCCATCGTAGCAAGCAACTCAGCCATTTTAGTATTTACTGCATTGAATTTCCACATCATCCTATGGTAACCTGAACCATAGGAGCGGGAAGAGGGAGAGAGGAACCCAACTGCCTGCAGCCAGGATGTGTTCTAACCCTTGCCTACCTGCAAGGCCGGGCAGCTACTCCCTGCCTTTCCGTGGGGCGAGAGGCCCTGCCTCTCGACGCTCTGCTTGGTCACGGTGAGGACGATGTGGGTCCCTGTGGAGTCGGTGATGAGGGTAGGGGGAGGGGTGCCCTTGATGAGGTCGCTCAGGGCGCTCCCTTGCTGGCCAAGGAAAAGCCGCGGGCTGTGGGACTGGCATGGTGGCTCTGCTTCCGCGGCTGGCACCTCCTGCTTCACCATCACGGCTTTCTTTGGCACTGGACTTGGATTCGAAGTGTCCATTTGGCTAGCGGTTGGTGCAGGGCTGAATTGGTCTGTTTGGCCACTGGACTGCTTTGCAGACTGGCAACTCAGGAAACCATTTTCACTCTTGACCTGTGTGCCAAATGCTACTGGGTTGGAGGCAAGGGCTGTCCCTTCTCCCGCAGCCGCTGGGGCCGGTAGTGACTGCTGAGAGCGCTTCTCCTGCTCTAGCTGTAGTCTAAGCATCTCAACCAGCTGCTGCTTCTGCTTCAGCATGCGGGTGAGTTCCTCGATCTGCTTGTCCTTCTCCTGCAGCATCTGGTCTTTGTCCCTAACTTCTGCATCTCTGCTGTTACCAGTGCTGCACCGCTCCGACCTGGCTGCCGCGTTTACGCTGCAGGAGGCAGACTTGGAGCTTTCTTCCTTCACCAGGAACTGCACTGGAGATGCCTGCAAGGTGAGCTGGGTCAGGGGTGAAGTCACCATCTCTCCAAAGGTGTCTCCAGTGGCCGAGTTCTCGTCCCCTGTGCTCATTTGCGAGCGCTCAGAAGGAGTTGGAGAAACAGGAGGAGTCGAGCCTGTGCTGCCAAACTTCATCATGCCGCCACCAGTGACTGTGGCCACAACTACTTCTGCTGGTGCAATGCCAGTAGTGACCAGGGCTGGCCCTGTGCTCAGCCTGGCAGCTGGGAAGGCTACCACCACTTCGGCAGCTTTTGGGAGGATGGCTGCTGTGCTGGGCTTGGGAGTGGGGGTTGTTTGGCCGGCTGCACCGTTCTGCTCTTGGTAAGCTCTGAGGCGCTCAATCAGGTCTGTCTTTGTGCCCGAGACAGGCAAGGCCCTCAACTTCAGCTCTTGCTTCAGCTCTGCTACCTGATATGGTGAAAAAAAGAAGGCAACGTTAAGAGAACATACATACACTCTAACCAGAACAACTATTAACAGCTACCAGAGCCATGGGGCAAAGGACTAAACTGACCCTCCTGCAGGCCAACAAACCTGCACCTCAGGTACAGACTGCAGGGTAGCAATACCAGCTGACTAACTCCTGTCAGTCCACCTCAGCCCTGCTCTGGGGCAGCAACATTGTTCAGTACTGCCCTCTCCACTGACAATGGCAAAAAAAGGGCTGTGCAGCTTCACAGCACATTTACCTTCATCTCATCTAGGTTGGCAGGGAGAGGGCCAGGCTTGCCCACTGCAGCATTACTGTTTTGTCGCATCAGCCCACTGGAACCAGAGGATACTGAAGATGCGCTGCTGACTGTGGCAGAGAGATTGCGTACAGCAGGGGCACTGGCACCACTCTGCTGCTCTCCTGGAGGCCTGCAGGGAAAGAAAAAACACAGGCATCAAAACCAAGGTGGAAAGGCACCAGAGGCCCTTAGTGTCAACAATCATATGTTCAGAAACATCTGGGTCACTAGTGCCACCCTAGACATTAAAGCACACCAGTGCCTTTGACTATATCCATGCCCCTTACCCGACCAACCAACTCACTTCAGCTGCTTTTGTCTGATTCATCTGACACCAGCCCTTTTTGCAGCCCGCTGTTACTTAACGAGATTGAGTGCATTACACCCAACCGCCACACATCACACCCAGAACACAATGTCTCCGATAACAGTACTGGGGAAACAAGTGCTTCCTAAGAGAGAGCTGCCATTTAGGACCCATACTTTGGTGGAGCTGGCAGGATGGTCTGATAGTTGTAGTGCTGCTGCTGCTGCTGGTTGAGGATCTGAAGCTGGAGAAAGAGCTGCTGCTGCTGCAGTATTTTGGCATAGGATGAATCCATGGGAGGAGCTCCCTTGTCCTGCTTTTGGTCCGGGGGAATATACTGATGATATTTAAGCTTCTTGACTTTCGGCTTCAACTCCTTGGCTTTTTTACTGCGCTGAGACTTCTCACTAGCAGACTTGGGCTGGCTTTGCTATTTAGAAGAAAAGGAGGAAGCAAATAAGAATGGAAACACTGAAATAACATAACACCCCATGTAAACCAGAATGCACACTGGGATTTTCATTTCAAAATTCTCCAGATTTGACCTCAGGGTCTTTCCATGCTTCTCTAATAATTACAGCACCCACAGCAGCTTACACTGCACCATAACGCAGGTCATCTTTCCCAGCACACCAGATCACTTGCTCATCCAGTGCAGACTCACTGACTCTAATTGTGGATAATGCTGATTGTTTCAAAACATTTTGCATTCAGGACCCATTTTACAGAAGGTGAATAATGGAACAGAAAAACCTATTAAATATGTTACAACTAGTGTCAGAGGAAGACGCTAGTGAGAAATAAGCTTTCCTTCCTTTGCGTCTGTTAACACAGTACTTCCAACTCAAAATCTTCTTCAGAGTAACCATCTTATCTTCCTTCAGACTACAACAATGAAGAAATCAGCCAAAATAGTACCTTAATGAGTGTTGGTGGGGGCTTGGCAGCAGTAAGAGCCACTCCATTGGTAAGACTAGGAGGCAGAAGAGGTGGAGGTGGCAGAGGCGGGGGTGGCTGTTCAGGTAGGAAAAGTGTTTCACTGGAGTCTGCGCTAATCTGCAATTGGGATGTACCCTGCAGGGACAGAAAAAGGCATAATGAATACACATATGAGGAGGGAAACAGTTTAAGAGAGTGCAGGAAGTGTCCGCTTACAGGGAAGCAGCACAGATTTCAAGTCATTAATTAGACTCCTTTAACCCACTGCTTCAGTTGTCCCTGAGAAGCAGCACAACTTCTTAGGGCATCAAAGGAATCAAAATCCCACACCTGTATCTCCTAGCTTTGCCTGCCAGAATCAGTTGCCCACCAACACAGGCTATATCAAGTAATGATTGCTCTGCTTCCCCACACGGCACCACTACAGGGTCTTCTGAATAACCAGAGGACTTCACCAACACCACACAGAGCTAAGACCCCTTGTGAAATCTCACAGACTATACCTTTTAAGGATCCCTCGGTCTCACTTTTTAGGATCCTCTGCCACAAATCAGCAGCATCTGTGACGCTCCAGGGCACTGTAGTAGGCCACTGCATTCTCACCTGAGCTAGTGATGTGCCAGTGGTGCTAGGGAGAGGCTCACAAATCCGGGAGTCCATCGGCGATGGGACAGACCCCTGGGACTCATGGCTGGCTGGCTGTTCTGGTGAGAGGGCATCACTGCTGTCCTCATCAAAGGAGGAATTGTCTGCAACCTTTGGGTAGTTCACCTGTCCAACTACAAACACAAACATCAACTGTGGTCTTTAAAGTGGAGTAAGAAATTATTTCACTTGACACTAGATGTTTCACTAAGATAATGAAGGCATGGAGAGAGTTGTGTCTGAGTTGTGCTTAAAGCACCAACCAAAAATGAGAGAACAGAGCCCAAACTGGATCAGTTTTAAGTGTCTACATTCATCTCTGCTATCAGTAAAATGATGCAGATTGGGGTGAACCATTTCCCTTGCTTCTTAGCCAGAAAAGATCAGGAAGTATAACAAGAGGTACTTAACTCTGCACAAACCCAGATCTGTGCAATGGCTTATTTGATTATCATTTGGCACCAAGAAAGAAGAAGGTTAGACAGTGTAAGGTTGAGTCATAGTTTCTTTGGTGTTCATCCTATGTGGTGGAAGGTAGAATCCCTCTTCAAAAGAGAATCCAAAATTGTCCTCTAGTCTTATAAGCAGCAAGGGCTATGGATTAAGTGGTGGCCCTGACTGCTATTAGCATTTCTGTCTATCTACATGTCCAGTAGATAAATTCACTTGAGTGTACATTTGTAATGCACTAATGTTTTTTAGATTACATTATCTCAAATTAATCCTGGTAAGCAGGAAAATACTATCATTTGCACCTAACGTAAAAGCAACAGAAATCCAGAGAGATGTCAAAGTCGGAAGGAAGCCACATCCAGTTCACCAGTTCACTTTTTCTCTTCCTCAACCACTTATTGTGCAACAGTGAAGGCAGGCTCTCCCACAACACTGTCCTTTTCCTTTTTCATTAAAAGTATTCCATCTTGCTCACAGTTGTGTCCCATTTGTCTTTAAAGTAGCTGTGCGTGTTTGAAGGGATGAATAACCACAGACGCACACAGACTGCTCAGTCTGGGGAGATGGGAAAGAGCACTGCTGAGACAGTGGGAAGGCTATTCCTCAGCATTCCTTTCAGCCCTTGGAATGGCACTGGCATGATTTACATCTGTTCTGGTTTATTTTTAAAGGGGTTGAATCCTCTGAAGTTTTTAAGTTCACAGACAGCTTTTGTTTCATCACACCTGTTTATATTCTGTCTCCTCTCCCTGATCCAAGTCAGTGGGTTCTCCCTGACCAAGGTTGCTGACATGTTATACCGAGAGAGGGATTTTTAAGGAGAGAATCTAGAGAATGCAATCTTCAACAGTCTTTCAAGTCTCCAGGGTATGCAATTGCTTTCACGTTATTCTGGGATGTCCATACTCCCTATAATTTAATGTATCTGTAGCACTATCTGGGTCAGGGGGAGTTCTGCTTTTCAGAATCCGTGGGGCTGAAAGGCTGTGATTCTGAGACAGGAAAACAAGACCAACCATGGGATTGCACTCCCTTAGACACAGGCAGGTGAACTGACAGGAAATCACAGCCACCTATGGGAAATGCCCTCAACACAGATCCTCCTCTGGCCTTACCTATAATGGCTTCCTTCAGGCTTGATTCCACAGGTAAGATGTTCTTCTCCACCAGCTCCATGGGACCTGGCCTCTGCGCTATCTTCTCATTGAGGTCGTCTGCCAGCCTGGCTCTCTTTAGCTTCAGCTGCTTAGCCTGCAAGGAGGGTTCAGCTGAGGTCTCTGTTCAGGGGAAAGTAAATAAAATGGCATCAATCCAGCAATGGCCCACCTATGCAGTTCAGCAGTATTTTACTTCTATTCAGAAAGGTAACTGTAGATAACAGTAGATAACTGTACAGAAAAATAATTGCACATAACAATAGATAGCTACGCACTATAAAGATATTATCAGTATTATATATATTTAAGTTATAAAGATAACTACTACCCTTGTGATTCCAGAATAGGACAAATTCACTGTTCTCAAACTGATGTCACCCAATTCTCGTTCATCTTTTCCCTTTCAGTTGTGTCCAAAGATGTGGTACTCAGCAGTAGCATAGTACTCCCTCTCTGAAAGTGAGGTGCTTACTAATTAGATCAAATCTGCCTCACTTCCTCTTGGATATTTTACAGTGTATTCCCTTAGTAGAAGAGCAATCCACAGTCATCCCATTTCATTGTTGCCTAGCTACACAAAACTGCACAATCTTGAGTTCACATAACACATTCTTCTGAGAATCTCCATGCAAGCAGAGTTGAATCCCTCCCAAGGAATCATGCAACAGGCATGATTTTCTGCCCGCTCCCAACTGAAAGAAAGATTTGGGGGTCAGAGGCAAAATAGAAAGCTGTTAAATAAGTAATTATGATGCAGTTTATTGTTGATGTTTTCCTGTTTAGCACATGCCATACCTTCCAGAATGTGCATCCTAACCAGCTCTGATCTCTCTGGCCGGGACCTGATTTTCCGTTTCAGATAGTCCTCTGTCTGCAGCAAAAATAGACAAGCAAGAACCAATTTCAGTTGATCAGATACAGGAGTGAGGTAACCTTGGACAGCACAAACAAAAGAAACAACCATCTTTAGTTGTTACTGAGGTCTAAATAAACACAGAACAGAGAAGGGGCATATCTTCTGTCTCAGAGCACCCAGAGAATGAGTTTATTCTAAAGATGACCTTCTACTGTACATCGCCTCAGTATAAGAGTGCACTGCTGCCCCACAGAACAGAAACTGGAAAGGACTTCCTCAAGAGCTGAAGCCCTCTTTTCTCCTTTTATGCAACACCACTAACTTGTGTCAGAGTGAAATTCAAGACATTTCTTTTTACATTAAAGATAGATGCACTAGTTCCATTGTTCACAGCAAATACTTTCATATACTGCTGGCATTCAGGGCTGACTTGTGGTTTGGGCATACTCTTTTATTTGTTTAAAGATATGTTATTTGTTAAGCTAAAGACCCCATGCACTCCCTTGGCAGGCAGAATCTAAATGCTATGACAAGACTAATTTAATTTCCAGAACTGCTTTTAGCTCTGTCTTTGGAGAATGCACTACAGAGCAATGTACAGAGATGACCTTGTCCGGGCTGAGCACGTTACCCTTTACACAGCCAGATGGGAACCCGGGAGCAGTGGGTAACAGACTGGTAAGTACTGGCCATCAGAACGGGCCTTCAGAACAAAAAACTATTGAAGTCAATCAGAAAACTGCACCATACTTGCTCAATTGCCCACACCAAAATATTAACTTAATAAGAAGGTTTTAGAAAAAAAAGAGGAGGAAGAAGCAAAAGCCTTTGGGACACTGGTCTTAATGCAAAGCCCACTGTTCCAATCCTTCCACAGAGCTTAAAGTGCTAACACCCCCTTACAGGTTTTAATCACAGCTGTTATTTTTTTACTTATGTTGCTTTCACTTTTAAAACAAAACTTAGCCCAGCAGTCATAACAGGTTTTATTCCCCTGTAGGCTAATCAGAAAAAAAATATCCCCAGAGGCCTTTGGAGGAACAGAAATCATCAAGAAACCCCCCAGTTAGCAAAGGTGCCACATGAAGTGTGATGCCTGGCTTCCTCTTTCTATAGAGCCAGAAGTCTGTGTGATTTCAGTGTTACAAGATTTTGGAGGGGATCCTCTCCATTAAATTTTCAGTTTCTAATATCCTAGATAAACAAGTGCACGTGCAGGTAACAGAAACCATACACTTTCCTCAAAGGTGGAACTGAGCTCCACACGATAGGAGCATTTAAGGGCAAAACAGACACCATAAAAATAAAAACGTAAAGTATATGGACAGTGAGGAAGAAGAATATCAGTCACTTCCAAAAGAAGACTCCAGGGGAAATCCAGGCACCATATAGTTCACTGAGGGTTAACCACCACCACATACAAGGTAAAGAACACCCCATCCAATACATCTTTGCATAGTGCTGTATTACATCCAGAATATGAACAATTTCCTTCTGCATCTCATTAACAGCTACAGGATGTCCAAAACATAAGACATACTACTCCTGACTTCCCCAAAACTTTAAAAAGCATATTGCATCTTACCCTGGCCCGCTCCAAACTCCTTCTTTGTTCATGAAATGCAGCTGGACTTTTCAGAGCTGTTGAGAGAAAAACATTTAGAGAATGAATTAGAATGATGGAAGTTCTCTCACTGCACGTCCCTTCAGGCCAACTAAGTTAACAAATACACCGCAGCAACTGCCTCCTGCATCTTTCAACACACTGGACCAGATCTCCAGCTGGTATAAAGTGATGTGAATTGACATACTCCATTTGACAGCACAAGAGCTACAGGAGCTGACCTGGACTTTTTGTGGGCTACTAAAGAAGGTAACATGTGCTACACTTCTAGTTGAACTAACTAGTTGTGAACAGTTGGACACTGTTCACAAAGTTGGGTCCAAGAACATGAGTCAAAAACAGCCCCCCAACAAATGCCTTTTACAACATGGAGTAAAACACCCAGGACCCTTAAGTAAGGGAATGGCACTGAGACATTGAAGAGGTACATGAAATGGTTGGGAGGATGGGGGAGGATCCTAATGAACTGTAAATCCTCTTTACTACCTTTTAATGTCAAAGGAAACTGCAAGTTTTTCCTTAATCTGCACCTGTGTTTAGTGTACATACAAGGGCTGGTTACAAATTCTGCAGGTCCACAGGACATATATGTATGAGAAACTATCATGAAAACAGGAACACTTGGACAGGAAAGTACATCTGTCTGTTGACAGAAAACCAAGACTTGAGGAATTAACAGCAGCTCTCCATATAACAGACCTCCTCGCCCCCTCGGGCCCAGTATAAAACCAGAGCCAAAATGGATCATGTTTTAGGAAATTGATCCTCTGCTGTCCAGGACCGTACTAACCCTGGAGGAATCTCTCACTCCGCCTGGCTCCTCTGGAGCACACAAAGCTCACGTCCCACAGTAAAACCAGAGAAAGAGGGTGACATTAGTTCTAACTCAGCAACGGTAAGTGTCACTAGCTCCTCACGGTTTTCCCAAATCTTCAAGCAGCTTGTTTTTTAAAACAATCACATTGTGGCTTGTATTCAGAATGAGCTGAAGGGAACATAGTAATTTCTTTTCATATTTCTGAAATACTCATATTTAAAACTGCCCGGTGAAGTTTCTAAATCACCATCAAGCTAAACAGCAAAGTTTAAAAACTTCAGCTTTAAAGGTAAGTTGCAAGTCTTTTGAAGACAGAAATCTAAACTTGTACAGTTAACTCCAAAGTATTACTTCTAGGTCTTATGAAATATAGTTTACTCTTTCACTTAAGACCAATGATTAAATATTTCTCAAATGTAATTTCATAATGAAATCTCAAAAGGCTATTAAAAAATAAAAGTCCCTGAGTAAATGCAATGCAAGAAACTACTTCTAATGCATGTGTAGACTTCTCAACTCTTTCCTACAGAATAAAATGGAGTAGCCAAAGACGCAGTATTAAGACAGACACATGTTCTGCAAAATATAGACAGAGCCCCTCTAGGTTCACACCAATGGGGTAAAAAGTAGAATTTAGTCCATATGCCAGGAATCCTGGGCATCATAGATGGGATTCAGACTACAGAACTGAATGAAGACTAATTTGTAGAATAAATTAACAGTAACTGAGAACTAACCATAGCAAATGAGTATACAGACCCTTACAATGAATGGGCAAACAGTTCCCGTTCAGATTAAAGATAGTTTCATACAATCTGGTTATGGAGAGAAATCACCAGAGAAAGTTATGCAAGCTGTGAAATGGGAGTGCACTGATTGCACTTTGGGATAAACCAAAGTAAGGGTAGAGATATGGTTTTGCAATAACTGCAAAAATAATACAAAAAACTTCACTGGCTAGCTGACACATCAACTCCTGGGCAGTCTGACCACCACACTTCAATGAAGAGCAAGCAACAAATAATATTGGGAAATACTCTTTTCAAGCCGCATGAACTGTTTGTGAATATGCACGTGCTTGAACTTAAACATGCATTTCTTTCATTGTATGCATATCACAGAAAAGTGAAATAAAAGTTCAGGTACACTTGGGCAAAGATACCATGCAATATATAAATCGGTATAAAAATCTACCCTGGAGACAAGCGAAGCAGGCCTCATCTTGAGTCTTCAAAAGCTCTCTCCACTGGAATGTGCAGGCATGGCAGTAATTCTTTACTCTCCCCTTCCTGCCTACCTCTGCCATCAGTAAGAGGCAGCACATGAACTTTAAGTGACATTTCCCTGACCATAGCAAATGGTCAGGAAAGTCAACCGCAGGATTTCAGCTGATTTCACAGGTAGTCCAAGAAAACTCTTGCATACAGAAGAACAAAGCGAGAAGAAAAAAATCCCCAAGTAAAAAAAAAGAAAAACCCTCCCCCAAATCACATACACATTAAATAGTAAGTAATGCAAAACTGCTACGGGAAGAATCTTGTAAAGAACAATTTCAGTCTCTCATGACTAGTCCTCTGGAAACGAGCACTGGGTTGTAACTCTCTGGGCTGGCAACATGACAGAGGATTTCATATTCGACCTCTGAAAATGTCAAGAGGGCACCAATCCTTCACTGCTTCCCTCAGCAATCTAGGATGGGGCTGACATGTCAGAAGAGGGTGTCTATTGTAAAATCATATTCTATTTGAAGTTAACTAAGCCTTGCACATTTTTCTGGCTTTGAAATGACTACATAGCCCAGAGCTGTGGAGCAACTCTGTTAACTTTACTATAGCAAATGGAAAAAAAGAAAAATCCTGTGAAGAACTCTGAAGCAGTAAGGCGCTGGATAAGCTCTACAGGAGACCCATAATGCAGACATGCCCCTCTTCCAGTTCCCACCACTGCCCTTCCTGGCCACTTGGCACTGATCCCTGCGAAACTATTCCTGCCCTCTGTACCCTGCTGGCTTGCTCACCCGAGTGCTGCTTTATCCATTCCACTCAAAATTACCCATATTGACAAAGCTCTACTGTTCTCAGCCATATCAGCTATTCAGGCTTATTCTGACGGTGTACACAAATGAGCGGCTTAGCTGGCGGAGTAGAAGCAGTGGTAACCACGTAGGCATGGGCCAGCACTTCTATCACTGACATAGGATTCATGTCGACAGCCCTTGGTACCTGAAGCAGCAGATATAACCGCAGAAAATAAGTATGAAGAAACTCCAACCACCTAATCCTTTCTGACTGCTCAGGCTGGATAAAATACACTAAACTATTCCTTACTGTAGTTTGTCTAACCTGTTCTTGAAGATCTCTCATGAAAAAATGCAATATGATTGCAGAGAAATTATCCCAGTGCATAGATGTCCTTGCTATTTAAAAACCTTTCTGAATGTCTAACTTACATTTCCCTTCCTACAATTTATACTCATTATTCCTTGCCTTACCTGCAATCATTACAGAGAACAATTTATTATCTTCCTCTTTGCATCTATCCCTATGTATTTGAAAACTTTGGTCTTCCTACAGTCTTCTGCTATATAAAATGACCAAAGCCAGTTGTTTCAACCTTCCCTTATAGATAACATTTCCCAGACCTTTGCTTGTTTACTCTCTTTTTGGACTCCTTCCATTTGATCTGCATTGTTCTTGAAGTATAGTGTCCAAAATTGGATACATATTCCAGCCTAGGCTTTATCAGCTTTTATAGAGCTAAATTATTATTAAATAACACTTCTTAGTTATATGTCCCAGCTGGTTTGCCTTTTTTGTGTACATAAAATGCATAACATGTTCACTTGTGCTTGGCTCACAAACCATGAAAGGTCTCCAACCCTCTTCTGCAGAACTGCTATCTAGCCGCCATCCTCAATTCATGCCACTGACTAGACGTACCAAAATGTAGAAACTCTGCATTTTTCTTTGGTTTTGTCCCGTATTTCTCAGCTTCTCCAAACGTTCTGAGTCCCAGTCCTGTCCTCCTCCCAGCCAACTAACCTGCAAGCTTATAAATATGCACACTATTCCCTTGTTTACATCAAATTACTGAAAATACCAAATAGTATCAGACATGGACCTCCTCCCTCCCCACTCAAAAACCCTGCTCAGCACATCCTCCCAGTCTGACACCAAGCCTTTATCCCAATATTGTTCTCTCACCAGTTGCACATGCAGCTTCGAGTTGTCCCAGCTTGCCTACAAAAATGTCAGGCAAGCCTGTGTCAAGCACCTTACTAAACCCAAGAACTGCAAAAAGACATTTAAAATCCTGACTTCCTAGGGAGGCAGTTCAACAAATGTTTAGTCTGATGGTAGGTCCAGCTTAAGTAATGACCTCTTCTTCCCCCTCCCCCATGTCCCGCTTGTTTCTTCCTCACCATTGATGGTCCAATTGTACTCATGCCACACAGGGAGCTCTACTAGGGAACTGTCACCATAAAGTTACTCCAGCACCTCCCCATGGCACTCGTCCCTCCGCCAAAAGAGATATTAGTTAACTCAGTTCAAATCCTTGATCTGTCTAACTGCGTGACCAGCTTCACTAGCTTTGCTAGCAAAACTTTGGGTGAGCCCCTGATGAGAATAGAGTGCTGCCAGAGAAAAAAAAAAAATTTTTTTCAAGCTGTTGAGAGTTTTTGTTTTCCACTGTATGCAGAAAAAAATTCCTTGATACTTCTTGCTACTGGGATATTTGAAAATGCAGAAGTAACTTCTGCAGTGCCCAATTTCAGTTAGGTATACCTTTTGCCTGCCTTTCTGATTTTGTTTCTACATATGTGCGTGGTATTTTCATCCTCAATAAACTGCAGTTACACTTTCTGCCCTCGTTCTTGTGCCTAGGCCTGGGACAAAGCATGCTAGCCCTCAGTTATGCTGACAAAACTGTTTGTGGACTCAGATCACAGTTGTTTTGAAAGAGTTATTTTAACCTGGACTGGTATGCTGGTTTACAGCACGGCTCCACAAATAACAGTGTCAGCAAAACTGAGCAAAAACTGCCCTGCCAGACAAAGTCAGAAACAAGAGGTTGGGTTTAAAGCCAGTGCTGCAGCAGGAGCCCCCCACGCTGCTGAACCACAGCCCCCATGTCTGCAGACTACCCCATCCACCTTAGGAAAACAGCCCAATGTTACAAATGGCCGAACAAGCACTAAAAATGGTTTAGTGAAAGACTAGAAAGGATAATAGTATCACCAACAGGGTTTGGGACAGCACAGTCCAGCAGGTGCCCCTCACTGAGTTGTAAATACTTTTGTCCCACTCAGACAACCACCTGGCAATTTGCAACATCTACTGTTATAAGGATGAGCTCAATACTGCTCACCTTTAGATGACTGACAGCAGGACATGATTTTCCTACCACAGATGGGTTGGCTAGCAAGGATCTCATTAAATTCCTACCACATACTTTTTAGTCTCTCTGCTACTTATTGCGGGGCATTTTGATGCTTCATCACTAGAATTCCTGAAGCTTTAGTATCTTTGTGGTCACACCCTTAGCTACCATGAGATATCTCCCTGGAGATCAATGATGCAACTGCTTTGTGCCTCCACCCTGCTTCAGAAATGTGTGCAGCTATACATTGCAACTGCTGTCCTTCCATCTGACCTCCCGGAGTTAAGCAGCAGCACAGAGGACCATCTATGATGACACACACCTTTCCATACAAAGCACAGAGATGGAAGTTGCTAATCTTTGTTTCAAAACAATGTACTAATTCCTATGAAACAGCGTCCAAAACTGCAATGCATGAATTCAGTGTTCCCTCAGTCCAAGACACATTTTGAAGATAGCAATGCATGAATTCAGGGAGATATTGCTGCAAAGCATCAAACTCGTGCTGCTATGAACAGACTGAATCAAGGCCCAGGAATCAACCCCAAATCTCCAATATAACAGGAGAGACAAAAAGCTGGGCAAAATGCTTCAAACATTTTCTGTTCAGGGTTTACCCCGCAGTGTACAAAAGCAAATTTTAGCCTTGCAAAGCTTTCAAAGATAGTCATATGCAGATCTTCAAGTTCCTGTTATCTAGTGTGAGAAGTAAGTGGAATCAGAACCAAATTCAGTCACTCTAAGAACAAAACATAGCAGGGGAAGGGGACTGACCCAACTGCTGAGAAAAAGGTCAAAATATTTGTACACCCTGCGCTTGCTTATGCAGCCAACAGAAGACACCAAGGTTTGCAAGGAATTAAATAAAGGGAAGACAGAAAGAAAGACAGGCAGAGGAAAAGACAGAAAAGACAGGAAGACAGACAGAAAGAAAGAAAAAGAAAGACAGAAAGACAGAAAGAAAGAAAAAGAAAAAAAGAAACAAACAAAAGAAAGAAAAAAGCAAGAAAAAAGAAAGAAAAGAAAGAAAAGAAAGAAAAGAAAGAAAGAAAGAAAAGAAAGAAATAAAAGAAAGAAAAGAAAGAAAGGAAAGAAAGAAAAGAAAGAAAAGAAAGAAAGAAAAGAAAGGAAGGCAGGCAAAAGGGTCTTCACAGGCCCTCATAGCTCAACTGTCTAGAGGGGAGAGAGGCTGCAAAACCTTCTGCAATTGGTAAGATCACTACTGGAGGCTATCAGATGTGTAAGCTGACAGAGGAGAGACAGCACACGAGCTTTCCTTGGCCACAGTATCTAGCTCATCATAGACAACAAGGTGATATTTAAACTGCAAACCAGTTGGTCAGACATTATGCAATGTTTGTAGAAAGGCTACTGACTCAAGTATTCTGCTCTTCAGTTAGATAGGTTCCTGAGGGAAAGGTAAAATCTTCCTTTACTATGACAAAGAGAAGCTCGTGTCATGTCCAAACCCAACCTCAGACATGGTGACTTAATTCAGAACGGCAGAAGGCCTTCTGCTGCAGCTATTCACCTCTGCTCTCAACCAAATTCTAGTTTCTCTCTCTTGTTTACAAGTGCTGCAAACAGGCTCGATGACTTCCTCTGTCAGTTCAGGGTGGGGCTCCCACCCCACAGCATTCGGTGTGTAGCATTTGGCAAGAGACACAAAACTTGTACCATAGATCAAGGCAGTTGGCACTTTCTTCCCCCCTTCATCTTCACCCCACTTCCAAAAAGCATTTCTCATAGCATGGAAGAAAAAAGTATTCAAAAACTGGGTCACATGCACAGAAGGAGCTGTCATCTTGCTAGTGGGGCAGTATCAAAGAGCAGCACGCTGTAGAAATATGAAAAGGGGGTGGGGAATACACAGGTGATAGAAAAGAGATCTCCATCAGCACCCTCTTCTCCTTATGCAGCTCCAGGGAGTTTCACATCCAGTACACAAACCTGATCACACTTGAGAATTCTTGCTGATTTCATACCCTTGGCATTGGTAAGAGCCCTTGGATTAAGGCTAAGATCTGCGTATCAAGTTAAGGATAAGAAAAGAAGCCACAACTGGTAAATTGTGATTACTCAAACCCCCAAATAGGTAAACTCAGAAAATTCAAAATTAAGATTGACCTAAAAAACCCAATCCAAATATTTTTATGAAGGTGAGAAACACATCTCTGGCACCCAAACAAATGCAGCTTTGCCCTTCAGTGACACCCTTCAAGCACAATGTCATTGTTATTAAAGAATTAAGAGTGTTTCTAGTCTCGAACTGAAGAAAGGCTGGAGAAAGGTTCTTTCCCACATTGTTAGTGTTGCCAGCACTGCCAAAGCATGACATTACCATTATAGTGCTACGGCTTTACAGAGCCTTCCCTATTATCAAGCTATTCCAATCAATAGAGATATGGCACAGAAGACAACAGCCAAATAAAGGCCATGTTAGCTAGATTGTTTGGTGAGGCTCAGGCTGTTGTGGAAGCCAGAGCTGAAGAAGTCCTACCTCCCTGACACCCTACCTCATAGAGCCACCCCTTCTCCTGCATCGACACTCATGAGCCTGCACAGCATACCGGCTCATGGAGCTGTTGCTCCCCAAAAAAGCCACATTCCAGCTCCCTGAACTGGGCTTGCCCTGGTCGCACGAGCATCCGTACAGGTGGGACTATGGTACCCTGCTTCAGATCAGCTCAGCTCACCACGGAGCCACGCGCCAGCTAAGCTGCTTCCAACGCCTGAACCAAGCACCTTTCCAGAGCCCATGTCCACAACTCGGCAAAATTGTCAGTAACTTTATTACAGCGGTATCTCCTCTACGATACAGCTGAAGTTTAAGACTTTCATTAGTTTTAACTGTGTGAAAAGCCTGAAGTGTAGGTTTGTCACAGCAAACATGCGAAATTATTGACAGAAAGGGCTAAGATTTTTCAAGGCCCAACACTGAGTTATTTTAAACTCTTAACAGATAATGTGTAATTTCTCAGGAAGTTCACCCTCTTTAGGAGCAAAATGGAAATTATCACCCATGGTAACAGTTATCAGATCTATGGGTGACTATGGCTACAGCTTTGTGTCAAAGAACATTTACAGCAAATACAGATAGTATAACCCGCTCCGTGCATCCCCATTAACTCTTGGCATTCAAAAGACATTACCTAAATCTTGAACTGAAAAATAAAAAAGATAAAAGAAAGCTTCATTACAATTAGGATTATGCCACCTCCAAACTGAAGAGGAAACAGGAGATAAGGAACTTCTAGTGAGAACCCTTTGATCCATGCATTCCTAGACCAGACTTCATGCCTTCTTTTTGGATGGATAATCGCCCTTTGCAAACTCTTCTGACACCTTTACAGTATGCCCAGACTAGGGGAGGTGTGGGGCCATGAGAAGAAAAAGGAAAGACCATTCCCAGCCAACTAGTAAGAATGAACCCAAGACAACTGTGGGAACATGAAGGGGAAAAAGCTGTTATTACATACCAGATTTTACTCCCCTGAATTATTATGTTTCTCTTGCAGCCGGCAGAGTTAAATCTTTTATCATTGCAAGGATCAAGGACTAAATGCAGCCTATCAAACCCCTGAGAACGGCCTTTTCTTTCTACTTCAGAAAGGGCAAACAGCACATTTCCATTACTAACAAAATGAACTTTCCTACTCCAACCATGTCTCATTAATCACAGATGATATAAACACATGGAAAACAAACACAGAAAGCTATCTAAAAATATAAACAAACCAGGTGCAGTTATTAGGCCCCTGACAATGAGGCTCCCATCTTAAATGCACGGACTCCTTCTCCACACAAAGCCTCAAGGCTTTGAAATTGTGCTTCAAGAGAAGAGATCAAAGTCAAAGAACAAGCAAATAATTCCTGGGAGACAAGTTACAGGTAGGTGAGCAAATTAAAATAAAACCAGTTACAGATCTCTGTGCTACATGCCACAGAAACACAGCTGCAAGTGCCCTCTACAGCTTCTGTTTTACGATAACTGCTTAGTGTTCCAGCCTTACTCTCAGAGCATGACATCGAGTATATCAAAAGTCTCACTGCAGCCTCTATTTTTGAGGTCCCATTCTGTACACAATGAACCAGGAAACAGCAAGGTTTCAGAGGTTAAATGGAGTATTAAAAAAAAGTTATTATTTTTAGATCTTAAAGACTTGACAGGTTTGGACATTTTATTAAACAAGTCTGGGACTAATGATAATTACAGTCCATATGTTTGTTTTTAACTTCTTATCCTAAATGAAAGTACAGTTTCAGCTTGTTTTGTGGAAAAAAGGTATGAAAGTGAAGCAGTCACCAATGGGCAGAATAGCAGACACTATATGGCAGGGAAGTAAAAATTTGTATTTTTGCTTTGTTACTATAAATATATTCCAAAAACTATAGGGAACGTCACTACAAAGACCTGATATGTAAAGCAGCAAGAGAATGACAGGAACACGTTACGCAGCAGAGATAGGTAAAGCAGGAGGAGCTCTTTCGGGGTCTTAAAGCAGTTGGTTTATCTGCAGTTCAAATATAACACACAACAATCTCGAAATGTCAACTGCGTAGCCACACTGCAACACTTCCCAATCAGTAAAACTCCACATATGCATAGCAGTTCATCTTCTATCCTAGCCTTTTTGTAGAAGATAAAATATTGTTGAGGCATTAGGAATTGCACCTGAAGTCATCAGCATGACTGCAGAACAATTCCTGCCATGAAAAATACTGCACGTGTAGATAACTCTGTATGTTCCAACAGCTTACTGCCTCTCCTTTCTTTGACATACATCAAAAGATGCTATTTCACAATTAACAGTTAAACAATTAAAAAAGCTAGGGTTTTTGTTTTCTTTTGTTTCTGACAATGTTTAATATGCTCTGCTGTAGGTATTGTTTGTGACAGGAACCAGAAGGTGACTATATCGTCAAAGGACAGGTGTCTCCTTCAACTACCGCCCCATATACTGTATTGACAAGTTTCAGGTTTAAAACTGGCAGCTTAATAAGAAAACATGAACGTGAATAAAATATTAAATATAGAGCTATGCAATAAAGTTGGAAGTGCATTATTTTCATCAACCAAATTACTTTTTTAAAATTGAGAAGTGGATAGACTACCAGGTAAAGGCTAAAGCAGCAATATCATTTTTAGTGACCCTACACAAACACAAGTGTGGATGTATGGCCAAATTTGGGGGTTGAGGTGTTAAAGTCTAGAGATGTGGTTTAACTTTAGAAACTCACAGGTGGCAAGCATTTTGCTTCCTGAAATCACTACCTCAGAGACCCTTAATTTCTTGTGATGGTAGCTGTGCTGGATGCAGACCAGTCACAAGCTTTGCCTAGATGATGATCACACTGATATGCCAAAGCATAACCTGTGTTCTGTATCCTCAAATCACTAAGTGTCCCCAGTAAACAGCAATTCCTTTAGAATTAATTCTAAGCAATGTCTCACAGCCCCCCCCCCCCCAGCAAATACTGTATTTTCGCTTTATAACAAATATTAAATTTTCTCCATTAACCTTATGGCTAAAAAAAAAATGCAGTTAGTGATATGAAAGGCCTAATGAGATTATAATCATTAGACTGCCTGCTGTATTACAATCATTCCTAATCGTGTGACATGTTGCAATTGAACTATGGCACACTCCCCCTGTGTAGTCCAGAGATAAAATACACTCTCTTCAGGAGAGTCTGAAACCCAGCAGCACAAGATTCACAAATCTTGTATTCCAAAATACACTCTAGCAACTAAAAGGCTGCATGTCCAAACAGAAAACTGCATCAGACTGTTGGTAACGCAGACCTATAGCATGGAAACACCTCAGCACCCGTAAAAACAGTCACATCAGAAAACCAGCACAAACTCCATCCTGTTTGGATTCTACATACATTTATGCATTCTGCATATATCGCATCGTGGAAAGCAAATATACAGTCAGAGTAGTTGGATGTGGGCACAAAAACTGGCAAACATCCAATAAATGAAGCTCCTGGAAATTCTCTGCCTGTACTGCAGCCACCCTCCTTCTAGTTTTCAGTCCAGACGATGCCCTTTTCAAAGGCTGCCTGTGTCATCTTTCGGATATTCACAAAGCAGTGCTATAGAGCAACACAAGGCACATTCCCAGAAATGATCTTCTACTTCTGTTTCGCCTGCTTAGGTGAATCTGATGGTCACAACAACAGCTTTCCTGCAGGATTCTGCCACATGACAACCTTGCATGCTTGCCTGTATTTTGTGTTTGCAGCCAGAAGCCAAAGATCCCATTGGATAAAACAATGGACATGTGAAGCTTTAAACCTTGCAGAACAGAAAAAGCACAACATATTTTGCAAAGCAGAGTATTGCTACATTTGCCAAATGTCTTTCCCCTAAAAATTTTTGCTGTTTTAGTTGAAGATACTTTCCACATGTCTTTCTACTCAGATGCAGGTTAGCTACTGTTTTAAACATTGTTTTCAAGGGTGGAAAACTGTGTGTTTAATACTCCCCCGAAGAACCTTACAATAGCTGTAACCTTTAAATTCAATGCTGTAAAAACTGACAGCATCTGACTGTTCTTCTACAGCATGACAGAGTTCAAAGAGTTGAGCACAGACAGCAGTTTTTGTTTTTGAGGACAAGAAGATGAAAATCACCTCTGCATAGTTACAAAAAAATACAAATAGCAAAAAAGCTTGTCTATTTGCACTATCAGAAAATAGGCCAAAACCTGAAAAAATATGAAAACTCAGCTCTCCTTGTTTCTAGATACAGTCCTTCTAGCTCAAATCACACGTATGTCAGATGCAGATGAAGACTTGCTTCCCACCTCTTTTCTATGGGCAATTGAGAATTTTAGTCTTCAACTAATGAATCCTGCTACTAGTAAAAGGTTACACAAAGTGACAACAGAAAAGCAAGAAGAATTAATGAAGCATAAAACCCAATTATTTTGAATCCTTTGTCACTGCTTATAAATGCTTTATTTCTTACTACAATACACTAATCTTTTAGTGAAGCATAGCCCTACTGTAGGTGGCTGGTGGGTTGGAAAGGTTATTCAAGCGAGATTAAGTGTACTTGGTAAAAAAATGTTGAAACATTTGCCTTTCCTCTCTACCATATAAACAAAATTCCACATGGGAACAAAGAAAGCAATTCCCAGCTCTGTTCTGAGCAAGCAAAGGAGGAGTGGTGTGACTCTCCCTCTCACTTTAACGGGACACCAAAGCATCTTCTCCCACTCCTCAGGTTTACAGAGTCCAAAAACCTTGTGTTGATGGAAGCCTGAAATACAATTTCTCATTTAGGGCACCAAGCTGAATCTAAACACCACGTAAGACTTACTTTGGTACCTTTGGTTTTTCTGACTGCAATGTGAGTTTGCACACTAGATAGCCTTTAATGTAAAACAAAAACTTTTACTTCTCCCATACTTGTTTCACTGGTTTTTGCATGCCTGTTTGGCTACAAGATCCACAAACTGATCTGTATTAAAGGCAAATATAAATGAACATGTTGGATAGCATAGTAAGACCAAATCTACACAGAATAACAGTTGATGCTGAGGAACTGACATCCACACTCTGTAAGTGAAGATGAAACAGAAGGTGGTGTGCCAGACAAGCTGTAGTGGACTGAATGCATATTAGCTGTAGGTAGAATATTTTCCAGTTTACTTTCATCCCAATTTAATCCAACTCTCAAACTTCATTTCATGGTGCAAAGCAAGGTACAGTAGGCAGACGCAATCAGAAGCTTCACTTCAAAAGCACCTTCCTTACACAAGCTATAATGCTAATGTAGATTCAACCACAACTACCACAATTCTTTCAAGAGTGTTAAGGCTCTCCAGATGGAAAATAAAGGCTAGAAACCAACCAGCATTTCACATGGAAAGAGCGCTCCAGCTCATTTCATTCAGCACCAAACCATTCTCTGGATTCCCACTTTTCTATTTTTGTTAAATCATCATAAAGGGCTGTGTGAGGCTTGGTTCCTGACTAACAAACTCAGGAGGGAGGCATGGGGCCCAGTGTAGCCATGTTTAGTAGCAGATGATAGAGGAACAAGATTAAGCACCTAAATGTTTTCCCAGACAGGGGGTACAGGGCAGAGAGATTAAAGAATACAGGATACCTGGCAGAGAGATGAGAGAATACAGGATACCTAACACATTCCCAGTAGTAAGTAAAAATGTCTATTCTGAACTGCTGAAAGTAGAAGCAAAGCTGTCATGGCTCTGAGATGCCTTCAGGAGGAACATGGCCCCTAGTCATACTCTACTTCTCAGGTTAAAAATGGGACTTTTGCGTTAAGTATCACAATTTATCTCACATCTGATCTTCTCATTAAAAATGGCCCAGGCAAATAATGTTTTAAACATTTCCCTATGTGTGGTTATTTCCAGTTGGCAGGTATGGGTAAATGATACCATGACTTGGAACTAATTTCAAATCATGTTTAGAATAGATCTGCTAAAGTGGTTTTTCTCCATTGCAGAAAGGACCTTTTCATGTGTCACCAGTATTTTCACAATGATATTTCACTGAGCATTCTTCTTTGGTCTGTCACAGAACTCACATGTAAGAGACATAAATGAAGCAACGAAGGGCACAAGTCTGCAAAGACTAGTTATTTAGGTTGTATTTTAAGCAAATTTAAGACTGACTAATTACTCTGGGTGCCTTACTTGAATTACTTGCAAGGGCCTCATTTTCAAAGGGCCCATAAAACAGACCCCTCTTAGGAATCACAAGTTTGGCCAGCCACACTTCGAAGAAAGCCAGTACTGAACGTAACTTAATACAGTATTTGCATACATATCCACTTAAAGCAGGAGACCACAAAGAAGTCAGGAACATTTTCTTCTGGGAAGCATTAGTAAAAGGACACAGCCACTGGGACACTAGTCTTTCATCCAAAAGCAAGTAAGTGTATTCTGTAAAAGCACGTATATGAGTTTCCTAGGTAAAAATAAGACAGGCATGATGTACTATATCCAGACAGGACAGTCTTTCCTTTTTGGTTTGGTAATAGAATTTTAAGTAGGGGTCCCAGAAACATCTTGCACATGTCACTACCTTCCAGACAGCCACTTCAGCTGACAGGTTCTCTTCATTCAGAGAGAGAGCTGACAGCCTAACCTTACACCTTTAGCAAAGTCTAAGTCACATCACTGTGTCATATTACAATGTGCACCCCAGAAATAGAAGGAATGAGAAACTCCTCATTACTACACTGTCTTCAAATAAGGTTTGTGAAATGGGGGAGGGGGAAAGTTTTTGAAAGAAGAAAACATAGCTGATCTATTGCCTTTTACTAAAACTGTTAAGTGAAACTGAGACAACCTCAAAAATAAAACACTTGCTCTTTGGTCTTGCTTCAAGTTGTTACCTGTAAGTCATCTAGTTCAGAGGTACTGAAGCATGACAAAACTATTTGTCAGATATCTTTTTGCATGTTGGGGGGAAGAAGGGGGATAAAACAAAAAAATACCTTCTCCAACACTAACCTGACAGTCAATTTATTAAAGCTTGGCATTAGGGTATATCCTATGTGTCCACCCAGACAAGTAAAAGTTCCCTGGCTCTGCAGATTTTGTCTTCCCCTGCAGGAAGGAGACTGGCTGATGCCCGTAGGGCTCCTTCTAGCTATGTTTTCTAGCTACAAACATAAAACACGGCCCCTTGGTGGTTAAGATCTTGTAAGCGCTGCCTGTTTTCACTTGGTTTATGGAATATGTACATACAAAGTTACAACTGCCTCAGAGGTCTGGGGAGCTGACAAACAAGAACAGAAACTGCAGAGGCAGGAAGCCTGTTAAAAGAGTGATTACCAGCATGTGTGAAGTATATAGGGGACTTCTAACATAGCATGTTCTCCAGAAGACTCTTCTCTACTGTGATCAAATATAAACATTGTTTTGGAGTACAGTTACACTTGGAGCCATTACTCTCTTCCTCAGTATCAGAGGTGGCCCATACCTAGAGTACCAATACTTCAGAAGGACCAAGTTGGGTGGGACAGGGTGGGGCCCTTATGTATGATGTTTTTCATCTAGAAACAGAGAATCTGATCTTTCAAATCATATGTGAAACCATTCTCCACTCAAAAACATGCATAAAAACACCAAGACAAAGAGTTTAAGTGATACTTACGCGGCATGATCCCTTGGCTCACCAGCTCCTCCCGTGTGCGTCGCTGCTGGAGCTTCAACTGCAGCACTGCACGACAGCAGAGAGAGGGAAGAGAAGGAAACCCATCAGTGTGAGAAACAACTGAAGAGACATTTTCAAGTGCATCTTGTTTTCTTCTTCGGATGCCAAGGCGCTAGCGAGCAGCAGAACAAAAAGACCCCCTCCCACCCTGCTCCCCTGCACCACTGCAATTGCAGAAGTGGCCTTCAGCAGTCAGGTTTCCGTATTCTGCTGCGGGCAACAGGGAGAGGAAGTTGCGCAGGGTCTTGGCAGGGTGATAAAAATCCGCAAAACCAAGCTTGTTTCTCAATTCTTTCTAGAGCACCAACTTCTTTCTAAACCATTAATATTAAAAAAAAAAAGAAAGAGAAACACCAGCTGACAGTCCTCCAATAAACACAGAGTGACACCCCAGCTGCTAATGACTCCTGAAAACTCTAATTACCATGTGTAGATTAAATTGATATGACAAAATTATTGGTCATTACTCTAAATTACAAGGCTGATTTCCTTCCTCAACTCAGAAATTCACCTTCAGAAACATCTCATGAAAGTGAAATATCATGGATATATCTAGAAGTGTCCTTGTTCCACAGCAAAAGGAATCCCTTATCACTAGAATTTTTCCTATTTATTTTAAAGTAATAGAACACATGCACTGCCTGTATGAAATGCAATTATGACTCTGGAATAGTCATAATTTCAACATTTAGATTATAACAGCAGTTTCCCTTTAAACTACACAATCAAAGCAATATTCTAGAGATTGTTCTTACAACCAGTAAAAGACAGCTTTCATACGAAAGGGACCTTACAAAACTGAATAAAAAAATCACATGCACATGTGCACGCACATGTGTGTGCACACATCAATTTAGGACAACCTGAGTGAACATCAATAGATACCGAATCCTGTCTGCAATCAAGCCCAAGCTCCTAAGTATACTCAACAGAAAATATTATAGAATGAACGGCATGGCATCTTCCCTGTTTTCATTTCAATTTCTCTGTCAAGCTTATGTCCGTTGTATAGTCCACATAAAAGAAGTCCACACAAACATAGTGGAACCACCAGACAGCAAAAGTGTGCAATCTCATTAGAACCCTTATGCTTCCTTTCTCAAGGACTTTTCTTGTCCAATACGTTCATTTCATACATTATATCCAAATTATACTGTACAGTCCCTAAAGTAGGGATCAAAAAATTCAAGGAGAAGATACCACTTCATCTACTTACACACATTATCACATTTTACCTGTTTCTTTCAACCTCTTGTCTGCAGTTTGCATTTGACTAAGATACATCTTCCAATAAGGGTTCTGGTCTTCCTATGAAGTTAACAAGAGATCCATCTCTTCCTTGGTTGTTTGCACAGCAGCTAATCACCCTCACTTAAATGCACACTTAAATTTTCGGTTGGATTTGTCTAGCTTCCAATTCCCTTGGCTCTTGATGTACCTTTCTTTGAAAGGTTTATGACAGTGAGAATGTATTTCCTACCTGTGGAGGTACTTCTGTACACAGTGTGCAACCAAGTTACCTCTCTTCTCTTTCTTAAGCCAAACTAGGATTTCTTAATATATGCACCCTGGGCAGGAAACTACTTCCTTTAGTACGGGAAAGGGAGAGAGGGAGGAAGGGTGTACAGAGCACCATGCGAATTCTGTGTGGGATCAGCCAAGAGCCAGAGCAAGGAGGAGGGAAGACAGAGGGGAAGGAACAGACCCTTCGTTTGGCCGTGAAACAGAAGTGGTAGTCCCAGACTCTTCCTCCCACCCAGCATGCGATTGCACTCCTACTTCTGTACTAGCATGAGGGCTAATACAGTCTCACAGCTGGCCTCTTCACAGAGCTTTTCATTTGCTGGATTCGTTTTGAGGTGATCAAAACCCAAATCAGGTGATGACACATCTACACGAGCACTTGATCTAACAGCTTGCTGTGATGGAGTCAAATCTCTCTCTCCCCGCATCATCTCTCGTGTTCCCCTGATTGGTGGCTGGACTCACTGACAGGACAGAGACCACAGCCCAACCAAAACAGGGAATAGTTTTTTGTCTCATTAGTGAGTTGAAGAGGACAACTGTATAGCCAGGTATTTGCTAACACTAACATAAGGTGGGAGTGAGACTTCATCCTTCCAGCAGCAGTATGCCACTAAGTGATTTCAGCCCTATTAGGTAACGGCACATTAAATCTCTTGCTGTGTGGCATTATTTCCACTAGTGAGCCATTTCAGGGACTCATTTCCATACCCTAAATTAGCACATGTCACTAAATGTATACAGGCAAGGCACAGACCTATAGCATCAGGTCTATCTCCACAGCTTTAAGTGCAGATAATCTCATTATTACTCATGTCTTCCCACTTACACAGCTAGCAATATATGTTAGCTCTTTTTGCCACTTTGCTATTTACTTGCTAGGACCATCTACTTTCCCTCCCATTTCCGACTATACCTACTATTTACCTTTCACCTCCCAGACTCAGGGATTTTCAGCGAAAAACTTCCCCACACAGGTGTGGCTGGCATTTTTTGCTCCTTGGTGCATAACTCTGCCCTCACCTCTATTTATGCACATTTTGCCCAACTGTCTCAGTTTGCCTAAATGATCTAAACCATTTTTTTAATGTCATTATTTATGCCTCCACTAATCGTTGTTCCGTCCACAGCGTTACCATCTTGCGTTTGTTTCCAGACCGCACCGGGCTGATCCCAACTCGAAATGCTTTTCTGCTTTCTTTGATTACAGTCAGTTCTTAAGCCACTTAAGCAGTACTTCATTAAATTCAAAGATACTTTTTAAAACCAAAATATAACACACTACTAGTTAAAGACCTTATGAAAGTCTATTACACCGAGAAAAAAACACTAGCAACCAAATTTCACATATCCAAACAACAAAATCACATTTGAACAGACCTGTTTTCACAAATTGAAAAGCTCACTAGCGTGATTATACTACTATTATTATACCATCTAAATTCTTTATCAAATTTTCCACAGTTTTTTCCTGGAACTGTTACCAGATTGGCCACTCTTTACTCACTCACCCTTTTTCAGTAGTGATGCAAAATGTTACTGGTCTTTCACTCTACTGAAGTCTCCCTGCTGTTCCCAGGTTTATTAGAAATCAGTCTCAGCCAGACAGATAGAGACTTCATCAAATGATGTAAAATTCCCTTCCTGACTTCAGCTTCCCTTATGAATTTTCTAAATATATCTTATTTCTATACGTTACCATCTACTACCCTTTTTCTCTACCCATTATATGCACCTTTTATTTTTAAACACTATGTCCCTTCACAGCAAGAAACTAGCAACTGTCAAGAGGACTAAACTGGAGAATAGGAAAAAGGTCATTTTCAGGATACTTTTAATAGGCACTAAGTAATTCCTGGGATTTATGAATGTATATACATACATATTAAGCACAAATTATAATCAGCACATAATGCACTTTTTTTCCAATACAGCTTATTTTTGCAGCAGGGAGGAGGGCAAAAAGGATTACTTCAGTTCACTCCTGAATTCATTTTGGCTTCAATAAGTACTTGGAGTTCCCAACACCATTTCATATATTTAGGAGATCACCTGTTTACGTGTGCAAGTGTGTGAATCCTATATATAGATTAACAGATGTCCCAAGAGCCAATCCAAGGCTGTTGTACATGGAGCACAGCCAAAGATCTAGAATGACCAGAGAAATTAAAAGTTACTCAAAGACAGACCGGAGTGTAAGTCTTTCAGTCACAAACCAACAATCTTCTGTTTCCTTTATTCCTCTACTTAACCTTTAAATTAATTTTCAAATTAGGAATAAATCAGGTCATATAAAGGAGAGAGATCTCTGCTGGCTAGAAAATAAGTTCCAAACTGGTACCCTTCTACCCACCTCGTTCATTCAACTTGTGTCATAGTCTGTGCAACATTTTGTGGGCTTTGTATGCTTGCCTGATTTTCCCACCCGAAAATGGGCATAATTTATTTATTTCACAAGTATGAAAAATTCTGAAATATAGTTAAAGTTTGAACGAGTATCTCTAATGAACTGTTCCAAGAATTAGTAAAACATTCCAGAGAAGTCTGGGAGCTGGTAAAGAGGACTGCTGTCAGCAGTTTAAGAGGAGGGATAGAGAAGAAATGGGTGTGTGTGGGGGTGTGTGTGTGTACACTAAGAGACAAATAACATTGCGATACAGCTACCATCAACAGAGTTAGACTGTTAGTGAAATACAGCAAGTCATGATTATTTTTTGTTCGTCTTACCACAGAACTGCCTTAACAGGGAACCCACAGGCATATTCCAAGACCAGAGCTTACTCCTGCCTACTCGTGGCTGGTGGCAGCTCAGAGCAGTACATGCTTAATATACAGAGGCTGCACCCATATGGACACTTTCAGAACACTTACAACTCTAGTCATAGTACAGGGGTGCATTAGTAGTAAGCAGTAGCAAGAACAAATATTTATGATGAGCTAAAGTGTTTTTTGCAGCTCATCATCTAAGTCTGCAACAGCACGCCTGCCCTTACACATATGTACCTGAAAGCCCTTCTATTTCTAAACCACACTTCGTGTTTAACAGTTTGACTAGAACTACAACAGAAACTAGACTGCAGACTCTGCATCTCAGCATCTCAATAGAAAAAAAAATAATCTCATCTTCGAGACTATGTCACATACCAGGACAGGTTTATGACAACAAATTAAAAAAATATTCTGCATTTCCTGTTTTTTGAGAACTAGTGAAGAGAAGCACACAGCTCTGAACTGCAGCTTGTGGTAAGGCCCTGTGCATGTTATGTTGAATACCAACTTACTGCCAAAGGGACTCTATGTTCACATTTCTACAAAACCTTTTCTTCTAAAAAATCCCAAGTGATACTCAAGGTCACCCAACCAAGGCAATGATTAAGCACAGCCATATGGTGGATTACAAGAGACAGCACGAACAGTAGCACTGAACAGGAAGGGAGGAAGGCTGCTATAGCTAAATGAAACCCTATAGAGGGGCTGAGGGAGGCAGAACTCCCTGGAATTCGGGCTAGGATACCTGTGCAAAAAGGGAGCATGCAAGACATAAACCACCTATTAAGTAGATAGGCTGTATACTCACAGACGTGATTTATTGATTCTGTAAATTCAGTTTGCCTGATAGAAAAATTCATCCTTGCAACCTAATCAATAAGCCATGTGATTAGAAAGAGAAACTACTGAAGAACAAGTGAAATTAGTTTAACTTCATTATCTAAGCTGAGGAAAATGCAAGCGTAAGTAAAAGCAGTAAAAAGCAAACTATGCACTTTAATGCTTATAAGGGTTCACGGTCATTTATTCGTACACTGTTCAGCACCTCTGCACACCCCATTTGAAATCCCTGTGCTACAGCATCCACTTAACTCGCAAGAAAGCATTAATACAGCACGAGCTGGGATAGAGACCTGCCACTTATTTCATCAACACCTCTACCTTTCACTAGCGACGAATATTTTTTAGGAGAACTTTCACTGGCCTAGCACTGAGTAGGTCTGACTGGGTTTACTTTGTGAGGGTCAGAGACCACAGCCTAAGGAAACATGGCACTAGGCCACCATTTGCAGCCCACACTATTTTTCAATTTTTCAGTACAATGTGTACACCACCGTTAGATTAAACCAACAGCTTATATGCAACCAACCTAATTATAATATGCAACCATAAAAGACGACTTTGACAACATGGGATATTTGCTGAACAAAATCATCACAGCTGTTTGATGCAGAACTAGGGCCTCTGACTTAAATATCACAGTGCCACGTAACTACTGCTTTGAAGGGTGAAGCCACCTTTCCACTTACTACTCAGCCAGCAGCAGCTGTTCTAATTACATTGAGAATTTTTTTCCTAGTTTCTGATTAGTCACATTTGACCAGTAGCCAATACCAAATTCAGCTTTGGAATATGCAGCACATCAGCTATTGTTTTCAGTGGAGGTTATATCCTACATTTATGACTGAATTCAGTCCCTTGGAGATGTGGTGAGAAAACCTTTCCCTCACACCGAAAATGGTCTCTGAGCATTTTTCAGTTGTGCCTGCTTACAAAACAAATGTTTACTCGCATTAGCCCTTTCATGCTTCGACGGGAAGCCAGATTAGATTCTGGTTCGTACACCAGCAAGAGCAGCATCTGCTAAGCTCCAGTTGCAACACCTTTCTCTACAGAAGCAGCAAAGGGCAGTTAGTATTACCAAAATTTTTGTAGCGTCCACAAGAAGCTATAAGAAAAATTCAGCTATGATAGTTTGTGATCAATGAGTGAGTATACAGTGGTCAAAATTAATTTTGAAAATAACTCAAATTGCTGAGGTGGACGACTAATTTTTTTTTTTTCCCCCAGAGCTGTATTTTTCTGGCGCTGTCAACAACACCCCCCACATTGCACAGAATGTGCTAGAATGGGGGTTACCAACAAAGATAAGCCAACTTTTCGGGCCTTTTTTAAAGGCAATTTTCTGAGCCTAACAGCATTTTAATCCACTAACTGCTGATGGGGAATACACGCTGGCTTTGCATTTAAGCAGACTGTGCAGTTAACAGAGAAGCATTTAAGTGAAGCAGACTGTAAATGACACCCAAACTGCAGGGATTATATGACAGTTTGCCACCCTGGGAAGGGGATGCCAAAAATTCATGCCCCTCTGTGGGGTGAAGGAGGAGCAGCAGGTATACTGTTGATCCTCACAATTTGCAAGCATTCACTGTTGTTGGGAATAGCAGCCATACGGTTCTATCCATCTCAGTGCATTTTAAAGAATAGCTTGGAGCAAGCCTGGGCAAAGGGACAGTTAAGCAGAAGTTTATTTCTTTACTATTTGAGACTATCTCACATTCCACTACCTCTTTTCTCTACTGTAGCAACAACGGCTGCTATTAAAATGCAGGCAGTTTCCTCATCTCTTCCTTAGCAACCATACTACAGAGAAAATGGAGTTTGGGAGGGTTAAAGAATAGAAAAAGAATTTGTTTTGGTCTCTTAAACTGTTACAAGAACCTTTCACACTAGCAGCAAAAGCCACTTATTTATATTCATGCTGTGGTCTTCTCTTTGTGAGGAGTAGGATTGGGATCACTCTCCCTACACCCAAAGAGGAGGTATGTGAAGCAGATCCTGAACAGGAAACAAAACCAGGATCAGGAGCGGTTCCCTATTGTAGGCGATATGAATGATGAAAGTGGATTTCTTAGCAGCACTGCAGAAATCAGCATGTTCTGCCGCAATATGCTCAGATGGGCAGGTGTCTCATATCAGTTTGGGGAACACTGATAAACTCCTTACCAAGCTGTGCTTGTCCAACAGAGACGATTGTAGGACAAAGCCAAACAGGAGGTTCAACCAAGAAAGCCATACAGCTGCATCAAAGGCAGATCTAGCATAGAGGACTTGAAACCTTTTTCATGACCACCTTTTCTTTCTCATCCTCATAGTAAGCTTTTGAGAGCATTAAAAATTTGTACAGGTGAGAACAGGAGTACAATTCTGCCTGATGCAGACCTAAAACCTCTATCAAAAGATTCTTAAAAACCAGAACAGATCCTTCACCTCCAAAGCAAGAACTTTCAAAATATTTCACAGTAGATGTGCTAGTAATAATCCAAGGATGTAATGTGAGTCACATAACGCCAGGGTGGTTGTTTTCCATCCGGCACTTCCAAAAGCCTTCAGGCTCTCAAATGCCCAGAAGCTTTTAAAAGCAGCTGGAAAGTACAGAAAAAGGAGCGACTGGTCATTTAAGAACACAAAAAGAGGAGGAAGTGAGAAAATTAACTGACTCTCACCCTCAGGACAAGAAGGGCTTGTTTCTTGATAAAATCACACTCTTCAAAGCTTCTACAGCTCAAAATGTTCTTGGGTCATATAAAATCAATCATTGACATGACATGCAGCTTACACATGCCTGCTGAGATATTAGATGCATTGTCTATATGACCATGTTCCAGAAGACTAGTTTTGGCTACTAGAAACAAAAAACCAGGTACAGGGTAATAGCCCCTTTTTGTTGGAAGGATGCTGTTGGAAGAGAAATATGAAATAGGAATAATTTTTAAAAATGTTTTCAAAGGATGATGAAATACTTGCATGTATGATCTTTTAATGAGTCAATGTTATGAGGGATTAAATAGCTCTCTTAGTGGAGACAGACAAATATGGATTCTTTGATATGGTTAATTTAGCAGAATCAAAGATCCCAACCTACAGAAGAAACTGGTCCCCGAAGAATATGGAATCAGAATCAAATACACAATCAAAAGCAAAAGGATCTATTTCCACCCTCACATACTACCACAAGGTAGCTGGCTCACACTGTGAGCACAGAACAACAAGCTACCTCAGCAGGTCATTTTTGAGGCTTCATATCAAATTTGATACAATGTGGAAATCAAAGTACTGTTAATTAAAAACTGTATTTAGAAGATAAAGCCACCGTTTACAGCAATTTTAGTTTTGTTAGGACATAGCATTACAAAACAAACAAAAGCAGTAGCATGGTCCAAGTATCACGATATAATATGATCTAACCTCCAGACAGGACAGAATAGTTACTCCTGTCGGTGGTTCTCAAAGGCTCAAGTCAGCATTGGTGTTCTGGGGTGGTAAAATGTGCAGATACAAAAGGAAGAACCAGTTCATAGTCTAGAAGTTTACAATCTCGGTCCTCAATATTGCACACAATTGAATGTGTTTATTTTGTGGGTGCTACTCATGTATATGACACTAAATATATGCCAACTTGATTATTGCTATGAAAGTTATGCTGAATTTTATAGGGTTCTTTTTATGTTTATTTAAAATAAAGACTAGCAGTTGCTGTGCATTTTACAGCATTTGCCTTTACATTCTTCCTTCATTATTTAAGTCCTGCCATTTCCATTAAACATGTAAAATTTTGGGGGGGGTTAATGCCATTTTAATCATTGCTACTTTTTAATGCAATGCCAGCTTTGTCTTCTTTAATCCTAAAATTTTAAAATCAGATAAATGTATTGCTATTAGTACATAAGTCTTTATATTGAATGCATAGAAGCCCACTCTTAGAATAAAATCTTGGTACTCGAATAGTCCATTTCAGCACTCACTGAAACTGTTAAAATAGAATAGGACTTTCAGAAATTAACCTGAAATACATGTAACCTCCTATATTTAGTAAGATATGCAACATGTAAAACTGTGCAACAAGCTTGTCAACAGGAAAAGTTGGTTTGCTTTCTGTGCAGGGTACGGATTCTTATAAAATCATTTCGTCCCAGTAATACTGGTTAGGTGAAAACTAAGCATGTGAATAACTAGGCACATATCTATAGCTATGGAATCTGGCTACCATGCATGATTCAACAAGATGACCTGTAACAAAATACTTAGGTGGAAAGGTCTACCTAAAATTGACACACCAGTATCGTAAGACGGTAAATATCATCTGTAATCAGTGCTTGTTGATGCCATCTATATATCCATTGTTACTATCTATAGCTGGAAGAGAAGCCTTAAGGGGGGAAAAACAGAGAGAATTTCCCAACTCCCCATGTAAACTTGAGTCACAGTCTATACTGATTTATGTTTCCATGAAACAATGAACAAGGAGGAACTAACATTGCCCTTAACCACCTTGCAAAGAAGACCCTAGAAAGAAATTCTCCCAGATAATTTAATATGACATGGCAGATGGGGACAAATGAAGGAAAAAGAAGGAATGAGTAGATATATCCTAACAATCAGATCTATAGCTGTCTACTAATGTGACAGTACAAAAGGCAAGCTACACAAGGGAAAAACAAGTTTGAACCTTTTTCATTTTTTTTCTTATAAAGATAGGGGTATTTCTGCCTATAAAAAGAGCGAGCTCCAACCTTTTTATTTTCCTTAAAGATGAGACATGAGAGTTGTTTATATTTTTTTCTGAAAAATTATACAGAAGAAGAAACATGTTTGGAGATATATCAGAATCTGAACAATTTTTCATTTTATTTAAAACTCTGGGTTCAAGGGATAATATGGTTTTTTGTGTTTCTATTAAGCAGGAAAAAATCAAGTCTTGAGACAGTGCCAAGACACATCCATAAAACACAATTGATTAGACACATTTATAACACTAAAATTTATGAGGAAATCCTTCCATGCCTCTTTCAGCAACAAGAGACAAGGTCTAATATTTTTCCTTCATAGCTCACCTCCCATACTGCAATTTCTGCTACAGCACAGTGCTCCAGTGTACTAACAGCCTCTCGGATCAAGGCCAAAAACTTCCTCAAACATTTCTCAGAGACTGTGGTGTTGGCCCAATGATTCAGCCTTCCTTCTGCCACAGGGCACCCTCTACAGATAGAAGTTAAAAGCTCCCTTCACAGAAATCATCTAATGGTCAAGATACCACAGAACTTCTGTGGCAACAGCTGGCATACAGCTCATATGTTGAGGTGTTTTTGGGTTTTCCACTTAAACGTGGAATAATTCTGTATTTCCAAGACCATTTCAGATTCTTAACCACCTAAAGATGTTTGGTTTACTGAAACCAAATGAAAATGAGAGCAAATGTGTTTTTCCGCAAGTGGTAGAAAAAAGGACGTAGAAGTAGAACCATAGAATCATAGTTTGGGTTGGAAGGGACCTCTAAAGGTCACCTAGTCCCTGTCCATAGGCAGGGACATCTTCAACTAGATCAGGCTGCTCAGAGCCCCATCCAACCTGACCTTGAATGTTTCCAGGGATGGGGCATCCACCACCTCTCTGGGCAACCTGTTCCAGTGCTTCACCACCCTCAGCATAAAAAATGTCTTCCTTATATCTAGTCTAAATCTACCCCCCCTTTAGTTTAAAGCCATTCCCCCTTGTCCTGTCGCAACAGGCCCTGCTAAAAAGTCTGCCGCCATCTTTCTTATAAGCCCCCTTTAAGTACTGATAGGCTGCAATAAGGTCTCCCAGAAGCCACCTCTTCTCTAGGCTGAACAACCCCAACTCTCTCAGCCTTTCTCCATAGGAGAGGTGTTCCATCCCCCTGATCATTTTTGTGACCCTCCTCTGGACCTGCTCCAACAGGCCCATGTCTGTCTTATGCTGAGGGCTCCAGAGCTGGAGGCAGTACTCCAGGTGGGGTCTCACCAGAGCAGAGTAGAGGGGCAGAATCACCTCCCTCAACCTGCTGGCCACACTGCTTTTGATGCAGCCCAGGATATGATTGGCCTTCTGGGCTGCGAGCGCACATTGCTGGCTCATGTCCAGCTTTTCGTCCACCAGTACCCCCAAGTCCTTTCCCCAAGTATGCAAATTTAAATACAAAACCAGCAGTTCTTTAGAAGAAGTAACTAACCAGTTATATAGGAAACTCAGAAAGCTGGCCCTTATAATTTTAAATTAGCTGGCTTGAGCATCTCCCAGCTTCAGTTGGTTGATTGTGCTGACAGTTATTTCATGGGACATGGAACAAAAGTGGTTTTGCCCAACATGCATATTACATGCAAAATAAAGACTCAGAGCATTCCCTATCTGGTTAGCATTCCTGCCACCAGCTTTTGTCCATGCCCCAGCATCCTCTCTTAGCAAGAATTTCAGGTGGATGCTACAAGGAATTACCATATTTCTTCAATTCATGGTAGTGAGAAACATCTTTGCTGTTTTCTCAAAGACTGCAAAGAACACATGCCACAAGTATGGCATTTGATGTTCAAATAAAGATCCCAGCCTTTGTACTGCAACAGTCTGACACCTTCTGTACAGTTAAGTACAAGTTCTATTACAATTCTGTTTCTACTTGTAAAAAAGTTACAAGATTCAGCTATGCCCATCATATCCCTCTGTATTACAAGTCAGTTCCTTCACAGCAGCCCAGTATGGAAGTTGATCCCCAGAATTTGAATTACACATAAAAAGCACACCAAATTCCCTCACACTCTTTAAACTGTGATCATACAATGTCTATCTACTATGTTTTACTTCCTTTCTCTTTCAATATTTACTTTCTTTCAAAACTCTGGACTACAGATCTCCAGGACCAACTTTCTCGGGTTTTTCCATAAGGGAAGATCCACAGCATTGAAAACAAATCCAGCTATGAGGCTTAATGTGGTTCTTAAGAGCTATAAATATCTAAATAATATAATTCTGTGTAACAGGTCAATCAGCAAACTAAAAAAACCCAGCAGTCCAGAATGGCCTGCATGACCACTGACTTCAGACTGGTAGACAAATTCTGCAGATGTTTAAAACGTTACTGTTGGCTCAGTCCTCTAATGAAGGGCACAGAGGAGACTGCTGGCAGCAGCAGGTACTCCAACACTCATTACACACTGTGGAAGATTCTCTCCAACTGCTAATAGAGGTGGGCTTTCGCTAATACACTAAACAAAAGCAAGTGAAGGGCAGACACATTTCCTTTCTGTTGCTCCCTCCAGCAAAGAGGCAGGGGAGATAGCTACGTGGTGACAGTGTTTGCAACCTCTAGTTGTTAGTTAGATTCACGGTCACGTGTCAGTCCTGAAGACACAATCCTCATTCTAAACTGCCTGCAGTCAATGTGACAGCTATTATTAGCAGCAGTAAAACAGTCTCTCAGTGAGGCACAAAGGTACTACTAGTTTAGCATCTACTTCTAAAACATTGTCTTCCACTTCTGAAAAGAGAGAATTTGACATCGGAGCATGGAAAAGGGTGTGAGCTGCAAGCAGGCTTAGAAGGACTTTCACACCTAAGTATAACACAGAAAGAGGCATGAAAGCTTAGGAAAGTGAAAGTGAAGAAAAAGAGCATCAAAAGAGCATCACAAAGAGCATTCACCAAAATAAGAAAGAATACCCCACAACTATTGGCAGGGACAGGTTACATGCTGCTTGTAATACTGACCAAATTATGCAAAGGGAGCTTGTACATTCTGGCTTCCAGCACTGCTGTGAAATTTGCAGAGATGAGTAACCAAAGAACATAGCTACTGCCACATTGAATTCCTACAAAAAACACAGCTATAGTCTTCCATGCATTTAATACTAGAGAAACAAGTAGCAGCATGAAGTTGGGGAAACTCCACGCAGAGAAAGTCAAAAGTGGATCTCTTCCTTCTGTCGCCCAGAGGGCATCACTCAGTCTCCCCCCCACAATCCAGCTGGGCAGCGTAATGTTTGTGCCCTGACAAGTGTTTCAGTGAGGAAGGTTACCAAAAAGATGTTAAATGTGTCAGCTGGTAGGGTGCAGCAGAGACGTTACGGGAAATACCCTCAGAATGGTGACAGGCCCTCAGACTCCAGTCTGTGCTTCGGCTCCATGAGCTGCCTTTGGGGATGGAGACCACAAAATGAGGTCTTTATAAGCATGGCTGCAACAGATGATCCCTGTCCCTACCATGGAGAAAAATCCATTATGGACACTTCTATTGAAAACTTTCAAATAACTGGTTTTTTACAAAAGATTTTCCTTACAGCTGCTTACTTCTGAAAGGCTGTATTAAAATGAGATTGTCTAGAAAGCCTGGATTTCACCAATTTTCACTGTTAATTTTGGAAAGAATACATGTCCCAAAGCAATATATCCTATTCCTTATTATTGACCTTCTTACACATTTCTTGTTAGCTTCATCAGGCATAGTCTAACTTTAGATGGCAGAACTGCAGACTAGAAAGTTCAAATCTTTGTTTTCTTGGAAGAATGCTTACTATATTATATACACAATAAACTTTGACAGTAGGTCACCTGCACAGCTTTTCTACCCATCTCATTGAACGCCAGGAAAAATCCTGAAAACACTGATGAGCAAAAAACATTTTGTAGTTCTTATTAGTAATCACCATATTGCAATGTACTTCAGCTACTGCAGGTCTGCTCTTAGTTTGGAGAGGTATCAGGTTAGTAAATTTTACATACCACCAGGGAAAAACATTGTATCTACTTCTACTAGGCCAAGTAAAAGAACGAAAACCATGAGTTCTGCTCCATGTTAATGCCATTCAGCAGATCATGCATCCACTTACAGGCCTCCTGCAAGAAAAACGAACACAATTTGCCCCATAGGCTCACTGCGTGTTTTTGTTTGATAAACCTAAGCTATGTCAGGAGCCATAGCCCATTTTCTACCATAGGCTGCAGAGGTTCTTGCCAAGAAATGTGCTGCTTTAACATTTTGGATCGAAATTTATTGATGCAGCAGGTGACAAGATCAGTAATTCAATGCTCAGAAAAGACTGGATAGATGGGAGTTGGGGCACAGAAGGAAAGATCTAAGCAGGCACTTATTTTTGGTATAGATATTCGTTAAGTTGTTGATCAATGACTTGCAGGTGTGACAGAATGCTGGAAAATCTGAGGTGACTAGTGACAGATCTTCTAGGTGATAAAAATACTGAGGTAAGATTTACACAGGCAGCCTGATGTGGATCCAAAAACGCGAGCAGAAACCACAACTGTCACTGACCCTTATCTTCTTTAGGCAGGAGAGTCACAGTGACATCTGTCTGGCAAGGACTCTAAACAAGCATGTTAACTGCAGAAGTTGTTTCTGGATGCAAAACAGGCAATCTGAGCTTAAGTATCATAGTTCTGTTTTCAAAAAAGCATCTGCTTTTCAACAGCTCCCGGGAAGTCTAAGTATCAGTCATTTGCTGTTTAAAAGTATAAATACAGATATTTTCTTCAAAAAATAAACAGCAGATAATTATGAAATAATGAATAATTCGAAAGCCACACAAGTTTTTTCAAGCTTTATTAACATGTTTCCCAGTTGCTGGGATTATCAATACCCCAGCACCACTGCCGTTGAACATGAAGCTCAGTTTAACTGTGAAGAAAATTCAGTTGATCGGGCAGGAAAGTACTTACTGCAAATTTTACTTGGTATCATTACTAGTTCAAAGCATTGCCTGCATAAATGCTACTGACAGCTGCACTCATTGCACCACACCCAGTTTCTATTCTTTTTGTTTTCTACATGTGTTGAGTCCTTACATCTCCTTGCTCTTGCAGGTTTAAGTCTACAACTCTTTCCTTTTAGTATTACTTTGTGCTAAAGAAAGTATTATAGTAGCTGTTTTTTGACAAATGAAGTAGATCACAGTGTGGTAAACAATCTAGCCTCTGTTCCTCTCCTCCTCCTATTCCCAGCATGAAAATAGCTAGGGCTAAAGCAACAGCTGGGGATCATTACACTGACAGGAATAGTTCAGCAAACTCCAAGAGGGGAAAACATGTCATATCCAAAAAAACCAAAAACACATTAGGGCAGCAGGACTGAAAAAATACATGAATTCAACTCCAGGGATAATGCTAGGACTCTCCATCCACTGACTTACAAAAACCCTGGTCATTCAGTGTTAATCCTTTCCCTAAGCTTCCCACTAGTGTTATAAAGTTAACAAATACTCTGAAACACCTCTAAGTCTTCACAGTCAAATGGAGGCACACTGGGAATTAAGCAAAAATAAATTTAAATTGCCATCTTACTGCCAACTTTGAGCCACCTCACATTAATGTATCATTATCTTACCTTCACTGCACCTCTTACCTTTTAAGCATAATCACAGTCACCGTGCTACACATTTGCAAAGAGTGGTTGCAGCACGAGGCTACAAGGAGTCTAACTACATAGGTTTGGTGTGCCTCTGGATTTGCCGTAAGAAATGACAGCAGGTTAGCTCCCCATAGGTTCAACACATTTTCTATGTTCTTCTGTGTCAGAGCACTATTTGCATAAACAACTCTGAATTGTGGGACATATCTGGCCATAATTCAGAGATGCGCCTGTTGCATTTTGTGACTGGTTTCTGATGTTCCTTACCCATGCATTTGCATGAGGCATCACTTTGACATCTCCCACAGCATCTTCAGGTCCACTCTGAACTAGGAAGACGCAGATCAACCTTTACAGAAAAAGGTCACCCTGCATTCCTGTGAGATGCCTCAGACGCAGGGGCTTCCCTCTTGCTGGGGATCTCCTTGGTGTCAGAGCTTCCAAGTCTACACGTGCAGGTTCTTCTGCCCTCTACTGGATGAGGTATGGCCACCGACCAGCTTTACCTTCAGGTGCCTGGGAGGCGTTACGACAATAAGGTCTAGATCACTCGTGAAGAAAGCCATATGTTAACAAGCACTTGCATGACTCCTGATCTCTTCAAAGTACTGAACAGATATTAATAGTTTAATCAAAGGCTAAGCTAACTCAAATTACCTCACATTTGCTGTGGACCAAGAATGTGCACAGAGTTACCGCAGATCAGATGGCATGCAGGAACTTGTTCATGTGTCTGGGCCCTGAGACACAAATCTTGGAAAAAGACAGGTGAGTTTCACTGTCAGCCCCCAAGTCACACTGAACATTTTTGAAGGGAAGACTCGCCAAAAAAAGTACTTTGTTTAAGAACAACGAATGAAAGACGTCATACAGAGGTGGAAAAGTTGGAATTTACTTTTGGAAGTACTTAATTCTAAGCTAGACTCACATGAATGCTAATCGTTTTTTGAGTAGCTTTCTACTACTTTTCTTTTAGAAATTTTCTAAAGCTTGCAATTCCCTCTTCATCTCTTTCATGAGGGACTACCATACTGTTGTGTTAACTGGTCTAGGAACAGCAAACTGGGCTCTGGTATTTGAAAACTAAATCATTCCAAGGCATTCTTGAATAGAAAACATGTTTATGGATTCCTCAATTCTAGGAATTTTACAAATAACTGCCCCAACACATACTTTGAAAAATATAAGCATATGTTCTTTGACTTCCCCATGTCAAATCCATTTCTGTGTGGAAAGGATCAGCAGTTCCCAATCTTCAATGTCAAGTCCCAATTCAAAAAAATAAATAAATTAGATTTAGGAGACCATCTGTTTTCCAGAGGCAAGGAAACAAGATGAAGTCTATTCCAGATAGCCACTTCTTATGACATTCATTAAGAGAATAGGTATGAGCATTGTCAGCATAACAGACACCCCTTATTTGCCTGTCTTTATAAAGACGAGAAAGCAGACTGGCACCCATTCACCCGTGTGTGGTAAAGAGTGAGGAAGAGAAGTGCGTGAATAATCTGTCCTGGGCGATAACAGAACTAAGCTGTCCCATCTTTAGGGGGATGAAAACTACAGTGCAACAGTCGTTATACTTTCAGCTCAATGCTAATTCTGGACTTCCAGAGCTTCCATAAGGGTTTACACGTGAGTGCATCTGCTTCTCCACTGCCTGTAAGATTTGGCTCTGCAAAATACAGTGCATGCTACAGCATAAATACAACAGGCATCCCGAGACTGCAGGAGACGTGAATGGAGCAGCAGCAAAGCTAAAGGGTTATTCTTTTCTCTTCTGACATCAAAGAAGCTGGCAGCATCTATTTCTCTTCCCTACCCTTCCTGTTTGGTAGCTGGTAGAAAGTAGCTTTCCTCATCACATATGATATTAGAGCATCATGAATTAGACATGGGTAGGCTGATGATATTGCTAGACTTTGCAGAGTCAACACAGCTTTTTCAATAATCAGATTTATACAAGAATTCAGTGACCTTAATTCACTTCAACTTGAGACAGCAGCAAACATTTTTATATTGATTAAAGTACTACAGAATTGCATTTTCCTCATTCTACATGTTATCCCACTGTAGAGCTTGTGGTATTTAGTGACTGGATGAAAGATGTATCCTGGCACATCCAAATGCAGAGTGCTCACCTTCTGTGAAAATCAATGCCTTGCAAATACAAGACAGCTGCAAGTTCTGGCTTTTTTTAATTTGGTTTGGTTTTTTTTCTCCGAAGATTGATGTGCTGCAGTTCTTTGCCTCCAGAGCAGAAAAAGTAATCTGGGAATACTGCCTATACTAATGACTCCCAAACTTCAATTTGAGGACTGTGACTTCAGTTTTCTTTTCCATATTTGTTTGACAAAGAGTATTCCAATGAAAACAAGCAACAAAAATAGTAATATTTTAAAAATCTAATAACAAGCTAACTCTTGATATCTGTTAAAGAGGCTTGGTAAGGGCAGTGACAATAGGGGGTAGAAACTTAACAGTTTTGTTTGGCAGACTCAGCAGGCCTAGAGCTGCATATGAGAGAAAAATCCTCTAAATGCAACTGCTAAAGTCGTCTTCCACACACTGGCCATCTTTCCGCAACAAACATGGCCTTATTCTATCTGGCTTTTTGTCCTCAACTCCTTACCACCCAATCCAAAATGTCACTGAAAGTCATTTTCCGCTCCTCTCAGATCACATTACTCGCTCTCAAAATCAGTCATCACCTTATTTCTGAGGCCACTGTGCTCAAGATCTTTGTTCACTCCTGCGAGTGCCTATTAAAATTTCACCTGTAGCTAGATGGATTGAGTATTTCTGATAAAACATAAATCTTGTTATGTCTGGCATTGGCATTTTGTTATGTTCTGCCATTCTTCCCTGTAATCTTTTCCAGGTTTCTGTTTGTTGCTATTTATTATGCTGCGCACTATGAAACACTGCTTGTTTTCACCTTCTCAATCTTTTCTCAATCCCTCCAGATCTTCTTCTTTCCTCGTAGATATCACTCCCTGAAATTTGACTTCTATCTGTCTACATAATCTTTCAGAATTGTCAAACCCCCATAAAAAATCAGATCTATTTGCAGGAGAATACCACTATCTAAAACAGAATCACATTTAGATATAGACACCCCACTCCTTCCACACTCTCCAAACAGCAACACACTGAAACTTAAAACATGATACTCTATCTCCTTCAAAGCAGAGTTGCCACTCCAGAACAAGCCTTTACACCTTTAATAAAACAGCCTTAAAACATTGCTCACAAGAGCCCTATAGACATAGAGGAGAGGAAGAAATTTAAACTCTGAAATTAAAACTTCCAAACACAATTGAAATTGTCCCAAGGTCCAGGCACTGCAAGTCACTACATAGAGAGCTCTAACCTCGTCCTGTGACATGCTTATGAGTGCCCTCAGGGGCAACAGGTCACAGGAGTCAGTGGGAAACCCAAAATCTGGACTACTGCCCAGAAAAGAAAACGCAGGCAGATTCAATATGCAAGAGGAAAAAAAAGGAAAAAAAACCCAACCCACAAACCAATTACACAGTGCCTACAACAAAGAAAGCAGAGCCTGCTAACCTTCTCGTAAGCTGTGGTATGAATCCTGATATGTGCTTGAACAGCTCTTCCCTTGCTTTGACACAGTCTCTGCAAGCGGCACAATCCCGACATAGGCAGGCTGGAGTGTCTTGGCTTTATCCAACATATTAGAGGAAATCCCTGGACCTGAAGGCAGATTCTTTAACACAGGAGGCGTCCCAGGCTAGTGGAAGGGGTGCTTAATCCTCACAAGAGACCCAACCACAATCCCTGTCTACCAGGTTTCGGTCGCTGCACCAAGCGGGAGAGTGGAAAAAAAAAAATTAGTTTACTGCTAGATTCCAAGGCTGTGCTTGCATAGGAACAGATAGGTACTCCAGGCACAGCCAAATCCTGACAGCCAACATCTAAAGATTAAAATCAGCAAGGCTCTTGGCAAAACTTTTCTTCCTACTACCTCAAAGCTCAGACAGAAACTTCACTGTTTCAGCAAGCAGCTATAAGCATTCAGGATCCCAGTATGCAGAGCGGTGCTTATCAACAGATGCGTGGACTTCTTCGTGGGGCCACTTGCAGTAACAGCCAACCTCATTCACCCAAAATAGTGAACAGTTGGTTTCTCTACTCACACTACAGACACCTGCCAGACAGGCAATGTCATGCGATTGAGCACTACCCTCTCTCCCCCTGCACCTCCCGACTGTAAGCACGCCATGCACACAGCTAGGAGAACACCACCACTCTGAGTGCAGAAGCCATGCTGCCTTTTGTCCCTTCATGTTTAAACTATTAGAAATGGAATTTTAGTTGTGGAGAAAGCTAAACTGATAATCCGGGAAAGAGTTCTTATATGCATTTGCTCTGAGACCACATATAAGTAACAGCAGGCTACTTCCATACAAGCACACATCCTCGCCTCTTCTTCCCTTAAATCCTTTCTCCCAACCTAGCAGAAACACCTACCTGAAGATAATCAGCAGCCCCCAATCAATAACCCTCTACTGCAAGCACTAAAACTTGAGAATCTGTGCTTTTATGGAGGCAGTCATCTCACCTGGAGCTTATTTAATGTGCATCATGAACAGATGCCATATGATTGACAAACTTTGGTTATACGTACCACCCAGTATGGTACTGGAATTGGAAGTGGCCAGGGAAAAGCACACTCCATCCGAGCAACATCCAGGAGGTACTCTCACCAGGACAGCTGGTGGCTTTTGTTGGTTTTTAATCTCGCTAAGCATGCATCATAAAAGGTGTAACAAAGTCGGGGGGGGGGAGGAAAAAAAAAAAAGAAAAGAAAAAAAAAGAAAAAAAAGAAAAAAGAAAAAAAAGAAAAAAAAAGAGAAAAAAAAAGAGTTGTCCAATGAATACACATACCTGAAAAAAGTATTCTGGTATCTTTCCAGAAAAAAAAAGACTAATAGTAATCGGTGTCATCCTACAAGCCTGAAGCAAAGATAGCCACACGGACATTACAAAAATAAGAAGGTAAATACTCTAAACACTATTGGAACAGTCTCCATTTCATATTCTGCACCCCCCACTCCCCCGGCCCCCAATCAAGACAAAAATTTCTCATCTCCAAATAGTTTGAGAGGCATCCAAGCCATTTTATAAAGCAAGGCTGGAATAACAACCACAGGGGAAAAAAGTCTCTAATAATGAAGCTAATATCTAAGAAAAGTGGTGTTCAACCAAATTTAAAAAGCATGACTAACTCTGCCATAAGCTGCACTAGAGGAAGAAAACAATCTAACATATTTTTAAGTTAAAAACTAAAAACTAATATACAGAATTTTACATGTTTACTAAATAATGATGCTAGATGGCAACAGTGACATTTCTGAGTACCTTCAACAGTACTCTTCTTACTTTGAAATGTTCAACCTTTACTCAGAAAAGAATCCAAACTCCAAAGTTCCTGTGGATAAAAAAATAGCTTTGGTGATAACATACAGCTCCGTAACCACGTTATTCCTAAATTACCAATGTATACTCAACACAAACTCTCATCTTAAATTTAGGATTTGTAAAAGTCAGGTAAAGGTTCAGTTTCACAATGAACTTTGGCCAATAATAGTTGAGCCTGCTTTTGTGTGAGCATTAGCAGTCATGACGCTGCAGAGGGCTGCCTCGGGAAGCTGACCTGGCAGACCACAAGAGTGCTAAAGCCAGGACGAAGGAGGGGAGAAAGAAACACACTGTCCAGATCTCCCCTTTCAGCAGCAACACACAACTGCACATTGAATCAGGCCTGACACTCTGTGCAGACAGGTCCCATAACTACTGTAATAATTAAAGAACAACTATCCTGTGCCAGACTGAGTCCTACTTCTTCTGGCAAGCAATACACCATCTGGATGGTGGAAATTACAAGATTCAGCTACAGAGGTCAAAGACTGCTATTACTTTGCCAACCAGGGCCTCTGAGCTCACAGCTCACTACAGTGTACAAGGCCTGGGAAATGTGAGCCGGTTGCTCTATCCAGCTGACTCACCAATACCCTGGTATTGCCAAAACAGCCCTAAGATGTCACCTGAGTTCTGATGAAGAAAACTTTAAGAACTGAAAGAAGAGAGGCACCAAACAGATAATAATACATGAAATACAATGCCAGTTTTGGCAATCTGATGATATAACCAATCCTCTGCTGTTGTAATTGACAACTCCAATTTGATGAAGATTTGATCCTCTCAATGAATTATTGCAGAGCTGCAGATATGTATACAGACATACCTTTCTTCCTATGTAGAAAACAGCTTGGAAAGAAAAACACCTGATTGGCTCAATGGTAGGTAGATAAATCTTCCCTTCGCTGAGCAAGATATTCTAAAATTTTGTCCTACAGCATCAAATTTCTCCTATGGAGTTATTTAATGTTCTGAAAGAAGGAGAAATTATCCAAAACAGAAAAAGATGGGCCATAACACTCCAAAAAGGACTTGGATAATGCCCTACATGCTGTAAGAAGACAAACTCTGAGGAGCCCAGGTTGGAGGATATCTTCAACACACAAGCAAGCACTTGTGGGGTACCTCCTTGCAAAATATGGATTCTGATAGATGAATAAAGACCAAGAGCAACCTGTCTTGTATGAAACACTGACACTACTGCCAAATGTTGATGAGCATCAAAAAGTTGAACGAAAGTTTAATTTGTTTTATTGGATCCTGATATACTGGTAAGAGATCTGAAAGTCTGATCAATGATCACATGGACAGAAATGTCAATGCACTGCAAGAACAAGTAAGGCCTGATGAGTAACTTTGACAGTTACTTTGGAAATCAGCAAGATAGAAGGGAAGGTCCGTTTCACGGCAGAGGTAGGATTTCCAACAACAGTTTCAGTTGCTTAACCACTCCAGAAAAGTACGATCAACCCACACCAATGCATGTCCAACATTGCGTCTTGCACAACCTTTACCCTGGAATTGGCAGGAGTGCTGTTGGCAGAAAGATCACCTTTATCAACAGGACCTAGGTATTTGCCACAGATTTCTGATTTGGAAAACATCAGGCCCAATTTTCATGATCTGTCCATGAGACATCTATTGAGCCTTACATCCTTTGACTTTCAAGTATGAAATGAGATACAAACTGTGGGCATATATTCTTCCTCAAGATGCTGCATTACTATTTATACCCTCACACAGAAATAAAAAGTAACATCAGGTGCACATATGGCTTGCACAGATACTGCTGCTAGTTCTGAGGCCTGGTGGGCACAGAATGCAATACTTGTATTTGAATGCCAGTTATCATTACTTACTCACTATTTTGAACAAATTCATTAACTTTCTTTTATTTTTATATCCTCAAAAGCCAAAACAGCATATAAGCAGTAGCTTTTTCAAATTCCCTTTCTGTGCTAGAAGAGCAATATGGAAGAGTGAACCACCCTCAAGTTAAATGCTAACCCTGCCGTAGATATTTGACCTTTAAATTCCAGGAGTACACAAAATTTTGCCTGTGCAAAGTTAGCATCAGATCTGCAAGGTGCTACAGCTTAAAGCTTGCTACCACCAAAAGGATCTCTCCCAGTTCACCTTCTCCTGTCCTTCTCCCAGCCACACATGCTCTTAGCTTCCTTAAAACCAGTTCCAACATTCATCTGGTATCTTAATAACCCTATTCAACCTACTAAACAGCATTACCAACAGGTGGGATGAGCACCAGAGCTTGTGGCTGGTGAACACAGCTGGGAAGAGAGAGAGAGAGACTAGGTCAGTCTTGACATAGGCTAAACTTTGGATCAGCTTAACTGTAACACAAAACTGCATCATTAGTTTTATCCCCAAAAATGAATGTATTCTTTAAATTAAAATTAATGAGCAGATAGAAAATTTGCTGACAACCTACTCATACCAACTTAAAATGTGCTTTTTTTCCTCCTTTCACCTCCAGTCCTCCCTGCAGCAGGTTCTCCGTCTTCCTTCCCCCATTAATAATGTTCTCAGATGACACAATGCCTGCAAGGATCTGCATGCACACAATTTAGTGATGAAATCCAAACAATATACTGCTAAAAACTGGCAAATAGCTGCAATATATGAACACTCAGGCAACGTGAGAAAGACCTTAGTCAAGGTCTAAGCCAGAAGAACCCTTAGAAAGAAGCAATAGCCCACTATATTTGAAGATCTGTCTCTGATATTTCTAGCAAGCAGACAAAAGCTGGAAAAATAATAGAATGCTGCACCTACATCACTGTAAAGCTTTGGTGTTTATGACTCTATTAATTTTATACTTCAAAATAAATACAGACTTCACACTGACACGTGCGTTGCTTACTTTTTCTCAGCTAAGGATCACATTTATGTAATGTGAGTTTGCTTTGGATGTTCCCAGGATCCTGCCTCCCACCAACAGTGACCTTCAGGAAGAAGTAGAAACATCAAGCTGCGAGCACTGTACATTTTTGCTTCTCCAGCTCTCAGGAACAGCCTGAAGTTTACATACTCCGATCTTTTCAACTAGCTGGTGACAGCTAGTGCTGCCAGTCAGCATTCAGAAAACTCCTACACATGACAGGTAGCCAAAGGTAAACCACCGTGCAGATGTAAAAAAAGGCAACAGCAGCAGGCATGCCTGGGAACCTGGACCTTTGCCGTAGCTTTTGAGCGGCTTTTCAGTCCCCCAACCCACTCTGGGATATACCACCACCCCCACTTTTGGCAAGTTGGCTGTCATTGAGCTGTAAATACTGTGAGTTGAAAGCTTAAAAATAGCTGCTGCACAGGCTGGAAAACCTATCAGATGATGTCAAGGCGCGTTTTGAGCCCTCCCCTCCCCCCCACCACTTCCTTTCCTATGTCACTTTCTCATTACCTCACTGTCTCTAATTCTGAAAGTGCTTCTATCTGCATCTTTCAGCTGCCAAAGTGAACTTTACACAGCAGCTAGAGCCAAATCAGCCCCCAGCACATATATAAACTCTGCCACCCACCCCATTCCCTGGGATTCAGCCAAGATGTCAGTTTGCCTTTCCCTGAAAACACACACATGAAATCCGCGATCCCTATCTGCAAAACACAGGAGCGAGAAGAATCAGTTCAGCCCAAGGAATGCAACGCTGATCTGCATTTGATTAACTCAGTAGATAAGCAGTTTCCAACCAGCAAGGCAAGTCAACATTGTAAGTGAGGTGTGGAGAGACAGCAGCAGCGATGCCCCATCCCCCTCTCCCTAACACCGAGTCACTCAGCCCTGCCTCTCTCCCAGGCTCTGCAGACCTGAGGAGGAAGGAGAGGCAGAAGAAGGAAGCCGAAACCTTTGCTTCTCCCACCTCTGCCCTCCCCAAACCAAGAACTCACTTGGTCAGTGTTGCTGACCAAAGGTCATCTGCAAAGAGACTGTGGCAATATTACTACAAGGGCAGAAAACAGGGGAAGGAGAGAAAGGATGGGATCCAGAGATGTTGGTTCACTTAGGGTCCATGCTCTCCTCTTTCCTCCCTCGCTCCCTCCAGGATCTGTTGTACTGAGGATGCCAGGGGTGACGAAGAGAAGAAAACGGTTCAGAAGTCTACCCTACTCTAAATCATATCAAAACAAAAGCATTAGGCAGCACATGCTGCTAATATTACTAAATGGAAGTGTTGCACACGCTCAGAATGTATCATCCACACACCCAAAGAAAGCAGTGCAACTTTAAAGACAAGTCAGTTAAAGCATCTTTTTGTTTTTGAGTTTGATTTTCTTTTGAAAACAACTGGCAACAGCTCTGTTAATGCTGTCCTCCAGAAAGGTGCACATACACTCCTTGACTACAAAATGGTGTTGCCTACGTAGAGATTTCTATCCAAGAGAAGAAATGCACTAGTAGGTGGATTTCTCTGGCTAATGTAGTGGAAGGACTCTGTCCACAACAGAAAACTTCAGAGTAGAGGGAAGGAGGAAAGCAGAGGGATTGAGAGAAAGAAGTTTTACAGCTAGTTCCCAAAGAACTGCAGTCCACTGTGCATATGAGCCTAACAAAAACAAGCAAGTAAATTAAAAACACATATCCAAACACATTTTATTTGTTATTTATAGCATTTTGGTTGATAAATTCTGCTTAGATGCAAACACTGTCACATACCTCTTTATAGTTCAAAGTTACTAGTCCTTCTTCAAGTTACCACCCCCTGCTGAGCCCCCAGAACTGGTTGTATGAATGCTCTCACTCTGTTCCAGTGCAAAGTTAGAAAGATTAACTCAAATTACCTTTGCTAAGCCAACGAGCTTCACAGTGAGAGCTCACACATCAAGTACGGCATCTCAAACGTGGGGCAGGTATCTCCAGCGGAGGAGCTTAACTGAGAGCTGCTCCAGCTGGAATTGCAACAGAACTCCCATATATTCCTTTAGATCAGCTATTATCCATCTTGCTCTAAAATAATTGCTTAAGACCAAAGGAAGTAAGAGTAATAGTTCCCTGCTCTTACCTAAGAGCAATAGTTTACCTCTTATAAGAGAGTCAAAGGTTTCAAGCCAGAGACAGTCACCCAAGATTCAACAAAGTTAAAATTGTTATCAGCCTTCCCACCTACAGTTATGTCTGCTTTTTCACTCACATGCACCCCAAATAACTTAACCTCTCCAGGGGTAGGCAGATATGCTCACACACATGCAGATGTGCATTTCCCCACTACCACCACTGCACACAGGCGGGAACATTCAGAAGTTGCAGGAAGACTGACATGTGAGTAAGTATATACTGTGCCCCATGAAGAACACGGAGCACAAGAGACCAGACTTTTCAAAACATTTCCTCTTGCAGACATTCCAGGCTTTAATTTAAACCACTATGAACAAGTGAAAACAGAAAAACCCAAAACATTTGGGTTTGCTCTCAAGAGCAGGGAAAAAAGAGGAAGTTCTGGCTGCCAGACAGGAGAGGTAGTGAGCAGGACAGAGCAGAAAAGGAGGCAATTTGAATTTGTCTTAAAACAGCAATTTCTTTTTAGGAGGGAATAACTGGGAAAGGACAGGAGAAAGATACCCTTCCCCTCATGTTAAGGCATGTCTAAGCGTTTGAGAAGTTATATCACTAATTCCCGTGGTTGTTGAGCAGAAGATATCCCGCACTTCTCCTTCCCACATCCTTTCAGCTTCTGGCAACAAAAGGTTTCTTCTCTATCAAACCCTCCTGCTGCACAAAGGGGCTACCTGCAAACACTCAGAAAATGCAGTCTCTTTTTAAACTACCTAAGCGAGAGAGGAAACAGCCAGGCTGCACTCAATGTTCATGCACTACTTGTGAAAGGATTAGCAAACCCTTCATTTGTTTTGCAGTTTATACTAGCAGAATAGCTACTAGGTAAACTCTTGCTACAGGATTGTGACTTTTGCCCAGAAAGCTACTGTTCCTTCTCCAAACACATCAGTTACATGGGGAAGAACAACATTGTTGAGGCTCAATATGACAATTATTTTTTGTTAATCTGATACAGAATTGCAATCCCAGAATCTAGATTTTTATTAAAATGTCTATTTACCTTTTATGGTTGCAGAAGACTGCTTCCCAACTTGAAACAACTATGCACTAATGGAGGCAAAATTCTAAAAAGACCATAAACCATCCCATTCATTTAATATGTTACTAGCCAATGTTAATAGTTTTAGATGTGGGTTTTTTCCAACTGTTAACTTTTTCTCCAAAAATGGTTCAAGTGCTTTGTCACAGACATGTAGTAGTGGAGGCTCAGATGATGTAAAGTAGGAGAGGAGGTTTTATGATACTGCTAAGCCAATTCAGTGGTTAGCTGCCACTGAAAGTGGTGGTCCCCTTTTCCATTGTCACGGATGCTAATCTCACCCCACAGTAAAAAATAGCTATTGTCAGGATTTTTTGAGACAGGAAATAATTTTGTCCTTAGAATGTAAAATTCAGTTCTTGCATTGCCAAAGATCTATAAATCACCTCCAATGTCAAATGCTCAAACTCCTCCTTTAGTGCTGAAACTCTCAGCTATCCCCTGGATAGATGCCAATCTCAAGCTTTCATGGTGGCTTCGACAACTGAATTTATGTTTCCAATATAAAAATGTATAGCACATTCGAGTTTTAATCTTTAGCTACAACATAAAATAAGCCTGAGACAATGTCAAGGTGTGCAACCATTTAATTTCATGGAATGGACTGCACTGATACAGAAGGAAAGGGCTTCCAGGATCTAGTAAGGACTTATCCCCCCTCCACATGTGCAGACATTTCAGACTTTAACTGCAACATAAAGCATGAATCTCAAGAGAGAGACAAAGTGAGACTGGATCTGGGATAGTTTTTACCTGCATGACACTAAATTATTCAGCTTTTGATTAGCAGGAAAAATATCCTGGTTATGCTACAGTGGAAGGAGTTATTTAATGCCTGCATGGCATTCACTTGCCTATCACTTCAGGAAGATGCAGTTTTGACGGTGCTACCATTCCTTCTCCACAGACTACATTTTTAAGTAAATCGTATTCTGCACTAACCAAAATTTTTTTTTCCTTGAAGCTGTTCAAGGCTGTAACAGAAGACGGACTCTTGGTATGAAATGTACCACTTCTCCCAGTTCATACATCATTTGTACCTCTCCCCAATGATTTGGTCACAATACTCAACAGGTACCAGACCAAAACATAGTATTTTCCTCAAACAACCTGAATTGACCTAAAATATTCATGCGGTTCACGATAAATCCCATTTTCCAAGTATTTGAAAAGAACCATTTCTGGATGGAAAATAAACTCACCAAAAACCAGGCTCAAGCAAGAAACAGTAATTTTGCACAGACAGAGCCATAAAGACAAGAGCTCCCTTCAGTGAAAACCAGGGTGAGCTACCTTGCTTTTACTGCTTGGTACCTCAGTGTAAGTTCACATGTACAGGGAGTTGCCACAAAACATAACACTGCCACTTTACATCCTAAAGTTAGCCTGCATGTATCCATGTTCCAAACCTTGGCCCCAAAGACCTTTCGACATATGCGAGACTGCAATTTTTTAAGTGCTCATGATACTACCATCACTGACAAAAGTTCAAGGCAGAAAAGATTTTAGAGAGGTAGGGAAAGTACAATAAAATACTGCACATGGTTTGATCTGACCTATGTGGTTACCCAAAAGAAGGGGGGGGGGGGAGCAAAGACACAGGCCTCCTTTGCAAGGAGCATGATTACTTTTAAAACAAGTTTTATCGCATAACCAAGAGTTCTGGTAATCCCGGCCATGAAAGCAAAGAGAAAAGGCAAGTAACCGGGAGGGTGTATCATCTTCTGTTGCCCCAGAAAAACCTGCCAAATCTTATGAGTTTTAATCCCCAACTGGCTTAAAAGCATTGAAAGACACGTAGCCTAAGTGCTTATAACTGTAAAGATAACTGTGCTTGGAACATTACATTCTGATTCAGGCCTCAGCTTTCTGTTCCGCTTCCATCCTCCTAAATCTGTGAGCTCACCTGAAACAATATGCAGAGAAGCCTCTTCGGTCACTATCTTTCATCAGCTGTCTGGCATCCCTTTAAGATCTTCTTTTGTTGCTTTGGTATGAGTTACCAGAACTCATCAGTCAGAACCTCACATTTATGGATTCTAAACAATTCAATTCTATTAAAAACCCTTTGGTTTGATAAACTGGGTTAAAACAAGTAGAGAGATTTACATGTAACACAGCATCTGTGTGTCAGAACTGGAATTAGAAATCCTAGCATCCTTCCTTGGCTACCAAATCTATTTTATGAATCCAGACACAAGAGAGGGACAATTAAAGTGGGACTGCATAAAAGCAAACAGGTTGATGATGTAATTGAATAGACAAATATGCAACTGAAAGAGATATGGTTTTTATATGCCTGCCAGTTCTTATGATCTGACAGGACTTGGCTGCTCACTCCCAATACATTTAACAGCTGGCTTAACAGAAGTCACTTACAAACAAACGCTTTAGAACAAAAACAATTTTAACAGTATAGACATTGCCATATGCTTACTTTTGGCAACTCTGCTATAATAAGTCCAGAATTTACTGTAAACTCACAATTCTCTCCTATCAGAAAATATTTTTGCCTGAGCAAGACAGCTATTGGGCAAAACTGTCTTTAGGTTTGAGCTACAATGTGGAGAGACAGACATGGTAGAAGAGGGGAGAGCAGTGGATATTGTCTACCCTGACTTAGTGAGGCTTTTGACACTGTCTCCCATAAGATCCTCATAGAGAAGCTGATGGAAGTATGGGCTGGGTGAGGAGACAGTGAGATGGATTGAAAACTGGCTGAATGGGTGGGCCCAGAAGATGTACCAGCACATGCTGGGGGCCAAGTGGCTGGAAAGCACCTTGGCGGAAAAGGGCCTGCGGCCTTGGTGGACACCAAGTTGAACATGAGCCAGCAGTGTGCCCTTGGGACAAAGAAGGCTAATGGTATCCCCGGCTGCATTAGGAGGAATGTTCCCAGCAGATCGGGGAAGTGATCCTTCCCCTCTACTCAGCACTGGTGAGGCCACACATTTGGCCTCAAATGTGTATAAATACCTGAAGGGAGGGTACAAAGAAGACAGAGCCAGGCTCTTCTCAGTGGTGCCTAGGGACAGGACTGGAGGCAATGGGCACAAACTGAAACACCGGAGGTTCCTTCTGAACATCAGGAAACACTTGTTTTACTGTGAGGGTGACTGATCACTGGCACAATTTGCCCAAGGAGGTTGTGGAATCTCCATCCTTGGAGATATTCAAAAGCTGTCTGGACATGGTCCTAGGCAACTGGCTCTAGGTGGCCCTGAGTGAGCAGGAGTGTTGGACAAGATGACCTCCAGAGGTCCCTTCCAACCTCAAACATTCTGTGATAGATGTGTAACCACCCTTTTTCCAGCAGCTTGCTTGTCCATTCATAGATATGTAACAACCTCAGAGTAAAAACAAAAAAAAAATTTCTAACATGACAAACCTCATACTGGGGAAATGCACATATTTTTAATATTCTCCAGTGATATGTACTCTGGACCCTAAAAATTATCCACTTCTTATTTCATACATTTCTTAATTATTTGAGTCTATCACACACTGTATATTCTTCCTTGCTGTCTGATCTTTTCTCTCTCCTGGACTTACTGCCCAACCACTGCCACTCTTTACCAGTTCCATGATCTAGTGTTCAGCAGTTTTCTCATCCTACTGATGACTTCAGAGTTGAAATTGGTTCTCTTCTAGCTTATTCAGTTTCACTATTCAGTACAGACAGTTTAACTGGTGTTACCCAAGCCAGATGAAATAATCTATTATCTTGCTCCACTTCTCATCAGTCCTTCTTTTTGATGGCTGTAGATTTCATAAGAAAGTTCAGTGAGTTAATGCAGTTCACTGATCCAGCAGAAAACTTTTTTTTTTAATGACTTTGTTTTCAGAAGTGAATTAGACTGCTCACAAAAAAGTCCAATCATCAAATTTACATCCAAGCTAGCTGGGGCTAAGCAGCAGGTGCACTGAGCTGCTAATGATGAAAAACAGAGGAGCAAAACAAAGTACAGCCCCTTCCCCTCCCTTCCATTGGTCATGACAAATCATTGGGACAGTTCAAACCATTTCCTGTTATTTCACCCTTGAGTCAAGCTTCTTCATTTTAGTTTCAATCTCTTTACCATAAAGAGGTTGGGCCCCGAGAGACAGAGCTGCCACGCTTCTGTTTGGAATATCCTGAAGATAAACATACAAGCACATGCTGTGTAGATTGCCAGAGCATGTACAACAAATCCAACACTCTGTGGACACTCCAGGATTACTCTCTGTACTACAAGCATACTATATACTTAATTTGCAAAAGCACAACATTTTCAAGATATGTCAGATTTATGATGATTATGCTGCAGAAATGTCTGGGATTTCTGAATGTCTTCTGCCCTCTCAGTTAATGGGTTGTAGTTCCAGCAGGGCAGCCAGACATCTGGAAATTCTGCACAAGTCTTAGAAGAACCCCCATGGTCCAGATGGGGGGGGTGGGGGAAGTGGACAGTCTGGGAAAATCAGACATATAGTAGTCATACCAAAGTTTACAGGGAGAGGCAGTATCTATTCCAGCTCAAACCTCTGGAAATAAGAGCTCCCACCAAAATTTAGGCCCCTAGCCCTCCACAACCAACTCCTGCTTCAAGGTTAAGTCTGAAAACTCCCGTTCCACAATGCTTTTTCAGGATATGCTTCTGCTATCAGCATCTTGAAACCATCGTGTTATATGAATAAAATTATGCACAGCCAGCCTCCTTACACAAATTAGAGAGAACTACTTAAGCATTTGACAATGCCAGAATTATGATCTTAGGACAGCCTTTCCCCACACAGTCCTCCCACACTTTTCCGTCTTCTGCCCCCAACTCTTCTCTCCTCCCCTAAACCAGTCACTCACCATTCCTCACTAAAGAACTAATTTTTCCCTCTTGCTCACTGTCCAAATTATTAGCTACTCAAAACTCTAAATCAAGCTCTGCAATCTCCTGTCCTAATTAAATCAAAGGAAAGAGTAGTTTGCATAAATAACATTTTCAAGATCTAGTTTTAGCTTCTAGATTTTGCAGCAAAGTTTCCAGTCCCGCTTCAGGGCCAGAAGGTTAAACATTTCTCAGTGACGCAGGCTCCCTTAGCGAGAGAGTGACGAGGAAGTGGTCCAAAAAACCTCATTCTTCCCAGGCACTAAATCAACAACCACAGCAAACAGTGAGTGCCTCTCTCCGAGGAAAACTGGGAGGAGTGGAGCAGTCTCTTATTATAAGCAGTCACTTAGTTTGCCACCATAATGCAAAAGCCCAGAACAAGGAGGAGAAGAAAACAAAGCATAACAAAAGAAAAACCAGAAATGAGATTGTGTGTAGTACATTTAAAGTTATATGGAAATAAAAATAAAATAAATTTTAAAAAAAACCTAAACTTAAATTTCTGTAGAATACTGCATTTCTGTTTAAAATCGCTACTCTTTTCTGGTCCACTTAGGTTGCCGGTAATTTTCTAGCTTAAATTTAAAGATGCTTTCACCTTTAAATGGGCTGAAATTTTCCTGCCCGAGAGACCACTTTTCATACACTACACTGTTCCAGACACTCACATGTTAGTGTCTAGATTTTCAAGATAAGATTAGCAATAGAGGTTTCTCCATAAGAAGCCTACTAATCTGGATCTTGTTCTTGCTTAGTTTGAGGTAACATGATGTCAGAAAAGGCACACTGCAAAGTTTTTTCGGTCTATTTCAGCTTTTAGTGAAAGAACATTGAAGGCTCTAAGCCTTGGGAGTGTTTTGCAATAAGTCAAGCTCAAGGTACTTTCTGAAGAGCTTAACCAAAAGTTTTGGGAGTTGTAATTTTTAACTGGAGGTACTTCAGTGTCAGATAGCAACTTTAATAAAATCAAAACTACTCAATTTATTTTTAAAAGGCATATATTTAGTTTGAGTTGACATCAGTGAACGCAAAATCCAAATCTCAAATATTGAAAGACATAGACAAGGAAAACCAGCTTCAATCAGAGTATCTCCAGCAGGAAAAAAAAAAAAAAAAAAAAGGGAAAAAAACCCCTCTTATCAAGGTCACTTATTACGGGCTGATCAAGCCAGCTTGTGCTTCACTGGAAGCTGCAACTTCTTTATTTGGGATACACTCGTTTCCGAGAAAAAACAATCAGGGCAAAGAAAATGGAAAAGACTACAAAGAACCATAAATACATTTCTCAACCTACTTCTCACACTGGATAATTAAATAGGTTCGTAACCTGTTGGGATTCCAATGCTGTGCATAATGCCTATAATGCCTATCATTAACTTACTTAGAGGATCTGATTTAAAATAAGCATCACGATAGAAAGATACAAAAAAAAGTATTCAGCAGGTCACATTAGCAGACACTACTTTAGCACTTGGCTACTTAAGGATATTGTAAGTGGATGCAGCTTCTTCTAGTGAAAATATTTCACCTGCATTAAGGTTTGCATCAGTTTAACTACAAAAAGCTATTTGGACTAAAAGACACTGACACACATGTTCATTTAATATTGAAAACTAGAAGATTTTTAACCAAAGAGAAATTCTAGGACAGCTTTCCAGTATGAGTTGCTGGCAAGTGAGAAATCTAACACTTTTTAAAATGGTGCTCAATAAAATTATGAAGGGGAGTATATGACCTGATTACTTGCAACAGCAGGGGAGTGGGCTCTGTAACCCTGAAGGGTAATTCCAGTTCTGTTTCTTCATGACTCCTTACCTATTTAAACTACTGCTAAGTTATACAACATTCTTAAACCACACTAAGGTTAATCACAAAAGGGAGCTGTGCCAATGTAATTGAAGTACTTTCCTATATTGATTCTGTTAGGAAAATTCTCTTGACAAAGAAATTGAGGGGAGAGGGGGGCAGTATTTCTTCCATTAAGATAAAGATTCTAGTTTCACCTCCATAAAGCAGGGCTCATGTTTCTGTAGTCACAAATGAAAAAAAAGTTCAGACCGCCTCAAGATAACCAGCTGAGGTTTCTCCATTTGAAGAAACAATTTGAAACAAGTGTCAGTCTCTTCCTGGAAGAGCCCTAAGGTCAGAACAGCAGAGGGTGCTGTAAGTCTGAACTGAGGTGCATCAGCTCAGCAACAAGGAGCATCCAGATATGACAGGAAGCTATAGGTTACCTCAGGTTTTGGGGTTTGTTTTTCTGTGGGTTTTTTTGTTTGGATTTTATTTGGGTTTGGGTTTCTTTTTTTTTGTGCAGGAGTCATTTGAAACTGGTAAAAGCAGATGGCAAACAGTTAAATATTAAAATTTATCTATGTCAGTTTCCACATAACATCAAACAACAATATCAGAGACATTCCCAAAACCTCAACAGTTACCTATAAGCCCCACCACTGATCTATACAGCACTGGGCATACATTAGAGACTGATTCATATTGCAGCTTAGATATAAAAAAAATTCATATTTTAATGCCGATAATCAAGATGTAGACTGGACATGAATCCCATTATTACAAAAAAAATAATCCTGATTCTAAACCCTAATATAAATTTCTGCTGTCACACATGAATGGAAACTTGAGCACTTTGTTAAACATTAGTCATCTCTTAATCTGGCAAACACTGGATAGCAAAGCATAACCAGGTAACTGGAAGACAGAACGGATGTGTGTCTGCACTGTATCCCTTTAGGCAAAGCATGCGTGGTGTAATCATCATACCAGTTTAGAGAGACTCAGCATAACACACGTTCAGATATTAACCCAGAACCTAAATTAGTGGCAGGCCACAAAGATGACTATGATCAGTCTGAGCCACAAAGATAAGAATGATCAGTCTGAGCCTATTTAAATAATCATTAAGTAATTTTTATAGAATCATGCCTAAAGACCCCAAATAAGAAGCTGATTTAAACAACTCTTTTTTTACTTCATTTTGCTCATGCACTTGAACTATGTTCCTAAACAAAGATTGATTCATATTCATCATGTAAATGAACAGGTAACTTACAGAATATGATGACAGCAATTAAATAGGGCCCATTATACATAATGCATTAATTTCACAGCAAGGAAGACTCTGCTTTGATTAAAGTTACAGCATATAAAACCTGACATAAGTTTACATGCATTTTAAACTTTCATTTAGTTTTTAATAGCAATTGGTGAATGATACAAAAAAATGCAGTATGATGATGACAATCTTAGTATGCAGACTGGAAACTGGTTAAAATGCGCGCGCACCCCCCACCCCCCCCTTAAAGTTATTTCTCAATAGTTACATTTTAAAGTAAGCTGGAGCCATAAGAAAGGTTAGGAAACAAAGCAGTCGGTGAATAATTGCTTTGTGTCTACCACGTCTTTGCTGTTTTAGAACAAATGCAGCCCATGTATGCCCTTGCAAGTTCATCTTAGTTCACAGAATGGATAAAGACAAAAAGCTACCTGGACGGTTTTTCCCTACTCCCTCTTTCTCAGCCTGTAGTGTAACACTCGCTGCATAAAATGAACGAAGACAGTATTTTCAAAGCAGATAGAGAAAAAATTGCTATCTTTTAAAAGGTAACTTAACACTTCAACAAATACTTACTCCAGGTTTTAATAGATTTCCAGCAGTTTCTTGTTTAAATTTAAAGTTGTCAGTACAAATAGGTACTGCTCAACTAAGTGATTCTAATGAGTAGTCTTTATTGTAGGCTGTAATTCTTGACAAAAAAAAGAATAAAGCATCCTTTACATATTTAGTTTCCGTACAATCCTTTAACTCGTTTGGCTAACACAACAACACAGTGATTTGATTACTCAATAGTTAATCACAGGGATAAAAGGCAGCAAAAGGTTATGTTCAAATCTTTCATGAATGGAATAACTCAGTAATGTGCAGCTTACAGTTGTGTACTCTTCACTCCATGTCTTATAACAGCCAACTCAACTTCATGAAGTTAGTAGCCCTGGCATAAAAATTTCCATATTTAAAGCTGACTTCAGGAACATCCCATTTGCTGCTTCGGAAAGAATTCCCACTGCATGATGATGATGATGAAGCTCACATAACTTTGTTCAGTCTTCGGATCACATGCAGGATTCTGGTTAAAAGCCAGCGAAGAGTCATTTTATCACTACTCAGAATATACACATCTCAGGGAACTGTACCAGCAACCAGGGAAATCTTTACACTCCCCAGGAACTTGCTACCTAGATACAAAAGGTTACATCTCCAAATGCCATAGATTCCAACCTGAAATCAAAAGTTCTATTTTTAAAGTGGTGATGATGCAAACTATAAAGCTAGGAATGTTTTCCCCTCACCTCCACTCTTCATCCAAAACCAAAATCCTGACTGTCTTGATTCAAGAACTCATTGCAATCTCGAAATTCCAAGTTGGGGTGTGTGTGTGTAAGAAAAAAGAAGAAGAAAAAAATTGGTATTTTAAGTTCTACTATTCAAACAAAATGAAATGCCAAAAACCAGAGGGAAAAACCCTCACAACTAGAAAAACTTCTTACTAGGAAATTAAAACAACAGTAAAGGAAAAAATCCTACTGACAGGTGCTTGAAAAAGACAAGATGACGTTAGAAGGTGTTTTAGTGCATGAATGAAAGGTTATTCTTATGAGTACCAAAAGCCAGCACCAAATTTAAACTTTATTTAAAACAAGAAAAAGAGAAAACCAACCACAAAAACTGCAGCTCTGATATCTGTCACTCCTGAAAGAGCTGAAGAGGGGGACACCTCCCTTCTATGAACACAGACATGCTGTCCCCTTTCTTCCCATTAAAAGTAGTTTAGCAGCTGACATCCCTAAAGCACTTCAAATTAAATCCTTTAAAAGGGCAAGAGAAAGAGCCTAGGAGCTGTGTTTTGAAAGAAAGAATGAATAGGATCAGCATCTGTTTGTCCTAAATTGAGTTTAATATATCCCTAATCTGCTAAAGTAGCTCAAAAATGCAACTTTTCCCCTGAAAATGAGTGAAGCTTTACATTTGATTCAAGATGGCACTAATTTTCAGCTGAAACGATTGTTCCTTTTCAGAACCAGTTGGATACAAAGCAAATCAGACCAGAGAAGTCAAGTTTTATCCACTATAGAGAACTGAATTATTTCTATGCTCATTTACAGTGCTGACTTCGAAACAACACTTCTTTTGTTCTCTAAATTTGCATGGAAAAAACCCTCTTGTTCATCTAAACTGCACTTGTAACAGTTTAGAACAACCTGCTTCTGGTTTGCATACCTGGCTTGATCTCTAATAGATTCTAAGATTTTTTTCAGCAGGTCAATGGAACAACATATCAAAACCCAAAGATGCTATCCAATAGATCACTCTGTGTTGAAAGGATCTTCATTTTTTTCAGTTTACTCACAGAAAGAAATTAAGATTACACAGAGACAATTACTAATGTGCAACATGTACCAAGACAGTGCAAACCACAGTGTAGTGTACAGAAACAAACCAATGCTACCCAGAACAGTAAATGAAGAAGGTTTTAAGTAGAGCAAAATTTAGGGGAAATGGAATTTGTTAAAACCGCCATTTGGCCAAGTGCTAATGTCCATTAATTCTGGCAATGCACTGTTAGACTCTAAGTGACCCTAAGTGGCCATAACTCTTATCCATCCATGCAAAACGTCTGCAAAAAATGATCTGAAATTTAGGGTTTATCTATCTGGCTGATTGCACTTCTGTATGTGTACTGCATACACATTTCTGCCCAGCCACCTGCTAGAAGTCATAAAAAGAAACTTGTGAACAATAATAACTAAAATAAAAAAGAAAGTGAAATTATCTTTGAAAGTTTGTATTTGCCATTTAAGCACAAAATTTGCATATAGAGGCCAGCAGCACACCCAAGGCTCCTGAGATTTCCCTACATTGCATGAGTGCCTCATATGGCTGTTCAAAAACAGTTTTAAGTGTTACTGGATCGTAGACTGTGTCAAAAAAAGTATTATTCTAGCACTCTTCCCTGTTCATAAAAAGAAAAAAATAATATTAATGACTCATTCTTTCAGTGGGTCAAACAGTCTGTTATAGAACAAAGCCAGGTCATATCAAACTATTCAGTCCATATCTTGACCGAACAGTGATCAACAGCAAAAGAATTTGCAAGATCTCCGTATGGGATAATTAGGTAGTGACATGAATAACACAAAGGCTTCGGGGAACAAAAAAAGAGGCTACATAGGGAGATTAGGTTGAAGTAGATAACGGGAAGGAAACAGCAAGCTTTTGGAATCAGCAAATAAATATAAAGAAAACAAATGAGTCAGATGCCGAGAGAGTCAAGGCAGCAAAAAGGACCAACTGACTCTTGAAGAAAAACGCTAATGAGGGAGGTCCCACTGCTAAGAGCTTGGTATAGACCGACCTGCGCATCAGCTTCATTTTCAACAGAATGAAAACATGCAAACTGGCACAGGGCTGTTTCCAAAACTGTATTCTTGAATATGAATGTAGAATTTTGCCTCACTATGTATTACCGCTTTTTGAATGACTGGGTCAGTAATACCATAGTTCTTCAAACAAGTTCAGTAGTCCAATGAGATGTCAAATACAGCAGTTAAGTTTCCGCTCTTATTTTCACAATTTTTTCTGGGTCTACTGCCTTTCTGAAATGTCTTTTCAGCCTGATTTTCACTTTTACTTTTTCTTCCTCAGCTGTCATCACTTGTATTGATTTTTTACTCTTCCCTTTTTCAGTTTGACAGGTGTGTATAATTTTTTCTGGTTAATACAACGTGCACCTCACTACTCATATTATTCCTGCTTCAATTATATTTTGTTCTGAAGAAACAGTCCCTCCCTGCTTAAGCTATTCTGCTCCTAGAATAGTAAAGTTGTATTCTCCCCCTCAGTTCTTTCTCTAAGATATTAAGAATGTTTTCTCATCTTTAGTATCAAAGGTGTTGCTTTTTATGTGCCCAACAACATGGAATACAAACAACATTTCCTATGTCAACTACAGCTTCAGATACTGTTAATACTTCTTGAATGGACTCCAATTAGTACCCAAGCATTAAATAAGCACAGTCTTATGACCTGCATGCTTTAAGCACGTTTGGTCTATTGAGTGCAAGCTGTGTAAGGTCTATCAGGATAATTTATTTACCCAGCTTAGGCCATGATTCTCCTACTTCTTCAATGGCTGTTCAGAAACCTTGATGAGTTGACTGGGACAACTGTTTCCAGCTTCCATCTTTCCAGTAGGGCTTCTGGAGATGAACATCAGGACAAAGAATCATAGAATAGTTTGGGTTCGAAGGGACCTCTAAAGGTCACCTAGTCCAACCCCCCCCGCTGTGGGCAGGGACATCTTCAACTCGATCAGGTTGCTCAGAGCCCTGTCCAACCTGACCTTGAATGTTTCCGGGGATGGGGCATCCACCACCTCTCTGGGCAACCTGTTCCAGTGCTTCACCACCCTCAGCATAAAAAATGTCTTCCTTATATCTAGTCTAAATCTACCCCCCCTTTAGTTTAAAGCATTCCCCCTTGTCCTGTCGCAACAGGCCCTGCTAAAAAGTCTGCCACCATCTTTCTTATAAGCCCCCTTTAAGTACTGATAGGCTGCAATAAGGTCTCCCAGAAGCCACCTCTTCTCTAGGCTGAACAACCCCAACTCTCTCAGCCTTTCTCCATAGGAGAGGTGTTCCATCCCCCTCATCATTTTTGTGACCCTCCTCTGGACCTGCTCCAACAGGCCCGTGTCTTTCTTATGCTGAGGGCTCCAGAGCTGGACGCAGTACTCCAGGTGGAGTACTCAGCAGAGCAGAGTAGAGGGGCAGAATCACCTCCCTCGACCTGCTGGCCACACTTCTTTTGATGCAGCCCGATTGGCCTTCTGGGCTGCGAGCACACATTGCTGGCTCATGTCCAGCTTTTCGTCCACCAGTACCCCCACGTCCTTCTCAGCAGGGCTGCTCTCAATCCCTTGGTCCCCCAGCCTGTATTGATACCGGGGGTTGCCCCGACCCAGCTGCAGGACCTTGCACTTGGCCTTGTTAAACCTCATGAGGTTCACACAGACCCACTTCTCGAGCTTGTCCAGGTCCCTCTGGATGGCATCCCGTCCCTCAGGCATGTCGACCGCACCACTCAGCTCGGTGTCATCTGCAAACTTGCTGAGGGTGCACTTGATCCCACTGTCTATGTCACTGATGAAGATATTAAACAGTACCGGTCCCAATACAGACCCCTGCAGGACGCCACTCGTCACCAATCTCCATCTGGACATTGAGCCGTTGACCACTACACTCTGGATGTGACCATCTAATCAATTCCTCACCCACTGGACAGTCCACCCATCAAATCCATACCTCTCCAGTTTAGAGAGAAGGATGTTGTGGGGGACCATGTCAAAGGCCTTACAGAGGTCCAGACAGACAACATCTGTAGCCCTTCCTGTGTCCACTGACGTAGTCACTCCATCAAGAAGCCTTGAGAAGTTAAGCCTTTCCTCGTCAGATGATTCCTAGCTCTCAACAGAAAGGAGATCCAATTTCAGCCTCTAAAAAGTCTCAAGTAGTTTGCCCAATAGACAACTTAATTACCTCACTAAGCCAAATAACAGTAGCAATCAACAGCAGCTGAAGTCACTAAATATTAATTTTTTTTGAGAAAAAAAATGTTGAACAATTTGGTCTCAGCATCGAGTAGCCATTTTCCTTATCTAGAAGCTTGTAATACACTTCCATTATTCAAGACTGATCTTTAAAACTTACTATGCACATGGTTCCATCCTGTTGTCATACCTAGTTTCCCCACCAATCTTGTGAATCCATTTACGTAAATATCTGCCTGCTTCTTGCTTCATATTTTTCCAGCAGTGGTTGATCCAGGAGAAAAGAGAGCTGCCACTGATGGAAGAGGCGCAATAAATCTGTATCCCTCATTAGGTATGCTAAGCTTGCCAGGAAATCGCCTCAACATTGCAGAATGCCACTGCATAATCTAGGACTAGGGTTAGCTGACTTAAGCAAAAGCTACATACAAGTACTCTTTAGTGGGAGAATCTCTCACACTAAGAATTAAATGCAAGCCTCAGGAGTTTTCGTAATTCGGAAGAAACGAGAAACGCAGCCACAAATAAAGTTTTGAAAAAAGTAATACTAATACGAAGGCTGTTTCCCTAATTTTAACAAGTCTTACTTTATTCTGTGAGTTTCCCCAGAATATCATGCACAAATTCAGTTACAAGAACCCTGAAATGTAAATTCCATGGCTCTTCCTTGTCTGCAAAAAAAATTAACATAATTAGAAAACCTATTACAAACAAAGCACATTGAGGTAAACATCTTTTTCAGGCCTTTACATAACAACTGTCATATCAAGGAAAAAAAATAATTTCTTTACAGCAAAGACAGATTAGATACTGTCTTGCCATACATATCCTGTTCAATACTAAACACCTTGCTGATGTCTAAATCCTACCTGCAAAATTCACAGACTGCAAGACTATGACTAGAGGAATGATGTATTGTGTCCAGACAACCTTCTGAATTGAGACAAAAACTATGTATTCCATATAAGAGGTAGCCCTGCCATAACACCTCTCTTGCCTTTCCTGTCTACCACAGGAGGTAGAAAAAACATACTTTGGTTCTCTAAACAACAAAGAATACAACCATATGTCAGAACTATAAAATAAAGGTCATACGGGATCTTTATAGACATACACAATCTTCGCAGACATTTTACAAAACACAAGACTAAGTTAGGGAAATCGGCACCACAAATTCAGAAAAAAACAGCAATTTCTAAAAAAAAAAAAAACAACACAAAAAACCACACCAAAACAACACTATATTATTGTTTTACTTCTCTCTTTCCAAGTCACTACTTGAGGAAAAGAAAAAGCATTTAACTTTGAGAAACAAGTCTGTCTTGACACTTTTGGCATTACGTATGTGCTGCTTTTCAGGCAACGCTCTACAAGAGATTAAGAGTACACAAATGCAAACCCAAACTCCTAGGCTACTCCTCGTTTGTGGTCAGATCTTACCAAGGTTACAGTCAGTCTCTGTTCCCATCCATAGAACAAAGGACATTCATATCTATACATATTTGTTAAGTTTCATGACTACAGAATGTTCTAAAGCCTCAGATAAAAATGCTCTACAGAAGTACACCATACTGTCATTAACAGATAATTCTCACTCTAGCGTGTATTACACGTCAGAAATGCAACTCTGTACATATCTAAAAGGTAAGCACAGTATGACAAAAAGACCATAGTATTTAGGACAAAATTGTATAAACACAATTCCATTTTCATTCTCAAGGAAACAGTCTTTCAAGATACAAAACAAGTATTAGGAAGTTTCAAAGCAGAAGTGTTTTTCCCAAAATACGCCATTTAAAATCTCTCCAAAGTATCAAGAATATGCTTCATCGAAAAATAATTAACAATAAAACCGCATAAATCAGCCAAAAGCTAAACAGAGGAAATTTATTTCGAACAAGTCCTAGATTTGACTGGGATTTTCTAATCTTCATGAGGCACTTAAATTTAACACTGGGGACCAACAAATGAAGAACAGAAAGATAAAATTATCTCTGATGAAGCTCTAAAGTGATCAGTATTTAACATCCAACTAGTAACCATCTGCAACCCGCACATGAAGTTACCACAGTGCTCTAATTTGTCTTTACTCGAAGTCACATAGCCTCCTGGCACTCCCTATATAGTTCAGCGACCATGATTCACTAGCAAAATTTACCCATGACATATGTTTGGGGTGATACCTGATTGGAGTGTTGTCATCTGCATTTCTGGTTCCAGCAGTGTCATGTTGATCCTTTTCTCAACAGTTACAATCCCTTAAAGACCTCTCTTTATATATAGATAGATATAGATAGAAATATGTTAAAAAAAAATCCAAGAGGACCTCTCAACTTTAATCTCGTTCAAAATTTGAAAAAAATTCTCATCTTTATATGATGAAAACTGTGCCTACTGAGAAAACTCAGTCTTTCAACATGCAGTTCTCTGCTTATTCACTACAGGCAAGTTGGAACAGCCCAGCATCAAATTACTGCTAGGAGAAAAATGAATACTCAAGGGGGAACGCAAGATGTATAGTTTGCAGAAGTAAGGTCCGCCCCTTGATGCTCTGTAAGTAAAAGGGAGGGAGGAGGAAGGGGTCAGAGACACTAGAACTGGCAGTTTTTTCCCCTTTTAAGAGAGAAGGATGACGTCTTGGGTAGACTTTCAATCCCCTAAGGGGCTCTGCTGATGAGGCAGTTTCATTCCAAGGACAAGGAGACCCAGTGTTAACATAAACATGCAGACATCCTCAGCTTTGAAACAACATGGCCAAAACCATATACATCCTGCTGATAGATCAGTCACTTTTCTTCAATCTTTACCACTCCTTTTTCTTAATAATTGCACTATTCCCCTATCCCTATCAACTCCCCTTGCTGACCACTAAACCTGAGCTACTGTAACAAAGGACTGGAACTTCTTCCAAATACATGGTAGCATCTGTTTCTTAAAAACAAGCAAACAAAACGCCCTTTCTCCTTCAGACTTTTCCCATTGTGGATCACACCCGCCATCCAACCTGTCTAGAAGCTAAAAAAAAAAATTAAGCCATGTTTCCCAAATCCAGATGATTAGTTTCAAATTATTTGGGATAGTGGACAAAACTTTTATAGTCAAATATTTCTTGAGTAAAAGATAAAAATAAAATTAAGTCTTTCCTCACTAGATGATTCTAGCTCCCAACAGAAAGGAAATTCAATTTCAGTCTCTAAAGAGTCTCAAGTAATTTGCCCAACAGATAATCTAATTATCTTAACAAACTAATTCCAATGCTGCTGTCCCCAGAGCAGCTTTCCCTTATTCCCCATCTTTCCCCAAGGCTCATTGTCATTTCTCATTAGGTCATCTAAGTAAGTAACTGCATATATTTGCACCAACCCCCAAAATATATTGAGCTCTGCATCAAAGATACACACCAATTTTTAGATTTAATATCCCTCTGCAGCAAGTCAGAATCCCTCTCCTGCCACAACAGTATTCATGAAGATGAGTAACTGGGTGTGCAAAACTGCTTTTGCACTGTTTTCTGACCCCTCCAATCTTAAATAACTTCAGGGCTTCTCTAGCACTCAGATGCAAGAACTCCCCAACAGCTGCTCAACAGCTGCGAGAAGAGCATTGCAGGTTTTAGCAACATATCTTCCTTCCCCCACACAAACACATCTGGGGCTTCAAAGGAGGCAGCAGAAACTCATTTGGCAGCTTTAAACAATACAGGAAAATCCCTTACAGTGATGATATTTTAGTATTTATCTGCTTTCCGTACTCCCTACATCAGTAGTGTGTTATAAAAGGACAAGAATTGGCTCATTTGGGCTTCTCTCACATTCACATGCCACCTATGCAGTCCTAGATTTGCAGTCAGACTAGGCAGAAATTGCAGGCCTAAATGTTCATTCTTGCTGTGCAATCCTTATGGAAAGGAACTGCAGTAGTGCACTGTATCCCGAGAATTTAGAGACACCAGTGACAGAAATAAGTCACTTTAACATCTACCCTGAATATCCATATTCATCATAAATAAAGGAAACCATCAATTTTCAGCAGAATGTATGCTTATTTTTGTGGTGTAAGGGGAAGCAGTATGAGCAAAGTGGAAAGGAAATCTTTCCTACAGTGTCCAGGAACATCACTTAACTGAAGTACGTACATGTGCACTGTCAGTGACCTTGAACAGACAGATGAAATTTAAAGCATTAACCCAGATGTTGCTTATTTGACCAGCAAGGAAGATGAAGATTGCACTACCGAATGTCTTCCAACAGAAATTCCGTCATTATACTTTGTGGTAATGTATTGATTGTGGCAGAGGGAGAGTTACAGCCTGCAGAAGTGGCTGATAGTATCCCAATATAAATGAATTACAGAAAACTTGAAATTTTCATGAGGAAAGCCACACATTACAGAAGCAGGCTATCACCCAAAGCTAGGATTCAGTTTGCTAAGTACTAGCAGCAATTGACTATTGTGAAATGGTGCAATCTTTCTTGCATGAAGCAGCCACTCACTGTTTAAGTAGAACAGACTGAGAATCCTGCTGAATGGCATCCTCCCTTTAAAGAACCAGACTTCCTTTCCCCGTTACTACCCTTAATATTTAAAACAGCAAAACCAGCCACAGAAGTCCTTACTCACATAGACAAAACAGCTGCCCAGATCTGGGCCTGACTTGTTTAGCAAGCAGTTTAAAATAATGAAAAGGAATGTTTTTTAAATAGCTATCAAATTATATGTCTAATGTTCATCCACCAGCCCTGAACCTTGAAACCTCAAAGACAAACTGAAATAAGAGAGAAACTGGAAAGGAGAAGCAGGAGGGAGAGGAATATTACAAACCAGGGATTGGAGAAGGGCATTATAATCTTGTTAACTTGATCAGGAACAAACAAAAACTGTGTTGAGAGCTAACTTGTTAAAGCCACCACATTAAAAGCTGCCTTTGGCATCACTCCTTGCAGCTCAACTATTCCCCCATCACTATTTAAAAGTTTGTTTTAAATATTTCAAGAGATTACCACTTATCAGCTGTTTAGTAGCTCCCCATCAGTAACAGGCCAGTCATTTCTATCATGCTCTGAATCTCATAGCTCTATCAGAAACTTTCAGACAGCATGCTAAATTTATAGTCTCCTGGGACATAAAGTCTCTTAACACAAATCTATCCAAGATAGATTGGTTGTTTTTATTCTAACAACCATTCCCCTTACTCACACAGAAGAGAAAACAGCAAGCCTCACTGGAATGTGTATGAAGGACAGATCAGAGAAAGCTATATATTTCCTGTCTTGATCCTTTTGTTACAATACAGACAATCTTCTTCACATGTAAGTTCTGGATGAGGCAGTAACGCCCACTTGGTAATTAAATGTAAGTTTGAGTCACACTATTCCAGAAGTTGGATATACACTAGAACAAAAACAGCCCCAAAAAACTGAGGAAATAATTTCAGAATAATCCTGTCTCTTTAAAACCTTTTCTCGGGAATAAAATCCCACCCTTGTTGATAAGCAACTTCTTAAATGAGTTCACAAGTCACAATATTCACTTTTTTAAAGAACAGTTTATGACATGATTTTAAGAAAACACTAACAATGTTTTTAAAGTCACGGTAGCAAGAAGACAGCTATAAAATCTGCAAAATCACCGTAATAAGTTATAATTGAAATAAATCCTGAATCTGACTGCATTCTATGCACAATCTAATGACAACCCAGGATGGGAAAGAAGGGGAGGGAGACAGGAACATATAACCTAATAAAAGAATTATAGGAGCAATCACCTACACAATTTTTTAAAATAAAACCAGGTGCCTTAATAAACATTTAAAATGTTAGTCCTGTCTTTTAACTGTAAATGGCATATAGGCACTAAATTAGCTCCTTAGAACCATTTAAAAAGTTCAGCTCTGTAATTTGTAAGTGAGCATAATCACCAACAGCTTATGTGGCAACAATTAATCCCATGCTTTGTACAGCACTCAGTCTTTACAGTAACAGGAGTACCTTCTGATACCTAAAGCACATGCCTGTTGTGAGTCATACCGAAATTCCACACATTCCAACTAGTCTCTTTCCCTCCAGCACATATGGTACTTTGTAGAAGGCAAGCATCCCAGATCAAGCAAACCCCAAAAATTGACAAGCTGGTACAAGCTTTGTCCAAACCTGCAATCATAAAATGCAACAGTTCATTCGAAAGAATGTTACCTCATCTTAAACAAGCCTACAGTGAGGAGAAACCAGAACTGTCATAGGCTTCTAACACAATGTTTTTCATGACCTCTGGACAAAGATAACTACAAATTCACCTGGGAAAATGGGTCAAGAGAGAGGGTCAATAAGCTAGTGGAGCAATTATCATAATTTCAAATTAAAATTAAATAGAAGGACAATTTTGATCGGAAATGATCAAATTGCATAAGATTTGTATATTCATCATCTGTTTTTTCTCTTTTTTGTAACCACGTTCATCAGGGCCTTGCTCTAACCCTGCCCTAAGGCTTGGGAAAAGTTATCTTGGCATCTTAGTACAGGCGACTGAGAAAAATCAAGATACACTTAAGAGTTTCAGATGACTCTGTAATTACCTTTTTTTTTTGGCTTGTGTGGCAATGAATGAGTCAGTCACAGGTAATCTCTCATAGTTAAAGAAAGTTGAGGCCTTGATGAACATGGGTAAAAAAGGAGAAGGAATGTGAATTTTGGCTAGAAAATTCACTGTGAAGCACAAAGACAAATTAAATAACTACACTTTAAATGTTCCATTAAGCTTGATGTCTGAATAGAACCTAATAATTGTGTCAAAACATTTTACTAACACCTTACCACATAAGGTTTCCTTCCACTGAAGTGACAAGAAATTGTTTCCTATCTATCTGTTATGTTCCAATACTTCAGACATATCCTTAATTGCTTTTATTGCATTTTAATTTAGTGTAACTTAATAACAACTATTCAGTCCAGATGTTTTAAGGTCTTTACACCCATTTATCTAGGTGTACCTATCCTTGTAGGTACACACACCTACAAGGATAATGTGTAGCTGTGATAAGAGAGAAGAATATGAAGACGAGTCTGGGTCTGAAACAAAACAAAACCAACAAGAAAACCCCCAGAAACTGTCTCTTGCTGATCTTCAGTTCTCTAAGAGCAGAGAAAAAAAAAAAGAATCCGCTGTCCTAGCACATATGACAGCATGTGCATACAGGACTGCACACCCAGTTCTCCCATGGCTTACATAATTCCATGATGCTTCACATGCCAAAGAAATTTCTATTTTAACTCAGCTATAGTTTATGTTCCAGAACCACAGCCTGAAGTAACAAATTCAGTACAAATCCATGTAATATTTTTCTACAAACATCTACAGATAAGCAAAGTCTTCTGTAAGCAAATGTTACACAAAGGGTTAACCTGTTAGAAGCGCTCAGCATAAGTAGTTAGTTCAGCTGTGAGTCAGCAATGCCTGTCTAGAACTGCAAACAGGAGACCCTTTGACACAGATAGGCAGCTTCCAGCAAGTCTCTTATTTACCATCTCCTCCCCTCCCACTGCAACTCAGCTTGAATCTTCCTCATACCTTGAATTTGGCAAGTTGTCACAGAAGCAGTTTCACTGCACAAGATATGCTTCTACAACCACTTTGGATTGCTCAAATGTTTAAGCAGATTGACATCTCAACTGACATATCATCATCTCTAAAGGATTTTTTTTAACATGTTTGAAGCGAAAGGCACAACACCACAGATACAACATATTTAAAAAAAGGAGCTTTAACAAGCTCAACAGCTTTCAACAGCTGTGCAACCTCTACCCCAAGATAACTGAAAAGTTCCCATTTGAGGGAACAAGTTTATTAATTCAAAATGCATCAGCTATGTTTCTCAACAGCTCACTAAGCCAAGTCTCCTTTTATGCTATGACAGTTTGCAGATAAGCATATTTCAACAGCGCTTTTCTGTCCCACAATACTTTAATGAATGTACACACAAACAACACATAACAACATACTGCAGTCTAGGAGAAAAGAGCATTGTATACCTCTGAAGATAAGAAACATTCAGGTAGTTTAGATCAGGGACTTTGGACTTTATGCCTTGTCTGAAAAGCTGCACCTCCAGCAGTAAAATTTCCACTATTGTGCTGAGTCCTGATAAAGAATCAGATCTGAAGAGACCCACCTAATGAGTCATTTCCGGGAATATCCTAATTTTCTTTGGCAAAAGGTGTGGGCAGAGGTGTTCCTTTTCAAATACTTTTTAAACCCAACTCTATTTTACCTGTTCCAGTCAAGCAGATTTGAAGCCCACAATGATACAGCTTCAAGGTCGAGTCCATAAAAATAACATTATTCTGATAGAGGACAACCATCTATTTCTGTAAAATATTCCCAAGATACAGATTTTTAAACCTATCCAACAACTGAGTCATATAAAGACTCTCATTTCTTTAACAGAATAGCCTTTCCTCTGACCATAACAAATGCTGTGGTGTCCTGCTTGTATCCATTCAAAGCGTTGCTACAAGTTTCATTTTCCTAAAAAGGTACTCTTATCCTTTCCCAACATTAGCATCCCTTTCCCTGTGGCATCAAGAATAAACTGCTTCTTCCCAATTCAGGACCCTTAATCATGCCTTATTCACTAAGAAAAGACAAAACCTGTGTCCAGTAAATTCACAATGTCACCTTCAGGTGGCCAGCTGTCAGGTTTTGGGAACAAAGGCTCATATGCTTTTCCCATGCTGCCTTCAAGCCCTCTACCACCTTCAAAACTACCTCAGTTAAATTTCATTTGAAATTTCTCCTTGCCTTCATAACTGTAAAATGCCCAAGTCTGCCACTAGTTGAGATGTGTTGAGATCACAGTCTATCATGCTGACTAATATTCCAATTTCTTCTCTTTTATTTACCACCACCACCTTTATCTCATACTCGGGAGGACTGCAAACATTAAGGATTAGAAGCTTTTTGTTCTGTTTTTGCAGTTTCTAACTTCTCCATTTTTAAGGCCTGTAAACATGACTGTAATCACATGATGGTATAATGTATATGAATGAGGAAACTTTTTATTCTCTTAAAAAACAATATTTTGGGTTGAAGTTAATTAATTCTTCCAACAAGCAAAACATTGATACACTGTTCAGAGAGGGGCATGCTCAGTTTCTGGAAGTAAAGAATCAGGCATGTCACGTGAGGTATCCCTCCAATCCAAATTACTGTCCTATAGTTCACATATTCTAAATCACTTTACCATAAGCATTACGTTCTGGCTATAAAACCATTCCAAAGCTCCCCAGCATTTCCAATATGCTGTGCCATGCAACTTTATGTGATGCATATAATGCAACATATAATGCCAAACACTATAAGGCACCCAGGACTCAGCTGTGCTCATATCTGTAGTATCTTGCAGATAAAGTTGATAGCAAGAATTTAGACTCTAGCAAGACCTTCATAATGCCAAGAGCCACCAACATATGCCCCAGAGAGTGGAGTAAAGGGAGATCACCAAGAGGAATTCACAAACAAAAGCCACCAGTGATCAAATGGTTTCATCAGTCAGTCACAGGATGGGGCTGAACGTGCAACGGCTTTCATGGCAGCCTGGTGATCCTGAGCTTCAGACGGTTCACATTCTTCCAAACCCAGGAATTTTGGTCACCAAGTGATCCTGTATTTTGCCACTTCACTGCCACTCACCAAACAGTCAGAGGGATTCATACCATAGTTGCCCATAAGCTACCCCACAGCTCAAGAAACATAGGCAGGTCATTCTCACTCTAGGATTAGAGGGCCTACTGAGATATTTCATTTTTAACTCTAGGTCTTGTTCCTCCTTCTAACAAGTCTGAGAGAACTTTTCAGACATTTGCAGTGAGAAAGTTACTCACCCTTGGTAAGTGCAGACCAAGGTGGCAAAGAAAAATCTACAGATGGCTATAGTCTGAAGATGAGCTAATACTTCCTTTGACTGACTGTCTCAGCTTTGCACAACTTTTAGTCACCACAAAGCACATGGAAGTTGTTTCTGGTATTCACCTAAAACAATAATCATTTAACACTGGAGCTATCTGGAACTTCCATAGCCAGTAACATCAATCCTTCCCATCAAACAATGTAAATCAGTTTTGTCAACTCTAGATTATTAGTTCCTCATGCAAATAAAACATTGTAAGAAGTAATAAGCAGCAGCCCTGTCATCAGAACACACACCATGACAACACCACAGTACTTCCTTGGTGAGGACATACTGCATGAGACATGAGTGCACTGTATCACTTACCATTCTTCCTTTCACTGAGTGGAGGAAGGTTGGGGTTTCGGCCATGATGGAGGTTGATGGTCAGCTCGGGCTGCAAGGAGAGCTCCTGCAGCTCATTGGCAACAGCTTCGCTCTGAGGGCTGGGGGCCGCCGAAAGTGACACCAGCACCGGCTCATCATCATTTTCGCCAGCCCCTCCTCCGTCCAGCCCATTTCCAGCAATGACGGAAGGGGGCAGGCACACCACACCGGAGAAATCCACTTTGGCTTTCGTGATGGCAACCTGCAAGACAAACCAAAAAAAAAAAAAGTAAATCTCACATGAGAGTCTTAACCCACGTGTCCAGTTCATCGTGGCGTCTCCATATTCTAGAAAAACATGTTCTTTAGCACAGTGTTTCATAGAATCATAGAATAGTTTGGGTTGGAAGGGACCTCTAAAGGTTGTCATCTAGTCCAACCCCCCTGCCGTGGGCAGGGACATCTTCAACTAAATCAGGTTGCTCAGAGCCCCGTCCAACCTGACCTTGAATGTTTCCAGGGATGGAGCATCCACCACCTCTCTGGGCAACCTATTCCAGCTGGTGTTATCATCATCAATTCAAATCCAACTAGTGATCGAAACTTACTAGACTCGGCAGTTTATAAACTTGCATAAACCTCCAACAGCATCACCGCAGAAACTACTGATGAAACTACAGATTATTATCATTTTCTTAAAAAGTATGAGAATATTCTCAACTTTTGGTACTTCAGGAACCCAATCCTGAGAAGACACAGATTGAGTTGTTCCACTGAATTCAGTTCTAGATAGGCTGACCTCTTGACTACTCTCCTTTTATACCAACAATGATGTTTTAACAGGACAACTGTCAATTTGAAATCCAGTCAGGTGAAGTAATCCTTCATAATAAACCTGGAAGGACAGCTGAGTACAACAAATGAGGATTTTCAAATAAAATCATTTGCATTTCAAAAAAGAATTCTCTTGCCCCATTCACTATCAGTGAAAATGAATGCAAGAAAAATATTCCACATAAAGTTAACAAAAAAGCTTTCCTGTGTAAAACCTCAGCTGCAGTAACTGAAATGTGCAATATATAAAGGGCTTTAATGAAATGAGCAATTTTTTATATGTTTCATTATATTTCCATAATTCTTTAAATAAGTATTTAAAAGCCACCACTCTGTTAAAATTCTTTTATGTTCAGTAATTTAGACAGAAACAAACCAGCTGGAAGTCTCCAGTGAAATGGTTACTGTGTCAACATTTAAGCAGTAACGGACATAAAACAAGGGCAAACATATTTGGTTTTGATTAATGAAGATGGAAGTCTCCTGCTTCTTAGTATTCTGCTGTTTCAACCAGTCTAAACTCACAAGACTACCACTACATAACTCTGCTGCACTGTAGTCATTTACCAAACAAAAGGTATTTCCAGAGGCTAACCTTCAGCTTCAAAAAGATGCAGGTAAAGCAAGCTGCAAAGAAGCAAAGTAAAAACCATCAGGATAATCCTCTAGAAATCAATCAGAAAGCATAAACTTGGAACAACATTTTTAACAATACAGTTTTTTATTAAGTATTCCCCACTTAATACTCATAATTAACCTGAACAAGTGTGACAACATTCAACACATTAATAGCTGATAAAGTAGCTCAAATAGTCATCTTCCCCACTTCCATTTCAGTTTCGTACTTCAGTTGATTAGTAATGTTTGCTCTGTAATACCCAGAACAAAGTTATAAGTGATAGTACATTTGTTTCAAAAATTTGTTCAATGTATATTCAAGGCAACAATAAGAATTACTGGCAATGAATACATGCTGTTTCATCCATGCTGTCATACTTTCATTCCCAGGACCCTATGTCATGATCTGAAAAGAAGCAAGGAAAAGAAGGGTGGAGGAAAAAAAGAAAACAACAAAAACCACCAACCAAAGCTGGTGCTTGTTATAACAAAACAAATGAGACTGAGCCAAACCTTACTGCCATATGAGTATTTGCTTTTACTTCAGTTACAATTTGGCTAGAAAGTGCCTACCCCCTCCTTGACATATTTCCTGTACAAAGTGAACATCGCTCATATCCACTTGAGAGCAAATTGTAACGGTAATCTGCAAAGAGAAAACATTGGGATTGTGCCCTTCTTCTCTTTACAATGTGTACAGAAAGCTTGGAAACACAGACCCTTAAACCACAGACTTAGAAGAATGCTATAACAATCCTTGCAAAGGCTGGAAAGAGTTAAATCATGACCAATATAACTGGCCTCAGGCCCTGTCCCTGTAGCATGGGAGGCCTGTGAAAAGGGGCTAAAAGGAAGAGTAATTGCTCAGTTAGGAGGCTGGCTGGTTAGGACTGCTGTCACCCTTAGAGGAGCCAAAGCCAATGTGCTTTATCAAAGGAGATGTACTGGAGACATTACACTTTGCCTAGTACCACATGATGGTTAGGTCAGACCATGTGGGAGGACAAGTGCAGACAGGCCTGAATCCACAAACAGGTGAGACACATATCTAACACCCACCCAGCAAGGATCTGGAATGGCAGAAGACTCAACCTTCCCCCCTCAATCCATCCTAGTAAAGAAAAAGAGTTCCTTCCTCTTCCCACAAGGGGAAAAAAAACTTGACGTGTCTCAGAAAGTCAGATCTGCTTCAACTAGGAAAACGGCAAACATACTTAGGAAATTATGACATGCTGAATTTTCTTTTAAACAGGAGTTTGTAACCTGAAATCACATTTCAAACACCATTTTAACAACAGTGTTGTAAAACAGAATCTGTTTTCCTAATCTAGGTATGTTCACATTAGCCAGTCCACTGAAACTATATCCTTTATGTAAAAGCACAGTACCAAGCTACAGTAAAAGCAGTCTAGCCTAGACAGCCACAACGTAGAGCAGAGCAGGAGATCAGTGCTCGCACACCAGTTTGCTACGTAACCCTGAGCAACACCATGTCAAGTGGTGTTGGGATTATAAACCAGAGTTTCTCCAGTAAATTGTCCAATGGAACTTCAGCACAGGGGCTGGATTATCACTAAAGTTGTACCTGGATCTGCAGGTTTCCTAACTCATGCAGAAGACGACACAGATGGAAGGTATCTTCTTAATCCTAGTTGGCATGTCATTCAATGTTTGTCCCACATCAAAAGTAACACAGCTTAAGCAAACCTTGCCTTGCCTGCCACCATGTCCTGCATTGTGCCAGCAGTGCTGCTTGTATAGCCACACTGCGAACCATATCAGAAAGCTGATTCAGCAGAAATGCAATTTTTCCTAGGCCATTTTCAGCTGGATCGATTCCTCCATACAAGCCACAGTTGAACCAGCACAGTACAGGGGAACACTGCCACAAAATGCAAAAAATCACAGTCTGACTCTGTGCATCTCAAACAGCCTGGACAACAATTCTATTACTCAAATAGGGTTGCAGCTCAAATGAAAATAAACTGGGAGAACCATTAAATGCATTAGGGAATCCTGCCTTCTCCTTCCTCCACATCCCCTCCCATTTCAGGCCAGCACAAGAATCTGCAGTGACACAAGATAAACCAATGAGAAAACTGACCCAGGTGTAAAAGCTAGTCTTCTGGTTCGCACTCCAGCTAAATCAGGACTCTGGTGCAGTTTGCCGTGCAGCCACACCAACGCTTGTGCCAGCACAGCACAGGGGGGAGAACCTGCTTACACCATTAGTACACCCAAACATCTAGCCACTACCTAAGGGAAAGAGAACTTTTTTTAGAGCAATGCCAGGTCTTAGTAAGCAACATATCCCCACTTCAAAAAAAAAAAAAAAAAAATGCATCCAGTTCACAAGACTACAGTAAAAGCTGTAATTGGGTGAGTTTGAATTTATTGGTTTCAATTAAAAGTCTGATGAGGACATAGAGGGATTTGGAAGATGCTTTGAGGATTTATAATCATCCATGCTGCGTTATTTAGAAGTCCTGTGAAAGGCAAGGAATCCTTTTCTATAACCAACCGTAAGGCTGTTTTTAGACTTCCCAGACAGTTATACCACTCTATAACTGTCATTGTAGAATGATCAATCAGTTAGTTACACACATTAATATTTAGAAGCTAATTAAAATTTTAAAATGTTTGTTTTCCTGTCATTTCTGAACAGACTAGAAACTTTCCCATAAAGAAATGTGCCATACCATGATCTTTAAGTGAGTCATCCAGAAGCTGATGGGCAGTCTTAAGAGCAAGTATTTCTTATCCTCAACAAGGGTTTCAGGGTGAGTGCCCTCAAGGATTTGTATCTGTTGCCTAACCAGACAAAAGCTTTCTATCATGGCATTTTTCTACTTTTGGGCCAGCTGCTTCCGGGACAAGACTGGCTGTGATCCCACAGATGTTCTACAGCAGCAACACCAGCTTAAGCCATCCTCAAGTTCTCCACTGTCCAGCTGCTCATTTCTGTCCTTACATTGCCCCTTCTTCAACTGGGGAATCAATTTAGCTGAAAACCAGCCATCTTTTCTGGGTATTGAGCAAAATCAGTTCCCCAATCTAGTCCATTGCCAACTACACACACAGCTGTGTCACCATAATGCAGGGACAACAGCGAGCTCTCAGGAGCCAGGAGTGCTCAAATTACGTTGCTATAAAGCTCAAAACTCCTTTATCAACAATACAAGCATGGACCACAGCACTCAGGAGAAGATGCAGCTGCTCAAAAGAAACATTACACGCTACTCCAAAATATATAAATAATCTTTCTCCCTTTCTGACTTCTGGAGGCATCTAACAAACTTCAATTTCAAATAGACAAACATGGCAGAATCAATTCTGTGCAAGTGATAAGATTAAGAACCATAGCCAGTAAGAATTTTTGGAAAAAGATGATCTTTATCAAACCTGCAAACTACAAAGACTAAATTGCTCTGCAACTTCTACATGGTAGCTTTTTAAGTGCATCCTCTTGCCATCCCAACACCATATCACAGTAAACACACAGTAAACCTGATTAGCTTACTCCTTGGTGAAAAAAGTATTCTACTTTGCATTTACCATATGAAAAAATTACTTATAGAAACTTCTTGTAAAGCTGCTCGTCCAGAATCACTGAAGGATAGCTCAAAGCCCAAAAGGTGAAAGGGAAACAAAACAGGCAGACACATGCAGTACTGAAACCTGTCTGACCCACAGTAAGCTAGTTCACAGCGCTAAGTGAAAAGAAAACTGGGAGCGGGAGAAGGGATTAGGATTAGTTTCCTGCCATTTTAGCTCCATTAATCATCCCATCATAAGGCCAGACAAGCACCAATGTTGGCACAAGGAAGCAACAAAGGCATGCATCCAAGACCGCCCCTTTTGGCAACAGCTAGCTTAGATCAACTTAGCTGTATCATAAGACCACATCCTCTGCTTAGACACTAAACTGGCATTGCCAACAAAAGGAACAGTCCAGCCTGCTCATTCCTCACCTCCTGTGGGCCAGCACAGGCTGAACCAGATCAAGGAACTGATCTGTGTCAAATTTGACCTGGCCACACACACACGAACTACTAGTTTTACTCTGCATCACTTCCTGATCTGGCTTGCCACCCAGCCACACAAACACTTGGGCTAGCATGAGGGAGAATGAGGCAGCTGGAAATAAAAAAGAAATCAGGATGGCTACTTTTGGTAGCAGTATCATCTTAAGGTGTTGTTATACAGTTTAATCTACCCAACATTCATGTTGGACATGAACACATGCACTAGGTCTTCATGCATAAGACTCTCGATTTTGGCAATATTCACATACTTATGGCATAATCAAGATCTTGACAGTCAGTATTTAAATGAACCAAAGAACAGTACCACCTTCCCTAACGTGAAACCTCAATAACCAGAGTAAAACATATGAAACAAAAGGAATTTAAAAATAAGTAAGTAAAAATCAGAGAGACATTAAAAAAAAAGAGCACAATTCCCAAATCCAGCAAGGACACCTCTATAAACAGCTTTCCCTTGTTTGCGTTTTGGGGCTGAGTTGCCAGGGTAATAGCAATTTCCTACCAATTTAAGAATTGCTAAGCAACCTCCAGCACCTAACAGCAACAGCATGTGTGTGCAGCTGGGCTATTTTGAGAAGACAGTTTTGTTTTTTTTTTATTTCAAACTTAAGAGCAGCCTTCTGTTAAATGATTATGCCAGCTGAGATCATCCAGCCAAAGAAGCAATCTCGGGGCAAAGTGGCTTTAAGTGGACAAACCTTTGAAATGAGTGAGAAGAGAGGAAGAGAATGTGATTGATATGCCCAAAGGCAACTATACCCCCCAGGTCATCACAAATCAAAAGAATAACCCAGGAGAAATGAAGTTTGCAGCAGACGGAAGCCAAAGCATCGCATTAGCTTGAGAAGCTATAACAATCAGAGTGAGAAATATTCCTTTTAGCTTTAGATATCAAAGAAAAGTCACCAACAGGAAGACCTCCAAGGTTGTATTAAAAAAAATTATTTAGTTTCCTGTCAGTCAGCTTAACCCAGGCACACACCTGTTGACAGAATTACTTCTCCAGTTAATGGAGAGTTAAACTGATGACACTGTCCATAAAGTACATACAATACAGTAAGCAGCAACGCAAGCATCACAAAGACAATGTAATAGCTTGTTCTTGAGGAACCACCTTAAGTTAAGAAATCAAACTATGCAGACAACTAGAGACACCTTCTTAGGTTATGGAATTTTATTTTAACACACATATTACACATATTTGTCTTCTGCAAAATGAACCAGTCATCAACTTCCTTCACTTTCACAGTAAGGGGGGGGGGGGGGGGGGGGGGGGGGAAGGCAAAAGCAGTCAAAAAGTAACCAAATTCGTTCTGGATTAGAACCAGTGATTTGAAGGTGTAAACTGTCCATCTTACCACGATCACAAGCCTCACAAGCCACTACCCTACGAAGGCCCTATTAAAAATGCAAAGATTGCAACACATGTGAACAAAGATGCTGGCAAAACATGGATGAGCACAACTTTCTATCTAAGCTAAAGAATCTGAATCTGTATGTATACTGTGCCAGCAGCATTACAGTAAGAGAGGACATCTTTGAATCACCACCAGAAGTCTCTCCACTACCGCCTCCAGCAAATCTGTCAGTACAAGAGTCAAAAAACATGCTTGGGCCAGCAAGAAAATGGCAAGAAATGTTATCAGACAAAAGGCATGAACAGCTGTATAGAGATGTTAGGACTTAAGGGGGAAAAGATGCAAAGAACACATCTAGTGCAAAGCAATTAACTGCATAATTTCTGCTATAGACAAACAAAGCCTCGCACGTGATTTTAACGACCACTCATCAAGAACCATATTTCTCAAGCTCTAAGTATTTCCTTCATAAGACACCAGCATTTGTTTTGCTCAGTCCAGCAGTGACAGAAAGTCTTTAAGAGGTCTTGAAAAATCATCATCAAACATCCATTTCTTAAAACCACAAATGGCAGGCTAAGAAATGTAGTCTGGCATTCCAGATGTTTTTTAAGAAATACTTTTCATGATTCAATATGTATTTGGAGGAACTTTGTGGCTTTCAAGCTCATGGAACGCTGGGTACACAGAAGAACTGATAATACCAGAGCTAGTTTTGAGAATCACAATGATATTTATAATAAATAATCCTTGCTCAAAAAGAATTAACTCCCCACCAATTTCTGAAGATCTTATTTAAGCTCAAAGCGTGAATGAGGAAGACATCCTTCTAATTTCAGAGGACATTGAGCCTTAAACTGGTGAAGCAGTTTATAGACACAATTCTATCATACCTCTCAGTGTGTTGAATTAACCTTCTAGTTTGTGAGAGTAAAAATGATAGCTACTGAAGAAATAACAATTTCTGCTGAAGTTCAAAGAACAAAAGAGAGCAAAAAAGATGTGATGTTCAGGTCTCGTGTCAATGGGTACTTGTATATTTTAGGCCTTGGTCATGATATAGCTCAATGTCATAATTAAAAGAGGAATCCAGCCTTCTGCTATCGAGCTATTGGTTCCTGCTGCTTCCTTTTTGTCTGATCTAACGAGTGTGCACCCACGGGGTGACTCAGGTCAGCTGAACCAGCAGACGATTAACTCTGCAAAAGATTAGAAACCATTTTCTACAGGGTCAGTCAGCTAGCTGGACGTGCCCTGTGGCTGCACAATCACTAGCTCTGATGCAAAGGAAGAAGCAGGATTGCACAGCTGCATAGAGGTTTGACCAGCCTTTGCAACAGCAGCTCACTGAAAGATCAACTTAACTGTAATGTCAAAGAGCACACTTAAACATCTAGCAGCTGTGCCAACTTAAGCAGTCTGCTACACATTCCCACTCTCATGCCTTCCTCATTGTGAAACTAGCATAAATCTTAAGGAGACAACATGTACTGGACCAGAGGAAAAAATAATCTAGAAAAAACCACTTCTTTCCAGGAGGATCTGTTCCCCAGAGTGGCTCACCGTGGCCACAAAAACAGCTATGCCAGCAAAACAGAGGGAGCTGTGAAAGGGAGCAAGCTGTTTAAGCCTGCACTGGTGCCAAAGAAATGCATGATGAACTACAGTGTGTTTAGAACAGGATTGCCTGTTTTCCACCACCTTCTGACTGACTTCCTTGCAATTGCTCTCTGATGCATTTTTTAAAATTTCCTTCATGTCGGAGGCAAAGCATTCCTCCCCGCCCCATAGGGCCAAGCAGATGAAGCAATGGATTCAGCCGGCAGCAAAGGCATGTGGCAACGGACACCAACAACCAATGGAAGCAGGGAGGCTGCAGCAAACTAGAAAAGGGAATGCTGACGATTTGCAGCCAGATGTGAGCTTTGACTTGGAAATTCATGGCAGGAAAACTGAGGGGCTGAGAAAGTATGAAGGAACTCATGTTGAATGTGGATTTAGGGCAGATTGGGACAAGAAAGTCATTGGACAAGAGGAGAGAGGAAATAAGACCTCAAAGAAACAATATGCTTTCAAACACAGAAGATTTGAACTTTGGGACAAGAACTGGATGACCTAGGTCATAACAAAGTAGTGACTTGGGCAAGGAAAGAAAGGAAGGAAAGATAGCTCAGGGAACCAATCTAGACTAAAATAAAAGAAAATAAATTTTAAAAAGGAAAAAAAGGAAATAAAGCAAAGGTAAAATAGTTAGATTTCAGTCAGTTCAGCTCCTGGCATAAGCATTCATGTCAGCACAAAGCAGCAGGCAAAACTGCAGAACTTAAGAGTCTTAAGGAGTTTATGGCAAGGTTTTTTGGCAACTTACTTTTGTGTGTCTGAGGAAGTAGTTTTACATTTTATCTAATTCAGTCTGATCATGGGCTGTGACTAAGAGTATAGGTCCATATTGTATCGCCTCACCTCAGTTTGAAATTCTCACCTTCTCTCCTTCAAATCCAGTGGCTTTGCAGCCACAAGAGCAAGTCAATTTAGCTTGCTGTTCTGATGGAAAGCTACACCTTGAAACAAGCTTGTTTTTCCATTGTGCTAGCAATCTGAGCCCTGCAACCACAGGTTCATTAGATCCCATCAAAAAAAACAAACAAAAAAACAGAGGAGCAGTGCCCACTGAAAAGTGACAGCTTTCAGTTACCTCATGTTAGGTACAGTGTGAAACCAAAGCCTGAAACAGTCTGCAAGAAGTTTTCTGACCCCAGTCACATTCTTTAGTCATGACAGTATGAAACCGTCTACAGAAATTAAATCAATCTGAATTGACTTTGCCTCTCCTCCCTGTCAATGGACAGTGGGTGTGGAATCCAAATTTCTTTGAATTTATTAGCATCTCCTAATGCAGCTACCCAGCATGACATTCATTTAAGTGGAAAGTCCAGCAATTGAGACTGAGTTACCAGATCTTCTGTTCCCTTTTTCCCCTACGAGAGCTGACTTTCCACCCTTGGATTTCCCCACTACTGAAAAATAGGTAAGAATTTTCTTCAGTGATTCATAGAGAAGCATATATCAGTATTACTGTCTTGTCTAAGCTAACCAGTTTATTGAAAAGAAGTAGTAAGTACTCAAGAGGTGCTCCCTAACATGTAAATCTAATGAATGTGGGTAAAGAACATGAGGGAGGGGTGGGGGAATTGGTACTGCCGCTGTTCTTCACCAATTCAAAGGATACCAAATTCAACCTTCACTACTTCTTTCTTTGAAGCAACAATATTAAGAGCCAGCACATGAAGGACATCTAAACCGAGACTTTTGTTCTGGTGCTAGAATAGATTAAAACATTTTCTATTCTTTACTACAAGACTCAGCCTGAGACCACAGATAATGTCTGAATGTATCATCCTCTCTTCTGAGTGCTACTGTATCATGCTAAGCACAGTTACAGTTTTGCAGACATTACAATTTTACTGTATAGATACAATTGTTTGCCTTTATATACTTGAATAAATCAGCAAAGCAAGCCAAGTATCAGTAACACTGAAAAAACTTGTGACAAGCCTGACTAATTGCTAGGCAGCAGTGAAAAAGGGACAAGTGTGCCATTAATACTCTTAGACTATAAAATCCTTGCTGGACAGCTGTCACACCTGGTGCTAGTACAAATTCAAAATATTCCACCTCTAACACACCACTGTCCCTCATGTTTAGTGACCACAAGCAATTTTCAATTCAGCACATAAGAATAAAAGGTGCAGACCAAAGACAGCAAAGAGAACACAATACATACCTTACTCACAGTTCCCACGGACAAATCCAGCTCACTTCCATGCCAGCAGCTCTCTCCCCAGTCACTGAAAGGGAAAACAGGACACAAATATTCAGAGATCTTAAAAAAAAAAAAAACCAAACACAGCCCATTTTCTCCTTTAAGAGTAAGGAGCGAAGTTCTTCATCTAGGATTCTTTTTTCCTATAATCTTTAATTCATTTGGCATACACAACAGAAGTTGGATTGAAATACCATAAAGACTGCCACACTTGTATACGCATACCCATGCTACTTGCAGAGCAGAACTTTTACTTTAAGACTATTGGTTTGTCAGTTCTGAAGAATGCATTGTTTGAGATTTACTAAGCCAGAATATTCACCAAATCATACACTCAATCTTCCCGTCCTTGTACCGAAATCATTCTTAAACATTGGATAGTAGAAGTTGGAGACTGTTATGACTAGTTTATTACACCATGTTATCCATCCAAACAAAAACAGGGAAAGGTAAAAAAAAAAGTACATTTCAGAGATTTGTCATGACTGCAATGGGAAACCCATTTTGGAGGAGGGGGAAAGAGGGAACCATCCTGCACACCTTAAAAACTCACAAATGTACTGAAGTAACACACCACTTTGGTCATACAGTTTTAACAGGCACGCACAGCAGTATTTGGCTAGAAAATAATTACTGTGGAGGCTCTGGAAGACTATTGTCTCAAACAGCAATAAAAAGGGTCGGAAGTTGATTTGTAGTTGCCATACTTTCACTCCTACTTCCTTAGCCACCTTAAAAAAAATACAAATCATCATACGAAGTTTTTAACACAAAGTTTCAATTCCATTTCCTCCTCTGAGCTTTTCAGACTTTAGGGCTTCCCAGACACCAGAAGCACAGAACTGCAGCTGAGATGCCATGATATTCTGTCAAGAAGAGAAAATAAAAGAAACCCAGGCACCTCCCCAAATAAAAACTTCAGACTGGATGGACCTCAGACACAAGCATTAACATAGCTGGAGTGAAAAAGAAAAAAAAAAAAAAAAGAAAAAATAAAATGAGCTCTCTACTGCTTTAACATCAGAAGGAATAAGACCAACTAGGCTGATTAGTCTCTTCTGAAGAAAGAATGACCACAGCTAGAAGCTTGGATAATCAGCATATTGCAAAATTTGAGAGAGTTCCCTGATCTCCAACAAATAAAAGAAAGAAGCTGTTTAGAAGCAGCTACAGGTAATGAATTGCACATCTACTTGGTCAACTCTCCTCCAATTAACAATTTGCAAGAGAAGGGATTTACAATACTGATACAAATAAAAAAAGTAAGGACACTACTACTTTAGAAGCTTCCCTTACAATCCCTTTCAGAGAATGTTTCAATTTTTCTTTGAATGAAATGTGTCAGCACACATTAATCATGGCTCTACCACAGAATCAAAAAGTCATTCTGCCACCTCTTACAGTATTTGTCATCAAGTCAATGTTTAGAATTACTTACAACCACTTAAACAATTTAATGTGAGAACCCATAACAAGTAATTATTTTTTCTTTAAAGCAGCAGCGAAACTGATACAGCTGTAATTAAAATATGATAATGATGCAAGACTACAAAACCAAGTATATACTTACAATGTACTTTTTACAGAATTGCGGATCCTAGATTTCCTAAAAGGCAAGGCAAAAAGGCCTCAAGAAGTCAAGGAAAGTCTTCCACAAAGACAGTAAACAATTAATCACTGTTAAGAGTTCGATATTCCAACCTGATGAACAAAGTGCCTTATTATATAATCTGGTAAAATAATTTTTCTGACAGCATTAAGCACATAACATCAAAATTTAGGTATGGAATGTTTGCTTGTGATGATGTTTTGTTTTTTTTTAAATCACAAATTATAAGTGAGTGAAATTTATCCATATATTAAATCTTTACTCCAGTGCAAGTTTTTGGCATTGTTTGGTTTTGAGTGGGATTTTTTTTTTATTTGGGGTTTGGGATGTTTTGGGGTTTTTTTTTGAGACATAGGTACGCCTGAAACCGCTTTTCACACATGAAATGCATCTCTAACTTCTCCACGCTTTCATTTGAAGATTTCTGCTGGCCAATCCCTAATTTCCAGTAATCTTGGTTCACTGGATATTCTCTTCCAATCTGGGATTGCAACAGCACTGATAAAGTTGGACAATCATCATGCTGCTGCATTTCATTTCCAGCACTTAAGATCCATGTTCTCCTGAATCTCATTTGAGTCAAGACAGCTCCAACAGTGAGCCTTTTCTTGGTCTGCCTGTCCCACCACCTGGTACAGGGCATCTACTAGTCTTTTACAGAAGTGGAACCCCATATCCAGTCAAAAAATCTTTGTATTTTCTTCAGCATGTTTTTCTCTGGAAAACTTCAGATTGCTGAATATTCCAGGTCTGAAGAATATACCGGGCTATCCCTAATCAGCTGGCAGGGTGATGCAGAAGGGAGAAGAATTTCTCTGTACACCCCCAGTTCTACATGCCTTCCAAGGCACTCATTACCAGCAACTGGCCAACACAAGACACCAGGCTGGATAGACATCTCACCTGGCACAATACGGAAGACCTTGAAGTCTTACCTCTTAAGGTATGCATGAAGATTAAAAAAAAAAAAAAAAATATATATATATAAAAAAAATACACACATACACTCAGTGATTTTTGGCATCTTTGCAAAAACTTAGCACTATCCTTCAGAAAAAAACGTGTGTGTTTGTGGACATGCAAACACACACTCAGAAAACAGGACAACTTATTTCAAGAACTTCCTTGCCTCAGTTTGTTTACCTCTTCTGAGTTTCCAGCACTTCCATTTGCCTTCTCAGGTATCCAGAGATCCTTGTTCTCCCACAAATAACTCATCCTGCAGGACAGCATATATTTATCTTTCTCCGTCTACTAAGAACTAAAGTTTTATTCCAGATACTCTGGCCAATAAAAGGCCAACTTTAAACTTTCAGTCCTATTTGTCAAGGAAGTTCCTGCTCAGTCTTAGCAGATGGTTAAAGTATTGCATCCTGTGATTTACTGCTTAGTCATCTGAACCTCAAGTAGGAGATAAACTGGCTTGCAATGGGCACGGACAGTCATCAACTTTTTTTCTAATATGTGTGCCATTAAGCTAAGAGATGCTGCAGGTATAAGGTCTTTATCATTATTCTTATACAGTCACCCCACGGAATTTCAATCCAGCTTTAAGACGGAACAACAGAAAACACAGACACACCCCGCCTTCAAAATAACAAGTCAGACTTCACAAAAATTTAGCAGAACAGCCTTACAACTGTAATGAAAGACAAGCTCTTTACTTCTCCTTCTATACTGCAGCAAACAAGCAAAGATTAATCTGATAACTGAAACATTTTCTGGCAAAATTCCACAGTTAAACTGCTTTTGTTATTCTTTGCTTATAGCACAATCAAAACATTCCTCCAACCCTCCTTTTTCCTCTCACTATACAGTCAATGCAGGCAAAACTCCACTGTCCCAGATTTTCTGAAGAAAAAATAGTGTCATCTCTAAGAAATGCAGAAGTCTCATCTTGCTGATAAACTTCTCCATCCAATGGAAATGTTTATATGTCAGTGTTTACATGTTCAAGCCAAATGGCTGCTATTCCAGTGATTACAATGGCTTATTGCCTTCACTGGTGACTAGGAGTTTGAGCACGTCTGAACAACACAGAAACTCACTGACATGATTCGCAAGTCTGATCTGAACATGGCAACGCAGAATTCACATCCTATCTTTCTAACAGCCATACTACCTCTCAGATGGAAGCTCTGAAAAGATTCAGTCTCCAGGTGATCTGTTGCTGTAAAGCATGCCTGACAGGACACATGAAAGCGAATTTAGAGACATAGTTATATTAGGCCTAACATTAACTTGGCCCTACCAATTACTTGGAGAAACCTCTCACCCAGGTTTGGGTCCATCTTACACAATGGAATAGAAGTTACAATGCAGACTGTAATCGCATTCTGTTGGGAAACTTCTTATATTGCTATAAAAATCAGAAGAGAGGGCAAAAATAATAATTTAAAAATAAATAAATAAATCATCCAAGAAGAGTCTTTCAATGCTTTTCCAAAAGTTTCTTCCTGAAGGAGGAAAAGTTTCCCTGTAAGTGAATCCTGTCTCATCTTTGCTCAGAGCTGTACCTTCACACATATAAACAGTTGCAGAAAGAATGAGTTCATCATAACATGGGTATGGCTGTGTGTAAAGGATGATCTCATTAGAGTAAGTGTAAATAGGGTGTCAACTGTATGGATCAATCGTGCAGTGGAGACATATCCTCAGTGTCTCTACTAAACCACAGAAAGGGTAGAACTCAAGGAACGACAGTATACACACACACCCTCCCTAGTGTGGCTAGAACTTGTCATAATTGCCATATATTACAGGAAGCATTAATTTGAGGTTGAAACAATCTGTGATGTAGACTCCCGTCCCAAAATAAAATTAATTTCACAAAACTACACGTTATCATTTCAGTCTCCTGTTCCCCTAACATGAAGGTACTCTGAAGATGATGCGTAGTCAGCGCATTTATTTGCCTCACTGGAAGATGGCAAAATAGGGAATTTTCTGCATTGCTTTATGCCAGAGGCTCTTGCACTGTGGTATATACACACTTCAATATGCACCCATGGCAAGCAGAGACGACAGCAGCAGCAGCTCCTGACCACGTCCAGGGGAAAATTTTTATTTCAGTGAATTAGGAACTTCCACAGAGGCAGCCCCCAATTGATCAGCTGTTAACAAATAACATCCTGGCACATGCAGCAGCAGCTACCACGCTGCTTCTGCTCTGCTCCGCAAAAAACCCTGCTTTTCTGGATCAGCAGGGCCAAAACAAGCTGAAAGAGGGAGCACAAGTTAATTAAGAAGGATAAGTAGAAGTAGTCAACATGCTAGTTTGTGGTAGGAGAGCAAAAGCAGATGGATGGCATGAGGTTAAGGTGCAAAAGAAAATCCCCAATTAAAAGCTCAGCCTTTAGCTTTCAAGATTTAAAAAGACTTGTGACTGTGTGTTAAATCTCACCTTCTTACAGAGATGTTATCAATATGGCTGTGTGCCTAAATCCAAAATATTTCTTCACACAAGAATAATGATGCTGCACACACACAAGAAAATGGGGGAGGGAAGGGGAAAGGAATGCTGCACAAACCAAATTCATTACTTCAATTTCTGAAATATAAACCAATCTAATTTAAACAATCACAGTACCTTGCTCAGTGACAAACTCTCAAATTTATCTGTGTGGAAAATAAGTGTCTCATATCAGAAATAGAAAAAGGATCAAAGAAAGTGAGCTACCGTTACTGGCATTGTTTCTTAACGTCTGAAAACATAGTAGCAGACTGATGGCAGACTCCTGTGTAAACTGCATGCACCATTTGCCCTCCACAAGGACAACCTGCATTTAAAAATCTCAAGGCATTGACTGACCACTATGGCATACCTAAGCCTGGTAATGTAAACTGTCCTCACCCCAATGCCATTCATTTCCCTTGAAGAAGCCACTTAACAGTGTTTGCACTCCATAAAGCACTCAAAGGAGGGAAGGTAAAATATACACATTAACCACCCACATTATGTCCCCGAAGGACTGAACAGAGTATTTGACAAAGGAATGAGTTTCTGAATTCACAGAAACTCATCCATTTCATCTATTTGACACAAACGCATAAAAAAAGAATCATAGGAACAGTTTTAAACTCTGGTTCCAAAAAGTTCCCTTTAGCTGTAGCTCTTACTAACCCACTTCTGTGCTCCCTCCCCTCTACTCTAGCTATTCATTCCTTCGGCCCTCCCCCACCTTTTATTTTGGGGGCTGAGGGGGAGAGGAATAGAACATGCACAGATTAAAAATCAGGTCTCTAACCTGGCTCAGCATGCAGCCCCCCAGACATACCATCACTACTGAGGTGACAGCACATGGTGGGTAGGGAAAAAAAGAAAAAAAAAAAAAGAAAAAAAAGAGGCAGATGGGAATATGAGCTGTTTAGGACAGCCCCACCACTAAAAGAAATGTCTGTGTAACCACATCCTCTGTTTTCAGTCTCAGTTCAGCAATGTGTCCAGCAGGAAATAATTAGATTTGGCTTTCCCAGAGTAGGTGTTTGACGGTTTCAGACCACTGAACAGTTGCTTTTTCTGCTTCCTCTTCAACAGTTTCTCAGGAAAAGACATCGACCTTCAGGACACAGCTGATTAAAAAAAAAAAAATCTTTAAAGGAAGAGCATTGTGTAACTACAGTAAGTTTTAATAATTGTTACCTCTTTTTACACAGAGGAAATCAACTGTACTCTTCAAAAGGGATCTTAATCATAATACTGAGTTATCAGTAAGTAAACAGACATTGAGACAGTCCGATTATATCATCTACAACACAGGAAGGACAGCTGAGTATAGACAGTAAAGACAGAAGACTCTTGGAATTGCTATAAATTATGCTTTCGAGGTAAAAAGCATATATGGAGACACCTCGCACATTCCAAATGAGTGTAACAATTAATCTTGTGATAATGTTTTGGCAGATCCTAAGAATCTGCTTTCTGCTCTAACATCCAAACCCTTTTTGCTCTGATCCTCCCCTGTATATAGTACAGCTGCCCTTTCCCCCCACCAAATACCACACAGTAATGTAATCACGGCTCAACAGTGAAGGAAATCCATTAGGGCTTTTTATTATTATTATTAAATTAAGGGGTATTTTGATTGCTTGAATGTACATTTCACCTGGAGGTTCAAGGATGAAGGGTCTGTGAAAAACGTTGCTGCTTTACCATGCCAGCAGAAGCCAAAGTTACAAAAAACAGTCACAAGCAAGCACTCCTCCCCAAACCCAGGAGTTTCCTATTATTTCATATTCAAGGGGAGGAAAATTTAAAGACTGCTTTTGCAAAACCCCCATATTCTCTTAGCCCTATGTCAAAATGTCTTCTGTACTCTCTTTGCATTTTATTTCATGATCTGCTTGTTGCCTGAAGATTTGGGGGTCCTCTCCCACGATGTTAGAGTGGATGGCCTTAATTAAATAGAAATTAAAGCTGCTTCTGCAACTGTTGGAACCAGCAAACATAGCACTACTTACATTTTGTACAGAACAATATGATGCCCAAGAAGCTATAACTAGCAATATTTCACTCTTTTCCTGAAATCACATTTGGTATCTAAATTATAAGTGAGGAAGGACTGAAAAGGGCTCAGTAAGTTAATATCTGGTAATTAAGAAGGGCAAATTCGCCTACTTGTGAAAAGCTTATAGCATTTGCTTTCAGCCCTGAGTCTCTTTCTCCTTTCAGCAGAAAGCACGAATCTCAAGAACAGAAAAGGAGTTCACAGTCAGCTTCAGAACATACACTTATTTTAAAATCTATTATTAGATTCTATTTAATCACAACTATTAGATCACTTATTTAATCACTGCAGCAAACTGGAACAAATGGGTGTCCCTCTCATTTCATGTTCAGAAATGATTGACGTATTTTTGGCAATACTTACGAAGACCTAAAGGCATTACACTTCTAGCACTTCTACAGTATGGATTTTAACAGTGTCTTTACAAAAGCCTACTGATGGGTTTTGTGCAAGCAGCAAGATATACTTTGAAATCGGTGCTGAAAGTTTGTTTGTATATTTACCTGAAAGTAAAACCAACACACAATTAGAAAACACACTTTCAATAAGTCAGCTATGCCATGGCTAACTAGCCCTGATATCGAACACAAATTTAAAATAAAGACAGAATTGCATACTGAATTGTCTCAATGCTCATGCTGGAAGTGTTGGGACAGACACATTCAGCCCAGAATAGCTACATTTTATATTTTCCAAATATTCAGAGCTGTGTCTTCAAATTCTACCAAGAAATAAAAAGCACTTTTTTGTTTCCACGATCCAGCAAAGAAGCTACAGACTTAAACAGAAACGTTTTTAATGCCTTCAAAATGTATTTTCTATTGATGGTAGACTAAGATGCAGTTTCACAGCAGAGACCCTGATATTGTCTGGACAAACACGATACAAGAAAGGAAGTGATATAAGCAGCAGCAAACCTGAAACCCCTTATTCAGCCCACTCAAGGTTCATCTTGTAAAACAGAACCGCACAGAACCATGTTAGCACACGGTTTACATGATGCAGTATAAGGGTACACAGATGCAGATCATAAAGGTCTCAGGAGGGTATTTCCACTTACACACAAGGCAAATGGTCGGAGTTTTCATCCTGGATCGGGAAATATGTGACATTACAGTCCTCTCTGATACAAGATTTTACAGTCACAGAGAGGGAGATCTAGTCCCCACTGGACAGACGTCTGGGACACACGTGTGTTACCTTAAATGTACGGTAACATCTAGCCATAGCATGGAGAGGCGTCTTTTCAGTAGGGAAAATTAACCCCGCTGAATACAATCCGGTGTGTGCACGGAGCGGTGGGGACGGCAGGAGGTTGCTGCTGCACAAACCCTTGTAAACTACTGTCACCACTACCAGGCCTGTAAAATCGGTAAGAGAGTACCGAAAAGAAACACCGCCGACCTACTAAACGCGAGGCGCTCGGGACAAGAGAGGGGAAACGGTGAGCCGAGCCCCTCTCAGGGGGAGAAGGCGGGGAGAGGCCGGAGGGGGGCAAAAGCGAGCCAGGGGCCGAGGGGAAACAGGCGCGGGGGCTGCGGAGGGGGGGGGAAGCCGGCCCACGGCTGGAGGGAGCGGCCGTGCCCCGGCGAGGGAAGGCCCCTCGGGGCGGGCTGGGGCCCCGCGGAGCGGAGCTGTCCAGCCGCGCCGGGCACCCTCCTCGCCCCCACGACCGTCGGTGGAGGGAACGGGGGGGGGACGGGGGGGGCCGGCATCAGGGGGCAGGCGCTGACCCCTCCCCGCCGTACCAACGGCCGCCGCTGAGGAGAGGTCTGGGCGGCGGCGCGGGACCCGCGCCGGGGCGGGTCCCCGCGGGCGGGCCCGCGCCCACCCCACCCCCCTTTCTTTGCCCCCAACGGCAGAGGTCGCCTCGCAGCTCCCGGCCGAGCTGGAGCTCCGTACTCACCTGGTCACGGCTCCATCTCGCTCCGACCCCGCCCGTCCCTGGCGGAGCCGCCGCCGCCCGCCGAGAACGCGCCGCCCCCGACCGTGCGACCCGGCCTCGCCACCGCCGACCGGCGCCTCGCAACCGCGGAAGCGCCCACCCCGCGCCTCCCTGCCTCGGCGACACGCGCCGGGTCCCGCCAATCAGAGCGGAGAGGCGCGGGTGAGGGCCACCGGGGCTCGCCAATGGGCCGCGAGCACCTGGGGAAGCTAACGGGCCCGAGGCAGGGCGAGGGGGCGGGGGCGGGGCGGGCACCGCGTGCCTGACGGGGCGGACAGCCAATCGGAAGGTAGGGATGATGTCATCGGTGGAGGGGGGGGCGGGGCGGGACGTCCCCTGGGAAGGCGGGGGCGGGGAGGGGCGGGTCTTCGCCCGTAAAGGGACAGCGATGCCCTCGTGGCCTTCGTGGGGCGGGGGGCGGGTCGGGTCTGTCGCGGGGCAGGCAGACGTTTAACTTTTACTGGGTTTATGGGTTTTTTTGTTTTAAAGGGGGATATTTTCCAAAAGGCGCTGTGGGAACAGCGCAGTGAAGGCCTGGCTGGTGCCGGCGGGTGAGCGGGGCCCCCCAGGCCCTGAGATGGCACCATGGGGCCAGGCGAGGCCCACCAGGTCGGCCCTGAGGCGAGGGCAGCGCCGTGCAAGCCTGGCCCCCCGGCTTCACCCTGCCTCCCCCAGCCCCGGGACGTGCCTTCCCAACGCCATCCATCCCCAATCCTTGGGGTGGGCCCGGGTGGGCGGCCGGCCGTGGGGGAGCGGGAGGTCCCTGCCAGAGGTGGCGGGGAGAGGTCAGGCGCCATGTTGCCATCGCTGCCTGACCTGTGGCTGAATTGGAGGTTTCAGCTGATTTGGAGGTTTCAGCTGCCCCTCCGGTGGCTGAAACCTCCAAATGTCCGGCTGGGGGGTGCGCTTCTCTTGGAGAAGCGTGTTGTTTCTTGATGTAATATGAAGTCGGGAAAAGAAATTGCAAATGGATGAAATGTCCACAATGAAAACTTTGGTTAACTGAGGTGGGATTGTTGAGAAAATAAAGGAATGATGCCATACCTAAAGGGCAGAACAGAGGATTGTAGTTAGACTATTATAATACCATTATAAATGGTTGGTGAATGTCTACCTGCAACGTTGTTCTTGCCCCTGCTTATTGTATCTTAAGAGGCTGTTACGGACATGAATCACGACAGAGGCTGTAACAATGCTCAGTGAAGGATTGGCTCACACTGCAAAGATGAAAAAATTAGGATCACCTTTCAAAACAAGAGGGTACGTGAGGAAGTTATAAAATAATAAATGGTATAAAGAAGGCAAGATTGGCCTTTCCTTACCCTCTCGTGTAGTCAAAGAACTAGAGGACATGATATAACTGCAAAGCAATGTATGTGAAGTAGTTAGGAAAAAATGTTTGTGCCGTGTACAATTAACCTATGAAATTCATTATAAGAAGCTTGATGATACAAGAAGAACCAAACAGTTAGCCAGTTACTGCCAGCCAGCCACTATCTCGCCCTAGTTTCTAATCCCGACATTTACAACTCTTTGCTTTTCATTCCCAGGGATCCAGTTCAGCTTTGGCTATGCACATAAATCTTGATGTAACGTAATTCTTCTCCATGCTTTTTGACAGGTTTAGCCCTCCAGAGGTAGTTTAGGGAAAGAGTAAAGTCAAAAACATGAAACGTTCCCATGGATGATGGTAATTCTGGGAGTTTTAGGTTTAATGACAAGTCAGGAATATTTACCTTCATTTTCTCCCATGTTTTCTAAGAATAGCTCTTCAGGGATCTGAGAGAAATGCTCCAAGTGGATGAGAAAGCATGGATGTCTTTCTGTTTTACATTGCTGGTTTTAGCAAGAATGGTGCATGGCTTGTTCTTGAAATCATTCGCTTAGGAGACTTGTTAATAGATTTGTTTACAGTGTGGGGGGGAAGATGATGTGTCCAAGGGCATACCACGAAATGATGGCAAAGCTCACAGCTGTGTCCATATTTTCAATTCATAAACCAGAGTCCTACTCACCAGGCTATATCTTCCTTCAAACAGATGAACATTTAAGAGATGGAAGCCTTTCCCTTCATTTCTGTGCTTAGGTTTTGTTGGTTTGGTAACATCTCTACTGATTTACATACTCTACATATTACTGATTGTTTTCAGTACCTACTACTACATTTTTCTAAAGTTCCAAAGATATTTACAGACCTTGATAAAGATACAGTAGGGAAAAATAGAAAGCAAGAAATCTGCTTGCCCATAAAAGCTCTCTGTCTTCACCAGGAATAATGAAAAGTGAAGAATATGTATTACATGCAAGCTATATTTTTTGTTTTAGTTTTGAAGGCCTCCTTGTTATTTTCCGTAGGTTTCAGTTTCCTTAAGATTTATAATGAATGAACTAAATTCACATTTTTATTATTTAAAGATAAAGTTCTTAAAATGGCTCAATGCTAAGCTTAACCTTAAAGGCTGGATGGCCTTCAGCCATCTAAGGATGACTCTGCTTAAAACCATAAGCTATTAAAGAAACCTTAATGACCCAACAACTCAGAACATGCTTAATAATGTTTATTGTCTTGGCATTAGGCTGATGGACAAATCGTCTCCTGATGGAGAAAGAACATGGTTGGCACAGCTAACTACTCCAGCTTAATTTTTTTGAAAGTAATGAATTCTGCTAACTTGGCTTCTGACTAGTTATATGCACCTTAGCAGCTCAGCAAGATCCCAAGTTTTCCCCTGGTCTGCATGGGCCACAGCAGCAGATGCTCACGTGTGTGTGTGCACACAAGAGAGAACGTGCAGGGGCTTTCCAGGGCCCTGGGGAAACTCCTCCGAGAGGCACTTGGCCAAGCAGGGGTGATTGCCAGCTCTGGGCTCAGCCAGGGCCCATATGCTGGCTGCCATGGCCAGGCTCCTGCAAGACACTGACCTGGGCTGCAAGGGAGGCCACCTCTGTGGCGCCACTCCCCCAGCAGCTCTGGCGAGCACTTGCACGTAGATGGTTTCTGCTGGGCCATAATTGCCTGCATTGAGGCTGGATGAGCTCTTCCACCAGACCAAGCACTGTCAGTCACTTGATCGGCTTGGCTTCTGCGTATGGCCTCAAGCCAGAGCCTACACTTCCCTCTCAGGCTGCAGGCCAGAAGTTGATGAGGAAGGTGTGCCTGACAGGGATGGGCAGGGAAAGGAATAGGAGGGTGCAGAAGCGGGTACTGGAGTTCAGGCATGTGTATTTGAATACACAGGAGGAGTAGTGGGCTGTAGATGCTAAAGACTGGGCTCCTAATGGAGCATGGTGTGCAGACATCCTTCTGCAAATGGTCCAGCTCTGAGCAGGTAGCTGCTGTAACCACCCAGGGTGGTACCACAGTCATGCTATGTTAGGAGCCCCTGTGGGAGCTTTAAAGGCAGTGGTTGAGTTTGGGGTTGTGTTGTAAAACTAGGAGGAGATGGTATGTTCACAGCCTTGTTTAATCAAGTCCTGACAAGCAAGAATAAGAGACGACCGGAGGAAGAGCCTGACCTGATTCCCTGCCTTCAGAGAGGCCAGTCACTTGCACTTTTTTAATTGAATCGTGTTCTTTACATGGTTTCATTCTTCTTTTCCATGTCCTGCACATCAGTGGCTGGTTGCTGTCCTATAATCCCCATAGTACAAGTGCCTCTTGAGAAAGGAGTTGGGAGAGGACGTAAACATCTTACAGAGGTAGGTCAATGGCTGTGCTCAAAGCATTAGAGACAACCGGTTTTCCTATCTTACTAAGGATTTTCTGTTTTGAAGTGGGTCGACAGTTTCAGTTTGGTAAACACCAACATATTTCTATTAATGTAAGCTTTGCTGGGCAAGCAATCTACCTTCGCACCTGTCCTTTTCAAGAAAAGAGGATTTTGCGTGCTCAGCTGCTCAAAGAAAGAGTAACATACAGGAAAAGGAAAGCAAAAGCAACTGAGATCTTTTAAAACGTATGTCCTTTTGGCAAACACCAAGCACAAGAATTTCCGATAAATTGTTTGGGGAAGTGGTAAGTGCATGTAAAAAGAGTGTGGATTAGTATCAGAGTTCAGGCTTAATAATTACAGTGTCATCTGTCAAAGAATACATAAATTATTAACTTAAGGCTGTGGCTTCCAAGTTGCGATCCACATGGGTAGAAAAGTGTTTATCATAGTAAACAACACAGTTTAGAAACTCATTGGTTTCTAAAGTGCAGTGATAAAGATACGTTGTGGCTTACGAGAAAAGTTGAAGGTTGGCCATCTTTTGGTCTGAAAGGACTGGAACAGACACCAGCTCATTTCTGGAGTTATTGTAGTATTTTACTGCTTCCCATAGATGGAGCCAAGCTCACATCGTCCAGCTGCATGTGACTCACCAGCAAGGAATGCAGCTTCCCCAAAATCACAGAGGAGAACTACAGTAGGAGAGTTTGTCATGTGTCCCCAAGCCCCATTTCCTGCCCGTTCCCCTAGGCTGACTCCCTAATACTGTTTCACTGGCTCCCAGGTCTGTTCCCACAGTGCAGCGGCAACAGGCAATGACACGCGAAAGCGCTAATCCGACACTGACCTTCCCATACATCTTGAGGGGAAATGCTTTTCAGATGTTACAAATATTACCTTTCTAACCACACATTATATCACAGCTTTGGCTATTGGTCTATTCTTCTGCATATTGAATGGATAAGGCATTAGAAAGGGTCTTAGGAAACATGTTTTGGATGCTTCTCCCTTCCACTGCTGCACTGTGATCCTGGGCAAAATTCTGATCTGTCCAGGTCTTGTGACTCTGGACTTCCACTACAAAATGTTTGGGATCTACAGATGCAGTGCAATGACTTGTAATAGAAAGTAGGAGCCTTGGAGAACAGAGAGGAGAACTCTACAGTCTCTGCCACCTCTGAAGTGATAGCTAAATTACAGCGATTGGATCAAAAAACTGTGTAAGAAGACAGACACAACTATCAGCCAAACAAGGATAAGAGCATTACAGGGTAAGGAGCAAGCTTTTCCAGCCTTCGGGAGTAAGAAATCATAGCTACCCTCCTGACAGCAACTCAAAGTTCTTTGCTCACTTCAAGAGCCAAGGAAGCCATCTCTGTATCTGTGTTCAGAACAGTGCAAAGCCGTTCATGTTCCAGTAAGGGGCAAGAGTAAATATTTCCACACTGATTTTACTTACCTGGCAACAGGTTTCATTACGTTGGACTTGAAAGTGTTGTGGAAACATCTGAGGCAACTTACTGTATAGACAGAGTACCCTTTTGCTAGGCTTTTATTTTTAAGCAAGACAGCAAAGCCGATAATTTTCTCAAAAGGCCGTTATGTTTAGCGGGCCAGTCTTGTTATCCTGCTATTTAGTGTTCAGGCTGAATCACAAAAGACGAATTGAAACACGGAGACTATGTGTCAGTAATATCCCAGTGATACAAACGTGTGACTACCTAGAGAAGAGGTCTGCGTCCGTTTTTATGTCCCTGTGATTTTATAGTTTTTACAGTTGCATTTGCAGCAGTCGCTATAGTTTATCCCTTTCGCAGAGGCATGTGGCGTGCAGCAAGAGCTTGTGACAATCAAACAGTTGAGGAAGCTGGGAAGGGTTTTCTGGTGCCAGACCAGTCTTTTGGATGGAGCCTCCTCTTCCAGCGGCTTGCTGTGAAGAAGAAAGAGGTGCTGGAGCCCACTCTGGTTTAGCACATCCTCATCAGGACTGTGTTGTTTCTCAGCTGCCGTTCTGACTCTGAAGTCTGCTCTTGAAGGAGTTATGTTCTCCAGCTTTCTTTCATTGCTAGAGAAGGTGCAGCTGGAGGATTTGGAAAGAGGCGATTTGATCCCCACACAACCCCTGGGCTCCCCAGAGAGGTGAGTAATCAGCATGGGGAGAGGAAGTGTGTGACACTCACATCTTTACTTTGTTTAGATGTTTCCTGTGAAGCAAGTGAGTACAAGAGGATCTTTGGACTTCTCTTTGCAAAGCCTGGGTCTGATTTCAGCTGCGATGTCATCCCGAAAGAGCTGACTCATCCAGCAGGGCTGCAGCTCCAAGGAACACATGCAGAAGCTGGAAAAGTTCAAAGCTATTTTCAGAGCTCGGGGGAGTTGCACCGTGGGGTCCCACTCTCTGGAAGAGGTGCTAGACAGAGAGCGTGCTGTCCAAGAGCGTCGGAGAGGCTCAGTAAAAACTGGACACTGCCATGACCCTGCAGGCTTCAAAGCAAGCAGACCACAAAGGCAGAAATTAGTAGAGGAAAATAATCGCCATCCAACACTGGGAAAGTGTTTCTTTGGTGTTTTGATCTTGCCAGTCACCTTCACATAGCTTAGCTGCATTAAATAGTTCCTGGAGCAGGAATTTGGCAGTGCCCTGACGAAGATGGTCCACAGGGAAATTGAGTGGCACAACGGCAGAGCGCACTGATATTCACCAACCTGACTGCAGGCTCCTCTTTTGCCTCAGTTTACCTTTATCTGTTTACCTCAAACCAACTACCATGCCTGGCATTTCCAAACCTCTCCCTAGTCTGGGTAGGGCTTGTTAACATAACATTCAGCCTTCCAGCCTTAATAACAAGATTTACAATTGTGGTAATAAACATTTTAAAATGTGATTTAAAATATATATTAAAAGCAGTGGAGGGGAAAGCTCTGGAGGGAAATTAGATTATTCTGATTTATGTCTAAGAAAAGAGGGGTCAAATGAAAGGAAAAAAAGAACAAGTGCTTAATGGTCTCTGGGGAACACAGCAGCAGCCTCTCTCAGAAAGGCCTGATGTTCCTACAAAATAACCAATCCAGGAATGAGCGTCCCAGAAAAAAAAAGAGGCACAAACAAAGGAAGTAGGAATGAAATTCAAGTGGAGCTGCTTTCCACTAGGGGAAAGTGCCCGTGCTGCAGCACAACATTGAAACTGAGCAGATTAATTTGCTCCCAAAGAAAGATATCCTTGTGTGGCAGAGTTGCCCGGCAGTCACCAAAGACTCTTCAGCTGCTGGCAACGTAGCAAGAGTGATGGGCTCCTGGCCAAGGCTCTCCTGATGGAGCCCACGTAAAACAGAGAAGCGCCTGTGGGTGGTTTGTTAGCACTGGGGACTGCTCAGCATCTTGGATGCTGACACTCTGCAACTCCTTCTGCTCGCAGGGAGCCATTTGTCAGAGCCAGAGTTAAACCTCTGGTTAAAGGGCCCGATGATAATGCGCGCTCTGCAGAGCTGCTTTCTCCAGAAATGTGCGTGGTGCCAGTATGTAATGTCAGGAGGCAGCTTTGCCTGAAATATCTGGGGGATCTCGTTTCAAAAACTGCATACTGGAGAAATGGGGTAGGTTGGGAACTGAAGGACAGATATGATTAAAGGGAGGGAGGGAGGGAGGGAGGAAGGGAGGGAGAGACTGCTATGCTGAAGCCTCCTGTGATTATTTAGTTTACAGGGAGACATTCAGAAAAGGGAGCATAATAGAAAAGCAGAAAATACTGAAGACTATAAAGGTGCTCTGTTGGGTGCTGCTTGCTCCTATACTGAATGAGGACTCAGTGAACCTGAAAGGTGATGCATGTTAAAATGGGTAACAGGAGATGTGTTTGTTACAGAATAATGTTATGTGTGTACAGGAAATGTATTTACTACAGAATAATGTTATTTGTGAAAGTTTCACAGACCATCATTGAGAACAAGAGTCAACTTAAGTCTTAAATAGGATTAGAGGGGAGAAAAAAAAGGATAATTAGACGTTGTTACTTTTATTCTCTCTTTCATGTTTGAGGGATAAAATCCCACTAGCTTCAGGGCATAGAGCAACCTCAGAAAGCCCATGACTAGAAATAACTTCTTTTGTGGGCAAATTACCCTATTATTCTCTTGAACTTTTCTGGGAGTAATCTTCTGCTGGTTTCTGTCATAGATAGGATAGTAGCCTGCGGGGGTTTTTATTTCAGTATGTTTGTTACTGCTGGGGTGTGTTAGTAAAGGTACAAGCTGGAATTTCAAAGACTGCTTCCAGGCCACTTTCATTGGCAGAAAAACAGTGTGACAGACGTAGATAGAGGTATACTGACTGACACGTTTTTTCCACCACTTGATTCTACCCAAACATAAGGAAAAAAAATTAAATCTGTATTTTGTGACTGTGTTTCTTTTTTCACAGCAACCCAGTCTTCAGAGCATCTTTTAGGTTAATATTGTCCAACCTTGTCTCTTGGGCATCATCTATCTCCTGGATGTTGTCTGCATCTCTATTGCCGTTTCTGCTGTAGTGAAGAAATCCAACATCGTCTGGTGCCACCATGTTCCAGACGTCTTCAATCTTTCCATAGTGGTTCATCTTTGGGATCTGTCAACGTATGGGCAGTGGGGTCTGGCATATTGGGAGACCCCATGTTCACTCCCCCTGCTATGGATGTCAGCGGTTCCTCAGCACCCCTATTCTCACTGCTGTGTCCATAGACTGATACTTAGCCACTGTTCACCAATCTTCTCCCTAAGATGTTGGAAGTCTCCTCTCGCTGACTTGATCATTTGCCTCCTGTGAGCACGTCCTCATCAGCATTACCCTGGTTTGGCTCCGTGGCAGGTTTATCCTGGCCCTCATGGTGCCAGAGGTTCTGGCATTCACTGTCCCTACTCTGGCTGTGTCCTGTAGTGACCTTCACTCCTCACGTGGTGCTGCCTGCATGCAGATACTCTGAAAGATTAAGTCTCTTCTGCCCCAGCTGTCCAGCAATGTGCCCAGCTGAGGGTGAAGTGAGCCACACAAATTGCGATTGCTGTATGTCTGGTCTTCTCTATCTGCTGGGCACAGTATCACTTGCTGCCGTGGATACATACAACCTCTGATCCTCATCTGCGCTTGCACCTGAAACGTGCCCATCATCCTGGGCTGTGCACTGAGCTGGCTTGTCCCCCCATGTACTTGGTGGGTTGCAAAAGCTGTCACTGGATCTCTCTGTCTGGTCAGTGGCCCAGGAGTGGCAGGGACTGACCGCACTTTTGCCAGGAGGCAGATAGCAAGCCAAAGATTGGAAGTATTCGACTAAAGGGGATGTTGAGTATTGCATACAGGTGCCTCGAGTCCAGAAAGACTTTAGAAGGGTGTTTAATTTTCCCTGGTGAATCCATGCTTTAAAATGTTCAAACAAATCAGATGTATAATTTGGTCGAATGACAACTCTAGAAGAGAATGTGATCATAATTCACAAAACATTCAAAGATATAAATGTCAGGGAAGGAGGAGTGGTTATGGTGGTACTAGTGTGATAGCCAGGAGAACTCAAGTAAATTTGAGAAAAGGAAAATTTTGGCTCAGTAGAAGGAACAAAAATATAAACTAAATAAAGTAACCTAAAATAAGTAACTGTACAAAGCCTAAGAAACCAAACAAAACTTTTCCTCCAAGTAGTTATTTTGAAAGAGGAAAAGTACCAGATACTACCTTGAGTTCTCTGCGAGCTTCAATCTTGTTATGAGTTTTAATATGGGAGCCACTCAAAAAATTATGGTGATGGTGGCTGCCTAAAATGGAAAGAGCCAACAATAATCTCTGCTTGATTTGAATAATCCCCAAAAGGGAGAGGCTGAAACCCCTCAGAAGCAGTAAATTAAAATTGAACAGAAACCTGGCACGTACAGTAAATGACGCATATAGTGAATGGCACAATCTTCTGTTGAGCATTGCGCATAGAGGACAGATACATCATGATTTTCCGTGTCTAAAATAAAAAGCCTATAAAAAGTACTTCTTCCAGTTATGGAGACAAATAAATTTGACAAGAGTGATTTGTCTTCTTATACAGAATTTATCCATTTTTTTCTCTTTTTTTTTGTTTCCTCCTTTCCCTGGTGAGCTTTAAGTGCAGAGAAAAAAAAGTGTCTGATCCGGGTAAGAGTTCGGTGCAGGCAAGGGGTCTGAAACTGAGAAAATATTGCTACTTTTCACATCGGCACTGCTCTCTCTTTACTGGAGTGTCCCTGGGGTTTAGAGGATGTGATAAAGTATTTTCAGTCCAAGTGGAGGAAATGTTAAAACTTCAGACAAGAACAGAAATAGTCTTTAAATTTATGGACTGTATTAGAAAATTGTAGCAGTTGCTAAACCAAATGTTTAAAGACAGAAATTTAAAGTCAGGTTAATGGTCAAAAACAGAGATCAAAGTTGAGCTTCCCAGGCAGACTTTCTCTATTTTCCGATGAAAGTTGTTTAAAATGAAGGCCAGAAATATCTGTATACTGATGGCTGCGCTTTGGTGGATGAGTGTGTAAAACAAGGCTGGTCACTGGATCAGCGGGACAGATGCTGCAAAGGAGAGCATCCTCTTCAGCGTTATGAAGCATTGACTCCTGCGTGAGCGGGGAGGCAAAGAGCTGCTGCGCCATGTTCGCAGTACATTAACTGCTGGTATTTTCAGTACATACCAAACCCCAGATCAAATAACTCCGCTGTTAGATCATGCTAAAGTGCTCTGCTGCTTATTTCTCCCTGTCACATACAAGTTACCGGGCTGCAGAGGCACCGGTGAAAGTGGTACATGGAAGTTTTAAACTATATAAACTTTGGGTCTTAAAACAAACAAATGTGCAACCAATGAGCACTCCTTGCTCCGTTGTTTATGCTTTGATGAAGGAGGCCTGAGGTTCCTGCCGGAAAGCGGGATGACAATTTTAAAAGGGCACAGCACAGTGCCAGGCGGCAGGGCCAGGCCGTGCAGAGCCATCGCTCTGCTCCTTCCCACTCCCCCGGTTTCTGTGTTGACGGCATCTGGCTCAGCGCTCGCCTCTCTGCGGGACTTCGGGGCTGGGGCAGGACAGTGGTTGCAGGCAGGGAGGAGGCGGGCGATAGGAACACACTGCCATCATGGCACTCTCCGTTCCCTTCTGTTCGTGTTTTTGAGCTTTTGGGCATTTTGCTTCAAGGGCAGCGCTCTCAGGATGTTTGCATTCACGTGTATTTGCAGATGTAACCGTCTGCCAAGTGATGTGCCTTTTTTTTATCTGGGAAAATCCTCGGTGCATTTTACAAGATGGACGTATGGGGCCCAGGAGCTACCAGCACACACTAGCATCTGCAATCTTTCTTCAGACAAAGCCCGCAGGCCCGGCGCTCGCCATCCCATCCGAGAGAGCAAAATCGGCGCTCAAAGCGGTGCCTGGGCGTTGTTTGCAGGAGAGGCTCCCCGGCTGGCCCCAGGCCGGAGCCCGCAGCCCTGTCCCAGCCCTCGGCAGCAGCGGAGATGTGCCGTGCCGGCAGTGCACTGCTCTTTCTCTGCTCCGCACAGCAGCCCCGGGGTGACAGCGCTGCTGATACGCTGGAGGAGGCTCTGGACTGCTTCAGCCGACACAGGGTGGGGAGATGAACTGCAGTGCCTCGTCAATTGGCAAAGCACACGGAGGCGGGTTTAAATCATCTCTCTTGTTTTGCCACCAAGTCCTGCACAGTCCTCTCCCTCCCAAGCCCCATCCTTCCCTCTGTTCGGATCCTGTTTATTATCCTCTGCTCCTCAAATTTCTGCCACTGATTTTTTTCTACACCTCCTGATTTTTGTTTTAACCCCTCTATCCCCTCTACTAGCACACACCCAGCTCCTACACTTGAACACAAATACTGGGAGCCCTGAACATGCCAGGGACAGTCTCTCTCAATATTATTAATATAACACCATGTCATAATTATAATAATGTATAAAACAGGTAAAAAAATGCCAGTAACGTAACAGTATCCTACACCTGGGAGGAGCAATCCCCAGGAAAGTTTTGCTCCATCCAAGGATGGAGCACATGCTCTGGGGACATCGCCTGCCCGTGCTGAGGGAGATGTAGGAACCAAGACAGCAGTGCTCTGTGTTTTTATTTAAAGGCTTATAATCTCAACAGGCATGGAGCAGAGGGTAGTAGGTGGACCAGCCTCACATCTGAAGTCCCTGCTTCAGGGCGGGGCTGTGTTAGAAGATCTTTATGGAAGAGGATGTGGTTTTCTTTTTACACTAACAAAGCTTGTTTCCCTGAGTCAGGTCCGAAGGAATGGCTGAGTTGTTTTAGCTGAGATTTTCCTGAGACAACACAGGCCACGAACAGATATCCAACATAGAAACTTTCTGCCCATACCACTGGTCAATGTTATCAGCAACTTTAAACAAGACTCGATAAGAGAAAGGGTCAGGTAAACTCATCTATTAGTATTCCTCCCTGTGCCTCTCATAATGAGATCTAGTTCATTTTGCTGGGTCAGCAGTTTTATAGCTAGGTGAGACACTGGAGGAGCCACATGTACCTTCAGAAAGCTGTAATGTTTAGCTATCTTTTTTGTTTTGTGGCAGAGGCAGCAATGTAAAAGGACAGAGGATATCCAGCAGGATGGCTTGTGGAGTGGAGGAAGAACACCTACATCCTCTCTGAGCACCCACCTCTCTTATTGCTGCTCGTGATGGGTCTGTAACACTGCTGAATCAACAATGGGATTTATGCTTGCCACTGAAAATGTGACCATGGAAGTAGCTGGACAAAGCCTAGGTCAGAATCGACAGGAACAAACATGGCTGCGTGTCTTTTCTTGCAGTTCGGACATTCATATCCTGAGAAAATCGGGCACTGTCCAAAACAGGCAAAGTGTTCTTGTATTTGCCAGCTCAAGAGCTGTTTCATTAGTGATATCAAGAGGGAAAACACAGATGTCAGCGAGGTCAGGCTGTCTCGGTCCATGCTTATTTGTGTTTTGGATTTGCTGTGAGCGGGGCTCCATGACCTGCTGGACTCATGCTGGAGCATGAGCTCCAGCACCTTGCTCTGCAGGGGGATGTCCCCAGCAGCAGAGCCGCCTGAAGGGGTGTGGGGGAAGGACTTGGCAACGGGGGTCCTCAGGGGAAAAAGATCCAGGTCTGTGGCTTTATTTCTATAGCCTGAGCAGTAGATCTCTGGACAGAAGTCTGAGACCATCATCTCCTGATTCAAGGTCCTCACTAGCAATGCCGATGCTCATGGAGTCATTGCTTCCCCCTTACATCTCCAACCGTTCCTTCCTTCAGCTGCATCTCAGCACACCGCCACCTCTGCAGCACCAGCATGATGAGTTATAGAGCCAAGTGTTGAAGCCCATGAGGGAACTGATCCGGGCTAAAAAACCGATATGGTAGGGGGAGAAGAGGGCTAGATCTCTTTAAACGGGTGTTGCCACAAAAAGCTCTTCAGGAAAATGCAGCCCCTGGGGTTCAGATGGCCAGCCATGAGCGTGACCAGTCCTGCCTGGATGCGTGAGCACGGGGCTCCCCTGGTCCTGCCTGCCTTTCCCCAACAGAGCAGGTGGGCACCAGGCACCATACACTCTGTGGCCGTACTGGCACTTCCAGACATCCTGAAGCCTGCTCAGGGTTGGAAACCCCAAATGCCCACAGGCTGTCAGGATGACTGTTTGAGGTGGGAAAAGCAAATGTGCCAAAGGAAACCTGTCTGCGTGGTTGCCCTGCTTTGTTCCACTGACTGGGTCTGTTCCTGTGTTCAGAGATAATCTTCACATGGAAAAAAAGAAGGGGGGTGCCTTTCTGCCCCCACTTTTTTCACTACCCAATGATAAACAAAAGTGGTTGGGAAAGTGCCCTTCCTCACCTTCAAATTTTTTGTCTGTGTCAGAAATTCAGGTCTTAGCAAGCTGGTTCCCTTGAAAGCTTCTGGTGATAAAGAAGGAGCAGTTGTGTGAGCCGCCATCTGCAGCAACGTTCAGCGGAAATCTGAGGGAGGGGAAATGAGTTCATCGAGACCACCTGAAGCTCTGTGTGCCACTGTGGGGACTGATGAGCAGCGGGCAGAAAGAAGCGGTGAAAGGTAAAGTTTCCAAGAGCAATAGGGAAACAGTCATTGCACAGGATTTCACTGGTAAATTCGCTTTGCAAATACAAAAACTCCCAGAAGTGGACGGCACAGGCAGTGTTACGCCCTAATAAAACCTCTCCCTCAAATCACAGCCACGGACCCCAATTCTACTTGCAGTTCAGCTTCCTCTTACATGGCTTTTGGGCTTCCCACCGCTGCCATAGCTGACGGCTACCCCCGCTTCAGAGCCTCCTGCAGCCCGAGCTCTGCTTACTCAGTTGGTGAAATAGGTTGTTGCATGTGGTTGTCATTTTGAAGTTCACCACTCGCTTCAACTACAGCTCTGAAAGAGCTGCCCACACGTGGATGTGGGCTGAACCCCAGGCAGATATTGCTGCTAAATAGCCAGTGATAGAGCTCAGTTAAAAAGCAGGGGGTGTAGTAAAAGCATGAGTGCAAGCTTTCATGGTGAAAAGGAACAGTAAATTGAGCCTTAAGCACAACATGACTCTCTTACACTTAATTTAACACTCATTCTGACAGCTCCTGGTGATGCAGACCTTTTATCTGCTGGCTGCAGCCTCTCCCGCAGCTGTGGCTCAGCCGGCCCTTGCCTACATGCCTTGTTTGAGCGGGAACCTCTCCAAGAGGCCCTAATAATGTTCAGTCCCCATGGCCCCAGCCGTTTCTGACTTCTCTAGGCATGATTGCATCAAGCAAAGCCAGGAAGAGCTGGTCCCAGTCACTTGTTGTTCGGGAAGGGAAGAAGCACTGCTTCAGGACTAAGCTCACTTGTGGTCAGGAAAACACCTCCAGGCTGTTGTTGTCTGTCCTCCCTGTCCCATGTCCCCTGTCCTTGCATTTGAGGACCTGCATATTTTATTACATTAGCGCCACTCGAGGAATTGCATTTGCTAGTCCATTTCTATTGGATGGGGGCAGGGGAAAACAAAGCTGCGAAGGCTTGACAGTGCTGCCGTCCATCGGTCTGCAGGTAGGAAGTTTGGTCGGTGATGAAAATACTAGCGTTTCCTTCGTAAACTGCCTTTCCACTTGGTGTTATGGTCCCCTGGCCTCTCCCTCTTGGCAGGAGAGCTCTGCCACTGAAAGCAGCCACCCTGCTGATCACCCTTGTGCCACCCATGGCAACGTTGCCGTCTGATCCCATGGAGAACCAGTCTGAGTACGTAGAATTTAGAAAAATATAAAATAAAATTAAGCAGAGCTTTTTGTCACATCTTCTCCCTGCACTGGCTTGTTAAAGACTTCAGTGAGGATTATACCAGGGTGAGGGTGGCCCCACTTGCTCCCATCCTTGCATCGCCCCTGCCCTGGCCCTGCCCAGCTGCCGGCCGGGTGACACAAAGCACTCTAGCAGGGGACGCCGGATGCAAAATAAACCAGGTGAAATCTGGGAGGCAGGATGTCATGAGCTGTGACTACGCAAATGCTTGGGACAGCTCGAAGTGGGGAATGAACAACCGGGGAAAGGGGGGTGACTCTGAGCTCACCTCCCCAAGACCTGCCAAAGAAGTTCCCTGGGATGCCTGTGGGATTTCTCGTGTGCTGCAGGACAAATGTTGCTGCCTGCAGCCCCAGGTCGGAGATATGAGATCTTGTGTGCCCTTTTTTCCCCGAAACACTGTGAGTTAGTGTTATAAAAAATACAACTTCTCTCCAACCCCTTGCCTGCATCCCTCTGCAGGCTGAAGCCATTCATCTCAGCCTGAAGTTTCTCCAGGGGGGAAACGAATGCGATTGCAATGGTTTGGCCACCGTGCCCTGCTTCCTCCAGCCATCAATGTCCCCTCGTACAGCTAAATGACTGCCAGTGAGGAGAGCTCCTGCAGATGGTGCAGCTCCCTCATGGCATCGCCCACACCAGCACTTGGTGTGCACTGTGATGCACACAGCTGGGATGTGTAAGAGCTGGCGGGGCTAAGGCCCCTCCAAAAGGAGCAGGCCAAAATTTGGTTGCCTGCAAAGCCAGCAAACACCCCCACTGGCCGAGGCTCTGGCTGCAGCAGCCAGTGCCTTCCCTGGAGCCAGCAAGAGGCCAGAGGGTCCCCAAGGTGCCAGCCCTACATCACGCTGCGGACCGGGCAAAGCTCATGGTCTGTCAGGGAGACAAAGGGGCTTTACTGGAAAAATTGAGATGCACAAGGACTCAGAGGGAGAAGAGGACTCCAGAGGGCTGGTTGGAAGTGGCATTCATGGGGCTGGCTGGCTGATGGCAGTGGCTGCAGATACACAGAGCTTTCCAGGTTTAAGAGGTCAAGGAAAAACTGCCGAAAGACGGGGAGTGTTAAGAGGAAGGATGGCCACTGACTGTGCAAAGTCCTGTCTGAAGAGCATAGAAAGGTGAATTTATGAGTAGAGGGAACTGAGGCAATGGTCTGCAGCCACCCTGTGCCGCCCGACTCCCACCTTCACCCCGAGCAGGTGCCCAGAGGTGGTTTTGGTCCTGACTCGGCCACTTTGCTCCAAGCAGGAAACTAAGAAATGTGTTGATTTCTTTCTCAAGAGGAAAATAAAACAAAAACAGAGCAAAAGCCTCCACTTGGGATTACAGGAATGAAAGATGGGCAACGGGAAATACTATTTCCAGTGCTGGGAAATGCAGTTGTCATGTCAACCAGCTGCTGTCGGCGGTCCTGCATGGCGTGATAAATAGGATCGGGCTTGGCGGGGAAGCCTGCTGGCCTGCGCCAGCCAAATCCTTATGGGAAGAGAAGAGAGCTTGAGGACAAGCTTGTCCACACCCAGATGTGGGTGGCTTTGGAGAGCACCAGCTACCGGTGTCTCCAGCGGTACCTGGTGACACCGGCCCCAGTGGAGCACCGCAGCTAGCAGCGTGCTGCAGGGTGGATGCTGTGAGTGCCAGGTGCCACCAGCACCCCAAACCTGCCCTCACAGTTTGCCCTTGAGGGCAGCAAGAGATTTCAAGGGAAAAGCCTTCATTGTGACCTTCTCCTTTCACACATCGCAAAGCCGACATCCTGTTCAGCTCAGTCTGAGATACCATCAGGGAGCAAAAAAAGGAAGCAAAAGAGCTGAAATAGGTGAGTGTCCCAAAAACCCTGGGTGTGCGCTTGTAGGGTCTGCGCCAGGAGTTTCACTTCACCTGACGCAGATGAAGAAAAGCCACCGAGAAACCACACAGGCCCCTTCAACAGCATCTGCACCGGCTATGTGCCCACTGGAGCCACTACCTCATTGACCTCTGCCAGTGACTGAGGGCTGAAACCCCAGTGGGCAGCTTTGCTCAAAAATAAACATCGTAAACACATTGGCTGTGACATATTTGTAGCCCAGAGAATATACAGATGGGGGCTCCCCTGCTACAGTGCCAGCAGCTGTGCTGGGTAACGTGCTGATTTCTGTATCCCAGCGAAGCTGGGGTGCTGATTCCCCTCCTTTGAAGAAGCCAAAACTGCACTTTCTGTTGCAAAACTAACCTTAAATAGTAACACCCTTGCAGCAGCCTCACATGCTGTCCTAGGGGAGACCTTACATGCTTGTTTTGAAAAAGCAGTGTTTTCAGACAGGTGAACAACCACCTTTCCCTTCAGTTTTAAATAGATTTCCATAATAAAATAATGAGTTTCTCCCTATTTTGGGGGCTAGTTGGATCTGCTCATGCATTGGACATGAAGGACTATTCGATGCATTGAAAGCAAATACACCAAGCAGAGTGGCTTGAGAGCAGAAACGGCAACTTAGCCCCTTTCTAATGGCTGGTGACAGTATCTAATGCTGTGGTGACAGTGTGCTTTTAAAATACAGAGGACAATTATTGTGTCCTTCTGCCCATATAAAATACAGAGGACTATTGCTGTGCCCTTTTGCCCACACCTATGTTTGCGAGCCTTGCAACCCAGCCCTTCCCAGGAGGCAGGGGAAGGGCAAAGCCTGCAGCAGTTATTTACTTTGCTTCACTGGCCTGTATTTTTATCCTCTGCTGTACAGCTTGCATTTTGTTTTCATACTGCTGTAAGAATCAATGCAAATTAATTATGTTTAAAAGGGACAGGAATATTGCTCTCAGATGTACTAGATCTTGGCCCTCCCCGCAAACTCTAATTTCCACAGATTAAGTTGTTTAGAAAACTGTGGATGTAATTAATAAAAGCCAAAGGGCGTTTTAAGCAGGAGTATTTAAGCAAAGAACAAAAGGGAAATTCTGTGGGAAATAAGCTTCACTTTTATTGTTAAAAAGATGATTTAAACTATTCAACTTCATCGGTGATGTCACGGCTAAAATTACCAATAAATAAAATTAAAAAGCCTGACAAACTCACTCTGCTATTGTCTAGCTGCTCCAAGGAGCTTTTTGCTGTGCCGTGGCTGCTGCCCCGGTACAGCAGAAGAGAAGAGAAACTGCTTTTGGCCAGCAGCTCCCCTCCGGTGACCTGGCCCATAGCTGCTGCCAGAGGAGCGGGGGCCTGGCCGAGGGGGCAGGTGGGGATGCTGAGGAGCAGCAGCTTGGCTCCCAGAGCTCCTTGGCCACCCCAGCCCCACATTTGAGCAGGCAGGATTTCATCCCCACATCTCCAGGTTTTGCACCGGCCGCCTCTGTGATGGTTGCACCAGCAGCTCCCGAGCTGTTTGGGTCGACATCCCTTTTCTGTGGTCTCAGGAATGGAGGTGAGAAACCTCATCCCACTCTCATGGATGTCCCCACGCATCCCCTGTCCCCTCCCAGTGTCTGGGGAATGACAAATGGGGCAATATGCACAGCTCTCTCATAAGCTGCGGACAGGAGAGAGAAGGGAAGGAGCTTGTGGGACGCGGCTTCAGCGCCCACCATGGTGCCCCCAGGATGCACCTGGTACAGGATTGTCAGAAGGAGAGAAAAACCCAGGGTTTTTGGGAAACTCTCAACCACCCACGGAGAAATCAAGGTGACGGTACTCCCTTCCCGTAGGGTCCCCCCAAGCGGGAATGGATCCCAACAGGGGGGCAGGCACAACCAGCACTGCAAGGCACGGGGCAAGGTCAGCAGCCCCTTCAGCCACAGCATAACCCCTGCATCCAAGCCATGGCTTGGTCCCAACCTCCACATTGTCGCCAGCATGGGGCTGGGACTGCAGTCAGAGCCTGCGCGCGGCTCCCCGTTCCCAAATCCCCCAGCACTGCTGAAGGCCTCTCCTGAACATCTCTTGCTGATTGAATTTGCCTTTGCTGAAGTACCGACAGCTCCCAGCAGCTGCTGTGGGGCCGGGAGATGACAGGAGCTGTGAGCTGCCACCAAAAAGATGGGCTTTCTGTTGCCGATAAGTGTGTATCGTTGGGCAAGTTAATCCAAGAAGAGGGAAAAGGGGAAAACCAGCAGGAGAAAAGATCAGCGTGTTTCCTTGCCAGCACTAGCAGGTCCTGCTAAACCTGCAGCCTGAGCTCCTGTCAGGAAGAGCTGAACTGGCACAAAATTAACTGAGGGAGAGAAAACGAGAGAGGGAGTGAGAAAACAGAGGCGAGATGAACGGGAAAAGCAGGACAGCAGCAATCCCTGCCACCGGTCCCCACAGCACCTCCTCCAAAGGGCTTCGTAGGCTCTCACCCACCCGCCCTCACACATGTACTCACAATGAAAAGTGATATGTTGTACAAAAACGTGACAGTTTCCTTCTTTCCCATCACTACCTCTTGGCACGGTGCCTCCCTCACCAGCAGCTTTTGTGCACACAGGGTGTCTGACACCTGCTAAAACAGAGCCGGCCATTTCTCTAAGCGCATCCCTCTCACTGGTTGCAGGGCTGCTGGCATGCTGAGGGGATGAAGCTGCCGGTTGCCCAAGAGATGAACATTTCAGCACAAAGCAGAATTAGTGGGAGGGTGGGTTGGGATGGAGGCAGGAGGAAGCAAAGCCGTATGGGCGTGAAATGCCATGAGCACCAAATGATGGCTAGGATGGGTGAAGAAGGGCTTTCGTTATTAAGAACAGCTAAAAGAGAGGGGGGCACCTGTCCCTTAACTTCAGAGCCCAGAAGAAGGAGCCCATCTGTTTGCACCCGTAACCCATCTGCGCTTGCTGAGGCCGCTGGTGGACGTGCACGTCCACGGTGTCAGATTCCAAACTTGAAAATAACTGGTGCCCCTCGGGTCAGCTGTCACCTCCGGAAGGGCCAGCAAACTCACCCAGGGCACTGAGGGAGCAGCCAGCCAGCGAGAAATGCCACGGGCGAGGGGCAGGAGGCTGTCGAGCACAGAGGAGCAGGGAATTGGTGGCAATCGAGCAGGCATGAGGTGGGCGGAAAGTCCACCGGGAGCAAGGGCAGGAAGGGAAGGATGCTCACACAGGATCCTTCCCCATCACAGCTTCCTAACAGCTCCCGGGATCCACCTACACCTGCTCCTCCACAAACATCACCGGAGTTGTGTAGGCACGGCATGGGCCGTGGCCTGGCATGGGGTCCCGGCCACCCTGCACCATACGGTCAGGATGTCGTGGACAGTGGCGGGGGGAACCTTGGGCAGACCGTGCCCCCATACCCATACAGCAGGTTTTCTGTTTCAGCCAAGTTTGCCTCGGCACGAGTGCACAGGGACATTGCATTCCCAGACGTGTGAAGGATCAGACAAGCTGGTTTTGGCCTGTGAAGTGTCACGTGGCTTCGGGCCTGTTCTCTTTAGGTTTTGCCACGTTACGTTGCTGCAGTTTTCAAGCACAGCAGAGCCAGCAATGCTGGGGGTCCCTCCAAGCGTGAAGGGACAGCTGCCTTAATGGTCTTCATGAGAAACGGCCTTTGGTGGAAACCTCGGAGCCCCTCTTGGTCCCAAATGACTCAAATATACCGCTTTTCAGGGTGGATCGCAAAGCTGCTGTAGGAGGAAGGGATGCTAACGGACCAGGTGCAGGGGAAGGAAAAGCACAGAGGGCTTTTGCCAAAGGGTTTATATTGTTTTGCCAGTTGCATTTTACCAGCAGATACTTTGCAATACCTTTATGTGGGCGTCCGGGCGTGTGAAAGTCCCTCGAGCCACACATTGTGCAAAGGGAGCAAGTGATGATGATGATGCCAAGGTCAGCCTCCACAGGGCCTCCGGCGTGAGAGGCAGGAGCCGGCAGCAGCGCGCGTGGGGGTACGAGCAGGGGGCAGAAATGGCAGCAGGTTTTCACACGGATTAGCTGCCCGCTCACATTACAGGCAACCGGTAGCACCACTTACCTCTTCTACCCAGCCCTTCTCTGCCGGGATGTTCCCACCTGCAGCACAGCTGGGATGAAACGCAAGGCTGCGGGTTCAGCCTGGCACCATCCTTACCTGTGCGGGAAGGGGTGTTGCTGCCGATTTTTTGTTGGTGGCGTTAGAAATCAGTCTCCAGAAAGGCTGCTTTGGTTGCCTTTCACTTATTTTATTTTTCCCACATATTTGCATGTTTCCAGGGAGAAGATTTGGGGTTATTTTTTCATTTTGGGGCTGTTTGGTCTTTCTTTTTTTACACTTGGACAAAGAAAGTATGGGTTGTGAAAAGAAAGGGCCTAGAAAAGGCAGAGGTATCACCTCCTTCTGGCAGTGGGAGACTCCCTGGCTCACCCTGCCACGAGGCCATCAGCTCCTCGTGGACATGTCCGCCTGTGAAAGCTGACAGGAATTAAAGAATAATGTGGCTTTACCAGAACGGCACACGTGGGCTCGCCTGTTCCTGCAATTACATGGTCAGGAAATTAATTTTGATCAACTGCTCCTGAATACCTTCCCGTGCAAACAAAACCTGGCAGGATTTCTTTCCTTCTAAAGGCCCTGAAGTACTTTACGAAACCACCACGAAGCACAGGGACTTTCACATAAGGGAGAACTGGATTCCTCGCCCTTCCCGGCCGGGAACACCTGGGACTGCTCCATCCGGACGTGCTTCGGCTTGCGGGGATGTAGCGACAGCACCTCCCACCCCGCCTGTGCCAGCTCCATCCACCCCACACTGCTGGGCCAGCGTGCTGGCACCTGCCTCAGGCTTCAATCTGCTTTAACGAACAACCGATCTACACAAGGATTAATCTTGTAAATGTTTGGAGAAGCGGTCTAGATTGTGAAGGGGGGTGGAAATCATATGTATGTGACCGGCCAGGGAAACTATAAGAATAATCTTGTATTTAAAGATATTTAAACTACCCAGCATGAATTTTGTATCAGTGATCTACACATACTGTTTAATATGAGGCAGGTGGCTGCTGTCTGATTTCAACCCAGAGACCTGCCTGAGAATTGATCCAGAACAAGAGGTACTTGCTTTGAAAAAATCAACCCCGATCCCACAACTTTTCTCAATCCACATCACAAATTGGAGCCATCCAGTATTTTTCACCGAACAGCCCAAATTTCACAAGACCAGCTCTGACTCCAGACGAGAGTCCCAAGCTCTTTTGTGTGTTCCAGAAGAAGCCAGATTTATTTTCCATTTGTTTTCTGATGCACGTATGAAGTTTTAGAAGTCGACCACTGACCCCGTGCTAAGAGTTTTTGAGACATTTCTGGCTGTAGCCCACCTTTGGGGTAAGGCTTGCCTGACGGCGGTGGAAAGAGGCAGGAGAGGCGATGGTCCCTCACCCTTCAGGACAGGGAGCTGCTCAACGCCCGTCTGCAGGCAAACCGCCCCACTCTACGACAGACTCCCCAAGTCGCCTGCCCCAGCTCAGTAGCAAGCCTGGGAGGAAGGGAAAATGGATTCAGTAAGTCGGACATGAAACATCAGTAGCGAGTGCAGGGAGGGGGCATATGAAAACTGTTCATCAGCTGCTCATGCGACTGCGCAGAAACCAGCCTGAACGCATTCGCTGGCTGCGCTCGGCAGGGTCTTTCGTTTCCTATCCTGGATCGCGTGCTCTCGCCTTGGGCAAAGCAGCAGGGGACACTCCGCTGCTGGGCACTCCTGGCCAAAGTCACCCGCTTGGCTTATGAAAGATCCATCTGCAATGCTGCGACTCCCTTGAGTGCTGTGATAGTCCAGATAAGGACAACCACAAGAAAAATGCGTAAGTATTTTTAGTTCCTATCCTATTTTTTTTGCTGGGTCCACTATGAAAAACGATGAGGGGAAAGATTACTCATTCTCTGTAAAATTACTAATTCTCTCCTGAGGAGAATTAGTTCAGCCAGTTGACTCCCCCTCACCCCAACCTCGCATCCTAAGACTGAAAAGCAGAGAGAAGAATTACACCCCTATTTTGCACAAATAACTCCAACCATTGAGAAGGAAACTATTTTTCCACTATGTGTATCTCGTCTCCTTTTCTGCCTAGTGCCAATCCTAGCAAAGTGACACACGAAACTAAACCGGGAGCTTCACATTTGCTTTCCATTGGAAAGCATTTAAAGCTTAAGGTTTCCACCTATGACAAAAAGGGGTTTGTATGGTGAGGGTAGAAAGAGGAAGGGGGCCCCTTCTTCCTTTTGTGTTTGCATCTTTTAAAATGAACAACACTAGAGAGCAGAACTGTAAAATAATGGCTCGATAGAGACTGTGCTCATTCCTGCCAGATCTTTTCTCAATAAAAGAGCTAGTAAGAAGATCCCTGATGTCTTCTGCATAACCAGCAAGCCAAACTCACCTTTCCCGGTGAGTTCAAACTGTACTTGCTTTTCTTGCATTTTTTACCTATATTCCATAGTAGTGATGACTGCAACGATGGATGGAAAATAGAAACTCACCATAGGAGGCAGCATCACACAAGGGACAATCAGTAGGAGACCAGGAGGAAGGCAGCTTTCATAGCCCCTGTAATTTTTAGCTTCTCTTACCAGACTCCTTGCAAGACAGGGCAGGAATAAATCATTACCAGTTGTAATGGTGCTGGTACAGTGTAGACTCCTGTCCAGAAAGAGCTGATTGCATCGAACAACTCAGCCTGGCTCATCAAAGCAGCCATCACAGGGGGAATTCCTGGGCTTATGACATCTCTAGGCAGAGCTGTGAGGTTCAGGAGATCTCCTAAAGGTCCCCCACCGGCTGAGAGGGCTCAGCACACTCCCCCAGCCACAAGTTGTATCGTGGCCAAGAGAAGAAAGATGTTAAACTGCCATCCCAGGTTATTCAAAGCCTCTCCTGGTGGTAAAGCCAAGCTTTTCTAAGCACCTCCACCTGTGGTTAGAAAAAACAGGAACCGCGTTGGGTTCACATCTCTGACTACGTGCTCGGTGGACAAGGTGACTTTCTGCAGCTGCATCTAGATTAGAGCAAAGCATTGTAAGTGAGCATCAAGCTGTAATTCCTGCTCTGTCTTACCAATAGTACCACCAGGGTAGACAGGGTTATGAAAGCATACCTGCTTTGTAAGCTGTCAGAGACGGACTTCGTTTGCTGTAACCTGCCCTGAACTTGATTTGGCCATGTCTCTGCAAGTTGACGGTATTCTGTCAGCAGTGATTGTTCCAAAAGTCTGTGTTGAACCAGCTTACTTTTCAAGCTTAAAAGCAGGTCACCTTCACATGGCATTTGCATTGACCCCAAAGCAATGAACAAGGAGATTATTTTTATAAAGCCCTCTCCTGCTAGGGAGCATGGTCAGATGTCATCCCCATTTTACCAATCATGAGACAGACAAAAGAACCACATTTTGCTGTAAAATCAAGCGCGCGTTCCCTCTTCTACATAGCATGAGACACCTGGGAAAGGTTTATGACATGGTCTGAACCGAACTAAGATGGCTGGAGGATCACAGAGCCCATGCTGTTGAGCTTAGTAGCCCCCATACCATCTTGAGGAGCTACTCAAGGTCTCTTCACATGGACCAAACTGCCCTGTGCTCAGTTTTGTATCATACGGTAGAGCCAGTTGAATGTTGGGCAATGCATGCACCACTTACCACATGGCCCAGCTTGCACGCAGACGCTGGTCATTTAATGGGACCCATCATCCTCACACCACGGGCCACAGCTTCACTTCTGGTTATATACTGGCCAAGGAGCTTGGGAGTTCCTCAGCAGAGAGGGCTGCGGGGAGGAAACAGCAGAGACCAATTCCTCCAGCCTATGCCTGAGAGATGTCTGGGAAAGAGAGGGGCAGGGAGGAAGCCCCAGGCAGGAGAAGTTGCTCTGGTGGGCCACAGCCAGCCCTTTGGACACGGCAGGTGCCTCTGCTCTTGAGGGCAGCTGGCTGAGCCCTGTCTGGGGAGGCTCTGCCGTGCACCCCTGCCAAGGGCGGTCAGATGTCTTTCTGTGTGGCATCAGAAAGCTGAGCTTCATGCTCAGACATCATATCATACATCACATTAGCCGCTCAAGCAGCTAGGAAGGGACAGTCAAGATTCATTAATGTGGTTTTAACGTTAATTACGTTTGTAGAGCAGTGCTGCAAAGAAACCTTTTGACAAGCATGTCTGTCCTTGGCTGATGTGCCGCGGCAGGATGACGCTACTTCATTTTTCCCTTCCTTTGCTTACCAGAACCGCACACCTCTTTCCACCAACAGAAAACGACAGAGCATTAAGAGCTGTCAGGACAGAATAAAGGAGCTCACGGTCATTGTGCTGTCTGCTTAACTGATGATTTTGACTTTTCCTCCCCATTTCTTCCAGCACATAGAATACTAAATAACTGCCCTGTGGCAACTAACCTAAATCCCTCTAGCTTCTGGAAAGCAACTGGGCTGAACTGGAGAGGTGGCTGCCTGGGACAGCTGTTGCAAAGAGTCAGTTTTCTTAACACAAAGCTTCGAAGTCTTCATTTGTTGCCTCAAACGAAGGAAGTCCACGACTACAACCACCCTACAAACCGCATAGGCTTTTACAACTGAAAAAGCATATTTCCAGAGCTATCAGGCCATGTTCTTTCATTCACCTCTGACTTTATAATGCAACTACAAAGAAAACTCCTCAGAAAAAAAAAAAAAGAGTACATTTAGGCAGGATGAGAGCTGTGATGAAGTCATAGATGGGCAGAGGAAAGATGGCTCAGGCTCAGTTCATCAGAAGGGACTCAAATGTACAAACCAGAAAGCAGAGACTGAAACCATGACTGTTGGTGGCACTGTGAAATTATATGGTGATATCTTTAAGTCAAGTGCTAGTAAGAAACCTGCCCAAAATGCAAACAATCATACATAACAACAACATCTACTTTTGCCAGCCCAAGTAATTCACTCTGCCTCACAAAATCATACCAAATCTGCAAAATAAAGATTATGGTCTTTATTATATAGGCTATATATAATGGCCTAGCAGGTTTTGGTGGTGGTGGCAGCAATATAAAAATATCATCCCACCACATCCCTTGGGTGTCCTGAATTCAGACATAACCTTTTGCCACAATCACTTTACAAATGCTTCCCTCTTGCAACTTAATTTTTCCATTCCATGTAACTCCATGGATTTCACTCTCACCTCTGAAATGTCTTGCACTGAAACACACCACTTGGCTACTTCTTTTTCTTCCCACCACAGTGTCCCTTGCTTGATTCAACATATATTTACCCAACTAGGGCATTTTTTCCCAGCAGCATTCAATGCAATAGGCAGCACATTCAATTCATTAATGTTCTGACATGGCATCAAACAAAACTTTTGCCATATTAAAACAAAGGCCTTAAGTTCATCTAGGATTTTAATTCACTATAATGCTATAATGACACCAAGGAAGAAATTTAACCCCACCAGTTTGTACGAGCAGCATATGATGCAGACAGCATAGTCCGAAAGCGAGCATCCCCCCCAGCAAGGGGATGCAGCTTTCCTATGCAGAACGGCATTGACCCTACCCTCATTTCCAGCTCCTGGTGTGCCCCTCCTCCAGGCTAAGGTTTAAAATTTTCAGACTGTAATTTGATTTCTTTTGGATCACGTAAAAGTCCCTCTGCTTCGGTTCCTGCCCTGCCTGGTCCCTGGCAGCGAGAGCAGAGCGGGGAAGCGGGGCTTGCCTGCCACCTGCCGGTGTCCGGCCTCCTTCCTCCGCCGGGCACACACCAAAAAACACCAAAAATACAGAAAAAAAAACAGAAAACACCCAAAATACAAATAATACAGGCACTGCACTCCGGCTCCCCAGATCGAGCCCCCTCTAACTCAACAAGAATAAAACAGACTCCTCAAGGAGAAGAGGTGCGTGATCAGGTTGCTGAGCTTAAGGGTGCTGAGCTTCACAAACTAATATCATTTTAGACTCGGCTATGAAAGCTCGTGGGATGCTACGGGAGCAGTTAACATCTTGCAGACGGGAGCTACAAGATCTCTAGAGTCAGTTTTCATTTTTAAAAGGTCAGTCAAACATACACCTTCTCAAAGGTGAGGCCAACATGCCACTCCGTTACAAAGAGACTTCCATGAATGTTTCTCTTTCAGTTTTAGATAAAGATTATATGTATTTTCTCCAGAGGAAAGCAATGAGGAAATAAGAATTATTACTTCTTTCTCCACTTCTTTGTCCTCTTCCCTGCTTATGAGGAAAGGAGAAAATTTTCCCACTTTATCCTCTAACACTAAATACAATATTTCAGTTTTCTTGGAACATTCTGTTTTATTCTTGATAAATACTTTAAGAGTTTTGAAAGCAGCACATGAAGTCTCCAACTTAAATCTTTTGAAATGTTATAGAAAGAGTAAAAATGCAACAGGGAGATAAAAGGCTGTCTTCTCTTGTGAAAAAATTATAAAAACCTCATACATTGCCTGCAGTAATCTGGGGAATCTCAAAACTATAAAACTGTGGTGTCGAAGTATTTTTTCATTCATGGCCACGAGTCAAGCCTAGGAGAAATAATTCAGAAGCATTTATTTTGTATGCAATGGGAGACTCCAAGGCTTAGGACTGCATGGACACGTGCACAAGGAAAGATGATGAGAAAAATCCATCAAATTAGTTTTCTCACATCAGCATTCACGAAAGGCAGCGCGCTTCATAAAACCTTCACATCAGCAAGTCACCACGGCTCTTCAAGGACATTAAAAGAACGACAAACTTCCTAGGAACAACAGGACAGGGGAGATATTTTTGTTCAAAACAGCAACTCTAGGCCTCTCCATGTGCCATCACTCAGCTAAGATAAGGGGACATTTAGCGGGGCCCCATCACGTCTCTAATCCACCCAGACATGCTGAAATCTTCTGTCCATCATGGATTAAGATCAGAAAAACCAAGCCAAGAAACGTAAAGTGACAATTTTCATTAAGAAAGCCACAGCAAAGCCTGCCAAAGCCTGGTCAGCATTTGTCTCTAATTCCAAATAAATCCTATTGGAAAAAAAAACAACCCATGTCCTCCATATCTGGATGTAAGCGTGCAGAAGAGATTAGCCGTTACTAAGAATAAGACCAACGTGCGGTGTGACGACAGCTGGATAACAAGCCCTAACGATCGCAATTCTCCCAGTGTGAACTGAGCACTGGGTGAAGTCAGAAAAATGTGTTTTCCTATGGATAAACCGGGGCTGATCCCACCACGCCAAGGCTGGCAGGGTTTGATCCCAGGCCCCTTCTGCATAGATGCCCCCGAGCCCAGCGTACGTGTGTCCAGCTGGCGTTCGGCATTACAGATAAAGCTACAAATACAACATTGTGAAGAGGATTTCCCTGTTGTTAAAATCTGCTCCTCTGAGGTGGTTCCCAATGTGACCAGTGACCGTGTGCCTTTTAAGTCGTTTCCAACTCAGTTACAACCTAGTGTATCAGCGTGGTTGTGGGACCTCCTAAATGCCTTAATGCAATTTGGGCAGCAAAAATCCAAGTGAAAATCCCAGCGATCTGGATACACCTATCACTTCCTTCAGCTGATTTGAAAAAAATCACAGCAAACACCACTGCAAATTAAAAGCACTAAGTAGCAGGGTATTCTGCAAGAAAAAACCCTATCCAGTCCATTCCAGCTCCAAATTAATTTACATCCAATTTTTCAGCCAGCGATTGCAAAAATGAAGACTCTCGCCACTGATACGGCTAAGGGTATGATGTGAACTGCCTAGTTCATGACTGCTGAGATAGCACCCCCGTGAGCCAGGCCCACTGCGCAAGTGCTACGTCAGGATCTGTTAACATGCTGGAGATACACATCTGGGAACCTCTCACAGATAGTTTTTGCCCTTGTTACCACTTGCACATCTCCATCACCGCTAGCTATGGGGGTAGACTCTTGTCTTGCTGAGCTTTCTGATCTGAACCACCACCAAATTCAGCTCTTCCCTCTCCTCCAGCTGCAATGACTGCACTGGTACCTCCCCGACTGCAGAGGACGCAGAAATAAACCTATCTTTGCACAAGCTTCTGCCCCTTACCTTAAAGTGGCTGCACTGTCCTCCCAGCTGTCTTGACAGATTCACTACGTTGCTACGAACAGCAGAGAAAACTCGTTAGCCAAATAGAAAGGTGGATATATCTCTTTTAAATTACTATTTTCCAGAAGGTTCTGGACTCTGTTTCTTTCAAACACAAACCAAAGGAAGAATAGAGAAGTGAAACTAATTCTGTACCAGGGAACTTCTTGCACAGTGCAGCGCCAGTTCAAAACGAGCTCTTTTGCTGCTGTTTATCAAATCCTGAAACTAACCTTACTCTTTTATCTAGTGCTATCAAAACCTGTAAGCTATAAATATTAAGTAAATTACATCCTGATGTTACACACTGGTGAAGTTATACACTGGGTCTACAGTGGGTCTGCATGAGCAGCCCTGTGCAGACCATGCTGTCGTGCGCAGCTTTATTTGTGCAAGAGATAGACCTGACCATAGTACAGAGAGTACCATGAAAACTTGCTTTGATGAGGTCTCTGTAGGCTACGCCATGGGAGCATGCCCTAAAAGCGAGAGGTTTCTGCTGCAAGAGACAGCAACTGCAAGAAGCAGAGAGACATCTGTTATGCAAAGAGCATCTTCTCCCCCCGGTGTGAAGCAGCCTTTGCAGACGCAGAATTCAGCCTTTTAGATTAGGTGATTAAACAACTGTAAGAAAACAACTGGTTTAGATATCCTGCCTCCCTATCTAACACTGTGCTTTAAATCATATTGATAAAAAAAAAAAAAAAGACATAAAACCCAACCACAGGTGTAAGCACTGCTGGCCTCCTAAAAAGCTCCTGCTCTCCCATGGCTCTGTACTCTCCTGCCCCATGTGCATCAGTTGAGAAATGTTTTTCATAAGTGATGGAAAAATAATTCCATCGCTGGCAGTAATTGCGTTTTTCAACAGACCCCTGTGCTGGAATATGTCTGTCTTGAAGGTGTAAACCTGTTTTTATCTGAATGGACTGCGTTTGCCTGCCTTTACTACAAAAGGCCAGCAAGGAGCAGGGTCAGCACTCCTTTTCCTTCCTAAGCAGATAAGATGCGTAATGGAAGGATTAATCTGTACGAGAAGCTTTGCAGTGCAGCACACTCTATTCCTCTTGGACAGACTAGAGGTAAATCTTGTTTTTCCCTCCCACGCAGGGTATGTGCCAGCTTTCAGGTTTTAAGAATTTTCTTTGGTGCAGCCAGCAAAGGCAAACCGTAGGATGGAGTGACTCTCTTCAGCAAAGTACAACCAGCTCTGCAACAGATATTGCTATTTAGTAACATTCAGCAATTCAACATTATTTAAGACAAAGAGTGTATTTTATACCCTATCAGCTCTCAACCTCTAACCTGAGGCTTAGTAAATAACATTAAAAGAAGCTAAAATGTTAAATACTGTCCTACTGTTATTTACACAGGCAAACAATCTATGTAACGATGAGAGGCATGGTCTAGAATACAAATAGGAGCAGAATTCATCCCAAACATCACAGATACCTGAGGAGCCACTTGCTTCACAATCTCTAAGGTGCCTTAGGGGTCTCCTAGCTTCAGTCAAAGTGTGGGACAGGCAAGAGAAAGAACAGGACAGGATTAAATTTAAATCTCCTAAACTGAGCCAAGGACAGAATTATCCATGATGAAACTTGGCTAAGACAGACGATCCTCTCTGCTGCTGTCCTTCATAATCATCTCTTCTTTCTTCCCTCAAAAATAGTATTTAAAAAAAAAAAAAAAGGGAGGAGGCCTGTTTTTCACTTCAAGATGAAAATATTTTGTCAGATTCTCTAGAAGTGAATTGACACAATTTTTTGGCTGGAACATGCAGTTACACAGTGGCCACACAGCAGAAGTGCACCACACCAGCAACAGCAATCCCAGAACTGAGGCTTTCATTGCAAATACTTGTGCGTAGAGCTTCTTGTGCCACACCACCTCATACTCTGTCTCCATGTCCATCTCCAGCTCCAAATGCCAAAACCATGTCCATTAGGAGTCACTTTTGTCTAAAAGAACACTTGTATGTTTGGTGGTGTTTGTCATGGAAACGTGTAATTAGTTCTCCTACAACTATTTTTTTTCCAGTGAAGCAACTCAACTACAGAGCCAGATTAGCTGAATTTTGTCTTTGTAACACCACCTGAAGCTATACACTTCCTTGTGAGGGGGACACCAGAAAATGTATTTTAAAATATAGTAAAATTAGTATATTTTGCTTCTGGACAGTATTTATCTACCATGGGTGACTTACAACTTTAGTACCAAGATTAGAAATATTGTCTTTCATAGTTTGCTTGGATAAATTATGCTTTTTTAATCTCAAAGATACTCACAGATGCCTTTGAGGACTGAAATAATTTTAGCAATTCTAACAGAAATGTCATCATCAGTTCAAACTACACCTGCGAAAACTTAGGCAGAGGTACCACCTGTAACATGAACATTTGCCTGCTGATTGAACAAATGACTGAACAATTCCTCAACCATCTCGAATTTGGCTCAGTCACATGAGATTAAGTAGCCTTTCAGTGAATTCAGTCTAATGTCTAAATCAACACTGCAGAACGCAGGAGCAAAAAAAAAAAAAAAAAAGTTTTAAATACCATGGGTCTATCACTAAAAGGAGGCTGGAGATGCTCCCAGCTTCAATCCCTTTTGTCTTCATCCCTTTATGAAACCGTTTCATTGTAACAACTGGTCAGCAGAGCCAAGTAGAGAGTTTAGCGCAAAATGTCTATTCCAGATTTAACAGTAACACAGACACAGCAGAGACCAGCACTCCTCTCTCTACACAGTTGTTCTGTATTCGGCTTTTTTTGCAGAAAGGAGATACTTTTTTATTCCTTTGAAACCACTGGCTGGTAGGAAAGTATTTTTCAGCTAGATAGAAAGCAAACGTCTACTTTCTTCTTGCGGGTACGGCAACCAGAAAAATCTTTCTGTATTTGCAGGAATTGCTCCTTCATGCTGCAGACCAGAAAAATCTGAGAGACGCTGAACTAAAGCTTCTAGCAGCCACACAGATTGCAGCCAAAGTGGCATCAGAACCACTCTGCGTTTGCGTAAAGCCAACAGCCTCTCAGCTTCCCGCAATGATTCTGACAGCTGGAATTTCAAAGTGAGGTAGCTCATTAAGAGCCATACTACTGATTCTGAATTTCTTATTAAAAACACCAAAAAGACAGCACACTATCTTTCCACAGGACAACTCAATTCAGTCTGCAGAGTATTTTCACTGAAATTCTCAGAATTGTGATTGTTTCTTTTCCACTGGTGAGGACTACAGAGTCTTTCATAAGTTTCATGTCATCTATCAAAGTATAATTACAGCTCATTGTGCTTTCGTTCTTACTTGTCATATATAAACCCCATGTGGACTGAAAAGCATCCAGCATCGAATGAAGAGCATTTTTCTTGTATACAGATACTCCCAATACTCTTAAAAGAAGCAGTCAGTGTAAAGGTTTTTATTCTTGTTCAAAAGACATCATTATCTGCAGAACGGCATTCCAATTTCATACTTTCGTACTTTCTATGTACTTTCATACATAGAATTGACTCAATTGAGACCCAAAAAAAGAGTGCCATTTAGCAATTCAGTAACATATTTCCTGCAGCACTTAATTCTTCTAGACATTCTTGCTGTTAAACTACCATGGAATTTCTCAATACTTCAAATATAAAACTGTTCTTCAGAACAATCCTACTGCAAACTTAATGATGGACACAGCACGATTTATTTGGATTTTATGCCCTAGGGCTATTCAACAAAACTATGCAAAAAACCATACACACTTACATTAAGTGGGACAACAGTTATGACCCTTTATGCTTTACAGGCAGGAAAGTGTCTGGGAAGATCAGTGGAAAAATAATTAAAGCACATTTTTGAGAGGGCATACCACTTCAGAAGCACAGGGTAGTGCTCCCTGTCTGTATGAGGACATGGCATGAATTCACATATTCTCACAAGGAACTGGATTACAGAACGTCGTCATGTACTTCTGTGTAGCAAGCCCATTTTCTTGAAGCAGCTTGAGCTGCTCAGCTTGAAAAAGCAAAAGGTTATGTTCCTCCTACCTAGCCAGTATCCGCATTCAAAATTTTCAAAATTCAAAATAGGTGGATTCAAGAAGGCAGCGTGCCTACTCACTGGTAACGTACATTCTAGCAAGTTCAGAAATCTCACCACCAGATATTTGGGACAATATCCTATCATTCTGTGTCACAAACATGCCTGAAGTTAAAAGAAAACTATGTCAAAGATCTTGTTCTTTATGAATTATTTTAATGAACCAAATATGAAGTGACATAAACCCAGGTCAAGGACAGTAACTTGAAGCCAGCCCCACCAGCTGGTGACAGAAGGTAAAGATAGAAGAAGAGCTGAGGACGATTTGAGGGAACACAAGAAAGCATAGTGAGAAATACTCATTCTTGCCAAGAATGTCAATCAAATCATATAGTAGTTAAAATTTCACGTCAAGTGCTTAAATAAGGTCTCTGCTGTGTTTAACACTGAGTCCACAGGAGAGTAGGGAATGGGCTATCCCTGAATTCATGGCAACAGGTCCTACAGAGTGTATTCTGAATTTCTCCAAACAATGGAGATGGCTAAAAAGAAAGAGGAAGAGAGAGTGAGGACCCTTTGTTACCCAGCCTGGTCTCAGACATGGAACGTGTTTTCTAGACCCCATAATCTTTGGCATAGGTTCCTTGTTCAACGTCTGCGCGAATGCTTTAATCCCATGACTGTGAAGGTTGCAGCAGTCAGTTTCTCATACACTAGAAACATAAGAGCAGCAGTAAGGACTGTCTGCAGGAGCTTTGCTTCAAGGCCTTTGTAAAGTCCCATCAATCCAAAACGCCTAAGGAGGAAAAACAAAAAAGAAAATAAGTGTGAATAGCCTTCTATAAGTAAATCAAAGAAGAATTAGTATCACAAGTAAAGTTAATGACACTGTAAGAATCTTAAATTCATTCTTGATCTTTTGAGTGCCAGCTATGTTTAATAATATTTTAAAGAGAAAATTCTGCAGAAAGTCAAGTCTTTTGGGCAAGAAGCTTGCTTCTTTTCAAGATGAGAGGTGAACGAATTGGTATCCATAGATATCCCTGATACCACTTACTGTACAGATATTTAGGAGAATTTGGTTTTGTATACTTATTCCGCAGCATACTACAAAAACCAGGTTGACTCAAATGGCAAGTTTAAGGGGGGCAAAAAGAAACAAAAGTCAGATCCAGCAATGTTTTCAACATATTAGTAATACTCAAGTCTTCTATATGTTAGAAAAAACCAGAAAGCTCACCTCACTCTCTGTTGAAGAAGGTAAAGAACATTTCTAAGGCTGCCTAGCGTTCGGTTCTCTGGGTTCAACCTGTGGCGTCCAAACTGAAAAAAAGGAAGAGCATTTTGTTGTACTATTTCCCCATGGTGCTAGGCAGAGAACCCAACACATGCTTAAGATCTGGAGAGTCTATCTTAAACCTCTTTTAACATTTTCCAGGTTATACTAGCCATCAGTGAAGAACTGAGGCCAAAGCTCACACTATTGAACTTCATACAGCAAGCATTAAAGTGGTATGTGCTACAATAATTTGTTTTGGTTTTAAGATGAATTCTAAGAAAGTGTTACACATGGCCACATTTGTTCTCTTTCAGTTGCTCTGGAGGAAACAGTTTTCAAGATCTCAAAAGCATAATCTGCAGAGTCTTAGTAGGGATATGACATTCAAAGCAAGTTCTTTCTGGCTTTCTCAGCTTTCATTTAACGAAGATTCAAAGCCTCATACATCTGCAAACCATTATTACATTGAGATTGCATAGCTGAACCCAAAATTTATCTGCCCAGCAATGGTCTTTGAGCAAAACATTTACATGTGAACTGCTGTGGAAGAATCCAAAATTGTTTGATCCACCTACCTGGCCTAAATAATAGTTCTCTTACTCACTGCATTTGCTTATTCACAAACTGTTTTTCAGTAGACATGATTGCTGCTGCTGTAATTTTATGCCTAAGAGTTAAACTAGCAATTTCAGCAACTCCTTTTCTAGCATTCATCGATACTCTTATCTGATACAGGTCGATAGTACTGTCAGCAAGCTGCAACTATGAATTATTAATATACAAGGGTCGTCACACTTGTATTTATAACATAGCCAAATAGCTTTTGAAGCCTGTATCATGCTTCTGTGCTAAGAAAAGTGAACTTGAGCAGCTGCCTGTGGGTGAGTTCTCACAGAAATCACTCAGGCAACTGCTACTTCTTAGGCATAAGAAATTACCATTGACAGTAGGTAGAGTATGCAAGCAGATTTAAGCAGTTCGGAAATTATAAGAAAATGCCAGGATGACACAGGTCCCTTTGGTGTATGTCTTAAGAACTCGGATGGAAACAGCAGAAATAGAACCGCTATTGGAAACGTCCCTTTATTAGCCAAATACGTGCTCACAATCCATGATCTTCTCATCAGCAACTAACTCATTTGATATTCATAAAACAATGTTAAGGGTTATTGTCAAAGACTCAGACACACCCCAAAAAAAATGCTAACTAGGTTCCAAGTTACAATGCCAGTCACTGCCCAGATTACTCATAGGCTTCCAAACTACCTCAGGATTAGGTGCTTCCTTCTCCTTTCTTCTCCACCACCAGACTATTTTTGTACCACAAACAAAGGTTCATCAAGGGGGAAAAAAGTTCATTTCTCCCTAAGATGTCAATACTTCACTGATCACTACAGAAGATTTCCCAAAGGGACTAGCATTCCCTACACTAGAGAAAATAGGCTTGAATTTTAAAGAGAACTTTTTCACCAACAATCACTAAGAACGTTAACAGTATTGCTATTTCTCCAGAAGCAAATTTAATTTATCTACTGTTTACCAACACATAGGCCAAAGAACAGTTTTACTGCATAATGAGTAACACCAGTGCCATGTATTTTTAATGACTGAAAAGGAGATAGACATACCAAATGGCAAGGCTGGAAGCTGCTTACCACCATCAATTACACAGGGTCGGACTAGATGACCTTTAGATGTCCCTTCCAACCCAATCTATTCTATGATTCTATGATTATATGGAAGCAAGAAGAGCACTTTGCCAAAAAGTTGAAAGCAAAGGTGTACAGACTTCATTACAAAGAACCCTAATAACTTTCAAACAATAGTAAGTTTCTAAAGGGTTAAGGCTGAAAAGAAAGGAGTCCTGTACTTCTAATTTGATGATAGAACTTAACTATGATGTGTAAGTTTTTATGAATTCTATTGAGCTTGTATTAGCTTGTGTGTAAATCTGCTAAAGTTGTTTCCAAAAACCCCACAACTACACAAAGTTTACTTCATGCAGAATGCTATTTCTGAAAATACCAAACCTTTATTCATAACTTTTTTTTTAACATCATTAGTGTGAGTGACAAAAAACTTCAAATATAACAATGCTAGCTTTAGATTAGAAAACACATCACGAAGTATTACAAGTTTGAACTGGACAGCACAGGTATCACAGATCCATGTTTCTGCTGTTCTCGCCAGAAGTGTTCAGGGTTTCTGGCTATTACTTCTTTCATAGAGCAAGAAGAAAGAAGTCACCCCTAGTGACTGCAGAACTAGACAGGGTCCTTGTATTCCCCATCATCACAGGGAAAGGATGGACTAGCATGGAGAAGTAGCATATAGGCCGCTTTATTTCACAGTGGGCCGCTGTGAGAAGAATCCTACCACCACCAGGACACCGATGGTTAGCTGTGCTCTAGCAGAAAGGCAACTTATCACTGCTCAGGCAAGCCAGCAGTGAACTAGCTGACTTCAGCTGAGGTGAGCAGTAAGCAGCAGCTGGTTAGTACATCAAGCTGGCAGCACAACTTACCAGAGCTGCCCTTTTTTTTTTTTTAAAAAAGAACAACACTGTCACCAAGAGACAGAAGAATTTTGTTCAAAAAGCCAAAAAGGAGACAGACGAAACATGAAGTAATAGTCACAAGATTGTAACCATTTCTATAGCAGCCACGGAAAGGAACAAGGGTTGAAGCTCTTACATTGATGTGGCCCCATGAAAACTGCACTGCTGTGCGATGCTAAAGCTAAAATAGAGCACTCCAACTTTCCTTCCAGGTCTCCTTCACACCGGCAGAAAACGCAATACAAATTAAAAACAGACTGATGTTGCAACTTATCCAAACAAAGCTAGATTTGCTTAAATGTTTTTCTGTATCTGTCACTTCAGTAACAGAAGTCTGTGTTACTAGTTTAACTCCTGAGACATGTCCAGGCTGTTAAAACAGGATAAGACACAATGAAGGCACTAGCTCAGCTGATCATCAGAATTTAGAAAAACTTCAGAAAAAATGACTGCTGACAAAACTACAATGTGACTGACACATCTACAATGTGGATGCCATTTTGTGCATTATCAGGGTGAAGTAGAAAGCTGTGCAGGCACACAAGTTCTACCTAGCATCTTTTCAGCGTAGCAGCAACCACACAGTAAATATATTCAAGTCCTGTTAGTTTGAAATAGACCATCCAAACTATCTTTTTACAGGCTATCAAAAATCAAAATACATTTAGTCCACTCTAGAGAGAAGAAAAACTAAAATAATTACAAAATTTGCATGAAAATAACTTTTTCCAATTAACAAGAAAAATCCCCTGTTAGACAAGTCTGAAAAGTGATACCCTTAGCATGGAAGGCTCACATTCAATAATTCAACTAATTCTGCAAATTTAGACAAGTTTTAGAACATATATAATGGCTTTACCATACACGCAAGTTAGGGCTTCTCCTTACTTTGGAAAATAGCATTATATTTCATGTGGAAACATTTATTAATATTTCACTGTTAGAAAAATCATCAAGAAACAACTTACAAAAATAGATTAAAAAGCATAGAAATTAAACTACAATATGCTTGCTTATGTACGGTCAGGTCTCTTCCCCCCCCCAGCTTTGCCTCGTTTCAATATTACAACAATATTGGTACATACTGAAGGTAGCAGCATTATCCAGCATACATACAAATTGCAAGTGAGAATAAATATAAGTGTTTCTATTACCACCACAATTAGCGTACAAGGCCAGGGAAGTGATTAAAGATATTATTTATGAGGGAGCTCATCCTTTCCTGATGAATTACGTTCTGGCTACTGACAAGGTCAGGTCATCATCCGAAAAAAACCCAAAAAACCCAAACCTATGAATAGAACTTTTTTTGGATTACCCGAGGTCATCTGGAAATAAACTGGGTTTAGAGGATTTAATTTTAACTTCCCACTTGACACATTTTCTATTTACATTCAAAGAAGTAAATGTACGTTTTTGTAGTGCCTAAAAGCAGTATGGTGCATCAGCTTCTGTGAGACACTGTACTGATGCATTATGTTGTCAATCCTACCAGCTACTTGAAACAAATGTGCACCAGTAATACCAAGTTCTATCAGAATCTGTCAGTACAGGATCAAAGAAAAGAGGCATCCCTACCAGTGACCTGCATTGTGCAAAAGGAGCTCCCAAAATGATGGGTTTATTAACACAAAGAAAAACAAGCCATATGAACAGGGCTTGCATTATACAGAACAAGTCAGAGGCAGTTACCCTGAAATGAAATTATTACTTACCCGCAGAATTGACTGTACTGTCTGCAGAGGATAAGTGAGCGTGGTGGCAACTGCTTTGGCTATTGCACCAATGACAAAAGCATCCAAAGATGTGAGCTGTTCAATAGATAAAGAACATATTACTCCCACATAGCACGAAAACAGCCAGTTACTCGTATGTGTTTGGGGATTCTGTACTGGTACCTGCTACCGGGTTATCTAAGTATCTTTGGCATAAAGACTTCATGAAGCCTCTGGGTCTTCTCATTTTAAAGAGTTAGTTGTAGTTCAACCAACTTACTTTCCCACAACTAACGTTTATTTTTAACTTCTACCTGCTCACAAGCTTTCGTGTTTCTCACTATAACTAGGTTACTAAAACGTAACGGAGATAAAGCCATACAGCTAGATCAATTTAAAGCACTGAGAGTAAACAAAACATAGGGAAGTAGCATTTAAACATACCATCAATCAATAAGCATTTCAGTTTTTGCAACATTTAAACTAACAAGTCACATGGCACTTGTGAAAAGGTGACAGTGAAAGACTCCTTGAACATCACTCTATAATCCTGAGACATAATCACTACGCTATCAGGCAGAATTTTAGTTTTGATGACATAGGCTAAAAATCTCATCCCCTATTAGTGAGGAACACCTGCTGGAAGCCCATCCTCACCTCCAAAGCCCACAATGTTCCACGATGCACCAAATACACTGTTATAGCCTAAGCTGATTACAGTGCATCTCAGTCTAGCAGTGTGAATTAATCACTGAAAATAAATAGGTGCTCATATCAAAACATGCTCCAAATTTGCAAAATATGTTGATTGCAATCAGAAATATGCACACACATGCACATCTTAAAAAAGTCAATCTGATATACTTAAGACAATCAGGAAAAGATCAAATAGGAAGAAAAGTGTTGTCCAAAATAAAAGTGACCATTGCTAGGGGAAAAAAGTATTTTCCCTCTCTACTGATCATGGACAAAACATGCCCTAATTTAAGGTAGAACTAAGTAATTTAAAAGAAACACGAGATATAAATATAGCAATTAGCCAACAGGCAAATAACAATGCAGAGGGAAGCTCAACTCATCACTCAAAAAAAATGTATTATCCATAGTGTAACTGCATAGATCCATCAGGCACAAACAGAGTCCTACAGCTGCAGTATTGACTAAAGATGGTAAAAAACCCAAGCCTCATTTATGATGCAATATCTCATGTAAAAATAATCTCACTATGTCTTGAGGAAAAACAAGATGGCTTTGCAACATATCAATATGATCTAACATTGTAATACAGCCAAATGCATTCTAAAGTCACAAATTAACAGCAAAGCACTGCAGCTTAAACATATAGTATATTATGACATGATCCTAAAATGTAACACAAATGATTTTCAATTTGCTAGAACATAAAAGGAACATGAGTTCAGGCGAGATGCTATATCTGATATAGAGAAAAAAGAAAGAAGGAGGAAAAAGAAGGGGATTATAAAGCAGGCACAGAAAAATGATTCTACCTCTATTTAGAGAATCGGGGAGGTATGGTTGCAATGCTATGTTCAGTTCTAGTGTCCATCCTTGGAAAAAGGATATTGAAAAATTGAGGCCTTCAGGAAAAAAGTGTTATTAAAATGACAGGGTCCAGAACAAACCTGTGATACTTCAAAGGATCAATATACTTGATTTACTGGAGAAAAGGTCAAGAGGTAACTTCAAAACAGTCTGTACGTACATACTTATAAAACAGATATATTAGAATTGAAATCTCTACTTTAAATCAAGACCTGTGAACAAATCCAAACAAGTGTGAACAAGAGATGCAGTTTTATTTTTACAGGAAGAGGAATTCATCACAGGAATATCTTCCCTAGGGACACGAAAAGACTCACATCTCACTTCACGACGATGGATCTTTTTTAGAAGATATACTAACTAAAAAAACCCCTCAAAAATACAAGAACCAAACCAAACCTACATTTCTGAATTTGCTCAAGTAACACATGTCAAAGAACCTGTTTTATAACAGAGCATGTCCATCACCTGGCCTCAAAACATACTCACTTGCAGCTGCTTTTTCAAAAGCTTCCGTTTAAAGCCTTCATAAAACATGAACTGTATGGCAGGATTGAAGACCAGCAGCAAGGAGGGAAAAGTACCATTCCATAAAGCTAAGACTCCTTCATCCCGTATTATCTGATGAAAGGCATCTGAGAAGAAAGGTGGAAAAAAAAATCATTAAAATTTTGAATACAAAATTCTGACTGTAGAAGATAAGAAAAGTTACACTTCAAGCCTAATATTTAAAGTGTGTAAAAATCCACTGCAGTCTTTCATGCGACTTTTTAAATCTTCCATTCTAATCTGGAAGTTAACAGAAAAATAGTGACAAAAGAGGTTCTTGCTCACATCACCATTGACATAAACAAAGCTTATCATCTGCCCAGACACTCCACTTTTTAGTACAAGCTCAGCATCAAGGTCTTCTAAGCCTTCTTCAAAACGATATTTATTTACTTATTTATTTTTAAAAGGAAGACAGCCTGAACATGTGGGTGATTAAGAGATTAAGGTGAGTGAAATTTAATTTGCAGATTATCTGTCCAAACTCAGACTCTCAGCTACCACCTCACTGGGCTCACTACTACTCCAGGATTTGTATAAGATACCTGCCTTTGCAAAAGGTATTTTAGTTACAGGTGTGCATACTACAAGCTCTTAATTACCATCAGAAATGGCCAAGTCCAGTTTCCCCGTAAAACTAGTAACTGCAAAGTGATAGGGAAGCATAGAGATTCCAGGGTGAAACTGGTTACCTGAATAAAAGGCTTCAAACTTCAGAGTCCTTGATACATTTCATTTAATGAACTTCTCTTTCGTTGAAGACAACAATAGGTGCTTACCTATTATGCCTTTATAATTGGTTGGTACAATGTCTTCATTTCTAAATTTTGCTCCCTGCAGCTTCAGACGTGTATTCACTACCCAAAGAGGAGTGGTCAATAGGACATTCACTACACCTAATGCAAAACAGCACAAAGAAAATCAGCCAGAACCAGAAGATTTCAATGTTTTCTTATCCCCTTTTACCCCAATTCACACATTACTGAAATTACTAGGGGGGATAATTAACACAGCATAACAGCAAAAGTAAACTGGTAATTTGCAATAAGCTACTTCAGCTATCCCCCCCCAGCTCCACCATGAATTAGCTGTCAGCAGGTTGCATGCAGCAGGAGGACATTTCTGCTACTCCTCCCCAAAACTAAAAACAAAAAAAACCCCAAATAAACAAAAACAACCCCCACCACCAAACAACAAAACACACCAAATATGAACATGTTGAAGGAATCTTAACTGAACTTGTTACTTTGCTGCATACTAAACCACACTGGAGCACAAGATACTCTACTTTTTCATGCCCTACTTCACTCCATGATGACTTACTGCCTGCCTACTTTCAGAAAGAAACGCAGAGTGATAAGGTTAGAAGGATTATTTTATGAGGAGACATTAAAACAGATAAATGCATGCAGCTTGATTACCAGAACAGAGCTCCTACACTGCCAAAAGAATGAGAATATCTAGTTTCTAGAGTCACTAAGTACACTTAAGGTGGAAAACACAGGACTCTGCAAACATTTTAAGTGAGACTTAGAAATGGCAAGAGATTACACGCAGTAACAAACCCCAACAGTAAAGTTTGAAAGTTGAGTATCAGAAGGTAGGATGGGGGAGGAGAAATGGGCAAACACACACAAGGCTGCAACAAAGAGGTATGGCAAAGTACAGTTCTAAACTACCAGGGAGAAGGATTAAGTGACATTACTTCTGCAATCACCTGGTATAGGTCTTTCCTGTTCAGTAATGACCAAGGCAGTTACTTTGAAGTAACTATGTAAAAACAAGCTTCTGATCTTTCTTATTAATACTTCTGCATCACAGAATTTAGCAATTAGCAATTGCTTCTACACTAGTTGCTTTGGTAGGAGTCTGAGTGACAGACTGAATTATTCCATTATATCGAGATGGACACAGTATATCACTATCAAGAACAGTAAATCTGAAAAAGATGAAACTTTACTACCTACACTGTGCCTGTTTGTTCTTTTTCTTTAAGAGGGTTCAGAAAAGCAGAATATAAACGTAACTATCTTTCAGTATCCTTCATAAGGACTACAATCGGCTCTCAAAAAAGTTTTGAGCAAAATCAAGCACTAGAAAAGGCAAGCCACATTAATCTCACTTAACCAAAGTCAATGTGATTACATTATGGAGTAACATGTTAGAGTACAATATACTTGTAATTTTTTACCCAGACTCAGTTAAAGGAGAAGTCATAAAACTTTATTTTCCAGACTGGAAAGGTAATTTTTTTTAGTATATTTTTCCAATCTGTATTTGCTACCAGTAGGAGGAATGAGAGATGGGTAGGGACAATTAGTAAACACCTCAAGTGGAATTTTTCAATTTACACCAGGTATTATTCCATTATAAGGATAAAAACTATGAACACTGAAGAAGTCATTTAACTGACAAGCTGTTACTCTAATTCCTGTAGCCTTTGCTCCAGAATGTAATTATAAGAAAGTTTCCCCCAGCGATAAAGCCAACTTAAAAACCTTTCCTTTCTTTCCCCCAACTATTCAGCCATTCATTGTGCCTACACGCTGAAAGCACAAGAAACTAGCAAAAAAGTAAAAAAACACCACTAGCCCCCACTACCCCCCAGATAATCACAGGCCTTTTTTTTTTTTTTTGCACGTTTTTTGAAATCAGCTTGTTTCAGTGTGGTTGCATGAGCAATTGTTCCTGCAGAATCGTACAGGCAAACACAGGCACACAGTGGTAATTTTTCACATTGGATTTGCTAGAAAAGCCATTAGTGTCATCCATCCCTTCAAAGAAGCCACCGTAGCATCCACATGAGAGGAAGGGATAAAAAAAAGAACATAAAGTTCCCACTGTACTTGCATGTATCTAGGAACTTACTGTCACTTTCAGATGACGACCCAAAAAGAAGTCTGAAAACTGGCACCCAAATCCTTACGTTAAAAGCTTTTTCTTATCCTAATCAAAAATATTCCAGAATTGGCATGTATCTTTCCCTCTGGAAAAAACCTATCACCTCTCCCTGCCACTTGTCTTCAACATCTAAAAGATAATGCTTAGATACCATGGTAAACAACACACCAGACACAAATAAAATACTAGACTGCAACAGCATTGTGCTGTGTGCCAGAATTCACAACAGGAACAGTTTATGCACCAACTTATGTATGAGGTGGGGAGGACACAGCAGAGCAATCAAACAGGGCTGTACAACAAAGCAGGTCTGCATACAGTGGGAGGCATAAGCACTCGGTGTGACCTCCAGCAGACTTCATAAAGAAAAACATTAGATAGACTATACTAAAACCACATTTTTGATGAAATTGAGATTTTTAAGTATTACCTGCAACAACCCCAAGAACCAAGTCTTTTCCAGTGGTTGAATGCTGACCTTTGACCCAGAGAGCTTTAAGACTATTAAATGTATAAAAATAAACAAAATTGGAGCAGCAAAGGCTGGAGATAACAGGGAACCATCCTCGATATGGTGCCAACCTAATGGAGAGGAAAAAGTCATGGTAAGGATCAGCGAAGTATTTATGTGATCTGGTTAATTTTACATGCTGACCGAGGGTCCCAGAGGTACAATACTGTATACTACATACAATACTAACTAGATATGTCTTTATCATTAATGGTAACAAATCATACCATACTAAACTCCTGACTGTACCATAAAAAAATTAAGCACTTATATTTATAAATTATAGTAATCAGGAATAATTCCATTGAAAAGGAGCTGTAAAGGTACAATATATTTACAGTAAGAAGCTTGAGGCTCACTCACTCCAAAAGTGAGTATTACCATCGTATTCGCTCTCTACCAACAGCCAGCAATGAACTACAAACATCCAGGGGATGAATATGTTTGAAGTATACATGTTAACATACAGACTGATAGAGTCAGTTCAAACCATTTACTAAAACGTACCAAGGCACGAGGAGAATTCTCATCTTTGTTGAAAAATGGAGTTGTCAGTCCAATAGAAAAGATAACACCCCAGTAGAGAGATGCTCACATCTCCAAGGAAACAAAGCAATGCTTAACATAGCTGGGAAAAAAATTAAGACAACTACTGCTTCAATAAAAAATAAAAAAAAACTAGAGTAAGGAAGAAAAAGTGTATGTCTGGATTCTTACATAAAATTTAAAGACGGAAGACTAGCTACTGAAATTAATATACTCCACCAAGGAGAGTTTTCCAAAGGATGCAACCTGGGGCATGAGATATGCAGGCGGGAGGAATTTCTAATAAATGCCTTGCAGTAAAGTCTACAGCAAATCAGTCAGGTAAGTGAGAAAAAGATTAATCTAGTTAAATTTAAATAGGTAATATCACAGACGAAAAACTGAATATTCCCTTATAATTCACAGCTATCTTATTTTTCAGATGTGAATAATTGTCATTGGTTTTGTATCATCTAAATCTATCTTGATTTAAGAATGATTTCGTAACAACTGACTAACAAGGCTTCCTTCTCTGACAGGCCTGATGAGCCTGTAAAACAGGGACACCTCAACAACTGCCCTACATCCCCAGCATATTCTACAATACATGCAAAAAAAGCTAATGATATGCACCTTCACTGAAGCTGCACAGGACAGGTAGAGAACTGGTATCATGTTAAGAGCATAAGAAATCTCCTCAATGACCAGCAGTAATCACAGAGGCTCTTTAGTATTCATTAAAATATTGGGAATACACAGAATATAAGGATCCTCAAGAAGGAGACCATAAAAGATGCAAGGCTGGTAAATGCAGCATCTGACTGTTCTTACGATGTAAATGCTAGTTTTTCATCTCTGATGCATCAAGTGCTTCTCCCTCCCATGTAGCTGGGAATACACCACATTATTAGCACTGTTTCTGAAGTTACAGGCTTAGCTAACCATACAGTGACAATTACAAATTAACTGACTATACTGTTATTCACAAGCAGACTTAAAACAATTTTTGCATCGTGCTGCCCAATAAAAAAAGGGAGAAACACGCTCTGGGGACCGTGTTGTCTAACTGGGAGCATTAAATTGGTTTTGCTTGATTTATTAAGAATTTCTGATGATGATTTTCAAAGGAAACAGCTTACAGTACAAAACATGAAACTATGACAAAAAACATGAGTTTATTTTAATGACTTAAGTTGTCAGTGCTAGCATCCGTAATTCACATACAAATCCTTTTGCACACAAATAAAACCTAAGTTTGTGTTCCAAACTGCAACCTTGAGAAGAACTCAGTGTACACCAGTTAACACCTTTCATATCATCTAGAAAAGGATGAAAGTGCAGGGAAGAAAGCAAATGTGTTTGATAAACTTCTACAGAAAGTCCATTAGCTAAACCTATTTGCTTTATGTTACATCTAGATGAGAAAAGCAGTCTCACAAAAGCATAATATGAGACAAGACTCTAAAAACTAATATGAACAAGATATTTATGGTCTCACATCACAGATTTTGGATTTGTTGTGGGGTTTTGGTTTTTCTTTATTCCAGACACATCTCTACAACTAGAATCATTGCTTAGCCAGGCCTTGCCAATACCTTTGGAAGAAACAATGTTTACCTCTTGCCAGAATTACTGATTTTTTCTGTTTCACAGGAAAAGTAGGATGACCACTTTTGCAGTCTCTCCATTTCAGTTAACCTCGATTTTTTTTTTTTAACTTTTTCTTTCTTTTTTGTTTTAATTCACATTTACTTGACACCCTCATGGTAATGTGGGAACATGAACAAAAGAGATCACCAACTGACTGAGAAGTATGCGTGCATACAGCTGCCAACTGCTCAAGTTCAAAGGTGACAAAATATTATTGGCCAAGCTAAACTTTTGTTAGCTTTAATGTCCTGGAAGCTTTGGTCTACATAAGAGTTCCAGGGATTCATTTAGGAAAATACTTGTAACAAGGACACGCATACAACTGTTTTTCCCAGCCAGCTCAGCTCAGACTATGTGGCAAATGAAGTACAGCATCGCTGAAAGTTAACTGCTTTTAGATAGATCTTCAATCTCATCAGCATAAAAAGTCACTTGTTGTTTACTTCCACATGCTTAGGAGGAGGAAAAAACTTCCAATTGGGAAACATGTCTCAATTCTCCTCTTGAAAGTGGCTCAGCTGCGCAAGAGTTTTGTTTGGGTTATGAGAAATGGACACACCCAAGAATCCAGGCAGACAAAGCTTGTTTATCAGGTACATGAAGGTATGTTTCCATACAAACCTGCACTTCTGAGGAGGCACAGCTACCTCCCTAATGGAGGCACAGTTACATCACTAAACAGCTCGATTGCATAAGGTGCTCAAGAAAGTTAATTCGAATTAGCTAAAGGTGAACACATAGATTATGTAAGGCATATCACACTTATATGAAGACATTTTAATCCAAAGTAAAAACCTGTCCACACGGGCTAACTATTCCACTTTAACAGCAAATTCAAATCAGTTTTAGAGCTTGCCTACATGAAGACAAGAGGAAAATTAGTATCTACTCACAGGCCTTCTTCTTTGATTATTTCCAATAGGACTGCTGGTGTTGTCTTAGACTTCCGCTTCTCATCAACTGGAAAACAGAAGAATCAAACTTTTAGATTATTCTGATTTTTAGCACTCATTTTCAACTCTTCACCCTTCCTATTCTGAACATACCCTAGAAGAGCATGTTTCTTCCTCCTCGTAAAGGATAGACATTCCCTATTTCTGCAGCAATTCCAGAAAGCATCTCCTTATTTGCATTTGCTAGGTAAGGCTACTTCCTTTTTTTATTCTTCCCCAGACTAGCAGGTTCTGTTGGGCTCCAGAATAACTGCAGTTACCAATTCCTAACCTGACAGTTGTGACATGAACTGAAGGTAGGTTCACCTTAGGTTAGAGACTAGAACTGGGCCTGCCTAACAGCTCTCAAAATTGTACCTTGGACTCCAGACTAGCACCCCTAGCAGAGCAATATCTTACAGTTAATCTGCAAACAGCTAAGCCTCAGCAAAACAGTCTTTTCCTGCACTGAAAGCTCCTCAACAGCAATATGGTGCTAATTTCTCAACCACATATTTCTGACGACCTAGCTGATGATCTCCCTCTAGTTTTTAATAACACTTTAGCCACAGTGCTAAAATGCTTGGTGATTCTGTGAATTTTGATTGGGAGATAGAGCATTAGAACAACAAACTTTACATCCAGATTGCATTATTGTAAATATCGGACATTCCTACTCCCAGTTCTAACCCTGACTTTTCCCTTTAAACCTTTCTCAGGAATAACTCTAGACTAATTTTTCATGATACTGCCCCTGCGTTCTGAAGTGTTCTCAGCAGCCAAAAGCAACAACACACAAATGTAATCCTGTGTAATCTCACATCTTTATTTTTCTTTTTGGTCTTAAATAACCATTTAAAAGCCATGTCTGGCCACACATTACACAGCCTTTTCAGCTAATTAAAAGGTTGCCCAATACTTTCAAAAGGGAGAATTACCTTCAGCTGGAAAAACGGTGTTAGCAATTAAATTGTGTTAGTGTTACACAAGTAAGATTCCTGTTCATGCAAGATAGTTCCCCCTACAACCACCCTCACAAATGCCCAAGCCAAGATGAACAGAAACACCATTGTACAAAGAAACTAGAGTTTGACACTTACCCTGAAGTCTAAGCCTAGCTGTATCCAAAGGAAAAAATACAGTCATTGCAGTCATACTGCCCTGAAAAACAAAATAAACTGGCTATATAGTATATCAGTTGCTTGTACAGATGCCTGCCAGACTCTGTAGCCCTTCACTTCTCACCCAGAAACCAGTGTACGGAATAAGTTTAAAAAGGGGATAAACTCCATACGTAACAATGTCTTTTTGAAGTGTTTTTTGGTCCCATACTTACAAAATAAGATTTTTCTCTTGTATTAGATCAAGCTAAAATTAAAGCCATTAGAAGCTTTTTGCCCAAAGAGAAAGTTTTTGAAGTCTGAGAACTGATAAAGTAGGTATCAAGAGACAGACATACTGCACTTTCTCTACCTCCCATTAGCCTCAGTACCCAATTTCTGGTTTAAAAAAAAAAAGGAAGAATACGACACAAGCAACCATTGTGTTACAATAACCTTGTTTTGACTTAAGAAAAAAAACCCAAAAAACTTTTGTTCATTAAAAACTGATAGTACAAGTTTTTCAGGACTTAATCTTGCATTGTACTAAATTCCAATTTAGGCAATAAAGATCTGCCTACCAAGACACCCCCTGTGGCATGAATTACATATGATGAATTAAATCTTGACCTAGATGTCACCAGATTAACTTCTTGTGAATCAATCCCTCTCCACTTCCTGTGTGATCCAACCATTAAAGCCTCTAAATGGAAAAGCCAGCAGCCACTCTACAACAAACAGGCTTAAATACTGTATTTGCAAATGCCCTTATCAAGCAGCTGTTCCCTCTCTCTCCACCACCATTCAGCTTCTTCATTCTTTAGTACTCTAGCATTAATATTGCACAGCTTTTGGAAGAGATATCTGACTCAAAAAGACCCTGGCTTGGTGTAAACCTGTTAACACTCTATGGTAGTATTAATCATATCAAGTGGCTGCTAAAGCTGTGGCACTCTTGCATTAGTAGCCATGCAAACCATTTAAATGGTGGGAAGGTCTGGGATTCCACAAGTCACACAAGCACTGTGTTTAAAGCACGCTACCAGTCTGACTCGAACTTTTCTAGAGCTATGTTATGCCACACATTTAAGTGAGCTTTGCCTCTGGAAACACTCCAGCTCCTGATCAGGCTGCTTGGACCTCTCTCTACAACCAGCAACAGAGGATTATTTTTCAGGTGGTGTTTCCTCACTAAGACAACTCTTGGTTGAAGTCTTAACAAGACTTAAGTTTCTCCAGTTTTCATTACACCAGGTAGCAGGTGAAAGGAAACACTTGGCCATAATTACCTGGTTATTTTAACCCATTTAGTTTGGGCTCTAGCCAAAAGGGTTGGTTCTGCTCTCCCACCTACTTGTCCGGTGTCTGCTCATTCTCAGTACCTACTGTGTACGCAGCTGGACAGCAAGTAGGATTAATGAGCCCATCTGACTGAAAATTTACAAAAAATGAATTTCAGTTAGAAGGCTAGTACCAGCACAAAAAGAAGTGCCAGAAAGAGCCAAAATATACCTCCTAATGACAGCTGCATTACAGCAACTCTGAAGCCAACCTCAAAACACAGTTACACATACTTATGCACAAAACAGCCACAAGACTGCACAATCACTACAAGTTCCAGCCTTCCCCTGCTCAATTTATCCTGCTTCCATCCTCCTGAAGTGAGATTTATCCTGAATCCTCCTCTCAATGCAATCCACCATACAGCAACACAAACACTTGCACTCAAAATCAGAAAACAGAAATGGGGAAATAGTTGGGGTAGTGGCACACAGGACAAAGGGGTGGACTCAAGGTACAGAATAGAATAGAGTATTTCAGTTGGAAGGGACCTACAACTATCATCTAGTCTAACTGCCTGACCACAAGTTAAAGCACCACCTCTCTAAGGAAGCCTGTTCCAGTATTGGACCACCCTCTCAGTAAAGAAATGCTTCCTAATGTGAAGTCTGAACCTCCTCTGATGCAGCTTTGAACCATTCCCACACGATGAGCCTTACAGGCTTCTTAAAACTGGCTTAAAACATATATGAAGCTATAGCTCAACAAAATGTCATGAGATAACTCGGCTGATCTAACAGATTACTGCCAATAAAAGATAATTTGTACCCTCCTCCCTTCTTTTGCTAAACTGAGGGAAATAAACTCAGAAAAACAGTTACTTTTCTCCCAGGTTTATAAATGGAACAACTCAACTACATGGCGAGAAGACTGCCAGAAGAATCATATGGAGGAGACAGGATCTCATGGCTAGAAGTAAGGGAAAGAAAAGGGATGAGCAGGACCAGCCCTTTCCCCAGCAACAAAAACTCTTGAGACGGGCTCAGGTCGTCTGAATTGCACTTGAGATCAGTAGGGAAAGTAACTCATATTTTACTGATTGCAGGTACACACGATAAAGCGTATGACCTTGTACTGTTGAAAGGGTGAGGCTTCACTGTCTGCCTTCCCACCACCTCCCTGTCGGTGCTGGATCTCGGCAGTTTGCCAAGTCAAGTTATGGTATCGCTGAATGATCACTAGGACAGGTACAAACAGGCTTAAGCAATCCCAGCTCTTGGTCAACTGTATTTGCATCCCTGCTTCCTCCGTTCTGGTGGCATAACTTTTTGGGTACCTACACGATGATGCAGACGAAGGAACTAATCTGGCTGAAAAATAACTCTTTCCGCTGGGCTACTTCTTCAGTCAGATCAGTTCCCTGATCAGCCGCAGCACCACATGACCAACTGTGCAGTACCCAAGAGGTGACGGTAAGTGGCCAGAACAAATGGCCTGAGGTGACTGCTGCCAAGAAGAGGAGTGCAGAACCACAGCCTCAAGTTTGGTTTTCTAAAAGATAATAATAATAAAAAATTTAAAATATAAAAAAAATTAAAAGTTACATTGTCAGCCAACATTCAGAGTCAAACAAAGCAGCTTGACTAGTGCCATAATATTCCTATAAAATTCTCATTCCTACAGCATTTGTAACAGGAAGGTTACTTTGTGCAGAGCTAAAGAATACTTAAGTAATTCAATTAAAGTTCACAGGAAATCAAGCACTGATTTTTTTTGCTGCTCACAAAACTATTAATTTGTCTCAGGTTTGACTAGGTAGCCTAGAAGATATATGAACTTTCACCATATTAGAACAGAAACAAAAATTATCATGTTGTGATCTGTCGTGTTCTTCTGACTCATTACCTCAGCACAGTCCTGTGGGTTGCTTTTTCTCTTTTTTTTTTCTAAGTTCTTGCATCACAACCGCACATCAGCGTGCTTTATAATAATTTAAACAAATGGTGAGACAATATCAGAACAGTTAGTACCCATGTCAAAGATCTTGCCAAAATTTACAAATTACAGCAGCAAACAGAAATCTCTAAATTGATAAGTACATCTTTACTATAACAAAAAAATATCAAGGTTTCCAGCATAAGGCAATTAAAAAAAAGCCACCTCATTTTAGGACAAAATTTTTGCTCCAGAGCTTTAAATTGTATACGAATATTAGTGACAGCAAGTGGAAGTCACAAGGGTACAGAAGTCCAATAGCTCCAAAAAGTTCTGTCTTCCTTCACAGCAACATCACTGCAGCGGAGATATAAGCATCTTTAAATACAACAGGGAATTTCTATTAACTTAATTAACACCACCAAGGGACTTAAGATACCATTTTATCATGCGTTTTAAGTTTATGGCTGGATTTGTAAGTTTGGTTCATACCACAAACTTTGTTCAGGAGCACAGCCCGATTATAGTGATCTGTATACGAGACTGAGAAGCTAACAGTGAGGGCTAGAAAGTATTACAAACTTCTGTACACCAGCAAAAGGAGAGCAAGCAGTATTTCAATAATGAGATCATTTGAGAGAGTTCCATTTCTTGAAAGAGGAAACAAAATCCCCATTGCCTGTAATGTGTAAATAAGCAGACTTAAAACACTTTTAGAGGTGACATAATCCCACATTTATTTATGATAAAGACAAAACAACCTTTAGAGTCTTCTTTTTTGCTTTCTCTGGCAGGCCAATTTAGCATCAGCCTTTATTGTTCAATAACATTTAGTGACTTTCATCCTATGTAAGACACTGTGAGTTATTTTAAGGACTCAAATTAGAACAGGAAGTTTTGCCAGAAGAGTAGATCAGCAATTGCTAAAATATGTATTTAGGTGTTCTTGCCAGTCTGGAATAACCCAAGAGTAGAGCTGCATCAGCTTGCTTGAAATCCATCAATACGTCTGGTCCAACATGCTACATTGTGCTAAAATTCTTGATCTGCTAGAAGTACAAGGCTGATTTGCTATTTGCAGAGCTAGCACTCATTCATTCAAGGGCTGGGCATACTAGGAAATCTACAGAAACTAAACACTACTTTTGTGAAAAATTTAGTTCAACAACCTATACAAACCTCCTCTAGCTGCACTGCACTTGTTTCATATTTTGATTAACACCTCACCCTTCACAACTTGTAAGTATTTATACAACAAATGCAGAACGCAGATGCTTAGTACAACTCTTATTTTATGCAGCTGAAGTGTTGTCCTCTACCTTAACTTCTGGGGCAGCTCACATTTTCATAGTTAATTTGATGCCCGACTTCAGATGCTTACATGCTCACTTTCTAAGGGAGAACACCTGCAGCCCCATTCGGGTTCACAGGAGGCTCCAGCTGCTCAGGAGAGCCAGCCTCAAGGTTTATCAAATCCCCCATCCAAACTAGCGAAGAGCAAAACTTTGCAAGCATGCTCGCACGGGACGGGTGGCGGAGCTGAGACTTGGCGTCAGGCTGTCCCTCACCCCACATCCTCTTCTTGTGACCGAGAAGGGTTTGGGCACGGCCACGCACGGGTCACGCCTCAGCACCCCAGCCAGGTTACCCCAGCCCTGCTGGGCCTGCCCGCCCGCACCGCCCTGGGCTCCCCATCTCCGCACCCCACCGCGGCCACCCCCTCAGGCGCGGCCACCCCCTCAGGCGCGGCCTCTCAGTCAAACAAAGGCTTAAAGCGGCCCGCGACCTCCTCAGCGCCCTCCACCAGGCCGGCACGGCCGCTCCGCCCGCCCGACCCCTCCGCCCCGTCACCAACGGCCGCGGGCACCGCCGAGGAGACGCCCCCTCCCCCCACCCGGCGCCGCCCAGCAACGGCTCCGCGGCGCTAGCCCCGACCCGCTCGCTCACCACAGCCCCGGACACGGCGTGCACCAGGCTCTCGTAAGAGGCGATGGAAGACATCGCCGCGGCTCTCGCGGGCTCCGCCGCCGGCCGGCCCAGCTGCACCGCAGCACCGGCGAGACCCAAGCTACCGACGGCCGCCCCCACTCCGGCCATGGCGCCCGCCCTCCCGTCACATGGCGCCTCGCCCCGCCCCCCCGCCGCTCAGCGGCCCCTCCCTGCGGCGGGCCCGGCGCATGCGCGCTGACGCGCCTCGACCGCCAGGTAGGGTCTGGGGCTCGCGGCCGCGCTGAGGGGAGGCCCGGCGGCGGCTGCAGGGCCGGAGCCCTGTGTGGGAGTGGGGCCAGGGTGGTCACGCAGGCCGCCTGTGAACAGCCACGAGAATGGGCGCAGGGACAGCTCGGGAAAGCGTCGCGCGGCGAATTTTAGCACCTAGTTGTAAAAGAGCAAGCCGGGGGGGGGGGGGGGAACGCGTTAAAGGAAAGCCGGGGCACTAAAAAGCAGTTAGGCTGGAAGAACAGATCTGAAGTGCTTTTTATATATCTAGTTTTGTACGTCAGGTTTTTTCTCTACACCAGGTAAGCCTTGCCTCACAGAAACTTAGAATAATTGCTGTGGCTTTAATAGGGTAGATACTGGGAAACGCTGAAGAAATCCATTGTTCCTTCCTGTGAAAGTACAATCACCTTTTCTTTCCACCACCAGCTTGCCCTTCCCAAACATTTAACATAAGTATTTAATTACGAAGAGATGATAATATTTAACATAACATTCTGTTTCTACTTTTTCTAACTTCAGCCCCTTTCCTTGTACCTAAAGTCTAGTATCTTTTAAAATAACACTTTTTCAAGCCGATCATTTCTTATGCTGTGGGGACCGATGAAGCTTGTTACTTTTCCCAACTATTTTGTTTGCTCCTTTTCCTGGTCCATAAGCCCTTTCTTACTCCTCCTCTGCCTTCGCGGCCAAGAGGCTGCCCAGCGCCTGCAGCCGTACGTAGCACACCATTACAAACAGAGCATCTCCAGGCTTGTCGCTCACTTTGCTGGCTGGGGATGGAATAAGAAGTGCTACAAAGACGGGACTAGACACGGGTAGCTGGCCAAAGGACAGGGTAGCCATGGTTCGCAGCAGTTAATTAGGGCACACAGTGACAAGACTATCAAATAGGCAATTTGGAAAATGTCAAGAATCCTATAGCCTCCTCTTAACCTTTTATGTAGAAGAGGTTCTGCAGGGTAGGAAGGAGCTGAGGAAATGAAATGTTGGGCATGCCACAATTTGTAAAATCACTTGGGATGGTATGTGTGTCTGTTCCTGTCCTGGGTTTTTTCCCCATTCTCATGTCATATACTGGTTTCCAGAGAGCTTCAAGGTTTTGTCTGTTAACAGTCCTTCCCCTCTTCTTAGCTTCACCTATACTTAAAAAAAACCATAATTAAAAATAAGAATGAAAATTCTCCTTAGCTTTGTATCATGTTACTCCTAGGCTCTTTTTTTTCTGTTACTCCATCTTTCGTTCTCCCTTTCTGAAGAGAAAAAAATAACTTCATAACTTGTTCTGAAGTTGAGTTTGCAGTTCTTAGTTCTTCGACCACAACTCTCCAGCTGCCTGTTGCTTGAGCTGCAAGAGCTCCTAGCGCTTACACCTGTGGTAGGAATCACCGTACCATCCATTGTCTAAACAAGGACAGGGCAGTTAGCACATGACACACTTCCTAAGAGTTTCACTACCACGCAGCCGGATAAGCCATTTCCTTTTGGGAAGACATTCCTTCATCAGGTGGGCTAATAACAGACCACTCATCTTTATTTACTGTTCTGTGAGGAAAATCCCATGATCTTTTGGAGGGAGGGGGGCTATAAGGAACGCAGGCTACTCTGCCTAAGGCAAGCATTTCAGTTTGAGAAAAACATTCTTCCAGTGCAGTGCTCCAACATCCCTGTGCGCCAACGTTAGATGCTGACACCAGCAACCTAAGAGGCCACAACTGTCAACTGTTTTATGCAAGGCTGATACCACAAGTAGTCCCAATAATTTTTTTTTTTTTTTAAATAAGATCCCCTGTGACAGATGCACCCACTGTGACTGAGTGGACAGTAATTTGGTTCAGACATCACCAACAAGTAGGCCTGACTGAAATCAGCCCTGCTGTGCAAACCTTGAGAACTGTGCTAGGCCGTATCTTCTCAGAAACTAAGGAGTTTAGGCCATGTCTTATCAGGTGCTAACAGTACCGGCCTGAGCTGGGATTAGACAAAACTAAAACTGCTACAGCTGCACAACTGCACATACACCAAAATGGGGTTTGACTATGAGTCAATCACTTTACTATAAATATCTGTAGCCCCCATAAGCCCATTATGCTCTCCTGTACGGCAGTGGGCTGCTCGGCGATGATCTCCCCCTTGAGCAGGGACGCCTCTCAAGGTTTCTCCTTGAGGTTGAGAGACTCCTTACCCGGCATCTAATATCTATAACGAGGTAAGCGACATTTTACGTTAGGCCTAAAAGTATATTGTATGCTAGCAGCATTTTTATATATATCCAGCTATAGCTTAATTATTGGAAGTGTAGTAAGTAGTAGAGTGTTTGACCGCTGTCTAAATTATTGTTTAAATCATAATTTAAATCATTGTCAAATCACTGTTTAATTACCATTCATTTATTGCTTAATAACCATTCAATTACCATTTAATTTTCATTCAACCATCAATTATCATTTGACCATCATTTGATCATTAATAAAACCCTTTTAGTTAACCCCACAAAGATGACTTCTCTTAATAATTCACCTGTGACACCCCCCTACATGCAAAAGACTCAAACGTTAATGTAGAATTAAGGTGTACACTCTTCACTGGCTATCTCCTGTCACGAAAGCAGCCAGGAGCAGCTTAGGTTTTACAAAACCAGGGAACAATTACACCAAGTGACTTTGCACAATCAGGTACACGTACTTTTGGAAGACACGCCTCAAGCAGGACACAAACAGGTTACTGCTGTTCTTTGTGATTCTGTCCCTCTTGTACAGAGGGAAGCTTTCACTAAGAGTCAGTTTGTACTACAGATTGGATTTCCATTGTAAATGTGCGCCCGAATCATTCTATACTACTATTCTATTTAGCAACATTTTTAATACAACACTATGCCCTGTATATATTGCAAACCAGAATATTAACAGGTAATGCAACAATTGCAATATTGCAAAACCAACTTACTTTACTGTTGGAACATATAGACCTAGTGAAGCTGTCCAAGAAAAACAATGGAAATGCTACAGATTAAGTTAAACAAGATGTGTCAGTGTGTTCTGTAGGGAAAAAAATGGAACCTACCTATGAAATGTTTCATGAAGACATGGTCTTAGGTCTTCACACGCCGCAAATTCAACAGGTTTCCAGGCAAACACGTAGTATGTGCAAGCGGAGCTTACTGAAGGACAGAAGGCCCAAGTTGTCTCCTTTTTCTCAAATTTGTCAATTCTACTAGAAAGCCAAGAGGTAGTGAACCAAATTAAGCAACTACAAATACACATTCTCTGTACATGAACTGCATCTTAGTAATTTCTTGTTTGCATAATTTTAATTCTGCAGATTCCTGTACAAGGAGGTAACAGATTTGAGAAACTTTATCCTGGACAGATTTTCTTTGGCCGGCCCACAGCTTTGTTTCTAATTCATGACAAAGAATGAGGACACTGTTAATGACTGCAGAGGTCAAATATACTGCCTCTGCACTGTGTCTTACCTTAGCAAATAAAGGATGAACTCTGAACTTAAACCAATTTTACCCTACTACGCTCCGTGTTCTAACATTACTTTACAAAAAACAAATTTAGAAATGCATGTCTCCTTTTTTTGCTTAGAAATTCAATTCATTAGAGAGTAAAAACACATTAAGGCAGATTTAATTACTATTTTCAAAAGGACTTTCTGAATCTGTTGCAAAACTTATATTTCAGAAAAGGTTGATAAACTGGATCATACTCCCAGCACATCATGGATTAAAGCAACTAGAGATTAACAAATGAGACTGCATGTACTGACAATTTGAATTCATTAAATAGCACAATGTTTGATCACACAAACTTCCAAGATCAGGCTTAAGTATAAGACCATGGAAAGACCCGCCTATTCCAGAAGCAAGCATTGTAATCACAAACATCTTAAAAAGCCCATTTCTTAAGTACATGTGTGTGTGCATTTTGCCTGAACAGATTTTGACTGAGCCTCTGGAACGCTGCTGAGTTTTCCCTATGCACTTCATCTAGGCTCAGGGACATCAGAGAAGTTGAAATGCTTTTCAGTTTAAATTACTTGCACTTGCCATTATTAAATTTAATCTCCTATCATGCTACTTGTTCAACAGCCTTACTAGTTTGGACCAAATGTTCCTTAGCCACCTTTAGTTTTACACAGACTAAGTAACTGTCAAACACAAATTTTTGTGCCTTGGTGTTTGTTTTTTTTCCCAGGCACTTGATAAATGTCTAACATCTGTTCTAATTGCACATTTTTGTGGTCTTCTGTTTTTTTCCGAAAAGGCTAGTAATTCATTCCAGTTTTGATTTTTATTTCTTTTGGTTTGAAAAGTTTTCACACAAGACACTAAAGAAAAAATATCATGGATTACAAAATGGCTTCTGAAAATCTATTTTTCTCAAGCACTTTTCCTTATTGTTCGGTCACACACAAAAAAGCTAGAGCAAATCTTCTTTTAGAACAGTTGTGTTCATTTTTCCTTATGAACTGTTTGCAATAAGCCATTTTTTTAGATCCTTTTTTTAAAATCTGAAATAAGAAAGCACAGGTGGCACTTGGTGCTTTCTTTTCCAGATGAAAACTAGACACTAGTGGCTGAGCTTCAGCATGAATTTTCTCTAATGAGAGGCAGTGCAGTTGGCAGCAGCTCAGCCACTTTGTTCTCAGTATTAGACCTTGATATATTAGGGACGGGATGCCATCCAGAGGGACCCGGACAAGCTGGAGAAGTGGGCCTGTGAGAACCTCGTGAGGTTCAACAAGGCCAAGTGCAAGGTCCTGCAGCTGGGTCGGGGCAGCCCCCGGTATCAATACAGGCTGGGGGATGAAGGGATTGAGAGCAGCCCTGCCGAGAAGGACGTGGGGGTACTGGTGGACGAAAAGCTGGACATGAGCCAGCAATGTGCGCTCACAGCCCAGAAGGCCAATCATATCCTGGGCTGCATCAAAAGAAGCGTGGCCAGCAGGTCGAGGGAGGTGATTCTGCCCCTCTACTCTGCTCTGGTGAGACCCCACCTGGAGTACTGCCTCCAGCTCTGGAGCCCTCAGCGTAAGAAAGACACGGGCCTGTTGGAGCGGGTCCAGAGGAGGGTCACAAAAATGATGAGGGGGATGGAACACCTCTCCTATGGAGAAAGGCTGAGAGAGTTGGGGTTGTTCAGCCTAGAGAAGAGGTGGCTTCTGGGAGACCTTATTGCAGCCTATCGGTACTTAAAGGGGGCTTATAAGAAAGATGGCTTATAAAAAAGATTTAGCAGGCCCTGTTGCGACAGGACAAGGGGGAATGGCTTTAACCTAAAGGGGGGTAGATTTAGACTAGATATAAGGAAGACATTTTTTACGCTGAGGGTGGTGAAGCACTGGAACAGGTTGCCCAGAGAGGTGGTGGATGCCCCATCCCTGGAAACATTCAAGGTCAGGTTGGACGGGGCTCTGAGCAACCTGATCGAGTTGAAGATGTCCCTGCCCACGGCGGGGGGGGGTTGGACTAGGTGACCTTTAGAGGTCCCTTCCAACCCAAACTATTCTATGATTCTGTATTTTTCCAGCTAATTCTGATGACTTCCTAGTAACTTGTACCTTCAGCCTGTTTTGAAAGCTAATTCTATTAAACACTGCACTGGTTGTTAGGTGACTGCTCTGATTTTCTGCTATACTTTTCTTTCTGAAATGCAAGATGCAAACTAACTCATTTCTAGAAACCCTTACCCTCCAAAGTCAGAACATTAGAATTAGAAAACTAAAGGTTTCAATAATGGAATTTCCTTTACTGTTAACTGATTTAGACCTCACCTCCTTGTTACTTACTTTATAGTTCACAAATAAGTACCTTTTCTTTCTGAATACCTTTGTTCTATACAAATCATGCTTACCATCTGACTGCTTCAGCTGCTGTACTTCAGGAAGAAATTCCAAGATAAACTGCTACCCCCAATCCTGTAATCTTTCACGTTTAATTTATTTACAGCTAGTAGCAACTTGTATTCCTTGTAGCCACTGAAATGTCTGTACATTAAAAAAAATCCTGATTTTAGTAAATGTGTGCAGCAACAAAGGTGCCAAAGTTCATTGCCCACTTTACAAAAAGAGTCGTAACACATTCTGCAAATACATCTATTTATTGACAGATCTCAAGCTTGTCTGAGACCATCCATCTAGAATATACATTTCAAAAGCGTATTTGTACATCAAAGACAGGTACAGTAATAACACTTCGTTAGCAAGATTACAAGTTAACATCTTGATTTGGTTAGTCATCAAGATTCAGATTTACAGGAAAGTCCTAGGTATTTACATTCAGTAGGACCTCCAGTCAGTGGGGGTGAAGGAAGGTTTGTCTCACATGAAGTTCCTGTTTGTGAGGACCACACCAGGAGAATGTGACTTACGTAAGCTGATTCACAATGTGATCAACTATTTGTAGCCCAAAGTCACCTGAATCTTTTTGCTCCATAGCACAGATCCACCAGCCACCACCTGACCTGCTTTATTTCTTTGTCACAGTAAAACTGTTCCTGCTTCCCCTGTATTTGCATTTGCTTATATCATACTACTGACCTCCTATGACTTGTCCTGTAGCACTCAATGCAGTGGTCTCTGCATCCAGTTGGAAGTGACCATTTTTACTCCATTTCAGCTCTTTGGTAATCCAGAATTACTTTTCCACAATGCTGTCCTCACTCCATCATGTATGAAGTAAGGTTGAGGCCCACCTCTGCAAAGCTCTGATTAAGGTTCATGAGACACCTTTCTCTAGACATCAGAAGAAAATACTGCTACCGTTTTCCTAGTGAATCACCCTCCTGCTCAAGGACGCCCATCCGCTTCTGTACCGATACCAGCCACTATCAGACTACCCTGCAGCCAATGAAAGGAAACAACCCTCTAGCCTCTACCACTATTCCAACAACCCGCTTGCCCTACAACCCTGAAAGCACTGCAGCATCCCTCAGCCTGCATGCCCTGTGGGATTTCAAAGGGGGTCCAAACACCCAGTCAGGAGTATGCCACGATCCACAGGAAGGTATATGCCAAAGCTGACCTGGCTCCAACTCACCCTGGCTAGGTCCACATCCTCCCATCCCTTTGGGTGAAGGATTCTGCTCAGACAGCAGTTGCTACAGGCTCCCATAACAATATTGTTCGCTCTTACATCTCACAGAAGAGCAATTACAGGCATATAGTAGAGTGTGGCTTTTATGAGCTTTATGCAAAGGCCCTGAAGGTAACAAACAACAAAAACAAAGCGGCACTTAAAGACAGATATTTTAAACTACAGATACTACTGCTGGCCACTTGCAACAATCTGTTTCTACGACATAGTTTTACCTTTACGTGGCTTTTTAATACTGATTTTTTGACCCGTTCTGCCTCTGGCCTATCACTGCTCTACCCAGTCTTGTCCCACCTGCCTTCATCCGACTTTGAGACAGTCTGGCTCCTGTCCATCTGATCATTGCCTTCCAACAAAGACAAACCAAGCCGCTTTGACAAATGGCTTTTATTCACAGGCCAACACTGAAGCGAGAGAAATTTAAAAAAAATTTCTGGTAAATCATGAGACGGGCACCAAGCCTTGCATTCTCCACATTACTATGCAATGGGGCTCACTGTGAAGTAGTACAGACTGGAGGTGGCATCTGACCCGACATTCCTATTTTCCCTTGGGGCAGCAGTTGAACCACAGAGGACAGGCAAGTCACTCAGACTCACACACACAATGTAATAGGACTATGACCTACTCAGCTGCACGTATATCATCATATTCTCTGGCAGACCAGGTCATCTAATCTGTGGCACTGGATTGGCCAAACAGCGCAGTACATGACTTGCTTCAAATAGCAGAAATACACACCTGAACCTGGGCCAGCACCTCCGACGCCACACTGTGCTAGCTGAACCATTCATACACGCTGGCAGCTCAAGTGTTTTTAGAGTCAAATTGTCAGCTGATTACTGCCACTGTACTTACAAGAACCACCCCTGCTCTGTGCTGCAATGGAAGCAAATAACCTGAAGGAGCTGCCAGTAAATACTGGAACAAGCACTGAACAAAATAATAACTTCCTCATGTAGCTACTTATATCCCACATTTGGAACTTACCATCTTTGCTCATCTCCTGGGCAGTTAACTTTCTGCACTTGCACTTCTGTTCAAACCAGTTTAGCTGCTTAGATGTCCACATGCAAACTTTGGGAACTGAGATGAGATCCAGACCATCTCCTCAATTAACTTACAAGATAACATTAAAAACAAAAAACCCCACACACCAAGGGAGTCATGGGTTGTGCATTCCCAAAGGATCACGAGAATTCAGCTAGATTGCTAATGCTAACACCAAAATTAGGGAGAATGTTTTTCTCAAGTCAACCAGCTCTGAATAAGGGCAACTGATGTGTAAGCAAGCAGGCAGGACACAGATATGACCATTTCTACTAGCTAACAGTAACTTACTACTTTTGACTAGTCATGGGTAGACAGACACAAACAGCTAAGATGGAGTAGCAGAAAACTGTAGGGAATAAATTCAAGATGTTCTAATTCATGCACAGCACATATGCACCAGCCTGAATGAAGAAGTCGAGTTTCAGCCTATACTGAGGGGTGACCTACTTCAAGTATCTCCTCTTGGGAACAGGAGATCAAGAGTATGACCAAAAGCCGGGTACACAGCAACACTCAATCATAACTTGAGTTCATTTGGTCATGAAGACAAGCCCTTAAGCATTTAGTTCCAATTTAAATCACAAGTTATATATACAGGTTAATTGAACCACTTCCACATTTAATTTAAACAAAATAGGTTTTATCAGAAAGTTACACAAACCCCAAAAGCTTTATTTTTCAAAACCATACTTTATTTTTAAAGGCTAAGAGAAGTATTCAGAACTATATTTCTTAAGCAAAAAGATTCACATTTCATTCTGCAGGGTCATTAGTTTGAGAAAAAGCATTTGGGGATTTATTTTTTGCAACTGTTGTTGAGTACCTACACCAATCCAGATTTATTTAAAAATGGTAACATCAGTTATGGCTTAAGATACAGAATTACAAAAGAGTAACACAAATGTTGAGACTCAAGTGGTGAACAGGTAACTATGGTTGCTTTTCCACAGAAAGATAATGTTTTAGCTAAGACAAACAGAAGCAACAACTGGCTTTATTGGTAGACAAATCAACTGAACGTCATCAGCACAGACACTGCTTCAAGGATACCCATGCTGTTAATCCACAAGTGTTAGAAGAATGTTCTGTCTGCTCCAATTACTTCACCTTTTCCTCTGTATCACAAGCCTCAAAAACATGGAAGTATGAAACCACGACAACAGCTTTTTGTTTTGTTTTTGGTGGGGTTTTTTTGTTGGTTTTTTTTTTAAAGAAAAGGATACAAGAAAAGATGGAAGACTACAGTATGCGGTGAAGGAATAGTCATCACCTCTAAAGAGACAGCAGGACTTTGGCCAAGAAATTTTAATCAGTAAGCATGTAAGGACTCAAACCGACTCAGAACCCAGAGCTGCAATTTTGTTGGGTATTCTCCCCTTCACTGATTTGTAACTCTGCATTTACATGTTCTGGATGGCTTGCATTCATTGGGACAGAGGTAGCGATGGGAACAAGATTCCTTCCCTAAAGTTTCCAAATAGATGAAACCTGGTAAGCATGGCCCCAAGGAAGGGCGAGTGCAACCAGCTGAGGACCTGCCAACTGGGAAAGGACAAGAGCACAAGCACAGACAGTAAGCTGCTCTCCCATACCCAGACTGATAAATAAAATGTTACATAAAGGTGCTGGACAAGAATTGAGCAAGTAACAAAACCTCTGTGGCCTCTGCAATATGTACTTCATGCCAGGTTGTGCAAAGGATAGGACTGTACCTTTGCTGCACAGTTGTGGTGATCAAAATATTACATTATTTGCAGTACTGCCAGAAGTTCCAGTGTGTAACTAGCTAGCATGGTTATACTGATAATTTTAATAGCTATATAAAGTCAGTCACCCATTTAAAAAAAAACATAAGGACTTGTATTTGCAGATAATTCCTTTATCCAGTTAATTCTTCAGACTTGTCCCACCTTTTCTATTTGAGACTAGGCCAACTTTTCTGTCCTAAGGGGATTAAGACAGACTTCAACTGTTAAAGTTCCTTCCTCTTTGCTCACTGAGAGTAATTAAAAAAAAAAAAAAAAATCCAAAATAACACAACAGCAGGTCATTCAAAGGAAACTGTCTGTAGTACTTACAATAAAAGGTTGCAACTCTTGGACAAGGAGGGATGGTTTAAACTAGGTCATCTGAATATAATTTGAGTGCTATAAACCAATCATCAAATAAAGTCAACGCTTGGGGCTAGAAAGCAGTTCTCCTTAGAACACCCCGTTTCTCCTCTTAAGAAGATCAGAGGTACAATGGTTTGTTTTATTGCAACACTGGTTAGCCAAATCCAATCCTTCCCATTCAGATACGATTTTTAAGAACCAGGGATATTATGGTTTACTGCCAAATTTGGCAGACAATTTACTGATGAGATTCATGACCTTCGGATTGTTCTGGTACTTGGACATATTTGCTGGGTTCTGGGCAACATCTTGGAATGCAGCCATAACTTCTGGATCCTGCAGGGCAAAAAGCAAAAAAATTAGGGCATTTATAAAACAAGTCTGCAAAAGTTAATGGTTATGTGGTTCCAACATGAATCTAGTCTTGCTCAGCTTTTCACATGACAAGACTAGATTAGAGTTTTGGGCAAGAGGTCTCTAAAGAGAACCCAATGATATAGTGCATGCTGCTAACGCTGCATCAGTAAACACCAGAGTCATTACTGAACTTGTTATAGTAATAGCGCAACGTGTGAGAAGGAGGATAAGATAAAGAGTTCTTTTTCCCCAAAACAGGAGCCATCAAACACAGCCACACCTACTGGATTATTTCTATTCAGGCATCTTCAAATGCACTTTGAAGGAGGCAGGAGCTCTACGTGCGTAGCACACGATAGGATAACCCTCCTCCAAGCAATAGCTGTTACTCATCCCTTTCACCTCTGTTCCTTCTAGCAGCAGAAACTTTAATCTGCTAGACTGTGAGCAGATGATGTGGCAGCGTTTGGCTTTTAAAAATGCATCTAATTCTCAGTCCTCTGAGAAATCACAACTGGAAGAGAACCTTGTATCTCTCATCACACTACTGTGTTGCAGTTAATAAATACATTCACATATACATTAAAGTCAGTGGTCAAAAGAATACCAACTTCATCTTCTGTATTTAGTATGAGAAGCATTAATACTTTTTTCTGTACTTCTAGTACACCTTTGGCCTCCACTAAACTAGAATTGTTTTACTCATTTTACATGTGCATGTTTTGAACAGTGCCCTTTAATAAATCTGTATAGACTGATTTTATATCTCAGCCATTATAAGCAACTTCTGCAAAGATTCAAGTTTTCTTTAATCCAGCTAAAGTGCAAGCAGTTTATTATGTCCAATACAAATCATCTGCATCAGCTGTTCTTTCTAGCACGTTTAAGTAGTTTCATTGAAAGATACAACCTTCCCTAAACTTCAAGCCCATTGCTACCGCAGATGTATTCTTTGGAAACCGTCAAAAACCAACTGGTGTTCTCGGAGCTGTCTGTGCTACTACACCACCACCCTGTATCTATTCTAGCATCAGAGACAAAAGCTGTTTAACAAGTCTGATCCAAAATTGCATTTGGTAGGTGTGGACTCCACTGAAGTAACCCACATGGTTCAGTCATGTTTTATACATGTTGGGAACCAAGAGTCAAGTCTTATCTTTTGTTAGAAGGATTTACAAGTGTTTTGTCTCCCTCACAAATGGAAATCTGCAAAGTCTATGAAAAATAGGATGCTGAAGTTCAGAAAACAGACACTAGATATATTTTCTCCACTTTACAGGATTCCTATGCAAATAAAAAAAGATGACTTTCACAACCTCAAGCTTCTTGAATTTCTGATTTCAAAATAGGCCACGTGACTATAAAGATCGTGTTGTGTTGTTAAATCCGTGTTTTCATCTGTATATGAATACAGAACAAAAAGCTGAGTAAGCTTAGTCACTGGTTTGTGTCAAAGCACACCTAAATGAATGTTAAATATCCAAATCTTATGCTACGTGTTTTATGGTCCTATAAATTCACAGCAAGTAAATTATTATAAACTGGAAGCCCTCAACCTTAGACTGTGTTTATAAAAATCTTTAACACATCCAAGGTTTCGCATTGGTGAGCAATATTATCAGAATAAAGTTTAAGACTGAAGATAACATTTCCATAGGGAAATATTTAGTACATAAGGTGGAATGGAAACCATTGTGTAAACAGTATTAGTGAAACATTCAGTTTTCTAATGCTCTAGTCTTTAGTTGCAGATGGATGAAAAATACTTCTAAGGAAAAAGTTATCACTATTTTTTTTCCAACTTACACATTTTGGTGGAAGTCTGGGTCTAACATATGACTACATGTCAAATAAGGAATCCATAGGTTCATCTTACACATCACTCCTTTTAAAAAGAACTTATATTTGACCCATGACAGCTCTCCAAAACACAGATGTCATGTTGTGTCCGGAGAAAGCAATTGCACATGCAAGTTAGGAAGTACTGTAGAACCCTCCAGATAGCCAAAATAGTAAAATAAGAGAAACACACACACAAAAATTTCAGCCAAGTCTTCTGGAGACTAAAAAGCTTAGGGGCAAATGAGCTAAAATAACATGTATAGAAGTCATTGCAAAAGGTCACAACTACTACCGCTAAGAAGCTATGAAAAGAAATGCAACAGAAGTTTTGCCCCTTTGAGTCTTTTATGTGTAAAAGACTAGTATCAGCCACAATTTAAAAAAAAAAAAAAAGAAAAAAGAAAAAGAAAGAAAGAAAGAAAGAAAAAAGGAAATATCCTGAAGACAATAATGGAACCAGAAATCTTCATCAAGAAAGAAGTTTTTGTACTAGTTTGCAGAGATTCTTATCTTTATGCCAATGACAAGCAATAACTTCCATAAACATGTCCATAGGCAGCCATATCTGGTTCTTTGGCTGCTTCTACAGATGACAAGCTGAAGTTGACAGCATAACCAGTTTAATCTAGCTCATGTTTGGGCACACACAGTTCTAAGGTTTACCAAGACATTAACAGACTCAGGCATATTTCAATGTTAGCTCATGAAGAATAGTCTCAAAGATGATGAGATGCTAGTCACTAAGTCGAAAGAGACTAAGAAGGTCTTTACTCTCAGAATACTCCAGTTTCAGCAGTAACTCTTCACTATGAAAAGCCTCTACATACTGTCAGTTAAAATAGTATCTTAAGATTAATGATTTGGGAGAGACTTGTGCGATTCAGTATCTTCAGACTTTTTTTTGTAACACCTCAGATAACCTATGTAATAGCTGCCAGCTACCATTATCCCTCAACATATTCCAGAGCTGCACTGAGCAGAAGCCAAGCAGTAGAAACTACTGTCTTTTAAGACCAGAGTTTACACTGCCAATTCAGAGAGGACCAGAACATAGTCAGTCAGACATTTTAGGAAAAGAAGGCAGTGCAGACATAGGGGAAATGCTGAATAAATCATATCTAGATGTAAAGTTTGTACAAAGAGGTCAGCAAGAGACTCAAGGCTTTGCTGACAGGTTCTACATGTTAAAGCCTGCCTTCATTATCAGAAAACACTGTCAACACACACTCTTGCAACAGAGTCCTACACTATGTTGGGGTATGTATAATCAGCATGCAATGGAGTCTTCTTAAAGGCATGTGGCAAGCGCTTAATATTTAGCTGCACCTCAAAGCTGTGTTTTCAGCAACTCTAATTTCAAACTCCTGTATTACAGCATAAATTAGCCAGGTAATGAATACAACTATGAATGCAAGTAATGGGGTTTTTTTGGATGGTTTGGATGCAAGTCAACATTGCTGACTGTGGCAGCCTAAGTAAAAGTGTGTTTCCAACTGCCAGAAACCATTAAGGGAACCCTTGAACTTTTGCATGGAAAGTGATGCCTTTTTTGTGATTTCAGGGCATACCAAATAAGGGTCCCTTATGATGCTTTTATTTAGATGGGGATCATAGCTGTTCAATGAGCTGAGAATAACACGTAACTCTAGTTTAACCACAGCAGTCCAGAAAAAGTAACACAACACTTTTGTACTTGATCATATTAGTATGCAAATATAACTATATAGCTCAGATTTTTCCTAGCCCACCTGCCCCTAAAACTGATGTTGTCAGATAAGTTCTATTTAATCTGCTGGAATATTTTTCTTGTGTAAAAGTAGTCATGACATTGAGCAATTAATCAAGCCCACTGGGGAAGTAAGCTTTCTGAACATGAATTTAGAAAATGCCAGATGCAGAACTATTCTGATACTACTTTGCCTTTAGCAAAAACCAAACACTTAATCCCCTAAATAGAAAGGCAATTCTCATCTCAATATTATTGTAATATATTGTGTTGCAACAATACTAACAATCATTTTTTGTTTGTGCATAATTATCTTGCCACAGTGTGTGCACATTCAAAAAGGAGCAATTAAATTATACCACGTGGAAAACAACCATTCAGGAGACTCAAGAGATGAAGAACTCTATATAGCACATAGTTTTGCCTATCATAGGCGAGTATGGGGCAGGGGGGGCACCTTTAATTAAGCTCCCCATCAGTTTGAAAAATAGCTAACATTGATTCCAGACAGCCTGGTGCCACACACACAAGGAGAGAATTTCACAACAGAAATAAGCAAGCATCCCATTGCTATCCAGAAGATGACATCTTAGCTCATGGGTGCTGTTCTTCCCTCAGTCAGAACATTTAGCTTTGATTTTAACAAATACTCACCTGCATGGCCGCAAGGACTTCTGGATCACTGAGAATCTCATTGAGACCTGGCATACCTGCCATTCCTGGCATACCTCCAGGCATAGCCCCAGGAAATCCACCTGCAAACCCAAGACAAGAAGAATGCATGATGACAAACATTTAATTCATCTATACAGGAGGCTCACTGAGAGAGACCAAGACATACTTCCTTTGCCACACCTCTAAAGCCATGTCTTCCATAAGGCTACAGCTGCTCCTCTGAATGGAAAGCAGGGTCTTTGCCTTCTCTTTGTGCGAAGACATACATCTTATTTCATCCATGTTTTTAACCCAATTGAATAGGAGGCTTGTAATGAGTGTCAGATCCTAGCACCTTGTACACAGATGCAGTTACTTTTCTGGTGAACTTAAATCAGGCAGGTTTCAAGCCCAGGAACACAAGGAGTTTGAATGCTTGGGGTGAACAATTCAGGGCAAAAGCAGATCAGTAGTAGTATGTCCCAGGCACATTCTACATTTGGCGGGAACTTCAGGACTGAAGAAATTGTACCACCAAAGAAAAAAAAAAAATCCCTGAAGCAAAATGCTTGAGCTTCCGTTTTTGAATCCTTAATCAGCAGCTACTCCAGTTGTGCTGAGCAGGGTAGATATGGTCTCTCTTTGGTTCCCCTGACAAGCTGATCCAGTTGGAGCATGCACACAGCCTACCTCAGCCACGTCTCAATCTTCAAGAGCATTAGTACTTACTCTTGTTTCTCCCCAATTTATTGTACCCAAAAATAACATGGAAAGCCTGATTTTCGTGGAACTGTTCAAGGATAGCTTTTCTATAAGGTAAACTGCACAACCCCCTTTGAGAAACTATTCTGTTCAACAATAGCTTGCAATCAGCACAGATTTCCCCAATATTCAATCCAAATTTTCAACTTTAGAACTATTGTTCTTAAGCAGAATGGGTCCAAGGCACCCTGGGTAATTTAAAAAACATTTTATACTAGTTTTTCAGCACATATTATTAAGCAAACACTGCACCTTTGTTGTTTTCTCAGACCTAAATCCTTTCATTCCGTTACCCATCATTACTGATTTCTGTCTTCCCTCTACTTGCTACCCAGCATCAATCCTCTTTAAAAGAAAGAATCCCATCCCTCTTCCCGCTATTGCTCAAAGAGTTATTTGTAGACAAGTTCTAAACTTCATCAAGTATTTTCCTCTCTGTCTTGAGAACAAATGCTATAAAAACTGTGGTTATAATACTCCACACGGAAACATATAAACATATAAAACTCCAGTCACCTCTACCTCAAGTATTGGTGCTTAAAAATAAAATACCTGGGAAGCCGCCTGGGAAACCACCAAACTGAGCTCCTCCTGCCTGTCGTCTTGCTTCTTCCTCCTGCAGATGAAAGCACATCATTCCACACAAAGCAATGGAACTACAGCCTGTTTCCTACTGCTCAACTCGTTTTAGGAGAAAAAAAATAGCTGAGACTGTTTCAGCCAGGTGGGCTATCGCAATAAACAAACAAAGCACTTCACTACTTCTTGCCGATGGTTTTGTACGTAGTGATGTCTACTCTTATTTTAGTATGTTTTTGTGGGTAAGTTATGCAGAGTATGTTTTTACTGAATACCATAAATCATAGAATAGAGGTTGGAAGGGACCTCAATGATCATCTGGTCCAACCCTTCTTGGCAAAAAGCACAGTCTAGACAAGATGGCCCAGCACCCTGTTCACCTGAATCTTAGAAGTGTCCAATGTTGTGGAATCCACCACTTCCCTGGGGAGATTATTCCAATGGCTGATTGTTCTCATTGTGAAAAATTTTCCTCGTGTCCAATCGGAATCTCCCCAGGAGTAACTTGTACCCATTACTCCTCATCTTTTCCATGTGACTCCTTGTAAAAAGGGAGTCTCCATCTTCTTTGTAGCCACCCTTTAAAGACTGGAACATGGTGATAAGGTCTCCCCTAAGCCTTCTTTTCTCAAGGCTGAACAAACCCAGTTTGCTCAGCCTTTCCTCATATGGCAGGCTTCCCAGTCCTTTGATCATCTTTGTGGCCCTTCTCTGGACCCTCTCCAGCCTGTCCACACCATTTTTGTATAGCAGGGACCAAAACTGAACGCAGTAGTAGTCCAGGTGTGGCCTGACGAGTGCTGAGTAGAGTGGAATAATGACTTCTTTATCTCTGCTGGTGATGCAACCCAGCATCCTGTTGGCTCTCTTTGCCACAGCAGCACACTGTTCACTCATACTAAGCTTGTTGTCCACCAGGACCCCCAGGTCCCTTTCCACAGTGGAAATATGAACTGTATGATTTGTTTTAGCTCCTCAATTTACATTTTTAGAACTAACTCCCACCCCCAACATATTAAAATATATCAGTAAAGCATAAGGAAAAAGCAAGCAAACTGTGCCAGGAAGTGAGGAAGAGAAGCAAAGTAGCAAATTTGAATTTAAAACCTCCCACTTTGGGAGACGTAAGGACTTTAAGTGAAAACTATTCTGGTACAGTCATACAACAAGTGACTTCTAGAAATACAGGATGAGTAGAGATTCCTGAGCCTATTTTTCTCATAAGCAATAAAAGCAGATGCAGTACAATGCCCTCTTCTCAAGATTTATTATTGGACAAGTAACCAAGACAGAAATCAACTCTCTAAAATTTAATTCTAAGACTTAAAATTAAAGTAATTCTTCTCTGCAATTCCTTTTAAGCAAAATAACTATGATGCTCTCCAAACTATTAAGAAATATTGAAGTCTAAGTATTCACCCTTTGTGCTCTCTCATGCTCCTCCCGTGCCTTCTTCACTCTCTCCATTCTTTCTTTGATTTCCTTTTCTTCACGCTTCCGCTCATATTTTCGGCGATGTTCTGCAATTTTCTGAGCCTGTTACAATAGAATACCAAGATTTCATACACACTTCTAGCATACCACAAAATATATTTCAATACAAAATAGATGTAAGCGTAACCATCTCCTTTTACCAGTTCTTAAAAACAAGATTTGACTTCACATCCTAAAAGCCCCTTTGTTTTAGGAGCCATTTGCTACTTCCTCTCTATGGCAATCAGTTATTCATGTCTAATAGGCCCTAATTGGATTCACCAGAACGTGCACTCTAGTATACTGATTTGCTATAGAGCTCTGGGACTTGCACCATAGTTAGAACTTAAACACATTATCATTCCATGTCCCTTCATGCTTTTATGCTGAAATATTAATTTCTCCAGGGCTAAAACCAGCAACTGCCCCACAAAAGGGAATTTGCACTGGCACAACAATAGGAAGTGTAATTCCCTCTGCACACAGACACATTTTAGCTAGTGTTATTGCTGTTCCAGGTGCCTTTGCAGCATATACAGCTAGACATAAGCAGACCAAAGAATACCTGAACCAAACCAAGAAAGGGCTGGTGGGGAGAAAGTTTGCTTCCTATTATTAGTTTAGTGTTTTCCTCAAGTCCATCAAATCTACAGCCCCAGCAGAGGAGAGTATTTAGCAATGAACTGCCCAAGGCCCCTCACTCAGGGCTCACTTTAACAACAGGACTGTAGCACCACTTTCCTGAAACCAGAATGTATCCTTATACAACACTGCAAAAAATGGTTCATAATTTCACAAATTGTGTAGGATGGTTACCCTCTAACACTTCTGTAACTAAAAAACATAGCAAAATCAAGGTTCAAGAACAGAGATACTAACTACTACTACAATGCACCCTTTTCTATTTTTCAGACTACCCTTTAAACAAAGAAATGATTTTACAAGTAGTGAAGTTTCAATACAACTTATTTTAGCTAGGAGATATTTGTTCCATACCACATCATTCTTGAAGTACACCTGCCAGAGAAAGCACACTGCAGGCAACAGGACTGACTAATATTGAATGCAGTACGAGTTATGAGAACCTGATGTTATGGCCATTAAATAGTTCACTAAGAGAGAGGTAAGTTGTGGTGGTTTTTTTTTTTTTAACAAAACATAAGAGTTTCCAAAGTTTTAAGTTTCACTGTTTCTAAGTATTTCTCTAAATGAACTAAGCATTTTTAGAATTAACAGACTTTCAGGTGAAAGTGCTACAAATTAAAAAGTGCTAGAAAAGCTTGAAGTGAATAAATTAGGTGCACATATCATCTTCACTTATTAAAGATAAAAAAATCACCCATGAAAAATCATACATTTTTCCTTGAGCTACATATACAAATTCGCCCACAGTTGGCAAGTACACCTCAGTGTATTACAGGCATACTCTGCTGTTTCTGTGCATGGGCGGATTAACTGGGAAATAAAAAGTTCCCCCTCAGCCAAGCATTAAGTGTACCTCTTATAAAAAAGGTTGAGATCTAAGACCTAATTAGATTTACCACAGATCAATAGTCTCCAACACAGAAGACTAATAGATTATAAGATGGTTTCAATCGCTGTTTTGCTGGAGACAGTATCTTTTACAAAGGTGTGGTAGTAAAACTGAAAGCTGAAGTCATTAGACACAGGAATGTTTATGCATGTGGTGGGTTAACCTTGGCTGGCTGACAGATGCACTCACTAAGCCGCTCTCTCACTCCCCCTCCTCAACAGGACAGGGAGAGAAAATAAGATGGAGAAGCTCCTGGGTTGCGATAAAGACAGGGAGATCACTCATCCACTACCATCATGGGCAAAACAGACTCAACATGGGGAAGATTAATTTAATTTATTGCCAATTAAAAATAGAGTACGATGATACAAAACAAAGACAAAACTAAAACCACCTTCCCCCCACTCCCCTTCTTCCCAAAGCTCAACTTCACTCCTTCGTTTCCCACTCTTCCACCTCGTCCCCCAACCCCGAGCAGCACAGCGGGATGGGGGCTGTGGTCAGTTCTTAACACTGCACCTCTGCCACTCCCTCCTCCTCACACTTTTTTCCTGCTCCAGTGTGCCCGCCCCGGGATACAGTCCTTCACAGACTGCTCCAGTGTGGGTCCTTCCCATGGGCTGCAGTTCTTTAAGAACTGCTCCAGTGTGAGTCCTCTCCTCAGGGTACGGTCCTGAAGTAACAGACTGTTCCAGCACGTGTCCTCCATGGGCTGCAGCTCCTGCTAGAAAACCAGCTTCTACGTGGGCTCCTCTCCATGGGCCGCAGTTTCTGCCAGGAGCCTGCTCCAGTGTGGACTCTCCATGGGCTGCAGCTTCCTGCAGGGCATATCCCACTTGCTCTGGTGTGGGGTCCTTCATGGGCTGCAGGGTGGTTATCTGCTCCACCGTGGACCTCCATGGGTTCAAGGGGGACAATCTGCTTAACCATGGTCTTCTCCGTGGGCTGCAGAGGAATCTCTGCTCCTGTGCTTGGCACACTTCCTCCCCTTCTTCACTGATCTTGGTGTCTGCAGGGTTGCTTCTCTCATTTTTTTTTCTTTACTCCCCTCTCTCTCACAGCTGTTGTGCTGTGGTTTTTAACCCTTTCTTAAATATGTTATCACAGAAGCACCACCAGTGTCGCTGACTGGCTCAGTTTTGGCCAGCAGTGGGTCTGTTTTGGAGCCAGCTGGAACTGGCTCCATCTGACACAGGGGCAGCCGCATGTCTCTTCTTACAAGAGGCCAGCCCTGCAGTCTCCACCTCCCCCCAGCTTTGCCACGTAAACCCAATACAATGCAACAGCTGCAATCTGTGGTCTATCAACCACTTTAAAAGAATATGCAAAACAGATGAAAAAGAAAGCCTGCTATCAACAGTCTTACACAAAAGTTCTTCCTTAGAAGAATGCTGGGGTCAATCACTTGAGAAAAGCTTAAAACCAGTTTTCCAGAGATTATGCTGCCCTCATGGGGTAGACTAATGAAAGTACAAATCACAACAAAGAATGCTTCTTTTGTAAAACTTGTTTAGGATGAAGCTTTGATCAATTCAGAAACATTTTGGAAAAAAAAATCCATTATCACAGTGTTCTCTTGCTCTTCTGAATGTTTTTAGTCTAGATTCTAAAATGCCTGGCGAACTTCAACTACTTCAGATTCTTCTGTTAAGATTTTAAAAAGGAACATATTATTTCATAGTTCGGCTACATGCCCAGCCCCAGGGACTCACTTTCTCTACACACAGCCATAAACAGCTGTGATTGAAGACACAAAAGTATTTATAAACTCAGTTCCAAGTGTAAGATGACACACCTACACTTCCACATTCCCATAAGACAATGCATATTGGAAGAATTTGAAGGCAAAAATGTCACTCAAACAGAGGAGGGACTTCCATTATGCCTCCCCACTTACTCTTGGTTGCACCTCCTTCAGCATGGCACTAGCATCTTCATCATAATCCAGTTTACAAGCTAATGCAAGATCATGAGCAGCCTCCTCCCAGTGACCCAGAAGTCTGGAATTCAGAAGACACCAACATTCAGACAGGAAAAGCAAACTGAACTCTTGTAGTTCTTCAGAATATTTACAACCATGCGGCATTCAGTATTTTTACCTGCAGCTATATGGACTTACAGAAGTTTAAAGTTTAATAATCATGGTGCTTTCTGTAACCTGCACACTACAATGCCATTAGAGGATACTTGCTTGCTTCATGCCCTTACAATAATTTTTCCTTGAAGTAAAAATGAGGAAAAAAAACCCTCAATCAGCTAGTGTCAGTTTGCTATAAACAAGAAGAGTCTAACAGGGAGAAGATACCCTACCTAAACATGTGAAGCACACTAATAAAAATACTCTGCACCACTAGGCACATGTTCAAGTGTAAAACTACACATTCAGTGCTCTGTACAAGTCTACGCCACTACTACATCAAGCTTAAGCGGACCCTCTTTACACAGCACTCAAATGTCCTAGCTAACTGGATGCACCATGTCTTAGTTGAAGAGGTCATACAAGTTACTGCGCGCATTTCTTAACTATTCATTTATATAAACAAATAATCAAAAATTTAAGCAAATGGTGGTATTCCTAAGGGGTCAGAGCACTTCTGCTTACAGACAGAGGTGTTAATCCAAACTATGCTCCAGTCTTCTCCCTCTTAGGATCCATGCCATTTATTAAAACTCTAGACATTAACAAACTACTCTCTGAACACTGTTTAAAATGCCTTTCACAAGTTCTATTAGCATTTACTCTTTCCACTTTTATATGGACTGTAAGAAGTGTCACGTTATTTTTTTTTTGGCTGATTTACTGTCATAAAAAAAAAAAGTTTAACTACAGTTGAGGGGGTACGCACACTGGCCTAATGCCATTTTAAATAATTACACTGTTTGCTTAATACCACTCTTCAATAGCAACAAATGGTTCCCTTAATAACTAGGCAGTTTAATTTACTATGTAAAAGAGCTCTAGGATGTAATGGAATAAGGGCAGCAGAGAAATGTTTAAGAATTATAGGTTAGTAAATAAAAACTGAACTAAGTGAAAACAAAAGACCTCCAAACAAATAAAACCCAGTCCTAGAACTCATAATCTTTAGCAAATGATTAGAAAATGCTATTCGGAACATCAGTAAGCCATTAGAAGATGTATTTAAAAAAAAAAAGGAGAGAGAAAAAAAGACAGTGCCAGAAGGACTACTCATAAATTAATATCAGTAAATCACCATCATCCTTTCTTTCCTGTAAGCCATACACTCAGCACAATGGTTTCTTGACTCACAACTACTGCTCTCAGGTACAAGACAGACAGTTCAGAGACATAGAGAAGGAGAGAATGCATAAACAAAACTGTTCCCCCCAAGTAAGTAAAGAGAATATCAAGTACAGGTGCAGTTCATTACCTATGTGCTTTTCCCCTCCATTTGTAGGTCTGTGCCGAGTCAGGATTAATCTTGATGGCTCTGTCACAATCTCTAATGGCAGCATTTGGCTTCTGTAGTTTCACAAAAACACTGTGGGAACAAGAACATTTATTGTACATATTGAAATACCAAGTTACTAACTTAAGCTGGAAATAATTTTGGATGACTAATAGGCAAGCTAGTGAGGTAATACATTTTAAGAGCTGAGTTCAAAAAGATTTCGTAGTGATAATGCAGTCACTGGAATTTAGTCCCCCCCATTCCCCCCACCATTGTAGGTGAATCATTAGCAAGAAGCGAAAGCATTCATTGTTCAGACTGAAGCTTTGCCAGCAAGAATAACTTCAGTGCACAAGGAAAGGATACATAAATGCAAAGGAAAGTTCAATTCCATGGTGTTTGGAGTCTATAGCCTATAGTCTATAGCAACTAGACCATAGTCTATAGCAACTAGCAATTTGAACAAAACAACAATAATATTATACATGCCATATTGCATAGTCTTTAGAACAGTAAGACAAAGAAAGCACCAGTTATCATACAGGCTACAAGGATCAACAGCTAGAATGATCAGGAACTACAAAAGGAGATAGGAGACGAGTCATCAAAATTAAAAGAGGCAAAACAGAACACAAACCCAGAAAGTAGCCCAAATCCTTTGTCAGTTAAGTGAAATAACTGCAAATTTTATAATACACAAGCATATCACATTAACTAGTAGAGCAGCACGTTTAGGAGGTTCAGCATTTCAAATCAAAAATCTCTGAAGGAAACACTAAAAAAACCCAAAACATCCCTGAATTGACAAAAGTATTTGATATTCAAGATACTCCAAGTCAGAACTTCGGCCTTTTTACATCTACTTGAAAAAAATTTATCAGCAATTACAGTGCCTGTAAGTAACCTCATCATTAAGGCTAGTTATAAAGTAAGCACAAAGTCACACATTCTCTTCTAGAAACAAACAGGTGGACAATGTGTCAGGAAACTGTCCCGAAGCTACCTCTCACTGGCTGCTGGCTGCACAAAACCCCTAGTCTCACAAACACACAATCCCCCCAGAACCAAAACGCAAGTCCACCAGAGAGAGGTGGATTACTCACAGCGCTTGATCAGCACTGCTGTTACACTGTATGTTTTACAATATCCTAATACATTGTTTGCTTATTTCTACAATAGACCAAATTGAGGTAACTTTTAAACTTCTCCTTACGCTCGTATTTTTCATTGCTAATCCCAGTCCTGAGAAGATACGGCACTATAAGAGGTTTTAAAAATACTACTATGATGGCAACAACAACAGCAGTGCATTAAGGTACAAAAGTGGTGTCACATGCAAAAACTTTGATATGGAAAGGAAAAAAGAGGAAGGCATGTACCAGTTAAGATGTACTGGAATGGAACAGTTAAAGGACACTAATTAATCACAGGAAAGTCATCAGAAGTTGAACATTTCTGTGAATTATACCTTGCTATGGAAAAGATCCACTAAACTATCAAATCATCCATAGTTAGTGGGTTTTTTGTGTATAAGGAGAAAAAAAAAATCCATGAGAACTTGTACTTCTGCAACCCACACTTGCCCAGCCTTCCTCAAGAATTAGGAAGAGAAAAATGTTTGTGCATTATGAAGTTAGGGCTACCACACATCAAATCTGACAATGTTCCCAATGCATTATCTGCAGTCTGGTAGATGTAATTAGCAGTAAGGTGGGTATTGAATGGGTTCAGAAATAGGTATGTCCTGTTCAAATGTAGGATCGTTGTCTAGAAACGAGTCTACTTCACAGTGAAAGAATTCATTTCGCAGGTGCAACACGGAGAGAATTCACATGATCCACAATTAACTTTGTATCTAAACAGGACATGGTTTCAATCATTATCTTAATCCTAGAAGAAACTTCAGCTTTTGCAAGTGTGTGCCATCCAGCATTATTCTAACTCAACATACCAAAAGGCTTATTACCACAATGCATTTTGGAACATCATTCTGTTACTTACTCAATATATTATCAAGATTCTTTAGATGGCTGCTTCAGCAAATCTGGTTAATCATATATAAGAGAAAATGCATGAAGTGTACTTTTCTCTTTCCCTCATGTGGTTTAAGTTTACATAGATCCTCAAGTTGCCATTATATTTATGTTCCTTAAGGAAAATAACAGAACAGGCAGAAACATAAATCATTAGTTTATAATGATTCACCTTGCCCTCTTGGCGTACAAGATGGCCAAACAAGGATTCAGCTTGATAGCATCTGTGAACAAGTCGACAGCCTTCTGAAGTTCACCTGAGTACCAATAAAGTTTCAATCATTATGCAATGAAATTACATCCAAATTGCCAAACCTGCCTTACAGGTTTTTATGTCCCTAGGCACTTCTTAAACGGAACATTATCAACAAAGGAAAATCAGTTGCTCCCTCTTGCTACGTTACTGAAGTACAAACTTGAAAATTAATGTTGGAGGGGAGGAGAGACTTTTCCCAGTTAAATTTGTACATTTAACTTTGTGTGCAATCAAATAGGAAGTCACCTCTTCATTACCTAGCTTTTCACTGCATTAAGACAAATTGCTAGAGACACTAATCATAATATGTACGGAAGCACTATAACGAACACTTTGTAATTAAGATGCTTCAGTACCTCACTCCCCCCTGCCCTGCCCAAAACTATAGCTACATTGGGAAGACAGCACTTGAAGAAGTTTTCATGTTGTAGATAGTTTTGGGTATACAACAGGAAGTGAGTTTTCTCTTCCTTGAAAGCATTCAAAATGTTCCAAGATATTTACTTCCTTTTTTTAAAAGGAGAACCGAACCTAATGTCCTTGAATATGTACTAAAAAACAATTTATCACCTTCACTTAGAGCATTTATCGCTTCAATCTTCTTCTCATTAGCTTGATCCATCATCTCTTCAGTTACCTAAGAAAATAAAGAAAATGAAAAAAACCACACAAACCCCAAAAGCTGTAGAGTCCAGGACAGAATTACCATGCTAAGACAGTGCCAAAGAAGGGAGCTCCAGTTTTCTGATTCCAGAATCTTGCTTTTAATTTGCATTGAAATCATAGTTCAAAAAAATTAACTTTTTGCTTTCCGCTTGGAGACATTAGCCACCATTATTTTTAGCTAGAAAACGCTCAAAAGAGAAGTTGAATAATGGCAGATTTCTATGTATCTAGTTTTCACAGGTGTTGTGATAATTTTTTTTGGTGTTTTGTGACCTGATTTTCCTCACTGAACTTTTTGATGGACTCTGACCTTGAATAAGAAAAGACTGTGGTTTTAAGCCAGTAAGGTTTCTATTTAGGAGAAAAAGACCCAAAGCAACAGCTGGCTACCTAGCTAATATAGTACTCATGCCCCCTCAGCTGCTATCTTTGACTAAACTCAAAACCTCTCCCCTACCTTTCCTACTGCCAGAGACATTGAAAATGGTGTGCTTACCTCCACATTTTCATCTCCCATTTCTTGAGGGTCATCACTGTCTGGTTCAATCACTCCCTCATTGTCAATTTCTGGGGGAAAAAACAAAAAGCAAGATTAAGCTCCATCTACAAACAGAGAAAGGATTTCCAGAAGCATGTTCAAATTGGTAAAACATGATAAAGTCATCTATTTTCCACACCTAAGTCACTCTCTTCACTTTCTGGTTCAGGTGATTTAACTGGCTCCTCTGGCTGTTCCTCTGCTTTGCCCTGAAAGAGAAATGTATTTGTAAGCATACATTATTTCTGACTGATATTCTATTCCCACTCTAATAAATAACAATGCATCAGAAAATCCAAAATTAATCTTCAGAGCATCAGATTGCTCTACAGCTAAATTGTTTAATTTTTAAGATACAAATCTCCTTTTTCCTCCTCTCAGAATAAGTCTATCATGCATGCAAATAATTCAGACCCCAAATTTTGATGCATGAACTTCTATTATTGGTAAACCCTGTCCTTCAAATTGTGTAATTCAATAATAAAACCAAATAATCCAGATAATACCCAATTCAGAACCAGTTTTGCAACTAACCAACCCTTCCCATCTTCCTGCCTTCCCTCACACATTCCCTGGATCAAAAATTCTCTCAATCTAATACTAGTAAGCTAAGGACCTTTAGCAGTGAACAATAAGCTGGTGTCAACGATCAAAATATTGTTTCCATTTGCCAAGGTCAGAGATCTTTGCCACTTATACATACTTAGAATGTTTTTTCAAATGTTTTCCTATCAACTTCTAACTACATTACTAATTTCCTCTGAATCCCATAACTTAGCATGTCCTGCTTTATCACAGACACAAGCTGCTTGTTTTCACATTCAGTGTCACAGACTATACTCACTACATATACACAATCCCTCCATACAGTTCTAACTAGCCAGTAATTCCAGCATCCACTGTCTTGTTAAATCCAAAAAAAAGAATTCTACTTTATTCCAAAAGAACGTCAAGCTTGGGAAAATCCTGCTATAAATATCTACAAGCCAAATTTATTATCCCCCTTACAACAAATGAACAAAACCCAACAAAAAACTCTTCTGCAATACTGCCTTAAAAAGTTGATAGTTCAACTGTTCAATTCATTATCTATCATGCTCACTAATATTTCTTCTCATGCAAAGATTGTAATTTAATCCACTAATGACTACAGAAGAGGTGCATAAACAGACAGTGAGAACATAAAAAAAAAGACTTTGGCATTTGAATTGCACAGAACATCAGGCATTCAGGATTAGGGAAACGGAGCACAACACCACTTGAAACAAACTAGGAAGCCATCTGTAACAAGTCATCTACATCATGCAATAGGCAGGCTTCAGACCAAACTGTCGCACTCGCTCACCCTAGCATATTCACCCACCCTATTTGAGTGAAAATTGACAGCATTTTTTTCCCTTCTCCTGCTCAGTAATTTTGCAGATAGTCCAAATGTTAGTTTCAATGATGAATTCTTCATATCTCACCTTACTTGTCTCCTCTCTGGAGGTGTTGGGTGGAGCAGGCGGTATTGTGCCTCCCATGCTTTTCAGCAAAATAAAGAAGAGAAAAAACAAAACAGTAAGATTATCAAAATAGTGACATGTATTTTATTGATTCAAATCCTGCTGATAATCTCAGCTCTTTGTTGTGACACAAAACACGATGATCCAATTCACTGTAAAACCAGCAAATAAAAAGCACACATCCACCACGCTTTTCTCAGTGTAACATAATGCACACTATGTCTGTTGGCTCTTTCACCTAGAACTCCACTGTGACTTGTACTCCTACGCATCCCACATCACCCACCCACCCTTTGTCACAGGGAAAAGCTGCCTCCTTGGCTGAAATGGTTTTTCTCCTTAAAATGTAACTTACGTTTTAAGTCAAAACTAAATATTATTATTACAGATATTACTAAAATTAGAATTATTTTTGGAACAGAGGTCAAATGAGTTAAGAGAACCCTAATGGCCTGAAATGCTTATGCAATTAAAAAATTGCTGCCTGGAAAACAATTTCATTTCTCTTATGTATTGCAATATTCATGCCTTTCCTTAGCTGTAAGTTAAGGAGCATTCTCTGTATAGACAGCATTCTTTCAATATAGAATAAACTTCTATGTTATATTAACTTTGGTTAGCAGCCAGAAATAAGCATAGGCTGAATTCTCCAGCTGTTTCATATAACATCTAATCATACCTAATGGCAGGCTGCCACAAGGTCTACCATTCCCATCCATCCTCTGCCCCACATTCCCCCGTACTGATAGTTTTCAATTGCTCTGGCCATACACACTCCAAAGAGGAAAAAAACATTTCTATCAACTCAACAGGCTCAACCAACTCCTTGGGACCCCACACAACTGGTTAGACGTGATGCAGGGGAGAGGAGAAGGAAGTGGGCAACAGGCAGGAGGAACTGGAAGGGTGCAGGACTATCTGCTTTCAGGAATTAGTGCAACATAAAACTATATCCTAAGGATGAGATCCTACAGCTTCTTAAGTCAGGCTGCTGCAGTCCCGCTCTCCCCTCTTTCCTCCCTCCTGTCACCAGCACCATCTCACAGTCAGGCCCCAAGCTGGCTGAAAACAAACCTGGATGGGGGGGATAGGATGGGGACAGGGACGAATTGGGGGAAGAGAGGGTAGAAGAGGGAAGAGGAGGTGGCAGGATTGACAGGTCCTGGCACAAGGCCCTGCAGCAAAAGGCAAGCAAACAGCACTACGCTACCTCTAGTTCACAAGGATAAACCGTCAAGAAAAAAAACCCACAAGTTACAAAAAACCGCATCTTCTGAAGCTATTGCAAAAATCTACACGTGTCCCTGGAATGTTGACATTACTTAACCTAAGTTATACTGCAAGGACTAAACAACTGCAGTCTGATAAATCAATATAGAGCTAGGCAAAAAACACAGTACATGTAGTAACTGTTCCTCCTAAATTTTTACCCTTGTAGGCTGACAATAGGGCATATCATTCTCTACCAGTCTGTAGAAATCGAAGAGTTTTCCCTAGGACTATAGGGACTGCCTAGCGGAGCCTTGGAACCTCACTTCTGCTAGGAAACTACAAATTCTGAAGCATTTTAGTAGCGCTAATAGCTAATATCCAGGGTAACACAATCTTCACAAGTTAAGAAGATTTTTTTACTAATCTAACATCTAATGCTTGTTGGCAACACTTTTTTCTTTTCTTTTTTTTTTTTAAACAGTAAGACTCTTTCAAAGCCTGGCTTACTAGAAAAAGACTGAGAACCCTCTAATTCAAAAAGGTCAATGAGATTCCCAGCTTCCAATCATGTATTTAAGAACAGCTCAAGGTAAAAAAACGCAGGAATCAAATTCTTGAGCAATTCCAAATTATTGATCTCAAGATCAGCTGGTTTTAAGTCTGACAGCTTGAATCATCTCAAGGCTGAAACAACTCGGTCAGTCTCCTCTGCCTTCTTCACATCCCCCCTGAAAACTATCCAAGCTTAGAACAGTCTATGAGATATGTTTAACCAATATATATACACATTTTAAAATATGCTATTTCATGAACTACCAAGGCTAAACAGTTTCACTCCTAGTCCTTGAAAATGTTTTTGCTACCCAGTTATCCTCTATTGAATCTAGAGTTACAATCCCAGAACAATTCAAAACCAAGTTACTCTAAAATCATCCCTTAAAATACTATTTTATTACAATGATTGAATGCACAGCAAGGATATGCAAAGTTTGCAGTGTATTTAACCTCAGCGGTATACAGATATGAGACACCTGTAGGAAAAGGCAGGTACTGAGCTGTATAAATAGTGCACACACACACAAAAAGATTTTAAAATTAAACCTTTGTGCTAAAATAGAGTTGTGCAATACCAGTAACAACTCTTGGGAGCTGTCAGGACTCCATTGCAACAATGACTCCATACTTCCACTCATCACAATGATGAGAAGTGCTGCTTTTATGACTTGTTGGAAGAACTGCAACTGCTATTTCTGCATCCACTTTCGTCACTGACAGCAAAATTATCTTTAGAGAGAAACTGGATTACCAAGAATTCAAAAGGGTCAAAATCTATCTGAAAAAAACAACAACAAAAAAGGCAAAAAGCTCTGTTCATCAATTAGGGATTCTGTGCTTTACTTTTAAGGACTGCTATAGTTTTTTTGCTCAAATGCAGATTTTTGAAACATGTTCCCTTTAATGACTCATTTCATAACAATTCAAGTCAAAATATTTGTATTTTTATGCAATTATGAAGAAGCAGGCATGACTAAAAGGGATGTCAAAACACTTTCCAAACATAATCAATACACTAGTGTATGCTTTCTATACAGAGAGCATCTAGATAGAAATTAAATACAGCAGCTAGACAGAATAAAGGTTAGAAGATAACAAGTGCATGAAAACAGGTAAGACTTAAGGTTTCTGATGCAATATTAACAGCTAGTCAGAAATAAAGCATCCCATTCTGGCTTTACACACCTTCAGAATTACGCCACCAAAGAATGGAAGTAACCTAGGGTGAGGCACTGAAGTCTTTTACACAGTAGCAAAAGGAACCAAAGACCCGCAGCAGGATAAAATAGACATGCATCTCCTTCCTAGGCATACGTGCAGCTACTATCAGTACTGCAAAACCAAGTGAAGTTAAATAGGAGTGGTTTTACAACCACGCTAATATTCAGATGCATAAAAAAGCTTAAACATCACTGTAAAAAACCCCAAATAAACAGTTCATTGTAGCCATTTTCATTATATGCCATACTGTGAAATACCTATACTTATATATATATATATCTGCACACAAAGCCCCACTAGTTTTTCAACTAATTACAACTAGGTACAAGTACAGCAGAAAGTACAATTAAAATACTTTCAATTAAAATTTAAAGCAAATTTTCTAAAACAAATCCCAGTTTGTCACTAGACGGAATCTTTTAACTTCCTCTTTCATAAAAGGTGCATCTGCAAGGATTTTCCTCACTTCTCAAGAGTCCTTTAGAGTAGCGAGGGTTGTAGGTACGAAAGCCAAGCAGAGGTACCCCAGCTGAATACAGGGGTTCTGTGGGTTCTCTGCCAGCAGCAAAGGACCTCAGCCCTTCCAACCTGGTGTTTCCGGGCACTGAGGGTGGAACCCAAGGATGGTTGTATATTGAGAAGCATCTGCTGTGACAGGCCACAGGTGCACAGGCTATGTGCAGTGTAAATAGCACACATTTGAAGTGCCTCACAGGGGAGCAAGATTTCAACTACTCGATACATGAAACTTCAAGGGGCAAACCACCTTTTTGGCCAGGAACTATTCCACGTGTTAAACTGTCAGGTATTTTATGCTTTTGGGTACCAGGATGTAAATCAACGCCGCTCACCTCCCCGTAAACTCGGCTCCTTTTAAGACAAGCTAGCCAACTCTGCTGCATAATGCGAGAATTAGCTCGGTAAGTATTACTCTGGGGCTTCCCAGCCTGGAAGCTGAGACACTGAGATGGCCGGGGGGCAGGCTTTTGCAACGGGAATAGCCAGAGTTTAAAAAAAAACAAAAACAAAAACCACAAAACAAAACAAAAAATAACAAGTCTTTCTAACGCTCGAGTTGTAATCCCGGCGCGCCCTGCGGCGGGAAGGGAAGGGAAGGGAGGGAAGGCGGCAGCGCACCGGAGCCGCTCCCCGGCGAAGACCCGCCAAACAGGACCGGGCTGGACCCGCGGCGGCGACAGCCCGCGCGCCCCCGGCCCCCTTCCCGGCCACGCGGCGGAGCCGCGCGCCGACACGTGCCGCTCCCCCCCCCCCGCCCCCCGCTGCCGAGACACGCCCCCCCGCCCCCCGCGCGCGAGACCACCCCTCCCCCCCGCCTCCCCTCACGGCCACTTCAGCGGCGGCGCGGCGCGGCCCGTGACCGACCTCTCCACCCACTCGCGGAGGAAGGCCAGCTCCTCGGTGTGCAGCAGGCCCGGGTTCTGCTTGCAGAGCCTGACGAAGGCCCGCAGCTCGCTCAGCTTGCGCGAGTCCATGGCGGAACGGCGGGGAGACGGCGGCAGCCGAGGCTCGCTCGCTTCCCTGCCCAACCGCCGCGCGGCGCCGTGGAAGCTTCCAGCCCGCCCCGCCCACCCCGAGGCCCCGCCCCCGCCCGCCGGGCCCCGCCCACCTTGAGGCCTGGCCCCGCCCCGCCGCCGCGCAGCGGCGGGAACGTTCTAGAAGCGGAGGTGGCCGCCGAGCGGCCGACTCCTGCCAGCTGCGGCATCTCTCCCCCTTCGGCGTTGTCGTTCGCCCCCCTTCCCCCCCCGCTGTCGGGAGTTCCGCCGTGGCCTGGCTTTCTCCTCGCGTCTCCCCTATCGGCGAGACAGGCGGCCTCCGCGGGCGCCTAAGCCGGTGTGGTGCGGCTCGTTGGCGGCGGGGAGGGGCGGGTGGCGGCGGGTGCCCGCGCTCGTTGATGGTGTCAGCGCGCGGCGCCGCGGCAGGGGAAGGCCCCGCCATGCGCGGGCCGGGCCGGCGCGGGGGGGCCTGGGCCTGGCGGGCGGCGGGGGTGCGGGCGGGCGGCCGAGGCCCGCGCTAGCCGTGTCTCTCGGACATGTCGCGCCTTCCGGTCCAGAGGCTTGTCGCGGCGGCGAGGGGCTGGCGCGGCTTCTCAGGTCAGAGACTCCCTTCTTCCCCCGCACGCCTTACTTCACCTCACCGGTACAGCCCGGCTCGGTGCCGCTGGGCCCTGCCCGCCCCTGTCCAGCCCCCCGCCCGTGGCTGCCTCCGTCCCCGGGGCTGCGGTAACTGACTGCCCGGGGCACGCTAAGCGATATCGCCGCTTAGAGCCCTTCCTTCCCTCGGCGCCGCGGCGGCCCTGAGGGCCGGGCGGGCTGCGAGGCCGCCCTCGCGTCCGTTTCGCTGTGGGCGCGAGGGGCACGGGAAAGCAGCTCTCTTCGGCAGCGGAGTCGTAGCCCCAGTTACGGTTGAATCCGAGGGAAGAACGGTTTATTATTTGAAAAATAAAGCAACGATGTGGAAAGCTCCTTGCTGTCTTCAAAATACGCTTTATTTAGTGCCTGTTGTGTTCTCTTGTCTCGTTGCAAGGTATCCTGTTTGTCCTCTGCGTAGGTGGAAACAGTGAAAACCCTCTCTTTTTAGGCTGCACAAAAAGCTGTAATTCTATTTCACTGCCTGGATCTCCAGCCTGTTACTCCAGTCAATAATCACATAGTGAATGCTTTATGTTATGATTATCAGTTGTCATGCATAAGTAATCTTCAATTGGTAGCTAATCATACTGGCTCCCACAGAAAATCCACAGTCTATATGTCCTGCTATAAGTCTCTTGAGTCTCAGCTCCCTGAAAGGCAGGCAGCTGTTCTGCTTGTGTTATACTTGCTTATGCTAGTGAAAAATTGATTATGATTTGTTCTAAGAATCCAGTGCCATGCCTTGGCAGCATGAATTGATTTTGTAGTAGGCACATGGTAAGTGACGTAAAAGAGAGCCAGTTTCCAAAACATCAGCTGGTAGATGTTAGGAAACTGATTACCATCTCCTTCCATGTGTCTGATGGTTTGTATCTAGGCAGAAGCAATTCTTCAGCTGCAAAAGGCTGTGACTGAGAATTCCAAAGTTGGTAAAGTTTGTGACAATGATGTTTAATTTTAGCTATTGTCCTATCGTGCACACCCTGAGCTCCCAAATGCACACTTGTAATTCTCTTTAAAACTTGTCTGCTTTGGCTGTGTGTGGATTTGGAAGTGGGATACATAAATGTATGCTTCTTAGGAACTGTTTTCAGTTTGGCTAATGCTACTGTCAAGTAAGTTAAATACATAAACAGGGACTCTTGAGTATCTTTCATACAGAAAAAAACCACATTGCTATATAAACTTGTGTTATTTGATGGTTTCTTTGTGGCATTATTAGTAAAAAAAGAACTGGAAAGGCCTTGAAAACTGTGTAATTGTTCCAGATGAGTGGTATTTTTTGAAGACATAGTCAAGAAAAGACGATATATAGGTGGTGTGCTTCAAGCCCTGCAGTGTTTGAGGGAAGCAAGGGAGGGAGAATGCTGAGTGCGTCATGAACACCAAGTGTAGAAATTGGGATGTGCAAACCGACATGGCTTTGTGGGTTTTCTTGCTGGATTGTCCGGTTTAGCATACGTTAATTTCTTTCAATCTGTTTTGTGAATATTTGATCATTAGTTGAGTTGTGTGCACGTTGTTTCATAAACTATTACGGTACACAACAAATTGAAAAGTTAAGGAGGGATGTTTATGTCATATAAGGTGAATGAATGCTACTAAGAGGCAGATGACTGGAGTATAATTCTGCAGTTTTCTAACTGGAAGGGTCTTTTACCTTGACATGGTGCATTTTTTTCCTCTAGTTTGCAAGTCATGTGCTCTCCGAAGATTTTCCATCCAGCCTGCCCAGCAGAAGAAGATTCCAAACCGGTATTTGGGCCAGCCCAGCCCCTTCACACACCCACACCTTCTCAAACCAGGTTAGGTACAGGCCCTGTATGAGCCAATCATTGGTATTCTTTCTTGTCTGTATTTTGCTGAGATGTCTAGGACAGAGTATTGATTTGCTGCATCATACGGGTGTCTGATTTCAGCTGTTTATGATTACCTTCATTAGGCAGTAATTATATTTAGTAGTTCATTTCCTTGTCTGAGATGATACTGATTCCAAAAATAGGCATCACATGTTAGCTTTTTACCGTTTTCTCATGGGGTGCTTGGTGTCACTGACTTCAGTACTGGAGACCTTTCATGGCAGTGGCATCTTGGGAGCTCATTGTCCTGCAAATACAATACAATTTATATTAAGGGAGAGTCCTTTGTGCAAGCTGAACTGCTAGAATGCTTCATATCTAATGTCTTGCGGGTCACAAAATAAAGGTGTCATTCAGAAAAGGAGATCAGGGAGAGATTTATTGAGAGATGGACACTACTTGTCTAAAAAAGCATGCCCCCTTCAGAAGAGTATTCAAGCTGTGAGGAAAAGAAGAAAAAGAGACTTGTGGCTATAAAGTTAGAAGGTAGTGATGAAAGAGAAGCTGAAGTTGTGCAGTTTTATGAGATTAATGAAAATGAACATGTAGGTATGAGATGACCATGATTAAATCTAAAAAAAATGGGAAGTAAAAATATGTTCAAGAATATGTCCAGGAAAACATTCTGGTTCTGTGTTCTTTTTCCATAGATAGGTGTACAGAAAGAACAGATGAATATATAAACGTGCACTTACATATTTAACTGTAGAAAAATTTGGGTCAGAAGGGACCTCAGGACGTTACTGGGTCCACCCTCTGCTCAAAGCTGAGCTAACTTCAATATTAGATCAGGTTGCTCAGGGCACTGATTAACAGTTCACAGTAAATGAGGTTGACGCTTTAAAAGTAGTCACAGCTGAAACACTGGAGATTAGTTCTAGCTGCCCATAGTAATTTTCCATTTAATAAAGGAGTGGTGTTTTCCTTCAAATAATACAAGATTGTTTTATTGCAATTATTGTTTTAAAAAGCAAATGTCTTTAAGGCAAAGAGAATTTCCAGGCCTTGCAGTCAGAAGACAAATGGGATTCCCCTGTTCCACCCTACTGCAGCTTCTGAACTTCACTGGACTGTTTGTGATAGTTAGAAAGCAGACTGGAATGCAGCGGAGCATAGGAAATTTGCAGTGTAATATTGCGGAAATGGGGGGTCAGATTGCATTAAAACAGTTTCTGTGTTCCCTGTCATTTCTAGATCTACAGAGTAAAACAAATTTGGTGGTTTTGTTTTTTTCTTTAAAAAAAACAAACAATACTTTTACACCAAATAGGTGTTGGGGATGTATGGTGTTGAAAAGGTGTAAAGTTTAATGCAAATACAACATATGTGATTTTCTTAAACTCTCTTTTGTCAAGGAAAAACATTCTGAATAGAACTTCCCCCTCCTACCCCACCCATGCAAGAACCCACTTACCGTACAAGTCAAATTTCAATTTTTATTCTAGAATTGTCACTGTGTAATACATTGAAGAGGAAGAAAAGATTATGAAAGTAGAAAGTTAACAGTATGAAAATGCAATCTATGTTAAAATAGGGTATTAGCCAAAGTACTGATTAAGGCTCGTGTATTAATTTAAATCATAGTTAAGGAGTCTCACAATTTTAAAAATACGTACTTAAGCTGTTGTTGGTTGTTCTTTCAACTTCAGTCTGGTTTTGGTGAGTATCTTGATCACAGTACTTCGTATCCTTCGTGACCGGAGCAGTTTAAAACATACTTTTGTCTAAGAGATAATTTGTTTAGTTAGAGTCATTAGGAATATAGTATTTAACTTTGGAAAAATCTGATTGTTAATTATTGAGAAAAGCTACATCTGCCCTGGAGAAGATTCCTTCTCTTAATCGGAGTCTGCCACCAGCCTGCAGTTCATGGTTTCTTCCTGCCTGGAATCTTGTGACTGGTTAGACTCTGCAACCTCTGTGTTTCTGCCTGATCTCCCAGTATCTGTAACACTCAATCCACCCCTTATGGCTTAGAACTAGTTACTTTATGAGTTGACTTAGTGTGTATTTGAATAGACATTCTAGCTTTATCTGAGGAAATTAATGCTCAGCCTTAGGAGGTAATCTTCTGTTCAATGTCCAGATGCTATAAAACCCTTCAGCTTTCAGCAGCCAAAGTCCAGTTTGCCTTGCCCCTTCCTCTTTTTTTACATGTCTTTCTGAAAACATCCATCTGTTTTGGATGTTTGTCTAAATCTACCAGGTTTTGTGATTTCTGCTTTTGCATAGAAATACATAACAGAAAATCCGATTTGTTAAAATAAATTTCTGTCTTTGCATGATGGAGGAGCAGATTGAGTGAGGATGTGCTGTAGGAACGGAAGCTGAAGAGTTGCGTGAGAGAGCAATGGAAAGGCTAATGAGGGACCACAATGAAGCCATGCATTTGAAAAGCATGAGGGAGTAAGCAGGAATCAGGCATGTGACTAGTAAAATATTGTGAGTGCCTTGAATTTCTCGATCTCATTTGTTTTGTATTCGTAGGAGAGGTAACCCCGGGATTGTCACAGGTGGAATATGCTCTTCGCCGACACAAGCTGATGGCATTGATCCAGAAAGAAGCCCATGGCTGGGAAGGATTGGACCACACAGTGATTCTGCTATCCAACCCCACGTACTACATGAGCAATGACATCCCCTACATTTTCCACCAGGACACTAACTTCCTGTACCTCTGTGGGTTCCAGGAGCCTGACAGCATCCTGGTGCTGCAGAGCATTCCTGGCAAAGCGCTGCCCTACCACAAATCCATACTTTTTGTGCCCCGGAGAGATCCAAGCCGAGAGCTGTGGGATGGGCCCCGATCAGGCACAGATGGAGCAGTTGCTCTCACAGGAGTAGATGAAGCTTACACCATTGAGGAGTTCAGGCACTTGGTGGCCAAACTGAAAGGTAACAAAAAATGGAGGGGGAATGAGGTGAGATGTGGTTTGCAGGGTCTGAATGGTGTGGGTTTGGAAGGTGGTCTGTGACCCCAATTCAAGACTATCATGAACTTGGGGACATGCCGGGGGTATGACAGTGTGACAAAAGCAGTTGGAAGTTCTTGTTAGCTTCCTGAGGGTCACCAGTGGAAATGTAGTTTTGAAAATAATAGTTTTTCCTCCCCTCTGAATTTCTTGTGTACCCATGTGAATGCCAGTGCACATCTGTGAAACGTAAGGAACAGGATGAGCAAGAGAGCATTGCAAACTGTGTTACTGTTTTAGTCATATCTTTTTGCTGACAGAGCCAGAACCAGATGAATTTTAGGAAACTTGAAGGTATTTTATTCATAATAGACTTGGAAAATGATCTACACAGGGAGGTTGTTAGTCCACTCACCTTTTTTAGCTAGGTGTTGACTTACTCTTGAAATACGAACATTGCTGTCCTTTAGACGTGTTCTTCTGCAGCTAACATCACCATGTAGCCTCAATACTTATAATCCAGGGTGAACTTAAATGCATTATAAAATGAAGCTGAAGGCTTATGACAGTATAAAAAGGGCAAGCGCTTGGGGGATTACGCAAATAAATAGAGTGAATTCTGGAGTCTTAAATACCATCTCGGATTCTAGTTATTTTGTTTACAAAAAGGATATATTGAAAATAGAAAAGTCACAGAAAGGGCAACGAGGATGATCAAAAGTATAGAGTGCATGTGAGAGACGTGCTGGAGAAACCTGCTCAGTTTGAAAAAGAGAAAACAGAAGGTAAGGTATGAGAGATGTGTATGGTTATGGAAAGCACAGAGAGGATGAGTAGGAATGATTAGTTGCTATTTTTCATAATTTACAAACAAAGGGAACGCTGAATGAAATGATCACATGGCAGGTTTTGACACCTTTTAAGTTTTAAGTTGTAGATCATTCATGGAAGGTTTGGAATGTCAAAAGTATAAATGGATTCAAAAGTTTTTAGTTCCTTGGGGGAGAGGTCCATGAAAAGCAGTTAATCACTGTTATGAAGATGCAGCCTTGAAATGAAGAAACCATAAGTGCGGAGGATGTGCTAAGGGAAATACTCTTTCATAAATGCCTAGTTTCTTAGAGACTTTTTGTAAGCAATGCTAGCATTGCTAGCATTTTGTAGCTGCTAACGGCTACTGTCACCAAAGAAGGAAGGCCTAGGTGGACATTAGCTGTGACTCAGCATGGCTTTTCTACTCATCCCCATTTAAAATGCTCCTGTGGGGAGAATGTGGGTGCTAACTCTGATGTTCTAAATAAATTTCAACATAGGTAAATATGTTTGTCCTCAGTAAGTTCATCTTCTCTCAATGGCTGAAATAAGCAGTTGTTCCCCAAAGATATTCTGAAGCGTAGTTGATAATGACCCTGATTCCGTGTGGTGGGTAAAAGATAAATTGCCTTACAGCATCAGGGGGGACAGGCTAAATGAGAGAACAATTCAGAACATGCACCACTGCAGTGCAATGACTACGTAGCTTACACAAGTGCAACTTTGATATGCAAACTCTGAATGGATCTGTGCAAGATGCATATATTCGGTGATGATCGTAAAACCCGATATTTGCATAGAAGTGGGCATTTGTCAAATATACATGCTATGAATTGGTAATCTTCCAGATTTTGAAGACATTGCTAGTATCCTGTGCAGTGAAAGTGTCTATATGGTCTGTAAATGCAGATTCAGAGGAAATTAATTTCTCAAATATAGCAACAGGTCTAGTTTAGGAGGAGTGAGTTTGTTCAGTATGGGGAGGACATTTCTACATTTATTTTCATCTGTGTCAGCTTTTGTTTTGTATTCCAGGTGAATCAAACATTGTTTGGTATGACTTGACGAAACCAGTGCATACAGAGCTGCACTCTGACTATATGCAGTCCCTGGCTGAGATAAAAGCTCGGAACAAAAACCACATCCAGGGCATCCGACATCTAGTGCAAAAGCTTCGGCTGATCAAATCTCCTGCAGAGATTGAAAGGATGAAGATAGCTGGACGGGTGACAGCAGAGGTATGGGGTCGTGCGCTCTCCAGATGAACCAGTGCATTCCTTTAAAGAAGAAAGGGGAGAGGGCTGTCGATGGGGTGACATGGGTTGGAAGGGTAGCTTTGGTCTAATCTGTTACTGAACTGCTGCATCTCAACCATCAGCTGGGCTCAGCTCCCTCCACATGACAAGGGGAAACAGGAAGACTGCTTGGACTACCATCTTCTCTCAATTAGTGTAACTCCAGCGAAGTCAAGCCAGCAGCTGTTAGACTTTGTTTAAAAGCAATATCTATTCAGGAACAGGGGTAGCCTCTTCACTCTCTTCCCAGCTTCCCTTCTCCTTCCCCACGCCATTTTCTTTTCCATTTATCCTGTTGATTTTGCAGAAACAGGATTTTTGTGAACACATTGCCTGTGTATGTCTCTGTATTCCCCCTTCTCCCTCAAATACCTTTTGAACTCATTGGCCAATTTTAAACAAATCTGACAGATACCTCAAATGCAATTATGTTTTTGTAAATGTTATTAAAATAGATAGCCAAATAGAAAAGAGAGGCACAGCTTATCCTTCTCTGAAGGAAAAGCTGCATAAGGCACTCCTATTATACGTGAGGGAATCCATAGGTGAGACAACTCATAAAATGCCAACCCATGGGATCAGCTTCAATCATCTAATCCTTTTTCAAAAACTAGAGTAAATCAGCCCCTAAATACAGTTTCACGGGGAACAGAGCTTAATTGGTTCTAGTCTTCACAGCACTCTGCATTTTCAGTTGCCTCTGGTTCCTGTGTTCTAGGCCAGCTGATTTTAGGCCTTCCTCAAAAGACAGCAGGTAAAAAAAAAGAACTTCCCTCAAGTTCAGGCTCATTTGCTAACTGAAAGGCCCTTCTTTTTCATAGGCTTTCACAGAAACAATGTTTGCCAGCAAATCCCCAGTGGATGAAGCCTTTCTGTATGCAAAGGTGAGTACTTTGTGGTTGGAGGTGAGATAGAAGGGATGGATGTTCTTTATCCTTCCAGGAAACTAGAAATGTCAGATCTCTCTATAATGTGTCTCCCACTGTAGCACATTGCTCCTTCACCCAACTCTTGCGGTTCCTAGGACGTGCGGAAAAGTCAGTGTGAGGAATTCTTCAGCTGTACTTCCCATACCCTTATTGAAGGAACGTAGTGGTTGTCTAAGTTTATCTGCTATTGATGTCTTTTTCTATTGTATTTAAATACAAAACCTGCTAAACAATCAGATATATAGTTATAATCTTACTCTATAATACAGTTCTATTGTACAGAATTTAAGTAGTTACAACACATATTTGTAAAGCCTGCTTCTCTTGACTCTAGCCTCTTACTACCTCAGATTACCACAGCTATCTTGAAGCAGTGTAGATGCCTCTCAGGACTAATTGGCCTGCACATTTGGTAAGGAATTTTGTAAGGAATTACAGTGAGATGCCTGTTTGAGAAACATCAGCAGGATTTGACCCTCTGTTATGACATAGATGGGCCTGTGCTGACATGGCACTGACTTGTAAAGAAAATTATTTTAATTAAAGTGTATTTTACAGATCAATTTTTCACTCCAGATTAGGATCATAAAACTTACTTTACTACATGTAGGCATCCTGGAGTGTTCTGTCCCATGTGGTTTTGGTAATTATAGGAAAGACACATTATGAATATATTGAGGATAAAGAGAGTCTTTATAGATGTAAGTTTATTCATTTCCATGCTTTCATCAACTTCATCACTCAAGAAAGGTAAAGATCTTGAGGCTTACTGTGCCTTTTTTCTTTTTTTCTCCTCTCTGACATCAAGGTAGTGCATGCTTTCAAACCTTCTTAGTTCAACAGAGTCATGAAAATAGATACTGCTGTAAATATGCTGGTACTTTGTAATTTTAAAAGACAACAACAAAACATGGCTGTTGTCATGCTGATATTTAGGATCTTTGAAAATTCGCAGTGTCATATGACAACTAAGAGCATTACTTTATATAAGAACAAATCCTCACCTGGATTTATGACAACGTAATGAATGTTTGATGCAGTATTGAACAGCTTGCACCAGAAAGAGCTTCCATGAGACCAGATGCAGGCTTAAAACACTCTCTTGAAAAGTGGGTAGTTCTGTATTTTTTTTTCTCCAGTGTTCTTGGAAAACCTTCAAGGCTGCTTTCATTTAGTGAACTCACTTTCCAGTTTCACTTTGTGTTGTATGAATTAACAGTTGTAGGATGTGAATTATAACAGCCCCAGGGCAGTTAATCACCTGAATCAGCAGTAACGGTCTCCTCCTCTCTGAATTGGTATTCCAGTTTGAATTCGAGTGCCGGGCTCGTGGTGCTGACATCTTGGCATACCCCCCCGTTGTTGCTGGTGGCAACAGATCAAACACTTTGCACTATGTGAAGAACAATCAGCTCATCAAGGTAAACCATATGCTGTCCAGTAACTTAAAATGCAGTGCTGTGACACACTGTCCCCATATGTGTCCCCTAGCTGCTCTTTGTTTTGACTGAACAGATCAAAAAACTTATATATTTATTTTCAAGTGAGCGGGGAAAAGGAATCCTGCCCTGGTTAGTTTTACTGTCAGTGACAGATTAACTTCACTCCATTTAGTTTCTTTCTCTCCTCTTTGCACTTGCTGCAGCATTTTCTGAACAGTGGAAGGACTTGCAAACAAGCTTGCAAATAACTTCATTTAACGAGCATGTCTACTCCCACACCGTGTGCAGCAGTGTGCAGTGCTGGGTGGGTTGCTAACCTCACAAAAGAGAGGGACCACTGCAGCAGGCAGAGTGAAGGCACTGCGGGGGGTCTTCTGCTGTCACTTGCATTGCTTGGCCTTGCTTTGCAACATAAGGTACAATAGCGCATTCCTGCTCTGGCGAAGCTGAAAAGCGTTTTGGACTCTGTGTAGGCCTGCACAGCAGGGAAGGGGAACAAGGAGGGAAAGGATCAGCGTTAAATGTTGAGAGGTGGATTAGATGGCTGTAGGTAAATTAATGTGTCTTGTCTTATTTTGAAGATTCACATTATTGATTGAACCCTCTCGAGCTTTCCTGACAATACACCTTTAGATTCAGATAAGTATTTTCAGGAGCAGTATTCCCCCACTGCTCTACTCACGATTCACTCTTCAGAGGAGCATATTTTTCCTCTGTCTTAATGCAGGATGAAACTTTCCCACTAACATTGTCTTTTCTTGAAGCTGGCATGCTAGCAGACCTTGAAATGATCTGCAGAGACAGACGTACAAAAGATATGACAGGCTGCTTTTGGCAGAAAGAAGCCTCCTTTGTTATACTGTCATCCAAGGTCAGGCGTGCTCATGAAACTCCAGTTGCTTCTGTTAAAGTTGTTCAGTTAAATGACTGTCACTTGTTTTTTTCAAAACTGTTAAGTAGGAGGTTAAACCCATAAACTTGACTCTTTCTTTTCCTTTGTGTGCTACTTCCTATAGATCTTGTTGCCAAATAGGCTAACAAAGTGTCTAATTTGGAAGGTATCTGAATGCTGCTTACGGCCTCGTGTGGACTTCATTCAGTCTGCCACTTAGTGGACTCAGCTTTAAAGAAAGAGGACAAGATGCATGACATAAGGCACTTACTCGGACAATCAAACCACGGGCTGAATTCCCTTAGCCAATAAATTGTTACTTAGCTTGTTTAATTACTTGGAAGAGGGGAGGTGCTATAATTTAATATTTTACTTAAAGAATTGAACCAGCTATTCTGAAAAAGTTAAAAATACCATGTAGATGGGTAGTTAATGGCCTGTCTATTCAGTGGGATAGTGAGATCTGCTCACTGCTAGTTTACTGTGTAAGTATTTGTGGCACTTAACTGTACACAACGATAGTAGCTAGCACTGGAAGTAGTGCTAGCAGTGAAATTCTGCTTCTTATTTTTTCCCTTAACGTGCTAGAATTATTCCTTGTCATGCCACATCATGGCTGCTGGCACAGTCTCAGATCTGTGGAGTGAATCTCTATAAAAGGCCTTGGATTACACGTAGTGTAAATCCATGGAGAATTTAATCCAAACTTTTTACAGATGTCACTGCTCTGTTTGTTGTTAGCCCCTTTAAGGAGGGAAAGCGAGGCAGGGATTTTGTTCCTGGCCCTTTGTCTTTTTTGCATGGCTTTTTGGAAGATGTGCAGTCAGTGATTTAATTGACATGGAACGGTTTTGCTGAAGTGAATTGGAGGTTCACATCTCCAAAAGTTTTTTCTTCATCACCAGATAGATTCAGAAGCATATCTTAGAGCAGTCAAGAAAGTCCCAGAAGAGAACAGGGAAGATGGTATAAGCTATTCAGTAGTGCATTTACAGTAGTGATACGCTGTCAGAGAAGTGATTTTGCTGGGTCCTCCTACCTTGTGACAAGGTTAAATCTTTAGCTGTTAGTGATCTTGTGGGTAGCTCAGAAATCTGTTTTTGTGGCAAAACCCTTCTGTCTCAGTCACTAGCAGAGAACTTATAGTGAAAGGAGTCACTGGTGTAATTTGCTGGAGTAAGCGATCCGGGTGTGAATGGGACTGATGTCTCAGAGCGCAGAATAGTTCAAGGAAAATGTCTTTTTTTTTTTTTTTTTACTCCAAAGTGTTTGAAAATCAGCGTGTTAAGAGTTCAGGTTGTATATAAGCATAACAGAGACTACCTTGCAGAGAAACAATCCGACTGGAATAGCTGTTCATAAACAGTAGCACCTGTGGTGTTGTTCTGCAAAAGGAATTCACATCTTTGCAGCTGCTTTGCCAAAATAAGTACATAATCTCCTTCCTGCTCTCAGAAAAATCAATTCAGTTAATAGCCGGACTGACCCACAGGACATTTTTTCCTGTTATTCTCCAGGATGGTGAACTGGTCTTGCTAGATGGTGGATGTGAGTCTTCCTGCTACGTAAGTGACATCACACGTACCTGGCCTGTCAATGGAAGGTATGCTGCGATAAGGCTGTTTTGAAGAACTTTGAGAAGCTCTTAAATAATTGATGGATTGAGTGTATGTGTGTTTAATCTCTGTGTGAGTAGTTTTAACGTGTCCCATTCTGTGATTCTTCAGAGTAATCGAATTATATAAACTAATCTTTCAGCATGAGAAGCAGTATTCCCCACTGCCTCATTAATTACTGCATTAATATGTGTGATTACTGCTATTTTCAGCTATTACAGCACGCTTAAAGTGCAGAGAGGGCTTTTGTGCATTCAGCTGTGGCTGACTCTGGTTGTGTGTAAGAAAACAGGAGTTTACTTGACCTGTACATGGCTCTGTCAGTTGTGAATTTGCTGGTGCGGTGTCCCTGCAGTTGTGTGTTTAATTCCTGTATGTTTTGGCTCAAGTGCATTCTTTTTCCTGCAGTAGCTTTGCCTTGCTTTGCTTTGGGGTTAGGTTGTCAGCTGAGAAACCCTGCCAGAAGCAGGGGTTTGAAACACTTCAATACACCCAGTGTATTGAAGGGCATGTTGCAGTGATGCTGTCTGGCATTTCATATAAGGAGCAGTTGCTTTCCTTTCTGACTTTCCCTGCTCCAACATTGAACTGAATCTGTCCCCAAAATAGGTTCTGGGTGGAGGTTTAATTGTGAGAAATGTCCTTTGTTCCTTTTCTCAATGGTTTTCAGGTTCACCAAACCCCAAGCAGAACTATACCAGGCTGTCCTGGATATCCAGAAGTCCTGCCTGAGCCTCTGCTCCCCAGGCATGAGTCTAGAAAATATCTACAGCCTCATGCTGAGCCTTATTGGACAGAAACTGAAAGAGTTGGGGATCCTAAAGAGTAGCATCACTGAGAGCCCCTTCTTCAAGGTACTTGAAGTTTTTTTACTCCAGCTTCCCCCCACTAGGCCTGACTGTTTTCTCCTTGGGTTATGCTAGTGGCTTTAGTTTGGCTCAGGAATGTGCTTTTGAGATTAATCTTCTAATTGTCCCCACTCACCGTGCTTTAATTCATGTTGTGGGCTGGTCTCAATACAGGACTGGATTTCTCTCAGACAAGGCTAAACTTGAAGATGTGTTTCAACCATTCAGCGCACAATTTGGTCTGAAGTAACCCCCCAGTCTTACAGGCACATAGTGTGAATATGTGTTCCTCAACGCTTGCTGTTTCACCCTGCAGATCCATTCCCATTGGTCTGCACTACTTGTTAGTGTAGATGCAGCTTTAGAGTACAGACAGTCTGAAGGGACTTACAGAGACATTGGCACTAACAGAAAATTCTGGGTCCAGGGCTGGCTGCAGGCAATTAGTCATAGTTTTGTGATCTGTTTAACATAGCATAAATCTGCAGTGCCACCAAAAGGTGCAGCCCATTCTTCTCAGTCATTCCACCTGCTGCCTCTTCTGCACCATTTTGTGTTGGTATTGGGATTCACAGAGCTACCTGGTGAACAAGACTGGGAAACTGGTCTGCCTTGGAGCTGAACCTGCAGATAAAATAGGATTGGTTTGCAGTTAGAGAAGTTTATCCAGTCCCACTCACTGCAAACCTGCATGATTGCTGATGCCAATACAAGAAAGATGGCAAAACCAGGTGATGGAACTACCCCTTTGGCAGCAGGACAGATTTCTGCCAGATTTAATTGTCCTACAGTGTCAGTGCAATAACAGCACAAGTTCTTGCCTGTGAATGGAGGCTATCATGCCGGTTTCTGTCGGCAGGCGGCAGCACAGCCAGATGAGACCAGCGTCTGTCTGCAGCTCACTCCCCAGTGAATGTGAGGAGCGTGGGGCAGAAGAGGAATTAGCTCTTTGATTCCTGCTGTCAAGGAGCTCCTCTCTGGAATGAGGGGGATTAGGGGATTAAGATGGTGTGGGGGGAGGCAGTGTCAGCGCCCTGTAGAGGTGGATTAAAATCCTGCTGTAGCTGCTGAGTGAAATCGGCACAGCATCCACTCTGTCGTGCATAGGAGACCTCTTTGCCGCATCACGTAGCAGCTGTATCAGCTGCTGTCGGTTGTCAGGGTCTGCTGATGGGAGCAACGCAGGGCTTGGATGTTTAAGGGATGGAAAGGGTTGGGGCAGGAAAGCTCACTGAGCCGAAAACTGAAGTCTTGCCTGAGATGCTGGGCTTGGGCTGTTCTTTTCAGAGGGGGAAAGGCAGTCTGCAATATGCCTATAATAGGCACTTAGTACTGGTGGGTTTTGAGGGCCATCCAGTTCTGGTAAATGGAAGACAGTCCCTGGTGACCTAGTCATGGCAGTAAGATTGCTAGTTAAGCACATAACTATTCTGTCTCTTCTCCCCATCTTTTGTACTGGAACAAGAGGTTGGGCTGTGTTTAACTGCCTCCATGACACTTGTTTTGTCTTCTGCTAGGCTGTTCGAAAGTACTGCCCACATCATGTGGGCCATTACCTGGGCATGGATGTTCATGATACCCCAGATATATCCCGATCGCTCCCGCTCCAGCCAGGCATGGTGATAACCATTGAACCAGGTAAAGATACACAGTCAGTGGTGGACAAAAACATGCAACACTGAGGATAACAGTATTGCTTTCAGTAATTAGTTGGTCCCTCAGACCAAAGCATTCAGGTCCTTTCTGGTGAAATTGAAAATGGTTACAGTATTGGAAAACATTAAGTTATTCCCCTCCCAAAGTCATTACAGTATTAGAAAACCCTATTTCCCTCCCAAACACAGCCAAGGTAACAAATCGTGTGAGTAAACTCTCAGACAGTGATCGAGTGCAGTGCAGAGAAGCAGGGTCAATTCACTTGTGCTGTGTTCTGTGTTATTGTGACTAAAGTACTACCAGTCACTGGTAGCATAAGTCTCAAGCATTGCAGTCTGCAATTACAGGCATTCACAACTTAGCTTTGCAAATTAGGCATTTCACGATGAATCTTTCTTTCTGCTTGTCACTCGATTTGGAGCTGTCAGCTGGAAACTGATATTTAATGTTTTGCTCTTCTCTCTCTCCGTTCAGAACACTGTTAAAATCATCATTGTGAACATAGCATTGAGAGCAAGAAGTGCAGAAAGGCCAGCTGTAATTGTGGAAGTTTTTATTAACATGTTAGTGTCTGTAAGCACTGAGGGACACTTTCCTTTCTTTGCCCACCAACTGCCATGAGTGAGGGGAAAGAGAGTAGCTTTCCTTATTAAAAATTTTCAGGATCAAACTCATGTTATGTTGCTGAAAATCCAACCCTGCTCTCGTGGTGCAGTAAGGGAAAGGTGGTTGTTATGGAGAGTGTTGTGTGTTTTAATTCCCTTCCTTCTTTCAGGCATTTATATCCCTGAGGATGATGTGAGTGCCCCGGAGAGGTTTCGTGGCATTGGTGTGCGCATTGAGGATGATGTTGTGATAACAGAGGATGCACCTCTCATCTTGTCTGCTGACTGTCCCAAGGAGATCTACCACATCGAGCAGATCTGTGGCTGCAGCTCATGATGCCCCTTCTCTGCCTCTTTCATCCTCCTCAGGAGACGCAGCCCTCCAGGAATGCAGATCCCTGTAGCTGGCTATAGTTGTCAAGGGATGGAGGGTGTGGACAGTTGATGGCCGTTTCCAGGACTGGGGCTGGGAAGTGGAATGGAAAAAGCTTGGGTACTGAGGGATGAAAAAGCAAAGCAACCTTTTCTGTGTGCATTTTCCTTCTGATTTGATTAGTGCTGATGTTGAGCTTGTTGCAGGACATGGGGGTGGGTTCATCTCCCTGCTTTGTGGATCCATCTCTTCTGGTGCCCTTGGAGGGATGAATTTTGTCAGTGCCACCAGCAGGGCTTCTGCCTGGTCCCTCTCCAGATGCATAGGTATGACTGCTGAGACCAGGGCCTCGTTTTTTCCCCTTTAGCAGTAGTTTCACAACAGTCAGATTTTAAAAATGAAGCTTTGATAAATGGTGTTTTGGGGGAATAAAGCGTGTCAGACAGCTTTCGTTTTTATAGAGCCCTGGGAGAAGAGGTTTTGGTAGTCAGGAAGATGGGTTTGGTTGGGAGGTAGTTTTATCTGAAGCCTGTGGAGAATGCTTTTAGTATTCTAAGGATAAGGATGTGTTTGGGCCTTGTTCAGGCACATGCAAAATAGGCCAACAGCAGGAAAAAGCATCTCATCTGGTCTTTCAGCTTATTGGAGCGTTTGGTAATTTCCGAAAGGACAGATAGGGCTCAGGAGGTTGGATATACCCAATCTTGCTGTCTTCCACATTCCCTTCTTTTTGTCCCAAATGTCCATTCCAGTCTCCTGTTCTGAGCCCACCTCTATCCTGGGAAGCAGGGCTATGTTGGCTGTGCTGGATTCCACTGGTGAGCTGCTGGTTGTCATCTAGATGTGAGGTGTCTGATTCTGGGACAGTCCCAGCACCTTTCTGGTTTGTGCTGTAAGTGCCAGCAACTTCAGCAGTGTATTTTTGACGAGTCTGCCCTATGGCGAGTCTCAAGTCTTTATACGGCTTTTATATGAAATTTAAAGTAATTCTTTTAAAAAATTCTGAGGGCAAGATCACAGCTGCCTTTTGCGTTTTGCCAAGTGCAGTCAGTAACTAATGCTCTGTGATTATATTTTTAAGGCAGCTGCAAATGTGATTAGGGGCTAGGATGAATGAGGAGTAAAGAGAAGAGTTGTCTTCCCTCAACATCAGCCTACCACCCAGGCCATTGTATGCAGTAGTAAATACACCTACTAGAGGCAAACGTGGTGCCTCTGTATTTACTGAAAATATTTTGACAATCAGCTATTTAACATGTCTGAAAAATGCCTCTCGTCAGTGCATCTCCTTTTATTTATGCTTGCTGTTGCATCACATCATCTTACTTCCTTTCTGGTGGTAGCTTTCAGTTTTTTTCGTCTGTTATTTTCAATTTTCTTTTTTTTTCTCTTCTCTTCCTATATTGTCTATTTTTGACCCATTATAATGTCACTGCTTCCTAATCCATTTTGCTTTCTAATCAATGTCACTGCCTCTTCCCCGGTTTGCCCTAATTCCCCACAGTGAACGTGGTCAGAAGCATGTGGGGAAGGTAGTCAGGGTTCCTGAGTTCGACTTCTGGTTCTGTTGCTGTGTAACCGCTAGCGAAATCTGCTCGTTTTCTCTCTTTTTTCTTTTCTGTGTTTCATTTCATTTAGTGAAAGCCAAACGGACGATGTCTTGTGTCTCTCACTGCTTTTAATGGGATCTGGGTGCGGGCACTGGGGTTTGAATTTGGCACTTGAAAGGCAGCCAAGACATGCCGTAATTTTATTTTTTCAACATGACGAAAAGTAAATGCTTTTACAGGCTTTAGTGTATCGAGTTTCACCTAGTTAAGAGAATCTGCTAATCTTTGATGGAAGCCTTTGTTAGATGCTCATGCGTTACAGTGATACGTACAGTGTAAACTGTTAGAAGGAAGGCTTGCTAAGTGTGGACACAGAACCAATGAATACTTCAGATGTTGTTCTGATCTGTAACACGTTTGTTGTTCCAATTACACCTGTTAGAGCCATGTCAACTGGGACAAATCTTGGATTTTGTAAACTATGTAAGCAGCTTAAAATAACATTAACCTGAGAGCTACATGTGTGTGCTGGTCTGCACATCTGCCTGTGTACCTAACAGAGTTAATAATTGTACTTACTGTAAATAAGCCTTTGAAATACATATATAAAGTTATTTTTAAAATAAAACAATGTGTAGAAAGTCATTTCTCGGGCCATCAAGTTGCATGGCTGTTCAATAAATATAAGCACCTCCAGAAAGAGCATTATTTTTCAGCAAGATTTATAAATTATCTGTAACCTATCTTGGACTTGAAATAACAGTGTCAAATGCAGGCACGCACTAATTGCTACTCATCTCAGGAAAATCCTGCAACTTGCAAACACCGATAGATTTTAGGAATGTTGCGGATGAATGTTTCTGTCAGTAAAGAAGTGTTTGTGACTCTGCTGAGTGGAGAGTAATGGATCTGCTAGGGCTGCTGTTCTCCATCATGCTCAGTGTGTCTGATTTAGACTGTGCATTGCTCCATATTCTGTAATTCTTCCACAGTGTTCAGCCATTTCTTCGGCATAAACTGCTGCTAATGTTTTGAATCTGTTGTTCCATGTAAAGAAGAGTGCATTTTGCAGAATGTATTAAATTTGAGTCTTGCAACCTAAATTTTTGAAGGCTTTTTCTCACTTGTTGCAGGGGTGGATAATCAGAGTGTTGTCTGGGACCTACACACATGCTGCAGTGTCCCTTGAATACAACCAAATCCATGAACATTTTACATGGCCTTCATCGAGAAACTCTAAAGAATCCCTTCTCTGGCTGCACATACCCGTGGCCTACCTCCCCAGTCGCCAGTCCTATACTGCCAGATTTACGGTCTGTCTCTGCCACAGAAGAGATTCCTCGTTCCAACCACTTGGGTGCAGGAGCAGCTCTGGGTGGCAGCACAAGTTGCCAGCTGCTTGATGAGGGCGATGGTGGGATCACTGGAAGCGAAAGAGAAATTGAGGTATATCCAAGTTCACCTGGGGAGAGGTTTTATTGCAACTATGGCACAGGTCGTAAGGGCATCAGAGTACAAGAGAAAATGAGAGCCAGCCATCCCTATGGAGAAGCTGCTTTGCTTTCAGAGGAGCCCCGGGAAGCTTTTCTTGGCTATTCCATTTCACCTTCTACCAGGGGCCCGCTTTGCCTTGCAGAGAACTAGTTAGTAGTAAAGTCCTGTTGTTAAAGTACAGTCTGAGCAGAGGTGCCAATTTGCAGATATGCTTCTGTCATCAAAGTGGAAAGAAATTTGGCATTTAACACAATTTGGCATTCTATCTCTGTTTTCTGTGAAAAATACAATATGTCCTTCCTAAAATTGCATTCATTATTTTGCAAAGGAACCTGATGGTGTAGGAAGAAGCAAACTGAGGGAGTAAAGAGAATGGAGATGGAGGGTTTTGGGAATGTACAATGCAACAGAGAAGATTCAGAAGGGTGTGATTTGGAGCTGTGGGGATGTGTGCAGGTGGATGTGAGAGCAAGGAGAGAACAACAGGGCATAAAACGGCTATTCGGTATGAGTGGCGCAACAGCTCCAGGAAACTGGTTATGCTAACCAGGAGACCCTGATTGATTTGTCCTACTCAGGAGGGGGGAACAAAGGAGTCAGATTGTATTGATGAACTTGGTCTTAACAGTTAGTTTAATTATTTAAAATTATTTAAAAATCAATAGAATTATCATATGAGAAAGTTTTCTGTAGTTTCATGTTATTGATCATGTGTCATATTTTAAATAATGTGAAGGGGAAAAAGTATGTTTGCAGGCAAAATCTTCCTTATGATGGAGAGAGCAAGGCTGAGGTTACATGCTCTTATGCTACCCAAATTACTGCTATGGAAATTTAGTAATTACTCCCAGGAGAATTACCATAAAGCAAAAAGAGTTAGGGTTAAACTTAGGAAAAAATCTATACGAGATAAATGACAAAAGTGCTTTAATTAGGATGAGATGCTTAATACTTTGTGTAATTGGATAATGAAAGTCTGCACTGCAATGAACTGGCATTTTTTTATTTCTTTTACACTGAGTTGTCTAGAAGTCTGTATAGGCATCTCTTCATTAGTATGCAGATCTAAACTGCATTTAAGTTTATGATTTTCTGAGATCATTACAGCATCTCTGTTATATGTGCTCCCTACATGCATGCTCAGCCTCTACTTGATTAAAAATCATCATTTGAACACTTTCAAAACGCTGGCTCTAGGAGTGGGTCTGACATAAAATTCATTACATTTCAGAGGTGTAACAATAAGTTACATTTTAAAGCAGAATTTATCATCAAAATGGATACTGAGACATGGTGGGCTCAATGGTGCTCAATTTCTCCCCTCAGCTCCTTTCACCTTCTTGGAGTTTGTCTTGCTGTCTTAACTGGCTGCCAGCTCCGAGCCTTCCTCGCTAGCAGCAAGCGGAGCAATGAACTCCTATCTTCTGGGACAAGTTATGCCTCAGCCCACCTGGTTGTTTCTCTGAAGCACCACCTGATATCTGGCTAACCAAAACCAGACTCTTCAGAAGGTGGGAAGAAAAGAACAAGGAAGAATTTCCAGGTTCTCCATGCGTGTTACCTTCTCTTGCTGACTCATACCACGTATGCCTTTTTAACTACCGTGACAGAGTTATCCATTAACAATGGCAAAGAAAAAAAATAATTCCTGTCTGGGTAAGCCTTATGACCAGATCTTTGAGCAAAGAAAAAGTAAACGAGAAAGCTGGTTGTAGACCCAGGAATGAGAATGGCTACTGTAGGGTTCAAAATGTTCCTTCCCTTGAGGTGTTGGGGAAACAAGTAGCACTGCAGGAGTGATGTGCAGTCTCGGTTTGGGAGCTTCTTGCGAATGCTGGTCTCAGACATGCTGTGATGGGCCAGAACTGACAGTGGTTGAAGCTCTGTGTTGGTTTTCTCCTCTCAAGACCGTGAAATGCCTGTGGCCTTTTAAAGGAATCTTTTATTCACGATTCAGGCAGGAATATCATGGCAGCAGAGGTTGGGAACACTCAGCCTGTGGTTCAATCATCAACTGGAAGTTGGCAGTCCAGCAGAAAAGAGTTGAAATGCAGTTCTTTCCAGAGAAATAGGCTCACTGTGCTTTTTTGTCAGTAAACTGGGCCAATATGAACAATACTGTGTAAAGCGGAGAGAGGCTTAGCTCGCTTTTATTCGTAGGCAGGAATATTCTGCCTCTATGTCCACTTTTGAGAGACTAATGCAAAATGGGATTGGCCAATGATCCAAATTAAGATTAAGCAGTCTGACTCTTGTACCAGGAAATAGTTAGCAGATGTCAAGTAATTTCTTATCATGTGAATCTTTCACTCAAAAAGGTAGTGCTTTAAGTTTGGGGATAATATGCTTTGTTTTTCCAGTCTAACGCGCTCACAGAGTGCAACATACAACATCAGTTTTGCCTATGGGAGCTACAAGTAATACTTCTGTAATTAATAGTATTGCATCTCAGTTGTGGACATGTTAGCTGGCATTGTAGTCATTCAGAGAAATCACAGCTGTTAGTGGTACAGAAGGGGTGGGGGTTTAAGCTTTCTCAGAGCAGGTCTCTTACCAGGCTACAAAAACAGGCAACTGCTACTGCCTACGAACACCCTTTCTTACCTCCTTTTGGCAGACCGATCATTTCTGTTTAGTGGCCTGGGTGAAGTTTGTCATTTGTGTTGGCATTTCCGTGCTGTTGTCCTAATGTGCCATCAGGATCCCGTTTTGATCTAGTAACTGCTTAACATTTTTAACGTTTCCCCTTGGATAGACAAGGTTTGATATGGCATCAGGGATTAGGAGAATTCCCATCATGGGATTGAAACTGATGTGGAACTGGCCTGGCTGGCTCCTCGCACACTGTGCATACACTCCCTCAGCCCAGTTGCACGTGTCTTCTCATTCTCAGAGGGGCAGAGAGACACGGCTCTACTTACAACTCAGGAATCGCCAGTCCTCGCATCCCCATGCAGCTGCCCCTGTCACGGAGGCCTTAAATCTCCGACTGTCCTTCTAACTGTTCCCCCTCCAGACTTGTGGAGGTACCAGTCTGCAGCCGAAACAGCCGTAGCCTCCGGTGTGCTCATTGCACTGACCTGTTACTTGTTGTCAGATTCCATAAGGTACCGCTGAGGTTCCTGTGATGCGTTGCAGATATCTGGTATGTATATTGCTTTCTAATTTATGCTTTACCCTGTTCTTTTTTTCCAGGGGATGAGCTTTTTAACAGCCACATGGATGTTACTGTGGTGACTGTAACCAAGCAAAAACACACAGTTCGTATTGAGATAGTTGTACATTTGTGGACCTGGGTATAATTAAGAGATTTTTCAAAGCGCGCTGTGTTTTTTGCCCTTCCCTGCAGAAGAGAAAGGTTTCTAATGAACTTTCAGTGACACAGTATAAAGTGGAAATGTGTGATTCATCTTCAAAAGCATGTGTGTATTAGTGTGTATATATACAAACACACATATATTATGCAAACAAATGCTGTGACTTCTAGCTAGTTAGAGATTTAGAAGATATTTTCTCCAAGCATAATTAAGATTGTTTAGATATTTGACTTCATTTCTTTATGCTTTATTTGGATTTCTTGTTAAATTTAATTTTACCTTAGAATTTCCAGGGTTTATAATTCTTGGGGTTTGAATAATTGCATTATCTCTGTAATATATTTTACTGTAAATCACTGCCATGTAGCCTTGACGTTGCCTCCATCTTCAGGGTTTTGTTCAGTTTTATAATGTAATTTCCCTGCAGTGTGAGGCTTTTGAGGAGACAGCATTCTGTCTCACCTGAGGAGTGCCTTTCCAAAAAAGGTGAGAATGTGCTATCTGAAAGATGTGATTATTACTCTTGAAATTCAAAACTGTAAACTATGTGAGTTTTGAAGCCAAATGTATCATTCTAATTTAGTTTCTTAGAGAAATTAAATAGAACAAGTGTAGCAATTAATGAAAAGGAGGATTGTAGTGCAAACCTAAATTCCTAGTATACTGATAACTGCAAATTAATCTCAGCAATTAGATATGAGAGCTATTTTCCTCCAGTGTGTAACTCTCTGAAATTTTAGTGAATGTTAATAATAAATTAGAAGACTGATAAGCTGTTTCTCTAAGCTCATTTAAGACATGAAATGCATCAAATGCTGCATTTCTTAAGGACTCCATTTTTAATGAGTCACAAGCTAACAGAGGACTGAGTTGAAAATCCTCTAGAATATTGCCTATCTTCGGTTAATAGAGTCACTGAATGAAAGGGTAGGAGGCACCCTTTGATCAAGTAGTTTGAGCACCTTCCTATTACAGCCATTGCATTTTACCTCCTCAATTTAGTGCTGAGCCTGGTAGCTCATGTGTGACAGCAGCAGATCCCTCGGTAAGGCATCAAGCCTTGATCTGAAGGCTGGAGGAGGGAGAAGGATGAGATGGAGGATTGTTTCTTTCAGTCATTTGCTCCAGCTGTTAACCACCCCATCATTAAAAATCTATGCACCTTTTCCTTTTTTTGCCTGCCCACCACCCCTCCCAACAGGCATTATAGGGAGGATAAGGAGCAACTTTATATGTTTAATGAAGAGCTTGGATACCTGCTCTGGGTTCAGTTTAGCCTTGACCATGGAACTGTGACTGCACTTCTATGAAAACGCCTACAACTCTGAACTTCATGTCCTCCTTCAGTCGCATTTCTCAGAGTCCCCAGGGCTGCACAACTGGGCTGTTCACAGTTTAGCAAGGAAAGCAAACCCAGAAGGACGAAGAACCAGAGAGGAAAGGAAGAAAATAAGCAATGAAGAGACATACGTGTTGCACGGCTCTCCTCTGGTAGAAAAGATCTTGGACACGTATACACACACAAAAGAAAATCAAGTCTTCCAGTAAATAATGCCATCTCCTTTTAATTCTTTTTTCCCTAGTACTTAACATAATCTTTGCGTGTTTAAAAAATTAAATGTGAAGTTGCAAAAGGGGCTGCAAAGTGGCTTCTCTGGACCTGGATCCATACTACATTGGGGCCTGCCCCTCTTTTTGCCATCATGTTTGTTCCAATAAAATAAGCAATTGTGCAGGACACAAGCATAGTCCAGACGTTATCTAAGTCTCCCATTTATTCCCTGAATCACCTGGCTTTGCAGATCTCAGACTACTCATGCCAACGCAAAGTGAAAGAAAAAATCCAAATCCTGAAGAGTGAGTGTAAAGAAGAGAACTGAGTAAGCCTGTGAATTGATGTTGCCTGTTAGGTTACATTCTGGACTCAGGATCTGGTGTTTCAGAAAAGGCCCATCCTTGAAACTGTCTGTGTTCTGTTACATTTGATCACTTTAACCTCCTCAACAGCAAACGTCTTCCCTCAAAATCCTCAATGTCTGTTTGTTGTTCTTGCTTCGCATTTGAAATCTAACAGGCACGATACAAATTTCATGCACCTCCAACTTTTTTCCATCCCACTTGGTAAACTTGTATTGATCCAGCTGCAATATATCTAACAGGTGACAAACATACTGTGGCAGGAGATGTTTCCATCCTGCCACCTGATGTTTTCAGAACGATGTTTCCATTGGAAAGCTTGCTCCAGATTGCATGCTGGAAGATATGAATGTCACTGAGTGTAGTTAAAAGGAGGGATGACCTTTTACAGGGTCCATAACCTGGATTTGCTCTGAAAAAAGTTTGGAGGGGGTCTGGAGGAGACAGACCCAGGCAGCCATTCCCAACCCCAAGCACTGACCAGGTGGATGTCTCCATGAGAGCTTGATTCCACGCCTGGAGGAGAAGGGGTGTGAGCCTGTGTACACCCAGCTGTACGTAGCACTGTGTGCTTTTCCGCATGTTTCCTTTTCAATTCAAATAGGGGGAAGTAGATACACACCTACTTTCCTCTTTTCAGTAATTAATCCAAGAGAAGTGACCATACGGCGCAGCAATTGCAAACTGAGCACACAGTGATGGGCAGTCTCTATTGCTTATTTTGAATTCATTATTTCCTCTATCTTTTCAAGTCAGTCATATCATTATTTTGCTCTCAGTGTGCCTTGCTCCATTTTGAATTTTGCTCTGCTCAGGCTCCTCCATTCAGTCTCTCGTAACCGACTTGTGCCACAAAGCATTATTTCATTTTATCTGGAGGTGGCTGGACTGATGATAATATTTAATCTGTTTCAGGAAGTTTTTAGAGGTCACCAGTGTCAAGGAACAACAATTTGCATTATCTCCTTTATTATGTGTATTACTTCTTCAAAATAATTTTCTTAGCATTCTTGAAATTTATGCTTGTTGCAGATGTCATGTCCTCTTCCCCCAGCTTTGAAATTTGTGGTGGGTTGACCCAGGCTGGACGCCAGGTGCCCACCAAAGCTGCTCTATCACTCCCCCTCCTCAGCTAGACAGGGGAGAGAAAATATAACGAAAGGCTCGTGGGTCGAGATAAGGACAGGGAGATCACTCACCAATTACCAACACAGGCAAAACAGACTCGACTTGGGGAAAACGAATTTAATTTATTACCAATCAAATCAGAGTAGGGTAATGAGAAATAAAACCAAATCTTAAAACACCTTCCCCCTCCCCTCCCTTCTTCCAGGGCTCAACTTCGCTCCTGATTTTCTCTACCTCCTCGCCCCCAGCAGCACAGGGGGATGGGGAATGGGAGTTGTGGTCAGTTCATCACACGTTGTCTCTGCCGCTCCTTCCTCCTCAGGGGGAGGACTCCTCACACTCTTCCCCTGCTCCAGCGTGGGGTCCCTCCCACAGGAGACAGTCCTCCGTGAATTTCTCCAACATGGGTCCTTTCCACGGGCTACAGTTCTTCATGAACTGTTCCAGCATGGGTCCCTTCCACAGGGTGCAGTCCTTCAGGAACAGACTGCTCCAGCGTGGGCCCCCCACGGCGTCACAAGTCCTGCCAGAAGACCTGCTCCAGTGTGGGCTCCTCTCCACAGGGTCACAGGTCCTGCCAGGAGTCTGTTCCAGTGCGGGCTCTCCACAGGGTCACAGCCTCCTTTGGGCATCCACCTGCTCCGGCGTGGGATCCTCCACGGGCTGCAGGTGGATATCTGCTCCACCGTTAACCTCCATGGGCTGCAGGGGGACAGCCTGCCTCACCATGGTCTTCACCACGGGCTGCAGGGGAATCTCTGCTCCGGCACCTGGAGCACCTCCTCCCCCTCCTTCTTCACCGACCTCGGTGTCTGCAGGGTTGTTACTCTCACATATTCTCACTCCTCTCTTCTGACTGCTGCCGGTGTTGCGCAGGTTTTTTTTTCCCCTTCTTAAATATGTTATCCCAGAGGCGCTACCACCGTCGCTGAGGGGCTCGGCCTTGGCCAGCGGCGGGTCCATCTTGGAGCCGGCTGGCATTGGCTCTATTGGACATGGGGGAAGCTTCTGGCATCTTCTCACAGAAGCCACCCTTGTAGCCCGCCTGCTACCAAAACCTTGCCACGCAAACCCAATACAAAATTGTTACATAAATTAGAAGATTAAAAACACTTTTGGATTATAAAGATCTGGGCAAAATGGAAGTTCATTCAGTATTTCTAGCTTTTTTATTCAAGAAACACATTTATAAAAAGAATAAAATTTTAAGTAGGAGATGAACTGATTTAGAAAAGTTAACAATATGAATTGTAATTAATTTTATAACTGTTTAATATATAAAAGCTTTAAAGTGTCCTTTTCACTGCTCCCAGATACAAAAACTCCTAAGTAAGTGGTTGAGATTAGAGTGGTCTTGAAGTTTACTGGCATGTTCCAGTCTCTGACTGGAAGTATGATTTCTGTATGGTCTGCTATTGCAGATCATACACTCAGCTGATCTTCATAAAAAGGCCAGCTGAAGCATCGCTGAGCCTATGGAAGCAGGAACAAGTGTTTCCAGTGTTATCCCAGCAATGTTTTAGTTGTTAGGATAGGACTTTTGCTCCTATGAATTCCAGTCTTGATGGAAGTGACTGGTGTTCTCTGTCATACTCTAATGAGTGTTTGAAACGTTAAGTATTAACGATGCATTCAAATTATGGAAAAAATTTCTCCCAACTGATCTGGCCACTCCTTTACTCAAAGGACTGTTCTCCATGTGACTGCTGCTGTATCGGTTGGATATAGTGAGACTACAAGCTCTATACGAGGTTTTGCATACGGGGCCAGAAAGAAACTTCCATTCTGTGAGAAAGTAAGTTCTTTTTTGCAAATCTGTATGAATGTGCTAGTACTAATGGCAGAAGCCACAATTCCCCTTTTAATTAAAATATTCAATATTACAACAAAAAGACGCTTTCTTCACTTATTCTGCAATTTTAGAGTCAAAATAAACTAGTACAATGGTTTTAGCCTAATGTATGCAGTGTTCATGGAGAAATGCTTCACCCACTGGTTACTTGGGCAGTCTGCATCTTCTTGGGAAAACAGACTTGAAAGATTTGACCCTTGACTGCTTTCCAGCAGTTTTCTGTGCATCATAATAAATAAATGAATAATTGTTGCCTCTTTTTCACACTCTTTCCCTGACTGTTCAGAGAATGAAATGTCCTCGCTCTAGAGTCAAAGCCAACAGACACATACACACACACACTGCCTTGTGCACCTAGTCTTTTCCACGTAATTTGAATAAAGCATGCATATTCAAAATACTGTTACAAGCATCTATGCAAAAATGATATAGATACTGTTGTTCACAGCCAGTCTAAAGGAGTTCTTCAGACTATCATGAACAGTCCACTGCATAGCCATAATGTTTAGAGAATGGAAAAGCAATTGTACTACTCATGTTCAGGTTCCCTGAACTTAAACTCAGAGCAGTTTATACCAGGTGGGATGGAGGACTCGCTTTCATCTCAGAGAAACATATCCTTGAAAATTATATGTATACTTTGGTGACATACACCTGTGAATCAGGAACAGAGAACAAATTTTAACCTTGCAAATTTGTATAGAACTGTTATTCCTGGTCCTGGAAATAGTTTGATATTTTTTTTTTTTAACCTATAATTTTGGATTTGCAGAGGGACGGTTTCTACAGAGTTCCCTGGTGTTAGTTACATTAGCATTTTATAGGCTGCTCATGAAAACTCTTGAGCTTTCATGGCTCTCATTATTAGCTTTTTAATATAACACAGTTCATATTGGCTTTTATGCTGTTTAATTTAGGTTGGGCTTTCTTATGTGGCCCTCAGCTGCAAGGAATGTGGCCTACACTTGTTTGAAACTTTTCTTGTCTGTGTAAACCTGCTATTGATGTCCTTTTTTCTTGCATATTGTAACACTCTAAGAGCTAAACTTGCCTGTATTTGTCATGCAGATCAATTACTCTAAATAGCAAACCTAGATCTCATATTACAGGTGGGAACCCAGAACTTTTAGATGGTAACTGGAAGTCTCTCCTACCTTTATACCATATTTTGATTGTTCCACAGATATAGAAATCCATAGCTGAATTGTCTAAATAAATCATTCTCAGCAAAAAATGGCTCTTATTCAAAGGACACATGCAAATAATTCCCAGCCAACTGTTAGTTATTGGCTTCTAAGTTCATGTGCTTTTTGAAGTGATCCCAGTATCACTCTTCTCTTTTGGGCATCTGAAATTGTTTAACGCAACGTGTGGTTTCTCACCCTTCTATAAGAAAAAGGCAATTTTTAAATAGAGTGAAGAAAAATGTAGTTTAAAGAAAAGTGTATTTTAGTTTGGATATTCATGTTTATAACAGCCTCTTTCCTCAACAGAGAGAAAATTTTCTACCTAAAAAGATCTTTCTTAATAGTTATTCTAGATAAATTTGTATGGACAATTCAGATAGTTTTTAAAAACTCTGTGTAAGATACTGAGAGGAGTAAAGCTTACGTTTTCACAAGTCTTATGAAGAAAGGAAGTTCTTTCTTGTGCATTAATGTATTTAATCAGAATTCCTGGGAAGCTGTCCAGCTATACATAGTAAATATCTCACATACCAATAAAGTGATTCCTCAGCAATTCAACCACTCAGCACAAATGAGATTTAATTTATGGTGAATATCTCCACCTGTTAAACAGTGAAAAAGGCTCCTGACGTAAGTGATGCTTTCATGCTGTTATTTATCTAATTTTTTAAAAAGGTCCTATCTTTCTAGATTATAATCTTTTAAAGATCATAATTTCAAAAACATTCCCAGGCCTGAACTCTGAACTTTAATATTGAAGAGGGAATATATGTGATTTTGAGCTAAAATATATATATGTAGGGCTCAGATCAACACCATCAAGGGAAGGCATAAAATGTGCCTATTACTGAATTAGGCATTTGTTTTGTATATCTAATGATAAAATCAATATGTGGCTCCATCAGAGGAGAGATCCATCAGCCTCTATCTTGCTAGCATTCAATCAAGAGATTGAATTTGCAAGTTTCGAGGGGGAGAAATGTTTCTCCATCTTTTGACAATCCATATTACACTAATTCGGACAGCTTTTACACAGAGCTGCACCAGTTTACTCAAGCGTTGCTTTCAATATCATTTCATTAAATCAATGCAAAAGGTTGTGTTGACCTTTTAAATATATATTTAAATCTGATCAGTGGAGCTTAAATCGATTAGGAACTGATTTTAAGCCAAGTCTTAAGGCAAATAAGTGTATCCACACAGGGTTCCTCAGCTGTTCAACGAATTGATGTGAAATCCAATTTAAATTAAGCTGCTACAAACAAACCACTGTTGTGTTGTACGCAAGTCCCAAATGTGCCCTCCAAGTTCTTTGAGAACTTTCTTTTTGACTTGAACAGAGAACCCGAGGGAGATACAGTTAATGGAGTGAAATCCGCTCATCCCCGTCAGGAAAGGAGGGGTGACTACAAACCGCGGCGGTAAGAAGCTTCCAAACAAACATCCAAGGTTCATCTGAAAGTTGCATTTGTAAACCTGCTCACTGTCAAATGATGGCCATTTTTTACTCTTCTCTCTTGGCAGCTGTCACTGCAGTGAACAAGGCGGGTGGCATCAGGAATGCCAGCACGCACCAGACTCTGGCAGGAGGAGGCCTCCTCCATATCCCACAGGCTGAAAAGATCCAAAGTGAATTTAAAGGAAATCCCCTCTAATTCATGCTTGCTAGGGATTGGGACATCTAAGGTTTCCAACCTGTAGCTTGCCTTCACAGCAGCTCTGGTGTTTTCACAGAGTCGATTATTCCTCTCTCCTGAAACCTCACTGAAGACCTTTGGAGGACTGCAGAGAAGCCCCTTTATCTTCATAACCTGTAAGTCTGCAGGGGGATTTCAGAGATTTCGCTCTCGAAGCAAAGAAATGGGAGATGCAAAATGAACCGCACTCCATATTGATTCGTGATGCAGATAAGATGGAATGAAACGGGTGTTTGTAGAAAGAAAAGATTACCTGATAATTTCTACACACCAACAAACCTGCAACCTGGGTTTTAATGATTGAGTTTAAAAACAGAGTGAAATATGAACATACAATCATAGAATCATACAATAAAATACACTGTGAGAGAAAGCAGGGGTGAAAGGAGTAAATAGAAGGAAATAGTAAGATAAGTTGAGGAAAAACTCGTTTAGCATAAGCAACTACCTTAATTATTAATCAGATAACATGGGAATGCGAGTTGCATTCGGTGAGCTTCTGGGGCCTATTGGTCCCTCAACCTCCCCCATCCCACTCTTACCCAGATAAACTGTCATCTGCTCCATTTTCCCCTGTCCTAGAACTGAAGAAAATGAACAGTTTTCCATATACTCTCCAAAATGTTTTAATTAATTGGCAGGTTTTTTGTATGAAAGAAGAGTTATAAGGGCTCTTCCTCAGCTTCAGGCCCCTTTCTAACCAAAGGCTGTTGTCTGATGGGCATTTGCAGAAGCTGTCTTTGCCAGTCCAACCCCCCAGCAGGAGAAATGTATCTAAATGCAAAGGTGGGTACTTTGTCACTCATTGTATGAACAAAGGAAGGTAAGAGAATGGGGCATTGTTTTTTCTCCTCCAGGGAATGAAAAGCGTCTGGTAACTGCTGATGGTTTGTATGTGGGTAGTGTTACCAGATCTCTGGCCTTTTTCTCTTTCCAGCTTTCCTGGTTCCTCAAATTTACTTATAATATTCCCATTCAGACCTGTGCAACCAGTTGTCTTGAATGATTGCAGACTCGCAAAAGAGGGTTATGGGATGTGAGTGAACGTGAACATAAGGATCTTCCATGATAAACCCATGAGTATGTCTATATATTGAGGTAAAGGAATTAACACCTTGGTGGTTGTAGTAAACTCTCACCCAATATAGAACTTCCTATGTGTCTTGCTAAAACCCCCCTGAAGCTGTTGCATCTTGTACTGTTCCTTTTTTTTGAAGTCTTGTTGATACTGCAGGTGGGTGGGAGAGTATTCCTAGTGCTGGATATGGCTCTTTCCCCTTCCTCCTATCACTGATAGAAATCAGTGAATCCTTAAACTGGGTTGAGAAATATGATTATGAATGTAGTGAGCAGAGGAAGAAAGAAAAAACCAAAAAGACCACAGTGACTGGAGGGGGTAGAAGAAGGGACATCACTTCGCAGTGGTAAACCTCCAAAAGCAAAAATTACCAAAGCACTAGGCCCTGCACCTTACACTTGCTTCTCTGCTCACTCCTATTTTCTGTATTTCCCAAAGCTGTCAGGACTGGGGAGCTTGTGCTTTCTGATCAGTGAAAGCTCGCTGCTTCAAATGGCCCTTCTTTCCATTGGGGTTCTGGAGATCCAGTTGTTCTGAACTTTGAAATTAAAGAAGAGGATGTTTGACACAGCAAGACACGTTCAAGGTATGTGAACCTGCAAAGAAGTATGACAGTTTATTAATTTATTTTATTGTTCAGTATAGAACTGGCAGGCAGACCATCTCTTGGGGGATTTGCTGACCTAGGTGCCATAATGAACTTTATAGTGGAGTCCAAAGCAAGGCTAAACCCAGTATATTGTCTTTATCTAGGCATTAATGAGAGAGAGCGGTTAAATGCCAGAAATACTTGAAATCCTGCTTTCTGAGAACTATCTGAGTTAGGTACCACAATTTTTTGTTCCTGCTTATGCTGGTATGGGAGGCAGGGGACTGCTGGCTCCCTCACTCTTGGCTTCTTCTGTAATATCCATATAGTTTTTGCACCAGTAATTGCCGTGTCTGTGGGCCACCTACTTTGTTTTTCCCATTCCTTTGTGTCTTTCCAAGAAGCAGTGGTATAAAGTTAGGGGTTTTTTTTGCCCTGAAATCACATCTGAACTCCACCTTCACATTCCCCACCCCCCGCCAAAGAAAGCTTAGATTTGGATTTTTACAGTTTTCAATTGCCAAATGGTGCCTTTGCTATGACTACCAACAAAACGCTTTTACTGATAGCAGCATCTCTCCTATCGTGAGAAAGAAGGATGGCAAAGGCTAACGAATTGTGTCTTGTTGAGCAGGGCCTGCAGTTAGGAACTCGATTCAGTTAGATCTTTGGAGGAATTTTGAGATACTGTATTTTTTGGAAAAAGGACAAAGAATTAATGGGGAAGACAAATGCAAAGCTGTAGCTCAATGGTTCTCACTTCCTTTCAAACAGCATCAAAACCTTTGACTCAGAGGAGGTAGCTTCCAGACCTCCCTTTTTTGATAATGTTTTTTTGTGAGCTTAGTGTTTATTCCCTCTCTGTGACTCTCTCCCCACAGTCAAGACTGTCAGGGAGTTGTAGATAAGAGTATCTGTAAACAGTGTTTTAGTGTCTCCCACACAGCAGTCTGGAACAGCCTCTCCTCGTGTTACTGAAGGTTCATGGATTTCCCAAATCAGTAGGAGTTTATTGATTTATATGCAGGCAAGCTTGTGTTACTACTTTGGTTACTCTCATGTTTTTTCCTGGCTACTGTTAATTAGCCTGGCAGCATCTTCCAATGTTGCTTACATGCACCAGTAGATGAATATAACTACTTGTATTGAGCTATCATAACATTCTCCTTTTTTTGCATCCTCCTCAAAAGGATAAAAGGCACTTTGAAAACTCTTGTCTAAGCAACGAAGGAGATCCAGACTGTGACCCGGTACTCAGATGATGTCTCTAGCGTGGTTAGTGGTGCTGTCTCCTGCACTTGGACTATCCCATAGCCTCTCGTCACCTCATGCAGTCCTTCTAGGATGTTCATGGCAAAAACAATCACTGCCCTGCTACCACTTTCCTGTTACCCTCTGAAAGACTCGCCCTGTCTCTGAATTACAATCTCAGCCTCTGTCTCTGACATCTCTTCAGGATCCCAGCTCAGGTTAAAGCAGGACTCTTTCTTTCTCAAGCCCTCACTCTTTCCCATGAGTGCATTTTTTGTCTCAGTTGCTGTAGGCAGTCTCACCCTCCCACCTCTTCTTCAGCCTTGTGAATAAAAGAGGTGGCCAGGCTGCAGCTGACCTAGAGGTATGGTGACTCTTGGGCCCACGTCTTGTGTCCCCAGGCTACGGGCGGCATGGAGAGCCCTGGCTCCCCTGGGGACCTCTGCGCAGGCTGTGAGCCTGGCTGCAGAACATGTCCTCTCTGAGCAGAAGCTGGGATGCTGGTTTCTCTCGGGAGGTGGCAGCACAGCCAGATGCGATCAGCATTTGCAGCTTGGTGCCCAGAACTGCAAACGGGTGGCAGGGAGGAGGTGGCGTTGGTGTGGATTCCTTCTGAGGTGGAGTTCCTTGGTGGGGGCGAGGATTAGGATGGGGAGTGCAGGGGTGTTGAGGCATAGGAGGGATGGCTTCAAACCCGTTCTTGAAGCAGAGTGGAATCAGCCCAACATCCTCACCGTAATGTACTGGGGTCTGTTGATCCTGATCACGTTTCTCTGTATCAGCTGCTGCTGATCGTCAGGTGTGATGTGGGGCTGGGATGCCCACTGTGGGGATAGGGTCATTTGTTGAGCCTAGAGCCACACCCCCAGCTGCTCTTTTTCACGTGTGGGGAAAGGCTGTCTGCAGGAGATTGGGCACAGTCATTAAGTATCATGGTTTTTGCAAGCACCTACTTACCTGCAGGCTGTCAAGATGGTTGCATGTTATTTTATCTGCGAGTTACTAAGCAGCTTTTGGTAAAATACCATGAGAAAGGAAGAGCAAAAATTAGTCACCATCCCATGAAATTGTACAACCTGCTCCTCTCTCAGAATCTCACCTGTTCTTCTTAGCTGGATTACTGGGGGCTGGAGGCTCCATTTCTCTCCTGAGGTTTTAGTAATGGATTGCAAAGCCAGGGGTACTATATGGGGTATAATGTGACCATCATCTGGAAAACATGCACAGAGGCAGAGGGTTTGGGTTTCTCCAGAAACCAAGCACAGTCTGGTCCAAAAATCTATGGGATATATTGCTTAATCTACCGCTCTGGCTCTGTTCTTTGAATTCAGCTTTCCTATGCCAAGCACACTGAATCAGCTGGGAATGCTGCAGAGCCTTGGTGGGAGGTTGTTTGCTTCCTTCATGAACTTTGAGAAGTTTTGTGGCAACACAGAAAGACGGTAGATTCAGTTCTGCCCTGATAGCCATTTGTGAATGCTGTCTGTGGGTTTGGGCATCCAAAAGCAAACGGTGCTAGAAGTCCCAACTTAGTCAGTTCAAATGGTTTTAGTAGCATCAGCAACTGGAGGGCAGCCAGCCAGCCCTACAGTTCTTTAAAAAGTAATAAAATGCACTTGATTTTTACTCCTTGACTTGCAACCACTGAACGGGAACTAATCTCATACACCAGGTAATTCCTGCTTGACGCTGCTTAGGGCACCACTGAAATCACACCTTAAACAGGCAGCACTGAGAGGATGAAGCAGAAAGGCAGCAGAAAAACTTGAGGTTTGTAAACACTTAGAAAGGGGCCACGTCCCTTTTTTCTCCGCTCTTTGCTCCTGGCAGTCTTGGAAGGCCTATCCCTACTCTCATGACTGTACAGTAAGGGAAAGGTGTTGCTCTGAAGATTGTCTCCTCTCTTTCAGAACAGTTTTGTTTCTGAGAGTGCCCTGAGTGCCCCAGAGAGATCCTGTGGCGTTGGTGTGCGCGCTGAGGATGTCTCGTGGTAACAGAGGATGCACCACTCGTCTTGTCTGCGGGGCTGGGATGCGGAATGCAAAAGGCTCAGGCAGCGAGGACTGAAAAGCAAAGCAACCTTTCCTGTGCGCATTTTCCTTCTGACTCAGTTCTGGGGGATCCTTCCCCTGCCGTGTGGATCCCTCTGTTCTGGTGCCTTGGAGGAACAAGTTTTGTCAGTACCACCACCAGGCCTCCTGCCCGGTCCCTGCATGGGTGCAGTTGTGGAGAGCCAGGGCTACAAGCAGCTGCCCCTCCACTAACAGTTCCACAGCAGTCCAGACAGGCACACACTTTCAAAGGGTGCATGTATAGAGGGGGAATCGTTTGGGGGATAAATCCCACATAGGAAAATGTTGGTGGCTGCAGAAAAAACCACACCAACAGGTGGACTGTAAAGGAGAAAGATGATGACCGAAGTGAAAGACACTGGTTTTGGAAGGTAATTAATTGCACTGGAGTGACCAGGTTGTTGGTACCTTGCCTGTTGGAACAGTTTTGGACAACTGGGAGAGGGAGTTTGTCTCATTTTAATTGGGACTAACCATATTCAGAGCAGTTGCCCTGTGTCACCCGGTCTGTCTGTCCACCTGCCTTTTCAGCTTGGCAGTCTCCTCTTTTTCCCCTGCACGTCCCGGTGATTTGAAAAATGATCCATTCTTCAAAGCATCCCTGGTAATTTGGACCACAGTGTTATATTTCTTTTGAGGCTGATGCTTTTCAAAGCTGCAGCCTTTCTTTCTGCAGCAGCTGCTGACACCTCGCTATAACATATAGCCCTAGGAGGGGGAAAACAGGTCTGAGGGGCTGCACTTTTCCTATGAGGAAAGAAGTTAGAGATGGCACTAAAATCAACAGAAAAGAGATTATTTCATGTACAGTAAAGACGGTGGCTCAGACCTTTTTATGAAGTGCAGGACTATTAGGGAATACCATTACTCATTTCACTTTGCAAAGCACGCTGGAGATCTCTTAATGCACTTCCCATTGTTGGTATTATGTACCTGCATACATGTATCAGTACAGATTAATTAAATAAGCATGCAGATATATGTTCTATTCTGCACCATGTTTGTTATCTTTTTTCCTGAAAACACCACCACCTTTTTAACAGGACTTAACTCAAGATCTGCATTGCTATATACTTTTTGCTGCCAGATACAGAAAGATAAATCCAGACCATATGATTGCTGGCTGCATGGCTTTTTCCCATTGGCAACCATCTCCCCATGGTGACATCAGCTGAGGTGGGAAGACTGTAATGTTATATTGCGCTAGTCATTTAAAGTGAAAACGAATGTTAACATTTCTCTGGTATGCATATGCCCTACTGTACATGTTTGTTGGATGTCCTGGATTCCTACTGAGTAATGTCCTACTGGGGACATTACCATACAGGTTTAGAGTTAAAATTCATTTTCTATTATAAAGAAAATCATGCAAATTCTGCTTTGAAAAGAGCTATTTTCTTGAAGGTGAAAAAATCAATTTTGTCAAGCACTCATCTCCCGTTTTCAAAATACTCCTTTGCAGTGGCCTTCATACTAGTCCTGAATAAGGAGGAACAAGATGAAAAGCTGAATCTGTGCAGCTTCATTTTATTGTTAGCAATAAGAGACACACCATAACTGAGCAGCATTTGGTGAAAGGGGCAGTTAACTGAAATGGAAGCTTTCCACATAGATAACCAGAGGTGTTAAAGGGAGTATAAATGAGTGAGGGCATTTTTCTTCTTCAAACTTACCTTTACTGTGTTTGTGACTTTCAGGCTCAACCTGACCCTGCAAACATCTAGGTATGTGCTTAACTCAAGGCACAAGTGTTACGTGTCTTTCAAATATGAATCCCAATCCCACTGAAAATTATTCCAACACATCCAATGGCAGCATCATCTTGTCCTTACCGCAGGCCCCTACTTTAGGTTAAAGTTTATTTGGAGACTGCCAGACATCCCATCCCAGCAGGCACTGGATCACAGGTAAAAGCTGTATGCATACAGCAAGATGGATATGATGGAGCCAGACTGGAACTGTGCTATTGGGCCCAAATGCTTATGATAGGTACAGTATAGATATTGCTTGCATGTATATATGCAAGGGAATGCCCTTTCTATGCTTCTACCACCTCCTCATTCCCACATCTGTGCAGCAACACGGTGTAAAAACTGATTTAAAAGGGTTGATTCTGCAGAGAGCGAGCACATCTACAAGGACCTGCGAAGCTGGGTGACATTTCAACACCTGCTGTTGTCCTGCTGGGGACTATCTTCCCCTCAGTTTCCATACCCTGGGGAATACTACTACTGACCTTCTCAGAAAAGTGCTTTGAGCTGTACTGACAGAGAGAGGAAGTTCCCAGTACTAGCTCCCATGCCTGTTGCCTCCATCTTTGCAACAGAATAGGCAGAGCTTGGGCAGCTCTAGCACCACAGGTAAAACCCATGTTGATCATAAATATTGTTAGCCTAATTCGTGTGCTAAAAGAGTAGTCTGGACAATGCGAATTCTTTCTTTAGCAATTCTGGCATTCCATTTAAAAAAAAAAACTGGACTGCTAACGAACAAAAGGGCTTCAGTAGTAACACCAACGAGCCTACCTCGTTCTGCACTTGCTGGAGATCAATTAGGATGCAAGAAAACGAGCAGAAAGTTTATTAAGGGCTGAAGCCCTTCACAGTAGGGCAGAAAGACAAATCCCAAGTGATTTTAGCGAAGCACTGAACAAGAATCGGAGCCCAAGTGTGCCAAGGAGCTTACGGGGGTCTGGGGTTGCACTCAGAAGTGATCCTTCGGACAGTGAGCCAAACCCCCTATTAGGCAGGGCACCTCACCTGGCTGCCTGCCGTGCGGGAGCCAACCTTGCCCGCCATTCAGTGAACCGAAACAGGGGAGCCCCCACTGCAGAAGCGACAGCGAAGCGGGGCTGTTTCCCACACGAGCGCCTGTCACCTACCCCACGTCCCCTCCTTCCCCGCCGCCTGAGCCGCGCCCCGCTCCAGCGCCGGCTCCCGGGCACCGCTCGCCCCTCTGCCGCCGTGGCCCCGCACCTCTCCCCGTCTTTCTTCCGCCTCGCTCGGCCCCTGCGGAGGCCGCGGACGCCCCCGGCGCTGCCTGAGGCGAGGCGAGGCGAGGCCGGGCAGCGGTGGCCCGGCTCCCCCGGCGAGCCCTCCCGGGGGGGGCTACAGCCGGGCCAGGGGGCCCGGCCCGCGGCACCTGCTCCCTGGCCGCGGGGAGGCGAGAGCGGCGCTCGCGGGCGAGCTGAGGGAGGGAAGGAGGCGCGGCGCCGGCGCCGACCTCGGTGCCCCCCCGCTTCGCCTGACGGGCGACAGGGCCCCGCCCGGCAGCGCCGCGCAGGGCGGGGCGGGACCGCGCCCGCCCCAGCGCTTCGGGTGCGTACCCCTTTAAGGGCACCTCCCCCACCGGCTCCTCGCGCGCCCTCTCCCCTCGAGTTGTGCAACACCCCGGGGGGGGCGGGGGGGGAAGGAGGGAGGATGAGGTAACGGCGCACGGCCCCGCCCTGACCGGCGCCTTTAAGAGCCCGCCTCACGTGACCGCACTCCCGGCCTCCCCCCGGCGACGCGCTCTCTGCCCTCCCCGCACCTGTTGGCGACGGGGCGGGGCGAGCGAGAGGGCGGGACCCGGAGGGAGCCCCGCCCACCCCATCCGCCTGCTGTCCCCTTACCCCTCCCCGCTGCGCATGCGCGCGGAGCAGGACGGGCGATTCACGTATCCAAAATGGCGGCCGCGATGGATGTGGACACCCCGAGCGGTACCAACAGCAGCGCCGGCAAGAAGCGCTTCGAAGTGAAGAAAGTGAGGCCCGCCGGCGCGCTCCTCCAGCTGGCCCCAGAGGGAGGGGGTGCTGGGGCCGGCCTGCTGGCGGCGAGCGGGGCGGGGGGGGAGGGCGACTTCCCGCTCCCCTCACGGAGCCGGGCGCCCGGTTCCGCACCGGCGCGGCGGGAGGGGCGGGGCGGTGACTGCGGGGAGTCTTGGCGTGCGTCCGGGCCAATGGCTGAGGCGAGCCGCCGCACGTGGAGCGGAGGCTGACCAATCAACGGGCGCGGCTGGCGTGGGCCGCGGAGGCGGGAGGAGGGAGGCCTGAGGGGGCTGCCGTTGTCGGGGGGCTCCGTCGCCCGCTCCCCTCGGGCGCTGCCGCCGTGCCGGGCCTCGGCTGCTCTGTGCCCTCCCCGGCTGGGCCGCGTTACGCGGAGCCTCTGCGCAGCTAAGGCCGGGGAGCAGGCGTGGAGTGCTGCCTCCTCCTCAGCCCCGGCCACCCTGGCCCAGTCACCCGAGCTGCCCCACGTGCTCCATAAGACACTTGGCACAAATTTGTGTGGCTGCTTTTTTTTTCTTCTTCTTCTTTAAATCAAGCCACAGCAACATGTGTGTAGTCAGCAAATACTCTCCTGTCACCCTGGCTTTGTTTGCATCCCCAAAACAGCCATAGTACCGCTCTTGCATCCAGTGCCACCAGTTTGTCAGCTGGATCCTGGTAATAGTCCAAACCTGTTGCACGAGGGTGCGGAGGAAGTAGAGAGGCTGTGTGGGCTTGCACTAAGGTAGAATTTGAGGAAAAATGACCCCTGGACTGGATACCAGCAAACATTTCCAAAGAGTGATTCCTGCTGGAAAGATGGTCTTCCAGGTGTAGTTTGTTTGAAATGCAGCTGTCATCAGTGATGATGAAAACCCCTAGCTCTGTATAGGGCTGCAGGTCTAGGCAGAAGGAGGTGTTTGGGTGACGTGATTGCTTGTTCTTTGGAAATAGGGACAGATGTAATAGCACATGAGAGGAGCAGGAAGTGGCACCTTTTATGTGTCAGTGGCATTCTTCCTCCCCAGCAAGGTACCAAGGTGCATTTGTTGGATGTGTGGCTCAGTACAGGTCCGTGGGTCGCCAGAGTAGCTAATGTTGGGACAAGAGATTAAGTACCTGAGAGTGTGGGAGACATAAGGGTGCTGGGAACTTTCATCCTAGCTGCCTTGAAGTGTGGATGAAGTCCTTGAGAGATGAGTACCTCAGCCAAAAGGCTGGCTAGACTTGAATTTAGAAGATGGGGAGAAAAAATGGAATCACTACTGACCCATTTCCTGAAACATCTAGTAGTATTGTGATGACTTTTTATATCAGTACTAATGAAAAATTGAAGTGCTTATCAAAATGGATACTGCTTGTCAATACTTGGCAATCTGCATTCCTCCTTCAGAATCCTGAACTGAGGGGAAGCAATGAAAACACTGAGATGTAAATGGAATAAAGTAGAGAATATTTACTGTAGTACAGTCAATACAATCATATACTGAAAAAATGGAAGGAAACAAAATATCTCGACTACTTAAGTAGTAAATGAAGATTATCCTGGCTACCAATATGCTGTTGGATTGCTTTGAATATTGAAGGCAAGCCCACCTATTTTGTGAATTTGCAAAAGACCTGATTATGTTTTTTGTGGGGAGGAATAAAAAGGTGCTATGCTTTTCTGCATAGCTTGTCTTAAAGTCCTCATTCTGAATCAGTTTTCTAAAATTGTCATGGAAACTTGTAGCCAACCCTTCCCTTGAAGTAGCATGGGACAGAGATATTCCTTTTTGTTGTTGTTTTTATTTTATAAACAAAGTCTTTGAAAGGTTAATTTGGTTGTACTTTCAAATTTTTATATTAGGCTTGCTGGTAGGTCATTGCCTAGTAACCTTTTTGGAGAGGAGATTGTTCAGGAGTCAGCGAAGGGTAGCATTAGAGATTATTTTAGTTCTTGGCCCCAACTGCTCTGGGGGGTGATTACTAGAAGAACTGCTGGGAATAATGGAAATTCCTCTTAACAAAATGGCATCTGGATTGGCCTTTCTGCAAGGCACTGTCCTTTCCATCAGAATTGAGGATGTGGCATGAGCTGCATCCTTGCCTCTGGATCTTGAATAGAAATGCAGATGTTTACATTTGTTTCACAAAAAAAGGGGACTATGGGAGTTATCTTGTTGTTTCTAAAGTTTGGAGAATTGTGTCTGGGAGGTATGTGGGAGGAATGTAACACTGCTTTCTAGTAAGCTTCTGAACTCATGATAAAGAATTACTCTGGACTTCTAAGATTTTTTTTTTTAAATATCCCAGCTTTTCCATTTAAAAAATGCATGGGATCTTGAGGAATAACAAGGATTTCTGTGTGCTGTAAATTGAGTCAAAACTATGTTTTTCTTTTTCTTTTTTTTCCCCTCTCTCTAGTGGAATGCAGTAGCTCTGTGGGCATGGGACATTGTGGTTGATAACTGTGCCATTTGCAGAAACCATATTATGGATCTGTGTAAGTAAATGGTTGACGGTTTTGACTTGTATATGATGCACAGCTGAAATTTCCCCTGTTGAGGGTATAATTCAGCAAATGCAGCTTTCAGTTAGGAACTAAGTCTTCACAGTGCAAATACTAAGCTCTATTTTATGTAATGCTGAAGTCCTGTAATCTGTTTTTGTGACCTCTGTCACCATACTGCTTTTCCCTCACCCTTCTCTTGTAAAGAGTAGAATCACTTGGTACCACATCTACAGACGAGATGATGTTGCTGAGTGTATTTGGGATGTAACAAAGAGGAAAAGGAGTCATAATGAAGAGGCAAGAGGAAATGAAATTATTCAGGGTTGACAGGTATTGCTCACAAAGAGAGGTATTAGTTTTCAGAGTTGGGGATGTTGCTATAGGTATCAACTTTTTGATGACACTCAGTAGGATGAAATCTTGCAATACTTTCTGTGTCTGGCCAGGAAAGGCTTGGACCAGTGACTTCATTTGACGCTTCATTCTACAAAAACTGCCTTGCATAAGTTAGTTAATGTTATAGTATGGGGAATTTTGTGGCCACATAGAGAATTAATTGTTCGTTTACAAAGGAGAATAATCAAATGCTGAAATAAAAAACAAAGTATTGCTAGTATTGGTTTGAGTTTTTGCTGTATAATCTAGATGGTTCAATATGCTTGCTATGTAGGAAAATAAAGTGGAATTAATGGAATTAAGTGTACAAATTTCTGTTGTGAAGTAGGTGTGCATACACAAAGTCACTGGTTTCAGTCCTGTAAAAGATTGGTAACGAGTACAAAACCATTCCACCCCCCCAAACTGACAAGATATTGTTGGCACCATAACTGTCCATCTTGTTTGAGTCATGAAGGACAGAAGACCTTTTAATATACCCCAGCCAGAAATTTGCTAGTACTACTAAAATGTGGAACCCCCCCAAAACAAGAACAGGTACAGCTACAGTGTCTGGGAATGGCCTGTCATGATCCCATTGTGATAGTTTTGTTGCACTTTGTTTTTATGCAGTAGCCCTTGGAACTACTGGTAATGGTAACTTACTGTCAGTAAGCCTATAGGAAAATAAAACGTTTCAGAAAAATGAGACCTCAAGTTTATAGTAACAACTAGTGAGAGATGCACCTGATTTTACATATTTGAATAATAATTACAAAACTACTTTCAGAAGTTTTTTTTAAAATAAAGAGAAAACACGCTGTAACACACAGGGCTGAAAATGGGTTAAGCAAGTTCAATTCTTTGCTTTGGGACAGATATGTTTGTATTTTGAGCCAGCTACTGCCTATCCATGCCTCAGTTTATTCTTGGTTATTAGATATGGAATGATAACACTAAAGAGAAGCAAGTGAGAATAGGGGTTATGAAATATGCCAAGGTCTTTTGACGTAAAGATTTCCTTTTTAAGTACCTCTAATCTGTACCATCTTGAAGAGTAGTTGAGGTGGACACTGGACTACTACTTAGTCTCTCAGATTTATGATATATTAGAGAGGAAAGCATGTCACTGACAGGCAAAAGGAACTTTAAAGATTTGTTAGAACATAAGTTACATTTATGGAATTTACAAATGTATAGAATGAATAGATAAAATCCTGTAATTCAAGATAGTTATTCATGATAAGTGGGATATGTTGTAAGATAATGGATACTGGTGTGTTTCATTCTATTAATCTGCCTCAAAATTAATAGTGCCTCCCATGAGAGACCAAATACAGTCTCATATATTTGCTGTTTTTTATAAATAGCAAATAGGACATATGAGGATGAAGGAGAGATGTGGAGGAGCTGGAAGAAGAATGGACAGATGTTATTTTCCAGTAGTGAGTTTTGTGTGTCAGTTCTTTAAAAAAAAAAAATATCCTACCAAAAAGGGGGTGGGGTTGAGAGTGTATGGGTAGATTAGGAAAAACAGTGAAGGAAGAGGGCATAGGTAACTTTCTTTTTCTTTTTTGAGTTGCTCAAGCATAACACGTTATTAGTTTGGGTATGAGGAATATTATAAAAAGCCTGGACTGCAAATGACGGACCAAAATTGACAGTATACAGAGTAGAAGGGGTATCTAAATTGGTGTTCTGAGATCAGTGTTGGCTCTGGATTTACTTACTTCCTTGTTACAGATCATTAATGTTGTTAAAAAACACTTTAATTAGATTTTAAAACATAAGATGTGAAGTGATGGGAAATTGAGGAAAAATTAATAGAATATGCAGGGAAGAACAACACAAGATTCAATTTGATAAAATGCAGGATACAAATGCCTCCCTCTCCTAGTGATGAAGAGAAACCTTGAAGGGGAAAACATTAAAAGAGTGATAAGTAACACCAGCCATGCTAATGGAAGATTGTTAACCTTATAAAGTCAGGCATCCAAAAGCTAGGATATAATAAGGTTAAGGTGTCATGCCGTTCTTCTCGTGCGTGTACATTATGACTCGGTAATAATATGGTCAAAGGATTCCCCCCTGCCCTCAGTATGTTTTGTATTCAGTGTACAGAAGGAATGAGTAGATTTTCAGTGTTTTGTTTTCATTCTTCTCTGGAAAGACCCAGGTCCTGGGTCTCGGACAGGCTTGGGAGCATCGACCACCTCTCTAGGAAGCCTGTTCCAGTGTTGGACCACCTTCTCGGTAAAGAAATGCTTCCTAATGTCAGACTAAACCTTCTCTGGCGCAGCTTTGAACCATTCCCACGTGTCCTATGACTGGATACCAGGGAGAAGAGATCAGCACCTCCCTCTCCACTTCCCCTCCTCAGGAAGCTGCAGAGAGCAATGAGGTCACCCGTCAGCCTCCTTCTCTCCAAACTAGACAAGCCCAAAGTCCTTAGCCACTCCTCATAGGACAGCCACTCCTCATAGGACAAGTAACAAGTGTACTTCAAGTTTATTAGCCTGGTTACGTGTTTTTTCTGTCTGTGTTTTCTGAGTGAGTACATGATGTGTTGTGTTAGCCAAGCTATGTGTATTTATTTCTCTTCTTCCCAATAAGTCAATCCCTTCATGACATGATTTTAGAAGGCAACATGTAAAGAGAAGGAGGAACCCATACAGTTACAGTGGTTACCGTTGCTCAAGCAGAAGCCGCTTTGAAGAGCTCTTATCATCAATTTTACCAGTGCATTGGGCTGTTTACTGTAGCTGCAAACAAAAGACATGTACTTTACTTCTGTTACCTGCCATTATGGCTACTTAAATCTTGGGCTATTTTTCTTGTTACATAAACATACAGAAGATTTCTGCAATAGAAAATGTATAGGAAGAGGGATGGTCCTTAAAAGATGCCAAGATTCAGAAGTTACCGTTATATAATATGCATTTCTGTAACTCCCTGAGTTGAAACGCTTCCATTGCATCTTTAACAATTATTTACAGGTATTTCAGGTTTTAGCTGTATCTTTCTGCCCTCGCCTCCAGATACTCTGTCAAAAGCAAGGCAAAAGAAGAGCTGCTCAGTATTCCTCCAGTACCTGTTACTGTCTGACTCTTACCGCTTCTTTTGGGTCAGCAGCTGGTAAATAGCTTCTCTTTCTTTCAAGAGCCAGAATCACCAGCTTTCTTCTATGACAGAGAATGTTCATTGTTTTATTTCTTTGTTGATATATTGTCCTTTTTTGAAATGAGGCAAGTAGGAGACCAAAAAGTGCTTCAGCTTTTGGGAAACCTTTTGTTGGCAGTCAAAGGTAGTAGTGCTAGCAGTAGTCTCCAGCCTGGAGACTACTGTTTGATGAGGGAGTTAAATCTGTGTGTCTTGTTGGAAGGGCCTTATATCACCACCAGAGAACTCCTCCTCAGCTATTTCTGCAAAAGTTCATCTGTCCTCTTAAGCTTTTGGGACTGTCGTGTTTTAGACTGTACTTGCTGGTCAGCGAATGTTTGAGTAATACTAAAATTAATTTCAGTGCTGCTTTTCTTCCTTACCTAAACCACCTTTCTTCCCTCTCACTCCCAGTCAAAATAGAGAGTCCTTTAAAGCCTGGGAAAAAAAAAAAGATAATTGTATTGTGTTCCAAAGCCTACAGCTCACAGGTTAAGGCCACTTAGGGGGGGTGGGGTGGAAGACAAAATGACATAAAAATGGGCTAGATGGACTTCAGATCTAATATGCCTAATATCCAGTTTCCAGCAGGAAAAGAGGAGAAGATGAGTATATTGTGTGCTGGAATATTTACCTTGCTTTCAGCAGACAGAGACTTCCTGAGTTAAAGTCTGCTTACCAGTTGACCTTTATTCCTTCAAATGAATTTCCTCTCCTTTTCCTATTACTAATCTTCTCACCATTTTCTGTTACTGTACGGACTCATGCCAAATATTTAAAACCTAATATAATATGCCCCATGATACTCAGCAAGACCATGAGTCTATACTGCAGTAACAGTAAAATCGTTCCAGCAATCTTGGGTCAGATTTTAACAAATGTCCAAAGTAATTGAAGCTCTTCAACGTTCTTGAGCATCTTCCATTTTCTTAATCAGATTTAGTTTTATTGCTGTATGTATTGAGGGCTTAAGGAATTAAGACATCATCATTTCAAGTGCACTGGATTTTGTTCTCTTCTATAGGCAGGCCAGAGATTGAGCTTTGGACTTGCTGCTGTGGTATATCGTATCTTGATGTAAGCCATATAATAAAGAAAGGTTCATTCAAATCTTGCAGAACAGTTGTTGCTACTGAGTTTCTTTAGACCTCAGTCTTGTTTTGAGTTGTTCCTCGTGACCAAGGTTAACTGATCTCTCTCACGTCTCAGGAAAAACGGGCCTTTCTCTTGTTTTGTTCATCTCCACACCTGAGGGAGAGTGAAAAATGGAGAAAGGGATGAATGGGACAGAGCAAATAAAGGTCACATTTTTCAGCCAAACCTGTGGGGTTTGAAAGTTTTTGAATCTTTAATTGGTGAATCAAATTCCTTTTCCTCTGGGCATATTTAGGCACACTAAAAGTGAACAGAGAATTGGAGCTCATTCAGACATTTTCTTTGCCAGGAAAAAAAGAACTGCAAAACAAGCAAGCAACAAGCCCATGTATCGAGTTCTAAGCTGATCATCTATCAGCATGTCTTTTTAAAGCATTTGGGCTTGACTTTTAAGGAAAGCATCCTTTTGCAGGAAGTAAAATGTTGGTCTCATAGGTTTGTGCTGCTGGCTGTGGAGGAGTTGGAAATACCTTTTTTTTTCTCCTGAAGTTTCTTCTTGAGCTGGAGCAGAAGTGAATTTTTCAGTCTCTAGAATGGAGAACCAGGTTGCTGGATTTATTTTCTCAGTGCTGTTCTTCCTTCTTTTCTCTCTCTCGTCTCCTTCATCCATGCCATCTGACACAAAAAGTAAAACATAACCCAAACCCATAAATAGTGTTTATCTTTTCTGGGATCATCCTAGGTGTAAAAAGCTCAAGCTCTAAGGTGTAAAAAGTTCAAAAAATACATTTTAAACTGTATTTTTATTGTGTATTTTTGGGCTGTGCTTAACTGTCACAAGACTATAGAAGAGAGCCCAGCAAACTCCAGCATTACAGGAGCAAATTAATTTGTAAATATAACAGATAGTATAAAATGCCTGATGAGACAGTGAATTTATATTTAGAGAAACCTGGGTAAGAAATTTAAGTAAGCTTTCTTTCACGGCTCTGCTACTGCAACTGATCATCAAAAGACATCTATTAAAACACGAGAACAAATTAAAAATATCCTTAAAATTTGGAAAGCAGAGACATGTTACCGGTAGATGAGCTATGTGCTCTTGCCCTCTGGAAATTTGGAATACTAAAAATGTAGAGGAAGGAGGAAAGCAGGATGAAGTATATTTTGATCTGGTACTTTTGGAAAACAGTACACATTAAACCAACAGCTCTCGACACTTCTGATGTAATGAACGCAACAAAACAAAGAGCTCTTCTCCCCCCCGCCCTTGCTATTATGAAGAAATCTAGCAGTTGGTGTTGCATGTACATCTTCTACTCCTGCATATATGTGTTTAATCTTTGTTTTCACAGGCATAGAATGTCAAGCAAACCAAGCATCAGCTACCTCTGAAGAGTGCACAGTTGCATGGGGCGTCTGCAATGTAAGGAAAACTGTTTTATTGCGGAGCTCACGTGTGGTGATGCTATCCCCTTCTTTCATGACTCGGGACAAAACAAGTTCTATAAAAAGTTTCAGATAATCCACCAGAAAAAAGAACTTTGAAGAAAAAAGAAGAAAGAGTGAAAGTTGGAGAGGTGTAATAGGGAAGACACAGAAGAGAAGGGAGGAAGATAGGCCTTTACCCATATTTTTTGGAAGCATAATAGATCTTTAATGTTGAGCATGATTTTCCTGATCAAGGTTCTGCCTAGGGGCTATGCCTTTTTTTTTCCTGGAAATAGGATTACTTGGATGTCAGCATGCTTGATTTGTCTTTGTGCAGGCTGATTGGAGTCGTCAATAGGGGGTAACGAGGTGATTTGTTTCCCCTTTTGGAGGAAGATCAAATTGGTTCTAGTGTATAATCTCCAGCTCTTCAATTTGTTGCCGTATGCACTCCTTCATACATGGTCCCACTAGCATGTGAACTCAAACTTGCATACCTCTTAGCTAGCCTGGGCCTGAGTTGGAAGATAAAATTTTCCATAACGGAATAACTACCTGTTCCTCAGTCCCGTCCTCACTATGCTGTGGGATGAAGTTACAGCGTGATAATGCTGGAACGGGATTATAAATGTTGCAATTCTGTTTGTAGAGGACAAGAGCAACTTTTTTAACCATGTCAGAATATTCTAGTGTCAAAATTATGGTTTTGTGTGCAAGAGTTACCACAAGTGGAACCTTGTTTTTAAGTAGCTGTATGGGGTATGGAAAAGGATGTCCTTATTAAAGACATAATAGAGATTTTTTTTTTCTTTCTAATTTTGCAAGTTCCTTTTTATTCAGGCTTTGGTTTGTCCAGAAGACTGGCAGAAAGCTTCAGCATGTATACATACGTATCATCCCTGCTACTCACTGTGAAATCCTCTTTCTTGTCTTTCTGATTATGCTTCTTATCAGCATCTGCTCTGCCAATTTTAGCAGCTGCTGAACTATGCGTTCTCTCCTTCATCAGAAGTCAGCCGCTTGCCACTGCATGCACTGTGGAACAGGCTCCCTGCTGCCATTTCACTAATGTTCCCTTCCTCTCTGAAAACGTGGATCAATTCCTTGTTTACCAGTGAGCTGGCTGATTAGTCCTCCCCACCTTTATCTGCAAACACTTGCTACTCTCTTCTCACTGTGATGCTTTCCATGGTAGTTTTCACATTGAGATACATTCATGTGTTCTGAAATGATGTGATCTGAACTTTCTCTTCCAGCATGCTTTCCACTTCCACTGCATCTCTCGCTGGCTCAAAACTCGCCAAGTATGTCCGCTGGACAACAGGGAATGGGAGTTCCAAAAGTAGGTATCCTGCACAGATTTCAAGATGAAAAATCCAATTGTCCTTCTGTTAATAGAAATGATCAATGTCAGATATGTGGGTAATCTCTCTCATTTGTGGGTCTGAGGGCATAGTTGCTGTTGGGAAAGGTTTTTTTTCCACCTTGCTGTATAGGGACCTTTTCTTAGTCACCCGGTGGTAAATGAGCTCTGAAGGAAGCCCAAATAGCTGCGGGGTAAGTGGGAGTTGTTAAAAAGTAGTGATTTCTATTGACATTCTCTCTGAAGAATGGAGAGCAGAAGAGAAATGGAATTCACTGAAAGTGGAGCCTCAGGTGAATGCTATACTGCCGCATGAGCAATTTGGGTTTAGAAAATGACCTGAATTTAGCTGCTTGTGTTCCGAAGCATTTCTGCTGAGGTGCCAGATGTCTTACTGGGTCCCTCTGTATCTTGGTGGTTTGTTTTATAACTCTAATAGGCTCAGAGATTAATACAGCTGATTTCCTAGCATCTGGAAATCGAATATCCATGCAGCTATTGCTACAGCCTTGGCCTATTTATTCATAATTTTGGTATTCTTTGTTTTGTTTTGTGTTTTTCAAAGTTCTGTTGTTAGAATAATAATAGGAGCTCCATGGATGGGTTTTTGAGGGGTAATTGTGTTTTGAGAGGTAATTGTACATTGAGAGTAGTTAGGAAGTTTGCCTGTCACTTGCTTCATTCTGCACCATTTATCCATTAATCTTTTCTTAACTGTGGATTTTCCCTCTCCCCACCCCCTTTAAAATGTAAACAAAAACCAACCCCAAACATATTAATTCTAACAGGAGTCCAGATTAAAACAAAGCAAAACAGATATTGTAACTGTTCAGGATTGTCTCTGGGATCTGGTTCACAATCAGTTGTGCAAATCGTCATTGACGTGACAACTTGAGTACCATAGTTTTGATGTTAAGATGTTTTAATGAACACTTAATGAAAACTGAGCCCACGTTGCCTGGCTAGTGACTTAATATTGCATGGGCAGCATGATGAGAAATGGAGACGTGAATGAGTATCTTTTTGTGGGTGCTCAGTAATACGTCTGGGGCTATGACAGGCTTTGGCCTTGTTTTCACGCAGGGTACGTTTGAAGTGGGATTCAGGGCAAAAGATGATGATACCGAAGGTCTCTTGCAGATGATATTGTGGATTGCTCAGTCTCTCTTCTAACTAGTATCTGGATAGACTTTTGGGGGAAGTGAAATGTGGAGAACTTCCTAAGGTTTCCATACCATAGCATTTCACCTTCATCTGGTTTACATGATAACTACATCACGGTAGAATGAGAATAAATCTGCCCAAGTCAGCACTAGTATGAAACATAATTTTTTAAAAAGCATTAACATATTATGTATTTGCAGGTATGGACACTAGAGAGATGGTGGCCACGCTTCTTGTTACGTCGTCAGCCTCAGTTGTTCATGTCACTATGGGTTTGTTTTAGCAACTTGAAAAATCAGTAATGTATACGATTCTTCTTTAATCTTAATTTCTCCCTATTGTATACCATTGAATAAAATCTTGCTGGAGCTTCCCGTCGAAGTTTTTTCTCTTGTGTTCAGGAGTGGGCAGTCGGTGAACGAGGGAGGAGAATTATCTGGAGACTGGGGATAAGCCAGGCAACTCCTAAGCTGGGCAGCTCTTCTTGTTGCTATGCCCAGTTTTTGACTGTGGGTTTGGTCTTACTCCCACGCAATTGAGAACCACACCTCTGGCTCACTGAGGTCAGCATTAAGCTCCATCGTGTAGTGCGACGGGTGCAGGACTTGGCCTGGCTAAGTGTAATTTATGCAAATAGCATTTCATGCGGACATGCTTTCTTGCAGCTGAGTTGAAATGATGATCTATACAATTAGGGGTTGTGTCATTGTTAGAAACTACTCTCTCTTGCTTCTGCTCTTGAGTTTGACGAGACCAGCTCCCCTACAGAGGAAAATTTCACTAACTGTTCCCAGTTCCGTCTGTTTAGCTTGGGGGACATTAACTGAGTGTTAGTTTTTATCAGTGCTCATAAAGCACCTTCATATGTCAGGTGAAAGTAAACTCAGGAAATTCACGTGCTAGATTGGCTGGAGAGCTAAAAATAAGCAGCGTATGAACAAACTAATTCTTGATTGGCTTTCTACTGGTATTTTCCCAGTTTGAGCGAAGCCGTAGTTCTTAGTGGCCAAAAATTGTTACTATGAAAACTGCGTAACGTTTTGTTTGGTATCTCCTGTGCCAAACGGCCTGGTATCCTCCTCCTCACTGCATGCAATTTTGGCCCCTATGTTGACAGCGTCAGCAGATGCCGGGAACTCAAACAAGGTCAAAGAAATTCTTCCTGCTACAAGAGGCTGTGTCCCTTCATGTCGGCAGCGGTAGATACAGTAAATTTCTTTCATTGGTTGTTCATGATGCCACCTTTGGATCAACACTTTTTTGCTAGTTATTGAGGATGGGAAATTTGATAGCTGATGTTAAACATTAGTGTACTATAGTGATAGGGAATAAAGATGGTCATTGACAGAACCAAAACTTGCAGGTTTTTCAGTAATTGCTGGGGCTTTCTTTAATCTGCAGCAAGCAAATGTCAGGATTATTTTATCAGCTGGTGTCAGCGCTCTGAAATGATACGGTTCGCTGTTTTCCACCCTGAAGAAGAAAAAAGGAACAACTAGAATCTGGAGAGTTTATAGCTGGACAGTTTATTTACCAGGTTTAGCTGGTAGAAAGCTCATCCTGAATTTGCAAGGTGGTTTTGGTGATGGGGGCAGGAATGCGACAGAAGAGGGGGGAGGGAAAGGTGATCTTAACAGCAGTCAAAGCATTCATCCAGGCAGTGGGATATCCAGGTTAAATGCCATTCCCTGGGATTTGAACTCCCATTTGAATGTCCTGTCCAGCTGAGCAAAATGTCAGATGTCCCTGTTTATGATAGTCCATTTTGTGTACAGTGTTTGATTTTTTCAGGACCTGGAACCCAGATGCTCGCTGATCGGGGAATTTATTTCCTTGAGAACTTTGTTTTGGGTCCAGCTACATCATTCTGGTTCGTCTCCCTTCAGTCTGTGCATATTGCCCTGAGTGTATGTTTTTGGCTGGGGACAGATACATCAGTGCAGGCATTTCCCTCTCCTTCATGGCTTCGTGTGCATTTGCTTGAGGCTGTGCCTGCAAGAAGACAGTTTCTTTTTGTATTTTTTTATTGCTTTTTTTTAAATGGATCCCTCCACATGGCAGGCTACAGGCACTCTCCCCCCACACCCTTTGAACCTCTCTTCTGGTGCAGCGCGTAAAGCTGCACCAGTAAATAACTGTTAAATTTTATTTCAGATTTGATTTAAAATGGGAAAATACAGACTGCAAAGCAGCAAATGCTTACAGACCTGGGAAAGAAAATCTTTTTTCAGCTGCTGCCCATTGAAATGTCCCTGCTGCTGTTCCTCTGCCGCAAAGGGCCCGAGCTCTGTGATGACCCACGGCAGCTCCAGCTCAGGGCTGCCGGCAGCCCTGTTTTTGTAGCGCGCATTAAGGGTTGTGTTTGGGGGGAGAAAGAAAAGCTTCAGCAAACGACCTAAGAGAGAAGCTCCGCAGCGCAGGCAGTGTCAAGTGAAGGTAAGAGGGATCTATTTTATCCAAAGGCACAGAGCCCCATTTCCCCGGGGCATGGTTGCTCACTCAGGCTGGCATCGCTCTGTCCTGACTTTCACAGTTTGGCCTCCATCTCCGCTGGACGTGGTGGGAGGGGGAAAGCCCGTTCCTTCCCACCGCCTCTTTCTTTTTTCCTGAAGCAACAATCATTTTGGGCTACAGCTTCCCCTTCTTGCAAAATACAGACAGGTTTTTGGGGTGGAAGGAGGAGTTGGTCACATTTCTAAGCATCCCAGGGGGAGGGCAGGCATGCAGGGGAGAAACGATGACCATGTCAGTGCCGTTTGCCTGTCCTATAAATGGAGGATGCGTCTGAGCTGTGGACACAAAAATACGATCAGGAGGACATGACAGTTAAAACTGCAGAGAGTAGCGTATCCTGCAGCTGCCCGGCTTAGAGAAAAACAAATCACTGGTAGACCTGCTGCAGAGCAGAAGGCAATTTTGACATTTCTGATGCTTTCCACAAGTTTTTCAGCCGAGGCTAGCTGTATCACTGAGCTTGCCCTGGCAGAGAGTATTCTGGGCAGGCCAAAATGACCAGACAGCGGCTTCCTTCTCTTCCTTTTGGAAAGGAGGCAATGAGCTCCAGGTGCTGCGTGGCATCGGCTGTGCCTTGTGCAACAAATCCCTTGCTGCTCTTGCATTAAAATGCCAGAATCGGGACGATGTGGCGCCGGGACGGCACTTTGGGCTGTGCGGAAGTGGGAGGGGACAGACAGCAACCAAACTGAGCAGCAGTTTGAGGGGGAAACTCAGGGTGTCGAGTTTCCCCCTCAAAATCGCCTTACAGGCCATACATTAAAATAATGGCAGGCCGTCAGGAGTCTGCTGGTTGAAAGGTGTCTGTTGTCTGAGAGGAATGGCTGAAGCCTCAACCAGTTTGCCAGGCTTGTAGCAACATACCATGGAGTGAACTTCACGGTTGTGTCCTCCTGCCTCAGTCAGATGGGGAGGGAGTATCTGTGGAGATGCAGATGTTCGGGTTGGGATGAGGAAGCTTTGCAAATGCTTTGGGTGGCCCTGTGCCCATACCCCTCATGGGGGAGCCCTGGGAGCTGCTCCCACCACTGTGCAGTCAGGCACAATGGTGAAACCCAACTCACATGTGAAAATACACCTTCAAGAGGGGAGGCAGGAGTAGCCATCTGCATCTGTGTGTGCAGGCAAGCAAAGACACCAGCATCCATCAGTCCTCTTCCACTAGCTCCTTGTGAAGAAGCTAAAGGCATCTCGAAGTAGTCTGGGGCCACAAAATGCTCAGCAAAGCTGATGTGAAGATGACCCAAGCAGCACTGGTGTCGTGTGAGCCAGTGCAGGCAGAGCTGAGCTTCCAGGAGGGGAGCACGTGTGGCGGGGAGATCTGCACTGTTTCTGGAAAACTCCCACCTCCAAAGGCATCAGGGCAGAGGACGGCAACACCACCACTTCCCTGACTGGCACCACCGTGGGTTTCACTCCCTCAGCTAGAAAGGAGCAGGGGAGAGGAACAGTTGGGAAGGTAACGTGAAGAAGAGACAGGCAGAAGCAGAGACCAAGACTAAGTCACTGCCTGTGCTTGCCCAAGACACTGCTCCCATCAGGAGGCAGGCGAAGAGACATCCCAGCGAGTGGGGGCTACCAGTGCAGGTGTTGGTGGAGAGCACAAGCTCTTCCCCTTGGCAGTGTGGGAATGCTCCCACATTGTTCTTGGGCAGCAGGAATGTGGTGCCATTGTGGGACAGCAGAGAGGCGCTTGCAAGGGGCAGAGCTGATGCCCGTGAGCGGCACTCGGCCAGCCTGCTGCCGGTCCTTTCCCTGGCCCGCCATGAACTCCCGTCCTTCTGCCCTACGGCAGCTGCTTTACCACCCAGCGAAGGGACAAGCCCCTCAGTGGTGAATGATGAGGCTTTGGGTGGGCTCAACGGGCACTGGAACCCCAGGTTGCTCACCCCAGCCCAGGTGAAAGCCACCACTGCCCAGAGACCCCCAGGCCACGGCTGGAGGGAAGAGGGAGGAGGTGACACTGCTGAGGCTATTTTCCTGCCACAGGTTCCCCAGGGGGCTGGAGGGGAGGAGGAGGATGTGGGTGGAGAAGCATCCCTTGTCTCCCTGCTTTGCTCACCCTGTTCTTCTCCTCCCCACAAAACCTGTGGGAAGAGCAAGCTCTTCTTGCCTGCTTTTGCTTTTCCCCGCAAGCTCACTTTGCTGATATTGCTGCTGGCTTTAATCTGCTGTGGGGAAACATGCCTTCCCCCCGCCACGCACACTGTATGTTGCTTCGTTTTCTTCACCAATGCAGCAGGTTTTGCAGCAAGCCTGTTACTGCTCACCGTGGGGTGTCTCGGGCGCACGGATGGCTTCCACACGCCGCTCATCCCCACTGCCGCCACCTCCCTGTTCCCCGCTGCTCGCTCCTGTCCACACTCTGCTCTCCTCTTCCACTGTACCCCCCTCTGATCCAGTTCCCATGGAGATGCCGAGGCATCAACGGTGCGGTTCCTCCCTCCGTAGCCTTGCGGGGGGGGTTGGTGGGATGATTTTTGGCTCACCTGGGCTGAAGTTGCATCCAATCCCAGAAGTCAAGCAACAAGTTACTGGAAGGTCTGTTTTGTCTCTCTGTCACTTAACTCCTTCTCAACAGTAGGTCGTTGGCCTGTTGTCTCACTTTTTTTCCAGCTGCTTTCCAGCCTCTCCCCATCAGACGCAGAAGGGGATGCTGCCTAAAGCTCAGCCCCGTGACGGCGCAGCTCGCCAGGCCTTCACATCGTGCCATTGCCAGCAACGGTCCCGGCTGCAAAAGAAAAAAAAAAGCATAAAAGCATTTGAGGTTGCAATTTAAAAATCTGTTGAAAATCAGCACCAGCTGATTCTGGAAAGGCCAGATCCGGGCGTGGGGACACACCACTGCCTGCCACCTTGCTGAATTTACCTGCTTCACTGCATCAGCCTGGAGTTTGCCTGTTTGCTGCCTTTTCTTTCCATATGACTGTGAACATGGCTCAGTCAGCTGATTTCTTGGTCCTTGCATGAAAGGTGAGTCCTGGCCTCACTGCTCCAGCACATAAGCCAGGAGGAGGGCACGGCAGTTGCCTCTGGAAAGGTACCAGAGGTACCAGCATGGTAGGTATCAAAACTCAAGATGAGACTGCAAAGCAGTATGACCCTGGCGCATCAGGATTTTCTGTCCATGGGGCATCAGGTAGGTATTTTCAGTTGATCTGCTGTCACGGGCAGATGATCCTAGATGGCAGTGTGCTGGCGGTGCCTTTGAGAAGATGTCCTCTTCTTCTGGTTGTGCTGTTCTTCCTTGGTCACTCTCATCTCCTCTTCGTCTTCCTGTGCTGGGTCTCAAGTGGATGCTTATGTGCTGGGGAAGGGGATTAAAGTTTTCTTCTCTGGAGACGCAACCTGCTTATTATCCTTTTCATCCCCCTTCCTCTTCCATGTCCTAGAAGACATCAGCTACAATGCAAATCAAAAGGGGCATTCATCTCCCGTCCGCTCGCTGAGAGAGGTGGCGTGCTGTTGGAGCAGTCTCTTCATCCCAGTTGTATTGGATGCATTGAAATGATTCATTTTGACATTTTAGACATGAAACATTATGATTTTTTAATGAAAAACATGTACTTGGATATTTTGTGTACTTTCCCCCGCCTCTCCCCGAATGTCAGCATTGTGGATTTTTTGAAGGGCGTGTGTTTGCCAAAATTCATCTCAGAGCTGCAGCCTTTTCTGTAAAATGTGAGTTTGGTTTTCTGCAGTTTCAGTGTATAAGTCATTATGCTTGTCACAAAACCCTTTCACTCATGTTCAGTTCTGGGGGTGAGAGCTGGCTCCAGGTGCCAAGGCTCTCACATCCCGCTGCTCCATGCAGAGCGAGTGGCCATCCATCTCCCTGCTCAGCTAAGCGGAGACCGAACATTTAAAATACTCATAAATCACTGATCTCTGAACCGTTCAGAGATGAAAGTCTACGAAGAAAGACAACAGCTCTGTGAGGATTGTCCCTGAGCCTCTGCTTTCTCCAGAAATCTTCCAACAAGATAAACCACTCCCTAAAGGAATTGGTGTGAGGAACAACCCAGACTTGTCCTCCCAGGCAGATATTTTGGGTGTCTCTTGGTGCCACTGTGTACCTTTCCTACAGGGCGGTGAGACGGAAAAGAAGTGTTGCTCCCAGGTAGGAGGCAGAATGAGATACTCCATCCTTTTTCAGGCATTTTAGGACAGATTTCATTTTATCCACGTGAGATCTTCTTGAGAGGGTTGAGGTAAATGTGAATCCCAATGGGTCTACTGGACACCACTTCCAGGAGGGTAAAATTCAGAAAGGCCTGTGCTGGATTTGCTTCAGGAGGTTTTTACCTATTTCCCAGACGTTGTCCCCGTCCCCCCTGGTGTCACCCACGAGCATCAGCCTCTTTTCAGGCAGTCACCAGCTGTTGATAAATCCAAACAACAGTCTCCTTTTTTTGGTCCAGATGCTACCCACCTTTAAAAGTTAAGACTGGCACCCAGAGGTGCTCCTTCTGCTGATGGAGGAACGGAGCCCATCCTTATTCCATTCCCATATTACATACGACATCTCTTTCAAAAATTGCTTTTACTGTTTCCGCAACCACTGTGCTCATGCGACATTTCTGTCCTGGGTTGCAACCGCCTCCACAACCTCACCAACATGGCTTGTCCTGCTTACAGCTGGAGACCTCCGAGGGAGAGGATGGCATCCATGAGAGAGGGACACAGCAAATCCTCAAAAACACAAGCAGCTGCAGCATTTGTGCTGAAAATCGATGTTAGAGCCCCGGCCGTTGCTCATTTTGCGGCTGTTTCCTCAGCCCGATGCTGTAGGTTGCATCGGCAGAATGGAGCTATGGGTGATGACGGTGGCCTCATTTGTACCTGGGGCTGTGGCCGCTGTTGATGAACCGTCTACTGAAGCACCAAAAGCAGCTCCTGGAAGATAAGGCAGCCTCATTTCCTTTCTCCTTTCCCACTTGTCTCTTCTGGGGTCAGTACACCATTTTTGGCTTATTCCCTTGGGCTCTTTGTCAAGCTCTTTGGGTTGTCTATAAATGTGGTATCTTCATTAGCATTTAATCAGCACAATGTAGGGTCATCTCTGAGCAGCAGCCCACAAGGATGCCGTGCTTCAGATGGGAGGCACCTGTGGTCGGTCGTGTCTGCTGGGGTGGCACATGCTCATCAGAGCTTTACACAGAGAGCGGATGTTCCTGGGGCGAAGACAATGACCTCAACCCAGCTCCTTTCTGCTCCCCATAAATCACATTAGAGTATATCAAAGCTCTGAACTGTCAGCGCTACCTAGATGTAAATACTGTAATTATCCTAAGTAAAATTAACAGTTTATCAGACTTCCTGTGTTGAATGTTTTTATTCCAGGCTTTTTTTTTCATCACAGATTTGATTTGCCATAGACTTTATGTGACCCTGGATTATAAATCTCTGGCTTTCAAACACCACCTGACATCATGAGCTGTTGCAGCAGCTACTTGGCAGCTGCTCAGAGGCTTATTTTGCTGAGGAGAAGGCTTTTTTCCTGGCTGCCCCGAAATTTGCTGGTCCCTTTCAAAAAAGGTTTGCCCGTGCAATGAGTGATGCCGGATCCATACCAAGGTCCTACGGGATCCAGACGTGGATGCAACCCTACACAGCTAAAGAAATGAGACCGTGTCAAGGAGCGTGTGGGGTGGTGGATGTGGGGAGAGGAAAGGGCTCGGACCTTCCTCATCCCCAGCAAAGCAGAAGGCAGCAGCATCACACGGTGAATGCAAAAATGACCTCTTCAGCCCACCATTCCCACCAGCGACTGCCGTCATGGACACCTCCACGCTAGGTGAGGCTGCTGACGGCGGCTGCCAAGGTAGGCGCTTCAGAGAAGAGGCTGCACAAAGCTGTGCTAGCATCAAGAGTTATTTATAACACAGTCAAAGCTTTCTAATGATCGTATCAGGCTGCAGAGTTCAAGTCATGTGAAAGAATCTTCCCCCCCCCCCCCATCAGAACAGACACTGCTGAGCAAAATTACTCCAGTAATGGGGTTTTCCACTGCCCACCTCCCTGTAGCAAAAGCCAGTGGACAGTCTGCACAGGCATTTCACCATGAGTTATAAATGGCAGATTAAAAAAAAAAGGGCTTGTACTTCAAACACACAAAAAAATGAGCCTTTTCTCACACGCATCTTTGCATGGCATTAGGAGACAAGCAACGTTATTGCTTTTGTCCCAGCGGAGCCTGGTGCAGCGGGTTTGTCTCAGATGTTTTTCCTGCCTTTGACTCTCAGCCTGTTTGGTGCCTTTCTACCAGCTCCACGCCTCCTGAAGGTGATTCAGAAAATGAAACGTGGCAAAACAAAACTAATTTTAATAGCTTGTCTTGGCCAAGGCCAACTAGGGATATAGCTGTGTTATTATCATGAGCTGCAACGCAAAGCTATTTACTTCATTAGCAGGAATGACAACAAAATAGCAGCCCATAGTGTTGGCAAGGGTAGAGCCAGAACTAAAATATTGTGTACAAAATAGAAAAAGACCTGGAATAAACTCCTCATTATGGATCTAAAATAATTTTTTCTTGGACAAAATAAGCTCCAACGGCTTGTGAGAGGCTCCTTGAAAAGCGAGGTTTTATCCAACATCTGACTGTGCAAACCTCTGACATCCTGAGGAGATGCCTCCGGACAAGAGCCAGGGGCTGAACACTGGCACTTCACCAACAAGTGAATGCTTAAAGGCTGGAGACTCAAGAAGGGCACAGCTAAAACTATTAACCAAAGAGGTTTTACATTTGGACTGACTACAGTTCTCAAACCAGGACTGGCATCAAATTTGTGTTTCCATTGCGTCTGCCACTAAAAAAGCAGAGCTGAAGAGCTGCAGGTGGAGTAAAGTAAGAGTAGGCTGAATTCCTTATCATGGGACTAACATAATCAGGTTGGTTTTTGGTATGTTTGGGGTTTTTTTTTATTAAAAGGCTCTCCATACAATTTTGAGAAGTCTTTTCACTGATTATGGATAGTTTCTTTCAAGGACGAGATTTCATTCCCCAGCCGGACCCGGAGCAGCTCCTCCCAGCAACATGGACATGGAGGGGTTGCCTCCTCTTGAGAGAACAGTTCATCGGAAGTACAAAACATGAGGATAAAAAGTAGAAAGATCTGCAGTAAAATCTGCTTATCTTTGAAAGAGGAACAGAATGTTTATCTGGTTGTAACAACATAATGTTCTTCAGTTTTGTTCCAAATTTTCAGTCTATCTTAGACTACCTTTTGCATCTTAAGTAGATCAAGCTGTCCCTAAATCCCCCATGAACGTACCTGAAAGCAACATGTGCTGTACCTCAAGCATCTAAAATGTCTTCTTCCTCCTCAGTCCACTGGAGAAGTCTTTTAAAACAGCCCTTCAAACAGCCTTCCAAGCGAGGAACCCGTCCCTTCGTGGGATTTCAATTTTCTATCCATGTGCTGGACACTCGGTCCATCCACCCTGCTCCGCACCTCCCCGTTTCCCCGGCCATGCCTCCGCTCGCTTCCCGCACACTTGCAGGCACTGCCAGAGGAGACGCTGCGCCCGCCTGCCCTGGCGAGCCGGGAGGTGGTTATGGGAGGTGAGCACCAAAGATCTCCAACAGCTTCAGGGATCAGTGTGGAGCGCATCCCAATGGGCACTGCGGTGTGCCAGGCTGCACCACCAACCCTCCGACACAGCACGCCCAGGAAAATCACTTGCTCTCGGGGCGACAGGTCTTCCTACCCCCATTCAAAACTGCTGTGGGCGAGGAACATGGCTGCATGTGCTTCCTCCGAGCCGTGTATGTTCATGCCAAGTTTAGGAGGAGATATAAAAGCTGGCAGAGCTGCTACGGCTTCTTTCTTTCCTCGAATTATTTCCATCAACATTTTTCCCCACACCGCTGCTTTGGGTTCAGCTGCAGCACAAGCCATAGGGAGGCTTGAAGAAGACAAGGTAATGTCTCTGGGAAAGGATGAGCTTCGAGATATTTAGTCCATGGGCATGTTTGCGTGCAGAATGGTGTTGAAAGGGACAGCAGGAAGAGAAATACAGGCAACGAGTCCTGGCTCTGCCTTTGTGAAAAGGCTGTGTGCAGCAGGGAGAGCTGAAAATCTCAGCGACACCCGCGCTCTTTCGGTCTGACTCTGCGGCCTTTCCAGGACGTCGGACTCGCCCTCCGCCTCAGCCTTCTCATTGGCGGGCCCGGGAAAGCAACGCAAACATTGGTAGCACGGGGTTAGAAACGATTACTCAGAGTCTACGGCGCTCCGGATCAGAAAAGTGCAGCACAAGTGCTTTTATTATGTAGGTGCTAAACATGTATGGTAATTATTCAGTGCTGATGTGTTTGGGTTGCTTTCTAAGTTTGGTTTAAAAAACCCGAAACACCACGAATCAGTCGTCAGTGAAGCTGTCTTGAAAAGGCGAGCTAAGGTAGGGAAGTTTCTGTAGTGAGTCACGGCGAGATCAGAAGTAGTTTATCAGTGGCTTCCTGTCCCCGGTTGTCTGTCCTGAGCAGCCGCTTCCCGTCCCGCTGGGTGGCCTCCAGGCAGCCGCCTGCTGCTGGCGGCAGCATCCAGCATCCCCACGCACGGCCCTGGTCCTCACCTGTCTTCTGCCAGTCGCAGTACACAGGTCCCTCTGTGTGCCTCTGTGTGCACGTCTTTTTTCCTCCCCAAAATGCCCTTTGGGTTTTTTTTTTTCCCCATGGATTACCCAGAATGTAAGAGAGATTTATGCTGGGGCTAAAATGTAAGCTCTTCTTTTAACAAGTCGTACTGTTTGGATACAAGGAAAACCAAAAATCAATTTGCTTCATGCTCCATTCCTGTCCTCTCCTGCTCGCACACTGTTAGAAACACAGACTAAATTAATTGCAGGAACACCAGGCACCAGAGGGGTAGTGGAAAAAAAAATCCGAAGCCTTGTAGTACAGCTATAACACCGTTTCATGTTCTCTGGGGTTTTTACTCGCAGTGACTCTGCATCAAGGTTTTAGTCACACAGATGCCAATTTTTATTCCATTCATTCCATGTCGGGGACGTGTGCTTGACCTTTGCAAAAAAAAAAAACACTCTAAGGCCTTGATGCATCAGTGCTCTTTGAGTCTTGGGTAGGAGCAGGGCCCCGAAATGATTTCTCTCTTTGGTTTGCTACGAAACAACGAGCTTTTTCTTCCTTTCTTCTCTCCGGCGCTGGATTAACAGATAGGCACTATCCATCTGTGCCAAGGTCCCAGCTACTGGAGCGAGGTGATGAAATCGAAATCTCAGCTCCAGGAGCTGAGATTATTTCTTTTAATAAATTGAACTTCCAGTCTTTCATCATACTGAGAGGAAATTTGAAAACATCACCTAGAAGATGTCAGCTGGAGTCTGTGGAGATGCTGGAGCTGTAGCTCAAACAAGAGATGCGCTGCACTGTGCATCTCAACTGGGTCTTAATGACAAGGCTTATTTCTACAAGGGCTGCCTGGTTTATGGCTGGAGAAGAGCGTGGCAGGTCCAGCTTTTCGCCAGCCCATAAATCTGGCTGCAGGGGTGGGAGTTTTGGCAGAGGTGTCTCTTACTGCCAGAGGTGTGGGAGCCTCACAGCCTGATGCAGGGTTTGACATCATACCAAGGATGGTGGACTCCCCACTGCTGAATTGCCAACAGGGGTATTCGGGATTACCTTTGGAGATGATTTGGAGGCTACAGCAAATTGCAGAGTGCAGCTGGCTGCCCGCATGGGGGAGCGAGCCCTGCAAATGCGCCATACTGTGTTCGGGGGGCTCATGCTGCAGCCTCTTTCGGGAGGCTGGTTACAGCATAGGAAGTCCTGTATAGGAAGACTTGGCAATCTTCAAGAGCACCTGCTTGGTGCCTCCCATCAGGAGCGCTACGATCACTGCAACCTCTACCTGTTCCTTTCTGGGGGTGAATATTTCAGGGTCGGTGACTGAGGTGGTGGTGTGGGGAGCAAAATGCTCTGATAAAGCTCTCCAGGTTCCCGTGGGCAAAACGCCTGACTTGGAAAACAAATCCACCAACATTTTAGGCAACCAAACATATTAAAACACACGATGCTAAATGTTCTCAGTAGAAGATCTTCTCTACAGGATTATCATCCTCTTAGAGCATGTCAGAGCCTGGACTTGTCAGTCCTCCGGGCCCCGTGGAGGTTCGCTGGGGAAAGGCAGCCCCAGGGCAGTCATTTTCTCAGCTCTGAGCGAGGAGCCCTGTCGGATAAAACGGCAGCAAGCAGTTAACAAAGTCTAGTTTACTTCTTTTGCCATCAGTACGTGCACCTTCTTGCATGGAAAGATTTCCCTGCCATCACTTGGGCATTTGCAACCTTCGTACCATGCCAATAGATGATTCAGGCTTTTCTATAATAAAGGAACTCACTTTGGATCCTGCTGCTTTAAATTATTCACTTCCTCTTACTATCCTTTTTTTTTTTCTTTTTTTTTCCTTGAGCAAGTGAAAGTAATTTGCCTCTTCTTGCAAGATCTGAGGACTGACACACTGCTGCTGGGACCAGGAGGTGACTAAGGGCTTTGCTCCAGTGCAAACACCAAGCAGAGCACCTTGCAAAGTTGCATGTCATATAGCGGGAAATGCTAAATATGATGAAACAAGTTTCAGGGGTTGGCGGTTCAGCAGCCAACACCAATTACTCCCAGTCTGGGATGAAATCACCCTGGAGCTGCTGCAACCCCAGGCAGCTGCAGCAGAGCGGGGAGCAGGCCTTTGCCATGGCCTTTCTCATCTTCTGGTGATGTTTTATCCAGCAGCAGCAGCGTGGTTACTGCAGAGCCACAAGCGCTCGGCTCTCCCTGTGGCTCCGGCGTGATGCTCAGAGCCTGTCTGGCACGGTGGGACATCATCATGGATTTACTAGATGGCACCAGCTCAATAGGAAAGATAATCTCTAGCTGAGAGGTCTTATGGGGGGGTGTCTCTAGACTAGCTCTGGGTTGCCCTGAGCCCATGCAATTTTGTGACAGCAGTATCTGCCGCTGTTGGATACTGCTGTTCTTTAAAGAGGCAGAGGGATTCAACGACACTAAAAGCAATAAACACCCAACTGGAGTAAAAAAGGCTCTGGGGTCAGCCTCGCTCAGAAAAGCACTGAAACAGGGATCACAGGGTAGGGGTGAGCTTGAGAGGTGGCTCAAAATCCTGGCGAGTTCTGCAATCTGTTCACGTGCCACCCATATTGCTGGCTGCCGGACGGTGCTTGGGTTTAAAATGTCCATGGGGTGTTTTGGAGGAGCTGAGCCTAGATATTTGCTCAGTGACCAGACTGCAACATCCCAACTCATCCCTGCTTTGTCCTGATCACACAAGTGACACAAAAACCAAGACGCCTCTGGGCAGTAAGGGGCCAAACACGCTCATCGTTGAGGTCTCCCACTGGCAGCGTTCTGCAAATGATTTCCCTGCTTGGCACATGCGCTGCTAAATAGTGTAGATGGGAGATGTGTCCTCCTCTGCTCTGCACAGCACACCCCTGGCCCCCCAGGACTGTTTCATGCCCCGCCATGCCATGAAAGCTGGGATCAGTAACAGCCACAGAGCCTGCCCCGTCCAAAGCCATCGCCATCCGCTCCTGGACATCCTGCTGACACCGCTCTGGGACCTACTTGTAGCTCCCAAAAACAAACATCTGAGGGGCTGCTGCAGGGTGAGCTTGTGTCTCAGCCCAATTAAATGTGGTTTGGGGTTAGGCCAGTAACAGTTTGAAACTAGGTCCTTCAGGAAAGATGGGTGACCAGAAGATGGTTGCTTTTATAGTTGGAGACAGGCTATTTATAAGAAGAAAGAAAAAAACCTCAATGATGTGATAAATCATTGTTTTGTCCTGAATTCAATTGCTGCTCTTTCAACTCCCTAAGATGAAAATGCAGTAAAATAGGGATTTTTCAAACTGACTCCTTTTCTTTATAGTAGAGGATAAGGGCAATGCTGAGCCAATGTACTGAGCTCTGCCACAAGGTCATGGGGCAGGGGGTAATTCCAGTATGGGACCCTGGACTGCAACGAGTTCAACACTTCTCATATTTACAGTCCTTCAGATCTCCTAAATCTCTGGGAGCTCACAAAATGCCATGTCCATTTATAACTTTTGCTATAAGTGTATATATATATATGGAAATGATGCTCCAAGCTCGACTGATGGGGAGCAGGGGCTGGCTTCGGGGTGAGGTGACATCTAAACCTGTACGCAGGTATTTTTCATATGAAATGCTGCATTTAAGCTTATGCTTTTTCCTTGCTGTTTGTCCCTAAACAGCCTTCAGGCCCTCTGCTTCGGAGCAGAATGGTGCTGAGTGGAAGCCAGCCATGCAGCAACAGCCTGAGAGGGTTTTTTTTTCCTCTCTTTTTTTTTTTTCTTTCCTGGATGCTGAATGAAGCAGCTCTTTTGTGAACAGCAGTTGTTTACATTCTTCCTAACAAAAGTTGGGATTTCCTCCGACGCTAATAATCTTGTCACTAATGCGTACAGCCAGCCAGAGCGCTTGGAATAGCCTTTTAATAACGTCTGGGCCAACTTGAGCGTGCTCATCACTGGTAGGAACAGCCCCCGAAAGCCAACACAGTGCCACCAGAACAAGGAGGCGACTTTTCATCGCTGCCTTCTTCAGTGAGGGCAAATACCACGCATTGCTCCCTGCAAACCTCAGGCCAAGGGCTGGACCTCGTTTGCAGGTTTTCAAAGCACCCAGCATTACCCTTCGACTTGCTGGTGCGCACCGGGGCCCCCGATGTGCGGGGCGTGATCAGCCAAAGCACCTCGGACCAGTCCTAATTATGCCTGGCGTCCAGCCAGGTTTTCCACATTTGTGTTTGTGCTGTCTAGTAACTTCAGGTGATGTTTTCTCTTTCTTTGAGCATTTCTGTGCCATCTCAGTATTTAGTTTATTTTCTCTCTGAGGGGCAGCGCTTGGCCTCGGTCTCAAACATGTGGCAAGGTGAGAAGACTGACATTTTTCCGCGTTCCCATTTGCAGGTGGGGGCTATCCTGCGGAGGGGCACAGCCATCGGGGCCGGCTTCTGCCAGGTATTTGCCGGTGTAAACAGGGAAGAGACTTCCTTCAAGGAGCCAGTCGGGGCAGCCACCACCCTGCAGCTGAGCATTGCCCTACGGGATCGCAATTGGCACTTGGAGGGTAAGGTGGGCTTGGGGCAGGCTGCGATTGCCAGCAAGCTCAGCAGCGTGGTGCAAAGCTGCCTGCAAAAGGTTGGCTGTGACCAAAAATGGTGAATGACACAGACCCCTTTTTTTGTTCCCAGCGTATCCTTCAGAAAAACCTACTCGGTAGCGTGAGTTGCTGTGACCGTCTGCTCCCGTCATGGCTCTGCCCCGTACCCAGGAAGGAGAGGAGCATCCCAGTGAGCTCCCTGGCTCCTGGGGCACTGGGTGCAAACCTCTCCCTTTGTCCCTTGTCCTAGACTTCTTCCCAGCACCACACCAAGGGCTAGATAAAAAAAAGAAAGGTCCTTTCCACAGGGACTCCTGCAAAAAGCTTCCCAGCATTTTGGTTCTGTCCATAAAACAGAAAGGTTTATCAAAACCTGCTGTTGAAGTGCCTAGGAAGCCTTTTGCCATTTAAGCAGCTTTATTTAAGAATGCCGCTGTTTTAGAAGACCAAATCCAAGAGCATCATGCCGTGCTTTATAAGTAAAAATGTTAGGAAATCTAAAAAGAACGTAGTTTATTTTGACTGTCCAGAACAAATGATCACTAGTAACCAAATTACATGAAAACACAACTAAAAACATCGTCCTTATTTTCTTTATTTGAAAGCATTCTGAGCAGAGTTCAGTTTTTCTCCCCAATAATCTCTTGATTTCACGTCTGTACATTTTCATTATGAGTCACCTGGTAGCTCTTATTAAACTACATGTTGAGAAATAAGATTTCCTCATTGATAATCTCAAACCTACAGAGCAAACCACAAGTTTCCAACCAAACAGCTTGTCCCATGTCAGCACCTGGATGCGAAAGTTTGAAATGCAACAAAGGTAGAGAGATATTTCAATGCCTTTGAAAGCAAACGCCTCCCTAAAATATTACTATTAAATGCAGAAGTACTACTATTTGTCAAAGTTGAACAGCTCTTCACCTCCTAAGACGTGCTGAAAAGAAGAAGGAGGTACTTGGGGGGGGGTGTTGGGTGTTGGGGGACTGCTGTGGCTGGGGAGGGGGTCAGAGCAGCTGGAGGAACACGCAGAAGGCTAGGAATAAAAACTCTCTCTGCCAAACAGAGGCAGAAACCCTGGTGGGGGACAGGCCAAGAATGATGCAGATGCAAGTTGCAATCCTTCATTAAAATAGTCATCAGATCGGAAGCACTACAACCTGGCACGTAAAAGCATTAACTCTTTATCCAGGAGGAGCGACCGCCGGGGTCTGAAATGTCCCTCTGTGATGAACAAGCATCTGCAGGTGAGCGAAGGTGGGTGAAGTTACCACGTACAGACTCTGAGGCTTCACCTTCATTGCTTCGCCTTTCCGTCTGTCCCCTAGTTGAGCTGGGAGCACCAAAAGGGGGATCCCCCGGGCTACTCACAGGTCCACTCCAGGCCAACATTGCCTTTAGGGTGCAGACCCTGAAGGGCTCCCGGCCCATCCTGCTGGGCTCCTGCCAGTCCCCTGGGAATTGGGGCGGGAGAGCACCTGGGCAGCCCTGCTGCTCCTCTCGCTGCCACAGGCCACCCTGGCTGGATCATAATGAGCGATTTGGTGGGTTTTGCACCCAAACCAGGGGGTGAAGTAAAGATTTTTCTCTTTCTCTCCAATGTTCTCAGAGCACTGTGACAATGACACAAAATGGACATAAAATTGACAAAAAGTCCCTTTTAATCATTAAAAAATAAATGAATGCAGCAGTGGACCACAAAGGTTTCTGAAAGTTTTTCCTCACAGTGTATCATTTCCCTCTTGAATTCAAAACCTCCCACTAGTGATTTGAATTAAAATCACTGAAAATATAAAAGCTCCAGAAGCGTTTCTGATTGAAATAGGTGGACAACAAACAGATCGTAAAGCTGCACACAGTCACCATAGCGACGGAGCTTCCAAAAGGATGCAGGGGAGCCTCAGCCTCCAAGAGCATCACCAGCATCCACAGCGCCAGGAGAAGCACGAGCATCCCGACAGGGGGGTCGGGGTTGTCCTTCACAGGGAGCTGTTTGGGGGGCAGGTGGGAGGTTGCGCAGACAGGGTCCTCCCTGCCAGCCCCCTTGCCAAAAGAGTCATTGGGCAGATGTGGGGATTTTGGATCTTGGGAGGGGACCTTCAGAAACGTGGCCTTAGGACAGCCACTGAATAGTCCGGGCTTAACAAAACCGCTGGAGAAGGGAGGTGACCTTGGTGTCTTCACCAGCCCAAATTTCTATTTGGGAGTGAGCCCAGAACTTCAAAAAAATATATTAAAGACTTGACAGAGGCCAGAACAAACCAGCTTGGCTCCACACAGTCTTCCCTGTTGTGAACCGATAAAAACAAGAGCATTGGACGCCCCTGACTCCAGCACAGGGCACAGTTCACAGAGGACTTCATCTCACACTGTAGTAAGAAGATGAGTAAGGAAAAGTATTGCTCTGCTACTCAATAAATAGCAAATACTATTGATAAATAATGTCAATAAAGTCAAAGTGCCTAATACTTTTTTTATTATTGGTCTTCAGTGAATATATTGCTGCCACGCGGGCAGCCAAGAAAGGGAATGAGATGCAAGCCTGGAAGAAAGAAGCGGTTTGAGAGCACCTGGATGAGGTAAATGTTTTCAATCTCATTATGCAGGAGGAATTTCACCCAGCACTGACAGGCATTACCTCAGAATGGTAGGTGGTTAATTTGGGGAATTTATGACGGACACGTCAGGGCACCCGAAAATTAAAAAAGGGCAAAGGTGTTCCTATCAACAGAGAAGGGAAGACGAGAGAAGCCAAGGGAATTACAGAACAGTCAGCTTAACTTTAACTCTCTGGAACAAATAATCAATTTATTTGTAAACATCCAGGAGATGGCAACGAGATGAGAAGCAGCCAACTTGGATTTGTCCAGAGCAAGCCATACCAAACCAACCCGCCTTCCTCCTAAAGCAGACTAACAGCAGGCTCAGGGGCAAAAGGAGAAGCTCCGGATGTGCCGCGGCTCGGCTCCAGCCAGGCTGTGGCATGGTCTCACACGATGCTCTCCTAAACCATGAAGAGAAACTCACTGGATCAAACTAGTAGAGGACGGGTGGCAAAACGCTGTGCTATTCTGGTCCTTAGCAGTGATTCATTTTCAAAATGAAGGGCTGTACGGAGTGAGGGTGAGCCAGGATCCGTCCCGGGTACAGGCCCGTACATTTTCATATAAATTATCTGCCTGAAAGAAGAAAGATTAGGTTTGCTAAAGCTGCAGATGACCCCATGCTGTGTCAGACTGCAAGTAACACGTATAACTCTCCCTAAAAATAATATAAAAGGGGCTTTATAAAATAAAATAAGACATTCAAATTTCAGGTATGCTTACTAATAGCATCCTGGAAAGGCTGAATATACATATAGATGAGATCAGTCAAAATCCTTAGCTACATATCACCCTAAATCAGGAAATTGCTTTCTACCAGAGCACTGTGCAGAGCTCACCTCCTGATTTGTGCTGTCTCTGCAAAAGGGGAACCAGAGCATCTTTTATTTTACATTTTCATTTTTTATTTTTAAGGCCCTCATTTTGCCTCAGGCGCGCTATAATTCACATTGGTGACAAAGAAATGTGAAAAGCCTTCACCGCGTTACCAACAAGCCTGGAGCCTCCATGAATTGGGAATTCAAATACATTTTGACCCTTGCTTGGACTGGAGGTTGTGGGATGAAAATAGGCCCAAGTTAGAGTCGATCCTGAGAAGACTTTAATGGTCAAATACTGATTAATATAACAGCATTTTGTAGTTTTAGGTGAGAAGCCATGAGAGTAAGTAAAAAATTCACCCAAAGTTAGTTCCCAATTCTTTTCCATTAAAAAGTTCACAGTATTTTAACAACTGCTGACACCATTGGAGGAGGAACTGGCACAAGGAAAATGTACTCAGGAGAAAGCGTGTTGAGCAGAATATTTTCCTGAAAGCTGATTTCTGCTGACAGCATGTTATACTTCCTTTACCTCTGCTGCGAGACTGGCATCTGCCTTACTGACAAGGCTTCCTCCCATACATGTCTATATTTTATACTATATAAGGTATGATCAGGTAAAATGAAGGGTCACTTGCTGATGGGACAACTTGTGAGGGACCTGGATGACAGATACCATCGAAAACACCAGGGTTCACAACTGGCCCGCCAGCCATACAGCCCGAACCTGATCTAAACAGAAGTTACACCTATACAAATGATAACGATGCAGGAAACATGGTTCTTTTTGTATTATCCATTCCCTAAAATAAAACCACCAACATCACCTCTCTGCCTTGCACTGGATAACCCGTGCAGAGGAAGACGAACTGGACTCAAGTGAAGGCTCTCACCAGGCTGGGCGGGCTGCAGCCTGCTCTGGGACCACGTCAGGCTCCGGGCTGTGCGCCTGGAGGAAGCCTTCAGCGCTGTGCTCGGCATAACAAAGAAATACAGACATGAATTAAAAACCCCAAGGAATGATGCAGATGAAATTACGTTGTTTATTTTTACCTTTGTTTTAATGAACTGATTCCCTCACTTCTTGTTTTTCTGATTTTCTGTTGGTATGAATGGGTGAACGGATGTGTTGGTGGGAAAAATACGCTTGGAGGACTACTAAAATTAAGTCGTAAATGAATTAGGGTGGCAATCTTTGGAGTTGAAAATGAGATTATTCAGAAGTAGCTGGGTTTGCCCTGACCACCGCCTCTGCTTTAGCAGTGGAGGAAAACTGGGACATTTGTGAAATGGGGAATATACAAACAATAAATGTTAATACTTTTAAAAATAAGCTTAAGCTTTAAGGAAGATGTGTTAAAGGAAAGTTACCGTGGAGATACCTATCACATTACTTCCCCAAACAGAGCTAAGACAAGATTACCACATGACCTGGCTCATGTAGCTTGGCAAAAAATCCAAACAAGAATGAACAGCTACATCCCCCTTCGAAGCGGGGGAGATATATCTTTCGAAGGGAGGATATATATCCTTCGAAGACCTACGCTCTTCACCAGGGGGGGTCACTGCATCTGCTGGGAAGCTCGCTGGGGTTTTAGCCTGAAAAGACTCTGCCTCCTCCTCGAAATCTCAAAATCTCCCTAGACAAGTAATCTAAGTAAATCTAAATAATTCCTTCAGTGGCAACTTCACAAATCACTTTGATAGATGGATATATAATCTGATGACCGATCATTTGAATGTATTGATTTATTGATTTGATCTTAATCATGATCTCGGTGTGATCACTTCATTGGTCTGCTTTTAATTAGCTTAGTAAAAATAAGTAGTTTAGCGATATCCTTGCTCAGGTGTGCCTTCATCCGCTCATCCTTTTTAATCACCTCTGCAGGGAATACCCAAGGTAGGTTTACCCTATTGAACAGTAACTGAGGTCACAAACCTGAGGGCAGCGGTAGATTTGGGTAAGGCATATGCAGGCAGCTCAGCTCTGCAGCTCTCCAGCCAGCACCTCGCACACCCTGTGAATAGTCATCTCCAAGCACGTTCAGTCTCCAGCACCTCCCAAAGATACCCTGCGGCACTGCTGAACGAGGGGCGCGGCAGGCTTCATCTCGGAAGCGGTCAAACTTTTTGAGGACATCTTTCTCCACGCTACACCACCAAAGAGGAGAGGAGAGGGCATCCTGGGCCCCACACTGGATGATTTGTCCTCCCTCAGCCTTCACTTGCAAGCACGCAGAGCTCCAACTCTTTTAAAGTCCTTGGGGAAAGAGCTGCGACCGAAGTAAACTGGAAGAGAAGGTGAGATTTTGAACTGTAAGATTTTGAATAACACATTGCTGGGATCATAAGCATCCCATTCTGTTCTTTATTTTTTGCATTATCGTAGCTCTTGGATACCAGAAGAGATCACAACCCCCGTGGGGTAGGTACCACACGAAGAGCAAGTCTTGATGGACTTTTATGTGAGATGGATGGGTGGTGGAAGGAAAGCGGCAGCTGGAATCCCACAAAAAGGCTCTCATTGGGTATTTATTTGCACCGAGATGGTTAGAAATTTTGAGCAGAAGGGCTGAGACTTCACACTTGGCACAGGATGGAAGTGAACAGAGAGAGAAGGAACTGGGCTAGTGCCCATGGAGTCACCCACCATCAGAGCACACGCTCCTGCTGCTCCCTGCGTCCAGGTGACTCTTCGTTCAGGGTTGATGCTTTCAAATTCGGGTCAACTGCATAACCGCAACTGAATCAACAGCAAAAAAACACCTATTACAGAGGCTATCACACCGCAAGTGAGTATGGGATGCGGCTTTCCTGACCACTCAGTTAGTTAATCTTGTTCTTCATGGATATTGCTATCTGTTAGGTTTGTGAGGAGGTCAGAAGACATCGCCTGAACTGGCTTAGAAAATTATAAACAAGCATTTTTGGTTTTTTTTTACTGGAGAAGCTGTTAGAGGCCTGGTTTGAAGCCAATGTAAGTCAATGGTAGGATTTAATTGGGCTTTGTTTCCAGGCTTGGCAGCAGCCTCTTTTAATATCATTCCTCTGCTTATAATCAAGACTTGTCCCTGTCAGATTTTAATCACTTCTTCCTAGGTTAGACACCAGGATGGGTGGATGACGGTCACTGCTGCAGTTGCATGCTGCTCGTGCGTTCCTGGCGTTCGAAGCCAGGCTGCTTCACTGTTTCCACTGCCGACTGTTTGCAAATGCAGGAGAGGAGCTGGGAACGAACAGAGCGATGCAGAGTCGGGGAGGGAGGGGTTTGGTGGCTGGGCTGGAGTTAGTCACCGCCAACTTCCATTTCCAGATCGTGAGGAAGGACTCAAGCCATTTTAGGCATTTTCTTGGACTTCCTCCCCGGCTTTTAATTGAAATACCCAGGAGGGACAGAGGAATCCACGGGCCTGTTTTGCACCGATGCAGGATACTCACGCACGAGCACAGAGGCACTCGCCCTTCATATCGTAGTGTCAGGCCACCATTGTTAGCCCTTGGCTCAGCTCCTTCACATGGGAACAGGGAATCTTCCACACGTGTCTCACCTTCTGGCAGCTGGTGCACTTCTCTGCGAATAGAGAGATGCTCACCTCGGTGCAAATAATTTTTAAAGATTTTTCTTGCAGGGGCTAAATATGCCAGGATGGCTTGAATATTCTAAACAAAACACATTTAATATCTATTCCCCCGAGGTATAGAAAGATACATATATATATATTTATATATCTGTGGCAGTGCCACAGATAGGAAGACACATGAACCAGCAAACTGATTGCAGAATCACAAGAGGCCTCGGGCACCTCTGTTTCTTTTCAGTAGGAATTCAAATGCCTACATCTAGCAGAGCAACGAGAAAAAAACCCTGCGTAGCTGCCAAGACAACCGGCACATCCAGCCGCCAGACTTTTCGCTAGGCTACTCACTCTGGTGTTTTAAGTTTTGCATTTCCACATGCCCAGCAGCACTGTCCTTTTTGCCGGAGCAGCTGTTTGAGACATCACCACCAAGATGTCCCCGGGGAGGCAGGCGGCAGGCACACTGGGAGCACGTCCAGTGTGGCCAGGCATAGTCCCCTCTCTCCATTCCCAAACACGGTGATGCTCACCGTGCAGGGCAGCAGCAGCGGAAGCAGGGGGTTGTTGGTGTTGCAAGGATTTGTCGTGGGGTCGATGTTACAACCCTTTTTTCTCCTGCTGAGACAACTAATTTTTCTCTGCCCAGGGGAGCTCAGTGCCCTGCTCGCCCAGGGAAGCTTCTCCTGGGGCTTGGTGCTTGGCCCTGCAGCACCACGCAGAATGTCCATGGCCAAGCCCCTTTGTACAGGTCTCAAACGCTTGCACAAAACATTTACTCATCACGTACACGGTGATGAAAGAATCAAACTTTTGGTCATTTTGTGATGCTGATTGTGCATCTCACACTTTGCATTTGGTTTTCTTGAAGCTGGTTCTTAAATAGCAACAAATTTGCAGCCATATAAATATTGACAAAAGAGGACTAACATCAACCTTGAAGTTGTTAGTTTTCTGATGACTAGAAAAGCTCTCTACGTTCCCCAAAAAGTTACCTAAATGTTTCTTCAGCTCTAACGAAAGATAAACAAGTCCTTGCTGCCAAAATATCGTGCCAACCACGACTTTCACTTCTCATCGGGGCCTGCCAGTGTATGAAAGTTTTTTAATAGCCGGTCCAGCCGTCTCAAAAGTTTTCAGCTTTACTCCCAGATGGTTGCATCCTTATTGCGGTGCCTGCGCTTGACCAGGCAACCGGCCCTCCCCTGACATCCCACTGACAGGCTGTTTGTGTCCACCTCCGTGCATTTAATCCAGGGTGCGCTGTGGCATCCCTCTCCCATGCCTGTCCTGAGATCAAAGGGAAGGTGTCTGAGATGGCAAAAGAGGTTGGAGTAAATATCACTAATCAGCTCATAAACCAGCCCGGCTCTGCAGAAATGATCTTTCCAGGGCTTCAGGCAACGTGAGAGCACCGGGAGGAAAAGTGTGCTGCCGGGGGCCACTACAGCTTCTGCCTTCTTGCTGCTCTCTTGGTGGCTTTTAATAGCGTAGCGCCATCAAGGGCTGATGCTCCCTTCTCCGAGGCTCACAGGTCACGTGTACTGGGCAGTCAGAGGATGCGAACAGAAAGTCCAGGGCTGCCTGATGTCGGTGTCCCTTGCTAGAAGAGACCAAGGGAAAAAAAACCTCATGGGCATTGAAACGTGAGGGTTTGTGAGGGAACTTCTGGGAAAAGAAGTGATAAGTCCATATAAATTAGGAAGGTAAGGAACTGAGGATTAACCCTATTGTTCTACGCAGAGTTGTAGCGTTAGAATCAATTGGCTTTTGGTGTTTGTGGTTAATTATTGACTTTTATCTGCGTGTAGAAGGAAAGCACTCGTGAAGGCATTGCCTTTTCTAGCATGCCAAAAAGCCAAGAAAGTACAAGATCTTTTTAGAGAAAAGCAGAAAAAGAAAAAGAAAAAAAACCCAACCAGACCTATATTTCCTGTGGAAAATTGTTCTTCCATGGCAACTGTAAAAACATCTCAGATTGTGTTGATTAACTAAGTGTATTATCCCGTGAACAACAGGGTCCCATTAGCTCCGTCAGAAGGCCAATACCCTCTGTACTGAAAACCTCTCGATTCAGTACGATTCCCTGCTGCAGAGTAAGTTCCTGCCTGACCCCATCGAAGGAATCACTTTATAGCTTGAAGCATGAAAACTAATAAATCAGAAAAAAATGTTACTTTTTCCCTTGTCGCATTTTGACTGCAGACATCAATCAACGCATCGCAGTTCAGCATATAGAAGAGTGTTTAGCACGTAAAAAATATAATCTGAATTAAGGAACACTACATGAAAAAACAGCAAAGGAAGGGGAGCTGTAACAGAAATAACTGTACTTTGTTCTTTATAAGCACGTGTGGACAGTGGATTTGTATCTGTGGGACAATTCAGGAAACAAATGAAAAGACAAGTTTTGGGTTTAAGCTCAGTAGATTTCAAAGCACATTGTTTATACCTTCTGCAGTGCAATAAAGCTTATCAAGAACTTTCCCATTGGATACCAGAGTCAAAAGCAGTAAGAGGAATGTGAACAGCGTGCTTCCTCCGGGTCGTTACAATAACTATAATTCTTTCAGCACAGATTTCCCATGTTAGCTTGAGCTCCATCGCACAATGATCATTTTTAGCAGATCATTGTAAATATAGTGCTGAGCTGACCGAGTCGTTCAGAAATTTGCCATCCTTTCACCTTCCACAAGCTCAAAGCACGTGGCAAGTTCAAGGGCTCTTAATTAAAAATATTATACTTTCCCTCTAGAACATCTTGCTTGTGTCCCCATAATACTCTGGGATAAATCAACTGTTGATGTAAACACATTAATTTCAGTGTAATTTTATTTAGAAGATATAATAGTATTACATTTTCGTTCAACGATTCGGATGAGCTTTCTGTAAGGGGGGAGTAGCATCAACTCCCTGTTACAGAGGGGAGCGCTGAGCCTGGGAAGTGAAAGGCAGCAATTTGGCCAGCCCTCGGTAAAGCTGGGGGAGCACGCAAGCCTATCGCTCCTATTCCACATTTGTGCTTTCAACGTCAACCAGAGTATAAAAACAATGTATGAAGATATATACATTTCAGAGCACAAGATTCAGCTCTAGATCACCAGACCTCAAAGCTGCAGTATTTCCTAGGCAGAGCGTACCTCTCTGCCCCTCTCTTAAATTGAGAGGTCAATTTTTGTCTTTTTCTATTTCGTTCTTGCAAGGGGAGACTGCATGGCATGTTTGTTAGGACTATAATGTTGCATTCGCTAATGAAATAGAGTGGCTTTTTTGGAGAACTTCTTTTAAGCAAAACCATGTGTTCCAGGGAGGAAACATTCTTCTGGTAAACAGCTGAGCCCTTAACATTTAGCAACATAACTCTGTGTTTGCAGCTATTGAAAACTGTGTGACCGAGGAAGCCTGTGTTTCTGGGGCCGAGGACTGAAAGCATTTTGCTTGCTGTCAGAAAGCCAGCCCTTTCTTTTATGTATACGCTAGATGCAAGAACCAGCTATTGGATGGTTACTTCTTATGGTTTTAATAAAATTTGTCTCGTATCAAAACGCTGCTGGGTTTTAATGTTGACGCTGCGCTGAGCTATGTTCTCTGCTCCGGCACAGCTGGCTCTTGCTTTCCAGAAATATAGCTGCGCCCTGGCATTACTTGCAAAAACTGCAGCCTTAAATAATTTCCTCGCCCCTCTGACCTGTGCCAGGAAGGACCCTCCACACGCAGATCTCCCCGCTGGTACGGAGAAGGGGGTCATTCCTCCTTCGCTCCCCGGGAGCGGTGCTGTGCGAGCAGAGAGCTGCGGCGGCGGGAGGTAGCTGGGGAACAGGAGAAATTACCTGCCAGACACGGGCAGCAGCCCTGCAAAGCTCGGGGAAAAAGATAATACAGCTGGAAACTGCAGGCAGAAATAGGGCTGAGAAGATGGGAGTGCCCCGTCCCCCGCCCCCCATCCCACGAGCCCTCCTTTTTCAGAGACACTTGCGTGGCCTCAGGGCCGCGGGGCAAATCCTGCCAAAGGGGAGCGGGGAAGTTTTATTTAGTGTAAGTGATTTCCCGAACGGCTTTAGGGAGGGGAGGAGGTTGGTCGGGTGACTTTGAGATCACACGCCGGTTCTCCATCCAGCAGCTGGAAGGGGAAGGCCACAGCCCCAGCTCCCTCTGAGCCGAGGGAGATGATTATTCCTCTGCCTGCTCCTCTCGCTGACGCTGGGATCCTGAGCTCTGGGCATCATGTTGACCCTTGCAGTACGAGGGGATCTTATCTTGTTCCTTGTAGCCCTCAAAACAGCTGGGCATGCTTACAAATTTCAGTAACTACCAGCTAAAGCCAAACAAGATCCCATGATAAAAGTTCAAGGCCCTGCATTCCTCTTCTTATTGCTTTCCTGAGTGGATTCTCATTTTACTTGGACTTACAGTACTTTCATCCAGTTATCTCAAAGTACATAATGACTGCTGCAATTAGTGGCAATAATGAGCTAATTAATTTTTCTGGGTATTATTTTCAAGGGATAAATACTACTATCCTTGCTGTAAAAATGGGGAAACTGAGGCAAGGAGGAGCAGTTGTTGGGTAAATAGTTTTGTTTTACTTTTAATAGTATAATCCTTTCCTGGTTTTATTTGTACAGGTTTATGTATTTGCTTCTTAGTAAGCTTTGTGTTCTATTATTGCTTTCCAGTAATTTATTATTAAATGTTATTGTTTTGGCAGATAGCATTTAGCAACAGTTGGTTGTGTGTATGTACTAAGGTTCATTCAAGAAAACTGCAGTGTTTTTAGAAAAATTAACAGATGCTGCAGGGATTTTTTTGTTGTTGTTTATATATATTGGATTTATCTTAACCCTATTTTCCTGGGGTTTCATTCTTCTTCCTCCTCCTTCTCTTGTTTTAGATGAACACCTTTTTCAGAAAATAACGCAAGTAGCATTCTTTTCTATTTATTTTTCATATACTTCAGCTTGCATTTAAGTCTCTAATATGGAAAGCTAACTGACTATGACTTTCTAATGTGTAAAGAAGATATTCTACTGGTTGTGAAGCTTGTAAGGCAGAGGTATGGTTTTACTAATGTATCTGTAATTCATATTCAGAAGATATATGCTAGTTCGGTAGCATTCACCAAAGGGTGTATGTTTCCCACAGTTCAGGTACGCTTCCCTGAACTCATTCGAAGGGTAGATAAACAGGTAGCCGTAGTAGAGGGGAAGCTGCACCAAAAAAAAGGACTTTATTTTGCTTGTCAGATTTTTCTGGTACTTAACAAAACTAACCGATCCATATGATACTCTCTGGAATAGCAAATAACTACCCAGTTCTTTAACTTTTCTCTCTCAGGCTGTGCTCCAGCAAGCACACGTGCTTAGTTTTACTATGGCGAGTGGTACAGTGCCATTTCAGTGGAGCTATGTGCTATATAAAACTAAGCACACATGCAACTATTGGTAGGATCAAGTCTCTAGATAGGAACTAGTGTCACAAAACTCTTATTTGAAACATCTGCTTTGCTCCAAATTTGTTGTTTAGTAAGGGCCTGACTTTTAAAAGCATTTAGGTGTTTATGTGCACCTTGGTGTCTTTATAAAGCTGGCACTAATTCCTTATTGAACTATGGATTAAGGGCCTCTAGAGAGTCTGAAAACCTTATATAGACTTATTTCAGTCAACTTTTAATTCTAAGGAGACTTAAAAAAAAAATTAAAATTAGTCTCAGCTGTGTTAAAAAAAGTGCTTCACAGGCAAGGGAAACAGTCAATCTGACAAAATAAATAAATTGAGGTAATACAAGACTTCTATAACTGGAATATTTTGGGGAATTTAGTAGCGATAAGAGGCAAAAAAACCCTGTGAGAACCATAACGTCATTTCTAAGGTGACGCTGTTAGGTTGGACGCTGTTAACCCCGACAGCTTTAGTTCTGAGACTTTCTGCTCTCCAGATGATTTTCCTATTGCTTATTTGTCCTTGCAAGGCTCCCTCCACCTCTTTTTTAAAACATACAGATTTGCACACTGCCTATGGCTCCCGGACTTTTCCAGAAGGCTAATACATGTACAATCTCTGAGCACTTTTGGAGTGGTTTGAGCATAACCCTATTCACGTTTTCCCTTTTGTGCCGGGGGAGACAACAACAATCTTGCTGGAAATAAAGCCCAAACAAGGGAAGCTGAAGAGTGGGAGTACGTGAGGGAGCCGGTGGATAACTGTTACACGGCTGTGGATCTCTGCTCGTGCTTTCTCTCATCGCCTGTGGTATTTATTCTGGTGTTTAGGCTAGGCTCTTCCCAAATACCTGCTTCGGTTCTTACACGCAGGATTGCAGAGAGCTCAGCCCTGAAGGTGGGTGGCGAGAGAAATCCTCGCAAACGCCCCGCTTGGATCAAATGAAAGTGCTTTTTCCATTAAAAACATATGCAGGCCCGCGTTTCCCTTCCACTCCTATCCCGTAACGGCGTATAGCCCGACAGAGCCCAAACACACCAAAGGGAAAAGCCGGGATGGGGTATTTTCTTGCTAATGATGGCGGATGAGCCCTTAAAAGATTTGAGGAAAACTCTTGGTGGGTCGGCAGTCCTAAGCTCTGAAACGGCTCAGGGGCCACGAAGGCTTACGAAGGACGACATGAATGTTACCTGTTCCTACCTACAGCCCGAGAGCCAGCCCGTGCCCAGCCTCAGAAGAGCGGGTGCGTTTTCAGGACGCTGCTGTACCACGTAACGCCTCCCCGCCTCCTTCACCAGCACAAGCAAGGGTTTTCTTTGCATGAAGTGTGGTTTTGGTGGGTTTATTTACTCTTTGGCATAAAGCGAGGGGGGGGGGTGTGTTTTTTGGTAATGTCGATGGAAACCTACGGCAGCCCTCACATCCCCGAGTTAAGCAGTATGTAAAGAGTGTCCCTAGACCTCGTACATTCACTGCCCGCCGGGCCTTGGGGGTCTGTGCGGCCGCTGCCCGGCTGCCAGCGGACGGGAGTACTGCTCCCCATCCCCGCTTCTCCCAGGCCGGGGGGCTGTACCCCCGCCCGGGCGCCGCTCCGCCCTGGGGCCTGCCTGCCGGCCCGGGCTGCCATGTCTGTGGCGCAGCAAGGCCCGGGACCGGCGGGAGGAGCGCCCCGCCCGCCGGCACCGCGGGGAACCGACCGGGCGCCGACACCCGCTAGAGAGGGCCGCGGCGGGAGAAACCCACTGGGCCGGGCGGCGGGTACCGGGGAGCGCGGCAGAGCGGGGCGGCCGCCTCCCTGTCTGCCCTGGGCCGCAGGTTACGGCCGGCCTCCCCCGGGCCGCCGCCGTGCACTTTTCGGCCGACAAAAAAGAGCGTGAGGAGAGGAGGAGACTTTTTTTTTTTTAATTAAAAAACCCTTCGCCTTTAAGGGGCGGAGCCAGGGGAGTTTGCGGAAGAGCCCGACGAGAGGCGGGCGCTGATTGGGCCGGCGCGGTCTCGTGACGGCGGCTGGGCGATTTCACTCTCCTACCCCCCCCCCCGCGGCACGCCAGCCCCCCGCGTTCCATTGTGTGCGCCAGCGCCGCCGGGCCCCGCCCCCAGGCCTGGCCCCGCCCCCTTTTTTCTCTTGGCTCATTTCCGGCCGCCGCCGCCGCCGCTCGCTTCCCTCCGAGGACTCGGGAGAGTGAAGAAACAACAGCCGCCATTTTGTTTGTGTGTGAGCGACTGAGGGAGGGAGCGAGAGCGAGAGGCCGAGCCGGACGGGGCGAGCCAGGGGGAGGGCAGCGCAGAGAGACCCAGGGGCCCGGCCAGGGGACGGGGAGAGAAGCGAGGAGCCGAGACGCCCCCCCCCACCCCCCCCCCCCCCCGCGCCAGCTTGCCCGTCCTCTCTCTCTCCTCTCTCTCTCCTTTTCTCTCTTCTCCTTTTCCCCGGCTTCTTTCTCTCCCCCGCTTCTGCCCGCTCCGCCACACACGCCACAGGAGCGGCCGCAGCCGGGCCGCCGCCGAGCGCCAGGCAGGGGCAGTAGGGAGCCTGCGCTCGGCCCCCGCGCTGCCTGCGCCGTCCCGCCCCACCCCCCCCGCCGGGGAGCGCCGAGGACCCCCTCCCCCTCCCGGCTATTTAACCCACCCCGGGGCGAGTCCCCCGCCATCCCCCGGCGTAATTTTTCTTCTATTTTATTATTTGCATTTTACCCCCCCTCCTCTTCTCGGAGGGGTCGCTGACCGGCCTCCCCCTCCCCCCCCGACTACCAACCTCTTCGCTTCCTTCCCCACCCTCGCAGAGGCGAAGAGGGAGTCCCCGCCGCGCCCGAGCAGCGGCCGAGGTTTTTCTCCCTCGCTTTGCGCGCCCCGCATAGCCCGTGGGTCCGCGGAAGCAGAGACGGGCAGCCCCCTCCCTGCCCGGCGCCAGCGCTCGCAACCATCCTCGGCCGCCCGGGAGGGGGGAAGGTAGGCAGAGGGGGGGGAGGGGCCGGCTTCTTCCTCCTCCTCCTCCTCCTCCTGCCGCTGCTGTGGGATCGGCCCCTCTGCCTGCGCCGGAGGGGGGGGCAGCCTGCTACTGAGAGCGAGAGAAAGAGGAAGGGGAAAGAAGAGAAGAAGGGGGGGGGGGCAGAGAGGGTGTTGAAACCCGCCCCCCACCTTCCCATCCCGCGATCGGTGCTGCCTCCATCAGGACAACAACCCCTCCTCCTTCCCTGCACAACAAGATGTGAAGCGGAGACTCCTGGGACTTATCCTCACCCTCCTCATCCTTACAGCTCCCCTTTCTGCAGCCATTAGCGACGGGCGAGGAAGAAGCGAGTGGAGCTGGGGACCCCGCGCACGCTTTGCCTCTCTCCCCACCGCCTCCCCCCCAGCCCTGTCGCTGGCGGTGGGTATTTTTTTGCAGGGTGGTGTTGGAGGGGGAAGGAGCTGCTGCTAGAGGACGGTGATCTTTTTTTCTTTTTTCCTCCTCCTCTCCCCTCCTTCGCCCGCCTCCTTGTGGCGATGAGGAGGAGGAGGACGGCGCCGAGGAGGAAGAGGCTGATGGCGGCGGTGAGGAGGCAGCAGGAGGAGGAGACCCCCCGAAGGATGAAGATGACGATGGTGGCGGCGGCGAGGAAGCACCAGCAGCACAACAGCCGGGATTAATTTTACTTTAAAAACAAAAAAAACCCCACCAGCCTCTTTTTTTTTTTCTTTTTTTTTTTTTGGCGGGGGCTTTACCTGCTCTTCCCATCTTCGCTCAGCTCTTTCGCCTGGGGGAAGAGGCCTCTTCCCCCCCACCCCGCCCCAGCTCCCACCTTCTCCCTGCATCTCCGCTGCCGCCCTCCCGGAGCCCGAGGGGCAGAAAAAAGGGGAACTTGGCCCCCCTCCTCCGCCAGATCCTCCTCGCTCGCTCTCGGCGTTATTGTTGTTCTTCAGCTGACTCGGGGCCCGAGAAGAAGGTGAAGGTTTTGGGGTTCACCCCCCACCGTCTCTCTGCTCTGAGTGATTGTCTAAAAAAGAATTAAAAATGGCCGAGAATGTGGTGGAGCCGGGCCCGCCTTCAGCCAAGCGGCCTAAACTCTCCTCACCGGCGCTCTCCGTGTCCGCCAGCGACGGCACAGGTCAGTCTCGGGGGCCCAGGCCCTCCCCACCTCTCGGTGCCGCAATTATTGCCCTTTTCTCCCCTCTTCTGCCTAAATCTCCTCCTCCCTTTTGCTGCTGTTAACTCGTGCCTGCCTTCGTCCTTTCTGTCTGTCTGTCTCTCCCGTTTTCGCTCCGTTTGAACACATTGGCGTTAATGGCATAGGGAGGGTGTTCGGGTGTTTCTGCCCTTCTATTTTTTTGAAGTGATTGAAAGCAAAGCTGTGCAGTTTATTGTGCTTTTGATCAACTCTAGATAAGACTTAACAGTTTGTCATTTTCGTGTCTTTCACAATAGTAGTTATTACTGAGCTCCTTGCTAAGCATATGCCTTATTAATGTCAGTTGCAGAAATACGAAATAGTGCTAAAGATGATGCTTTTGTACACTTTTTTGAATTGTGTGTACGTTCATACACACAAATGTGTCTTTTGTATTTTATTTTGCATATACAAGGGGTTTTTTATAACTCGTTTAGAAACGAGGTTTATTTCTTTGCCTTTTTTCTTTTTTTCTTCTTACATGCAGTCTGCTTATTTGATTTACTTTTACAATCCTTCTTACTCTTCCTTGCAGAAGGATATCTAAAAACTGCTTTTCTGATTCAAATAGGCCATCGACTTTAGGAAAAAATCCAGGTCCCAAGTTTGGGGCAAAAGGTTTATTGAGACTCTTACCTTCTTAGAAATGAAATGTTATTTCACCTTATTTGCATTAAGAATCAATATGGAGTGCAGTTCATCTTGCATCTCCCATTTCTTTGCTGCGAGACCAAAATGTCTGAAATTCCCCTGTAGACTTAAGGGCTGTGAAGATAAAGAGGCTTCTCTGCAGTCCTGCAAAGGTCTTCGGTGATGCTGTGAAGGCAATCTAGAGGTTGAAAATCTTAGGTGTCCCGATCCCTGGTTGTACTGGGGGGGGGGGGGTAACAAAGGGCTGTTCAGCTTTTTAATGTTTCTTGTGAAGCAGTTGAGTATTTAGTGTCATTTTGGTATGAGAGTACTTGGTTACCTTTCCCACAGGAGTTTCTTTGAACTCACTTTAGATCTTCTTAGCCTATGGTATATGGAGGAGGCCTCCTCCTGCCAGAGTCTAGCGAGTGGTGGCATTTCTGATGCCACCGGTGGTCTTGTTCAATGCAGTTACAGCTGGCAAGAAAAAGGAAGAGTTGTTCTTAGTTTTTTTTTTTTTAAAAAAAACTCCTCATTTGACAGTAAACAGAAGGTTTTAGTAGCCGGTTTTTGGTTGAGCACTGGATTCTACTTGGAATCATCTTCAAAATTTCATTTTTGCCTTCTCTTTTCTTGGCGAATGGCGTGTTAGTTTTGAAAAGTTTGTGTGTAACTTTTAGAGCATATTTGATATAGGCAATATTATGTTGTAACTGGAGGACATGACTATTCCTAATATCAACAGGTCTCTAGTAAGAGAGTAGAAGAGGGTTGGAGAAGCTGCTATTTAGCTAGAGCTAGTTGTTGGGTTTTTTGTGCTAGACTTGGAAACCAGTAGTTATTTCAGTAGTAACCATTTTTAATTTGTCTTGATGGTGGTTATCTTGCTCTGTTTAGAGAGGTGAAATAAAAATGTATTTTGTGAGAGAAGTCCTGATACTTGGAAAAATAGGGAAGTTAAAGGTGTATTTTGATTCAGATGAATGCACGTATCTAAGTTAAGACATTTGTGATCAAATAAGGTTTGGATAATTTGTGAATGTATTTCAGTTTAACAGGTGCAGATTTTCACAGAATACTTAGTCTATTTTAATTGTTAGCTTACTGGGCAGCTTAATAAATGAACTTTCTATAGTTACGGTGAAACCCTAGGGATTGTTGGACAGTTTTAGTAGTGCACAAATGGGACAGTTTTTCTCAAAGTGATTGAGATTTTCATCACCTGATAGCTATGCAGAGGTTTATAGTGGTGTGAACACTCTATATATGCTACATAAAAACTATTAAAGGATTCTTACTCTTCTGGATTTTTTTTTTTTGTTGACAACTTATTACCTGGATTTGGGACAGTTCCACTTTCTGTGTTTTTTAACATGATAGCATATCTGTTTCTTTAAATAAAATCAAACTTCTTAACCAATAAGTGTGTTTTGAGGGTTATATTTTTTTCATTTGCTGCTTTGAGAGACTGCAATTTTTTTGTCCCATTTTTGCTGTTGTGGGAAACTGCTTTGAAGTTTGTATTTTTTTAACCTATCTGCTCCTTAAATTTTCTTTGAAATAGTGCAAGCAGCTTTCATTAAGTAAATTCCACTTATAGAATCTGTTGTGTTGTCCCCACTCCTTAGTTAATTATAGAAAATAAATAACATGGTGCTTATGTACTTACTCAAGCACTCTTTTTAAAACTGTTAGATTCACAGCATCATTAGAGAGAGGGAAGGAGAAAGGTAAGAAACTTGCACTGTTGATGAAACTTTTTCCAGCAAATGTGCATAGTGGATCTTTCAGTGTGTTTCTTTTTCTGTTAATTTTTTGACTCATTTATTAATCTGAAATACTGTTTTAGCTTGTTAGATACCTAAAAACAATGACTGACTCTAGTTAACTTATTCCCAAACTTGCAGATGTTAAGTGTATTTATGTTGAAGACTAAGTTGAGCATCTAATTCACTCATGTTTTCACTGTAGACCTGGATGATACTGATATTCTGGGCTTGGAATGTACTAACTCAAATGTTGGTGGTTTTCTTCTAAAAAGAAGTCAGCAAAGATTGTCCTAATACGCTTGATTTATTGGCAGCAGCCAAATATAGCTGCATTTCCCACTGTTGTTGCAGTGCTGCATCTCCTTCTGTCTTAAAAGTCTTAAATGGTTCGTGTGTTCCCTGCTCAGAATTTGCTTTGCCATAGAACATACTGTATTAGTGTAGTTTCGAGTTGCTTTATTAATGCCAATTCCTTCTTTAGGAGGTAAGAATAACATAGACTTACAGGGAAACTGAAATGTTTGTAGCACATTTTGTAATAAACATTTTGAAGTAATTTAGAAAGTCTTGGTATTGTCAGTGTCATGTAGTATATTAGAATTTTTGAATGGTCTCATTTTTTTCTTAAATGTTGCATAGTTCTAGAATAGCTTCAGGAGCAGGACTGTGTGGATCCCTTTAAACTGCCAGAGGCTTTTCAACAACTTTTTTTCTATTTAAATGTTAAATTTGTTGCAAAGAAGAATGGTAATTATACATATATCTTGTCCAGATGTTAAGTTTTCTGAAGACCATTACAGCTCTACAGTGGGCTCACCTTTTGTTGGTACAGTATCCTTAGTATGGGATGTGAGTTTGCGACATTGGATGCTAGCACAGCTCTTCTGTACTGGCACAGTTACATTGACATAAGTATTTTGCCAGTGTAGCTCATTTTGCTTACCTTTCCTTACTGGTAGAAACACTGTTTTGGTATGTTGCACCTAGTCTAACAAGACTGTCTTAAACATTGTATTAGCAAAGTGGTGTACACCAGTCTATTCCCTCCACCCGCCCATAACAGAATAGTTTGAGTGCATCCTGAAGAGTTATTTCCTTGAGTAAATGAGTGGAAGTCTTTCATAAAGATACATTTTCAACTGGATGCCTTAAACCAGTGATTTTTTTTTTATTTGGCCTTTTTATTTGTGAACCCCTCAATTTTCACCTGCAGTAATGCAGGTACACTGAAATTGCCATGTACAGATTTCTATGTGGTGTATTTAGGAAGGGAGAGTTTAATCATGTTTTACAGCCCCCCCCCCCCCCCCCCTTTAGAAATAACATGTTTTCTGTGAACTAGGAAAGCTTTTCGGGCTCTGGGTTCAGAACTGCTGTTTCATCAAGGAATAAAAATGGAGTATACTCTCTGCTGCAGCGTGGTTGTATGGTATCATGTCTTTGGGTTGCTAGATCTGAAAATAGGATTTTAAGTGCTTAGTGTTTCTGGCTTGCTGTAACATTGGAAGTCAGTTTCTACAATTAGTTGGCACGTGTGTTATATCAGAGATCAGTGTACGTATTTGTGGTATGTGCCTTAACATCCTTCAGTTTACTATGTCCAAAAGTCGTATTTTTCTGAGTAATAGCACATCTTCAATCTCCCTTTCAGTACTCATCTTTTGTAAAGTTTGTATGTTCCTTTTTTTTCAGGAACTGCTTCTGACCTTTAAAACTTTACTCTCCCTTACATCAAAGGTCTAAGGCTTGTAACGAAACTTCTTGCCCAAGGACTACTGCAATTTTGACTGATACTCATCTTTCATTTGTTCCAAATGTATCAGGATGTTTCTTTGCTCAAAATGAATCATATTAATCTTGTCTCACTGCCTTCTCCAGAGGCATATGCGCAGTTTTCAATTCTGTTTTCAGACAGCTATGTTTTTTTTCCTAGTGTTCATATATACTACTTTTAAAATTAAATACTTCTCACAAATCTCTTCTCTGGCTAATGTTTAAGACCAAGTCGTTAGCTACATTTAACTTACAGCCATCAGTTAAATGTTTTTATCAGTTCTTGTTGAGAGCCACATTTTTTGCTGGTTTTTTTCCAAGTATTAGTTGTTACAAGATGAGATATGCCTTAAAATATGGTTTGAGGGATGGCATGTACTGTAAATCGAGTATTGCAGTGGTGGATGCTTGTGTAGCAAAAATGGGCATCTTTGCCTTGTAGCTAAGTAGGTTCTCGAAGCAACTGCATGAGGAATACATTTAAATTAAGAGAATTTAAATCTGCAAGATTTTCTTTAAAAAGTAAATCGATCATTCATACGGTGCTTAGTAACTCTTAAAAAAAAATCTCAAACCTCGTAGATTTCCAAACTGCTATATCTCTGCTTTATTTGCCTTTTTCACCAAGTAGATTGCGTGTGTGTGTGTCTGACAAAGGAATGTACTTTTTCTGACCAGTGTTAGAAAGGTACCTAATTTTTTTTAAAAAATTCACTACAACACAAGGACTGTACACACCATGATGTAAAACCGAATCTTGAGCACTTACAAATAAAAAACTTTTGAGACTAGAAAACCAGTTTACAGTTGCAATTTAAAAATACAGATTCACAAGTTTGATATTGCAAGGAAAACTTTTGTTGCTGAACTTGGGAATTTAAATCCTAGATTAAAAAAAACTACTAACTTTTCCATCTTGTCCCTCATGGTCCTAGAGCAGGGTTTGGATTTAGTCTAGAGGGTCCCTAGTTCAGGTTATTGGTCAGTTCTCTATTTGCAGAAAACCAAAGTTTATCTATGAAGGGTCTAGCAGACTTTAGGGTTTAGTGTACGTTTTTAGGGGATGTGGGTTTCATAAGGTACTGGGGATAAACACTGAACTTCTACTGTAGGAGTTCTGGTTTCTTGTACCTTTACAACTTGGAGAAAATTACTTTATTAGAATTTTAACTTTGTACTTACATTATTATTTGTAACAACCAGGTATAAATATTTTACAAGTGTAAAAAAAAAAAAAAAGAAAAATCATTCTAAAGAAGCAACAACTTACTGCTCAACATCTGTCAAAGACTATTTTAGGACCTCACTAATTTAATTTTTTTTTAAGCTATCCTAATCCCTATTCAAACACTGGTGTCAAAAACATCAACCCTTGCTTAAGGAAAAAAGTCTGAATTTTGCAAAGTCTCAATAATCTGCAAGTTTGTCTCACTTGTCTATAACTAAATCATACACTAAATTGTATGATTTAGTGTGTATTTCTTGTATCTTCTCTGTAGGCTGCTTGATTATCTCCAGTGTGTCACCTCATCGTCTTGCTTAGCTGATTTAGCAGGAGCAGCCTTTCAGTGCTTCTTCCAACAATGTGATGATACTACTTTAACCTTTCTCATCACCCTAACTAGTGCCCCCTCTGAGAGGGCTTGGCCAAAAGTCATTTAGATTTATTATTTGACAAATGGAGTAATTTTGTTGTGTAGATTTCACTGACAGAGAAACAGTGCACACCTGTCTCCAAGGATTTGGCTTTTCTGTCTTTACTTAAACTGTAGCAGCAGGCTGAAGTAAAATACATCTGTCTCTGCATATGGATGTATGCACTGACAAAACATCCGTGATTACACTGAATTTGTAGAACTTCAAGTAGAACTTGAACTAGGGCAGTTCACAGAAATCCTCTCCCTGAGCAGTAAGTGACGTATCTGACAACATGACTTCGTTCTCTTCCTAAATAGCAACAAGTTTCCTTAAAATGGATTGGCATGTGAATGTATTTAAAGTTCTTTTAAAAACTTGACATGCTAATTCTTCTTCAAGCACGCATTTGTTCCAAAACTTTTTGAAGAAAATCAGAAAAAGGAGTGTTGCATTCTGATGAACTCAAAATCGTAGTAGCTTGTGGTTTAGTTGGTGATGTCAGGTGTGTTTATAGGAACAGCAAGGAGATGAAATCATGGTCCAAACTAGGATTTTCACAAAAAAGTGCAATTTAGGTACAGGACCTTCAAAAACAGTGGAGGTTATTTTCTATTATAGGTGGTTGTGAGATGGGGCAGAGAAAGATTTTGCTTTTTCCCCGTTTGATGGTGCGAAACACCTCTGTACTGCACCTTTTGTTGCATCTCCATAAGAGATGTAAGTAGAGTTTTGAACTGTATGTTTGCTTGCAGAATCATTATTTGCTGTTTCTTGCTTTGTAGAACTCCCAAATACAAGTGTATAGATAATCACTCTTACAACATACTCTTACTGTGTTAATGAACTAAAATAATCTAATTCTCATTTTTTTCTTTTTTAGAATTCTAATAAAAAATAAAATTCTGGCAAAATGCTGGTGTATGGCTTGCTCAGTACAAATTCTGCTGAAGCTAAACTGCCTTTTACGTATTCCTGAATATAATTTCAGGGGCTCTGGGGAATTAACTGGTTCAAGATAAAGAAGTCTAATCTGCTGACTCCTTTTTCTTGTTTACTTTTATATTTTTTTGTACATAAATTCAGCATTCCTTTTTGGTTTTACTTGGGAGTAATGTTGAATGAACTCAAGTCAGTAACACTCAGAAAACTGACTTTTTGGTAATTGTATATGCAGATTGCATAATTTCAAAGTTGTTGTTAAGTTGACAATGTAGTGAACTTTTTTTCTTGAAACTGATTTGTAATCACTTCTAAAATGAAACTGATTCAGTGTGTTTGTGCACATACGAGTGTTCCCTTCCTATCTGCGTGTACCCATTTTTTGCCCACCAATACAGCAGACCAGCAAGGCATCTCTAACTTTCCAGATTTCTGTGCATGGTGGTCCACAATTTATCAGACTCCCAAATGAAATGCCATTCTTATACTCAATGACACCACAGACCACCAGTAGATAACTTAAGGTGGTCTCATGGGAATTTCAGTGGCATACACAGGGTAGTCTTGGGAATAAGAATACTAATTTAGAGACTTTTCACTAAAGTTAAAGGTAGCCCAATGAAATTTATGCAAATAGCAACATGTTCACAAGGAAATTATTAACTGTGTGACTTCAGTATTTTGGAATTAAAATGTCAAAACTTTATCTTATTTGGGTCATCGGTGATGGCAAGACTAGTACCTTTGCATTGTGTTAGGTAATTCTCCCTTAAGTGATGTTAAAACATTAAATGTACCCTATCTTGATTCTTGCACCCAGTCTTTTCCATATGATTACGCCACTTCTGTTTCCTTAGAACAGCTACAATTCCATATTCCAGAGTCATAACCATTGAATTTTCACTATGGTTTTCAGTGGTAAACACCTGCTATCATCTGTGTCTCTAAACATTGTTTTTTGAAGAACTTTGAATATGATTGTGAAAATGAAAAGTTTGTTATAAATACAATTTTCTTCTGAAGTTGCAAAAAAAAAAAGCATCAACCAGGATCTACTAAAACTGGCATTTCTGTTGATATTAGTTTGGGACAAGTAAGACTTAAACTTGCAGATTATTGAGACTTTGCAAAATTCAGACTTTTTTCCTTAAGCAAGGGTTGATGTTTTTGACACCAGTGTTTGAATAGGGATTAGGATAGCTTAAAAAAAATGAAATGAGCGAGGTCCTAAAATAGTCTTTGATAGATGTTGAGCAGTAAGTTGTTGCTTCTTTAGAATGAGTTTTCTTTTTTTTTTACACTTGTAAAATGTTTATACCTGGTTGTTAAAAGTAATAATGAAATCATGTGCGTTTTAGATGGTGACTTGGACTTTTTCACCAACAAACATTTGGTTGTTTTTAAAAAAATCTGTGCCTGAAGTTGTGTGCTACCGTGACATGCTAACATGCTTTGTGCCTTTGTGTTTGTTGTCTTCCAGGGTTTTTGTGTGTTGTTTTTAGATGTGTTTTCTGCTTGTATTGTTTGCAGTCTTACTTCAAATTACAAAGTTTCTTTATGTGGTGAGGAAATTCAGCTCTTTTCTGGATTAGCAGGGAAGGAAGGAGGCAGTGCTTCCCCAGTTTCTTGCAGGGAACAGAGTTAATATCGAAGTCTAATACTGAAGACTTTGTTACCCAAATAGCATAGTACAGAATAAGAATTCTCAGTTGCTGTTGCATAAGTGATAGTGAAGACCTCTGCATCACACTTTCACTTTGGGGATGGGTGATGATTAGGGTTATATAGGGACTGATGTCCTAGGATTTTGGAAGCAGTAGTTGCAATGATGAATCTAGACCTTAGTATTTTAGGCTGATGTTGAATTTTTGCCCCTTTGTCTTGCATCAAATTAGTAGATTGATTTAAATTAACTCTACATTTTAAGGTAGGAAAAACGGTTTGGTGGAGTTTGTGTTACCATTGGGTAGTTGTGGCTTCACAGAGGATATACATGAAAAGCCTTCTCCTTAATGGGCTTTAATGGTAAGAATAAATCTGATCTCCAAAATGCCATATAGCAAAATTCTCTCACACCCACCTGGTAGGAATCTTAGAGTTTTTGCCTCTTTCTTAGACGTGGTTTTTTTTTTTTCCCCCTGATAAAACTGTCTGAGCATGTCTAGCTCAATTTTTCTGCCATTGCAGAGGCCTTGGGAAATGATGACTGACTTTATTAGCACTTGTTTCATTTCTGTGCTTCACCTTTGCTTTTGCATTTTCATGGACACCTGAGAATCGTCTTGTGAGAATGTGTCTCCTTATCTTGTTCTGCCTTTTTTATTTTTATGTTTTGAGTTTTGGCTTTTTTAAGGGCATTTCAGACAATACGTTTTAGGGCCTGTAATGCTGGTGCTTGACTGCAAGCCTGAATGGCTGGTTTCTCTGGGATATTGGTTGTATCCTCTGGGCACTTTCTCTGTTACATCTAGGCCCTGTTCAATTCCTGGATAGCTTTCGTGTTGCCATGCAGGGAAGATACTGACCTCAGCAGCTTATTGTTATTCTTTGTCTGAAAGCGCAGCAAAGGTATCATGTTTTCTGTGTAGTCCAACATCATCTGTGGCTCCTATCCACCCTGTCACATGCATGCTTTGTATTCAGTGTCCTGTATTAAGCCTTGTCCACTTGTTTTATTGTGAACCTAACGACTGTGATATAACTTGATCCACTGATATGTTTCTGGAGCCCAGAAACATTTGTGCAAGAAGGTGACTGTTCAGCAGCTTTCTAATTTGATATGTGTGTGTTCAGAATATAATACAATAAATGGGATGCAGGGACAGAAACTGTAAAGTCTCTTACCTCTGTAAAATCAGCAACGAGGTAAGCACTGGAGTAAATTGTTGTCTTACGTGTCTGACATGCAGGGTTCTTCAGGTGTCACTGTTCACACATGATGCTGCTTCTTCAGATATATCAACTCTTAACTTTGAGACTGAATGGTTGAATGTCTTCAGTCTGAGGGTACAATACACACCAGAGTAAAGCTACTACTATTCTTGCTATTTTGTAGCATGTGGGCAAGTTCTTAGAAAGCTAGTATTATTCACTGCAACCTATTTGCTAGAACCAGATAATCTCCATATTGATGGAAAAGCCTGTTTTATACTGAAAGGCAAATAGAGGTCTGTTGTCTTAATCCAGAACTGAGAAAATGACCGAATCATGACTGTAGGCTAGAAAGCATGCAAAAGAAAATAATATGTGCCACTTGAACCCACATGTGGATTTCTTTGCTAAGTAGTTAGTATGGATATATTTTCCTTGGATTGTAAGCATTGTCAGAAATCTACCTTGCCTTGCATGCTTTGAGAGCTGTTACATCACTGGTTTGAAAATTGATAACTTGGTAAGGCACCGATGTCTTATTGACTTAAGGGTTTTGATTGCACACTCTGAATCTGTACTAGTTTAAAGTCTGTTTTGGTGCCAGGTGGGTTTCCAACCCAGGCCAGCAGTTACCTTGCATCTTGCAGATCAGATGCTGTCAAAGGCAGACTTCTTAGAAGTAGGGTCCAAAACTAAGATGATAATCCATAGTATGCAACAAAAGTTAGCACACTGATTTTTGAAGTTGCTTTCTCACAGTTTAGGGTGCAGTTCATATTACTTAATCCAGTCTAACTGGACTGCCATCGAAATAAATGGACCTGCTCCATCTACTGAATTTTCTGACCCACTTTCTCACTACAGATCTAATGTAGCCAAGGCAAGTCAGGCCAGTTTCTTGACTCTACATAAAAAGACTTGCTTAAGTGTTCAGTAGTGGTACAGTTTCTAAAACGAATTATTATATGCCTTTACATGTTGAGACTACCTCAGGTTAAGACTTTCTGATTAACTACTTAATGTTGTTTTGTGGAGGTACTTTCCTTCTCTTTCCTTTGAATCTTAGGTGGCAGCAATGTATTCTGTATCTTCTTGTTACCTATGGAAAGAAATACCCTAATAATACCATAAATAACATAATGTGGAATCACTCTGTGCCGCTCTATTGAGAACAAGATTTAGCTCTACCACTTACTGCCTGCATATAACTGGATGTTTTTGAGCTCTTAGGCCAGATACTGTCTGTTCTGCTATATCCCAATTTTTCTGCATCTGACTGTACCCTAAGATCTCTAGGGATTATGAATCAGGTAGACAAACCTTTGCAGGACTAATCTGCTTCCTTCACCTTCCCGCAAGCTTAATTTTGTTAGTAAGAAATCTTTGTGTGTATCCTTAGTGAAACAGATTGCAAGGCTAGCAGTGGACTCAGTGTACTGGAAAGTCAATCAGTTCTCTGGATATTTATCACCATTGTCTTAAGCTATGCCTCTGGCTCTTGTGTGAGTGTACGTGCCATTATTTTCACATAGTCTGTGAGCTGTCTGGCTCAGCCTTGACAGTTTTTGGATTGGTCATAGGTAGAACTCTCTACAGTAGGCTGTAGGATACGTATTAAATTTAAGACTGTGACGTGGATTGCAACTGTTGCTAGATGTACACAAAGTCTTATTGATCTTTATGGTCTTTTGAGATTGTTCATGTTTCAGTCCTGTATCTGAAAACTTCTGCCCCCGGCAGTTGACTAAAAATGTAATTTTCATAGTTGACCAGACAACTGAAAGTTTTTCTAGTTTTGTTGTTTATCTACTGGTGAAGGAGACTTTTAAGTTTTGTTTTTGGAAAAGACTTATAAAAAGAGCAAATTCGAGCCAGAATATTGCATTGATGGTATTTACTACTTACGATTTTGTCTTGTAGCTGATAGTAGTCTTTTGTGATGAATGTTGTGTATTCTCTAGGATTAAAAATCCTAACAAACTAGTCTTACATGGAAAGAACAGTTTACATTTTTTGATGTAAAGAACTAATCCGATTGGGATTATCTCACAACCATTTAGTTTTGGGGTTTGGTTGTTTTTTTTTTTTTAATGTAGTTGTTGATTTGTTGTGTTTTGAGACACTAATAAAAAGAATTAAAAACACTTTGAGTTTTTATGACATTTTTCTTCCCGTTCAAGGGTGGCACAGAATGAGCAGGCCAAGGAGCTCAGGTAGCTTGTACCTGGATACTCCAGTTGGATATGAGCAAGTAAGCCTTAAAGCTGGAACTGTCCTCTCATTTATGAGGACGGGGAATTTCAAAAAGAATGAGGTTTTCAGAGAAGCAGATTAATATTTTCTTGTGAAGAAAGATGCGCAAATCTTTGTGTCTCAAAACAAGAATTGCACTACCCCTTTGCAGTGTTATATCTGAAATCATCTAAATGGGTCTTTCTGAGAAAATATTCTGTGGCTGTTTGAAAAATGAATTAGTTCTTCATATTTGGACGTTTAGTGGTCACTTTCCAGGTGGTTTTGTGAAAGGCTTAATATACAATGGTCTGATCTCAGGAAAGGTGAAGTGGGGATTTTTGTTTTGGGACTTGCCCTGTCGTGGAACTTGTGTCTGTTCAAGAGCATAAGTTTTTTTCCCCAGCTACAATCAGTCACAAAACTGGCCTTTGAGCTGTGTGGGCATCTTTGCCTGAACAGCTGTTTCCCAGTTTGGAGATGGGAGGTTGCTGTGTGCTGCCATTACGGTTATGTTGTAGGTACAGGATTTGTGCTGGCTCATGTTCTTCCCAGACACTTAACTTTCATTTTCAGTTTTGTTTGTTCATAATTAAGGAGGTTTTTTTTTTCTGGACAGCAGACTAACTTGTGAATTACTGATCGTATTTTTTTACTCTTTCCTCGCTCATGGGCTGTTTGTCAGGTTATTAGCCAGAGTGTTTTCTGGATGTAGTGCTTCAACATTTGCCTGTTAAAGGTGTCCTAACAGGCATCTTAAGATGCCTGTTGAAGCTATTTTAAACTGTCGTGTATTTTTTTGATTCCTTTCTCCATTTTCTTGATCACCCCTCTGTTTTGAGGGTCTCTTCCACTGTAACTCTTCCCATGTTCATCAATATTTAATTCTTAAGCTAACCACTAAGCATTTTAAGGTTTTTTTGAGGGGTGGGTGTTTTGAGATAAGTCTACTGACACAAAGCTCTAAATTCATCATTTTAAATGGAGGAGAACTTGGACAAAGCTTTATTCTTCTGATTATTCCTTCACTTCTGAATCTTCAAAAATACCAGTCATGCTGAAGAATACCAGTGATGCAAATGAAAGATCAGTCCTCAGTATGTGTTGCAAAGCATAACTTTTAGCATAAGATTTATGTTATTGAAGAATGGGCTAACTGTTTTTAATAGTTTAAAACATAGTTCTTTAGTGGAAATTTTCATTCTGTCTCTGGTGCTTTGCAATAATGAAGAATGTCATAGAATCATAGAATAGTTTGGGTTGGAAGGGACCTCTAAAGGTCATCTAGTCCAACCCCCCTGCCGTGGGCAGGGACATCTTCAACTAAATCAGGTTGCTCAGAGCCCCGTCCAGCCTGACCTTGAATGTTCCCAGGGATGAGGCATCCACCACCTCTCTGGGCAACCTGTGCCAGTGTTTCACCACCCTCAGTGTAAAAAATGTCTTCCTTATATCTAGTCTAAATCTACCCCCCCCCTTAGTTTAAAGCCATTCTCCCTTGTCCTGTCGCAACAGGCCCTGCTAAAAAGTTTGCCATCATCTTTTTTTATAAGCCCCCTTTAAGTACTGATAGGCTGTATATATAAATGGAGTTATAAAATCTCCTCTGTTCTGGTATACCTACATTCTTGCCAACGTCATACCGTATTTTCAGAATTCTTAAGTCATGATCTTATCTGTGATAACAGTTGCAAAGTTGTAGAAACTCTGTTAGTACTGGAGTTTGGCAGTTTGGGTATAGTATCATGTGAAACATTTTGAACAGATTTCTAATGCTGATGAGCTTTTCCGACTTACATGCTGTTTAACTGTAGTCTTTTTTCCATTAATATTTGGACCAAGTCATCTTGCCAGCCTCTCTAGAATTCAGTGTAATTGATATTTTCTTTTAAATGCAGTTGCAGTTGCTGAGATAATGAGTAGTATTTTAGGTCATTGTCTAGATCTGAAGTTTTTGAAAATGCAGTGCAATACCTCCTACAGAGCCTCTGTGAAATGACCTTTCTGGCAGAAGTGGTGCTGAAACGTTCCAATAGTTAACATTAAAAAAACCCTCCTTTACTAGGTATTCTCAGATTCCAAATATTAAGCTTTACAGCCTAGTTGTGCGTAGCTATGTCACACAGTGGTTCAGCTTTTAGCCATAAACTTTCTAGGTTATTTTTGTTTTAACTACCATAGATTAAATATACAGATTAAGGTGCATGCTGCTTCTGCAGACACAAGAACTTCTTGTTTTCTTGAGCAAATTGATTCTGGGTACTGTGTAATATTCTTGCATCTATAGATCCCAAATAGTAATCTTTCTCCACTTGGTTACCTTGGGGATTGCTTTGCATTGGTTCTTGAGATGTGAATTTGATTTTTTTATCCTAGTGTGTTTTCACAGCTTCATGGCCAGGAGGGTTATTTTGATTGTTTTCTGACAGTGTTCGTTGTGGGAAGATAACTGGCTGTCCAGTGAAGTTCAATGGAATTTTGCAATTCTGTGCTGGGAATGACTGGATGTGGAAGACTAAAAAAAACAAAAAAAGAAAACAAACAACAAACCACCACCCAAAAACAAACAAACAAACAAAAACCCCACAAGCAAACCTCTATTTATTCTTTTATAAATAGTAAACTTTTTTGAAACTATATTACTATATTAGTTACATCTGTTCCAAAACTCACAGAGTTCAGTGAAAGTTAAAGACAGTGCTTTCCCATCAACCTTATAATTCTTTGTAATAATTGTTGTCTATTTCCATTGGCTAACTGTGGGATTTTTTTAATATAGTTTTTTCTCTCCTTCCTTGTCAAATTTCTCAAGCTGAGAGATCATAGTCTGAGATACCCAGTGATCTTTCAACACAAACTCTTGTAGGAGAGTGAAGTAGAATGGTGTTCTCTAGTTTAGACTCTGCAAAGTTTAGAAATTACTTTTATCATGACAAATTGGATGGTTTTCAGTAATGACTGATATGGGAATTTTGCTGGAACACGAAGTGAAGTTTTGCTAGTTAATTGAAATAAAAAATTAGAAACTGATGAACAAGATTTTTCTTCAAGACACTACTGATTGCTCTGACCTCATACAAAATTTGTTTTGTTTTTCAGATTTTGGATCACTCTTTGATCTGGAGCATGACTTGCCAGATGAACTGATCAGCTCCACAGAACTGGGACTCACCAATGGTGGTGACATTAATCAGCTGCAGACCAGCCTTGGTCTGGCACAAGATGCTGCCTCTAAACACAAGCAGCTGTCTGAACTTTTACGGGCTGGTAGCTCCCCAAATCTCAATATGGGGGTTGGTGGCCCTGGCCAGGGCATGGCCAGTCAAACCCAACAAAATAGTCCTGGAATGGGAATGTTAAACAGCATGGTGAAAAGCCCCATGGCACAGGCTGGGTTGACTTCTCCCAATATGGCGATGGGTGCCAGTGGACCAAACCAGGGCCCTTCAGCCCAATCCACAGCAGGAATGATGCCAACAGTAAACAGTCCAGTTAATCAGCCTGGCATGGGAATGAACACAGGGATGAATGCTGGCATGAATCCTGGGATGTTGGCAGCAGGCAACGGACAGGGGATGATGCAGGGGCAAGTCATGAACGGTTCAATTGGAGCAGGCAGAGGGCGACCTAATATGCCATACCCAAACCCAGGAATGGGTAGTGCTGGTAACTTGTTGGCTGAGACGCTGCAACAAGGCTCTCCACAGATGGGAGGTCAGGCTGGACTGAGAGGGCCGCAGCCTGGAGCCATGAACAAGGTAAGACAAGCTAAGCTTGACTTTATTACCTTCCTTCTCCTTGTTGACTTTGTTTTATAAGATGTATTCCTCTGCAGTATGGGTTCTATAGAACAGGATTTTTTCTTTTAGGAGTCCTGGATCATGTGGTAAATAGTTTATATGCTGCTAAAGTGGAGTTTGTGGCAGTCATGGGAGGCGAAAATTGAGTCTTGCACAACCAGCAAGACTATTGCTAGATTAAAAAGTCTATTTTAGAAATCTTGTGGCAGTATAAATTGTCAACAACATCGAAAAGTAACTTGATTGTATTTTATTCTGTTTTATGCTTTGCCCACAAATGTATTTTCCCATCTAATGTGATGCTGGTATTGTGAGTGTGATGGAAATCCATCAGGGCCTTTTAGATGTTGTGCTTTTTTTCTGCATGACACTTAGTGAGGGTATTTGTTGTCTGAGATCAGCATTTGTTTATGCTGTAGCAGATGAGAAGAGGCACATACAGGTTTGAATGGACTGATATATTGTATGTGCTAAGACATACATGGACCTTGTTAAGAAACACATATTTGAGTTATTGGTGGAGAAAGAATGCTTGCGTAAACACCTGAAGACAAATGTTGGGTTCTTAAAGACTGTTAATCCAACCCAGTTCTAGTTTTAAAATTTAGAAAAGTTTTGTATATAGGAGAGTAAACCAGAAAGCTGAAAAAAGCCCCTTTTTATACTGGAGGGGGAAATTGATGTGCTTTTTTAATTTAGGAGTTTGGAAGAAAGTTGTTGTGGGTCACTGAAATGGTGAGAGAAGACCTGGTGGTTTAAGTCACAAGGAGATATCTAAAACTTTTGTCATGCACAGTTAGCTTTTTTAGAGTAGGGAGCCAGTTGAGTATTTCTTCTCAAGTTTTTAGTGTTTTGATCAAAAGCCTAGAAAATACCTAAAGTGAAAGGAAATACTTAAGTGGGTATTTTGTTTCTTGGCTAGTGAGGACAAAGATTGTCTAAGGTGCTTTGCAATACCTGCTTAGATCCATCTTGGAATGCCTAAAGTCAATCTGCTTGGAGGGCTTGGAATGATAAGTAACATAGTCTATAAATGTATTTGAACCATAAATGAAAATTATGCTCTGTATTCATGGTTTTGCCATGCTTTAATGTATTAAGTAAAATTATTATAGTGTTTTGTGAATGTTATTAATTATGTTCTTTGATCTTAGCTGTTTGCTTAAGCTCAGTGTGCTGCTGACAATAGTTCTGATATATTTATGTCTACTAATGAGTTGATTTTGTGGTCTGGTCACTTCAGATATTTTTGCCTGATAGGAAAGCTGTTGCAAAGCTTGATTGCTACAGTAGAAAATTTGTGTGCAGTTTACAGTGGAAAGAAATATGTAACTACCTAGAAGTATTCTTGTATTGGAATTATATAATGTCTCATTCATTATTCCTTGGCTGTAAAAAAAAAAAAAAACAAAAAACCAACAAAACTTCAGAAAGCTGTATTCAGAGGTAAAAAAATTGACATATTGGGTATTTGGGTGAAATGCAACTTATTAATCCTTACTTACAAGAGCTAAAGTAGGGTTATGAATTATAATAAACTCGTTTATCTAGGAGAAGTAAAGAAAGGACACAAAATCAAGCTTTTGGCTGATGTAGTCCAAAATTAAATTGTCTTCCTCGCTTGCTTAAATTCCAAAATAGGCTGTACATCTAAAGAAAGAACATTTTGTGCTTTTGGGAATATTCAGACCAAATACACGATAACTTCTGGTTTTTAGTTCACAGTCCCAGACTGGTTAAAAATACTTAGAGTTCTTTAATTGGTGATTAAAAAAAACCTTGAGACTTTTAGTGTAAGTATAGTGGCTATAGCCCTTGTAAAGGAGTTGAAACTGCCGGATGAGAAAGAACAGTCTGAAATGGAGGCTGAAATTCCAGAATGTCTTCAATTGGTTTGGTTGTTGGCAGGGAGCCTGTGTTTCACTTCATGCGGTGGAGTTAGCAAAATCTGACAACAGTAATGTCTGACCGTTTTATCTCTTGACCCATCTGCTTTTGTTTTTCCCACCTACAAATCTTCAAAAAGTAAATGAAAACAGAGGACCCTAAGCAGTTGTTTTTAAAAGCCAGGTTTTTTAATTGGTAAATTTAGTACTGTGTTGCTGTTAATGTGGGAGTTTGTGTAATACCTTCTGTAGGCTTCCTTCATTGCTGCAAAAAATGTTCATTATCCAGGAGCTGTCCTTCAGTAGGAGAAAAAAAATAGACCAGATGCTTTGGTTGTGTTCAACTTATGTTAGCTTGCCAAAGTCAGCCCCTTTAGGTGATGGGAGGGTTGCCTCCGAGTTTTCTCTCAGTAAAACAGAGGTGTGTTGTCTGCAATGGTTTGTACGGAGGAATAGCTTAGGCTTCCTGTGATGTTAACTAAGTGGGAGGGAGGATGTTATGCTCTTCTAACAGTAAAGATGAGCTCCAAGTGGCTAGTCAATTTGGAAAGCAAAATTGGTTACATTTCTGCTTTGTTCTGTTGTCCTGTGGAGTTACTGAAGTGTGTTCTTCCTCTCCTCCCAAAACATTGGCTAGCAATAGAGTGGAACACTTGCTTTACACATTAGCCATGTACTTCTCAACTTTTCTAGTTGTGCATGTTACTTTTTAGGACTTGGAAACCCTAAATGTCAATGTAAATGATTGATTTGGGGTCACCTGGTGTACATAAAGTTGTACTGTCATAATCTGCCGCTTACATCATGTGGTCTCATGCTGTAGTCTTATGTATAATGTGAGCAGTCACTGCCATGCAAAGAAGGAATTCTGTCTGCATGCGATCTCTGTGCCAGTTGCATGACAGGCTGTGTTGAGGAACTGATTCAGGCTTGAAACTCACATGGTCATTTAAAAAAAAAAAGTTTTAATTTGAATTGTTTTTCTGGTCCAATTTATACTCATCAGTTGGAAAGCTAGTGCTGATACTAGGGAGGGGACATATTAAAGGAGTTGATATTGCCAGTCAGAGGAGGGTGTGGACCCTGCTTTGGTGACAGTACCAGCTTAAAAATGCCTGTGAAAGTCTAGTCTGAAAGGAACTGTTAGAAGTTTGGAGGGGAAAGGAATTGTAACAAGTTTTGCTTTCTTGAATAGCTTTTGGTTTTCTATGTGCTTGGTTGTGTGCAAGTTAGGAGGACAGAAGATGTGCCTATTACTCTTAAAAAAGAAGTTTTGGAAATTGTTTGTAATGCTTTGATTCTTTCAGTGTTTAAGCATTTTTCATGCTTTTTGTCTCACTAGATAGTTTTACAACTTTCATTAATTTAAAAGTAAACAGCAAATTCAAGCTCTACAATAAGTTAAGAACAAATTCATGTTTCCTGTTTTGAACCATTCTTCATTTGGAATAATACCTAGTTAAAACCTTCAGTTTGTTGTTCCACTGGGTTCTGTCGAGAGTGCCAAGTTACAGTCTTATTGTCCAGCCTCTTACTAGGGGAGGAGGGTATTTTGTGTATAAGTTGGTGTGTGTATTTCTGTGATAGCAGTGCTCTGTCACAAAGTGACTAAGTTCACCTGGCTTTCAGGTCATTTAGATTTCATCTCCCACTGATTCAAGAAATGTTCTGTTACTGAAGTAATGAAATGGATGTGAAGGCAGTTCAGATTAGTAAGGGCATTACTGCTACCTCTGCTATGTGAGTATTTCACTCGCATATGAAATTACTTGAAATGTTTAGAGTACCAGTAGTAATTCTTTGTCATTTGGGTTACTGTTCTGAGTATATACAGGGTTCTCTCCTATTACAGTGGATACACTTGGTTTTATCAGTTTAACCTCTGTTAAGAAGAATTGATGGCAATATTTTACAAAGACAAATGTAGTTCTTCAGAATCTCCATAACTTCCTTTAAGTAAAACAAGAAGCGTCAGAATAAGAGTCCTGTTCAAAGTTGCAGAGAGATTGAAGATAACATCACCCTCAAATTGTAAAATTAGATAAAGAAAATAAAAGCACCTTATGTTCCTTAGTGTTAGCATGTTCAGTGTCACATTTTAGGTAGAAGGTCAGTGTTCTTGATTGCCTTATTTTTCAATAGCTGTTTGATTCAACAGGTAAATGTATCCACACTGTTTAGACTCTGGTACCAAGTGTACCATATGATCAAGTACTAATCCATTGAAAGTGTAGTTGCATGTTCTGGTCCTTTTTCTTTGGTGAACCAAGGTGAGAAAAAAAATAGGCAATTTCTTACTTTATCCCAGTGTAAGGGAGGAATATGTGTGTTTGAGGGAGAAATGGAGCAGTAAAGATTTGTCTTGAGTCTAAGTTTCTGGGGTGGATAGGGGAGTGTCTTGCACAGATGGCAGTGAAATAATGATAGTGTCTTGTAATAGGTACCTTAAAACATAGTGCAGTCAAGTGCAAAGAATAATAATCGATAATAGTCCTTGGAAAGAGCGCAGCAGATACCACTGTCAAAATTTTGTTGTTAAGTTGGTTATGTCTGGGTCCAGTAATGCTCTACCAGTCAGTAGAATGGCACTAGAAAATGATATACAATTTATCAATTATAAATTATTGTTTTTAAAGAGCCAGCTGGAATTTAATAAAACTAACTTTCCAGTTTCAGGAAAGTTAATTAACTTCCACTTGTGAACATGTGGATATGGAAAGATACTTGATACCATCAGTATGGTCTTAAACTAGTGCATGCACTGTAGTTACCCCAATAGAGATACATAGTTGATACTGCAAATGTTGGTTTATTTGGAAGAATGTTATTAAAACTTAATTCTATTTCTTTACTTCTCCATGCTTACATTTATCTTTGCAAATCTTAAAACTTGTCATTGTTCAATACTATTGCTGATATCTAGTTGTCTTTCAAATATTAGACTGTCAGGAAGCAGTTGGTTTTTATAGAGAAACAGTAGAATATTGTAATGTTTATGTGCGTAGCTGTAACGGGTATTCCTCCTCAATTTGTACTCTGTGGTATCGACAGTAAAACTAGAAGCAGAGTTAGCTACTTGACCTTCTTCCGAACAGAAGATGCATGTGTTTCATGGCATTAGAACAAAACTTTGGGGAATTTCCTCCACTTTTTGTAGTTGCTCTTCTCAGGTCAGGGGAGTGTCTGAACAGCCCTATCTGATGCTGCTCATGCTTATGCTTGTGCTTGTGAACTAGGATGTTTCCTGCTCATGTCATCCATGCCCTTTACATGGTGAGAGGTGCACATCTTCCACCATTCTGGTAATGACAGCCCCTGCTTCCATTGGAGGCAGGAAAGTCAAATTGTTTTCCACTGTGTATGTAGAAGGTATAACCATTTGAGATTACCTTTGTTGTCTGTTAGCCGTGCATCATCATCTTTTGCTGTTTTCCTTGTTTCCTCCTCTTCTCTTTTACTGTGATGTGGATTTCTGTCTGCTCTTCCTTGTGTGCAAGTCCTTGCGTATGTGATGAAAGTAAGTTGAGCCTGTGAGGAGAGGAAGGAAAACAATAGATGGGATGGGTAAGAAGAGAAATGGTAAGAGCAGTGGAAGGAGGTCGTGGCCAGGAAGGGAGCAAGTAGAGGTTGCACTTGGTGACTTGTAGCTATGATTCAGCCATGTATTTTTTTGCATGGTATTGCAGATGAAGCCTTGTACTTGTCTCATGCAGTGGTACTAACACCACCTTTCTTGGCTGGTTCTTCTGCACTTGATTGTTTATCTACCCCTCACTCCCAATAGATCATTAATATGATGATGAACTATATGTCAGTCTTTCTGGTTGTTTCCTACTGATAAAATTCTACAGGATTATTTTTATCTTCCTTCTGTTGTCATGAGGTCATCCATTTCTTCCTGTTTGTTGTTTTCTTTTATTCATGTTTCTCAACATGTCACAGCAAATGGCATGAGCATGCTCCTGTTTCCTGTGCCAGGGTCACAAGGCCACCTTGTGCCAGGTGAAGAATCTCCCAAATGACCCTTCTCTTGACTCAGTCTACGTTGGTGTCAGGGTAGTGGGTCTGTGACAGCAGGACCAGGGGGCCTTGCTGTGAGGTTTGGCTGTGGATCTGGTAAGTGTCAGCCTCGCTTGGACCAAGTGATGGCTGCTGATTTGTTCCAGGAGACCTTGTGGCATTTGTTTATTAGTGTCCTTCTTAGGTGTTGCTTGAGTGTGTGGCTTTTGGAGTCAGTTTGGCATGTTTGCCCTCCAACCTGGCCTGTGCTTCTCTTTGCCTCTCCTGTAGGCTGAGATGGGGAACTGAGGATTACCCCTGTCAGGAGCAGCTGGGCATGTCTGCTGCCAGGTCCCTGGGTACAGCAGGGTGGAGGAAGTCCCCTCAGTGAGGTGGTTGATGGTTCGTAGCCCTAGGGAGAGTGGAGCCCTGCATTTCTGCCATGGAGACAGCCTTGTTTGAGGGGGCTGGTTTTGCACCCCAAACAGTGCCAATGGCTCGTGCTTGAGAGCATCAGAGCTGGGCCAAATTGATTAGTACATTTGAAAAAGCCAGATGCTTCACATAAAGTTTGTGTCCAGCCGTGTTGCAGATACAAAGGTTGACTGGCATGGTCAAACCTCATCCTTGAGTTTCATCAGAAAGCTTCTGTTTTGGGTGACATAGCAAAGGTGGTTTTTTAAGTCTAGGACTGGGTTTCTCCCCCTGCAGTCAGGACAGAGCTGGTTTATCAGGTCACAGTTGTTCTGAATCCTTTGGTATCAATGTGTGAAGTCCCCAGTTGTCTGAATTGGGCATCTTGATTTCTCCCTGTGGTACCAGGGTGTGAAAATGTGCCTTCAGTCTTCAGTTCTGAATTGTTTGATTAGGTCTTTTTTTAAGGCTGATAGCAGCATAAGTTGCAGAAGTCATATGGGGGCAGTGTTAGTGATGGCCAACATAGCCTGTACTTTAGTGTGGTCTCAGGTGTCAGCTAACTTTGGGAGCTATGATTGGTAATGAACTTGGAAACTTTGCTTAGAGATTTCTGTCTTCAGGTATGTACCTGCTTTCTGAACCCTTTCTGGAGCCAAAGGGATCAGGCTATCTTACAGGAAAAGAAGAAATTTTTTACACTGAGGGTGGTGAAACACTGGCACATGTTGCCCAGAGAGGTGGTGGATGCCTCATCCCTGGGAACATTCCAGGTCAGGTTGGACGGGGCTCTGAGCAACCTGATCTAGTTGAAGATGTCCCTGCCCATGGCAGGGGGGTTGGACTAGATGACCTTTAGAGGTCCCTTCCAACCCAAACTATTCTATGATTCTATATCTTGTTTTCTTAAGGAAATAACTCCCACTGTCAGTCCTTCACTAAGTCTTGAACCTGTTGATCAATTTGAGGCAGCAATGATGATGGGGAAGAGCCCTGAAAGTATGTTTGCTGACTCCTTACATTTTTCTTCTCCCTTTCCCTTCTGCTCAGCTTGCACATAAGATCTCATTAGTCTTCTGAGGGAGAGACAGGAAGGGTTTGAGTCTTACCTGTTCTGTTTTTGGCAGCAGCTGCCTCATTGGTCACCATATGTGTATTCATTGCAGTTGAGACATGGCAGGAGTGGTGCCAAAGGAGACAGAGGAAGGGAAGCTTTTTTTAGTTCTGCCTGATCATTGCGTAGTTTGTTTATCTACCATGTGTAGAGATTTTCATTGCTCTCTAATGAATTACTGCTGTATGATTATGGTTATTGCTTGTGTGTGTGTGGAGGGGGCTGTCTTCAGGGGAATTCACTTGTATATATCGGATGTCTAAAGTGGCAGGTTCTTTAGTGAGTTTTGTGCTCCTTTTCCTGTAGCTTGGGTTTGATCCTGCTTTATTTTGTAAATGCAAACTGAATCCATTATAATGGATTGGCAGATGTTACAACCTGAAAAAGGAGAGTGTTTGACTAATCGCAGGTAATCTCTGGCCATGTAGGTTACTTCTCTGTGCAGGTTGGAGAAGCTTGGTAAGGAGCAGAAACAAGGTGTTTCTACTAGGGGAGGATGCTTTGAGAAAAAATGTGGGAATGATTGGAAACAAACCTACCACAGGAGCTTGTATGCACTTTTTTTGGATGCAGGAAAATGCTCAGACTTGAAGCAAAAAGCATCAGGGAGACTGAACATTATCTAGTCAAATGCTAATGTGAGTTGAAACAATACAGCTCTTTAAAATATTTTTGTGCCTTTATTATTGTGAGTTATGGCTCCTCTAGTATCCTGCCTTGAGTAATGGTGAGAGCTTGGTAATCTTAAAGATCTCCAGTTTTCCTGATCCTCTGTGGCCCGTTGTTTTGGTCTTAGAAGGCCAAATTTCCCATGAAAAAATAGATGGGAATGCAAGGAATGGGGAAAAAAAAGTCAGAGGACAAACAATTTTATTAACAAGGTTGATCCTGACTGTTGTTTAAATTCTGGGGCATTCTAAGGCAACAAATGGTATATTCTGGTATGCTAAAACTGTTGAATATGCAAATAGGCGATGCATATTGCAGAAAGGAGCATACAGCTTGTGTGAAATACAAATCTACTTCCCCTGTGGATGAATGGTTCACTAGCTTTGTTTTGTTTGCAGAGTTCCTTCCTACCATCTCCTTTGACCTCTAGTACCGCTCACTGCAAATGAGTTACTGTGACTGTGTGTGGTGTTACCTATGCCTATGGTGTATTCTTAAATTGAAAACAGTTGTGTACTGAAAATGCAGACACGCATTGTTACGGCTGTCTGGAGAGGAGCTGTGGGAGTGCTGACAGTTGGGTAGGAGGTTTTTGGGATAAACCCTGCCGAGATGAATGAAGGTGGTATTTGTCTCCATTTGGAGTCTGCATAGATGCAGGGAGTAGAAAAATTCTTCCAGACTTGTGAGTTATATAGTCTACGGTACAAATTTGTGATTGGGAAAGCTGAAATGAGAAATCTGTTGAACAAAATCTTTTATAAAGAAATAATCAGGCCAATTCTGACCAGACTGACCTCAAAGGTTGGTAAGTTGGCCTCACTCTGTTTATAGGAACTGTCTGTTTGAGGAGTTAATGTTGTGTGATGGGTAGATACATGCGCATAAGGGAGGAGGGGAAGCATGTGGATTGGTATTGCATTGCAGGTGGTTTATGGCTGTGATCACTCTTGCTTCTCTGAAGTATTCATTTGCCTTTTACATTGTGAACTTAAGCTATCTTACTTGAACATCTTACCATTTTAATTCCTAGATGGGAATGATGAGCAATCCCAGCCCTTACGGCCAGCCATATAGTCAGAATACCGGGCAGCAGATTGGAGCCAGTGGACTTGGGCCTCAGATGCAGAATAAAGCTGGACTGCAGAATAGCTTACCACAGTTTCCAATGGACAAGAAGCCAGTTCCTGGGGCAGGAATGCCTAACATGGTAAGTAGAATGAAAAGTGTCTCCAGAAAATGTTGTGGTAGACCAAAGTGGAGCAATATGCTCTAGTGTTGCCATAAGTTTTTACAGCTGTCATACCCAATGTGAATGCGTGCTCTGAATCCACACATAATGCACTTGCTTCAAGTCCTGAAAAGGCTGATATGAAGGAGAGGGATGAGTTGTGCTTTCTCTGTTGATAAGCTGCACCTCCACTCTTCGCCCTTCAAATCCTGTTAGCAGAGAAAATTAAATGGAGCTCCTTAACTGAGGTGAGCTTTGCCACCTGTTTGGACACTTCTGCTCTCCTCTCCCATCCCTTCTCTTGTGGTTGGTGTATTGGGCCCCTCCACCTCAGTGTAGCTTTGTCGTGAGGATTGTTTTCCTGCTTGTACTCTTTGATGCTTTTGGGAGAGAGAAGTATCCATTCTCAAACAGGTAATACCAATGATATGGCTTAGAAGCCCCAGTCATGTGTTTGTTCCTGTTTTGAATTACATGAACACACACAACAGTCCTGATGCTGGAGGTTCCCTGGCAGTTGTTGCTGTAGTAGCCCTGTTGCCTCCCCTTCCCCCCCTCCCCCCACCCTCACTGTTATTGCAGCAGGACTTAAGGAAAGGTGAAGTAAAGGTAGTGGGAAAAGTGGAGGGCCAAAAAGTGGATGAGAGGCCTTAATACTAGGTTCCCTAGCTTGAGCTTAACACTGGTGGCTGAATATGTTTGTCTCATTATTTTAGAAGCTTAAATTGGTTAGGGGTATGACATGCAACATGTCCTGCCTTTTTTCTCCCTACATGTATTTGTTAATTTGGGAACCAAATTCACATTTCTGAATATAGCTTGTGTTTCTCCCTGCTTCAAATTCCACCTCCCCACCCTCCGGGAGGGTCAGTCTCTTGATCTTAGTAACTGTTGCTGAAAAAACATTTCCAGGTAACTTTTGTACCTTTGAATTAAAAAGAGCTCAATCCTGTGAGTTTTATTTCATGTTTTTTAAGTTGAGCATGAAATGTTGGAAGCCTAGCAAACCAGTTGGTTGTATGAACCAATAAAGAAGCAGCCAAAACTTGCTGTTCAGAACCCCAGCTGTCATGCTTGTGTTCAGTGCAGAGTATGTAACTCCTTTGAAGTTGAACTGCTACCCAGTTGAACCTAGGAATGAAAAGTTGCTGCTATCTCAGTTGTCGTTTAGAATGACAGGCTGCAAACAAGGCGGTTACGGTCATATTGGAACATATACAAACCCTGAGGGGACTGAGTAATTGGTGAAGTCTCCTTGTAAAATGAAAGGTTAATACTAGTATTGAAGAGCTACAGGAGAACTGGAGTTTAGGAATGCAGGTAGCTGAGCTCTAAAAATCTGGAGATCTCCAGAAACATCCTCTAAAACCCTCTGTGAAGAGTCTGTTAGAAACTGAAGGCAGCTGAACTGAAGTGATATAAGCAACATAGAGTCCCTAAGCCTCTCTTCTTTGCTGAGTACTCCTCAAATGTCACCTGAAAGAAATACGAAGGAGTCTGAAGAAATAAACAGAAGTACAGAAGTAGTACTAGATGTTGCCATACTTTAGTTCTGTGGCATGTATTATCCTGAAGTTGTGCTTCATCTCTAGCAGAGACAAGGAGGTGCTTGTTTTGAATGCCTACATGCAAGTTTCCCGATGGAAAAAGGTTCCTGAACTTCCCCTTCATTCTCCTTTTCTAGAAACAGTCAAACTGAGGCACCTTATACTGAAATAGAGGGAAAACTCTATTCACTCTAAAAGGTGCTTTCTTCCGTTAATGTAAGAATTGTGGATGCAACTTTCCAGCCTCCAAAATGAGGAGGAGATTTGAGGTCTAAGTGCTATTAATATTTTCTGGTTGGTCTAGCACTGCAAATTAACCTGTGAACATGTGCAGAGTTCTGCTGGTCTTTGATAAGGCAAGAGCTAGGACTAGGAGAGTGATATGGGGAAGAAATTGTGGCTGGCAAGAGAATTATTGCCAGGACTGTTGGTAAGGGCTATATTTAATACGAGTCATCCAGAACTACAGATAGGTGGGCTATTCCCTTAATCACAGAATGTAGTAGTTGTTTCTCTTCTTTGATGTTGTTGTTGTTTACTTGCTCAATGGATTATTCTCAAAAATAGATTTATTTCTGGGAATTTCCTTTCCACCTTCTCCAGGGCCAGCAGCAGGCTCCCCAAGTTCAGCAAGCTGGGATGGGGCCAGCAGCTTCTCAAGGAATGGGGTCTGGAGCACCAACAGCAGATCCAGAAAAACGCAAACTCATTCAGCAGCAACTAGTTCTCCTCTTACATGCTCACAAGTGTCAGCGGCGAGAACAGGCCAACGGGGAGGTGCGACAGTGCAACCTCCCTCATTGCCGAACCATGAAGAATGTCCTGAACCACATGACACATTGTCAGGCTGGCAAATCTTGCCAGGGTAAGTGGAGGAGTGGTTATATAGATGCGGTCAACATTTGCAGGACAAGAAGGGCTCCTAGAAAGAGATGGAGAACTAGTGGGTGGCTTGGGAGGTAGAATTTTTTTTAACCTATCTGTCCCCTTAAGAATGGAAATAATAAACTTCTTTTGAGCCTTTAAAGTTTAGGCAAGTTAGAGGGGACAAGATAGCACAGAGAGATGAGTGAAGATCTTTTGCTTAACTTTGTAACTCACTGTAAGATCTTTTGGATGCTGCCTTCTGGTAAGGGTAGACACAAAACAGGAATCTGCAAGTAGTAGTCTACCTGTCTCCCTTAAACGGAAGAGACAAATCTCAAACAATAGCTAGCTAGGAATTAAGCTGATACTGGCATTGGTGAACTCTTAGTCTATCTTAGTAGCCAAGGAAAATGTATGCCACCTTTTTGGTAGCCTAGGCTTGTCTGGGTTGTGCCAGTTGCTGGCATCTCAATTGCTTGGTACAGTCTGCCTGATGTATATGGTGTTATCCTTCGAGCCAGGGAGACACAGGCTTCGGTGTATAACATAGAGCTTTCAAGTAAGCTTTAGTTGAGCCAATAGTACTTGAAGAAATTTAGCAACATTTTAAGGGCTAGTTAGTGCTGAACTATTTCAAGTAATACTTTACTGACCTGTGTTGATACAGATGTGTGTGCCCTGAGAGAAATAGTTGCTCTCTACCCAGTTTGTGTTGACCATGTTGGAGATACTGGCAGTAGTTTGTAAAAGCTTTTCATTCCCCTCCCTTTCTCAGTGGCACACTGTGCGTCTTCCCGACAAATCATCTCGCACTGGAAGAATTGTACGAGACATGACTGTCCTGTATGTTTGCCTCTCAAAAATGCTGGGGACAAAAGAAATCAACAGTGTAAGTCTACTGGGGAATTCTGTGTATTGGATAATCACCACAGGTGATAGTGGGTGATGCTTTTGAACCTGGGAACATGTAATATGATTTTCCTCTTGCTTTAGAGTCGCAGAGTATTTTTCTGCCTCTGATAGCTAGTGTTTATGGAAGCTTTCTAACTTTATTGGATTTTCCTAGCAGGAGAGTGGTAAGGGTGAAGAAGTCATAGCTCTCTCAACCATATGATGGGCTTTTCACTACCACCTCTTCCAGCTGGCCAGGTTCTGGAGACAGATGTACACACACAGAGGGTTGTGTCGTTTCAGCCCTGATGATATTTGGTTCTGTCTTCATCCTTTGTTTGCATCAGATGTCTCTTCTCCCTTCTCTTTGTGTCCCCTTGGTCTTCCTGCCAAAATCTTTGGCAAGATTTTTGTCATTGTGTTACCTGTATGTTTTTTTTCTTCTCCTTTCTTAATGTTACTTTGGGCTCTTCTCATGACTAAATGCGAGCTGAGATATTTCTTGGTTTAAGAAAATTAATTAAAAAAAAAAAAAGGCATTGCAATGGCTGTTCAAGAGCTGTATGTATCCTTCTGCCTTTAGCCTCTGTGACATGGTGTGCCTCTGTTTTCAGTTTGAAGAAAACAGATGTGTCCTAAATACTTAGAGTGGGATTTCCTCTCAGCAGCTCAAAGGGAAAACAGCATGTTGTTGGAATGGCTGGTTGGGTCAAAACTTGTCTCCCTGTTTCATGACAGGTTTTCCAGGCCTGGCCTCTTCTCTGCATGCTCCTAGAAGGAGATGTTTTAGTTCTGAATAGCCAGTGCACTCTTTATGTTCTTTCCCTGTTTTTGTGGACCTCTTTGGTTACCTCCTGCTGTTTTTATTAACTTGGTATGTCTTCTAGCGCTGCTGGGCGGAGCTGCAGTAGGACTTGCAAATACTGGCTCTGTGGGCGTGGGGCAGCAGACAACGCCCAACATAAACACTACCAGTCAGATAGACCCCAGCTCCATCGAGAGAGCCTATGCAGCCCTTGGACTGACCTATCAAGGGAACCAGATGCAGACACAGCCCCAGGCTCAAGTGAAGAATCAGCAACAAGGACAGTCACCCCAGGGTCTGCGCCCTATGAATCCTATGAGTAAGTTTATCTGCTGGTGTTAAAATACAAACTACAGGCAACTTTCCTGTGCTATATCTAATGCAAATTTTCTTAACCTACTAGCTTAATACCGCTAGTTAATTTGCAAAAGGTATTGCTTTGTAATATTTTAGACTTGAGATAGCAAGCTACTCAGTGGAACAGGAACATGAGAGGGCCCAGATGCCTTCTCTTGGAAAACAAGTTCTCCAGGAAAAGTATTTTCTTTAGAAAAATGATTTTTTTTTTTTGAGAACCAGTTTTCCAAAGCATTTTATTTAATGTTGTCTTGTAGCTTTATAATTGTACTGTAATGCAAGTTTCGGGCTTTTTAGGAATTTTTAATTGGAAATGCATGCATTGGAATGCCTGTATTTAACTCAGACTGCAGCATTTTACAGTTGTAACTCAGATATGTAATATTTGTTTTAAAAATGAAAAGTAGTAAATAACAGACTTTCTTTCTGAATCCTGTCACGTGGACTCACATAACTGTAAACTGTCTGGGTGGCTTATTGCAAAATCACAGAAGACTACATAAGAATTTTAATTTGAAGTGCAATTAATTCTAACCTGGCTATCACTGGTGTCGAGTGAAGTAACCTGTAACTATCAAATCTAATTTTGATAGTTTGAGATTATATCACAGGAATCTTTCTCACCCCCAGGTCTTTGCTTGAGTTGCTTAAGTAGAGGTGGTTTTTTAATGGAAAAGAGGAAAGATGAGCTGGTAGAGATTTATCACAAGCTTGTATGGGATTGCAGTGGTCCTGCCTGTGTGCCCCATGACGAGCTCGTGTACTGAATGCTATGAGGAAGGACCTGAGAGATTGCAGAGGAGAGTAGCAGTTGGTTGCAGGCTGCAGTTTGATGTGCTGTTTCTGCACCAAAGGACATGCTACTCCTGAGTTAATCAGGAAAAAGCTGTTGGGTAGAGTAGACTTGTTAATGAGATGACTGGTCCTCATAGGTTGCATGTGACTTGTATACTGCTAAAACTTTGCTTTCTGGTGTGTAAAGCGTTTTTTAAAAGAGGAGAGGGGAGAAGGTCCTGAGAGCTTAGTCTTAAAATGATTAGATTAAAATATGATTTTCTACTGTGTATTAGAGTGTTTTACAAATAGATTAATTTCTAGAAGCTCTAAAATGTTATAGTGAGAGCCTTGAAAGATTGAAAGGAATGTCATCCATTTTTCTGAAGCAAAATGGTTCTCTCTTTATTTATAGACACAGAGTTTGGCCTGTGCGTTCTTATTGGGCACTCCTTGTAGCACTGATAAGAAAATCCAATGAGATGCGGTTGAAAAGCTCTTGGAGCGTGAAGGACTGAAGCTTAATGTAGAAAACAAGCATGGAGAGTGTAGACTTCTGACTGTTGTTTCATTATTAGGAGCGGGTGGCTAAGGAGGGAATTACAACAGGTGAGACAGGAATTATCAGGTCATGGCCTACATGACAACAGGGCTAGTTTAGGAGAAACAGCAAGATTTGGTGAGGACTGCAATGTGAAAAGATGCAGTCCTAAGTAGATCAAACAAATGGTCGGTTTTAGCAGTTGAAAAGGGAGAGTTAAGGCAAAGGTTGACAGTTGTCTTCTACATCAGCTTGCTCTCAGATAGCAAAGTGAATCCGAGAAGGAGAGAAAAGTGACTAAGGGAAGGGAGGCTGGAGGCAGCTTTATGAAAAGACTGTTAAACACTTGGTTGTGATATTAGAGGTATGTATGAGGCTTGATATACTTAATTTCAGTGGATTTCTCTTGTACGCAGTGTCTAATTTTGCTTGAAATACAGATTCTGTAGGATTCAGATGTCCTAAATACATGTGAAGCTTGGTGTAATGGCTTTCATGCTGCTACTCAACTTCACGAAGTAATCTATTCAGAAGCTCCAGACAGAAATATGCTGCATTTTTCTTCACTATTTGAGTCTTAGCTGTAGTGTGTGAAGAAAATAGGCAACTTTTTATGGTGATTGAGATCTGCTGTGATTCAGAAAAGCAGATTTGGTACGTAACAAATTACTAGAGGTTTTTCCTGCAAAGGATTGTCAGATTTTCCTTCTTAGTACAAACATTGGAGTTAGTTGTAGGATCCTTAAGTATGGAGTGGGTGAGAGGGGACCTTGTCAGATATAGGTGGTAGCTGATGTTTTAAGTTTTGGAAGCTTTTGTGAATATATATCCTAAGACCCCAAATGACAAAAAAAACCCCAAACCCAACTGCTTCTAAACAAAAAACCAGAAGTGGTTGGTAATGCTGAATCTTTAGTTAGGGAGTCACAGAAAAGGACTCTGGTACATAATGTTTGCAGCAAATTGAAGTTGCTTGTTTGTTGTGCAGAAGAGTAATGTGGTGTGATGCTTCACTTGGAGGTCACCAGTGTTGTGCCTCAGACTTTTTCTAAGTTTGTAAAATTAAGAGGGTAAAGAGAGCAACGGGTAATTAAACTCCCTTCACAAAAGTCAAAGTACTTGAAAGTCTAGATCCTTGTTATTGCTGAGCAATTACTGATTTTTGCACAGTAATTGGGCTGTTCATTTAAGAATACTTATTCTTCTGTTTTCTAGGTGCAAATCCAATGGGAGTGAATGGAGGAGTAGGGGTTCAAACCCCTAATCTGCTGCCTGACTCAATGTTACATTCAACCATGAATTCTCAAAAGTAAGTTGAATTATTCTTTGTACCCCAGTGATTTTGTTCAGCTGCAAATGCTGATGATTGCCCATAACAAATGAGATGAAGGGGAAAGGGGTGTACGTAAGGATATTGCATGCTTATACTAGGAGGGACTAACTGATGGTTGTGCTAAAGGACAGTTGGAAAAGAAGCCTCATAGTCGTGATGCCTTTGTTCTTATCCTTTCTAGAGGTCTTGGTGTCCATTTTAACTTTGTCACTACTTGCAAACTGATGTTTTTTAGGCCACAGAGGTTACAGGCATTATCTGCTTTAGTATCTGGGCAGATCTGAAGCTCCAGTGCATTTACTGATCAGGGTGGCATACCGCAAACCTGCCATTGAGCTGCAGTGGGAGTAAGGGGCAAGTTATTCACTGAGGTGTAAAAGCAATCCTTGTACTTAATAATCTCATGGCACTTCTTGTATAAACAGTGGGGTAAATGCCATTGATGGCTGTCTCTCCCTTTGGATTTTGTAGCTTTTGTTCCAGTTTTCCAAATCCTTGGGTAGGACAGCATGTACTCATTCACGGTGTTGTTTTGGTGTCTGTGCAGCTATTTCTGCAGAGTTTGTCCATTGATTAGGGAATGGCTGAACTAGCACTTTGTCCTAACATTATTCTAAAAGAGGATATGACTGTAAGATGACTAAGCTTGGGCTAGACTTTCGCCCTCAATTCTTACTCTGTTTTTGAAGCCCCATGATGAGTGAAAGCACCAGCGTTGCCAGTTTGGGAGCCATGCCAACAGCTCAACCATCCAATACTGGAATTCGAAAGCAGTGGCATGAAGACATTACTCAGGATCTCCGAAACCACCTTGTTCATAAATTGTGAGTAGCTAATATCAAAACAATCTCCTGTTAGGTGAGTTGCTGCCTCTGAGGTGTGTGTGTGGGGCAGGAGGAGGCCCGGCTTCCAAAACCAGGGGACCAGGGAGTGAGTTTTGTCAGGGTCCGTGAGAAGGGAAAGCAGAAGCACGAAAGATGGAGCTGCATCTGCTGGTTTGGGGCTGTTGTACTGGAAGTGTCCCACTCTGTGCTCAAGCCATCTACACGGGGCCAGTGTCCCCCGGGCGCAGTAGCAGTGCTGCAGTCTGTCGGAAGATTTGCTTGCTGCTTTGTGTTCAGATCACTGGGGTTGGTGCTGATGTTCCCACCTGGGGACACCCTAATCACTTGTGTGCTTTTTTTTTTTTCCCTCCCTCCCCTGCCAGAGTCCAAGCCATATTTCCTACTCCTGACCCTGCAGCACTGAAGGATCGGCGTATGGAGAATCTGGTGGCATATGCTCGGAAAGTGGAAGGGGATATGTATGAATCGGCAAACAGCAGGGTGAGATGCCATCCTCTGTCATCCAGTTTTGTGTGTCTCTGCCTTGATCCCCTAGTGATTGGGGAGGAAGAGGAGTGAAAGCACAGATGAGAGTCCCAGGCTGAGGAAGCGTGTGTTCAGGGGCTGCTGGATGGGGTCTGGGAAGCAGCCAGCTGCAGGCTTCTGCCTGGGCGTGCTGGGAGTCAGGGTGGTGCCTGTCAGGGTGTGCTGTCCCTGAGACTTCTCAGGGTTCCCTGAAGGCAGCGTGAAGCTCTTTGCTGTGATTCTCCCAAAGAAGTGTTGGACGTGAGAGAACGTGAGAAGCAAAACGTCCAGTGTTGGCCTAATGGTTGCCAGCAATGCCCTGAGCAGTGCCCCTTTTTGCCCTCCCGTCTGTGTGGCAGCCCCTGCAAAGGGAGAGCCACCCCCGCCCAAGCAGAAGTGTGTGTGTGTGGAAGGCTGTTTTCCAAGCTTGGATCACTGGGACCTGTGGTCTTTACTTAATATGTGTTTGTCATCTCCTTTCCTGACTTGTATTCCTCCCCAACAGGCAGAGTACTACCACTTGCTAGCGGAGAAGATCTATAAGATTCAGAAGGAGTTGGAGGAGAAACGAAGAACCAGGCTGCAGAAGCAAAACATGATCCCAAATGCTCCAGGCATGCCACAGGCTCCCATGACTCAGGGGCCCAACATGGGACAGCCCCAGCCAGGGATGTCTGCAAGTAAGAACAGTTGGGTTACTGACTACCTGGTACAGGGGAATTGTGTAATGTCATTTTGGTAGCCTGGTGACCATTTTGCCTTTCTTGTTTCACAGGTACCTGGCTTCCTCAAAATTAAACACAACTTTCTCCTCTTTGTTCAGAAGTACTTGCAAAATCTTTGCTTTGCTTATGTGTTAATTAATGACCGTAGATTATCTAAAAGCATTTAGTCTTGTGAACAAATTGAAATATTCTAAACCTTTACACTTACTTTGAGGGTGGAGGGAATGGAGATTAAGTTGCATCCTTGACATTGTAGAACTTAAGTCTCATTAGATTCACCTCTAGAATTAATTGAAGATAACTTCGGTTACTGTAAGAGAAATATATTTTCATAATACTTAATTGTGTGGTGTTTAGAATTATCATCACTATTACTATTGTTGCTTAACAGAGAGTATGATGATTGGAGTACTTAGGTATTTATGCCTTTGAAAGTTTAGATAGTGCTTGTTCTGTGCCACGTTTGTTTTTTTCCGGACAAATGGCCTTTCCAGCATGCAATGAGAACCAGATTTCACTCTTTTCCCCCATGCAGCTGTCTTCTATTTCACAGTAGTTCTGTTACTTGAATTGACCTTCCTAATGCTAAACAGATTATTATTATTAGATTCCCTGCTAACCATGCATTTGTATATTAGAATAAAATTGACTTTGGAGAGGAGTCAATGATCAAAACTTATCATGCTGCTGAAGAGTGTAATGTCTCTTTACAATATTAGGAAGGGATGAGGCGCTATAGACTGTCGGGTATCTAGTATATTTTTATTTGGGTAACAGATAAAAACAGGTATCACTACTTATTGTGGATGATATTTTTAGTTAGAAAGTGGAGAAAGGCATCTGCTAACACTGTAATCTTGCATTTCTGGTTAAGTCCTGTAAATAATTGAAATACAGAATTTTAAACTGTACATTTCTAAATAGAATTGCATCCCTTACTCTGATTTAACTTTAAAAGAGAACTAATATTTTATTAACTATTTGAGTCAAAATCTGTTTTAAGATTATTTTTATTGTCTGTGATTGTAGACTGACAGCTCTGGAGACTGAAATAGTCTTTCTTAAAACTAAGCGCAACAGTTCTGCAACCATATTTTTTAGAGCCCACGCCACACCATCCCCGTCTCTCTCCTGAGAGCTTCCTTCTCAGAAGAAAAGGACTTTCTCCTTCATTCAGTCCTGCATGTTCTTAGATACTTTATGGTTAAGAATTTAGTTCTTGAGACTCCTCATGGGAACGGATGTATTACTGTCACTGACACTGTAATAAGTTGTCTAAGAAGATAGGGTCAAAATGTGAATTAGTCAACTGAGGAGGCAAAAAAAACTTCCTGGGTGGTTTTTTTTCCTAACACTGCAGAAAGATCCAGTAGCTCCAGGTATATGCTACAAGAATCTTGATCTGAGTCCTTTTTCTCCTGCTTAAGTTTGAATGTATCTTGGTAAATCCAGTTCTGGGTCTTTTTATGCTTAGTGTCAGAACAGGATTTACCGAGATGCATTACCAAGATCCAAGAAAGGTTCTTAATGGTTGATGCTGTGACTTTATTTGCTGTAACTTCTGTAGAAAGTTGATCTTCAGCAGTAGATGTGACACTTTTGGTTATTTATCATGTACTCCAGTAGTTCTCAAACTTCAGAGCTTTGATAAATACTCTGAGCCATATAGTTTTCATAGTGTTTTAAATCTAGAGGTGGTGTAACAGTGTAGAGTGGTCTGTAGAAGTTCTTGTGGTCTGGAATGTTCGTGAGCTGCTGAGTTTGTCGTTTTATCTCGGTAACGTACTCCAAATTTGTCCTCAATTTCTGAAAGCTGACTCTAAGTCAGAGGATATTTCTGTCAATGGAAATGGAAATTTTCAAGGAAGTTTCTGGTTTTGCTTCACACTTTGAGGACTCTTGAAAAGTGTTTACAGTTACTGGACTGTGTCTGTACTTTTTTTTTCTTTTACACATGGGTTTTAGTGTGTAATTCTCACTAAAATGTTTTGTGGATAAAACCTGGTGGTCTTCTAAATGCCATAATCTTATTCCAATATCTTTTTTTTCCAGATGGTCCTCTTCCCGACCCAACCCTGATACGTGCCAATGTGCCAAACCAGATGATGAATCGCATGCAGGCACAGCCAGGTAAATATTTGAAGAAAATTCGCTACTGTGATTTTGAAGGAATCTTGGAATTGGGCAGCTCTTGCTGAAGTGTTATAGCCCTTGTTTCACCTGCAGTTTCCCCATTTGATTAAGAAAATAGCTATCTATATTGTATAATACTTATGTAACTATATATATTATATATAGAAAAAACTATATATATATCTCTAATAGCATTTCATGATCTTGTGAATTTAAGAGCTGCATGTTAGCTGCTTGCTTTGTTAAGTAAAGAACTTGATCCTTTTGGAACTTCTGATCGTGTGAACATAGGATGGTGGGGTCAGTCAAACATGGTAGGCCTAGCCAGCTTAGATGAGAACACATTGGTGGCAGAGGGAAGATGGTGAGAATTATTGCTCAGAAGGAAGGGGCAGAATCTTTGTTACATATTCAAGAAGTATTGTAGCCAACATACAAAGTACTTAAGGAAGTGAACATATGGTTTGGGATTCAATAAGTGAATTTCTAATATGTAATTAAGATAATGCAACTTTCTGTAGAAAGTTGATCTTCAGCAGTAGATGTGACACTCTTGGTTATTTATCACGTACACCAGTAGTTCTCAAACTTCAGAGCCTTGATAAGTTAGTGGAAACAAGTCTTTTGGGGGTAAAAACCTAGTCTGTATTCTGAAGTAGTATGGTAGCTTGGACACTTTATATTTAAAATTGTTCCATGTAACTGGTTGATAGAAGGAAATATTTCCTTTATAGTATTGCATGCTTGAAAACTGGTTGCTAGAAAACGAAATTAGGAAGAAACTGACAGCATTTCTTCTCCAAATGTTGAATGGTGCCCAAAGGAGAATTCAGGCCTTTGTTTATAAGTGTTTTTTGGCACAAACACACAGGAATGAATCAGTTTGGCCAGATGAACATGCAGCTGTCACCGATGGGACCCCGGCAAACCCCTCCTCTTCAGCACCCTGGACAGCTAAGCCAGGCTGGGGCCATGAACCAGGTCAGTGTGCGTTTCGTTCAGGGTGTTGAGCTCTCAGGTTTGCCTCTGTTGGCTGTGGTTTCCTTAAGATAAATAAAAAGAGATTAAAAAAAATCAAGCATTATTTCTTCATTCTGTTGACCCTTTGGTTCCTCCTTTTGCATCTCCACTGAAAGGTTTGTCTGGTCTGTGGTAAGCCTTTAGGTCTTGGTGGTAAAAATTGCCTAAAAATTAAGTTTAAGTGGCTTTTAGTGCTGTTGCACCCTTAAAACAAGGAACAAAGATTAAACGTTGAGTCACAGTCCCAATCTGAATTCAATATCCTTTTCCTTGGCTTACAAGGGAAATCATTATAACTTCTGGTTTTTGAGAGGAACTATAGTAGGCTTTCCATATTGTATGCTACAGATAAGCGGCGAGCATCAATTTCTGCAAGATGAATGTTTTTTGTAAAATGTTATGGAGGTGTACGCACATTGTGTGAAATTAGTTCCTTTCCTCTCCAACAGATGGGATTTCCTTCACGTATGCAGCAGCCAGGAGTTGGCCAGCCTTCTGGTCAGAATCAGTTTCTACAACAGACCCAGTTCCCTGCCTCCTCCCCAGGAATGAACACAGCGAGCATGCCTATGACTCAGCCTGGCAATCAGACACCAGTTTCTCAAGTAAGTTTCTGATTTCTGAAAGTGGTGTCAGTGGGCTCTGTCACATACTGTTTTCATTGTTCAGTAAGTAGTAATGGAGGAGAACTTGTTTTCTCAAGATGCTTTTGGAATTGTAGTCAACTGAATTCATTTATTGAGATTGCATTTTCCTGATGTAGCACTGGGAATGGCAAGGGTGAAACATTGTTGGCTTGTTCTTAGGCTTAAGTTTAAGTGTGACAGGAATTTTTTTAAGTTTGGTTTTATGGAGCAAAGAAGAAATTGTTACTCAGCAGTGCAGTAGTTAAGAATTTCTTGCTTAATAATGAGGCAGCAGAGCCTGAGAAATTAAGAGATCGTGGAAGAATAAGTCATAAAAAGGCATGTCTATCCAGGACCAATATGTGTTCCTGGCTTTGGGGGACAGGAGGGTTATCACTACGAAAGATCTGAACATACGGTCTAGCAGTTTCCTTTCTGTCCTTTCCCTCTCCCTTTTCAGCAAGAACCTTTCAGGCCAGGAAGAAGTAGGGAACGTCAGTTTGCTTCTCGTTGATGCTTCTTCCTAGTTTGCAGGCAAGATTATTGTGGAGTGACAGCTCTTTTCCTTGACCAGTACCATTTTTTTGTAATCTCATAATGGTACAGTTACAGCTGTACTTACTTCTCATGATAAATTCAGTTTCCAGTCTTGGGGGTGGGGACATGAGCACACTAAGTGTATTTGCAGTTTTTCACTGTGGTGCATTGTCCCATATTCAGGATATACAAATCTGCAGTTTTAGAAAAGAAAGAAATGTTTTGCAAACTGGGAGTGTAGGTGTGCCATTCTTTAAACATATCAACAAGTATAAGTTATTCTATTGAAACATCTCTTTTAGAGCTGAATAAACTTTAAAACGGCTTTATATTCATGTGGAGCAAAATAAATTGAATAGATGGTTTCTCCTTGTGAAATAGAGTTTAAAAAAAAAAACAGATAATTTGTCACATTTTTAAAAGTATGCCAGTAACTGTGGGAAAGCAGCCATTTGACAGTAATTCCCCTCCTTTTCTATTTCAAGTCATTGCAAATGTGTACTTGTTTTCCCACAGGCACAAATGACCAGCGCTTCCTGTCCTGTGAATTCTCCTGCAATGGCTCCAGGTTCTCAAGGGAGCCATATTCACTGCCCACCTCTTCCACAGCCTCCCATGCACCGAAATTCTCCTTCTCCAGTACCTAGTCGAACCCCGACACCTCACCACACGCCCCCAGGCTTGGGATCACAGCAACAGCAGGCAACAGCAGCAGCTGCCACCACTGCCCCCACACCTACTCCTCAGGCAATGCCACCTGGACCACAGTCGCAAACTATGCACCCCCCTCAGAGACAGACTCCAACACCTCCACAGGCACAGCTGCCTCCACAAGTCCAGCCTCCAGTTCCAGTTACCCCTTCTGCAGAGCAACAGCAACAACCCTTGTCACAGCAGAGCACGACAGCATCTGTTCCCACACCAACAGCACCGCTGCAGCCTCAGCACCCCACAACACCTGTAAGGAAATACTTTAATTGTGCTCTCCCTGCAAATGTTTGTGTAATGTTTAATTTTCAGTTGGTCTTTATTTTTGTGCAAGTCTGTGATAATGGAGGTAGCTCCTGGCATGTTTAATATCAAAATAGGTTTTACTGCATTTGGGAAGTAACCTTTTTACATCAAGTCTATAGATCATCTGGTGTTTCCAGCGAGGGAGTATTTTTCAGAAATCTAGTGCATGTTTTGAAATTCACTGTGAAACATGGATGAGGTCTTTAGTTATGTCTATGTATGTATAGTGGTGGTGTACAATAGGGAAACAGTATGTAATTATCTATATATTTGGCCTTTCAGTGCACGTTTCTGTTGCATGTTTTTCTGTAGTTGTAGTTGTGTAGCAGTATGTTCATCAGGTGAAGCAAGTAGAAGGACTGGAGTGCATTTAAACTTGGTGGAAACATAGTATAGGTAAAAGGTAGTTTAGAGAAAGAAAAATAAGTTCATTAGAAGCCTGTTTGTAATGTGTGTTTTGTTCCCTCAGCTTTCACAGCCGGCTGTAAGCATTGATGGGCAGGTATCCAACCCCCCATCCACCAGCAGCACAGAGGTGAACTCTCAGCAGACTGTTCCAGAGCAGCAGCAGCCACCCTTGCAGGAAGTGAAAATGGATATTAAAACAGATGAAGGGGAACCAGAACAAACAGAGCTGCAAATGGAGGAGAAATCTGAGGTGAGATTGTTGGCCAGTTGTTGCGTAGAATTTCTTTATCTAGTGCTGCTAGATGCTTTCTGTCTCCATGCAAGCCATTCCTTCCAGAGTTCAATGAGAGCTGTAGGTGCTACCTGCTGCTGCTATTTTGATTGTCTTCCTCTACTTCTTTCTAAAGAAGGGTCTCTGTTTTGTGGTGAAATGGTGGTAGAAGACAGTGGCCACAGGAAGGACCATGATAATGTGGTTGCAGCTATGAGGCTTTTTGGTAAATGCCAATGTAAGAGGGCACTCAGGTCAGTCCTTCAGATGTTACTGACAGCTGTTAAATGTTAGAATAGCGGATATGTAAATGATGGGCTGCTTTACTGGGCACTGACAACTTGTCACTGTGAGGACAGCTAGGACGGTGGCCGCCAGCAGTGTCAGCCTGGCAGCCCCAGTGTAGGAGAGACTGCCAGACCTGCCTGAAGAGCTGGATGAGTACCTGTGTGTCTGCTTGCAGCTCAGAACTAGTTAGCAGCTCATCATTGCTACTACCGCAATGTTTAAAGATGCGTTCTAGCACATCTGCTCAAGTTTTAGGCAAGTTTTGACTACAAAGTAATACCCTTAATCCTAGGGAAGAGTGGTGGGCAGGATGGCAGATAGGTTTAAAGGACAGAAATGTGGATGGGTGACTTTACAGGAGGCTAAGTGACAGGCTCCAAACTACTTTGCAGGTTAAAGTAGAACCAGTTGTGGAGGAATGTAAACAAGACCCAATGGAACAAGAAGAGAAGAAATCCGAAGTGAAGACTGAAATACCAGATGGGGAAGAAAGGCCTACTACTCCAGCTACTCAGTCTTCTCCGGCAGCTGGGCAGTCTAAGAAAAAAAGTAAGCAGGAACACTGTTTTAACTCAAATTTACTGCATCTCCCTAGAGAAATCTTTGGGGGGAAAAAACCTGAGCTTTCTTCGTTGGTACTCAGTAGGCTTATATGGATTGTTCTTTGTGGCTTTTGGACAAAAATGTCTAATAACACATGTGCTTGTAATTGGCTTTGGGCAAGTTCTTTAAGTCTTTAGTATTAGACATTAAGCCTTAGTAAAATTGTCAAGCCTTAGTAAAAATGTCACTACAATAGAGATTTGAAATACTCCTCAGTTACAGATTTTCTAGACAAGTTTTTTCTTGGGACCTCAGAGAGGAGCCGTATTTGCAATGCAAACCAGCTCTGTTAATTTCAGCGGTGTCTTCCTATGATAAAAACAAGATTCTCTTTAATATTTTGGCCATCTCCTTGTGTCCAGGTGATGATTTTAATATCCTTCTCGGAACTCAGTGTTGCAGAGAATAAACAAGCCATGCTAAGTAACTTAAACCCATTGTCTGTAGTCTTTTTCCACAGACCTCACATTTTCTAGCAGGTTTCTTCCTTACAGCTGTTTCTGCTATCTTTCTAATGTTGATTGTTTTTCAAAAGTTTTCAAGCCAGAAGAGTTGCGGCAGGCCCTTATGCCAACACTGGAGGCACTTTACCGTCAGGATCCAGAGTCTCTTCCATTTCGACAGCCTGTGGATCCCCAACTACTAGGAATTCCTGTGAGTGTCTTAGCAGGATACTTTTCTGGCTTTAATTCAAAACTACTATATTATGACATACCTGTTTGAGAACAGCTAAAATCTGTCTTGTTAACACTTTTATAGTGATGCATTTGGAGAGGTTTAGCTTAGGCAGCGGAACATACAATGTCTGACTTAGGAAAGTTTGTTTTTTCAGAAGTTTGTTCAGTTCTGTGTTCCTTTTGATAAATAAGCTGGTATGCCGTGCATTGAAGTGATTACCGAAAGATCCCTGGTGCTATGTGGGCTTTTTATGGATGTTGCTTTATGTTGTGATGCTTGTATTGCTGAATTCCGTAGGTGTTTCTCATCGTATATAAAACTTGGCTGAATATGTGGGAAACTAAGCAGATCAAGACCACTTTAAAAAAATAAATAAATCCATCAATGATTATTAATCTGTTATAAGCAAGGAGGAGACTATTCAACTTCTAGTTTTTGTTTAGGTCGAATTTTCTGCTTGTTTTAGAACTGTCTTCAGAAGACATTACTGTCCTTCAAGGATCTGTGTGTTAAGCTCTCTGGATTGATGACATATGTATACATATTTGTGTATAAATAGTAAACTTAGAAGTCCTTCTTAGGTGCTTTGGGCAATGTTTTTTGCCTGAAAGGTTTTTTTGTTTGATTTTGGTGTGGGTTTTTTTTTAGGATAGATACAACAGGCCTTGAATTTTTGCAGTATTATAAGCAGGCATAAATGTTGCTAATATTCTTTAACAAGCTCTCAATTGGCTGCCATATTCTGAGGACTTTTGTAGGAGAAGTGATCCTATAACTGATGGGGGGGGTGTTGGAAAAAGGCATTCTTTAGAGGAGACGTGGTATCTTTTATCATCTAATAAAGTTATTTCTTTTTGTTTATTAGGTTGTCTGGTCTACTAAAAACAGTTGCTTTCTGTTAATGCTTTTGTATATATCCTCAGATCACAGTGGCTGCAAAAACATTGCCACTTCCTACTTTTTGTAATACTTGTTTTGCTGACTAAAATTAGTGGCTTTATTTCATCAGGAGTGGAAGAGCAATAGAGCCTGAGAAATAAAGGAATAATGAAAAGGAAGCACTGGGGAGTGATACGGTATTGCTTAGAGATTTCATTGCACGTCACAAGCAGTTTGACAATCAAGTCAGGGAGGAACCTGTTTTTCTTGATGTACTGCAGAAGAATTTTTATGCTCAGAATGCACATGCTGTCGTGTCACAACATAGTTGTGTAGTAGTGTTTTGATATGCTGCGTATTCTTGCAGGATTATTTTGACATAGTGAAGAACCCCATGGACCTTTCTACTATCAAGCGGAAGCTAGACACAGGACAATATCAGGAACCGTGGCAATATGTAGATGACATCTGGCTCATGTTCAATAATGCCTGGCTGTATAACCGCAAAACATCTCGGGTATATAAGTACTGTTCCAAACTGGCAGAGGTGTTTGAGCAAGAAATTGACCCAGTTATGCAGAGCCTTGGTTATTGCTGTGGAAGAAAGGTAAGAAAACAAATCTTTTTAGTCTGCTAAATATTGTCTGCTTGCTTCCTGGTATTGAAGGGGGGGGGGAATACAGCAGTTGCAGTTGTTAGCAGTTATGGTGTGTCAAAAATTTTGAAAGTTAACCAGGATTTAGCAATCCTGAGTAATCTGATTTTGAGGTTTTTATGGATCTTCTAATTCTATCTAGTGCTTAAATCATCTATTTGTATATAAGCCCTTGGGGGAAAACAGGAAGGCTTATTTTGATTAGGGCAAACCCGTTTGCTATTGCAAATTAAACAGACGTGTTTTTGTTACTGCAGAAGTGCTCTCTGTTTCACTATATATTGAGACTCTTTATTTCCATTGTCTTGTTTTGGTATGCTTTCCATCTTTGGAGAAGAGCTAGCTTGAGAATAACAGACCACTGAACATTTTTTGTGACTCTAGCACTTCATACACTTGCTGTACTGTGAGGTCTGTGCACAGAATAAGGTGGAAATGATCATTGTCTGGGTCTCACTTGCTTCCTGTGGAGAGCAAGTGAAAACACGTATGAGTACTAAGACGACCCATTCCTCTTTGTAGTTGGAGTTCTCGCCACAGACTTTGTGTTGCTATGGCAAACAGCTATGCACAATCCCTCGAGATGCCACTTACTACAGTTACCAGAACAGGTAAGGAAAACTCACTTGGTGCGGTTTTGTGCATGCTGCAATCAAATCTGTTAAAAGGCGTGCATGTATTTACATATATACTTTCTTTATATGTGTACACCTTTGTGTTTTAAGATAAAAATTTGCTGGAAGTGCCCTTGAATAGTTTACCTTGTGTGCTAATGATTTCTTTCTGCAGAAGTTCACTGCAGTCTTTGCTCTTCCTCTTGTTTGCAGAAACGTGATGTTTTACTAAATTTTTATCCTACAGTTAATTAAATCTTCAGTTATCTACAAATCATATATACAAGTCTGTTGTCTTTTGCTTCCTACCATGCAGCAGTATTTTTCATGCAGAACATTGTGTAAACTATGCAGCAAGTATATTAATGCTTGTAATGCATACTGTTTGGCAAGTCTTTGTTTTTCTCATTATGTTAACACTGAAGAGCAAACTTAGTTTTGTGGTGCAGATCTTCATTGGAAGATTTGTGTATTCAGATCTTCAGTAGATTGATGCTTGCTTTTTCTCCCCAAGTTTCCTTAAGGGAGTTGTCTTGCAGTAGCTGTCAGCAGCTGTGTAAAGTGCTGTCACTTCTACAGCGCTCTCTGAATATTTTTTTGAATTGGGGTTTACTAAAGGATTAAAACCTATTTGACTTCTGAAAGAAGGTTTCTTGCTAGGTGTCTCTTTGCCAATTGGGGAAGCAAGGCAGGAAGAAGCAAGGGAAATACATGCTATAACACTCCCGTATCCCCTGGCCTGTCACCAGAATGCACCTGTTAGAGCAGACATCTGGTTACCTCCAAACTATGTCACCTCCATCAATTTAGTTCCTGTTCTCCATTCTTTCCAACACCTTAAACAAAAAAACCCAAAACAACAAAAACACTAAGGCTTCTATCTGAAAGCCAAGAAGATTTTGCAGGAATTGTAGTTTTCTTAAGCACCTGGTCAGGTGAAAGCAACCGAAGAGCTACAGGTATTATATTTTAGGCTTCATAAAGGTCTATAGCAGTGAATGGAGGTTTTTTAAGAGTGAAGAAGTAGAAAATAAGCTTATAGTATCCCATAATAACTACTGTAGTTTTAGACTTATATAATGTAGAGCTTTTCGTATCATAAGTCAGTATCTTCTGCTTACGTTTATCTGTGGGCAAGCACTAGATGGACCAAAAGACTATTATTCAAAACTCTGACATGCTTTACATGTTTTCAAACATTAGAAGGGAATGTTTGCACTATAACACCTGCATACATGTGACTTGTAAATTACGTTATATACACACATGCATATATATCTATAGACTGAAATGTACAATTCCAGAAGTACTGTTCTCTGCATTATCTCAGATGAAAATTGGGAGAGAAGGTTGAGACCTGTGTTTTTAGCTTAACAGCTGCTATAGTGTTGGTTTGTGTGGCTTTATTATAAACTTGTTTGAATTTTCTTTTATTTCTTTTTATTTTTATGTGTCTTGTGCACTCAATTAACATGCCTTAGTAATGGAGAGGCCACAGTTTTAGAACATTTTTGAGGGCTGGGGTAGAATCTTCAGTTAATCGCTATTTTATTCAAACATTAAATGAAAAGTTTCTCTGTAATGCTTGCTGTATTGATACCTGGACTGTTCTACACTCAAACTGGGCTATGGCAGAATCACGTCAATGTAGAGCATTATGTGTGTAATTAATGTCAGGTATTTAGTTAACATACAGTTTGACAGTTCTATAATTAACATCTGTAAGATTTTGAGGACAGATTTTATTGTTCTTTAAGCTTCTGATGTTTAGCTTTCCCTTTCAACTGGGAGAGAAACCTGTGGCCATTCAGCATTTATACATTTAAGATGGAAGACTATCCCTCTTCCATTGATCTCCTGCAGATCCTCCTGCCAACAGAACTGCTGTGCTGATGTACAAGTCAGAGTAGCAGTTCTTCCTTCCTTCTGCTCTTTCCCCTTTCTCATTTTAATTCTTTGCTGTACGTGGCATGGATTATTAAAATGAAGAGGGTATGGGTATGCTAAAATGGAATACTCTTGTTTAATTTGCTTTAATCATTTGCTGCTTGTGAACCCATTTGAGAGATTGAATGCTAATCTGTGCTTTGCCTTGGCTTTCTGCTTTGTGTTGTCTTGTCCTGCTTCTATGTTTTTGTTTTTGTCCTGCAAACCCCCATTTCTTTGTTCGTGTGTGTGTTATTTTTTTTATTTCTCCTTCATGCTTGTCATTGTCTGCACTTGGCTTTGATTGCGCAAAAAAAAAAAAACAAAACCCAAAAACAAACCAACCAAACACAATGTGGGGCCCATAAATCTGCATCATTGAATATCCTTGTCGCCGTTGATGACCTGCTCTCTGCTCCTGTCCCTTCCTTGGCCTGCTGTGATTGGTGGCTCCGTTGCTTGGCTTGGGCTGTGTTGTATGGACGGAGCAGTTCACCCAAATATGGCCTTCTTGCTGACAGGTATCATTTCTGTGAGAAGTGCTTCAACGAAATCCAAGGGGAGAGCGTTTCTCTGGGAGATGACCCATCACAACCTCAAACGTGAGTTACTTGTGTTTGCTTGGGCCATGCGTGCATAAGCTGTATCATGGTCTATAGTGCTTTCTCAAAGGGAAAGAGTTTCGTTTTAGGTAACCCTTGCTGTCTGTAGGCTAGTAGAGGGTGGACCAGATATTCTTCGTAAAAGCCTGGACTTGCGCTGTAGATTTTTTTTTTTTTTTTGCTTTTAAGATCTGGACTGACTGAACTGTAGTGAGAAATAAGCACTTAGTGCTTAAAATTGCAACTATACCAATAGAGGGGAAAGAAGAGAATTGCTTTTTTCTGAAAAAATGTGAAAGTATTTCACTGCAGAAAAATAACTATGTGTGCAGGCAGGTAGGTGACAGACATAGTTTGAAATAGTCAAACGTACCATTCTGTTTATAGACTGGCTATGCTATTAAACTTGTATTCAACTTCAGATTGTTTTTCATGCAAATCAGAAGCAGGCAACCTCCTTTTGCCGTATGAATATTTTACTGTTGGCGTGCCATCTGCTTATGAGAAATACTGTGCAGTTGTTGAGGTGATCACGGTAAAAGGCCATGCATGGATTTAGTTGCCTTTTCCATGCTGGTGGAAAACTGTTGGGACAGTCTTTCATTCTGCTGTAACCTCCTCACACCTCCTCAAAAAACCTTGAAACAGAATTTTGGGAGACTAAGGAAACCCTTGAGGGGACAGATGAGTGCCAAGCAGTTACTCTTTGAGCTGTTGAAGAAAGCTCTTTGGGGGCAGGGCAGGAACACTGCAGGTAGAAGCAAGTGAGGAACTTAGGAAAGTCTGAAGCCAAGGGGAGAGTTGTCAAAGTTGGTAACTGGACAAACTGAGTTAACTTTCACTAGAAGCAGAAGTTGTCTTTAGCAGCATGTTACCAAATCCTGGTTTCGCTGATGGATGTATCCAGAACAGTACTGAAAGAATCCACTGGGGTTTGGGAAGATGTAAGAGTACATCTGCCTTTCGGGAAGGAAGAAGAAAGAAATAATGTTCGTATGCTGGTCTGTACAATGGGCCATGTCCCTGTGGATAGTATGGATTACTACTCTACTAGAAGCAAAGACCCAAAGTTTAATCAATATTGTCCAGTTTTGTTAATACGAGATGTGGGATATGAAGTACTTGCATATGAGAGAAGCAAGTATCTATATACATGTAAATCTGTGTATAAATAAACATCAAATATATTCATGTTTATATATAAATTTTTGTTTAGCTGCTGAGAGAGTATGATTTCTCATACAGATAAGTTGGAATGGTTTGGCCACAAACCTTTGAGTCAAGGTAGAAGGCAGCATAGAGTGCTTTTGATTTTTACATTAGATTTGAAAACACAGATGCTGGATACAATTTTTTTTTTTCAATAATGAAAACAATCAAAAGCTCTTTGAACACAAGCAATGGTAAGAATGTACTTCCAGCTCCTGGTATTCTTTTTCATAGCTGATTTAAATGCTTGGTTGGTGTGTGGTGAAAATGGAGGCTATAGGCTGCACATGAGGAGCAAGTACTGTTGAATGTTCTCTCACCTGCTTACAGGCTTTCTCTTAGGAACTCATTTTACTGGGGCATAGAGATCCTGCTCCCTTCCTATCTTCTCACAACCTATAGTTAAAATGAACAAAAGCAAAAAAGATTAGTAATATATGTTAGGTCCTGTTTACAGTTCTACTCACTATATTATAATAATAGTTTGAGGTAATTGGGAGATTGAACCTTCCTCATTAATCTGATAAGGAGCTTGAAGTATTCTGCAGGTGGCACTATTCAGAATAAACACTGAAATAAAAGGATAGGAAGGTTAATGCACCTCATGCAAGTTGGATTAGATCTCTGTCATTGCTTCTCAGAGAGGCACATACTGATCATCTCGCATTTTACAGCACTCTCTTCAGGGTAAATTCTGAGATCTGGGTATTCTTCTATGATTGTTCTTGACTGTTTTGAACCAGATTGGTGTAAAAGATACCTGGGACCTCACTGTCAAAAAGGTGGAATTTCTAGCCTAGCAAATGCTGTAGGGAAGGTAAAGATAGTGTAGAGTAGTGGCTGAGCTGGGGTTGCCGAGTTTGGAAGCTGAAATTTATCCTTTGAAGTTAATCTAGGAGGAGGGCTAGGGGAATCTGAAATAAGATAACCTGCCTTTCTCAGTAATCAAAGATAATTGGAATTGTGTGCCTTCAGAATATGAGAGGCATATGAAATAGTACTTTCACTATGAAATACTGATCAGACTGGTCCAAAACTCGAATGTCAGCAAGTTTTACCATTTATCTTGTAGTAAAACTGAATAAGGGAGCAACGTGGTTCTCTACAAGCTATTGTCCCAAAGAAAAGAATGTTTTCAACAGGCAGAGTCAAGAGTGGCATATACTTTAGTTGTCCATCACTTTGTGAAATACAGCTCCTTTCCTTGTAGTGCCAGTGAGTGTTTAAAAAAATCTGCTTGCAAGTTTTGTCTTGGTGTGTGGTATGGCATGAATGTATGTTGTCTTGTGTTAAAACTGAGTTTTATTGCCTGTTTCTCCGTAGCACGATAAACAAAGAACAGTTTTCAAAAAGGAAAAATGATACACTGGACCCTGAACTGTAAGTAATGCTGTCACACTTTGAATGATCCTCATTGCATTATAACTATTTTGTAAAATACGTGTTACTCATTCACCATCAGCTTTGCTTTTCAGTGTTTTCCAAGTTTCATGTAGCTCTGTTAGCCAGCAGGGGCTGCTAAGTAAGCAGCATATCTGGCTTTCTGTCCTGAGAACCCAGACCACCACAGCTGTACTTGAGAAATATGTAACACTATGCATGGGCCGAAATTAGTGCATTTTGTTTTGAATGTGGATTCAACAGGAGGATGAATGCAGATAACTGCTTTGAAACCCTGTTGTGGCAAATGCTCAAGTCTCAGAACTGATTTGGGTCATTTGGCAGTAGCTCTTTTGGTGCTGTTGGCTTTTCTAATTGTCATGTTTTACAGGGAGCTGTAGTAGAAGGGAAAGTTGTTAAATTTGAATCAGCCGGTTCTTCTACACTGCTCTGGAAGCAAAACTGTAGACATTCAGTAAAGTTAAGATGATGGTGACTCAGCTGCTTTTCTTTATATTGCTGATGGTTTTTTTTTTGAAGCCACTTTACATGTTCCTGAGTTATACACCAATGCTGCTACTCTGCAAACATTACCTTCATTCTCAAATGAATGAGCAAAAAGGATGTGTCTTCTTCCCACACCATCCTTCTAAGGGCATAAGGGTCAGCCAGTTCTGTTTTACAAGGGCTGTGGGAAGGAGAGAATAGTAACTTGATTCATAACTTTTCTTTCCCTTTGTTATAGTGAAGATCTAGCCTAAGGCTAGAATACAAGCCTAACTTACAGTATGATACCATATGCCCTACATAAATGACAGCTATTCATTCAAAGTCTCAGACTCCTATAGATAGACATGTTCAAAAGGAGTCAGATTGTCCTGATACATGAAACAACCTTAGGTATTTTGGAGAATTATTCACCAACATCTGTGAAGTAGACCATATCACTTACCTCAGTTGTCCTTAAATCTCTGCTAGTCTTCTGAAAGTGGCTTTGATATTGCTTCTGTTTTCTTCCTTTCCCCCCTTTCTGCAGTATATTTGCAATGTACCCCAGGCTTCAAGCATAGTGAGGCAACTAACAGCCAACTATTTCTCCTGGTTCTTTGCTTCTGAGACCTGTGAATCCATCTTTCTCTTCATTATAGCAACAAGCAGTTTACAGATTTTATCCTTAGAAGGGCTTCACTTTAAAAAAATGAGTGAAGCAGATGGCAGTAAGGCAAGCAAATGGTAATAATAATGCGTCCCTGCATAGTCTACCTGACTTGAGCTGACAGATTCTTAATTCATTCTGGAGGCTGTTCTCAGCATAGATGTGCCCTCTGTTAAATAGGCTCAAAAGCCTAAATGTTAGACCTCCTCTAATAAAATGTTACAAAATATACAAGCAAGTAATGATACTACTAACCTTGCTTCCGTTCCCCCTTTTTTCCTTCTACAGATTTGTTGAATGTATAGAGTGTGGAAGAAAAATGCACCAGATCTGTGTTCTTCATAATGAGATAATCTGGCCTTCTGGGTGAGGAATTTCTCCTTCTTAAGTAGAGAGTATATGATAGATTCACTGCATAAACTTCCTTATATTGGTTATATTTAAAAGAGTGTCTAATGGAAGAAGTTGCATTCCCACCTGAAAATTTTACAGAATATATAGGGTAACATCAAATTTAGGCATCACATCATCTTAAATGTTTCTGACATTTGTGTGTGGAAGAGGGCCTTTCAGCCTTATGTTTCAGCCTTTTATGTTAAACATAAATATATATATCTTACATATATAAGATATTTGTCCTTCATGAAAAGATGTTTTTAGTTCTGATAACAATTTCATACTGGTCTATTTTCTATACAAATCATATTGCTTTGTCATCTTCAAAAAAATTTGTAACCACTAAAGAATTTAACAGGTGAATTCACTTTTTTTGACCTCAGTGATCAAATTAAATCTGAAAAACAATCTAGTCGTCTTTAGATACTCCATAGTTCTTGATTAAAATACTGGGTTTTTTTCTGATTGCTTTAAAAGCTTTTTAAAAAAGCCGATAAATGTTATGTAGATAAAGCTCTGTAAGAGTTTAAGTATTTCCTTTCTTGACAAGAAGGCTATGACTTTTACCATTCTGTTGTCCCATCCACATTGCTGCAGAAGAGGGTAGACATCCTGTAACTGAGGAAGAATCTGCCCATCATTTCATGCTACAGCGTACTTGGGCGTTTAGAAAAAATATCAGTCTTTTGCTTTATGTATTGCGGTATCTCATCTTCATCAGAGACTGCAGTTTGAGACTATTTGTTCCAAGAATAACTTAAGCCAATATTGTTAGACCTGCCAGTGGAGATCCTGTTTCCTGGGCTTGCAGGTGGTGACATGAGTGACTGACAGGAGATGCACCCCCTGGTGCTTAGTTCCTTCTCTGCAGCTCTGAAACAGTTGGGCCATTTCTGCTGGCGCTGTTCTTTGTGCTGTCTTTTATTTCAAATTCAGTTAAGGTATTTTCCAGACCAGAGAAGATCTGGTGAAAGATTTTGCTTCTAATGATAAGATGCTAAGGAACTTTACGGTCTGACTTGGAGTGGTTTTTCACTTTCTCCTGTTTTTGCTTCAGCTTTGTCTGTGATGGCTGCCTAAAGAAAACGGGACGAACCAGGAAAGAGAACAAATTCTCTGCTAAAAGTAAGATTCTGACACTTGCACCAACAAATCTTAATTTGTTAAGAAAGGGGAAGCGGTGGCTTTTATGCTCATTTTGCATTTATTTCAATTTTTTGAGTTAAAGCAGGATGCTTTTGGTCAGTTCTGAACATCAATTCTGTGTTCAGAATGCTTGCATTCACAAGTGGTGTCACTGGTTAATAGTCTGTTGTAGAGGGCTAACGTACTGTTTTAGAGCACTGCTAATGCAAGATATGCATCCTTTTGTGTCAACTGCAGTATTAATAGCATTGGGAAATAGTTGCTGTGTGACTGCAGTCTAACTTAAATTTATGATAACATGTTCAAGTCACTGTGACTACTGCTGCTCTTAAAAGCTTTGGAGATAAAGGTTGCATCAGCTGGTGACAAAACTCTCTATAGACATTTCCTCTTGATCAAGGCAGCTGATTTGAAGGCAGTGTAGGAGGAAATTTGTGCAGTCATTGTCCATCTGTTCTATAGATAAAATAAGTCTTTCAGAAGCTTCTTAGGTTGGTGTACTTCTTACAAATAGTGAGTATTTACATTTCTGCTAAAAAAAAAAAAAATCCCCAGCCAACCAATAGCATCAAGATTCTAACAAGTATTAACTGTAGTGTTTAAGCAGTTACTTTTTAAGGTCCTTTTTTGGAAAAAGAGGAAGGAGGATATCAAAGACTGTAAATCGTCTTGAAATTTGAGGGATGGCTTAAAGTCCAGTCACAAAAAGTGTTCTCTTCAACTGTTCATATGAAATGGAAAGCAAGCCACTCAATGAATGGTTTCAACATCTGAGTCTTCCAAAATGTCCAAAATCAAACCTTCCTAGATTCACCAAGAATACAGGAAGAATATAAGGATTCTTTTACAGTTTTTATCGGCTTTCGTTTCTAGCAACCTGTATGTATTGCATACTTAACGTAGTATAGTGAACGCTTTACTGAAAGGTGTCAAATTGGAAAAATGAAAAGCTGATTGGCAGATATGTAACTCTACCAAAGGCAATGGGCAGCGATGAGACACGCCCTGTTACACCAGAAGTCTTAAACTCCCTTTCAGCTTTAGGTTTTGTCAGCTAACATTATGCTTGTACTTCTTTTGCATGAAGATTGTTTGAAAATCAGAACCTTCTGCAAGTAGCATAGTTTAGATACAGTTGTATTTACTTATTCTTTCCATTACTGAAATATATTCTTTTGGTAAGTGGAGAGACTAACTTGGCTAGTGTGGCTTTATAGCCAGAATATACTCCCAAATGCAACATCTGCTCTTGAAGCTATGTCTGAGAGCAGTGTTTTGTAATCCAGTTTAAGTAATTAATAGCTTCTATTCAGGAGGAGCCTTAATTGTGATTGACTTTTGAGACAGATAGAAATTGGGTGGAAATACAGATTCTTTCTTCATTTAAATAATGTATAAACCATAAATGTGCCTACAGGTGAAAAGCAGCTCACCCCATCTAGAAGTATTAGTGTTTAAAGATAAAGCTTTAATTTATGATAACATACTGCAAGCATTAAAAGTCACTTTTCACTTAACATCTGAATAGAGAAATCACATTTGAACAGTTCAGTTTTGTATATATTTAGAGCTGTATTTTTCTCCTGCAGGGTTACCGGCTACGAGACTTGGTACCTTCTTGGAGAACAGAGTTAATGATTTCCTAAGACGACAGAATCACCCTGAGGCAGGAGAGGTTACAGTTAGGGTGGTACACGCATCTGACAAAACTGTTGAAGTAAAACCAGGAATGAAAGCAAGGTATGTTCTTTACATTTCTAATTTTGCTTTCTTTTGGGGGAGGTGGAAGCTATTTGAATTTACTTACATGCTACTATTTTGAAAAAATACTGTTGTATTCAAAACCTCACCACTGACCAGTTCTTGATAAACAGATGTTACAGCAGCATATTAATTAGTTGTGATGAGTGTCGTCTTTTTCATAGTAAAAAGTGGATGCCTTGTATTTTGAGTAGTCTGTAAGCATTTAATTTCAAAATTGCACCAAAATTACACTTATAGTAGCCCTCATCATTGTTGCTTTTACCTAGTGACGCGTATTCTCTAGTATGTCAATGTATTTGGTATTCCTCTTTACCCTCTGTAATCTGCAGGTTTGTAGACAGCGGAGAGATGGCTGAGTCTTTCCCTTATCGAACAAAAGCGCTTTTTGCCTTTGAGGAGATTGATGGTGTAGACTTGTGCTTCTTTGGGATGCATGTACAGGAGTATGGCTCAGACTGTCCTCCACCCAATCAAAGGTGAGGAGCTGCATGAAAGTTTATTTTATTTTGGTACTGTCTCAGTTGGGTGAACCTTCTGAAGTTCTGTATAGAGCTTCAGTGTTGCATATGTGAAGACTCAGTGCTGTTAGCTTCTAGAAACAAAGTAGCTTCTGTAGGGAATATGTCAGTTAGTCGCTTCTTACTGGGGATGCTGGCTGGCAGACAGTGTTGCCTTTAAAGAATCAGTTGTCAGTATTCTCAAGGAAGGGATTGGATAGTTTTAGAGATGAGGCTAGGATATCAAAAGAAAGCTGAGTTTCTAGAGGTAAATAGGATCAGAGGCTTTGAAGATTGCTGTTGTATTGAATGCTTCAAATGTATAAAATAACATTAATAAACTTGTAGAACTACTTTGAAATCTCTGCTTCTCATCATGCCTTTTTTTTTTTAGGCGAGTGTATATATCATACCTTGACAGTGTTCATTTCTTCCGCCCTAAATGCTTGAGGACTGCTGTCTATCACGAAATACTAATTGGATATCTGGAATACGTCAAGAAACTAGGGTAAGTCTTTTCTAATGTTTTCTTCTGTGCAGTATTTGTGCTAGGTAGTTCTTATTGCAAATGAAATTACTACATCCTGTTGTGCAGAATATGGTGCCTAAATATCAGCTGATGATAGAATAACTTGGCAACAGCTGTGTATAGTTGAAAAAGAGAAAAGACAAAAAGGGATTGCAGGCTTTTCAGGAGAGACTTATGCTTCAGATATTTTTAGGTTTCCAAACTTATGTAAAACTTCCTTAAGTCTAAGTAGAAAAAGTGAGCCTTTTTTCTGCTGGGCTTGTTGATAGCAGAGTCCTTGTGTAATGCCACTGCTTTAATCGGGTCATTCCTTTGGGCTGGCAAGTAAGTTCCTACCCATGTTTATAAGGAGAAAGGTAAGTATATTGTCTGTACTGATTAACAGCTGTGTAAGGCCACTAAGAAATCTCTTATAGAATGAGTAGCTGAAATTGTGAGAAACTGAAAAGTTAGAAGAGAAAGAGGAGAGTATACTTGGGACAGCACAAAAGAGAACACAGAACTATTGAAGAAATGAGAAAGGTGGAAATTAAATGACTATATACTAACTGAAGTAGAAAACGCAGTGAAGTAAAAATCTATTGTCAAAGATATCTGGTGTAGCTTGGCAGAGAGTTATACATGAAGAAATTGTTAGGGACTGTTTAGAGTAGTTGCATGAGAAAAATTAGGGGAGTCAGAGTAGAGGTGGGTGGTACTGTCTTCAGTACCTCAGTGAGATGATATATTCCTTAGCACTTCAAAGGCATACATTAGACTTCTGCTTTTTTTTATTGTGTATTTTCTAACCTGTGAGTCTGTAAAATTGCTGCATAGAGCTCAGGCCTCAGTTTTACTTAATGCTGTTTTCTGTGCTAATGGGTAACATCGGGTTCCCATTTTGGGAAAACAATATTGGTCACGCAGTATCATATCTCCCTTCTCAGGCAGAAGGAATGACAACTGGCTGCAGTTCCCAGGGTTCGGGTAGGGTTCTGCAGAGCTGTTTCTCAACACAGCAAGGATGGTTATTTTTCTCTAACTCGAGATCTGATTATTCCTCCCACTGGAGTTCTTTTCAAAAACTAATAGAGAAGAACTGGGGATGAAGTGATCTTTGTGGTATTATATTCTCTGCAGCTGCTACTATTTGGATGTCATCTGTCTTCGTAGTGCTTAGATTGTACACCCAATAGCATAGGGGTTGACAGTGACTGTTTATTCCCAGATATAATTGTGAAACCTTTAAAAAGGATCCTCAAAGTTTAAAAAAAAAAAGAAGAGGATTTGCAGTAGAAAAGTGAATTGTGTATTTAAGTAAATCTGTTTTTAAAATGTTGCTAGGTAATGAATGACTGCACTGTCTCAAGGAAAAAGAATTCTGGCTTTTATTACTGGAATACCTAGTCCCCATCTTTCTCTTATTAGTTAATTGGGAGGTGGCAATTGCAGGTCTATATGAGGCTTTGCTTTTTATCTAGACTGGAAAACATGCACACTTTATATAAACTACTCTGCATATAGCGCTGAATTTTAAAAAAAATAATGAAAAGATGGTCATGCTGTCACATGAATGAAGCCGGAATGAACACTAGACTTGAAATCTTGGAGAGCTATAGTTGTCCATCTCGTAACACCAGCCAACTTTGTGGTGGCTCCATCTCGTGGCAGAGAGGAGAGCAAGCTCTAGTGTCAGAGCCCACATGTACTTTTTTTTGTCTAATGATGCTAGGTATACTACTGGACATATCTGGGCATGCCCACCTAGTGAAGGAGATGACTACATCTTCCATTGCCATCCTCCTGACCAAAAGATACCCAAACCCAAACGGCTGCAAGAGTGGTACAAAAAGATGCTGGACAAATCTGTGTCGGAGCGCATTGTCCATGATTACAAGGTTTGTTAAGTGTATGTTTGTATTGGGGGGGGGGGGGGCAGGTGTTGACCGGTATTGTCTTGGTTTCTTCCTTGCCTTATGCATTGTGCCCGATTCTTGGAGTTCACTGTATTAGTTTTAAGTGAAGTGAGCACTAAAAGTTTAGAGTTAAAATGTATCCTCTTCAAAGCATGTAGCTTCTGAAATCATTCTAGCAAGAGATTTGAAATGATTCCGTAGAACAGAGTAAATTCTTGAGGAATGCTGTAAAAGAGAGCAAATCTCATTTCATTAATACAAAGAAAATACATGGAATCTTTAGTCTTCCGGTGTTCAATAAAATTGCAGGGTTAAGCTGCTGATGCAGTTAGAAGTATGTAAAATCTTTGGAATTATCAGGACTTCAGCTAGCATTGACAATATAGTGATTATATTATCCCACTTGGTAAGTATGCATATTGAAGTCTAGCACATGGTAATGATTTATTTCTTCGGAGTGGGAATATTTGAAATGTATTTGCCGAACTGTCTGTAACTGATGCAGTGTAAATCTGCACTTATAATGTGCCCTCATAAAATGAACTGAAATATTAAGCTTTCCTTTGATCTGCTGGTGCCTTTTTTTATCACTTATTGAAAAGGTTGCCTTTATTTATGTGACTTGTAATAGTGGTAACCAAGTATTTTGCTCTCTTTCAGGATATATTTAAGCAGGCAACAGAAGATCGTCTAACAAGTGCAAAAGAGCTACCTTACTTCGAAGGGGATTTCTGGCCTAATGTTCTAGAGGAAAGCATTAAGGAACTAGAGCAAGAGGAAGAAGAACGGAAGAGAGAAGAAAACACTAGTAATGAAAGCACGGATGTAAGAATGCTTCTATTTCATGATCTAATGTAAAAGTTGTGATTGCCTATGACTATTTGAAGAAAAAAAAAAAGGGGGGGGGGGCTAGACACTTTGGTTAACTGGCTTTTTCACCTTCCTAGCTTCACTCCAATATAAATTTCAATTTTACATTTTATAAATTAGAGCTGTTAAAATACCACTAAGCTACATTTGTATGAGCAGTGGCTATTCATGTGGCTATAAACCTAACTAATTACCAAAGTCAATTAGATTGAAACAGCTGCTAGTTGAATATTTCGCTGCTGAAATCCAATTATTATCAATGTTCATGCTGCAACCTCAGCCTGACTTGGAAGCTTTTTTCCTTAAGCTTTAGCTTTTGGACAGTGGCTAACTTTTCTTTCTAATTTAGATGTTATAATACCAATCTTAGCAGAACATTCTGAGAAAGTAACAGCACTCTGATTTAGTAGTTTACTCAGTATAGGCTTTTTAGTAGAAAGCTTTAAGGCACTGAGGATCCGAAGCACAAAATACTGCTGAACTGTTGTTGGGCTACTTAAACTAGAGAAGTTTCTTGCTGGTATCTTGTGCAATTTTTTTTTGAAAACATGCAACAACTGTGCTTTTACATTCCACAAAAAAGGTATGCCTCTTAATTCAACAATAAAATTGAAAATGAACAGATGTGGAGTTTATGCATCTGCCCATCCTTGGATCTTCTGAGCTTTTATGGAAGAGGTGGTGAATCTAGGATAAAGTTAGTAGTTTTGCTCACACAGTAGTACTTGTTAGTTAACGCTGTTTAAGCACTGCTGCTTCATCACCTTATTAGATATTAGATTTTTGTTGGGGTTTAGAATTAATCTTTTTCCCTAAAAGACGTTTGGATCAAAAAAGTTACGTTTAACATTACAACTAGAATTTGTGGTTCTCCTGTGCTGCTCTTTGCAATACCTCCTTTCAAGGACTTTGAATAAACTAAGTGCAAGAGTAACCTGGGAATCGGGCAACTTGGTATCAAATTTGCATTAACTAACATCTTTCTTAGGTATTACTTAAGGGTTTGTTTTCCACTTGGCATAGCTGCAAGTTCCCATCTCTCTAATATACCAGAAACAAGTTGTGAGGAATCTGACCTGTGCTCTGTGTGTGAGGTTGGTCAACACCTAGTTGATCCTCCACAGCAGTTTGGCCCCAAAATCCTGCGGTGGGGGAAGCTTGCAGCATATTACTATTTAACCTTTATTATAAAAATAATTTCAACTCTTTATTGACCCCGTGTTTCACTTCTTGAAAGTGAGGCAATAATAAACTGTATTCTCAAATGAAGTGATATTCATGTTCACTGGAAATTTTCATCCTGACAAAGTTGTTACAAGCTTAGGAAAAATGCTTATTAGGTTAAGAATTGCTTTGATCCTTGCTCATCATACTCTGGTGTTTTGAGGGGTGCTCTGAGAAGCACAGAGAGGAATAAACTGTTCCTTGCGAATTGATTATAATTGAAATTAAGCTGACCCGTTTTGACTATTGCAAGATATGACAGGAGGAAGGTGCATACTAGAAATTGCACTACTAATGCCTTTTGGACTCAGAAGAACAGCTTCATATCAAAATCAGTTTAATGCAGTCTATTAAAAAATAAAAATAAATCTGTCAGAGCTGTAACAAACTAAATCGAGGTGAATTAAGTCTTTCTTACCTCTGGTTAGTGCAGTATCAGTTGTACTTTTCAGTTATTTTTAGTTTTGAATTGCATTGAGAAGCCATCTGCTGAACCTCTTTGTGATTATCCAAGAGGTTCTTCAGTGTTCAACTATAGCAGACAAACGGGTTTCAGTATGTAACGTTTCCCTTGCACCTCATGAGCATTTATGCTTTTAATATTTTTAGAACTATGTATTGCTGATCTTGGTATCTTCTGGAGTGATTCTAATGGAACTAATTTAATGTTTCAGGGGACCCTGGTAAGTGTCTTCGAGTAAATTATTGTGAAGTGTGTTTTGTCTTGCAGTTATAGAAGATGTGAAAGTAATAAATGCTGATGTGGTGTAACTTAGATATCTGACATAAAATACCTTTAAAATTAATAGGTGAGCAAGGGAGACAGCAAAAATGCCAAAAAGAAGAACAATAAGAAGACAAGTAAGAACAAGAGCAGCTTGAGTCGTGGCAATAAGAAAAAGCCTGGCATGCCCAATGTGTCCAATGACCTCTCCCAAAAGCTGTATGCCACTATGGAGAAGCACAAGGAGGTAAGAGCTGATAGAATGAGAAATATGTATTTTACTTAAGTAGAGAGGTGTACAAAGCTTTGATACTTCAGACAGAGTTGTGCCCTCTAAATTATACATGTTTGGCTGGAGAATTGAGTGGCACACCAGACAAGTACCAGTAAGTCCAGGTGCTCTTTGCTGCGAGGGCAGTGGTGATAAATACAACGGTGCTCATACAGAACTTCCTAACAGTCTAGACTGTCACAACAGTTTTACTGTTACTGTTCAGTCCATTGTTCCTTACCTAATCTTCTGAAGAAGGTGAATCTGCAGGGCACCCAGAGGTTTGAAATTTCCCAGTCCTTGCAAGCACACCACCCTGGCGCCACATCATTCAAGTGTTAGTTGGTCCTGGAATTGTACACTCCGTGTAATAAGTTCGGTGACCAAAACATCTTGATAAGTGCTGGCATTAAGTCTTTTCACTTTTCAGGTCTTCTTTGTCATCCGTCTCATTGCTGGCCCTGCAGCCAACTCCCTGCCCCCCATCGCTGAGCCTGACCCACTCATTCCGTGTGACCTGATGGATGGGCGTGATGCTTTCCTAACCCTTGCTAGAGACAAGCACCTGGAGTTCTCCTCACTACGACGGGCTCAGTGGTCAACCATGTGCATGCTGGTGGAACTGCACACCCAGAGCCAAGACCGCTTTGTTTACACCTGCAACGAGTGCAAGCATCATGTGGAGACCAGATGGCACTGCACTGTTTGTGAGGTATGCTTGGTGAAGTTTTCCCTACTTGTGTCCCTGTGTCTCTGTGCCCAGAATGCTCTTTACCTGAACTAATTTCTCAGTATTAACTGATGGAAAAAGATCTGTACAGCTCATCCCCTGGCAGTTCAGAAAGAAAGGAGAGGAAATGTTTTCCATAACAAGCGATTCTATTAATCCGCTACTTGGTGTGATTTTTGTCTTCTACTTTCAAGCTGTGGAGAACTGAAATAGAATTGTATTTCCTGTAGTTCATTTAAGGTGCTGCTGCTTAAGCAGTTGGGAACTGTAGCAATTGCTTGAGCCGTAATGGTAGGATCAGCTGACTTTTCTGAAGAGCAATGTATCCTTTCTTGTTCCAAAGTCAGAAGTGTTGTGCTGCAGTATTTCTGTATATAGGGCGCTCCGTTGGTTTACTGGCATAGAGGTTTTGCTTTGCTAGAAGTCAGATTCCTATACTCGGGTGACTCTTCCACTACCCTGTTGTATCTCTGTAGAATGCTGCAAACAGCATTTTTGTCTTCAGAAGTGTTTGCAATATCAGTGTGTTTGAAGATCAAGTCTGGTGCTCTGGGTCAATGATGAGCCCTCCAGAAGCTGGACTAACCTTGAGTCTGGCTTGTAACTTAATTTTTTAGCCTGCTGGAAGTAAATGACTTGTCTCGGATTCAGTTCTGCAAAGCTCTGATTAAAATTTTATGGTCCTATTTCCTCATACGTACCAGAAAATAAATTCTAAATTTCCTGTAGATTAATGAATCCTGAGGACCTGGATCAATTATTGAGCCTGAACTCTTGCGCTGTTGCTTTCACAGAATGTAAATGCTGTTCTATTCTTCTGCCCAGTACACTCTGCTGTTTAACTCGCCCGAAAACTGAAAATGCAGCTTTCATTCTCCTTTCCGTTTTGAAAATTGGTACCTCTCCTGCCACTCTTGCCCTCTTCTTTTGAAGCAGCAGCAGATGGGCAGCTGTTTTTTCCTTGCCTTTTTCTTCTCCTTTCTTACCAGAAGAGAAAGGGATTTTTCTGGCCCAGCTGAATAACGTGTGACTTACTAGCTCGGAGCAAACTTGTTTTTCAAGCTCTATGTGTTTGTGTAGATTTCGGACACCCTTGTGCCCATGCACTTTCCCTGGCTATAACTTGGATTTATTCCTTCAGTAGTACCTCAACATGGTGTGAAAGATTGAATTTTCCCTAGAGCAACAATTTGCCTGGGACAGACTGGGAGTAATTTGTTGAGGTGGCATGACATCATTTATTTATTGTATGGAGTTTCAGGAACACTGATAACTTTTTCTTCGTTGTTTTTCCAGGATTATGACCTGTGCATCACCTGCTATAACACTAAAAACCATGACCACAAGATGGAAAAATTAGGCCTTGGTCTAGATGATGAGAGCAACAACCAGCAGACTGCAACCACCCAGAGCCCTGGTGACTCCCGCCGCTTGAGCATTCAGCGCTGTATCCAGTCTCTGGTCCATGCCTGCCAGTGTCGTAATGCCAACTGCTCACTGCCATCCTGTCAGAAGATGAAACGGGTTGTCCAACACACCAAAGGCTGCAAACGCAAAACCAATGGAGGGTGCCCCATCTGCAAGCAACTCATTGCTCTCTGCTGCTACCATGCAAAGCACTGCCAGGAGAACAAGTGCCCAGTGCCCTTCTGCCTCAACATTAAACACAAGCTCCGTCAACAGCAACTTCAGCACCGCCTGCAACAGGCGCAGATGCTCCGAAGGAGGATGGCAAGTATGCAGCGGACCGGTGTGGTAGGCCAGCAGCAAGGATTACCCTCGCCGACGCCAGCCACCCCAACAACTCCAACGGGCCAGCAGCCCCCGACACCGCAAACCCCACAACCCCAGCCTCCGCCCCAGCCTGCCTCGCAGCCTCAACCTGCACCTCCCAACAGTATGCCACCCTACACCATGCCAAGAACTCAGCCCCCCAGCGCTGTGTCCCAGGGCAAGGCAGGTGGCCAGGTGACTCCTCCAACTCCACCCCAGCCACCTCAACCACCAGTTCAGGGTCCTCCTCCAGCAGCAGTGGAAATGGCCATGCAGATCCAGCGGGCAGCAGAGACCCAGCGTCAGATGGCACAGGTTCAGATCTTCCAAAGGCCAATTCAGCACCAGATGCCCCAGATGCCACCTATGGGAATGAACCCTCCACAGTTAGGCAGAGGTCCTGGTGGTCATATAGATCAAGGAATGGGGCCAGCAGGAATCCAGCAGCAGCCACCGTGGGTGCAGGGGGGCTTACCCCAAGCTCAGCTGCAGCCAGGAATGCAGAGGCCATCCATGATGTCAGTAGCCCAGCCAGGTCAGCCAATGAATATGGCACCTCAGCCAGGGATGGGTCAGGTACCTGGCACTGCTCAGCCCAAACAACCACCTCTGCCCCAGGCGGCCTTACAAAACCTACTGCGGACTCTCAGGTCTCCCAGCTCACCCATGCAGCAGCAGCAGGTGCTTAACATCCTTCACTCCAATCCTCAGCTGCTGGCTGCTTTCATCAAGCAGCGGGCTGCCAAGTATGCGGGGTCCCAGAACCCCCAGGGGATGACGGGTCAGCCTGGCATCCCCCAGGGTCAGCCAGGTCTCCAGCCGCAGCAGGCCATGCAAGGGCAGCAAGGAGGGGTGCACCCCAACCCAGCCATGCAGAACATGAATCCCATGCAAGCGGGAGTGCAGAGGCCCAGCATGCCCCAGCAGCAGCCGCAGCAGCAGCCGCAGCAGGCCATGGCTGGGATGAATCCTCAGGCGCAGCAGATGAATATGAATCACTCGGGGATGGCTCCCCAGTTCCGAGACCTCCTGATGAGACGGCACCAGATGATTGAGCAGCAGCGCCACCAGCAGCAACAGCAGCAGCAGGGAGCAGGACCAGCACTGGGGCCGGGGATGGCCAACCACAACCAGTTTCAGCAGCCCCAGGGTGTCGGGTATCCCCAACAGCAGCAGCAGCAGCAACAGCAGCAGCGAATGCAGCATCACATGCAGCAGATGCAGCAAGGAAACATGGGACAAATAAGCCAGCTTCCACAGGCGATGAGTGCAGAGACAGGAGCCAGTTTGCAGCAGGCTTTCCAGCAGAGGCTACTTCAGCAGCAGATGGGGTCCCCAGCTCAGCCCAATCCTATGAGCCCCCAACAGCACATGCTCCCTAACCAGGCCCAGTCCCCGCACCTACAGGGCCAGCAGCTCCCTTCATCGCTCACCAATCAAGTGCGTTCTCCGCAGCCTGTACCCTCACCACGGCCCCAGTCCCAGCCCCCCCATTCCAGCCCATCCCCTCGGATGCAACCTCAGCCTTCTCCACACCACGTCTCCCCGCAGACCAGCTCCCCACATCCAGGACTGGTAGCTGCCCAGGCTAACCCCATGGATCAAGGGCACTTTGCCAGCCCGGACCAGAGTGCAATGCTTTCCCAGCTTGCTAGCAATCCTGGCATGGCAGGCCTCCATGGTACAAGCGCCACGGAACTGGGGCTCAGCTCCGAGAACTCAGACTTGAATTCAAACCTTTCACAGAGTACACTAGACATACACTAGACATATTGTAGCATTTTGGGAGCAAAAAAACAATAAAAAAAAGAAAAGAAAAAAACTTATTTTCTCAAGACTTTTTGTACTGAAGACAAATTTTTTTGAATCTTTCTTAGCTAAAACAACATTTTTCCCTGGAACACATCTGAACTCTGCAGCAGTAGTTTGTGGTTTTAAAAACAAACCAACAACGAACCTGAGGGACAGTAGAGTACAAAGAATATATTTTTGTTATGGCTGGAATCATAACCAGTCCTTTTTCTTGGTTTTTTTTTCCTCGTGTGTGTTGGGGAGGTCGGGGAAGAGGGTGGTCTTTTGGCTCTTCACCAAAGGATGCCCTACTCGTGCCTCCAATAGGTTTTATTTTTTTTTTAAATTAATGAAAATATGTAATATTGATAGTTATTATTTACTGAGGCAGATGGTAAACATTTTCCCTATTCTGGTTTTTCTTCATGTCACTGCAAAAAAACAACAAAAACAAACAAATAACCACAGGAGAACCTTTTCCTAAAACCGGAGGACAAAAGGGGTTAATGTTGCTTTAAAAATACATTACATATATAAATATATATATATAAAAATAAATACCAATCTTTTCCTCTTTGGTTGGAAATATGTCAATTCTTTGAAAAATGTAAAAATATTAAATAACTCAGCCCCCTCCTGAAGTCTACTTTTGTCCTCCAAGAATTTTCTATACAAGAGTCTGAGCTTAAAAAAAAAAACTTCAAGTATTAAAATAATTTGTACATGTAGAGAGAAGACAACATTTTTGCAAATACACAGGGGCAGCTGCCAAATGGATGTAGTATATATATTGTGGTTTCTGTTTTCTTGAAAGAATTTTTTTTGTTATTTTTACATCTAACAAAGGAAAAAAATAAAAAAGAGGGTAAGAAACGATTCCAAGGGGATGATTTTAACCTGAGAAAAAGTCCCTGGGGTTTCTTCTTTATGCTTGCTTTCTCTCTCCCATGCCCCTTTCCCCACCCTCTTCCACTTTCTGTAAAACTTGAAAATAGAAAGCAAAAAACCCTCAAATGTTGTAAATCATGCAATTAAAGTTGATTACTTATAAATATGAACTTTCGATCACTGTATAGACTGTTAAAAATTGATTTCTTATTACCTATTGTTAAATAAACTGTGTGAGACAGACAGCCTGTTTTTAATGTTTCCCTTCTCTCCCACATGTGTTGCTTGTTCTTAAAATGGTGGGGGTAGCAGAATATATGCTACTTCATTCAAATGTTCGCTATTTAGACGTCGGAGAGCTATTTAATGTATATGACTGTTTTAAAATGCAAATCTCTAATAAGGGACATGGAGTAATAATTAGTCTTCTAAATGGACACTTTTGGTACAACTCTGCATTCGTGTTTGTTCCTGGCATGTATCTTACCAAAGAAACGAGGTCTGACCTCAACAGTTGTGCCAGTCAGCTGTACCCCACCCTGCTCACACAGCCTGGGAGCAGCTGATCTTCAAAGGACCTGTTTTGCATTTTGAAATGAGAACTATTGTTTGGATATGTGATATTAAAAGATCCTATTTCACTTGGAATATATTGTACACCTTTTGGCACCAAAGCGTGAGCATGAGGTAAGCTTGTGTGGATGTCCCATAGACACTGCACCAAGACGGCACGTGGGTGCCCTGTCACCCCGTGTTGCACCTGGTGATCTGCCAGACGTAGGGCCTCTGTGTGGTCGGTTGCTGTATATTATATATATATTTTGGGGATTTCCTGAACAGAAATGCTTCAACTGTGGAGCGCATGTGTAGTAAACCCAGTTGTGTGCTGCCTGTAGCTGTGTGCACATGGAGTTAATCCCATCATATATGAACGTGTTGCGTGCTGGTTGGGCACCATGTATGCAGCTGGTCCATTGAGGACTTCCCAAAATACAGCCTTACTCTGTGTGTGTATCTACAGTGCTGGCTGCCCAGGGAATTAATACACCTGGAAGACCTGGATGTGAGCAGAGCACATCATCTGCATAACACCAGCTGTGTTGTGAGCATCAGCATATCCACAAATCCCAGGCAAATAACAAATGTGAGCAAGCTGCCCTTGGGGAAACTGCTGGTGGATGATGATGGAGGGGGGAAACTGGACAGATGGGAGCCTCAGCCGAGTGCCAAACAAAAGTAATGGTGCATTGCAATGTGGATGGATGTTCAAGGCTGTTAGAATGGGAGAAAATGCTTGATATTTTGGTATAAACACAAGTAGGACAATGAATCTTGTGTATTAAAAAAAGTGTATTTGATAGCAAGAAGTCTTCAACAAGATGGTGGAAAGTCCCTGGGAGGCTTAAGGAAAGTAGTCCTGTGCTTCGGTATTCTCCCTTAGGTAATCCTCATACCGATCACCCCTGTGTGACGCAGACCAGCTCTGCACCAAGCCCACAGATGCCTCGTCTGCTTTCGCAGGGACTCCTGTTGACCCACTCTAATGGAGAGCAGGAAACAACAAGCCACACATTGAATGCCAGGGCAGCAGACTGGAATGGTTTTTGCCAATCATAGCAAGCTTTCCTCTTCCTTCACCCCACCAAAACAAAGCCTAGTTTTACTTTCAGCCTCAGGGCTTCTCAGGCTGGAGTATAAATAAAATTCCTTCTGACCACATACTGGCTAGTGAAGTGTAAAGTGTACCCAGCTTTCTGACTTGCATGCTTTTTGTGCCTCCCAAATTAGAGGCATGAATGAAAGCTGTTTGCTATATGTTAGTACAAAAAATATGCTTTGAATTTGTCCTGGCCTGCATGGGAGCATCTGGTCCATGCTGAAGTGGGGAAGCCTCGAGACCTTACAGAGCAGCTTTGATTCAAAGAGCTACAGATCTTCCACCTTTGAATGCCAACATAGTGACTTCCTTAAAAGATGCCATGAGGCATTTTATGTGACAGCACAGCTGCTGCGTCCTTCTTTGTAGATGGTGTCTCTGAGCCAAGTTGAAATGTTTCATTGAAGTGGTATGGATGATCAAGGGTCTTGAATTTGCATGGGGTTTCTTTCCCTTACAGCCCTCCACCTCTGCTTTCCCTGATTCTACTGGAGAACCAGAACCCACCAGGTGGGGAAATACTATGGCTGACTGGGGAAGTGGTAGGACTTCAGGATGGCAGCAAGATTAGGATGTCATCTGTATTACTGCAGTGTGCTCTTGCCAATCAGTTGCATCCAAGTTAGAGTAGGTTGTTTCACTTCTTGGACCAGCAAAAAGAACTCACACCCAATGTTTTAGCAGTCCAAAGATTTATTGTCCAGTGACAATGATGCTAATGCTTATAGTCAAATAATAACACAGTTCAATGATGTAAATTTTCTAGTATCTACCCCTTCCAATGCCCCTTTGAGTCCTACGGTCAATGATTGAAGTTGCAGGTGGGAAGGGCTTACAGTCACATGGAGGAGTATAACCATGGTTTCTCCCTCAGTCTTGGTGTCATCTGTTTGTAAAAAAAATACTCCACACCTTGCTCTTTCCTGGTTCATTGTTCCACATTATGTACACATTTACTGTTTATGGAGTGTTTTACATGCGTTGCATACTTGTTCTTTGTTACCCCTAAAACTGGTTTTACCCAGTTCCCAGTTACTCTGATGACTTGGCCAATGGTGAATTGCTTATAGCCCTGGGCCTGCAGTATCATTCTGTATGTGTCTGTACGGCTTTTTTTTTTTTTTTTTTCCCAAATTCTAGCATCGTAGATACCCTATTCTATACAGAGCCACTTGTTATTACAGAATCACAGAATCGCTGAGGTGGGCAGGCACCTCTGGAGATCATCTAGTCCACCTTCCTGCTCAATGCAGTGTCACCTAAAGTGGGTTCCACACAGCTGTATCCAGATGAGTATTTCCAGGATGGAGGTGCCCCAGCCTCTCTGTGGATAAAATCCCTCTGAGCCTTCTCTTCTCCAGGCTGAACAGTTCCAGCTTGCTCAGCCTCCCCTCGTATGACAGATGCTCCAGTCCCCTCATCATCTTCCTGGCCCTTTGCTAGACTCTGCTGTGTCCATGTCTCTCTTGTACAGAGGAGCCCAGCGCTCCAGGTGTGTCTCAGCAGTGCTGAGGGGATCACCTTCCTCTACCTGCTGGCAATGCTTTTCCTAATGCAGCTGAGGAGGCTGTTGGCTGCCTTTGCCACAAGGGCATGTTGTTGGCATATTCAGCTTGCCACCAAGACCCCCAGGCCCTTTTCTGCCAAGCTGCCTTCCAGCATGTGCTGGTGCATGGGGTTGTTCCTCCCAGGTGCAAGACTTTACATTTCCCTTTGTTGAAGTTCTTGTCAGCCCGTTCCTTCAGCCTGTTGAGGTCCCTCTGGATGGCAGCACAACCCTTTGGTGTATCTGCCACTCCTCCCAGTTTTGTACCAGCTGTGAACTTCCTGAGGATGTACTCTGCCCCATCATTCAGGTCACTAATGAAGATGATGTTAAATGGTATTGGCCCCAGTACCAACGCCTGGGGTACGTCATTAGTGTCGTGTCTCCACTGGACTTTGTGCCACTGATCCCAACCCTGCAATCCACCTTGCTATCTATTTATCTAACCCATACTTCCTCAGTTTGTGAGGAAGTTGTCAGAGATGGTGTTAAAAACCTTAATAAATTCAAGGTAAAGGATGTTCACTGCTCTCCTCTCGTTCACCAAGACAGTCATAGAATCATAGAAGGCTGTAAGGTTGCTTAAGCATGATTTCCCCTTCATAAATCCATGGTGGCTACTCCCATTCACTTTCTTGTCCTAAGTGTGTTTGGAAACAGTTTCTGGGAAGATTTGCTCTGTCACCTTCCCAGGGATTGACTGGCCTGTAGTTCCCGAGATTCTCCTCCTTCGAGAAGAGAGTCTCATTCTTCCACTCCTCAGGAACTTCCCCCAGTCACCATGACCTTTCAAAGATAATAGACAGTGGCCTTGCAATGACATCAGGCAGCTCTTTCAGCAGTTGGGTGTGCAACTGTCAAGTCCCATGGACTTGAGCATGTCTAGTTTATTTAAACGTTCTCTAACCTGATTCTACTTCACTGAGAGTGTCTCCCTTGCTCCAGACATTCCCACTGGTCTCAGGGAGCTGGGATTGCTGAAAGCACGGAACTTCAGAGAGGCACCCAGATGTGCCGATTTCCCAGAAAAGTTATGAGAGCTTCCCCAGGAAGCTGTCCTCCCAGTACGTCCTTGTTTTCATGCATACACGTGGGCTGGGCCCCCCGTCTGCCATGTATCAAGATCTCTCCTGTCCACATCACACTGCAACCTTTGCTTGCCAAGCTAGTCCATCACTTCCTCACTTGGTTGTCAGTTCTCCTGTCCCTCACCTGTTGTCCCTAGTTTAAAGCTCTTCTCCACAGGTTGGGCAGCCTTTGTCCACTTAGCAAAGATGTTTTTGCCCCCTTGGTCAGGTGGATCCCATCTCTTCATAGCTGTCCTTGATCCTTGAAGAGAGTCCCACGGTCATAAAATGGTCATGAATCCCTATTGACACCAGCTGCACAACCAGTTTTTGACCTGCAGGCTGCATCTGTTCCCCCTCAAGTACTTTCCCCTCACCAGCAGAAGACCACTCAGCCCCCGTACTTATGCCCTTTGCATCCAGAGCCATGAAGTCACACTTGATATGCTCTGGGCCTCCCCTGGCAGTATTGTTGATGCCCACATGGAAGAGCAGTGCGGAGGGTAACAGTGTGAGGGCTGGACAAGCCTTGGCAGCCTCTCCATAACATCCCAGATCTGAGACCCTGGTAAGCAGCACACCTCTGTAGGCGGGTTGGTAGATGGGGACCTCCGTCCCCTGCAGCAGGGAGTCTCTCACTACTAGCACCCACCACTTCCGTGTGGTGCTGCTGCACAGCTCAGGCTCAGGCAGTTCAGAGGTTTCGCTGGACACAGCTCCCAGCCTCACATCTGCTGTGAGGGCACTGAACTGATTCAGTTGTTGTCCTGTACATGTGCAGGTGGAGCAGGAGACGTCTTCCTGGTGCCAGAACTCACAAGCTTCCAGCCTTCATCATCATGGGAGTCACTGATTCCCAACCCAATGAGCACTGACTCTGCCTTCAGTATCAGCAAAGCTGTATCCTCCCCCAGGAGAGCTCAGCCTGGGTGGAGGCTCTGACATTACAGAGAGAGCTGTTCCCATGTCTGCAGGAGACCATGCCACGTGGCACGTCACCACCATTGCTGAGCACGGGGACTGTGACCCCCTCTGTGCACCCCGCTGTGCAAACCCCTGCATCTGTTAGCTGCTCTCCAGGACCTGTGCTCTAGGCCCCACAGTTATATAGGCTCCTCCTTAATACCTGCTATCTATTAGTTACAATAATATGTACACATAAGTGTCACACCAGATAATTGTACAAAAACTACAACAATGTTGGTAACAGTCACCTGGTCATTAGACAATTGTTGTAACAGCGAAATGAGCTACAATACAGCTCCTGGCAGGCCAAGACAAGTCCAGACAGAGCCTGACACAGCCCAAGTTACTCACACAGCGCAGAGCTTGTAGCCTCTTACAAGCAGTGGCAGCACCATGACAAAGCTGAGGTACACGATGTGACAGTGACAGCCATTCCAGCTTCTGCTTCCTTTTCCCGTGCTTCTTCCAGTGTTTGATATACACTCAGTTCCTCTACAAGAAACACCACCTCCTGTTTCCACGATGGTCTTTTTACACACACCATGTCCTTGATTGTGCTGCTCCCAGTTCCAACCAAACTCAAGGACTCTGGCCCAGCCTCTCTGGAGAGTCTGGAGCAGGTCCTGTATTGAAAGACAGCAGTGGTCAGAAGCGTCTGCTCCTAATGACTGGTTCTGCCTCAGTGTGTGAAGAGGCCTCCTACCCTTAAAATGAGCTTTTCTTTGAAGAACAGCTATACATTGCCCTGGCTGGGGAATGTTTGTTTTTACAAACCCTCTTAGCAGCTGCCTTTGTACAATACAACCCTTGGGTAACTGTCAGTTTGCACAAGGAGCCATTTCCTCCATTGGCTTGTCAAAACAGATCACGTGCTATGGATCCCAGCCTAAGACAGAGCCTAGCCCGGACCCTGAAACAATGGGCTCCATCTGCAGTGGTTTCAGCAGCATCTATGCCTACATCGGGGTTGAAAAGCCACTGAGCTGCTCCATCAGCCTTGACAGGCATGTTGCGTGCATTGGCATTTGCCTGCCTGACTTCAGTCTGGCGCTTTGTTTAGAAAAACGGGGGTTTGATGATTTGCTTGAGTTGCCTTAGTTGCACCCCTTTAGAACAGGGCCTTGGTTGTAACTCCTCAGCAGGGATCCTGTGCACGGTGGATGTTTGAAAGGGAAACCTGTTCTGTAACTGGTGCTGTGGGTAGCCGATGGGCAATCAGCCATGGCTCCAGTCTACGCTCCCTGTTGTAGGGAGTGTGGTGGATTTAGGGAGGGTGGAGGAATTACTGTTGGCACCATCTCCCATAGCCATCTTTGAAGCCCTTCATAGCTCCTGGTGAAGTTGGCATGGCTCAGACTGTTGTTTTTCCCAGGTGTGCTGGGTGCTGGCAGGCTCTGGCATATCTTGGGAGCACAGAGCTATGTGGGATGCAACCACGAGCTCTGTCAGTGGGTGTTTTGCTTCCCCCTGTGCCCCCGCAGTCCCCAGGGCAACAGCAGGAATGGGAAGGCAGTGACAGTGGCATTACAAGAAGAATGCTCTTTGCCAACCCTGCTCCTCTGGCTGAAAGGGCATAGCTTCTGCTGCCCAGGAAAGGGGGGAGTCCTTCACTTAGGTTTGTTTCCTTCTTCACTTTTGCTTTTCGTTGTCTTTGTTGCCCCACACCATTGCTGTAGCCTTTCTAAACTAGGGAAAGGATGCAGCTACGGCTGTGTACCCTGTGGAGGAAGAGTTGCAGCAGCATGGGACTCTGGGGCTGGTGAAGCAGGGGCTCAGATGTAGGGGCATCCCAGGGCTGAAAATGAAAGGATCTCCAAGGACTGGAAGGCAGGGCTTGGGTGTTAAATTTTGGCTGGGAAATGAGGTCTGGTAAGCTAGGGCTCAGCCCTCCACACTACTGCCAGGGGTAGCAGCCTCAGAGGTAGGGGCTGTGGGGCAGGAGTGGGGACTGCAACACAGCACTGGAAGCCTGGGCCCCATTTTCTGCTCATAGCAACCCCAACTCCCTAAGCTGAAGGTCCTTCAGGCATTTGCTTTTCCTGTGCTTTCTTGTGATAGCAATGAGAGCAACAGCGGTGGTCGGGGAATCCCATGTTCTTTCTGTGCAAATGTGGTCTGCTGTTCTGGCAGCAGGTCAGTAACTTCAAGTTTCTGTAAAGAAAATCCTTGTGGCTGGTATCTTGGACATCTTTTTTTCCAGTCCACCTACTGTAACCCGTATCCTTCCTCCTCTGGATTGTGGACCATGTGCTGTGTCTTGCCTGAAAAGCTGTTACAGGGTATTATAGGGGCACATGGGAGGACGTAGGGGAGGAAAAGGATGCCCATCCCTACACAACTCATGCAGCCTGCTTGGTTCATGGAGCAGCACGTTTTCTTTTCTGTTGTAAGAAGATCTGAAAAGTTCCTCTGGGGGAAGGAGAGCTTACAACAGGTCGTAGGATAGGCACTAGCTACCTGCTGTGGTGCTAGATCAGCACTGTGCTGAAGCGAAGAATTTCATTCGCTTTGATCACAGCTGCAGTGGAGATTACATCTCTGTCCAGCCAAAGATCGGGACTTGCTTTTTTAAGTTGGTATCCCAAACAGCTTCCAGTCTGTGGTCTATACTGAGTCATACAAACCCACGGGCAAGACAAGTCTCTGTCCTTGCTTAGCATTGCCACTGAAACCCGCAGCACACACTGCCCAGCCCAGCTGGCATTCTGCGACCTGCAAGACGAGGTGAGCTAACTCACTTGTGCTCATCTGAAGTCACTAGGAGCCACCCTGCAGCTTCAACTGCTCCTCTACTCGGCTTCAGCAGATGCACCCTCCTCTTGCCTTCGTTTCCATCTGCACCGGGGTACACCAGGCTCTGTGCAGTTGTACATAGTCAGGCAGGCACCTATATAGCCTTATGGAGGCTTTTAATGTGTTTGTACTGCTGGGGCATGGGCAGGTGGGGGTGGCAAGGGAGTGAGACTAATGCATTTCCCTTCCCTGTTAGACTCAGCCAGTTTCTTATTACAGAAGCTCATAGCTGTTTCTCCCGCAATTCAGTTGGCTCCAAGGAATCAAAGGGAGAACAAGATTTATTGTTCCAAAGCAAATCTTTGTCCAGCACTGGGATAGGGTGAGGAGTTAAAATCAGAAGGCTTATTTCCAGGATGATTTTGTGGGGTTTTCCCTCTTCCTTTTTCCATCAATAAGGTGTGAAGATTGGAGTGTGGCACTGAGACGAGCTCCCAATACAATGTCTCCCTGGTGAGCGGAGGTTTGGGGTATCTCACCAGGCCTGTCGACTGAAAGCTAGGCCAGCCTGAGGTGTGACCTGGGTCTAACAGCACCCATGCTGCCACGGCTTGTAACCGCATTCACTGGATGGGTTATAGCCGCCAGAAGTTAGAACCCCAAAATCATGAGTTTAAAAATAAAGACCTCAAGTGCTCTTCTGTTTGCTCCCTCTTTTCTCAGTCTGAGCTTGTACTGGAGGATTTCAAGCCTTTTTTCTGCCACCTCGGCCCAATTCCCTGGTGACTCCACAAAAAGTGAGAGAGGGCCCTTAAGTGCGACTTGGGAAAGCATATGTTAAGGGGTTTCCACCTTGGTAAACTGCATATAACATGCCAGGCCATAAGGATGTTGTAATGTCTTGTCTTCTGCTATTAGCTGGACTTGCTGGTCCTCCTGGCTGCCCCTTCTGCTGGGGAAGGTGACCTGGCAGGGCATGGCGGTGCCCCACAACTTCCCAGGCTTGCAAAGGAATCAAACAGGCAGCACAGCTCAGCACTTAAAAGCCAGATTTCTTGGGGGACTGGGATGGTGTAAGTACTTAAAACTGAGAGGTTTATCCCCCAGACAGCTAACTCTTCTCTCCCCTTTTCAGGACAGCCTTGGAACTGGGCATTTTTTATTTTTTTTTTTTTAATCTGGACACATTTTTCGTTTTAAGGTTTTTTTTTATTCTTTGTACAATGAGCTGTGTTGACATATACTGGCAGAGCTAGCATGGTACTAAAATAGCAAGAAAGGACAGGCTAACAGTATCTGTGCCCTTAACTGGGATGCTTGCTGGGTCTGGGGTTGGATTATTTGTTCACCACGCAAACCGTTTAATTGCTGTGTCTGTTGCACAGTGTGATTTAATGACAAGTTGCTTGGGAATACATAAAAACATCAATATAACATTAAGGATGATCTGACAATGGTTTTCTGTAAGTTCTGCAGCCCATGAGAGAGAACTAGAAAACAGCAACGGCTTAAATCTCCTACCTCCGAGCAGGCTGTTACCCATTCTTACACAGTGCAGGATGTGCCTTCGCTTGAGGAAACACGACCAGCACGCTGGCTGCGTTGCACTCGCGACGTAAGATTCTGCCTGAGGATCCCGAATCAATACAGGGGGTATTTAAAAAAAAATAATAATAATAATTGTGGGCATTGCGGGACTCTCCCCGCCTCAGAGGCAGTGTTGGTCGTTGGGCGGTGCCGTGCGCCCTCCTCGGCCGTTAGCTCCTGAGGGAGCAGCGCCTCCTCCCCCCCGCCCCGGGCAGGGCCGAGCGCCGTCGGCCGCCGCTTCCCCCCCCCCCCCCCCCCGCGCCTGGAAACCCCCCGCCCTTAAGATTTTTTCGCAGTTTTTCCGGTGGGGGTTGGGGGGCCGGTGCTTCCCTCGGTAAACTGCAGCAGCATAGGTCGCCATGAGTCCCGAGATACTCGGCCTGGGATCAGGAGGCTCCGTCCTGTCAGGAGGCAGCCGGAAGCAGTGGCATGGAGAAGTCACTCAGGATCTCCGAAACCACCTTGTTCATAAATTGTGAGTAGCTAATATCAAAACAATCTCCTGTTAGGTGAGTTGCTGCCTCTGAGGTGTGTGTGTGGGGCAGGAGGAGGCCCAGCTTCCAAAACCAGGGGACCAGGGAGTGAGTTTTGTCAGGGTCCATGAGAAGGGAAAGCAGAAGCACGAAAGATGGAGCTGCATCTGCTGGTTTGGGGCTGTTGTACTGGAAGTGTCCCACTCTGTGCTCAAGCCATCTACACGGGGCCAGTGTCCCCCGGGCGCAGTAGCAGTGCTGCAGTCTGTCGGAAGATTTGCTTGCTGCTTTGTGTTCAGATCACTGGGGTTGGTGCTGATGTTCCCACCTGGGGACACCCTAATCACTTGTGTGCTTTTTTTTTTTCCCTCCCTCCCCTGCCAGAGTCCAAGCCATATTTCCTACTCCTGACCCTGCAGCACTGAAGGATCGGCGTATGGAGAATCTGGTGGCATATGCTCGGAAAGTGGAAGGGGATATGTATGAATCGGCAAACAGCAGGGTGAGATGCCATCCTCTGTCATCCAGTTTTGTGTGTCTCTGCCTTGATCCCCTAGTGATTGGGGAGGAAGAGGAGTGAAAGCACAGATGAGAGTCCCAGGCTGAGGAAGCGTGTGTTCAGGGGCTGCTGGATGGGGTCTGGGAAGCAGCCAGCTGCAGGCTTCTGCCTGGGCGTGCTGGGAGTCAGGGTGGTGCCTGTCAGGGTGTGCTGTCCCTGAGACTTCTCAGGGTTCCCTGAAGGCAGCGTGAAGCTCTTTGCTGTGATTCTCCCAAAGAAGTGTTGGACGTGAGAGAACGTGAGAAGCAAAACGTCCAGTGTTGGCCTAATGGTTGCCAGCAATGCCCTGAGCAGTGCCCCTTTTTGCCCTCCCGTCTGTGTGGCAGCCCCTGCAAAGGGAGAGCCACCCCCGCCCAAGCAGAAGTGTGTGTGTGTGGAAGGCTGTTTTCCAAGCTTGGATCACTGGGACCTGTGGTCTTTACTTAACATGTGTTTGTCATCTCCTTTCCTGACTTGTATTCCTCCCCAACAGGCAGAGTACTACCACTTGCTAGCGGAGAAGATCTATAAGATTCAGAAGGAGTTGGAGGAGAAACGAAGAACCAGGCTGCAGAAGCAAAACATGATCCCAAATGCTCCAGGCATGCCACAGGCTCCCATGACTCAGGGGCCCAACATGGGACAGCCCCAGCCAGGGATGTCTGCAAGTAAGAACAGTTGGGTTACTGACTACCTGGTACAGGGGAATTGTGTAATGTCATGGTCATCATGGTGGTGACCATTTCCCTCTTTTCATTTCACAGGTACCTTTGTAAAATTAGTCTGCCAAAAGTTAAGCAGCACACTTTTTTTTTTTTTTTTAATTTCTTCAGTTTGCTTGTTGGTTTGCTGACCTGTTCTACCTTACTTTCCTTTTTCCAAGGACAGCATCATGAACATATGACCAAGGGTTACAAGTCAATTTTTCTTCAAAATGGCTGCCTTCCCCAGTGCTGATGACTGAAATGAAATCTTTGCAATGTTTTTTGTTTTCTTACGGTGTCAGCATAGGAAGTGAGAGGAAAAGCATTTCTGAAGCCGTGTGCCACTTCGCACTGCACTCGAGAATTTGGAAGCTGGCCCTGTAACCAGAACGGCTGCCACTTGGTGCTGGAAGTGAAACTAGGCCCATGGACTGCCAGGATTCTCATGAGCTCTTTGAAATGACAGAGAGTAGAAAACTGAAAAAGGAGGCTCTGGAGGAGCAGCGGATGAAGCCTGGGGACCTGGAGCATGAGCTCCCCACCCCAGAGCATAGGTGAGAGGACAGTCCCAGTAGACAAACACAAAGAGCCAGTGTGCCAGTGCTCCTAAAGGAAGTTGTGGTGATGAGGGACAGAGCTTGTGCTGAAGTACAAAAAGCTACTCCAGCTGCACAACTTTGAGCTGAGCGCCTGTGTCCAGCTCTGAGAAAGCAGCCTGGCCTCTGCCCTGCAGGAATAACCCCTCCCATTGCATCCTGGACTCCTTCTGTGCTTTCACCTGACAGCAGCGTTTTTGTAATGATCTTTCTAAAATTTTTATTTCCGATGGCATCAGAAGAAGAGACCGGGCCCAGACCAGCAGTAGGGAAGGAGATAGGAAAAGTGAAGTCTAATCTAAGTTTTGGGGTTTGGTTTCTTGAGATTGTCAGTGCTGTTATATCCCTAAAGAAAGGAGCTGGCTTTGCAAAGATATTACGACTAATGTTGCATAACAAAGTTTTTATTATTAAAGAGAATGTAAGTATTCCTTAATCAATTTGAATTTGATTTAAATTAAAATGAAATTATTTAAATACTATTATTTATTGAAAAGGTTTATTTAGAACCGCAATGACAAATGAACAGCCATGGGATGAGGACTGCCTTTAAGCCTGTTCTGTGTCAAGACAGAACTCACTTTTGCTTAAGCTCTCAAGAAGCCTTGGGCCAGCCTGCCTGTGACCTAAGGGAGCAGTGCTGCTTGTTCAGCTCTGGGAAGGAAGCAGGGGATGCACACCAGCAATAGCTCATAATGTGTCACATGAAAGATTATTGCAGTAGAAAGATTCAATGAACCTTTAATTTTGTATCTGTGTCTTTTCTGGAAACAGCTTTGTTGTCTGTCATGCAGTGCGTTGTCTAGCAGTATTTGCAAGGGAATAACAACCTTTATAATTTATTTCATGATCAACGACATTATTGAAATACTTTAAAAGCAATTTTCTCTTTCTTAACAGTGCTGGAGGATTGTTTGGAAAACTTGAACCTGGAGGATGCCTGACGCTACGGAAATTTGCTGATCCAGTTGCGCGCAGTAGGCTTCGCAAGCTCCCCGCCCCTGTCCCTCTGTAGTTAGGCTGTGCCCCCAGTCCTGTGACGCAGGATTCTCAGCGTGGTTCACACTGATAGTGACACTCCTTTGTGTTTAGAGCGACAGGCTGTAGCCTCGTGTTAGAGCCTTTGGATTGCCTGGAAGAGCAATCCATGTGTATCTGTAACACAGGGAAGCCTTTGGAATGAACCTTTTCCATGCTGCCTTACTTTAGCCTGCAACTGAGGCCGTACTGTACGCACGAGAGAGGAACTGTGCGTGTGCTTCACACGTCATTTGTTTAGCTACTCACTACAAAGTCTGTACAGAGTAGGAACGTTCAGTACAGGCTTTTTTTTTTTTTCCTTTTTTCTTTTTAGGATGTCAACACAATGAAGTTGATAACAGAATAAAAGGAGTGGAACGGGAAATAGTTCACTAACTCCAGGGGACTGACTTTTTGCGTAAAAGGGAATCACTGCCAGAGACATACAGAGAAACATTTGCTTCTTGGCTGTTCTTGACAGCGAGCTGGGATGAGGGATGTTGCTACCAGTATGACTAAGACCACACTACTTTTCCATGGGGAAGAAAACAAGCCAAAAGGGAGAGAAGCATTTGTACTATGAAGAAACTATGCTATAAATGCGTAAAAATTTTAAAACCAATTGCATAGCATGGTAAGCACTTCAAGGCCTCTTTTGCATAGGTAATACTTTCTTTGCCAACCAAAATATCTATTTATGCATGAAATCTCTGAGACCGATCATTTGAGGATGTGGGGAGCAGCAGCATTAACTCATGTGGGTTATTTACCATGCGATTCTTAGACGCGGCAGGGCAGGGTGGGAGCGAACGAGTGAGTTCTCTGTCCTCTGCACCCTGCTTCGCTGGCAGCGCTTACCAGCACCCGCTGACGGTTCCCCAGCCTGGGTGACGTGCTGGTTATGTCAGCAGTGCGGGACGGGGACAAAGGCATTGCTAGTGTGACGTTAGGTACCCGCCGCGCTAAAGGCATTCCTCCCATCTAAAACCAAATCCTTACCCACTTACCACGGTTTCTAGGAAGCTGTGTGCATCCTCGGTTACGTTTAAGATGCACAACTCCAGCTGTGCATCTCCGTGGGGCTCATGTTTTTTCAGGGAGGCTATGTTCGCTCCCACACGCTGATGGTTACTGGGCACCAAATCCGTCCGTGGGGCTGAAGTTTGGGGTTTTGTTGGGTTTTTTTCATTTGTTTTGTTTTGTTGTTTACATAAGCTTCTGGGACTGAGAGAGCTAATCCAGAACTACGAGAACGGATGAGGTGGGCCCGCCTGCACTCCCCGGCGCCGTGCCCGGGGAGCCGGGAGCAGGGCCCTGCCTCTTCTCCGCCCCTGGGTGGGACCGCCGTGAGGCGCCATGGCCGCGCCTCACCGCCGTGGAGGGAAAAGAACTACAGCTCCCGTCGTGCCCCGCGGGGAGCGCGGCGAGAACAAGCTCTTCGCTGATTGGTTTCTTTTCCCGGCTCCCGCCAATCAGATGCGCCGCTGAGGGGGGGACGTGCTCCGCGCGCGTGAGGCGGGCTAGCGGCGTCTTGGGAGCCATGGAGCAGGATCGGGGGGAGGTGAGCGGCGACGGGCCGGGCCGAGCCGGGGGCTCCTCCGGGGCCGGAACTGGGCCGGAGGGAGGCCGTCCACTCCTACAGCCGCGGAGCTGCCCGCAGGGTGCTGGGGAAAGCCTTGGGGCACCGGGCTGGGCCGCCCGGTGCCCTGAGGGAGGGAGCGAGGCCCGGGCTGTGTTAGCGGGGTAACAGCTGCGGTGTGGTACTGGGGTAACGGCTGCCCGCGGCCGGGAGGGGGCGAGGAGCGCCGGGCCGCCTCCTCCTGGCCGTCGTGTTGTGGTTGCCGGCGTGGCCGTCTGCCCCGCCCCCGTGCGGCTGGGCGCCGGGCTGGTGCTGGAGGGCATGATGGGTCTGACCCGGGCGGGATGGGCCTCTGCGTCCACGTCGCCTCTCATAGGAGCTTGTGGGTGGTGCTGTCCTTGCTCGTCAGCCCTGGGAACTTGTAACATGTCCGCAAGTTTCATTCGTGTTTGGTGGAAGAGTAACGATCCAAAGATGCTTACTTCCTATGAGCTGAAGGAAGGTGCATCCCCAGAAAGGGACAAAGAAGAGATGAACGTGCTTTTTTTGAGGAGTTCAGGCATCAGGAATGCTGTCTGAGGATGTGGATCTGTAGGAGAGCAACTGTCTTCAGGGAACGACCTGGGTACCTTGGGTCTGTTTTGTGTGAAAGCCAGGGAGGATGTGGGGAGACAGCAATGAGTGAAGTCTGATCTTCCTGTTCATGTGTCTATGATAGTACCCAGGAATCAGGATCGGAGGGAATTTAGCACTGGAAGGTGATGGACTTGCTGCTGATCTTCTGTTGCTGCCCGCTTGGATGAACAATTGTATCCTGGTGCTTCATGTGGCTGTTCTAATCTGCCTTTCTGTTCCATCACTCCCTGTGCTGATGCTGACTTCTTGCTGCTCTTTCATGAGTTGCTAACACCTTTTCCCAGCTTCTTTTGCGCTTATTTGGAGCCCGGTTCAAGATTCTTCTAGTCTGAGAAACAGTCACTGGATTTCTGTGCTCTTTCTTCAGTCACTGCCTCTCTGCTCTCTTGCTGTAACAGCAAGTATGAAGTGCTAGTGAAGATGTTTAGTTGTGGAGACATCTGGTTGTAGGGAAAAACTCTTAACAAATCTTGTTCTGTTGTCCTGCTGATACAGCTTCTGAACTGAGGTCAGCTGTGGACTATGCAGTTTCCAAAGAACATGAACCTTCTCCGGAGTTGAGTTTGTCCTGTTGACATCCAGGCTGTACTGGTCTTGTGAGCTATGGTGGCCAGAGTGTGCAGCTTTGTGCTCTGCACTGGAAGTTTGTGGTGACTTTAATGTTGATGGTGTTTGCACTGCTGTGCAGTTGTTGGGAGAGACAGTGCCTGGAAGGACACAGTCTCCTCTGTCTTCGTCAGCACGGCAGTGTAGTTCCCTGTATTCTTTCCGTGTTCCTCAAACTTTTTTCTACGTAACTGCAGCTCCGTGGCTGTTCATTTGCTTTTAGGAAGCAGAATGCAGCCTGTAAAGGGCTCTGCTGCAGGGAGGATAGCTTCCCTGCTAGGGAATCAGACTCCTGCCTTTGGGGTTGTTAAGTGGACTCCTTGCTCACCTCGAGGCCTCTCCCCATTCCTGGAGGCCCCCCAGCTGTGAAGGCAGGCTTGTTGTGGGGTGTGGTGTAAAATCTCTGTTTTAAAGCAGACTGGCTCTTTTTTCAGTTGGTGTCTACTTTCTGCCACAAGACTTCATCTTTGGAGCGGATGGAGGAGGGAGGCGATGACGATGAGGAGGATGATGAATTGGACATCTTTGGGGGTTATGACAGCTTCCGGAGCTACAACAGCAGCATGGGCAGCGACAGCAGCTCCTGTCTGGATGAGTCTAGTGATGATGAGGTGGCAGACCGGGAAGCTGGAGAGCTTCCGACCTCTCCTGTGCACCAGCCGTCCACAGGCCGGCTCACAGAGGACAGCGGCTCCGAGCCAGGTACTGCACTGCCTGCCTGTTCTACCTAAAGCATGTGTGTGACGGAAAGAACAAGGGCTAGGGGAGCCAAAGGATGTATGACTGCACCTTTAGTATGCTTTGGGAGCAGCACTGGATTGAGACTGCATTTTCTAGGCTGTGTGGGGGAGCTGCTATGTGTAATGAGGGTTACCTGGGCTCAGCTCTGTCCTTGTAGTGCCTCGACATTGCCAACTGCTCACGTTTTTGTGCCTTCCTTCTCTCAGCTGTGTGCGAGATGTGTGGGATTGTGGGCACCAGGGAGGCTTTCTTCTCTAAGACCAAACGTTTCTGCAGCGTCTCCTGTTCCAGAAGCTACTCCTCAAACTCCAAGAAGGCCAGCATCCTGGCCAGACTGCAGGTGAGTCAAAACCCTTCCTTCTTCCAAAACCCTTCCTTCTTCCCTGGGGATGGAGCAGAATGTGCGTGTATGCAGGGGTGCATGGTTGCTCTCTAGTTAAAGATCAGACTGCCATTACCAGTGGCTTGTTCTTCCTGCCTGAAGTCCACAGAGAACGCATGCCAGCTGAAAGGTGGTGCTCCCTAGAAGCTGCGGAAGGACACATCGATATTTTATCTGCTGTTTCTTCTTGTTCCTGTGAGCATTAGTAAAAATTGTAGTGACCTGAAAATCGCCCCAAGGAAGAGATGCATGCCCTGCTGGCCATTTGCAGGGACTGGCTTCCTCTCCTGTGCCACTACTGTTCCTAATGTTCCTTCTTTTGCAGGGGAAGCCACCAACGAAGAAAGCTAAAGTCCTGCACAAGGCAGCCTGGTCAGCCAAGATTGGGGCCTTCCTCCATTCACAGGGCACAGGGCAGCTGGCAGATGGGACACTGACAGGCCAGGATGGTGAGTGTAGGAGGCGTGAAGAGAAGCAGCTATTAGAGCCACAGAAATGGGGACACCTGGAGGGCTGTAAGGTCTACAGTCTACGCTTCCTCTTCTCTGGTACACTGTCTTGTACTGAAAGGATGTGTGTGGATCACTCTGACACAGGCTGGCAGAATACGTCTCTCCCTGCCAGTGCTAACAGAGCCCTGGTGGGTTCCTGCCCATCCGCTGTCGCAGCCTCATCCTTGCTCCTGGTGCAACTTGGCCTGGAGCATAAGCTCTGTAGTCACAGTCCCATGAGGTGCTGACTTCTGTTGGCAAAGTTGACTTAAAGGTATCCTGCTGCTCCCAGCTGTTCGCTGCCTAATTGCCTGTGGAGTTATATTTAACCTGAGTCACTCACTGATCAACTTGACGAACAACCAGTCACTGTAGCTGAAGGAGTAGCAAGCTGCTCTGTTAGGGCAAAAGTGAGCCCCAGGGGGTGGCAGCAGGAATTGATCCCTGAGCAGACTGCTGCTGGAGCAGAGCTGTAGCCTTGGATCAGGAGTGACTGTGGGATTAATATCCCAGTGCTTCACTCTGATTTTCCTAGCACCCTCTGGGGAAGCAAGCGCTGCTGATACGACCCTGCAGTGTTGCTGCTGAGAGGCAGAGCTGCTAAGTGGTTTAGCGCTGACAGGATACAGCCTCCACTCTCCCTGGAGTGCTTGAGCCCTGGGCTGGATTTGACCCCTTTTTTTGCCCCTCCTGCCGCCCCTTCCCCAAAAGCAAGTGACAGCAAGGATTGATTAATAATATATTGTGCCTCTTGCGGGGGCTGGTTCCTGTGCACTCGTAGGATCTAGTTCCCCACCAGGGAAAATGCACTGGAACGCAGAGTCCCTGTGTGCTGAGGCAGAGGGCTCTGTCCCAGAGCAGGCCACAATGTGGCTGCAAGCTATAGTCCAGAGTTATCTGAGCACTCTGTGCCTTTTCTATATCTCACCTGATTTTCTTGTCTCATGTCTGCTTGTAGCACTCGTCCTGGGCTTTGACTGGGGAAAGTATCTGCAGGAGCACGGCTTCAAGGCAGCTCCTGTCAGCTGCTTCAAACATGTGAGTTCTTCTTTGCTGTGCCTCGCAGTGCGCAGGCATGGGGGCTCTCCTGTACTCCTGTGACAAGCGGTGGGGAGAGACCTGGGGAGCTGGTTATTAAGCCCTAGCTGATGCAAGGAAAGAAGTTGGGGCCTCTTAGCTAAGAATGGGAGTCCCGCAGAGGGACCTGGAGTTTTGGGGAAGGAAGCAGAGAGGGACTTGGTAGAAGCACTGCTGGTGGTGATGGCCCAGTGCTGGCTGGGGACAGAATTAATTCTGAGTGGGGGGTATAGTGGAAAGCTCCCAGTTGCCTTTGCAGTTTGTGTGGGTGAGCACAGCCCAGGGTGATGTGCAGGGAGGAACTCAGCTTATGTGGGCCTGGCAGTAGCTGCCCCTCCAGCGTGTCTGGTTCCTGTCATGCTGATTTGCAATCCTTGTGGGCCAAGTAGCCGAGGCAGATATGTGGAAGAATGGCAGTTCTTAGGTATTATAGCAGCCCCAGCCTCTCTGTGTATTAAGACTCACTTGTTATGTTCCTTTTGAGTTGTGATCTGTGATAATACTAACAAAATTTTGTTTTTATTGAGGATAGGTCAGGAAGACACGGCAGTTTGATGGTTAGGGATTTTGATACCAGAGAGGAATGGCAGCAGCTACTTTGGGATAATAGGACAGCTGGCATTGAAATAGTTAAGTGTTGCTATACAATATTCTGCCTTTTGGGATCCTCTGTGAACACCCCAGTGAGATGCTGGGACAGTTCGGTTGCATTTCAAACTGTTGGCACATATAGGAAGGGTGAGGCATGCAAACCTGGGCCTAAGGTGAAAGTGTAGCTGCCTAAAACATATCTCTCAAAGCTAGAACGAGGGCCTGAGCCCTGCTCTAACTGTCAACGTCCCTTTCCCAACATGGCTGCCTCAATCCTTCAGGTGCCACTCTTTGATCAGTGGGATGATGTGGTGAAAGGTATGAAAGTGGAAGTGCTGAACAGTGATGCCGTGCTCCCCAGCCGCGTGTACTGGATTGCATCTGTCATCCAGACTGTAGGTATGTCTCCAATGTAATTCCCAACAGCTGGGGATGGCTAACCTCTGAGGGAAGCTTTAGAGAGCCCAGTGTAGCTGGTCAAGTAAAACATCAGCTCTTTGGAGCTCTGCAACTGCTGAGAGATTTTGGAACAGGAAATACCATGGTGCAGGGGTGGGAGGAAACCAGCATCTGGTTGCTGGGCTCTTTGCAAGGACGGTTCTGCCTCCAGGATGGCTGGAGAAGCTCTGATAACCTATGCAGAGCTCTGAAGGCCATGCTGTGGGGACTAAGCCTGTGGTGCCCAACAGAGAGAGGAGAAATTCTTGGCCTCTAATGCCTTTCTCTGGTTGTCTGCTCTGTCCTGGCAGGGTACAGGGCCCTTCTGCGATATGAGGGCTTTGAGAATGATGCTGGCCATGACTTCTGGTGCAATTTGGGCACAGTGGATATTCACCCCATAGGCTGGTGCGCCATCAACAGCAAAATCCTGGTACCACCACAAAGTGAGTGTGGGGCGAGAGGGGTCAGCACGTGCCTGGGCATGGGGGAGCCTTGGTTTATACTCAGCATAGTGGGACAGGTGCTCCCACTGTACGTGGGACCACAGCTCCATTTGTGCTCTGAGTTACAAGGAACAGTTAGTTCTTTGGGAAGCTGGAGACTGCTTGGACTGCTCCCTCTGTGTCTCCTTGTGGTTGACCCTGGGGGTGCTGGATGCAGAGCTGGTGTCAGACCTATGGACAGAGGCTAATGCAGGTGGCTGTTCCTCCTTCTGACTCACACGGTGGCTAGGCTTAACCTTTGGGAGAACTTTTTGGTCCTACATCCTGGACAGTGTCTCTGGGGAGCGCACTGGATCCAGTCACTGCTCAGCTAGCAGTTAGGAGAGGGATGCCAGTTTAGCAGAATTCCAGCAAGCTGAGGTTTGCTTGGTATGACTTGCATGTTCTTGCTCTAATACCACTTCCACATCTAGAGCAGTGGAGTTGGGTGTCTGCTTGGCCCAGTCCATTCTGTAATGGTGATCCCTTGCAGCCAGTTGTGGGGGCGAGCTTGCAGAACAGGGTCTGCCTGAGAGCAGGTACAGGATCTGAATGTGAAGAAGGCCTTTTAGTGCAGATGGACTCTTGGAGAGGAAGAAAGGTGTAGTGTGGTGCTGTAATTCCTTCAGTCATAAAGATGTGCTTTTTCCCCTGTGCGTATCTAGCTATCCATGCCAAGTACACTGACTGGAGAAGTTACCTCATGAAAAAACTGGTTGGAGCCAGGACCATCCCAGTGGATTTCCACATCAAGGTAAATGTGGGAGGCTGTCATTTTATGTGTGGAAATGAAGCCGAAGCCAAGACGTGTGCGCAACATGTCTCTTCTGGTTCTGATCTGTGCAACTCCTCTGTGTGTCCCCTCGAAACCTGGGCAGGACAGGGGCAGTGAGACACCTGTCATGATGCTGTAGGTAATGGCACAGCCCCTATGCCCTGTCAGCACAACTGTTTCTCCTTTGGGTCATAGATGGGCTTTAAAAGCTGCTGTCACGTCAACCTCTGCTGGAAAATACTGGGGTTGAGTTTGTTTTTTTGCTGGAGGGAGAGGCCAATGCAGCTCCAACCTGGCCTTTCCCTGCCCTGTTTCAGTGCTGGGGAATGGCTCTGAGAGTCAAAAACCTTTGCCTTCAGCATTGGTAGCACAGCAGTCTGTGGGGATTGAGAGGGGTGCAGGCTCCCTCAAAATGCATGGAAGTAGCGGTGCCGTGGCCTTGCCAGCTTTATAGCTCTTGTGGTTGTTTTGTGTAGCCTGCACTGAGGTTAGACCTTGTCAGGGAGAAGAGACTCTTTTGTCACTGGTAACTTTGTAAACCACAGATAAGGAAGACAGTCCCAGAGGCAGCTGGCAGGGAAGGCAGGTGATGGGTTTTCCTGTGTGTGAGGTAATTGGTGACACAGAGCTGGAGACCTTGATGTAGCTGGTGTTTCCCTTGTTGCTTCTCAGAAAGTTGAGAGGATGTTCGTAGCTAGGCCACAGCTTGTAGCTGAGAGCTCATGCCATGGAAGGGAAGTGGTAGAGGGAAACAGATGTTGTCAGTAGCTTTCTCCCCCCAGCATCTCCACTCCCACCTAATGAACAGGAGGTGGAAGGGGAAAATCGTCCCTTAAAAGTTCTTCTGGATTCAGATGTAGGCTATTTTGGATGTCTGCGTCTGTTTTGAGCTGTGGCTCTTAGTTGCTGTACAGCATTCTGGGATCTCCAGTGCCAAAATGTCAGGTGTCCTATAAACACCTTTGGGTATTTGTGGATGAGTAGGACTAGGCTGTATCAGCAAACTGAAGGTCTCTCAAAAAAAAAAAAAAAAAAAAAAAAAAAATCAGAAGGCAGCCAGTGGCTCTTTTCATGTGCCTGCACCTTTGGGTCAGTCTGCAGAGTAACTCTGGCATTGGAGGTGGAGTTGGCAGATAGATCATCATGTTGCTCAACCTCTGATCAGAATAAAAAGAGCCTGATCTCTTTTGAAGTCAACTGAAAATCCTGTTGCCCTTTGAGAAGCTACACCTCTAACTGCTTCCAGCCTTGAAACCCTTATGGTCTCTTTCATGACAAAAAGGCACGCAATTCCTACTCAGTTCCTGCTGAACAGAATTGACATCTGTTTCTCACACTCAGAACATTCACACAAGGTACTGGCTGAGCACGGCTGCTGGGCAAGGGTGGGGGTAGCTGTTACAGGCCCACAGGACAGGGGAGACTTAGGGTGCATGTGCCGAACTGTGCTGGCATGTGTGGGGCTGGCAGCTCCCTATCCTTCCATGCATCCCTTCCCAGAGGTGTCTCCCAGTCAGCTTTGGGCAGTGTAGGGGGTTGGCCTGCATGTCTGTGGGGAAAGCTGTTCTCTGAAGTGTTTGGATAAGGAAAACATCAACTGCGATTGATCTCACCTCCTCTGTTGGTTGTTGCCAGATGGCAGAGAGCATGAAGTACCCGTTCCGGCAGGGCATGCGGGTGGAGGTGGTGGATAAGAACCATGTGTCCCGGACGCGCATGGCAGTGGTGGACACGGTGATTGGGGGCAGACTGAGACTCCTCTATGAGGACGGCGACAGCGATGATGACTTCTGGTGCCACATGTGGAGTCCCCTCATCCATCCTGTGGGCTGGTCACGGAGAGTGGGCCACAGCATGAAGAAGACAGGTAGGGATCAGGCCACCACAAGCATCTTTTAATTTGCTATGAGATGCCTGGGCCCTGCTGTTGACACCAGTCTTGACATGCGGGGAGCCAGGCAGCTGCCTCAGGACCTGACAGATAAGGTCTGCGCAGTTGTGTTGTCTGCTTTTCCCCCACATAGATAAAAGCCCAGCGATCTGCTGCCACAGGTTGGGACGGGGGAGTGTAGGGTTTCTTACCTGAAGCAGGTAGTCTATCCCCACAGTGTGAGAATGCAGAGTCTGCAACATCACAGGTGTTTCTAGTCTTTTTGAGGAAATTCATGCTGGCTTCTGTAAGACAGGATGCTGTCAGATTGTGTTTTTTCTGGACTTTACAGAGAGGAATTCTTGATCAGCTTAGACTGGCATAAAAAACAAGACCTGCTGATCCTTTTGATTGTGTCTCCCTTCCTTGCTGCCTCTCCCTGGTGATTACAGCTGCATGTAGAGGTGTTATCACTGGTGTTATCACTAGCGCTCAGAAAGATCATCCATCTGCTTTTAAGCAAGCCCTGCATCACAGCCCATGTTATGGAAAGGTGTAGAGGGACTGACCTGTTTGGGGTTTGTTTTTTTTTTTTTTTTTTATTACTCTTGTCATGGTCTCTGATCTAGCTCTTATAGCTGCTAAGCTCTCACCAGATAATTAATAGCCAGTGTGTTTTCTTACTGCAGTTGCTGCAGGTTTCTTACCTCTCTTTGTTTCTTCCATTCCTCACAGAAGAAAAACGCAGTGACATGGCAAACCATCCCACCTTCCGGAAGATTTACTGTGATGCTGTCCCCTATCTGTTTAAGAAGGTAGGACGCTTCTGCCTTTCTGTGTTGGCCACAGCAAAGGAAGCAATGATACCACTTCCTTCCTTGGGTATATATGCTGCTGTGTGGGTTGTTGAGGATGGCTCGTTTGTCTCTTACAGCTATAGGGCAGTAAGGTGTTTGGGGTGTCAAGGCTGTGGTTGGGCACAGGCAGGTCAAAATAGAAAGATGGAAGAACTAAAAGACAATGACAGATTGAGGTACTCAATTGAAGGGCGAGCAGTTGCTTGGAACTTTGAGTTGGAGAGGGAAGATGATTGCATGGGAGAGACCGGTTCAGACAAGAGGCTGGATCATACTGGTAAGGACTGAGATGAGAAGAAGGCTTGCTTTGCTGTGGAGCAGTGGCTGAGTGCTGGGCCTGGCTCTCTGACCAGAGGCTTGGCAGGAGATTGCTGACACAAACACAGCATTGGTTTGGCTGCCTCTTCGTATTTCTTGTCATTTTTCTTCTTTCCCCTCCCAGCTTGGGTTGAGCCAAGTAAAGAAGCTCTAATCCTGTTTGCACTTGGTGTGGCTGGTGTCGGGATGGGGCTGTCCCATATGCCTGACAGCACATAGTATACCAGAGTCTCCCTTAGGTACGAGCTGTCTATGCTGAAGGTGGATGGTTTGAGGAAGGCATGAAACTGGAGGCCATTGACCCCCTGAATCTGGGCAACATTTGTGTGGCCACTGTTTGCAAGGTAAGTTCAGTGGGCAGAAGGGGGTCTACTGTGTTTACCTGAGATAACCCAGTCTCTCCTCAGGCCTTTGCAAATGACTAAGACTGGGTAGGATTTTGCATGAGGGAGAGGAGAGGGCTGTTGAGAGAGGCAACTGGTGTGTGGAGGGAATTGGGGCATTACCTCAGAGGTCTGAGAAGCTGATGAGACCAGCAGTTGTCCACATGTGCCTAAGTGGACAGCATGAAGATGAGCATGCTTGGTCTGCAAGCTAACTGTCCAGTGTGTGTGACTGGCAACCACCCTTCCTTCACCCTTAGGCATGCAGTAGGGAAGACTTGTTCTCCAGTTCTTGGAGTGCATAAAGAGAGGCCTCTGTATTGCTGCCCTGAGGAGAGAAAGGAGAGGGGAAGAGTTGTGGGGTGACCTCTGTGTGGGGAATGGGGTCTATCTGTATGGGCAGCATTTACTGGTGTAGGAAGCTGAGGATGGATGTGTCTCCTGCAATCTCTCTTGATGAGGTGGTAGTGACTCCTGTGCTAGTGGTGGGAAGTAAATTGCTTGGTCAGGTTTCCTCAGTGAGGTGTGTTGCATGTCCTAAAGCATAGCATCGACTTGGGCTTTTCTTGCTCCCTCAAGAAGCTGGTTGCCCTCGTGGAACCCGATCAGAGGACTTTGACACTTGGGGTTTGGCAGGGGGATGCTAGGAAAGCTCTTTGTGTCTGTAAAATGTTCCCTTCAGCCTTTGCTTGAAAATGTGAAGAGGTTGGGGCAGACATGCCTATCGCATTTGGTAGGCACCAATTACCAGTGAGTGACAGGATGGGACAAGTCTTGTTGCTGTTCAGGAAGTGGCAAATCTGAAGGTGGTGCCCTTCCCTTCTGCCCAGTAACAAATTCATGACCTGGCTGGTGTAGAGGGTCTCTGGGCTGCCAATAAAGTCTGTTTCTGAGGGAGAACAGAGCTCCTGACCGTTTATGGCTGAGTCCTTTTCACAAGGCTGTTAGTGTTGGTCCCAGTCCTGCAGAAATTGCTGCTTTGGGGATTAGCTTGTGTTGACTAACATATCAGGAGAAGCTACTGCATGCCCTGGAGCATATAACATTGCATTTTACTATCTAGTGGCAATTGTGATCCATCTGCGGGGACTCTTAGGAGGATCCTTTGAGAGGAGAGGCTTTAGAGCAAGTGAAGCTCTACACTCATGCCCTTCACTCCCATCTCAGGTCCTCTTGGACGGGTATCTCATGATCAGCATTGATGGAGCCACGTCTGCTGATGGCTCTGACTGGTTCTGCTATCATGCCTCCTCACACGCCATCTTCCCTGTCAACTTCTGTCAGAAGAACAGCATCGATCTGACCCCTCCAAAAGGTGAGATTTGGACTCTGCCCTGTGGTACAAACCTGCATGCAGAATCTGCTGGGCTGTGCTTTTCTGAGGGGTGTCAGGTTCAGATGAATCAAAACCACAAGGTGCCAATCTACCTGTTTTTCAGGGAGATAGGGCTGGTTCAGAGAACCAGTCCATTTGAGCTCTGGCAATATACCAAGTCTTGGTACTTTATGTTCCTTCTTTATGGAAGGAAGTGACATCTCCAGAAGGCATTAATGGCATGGTGGTTAGCTCCTGGTGGATCAGTGGGAGAGGTGTATGATCCCCAGACTGAACAGAATCAAAGGTTTAAAGGACAAGGAGGGTGGAAGGGATAAATAGAGCCATTGCTGCATGACTCGGTGCTTAAGTGGCAGGAGTCACCTCTATTCTTCTTGTATGAATAAATCTGAGACCAATATTTCTGCAAAATCCTGAGAGGCAATCACCCTAAGAGGGTTTTAGTACCTCATCTGGCCGTACCCAAAAAGGCCTGCTCTGAATTTCTGTGTTGCAGCACTTTTGTGCAGTGCTATTCTGTCTTCCTTTGATATTCCTGCTGGTGGGAGAAAGATTAGTCTTAGTGGTGTGTTTTGAACATACTTCTTCCTGCGTGCTGCTTCTCCTCACCTTTTTCTGTGGTCTGGATATGTCACTGGCACAGGTGTTCAGAGTTGCAGCTTGCACTTTTCAGTATTTGCCCGCTGGAGGGGGGTGCTGGACTGCCATGGAATCTGTGCACTAGATTTATGTCAAAGATCAGGCTGGTTAATGAAACTGTTTTGCAACCAGTTGCTATGCCTCCTTCATGCCTATTCTGCCTTTTCTCCCAGCTGGTCTGCCCAGTGACTGCCTTTTTCCCGCTGACCATTTCTTCCTGTTGCAGGGCAAGATGCACAGACTTTCAACTGGGAAAGTTACCTGGAAAAGACTAAATCAAGACCTGTTCCAGCACGGCTCTTCAACACAGTGAGTGCTGCCAGGAAGAAGAGGTGTAGGGATCCTTGCAGTCAGCAAGGAGGAGCAAAAGAGCTCTGGCTGTCACAGAACGGTTAGGTGGAAGGGACCTCTAGAGGTCATCTTGTCTAACACCCCTGCTCAAGCAGGGTCACCTAGAGCTGGTTGCCCAGGACCATGTCTTTTGAATATCTCCACGGATGGAGACTCTACAACCTCTCTGGGCAACCTCTGCCAGTGCTCAGACACCCTCACAGTAAAAAGTGTTTCCTGATGTTCAGAGGGAATCTCCTGTGTTTCAGTTTGTGCCCATTGCCTCTGGCCCTGTCCCTGGGCACCACTGAGAAGAGCCTGGCTCCATCTTTGTAACCTCCCTTCGGATATTCACATACATCGATAAGATCCCCCTGAACCTTCTCTTCTCCAGGCTGAACAGTCCCAGCTCTCTCAGCTTCTCCTCATATAAAAGATGCTCTAGTCCCCTCATCATCTTTGTGGCCCTTTGCTGGACTCTTTCTAGTATGTCCATGTCTCTCTCCTACTGGGGAGCCCAGACCTAGACACAGCACTCCAGGTGTGGCCTCACCAGTGCCGAGTAGAGGGGAAGGATCACCTCCCTTGATCTGCTGGGAACATTCCTCCTAATGCAGCCGAGGATACCATTAACGTTCTTTGTCCCAAGGGCACATTGCTGGCTCATGTTCAACTTGGTGTTCACCAGGACTTCCAGGTCCTTTTCTGCCATGCTGCTTTCCAGCCTCTCAGCCCCCAGCATGTGCTGGTGCCTGGAGTTGTTCCTCCCCATGTGCAGGACTTTACATTTCCTTTTGTTTAACTGCATGAGGTTCCTGTCAGACCATTTCTTCAGCTTGTCAAGGTCCCTTTGGATGGCAACACAACCCTCTATTTTATCAGTCTTTCCTCCCAGTTTTGTATCCAGCAAACTTGCTGAGTTTGACAATACACTCTGTCATGTCATCCAGATAATTAATGAAGACGTTGAACAGGGTTGGACACAGTATTGACCCACTGCTGATTACTGGCCTCCAGTTCAACTTCATGCCACTAATCACCACCCTCTGGGCCCAGCCACTCAGCCAGTTTTCAATCCACCTCACTGTCACCTCACCCAGCCCATACTTCCATCAGCTTCTCTATGAGGATCTTATGGGAGACAGTGTCAAAAGCCTTCCTGAAGTCAGGGTAGATGATATCCAGTGTCTCTACTGGGCTGCTCTTTGCTTCCAGTCAGCACTTCTAAGGAGAGCCCAATGCACGAAAGTGTGTGCTCTCCAAGTAAAGCCCCTGTTTGGCTGCTTGGGACCAGCAGTGTCATGCCTTTGTGGATGTAATGATACCTTGGTCCCTCTGAGCATGACCTGTGATTCTCTAGTGTTTCCAGGAGCTCCAGGCTTCTGGTGGGTTCTGCACTGCTTATTGCCTGTGGACATGTGGCTGGCACTTGGGTGGAGGGGGTCTGCTTTGCATCAGCAAAAGTGCTGCAGCACCTGGGCCTGTGCCGATCTTTCTGATTTCCCAGGGCTATCTCAGGTTAATGGGGTTGATTGGGTGTCCCTTAACTGCTGCCTGCTGCTTCCCTGAGGTCAGGATCTTGTTTCTAAAGGCTGGGCTGAGATTCACTAAGGACACAGCTGACCTTGGATCTATTCATGTGTGCCCCCTTCTGTTACATGACTGGTTGGTTCTGTTGCGTGACTGTGGGCTTGTTCTCTCTCTGCTTGCTTTAAGCTGGAGGCAAGCCTGTTCTAGGCTGCTGGTGGCCGGCTGTGGGTTTGGACTGGGTGCAATGGCCTTGGGTTTTCTTTTTTCATTTTTTCTGCACCCAGGACTGCCCAAACCACGGCTTCAAGGCAGGCATGAAGGTGGAAGCAGTGGACCTGATGGAGCCCCGGCTCATCTGCGTGGCCACGGTGAAGCGTGTAGTTCACCGTCTCCTTAGCATCCATTTTGATGGCTGGGACAACGAGTATGACCAGTGGGTGGACTGCGAGTCTCCAGACATTTATCCTGTGGGGTGGTGTGAGCTGACAGGCTACCAGCTTCAACCACCTGTTGTTCCAGGTGAGTGAAGATTTGACCGTGGTTTCTAACGCTAGAGGCAAAGGTTTCCTTCCTCTTGCTCTGTGAGTGGCTCCTCCTTTTTGGGCCTTGTAGGGAGGAGAAAATTGCCTCCTTGATTTGCGCTAGCTACCATAAGTCTCCCTCTGCTGCCACACATTCTAGCAGCTGGCAGAGGGAGGAGTCTGTGGTGGGGAGAAAACAGCCTGAGATTTGAGGTTGGCTCTATTTTCCCTCTGTTCCCCCACCTGCACGCCAACAGAGAATTGCTCCTGATGAAGTCGGGTAGAGTTCCAGGTGGTCCTATCCTGCACAGCTCCCTTTTACTAAGCGTACCTACAACCTCAGCCAGGTAGCAGGGGGAGCTCGGCCCCTGCTCCCTTTTCTCATCAATTCTCTGACTTTGTCTGTAAAAGGTAAGAGCATCCCTCTCAAGAGTTTATTCCTTCCCGTGTTGCAGGGAGGCCACTGCCTCGCCTTTGCAGATGTTTTCCTTCTTATCCCAAGCTACAAATCTTGTTTCTTTACTGCCCCTGCCAAATCTCTACTGGGCCTCTCTCCCCTATGCTGCCCCAGCCTGCCACCCTGGGCCCTCGCCTGGAAGCACAGACAGCAACTGCGCTAGAGCCTTGCTTTCCCCTCAGCTGGTTGTCTCGGGAAGAGGGCGTTGGCTCGGGGGGACGGGTGTATCTTGTTTCTCGCTTATGTCACTTCATCCCAGTTACCTACTGGTTATGGGACTTGGCTTTCGTTTCCCTCTCGTCTCCATGACAGAGCCCACAACTCCCGTGAAGGCCAAGGAGGTGCCCAAGAAGAAGAAGAAACCCTATGGAAAGAAGAGTGAGTGATGTTTGATTAGTGCCCTCCCGCTCGCTCGCAGGCTGGGCCCAGTTAGAGGAACCCTGTCCATGTCCCGTCAGAGCAGGAGAGAGGCCTTGTCTTGCTGTGGATGCCCTCAGGCAGCTGTGGGTTGACAACACAGCTTCATCCTTCTTAACTGCCCCCATTGCTTAAGAGAGCAGAGAGCTGTGTGTGTGGGAAGGATCTGTTTTGCAGTCTGTTTTCTGTTGGCCGAGGTATAGATGGCGCTTGCTTCCAGGCGTGAGGTTGTGCTGCTTTCCCCACTGTGTCCGTGGTCGGAGGGAGATTGTTTGCTGCAGCTGGAGGGTAGCTGGAGAGCAACCCTGCCTGCTTTGTGCTGAGGGAAAGAAGGCCTTAAGATGGCTGAAGAGGCCAGTAGTGGGGCTGGACCATGTTATTGTTTCATCTTGTCGTTGTTGTCGTCATTGTTGCAGTAGCTGTGGCAAATCATGTGTAGAAAGGCAAGAAATTCCTTCCTGGGGGGTGGAGAGGAAAGGACAACTAAAGAATATAAAGACGTTCAACCTAAATAAAAACGTCAGCTAAAAATGAAAACACTAATGCTACAGTGTCCATGCCTTGGAGCCACCATGCCCATTGCCTAGGACTAGACCCAGACAGGTAAGCAAAGCTGACTCTAGACTGATTCCAACAGGACCCGCTCCTCGGAAGTTAAGCACACGCTGAAGTGCCTTGCCTTTAATGAAGGAGAACACGGAGGAGCGTATTTTGAGATGATGACTATAGAGTTTTTCTCCAGTAGGCCATTTCTGTTGAGTAACCAGTTGGCAGCTAATGACCATGTAGCTTGCTGGTCAGTTGTGCTGGTCCCTGGCCTGTGGTTTCTCAGTGGAGCAGGGTTGCTGATTTTCCAGGGGAAAAGAAACACACTTTTCCCCATGCTCTGTTATTTCTTTGTTAAGGAAAAAAGTTGCCTGCCAAAACCCGCAACATCAAGCAGACTGTCAAGAAGCCTTCCACCGCGAAGACGAAACGAGAAGCAAAAGCTGCCAGCAAGGCTTTGCCAGAGCCAGCACCTGATGAGAGTAAGGGAGTGAGTTACTCTACCCAGCAGCCACATGCAACTCTCTCGCGTACGCCCTGCATGCCACCGGCCGTCACGAGGCCTGTGCTGCCTCTTGGCTGTTAAGTCATGGGTGCCCCCAGGCAGGGAAAGGCAGTACGTGACAAATGCCCTTCTCCACTCCTCCAGAGACAGAGAGAGTGGAAGAAAGCCTTTGCCGGCTTTCCCTGGGAGGTTTTGCCTCCTGAGGTTTGGTGACACCAGTATAGCTGGGTATGTTGATACTGCTGATGCCTGCTGAGGGCCTGGCTGCCCTGCTGAGCAGTCTGGTTGTGTGAGATCAGTTAGGGAGGAGAGTCAAGATGGACATGTCAAAAGTGTGCTGTCACATCCCGGTCCCTATAAGGGCTGTCACAGCATGTGCACACAGCCCATCGTGCTGAGGACCAAGAGGTGTGGTGACCAGAAGAGCATCTAGCAGCTGGATCACCTGCCAACCCTAGTGGGTGTTGGGGAAGAGGGTGGGCGAGGTGCTTTGTGCACGTGGGGATGGAACCTCATGAAGTTCCCCATTGCTCACAAAGGTTTAGTGTCCCCTGTGTGGACCCAGGCAGGCAGAGAATGGACCACACTGGCTTTTCCTCCCTCAGCCGTAGGAGAAGCTGTTCTTGGGAGCAGGTAGCTGAATGCTGCCAGGTTTTAGTCCCATCCTGATTGCTGCTGTGACCATGGATAGATTTGTGCCGGCAAGACAGGGCTGGAAACCTGGGGCATTTTGAGTGTCTGCATGAACAGAGCTGGTTGTGGGGTGCTACAGGTAGAGCAAGGCAGCATGGGTTGATTTTACTTACTTATTTTTTCCCCTCTCTCTTTCTGTCTTTTGCTAGTCATTGCCGTGCAGGTAAAGGAAGAAACCATCGACCCCTCGATAGTAGAGTTTGGAGCCACAGAGCTTCCCGTTCCTGTCAGCAGCATAAAGCAGGAGGTCACAGACTGATCGTGGAGTACCCCTTAGCTGCCCACAGCAGCCTGCGCTTCACCTTGTGGCTCTTTGGGGAAGGTCCTGGCAACGGACCTTTTTGAGGCAGACCACCCTGCAACATCACAACTCTGCTTTCCTGGTGTGCAAGAAAATTTCCCCCAGACTTGTAATTTTAAGCCCTGGGAAACGGACTCCAGAAAGGCTGCAGGCGTGCTGAGGAGCATGACCAGGATGGCTGCTGGGGTTGTGTGTGCCTGGCTTTGAAGGCACCTTTCCGAGCAGGAGCTCCCAACGGGGAAAGAGGCTGCCAGGGAATGAAGGGGCAGTTTGGGTTCCCAGCCATGGCTGGAGGTGGTGAGCTGTGCTCTGAGAATGGTGTGCAGGTCACATGCATCAGGAAATCGGCTGCCCTCGTAGGACATCGGTGCTGTGCTCCCTGGTCTAGGCCCTGCAACCCCCCAAGAAAGTCAGGACAGGAAGAGTGGAAAGAGGTGGAAAAAAAAAAACCACCAAAAAGGGGTGATGGTGCCTCTTGAGGGAGCAAGAGACCTTTTCGAGTGTCATCATTGCTTGCTTTTGAGCCCAGAATTGCAGAGGACATGGTGCACAGTTTGACTTTTTAATTTTTTAGCAGTCCTACTGTAAATTTGATCTACAATCTGTACCCTAAAGCCCTGTGAATTAAACTTGAGGAAGAGGCCAAAGGCTTGTGTATTGTTTTACGGGTCACCAAAATACCAGGGTTAGCCAAGATGGGGAGGAGAAGAGGGCTGTAAGTGGGTGGGTATAAGTAAACAGTGTTCTGGGTGTTGTTTTGAGGCATGCAATAGGGTTTTTCTGTGCACTCACCCCTGTCTACTTGCCAGTTCTGCGTAAGGGCTGAATATCACAAGAATGCAATAGATAACTTAAGGTGGGGGGTGCCATTTCCAGTTTTAGGGCAAAACTTAACATTCCTCTCTTTCCCCAGACTGGCCATCAAAGCTCAGGACAGAAATCGTAAAGGTCAGTATGGCAACAGTGATGAAAAACAGTTTTAAATCTCCTGTAGCCAGTTCCTGTGAACTTTCTGCAGGCGAGGAAGTGCCCTGCCTGTCAGTGCCACTGCGGGGCCCAGCCGGCTGTAGGGCGAGTGCCTTGTCAGGCCCTACAGGGAAATGGTGGCTGCCCAGGACACCACTTTGGCCACGAAATGGCTGCCTTGGCCATGCTCCCTTCAAGCTTCCAGGCCAGAGCTTGTGATGCCAAAATAGTTCCTGCTTTGCACAGTGGTTCATGACAAAAAAAAAAAAAAAAAAAAAAGTTGGCAAGCTGTCTAGAAAACCCTGGGGAGAGACTGGGAGTAATTAACGCGGTCTTCCTCTCTTCCCTTCTAAAGAGGCAAATGGAGCCTTTAACTGGAGCGGGAAGAAAAGGCCGTTGGGGAGCAATGAAACACAAGCAGAAGTGTGGAGGGTCTGTCAAACTGGGCAGGAGAGCTGTGCCATCTCGGCCCATCCCTAACTGACCCCGGGGAGGGCCCTGGGCTCCTGGGGAAACCATGATGGGGTGAGTGCGGCGGGGGGTGTGGGATTTTTATTGAAGGCACGTAAGGGGGTTCCCCTGCCCACCTGCCTGTGTCTGCTTGCCCGTCCTGGCAGCTCTGCCCATCACCAGCTTGCAATAGATGTCTTAATGTGGGAGGATCCCATTTCAGGGCAAAGCCACTGCGTTTCTCTCTTCCCCTCCCTCCCGGGCTGCCACCTTTCCCCAGCCTTGTCGAACAGCTGGGCTTGTAGGGCCACCTGTCTTTATAGGATGGTAATTTCCAAATGCCTTTGGCTTTCTTCCTCCTGTTTTTTTGCTGTAACAGTTCCATGCCCCACATGGTCATTTAACAGCTAGAAGTGTTTACCTTTTAAAGCCTTCCCAATTCGAACAAACTTCTGACTTTAAAAAGAAGAATCGCCTTGTGTTCCCCCCGGGCTGCTGTGGGGAATAGGTTGGGTACATCGCTTATGAATGGGATGTGGGAACCACCGATCAAATTTTGCAGGAAATAGAAAGCTTTTGATCTGCTTAAGTTTTAATTCTGAGGAGCTGCTGGGAATTCAGGCAATGTTTTCACTGATGATAATTAAGTTTTCTGCTCTAAGATTTGAGCCAGTGTAGAATCTTGCGTCGGTGCTGTTTGCAGTCCTGCTCAGGGCTCCTTAATTGTTTCTGAAGCTGTGAAAGCACAACGCTCTTAAAAACAAAAACAAACTTGTGGATTCCAGCTTTTCTGTGTGGCTGAAGGGAAGGTTGGGAAGAAAAAGTAAGTATTTGGCTTTGTTGTTCGAGTCATCAAAGTGCGTTGCAAACACTACGGAAGCTTTTTGCACTAGTTCTTTCCAGGGTAATGTGCCTCTGTGTGTCCTGCAAAAGCAAACCCCGCATCTTTGGCAAATTGGCATCACTCTGGTGGCACCAGGCTCTCTCCTTTGCACCTTGTGCAATATCCACGTCGCTGCGGTGGGGACAAATCCAGCAAAACTGCTCTCACCAGACTGTAGGTACGGCCTTGTTGTGTCCTGCACATGTTTCCTAAGCTCTGCTCTTCTTGAAGCCTCTGGCTGGTGATTTTCCTGATCTCTTTTTCTTGCTGGGCTTGCTTGCAGCCTTGGTCTTGTTAGGACTGGTTCCCCCAGCCTTGCCTCGGCCCCAGCCAGGGCAGGTTTGGAAAGTGGTGGAAAGCTTCACCTTCAGCCCCCGGGCTTCTGCAGGGGACCCACAGGTGGCCCCTATGCGGAGGTTGAGTTTGTCGATCCACCTGGAAACGTGGCAGGAGATCAGGGAAAGGAACGGGACGGGGCGAAGGGAGGGGCAAAACTCCATGCCCATGAGTGGGCACGGGTCACTTCAAAGCCAGGCCAGGTTGCTCAGGGCCTCGCCTGGAGGAGCTGTGAATATCTGAGTATCTGCCCACCCCAGCTTGTGGCCGCTTTCCCTAGACCAGGAAAGCCCAGGCTACTTCCATCGTTGCACATAGGCATGTGCTCCATCTCCATCACTGTGGGAGAAGACCTGAAATGGCCAGTGTGCCATGGGCTCTGGCGTGGCAGGGTCCAGCTGTCCCCCGGGTTGTCCCCTGGGGCTGTGCCCCCCTCATGGCACTCACCTGCGCAGAGGAAGGAGCTGGCAGTCGCAGTGGAAAGGCACATCCCTCAGGTTGAGGATATCCAGCCCCGTGAAGTTGCTCATGTCGGGGATGTGGCTCATTTTGTTGCTCTCCAGGTAGAGGCTTCTGATCCTGGGACCAAGGCCAGTGAAGGCACCGGGGGAAATCTGCAACGAAGCGAGGGTGAGTCGGGGGGTCCTGACGGAGGCAGGGGAGCAAATCTCTGCCCTTGCACTGATAATCAGCCTGAGGGGCTGAGAGAGCCTGTCCTGAACCTGGTGGCCCAGTGAAAGAGCTGTTTTAAACAGCAGCACATGTGCTTGGGGACTGTTAATTAACTCAACCCGTTTCAGTCACGTTTTGGGACTCACTAGACCCTGCTCAGTCTTCCTGGGAAGAAGGTGACGCGCAGGAGGTCTTAGAGTGATCCCTGGGCGCTGTTAAAGGTGGATGGTCCTTATGAGAGGTGCTAACACTGCTTTCTTTAGAGGATGGAGGAATTCAGGGTAATAGCAGTGAAAAGTCCCACAGGACAGCTTGTAGTAAGAGCAGGAGAAATACGGCCAGGGCTGGGGGAAGGGGGTGGTTTGGGGAATGGACTGGACCCCACTGAAACTGGGTGTCTTTAAGGACCAGGGGGAGCAAGCCTGTCCTGGGGCAGCTGGGGGATAGGTTTGAGCGAGACAACACTCCAGCCAAGCCCAAGGTAACGTCTCTTTCTGGCCAGGCTACGGAGCATCTCCTGAAGCCTTGGGAGTTCGGGGACATCCATTCAGAAGGCCCTGTGGAGGCCACCAGCCCTGGGTGCTGGAATGAGATGGGACCTATGGCTGTGCCCTGCAGTGCCCCTGCCCCTCGGAGGTCCCCAACCATGCGCACCTGCTCCAGGCCCATGTTGTCCAGGTAGAGGTGCTGCAGGCTGGAGGCCACCGGCAGGAAGGCACTGTCCCCCACGCGCTTGATGGGGTTTCGGGACAGCTTCAGCTCGCTCAGGGCAGGCAGGCCCCACAGGGATGCTGTGGGCACCTCTGCCAGGTGGTTTCCCTCCAGGTGCAGCTTCTCCAGCATCTTGGCAGGAGCCAGGGCGGTGGGGGCGATGCGCCCGATGGCGTTCCCAGCAAGGTAGAGCCAGCGCAGCCCTCCGGCCCCAGCCAGGTCGCCCTCTGCCAGCTCCCTGATGGCGTTGTGCTGCAGGTGGAGGGAGATGAGGTTGGGCAGGAGCTGGAAGGCACCCGTGGGCAGGCGGGCGAAGGCGTTGCGGTCCAGGTCAAGGTAGGCCAGCTGCGGGGCCCCTTCGAAGGCAGTGGCCGCCAAGGTGGAGAGGCGGTTGTCGGTGAGGTAGAGGTAGACCAGGCTCTCCAGCCCCCGCAGCGCCCCAGGGCGCAGCGCCCTAATGCTGCAGCTCTGCAGGTGGAGGGACACCAGCTCCTTCAGGCCAGGGAAGGCGCCCGGCGGCACCGTCCCAAAGGCATTTCGGCGCAGGTCGAGGAGGCGGGTGTCCCTGGGGAAGCCCCAGGGGATCTTCCGCAGGTCCTTGTTCTCACAGGACCCGTGCCGGAAATCGGGGGAGCAGGCGCATCCCTGGGGGCACTGCCCACTGCCGGCCGCCCTCGGCTGCTCTGGCGGCGTGACAGGGCTGGGGGGCAGCCGGGGGTGGCCACATCTCATCTCGGGGGGCCTCAGGGAGTCAAGGGGCCGGCCACGGAGGGCAGGGGGTGCGGCACAGGCCCCTTCCACCTGCACCCGTGCCCTTGCCAGCCAGTCGTGGAAGGGGCGCAGGAGGCAGGAGCAGAGCAGGGGGTTCCCGGCCAGGCTGACCCTCACCAGCCCCCTGGCCCCAGCCAGGGGCGGCAGCCCCCGCAGCTGGTTTTCGTGGAGGTCCAGTGTGCGCAGCTGGGGGCTGTGGGCAAAGGCATTGGGCGCCACATCCTGGAGGGCAGTATGGTCCAGGGAGAGGTGCTTCAGGGAGGCCATGGCCAGGGCCTCCTCGGCCACGTAGGTGATGGGGTTGTGGCCCAGGTCCAGCCGGGTGACCCCATCCAGCCTGGCCAGGGCCTCGCTGGGCAGTGCCTGCAGCTCATTGTGGTCCAGGCTCAGCCTGCGCAGGGCGGGCAGGGCAGTGAAGGCCTCGCTGCCCAGCACATGGAGGGCATTATGGGACAGCCGGAGCCACCTGAGGACCTGCAGACCCTGGAAGACCATGTCTGGGAGGTAAACCAAGGCGTTCGCCCTCAGGTCGAGGACAGTGAGGGACCCCAGATGGCCAAAAGCACCCGGCTGGATCTCCTCGATGCGGTTCCCCTCCAGGATGAGCTGCTGGAGAGAGGACAGCCCATCCAGGGACTCCTGGTAGAGGAGGGCTATGCTGTTGGAGGCCAGGTTGAGGTAGACCAGCCTCCCCAGCCCCCGGAAAGCACCTTCCTCCAGCCTCTCCACCTTGCAGCGCTGCAGGTCCAAGTGCGTGAGGTACGGGGTGGCGAGGAAGGCTCCCACGGGGATGACCGTGAAGCTGTTGCCCTGAAGGTCCAGTTTTTTGGTGAGCTGTCAGTCACACAAGTAAACACTGAGTTACCCCAGGGCTGCCATCCCTACCTCCTCTTCCCCCAATCCCCTGCCTGTCCCTTTACCCACCTGTGGGATGGTGCTGGGGATGGCCATCAGGTTCCCGTTGAGGCAGAGGACGTGGGCACGGAGGTTGTCGCAGACACAGGGTGTGGGGCAGCGGGTGGCAGCTGTCCCCTCCAGTGCCAGGGCTGCCACAAGCAGGAGAAGCGCCCAGGACAGCCTCATGGCAGAGAGCACCTGCAGCCAAGGAGAGATGGCAGTGAGGCCAGGAGAGGGGCCAAGCTCCCATGCACCCCCACTGGGTGCCATGGGGGCCGTTGCTGTGAACTAGTGGGGCAGGTCTCACCATCTCTTGCTCTCACACCGTGATTTTACAGGTTATAAATGAGGAAGAGAGCGGAAGAAGGAGAAAAGAAATATTTAAGAATGAAAAGTGAAGGTCACTTGGAAAGAGCTTTTACACTGGTTATCTAAACTCCCTGAGGGAGGTTTGGGAGGACCTGCGAGGGGCTTGGCAGGAGCACAGGGTCACTCGTGGGGAGCTGGCTTGGAGCAGCCCCCCCCCCCCCCCCTTTTCTTCTTATAACACTAGCATAAAATTGTCTTGATCTATACAGAGTATCAATATCAATAACTGAGGCCTGTTTTTTTGTAAGACAAGCAGGTATAGCTATCCAGGGGATGTGATCACACTGGCTTTCTGAGCTGCCACCTTTCTTTTAATTGCAAATGTCCCATCTCTGCCACCCTGGTCACGTCCCAGCTCTAAGCCTCCTACCCTGCAAGCTCCCTGCTTCCCCCTGCCCCCCTCCCCCCCCCCCCAAAGCTATTCATAGCTGGTTTTGGAATAGATCTCCACTGTTTAGCTGCAGGAAGGACGGGTTGGTTTTGGCTGGGCAGGAGCGAGCCCCTGGGGTGGAGGTGCCAGAGAGGGGCCAAGGCTGGGGCGACCACAGAGAGGGTGGCGGGGCTGCAGATATGACCAATACACCCCCCACACACACACCCCCCACACACCCCCAAGCTCTGGGAGCAGCAGCAGTGGGGTCTGCAAGGCTCAAACCCGTGGAGCCACGGTGGTGCCCATCCCCTTGCCCACCATGGCTCATCATCTCCCCCATGGTCCCATGCCCCAACTCTGCCCTCCCACTGCCACTACAGCCAGCCCTGCCTCGGCCCCCCCCTCCCGCCAGGGTCACCCGCCCTCCTGCGCAGCCACCAGCGAGTGCCACCAACATGATGCCCCCAGCTCAGCCCCCATCCTGTGCCTGGGCACCATCCTGCCACCCCCTCCCACACACCGCGGGGGGGGGGGGAGGTCACGCACCCGGGGGCTGGGGTACCTGCTCCTCAAGAGATGGTAAAAAAAGAGGGGAAAGCGTGTCCCCCCCGTCCAGCGGCTGCCAAGCTCCTGCGCCGGTGTTTGCTCTCCTCGCAGAAGCAAGAGCTGAATGGGCCCCGTTGTGTTGCTTTCCCAGCAGCACTCACCGGACGGAGCCAGAAACAGGGGAGGAGGAGAAGCTGGGGGGGGGGGAGGGGGGGGGGGAAGGAAGGGTAGAGCACCCCTGGAGAGAGGGCAGTGACCCAGACATCGCCTCCCCCTCGCCTCGCAGGGGGCCAGGAGCACCGGCGCTGGGGAGCCAAAGCCTGACATGTCACAGCGCCAGCCCGGCCAGAGCCCGTGTGGGATTTGCACTGTTTCCCAGGCTCTGCCTTTCCTTCCCTGGCTGTGTAAGTCAGCCACAGGAGCTATGGAGGTGCAGGGCAAAGAGGTGACATACAGCCAAAATTGTACTGGTGGCAGTAAGCCTAAGCAAAAGGAAAGAGGCAGCTGGCAAGCCGGGCTGCAGGGCTGTACTGCATTTACAGCCCCCAGTTCTCCTAATTTTGCTTTTCTGCTTGTTTCAAAGAGGTCAGGGGTGGCAGTGCCTGTGTGAAACATCATTTGCTTGCAAGCGGCCATGGACGACTTCATTTTTCCTCCCCGACTCCGTCATTTCCTTTTTTCAGCTCTATGTTTTGCTTTCCTAGGGAACACTAGCAGATCTGTAGCCTGACAAAAATCTGGAAGATTTGATACAAATGTGTCTCTCTCTCTCTCCCCTTCAAGCCCTTCCCCTGTGCAGCAAGCTCAGCTGCCAGAACTAGTACGTCCCGTCCCGGTGCCACCTGTGTGTAATGGACACGCTGGCCAGGGTTCGCAAGCCTCCCCACAGCCGGATGGCCAAAGCCTCCTCGGCCGCCGTCTTGGGCCAGCATCCCCTCCGTCCCCGCAGGCTCCCGGGGTGCTTAGCGCTCTGAGACATGGGGTGAGCGCCCGACTGCACCAATGCGGAGAGGGAGGGCAGCTCGGGGGAGCAGCGGCTCTGATGCTCGTCCCCGCTCTGCTGTGCAGGGAGGACCATTGGGATGTAGGTCTCGAGGGGATGAACCTGACCCAGGGTTGGCAGGAGTCGCCCTGGGGAGCGCGCTGCCTGCACTAAACCACCAAGACCCATTTTGGGTTCATGGCTGGCTGACCAACCCCCCCCCCCCGCCCTCCTCCCCCCAGCATCGACTTTGGGGTGAGCTGGGGAGCAGCCCCAAAATTAAGCAGCTGGGAGCCAGGTGGTTGCATTTGCTTCCAACCTGGGGTCTCCACTGCTGCCCTCCACTTTCTCCTGGTCACCTGCAGCCTTTCTCCCTGCACACAACAGGAGGAAGCCCCTGGCTCAGGCTTGGCTCCCTCATGGGCTGCAGTCGGGAGGAGGAAAGTGCCCGTAGAGCCTCGCTGAGCTGGCCTAAGTCATGTTCAGGCATGGGTGATGATGCTCCCATTAGGATGCTTCGGGTTGGGGGTTGTGACAGCAGCATCGGGCTGCGGGGAGGCAATCTGATGGGCACTGGGAAATGACTGCGGCCGAGAGGGTTTTGTCCCACGCGCTGGTCCTGAGCGAGGGGTTCTTGAGGGTCCCTGCTCCCGGCACACGGCCAGCAGCCCTAAGGCTGAGCAACATTTGCTCCTCAGCACAGCCCCATCCCCTCTCGCTGGGCCCTGAGCACTGCTGTGATCCCTGAAGTGGGAGCGAGCTGATGCCAGGCTGGGGGGGGGGGGCTGGCAGCAACCCCATGGCTCTGTCAGCAGCAGGAGGAAAGTGGGGTTTTGCTCGGGAACGTGAGCAGGGCCTCAGGGACAACCAGGTGAAGACGGGCCCTCATGCCCCCCGAGTTGTTCCTGCTCTGTCTAGCAGTGCAGCCTGTCCTCGTTGCCCGCTGACCCCCCCCTCCCCCCCCCCCCCCCCCTCCCCCCCCCCCCTCCCCATGCCACCACAGAGCGGGCCCTGCAGCACCACCTCTTTCCTGTACTGGGGGCTGGCTTCTTCCTGGATCTGCCAGACATCACTGCTCTCCATCTGAGGAGCAGCAGGGTGGAGGAGCTCTGGCCAGGGATTTTCGGGAGCCTAGGGGGGACCTTGACCACCTCCACCTGAAGTACAACCTCCACCGCCCCACTGCTGGCCACCCTGCACTTCAGTGGCATCCCCATCCACCAGCTGATATGGAGCCACCGGCCACGACCCCCCCAGTCCTGGCCACTGTCCAGCCTGCCCTGCTCCCCACTGCCCAGCCCACTACCCCCTCCCCAAACCCTGCCTGTCTGACTGCGTGGGCAGCAACACCTCCCTCGTGTTGGCCTGGGCTCTGACGGGGGACCATGGGGAGGTCAAGACGCAGTAGCAGGTGCCCAGGCACTAACGCATCTGCCCTTTCCCCAGCCTCCCCACAGGCTTATTAGTTTGTTAATTTACCTAGCAACGATCTCGCAGTCTTTGGCATCTACTGAGGCTACAGGGAGGCAGCCAGACTTTGCTCTCTCCGGTGGGGCATGGGGCATGGGACATGAGGGCAGCACACTTGAATTTCCACTTGGTGGGGTTTAACCCACCTCTGCCAAGCCAGATACTTTTGCTTGCCATTAAAGAAAAATGTTTCACCTTTGCCTGCAAGGAGCCTGATCCCATTACTACCTCTACAGGGATTCACTGCTCTCAGATCCCCCCAAAACTGCCCCACGCAGCCAGAGCACTTCATCCCCACTGCTTTGCTGGACTAATGAAGTTCAAATTAAAAATACTTCCAACAACTGTGATGCTTTTGGGGTGAGATGGTTGCACAAGACAGGCTGAAGCAGCACTGGAATGACCCCACATTCCTCCAGGGCACCGCTGGGAAACAGTCATCCTCTGGCAGTAACTTCTAATGGAAACCAGAATTAGCAATTCCCATCCTATATTTTTTTTCCCCTAATCCTGAGGCATAAGCCAATTTTAAGGGACTTCTGACTCCATGTCCTACCTTGAAGCAAATCTGTCGTCTGCAGAGACTTTTACTGCTACCCTCACACGTACCTTTTTCCTATAGACATCTAATCTTGACACCGAATACCAGGACCAGGAAAATCCTGTTTCTAAATGTTATTTGCTTTTTAAGGAAACTTAGGGATTAACATCTCATACTTATTCTGCTACTATGGCTTGGCTACTCAAAGCTTCCTGCACAGGTTCTCCCCACGACCCGGCCCTCAGGCCTTTGCGCAAGAAGCAGCATCCCTCTGACCTTCGCAGGCTCTGTCGGACAGCCTTGCACACACAACACGCTCCATGGGACCCGCTGCAGATGTCCTCCTGCAGAGGTTAACCCCTTGGCTTGGTCTCTACATCTCTGTTCCGCATCACGTTCCTTTTCTCCACGACCCTCCTCCAGGGCAGGGGGGCCTGAAGAGCAGCAAGAGGGCAGGGAGCTCCAAGGAAAGGTTCAAGACTGACAGAAAATACAGATTCTTTTATGTCTCAATTTTGCCCTCAAGCTTGTGGCAAAACTTAACAGATTTGCTTTTGCAACAGACAGCTGAAGGAACAGGATGGGATGAGGTGAAGGAGGCAGGGCTTGGCTTGCAGTGATTGAGGCTCCTTCTGTAGGTGCAGGTACCTTCACTCAGTTGATTTTACCAATTTGGACATAGAGGAGTTTCAGCTTCAGTCACAGAAACTGGGAGAAAAACGCATTTTGCTCTTAGCCTTAGGGCAGCCTTTTTTAATGAGGGGACACTGCTCTTACGTGAAGGCCAGCACCTCCCTTGCCAGGGTGACGAGAGACACTGCTTTCCTGACCCTGCTGGATCATAGCCACACAAAACTTCCCCCAGCCACCCGTTTCACCAGTGGTTGCCTCAAACAGGCCCACAACTTGGGGGAATTTAAGCAGAGAGTGCATGCAAGTAGATCTTGCACATACCACACACTCTATTTCAATCCAGTGCCCCAAGCCCTGTTTTCTGTCCATGCTGCCTGCACACCCTGTGAGTTAACACCAGCTTTTCCTGCATTTAGGCCAAGCACATGCCCCCTGGCAGCTGTGGTACACGTTGCCTCTCACAAGGAAGGGACAGCTAACTCCATTTCCTTGACTTCTTCCTGGCACTGGCCCTATTTATACTGCATGTCAATTGCAAGGTCGGGTAAGTGAGGGTGAATAGTCTCCTCCAACTGAGAACAGAGAGGGAAGGAACAACTCTTTGCTACCTGAAGAGAAAGAGATGTGTTGACTCTCAGAGGCTTGAAAGAAGAGGGAGCAGGACCAGCCCGTGAGCTTGCATGCTCAGGAGTGGTACAGGTAGGTACCACAAACGTGTAGGCACATGGACAATCCTCCATACAGAGATTGAGGGGCATCTGCTGCTACTCCTTCAGTGCAAGAAAAAAGCACAGCCCTACCTGAGGACGATCAGCACAGCCCTAATTCTTCATGCTCTTACACATGCTCAGCTTTCAAACATGTGAACAGTGCACACAGTCCCAGTGTTTTGTCAAAGGGAGAAGAAAGGGAACACGTATTCCACAGGGATTTCATGTATTGTATTCATTTCCAAACCAAGCCTATTTAATTAGGAAGAGAAGGGAAAGGGACAGGGAAAGGGCAGGAAGAGGGAACAACACAGGCGATGGCAAAAAAAAATTTACAATAAAAATATGCTTGCTCCCTTAAGCAACGGCCACCAGGGTCAGCCACACTACACAAATATTCCAAGCCACAGCAGCAGGGGAGTAGTATATTAAAATACAAATCAGCCACACACTGCCTTCGACAAATGGACTTGAAAGAAGAAACAAAGGGGAGCACACCTTGCCACTCTGACCCAGCAGCAGCAGAAGGGGGTCAAGCACTCCCCCAGCCTGGAGAAGCAGGGGCAGCAGCGTAGCCTCCCTCCCGCACAGTGCTGAATGCTATCAGGCAGGAGTCACAGTCCAATAAAATAAAATAAAATGCACAACTGGATTGATCCTGATGAGAGCACTTCTGGGCCTTGTGTTAGTATTGGCACGCCCTTGCCAATGCAACCGAAGTAGAGGACTCTTCTTTTTAATTCATGCAGAGCTCAGAGCAGCACTGACTTATTCTAGTATAAGCACCTGCCCTGCAGACCAGGGAGTCACGTCATGAGGAGTAGAAAAAAAATTCAGCAGGATTTGTCCAAGTTTATGAAAGCAGAAGGAAGGACAGGCCTCCTACAGGGGAGGGAAAAAACCCAAAAAAAAAAAAAAGAAAGGACAGCATGTCTGTATGGGCTCTGGGATCCTCTCCCACTACGCAGCTCTGAGTTCTCTGCTGACAACAGTCCTATGAGGAGGGAAGGGCACAGCAGCACATCTCTTGTCTCTTACAGCTGGTGGAGGGTTTGTAAGAGCATGTGGCAAGCAAATGAACAGGAGTCAAGAGCACGGTTTGGTCTGTGGAGAGAGGAGAGAAAGATTAAAAATGCTAAATTTAAGAACTGCTTTGTATCTGACTTTGAATGAGCAAATAAACACTATTTCAAACGCACTGGGCTTGCGTGCCCAGAAATCTACATCTTTTCCTCTTGGTCATCTCTTCTGAAACCATTCCCCAACCTCTGCACAGATCACTGCTTCCCATCAGAGCTTGCTGTTGAAAATTCTCTCTCCTGTTGCTGAACCCAAGTCAGGAAGACAATGGCCAAGAATCAGAACATTTATTTCCACAGGTACAAAAATCAGCAGCCGACTGTTGATCTCTGCAGCCCAGTGTCTCACTTTGGGTAGCAGAAGTGTGTGTGGGTGGAAGCCCCTTTCCCTCCCAGCAATGGAATTTTCCATATAGATTCACCGTTTAGGGCCCCAAAACACAGAAGACAAGCCTGCTCGTACTCAAATCTTTTCTCACCCAGTCATCTGCTCCTTGACCCAATGGTGACTTTGGTCTCAGGGCTTAAGTCTTTAAAAGAGGCCCTCCCCGCCCCTGAGGTCAAGTAACACCTGACTGCCTTTGCTCGGCCACCTTTCTGGGGGCCTTACAAATAGCCCACAGAACCTGCAGACCATCGGCTGAAAGCACCTGGCACAGAGATTGCAATAGCGAGGTCTACCTCACGCAGAATAACCTGCTCCTTGAAACTAGATAATGGAACCACAGTCACACCAGGGTTAACGTGGGGCTAAATCTCCCTAACCTTCGCATCACCTCCCAGCAAAGTATATTTCTGTTTCCACAGGCCAGCTGTTCTCTAAGCATCACTGAAACTTCTAGCAGTTTCTATCCATCCATTAGGGAATTTCCTCCAAAGAATTTTAATCCAACGTTTTCCACTGTTCTGAGAATGGAAATCATTAATTTTACCATTCTCCTACACCAAGACAGCAAAATACCCTTAATAGCAGCGAGGTTTACTCAATTTGGGAAAGAAGGGGGAGCTGAGATAAAGATGGGAGTATCTAGATAGGAGCAAAAAATTCATCCTGGCTTTATAGTACACGGGTAATAGCTGCAGAGGTTGTTTGGTATAGGTCTCCATGTATGCTATGGTTTAACAGAACCACATCCTGGAGAAGAGTTAACCCCTTCTAACCCCGCAAGAGCCATTCAATGCCCCACACTGAACAGACAGGACACAATTACAACTTGCAGTTTATCTTCAAAGTGGCTGGGTGAGGTATTTCAGTCGTCATCTTTGGAAGACCCAGCCCTGTTTGCAATGAGCAGGCTGATTTTGTCTAGGCAGCTCCCCATTTTTGGAAATAGAGAACCTGAACTGGCTGATGTTGATCACAGCCAACCTCCCTCACAGCCTCCACTCCTAGCACCAAGCCTCTAACACTAAGAGCCTCCTTACTTGCTGTGGAGTTAAACTGCCTGCCACTCTGTGCTAGAGACTGTTGAAAGAGGCCAGTGATATGATCCAATCCTGCAGCAAAGAGCAGAAAAAAAAAAAAAAAACCCCAAACAAACAAAAAACCCCACCACCACCTCCAGCAAGACACAAACAGGCAGGCAGGCATCTACATACTGGCAGTGTTTCCACCTCAAGCCTTATGGAAAAGCACATGAGGATTCACAGCACCCTCTTGCGTCCAGAAAAAGAAAATAAGGACTGACAGCAGCAGAGTAAGATGGATGCTGCTTACAGTCCATATCCATAATTTTATTATTATTTTTTAATGGAGAACACTACCTACATCATCACAAATTGTCTCAAAAGAAAGGAGGAGAATGACTACTCCAGAAGTAAGCCCCCTGCAGCGAAAGGCAGCAGAGCTCTAGCCTAGGCAGCTACAAGTACTTTACAGCTCTAGAAGCCCAAAGGGGCTAACTACAATCCTAAAGGACAAAACTAGAAAATATCACAAAAATGCACACCAGTTTGCTTCAAATGAAGGACTCATGGGCTTGACAGAGCAGAAGTAGATTTGTTGCAGAAACAGAGCCCAAGTGAGCTCTGCAGCTTACTAGGTTAACCAGTTAGAGGTTTGATTTAAGATTAGGATGTGATTTTGTTCTGACTGAATTCCAAGGAAAGACAAGGGGTGCAGGTTAATTGAGAAGCTGTTTTAACTGGACTTTGTGGTTCTTGAACTGCTCTTGTTCTCTCCAGGCAACTGTAAAGGATTTAATAGTTGTTCTCCTTGTTCTCTTAGGGAAAGCATTTTAAGAAATATATTTATAAAACAAAGGTATATTTCTTTTATATAGTATTGACTTCATTATGCTGCACAGGACATAAGTTTCCCTGTGATAATATCACACCTTGCAACAGAGGGGTTTGCAAATCAGAGAAAGCTTCAGCTCCAAGAATTTCACAGCACCCCGGACACTCTGCAGGCTTGGCGTTAGCACCCTTACATACCGAAGGCAGGCAGACAGATCTGCCTTCTACTGTGAGAGGCTCTTGGCTCTCGCACAACTTATACAGGACCTCTGAGCAATCTCACACTTTCAGAAAGAGACTTTCCCCTCTGGTAATTGTAGTGAAGTGTTGGCTATGGTTTCAATGGCATTGATGGATTCATTAAGGCCAGAATTTTACTCTTATTTTGTCACATACAGCATCATCTACAGATGAAAAATATTTATTGGTATTTTGCAGGCCTGGAGCCTGGGAGAGGCCTACTTACACACATACAGGGAGAGCGGGACAAGTGTCTTTTGTGAGCAAATTTGTTTAGAAGGACACGTCAAGTTGAGTTATGAGGCTACTCTAGGCACTGGAACCTGACAGAAGCAATTAGAAGGGTCAAATGCACTGAACCAGAGTCCCCTTTTCTGTATTCCCAGCTTCAAGTGATTTAAATCCTCTGTTTGAAGGGCTGGGGCTGATAGACACTAAGTGGTACTTGTTTTGATCAAGCTGGGTCTCTGCATAACTAGTGCCTGATGAAGTAAGCCATTATTTTCTCCACCCTTTTATTTTAGGGCTGGTATCGGATCCTTACGCTGTACATATCTACTTGATCAACAAGCAAGATCCCAGGCACAGGCAGCAGTATAGGAAACAGCAGAAATCCAGTGATCTGTCTGGACAACTTCACATGGCAAGTCCTGATACTTCTTGCTTAAACTTATAATGATTGAGTTGGAGGTATATTTGTTCAGTTGGTAAAGCATATGGTCATTGGCTTGTAACTGCCTAATTCTTAGCCTGATCAAGCCAAAGAGAGGAGACAGCAGACAAACTGTTCCACCAGAAAGGCCTCTAGGTTAGCATTTGCACATGTGTAAACAAGCTAGTTACGTAGTTTTATTTTCCAAAACTGACCTTAGCATGGTTGCTTGCTGGACGCATACCACTGCTACACATCAGCTTTGACGGCTTCAGCCACACCAACGCTTGGAAAAATTCTCCCCTATCACAACTGGCCTGCTTCCAATCCCAGTAGAACTAAGAAAAGACTGACTACCAATATTTGATTGCATCCCTATCGCCCATGTTTCCTACTGACCACAAGTATTTGATGCCTCTGCCTTTCATCAGCAAGAGATCCTAAGCGTCTGAATATTTCCCATACCATGAAAATCAGGAAGGCTTAAGCCTCATTCTGGAACCCGTTAAAAAGCTGCTCTCGCCCTACATGGCACGTGGCCCATGCTGAGCCAAACAGCCACCAAGCTCCAAATGGATTTCAGACCTCTGCTGGTTTTGCCTAAAGTGACAATTTTGGACTGTTTCTCCTCTTGACTGCTGAAGAGTAGTATTTAATCTTTCCTCTCTTGAGGGAAGGTCTATTTGGTGTGTTTTTTCTAAGTTTTATCAATGCTGAAGTTCACACTGATTTAATTCAGAAGAGATATGGCTTCCACAGCTGTTGCATTTACTATGCTTTAAGACATTAAAGAAACTAAAGCTGGTGAGGGCAGGGGTTGATTCTATACCTATACTAGAAGTAACAACATTAAAAAGAAGCAGGCAGTAGAAGCAGCTTCTTCAACATTTACGCTCCCAATTTAGTTCTCAAAAAAATCACTAATCTTGTTGCTGTCACAGTAGGCAGTTTCATTTAGAAACAAATTCAGGCTTTGTGCTTTGCAGTGTTTTGATCTGCTGGTGTTCAGTGTTACACAGCATGACAATTCAGGTAGAGCTCTGCTGACCCTCATACTCAGAAGGATGATTTCAGTGTACTCATAGTTCATTCAAGCAGTGGCTAGAAACCCAGCAGGTTTCCTTAAGCTCAAAACAGCTCTTCTGTGACTGGCATTAGCAGTTTCTGCTTCACAGCCAGTTAGTTGCAAAGCCAGCTTTCCACTATTTCTTCTTTAGGATCAAGATTTTTTTACTCTCAACCCTGCATACTGGAGTAAGCAAGATAAAAGTAGAGGCCCATTAAACTATTAATCCTTAATTTCAGAACAGACGTTTAGTGGGTTTTAACAGAACAGCTTGCATGTAGCTATTAACCCTCGAACAGTTTCACTGGCTCCCATGGAGAAGACTGCATGGCCAGTACAATACTTACTTTGTGACAAAAGCTGAGAGAACTGGGGCCAGGGATTTTGGGAAATAATCCTGCTGGACCATATGGTTCAAGGTCATAAGAATACCATAGAGGCTTGGGACAGCTTTGATCTTCTCTTCACTCTGAGAAAAGGACAAAAAGATGAAGTCAGACATAAGACAATCACTATTTTGGATTAGATATCCACTGTAGTTCACAGAGGCAATGAATTCTCTGTTGAATGAAGTGCTCCCATGCACTGTAGGAGAGAAAGCTGGTCACTAGATTAAATGCAATGTTCCTCAAGACAAAGGTAGACAATTCCATAGCCTCCCAGCACCAGCATCTGAAAAAAAGCAGCATCAAGAACATTGTAGTCCCTATCAATTGACAGCAGTAGTAATGGGGAAAGGGAAATAATGAACTTGCAAGTGAAACAGCCAAATCTTCTCAGAGGCCCTGTGCCAAAGTGTTCTCTTAAGGAATTCCACCAGACTTCAATTAATAAAGAATTCAGTTGCCTTAATTACATAATTTTTTCTTGTATTATTCTGTAGCTCATTTTTATACCATCTCCAGTTCTTCAGCAGGCTTCCTCCAGAACTTGATGCAGTATTCCCAGAACCGGTCTCACAATTATGTACAAGATAAAGCTAATAGTCATCCCCCTGCTCACATGATGCACAAGTTATTCTTCCTCCTAACGTGATGCTAACCTAACTGTCCCAACTCTTACATTGTTTTCATTTATTTCTCCACTGCCATTTCAACTAAAGCCCTTCATTCTGTAGACAGGGTCTAGACCTGTGTTCCTAGGTGTATGACCTTGGAGTTCATGGTGCCAAGAATATCTGTTGCTCATGTGCTTCCAGCTATGTGGTACAGAAAATGATGGAAGCTGCTCCCTCTCCACATATGCCTAATTAATCAGCAGTCCTCTATATCACAGATGACAATCAGCTGGCTGATCCTCAAGGGCTTTATTATGCCACTTCCTGGCCTGAAAGAGTTCTTCTGGTGCACAAGCCTGTGCTTTGCGCCTCATGCATATTTGTTGTTTTCTGTATGGGTAAGAGGTAGGTGGTAGTCCCCGAAACAAGCATTCTGCAGAACAAAAAGCCACCTCTGGTTCTGTTGACCTGTCTGAGAAGTGAGCAGCTCAGCGTTGGTCCAATGTCCAATGAACACAGGGAAAGGCTAAACTGATTCTTAGGAAACTGATCCTGCACCTGGGTCGGAGCAACCCCCGGTATCAATACAGGCTGGGGGATGAAGGGATTGAGAGCAGCCCTGCCGAGAAGGACTTGGGGGTACTGGTGGATGAAAAGCTGGACATGAGCCAGCAATGTGCGCTCACAGCCCAGAAGGCCAATCGTATCCTGGGCTGCATCAAAAGCAGTGCGGCCAGCAGGTCAAGAGGTGATTCTGCCCCTCTACTCTGCTCTGGTGAGACCCCACCTGGAGTACTGCGTCCAGCCATGGAACCCTCAGCATAAGACAGACATGGGCCTGTTGGAGCGGGTCCAGAGAAGGGTCACGAAAATGACCAGGGGGATGGAACACCTCTCCTACGGAGAAAGGCTGAGAGAGTTGGGGTTGTTCAGCCTAGAGAAGAGAAGGCTTCAGGGAGACCTTATTGCAGCCTATCAGTACTTAAAGGGGGCTTATAAGAAAGATGGCGGCAGACTTTTTAGCAGGGCCTGTTGCGACAGGACAAGGGGGAATGGCTTTAAACTAAAGGGGGGTAGATATAGACTAGATATAAGGAAGACATTTTTTACGCTGAGGGTGGTGAAACACTGGAACAGGTTGCCCAGAGAGGTGGTGGATGCCCCATCCCCGGAAACATTCAAGGTCAGGTTGGACGGGGCTCTGAGCAACCTGATCTAGTTGAAGATGTCCCTGCCCACGGCAGGGGGTGTTGGACTAGATGACTTTTAGAGGTCCCTTCCAACCCAAACTACTCTATGATTCTATTCTATAAGATGTATCCAAGCATGTCAACAGCTGTCTGTACCCCAAGCTGGATATTACCAGAAGGAAATCCATAAACCTAATTAAGACCAGGCTGCTATAACATAGATTATGGCTATTCTGTGGTTTAGAATTGTCTTGGTCCAAGTTTCCATTCTCAGCTTCTAGGTCATGAGGCAGTGAGAAACATTAACCCTTGTAGCACAAGTAGGCAAAGGTGCTTCTTACGTTTGCAGACAGAACCTCTCCCCAGTCATCTCACTGAAAGTAAAGCTACAGGTATTCTAATGCAATTTGTAGGTTTCCTACTGCCCCTCCATCTTTTCTCACAAGGAAGTTTAATCCCTGTAACTACATATTTAACACTAGTATTTGGCAGATACTTCAAAGCATGAAGTTGAATGCTACTGATCTAGCATGAGTAGTTGGATATATGTTTTTGAGCCACGCTATTAAGAAATGCCTGAAAGGACCACATTAACTAATAATATTGTAGATTAGACTCCTGGACATGGCTTTTTATAGACACCATAGTCCAGCGGCAGCACTATTTCCTTACCTGACCCTCCCTACCTTTAGGGGATGACTGAGAATGCAGAGCCCATTAAGCAGAAAAGGGACAAAGAGCTGACACCTCCTTCATCCTAACGCAACCTTGCAATTTGCAATTTCTGCTGGACCTGCAGACTTCCATTGTCCCTGGGCATCAGGCATGCACAGGCACCCAGCTGCTTCCATGGCAACATAATTACCCAAAACCCAGCCAGTCTGGTCTTCAACAGCCTAAACAGACCATAACTTAACTCTTTCCTGCTTCCTCACCTTAAGTAGCCCCATGTGGATCAAGAGGCTTGTGATGAATGCATCTGAATTAAATGTGGCAGAAGTGAAGGCTTTTCTCATCAAGGCATCTAAAAAGAAATAAATGCATCATATTAAACAATACAGAAAGGGATGCTGTTACAGATTTTAAGATCAAGATTGATCATACAGGACCTCAGGGGATATCAGCTGTTAAAGGAGTTTGGGGAGGTAATATCTGCTAAGATTCCAGCTGTCTCTGCAGGGACTAGGTATAACCTCTGAAACAGCAAGACAGATAAAACCCAGTCCTTAGGTATAAGGCTTGATACGAAGGAAGAGGAAAAAACACCCAACCAACCGACAACAAAAAAAATGAAAAAAAACCCAAAATTCACATATTGCCAAGCTTCAGATGTAATTTGACCTCAGTCCTATGCATCACAAAATGCTCTACTCAATGCATTTGAACATGCCTGCTATATGCATACATGTATATAAATATGATCAGATGAAGTAGAGCAGCAAGAGTTAGAGCCTTAAAATTTTGAAGGCCAGCAAGAATTCACCTTTCATTTGAAACCAAAAGGAATGAGAACACAATGAGAAAACTTGTTCAACTGTTTTCCCTCGGGACCAATATTCTGGAAGCACAAGATACGCTAAGTTCAGAACGAATCTCTACTTTCACTCCATACAACAGCATGGCACAGCTTGGCACTTTGTTATCTGGGGTTTCCTGCTGCAAGGGACAAAACAGTCCAATGGCCTGGCCCACAGGGGCCTTCCTCTGCATCACACTGGTGTCCTTGACACTGAAGCAGGTCACACCATGAAGTGGAGAAAGGCCCAGTCACCTGTTGTTTCATGCACTGCTGTTTTCACTGGAGCTTCATCTTTGAAGACCGAGGATATCCTTAGGAGAGTTGTAACTACTTTCTCTACATCAGATGTATCTGTCTGAAAGATAAGAAAAAAAAAATCAGGGGCCATTCAGTTCACTGCTCACCAGCTACAGAAGATGGGTCTCTGCTAGGGCTGTGACAAAATTACAGCCTTCAGCTGACTGACATCGGTTTTGCCTTGGCAATATCACAAGGCATAAGCAACACTGTGAAACAAAGTTACTCTATGTAGAAGCTCTGGTGCCAGTATAAGCGTTAACTGCATCATCTGCTTCCGTGAGGTTCCTCAGGATCACTGGGGAGAAGATGCAAATCTAAGTCTCAAGAGAGAAAGTTACCACCTCTGGGGATTAAATGATTCTGAGAGAGAATCAAGCACAGAAGACCACCGGCTCACCTACCTGCTGAGCTATCAGCACAGAGCACTTTGGTCCTAGTCGCAGCAGCTTCTCTGGTGATGGGAAAGCAAGGAACGTGGCAATGTCCACAGGAGGAGACGGCACTGGAGTTGAATCCTGAAACAGGCAGAATCCATCTCAAGTCTATTCTTGGAAGTAAATAAATTGGTTCAGCAGCAAAGGCACATAGGACAGGTCAGGACACAGGTACATCAGGTCAGGATTTGTTCTATTTGAAAACTATTTGAGGCTGGAATGAGCCCAGAGTTGGAATAGCCAGAATATGCTAGCACAACTACATGGCTTTGCATGTACAAGGTTCCCACCATTTTCTGAACATGGGAAGACTTTTTCTACCCATGTTTGTTACAACTGCTACTCATCTTCTCCCTCCATGCATGTGTGCACATGCACACTTTAACAAAACATGTTTCCAAGTCATCCATTTTCTTTATTTCCTGCATGTTATCTCCCTGACTGTTACTACAGTGCCAGCCCACGCAGGAATGTGAATGCCTGCCAGCACTCCAAGTTCAGACTCACTCCAGATCTCATTTCTTCTTTTACTCTCCCTCCAGCTGAGGAAACAGGAATACATCTGGAAGTAAGCTTACCTGTGAATCAATTATCTTCTTAGGAGTCAGTGACTCCTGTTCTCCCTGTCCTCTCTCCTTCAGCTGTTGCTGTTCTTCCTCCTCCTCCTCTTCCTCCTCCTCCTCATCTTCATCCTCCTCCTCCTCTTCATCCTCCTCCTCCTCCCCTTCATCATCACTAAGGTTTGAAAGTTACATATTACATTAACTACACACTTGCAATTCCTGTACACTGCAACTCAAAACATTTTTTCAAGAACAAAAAAGCAGCTTCCCCTCAAGTCCTACGGCAAGAAGTACATCTCCATCTACAACAGATTAAGAGGACACTCAGGCTTCAGTCGCCTAGTTGACAATGGCAAGCAAAGAGCGAGGAACGCAATCAACAACTAAGACTAAGACAAGTCCATCGATGAAAACGAGACATAAGGCTTATCCTGCTTATGGAATCCCCTAATGGTGCTCCACACTGCACACTGAAACCAACTTCTGTCTGCAATGTTACAGTTCTTTGTTTTAAAACAGATAGGTGAATGAAAGCATTGATGAAAATTGTCAGAAAATTTCTGATTTAAACTCTGGTACCCCGCCTACCTCAAAGATCCCAGCACAGCTGCCATATTGAAGCCTTCAAGGATCTCCTGGAGTTGCTCACATCCCTCTTCTCCCAGACAGTTACCTAGGTTGATAGGGGAAAGGGATTAGACTTAACAGATGCACACAAGTTTGTTCTTGAGGATTTCGCTATAGATTCTTGTTTACCTCTTATTTCTGAAATTGAAGAGGTATCAGTCATTTCTACACACCTTAGAGGTAGCAATGCAGCCCTCAGTTATCAGAATCAAACAGTTGTTAAACAAGTTTCAGCAGCATTACACAATGATTGGAGACAAACAAACCCCATAATTTTTCAGAGTGTCTTTGAGAGACTTCCTGCTAGTTTTATAAACAGCTCTTGTTCTCAGTGATTCTAAAACAAGGACACCCGGCACAGTACCACTGAAATGCAGTGACCCAAGGTATGAACAGCAAAAGCTGACACTGGTCAAACTTCTCCCACTCTTCTGCAGAGATGTGCACAGAGCTTTTTGTTTGCAAGTATGAAATATCTGAGATCACAATGAACAATTAAAGTTTTACTGAAAACAGGTATAGGTATCAATTTAATCTTTCCACCTTACGAGATGTACTGAAACTGCTTAACTTCAACAATTAACTGAGTTTATCGCTTAAGAAAACTTTCAGAATATAACTGCATCCTGTCCTGAGGTCATCCAAGTTCAATTACTCTCAGAGTACCATTTTTTTAAATGCTGACAATTGCAAGACTAGAACATACCATACTGTCAACATTCTTCCTACCGGTTTCTAGTTGGGATCAGACTAGACATACTTTGATCTAGCAAACTTACATACCATTGAGATCCAACTTCTCCAACTCTGCCTTATCTTCAATAGCTTCAGCAACAGTCAGAGCAGCATCTCGTTTGATCTCACAGAAGGACAAATTCAGTTCCTAAGAAGCAGAAGGACATTTGTTTGCAGAATTCCTATTAACATCTCTCATCTCCATAAGCTTCACGTGCTCACAAGTGTTCTGGAAAGAACCTCATTTGAAGAGACTCTTAGCAAAAAAAAGTATTTTTAATTGGAAATAAAACCTGACAGATACTCCTACTTCATATACCTAAAAGGGGCATTTTGAAACATACTATTGTTAAGGGCAAGCACTACTGAGGTAACCACTTTACTAGAATAGCCACAGAGACCAGACCATCCTGACTGCTCACTTAAAAGGTAGCAGACATTTCAGTCCCTAGCAATCAGCTGACTGGAGATCTTCACTTATTCAAGAGTCACAAGAGCATTCGGGAATTCACACACCAGTAAGTCTTACTGAAGAAGGGTAGCTACTACACTAAACGGACGGCACATTTGCTTTGGAACACTTATATTGCAAGTTAAGGCCTTCAAAAGACAAACTATGAGTGGTACTACTTCTGATAAACACAGCCAGCAGAGAAACTGTGGACAGACTACTAAGAGTAAAGTTATTCAACAGCCAGGCACCACTCCCCACCATTCCACGTTGTGCTCAATCCTTTCCTGAGAAGAGATTTAATATTAACAGCAAAAGGGAAGCAGTCCTTGAACAGAATGAATCAACTACGATTGCTTCATGCTACCCTCCCTTAACCACTTCTGCTCTAGAAAAAAGGTTTTAACTTCTGGCTGTTGATCTCAATACCTCCATCAGAATCCTTACTTTTTTCCTGAGAGACTTAGACATAAGTTTCAGCAGAACCAGCAGAAGCCTGAGCAAAGGATCTCACACCACAAAGCACCTACTTCTTTCTGTACCAGGTTCATATACGTAAATAAATACTAGCACTCAGCTGAATTTTTGGCTTTGACTGTAAGCTTGCAAGATTAGGAATTATGTGTTCAGCATCTGTCCTGGTGCAGTTGTGACCCATGGCAGGTGTTTCTAGAGATTCTAGTTTACTTACATTACTGACTGGACTTAGGCCTGTCTAGAATGTTGTCAAATGCAAGTCCTGTGCAAATACTGATGTAGAAGGCTGTGGTATTGCCAAAAACCTAAAAATATTTGGACCTTTGATACATGCCCTAACAAAGAAAAAGCATTAACTGTGTGAACTCTGAAATGCTGAAGAGATTACAAGCTGTTCATGAAGAGGAATGTCTCAGTCCCTGCTCATGACCCTCTGAGAGGTTCTAAAAGCAGGTACTTCCATTATCAGATTTCTTGAATAGCACATGCTGAGTTGAACCAACAGCTTCAAAAACATCAAGCGGAGTCTAAACAGATCACTGGTACACCTCCATGTAGAATAGCTTTAGCTGGATGTAGTGATCCCAGTGATCTACAATAAAGCTTATTGCTTTTGAGTTGTGAGCACAGAGCCTGCACTGAAGTGAATCCCACTTTAAAATAATCGGTAGTGGTGTGAGAACGGACAGAAAAACTGGAAATGGGAAACTAGGCATTTTCTAAAGAGATTCAAAGCTGAACAGCAAGACGACAATACCTTTAATTTATGAAGCCCTTCTTTAACAGCATCAGCAATAGCAACAGCACCCTTCGAACGCACCAGGCAGTCTCCAAAGTTGATCACTTCAATCTGCCGAAGCGCCTTCAGCGTCTGCAAGACAGCACAAATTTGAAAGTACAGACATGCAAGTAAATGAACGTCCTATCATTCCTGGAAGGTCATCTTTCCCCCCGCAGCACGGCATGTGGCTCCACCAACACAGATGTGCTAATGCTAACTATATTTGAGGAGACTGGGAGGCAGAAGACAAACCCAAAGCAACTGCTTAGAACAACTCACCTCTGCCATGGCCACAGCTCCTTTCTCTGTGAAGGTGTTGTCATTCAAGTTTATAACCTTAAGCAGTGGGTTGATAGCAAAGGCCTGGGCCAGTGCCGTGATGCCAGGATGGTTAATTCCATTCTGTGGCATATGGACCTCTTCTAGAGTCCCAATGATCTGGAAAAGGATGCAGATGAAAAAAAAGCTGTTAGGAGACATACTTCAACTGAAGAGTACAGTGCTCCACTTCTTAGGATTTGCTTAAAATTGTTTTCCTCCAAGTCAAAACTCCATTAGTTCTTCTACATAGAATTATTTACCAGTAATTTTGTCACAAATCTAAGTGAAATTGCAGGCTCATGGCAAGTGTCAGATTAACACAAAGCCCTGATTCTAAGAGTTCCAAGTAGCATCCTCCTAGCGAGCCTGCTCCAGATACCTTAAAACAAGAGTTCTTCACCTGTGGTTCAACAACACTGAAACAGACCAAGCAACATCACCGGATACGGTATTTTTCTAATTAAGATCTATGTTTTGCCCTGACTGCAGAAGCAAACCTGTAAGAAAATTAGTATGAACACTGTTTATGGACTAAACAGCATGTCACAAAACACAGTAATGAATCCCATTTTGGTAGTGTCATTCAGTCTGAATTCCTCATGAATCACTCTGTTATGTGCCTCTCAAGTATTTAAGAAGTCTTATTTTTGCCATGATCACTGATTAGTCAAAATCACATCCAGACAGCTCTTTACAAAAAGAACAACTTATAATCTGCAATATCATTGTTAATATATCTCACAATACACATTATAATCCAGAAGTCACTTTTAGCAGCAATGGAGGAAAGAAAAGGGAGTTGGTGACCCCAACCACAATGAATTCTCTTCCTCCAACAAAAGTGCAAGTTGGCCAGTGACAGCTAGAGAAAGCTAGGCAGCATTTAGAGCCCTCACAGGATGATACTAGTGAAAACACTAGGTTGCTTTTGCCAGATGATTGAACATGTAGGCAAAGAAGCACTCAAGAGGTCAGCTGGTACAGCTACCCCAGTGCCAGGTAACCTCCACTAGCACAGAGGGAGGAGAAGGAATAGGACTACTATTAAATTACTCAGGAGATGCCCTCAAGCAACTACTTTACACAGCCACTAGTTATGTGTTTGGAAACTTAGGTCACAGAAACATTCAGTCATCAATTCTGATTGCACTTGTTGAAGACTCCAGTTTCAGCAGCAAACATCACTACTTTAGTGAACCAACAACCAGCCACTGCCTCCAAGCTGAGGCAAGCTCTGTGTGCATTATCTTTAACATTAGCACTTAAGCACGCCTCGCTCCAATTTGCTGTCAAGAAGCTCTGGTTTGGTACTTACCCCAAAGGCTTCAGCCAGGGCAGTGGCACCATCATTCTCCAGACGGTTTCTACCAGCCACAAATATTTTCAAAGCAAGAGGCTTGCCCTGGGCACTTGATTTCCTGTGACACTCTTTCAGAGCAGCTGCCAATATCTAAAGATAAAACAAGCAGTTTATACTACCTCAGCATCTCATTCTGAAGGAATCCAAGTGTGTTTCATATATCCAGCTCGCAAGAAGTACTTTGATCGCCACTGAAATGTACCTGCTTCTACAGTAGGGCGTACAATAAAACTGTCTGTAACTACAACACTTGCACACTACAGTCTTAGGCCAGAAGTGATAGTTTTGCAACACTAGAACACATTGACCCCATGAAGAACATTTGATTCTTAAACAGGCAAACATATAGGGTCTTAGTGATAACGACAGTTAGTCCCAGTTTTCTGCTTCATCCAACAGGCATCCCTTCAGTGCTAGGCCTGGTAATACTGTTCTCTCAAATCCAAGGCTACTAGCTCTCTTGACATGGAATCTAATGTTTAGGATAGAACTGTTTTCCTATCCTGGAAAAACAGATGAGCTTTTCATACTTCAGAAATTTATCCATGAAAACATGTAGAGGGAAGGGATCTTGAGACTGGAGAAATGGGCCAACAAGAATCTCATTAAGTTTAAAGGGAAATGCGAAGTCCTGCAAATGGGGAGGAATCACCCCATGTACCAGCATAAGCTGGGGGTCAACTGGTGGCAAAATAGCTTGGCAGAAAAGAACCTGGGGGTCCTAGTGAGTGAGAAGTTGACTATGAGCTAGCAATATGTGCTTGCAGCAAAGAACGTCTACTGGGCTGCCTTGGGAAAAGCATTGTCAGCAGGTCAAGGGAAGTGATCAGTCTCCTCTACTCAGCCCTGTGAAATGCATCTGAGTATGGTGTCCAGTTCCAGGCTCCTACATGGACAAACTGGGGTGAGTCCAGCAAAGAGCCCCAAGGATGATTAAGGAATTGGAGGATCTTACATACTGGAAGAGTGCTGAGAGCTGGGATTGTAAAGGCTGGAGAAGAGAAGGCTCTGGGGGAGATCTTATCCATGTGTAAGAACAGCCAGAATAACAGGATGGGGGGAGAAGGTGGCATAAAGAAGGCAGAGCCAGACACAAATGCACACAAACCAATGCAGAGAAAATTCCATTTAAACACAAAAACCGCTTTTTTACTGTGAGGGTTGTTAAACACTGGGATAGACTATCCAGGGAGCCTGTGAAGTCTCCATCCTTTGAGATATTCAAAACCTGACTAGACACAGCCCTGAGCAACCTGGTCTAGTTGCCCTGAGTAGGGAAGCTGAACTAGACAATCACCAAAGAACCCTTCCAACCTCAACCATTCTGTGATTCTGTGTAGGGCAGTCTGAAGCCAAGTCCTGGCTCTGACCTCATTCCCAAAAAGGAGACAACCCTTACCTTGCCACCACCAATGCCCATGCCACAGTTATTGAGCTTGAGTTCCTGTAGGGTGTAGCATGCAGGGCTCTTCAGCAGTGCCTCAAAGCCACGCACACCGTCTGGCCCAAAGGCATTGTCACTCAGGTCTAGCTCCACCAGCTGGGCTCCAGCAGTGATGAGTGCATCCCCCAAAGAGATCTGTAAAGAAACAGATGGCAGTGGGAGGGAGGGAGGGAGGGAGTGGATTGACTTTTAGTGACAGCATCACTGCAGTGGCTAGGTATGACAGTGATGATACAAAAAATTTCCACTTCAAAGACATTCAGCAAAGCTGCATGGGGAAATAAAACTTTACAGCTAAAGCCAGAGAAGAAGTTGTGCAAATTAAGCTAAAGAAAACTATAAGGCAGTTACCAAGAAGTTATCCCATCCCTTTAGGTCAAATACACATTTTTCAAAGTGAGTTCCCCCCTCTACACTGCTAAAAGAAATAATTGTTTTCATTCTGTTGAGTTTATCATGTTCTTGCTTCACAGGACTTAAGGAGGTGGGGAGCTCTGTAATGCTCTTGGAAGAGATGGCCATATGCTTTTACTTAGAAAGCTTAATTCCCATTCTATCATCTATGGGATCATGAGGATGTTTTCCCCAGTGACAAGCTTCTTCACTAGCATGGACTTGCATTTGGCCTTTTATCAACTCTTCTCCACCTCATACAGAAGGAGCAAAAAAGAATCACTCACCTATTCTGAGACACTTAGTGTTAACAGCGTAGAGAAAGATCAGCTCTGTGCTAAAAAACATACTCCCACAAAAAGCATGACAGGTGAGAAAAAAAGTTATGTTAGTCAGAAGTCTCAGATCTAGTTTTTACTTACCAATGCAGGAGGGATCTCAGACCTTAGTCTCCCTGTGAACATGTCACTCCAATGACACCTCTAAAATAAGAGCCATACAGATAGAAACCATTAAAAATATTTAGGACAACACAGTTGTACAGAGGTTTATACATACAAGTTGCATGACATCACTCCGGACAGCTTAATACTGTCTGCCTTCCCTTGGACTTGTCATTTGATTGTACTAAAGAGCTACGAGAACTAACGTTACAATTACTTGCAAGGACATAAAGCCACTGAAATGTACATTGTAAATAACGTTATACAAGAATTCTTGCTTGCATTCAGGCTGGAATTCGTTTCTGCTGAGAAAATTACCACGGGAAAAAGCAGCAGGAAACTGAAGGATACATTAGAAATGCAGATTTTACTAAGGTATGGAGCACAACAATCTGAACTTGCTTGAAAAGCCACGCTTGGGTGATTAACCTGAATCAATGTTTCATGCTCCTCTCCTGCAAAGGACAGTGGCTCTAGCAGCACAGCATCCTCCTAACATTAGACTAGAACAGTAGTAGGGAAACATAGCTTGGATACAGAAAAACCTCCTGGTGCATTTCCTCCATTATTTCTTCCCTATTCAGGCATTCTCTGAAGATTCATTCTTCAGAAGATCTGATCATTCTCCAGAAGATATGACCCAGCTTTTCCATTAGAACTTAAGTTTTGTTGCCTCAGTTCTTTGTTTACAGATGCTGCCTCTGCAGAGAGGCTCTTCCTTGCAGACCTTCCCAGCTTTACGATTGGAAGCCTTCTGAACAGGAACAGTTAGGAATGCAGAAAGTGCTCCCATTATCCCAAAGTCCCCAAGCTCTGCCATATTTTCATATGGTTGTTCTTCCTACTGGAAGAACCACCAAGCAAGCTTTGGGGCTAACTCAAGGCAGGCTACTGCAGGAAGAGCATAGACAGGCCTTCAGTATTTCTACATGACTTCTTCCCCTTCACCACCACCCACTTGAGGATCTCACCTTGAGCTCTGATTTCTTCTCCAAGGCTTTGGCAATGACCTTTGCTGCCTCCACACCCACTGTGTTGCCTTCCAGGCGCAAGGCTTCCAGGCCATCAAATTCCTCAATTTGCTTGATCACTCCTTCAGCTGCAAAAAGCAGATAGTCTAGTTGGCCTTTTAACTATCATCTTAGGTACCACAGTAACACTGATGCAGCAATACTTGCTCAATTCTACCCTTAGCGAAAACAGCTGAACAACATTATCTGAAAGAATCCTGAAACAGCAATGGGAACAGAGCTAAAGTATCAGGTCACTAGAGAGAACATTCTCCATTCCCCTCCCTGCCTTCTCATAATTTATTTCTAGTTCTATTCTCTGATAGCCATCCTCCTATTTGTAAAAGTAAGTTTCCTTACTTCCTAAGTAAGATTCCTCTGCCATTCAGCACATGGTTTAGAAGCTAGAGTGTATGTGCCTACAAAGATGCAAGGACTAAGCTAAAAGTTGGTGGGAATTGGTGCCACATCAACAGGCAGAAGCTCCCACTGACTGGCAAAAGTAGATGCCTGTTTAACAAACGTGTCAGGGTGGAACAATTTAACTCTAGAGTTACCCTATGCAAGACACAGGAGCAGGCTGCAGGCTCTCTCCTGTCAATGGGCACTTGTTACCATTCCCAAGCTCCAAAGCCTTTCCCCACAAGTTCAGTGGCTTTGCACTACTAAAATGGCATATAAAAAAAGGCATCACCTTTGGAATCGGTAAAAAAGCTACGCACTATAGCAAATAACCTCTCTAAAGAACGTGCTGTTTCTTGGTGTGGCAGAAATGTTGATCTAAGAATATATACATATTCTCCAGATATTTACTACATTAGCAGCCACTGCAAGACATTTGTAATCGGGAAACACACATACACCAGCAAGAGAGAGATTCCAGAAAAAAAACCAACAGGAGTCTAACAAATTGGTCAGAATTTGGGAAGAAACTGGACTATTGCAGCAGACTAACATATCAGCCCATTCCTCTGTGCAGGTCTTTGAAGTACCTACTTGTTCCAAGAGCTGTCATCCACTTGCTTACTGTTTCTAAAAGGAGCACTGACTTCTAACGCACAGTGACTGTCAAAAGCACTTGGAGAGAACACCAAGAAAACAAGAATTACACACCAGGGAGCCAAACCCCAATTCCGACAGCTGTAGCACTGCCAGGGCACCAGGTCAAAGCAGGGTACAAGAAGGGAAGGAAACATCTCTATCAGAAACAGCTGTAGCTGAATGACCCTTGCATCACAGCTAATATTATGACAACTTGTCCGTGCAGGATTGGCAGGAGGTTTACCACAAGACTTTAGAATTTCAGGGAGACACTTCCCAAACACAAGGGTATTTTCTCTTACCATCTTCAGCTGTATTGAGTTTAAGGCTCTGGCCTTTGAAGCTCAACTGTCCGCCACCCACTTTGGTTTTGGCAAGTGACTCCGCAAGCTTAGTGATGTCTTCCGATGCCATTTTTCTGCTTTTCCAAATGTTAAGAGCTGTCAATTAAAAGAAATTGTCAACATAAAAAAAGCAAACTACAATACATAATCTGTATGAATAATCATATTTATTTGAACACTAATGTGTTTTTTGTTCCTGAGATATCGAATTGAGTTTTCAGTGTCATTAGTGTTTTCCCCATAGCTTACTTATGGCAGCTAGGCTAGATTAATATTCCAAAACCAGCCAGTGAGATGGTGTTGATTCTTCCAATACTGACAAGACTTGGGTTTTGATGGAGTTGTTACACTTCATAAATAACCAGTAGCTAAAATTATGGATTAAGGCCACATTAAGACATTACTCTTTGCGCAACACACTTACAATTAAAATGTAACATTGCTCTCTCCCCAAACCCCATCCTTTAATTATACATGCTGCACATTTCCCCTGTTCTCCAAAGCAAGCTAGAAAGAACACAACCGTTTTTCCTTTTCAATGATATCCCCAGTAGTGCCCATGTCAGCACAGTTCTAGAACTACCGAGTTGCTGAAAACATCATGTGTGTTGCATACAAAACTCTCTCTCAGGTTTGCGGGTTCTCTTTCCTTTCGGATGTCCCACACAGATTTATCACACACATTAAACAGGATGATCTTACACTGATGACGGATTAGCGAACATTTTGCCTTGAGGCACAAGTTTGAAGCTAGCCATGCCTAGTAGCATCTGCATACCATTATTTAATAAATATCAACCACTGCGTGAAGTAACTGACCTCCATTCATTCAGCAGGATAAACGGAGCATGTTTCTTTTCCCAGCTGCTCCGCTGGGATAAAAGACTACACACAACTAGTGCTTAGAAGCAACATACTTATAAAACAGACTTCTGGTGTCAGAAGGGATGAAGGTTCATTCCCACAACAGAAAACTGGTTCCCTTCCATTCTTGTCTGAGTTAGAAGTGGCCCCACACTCTTGCAGCTCTTTGAGCTCAACAGCACTGGTTTTAACCCCCCCCCAAATGAAAGTTGTACATACATCCTTTTCTCCTGATACCTAGCTGTGAAGTATTTGCCTTCAGCTTCCCCATAGTACGGCTTCTCTTCAGCTTTCATTAACTTTAGTATTGCTTTTGGACACGGGGAAGAAAAACATCCCCAAGGTTGATCAACATCACTTTTCTAGGATGACTGTCCTCTCAAGTAGGCGCTGCCAGTAGAAAGATGCTCACATAACTTACTCCACCCCTACCAGGCCAGACAGACACTAGACTGATGGACATTCCCAACCTCTGCCAATCCAACACCGAGAAGGAAGAAAGAGAGGATATTCTCCAACCTGTGAAGGCTTTACTACACAGGAACAAAAGTTAGGATCCAAAGAAGTCAGTCTGTTCACCTAGTTAAATTATTAACTTTACTTTTAAATACCTCATCACCCTACTGTTTTAAAAAAGAGTTCTGTTCTACTATGATGCTCTTCTGTACTCTACAGGTGTACTCACTCCCTTTGCTTCTCTGTCCCTTAAATCCCCTTTTACTTTCCTCACCTCACACACAGGCTACTTCCTAATTTCAACATACAACTTCTTCATCACATCCTGGAGCATGTTTTATCGCAAGCATGTCAGCCACACCCAGTTGTCAACCTACCAGAGGTCTCTTCACCGCTAGTTCTTCTGCAGAGAAAGCTTTAAAATATAAAATGGAAGAGTTAGTATGTTTGGCAAATAAAACCAAGATCTGGAAATGCCTAAAAAGAGGTTTCCTCATCACTTAAAGGCTGTATGAAGCTGTACGCTTCCCGATGGTCAAAAAAGTTAGTTCAGCCGAATGCTTTAATCACAACACTTTGTCCACACCAGCAGAGAGCACACCGGCTACCTGCTCTGCTATCCTAAGGAGGGGCCTGCTCTGCTCTCCCGGCAACGGGGGGCCCAGCACCCGGCTCCCGGGAGCGCTGGGTGACAGCCCAAGGTTACCCTCCGGCCAGCCCCTGACAGCCTCCCGCCGCCGCTTTCCCCCGATGCCGGCTGAGGGCTCCTCTCCTCCGCCGAGGAAGCTGCCGAGCGGCGGCCACGCCGCCACCTGCTCTCCGCGGCGGCCCCCGTGACACCACCGCGCCCCGGCCCCACGTAACGAGCCCCACCGCCCCGGGAGACGGCGCCGATGCCCCCCTTCCCGCCCCACGCGCGGGCGGCCCCCGCCGTGCCGCCTGGCGCGCGGGGAGAGCGGGGGCGTGGAGCGGGCTCCCGTGGCGGGCACGCGTGACCTGCACCCACGAGTGGGTACCCTCGCCTCCGCGTGGGAGGGGCGCGCGTGGGAGCGCCGCGAGGCGTTCCCTTCCCGCCCCCCCGCGCGAGGAGCCGGGGCGGCGGCGGGGGGGTGTGTGTGGGGGTGTTAGTCTGCGGGATCGCCTCACCTGACGCACACCCCCCCCCTCCCCCGGCCACCAACGGCGGCGGCGGCGGCTGCCGCCTCGCCTCGCCTCGCCTCTCTCCTCACCTCCGCGCCGCGAGGGATCCGGCGCCGCCGTCCGCCGCTGGCTGCCGGGTGAGGCGATCGAGTGGCGCCGGCCCGAGCCCTCACGCCGCCGCCGGGGACGATGGGGGAGGGGCAGGCGGGGGAGGCGGAGGATTTGAAAGCCGGCAGTTTTGCTCTCCCCTCCGGGATTGGCTGCGCGGCGTGACGTCACAGGGACGGCCCCCCCTCCGCCCCGCGCCGGGTGCCGGCGGCCGGCGTGCCGCAGCCGGCCGGCCTCGCCGCGCCGCGCGTGGGCGGGGCTACGGGGCCCGCGCGGCGCCGCCGGCCGCGGGGCACGCCGGGACGTGTAGTCCTGCGGGGGGGGGGTAACCCGGCATGCCTCGCGCGGAGTCACCCTGCGGGGAGGCGGCCTGGGCCTGGGCCTGGGCCTGGGCCTGGGCCGGGCCCTCTCCTACCCGCGTGCCGCGGTGCGAGTGAGGCCGTGTGATACCGGCCCTTGTCCTTGCCCTCGGCCACCTCCGCTCCTGCCTCTCCAGAGCGCGGGCGCCGAGGCGCGGCAGCCGTGCCACCGGTCTCAGAGGGCTGAGTGGATCTGCAGTGTGCGCCCAAGCCCCTTTCACAACAGGCCTTCAGGGAAGATGTCGCCGCAGGAGCTGAGTTGCTCTGCAGGCTTCCCACATGCCCACGGATGAGGCACGAGCGCCTTTTTCTGAGAACCCTCATTTAGATAATGTCTCTGCAGATCTCATCTTTGTATTTCTGTCTTATTGTCAAACCTTTCTGCTAAGGAAAGCGTTTCATCCAGGAGTGCGGTCATTCCTACTTAAGGATGCAAAAAGCATTGGTTTGCTTGACGGCTTCCTGTGCACGTTGTGTGTGGCATTTTCCTCTTGAGAACAGAAATAAAGGTACATCTGATGGGACAAGGTGCGCTGTGTGTAAACCTGCTTGCTGCTGCAGTGTGTTTGCACAGGTCCTCTCGACACAAGCCCTTCTGTCCGAGTTGCAACTGACAGGCACGGACGTAGGTACCATTTCAGGTGGCAGCCGCAGACAGCTGGTGAGCTCAGCATTGAGGTGGGTAATAGGCTGGATTTATTCTGCCATTTGGTCCCAAAACATAAGAGGCATTTTTCATTCTCTCACAATTCTTCCAACTGTGGTTTTAAGAAACAATATCAAATGCTTATATGGACCCAAGAAAAGAATGTCAGTAACTGGCAATGCTGGGTGACCTGGGAGACTGCGTTGAGGTTGAAGGGCATGGCAGACCTTCTTCGTTCTGGGGGAATACAAAAAGCAATTATGTTTCTTTATGGAGCATGACAGCTGACAGAATAAAAGCCATAAACAGGTACAGCAGCCGCATAGAAAACTTGAGCAAAAGCTAACTCATAAGTAATAAGAGGAATTTCTCTTGCAACTGAAGAAAATTAAGAAGCTGAGGCGCTGACTAGATTACAGTTGTATGAGAGAAGCATAAAGCTGCCAGAAAACATAGAGCAGATGAGGGAACAAATTAGTGTGTTCTCAAGAAGGAGCTTGAACTTGGAAAATATAAGCAAGGAATTTGGCACTTGCTCGTAGTTCCTCACGATCTTTAGCAATAAACAGGATCATACCAAATACATCTGATTCCCTTCTCTGTTGTTTTCCCAAATATTGGCTAGTTACCTGGGCCAGAGGGGCGAGAATAAAGTCTTTAACTGTGGATGCAGCTATATTGGAATGAAGGTGTACTGTGCCATTGTAGCATAGATCCATAGATCATTCTCCCTAAAAGAACAGCTTTACAAATCAAAGTAATTTTTACGACACTGTAACTAGTTCGTAGCAGGGATTGGCGGCGTTTTGACTCCGCTGACCGCCTGCACACGAGACCTCGATAACCATGCTTGCAAATTGTGAAAATCATCATGTTAATCACTAAGGAAAGATGTTATTTCATGAGAGGAGCGGTACATGCTGGACCATGACCTTGCAGGACACATCCCAGTCTTACAGGCAAAAGAAATTGGGCTGGAGGGAAGTATAACATGACGTTCCGTTGGGAAATGCAGTCTTGAAAATGAATGTTCTTGAATTAAAAAATAGTGCTTATTCCAGCATAACTCTTGATTGTGTGTAGATTTTGGTTTTGTTCCTCTTTCTCCTCAGCTCCTCCTAAGCCCTCTTCTTCTCATCCAGCTGCGATGTCTTGCCTTTCAGAGGTGCTGCAGGGTTGGAGGCGTCCTGGGCTCTGCGACTCGTTTGATGCTTAATGGCTCCGTGACGCTGCCCTCCCAATGTGATCTGGCATGTCAGGTCTCCCCGTGCTTACTTTCCCCCAGCAGGCCTGCTCCACCTTTCTTCTGCCCAAAGCCACCCCTCGACAGGGGGGGCTTTTAATGTACATTTTGCCCAGCAGCTTCTACAGTGGAGGCCCAGCTTGGTTAGACTCTACTTACTGTCACGGTGTCATTGCCTAAAAATAAGAGGTAACAAATCTGCTGAAGAGATAATAAAAATAAACATTGTCTTATTCATGAATAACAGCAATCTTTGGATCATAATGAATATCTAAAAAAAAGTGCATTGTGATTAACTATTGTGAAGAGCGTAAGACAGTGTTCTCCAGCGTCATATGGTACATTATACAATTCACAGCCTATATTTCATAAATTATCAGTTTATTGTGTTGACAGAGCTGCCAGAAGCCAATCCTACTCAATATAATAAAGTTGTTCCTTTTCTGATCAACTTGTTTTAAATATTAAACAAGTTTAGTACGCTTCAGATGATACCTTCTACCTGCCTCTGAATCTTGTCGGAGTTGCTTAGCTGCAAAGCACCAAGTGACGCTCTTTTGTGTCACTGTAAATAGAGAAGCGAGACACTGAGGATTAAACATGTCACTGACTACATTGGAAAAGAGGTGATAATTTAAACCAGTGTCAGTCTGGAAATGGCGATCTGACGGTAGACAGAACCCTTTAGGGAGAGGAAAACCTATCCTACCAGGGAGGCTGGACCGGGAGCTGAGCATAAAACTCATTTCAGAGGGTTATTTGAAGTTAATGGTAGTGCAGCTGGGCAGGGATGGATCAACCCCTGTCGAAGGCAGTCTGTGTACCTCTGTCTTCGCAACCATTTCCCGCGATAGAATAACGTGTGCTGCTGGGCCCCCGCTTCCCACCAGCAACTCTGTTCCTGGGGCTCTGCCGGCATGGGCTGCTGTGGAGATTCAGTCCACTTTCTGGAAATATTGAGGGATTTGGGATGAAAACAAGCCAAAAATCTGGTTCCAAAAAAGTGCTTAAACTCATATGTGTATAAATAAATACAAAAATATATATGCATGTACATATATATCATATATGTATATTGTATAATACACAATAGTATATAATGTAATAATATGTTATATATACATACGCTGCGTATTCCTTTCCACCCAAAGATTTATGTCTTCAGAAGATCTTATTTACAGGGAACCCCTTCAGCAGTGCGGGGTGGAATAAGTAAGGTCTGTCTGGAATAGATAATTGCTCTGGCATAAGCAATGGCTCTGGCCCCCTTCCAGCAAACGTATATGGGTGGGCAAAAGGGTCACTGCTTCACGTATGTGATAATCCCATGGGGGGGTCTCGTAATTCAGTTCATTGCTGCGCTTCGCATGCATGCGATCACTCTGCAGAGGCAGCTTTCCTTTCTTTTGGGGTGTATGTCATGTATCAGCAAAGACAACCAGGAAGAAGGAAAATGTTGCATTAAAATAAGAACGGAACCTCGACTGCTTAAGCGCTTTACGTTTTTTTTTTTTTTTAAGCCTAGTTCACCTTAAAGAATCTCAAAACCAACCACAAGGGAAAGATCTGTGAATTTTTGTAATGGAAAGCGGTAGCCTCTAGGGCCCAGAAGATATGCAGGGAGGCATTTTCTCTTGCTGGTGCAGCTGAGAGCGAGCGAGCGAGCGAGACCTGGAAATGAAAGTAAAGAGATCAGGAGGCACATGGAGGGAGCTGCAGGGGCAGCCGATCCAGAAGCAGAATGCTGCCTTCTATAATTAAATAGCACTTACTATTATTATTACTTCTAGTAATAATACATTAATAATATCTCTAGTAATACAATACCATTTATCAAGGAAAGTTTATACATAGTGTGGGGGGAAAAACCCAAGGAGAGGTGAGTCCTTTATTATTATTTTGGGGGGATTATTTTTGTCTTAAACCAATTCTGTATGTATGTGTGTTTGTGTATGTAGAAAGGGGTGGACTTGAGAAAAAAGAAAATCTGGATGTTGCTTCATTAGAGAGTAAAGGTTTCAGATAGTAACTGCATGGATTAAACGTTGTGTAATTGCAAATTAAAAAAAAAAAAGTGGTGAAAAATAATATGGGCGAGATTTTGAAGCTAACCCCCTCTTCCGCCAAAAATGTGGGGTTTGCAAAAAAATAATTGTCAGAGATCCTAATCCCACCCCCTGGAAAAAATGTGGTAGTAGTCTAAAAGTAGATAGCTAGGAGAAAAGCCCCTGGGTTTATATGAAAAACTTAGTATTAATTGCGTTTGTGCCTGTTTGTGGTTTGTAGGTTTGAGAGCTGTGTTCAGATCCGTATTTAGGCTGCAGTTTCCCCCTCTTGTTTGGTATAAACCCCATGAAGCAGCAGAGAAGCCCTTGTGGAATAGCTTTTCAGATGCACCTTCTGTAGGGGCTTGTAAAGTTTATCAAATAAGAAGGTTGTGGGATTTTTTTTATTCTCTTTCTTCTTTTTTTTTCCAAATTCTTTAATGCTTTAGACAGTTTCCGGGTGGCAGGGGAGGTTATCTTTTTTTTTTTTTTTTTTTTAAAAGTCGCCTCCCAGACTCCTGGAGATGTGTGATTTTTATTTAAGCGGATGGGGGGTAGGGAAGAAGGAAGAGTATGTTTTGATTTGTTTTCCTTTTCCCGGGGAAGCCTGGATATCTCCTGCCGCGGGAAACCCCTCCCAGCAGGACCGGGGTGGGGGGGATGCCGGGGTGCCGGCGCCCGGCCGAGCCGCGGGGGTGCGGGAGGCGCCGCCAGCCCCTCTCCGCCCTGGCCGGCCGAGATGGCGCTTTTGTCCGCGGCGGCCGCTAGGCAAGGCCGGGGATCGGCGGCCTAGTGCTGGGGTGGGGGGAGGAGGCGAGCGGGGGATCCCGCTCCACCCGTGTGGGAACCGGCCCCGGGATTTAATTTTTAAAGCGAGGCAGGGGAGGGCGACCTGGCTGGGCACGAAACCAAGAGCAAGTGGCCGAGGGATGGGCAGTGTCACCCCACTGCCCCCTCCTCACACCCCGGGCCACACTGCAGTGCCCCTTGGGCAGGGCCCGGAGGGCTGGGGCAGGAGGAAGGGTGGCCCACAATACATGGGGGTGTTACGTGTGGCGTGGCCTGCAGTAAACAGTGTTATGCATGGGGTGTGAGACTGGAGGGAGCGGAAAATGGGGTGATGGGGCCCTGGGTGGCCTCTTGAGGCTTTGGCCGCTATCTCCATCCTCTTCCCAGGGAAACATCTGGTTGATGGTTTTATTTTCAACTGGGGGTGAGGGGTTCATTGCTGCCTCACCCCGCATTTGCTGGAGATATTGCTGGGTGAAGCTGGTGGCACGCCGATGCCAGCTGCCCCGATGGTGCTGTGGGGCAGGAGCGGGACTAGTGGGGTGCCAGGGTGTGGGAGAGCAGCCATGGAGGTACCTTGGGGTGGCAGGCACATGGAGGGACACAGTCGTCAGACCCAGTGGGCACAGCAAGGTGCTGGGGACCCCGAGAGCTGTCGGCTGTGAGAAGTGTTCAAACCCAGGGAGAAGGGCATGGCAGAGAGCAGCCACAGGAGCGAGTTGGGAGCCCGTGTTTGTGGTGGGCTGTGCGGCTTGTCCTCTGCTTGACGTGAGTCCAGTTACCTGTTCTGCTGCACCACTGAGGTGGCCAAACTGCAGCCAGTGAAAGACTCCATGTTGCAGAGTAGTGCATCCTGGAGCCTTTTGCCTGGAGGAGAGTGCACACAGCTTGTGGCTGAGCTCCTGTCTCAGCTCTACAACCTGCCACTTGCATCTCAGTGCACTTTATTTCTGGCTGAAATGTTATAGTCAAAGCCTGGAAGTCAGTCAAGTGTGAACTCATTGCCATCCCAGAAATATAGTATGAAAAACTTTGCCCAAATTCAGCTCTGGCAGGGTTGGGAATAACATCCAGTCCTTGATAAGGTAAATTCAAGTCTTTCCGTTCATCTTGTAGTGTCTCGTAGAGTGAATCTACCCAGTTTGTGATTGAGTCACCCTGTTTACTGGCTCGTGCTTCCTTCTGAAGGCAAGAAAACCATTTTGCCTATCTGCAGTATTTTATTTCTGTCTGGCAAATAGTTTGAACTCATTGACAAACTATGAATAAAGTCTTCTCTAGATGCTGGACCAGAGAGGATAAACATCTCTGGACTGAAAGGATAAGAGCTTTGTAGTGGGGTTATAAATACTCTGGATTCGAATTCTGCGGGTGATTTGAGCAGACAAGTCTGGACAGACAGATTTGGTGGGGGAAAAAAAAAGGATGCTTAGGCACTCTGCTTCATGAAATGTTTTCTGCTGTGTTTCTAAAAATATTTAAAAGACTGAGAAAACAAAAGCTAAACAGGCTCCGTGCTTAAAATTAATTATGCATCAGCTGTGGTATGGTGTGCAACAGAACTGAAGTGTTGCACGTATGGGTGGCTCGCTGTGTCTTGGGTTTGCTGGCGTAATGGGTGTGCAGCTTGGTCCGAGGGTCGAATGAGACATGGTGAAGAGGCTGGGATGACAAGAGGAGACAGAAGTGACCTGAGTTTGCTGGGGAGGTGGCAGGGGAGGAGGTGTGAGGAGCAAAAGGAGGAGTCCAAATGGTAGCCTCCAGCAGTGATGGGGCAGGCAGGACGGGGGAGAGGTCTGCCACATGTGGAGGAGGGTGCTGGTGTGGAGTCAGATTGAAAGGGAAAGGTGGTTGTTCCTGAGAGATGTGAAAGAAGTTGTTAGGGCAGCAGCCTGTGGTGTGCATTTTGAGGGTGTTGCTATGAGGAGATGAGTCTTATGTGCAAAGTCATGACATAAGCGTGAAGGCATGACGGAGCTTTAGCAGAGGAAGCTGGTCACCCACTTGCAAGGCGAGAGGAATGTGGGGCAGTATCAGGGAACAACAGTCTAGAGGGGAGATCAGGACTGCAGTTTATGTCTAAAGAAGGCAATGGAGGGTCTTGGGTTGGAGAATGTTCACTGTGGAAGATGAGGGTAGTACTGCAGAGATTAAACAGCATGCAGGGCACAGAGGGGGTTTTTTAATGAGGATTTTGTAGCAAGGGTCAAAACTGTAGCTGGGTATTGTGGGACTTACAGAGATGCAGTAGGTTGGTCAGCCATGCACATGAAGCAAGGATGGAGATATGCATGTTAGATGTGGTGGCAATGGTGGTGAGGAGAGAAGAAACAGAAGGGGAGCTCAAGGATGCAAGAGGAGTTGGATAACTCTAGGAAGGAGGAATTCTGGAGCCTTTCCCTGTAGTCCTTTGGCTCCACTCCAGCTTTTGGTCAGTAATGTTTGAATGCCCTCCTCTGTGGGCAGGCAACAGTAACCAGTTCTCATTGTAACACATGCCCACATCTTGCTGTGTAGGATGTTTTAGCAGTGGGGTCAGGGTAGCTATGAGAACAGGTAACTGATCTCTTCTTTGCTCCTTGCAGTAGTCTTTTAAGAGCTGAGCTCAAAAGCAGAGGTTGAAGTAGGCTGTGCGTTTCAGAAGCTTTTCAAGGTGATGATCTGTTTTGTGGATATACACAATTGTGAAGGTGTGCCACAGCATTTTTGGAGTGCAGCCATTGACTTTGTGATGACCAGCCAGTGTTCAGCTGCTCTCCCCATAGTTGCCAACAATCTCCCTTTTCATCAGATCCGTGGGCTGCCACTTCACTTCCCTGACTTCTGTTCTCTCCAGTGTGGCTCATGTCAGGGAGCAGCAAGAGCAGGGCTGCTCCTCCAGGGAGGGCAACCTAGGAGCCAAAGGTGATGACAGCCACGAGCAGTGTCCTCATTAACTAGGGTACAGTGCCACCATATCTGAACAGGGCAGGCAGAACAAGATGCTGATAGCAGGGGTCCATCAACAGTCCCAGGGAAGATGAGGTGGTTAATTGGGTCCAGGGTGTACCCAGCAAGTCCAGCAGCAGAAGATGGTGCCAGAGACAGGACTGGAGACAAGCTGCCTACAGTGTAGGTCCAAGGTTTGTCCAGGAGATACAACTGAGGACAGGTGCACCTACAGTGTGGCTCAGATGAGGCAGTATGCCTGGACCTGAACTTAAATGGAGCTCCTGGACCGTGGGCAGAGGGTGCGTGGGTGGGGGTCTGAGGTGAGGCTGTTTGGGGCATTGAAAGCCTGTTAGTGCACTCAGGGTCCAGACAGCTAGAAATTCCTCCTTCCTCCCTGTCCTTTCTCCCATCAGCCTTTGTGAGGGTCCCCTTGACCTTTTAACTCCTCTTCTCCCCCACCAATTTATCTCTTGTAATTTCCTGTGGTGGCTCTTTCCTCACCCTTGTCTCTGATGGCCCTCACACTTCTCCCCTACAGTGCTCTGGGGTTGTTCTGTCCTCTTTTGTGGCTTTCGCTGCTGTCTGTGTGGAAATGGTTCCTACTGCTCCTCTTCACCTTGACTGTTCTCTCTTACTTCTTCTGTCTTTGCAGAATTTCATGCAAGGAGAAATGTAAAATAAACGGACTCTATCTCTTTTTCTACTCCTCAAGCCTGTCTGCCTGTAGCATTAGTGATCATATTAACCTCACAGTCTCCTTGTTAAATTTCCTTCTTTCTTCCTGATTGCTCGTTATCCAGGTTATTTATAAATCATTCCAGGTCTTCTGTTGGTGTTGTACTGAAGTCTACCTGCTCTTCTCCATCACTTCTGTTAAAAGCCTTTATAGAGATGCTGATCATCACTCACCTTGTCTGTTGGCTTTCCCTTTCTTGCTGCGCTGCCCATCCTGTTCCAAATGCAGCTGCTTAAAATCTTCTACCTGCTGCTCGGACCAGATTGCTCTCAGATTTAATGTCTGATGACTTACAAACTGTACAGTGTCACTTTCAAGCTCTTGCTTCCTTCTGCTACCGCTTCTTTCTGGTCTTTCTCTCGCTCCTGCCCTTCCCCCTTCCCCCAATTCTCCTTCTTGGTAAAGGGCAGGTATTGATTCTTCTACATTTTGCATGGCACAGAGCACAATCAATAAGGGCTTGCTCAGTTGTCAGGATTGATTTTCATGTACCTTAAAGGTCCCTTCACCCTGTGCCAGGCTGAACGTGCCACAGATACTGTAAGATACCTTAGAATGGTAGGGATGGTCTTAATGTAAAACGAAGCTGGGCGGTAATGCTTTCCAAGCTGTTGTAGTGTAAAGTTAGAGAAATTACTTTTTTTTTTCTTGTAATCTCTTCAGAGGTGATCCCAGGCTGGGAGGGCGCAGTGTCTTCAGCTCCATCTCATCTCGGTGTTTCTGTGCTTGCTGCCTTTGTCCCCAAGTTACCATTCCTCAAATGCTGAGCATTGTTTGTGATCACAGCTGGTTGATGGCAAGGCTGGGAAATTTGCTGTCACCAGAAACTCTATTTTGCCACAAAGTGCCATCCCTTCTCCCCTTCTTTATTCTTTTCTTGTGTGGCAGACCTGTGTACCTTGGGGAGAGGTCAGAAAGGAGCCATTCCAAGATTTGCTCCCAAAACACAGGGAATGAAGCTCATGTATCTAATGGTGTGATTCAAACCCATTTTAGTTGAGAAAAGGGACATCACTCCAAAATGGCTCCATCATACTCCTTACTTGTCTGCACTCGCAGAGACCCAGACTGGATTTGGTCAAACCTAGACAAGTTACTGTGCCCATTTGTGTCCCTGACTAGGCGGGGATAACTCTCTCTTGAGTCTTCCTCAGGCGCTGACCACCTCAATTTAAAACACTGCAGGATGGGGCCTTGTCCCCTCTTCGAAGGAGTGTTCCCAAGTCTCTGCTACTCTTGCCTGCTGATTTTCAGCATGAAATTCCCATTGCTTAGATTCATCACTGTTCTTTTATGTGGACCACGGCAAGCAACTCCATCTCCTTCCTTTGCGTGTCTCTCTGTGATATGCCTCCAGACACCTTACGTAGATCACTTGTTTCGTATGCCATGAGGTAAACCCAGATAAACAGTGTTCAGAATTGCTTATCGTGGGAGGGTCCCAGCACAAATTCCTGAAATGACTCCCAGTGCAGGGGAAATGTTGATTATTTTTTTTTCCTTTCTTGATTGTTTTTTTTTTTTCCTTTCTTAGAAGGCAGTCACGATCACAGTTGGTTCCCATTGCTTTAATTACCGGCAGTCTAAGTAGAGAGCTCAAATTGAAGTAATTCTTCTTTGCCCATGTATCTTGCCAGTGGCATGTGAGAGAAAGCAGATACTTGGTACTGAGCTGTTTGCCGTCCTGTGTCTGCTGTGTGGATAAATCATGGACTTCGGCGTTCAGGGGATCTGGTCTGGAACATTTTGTTAGTAGTAAATTCAGGCACACACAAAATACTGTGCTGCTTAATTGCCAGCAAGACCTATAATGACTCATTTTGTGTTGTTTTTTTTTTTTCTTCCTCTGCAGCGACTATAATGGAGAGACAGAAGAGAAAACAAGAAATAGAGAAAGGACTTCAGTTCATTCAGTAAGTGGACAACCTCATTGTTTCCTGTGGCTTTGGAGGCGGTTGTCTTCGTATCAAGGATTGCAGGAACTGAGTTCCTCCTATTCAGCACTTTGGGGCTGCTGCATGGGAAAGAGATATTGGTCCTGAGGATTTTCACTGTGGTTCTTCAGGGTGCTTTTTGTCCTGCCTTCTCTCTAAACTTGAAATTGTGTAATTTTAATTTCCTTGGGTTTTGTCCTCCACTGCAGTTCTAGGATGATCTTTATAGTCAGCATAATGCAAATAGTACTTGGACCTTCTACTTTTATCTTCAGTGTGAAGATCTCAAAGTGCTCTCTCAACAAGGTTATCCCACCTTTCTTAGGAAGGGAGATAGTGTTTCTGTTTTGTAGGTGGGCAAAGCAGGGTAAATGACTTGCCAGGTGCCCCATATAGTGCCTATAGCAGAAATAGATGACCTGGGCTCTTTTACAGTTGCCAGCCTGGTAGATGCCTCAGGTCACTCTTCTGTGAATATCATGTGGACTTCTAGAGCTTGAGGTGGTTGCTTGTGTGGTAGCTACAAGTCCAAGTGCTTCCTTATAAAGTACAGTAGTTTTTTTTCCCTCCAGTGTTTGAGTTAGCAAAGGCCTCAGGCTCAGTTCCAGGTTTCATGGTCAGTAAGGAAGCAGCAAGACTGTAATCAGATTGTTTTGGGTTTTTTTTAAGGTCTGCTTTGAGTCCTGCAGTTATTATGGCTGAAATCTGTGCATCTACAATAGGAAAAAAAGCCAAATCTTTCATGTTACATATTTATATCCTGTGGCATGGCAATCATATTTTTGCCCCAGACTGAGAGTAAATAGGGCTGATAACCCAGTTTCAGAGAGGCAATTGTGAGGTTTATTTATTAGAAAGAAAATAATTTAGAAATATGGGGTGTTGTTCATGCTTCTGGAGTGTATCTTAAACTCCGAACCAGGGGCAGTGTCATTTGTCAGCTTGTTTTGATGTGAAAGAGGGGTAGTCCGATTTTATAAACAGCATGAATGTTTCTTACAAAGCCAAGGCATTTCCTGTAGTTAATTTTAAGGAGCAGATGATGATTAGATTAGATGAAATCTAAAAAAAGTTTATTCTCTGACCAATAAGATCATGTATATGATGTTGTATTTCAAAGGTGAGGAGGGCCATGAAAGGTGCTAAGGATTTCTCTAGAGCCTGTTGTCTTCTCCTTGAAGAGATAAAGTAAATACATGTGGACCAAACCTGGATGACCTGGGTGGTCTGATTTGAAGAATGGAACCTTTCATCTAAGTCTCAGTGCTGTTGTGGGGTCGGTGTTATCCACACAAGCACTGCCAGTTTTGTGGCACAGCCTGGCAGCCTTGGCCAAGACAGCTGGAGTTAAATGGCCTCCAAAAGCTGCATTTTCTCCTTTCCTTTTGTGGTGTAGGCCTAAAGGCGTGTGGCTAAGTTAATGCAGAGGAAAGTGATTGCATTTATCACTGTATGTCTTTAGTCACACAGAGGATTTGAGGAGGTCTTGGAGTGCCAGTCTGGTGCCTCTCATTAGAGCCAGATGCACTTAAAATACACTTATATTCTCCATGACAATCTCTCATGGGACTTTCTCAAAGATGGTGGTTTTTTTAGGTGGCTGGCTGAAGGCACATTACAGAGGATCATGTATGCGCAGAAAATAGCTGAGAATAAGATTCCTCTAGTTTCAAAACCCTTTGGGATCTGATCATCTCTTGACACCACTGTGGCCATCACTGAGCACAGTGCTCCCTAATCATGTTCTCTTTGCCCCAGCTGCCTTTAAAGTGATAAACTGTTCAGCAACTCACTGAGATCATCAACACAGGACCAGAAAGATGGTTTCTTCATCAGACAAAAGCCTGTGTTTGTATGGATGCCTGTTTCATGAGAATTTTCTCTTCTTTTTTTCAGGTCCACATTACCCCTAAGCCAAGAAGATTATGAGGTAATGACGAATTTGTTTTCTGAAGTTGGGAACTCTTTGATTAGCAAGATTTGTTCTGTTGCACAGCCGTTAGTTTACATACCAAAAGGGAGAGTGTGGGATGGTCTGTCACAATTTGTCTGTAACTTAAAGCTTTAAGGTTCTGACAATGACAACTTTCAAGAAAAGGAGAAGACACTTGAGTGTTCAAGAAGCAAGGAGGTTTGACTGGATTATTCTCCTCTACCAAAAGACTGATATTTTACAGGAGGGTGGGAAGGCAGGAGAATCTTAATGGGCAGGAAGCTTGCTAAAACATATAGAAAGGAACGGGAAATTGGGAAACATCTCCTGTCTCTGAATATCCACTTCAGTCTATTTGCTGTCTCCCTGCTGCCCAGGCCTTTTTGCAGAAGCTGGTGAGAAACTTGTTTGCAGAGGGCAATGATTTGTTCCGAGAGAAGGATTTCAAGCTTTCACTGGTACAGTATGTAGAAGGGCTGAATGTGGCAGATTACGCAGCCTCCGATGAGGTGACCATCCCAAAGGAACTCCTGTGCAAGCTGCATGTCAACCGAGCTGCCTGCTACTTCGCCATGGTGAGCACCTTCCCAAGTCACCCCCAGGGGCCAGGGAGGACATCATGGTTGCAGTACCATGCAATTGGAAAAGATATCAAGAGGGGTTTCAATTGATTTTGTCCGCTCCCTCCTCCAACACTGGAGGAGACGATGACACACAGAAAACTGGTATCTCCCCACTATCGCACTGTGTCTTGCGAGACCAGAGGAAGGATGTGAAGGAGAGGGGGCCAGGCCTAAGGTACTGAGAATGCAGTTCTGGTCCACATTGGTGAGGAGTTAGTACAATCTGGAGATTGGAAAAAGCCAGTGCCTTCCAGTACTGACTGAGTATTTCTCTGCCAACACTGTTTGAGTATTGCTCTGGAGGCTCCTGCCTCCTCAATTGAGGCACTGGAAGACAGTGAGAAGGCTTTGGGTCTTGGCAGAACTTTCAGCACATACATGGAAAAGGATTCTGCAGTACTCAGGCTTTAAAAGGCTGCGTGCTTCCATTTTCCTAAGGAATCTAACAGCTTTCCTTTATGGCACAACCCCAGAGCAGGTCCATCCTGTTCATAATGAGGCTGAGTCCCATGAAAAAAATTAGCAAGCAGTCACATAATTAAAGACTGTCAAATGTCACATGCCCAAGGTATGGGGGTAGACAAGATAAGGTTGCTCAAGCAGCCTTAATTCTGGCATTCACTGACTTTGAAGTGTTTTGAGTTTTGCAAGACTTGACAAAATGTTCTAGTACTGTTGGTTTTGTGTGTTTGTACACTGGTCTGTGTGTGAGTTAATATATGTATTTCCAACTGCCTTTTATGTTCCTATTTTCTGCTGAGAGATAAAACATTTGCATTCACATAGAAGGAGGGGTTAGTCTCCTGTGCCTCAGCTGACTCGAGGTGGTTTCTTGCATGTAGGGGTTGTATGAGAAGGCACTGGAAGACAGCGAGAAGGCTTTAAGTCTTGACAAGGAGAATATCCGAGCGCTCTTCCGGAAAGCCCGCTCCCTAAATGAACTTGGAAGACACAAAGAAGCATATGAGTGCAATAGCCGATGCTTGCTGTCCCTCCCACATGTAAGTTTTTCACATACGACTCATCTTGATTTCTGTGGCTCACCACCTTCCTCCTCCGTAACATGCTTAGTGTGAGGCCAGAGGATAGTGGAAGAGGAAGCTTGGCTGTTCCTGGGAACATGCTTATGCCCAGAAATTCTGGCTCTCTGGCTCGAAGAAGATGTTTGACCTCACGTTTCTTCAGTGCAAGTCACCCACTACAGACAGTGCCAGCCAGAGACACCAGTTAGTGACAGCAAGTTTGGTGGCCTATTTGTGGAGAGCAAAACCCTACCCTAACAAAATGTGAACTAAGGCCATGAGATTGTTTTAATTAGCTGGTTTTATATGTCTTAATGGGAGTAACTAGGAGCATGGGACAAATAGGAACTGGAGCACTGGAAGGAAAACATGTATACTTTTCCTGGTTTAGATAAAAATGTCTCATGTTTTGCTTACTGATTGCTAAGGCAAGCTGATAAAGCTTTTTATTTCTTGTCGGACATGCGAAGGTGTCCTTGATATCACGTCATAGTTATTTTTATGTTCACAGGTGTGTAAATTTTTGCATTCAGAGGGGACTATCTGCATATACTAGGCCCTAGATATTTTCCTGACAATGCTTTTGTTGAGAGTCCTTTTAGGCCAAATATTGAACAGGAAACCAGACTGTGATTAGATAGATTCTAGTGAGCACTGGTTGTCTTTGCTAAATTTGGTTCTGATCCATCACAGTAATACTATTACAAGAAAAATGCATCTCCTTCAGCAGGAGAAGTTAATTTTCCTTTATTAGTAGTATTACAGAAGCAATCTTTGAAAGCCTTGTTAGCAGTTAGTTATTCCTTTTGTATAGCTTGTAAATTCTAGTTTATTTGACTTGGCAGAACAGGGTGACCAAAACACATTAAAGGTATCATGTTAGGGGACTTCCAAAGAACTGCTTTTTAAACAAACCCTTTTATAAACAAAAGCATCTAATGTATGTGTTCGTGTAAAGCCATATCTGGCTATATTTCACATTGCAGTTGAGCCACTTAATTGAATTTATTTTTTAACCATATACTTATGTTTACATATCTCCCATTATTATCATTACAATCATCGTGGTCTACAAACACTTTATCAAACTTCTCTGTGGCAGGAAAGTTCAGCCTTACAAACTCCATATCGAGTGATCTGCATTCCCTATTCTATACAATTCAGTCTTGTAAATTAACATACCCCATTGCCTTGTTACCTGATTAACAGAAATCATAAGCCTTCTCTGCATCAAAGACAAGTCATGCTATCCATCGTCTCACTCTTGTTTCCATTACACCAGCTGCTAAGCCTCTGGAGCACACGGGTACTTCCAGCTTGCATTGCTGTAACAGCTGAGAACTTTGTTGTGGTCAAAGCAGAGCATGTGTTAAAACTTACGGTGATGAAGGTTCTGCCACTCAGTTAACTCACTGTCTAGCAGAGTTAACTTGTGTCTGGGTGCAGATACTCAGTGCTGATAGTTTGCAGAGGTTCACAGCATGGTGACATTGATAATCCTCTGTGGTATGCTTTTTTTGGTATGGCATGGGTTGTTTTAGGATGTTGGAGGAGAGCATATTGCATGCCCTTGTTGAGCATCCCCTCATTTAGGTGGGAGGTAGTAAGCACCTGAGGGTGGCATTTGGCTGAGGGAAGGGAAAGCTAAAGGAAGATCTTGGGGGTGACAAAAAGCAAATAACCCCCTACCCCCAAACCTCAGGTCTGCTGACAAAAAGGACAATAATTAACTACATGTTGTTGGGATGGGAAGTGGAGGCAGTCTAGAGAGAAATACATTCTTGATCTTGTCCTGAAATCTGAGAAGACTTCTCGGAGTTACATTGGCATGTGGATTTGGATAGGGTAAACCTGGTATGAGTATGAGATCAATGAAATGACGTCAGAGGTCTTTCTGGTGAGTTTTCCACAGGGAGCAAGAAAATGGCAGACTTCAGAAGACACCTGAGAGAGTGTTTGGAAAGGCAGAATCACCAGAGGCAAACAGAGCAGTGAAAATGTGATCGATGTTAGAAAGATCTGAGAGGTGGAAGAGAGTGAGGAAGGAGCAGTGACCATGAGATTTGACCAAGAAGAGATCTCTGGAGGGTGCGGGGACAGTTTCAGGAGAAGGTACATCCTGAAGGGGTGTAAGATGGAGAGAGAAGAGGAAATGGACAAGATAGATTTTGTTTTCACTGAGTTCAGAGAAGCGACAAGACCAATGTTGAGGGTGTGGGGAAGCAAGTACAGTCAAAAAGCGGCACTCCAAATTGAAAGGAAAAGTTACTGATACTGCGGGCTGGAAGAACTAGAGGCTAGTGAGGGCTTGAAAGGGAAAGGATGAACTTGCAGGGAGAAGGAGGTTGGAAAGACCGGCATGGCAAGTAGAAGACAGCAAGCTTCAAGGTTGGAGATGAGGGAGGAGATGTTGGGACATTAAGGAGGGATATCACAATAGTTTGGGCAGATATTTTTTTCTTCTTTGAAGAAACTGTTAAAAGTACTCCAGTATTTTTGAAAACAGGGAGAGAGAGGAAAGCAGAAGGAAAGAGTTGCTGGTGATAAATAAGTGAAGAAGGTTGTGGCAGGTTGTTAGTCCAGGCAGAACTGGAGAGGATGGAGCAGGGGAATGGAGCGTGGCCCAGAACTTTGACTAAAGCCCACGATGATGTGTGAGTGGGCCTGGGCAGTGGGCAGGGAGGATGGTTAATGGCATGCAGCAGGGAAAGCAGAAGGATCTGCTTGACTAAGCTGAGGCTGTTTAACCAGAGCCAGAGATGGTGAAAATGCCTTGTAGCTAGTAAGTTGGAAACTGAGACTTGGTTTCAGCTTTAAAAACAAACAAGCAAGCAAAACAGGCTAGTGAATACTGTCTGCATATCAAAACTGATTATTAGCTCTGTGGCTGGCAGAGAGGGAAAGTATACAGGCTGTGCATGCGGGAAGGCATGCAGGCTCCTTTTTCCCAGACATGGGGACCTTGTGGAAGCTGTATCAGCCCCCAGCACAGGGGCTGCTAGCAGCTAGCCTTGGCAGCTCCTTCAGCCATCTTGCCAGCGGGACTCTGTGAACCCTGCTTTTGGAGAGTGGGTGCTTTCTTGGAAGCAGGCATTTGATTCGGATTTTCTGCAGCATCGAAAGAGTGTGGGGGGAGGTCCTGGTGCAACCTCAGTATCTCAGCAGGACTGAATGACAAGAGTACTGTCGTGGTTTAACCTCAGCCGGCAACTGAGCACCACACAGCCACTCGCTCACTCTTCCCCCCGCCCCCATGGGATGGGGGAGAGAATTGGAAGAGTAAAGAAAACTCGTGGGTTGAGATAAGAACAGTTTAGTAGTTGAAATAAAATAAAATACTACTACTACTACTAATGATGATAAAAGAATATACAAAGCAAGCGATGCACAATGCAATTGCTCACCACCTGCCGACCGATGCCCAGCCAGTCCCCAGGTAGTGGCCCCCCCGGCCAGCTTTCCCCCAGTTTATATTCTGAGCATGACGTCACATGGTATGGAATATCCCTTCGGCCGGTTTGGGTCAGCCGTCCTGGCTGTGCCCCCTCCCAGCTTCTTGTGCACCTCCAGCCTTCTCAGTCGGTAGAGCATGGGAAGCTGAAAAGTCCTTGACTGGTGTCAGCACTACTTAGCAACAACTAAAACATCAGTGTGTTATCAACATTATTCTCATACTAAATCCAAAACACAGCACTGTACCAGCTACTAGGAAGAAAATTAACTCTATCCCTGCCGAAACCAGGACAAGCACTTAGGTCTGCATGGACTCCCCTAGGGCTGCTCTGGCAATTGTCCGCCTGCTGCTGTCTACAAGTGAGGCTTCTTGGCACAGCCCAGTGTGGATAACCGCATTCTTGTTTATTTCATTGTGTGTGCCGCAAAGACAAAACTGAAAGTGTCCTGCCAATGTTTTTTTTTCTGCAGGATGAAAGCGTCACACAGCTGGGACAGGAGCTTGCTCAGAAGCTGGGTCTGAGGGTTCGAAAAGCATACAAAAGACCTCAGGTATGACTTTTTTTTTCTTAGAGACTATTCTTTGGCTCTTTCAGATTTACTTTTGCAGAAGTGGTAGGTGTTGCTCTGCGGCTATAGAAACACGTACACTACCCTGTGATCCCTCCAGAGACCGCTGGCTACCTTCTTTGTCCTGACTCTCTGACTCACTTTGCCTTGATCCATTTCTAACCCCATTGCTGCGCTGTATCTACTGCCAGGATGTTTCCTGTGTCCCCAGCTAAGCTGGGCAGAGCTGGGCTGTGCTGCAGGAGAGGCTTCCAATGCACTGCGAGCCTGTGATTTTGGGAGGAGAGGGACATGTGGCCTGATCACAAATGAGGTTTTGCATTGCACTCCTTTCCCTGTTATGGGATGAGAAGGGTGGGATCCTCTGCTGCATCAGAGGCATGTCTGGTTTTGTAGTGCAATGGGTCGTGAGGGGCTCTTGCCCCACATCTAGGCATACACCTTCTTCATGGTGGGGCAAAGGCTTGTGCTTTGGGAAATTGACAAGTACACATCTGGTCAGGTGCTAGGAAAGAAGGCAGCAAAAAGCAAATCGTGGGTCAAATAAATTGACCCCAGTGTCTGAATCCGTAACTGGCTCTACAAGAAAGTGCTGCCGTAACTGGAGTACTGTTGGTACTTAAATGTATACCCTGGGATGGAGCTAGAGGGCGTTAGGCCACTGCTACCACTCTTGGATAAAGCTGCCTCGCTCACGTAAAATCCCAGGATGCGTTTTCAGGAGTAGGGAACATTAGCTAGTAGTCGAGGCTTACATTTGCATCCTCAGCCCCGTGTGCAGTGGTGTGTTAAACAGCCAGTATGTTCCACCTCCAGAGGGGCACCTTTGCAGTATGCGGTGAAGTGATTGGTGGGCATCCAGTTTGCAGAGAGCTTTTCAAGTGAATTTGGCTGTAGCATCTTATTCCTCTCCCTGACCAACGTCACATGTGTGATTGGCCTACCCCTCAAAAAACCGTTGGCGTTGTAGCAGCTCTCAACCCTCCGAAATGATTCTGTCTCAAAGAAAGGGAAGTTTTCTGCAGAAATATTTTTTGTAGCTGCTCACTGTGTTGGCCTTGCCACCTTTTTGCTGCTGTCATGTTACTCAGCTGTGATGGGCTTAAACCACCTGTATGTTAGAAAAAAAAAAAATTAAAAAACTCTAAAATGATTTTTGTTATTTGAAATTTAGTGATTACTATTTTGATAACACCTTGCTATCTCTTGTGTTGACTGCCAGCTTTCATTCTAGTGCTGTAATGCCTTCCCAAAGTAGGAATTTCTTAATGAAAAGACAAAAACTTCTGTTCCTCAGGGAAGTTTTTTGTTTCCTGATTGTGTGTAGGATGTTGGGTGTTTTGCACTGAGGTGTCCAGAACAAATATATGTCCCTTTCAGTGTTCAGAAAACTGTACCCTTGTGTCACAGTGGTATGGCTTTTGGGGTGGCTTTTATTTTATGGGCAGTGCCTGGAAGGAAACCGTATTGTAACCCAGCTTTACCTAGTTTACAAGCATTGATGGGCTGTCTCTGTTCTAAGACCTCTCTCTTCCTTGCAGCAGGAATTGGAAACATTCTCACTACTCAGTAATGGCACATCAATCAATTTGTCAAACCAGGTAGAGTTTGCATCCTGTGGTTCTTACTGTTAGTGGATTGTGCTACTAGAATGCTTCACGGTTTTATTTACATGCAAATTTATGCTGTCTTTTAGGATTTAAATGTATTAATTAGTGTTTTCTGCTTTTAAGGAATATGGCCAAGGAAATTAATTTATTTGAAAATATTTCTAGTGACAACATTTTTGATGTAATTAGATCACTGAAGATGGTTATTTTTCTTAGTTATTGTGAATGTTTGCTTTCTCTTGCATTTTAAATAAGTTTCAGTTTTCAAGTTTTTATGTAGTTATGGCAACGCTAAGTAAAAATCAGAAGGTGCAACTGCTAAAGAAACATACAAAATCAAATTGTGTGATGTACTGAGCAAGGTACATACACAGTTTATGTATTCTTCGTATTGTCCTGTCACCTGGGAGATCCAGCTTGGGCAGGGCACTGTACAAATACTAAGCTAAAATATAAGAAATCACTGATTTTCTTGTTCCACCACTGGCCAAAAAAACCCTCAAACACTTGCTGGTTTTACAGGCTATTTGGTACTTTCACACTACTCCTTAAAGCAAACAAACTGTAAAACTGTAAAAATTGACATTTTGTACAAGATGGGATACTAAAGAATTAGTTTACCTCCCACCGTTCAGTGTCTTGCCTTCACATCTTTCTAGGACAGTCAGTCAGCTTTCTTTAATAGCTGTGCCTAGTTTTTAATTGGAAAATCTTTCCTTTTGCAAGAAATTAAAATAGTGCAAAAACTAGAAGTTGCAAAAACTATTGCAGTAGATGCAGTATCTCAAAAGTAATGCTTTACTTGTGCCTTTTTAAGTTTAAGCTGAAGGCACATGTACTTATTTCTGTTTATGTTTCTGTAAAATATGGGCTCATTTTATTCCTTGCCTAGAGCTCCAAGTCAGCAGTTGTCTTGGCAGAAACCTTCTCCTGTTTTGAGTTTGCTGTAAAAGTTTGTGGTTGTTAGATTGCAAAATATGTGAACTAAGAAAAGGAACGTTGTGTAAGATCAGGCTAATCAGATCTCACGCTGCATGGGGCTGACCGATTGATGTGTCCTGGGACCTGGGACACAGCGTTCTCATTCACACATGAAAAACCCTATTCTATGTACAGATTTGCTCACACGGTTGCATATTATGCAGGGCTGGTATACCTTTGCAGCAACAGGTTTTGTCCACTGCTGGAGGTAAAAATGAATAGGCTCTTTGGATTAATGGCCTCTTAAGGTTCGTAGGTTTTACTGCTCTTGCACTGAAAGAGGCCATAAAGGATAAGAAAGGGCCAGATGCATTTAGGGGTAGTAAAGGGTCTCATCTGTGAAGTGTGAATATCTTTTTAAAGATGAATTTCTGGTGATATTTTTCTCTACCCTTTCCTACACCCTCTTTGCAGACCACTTCCAATGGATTGGGTTCGATAGATGACATCGAAACAGGTAAAGACATTTCTCTTCTCTGATTTTTGTGGCTTTGGTAAGGCATCTGAGCAGGCTGGCAGGCCTGAGAGGTTCATCGTCTTAATTTGTGTCTCTTCTGCACACTCCTGGCTTTGGTAACTAGAAGGAAGAAAAGATGGTGGGAAGCAGGAGTGTTTTTCCTGCGGAAAAGCTTTTTGTCCAGGCCCAGTGAAGGACATATCTGGGAATTAAAATGGTCTGCTGAGGTACACAGCCCTCTCCAGTTGTGCTTTCTTAAAGCTGGGCTTGGCAAAGCTTCTGGAACTCTGCTCCCAGCCACAACAGTCCAGATAAAGTGAAGTTAAGGTTGTAGGAGGCTGTTTGCGCTCTGAGCGCATATGGTCCTCCAAGATGTTGAGGTGGAGGAAATGAAAACAAAGGGAGTTGGGAGGGACCCAGGGAGAGCCATGTTCAGGGTTAGGCACCCAGGAGGAGCAGAAGGAGGGCCACGGGGTTGCTTTTCTCATGCCGGGAAACAAGTGACCTTAACTCTGCCCCTGTAGAAAGGCTTTCTACGTGCTTTGCCCTTTGTTGTGTGCTGGAGCATTGAACTCGTGCCTCTGAGCACATCAGTCTTTGTTCCTTTGAAAGGTAGCTGTGTGTGTGAAGGTAAGTGTGAAGACTTAACACTGCAAGTAGCAATTGCTCTTTTTATAGAAAGAAACTAATTTCGCTATTAGGGTGCTTTGGTGTCTATTTTGGAAAACATGTTAGTTCTCTGTTGAATGCCATTTCAGTAACTGAATGCTACGTGCAATCATGAGACCCAGTTCTGTGAATTAAGGAGGGTTTTTCACATTACCTTTCTGTGCTAAAATGAACTGGACTCCTACTGCAGAGTAAAGAGTGACTGCATTCAGTAAGCTCTTTATCTAATCAGGATTTGGTGTAAGAGCAGCATGCCATGTTTGCTGCAGTTCAGGCAGCAACCTTTACTGCTAGGAGATCTTTTCAAAAGTGCTGAAATTACATGTTATCCCATTGCCCCGAGAGTGGTGTGCCACCAGGAGGGCTGTGGGTGCTGGGTACCTCAAGAGTTTCAGATTCAAAGCTTTTTTAGCAAGGTTTCTTTGTTGTTGGTTTTTGTTGTTGTTTTGTTTTGTTTTTAAGATGCAAACTCCTGAAGTCCCTTCCCCCATGCTTTGCTTGAAGTCATCTGATTAACTCAGCCCTGCTCTGCACAGATCATGGCTCAGATCTGGCTCAGCGTGGCCTTTGGCCAGCTAATGCACTAGGGAACCACTGCTGTTTGGGGAAGCGGAGCTGGAAGCGGGGCTTTTAAAAGCACTGTACTTGCCCCTCTGGGAGAGGCAGGTGTATGGCCAGGGAAGCTACCAGGTGGAGGGCATGGTACGAGGGACTTGGTTGTTCGGGGGAGCGGATGGACAAGACCCTCATTGAGCTTATAATAATAATACGTGGGGCTTAGTGTCATGGCAGTGGCAGAAATCAGAGGGAGGCAGGTGTGTGCCCGTGAGCTGCTCGTCGAAGAAGGCAGGTTTATTTTTTTAAGATGGAGCAAACATTAGGTGAATGCAGGAGATACATGAGCTTTCTGGAAGGACAGTACATGAGATATGGGTATGGTGGCTGGTAAGTGAGGTCAGCAGACGGGGTCTCCTGAGGAAAGCAGGAATGGGAAAGGAGGGATAGGGGAAAAGATTGTACAGAGGGGGATGGGAGGAAGTGGCTGAAGGAATGACAGGATTTGGGTGGTCAGGGAGAGGGGAGCAGACATCTCCCCTCTGCCCCGTGCAAGTAGTGGAACCTATTGGTCCCTGCTCTTTTCCTCGCCCTTCACATACAGGGCCCCCCACAGCTCAGTGTATTGTTCTCTGCCTTCTGGTTGTGCATTCAGCTTTTCAGGGTTTTGGGCCTCTTAAGGTGTGTGAGGGCCTCTTTCCTCTGCTTCCCAGTCCAAGTAGGAACCGGAGTGTCTCATTCATTCCTCAGAGAAGGTCTGAACTTCTGGATCCTTTGGGGCCCTGTCATTGTGAACCCTTTAACTCCCCCTGCATGTGTCCCCAGCCCTTCCAGCGTGTCCTGAACTTCTTGTTGGCCCCTGGAGGGATCTTGGCAGTACTCCAGATTTAAACGTCTGAAAAATGGGAAGGCACAAGCCGTCCCTTTGTACTGAGGGAAATCTGGCCGAGCTATCAGCAATGAGGCCAGCACCGAGGGAACCTGGATGGCTGGCTCCCGAGTGCAGGTGGGGGGCCTGCACCAAAGGGAGATGAGCTGAGAGAAGTCATTGCAAAGGGGGCATGGGGTTGGAGCGAGCCTGATCTGAGGGGCAGCTGCAAAACTAAGGACATTTACAGCCTTCCTTTGAGCTGCTGCCTGTGGGGAATGTGTCCAGCTGCAGCACTTGAAAACCTGTGTTGGATCCCCTAAGGTACAACAGTACCCCTAAGGTACTACCATTCGATCGCATGAATGAGGTTGTGGAGAGGGACCTGTGTCTGTCCCTTGCTGCCTCCCCCTGCTTTCCATGCCTTTTGTCATGGCTCAGCCTCTGGTGCCTTGCACATCGACCTCAGCTGTGGTCCATCGACGTGGACCACTCACAACAAATGCTGGAGGAAAGGTTGCAGGGAGTGGTGGTGTGCTCCTGGTAGGGTTAGAGATAAGGGGGCCTGCGTGTGTGTGTCGTCTCTGCTGTTGTTTTGTTCAGTACTTGGGGGTTTGCAGGAGTTGCTGATCTGCTGAGCTCTCTAAGAAGGGTATCAACACAGTCCTCAGTCAGTGAACGTGCGGTGTAGAGGATAGCAACATGGCTCACTCACCCAGTCCCAGTTAGAAAGGGATGGCTGAGTGAGCAGAGCTTGTACAGACAGGATGCAGCATTTCTCACTGGATCAAGATTTGTGTCTTGGAAGCTTGTCTAGTTTCTTTCCTGTTCTTATTAGTCTTTCTAATAAAAGCTATTGTCTCTCCTTCCAAACTTTGCCTTGCCTATAGCCTTAGACCGTCGTAGCTACAGTGCAGCCACTGCTATGTGGATGGATAAGGTAGCATCTTTGTCTTATTTCTTTTCTTTTATTCCAGGACATCTGCACAGGGGCAGAATTAAGGTAGTTTGGGTGCTTGGTTTGAGAACTGCAAATGTAATGTTGCATTTTCTGAATTTCTAACATTTGAACTTCTTTTTTTTTTTAACCTGTAATTTTTTTGAGAATAAAATGCTCTTCTGTGAAGAATATGTGCTTGTAACCTTAACTTCACTTAACAGAGGTTTATATTGCATGATGGGAACATCTTACCATTTCAGTAATGTACTGGAGAGGCAAGGAAGCCTTAGGGAAAATCACTGTCTCTCTCCTGCCCTGACCCTGGCTCACACAAGTTCCCAAGGGGATGTTTGCTGCTGAGGTGTTGAGGGGAAGTGTGGGCAGCAACCTCCCACCTGCAGGCATCAGGAAGCACTCGAGAGCAGGGAATTTACTTGGGTAAAGACAGCTGAGTGAGTCTGATGGGGGCACATTGTTAGCACAACCTGGTCTGAGCACCCGATCTCCGACTCTCTTCCCAGCAGGACCTTGGTTTTTTTGTCTTCTGCCATTTAGGATGCTTGAGGTTCTAGAGAGAGGGTGTGAGTAAGCAAGCTTTCAGCTGGGATATTGAAGCTCCAAGGAGTAGAGAAGGCAGTGATCTCTGCCAAATGCATTAGTGAGGAACATTAAAGAAAACACCAGATGGTATGTTATAGGGAAATTGGATTATGTGCCCCTGGCCTTTAGTCCTGGCCGCAGTGAATTCAGTAACTGCTCAGCCACAGGTTTTGTGTTGTTCCTGGTTACTGTACATGCTTGCCATATCCTGACAGTCAGTCTGGGCACTGACCCTTAGAGCGTATTTCAGCTATTGGTGAGCCGTTGGAGACTGGGAACAAAAATGAAAGAGCAAGAACTCTTCAGACCAGAGCCCCTCCCCTTGGAAAATAGGCATACTTGGTTTTTGTGATTTGATGGAGTTGTACAATATTGTTTTTGCCAGGCTGTGCTCTGCTTGCCCCCTGCAAGAGGCTCTCCTGGGTGACTGGCTCTGTTTCTCCCTCATCACAGACTGCTCTATGGACCTGCAGTGCCTCCCAGCTCCTGTGGCCACCTCCATCCCTGTGAGCGAGGGGCTGGCCTCTTTGCCCTCTGACTCAGATGCAAAGGGCTTGCCTACCTCGCTGCCTGCTGCCAGCTTGCTCCCATCTCCAGACTGTGTGTCCCTGCCAGTGCCCGAGAGCGTGGAGGACTTCACAGATGGGGACATCATTGGGGAAGAACTGGACTCCCTCCTGGACTCCCTCGCCGAAGGGTCGCCGTACCCTCTAGTAAGAGTGGGTGCTGCATGGGTCCCCTGCTTCTTGTTCCAAATAGGTCCTTGGAGCATGTGGATATGCGTGCTGCCTCTCTCTCTCTTTCTGTCACTCTTTCCTCCTAGCTCTTCCTCTGGCAAAACTCATTCATTCCTTCCTTTATTTGTGCAACCGGCTTGTGAGTATCTAAAGAGCCTGCCTCCAAGCCTGCTTTGCTGTGTGCAACTTCATGGAGCTGCCCCTCAAAAGGTACCCAAGACAGCCTTCCCCTGCCATCACCTTCCCCCTGGCCTCTGGTGTCCATGGAGTTGAAGCAGGCCTGAGGGTAGAAATGAGTGTGCTGAAGCAGGAATGATGGATGTATTTTATACAGTGGGCATGCTCTAATCTCCTTGTACTTTGTGCAGGCTGCATTCAGCCTAAGCTCTTTGAACAGCTCTGGGAGCTGTAGAGGCAACCTGTATTCATACTTATGTTGGATTTTAGTTGCCAGTGCTGCTGATGTTATGCGAGCCAACTTGGGTCTGGAAGTGGTATAATCATATTCATGCAGGATGCCTCTCGAGCCAAGAAACTCTGCTGAGAGGTGCCATGGGTAATGGTTGTTACTCTGACCTCGGCGCTGTGTGTACTTAGCTGCACTGTTTCTCGACCTGAGCTGCTTTAAGTGCCCGGCGCAAGGTTCTGCCTTGCAGACTGATGAGCTCAGGTAGCCCAACACCTCCGCAGGGACCTTGGTCCAGACTGTGTGCAGTGTAGATAGATTGGAAGGTCTGTGGGAAGTCTGCAGGCGGATGGAGCTGCTGGGTATCCTTTTGCTTCAGATAATACACCATGCACTTGAGTGGGAGCCTGTTGCTCTCTGTGTTCACTCATTCTCTGCTCCTTGTTCCTAATGTGCTGTTTATCCTCGCCCTTCCTGATTCCCCAAAGTCTTTGGTCCAGGGCACCATTCCTACCAACCTGCCAACGGAGATGCCTCAGCTGATCCCTGTGTTTCCGGGGGGAACTCCGCTGCTGCCCCCAGTTGTGACAGCCAGCATCCCTGTCTCCACCCCGCTGCCACCTGCCTCCTTCGGCCTGGTGATGGATCCCACCAAGCAGCTCTCCTCGTCCTCTGTCCTGGATGCCTTCGAGGCCCCGCCGGGAGGAAGTGGCGGTTCCACCTTAGATTCTCTGGATTCTCTGGATCTGCTCCCCTACACAGACTCACGGCTTGATGCCCTGGACTCCTTCGGGACAAGCAGAGCATCACTGGATGCCTTGGATTCCTTTGCCATTGGTAGGTGCGGGGCTGATGGGGTTTTGTGTTGCTTTACTTGTGAATGCATGCCAAAATTATTTCCTTCAGTGCTGAGGACATCTGTCATACAGCTCTGTCTGCCGGTGCTGCAGAATGGGAGTACAAACATAAAATGTCTTGGACAGAGCAGCTGAATATGTCTAGCTCAGGAGTAATGAGAAAGGCTATAGGTGTGTGTAATCCCAGATAACCAGTATGTGCATGGTGTGAAATCTCAGAGGAGAAAGGAACACAAAGGTGTATAATGATGAGCAATGAGATTTAAACCTGGCTTGGTGTTCAGGACACCTCCCTTGGCAGAATTTGCTAGGCTATAACATGATTCCTCCACCCTCCCCAATGACACTCTGACATTTTGGACCAAATGAGCAAAATCCTGGTGACTGTTTTAGATGATATAGGACCTTGTTGCGCTGGGCAGAATGGTAGAGGCCAAGGTGGGTCTCTCCCATCTCTGGATTCAGGGCAGTGAGTGTCCTGTTGAATGGGGCACTGCACTCTCATGTCACAAGGAGCAAAGTTGTGGAGGATGGTGGGCAAAGAGTAGGTCCCCTCCTGTCCCAGGAGGGAAGGCAGGCTTCTTCTTGGCTAATGTGTCCCCAGTATTGCAGCAAAAGTATTTTGAGAAGAGCAGAGATTGTCCAGTCAGCACTTCAACACTCAGGTTCACCTCAACATTGGGCTATCTTGGAGCGCCACCTTGGGAATGCCAGTGCTCAGCAACATAGAGTTGGGTTCAGTAGGGTTTGGGGAACAAGAAAGCCTTTCCTGGAGTTCTTCCAAGACTTAGACAGGTTGTTTTGGGAAAAAGTACTGAAATGTTATGAAATAAATAAAACAACTGGATTTAATAAGCATTTGTTTGTCTTTTTGTGAGTGGAACTGCCTCTGAAAGTGAAATGATTGTTTTTGTTTTGTGGGGCTTTTTTCCCCTTCTTTTGCCCAGAAGAAACTAGCCCTCAGGAACTGCGACACCCACCTGGCAGCCAAAAACCATCCCCCGTGGTGAGTGAGCCGCTCCCCCGTGCTGATGTCCCAAGGTGCTCTGGAGCCAAGGTAGTAGTGACTTGGGTGATGTAGATAATTTGGGTCCCTCTTCTTAACCTGCCCCAGTGAGTGTTGCCTCCCATGTTGTGGCAAGGCAGGTAAAGATTTCCCCAGAGTCAGTATGAAGATGTTTGTTCCATCTGTCTCCAGTCTTGGAGGAAAAGAGGAGGATTATCTATGGTTAGCAAGCTTAGAACAAGAATTACTGGCGTCCTGTTCCTCCAGGAACATCCTGCTATCCCTGTTACTTCAATGTGGAGCTAAGTCTGTCCTCAGATTAATCTGCTCCCTGAAGACTCACTGACAAGTGGTTTGTTTTTTCCCCAGGTTGGGATAGGGTTGATTTAAGTCTTGAATCTTATTAATCTGAGTCTTCAAATGCAGAGTTAGTCATGATGGAAGGAATGGGAAGGAGTGAGGGGGGCATTTTGTTCTGTGGCTCATGATAGAAAACTGAGGTCCCTTACCAAGAGAGAAAGAGGCCCATCTTTGAAGTGAACATACCATGCTGTTTGTTATCTTTGAAAAGGTTGCGTGCAGCTCTTTTGGAAGTGTAGTTTCAGATGTGAACATTTTGATGAGAGAGAAAATGAGGAAGGTTTTTGAGAGACTGGAATGGGGCAAGGAATTAGAGAGGTTTCTTACCCATGTGGTTGCAGAGCTGGGAAGAGAGGTATGTGTGTTTTCGCTCAGGTCAACCTTGGTGGAGTAAGTCACCCAGCTGTGCCCAAGGTCACCGAGCACCTGCTGTCCCAGCCGGAACCAGTAATGCCCAACACAGCCCTGCTGGTGAAGAACCCCCTGGCATCTACTCACGTCTTCAAACAAGCCTGTCATATCTGCTACCCCAAAACAGGTGATGCGTTTGCTCTGCCACCCAGAGCGCTGGCCCAGGCTAGGGTTTGCCTTTCCCTGGGCTGATGGGGTTATTCTTTCCTGCAGGGCCCAAAGCTGGTGATTACACCTATCGGGAAGGCTTGGAGCACAAGTGCAAGCGGGACATCCTGCTGGGCAGGCTGAAGAACTCGGAAGACAAGACCTGGAAGAGGATCCGTCCTCGCCCAACCAAAACCAACTTTGTAGGATCCTATTACCTGTGCAAAGGTGATCTGGAGGGGATAGGGCTGTCGGTGGCTGGGAAGGGGCTGTACGGTGTGTGCCAGGGGAGGCTGGGAGGGGACTTCCAGTTGGTATCACCTGCTGTCTTTGGGGTCTTTCTGTCCCATCAGTAGCCCATGGACCGGGAGGCTCAGTACAATGAAAGGCAATGAGCTCCCATGCTGTGGAGAGCAGGCAGCTTTTAAAGTGGTGGAGCAGAAGAGTTGCAGAGGCATAGTGAGGTGCTGTGCACAGCCAAGCGCTCAGAGCTGCCCTGTTGACATGGACTTTGCTAAGAACCTGCCTCCTGTACATGTGCCTGCAATAGTCCCACCCCACCCAGCAGCCCCATGGCAGGGCTGTGGTTCTGCCTAGGAAAAAGCTCTCTCTGCCTGCTCCTTTGCTCCAGCCCATCCCTCCGTACGTGCAGGCAATGTGACCGGACTGGTCACTGAGGCAGTGTCATTACAAAGTACCTCATGAGGTGGGGGATTGCAAGAGCCAGGATAACAGGGCTCCTTAGTGCTTGGCCGCTAGGAGAACTTAATCTGGATTGGCTTTAAAAGAGGTTGGTTAAATCGTGGTCTGTCCCTGGCCAGGCACTGAATTAAAGCAGGCCTCCATTTTGAGATGGTTTCCACAACAGATTGTCACCATTCAGTAGTTTGCATTAACTTTCCTGAATGTCTTGGTATAGACAAACTTGGGGGGAGATGTCTTTTATTTTTTCTTTAACTCTGTGTTTTCTTGCTTTCAGCTCCTTGTGAGGTGTGGGCAGTGGGAGGAGACAAGAGAGAGTTTAGTTTCTGACTGGGCCGCCCTCCCTGTGTGGTGGTGTGTGCTGTTTGTTGCTTTGTAGATATGCTTAACAAGCAGGACTGTAAGTACGGGGATAACTGCACCTTCGCGTACCACCAGGAAGAGATCGACGTGTGGACGGAGGAGAGGAAGGGGACCCTCAACCGTGACCTCCTCTTTGACCCGCTAGGTGGGATCAAGCAGAGCAGCCTCACCATCGCCAAGCTTCTCAAGGAACATCAGGGCATCTTCACCTTCCTCTGTGAGGTACAGAGCTGGCGGGAGGGAGCAGGCAACCTTCATCGTCTCCTCAGTATGTATATGGACCATTGATATGTTGATAGTTGCCATCACAGAAACATGGTGGGATGACTCGCACAACTGGAGTGCTGCAATGGATGGCTATAAACTCTTCAGAAGGGATAGGCAAGGAAGGAGAGGCGGTGGGGTAGCCCTGTATCTTAGGGAGTGTTTTGACTGTCTAGAGCTTAATGATGGTGACGATAGGGTTGAATGATAGGTTGTTTATGGGTAAGAATCGGGGGGAAGGCCAACAAGGCAGATGTCATGGTGGGAGTCTGTTACAGACCACCCAACCAGGATGAAGAGGCAGATGAAATATTCTATAAGCAGCTGGGAGAAGTCTCACAATCACTAGCCCTTGTTCTCGTGGGGGACTTCAACTTACCAGATGTCTGCTGGAAATACAATACAGCAGAGAGGAAACAGTCTAGGAGGTTCCTGAAGTATGTGGAAGACAACTTCCTGACACAGCTGGTGAGTGAGCCAGGGAAGGCACCCCACTGGACCTGTTGTTTGCGAACAGAGAAGGACTTGTGGGTGATGTGGTGGTTGGAGGCTGTCTTGGGCACAGCGATCACTAAATGACAGAGTTTTCGATTCTTGGAGAAGTAAGGAGTAGGGTCAGCAGAACGGCCACCTTGGACTTCCGGAGGGCAGACTTTGGTCTGTTTAGGAGCCTGGTTGACAGAGTCCCTTGGGAGGCAGTCCTGAAGGGCAAAGGAGTCCAGGAAGGCTGGACCTTCTTCAAGAAGGAAATCTTAAAGGCGCAGGAGCAGGCTGTCCCCATGTGCTGAAAGATGAGCCAGCGGAGAAAAAGACCAGCCTGGCTGAACAGAGAGCTTTGGCTGGAACTCAGGAAAAAAGGAGAGTTTATGACCTTTGGAAGAAGGGACAGGCAACTCAGGAGGACTACAAGGATGTTGTGAGGTTATGCAGGGAGACAATTAGAAGGACCAAAGCCCAACTAGAACTTAATCTGGCTACTGCTGTAAAAGACAATAAAAAACGTTTCTATAAATACATTAGCAACAAAAGGAGGGCCAAGGAGAAGCTCCATCCTTTACTGGATGTGGGGGGAAACATAGCAACAAAGGATGAGGAAAAGGATGAGGTACTTAATGCCTTCTTTGCCTCAGTCTTTAATAGTAAGACCAGTTGTTCTCCGGGTACCCAGCCCCCTGAGCTGGAAGACGGGAACAGGGAGCAGAATGAAGCCCCCATAATCCAAGGGGAAATGGTTAGCGACCTGCTACACCACTTAGACACACACAAGTCTATGGGGCTGGATGGGATCCAGCCAAGGTTACTGGGGGAGCTAGCAGAAGTGCTCACCAAGCCACTCTCCATCATTTATCAGTAGTCCTGGCTAACCGGGGAGGTCCCAGTTGACTGGAGGTTAGCAAGTGTGACACCCATCTACAAGAAGGGCCAGAAGGAGGATCCAGGGAACTACAGGCCTGTCAGTCTGACCTTGGTGCTGGGGAGGGTTATGGAGCAGATCATCTTGAGTACCATCACGTGGCACATACGGGACAACCAGGTGATCAGGCCCAGCCAGCATGGGTTCATGAAAGGCAGGTCCTGCTTGACCAACCTGATCTCCTTCTATGACAAGGTGACCCGCTTAGTGGATGAGGGAAAGGCTGTGGATGTTGTCTACTTAGACTTTAGTAAAGCCTTTGACACTGTTTCCGTCAGCATTCTCCTGGAGAAACTGGCTGCTCATGGCTTGGACAGGTGTACTGTTTGCTAAAAAACTGGCTGGATGGCCGGGCCCAAAGAGTTGTGGTGAATGGAGTTAAATCCAGTTGGTGGATGGTCACAAGTGGTGTTCCCCAGGGCTCAGTATTGGGGCCAGTTCTGTTTCTTACCTTTATCAGTGATCTGGACGAGGGGATCGAGTGCACCCTCAGTAAATTTGCAGACAACACCAAGTTGGGCGGGAGTGTTGATCTGCTCAAGGGTGGGAAGGCTCTGCAGAGGGACCTGGACAGGCTGGATCGATGGGCCGAGGCCAACTGTATGAGATTCAACAAGGCCAAGTGCCGGGTCCTGCCCTTGGGTCACAACGACCCCATGCAGCACTACAGGCTTGGGGAAGAGTGGCTGGAAAGCTGCCTGTCAGAAAAGGACCTGGGGGTGTTGGTCAGCAGCCGGCTGAACATGAGCCGGCAGTGTGCCCAGGTGGCCAAGAAGGCCAATGGCATCCTGGCCTGTATCAGAAATAGTGTGGCCAACAGGAGTAGGGAAGTGATTGTGCCCCTGTACTCGGCACTGGTGAGGCCGCACCTCGACTACTGTGTTCGGTTTTGGGCCCCTCACTACAAGAAGGACATTGAGGTGCTGGAGTGTGTCCAAAGAAGAGCAAGGAAGCTGGTGAAGGGTCTAGAGCACAGGTCTTATAAGGAGCGGCTGAGGGAACTGGGGTTGTTTAGCCTGGAGAAAAGGAGGCTCAGGGGAGACCTCATCGCTCTCTACAACTACCTGAAAGGAGGTTGTAGCAAGGTGGGTGTCGGTCTCTTCTCCCAAGTAGCAAGTGATAAGACAAGAGGAAATGGCCTCAAGTTGTGCCAGGGAAGGTTTAGATTGGATATTAGGAAAAATTTCTTTACTGCAAGAGTGGTGAAACATTGGAACAGGCTGCCCAGGGAAGTGGTGGAGTCCCCATCCCTGGAGGTATTTAAAAGACGTGTAGATGTGGTGCTTAGGGATATGATTTAGTGGTGGACTTGGCAGTGCTAGGTTAACGGTTGGACTGGATGATCTTAAAGGTCTTTTCCAACCTAAATGATTCTATGATTCTGTATGTCCCAGCCAGTGCCCTGCTCCCAGAAGGGCAGTGAGCAGTGGATGCAGCTGTGTAGGAGAAAAGAGAGGTAGTTTTCCTCCTTAGCCCTGCAGCTGAACCAGGTGCACACAGCCTCATGGGATCACCTGTCTCTTCCTCTGTCTTGAGATGTTGCTTTGAATTGTAATTTAGCCCCAGCTACTTTAGAAATCAGAACCCCGTAATGCAACAAATTCCCACTTGATGTCTGTGCTGAGCCACTGAGTCAGTTAGTTAAGGATTGGCTCGTACCATCTTGATACTCTGCAGCAGAGAGTTCCCCACACTGGCAGTGGTATATGTAAAGGGACATGTTCTTTGCTGTGAACTGGCTGTTCTTTTATTTCTCCCCATCGTTTCCCCCTTGTTCTTGCTCTGTTGGCTAACTGGGAAAGAATATGTGGCTCTGACCAAAATGTTTCCAACCACAATGGAAAATACTGTTAAGAATAAGCCAAAAAATGTTGTCCGGAAGCCTTTCCAAAAGTTCGCTTGCTTTATTTTAAAGCACTACCACAAAGTTTTCATTAGGCTTCTTTTAACTTTGAACATTAGAATAGGCTGGCTCTGGTTCTTCTTCCCCTTCCAAGTGAAATGGCTCTGATTCACTGCTCTCTAAGATTTTCCCAGTATGCTAATTCTTCTCTTCTCAGATTTGCTTTGACAGCAAACCTCGGATTATCAGCAAAGGGACCAAGGACACGCCATCTGTCTGCTCCAACCTTTCTGCCAAACACAGTTTCCATGACAACAAGTGAGTGAACATTTTTTGTGCTGGTGGGAGCAATCTCTCACAAGTCCAGCCAGTTTAACTCCAGGGCCCTGGTTTCTTTCTTTCTTTCCTCCCCGTAGGTTCCAATCATAGGGCAGATCAAAGCATGATAAATATCACTGTGTGCTTCACCCTGAGTGTTTGCTCCTGGTGCTGAGGGATTTCAGGCATCAGCAAATCCCTTTGGAGTCAGCCTAAGTTTTCCATTGACTTAATTTGCCTTTCAGTTTGGCCTTTACATAAAGGTCAAACCAAAGATCCTCCAGCTCAGGATCCTGCCTCTGACTGGCTGGTAATGAACGTTTAGGAAAACAAGTATAAGAAACATGTCAAGTACACAGTAATACAACGCCTTCTGGTTCCTGGCAACCTGAGACTTAGGGACTTGCTGAGCCGGAGGAGTTGGTATTTTTGCCGCATATTTTGAAATGTGTCTGATCTCTGAATTTAAGCAGAGCATCACCCATGGGCTGAGGAGATCGAAAATACCTACCTAGGTTGAAAATACCTACCTGGGAGGGCAGGGGTTTGGTTTTCCTAGTGGGAGTCTGCCTCTCCCAGAGTTGATTTTCCGTGTCCTTTGCCTGCCCAGTCAAATGTCTGAAAGTCACATGTAAGGAGGAGGGGGGTGAAGATTTGATCCTCTGGTGCTTCATATTTCTCCGGACTGGCTGCAGGTGTCTGGTCCACATTGTGCGTTCCACCTCCCTGAAATACTCCAAGATCCGCCAGTTCCAGGAGCACTTCCAGTTTGATGTGTGCCGACATGAGGTGCGTTATGGCTGCCTGCGCGAGGACAGCTGCCACTTTGCTCATAGTTTCATCGAGCTCAAGGTCTGGTTGCTGCAGCAATATTCAGGTGAGCGTGGCTTGGTGCAGGACTGGTGATGTGTACACCCGAGTTTCCTCCAGTGTACCTGGGGCCAGTTGAGAGGGGAAGAGTGTGATTTGGGAGTACTGAGAAGTTGTCACTGACTTGTGCATATACTTACTCTGTCTCCTCAGGGACACAGAAAAGAGGGCCAAGGTGTTCTGTGAGATGATTTGGCCCTTGTCCCTTTACATGTGCTACTGTAATTTGCAGACCAGGAAGCCTTTGCCTTGGGACCAGCTGCAGAAGTTGAAATGATTATTAGGTAGGGCTGAATCCCCAGAGACGTTTCGGTGCTTAAATCCTGTGCAAGACCCTAAATAGCAATTGGGCTCCTGAGCGAGCATCTGGTACAGTGAGAATGGCAGCATGGGCAGGTGACAAAGCAGTTATATAAAGTAAGGCTGTGCATCTCCACTTTCTCTAAACAAATTCACCAACAGTGGGAAATGACAAGATACTTGGTGTTTCCCAAAAAGGCTTTGATGACATACCTCTGAAGAGGCTATTGCAGAAATTATATTCAGGTCACTCATATAATGACACTACCACATCTGGCACTCTCAGTCCTCTCTCTCTCTCCCCGACATGTTGGAGGGTTTCTCTTGCTGCTCTCCTGTTAACCAAGTAGATGCTGGTCCACCCACAGTGCTACCTACATCTTTTTTCACCACATCGTCTTGTTTAGTGCAGGACTTGGCCCGGTAATGGGAGTACTTCAGAGAGGAAACACGTTACAGATGTTTCTCACCATTCTTTGATGTAATTGGGGGCAACTTCTTTAATTTATTGTTCAAATGCCTGTCGCTGTTGTTCACTGCAGTCCTTGGCCTTGGCTTGACTCATGAGGGACCGTGATGAACAAGTAGCACACTGTGGCAAATGACATCTTTTATTCTTCCTGTTTGGCCTCACTTACTTGTGGCCACAGGAAATTAAAAAATTACACCACCAGAGTTTCTAAGACAGCATGTTGCCTGTGAGCCATAGGCCACCATTGCTGCCCTACATGCTTATGATACTGCCTGTAGTACTCTGGGCACTCTAATATTCAAAGACCTTGCTCTTTTCTCCACCCCATGGTTGGTTTATTTTTGTCAGTGGTTTTTTTTTCAGAAAAAGTTTCTTTGCTCCCTCCTTCCCTCCCTCCCTATTCCTTCCTCTTCAGCCTGTAGAAGAAATGGTTAGATTGATTTTTGCTTCTTGCCTTCTTTACTTGAAGAAGTGATTTCCAAAGGGGAAGCTGAGGAGATGAAACAAGCCATGAGTTTAGCTGCAGAGGTGGTGAGTAAGCCTTGTGCTTATTCCCATCTTTCCAACAATGAGAGAACCATCATCTTTTGGGTTTTTTTTCTGCAGGGCTGTATATATGAGCCTGCTTTCCTTGTGAGTTTGCCTTCCTGGAGTGGTAGTTTATTACCTCTCTTAAGTGTAGCCCTCATTATGGAAACAGAGATGAAAGGTATTTGTTGCCATTCTCTGGGAATGCTTTAGCTTTGGAGCAGACAGTTTGATTTGGGCACCATTTGCTCGGCAAGAACAAGAAAGAGGCTTCATAGCAGCTTGCATTTGAAACCAGTGGGCTGTTGCATTTCACAGCCATTTGAGCTTTTACAGAGCTTATGGCTTTATTCATGGGGATAAAGGATTGTATTAGTGGAGTAAAGGTTGCCAAGATCTGAAAATGTGGACAGGCAGGACTGTTTTCTTGTTCACTGTGGCTTTTCACAGGCATATCTTGCTATCTTCTTCCATCAGTGGAAATCACAGAGTCTTTGTCCTCCTAATGATGTTGCAAAAGATGCTGAAATGTTATAAGTAATCAACACATGGGCCTTTTGGTTCCCAGATCATCTCTTTGGGACAGTTCATGGTTTGGAGAGCTGGTGTATTGGAAAACATCCTTTCATGTTTGGGAGGTTTTTTTTTCCCAAACACCACACTTCTAGACCGTCTTGTTGAGTTAGTTCAGGTTTCTGGGACTGGAAAAAACAGTCACTTGTTAAGAACTTCATTTGAAATTCAGTCTTCTGACAAGAGCTGTATATGCTTCTCCCATTGGTTCTGCACCCCGAGGATCACAGTGCAGGTGTGCAGAATGGAGAAGATGGGAGCTGCTTCAGCACTTTCTCTGCCAGGTCCAGTGCAGCACATCAACTTTTTGCTGTGGTTTTCTCAGCTTTGTAGTTTTTGTCCCCAAAGTACAGATCAGTGTTGTATCCAGCCCTGGATTACTTGGACATGGAAGAGGGAGTTGCAGTTTTTCTAACTCTACACAGTTTCTTCTGGGATTAATGGTTAAGAAGGAGAAAATCCACAAACAGCTCTGATCTGGGAGTAGTACCAGCTATGCAGCAGCTGCCATTTTGGAGGCCTGAGCAAATGTTCTTGAAGAATAGTAAAGTTCCCTGAATGCTTTTCATCCTGTCCAAACCCTGTACAAACAGCAGTATTGTTGCCTGGCAGGGAGCTGGACAGCTGAAATCACAGATGGGGAAACTGAGGTCAGGAATGCCGTGTCTTACCCAAGTTACAGCCTAAGCTGAGATGAAAACTTGTGTTTGCTGGCCCTGAAGTTCTGGAACATGCCAGATCCCAGATCAAAGATTGTGTCCATGTGGCATGCCTGGGGAACACCTCACTTCAATGATAAAAGCTGCAGGCAAAAGCAAAGCAAGCAATTTTGCAGCCTCTCTGTGCTGGGGGTGCTGCATCAACGCCATCCTCAGCACCCCACTTGTTACAGTCAGCTGGCTGTTGTAAGATACTTGCTTCAGTTTCTTTTGGCAGCTATGTCGGATCTTTATAGCGCTTAAATAACATGGCTTTTCTGTAACAGAGTCCTCACATTGACAAGACAGTTCCTACTCTTACATACTTTTCTCTTGCTGATTAGTTCTCTGAGAATCGTAGCGCCCATCTAGCTGGTTGATGCTGGCCTGGGCTGTTCCCTCGCCACTTGAGTTGATCAGAAGCTAATTCCTTAGATAAGGTCTGACCAACCCTTTTTCTTGTTGTCTGATGTTGCATTTCTGATTCCTGAAGCCTTGCAGAACTTTCCTTGCTGGTTACATACTAGCAGCTGTTCCTTGGTTGGTTTTGCACTTTGGGTCTTTCCTTGCTACCTTGGTTGCACTTGGTGTTTGTCTGTGTTGAATTTCAACTTTCCTTTCCGCCTATTGATTGATGGGCAGCCCCCACGACTTGAAGTGTGTAACAGGCTAATTAATTCCAGCAGGGATTAGGTGAGACTTCTGGGGTCTTGGAGATGCTAGATGTCTCAGTGGGATATCTGTGATCTTCCAAGCTAGTGGCAAAAACTCCAATATACAGTAGATCAATAGTAACAAAGCACTGTCTTCAGGGCCTTGGGTCGGATCTGTTGACATGGTGTTGGGGACAGTCTTGGTCAAGGTCTTGACCCCTAGTCAAAAATCATCATCTTGGAGGCAGCATCTGGGTCCTTTGCAAACAGCCTGAGCAGAATGCCAGGTCTGAATGAGCCCAGGATACCGAACTCTTCCCCTTTTGTTTGGCTTGTGTGGAGAGAAGAGCTTCCTTAGCCTGTGCTTAAACATGTTCTGTGGTGGGTCCCTTCACAACCCATGTCCTGACATTACCAGTGGGACCGTTGGGAGCTGTCAGCCGCACAGGGGTTCCTAAGCCCCAAAGTAGGAAGTCCTGCAACCCCTCCCTCCTTCTTTTCTCTTGGCCAAAGCAGGGTAGCTCAGTCCTGCCTCCTTTTGTTCCCAGGAATGACCCACGAAGATATCGTGCAGGAGTCAAAGAAGTACTGGCAGCAGATGGAGGCACATGCCAGCAAACCAGCCAACAGCATGGTAAGTAAGGTGCATCTAGGGCTTGCAGACTGGTTTTGCTCCCAACTGTTCCAGCACTTTCTCTCTTTTCCTCCCACTGCTGTGCCTGACAGGTCCCAGGCAGACCAGGCTGCCCATTGAGAAGGAGGACAGCTGAGAGCTTTCCTGGCTGCAGTGCTAGTGATGAGCTTTGTGCCTTGTTTTGCAGCATTGTTATCTGCTCTGTTCAGTGGTGGGGTGAAGCCTCCAGAGCAGGGAGGGCAATGCGCAGAGAATGGTGCTTCCTGTGACACCTTGCTAGTGAAATCGGGAGACTTCGGGGACCGTGGCCACACAGAGTGGGGACCAAAGGTGTCCTGCTGCCCTGTAGTGGCCAAGGGACGATACAGCAGTTCGAAGGACTGTAAGAAATGACTCATGACCCACAGGACTGCTCTAAATGCAGGAGTGGGTGGAACTTGCAGCTCAGGTGCTGTTGAGGCTGGGCAGAGATCTTGGTGGCGCTTTGCCAGGAGGAGGCTGTGAGCTTTGCCTCTCTTTGTGCCACTAGTCTCTCAGTGTGGGAGAAGGTGCCTCTGGCTGCACCTTCCAGCACTGCCAAGAGCTTTCTCTGGAGAGGTGTGTTAAAGGCAAAGGGCACCTCTTTGTTTGCTTTCTTCCAACCTGTTGGCTACGGGTGTCACTGCCTTATCCTCTTTTTTCCCCAAGGGGGTGTTCTGTAGTGTAGGAGCAGAGCCCACCCAGTGAGGACGATTCCCAGCCCACCCCTGAGGTTGAACTAAAGCAGTTTTGCCATTAGAACAGGGAGTTTTTTGTTCTTTAATTACTTTCAGAAGATATGTCTGATGAGATGAGAAACTTCATGCCTCATAGCAAGCTCTGAGGCATAGGAGCAATTCTGTCCCCCGCAAAATGGTGGGGAAAGTGGTGTGAATCCTTTTTGTTCCCACTTGACAGCTTTCTTTCCCCTTGTGGAGGCCTGAGCTTGCCACCCCTTGGCCTGTGCCTTACTGTCAGAGCAAGGGTGCTTCACCTTTGTCTGGGACCTCTCACCCAGGAGTCCCTCTGCAGAGACCAGCACTGAGTGCAGCCTGTGAGCACCTTGCGGAGGAGGTGTTTTATAGGAAGGGGAACTGAGTCACTCACGTGGTGTGTAGCTGCTTTTTTTGGCTAGGTTACGGGCCAGCAGAAGTGTTCTGAAGGCTGTAGGGCACTGGTGCTGGGGAAAAGCAGGTCTGACAGGCATGGGTTAGCCCAGCAGGAAACATGCAGGTGACTGCACTGATGCTTGCAGTGGACTCTGTGTCCACCTATGTACTGGTTATGCTGCATGAGATGGAGTCATCTTTGAGGAGATGCTCAGCAACATACCTGTGCGGCCTGTTCTGCTGTTGTGGTCTGAAATGGTTGGGGGAGGGGAAAGAGAAGCAGCAGTCCAGAGTAACTAAGGTCTCTAGTTCCCAAAGCCGTCTGACTCGCTTAAGGAATATGTTCTAGCCTCTCAGGAAGCTGAGAGGACAGGTTTCTACAGCCTGTATTATATGAGAAGTGAGCCTGAATGATCTGAATGGTCCCTGCAGACAGAGCTGGCTATGATCTCTTTCTACCTGGTGTGGGGACAGAGGCAGCTGCCTGCATCTCCACAGTGGAGGAAACTAAGTGTGAATTTGCAGCAGTTGGTGACAGTACTTGGATTTATATCAGCAATCCCTGTCCCATGGAGAGTGAAGTCTAGTGACTGGTTCTGTCCTGCCTTCTGTGAATCTGCCTGCATTTTCCAGAAAGCTCTGTCTTGACATTCTCTGTGCATAATCTGGGGATAAAAAAAGATAGATGGACAGCTGTTTTCCTGTAAGCCTTGCAGCTTCAAATTCACCTTTGTCTGGAGGTGCTGCTGTTGGAAGAACAAGTTGTTCAGCGAGCATGGTGAGAGCGAGTCCTCTGAAGCACGTGGGATCTGGATGCTGAGAGAGGGTTTCGTTTCTGGCTGTTGGGGCTTGCAGGGGGCAAAGGATCAGGAAGAGAAACACCAGCACCTGCTACATCAGCTGTCAGGGGATGGGCAGAGCGCTGCAGTTTCTGGGCCCTGTGGGCAGTGTTAGGGCTGATGGCCAATGGCAAAGTCTGGGTGTGCCCCACAAATGCCTGTTGCAGAGCTGGACCGCACCGTCCACCCTTCCAGGGCATCATTTTGTGTGGAGACGAAGCAGCAGCCTTGTTGGTACAGTCAGAAAGTGCCCACCAGCGGCACCATCAGTTGTCTGTAGGGATTGGCAGCCTGGCACTGGCACTGTGCAGGGAGACAGTCAAGTTGGTCAGATGGATGTGTTTGCAATAGCAAACCGTGGCTGTGGCATCAGCACGTACTCAGCCAGAGGGCTGTGCTCCGGGATGAGACACTGGCTTGCTGCCGAAGACCCCGGGGGCAGGACTAACGTATCTGTTGAGAGGTGTTTACTTTTGCCATTATTTTCTCTCGTCCAAGCAGGCTAACATGACTCAGAGTTTTCTCAGCGTCCTTCCAGCTTTCCAAGTTGGCTGCCTGGCAAAGACAACTTCCCAGGAGTGCTATAAAAGCAGACCCCTCCTTCCCACCATCCCGTGTGATCCACACTCACCCCGGCGCCCTCTGGTCAGCGGAAGCAAAGTCGCTCCCAGGGATTTTGCTGCAATTTTGTCACAGCTGCCAGTTGGACTCAGTCGCTGGGGCTATCCAGTTGTGGAGAAAAGAGGCAGGCAGCATACAAGGACTCAGCAGCTGTGATGATGCAGGTCAGGAGACTTAGCAACAAGTGGAAGATGAAGATACACTGCTTGCTAAACACCTGCCAGGGGTCTTGCACTTGGCCCCACAAATTTGGCCCCATGGAGGCTGCTGTAGGAGTAAACCCAGTGGCTGCAGGTGGAAGAGGCAGTCAGCAGGAAACTGTTGTAGGTAGCTGGGTGTCCTCAACTGCCATCGTATCCCTAGGAATTGAGGGGTTTTAGCCCTCTGTTTTTCTGGTTTTCGAGGGCTATTCTGTTTTACCTTACTAGCCAGCTGCAGGACCCCCATAAAAACTGGCCTCAGAATTAGCAATTTAAGCATGGAGAGGAAAGGAAAGTCTCTAATAAAGGGGTGCTTGCACCTAAGTACAGCTCACTCGTTTAGGTGGCTGAGTAACCTGGGCTCTTCGTATAGTCCCCCGAGGCATGTGGCTCCTTCAGAGAGCATTTCAGTATTGTTGAGAGGGGTTCCTGAAGTTGTGAGACACGAGTGGCCGTGCAGGGGCTGTTGCTTTCTGCAAAGCCTGAAGTGGAGAGTTGTCGTGCCAAAGACTTTTATTTATTTGGTTGCCATGGTGCATAGCTAACACTATATTGTCTGGCTTCATAGCAAAGGGGTGGTGCCGCAGCCCGAGGCACTTTTGACTGGCTTCATCTATTAGAGCCTCATGTGATACTAATTTCCACACTGTTGATTATCAGCAGCCTGCTAGGTATGTGTCTTGCCTTTACAAATACAGTCATGTAGCAGCAACAACAGCAGCTTTGATTTTTCACTTGGCTTATAATCCCCTGGGAGCATACATGCCCACTGGATTGACCAGCAGTTTGCATGACGCTGATCAAGAAATGCACAGGGCTTCTTTTGGTTAAGAATTTGTGGAAAAAGCAGCCCAGATCACCAGAATTACCTGAGACACATTTTCTTTATCTCTGATCTATTGTGCCTTCTGGAGCCACTTGATTTTTCATTTTGCTGGGTCAGTAGATTTGAGCCAAGCTTCCTCGCTGTGCTGAGAGATCTGTCCCTGGAGGATTATATGGCAGATAGCATTGGGCTGATAAAAGGGAATATGCCAGCAGTGCCATTTTGTTACCTTAGGCCTATAGGTTTGGTGGGTCAGTGGCGAGCTGTAGTGTAATTTTCTTTGGAGACAAGTGGAGATTAAAAATACTGTTCAAAGGCCACACGTCTGAGAGGGAGGCACCTTACTGCCTTCTGTGATATCCCAGGTCTCAATGCTGCTCATCCCGCAGCCGGCCACTTTGATGTGTACTTGGTGGTCACCAGCACTGGTGAAAGCTGACAGATGAACGCGTCACATGCCGGATGCCACCAGAGGGGCTGTCCTGCAGGCAAGTGGGCCAGAATCGCTGCTGCTTTTCAAGAGAGATGGTGGTTCTCTGGAAGGGTCCTTTTGCTGGGACATCCAGAGCAGTGATGGCCCCTTGTAGTTAGCACAGGCAAAGGTCAGCTCTCTGGTCAGCTTTTCACAGCGATGGAGGACCCTTTGTATGTCATCTCTGCTTCTCCAAAAGACTGGGTCTGGAGGATGCAGAGTGGTAGTTGATAGCTTATGTGGTGTTTCCTGGGAGATGCTTTGATTCTGCACCACCTGGGCTTGCTGTTTTCCCTTTGCCAAGGGATGCACATAGGGTCCATGCTACTGCTAATCGATTGCTGGCAGAAGCCTCCTCCTCGGGGACATGGTTTGCCTGTCTGCTCGTTATTAGCTGCTCAGGGTTAGAAGTCGAGGCATGGCAGCTGGGATGGGCAGCAGCCCATGTGGTTAGCAATGTTAGTATGTGGTTAGCAGTCAGGGAGCTGTTTTACTGGTACATGACCTTTGTGCTTCACAGTCGGCTCGATGACCAGGGTGTTCTTTCAGGTTCTTGCTTGTACCCTCACATACTGCTGTGCCCAGGGCCACTGGCGTCCAGTCAGGTTTGCTCTTTGGTTTGGAAATGGAGACACCAGCCTCATGTCTTCCAGTGGTGGTACAAAATGTAAATGGCTTTCTAGAGATTTGCTCAGAAAATGCGAGGCAGTGGTGATATGGGACTGGCTCCATTTTTTTTCCCCTCCACAATCTGTTAGTCATAATCCCAAAAGAGCCTTCTCAAGGAGACAGAAGACCAATGAAGTTAAGTGACTGAGGGTATGAAATATGTGCATTGACAGTTGTACCTCTTTCTAGAGATCATGATTAACTGCCTGTGAGGCCTGGTGCAAAGGAACTGTGAGGGATGGAAACCTGCCCAGAAATGACTTTGAATGGTATTAACAAGAGGACCCAGCTCTGACTTCAGTGTTTCAAATGCTAGACGTGACATGAGCTTCTTGGTCCAAAAGTGGGAGTGGTGGGTCCTGTGCTGTGGCACAGCCTGGCCTCCTCCCAAGGGGGCTCTCTCGGCTGTGCGACTGAGCTCTCTCCATGGATAGCGAGGGGGACGTGGATTGCCCTCCCTGCGGGGAAGCGGGGATTAAGCGCCGGGGCAGGTCTCGCAAAACTTGTCCGTACATGGAGATACGCTGCAGGGGTTTTGCAGCCAGGCCTGGTCAGTGCTCGAAGCTGCCAGGCTGGCTGTGCTTTTGGCCCGACGTCGAAGCCCAGGAAATCATGCTGAAGCAAGCAGTGTTTTTGCACCTGTCTGGTATCTCAACGGGTCGCCAGCTAACATTGGCAAAGGAGAGCTGGGCTGTCTCTGATTTAATCTGGCTTGTCACTGGCACGCAGGCGTGTGGGGAACCGCCAGTGTCTCCGTGGCAGTTTGGGGGGTGCATTTTGGCTCTGTTTGCCTGAGGTTGTGGTTCTCTTCCCCAGGCTTCTCCGCGGGCTCCCACGTCAAGCACCTTTGACCTCCAGATGAAATTTGTGTGTGGCCAGTGCTGGAGGAATGGGCAGCTGGTGGAGCCAGATAAAGACCTCAAGTACTGTAGTGCCAAAGCCCGCCACTGGTGAGCAATGCAACCTTCTCTTTCCCCCACACCTCCTCAAGGGCAGGAATTTCTTGTCTTACCTTCTCCAGGGCTTCATTTGGCCTCTTTGGAAGAGGCTGTAAGGTTTCCTAGCAGCCTCTCGCTGCTCGGGGTGTTTGTCACTACTGCAAGCATTGCAGATAGCTGTTTTCCAGTTTCCAGCTCTCTTCTTTACTGTTTGTATTTGCTGCCAGCATTGTGCAGACTGTTACTCCTGGTGCATGCAGTCCAGCTCCCACAATTCCCTTTTTTCCCAGTTGCTATAATTTTTTCTTAGCAAGGTCACTGAGATAGTTCTCCTCTGCACTTGTTTATACTCCTAGCTGTTTGCAGATGTCTGTCAGGTCACTATTAGCAATGATTCCAGGTATTCTGCTTCCTTTTAAATTAGTTTCCTTGGCTCTTTCATTGCTTTGGTTGCTCTTCTCTGAAGCATGTCTTGTCTGTTTGCACCTTCTGGCTCCTTGGGGCCTGTGAGGATGCTCGGTGTGATAGGAGAGGAGTATTAGCTGGGAAGGCACCACTGGATCATGGAAACTGTGGCACCTCTCACCCAGGCAGCCTGGCAGGATAGGGTGGAAGGGTTTATAGGACTTCACTGCCCATAACACAAGCCACAAAGGCACAGTCCAGCATCCTATTGCAAATGTAAGACCTTTGATGAAAAAGAGACAGAAACAGCAGTTGCTGGAGGAAGTGATCAGGTGAGGATCACTTCCTGGAACGGGAAGGATAACACCTCTTTGTGCAGCTGCTGAATAGAGCTGGGGGTTTTGCCCAGGCTATCTCCTGGTGATCGTTTGCTGGAGCTGCAGGAGAATTAATACTTCCTGGCACCTGTTTGTAAGACAGTGCTTGTAATGGCTTGTATTTCTACTGCACCTTTCAAACAGAAAATATTCCCAAATGTTTTTCATGGATCTGATTGCACAAGAATTGGCTGTGTCGAAGGGTGGAATGCAGCTGTTTAGTAATACATGGTGATGCCATGTGAGACTTGGGGGAGACTTTTGTGGCTTTATGAGAAGAGATACCCCAGGAAATATGTGATAAGTACAGGGAGAAATCCTCCTAAAACATCCTTCTTGTGGCTTCTGTGTCACAGATGTGCATGTCTAGGAGTAGCCAGATAGTGGCAGGGACAAGTTGGACAGGATAATCTGGTCGTCTCTCAATATTTAAGGGTCTCTGGGGGAAACAAAACCTTGTTCTGCTCTTCCTTTTGCCTCTCTTGATTTATTCTCTCTTCTTCAGTTGGACGAAGGAACGTCGTGTCCTGCTGGTGATGTCCAAAGCAAAGAAGAAGTGGGTGTCTGTCCGACCACTGCCTTCCATCCGCAACTTCCCACAGCAATATGATGTAAGCCCCACACCCCCGCACGGCCAGATGCCCCTTCCCCTTCCCTCCCAGCATGGTGTAGTGCTTTGAGGGATGGTCCCTTGTAGACCTGGCAGGGAAGCGGGCACGTGTTGGCTGAGGTGGGAGGCAAGGACAGACTGAGGGCAGCAATATCTCAAACGCATCCAGCAAAAGGGCGGAGCAGAAAAAGGAGCAGCACCCATTTAAACCACTCTACACACGTATGCGAGTTTCTGACATTGCTGTTAATGCAGTCACTGTCTCAAGAAGTGGCTGGCACAGGGTTTAGAAATGAGATTTAAGTCTCCCCTTAGGTCAGGGTTTCTCAGTGTGGGTGAGAGGCGAGACAGAGTGCTTGGGAGAAGCCTATCCCTGCCTTTGCTGTGGCTGTGCTGACGTAGATTGTGAAACTTGCTCACAGTGTGTTTTGAAAGCACAACTAAGAACTCCACTAAAAAGACAGGTGCTGTGAGGAAAACTACAGATATCCAACCTCTAACCCCAGCCCCAAATATGGTGACTGATAATTTCTCTCTCCCTCTCCTTTCCTTTCTCCCTGAAAGGAGAAAGCTCCTCTCCCTCCTACCCTATGGGATCTGCTGCCTCTTAGTCCATGGGCAGGCGCAAGGCCACATGTAAGGCCTTGAGCGCTCTTCAGTTGCAGGCCAGTTGCTAGAAGCTGGGGAGGGGAGCAAGAGTTATTTACAGCTGCTGCAGTAGGAGATGAGGCCAGCAGGTGAGTCACAGGTCGTGCAGCAAAGGCAAGTTGCCATATGAATGTGTGCTTCACCTGAGCTCCCACCCAGGCCCCGCCAGAGAGGAACAACGTTGTCTCTTCCCCGCAGTTTGTGTGGGCCAGCTGGTCTCCACACTGCTGTCCTCCTCTGGTGGCAGGACTGGGGGAGAAGGGACAATCAGTAAATATGATGCCTGGAAAGCTTCTTGTTTTCTCTGGCAATGATGCTGTTGGTAGTTGTGAGGTAAAGTTGTGCGCGCTAGTGTGGTCTAAGCAACCTGTAAGGCCACTCTTCACCTGCTTGGAGATGGCTGGAGAGTGAGTCACCTTTGGGGACCAACAACGTGACCAGCAGGAGACACTGTTGGGTGGATCAGGTTGCTCCCTGCTGTCTCCCCCAGGGCCAGCGTTAAGCGTACCTGCACTCGCTCGCCTATGGAAATGGCAACAAGAGAGAGACCAGGTGCTGAACTGAGCTGCTTGCATGTTTATAGAGAAGTCTTTACCTTTCATGTCATCAGGAGCTTGAGGAAAAGAAGCATGAGTTAATGACGTATGAAGTGTCCTGTTTGCAACCTCTCCTGTGTGCAATTTAATGTCCCAGCTGGTTTTTTGAACCCACTTTCCTCTCTAGCAAGGAGTGCTTGTGCAGATGCTAAATTTTGCTCTGTCTTTTAACAGTTGTGTATCCATGCACAAAATGGAAGGAAATGCCAGTATGTGGGCAACTGCTCCTTCGCCCACAGCCCTGAGGAGAGAGACATGTGGACCTTCATGAAGGAAAACAAAAGTGAGTGTGGGAAACATAGGCCAGAGAGTCTGGGGAGAGGGAGGAAGACATTTGGGCAATGTCCATCTCAACAGAGATGGAGCTGGACAGAGCTGGTACCATGAGCTTAGGTGGGATCATGGGGCAGGTCTGTCTACAGTAATTTAGAGCTGCTCTTTTCTTAAACGTGCATGTATATCTTGAGTCCCTCGCTCTGGGACTAGTGCACATTGGTCCCATGTCTTGCACTGCTCCATTGCTGCCCTCCCTTTCTGCAGCTCTTGAATCCACCCTCTGCTGTCCTTCCAGTTGCCTGTACTGTCCCAGGCCTGGCTCCATATGGAGCTCTGCCAAAGCACCAGTCCTGACCTGTAGCTGCTCCTATATCTTTCTTTCTGTCTTGTATCTGCCTTGGCTTTCTTTCCCATTTCTGCTCATATCCCTTGCTCCTGGGCTGCGGCACTCCCTGCTCATGGCATCGTATTCAAAGGGGTGGATTTGAGATCCTGAATGAGAACATCGTTGGGTGGTGCCTTTGTGGAGGAGCTTGTCTGGAATTAATTATGCAGGCTCCCAACTTAGCTTTTGGGGGATAGCTGGGGGGTTGCCCATGTCCTGGCCGGCCACCTCTCTGGCAGCAATCCTTGTTTATTCAGACCAACAGTGAGCTGGGAAAAAAAGACTCTCTTTGCAAGGCCCAGTTGTCCAGGTGCTCACCTAGCTCTGTTGGGAGATGCTGGAAAGCTTGAAGGGTTTCAGGCCTGCCCTGAGTTTGTTTGGTCTTTGTGCTTGGATGGAGGGTCTTTCTCTCTGCTGGGCCAAACGCTGTTATTTGTTACAGTTCAAGTCATTTTGTTGCTGAGGCCTTTAAAGCACATCAGAACAGTCTGGGTGTGTTTGCTCAAGCACGAAGGCAAATCTTCAAATGACAGCGTTCTTTCAGTTTGGGGGAAGTTGCATTCATTATCCCCAATTGCCTTGAGTTCCTCAATTACCCATTTAGTGAGGAGTAAATCACTAACGCATTGCACCTACAGCATCGCATCAGTGTCTGCAAACATTTCTGTTTCCGTAGCTTCTCTCAGGAGCTGATCTTGGAAAGGCGGATGTGCAGTCAAAGCTTACAGCCAAAATTTCCCTTCCCACTAGTGTCCTGAGTGGGTTTTAAACCAAAAGCACCAAGAGACGTTGACTGCACTCCTCTGGGCAGGTTTTGAACTTGGGGCAAGCTATCATTAGGTATTCCTCCCCTCCCCAGTGCTTCCTGTGGCCAGCTTGCTTAAGGGCTCTCCTCCCTCTCAAGTGCTGAGGATGAAGCATAGTCTTAGAGGGAAGGGACAGATCTGAATCCAGCCCCTGCCTTTGCTGTGGCTGGAGTGAGATGTCTGCTGAGGTCAAGCAGAATCAGGCCTGATGGAGAATCACCTCGTGGGGTGAAGTCCACGGAGATCTTGGGGCACCTTCCCTCCTTCCTGAATGCTTTGTATAGCTGCTGTCACAGTTGCCCCTTAACTCATAGAAGACACCTCTCCACATCAGGTGGTGTGAATTTGGTTCCTCTCCCCTGGGTTTTCATCTGAGGAGGTGACATCAGGCCTTGTGAGCACAGGCCTTCAGTCTGACAGCAGCTGCTGCTGTGCAGGAAAGGGGAGGGAAGGGCTGTCCCAGCATTCGTCCTTTTCTCATAGTTTGTGCACGGTGTGGGACATTGTCTGAGTGACTTCATGGGTTGCCTTTGTGCAGTACTAGATATGCAGCAGACCTATGACATGTGGCTAAAGAAACACAATCCTGGGAAGCCTGGAGAGGGGACACCACTCACTTCGCGAGAAGGGGAGAAACAGATCCAGATGCCCACCGACTACGCTGACATCATGGTAATCAGCTGATCTCTTGTCCTTCATCCCTCCTTCTCCTCCTCAGTGCTGATAGCCTGTCCTCTCCTGTGCTCCAGGTGTGAGCTAGCAGGGACCGCATTGCTCTTGTGGGAAAGAGCCCGTGCTAATGTAGGTTAAATGCACAGCTTGGAGCAGCACAGCAAGGGCAGCGCAGATGAGGCGGGAAGGGATTGACTTGGGGTCAGCAAGGCTCTGCATGGCTTTTCTGTTAATCCTCAAGTCAGTAGGAGTCTACCTTAGGTTCCCTTCTGTGTGGCTCAGCCTCTCCCCAGGGTTCCTGCGTGCTCCTGGGAAAGCTGGCAAAGCCATTGCTGGCCTGTCAGAAAAGGGGGAGAAGGTTGGAGAAGAGCTGGGTCTGGAGCGCAGAGGCCTGGGAAAACTAGAGGCAGATGTGCCTCCTCAGTCCAGGGGTGGTGGCTGGTGTAAGGGTTTGCACTCCTGAAGAGTCCTGCATTGCCTGTGCACCTGGGGGCCTTGCAGTCGGACCCCATCTGGGCCGTCAGCAGGGGCAGGGGGACTGTGTCAGTGAACTGAGCTGTCCTGTTCTCTGAGCCCGTTTGAGCTGTAGGTAGACCTCAACAAAGCATCTCCTCTGCTCTCCCTTAGTGGCAGCACAATGCCTTGAAGATGACATGGCAGGGAAGTGTGGGAGGTTGTAGACTGAGCAGAGCTTCCAGGGTGCTCTGGAAGGAGAGGGGGAGAGGCAGTGCCAGCATGGGGAAGGCCGACGGGTGTGACTGTTAATGCACTGACTGGCCCTTTGCCCTGTCTGCACCGGTTAGATGGGCTACCACTGCTGGCTCTGCGGGAAGAACAGCAACAGCAAGAAGCAATGGCAGCAGCACATCCAGTCGGAGAAGCACAAGGAGAAGGTCTTCACCTCGGACAGTGACTCCAGCTGCTGGAGCTACCGCTTCCCCATGGGCGAGTTCCGGCTCTGTGAAAGGTACCGTTGCCTCATCTCCCTCCTGTGCAGCTGCTGCAGGGACAGGGCGACAGGCCCCGGGCCTCCGTCATCCCTCCGCCTTCACCACCACCTACTCCTCCTCTCACAGAGTCCCCAGGGACTTCTGCTTGGAGGAAGAGTGGGACAAGGTGACAGGTTGGGGTGATGGTGAGGCTGCTGTTGGATCCCAGAGGTGCTCAGCCACACTACTGAGTGGTAAAAATACATTTCTGAGCACGTGTCTTTAGAAAATGAGAGCAAGCTTCATGTCTGCACCTGTGCCCTCCATAGCCAGGGTGCTCTCAGCTGCCAGGCTGCTAAACAGTCTGCTTGGCCTGATGCTTGGGGGAATCCCAGGTGCTTTATTAAATGGTTTGAATGTCTCACACCCTCTGAATCAGCACCTTGAAGTGTTTTCAGAAGACTTGTGATGGTTAGAAATGCCGTTTTGGTTAGAGAGAAGGCTGTCTCTCACGGCTGTTACCTGGCATTTCCTCTCTTGTGTGGTGGTTTCTCCTCATCCCTGCTGGTCCAGTTCCAGCTCACGTCGTTTCGTTCTGTTGACTAAATCCCCTCATAGACCTTGCTCTGTTCACTGCTCTGTTTCTGTGCCCAGCCTCCATGTTGCCTTCCCCGGCTGCATGTGGGTTTGTAGGAGAATCGCCTCGCCCTCTCTCGAAAGGAGAGTTTGCAGCATGTTTTGGTGGGCCCCAATGGAGTATCCCAGACAGGGAGCTCAAAACCTTGTCCTGGGGGTGTCCTCCTGATCGTGCTCCTTGTGCTGGCAGGTTCCAGAAGAGCAAGGCCTGCCCTGAAGGAGAGGAGTGTCGCTATGCCCACGGCCAGGACGAGCTGACGGAGTGGCTAGACCGGAGGGAGGTGCTGAAACAGAAACTGGCCAAAGCCCGCAAGGACATGCTGCTCTGCCCCAGGGATGACGACTTCGGGAAATACAACTTCCTATTGCGGGATGGCGTATAGTAAGGGTTGGGAGGGGAGCCTGTCGGCTGGAGAAACACGGGGCGGGTTTTCCAAGAGTGGCAGTAGCAGGGAGAGTGAGATCTGTGTCTCGCAAAGAGAACTTTTTCTTTTCTTTCGTTTTAAGATTATGAGACGATGATTTATTAGTGGTGAATGAAATCGTGAATTTGATTCTCCTTGGCCAGCGAACACCATGCTCACTGAGTTTGTGATCCATCTTCTCTCTCTTCTTTACCACAAATTCTCCTTCCTCTCCATCTTCTTGTTTTCACTATCCTTCATTCAAAGGAATGAATCCAGTACTGGCTGCAAATCGGAGAATTTCTCCTTGTGTTATTCTCCTGCTCTTCAATTCGGAGTGTGGCTGCAGAGGTCTGGAGGACAAAGCTGAGAGAAAGGGGCAGACATCTGGTGAAAAGGTGACCATGAAGTTCATGTGCTCCTTTTCTCAGTGCTGCAGAGCAAGCCCCGCTTACGCTGCTGCAGCTGGCCTGCTCTCCTGGGAGTTCAGTACCAGAAGAATTAGGAACTGGGGTGCAAAAGAAGGAAAACCACTAGATCCGGCTTAAAACATCTTAAAACATCAACTGGTGCCGAGGAGGGTAACAGCCATCTGGTATAAAGGGTGTAGCTAAAAGCAGCAAAGTAATAAAACTGCTTGCAGCAGCAGGAACTGGATTGTAGGTGACTTCAGGCTGTTTCAGCTGACTGTACCCAGAAAGCAAACTGGTGACTCCTCATTAGATGTCTTTCTCAGTGTGCGACAGGTATTCAGGGTGGGTAGTTTTGGGTTGGTTTTTTGGCTGGTGTGACTGGTGCAAGTAAGACCGAAGCCATCTAGAAGGTGTAGTGGAGACTGTGACACACCCTGCGTCACTGTAGTCCATGCAGCAGTATCAGCCAGGAGGAAGGCTGTAACCAAAAGGATCCTGTGTTTCTGTGTTGCCTTGTGTCCTGAAGAGAGGGAGGGAGGTAAGGGGGTTCCCATCTTGCTCTTTAAATGGTGTGTGTTACTGGCTATTTATAGAGCTGCGTTTTTCCCTGCACTGCCAGAAGAACTGGGTGGGGATCCATTTAAAAGGACACCATCGAGCAGCATGGGCGATGCTTTGCTGATGGGAATCCAGCTGGAAGGGCACTTACCAGAACCAGAGGTCCAGCCCCCTCCTTCTCAGAGCCGGGGCAGGGAGCTTGCGGACGCACAGTGCAGCCAGGATGCGACCCAGGGCAGGGACTGCGGTGGAGGGTGAGTGGCACAGTGGGACCCAGCTGTGAGCCTGCTCCTGTCCCACCTGATGTGCACCACGATGGGGGAACCAGTGATGCTGAGCTCTGGGCCAGGATTTTTGGCTTTTATAGTGGCAGCGGTGAGAGGCAGTACTGCTCTGTATGCCAGCCTTGTCCTTTCTGGCGGTCTCATCCTGTAAGCAGTAAACGTGTGTCCTGTCCTGAGCTTCCTTCTCCTTCTCTCTTCTGCAGCCCAGCTTCATGCGTGCATGCATGCATCTACTCAAACACGAACACATCTCCTTCCCAGCCTTTGTGGGGGATGTCTTTTTCATACAGAGCCCTTGGGGCTGGCAGTACTATATCCGTGGTAAATACAATCTGGCCGTGAACTGCTTGGTGCTTTGGCATTGCTGGGTCCCCCTTTTCCCTCCCTGCTCCCATATCCTTGGGGTTCCCAGCTTCAAGAGAGATAGGATGTGGAAATGCAGGAGATGTGGAAATGCAGGAGATGCGGAAATGCAGGAGATGCCAGGGGGGCAGCTGGCATCTTTCTAAACCAGCCTCCTGGTAGGTGCATCAGCTCCACTGGGGTAGTTACGGCCCAGGAGCAGAGTGCGCTGCATGCTGGTCTTGGGTCTTTCCAGTGATATTATGTGCTCCAAGTAAGCTGAATGTGCCTCTGAGCTTGTTTCCCCTCCTTTAAAATGGGGATGGTGGTCACTGGTTTGGTATGAGCTTCCCTTCTTGGCTGTACAGCACCTTGAGATCTGGCCTGAAGGAGGCCAGGACCGTAACATCTGATGATACGCAGATGGCTTACGAGAGATCTGGGAGAACTGGGGAGGGAAGCGGTTGTTTCTACCTCGGCCCATATGTGGGGAGGAGGACGAGATGAGGAAGGGTCCATAGTGCTGTGGGGAAAGAGAGTGACCAACGCAGTATCAGACATGGCAGTTCTTGAGTGGTCAGGTGCTGTATTTTCTCCTCTGCCTTTTGCTGTAGCTGCCCGGATTGTTCCTTCTCCTGGTGCTCCTTGTGCTCAAGTGGTCAACTTTATAAATGGAGAGAGACGGGGGAGGAGGTAGACATCAACTCCTGGGTTATCTTGTTCTGCTCTTCTTGGGCAGAGATGCCAAGGAAGTGAATCTGGATCGGGGAACGTCGGAATGTGGTTTTTATTTTTAAAACAAACCTGCATCTCTAGTGTGACTCTAGCGTTCGCTGCGCTGTGATTTCTCATATGATAACTTGTTTAGGTTACAGTGGGTCGCTGTCCCCTCTCCCCGTCTCTGTGATGAGAGCCGAGCTGCTCAGTGGGGCTTCGGAGGGACGGAGCGGGGCCGAGGCGGGGAGAGGGCAAGCGTGCCTGAGGTGAGGGAGGCCCACGGTCACGGGGCTTGCGTCAAGTATCTCTTTTTGTTTTCCCTGATATGATAACCTGGTCTGTGGTGTTGCAGTACTTTGTCACCAGACTTGTTTTAGTGTGTATATATGTGACCCCTCCCATGAAGCATATATACACAGGTATTAAATATATCGCTCTATATAATACTATATGTGTGTGGTATCGAAGGAATCTTTTAAATGAGGGTAAAGGAAAAGGACTCGGGCCAGGAAACGCAGCATCTCCGGTTTAAATATGAAGACTTTTATTTGGGTTAGGGAAAGGGAAATAACAGAGAGGGGAGGGTTTTATATAGATAGGTATAAATTTTGAGATGGGACAGGTTTCCCTGTTCACATTTTTGAAACCCCCTAGGATGTCCTCGCAGTCCCATCTCAGTGAAAGAGCGTTATACTGCTAACTAGTGAGTAAAGTTTTAATGATAAGGCTTTGCTTATATTATTTAAAGAGACATTGTGAAAGGCAGGAAGCTTCACGCTTGACTTCCCAGGCTCGCTTTATCAAGCCAAGAGGGTTTTCTTCAGCACGTTACGTACTCTCAGCAGAACTGGTCAGTGCTCACGGCTCTACAACAGATCAGACACGAGTTGTAGGGCTGTTTAGTGGTGCATTCACGAGACCCTGTGATAACTCTCTCTTTTCTTCATTTATGTGAGGGAGAGAGAAAATTTTGCAGCGCAGCACCAAATCTGAGGGTTATTAACAAAAGAAGTGACGCTTTAATTTTATAACGTTAGAAGAAAATCTCATATCCTGTAAAATAATTGAACACACATGCTCACACAGAGGAGAGACTTTGATTCAGATCAACTTGTTAAACGCTGAAGGACTTAGTGGAAATCTTTTCCCAAATCCTTTGGTAGGGGCAGGGATTTAAGTGACGCTGGTGTTGGAGTTAACCTGGCCTTTACAGGGGGAAGTAAAAAAACAAAAAATACCCTACTTAGCTTGTATGAAACTGTATGTCAAAAATGGATGGGTTTTAGCAAGTGAAAGGAAAAGATAGCAAGGGGATGCTGCAGTTCTGAGCTGGGTAGTAATGATTTCGAGTCCTTTAATATGTCTTTGTATTAATATAATTTAAGAATACCACGCTTTACTATTAAAAAAGAACTTAGTATCTTTCATAAGGTCTAGTATCAGGATAATAATGTAGATGTTTTAACAACATTTTTGGTTTTGTTCTTAAATAAAAAACAAACTTGCTTCTTTTAGCCTTTGTAATAGAAAATAAAAGTGTGCACTTTAAACCCTCTCCTGATACAGTGTATGTTTGCATTTTTCAAATAGCCCGCAAAGGCTTTTCATCTTGGTTTCAGGTTTCCCTGCTGCAAGGAGGGAAGCAAAGGGAGGACTGCAAGCATTGGATCGCTTTCACTTTCTCCCATCCTTAAGTATAATCTACTGCTGTTCTTGCTGAGTGGAAGATTGCCTATGTGAGTGTTAACAGATTCTGCAGTTCTTCATCAGACGCGCAGTTCTTGTGAACTTTAAGTGTGTTTAAGGTTTTTTTTTCCCTTTCCTGCAAGCACCAAGAATCTACACGCTCTGCATTAACACACAGTTTCAGGTGTTTGGGTAACCTGTGTTTTGAAACCTCCAGTAATCAGGTCTTGTAATCACCTTCATCTAGAGGTTGTTCCGCTGTGTAGGCTGCTCCGTTCAACTGGGTCAGCCAGTTCTTTCTCCTGCCAGCGGTGCCCCCTGCCAGGGAAAATGCCCTCAGCCCTACCCACCCAGTCACATGCAGCTTGGGCCGTGAGAAGCGTCTGTGCAGATTCCCCCTGACGAGGATGCTGTGTGGTGAAGATCGCACCTGGGGGAAGAGGTCAGTGTGAAAGCATTTATTAATAAAACTGTTTTCTTTATTTTTCAAATCCGTCATGATGCAGATTAATCTGGATTCTTGATGAAGCCAAAACTGGAGATGCAGCAAAGACAAGGGAGTCCCATGGAGGCACCCTGCTACTGCTGTTTAAACTGGTAGAGTGACCAGAAGGTCACATCCAGCGAGACCTGAGGAGAGGAGACTTGCTACACATCTCCCCAGTGTGCCTGGATACAGACACGAGGACTCATGTCCTTCTAGTCATAGGAGGAGAGGTCTGAATACAAGCTTGTAGTGCAGAGGGAATGAGGAGACCGGTGCACTCTTAAGGTGCATCTATTGAGTACATGCAATGTGAGAGGCGTTAGTTTTACCCTCCAAAGATTATTGAGGCCATGCTGGCAAGAGCGAGGGTAGCTTTTCCAGTACAATGGGGACCAAAACTGTCAAATTGCAAGGCAGACAAAGCATGAGGAGAAAAACGACAGTGTTTTCCTTGCAGGTTTGAGCCTCAGCTGTAAACCCCTCCTCACTGGTGTTTCTTCATTGAAGAAAATAAACTTGCATTTTGAAGAGGCAGGGAAGGCAGTGATGACTTCAGTATTCAGATCCTCGTAGGAACTTCAGCAGATAAAAGACAACGGGGAGAGCCCCAGATCAGCCAGGAAGGATCCAGGTCCGATGAAGGATTGAGAGGAGCAGGCGTAGAGACCCCTGAGAGGTGGGAGGAAGGCTTCTTACTAAAGACCTTTAATGCCATCACACAGCAGCCTGGCAGAGGGAGTTTGCCTTGCAAAGAGTGCAAGCTGCAGATGGGATTCCTAAGCAATTCTGTGACTGAGTCTGTCTGCCCACGCTATAGGGAAACATTTCTGGGCAGCGACAGCAGGTGATGCAAATGCTGTCATCACTTTTAATTGTGCTTGCTGCAGCCGCTGCAACCAAGAACAGGGCTGTGTTGCATCGTGCCCTGTGCAAGGAGAGCGGCAGAGAGTTCCTGCCCTGCAGGACCTGTAACCTGCAGAGGCGTGCTGGTCACTGTCTGGGGTGGAGGGCACAGAGGAGGTCACGCTGTAGGGCACTTGGGGGGAAAAACATTGGGCAGAAAGCGATGTCCTAAATAGTAAAAGAGGCCTGGATGGGAGTGGCTGGTGGGAGGGAAGTGGAGGAGGAATGGCTGCAGGAGCACTGGCTGGAGCAGACAGCCGTTAGGTGTGGGGCAGAGGAAGGTGCTGAACAGACTCGGTTGGGTGCCTATGGGGTGGCTCTGGGCAGAGGTCCTGTGGACAGCTAGCTCTTGGGGCTTCCTGGAAAGCCGTGGGCGCTGCCCACGAGGCTGGTGAGGGGTCTGGAGAACAAGCCTTATGAGGAGCGGCTGAGGGAACTGGGGTTGTTTAGCCTGCAGAAAAGGAGGCTGAGGGGAGACCTCATCGCGCTCTACAACTACCTGAAAGGAGGTTGTAGCGAGGTGGGTGTCGGTCTCTTCTCCCAAGTAACAAGCGATAGGACAAGAGGAAATGGCCTCAAGTTGCGCCAGGGGAGGTTTAGATTGGATGTGAGGAAAAATTTCTTTACTGAAAGAGTGGTGAAACATTGGAACAGGCTGCCCAGGGAAGTGGTGGAGTCCCCATCCCTGGAGGTATTTAAAAGACGAGTAGATGAGGCACTTAGGGACGTGGTTTAGTGGGCATGGTGGTGTTGGGTCGACGGTTGGACTCGATGATCTTAGAGGTCTTTTCCAACCTCAATGATTCGATTCTATTCTATGATTCTATGCTCAGGAGCTCTGCGCCATGTCTCATCCAGCCTCGCCCCTTTCTCCCCAGGATAGGAGGGGACAGGACCGGGCCCATCCATTCCCAATAACCTCTCTCCCTTCCCAGCTGGATTGTCCCCTCCCTCTTCTCTGCAGTTCCCCCTCCAGGCAGGAGCAGCAGGTCCTGGTGCCCCCGGGGCAGGGGTGGTGTTTCCTGAAGGCAGATCCAGGTGCAGCAAGGACAAGAGCAGGGATCAGACGAGATGACAGCTCCAGCTGGCTCCTTCCCCGCTGCAACAGTCCTGGCCCTGGCAGCTCCTGAGACTGCCCATTTCAGTGGGTGCTCCTCTCTTCAGTTTAGCTTACGGATGGCAGCACCTCAGAAAACTACTTTTTCGTGAGAGCCTCGGGAGGCACAGACTTAGCAGAAAGTCCCAGGAAATAGGGTTATTCGTTACCATCTGGATTAATCCTCCCAAAAATGACATTTACCCAGGGCTGGGATGGAAATCTCTAAACCCAGATGCCAGAGTAGATTTGGCTCACTTGAAACCGGAAAAATACTCAGTGCTGGAGGTGCTCTTTGGTGTATTTCCCTTGTTCTCTGTGGATTTCCTCTGCCTGCCTTAGCTGTGGGCTTTCAGTAGTGCTGAGGCCCTCCAGGCGGATGGTTGGGAAGGATGAAAAGCTGCATAGTTTCTCTAATTGAATACCAAGGCACGCTCCCCTGTCTGTACCCCAGCAAAGCTGAGGCACAGAGGGAAAGCCCTGCTTCCAAGGGAGTGAGATGGCCTCAGTTTTCCTCAGCCAAACAGCTTGAGGATAACTGCAACACGGCTGGACGCTGCCCCTGGGGGCTATGGTGGGGATTCAATACAGAAGCAATGTTTCAAAAGAAGCTCTCGGCAGGCTGGATCTTCTGTTCGAGACCATTCATATCTTGGCTTTTGAGGATCATCAGCAGCCAAACTGCCCAGGCTTCTCAGAGGATTGGTTGTTTTCTTTCAGCCCACGTGCCTTCCCCAGGCTCAGCTGACTCCTGTATCCGTCCATCAGGCTCTGACCTCTTGGGCCATGATGCTGCAGGATCCCTGCTCCTGCCGGGGGCCACATCGTTCCTGGGAAAGGTGAGTGAGCCTGGGAAAGGATGGCTGAGGGACAGCCAAGGTCCTTACAGCCACCCTCTTTGTTTTGAGAAGGAAGCAGCCGGAGGAGCATGTATCTTCCTTGCTGTCCCACCCAATGGTCTCCCACGGACCCTGGCAGAGGCCCAGCAATCACTGTCCTTGGATTTCCCCATCCCGCTTTAAACGCCTTGGTTTATTGCTGCTCTTGGAACCTCCTGGGCTCTGCCTCCTGCCAAGGCTTGTTTGGAGAGCTCCCAAAGCTGGCTCTGCCCAGGCTCCCAGAGTGTTTCCGGAGCAGGGAAATGCACAAAGGCAGCTCTAGGTGTCCTTCCTGCCCAGGGCAGCACAACTTCTGGTATCCCAAGAGTCTTTCTCATGTTCTCTCCCTGCCTGGCACCTAGTTTTCTGGCAAATGGCACCTCACAGGGGAAGGCCACGTGCGGAGGAGCAGAGCTGCGGTGAGCCTGGCTGCCACGTGAGCACCCGAGAAGGGGGGGATGTCTTGGCAGGGGGGGTGGGGAAGCAAAGCTCATTAGCTTTTTGGCACTCATTTTGGGGAATTAGTTTTTAGAAATCCTTTCGCCTCAGGCGGGAGGTGCAGGCAGTTCCTTCCACTGAGCTGCACCGCTCCCTCAGGGATCCCGACGCTGCTCCTCCACATAGGGAGACAGGCATATATGTACACATATGTATGCATGCAAGACCCTGCCCGGGGAAGGGGCAGCCCTTTCAGAATCAGGAGGGGGACTCAGTGCAAGGCCTCATCAAGCCTGCATGTCTGTGCCCCACGTTGATACCGTCAAAAGTACCTAAAGGGTTGCACACTCGTGTTTCAGGTGCCAGGTGGTCTTTAGCCAACACAGAGCCCCAGTCGCACTTTTACCACCCTCAGCTGTCCACCCTCCCGTGCTGGCTTCATAGCTCCTTCTCCCACCTCCTTTTCTTTTAAAGTAATCTGCTGTGGATGCAGACACACCTGGTCTGGCCACAGCCTTCTCTGCTGCTGCCGTTCTGGGTGTCCTTACAGCTCCGTAGACGTCCGTCACCACCAGCAGCAGCATCTCGACCCCGTAGAAGACAAGGTGCTGGGATGCGGGGCAAGCCTCCTTTCAGAAAGGCCACAGTGAAACTCAGCTGCCAGTCCCTGCCAAGGTGAAAAAAATTCCCTATCGAGCCCAATGCACTATGCAAATAAATAGTTAAATCTGGAAGCTGTCAGTGAAATGTGCATTTGTCCTAGGAGCTAATATAAGAACACAAAAAAATTACAGATGTCTGCAAAGAGGCAGTGACTGACTTCTGGCAAAGGGTTTGCTTGGATAAAAGAAGAAAGAAGACACCACTTACCAAGCTGGTTTTGGTGCAAGAACTAAACCCCATGGGTGGCCTGGAGCCTCCACACAGACCATGAGGAGTAGGTCTGATCTGTGGGACCTGCAACAGAAGACATCCCCATGTGAGGTGATACGGAAATTTCTGAATAATGGCTGTGCTGCTAAGGTGAATGGACTCAGGTGACTGAAAAAAAGAAAGCTGTTTCAAGAGCAGCAGGATTTGTAAAGCTTCTAGAGATTTCTACAGGCTTTTGTCCTTATTTCCAGATACACTTCAGGGGAGTAACCTACCTTGTCTGTCACCACACAGTCCCCTCGGTACTGCTGGCTTCTGCCTGTCCCCTCACTATTGCCTGCCAGGGGCAGCATGTGCTTTGGGGTGTTGGCTGCCAATGCATGTGCCCCAGATCAAACAGAACAAATAACAGCAGGTTTTCCCTCTGAGGAGGCATTAATTCGACTCTCTTCTTCCTAGTTTATCTTTCAAATAGAAAAAGATATTTAAATATATTTATCCCTTTGCCAAGGTGGGTAGCATGTTCTGGGGAGGGAGGAGTGGATGGATGGATAGATAATACTGTTGTGTAAGCTTTGTGTCCTTAGAAAATCAGACAAAAATGTTTTTTATTTTCTAAGAGGACACATTCCATTAGATTATCAAGCCAAGCTTTCATCTCATCGGAGGAAGCTGAGATAACAGAAATTAGTAATAATAACCAATAATGCCTTTCTTTGGTCAAATGTCACTGCTGCTGTGACAGTGTGTCAGGTGTCCTGTGACAGGAAGGTTCCCCACAAGCTGTGCTTTCTGATACATGTAAGAAACAACTAAGTTCCCTCCTGTAATGGTGGCCTCAGAAATCCATGTGCAGCCAGGCGCCACCACCAAGTACAAGACCCACAGCAACAATCTGCAGGTGTTTCTGACTGAGAAGGCACCCAGGCATGCCACCTTCTCTTGTTTTCGGGCCGAGGGTGGCTGCAAGACACCGGCAGGAGGGGAGGCAGTGGAAAGGCAGCTCCAGAAGCAGCGCAGATGTGGCCCTGTGAAGGAGTTGAGGGAGCACTCGTGGGGCTGAGGGAAAGATGGCAACTTGGAGAGATGCACAAAGAACCCCTTGCCCAGCTCCTTGTAATGAACAGGGTTGTATCAGAGGTCTGAATGTCCGAAATGATTCTTTGGGGTCTCAAACTGCCAGGAAGGCTGTACCTACCGATAACACCTGAGCAGCAGTGCTCTGCAGTTCCTGGTGTGCTTTGGGCCTGACAGCAGACCTCTGTAGAGAGATCCCTCTAAAGACAGAAGTAGAATTAGGGAGTTTAAAAGAGACATTTATATGCTCTGGTACCAACAGAAGTACCTGAGCACTGCAGAGAGGCAAAGGGGTTGGGGGGGGGGTGCGGGGGGAAGCAAAGGACAAGAATTTGGTTGTGCTTTAAAAAAAAAGCAACTCTTTGGAATGAAAATTTAAAAGGAGGAAGAGCACAGACCAAGGCAAACTTTGAAGGACCCCCACTCCTCCCCTCCAGACTGTGTGCAGCTGTGGCACTGCTGAACACGCTCCTTGGGCAAATGCGCTGAGGCACCCAGCAAGCACCACTGGGCGGTGTGGGTAGCTACACCGGGAGACCTACAGAAAAGACACTGAAGGTAGCCCTGGCCTCTGCCATTTAAATTGGTGTTCCTGGAGTTTGGTCCTCTCTGTCACGTTAGGTGTCCCCTTCTGTGTGCCACCCACTTAGGGTCAGTGTAAGTTGACTATGGCTGGTTGAGTCTGTGAGAAAATGTGCTGTTAAGGGCTGACTGGGCTTCTGAGTGATGGAGCAGAGCTGCTGAGACCTCCACTAACATGGGATTACAATAATAATAAATAACTATCTGATAGCAGTGCAGCCAGCACAAATGATGCAATCTGTGGCCATGCCTGCAGCTTTCCAGAGCCAACATTTCAACTCCATTCACTAAAGCAGCTCAAGTGCTCTCCATGGCGGGGACACAAGGGCAGGCAGATGCTCCCCACTGCTATGACTCTACTCCATAGTATGGTTTCTGCTTCCCTGGGACTTGAAGTCAGGGCAGTGTTGATGCATCCTCCTAGTGATGTTACCCAAGCTCTTCTCCTGGGCAGGAGCTTGATTTTCAGGGATTATGAATCAAGAAGGACACACAGTGTTGGCAGGAGACTTTGTGGACATGGCAAACACAAGATGAGATATGCGCTCTCAGATCTCTAGACAAAAACTTATAAACATCCATTGCAGACTAATAATTCAAAATGCTAAGTGACAATTTCCTCTCAATGAACTTCTTCATTTTCTGAAGCCATAAATGTCAGTCAATGGCTGCAGCAGTTGTTGTGAAGTCCTTGGGTGCCTCCAGACACGTGGTCAGATGTTTGTCCAGCTTTCAGGACAAGTTTGAGCCTGGGGCAAAACCAGGAGGTCCAGCTGCACCTGGCATTGGGCAGCTACCACATTCCCAGTCACTTTACCTTGCCATCATTTGATGAGAAGCAGGCCTAGACATATATGACGGTAGCTGTCCCAAACATTAGCGATGCCTGGCAGGATTGAGTGAGCCCACTCCCTTTGCCTTGACCAGCCAGAATGGACTGGAAGATTTTGGGAAAGGACACGGACATCCTGGCTGGCAGGCTGTGCTCCAGGAGAGAGAGATGTGATCGCTTCTCTTGCTCCCAGCAGCCGGAATCCACTGACTTTTGAGAATGTCTGCAGGGTCTGTCTGCTATCTCCAGCTTTGGGTGGGTGGAGGACACCTTAACGGGCTGGGCTTAGTAAGGGACTGTTCTTCCTGCATGGCTTCACCACCGATGGTTATCGCTGGCTGTTTTCTTACATTCTCTCTGGGGAATGGGGGGAGCAAACCACAGGGAAAATCCCAAGAGGTTGTAATGTAGTTGTGTCATAATCAAGAATTCTACCAAAGCATCTACCATGTGATTTCTGAGCCTGATTAGATTGGGATCTAGATCATGAAACTTCCCCAGCTACTTTGAAATTCCCAACCACCCAGCCTGGCTAGGTATTTATTTATTTTTGGTTTCTGTTGGGTTAAATCAAATGCATTTCCTCATGGGACCAAACAGAAACACCATGCTATTGTGGGTGAGGAAAACCCTGTCAGTTTTTAAGACTCTAAATGCTGGGCCAGTGAAATGCTTCACTTTAGGCACAAGAAAAGTCCTAATGACTTCACTCAGGCCACTTCATGCTTAAAGCCATGCATGGTATTGCTGGGCTGTTCCCAAGAGCTGGGACTCACAGACCAGTGTAGGAATACCTGGTTCCTATTGACTCATACTGGTGCTGTAAGGCTGATCCTGGCAAAATGGACAGGAGAGAACTGAGAAATTAAGGCACTTCTGTTCTAATTATCACACCCAGCAAAAGAGAAGACCCCGGCACGTGTAAGATGCTCCTTCCTAAGCCAGATCCCGATAAAGAAGATCAGACCTTTATCCTCCTGTCTCCAATCCATCCCTCCGTGCTAAAAAACTTCACTAACAGGAGCGGAGGGACTTTGCATGCTCAAGATCTTACTTAACCAGCTGTTATCAGAGTATTTGCAGGGTGCATGAACTCTCTTGCCTTACATCACTGCTCCAAGAGGAGGCTGTCAGCTTTCTGATAAAACTCTGTGTCACTTATGAAGAGAAATTCTGCATTTTGGGGATGATGAACACTTGATAAGAAAGATGGCTTATGCTGTTATCAATATTGACTTAGGAGGGACACGCAGTAAGTGTTGCATCATATGCAAATATTGTCACTCTCCGCATCTCAGAGAGCTGAAAAGTTAGCAGGCAGATGCAGACAGCGTGTGTATCTCCGTGGGGCAGCTCGGAGCCCCCAGAGCCCTTCAGAGGATCCCTTTGCTGTTGCATTTGCAGCCATGTGTGCCCCTGACAGCGCTTGCTTGCTTGCTTTTTTTTTCCCCCCCAACGTGTATATTTGTTATAACACCTTGGAAAGGAAAAGGGTGCTGCCTTTGCAAAGTTAGATAACTGGCCCAGTTCTTTGCTGCCGGATTGGCTGGGAGAGGCCCTGTAAAACCACGCTGGCCAGCTGCCCGGCCCAGCCCTATGAGGCTGCAAGCTATTTCCACAATTGGCCACTTCAGAGTGGGAGAGGGGGCGGTGAAGACAGCTGGGCAAACTGCATCTCCGCCAGGCTGCTTCCCTTCCTCCTTGTTTTTTCTCAGCAGGAGTGGTTTGGCAAGCCTGCTCCGGGTGCCTCCGAGCCCTTCTCGCAACGCCCAGGTGAGTGGGGGGTAGCGTTGGCAGCCAGGCACCTGGCCCTCCCTTAGCCGTGCTAGCTCATTCCCAGGACAGGACATGTCAAGCTGCAACAGCCCCAGGGGCCCCGCTGCCCTGGACTTTCCGGAAGTCCTGAAGTCCCTGCTGGAGTACTCCTTACCCTGGACCAACAAGATGACAGGTAGGATTGAGGGAACGCGTGCTGGGGTTTCTGTTTTGATTTCTCCTTCCCATCCTTAAGTTGCGAGGTGAGAAGGGGGCAGAAGATCTTGTTTGCTGCAAGCCCTTCAAGGGTGTGTTTCCCCCAAGTGTCCAAGTCAGACGGGGAGTTCTGGCACTGAGCATGTTGTGCAGCTAGGAGGAAAAACGGCAGCAATGGATTGATTACAAAATCAGTCAAGAGTGCTGAGCTCTTGATCCTTTTAATCTCTGCACTCAGCTACTTCTTGGAAACCCTCAAAGCTTTGTGCACAAAGAAGGCTTGGGCACAAATCTCCGTGCTCACATAGGAGCGACTTCCAGGATTGCCATCCAGGTTAATAACTGCTGAGCCTCCAGACACTGCCTCTTCCTGGACGCAGACTGTCCGGGGAGCCTGGCCCGCGTGGGGCAGGCTGACTCCGTGCAAACTTTGTGTTTGATGCTGCAGTTGTTTATTAGTGGAAAGCTGGGGTGGGGAACACAGCAAATGTTGTGTTTTCTTTGCAAGAGCGCTTCTGTACTCCTAGGTTTTCCCACTCTCTGTGCAGCATCCTAGAAAACAAATGGAAAGGACCCAGGAGGTTATTTAGTCTGGGCTTCTGCCATGCTGACCACTTCGCTCTTGCTGGACTGATCACTTCTCTATTGCTCGGCATGCTTCAAGTGCCCATCGCACAACTTGGGGACTCTCTGGTTTTGGATAGGATGCCACACGCCCTTGGCAAGCTGCTTTTTGGTTGTTGTGTTTTAATGTTGGCTGCTGGGTGCTGGGGAGGTGTGTGGGAACACCTCGGCTCAACAAGCTCATGTCTAGGCACGAGTGACTTGAACTCACAGAAACAAACATGCACTGAGCTTGCTCTTCTGTAGGGAGTTGCTACCAGGACACGCAGACGGCTCTGCAGTCTTGAGGGGCAGTGTGATCCAGGAGGTGGGAGCAGAAAAGCCGGATGCACAATGTGGAGTGGGATCCTGCTCTCGCTCCGAGGTCAACAGGAGAAAAGGCTGCTGCTGCAGCAGTAAAGCATTCATGGCAGGAAATGCGGCTGCCTACACCTGCTGGAACACAGCGAGCCCTGTGGCACCCACACAGCTCCCTGTGGGAAACGGGTTAATAGGGCAAGGGGAGCTGCTGTACCCCCTCAGGGGCTGATTTTGTCATGTTGCTCCGCTGCGCCCACCTGTGAGCTGGCTCTCTCCTTTGCTGAGACTTTGCCCGCTAACGGGTGTGTTTACATATCACACAGTATGAAGCTGTGTGTGGGGACCAGGGCATGTTTTCTGAGCTGACTGATACCCAGGTAGAAAGCAGACCTGGCTGGGAGGAGGCAGTAACGGCCAAGGGAGGCTCACGTGGCACAGAGCCTTGCTGTGGCTAAGCTGAAGTTTGGCTGCCTCTCTGGGATCTCTGGTCTCCACATCCAAGTGGATTGAATTAATCCAAGGGAGGAGCGCTGGCAGGATTTATCTGTTTGGCAAGAGTTGGAGTGGGGGGGTAGAAGGGGGATCAATGATTTGCAGAGGGAATAATTTAGTCTTAACTCAATGTGGCTTATTTGGCAGCTGAGGGTGCTGTTCTGTGGCAGCTTTCTTCCGCAGCCCCAGGACCACCCTGCCTCTCAGCATCACCTCCCGTAACCCTTAGAATTGTCCTTATTATGCCACTTCCCTCCCCAGGCCAGTGTTCCTGTCATGGTCCTCTTCCCACAGAGCTCAGTTCTCTCCTTCTGGGTCTCCATACCTACACACCAGTCGTCTGGATTTGCTGGGTCTCAGGCCTCTGTCTGAAATGTGTTCTGCTATTCAAACCTCCCAGTGGGGCTTGTTGTACGTGTCCCCCCACACTCTGTGCCTAGTGCTGGGCTGCTTCTTGCATGCCTCCCTGCATCATCTGTCCCTGACAAGACTCTCAGCAGTAACAGCCAAGGCCACTGCATTCCTCTCCTCACATCTCATTGTCCTCCTCTCTTCCTTCTCAGCTGCAGAGCAAAAGAGAAATTGTAAAAATCCAGGCAGATCCCAGCTTAACCAAGAAGGTACAGCTGATGGTGCAGTGCCCACTTTCTGCTGGCAGTGGCTTGAGCCCCTAATCCCCATAGGCGGCAAGGAAAAGCTCTCAGAGCAACCTCCCTCCTAGCTGGCAGGGCAGGGCTGATGCCCAAGCAGGGTGCTGTGAGAGGGAACCCACAGGAATGCTCCCCAGGAACTCACTCCTGCCTTCAGGCCGAGCAGCTAACACTGTACAGGCTAAACCCTCTCCAAGCAAAGTCACAACCCAGTGGTGGTGCAGAGTAAACCTTAGCGCTGTGGAGCTTGGGTGGAAATGTGCTGGAGGAAGAATATGGTCGATCTAAAAGCAAAAGCCCTGGAGTAAAGGCTGCTGAGTGGGTTTAATAACCTCCATTCATATGGACATTACCCAGCAAAGGAGTTGCCATTGAGATCTGCAGGGGGGATGCTCACAGAGCCTGTTCCTTGAAGGAGCGCTGTACAGTACTGAGACACAGCATCATCCCCAGGGGCCTCCAGCATCAACAACAATGGAACAAAGTGACCATGAGAGCCGTAACTGAATGGGAAGCCTGTGGCCTGCCCCGCTTTGGCTACGTCCCCTTGCCCTGTTCCTAGAAGATGGCCCTTCCTGGCCTCACTAGGTTGTGTTCTCTATCATCTACCACCTACCACTAGCTATTTCCCAGGCAAAAGCATCGCTGCGAGCCCACTGCCCCTTGCTGAGCTATGTGTGCTGCCTCTGTTATGTGTGGTCTGACATCTGTGTTTCATTGCCCTGTGTGAAGTGGCATCTCCCTTTCACGCATGTGCTTTTTTCTTCATCCAGCTGAGCTTGGCAAGGCAGAGGGAGTCTGCAGAGGGCAGTCAGCAGCCCTGGAACATGCTGGGCAGCGGAGCATGACCTGTTCTGCCTGCTTCTTGCAGCTGGATTTATCAGCCTTGATAAACACTGCATTAACACGCGCTGTTCCAGCCTGTATTAACAAGGTGGCCCTTTCCCAGCTCCCCGTCGGGCAGCACGCGTGCAGGAGTTGTGTCAGGAGTCCTACCCCTGTCCACTGCGAAGCAGGCAGCAGATTCCTATGCAAGAGAAGTAGCTGGCAGGTAGGGCAGCTCCCTGTCTGCCCAGGTTGGATGGAGACGTCCCCTGGTCCTCGTTGCAGCAGGGCAACGGAGGAAAGCACCAACCCCACGCGACTTCCAATCTGTTGCTTTTCCTGGGATGCATGGGGAGGATTTCAGACCTGATTTTGTATCGCAAAGACCATCAGGGTTTATTAGCAAGGGTCAGGTCAAATTGTGCCTTGCCACCAAAATGGTATGTCCGAGGTTTGTGGAGGGGCAGCTGAACCAAGCAGATGCCTGAGTGTCTACCCAGAAGGAAGAGGTCCCTTTTCTGCTGGCACTTAGGGGGACATCTCCACCCTGGCACCTGTGGCTCTGTTGGGTGTGGATGGGGCCATCCCAGGGAGGTTGCGCACCCTTTCCTTTCCCCACTCACAGCGCTATGCAGTAGGTTTACTGCAGCCGGCCCTTCTGCAGCAAGAGGCAACAACTGCTGATAGGAGAAGCCTGTGGCTGTAGCATCTGTCACTTCTGCAAGCTTATTCATTGTGCAGGAGAAGCTCCTCAGTATCCACCTGTGCTTTTGGGGATGAACTTGGCAACATTTGCTCCCTTTGTATGTTCAGAAGCTTAAATCCCAGCACGGCATCCCTATTGCTGGAACAGGGGGACTGGTTGGGGAATCACAAGGAATTGCTTGTGATTGTGAAAACTTGGGAGAGACCCCCTCTCCAACTGCCCAGCCATGCCAGCAGCCGCAGTGAAGTCCTCCTCCCTGCTAACATTATATAGGGCACGCCGCTGCAGCTGCTGCTGGCATGATGTAGGACAGAGGGGGATTACATCCAGGTCATGTGGGAAAGGTGATCTCGGGATCCTCAACGAGGATATTTAAGGACCGGCTGGAGCGCTGGCACCCGCGGCGGTTCGGGAGCGGCGGGTTCCTGCCTTGCCTCCCGACGGCCGCCGCGGTTACGCGACCTCCGAGCCCGGGCCCACCGCCCTCCCGCGCCGCGCCAGCTGCCCTGGCGGTCGAGCCCAGCCGGACCGTGGCCGGGGCCGGGGCTGCGGCAGCAGAGAGCAGCCCGCTGCTGAGAAGGGGCTCGTAAGCGCCGCGCAGCACGCGCCGCGGGCACGGCCCCTCAGCCGGTAACGGTCGCCTCAGGGAGCGGCGAGGGAGGGCCTCCCGCGCAGGCGCAGAGGCGGCGCCCCCCCCCGCCCAGGAGGCGAGTGGCGGGCGCGCGCCCCGCGGCAGAGCGCTGCTGCTCCTCCGCCCACGCGCGCCCTTCCTTCCCCCCCACCCCGCCTTCGGGAGCAGCTGGCGGTGACGCAGCGCCCGGAGGAGTGGTGGGGGGCGGGGCACGGCATGCTAATGAGTCGCTGGAGCCTGCCCCTGCACGTGCCCCGGCGGGCGGGGGGCGCGTGCCCGCGCCGGCCACAGAGGGGCGGGGAGGGCGGGGCCTGCCCTCGCGGGTCCGCCCCCCAAGCGGCGCGGGCCAATCCTCGGGGCGGGGGGGGCGGGGCGGGGCGCGGCGGCTGGGGGGGGCGAGGCCGCGGCGCTCATGAATACTGAAACACGCGCGAGGTGTCAGCCGGATGCGCATGCGCCGTCGGCCTCTCGCGCGCCGTCGGCTCCGTGCTCGTCGTTGCCGACGGGTCCCGGGGAGCTGTCGCAGCCTCGCGCCGGGCGCTGCGGCCGCTGGCGACCGTTGACAGCCCGCGCGCCCGCCCGCCAGCTCGCGGGGAGTATGCCCGGCCGCGCCGCGCACCAGGAGGCGGCGGCGGCGGGAGGACCAGAGCCCACTGCAGCCGGGGGGAGCGCGGGGGCCGCCGCGCAGCAGGAGCAGCGGGGCCTGGCGGGCGCCTTCCCGCTGGTGCTGAAGAAGCTGATGGAGAACCCGCCGCGGGAGGCGCGCCTGGGTGAGCGCGGGAGCGCGCGCGGGAGCGGCGGGAGCGCGCGACACCCTCCTGCTTTCCTCCCCCCCTCCGCCGTCTTCCCGCCCCGTGCCTCGGAGGGCGGGACCCGCCGGGCCACGGTGGGACTGGCTGCGGTGTGCGCGGGGGGAGCACCCGCGGGAGAGGCCGCACGCCCGGGCCTGGCGTCCTCCCCCGGTACGCCCCGCGCCCCTTCCCTCCGCCCCTCCGGCCGGCTGTGCCAAGTGCCGGCAGCACGGGTTCCCGGCCCGCCGGGCTGGGCAGGAAGGGCTCGGCCTCACGGGGCGGCCGCCGGGCCCGCTGGCCCGGAGCCGGGGCGGCTCGGGGCCTCAGAGGCGCAGGGCAGCGGTGGCTACCCCGCGGGCCGAGCGTCCCCGGCGAGTCGGTGCGACTGGAAAATTCAGCTGCTGCGATCGCGCTTTCGGGTGTATTTAGGTGTCTGCGCTGGGCAAAATAAAATGATGCTTCGAGGGTACGAGGGGTTAGGTAGAAGTCAGGACGTGACACGCTGGTTTTATTCTCTTAGCTGTCTGAAGCCTCCCCTACCTTTAGACACACAGTTGGAGGCAGCAATGAACAGGTTCGAGCCTTCCTTGACCTTAATTGCTGAAAAGTTGTGTGACGACACGCGTAAACAGCAAATCTCCTCAGATTAGGTTTGGTGATAATCTGTAAGGGTATAACTGACTGCCTGTGCATGCAATCCTGTATAGGCTGGAGGTGTCTCTCTCCCACTGATTATGCAGACAGTAGCTGTGTAAATAACAGTGCTGGTGCTTATAGTCTTCACTGCTGATGGCACACTTTTTTTTTTAACTTTTTTTTTTTTCACCTGGCAGTATTTTTGCTTTTATGAGTATCAGTTTGATTTTGAGGAAGGCTAAGGTCTATCTGCACCGCTGTAATGGCCAGTGTACTGGTGTATAATAAAATAAATCCCTACATCTAGGAATTTTGAGCTTGAGAATCATTTTTGGAACATCAGACAATATCCAGGTAGACCACAGCGCGAGCAAGGTTGGCAAAGATTGTTCCCAGTGAGGATCCTAGTTAAGATCCATTTACTTTGTATGTCTAACATTGCACAATACTGTGTAAATGTATCCATCTTGTGATTCTGGTAAATATTTTTTCTCCTTTCTGTTAAAAAAAAAAAAGTCAGCCTCTGACAGAGGTTTTAGTTATGTTGCTATGGTGCAGGATGCTGCAGTACATAGAATCTTGAATCTACAACATTATGGGATTTCTTAAGATATTTCTTCACCCAATCCTTTTTAAAGGGGATAGTGCCAGCAGGAGCAATTTAAGGTCATGTGTGGAAACTATGATGGTAGCTGACTGGGATATGGCGACTTTGTCTTAGGGGTGGTTTTCTAGTCCAGGATCATGTGATCTAGCCTATGGAGATGTAACATTTTAAAATTAATATGATTTTGAGATAGTGCATTTTTCTAAAATTAGAAACATTTGATACGTTTCCGTTTACTAGATGACCCATTTCCAGCTTGGGAGGGTGTTCAGCTTGATTCTCTAAAGCTTGCTAGTGAGTCCATTGCATCTTGATTACCCCTCTCCATTCATGCTGTGATGAAGTTCAGATTGTTCTCATTCTTAAAATTTCTCCATAGGTTTCCTTAGTCCACCTCATACTGTTTCACTTCACGCTTTGTGAAACTTGTTGCTTTCTGTTTATTTTGATCTCTGATGCTTTTCTTTGCATATTTACAAGACAAAAGGAAGAGCGCCTTCTGTGTTAGCAGGTAGTTACTCTTAATTTTAGAAAAGACTTGTCAGTAGAATTGTGACTCAACTGACTTCAGAGGATCCTTGTTTATTTTCTGTTCCTTTACAGTATAGTGACACAGCCAAAATGTTAAATAATTACTAATTTACTTAATACAGCGGTGTGTTTTCAGCAAGCTTTCTGAGAAAAGACCCTATGCCTTTTGTCTGGAATGCCTGTTGACAAAAATAGAATTTTCTCTCTTATTCTGCGAGAAACGGTATCAACTAGCTGCAGTGTCCATTTATAGCCTCCACAAGCTACCTATGGGTTTTCCAACTGCTGTAGGTAATTTGACTACCCAGTAAGCAAGCAGGCTTTCTAATCCTTCTGAGCAACAGAGGAGGACATCCAGTTCCAACTGAATGCCATCATCTTGAATGCCCTGCCATATACCAAGTATATCTGACCGGCTTTGCTGTAAGTTGTTGTCATGTACGTTGTAGGGATTAAATAAATAAAAATAATAATCTCTTTATAAAAAAGTCCTGTGGGGTAAGGGAAGAGAGTTAATATTCTCGAGCAGGAGTGTAGGTCTCTCCTATTAATAATGAGCTGCTGCATACTCTCCAAAGGATGCCTTAATCACTAGTTGTGTGCTGCTGTGGCCGGAGGCGTGCCTCACCGGACATCACAGTAATGGGCATCGGGAATACAGAACCCTATAACCTGTCTTGTTCCATTGTCACAAGTGGGACTAAAGGTTTATGGAGCAATCAGCCTTAGTCTGTATAGTGTTTTCAGTATAATTTGACAATATTTTTTGATGAACGAGGGGAACTTTGTCAAAGAAGTGTTTGTTCTGTTTGTGGCTGGGATAGCACTTGACAGTTGCGGCCAAAATGTCTTTTGCTCTGGGTTTGGTTTGTTTGTTGGGGTTTTTCTGAGGAAAATCCAGGATGTGGAATAAACCTTTCTCCAGGCTGCTGCTTTTGGCTAAAACAGCAGTATTTCTAACAGTTCAAGAACTGGAATGCTCTGCCTAAATTACTTAGCAAAAACTAGTGACCTCTCTGTTAACAGCAGATGTACAGCCTAGTTAATATGTCACAGTAGCAGAATGAGGGGGCTAAATTGGACATGAGCTATCAGCTGCAGAAGTACAGTCCAGATTTATCAGGGTGACCTTGAATCACTGCAAATGGAGCCTCTCAGGATACTGCAGCTCTGCTGTCAGGTAATACCTGTTTACACTATAAATATCTTCAGGGAATTAAAGTTTCAGGTCTCTGTGCTGGGGCAGGCGGAAACTTACCCCTCAAGATGCAAGAAGTTAATTAGTGTTTCATTAGATATTGTGCACCCAGCAGGATGTTATGCAGCAGAAATAACGATTAAATGAATTGAAAGAAAGCCAGTGGGAAAATGTCAATGCAAAAATGATCATACAACAGTTTTATCTTTTTACGTATCACGTTTGAAATACATGGGCACCCAATATGCATGTTAATTTCTGCTATTTTAATTTGCTTCAGATCTTGCTGTTAGAAGCTGGGGGGGGGGGGAGGAGAGAGAGGCAGCGTAGCTAAACAAAGACAGCACTGGAGGCCCAGTGCTTGTCCAGTTGTCAACGTGTAGCAAAAGGAAAAAAAGTCAGATGGTCTTCTCATGTGAAGAAAGGATCTAATCTGGTGTGAGCCAGGGACAATAGCAAGAGGAAGTTGGAGGGACCACAGTCATCTTTTCAGGTTACTGAAGTACAGCAGGATGATGGTGCACATCTAAAAGGCATTAAAAGATGCAAGGAGAGCCACATATGCCAGCAGTATGGTCTTTTTGGCATCTACCTTCTGAAAAATATTTTAAAGCCTTATGTTTAATCTATTAATCATTTAAGGTTTCTTTTCTCCTCTGTTGGAGATGTTGTATTAGATGTTGCAAAACAAAAGCACTGCTGGCCTGTGTTAAAACAGGCATAACTTATTATGGAATACTATTGTTCTCAAGAGTAAAGAATGTTGGGGTTTTTTTTTTTTTTCTTTTTAGTTGATGTTTTGACTCAGCATTCACAAGTTTTTTTATTATGTTGATTAAAAAATAAAGTGATTTGCAAAGAATTCATTATTGTCGCTTGCATTCGTTTTGGTGATGTCTTTACTAGGATATCGTCCACAACCCTCAATGCAAATCTGGGTTTGGTTGTGCAGGGCACTATGCAAACCTTATGGAAATACACAATCCCTCATTCACAAGTTGGATATAAAATGGCGATTCCAATTTGGTGGGGTGTGCTTTGGTAGTAAGTGAAATCATACTTATATGTGAAGTAGAGTAGACACTGTTTCTTTTCTAGCTTCAAGTAGGAGCTGTTTAGAAACATTCAGGTTATTTGGATCATGACTGTTAACCTGCACATTTGCTTTGCCCAAGTAAAGGGTAGGAAAGTTGCAAAACTCCCCTGCAAAAAGGAGTTTATAGCAGGGATAGGAGTTTGGAGATGGCAGTTCAGAGGCAGCAGTGTGAAGTGGCAAGGGGGAAGGCCAAAAGCTGCAAGATCTTGTTAACAAAGCTCAGGTCCAGGAGCCACTGGTCTGAATTTAACATGTTCTTTAGGTACTTGCTCTTAGTCCGAAGTTGGTGGCTGGTGAATATTTTCTCAGCTGTTTAGTTTAAAATCGGTATCTTCTTTTGTATAAAATGTTCAGAGTACAGTAGGTTAAAATGATAATTTACTTTGTATGGCAGCACTGTTCTTTAAGCCATAAAAAGCTCTTTCAGTCTCAGTTCCACACCAGCTAAGGCAACAGCGGAAGGAATGCCAGTTCTATCAGAATAGGTTTTATATAAATAGGCTTTTCTGATTTAGAGCAGAGTTTCACCCCCAATCCCACCCCCGATAAAGAAAAGTACTCCTTTAGCATATTGTAGCCAGTCTAGAAAACCCTAATGCCAAAGATTTGTGCATTTTGTCAGGTTAACCTGTGTGAGTACTAGAGATCCAAACTGGTCCAATGTAAGTCCCTGGAGTCCTTGTTCCATTGCACTGAATATTTGTCAGCTTCCGTGGTAAGAACCAATCTGCAGTTGGTTAGAATACAACTGGTGACCGTTCCTTTTGACGGCAGCGCTGGCTCGATGCTGGTAGTGCTAGCACTGCTTCTGCAATGCTTCAGTGCTGGTAGAACTGCATGGCTACATGGAGAACGGGATCAGGAAAATTACTTGGATTTTTTTTTTTCTTTTCTGCCAGCTTATTTTTATCTCTTAAATTATGTAATTATTCCATAACTTGATTTTTCTGCTTGGATTCTGTCCCAGACAATTGTTAAGATTCAGTAGCTATGGGGAACATAGAAACAGCCTTTTTTTTTTTTTTTTTTTAATATGTGCACTGTAGCATAGTAAATGGAGAAAATTTCATCAGTTTTTTGTGGCTTGGGGATGGGGTGTGGGAGTATGCCTTATTAGACATCTCCCCAAAGAATGAAAATTGTATGTAGGTACTTTGAGCTATCTATAGCGAACAGCATTTGGAGCTATTGCTTTGTGTGGATATGCTGAGTCATTTCAGAAAGAAATGCTTCTAAAATACTGAGCAATAGACGTCTAGGTCTCTGGTGTCCTATGGACCTTTTGACTAATTTTCAAATGTAATCTGAAAACCCATATTCCCTTCTTGTTTGTATCTAGATTATTCTTCTGCACCTTCTTTCTTTGTGCACAGAATAAACTACTCTGCTTCCTCGGAGTTTTCTTAATGGCTTCGCATGTAATCCTACTTATGGACAGTCACTTTCGCCGTCTTCCAAGATGAGTCTGTGAAAAACAGGCTATTTTGCAGTGACTAGTTAATAAGCTAGATGCAGTATTATATCACACTTCGGTAAGTTATCACAGCAAAGATGCTCGTCTTCAAGGCTACTCAAGTGTCTGTGGTCCAGCCGTCACAGGGAGTCAGAGCACTCCGTACTGAGTTACACATGAATGTATGAATGTTGCCTTTCAACATCTGATTTTTCAGATCATGTCATGAGGCAGAACTATAGCTTACTGAATTTCCTTTCTTTGGGATTTTGTTAGACTCTTAAACCTTGAGTCTCTCCTGTGTTGCAGCTTGTACAGTGACCTACTTGTATCTTTCAGATAAAGAGAAGGAGAAGATAAAGCTTGAGGAAGATGAGACAGCAGCTGCTAGCACTATGGCAGTCTCGGCTTCCCTTATGCCGCCCATTTGGGACAAAACTATTCCTTATGATGGCGAGTCTTTCCACCTGGAGTACATGGATCTGGATGAGTTCCTGCTGGAGAATGGAATTCCTTCCAGCCCTACTCACCTGGATTTGAACCAGAATCCACTCTTGCCTGTGGCTGAGCTGGAAGGAAAGGAGTCTGCCAGTGCTTCCACTGGTTCTCCTGCATCATCCTCTTCCACTGCAGTTTACCAGCAATCTGAAGCAGCCTCCAGCACAGGTAGATGGAATAATACGGGGCTCTGAGGGACTTTTGTTGTTCTCGTATTAAAAAGTGCCTCTGTAGATCAAAGAGGAGACATGCTAACCTGTCAGTGTTAGCTGTGGCAGGTTAAGTAGCACAAACATGCTCAATGTAGAGCCTTAGTCCATGTGTCAATTCACGAAGATGCTGCCTCTCTTCTTCTTCCCCTCTCCCCCTCCTGGAAAAAATTAGTGTGTCTCAGTGTGCAGTCTGTTTCTCTTTTGAAATTAGAAGAGCTGAAATACCGACATAAAGTATTTGCTTTCTTGATATTGCTAATCTAGTGAAAAGCTGGACATGTTGAGAAAATAGTTTCTCAGGTTATTTTACAACAGATTTGATAGTTTGTGAGAAGTCATTTGTGCTGCCTTGGTGGCTTGGTCTGCTTGGGTGAACTTATGCTAACTTAATGTACCTCATATAACAATGCTTAACAGAAAAACAATTAAGCAATCTCTTCATGCTAGCCTGTGAAATGTGAGAACAGACACTTGGAAAAGGTGTGTTAATGGTGCAGTTCTGTGGTGCTTTGAAGTGGGAATGGAGGAACAAAGAAACAAAACTGTACTTCAGTGGTACTAGGAAACTTCTACTCTTCATTTGTAGTATGGAGATGTTATTAAAGAATTTAGCAGCTCAATTTGCTCTGCATTTGGAGTTTAAACATGATAGCCGCTAAACTTTCACAGTACTATTTTTATGAGCAGACTTTACAGAAAGCATTTTGCTCAGGGCCTCTTCTGTGAATCTGTGAGAGAAAGGCAAAATGTGGAACTCCTTCGATAAGACATAGGATGTGGCTTTTTTCTAGGTGGTATATGAAAAAACTTATTCATTGATCACTACTTCAGATTGCACTGACATTTGCAATTCATGTGTATGAAGTTTGTAAACAATAGATAAATATGACAAAGCTCATATGAACACTATGAGCATCAGACAATCTGTTGGGACGTTTGTTTCCATGTGGTGAAGAAGTAGAATACTGTTGCGTTTGTAACAAACTCACCTTTATCTAGTCCTTTGTTTGGAAATATAATTGTCTGACCTTTGAAGGACCCAAGGACCGGGCTCTTCAGGCAGGCTTGTTTCCATAAGGCTTTCTGTGGCACAAAACTCAGGCTGGTACAAGTTTCTCATTTCTCACTGCTGTGGAAGGCACTTCCTAAGTATGCAAAGCACACAGTTTTTGCTGAGGAAGTGTTAAGTCTTGTCCTGCATCTCTCTACTCATGTCTGTTAGTCTGGCATATCTTCCTAGAGTTTGTATTACAAACTGGACTGTGTAGCTTCTCTCTGTACCAGCAGCTGTACAGCACCAAGCACACCTTAGGGAAATACCAAATAATACTATTAAATACTGCCCACAGTAAGGCAACCCCAGTTGGCTTCTTAGTTAATTCTCTTCATCCTGCTGAATGTATTGTAACTTCTCCTGTTGTTGCCAGAGTCCCCACCACAAAATGAGAGAAATACTCCCAGCCCCATTGATCCTGACTGCGTAGAAGTTGAGGTGAACTTTAACCCTGACCCTGCTGACTTAGTGCTGTCCAGCGTGCCTGGTGGTGAGCTCTTCAATCCTCGCAAGCACAAGTTTACTGAAGAGGACCTGAAACCACAACCAATGATTAAAAAAGCCAAGAAGGTTTTTGTCCCAGATGAGCAAAAGGTAACAGATTTATTGCTGCAAACTTCTCTAGGCCTTGATCAAAGTTTCCGACTCTTTGCCCAAACACTTTGACATATAAAGCTAATGCGCTATACCTACATGATTGGGCAGAAGCACTGCCAAGAATAGAATTGGCAAGTCAACTGCTGTTTTGCTGGTTTGGTATCATGAGATAATTACTGTGCAGGAGCAACTTACCATGCTATACACAGAAATTAGAAGAACTGTCAAGTCACATCCTCATCAACTGCACTTTTGAAGGCCATTGTATATATTTGCCCAGCATTATGTCTGATCCAGCTTTAAGCAGCCCAGACAACAGAACAGGTTGTTTTCTGTGGAAGTTCATGCCTGAATTGAAACAAAGTAAAGGGAGCATTTCAGCTGGACAGCTTCTTAGTAGCCAAGTCTCTTAATCTCCCTAGTTCTAGCAGTGCACTTGGTTTATCCTAAAACAAGACTCGTGTAAGGATGAAATCCTACAGTACTGTGTTGCCTGCATTTTGGTGTCTGAGCTCTGCAAACCAATGAAGGAGATTCTTCAATGTAGCAGTCAGTGTAAATGTCATTATACGACAAAGAGGTGTCTACTTGATACAGTTGTCGGGTTGGCATCTCTTTTTTTTTTTTTTTTTTTTTTTTCCTTTTTTGCTACAGGATGAAAAATATTGGACAAGGCGAAAGAAGAACAATGTGGCAGCAAAGCGTTCCCGTGATGCTCGGCGATTAAAGGAGAATCAGATCACAATTCGGGCAGCCTTTCTTGAGAAAGAGAATACGGCCCTGAGGACGGAGGTTGCAGAGCTGCGCAAGGAAGTGGGACGATGCAAGAACATTGTTTCTAAATACGAGACCAGATACGGACCCTTGTAAGCACACCCCTTTTCCTTGTTAGGGCTCCTTGTTTTAGCCTCTTAGACTTCTCTGCCTTCTGTAGAGACTCCCAGAAATAAAGTTTGTGGAGGCTTTGCCATTTTGCATCTACACACAAAAAAAAACCCCAAACCCTGTTTCTGTGCACAACTTGTTCAGGCCCTTTCCTGATCATTGTGTTGCCCAAAATCTTAGTGTCCATATTTACAGCTTTTTGGTTTTAACACTGATAGACTATTTTCTGATGTCATACAGTAGAACAGATTCACCTGTCTGGAGGAATAGATGTGGATCCCTCCTGACTGGACAGGGCTTTTGCTATCTGTTCTAATCTCAATTTTAAGTGGAGAAAGAGCCTAGGAGACTCTCCTTGCTTTTTTCTTTTTTTTGTTTTCTTTTTTTTTTTTCTTTTTAAACTCCTGCCCTTTTCTCCCTCTTTTTTGTTTTCTTCCCCCCCCCCCCCGAGTCAAATTGTAAAACATAATTTTAAGATATAAGTAGATGTTGCTGGGCAGCATCATGGAATTATTTCCTCTCCCATTCAGAGGCACTAGAAAGTACCTATTGTATAGAACTCCTGTTCCTGTTGAAGAGGAATAGGGGAACCTTTAGGACAGGAAGAGAGGAAAATATTCAATCTTTTATAAAAACTGAGATATCTCGAGGTTAATGCACAAGTGTTATGCAGACCAGAGTCAGTGCAGTGTTGATAAAAATACTGCTCAAACATCTTGGTAGGTTCTAATCCTGAATAACTTCCAGAAACCAAGGAGAGAGAACAGTAGGGGATCTCTCACTTTACAGATATGGACAAATAATTTGCTGTGAGTTTTAGGCTGTATTTCTACCACCACCCCTTCTTTTTTTCCTTAGAGGGACTTCTCTCTTGAACTGCTGATAAAGCAGTATGTTACACTTAACTGAGAAGTAAGGGAGATTTAGAAAAAGAGGTCTGGCTTGTTAGGCTGAACCTTGAGGCCCACCTGTTAAGGAACTGCCAGTACCTTATGCTTTGGAAGAAAGCTTTTTTTTTTTTTTTTGCAAAAGCAAAAAAGCTTTTGCTTTTTTTTTTTTTTTAAGTAACAGACAAACAAGCCACTGTTACTTTACTGCACCTTACCTGTTGTACAAGAGCTTGAGAAGGAGTTTTGGTCCTTTGCCTTGTGAACACTCTGAGGAACAAGCTACACCCACTCTAAAAATGAACAGTTTACCTCACTGTCTCCTGTGTAGCAGCATATCTGGTCTCTCCATGCCTGCTGGTTCTCTCTCCAGCATGTTTCCTGTTAGAAAATTAGCACACAAGACTTGCCCTCTTGGAAGTAATCCATTCTCAGCACCAAGCGCTGCTTCAACAGTACGTGGTGTTAAAAGAAAAATGTTATGTGTGATGTTGGGACCTTCTACATGACCTACAACTGCAAGAACCAGAAGCTTTAACAAAAGTATATGTCTAGAAGTCCTCTTAACAAGAGAAGCTATCTTAAGATAGTGGCTGTGTCAGAACTCTTAGGCTATACTTCCCTAATATTTATATTAGGGAGTAAATGTGGGATATAAGATGTTTAGGCTAGTTGCCAGTTCCCTATTGAAATCTGAAAAGTATATTAAAAAAGCATTGGGGTTTCTTTTCTATACTAAAGACTTCATGCCTAGCTTGTCTTTTAAATGTAATGTGGAAATTGGTATGAGTTTAGACCAATTGTGTGTTGACTTCTTAAGGAAGTGGAGAAGCAGGCTCATCCAGAACACTTAAAGTAAATGTATGCTTTGAACTATCTCCCCCTCTGTTATGCTCTTAATTTGTAGAGTGTCTCTTCATGAAGTGTTGGTCTAATTACTTTCAGACATACTAAAAATTGTCACCCTTTCAGCAGGGGTTTTTCTTTCACAGGGTGGTGTGTGGTGGTGATGGTGGGAAGTATGTTATAAATAAATTGTCACACTTAACACTTTGCTTTGTTTAAAGTGACTTATCTGATTCCGAGTGATGCAACTTTAAAGACTTTTAAAAACAAAGAAACTAAAAAGCACACATGAATCGCCAGTCTTCAGAGTGAGCAGTGAAATCTGAGGTGTCCCAACACAAACAACTGATGATGACCCTGCCTTCCTGCTTGCCTGCAAGTACCCCATCTGAACTACCCAGGGCTGGGCATGATGAAAAGTGCAAAGTCTCCTTAATTCTGTATATGGCTTTCTTATCTGTCTTTCTCACTGTAACTATGAACTACAATAAGCTTACTTGTCGGGGTTTTGTCAAGACACTCGAAGTTCATGTCTCAAAGTCTGTTGATAGCCTGTGTGAATAGTGACTCCTTGTTTTGGCACAAAATGGGAAGAAAATGAAAGTGTCTGTATATATTAAGAACTGCTATATCTTAAGACTTTTTTCCCTGCAGTACAATGAATTTTATTTAATACTGCAGCTCACTTCTGGTACAGTGTAGCATCTTGTGGAGTACTGTGAGTGCAGAATTGAAGGACGCCAGGAAAACAGCAGTCTGTGATGTGTGAGACTTCCAGTGCAGAAAAGTAGAGCAGATGTATTGAAACAATCCAGAAAGCACCACAGCGTGCCATACAAAGAGTAGTAATAAATCTCTATCAAATGACCCATGTAATGGTAAAACACTTTGGTTGCTTTCCTGCTCCACGGCTACACTGCTGTAACCTGCCTTTTCCTTTGTTTCTTTTATGAGGCTCACTTTCTTTTATGGTATCTTGCTGAAACAAGATCTATTCTTCTGCTAACAATTTAGCAATCGTGGAAAAGGTGCTAGTCTGAGCTGCTGATCCCCGTGTCTTTTGGCAGTCTGAAACTACCAAATGAGTATTAGCTCCAGCAAAACAATGGCTGTAAGCTGCCATATTACATTTTTCTGTCTCTTGACTACATGAGAACTGTGGTGGCGAAAGAGTACTTTGTTCATCTGTTTTATAAAACAGAAACAGCCAGTGATTTCCCACAGTTACAATGGGCAGCTTAAGTATCGAGACCCTTGTGCTGGTGTGGGTGAGTAGATGAAATCTTGGACAGATTGCAGGGATGTTTATTGTGTGTAGAAGATGAAAGAAGTAGGTGGAAGTTCCTTTGTAAGAGTTTCATCAGCATAACAAGAATCTACTCTTATATTGAGGAAGCTTAAGAGCGAAATTTGTGTGGGAAGAAAAAGAGTACTTAATTTCTGGGAAAGTAGCAGAGGGCCATGCTTGTAGCCAAAATGGATCTTGTAAGACAGTAGTTTATTTATGCCTGGAGATTGATAAACAGCATACACCTCAAGAAAAATAATCTTGAAAGCTTTCAGAAGCACAAGTGCTGAAATTACGAGGCACAACTAGTTACCAGCAAAGCTCGACACTATCATGTTGAACAAGTATTTTGACTTTGCATTTACCCAAGAGATTCCACCCCTAGTTTCAGAGCAAAAAGGCAAAGAGAAAAAGGTGCAAAGAAGCAGCTAATGTTGTAAACTTCATTTAAAAAAAACCAAAAAACAATAAAAATCTCAAAACCTAGAATTCATAACCATTTTTTTGAAGGCATAACCTTTGTAAAGACCGTATACATTAAATGCAGTTATTGACCTATTATTTTTAATGGACCATGTTCTGAAGTCAAGAAAGTGCTCTTAACATTTTGCTGGTTACAAAAGTATAATTATGAGTGTATTATTATAATTTGGGATTCTAAAGCTCTGAGATAATCTTGGGGTATTCTCTTCAAACAGATGAATAGTTTAGCTCCATGTTGCTGAAATGTCAGCATATATCTCTATCTGTATCAAGTATTGGTGATTTGGACTGATATTTGATATTTTTGGTATGTGCTGTTTTTTGTTGTTTTATTTTGGTGATAAAGGCCAAACCACGGATTTAAAAAAAAAAAAAAACACAACAAAAACAAACAAAAAAAACCCCAACCACACACATCCAAAAAACCCAAACAACCAACCCTGACAGCATGTAAATGTAGCAACTCTTTTTGCATTTATAACTTCTAAATTTTCACTTAGCTTGAATGGCTGCTCTTGAAAGTCATGCTTCCTGTTTAAATCACAAAGCTAAAGGGTATTGTAACTGGGCAAGGAGTTGCTAGTCCTTCATCTGGGTCTTGATGTCTTACTGCTTTAGGAATATCTTTTAAATACTTACATATTGTATACAGGATTTGGTTTTTCAGTATGTCATGCTATTTTAACAGCAAAATATTCAGTCAGTGAGAATAGTATGTGCAATTCTGTTAGCTTTTTCTGTTGTATTAAAAGCTTACACAATGGAAACTAACAGTGAATGTTCACTAGATCTTTCTTTCAGAGAAGACTGTTAGCAAACTCTTGTGCTTCCCTGTAGGACGGTGCAAATTTGCACATTCTGTGATTCATATGTCTACGGGTTGCAAAACTGGAAAATTGCACTTGAGGGTGAGTGCAGCTTAACTTTTGTAGTTGGAGAATTTTTTTTGTTAAGAAGCAACATCTTCAAAGATAGATGAGAAGGTAGTAACTATTTAAAGGAGTGTAAGTATTGCCAGACAAAAAATTATGTGCAATGCTGAATTCCTTTCTCAGTTTTTGCGGTCTCAGGAAGTTAAGCTTACTGCTTCAGAGCTCTCTGCTCCTCTCGGAACAATTAACTATATATAATCTTGTTTCTTTGACTAGGATGACAATCCTATCCATAAGTGATAACTTGGGTACGTTTTCATAGTGGTCATAAGACCAATATTCTTTTAGCTCAGTTTGAACGTTAAAAGATGCTGAATTGACTCTGTTAGAGTCTGAAATTCTCTAACCTTGGAACATACTCTGTAGAGGCCATAAGTGTGCCTGATGCCAATGTACCCCATTCCAGCCATAAAGGGACCATCTCCAAGGGGAGAGAATAAAGGGAGTGCACCTTTCAGCATCACTGCAGGGACTGCCAGTAAAGGGAGCAGTTTTTGACACAGCTGTACATTCATTAGGAAGTGGATTGACACCAAATGGCCATTTCACAGTACTAACTTTGAAAATACATGAACTGTTGATGAGATTTGTGGGCAATGAGTGTTGTCTTATTCTACAGAAGAGACAGGCTTTGAATAAATGATGCGCAACATTTAATACAGTATTGCTTTCATACATGGTCTTCTAATCTACACACAGTTCTATCTCCTTATAATAATGCATTTTTGTATTTAAAAATTCCCTAGAAGCTTAATCTTTCACCTGTTGCCAAGATCTGCTCCCACTGAAACCAGTAACAAAGATCTCATTAACTCCCACAGGAAAAAGTCTTTACTCTCACATGGTTATCACAAAGTTTTAGCAAGCACTGGAGTCATGGGTGTCTTTGCTTTACTCTAGAACATTCTGTGTTGGGATCAGGTGGATATAGCTCAGATTGAAGGTGTAATGTTGGTAAACTGGTCCTATCACTTGATCATTTACACAGTTAGTGATAGTTTTTATATTCAGATAATATGAATTCTACTTTTTTTTTTTTTGCCCTGCATGGACAGGGTGGAAAAAGTAGTGTGCTATAAACTTGTGCTGGGATAAGAACTGTGGGTTTGGGTTTTTTTTAAAAAAAAAAAAAAGTTAAATGTAGCTTTTTGCAGTACTTCTAGTAATATTTTCTTTCTTTTCTGACAATTCTCCATTTCCCTGCTGTGTTGCTTGAAAGCCCAAGGTGTTGTAGCTGTAGAAATCACTTTCAGCATTATCTGCAGGACTGCTACTAGTTGCACCAAATTCATTTCAAGTTAGGAGGTGCAGTGGAAGGCCAGCAGCTTTGGGAATACTGTAATAAAACCACTTGTGTGGAAAAATATTTTTGTGTAGACAGCAGAAATAATGGACTCGCACAGAAGAGAATATTGTTGCTTCAGCCTTGTAAGCCTCCTCAGCATAACAGGGCTTTGTTCCTTGTGATCAGATGCCTTCCTTTATAGTGAGAGTGGAGGTATCTTGGACCTTTGTAAAATCCAGATAGGCTTTTGTTCACCCTTACGGCTTTAGCTGCTAAGCACAAGATGAGAAAAGCAAATTTGTCTTAATGCATAAATCTCATATTTTTGGCAACCTACATCTAAATCCATAAACAGCATAAACCACTGGTTAATGCTAGTGTTTTGCCTTTGCAGCAGTACAAGACACTGGCTGGCTTTCTAGATTTTCAGTTAATTACTCTGACCTGTATATCTGCCACTGTAACGTGGTGAAGATAGATAAACTCGCAGTGAAAGACTGGGGAAAAGGTAGAAAGAATAGGCTTAACTAAACTTCTGTGGAGATGCTAACATAACGCTAATTGAGAAATTGCAATGGTTTGATTCATGATAATGCAAATTTGTCATATAGAATGTAATTTGTTAGTTTGATAGCATGCTATCACCTAGTTGAGACACTTTTGGAATGCAAACTTAAAAGTTCAAGCAGCTACAGGAGAAAGGGAATCCTTTGAGGAAGATACATGTATAGATAAACATACAGATACTTGGCAAGGAGAGTAAAGAATGAAAGCAGGAAGAGAAGAGTAATGCAAGAGCATGACCTGAGCCAGATTGCTAAAACTGAAGCCTCACTGTTTACAATTTTAGGACAATTTGGATCCCCTCAGTTTAGCATCATACAGAAGATATGTACTTGTTTAGGTTTTGGGAATCTCCTTTTCTTGATCTCATTTCCACAGTCCAGAAGAAAGTGAAAGGAATATACAGATAGGGAGGAGGGTTTCTGCAGAAAGGCATGAAAAAATAGCTATTGCTTTAACTAAGTGCACTGTTGCACTAGGACTTGACCTGCCGATGTGAACTGATAGTGCTGTGTCGTGAGGAAATTACTATCTGAGGCCCCAATATTTTAAGGCCTCAATTCTGCTGTCATTTCTGCATGGGATGAGCCCTGTATCTGTAGAGAACCATGTGGACTTCACAGGATCTGTTCTTGAATGTGAAGCTCTGCCCAGGCAGTCAGATGCAGAATTGTGTCCTTAACACATGATCAGTTGTAGTTACAAGGCTGTTGGTATGAAGTGTAATTTGGGTGCCTGTTACATAGCCAAAACCCTTGTTACTTCATTTTCCCAACTAAGGCATGAGCGGAAGCCCTTCGCTGTACAATGTCTGTTTAAAAAAAAAAAAAAAAAAAAAAAAAAAAGGTACTTCACATATGTCTAGTAAATTAAGGCATGTGATTTTGGTCTGTGGGTCTCAACAAACTTTGCTTGTGTACCTGCCTGAATGTTTTCTTAGATCTGCAGCTATGTCTCAGTGAGAAGGTATGGTGGGATTTGTTTTCCTGAGGGGGCACAATAGCAGCTCTCATCTGTCACACTGCGGGTGACCGCTTGCTACCGGCCAGGATCATGGATGGATGCATCCTCTGCACTTTTATGTGAAGTTGTCTGAAATATGGTGATTAACATGATTATTGGAATACTGTATTTTGTATAACTTAGAACATGTAAATACACTTTTAAAACTAATCTGTTCTATGAAGTAATAAATAAGTGCTTCCATTGTAATATCTGAATATTGTTAATGCTTTATGTAGCTTGATTTGGGATTATTTTTTTCCTAGAGAACTACAGAAATCAAAACAAAGATTGATGTTGTGGAATGCTAGTCTAGTTGTGACGCTTTCTATCAACAAAAAAATGTTTTAAAAAATAATAATGAGCTACTTAAGCAGAGAAACTGAGAATTTGAGGGAATTGATTCTCTTCTGGTCTGTCTTTACCAGTAGTCACTGATGACATTCATAATTGTACTCTTCCCATCCCATTAGCTGGACAGTTGATTTGTTGTTTTTGAGTAGTATTTGGAAAGTGGCAATATTAAATTATTTGTAAAGCTTAGTGATTGAGGAAAATTAAAGTTTGTGGGGGTTTTTCTTTTTTAAACTATACTCTCTTTTGGCTTAAACAGATCTGTCTTCACCCTTCAGCCAGACTGCAGCAAGTTGCAATGAAACAGTGAGTGACTGTCACTGAAGCTCATTTGTCACCTAGATAGTCTACATCTTTATCAGTTCTTTTATGTACATAGATGACACAGGTATCCTGTTGTGGTGTGGAGAGAGAGAAAGTGATTAATGACTTGAGGTTTTGCTGAGTACGTGTTCACTGGATGCTGCACAGCTGGAACTTTCATCAGCTTTCATGACCTTTTCTATCTTGTGTTAAAAGAGAAAAAAACAGTGGAGTGAGAATTATGAGCAGTCTGTTAGGAAATATGAACACTTGGGTTTTGAGGAGGAGGTGAGATTGATCCATCAGCCTTCATCTAAAGAGATTAGCCTGTGATGACACTTTCTCTAGCCATAATGTAATTTCTTTGTCTTTAATGCCGTACTGGAGCAGCCTCCTCTCTGCCAACAGCTGCGTCTGCAGTGTTCCATAAATGACAAAGCCACAACATCTTTTGTAGTGGGCAGAGATGGTGGCATCTTTTTTTTTTTTTTTTTCCCTTCTTTTTTCCCTCCCCTCTCAGTGTCTCTAGGCTGTAAAATAACTATGAAACAGCTAAGCATATGTGTGAGTTATTCAGAAAACTCTGCTCCTGTAAAGCTTTTTCAGAGACATACAGTTTTTAACTAAATAGTTGGAGGGAACTCCTATCTGCTATATTTGGCCTGAAATTATGTTGCCTCTTGGATAGAAGTATTTTTTTGGCTTCAGATGTGACACTGATCTGTCCCATTCATTCAGTGGGATGGATGATAAATCTGCACAGTATTTATATAAGATACAAATCTGATCTTAGTTTTACTGCATGTTAAGTTCTTTAATCTCTTGGATGTCTACTCCTTGAGGTTGTCTATATAATTCCTGTAAACGTAGCTGCTTTTTGAAGCAGTCCATCAAGTGCATTTGAGATCATCCTGACTGAAAGATTCTATAGAAATGAAAGAGATAATAAAGATTGTAAAGCGGCTGGGTAAAACTGTATTGCCATAAATGGTTTTAATTTATATATGACTCTTTTGTCCCAAACTGCTTATTTTGTACATAAACCTACACACTCCTGGCAGCTGATGGGTGAAAATAAAGGTGCTTCAACAGCAATCTAATGAGGAAAGGGCATTTCACTATTGCAGAGTTGGTATTATTTTATATTTCCATTTATTACACTTTTTTAAATGTATAAACCACAGATTTGAATTCTCAAAGTCTTCAGCTTGGATTTTGTGAGTAGTTTAAATCCTCTCACCTCTCTGCTCGTAACTGGTTTTTAAGAAAAAGAAAAGCTTTTGTTTAAAATGTAAAATTTTGACTGTATTAAATTCTGTTAGTACCCTTCCTTTTTAAGAAATAAAATGTATATTCCACTACACTGAGATCCGGTCATTTTGTTCTCTAGATAGCGTACTGTGTGCTGTACACCTCAGCTGCTAGTATTACACCTGCAATTTGCATTGAAGTTGGTAAACATGAAAGCAGCTGTTCGCCTTTTAGGATTAGGCTCTTGCTGTGCATTTCCCATGTGTTAACTGTTAGGTGTGCTGGTAACAGGTATACAATTCCACGCGTTTATTTTCTGGGTTAATTGATTTCAAAAACTTCGCAAGGTTTTGCATTTGTCTTGTAACGACTCTAGGTTGAGCTCTTTCAGGTAGGGGGAGAAATCCTGACAACCAGTAGTCAGCCACAGGCACTCGGGCCTTGCTTTGTCTGTTACTTTGGGGCTGACAACATCCACAAAATAATCAGAATTTAGTTTTTCATGGGAAGAAGTAAAGTTTAGAGTAAATAAGTTTTGACCATGAGGACAGCTTTCTCCATGCCTTTCCATTTTTTTGACCTAAACCTTGGTTTGTTTTGTTTTAGGGATTTTGTTTGTTTGTTTGTTTTTGGTTTTTTCAAGAGCTGGTAGGTGAAGATCAACCTGGTAAGAAATGTGTATCTTCTATATATTCACTGCATCTGGCTGGAAAGGACAGCTTCCAGAGAAGCCTGCGTTCACTTTCTCTTGCTTCTTACAGTCCATGATATTTCTACCTGAGATGCATGCTCTCAAGGAAAATAAACTAAAACACCAGTGATCTCATCTGGAGTATTTTACCATATCTAGAAACTGCAGGAAGGCAGACTTTGTCGGTTCTTTGCTGTTGTAAAAGGTATCTTGTATGATTAGTGATGGGGGGTGGTAGCAAGGAAATAAAATTCTAAACAGGAAGAAGGGGGGAAAGAGAGGATTTCTCACCCAACTCTGCAGACAGGGCTCTCATCTACATGGACACTTGATGACCGTTTCCTGACATTTGAGGAAGAGGTATCTAGTCCAGGCTACAAGATTTATGAAGACTGGGTTGGCATCTCATCTGGTCATTCAGCAGTATAATTTTGAAACATATGTATGAAGATGACTACCTGCGACCTACCATAATGGATAAAGAAATAAATTCGTATGGTTTTGCAGAAGGAAGAAATGAAGTGTCAATTAATTTGGTTTTCTCTGGCTAAATTCCAGAGCCGTGGCATGATTAGTGACCCAGGCAATTTGTGTATGAAAGCTAAAAGCCTACCTATTTAGAGGGAGGGGCCTGACCTGTACCATGTACTGAAGGCCAAGGGCTTAACATGGCCAAAACAAGGAATCGCAGTAGAAACTGAGTGGATACAAGGATGTGTTGGATGTATCCTTCTGGTGTTACGTGACCTTAACATAGAATCAGTGGAGGATATTTGGTATCTTTTTCCTGTTGTGATGGCAGCTGGCAGCAGCACAACTGTTTATTATACAGTGCCTTCTTTTCAGGGAGCTTGTATGTCCTCTTGGGTGGGTGGGGAGCGAGTTTATAAATGTGCTAACTCTGCACATTGTTACTAGTTTCCTTCAGGAAATTTTGCACCATTACTGATCTGAAAGATGGCAATGGAAAAAATGGCAGCCTCTTACTCAACCTCCTCCCTGTTGTGTGTTGGGGTGATCTGCTGACCTCAGGACTTCAAATGCATTTGAAATCATTTTTGCTCCTCCTGGCTACACCAGATCCGCAAAAGAGAGGGGGAAGGATCTGGCTCCTGTTTGGTTTGTAGTGCTCTGTAGTGGCAACTGGAATGCCCTGGTTGAGAAATGTGCAAGAGCTGCATCCACCAAGCTCTTCTGGGTTTTTACTTGCTGTTGGTTGTGGTTGTTGGCTAGACGTGGCCATTGAGAAAGCATTTTAAGTGTCTCGTGTCTTTCAAGTGATACAATTCCCTTACAGCTGGGAAGACTGTTTGGCTTTGAGAGGCTAAATCTGTAGGGTGACCAGGTTGCAAAAGTGGTTTAAACTTCCGCTTGCCCCTGAATTCCCCTTCAGGCATCCCATGGCATTGTAGCCCTGTGTGACTGTTCAAGCAAGAAGGAATGGAGGCGACTGAAGAGTAGGCTAACACCTTCTCTGCTGACGTGCAAAGCTGGGAGGCAGCCTACTGTGGTGCCTGGGGAAGTAGCAGGACTTGCAATAGGGTGGGAGTCTCAGCTCATGGATGTGGGTGAAACCTTGCTGGAGACCCTGTGTATATACCAGACCCACCAGCCAGCGTAGCCTTTTCCTACAGTATGATGCTGGAGCCCCTTGCCTGCCCTGGAAGCAGCAGAGGGGCCAGAGATGCTGTTGTGTAGAGGCCTTGGAGCAAAAGTCCATCTTCTGCCCTGCCCCAGATGTCCAGCCTTGATGCTGGGAGGGGAGGTGGGAAGGGAGATTGGTGCTGCACATGAGACCTGAGCAGGCTTCTGAGGGGTGAGAGGGCAGTGGAAGGAAACTGGGAGCAAACTGACTGTGAGGGAGTCAAGCCAGAAGTTGGCGGTTTAGGTAATTGCAAAAGCGCAACATGGTACCAGCCTTCCTACCCTCTGGAAAGGATAGGTGGCAGAAGAGGCTGGCTTGGGAAGTAGCTAGGCGGAGTAGAGAGGAAAGGTGCTGGCAGTATTCCAGACGTGGCAAGAGATGAGTTCAAGTACCTTTTCCCTCTTGTGCTTGATCACAAGTTTATGGTCAAAACTGGCTCTTGAATGCTTTAATCCTGAAATTTGCTTCCAGCTTGCAAGAGCAGGCTCAGCACCCCAGCCCTGGTTGAGCCCCGGAGCAGCAAGCCTTTGAGCCAGATCCGTGTGCATGTTCCCTGGTGTCAGCATGGCGGCAATAGGCCACGCACCTGCACTGCCCTGCTTCAGACTTTGTGCTGCGGGTGCACCCCGTGCCGCAGTGCTTCTCAACCTACTCGTGCTTGAGAAGGTTGCCTGTGGCTCCCAAACGGCAGCTGCTTCAGCCAGCTTCAGTCTTTGTCATCAGTCAGCCAATGCATTCATTTTATCCTGCTGGCTGCTTGTTTGCTCCTAAGGTTTTATATGCTATCTATAAATGTAAAATACATAATTTGAGGAGAAGTAGCCTCCTCACATTCTCCTAGATTGACGTACTGCCTCAATCCAGCAAGCAATGGGTGCTCCAGTGTCCTGCTCGGGACACTGCCGCAGCCCAGCAAAAGGTGCCATTTCCAAATCCTTCTCACCCTCAAGGTAAGGCTGGCTTCACCAAGCTACAAGACTGCAGGCCTACTGCAGGACATGAGGTTTGGGGACTTGCTGCACATCCCTTCTCGGCAACTACGAGCTGTCACGTATGGGACCAGCTGTCCTGTCTGTGCAGCCACAGCACGGTTGTGTGTTTGCTTGCTGCAGCTCACAGAGGGGCACATCGCTCCCCCCTGCCCGGAGTCACTGGCATCTTGAGGCTTCAGGGTATGCGTGCACGACAGGCAGGGCTGCTCATGGGGAAAGGGAGGCCTTTCAAACCCTTTGTGTTTCCCTCCCCGGTTAATCCTAACCTCAATACCTAAACCCAGCTGTGAAGAAAAGCGCGGTGGCTCACAAGCAGGGCAAGTGGGGTGCTGCCGGTGCCCACTCGGCGTGGCTCAGCTTGACTGTGGAAAAAGGCAGCAGGAAGGCTGGCACAGGCGAGCTCGGCCGCTGTCTGTGCAGCCCCGGCAGGGCTTTTGCCAGCCGGGCGAGCAGCCACCGGGAAGCGAACACTGCTCCCGCCCCGGCGCCCCAAATGGCGGTAGAGCCGCGCCCTTCCAACGGCCGCCGCGAGGTGGCGCTGCGGCAGCGCGCACCGCACCGCACCGCACTGCACCGCACCGACCTGCCCGGGCCTGGGCGGGCAGCCGGCGGCAGCGCCCGTGGCCTCTGCCGCCCGCCTCACGGCCCGGGCGGGAAGGCTCTCCCTCATCCCATGGCCGCGGGAGCCGGCACCCCTCCTCCGGCCCGGCGCTAGGCACAGCTCCCTCCTGGTCCCTGCAGCCCGACGGCAAACCAGGCGACCTCTGCGGTGGGGGCAGAACAGCGAGGATCAGCTGAGGGGCTCGGGTGGGACACAGTCATGGCCTGGGAGTAACCTCTAAGAGATGAGAGGCTGGAGGAGGCAGCCTTAACCCTCCCGCTGAGGGGCCTGCTGTCCTCTGACAGCTCTCCACAGCCTCCTGAACTGATCCCACCATAGCCCTAATCAAAGCTCCCACTTCAGAACAGCTCTGCCTGGGGCTCAGCCCAGCTGCCCCTGGCGCTGAGGAGGACTCAGAGCAGACAAAACCAGCTGGTCACAAGCCTGAGGACCTTGTCATGGTAACATGGGCTCCACGCCACATGGAAATGTAGGCCTGGGACTTTGACTCCTGTCCTTCTGACCTACACACACTGTAGTGTAGTGCCGGAGTCCAGACACATAGGGACCATCCAGGGAACGTCCTGACCACCTCATCCTGAAGGCTCCCCCTCGCTTCCCATAGTGAAGCTCCACAGAAGCCTAAAGATACGAACACAGCAGAGGGAGCAAGTGGGAGAGAGCAAAGGTGTCTCTAGCGTCCCTGAGCTCCTGCAACAGGGAAAATGCAGCCAAGGAGTCCCATAAGGGTGATGCTTCTTGCAATGAACAACAGCTCCAGCTCCCCAGGTTGCCCCAGCACACCAAGCCCAAGGGAAATGCTTTCCTGGCCCTAGAGCTGGCTTTGTCTTGAGCCTGTGAGCAAGGCAAACCAACACACCCAAAGCATGACTAAGAGCAGCAGGAGTGGCCCTGTTCCTCCTCTCCTGCCTCATCCCAACCCTGTGACTAGCCCTGGCTGGAGAGGTTACAGAGATGAAGGAAATGAAACAATTTCATAAAAACCCAGAAGGAAAAGAGGTGACCTCTTCCTTGATTCTTCAAGGATCCGGGAGGACCCTGAATTACATTAATAACATGTAACCTAAAGAGGATGCAACACATTGAGGTTTCAGCTCTGTACCAATCCCTCTGGGGACTAGCTTGGGGACATGAGTGCAAGGTTTATTTCAGACGTGTGTATGGCTCATTCTGGCTCCCTCCTCTCCTGCCATGCAGTGACTACCAGCCGGCTGCATCTCTTACCAAATTAGGCTGCTTCTGCCCACCTTCCAGCCTCACAGGCTGTCACAGAAGTTTATACCATGGCTGGCTAGGACCTTCTTTCTAATTTTAAGTCTAAATATATTTGTGATCCAGATGAGCTTCTAGGAGTACAAATTAGACTTTTGCCCTAGCGTGTATTTATGATGCACGGATCCTGTGCCCCTTAGCCTCTCCTGTTTTAGATAAAACAAGCTGCACACTCACAATGGCTGCCCACAAGCCTGCTCTGTACCTGCTGCAGGTCAGCTCCATCCTTCCTGAGGAGGGATGTCTAGAGCAGCATCTACAATGCCAGGTGAAGTGATACCTCATACTTGTTAGTCTCTCCAGACAATTCTTTGATGGGCATATCCTTGAACTGAGTGTCTTTATTCAGAGCCAAAGTGGCAGCACACGGGCAGCATCCACCCACTGCCTGTCTTCTTCCATTGCTCCGGCTTGAGGGGCGCCTTTCTTACGGCATTCTGGGGCAAAACACTGCTGGTTTTGAAAACTCTCCTTTCCCTGTGACTGACACCACCTCTCTCTCTTAGCCAGCTCCTCACCCACCTTGCCTCTCCCTTGCCGGTCCCCGTGCCAGCAGCGTTCAGTGGGAGATGAGCTGTTACACAGTCCCCTGCTCCGAATCATCTGTCTCTTGCCCTCGCTCTGAGGGACAGGGTGGTGCTGGGATATTATGTTTCCACATGAGAAGGTAGTTTTTTTCCCCCCCTCGAGATCCTTTCCGCTCTGCTCTGAGGAATTTTGATAACCCTGTGGCTCGAGGAGGAGGGAATGACCTTTCTAAAGTTACAGGGAGAGGCTGGGGGGAGAAAAAGGGCAACACGGGTCCCGCCGGCAAGGAGGGCCGTGAGAGGTGAAGGAGAGGATGTCAGGGGACTGTTGATGGGCAAGGAGGGCTGGAAGAGGACATGTCCTCCAGGTACCACCAGCCCCGTGCTGAGGCACTGCGTGTCATGTCCCTCTGTGGCAGTACAAAGCCTTGCTCAGACCGGCTGGGCAGAGCCCGGCAGTACTAGTTGCCCCCATGGGGCCGGGTCTGGATGTCCGCACAGCCTGGCTGGAGCTGCGGGGAAGAGCTGGAGAAGGAGGGAGGGGGGAGATTTAAAAATAGTCCCCATCTCATTTTTGCAGCTGTCATTCACGGTGCGTAAGCGAGCCCGAGGCCTCCCAGCTCCCGTACACACTACGCCTTACATAATGGGAGACACGCAGGCATCGCTTCGGGCCGGGAACAGGCAGGGACGTGACATTTACGCTGCCCTGCCAAAGCCGATGAGCAGCTCCTGGGTGCCTGGGCCCTGGAAACAGCCTCCGGGATGGGGAAAGCAGCTCGTGTGGCTTGGCAGGGGCAACCCAGCCACAGCCACGGGCTGGGGAGGAGGTGAGGGAGAACGGGGTGCAGCCCGAAGGTGAAGGCTGGCCTCTTGGTATGGGCTGCTGGCAGAAAGCAGGCAGGAGCTGCTGCGGTTCTTCTGGGGCAAACGGCTGTGGGAAGGGGTTGGGGGCTGTGGAGAGGGCTGGGGGAAATGCCACAGTAGGTCCCGAGGGGTGACTGTTTGCCAGAGGGGAAGATGTGGCTGCAGGCGGTGGGGGAGGAGGGGTGCAGAGATGGCACCGGGAAGCAGGGGAGGAAAGGGGGTGCAGAGCAGCTCCCCAGGAGGCTTAGAAACTGGGAAGGGGAGAGCGGGAGGCGTGGGAGGACGGGTCTGGGGAAGGAGGAGTGGGGTAGGTGGTGCAGGGAGGGACAGTGCTGAGGTGAGCTGGTGGGGGAGTGGGGAGGGAGTGGATGGGGAGCATTTGAGAGGGAGGCAGGGTGAGAAGGGCAGTGCTGGGACCAGAGGGGGCTGGGGAAATGGAGGATGATTTGAGTGCCTGAGGGGAAGGTGAAGGTCCCTCAGAGCTGTCAGGACTGGCTATCTTTGTCTGCCTCTTCAGTGCTACAGATCAAATGCTGCAAAAGGCAAAAGAGCGCTCCACGTCCCCCTCCCCTCATGTCGGCCACGCTTGGGCTTGGGCACTGCTCCCACATACCTTTTTCCTACCTCCCCGATCCACCCCAGTTCCGAAAACTGCTGACTCAGGGAAATTCCAGAGACAAGGGGCTGTGCATGTGGCAGCAGGTCAGGAGGACAGAGCTGGACAAGCGGTGGGGAGGTCACTGCTCTGCGCCTGCGAGCCCCAGCCTCCCAGCCTACCTCATCTAGAAACACTTCCACCCCTCCCACCTTCTGGCCAGGAACTGAGCCATATGTCTGCTCACCGTAGGATCCTCTCTTCTTCCAAAGATCACCGGCTTTCATGCTTTATACGCCAGCAGCCAGACTGCCTTGGGTAAGGCATGAGTCATTGTGGTGCAGTTATTTAAAGAAGTGTGGCTTCTGAGTGCTAGCCACGTGCCTGTGCTGTGCAGGCTGAGAAGGAAAGCGCAGTTGGACCCCAGAGCTTACACGTGGACGGCTGGATGCAGAAAGAAATGCTGAGCCCTGGTTAGCTTCTCCTGAAGCAAAGGAAAACCTCGGCATTTCTCAGCAGTCCCCTCCCCTCAGTGGGGAGAACAACGCAGCTCAGTCCAGGCTCAAACAATGCCAAGCTATTTCCATAACCACAAACCAACCGTGCTTCACAGGAGGTGACCGTGTTGTCACCTGGGGGCTCGGCAGGCCTGGGACTGGTTTGGCAGCCACGCAGCCACCTGCTGCACGGGAGGCATGACCTGGAGCTGCCGGGATGGTGCTGGGATGATGCTTGGGTTCTCCTGGTGCTGGAGCAAGAGCCAGAGTCCAACCCTGAAACTTCAGGCAGCTACCGACTTCTAACAACTGTTGGGGAAATGGATGTCTTAGCTAGTAAATATTTATGGCATATTCTCACTACTCCCTGCTGTTTTTCATTAGGATTGACATCCCAGAGCAATGAGTAAGTCCCAGTGTATGTCCTTCTTGGCTCTGCATCACTCAGCCGGACCCGCTGCGAGGCCACCGGCCTATGAATGAGTCCAGGCTCGGGGAAGCTCATTCTCCCCCTGTATCCCGCTGGCACCGACTGAGGTCCTGGGCACACACCGTGCTTAGGCTGAGCCTTGCCACAGCCACCCCGTCCTGCCCCACTGAGTAGTAGTAACAACCACCAGCCCTCCACCTCGTGCCCTGGCAGGAGGTTTGAGGGATTGCTGCTGGCTAAGCTGAGGCAAGACCAGGCATTTCTAGCGTATGGAAAAGGAGGTGTCAACTGGTGAGCATGATGTCCGCATTGGTAGTCAGCAGCGAGGAGCTGAAAGAGCAGAAAGGAGTTTTGCGGGTGACCACGTGCAGGCCAGCTAGATGGAAGATCTCAGCTGTGTTTCCTCGTGAAAGTGATTTTCTCTGGCCCAGGGCAGGGGAAGCACCTGTGATCTGGGGCAGCGAAAGCGCAGGGCTGCTCTCACTGGTTGCAGGGCACCGAGCTGCCAGGATGCGCCCACAACTTTTCCTTCCTTTGGAGCAGGCCTCCCGGGACCGAAACAGCCCTTCCCCAGAGCCTGGCTGCTTCTGCTCCCTCTTGTGCATAAACCTCTCAGGGAGGGTCTTTTCACAGGGGTGCGATGCCTCCTCGAGCCCACACAGGATCACTTTTCTCTCCTGTAACATACGTCATTTAGCTTCAGAGCGTCACAAAAGGTATCAGGGAAGGCATTTGCGCTAACTGCTTATTAAGCATTTCTGGAAAAAACCAGGCTCATCCTTTCCAAGATAGCAACAGCAGGAAAGAAATGTGCCAGGTATGAGAGCTGTTGTCCTCTCCACGTCCAGCTCCTTCCTGCCTCCCTTTTATGGCTTGTTGGAGGGCTGCTGTCTCTCTTCCATCTCTCCCTTTGTGTTACTCCTTGATTTTCCCTCCTTCCATCTCCTTTGCTTTCTACGCTTAATTTTTCTCTTGGCTAGGCTTTGATCTTTGCATTTCTTTTGCTCTGCCCTCTTCCTTGTCCTTTTCCCTCTCCCCCCACTGCCTCATCTCTCCCCCTTCATTCACCAGTCAGTGGTGGCCACGAGCCAAAGCAGTGCCAGAGCTGTAACTCCTACAAACCATATTACAGCCCCAAACACCATTTCTAACCGAGACCGTGGGCTCCAAGCCCATCTGCAGCTCAAACCTCTCCCAACTAAGCTTCCACTACACTAGACCTCTCTACTTGTTGCTATAGCTGTAAAAGCAGGGACTGACACAGCAGGGGAGGGATCGTAGCTGCTAAAATCACATGCTGCATACACCAGCTCTCCCGTTAATCTACATCAGGCTCATAGAGGCTGATGTTTATTGCATGTCTTCTCTCCACTGCCTGAAGTCCATGTGCCATGGGCCCCTGCGCACCTTGGGACCTTCACTGTAGTGATGGGATGCACTCAGGGGCTATGTAGAGTCCGCTTTGAGCCTGGCCTGACCCCCAGCTAACAAGCACCAAGCTGTTCTCTCGGGTCTCTCCCTTCACTATGAAGTAGTTTCTTCATCATCTTCTTCATTAGAAGATCTGGAGAGGGATCAGGACAGAGAGCAACAGTTGCAGAATGATAAAGGACATGAAGAAGTATTTACGTGAGGAACAGTAGGGCTTTGGGATTCTGCTTCCATTGATGATAGTGTTATCCTGATCTTGAGCAAGGCCACACTGAGCTACAATCTCTTTGCAAGCTGAGACACCTTGGGACTGCTTGGTATTAGGCCAGAAAAAATTACAGTTGCTGGAAATGGCGTCGACCACTTGGGAGCCAAGGCCATGCTCTGTGGATGGCTCTGAACCGATGCCTGGGCTGGGTGGTGGGTAGCCTGTAGCTGCTTTCAGGTGGGATGATAACCTGATACCTTGACGACGATGTCTGGTGAATTAAGTCCTGTGGTATTTTTGTAATAGCAGAACTGTGAACCACAGCTTCCCAGCTAAATTGCACTTGAGTAATGCTCTCATGACTTGACTATCTCCCCAACATTTTAATTAGTCATTTCTGTCTTCCCTACCGCAACACTGTATTAGTACAAAATTATTGTTATTAGTAGAAAATGGCTGCCCTGACACCCACTGCCACACAGCTCTTTTCAAGATGGGGCTGTATTTCAGCAGCAATGGGTAGTCTTGAAAGTGGTTTTGGAGTCATTGGGGGAAAAAAGCATCAACATAGTGGATGCAGACCTTTTGACCCCTTTTCTTCGCAGCCCACTTGGGGGCTGACACCCAAGGGACCGTAATGCTCCCACTGAAGTCAACTCCGATATTGAGCGCGACAGAAGCATAAGCAGGCCCTGGGGAAGGACAGCAATGACAAGAGCTTGGGACACAGAAGATTCAGAGGGTCCACGTACCCTGACTCCTCTGTGTTCATAAGCAAGCAGAGCTGCATCTATAGTCCTGCTTTATACAGAGCTCTGCAGGAGCAGTTTGTACTCGTAGGTAACACAGTGTGGTGATCACAAAAAACTGCCTCCCTCTTGGCTTGAGCAATTAGCCCATACTCAATGTTTCCATTAGTAAGCGAACTGAATGATGGCATTAGGTAGTTTGACATAATCCTGTTTGCCTACAAAGAATGTACAAACTCCTGCTTCTCTAAGCACAGCGGGAGTCAAACTGCATCAACAGCTTCTTTGGTCATAGCTCTAAGCCTCTTTTTAACCAGTTCTTCAACCTGCTTGGAAAAATCTCCTCAAGCTCTTGCTGCGTGTCAGGTTGCACATTCTTCGCTGCACTGCCCATACACTTCTATAGTTTCCACTGCCACTCTTCCGCCTCTCCTCTCCTCCCTCCCAGCTTCCCTCTATAAGTTTGCTTTGGGGTCAGTAGTTCCCAAGTGCCTCAGGCCATTTGTGGTAGACACACAGTGCAGGAACTGGGTAAGACAAAGCTGTCTTTCATCAGACAATGACATTTATGCCCCTCTGTCATCATATTGCATCAACATGCATGGTGTGTCAATGCCCCATTGCCACTTTGCTTCTGATTAAACACCTCTGGGGTTTAATGAGTTTTCCTCCTGCTGTAAACCAGTGGTCATGGGTATTGTCACCCCAGTAATCCCAGGATAATTTTGGACATCCTGGGAGGGGTGGCTGAGCCAAATGCAGCTGCAGCATCCTTCAAAGGCTGAAGGGTGTTTTGGAGACTTCCACAAAGCAAGAATCCACCTTGCAAAACCCATCGTCCCAGCCGGCCAGCAGAGACTGGTCTCAACAAGCTCTTCAGAATGAGCTCCCCTCATCTCCAGCCATGCTTCTGCAATCCTTGCATCTGCCACCTGCTCTGTCATTAGCTCTTGGGCTGTAGCCAAAGACTGTGGCAACACCTGAACTACTAATTGGGCTATTGCAGCAGCGCTAACAGAGCTGGGATGCCTCTGCAAGCCAAACCAACTGCTCCAAGATGTGCCAGCGTGCAGCCAGCACTCTCGCTGTGCTTGAAGCCTCCTGTGCTACAATGCAGTGACGAGCTCCCACAGCTACGTGCCACGCAGGTATCTTTGCAAATGCTGTTTTGCTGCATGGAGGGCAGCCAGGCAGGGCATGTGTGGGAAGTGGAGAAGACCAGGAGGAGCTGTGGAGGGGGAAAAAAAGGAATCAGCTGATCACAGGTGAATGGCAAAGGGGGGGATGGGTCCAGCAGGAGGCAAAGGTACTACGGGGATACATATGGCTGCTCACTGGTGGCAGAACTCTCCCTTGCGCCCTGCTGCTGGCTGCTGTTTGCTCCCAGGATCAGACCACAGCATTTCAGGAAAAAAATCCATTGGAGCAAGGAAGATAGCGAGGCAAGGGAGAGGAGAAGGCTAGGGCTCTAGAGAAGGATGCTTCCCAAGTTCCCAAGGTGGATGAGTTCCACCCTGGGGAATACCAGCACCTATGGTGGCATTAGCTGGTCTCATAGTCAGAGAGCTGGGAAACCCTTCCACACTCTTGGGGTCTTCCCATAGCCTCTGCAGCAGGTGCATGTAATGGCAGACATTATAGAGATGCAGTTGCATCCGTTCACCTTCCTTTCTAGTCTGCTTGGTAAAGAGCATCCACAAGGCAGAGCAGACAGACTCAGCTGTGGGCCAGCGTGAGCATTTAACTCCCTGAGGACCAACCTGCTTTGCTTGGCAAGGTGTGAAGAGGCCAGCATTCACCCAGCACAAGCAAATGCTTTGGCAGGACAGGCTCCAGGCAGGAGTGAAGCCAGCTGTGCCCCAGGGCAGGAGGCTTTTGAGTGGCTGAGAGGTGAAGAGCCGTGGCCCTGCAGCCCGCTTTGCCGGTGGCAGAGCCTGGAAAGCCAGCCACTGCCACCACAAGATGAGTAAGGTCCTGACAAGTGACAATTACCTCCAGGAGGAAACGTGGCTCCCTCCAGGAGCAGCAGTTACTAATTCTCCCCCCAATATCTTCAGGTGAAGAAGAGGGTGGCCAACAGCCTCACCAGGCACAGGAAGAGAGGAAGAGCTCTCTGTGTATTCAGCTGGCAGGGCAGCAGCACAGCCTGCAATGGAGACCCTTTTCTGTCTGCAGACCTTGCAGGGAGAGGGGGCAAAATTAAAGACAGTGAAGTAAATGGGGGTCCCCTTGCTAATCGTACCTTCCTCAACAGAGTTGTATCACAGAAAAATACCTGGGGAGGTTTTTTTTGTGAGATCATAGCCAGCTTCCTGTACCCAATTCTGTTGAGGTCATACTGGATAAAATCAGTGGGGTTTTTCAACCAGGCACAGAGACACCCCCCTCCTTTTACCTCACAGGCTGTGGAAGCCGAAATGCACCTTCAACTTTTCGCGGGAAGCTTTGCTGCACCACTGAGGTGACATGGGCTTCTCCAGTGGGGTGCTGTGGTCTTGCTTTTGTGGCTTCCTCATGGCAATGGGCAGCACCAGCTCTTGCACCCCTACATGGGGAGAGCAGCTCCGGGTAAGACACTTGCACAATTTTGCGTGACACTCCAGGTATGTTAAAGGAAGATGTCCAGCCCCAACCGACTCTGGACTATGAAGCTCTACCGGCCAGGCAAGGGAAGGGTCAGCACACAGTTACTAACACAGACCTCCACTTCCTAGTAATGCTTTGCAGATTAGTGTTGTGGTCCTCAGACGACCTCGTTCAACCAGTTCATCCTGCTTTCCAGGGAAGCTCAGTGACAGGGGGCAGAGATCAATCGGGTGCTGCTGGAAGACCCACCGGTCCCCGCAGCAGCTCTTAGCAGCTACTCTGTGCACTCAGAGGAGTCAGGACTTCGGTCTCAGGCACCCCACGATGTAAAACACTGGGGCCAAGGTTGGATGGACACAGGTCCTTTCATAGCATTTTAAGGTGCACATTGGGAAGCCTGGAGTTTTTTCTTAAAAATATAAAGTAGCAAAATCTCCTCAGCTGTGATGTTGTCTGTGTGCTGAATATCTGTACGACAAAGAGATGTGGTCAGTGGCTTTCTCCTGCAATAAATACTGGTCTAATATGACTTTGATGGAGTACATGCTGGTTAGATGCTGTATTATTCTCTGCTTGCTATGGAGCTATTGTAGTCCCCACTCTGTAACCATTGACTTTGGGAAGGCTTCTACTTATGTGCACTGGTTGGTCAAAAAAATTCCCAGAACAAGTATCTCCATGGAGGAAAACAGTATTTTTCAAAAAGCACTGTGCCTTTGGAGAAGAGAATAACTCCAAGATTAAAAATAAAGTCTCATCGGAATAAAATAATCTTTCTTAGCTGGCTTTGTATTGACCAGTTAGTCTCAATGGCCAAGTTTCTAGTTTGAAGGACCAAGTGAGGTCTCTCTTGTGTGGTTTTAATACATTTGATCTGTGCTGTGATTTATAATCTGGAATATAGGAAAGTTTCTTTGCTTATGTTTCCAAAAATCAGCAATTTGCAGTTCCCCGTGCTGATGTGTTAGCACTTAGGCTGTAGATTATAGAATTCAATGCCCTATCCAACGGTGACTGCTTACGCAGCGAGACTGCTTTCCTCGTCAGCACTGGGCACCTTCGGCTCTGCCTCAGAGCATCACAGCCCACCTGTGCCCTTTCTGGGTTTATTTTGTTGGATCCTGTTTTTGTCTGGGTTTGTCAGGTCTTTTCCCTTCCTCGGTGGATGGCTGGCAATGGCGTGGCTGCAAGGGATAAGCTGTCCTCCCCCGGTGTGTCTCCATCCCGTCCCTCTGCATCATTTTTCCCACTCAGGGTAGCTCCCAGCGCTGGCAGGGTCAGCGTGAGGTGGCAGGAGAGACTGATGGGTGCCGGCCCCGGCGCTCGTGCTCCCCGCAAGCGTGGTGAAGCCGTGGCCCCTCCCCGAGCCTCGGCGTCTCCACGTCTGTGCTGGAGGCAATGACAGCACTGTGACTCACAGGTGCCCTGCAAGAGCTGGCCATGTCCCGAGAGGGGAACCACAGTGTCAGGACCAGCCCAGAGGGAGAGTCGAAGGACGATTGTGCGTGAGACTGTGACAAGCAGGGAGCCAGGCAGGGATGGGGAGGTTACGCTGGGCTGTGCCAGCCGGGAAGGAGGCCTATGCAGCTGCCGCCCATGTTGGGTCACCAGGAACACGCACCATTTCACTGGGGGGTGAAGAGAAGAGGGGAGTTCCAGCCTCCCTCGCCTCCCTGCGACGTTTGCACCTGTGTGTAAACACCTCGGATGTCCCCAGGGTGCTGTCCTCCTTCCCTCTGCTCCTCAGTCCTTCCCTGGCTCATGTTTGTGGTCTTTCAGACATCTCTGTTGCTCCTTTCTCGCGCATTCTCCGCTGTGCTGCCAGTCTGTCCCCCCCAGGATGCAAACCCCAGCACTCCCCCAGCAGATGAAATTTCTTCAGTTCCACCCAGTTTTCTTGCGTGTCCATGGCCCCATGCTTGCCCCATGCATTGTGTGAGCGCCGCCGCTTTGGCAGGCTCCATGGGTGACACTGGTGCGTCCTCCTGGCTGCAGCCGGGCACCGCACAGCGATGCTGGGCAGAGGCAGGGACGGAGGGCAACCTCAGTAGATTTTGGAAGGGTGCCCAGGGCCTGCTGTGACGTCGCTCAGGCCTCTGCAGGAGCCCGGAGCAGCACGTGTTGACGCAGAACCTGACCGCAGGAAGATCAGGAATGCAAAAGCACCTGTTGCTGAGGGAAGCTGGACTTGGCCCTTGTGTGAATTCGCCGAGCTCTGTGGGTGAAGTGAGGCCCACGGAAGAAGCGTGTCCTGCTGCAGAAACATTGCCCGTTGCCCTCCCTACACATCACCTTGTGTGGATTATTTTGGGTTTGTTTTTTTTTCTGATGAAGGCCCCAGCTGCACCTTCTGCAAGCAATTTCTGGCTGATTCACTCAAAGGAAAACTTTGTCCTTGGTGGAAACACCCTGCCAAGTGGGAGGAACACGCTCCCTCCCAGGGATCTGCTTCCTTCAGCAGTCAGGCTGCGCCGGCAGTGCGGCAGGCTGCGCGAGGCCAACAAAAATAAGCAAAAAAACCCCTCAACTAGGTCTCAACAACTGCAGAATAATACGGGAACCACACTTGCCTCCTCGGCGTTCGGTGAAGAGGGAGCGAGTTCCCCCACGCCTCCACCTGCACCATTCCCTGCCCCTCCTCAAGGCAAAGCAGCAAAATTTGACCCTGAACCTCCTTCGCAGAGATCTCCTTTTCCTAATCTGCTGCCGTGCCTTTGAGGGCTTCTTGGGGAAAAAAAAAATCATGTGGCACTCGAACTTACCATGCCGGAGTCACTTTTGCCACTGGCAATGGCCACACACAAATTTGCCGTCACGCAAATTGGCCCTTCACCGGTACGACTCAAAAGCTCCATGTGTGCTGGCCGGGGCTTAGCCTTCACCGAGGCCGGGGGGTGAAAGCTTCGCTCTTTAGCAGCTTTATAAAAAGCAGACCAGGTTTCTGGAGGTGACGACACAGGCGGCGGCGGCAGGGGGGACAGTGGAAGAACAGCTCTGCAAGGGCTGGGATGAGCGTGTTCCCGGCCGTGTTTGAATTGGAGCCCAGCCATAGAAACCGAAGGAAAAAGCAGAAGGTTTGGGAGGCGGCTAACCTTGGCCACAGCCTGCCTCTGGGCTGGTGCCTGCGTTCTGGCAGAGGATGCACGAGGGGTGGGAAGACCTGGCTGTCCCTCTGCAACCGTGGCGTCAGCCTCGCCCCTTGTACCCGCCGGGGCCGTGGGCAGCGCCTGGGGCTGCAGCCATGTGAGCAGGGAGCAGGTGGTGTTGGCAGGAGCGCTCCTCGGGGACGCCAAGGACTCGGCGGGTCCTGGCCCCCCCCCAGCGGTGTTTTTCCACCTCTCGGTCCTGGCATGTCGGCAAGTACCGGGGCATGGGGAGGCACCCGCTGTCGGCAGTGCCTGCGCCATGTGTTATTCAACCCCAATAACCCCAAGTCTCCGGGAGGCTCCGGGGCAGCGGGAGACACTTTCCTGCAGGAGCAAACTTGGGCTGTTTTGCTGGTCCTGTATTTAAAACGCAGTCCAGGGCACAGCTGCCTTACAGATGGCTTTTCACGCTTGCATAAGGCTTTCCTCCGGGCGCCAGCCCCCTCCCTCTCCCAGAACAGCCCGATTCGTGTCAGAAACTGCTGCAAGCCCAAGGCTGAAGCGTGGCATTTTCTACCCAAGCTGTCTCCTCCTTTCAGGTGGGAGCCCGCCCGCTCAGTGACTCAAGTTGCAAGTTTCCTTCTTAATAACGGGAGTCCCCTGTGACGAGTGTCTAAACAACACCCCCACACCCCTCGCTTTGGAGGTTTCAGGAGACAAGTCCCATCTTGTTGCCGTGCCTTGCTGGAGCACCCTATTTGGGGACCAACTCCAGTCACTGCCCAAACACCCAGCAAATATTCTCACACCCAGGCACCACCCTGCACCGGCCGAGCACCGGGCTCCGGCACCTCCTTTCCTCTCTGAAAGCTGTCAGAGGGCAGATCCCCATCCCTGCACACTGCTTCCAGGTGGGCGTTTCACCTCCCCACACCCTTCAGGCTCCCTGGGGCAGCACAGGGGCAAATACCTCACGAGGAACGAGGCTCTGCTAAGCCTTTTCTCTAATCCCTGCCCAGGCTGCGCAGCTATCAGCTGTAAACTAACTCCAGGCCCTACTGCTCGGCGTACCTGTGCCCAAAAAGGGAAAGGCTCCGTGCCTCCCTGCGTCACGGCCGAGCAAATGCAGGGCAAGGATCAGGAAGGCACATACTCGCCCTCGATTTTCCATTTCCAGAAACATGTCTAAGGGTAAGCATTTGTGCATGCTTTTAGATAAATGATTACAAGGGGTTTGAGACACAAAGGGGAAAAAATAGTTTAGTTGCTTAGCAGAGTGTGACAGTCACATGGCACGCAGCAGGCACGAGCAGCAGCCCAGCTCCCGGGGCTTGCAAAGCCAAGGGCAAAGCAGCGCGAGCTCTTCCAGGAAGAAAGGCTAGAGGGGCTGAGGTGCCACAGGTAAGGATGCTAGTGGGAGCCAGCAGCCAGTACCAGCTCCACGTTTGGTTTCCTCAAGTACATTCAGAACAACTCCCTTCAACAGCTTTTTAAGGAGGCGGTGGGGGGAGCTGCGAGCCACCTCTCGAGCAGGAGGCAGCAGGAGCACAGTGGGACTGGGGAAGCTGGGTCACACAGCCATGCGGCACACCTGGGGTGGGACAGGCATTTCAGCATCTTCCTCAGCATAGAGGGGCCATCTCATCTCGTTTTGCTAAAAAGGAGCAGCTCCCTCCGACAGAAATTCTGATTAAAGCTGAGCAATGAGAGGTTAGAAAGGAAAGAGGAACAAAATCAGACCTTCATCATCACTGCTTGTTCTCACATCCAGCCTCAAGCCCACCCTGCTATGAGAAGTCACCTTGGATGAGCATTCACAGTAGGGAGGGCATGGCATGCCCGCACACCTTGAGGCTTCCTTTGCTTTAGCAAGTACCCCAGATGCCCCAGGATAAACCCAAACTGGTTTGCGCAGAGGGGAGGGAAAATCAACCCACCAACAGCACCCCGTCTGCAGAAAGCACTGCCCGGGAAGGCTTCATCTACCCCGTGCAATGACACCAGACGGATCCCAGCCCGGTCCCGCAGGTGATGGCTGCGGGCAAGAGCCCTGGCGAGCTGCCGCAGATTGACTGAAGGCCCCCGAGGCACCACGCGCCAAAGGCAAAGCGCCCCGCTCCCTCCTCTCCCCTGGGGAGGAGAGCCAGCTCTCCCCCCCCCACCCCAGGGAGCCGAATCACAGCAGGACCTGGGAAGGCACACTGCCACTTTTTCCTATGCCGCTGCTATTCGTGGCAGCGCGAGAGGTCGGGGAGACAGCTGCCCTCGCCGTGTTGCACAAGCCTGGGCATCACCGGGCTATTCCTAACGCAACAAAACCTCCGCCGAGCGCACCACAAACCAGCAACCTTGCCTGCGAGAGGAAGACGCCAAGCACCACTTCATCCGAAGGCCAGCAGGGAAGGCGGCCATGTCCCTCCTTGCCCGGGAACAGGCGTGTTCTCTCCCCACTGAGCACACACCACACGACAACCGGTTATTATATCATGCTTTTAATACAAACTTAAAAAATCTGGAACAATAGAAACTGTACAGATTTGATCAACCTTTTTGTTTTTTTTGTTTTTAACTAAATCTCTAGACACACCAATGTCCTGTTCCAAAATATTGCACAACATTCTGAATACAAAACTCTGATTGTATTCCTCCTTCGCTAAAGAAAAAAAAAAAAAAGAAAAAAAAAAAGACAGCAACCCCCTGGTTCCCCCTCTCAGTAGCCCCCTTCTCAGAAAGAAACCCAAGCAGAGCACACACGGAAACCCTCCGCTCGGAGACATACAGACTTCTGTCCTCTTCCACACATTCTCTCCCACAAGGCAACTGTCGATTCACTCCTCGGAGAGGGGCGGGAGGGAAAGGAGGGAGGCTGAGTGGGGAGAAAGGAATCTTCACCACTTCTTTTTTTTTTAAAGTTTTTTTCCTGAAAAAATATTTTTTTCTCTCCTCTTTTTAAGAAAAAATCTTGAAAAGAAAAAAATTACAGTTTTTTTTACGTTAGAAATATACATATATTATATATACCTCTTACATTTTACAAATGTAGCAAATTATTCAATACAAACGGACATCAACAAAAAGAACACAAACCCATAAAAAATAAAAGTTAAAAAAAAATTTCTCTCTTCTCTTCCTAAGAAACCAGGTAAATTAGTGCAGGTTTTTAAAAAATAAAATTGAAGCTGAACGCCTACATCCAAGACTAGAAAAGACCCGAAAAGGCCGTTAGTTTCCATTGCTGCCTGACCTTGGAGGAACGTTTCTGAAGCACGCTTTTTTCCTTTTAAGATACAAAGAGGTTGGTCCCTCCTCTTTTCCTCCTTCCACTCACACCACTATTTTTAAAGCAGGTATAATACGTGTGGCAGGGCAAAGCGGCATCAAAGCTTCACACACATTAGCAGGTGGCCGGGGGGCATCCCCACCTCTCCCCTCCCTCCCTCCCTCCCTCCCCGTGCCGGAGGAGAGCACGCCGTCCCGCAGCAGCAGCTCACAGGTGGCTTTGCCAGATGCGGGGGACAGTGAGGGGCAACTGGATCGGGTCCCGCGATCGCGGGCTGAGCACCCCTCAGTCCAGTGCGGCAAGTGGGCTGGCACTCAGCAGCACACTCCCGGGGAGAAGGACGGGGTGGCAGTGTAATGTCCGTAAGTGGGGGGTTCAAAAAGAAGAAAAAAGGGAAACCCAACAGCTTGGCCGTTCCTCAGCGACTTGTCCCAGTCTGGAAACCTGCAGGGTTGAGGCTGCGGGTGCCCGTTTGGGGGAAGGCTAGCTGGGCTCCACTCTCCTCGCCCACCCGCCGTGTTGGTCATCGCTCGATGGCAAGCAGCCTGCTTGGGAACCCATGCTGGGCGTGAGGTCGGGACCGTGCCTCCCCCAGTCACCCAGCGAGGGGAAGGGTGCGCTGGAAACTCTCCTTAAAGAGCTCCGGGCAGCGGCAGTCTCCCTGGGACAGCCCGTGACCTCTCCAAAGGCTCATTGGCAACACAACTACAAGAGGGCTGGAGTGCCTTCATCTCAGCTTGAGGGAAGGGAGCGGGAAAAGCATGAGTTCAAGCCCATCTCCCCCGAAACAGGGATGTCTTGAAAGAGCACCTTGGTTCAACAGATACAGAAGTGGGTTTCAGAGGGTGCTCCAGAGACATCATTAAAAAGAAAACCAAACCTCAAGTTTGGGAGGCAGCAAAAAGCTTATTTTTCTTTTAAACTGAGAACTTCAAAGACTGGAGTCTCATCATCTCCATCTCTCTCCTCTTTGCACGCTTCCATACTCCCACAACAGCCTCCAAGGAGATCATCTTCCCACCTAGAGAGCCTCCGCCCTGCCTGGGCAAGAAGCAGCCCTCCTTCGGCTTCCTGTCAAGGTGGGTTTTGGAGTCCCTGACAGAAGCGACCTAGCTGAAAAGCCACTACAGCCCGACTGCAGCACATCGTCCCAGGGAAAGCCGCAGGGGCGTTCCCAGATGCCGTCCGGCGGCAGGGAGGCACCGTACATTCACATGCTGGGACAGCCACTTGCCTTCAGAGCGCCCATCCACGCTCTGCTCTAAGCCTGCCACCATCCGCGCTGACGTGATCTGGCTGGAACAATCAGTTTACACTAGGTGCTTCCCTTCTACACCAGATCAGCCACCTCGTCCCGCTCCTCCAGAAGGGCAGGGGAGGGGATTTAGTCAGGTGTATACCTGGCTGAAAGCACAAACCCTTACACTACCACTCAAGAGAGCAGCTTCAACAACATAGCCCTTTCTCTTCCTCAGAAGTAGTGCTGCCTCTCTAACTAAAAAAGAAGGAATTCTCTCTCAGAGACAAGAAGATGAATTCACAGCAGGGAATGAGAACTCAGACCCAGGAAGCCGCCCCAGATGACCGCAGGTGGATGCTGGCCCCTGTCACCAAGGAGAACATCCGGGAAGAGGGGGCAGGATCCAAGTGGGGCCGCCTGGCTCAGCACCACCTCCCCCAGCCTCAGGGACAGGCGGGTGGTGTTTCTACACCATGGGGCTGTCACCCGGACCGACCGGCCGGCCCTGGGGAGGGCATGGAAAGGCCCCCTCGCTCACGTGCAGAGGGGGACGATAACCAGAGTCACTCAGTTCACAGCGCTGTTCTCCTGCAGCCGTGGCTGGAAGTGCAGATGAGGAAGGGAGCAGGAAGAAGCCATTTCACAGTAAAGCTCTGCCCTCCCTGCTACGTGCTGGGAGGCGGTCAAGGAGAAGAGTTAGTGCTTTTCAGCACACAGACAGAACAGCTGACGCCAGCCCGGGCTGGAGAGCCTGGAGCAACAGCAGCACAACGGCCTACGCCCGTGGGCACAGTAGATGCTCTCCGTCTACACGCAGAGCTGTAACAGAAAAGCAAGCCCATCCACCCATTTCTGGCTAGCAGGCAACAAGAGTGTGTGTATCTCCACCGACACTGACTCATCCTCTCCCTGTCCCTCCTCCAGCGAGGTGGTACAAAGACAACGTCCCTACACCCCAGGTGGAAGGACCCTGTGTCCAGCGCTGGGGGTGTGTGTGCAGGGAATCAGGAGCATTGTGACCTATGTTTGCACCAGTCCTGGGCTGGGGTGGGGGAAGGGGAAACACAAACCGAAAAAATCCCAAGACTCATTTAAGGAGTAAAAAAGTGAGTAGGAAAAAAGCACAGGGACTGAGTTAAAAAACAAGTCAGTGCTTCAGGAGCGTTGCCAGCACAGCGCAACAACACTGGGCTCTCTCTTTTCCCAAGAAGCTATATTTATAAGATTTGAGTATTTTCTGTATATTTCTATTTTTCTTTTCTCTCCCTCTTTGTTGTTTGTTTTGTTCTTGTTTCCCCCCCCTCCCTCCCCACCCCAAAATACTCTCCTCCCTTGTGTTCAGTTGGCCAGGACGACAGGCTGGAACGACTGGCTGGGATACTGCATGGCATTCAGGTTGTAGCTGAGTCCTTCCACGAAAGGAGACTTCTCCAAAAAGAGGCTGTTGGTGCTGCCACCGAAGACCTGAGCCATATCAAAGGTACCACCCGTGCCGGTGTTGAACTGCGATGTCGGCGGGATGCTGCTGGCCTGGTTCTCACTGGCAACGCCATCAAAGAAGAGACTGCTGGCTCCCGGCGACCCGCCGCTGTAAACGAACTCCTTGGCGTTGGGGGAGAGCTGTGACTGCGGGGCTTGGCTCCCAGCGCTCCCGACGAAGTTCAGAGAGTGCATAGACAGGGAGAGGCCCTTGTGCTTCAGCAGGTTGGTGGTGGGAGACCTGACCATCCTCGGCTGCTGCCCAGCCCCTGCTCCACCGCCCCCTCCTCCGGCTCCTCCGCCCTTCTTCATCTTGGTAGAGCCAAACTTTGTGGCAGCAAAAGTGGCAGTGGTGAAAGTGATGGGCTGGGCAGAGCGAGGGATGAAGGTGGGGCTAGGCGACTGGCCGAAGGAGGGGGACGGAGAGTTGGACAGCGAGTTGTCCTGGCTGCCGATGGGGACAAATACCTGGGCGTCGGGGTTGAAGCTGCTCTTGATTTCTTTGTCCAGCTCCGCGGCACTGCAGCCCTCGCTGTCATCCAGGTAGAGGACCTTAACAGAGCCCTTCTCGCCGATCTGGTAGGAAACCTCAAAAGGATCAATCCAGACACTCAGCTCTTCCGGCACATTAGCACGCACATCCTCCACGGCCAGCCCGCTCCGCTTGGCCGCCAGCTCCACCACCGGATCCACCGTCTCCCCTATATGAACACAGCGATAGCCAGATCCCTTCAGAGGCTTCTCCGGGTACCAGTGACCCTCATATTTCTTCTTCAGCAGGCGCTCTAGCTCCTCACCGAACAGGTCTGCCCGCCTCCGAGGAAGCTTGTTGTACAGGTATGAGATAATGAAGTTAAGAGCAACTTTGATCTCCAGATGCATACTCCCTTCGCAGCAAGCAAGTCAGGGCAGTGTATTAAAAGAGACAAAATGACACACGCATAGACAAGATTTGGCTCCAAACAGACCTAGGGAAAGAGAGAAAAGAATGGATGAAGATGAGAGAACACAACAACCCTCCACCTGTTGAGATGAACAGCCATGCTTTTTCATTAACAAAAGCAGAATGAGCAGTTTGCACAAATGCTAACAAAGCAATGATGCTCTCTAGGAGAGTCACCCCAATCTACTGGCCCTCAAAACAGAGAAATGCTGGTAGGGAGGATTCTCCCTGCTCCTCTACAGAAGTAAGGGTGTAGCTACTACCCGCACACAGGCACGTACATTATACTCACCTCGCTGCCAAGTACCGCTGCTGAAACCCGGCAGGCCAACTGTCTGCTCTGGCAGAGCTATTTCAGCACATCTAACATGCCTCTCTATACCCTGGCAACTCAGCTGCTTCCAACACGGCTCACCTGCACCAGCCTCTCCAGAACATAAGCACACTACCTCGTGACTCGCTCAGCAGCTTGTGCAGAGACCCGCTCGCACTCAGGACGGCAGAGCCAGCCTCTCCTCTGGGAGGCCGGGTGGTCGTGCCGGGTGCCACGTCCTGCTGGCACAAGCGCAGAAGGGACGAGAAGAAGCAAGGGAGGGTGCTGAGGCACCAGCTGCCAGCTCGTGTTTACTATCCCCTTTGACTGGCAGGTGCATACCTTATTAAGTGCACCCAGTTGAGGCTCTGCCTAGCTACAAGCCTAAAATCCCAGTTTAATTCAGCTGGGGGGAGAAGAGGGGTGTAGGAAACATGCACGGGGTCACAAAACACACACGTGCCAACAGCCTGTCCAATACAGTTCACATCACTTATCCCTGTGCAGACGGAAGATGAGCTCTGCCAGGACCAGGTACCTACTTAATAAAAACTGAAATTGCTCGCCAAAGACTGAAGTAATCCTTCCTCCCTCACTCCCTCATGAGGAAGTCTCTGAAATGGAGAGAACCCACAAAAGCACAATGCAAAACCACAACACTCAACTCTCCCATTATTCACAGATTTGCAAACAATGTTCATCTGGATACAAAAAAAAAAAAACAAAACAGGTAGGTCAGCACTGCACTGTCACCCATCCAAAGAAAATGAATCCCACAGATATTTTAAGAGGAAGCACACTTCCAGTAGCCTCCACGCCTCTCCAGGGGGAAGCAGAATATCCAGTTTTTAATTGGCAGCTTAGTCAGAGGCTGCTCTGTCTTCAGCTGCCCTCACCTTGCTCAAACAGACATACCATGTTCAACCACCTTCCTAAAATGGGCTTTGGGGATGCTCTCATGCAGCACTCAAGCCAATGTTTACGACGCGTGCCAATTATTTGGGGGTGGGGATGGAGTACAAACATACGGTGTCAGCACTCCCCTGAAAAACCGGGAGTCCCAGCAGCACAGCCAGGTATCCATGCTGGCCTAGGTCAGGAGGAAGAAAAAACTGACCAGACTTGTTTGCTTGGTCTAGTTTAGCGGACAAGAAAGATTAAGTAAATTTTAAAGAAACCCTCAAGTATTTTGAGGCTTTATTACAAAGAAAAGGGAGTACAGATTCTATGCTTTTTCTGTACCAGTCTTGAGTTCAGAGAGGCTTGGCTTCAGGATGATGGTAACCAGAAGCAGGTCCCACACCTCAAGTCCACCAACAAGGTGGTCAGTTCTGGAAGGAATCCCCTTTGGGTTTGACTCAGCAACAAGAGAAAACACAGGAATGAGGGGATGGAAAAGAGGGAAAGAAGTCTTGCCTTTAAAACCTGCTTTATGGAATTACTGTAGTGTAACAACTTTTGGTAGGTCACTGAGACCTGACCAAGTTCAAATAAGAACAGATGAACACCAAAGAAATAAGCAACCAGTTTTTCGGAGAACAGCGAGGAGAAGCCATTTTCAGAAGGCAAGAGTCTCAGCATGGAGACGGAGCCTTTTCCAGAGAAAACGGCACGAAGCAAAACCCCTGAAAGAGTACACCTAAGTGTTAACAAGAGCTTATACAGCCCATACTACCTCAAGGGGGGATTACACGGAGCCCCCTCACTCCTTTGGCTTTGAGGCATCCAAGGGAGAGAGGAGAGCTTGGGATCCCAGCAAATTAAGCAGGATGAGAACAGCCAGTTTGTAAATCTTTTAATCTTGTGTGATAAATTCTAATCCAGATCCAAAATCTATTAAGAAATCAGAAATTACAGATTGGGAAAGGAGCAAAGGCCGAAATTTGTTACCACCCTACTTGCAACACAAATGCCTCAATATACTTTGAGGAGCCCACATCCTCATCAACCTTCTGCAGAAGACAGCGAGGAGATACAATTATAAATCACTGCCACTTTTTTTCTTTTAAGAAGTACTCCCCCTTCCTAAAAGAGGAACATTCTGTACCTTGACTATGAAAAAGATTGAGTTAATTAGCCTAATAATACCAACAGCTGCCAAGGTAGCTGCCTATTGCTGATACTTGCAGAAGGCACAAGAAGTCAGAGATGCCACTGACTCCTCAGGTTGTTGACATGGTAAGATGTGCTCCAGTAGGAAACCCTCAATCTCTTTCTTACTGCACCAAAATGTGGTAACATAGTAATAAAATAAATAAAAGAAAAAAACCCAGCTGAAGCAGCATGGCTCCAAGACAGGAGACAACTAAATATCAATTGTAAAAGGTATTCTGACAGGTCTTCCATAAAGAGAGGCTTGCCCACATTGCCGGCATTTCCAAAGTAAAGGCTTACTGTACCATGGGCAGAACATCGAGGTGCCGGCAGGGAACAAAGGGCTGTTCCTCTGCTCTGCGGAGGGAATGTAGGAGCCCCCTCGGGCCCGCCGTTTGTCAGCACACCGACGTGCTGAAGGAGAGAGGCCAAATAATCATTTGCATCAGAGGAGAGCAAACACGGGAACGATGCCCTCTCCTCCTCGCTACGCAAACACGGCGGGTGACCTTGCGAGTACCCCTCCAAGCTCCTGAGAGAGGTCTGGCCCCGGGAACCGGCTGGCTGCCGCCCCACCTTCACCAGCGGCATTTCCAGTGACTTTAAAAGACGGCTGCCACGACGACCTGTGGTCCCGCAGCAGCCCACACCCGTCCGGAACAAGGGCCCCCTTTCCAGCCTCCCCCCAATCCCACCCACGGGCGGCGGAGGGGCTCCCCTCACTCGAGGCGAGCGGCCCTGCGGGGACGCACCCGAGGCAGGCGGCCGGCCGCCCCCTCCCCGGGAGAGCGGCCATTTCTGGTGACCCGGCCGGACAGCCTCCCTCTCTCCCCCACCCCGCTGCCGCGGGGCACCCTGGGAGTTGTAGTCCTCGCCCCCTACCCCCCACCCCCACCCCGCGACCTACTTCGCCCCCGAACTACGCCTCCCATCGCGCCCCGCGGCCGGCCCGGCCCGGCGCTTTGCTCGGCGGGGCAGGGCACAAAATTTTCCACGGCACATGCGCCCTGGCGGCCCGCCCGCCCCGGCGCTGCCCACGGCGGGGAACACGCCCCGCGGCCCGGCGCTCGGGACCGCCGGGCAGCCGCCCCCTTCTTCCCTTCCCCTCCCTCTCGGCAGGGACGGGGAGGCGCGTCCCCACCCCACAGCAGCCTCCGCCCGCCCCACGGCTGCGGGACGGAGCCCAGGAGGCCACAAGTCCCGTGTCCGTCCCCGTCGTTCTCCCCCCCCCCCCGCTGCCCGTTCCCGTCCCCCCGGTGGGGCAGGCGGGGTCGCAAACAAGGTCCCCAAAAAAGCCCTTCGACGGAGGGGGGGAAAGGTGCCCCTCCTCCTCCTCCCCCTCCCAAGGGCGAGCTCCTGGCCCCACACACCCGGCGGAGCACCGCGGCGGCCCCCGAGGCCTGGAGGATCGGGGTGGGGTGGGGGGGTGGTGCAGCACCCCCCCCGACACCTTTCCCCGAAGGAAACCCAGGCCTGACGTTCCCCCGCAGACACACGACCCCTTCCCAGGGGCAGCCGCGACCGCGAAGGACACCTCGGCCGGGCCCGCCCCCCACCCCCCCCCCCCCGCCTTCACGGGTGAGGCAGGGCCCCTTCGCCGGGAGAGGGGTCGGCGGCACCCAGCCCAGCCCGGCCCCAGCAGCGCCTTTGTTGTCGCCGGGCTTCTCCCCCCCGGAGCCTGCGGGGGCTGGATCCACCGTGCGGGAAGGGAGACACCCCGGCGACCCCCCCCCCCCCCCCCAGCAGCCCAGAGTGCCCGCCGCCCCCGGGCCCAGCCTGCCCTTTTCGGGGCTGCTGGGGCTGAGCCGCACCCCGCGCCCGTCCCCCCACCAGGGTGGGGGTGGGGGACCGAACAAAATGGTGAACTGGGGCATTGCAAAGCGTCACCGACCCAATGACTTTCACACACACACACACCGAGCCCCATTAATCCCCCCCCCGGGGACCGGCAGCCGCACGGTCGCTCCACGGACGGATAAATTACCTCCCGCGGGCGGGGAGGGGGACGATGAGGCCCCTCAGGCCGAGCCCACAAAGGGGATGCGGGCTGGGTGGACGCGGCCCGAGAAGGGGGGCGGGGGGGGGGGAGGAGGGAAGCAGCCCCGGCCCCACTTACTTCGTCCTCGGCTCCAGGGCCGGCGGCTGGTGGCGGCTGTCGGGGGCCGTAGACGCTGCCGGCGGAGCCCAGGCGGTGCGTGCGGGTCTCTGCCCCGTCCCGTCCCCTCCCTCGCCTTATCCCCGGTGGTGCGGTTCCTCCGCGGGGCGGGCCCGGGGGCTGCGGCGCGGGCCGGAGGTGGTGCAGGACGCCCGGAGGTGGGGGTGCAGGTGCCGGTGCCTGTGTCGCCGCCGCCGCCTCTCCTCGCCCCGCCGGCCCGGAGCCGCCCGCGCCCTGGCCCCAAGTGAGCCAACTCACGGCAAACTTTCACCCTTAGCAACCCCGCGCAAGGATCCGCGCTCCCGCCCAGCGTGATGCGGCCGCGGAGGGCGGGCCGGGACTACTTCCCCCTCCCCTCGCCGCCCGCTCGGCCCCGCCGTCCGCAGCGCCCCGGGGCCGGGGGCCGGTTTAATTCCCTTCTTCTCCCCCCGCTGCCGGTGCAGCGGCCGCGGCGGGGGGCGCTGCCAGCCGCGTGGCACCGGAGATTGCCCCGACTCTGGGCGCCAGGGGCTTTAGCGGGGATGAGGATTGACCTGAGGATTTCCCCAAGCGGCTTAGCCTGAGGCGGGGGGGGCACGGCGAGGGGATCCAACGGGAGCGGGGAGGGAAGGAACCGGACGGCATTTTCCCCGCCTCCGCGCACGACGGGTGCTTGGCAGCAGCCGCCACAGCAGGCAGGTGGGGGGCTGGTGCCGTCAGGCCCCGGCTCCGCGGCAGGACCGGCCCCGGGGCGAGGGGGGGGGGCCCTGGGGAATCCGGGCTCCCGAGGGGACGAGCCCCCGCACAGCCCCAGTCTTCAGGAACTCCTGTGCTGGAACCCCCAAGCCCCGCTAACGGCGCGGGCGGGAGAGTTGGAGTGCGAGGCGCCCAGAAGGGCGCGAGGAGAACCGGCAACCCCGGCTCCCTCCCTCACTGCAAACCCCTCGGGACCCCCGGCCCCGTGACACGAGGGGGCCAGGCACGGGCGGGTAGGCCGGGGGGCTGGAGGCCCGTCTCCTCAGGGGACAACAGGCCCGAGGCCAAGCGAGGCCTGCCGGTGTCACCCCAGGGAGGGCAGGAGCAGGCACAACCTCCCCTACCGCCCCGTGCCCCAGCACCCCGAGGCGGGGAGGGCGCCTCAGCCCCGGCGGCGCCGCGCTCCCCGCCCCTCGGCGCAGAACCCGGGGACTATTTTTTTACCGCAAGCCTGTGCGCCTCCGCCTTCAGCGGAGGGCCGGGCCGGCCCGGCGGAGGCGAGAGACCCGCAAGGTGCGCGAGCGGTGGCCGTGCTAAAAATAACTGCGGCGTGTTAGCAACAGCCTTCCCATTGGCTGGCCGGGCCCGGCGGCGCCTTCGAATTGGTGCGCTGCCTCAGCCAGTGAGCCGAAGGGGGTGTGCGCGGAGGGGCGGTGACGGGCGCGGCGCGGGGGCTGCCGGGAGTTGTAGTCGCCGCGGCGGCGGCGGCGGCGGCCTCTCCCGGCTCGGCCGCCCCCGTCCCGTACCGCGGGGCGTTCGAGGGCTCCGTCCGTCCGGGCCGGGCGGGCAGGGCTCGCCCGCCGTAGCGGCCGGGAGAACCGTTACGCGAGCCGGCGCCGCGAGTGGTGCAAGGCGGGGGTTGCGTGCTGCCCTGGGGAAGGACAGCCGTGGAGATGACCGTCCGCGGGGCCACCCAGGTGCCTGTCTGGGTCACGGGTGGCTGGCGGCCACCTGCACCCCCGAAGGCTGAGCCTCAGCCGCCTGCTAGCCGGCTGAAGGCGCTCACCTAGCGCCACATGGCTTTTTATTCCGCAAATAAAACTCAACAATTAAGAGAAAACAAGTGCGCTTGCTTCGGGGCAGGAGGGGATACCCGGGCGCGGTAACAAATAGTCCCCTAAAGCAGCCACGCACAGAGAAGCACTGCAGGGGCGGCTGTATTCTTCTCGCGTACGGTATCACCATATGTGTTTAAAGGGTGCCAGTTGCCAGCGCACACGGCTCCGCGCTCTGTATTTTAAACCAGACCTATTCCTAGTTCTGAGGAAAATGAAGAAAATCCCTACAGGCACCCGCAGGCCACGTATTCCACGGTCCAAGGCCATCACCTCGGGCAGACACCACTTGCAAAGGGCTCTCGCCGTCCACGTGTAAGGCAGCTCCTGACCTCAGCAAAGCTCCAAACGAGCGGAAGGGACACCAAGAACGGCGTTTCCAGGCTCTCCCAGCCACGCGTCTCAGGCATCTTTCTCGGAGTTGACACAAGCAGACCAGGGAGGGAGAACCGGTCCCGGTGGCCGAAGCGCTACCGCAGTCCCTGTTGCAGCAGGGGCAGCTTGCCTGGCCCGCGAAATGTCCCGTTTGTCTTGGTTCTGAAGAATTCCCCAGGAAAAATCCCATCGTGGAGTCGCATTCCATCTTGGAATCGGATCTTCTCAATAATACAGTTACATTTGAATGTTTAATTTATCGCCCATTTTCAAAAGGGAGAAAGACCACAGACGCTTCCTGAGCAGCTCCGTGTCCCTCTGGTTAAATAATTCTCCGTAGCAACCGTCTCCCACATGCAAAAATACAACGTTCCTCTCTTGCCCCGTTTCCACAAAGATCCTCAGCATCTTTCTGGGCTCGGTTTGTCCTCCCTCAGGCAGGAACCCTTCACCTTAGGTACTGCCTTTGCCACCGAGGAGGACTTCTTTTGAAACCAGTCAACACCACGCGTCAAGAAATCCGTTAACGCTGTCCTTCCTAGCCGCAGTGCTACAGCAGCCGTCCTTGCTCATTTTCCCACTGATTAAAAGAAACCCAAAACCCAGCAACTTTTGAAGTTGGTTTTTTTTTCCTGCAGGGGAAGGGAGAGGAAGAGAAGTGGAAGATTTATGAGAGCTATTATGAGCAGCTTTATTTTCATCACTCCTAGTTTAAAAGGAATTTAGTTACAAAAGAATGGATTTTTTTCCTAATACTCCCTTGCTTTGCTGGAAACAAAATCACGCTGCCAGCCAGAGATCAGGAAATTAAAATGACTGCGCTATTTTTAGCATCATTAAGAAAAAAAGGCAATTACATTTCTAAAATTCTATTGTTGTTTTAATAAGCTGTTACTAAGAGGGTGTTACACGTTAGGGCTCTTTAAAATACTTGCGCCTTGACCGTGCTCCTTTAATTATCGTGTCGCCCTGGTACACATGCAGGCAGAGGAATTCTGTCACAGTATCCGCTCACGCATTCTCAGCCATTTGGCTATTACGTCAAAGCAAAGCTACCAAATCACGTGCGCGCGGGGAGGGAAGGAATCGCCAGAGCTCGTTTTGCTGGGTTATTTAATGCCAAGGAAGGGCAGTCAGGTTATAATCGAGGGTAATTAACACCGCCCATACCCCAAATCCTCTTTACATTCAAGTCACATGACAACCTCAAGGAAATGAAAGATTCATTGCTGCTATTGAAACAGCAAACAGCATCTCCAGCTGACCCCCGTAAAGAGAAAATAACAGCTCCTGTGCACGTAAGGTTTTAGGAGCAGGATTTTGTCCGTGCAGCTCCTGCAGGGAAAGCTCACAGGCAGACCCGAGGCCTTTGCCTACCTTCAGGGTTTTTTTTTTAAAGAAAGGTAATGCTTCGGGCGCAAGGGCTTTCTCAAGACAAGGTCTAGATGATTCAAAGGACCAGAGGCGTGTTACGGAGCTATTTGCTGAGCTCGGTTGTAGCTGTGGCTGGTAGTTGGCCTGAAGAGTCATGTAACAGGGAACATCCACATTTCAGAACGCAGCGATGCCTTGTTAGTACTGGCAACAAAGAGGCCAATTACTTAATAGGCCAAGAGGTCCCATGTTCCCCCCCCAATGTCAATATTTGAAATAAAGGGATTTTTTTACTTATTACACAACATCCTTTTGATTAAAGAAGACAAAAAAGCGATAACCCTACCTAGAAAAGTAATGGCAGGAAGACACGTTTAGCTCCATGCAGTTAGGATCTGCAGGCAGCACCACGGGGGTTCAGCCGCCGCAGAGACGCAGCCCTCCCTCCCTCCCACCCTTCCTTGCAGTTGTCATGCAAGTGCTTCACAGCTGGCAGCCAGGGAGCCCCTGGATCAGGCTGCTTAAGACGCCGAGGTCTGATGAAGCCCGTCCAGAGCTTGGCAGGCACACAGTAGCAGGACACGTCTCATTCCCCCCTGCAGGGAAGCTCGCCCTTTTAGCACGTGCTCTGGTCTCCAGTACTGCCAGGCAATCTCCTTCTACTGGACAAGTACTTTAAAATCTATTTAGGTAAGAAATACTGCACTTTTCTAGGGGTTCTGCCTGGGTTTCATTTGCTGGTGAACAGAAATCGTCACCACGCAAGCAAGGCTGAGTTCTTCTGGGCTACCCAACTGTATCCATTACCCTGGTCTGAATTAGCAGCTTCAGGGCAATGTCCCGTCTGTGCTCTGAAAGTACCAGAAAGGCAGCAGCGCTGAACTGATCTGAGCACCAGCAGCATTTGGCATTCTCCCCAGAGCTGTCTGAGCAAACAAGGCAAAGGGGAAAAAGCCTGTCCCTGCCTCTCTCCACCTGCCCAGTGACTCAGAACAACTAGAAATGGCAGCTTAACTCTCATTGCTGCCAGAACACAGACCAATATACCCAGCAGTCAGAGTGAGGGCACCGGGGGTGCCAAGAAAGTAAGTATGCTCAGCCGTTTTTGGGGGTGGGGGAAGGGACGGGGACACTCGTATCTCTATAGCAACCCCTGCCTGGCCGATCCTGCTAAACGATCGGGAACAAGGGTTGCTCTAAAATTAGATCTTCTAGGGGTCCCTGCACCAGGGGCAGTAACTCCGAGACAAAAGAAATAATTCAAACTTCATTTCCCTCTACCTTCAGCAAACAACTTTTGTTATCTTAGAAACTTCCAGGAAAGAAGAAAATACGTATAAACCTTCTGCATTCGTAGTGCGATAATTTGGGCGGCCTGACTGAGAGCAAGTGATAAATTCTGGTTGAAGTGATCAAGTTCCAGGTACAAAAAAATCCGCATGTCATGCCCTGCTTTTAAAGAAAGACGGAATTTAACACGGCTGATAATGGCTCTGGCATGGGTTTCCCAGTCAGGAACAAGAGGCAGCTGCTTATTCAGGTAGAATTCCTTTGAGAGAGTGGGTTGGCTGGAACCAAAGAACCAGTTTACTCTGAACATCTTGGCAAATGGCACCCACATTAGTAAAAAATTAAGCAGCAGCTGTGTAAGGGAACCATGGTGCAGGGAAGAAGACATACAGATACTCTCGGGACTGCAAAAAGCTTGGAAGAGAAACCTGACAGAATTAATAGCTGGGGGGAAGAGGGAGGAGCAGCCAAGATAGCTGTAGGACCAGTCATAGCTAGAGCCAGCTGCAGCAGGAAGAGATGACTTTTAAGGGAAGGATGATCACAACTCGTCTGCTTGTTTTCACTCTTATCCAAAACACCTAAACAGCTGAGCAGGTAGAAGAGGCATTTAAGCCAAAGAGGAGTTAGAGGAATCAGTACTAACCTCAGGGGAACAATTGAAATCCTGGAAGGGGCACAAAACAGGCTCTGCATCCCAAGACCGCGCAAAGAGAATCCCGTTACTGTAGCACACGCTCTGCTCAGACTATGAAGACTTTAAGGACTACAGGGCACGCTAAACTAGGACCCTAATTTAACCATCTGAGGAGTGCACGCACTAGTAGGGAACTCAGTTCCATCTCTGCATAAAGGCACCCGTTCCCAGATCTCTGCTGAGCCAACAGACTGCTTTTAGCTTGTACCGGTATTTGACAAACAAGCAGCCTCTGGTTTTCAGCATGCATACAGCTAATAGCCTAGAACACAATAGTTGGTTTCCAGTTACAGCAGGGAAGGCTTTAACTTATTCACAAGAACAAGATAGCGAGTCAAATAGCTTAGTAGGTTTTAGAAAGGGATTGGATGTTTGCATGGTGAAACAGCATCCACAGCCATATTAGCTAGGATAAGGGTTACAAGCTCAGCGATCCTCACGCTACAGGACAAAATGATCAGTGGCTGGGATCACAGGCAGACAAAAGCGATAGCCATTCCCTGAAGCTCCTTGCAGCAAGGTCACATGGCCATAAGCAGACACTGTCAGAAACCAGATAACCCATTGTGCAGTTCTAGCTGGGCTAATCCTGCATGTCCCCAGAAAGCTCCAGAGAGGCTAGGCACAGAATGAACCAGAGAGAAATCTTTGTTATAAAAAAAAAAACCCAAACAAAAGAAGAACGTTTATTGGTATGCATCCTACAGAAATGGTTACAAGAAAGGGCCTTGGATTAATCTGTCAGAGAAAACATGGAACAGCTGTGCTCTCCCTAGGAAGGCACCAGCCATGAGCAGGTTCCTTACAAAACAGGGCAGCATGGAAACATACTGGAGGAAGGAGGGGGGGAGCAGACATGTGGGATTGGCGCTCGGTTCCTCAATACTCATGCGTGGGGCGATTTCAAACAATTGAGAGGGAGGCCTGGTAAGAACAACCACAAGGTGTTTCCCCACACCAGAAATGGCACTTGCTTGTTACTGAGCTGATCTCCTCCATGTGTAAATACTTGCCCCCCAGAATTTCTATAGCGAGCTGGGGCAGCTCCTAGCAGAGCTTCTGAAAAGGCTAGAGACAGTAATCCTCATTTGCTCTTTCTGATAGTCAGTTCTGATCAGGTTTCAGTTCCCACTCAGTCTGTTACTTCTCCAACCCCAAGTATACTACTGAATTTGTACTGCTTCAGGAAAAAATAATCAACCGGTTTTCAATAATAGTAAAGTCCAGAGATGTTCCAGGACCCTCTTGCCAACCCAACAGGAGGTGTAGCCATGTATGGATAGGATCACCTCTTCTTGAAGCCATACTTTTTCCTTTCGTAGAAGAGATCTGTCTTGGAACTGCCCAGGTTGACGATCTTAGGGCAACCATCTCTCTGTAAGAAGAAAAGAGGATGTAAGTTAGGAAATGGGCAAACAGAACAACATCATCACCTACATAATTCTAGTAGGTTCTCAGTTCCCACGCTCCTCACCCGGTCCTCAACACACATTTTGAACACCTGTTTGTCTAAACTGCCCTCCAATTCTGGTTACTACCAGCAAGAGAGTGGAACAGAGAAGAGGATGGACACTTTTTTAACATCGCTCTAGGACATTCTCTTCCTCGGGGTGAAGATGGAAAACAGCTTGTATAACATCAGCGGTTTAATGAAAAGGATGCTCAGTGCCTCAAGACTGGATTCTTTCTAAATTAGGATACGCAGGATTTATAGGGCCCAGAGGAATAACCTCTCCCCTCCTTAGCCAAAAAGAATCTTGTTGCTTTAGATGTCACCAAGCCATTCTCGTGTTCAGGGAGCCCTCTCAGCTGTGACAGCAGAACTGAATCTCAGATTTCCTGCATCCTGGATTGATTAATGCAGAGGCTGTATGCTCATCTTGGGAGAGGACAGCCATTCACAGCAGCTACGATAAGTTCTTGTACCTGAATTCCAGTAGACGGTGAGAAAAAAGCCAGAAGAAAAGCAAGAAGGGGAGCGGGGGAGACCCCCCTCAGAGGTGTGGTTGCAAAGACAAATCAGAGCTGCACCTCTTGGTGTACCAGGGAACATTTGTCCATGGGCCACCTGAGCCCAGCATCTGCGTAACTCTTGAGGACAAAATGTTGTGGCTGGCAACAGCAGCCGTGAGGGGCCCAGCGGGCAGAGGAACACGTGTCCTTGGCTGTTGTGTAAGCCCAAATGGATTAGATTTAGAAAGCCTCTGGGCAGATGTCAGCCGCTGTAGAAATTGCACCCAAGCTGCCCCACCGATACCTGCTCCTTTGCAGGAGATGCAACCCGGTGGGGAGGGTCTGCATGGTAGAATTAACAGGAGAGGGGGGAAAAAGAAATCATCCCTCCCCCATACCCCTGCCACAACCCATCTCTAGCTACTGTCTCCTTATTTGATTTTGAACCTCAGTAGTACGACTCTTCTAAGCCTTGCCTCCCACGATCCAGGGAGTCTGTGACAATCTTGACAGCATTATTGCAGGGCTCTGTTCATTCTTCCACCTCCTCCTAGGGAGGCAGCACATGAGCATGCTCCTGTCCCCAAGAAAAGATTACTTTTTGCAACTCAGAGCTGTCCTGGGTGACAAGGTGGGATTTCGGCCCTTACCCACAGATCGAAGTGGGGTGAAATACCTCATTCCTCCCTCCGTCAGAACAAATGAACCAAGAGTAACCAGGCCATTTGCCTCGCGCCCAACAGCATTCCACCTCCTCCCTCCATTTTAGTATTTGCTTTCTTGCTTCACGATCATTTCCAGTCTTTCTCTGAGGATGATGGAAGTGCTGTGACTGAAACCCTGGAGTGTTAGAGCTTCAGGTATAGAGCTCTGTCCATCTGCTTTTCTTATTCATATCAGCACCAGCTACCATAATTGCGACAGGCAGCACACTTAACTTTTCTCATTCTGGGCACTTTACACCTGTGCCAGCACTTTTCAATCCTGTAAGTCAATCATGTCAAATCTGCTGTTTCAGATCTGCAACTTCACATCTGCAATAATCCCTAACATGTGAGTTTGCTAGTACAGAACAACTGTCTTCACCCACAGCAGCCTTCACCCAGCTGTCAAAATACCTCAGTTCTGACTTGTCATTCTCCTGCTCCTCCAGCTCTACATTTTCTACAATCCTCCCTTGCAGAGCAGCTGGCTACTTCACACCTGAACCAGACATGATAAGCTACAGGTGAGCTTAGGTTATGAAAAATACCTGTTGGAAATCAATATAAATCGGTAAAAATAAAACCAAGCCTGTTTTACTCATGACTTACCAAGCCAGGTGTCTTGGTTCCAAAGGCAAGTGAACAAAACTACTGTTTCTCACAGCATTTCTAAAATAGGAGGCACCACCACCATCACAGCACTTATATCCATATTTAGATACTAAGAAAGATTATGGTCCTGTCAGATCTAATAACTAAATTCAGATGAGGACCTGCCCTTGTCCTGAATTTAGCTGCAGGCCTCTAGAGAAAATGTAGGCACTGCAGAGAATTAAACCAGCAACTCACTCAGCTGAGCATGTTCCTCTAAATCAATCTGAACCGTTCTCTCAGTATGTTCTCCACTGTCATTAGGGTGTGCTGGAGATGGCATTTGCAAAGCACCAAAACACAACCAACCTTTAACAGACACTCTCACAGCTATCAGGTCTGTATTCTGGGGATATTGCAACTGTAAGCATCACGTTCTTGCTTCTCCTTAAGGTCTTTCTACCACTTCATTTGCAGTTCTTCATGTCCTGCACTCATTGTGTTGGATATTAACAAATTCCTTACAGGGGGTGAACAGCTGCCTCATTTCACATGCGCAGAGGCTATCTTTCAGCACAAGAAGATTATAAAAAGATTATAGCACTGACTATAGAAATAAGGGATTGTGACACCAGAAAGTGTTAGCAGAAAGAGATGTCTACAATATAGGGCATTCCAGAAAGGAATAAAAAAAAGTAAATCGTATCTCACTGAAATTGTACAAGAAACTTTAACTTGTAAAACACAATTAGTAGTGCAGACACTGGACACTGAAATCTAACTTTATGTTGTAACCCAAAGGAAAACACAGGTGGTGATTCCATAGGCCTTACAGTACCGTACGTGCCCTTGGTCTGTGGCTGATAATGGACATCCAATGAGGAGCTGCTCCTACCACTGCCTTTGCAGCATCTGGAATAACTCTGACTCTGATAAAACCTAGGTTGAGAGATCTAGTAAGGTAACAACTTAAAGCGGTAACTTGCAGCGTGTGGAAGAAGCAAACCATGAGTGTGCAGTGCAAAGTAGTCAAAGATCCTTTGGGATGAAGAGAGTTACAATACCTCAAAATGCTACGATATATCAAAATGCTTTGCAAACACGGGGAACTACCAACAGGGGAAGAAAGGTTAAGAGGTAATGAAAACCAGTGCCAATATTGGTAGCGGTACCCAAGCGGCCCACGTTCTAACACTAATTTCAGTAGCTCCAAGACCCTTAAAGGTAAGCATGGCTACTAAACAAAGACATAACCAATTCAAGCGGAGACTGGATGACAACTTACATCTTTTTCCTGGATGGTACACTCCTTGCAGTAGTAGGCATCAGACACTCCTGGACCCCCGCAGATCACACAGCGTCCTTGGTACGAGCCGTAGTTACACTCATCACATATGCGCACGAGAGTGCAGGGCCGCACATAGGAGTCACAGATCACGCATTTGCCATCACCTGCAAGTACAGCAGAGCCTTTGGTTACAGAACGTCCTTTTCTGCATCCCCACATCGAAGAGGAAAAGCTTCCTAGTCAAAGAGCTTGCCTGTACACTCAAAGACAATACAATTGAACTGCAGAAATTTATCTTGCAGGCACAGGGTGCAACTTTGTATTTGCAAACAGACTTGAGAGGAACAAGGGCCAGTAGCTTGCAATATTTGAGTTTTTTTACTTATTCATGCATTCACAATCAGAGAAGAAACCCAAAGTCACTTCTTCTGTGATTAGCCAACACCTGCTTAGATCATACCACTACTTTTACTCCAGAACTTTTCCTGAATTTTTCACTTGTGAAAAAAATGCTGGACTGACAGGACTAGTGTCCTTACCTACACAGAAACAGCAGTGTAAGCTTCTCCCACAGTGCCACATCAACAAAAGTCTGGAGTTACTATCTTTAAAGTGATGAGATAAGAGACTGTACTTGTGGTCCCTTTAATCCTTCATCTGTGAGAAAGCCAAAGAAAGGGCAAACTGGCATCAACAGCCATTTCACAAAAGTTGTTCTTGCTTTCTCACAAGGAACTGAGTGAAGTTCAAGTACTCATATCATACAGGCAAGCAGCCATCAGATGCCATTGACAGTCTCTGTTGTGCTGGACCTTATCCAAAACGCTGACCTAGGGATGAAAGGCTTCATATCCTATTACCAGTTCCCAAGGCATCTAATCCTGACTCCCACAAACAGCTCGTCTAACCTGCTCTTAAATCTCCAGCATGACAGCCCTCAACTACTACCAATGGGAATCTGTTTCACTGCTAAGTGCTCTTGAAAACAATCTTGTTGCTTCAGACCGTGCTTCTCCCCACTTCGCTTGTTTTCATACTACTTTTGAGTCACGAACTAGTCATCTCATTTGTTCTGTTCCCCTACAAGGATCTAATGACAGATCATACTCTTTCTTCCCTTCTACAGTTGAGCACTGGCATTTGATTCTGTGGGTTTTTTCTGCTCTAACTCTAGATGTGTCATCCCCCCCCATTTTATATTCTCCTAGATGCTGAAGAGAACATTTCTGAAGGTGTGAAGAAGTCAGATTCCAAAAATGCATTTTTTTTCCTGCTTTGAAATAATCAAGCTGATCATTGTATTACAGATTACAAGGAATCGATCAAGAAGTCACTGGCAGCATATACTCTAGTACAGCATGCATTTGTGTGACAATCTATTTGAGCACGTGACTTTGTAAGTATTCATTGATTTACACTTGCAATACACAAGTAACTCTTCCCATCTCAAAGAGTGACATCAAATTTGTGGTTAAAGCAAAAACAGAATCCAATCCCCAAATCCAAACTGTATGCTCTAACCACAACACCATGTTCTTAAGCAACTATACGTAGAATCTATACTTACATTTTTCACAAAGTCTTCCTATTGCTGTAAGAAGAAAGACAAAAAAATTATTTGAGGCAGAAGCAGGAGAAAAATAAGTAACTACGAGCTTGAATGTCAAATAATTTTCTGCAGTGAGCAGTCTTTTAAAAAAAGAAAAAAGTAAGCCACAGAAACAGTTTGAGCATAAATACAAACATATTTATGATAAACAATATATATCCTCCTGAAGACATTTACAAGATCAAAGTTTAGATCCACCGTGAATGTGCAATGACACCCACTGACAGTAAGAAAACCTACATTCATTATTCCATTTCAAACACAGCTAATGTACCTGACCGAAGGAAATCCTATACGGGAGTCTTGGCATAGCTTTTACACTGGTTTTAATAAGACCAAAAAAATAAAAAAAATCAGTGTTTTATTTGATTTAAGGCAGCCCAAATACCTTCTTCACTTCAGAACATGAAGGTAGTTAAATGCATCTTAGAAGTCTTGTCACTTGCCCAGGAAACTCACAACAATTACATTAGTAACTTGGATAAACACCATAAATATCAAGTTCTAAAGATCAGATGTCCACATTCACAAAGACTAAATAGTGATTCAGTTGGAGTTTGTGGGTTGAGGGATTCGTCAGGCTGGAAATGAATTTTCAACATAGACAGACTGTTAACTGTATTAAGTATTCTAAAAATAAGTTTCCTATGGGCAGTGCAGGTGAATATTTTGTGTTCGTAGTTCTTTCAGAAAACTGCATGTTAAACTTGCCTTTCCAAGGAGTGGAAAAAAAATCTGTAAGAGATATCTCGACTTCTAATCTTGTATAAGACTCCTTTAAGACTTAGCAGGGCAAGTTCTGACTCAAGTGACAAGAATAAAGTTCATTATCTGTATACAGGTATAACCTGGAAGATAATTTTTTCTTGCAGCCTGAAAGATGCTCCCAGCGCTGGCTGAAGCCTTCAGCTCATTTCTCCTAGCGGCACTGGTATGGCCAACGCAACAGGAGCAAAGCGCATCAAAATCACGTTTTTCTGTGTACAGCCATCGACTTCACCTGCCTCCCCCCCCACCTGAGGAACAAGAGGCTGCGGTTACGCACGCGTTAAAGCCTTTCCGCTCTACTCGGAGAGGCCCAGGAGCACCCGCACGTCAGGACGGACCCCCGGGGGAAGCACCCAGGACAGGGTTAGCGCCAGGAGCCGCCTTCCTTACAGAGCCTCCTCTCCCGCTGCAGGGGAAGAACCCGTAAAACACGGCAGAACGTCAAAATAAAAGTGAAATAAAACAGGGAGGGAGGAGCGAGGCGGGCGCCCCTCCCCGCCAGGCCTAACGGCCACGCGCGCGCCTAACGGCTACTCACGCCACACACACGCGCGCGCGCGCCTCCCCCTCGCCCCGCGGCGGAGAGAGGGTGAGGGGGGACCCCTCCCGGACTCACCCACGCCCGCCTGCTTGCGGCAGAAGATGAGGTCCGGGTGGTGCTTGGCCATGGCGACGCGACACCCGCCTGGCCCTGGCGCCGCCGCCCCGCGCGCTCACCTCCGACCCGCGCTCCCCGCCGCCCCCGGTCCTGGCTGGGGTGAGGACAGCGCCTGCCAAAGCACCGCTCCGAACGGGAACGCCGGAGCCCGATCGGGTGGAGGGCTGCCGACAAAACCCTCCCCGCGGAGCCGCTCCACCGTTAGCCTTCCCCCGCGCAGGGGAGACCCGCGTCGCGGCCGGTGGCCCTCTTCTTGGCGCAGGTACCTCCCTGCCAGGACCTGCGCGGCCCCGCCCCGCCGCGCCCCCGCCCGCGCGCCGGAGGTGTTAAATGGCCGCGTGACGCCATCGGGGCGCGACTTCATCTTTGTCAGTGAACAAAATGGCGCCGTACTGCGTCCTGGCGGCTCGGCTGCGGGTGAGCGGTGCGGCGGGGGCGGGCGGTGCGGCGGCGGGCGGGGCGGGCGAGAGGAAGGGAGGGAGCGAGCGAGCCGAGGCTGGGCCAGGGCCGTTACCGGGCGGCCGCAGCCTCCGGTCCCAGCTGTCCCCGCCTGTCCCCGCCTCCGCGTGTAGGTCAGCGTGTCCCCGGCTCGGCCCAGCGCCCCGTTTCCATGGCGATGGCGGGAAGGCCGCGGTGGCAGCGCGGCAGCCTCCCGGGCCCCGGGGCAGGGCGCCTCCCGCCGCCGGGCCCGGCCGGCCTTCAAGGTGAGCGCAAGGTGAACGGGGCGGCGGGGAGGCGGCCTGGCCCCGCCGCCTCCCCCGCCCCGGCCGGACCCCGCCTCGGTGGGCTGGGGTCGCTGTCAAACCCTGGGCCCGGCGGGGCGGTGAGCCTGAGGGCGTGGGCCCTAACGGCGAAATAAAAAGCCTTTCCCGGCGGGCGTGCTTTTTTCTTCCTCTCGTCTTCGATTTCTTCTCCTTATCAGCGTGCAGCAGCACAAGGTGACTCCTCGTGTGAGCGAGTGCAAAGGCTATCTTTTGGCTACTTTGCTTCAAAAATACCACTCTTAATATGAACGGAGGCCCCTGGGTGAAAAAGATGCCAGGGTCTATATATAAACGGGACCTAGGAAGACTGAAAAAGCAACCTGGACAGGCACATAAACTGCCTTTTTTTCCAAGGCAGTGATAGTGATTCTCATAGTCTTGTTTATCATGACCTCTAAAAATCACATTTGCCTGTAACATGAGCTCGCCATAGAGATTCTCTTACTCGAGACATTATTGTGTTTAACGTGTACTCAATAATAAAGATTTCATGATCTTTTAAAGCCTGGAAGGCAAATATTAGGATGCAATTTTCTTTTTTTTAGGGCTGCAAACAGGGACAAGGAAGCTTGTGTTCCCCTTGATAAAGCATGTGATGAAGTCAGGCAATTTAACTTTTCAGTTTGCCATTTGTGACCTTGGCCAACGTGTTCCCTTTTTTTAGGGAGCCGAAGTAAGAATTTGGCTTCTAGTATTTTGAAAGTACTTTGTGAAGCTTAATTCATGTTTTATATTACCTTCTTACTTTAGAGGTAGGTGTTTTAGTAAAGTATAGCTTTTTTTTAATTTAAGCAAAAGTTACAGAATAACACCATTTCAGTTAAATTGGTATATTAACTCTTGTTAAATAATTTTTAATTTGTACTTTGAACAGAAAATACCATTCATAAAATGAAGGCAAATCCTTTATGAGGATAATGAATTGGTTCTCATTTTATGGTGTGTCATCACATGAGAACAAGCAGTCATTTGCTAAAATTAATATTGTATAATGTAAAACAAAGGCTGTGCTAGCACAGTGAATATGGGGAATTTAGTATTTTGGGAGGCTGTCTTCTATTACCAGGCTCAGGGTACATGGTTTTTTCCCCTGTGAAGGACTAAATCTGTGATGGTAATCAAACATGCTTCTAGGTGATCTCTTTAGGAGGCAATTTTTTTTTTTGCACATATGTAGTAGCCTAGAGATTAATGAATATAAGAATCACCTTGCCAACCACTGTGATAGTGCCAGCATTGACCATGGCACATGTTATTAACATCGGTTCTACTCATCTCCCGTCCTAGAACTGTTTTGGAATTGGAACTACATACTTACCTCTGAGGGATATAAATTAGAATTAGCCTGGTTCGGGCTGGCTGTCCTATTTAAAGTAAAATTATTCTAATAGCCTCAAGATCTTTTTCTTGCCTATCTGAGAGATGCTTTTAGTAGCATTCCATTTCTTGAGCCACACTGGCTGAGGATTGACTGAATGAGTAGTACTGTACAACTCTAAACCATCTAAAGTATCAGGGTTTTATGGAGGCCTTGTAGGTAACTACTGAAATTGTGTATAGGAAGCTTTGTGTATGCTGGCAAAAAGCAGTGCTGGCTGGAGCTAAACTGATCTTCAGAACCCTAATTTTGGTTGCTCTTTGGAGGTGGGTCTAGAAAATTAGACTGCATTTACAATTTGATTATACCACACTACTTTTTTTAGGCTGAATCACAGTGAATATTGGAAACTTGGCCAGTGTTCTTAGATCAGAGAGGATGAGGAAAGATGGTATTTTGGATTTCAGCTAGGATTTCTAGGATGGATTTCCCAGATAGGAATGCATGTAGCACAGTTGCTACTCTTTTGAACGTGAGCTTTTGCTTACTGGACTTGTCTGCCATATCTGCTGCCAAAATGTAAGTTAGTTTCTGAATTCAGACTCCCCTTGCATCTGGACCATTCACTGCAGTGAGCTAAATGCAAGATAGCTAGCTTTTCAAGATGGGCTTTTAAAATCTATAAAGGTAAGTGTTGGCTTCCTTACAGAGATTTCAAAAATAATGACCCATTTAATAGGCTGGCTTTTTTGTGTCTTTTAAGGAAGCTTTTTACCTGCCAAAATACCATTAGACTTAGGAGCCCTGTAATGATTACTGCCGTTTCTTTTACTGAAATCTGAATAAGGACATTCAGGTGCTGGGATAACAAATTCAATGCCAGATGAGAGGAGATCACTTGGCAGCTGTTTGCTGGTTGGTCAGTCTGGAAATTAACAGTTCCTGGATATAAGGGAAAATGTATAGATTGCTGGCTGTCTACTTCCCTTGGCTGTTGGTCTCAAGGCACTTCTCACTGCTCAGTAAAAAACCACCACAGAAGCCCCCCAAACCACCTACTATTTCAGGGAAGAGTGAGAGGGAATGAAGCTGGGAACTGTTAGGCTTGTGGCTTTTCCTTAATCTTGTAGTTCTGCCACCCCGTTTCTGAGGATGCAGTGGAAAAAGGACAGGCACGGAGAATCGGCAAGTGTGATGAGTGATATATTGTAGATTCTTTATGAGGAGAGATCAGACTTTTGAACCAGGCAGTATATGCCGTTGCTTATTGTTGGTGATGGATCCTTAGGCTTGCTGGGTGCCAACATGAGAACAATCATATTGAATCAAATTAATTCCCAACAGAGTAGAGATGTGGGATGAGATTTAGATCCCAGTAAAATGAAGATAGCACTTTTTTAATAGGTGCCTTTTAAAAGTCTTATGTAGACAAAAATGATTCTCTAGTCTTCTGAAACTGATTGGCCTAGGTGATCATTTTTACCCAGTCTTACTGGCCATCACAGAAACAGACCTTCAGTTTTCCAGACTTTTCTTGCTACTCTTCATGTCCAGACAGGATCCTTCACCTCAAACATGCTTATTTCTCTTCCTTCCCACTTCTGGTAGCCTGAAGTTGTGGTCAAGCAGAAGTCAGCTACTTTGTATTGCTACTTCTGCAATTACTATTTGAATATTTATACGGTATTTGAATAAATACTAAATTTCACAGAGCCATTTAGCGAATTAAAAAGGTACATAGATGTGTATGTTCAAAAGGAAAAGATGTTGTCTGAATTTTATCTGATGTTTCTTTGCACCTCTTTTTGGAGAGCCCTGCTTCGACTTTTTATCGTAATCAGCTTTGGTCCCAGGCAAGACTAGAATGCTATGAAGCCTCTGCTTTAATTTGTAAATCTGTTCTCCTTCTGTACTCTGAATTACGGTGAAATTTAGCTTTCAGTTTACTGGGTGACATGGTGGAACTCTGTTAATCAGTTGTGCTACAGGGTTAGTTTGAGGGGAAAAAGAAGGAATTACTGCATTAAAAAAAATACCTTTCCTGGTCTGGGGAAGAGATTATCATTTTTCCATGAACACTGAGGAAATCCCTTAGTGGTTTTTCCAGCCACTCTGGCAGCTGAAGACTTTCACAAGATAATGGATGTCTTGTGAGGTAAAGACAACGTTGTCCACAGCATTAATTGTGCTGGGTAAATGGGAGGGGGGGGAAGGCAGAACAAAACAAACACAGAAGTTATGTGGCCACTAGGTAAAGAGCAGCTTATGTATGTTAAACATTGAGAAGCTGGGTGGTGTTTGTTTTGGTTTGGTTTGGTTTGGTTTGCTGGTGGAGGAAGGAAAAGTCTTACCTCTGATACCTGTGATACATTCTGGAAGTTCTAAACTAAAGTGCAGCACAGTGAAATTTGATGACCAGGTTTCATTTGCACTTCTGGAAGAGCAGTGCCCTCTTTTGTACTGCCACGTTCACTTATTTCAGATTTTCTTTAATGAAAATGGTGTGCAGCTGCTGTAGGTCTATATTGCTCTTACCGAAAGCTATATATCTAATAGCTTAGGACTGTTTGGTAAAAAACCAAACTACACCCTTATTGCTAGTGTGCTGGCTATTATGATCTTGCCTAGATTTCCTGAACTTTTTATTGTGTAAGATACTAACAAATGTTATCAAAAGGACAATAAAACAAGAGATTTAGATAAAAATTGGTGATGTCTCATTGATCATGATTACTTCAGGTGATGTTTTCAATGCTGGTAACAAGAAAACTGGAAAAAATGTTCACAGGGAAAAATTAAAAATGCTTGAACAGATCTAAAGAATTGACTAGCATTTTTGATAACACAGAAGCAGTGGTAGGTACTGTGATTGTGGTCTGCACAAGGCATATTTGCTGATTTACAGTCATACATACAAAAGGGATATTTAGTGCAATACTGCTATGTTTATTAACCTGTACTTATCAAAACCTTGTAACGCTAAAGTAGAGGATGAATGGCAAAAAAAGATTAAGATTAAAGAGTAATACTGGAGGAGGAAGAACTCTGAACTCTTGTCTTCAGTCTGTTTCCAGACTTCTAGCGCCGATGACTGAGACTTTCAAAGGATGTAAGAAATGCATGTACCAAATCCTTGGAAGTTTTTATGGAGGCTGCCCTCTGACTCAGTTTTCAAAGCTGCGTGAGAGCCTTTTAACCCTGGGCACTGACCTGTCTCTTCTAGGTCAGGTGCTGTAAAGGTGTCTCGCCATAGCCTGCCCTTCTCCCATGTTCCAGGGAACTGTTTCACTGTGGAGGCTGCCAAGCAAAATTTGGGTGCTTTTTTTTTATGGCATTTTCTACTGATGTGTTCAGCCAACAGTATAGTTCATCTGTCCTGCTGTTAACTCACCTGTAGGGCAAGTGCAGGGCCTTTCTTAGGGGAAAGGTGAGGATGCCTTCGTGAGAGTGAAGGTAGGTAGCGCATGGATCTGTGCAGCCAGGTTGGTGAAGCTGATGTGTTTGTTCCACATCTGGCCTCTCTCCTGCTCTGCATTACATCGTAGACCAGGCACGTACATCGAAGTCACTCTAGCTAGCATTGAAATGCGGCTCACCTTATGTGAAAATATAATGAGCTTTGTTAACGGTATGCAGGGACCCTGCATAGGGAACTTAGCATGTGATGGTGGAACAGACGGGTATCTGCTCAGTCCCATACTGTGTCACCTGCCAGTCCTTCAATATAAACTCAATACCAGTAAGCAAATACAAACCTAGGGTTAGCTTGCTTTGGAAACTGTGTAGGTTTTTCTCCACCATGGCTGTAATGTCAGGAGTATAGCAAACTGGTGTTTGCTTAAGAATTATTTCAGCATTGCCTGAAAGCAGATTTCTCACTGAAAGCGTAAGGCATCTGGTGCTATAAATAGAAATGTAAAATAATTTGGTAAATGCTACCCGTTCTGGGTAACCTGGTGTCTCACTGTTTAACATAATATGCAGTATTGTATGATCAAATGTTCGTTGGGTGCCTTTAAAAACTTTTGTAATTTTTCTATTCCTCAGCCTGTAAAATCCCAGGAATAACAACTGAAAAACAATTAGTTTATTGATATGTTATAGGAGTTCACTCTGCAAGGTTCCAGTGCTAATACTCTCCTTTTTCCAGCATGCCTTGAATAGTGGGATACGACGCTACCATGTTGCTCCTGTCCTGTGCCAGCGGGCCAAGGTGGCCATGAGCCACTTTGAGCCTAATGAACACATAAATTATGAAAAGCTGGAGAAGAACATCAACATCGTCCGTAAGAGGTAAGAGTGGAGGAGGGAAGAGGGGAGGGGCCAATGTGGAGAATTCAGCTCTGCAGTGACAGGAGAGGAGGAAAAAAATGTCATGGGCCTCTGGCATAGGGAATATTTACTAGGGAGAGCAGCTTTGAGCGGTGGCAGTCACAAATGTAGTGAGTAGTAGTAGTGAGTTGAGTGTCCCCAGGTAGTAGTGGGGCACTGTGGGAAGGGTTGAAGGTTACGATGAAGCACTGTGACATGCAGAGAACCAGGCCAGTGCAGAGGAGGTGCTAGAAAGGGCTCCGTCCTCTTTTTTTAATGTCCTCTTTGAGGAGCCTTCATATTGGCCTTTGCTCCTTTCTGGGGAAGCAGCACGTGGGCAGTGGTCATTATAGGCTAATGCTCCTTTGCACTGTGTTTTGACAGTGAATGTTCTCCTGTGTTCCACTGTAGGCGTTGGGCAAGGAAAGGAGGGCTAGGAATTCATAGCATATGTAAACATTCTGACCTTAATCTGCTGACAGAGGCTTGTGTGCCTGTTAAGATGTCATTCCTGCTCCGCTTACCTCAGCAGTGTATGACATGTATGACAGTGTATTAACAGTATGACATGTCCTTCAGTCTTTGCGTCCTTTGTTAAATGCAGTAGCTCTCATTTCAAGTCATTGTATCTACTTAGTTACTTCTCAGAAGATCTCACCACTGAGATCCTCAACAGATACAGCTGCAGGATGAAAGGTCTGAGGTCATGAAACTCCGCTTAGTTGTACTTGCTGTGGGATCTGGTATTTGTGAATTGAGTCTGACCTCTGTCTCACCTCCACATTTGCTGTCCTGAGGTATGACTCAAGAAATGAGCAGAGTCAATGTTTCTTTTACTGTATAGGAAGATTATAAAAGAAAGCATAAAGCATCAATCCATATACTTTTGAACTTTCTGGACTGAGCTCTTGTTTTAGCCCGCTGCCAGTAGGTATTTTAGTGCTGTAAGAAGACCATGCAGGTTTCTGTGTGTTAATAGGTCTTAACAGTCTGAGTGATATAGGGAAGCGTTCTGTTACATGCTTAAAAGGGCAAATGTTGAATTACACAAGATGCAGATACTAAAATTCTTCTCCCCAGGCTTGACCGTCCCCTGACCTTGTCTGAGAAGATTGTATATGGACACCTGGATGACCCAGCAAAACAGGAGATTGAGCGGGGCAAGACCTATCTGCGCTTACGGCCAGACCGTGTGGCCATGCAGGATGCCACTGCTCAGATGGCAATGCTTCAGTTCATCAGCAGCGGGCTGCCAAAAGTGGCTGTGCCTTCCACCATCCACTGTGATCACCTCATCGAAGCCCAGTCAGGTGGTGAAAAGGATCTTCGAAGAGCCAAGGTCACTATTGCAGAGACTTAAATTCTGTCTGTTTGAAAGCCTCTTTCCAGTCGAAGGAAGAGATGTTTTTTTCTTTACCCAGAAGGACAGCCATGAATCAGATATGGTAGCAGATTGCCTGTGGTGGTCAGCTCTGTAGATAGGTCAGATGCAGCAAAGAGACAGAGTAAACAGATCTTTGGGAGCTTTTCAGCTGAGATTCATCCATTACATGGTTTAAAGGACCATGAATGTAGGAAAAGCTAGTTTTAATCTGTTAATGACGGAAGCCCAGGTCGTATGTGTGTTCTGGAGAGTGAGAAGATATTTCAGCTAAGGGAAGAGGAAAAAACTATTCCAAAGGGGAAAAAAGGAAGACAGATTACTCTAGAGAGTTATGCTCTATGCTGCAGCATGGCAGTGTGAAAAACTTCCTGAACGTGTGTCTGCATTGCACTGGTGTATCCTGTGAGGGTGGAGCAAATAACTACTTTCGTTTCCCAAACCATTTGCTAGTGATTAGCTGAAGAACACTAACTGAAGCATGTGCAGCTTTCAGGGCTAGCGAGGGTAGCCCTTTAAATGTGTATAGAAGCATGGAGGATGTTGCTTTTTATTTGGGAATTTCAATGTGGTGTTTGTCCAACTGCTGATTCACTGCCTTTTTTAAATTTCCCGCTCACTGTTTTACTGCTTATTCCTCTGTAGGAGCTTCTGTTAAATATAGACATATTCACCTCTGTCCTGCATACCACAATGCATCTGCCAAGGAAGAACATGCTCTTAGCATAGCAGGGAGGTGGGGGAAATCTTGTTACTCCCAAGTGGACCTAGCCTAAGTCCACTGTCAGAGCCAGGAGGAATTGTGCCTTGGATGTTGATACCAAAATTTACAAACAGTAAACAGTTTGTGGGGGCTCAGCTGCATTTCAAGATTTTAGTCCATATCTATTCTCAGAAACTCCTGATGTTGAAATAACTGCTTCTGGCTTCCTCCTTCAGGCCACAGTAAAGCAACTTCTACCACTCAGGAGTGAGTTTGGGGAGTTCTTGCTCTGCTTGTCTAAGTTGTGCCCATGTTGTGTGATTAAGAATTTGGGACTTACTAAATAAGACAGTTTCTTCTCTTCCCTTCACCTCCAGTCTTCCCCATCCCTCTATTCCTGCATTTGTTCTCTGTAGTGCAATTATATTCGCTGCAGTCCTCAGCTGAGCCGAGTCCCTCCCTTGCCATCCTCTCTGCGCAGAGCAAGTAAAGGTCCTGCCGCCTTCTGACTGGGTTCTGCTTCTGCTGCTGCCAGTTGGCACACAATGAATGCTGGCAGGCTGGAGAGTGGTTTGGATCTGCTCCTGGCACATCAGCATGCTTTACTCGGGGAGGGATGCACAGAGTGAAGTGACCCGACTCCCAGTGGAAAACAAGGCTTAAAGAACTGCTGCTGCCTCATGGGAAACTTCAGCAAATGTGTGCTGAGACAATTCTTCCATTATCTCCAGTTTCCCCTTTCTCTTTATTCTGAACCGTGGCTGCATGAGAACAGTCTTTAAGAAACTCTTTCCTCCTAATGCTTATCTTATCTACTCTGCCACTCCTCTGCCAAGAACTATCAGGACATAATAGTGTCATACTTCCTTGGCAACCGTGGTTATTCTCACAAGCAATTTTCACAGTGTGACCTCCACCAGTAATGGTTATAGTGCAGCAAGAAAGGCAGCATTGTGTGAGTCTTAAACAGGGGACTTAGTAGAATGAGAAATGACACCCACCAACTCCCCTGGCAGCAAGCAACTTCCAGTTCCATTTCTTAATCTGTAAAAATAAAGCTGAAAGGCTTATCTAAAGGGTTTGAAATGTCTGCAAAGCACCTGTAAAGCAAAAGGAACAGCTGGTAGAGAAGGCAGGAGGGGTTAGAAGAAGAGAGGGAAACATGTTTAAAAAAAAAAACAAACCCTGAGAATACAAGAAATTACAGAGCATTTTTAAATGCCTTATTGGCAGGGTTTTCCTTTAATTGTGCTATTTCCCTTGTGCTAGTTGGAATTGGAAACTAAAAAAGATGCTTTAGTAGAGCTACAAGTTGGATGAAATTAAATGGCCTATTACAACTGACTGGCAAACAGTCTTGATCCCTTTTGGTTTTAAGAGTGATGTGCACCTCCCTCTAGCTGCTACAAAACTGTGGAGCAAACTACAGACAGGCATGGGAGGGAAGTGAATGTGTTTGAATGAGCTCTTGATGTATGGAAGAACAAAATGTGTTACTAATGCTGTGTGTTTCCCTGTGTGAATAGGACATAAACCAGGAGGTGTACAACTTTCTAGCAACGGCTGGTGCCAAGTATGGAGTGGGATTCTGGAAACCTGGGTCGGGAATCATTCACCAGGTAAAGCGTGTGTGTGTGTTTGCAGTCTTTGAACACGCAGTGGCTCTTTTACCTTATGGTGAAGAGAGAGCTCAAGTGCGAACCCTTAGAGAATTTCACCAGCTTAGGGAAACAACTTGCTTTCCTTGAGGCAGGTGAGGTTTCTTGCTTGCACTCTCTCAGTTATCTTGACAACAGTGGTTTTTCTTAAAGGTTATTTTGGTCAAACTGTAACCTGATGCATGATTAGGTAGTGCCAACAGCATGCCATGTGAATCACAGAAGCTTGAAATATCTTAACTGCTTGTGGGCTGGCTCCTCTTGGTACGATTGGGACAGTAAGGTGATGCCATGAAGCTGGCTACGTGGGGCTAATGTGAATTGCTTTTGGTGGTAAGGAAAGCAGCTTTGGGAACATACTTTTTTAGGGTTATTTTGTATGCATTTGGTTCCATAAAAAACAGGAGAGTATATAAGGACATCAAACAGAGCAGCTTACTTTAAGTACTCAAGAATGGCAACACATAACGAGTTGCTATGTGAACTGAATAAAATGCAAAACAGTTTCCAAGTGTGAGATTCTCTTGTTATAGCACTTGCACCTTAAAAGAATATGACTGTCCCAAGATAACTTACCACTTAATGAGGCTTTTTGTTCTTTAAAACCAACAGCTAGCAGGATTTCCCTAACTTGCTCTTGGCTGATTTGCTTTGTGGGTCCAGTAGACATTTTTTCATTGTTCCTCTGACTCGCAGGCAGTAAAAATTGCAGTGCAGCATGAAGCAAAAGGAGTAGAGAGGAGAATGGATGATATCCTGTCAGCAGGGAACTTGTGACCAGCTGCAGTCAAGAGCTCTCTGCTATGTTTTCTTAGCTATAAAATGAGTTACTAAGGTTACTTTAACTTGATGTGACACAACAGAGAAAGGAAATAGAACAGGTGAACTCCCCAAGGGGTTGTGGGAACACTTCAGGTCATTTGTGCTCTGAAGCCACTTGTAGCACCTGTCACGTGGCAACATAGCTCCATGCCGTGGTTACCAGCTTTCTTGTGGCTGACTTTCTCTGGCTGGAGAAAATTGGTCGTGTTGTGTAGCTTCAGAGTCCAACTCTGGCAAAGTGAGTCCTTGAAAGTGACCTTTCTCGCAGATGTATTAATGTGAGCTACAAGCAAATAAAGCTGGAAGTACTAGAGGCAAAACCTTGGTCTTCTCAATAAAGGACCACCTTAGTTCTGTCCAAGCTGTTCTGTAATGCACGTGCTGTGAGTTCTGCGCTTCTCAGGAAGGCTGTCCATAACGCTGGTATGGCACATACGCAGTGAGAAGTTCATTAGCTTGAGTTCTCTACTCTTTTGCTACCATAGAAAACTCATCATTTTTCATTAAAGAACTGTTTTGTGGCTTTGCTACTAGTTGAAGAGTCTTGCGTGGAATCAATAGCAGCAATAAGGGAAGGGCAGCCTCTTGGTGTATTTGTGAGGGATTGTTCTATGTGATTAGGTTTTGGCTGGCAGCATGGATTGGAGGAGCCTGTTGGTATTTACTGCTGTGGGAGCGTAAGGTCTATGAAAGGTCTCGCTAGCATTGGATAGGTAAATTGGCTTGCTTAGCAGTTGATCAAGGGTTTGGAGACTAAGGAACAGACTCTTGAGCCCTAACAAAGGTAGCACCTTAGCAAAGCCTAAACTGGAAGGAAAGAGTCTTCCAGTGAAAAAATGGAGATAATTTTTAAAGTTTTCTTACTATCCTGGGATGAGCAAGGATCCTTGGACTGAGACTTGGTACCTTGTTCTGTCATTACATCCTCCACAAGGAGTTTGAAACACAAGCGAATTTACAATCCAGAAGAAATTCAATTTCTTTCTTGCTACTGAAATCTGCAAATACAAACTAACCTAAATTCTTGTTCTTGTCTTCTTTCTTGCTGTCTTCCCCCTCCTTTCCCAACAATCAAGCAAGCAAACTATCCATTTTTATTTTCAGATCATTCTGGAGAACTACTCCTACCCTGGGGTTATGCTGATCGGCACAGATTCACACACCCCCAACGGAGGTGGCTTGGGAGGAATCTGCATTGGTGTGGGTGGAGCTGATGCTGTAGATGTCATGGCAGGAATCCCTTGGGAGCTCAAATGCCCAAAGGTAGGAGCAAAAGGAATACTAATCTTCGATGTGAAGGGTGAGATATAAGATATGTGAGAAACGTTGATTTTCAGGCACTATGTATATAAGGCACTATATACCATTACAGTCTTGTTTGTAATCACACGCCCGCTTAAACAGCTGGTCTATGATTCATTGGCAGCTCTGAGTTTCCATTTCCAGCCTTTTTATTCAGGGACTGAGAGCGATAGGTGAGTAGTGATCTCCCTTCAGTTGGCCCTGTCAGTGGTTTCAGCCCTTGTGCACGTGTTCTGATCCTTCAGGATTTTCTCCTTTTTGGTATTTTGACCACCCAGATTCTTAGGAAAAATTCTGAGGAATTGTTTTGGCTGCTGAAAGGAAATGGTGTCAGTATTTTTTTTTTTTCCCCCATTAATGTTGCTCAGGTTATTGGTGTAAAACTGACTGGCAAGCTTTCAGGCTGGAGTTCTCCTAAAGATGTGATCCTGAAAGTGGCTGGCATCCTCACTGTTAAGGGTGGAACAGGCGCCATCATTGAATACCACGGGCCTGGTGTGGATTCAATCTCTTGCACTGGTAAGACAGAACGAACCTCTTATCTGGAGTGGACTGTTGTTGGAGCTGGGTGTTGAGTTGTCTGTGGAAGCTGGGAAGGGAATCAGGCAAGAAGTGCTAAATGTTCTCCCTTAGCCTGGCCGGATGATTAGTACATGAGAGATTCGCGTTGTGGAAAAAAAAGTGTGAAAAAGTGACCTCTCGCCATTAAATCTTCTTGAGACTTTGAGAACACTGAATTGTTAATTGTGAAGAATCCTGTAAGATGGTGTGTCAGGATAAGAGTATGGGTGGAGGTATTCCGGTGTATGCTTAGAGGGTGGAGATGCCAGAGATAAATGATGACATTTTCATTTCAGCCTAAAATAGGCTGTGGATAGAGGAAAGCAACAAGTTGAAGGGGGTACACGTGTTGACAGCTGCTAAAGAAAAAGCTTTTTAGAAAAGCAGGGCAGAGGAGAGACCAGAAAGCAGCAGTTTGTAACATGCAGTCTTACACTAGCTAATTGTGGGTCTTGGGTGCTGAATTTGAACCAGCAAAAATTGCAGTTGTCTGTAATGATGCTAGTTAGGACCAAATTATGAGAAGTGTCCCTTCCTTTGGCTTGAAGTGCAGCCTTCAAGCTGGGCTTCTCCTCTCCATTTCCATGGCTTGGCTACAACTTGGAATATTTGGTTTTACAAACTGAGAGCAATTTGGGATTTTTCTTCTGTGAAATCAGAGGAACTTGACCGGTGATATCTGCTTCTAGCTCGTTAAATGTAAAACAGCAGCTTGTACAGCTTCATGGCTGTGTCCTTGAAAGGCATGGGTGATCCCAGTGTTGGTGAGCAAATGAGGGGTTTTTTTATTGTGTTCTGTCACTGGAAGCTTTTTATTCAACCCATTAAATTTCTCACAGATTTCTGGCTCTTCCAGTAAAGATAAATGAGGTGGTAGGGAGGGACAGGACACTCCTTGCAGGTAGCAGAGACACTGCTCACTGCTGTAAATATATTTGGTGCTCGGTGCAGACAGGGGGTTCCCTGTCATCCCTTCCAGTATCTGCAAGAATCAGTGTAGCTTTCAGCTCCTTCCTTGCAGAAAAGCCTGGTCACAGGCACTGTATCGATCAGAAACGTTAGGGGCTGAGCCAGCCATTATGTAGTCAGTGTGTCCTCTCTGCTGTGTAATTGGGCTTCTGTGGCTGATGCCCTGATTTGTCTTGGCTTTGCTGTCTTTTCCGTGGACTGACTTTTGGAGAACTGGGTGGCCTTGGACTTTCTCATTGACCCTGTGGTCTCTTCTCCCACTCCTTCTCTAGGAATGGCAACAATCTGTAACATGGGGGCTGAAATCGGAGCTACCACATCGGTCTTCCCCTACAATGCACGGATGAAGAAATACTTGGGCAAGACTGGGCGAGCTGGTAAGAGGGTTTGGGGGTTGAAGTGGGTAGATGTGTGGGTTCAAGTGAAGGTGTATTCTGGGAGCAGCATCCTCCTGCAGTGGTGTCTGATGTGACTTCTGACCTTGCGTGGTCCCGTAGGTCATCCGATACAAGCGGGGAGTCTGTAGATGAAGTGGCTGGGGAAGTATACGGTGGACCCCCTGTGTTTAGCCATTCCAAGCTTTTTCTTTTCCCTCATATTTGCTGCACTTTTCAGATCTCCCTTCTTTCTTATTCCAGACATAGCTGCGCTAGCGGACGAATTCCAGCAACACTTGGTACCGGATTCTGGTTGTCAATATGACCAGGTGATAGAAATCAACCTCAGTGAGGTAAGGCTTCCTTCCTGCTTGCCATCTTGGACGTTGTGATGTGACTGCTTTGTGTGAATGAGGACCAAGCTGGGAGTTTGATGCGACACCCCTGGCGCTGTGCTAGAACATTTAAAACACTCAGGTCTGCTTCGCTTGACAGCTCCTGCTCTGGTTTCATGCAGGAGAATCCTATTTAAACAGCTTTGAGATAGAGCTATGAAAGGAATTGATTTGCTGCTGTGTTTTGGGGTTTTTCTTGGCTACTGTAATTTCTGACTTTGTCACTGTTTCTTAAAGCTGAAACCGCATATCAATGGACCTTTCACACCAGACCTGGCGCACCCTGTGTCAGATATTGGTGCTGTGGCAGAAAAGGAGGGCTGGCCTGTTGATATCAGAGTTGGTGGGTAGCATTTGCTCTTTCCTCTGCCTTCATCCTTGTGGCATAAATGTTGCTGTCTTGGGATAAGCGGTTGGTCACATAGCTTGGGATCCAATCCTTTAATTACTGCTGTATGTCCTTTGACTTTGCTGCAGTGTCATCTCTTCATGGCCATATGGATTTGCTGGGAAGAGTAGTGACCACCTGGGCCAGGTGTGTGGGGTGAAATCTGGGATAGTTGGAGGGATTTTAATCTCAAGAGGCAGACAATTTTTTTTTTCCTTCTTGGAAACTTTTGAATGATTGGGTTGACAGGAACGTTACCTGTTGAAGAGCACCTTTGTTAAAAGTCTGTTGCATGGATTTGTCTGTTGCAAAGATCCGTCAGGAGCCAGGAGCATGGTTGTCAGTCCTCCCAGCAGTTGGCTGTTGAGCTCTCGGGACATAGTAAAGTTAGTACTTGCTGTCCTAAAGAGCAGGCTTGGATACTTATATACTCACTTGTGGGGCTGTAACCTGTCAGCTGGCTTCTCAAGTGTTGCTTGCTGGGGGAATGAAAAGAATGCAAATACGTTGTAAAGGCCACATCCCAGGTGGGAAATGTGTTATTCAGTAGTGTTACAAATAGGATCAAGAGCAGCTGTAACTGAAAGAGAATTTATTTTTTGCCGGTTAGCACCAGAATGCTGTCAGGACAGTATAGTATGTCCTCATGTGGTCTTCGTACTGTAACAAAGGATGCTTTCTTTTCATCATTTCCTCCGTTTCTGGCCATCTTGATTCGAAGCCTTTTCTGTCTTTGTGGAACAATGCCTCTCTGTGGTAATTGGCTTAACCAAAGTGCAAGTAGGCGACACTCTGATCTTGTAAAATGATAACCAGACTAGTGACCAGGTAGTGTGTTCTGACTGTGCAAATTCCAAAGCCAGAAAAAGGATTGCTTGTGACTGCAGTATCTTGTTGGGAGGCTTGGCAGTGTCAGTACCTGAAACCGTTTCAGATTCCTCATCAGCAGAAAACATGGTTGTCCCTTGTTTTTTCTGCTGAGAGAGGAGTCAGGGAGAAGATTCCTAGAATGGGGGGCTGCAGTAACCACCTCCCTGTTTCTGTCAAACACCACAGGCTTGATTGGCAGCTGCACAAACTCCAGCTATGAGGACATGGGACGCTCTGCAGCAGTGGCAAAACAGGCACTAGCGCATGGATTGAAGTGCAAATCTATGTTCACAATCACACCAGGCTCAGAGCAGATCCGTGCCACCATTGAAAGAGACGGTTATGTGAGTATGACTGCTCTTTACGCTTCCAAACAGTAAGTGTTAAACTCTCCTCCAGGCAGTACTCAGGAGTCCGGAGGTAACTAATGGAAACCTCTTAAACTTTGTCTTCACTTATTGCTAGAGGTGCTATTACTGATGTAGTAACCAGTCTTGTGTTACTACACCTGTGGGTCCTGCCATCACCTTGACGGTGTTTTGACCTGATATCTTTACTACCTGGGTGTATAAGAACAGGTTTGGAACTGGATAGAGCTGAGGCAGTTATCAGTAACTGGGGCCCTGAGGAGATAACAGTATGCATAGCAAGGGATGCCTTTTGCTTCTGGGATTCTGTGGATGGCCATGGCTGACAAAGGGCTAGCACCCACCTGCAATCCAGTTTTCTCCTTTAAGAACAGTTTAGGATGTGGGCAAGCCCTTTGTCTGTAGGAAGGAAGTTCCCATTCTAGACTAAACTTATGGCAAAACTCATGTTTGATTAAAATGAAGTGTTTCTGTAGAGGAACCACCACCTACTTTCTCCCCTTTTCTGTGGGGAGCAGAAAATGATGTTTTAATTAGTTCTAATATTTGGTAAATACTAGATGCTGTCACAGCTTGGGGACCAACCATATAAGTCTACATGTGGATATGTCCAGCCAATGCTTAATGCCTCCTCCAAGAAGTCCACAGTCATACTTTTCCTTAACAGCTGCCCTCCTAATTGAATCGTTTGCTGAATGGACTGAACAGGCACACATGCTTGCCTGCACTTTCACCAATTCTCTCCTTACATGGACAGGAAGCGTGTAGGATATTAATCAGTCCAGCCACTGCCCTTCAGTCAAATACCTGCGAGTAGCTGGATTGCTCAGTTTGAAGTAGGTAGAGAATGGGAACACCATGGCAAATCATCCTGGGCTCTTCCCCAGTGTTAACTTACAGCTTTACTGGGATCAAACCCCATGTATTTATAAAAGTGACTCAAAACTTGCAAGTGAAACAAGGAGGGGAATTTTCTCAGGCTTGGTGCTTTCTGTTAGAAGACAGGTGTCCTCTTCCCCTGAAAAAGCAACCCCAGAAACTTAGTCCAGACTTTCTACTAGTAACAAAGTTGTTCTCTGCCCCCAGGCGCAAATCCTGCGAGATGTTGGAGGACTGGTTCTTGCCAACGCATGTGGGCCGTGCATTGGCCAGTGGGACAGGTAAAGTGAAAGACGGACCTCACTCTAGCTTTGTATCTTTTAGCTCCTAAAGTGCTCTTTGAAGCCAAATTTGATTGTAAATATAACACACTGGGAATTAAAAATAAATGCTTAAAACACCATTGGTCATAGCTGTCTGATGTGCACTGGAGGAGGAGAAGCGAAAGACTGCAGATTTATATTGAACCTTTAGACGAATGAAGCTGCAGAATGGCCAGAAGTGTGGCCACACCTGGAGGCTTCTTATAGTAGGCAAAAAATGGGGAGAGAGATTTGTTATCTGTGAGTGGGCGGACTGGAGTTCGCATGGTCCTTGTAAAATAGGAAAAGTGAATTGGTCCAACTTCAGTCATTGGAGTGGCAGGGAGGAAAATTCCCAATAGAAGGGATGGAAGGCATATTCTCACGTGGCTTTGTCATTGCTAATGGTGGGATGTCCAAAAGCAATGTACTTAGTTGATTATTGTTTAGGCGGTTCAACAGTGCACAACATGGGCTATGAAAACTGCTCTAGGAATCAGTGTCTGACTTGGTTTTGCACTGTCCTCGGTTTTGAGCCTGTGCTTAAGGGAGGAAAACATGTCCAGGCACCGATTCATGTTTCCAAAAGATAGTGATTGCTACCAAAACCAAGCTGGGGGATTTTAGCAGCGAGACAGCTAGAAGCAATATTCCCTTTGGATTTGATGAGCATGTTTGTTTCTTTCACAGGAAGGACATCAAGAAAGGAGAGAAAAACACAATAGTTACGTCCTACAACCGGAATTTCACAGGTCGCAATGATGCCAATCCGGAGACTCATGCATTTGTGACCTCTCCGGAGGTAAGAAACAGCCAGAGGGGGGCCGTGGAATAATTCAGGGTGTCAATTCCTCTGTCTGCAGAAGAGACCCAGCGTAGCTTGGTTTGTAGCTTGGCTGCTGGCTTTGAGACTGTTAGGTGTAGGACTTTCAAATGAAGAGATTCGGGGTAGAATATGCCTTTAAATTTGTAATTTTTTCTTTCAGATTGTCACAGCCCTGTCCATTGCTGGCACTCTAAAATTTAACCCTGAGACAGATTACCTGACAGCAGCAGATGGGAAGAAGTTTAAACTAGAAGCACCTGACGCAGATGAGCTGCCCAAGCTGGTAACTGCTCGGTCTGGAGACGGAGGGAGGGAAGGCCTGTCACTAGTAGTGTTCTATATGTAGTAAGGGAACTTCCATGCACTGACCTCTTCCTTAGTGTTAAAGCTAGAATGGGTGCAGTTGCCTGTATTGGCTTGTTCTCTTCAAGTCCTGTTGGGGATGGCTAAGGCTGACGATTTTCCTTTCTTCTTTGGAAGGAGTTTGACCCAGGTCAGGACACCTATCAGTACCCTCCCAAGGATGGCAGTGGGCAGCATGTGGATGTGAGCCCCACCAGCCAGCGCCTCCAGCTTCTTGAGCCCTTCGATAAGTGGGACGGCAAGGATCTAGAAGACATGCTGATCCTCATCAAGGTCAGGAGCGAAGTGGGGGAACACTGACTATGACAGGACTGCTCGAACAGGGGTTTACACATCAATTGCTAGAAGCTTTGGATGTGCCTTTGAGCTATCTTGTGATTCCCTCCCCTACAACTACATTGGTATGGAAAGTGAAGCAAAGGTCTTCCTTCCTTCCAGGTGTTTCCTTCTGATACTTCTTTCTATTATAACTAAGAGACTTTTCTCATTTGGGCTAGCGGTTAGCTAAAACCATGAAAAATGAAGCTTGTTATACCATGTAGTACGATCCTACCCATGCCATGCAGTCTGCAGAATTTGTCTCAGTTATAACCTGCAGCGGAAAGGTGGATGGGTTCTTTAATTAGCATCTCTAATACCTGACTGTTCTAAGATGCATTTTGTCTGAAATGAGGTTGTTAGGAACTTCTCATCCATCAGTATGTGTGTTCTCTTCCCGTTTTCTAGAAAGAGAAATTACTTCACAATAGTTAAGCATTGCATTTCAGTTTCTTTAATGAAGACATGGGTTTCTCCTCGCTGCCTGTGGTGAGTTAACAGGATAAAAACTTCAGTTAATACAGTGATGGGTTCTGAAATGCAATCCCTTAGGAATTGACCTTCAGGAACGTTGCCGATTCTCAGTGGCAGAGAGTTGCAGGTACTCCCAAGGGCCATACTGAGCTGTGCTTGAGTTTTTGACACAGGCAATCCCTTTGCAAGCACTTTGGGACTTGCCAGTTGGAAGGCCGTTATCTCTGGTTGGGAATTCTGTTCTTACAAGCTGAGAAGGCTTATGTGCAGATTGGAAACTTAGAGGAAACACTTGGCATCTTGCTGAACTCCCCCAGCAGGGAGGCTGAGCTGTAGCAGGAAGGGCTTAATTGCTTTTTGTACTTGAAGAACCTGCTGCTGAGGAAAGTGAGGACATGGCAGGAGGTGTCATGGCTAAGCTCATTTTTGTAATTTACCCTTTGGAACAGGGATGTTCTTCCTACCCAATGCATGCAGAATGGCCATTGTGTTCTGCCTTAGCATGTCTTGATTCTGTAACAGATGCAGTTCTCTTGGGTCCGTGCCCTTAAAAAGAGATGTGAGGATCCTCCAGAATAAAAAGGGTTGAGGAAGGGTCGAGTCACTGATCCATCCTAAGACATTCTTCTCTTCTACTGCCCTTTAGGTAAAAGGGAAATGCACCACTGACCATATTTCTGCAGCCGGACCGTGGCTTAAATTCCGTGGCCATCTAGACAACATCTCCAACAACCTGCTCATTGGCGCCATCAACACTGAAAATGGCAAAGCCAACTCTGTGAGGAATGCATTAACCCAGGAGTTTGGGCCAGTCCCGGACACGGCCCGTTACTACAAGGTGAGACTTTCCCCTGATGCATCTATTTTAAGAGGATGTTTACACTTTGGGCAGTCTGTGCCAAGGCTGAGGATCTCACCCTCCTGCTCTCAAGTAACAGCAGCTGTGAATTCACTCAGCGTTGAGGCTTTTTCTTGGGACTTACTCTGATGATGGCAGTTCCTGTAGAAGATTCTCCCCCTACCTGGTACGGGGAAGGGGGAGGGAAGATCCTGTGACCCAGAGGGGACCAGAAACCATAGATGAAAGGGGAAGAACTCCCTTTGGCACTGCACACCTTACAAGGCACGAGTGTCATCAGACTGCAACTAAGTCTTGCCTCCTGGAGTTGTTTCACCTGTGACTAGTCTAATGTTTAAATAAATTCTAATCTTGTCCCCTTCATTCTTTAAAACTTGGCTTAGAACCTCAAGAAATGTCCTTTCACCCTCTGGACAGCTTGGTAGTGGTCTCGGATTGGTTCTTCCAGTAGACAGAAGTTAAAGTTTTCTGTATTGCTTCCAGAAGTAGAGCAGGGATCATGGCTGGTGTGAACGCTGCTCTGGCACGGGACCACGGAAGGAAAGGTGGCAGCAAGGATTTGCTCTGGGTCCTACGGGCAATCCGCCTCAGCCCTCGTTAGCGAAGGGTGCAGTGCCGAAGTGCTGTGAAGCACTTAATTCCTTTATTTCTGTCTTTCCTCGGAACCAAAGGGAGCAGGTGTCATAGCACAGCAATGTCATCTGTTTCTTTTGTCACAGAAAATGGGTGTCAAATGGGCAGTTATTGGGGATGAAAACTACGGTGAGGGATCAAGCCGGGAGCACGCAGCATTGGAGCCACGTCACCTGGGGGGCAGGGTCATCATCACCAAGAGCTTTGCCAGGATCCACGGTGAGTCGCGCTTGCCCTGTGATGTGTGTAAACAGAGGATGTATTTGGTTTGGGTGGAAGTGGTGTTCACCTTGCCCCAGGGCTCAACACCCATGGGCACCTACGAGCCCTACCTGCTGACAGATTGCATGGTCCCTCGTCAGGAATCCTGTTACATATCTAGTTAGATATGCCACAAACAGTGGATATGCTGCTTTTGCTTCAAAGATAGTAATTGTTGCTGGAATACTACTCTGAGGAGCACCAGGCAGCCAGAAGGTAATCCTGATCCTGATCCCCTGCAGTGTGTTGTTACAAGCATGCTTGGTGGTTTGTTCTCCACAGAAACCAATCTGAAGAAGCAAGGTCTACTGCCTCTCACTTTCGCTGATCCGGCAGACTACAACAAGATTCATCCTGTGGACAAGCTAAGCATTGTGGGGCTGGCAGACTTCGCACCTGGAAAGGTAACTGTCTGGGTGTCTTGTCATTGCAGTCGGGGGTAAGGAATGTGCCACTGTCCGGGAACAGCGTCGAGCTGTCTGCGCGGGGCCTGAAGCAGCACAGGCACCCATGGGCAGTGCAGCCTGCCGGCCAGATGAGACGCTTTGCACCAGTGGTCGGGGGGGCTACAGAGCGAGTCAGAATCAGATCGCATTATTCTGAAGGGTTACGAGAAACCCTTGTACCATATTCTGAATTGCTGGACTTCCCTAAGCACGAGTGCTCCCTAGAAGGAACTGCATCCATGCTTCTATGTTAAGATCCCCCTCAGCTATAATTTTTCATTTTCAACCCTTTAAAAACATATAGGAGTTTTCCTGTGAGAAGCTTCAGTTAGCTTGCTCCCTTGAAAGAGAAGGGGGGAAATAACTGTCTTCTTCCTTTAGCCTCTGAAATGCATCATCAAGCATCCCAATGGGAGCCAAGAAACAATCATGCTGAACCACACCTTCAACGAGTCACAGATAGAGTGGTTTCAAGCTGGCAGTGCCCTGAACAGAATGAAGGAGCTGCAGCAGAAATGAAGCTAAGTGCGCACAATGCCCCAGTGCACTGGACTCGATTCAGCTTTGGCATTTTCATGAAAGTGCAATTCCATGCCTACTGTTGGAATAAATGTCTGATCAAATGTAACCATAGCTTCCTTTTTGTTATGGTACTTCCTCTTCACTGACACTATGAAAAGGGAGTGCAGCTAGGCTTACTTTTGTCTTTTAAATTCCCCAGCTCCCTTTTTCTATTTTGGCTCAATTTCGGTTATCCCACAGTTATTTATATTTGGAAATAACCGGCTAAGGTGAGTTTTTCTGCTCAGTTGGTTGTTTTCTGCCCATTCACTTTACTGATGCCTAAAGAAATAAAATGAAAATAAAGAATGTGACCGTCTCTTCTGCCTCATGGTGTTATATTCACAATCCTGCTCTTCAGCCCCTGCTTCCCCTGTCACTGTTGCTGGGAGGGTGGGAAAGAACTTCTTGGAGATACGAGATGGTGCCTGCCCAGTTCTTATTGTGTAAATCATTGCTGTGCACAAAAACACATGGTAAAAAAAGAGCCCTCACAGCTGTCTTGCACTGTTTATCCCTTGACGTTAAGCTACTGCAGGCTACACTCATGACTATCACCGCCTTCCCAACTACATTCCTGTCCAGGGCAACAGTGCCACTACTGCAGCAATGACAAACTTGCAAGGAGCAAGTGATTTATACGCTTTCCCAGCATCGTGGTGCAGTAAACTAGTTTCCTCAAGCACAGCTTGCCTTCTCCACAACAGGAGACTGATGTTAAGGAGTATCTCCTTGGAACAGCGCATAAAGCAAGGCAGCTGCCACCTTGCTACACTCCTGGGAGCTCTGACCCTGTGAAATGGGAGATGAGCACAACAGCTACTTAAAGGTACCCGAGATGTTCTCTCCCCTTACACGCTACCCCAGAACAGCCTGTGTGGAAGCCTCTCTGGAACTCGCTTCACCTGAATGTCCACCTATACAAACAGCTGGGGGTGTTCTGCAAACAGTTCGTTTCTACCATGTCTAGATGACTGCATGTCTGAGCACTACTGCTCTGTAGATGGCATTCAGTAAGCTTATTGTCTGAGCAGATGGACCTCCGTTACTATGTGAACCTAAAGAATTCTAGGCTCCCTTTTAATTAGGGCAATGCACCAGGAATAACAGTTCAGAATTAAGGGGTTCTAACGACGCTGCAGGGAGGGCCCTGGTGACTCAGGCTTTGTTTTCACAGTTGGAGGTTAAGCAGACCCACTATCCCAGGGAATTATAGCCCCTTCCTGCCAAACGTGGCTGGCTTTGTAATTATGCGCAACATCACTCTCTTGGCAATGGGCCCTGCATAGATTTTACTCACTGTTTTGTTCCCCCCTTTCCTTTCACTGCTGTCAGGGAGGGTGGTGGCAATTGTTTGTTATTGGCTGTTAGAGCAGAGCAAAGCGTTGGTCTCAACGCTGTCTGCCTTGAAATCCAAGTAGCTAAACTGCAGGAGGCAACTTTTTTCTTCCTGCTAGGCAGGAAGCTAATAGTTTCCCCACAAACAGTACAGGAAGGCAGGCTGTGTGGTTTTTACTATTTATTCCATTTCTGGTATTAACACACCCCCACAAACAAGTATTTAACTTGCTCAAAGCAGCCTTGATCCGTTTCAGTTCATAATTATGTATTTTCAGCCAAACTCCCGCAAAGTTTAGCTCATTCTACATAAATACGGCCCACCCAATAAAGTATTTCCATTCAGCACAGTAAGCAGCCTGTAGCCTTCCACAGTGGTCATCTTCACAGAGCCTAAACTACTTCTGGGTAAACTGCTGTCATTCCAGTTCTCTTTGGCTGACTTCATCCACGGGTTAAGTGCCCATTCTTAGCAGAACATCATTACCACCACCCGCCCCGCCCTCCCAGCAGCAGCATTTTCCAGGTCTCCAGAGTACCACACCTCTATTAACTCTAGTCTTTTGCTGTTTCTTCTGCATTCCCTGCCAAAAGAAGGGCAGGTTTCTACCCCTCTGAGATCAAGCTCTCAGCCCAAGGAAGCAATACTTCTTGACAGGCATTCTCTCCTGCTTTCACTCACTGAAGTCAACTCCCTTCTTAATTCAGGCGAGTAAAGACCTCCCCAGTTTTCCCTCCATGGCAGGAGACCAAAGCTCCAGCTGAGTTTGTTGCTGCTGTGCTCAAGGCTTTTTGTGCCTGCAAATTCACTTCTACAGATCAGTGAAGACATTTCTTGAAAGCGACTGTCTCGATCTGGCAGATTGGAAGCTGAAGGGGAAACAGAGAATGGCAGGTCTAATTTCTCATTCAGCTTCAGAGGAGCAATGAGCACCAGCAGGACCCCATAATCCCCCAAACATCCACCGGAAAGACTTTCTGCGGAGCAGGCTCTGATTGCAGCTAACTGTTTGTCCACCACGACAGGAGGCCCAGGCCTGGCTCACTGATTGATCCCTGTTCACAGAGAGAAGAAGAGAGGGTGCAATTGTAAACGGCATAGCGAATACAAGAGTAAATGCATAAAAATATAAAATCTCTCCCCCCTGAGTTATGGAGGAGGTACTCACTTTTTTTCCCATCAGAGCCTGCCCGGCACTTGCCCAGACTCCTTTAAACCTTGTCAATGCTACAACAAACGTTCAACACTTGAAAATCAAGCACTTGCGCATTCCACCTCCTGACTGTCCCAACACACTCCAGCTGTGAGAAACACAGCTTTCACTGGTTTAGATCCATCTTTCTCTTGCATGGTACTCAGGTGGGTCTTACGCCAAAACGCTGCACGGGAAAGACCGTTTAGCTGCTGTGTAAACCTTGGTGTGGTTCTCCCAGCTCTGTGCTCCTTGTATGCTCACTCCTACCTGCAGATCCTGCATCCACAGCCTGCTTTAAATCAGCCTCCCAGGGGGAGCTCCACCAACAACCACAAAGCGTTCCAATGAAAACACACAGCAAACACAGAGCGAGCACAAGAACAATCTCGTTTCTCCCCTTTTCCACTCCTTTCATTTTGTGACTCTCTTTGCCTCACAGTCAGCTTAAAGCAATCAGTTCCTTGGGAAAGGGATGCTACTTTAGACATAGAATAAACCACAACGGTCACAACGCTGTGTGAATTATGCACATAGTTACCACAAGAGTGTAGGGTGCCTCCTTCTTCTGGACTTCTTCTGTGGCATTTGAAGTGGAAGCCTCTGCAGAGCTCGGACCTGTCGGTGATGTATCGACAAACGTTTCATCCACGACTCGGAAGCGGATCTCCTCCCCAATGTCCATGTAAAGGTCATGGGCCCCTTCTTCCGTCTCATATTCCCACACCCACACCTGCTCCGCTTCATCGCTGGCCGCGCCAAGGGTTAAGGATGGAAACAACCAGCATTCCACCTGACAGATCACTTCCTGACAGTTTTGGGAATAGACTCAATTCAAAGCCTTTTCACAATTATTTCCTCAAACCACAATACACTGTCCTAGGTCATCATCTGCGCAGTCCAGGACCCCCGTCTCGTTTCTGATTTTCCTACTTCAAAGCATATGCTGCTGGGCAGAGTTGAGGTTACCCCCAGCCCCCCCAAAAAACACCAAAACACCCGAACCAAACAAAACCCCTCAAACCCAAGACGACCTCGCCCACCACAAGTAAGTATATTAGACACACCATGTATCTAGACATTACATGATGTGGCAAAACCAGCATTCTGTCTTCGGCAGCAGCCAAGACTAGAGGCAGGGATTACAATGCGGTTGTTCGGGGGACATTGCCATTCTTTTCTATCAGTGGGGACAATGATCCTGCAAAACCTAATAAGCGTGAGGCCTGTCTAGCTGTGATAACAGTCTGCGGGACTTGCCCGACACAACGGCTTAGCTTCTGCCACTGAGAGCACCTTCATTGTTGCAGTAGTGAATGCCTGTTGGGCCAGCACTGCACAATCTTTTGAAATGAAGTAGTAAAGTTATCAAAGGTGACCAAAGGATACAACTTAGCTGGCTGCTGCAGGGATTCTGGTGGGATGACAATATCATCAAAGAATCCAATAGAAACTGTGGAGAAAATAACTCGATTAAGACTGAAATGATTCTTCGCAAATGATGTACCACAGCGATTCCTAAAATGCATTTCTAGACTCATTTTCCTTCCCTTTTCAGGAAGGACATCTGACATCATGCAGGAATTATTCTTTGAGCCACAACGCTCAATTTCAGTTAGCAGCAAAGCAACCACCCAGCTGAAAGTACATACAGCAACAGAGGGCACAGTCTTTACGCCCGCTGGGAAAGGAAAAGGCTGTTTGGAGCAGGATTGGAAATGAAAGCGTTCCAAGAAATGAGTCAGATGCTATAGAGGTCTGCGACAGAAAAGAGCTTAGAAATCACAGAAGTAACATGTTAAATAAAGACCAATATAAAGTTAGAACAGCCCTCACCTCCCCCCTGAGATTGCATGATGTTGAATTTGCAGCCAAAATAACCTTATTGTCCTAACTTAACAACTGAGCAGGGGAGCTCAACTTGCATGGAAGACTCGTACAAGAAAGGAAAGCAACTCATCAATTACGTATTCCATGCGTCTGACAGCACTTTGTGCTCACAAAGACATTTCCCCGCCGTATTTTCAGGTACAGGAAATGATCATGAATTTGCACAGAACCATAGGGAAGACATATCAGACCAACACGAGCCGATACTACCACTTTAAAAAAAAACCAAACAAAACAGTTCTGTTAACTGAAGCAAGAAAATGAATCCAGTCTACACTCCAGATGGGCTTGCCTGTTCTTCTTGGGCATGCACGTGAATGACAGCAGGAAAGGGGAGTGCAGACAAAACCACCAAGGGCAGGGGAAGCTGCCAGGCTCAAACTACCAACCACCCTCAGGTCAGAGCAGCGCTAGAGGCCGGTAATAGTCTTTAACCAGCCTACAGACAGCACTATACAACCTGAAATCACAGTATCTCAAAAGACCCAAGAGCTCTGCAGCTCACGTGTCCCTAACGTTAGAAGTTGCGGTTTACCATGAACGCCATCCTGACTGCAGCTTTTAATCTGTCCAATCAGAATCTCATCCAGGAAGGGATGGAAGACCACGTAGCGGAAATGCACTTAAAAGAAAACAGATCATTAATGTTATGTACATGTTAGCCAACTATACTCTTTCTACAGGGCGGCAGCCATTAAAATAAAATCCCACATCCTATATGCCTCTAAAATGCTTACCCAGTTTCTTTTACAATTTCCTTGCAGGAACTGATTAGATAGAAAAATGGGAGTAAGAGTTCTGATTCCTAACTGTTTTGTATGAATTACGACAGTGGTTGATCAGCAGCCTCCTGTTCTCTGCTCTTCAAGCTTGCGAGAGTTTAAGTTCACAGAATGAAACTATAAATGAAGAACATGGAGCAGAACCTCTGCTTCAGTTACGATGTGAGCATTCCTGCACAACGCTCCAAGGCCAAGAATAGCAGTTGAAATTATACTTTCTCGTAATACTTCTGCTCCTTCTATCTTTGTCAGCAATGCTGTATTTCCTTTAAATGAAATATTTGCTATCAAATATTATCAGAGTAAATAAGATTCTCTAATATAACTGCATTTTTCACTCAGGTTAAATAAAACGATGTTTCTAACATAATTTATAAATTATAAGAATGCTATACTAAGACAATCTTAGCCAAACAATGCTTATGAGCAATTTAACATAATTTTAGCTGTCCACACTCTGTGCTCCTCTTTCACATAAAATCAGGCAGTACATTAGAGAAAGAGTTATTACCAGACACAGCAGGATTTATTAAAGTGCTACCCCAGATTCTGAAAGCAGGAGACTTTTTTCCAAGCTCAGAGAGAATATATTCTCTTGTTTCAGTTCAAGGAGTAATTCAAAGTTAAGAAGCTGAATGGAGATTAAAGCAAGCAGGAGAGCCTGCCATCCTCCTTCAGTATTAGAGAAGCTTTTATTTGCAGGGAGTTCTCTTGGAGTTAAAATTTAGACAAGGGGAGCCACATACAGTCAGTCCAGTTCCCTTCTAACAGGAAACATTTCATTTGCTCAAGCTACACTTCCACCCTGAAAATTGAAGCTAGAAAAATGCAACTCTTTCCAGTTTAAAGAAACTTATTTTAACTTAAAAAAAAAAAAATGAAATTTGCTTTTATGCATTTACTTCCAATTTTTACTCAGAGTTGCCAAAAGTCAAAGTAAAGAAATTAGTCATTTCTTATTAAAAAACAAGTCACTAGAAATGTATGCTGGACCAGATCTGTCTAAGTCTCAAAGAAAAATGTAGCAAAACTTCCAGCTAGGAAAACAGCATCAAATGCTGTGCAAATGTTATATTTAGAAACACGTTTCAACATTCTAGCTAGGGAAAATAAGCTTCAAAAAGAAAAAATACTAGAGAAACGCAGAACAATTAATACAACTTATTTTCTATGTGCAGATGCAATCAATTTTAAATTAAATTAACCCCTTCCTTAGCCCACACTTACGGCTCTAATTGTAGAACAGTGATGGACTGCTGGAGAAGGCAAACAAGACTGGCTATTTAAAGCTGTATTTGTACACAAAAAAATGCAAAGAAGAGACTTTTGCCATGTTCCTCTTGCCGTCCTAACAGGAACACAGTTACGGCTATGAACTTCAGTAAGTTCCTTTAAACTTACTTTCCCTAACAATTGAACTTAGTTCACATTTCCAGACCACTAACATTCTGCAAAACTATATAACTGAGGACAAGAATATACCTTTGGTGTGTGATGCACCATCTCCAGGGAATATGTATGAATCTTCCAGCTTTGTAATGTCATACAGACAGATGCAGAGGCCGACATTGTAGACAACCTGCTCAAAGAAAAAAATAATTAAAAAGCAATAAATCAAGCAACCCACTGGGTTAAATCAAGCAAACCATCAAATTTATACACTGTGTACACCTTTTCAAAAGAAGACAACAGAAGGGTGGCAAGATGGGAGGGAGGCTGTTTTGGTACACTCCTTCAACAGCCCCAGCCCTAAGCACACTGCATTGCAGGGGAACCCCAACTTACTCAAGCGTTATGGGAGGATGTGTTTTCATTGGCGCTGCAAAGAGCACCGCTACAAACAGAAACCCTTGGGGTAATTGTCAGCAGTGAGAGAACTTGACCTGCCAAGATAGTAAACAGTTGCCCACAGACATCATTCACCAGCCCCACAGCTTGTCCAAAGGCTAAACACACTTTTCACTAGAGTTACACTCTCAGAAGCCTCTAGGCTTGCCTTTGTCTTAAGTTATATTAGCTCTGGGGAGAGACGAGGAGAACTCTTGGTTTCTCTGCTACTTCTGAGACAGTTTCACAGCCTACAAAATTTGGGGCACCTACTAGTCATCAGTGGGTGAGGGAAAAGTTTTGCTTTTCATAACCTGTCTGTATAATCTGCTGTTCGCAACCCTCGATCACTTCAGGTTGCTCTTTTGAGCTCCGTTCACAAGCTGCATTTTGAGTTTTGCACCTGCCTCGTGCTGAAAGCCGTACGCTAATCACAGTCCCAGGGCCTGCACAGGGAACTGTGACCTCCTGGCCTATGATATAACACTTTTTTTACATCCTGCACCAAAGACCAACTTCTTACTGCCACACTGTATTTCAAGTACTAAGCACAGACCAAGTCAGCTATTAACACCTTCATTTCTCTTCCAGTATTACTGTTCTACATTTGTTTACGTGTTCTTTTTTAAAATTCCCCCACTAGATGGATTAGTTTGCATCTGTTTTTCAGACTGCGTGTCGGATTGCTACTCTACACACAAACCAGCAGTTACTCTCACTTCTCTTCCATGCTTCTCTGCCCCATCTGGCGTCTCAGTATCTTCCCATTACAGCATTAGCCATCAGAAAAAAGTCCCCTTTGAGATGATACATGGCTATCTCTTTATTTACAATCTCTGGTATTTCAGTCTCTGGGGATGGCCTTCACATCTAAACTATTCTGATACCTCACCCACACATCTCCTTAGGAACAAATAAAAGGAAGAGACGCTCAGGGATGTTATGACCCCTGCATCAACTTATACATGACCCACGCTTTACCTTATTGGCCAATTTTTTGTTTAGCTCTTCCGCAATGGATTCATTCAGTTTCCTTTCAAACTGCCAGGGAGGAATTCTTACTGTGTCAGTCATCTCTACCAGGACAAACATGATGGTGGGGAGCGCCTCTGAGGAGAGAGAGAAGACACCAACAGCCTCAGGAACCGGAGCACTGCAGGGGCAACTAAGACTCCCAACAACTGATGCGGGGCGGCCCTGGGAAACCACCCCAACGTCTTGCACGGAGCTTAGCGGGGCAGCACCCTGGCTATCCCAAAAAGGGGGGGGGGGGCCGTGTGTGCGTGGGTCGGGGGGGGGTTGAAGGCGGCCGCACAACGGCCGTTGGGGGGGGAGGGGGGACTGAAGGCAGCCACGCAACCGCTGTTGGGGGTGGGCGGCCAGGCAGCCGCCGTTGTAGGGAGCGGGGGCAACGCATCGGCAGCCGGGAGCTCGGAGGAGCGGGGCTGCCGGCGGGCAGGCCGGGAGCGGGTGAGCCCGCCCGGCCCGGCGGGGCCGCAGCCGCTGCCTCACCCACCTGCCACACGCGGAGCCCCGCCGCGCGCTCCACCAGCCTCACGGCACTTCCGGCGTCTCAGCCAATCGCCCTCGACGGGCGGGCCCGCGCCCTGATTGACGCGGGGCGGAGCGATCACGGGACGTGGAAGCGGAGCCCTGTCGCGCCGCGCCGGGCTGAGCGAAGCGCCCCGCCCCGCCCCCCGGCGGCCATTTTGTCCCTCCTCAGTGCGGGGCGGGGCCCCGGCCCGTTACCTGCGTTACCGGAGCGGGGCCGGGCCCGGCGGGCCTGGGCTGCGGTGGTTCCTCGTGGCCCCCGTGTAGGGGGGTGGGTTCGGTCAATATAAACGTAGAAAGGCCCTCAGCGACCGTGCGCCCTGCGCCGGGCTGCTCTGTACCTCTCCTTCTCCCCCCTCGGTGTCCCCCCGCGCCGCCGCCCGCCGGGCAGCGGTTTCCGTGCCGCAGCTATTGTTTCACTTGAAACAACCCACAGTTGCAATTACTGTCATGTCACTTACCGTTTTCGTAAGCTTCAATCCCGACAGGGCAGCAGAGATCAAAGTTTGCGTCTCTCCGAGAGCCAATACTTCAGCTATTTGCCTGCCTACACAGCAAAACTGGGTGGGTTTATAGCCCCCTTGTGCCTGGAAGGTATTCTTCACGGCGGCGACTGCCCAATACTTAGGTCAAGGTTATTATCAGGTACAAATTGGCATCATGTAGAACTGGAATAATTTATTCTTGAGTGTTAATTTAAAAACCCCCCCATGGTATGATTTTGCAGGCCTTGGTGCATTGTGCAGTGAGGTAAGCAGCGTGAGGGATGGTAGAAAACGGGGTTGTGCTAATGTCTGAAATTTGTTGGGGAAAATGAAAGGAGGTTGTTTGAAGTGTGTTTAAAAAAAGATTTGCCAGGAAAACCAAACATCTCTGGCTGACAGTCAAAACTGCACTGTCGGCACAACGGCTTTGAGGCAAAGGCTAAGTATGTCATCCCACACACCCCCCAGCAGCACGTAGTGGGACAGTAATGAGTGTTTTAGATAAGAAATCACTAAATGTTGAGCTATCTTGGAGCGGGAAGGGGAAAATGAGGTTGCAAATACCGTGGCTAGGCCTCATTAACGAGATACCTGTCTTGGCCAAGGAGTTTCTGATCTCTTCGCAATTACTCCTGTTTCACCAGGATCTGTTGGGTTGTTGGGTTTTTTTTAAATGAACATGGCTGGTCTGCACATGTTTGTCATGTATGTATTAAATGGGGGGCCCAGGAACAAGTTTTCCCCTGTCACCTGAGAAGAGCAGCATTTTTCTTGCAGCAGCATCTACCGTCTCAGCAAGGAGCTCTGCTGCCAACACAGCAGACACCGCTCTATCAGAACACCACAACCCAAATCCCCAGGGTATCTTGCTCTTCTCGTCCTACTTCAGGGAGCCTTACAAAGGCTCTTTTCTCCTGCACTACGGTCGCGGCTGCGCTAATCTCGGCGCGGCACAGTTTTGCTGGCACACATGCCACATCCCTTGCTGTTCTGTCCTGGCCTCACGCAGGTCTGGCAGTGCAAGGCTTGACCTTTAGCTGGAGTGCAGGTTTTGCAGGTATCTGTAGCTACTTTTTCAGAAGAGAGAATAGTTGCTGACACTGTCCCTCTTCTGATGGCAGGGGAAGAAATAGCCTTGGTATCACACAAGGAGGTAGGAGTTAGACACTGTTGATATTGTCAAGGTGATCACTCTGGATGCTTTTGTATACAAGAACTGTAAAGTTAAATAGGGGCAGAGTTTCAGGGGAATAGTAGGCTGAATACCTGGAAGAACATGAGAGATGGAGAGAAGTGGATTTGGACAAAGTCATATCACACTTCCATTTCTAGCCCATCCTTGAGCTAACATTTTTCATGCTTCCGATAGCCATGCCCCATCGGGGGCTGTTGGATGCCCAATATGAAGCAGATGCATCTCCCTTCAGCCTGATCCACAGCCCCCAAAAAACAGCTGTGTGAGCAGCGGGTCTGCGAGGCCTCGCTTCATACTGGCTTGTGTCTTACGGTTGGGTCTTTGGTGCCTCGTAAAGTGCAGGCACCAAGCAAGCTCTTCTAGGGTGGGGACATGCAGAATCTCTCTCTCCTGCATCAGCTCTATCATCGCCAACAAGGGCTGAGTGCTGCAGGCTGTTCCTCGGTATGGATGACAGGATTCCTCTTCTCTACGCAGCTATGTATTTTGGTGAAACTTGCAGGTACTTTGATACTACTCTGGGGAAACTGAATTGAAATGTATGGAGAGAAAGCTGGCAATGGCAGTGTCGGATGAGCTTCATTGCCTTAGATACCAGGCTACAAACACCACCAGAGCTGACTGGCAACTGGCAACTTCTCAGCCTCCACCAGTAACATCACAGGCTGTGGGAAATGATTTCCAGTCTCACCTTCTGCAGGTAAATCCCCCAGTCCCAAGTGGTGTGTGCCTGGGCCTTTGTACACGTGACGGATGTTGCTCTGTTACCACCTAGGTTTTCTCCCTGGAGGAATTCCGTATTTCATAAGCACCATCTCCAACGTAAAAATATAAATGAAAGCCAAACTTTGCCTCGTAAAACATGGGTGTTGTCTCAACTCAGCTATTGATAGTGCTCAGAGTTACACTATATTTAACGCTGCAGCTAAGGTATCTTGATGTTGGAGGTTGTGTGAACAGCCTCATTTTGCTGAGTGGTCTCTTTTTGTCCCAGTAGTACTGACAAAATGAATATCCACAAATCCGTAGCGCCTGTACACACCTTTTCATACATAACCATAAAGTTTCTAGAGTCTCTCTCGGCAGTATTGGGGCTTTTCCGACATTTGGGAGCATGGTTCTCGGTTGCTGGTTTTTTTGAAGCTTCAGCTGCTGGAATCCAAGGATTGCACAGGGATCTTTCTGTCACTCAGAGAAAAATCCCAGACATTTCTCATTCTCACGATTGTACAGGAGAGCTGGAAAATACTATTTGAAGTTACCTGAAAGCTCAGTAACCTGGAGGAAAATGAAAGAAACACTCAAATTATTTTGTTTAAGATCTCCTCTGCCCCCACATCCCCATGGCTGTTGGGGAAAACTGGCTCAGGGACGTTGGAGGAGGTGGGTGGTAATTTGCATCTAGACTGTTTTGGCCCTCCTTTGATTGACTCCAAAGGAATTATGTATCTTCTCACATACAAAGTCCTCCATGCTCCTGCCTTTGCTTCCGTCTCTGCAGGCATCTCCGGCACCCCCACTCCCACTCTCCGTTTGATCAAAGCTTCTGCTCTTCTCCTTTTATCATTTTTGCATGCTTTAGAGTCTCTGCCTCCTCTGCTGCAGCACATGCCCAGACCCACCTTCCAGTCAAACATACTTTGAGTTCCCCGTTAGTGACACTCATCTCCTCTGTTCAGTTTATATTTTTTAACATGTCCAGCTGGGCACACGGCTAACCCTGGTGTACCACAAATCAGGTGGGGAAGTACAGGTATTTATGATATTCAATGTACAAATATTAAACGAATGGCTGGGGAAGAAGAGGGCATGCCCGTACTGCATGTCCCCAGCACTCTTCTGGCCTCCAGCTGTTTCCAGCTCAGGACCCTCCTGGTCTGGATGTGTAGAGCTGTCCCCCAGGAGAGGATGGACCACCTCAGGAGAAACTTGGAGTGGAGACTGAGAGCTGGCTGGGTTTCTCCTCCCCTTCTTCTGCAAGGTTTTGAAGGGTAGACTGGGGAGATGAGCCTTGTGGTCTCTGTAGGGGGTGAATGTGGCTCCTGTTTTGTCATGGAAAACTGCTTGAAAAGCCACAAGCAGAGTGCGACGGGCAATGGCAGAACCCACTGGCACTTAGGGTTTCAGTGCTTCTTGGTGGTCTTGCCATGGGCTGGTCTCTTCTGTCTACGGAGCCTTTTTCTGCACTATAGTTCATTGACAGGAGAGACACAACTGCTTTATGATCCGGTCCCTCTGCCGAAGCCCCTGGGACAGCCACGGATCAACAGCCAACTACCTGGATGGATGGATACAGCCAGGCGGAGCAGTCGTGACCCTGCCTCCTGACTCTGCCCCATGCCTCGCGGCTTCCCACACAACTTGTACGCCACCCTGCAGCCCCGGGGGTCGTTGGTGGAACAGGTCCGGTTGGCACCATCGCGTTCAGCTACTTAGAATGACTCAAGGAAAGAGTCATGTTTAAGAAACCAAAAGCAACCCACAACCACCCTGCGTCACAAGACACCCGTGACAGCTCCCTGCAGCACTGACACTGTGTCATGGTTGTTCAGGGTTCCTGCAAATTTTATTCCAGGATCACAGGGACCTGAGGGGTAAGGTGCTGGTGTGGTCCATCCTTCTGCTCCAAAATGAGCCCAGTATCACCTAAATTCCCCCCAAAGGATGCCTACCCAGCCTGTTCTTAAAAACCTCCAGTAATGGAGACTCCGGTGCTTCCCCAGGCAATCTACTTGAGTAATTAACTGTCTGTTCTGTTAGAAAGCATTTCCTAATGTCTAGCATCAATCTTGCTCCTTGCAATTTAAACCCCATTACTCCTCACCCTATTCCCCAGCAGACGCAGCAAACGATTGATTCCTGTCCTCATTGCATTGCCCTGTGCCCCCAAGAGAGAAAGTCTCGGGCCAGTTTGTGACATTGCCTCTGCCCGCGGAGATGGCTCTCCTGAGCACGGTCACACTGGCACAGGGGAAAACAGAAAGGAAAGATCTTTTGGGGTTGGGGGGTTGGCATAGTGCACTGCTAGAAATGAGACCTTTAGAAAGCACCTGGGTTTGTGATGGCTGCGAGCCCAGAGCGGGGAAGCGAGGTCGTAAGGTGGCTTTGTGGCATGTGCCCCCCATGCTCCCCTGCTGTGCCGGGGGTGACTGCAGCACCCATGGGTGCTGGGGGGCTGCAGACTTGGGCAGGCGGGGAGAGTGGCTGCAGCGGCACCAGCGGGACTCGGGGTGACAGGGGAGAGGTTTGACCCGTCACGGGGAACCCTCCTAGTCCAGACCTGTCCTCCTGGCCCCATCCCCCCCTCCGGTGACTTCCCACCCCCTCATCCCGCTGTCCCTGCAGCCCATGGGGCTGCCCCATTGCGTCCGGCCGTGCCACCGATGCACGTCACTTTGCATAACCGGAGCGATGCAGCCCCCCAGGGCTGACCCTCATCCCCTCCGGCCCCCCATACAGACTTGCTCCTTTAAGCCTAGCTCAGAAATGACCAGGCTGATCCCTCCCACCTGCCCGCTCTCCCTGGCCTGGCCCTGACGTCAGGGGAAGGCGTGTGGATGCGTGTGTGTGCGAGGCGCACATCATACACACATCAGATACCACAGATCTATCAGCAGGCAGCCGGCAGGCAGGCAGGCAGGCAGGCAGCCGGAGAAAGCCCCCCAGAGCCGGGCTGCAGGCAAGACCGCTGCTCCTCGCGAGGTAGTGGAGAAGCGTTCGGCCCCGCCGAGCACCGATGCTTTGCAGAGTGCAGCTCCAGGGAGCCCGTCACTGCTAAGGAGGTAAGGGGAGGCACAATGGCCATCCAGCTTGCCTGGGCTATTGTAGCTGGAGGTTAAACTTCGTGCACCGCCTTTTTCTTTCAAACCTGCTTTTTCCTTTTGACGGCGGAGAGGTGCAAGGGTGAAGCGTGACTTCCCTCCTCCGGTCTGGTTATTCCCCACCAGCCTCAGGAACAATAACTCCTCTGGGGGTGCGGTGGCGGTGTTGCACATCTGCTTTGGCTGGGGGGCAAATAGCCGGGGCTTTGCCATGGAGGGCTGAGATCAGCTGGGACCCAGCTCTCAGACTGCCGTGTGGGGGGCAGGTGATTTATAAAAAAATCTGTCTTATTAAAGTGGGCTGATAATGATGGGGGCTTGAATTGGGGTTTCTTTGGGTCTGGCTGCACTATTCATTCCTGCAGACAGCAAGTTAGATCCACAAAGGAGGAAGGAAGGACGCGGATGAGGGCATTTGCGCCAGGTCTTTGAATAGACACTATTCTAATTAAAAAAAACCCCAACAGAACAAAACAACTAAATCCCACAAACTTGGTATTTGGGAGTGATGATTATGCATATATGCTTAAAAGGTAAATCAAGCCTCCATGATGGCTTCTCCCTTTGCTTCCCCTTTGCATCTGTCAGCCTGCTTGCTCTTCCCCATGGCCTCCCCGAGAATTGGGCAGCCCAGCACTGACTAAGGGAGCTTTTTATAATCGATCCATAAAGGTGACATTCATATTTTAGCGCTAAGCAGGCTGTATCGTAGGCGAGACTATCTCAGCAAAGATCCCTGGAGTTGTGAGCGTGATTGGCTTAGCTGGGGAGGGGACGCTGTCAGTGTGTATTCCCCAAAAAGCGCCTAGTTTATTTTTCCTATAGTAATTTGTCTCAGCAAAGGGGTTTTTAACATGCAGGGTAGGCAAGGAAATTGCTTTGATTGGTATTTAACTCTTAACGGCATGATCTGGTAACCAAAAAAGGGAGCGGGGGGGGCTGAGAGGCTTTCATTAGCATCGGACAGAGACAGCATTTATAAAAACCTGCCAGACGCCGAGGCTGTGAGCCTCCTCTGAGGAAGGGAGGATGGAGAAACGTAGCCCGGCGAGTGCTGCAGTGGCCCTGCTTGTGGTAACCCCTGCCTGGAGCTATCCTGGTTCCCCAGCTGGTTCCTGCCCTTCATGGCAGCACCCCGGGAGATGCTGATTCGGGATCTCGGCTGGCCACCACATTGCTGGTGGGTCCCTCGGCGTGTGAGTGTGCCAAGCAGCTGAAAAATGGGATTTTTGTTTTTGCATCAACCTCTGGGGACACGCTCCCACGTCTGGAGGGGTGTAGCTCTTCTCTGTTTCAGCCCGTGTCTAGACAGGCTGGGTCTGGGGGGGCATCAGCCTCCCTGAGGATGGCGGCGGGCCAGAACATCGCTTTCCCTGCTCTGTGGGGTGAGGAGATGGCTGCCGGCAGCCGGATGCAGAGATGGGCTGTCTTTGACGTACAGAGACCTTTTTGCTACTGGGGTGGAAGGAGCAGGGAGGTAAACCTGACTCCTAAACTGGGGCCACTGGCAGTCACGAGGGATGGAGAAAACGTGATGGTGAGTGGCAGGGAAGAGCCAGTGCGGGAGCTCGCTGGAAAAGGCAGCAGAGGGAAGAGAGCCTCCAGCTCCTTGGCTGGGGCAGAGGGAGCGGCGACACTCGGGAGACCCGAGCGTGGTGGCAGACAGCATCCAAGCCGGGGATTTGCAAAGGGACATGGCGGCGTGAAAGGGAACGGCCCATAAAGGCGACAGCAGGCCAGCTGAAGGGTCACGTCCAGAGCCGGAGCGTGACAGCCACCGGCAGAGCGGCCGCCCGTCCCTTCATCTGTCCTGGGCAGCCGGGGGGGGTTCCGGCGGATGGGAAGGAGCACAAAGAAGCGCCACGCGGGAGGGCTGACTCGCCAAGGGCAATTAAGCCAATTAAATATGTATTCCCCCGCCCAGCCGAGGGACGTGTGAGGGGTTTTTCTTCGCTGCCGCTAATGAACGGGGAGTGGCAGACAGAGGCTGGTGCCTCTTCAAAAGGCTCCTTCCCCCCTTCTGGGGGACCTTGAAAGGCTGTTTAGTTAAACAAGGTCACAGCCAGCACCCAAGTCAATGTGTTTGGCTTTAAAGAGAGGGAGAGTGACAGTGATTTTATTTGATAAACCGCAGACCTTTCAGTCGCTGGTGATGAATGGGGTACTTGGATCTCGAGATAAAAGCTGATGTGTCTACTGCCTGTCTGCCTTAATTGGCCTGGGTTTCCTGTGTTCGCCTGCAAGCGCTCCCGACTGTCAGCTCGGCTCGGAAGCCTGCCCTCCGAAAAATATAAAAGCAAAGCTGGCTGCTGCTGCCGAAGGAAACCCTGTCACCAGAGGGCTCTGGGGTTTTGCTCTGAGATGGTTTCTTTGGGGAGGGGGGAAGATGGACAGGGTGGGATGTGTTTTTTACGAAGAGCATCCTTCCAGGGAGTGCTGGGCTTGGTGCGGCTTGCACACGTCCTTGGCTCGGAGGACTGTCACCCCAGGGGACCCTTGGAGCAAAGCCACAGAGGGGAGACAGGGAGGAGCGAGGTGGAGGTCTGGCAGCAGCAGTGGAGGGGAGGGTTATGCTGGAAAGGCTTCCCGTGCCCCTCGGCAGAGCCGGGCTGCTGCAGCCTCTGCTCGCCTCTTCAAGTGACACGGATTTTGTCCCGACACCATATACCTGTGTGGGATGGACACGGTGTTGTGGATGGTCTGCCAGGCTGGGAGAGACCCGGGGTGGGGAGAGATGCTCTCTGCCCCGGCGGAGGTTAGCATGATTGCTGGCAATGGAGGAGAGGGGGGAGAATGCCTCCCGTGCCCCAGGTGCCCCCTCCTTGTCGCCTGCTGGGGCTGCAGCTTGGAGAAAGGGCTGGGGAGAGGATGGTGGGGTGGAGCACAGGGAGGGAAGGAGATGGACGGGAGAGGCTTTCCCTGCTCCCCGGCTGGGCTGGGAGGGGAGGAGACATCGGTGAGGACATACTTGTGTCTCCCGTCTTCTCTCAGCCCGCTTTTGCCGTGAGTTTAATTTCCTCGGTCCCTTTGTTTGCTGCAGGGATTTAAATGAGTTGGGAGGCAGGATACCGCCTCGGAGCCCCCGTGGTGCCAAGGCTCCCGCTCAGCCTCAGCTTCACTGGCGCCGGCAAAGCCGGGAGTTCAGCTGCCAGGCCCCAAGGCTGACCCACAAATTTGGGGTGCTCGAGCCAGGCACTGGTGAGGGGCAGAGCGCTGCTGGCCGTGGGAGCCAGCCTTGGCATGGCCATAGGACGGGGGTCTCTGCTCTAGCCCCTGCTCCAAGCAGGACTTAGGTGCAATGCCTCAGTTAGAACAGGCTGCTCAGGGACGTGTCCGGGAGGGTTTGCATACCCCTGAGGACGGGGATCCCACGGCCTCGCTGTGCACTGTCCCCATGCTCATCCTGGTGAGCTGCTGCCCCGCACCAGGGCTCTCCTCCACATCCCCATGGGCCAGCTGAAGCCCCCCAAAGTGCCTGCAGGCAATCGCGCCCAGCTTGTTCTCCCATGTGGGGCAAGCTCAGCTTGTGGGGGCAAATGGCAGCCCTAGGAGGGCACCCTCCGCTGCTGCTCTTGGGCCTCAGGAGCGGGCTGTCTGCCTCCTCTCCCCCAGTAATGCCCAGCATGCTCCTGCTCCCCACCACTGCTCATCCCCCAAACCAGGGAGCGTTCCAGAGCACCCTAGCCTGGGCTGGTCCCACAGGTGAACCTGGGGCAAACCCACTCTCAGTTGCCATTTCATCTGCCCATGCCATTTTGTCCATGCAAGGCTCCCCCTCTTGCACGCCTCTTCCCCTTCACCCATTTTTCTTTTGCCTTTGGGAAACTTCCATTTTTCCAGCCCCTTGTGGACCCGCCAGAGGAAACTCTTTCTCCTGGCGCCAACCAACCCCCTCAGCATACTAATAGTTTGCTCCAAGCATCATTATTCAGGTTAAATACCCTCCATTGTCCCTAATCTGGTGGGGGAACCGAAAGGCCTCCTCAGCAAAAGTGCACACAGAGGAGGCATGCCGTGGTGAAGCCATTTTCATAGTGGCGGCTCCATGATGTGGCAGAGAACTGAGGGCTGCTTCCCTCAAATTGTCCTGCTTGTCCAGCCCTGACACCTGCTGGGAAGGTGCCAGATCCTGCAGCGACGCCTGGGGACCACATCCCTTTTTGCTGCCCAAAAGCGGCCAGGCTGCTTGCCAGTGCAGGCAGGGTGGTCGGGTGGGGGCCACAGAGAAGGCAGAGAAGCCACTTGGTGGCTGCCCTGGCTTTTGGGTGTCTCGCTTGGGTGCTCCCTGAGCCTCTCTGAGCTCCTCAGGTATGGGGCAAGGAGATGGTGAGCCTGAGCCTGGAAATGGGAGAAGGAGATGCTGAGCCAGGGCATGGGGGAAAGAGATGCTGAGCCTGGGCACAGGGACAGGAGATGCTGAGCCTGGACATGGAGGCAGGAGATGCTGAGCCTGGGCACAGGGACAGGAGATGCTGAGCCTGGCCACGGGGGCAGGAGGTGCTGAACCTGGGCATGGAGGCAGGAGATGCTGAGCCTGGCAGGCCAGGAGCTGAGCAGCCCCGGTGTGGGGTGGGCCGTGGAGCAGAAGGCAGGCGCATGTGCTCCAGTTGCTTCATGGCAGAGAGGAGCAGCTGAAGCGCATGAAGGGTTTGGTGCAGAGGTGGATGGGAAGCCAGCAAGGGGAGAGACGTTTCGGAGGGGTTTGCGGCCATGGCTGGAAGTCTTCTCGGAGGGCAGGAGGAAAGTGGTGGCTTCTGCCTTGGGGTGGGACTCTAATGTGGCCTCTGCCGCCTGGACGTTGGGGTGAAGCTCGGCAGGGCTGAGAGGGGGCAGCTGTTGGGACACTAGCTGAGGCGTGGATGGGCACCAAAGCTGGACTGGCAGCCGTCGGGACCCAGTGGCAGGCAGACCCCCAGGCAGGGGAAGCAAGCGGAGGTGGACGAGGGGAACAGGAGTTGCCTCATTCCTCCCCGAAATTTCAGCTGCTCTAGAAACCTTTTCCCATGTCCTTGGTGCCTGCTAATTTCAGAGCGGAGGTGACCCCCTTTCGCACGTCCCCCCAGGGCCTCCGCATCTCAAGGGGCCACAGATGAGTCAGAAACCAAATTAAATATTCTCTGGATTTCCCAGTGTGTGCAGGTGTCGTCCCAAAAGATGCCACATGCCCCAGTGGGGTGGGAAGAGCTGGAGGGGGTGGCGGGGAAGGGGATGGTAACTCCATGGGATGTTGGGCTCCTCAGCTCCGGGTGATGGGGAAAGCCCTGAGCCTGAGGGGTGATGGAGACGGGTGAGCCCCCTGAGCCTGAGGGGTGATGGAGACAGGTGAGCCCCCACCCAGCACCCCCAGAAAGCAGTGCCCCCAAGCAGCCACTGGCGTGGGGCACCACGAGACAGAGGCACCCGGCATCAGATGCAAGCTACTGATGGGAAGAGAAATCAGCAGAGCAAAGGCTTTCTGAGCAAGCGGCCGCAGTGCTGATCACACACTAGACCATCTCACTGGGAGGCTTAAAAATGCACACACACACACACACACACACTCCCCCCCCCAATTTCATGCTCCGGGTGGTTCGGCGAGGACAGCCGTGCCCAAGCTTGCTCTGACTCCTGCTCTTTGGTAGGCAACCTGGCCGTCAGGCCACGTCTTGCACATCCTCCAGCAGCCGAAGGTTGCGGGGTTTCTGCCCCTTGGGGCTTTAACTCCTTGCAAACTGCATGATGCCAGCCCAAAACTGGAGCCCGATGACCGCAGTGGCAGGAGGTTGTGCTTATGTTGTGGCTTGTCTGAGGTGCCCAAGGGGTGTGTGTGCTGCCCGCGGCCCCGCAATAGCCTCCCGGTGTCCCTTCCCCGTAGGGATGTGCCCAGGCGGGCAGTGAGCCGCTGGCTCGGGCTGGGGTTGGGTCCTAAATCCCATAGCACTGAGGCAACCTCCAGTGGTGGGGAGACCTCAGACCCCTGACCTTGACCTGCCTGTTGTCTCAGCCTTTTTCCTTCACCCTTTTAGCAGAAATCTTGGGCTGGGGGGAGATCTTGGAGGCCAGGGCTGGGGGCCTGGGCGTGCTGGCACTGCATGGGCATCCTTCCCAAAATGGTCCCTGCCCGTGGCAGCCCGTGCTCAGCTGCTCCTTCTCCCAGGGCGTGCTTTTTAGCGACTTAATCTCTAATATGTGGGATTATCCTGGAAAATGAAAGACAAAGCCACAGACCAGGCTCGTTCCTTCCCTCGGGCTTGATTTGCTGGAACATCCCAGGTTGCTCCAAGCCAGGACGGGCTTACCGGGGCGATTCCCAGCGCCAGGGGTTGGTGTCCAGTACCGAAGGCCGGTGGCATGCTGCCTGCCCCCACAGATGTGGGGCCAGGAGCAGAGGGGGCAAATCCTGACAGCAAACTGCCCTCACCAAAAGCCCCCCCGGGGGGCCTGTAACCGCCCCCCCCCTTTGCTCCCCAGGTCACAGGCAGCAGACCTGCGCGCCCGGGCGCCCTTTCTCCTGCTGCCCGCCTGCCCGTCCCCAAAACGGAGGAGCCCGCCGGCCCCACCATGTCATCAGACCCCAGCGCCCCGCCAGCAGTGCCGCCACTGCACTCCCCCAAGTCGCCGGTGTGGCCCACCTTCCCCTTCCAGCGGGAGGGCAGCCGCATCTGGGAGCGGGGCAACCTCCTGCTGCGGGACCTGCCCAGCCCCCTCCCCACCAAGAGGACCAGGACCTACTCGGCGTAAGTACCCGGCATGCGGTGAGCGGGCTTGGGACTGTCCGGCTGAGCTGAGCAGAGACTGCGATCACCAGCAGTGCCTGCAGAACCCTTTTACGCCTGGTGCACGTCACCATTGTGGCGCCCGGCATCACCGCACCCACCTGCCTGGGGTGCTGTGGGTGGGTGCCATGTGCTCTCCCAGGGAACGCCATGTTTTCATAGCAGACCTTCTCCCGTGCTGCCCCCCCCGGGCGAGTGCTGCTGGTGAGACATCTCCGTCCCTTTCCTCCCACAGGACGGCGCGTGCCTCTGCTGGCCCCATCTTCAAGGGCGTCTGCAAGCAGTTCTCTCGCTCCCAGGGCCATGGGTTCATCACCCCCGAGAACGGCACAGAGGACATTTTCGTCCATGTGTCTGAGTAAGTCCGGGGGTCGTGTGGTGCCGGGACATCCTGGGGGAGCCGTGCCATCAGCATGGGGCTGGAGACCTGTGGGCTAGGGTGGGGATGTCTCCAGGGGGTGGGGATGGGGCTCTGCCTGTCCTCTACCCCCCATTGCTGGTGGGTTTTCTTTCCCAAGGCGCAGCTGGTGGGTCGGGTGCTTTCCTTGGTGCTGGATGGTCTGGGGTGGGGGTCTGGCTCTTGGCCCCGGCCCCACCACCTCTCCCTCTCCTCTCTCGCAGCATCGAGGGGGAGTACGTCCCAGTGGAGGGGGACGAGGTGACGTACAAGGTCTGCCCCATCCCTCCCAAGAACCAGAAGTTCCAGGCGGTAGAGGTGGTCCTCACCAACCTGGCGCCCCACACGAAGCACGAGACATGGTCTGGCCAGATCATCGGCTCCTAGGCGCCCGGGGGGGCCGCTGGCTGCTCGGCCCCACAGAGCAAGCCTGCCCGGCCGCTAGCAGGGGGGCGCGGGGGGAGCCAAGGCGGTGACGGGGCTGGGGCTGCCCCCAAACACGCAGGCGTTTGCGTTCGGTGTCTTTTATAAGGTTATGGTTTCCTTTCTCTGTGTGTGTTTGTAAGTGTCTGTTGAGGGGGACAGGGGAAGCAGAGCCCTCCCCTGCTGCCCCCCAGCTCCAGGGGCAGTGCTCAGCCCCATGTCCTCTTCCTTGCCCCTGAGGCCATGGGGAGCAGGGGAACCAGTCCTACCCCCCGGCCCCCCGGCTGAAGCAGGTGCTGAGAGCAGGAGGGGGCCGGGGCTCGGCTGGGGAGGCTCGGCTCATTCTCCTGAACCCTGCCCCAGCAAGACAGCCACCCCGCTTGGTCCCACTGCCCGCAGCACGACAGCAGCAGGGCATGCCGTGGGGCTGGAGGGAAACAGAGCAGCGTGGGGCGGTGTATCACTGTGCGGGGACTGGGTGGCTGAGACCCATCCCCATCACTGGCAGCTCATGGCACCCTCCTGAGCCACGTCCCTCCATCAAAAGATCTCAGGTCAGCGGTGCCACGGGGAGGCGAGTGGCTTACAGAAAGAAAAAATTTAGTTTTAAGGGACAAACGGCTGCTGGCAGGGCGCCGGGGGTGCTCAGCGTTGTGCCCAGGGGGCTGCGCCTGGGCGTGGGGCAGGGGCGCACTTGGCACCTCTGCGCTCCCCACCGCCACTGGGCTGGTAACGCACTTTTCTTGGCTCGGTGCTGACATAGTTTTGGGGAGATGGCCGCCTTCTCCTCTTCCTCCCTTGTCCTCCCAGCCCCCTGGGGACCCCCCTTCCCACGCACGCTTGTGTGTGTGTGTGTGTGTGCGTGTGTGTGCACGTCTGTAGCTTGCCGGGGGGGCAAGGGGCTGAGGAGTTTGAGTAGCCTCGGCCATGGGGTGAGTGCAGCCACTTCTTCCCCAGCCCCTCGGTGTAGGCAGGGTCTCGTATACAAAGCACAAACTTCATTTTTGGTCTTCTCCACCATATCCTGGCCAGGCAGGCTCCTGTGGCCTCGGGGAGGGACAGGGCAGAGGGCGGCAGGACGGGGGTGGCATGCACCCAGCTGGGCCTGTACTGACCCCAGGGAAACGGTGCCTGCACCGACACTCCGGAGGTTATCAGCATCTTAAGGGGTTTATTTCAAAGCAGGGCAAGCAGGCCCCCCAAGTGGGGTTGGTGATGACAACCAGCTCCCCAGGCACCCACTCAGTGGGAGCTGACGGCCCTCAGCACTGATGGAAAGGGGCGTTTTCCACCTTTCTTGCCACCGCTGTTGTGGTGGGGACAGGGGTCTGCCGTAAGCAAGGAGAGGAGGGGGGCAAGGCTGGTGCCATGTGGGACAGCTGGGGCTCTGTGGATTCGGGAGGACCACCACGCGCTGCCCCAGCCCGGGCTGGCATAGGGACTGCCCCAGGACCCCACAGCCCACCTCACTGCCAACCCAAAGCCCAGCTCACCCAGGGGCTGCGGCCATGCCAGCTCAGGCCCCAGGCGTCCCCGGGACACGCAGTCAGCTTGGCCAAGGCAAACTTTGATTCTTTTTTTTTTCTCTCTCTCTTTTTTTTGGGAATAAACTAAAACCCTAGACTTGTTGGTGTTTTTACAACTCCAGTGTGGTTCCTGCCTGTCTGACTGTGTGTCGACCTTTGTAACATTGGCAATAAACCATTAAAAGTGACTTTCCCATGAGCCCTGCCCATCCTGGCTCTTTGTCCTGTGTGCGTGTGTCGGAGGGGGGACACTGGTGGCTCTCCCAGGTAAGGACCTGGAGCACCCAGGGATTTATCCAGACGGCAGGACGGACTCACCCACCTCCACACAGCATGTCCCAGTGGATCCTGGGGTGCTCCAGCCTTGCTCGGGGGGAGCAGACTCTCAGCCTGGGACGGGAGGCTGCTGCCCACCCTGGTCCAGTGACCAGGACCGGGGCTGGTCCCCCGCTGCTGCAGGCATTTCGAAGTGCGGCTGCCTGCCATCTGGCTGCGTTTCACCCCAGCAGAGCCTGGCACAAAGCACACGCTGTCTCCAACAGCTGCTGTTGTAGCTTTAATATGATTGGTTTTTTTTAATATACCTATATATATATATTTAAATATATTTCTTATTTAACAGTTGGTATCAGCCAGACAGGAGCCACCCGTCTCGCACAGACATGGAGCCATATGGCACAACGGTCCCCAACGCGGGGCCCGCCACATCCGCTGGCTCACGCACACGCGGGGAGAAACCCCCACTCACGCTGTGGGCACCCACCGGGAGAGGAGCATCATGGCAAAGGGGTCTCGGGGACAGGCGTGCACCGTCCCCTAGGTGTAGGGCTCCCACCCCAGCGCTGTGCCTCATCCCTGCCCACAAAAACACAGGGCAGGCAGCCAGGGCTCTCGATGGCCCTGCTTGAGCAGGGGGGTGGGACCAGATGACCTCCAGAGGTCCCTTCAACCTCAGCTGTTCTGTGACTCTGAGACGCTGGGGCTGCCCCAGCTACTTCTGATGCCATCCTCCCTATCAGCCTTCCAGCAGGACAGGGTCTCCTGGCGGGAGGTGCCCTCAACTAGCCCAAGCTTGGTGTAAGACAGAGACAGGAATGGGGAACGTTCCTGAACTTGATCTCACCCATGCACACATGAGCTCCTGAGGAGAGACAGCGATGGCTGGTGCCTCGGAGGTCATCCCTGCCTCTGCCCTGCAACTCCCCCACCCTGAGCAAGGGACGTGCTGCCTGCCATCAGGAGTAGTAGCCTTGGACAGAGCCTGCCCTTCCCTTCAAATATGCAAGGCATCTCAGCCCCCAAGGCCACCACAGTGCCTCATGCCTTCGGGGCCAGGCCCTGCTCTTCACCCACCACCAAGCTCTCTAGAGATCCTGCTGACTTTGAATAGACTTACAGGAAAAATAAATCCCCAAAACCCACACATAACCTGATCCACAGTGAAACAGAGAAGGAGGATCCACAAAACACACGATTCCTCAATGAAGGTTGCAGTGGAGGGCCAAAACCAGTGGCCTGTGAAAAGAGCACCCTGCATCCAGGCTTCCCCAACAGGTCCTCTTCTCCCACGCAGAAATTTTCTCTGGGTAGAAAGAGGAATTTGTGCATTTGTTGGGGATTTCCAGATGCTGGGCAGACCGCTGCGCTCATGCAAATGTGATGCATTACAGACCTGATGTGTTGTAGACTTAAGAGGTGCAGTCAGGTGGAGGAGAGAGCACCCCGCCAGCACTGGTCACGCAGCACCCCTGCTCCTGCGCCTGCAGCCAGGCAGCAGTGCCAAGGTCCACTCAGATTCTGCCCGTGGCAATGTGGGAGCAATGTGGGTCTAAAAGCACCAACGTATCTTGCCTGAGGAACTTCGCCCCTTGGTTAAGTGGCAGTAGCCAGCTGAGAAACTTCTCTCTGCAGTCCAGCTGCTAGATGAAGAGCAACAGCGAGGAAAGCAGGAGTAGGAGAAAAAGAGGGGAGAAAACAAGACCAAGAGATGGGGCGGTGCCATACCAGCAGGGATGTGCTGAGAAAGGCTCCGAGGGAGCAATGTGGGGAGCTTTTGCAGGAACAACCAGCACCCTCCAGGTCCACAAACACTAGACACGTGTGTCCTGTGGAGCTATAAGCAGGACATCTCCCTGGAGGTGATCCCTGAGCTCCTCTTGAGCACCAAGTTGTGACTAACATCACTGGTGCGGTCACACACCCCGGCATAACAGCCAGGAATAAATGGGCAACGTGAGGGAGGAGGTCAAGGACCAAAGGAGAGATGTGGTTTTGCAACCCACGAAGACCCAGGAGAAGAGAGGAACAGGAGGACACATGACAGCTGCACTGGAGAACTTGCGTCCCTAAAGGTGACCACGTAAACCAAGCGTGTGGGACAAGATGGGGTGGAAAAGCAAGCTTGGAGGGCACTGTTGAGTGTGTACCTTTGTTGGTACTAGAAACCAGGTCTGGCCTGTGTTGGCCCTCTCTGAAAAGTCTCTGGCAGCATGATGGAAAGCTGAGCACTGGGAAGGAAGGAGTCTCGGTCTGTTATGAACGCCTCGGGATAAGGTTTTGCACTGACACCTCTGTGACGCCTAATGGACACGCGGGTGGGAAGACTGTTGGGAAGCCTTCTGCCCCCAACAGCTCTGCAGGGTGCTTTGCACACGCAGGGCACCCGGCGTCCTCCAGCTGTGCCAGGCAAGGTCTGACTAGACAACTTCTGCAGAACATGGAAAATAAACCCACAGTAGCCATTTTTTTTTGTAAGCTAAAGAGAGAATTAGTTTCTTCATGCACCTGAGCAAAGCTCAGAGCAGGAGCAGAGTCATTTTAAAACTGTCATTTCCAGGTCACCTGTAGGGACTGGCACGGTGTGGCACCGAGGTGAAGGACATGGTGATCCTCTCCATTAGGATGCACAACGCTGCAACGAGCAGGGGTCGCAGCTACCCCTTCCTACCACGGGTTTGGAGCAAACAGCCTTCCTGGCCTCTCACTTCAGAGCAGCTCTGGTGAGAGTGCCTGGGGCCTCAGCAGCCCCATCCTCCCCAGCCAAGGCGCAAGGGCGAGAGAAAGGTGAGACGCGTGTTCCCTCATGCAGAAGTGTTAAGAGAAACAGAGCGAAAAAGCAGAGAAGAGGGGAGGGAGCATGGGATGGACACACACACGCTCTCGTGACTGGCTCTTTCAAATGCTTTCCGACCATGAAAGCACCGGCATCGCCGCCCACCACGGCCCGAACTGTCAAGAGAGAAGTTTTGCCGGAGGTGAGGAGGGTCTGGTCCCACGAGCCCCAGCCATCAAAGGCGAGTGCTGAAGGGCTGCTCAGCGAAGGCCCCCTCCTGCACACACACCCGCACTCACGTGTTACATCCTGACCAGCTCTGGAAAGTAGTTTTTTTCGGTCTACCCTGAGCAGATTCCTCAAATGAAGGTGCTTTTCCTGGCAGGGGGAGAGGGTGGGGCCGGGGCAGGGCTGCGGGGACCCGGCAGTCAGCACTCGTTTGCTCTCTCTGGAAAGAAGATTTCGCGGCATCGCTGGACTGTGTCCTGGGGGGACTGGACGCTGTGTCCCACTGTGCGGGGATCGTCATAGATTTCATAATCATTCCCTCCCTGCGGGGGAATAGAAAATAGGGAAAATGTTACTAGGGTCTCAACAGAGCATCCTCATCCCTGAATCTGCATCTTGCTCTGTCCTGTGAGAAGCTGGGGTGGGAGCCAGCGGCTGAGCAGGCAGGGACCTGCTGGGAAGGGGCTGCCAGGGCTTTGCTGGCCCAGGGAGGCAGAAGAGGCTGGGCTGGGAGCCCTGCTCCCTCCTTCTTGCCTCCCCTCTTCAGTGCCAGGGGAGGAGTGAAGAAAGGATGGGGAAGGTCCTAGACCAGCAAAGCTTGTCCAGGAGCCTGGGGTTAACCCCTGCCCTACCTGTGGAGGAGCTAGCAGAAGGCAGCACATTTTGGGGGGCAGAGGTTGCCATCATCTGGAAAGAGCCTAGTGGATGGCCAAGCTGGTCTACAGCAGCAAGGAAGCATCATCCTCCACCACTCTAAAGGGAAGGCGAAACTGTTCCTGCTGTTGAAAAGCCCTCTCCTAAATGCTGGGCGCTCATGTTTTGGGTCCTGCGGACTGCAGGAGTGGCTGCCCCGTCTTGAGGGTGCTGGGGGGAGGAAAGCAATGCTGAGGTGGACCTGCTCCCCAGCACAGTGAATCCAGGGCCATTTCCCCATGACCCAGCGGGCCTGCCGCCATCACGAGCCTGCCGCAAACACGTGCCGCACAAGAGCATCTCTCCCCCTCACGTTGCTAGAGGTCTGTGTCGGCTGCCGGCAGGACCCAGGCTGTGGGACCCGTGATGGAGCAGCTCCACACAGGCTTGCCAGGCCAAAGGAGGGAAAGCAGCCATGTGTGGGGCGAGCGGGGCATACTCACAGGGGTCGTCTCATTCCCAAAGAAGTGGATGGTGTCAAATCTCTCGTCGTCTAGCACGTTGAGGCAGTAGCGCTTGTCCCAGCCCTCTGGGAAGACGTCAAAGCTGATCATGCCACCTGTCAGCAGAAGGAAGGGCATCAGGCAATGCTGGTGGGAGCCGGCAGGGTGTCCCCCCCGGCACTGGACAGGCAGGAGGAGGGGAGAGGGCTGGACGTGTGTGTGGAGCAGCCAGGCACCGGCTCTGCCTTGGTGTGCCTCTCCGGCATGTGGCTAGGACAGTGGCAGATGCCATTCCTGTGACAACAGGCTGGAGTGACATCAGCACGGCTGGGGTGACATTAGCACAGCTCCCCTGACTGCAGGCAGGCAGGCAAGCAAGAAACAGTGGGCTGCAGGGAGGGATGCTAGGGTGGGAGGTCCCAAGAGATGCATCTGTTGGGGGAGATTTGGGGTCACACCTTGCAGATAGCATCAGCATGTTGTGTCCCAATGGGAGACAATGCCCTCAGAAACTGCCACCACTCTCTCTCCTAGGCTCCTGCGTGGACATCACTGGCCCTTCTACAACCACTGCTCCGACGCTCCTTAACCCTACAGGGACTGGGGGCTCCCAGCACCCTGCACGCACAAAGCAAACCCCATGCACCACACAGCTCAGGGGTCCCAGCTGGCTGCGCTGCAGGCCCCAAGCAGGCTCTGCGCGCTGATCAAGGACCAAGGACCTTGCCACGGAAGTACCACGAACCTGTTGACATAATGGGGGCATGACCCTGGCCTGTCACCTCTCACCACGAGTCGAGTGCGGGTTGCCAACATCTGGAGGGGCACCAAGGCAGATGGGGCAAACGTACAGAGGTAAGGGAGCTTTACCAGGGAGCATGCATACGCGTGCACATGGACACCCACAGCCACCAAGGGTTAACGAACTTCCTAGCCCTTGCTCTTAGACCAGGTAGAGTTTACCCCAGCACTGCGCTGCCTTTTGGGGGTGTACGGAGGCAGCACCTTCCCCGTCCTTTCGAGCTGCCCTGCTGCGTGCACAGGCTGCAGAGCCAATCCCTTGTCCCATCACTGACACAGGTGACACGCTCCTCCCAAAACAAAGCCAGCAACTTAGGGCACGCCTGTGTTTGGGTCTCGCTCGGAGCCCGGAGGAACAGGGATTTGAGCTGGGATGTGCCTCTCCCTGCCAGATCATGTCTCTGCTCCCCTTGATTTCAAGGGGGCCCCCCTGCTTCTCCAGGCAATCTACTGGGCCACCAGCAATCCTGGAGTTTCATACTCTCCTTCTTCATAAATCATAACCCCACCTCTCTTAGGAAGGGGGTGAGTAGACAGGTACCCTCAGGGGATGGTCCCTGCTGCAGGAGGGGCACCGATCCCCCAGGCTGTTCAAACACGTACGTCCTGATGCCATGCTCCTCTCTTCCCTGGCTGGTTGAGGTGTCCCTGTTTGGGATCCCCAAACCAAGCCTCCTCAGAGCCTGAGGAGCCAGGGATGGAGCCTGTGTGTCCAGCTCAGGGCAGAGGATTCACTACCAGACAGGATGCCCCGGGCAGGGCAATGGGATACGGACAGGAACAAGTGTCCTATGAGCTCAGGGACGGGGATGCCCCCAGGCTTGCAGCAGGAGCCAGCATCAGAGCAGGAGCTAAACTTGGTTGCCTTCATTAAAATCCTTCCTGGTTTTGTATCTAAAGCCATTTACCTGTGAAAAACGCTGCATTTCGCTGCGTTCTGGCCTTTTAAACAGCGCTGGGCAGCAAGAAGGGGCTCCTGAAGCCAGCTGGAGAGGGTAGGAAATCAAAGGGAGAAGAGGTGGTGTGGAGGACAGCCAGCACTGTCCCTCACCTAGGCAGAGCATGGGTCTGGGGGGCTGCAGGGAGACCTCCTACCACCTCTGGGGCTTGCGTCCTCCACAGCCTGGGACAAGGCACATGGAGGCAGCTTGGCGCAAGAGCCCCATTTCTGTGTCCCTGTTTTTGGATGCCTGACATAAGACACCCCATGTTTTCTTTGTGGAGGAGCGAGGGGCCCGCAGCTCCCCTTGTCTTTATGCTTTTACACAACGGGCTCTTCATGGTGGCTTCCCAAAGTCAGAGGAGAAAGGCCCATTGCTCTGCTCTCATCCCCTGTGCCGGCGGGGACACGGTGGTGGGGACCTTGCCTTTCTCTGTTGTGACAAATGGTGTGTGTCAGTGCTGTGGGCAGCACAGGATGCCCCTGGCAGAACGCTGAAGGCAAGGGGAGGCTCTCAGGAGGAAAGCCCTTGGAGAACCAGAGGGCCAGACCCTTTGTACTTGCACCCACCATGCTGGGTGCAAGAGTGGGGTGCCACCTGCTGCCTCCCAGCCTCCTCACCCCCTTGCCCTTTGGCTAGGCTGCCACACAGCACCTTCTTATCTCACACATACCCATCTGCTCTGCGGAGGGTCTTCTTCCAGCGTCAGCCCCACCACTTACACACCCTCATTTTTCTCCCTGTCCTGGCCAGACCCCCAGGATTGCTCAAGCCCCTCCTTTGGTTCCTCGTCTTTGGTAAGCTGGCTATAAGAGTCACCCCAAGAAGTGGCCCTGCAAAAGCCCATGGCACGGAGCTGCAAACTCCTTGCCTCTCGGCAGCTCTTCCTCCAGGAAGAAAGACGTTTCCCTTGTAGCCAGCCCTCCCAAGAAAACCCCAGAGCCGAGACACGCATGAGGCTCCCGTCTCATTCCTAGAGAGGAGTGCATGTGCCTGGAGCTCTGCTGGCCACCGTGCTGCTGATGCTTGAGCCAGAACAGACCTTCTGGGCAGGAGTGGGCTCCGCAGAGCTAACTGAAATTAAGGCAGGGATAACGTCACGGGACAGAAATCCACCTGTCTGGCTGATTCCCAGGGAGGCAAATCTGCAGTACGGTTTATTCTCTGCTGTCACCCTGCCACGGATGTGAACGTGATGCCCCTGTGGGGGCTCTCCAGGACTAGAAGCTTCTTGTGCTCTTCCTGGGGTCTCCAGGCCCCCAGAGGGAACAGCTGGAATTCCCGCTCCCCTTCCCAGTGTTTTATGGGAAACACGATAAAGAGGCCAAGGCAAAGCCAGGGAAGCCCCCTCCGCTCACCTCGAGAGAAACGCAGGCCTTTGCCAGCAAACTCCCTCTGCAAGGCTGCCACAAACTTCTCCCGGATCCGCTCTTTCTGCGGAGGAGAAGGAGGAAAGGGAAGGAAAGAGGGTTTGAACAGTTAGATGTTGGCAGTCTACCGGAATCCACTGTAAGCTGTCTGCTGGGCAACTCTGGCTTACTGCTCCGCTCCCTTCCCACCTGCCCCGAGCCGCAGTGTAATGCCATTTAGCCAGCTTTCACCAGTCCTGCTCAGTGTCCGCGTAAAAGGCCACCAGCTCAGGGCAGCTCCAGCAGGCTCCTGGGAAGAGCGGATCCCAGCCCTTCCTTGGCAATGAAATGCAACTGCTTCAGTTTCCCAGAAGCCCAAAGTCTCCAGCTTTGCTTAAAAAGTCTTGCAAAGTCCAACTGATCCCTCAACCCCAAGAAAACTCCCCCTGGCAGAAACTGCTGTGAGCATGGGCCACGCGCTCCAGAGGTCTGCCCAGAAGATCCGCCATGGCCCTCCCAATCTGGAAAGCCCATTAGTTCCAGCTGCTGGGCCATCTTCGGTTACTGTAATGGAACACCCTGTTAAGTAAGTGCCTTATTCCCTGGGGCTCTCCCACAGCACAAGGAATCCTGCTGGCCACCCCATTGTATTGCTGGTCCCCAATGAAGTACAATTCTTCCATTCATCTGTGTCTCTCCTTGGGTTTTCCGACCCCCAGTCCTGTCTCCACCTCACTGCATGTGTTGGCCTTGTGCACAGCTTGGAGCTGGGCTCCTTTCTCCTCGGGGTGGGGGGAAGCAGGTAAGACCCGAGATCTGCGGTGGTGCAAAACCAGCAAAGGAAAGGGCGAGCCCAAGTCTGGCTCATCTACCTTGTCCAGCTCGGAGAACTCGATTCGCTCCTCTGGTGTGCAGCTCCGTCCGATGGGGGAGATGTTCAGCATCCCGTTGCGAAACTCAATGAAGGTTCCTCTGTGGGTGGACAAGGGCACAAGGTTACTGGGGCAGGGAGAGAAAAACAGACCTTTCCAGGGGAATGGCTGCTTGGTGAGGCATGCAGTCTCTGCAGGGACACACAGAAGGAGAGAAGCCATGCCCACTCATGGGTGCTTCACGCCAGGCAGAGACCAGGCACCAACAACTCTGCTTAAGGTCTCCAAGGGGCTCATAGTTTTATAAAAAGAGACACTAAGAGAAGAGGAATAAGCAGTTCCTGTGTGCCCTGGGGACAGGCTGGAAGCGACGAGCTTAGGTGAGATGATAGGAGACATTTTCTAATGTTGTAATAACTGCAAGGACAGCTATTGCCTGGACTGGACCAACTGTCTGATGAGACTGTGGCATCTCCACCCCTGGAGACTTTTAAGAAACATTGGGTGGGTTGGGTGAAGCTGGCGGTACCTTGGGGCAGTGGGATGGAACAGGTCAGCGTAACCCGCTGCTGATGTCCAGCGGCAGGCTGATGAGCAATCAGGACCTCCTCAAGGGACACAAATCAGGAAGGACCCGCAGGGCCTTTATATCTCCCATTTGTCCCCTGCACCTTTGACTGCAACTCTTATCTACGCTTGCACGGAGAGGACCCAGTTCCTGCTTGTCACCCTCACCTTGCACTGGGATCACTACTCTGCTGCTTCCTCGGTAGGCTGGTTCAAAGCACTAAGCCAGCAGAAAACTGTTCCCTTCTTTTCTCTTTGCCATAAACTCAGCCAGTTCTGTTTGCTCATCACCTTGGAATAGCTCACCGAGGGGTCAGACAGGTACCAGCACTGGTGGGTCAGAAACAACAGGGGATGGCAGCACTACCAATTTGAAAATAGACTGAAACTCTTGTGGAAACCTAGCTGGAGCAGGGAGATCCCCTTCCCTGTCCATCTGAGGAGCCCTGAGCTCATTCCCTCCAATGTCCCTCCCAGCCCTGCCCGCTGTTTCTCTGTGATAAAGTGCTTACCACTCTGAGTCTGGGGGAAAAACTCTCCACCTCCTGTCTCGTAACACAGTGAAGAACATCAAGGGGAATGGACACATGGGCAGCCATACCTGCAGCCTGGGAGCAGCATTTCTGCAGCACCAAGGGTTTGGTGGCTCAAGCCCCAGGCTAAGGCTCGGGAGATGTGGGTTAAAGTCCTTGCTTTGCTAGAAATCCCATAAGCCTAAATCCACAGAGGCACTTGGGAGCTGAAATTTTGCCGGGCTGTTGGGCAACCAGACAGCAATGAGGCAACCAAACAGCCTTGAGGGTTCTGGGTCCCAGCCCACACTTTCGGGGGCATGTTCAGCCGGCAGTCCTGTCACAAGGAGCCACCCTCTCACTGGTCCTTGTATTGCCACATGGTGACTCACACCAGGCAACTAATCTGGATCACAGATTAGCAACTTTACCAGCTTAATTTCGACCAGACAGCTTGCCAACTCGGGTTCACCGTACAAACACAAGGGGAGAGCAGGAACAAACCAGCCGGGCTGAGGGGAGGGCAGAGCCGCTGTTTTCAACAGCCCTGCTAGCTCACACCGGCTTCAAGCGTTTGCGAAACCATAGTCTGAGGGGTGGTTTGACACTGCACCCAGACTGGTTTAACTGCAGGCTGCCTCTGAAAGAGGTCCTCCTGCTCTCCCCTTCCACCTTCATGCCATCTGTTCCCTCTCTCTCCTTTCTGTGATAACAGGGTGTGCCGACCCAATGGAAAACTACCCTCTTCTTTCCTGGCAGTGGCCTAGTCATCCTTCAGAGGAGGTGTACCAACCCAACTCACCCTGTGGCTGCTGGATCTCACAGGGGAAGCAGACAGGAACACACGGTCGGGGGCAGAGCAGGGCCAGCCCTATTGCCAGTGGCGCCAAGCGACACTAGGCTAGAAACAGTGTGAAACTGTGTGCTCAGGCGCTGGACGTCCCATCTTAAGATCCATTGTTCATCTCCTTGGAAACTCATACAACCAATGATGCCTGATGCCCTGACCAGTAACGAGCTGGTACCATTGTCCTAAATGAGATGCACGCAGTGGCTGTACCCTGCTTCCCAGGGAAGAAAATCCAAGGGGCAAAAGAGCAGGCATTATGCTGAAAAATAGTGCAGACTCTCCAGAACAAAGACCCTCCTCCATTATTTCCCCACAGTGCCCAGCTCGGTGGGACAGTGATCCTACACAGGGCCTCTAGGTGCTAAGATAAAGCCTGGAGCGGGACAAGCTCAGTAGCTCAGCTGTTCTTAGGAGAGCTCTGGAGCCCAGAGCTCCCTAGAAATCAGTGATATGACAGCCATTTGCATGGGCTTGGGCCGTTACCGTTTCTTGGGCAGCTTCAGCAGCGCCATGTAGTTGAGACAGAAGTTGATTAGATCCTGCAGCAGCTCTTCCCCCAAGTGGTCCTGAATGGCCTGCGGGAGGAGAAGGGGGAGTGAGGAAGATGCTTGACCCTCCGTGAAGCCCACCCAAGAACACGACCTGGAGGAGTGGGACATTCAGGTCTGGCATTTGGGGAGGACAGAAGAGGCTGCCCATCTGCCCTGGGGCCAGGCGCTGCTCCCCACGGTGCGCGGGGCACAGGGAGGGAGAGCCAGGGCTGCAAGGGCAGCTGGACGTACCTGCTTGGAGACCAGCTGCCCATTCTTGTATTGCACTGTGCCGTTCTCTGCGAAGACGTAGTCAAACTTATCGATGACTGAGGGGGGAGGAAACAAAAGAGGAAACATGAGTACTGCCTGGGAAAAGGGGCCAAAAGGACTGGGCTCAGGACCGAGTGAGCCAACCTCCCGGTTCCTTAGTACCACGCTTTCCACATCTCCCGTGCTCCGCAAAGGGCCCCTGACCCTCCTGGCTCTCCGCAAAGTGGGCGAGGAGATTATCTTCTGCTCACAGCTGACACACGCAGGGGGAAACGACCTGACCGAGGTCACGGGCTGAATCAGTGGCAGGACGAAGATAAGGGCTCAAAAATGTCAGGCTTTCAACCAGATGCGTGTTACTCTGCTCTCTCTCCTTCCCACTGCCAGGGTGCTGGGATGATGCAGTTACTGGTTATCTAACTCCAGCCCCTCCTGCAAGCAGGACACGCAGCACTGCCGACTCAGCAATCAGCCGGGAATTTCTCAGCCTCCCTCCGCTAACGAGGCAGGAGGCAGAGCTCGGAGCCCAGCCGCGCTTGGCATCCATGCCAGAGAAGGAAAAGAAGGTGGAGGATGGAGGGAGCGGGGGGCTGCCCCCTCGCCCTCCCACTCCCTCCTCTACCCCATGTCCCTGTTTGAACACGATGAAGAACCCCCCGGAGACCCACCATGGAGCAGCAGGGAGGCAAAATTTGCAAGGGGCGCCTGCCCGCTGCGGGGGGGGCGGGGGGGAAGCTGTCAGAGCCCAGATGAAGCTCGTACAAACCGGACGCCGGAGCCGGCAGCGTGGGTTGGAGCATCCCTGCCTGCTCCCCGCAGAGGGAGAAGGAGCCGAGCGGCGGCTCCCGCCTGGGCACGGCCAGCCGCCCCAAGGGCAGGCTTGGGGTCAGATTTAGGACACAGGTGACCCCCGGGGGACCTCGCCGGCCGCATCTCACCTTCGTCCCCGTCCCCCAGCTGCTCGGCTATCTTGGCGTAGTCGGAGCCTCCCACCACGCCGATGTGCACCCTCTCCCGCAGCTCCCGCAGGAACGCGTCCACCTCCGGCTCGATTTTCTGGAGGGGAAGCAGGGGGTGAGGCCGCAGCCAGCGGGACAAGCTCCACCATGCTGACCTCGGTGTCGTGCGTGTGTGTGTGTCCGTGTCCCCTCCCCAAAACTCAATGCCCCAGTGCCTTGCTACCTGCCGGGCCGGCGTCAGGGTCCCGTCCACGTCGAAGAGGCACAGCACCCGACCCCGTACCGCCGCCGCCGCCGCCATCCCTGCCGCCGACTCGGCCTCTGCGAGCGGGAGGCGGGACTGCGCCGTAGGAGGCGATGGCGGCCGCGCCGCCCTCCCCCGGGCAGCCGCCGCACGAACGTGCGGCGGCTGCCCGGGGGAGGGCGGCGCGGCCGCGAAGGACCCCTCCACCGACCCATCATCCCTACCCCCGTGCCTCCGAAGGCCCCTCCAAACGATGCCTTAAGGTGCAGGTCTCGAACGGCTTCCCTCCTTTCATTAAATCTTTCGCTTTAGAGCCCTAACGAAGGACACGGGAGTTTGGGGTGGGTGGGTGGGTGTGCGCGTCTTCGCATTTGCTGTTATTACTGCAGTGGCCCCCCTGCATTTAGGGTCTGGGGGGTGTGGATTGAGCTACCTGGTAAGCTCAGCTCCTCTGGGGGTTTCTGCGTCCTAAGGAAGGGGACAGGAGCGGTGTGCATTCACCCGGTCATTCCCCGGGGCCTCACCTTGCATTTCTAACAGGATGATGTTAATAGCTAATATTTTCACTGGAGAAGTGCAGTTTTCAGCCCCCACCCCTCTGCACAAAGCCAAGCCAATTTCTTGCAGTAACTTTTGCTTTGACCCCTTAACAGTTACCCCACGAGTCATTTAGGATTTAATCAGACCATCTGGCCAGATCATATTCATACGGCTCCGTATTATGCTGGCCTGATACGTAATGGTGGACAGCCTGCCCGGCTGCCGTCTCCTACAATAATTCCTGAATTATTTTCCAACATCAAAAACAACCTACGTGGAACATTCAATGCTTTTTGCTCAGCAGTTAGCTTGCCTCCTCTCCCTGGATGGTGCTCAGTGTACTGAGCTAGGTTGGAACTGGGGGGAGATTTTTTTTTTACAGTCTGATTGCTTTTTCTCAGTATTATTTGCTTCCAGGACACTGTGCAACCACTCCTCCCAGTTCTCCACCAGATTCCTCTCAAAATGAACCATTCAGGTGGATTCAGAGAGTCTGGTTTTTGCTCACCATTTTGATTTTCCTGCTCACGCTCAATGAAAGGGGGATGTACAGAAACAGTGTTAATAATTTACCTCTGTGCCATTGCCTTGGACAAAGTTTACCAAACATCCTCAGCTACTTGCTGGGAGAGGCATTCATTGTGTCCACCAGTTAATGTCACCAGGATAGCTATTTCTACACTGTCTCTGTGAGTTGCCTCCATAAGATAGTGAGTCAGGCAGTTTTGGATGGGTATTGCAAGTGCTATTTGCCCTGGTACTGACGTTCCTGCAAAATCACGGCCTCTGGGGCCTTCTGGATCAGACCCTGTTATGAGCTCCCACCTCTGGAAAGCTGGACTCTTTTCTCAGGTGCACTGAAGCTCCCAGAATGGTTTCTCAGCAACCAGCTGCTTAGTATGTAATTGGGTGCTGAATTTTTAGTTCAGTTTAGGGTTATGCTCATTTATAGGTCTTGTCTACGTGTGATTACATATACCCCTCATCAGTTAATGTGTGGACGCTTACTCCAGAATATGAATACTTCAAAGCGTGTCTACCATGGCATGCTGAAGAGCGAGTAGAGAGGCCTTCGTGGATTCAGGTTGCTTGACTACCAGAAGCCAAAGAAAGAGCTGCTCTTCCATGCGGCAGAGCCGTGAGCTAATGCCCAGGACGCTCAAAAGACAGCCACGGGGTCAGATACACGGTGAACTCCCGGGAGTTCAGGAATGCAAGCCTTTATTTTTCATAAGCCATGACATGGTGCAAGGACGAGACTTCCCATGTCTGGGTAGAAGAGGCGTGGTGTTAGGAAAACCTGCCAGCTCGCTCCTGTCGCAGCCCGGGCACTGTAGCGGCCCTCGGTTCTTGCTGTAGCCCAAGCTGCCCTACGGTCTTATCTCCTGGCTGCTCCTACCTGCAGCTTTCTTGTCTGGGAGAGACCTTCCTCCTTGCCTCTTGCATTGACATTACTCTGGACATCCCAAAAGCAGGAGCTGCTCTCCCCGGGCTCAGGTGCATCCCTGCGCTGCAAGGCAGCAGTGCCACCTCGGGGCACTTCCCAGAATTGGGAAGTCTGCTAAAATACGGGTCAGCGTTCACATTTTTGCGCTCCTACAGTGCCATCAGGTTTATGCTAGCAGGAGAGCTTTCCAAAACTTGAACTACCTGCTGTGCTTTCTCAGCTTATTTGTCACGCTGCTTTAGAAACTCTGTTCAAGTCAAAACACCTCTCCCAGCACCCCGACTGCCATTTGGTATCAGCCGGTGAGGACTTGTGCCATCTTGGTTTCCCCAAGAGTACGAGTCTGCCTTTTGGTGAAGTGCACAGCTCCATACAGCTGTGCTTGTTCCTTCTTCTGGATTAGCTCTGAGAAACAGGGCTGCTGCGGCTGTTTCGGTCATTTAATACTTTGCACTTAAACCACTCCTGATATGTTCCCTGGATTGCTGCTCGGATAGGCAGCAGCTGCCGTCATGAATAAAATCTCTGTTACTAGCAGCAAGGGCAAATGCTTTGTTTGAAGTTTAGAAGTTAAGTGGCCGCGAGCACTGGCTTACGCTCTGTCTAGGGCTGCCGTTAAGGTCAAGGTTTTCCTTTTATACGTGTTCCCAGGTATTTTATGTAGGGCTAGTACTGGTACTTGATAGCAAACCAGCACCACATCTGAATAACACAGCCCAAAATAACCACAGTCATGAATCTTTAACAAAGCCCCCTTCTATTACAAGCCCTCTTCTGTATTACACTGATACAGACCGTTATACAAACAGCAACTGTGTGGTTTATCATTTGGATGCCATCGATAAGCATTCAGAAGGCCAAACCAAGCAGAATTCATTTCTTCCCCAGAGCCAGGTATTTCCCCTGCTCCTTAACAGTCCACCGGCAGAGGCATGATGTGCAGTGCTACATAATCCTCGCCAATATCCCCTCTGCAGCTCCCAAGGAACCCATGCATGAAGTCTACTTCTTAAAGCTGCTTTTTTCCTTTTGAAAGTAGTAGCATCAAGACAATCAGGAAAAGCTTAGAGCCTTCTGCTACGTTTAAGCTCTGTTGGACCTCTTCTTCAACAGCAGACATTAGATGTTTCATTCTTGCACGCTTAGGAGAGCAAGGGCTGCACAACACCTGTGCTGACAGAGCACCTACTGCCCAGCCTTCATTCACCTCATCCAAGCTGCATCAAGCCTCAGGAGTGTGGTCTTGGTAAGATACCACGGTGCTTACAGAAGGAAAATTTTCCCAAACTTAAATAAGAATATTGCCTGTGACCAGTTCTAGCAAAGGGCAGTAGCCACCGCTACTTCCAGTAGCAGTACCTGGCACAAACTCCTGGGACAGTTTCTCATCTTGCACTTTCCAGCCGGGACCAGGGTGAAGAAGATGACTTCTGGTCAGCTGCGTTCGCTGGGCAGCTGCGTGGACACATACATTCAAACAGGAAAACTTGCTGGATTTCTTTTTATTGTGATAGAAAAAAACCCCACAAATAAATCAAAACGTCACTTTCTGCCTAAAGACATTATTAACATTTTTAAAATGGCACGGGGGAACCCCAGCAATACAAGACAGAATAGTAAGTGTGGGCAAAAGGGTTCTGTTCCCTGTCAGGAGTTCAGTTTCCCCGCCCCTTTGTCAATCAGCTGGCTGAAGTTCGTCACCTATATACACTTACATACACTTCTCAGTCTAGTTTGTATTCCTATGAGTAGGTATGGCTGGGTGGAATGTTGGGGGCACAGTCCTGCAATTTACACATAACCGTCTTCGGAGAAAATGGGTTTCCTAAGAGGCCTACAGGGTACAGGGGTCTCGTTACCCAGTAAGACCAAGCAAACAGGATTCCCTCCTACAGTTCTTTTGCCACGAAACACAGAGTAGGTCCCGAGCCCAGGAGACCCTCCAGGAGCTCCTTGGCTATTGCAAACAGTACATGGCCAAGTGAAATTTTACCCGGTGACCTTAAAGTAGCAGCACTATCTCTGCAAAGGGGCTGCTCAGGAGGGGAAAAGGCAGACTGCAAAACATATGGGATGAACATCTTCCTTTTCTTTCCTGCCTCCTCAGAGGATGTAAAAAGTCCTGAAGTAGGCAGCCAAGCAGAAACCAGGCTCAGGACCTCCAAAGTGGTGGACATACAAGGGATATCCTCATTGTGCAAGAGTGTGGGGCAGAAACCGTGGCACCAGTGCTTCCACCGCAGGCAGCTGCGCCTGAAGTGATAGTTTGCTGAAAGACAAGCAACCACAGCTGTGCTGCTTGCAGGTACCAAACTAGCATACCTAGATGCTGGGCTGGACTGTATCAGCTCGAGTATACCTGTTCAACTGAGAAAGCTCCAAGATCTCTAACATGCTACAGCATTTTGTGGCACAGTCACGTGTATTAAGATGAGAGGCTGGTTACACTTCACAGAATAGGTACGGGAAAAGCCTGGAGAGGCTATACATACTAAACAGGAAAACTAAGCTACGGCTTAGCAGAAAACAAACACTTACCAATCCTTCCTTCAGAAGCACCAAAAAGCATTCATAAACGATTTATTATAGAATGCTTTCTGCAAACAGGACATTTTGATGGGGAAAGATTGAAAGCTTTTGTATAAACCAATCTGTACTAACTGCTACAGTTGTCTCCAAGTCCAGTCCATCAAATGAAATGCTTAAGGAGAAGCTGATGGCACAAGCAGATAATGCCAAGGCAAAAAAATCTGGGCTGCAAGGGCCACTGCTGTGCACTGAGAGCAGGTACACACAGAACTGCAGAATGGACCGACAGTACCCTATTTCCACTGTGTAGTGCAAGGTGCAGGGCAAGAGGGTGTTTGACAGAGTGACTAAACCGCAGTTTTCCTCCATTCCATCCCCTCAAAAATATGAACCATTATAGTCCACACTGAGTAACAGCATGAGAAACTTATCAAACTGTATTATTCTAGGAGAAAGAGCCCAGCAGAGGAGAGACATCTCCTTTAGGTATGCAGGAAGTTTCCAGTGCAGGAAGTTTGAGATGCAGGACTGAACTTGCAGCAATACTTTTCACAACAAAGCACTGGACAAAGGGCTATACATTTTCATAGATGCTTTTTCAGCAGCATCTGGGATGTGCAATGCCCATTTATGGAGCGTCAGCAATATTTTCAGGTTTGTCCGATGTCTTTCTTTTGTTCCTTCCTAAATGTAACTGCTACAAATTGTTCAGGAAAATAGTGTATATACATGCATGAAAAGAAATCAGTGTGCCTATTCTTTCATTCCCCTGATCTTTTTCCACTGCAAATAATTGCAAAGCTATAAGAATCTTAAACTAGAAGATGCAGTATTGATACAATGTAATGTCAATCTAAGGACAGGACTGCTTCTGCATGTATCCCAATAAACTCAATTGTTCCACAGAAAAGCTTAATTTTACTCTTCCTCGTTTTCTTTACATTTGGGGAGACCTACCACCTATAAGCAGAGCCCTCTCTGATGTGCTTGACTGCTTTGGAAAGGATAGCAATATCAAAGAAAGTTGGAACTCCTACTGTGTCTGCAACTAGGTATTGAAGGCAGAATTGGTCCACCTTATATTATCGTGCAGTTGCCATGCTATTCCTGCCTTACTGTACTGTAACTCTGGTTTGGTAAGAAAAAAAACACAGCTCTTACGCAAAGGTAAATAGTTAACAAGGTTCTGTCTATCTGCTGATAAGCTTACATACGAGAAAAGGAAACATTCACTTCATTTTACTTTCACCTGAAATTTGTTTCCACATCTTCCGCTCATGAGATTCTGTTCCTTCGGCTGGTTCTTTCCCCATAACTCTTGGATCTAGCATTACGAGGCTCTTGGTAACCTTCAGTTCCAGCCTCCCTCCCACACGCAGCTAGTCCCATTGAAAGTTTCAACTTTTGAGTGTGACACCGACACACAGTTCAGTTCCCACACAGCTGTGCCACTGCAAATATTCTAATCAGACGAGTTCCGCTTTTCCCCTGAGCAAACAACATAATGTCAATGAAATATGCAGAAGACTAATCCTGGGACACCTTCACCTCCTAGGCTACCAATACTTTCTTTGTCTTTTTGCTACAGACTTCAGCAAATACCCCCGTAATATAGACAGTGACAGGAGAAAGAGATGCAAGCCTGCAAGGGACGGCTAGGACATCCCCTTATTTACTCCAAATTGTGTAACGGGCCCTTGAATGCTCACGGAATGAATTCCCACTTACCAGCACGGGAGTTACTTAGAAAGTGTCAGCCTACTCAGACAAGACAGCCTTTATAAATTAGTATAATACTATTAGAAATTATGGCAATCTTTTTGGTAGCACTGTCTTACATGCACCCTGATAAATCCTCTCCCTAGGAAATTTTAAAACTTGTCTTGTAACTGCTGTAGAGTTAATTCTGATGGGAAATTATAAAATAGAAATCTGGTAGATTCATGTTTAAAAAGGAAGAGGCCTGGTGAGGCTGGGCACACTGGGTCACTCCTGTTAGCTCTGTCCATTATGTCTGCTGAAGGTATTTCCTCCGGGTGGCTGGATCTGGATGGAGTCCAGGAGGGGCCTTAAAGCTTGTCCAAAAGGTCTGAGAAGGTAAAGAAATAAACATCTCAAATAGCTTACTTGGTGAACAACTTTTCCCATTTACTACTGAAGTGCATTCACTTCCTAGAGTGCACTCAAACCAACATTGTAGAAGCAAATTTGAAGAACAGACTTCCACTAGAAACTAAAGCAAACTAATTTAACCTATTAAAGAGAATTTACTGTTCAATAACTAAGAATCTTGAACATGATTTTATATAAGCTAGTTCTGAGTCCTAACATGCCCAGACTGCTAATGTGGTAATACCGTGTCTGAAACTGGCTTTTAGTAATTCATTCTACTTAAGCGTGCGAACGAAATCCCTGTTATGCAACTGCAGTGCTCCACTAAATATCACATCAATATTAAAGACTGTGAGAAGAATAGCCTCTAGCTCCCTTGCAAGACAATGGTTCAACACTCACAGAATAATTTCTGTTGCAATCTGTAGCACCTGGTGTATCTTTCAATATGACTCACTCTGTTATAGACTTTATCTGATTGTGAGAGATCTGAAGTGATAAGAGACCAGGGTAGAAGACATGTGTCTCCCAAATAACGTGGTATACCATTGTTACAAGAAATAAGACCTAAATGATGGAGCTCAAATCATCGCACTGGGATCCTCACTAGCTGAAAGTTGGGGGGGGGGGGGGGGGGGGGGGGGGAGGTTGAGCTGAACTACCAGGCAGGAATTCTTCATCTCCTCTTTTTCATATCCTCTTTTTCCATCTAGTCCTAGCTTTAAAGCTGCAGCGTTAATTTTAAAATTACATCTCCCCTGCCTCTTCACAAGCAAAGCTGACACTTCCACTGCAATTGTGGCGCTTAGAGTAAGAGAAATGACCTTTAACAGATACTGGTTTCCTAAGTCAAAAAAAACTTGCACCATTTTCTGAAACTTTCTATGCTTGTCTGGTCACATATAAGAGACCATCACAAAATAACTAGTTTAAGTCAAAGGCAGAACAACCTTCCCCTATCTTCTTAGTAATGCCAGTGCCAGTCAGCACTTGTCATACAGTGTTGTAAATGTTGAAGTAAAGCAAATAGCATCCTCTCCTTAATCTTACGCTGGTTCTCAGAGAAAGCCAGCAGAAACTGGTACTGCTGACTCTGTCAAATGTTTAAGCATTAGCATGGAGCAATACATTACAGAGAGGAGCGGCATGCATACTCACGTGGCAAGAACTTCAGCTGGAAGGTCAGTGATGTAGGAAGGGATTTTTCTTCCTGTCAGGAACTGTGCCACTTCATTACTGAAGGTGTTGCAGTTATGTTCAAAGAGGTTATAAGACTCTCCTCTGTGCCACAGGAAAGGAATTGAAACACAAAAAGACAGACTCAACAATAAATCTAACAAGCAGAAAAACTTAGACCCCTAATGAGGAACATCTCCTAACGTTAGCATTTTTTTCCCCCACAAAGAATTCTAAGGCAAATAGGTAACATACAGACATCAATTCACCTTCAAATTCAATTGAATCAGGGTGGAAAAATGACATCTCTCTGCATCACTGACTTTATACAATGTTTTTTTGGAGGATAAGCGAAGTCAGGTTTCTTCAATTAAAAACACAGAAGGAATAACAAGAAATCACAGGAATTATTGACATTGAAATATAGCCAGAACACTAAATGCTAGTTTCCTATTCTTGTGAGAAGTAGACTAGACTCTTTAACAGTCAAGACCTTGCTTTTACTCCTCTGAAAGTTGGCAGTTTTACTACAACACTTCACCTATGACTCATGGGGCAAAGCACTATTTACTGAAATACTTCATATAGCACCTTCATTTTCCCTGGTGATTCTCTCAAAGGCATTTCAGGCATTACTCCATTTTACGAAAAACAGTGTGAAAGACTTCCTGGCAGAATGCTTTCCCAGACTAGCTCAACTGGCACACCAGAGGGTTGCCTAGCTGGTAGCTCCTTGTGTATTGGTGCATCAGTTCCCGTCTCATATTTGGAGAGTACCAAATAATACACTAAGCAGACAAAGCTTTGTGAGCAGGATTGGTTTCATAATACCTTCCTCCATTCTGCACCCCTTCCCCTAAAGGCTTTTTTTGTTATACAGATTTTATCGTACAAGCTGCTACTTACCGGAACATAGATTCCCCCAAAGAGGAAAGATATTCCAGAAAAATTTCTTCTGTGACTTCAGTGTTCCCCAGGTCAACAACTGAGTCAGGGGGGCCAAGAAGTGTCCCTCCCTGTAAAAATTAACAGCCAGAAGACAGTGTTAAATGGACAGACTGAATTCTTTTGGAGGACTCTACTGAATAGAGCTATCGTGGCTTGTCTAGGCACAAAAGGAGGAACTTTTAGTATGTTTGTCAAGCAAAAAGCCCTACTGGCCTCCCCTGTTCTGCACTCAGAGAATGAGAAATAACACGCAACTTACATTTCAGCTTGCATACTTGGGTCTTTGTGCTGAAAGCTCTAAGCTATGGCAAAATTCTGCTTTAGAAGAATGGCCCATCAGTTTTGCCTTTCCAAGAACAGAAAGGTCTGACAAAACATTATTATTTTTTTTTTTTTTTTTAAATCTTAAAAAGTATGCCTTGAGTTGCCAAGTCTGTATGTAAAACTTATCGATACAGAATTAGACAAGTTGTCACTCTGGCAATGCAGCTGCAGAAGGTGTCTTGGATAGACAGACTCTACCAGCAGAAGCAACCCCCAACCTGTATTTAGTTGGGCTTAAACCCACTGCCCATGCTCCCTTTTCCTCAGATGCCCTGGGCAACCATGGCAAGCAGCCACATCTGGCTGAATTCAGAAGCCTCTTGCTGCTTTTCTAAAAGACAGTGACACAAGGAATTCTGATCAGGTAACCCTATCACAAAATCATCTTATCAGAAAAATAAGTTTAACTTACAGGTGCACAGCTGGATATTCCTCCACTGCCATAGAAGAACTCATCCTTATGGACTATTATGGAGGTGTGCCTGCCACAGAGAACAAAAAACAGGTAAAAAAGGAAATATTTAACCTAGCACATAAATCACCGGTAAATTTATATGCTCAAGGACATCACGAAGTGAGTAACTGAAAGAATTTAGAAACAGGATCTGCTGGGACATGAACGGATATGGAAGCAATGATTATCAAGCCTACTGTAAGTCTGTAAGCAGCTGGGAAAGAACAGGCTTAGCTAGGTGCCCAAGCATGAAGGAACATAGGAAGAGAGGGACTTCCACACCAGCATGAGATCTCCAGCAGCCTTTTTCAGCTAAAGGGTTGAGGGTGAAGTCACAGATATAGAGACAGAGCTAGCCCTGCTACCACATTGACAGAAGTGCATGTCTGATAGGCACTGACTGAGAAGAAGGTCAGGCAGTCACTGGAGATGGATCAATAGAGAAGAAAATGGATGGACAAGGGTTTGGAGTTTTTTTGCCTTTTTTTTTTTAAAAACTCTTGATATGAATTATAGCAAATTGGGGTGTTTCGTAACTGAATGTAGCCACCGCTCTTATGTGCCAGAAGGCCTGATTCTGTAATACCTTCTTCCCACCTACTCTCTTACTCTCATGTTTAACCATGCCTGCAATCATAAGACAAAGTGCTTGGGACAAGGACAACATCCTACCCTTGAAAAAGCGTACAAGTGCACTAAAATGCAACAACTACTACCAACACTTTTTTCATGGGGTCCACTGAGCTTTGAATGGAGAAGTTTAACCAGCACCTGACTACATCATCTTACTGTCAATCTGTATTCAGGAACAAAAAGTGCCTTGGTCTCTCTTCAGCACCAAAATGTTCTTAAGATCTGAAGCATATATAATCTCATATTGAAAATACTTCCTACACCACACAGTGTTTAAGACACATTATGCAATTTAAATCTAGTCACTTACCAGATGCCATCCAGCTGTTTCCCTGTATGCAGAGAAAAGAAGAGTTATTAGCAACATATTTTCCAGATTTCAGCCTACTTTCTCTCAATCACTTAGGAACCGTGCTTATTATTTCACCATGACAGTAATACCAAGGATTTCATCCCAGAGTTGCTTCTAAAGAAACAGAATGCCCTTCTTTCAAATGAACTACTCAGTCCACACTACTGCTGTACTTTTTTCCTCCTGCATGCAGAGGTGGCAATGCCATCCTATCCTGCCAGTGCTTACCTTCCTTGGGCTTTTGTCTACAGACCAAGAAAAGAAGCCTTTTCCTAAAATTAGAGTCTTCAGTCAGGACCAGAAGAGTTGAATTTTACACTGATTTCATAATTGCAGGCAGTTAGCCAGCACAGAGTATTCAGTTTTCTTTTTCAGTAACTGATGAGAGCTCTGACTTGGAACATAAGATCTGTGGTGATAGTCTCGATGATCTATTCCATGGTTTCCTCCTTTCCCTCCCTCTCCGTCCTTAAAAATTAACAGTTTAAGTGGGAGTTGGGGCAGGGGGGAAAAGTGCAGGGTTGAAATTTATACAAGTTATAAACTTGTGTGTTTTGTAGAACACAGCAGCAAATACTGGCTTCAGGCACCACTAAACTGGTAATATCGTTGTGTCTTAGAGAAAAAGTCCCGTCTGAAATGCTTTTCCAGTTCCCTAGAAGTGGGAAACCTAAACCTCTCTGTGTTCATCTTGGGATCAAACCTCTCTTCAAAGGGTCACCAGCTGTTACTGCTCTAGGCTCAATTATTTTATCTACCATAACCTAAAGGCTTGGTCCCTGGTATCGTACCCTTTGTAAACTTGCAGCCAGCAACAGCATGCTATGACAGAGGCGCTGTAACTTTATTTTGCCAAACAGGGTGCACAACACCCAGAAAAGTGGATTTAGAACAGAAAAACTGTATGCATACCAACATTTGGTATTCTCCTGAACCCAAACAGTAGACTGAGTGCTCCTCTGTCATAGCTTCTGCTTGCTTGCAGCAGGCTCCCAATCCTTTTAGTCAGCCCCCATGTATAAGCGCTCTCCTCTAGCAGACCACTTCCCACACCACTATCCTTTATATCCAAGCAGCACCTCTTCCAAGATGTTTTGTTGTTACTGTTCAGCTTTTAGATACCAGAATGTGATGTGATGATCTGCTAAAGTAATCTGCAGGTTTTCCAGAGCTAGATAACAAACACTGTATACATAAAAAAAAAAAGCCACCTGAACATGAGAAGCACTGTTCTAGTGAGAATTTATTCAGAAAGCACTGATGGGTTAACTTTTGGCCAGCAGGCTTTGCTCTGGTTTGGACACCATCTGTTTGCATCACACAAGCCTCAGGCCTCCCAAAGCTAGCCACAGACCTTCTTGCTTCCTGAATTCTGGGCCATTATGTCTAGATATTATCCTCCTCCTTTAAATGTTGCCTCAGAGCTGTGGTCTTTTTTTAAATGTTTTATTCAAATGCTTGTGACATTCAGACTTTTCTTAGCTATCTTGAGGGCCACTGCCTTAACTGACCTTAACTCAGGATTTGGCTGCATCCCTCATCACGCTGTCAGCCTTGCCTCTCCATAGCAACTATTCCACCAGCCACCCTGCTTGTATTCCCACAGCTTATGATGCTGAAAGTGCACTGTGACTGCTCTTCAAAGGCTGGAATCAGATGCTCAGAATAACAATAAATTATTCCACTCAAAAAAAAGAAAGTTTGGTAAAAATGAAGCTTGGCTCAATTGCATTCCCCTGCTTTTCCCCCACGATTCCCAAAGAGGAGGCAGAATGTTACACACTGGGCCCCAGTTAGTGTATCAGGGGCCTAAAGCTAAATGGTAGTTTGACAGAGCAATATTTCATCCCTCAGCCTCCAGGATGCTGGCTTCTCTGCTGAAACTTTAGGGGTCACTCTTCTTCTGTTGGTGTCTAGCTTCTTCTAAGATACCCGGTGCGGTAGCAGTGATGGGGTACACTGTCCCAGTTCCACTTGTCCTGTGGAAAGACATTCTCCGATTATCCTTACTTAGATCAGTGCCACGGCATCAATGGCCTACAGGGAGGCAGAGGCATTACCTTTCCCTTTCTATAGGCAGAGGGTCTTGGGGTATTTATCCCCTCCTACTCCTCTGTCAGGGCTGCTTTGGTCTGTGAGTACCAGGAGTGAATATGCTACTTGAAAGCAGCAGTAGTTTGAGTTCTTTCTCTTGGGCAAAACCAACTTTCTGTCATCATCAGGACTGGGTAAAACAGAGGAACAAAACTGAGGAGGATAATCCTTCAAGAGTTCTGAGAAAAGGATGTTTATGTGTCCAAGTAAGGAATAAACAATCACTACCATATTTTTTCCTCTCAAGTCTGAAGCAAAATAGGCACAGAGATAGATACCTGCTTCAGATGAGGGTCGTATAAGAGTGGAGGCAGGGAAAAAGGCTGTTGTGACAATAGAGACATCAGTCAAAGCAAGCACACACAGTTTTGAAGTAGGTGGACTGATCTGTCACTACCATGGATCACAGCCAGGCAGCAAGCATATTCACTGTCAACCCATTGCACAGAAACGTAGGCATGGAGTAGGATGAAGGCCAAAAGATAGTAGCAATGATGCGAGAAGCAGAGCAGTGTGTTGCAACATCTCAGGAGCATTTGCTGCCCCTTTAGCGTGTCTCATGCTGTTGTGCTCCTTGATCCTCTAGCCCCTGTTCCACACCTTCCCCATCAGAGCTTTCGCCTTGCACTCTAGAGCTGCCAGAAACCAGTGACACTGCAGGCTCATCAGCAACATGTGAGGTAGGGCATAGTGCACTGCCCTAACTTTAGCAGCTGGCCTGCGATAGGCTCTACCGCTTGGCTTTGCATAGTTAGTGTTCTGCATATCTGTAATAAATTATTACACATTTGTTCACAATAAATCACTGTTTTGCACTAGAAACTTGAACTTTATCCTTCAGGGCAGAGAAACAAACCGTTTCAAAGGCAGCACATACTAGAATTGTATCTGCCCTTTTGCATGCTAAATGGAAAAAGAACATCTTAGTATTTACTTTCACACACATTGCCAGCAAACAACAATGAAAGGCTTTCCACAAAGTTGCCACTTTGCACCTATATTCTGTGTGCAGATGAAAGAGTTATAGCAGATGCTGACAATGTCACAGGTGCTGCCAGGAACCTGCTCATGCAATTACAACACCTACTTGAAAAGATCATTGCAGCAAAGGCTACCACACATTGGGCTGCTCTAGCAAGACTGCAGCCAGCAGCTCAAGGGAGGTGACCCTTTCCCCCTGTTTGACACTTGTGAGACCACATCTGGAGTGCTGTGTCCACTTTTGGATCCCCCCAGTACAAAGGACGCTGAACATACTGGGCTGGAGCACTTGCTGTATTGAAGAGCGGCTGAGAGAACTGGTCTGTTCAGCTTCAAGAAGAGAAGGCCGAGAGTCCTTATTGCTGTCTACAACTACCTAATGGGTATGGAGGAAAGGGAGCCTTGTTCTACTCAGAGGTGCACAGTGAAAGGCAACAGGTGCTAGTCAGAAAATGGGAAATTCCCAACTCAGTAAGAGGAGAAAAAAAAAAATTACCATGAAGGTGGTCAAACACTGGGGCAGGAGTCCAGAAAGCATGTGGGATTTCCACCCTTGGAGATACTCAGAACTCAGCTGCCCAGGGCCCTGAAGAATCTGCTCTTGCCGGATCTACCTTGAGCAGGACCTCCAGAGGTCCCTTTCCACCAGTGCAATTCTCCGATTGTATGAACAAAACCCAAACAGAATTCAGGAAAGGGACTTCGCATTAGACTGCAGTCCCCTGGGGGGACTCTTCACAAAATCCGTAGCCAACAACAGGCAGCAACTGCCAGGGCAATAACAGAACAGCTCTTGGCAAGTGAAGCTGCCTATCTTCACAAGGCAGGTCTGTCTGAGGCTGCTCAGCTAGGTCAGTTTGTGCCAAGCACTGGTTTGATGATCTTAATGGAGCTGCTGACCTGCTATTTTCGCTTGGCTCCTGTAAGACATTAACCAGGCTGGCATTGTGGAAAACACATGCCAGATCTGCAGCACTGATGACTAAGGCATCCATGGTAGCTCTCCAGCCTGCTGCAGACAAAATAAAATCCCTTTCTGCCACTGGTGAACTGTGCTTGGTCGGAGGCAGTGCAAGTCTCTCCAATGACACCACCGTTGGGGAATCCTATGCCTAAGGAACCTGCCATTATTGGCCACATATGCATCACCCAGAGACATCCAAGATTAAGAACTTTTGGTATGCTGCTGCAGTTTCTTATGCTCCACAGCTGGCTGTTGTCATCTCAACTCCAAACTGACTGATAGGGGAATAAGTCAATGGCCACCAGCTTCTGAGGAACTTGGGCAGCTCCCTTTCCTGCTGCTCAGCAAGAATCTCAGTGTTGTTTGTCTGTAAGAGGTTCTGTACAGACCTTCATGGCCGCCATCATACTCCTCCTGAAGTTTTGCCTCTGTTGGTGATCCTCCTATATGACTCTTCTTGCCCTTCTCTCAAACTCAGACATTGCACAGAACAGGTGACAGCTCACAACCACTGCCACTCCTGACAAGCTCACATAAAGCAATCAGGGCAGCCTGCACTAAGGAGTTATGTCTTACCTTCTGCTGGACATTGTCCACTATATACAAAATACATTGCTCACAGCCTCTGAAGGCTTGATACACACACCAGCCCCAAGCAATGATCGGCACAGCTCTGTTTCCACAGCCAGCTGCCTAAGTGAGAGCATGAATACAGTATTGCTGTAGCAGTGCTAAGGCACAAGTTGTATCCAGGCCTTGCAGTGACACCTTCCAATAAAGCTGCTTCTGGCAGCCCTGTCCAGCTTAAAAAAATAGAAGGTCAAGCTTGCCAGGGAGCCTCCCCAAATAATCCTACAGTGCAATAGAGCTTACATCTCATAGTCAATTGAGTGGTCTAGAAGAAGGGATTGCAAATACCATCTGGGATACTGGCAGACATCATCGCGTTTCATGCTCTTCCACTCCTTGCCACAACACTCCAAACTCCCGTGGCACGCTGCAATGTGGGCAGAACTATATGCTGGTACTGCCACCCAAACCAACACATTTACTCATAAGCTGAGGCTGTCTATAACTATATAGAAAAGTCTGATTCCCCAGTAATTTCCATTTGAGCTGCAAAAGCCTTTAAATTGCAGGCATTACCCTTCACTCAATACCTACAGCAAAGCTAATCCAAATAACGCACACACATATAATGCAGAACAGGACTGTCCTGATGGAATGATACTCTTTTGGGCATCTATGTTCATCCAGGTAAAACAGAGAAACAGCAAGATGCCTGAAGAGTTTAAATATCAAGGGACAGAGGGCTGTTGAGCAGGAAAGGGTGTTGCAAATTTAGATGTACATACTTAATCATACAACAATTAGTACACATGGTCAAGTTACCAGGTATCAGCTGTCCCACAGTAATTGCCTGTGTGCAAGCTCCGCCTGAAGTAAATGTGAAGCAATTCAGCTTAATTTGATCTGCTTCCATTACAAGCTAATGCAAGTCAAGCTACCTTGTGTTTGTCACAGACCATGAACATGGACATGAAAGTTACTGTGTTGTATCTGCAAGAGTTTAAGGTGATAGCTTGTCAGTCTTTGGAAACGTGATCACATACCTGATCTTTAAGTCTGGGCTGGGTTTTTTTGTTACTTGCCGAGGTGCTTATATGGATCTTTCCTGAAAATACTCACTAGAACTCAGGAGGGGATGCCAATTCGGCATAAATCTGTGTGCTTAAGCATCTCAAAGATTCAAATTGTTTGAATGAGGCAAAGTATCATCTGGCAAGTAAACAAGTTTTTTGTATTTGTTGTTATTTTTCTTTATAACAATCATAGCTCAAATACTTTCATGGTGCTTACATGAGCCAGAAACCTATGAGAAAAATACAACATTCAAATGCATTAAACAATTCCAGGACCCTCAGCTTAGTCACAGGAACGTGGAGAATGAAGTAGTTAGATTTGTTTGTTGTACAACTGATTCGGGAGACTGTTATTGTTAGGATATGAGGGTATTTTGAAAGAAATAGCAAGCCCGTATAATTTTAGAATACAATCAAATGGGATTACTTCCATGCTTGGATTTATCTGGAAACCCAAGCAGAAGGGAGATTAGATGCTCACCAATCTATTTTACTGGCACAGTTAATTTGTTAATCTCAAGGGCCACGCAATGTAGTTTATTCCTGTACATTTTAAATATCAAATCAAAGTGGCATTTGTATATTAATCCAAATTATTAGACTGAAGGGCAGAAGAGTTCTGAGACATGAAGGAATTATATAAGGAGATGGGCACTCAGTTTACCCCATTCAGAGCTTAGGCCATCCATCCCTCAGTGCAAGAACATCACCTGTTCCTGAGCTGTAAAGTAAAGAAATAATAGGAAGCTTAGTATTTTTAACAACATATCTATGCTCTGCAATGGATATGCAAGCCCCAGAAAACCCTAAAAGACCCCAAAAAAGTAGTGAACTGGTCTTCTGTGGAACTGGAAGCAATATCATTTGGTCAACCAGCGTGGGTATTTCTAGCAGTGCATTGCTTTGCATATTGTTGCAGCTTCCTTAGGCCAATCCATTAAGATTCCTGCCCTTTTTGAATTGAAAATTATTCTAATTAGTCAAGCACTTTCTCCTATGTGCTACCCAGGGTGCTCAACTGAAGCAAAAAAAACTAACAGAGAGGGAGGAGCCTGCTTCAGTTCCCTTCTTCTTGAGGTGCCTAGAGAGACCAAGAAGTAGGCTAGATTGGGGGAGGGTAATACACTTGATTTTCATGAAATCCCTAGCAAATGCTCTGGAGCAAAGATTATGGAATCTCACACTGGACCAATTCAAAACTCTTCAGAACAGGTAGAGGAGAGGCAGACTAACGTGCTGGGTCTGGAAGAGAGGAACAAAGCAGAAGGTACCTCCTTTTAGCAGTTACCTTTTGCTCCAATTCCTTCTGGGCTGTTAAGTCCCTACAGCTGAATGCACCACTTAAATTTCAACCAATACATACTCCCAGTCAACTCCCCGTTAATTTATACTACACTGAGCCAAAACTGCTGTGGTAAACTAAGCTCCTGCCCACTCTGTCACATGAGCAATAACCTCAGTTACAGGACAGGAGAACTTTGAGAGCTGCAAGACATTTTTTCCTTAAGCCCATGATGCAACAGGATTTTAATCTTCCTTAAAGATTTCTCTGCCTTTGGACATCTACTTCAAAATCAGCACTGCAAGCTGAACTATTCTGTTTTCCTCTCTACCCTCCACAGAATTGGGTGGATTATATTTTCTGTCTTGAAAACAGAAATCTCATTGCATTCAGATTAACATTTATTATTGTTAGATAATTTAGCTGGACAGACAAATGTAGTCTCACAGACTGAGAATGGGGGAGAGCAGGGGAACAGTACCTGTAGAGAAGATGCATGTAGAGCAACGGCACACAAAAATTAAACGCTCCGCTTCTGATATCAAAGGCAATTGAACTACAATATTTGGTCATGTATACTTTAGAATAGAAATATTCACCGAAAAATTACAGGAAACTCACAGAAAAGTAAGAAGAACAAAAGTAGTCTGGGTAGAAAAAGAGTAAACTTGCCAAGAAAAGTGAAGACGTGCCCAAGGGGCACAACTAAGTCACTCTAAAGCCTGCGATGAACAGTGCTGTATAGCTCTGCCTTCCAGGTTCATCATTCAATGACAGTGGAGAGAACTGATACTGAAGAAGTTAGGATAACGTTTAGTAGTGAGAGCTGATCCTTGAATACTGTACTGACATAATCCATAATACCTGTGGATCCTATTAGCACAACTGAAGACACCATGTGGTGATGCTCTCGCAGTGGTCAGCCCCACAAGAAGGGATTCATCCCCTTCTGGCAGGGGGATCTGAGCTTCTGTTTTCGAGCATGCTAGGAATTGATTTTAGTACAATCACTGATCGTATTTGTTTCTTCTCTCTAACACACACGTATTTCAACATAGGTGATGTTACAGAATTATCACTCAAAGCAAAAGCATTGTTTCAGTCAATGGATGATGGCATCTATGGAAAGAATACCATAAATAGAGATGACAAATGTTTAGCGCTAAATCATCTAAGAAATCCTTTCCTCTCCAATTTCTATGACTTTCCCTGACGATGTACAGTTTATGAACATCACTAACAAAAAAAAAGGAAAAACAGCTATTGACCATCTGAAAGTCGATGTACAGAGAAGTAGCAACAGTTTTTGTTGTTCTTCAAGGGAAAAAAAAAAAAGGTGTGTACATGAGGCAAGAGGAGTATTCTCTCCATCACTTTGCTCTTGGGGAGGTTTCTAATAATCTGGAGGTATGACAGAGCTGAATGTAAATGCACAGAAGATACTTAACTTGAAGGAAAAAAGGAACAAACAATGATTTGTTTTATGGACAATCCAGTCGCTGGATCCACATAATCCCAAATATTCTGCAGTCTGCGTTGTCACTGTGACCACGCAGGCCTAGTTGGCCTTGTTCCACAAACACATCTGAACTCAGCTAGTTACCAGGCAGTACTAGTGAGCAACACTTCCCACGCTACCAAGAGATGTGTTCGGATTTTTAAGTTTTCCTTTTCATTACTCAGACTCCTAGAAATTTAGCACCAAACTGTATCGCAAGCACAAAGTTTTTAAGTTGTTGTTTGGATAGCATAAAAAACACCAAAAATGAAGTCATGCACTAAGTGTTTTTATGTGGAAATTAAGAAAGCTACAAGATTCCAGGATTGACTCTGTGGGTAAGGCAGCTAAAAAGCCTTCGCTTGATCTATATGAAGACTAGCATGGACATATATACAGTGACAACCTATTTCTGTACAAGTCTTTGCTTGGACCAACACTTTGAAATAAGATTGGTTAAAATCTGCTCACCTCAACCACGGATAAATCATGCACACATGTAATCTGTATCTTAAGATTTATAACTCTTAGCACAAGATAAAACATGGCTATTATGAACTAACAGGTGAAAAGTTACTTCCCTGAGGGCTACAACAGAAGCGACTCTGATCACACACAAAGTTTTGAGATTATCCAGTGCGGGAAACACACATCTTCCAAAGTTGTTGTTGCTGTCTGGCTAACAGAGCATATCACATACGATCGCTATAATATTTTCTTCTCAACTTTACAAGCCTATCGTTGATGTGTATGAAACCTCATGCTAAGAATTATTTGGACTTTCATTTTAAGCTTGCAGGAAAGCACAGAATCTCCTCATAGGACAGATGAGCGAAGTGAATGCCAACAAACTGTAAAACAAGATTACACGGAGCCATCTGTTTGGACACTGAGCCTGTTGAGAAGTCTCATCTCACACAGACTGCTGATCCGACACGGGCCAGAGTCTACACATAACAGATATAAACTACTCTCTCATTGCGTTCCTAATTCACACTTCCAAAACTTCAAGAAAAACCTAAGTTTCCTTCGCATCCTCAGTCCAAGGTTCAGTTGGAAACACACACATTCTTAATATACAACAAACTTTTACAAACTCTCTGGAAAGAAAAGGTAGCTAGTTGCACATCACAAGCCATGCAACACCTAGCCCAGTCCAGCCTCACCACAGCATGGAGCCGTTTGAACTCAATAACCTTGTAAACAGCAGAAGGCTTTCTTCCAGATCAGCCTTCCTGCCAAGGCACCATAGCAGTCGGGAACCGAGCTTTCCCTCACCTCAGGGGCTAAGTAATACTTTTAATTAGCCTTTAGTAAATAAAATGAACGAAGCGGCAAAGGACGGGTGGGGGAAAAGAGGCTGGACCCTGTTCACCTGGAGCTGCCGTACTGACAAAGCTCGTCCCGCTGACCACGGAGACAGGGATGCTGCAGCTAAAACCCACTTCGTTCCCACGCATCGGGCCCCCAAGCCAGGCCTGCACACTCCCAAGTCGTGCTTCAGCCACCGGAGACCGCCGCGGCCCGGTGCCCGCAGCCGCTGAGCGCTGCCCGTGCCCTCAGGGAGCCCTTCCCCGGCGGGCCGCTCCCTCGGGAGAGCAATACCGGGCGAGCGGGGAAGCCACTCCCGGGGCTGAAGGGGATGATTTCGGCCCCGTTCCCCGGCACGGCGAGGCCGGGCCGCGGAGGTCGGTGGGGAGACACCAGCCCCCCCCGGGAGGCGGCGGCGGCGGGAGGGGTGGGCCGGGCCGGGCCCCGCGCGGAGGCGGGGCGGTGCCGGTGCGGGCCCCCCGCCGTGCTCTTACCCAGCATGAGGGGGCTGAGGCGCCGGGCCATGCCCTTGGACAGGTCGTACACATAGAGCTTCACGGGGTGCAGGGCCAGCGGCTCCTCCATGGGGGTGCGGGCACGGCCGCCGGACGGCACCCGGAGCCCTGGCAGACACCCGCCGCCCGGCCGAGCGCCGGGAAGCGGAGGGGAAGGGGAAAGGGCGGCCCCGGTGCCGGTCCCGCCGCCGCTCCCGGGTGCGGCAGCACCAACCGTGAGGTGACAGACGGAACGGAAGGGGCGACGCTGCCTCTGCGCATGCGCGGCAGCCGGCGACCGGCCGGGCTGCCCCGTCACTGCGCCGTTATGCAGCGCGGGGGGTCGTCGCGGGGGCGGAGCTAGAGGCGGTGGGCGGAGATGGGGAATTCCCCCTGTCATTGGCTGAGGCTTGGCGCCTCTTCCGGCTTGCGAGCCGGAGCCGGGCGCAGGGCGGGCAGAGCTCCCGCCTCCTTTCCCCCCTTCCCCCCCCTCGCAACCAATCCACGCAGAGGGGAGGCGCGGCTTCCCGCGGGAGGGGCAGGGCACGGCGCCCTTCCTCTCTCGACATTGGTCAGAGTTACTATGGGAGGCGGGTTCCCTGATGAGTGGCAGGCAGCGGCGTGTGGCCGCGGCGGTTGGTGGAGCGTTGAGCGCGGTAGGGGTGGGCGGGGCCGGCTCGCGCGGCCGGTGCGGGCACGGGCCGCCCCTCCCCTTCCGCCGACGGTTCCGCGGCCGCTGGGCCTCGCGCCGCGCTGGGAGCCATGTCGGACTGGGTGTCCTACTACCGGAGCGAGGGGCCGGAGGAGGAGGAGGAGGAGGAGGAGCAGCAGGAGGCTCAGGCGGTCGGTAAGGGCCCACCACCCCCTCACGGAGGGCAGCCCGGAGCCCGCTGCCCTCGGGGGCCAGCGGGCGGAGGGGGCCGCTGCTAAAACTGTTTCCCCCCATTCCGTAGCGGACTACAGGTTCTCAGGTCGGGACAGCCTCATTTTCTTAGTCGATGCCTCCGAGGCCATGTTTGAGTCCGACGGAGACGGAGTGACTCCCTTTGACATGACCGTGCAGGTAAGGCGGCTCAGGGAGCCTGGGTGTGCTTCACAACTCCCCCCGCCTCCCCCCCCCAGGGATCGCCTTCGGCACCGCCATGGGGATGGCTACCGTGTTGTCGCTCCGCCTGATCTGTTAGTGTAAGGTCGCTGTGAAACTCGAGCAACTCGGATTGCTGAATGGCTGTGGGTTTGGAAAGCTCTGTTGCCTGATGGGCCGTGTCCAGAGTTCAGTGGGGGAAATGTTTATAGAATGAGCAATCAATCCGCGTTCAGGGTGGTGTATTTAAGAGATGTTTATTTCATTGATCTTGCGTGTAGAAGGGGAATGGTAATGAAAAATACATAAGGCTGTGTACTGAAAAAAAGCCTCTCGAAAAACAAGGTCCCGAATTCTTTCTCCTGTTGAAATTTACCCTAAAGCATTTGTTGCGGTTCTTCTGTTTGCTAGAGTCTACTTGTATAAACTGCTAATTGCCAAAGACAAAACTTTTGCCTCATTACTGCAGCTGATCTTCTTCACATTTTGACCTGTGTGTATTTTTTTCAGTGCATCCGGAATGTGTATACCAGCAAAATTATTAGTAGTGACAGGGACCAGTTAAGCGTTGTGTTCTATGGTACAGAAAAGAACAAGAACTCGGCAGATTTCAAGCACATCTATGTTCTTCAGGAGCTGGACAATCCAGGTAAAGGCAGTAAAGTGACATGAAGGTTATGTAGAAAGATGGAGTAAGGAAGTCTGTGTAGTAGCATTGTCAGTAACTGGTCTCTCTGAAAACAGAGAGCTGTCAGAGAAACAAAAAAAATCCTGTTACTGAGATGCATTGGGGGGGGATAGATTTAGAAATTTATTGAAAGCTTAGAAACTTAGTGGGCGCTTAGCTTTTTCTGTTACAGCTGGTGCAGATCCCTTTCCTATTCTTCTATTTTAACGTTGTGGTTCACTTGCTGTCTGCTAAGCCTAAGAGGATCTCAGCAGAACTCTTGAAAGCCCATCATGTGTCTGCCGCACTTTAGAAGAGTGCGTGTACATGCCAAGGCACCACAGATTCCAGCTGATGGAGAATATCACAGAATGGCTGAGGTTGGATGGGATTTCTGAAGGTCATCTTGTCCAACCCTCCTGCTCGAGCAGGGTCAGCTAGAACAGGTTGTCCAATATTGTTAACCTGTTTGGGGTGTTACATCTCTTACTATCATAATAAGTTTTGCAGTTCTTGAATTTAGTGCTTCCATTTTCTTAGAATTTCTTAGAATCCTAGCATCTGCTTGATAACGAGTGCCAGTTGCTGAATTGGAAAAGGTAGGAGGAGGAGTGCAAAGAATGCATGCTAGTGGTGACAAATTCTCTGACAGCGGAGAGTCTTGTGGGGGGATTTTGTCTACTAGCTTTTAATAGCAGCCTTTATCTCTGAGGAGGTTTGATTTAATTTTCTTAACCAGGAGGTGCAGGTTTAATAACACATGAGGTTGTCCTGAAAGAAATGTGCCTTGTCCTAGTTTCAGAATTAATTACAATGGGGACCTGACAAGACTGCCCTAGGTTTTTCTATCTTTTCTGGTAGCAAGTGCCTTAGGCTTCTTGCTCATCCTTTTTCCTCCTCCTTTCCTGCTTGCCCTTTTCCCTGCGTTAGAGGAAGTAGCTTTGCCATGCTGATAAAGACAGTGGAGGTGAAAGGTGGGTGTTGTTAAAAAGGAAGAGGATTGTATATTTGCTGCCCCTGGAGAGCAGTGTGTTTTGGAGAAGGAAGAAAGACTGTAGTCAGTTATTATGTAGTACATAAATTATGACCACTTATGCTGTTAATTAAATGACAGCCGAGATGAAAGTAAAATAGTAAACGGGGGGGGAAGACATTTTCAGATGAGATTTCAAAAGTGCTATAGAATTTGAGTGAAGGACAAAGGAATTAGCTCTGCAGAATGCAGTAGCTGAAAAATGAAAGCTTGTCTCCTTTTGTAGAGTTGTGGGAGAAGACAAAGAATCTGCTATTAGACAAGTGGGGGCTGGAGTAATCTGCAGAGCTTTAAAAAGGTCATTGATACCTGCCCTGAATGTTGCTGTGCTCCGTGTGGTGATCTATGGGCTGAATCTGACCTCTAGGTTGATGCTATCTGGCATGTGGGGCAAGGGAGCAGGAGGAATTCTCCACCTTCCCAACGTGCCGTGGAGATGCAGGATGTATTTTAGCCTCTTCTGCTTTCTCTGGTGGCGCGGCAGTCTGCTGTGCCTCTGCAGTGGGTGCAATTGCTGCCTTTCCTGCTAAGAACTTGTCCTTTCAGCGTAGAGGGTTTGTGATACTTTGATCCCTGCCTGTTTCCCTCTCCCAGCAGGAGGGTGCCAGGGCACCTTGTGTCCTCTTGGCCCTAGTAGGTGCTTTCAAGTGGTAACTGGCTTGCAAGATTGCAAATGTTAGGCTGTCCAGAACAATTTTCTCAGCTAGGTGTTGGAAGGGCACCGCCACAGAGGTGCTAGGGGACATTACTCAGACATCAGCTGCAAGGGACCCTCGGTGCATGTTTAGAAGAGTTTGCAGTACTTCTTTTAGTATTTCTAATGCATGTGAATGCTGTTCTCGCCCCTAGGTGCAAGGCGTGTTCTAGAGCTGGACCAATACAGGGGAGACGAAGGACGAGTACTTTTCCGTAAGACCTTTGGCCACAATGCTGACTATTCACTGGGCGAAGCACTCTGGGCCTGCTCTAATCTCTTCAGTGATGTCCGAGTCAGACTGAGCCACAAAAGGATCATGCTCTTCACCAACGAGGATGACCCTCATGCCAATGACAGTGCTAAAGCCAAGCTGGCCAGGACCAGAGCTGGTGATCTGAGAGACACAGGTCATTATTTTCCCCTTTAATTTCAGGCGGAATAAAAGTGATGTATCCTTGCAGCAGATATTAACTGCATTGCAAGTTTGTGATGGAAAAAGAATGTAAAATCACCAGAACTGGGGAATCTTTCTGAAGCTTTCTAAATTAGAAATTTGGTATCTAATCTAAATTAGAAAATCTGTTATCCAGTCTGGTATCCAACAACTAACACTTATTTTCTAGGATCTCTTTTTCTACTCTGATAGCATAAATCAGGACTTGAGAGGGCTGTGGAAAAGAAACTCTACTTTATTTCATCGTTCCACCATTTTCCAGGAAGGGAATAATAACGCTGAGTTAACATAAAAGGAAAATTACTTTAATGGCTCCATTTTGAATTAGCTGAAGAACAGCAACCTGAGCTCAGAGACTAGAGAGCAAACGCTTCATTATTTCAATTATGTAGCTGAGATAACCGGTGTTTCTGGAGTTCAGCAGATGTGCTGGATCAAGAAGCTGTGAGGCTTCCTTAATCCATTAGCCCTTATAACCGGGAAAGGGGAATTTCCGAACTCATTACTTCCCTCTATGCCTGAGGTAAGATTATGTTTTATAGGAGCTTGTCAGAGCTGTTTCATACACAACGTTGTCCAGATTCTTAATTAGGGAGGAAACATTTCCTATGCTATGTTGTTTTGACTGAAGTTGAAGAATGTCTTCTTTTGCCTCTTTCCCTAGAAACTTCCACATCTGCTGCAGATGACAATTTGGAGCTTATTCTTGCTTAAATTCTTTGTTCAGATAGAGAAATCTGAGAGTGCTGAGAAACATGCCGATGTAAGAAAAAAGCAGTTTCTGTGATCCTCCTCCTATCTCTTACTCTGTTTCTAGGTATCATCCTGGACTTGATGCACTTGAAGAAGCCTGGAGGGTTCGATATCTCTTTGTTCTACAGGGATATCATAAACATAGCAGAGGATGAGGACCTTGGGATCCAACCTGAGGAGTCAAGGAAACTGGAAGATCTCATGAAGAAAGTACGAGCAAAGGAGACAAAGAAACGGACTTTAGTCAGGTTTGTGCCTGGTTATGATATTTCATTCAGTGGAGGCACGTGACGTTATCTTTAGACTGCATCTCACCTTCCTTTTCTGGAGTGATTGGTCTATAAAGGCATCAATGCATACATTCCTCAATCTTAATTCCTTAGTCCAAGATTGCTGTTTCTTCCATAGCTTCCAAGGATATTTGTCCTTGGTGGATGAGAAGAGATGAGAGTGAAGCTAGGCTTCCTTTTTTTTCTCTGTGTTACATCTCCTGTATTGAGCTTGGCCAGAAATTATCGTTTTTCAAAAAATGACATCATTGCCAAGTAAAATACTTACCAAAAATCTGCAACATGTAAAATGGTTAGTTTATAGTGAAATCTGATTGAAATTAGGCTTTTCTTACTAGTGTTAACTTAGAAAAATTCCATCTCGATGTGACTGGTAGGTATTTTGGCCTATTATTAAATAGTTATATGTGGCCAGTCTGTCTAGGCACTTGGTGTGGATTCACAGAGCCTTGATACTTCTGATCTCCTGCTGAAAGATTAGAGATACTTACAGAGAGATTAAAGGGATCTTGGCAAAGCAGAATAGAAAATATTTTTGGGACCACATACTCTGTAACAGTTGGGTTTTTTAGTGAGTGAGTTCATAGCAGAATGATGTGGAAGCACAGTAAGGGAATGAACTTCACAGCCTAGTGTTTTTTTAATATATATTAAAAAAAAAAAATATCCCAACCTGAGCTGTTGTCCCTGGCATTCTTGCTCCTGCTCACGGCTTTATTTTCCTCTTCTGGGAATGTTCCTCAAGTTTTCTAATAATTGAGGAGGAAGAATCCCGTACCAGTGATACCTTTTAGAGGAGAGGAAGTAACATTCACAGTAATTCACTGTTCTGCTCTCAGAACTTGAAGGTTACCCCCAATTGTAAACCTTTACTTCTGAATTTTTCTCTAGCTTCCGATTAATTTTTTTCTTAAATCGTGGTCTTGTTTATCTTGATGGGGTTCTTTTGTGGAATTTTGCCTTCTGTGTGAATTCAGAGGTCACATTGCATTAAGCACAAGTGGGGTGCCCAAATGTGAACTTGTCCTGTGCTCTGCTTGAGCATAGCTGCCCTTCAGAGTGAAAAAAGGTGGAAGAAATATGGTAAATTATTTGTGTTTAAATCATTTTTATGACCAGAAGTGACAGCATTGCAAGAATGGTTTTTATACAAGTGAGATTATTACTCAAGTAATAGTACGTTTCCAGAGATACATGTGATTTCCGGGGAGGAGAATAGGAGGAGGTCAGAGAAAGTAAGTTATCTGAGGAGATGACTTTCTTTTGCAGAAGTCATCTTTCGGAAGTCTCAAGTCTGTATCTGCTTTTTTACACAGGTTAAATCTGTATCTGAGCAAAGATCTGTCGCTTTCTGTTGGTGTTTACAACCTTGTTCAAAAAGCTTATAAGCCGTATCCGGTGAAGCTTTATCGGGAAACTAATGAACCAGTTAAAACAAAAACAAGGATGTTTAATGGAAAAACAGGCAGCTTGCTCCTGCCTAGTGACACAAAAAGGGCTCAGGTAACGTATTGATTATGTGCCTGCTTTTTCCTGTCTCTGTGATGTGGGGGGGAGATGCTGATTCTCTTGCTGCTTTTGTTTGTATTTCACTTTCAAGATCAGATGCAGAAATATTTACATCTGTATGCCCCTGGGGATAGCCTGGTCACTTTGTAAGCTATGCAGAGTGAGAGTGGGTTGTTTCTCTGGCATGACTGTCAAGGGAAAGCACAGCCACTGGTGGAAGTGCACTCAGGAACACAGGCCATTTCTTTCTGTAAGGCAGAACCAGGTTGTCAGAGCCTGACCTTATGTGGCCCTGTGCTATCACTGCTAGTCTTACCTTGATTCATGAGGAACAGATTTTGTCCATTTTATTAAACATACAAGTGTGAATCACGGGGGGGGTTGGAGCTATTTTCCACACAAAGAAAAGGGCATATTACCTTTGTTTTTTGTTATTTTGTTCTTTGCTTTGCCTTCCTGCTTGATAGTCTGGCTGATGTAGATTAAATGTCACATTCTGTTCGGGCACAGCCTTATTTCAAAGCAGGATATACAGTTGCTAGGTATATTGTCACAAACGCACTTCGTGTGTCCTTCCATGCCAAAGGCTCTTAAAGATGCTGTCTTAAGATTAAATATTAAGTTTATTTATACTGGACATTAGTTTCTCGAAATAAAGTACAGGAGATGAACAGAAAGCTGAGCATTAAGTCCTGATGTCTAACTTCAGCAGCTGGACTATAATATGTTAAATATGTAAACATATGTATAATAAGTTTTTGTTTTTGTGACATATGAGTGATGCTTCAAAAGCATTGTTTCTCGGTCACTGTTTCTGCCAGGAGTAGGTAGCTGATGTGCATCTGCTGAAGCAAGTTTAGAAACAGACAGGACCTCTGAAAATGTCTGCTCCAACCGACCCCAGAGCAAGACTCACAAAAGCAGATCAGGTGGCTCAGGGTTTGTTTGGGACAGCTCTGAAGAACTCCAAGGATGAGATGTGACAGCCTTTCTGTGCCACCAGGGCTTAACCATTGTCTTAGGAAAGTGCATTTTGCTAATGTCCAGGTGGAATTTCCCTTGGGATGATGGTCACAGACACTGACTTGCCATTTCAGCGTGCACTAATGATGAGAGTTTGCTCTGTCTTGTCTATAACCCTCTTTTCAGTAGTGGAAGACAGCAATTGGATCCTCTTCCTGCCCCCTCACCCCTGCAATTTTTTTTAATGCTGGCAGCACTACTATCTGCTCTTCCCTGGTTTAGACATATGGAAACCGCCAGATTGTGCTGGAGAAAGAGGAAACAGAAGAATTAAAACGGTTTGATTCTCCGGGCTTGTTTCTGATTGGCTTCAAACCACTTTCAATGCTAAAACAGCACCACCATATCAAGCCTGCCCAGTTCATCTATCCTGAGGAGTCCCTAGTAAGTGGTAAGTAAAGATGGCGAGAGAAGATTCACCACCTTGCATTAGGGTAACCAGCTGATTCATAGTGTGTTTGAGTGGGGATCATCGAGTGTAAAATCTTTGTCTAACTTAAAAACTTGCTAATGTTAAAAAGTACAGAATTAACTGTTACTGCCCCCTCAGCTGCAGTTAATTCTTGTTTCCTTCAATAGCAGAAGAGCTGATTGGGCTTCATGTTTCATCCGTCATGATAAGCAGCTAATCAAACTATGCAGATGTAGTCCCAAAATATTTGGTTTTGTCATTCATGAAAGTGAAGGATCCTAGTACCTGACAAGAAGGCAAAGGTGGTTAAAAACAAACAAACAAACAAACAAAAAACAAACCCCAAACTGGTGAAGATAATTGCTGTTTTTAAGTCCATATCAGCTAGGAGTGGAAACACAATACTCGGGAAGTACAGTTGAATTAACAGCGCTTTATGGGCTCGTAAAGAGAGGAGAGGATGCTTAGTACTGCTTTTTCTCCCCTTTTTAATGTGTATATGTAAATCTGCTTATCTAGAAATACAGTATTAATCCATCCCAAGCTGCAATAGTAAAGAAAAAAACCTCCAGCTCCTCAATCTAAGGGTGGGTAAAGAGGGCTGAGTTATGACCAGACGCTTTGCCGTGTCTGACTAAAGAAGAATTTGTATGCTAGCTTCTCCAGCTTAGCAGTTTCCTGAATCAAACACCTTACTTATATGTCAGTCTTTTCCCAACCACCATATCTGGTAAAATACAAAGCAAACATGTGCCTCAAGAGAGGAATATTGCAATCTGAATTCTTGGTGTGTTACTTCTGCAAAAGGTCCTATGATGTGCTGCTACTATGATGTCTCACCAGACCAGAAAGAGGCTTTGTAGATACCCGTTTCCAATTTTCAACTGTATTTCATTGCTCAGAGGCTAGTGATTTCATTTCTTTCACCAGAACTCTCACTGCTCTGGTCAGGAGAGACACTAACATTGTCATTTTCGAGGGCTTCCCCTTCCAAAAGTTGCTTTTTACCTCTGTAATGTTGCAACCATCTCAAAGAAGTCACAGGTATTGAAACTAATATCTAGGGTTGCATTCTTGAACAAAGGAGCAAAGCTGTTAATCTGACCAATGCAGTCTTTACTTTGCAGGGAGTACAACGCTATTTAATGCCTTATTGATGAAATGCTTGGAGAGGGAGGTGATGGCACTGTGCAGATACACCGCCCGCCGGAACACTCCCCCTCGCTTCGTGGCCCTGGTTCCCCAGGAGGAAGAGGTGGATGAGCAGAAAGTGCAGATAGCCCCTCCAGGTATGGGAAGAGATGCTGCCTTTCCCTGCGCAATGGGATGCAGTCAGCATAATAGCCTCCTGTATTGCGTAAAAATATTCTTGGTGCTGCTCCCCTTAAAACTGTGGAGAGTGCTTTCCAACATCCCTTTTCTTCAGCTTTGTCATTCTAAGCATCTGGTCTTGAATCTATTTTTAAAACTCCAGTTGCATCAGTGCTTGCTCGGGTGTAACATGGCTACAGTATTTTCCTGCCTCCTGCCTTTTTTTAGCAGATTCAAGTAACTGACCTAAAAATTAAAAGCCTTTTTTTCTGTTTGCTGACTGGGCGGAATGTCTTTCCCTGAATTTTATGTATCCTTGGATACAATGTTAAAGCCTTAAATAAATAATCTCACATACTGAGCCTCACACCATAGCAGCTGAGTGGGGAATGATCAGGGAGCAAAGGCAGACTCTTGCTCTTTTCCATTTTCTCAACTCTTTAACTGGAAAATCCTCTTCTGGGAGGGATGTAAAGTAGGGGAATAACGCTGCTTGTGTACAATGTAAAGCATTTCAGAAATAAAATGTGGGCATTAACTTAATTTTCAAACAAGCCTTTTTCAAGTTCATATCCAGTGAGAGATGGGGAAGGTGCACAAGTTGATCTCCTGTATAAAAAGCAGGCGACAAGTTTCCAGCTCTTAGCTATGCATTTAGTTTGACTCTCTTTCAGAAAGCCATTAGTGATGCTGGTTATATACATTGAGATTGGGATTGAGTGTCATGCTGTAGGTACTAGGGGGTATTATGGATTGCTGTTGTTTACAGCAAAATAGTAGCTAGTTTGGGGAGTCATCAGACCTGGCTAATAAGCATCTTGGCCTTTCCCATAAACTATTGTTTTGAGGCGATGGTTCTGTATAACTGTTCTCTGCTCTCTCTCTTCTGTGTAGGTTTCCACATCATTTTTCTACCATACGCAGATGACAAACGGAATGTTGATTTTACAGAAAAGGTGCCAGCCAGTCGAGAACAGGTGGACAAAATGAAGGAAATAATTCAAAAACTCCGATTCAAATACAGGTACATGGAGATAAATAGTGTGTGTGGCGGGGGGCGGCATGGGGAAGAAAACACAACGCTATTGCTTGCTCTGTTGCATACATTGTTCAGCTGTGGTGACCACAAGATAGGATTTTGATGCATTATGACGCAAATTGCTTCCCTTTGCAGTAGCTTTGTCCAAACTTTATTCTTAATTATTCTGAATACCCAGGCACCACATGCAATATGTAGCATGTTCTGGAGTTCTTTATAGAATTGCTCTTGTTCTCTGGGCTGTTGTCATTTGTTGCAGAGGTATCACATTTTATTGTGGTTCTGCCAATCTATTGCAGATCAGACCTGGATTGTTTAAATTAGAGCATTTTAGAGAGAATAGTTAGGCCTTTTTCGTTATAGATAGGATAAATTTTATGAAGTGCTTTTATGAGAGATTTTTTCCTAGGTGTGTGGAAAGTAGCATAACTGGTATTAAAGTAGAATGCCCCTGTCTCCATTTGCCTCGCACAGCTTTCTAAGTCTCACACAGCTTTCTAATGTGGTTGATGCATGGCAGGATAGTGATTCAGCAGATAAACTGAAAAGAGGAAAAGCAGTTCTTCCGATGAGATGGATTGTTATGTGGGAAAGAGGGAAGTTTTACTTTGAAATAGATTGGTGGCAGATCTTATGTGTCTTGTCTGTCTTCTTGGCAGCATGCATTGACATTTTGGGGGATTCTTGGCAGGACTGACAGCTTTGAGAACCCAGTTTTGCAGCAGCACTTCAGGAATCTGGAGGCTTTGGCACTGGCTATGACGGAACCAGAACAAGCTGAGGATCTTACAAGTGAGAATTATTGGTGGGTGCGAAGGGAGGTAGGGTAGAGGGCTCTTGACTTTGTTCAAGTCAGAGATGTGCTATGACAAAACCAAATGTCTTTTAAAAAGTATTTTAGTTGTGTGCAGTTCCAAGATGCAGAATTCTGGATGTGTCCATTCTGAAATATGGAAACCTTACTTTCTAACGGTGTCACTTTTAAGATAGAGGAAAAAACGATCACTTTACCTTCCATAATTAAAATTGAATCACCTTTTTTTCTATGGTGACAAATGTTTTCTCTGAAATTCCTCTCTTCAAGAATCTAATTAATATTTCAGTCTGATAAATGGGCAGAATCGCTTAGAGAATTGCTCTGTTAGGAGGCAATGATGCCACCTTGTGGCTGTGAGTTTCTATATAAGAATATCTTGTCAGACGGTAGAAACCTACTCCTGAAGGGGAAGTTCCTTTTTTAAAATTATGTTGTATTCCAGGAATAGCATTAGAGTAACTATTTGTCTCTTCTGAAGTGATACCTAAGAAATAATCTAGGTCCCTTGTGCTAGATACCATACAAATACATGACAGAAACAAGCTGTTCTGCCTCAAACTACTCGCAACCTTAGATAGTAACCTGTTGTATTTTAAATGTCTGAGATTAGACCAGGGTAACAGTTCAGTCAGGCCGGAGATCTTCTGTATCGCTTCCACCGTGTCAGTTTTGTTCTGCGTATATATTTCCTGTTCAGGGATACGTGGGAGTCCATTACATATGTATAATACAAACTCTTGATATTACCAAGAGCTGTAAATTTCTCATTTGTGAATATCATAACATAGGTCTTTGCATTTTGCATGCTTGCAAAACACTTGCATGCTAGTTATTACAGAAGCACAACTGTATCTGGTCATGGCCTCGTTTAGACTTTCCTGTGATCACTCTGTTTCTGAGAGGGCAAATCTTTCTCTTTTGCCAGTGCCAAAGGCTGAAGAGATGAACCGCAGGCTGGGCAACCTGGTGGAGGAGTTTAAGCAGCTGGTTTATCCCCCTGACTACAGTCCTGATGCGAAGGCTGTAAAGCGAAAACAAGGTAAGTAATGACGGTGCAGACATGCAACATGGTGTCTGTGTTCTTTGTTGACAGGCTTCTGCGTTTTCAGTTTGTCTCACAGTTTAAAGAAGCTGCTTGTGCAATAACTCTTTACTCATTTCCATAACAAAGTGGACTTATATCCAGTGGTGATTCTTAGACAGTAGAGGATATTGTGGTACCCAGCTAGAGACCTGCTGGAATGAGAAACTGCATAGTGAAAAAACAGGGAAGTATAGGAAGCAATGTGTAAAATACTTATTTGTTTATTATTATTTTTATCATTATCATTATTAATAACTTTGGTTTTTTTACAACAGAGTAGTGAAATCGTTCACGCTTTCAGTTTGTGTTCTGGGTGAGGAAGCAGACTTTTATGCATGGGCTGTTTAGCAAGTCCAAGATAGGCATCTTTAGGGCTAAATGTCTAAGTAATGCTGAAGTACATGTATAGTTTGGGAGTCTATGAAACTCTGCATGAAGTGGGAGTATCAGTTAGCTGAACTCCCTGTGGAATAGTTGCATTCTCCTGTCTAGATGAGAATACCTTAAAAGTTTCATTTGGGGGTGATCTTTCCATCAGAACACAAAGTTTCATACTTGAGTTTGAGATCACTCATATCAATGAAATATACTGTATGACTCACTATATAGTGAGTGACACCTCCTTCAGAAAACAAAATACGGAAACTAGGTCTGTGAGTGTGTAGGTAGGTGTTAAAGTACCATGTGCTAATGGCCATTAACTGTGGTATGTATAAGAAACATTGATGTCTTTCTATTAAGAAACTTTTTTAAATCTTGGTGATCTAAAATTTATCTTTCTAGCTTCTGATGGTCAAACCGAGAAGAGGCCCAAGGTAGAAGTCTCAAAAGATGAGCTGTGGAGTCATGTGCAGAAGGGCACTCTAGGCAAGCTCACTGTACCTGTTCTGAAGGACGCATGCAGGCTTTATGGGCTGAAGGGTGGGGGGAAGAAGCAGGAGCTCATGGACGCGCTAACTGAATACTTCGGTGAGCACTAAGCAGGAGCAGAAGGCCCTGGTTGACTTCCGTCTGCTTAAAGTTTTGGTTGTCTTATGTGGATGCTGCGTCTGTTTAATCTTGCTGTGGAGGAGAAGGCAACTAAGTGTTGCTGAACCTAGCAGCGGAGAAACTTTTTACTTTTAGTTGTGAAACATCTCTGCAAAGTTGGATTCTCTTCACAGTAGCCAAAGGCAGAATTAAATTCCCTGCTAACTCAGGTCACCCACTGCAAGTAAACACAGTTGTGCCTTCCTGGTTTCTTAATAAAAGTTATTTTGGACTTCTTAATTTGCAACACTGGTTATACCATCTTTGCATCATAAAGACAGCAAAACTCACTTCAATGTGAGTAAGAAAACAGAATGATCTGTGTTAATGGCACTGCATGAGTTCAAGCAGCAGGTCAAGTCTGTATGCTAACAGGGTATAAACGTGGTATATTACTCTCCTAATCTCCAAAACAGCCAGTCTGTATCAGTACTTGTAATCAAATTGGGTTCTTTTCCATCATTGACGTTACAAAGATTGCCAGCAGATCATAAAGGAGAAAATCATTACTGGGAAGCAGTAGCCAGTCCTTTGGGCAAAAAGCCAGCACTTCACAAAGCTGCACAGCCAGGTCTTCCATTTTTAAATGGTAATAGCAAAAGCTGGTTTAAAAAAGGGGGGAAAAAAAAAAAGCCATGTTCCCTGGAAGGCTGCAAGCACTTACCCAATTAAATTACTGAGATGGTATAGAGCTTTTCCACCTCTGTAGCAAGTATGAGTCAGACTATTGTGCAGGCTTCTGTACTCAAATCTGTGCTTTAAAAATAAAAAAAGAGCAAGTTGTGGAGAGTAGCCCTTGTTACTTCCAGTATTTTTATTTTTTTAATCATACTTAATGGAGGCTGCATCTGGGCCTGTCTATGTTTTGGTTTTTAAACTTTCACACGTGGCATGCTGCGCTTGTCTTGCAGTGCAAGATGATTAAACCCAACAGTCATTGCCCTTGCCGTAGAAAACAGTACTAATTGTTTAGCTAAACTGTAACTTTCTATGGGATGTAAACATGGGACACATGAGGTATCCATTTTGGTCTGTGTGGTGTTTTTTGGGATTCTTGTGTTTGGCACACAAACTATTGGGCAACTTATCGAAGAATTAAGTCATATATTAAGGTCGGTTGTGCCCATGCTGTAGTGTGGCACACATATTGGAGCCAGCTGTGAACGCTCTTGGCACCGTGACCACCCTAGCTGTGCCAGCAAGCTGCTCACTTCCACCTCCACAGCCCCTCTCAGAAGAGCAGCTAGCCCATGTTGAGCTCTGCAGGATTGAAGCTACGTAGTCTATTACACTTTCAATCAGCCAGCATTATAGTTGTTATTTTTAGTAAAGATTTGTCTAAGCAATCAATTTATTTTGCCCTTTGGCAAAGAAGTTACTGTCAATGCTTGTCTTAGCGACGCTTGAATTGAACACAATAAAATAGTGAGACTATCCTGTCCTGAATTCTGTGAATTTTCATTCCCCAAATGCCCTTGTTAACATCTCTCTTGGCTTGCTAACCCCCAGGCACAGTATGTTCCAGGCTTTGGATGATTATGGCATGTTTTGTCTAGGTTATTAGATATTCCTCCTGGCTTTTTTTTTTTTTTTAAAGCAGGCTATTGCATTAAGCAGAAGTTCAACAGGGATGGTGATGGAAGGCTTCGGAGCAGAAAATTAAGACAGGTCTGTGTGCTCAAGAATCCTTTATTTCTGCTCCTTATGTGCTTGGTCTTACATCAGCTGTCTTGGCATGGTACAATAGGCCAAGTCCTTTGGCTGTGGTTTTAAACACAACTAGCTCAACAGTCAGCATCAGTAGAAGGGAACAGCAACATTTCTAAACTTCATACAAATGGAAGGACTCTAAAATCTTTGTATTAAGTTCACCTCAGCAAGGATATTAGTTACCAGCCATTTACAAAAATATAGTATGATTTGTCTTCAGTCTTTCGTGAGCTGCTTTCATCTGCTTGGGATGTACTTACGAAAGGAATGAAGTTAGTGCCTCTGTGGAAACATTACAGGAGAACTTAATTTTCCCTTCTGCTGTTGCACCTATTGGTCTTTCCACGCTAGCTTTGCTTTGGCATCCTGCAATAAAGGACAGGTTTGATATGACCCATCAAGGTTTAGACTCTTCTGCTTGGAGCAGTAAGTGGATTTGTTACACAATATGCATTGTGTAACAAATGCAACTAAAGCTAGCTCCATAAAACCACCATTAATCCAGAATGCTGGTGGTGCTTCACGCTTTTCCAGAACATGAGATTCTCTTCTTGAGACACAAACTGTTTTATCTGGAAAATTACTTGCTCTCTGTTGCGTTGGCCATTACTTAAAGGGTTTATCTTTAGTCAGGTGACTACAGTACAGCAGCTTCCCTAAAAGCATGGGATACGTAGGGTACTCGTCAGCCACAGCAGGCTGCTCTCTACTGCGTGTTTTGTACTTAAATACCCTAGGAAGCCCAAGCTCATTGATACAGTCCACGCAAAGAAAACGGAAGGAGTATGAACGACTACACTGCAATAGCCTTTAGGCAGTCTCTGAGCAGTTTAGCTTTACAAGTAGGAACACTTCAGTTGCAAATGCTTCCCCAAGGGAATGACAATTATATTTAGCTTTGTCAGCAATTTTATTTTTCTTAAAAAGTCAGTATTTAAAAACAAGCGAAATAAGAGATTTCCCCTTGTGCACTGCCATAAGATTTCTGCTCCCCATACACCTCTTAGAGAAGTCTCTTGTCTGGTTTCAAGAAGAAAAAGGGTTGTGCTATGTGTACTGATCTTGGCTCCGTCCGCTGCTACGCAGTAGCCGCTGCCTGCCTTACACATGGTCTACGCTGCTCCATCACTTCAAGCAAGAACTCCCGCAGTCTGCATGCACACGCTGTGCGGGGAACCAGCTTGCCTTATCCTCAGTAGACTAAGCCGTTCAGAAACACAGTTACTCACACCTGTTAGAGGCTGAAGCTTAGCAGAAATACTGCAATGCAGAGTAAGCTACTGGGTGGGTTAAAAAAGCCCTGAGCAGGCAGACATGGAGATAAGGGGGGGATTTTTTTTTTTTCCTCCTTTCTTTTAAACATCAAACAGGAAATGCAGTTGTACAATCACTTTTCAAGAAGTAATACAATGAGAATTAAATGTGGAGTGGAATAATAGAGAAGATGGGGGAGGAGAGGCAGAAACACTAAGAATTAAACCATTATTAAACAAAAATATGGTGTTTTGAAATGAAACACTGATATAAAAACTATAACCTCAACTGAAGCTCAACATTAATGCCCCCTGACTTCAACTTTCCGATTCCACACACACTTAAAACTCATGGGCATTTAGACCAACAGTCTTTCTATAGCTTGCTGGACAGACTGGATCTGAGGCTTTAGCTGTGATCCCTCCTTGATGGTGATGGAGCAGGCGATGACAGGCCGGGAAACACCACATGCCCGGCCCAGGGCTTGCTTGGAGCGCACAAACACGTAAGGTACATTCTTGTCCTCGCAGAGAAGAGGGAGGTGCAGGATGATCTCCAAGGGCTCCGCATCTGCCGCCATCACAATGAACTCCGCTATCCCTCGGTTCAGTGTTTTGGTGGCTGTAAAAGAAGCTGAAGAGTAAGTCTAGGTCCTTCTGGAAAGCACATCTAATGAAAAACAACATTAGGAGATGTTGAAATTGGCATGAGCAAGAGGGGGATCTAGTGGTAGCACAAGGACAGGCCGAAGGAAAGTGGCAGCCATAGGGCCAGGGAGGGGGTTATTCACAGGGTCGCAGCTGGGGTACTGTGCCCAGCGTTGCCCTCGGGCACAGCAGAGCTCCCTTCACAAAGGAGCAAGACCAGCCCAGGGCTGCTGACGGGTAGGGGGCTGGGGCGCACCACGGATGAGGGGAGACTGAGGGAGCTGGGTTTGTTTAGGCTGGGGAAGAGAAGGCTGAGGTGGGAGTGGGGGGGATGCGGCTGCTGTCTTTTACTACTTCAAGGGGATTGCAGAGAAGATGGAGCCAGACTGTCCTCCTGAGTGCACAGGAAAAAGGACGAGTTGCAGACTGTGACTGTTGCCTCAGGGAGGTTCTGGGGACATGCCGGAATTTAACATCCCTTCCCCCCGATGAGAGGTGTTTAAGCCATGGAACATGGGTCCTAAGAGACTGTGGAGTTTCTATCCTTAGGGATTGGTTTTGGTTTTTCGGGGTTTTTGGGTTGGTTTTTTTTTGTTAAAGTTTGACTAGGCAAAGCCCTGAGCAACCTGATCCAACTGTGAAGGGAGCCACTCTCTGAGCAGGTTGCGCTAGGGACCTCCAGAGGTCCCCTCAAACCCAAATCTTTTTATGATTCTAAACTGGCTAGGCATCTGGTAATCTCAGTGCCACACCACTAAACCAGGAACACAATTTAGGCATCTACCAGAACTGTATATAAATACTGAAGAGATTATAGCTTAGTTCTGTCCCTGAATATTGCTTAAGCAGGCTAGAAGGAGGAGGAAGGAGAGGGACACTCTCAGATCTATGTGATGTTAGTGGCCCACCGCTAGAGAGAAGAGACAATCTCTAGCCACAGCTTCTCACAAAATCCTTGCTATGATTTCTAGCACACTTCAAAACACACAGGTCTCACCTTCATTGGCTCCCTTGCGTAGCTGCTTATAGTTGCAGGACTGCTGCACAAGATCCAGTAGCGTTTTGGTGAGCTGTGCATCAGCCAGGGGGTAAGCTTTGGGATTCACTTCTGCCTCACTCTAGAGAAAGGAAAAGGTGAAGAGTATTGCAAGAGGAGAAAAGGGGGCTTTGTTCCGAACAACACTACATAGGCATCATGTCCACCGCATATAGTGACTACTGGAGTCACCTCACCATTCTCAGTTGCTCTGCACGTACACTAAAAATCCCACTGCATTTCATTTACAAAGAGGGATTCTTCTCATATTCAAAGTAGGCAGTATCTGCTCACACAGACAGCCAATTCAGATCCTACCAACCAGCAGCAGTGAGCTCACAGGGCAGTCTTCAGGCATTTGCTACCACGCATACTATACAAAATAAAAGTGTTTCAGCGCACAAGGAACAAGCCCCTGCCAGCAGCAAATTAACAAGTTCAGGCATGAATTTTGAAGAAATCCCGAGAAGAGCACGTATCCATTTTATTTCTGCAAATTACAAGTAGGTTCTAAATGCTGACATCAACGGCGTCACAAGCGGCATTAACGACCGGCACTGGCGGAGCGGCAACCTCTTCAGCCCCCGTCGCTGCAGCCAAGGCAGGCGCTCCCAGCGCCTGGCGGGGGCGACCCCACGCCCTGATGCTCTGCCGCCTGCCCTCACACGCAGCTACAGCCCTGCCCCGGCCGCTCTCCCGCCAGCCCAGCACGCGCTCCCGCTCCCCGCGGGGGCACAGCGGGACCGGAGACGCGGTGCCGGGCCGGGAGTGCGGGTCCCCCGTCGCTAGGCGCCCCCAGGACCGCCAGCCCCCCGCGTATCCTCCCTCCGGGGCAACGCGCCGAGCAGGAGACCCGCAGCCCCGCCCGCGGCGCCCGGCCGCCACGTGCTCCCTGCCCCGCAGCCGCCGGGGAGGCAGCGTCCCTCCGCCCCAGCGCTCCCCGGCGCGGCGTCCCCTGAGGAGGAGGAGGCCGGCGCCCGGCCCCACTCACCATGGCCGCGGCCTGGGCTGGGCTGGGCGGCGCGGCCCGGTCGCTCCTCTCGGCCCGAGCGCGTTGAGGGGGAGAAGGCGGGAGCGCTCCTGCGCGCTGCGTCGCCGCCGGAAGAAGTCAGGCTGCCGCGAGCCCGGGGGGGGGCGGGGCCAGGGGCGGAGGCTCCGCCCCCGCGTGGTGCGGGGCGGCATGGCGGGGCCGGCGGCGGCGCCGCCGCCCGGCTGAGCCCGAGGCGGGGCGGGCGGTCAGGGCCTCCCTGTGCCTCGGCTCTTCACCTGTAGCAGCGGTGAGGGTGGCAGCAGGGACCCGTTTCCCCAGGGCGCGGCGGGGAGGCGTAAAGCGTTAGATGAGCACGGACACCGCAGCGGCGCACGCTGTGACACAGAACGTAACCGGAGGGGCACGGAGAAGCCCCGCCCCGGTGTTTATTTCCCCTCCGCCGAGCCGAGCTCGGCACCTCAGGGCCGCTTACCGCCCCCCAGGGAGCTCGCGCTGCGCAGCAGCACCTCGCGGGGAGCATCGTTCCGACAGGACCGGGCTGTGCAGGGGGGGGTGACCTGTAAAAGGCCCTGTAAAAGCCCTGCGGGAGAGGATAGGCGGGGGGCAGCCTCCTCAGGCTCCCGCCCCCGGAGCCGCGGGGAGGGCACGGACGGAGGAGCGGGGACCCGCCGGGAGCCGCCGCCTCCCCCCGCCCGCCACGGGTAGGGGCCTCGCGCATGCGCAGGGCCTGGGGCCGGGCGGGCGATGGCGGCGGCGTGCGCGCGGCCCTGCGGCGGGCACGGGGCGCGCTGGGCCCTGCCGCTCCGCCCGCCGCTCTGCCTCGCCTGCGCTGTGGAGACCCTGGGCGACGGCAGCGCCTCGGTGGGCAGCGCCTGCCCGGCCGCCGCCCCTTCCCTTCCCCGCCTCGGGTCGGGGCCGGGGGCGGGCAGAGCTGGCCTCCGCCGCCGGCCGCGGAGCGTTGGCCCCTCGCGGCTGTCGCTGCGGCACCCCTCAGCGGTCCCCACCCCGCCGTCCTGCCTGCCCCCTCCCCTGCGCTGAATTAGGGGCTGGGGGCTGGCCAGGTGTATCACCTTGGCACTCGGCTCTCGGGCCCTGGTGGCAGTCTTCCCCCCCCCGGGGTGATGGGAGCGGCGGGGTGGCTCGGACCTCAGAGCTAACGGGTTGTTGTCTCTGATCCGTAGCTGGTGCGCAAGAAGCACGTCCTCTCCCGTCTCCAGGATGCCCTGGCCTGGCAGGCGCTGCCAGTCGTCCAGCTGCTGGCACCAGACGAGAGGGTCTGCGTTCATTTGATAGGAACTCTCTTTGGTAAGAGCTCTGCTGTGGCCTAGTACAGCAGCAGGGAGAAGGCAGGTACCTTTTTTTGAATAGAGGTATAAATGTGAAGCTTCTCCACATTTGAAACAACAACAAAAAAAAAAAAGGCAAAGGAATCTTGAGGTACCTAATTCCATGCTTCCACCGTTCTGCGTTAGGTGTGTTATTACTCCCTGTGGAAAACTGCCTGTCGTTTGATTTAGAATAGGTTAATTAATTTCCTTATTCACCAAGGAGGAGGATTGTAATGTCCATAAAGCTCTTGCGATTTTCCAAAGTATCTTGACGTACCTTTAAAGTCTTTCTGGAGAACAGGGAGTGCCTGGTGTATGATTCTTCCCTGAATGCCCTCCGTTCTGGTCTCATGCCTTAGTGCTTTCTCATCTTGCTGAACTGTGGCATTATATAAAGATTCATGCAGAAATGAAAATGTGAGCTTAAAAAGGTGTTGCAGGATTTAATAACAAATGTGCAAAATAGGAATCTGCATGGTGGTTTTTTCACACCATCGCATTACGCTTCTAGAAATCCTTGTAGCCTTAGGACTGTAATACCTCCTTCTTTCTGGTGGGTCAGCCTCACAGCAGAATACACTGTTCAGTGGGATGTCAGAAGGTGCCCTTCCAGTAACAGTCTCTATGATCTTGAACATCTCTTACTGGTTTGCGTTTGCACAGCAGTGCTGTGGGAAAGGTCTTTGAAATGTCTGAAATCTTGACAGAGAAGAAATAATGGTCTAAATGAGGGAATAGTAAGGCAGGAAGAGAACGGTGGAGGGTATGAATGCAAGTGCCTTCAAAGAGCAAGTATACTGGATTCCTTTAATTCCATGATCTCATTTGCACATCACAGATAATTCTTGTTCTTTGGGGGAAAGTGACATAGAAGCCCTTTCCCCTGCTTTGACGCACTGAATAATTCAAGCAGTGTTTTCCCAGTTGATTTTCCAGCACAAACTGTGTTGTGCATGTTTTGGGAGCAGCTTTGTTAGAAATAGAACTTTGTGCAGGCTTAATTCTCTCCGTTGCACAAATTTTTGTTGAGTGCTGTCTGCACACATAGTCCTATACAGATGTGGAGGGAGTGGTGCTTATGGCCAATTCAGTCCTACGCTGTACGACCCTGACACAAAATACCCCAGAAGACAGGGGAGCTGTGCTTGCATTTCAATGCTTTTGTCTGTTTTTAAATAATTATTCTCTCTCTCTTTAAGAAGCTTTGCAATTGGATGGTTTGGGGACAGCTTTGGGATTTTACTGTACTTAGTGTAACTCCTAGAGCAGTTGGAATCCCAGTCCAAGCTTGGGGCTACAAACAATGACGTGTACATTTTGGATAGAGCTTGAATGAACCAAGGATCATTTGGTGCAAGAGTGTAAGAGGGACCCCCAAAGGTTTGAGCAATGCTGCGGAGGAAATATTAATAGTAAATTCAGGAAAATACGTTCATTTTTGGAGAGAGAATACTGGGACAAGCACAGGCAGAAGACAGAGGGTTAAGAGAACAGAGGTGTAGTGTGGAGTGTTACGTATGAGGAGATGGTGAATTTCAGGTAAGCCTGAATTTCATGCAGCTAATATTGCAATGTTCGCTAATGCTGTATGCAAGTCTTTTCCAAAGTGTGAGGAAGTTACTGAGGATTGGGCAGATGAGGCAGGAAATAAGTAATTTGTTCACCTGCAATGTCATAACATTGCTTTAGTTGGTCAAATTTCTGAGAGGTCATGGAGTCTCCGGAGGGGAGGTAATTTGATTGGATATGTTGAAACAAGCGGTTTGGTGTGGCAGAAGTGGGGGTCTGAACCAGATGCCTGATGCTGTAGGTACCTGAAGTTGGAAGGAGGTGGGAGGTAGAGTTTCTCGTCTGTTGTGGTGCAGTAGAGTGAGGCAGTGGCTTATTTTAATATATCCAATCTTACGCTCTCGCTGTACAAATGACTTCTGAAGTGGTGCCTTCAGGTTCAATTTAACGTTTGAATAGTTTCCGTATGCTTTAAACCTGGTGTTCAAATTTGGTCTTGGGATTTTCAGTACTGCGGAGGGAGAAGACTGTTCGTGGTAATTGGTATGAATGGAAGACAGAAGGGACAACTCACAGCTGGGCTCTAACTTCTGTCATTCTGAGTGTTGTTTCAGATGTAGAATGTTGGATACATGCAGCGAGATGTGGCGATGGTAGCAGTTACATATTTACTTACATAGGTGGAGCCATTGACTTCAACTATAAAGTACATTAAAAATTTGCAAGAGAACCGAATGCCTTCGTGTCCCTGTGTCCTGCTTATGGAGGGACCTTTTGCGATACTCCCTGAGAGTATCCACCTTCCTCTGACAAAGTCAGGCTGGTGTCATGTGAAGTGGGGAAAACAAAACAATTCTGAAAAAAATTTGCAGCTCTTTTTACAAGAAGGCATTACAGCGCTGATGATCACAAGCAGGAATGAGTTCCATGACTGATTGTGGTTTATCTTTTAGGGATGTTGCATACTGTGGAAGACAGCAGTGCCCTGGACCTATTTGTAGAAGGTGAGAGGCAGGTGCCACGTCTCAATTACTGACAGTTTGTGAAGGAAGGCTCTGTCTTGTCTGATAACTATAGTGAGATGCTCAGCTTTTACACAGCTTGAATTGGGAAGAGCATCTATTTTCTATCAATGCAAGAGTGACAAGCAGACTGTTCCAATATTTGGGGGCAGGGGAGTGCGTGCAGATTTAAATATTTAGCATTTCTTTCACAGGTTCTGTGCGTGCCATGAATTTAGTGTCAGATGGGCAACAGTGGTAAACAATGCCTCATCTTTAGCATCTTTGGACCTGACCGAAGTCTCAAAGCAAACGGAAATCTTCTGTAGGCTTCAGTGAGCTTTGGGATCTACTGCTTTCTCCTCAGGACAGAGAGTATTTGGGATTTAGCTGTACAGGCTGCAGATTCCTCTTTGTGAGCAGTCCTTCATTTGAAACGCCTGCAGGGCTGACAAAGGAATCTCTGCAGTCCAGTTAACCTTGGGCATCTCTGCTGAGTCTAGTGATATTAGCAATGCAATCATTTCCTCCTGTCCAGCCATGAAAGATGAAAGGAGGTGTGACCAGCTCCTTCCAGAGGGGTTTCAGTTTTCAGGCGCTTGCTTGAAATGGTGTTGAAAAGGTGAGAAGTCTTTCTGTCATGTTACCAGTCTGTTGAGAGGTGGATGCTCTCAAACAGAGGAATTTTAACTTAGTGTTACCTAGCTCTTGAAAGTTTTTAGAGATTCTGAGAGTTCAGGGCAAGAAAGGGCCATTAAACCATCTATAAATCACCTGTCTCAAGATATGCCTCCGCTGAGATGCGTAGCTCTTTAGCTAAAGTAGGTCTCCTAGATAAACCGCCAGTATTGCCCTGGATATACCAAGAGATGGTGAACCTAGAAGTCTCTGGTATTTTTTTTTTATGATGCTTTCCTAGAATACAAATCAAAAGAGTTTGTTTTTCAAATGAGTCATGCCATGACAGCAAGATACATCCAAGACAGCCTTACCAAATCCTATGGAACACTGTTCTGCACAGTGTCTCAGTAAGGGGGCTATTGTCAAAACTTTATCTGCTGAACATTCAGGTGCCCAGGTTCTAAAAATGCCAGAAGAGGAACTTTGCTTCCTGTAACTGGTCCACTGGTATATGTGTGGAGGCAGGGGCAGCCTGCCAGCGTCAGGCAATTCCCTTGTGATTTTGTTAGGGAAACCCAAGGTGATGTGCAGCCAGTGCCTGGTAAACATAGTTTCTTGTTGATTCCTCTTATTAGGACAGAGCTGACAGAGTTCTTAAAGTTGCAGTGAACCAAGAGTAACTGCCCTTACTTGGGGCTGAGGAGGTGAACAGTACCACAAAGGTGACTGGGGCCTTGCTTTCTGGCAAGGTATATGGGATAACTGCAGTGGGGAGGAATGGCTGCTAGACTGCACTGTTACCTCAGGGACAGTAGCAGCTGGAGGAGGAGCTCTCAGTCTACATCTAAGGATACTCAGCAGTTTCAGTTCTGATTATCTTCTCTGGAAAGATATGTTTTAAAGGCCGATTTTCGTACTGTAGGAAGCCTGCTGTATTCAATTACCAGAAATTTTTACGCTTTTAAGCCAGGGCTTTGTTTCCTTCCCTTCCTGGTTCCTTATGTTTACTTGGTGTCCTGATGCTCAGTTTGTCCCTTGCCATTCATTTCCATGCATGGTTTGTAGCACAGCTAGAACAGGACTGCTGTAATGTTGCTGCAGAGAGCTCGGGCTGGGCTATCAGAAGTAATAGTGCCAGGAATGCCAATGTTACCCTGCTCTCTCAGCACCTCCGTGCTCATTTAGTTTCTAAGCTCTTTACTCACTGGTCTGCTAAAGCCCTGTGGAAGATGGATTGTGAGTGCTCTTGGGTGTGAATTGCTGATCCTGTTTCTTCTGCCTAGTTCTGGTGCGGCTTGTAGTGGAGCTGAAGTCAGAACAGTACTTACGCTGCATTTTGGATGAAAGCCAAAATGAGGTCAGTGAAGATGAATTCCCTGCCCTTCCTTTCAATCCTTCAGAGGTTGAAGAGATGGGAATGAGTGGCCCTGCAAGACTGCAGCTGCTGCGCTGGGATGCAACCTCTCAGCAGTGGGATGTCCTAGGGCCAGCTCCCCTGCTGTGATTTTGGCGGTGTTGATGTCTACCCTGGAGTTTTCCTATTGTTCCCATGATGCCTTGCAGCCATATGGCTTCATGATGCTCTTGTGAAGCTGTATGGCTTCCTCAGATTCTTCTTTTCCTACCTTACTGTTTCAGTGATATGAGGAGCTTTCCCAACCTGTGCCGTGGGCTCTTGCTCTCTTCATTCCTAAGTTTGTGATGATCCCATGGGGTACAAAAAATTGGGAAGTAGCGAAAGTGGGGAGAAGTTCAGTGGGTTCATCTGCTCATGTAAGAGCTGGAGGGGAGAGAGAGGCAAAGGAGCAACAAGCAAGAGATTTCTTGGATTAATTAAAAGACATTTTGGAGACTTAGTGGTGTGTTCAGGGCTTTCCTGTGGTTTATCCTGAGTGGTGAAGAGGGCCCAGCTTAGGAAAAGATCCTATTCTGGAGGATTATGCATCACCGAGAGCTTGCTGGTTTGGGTGCATTTCTGCCTTTGGACCACGTCCTCACCAGTGAAACATTTTCTTCTCTGTCTCCTCTACAGCTGTGCAAAGCAACTACCATGAGAGGCAGCCTGCCCACATTCACTCTCTTGGGCAAGCTGGCAGATGCCATCCCAGGCTTTGCTGATATACTGGTGATAGAGCACAGTGAGTAATGTGTCATGCCCCGCTGAAGGGTAGTATTCACAGCCCTAATACACATACACATGCATGCACTCCCCTGTCACCCATGTGAATTCATGAAGGTCACACAAGAAGCCTGTCCAGAAGTCAGAGTGGCATTCAGGCCTCCTGGGTTGCAGGTCAGTACCTTCATAGCAGGCTTGTCATTGTGCTCTTAGCCAGCCTGGCAGAACCAGCCTCTCTGAACTGGGGTTTGTGGGTCTGCCTCACAGGCAACATACATTTAGTTTTTCTTTCCTTGGTCCAGCCCCTGGGGATCTGGTGAGCAAGCTTAGCTGTTTGTGGAAGTAGCTGGGATGATGGATCTTCATATGGTGAACAGCGAGCTCCTCTAGCCATTTATTACTGTACCTCTGCTCAGAGGGACAGATGGTGGTGAGCACATCACCTAATTGTGGCATTCATTAATCTGCACACACCAGTCTGTCCAGTGGGCTTTTGCAAGTTTTCAAGGGAAATAGGTTGGTGCTTTTAAAAAGTCAGTTCATCGGTGTGAATGTTTGCCTTTCCTGTTCCTCACGCTAGGTAGTTTAGTGGATCATCTGCTGATGGGCTTGACGTACCCAAATGAAGGTATAAAGGCTGCTGTCTGCTACTTGTATGGCAAGCTGTACTCCTCTCCTGTTGGCACAGAACGGCTCTCAGCACACTTCGAAGAAAGGCTGTGTGGTCTCTTCTTGAATACCTTGGGGCGTGCGCAGACAAAGGAGCTGCAGGTTAATTGTTTGGGTAAGGCATTGCTGAGAGAAACTGCAAGGTGCAAGGGAAGGCTTAGAATGAGGAAGAAATCCTGGGCTGGTTTAGACGCTCTAATGCGGGTTGTTCCCTAGAGGAGCTTTTTGCTGCTTGTCTGAAGCAGTCGATCCTTTCTGTTACTCCATAGCAATCAAATGGCCCAGACCTGCTGCTGAGCTCCCCCAGCCCTCCATTGTCCCTCAAGCCCCACATTTGCCTAGCACTGACTAATCTTCAGAGTCTCTTCAGAGCTTGCGCTGTGGCCTGGCCTGTCTCAATTTGATGTTTCATCCTCAGAACAGACCACCCCTCAAAGTGTCCGAATGCAAACACTATGCACGGACAGGTGGGTTTTGTAGAGCAGTGGGATGGAGTCTAACAAACATCATCTTCAGATGTGGGACATCATGTTATTTAGGTTAGAAAGCTAATGTGGAAGTGGCACTTTCTTGCATTTATGCTTCCAACTGCACGTATCAACTGTTGCTGGGGAGCACAATTTCAGCCTTTCTGACATTGCTTGTTTGTAAACCATCCAGGGAATTCCTTTTTCTTGTAGGAGGTAAGCAGAAACTGGATTGCTCCTCAGATCATCTACTCAGCTACTAGAAATGGATGATGATTCCTTTGAAAGTAGAACTCTATAGCTCAGACAATACCCCTTGTGAATTTGTACTGACAAGTACTGATGATTTGCATCAATACCTGTAGCAGTGCTCTATACTTTTATACTGAGGGCTTTTTTGTGTGTATGGATATCCTTTAGCTAAACACTGCTGCTTCAGTAAGAGCCTGTGAAAGTAGAAGGGGAGGATAAATGCCAGTTCTCTAGGAAGCATTCCAGGGAAAATGTCTAGTTATTTTTGGGTCACTGACTGTAGCTTGGAGAAAAATGCAAGTCAAGAGCTCTCCCAAGAAAGAGTTTAAGGGGTGGGTACTGGAGCACAGAAGACAGTGCGAGTAGAGTGCTCCTGAGATCATGTACCACTGCACCTGCACGTCTCTGAGAAGGAACAGGGAACAGATCAGACCCAGCAAAAAGCATCAGCAACAAGGGCTTGCAAGACATGGGGCTCATGGCAGTATCTGGGGACACAAATGAGAAGCAGCTCCCTAAGTGGGACGTGAGGGCCTTTGTTAGTGCAGGAAAGGGGAGGAAGTTGGCAACAAGTCTTAGGCTGTAAATACTCCTGTGTTAATATAATCCTTGCTATGCCCAGTATGGTGCTCACTCTTGCTCCTCCTTTTGCAGGTTTGCTGAAGGAGCTGCTGAAATCTGACCATTTTGTATCCATTCTTATGAATAATTCAAAGACAGCGGAGGAGTCTGAGAATCCTGACTTTTTAGAAGGGGAAAATCCACTGCCACTTGTCCTCAAAAGGGTGATTGCTGAAGTAATAGTGAATTGTCAGTAGACATAAAGAGTTTGCTGGCCTGTGTTGAATCTTTATCTGAGGCACTCGAGTATGCTGTTGCCAACACCAGCAATAGAGGCTGCAGTGGAAAATGGGGACACCCCCATAGATCACGTCATTGTTCATTCCTGCATCCTGGAGGGAGGAAATTTTAGTCCTGGCCTCAGCTGATTTTACTCACTCACACTTGAGGTCTGATACAGCACTTGTAGTGCCAACATGACTAAGCATGGGGGCAGAGCTATTCTTACTCATAATCTTCTCTGTTGTGGTTCTCATTTTGCATTTTTTTGAGCTTATTTGGTCCAGTGTTTTAGCTTGCCTTAGCAAGTTTAATCCATGAAATATATGCCAAAAGAGAGATCTTCATTTATGTTTTAAATTTAAAAATGTAGAGGAAACTATTTCCTACTCATATCTGCATAGTTGACTTTCTCATTTCAACTTTTGTTTCCCAACAGCTTTTGTTGACCAGAGATGAGATGTTACAGGCAGCAAGTTCTCACTGCGTGGCTGCAGTGCTGGTTCACTCTCCCAGCAGATATGCTCCTGCTTTTATCCATGCGGATGTCCCAGGTGAAGAAATGAATAGCATCTTACTGTTCATCTCCCAATATCAAAGCACTCCCTGGCTGTTTGTTTTAGGAATCCACCAATGGCATAATGTGTGTGGTGACCATTTTATACCAATAAAAATGGCTAATGTGATTTTAGGAATAGAAGGGGAGAGTAAGTTTTCAACTGAAAGTATCAAAGCAGCTGTCAACAGGCAGAATGGTGTTTCCACAGCAAGAATTTGGACAAGTCCTTGAGGTCAAGGTCCTTCTTGCAAGACCTTAGATACAAGCCTAAACAGACTGGGATTCCATCTTATCCCACTAAATATTGTAAGTTTGCACAGAATTTGGTCTAGGATTTAGCTTTAGAATGCGGTTGTGGGAGATGGTTTATTATTTCTCTGTAATCCCAAAAGACAGGAATGCTTTAATTTTATGAATTCTTTGGGAGATGGAAAAGTTCTGAGGAAGAAAGAGATTGCTGCATCTCTGGTAAAGTTTGCTTTGTGGCTTTTCATTTGTGCCAAAGGCTAGAGCCGCAGTTCAGCTCCTGCCTGCTGAGTTTGTGCTAGGAAGATGCCTGCCTGTGGGACTCTGCTCTCCAGTCACCTTGTTTTGAAGACTAGCATGCCCCCAAGCATCTACTCCGTTCTCCATTCCTGCCATTTCATAATATAACCGTTCTCCCTGTGGCTGTTGCTATGCTTCCTTGTTTCCTCCTCCTTCCTCTGCTCTGTTCTAGGAGCAGCTGTGCCATGCTGTGAGCAGACTGCCTCTTACCAGGGTGACCTTATTTGTGTGTGTGTTTGCAGAATTCCTGTTTGAGTGTCTCCTGTGCAACAGTGAAATTCTCATCTGGTCAGTGTATTGCTGCCTGCTCCTCCTAACTGAAGAGCGCCTTTTCTTCTCAAAGTGTCACACAGTCTATGGTGAGTCATGAACCTTTCTGACTGAGTGACTGCAGTAATAGTGTGGGCATTTGTTGTGCCTCTAGCTGAATTTCAACACTTTACACACAATAACAATTTCCAGTCAGGAGGGATAAAGGACTGAAAATGAGTACCTATCAGACATGTTTGTGATGTCCAACATAGCTTGAATTTACAGTGTCACTGTTCTAACGAGTTCCTGATGAGCATGCATTCGTTATAATAGCCAATTATCAGGACTGACACTACCTAAGTTACTATTAGGTGTTTCTGTGGACATGCCAAGAATGGATTTAGGAAGAAAGGCTAAATTCCTTACGTTCTTCTGGACTTACCTCCAGCAGTGGAGGTTGGGGCCTATTATCAGTTGGGGCCTATTATCAGGGAGCTGAGTGAACACTCAGCAGTTTTGGGCAGTTGTTTCTGTCAGTGGCTGAGAAAAATAATTGTTCAAATCATCCTTCCTTTTATAAATTAATTTTGCTTCCATCCTGGAATTTGGGGTGTTAAAAGCCCTCTCTGTGACTTCTCTTGAACATGTGCAGGCATTGAATCTCTGGTGAGGAGTCTCCAAGATGTCTTGCAGCTGAACAATGTGGAGTTGCACAAACAAGGGCTCCTGCTCTTCACTGAAATACTGAAACGGTAAGGGAGTACCCCCATCAGGCTTGCACAGACAGAGTTTGGTACTCTAAAATGGAGGCTGTGGTGCTTTTGCTTTTTAAGGTTTTTGTCCGAGACCAAGTATCTACAGCCCCAGAGCCTTTGTGTTTGAAAGACGTTGCTGAACAAGTGCATCTCCCTTATTCTTGTGAAGAAGGGCCTGATGGTTGTTTCTGAACCTCCCAGCTTGTCCTCTTTGCGCACGCATCCATCAGTATATCTGCCTCTTCCTGCTTCCTTGCTAATCTGGGAGGTGAAATCTCCTTTCAGCTGTAGATAGAGTAGGAGGGAAGGCTAGGAAGGTCCAGGCTTATGTCAGCAGGCCAGCTCCTGCTAAGTGCGCCTCTGTGACAAGACAGAGGATGCAAATTCCATGGCTTCTAGTCTTGTATCATCATCTGAGCTAAATTCAAACAGCAAAAACAAATTCTAGGCTGAAATATTAATGTCTTCTGTCACTTTTTTCCTCGTTTTCTGCTAAGGAATAACATACCCTGGCTTGTTTTTCTTCTGTGCTTCCTGTTCTTGCCTCTATGATCTTGTTCCCATCCTGTCATGGTAGTGACAGAGTCTTGTTTTTGCCACTTAGTTCCCCCAAGAGAGCCCTTGAGCTGAATTTTGGAAATGTCATATTCAATTTTGTAGCAAGTGGCAGGGTAAAAAGGAGAAGGAAAAGCAGCAGTGCTAGAACAGTGTGATGATGCCAGTGTGGGATCTGTCAAAAAGAGAAACCAGGATGTGGGAAACACTAATTACAGCGTTTATGCTTGTAAAATAAAGAGAACGCTCTGTGCAATTACTCTCATTTTCTAGCACACCCATTCTGTTTCTCTGAGCTTTGCCTTAGAAACTGTTTCATAGTGGGGAAAAAGGGTCTCATCCTCTTGGTTTTTCCTTGCAGCTGGATTCTCTCGTGTAAGCGAGCCCCACACACTGGTGTTCTCCAAGCAGAACGTACTGCTCCCCTTGGCAGTATGTCAGGAATGGTGGGTGGCTCTCCCTGGAGTGCCCCTTGTCTCTCCCAGCACAAACAGAGTGGCAGGCACAGTTTGGGGCCCAAAGATGAGAGGCTGCAGGAAGCTGCAAGAGTGCTGTCCGTCACGCTTTTCTCCCAGGCCCCAAAGGCATCATAGTGCACCATATTGCAAGTGGGTTTGTGCCTCTTGAATGAGTCAGCAATACTCCTCCATCCCTTCCTCCCTGCATGAGTCAGTGAAGACTTTTTTTTTTCCCTGATGTGTTTTACTTCAGAAGGTCAGCGATTAAAGAAGGGAAATACAGAGGACTAATAGAATTACAGTGTAAGTAGAAACAATTTGGAAGTTCAGCACAACACTTACGGCTTGGGCCAGAGGGTGCTCCTGGTGCCCGAGTTCCACAAGGCCTTTTCCTTGCCTTGCCCACCTCACAGCTTTTTCTCACAGCAGAACATGAGGTGACTGCCAAGCTGGGTTTCATCCCACTGAGTGACTAAAAAGAGTGGTTCTGCCTCTGTTCTCTTTTTGCCCTGTAGCTGGGCTACCAGTGTAATTTCTACTGAAGTTCACTTTCCTCTCCCATTTGTGCATGGGAGCATGTGCTCCTGGCTTGCTTTAGTCAGGCACGTCTGTGAAAACTGAGTAACAGGGAATACATTTGACTCCCAAGTCTGGCTCCTGTCATGCCATGCTGCTTTTCTTGCTTTACTTCAGAGAGGCCCGCTGGCAGGCTGTTAGTACCTGTTGTCTGCATGTAGCTGCCTGTCTTCCCCCCACCTTCCCGACTGTACGTGATGTGCCAGGAGCCAAATGAGCACAGTCTGCCATTTACACAGCTCTGTCCAATAATGGGATTAATGGCTTGTCATCCCTCCGTGCTCTTGTGCTGACTGCTCAAAGGTGTTGGGCCACAAGGTGATCAGATGACCAAAATGCTCACTATCAAGAAGAATTGTCAAAACAGTTGGATTGTGTTTATTTTCCTGATTACTTTACAAGTTCATGAAAGTCCCTGTCCTTCTGGCAGCATCTGGCATTAGAAGTGCTATAGGACTGTGAAAGAAACTATTCTTGTGGCATCGTCCTTTTTCTAGGATGGTGGTGTTTGCTTGTTTACTCAGAAATATGAATTGCCAGATGAACCCACAAATGCCAGAGCAGATGGCCTCAGCATAAAGTCCTAGGCAGAGAGATCACTGTATTTTGCAAAGCCTGTTTTTCTTGTGCTTTTCATGTGAGTGTTCGCTGGTGCGGTCACACAGTTATCCAGGCTGTGGGTTTTTTTCATCATAGCAGGGCTCCAGACCTGCTGAAGTTCACTCTTTGTAGCAAACCCTCCACCTGCTCAAGGTTGAGACTACCTCCTTGAGAGCAGCTGGCTCTCAATACTGAAAAGCATGGCTGGAACCACACAGCTCAGCAGTCCATTTGGTGAAATGAGGAGAGGGCACTACAGTTACTTAACTCTAACAATATTCTCCTTGCTTACTCTGTTTCCTCTTCGCAGGCAACCAGTGGAAATCAAATTATTCACAAACCGAGGTGTGTGTATAGAAGTCATTGATGTTTTGATAGAGACAGTGAACTGCCCAGTGCTGGAGGTGGTAGTGGAGGCTGTGAGAGCTGTGGCAGCTTTCCTGAGGTAGGCAGGAAAGTATTTGCAGGCTTTTCTTCATATAGATCTGTTGATACCATGCTGGTCTCTGCGGCTCCCCTGTGGCTGTGTGGGTGAGTGCGCTCTGCAGTGGGACTTCTGGCTGAGACAGGCGTGGGTACAGCAGAGCTAGCTTCCCACCCGCCTCAAAAGGCTGCCAGGGCAATGAAGCTGTGGTAGGCAGCAAGCTGCTGCAGCAAGGACCTAGCGTCCCAGCCAGGCTTGTACTGTGGCTGCTGTGGCTTTGTCACTCTCTGCCCCAACTGGATAGATGAGAGCAAGCATAAGACTCTGTACAGTCATATGCTTCCTAAATGTAGTGGGAGTGGACAGTGAAAGCAGTGAGGGTGTGTTTGGGTGCATGTGTGGATGAAGGCACTGTTCAGATATTGTGACCTTAGTATGCTGTGCTGGAGAGAAGTGGCAATGGCATATTGCTGTCAGAAGAGCAGTTATTTCTGCTGGTGTTGCCTTCCCAGGTGAAATGTCCCCAGCAGGGAATGTGCATGCTGTCTTTGTCTCCGCTTGTTCAGGAAGGACCATCTGAGCTCCCCTCCAGTCCCATATGAAGAGCTGCAGAAGCTGCTGGAGGCAGTGCTGAAGCGATGTGCTGACCTTTCCCCACCACAAAGTAGCAAGAGGCATGCAGTAAGTCAAAAGTTGTTGTTGCTTGTTGGTAGGACCAAGCAGGACAGGGATGATCCTCCTAGCACACTATGTGATGTTGTATATATGTTCCATCCCCTTACCCTACGGCTGTTGGGTTCTCTGGTGTTTCTTTTGATCCTCATGCCTTGAGATGGTACGAATCTTTGTCTTTGAAGTAGCTGAAGATGGATCCTGGTGAATGTTGTCTTTCTAAATCAATGAAGATTTGTGGGGCACCGCTTGAGCACGCTGCTCTCTTTATGTGTCCAGTACTCCAAAGTAATTTCAACTTCCCCTTCTTCAGGCCCCCACCTTGTAGACTGCATCAGTCAATCTATTGTTTTGGCAATGAACATCTCTTGCTGTGCCTTCAGACTGAGAGGGTCATCATATATGCACTGTGATACCTCAGCAAGGGAGCTGTTAGCCACTCTTTGAACTGCAAATCCTTTCCTGTTCCTGGAATACGTAGGTAGTGTGATGTGCTGCTGGGACCTATGCACTTCTGAGGAGAGCCCCCATTACAGGTGGCTAGTGAAAGGCTAGCCCCCCATTACAGTGGCTCAGTGAAGGGCTGAGCCTTCTTGCTGTAGGCTTAGAGCCATGTAGGTTTAGATCACACGTCTGTAGTGGCAAGAGCATCTTGCTGGAGTACCAGAGCTCCAAGTGCCTGATGAACTATCTTTAGGCCCAAGTTCTGTGGTACCAGATGTCTGTCTTCTCTGCCTGGAGAAGGCAGAACTGCTTTCTGCCCCACAGGCAGATGTGGGTCAATCTGTTTGCACACAAGTTTGCTTGGTGTCCCATTCAGAATAAGGAGCTTTGCAGGAAGGAAATTAGGCAGATAGTAAGGACATTCAGGCTGTCTTTAAAGGGAGAAAAGGGGAAATGATTGTACCTGTACTAAGGTATCTCAGCATTAAATGGAGAAGGAGAAGGAGTTCTGAACTGCCAGGCACCAATGTGTCGCCGTGCCCTCCTGTGGTAGTATTCGGAGAAGACCACCACAACAGGTTAAGGCTTAAAGGCAGATTTTGAGTTCCAAGTGGTTCCCAGTTTGGGCAAATGATTAACTCTGATGCTGCAGTTGGCTTCTGGCTGAACTCAGTAGGATGCTGTGTGGGAGCAAGAGCTAGTACATGGGTAGCTGCTTACAAATCTGAGCCAAAGTAGAGAACTTGTAAGATTTCAGTGCTGAGCAAGGAGAGGAACTGTTCAGCATTGTCTGAAGAGTAATTGGAAGAAACAAAATTGAAAGAAATACCAGGTTTTCCCAGAATGGTTTGAAGCTCCGTTAGCTGAGCTCTTTAAAACTCAGATTAGACCAAACCATGGTAATACAGACCGTAAAGGCAGGGCGGTGCAGAACTAGTAGCTCTGTAACTGTCCTCCCTAGGAAGAGCACAAAAGCTCTCTAACACTGTCCTCCCTGGGGAAAGCATAACAGTAAAAAAACAGTTATGTGAAAGAAGTCAGTGAAGTGAAATCTGTTGTTCCTCCTGCTGCTGGTATCAGAGAAGAAAGCTATTTTTTCCAACAGTGAACATAAGATTTTTAAAGACTTCTCTCCTTTAACAGGGTGATCTCCTATTCTCAGTGTCTCAGAGTCAGCCAGCAAACAGAACTCTCAGCAGAGTTCCTCAGAGACAGGGCCAGTTCTTGCTCAACACCCTGGAAAGTTTCAGAAATGCTTGCAGGTGAGGACAAGTCAGGGGGGTGGGCAGGTGGGTGGTGTGTGTGTCCATGTCCATCCATCCTTCTGTCCTTGTAACTGAGTTCCTCTACCCAACCCCACCACTGAAATATCACGGGTGAGTTCAACGCATGGTACTTGTCAGTGAAACAACAGAAGGAGGGATATATAGTGATAGTGAAAATTTTGTGACACCTGTATGTGTCTCCGAAGAAATTTGCCTGGGACCTATCAGTTTATTTTATGTCTTTGGTGTTTGAGGAACTGCTTGAAAATTAGCCAAAACTACTGACAATGTAAGAACTGTTGGAAGGTATGTGTGAAACCATATTCCTGTGCCCTGGGGTATGTGGTCTCACTGCTGGAGGGGATTAACCATTTAACAAATGTGTATCTGCTCCAGATGCTGGCCTTGGATTTCCTCATGTCTGTGACCTGTTACTGCAGGCGGGTTTATAGGCACCAACTTTTCCTGTTTTGCTGGATGAGAGCTATCTGTCACCCTTAGCTGCACAGCAGACGGTGGTAGATGAGTTTGTGTATGAATCTGGATCTGTTGTTAGGAAAGTCTGGCCAACTTAGTTATTTTGCCTTGCATCACTTGCATTTGGCTTGGCTGAGATAATTCAGTCAGAAGCAGGTGTCCCTGTCTGCACTGACCCAGTGTCTTGGGGTGGTGTTAGAGGGCACTCGGGTTCTGTCATGGTTTTTAGATCAGCTGAATGGTCCCCTGGCTGACTTTCATGAGGTTTGCTGTATTGTGCTCCAGGCACTCTGGCCTGGCTGAGAACCTTTAGTCTTGCCACACTAGGGCTTCCCACAGCAGATACTTTCTTCACAGAAGCTAAGTCTTCCTTTCCCAACTTGTACTGTTGTGCAACATTGCTGACTTTTAATAGCTTCACTCAAGAGGTAACTCTGCGTGATTGCCAGATTCCTGTGCTTCCAACCCATCAAGTGTTTGTGGGGTCCTTAATGGTGAAAGTTGTGATGGAAATGTAGTATCTCCTGACTTCCTTTACAGAGTGAGGAGGATTCCTCTCTCCTCTTATATCTGCTGTGTGTTTGTAGGTTAGCAGTGGAATTCCAGAGTGACTCCATGGCCCAGGAGAACGCTTTCACTGCCCCCAACTCTGAGAGCAAGGACACACTGAGCAACTTCTCTGAGTTCCTCTTGAGGATTTGTGACAGTCTCTGCATCCCCATGGTCATGGTAGGGTTTCTTTTGAACTTGGTCTATTCCTTGGGTACCTGGAAAGGTGCTTTCAAGCACCAAGAGTGGGTTGCACAAGTGGTTTTTTTGGGAAGAGAGCATGTAGAGTAAACCAAGAACAGCTGTGGCATTTGCTACCTCTCCAGAGCCAAATGTGGCATTATACAGTTCATGCAAAATGGGCGTGTATGGTCTCAGAGGGTGGAGAAATTCATAAAGCTTCCATGTAGATGGCAGTGTCTTTCTTCAGACTCTGCAATCCCCATAGCCTACCTGCCATGCTATCTAATCCATGGCAGCTCTGGATGTTGCAGAAAATGAAGAGTGCCTGAACTGTTGTTTCCCCTTCTGCCACTTTTTCAAAACTTGCCTGTGTCCCAGAAAGCAGTGGCATTTTGCGCCTGCAATTTTGTTTTCATGCTTCTTTCCAGAAGGTATTGATGAGGCTGCCCAGTCTACACAGCAAGGGCAGTACTAAGCATTGTGCCTCGGTAAGGCCAGGGACATGGGTTAAAAAGGAGCTGTGGAGAGTCGCTTGTGCTTTAGTACTCCATACAGACCTGTCACTAAGATACTTCGAGCAGAATTGTCAAAACAGTGGGACTCTGGTTGTGGTTCCAAATGTTGAGTAAATTTTGCTTGTGCTTTGCCACAGGTTCAGGTGTATGGATTCTTGCAGTTGTTGGGAGCTTGGAGATGTTTTGTTTTGTGTTTTCTTAACCAGTCTCTTGGTAGGCAGCTGCAGTGGCATTGCTGTTCTCCTCCCTGAAGGGAGGGTGTGGTGCATGTCCAGTTTGGCAAAGCTGGAGTCAGTGTGCTGTTTCTTGCTCATTGAACCTGGGTAAAAATCAATGGACTGTGAGAGAATTGTCCAGTGACCTTCTACAAGAGTGAACTGAGTCATTCTGTTCTAAACAGTTTAGGGCTGGACTCTGTAGAGAGCCTGTGTTTGCCACCACTCAATAAAATGCTGAAGCACAGGTGTTAAGTGTTACTGAAGTCAGCTGCACTTAAGCATATGTTCTATCTTGTATGCCATGCTGGAGAATTAGCCATCTGACCTGTAAGAGCAGTTACTTCCAGGGCAATATGGGCAGCAATGTCAGTCGCTGTGCATTAAGGCCTAACTGGTTGCCAGCTGGAATCAGGAAGAAGTTTCTTGTTTGATGTAACGTCTTGCAGAGTTAGCAGCACCGCTCATAACGTTGGCAGAGCAGAGTGTTAGTTGCTTTCAAAGTGCTCTGTAAGCCTGTGTACTTGCTGCCAGGCACTTTGGTAGAAGAACTGTTACTCCATATGTTTGGATTTAGAAATCAAACTTTCTGGGTGGGCAGGAGGCCGGAAGAAAGCTGCTGCTTTCAGTGTTTATTGCATATCATGCACCTGATCTTTTCTTCTTTCCACAGAACTACCTGGAAAGGGCTGTCAGCCCATCAGTGATGGAGGTTTTCATCTCAACACTTAATACCCTCTTTACAGTGGTGCCAAACATGCGGAATAAGTTCTCCAAAAAGCTGGGTATGGGGGTAGTGTGGGATCATGTTCTCTGTGCTCTTAACTTAACTGATGGAACTTGCTGCTACTGCATATTACTGAGGCAATGAGCTTAACGAGACTTTATGTGGAGGATTGTATTACATGTTTATATGAGTAAGAATAGAGTGCGCAGTCATGTTCAGCAGGATGAAAAAGTTATTTGGTCTAGCAATGATGATGGGACAGATTTTATTTTAGATAAGTAAGTTGTGTCAGCTTTACCCTTTCCTCTGGAATATTCAGAATTGGCTGTTCCTGTAGACAGGATTATGCTGGAATTGTTGGTGGGATTTTACTATGTAGGAATCCTATTTACTCTATGTATTCCTTACTCTTTGCACATCAGAGAGGTGATGTAGAGAATTCCTCTATTCTAAACACGTGAAGCTGGCAAATCTTCCCTTCTCCTCCTGAGAAAACAAATCAATCTCAGATACTCCCCTCCAAACCAAACTCGTAGTAGTTTGCTTTGGGAGAGAAAGCCTAACAAACGTATTCTTACTGAGACGGCCTGCCCTGTTCACCAGGTTTGCGTGGAGATGTGTGGGGATGGTTATGGGACCTGCCTACTCTTTTCCCTTATTGTACACGTTCTGTGCTCCTTTGACATTTTTGTCTTGCTTTCTGTTTAGCATCCTGCTCCTTCATCCGGCTGACACTGGAGCTGAAGGCCAGATTTTGCTCTGTACAAAGGTATTGTGATGTGTGTATTGTGAGCGAGTCAAAAATTTCCAGATGGGAAAGCAGATCATGCCTTATCTAATGCACCTGATTAGGCAAGATGGGAGGCTGAAAGACTCAAGAGTGGTTGTATCTTATTACAAAATGTAAATGGTAACTGACAATGGAAGAGCTGGATGTGGGAGAAGGGAGAAGCAGTTGGGTAGGGGGCGGGTGGATTTATACAGCGTTGTGAGAATTCTGTGCTCTGTCATGAGCTGTGCAGATAGAGATAAAGCAGCTTGACTTTGGAGTAGTCAAATCAGTGGGTGTTTTGAAAAGAAGTAGCAGTAGCATCAGTTCCATCTGAGCTCTGGCTTCCTAGGCCCGTATTACCACTATCTTTGTTGCTCATGGTGTGATAATGTATAAGAAATGAGAGGGAGGAGGAAGACTTCAACAGCAGACATTGCAAAGGGTCTTCAGTAGCAGAGGCTATGATTTCTAGGTTGAGAAGCACCTGGGGAGACTTTCTGTGGGTCTGCAGAGATGTTTTACCTCCTCTTTCCTGTGACTGCATCTCATTAAAAGAGTAAATAAAATACACAGCACCCCTAGTCCAGGTTACCACTGTGGAACTTAGAGTGAGGATGTTTGTGCCTGTCAATGGTGTGTGTGTGGGGGGATCTAGGCCTCTGAATACAGTAGTGTGGGGCACCAAGGATGGCATGTTACAGTGCAAAGATGTTTGGTTATGTCCTATTCTGCAAGGAAATCACTGGAGAGAGAGAAATAGAGCTCTTCTCACCCTTTTAGTTAACATTTTGGCATTCTTCTTTGTTTATCCCTGGAAACACCATTGCTACAAAATCTCGTTACTGGTGTTTGCAGTGGAATCAGGTATCGCGAGCCACCCTCAAACACCTCCCATTCTCTGCAGTGTTAGGGGTCCTGCCCTTACAGGACTCCCCGTGTGTACCAGGTATGATGATTGTGAGAGTACCCCACTGTATTCATATTGTCCCAAGGTATGTGAACACATTCACTGTCGTCACCGCGCACACCTGCCACATCTGTGAGCTGACTTTGTGAAGTTCCTTTGGGAACTTCTCATTTTCCTAGAAGCCCGGGTTGGCTCCTGGAGTCTTGTTGTGATGGGGCAGGTGCTTATATGTGATCATTAAACTGAGGCTCTGGCAGACAGTGTGTGATATTAGAAGTATGAAGAGGATGTTTCTAGCCTTCTTCACTGTATCTTTCTGCTCTTCTTCACAGTAATCCTGCGTTGAATCAGGCCTGTTCCAGCTTCCTCTGCAGCTTGTGCCTGAGCCTTTACTCTGCCACAGAGAAGGAGAGAACTTCTTCTCAGGAGGGCAAGTCTGGGGAAAGAGACAAATTGCTTTATTTAGTTTGAGGCCCTGCCACCCTCTATTTAGGCAATAGGTGCAAAAATAATAAAAAAAAAGACAAAGGAGGAGGGAAAGGAGGACACACATAAGCCCTATTTAAAGATTTTTTTTTTTTCCCCCAGCTTTTTTTTAAGATGTTCCAGCAAGGAGATAACACTCAGAGAATGCCTTTTGAAGAGTTTGGAACCCTACCTGAAAGGATATGTTTCATCCACCTATGGTTTTGTTTACATGGTGACATTTATTAGCACAACTGTGCATGGCTTAATTGAAACACTATTACTTGCCACATAGTCACCCTTATCTGCAGATTAAGGTCATTTTTTCCTCTGGCATACTCTATAAAGCTTTCCTGTCTGTACTGTAACTTTCCACAATAGGTAAGTCCCAAATAAATGAGATTAAAGTTTCCACATCACAAAAGCCACTTTTCCCACTGGCAGTAGTCACCGTACAGGCAGCATCAGCAAAGAGCTGGGAACCTCAAACAGAAGTGTCTTTTCATCCTCAAAGCCAACTCCATTAAATCATGTCTCACACCTCTATTCATTCCAAATCATAGAGGTGCACTTGCTGTATGCAGGCTGTGGGGTAGTAGGTTGGCTTTGATATTTCTTACATCAGGAGCTTCCCTAATTTAACGTGCTTGAGTTAGGGCAGGCAGATGCTTCCATTTCCCTGTTCCACTCTGCTTTGTTGTAGACATTCCTTATCACTGCCTGCCTGCTCATACTAGTTTTATTTCTAGAGCAAGAGATGTCTGAGCTCCTGCAGAAGGGTCTGCCTCAATTAAACTATACCGTTGCTGAAAGCCTTCTCCTCCTGGCTGAAACCCCTGAGCCTTTCTCTTTGGATCAGTCTCTTTGCAGCCACCAGCATTGCTTCATACTACTCTTACACTTTGCCTACACCCTTGGGGACAGGTGAGCCAAGAGTATACAAGGCAAGTGGTTTTGTGGCCATTACATACCATGTATGGGTGGGTAAGGCATGTCTAATGTTCTTGTTTCCACTCCAATCTCCTTGAATGCAGGTTTGTCCCAGAAGCAGACTTATTTTTAGCCATAAGAAATTTCCTCCTATCAGCACAAGACCATGGAGTCTGTCCCCCTCCATACATACTCAGAGCTGCACTTTACCTCCTTGCTGTCTGTCAGGACAAAGGCGAAGTCCTGGACTTGGTAAAAGAAGATTTCATTCCTACCTCTTGGACCATTTTTGTTGAAACTAAGGTTTCTCCCCACTCCCATCAACCCTCTTGCAGAAAGTATTTTGACACAGGTGGTGAGCGGTGAATGAGTGAAGAGAGTGCAGTGCATCTACACTCTGGAAAGTTAACTGTGAAAAGCCACTAGGGAATATAGATTTGACTGAATAAACTTGTGTATGTGTGGGAAGTGTAAATGCGTTGGATAGGCTGTGAATTCACATACGGAATATAATAAATTTCATAGCTTCAGTCTCCTGAACACATCTACAGCCTCTGCAGCAGGCTTTCTAGTGTTCCCATATGGCTCTTTGCTGCTGCACAGCTTTGAGCACTGTATAAAGCCTACAAGTTTCTTAGCTTTTGTGATGCAAATGGGCTTCACAAAATGATGTTTAACTGATATAATTGATTGTCTACTTAAAAGACAGTGTGACTGTTTCTCACAGTAAACTCTCATCACTTCAGCTTTTCGATATTCAGTATCTAGTGATTATTTTGTTCTCTCTCCCCCTCCCCCTTTCCCTCCCACACACTTACCAGAGGTCGTTGTGTACCCTAAGGAGGATCCTGGATAATCTTCCAGATCTGAGCTTGGTCTACGTCCATTGTCCTCTCCTGCTGAAATTCTTCCTGCGCTACCCTGAACTTATGGGGAGATTTGGACATCAGGTCCTCCAACTCTGGTTTTCCTGGGGAGACTGCAAGCAAACTGAGACTGAAGAAGCTGGTTTTGGCATGTCTGATCAGCTGAACAGTGCTAACCCATTACTTCCCATTCTGAAGAGCAATTCCAGCATTTTACTTATTTTACTGGTATGTGACTTTCACAAGGACAGGCTGCTATCCTGGCCCTGATTTAGGGGGCTTTTTGGTTCTTAAAGCTCTTAGTGCTGTTATGAGGCCAAGGATTCTGCTAGAAGGGCCCATGTGTGTATACGCAGACTTCTACCTCCCAGGGAAGCCTGATATGGAAAATGGGACTGTGTATGTGTGTTAGCTCTTTCTCTGTCATCCATCCACTGTGATAGAAAGGGATCTTTTGAGAGTTGGCTAGGAAGGGATCTGAAGGGTGCTGCTGATGTATGCCATGAAAAACCCCATTCCTTTCTCTATCCAGGTATACAACTGGGTACTCCAGATTCTTCTGTGGCAGCCTTTCAGGAAGCTGTTTTGCTAATTTGGGAGCAATGGTTTACTACTGATAGATGAGAAGGGTATGAGGAGCAAAGAACTTTGAAAAAGCAGCATGCAGAAAACAGGTCTTGAGGGCATGGCTTTCTGTTTGCTTGGGGTTTTAATTTTGTTTGTTTTTTAACTGGAGAGTCTTGTCAGAGATTTTTGCAGTACTCTTGAGTTTTCAAGACTGCAAATAGCATGTTTTATTGCTCTTAAAAGATACAATAAAAATCTTGGAGCAGGGAAAATTAATCAGTGCAGGGCAGAAAGGGACCTTGAAGTAGCAGGACTAGTGTGTTTGCCTTTAGCTGGTGTAATGAGCTCTCTTAACCTACGTAATCATGACAGAATCCAGGTCCTGATGGCTGCTCAGAGACCTTCTCTCACTTCCACGTCTCCCACCTGCCCTGTCACCCCTCCCCATCAGTGGCCACTTGTCCCATGACTGTTTAGCCAGTCACATAGTAAATACTTGCTAACATTTCCACACAAGAACATGAGATTTGCCTGTAAGGGCAAAAGCTAAGAGCTGTGATGTTTCTTCTCCAGCCTGTTAGAGAAATTAAAGCTATGTATCACTGAGAATAGAAACCCATGTCATCAGGCAGTGAAGAAGCAAGGTTTGGTTCTGAGTGGACACCTATTGGGCATTACAGACTGGCATGTATTTGTTCTGATCTAAGAGGCTGTGAAGTAAATTTTAGTATCCCAGGTTACTGAAATGACTGACAGGAGGGCTGTCGCATAGGGCAGTTCTTTCACAGTTAGGGTGATATTGCAGAGTAGCTAGCAACATCCAGGCATTTGACACCATTGCAGAGGATTAGTAAAAGTGATCAGTGAGTTGACATACCAGTACAAATTAAGGAGGAGAAGTGTCCCATGAGGCTTGCCTACGCTGTTACCTTTGGCAGTAGTTCTGCAACCTTCATAAACTAAAGCAGATGTATACATCACAGGTCTATCAATAAGCAAAAGAGAAACAGTGGCTCCTTCCCTGAATGGTACAGCATTCCTGCTTTTCCTTTTCTGTCTTGCCATGTGCTCTTGCAGTAATAAATTAATTTAGCTCTGTCCCGGTCTTTAAAGTCAGTTGTAATAAATCACAGGCTTTGACAATTCACCTTTCAGTTGGGGAAAGGCATAATCAATCCGAATTTAGATGGGCTAATAAAACAGTGCAATATTCTGGGATAAATATACTGTCAGATGTAAACAAAACTTATGAGGTGAATAACCTCAGCCTGAGAATGCACTAGTAAAATGGAAAGGCCTCTGCATGGTACAGTGAAACAAAAATGAATGTCCTTCCAAGGATAATTTATTTGCTTATCTGCTTTTAATAATTGTCTGGATTAGATAGAACAGATGGTTAGTGGCTTCATCTGAGACCTTGAGCTCCTGAGTAGGAAGGAAGATGTTAACACAGTGATGCATTTACCAGGACCAGGAAGGCTGTGGCCCTTGGTTAGTGCCATTTTGTGCTGTGTGTGTTCATCTGGGGGTGAATATAGTCGTGATCACGCACTGTCCCACTTGTCTTCTCCATGCTCCAGATCTGAGCTGCTCTCTCAGAGAATGGAGATAGGCTGACTGACAGATTACATTCCTGAACGTCATATGGAGCAGATCTATGTCAGCAGAGCCGATTGTGCAGACAGCTCCCTGCCTCTTATTCCTGCCCCTTATTCCTGAAGGTCTCAGATATGGGCAGGAATCAGGCTCGGAACTAGAGAGGTTTTTATGGCACAGGCAGCCTGTTCTTACCTTAACTGCTTTCCTTGGGTATGGGGTCCCACAGCCATTTCCTCTCCATCACCCCAGTCTGGATGCATGGCTGCTGTGTGATAGGGGAAGGCAGCTGGAAAAGGCAGTAGCCTGTCCTGGCAGGTTGTAGGCTTGGTTGCTGAGACCAGTTTTCTGTTTACCTCTTGCAGCTGTACCATTTGCAATGCAGTAGCCAGGACTACTGGGGGAGGAGAGGAAAGGTAGTGCTGACATAATACATGTTGAGATGATCATATTATGTCAGCACTACCAGGCGTTTTCTGCCTGATCTTTATGGAACTGCATCTGTACGTGCCGTGCAGGTGAATTTAAAGTTAAACACCTTAACATTCGAAGTATGCTCAAATTAAGGCTATTGGCTGTGGGATTCAGCTCAGAGACTCCAGACAGAGCTCTGTAGTCAAGAAGCAGGCTTGTGGGCTGAATGCTGTGTACACGACTCTTCCATTTTCCATGACTGAGTGATTGCTTGTCTGGTTTATGTACATTTCATGCAGTTTAGCTGTTATGTTGCTACTGCAGATACAAGGCCGCCAGCCTTTTGAAAATGAGTAACTATGGACTGACTCATAAACTTGATTTTAGGTAAGCATCTTCAATATGCAACCTGATTTTTCAAAACAACAAGGAGAGCAGAAGTGCCAGAGGCTCTGTCCTCTTGGAAATGGGGCCCTGGCTTTAGGATCTCACTTGTCTAAAACTTTGACCTTAAATGTACGTTACCCCTACACTTGTGTGCTGGATGGGAGTTACGCAGCCAAATGCATTCTTTAAACAGGATATTACTCAGAGGTGCCTATCAGATGAGAGTCCGTCTGCTTTATTCAGTTCTCTATTTAATCAGGACATACTTAACCTGAACGGTGCTTTATTAGGCTGTTTCCCAAGGCACCAGATTAGCATAATGGTATTAAATAGTGGTGACTTCTGCCTAATCAGGGCAGAAAGATAATGTGTGTGCTTCTTCCCTTGCAGGACCTGGTCTGCTCAAGCTCCGTGGAGGTGGCTTGGAAGGTGTTGATGACTCTAAGGACCTTCCTGGAAAGAAATGAGGATGTCCTTGTCTGTGACCTCCTCCGGAGTCAGTTCCTACAGATTCTGCAGCAGCTGCTGGTAGAGAGCAGCTCAGCCTCCTTACAAGGTGACTCCCCTCTGTGACTTGGTCTTGCTTTAAGATCAACTAGCAGGGTTGATGGCTGAAGGGATGCAGTCTGGGATAAAGTGTTTTTGAACTGCTGATGTAGCTTCAGTACTTATCTGCTTGAGGAAATTTATGGACAGAACTGTGCTGGTTTAGTTTCCTTCTCCAGAGATTCTTGTTTTGAAGTGAGAGAGTCTTTTTCTGATTTAGGTTGTTCTGGCTTCAAACTGTGATTGTTAAACCGAGGCAAGGTTTTCTTATACTGTTGTAAGTGTTCAAGTGGAGAGCTGTGCTGGTAAATCTCCCAGCTTGAACAGGGGCTCAACTGGTGACTGAAAGACATCCTCCTTTTTGCCTCTTCTGTGTGCAAAACAGCTTGATGTGCCTGAGTACACTTGGTTCCCAGGGCACAGGGACCAGGAGCAGAGATTGTTTGAATCATTCATGATATTGATCTCCAAACAGCAACTGTGGTATTACCAGATCTCATAATTCTATTAAATCTCTCAAAGATTTAGCAGGGTTGTGGCTGAGTCAAATCCCTCTGTTTTCCTACTAGCCCTGGCTGTGGAGTTGGGACTGTTGGGACTGTTGTCCCATCATGAACAGTACTGTGCAAAGCAGTCTGTGAGCTTGAACTGGAAAAAGGGAGCAATGCTAGGATGTCCTTGGCTCCCCTGGGATAGGGGCCCAGCACAGCTTTTGCTTGTTCCTGAGGGGGCCGCTGACACTTGTAACAGCCTTGCTCTGTTTGGGGTGTTTTGCTGTGTGGCAGCTGGGATAGAAGCAACAAGAGGGAAAGTGTTTTTGACTTGCCTCCGGCAAAGTCAGTAGGCTGGAGAAGAGAGGGGTTGAAAGCGGGAGCATGGTAGAGCATGAGGCTACAAGGTTATGGATAAAGAAGGCAATGTTGGCATCTGCCAGATCTGATCTTGTTTGGAATTGTGCACATTTGGAGTTGTGGTGTCCCTCTGTCACTGATCTAGGGGTGCCAGGGGCTGTGGGGAGGGAGAGTGTCCATTTTCTGTTGCGGGTATCAGACCTATTCCTCCAAACCGCTGGTGATGGAGACAGGAGGCTGGGCTTGAGGGGCTTTTGCAAGATTAGAGCCCTTCTGCTGTGTCTAATATCCCCAGCTCCTCTTCATACTGCATCTTTGAACTCGTTAGCTGAGTTACTGGCAGCCCCATCCAGAAAGTCAAACACCAGATGTACTCTGGAGACGCGACTTGCTTGTCTCCCAGCACACAGGCAGCTCTCTGTGAGGTCTGGGGCAGATAAGTCCAGGGGATCTGCATCCCTGTTCAAACAGTATCCTGCTCTTAGACAACAAGAAGGCCCAACAGTGGGACTCTATCAAGAGTATGTTAACATTAAAGACACCCGTAAATGTTTCCTCCTCAAAACTGAAAACTCCTGAGTAAAGGCACGTGAACACATGTGAAGATGTTTTCTGGAGGTGATAGTTGCTTGCTGTAGGTCTGGCTATATACAATGCAAAATCTTTACCTGTTTACAGTGCAGCAGAAGAGTGAATATACTGGGGGGGGGTGTTGCCCTGGGGAGTTGGTGGTCTGAGCAGCTCCACTCTACTTGCGTACAGACCTGCCGTTTGGGGCTCTCGCCTCTGCTCTGGTCTCTGCTCTGCCCTGCGGGGCATGATGGACAGTATTTTCTGGCCTCACAAGATGCTGGAGAACAAATGCTGTGCAGCAGAGCGCTCTGGGTGCTGGGCTGCTGTCAAAGCATGGGCTGCCAGTGATTGTCAAGTAGATGGGAAGAGGGCAGTCTGCAAAGGGCTGGTGACTTCTAGCTTATTAGAGGTCAAATTGAATGTGCAGTGACCATGCCCCTTACATGGTTCACTAAGGGTCTAAAAGACACTAGCCTCCTTTTCCCCCCTCTTTTCACGTTGTTTCTAGAACGGTGTTGGTGGGATCCAGTGTGTAACTCGGGCCAACCCACAGTGGCAGAAAGGGGGCCTGATCCAGAGGGGACTGTCAAGATGAGAATTAAGTTGGGAGCGTGTGCGTGTGTATGTGTAAAGGGGGAATACTTCCTCCCCTAACCCATCCTCATTCCTGAGCTGCAAAATTAACAATTCTTGGCACACTTTAAGGTACAACAGTTTAGAGTTCACTGACAAGCTAAGCTTGTGCCCTTCTTAGCTAACAGGAACCTGCCTGTTTTGCTGAGCCTCCTTTTCCTGGTGCAGCTGCGGAGCAAGGGTGTGAGGGAGCTGGATAGCACAGACTTCAAGCTGCTTCACCAGGGTAAGTCTGTGTGTCCATCTTCTCCCAGGGGGCTTTGGTCTGTGTTTGTTAATTGTTCCATAAGATGATTAGGGGCTGGCTCTTTGTCCTTTGAGAGAAGGTGTACCTTGTGTTACAGTTATGGTTGCTTTGAGATACTTTCATAGCCAGAGCATTGTAAAGAGCCCTGGTTACCAGTTCAGTCAACAAAACCCAGGTTCTCTGCTTCTTGCTTTTACAATACATTTGTTGTCTGAAACCTCACAAGGTGGCCAAAGTATTCTCCTGGCTGTGACATGATTTCAGGGTCTGTGACTGTTGTTGACTTGGCAGTGACAGTATTGTTGATGTGCTTCCTGAAACATCCTTCCCCGTCCACACTTGCTAACACACTCCTGTGGGGTTCAGGCCACAGTGGTGTCCTGTGAACCAGCCATCAGGAACCAGCAGCCTAGTGAACCTGGGCTTTCCCTGGAGTGTGAGTCCAGAGTATATGGGTCCCAACCAGCTTCAGGACTTGCTCACTCCACCCCAGAGGCATGGAAGAGCAGGCTGTGTTTACTCACCATACTGTGATGTGCTCTCTTGTCTGGTGATCCTTACTCGGTGACTTCTCCCTTCTTACTTGGCTATTGGAGGTTCATGCAGGCTGTGAAAAAAGAATACTAGAGGGAAGTTCAGCTGATCCATCCTCTCATCTCTTCTCTGCTCTGACAAATTGATCTCTCCAGCAGACTTTGAAGGACTATCCCCTTCAATTTGAAATGTTCCATGTCTCAGGGCTGCCTGTGTTGCCCTTGTAAAGAAGCAGTGTTTCTCAGACATTCATTAGCCAAGGGAACTGGGGCTGTGGAAGAAGCATGTCCTCTTTATACCAGCCCTTTTTAGCTGCTGTGATTTCAGAGCACAGCTCAGCTGCTCCCAGGAGTCACAAGCTCCTTCTGCTCTTGCTTTCTGCTCTGTATTTTTCAACACAACTCTCTCCCTGCCCCAGCCACCCCCTTCATTCCCTGCTTGGCTCCCCAGGCTATGTTCTTCAGGGGTGGGTGTGCAGGGCAGACTCCTCTGATGAGGCTTACGTGAAACCAGCTTGTAGATGGAAGGGGGTGTGGGGAGGCGTGTTGATGTGTGTTTTTTGAGAATTGTTTACTCAGACTTTAAGCTCTTCAAAAGATCTCCTATGACAGTTTTGCTGAGCCCTGCAGTCCTGGATTTCACTCCCAAACTCTTGCTAAACATTGTTCTTAAGTGTTGGGTGCTTACAACAAACATGGCGTGTTTATTCCTAATGTGAGCAGAGTTGGTGAGAGTGGAGGAGCACAGCTCTCCGTGCTGTTCCCCAGTTTGGTCACCATGTAAGACAGGCACATGGCTGTTTATGTTTGACATAGTATTAGGATCAAACTCACTCTGTGGAAACAGATAAGTTACAGTCTGTTGCTCTTGGATTCTTTACTGCCCAATGTGATATATGCCCTTTAATATACCCTTTTCTATTCCCCCCTCCCCGTTGTCATCCTCCACTGCACCGTCCGGTCTAAAGCAAACACTCTAGGGCAGATGCTTATTGCTTTGTCTGTACCACACTCTGTTTATTTTCACTTCAGGTTGTGTCACTCTTGTCCAAATTCTCTCCCCACTGACTGACTTCTTTCTTGTGCTGACGTGCTCTGTTATGTTGGTGGCTGTGTTATGCACATTCTTTTGTTTCCAGTCAGTAATCTCTGTGGGAAATGCAGGCCGAGGGACGCTGACCTCCTGCAGCCATCCTTGAATTTTCTGTATTGGAGCCTTCATCAGACAACACCTTGTAGTCAACAGAGAGGTGAGGCAAGATTGTATTGATTGCTAAGTTAATCTTGGTGAGGTTGTAGCTTGGCCATCAGAGACTGTATTCTAACTGTCTCAGCAGGTAAGGTGGATTTTTCCCCTTCCAGTCGCAGCATTACAGTTAACAAAGACCATTTTGTATTTGGGATGAGGTTTTTTAGGTTGGGGGTTTTGGTTTGGTTTGGTTTCATTTCGTTTTGCTGCCTTCTGATGATTCAGGAATTGGCTGCTGAGAGACAGAACCATTGTATTTTTCTTGTTTGTAAAACACAGCAGTGGGGCTTTGGTGCCTTGTTTGAAATATCCTGCTATTGCCATGGTTCAAAAAATTAAACAATACTAGAGAATAGCTCTAACCAACCTTCCAGCTGTGTTTGCTGAAGGCTGGTCATTTTATTAGCTGGCCAAGCAGTCGCTTGTGCTGTGGAAGATGAATACCAGCGTAGCTGGACAGCCTTACTCTGATGAGCCGTGGCAGCTGGGGCTGCCTCACTGCAGCAGGGGTGTGCTCTGCACTTCTCTTCTGCTTGTCAAGCTGGTTTAACCTGTGCCATCCCGTCAGCCTCTCTGATTATGTTTCTCCCATGCAGCAGTGGCTGTGCTGCTCTCCAATGTGTCCTTACTAGAGCTCCTGCAGAAGGTTTTGGAGTGCACCTGGCTGCGGTCTCCTCCCTCTGAACCTGCTTACCTATCATCTGAGGATGCCTTGCTGTGCTCTGGATGGCTGTTGGCTGCGTCCCTCTTACTTTATCAGCATCGCTACAATACTGAGGTTAGAACCACTCTAGTGTTCAGATCCAGGGAATGGCTAAACCTTAAAAAAAACCCCCAAAACCCAAACTTGATTAGCAGAGCAAAGTGGTTTGCTTTGCCTGGAATCTGCTTGCCTTGGTTGCTCTCTTGTTATTGCCCACAAGTTATTTCCTGCTGCACTTCTCCAGCAGGACTGGTAACTAGCATGTTGCTGAAGGCTGAGACCCAAATCACTGTAGAGTTAGAGAGGGGCAGAAATCCTGGGGAAAAAAGTGCATACCCAGCCCTCCTGATCCAAATAATTTTCCTCTTCAGGACAGAGCGAAATACATTTTAAGGCCTTTCTCAAGGGAAGACTGGGGGTGGGAGACACAGCTCCCATGTTGTAAACTGCTTTTTTGGTACTAAAATGATCAATAGTGGAACAGTCACAATCCAAACCTATTATTGGCAAGTAAGTGTTCAATATTAGCAAGCTCATATGAATGTGGGCAGCTGTCATTGTATTTGATGCTCTGTAGTCCGACAAGAGAGCTAAGCTGGAGTTGTCAGCTGATGTTGGAATTACAACTTTGAGGGAAGCACTTTCTAATGCCAACACAAGGGGATAATGTTTCCTTTTGAAGTATCTACCCAGGCCTCTCTCCCTCTCTTGATACAGAGTTAAACAGCATGTCATGAGTTGTGAGCTCTGCTCTTGCAGTTATGCCCAGCAGAATATGTGCTTTGGGAGTCAGTGCACCTATTCACAGATGATAAAATCATATTAAGGACATGCGTGCATTTGCACAGAGAGGCAAGGGTTGGTTTTCTAATGCTGAGGGAAGACATTTTCCAAAAGGCCAACCCAGACCAAGTCTGCACCTGTTGCTTCACGGGTGTGCTGCCTCTGCTTAGGTCTTACAGCCTGGGACTTGTATGGACTGTCAGCTGTGTGAATGCATAGCAAGTCCTGCCTGTCCCTGCTCTATTAACTGCTGAGCACAATTTACCTTCTCAGTTTCCAAGTCAGGGCTGTGTCTGGGTGGTCAGTGTTGTGCCAGTCCCAAAAGGGATTAAATTCTAGTGGCTAGTGTTGAGCTTCATCTTCTGGGAGCGACTCTCTCAACTCGTATTGATCCTCGAAGTGCAATCATTTAATGGCTTATAAGCCTGTTGTTTGGCTTCATCAGTACCTTACTGGCTTGATGTGTTATGACCTGCAATCCAGAATCCTTCTTACACCAGAGATGGGGAAAGAAACTACAGATGCAGGTGGCAAATGGAAGTGGTTCAAGGATGCTTCAGCATTTCTGATCTTCAGCATTTCTAAGCTTCAGTGTTTCTAATCTTCTGCTGAGGGGGAAGGAGAGGGGATGAAAGGAAGAGTCACTTCTCTTGCTGCTTTCTGCTGCTCAGTATAGCTGAAGCTGCACAAAGCATCCTGGGGGCCCTTGTAAGAGAGCCTTTGGTCTTTGTGGCTGTGAATGTGAGCTGATGCCAGGCTGTCTCCCTGAGCTTGCAGTTTTTTAGAGGGGAACAATGGCTCTGAGAAGAGGCCACATTCATCTCAGGCTGGTGTTAATAGTGAGGACTTGTCTGGCCATAGCAAGCTTGCATGTTAACTGTGTTACTGCAACTGGCTTTAGCAGAAGCCTGTGGATAAACATGGGTCATGGATGGTAGGCTATGAAAGGCTTTGGCTTGTCCGTTCTTAGACAAGTAACCACTGCCACCCTGTTGCAGGAGGTACTCCTAGCTCTCCTATTGAACATTTCTCTCTTCAGATGGTGGTTTGAAGGAATCAGCCCTGTGGTACTTATGCCTGCCCCCCTTGCCAACTCTCTGCCTTACTGAAGAGCTTGAACCCTTCTGGGGCTCTGTGAGGCTTTATGCCATCGCTGCTGAATGGCTGCTCTGTGAGGGAGACAGTGTGTTGCAGACTGCCCTCTCAAGCCCACCTTTCCTGTTTCCCCTAGTTTCCAAGTCCCTAATCTGCTCTGCCTCCTTCACCCATGCCATAGTTCCTGGTCCTGGCCTCTCTGCAGGCTTCCCAGCTCCAGCACACAAGGCCAGATTCTTGTCGTCACTGCTGGCTTTTGGCTGCCTGGCTTCTCAGTCTTGCTGACTCTGTGTGGGGCTTAGGTACAGCTGTGTTTGGTGATGGCTGTTCTGCTACTCCATGTGCTCGGCAGTCTGACAGCCGTGTGCCAGAGGGCCTGCAGGGAGTAGTAAGTGTGAGACAGGCAAATGAGTTGCACTGTGGTTTGGAAGGTGTGCGGGACTGGCAACTGGTGGCGAGCAAAACTTGAGGGCCTGTTGGTGTGACTCTCCCTTCTGGATCAAACTCCTGAAACCCTGTTCTGTTCCCTTGTTTTTCAATGGTCATCGTGGGGTAGTGTCTAAGGACTGAAAGTATGTAAGGGAGCTTTTTACCTGGTCCAAACCAGCACCATTTATTCTCTTATATTTCATTCTCCTCTAGGTTCACCAGACACTCTCTCTAGACCTTGCAGAAGTCCTGAATGCAGTCATCTTCAGGAAGAAGAAGCCAATCCTGCTGTTAGGTATTTTGCATTTGTTACAGGGATTTGACTGGAAGCAGCTGCTAGTACCATGCTACAGGCAACGAGGGAGAACTGGTGACTATGGGATGGAATGGTGTAGGTGCTGGTGGGAATCTGGAAGCTTTGGTCCATTTGGCTTTGGGAGTACGTAACTGGTAGTGAGAAAGGGCAAAAGGGAAATGTCTGGAGTTCTGCTGTGTTTGGACAAATCTTCCTTGGAGGTTGGTAGTGACATCTGGAACTGAGCATGAACTGGGATAGCGTCACAGGGAGGAGACAAACAAGGGAACTCATGTTGCCATTCCTGCCTGCAGCTGTCAGGAGCTGCTGGGCAACTCCAGTGGGCCCTTAAGCCTAAATTTTCTCTCCTCATCCTCTCCCATGTTATTGCACAGGCACCAACACACAGGGCAAGGGAGAGGAAAACACTGACACACACTAATAAGCGGCTCCCTGTCTAGTGAGCATCATCCAGTTCCTGAGAGCTGTGCTGCGACAGAACTTCTCCTCCCCTCTGCTGGTGATCGTTGGCCAAAACACAGCCCAAGGTGCTACACAACCACAGCCGTCATCACTGCAGGATGCTGCCTTGCACCCCCTTGCCATGCGGCAGGTCTTCTCACTTGTTGTCAGTCTGCAGAACCTTTTGGTGCATGTCCAGTTGCAGGTATATAAAATATGACTTTTGGAACAATACCAATGTTGTTGGGCTTCAAGCAGGTACAATAACCTGAGGAGAAACCACCCTGTTGCAGAATGTAAGGGGGCTGCCTTTTTTTTTTCTTCTGCCTGCATTTTCCACCCCTTACAGACATGTGATGAGGAGGAGGGAAAATGCTCTTGCTGCAGCATGGCGCAGTGAGAAAGAAGGTAAATCAAGCTGTGTGGTACTCCCTGCTGCTGAATCAGATAGCTGAAATTCTCTGTACTAATGACGATCTCTGTTTTCCCATCTCCTGCTCTGCAGGGATGCCACACCCATAGGGACAGAGGTGGGAAAAGTGTAACAAATCCCAGTCCCACCGCCACGCCCCTGGCAAGGTGCTTTGGAGGGTAGTACATCAGTGTACATTTAACTTGCTCAAGTGATGTTGGGCTCCAGGGGATACATCAGCTTACATTTAACTCTCTTGAGCTATGTTGGGCTCCCATCTTTATTCTTTGGATGCTGTTACTTAATATTTTTTTTTTAGTCTCAGAATAAGTAGTTGTGCCTTTGTCTGGCTCCTTGACGTGACAGATAATTTGCAGCGTGTTGCATCCCATGAAGGAGATGAAGGGTGTTATTTTCCTGTGCTGCATGCTCTTCAGATCCTGCCACTTTATGAATTTTCCTTTTGCAATAGCTGTTGACTGTTATTTTTCTTCTTTTTTTCCCCCTCTTGGTATTCCAGAAAGACTTGCTGCTCTCTCAAGCCGTAGTTGCCTGCCTGGAAACCTTAGTGGAATACCTATATATGAAGAACCAGGACGTTGGTAAAGTCTTCCTGCTCTTTCTTCTCCTGGGATTCCCTCCTGCAGTGATTTTGAGCTCTTTGATCTCCATCCAGTAGCGCCCTGGAGCAGATGCTTAATGAGTTTATGCCCAATAAGAAAAATTATTCATATGCCTAAAGTTAATCATGTGCTTTGTGGGATGAAATCACAGTGCCTGGCTCCCCTGCAGGCATGAGCCCTCACTTTGGCTCTGGACACCAAAACGCTTTCCAGCAAGAAAAAAGTCATCCCCTATCCCCCCATATGGTAAGAGTGAAAGGTTTAGGAATGGAGGGAGTATGGGAACAATCTTTCACTTCCAGGCCAATTATAGCAAATCTTTAGACCGTAAATACAGGGGAGAGAGGATCTGAATACGATGTGTCTTCCACATGGACAGTGTTGGTCACAGTTTGGCCCTGAGGGAGGGGAAGGGAGAACGGGGTACTAGACAACGTTAGGGAATGGAAGCTGGAAATTCTAGATTTCCAGGGGCAAATGCAGACCTTGGTTTCCAGAGTCCATGTCAGACCTAACATATACCATGTTAGCAACATCAGATAATATGACAGTCAGGGGAAAGAATAGACCCTTCTGCTTACTGTCAGCCTCCTGCCACAAAGTCCAGGTGCTGGCTCTGATCTTAAAACGGACAGCAAGTTCTCTGTACCCTGTCCTGTTCAATTCAGTCATTTAAACACTGAGAGAGAAGGGGATGGAGTGAATGAACACAAAAAGGGACATTGGTGGGAGAGAGGAAGTGGTTGAATGAAAATGTAATACTGCAGATGAATGACAGCCGGTAGCTGAAGGGAGGCTATTAAAAGGCTGGGTGAAGAAAGAAAAAGTTGGCGTGTTATGGGGAGGTTCCGCTGATTTGGGATTAAGCTAATGAAGTGCTGCTTCAGCAGCAGATGAACCTGTCACTTTGACTGCCTAAATTCTTGCTGTGGTGCAGAAGTTCACAACAGCGATAACAGGAGTCTCCTTATTCCAAGCAGAATGAAGGTCATAGCTATGTTTGACTGAAAGATGGAGAACGCTGCAAAGAGCGCGGCCTGGACCCTGCCTCTAGGAGTTGCCTCATTTGAGGCCTTCTAAAACCTTCTCTTGGTTCAGAGATTTTTCTGGATGTGCAGAGCAGGCTCAGTGCACAGTGCTGGCACCTTCTCATTTCCACCAGCTAAAAGATACCCCCAAACATTTTACATTATTTTTTAGTGTTGTTTTCCCATAGAAAAGATTCTTGTAGTGGAAATAGGGAGGTTACGTGACTGCCAGTGGAAGAGGGACCTTTCTGAAACTCTCGTGAGTTGCCGTGGTGTAACAAGTTATATCAGTGACCTGTTGTAATTGTCCATCCCATGCAAGAAATCCACCCTAACCTGCAGTAAATACAAGGTGGTAACACTTCAGCGTTCAGTGAGAGACTTCACGCTGTCACAGACAGTGACCTTGAGCCTTATCTCTGTTTATCATATATGCTCCTTATTAAGAACACTTGCTCTGCTGATTGTTTGCATTGCTGCCATCAGCCTGGCTGGTCCCTGTAGTATGCTCTCTGATGCAGATCCAGGTTCGGTTTGTGCAGCTAATGTTATAGGTCTTTCTTCATTCCCCAAAGGGTATTCTGCAGCTAAATAAAACCCGTGGTCAGGAAACTTGTCCTCATATTGAAACCAGAGGGTATTATTTTTGAAACCCTGGGCTAAAGATATCCCCTTACTATTTTATGACGTGCACCCCAGGAGAAGGTTTCTCTTCCTGTACCAGCACAAAAGATGGACAAAATGTATTTTCTGCTTTAAAAAGCTATTAAGCTTTTGTCCTCATGACTAAACTCTTGCCCAAAGAGTGACAGATTAAAAAGCAAGTAAGAACAGAGCAAAATATCCCTTTAGTGTTTCACAGCGTGGGGTCTAGAAGAGAAAACTTGGGATCAGTATTGAAGACTGTCCTTATCCGAGTCCAGCCTGTCACTTGGCCGATTTTAAAGCTGTCTTTGATTGGCTTCTCCTTCTCTCCCAGCTCTGCATGTTGCTTCACAGCCCTGGCACCGATTCCTGCTCTTCACGCTACTCAATGGGGGCCAGAAGTCCTTTCTGCAGCCAGAAGTTCTCAGGCTGATGACTTTGGTGAGCAGGGGAAGGGCAGGGTGTTCTCCATTTTTCCAGTATGTTGGTGCAGTGCATGTGGGTCGGTTATTGGAACTTGCCCCCTAGGCACACACAATCTTAGATACTGCTGTGGCTTTGTCTGTCACTATGTTCGTGCCCTGTAATAATGATTCTTTCAAGTGAACTTCCCTTCCGCACCCTGCAGAAACCAACTGCTGTTAGTGAGCCCGTCTTGTTCTTCTGGTGTTTGTAGCATTTATTTATATCATTTAGGACCCCTGGGGAGAAGAGGGGAAACCTGCAGAGAACATGCAACTGCTGTTGCCAGTCAGGGAGCATGCTGTGGCTCTCTGGAGGGCAGAGCTCTGCTTGGCATCACAGCTCGCCTCTCCGTCTTTGACCTTACAGACCTGACTTTTCAGGGCAGGGAGTTAACCACAACCTACTACCCTGCTGTACCTGAGGCCTGCAAGCAAGAGAGGGAATGTGGTCCTACCCAGCAGAAATACTGAAGATAAAGCCCTCATGGCAGTGGATGAGAGGAAGGGGTTATTAATGTGAACCTTCTCCCTCCAAATACATGATGGGCCTGTGAATCTTTGTTATTCTTATTTCACTTTTTAAAGGTTACCTGGTTCATTTCAGTTCCTTCCTGACATAAACCAAAATAAGTCTGGTTATAAATCAGATCACCGTCAACACGGATATTTGCACTGGTTCTATTAGAAGTGATATAAAAATCAGGCCTGTGGTTAAGGTGCTGCAGCATCCCATTCCAAGATGAGTCACTGTTAGAGTCTGTGGGTCTTTCACTATTTAATGCCTCTATTTTTTCCTTTGTTCAAGTTTCTGAAATATCAGAGCAGCAATATTATTTCTCAAAAAGAAATCAGCCAGATTCTCCAGGAGGCAGCAGAAGCCAACTTAGCAGAGCTGCCTGAGGCCACGTCTCGTGCTCTTCACCTCTTCCTTTGCCAGGTAAGAGAGCGGTGACTGCCTTGGAAAATGAGAAGGGCATCCCTGGAGGATTGCTTTAGCCTTTGATGAGGAGCCATAAACTTCCTTTGAGGAGGTTATAGTAAGATGAAGACGACTCCTGCAGCTGCTAGCTTGGCCTACTGCCTTGAGGGATGTACAGGGAAATCGGAAAGAGAGTGATGCCAGCAGCTGCCAAAACTGTGTCATCATATTGGGTGGCCCCTTGATTCCCCCCAGATCAAAGTCTGAAGGTCTAATTGTTCTGTGTGGAGATGAGGGAGGGAGGTATGAAGGAACAAGCCCAACAGTTTCCTGTTGGTCTGGAAGTCGTTCGTTCTTCTGACTGCTCAGATTCAGAGCAGTCATTGCCAGGTGGAGCCAGTGCAGTCAGGGACCATTCAGACCTTGCTGGAGCGCCTCCTGGGACAGAGGAGCACCCGTGTGAAACATCAGGACATTGTGTATCCTTTGCTGGGCAGATGCCTTTGATAGGTGATGTGAGGGTGGTAGGTGTAACAGAGGTAGAAGGGACACTTAATCCTTCCCTTGTTCCAGCTGAAGGCAAACAGAAGTGGAAAAAGTCCAAGCGGTTGTTACACTTGGCTAACTTTGGGATGAAAGACTTCATCATCCCCAAATTTGAGAAGACATTTGGGAAATGAGGAGACATTTGGGATGAAAGATGGGTGTCTCTGCTGGGATTGCATTCATCTTTATGGCAGAGGTGGTCTGATGAAAGGGGAGCAGGCCAGGGAGCCTGTGACTTCAAAGCAGTAACGATCCCTGTATTGATTTCCCCGGGGGATGAACAATCACTTAACCTCTGTCTGTGTGCTAACCAGCGCCAGTGTGCCTGTGAAGTCGTGGAAACCCAAAGATGACTTAAGCACTTTCAAAGTACAGCGAGCATTTGGAAACTGCTGAGTGGAGTTACCGAATTGCGTTCTGCTTGGCCTTAGAGTCCTCTGCTGAGAACTGAGTCCTCCTCTTCTCCGTGGATGGGAGGCAGGGCCTGCTCCCAGATTACTTGTGGAGAAAGAGGGAGCCTGATGCAGTATTTGTTTATTTCTCAAACTGTCTGCTTTTGCCTTCCTGTTTTCATCACGCTGCATTGCCTCAGACAGGTAGCAGTGATGGAAGTGGCCCCGGCAGTGATTTCCTGTTGGGGTGGGGACTTCCTCCATTGTGGGACACTGTCATCAACCATGTGCAGGGTATGTCCTGGGTGAGGTGTTTGTTATCTGCGAGGAGTAGCTTGTCCTCGTGCTTACCCCCAATGTGATGCTGCTGCTCTGTGGTGGGATGCTCAGAGCGCAAGTTGTTCAGGTGGAGACCATCCAGCCCCATGAAGTTCCTCTCCACTGCCTTTGCTTGTCTGTACGGGGGTGAGGGAAGGTAGAGAGGAGGTCTTGTTACATTGCTAAAGTGGCTCCTCATTTCTGGGTTTTCCACATATGAAGAAGCCTTCGAATCTTGGTTGTTAGGAGGGGTTTTGGATACGGTCAAAGAGCAGCAGTGGTGGCTACCTGAATAGGATAGTCGTGAACATGGAAGGCAAAATCCTCTGGTCAGAAACAAGCTTTGACATTGGTTTTGTCAAGAAAGGGCTTTCTTGAGGTTCACCCATACTGATGTTTCTCACACGTGTTGGGGGGGTTTCCATGGCTTGGGGGAGGGTTGGTGTAGTAATGAAAACCTCCTGTCAGCAATGTGTCAACTGTGGGAATTCCTGTAGCACGCTGGAGTTTCAGCCATGCCTTCCCTTCGGTTTCCGCTCATGCCGTCAATGACAGATGTCTGGGAAGTGTGGCAGTGTCCCTCTCACACATTGGAGACTGAAAAGAGACGATACGGTGCAACGCAGCAGAGGAGCAAGGCAAGACTGGAACAGGAGACCCCATCCTGCCTTTTATTCCCAGTGAGTAGTGGAGAGAAGATGGACGAAGGAAGTCATTTGTAGCTCATTTTCAGAAAAAGGTGTGTTGAAAATAATTTATAAAGCCCAGTTACTGAAATGGCTCCTCGTTTCCTTTTCTGTGTGGGATGAAGCTTGGGTGATGCTCTTCAGTTATCAAAATGCAGAACTGCCTGGTGCAAACGATGTCATACACGGGTGGCAGGTGCTATGGAAGAGGCGCTCTGCTCATTGCCTTAGCTGGTGGTGCTGCGGGATGGCCCCTTTCCTCTGGGCTGGCAGGGGTGTTTGGGGGGCTCCGGCCAGGACCCCTGGGGAAGCAGATATGCTGCTTGTCCCACTGGGAAGAGGAGACTTCAACCAGTTCACGGATGATCCCCTAGGCTACAGCCCCAGACCCCCGGTTGCCTGTTGCCTCCAAGCCCTGTAAGCGCCCCTTTCTCGTTGTGGCTTTAATTAACGAGGTTCCTTCCCTTGCAGAGCCGGGGGAAACCCTCCCGCAACGGGAGCAGCCCCGGGGGGCGCGGGGCCCGGCTCCCTCCAGCCCCGGCCGCCGGTTCCCCGACCCCGCAGCGCCGGCGGGAGGCCCGGCGGGCCCGGCCCGGCCCGGGGCGGGGCGGGAGCTCAGGAAGTGACACGGCGGGGCGGGGCGGGGAAGCGGCGGCGGCGGCAGCGGCGGCATGGCAGCGCGGCGGGCGTGAGCGCCGTTCCCGGTACCGGTACCCGGCCCGTAGGTGAGGGGGGCCGGCTGCTCCGCGCCGCGCCGCCCGGCGAGGCAGCCCGCGGGAGAGGGCCGGGGGAGCCGGGCGCTCTCCTCTCCCCGGGGGGTCTCAGCGGGGCCGGCGGCGGCTGCCCCGCCGTGGCGAGGCAGGAGGGAAGGGCGGAGGCGGGGGCAGCCCGGGGGCCGCTCCGAAGGCACGGGCGGGCAGGACGGCGGGTAGGGGGTGGCCGCTGCGGCGCTGCCCCCCTCTACCGCCGGCCGCTGCCGGAGGGAGACCCGGGAGGGAGGGAAGCCCGGCTGGCCGATGAGCGGGGCGGGCGGGGCGGCCCCGGAGGTGCCTGGACCTTTGGTTAAACGGCTTTGCCCTTACCCGAAGGGCTCTGCCATCACCGCCTTCTCTCCCTCCTGCTCGCCCCTCGCTCCTGCCGGAGCCCCGTGTCGGAGCGGGTGCGAGGAGCAGACTGCCGGCGGCACCGGGGAGGCAGCCGTCGCGCCCCGTGGGTTGGCATCCCCTCGTGCGCTGCCTGCCGCGTCCACTTGACACGGCGCTGGGTGGGTTTCCCAGCGGGGTAGTCTCGGCTAATCCGATTTCCATGCCTCCGTCTCCGTGCGATTGCCATTAGTTTCAGCAGTGCTTGAAAGAGGATCCCCATCTCCCTGTGCCCGCAGTCCCCCGAGCCCCGCGGGGTGCTGCTGACCCCCTCCAGCGGGATGGGAGGCACGGAGGTGGGCTAGGACGGATCCGTCCCTGGTGGAAATCACAGCAGCTCGCTGGCTTCGGTCGGGGCTGCCTAACCCCGGCTGGCAGCCGTCCCTATGATATGCAAGATCTGATTTTGGTGGTTAAATGACTTTTGAGGTAAGCAGATGTAAACGGCCGTTGTTTCACTGAAGCACCTGATCCTGTAAGCTCTGTATAGAAATGCCCTAGCAGAAGAAGTCTGAGCAGTCTGCGTTTCACTTCCGAAGCTTTTGGTTTGGCTGTGACAAGATATTAATCCTTATCTGGTTGATGGAGGAGCGGCTCGGGGATGGATTCGTGGGGTGGGGAGTTTTCATTCCTTGTTTTGTCATGATGTGCTCCCGGGGCAAGCTGGCTGATGATGCTTTTCCCCCTGCATTTCAGTGCCCTGCAGAGGGGAAGGGGGGTCCTGTGAAAGTCCCTCCCGGGAACCGAAGTGTGGCAGCATGGTTCTGCCTTGCAAGCTCATTAAGTGAATAAATCCCAGGGATGCTCGGTTCAGATGGGGCTCCTGCAGGAGAATTTATAAAGTCATTAAAAACATTTTAATGGAAAGTACTAACCATCTATAACGCAGCATCTGTTGTCGTGTCTTTGGAAAAACACATCTAAATTAAGAGAATGGGAGACAGCGAGACAGACTGGTGGGCTTTCTGCTGAAGCAACCAGCTGGCTGGGGCTGCAAGGGAATATTGGTGGAAACTCCTTCCCATCTGTAGCATCAGGCCAGGCCCTGGCTCCCTGGACTGCTCTGGGAGTGCCGGGCAGAGCTGGCTTTGGCAGGGATCGGTTCAGGGAGGAGCGGGGAGGGAAGAGAGGAGCAGCTCTGCGGTGTTTCTGTCTCATCTCGTCCCTCAGCGGGTGTGAAGACACGAGGGAGGGTTCATGGGGAAAGCATGGAGGAATATCTGCAAGAAGCTTTGGCATCCTTGGGCTTACACAGTCCGGCCTGGAGAGGAGGGAATGTCCTCTGCTATTGAAACAGGGTGAAATAGGCAGGGCAGCGAAGGGAAATAAGCTCAGGCTGGTCTCACGTGGCACCAGCAGCCTCACTTTCCCTACAGGTGAGGGCAACAACTGGCTCCTGCTTCATTTTCACTGGGGTGTTTCAGCCCTGATGGACGACGGTGGTCAGTAGCTTTGGTGTGAGAATGAGTGTCAGCAGGGGAAGGGGTCAGACAAAAAGGTGATGGGCTTCCGATATGGTGTGGTTCTCCGGTCCTCTTCGGACCTCGTCCCATGGCACAATCTGTAGGGCTGCTTCAGGAGGATTTGTAAAGTCATTAAAAACATTTTCACTGAAAAATGAAACCATCTATACCGCAGCATCTGCTGTTGTGTCTCTGGAAAATCCTGTCTCCGTTCCAAGACTCGGGGGCAGCCAGACAGGCTGGTGGCCTTTCTGCTGCAGCAACCAGCTGGCCGGCAACCGCTTCGGCCGAGAGCCATGTTTCGCTCTGCTGCTGCCTGAGTGGGTTTTTTTGCAACTCAACGTCTTCCTCCTTGGAGCGGCCGCGGGGCATCCTCCGGCCACCTGGCTCCCATGTCGGAAGCGGGGACGCAGGGGCCCCTGCCCTGACCAGGCGTGCTGGGACTGCTGTGGGCAGCGTGGCAGAGCTGTTGTGGGCAGCATTTCTGCTGTTTGCCTTTCAGTCTGGTCTGGAGGCCACCGGCTGCCTCCAAGTTCTCTCTTCGATTCTCCACGAGCACAGCAAATAGCCAGCCTGGTCCTTACGGCCGTGTGCCCCATCCGAGGGGCAAACAGGGGGCCAGGTCCCAGGGCAGTCACAGTTTGTGTTTTTGAGTTGCTGCTCTTCCTCCTCCCTGAGACCCTGAGAGGGAGCGAGCAGCTGTAGGGGGCTCTGCAGAAGGGGGACCCGCACCTCCTCGCTGAGCCAGGCCTTGGGCCCTTGGGTCGTGGTTTTTGGTAGGGTGAAGCAGTCTCTTGGAAACCAACCAGGCTGGTGGGTCCAGCAGAGCATCTGCTTGCTTGGGCTGGAGAATTTCTCCTTACAGCCTTGGCTTGTCGGCACGCCTTGAGGCCTTCAGAGTGGCTGGAATATGCCTTAAGCCTCACGCCACAGTGGGCAGAGGGGACAGACGCAGGGCCTGGCATGGGAGGCTTGTGCTGCCATCTCGGCTCTGCATTGTGTCCGAAATGCAGGGCATGATGCTGAGCCCACACCGGGGGCAGCTGTGTCTTCCTCTGTAATGCTGGTTGTAGTTACTCTGATCTGTTCCCTTCCAGGGGTGCTGCCTTTTGCAAAGCACAACAGTAAAATAATGCAGAGGGTTTCTCGTGTTTGCCTGATGCCGTTTCCTTGCCCGTGCCAGGGGTGCGAGGGCGCTTGGCTCAGCCTCGGCAGGAGGCGCCTGGCAGGAGCGGGAGCTGCTGCTGCTCCTTGCAGGGCTGGGAGAGCTGCCGGTGCTGCCTGCTTTGCTTCACTCATGGGCCTGAGGTTGAACAAATTATATTTGTTTAAAAAAGAAAAACAACAAGAAAAAAACCCCCTAGATTTGGTGTGAAGAAGGGATTTGTTTCTGTTCCAGCGTTAGGGCATCGCAGAGGGAGGCTCAGCTGGGCAGGGGAGCTTGGGCTCAGGAGGGGAGCGGGACGGCAGGGTGAGGGCAGCTCTGGTGGCCTTACACACCTGCCTTTCCCTTGGGAGCAGGAGGCGGCTCAGGGGGTGCCTCTGAAGGAGCTGCTGCTGCTTCTGTAATTGCTGGTGGCTGCTGCTCAGCTCTGCGGAAACCTCATCCCTGCGGACAGGCCGCCTCAAGTCCCGCTGCCTGGAGGGTGAGGTACTGCTCTCCTTTTCGAGGTCTAGGCTGTCCCAGGGACCAGGGTCCTTGTTCTCAAGGACATTCTCCTCTAGCCTCTCTTCTGCACGTTGGCTCTGTCTGAGGGACCCTCGTGGCCAGGAGCAGCTCTGCCCGACCGCATCCCTGCAGAGCCTCAGGTGCTGCCTGGGGAGGGACATGCTTGGGGCGAGGGGGGAGTTACCACCAGGTCACCCAACTAGTGCTTTTCAGTGTGGGGCACACAGCTGGCACCCGGCTTGTAGCGAGGGGAAGGGTCCAGCACCCCAAGAGGTGAAATGAGACAGCTGAGCTGGTCAAGCTTGGTGCTTGAAGGAGAGGTGGACTTCAGCCCCTTGGCGATCCTCCTCCTCCCTTCAGCCCTGCTGCTTCGGTTGCTCGGCTGCTCTAATTCGCAAACCCAGCAAAAAGCTAGCTGTTATTTTGGGGAGAAGGGGTAGGACTTAATTTTTCCGCTGGGCTGGTGCTCGGTCAGATCCCTGGGGGCCCAGCCAGTGCGCAGCTGGCAGTGGAGGCAGGTAGAGAGGAGGGGGAGACCAGGGCTTCCCTTGCAGGGGAGAGCAGGCCGGCTGCAGCATCACCCCGTGGCCCTGCTCTGGCCACTGTCTCCCTCAAACCCTTTGCAGGGACAAGGGAGAGGCGGGCAAGGACCCTGGTGCCGAGGGCGATGTGCCATCGGTCCTGAGAGGCTCGTGTGACTTCTCCCTTTGGTTAAGTCTCCTCGCTGGTCATTGGTTTTGTTGGTCCATTTTGTTCCAGGCTGCAGCGGCTGACATGGATTTTCTCTTCATCTGCCCCTTTCTGCTGGCGCTGCTGCTGTCCCAGGGCAGCTTCGCAGACCTGGAAAAACAGAGGATGGACTCTGGCTTGGAAATCTGTATCCTTCTCTGCAGCCTGCCCCTCGTGTCCCGCGTACGCGCTCACTGAGTAGGAGGGAGCTCGTGCGCAGGGAAAAGGTCAGAGACCACGGAAAGGGGCACAGGGGGGTGGAAGAGAGAGGACCCAGAACTGCTAGGCAGTTGCCTCTGCTCTTCTGTAGAAGGGCGTTAGCCGAGCTCCTGGGTTTGCTAAGCAAGTGCCTGGGTCGGTGCAAGAGCAGAGACGGCTTTTTCAGTGGTGCCTGGTGTTCTCCCGAGCGCAGCGCTTTTCCTTTCTGCTCCAGCATGCTGGGTGCTGAGCACGTTTCCCAGTCCGCTCTTGGGAGTAGCGTGGCCAGCTGGGTGACAGAGCACGCCTGAGGGTCTCAGTGCTTTGGGGTCACTGGCTGGGATGATGGAAGCGGGCTCCTGGGCTTGTGGCACTCGGTCTGCTCTGTGCCACGGGCATTTATTGCCCACAAGGAGGTGAGATAATGCAAGCCCTCCTTAGCACACAGCAGCATCCCCTGGTGAACAGGCAAAGTATGAAAAGGTATTTAATACGTGTGCTCGTGGAGACATGTATGGGGAAGGTGGAAGTTCATGTTCTCCTCCAGCCCATCAGCCAGAGCGGGGGCTGGCAAGTACAAAGCTCCCCATGAGCGCCCAGCGTTGTTAAGCTCCCCCGCTGGGGTGTCCGGGCAAAGGGGCTCACTGGAAACCCGTGTTTCATCCTGGCTCAGGTGCTGCCCCCCAGCCTTCAGGCACCCCGTGGAGAACTGGGGGGCTGGGATGGTGCCGGGTGCCTGGCGGAGAGGGAGGGTGGGAGCATGGTGGGAACATGGTGGGAGCGTGCCGACAGCGCCCTTGACAGCAGTGCAGATAAGAAGCTGTTTGAAGTGAAGCGCAAGGACCAGATGAACGCGTTGAAGAACCTGATCGAGCTCAATGATGTCAACCAGCAGTACAAAATCATTGACATCATGCTCAAGGGACTCTTCAAAGTGAGCTACAGCCCTCTGGGCTCGGCATGCCGTGGGGCTGGGGAGGGTGGGCAGGAGAAGCGGGGAGGGCCAGGGGGCCTCTGTGGGGTCAAAGAGAAGAGCTGGGTGGGCTTTAGGACCTGAAGGGAGGACACTGTGGGTCTTCAAAGCAGGGCGGCTGGGGCAGCACCCCCGGGGTACAGGGAAGGGCTGGCAGGATGGGGCAGTAACTGAGGGCTCTGGCAGGTGCTGGAGGACTCCCGGGCTGTGCTCATCGCTGCCGACGTGCCTCCCGACGGACCTTTCCCTCAGGACGAGAAGATAAAGGATGGTAGGTCCTCTCCGGTCCTTACCCTGCTCCCTTTTCCAGTGCTCTGGTGCATCGCCGACATTCCTTCTGGGGCTGGCACTGGGGTAGGAAGGAAACCCCCATGTACCCAGACCAGACCTGGGCTGGTCCCCGTCTGTCGGGGACCCTATTGCTTCCTGTCTGACCAGTTCGTACTGGGGAGCCTACCCGTTTGCCCTCAGCCTCCCCAACTCCTGGCGGGGCCGTAGGTGCTGGCGGGACAGGGCGTGCGTACCGGTGTGCCGATGGGGTGGGTGGCTGTCCCCTCAGCATACTCCCACGTGGTGGAGAACACCGCCTTCTTCGGGGACGTCGTCCTGCGCTTCCCCAAGATCGTGCACCACTACTTCGACCGCAACTCCAACTGGAACAGCCTCATCCGCTGGGGCATCGGCTTCTGCAACCTGACGGGCGTGTTCGAGCAGGGACCCCACTCCCAGGTCCTGGGGCTGGTACGGCTCCTGGTCTCCCCCCGCCGCGTCCCCTCTCTGCTGCTGGGGCTGGGGGGTGAGGTTTTGGGGGTAAAAGGAGGGCAGGCAGAGGGCAGGGGGAGTGTACGCCACATCTGAGGGATGTTCTTGGGCTGAGGGATGGGGGAAGAGCACAGAGGGGGCTGATGGGGAGGAGGGGACCCTAGTCACAGGGGGTGTGGTGTGGGAGGCACTGCTCCCCGACGCGGTCTCCGCTTTGCTCCGCAGATGGCTCAGGAGCTGGGAATCAGCGAGAAATCACCTGATTACCGCAATCCCTTTAAAACGGACCACTCCGAGGTAAGATGGCAATGCCGCCGGCTCGCTCCGTGGGCTTCCCCATCCCCGTTGTGGCTCCAGGCAGCTGGCTAGGGAAGGGAACGGGTGGCTTGGTGGGGAATGGCCAAAAATCCCCAGCACGGAGGAAGCTTGCCCAAAATGTGTGCATCAAATTCCCCAGCCGGGATGCAGTTGGTTTTGGGTGCCCGGTGCCATCTCCCCCCTCTTGTGGCCATCTGCCCCATGGGAGCATCGGGACCCCATTCGCCTCGTGCCACGTCCAGCCTCGAGCCCTCTGGCATCGTGGGGCTTGCACGATGGCTTCAGTAGGTTTGGGGGGTGGGGTGGGGGGTGCCTCTGGGAGGCTGCGGGAGCTCACCCATGCTGACCCACCGCTGTCACACCGCAGTTTTTCCCCAGTGCCGACACCTTCCAGAAGGCGCTGCGGGAGGAGGAGAAGCGGAGGAAGAAGGAGGAGAAGCGGAAGGAGATACGCAAGGGCCCGCGCATCTCTCGCTCGCAGTCAGAGCTGTAGCACGCGGGGGCTCGCGCCTCGCAGTGGGGGCGATGACGCCGGGACGTGGAGCGGCTCGCTCCCTCTCGGCGGCCTTGGGCTGGTGCCCGGCGGCCCCCTTTCCGTTTGTGCCGTGGGTTTTGTTTTGTTGCCTTTCCCTTTCGTTCAGTGGGGGCCGGATGGCGGTGCCGGTGGGTTGCCCCAACAGGGCTGGAGGGAGCTGAAGTGGGGTACCCCTTCCCCAGAGCCAAAGCACAGACGGGAAGGCAGCGGGGCCATCCCCTGGGCTGGTCGGGGTGCTGCCACCCGTGGTGGGGTAGGGCAAGGGGGACACGCTGCGGCTGAGCCCCGCAGGGAGCCCAGGGACCACTCCCCTCCACAGCACTGGGTGCCCCACGCTGAACGTGCCTCCTCTGTCATGGGTGGGCTGGGGAGCGCATCACGCCAAACAGCCCCATGAGCAATGCTGCTTCTCTCAGTTTTGGGGGGTTTTTTGTTGTTTTTTTGTTTTGTGGGGGTTTTTTTAAGCCAGTGATCTCATTGGCACCCCTCCACCCAGCTGCTACCTCTGCCGGATCAGCCCTCCCCTCTTCCCAGCAGCTGTTTTACCAAGCAGCATGCATTTCATCGGTCAGCCGTAGTTGAAAAGGCCGACGGCGCCGGTTCCCGGCCTGATGGCATCCCACTCTCCTGGGCGGCTACCGCAGCACAACCCCACAGGGAGGCAAACGTGCAGTAAATTTTTGGGAAGGAGGGATTTCAGCTCTTGGCCCTCTTTGCAGCTGATGTGTGCCCGTAGTGCAAGCACCGCTGATGCTGAAGGTGCTGGGGTACCAGCCCTGAACCCCTGTGAGCCTGTCCTGCACCCCACGCCCTCCTGCCCCCGTCCCTCTGGTGTGGGGCTGATCCTAATTTAGTCCCCCAACCCCCCCTTCTCCGGGGCACAGCCAGCTACAGGCATGTGGGGACAGCAGGGCTGAAGCAGGGAGGGAGCCAGCCGATGGGCTGCGACCCTCTGTGGGGCGTTTGGGCTGCAGCGGGAGCAGAGGCGAGGGGCTGGCCCCAGGACCCAGCACAATGGTTGCTGATGAACTCACCCCAGAGGAGGCTCTTGTGGAGGGACTGTCCCCGAGAAGCGGGTGGGTGCTCTGTGCCGAGCTGGAGGCACCGCGGCCTTCAGGAAAAGGGAAATGTCCTGAATTTGTAACTGCGGAGCCGGGTCCATCCGGTGGGGGGGTGGCAGTGGGTGCGTGTTCTGTTTTTCTTGAATAAAATTGACTTTTTTTTTTTTTTTTTTTTTTAAGTAAAAGAAGCCAGGCTCTTGCTCCTGTTCCTGGTGGGAGCGGGCATCGGGTCTGGCCCCTCAGGAGGTGAGGGTCCGTGGGGAGCTGCGGAGAGATGGAGATGCGAACGGGGGGGGGAGGACAAACCCCTTCCTCTAACCTCCACCACCGCCTTCCACCTGGCCTTTCCCCTCTTCAGCCGGGCTGGGGGCCCGGGGGTGCCAGCTCTGCCCCTGCCGGGTTTTCTGTGGGCAGAGGGGGAGCCGGCAGCGCTCGTCCCGCTCCCACGCGTGTCCGCCGGCTGCCGTGCTCGGCGCTGCGCAGCGCGGCGCTCCCCGCCGGCACCGCCCCCTCCTGAATATTCTAATCAGGAGGGCGGGGGAGCGCGGGGCGGGGCGGCCTATGCTAATCGCAGCTGCTGATCGCTGACGCGCCATCACACCACGCGCCGCCGCGGCCGGCGATTGGCCGGCGGCGACCTGGTCTCATTGACAACAAACCGCGGGGGGCGCGCGCGCCGCTGCCGTGGCGGCGGGCAGGTGGGGGCGGGGCCGCCGGCCGGCCGGGGCGGCCCAAGATGGCGCGGGGTCGGCGGCGCTCGCCGGCAGCCTCCGCTTGAGCGCCCGGGGCGGCGGCGGGGGTTCATGCGCCGGTGCGCCCGGCCGCGGCGGGCCCCTGCGCGATGGAGGGCGGCGAGCTGGGCGCGGAGAACATGGAGACCCTGACCGAGCTGGGCGACGAGCTCACCCTGGGCGACATCGACGGTGGGCGCCGCGGAAAGGGAGGGCGGGGGGGGGGTGGTGGGGGTTGGGGTAGGCGGCGCGCGTGGGCTCCCCCACGCGGGGTGGGGGGAGCTCTCCTGCCTCCCCTCGTGTCCGCGCGGGTCCGGGGCTGCTGGTGCCGCCCGGAGGGTAGGGTGCGTGGGTGGGGTGATTCTTGCATCTCGCTGCGTGGGGTGTTCCCCCCCGAATGGGGAGTGGGAGCGCAGGGTGGTCGCACCGGCTTGGCCCCGCTGCGTGGGGTGCGCGTCCCACGCGGTACGGGCTCCCAGCGCGCGTGGGGGGGTGAGCGGGGAATCCCCCGTCCCGGGTGGGTAAAGGCGGGGGTGCGGGGCGCGTCCCGCCGGGCAGCGCTCGCCTGGCGAGCGGCCACGCGTGTCTCCCCGCGTGGCGCGGGCAGCCGATGGCCAGCTCCGCCTGGGGAGCGCTTTTGAGCGACTTTCATGGGGCTGACCCGCGCCGGGGGGCGTCGAGGCAGTAACCGCAAGAAGCCGTGCGGGGGTCCGAGCCCCTGCTGCCGCCGAGCCCTTCCTCCCACCCGTGGCCTCTGCCGGCATGGGAGAGGGTTGGAGAAAGTAATTACTTTGCCTCTCTCCTGCCTCAGACCCGTGGGGCAAACGGTGCTGCCCGGGGTTCCCCTCGTGTTTCCTCGCGGCTCTCTTAAAGTCGGTGCTAAATGATCGCTGGGGCTGTGCTGCCACTAGTGCCCGTGGGAGGAGGCCGTGCCTCCGCCTCCTCCTCCACCGAAACAGGTATAACTGCTTAAATTTCCCTTTTTCTCCCCCCGTGTCATCCTAAAACTTCACTGCTTCGACGCCAGAGCTCAGACCCACGAGAAAATCCCCGTTTTCCACCAAAGTGCAGCAAAACAAAGTGCCTGTGTGCGACGCCTTATTTAGTGTTTCCCAAACTGCTCCTGAAAACCTGTTAAAAACGTAACTTCTCGATGAGCTCTGCTGTAGGCTGGAGACGGGGACGTGGCTCAGCTCCTCTGCTCTGCTCAGCTGTAATCCCAAACAGAGCTCGGCTTTGGGGAGGTGATGTCTGAAGCATCCTTGTTTAGCAGTTAGGAGATAAGTTAAACTAGTGCTTTTAAGTTTCTAGTTGCGATTGATTTGCAGTGTAGCTAGGGGCAAAGTTTATATCTCTTTTTTTTTTCTTCATCATACATAAAAGAAGAATATACCTTATGAGAATGTGAGGGGCTTAGTTATCACTCATAAAGTTGATGGTGCAAATTGAAGGTGGTGGTTGCTCTTGTTTAAGCACCATGTAATGACTTCTTGGGATCCGTATGGAAACAGATGAATTCCGATGAACCCGGAGCCAGCTCTGAACCGTGGTGTGCCCGGGGAGGTGTGATTCAGAGCGATGACTAACTTAGGAGAAAGAGCTTCGCCTTCTTCCCCGGCTCCTGGGGTGGATTTTCCTGGGGCGGGGGAGGTATATGGCAATCCTGATTTTTTTTGTGCTCCAACATGGATTCATCTCAGAGTTTGAAATTCTGCAAGGGTTTTGATTTGTTTTTTAAGTCTTCTTGTTGGTGAGTTTCAGCGTTCCTCTCCCGTTCAGGCTGAGGGACCCTCACCGCCTGCTGCACGGCTTTTGATTTCCTGCGGTGGAGGAGGAATGACGCCGGTCCAGCGGATGCGCCGACTGCTCTGGGATGCCGGTGCTCGCCGGGGTCACCCTCCAGGACAGGCTGTGAGGCTGGTTGGGGGGTCCCAGCACTGCGCTGAAGGTGTCTCGCTCTGCCTCCTGCCCCGGCACAAGCTCCTCCGCCGGCCGTGGGCTGTCCTGCGTGGCTGCAGGCACCTCCTTGCTGGAAGGGCACTGCTGGGTGCCGTCTTACCGTAGGGGTAACACCAGAGAGCAAGGTCTGAGTAGGTCATGGGTGCAAAGCACGTCTGCGTTCGGGGCGGAGAGGTTGTTTCTGTCCAGGTTGGGATCTCCGCTGCTTTGTGTTTCTCAAAGCACAGAGTCTCCAGCAGTGTGAGGAAGAGCAGCCCAGGTGCAGGCTCTGAGCTACCACCTGGGAGAGGCAGCTAAAGCCCAGCCCTTGCCTTTCTACCAGGTATTCGGGTGCTGGGCTAATAGAAGCAGAAGTCCTCAGTGGGCTTGGTTTCATAATACCTTGTTGACGTTTTTTAGCCTTGGGCTGGGCTGGGCTGGTTTTCTGCAGTAGCATCTCACTCAGTGTTGGGGACTGAGAACTCTTTGGCACCGAGGGCGCAGGTGATCTGGTGATGATGGGTTTATCACTGATAGCTGTCCTCCAAAAGCACCCAAGCTTTCTAACAGTTAATGTAGACACTCGCTCTGTTCTCTGTGTAGGCAAAGGTGTTTTAAAAGGAAGAGATTTGGATTTTGGATGTTGCTGTTCCTCCTGCTTCTTATTTTCCTTGTGTTGCTGCTAGGAAAGCTCTTGGGCGCTTTAAAAGAAGTGGGTTTGATCCCCTGGCAGTCCTAATTTTTAAGAATTAATCTTTAGACTTTTTGCATTTAGTCAAAGTTAAGTCTATGATAAAGATGTGATTTAACTTGTGAGAGCAAGAGTAGTTTATTTAGTAAGATATTAAATCTGCTGTGTTGAACACAATGTTCTTTAAAATACAGTGCTTGAAATTTGGCTCTTACACTGGAATTTGCTCTTCTAGAGTGAATCTCGTCTGATTTATGTTTATTCCCCACTTGCAGTAGTCCTGTCTGATAGTGAAATAGCAGTGCCATCAAATGAAGAGCTTGAGAAGTACGTAGTTGGGATTACCAAGTTTATCATGTTGGGGGTTATTTGGTCTTAGCTGCAGTCAGTTGGAGGGTGAAAAGCTGCTTAATACCCATCTAGATGTTATGCAGAAGTGTTAATCTTTAAACAGCCCTCCTTGCTCCGGTAATGTTTTGTGAAAGTTTACTGAGGCATTGCATTAAAAAAAAAAACCAACAAAAAACCAACAAAAAACCCGAACCTTTCATTCATCTGGTTAAAAGTGGAGACAAAGGTTTGGTACGGCTGGTCCCCAAGGGCGGCTGCCGCTCTGTGCAGGGGGAACCGCGTGTCCCCACTTACTGTCAGGTTATAAATAGGTCAGGAGGACACGTCTCCTCCCAAGCTCCTCCATCCAACAGACTCGAGTTCTTAAGAGCAATGGTCACGGTCAATGCTTAAATGTGTGTAAGGGTGTGGAGAGATTGCTGTCGGAAGGGGAGAAGAGTAGTATCATAGAAATATGGAAATACAGTGAAATACTTGTTGAGGGAGCAAGAAGCTTGGAGGACGATCCCTTTGCTCTGTCTCAGGAGTGGCAGACAAATTAATTGGATAACGTGTGGGTGGCATTTTGGAGAAGCAAATTAATAGCCCTTTTATTGCTGGGACAATTTCCATGGAAACATTTAGTGAAAAGTTTGCTTCTTTGAACCCCCGTCATAAACCACAGCAGCAATGTCCTTCGGGTTTGTGGATGAGAAAGCTCTTGGTGTAAGGAGCCCTTTGCTATATTTTTTCTTATAAATCAGAAATCTATTTTCTACTTTGTAACCCCAAATTTATTATTTAATTATAAACCCTCCATTATGTTTGTGGGTCCACTCCCTTTTTTTTTTTTCCTGCTTCCAGGAAAAAAAAAAAAAGGACTTTCAGAAAACTGTGGAAGAGCCAGTGTAGCATGAGCAAGTCCTGGTGTGGGGAAGAATGTCTGACTCCTCACGCCACCGCTCACACACAGATAAGGGGAAGTGTTCAGGTGGCTTAAGGTGCATAATTGGATTAAATTGGATTAGATGGAGGGAAGAGGAAGCTTTGCTTATTAACAATGATCTCTTGGTTGTGAAATTTTTTCCTCTTGGCGGGGGAGCTATAGTGTTGCAGTAGGAGCCTCTTGATGTGGGCTGATAAAATCCTGGAGAAAGTGGGATGGAGAGAAACTGCTGTGCAGTGATTGCAGGCAGGGGATAAATAGGCAAAAAAACAACAAAAAAAGTTATTCTGGTGGTTTAAACATGTGCATGGATTTCTCCTGCTACAATTCTGTAAAGTGTTGTTTCCTTTAGTGTTTTTTCCCCAATTTCCAGTACATTTGAAAGTAAAACAAAGTTAAGATGAATTCTTATGCCATTTCTTCATTTTCCAGGTACTCAGCGGGGCAGGAGGGATAGGGGACTTGAAGCCACCCTAAAAGTTGGGTGGGAGACTGGTTGGTGCTGGAATCGTGGAGGTGCTTGGTTTCTTCCTTCTGCAAGGATTAGACTGGAGCAGTGATGAAATGAGACTTTAATGTTTTAAATGTATTGGAGATGGCTTTAAGTTCTAGTCTTTGCTTGGAGCCTGTAGTCTGGGAAAGTGTTGTAGGAGAGTCCTGCCTTTCCCCCTGAACAGTGGCAGCAGTGCCCCGCTGCTGGCCACCTCTTGGTTTCTCTCTGGAGATGTTAGATTGGCATGATATGTTCTCCAGAGGTTTTGAAGGACCCAGACCTCCCTTCTGTGCATGCACACCAGTGTTCGAGTCCTGACCTAATGGCGGGTGACAAAGTGGATGGGCAATGAAGTGGCATTGAATGTTTTTTCTTCTGTTTTACAGAGATGCTGCAGTTTGTCAGTAACCAGGCAGGGGACTTTCCAGATCTGTTTTCGGATCACTTGTGTGGCACCTTCCAGGGCAGCGGCAGTGGTGGCAGCAGTGGTGGGACCCTGGAGCCGCAGCTGCAGCGGCCGTACAGCCAGGTGCAGCTCCAGCCCTTCCCGCCGCCCGCTGCCTCCCCCCAGCTCCAGAGCCTGCCAGTCAAAGCAGCGCAGGCAACACCTCCAGCCCCTCCGCGGTCAGCCCCTCTCCTTCAGCCCCGGCCCCCGCTCCAGGCTCAGCTCCAGCAGCAGGCCGTGATGATCACGCCGACGTTCAGCTCTGCTCCCCAGACCAGGATTATCCAGCAGCCGGTGATCTACCAGAACGCGGCCACGAGTTTCCAAGGTAGCGGTCAGGGTGCTCAGGCTACGGGTGTGCATGGTGCACCTGTGATTTTGGGGTGCTCAGGCTACGGGTGTGCATGGTGCACCTGTGATTTTGGGGTGCTCAGGCTATGGGTGTGCATGGCGCACTCACGATAGATGGTGTTGGTGTTCAAACTCCAAAAGCATCCTCATCCACCACAAGCCTGACAATCCTTCTTTTGCGGTGCTGTCTGTGGGGTGTCCTTTCTCCTGCTTACGTGGCTTTGGAGTTGGGGGAGCGTGAGAAACTGTCATAAATGAGATCTGAAGTCTTCATGTGACTCTCACGATTGTTGTCATCTTGCTGCTCTCCTCTGTTCTGGTCTTCTCTCCTATGCCTCTTCGGAGGCCTGAGAAAAGTATGTCTAAAAAATGGTTGTCGGCAACCCTGTCCTCCAGCTGATGGGTGCAGTAGGCAGATCCAGTCCTGAAGCTCTGGTCTGTCCCATGTGGCAGTCTGGAATGAAGGGACATTTTAATTACCAAAGTCTCAAGTACAGTACTTGCATTGAACAAAGACACTCGTAAGGATGTTTAATGATGACCGGATCTTCCTTTGTGAATGCCAGTCGTCTTGATCCTCTTCAGCAGGTGTTGATTCTTTACGTGATAAATAGGATCCTAGGGTCCACCAAGGTCAGCAGGAGTGGACAAGTGCTGGTTGGATGTACTATGTAATGTCACTGAAGTAATGAGTCCTGTGCTATCAGACCAATGGCTTTTGACTTTATTTTCTCTTAGCTGATCCTCGGTGCCTCCTGGAAAGCTGCTATTCTAGATGCAGTGTCCTCTTGCAGGAGGCACCAGAGGAGCTGGAAGCTTCCCAAGGTGTGGGATCTGTTAGCTGAAGGCTGCCTACCAAGAAGCTCTGGGAAGAGGAGGAGTAAAGCTAGGAGCAGTTATGGGTTCCAGAATGGAGACCTATGTCTCTGGACTATTCCTGACAGCTCTTCTGCTTTTCAGTTCTCCAGCCTCAAGTCCAGAGCCTGGTGACATCCTCCCAGGTTCAGCCGGTTACCATCCAGCAGCAAGTGCAGACTGTGCAGGCCCAGCGAGTGCTAACACAGGCTGCCAACGGCACCATCCAGACATTAACACCGGCCACAGTCCAGACAGTCGCTGCACCACAGGTCCAGCAAGTTCCAGTAAGTAAAAATGAGGAGTGACACAGGGATCCAGCAGACGAAGAAGTTGCTTTTGTGGGTCTGGTCTCCTGGCTTGCCAGGGAAAAGGTGGTGAAGCTTGTGGGCTGGCGGTCCTGGCTAGGATTGCTTTTGCACAAATGTTTTTACGTGTGAGAGAGATTTCTAGCCAGCCTGTGTTCCAGAAGCATTTTACTTCATGCAAGTTGTGTGAGAGTCCCTGTTGTGAGCCGTGATGTGACTTCAAGTAGTGGGCAATGCCTAGAAACTGTTTCCACTGAAACACCTGCATAACTAAACTTGGTCTATAATATTTTTGTAACTTGGTGCTGCCAAACCGGATTGGAAACTTTACTTGAACAAGCTTTCTTTGCTTTTTCCTCCTTCTTCACAAGTCCACCACCTCTACCATGTCTTATAAGGGCTGGCTGATACGGGAATGTTTTCTTCCAATTCTTCTGCCACAGTTTCTTAGATCTTTTTGCTGCTACAGTGTCATGTGATTTTTGTTTTAAAACATACACATGAAAGTGAAAAGTCTTGTGTGTCTTTGTATTGGATAAAAACATGGCTAGGGGATACTCTCAATATGACAAAGTTGCTCTGGTTCAATTGTACTGTGCCATCTGTAGTGTTCTCTGTATTTGAGAGTCAATGAGGTATTTGAACAAGTAAGAGCAAGCTGTGTTATGGCAAAATAACTTACTGTTGGTTTTGATCTGCTTGACATTCATGGTACAGATCCTTTCAGTGAAATCAGAGGGGGGGAAAAGCTACTATAGGTATCTGGAAAGTGCTGTAGCCAAAGCAGGCTGTTAGATTCCGAGTACTCAACCAGTTACTGTAGAGAGGTAATTATAGGTGTAATTGGAGAGGGGAAGGGAACTTTTCCATCATCTCTTTTGTGTTTTTACATACTCGTTTACTTCTGGTGACTGATTTGAAAACCTATGTCCTGGTGGCTTCTCTGCTCCTCTCCCACCAGTGCTGTTTAGACTGTCTCATGGTCAGAGTTTGCATCAGGGGCTGACAAAAACCATCCAGGTGATGCAAGACGCAAGGTGAAAGAAATACTCACCCTGCTCTTCTGCCATCCACCGAGATGTAAAGTTACAAGTCTGTCATCGCTTACCTCTGGCTACTGAGATCAGCAGAGAAATATGTGCCTACTGTCCCCTTCACCTGTAACTTTTTTCAACCTAGGTTCTGGTCCAACCTCAGATCATAAAAACGGACTCCCTTGTCTTGACAACCCTGAAAGCGGACGGTAATCCTGTTATGGCTGCGGTACAGAACCCAGCACTGACAGCTCTCACTGCTCCCATTCAGACGACAGCTCTGCAGGTACCGTACGGATGTTCTTCTTCCTTCCCTCTCCTCACTGACGTCCTTTCCTCTTAATGCAAGGAAGAGGTGTGGGCTTTAGCATTCTGTAGTGGTGCAAATGGGAGGGGTTTTGAGGGCTGCTCTAGACACGTTCAGAGTGAGTAATACCCTGTTTCTGCCAAGGCTAAACACACGGATTGTACTTTTTTGGCAGCCTCCCATGGCCAGTAAGCAAAGGCCAAGGGCATGTTTCTGTTTACCTTTTTCTGGTTTTACAAGGAGAGGAGTATGACCTAAAAATTCCATCCAGTTTTTAACCTCTGGAAGATACTTGAAACTGAAAGCTAACTCAGAATACCTGTGGAACTTCTTTTTCCCCCTCAGTAGCATCTAATAGCAGTATGTTGAATGTGAAAACTAATTAAGCTTCTTTTCAAAGGGCTTTTGCAGTGAGGATTCAGTATAATCATTGGAGATGGCAGCTGTGCTTCATGGCCTCCACTTCTTATCAACTCGGAGAAACTTGTGCCCCTAAAGACGCATTTATTACGATCTTGTACATTCTGAACAGATATCTCTGTCCAAATATTTACAGGGGGAGATAAACTTGCAAGTCTGGACTTAAGTTTTGACTTCTTTTGCATAGCATGGTAGGCTTCTTATGTACTTGTTAGCAGCCAGGCTAAAATCTTCAGTTAACCTCCTTGCTTTTAGGTGACATTTTCATACAGAGGTGAGGCTTATGCGATTGTGTCTGCCTGAGACACAATCTGTAAAGCATTTTGAACACATTGAAATTTGGTGGAAATTAGCTAAGGAAAGGTGTAGGACTTAAATTCACTTATTTGTCAAGTTCCAGCTTGAAATGAAACTAAATTCATTTCTAATATCCCAATTAGAAGACTATTTCAGAGTCAAAATTGTTCCTGAAGTTGCTCATGGCTAGTTTATTCTCATTTATGTTAGTCTGTCTTTTGACAGAAATAACTCTTCCTCTCCATAATCACTTCCTTGATCCTTGGTGTACTTCAGAGAACACGTGTACCCTTCTCAGTCTTGTTTTGCTGGGTTAAGCAGTCTAAACTTTCTTTACTCCAGCTGTCCTAGAAGCCCCTCTGTGCAACTGTTCTGGTGGGATTCATCATCTTTTATCGCAGAGTACATACTGCTTTAGTTTGGTGTAGATGGTCTATCCTACATCTAGATGTCCAAGTTTGAGCTTTTCACGCCAGTGTATATCACTCATTGCCTTAGTTCCTTATCTTAAGACATTTTTATAGCTTATGGATTTTTTTTTTTTCTCATTTAATCGAATTCAAATCAACTGCATTGCTCAAGCCAAGGTTGGTTTTTCCATAGTCGGGTCCTTTCTAAATTGCCATTACCATTTTGGAAGTAGTGTTGCCTGTTGTGGATTTGATGACTGTTTGTCCACAGAAAAGGTGGATTTGGATACTTGGGGTGTAAGGATGGTAGGAGCAAGGAGGAGCCTTGGTCCATTTCTCTATTTAGTGGATGAACAGAGCATGGTATTGCCAGAAGAGTGTTGATGCTCTTGGAGAACAAGAGATGTTCTTACTTCACAGTGACCAGTATGGGAGGCAGAGTGGCAGATTTTTCCTGTGCTGCTGTGCCAATGCTCATGCCAGCTAAGGAAGATGGGAGGAAATTGGCATATCTCTCTTTTTCTGAGCTGTACAAGCTTTTCCTGATTCTTCTTTTGTTTACTCCTTTTTCTGTTACCATCATAAACCTTATCTAAATTGGCTGATTGCTCGTGACGCTTGTTACACGTGGTCTTTGTAGACCCTCGTTGGGAGCAATGGGACCATTTTGACCACAATGCCGGTGATGGTGGGACAAGAAAAGGTGCCTATCAAACAAGTTCCTGGGGGTGTCAAGCAACCAGAACCACCTAAAGAAGGAGAGAGGAGAACAACTCACAACATCATTGAAAAGCGTTACCGGTCATCCATAAATGACAAGATCATTGAGCTGAAGGACCTTGTCATGGGGACAGATGCCAAGGTAAAGATGTGGAATAAGAGCAAATCTAGTGTCATAAATACTTTGTCTTCAGGTGCTCGTTGCTCTACCAAATGAAGCAGTTGGGTACATGTGACTGTTAGTAGTACACGCACATGTAGTGGGATAAGACTGGTGAGAAACACTTGTGCGATGGAAAGCTTGAGAGTTGTATTCAGGAAGGGTTACCTGTAAAATGTTTATTTTACTATGCTAGTGGTACTGTTTCCTGAAAATAAGCTATACCTTATATGTTTGTTCTTATGTTAGGTGTAACTTAAATAGGCTCTCTAGGTAGAATATCCAAGTGGATGTTTTGATAACTCTGCCAAACCAGAGCTTGCTTAAATTAAGTTTCCTTTTCTGTGTGACTGCAGTAGGGATGAGGGTTTACAGAACTTTCTCACACCATGTATTCAGGGTTGTCATATTCACTTTACCTCATGCTGGCAGAGCAGGGAGTAGTATTCTTGATACCTTGCATGGTCTCTATACAAATACGTGCACTAGTGAAGTCACCTCCTATTGCTGGGTGGAATTGGAAGCTTACATTTTAAAAACATTGGTAACGTGCAGTGGCTTCATAGTACTTTGGGCTTGTGTTTATAAGCTAAGCTTGTCCACTGCTGCTGGAAGCAACTGTTTTCATGGAGATGGCCAAGGGAGTGAGGCAAGGAGAGAACCGCTTATCTCAGAATTAAACAGTGAATGATGGTTAACAGACAGCAGCTTGTTCCATCCCAGGAGAGAGCCACTTCATTTCAGAACTGATACTTTCAAAGGACTATTTCTGGCTGAAACCTAGATGCAAACTCTATTGTAATTCGGATATTAATCTGTTTCCATTGTACTATTTTCATAAGATCTTTGAGAGACCCCAGTCCTTGTGTGTCTTTCGAAGTCTGATACCTTGCCCACAGAGTGTGCCCTGCTATTCGTTTCTTTGCAGCTGCTGAGTGGTCCTTTACACCCTTTTCCTTCTATCACCACACAATACAAAGGGTTATGGTATCCCTACAAGCGGGAGGGACCCTTTGACACTCTTCATATAAACTGCTTTCTGTACGTCTTAATTCCTTGCAGATGCACAAGTCTGGAGTCCTGAGAAAAGCCATTGATTACATTAAATACCTACAGCAGGCCAACCATAAGCTGAGGCAGGAGAACATGGTTCTGAAGCTGGCTAACCAAAAAAACAGTAAGTTGTGGAGGCTGTGCAGCAGGGGGGAGGCAGTCGGCATGAACGTAGGATGCCTCTTGCAGTTTGTTATCCTTGACAGAGGTAGATAACATGCATGTTGCATCCATAGTGGCCAGTGTTACTCCAGATGACAGAGACAATCTGAGCAACACTGGCAGGATGCAGGATCGAGAAACATGTACATAATGCACTCTGATTTTTGTAGAGCTGTTGAAGGGCATTGACCTAAGCAGTCTGGTTGACAACGATGTGGATCTGAAGATAGATGACTTCAACCAGAACGTGCTGCTGATGTCTCCTCCAGCCTCTGACTCGGGATCCCAGGCTGGCTTCTCTCCCTATTCCATTGATTCAGAGCCAGGAAGCCCACTCCTTGATGATGCAAAGGTATTTGTGATTTCAGTTGTCAAAGTCAAGGCATCTACTTCAGGGATACACAAGGGCCAGAATTTAAATTCTCCTAATTCTCAAGAGTGGAACCAGCAGACATCCGGCAAGCAGATCTGTAGGGGTCAGAGATCCTTTGTAAGGATGAGGAAGGTGCATGGGTGTGTTTTATCTTTTCTTAAATGATTGAGACTACTTCCTGAGCTGTATTATCTGAGCCATACCTTAGCTGCTAGAAGAACTGTACTTAGCCTTCAGCCCCTGTAGAGTGTCCGTGACTTACAGTGCATGTTCATGGCCCAAAGACCCCATGGCTTTCCAGGGATATATATGTCCAGTGAGTAAGGCAGAACTTGGAAATGGATGATGACATCAGCTGTGGTTAATGAGACCGTAAGTAACACAGTAATAGAAAGCTGTTAGCTGTCTTCGGCTGACAGGTTTGTTTTGTGGATATCGCAGAAGAAGTGGGTCTTCTGGGAGATCCTCAAAAGAGTAAGGGCAGCAAAGGTTAATCCTAGCCTAAACCAGGGATCCAGTTAATGATAACTGAAATGAGTGGGAGCAGAAGGAAGGTGAAGGCACTCAAATACTTCAGCCTTATCTTACTAAGCTAGGGAAAGCTTCACTGGAGTTCTTGCTGATCTTGATCTTAAAATCAAATTTTAAAATGTGTTCTGCTTCTCCTTCTTCCCTACCCCTCCCTTGGCATAAGTATTTTTTGTTCTACAGAATGGTAAGCAGGTTTTTTTCTCCTCTTACTTTTCTCTCCAATCCTATTCCTTTGAAGGTTAAAGATGAGCCTGACTCTCCTCCTGTGGCTCTTGGTATGGTGGATCGCTCTCGAATACTCCTCTGTGCTCTCACATTCCTTTGCCTTTCCTTCAATCCTCTGACATCCCTCCTGGACGCCCGAGGAACCCCAGAGTCTGACAGCCTGGTGCGCCATGGCTCTGGCAGGAACGTGCTGACCATTGAGTCAGGTAATGAACTAGAATAGTTTGGACCACAGAAAGTGGCCAGGCTTACATGGTCTCCCTAAAGACCATCTCCAGCTGTGACGGCTGCAGGTCAGGAGGTGGACTGTCGGTGTGATTCAGCAGGATGGTTTTGTTTGTTTAGGGAGTTGTACGACCTTTGTTTAATGGTTGGGGAGGGGTCGTAACTGCAGGGCTGGGCGTGGGAGGAGAGCCAGCCGAGAGTGGTTGGACACGGTTCCAGTTCACATCCACATCCAGCGTTGTTCTTGCACAAAACCAGCCATTGCTCAGCGTGGTGAGGTAGAAGGGGCACCCATTTGTAGCCCGGCAGTCTGGACTCTCAGGATAGACCCTTGAAAAAGTAGTTCAGGGTAAGGGGCGTCCTCCTGTTCTACCAGTCTTTGAGGCATGTTCACTTTATATTTGTTTTTAAGGTAATGGACTGATTTTTGTAACTTAATAATAAAGTAATAGGTGAAGAATTACTTCAGAAACATTGTTGCTATCTTGCAACTGGCTTGTTCAATACACGTATTCCATAATGCAATATTCATAGTTTAGAGTACAGCAGCTTAGGAGAGGGCAGGGGATTCTGTAGGCATGCTGTCATTTCCCTGACTGGTAAATATGCTTCCTTGGCGTCATTTTGTAAACTTATTTAAGACCAGAAAATGACGCCGAAGTATTGAGTGCCCATGGGTATCTGATAGAAAAATCAGAGTACAAGGTACTCTAGGAAAACTAAGTGCTGACTCAGTTTTTTATAAATCAGTCTTGTAAAAATAACTACTTTTATTTAGTTGGGAATGTTGTGGCTTGGAGTTTGGATGAAGAGCTGTTGATACAGGTGTTTCCTGATTAAAATGCAGTCTTTGCAAAAGTTGATACCACATGTGGCAAGCGTAGCAAGACATCCTTCTGGGTCTGTGCTCATCCTGTTGCTAGGCTTTCAGTGTCCAGATTAATTTTTAACTTTCCTTTTGGGATGTCCATTGCAGATGCGGGTGGCTGGTTCGGCTGGATGATGCCCACGCTGATCCTGTGGCTCGTGAATGGAGTGATTGTACTGAGCGTGTTCATAAAGCTCCTTGTGCATGGAGAGCCGGTGACCCGGCTGCACTCAAGGTCATCGGTCACGTTCTGGAGGCATCGCAAGCAAGCAGACCTGGATTTGGCACGGGTAAAGTTGACTTGTTGTTTTGCGTCAAACGCGTCTTCTAGGAGGGGGTGTGGGTAAATGTGGCCTAGCGAGGCAGTGGCTCGGCACTTGCAAGAGCATGGTATTCCTCGAGTGGATTTTCCTGTCTGATTTCAGAGAAGCTGGTGCTAGGTTGTCTTGAGCGGATTGCCATCCTCCCTCAGCCTAAATTAGCGAGGCATGGACGTTGGTATTGGAAGAGGCTCCCAACTTCTGTCCTTGTTCCTTGCTGCTGCATCTGGTAGCAATCTTTGGTAGCAAGGTCTTGGTTTTTGTCCAGAATCTGGCCTCTGCTGTGTCTGTTTATCTGCTATCCTCCAGTCTCTTGGAAGTCTTCTCCATCATTGAGGCAACATTTGGCTTTTGATATGGGGACTCTGAAATGTCCATGTTGTTTGAGAAGGCAGGAAGCTCCTTTCACCTAGTGCCGATGTGTCTCACAGGCAGTGCAGGATCAGAGCCATGTGTGGAAAGATATGTGTAGGGCCAGATTTGAAGCTGGTGTAAACTGCCTTCATGTTTACCGGGTCTATGTTGACTTCCCTCAGCTAAAGATCTTGTCCTAGCTTGCACATCAGTTTGTCTTGCTCCCAGTGCCACGGAGGTCCCAAAGTCTCTCTGTGATGGTGCTTTATGTTGTTGAAACTTTTGTCATGTTATTGGCAGGGGGATTTTGCTGCAGCTGCGTCAAACCTGCAGACTTGCCTGTCAGTACTCGGCCGAGCGCTGCCAGCTTCCCGCCTGGACTTGGCCTGCAGCCTGTCCTGGAACGTGATCCGCTATAGCCTGCAGAAGCTGGCGCTGGTGCGGTGGCTGCTGAAGAGGACTTCTCATCAGTGGCGGGCAAGGGAGGCCACTGCAGGCTTCGAGGACGAGGCCAAGACCAGCGCTCGGGATGCCGCTCTAGCATATCACAAGCTCCATCAGCTCCACATAACAGGTAGGAGCAGAGGTAGCAGATCTGCTGTCCTCGTTTTGCCAAATGAGGAGGCTCAGAGCTGATCCTGGGCGATACAGGGAGAGCACTACGGCCTCCCTCCTCTGGGAGGGCTGCTGTTGGAAATTAGCCTGACAAATTTCAGGAGACGCTTACTAAAACACGACAGGTTCATGCAATAAGAGAGCTGTGTAAGAACAGCTGAAGCAACAGCAGTGTCTTGAGTTACGTGTTCCTGAGTCTGCAGAGGTGGCTGAGAGTCTTTCCCAAGCAGCAGTTGATTGAGTCCAGTCACTTTTTGCTGCTGTTAAGGGCTTGTTTCATCCCTATCACTTGGGAATGTGATGTGGAAGCAGGGGCTGGGGTTAATTGCTGGAAGAATTTAAATTTCCGAAGCTGTGTAGAGCGCAGACTGCCAGTTGGTGTTGATACGCTTAGAAAACCTGGGTGTGTGCACATGTACTAAGGAAGTGCTTGAATGTTCCTTGTGAACGGTTGTTTTTGCCGTTTCCTTGGCAAATCGATTTGCAATGTTAATAGTCTCTGAGCACATCAGAAATCCAAGCTAAACTTCCTTCTGCCTAATCATGCTGTGTGAATTGTAGCCATGCCACCAGGGAGAAGTACTTGTCCTTAATGTTATCTGTGTAGGTACAGGTGTGGACTGCAAAGGAGTTCAGTTTTAAGATAACAATGAATATAATAGCGAGACAGAATTTGCTGATGATTTATCCTAACCGGCTTAGCTATACAGGGCTTTCTCGCAGAAGTGAAGCTGTGGATGCCAACCTTGGTATCTGTGGAGGGAAGACTCAGTTACGGTTGTTCTGTTGCCTGAATACAAAGTAGGCATACGATGTTGTAAACTTCTCATGTCAGCAAGTTCTTGTTGTCTCTTTAGGATAGTAGCCCTGCAAATCACAGTAGTATTTAGTAGCTGGTACTACTGCATTAAAAGCTAACACTTTTCCTTTCTCTCCTGGTGCAGGTAAACTTCCCTCCAGCTCAGCTTACTCGGGCTTGCACATGGCCCTGTGTGCTGTGAATCTGGCTGAGTGTGCGGAAGAAAAGATCCCACCCAGCACAATGGCAGAAATCCACCTGACGGCTGCGGTTGGCTTGAAAACCCGCTGTGGAGGCAAGCTTGGCTTCCTAGCGGTGAGTTGTCATCTCCTCTCCTCTCCCATCATGCCTCCAAGCAGAGCTCTAGGAAGGCCTGCAAGCTGGCATTGCCGTAGCTCAGGGCATCTGCTAGCACTACAATTACAATATGGCCTGCAATTATGATATGAGCTGTAATTATGATATGACCTTTGTCCTTGGTGGTCTGTCTCCCTGGGTACTGTTCTCAATCTTACCCTCTCCTTTCCCCAGAGCTACTTTCTAAGCCAAGCTCAAAGCCTGTGCAGCTCGGAGCGGAGTGCCATTCCTGACTCGTTGCGTTGGCTGTGCCATCCCCTGGGACAGAAGTTTTTTGTGGAGCGAAGCTGGACGGTGAAGGCTGCTGCAAAGGAGAGCCTGTACTGCACCCAAAGGAACCCTGGTGAGAGCTGCTTGTGTCCCAAGTGTGTGGCCTCCTAGCACTGCAAGCCTGGCAGTCTCTCTGCCTCTGGGACAAAAGCGGGTGTCTTGTTTGAGAGCATGCTCTTGTATGTCTGCCCTCCTTGTGGTCTTAATGGGTGAGAGGGGCTGTGGAGCTGAGAGGTGTCTCCTCAGCCTGCAGGAGATGGCTCTCTTCCCTTTTGTATACTGTTCTGTGTCATCCCACTTGTGTCTTTATATGCTGGAACACAACCTGAATGTGGCCCCGAATGTCAGGGGGGTGACTCTGGGGTGACCAAGGTTTATCCTCTGCAGAGCAGTGTCATGACCATTTTGCTGAGTGGCTGAAGTGCCACAGGGATGTTTGGCCAAGGCCTGCAGCTTTTAATGGCTAATAAGTAAGAGTAATGGCTAATGAGTAAGAATGGTAGTTAAAAAGGCCCTGAAACTTAGTCTTTAGAAATCTTTGCATTAATTCCTCAAGAACTTCCCTCTACTGGTCTTCCTCTTGCTCCTACATTTTGATTCTTCTTTTTGGTTGTGTTGGGAGGTGGCTATCATTGCATGCAAGTGAAATGGTTTGGTTTTTTAATTCCTCTCTAGCGGATCCTATAGCACAAGTTCATCAGGCATTTTGTGAGAACCTGCTAGAGCGAGCGGTGGATTCACTCGTGAAGCCTCAGACTAGGAAAGAGATAGCGGGACAAGAGGAGGAGGAGCCATGGTAAGTTTGTGTGCTGCGCTAGGGACTGCTGGCCGCAGCTGCAGGCTCTGATGCAGAACTCATAACCATTGATCGAGTGCTCTGGGGCAAACTGAGTGGTTAGTCCTTATTAAAGACTTGAAACGACAATGTAAGTCTGACCACCACAGCTTATTAGATGGGTGAGCTCTACCTCTTCATATTAAAACCTCTGAAGTCAAAGGTGAACCCGGGTGTGGTAAGGGTTTTTGGTGTCAGCTGGCATAGTGCTGGTTGATTCCTGAACTGGATGGATGGCGCTTTCTCTGCTGACAAAGTTTAATGTTCAGAACACTAAAATTAGTGTGCACCTACCACTTCTGTAGACCAGAACATATGTCCAGGCCTCTAAGAGCATGAAGGTCTGGCATGTCAGAGAGTGACCCCACCAGCTCACTACGTTATGCATGAAGGTGTTCTCCTAACTCAACAAAGTGCCACGCTTACCAGCAGTGAAAAATCAAACTGATGCATGGCAAGAGGGGGAGAGAAGATGTTGGCTGAAATTGTCCTTGGCCTCTGCAAGCTCTGTGACCGAATGAAAGGGGCTGATAGGTGGGAATCAGAGCAGCTCTTTCCTGGACTCGGTGGGAAGTGGAGCCCCAGCCTTTTCCAGCAATTCCGCACTGTTTCTAGCTGATCTCCAGATTTGCTGGTGCTAGGCAAACGCTATGTAAATATACGGGAAGCTCTGTAAGGATCCTGTCCCCAAAAAGTGTGGGTAAAAGCATCAAATGGGAAGATCACCCGTTTTCCCTCCCTGTGTAGGGAAAATATTGCACATTTAGCTTTTTTTTCCCCCCAATCTCACATCTGTTTTCTAGCATCATTGCAGAGAATGAGCAGCAGTTCAGTCTAATTGCTTGCACAGTACAAATGGTTGTGATCAGATGCTGCCTTCTCTCATCATCAACAGCAGCAGGATTTGTATAAGTGAGGTGGATTGTCAATATACCTGTGGGAGTCCTGTCTCATGGGAAGGACTAGCTTTAGTAATACAGCAAGCCTCCTTGCCCCTGCCAGGTGTAGGAGCTCAAGATCTTCCTCTGTAGCATGCCCCAGGAAATTAGATCATTGCCACATGTGCTACTTCGACCAATGCTATGAGCGTGTTGTCACTTGCATTCATATATATTTGCATATATGCAAATAGTCACTCACAGAAGTGTAGTTCAGCCTCTTTTGGAGGCAGTGATTGAAAAGGAGCCCGTAATCAACTTGTAACATATGTCATGTCCAGCATCTCTGTAGTTGAGGTGAGACTCCCGGGGTTGACTCTAGTTCTGTGCTGGTCTCCTTGCATGGGGAGATGTGAGGCTACTCCTCCCTGAGCATCTGTCTGTGCACTTCCACTCTCAGGGCAGTCTCTTCAGTCTGGCGGTGTCGTGTTACTTGTAGAGCTTGAACTTTCCGCTGGCTTAATGGGTCAACATTGTTTAAAAATGCCTTGTGACTGATGAGAAATGCCTTCACGCTTTGGTATCTCCTGTTTGACAGCATAGTGAAGGTCTGCCTTGCTTCTTGTTTCAGCGAGTTCTCCAGTGCCATGGAGTACCTGAAATTGCTCAACTCTTTCTTGGACTCTATGGGAAGTGGAGCCCCACCCTTTGCCAGCAATTCTGTACTCAAGTCTGCCCTGGGTAAGTCTGGCAGAACCAAAGCTCTCCCAGCTGCAGGAACTACTGCTGGTACGTGTTCCCTCTCTCCCCACCACCTCTCAAACTCCAGGCAAGGACAAATACAGTCCTTAGAGTGAGACTTGATTGCTGAGCAGCAGCACACCACAATGTGGTACGGCAGCTCAGACTGGAAGAGGGTGGTTGGGAAGGCTCGTAAATTTGGCTGTCTCGTAATGTTGGGTGCCCAGGTGGGACTGCAGTTATTTGTATTGCTGGGCATGTTCCAAGCTGAACCCCGTGCCCTCACCTGAGAGCTTGCTCCTGGCAATGCAAAGCGAGAGGAAGGGTGTAGCATATAAACCAGCATAGCAGTGTTGCAGTTGAGGTACAGGAAAGTTTGGTTTTTTTTTTTTTTTCCATTTAATTGCCTATTGGACCAAATACAAGTTGACCTCACTTTCACAGCAGCCGTCATGTATATTCCTCAATCTCCAGAGACCTGCAGCCCCTGCTGTAGACAAGCTCTGGGCATCTATTGGGAGGCGCTTGGTTTGGTCCTTTGGTGTATATTTAGTGGGACAACGAGAGCTGTAGACTCCCTCTGAGCCATGCGCTCATCTGGGCTTGGCTGGTAGCAGGCTGCTGGAGTATTCATCTTGCTTGGTGTTGGTACAGACAGCACCTGGCAGCTCACTGGGATGCTGCTGGAGCTTTAGACACAGATTTACTGTGCTGTACCTAAAATGTGTAGAGCAAACATAGAAAGAAAACTAGATACTTCTTTTTTTAAGGGATTTTTTTTTTTTTGTATAAAGGGAAGTCTATATTTGGGTCAATATTGTCATGAAATTTAAAAGCAGCTCAGAGCAGCAGAGCCTATGTCCTTTGGCCCCAGATAGGCATTGGGAAGTTTTTGAGGGGATGTTAAATAGTGGAGGAAGTGCTACAGGGAACCTTATGTATTATTTACTAGCTTGATGGTGATTAGTGCCAAGGCACGGTATATACAAGTAGAGTTGTTACTTCGGGGTGGTGAGTGGAGATACTTGTCAGGAAGAAAATCAACAGATTTCTAGACAAGTCGATGGGGTGAGTTCTTGTTGACAAGACACAAACTCGGCACCCAAAACTCTGTGGTCAGATGTAGGGTGTTTGCAAGTCCCTTTGTGTTCCTGCAGCACGTTTCAGCATTTACCCATACAGCTGCATTCCCATGGGATCAGTTTGGGCTCATTAGCATCGATCTTGGCAGAAGGCACTGGCAAGGGCACGTGATGCCTGCCCGCTTCTCTGAGCGGGAAGGAGCTGGGTGTCCTCTCCTGGGTTGCAGCTTGTGATTCTGTTTCACAGGTCCCGATGTGGTGTGCAGATGGTGGTCAGCAGCGGTGGCTATGGCAATCGGTTGGCTCAGAGGGGATGATGCAGCTGTGAGGTCACATTTCGCAGAAGTGGAGCGCATGCCGAAATCCCTGGAGATGTCAGAGTGCGTACGCCTCATAAGACTTTCAAACCCCTGCTCCTTCTAAACAGGAGCAGCTCTTCCCCCAACCCCTGTGCTGTGGGCTACCCCTGCCTGTGCTCTGGAGTCGCACACCTCTTGTGCTCTGGGATGCAATAATGCACCGTGCTCAGAAATTGATGTGTAGATCAAGGCTTGAAGGCTGATATTAGAACTGTGGACTGGAAGTGTCAGAATTGCTTCTTTAGGGATGTCTTTTGGCTTTGTTCTAATTGCACACCCTCCCGTCTTCCAAAATCAAAGAGAACTCATGCACTGATGGAAAGGCTAGTGTCACCATTTTGGTTCTTTTGCATTAAAGCTTCTTAGCCAGTTTCCTTCCATGTCTTCTGAGTAGTCTATGTAGGTGAGGAACAATTTCCATCTTTTTTTCTCTCTAAGAAATGATATCTCTGCTCTTGAGGATGAGAGGGTGAAAGCTGATGCTGGTTGCTGCTTGAGCTCAGCTGCTGGGGCTGCCCTATGGCAGCATGACATGGTACTGCTTGAAAGCAGCGCTCTCTTTCTCTTTCAGGAATGCCCTGGTGAAAGCCACCTTCTACGTGTGTAAAGCCATGCAGGCCTCGCTGTCTGGGAAGGCAGATGGGCAGCAGAGCTCCCTGGGTCACTGCGAGAGGGCCAGCAGTCAGTTATGGAACAGCCTCAACATGAGCAGTGGTGTCTCCAGCACTGTCCTCAACAACGTAAGAGCTATAAGCCCCAGAATAACATGTGGTCTGTTTTAGTTGTGAGGTTGGTCTTGGTGCAGGTGTATTACTTTCCCATTGTGTGTATCTACAGCCTCCATCCATCCATCCTGTGTGTGATGGGAGTAGAAGGGAAACTTCCTCCCTTTCCTTCCAAAGGGCATTGACATCTTTCTGCCCCTGCTGTATGGAGGAGCAGAGCTGCAAGTACACCGCCATTTCCCCAGGCGTGATCTCAAATAGCTGAGCTCCCACTCCTCTCCTGCCAGTACTGTCACCCCTTTCTAGTGCTTTGACCACTTTGAACTTGGTCCATGGGAAGCATCCCCTTCCGTCCTCCAAATGAAGTTGCTGACACCTGTAAAGCAGGACCTCATTAAGTCAAGTCTGCTCTGTTTTAGGCAGCGCTTACGAGTGTTTGAACTCTCTACTGCAAAAGTGGGACTGTGCCGTGCTATTCCTGAGTTTGTGTGGGGCTTGTTTCTCTTGTTTCCAGGATTACCTAAAGCTGGAGCTTCCCTGCACGGCATATGGGACACAGTTCTGGTCCCTTCTGTCGCTCCTGGGTGGCAGCTGTAGTGCATTGTAGTTGCATTGCATGTTGTGGCAGTAACTGTGCAATGTTTCTGCAGTGCAGTACAGAGGCACTCTCGGCTTCGGCAGCGCGGGTGGAGTCCCCAAGAGCAACTAGGACAGCGAGTGATGCTAGGGGGCAGCAGCAGATGGGGAAAAGGGGTTTGGGCAGCCACTGTAGGCTGTGTCAAGACTGCCTTTTTTTTTTTTCTCTGCAGGTAGCAAGGCTGTCTTTGCTGTTTCCCACTAATTAGTATCTCCGTTTGGGGCAGGAAAGCCTTTGCAGGAGGCTGGAGCATTGCTGGTGCAATACCGCCTTGGCATGTCTTGTCTGGAGTGGGGTCGAGGTCAGCCTTGCGGAGATGTTGGCTCTCCTGGAGGGGACAGCTGCTCCTTAGGCACAGCCTGGCACTTGTTCCTTAGGCTGGACCTCTCGGTGCCGGGCCCCAGAGATGCCACTTGGACAAAAGGCAAAGTCCTGCTCCTTTTGGTGCATTGTGTTGGGGCGACTTGCCTGGGAGGGCTGGGGAGCCCCCCTGGGTGGGCAGGAGGTGCTGTGGCTGCCTCCCGTGGGCTGTGTCAGCAGCTGTGTAGCAAATGGCCTGTTACTCACCTGATGGGTTGTGTTAATAAGCATGTGTGCCCGGGCCCCCTGGCTCTTGCAGATGATCCAGCTGCTGGCCTGTGACTTGCTGCTCTCTCTCCGCACCAGCCTGTGGCAGAAGCAGGCAAACGCCAGCCAGGCCCTGGGTGAGACCTACCATGCCTCGGCCCCCGAGCTGACGGGCTTCCAGCGTGACCTCGGCAGCCTGCGCAAGCTGGCCCACGGCTTCAGGCCCGCCTATCGCAAGGTGACAGCTTGCCTCCCCTGCCCGCTCTGCCTCCAGCTTAGCTATAGCCCTTCCCGGGGTGTGATGGGGAAGCTGCGGCCCTTGGAAACGTAGGGTGTATGTGGGCTTGAGCGGTTCGGACACTTGGGGTGAGATGGTCTGCCACCAGCAGCCTCCATACTTTCTCTTGGTGGGTGATGATGGAGGTTCCCATGTGAGTCCGGTGCATGTGGGGAGGTGTCTGCCTTAGTTTCGACCTAGAAAACCATCAGCATGTCTGTATTGCCAAGCAAATACCATGGCATCCTGTCCTTTAACGTGGCTTCAGGCTGGGTCAGTCCCTCCAGGGAGTGTGGAAGGAGGCTTCCTCGGCCATGTTGGCTCTGCGGGTAGCTGGGGGGTCTGATGCCTTCTGCACCTGTAGAGCACCAGTTGCTTCTCTGGGGGTTTTCCCCCCCCTTCTGTTCTGTTTAGTCTATCTAGTTTTAAGCCTCTGTAGAGGAAGTGTAGTCTAATACTTGGACGAGAGTTGTCCTGGTATTGTTCAAACTCTGGCTTTTGAAGTTTGATGCTGTTACTGGAGCGCTGCACTAGCAGCCTGGGGTGAGATGCCCACCGAGGCCACAGTGCCAGGGTTTGCTCTCACATTTTCTGCCATGTTCCCTGTTCTTGTTCCTCCCCCTTTCCAGGCCACTCATAGTTAATGTGTCAAAAGCTTTTTTTCTTCCTCACGGTTGCCCTGACCTGCAAATTCCCCAGAGACAGGTGGGAAGATGAGGGAGGAGTGTGGAAGTGGGTCTCTGTTGTTGTCAAGGCATCGGTGTTCTGCTTTTGAAATGCAGTGGCTGAGGGATGACGCGAGTTCAGCTGCAGCATCACCCCCGTGCCAGCCCACTTCTCACTCCCCGTCCTGCCTTCCCTTCCAGGTCTTCCTCCACGAGGCCACCGTGCGCCTGATGGCGGGTGCCAGCCCTACCCGCACCCACCAGCTGCTGGAGCACAGCTTGAGGCGACGGACACCCCAGAGCAGCAAGCAAGGTCAGCCCCAGGGCCGGGGCAGCGACCCACTGTGGAGCTGGGAGGGGCAGCGCTCGGGCAGGGTTGGGGGGGGCATAGCTGCAGCCTGCAGCATCTTCCCCGTGTCTGAGGCTCAGGATAACGAGCTCCTGTCAGCCTATGGCTCACAGTGATGCTTCTGCCACACTCTCTACAAGCTGGCTAACGTGAGCTGCCAGCCCTGGGCTGGAGGTGTCCGTGAACAGGCTGGAAAATATTTGCCTTCGTGCGGCCACACATGCACCAAACAGCAGGCTGGAGTTCGGGGCGGTCAATGCAAAGGCAGAAGCCAGGAGTCCTAAAGGGGAGAGCCAAGAGACGTGGTGCTGGTTATAAAATCCCTCGGGGGTTTAAGGAAATGGGCAGATGCCTGTGCCGGTGCTGGGATGAGCCCTAGGAAGTGAAGTGAAAGGGACTGCATTTGTAGAAGACAGGATTGCCAGTCCCTGCCTGACTCCAGCTCAGACTGTTCTCCCCTGCCCACCTAAAGCAGCTGCTTGGGGATCCGCAGGGTGCCACTCACTCTTGGCACAGCTGGGGTCGCCAGCCAGGGATGCCTGTGCTAAGTGGTGCCAGTTGAGGGCCTGCATGGCGGGGTTTCATCATGCAGGGGGTAGCTTCATCGTGAGCTTTCTCTCTCCTCTTTGCGCCTAGGTGAATTGGACACCCTGCCAGGCCAGAGGGAGCGAGCCACAGCCATCCTGTTGGCCTGCCGCCATCTCCCCCTCTCCTTCCTCTCCTCCCCGGGCCAGCGAGCAGTCCTGCTGGCTGAGGCCGCCCGCACCCTGGAGAAGGTGGGGGACAAGCGCTCCTGCAATGACTGCCAGCAGATGATCGTCAAGCTGAGTGGGGGCACGGCCATTGCTGCCTCCTAACGCCAGCGTGGGGCCACCTCGTGCAAAGACAGCCTGGTCGACTGTCAGCCTGGACTTCCCTTCTGGAGCTTGGGAAAAAAAAAAAAAAATTGCTAGGTTAGGGCTGTGCTGGTGGGATCGCGATGGGGTGGGAGAGGGAGGGAGGGTTTTAGTTTTGTTTTTTTTAACTTGCACCAGGTTTAGCTTTATTAGCCCCCTTGCTTATTCTCAGGCGCTGCAGCAGAAATCTGTCTAGTTGTGGTTTTTGCAGCTGTGCCTGGGGCTGTTGGGAAGCACTGCCCCGACTCAGAGCCCCCATCTCTGCTGGGGGGAGAAGCCCGCAAGCCCAAGGCATAGAGAAGTGGCACATCCTGTGTCTGTCCTCAGGGACATCTTGTTCCCTTCCCAAACACCTCTGTGAGAAAGAAACCTTTGAGGAGGGCAGAGGATCTGCTCAAGCCTTGCCCCACGGGTCTGCTGGGGTCTGGGGCTGTTACCGAGAGAGAGGGGGAAGGCACCAGCTTTCCTTGAGCTGTGTGTCAGGAAACTGAAGCCCCCTAGACCCAACTTACAGAGGTGCTCTGGGAGTATCGCTTGGGGCCAGTACTGCCTGGCGCATTTCTCTACAGTTTTTATACAGGTTTTTTTATAGGAGTGTTTGTGGCTTTACAAAAATGTAGGGAACGATGCAGCAGATTTCCCTTCCTCTCCACTTCATGCATCTCCTTCCTGTGTAGCTGCCTCCGGTTTTTGGCAGAGGGCTGAGTTTGTGCCAGCCTACAACAAACAGCCTCGTAGAAGGCCGGGGTGTCCCCAGTCATCTGGTGCTGGGTGGCAGCAGAGGTGGACATGCAGCGCCCTGCACGCGGCGTGAAGGGTGAATGCTTCTCTGGTGCCTTTTTGTTGATGCAGAAAAAATTTTTAGAAACAGGGTGTTTTTTATTTTACTCAACTCCCAGTCCCAGAACTTGTCTTCAGGTGTTTCTCCTTCCCTTCTCCAACTGCTCAACAGCTCCTGAGCTCTGGCAGGGATTGGGAGGTGCTGGTTCAGGGTGCGAGTCTCCCAGCTCTGTTACCATCGCTATTCAGAGCAGTTTGACTTGCAGGTGATAAACCGCCTGGGGGAGGCGGATTGGGGACAGGGAGGGAACGGTTTGCCCTCTCTCTCTCTGCTTTTCCTGTTGCATCTCTCCGAAGAAGTGCAAAGTGGTTGCCCTTTCGCATGTGCAAATGTGGAAACCGGCCTTTGGCAGGGGGACATCGCTGTTTCTCCCTGTGCGTAGCCGGTGTGTGCTCCGTGTTGGCAGCTAGAAGCACTTAGATGCAGGCAGCAGCCCGATCCTGTGAGGCCCGTACAGCCTGACGACTCCTGCAAAATCAGAACTCGGGCTGTTTTGCAAGAAGCTTCTATGTGTATCCAGCTTTTGCAGAGGGGCATGAGAGCTTGAGCCCCTTCCAAAATGAGGGGAAAAAGATGGGGGCTTGTCTCACTTTGCACGGGATCTTTTGGCATCTGGGAGGGGGATTTCATGGGCTGCAGGAATTGACCGCAAGTAATGCTAGTCCTAGACTTGCCTGGCTTCAACAAGATGGAAACCGGGGCCAGGAGAAACCTGTCTTCCAGCGAAGCCTGTTCCCAGTGACCCTGGGCTATAGCTGCAAACAAAAATGTGGGGACCAGAAGACGCTTTCCTCCCTCCCCCACCTTATTTGGGGAATAGCTGGTGGACACCCAGCTACAATGGCCGGCAGCCTGTGCTTCTCACCCTACTGGCAGGGGCGTCCCTTGCTTCCCAGGGTCAGCAGTTGGAGGGGAGCTCATTCTCTGAGGGGGAAAGTTTGCTCTTGCATGTCTTCGATTAGTGTAGGGGATGCTCTGGTGGCAGACACTCCTGCTTTGAGCAGGTATCCTCAGCGTGCAGAACAGCTCTTGGGTTTGGGTGGGTTTTGATTGCCCATCCCAAGTTTCCTAGCTTACCAGTGATCCTATTTCGGGGGGGGGATCACATCCTCCTACTTTTTCTCCTCTTAAGTGGCTCTTGCGCTGTCTTCCCCGTTGTGGGTTTTCCCTAAAATACAGAAACTCCTTACCTGTGGCAACCTCCGAGTTATTTCGCATTTTCCCAGATCTGCATCCAACACGTGGGAAGTTTTGTGCTTTAGTACAAGAGGAAGCAAGACTTTTGGAAAACGGGGATGCTGAGGCTTCACTTTGTGTCACTAACAGTGGACCGAGTCCTGGGGGATGGGCTGCAGGGAGTACCGGCTGGGCTGGGGGTGGGAGGCTGCCGGGCTGAAACCCTGGTAGCTAATGGCATGATCCACGGAGGGTCCTAGCACTGCTGGTACTTCTCTCCTCTCCAGGGCAAGGGCTCTTTGCCCTGTTTTTTCTACACGGTTCGTAAATTTGCTGCCCATCTGTCCCTACAACTTTTTTTATATGTGTGTGTATATACTGTAACTTTTTTTTGTTTGTGGGTGGGAAGAAATTGTTTTATGGATTATGTGAAGAAAGTCTATTTATCCACACGGAGTTCAGAGTAGGGATGCTTTGTGAAATGAGGTGCAGCTGGTGGTGGGGAGGTTCCCCAGGGAACATATCTGCTGTCCGAAAACCCTGTTCCAGGGCTCATGAGCACGTTACCTAATAAAGGCGAACATTACCACCACCTTGCGCCTGCCCTCTTTCTCTCAGCCCTCTTCATCCCACCCGGCAGCTGCATAGGTGAGCCTGAAATGTCCTTCAGAGACATCCAACCACACGAGTGCCTCGGGAAGCTGTCACTCCTTTGTCCAGATAACCTGGAACATGGAGCGGTACGGCTTGCAATGAAAGATGGTCCCTTGGCGGAGCAAGTGTGGTGTCTCTGCGCTCGTTTGGAAGCAACCCAAGAAGCTGATGTCTTGAGCAGAGCTGGGCCAGAAGCCTGCAATTTTAGGAGCATCTGTATGGGAGGAAAGCTTTTACCTGACCTTGCTTGGAACAATGTCCTTTCACTCCACCTCTTCATTTCTCTGCTTCCCCCTGGTAAAACTCTGTCAGAACCATTAAACTTCAGACAGAGATCTGTTTGGTTTTCATGTAGCTGCTCGAAGGGTTTTGCAGTTGGCCCTGGAAGCTGTGTTCCCACCATGTCCCCCACTGGGGGAGTTCCCCGGGCCCTGTGGGAGTGGGCTTTGTGCTCTGCTGCCCATGGGGAAGGGGCTGGGGTTTTGGGAGCAGCGCGGGGTCCCCCAGCCAATCCATACTGAGGCCATACAGTTTAATGTAGTATTTATTGGCAAGGTGGAGGCCAGGGCAGTGGGGAAGGGAGGCTGGGGAGGGAAAGAGGCTGCTTGGGCTCTCTTGCTCTTCCCCCGCCTGGTCATGGGGGCTAGGTGGGGGTGCCTGGCCCCAGCAGGATGTGTTCCCCCCATCCCTGGGGACTGTGGTCTGTCTGTCATTGGCCCCCGTCCCCTGAGCAGCGCACTGCTCTGCCAGTGTGCCCCCGGCTCAGCCTCTTCACGGGGCGGGCTGAGAATGGCTGAAACTTGTTGCCCGGATGAGAGGGACAGCCTGGCCCACGGTGCCTCCTCGATGGTGAAGTGCAGCTGGCAGCCCCCATCCCCGAGAGAGGAAGGACAGTGCGTCTCCCGCCATGGCCAGCTGTCATGGTTTACGTAGGACCTACGATGCTTTGCTCCAGCGGGCCACCCCCGGGGGAGGCCATCAGCGATGCTCAGGCGAGGGGGCAGCCCCAGCCCCGGACCCCGATGGTGCCAGCCGTCAGACGGTGACCTCGGTCTTGCTGTTGGTGGCGAGGTGCCGGGGGGCCTGGCCGTACAGCGGGGTGGCGGGGCCAAAGGCCTCGGGCGGCCCCTCGGGGCACAGGGCGGCCAGGCCGGGCCGGCGGGGGCCACGGGGGGGGCCCCCTTCCCAGCCCCCCGGGAAGGCCGGGCCCCCCAGCAGCTTGGGGCCCTTGGCCTTGGCTGTGGGCAGGGGGCAGCCCTCGGGTAGCGCCGGGGCCTCGGTGGGCGGGAAGGGCAGGGTGCTGGCAGGGGGCACCTCTGGCCCTCCGAACCGCCTGTAGAAGTCCTCGGGGGCGCTCTCTGTGGGGACAGGGGTGTGGCGTCACCCCCACAGGGACACCCCCCTCCGCCGGCACAGGGGGAACGGCAGGGGCAGTGGCTGGCGAGGCTGCGGGGGGGGGGGGGGGAGGGGGCTGTGGGAGGGATCCTGGGTGCTGATTGACTGGGGAGTGGGGTGATCTCGGCCACAGATTGGCTGGAGAGTGCTGTAGGGTTTTGGGAGATCCTGGGCACCGATTGGCTGGGCAGTGCAGTGTGTCAATGGGGGATCCTGAGCTCTGATTGGCTGAGGAGTGCAGTGGGTCCATGTGGGATCCTGGGCACTGATTGGCTGGGCAGCACAGCAGGTCAGTGGGGCAGTGTGGGAGCTGCAGAGCTTCTGCTGTGCGCAGCTGCTCCGGGAGCCCTGGGGGACTGGGGTGCTTGTCCTGCCCATGCCCCTCTGTGAGTCCCCCCCTCCCCCCCCCCATCTGTGGGGTCCACGGGGCACATCCCCCCCCCCCCCGGCCACCATCCCGGCCCACACGGCAACGGCACTCACCTCCAGCCTTGAGGGTGGCATAGGCAGCGTAGGTGGGGACCGGCAAGGCCAGGCTGCTGGCCAGCGGCAGGCGCTTGCCATGTCCGTGGGGCCGCCCCAGCTGGGGGGCAATGGCCACCGCGTTGTTCAAGAGCGGCTTGTCTGGGGGGGCAGAGTCAGGCAGGCAGGGGGCTCAGCCACGGGCAGCGCCCTCCCGCTGCCTTTATTCACCCAAGGGAACTTATTTTTCCCCACCGTGTGAGCGCCTTACCTGTGCCATTCCTGGGGGGCCCCCGGGCCAGCCCCTCGCCCAGTGGGACCTGCACGCCCCCCATGAGGCTGTCCATGTGCTCGGAGGGACCATGGCCTGGCTGTTTCAGCAGGTCTGTCAGCGTCCTGGGGAGGGGGCGAAGAGCCATTAGGGTGATACCCCACTCCCCTGGCCCCACCAATGCGTCCCAGCCCTGAACCACCCTCTTTGGAGGCAGAGGTGGGCAGCCTGGGGCTAGGAAATGGCTGCTGGGAGCAAGGAGCACACCTAGGCTCCCAACCCAGCTTTTGCATGGGGGCTGGCGAGCCCCCCTCCAACAGTGAATTGGGGTCTGGCTGGGGCTGAGCCCTCCCGAGGCCGGGAGCGTCAGTGGGTGAGGGCGGCGAGGAAGACGCATGGCTCGGCGTGGGCTGCAAGGGTATGATGAACCGAGCTGGAGGAACCTGAACTGAAGGACGCTGGAGCAACACCCTGGGGATGCTCCCCCAGAGCAACAGCCTGGTGGAGGCGGGGAGAGGAGGCAACACCTCCACTCGAGTCCCTTCAAAGCGGAGAAGACCCCGAGGAAGGGATTAGAGACGCCGCTTGCACCTCTTCGGGGAGGAGGATGAACTAGCGGCAGCCTCCAGCACACGCGCTGTCTGTGCGTAACACCCTCCTTATAAGTAACAGCATTAAACATTAAACACCATTACATAAGATAAAGCCCTATTTCGTTTTAACATTCATGGACGGAGATGCTGCAGTCCCACCACGGCGCACCGGCGGTGCCGGAGCAGGGCATACCCACGCAGCATTGCAGCCTTCGGCAGCAAGTCCTGGGGCAGGACGGAATGCTCCTACTGACACGGGGCTTCGCGATGAGGAGAACCGCCATTCCCCCTGCAGAGACCGGCCCTGCATGACTGCAAGGGTGCAGGGGTGTCCACTTGGGGATTTTTTTGGCTCCCTAATCCCTGTCAGCATGCCTCGTGCCTTGAAGGCTCTGGCTGGCTCATAGATGCACACCGGGAGCTGCGGCAGGAGCTTAAGGTTTGCAAGTGGCTGGATGCTAAAAAAGCAGATTAAACTCAACGTGCATAAACACAAATTGGAGAGGAAGGAGGGAATAATCCTGACTTGGTGGATGTGTCAGCTTATGGCCCCGGAGCGCTCAAAAGCCCAGCAAACCTGGTGCGGGGAATTGCCAGGGAAGGCAACGAGAACAACAGGGAAAGCAATGCGTTATGCCTGGGGGGGTGTGGATTTTTTTCCTGTGAGGGTGGTCAAATGCTGGACCAGGCTGCCTGGGGAGGCTGTGGCACCTCCATCCTGCAGCTATTCAAACCCCACACCTCCCCAGAAGCCCTCCTGCAGCCGACTGACCCCAGCTCTGGGCTCAGCCAGGCCTCTTTGGCCATGGGTGCTGCAACCAGAGAAGCTCTAGGCACAAGCCTGGGCAGGCGGCAGGTTGTGCCCAGGCAGGGCTGGGGGGAGGCAGGTCCCTCGAGGCTGTGGGCACAGACTGTCAACCCAGGGAGCTGATGCCCTGTCAGCTCCCACCTTCCCTGGGGTGCACTGCTCGCCGGCCCCCTCCCCACTGGCCGCTGCCCACTCTTGCCTGTCCCCGGGGCCCAGTGCTCAAACAGGCTTGTTTCACCGGGAAGTTCAATGCTATTTGACCTATTTTTTTTTTAATTTTTTTTTTTTCCTCGGGTCTATTTATGAAGCTTGAGCAATCCTTTATGTGTGACTTCCTCTCCAGATAAATCCATCAGTGCTCTTTCTCATAAGCCTGCCCTCCGCGCCGACCGCCCGGAGTGTGTGGATGATAACAACAATAATGGCATGAGCAGCTCTTAATGAGCTATTTTGCTAAGGTGAGAAGCATGCACGAGCCCTCAGCGCTGGCAACACCCAGACTCACCCCCTGCCTTGCACCATGAGCTATGCCACCGGCCAGGGCTGCCAGCAGGGCCCCCAGGGGCTGCACCCCCCTCCCCATCCTCGTCTCCAGGCGGTGCGGTGCAGGGGAGGTGGACCTGGAGGGTGACACCATGCTGAGGAGCTGCTGTCTCACCATACATGTTTTGGGGGTTTTATGAGCCCCAGCCTGGTCCCGTGGCTGGGGGGCTTGAGGAAGGTCAGGTCACATCTCCCTAGGTCACCCAGTGGTCTGTGGCACCCAGACGGCTCCAGGGTGCAGATGGAGGTGGGGAACACAAGGCAGATGTGGCTTTAAACCTGCACTGCTCGTCTGCAACAAAACACTAACGAGCGGCACCACTGAAGCCTCCATCCACCACCGTGGTCACGGATACTGAACGCATGAGGCCACGTGTGAAGGTCGCTTGCCACCCAGCTTGCCTGAGCACAATCTTGCCTGCGCTGGTGTGCAGCCACCTCCACGGCAAGCCTGGTTGTGCCAACGGGTGCAACCAAGGTCCCCCAAACCAGCCTGGCGTGATCCCCGAGACCAAGTGAAGAGGCAGATCCAGGAGCAGTGACAACAGCGGCAAAGACAGCTCCACGGCAGGAGCTGGCATGCAGTGCTCAGTGCTCCTGAGCCATCCCTGGGGGAGCAGCCGGCGCATGAAATGGAGGTGTCTGTGTGGGAGCTGGACCCAGGGCGTGGCAGGGCACACCAGCCCAGGGGCTGACCCGCTTTTGGGAAGCCCAAGCCCCACACCCGGCAAGCCCAACAGGAGAGCAGCTGCAAGTCCTGGGCAAGGAGACAGGGAGCGATGGGAGGAGACAGGAGCGCAGCTGCCGGAGGAGAGGAGAGATGACAGAGTGATGGGTGAAGTGACATTGCCTCAAGGTGGAGTGAACCCTTGGTGGGGACGCAGAAGGTGGCAGCCACTGGCTGAGTGGGGTGGTGAGGTTTGGAGCAGAGGTGTGGTGGTGGAGGAAACATGGCACACCACGGCTGCGGGTGGGCTGGTACCCCGGCCGGCCACATGGCCTCTGTGCCCAGCGAGACGGTCACCTTCACTTCCCGGGGGGGGACATTTCCCATGGCTTATGGTGCATCTGCTCAGGGCAGGGGGTGCCCATCCGTGCAACCGAGCAGCATGGGCACCGTGGGACACCCGCCCGGCGGGGCTGGGACACTCAGGGATGCTCAGGAAGGCTTGGGGGTAGCAAGGCACCTTTGCAAAACTGGAGTTGCAGTGCAGGCTAACGGAGCTTGGGCAAAGCATTGGGCGGTGGGAGTGAGCCCGCCTGGCTGGACATCATGTCCAGTCTGGTGACAGGGGTCTGGGTCTCCCTCCCTGCTGGAGCTGGGTCCCCTCTCTCGTCCCCTGGAGAGCCGGGGAGGCTCGTGATGACTCGCCATGCTGTTTGCAAACACCTTTTCTAGGTCTTTGCCGCCACCTGCTACCGTGGGCATTGACTGCAGGCATGGCCACGGACTGGAGCGTTGCCAGAGAAACACCCGGTATGGTCAGATGCACAGTGGGGCCAGGTTTTGGGACACCAAATAGCACGGGAGGACCCAGAGAGTGAAAAGCCAGCATCAGGGGCTTGGCTACTGCGGGTGCCAGGGCACCTGCTCCCACCAGCTGTTTTGCCCCTCTCCAGCATCCCCGCTGCTCCCCAGGAGGCTGCTCCTCACCCAACTCTTCCCATAGGGATGTTCACCCCAGCCATAACCTGCAAACCCCCCCTCAGCTTTCAGGGAGAGGTCCAGGGCGCGTGCCTGCTCTCATGCGATGGGCACAGCCAGATCCCGGCGGCCCCCAAGGACCCGACGTCCCCGGAGATCCGGGGCCTGAAGAAAAACACGGGCAGGTGTTCCTGACTCAACGCGGGGTTTGGCCAGGCTGAGTGAGTGCCGGGGACGGGTGCCAAGCATGAGCCGAGCAGGAAGGAGAGGGGTTTGCGGGAGCCGCCATAAGGCCCTGCGGGAGGAAGGTGGATGGGGAAGGGAGGACACACCAGGTAGCTGCAGCTGCTCGGGCACTCCCTCCCCTGGGTGGACCAGCAGCCAAAGCCGGGAGGAGAAGCCATGTTGGAGGCGGCTGAGGCGTGGGGGTCTCAGGACAAGCTGGACGAGGGCTCAGGTGTCTCCATCTGGGAGGACCTAGTGGGGTTTCTGCACCTGGTTGCTCTTCCTGGGCTCAGACCAGGACCAGGACCATGACGAACGACATCTGGAGGTGCAGAAGTGGTTGACCTTCCCCCCCCCCGAGGTGGGAAGCCTGCAAGCTGCGGCAGTGGGAGCTGTCCCGGGGCAGCAGGCAGCGCTCCCCAGGAACGGAAAAACCCTGGCGGGAGGAAGGGATGGGCATGGAAACAAAGCCGGCTGTGCAACAGGGAGCTGGCCCAAGGCCACGATGCGGTGCCCGAGGAGCAAATGAGAAGCTCCTACCTGAGGCGCCAGGAGGGAGGCGAAGTGGCACTGCCCATGCCTTGGGCCCCGCGTGGGTATGGGGGTGAGGCAGCTAGAAATAGCCCCACTCTCTCGGAGGCCCCAATACGTTTCGTATTGCCCAGGCCGACTGGGCACACAGCAGGATGGAGGCAACAACGTCCCTTTTCAGACGCCCGTGCCATGTACCCAGGCCCTGGCACCGTCTCCATCAGCCCAGCACCCAGGAGGCCATGCCGGCCTGGTGCCTTGCCTGGTGCCTGGGGCTCTGTACCCGATGCACTGCTCCTGCTCTGCCGTGGCTTGCCGGTCACCGTCCCCGTGGAACCGGAGCCGCTTGTGGCTTACGCAGGAGGACACAGGGCACGGCAGATGGCAAGACCTCTCCTGACTTCTGCAGTGATGGAGGTGCCCTTCTGATTTTGTTCCACAAAGGTGGGCGAGGGAAACTCGCCTTCTCCCGGCCCATACGCCAGTGCCCAAAAGATCTGTGGCTTTGGGGAGAAAAGGCACTGATCTCTCCGAACTCATCGGGAAAGTTCGGACTTGCACGACCGAGAGGGAGGCGGGACATGGGGAAACACATGGCTCCGGCGGCACAGAATTGAGGCTACCCGCAGAAAACACCCCCCGGTGAGTGGCAGCAGTCCCGCCAGCAGCTGGTGATGGGAGAAGGCAAGACCCGCTGGCAGGGGATGAGGACCCAGGTCCAGGCATCCCGGGGGCTGACCCCTCCCCAAGCACAGTATCTCCTTCCCAGGAGGCGGGAGGGGGGACCAAAAAATCACACAGCGGGCGAGTGGAAGGGGAGTCGGGAGGCAGAGAGGCTGGCGGAGGCCATATTGATCCTGTCAAGGTGCCAGCGCTTCCTCAGACGACGCGAGGGGGGAGGCGCAGGCTCGCAGCGGCACCCAGCCAGGCTCCCCGCCAAGGGGGGGGCACAGCATGTATCCCCCCAAAACTGCCTCGCGCGGCTCAGGAGGGCCCTGCGACCCCCATCCATGCCCGGATACGACCTTCCAAGCAGGGGGATCAGCCTCTGCTCCCCCGGGTGGGTGCAAGGAGTGGGGTGGGTCTGGGGATGGGGTGCAGTGGGTCCAGAGTTGGGCTGCCCAAGCCCCAGGTGGGCAGGGGGAGGTGGGTGCCCCAGGGAAAGGAGAGAGAGTGTCCATGCTTTGGGGGTGCAATCAGGACGGCTCCATGATCATCCCGGTGAAATAACTGCCTCCAGCTCTGCTTTTTTTTTTTTTTTTTAAAGCTAAAATCCCTGAACAAAATGGCATAAAAATGAGTTTATCACCAGGCTCAATGTCCTCACTGGGAAGACGTGAAATAGAGTGTGCACCCCACTGCTTGGCGAGGTGCTGGATTTGGCTCAGCCCCTGACCCCTCTCTCTGCCCCTGCAGCCCTTGCTGGGTCCCCCCTCCATCCCTCCTGCTTCAATTCGGGGCACCCATGGCACGACCACAGAATGACCACCTCGGTGAACCTGCCCTGGCTCCGCTCCTCTGTGTGCGTGTGTGTGTGCGCGTGCGCACACGTGTGCACACGTGTGCATCGCGTGTGTGCCAGGGGGAGGCTGAGAAGGGACAGCTCTGAGTCAGAGCCGCAGGGGCAGAGCTGCGCCGGGGAGGCTGGAGCTGCCGGCAGCTGCTCTGAAGTGTTAAACTCATTGAATGTGATCGGTTAAAAAAAAAAAAAAAAGAAATAAATTAGAAAAAAAGGAGGGAGAAGAAAAACCTACCTAAGCGGAGGAACTGTACCACATGACATGGAGAGGAAAGCAAGGCAGTGGAGCCATGGCTGGGGCTGGGGCCACCAGCCCTGCCTTCTCTTGCCTGGCCTTGCCTGCACGTCCTGCCTTGCCCTGCCACGCCCTGCCCCACCCTGCCTGGCCCTGCCCCTCCCCACCCCAGGCCCGGGGGATCACCTGCCCCTCCTGCCTGTCCCCACGTGCCCTAGTGTCAGGCACACGACCCCACTGCCCCCAGGGAAGCTGGTGGTGCACCCTGCGGGGCTGAGGCCGGGCTGCTCGTGACACCTCAGTGCTGGGAGCCGGGGGGAGGCCGTGCTGCAAGGGGTGGGGGGGGTGAGACGAAACGGGGCGAGAAGCGTGTATCTGGAGCCAGGACTGGTGCAGGAGGGAGAGCGGAAGACGCACTGATGGCCATGGGAGCTGGGTGGGAGCGGGGGGAGGCGCAGGGGGTCCCCAATGCCAAAGTGTGCCTGACACCCTGACCTTCCCCCCGCCAGCCCTGTGCTCAGCTCCAGGAGTGGGATGAAAAGCCAGGGGCTGGAGTCGCAGGGCACGGGGGCCGGGGGGAGGCTGCCCAACTTTTCACCGGAGGCTGAGCCCCAGGGGGTGTGCAGGCAGGTCCCCCCCTGCAAGGGCAATGTCCCACCCGGGTACACAGAGGCAGGCACCTGTGCACACCCATGCACACACACACACACGCGCGCGTGTGCACACGCACACCGAGGAGGCGCAGCAGCCACGGCGGAGCTGTCTTTGCTGTCTCCTCTCCCCCTGCACTGCCAGTGAGGCTAAGCCCAAGGGGACTGCAGTCCCGAGTCACCCGACACACAATTGGACCCGGTCTTGCCTACCCCACACATTGGGAACCATGGCTTTGTTTTGGGGGGGGGGGAAGCCACATCCTATAGCTCACATGCCACCCACCCCACTGGCCGGTGGGGATGGCTGTCCTGAGCCAGGGACAGGCCTCCTCAAGAGATGGAGCAGGTCATTTTGAGAGGGGACGGGTGTACGATCACCCCTTCTCGTGGAGGCTGTCCTGGCTGCAGCCCTCCCTGCCGGGACAGGTTGGGGGGCTGCAGCCAACCCACCCTCTGGTGTCTCAGCATGATGGGACAGGGCTTTTGGGGATCACCTCACCCTCTTTGCAGCCCCAGGGTGAAGCTGGGGTTCACCGTATGCAAGGGCATGGGGACGTGGGGTGCCACCCATGGGGGGATCGAGCGGGGCTGGTGGGGGGATCGGACCCCTTTACCTGGAGACGGTCATCTCCGTCTGGGGACCCTGTGACTTCTCCAGGCCCAGCTTCGTGAAGATGCCCACCAGCACCATGATGGCCACCACGCCGCAGATGATATAGACGATCATGTTGGTCTTGTCGCGAGTGGGGTCCTCGGGGGTCTCGTCCACCCGGGCGGGCGGCTGGCCCGTGTTGACCCAATTGGGGGTGTCATAGTTGGAGCAGCCGCTCTGGTCCAGCCGCCCGGGCTTGAACTGGCAGCAGAAGCGGTACCCGCAGGTCCCGCAGCAGTACTGGTAGATGCCGGCGTTGCAGTTGAACGGCGGGTCCCACTGCCCCATCACGTCGTAGTAACCGCGGCAGCGGTCTCCCCGCGGTGGTGCCGCCCCGGTGGGCGCGGGGGCCGTGGACTCCGCCGGCGGTGCCTGGCTGCCGTTCCCGCTCTCGCCGGGCCCCCCGGTGCTGGGCTCGCCGCTCCACACCCGGCCCGGCTCCAGCAGCACCAGGCAGCAGATACCCACGACGTAGCTCGGCTCCATCCGCCCGCGGCTCCGGGGGGCCATCCGGGCGAGAGGGCGAGTTAGAGCCGCTCGCCCGGGACCAGCTGCATGGCCGCCGAAGAGCCCCCACGGCGGAGAAACGGGCTTGGGGGGGGGGGGAGGGTGATGGGGGAGGCAAAAAAAGGGGGGGGCGAAGTGCGAGGGGACGTACCCCCTTCCCCGCCTCTCCCCAGATCGGCCGACGGGCAGAGATTCAGAGCAGGAGGGGAGGCGGGCGGCGGGGGAGAGCCGCCGCCTCCCGCCGGCCGGGGAGGGGACGCGGCGGCGGGCGGCGGGAGACGGCGGGCGGGCTGGGGGCCGGCGGCCGCCCCATCCCCGCGCCTCTGCCCGCGCCTCCCGGCACCGCGCTCCGCGGAGGAGAGAGGGGAGGAAAGAAAAGGGAAAAGCAGCGAAAGCCCTTCGCACCCGGGCGGGAGGAGCCGGAGGAGGAGGAGGAGGAGGAGGAGGAGGAGGAGGAGGGCGGGGGGAGGGAGCCGGCGCGGCCAGCGAGGCGCGGGGGGCTCTGCTCCCCCGCCGCCTGACAGCCTTCCGAGGAAACCGGAGAAGGTCCTTCACCGAGTCCTCTGCCGAGCTCCTCGCCGCCACCGGGCGGCAGGACGCCCGCCCTCCCCGTCGGGTTGCCGCCGCGGGCGGCCGGGCACGCGTGGCACCCGCCCCACGCTGCCCGCCTGCCCCCTAAGCACACACACCCCCCGGCAGCGAGACCCCCAGCCCCCTGGGCGGGAGCTGCGGGGCGGCAGGAGGTCACCTTGGGGTGCAGGACGGGTTTGTGTTGGGGGTGTCACAGCTCCCGGGGCGGTGGGGTGTCCTCCCGCAGCCCCACAACTGGGGGCCACGTGGGGAAGGGGGGAGAGCAGCAGCCCCAGTCCTTCATGAGCATCAGAGCATCCCCCAAAGGGAGCTGTGCACAGGGGGGCTGCAGGATGGGTGAAGTGGGGGGCTACCGGGACACCCCCAGAAACGCATCCTCCCCAGAGCCACGACGATTTTTAGGAAGCCACTGGCTGGCCCCTTGTTCAGGCTTCAAAGACTGGACCTCTCTGGGAGATGTGCACCCACTGCTCTGCTCTCTGGCCAATGCCACCCGTAAAGATGGTATTAATCCTCACTGCCAGGCCCTCTCCCCAGAAGGGCAGGATTTGCTTTCCCTGCTCTGTTTCCCTGGTCTGTTGCGGCAAGAGCAGGGTGGGGGAAACTGAGGCACCATCGCGCCCCTCGCCCAGCACTGGCACATTGTGCAGCCTGGGACAAGGGTGGCTGGGGTGAGGGGCAGCGACACATGGGAGCTGTAGCTGGAGCCTCGTCCTCTTCGGACAGTCCTACATCCTGCCAGGGAAAGGCAGCAAATCCAGCATCACCACCGTCTCCTTGGGCAAATCATTCCCTCTACGCTCCAGGAGAGAGAGGCTGGATACTGCCTCATCCCGCCTTGCCCTTTCGGTACCCTAACCTGGGGGATAGGGCTGCCTCTGGGCTGCACAGTGCCAGCGTGGGAGACCCCAGCCCCCAGGCAAGCGGTGATACAAATAGACAATGTGTAGTGATGGAGGTGGGATTAAATGCGTTGGGGAGGCTCAGCTCCCTCCAATGGGTGCCTCTTTCGGGCCAATGCTGAAGCCCCGTGGACCAGCCTGTCCCCAGGACCCATCCCTTACCTGCCCCACCACGGGAGGCAGGCTGATGTGGAGCTCCTGCAGAGACAACTGCCCCAGCTGGGGGCTTGGGCAGCCTCTTGCGGGCATGTGGGCCTGGAGCTGGCTGTCGCGAGCTGCTCGGGTGGGAGAACGCCGCGCCACATGCCACACAGGGGGATGAAACGTGCCGTCATCATCCTCCCCGTGCATCATGGCGACATGATGTTTCAGGCCAGAGCTTTGCACAAACAGCTTCCCCCTCAGTGAGGGTGAAACGCTGCCGTGTTTCACTGCGGGAGTGATTTAGGGGATAAAATATCCGCTCCCCGGTCACCAAGCCTGGGCCCTGCAGGCCCCTGTCCGCTTCCCATCTGGAGGCTGGCAAAATCCAAAGATGCTGAAAACATGGATAAGGAGAGCAGCTGGAGCCCGGGACACATCCAATCGGCCCCCAGTGCCGCAACCTAATAGAGATCCATTAGGTAAGGTAGCTTGCAGCCTCCAGAGCTTCCTGAAAGAGATAAAAAGCCAGTGAGGCAGAAGAAAACTGCGTGTCTCCAAAAGCCATGCTTTCCCCAAATCTCGGAGGCTCTCTGATGAAAGGCCCCATCGGCTGGAAGTTGCAGACATGGGGGTCGTTAGCACTAATAGCCGACAGCAAGCAGCATTGGCCTTGAGAGAAGCTGCGCAAGCGAAGTTTGCTGGCTGCCCAGGTAATGCCAGCAATCATTTCCCAGGCGCTGGGCGATCGCTCCCAACGTGTGTGTGAGCAGAGCCGCCCCAGGGGCCCAGAGGCTTTAGCAGACTCTTAGCAGGCAAAGGGAAAAACTGGCCAAAATCGGGGAGTTTGCTGGAAAATGGTTGCCTGGTGTGACCTGGGAGAAAGGGAATGGTTTTAAGGGGGAGAGTATGTTCACTGAGTGTGAAGCAGCCGATTTAAAGGGTCTCTGGGAGTGAGAGGGAGGGAAGGAGGGACAGCCGCTCACAGGCGTTAGCTGCATGCATCAACCCAGGAGAAAACCAAACCCAAGGGCACGGCATGGAGGAGCACACCCCCGGCACGTCCCTGGCATGCAGGGCAAGACCCCGCAGGGGCTGGCTCCAAGTGGTGCTGGTACCGGGGGTTGCAGCCCGCAGCCCCGCTGAGCCATCAGCTCGTCTTCGTCAAATAAGCAACCCGGCCACTAGCTGCATCCCAGAAGGGAGGGGGCTGCAGGAGGGAAATCATATAGCCCGGCATCCACACCTCTCACATCGCTGGGAATCAGCGGCAGGACCCGTAGGAAAACTCAGGTCAGCAGGTACCTCCAGAGAAAAAGCAAAGGATGTGCTTGCAACATCCGTGGGCACTTCTGGGGATGAGGATTTGGGAGAGGAGCTCTGGTAGGCTTTGGACATGAGCCTTGGAGGGTGTCACAGAAATATCCCCTGTGGTGGCAATGCCACCTGCACTACAGAAGGGTGTCTCTGTGCCTGCAGAAATAGGATATGGGCAGTTCAACACCGAGTGGGGAGGGATATGCTGAGCGCTGACACTATAAACGTTGTTTCTGGCAGGGCATGGCAATCTGCAGGAGATCCTCTCTGTCACGGCCAGAGGGCCTGACAGACCCAGATCCCTGCCGGCCGTGGGGGTGCAAGCCAGGCAGAGCTGCCAGGCCCCTGCCTGAGGAAGAGGAGGAGGAGGGAGCCATCACCAACGGGAAGAACAGCCACAGGAGCCTCCCTGAGCACGGGAGGCTTTGGGGCGCAATCAGCTCCCAGGAAAAGCTGGTGTGGGTGGTCGGAGCCCCAAAGCTACCCAGGGAGCCCCTCCTAGAGCTGGGGAATCAGAGCCATTTGCCCAAAAAAGTGATTTTTGCCATGCAGGACCAAGCTGGCCCTGGGCCGAGGGGTGAACGGAGGACAGGATGACGCTGTGGGGTGGGTGCCCCACACCGAAGGGCTGTGCTGGGGCAGGAGGGCTCCTGCCAGTCAGCACCTTCTGCCCGTGTACCGTGCTGCTGGTGTGGGTTTTGCCGCTTGCAAATCAGCAGCTAATGCCTGACATCATCAGCTGGGAAGAGCTGAAGGCGAAGAAAGGCTGTCAGGAAGAGCTTCCAGCATGCTCTGCAGTGCTGTCCCCTGCCTGGAGGCAGAGCAGAGGCAGAGCTCCTGCCACCGTCCCTGGAGGTACATGGGGCGCTGGTGTCCCCCGCACCTCCTGCCATCCCCCAGGACACCGCAGAGAAACCTGTTCCCCTCCAAAACTTTGGCTACTGAAGCTGGTGCCGTTCCAGCCAGGGGTAGAGCTGGGGAAGAGGATCTCCTTGCATTTCCCATTCACTATGGGGGAAATTTCTTTGGACATCAGCATCCCGCTGGGAAGGCCTGAGTTTTCCCGGACCTGCTGTCTGGGACCGGGATAAGGGATCCCCGGGGTCGGGTGCTGGACTAACACACAGTAAGATGCTGCTCCCCTCTGCACGTCCTCATGGGCTCAACAGATGAGGGAACTCAAAGGAGAGCTTGGGCTTCTGGTGTTGGTGATGGAGAGCTAAAGCAGGGGAAAGTTAAATGAATTTTGAGGGCACAGGGATGTGGTGGCATAGCCCCAGCCACCCTATTTCCAGCCCAACATGCACAAGGGTTTTATTCCCCTGCCTGTGCTTGAGGCTCTGGCTGTAAAATGGCTGTAAAAGAGCAACTGTGCCTCATAATGGCTTATAGAAAACACAGAAGCATATGTGCCTTTACCATTATGATCATAATTGCAAACATTCAAAAGTCGAGATTTGCAAGCTCCCAGTTTCCCATAGGTGGCTGAATTCGAACACAAATGACATCCAGAGGAATCAGGAGAAAATCTGCTCAAAACAAGGGCTTATTTTTCATTTACGCTGCGGTATTAGCCAGCAGGATCCGGGTTGGCAGCCTGAGTTCCCCCAGCTGCCACTGTTACAGGGCAGCCATGCCCCCAGATACAGCCATGGAGACCCCCGAGCATCGGCTGCGATGCCCGGGGTGCTGGCTGCATATGGACTCTGCGTATAGGATTAATCCTGGTGACTTTGCTGGTGGCAGGGGCCACGGTGGCAAACGCTCCTCCCGCGCAGGCACTAGGTACCCAGCAGCTTGCTGGCGCCAGGGGCTTTGCTGGCGCTGCCTGGAGAGCAGCCTGGATGGGTGCGGGGTCTTTGCAGCCACCTTTACACTCACCCGAGCTTCAGGGCAGCCGGCGGGATGTTGGACTCAAAACCGTCCCCTCACTGGTGCCTGCAAGCAGAGCTGGAACAGCCCAACCCCAAACCTCCCTCCCAAGCTGGGCTTGTGCGGCCGGTCCCTGCCGCTATCCTGAGGGAAGCCCGAGCATCCTCTGCGTTCCTGCTTAAAGCAAATTTCCACTGGCTTTTTCAAGTGGTAAAAGGCAATATAAGCACACCTGGAGGTGATGGTGCACAGCCCAGCTTACCTGGTGGTGCTGCGGCATCCCTGACTGTGCTCCCCCCCACCTCCTCCACCCCCCCAGCCGCTCTCGGCCATGGCCACCCCTTATGCAAGGTGCTGATTCAAACCTCAATCATTTAGGGCAAAACACACGCAAACGGAGAAGGGATGAGAGCAGCCGTCCCCATGTGGGGCGTCCCTGGGGCGGGGGGACACTGCTGTGTGTAAAGGGGGGGTCCGTGGCAGAGTAGGCGGGAAGCAGCGGGGCCAGCCCTGGGCTGCTTTTGCCAACTGCGGAGCAATAAAAACCAGGCTGTGGCAGCAAAAGGGACCCAACGCTTTCTGCCCGCACTTCAGGACCCGAGATGGCAGTGGTGGCAGAGTGAGCTACTGGCGTTTGCTGGGGGTGGGGTGGATTTAGGGCGCCTGTTCCGGTGGCCGAGGCAGAGTCGGTGGGAGAAGGCCATATGGCCGGGAGCAGCGTGCAGCGTGCCGTCCCGGTGGCAGACTGGCAGCAGCGGGCAGAGCCTCTCCTCGGGAAGGGTGGCTGTGCCAAGAGCGGGCTCCGGCACAGGCGCCGGCTGGCTGCCAGGTACGCTCAGGTGCTGCGGGAGGCTCGGAGCCCACGGAGCGGCACGGCATGGCCGGCACGGCGGGACACCTCCGTGCAAACCAGCTGCCCCTCCTCATCCCCGGGCAGCAAGGGACGTGTGGGGGCTCGTCACCCCTGCCCAGCACGGGTCTGGGCCAGGCAGGTGTAACCATGTGTGTGGTTGTAGCAGGGTGTAGGTGCTGACGAGCCGGGGTGGGCATGGGGAATACGGGCTGTGGAAGGGGATGCAGCCATGTAAATGGGGGGGGGGGGGGAATGTGCGTGTCTGAGTGTGTGGTGGGAGATGGGGGTGCACATGGGGGGTGCACGTATGTGCACGTGTATGCGTGTAAATGCATGGTGGGGGGCTGCATGTGCGTGGGCACGTGCATACATATAAGCACCTGGCAGAGCGGTGCGTGCATGTGTCAATGCATGGTGGAGGGGTGCAGACGTGTGCTGTGCGGCCCTGTGTTGGCGGCCATCTCAGGGAGAGGTTGGGTGGACATGCTGTGCCTGAGGAGCCCCAGGGAGTGAGCTAGCCGGAGCAGCCGGAGCAGCCAACCTACTGCTAGAGCCCGCGCGCCGGGCAGGCTGGCCAGGGCAGCCAGCTGGCATCCAAACAGGGCTGGCTGGTGCCTGCAAACCTCCCAGCAAGCAGATGAAATCTCCTTTTCTTCTACAAGGACAACATTTCAACATGGAAACAGAGGATGGCTAGCGGGACATTGGCAGCAGGAGCACATCCACCTCCTCCTCCGCCTGCTCTGCCCTGTGCAGGGGGACAGGATTCTCTAGTGGGGATGTGGAGGGACTCAGCACCTCCCTCCTCTCACAATAACCCTTTTCCAGCAAAGGCTGGCCCCAGACTTCCCACTCCTGCCCTTGCTTGAGGTGCAAAGGGTGAAAAAGCAATCAGGGATGTGTCCAGAGAAAGAGAGGCTTCGGGCAGGCGTCGGGTAAGGATCATGAGCAGAACTGGGCGGGAAAGGTCCTTAACTAATACCAGGGAAGGGGAGGGGGGGCAGCAGATCAGGTTTGCTTTTCACATGGCAGAGGACAAGCGTGAGCAAGAAAGTAAAGAAAATGCGGAGGTGTGGATGTGCTGTCCCATGCATCGCCTCCACACAGAGCGGCGTGCTGCCTTTGGGACCATCACCTTCCTCCAGCCGCCCTTCCCTGGGCGCTGATGCGTGACAAGCTGCCTCTTCCCCTCTCCGGTGGCAGACCACGGGCTCTGCTTGCCCTTGGCTTCCTGAGAGCGGTCCCGGGGTGGATGCGCTCGCCCTTTGATGTCTCCTTTCCCCAGATTAGGGAGGAGAGAGAGGGCTTTGCTATCAGAGGGCTGGCTGCGGGCAGAGCTCCCTTGCCCACTGGGAGCCTGCAGGCTCTCAAGCCAGCTTTGTTTTGGCCTGATCCGCCTTTGCGAGTGAGACCTGCTGAAAATGGCCCAATCCTATTAGCATCAGGGATTTGCTTCAGGTCTCCTGTCATTAACCCGATGACATTTCGCTGTGCAATAAGCCCCTGCCTTTCGGGAGACTAAAAATCAAGTGTGTCGCTTTCCCTCCATAGGAACCATCCCTGCATCATGCCAGCAGGAGCCTCGCTGTGGCAATTGGGAGTCACCTTGGTGCTCCCATTGGATATGGCATTTTCCTTCCACCTCCCACATCCCAGCCCAGGGACAGGACAGATGCCACCAGCTGTAGGGCTCTGGGCAAAACAAGTCCTATGTTTGTCACCCAGGGACGCCAGACGAAGCCATCGTGGCTTTGAGCCCCTCGGAAGGAAGGGTAAGAGCAGGCAGGGTCAGACCACGGGGCTGTCCAGCCCCAGGAATCGCCTCTGACAGTGACCAAAGGGAGATGCTGAGGAGATAGTAGGAGGGCAAGCATTTAATGAGACTTTCCCAGGCCATCTCCTGGCCTCCAGCAGCCTGGGGCTGGAGGGCTCCTGACCCAGGGGTTGTTTCTGGGGTTTGGTACACCTCAGAGGGTTTCTCCTTCCTGAGCTTGTCTGGGCTTCCCTTGAACCCATGTAAGTGCTCATCACCTGCAATAGCCAGGGGTGTAAAGTCCCCGCTGCCGAGCCTCAGCCACACCCTCCATCCCACTCCTTCTTGCTGTGCACTGGATAAATGCAAAATATTCACTATACCTTCCTGAAACTCGTTTTAAAATGCAATTTGCCTGCTGCCTGCTTGCCACCATTTCTAACAACAGCAGAAGAGCCTTGGCATTGGGGCCGGGTTGCCCCGCACCTTGGAGATGCTGCACCCCTTCTGCCCCCCCGTCTCATCAGGCAGCAAGGGACCATCCCTCGACACGTGTGAGCACATCGCCCGCCCAGTGTGCCAGGAGCTCACCTGCTCCCGTGCTGCCAGAGCATATGGCAATTGCAAGCTCGCAGAGTGAGATTCAGCTTGAGCACATATTTCTGGGGATAAAAAATCCCATATAAAGCAAGGAAGGGGGAAGGCTGGCATTGCTCAGTGCAGCCTAGAGGTGAGAGGAGAGCAATTAAGTGAGCAGTTTTGAGCCAAAGGGCATCATCTCCACCCCAAGGAGGCAAGGCACTGGGGGACGAGTGTCAGTGGAAAATCCTGTGACCAGGGATGCAGGAGAATCAGTGGAAAATCTTGGGGAAAAGAAGGGAAGGAAAAGAAGGCGAGATACTGACTCCCAACAAATTATTTCTGAAGATCTATGTGAGATTTACAAAGTGCTGAGACCAGATGAGGGGCTCAGTAACCACTTGCAGCTCCATGAAGGACAGGGTAAGACGGAAAATGTGTAATGAGAGGAATAGGACTAAATTAAGAACAGGACACAACCTGAAAATCCAGACAGCGAGACGTATATGGCTATAGGAGCGTCTCAGGCAGGAGCAAGCCAAGCATCGTTAAAAACGTGCCAAAGCGGCAGAGCGGGCTCAGGGCGGAGGATGTGACAGGTCTGCTCTCACTTCTGCAACTGCCCGAGCGTGGCGGCCGAGGCAGCTGGGGCCCGCGCCCGCACACGTGGGATCTTGCCGGGGGGGTGCAGGCAGAGGGGACGGTGAAGCCTCGCCTGTGCCGGCTCACGTACTGCGGGCAGGGAAGGCCTGCGACCCGGCCGGGAGAGCTGCGTTTGAGCCTCCCAGGCCTTCTGCAGGACAGGTGTTAATCCTCGCCCATCGCTCCTCTTGGAGGACTAGTTCACAGTCTAATAGTTGCTGCAGAGAGATGCCCCTGATGTCCCCGATGTCCCTGATGTCCCCCCAAACGGGGCTCTCACTGATGGACATTCATCTTGTGATGAGAGCCCATGGACACCCCGTGCGGTTGCCCGCTGGTGCTGCCATTGGTCTCACCCTTTGCTTTCTGCCCCCCGTGCTGTGTTTCAGGATGTGCTGTTGGCCTTTCACGGGCAGAGGTTGATGATGCTCATGCTTAAATGCAGGGTTGTGGCTGCCGGAGCAAGGGACATAAATGCAGGGTTGCGGCTGCCCTGCTGATTTTTAAAGCTTGCCAATATTTGTCACAACCAACGGAGGTAATTGCAAATGTGAGGAGAAAAACAAGCACTTGGCATCCAACAGCAATGAGTTTCCCCTCTACCGCCAGCAGCACGGAGAGCCTCGCATTCTTGGGCCAGGTCCGAAATAGGTGTAAAAACTCCAGGCCACCATCCTTTTTAAGGGTGGAGCAGCCAGCACGGATGGAGCAGCTGGCCCCGGCACTGCTGGGGAAGGGGAGACTGCCACGTGCCGAGCCGGGCTCTGGGAGAGGAGCTTGGCCAGAGGGTCCCTTTGCCGGGGTCCTGCCTGGGTGGTGGGAAGGGGGAACTGGACCCTGCGCAGAGGAAAGCTGGCTCAGAAAACAGCTCCCTGCCGTGCCCCAGAGCTGCCGCATCATACCAGGCACGTCGCTGAGCACAGCACGGCCAGAAGCATCTCCTGATTTCTGCTCCCTTGGCGTTTAGGAGCCTGAGACGAGACCTTGGGCCCCTGATTTTGGGAGGCGTGGAGGACGCGGAGCGCTAAGCTTCTGAAAATATGGGAGCTCTTTCGCCCCAGTTTGCTCTGCTTGAGTGAAGGCTGGAGCCCCCATTTCTTGGGGAGGGCTGACAGCTCGGGGCTGCTCTACCTAAAGTATTTCCAACGCTTTAGGTGAAGGGGAAAACCCCAGACACTTGCGCCATCCTGCAGCGTGAAAGTGGTATGTGCATCAGAGATGCCTCATACCAAAGGGCTCTTTGGAGGGGCAGGGGATGTTTTAGCGTCGAGCTCACATTTAGGTGTTTAGCTCACATTTCCAGGTTGTCCTTCAGCCCTGAACAGGAGTTTGCTGGCTGCATGGTGACGGCGACAACCATGAACCTGCCCTCAGTAGGTGGCAGGACCGGTGGGAGAAGGGGTGGCCGGGATGGTGGCAGCGGGGAAATGTCATGCCTTGCCAAGCAGCCAAATTGCAAAGACGAAAGAAGCTCGGTCTTAAAAATTAGCAACACCTGAGCGGCCCTTCTACCGTCTTCCACACCATCGCCAGAGACATTTCCCCATCGCGCCAGCTTTACCTCAGGGGGACGGATGCCTCCGCAAGCCACACTGCCCTTGCTGCCGCTCTCGTGCCTCTCACCTCTCCCCAGTCGTGTGATGTGGGGCTCAGTGGCTTTAGAAATTGAAGGGGCTGGAGCCCCAAAAGCCCTGCCAGGTTCCCCACCCACGCAAGTGCCCGTGGGGCTCTGCCTTCATTAGTAAGATGTGGGTTTCTAGTCCTCCTGCTCACAGAGAAAAGCCTTGCAAAGGTAAAATGGGTGTAGCCTGGAGGGTCAGGAGCCTTCACATTTTTCCTTTTTTTTTTTCTTTTAATCTTGCCATCTTTATGCCAGCTTTTGCTTTCTGCAGGCCTGGCTCCCGCCTCGAGGTGCCTGAGGGTAGCACTGTGCCGGGGCCCCCTGGGACAACTGCTGGTGGCCTGGGAGGACTTTGCAGTCTCCTCCTGCAGCAAAGATGCTTTCCCACCGGAGTGGGAGAGCCAGGCTGCTGGCACCCATCCCACTCCCCCTGCATATGGTGGGGGTCCCGGGCAGGCTGCGGCCCCCCACTCTCCATCCGGCTCACACTGGGGGATGCATCCCCATCCGCACAACATGCCTGGAGCTGCAGCTCCTCTCCGGGACATCTCCCAACGAGTCGGTCCCTCTCCCCTTGCCTCTTCCCCAGGGCGACCGTGCTGCGTGGCTCCATGCAAGTGCAGCGGGAGGACAGATCTGAAGAGACAGGAGGAAAACAAACTCCCTTAAACGTGATGAAGGCGACTGCCTGGTTCTGTCAGCCATCGCCCCCTCTGCACCCGGCTTGTCTCCTGCTGTTTTTCTCTCTCTCTGGGTATAAGATGTCACAAGGATTAGGCCCAAATCTCCCCTGGGTGCTGCAGCTTGCCCCCTGATCATCTCTTGAGGTCACCTTGGAGGCTAGCTCTGTCCCCTCCAAACCAGGTGTCAGCTGCAAAGGCAACCTCAGTGGAAATCTCACCCTCAAAACGCTGGGTGCGGGCAGATGTGGAGCTCCGTTGTCACCCTTCATGAGCAAACCCTTTAAAATGCCCTGGCCTGGTGACCAGCTAGCACTGCTGCTGAAAGAGGGATGCACCGCTCACAGAGCCAGCCAGGCTGTGCCAGGGCAGGGGGAGATGCTCAGGCAGAAGCCTGGCTCCAAACCCTCTGAGGTTTCCTGCAGTTCCCGGGTGGAAGTGGGAGGTGTAGCCAGATGCTAGCCCATGAAATGTCGTGCCCAGGCAGGCTCGCTCAAGCCGTGCCGGCACAATGACCACGAGGCATGCAAGAGCATGTGGAAGAGTGCACTGGGACTTGCAGCAGCGAGTGGCACCATGTCCCAGGAAGATCACTGTCGTTTTGGGGTCATTGATGTCAAATGCTGTTATAGCCTTGCTGGCAACAGATGCAAATCTTGTGGGCTTTCCCAGTGCACTTCATCCCCTTCTTGAAATGACTCAGTGGGTCCATACTTGCCCCCAATACCCCGGGGCCAGCCACATGCCTGGGCACTCTGGACGGATGCAGTTTTCCTGCTACCCCTTTCCCCTGCACATCCATCTGCCCCTGCACGCTGCCGCTGCCACCATCAGGGTGGCCACATTTCTCCCCACTGTCCCAGGACAGAGCCCATGCTGTCCTGATGTGTGGCACCTCTGCAGTGGGGCTGCCTCACCACCGGGCTTTTAATGAGGAATTAATTGCAGACGACACTGCCCAAGTGGGGAAGGTCTCTCCTGGGTCCCTGGGTCCACGGCAGCACTTGGCCAGGATGGAGAACAAGAGGAGGGAGTGTCGGTGCTGCCAGTAAATGTACTTCAAGACAGGCAGCGAGGTAGCAAGGGCTGCGGCATCTTTATTCCCTCTTGACCCATTTAAAGCAAGTGCTGGTGACTAAGGGAACCGGCAGGAGGATAAAAATACTTCCCACATGTTCCTTAGGAGGCCAGGGACAGAAATAGGGGTGCCATCACCTCTCCGGAGGGTGGTTGGGGTCACCCAGTATTTTGCAATTCCAAAGGTCGTGCAATCCCCCAGTGCTTCTCACAGCAAACGCGACCACACTGGGGGCTCAGAGCCTCCTGCCACGTGCGGTCCCAAAAGCTGTCTCCCTTGTGCCCTCCCTTTCCCTCCCTGGGGCCAGAGCAATTGTAAACTGCCCCCCAAAAGTGGTGGCTCTCCCTTATGGACAGCAAAAGGAGGAAAGCATCTTGCAAAGATGTGTTCCCTGCAGACCCTGGCCACGTGGGTCACCATGCTGCTGCCAAAATGCCTCTCACCACACTGCTTGCCCCGTTGGGGTTGCATCCCTGTGTGGGCTGTGGTGGCCAGAGGGACAGATCCCGGGGCCCTGCTCGCCTCCCTGGCCTGAGCTTCTCCAGGGGCCGCATTGCCATCTCATGGGGAAACATGCCCGAATTTCCTGCGCCTCTGGGCAGAGCTGTAATCAGCCCACCAGTGCCTTTCAGCAAGACACCCTGTGCTCTGCATGGTGACCTGGTCCACTCGGGGAGGCGAGCCGGGCCAGCCCAGGTGCTCGGGTGCAGGGTGAGACCCGGCGGCCTGGGACTTGTCCTCTCCATTCTCCCAGCACCCACTGCTAGCAGCGAGTGGGTGGGCAAGCTGGCTGTCAGCGTGGGAGGTGATGGCGGTGGGATTTGCCTCGGAGTGATGAGCACAGGTCCCACGCCTCGGCCAAGAGCTGCCGTGGAAAAGGTGGTTGCTGGCTGTACAGTGGGGCGGCTCGATACACTTTGCAAGGCTTGCTGCTGGATTGCTCCACAGCCCTCAACTGACCACCAGGTTGGGTCCGGGGATCAAGGGGGTCTTCCCAATGCCAGGCTGCTGAGGAGACCTGCCTGGACAAATAAGACCCTTCCAAACAACATGGTTATGAGCAGGGCACAGTGCCCACCGTTCCCAGATGGGAGCCTGCTACCTTCCTCCCTGTCCCACCGTGCCTGGCAAGGAGGGGCAGCCCTAGGCTGGAGGCAGGGCAAGGTCTGAGTTGGCGGTGGGGATCTGGTGCTGCCTTCCTGGCCCCTCCGTGTTGGCTTTTGCACTTGGAGTAGGCGCAGCACACCAATGCTTTGCAAGCAAGATGGTGGAAACCAGCAACCGCATCTGGTACCTGGTAGCTTATTTGCTCTTCTTCAGGTCATGTAGCTGCCTGCTGCTTTATTAAACCTTGGAAAACATCTTTCACAGGCAGCCACAATATTGAAAGAACCTGGTTTCTTAGCAAACCAAAAGGTCTTAAACCAAGCAAGCAGACTGCAGGAGATACTCCGGTCGCTTGACCGCAGCTAGCAGTTCAGGGGGAAGGAAAAAACCCTGCAGGAGGATGCTGTGGCCTTTGGGCAGGCTGCCCAGGCTCACGGACGGCAGCAGGTCTCCTCACATGGGGTAGCGCAGAGAGGTGTCACGGGGAGACATCAGCCACTTTCCCTCCCTGGCAGGTGCAGAGCCCACCAGCTGGGCACAGGGACGAGGGCTGGCGTGGGGCCGGGCATGGTTGCCGAGACCCCTGGGTTCAAGAAGGCGGCACTCAGCCCTTGCAGTGTTTGTTAATAATTTGTCCATAAAACGCAGGGGACTCGGGGCAAAGGGGCAAGTTACAGCAAGGAGCTGGTAAGCTCAGTGTCTCCCCCCCTTCCCCCTTGGCACAGGCTCCCTGCCAGGAATGGAGAAGGTTTGTAAAGCAGAGAACAAACAAGTCTCTCCTGCCTATGGCTTTCATGGACCGATATATCTCCAAAATCTGGGTGAGCGTTAGCAGGAGGCTGAATGTTGAGGCAGAGGTTTGTGGGCGCTGGCTGGTGGCACAGCATGCTGAGTGGGCAATACCAGGAACCCAAATATTGCTGTCGCTGAAGGACTTGCTCGCTTAATATATCCACCGAGATGTATCACCAGACTGTGTGGGGCAATGCCTTAATGCTAGTGAGGGTGTAAGTCGGTCTCCTGGAGCGTCAGAGTTATTGGGAGAGCAGTATACGCTGAAATAGGCAGTCCTGCTTACTAAATCTGTAATTCCAGCTCTGGCTATATTTTCATCTTTCTAATAATAAGTGCAAATATAGTAAGGATGAATCACAGGCTGCAGGCTTCAGGGTTTTTTTTCCCCTCCTTTCTCTGCGAATCCATCACGTGGGGGAGAGGGGCTGGCACAGAAAAGGAGCTCAGACCCGGGGGAGATCCTGTCCCAAGCAAGTCTAAACCCATCCCCTTGCACCTCTGCGCGCTGTCAATCCCAGCCAGGAGCCAGTGGTCCCTCCCGCTCTGACTGCCTCCACCATTTCAGCCTGCCAGTGTAACACTCCTGCCCGGGGATGTTTCCTTCCCAGGACACTCCCAGACCGTTCCCCAAACCAGTGGACCTGTCCCATCCCCATCTGCATCCCGGGGCTTGTACATCCCTACATCTGGATTTGCCTGCTGGGAATGTTTTGCTTTGTTGCGAGGACCTTTTGCAAATGTTAATGCTTTCCTTTCGCTGGAGAGCTCTTTGGCTGATCTGCCAGAACACATTTCACACGCTTCTCCTAAAATTATGCCCTTTGCTTTTCCTGGCGTTCAAGCTGAAGCGGAGCCCGGAGTGCTGGCGGCATGTGGGGAGAGCAGCTTGATGGCTGCGCCCAGCTCCGGGGGCGCCGGAGTGAGAGGTTAAGCACTGCCCAAGTGAGCATTCTCTCCTGGGGTGGAGGACTGGAGAGGTGGGAGGGCTGGGAAGTGCAAAGTCGGAGAGCTGTGGGGTGACAGCAGGGGTCTGTGCTGGACTTCATGGATGCCCTCAGTGGGGAGAGAAGCGTGGATCAGAGCATCCCTTGAAGCAAGACAGGCTTCAGCACTTTCCTTCTGCAGCGCACATAAACCCGAGTTCAAAGTACATCACAATTTAGGCACGAGCATTTTAGCTGTGTGTGGTTCTGGATTTGGGCTGAAAGCAAGGGGTGAGCTAAAGATAAGCTGCTCTTAACACTTCCCAGGCCAGCGGTTTCCCTCCCAGTTTCTCTCTACTGGAGCCCACCCATACTGGGCTGTACACACTCCCAGCACAGCCTTTAGCCATCTCCTGCATTGCCACTGCCACTCTCCGGGCCGGGAGCAGGGACACGGGACGTGCCCCAGCGGGTCCCTGTGGCTGAGGGAGCAGAGAGGCCTGGCTGTGGTGTGAGAGGCGGAGAGCAGAGGGGTCCCACAGAAAGTGACCCCCAGGGGCAAGGGGGTATCTCCTGAGCATCGCGTCAGTGCCCAGTTGGTTGTGGTGGACACCCACCGTCACAGGGAGGTGGTGTTTAGGGGGCCCTTTCGCTGCTGCCCCCACGGCCATTCAGCATTGGAGCTGGGATGGGGCTCAGGTGGGCAGGGGAGTGCTGGGGACAGCTCAGCAGGGCTCCCGAGGCCTGGCATGCACCCCGCTGCTCTCCAAGTCCCTGGAAAGGGCTCTCAGCATCCCCCTGGCACAATGTGCCCATGCACATGGGCATCCTCCCACACCCCTGCACCCCCTGCATCCCCCCAATCCCCTCCATCTCCTGCACCCCTGCATCCACTGCATCCCCCTGCGTGCCCTGCATCCCCCACCTCCTACCACATCCCTCACATCCCCCTGCATCCCCCTACATCCCTCTGCATCCCCCTGCATCCCCCGAATCCCCTGCATCCTTCCATCCCCCACATCCCACCAGTCTCTATAACCTCCCACATCCACCGCATCCCCTGCATCCCCACATTCCCCCACCCCAGACATGTATGCGGGTTACGGGGAGCTTACAATTACCCCCAACCACCCTAAACTGTAAATGAGGACATTCAGGGTTTACCCTTTACCGGCAGGACTCCCCACAAATATCCCTGTTGGGAAATGCTGAGGAGGGATCCAGATTCAGCCCTGCCACTGGACCTCGCCGGCCAATGCCGGCAGTAAGCAGCTAGTCATGACTATTGTCTCTGTGGTTAGAGCTGATTAAATACATCTTAAATGACTCACTGGGGAATTTTTATTGTTTTTTTAATAACTCATGGTGTCACTACAGGGCATGAAGTTTGCTTCGCCGAGTTTGTTTCCCCGTTTCCTTGTGGAGATAAATAATTGAGGAGCTGAATAGCAAACCAGAAACCCAGAGAGACAGTTACCGGGAATACGTTGGGAAACGTGACACCCCAGCAGCATTTAGAGATTTCATTTTTATATTAGCGGGGTGGGGGGGGAGCAGAGACGAGGGAATTTGGCAGGAGGGGATTGAGAGGAGCAGGCCTGGGGGGCTGGGGCTGTGGGGGGGCTCTGTGGGGGGCTTGGGAGGGGGGGCGACGGTCTCTTCTTCCCCCTCATCCCAATCCACTGCTCCAGCCCTTTCTGCCCCCCTGCAATAGGATTGCCCAGTGTCAAAACGATGCTCCCTCTCATTTGGAATGCCTTCAGCATCTCCCACTGCAAATAAGCCAGGGCCACCCTCGGGGGGGGGCGATGATGGCCACGAAGGGCCAGTGAGGGTGACCGGCCATGGCTGTCCCTCTTATGTCCATCCTTTGCCCCTGCGCTGGTCCAGGGAAGGGGACTGGGCCCCCTCCACGAGGGCTGTGGTCCTTGGCGGACACCCCTGGGGTTGCTCACTGCATCTCACGCCTGGGGATGCTCACGGAGAAGGCAAACCTCTTAGCTAGGAAAACAGCATTAAAAAAAAAAGAAAAATTATTCAAACACTTGAATTTACCTGATACCCAAATTTACCAGTGCTGCGTTTAAAGCACCTGCTTTAAAACTACCCTAACTTCATGAAGGAATTAACAGCCTTGTAAATTCTTACCAAAAATATTATTATTATCAAAGAGTAAGAATTGCAGGTTTTTCTGGAGGAAGAAGAAGATGCTCTTTTGCATGTCACCCCCACCGTAAACGCCTATTTAAATTGCCATCCTGAGCTTGGTCTCGGCCACAGCTTTTGGCTGCAGGTGCCTTCATCCTGGAGTTTCACCGCTCCGCAAAATGCCGGTGCTTCTCAAATCAGGAAGCGGCATCTGGGTAGCGGGACCCAGTCAGACTGCAACCCTCAAAGGGAAGGAAACGAGAAAGACATCTGCATCATTGAAACCTTTCAAGATGGGCTGGGGGGGAAAGGATGGGGGAATCTCCTGAAAAAAATCCCACGTGCTCTTCCCTGCCCGCAGCTCTCCTCCCAACATGCCTCCCGTGGCTGTCACCCAAACCCCCACGCTTGCCCATCGATCCGGGCTCAGAATAGCTCCCGCCAGCAGCCGGCGAGCCGCGGCCGGCTGACACCGGAGCCACTGGATGAAGGACATGGGACGTCGCCCCCACAGCACCCCGCTGCCAGTGACCCCCCTCCCCCTGCACCCCTCTGGCTGCACCCTGGGCTCCCAGCACAGCCCCACGCTTGGAAAAAGGGGGAAAAAAGGGGTAATAACATAAAGCGGGTGGAAGAGAGGAGGATGCAACGCGGGCTTGTAGCAGGGCGGGCTGCGCCATGTGCTCCAGCTCTGGCACCAGCCACCTCACTGCCTGGCTGATCCCTTTGGGGGGGGTCCAAAAGTGGACCCTCACTTTTGGGGGTCTTCCACATCCCATGTCCACTTCCACAGCCCTTTGGGAACGGCACGATGGGGCAGCCAACCTCCTGGCAGGAGGAGAGCCCTGCATCCCTCGGAGGTGTCCCCGGTGGTGGGTGAGTCGGTCCCTGTCATGGCAGCGCCTTGACAGGAGCACAGAGGCTCTCCCTGCGCAATCTGCTTGTTGCCACCGATCACTTCAGGTGTCAGATGGGGTTTGTGTCACTCGGCAGGGCTCTCCCCCCGCTTGCTAGCTGGGACTGGGACAAAGAGCGGGTTTAAAATGATCCCACTTGCTGTGGGAGGTGGGGAAGTCACCTCCTGAAGCCCAGGGGATGTGCAGGTTTGCTCTACGCCTGCCTTGGGGCCTCCTCTTGGAGCATCCCCTGAGTGGGGCCAGGCTGACGCCATGGCACAGGGCTGAGCATCCTCATCCATGAGGCTGAGCATCCTTCCCACCCGGCATGTCCCTGTCCCCGCATCCCTGGGGTGCAACAGGGGACAAAGGCCTGGGCACCCTGAGAGCATTCGGGGCAGCCGCCGGGGGCAGTAGGGGGGTTTCCCTCACACCCCCCATGCCCCACCCTGGCCCCTGGTGCACCCGCAGCCTGGCAGGTGGCTCTGGAGGCAGGTGGCATTGCACTGGGGCTCGGGGAAGGAACAGGGTGAAAGGTTTGGAGGGGTTTGGCTGCAGGTGGGGTTTCGCCAGGGAGGAGAAGCTGAGGGCATTGTGGTCCCTGCCCGACCGCTTTGGTCCCTGAGGTCGGGTTTTGGGTGCTCCCCTGCAAACTCTGGGGCGGTGGCCTTGCTCCATGGTGCCGGGGAAAGCATGGGGTTGTCCCTTCACCTCCCAAAAACAGGGCAGCCCTTTCTGCCAGGGGAGCTGCTGCCCACTCACCACAACCCCTCAGGGCAGTTTTTGGCTGTTCCCCCCACTTATCCCCCTGGGAAACTGCTCGCCGAGCACAGCCAGCAAAGCGGGGAGCAGCGGGGGCGGCCCCGGGGGAGAGCATCAGCCCACGAAGGCAGCGAGGAAACCCCCTCCACACAGGGCACCCGGGCGGGCACCGTGCCCCTTGCCACCGCTCCCCCGGCACCCTAAAACACCTGGAGATGGTGGGGTGGGGGGAGAAGGTGGCCAGTGCCACGTCTCAGCGTCTCCCCCTGGACCAAAGCCATCCCGACACTAAGCGAAGGAAAGGGAGGCTGATCAAAGCCAAGTGGTATTTTTTTCCCTTTTTTTTTTTTTAATCTTTCCTTAAGTGTGAACACCATCTGGCTCCCCCAACTCTGTCAGCGCTTCCAGTCCCCAGGCAGCTTCACTCTTCTTAATTACTGTCATTAGGCAGTGGGTAGTGATTAGGGAGGGATGCTGATGAGCAGCATCAGGAAGGCCGTGGTCCCCCAACAGCCTCATGCAGGGGGCCAGGCGGCGTCTTCTCCCCAGCCCGGGGCCTTTTCCAGCTGGGGAGCTTGGCAGGTAGCACGGTAGTTTCTTTTTTGGTAGAGGCTGATGGGGAGGGGCTGGAGAAGGGAGGTGCTGGCTGGCAGGTCCAAGTCCCGGGGCATCCTCGGGGAGGCCTGACATCGCTGGGAATGGGCTGCTCTGGGGAGCAGGGCGATGGTAGAGGTACTCAGTGCTGCCAGGGGAAGAAGCAGCAGCTCAGTGCATCCCGCTCTGCCTCTGGTTGTCCTGCCACTCCATGCCTTCTCTGCCCACAGGTGTCCAGCCACCAATGACCTTTCCTCCTGGGCAGTCCAGAGGCCATGGTGATGGGCCCGCAGCCAGATCCACCAGCAGTAGTTTTTCCCAGGCAGCCCAGAGGCCATGATGATGGGCTGCGTGGCTGAACGGAGTCAGGTCCTGTCACCCTTCTGTCTGGCCGAAGTGGGGCTGGCCACCAGCCTGCCTGGCCCTCCCCGGCTCCCCTTGCTGCATTTGGGCATTCACCCTCCCATGCAGCTCCCCAGCAGTGCTGCAGCCATGCAGGACAGCATGCAGTGTCAGTGCCACCTCGTGGCAGGGGCCCCGGGCCTGCTGGCCTCTCATCGTCACCCACAGCCTCCCATGGGTGTTCCCCAGGGATTGCAGGGGCACCCACATGTCCCTCTGCCATGGCTGGCACTGGGAAGCGAGTGGTGGGGAAGGCTCCTGTGGGGCGGGACAAGGTCCACGCCCCACGAGTGGGTGATGGGGTGGCCACACAGCCCCAGTCTTCTTGCAGCAAGTGGGGGAATCGGAGGCTGTACCCAGAGACGGGCGGTCCCTGTTGCACGTTGGCCATCGGCGTATTGCTTCGTGCATGGGATAAAATGGTGCCCACCTTACCCTGCCTGCCCTGCCTGCTGTCAAGGTCCAGCACCCACAGAAAGCCCGTGGAGGGGCAAGCTGGGTCTGTGGGGGTCTGTGGGGGGGTGCTTTGGGCTGGAGTAGCTGGGCCTGTGGGTGAATTATCAGGAGACTAAACTGGTGGGTGAACCAGCAATGGGAGGAGAAAGGAGACAGTGAGGATGAAGGACCCAGGCAGGGAGGCTGGTGGAGGAAAGCCGAGCACTTTGGAGACTGGGGAGCCTGTGGGATTGAGGAGGGTTTGGCAGACATGACCAGCGGCTGCAGAAGAAGACCCTTGGTCAGGGTACCCCCAGTGCCTCCCTTCCCTGTGCCACCACGCTCTGTTGGCCAGCTGGCTCCTGCCTTTAGGAGCAGGGATGAAAACCACCCCCCCATCCCTAGGGACACCAAGGCTTCCGTCCTTTACCACCAGCATCATTGGTGGGACTTGCAGGAGCTCGAACACCCACGTGACCTCTGTCACAGGGGGGTTGGTGGGCTTGAAATGGCTAGTGATACGCCTGAGGTGGTTTTGCAGCGAGGAGGGTTTTAGCCATGGCTCCTTCCTCTTTCCCCGGGGTTTCCTCAGACTTTCCCCTGGCTCTCTCCGAAACCCTGTGCCCCTGTGGCCAGGTGAAGCCCGGCCTCGCCAGCCTTTCTAGGCAGTTGTGCAGGCAGTGGGGCGGGCGCCAGGCCAGGGAGGAAGCACAGCTCCTGCCTCGCAGGGGGAAGTGAGAAACTGCTGTGGAAAGTCAAAGACGGGCAACACCCCCCACCCCCCCCACCCCCCCCCCCGAAAACCACTTGCCCCACTCCCCATCCCATCAGCCAGCTCCCAGGGAGGCCGTGCAGGGATGGAGGTGGCTGGGCTCAGCTGGTCCCCAGCCAAGCAGACGGCTGGGTGCAGGGGACGTGCCAGTGAAGCCAGTGCAGAGGGAGCCTCTCCAGCTCAAGGCCCTGCTGTACCCCCGGGACCACCGTGCTGGAGACCCCTGAAGCCAGGGGAATGGGGATCAAGAAGATGTCTCTCCATACAGACCTCTGAGCATGCATTGGCAACAGGTTTACTTTATTCTTTAATTTTTACAACCATATTTTTCATCTCCGTTCCCTCTGCTCTCCATGCAGACAAGACGGACAGCCCCCTGCCCTGTACAAAGGACAGAGAAGCGCACACAGAGGGATTTGCAAATCTCCCCCAGGTCCAGGCAGGAAGGCTGGGCGGGGGGGGAGCACTGCCCCACCACGCTGGCAGTCAGGCAGGCAGGACACAGGGAAGATGCCCTGCACGACATAACAAAGAGGGGATCCGAGGGGCACTCACCAGCTGAGGAATCCAATGTGGATCAAAATGCCGCTTTTGTGAGCTGCAGATGCTGGCGGCGTCCCGTAGAGGAGACGCCTGGTTGAAGCTCTAGCAGAAATGAGAGCAGAAGCCCTTACCTGAGCTTTTTCAGGGTAAGAAAGAGGGGCTTTTTCAACAGGATTTGTACGGGAGTTTCTTTTTCAAATTGCCACGTCTCTCAGGATGGGTGGAGCATCCACAGGGCTGAGCCACGGCAGTCACCGGGTGGGAATCGGGAGAGGAGCCCAACAGTCCTGCTCCGTTTCCCTCTCGCCCCCATCTCCCGTGAAGCAGGTTGCTCTGCCTCCCACGAACAGTCCTTCTTCCAGCACCAAAACGTCCCCTGGCCTGGCTTTGGCTCTTTTCCCCACTCCAGATGCACAAAGGTTGCTCGAAGTCACTTCACAGGCCCGCATGTGGAGCATGGGGATGAGGAGACGCTTGATTCATGCTGCGGGGATGCCCCTCCTGCGATGGGCAGCACAACTGCTGTGGATAACTGGGAGCCCAGCTCTGGAGCCTCCACAGCTCCTGCCGGCGAGCCACAGGTGCCTGGAGCCCCAAGGGACAGTTGCTGGGCACATGGACCAGCCCCTCTGCCATCCCCAGCTCCGAAGCTGAGATGGGGATCCATCCCATCCTGGGCCATGTGGAGCCTCAGCTGGATGAAGGATCACCTCTGCCAGCGTGTTTAGGTCTGGGAGAGGAGTCGTGGTGAGGAATTTGGGCCTTGGCACCTGTGGCAGCTCCTGTGGTTCCTCTTATGGGACGGATGCCGTGAGTCCGGCTCCAGTGCCATGGCAGGGGAGAAGAGGGAGGTTCACCCTTCAACAGCAGCGTCTGGTCCTGCAGCCCCAGAAGAGAGCTCAGGCTTGGGTGGAGGGTCACCTTCCTCTCATCAGAGGGACATCCCCTCCGCACAGTGCCACTGGGTGACCCTACTGTGAGCTGTGGCCCTCAGTGTCCCATTGGCGCTTGGCAGCAGTGCTCCCACACTTTTCTTGGCCACCTCTGCTCGGTCCCTGAAGCCTCCCAGGTGAGAAAGCCACTTCGCCAAAGGAAAAGCTCACCTGGGCTGCCACCGAGATGGCACTTCATGCAAATAACCCCTACCAAGGCACTTCTAATTGCCTGATCACCCCCTCTGGGGCCAGCAGGATTTCTCACCCAAGCCATTGGCCGGCTCTGTTCAGCCAGGGGATCGGCTGCTGTAATTACTTGGGAACAGCAATCCCACACTAACAAGTTTGTTTCCGAAGCAGAGCCCTTCCTGCACAGTAAAGCCACTTGCGGGCAGGTGAACAAGACCATCTACAGAGAAATGCCTTGGACCAGCAACACTGGCCAGCTCTGGCACACAGGCAAAGCCTTGAAGACACTCACATGAATTAAGTCATCCCGCCTATGCTCACATCACTCCCTGCCTGGTTTTGCGTGGCGTGGAAACATCCATCACCAGGAGCCCTGTCATCCCAAGTGACACACGGTATTTCTGCAGCCACAGTGAGCTGAAGTGACGGTTGTCTGGGGCTGCAATGACAAGCTCATGGAGCATCTCTAGACCAGCAGTCTCCGTTGCCTGCCCCTGGTCCTCCCTGACTTCAGTGATTGTAGGTCAGAGCAAAGACAGCTTTTATTCCCTCCCTCTACCCTCCCTTGCTCCCTACTTGGGAAGACGGACTTGTTTCTCATCCCCTGGGTACCCGGCTGTGGAGGGGGTTCCCACGACTGCCAGTGGGCACCTGCCATCATGTGAGAGCACCCAGAGGCAGGAGAGACATGGATATAAGAAGATATGAGAAGAGGCGGGGGCAAGACTGTGAATGGAGCAGATGCTGGATGTGCCTTGCTCCATATGGCCCCAAGCCTCCTTTTATTGAGGTCAGCAGCAAAAAATGAGCTAATGGCAGCGGTGTGGGACTTGATCCTAATCTAACTCCCTGCTTCCCTGTCCATCTTCCTCCCCCCCCCGCCCTTTCTGCCATTCCAGCCCTGTGTCCCCAGGAATCGCCCATCCAGCAGCAAACCTGTCCTGGCGCAATGGCAGCCTCACAAACGGCACAGCAGCCCCTGCCACAGTCTGTCCTTGCTGGCCGTGTCTCCTCTGCCTGCTCCTGACAGCACGGCTGCAGCAGCTGTCAGCAAGTCGGCGTAACTCAGCGTGATCCGCTTCGGCTTCCTCCAAGCGCTTACAGGTGTAACTTGGGACTCAGCACAAACGGGAAAGTGGGAAAGGGCAGTCATCTTAGAAGGCTGATCTTGCTCAAGGCAAAACCTGGTCCTCAGACAGCTCACATCCATGCAAGGCTTTGCCCACCCAGGTGACAGGCTCTGGGCATCCACAGGGAGCAGGTGGAGCGCTCCAGCCCCGTTCCCTCCACCCTCAGGCTCTATCGTCGCCGGCACAGTTCTGGGTGGTTTTGGTGGTGACCAGGGCTGTAGCCCCCAGCTCGGTGGCGGGTAGCGGGAAGCCATGGTTGCACTCCTTGTGCTGGGGGTACACGGTGGAGAGCAGGACAATGTCGCCGTCGGTATCACCCCGGCAGCACGGCCTCCGCTTTGCCCCAGCTTTCTCAGGTGGCCCCAGCATCTTCAGGCCTCCATTAAGATGCGGGCATGGGGCTGGGGCCGCGGCGGCATCTCCCTTTGGCACGGCAGGGTCTTGGCAGCCCGGGCTGGGCAGGGGACTGGCAGCATCCATGTTTGCTGGGAGGGGGCAAGAAAAGGGGTTACGGGGCTCACAAACTGGGGCCAGGCAGGTCCCAGGGAGAGGGTCCTGTCCCTGAGGACACATGGAGGGGAAGATGGAGCTGGAGCAGGAAGAGTCTGCAAGGTCCCCACCGCACCCCTCCTGCTGCAGACCTCCTCCTGCTTACAACTGATGGGTTTTCTCCCCCCTAAAAAACAATAGGGAAAGGCAGAAACTTGCACTTGCACTTCGAGCCCTCTCGCTAAACCCTGCCAGTGACAGAGCAGCCCGGCCCTTGGCGGTTCGCCCTCCCCGACCGCCTCCCGCTTAAAAATAGACTTGTTTACATGCTTCGAACACAGGCGCGTGCCGCCGGCCCCAAGCCTCCTGCGACTTTCCACGCATCCAGTGCCACAGCAGTGGGCTTGCCGGGGTGCAGCCTGGGGGGGGACAGGGGGGGGACAGGGACCAGGGCATGCGGCAGGGGAGTAGCTGAGGGGTGCCTCCAATGCTCTCCATCATGGCCGGACCTCTCTTGCCACTGGATTTCTCCCTCCTCTTTCATTCTTGGTATTTTTCCCAGGCATGTGCGTCACAGGCTGTCGCAGCCACACTTGGTTTAACGGAAAGGCCCCAGGTAATGTCCCCCCAGTCTGAGTCACCCATCCAGCACTGCCGGCGGCACGTGGGCAAACTGGGGCATGAGGACTGGCTGCCCCTGGCCCTGCCACTCCCCAAGGGTGCCCACCTGGGCAGTGGGGCGGTGGTGGGTGCCAGCATCCCCCGGGGTGGCCCCTCATGGGGGTCCCGGGGAGCCATACCCCCTGCCCGGGGTTGGGGAGGGGTGAAGCCAGGCGAGACCATTTCCGAGAAGAGTGGCCAGGGTTGAGTCAGCGCCAGGGCGGGGGTCCCCAGGGGAGAAAATGGCTGCCCAGCCCCTGGCTGATGCCCCAACAAGATGGGCCATCATGGGGTACCATGGCCTCACCCCACTGGAACTACCCTGCCAGAAAAGGCTCAGCCCCGTCCCTCACCTCCCAGCCCTATTTTTGATGACTTTGGGGATGACCCCATGCGGTGCTCTTGCGTCCTGCTGATGGGGCTGGCCCTGACACGGTCAGGGTCTTTGGGGTGCGCGTTGGAGTGTACCGGGCATCCCAAGCAAGAATGGCAAGCTGGGCCGTCAACACGGGACCCCCATTTGCAGTGCCATGGGGAGACACTCCCTCTGCAGCCATCCCCAGATGTCCGCTGCTGCCCCCATTCCGTCCATGGCCCTCCGGCTACTGGGGGAGAGGGAGAGGCTCCTCACCAGTGCCCTGTATGTGTCCCCCATGGAGAGGGGATGGTGCCAGCAGGTGCTTTAAGCAAGTGAAGGCACAGGGAGACCTGGCAAAGGGAGGGATGGTTCAGCAGGGTCGCACTGGCAGTCAGGTGTAGGCATGTGTTCCCAGGGGACGCGGGACACCGTCACTCAGGGGGCAGCTCAGCTGCCTCGAAATGCCCTGGGGTGCCCCTGGAGCCTGTGTCGAGGTGGAGGAGCCAGCCTCGACAGGGATGCACCTCAGGGGAGCTGGTGGCAGGTGATCCCATCTGCCCTGGGGTCCTCAGGGTGCTGTGACAGGGAGAGCAAGAGGTCCCCTACCTTCAGTCTCCTCATCTGCCGCCTTCCTCTTCCTCCTCCGCTTCCCCACTTTGCAGGCCAGGAAGCCCCAGAGGGCGGCCAGAGCCAGGATGAGCCCCACCACCGCCGGGACCCCGAAGATCAGGAGGGTGCTGGGCAGGTCCACTGAGGGGAGGGTGGGTGCCAGGGCGGAGGTGGGCGCTGAGCGGGCGGGCTCTGCTGTGGGGCGAGATGCCGGCAGTGTCAGGAGGGGGAGAGCTGGGGCGAGGGAAGGAGGGCAGCAGTGTTACCCACCCATCTGTCCAGCCTCAGGGCTGCGGTGGCAGGGAAGGAGAGTGGCTCTTCACCGCTACCCACCCACCACCCACAATGAACCGTCCCCCTGCCTGACGGGACCCTTGTCCTACCTGCTGCTGTTTCTGGCTGGTGGGAGATGAGGGTGTCCTGCTCTTCCCATGGTCACCCCTGGGGCAGGCTGTGACCCCCACACTGAGCTGGATCATCTCTCTTCTCCCCGCACTGCATTCCCCTCACTGGAACTGGCTGCCCTCTTCCTCTCTCCTCCTCCTCCTCCAGGTGAAGGCAACGCTCCATCCTCCATCACCATCCGCAGGAGAAGGTCCCCTCCACCTGCCCACCCGCGGGGTGCCACCAGCCCCCTTGGCCCACCACCGCCCAGCCCTGGGGAGCTCGGTCCCTGGCTGCCCTCGTCCCCTTACTTGTGTTGTCCTTGAACAAGTCGGAGCACTTGACGCAGGACCTGGTTAGGAGGTCGAAGCACTGTGAGGAGAGGCAGGAGAAGGCAGCAGCAGCTTTTCCTGATGAGGACATGGTGGAGTGGGAGTGAGAGCCTGGCTCCCGCATGGCACGGCGGCGAAGGGGCTGCTTGAGTGTGAAATCGCAGCGCCCCGGGGCCCGTGGCAGAGGGAGATACAGTCTGTCAAGCTGCGTCGTCTCCCCTGGGGCTCGAGATCGCTGCGCTTGCCCTGGGGCGGATCTTCACCGGGGAGGAGGAGAGCAAGCGCCCAAGCCCTACCCCCGCCTGCCCATGCAATGCGCCCTCGAACTACCTCTCTTCTCCAAAATATGATTCTGAAATCCTGCAGCCCCTGGCATACCCCAGCCATGCAGCGCCCCGTGCCCAGCGGCATGGTGCCTCAGCCCGACGGTGTCACCTCCTCGGCCCTCACCCTTCCCCAGCCCACCTGTATGTTGCCCTCAAGCCCAGGCATATCCCCCAGCCCGCACCCTCCCTTGCTGGCTGGCGAAAAGCCCCCTCAGCATCCTCTAGTGCCTCCAGGAGACTTTCCTGTGCCCAGATCTTTACAAGACCCCATCCCAGGGCTATGGATCTGGCTCGGATGGAAAATGCAGAAAAGGACCAGAGGAGAAAAGAGTGCAGGGGCACTGAGGTTTCCCCTTCTCAAAGCTCCCACTGCCCCCAGGACATGGCCTGTTAGTGATTGCTGTGTGGGCAAGCCAACTGGTGTGTGTTCTCCATCCCTACTAATGATGGTGCTCTCCATCACCTTGCTGTTGCCATCCTCTCCATCCCAGACCTAGACCCGTGGCAAGGACCCTCCCAGCCTTTCGGCACTGTGTCTCATTCTCCGGGATTCAGATCTGGCTCTGCTCAGTAACTGCCCAGGGCATGGGCAAAGCAGGTCACACCAAGCAAGTCTGGTCCCCATACCCTTGGAAGGGACTAAATAAACCCTTAATGGTCTTAGGTGTTCCTGATCAGGAGCAGGAGAAACGTCTTGCCACTGACACCCGCACATCAAAGCCTGATGCTTGAGCTCTGAAGTGGATAAGTGATGGATTTCAGTGCTGTAGGTGGCTCTTCTCCATCCTTACTAAAAAAAAGTTACGTCCCCTTTTTCTTCACCCCATAGGAAAGAAAGGGACCAGCTACAGTTGCTGGCTTGCTCTCAGCTGAAGGAAGCAGCACAGGAGACCTGCCCTGGCCAGGAAAGCCCTAATGGGTTTTTACTACTGCAGTCCCATCCTTGCAGCAGCTATGGCCTCTGGGCTCTTTCTAGTGAGGTCTCTGCCCCTCGCTGTCCTGGACTGAGGCTGGGAGGGGAGGAGGAGAAAAGCCAAAGGACGCTCTGGCTCGAGGTGACAGAGTATCAGGCATCCCCACTGGGCAACTGAGCTCCTCTGAGACAGGCCAGAGGACTTGGTCCCTGGATGTGCCTGCCACTCTCCAATGGCTTTTGGGCAAACTCAGCCCACAGCCTCTGCACCCCACCCCCTGAAGCCCCGGGTGGGAGCACCAGCTCCCCGCACTGGGTCACAGCCCAAGCACGGCTCTCCAGCACCCTGTGCCCCACAGGGCAGGAGCTGCCCTATGGCAGGGACCTCCCAGCCCCCCAGCCGCATCTCCCTCCCTGCTGGCAGCATCCCCGGAGGGTGGCTAGCACCAGGACAGTGCCGAAGCGGCCCCAGCACTGTCTCAGCCCTCCCTGCTGGGTGCCGTGGGGCTCTGGGTGAGTGAAAGTCCCGACCAAAACCGGTCGCTGCCTGCCAGTTCCACGCCTGCCGCGATTTCACTTCCCTTTCCAGCCGGCGTGCCCAGCCGCTCGCTCCCTCGCCCCTTGCACACGTGCACACGTGCACACGTGCCTGGTTGCCGGGGAGCGCCCTGCCGGGCTGCTCTGTCCCGGCGGGGATGGCCGTGCCAAGCCCAGGGGCCTGCGGGGCTCCTCCGAGGAGCTGCAAAAGCCCGGCTGCCGTTCCTGTACCTGTGACTCAGTTATTCCCCCTCCATCTTAGTCAAAGTAAAACTCCCCAAGCGATCGGGGGCATGCCAAGCACTTCCCTCTCTCGGCGCGGCCCCGAGCTCCGAAGCCACGAGCGGCACAGCCAGCTCAGCACCCTCCACCTCGATCCTTCTGCTGAACAGGCTGTTCTCACCCCTGCGCAGGTACCTGCTGGGGAAGGACATCTCTCTGTATCCCACCTCACCTGGCTCCCTGTCTCTCGTGTGCCCCAGGCGAGGAGCAGGGCTGTGGTGCAAGCACAGGAGCAGGAGGGGCATGTGTCCAGTGGCAGGGTGCACCAGGAGCATCTCCGGGGTGTCAGAAAGCCACAGCAGGGAGGGCTGAGGGGTCAGAAGAAAAGCTCAGGCTCGCTCCAGGCCACATCTGAGCTGCACAGCGGAGAGCCCTGGGGAGGAGAGGGCACCCGGAGCACTCACTGTCCCTGGCAGGCAGTTTGCAGAAGCGTAAGGGTAGGGACTAGGGAACAGAAAACCTCTTGCCTTGTGGGCTGGTGGAGCTGGAGCCAGGCACAGAGGCAGAGGACACCCACAAAACAGCCAGTGCTCTATCAGAACATCTGCCCCTGAAACAGCTCCCTGCTCCGAAGACTTTGCTGTTCCTCTTGCCCTGGGGTGTTTCCACCTGCTGGTCTCCTTTTCCCAAAGGGGGATGCTCCTGCATCATGGCCTTCTTGCCCTGCCCCCCTGAAAACCCCCCCGCTGTGCTTCCACCCACATCGGTTGTCTCTCGGCAACCCCCAGCCCCTATTCCCGTGGGTCCCGCTGCCCCTCTCCCTCCCCTCTCCCTTCCCTGCTTGGCTTAATGCAGGGGCAACAAAATGCGTCCTGGCATCTGCTGTACCATGCTTACAGATTAACTCTGTGACCCCTCTAGTCAAATATAGGCACCAGGGAAAGCCCAAACCGAGGTACCTACATGTTGCTTTCGACACAGAGGGTGAGGTTTACAATAGAGCTCAGGAGCTGATGGCTCCCATTTCTGTACCTGGAGTGAAAACCTGAAGCTGCGGATGCATAGTGGGGAGCCTGGGGATGGCAGCCGTGATGTCCCCCCGCAAATAAAGTGCTTTCAGGTCCTGTTACGTGGAAGCATGTTGCAGCTTCATTGCCGTGATTGATCTTACCCTATTCCCTCCCATTTTCTAAGCCCTCTTTATTCCCCTCTACAGCTCTTTCATGCTCCCTTCCCAGCCCGTCTGCTTCCTCCTGGGCCAAGAAAACGATGTTTGAATTCACACATGATAACACTTACTCATGGAGAAAATCACCGCTGACTTCCCCAGTGGCGCTCACACGTGTGCCTGCTCACCAGCATGGCCCAGGCTGCTCAGCCAGCTCCGAGCATCAGCCGTCCGCCTCTTCATCTCCCCCATCTTTGCCTCCCCTGCCCTTCGTAATGGCTGTTGATTGTTTTTGGAGCAGCAAAAGTTAAAGCTGGGTGAGTAGTTTGAACTGTTTGCATCTAAGAGCTGAATATGCTTGATAATAGCACAAATGCATAATTAAAGAGCAGAAAAAATGACTCACTGGATAAGGAAATGCGCTTTTCTTATCTCCTCTGCAGAGAAACGAAAGCCCCAGGAGCCTGGGACTCCAGCTAACTAAGTGCTTTTATTAAACAAATAAACCAGCAAAGAGATCAAATGAGCTATTTAAAAATTATGTCTTAATCCTGGAGTCGGAGAGCTCACTTTCCAGTACTGTTTACTCCAACCGTGCACTGGGAGGGCCAGTTTCGGCTGAGGTCGGCTGCTGGGATCCCCATGGAGAGCCCAGCAAGGGACAGGGCAGCGCCAGTGATCCCGAGAGTGGGGAGGGACGGTGGCGTCCTGCGAGTGCTTGTGCACACATGAGCAACCGGACTCGTGTGAGCAGTTCCTCTGGTGTCAGGGGTGGGTGAAGTGACTCACGCACGCGCTTGCAGAACCGCCTGTAGCAGAAAATATCCACCGAAAGTTCACCTTGTGCTCGTGTGCACCGGAAACCCAAAGGCTTGTCGATCAGAGAAGCCATGAGGTGTTTATCAAGCAGACCCAGTTACCTTGGGACAAACCTCTGACAGAATGCACCCAACGCCCCGGGGGAACGCCTCGGCACAGCTTGACGTCTGCCCCGCATCCAGATGGTGCCGCTGGAAGGCTTTGGTTGGAGCCAGCCCCCAAAGCACATTCGGCACCTCATCCCTGCGCCCCTTCCCAGCACCTCTGCGCCCGTGGTGGGAAGCACCCCCTCCTGAAAGGTCCCACTACGGCTCTCGGGAGCCAGTTTCTCAAGGCTCCAGCACAAACCTCCTCCTTGGGATCTGCCGGCATGCCCCAGCACAGCACAGCCCCCCGCTTTGCTCTGCCTTCTCAAAGCCAGCTGGGCTTAGGGACAAAATCTGGGAAGATTTTAGGAACAACGGGCGAAAATGAAGGCTTCAAGAGATTCACCAACACCCTAAACCCAGACCCCTCCACAGGCGCTCTGCTTCTTACCAAGGATTTTTGTGGCACTGCTCAGCCACCTGCACGGGGAGTTTGGCATGGGGCAGTGCCCCGGTGGCACCGGCTCTGCTGAACATCGTTTGTCTCCTCCCCTTCTTGTTTAAAAGCCCCTCGAGCTGTGCTTGTCCATGAGGTTGAGGAAAAACGAGCAGGTGTCCTTGGGTCCCTCTGCAAGGGGACTGGGACCCCTCCAGGGGTGATGCTGAGCACCCAAATTAGGCTTCTATGGTGGGCTGCCCTTTGAAGACCCCTCCAGGTTTGCAAAGGGTGGGCGGTTGGGTCAGCACTGCCTGGGCTCAATCTCTGTCTGCCCATTCCCCCTCCCTGCTCCAGAGAGCCCAAGAGGGACACAGCAGCACTGAGGACATGGGGGACCCCCCCTTCCCCTATCCTGCCCTAGGGGAGCTGAGCCCTTGACCTCCCCTGTCAAGAGCAGGTGGTGGGGGAGAGCAAGGGGTGTTTCCAGCCAGTGTGCTGGCTGCTCTTGCTGCTCTGCAGAGTGCGGTGGGACTCTCGTAGCGAGGCTTGGGTCTCCGGACGCTGCCTGGGCTCTCACAAGCCCCCTCATGTCATGAACGACACACCATTAGCTGAGCCCGGCTCTTCTGCCTGGACATCCCTGCAAGGAAATCCCCCTGCCCGCTCTGCCTGCAGCAGGGATGCTGCCCCCATCCCCACCCTAAGGATGGGTGGGAGCTCATGCTGACCCCCTGGTGGGTGGGTGGAGGCCAAGCTTCGCCTGCGGCTGGTTAGGGAGCGTTCACATGCCCTAGCAGGGCTGGGCAGCACCTCCAGCAGCGAAACAGAAACAAATGGCTGAGGGCAATGCACTGCTGCGCTACAAACCTCCAAGCAGGTGTGTTCAGCTGGTTCAGGCATGCGTATGCCGGGGCAGAAACCTTCCTAGCACACCAGGCTGAGCGCAGAAACCTCCCCAGCACTTGCAGCAGGGAGCCCCACCACTGCACTCTCAGGGCACGGAGTTCTCCAGCAGACAACTCCAGAGCCAAAAATCAAAGCCCGCTGAAGGCGAGGGGCTGTCTCCTTTTGAGCCACCACCCTTTGCAGCTTGCTCCAGCAGCAAGGGGACAGGAAACCAGTTGGGTCAGCTTGGAAGTCAAAACTAAACTAAGCAGCCCCGATTGCATTTTGCATAGCACTTTGTTAAATGAACTGCTCACATGAGAGCTGCAGCTCTGGCTCACGTGGGAATGGTTTGGTGAGTACATTTGAACAAGAAGGCAACTTGAGAAAATAGGAAGGTGCTTGCAAGCGATTCCAACACAGAAGAAATTATGTTTGTCCTGATTGCGCTCATCTGTTGCAATTTACTCTGCTGCCTGCCATCCAATCACCCTTCTTCCCCGTACACAAATAACACCCCACCGCCCCCCATGACTGCAGCCCAGCCCCAGCACGGCTGCTCTGCAGTCTTGCTCTGCAGTCTTGCTCCTCAGTACTGCCCACAGGAGCCATCCTAATGGAGATGCTAAAAACCATCAGCGTGCCTGGATAACTTAAAGCACAGCTTAAATGGGGAACAGAATGCACCAAAAAAAACCCCAAAACTCCTGTGGCACCTGCAGATTGCAGCAGTCTAAGCAGGAGTAAGGGTACAAGAGCCTATGTGGTTTCCAGTACTAACCACTGCTCCAGAAACGAGTGCCTGAGCTGGCTTTTGTGGGTGCCTGAGCTGGCTTTTGTGGCTGTCCTGCAGCCTCCCACCACCCTGGGCCTGGGTAGTGGCGGTAGGTATAAGGCCAACCTCCCTCACCCCCACCGCTGGGGAGCTCTGACTTTTCTGTTTGTCACCACAGGATGATGCCCCGCGAGCGGCTGAGCCACGGGAGTACAGGGATTTTGACTGTAGGCTGCTTGGCTGGTCAGATGCCAAACTCAAGCTGGTTTCAGCCCCGGAGCATTGAGAGGGACTGCAGTGCTGCAGGAGGAATGAGTGGCACGTGTTTGGACATGAGTGCAGCCCCAGTCCGGAATGAGAAGCGAGGAAGTGTGTTTCTGCTGAGCCGAAGCGGGCTCCACGGCCGGCCGGCTGCCTCCGGCAGCGAGCTCGTCACTGCCACGCTGTTGGCTGCAAGGCTCCCGCTGACAGCCTCCCGTCTCCTCCTTCCCCAGCCAAAGCACCTCTGTGCTGACAGCGTTTCATTAGTCTGCAGTAGCATCACCGCACTTGCCAGTACCTCCACACCGTTCTCTGGCTTCTCATGGACCTTTGGGTACTGGCCTGGTGTAAAAAGGCCGGCTTAAATGCAGAATAACATTATGAATTTCAATGGCTGCGTTAAGGATGTGATGTAGGAGAGAGCTGTCAGGAGGATTTGGCCCGTGCCCCTCCTCTCCTGGCTGGCATCTGGGCGCGATGCCTCAGCCATCCTGCCAAAGCCCAGAGAAGCAACAGGGGAGCGATGCATTGGGTGGGGAAGGAGAGGAAGGGAAGGGTGATGGGCTGCTGCGGATGCAGAGCTGGGGAGGTGGAGAGGGACTGCCAGCAGCCCTGTGCCATGCTCACCCCCAGCCTCCAAGGGACCTGTGGGCAAAGTCCATCAATTCCCTTTCAAAGGCAGGGTCCTCCCCACAGCTCGCAGGGGCTCCCCCTGTAACAGCCCCACTGACTTCTGAGCCTTTGGGGCCTCAAAGGCTCTGGCTGGAAGAAGGATGAGTTGCACCGGCACAGGCTGCCACAGGAAGGGAGATGCTGGGGGGGGTGAGCAGTACTGCTGAGGCAGGCGGACATAATCTCCCCTCCAAAATCCCTTTCCCCATTTCCCATCTCAGTGAGAGCACCCATAGGGGAGGTCCTGCCCTCTACCACAGTCCACCCAGGAGGCTGCCCATCAGGGAACATCTGGCCAGCACAGCTCCCTGGCTCACACTTGCCTTCCCCCTCCATGCTGCACCCACAGCACCGTGGAGGGCTGGACCACCAGAGGATGCAGGCAGGCTTCCAAGGGACCGTGCGGCAACATAGCATCTCCCATCACCCAGCCGAAAAACACACATTAGAGGCTGAGGGCAGATACAGCTTTATACCCCCTAATAATCTTGTCTCTAAGCTAGATAACTAGGACTGTAAATCCCTGGTGATAATCACAGACACCGTGCCTGCAAGCTCTCCCCCGGACCATTCATTTGGCTTGATGATGCATTAAAGAGACATCTAATGAGGATAATCTGATTCAAATCCCCCCTGCTTTTGGGCAGCAGAGCAATTCAGTCCCCCTCAAACTCCTTCTTCCTCAATGACTGTCTTTATTTCCCCTTCTCATATGAATCACTCTGGGGTTTCCTTTGCTTTTTGCATTACTGTTTTGATTCTTTGATATGACCACTGCAATCAAGATTCACTCCCTTTAGAACCTAATTAGCATTAAATCAGACTCGCTTTTTACTCATAGTCTCATTGGTAATAGGATGCTGGCCTATGCTTCAGCTCTCACTTCGGGTGCAAGGAACATTGCAGCCTGCTTAAAAAATTCCCTCTTTACCTGATTCAATCAGAACCACTTACGGGAGATCCGCACACATTTCAAGCTTGGCAAGAGAGTCAAGCTTTGGGAAGGGGGGAAGGTCTCAATCACACTCAGCTTTCCGCGCACAGCAGATGGCGAACATACCGACTATATAATTTATAGGACACCATCACTACGTATTAGTCCCATGCAGTGGCTGAGCTCAGCCAAACCATGGATCATGCACACGCAGAGGGGACTCACGCAGGTGATACTCCACAGGCAACCTGGGCAAGAGGGAAGAGCCAGGTTCTGGAGAAAGCACATGCTTCACGTTACACCTCCTTCATAACACAGAGCAGAGGACACAGTACAGCAGCCCTTGCCCCGGAGGGGTTTTCTCTTCCTCGTAGGCCGGGCAACCACTTCCCAGCCCACAAACTTGTGTTTGAACTAGGTCAGTATTATGCAACATCTGCACGCAAGCAACTCCCCTTCCCTTCCCCAGGAGCAGCTCACACACGGTGGCACGATGGATGCCAGGGCAGCCCAAGGCCAGGTGTTGGGGTTTGTTTGCACTTCTTCAGGGCCACCATGCCACGCCAGCATGGCCTGGCGTGCAGCTCGCTGAGGGTCACGAAGCCCAAGGGGGATGTGCACCACCGCCACAGCTCTATCTCCATGGTGCCTAAGCCTCCCTGCCCCTGCCTTTCACCCGGACGCCCATGACTGTCGCTCAGCACATCCAAGCAGGGATGCCGGGGAGGCGTGAAGGACCCGTAGGTGAGAACAGGAGGGAGAATTGCTCAGGATGGCCAAGTCAGGTTATTATGAAGGAGCAACAGGACAGAAAAGATCAAAAGGGAACACCAGGTAGTAAAAACATTTCCTGCAAAGTGAGGTGAAGGCAGCTCCAGCCATGCCTCTAAGGTAGCAGAGCTTTCAGCCCTTCTCTGCATGGCTTAAAAGGAGCCTGGGCAGAGCCCTGGAGACAAGCATGAGACCCAGACTACAGGTGCCCGGTGTGCCAGCACAGAGCGACACTGAGCTATCCCAGGGCTTCCCCAGCTCCAAAGCCTTTGATCCGCTGCTGCTTGGCATAACAGCACGAGGCACTGAGTCACCCCTCAGTCCCCCAGGGGAATGAGGATTAATTAGTTGATGCTGGCACATTGCTTTGAAGAGAGGTGCTCCACTGCAGCACGAGCCACAGGTTGTTACATACTGAGCTGAGTCAAAAGCAGCCCTGGCTTCACATCTGTCCCCTCTGGAAGAGCAAGAAAAGGAAACATAGCAGTGGGGAGAAAAAAAAGAATGTTCGCACTGGGGTGATGCCAACGCTGCTGTCAAACCTAGGAGAGCAGCCAGCACAAAGGTTCAGGAGAGCTTTGAGCTGACCAGTGCAGACAGCAATAGTGCCTGAAGAACTGCCGACCCTCAGCAAATGCCCAAGGTGTTTTGCTAACCCAAGCACTGTGACAACATAGCCAGCAGGGCAGGAGCAAGGCAGGCCCAGCTGCAGCACAGCACCATCACCCCGTCACCGCAGGGTGGGCGCATGGTGGGACCAGAGAGCTTCCATGGGAAGACAGGAAAGGAAAATACTTCATGCTGCCAGAAAACGGGGGAAGCCTCCTTAGTGTGTTTAATGCTAGCTAGGCTTTTTAGGTCTTTCCAAGCGCTCACCAGTGTGCCTCTGCCTCGCTCCTGCATGCGGACTGCTCTAGAGCACGGGTGCTTCAGCTGGCCCTGGCACAGCTTGTTGTAGTGCGAAGAGGGTGGCAGGATCCGAAGGACAGAGCTGCCTCTGTGCACCGGGGCCAGGTTTCCCAAGGGGAGATGGCTTCTTTGTTTTTGTCCTCGCCCCACCTCAGTGCTCCTTCCCGTGACGCGCAGAGCCCACAGGGCTCTCGCGCCCAGCCCGCAGCTGCACCTGGGCCGGCGGCGAGGAGGCAGCCTGTGCGTATGTAAAACACGGGCTTTCTTTCACACACCGCTGACTTCCCTCAGCAAAGGAGGCGGCGGGGCTGGGGGACGGGCACAGCACCTTTCCTGGCTTCTCGTGAAATGCCCCACCACACGGCAAGCTCGAGGGGGACAAGGGATGTCAGCATCGTGGCATGTGTCAGCTCCTGCAGAAGGAGCCCATGGCAAGGGAAACGTGGCCCAGCACAGGCTGGGAGCCCACGCTACTCAGCTGCCAAGAAGTCTGAGCAAGTCACTTCACTCCTGAGACCTCTGTGCCCAACCTCTCTCGCGCACAGGTTCTTCACAGCCAAGACGGCTCCTCCTGCACAGAGCCGACCCGAGGGGATGCCATCCTGCTTAGCATCGCCGTGCTGTATTAATATTTAACAGTGAGGAAGAGATCCAGAGACTGATTTCTCCCACTGGCCAATTCAAGGATAATTGAACTGTACGGGGAATTTCAGCATTTCAGAGGGTGGTTTTGTTCCAGTTCACAGCAAAACCCAACCATGCCGCAACGCCTTATGAGAAGGATCACAGCCCAGTTTCAGGCAGCCTCCCTGCCTGCAGCAGAGTCAGGCAGGTAAACAGTACAAAACGCAGCCGATTTCAGGAGGTGCCTGGAGGGCAGGTCCCACCAAACCCTCCTCCCCCAGAACTTAGGTAAAAATCAAACTCTGCTAATTAGGAAAAAATGGTTTCTTCTGAATGTTTCCACCCAATTCCAGATTTGCGACCCCAAAGCAATGTCAATTTGCCCTCATCACACCCCTCCAGTGGAGGCAGCTCCTGCTGTAGAGGTAGAGCAAGTGAGCCACTGAATTTTAACACATGTGCCCAGGGTCATGCAAGGAATTGGCCACAGAGGCGAAACGAGCCCAGTGTTTCTCGCTCCCAGCTCTGGGCTGTGCCAGCTATTGCTTTCTCTTGCATCTAAATCACTTTTCCCCACCAGTGAAGGACAGCTGGTCGCTGACTGGAAAGCGGCAGTTGTTCAGCAGCCCACAGCAACACCGCACACCAGCTTAGGGTGGGAAGTGGAGAACACTCAGTGTGCAGAGGAGACTGCCAAGGGATCTGGGCCAGCTGAATGAAGACAGAGCAGCTAGAACCTGGCCAGAGCAAAGCCCAGTGCTCCTGCAAAATCAAGACACGTTAAAACCCCACAGGAGAAAGCGTCTCCCTTGCTTTTGCCAGCAGAGCAGGTACCTCTGCCACAGCTCACCAGGTCAGCTCCAGGCAGCAGAGCAGGAGTCCCTTCTTGTCCACTGCTGCTGTAGACACTGGTCATGATGAGAGCTACCAAGCAGCTCTTACAGCATGACCACAGCTGCTGAGTGCCACCGCTGACCTAACCCAGCCAGCCCCTTCGAACTACAGGTCTTGGCAAGCAGAGATATCCAGTTTTAACCAGTCCCCAAAGCAAATATTAGTGGCCTTGAATCTAAACCTCTACCACCAGTTTCAAGGTTTGGAGGGACAGATAAATCCCCAGGGCTGGATTTATCTCTGATCTTTGTTCCAGGACAGAGAGATCTTTTACTATAGGTGCCGTGTTAGTACACAGACTTTCTCTCCCATTAGTATAGACTAAGCATATCACGCCTTACCACGCTTAAAAGTTGGTCTGATTTAACTGCTTGTGTGGCAAAGCCAGCAATAGAACCCCTTCCCTTGGAAAACCTGGGCTAGCAGAGAGCTATAATCCCAAGAGGTAATGCCAACCAAGCTGATTTGTGCTGAAATCTCTCACAGAGCACCTCTGTGAGCAGCTCAGCTAGTAGGCTGAGGATACAAAATCTTCAAGTGACTGGACTGAAGGCAAAATCCTGTGGGTCAACCTGCTGTAGCAGAAGAGACCCTATTACAGCCTCATTCAGTTCCACCCCAAAAAAAGCACTGCATGACCGAGGCTTACACCAGTGCAACTGGTCCAAGGTCTTCTATACTAATTAAACTGCTTTTACACTAATTTTGCTGACGTAGTTGACAAAAACACGTCCACAAACTGAAACAGTCAAACCAGCAATGCTCATGGGTACTTTTGCCACAGAGAGGGGGATTTCTTTTTGTAAATCTCCACAGGGATAGGGAACTGAGGAAACAGAGAGAGGAAGGAAAAACAAGTAACTCCAAAATATGTCTGTTAGTTTAGATTTCAGCCAGTTTGGCAAGCTCTTTCGCGATGTTTAAACACAACAGAACCTGAGTCACTAGCCTTAATTCAGCTTCAGGCCTTCCATGCCTCTGATCCCAATCCAAGTACTACTTTCACAAGACCTTTATCAAACATTAGCCCTGGCTACTCCATGCAGATGAAAGATATCCTCAGCTGCCTTGTCTTCTCTGGTGGGGGCAGCGTTATGGCCTGTCTAAACTAATAGCTGACAGTCCTCCTAGAGGTATTTACATAGTTGAAGCTGTAGCTTTAGATGTGTCCCAACTATTTTTGGTTGTAAGACATGATGGACCTGAGACACAGTGTCATATTCTTAGATACGCTCCACTTCCCCTGCCAGTTCTAGAAAAGACTTTTTCCTAAGAGTAAGAAAAATATTTGCCCCAAGGTGAAGTGAGAGGCTGCTCTTAAGGAACTAGATTTTATTTTGTACCAGCTGGGATTTGGCCACCTGTAGAAAGTACAAACAGCACCTTTCTTCTTTGAAAGTAGTAGAAGGAAAGAAATACTGCATCTGAAACATAGCAGTGGAAAAAAACCCTATGTTTGAAGGTGCAGAAATGGACAGTAGCACGTGTGGGTTGCTACAAAGCATTCTGGGTGAACCAAAGAAAGTTTCGTTTTCACCAGTTAAGAAAGCACAGCGAAATTACTCTTGAGGCTGAAGGGATTTTACCCGAGTCCAACAGTTATTAGAGGCAACTGGAGAGCGACCTAGGAGACGGAAGAGTCTCCTTACCTTACAGCAGTTACGGAGGACACGAAAGAGTAGCTCATTTCATGCCGCAGCCCTTCCTTCCCTCCCCCAGACTGCACCTGCACATGAAGAGCAAATCGAAACCAGTCTATTCTAAACCATGGTCTCATTTATTTTGAGGGACCCAAAGCGAGAGCGAGGCTGAGACAGCATAACCAACAGAGAAACTTGTTTCTCAGCATGATTGCCCCTTTCTGGTGGCAGAGTCCTGGCTAGTACCTTCAGGATCACAAAGCTAGCTGAAAGTAGGGCATGCCCATTAAGCTTCCAATCCTTCTTACACGGCCATGGGAGTTTGCACTTATCTTTCTCCTTTGGGTTTTAGCCAGAGTCCAGCCCTTTTGGGCACGATAACACAGCTGAATGGTTTAGCTCCTTTTGTTCCATCTGACAAACAACCTAGCCCTCCCCTGCCAGCAACAATACAACTGGAGCTAGGATTTGTGTGTCCTCTGAGCAAGGATACAGGCTTTGTGCCTTGCTGAGCTGTCTTTGCAAGGACTGCCAACACTCACAGCTGATTAAGCCTGCAGTGCTGCTTTTTGCTTTTTCCTGCTCGCAGACAGATGCAGAAACAAGCTAAGCGAAACAGCACACGCAGCTAGAGCTCTGTACCTAGGAACATTAAAGCAGACTATTAGGGATTAAATAAATTAAACCAGAGGGGAGCTTAACACATTCTCTCTAGGCTTCATTTCTACCTGGCATGCAATTCTGGGTAAGAAACATCCCAGCGTTTCAAGAAACACTATTCTGGAAGGTGGCTCAACGCAGTATACAGAAACGATTGTATTTGGAAAGCTTTTGCCACCACCACGTGGCTGAAACCGTGACTGCAGCCCACCAACTAACTGGAAGTTCAAACTACCAGCAAGGACCAGCCTCGCTGCCAGGGCAAACTGGGACAAGTGTTTGTAGGTTTTAGAGCCTGTGCCACATACCCAAACAAAAAGCATACAACTAATTATTAAATATTATACATTTTATTAACTTAGAACTCCAAAACACACTACTGACTTGCAGTAAGAATAAGGCATGAATTACTGCTGATAAGAACCTGCTAGTTAAGGGATTATACACAGCATATGCCCAACTTGCAAGAGATAACATGTTTTCTGTATGTTGCTGTAGTCCCGTCTGCTGTATTTCATCTCTGGCCAGCCCCAGAGTCTGGGTTGCTAGGGTTATCCTGGGCTTGATAGATAGAGCCTTGCTCTTTAAAGATCTAAAAGAAAGCTAAAGTGCTAGATTATCTTCTTTAGACCCTTCCTCCGCAGTTAGGTATCAGGCACGGAAATACTCAGCCCTTCACTGGGCAGACGCTCACACAGATGGATCATTAACTGCCAATTGCAGACTATCTAGAAGCTGCAGGACAGCCTTCCTTCCCCATTATTCTCTTGGGGGGAAAACAAAACCTGGCAGTGACGTTGCACATTAGTCCAAGGTGCTATATTTCAACTGAAAGGAAGCAGGAGCCTGCTGCCTCTTCTCTAGTACTTTGGGGACACTGAAACAGATACTCAACCATGACATGCGGCATTTGGGATAGTGGCCTGTTCTTCCAGTAGTCTCTCAGTAAAACAGGTAGCTCCTGGCCACTGGCAAAGTGGGTGAAACTCAAACTTGATCATGAAGTGGGATTCAGATGTAATAATGGATAGGAATCCCCAATTCAAACTGCCCTCCCCCCAGCACCTATATGTTATCCACTGAACAGGAATCAAGCTTTTCGTGAGAGATTAGCAACTAGGAACAGCTCTGGATGAGTGGTCGTGACAAGTCAGGCAAAAAAGCTTCCCAACGTGATTCCAACTGCAGCAGCTTGAACGCCTGAAGTGAAAAAAACTTGATGAATGTGCCTGAATTCTCACAATGAGAGGCTAGTCGTCAGCAGAGTTCCTCATCAGTGAGCCAAAGGACAAGGCAGAAACTCCTGGTATGTGACCAGCACAGATCTGTAACATCCGGAGAAGTCGCTGAGCAGTGGCAACTCGTATCCCTTCCAACTGGAAACAAAATGGAGAAATTATTTAATCAACAGAAATGAAGAAAAGCAGTGCTAAGCTGTGATAAAAGAAAGAATCGGAGCAGGCATTAAGTATGGTTCAGAGCGGCTAGCTACAGAAAACCCCAAACAGGCCCATTTACTCCTCTAATGTTAAGGAAGGTACAGTGCTGTCAGCTGAAAACCCTGAAGGGCTTGCCAAAGGCACAGATATTACCTGCTGGTAGGGAAGCAGCCTCTGAGGGTGTAATGATGAGTACACGGAAAAAGTGAAGTGTGCTACCGCTGAATGCCAAACTCTCCCTCCAGCTCTTCAGACCAAGCAGGTAATTGGAAAGAGTGGCATATCAGATGGCAAAACAGTCTGTGAAGCAACAAAGCCTGGCTAACAGGAAGCATTACGTGGGCAAGAGAGTCACATGGCAAATAACAGCTCAGGGGCTCCCAGGAAGAGAAAATGCCTCAAGGAACAAGTGTACCAAGGCTTTGCATATCAGAGAAGTCTTTGTTAATTTAGGCTTGGCTTCCTGAGGCTTTAAGTAGCACAGGAAGGAGCAGGTAATCTAGAAGACTCATTTCAAGGACAGTCAGACTCCTGTACCTCTACTGTTCTGTAGAAAGAGTCTGGTCTCTGACACTTACACAACACAGTAGTGTATGTACATATATTTATTGCTGATGTAATGATGTTCCTAAGGATCAGAGAGCAGTGGAATTCACAAATCCCTTCAGACACCAAATAAGCACCTTACCTCCAGCTCACAGAATAGCACAGGACTGCAGTAGACTTCTCCCAGTTTCCAGATGGCGTTCATCTCTACGCTGCAATAATTCACCCTGCCAACTACAGAAAAAGTTTTCCCACATTACAAGCCCCGTAATCAACATTCAGTGAAGAAAAGTACCAGGAAATTCCACATCCACAAAACGATCCAGAGCTAATTTTGAGAGCACCATAGAAGGTAAGGCAATAGTGTACAACAGTACAGTACAACAAGAGTACAAACAGAACGGTACAAGATGCGCAATGGAATTAGCATCTAAGTCGTTCATAATACTGACAGCAGGAATAGTATCGCCACATTGCTGAGTACTGTAACATTAACATTTTGGATAAGGGATCAGTACACTATCAGCAGGGGCAGAATCTTCTACTCATTAATCAGAAGCCCTCGTGGTTCATGTGGTATCACAGGGTGATGTCTCCATGGACTTCACTCCATCAGGAGAGCCATAGCACAAGACAATGCCAAGACTCTTTTCCACCCCAGAATTAGGCCTCTTGACCTCCAAATTCCAGGGACAGAGCACCTCTGTTCCAACACTGAGCAGTATAGTGTGGCCCCTCCAGCTCTTCAGAGCTGAAGTAGGGAGGGGAAATGCCCTCTCTGCTTTTGGGGTGGGGGGGGAGCAGGGAGGGAGATTAAAGGCACAATGGAGCCAGACAGCACACAGCAGGGATACCAGTCTTGTATTAAAACTATACTTAATAGTTTCGTAGCTCATCCATTTAGATTCATTTTATTACCACAGCATCATCTGCTCCTCACTGCTCATTAAGATTACCATTAAGAGGTATCTGCAAGAGCAGACAGAACAGACTTCTGCAGTGCCACAGGAAAAAAATAAAAATCAATAACACAAATCCTATTCAGGGATTACGGACAGAGAACAGAGATCTGACTGGCAAAAACAAAAAGGAGAGAGCAAGTAAGCACGAGAGAAGAGAACCGTGTTTTATCCAAGAAAACAATAAAAAAAGCCAGATGATTTCAGATACAATTTAAACAAAACTTTTGACAAAGCCGCTGGTTTTCTTTGTTTTGTTTCAAGTTAAGTCACTGCCCTGTTTTAAGGAAAGCAACAGTGAGCTGTGCTGCTTGGAGAGGAGGAAGAGAGCAGATGCCATACGTACCCCCAGTGACAAGAAAGCACACTTTCCCCAGGAAGAAGCTGGCATCCACGTGAGCTAGGGAAGCTTCGACATTCTTCAAGCTGTCAGAAAAGCACAGACAATCCAGTTGGACAGGGAGGTAAAACCAGTGCAACGTAAGGACAAAGGGAATAACTTTCAGAAGCACGATTAGAAACTCAATGATGTTAACATCTGCTGATCTGTGAGCTGGCAGAGTTATGCTCTATGCTAAAAGCATGGCAGCAGAGACCTCTGTAATACCCACAGCTGTTTAATAATCCATAACATATCCTTTCCACCCAAAACTCAGACTTCATTTGAATGGTGTCCTCCATGATTTGTGGACACTAAGCATCTGAATTCATTAACATCCAACGAGACTTCAGCACTACTTTGGCTCTTTCAGAAGAGCTAGCCCACACATTTCTGCAGCCCCATCTGTGCTGTAAGTATGCAGCTGGGCCTGTAATTTTTGGTAAATGAGAGCCCAGGATCATCAGTCACAAGTTAAGTAAGTAATAAAATGCTGACTTTTGTGCCTTAGCAAGTCTTTACTTATGGCCTGGGGGCACAAATATCATTTCTACAAAGATGAGCACAAGATGAAAGAAAAGGGATCAACCGCTGCAGACCTTTCTCTTTTGCCTAGAGACATCTGTAGTGCTAATCCCACTTGATCAGCAGTATCAGTGAACTGGGGAGACAGACGCAGCGACTGGCTGGTTATTAGGTAGCACTGCCCAGCACACATCAGCCATCTGTATATTACAGAACTTAACAGCACCACCATCATTTCCATCTAATTTTACAGACAGTGTCTTTCCAAAGCTCAGTTCATATCATCCCGTGTCTGGATCCAGGAATAAATTCTGCCTTCTCTGCTATGGTAACTTAGTGCACAACAGGTGTGTTATTGGACAGAGCGGTTCAGTCCTAATCCATTGCTGGAGGCCAGAAAACCACTGTATGTGTTACTGAGCTCTCCCAACACAGCAAGTCTTGGGTTTGAAATCCACTATTCGGCGATTCTGACGCAGTAAAAATGTAGATTGAGCCATCAATCCAAGAAAGAACATCAGTTTCTCCTCTCATATTTTTGCCCTTCTTTTACCTGTATTTGCTCTTGATGTCAATCATAAAGGCAATCAGATCTATCCTGGGCCGAAGGTGATCCCTCTCTGAAGGTAAGGGGAGGGATGTAGCAAGGTGACTGAAAGATAATAAATTTGCCAGTTTAACCAAATAGCTTGGCAAGGCAGTATCCACTTAACCATAACCACATAACCATTGCAGTTCACCACGTAGCAAGTTACCAGGAAGCCCACTAATTACTAAATACATAGGCACTGAAGAGACGCTGTGATTCTTTAAGTGGTATTCTCATCTCTTAGGCCTACTCATAGTTGCTGCCAGCCACAATGATACTCGCTAGACAAGGTTGTTTATAATGGGAAGCTTATTAGAGCATAACAAGACTCACAAACATTTTCTCTGCACAGATCTGTATGGCAGTCATTTTATTTAATTGTTAAGAAGAGTCCTTTCTAACAAAGTGAATCCCAATGCTTCGCTGGTATATTTTGCTGCCAAGTTTCAGTTAAAATGCATCAGTGCTTTCCTGTCACATTCCAGAGATACTGCTCATATGCTCACACAGGAGAGGCTGCCTTCTCAGGTGTCCATGTTACAGAAAGGTGTGTTGTACTCACAAAACCTTAAACCAGAAATTTATCACTAGTATAGCTTTATAGATGAAGTTATAACTCAGAAAGAGCTTCTATTATACCACTACCCCCCTTTTTATCCCTTTCACTGTCAGGAGTTACTAGGTTAGTTTAGGTGTCCTTCTACACAATACCACCACTGTTGATACAGCTGTTGGCAGAAGAATTACAGGGTGGGGATTTTTTGTGTCTCTTCCCACTACAAAAAAAAAAAAAAAAAAAAAAGGCTTCGATAGTGCATATCTGGGCCTTCCACAGGGAAGAATATTATCAGCACCATGTTTTTGGAAGGTCACCTAAAAGATAGATCGGACAAACAAAAATCCCAGAATCTCAGTCTCTCTCACAATCCACTTCCTCTCTGGAAGCCAAGAGAGAAACACTGATTTTGGTCTCCTTGGGGAATATTACTTCTACCAATTAAGTCTTAAGGACTTAACAGTTTTCCCCAGCAGCCACAGACCATGGTACACACTCCCTTCTATTAATCATACGCAGTTTGTAGTTTTGTCTGCCAGTCTCCAGATAAAGGTGTTTTGTTTCCTATAAATAAGGAAGGTATGACTTAACAAAAACATCCTGAAACTAACACAGGATATGAGCAAAGTGTGCTTGAAAGACACATTGCAACACAAACAAGCTTATAAATTTAAGGTGGATTTTAGGGAGAAGCTGCGGAGAAAGGAAAGTATCAGATCTCATTGTCGGGGGGGGGGGAACAAACCAAAACCAACAACCCAAAAAACCTCCATGATTTGGAATTCTACTATATTTAAACCAACATCACTAGATGATGTCAGCAGCCTCCAGATATGCGCTACAGGAGCCTTTTTTTTTTCCTAGTGGCAAGAGACACAAAAACCCCAGCCCTGCAATTCTTCTCCCAACAGCTGTATCTGGCAGGTAGACTTGCCAGACAAGATACCATATTGCTTTGTAATGTGTATAATCCCAAAGCAACACAGTGGGAAAAAAACTGTCACAGACTTCTGCTTCTTCATGGAATTCTGCTTCCCTAGTGATACTAGCACAGGGACTTATCTTGCTCTGTAGAGCATAAGTTTCCATGCCTTTGGGTAGTTACCCAGCTGTAGTACCAGTAGTCATCTAGTTATGGCACTCCACAGCTCAGCAGAGGCTGCAGGATTTGCATAGAAAATTGGGTAATTGATTTACTATTAGCTAGCACAAACATCCAAGATGCCATGATCAGAGCAGTACAGTTGCTCTAACTGGCCAGTAGAACATTAGCTCGGGTTTGCCTTTACTGCATAGCCTTGGATTACAGCAGTGAAATAACACAAACACCTTCAGAAGAGCTGACTAAACTCATTTGGTCTTGGCAAGAGAGCTGTCAAGGACATTATATCGTAAAAAGTTAGTTAATCAGGCTTTTAAGACAGGACTTGTCATGTTAAAATTCCAAATGCGTCTTAATAGCTTGAGGAGGAAAAGCACGTACATGCATACAAACCAGAAAACGGCTCTGAAGAGCACCAAAAGTTATGGACATCTTTCAGGAAAACTTGTTTGCTTTCAAGTAGCTGCAAGCATTGTACTTGTCCCAATTTGTCCCAGGTTGTTTAATTCCTGCATATGTCTGTCTCCCAGGAGAAAAAAAAAAATCTGTGCTCCTCTCATACCCTTGCAATTTATTAATCAAACACCTGTGCAACATGCAAAGGGCAGCGGTATGTGCACAGTGAACACGGTGAATGTGAGAATTATTTCCACCCCCATTTCTAAACATGCTCAAACTGCTTGCCCTGAAGACAAGAGCGGTTTGCCTTCGGCAGATGCCAGCCACATCTGTGCAGTAGTGCACTCTAGCGTTCACAACACCAAGTTCTTTCTTCGAAACGAACGCCCTGCAGTTCCGGCTACCGCCACTTGGGTAGAACCTGCATTTATAAGCAATTTCGGTGCGTGCGTTTCTGAAGCAGAAACTTTTCGTGAATTCGCATCACGGCCGCTGCTTTGGCTCCATCTCTTGGACCGGGTGGGGGAGGGCCCCTGTAGACCCCGCTACGGTCCTGCGGCCGGGGCCGCAGGCGGCGCATCCCCCTCCCCGCCACTCACATACTGATCTTGAAGTCCTTCTTCTCTCGGAGGATCGCCTCCGCCAGCTTCTGCTGGAGGCCTTCGTCCGAACCCACCAGCTGCGCGGACAGGAGGGAAAAGCACGGTCAGAGGCCGCCCCGGAGCCGGCGCCCAGCCGGGGGCGGCCCCGCGGCTCGCCCCCCGCCACGGCGCCGGGGGCCCCGCGCGAACCGGCGCCGGGGGGGCGGGGCCAGCCCCAATGGCTACATTTGCATATCGCAGCCAGGCGGCCTATCCCCGCGGGGGGGGCGGGGCCGGCACGGCCGTCGCCGCTGAGGCAGGGCCGTTACCCCTGAAGCGCGGCCCGCGGCGGCGGAGGGTGCGGGACAGGCGGGCGCCGACCACAGGGCCGGGCCCCGGGAAGGGATGGCGGGGGCGAGGGGCGGCGAGGCGCCGCCGGACCTACCAGGAAGGCGGCGGAGTTGAGTGCCGGGAGCTTGTCGAAGGGCCGCACCACCGCCATCCCCGCAGGAGGCAGTGCCGCTCGCCCGCCGGGATTCAAACCGCCTCCAACCCACGCGTCGCGCCGACGTAGGGCGTCGGGGGCGGGGCCTGAGGGGAGGGGGCGGGGCTGCCGGCGCGCGTGCGCGTTGGGCCCGTCAGGGAGCGGGCGGGCGGGGGCGCTCCGGGGCTTCTAGTCAGGCGCGGGGGGGTGTCCCGGCCGCAGTGGGGCACCTCGGGTGGGGTTTGCGCGGGGCTCTGGTACCCTCCGGGCGTTCAGGTGCCTCACGGCCTGAGTAATCACTGACAACCGCGGTACCGACTGCTAATCCCGGTAGAACTCTGCAAAGCAACTGCGTTCCTGCAGCACCCAGGCGCCCCGCGGGTCGATCGTGCCCGAGGCACTCATCGGTGGCGCCAGACGATGCTCGAGGGTTTCAAAGCCGCGTCAGAGGGGTCTCACGCTGGCCTCACCTTGGCTCTCCAGGGGTATCATGGGCAGCCCTAAGCTTCCAAGAAGCAAAGTCCTTATTTGCAGGGCTGGGCTGTCCCCCTGGTCCTTTGCACGCTAAATTGTTCTGTGCAGGGTTTTGCAGCAGCTCCAGCAGCCCCGACCTCCATCTTACCCCTTCCTGGGCAGCTTCCCCCTCGCCCCCCTGGCTGGCTGGCCTCTGCCCAGCCTGGCGCTCCCCTGCCCCTGATACCGGCAGGAAGGGGCCCATGCAGAAGCACTGCAGTTACGGATGTAGGCTGAGCTTTTCTCATGCCAAGGTCAGAGCGGGAGGATGACGTGCAGTGATGTAAAGCCCTCGGAGGCCCAATGTCCCTTGGTGACCTGTGGTCCACCTTGCTGCATCTCTCGTTCTTTGCCTCGTCCCCGGGTTCGGCTCCAGCTCGGTGTGGAAGAGGGTCCAGGACCCCCTCAGCTGCCTGCTGGGGCTGGGGCTCCCTGCCCCTTCAACCAGGGCACCTCCAAATGGCAAGAGATGTGCCAGGGGGAGGAAGAAGGCCGCAGGAGGACAAAGACATGTCTCGGATGTGGCGAGCTGGAGAGAGGAGGCGGAGGGGAGAGGGGGGGGGTTTAATGTAAGCTGACATCACATGGCTGCCGTGGCTTTTTTGATCTTGACAAAGGCAGACAGTTCCGCTCGTTGCCAGCATGAGACAAATTACAGGTGAAGCAGAAGAGATTACAGGATATTTCTGGTTGTTATTGAGTTTGGTGGGGGGAAGGGAGGACGAATCCAGTGCAGACGTGTCCTAAAGATGGGAGGCAGGCAGATGGGATAAATAACAAGAGCCAGCTCCCGGGCCGGGGGAGCATAGAGAGCAATTTGGACAACACTGCTTTTGGGCTGCTGAGGGTGTAGAAATACGCTAAAAGCTGCAGCACCCACCTAAAAGGTGTTTCTCCTCTTTCATCCCCCTGGTACTCCCCCTTGCCTGCTCTCCGGCCCTGCAGAAGGACCTGGGTGGCTTCAGTGTCCGGTCGGGGACATGCTCGCTGTCCCCTCTGTCGCTGCAGGGTTCTGGTGACACCGGTGCCTGCTGAGGTTCAGCATGTCCAGATGAGCTACCACCAATCCCACAGTTATTTTTACTTGTCCCCAGCAGGTTTCTTGGCCGTCCCTTGGCAGACTTCCCCCTGCAGGGCTGACCCCCACCCTCTGTGTGGGGACACAGAGATTCACCCCGCTCCCTCCTCCGCGTGCCCTACCTTCACTGCGCCATTTCACCAGGGGAACACCTCCCCCTTTGCCACTTACTAATGAAGGACCCTTGGGTGCACAGCCCACCTGAGGGTGACTTGGAAGGGGACAGTGGTAGTGCTGATGGTCCCTGCCTGAAAGTCCAGGCTTTGGCACAGCCAATTTCCTCCTGGGATGCAAAGCCATTGCCCGACAGCTGGCACGGCGAGCTGTGCCAGGCAGATTCATTTTGCTTTCCTTCCTCTTTGAAACGCAGGCAGGGATGCTCCGTGGGGGGGTGCAAAGCCTGCAGAGCAAGCTCAGGTCTGTGGAGAACCAGGGGGGAGAACAGGAGTCATCATCCTGCACCCTTGTTGGCTATTTACCCATGGGCTAAGGGGTGTAAACCAGATCTAATGTCAAAGGGTAGCATTTAAAAACTGCTTTTCATGGTAGAGGATGGCATAAGGAGGTGGAGACTCAGGCTGGCAATGTGCCTGCAGCTCTCGTCTAGATCTGTAGCTTGGCAAGGAGAGAAGGGGAGAGGGATGAGACACGGTTGATGTTCGGGCTGGGGTGTATTTTACGTATCACTGCGTGACTACGTCAAGCTGTTTCACCTCTCTCTGCCCCGTTTCCAGTTTGCAAAGCGGGAATAATGAGTCGATCTCCGCTTCCGAGCAGTGCAGAAGAGCTGAAGCAGGGGTGTCAGTGCACTGGCCCCCAGCACAGGCAGCAGGGGCAAGAGCAGGGCATGATAGGGAAAGGGAGAGCTCCTGATTTTACTCTGTGGGCCATTGTACATTGCTCTGGTAGCATAAACCATTCCAAAAATGAGTAGAAGTGTAATGTAGCCCCTGTGAAGATGCTCTGGTGCTGCCAATGAAGGCAATTAGCGTCAGTGAGACTTGGCCTGGCCATCACCAGTGCTCCCTGGGAATGGTGCGGTCGCTTCTGCAGCAGGACAGCACCGGCTGCTACAAAAAATATTGTACAACACACATTGCCCTCGGATATCCTTGGCCAATTTGCTGTGTGCTTCATCCAGCGGGTTGGAGACTGAATCTCAGGATATTTTCTCTCTGATTTCTCCCTCGGTTCTCCCCGAGCAGCCAGAGAACCAATGGAGACAGGCTTTGGAGGTGGTCTTGGGAGCAGCGCTGACCCCAGCATGGTCCCAGTTGTCTCAGTACCTGCTCCCAGACCTCCTGGCAGTGGTGGCTTAATCCCAGCCCTGTTCAGCACGAGTTTTGTGAGACGTTGCCTGGCCATGCGTTGCTGGCTCCGGGCTGACCTCTTGCAGTGCTGCCCGGGAAGCGCGCAGAATACAAACTTGTGTGTATTTGATTGCACTTGTTCACTCACTAATAGACAAATATTGTATCATTTGCAGCAAGTGCAAATTATTAGGGAAACTAATGACATTTCCACATATGTTGCTGGCAACTTCAGCTTCCTTTGGGAAAGGCTCTCTCCAGCTATTGTTAGACCCAAAGTAAGTCAGCTTTTTCCATTCTGCTCTTTAATTTAACTCACCGTATGCATTTTCTTAGCTTTTTAATCAACTCAGCAAAGCTTCTCAAATGGGTTTCCTTATTTGAAGCTGCAGTATCACCCAGAAGGCAGGTTACTCTGCTTTCCCACCAGAGTATCCGACTGATGTCCTGACATGCATCCAGGGTGCCTTCTGCATCCTGCAGCAAGTCCCTTGCCTCCAGCAGCTGAGCAGGGAAGTATTTCTGTGACTTGCTGAAGTTTTGTCCTCTACTGCGGACCTTGGGGGAGCCTACTTTGATAAAGTCCATCTTCTCCCATGCCTCTACCTACCTTGGGAGAGTAGTATTTGGGGGATTGGTGTCGCCTTAAAGACAGGCAGAGACTTGTGTCTGATCATCTCAGAAGATGCTGATAAAAGCCTAAAGGACACTAAAGAACAGCAAGGAAACTTGTTAGGAAAACCTGGAATAATAATCAGGCTTGGGATTAAGCCGAGCTCAGTATGTCGTTCATGCTGTGATTTATGGCCACGTTACAAGCAGGAAGCGTGTGCCTGAGGTTGCCCAACTATCTCCTCTGTCTCCAGCCAGGGCTTTTGTCTGAGAAGGGTTTCATGATTTCTGCTCTGGCTGGGTGGCCCTCTCACGTCAAACCTGACCTCACACTTGCCTTCATTGCACAGGTGAATTTGTGGCTGCCCAGAGATATGGAGGGAGTTGGAGGCTTGGTGGTGGGCAGGTATCCTGGGGTGAACGGTTTCGGGGGGGCTCATGTGTGCACAGCCACTCAGAGGCTTCCTCTGAGCCAGGTGGAAGGGACTGGAAGCCCCCCAGGCACCAGGCAGGATGATATGCATGCGCATATGCCTGGAAGATGCTGAGTGGCACACAGCAGCCTTATTCATAGTGAAAACTGAACTGCAGCTGAAGTGTTTCCATGCGGTTCAAGCTGTACGCAGCACATCGATGCCTGGAGCTGTCTTGATGCTGCAGCTCTTGTTGGAAACCAAAGGATGTGACAGCACCTGAGAGCCCTGTCACAGGCAGCAAGCAGCTGCCGTGGTATTGGAGGCAGAGGGTCTGCAAGTGTGTCCCAGCTCCGGCAGCACGAAGCCCGGTGCTCATTTCCTGCTGCCTCCAAGGCTGCTTCAAACTCAGCTGGGGGGGTTTCTGCTTGAAGCAAGCGAGACTGCCATGTCATGACTTGCACAAGCCCACCAGTGTGGCAGTGGCTGCGGAAAGAGGTGATCCCTGCTCCTCGCCATGCCCTCCCAGTGCTTGCATGGCAGGGAAGTGAGCCAGGGGAAAAAATGACCCTGTGAGAAAAAAACTATTGCTGTTCTGGGGGTTTGGCTGCATGAGCAGCATGCTAGCATTAAGCCTGAGCTTAAACCCTTCTCCCCGAAGTTGCGGCCCGATGGACACACACTGGCTCTGGTGTCCCCCCGGGGTGACCTACAATAGAGAGCTGGGACGGTTGGCTGGGGATGGGGGGGGATCTTACATGTTTTGGCCTGATGTCCTTGAGGACGCCCTGACCCGGCAGGCCCTCCCAGGGTGGCCTGTGGCTCCGGCACTGACTGGTCTCCTGGAGAAATGAATAGCCTCCTGCCTTGTGCCAGCCACCACTGATCTCACTCTCATTTTCTTTGCATACCTGGCAAGTGGTTTGCCTTCTGCCCTCTCAAATATACTGCATCTTCACCTGCCCTTAGGGTTTGCTCTGGGAACACAATAAACAACATCTGTTCAATGTTATTTTTTTTAAATCTTTTTGGCTTTTGGTTTGTCCAAACCACACGTTTCTCTCCCAGTACAGTCAAAACCATGAGACTTATGTTTTCCTCCCTCTGCGGTGGGATTAGTGAAGCAGTTACTGCGCTGAGGGTTGAGGTGGGTATCATGGCTGAACTTCAGTGAGGTTAAAATTAAGTCATGATTGCAGGCTCCTCTCTGGAGGCACATGGCAATCATCTGGAGTGCCCACCTTGCTGGAGCAAACCAAGAAGCAGCTAGCTAATCCTAACGGATCTGATCCTCCATACAGATATCCTGCTAGTATAGGGGGGATCGCAAGCCTATACTCAATGCTTCTAAGCTATTACGAAGTTACATCAACCAGAAGTGGGGCTCGGGAGGACAAAAGGAGAATGAGGAGGAAATCACGGAGCACGCCAGCCAGCTCCAACGGCTCCCAGCACAGCCCTGGCTCTGCACTGATGGCTGAAACCCCGGTGCAGACCAGGCAACAGACCCCTTGGGTGCATGACCTTTGGAGCCAGCAAGCGCACGTGGGCTCTGTCACCATCCACAGGTTGGCTTGGGGAGGGGACGAACCCATTTGTGCCTGAAACGCAATCTACTGGGAAGCCAAACCTCGCACCTCGTGGCTCCTGGGGCGTAGGTGTGTAGTGGGCACAAATTCGGGGCTCAGACAGTTTGGTGCATATTATTAGCCCCGCAAGCCTTTACAACCACCCCCCCGCGGCGCACCTGCAGGGCTGTGGGTGTCAGAGACTAAGCAGGCAGGGCTGGAGAGCGCAGGCAGGAGAGCAGGCAGCTCTCGGGGCTGGAGCCAGTTGTTTGATTGATTTTGTTAGAACATTTTTGCGTTAAACGACTTCTGGGTCACGGTGAAAATTTCCCTGTGTACAAAAAAAAAAACCAACCAAAAAACCAAACCAGTTTGGTTGTTCCTATTTCTGTGCTGCTGAAAAGCTGAAAATGTTTTAACAAAACCTCTTCCGTCAGCAGCAGCAATGACAGAGCCAGGTATGGATTCAGGAAACAAGGTATTTGACTGAAAGCAAAAATATTATTTCAGGCAGCAATATTTTTCTGTTTTCTGCTGTAAGATACTCTTGGTCAAAGTGTTGATTATTTTATTTTTGCATAAAACCCCTAAAGGAAGTACTAACCTCCCTCCCCCTTCCACCCCTCCCTCCCTCTGCCTCCATCCTGCTACTGACAAGCCACCAGCCCCCAGAGCCTGGGGTGGGCACACCGGTAAACCTGTGGAGCCTTAAAATCCTGTAAATCTCCATCAGCCTGAGCTCACACACGTCTCTCCCAGCATTTCTCCTCCTCCCCAGCCCCATCCTTCCTTCTCAGCCTGGTGGAGAGCTGGTCCTCCGGCGCTGCAGCCCAGGCTGCGGATGATGCGGGAGGAGGGAGAGCATCCCTCGGCTGCCTCTCCCGTGGCTCTCGCCCGGGTACCATGTGCGGGTGAGCTCGGGAGGCCCGTTGCCATAGCGACTGCTGTTAAAATGCCCCCCCTGCGCAGGGATGCAATTGGTTGCAGACGGTCCCTCCTTCAGGGGGGAGGCCAGCGGTGGGGTGCCCTGGAGAGGCTGGAGGGGGGCTGACGCTGCCAGAGAGACGATGGGGGAAGCCCCCAGGAGCCCCGGTGGGAAATGAGGCCGCGCTGCTGGCTGCGTGTCATCCCTGCACGCTCCCGCCAGCGTGGCTGCTCCCGCCATCCCTCCCTCCCGCCCTGCGCCTGTCGCCTCTCACTGTCGCCCTGCTCTCCCGGAGCAGGGTCCCTTCTCCCTGGCACTGCCTGGCTGGGAAAGGAGCCTGACTCATCCTGGCCAGGCCCTGGCAGATGCCGGAGGGAGCAGCCTCATCCCATCGCCCTGCACCCGTGGAAGGAGGTAGGTGGCATGTTGCAGGGCAGGTAGTGGGTGCTTGTCAGGGATGCAATGCATGGGAGCGGGGTCATGTCCAGGTCCCCAGCCATCGGCAGCTCCTTGCCCCAAGCTGCAAGCTGCCCCGGGGTGCCCAGTCCTGGGGGGATCTTCTGTGGTCAGGGTGAACCCATGGCTGGTAACACTGCAACCTGGTTTGTGCTCCCGACCATGCACACGGGAGGGTTTTATGCCCAAAGTCACCTGTGTCCTGGCACTCTGCACGGGCACCACTCCTGCCTCACTCACCCCCTGCCTGGTCACTGCTGTGTGTCCATCTCTCCTGCAAACCCCCTCTCCCTGCTCCTGGCCTCCGCCAAGCAGTTTCTGCCCTGTCACTTGCAGCATGCCCCCTGGGGTGCCCGTCACAAGTGTACCCATGGCACCTCAGGGGGCAGCAGGAGGTGGCATGGGGGATCCGGGGGTGACACTGAAGGAGAGCGGCTGGAGTGACACAGGTAGCATGGTTTTATAAAGGGTCAGTCAGCTTACCTCTATGAGATGCTGTCTCAGCTGAAAGACCATGGACTCTTTTGTGTCTTTGGGGGGACATGGATGTCCCACTGCAAAATGGGGTGCTGAGATCAACTGGTCCGGCAAGGGTTAAGGCACATTTAATATCTGCAGAGCTGCTCCGGAAAGCTGACATCTTTGAATGAAACTCCCTCTTTTCAGCATTTGCCGCTCACCCATCTGACGAGAGCAAGTGCTTCACCAGGCCAGCCCTGCAGAGGCTGGGGGGGGGCTCTGACACCTCGCCCAGTGCTCAGCTTGGCCATGGCGAGGACCCTTCATTGTGGGTGCAGGGACAGGCGAGTGGTGGGGGGACATGGCATGAGGTGAGGGCTGCATAGCAAGTAGACCGAAGAATAGGTTGTTGGCAAGGAGCTGGGACATACTGGCTCTGCTAGTCACGGAGGGAGGATAAATTGGGAAGTCTGTAGGGCTGCTTTTTATTGCAGTGCTTTTTGGATGGCAGCTTCACTCCCAGGTTTGGAAAGCAGATGATCAGGGAAGGAGATGAGGTTGCTGGCTTTCCTCTCGTCACCCCGGGGGGTCCAAGCCGGAGTCACCTTCCCAGGCTCCCTAACCCTGCCCATTGGTGTCGCCAGCTGGGGACTGGTATCAGCTGCTGGGGCACCTCCGGAGAAGGGGTTTGCAGCAGCCTTGGCCCCCCAGCCTGGATGCGGCAGCAGTTGGGGAGTGCAGGGGGTGTACAGGAGCTACTTTGCGGAGCACTGTGCTGAGGGGCCTCTGGCCAAAGCCAGACCTCAGACCTGACTCCTGTCAGGGAGGGGGGTTCATGCCTAATTCCTTCCATTGTCCCTCAGGATGAGCTGACTGAGGAAAACCCCACAGCGGGATCCCTGCTCCCCACAAGATGTCTGTGACGTTATTGTGGGCTGGGGTGGGGGTTTTCCTCCCGAGTTACTTGCCTGAGGAAGGCAGAGGCAGCCATGAAGAGGCAGGAGCAGCGCCCAGACTGCCCCTTTGCTCCTGGCCAAATGGTGGCCAATGCTGAGCTGCCTGGTCCCGTTGCTCTCGATCAGGTGGAGCGGGGGCCTGGCAAAAGGGAGGTACGAATCACTGAGAAGGAGACAGAAAAAGTCCTCCAGGACTTGGCAATGGTAGGGGCAGCGCCATGGGTAGCAAAACCAAGGACTGCTGAAAGCCAAAGAGCATGGTAGGAGGAGGTAAAATCCACTGAGGTCTCCCCTGTCATGCAAGGAGAACAGATAATTATCAACATCCATGCCAATAAGTGGGAGGAAATCAGGTGTTTTCTCCAATGCTGGCAGTTTCTTGCTTATGTTAACAAGAATTGCAGCTCATTTCAGATCTAACCTTGTGACAAAAAAGGTGTTATTCAGAGGGTAGAGATGAACCTCATGCTTCCTGCTGCTAGTCTCAGGGCGAGCGGGCAGGGACGGGCTCTCCTGCTGCAAGAGGCGTCCAGCAGATAAATGCTGCTGGGCACATTGGAATCAACTGATGGCTGTGGTATTAAAAAAAAAACCCTCAAAAAAGCCCAGCCTCCGGTGAGAGAAAGGGCAGCAGCCTTATGGGCCAGGAGTGGGGAAGAGGATGGAGATGCTCGGAGCTCTCCCCAGCCTCCCCTTAACCACCCTGCACAAGGGAGGCTGGGGACACGCAGTTATTAGCAGAGGGGTGACTCCGGGGATAGTTGCAGGTGGCAGCTTTCAGGTGTCTGGAAAAGCAGGAGCTTGACATGGGCACAGCTCTGTCCTAACTTCGTCCCCGCTGAAGTCAAGGGACATTTCATCATCCCCACCAAGGGTCAAGGGTTTTGGAAAGCCTCCCTTCAGGACTGCTTTTTGTGCCTGAGCCCGGCACCGTTGTGCCTTCCCAAGCCTGAGGGTCCCCAGTTTAATCCACCGAAGCCTGTGACAAGCGGCATGCATACTGTGCAAAACCCAGCAGCCCTGGTGCCCGGGGGAGGCCGTAGATGTGCTTTTTGGGGGGGATGCTTCTCGATCCCCTTTTCTGCCCCTGCATGACCCACACCCTGGCGGGTGTTTTGGTAAGACCGGGCAGCTGGGAGTCAGACAAGTTGGGTACTGCTGTGGGTTGCAATGTGGGTTGCTCCCTCCCTCCCTCCCAAAGGATGGGGAAAAGGGATGGGCACAAATGTGGTGCCATTACAGCTTTTAAATGGCCCCAAGTCAGGGTGTAGGCCCTGAGCATGGCATCAGCAGGGCCGTAATGGTGGGAAGGGAGTGGGCCAGGGCACCAGCAGGTTGTGGGCCTGGGACCCCATCTATCCGCCCCTCCGGAAAGCTTCAGCCCTGACAGCTGGGCAGGGAGATGTTTGCTCCTTCCTGCTCGCTCATTTTTAGCCCCAGGTCAACAGCGATCGTGCAGCGCATTGTTTTGTGCTCCCCAGGGCGGCGCTGCTCCAGACTTGGCACCTCGCGCCTGGGTGGCGAGGGGCTCCCGGCAAGGCAGATCGGCCGCGCCAGGTAAGTGGCTCCCGCTGCCCAGCAGCTGATGCGGGGGTGGTGGTGGATCTGGGCTCTGCTCTGTTGCACGGCAGCCGGCAAACCAGAGACCCGGCTCAAAAGGATCCCGCAGCAGAACTCATAAATGTCATAGGCAGCGATATCTACTGGGGAGGGCTGATAAACCCAACCAGTGCCTCCTGAATATCGCTGGGGAAAAGCCTAGGGAGGCTCGGGAGCATGTGGGAAACTGGTGCAAGCCCAGGCCAGGCAAGGCAGAGACCAGTGCTCAACCAAGAGCCACAAGGTCCCCAAGCCCTGGCAAAGCAGGATGCTAAATAGGGGTGCAGCAAGGGAGGGCGCAGCCCCGAGCTAGACCAACTCAGACTGGGAATTCAAAGGGGTTGTGGAGTGTCAGGGGAAGGGGCAGCAGATTTTCCCCCAAGCGGGAGATGAGAAGTAGCTGTATTTACCCACTGCAGGAGCTTGGCTTAGCTAGGCACCCGCTGCCTACCTTTAATCGCTGGCAGCAGGGCTGGGGACGTGCGGGCTCACCCCCCTCTGCAGGGAGGGAGCAGGACTGCTGCTCAATCAGGGGGTCCCAGTGATGAGCTAGGGGGATTGCCCTATCCCGAAGGCTGAGGTGCCTTGAGGTGCAACCAAGCACGAAATGAGGTGCAGTGGGGCTGTGAGGAGGGGTGCGGGGAGGCTGGGCACTGCTGATGAGACTGATGTCTCATGATGAAGCTCGGTAGAGGTGTTTTTTGGGTGCTCCCACTGCACAAGCTTTCTCCCCTTTTCTCTAGCAGCCATGCCCCACTTCTTGGATTGGTTTGTGCCGGTGTATCTGATGATCTCCATTCTCATCCTGGTGGGCTTTGGAGCTTGCATTTACTACTTCGAGCCAGGACTCCAGGAAGCCCATAAGTGGCGAACACAGAGGCCGATCATGGAACGAGACCTTCGGAAGACACTGATGATTAGGGACAACCTGGCCTTCGGGGTGCCCGAGGTCTGACACGCTGCCCATCGAGTCCAGAAGAGCCTCTCCCGGGTGGGCAACAGTCCACAAGCCTCAGCTGGGATGACAGTCCTGGCCTGTGCAAGCGGGGCCGATTGTCACTTTGCTCTTTGCTGATCTGGGTCTCGTACTCACCACTCACCTTTCTGCCCCTTTGCTTCTTAGGCAAGGTTTGTGTGGCACTGTAGACTCAGGGCTTCCCACACGCTCACAGCCCTTCACCCAGCCAAGGACTTCTGCTCCTCCCAATGGCCGAGACTGATGAATCACTCAAATGAAAGGTCCCTTGTTAATCACTTGAGTTTGAGCTGCCTGGCATCTTGACATGACTCCCAGTAAGAAAGGTCTCTGCAGGGGTACCAGACTTGCAAAGGGATATGGAGCCTTTTACTCCTAGTCACTGGGTTAAATCTAAACCAGTCTGTTTAAGTCCAGGGGGTATTATGGGGGAAATAAATGGGATTTCAACCCAGATCGTTGCTTCAGCTGAGCTCTTCACAGCACCCACCCTTGGTGCTGGGATGGTAAGCTTGCTGAAGCTCTGTACAGAGGGGCCAAGGTCTCTGCGAGCCCCAGAGACTGAATGCCTTTATCCCTGCTAAAGGCGCACCACTTCTCTGTGTCTGTTTGGGAGATGGAGAACATCCATCCACCCATCCATCCATTCCAGATGCACTACATTGAAATTAAAGATCTTTAGTAAAGAGGTTTGTCCAAGTCCTGTGTCAAGCTGAGAATATTCTGCAGCCCTCCATGAAGGGGTGCTGCCAGACTTATCACACAAGCCTCTCCCTATCTGCCTGACCTTCTGCTCCTCTGCCGTGGAGTGAGATGGGATAGACTAGGAGGTAGCTTGCACTTGTTCAGTCCCCCGCACTCTGGAGTCCTATGGCATGGATGGGCTCTCCCTTAACTGTCGTCCCAATGAAAGCTGTGAAGCATCCCTCGACCCCTTTTCCCTGCATGTCTCTGAGAAGGGACACTGAGCCTGTTGGTGAAATGGGCCCGTTGCACCACCTCTGCTTTCTGGATCCAAGCTATATAATGTGGGTCTGGCACAAAATCCCATCTTTATAGACTATCTGCACTTTCTGCACTGCCCCGGGGCTGATCGGTTACCGAAGCGCTGTATGAAGGCATGATGCTGGGGCTAAGAGAGACATTCACATCTTCTCCCTCCCTGCCAGCCCAGTGCAATGTCCAGTATGTAGAGGGAGGTTTGGGGGAGCTCTGAACCCGTGGCAGGAGGTTGTGTCAAGAGCCTCTCCTCACCTCTCCTCCCACCCCAACACCCACCCTTTGGATGCAGTAGGTGCAGCGGTGCTACCTGTGAGCACTCTGGACACAGCGGGGTCCTGTGTGCCCCACTCCCGCATGTCCCAGGGGATGTCAGCCAGCAGCCACCACCCCAGTGTGCACGTGTCTGTGCATCCCGTGCCGTCACCTCGGCCTGCCAGTATTGGGGTGACCCACATCCCCAGCATGCTCCTGGGGTGCCAGCTCTGTGCCATAGTCCCCAGTGGCTCCTTTGGGCAGCAGGAGTCCCTCAGGCCGGGTGCCCAAATCTGCCACAGATCCCAGATGGGCTTGTGTCACTCAGCCTCTCCTGTGAGGGTTTTCTCCTCTGTTCCCAAAGAGAGGAGAGCACACTGGGCTGGTTTGAGTGAGTGATGCTCCATTGGCAATTCTCTGGGGATGAAAATTAATTTTTAGCTCTAAGAGTTTTGGATGAGGAAGGAATGGGTCAGGACATCCTGTAAATATCCTGGGTCTTTCTGGGACATTTCATCCATCCAGATTGCAATTGTATCATAGTGGCCTCAAGTTGCGCCAGGGGAGGTTTAGATTGGACGTGAGGAAAAATTTGTTTACTGAAAGAGTGGTTAAACATTGGAACAGGCTGCCCAGGGAAGTAGTTGAGTCACCATTCCTGGAGGTATTTAAAAGACGTGTAGATGAGGCGCTTAGGGACATGGTTTAGTGGGCATGGTGGTGTTGGGTTGACGGTTGGACTCGATGATCTTAGAGGTCTTTTCCAACCTTAATGATTCTATGATTCTATGTATCATCATTATCTTCCACACCAAAACCAGGCACACGGGCAGGAGATTTCTGGCTCTGTTTCAGCCAGAGGACAAGTCAAGAGTCCTTCCATTCAGCCAAAAAACAGAGATGGTCATGCGAGTACCCTAACTGGGGAGTCTCACTCGGCAGGGAAATGCAGTGAGCAGGATTACTCCTGTGCCCAAAGTTACGCTTGCCCTGGCAAGCAAAGGCTCAAAGCACAACCTGAAACAGGTAAATCCCATGTATTTTTGTGCCTTGGTGATCTGGGGCTGCAAAAGGGAAATGCTGCGGGGCTGGGCTGCATGGTCTGACGTGCCACATGCTGCATGGCATGCTGCATGGCTCACATCCCCTGCCCTCCAGCACAACACAGCCATATCTCCAAGCTTGGAAACCTGCTTCCTTGCCTCAACTCCCTCGTAGCTGGGACTGTACTGCAAACAGACCCCAGCTGAGCCATGGGGTAGCAATAAAAATGGCTGTACTGGAGCTGAGGGGCTTGGAACAGTCAGGGACAGGTTAAACTGTCCCTGTGGGAAGGGGAGCCTGGTCCCCGCGGCCTGCACCAGCACAGGCTGCTCTGCCATCACACCTCCTCCAAACCCACTTTCCCCTGCCGAGTCAAAAGAGAAGAGGGAAAACCACCAGCCTGCTAAAACCGAAAGGCTGGGTCTGCCACCGCTGCTCTCGGCCAGCTGGCATCTGTGGTGCGATGGGGCTCCCTGCGGGGGTCCCCTCTCCCCTCCTCTGTGTCCTCCTCCGTGCACCATCCTGCCTGTTTTCACCTCTGCTATGCCCACGACTCGCTGCAGAAACCGAGCAAAAAGAAGACAACAAACAGGTCAGGGCTGGACTAGAGAGAAACTAGTTATTCATCTCCTCTGGCTTATGTTTTGCGCCGTTTAGTCCTGATGCAATCAGTATTAAGTCAGCTATTTTCCACCAGTGTGAAGGACTTTATTGCCAACGGTGTCAAAGCCCTCCCCAGTGGAATAAAAGTGTGTGACAAACAGCGTGGCTGACGCTTTATTTTCCTGTTGTTCCCCCTGGGAGCTGCCCCTCTCCAGCTCGGGGCAGGCAGCAAGGAGCAGTCTGCAGCGAGGTTTCCTTTACAGCGGGATAGGTCTTCATCCGCCTGGTTTCTGTGCCGGCTATGCTGCAGGGCTATCTGGGAATAATTAAGCCAAAGGCAAACGCTGCCTGAAAACTGAGACTGTTTCTCCCCTGTGGGACCTGTGCAGCCAGAGAGACCTCAGGGGAGAGGGAAATAGTCACAGATACTGAATTAAACTGCATAAAGCATCAGAGAAGATACTTAGTGCTAGAAATACTGCACAGCATCAGGTTGGTCTTTTCCACCTTCTCTGTCGCTTTGCCTTTAAAGCAGAGAAGTTACACCACCCTGAGCCCTGTCTTCCCCCAGCACTCCCCATGGCTCGCTGCAGGTCACGGGACGGTGGTTCCCCCTCCACCCCTCAGCCATGGCCACCCGAAGACAGGCGAGCAGCGTCCCTGCCATGCTGCAGGTGCTATGGGTGCCCAGCTCTCCTTCTCTTTGCTCCTGTTTGCCCACCAAACCAGGCATATCCTCGTCCCTCCCCACCAAAACACCTTTTTCCTTTCCTCCTTGGTTATGGCATTGCTCTTTGAAGTCTCTGTTATAGTAAGGAAGGCATAGAGTGGCAAGCTGACTCCCTGTAATGGATGCCCTCTTGACCCTGAAAACGCCCCAAAGCTGGCAAAATTAAGAAACAATCAGAATAATGAAGAAGCAAAAGAAAATCAGAATAAAGGAAAGAAGCATCAACCTGGATGAACACCCGACAAGCAAACACTGAACTTCCTTGATCATGCATAAATTGTTGAACTGGAATCTGCCATTTGAGGGAAAAAAAAGACAGGAAGGGAAAACATTTCAAAAATTCAGAGATTTTAATTTTTTTAAAATTGTACCCATTGTCCTCCCTACCAGGAGCAGGCGGCATAGGCCGGACCTGGTAGGTCCGCACCGCTCCTTCACCTCCCACCATGGGAGCGGGGCAGGGGGCCGCGGCGTGGGGCTGCCCGTGGCGTGGGGCTGCCCGCGGCATGGGGCTGCCGGTGGCGGGGGCCAGGAAGGCGCTGGGCCAGGGGGCAGGAGCGGCCGCGGCGCCAGGCGTGGGAGCGTGCCGGGCAGGCCACAAGCACCCCATTGTCCCAGCCGGAGGCGGGCTGGTCGGCCCGGCAGGGCTGCTGGTGGGGGCTCAGGCCCATGGACGACGGTGGCTCCGGGGAGCACTGCGTCCCAGGACGCTGTGGCCCCGGCAGCTGGGAAGGCCTGGGCCCCCCCGGCCCGGCCCGGCACCGCCTGCCCCCCCACCCTCCCGCCTCTGCTTCCAGTCCGCCGCCACCCGTCATGGAGGAGGACGTCGCCCCTCACCGCAGCCACCTGCCCACCCTGGGTGGCCCCACCGGCCCCAGCCGCATCCCGGGCCCCCCGTCGCGGCGGGACGGCCCCCTCAGCGCCCCTGCTTCCCCCACGAAGCGGAGCTGCCTCTCGGTCACCCTGCGCCGGGCTGGCAGGGGTGGTGGGGGGCCCCCCTGGGAGCGGCTGCGGGGTCCAGCCCCTGTCACCCCCGTTTCCCCTCGCCCCCGGCCCACGTTGGCCGAGGGGCCCCAACGATGTGGCAGCCCTGGCGGGGCCGAGGCCACCACGGCGGCGAAGATGGGGGTGCCCTGCTCCCCGCCACTCTCCGGTGGGTCTCCGCTGCCGGGCTGGGCTGGGCAGGGGGGAGGGAGGCATCAAAGGGTCCCTCGGTGGCGCCCATGGGGCTCTGCGTGGGGCAGGGCCCTTCGGGAGCGGCAGGGGGATGTGGGGGAGGACAGGGGCTTCCTCCCCCCTTTGCCCACACCGGGAGTGGGTGGGCAAAGGTGGGTGGGAGGTGAGCCTGTGTGGCGGTCAGTCCAGCACCCGGCGGGGAAACGGGCGGCTGCGGGTGCCATGTCAGGAGCTGTTGCGGGTGCTGGGATGCCCATCTCTCTGTCTGTCCCAACACAGCTGGCTTGTCGGATCGCTCAGCCTAGCCTGGGTAACTTTTCAGCGCCGACAGTGATTGTAACCCACAGTGGGTGCAGTTTCATTTTTGCCCTGGGGCGCTGCAAAAAGAGGCGCCCAAAACCCTTGCCGAGTCTGCCAGGCGCCCCGCAGCCCGGCCCCCACCCAGGGGGCTGCCGCACAGTGGAGGGACACATGGGGACGGCCCTGAAAGGACACCAGAGGATCAGAGCAGTCCCAGATGTTCGTGCCTCAGCACAGCATGGTGGGGCCATGGTGTGTGATGGGGCTGGGGCTCACAACCGTAGGAGAAGGAAACGCAGAGGGAGGAAGGGGCATCCCCCTCCTGACCGGCAGCCAGGGTCATCCGCACAGCTCTCCAGGCGCAGGCACATCCACTGGGCATGTGCAGGTGGGCACCGCCAGGCACAGACGCCTGCTGGGGCACGTGGGGATGTGACCTGCATGCCCCAATTTGGCCCACGGGCAGCACCTCTCCCTGCTCCTCACACGCATGCACACACATGCACGTGCACACGCATGCACACATATGTGTACACACACACACACACAGAGGGGACAGCGCTCACTCTGCCTTTGCACCGTGGGCTGACAGCCAAGAATCGCGGTGCCGGAGGAGAAAAGGTTTCTCACGCCTCCGCAAGTGGAGCTGAAGGGCAAATCGCTTTTGATGAGCCAAAACGTTCCCAATTTCCTCCCTTCAGGAAAGCAGAAGGAGGCCTTGCAATCCCCTGAACCCAATAAATACCTAGGGGGAGAGACCGCCCTTTCTCAGCCCCGCTGGAGTGAAGCTACAAAGGGTTAAATATCCCCCCCCCCAAACAAGCAGAGATGCTGAAACCGCTGGGGAATTGGGAGAGAAAGGGGCAAGAAAAGGTCTGTGCAGTGCGCGGAGGGAGGAGGGGTGCGGGTGTAGGAGGGGGCCCCCTCCGGGACACGGGGGGAGCATTGGCGGCAGCTCCTCTGTCCCTGCGGTCGTGCCCACCCAGGCGGGGAGGCTGGCGGGGGCCTGGGATGGAGCCTGGGGCCTGGGATGGAGCCAGGGGAGAGTGCGCGGGGGAGATTTTGCGGCGATGTTTAATATTCAGGTCACATGACAATGGCAGCAGGAGCAGCACCAGCATCCCCGCTCCGCTGAAATAGCCACTGGAGAAGGAGGGGAAGGAGAGGGGGGGAGAAGAGGACACAGGGAGGAAAAGAGAGAGGTAAAAGCGGACAGCCTCATAGCCCACCACACCGCGTCAGCGTCGGGCTAGAAAAGTGGGGGGAGACCCACCCCCTTGGGAGAGGATTCGGAGACAAAGGAAGCTTCATGTTCAAAGGTAGGATGCTCTGGGCTTGGCAGGGCTGGGCGATGCCAGAGGGATGCCGCTGGGGCTTTTTGTGCAGGCACCCTCCGCCGTGCCCCAACGCTGCCCAGCTCTGGCCACGGGGGAGGAATAACCCCGAAGGGCAGCGGGGGAAATCGGTCCTGGCTTTGTCTTTCCTCTTTTTTTTCCTTTTGGTGGCAGCAGTCTGGCATGAAGGAGAACAAACGGGGCTGGTTGTGGTGCTGATGGGGAGTAGCCGGCGCCAGGGGCTGCTCTGAAAGAAAGAGATAATCCCAGCTGGTCCAGGGCTGGGGAAAGCCCACAAGCTGCTCAGCGACTGGCTTGTCCCTTGCCAGTGACAGGCAGTCACTGCGGGGGCAGCGGGGACGTCCTGTGCTGCTCCCTGGGCATCTGCGCAGGAGCCGGCGGGTGGGCAGGGAGCCCCGGCACCAGCAGGCGGGCAGGGGGACAGGCAGCTGAGGTGGCATGGGTACCCTGGTCCAGGGGTGCTCAGCATGCTCTTGCCTTGTGATACAGCCGTGCCACCCAGACGGCGAGCTGGGCTATGGGGTATGGACTGCACAGTTGGGGAGCGGCACCAAGGGTACAGCCAGGGCTGAGGCGAGCATCTAACCCTGCGGTAGCTGGACTGGGGACGTGCCCAGTCCCTTCACCTCCAGCTCCTGCATCTCCAGAGAGGCTTCGGCACATGCTGCCCTAGATTTCACTGTGGCCCCGGCAGAGCCGGGCTCCTGCCCAAGCCCTCTGCAGAGCACTGAGGGGAAGGAAGGTTGCTGCCGGGAAGGCTGCAGCAGCCCAAAGGGCTGGGATGAGTTTCCCTGCCTCACGCAAAATGCCCAGTGATCCTCAGGCCAGGCAAAAAGATCTGGTAAGAAGAATGGCTCTGTTCTGCACCCTGAAGTCAGGCAGTGCATCTGGCAGGGCTCGCCCTTTGCCCTGCACAGCTGGGAGAAATGCCCTGGGGTCATCACAGAAACTGAGGGGGGAAAGGGATTTTTCCAGTGGAGAGATTCTCAGTCTAGCATCTCTGCAGATCTGAAGCAAGGAGCAGATCCTAATGCCTGCAAGCCCCAGGGAGGCTGTGCTACTGAAGCAGCTGCTTGCTTTCCTTCCTAGGGACCTGGCGTCACCCGCCAAAGGCCCACTCCTGCCAGCCGCCTTCAGCCTCTGAACCCGTCCCTCCTCTCTGTTCTGTGTCTGCAGGAAGTGGGCCCGTGGGTCTGGGGCCACGCGGGTGGAAAGGGCTGGGGTGAGATGCGTGTTTGGATCACTGCCTCCAGCCGGAGCGGGACAGCCTCGTGCCGCACAGGAGAGGCCGTTCATGTGTTACATGGGGGTTAAACAGCCTTTCCTTGCTGGAAGCTGAGTTGTGGTGAGCGTCTGTTTGCAGCCCTCCCTCCCTCTTGCCACTCAGACAAAGGACGGGAAGGCAGGGGGAGGGGATGTGACTGTATCTGGGTTATCGGGACAGAGTAGATGTTAGTCCCCACTACCTGAGCCCCTAAGGGACCTGCAGGGCCACCTCTGTCCCCAGCTAGCTGCTGCGAACATCAGAGGCAGGCAGAGATGAAGGGTGCGCTGCGGTAGTGGTGTCTGCTGCTGGCCATGTGCGCCAGCCTTCCAGGGAGAGGTTTTGGGGTGGATTGGTGGGTGTCAGAAGCAGGAGCTAGCTGGGATTGCTGGGACCTCTCCGGGCACCCATTGCCCTTCTGGCCCTGCCTGCCCCGGCCCCAGATGCTGCACCTCTCCCCGCTCTGGAGCTGAGTGAAGCATCTCCTGTGAGCCAGAGATTACCCCCCAGCAGCCCAGCCCGGGCCGCCTCCCACTGGGAACCGGGCAGCAGAGGTATCACCAGCAACTGCCCTCTTAAGTGAGCTTCGCTTAGCACACAGAACAAAGCAGCAGGGAAAAGGGTGGCAATGCAAACAGCGGATGTAAGTGGTTAACCTTGGCTAACCCTCTATTCATTATCAGCTGTACTGGCCATAGTGCCCTATCATGTATTCATTACAGGGGACAGCTGGAGGGGCTACAGGATGTGTCTAGGATGCATAATGCTACCCCTTGACCAGTCAGTCAGAGCGCTAATGAGGCTTCATAGCAGCATTAGCATTACTGCATGTAAAACAGAGCCATTCCCAGGAGACCAAGTAGACACGTTTCATGCCTCAAGGTGCCTCTCATAGCCCTGGTCCCGGTTTTGTACACCCTGACCTCCCCAGCAGGCTGTTCCTCAGTTGGCTCCTTGGATTTCTCTGTGGGAGTCAAGAGGTGGAAAATTGTGTGCAGAAAGCTGAGCCCTTGGGTACCTCTTTGCAAAATGGGGGCTTCCCTTCCTGAGGCTGTACGGGAAAGCACCCCACACAGAGAGGAAGGCAAGTGACCGAGAGGAGAAAGGGAGGTTGTCTACCCCGAGACCTTGAATGTCCAAAATCAAAACGCCCAGGGCAACATCACTGATATAAAATCCAGGAAATATTTAAGGAGACTTCTGGAGATCTTTTCTCCTGGTCTCAGGGCTTTTTATAGGTGCTCAGGAACCTGACTCTGAAATATCTGCTCCAGCCACTGCAAGCTCCTGGCTCCAGCAGCAAAGCCTGCAAAGAGATGGCCACGTATTACGATGTCCACAGCAGAGTTAGCAACAGTTGCCAGCTCTGGACAAAGCATCCCTCGGTGAGACTGAGGGATGAGTTATAAACATCTTAGTGAACCTTGAGGTTGGCTGCCAGCAACTTCCCTCCTCCCTCCTCCCTGTGTAAGAACAAGGAGTTGAAGGACTAAAGTGGAGGGCAACAGACTACCTGAGGACAAGCTACTGCCCGGGCAGCAAAGGGATCGCAGCCCGCGTGGCCCAGGTCCTGCACCCATCCCATACAGCTGCTCATCTGGGCTTTCTTCCCACCTCAACCAGTTCCCTGTCCACCTCCGGGGTTTATTCGCTCCCATTACTACAGTAGCCAAGTGCCTCACTGGGGCCACAGCCCCCTGCCCCACGTCCTCTCATCATCCCCTGTCTCCCTCTTCTCCCTCTCTCTGGGGTAGGTGGGACCCCAGCAGGGCTGTGTGGGCTGTGCACTGGAGGATGCTGCAGCAGGATGAGGGGCAAGGCACAGCCACGCGACTACGGTACAAGTGGCGTGGGCCAGCCTGGGAGAGGATGAGCGAAGGGCAGGGCGCAGGAGAGCCGGCTGGCTTGGCCCTCCGTGCTGTGCCAAAGATGGGCTTTCCTGGCTGGCAGCAGCTTTGAGAAAGCTGTAAAAAGACAACGGGAGCCTCAGGGGATGCTTTGTCAGCAGGAAAGGCACAGACTAGCTGTGACGGGTGTAAGAGCGGATTGCAGCCGAGAAGTGCTCGGCTCGGCAGGCTGCCTCCTCCGGCAGCTGTCCGGCAGCATGCGGTGCTCCAAATTGCCAGCCTGGCTCAAGCCAACGGTCCGTCTTCTGCTCTGGTCCCCCCAGGGTGCTGCTCGCTGCTTCAGGACAGGATGATGATAGCTCAGAGTGCCCCTGCTCGGTGGGGAAGAGGAGGTGGGGGGGGGCATCCTCTGGCAGACCTCTCCCCTGCGGGCAAGGTGGAACGGAGGTGGTACGAGACCCTTCAGATGTTACCCACGGTGCTGTGCACAGGTGGCTGTGTGGCTGTCCTCTCACACAGAGGGAAGATCCCTTCCCCCAGTTTAACATAAAAGACTTCCCAAGCGGTGTAAAAGGAGCTGGGTGGAGGCACCCTTCTCCTTGCCAAGGGTGGCCCTCCTGCAAGGTCTACCACCAGTATATGATAGTGGGATATTAAAGCTTATATATAAAATGTAAATTTTTCCTTGTGTTGAGCAGCCCTTTGTGTCTGCACAGGAACTTTGATGTGGGAATGCTAGGCAGGATCGCCAGCCAGCCATGCAGCCCGTTGCAGCCTAACCTTGTCCTTGAACAAAATATCTCTGACCTCTTCCGAACCCCTGCCTCTGCCTGACCTGGCTGAGCTGTCACGGGGACCCTGGACTGGTGCTGTCAGTGTCCCCAGCCCAGTGACCTCTGAGTCATCTTCCTTTCCAAGAGGCATGTGTCACCCACCAAATGGCAGTCGCCTGCCCTGCCGTTCATGTGCTCCTCTGCAGCCAGCGGGTTCTGCTGAGAGGAGCGAAAAACTCCACTGAAATGATGGAAAGGGATGATTTAGTGTGAGATACTTGAACTGAAGTGGCATCCAAAATAAGCAGAGTGCTTACCAAGCAAAAACACATGCTGTCCCTGTCCGGGAAAAATAACCATCTAATGAGACAAAGCATGGGGGAGTCAAGTAATTAGAGTGCGAGAGGCTCTAGTTTGCAGCTGGTTTGTGTATGAAAGGTATTTGATTCCCATCCCCTTCATCTTCCTTTCTAGATTCATCCCTCACACCTCCCTTTCCTACCAATTACAGCTTTTCTTCCATGCCCTCTCCTCTCCCAACCTCCAGCTTCCTCCCAGCGGGTGGGAACTGCTCACTAATGAGACAAGAGATGGAGATAAATGGATGAGGCCTGCCCCAAGCAGTGTGTGCCATCACCCGAAAAAGAGTTGGGGAGGCCAGAAAGCCCACAGGGCCTTTCTTTTTGCCCCTTTGTTTTACATGGAAGCGAGGAGGGGGAGGTGAGGAGGGAAAGGTGCAGATGATTAGTTTATTGATCACAATGATTAATTTCTTGAGCATGACAAAAAACATCAATCTACGGGTGGGAGGCAAGTGCGGAGGTTGTGGCCATGCTCTGCACTTCCACCACTGCCTTCCTCTGAGGAACTCAGCCTGCACATCACAGCCAGTAACGCAGCTGCCCCTGGCAAGGGCCAAGCCTGCAAGTCCTCACGGTAAATCCCAAACTCTGTTTCAATGCTGGGACTTGACACATGATAATTTTTGAAAGTCTGTTCCATCGCAAATTTCATGCTAAACTTGGAGGGGCAAAACACTGATGATCCTGGTGAGAACTGGGAGACAAAAATGAGGAGACAGAAACAGAGCTTTGGGCACTCAATTAGGAGCCCAGCCAGCTTCACTGTGTCTGCTCCTGCTGTTTGGAGGTAGCCATCAATATGTTGCATGCTCAACAAGCCCCACTTCTCCACCTCCTCATCTGGAGTGATACATAGAAGGGTGTGCTGGAAACTCAAGTAGGTGTTCCTCCATGAAGAGCCTTACTGCTAAAATCTTGCCGTTCAGTCATCCTCAGTAGCCCTTGAAATGGATGCTCAAAGTTGCCCTCAGCCCCTGTGACAGGTCAGCAGGGAGGTCCTTGTTACACCTCAATGATGATTTTTCAATCTTTCTCCCCATGCAGGGCCAGTGGAGAGCAAAAACGAAGCAGCCATGTCTGAGCTGGTCCCAGAGCCGCGACAAAAACCAGTCGTACCAATGAAACCCATGGGCATTAATGCCAACTTGCTGGGCTACATCGGTATTGACACCATCATTGAGCAGATGCGCAAGAAAACCATGAAGACAGGTTTCGACTTCAACATCATGGTTGTAGGTAGGCAGGGACCAGCTGAGGTACTGGGAACCATGGCCAGGGACTATCCTATGAGGCCAGGTGGGAGAGCGAGCCCTGCAGGGAGGGCATGAGGGAGCAGACAGTGCTTGCTCTGGGGGAAAGGAGAGCCTGCGCAAGGCAAGGAGACACCTACAGCCCCTTCCCCTGCCAGCCTGGCTCCGTCCCCTGGGCCTGCTGTCATCGCCGGGCTGTGGCAGATGTCACGAGCTTCCTCTTTACAATCCTCAGGTCAGAGTGGACTGGGAAAGTCGACGTTGGTGAACACCCTCTTCAAATCCCAGGTGAGCCGTAAATCTTCGGGCTGGAACCGGGAGGAGAAGATCCCCAAGACAGTGGAGATCAAAGCCATCGGGCATGGTAAGAGCCAGGCTGCTGGGGTGGAGGCAATACTGATGCTTCAGCACAGTCTTGCAGAAGACCCCAGTAGTCTATGCAAACAGTTCTTTGCTGTTAGGCAGCCCTTTCTCCATGGGAAGCTAAAGGACAAGTGCCAGTTTTAGATGGCCTCAGACCCAGCCAAAGGCTTTTCTTAAACAGCAATGCCACTGATGCCACAGCCAAAAGTGAGGGGTAGAAAAAGAGTTGTGGATATTTCTTCTGCCAAGACATGAGTCTGCATGTGTGGATTAAGCCTTGCTGTAAGTCATTCCCACCTACAGATGCTTAATGATCTATACAAATTGCATTGGTTGGTCCCATCCGAAGCATGGTAGAGCACATCTCGTGGCAAAGCATCAGCACAGCTTCTACAGCAGTGCAGAGTAATGAGCATCATCTCAGATTCAGGATGATGCGTTGGAGGGGAGGACAATTTGTGCAAGGTAAGTACTACCTCTGGGCCACAGACTGAGCACAAATCAATTTTCCTGTGGCAGAGTAGTAGAAGGTGGCTTTGGTGCAGAGGTTACCAAAATTTGAGGTCAGAAATGCAAGTGGGGGTCACAACTATTGAGGCATGACCTAGCCTGGCCTGGTCATGCTTGCTGGGCAGGGATGAGGGCAGAGTGCTCTTGTTCCCTTGTAGGGTACAGAGACATGTTTCATGATGGAGCAGGTCCCCAGAGAGGTGTATGATTGTTTGCAATTTCTTCTCCAGTCATTGAAGAAGGTGGTGTCAAAATGAAGCTGACAGTGATCGACACCCCAGGATTTGGGGACCAGATCAACAATGAGAACTGGTGAGTTTTACATGGTCAAGGCCTTGTGTCCCAGAAAGGGCTGGAGTTAAGATGGTATATGGATTGACTCTCATCTAATTGGCCTGGAAAGTGTCTGGGATCCTATTGCACTCGGGGGGGCCAGTAATGGGGATGTGGAATTGTGAACACTGTGGGTCAGTGTGCATGCTTGGGGGTAGGCACACATTACATAGCAAGTGCCTATTTCTGTGCTCAGTTACAGAAACTCTTAAACATCTCTGCTGGTGGCAAGATGCTTTGGTGGATATTTTTTATGCCTGAGCCTGCTTTGCTGCTGTCAGAGCCGGGAACACTGTAGGCAGGCGCATGAGGAGATTTGTACCTGTCTATTCATCTCTCTCCCCCACCTTAACAGCTGGGAGCCTATTGAGAAATACATCAACGAGCAATATGAAAAATTTTTGAAAGAGGAGGTGAATATTGCAAGGAAGAAACGAATTCCAGACACGCGAGTGCACTGCTGCCTCTACTTCATCTCTCCCACAGGCCACTCGTACGTACACCGTCCCTCATCCTTCCTCACGCCCTTGGTGCCTCTGTGGCAGATACATACCCTGCACTGCTCCATCTCAGCCACGGACCCACAGGTCCTGCCTGCAAGGCTGGCCACTGTTTAGCTTAACTTTGGGTGCTATGGGGCTTGAAAGGGTCTAGGATAACAAGGGCAGGAGAAGCGCCACTTTGTTTTTGGGGAGAGGGCAGGATGGATGGGAAGAAGGAGATGAGAGCATGGTGGCAGCAAGTAGGGTATGTACAAGGGAGGTTTCAGTGATGCCCTGATGCTGGGAGAGTCACTAGGATGAAAGGCAAAGAGGGTAAAGTGACCCCTTCCATGTTGTTCCCCCTTGGGCTGCAGCCTGCGGCCTTTGGACCTGGAGTTCATGAAACATCTCAGCAAGGTAGTGAACATCATCCCGGTTATTGCCAAGGCTGACACCATGACCTTGGAGGAGAAGACCGAATTCAAACAAAGAGTGAGTATCTCCTCTCCTGCATGGGATCCTTCCCTGCCCCAGCTTGGAGGTGGGAGAAATGGGAGGTATCCTTCTTCCTGGGATTGTAGCACAGTCCCCGGGGCATGCACAGAGTCCAGCGCTGGGTTGGTGGGTCACTCCTGAAGATGCAGCTGTTTATGGTTCTGAGGGCATCTGTTAGAGGGGGAAGAAATGTTTGTATCCCTGTGACATCTCGTGATATGCTCTGTCACGGGAACTGCAGAGCCAGACAAGTAACGGGGTTGGGGAAGAAAGACTCATCATTGCTGCCGTGTGTCCTCACTTTGCTGCACACTTCCCTGGGGACAATCCCTCCAGCCCCTGCCCGCTGGAAGAATGTCCCAGATGTGTTTGCCTTGGCTGTCCCGCCTGCCTTCCCTTCAGGTTTGTATTGCTTTGTGCTCCAAAATGTCTCCCTGCCCAGGTGCGCAAAGAGCTAGAAGTAAATGGGATCGAGTTTTACCCCCAGAAAGAATTTGATGAAGACTTGGAGGATAAAACAGAGAACGACAAAATCAGGGTAGGAAACATTTTATTGTGGTAGGGGAAGGGGGGATGAGGGCTGGTCATATTTAACGAGTGTAAAACAGACATGGATCACTAGAAGTTTTTAAGTGCTTCATGGTCCCTGAATGAAAGATGCAATGGATGTAAGGGATGGTCATTCCTCCTTCCCAGCTTAATTTGTCCCTGTCATTACTACAGGGTGCTATGAAGGCTGAATGAGGAAGGACTATGTTTCACCTCCTCTTGCTGAATGCTCTGTTTGGCCACTGTTAAGGACCAAAGGGGCCTGGTGTGTGGCTGATGTCCAGCCTCTGTCCCAAACAACTGCCCCATGAGCCCTCTCATCTGCTGACCAAACTCGACCTGAAAGCAGTCCAGTTCTTTGCTCCCCCAGCCCCTGTGAGAAGGCTTGTCCCGTCCTTCCCTCCTCAGAGTGTTAGAAATTGTCTCCTAATTTCCAGCCTGTGTTTGTTCATGGCCAGGTTGTACCCAGGATTATATCTGTGTTCTTGTGCCAACACTGACTTGAGCAGTTCTCCTACCTAGTGGTTCCCTCCACCACTCAAGGCATTTATAGATAACAATATTATCCTTTGCTGACCTGCTCAGCTAAAGAAGACAAGCTCCTTTGGATGACCTTCCCATTCCTCAGTAGTCCATGCTCCTAGTCACTTTTTTCTGTGCCTGCTCCGGTTTGATTTGATTTTCTAGCACTGGTGCTGGTACCCCATGCTCCCCCGTCTCTTCTGAGATCGGAACTGCTAAGCCCGTGGACCACATGTGCTTTTTAAACAATTGCATCACACTGGTGGCTCATGGTCATCTTGTGACTGACTAGCACGTGAGGTCTTTCCGCTCCTTCAGTTGCTGCTTGTCCATGAGCTCCGAAGTCGTAGCAGAAATTCTTGATGTTATTCTCTAAATGCTGCTCTTTGTGCCTCAAACTTACATCTTCCTCGATAATAACTCAGTCTGCCTTTGTACTGACAAGACCTCTTGGCCTTGTGATGCTAGTGCATTTAATTATCCCACTCATCATTTTTGTGACTAGGCCATTAATGAAAATAGATTGGCCGCCGTGGCAGTCCTCAAGAAACTCCAGGGGTCTTGCGTTGCAGCCTGACACTTGCCCTTTCAACTCCCTCAGCTGTCACAGCCCCAACAGAAGTTCCCACCTTCCCCATTTTAATTAATCATTTCCCATTTGGCAATACATCACACAAGCTGGAGAAGACTAGATGGGTTTTGCTTCTTCTCCAAACTGTTACTGGTTTTGAGGAGGGCACCACATTTTGTTCTGCACTTCAGCATCATTGCCCTAGGTTTGGATAGTCTCACACATAAGAAATAAACTGCTTTTTAATCTCCATTCCTGTGGTAATTGCAGTCTCTTCCCAGGCCCAGGGACATCTATAAAGCAGAGTAAAGCTATGAACATCTGCACAACCTTATGGATAGCAGGGTCTCCTGCACCCTGTGCTCTGGAAACAGATGGTTTCCCCCTGTGCTTAGAGATATCTGGGTCCCCAGTAGCCTCACCTACTGTCCCACTTCCCAGGAAAGCTGCACCCCTACCCCATTTCCGGCCTTCCTCAGTGCAACCTTTTCAGCCATTAAACTTGTTGAAAGTTCATGTGTGTTGTTGGGGAGGATTATTTTGAGTCCTCTCTTTCTTCTGGTGGAGAACTACAAACTTGGTGAGAAATACTCACCGCAAACTATCCATATGAGCAGCCCTGGGCTGACAGACCTTCTCCTGGTTACGCCAAGGTACTTCTCTGGTCATCCCCCTCTTCAGAAATGCTGGAGATGGGTGCAGAAAAGCTCTGCTCCCTGCTCCAGAGCCCTTGGCACTGCTGCAAGCTACCCACTAAGCTAGGGGGGTGCAAGGACACCTGTAAATCAAGAGCCCAAAGCACTAGGGGTAGCACTGACGGGTGAAGAGGACAGCCAGTGAAGTGTTGCTCTGGAGAACCTCTTCCCTTGGAGAAGGCCTTGTGTTTAGTGAGCTGAGAGGAGGAAAGGTGGATGGAGAACAGTCATGGTGCTGCTCTCTGGAATGGGTTCAATAGGTCTCTCCACATGTCTCTCCCCAGCAGGAAAGCATGCCCTTCGCAGTAGTGGGCAGCGACAAGGAGTACCAAGTGAACGGCAAAAGAGTCCTGGGCAGAAAAACACCTTGGGGAATCATTGAAGGTAAAAAAACCCCTTGCTTCTGGGAGCTGAAAGTACCTCTTCAGGCCCCAGTAATAAACAAGGGTCCAGATAACATGTCCCATGGCTACCTTCCCATCCCTTTTGCGATAAACTTTTTGAACCCAAGCAAGAGGCGAATTCTCAAATAGCTCTGCTGGGAGGGAACTGCCATGGTTAATGCGGTGCCACTACCGCCAGCTGGCAGAAGCTGGAGCCACTCCAAACACCACTGTGTGTGAGGCTGAGCTCCTGAGGTTGCCTCGGTTTTCAAATGAAAATTCACATGTGACTGCTCAGCGCCTCTTAGCGTGTATCCTCAATGCCTGGCAGTGTGGCATTCAGACAACTGTCTGTCCTTTCTGAAGTATGCAGGCTTTGCCCACCTGGAACCCTGCCCCATGGCAATGACCTTCCCATGCTCTGTAACCACAAAGGGGTTGTTGAAAAAAATCAAATGTAACAATTGCTTGCTTTCTTTTCAGTGGAAAACCTCACTCACTGTGAATTTGCCCTACTTCGAGATTTTGTCATCAGGTAAGGCCATGGTCATGCACCAGTTTGCTCTTGATGAGCAGGGAGTCTTCCTGAGACCCTCTTAGAGTGAAATAGCCCCTACGGAAAGGAAAATAAAGTACATTTCAGGCAGTGAAAGCTTATGTGGGGTAGGGTTGGACTGAGTTAAGGGGTAGATACTCTCGTGCCTCTGTTCGTGACATGACCACTGTGGCAAGTAAGTGCTAGTTTTCATGTATGAGCTGGATGCCTGGAGAAAAGCAGGGTACTACCACCCCCCTTATATCCCATTAAGAATATTAGGTTGCAACAACTTCTGTTTGTTGCTGACAACAGGTCTGGGGTGGCGTTGGTGAGAAAGAGGCCACGACAACATCCTAGACCATGTGTCCTACCAGGTTGAGGGATGTGCTAGAACATATGACCTGGAAATGAAAAGCTCCATATTTCATTCAGCTTTCATTGTCCTGTCTTCTTTCTACTCTGTTTCATGAAGTTGTCTCAGCACAAGTGATATCTGCCTCAAATTCTGTAGAAGAGCTGCAGATCCAGGGTCACCTCTGTTCCCTATAAATACAATCAGGTTTTAAAACAACACCAAATATAAGAAAATAAGGGAAACACACTTCAAAGCCAGAGCCCTGTGGCTCATTCCACCTGTGGGTATGGTGGTATTGAGACACTTGGCCAGGTACAATGCTTTGACATCACCCTACTGCCCTCTTTTTGTTCTGCGATACCTTCTGCAGCAGACGTGCTTTCCCTGAGTCTTCCAGTAAAAACATCCTAACCAAGTGATCATCACAAAGCATATGTTCTGCAGGTTATGGTCTGCAGTGGACCTGATACACCCTCCTGGTGCTTCCTTGTCTCACCACCGCTTCAGATGAGCTAAGCCCATGTCTGCTCTGACACACCAGTATGTGTGTATGTATGTATCCACCAGTATGGATGGCCAGTAGTCATCCCACTGGCACAGGTGTGAGAGGGACAGGACACTGGCAAGCACAGCCAGGGATTTCAGCCCATATCCTGCATCCTGCATATGTGTTCTTGAATGCTGATCCTCCAGCTCTCAGTTGTGTATGATGGCACCCATGCCATCCATGCAGAAAGAAGGGTACGCTCATTAGCCAGACTGACTGAAGAAATCTTCCATTTATCTCAGGGAATAAAATTATCATCAGAAGATTAATACTGACTGCGCTGATATTGGTTATCATATCCTCTTTCCAACCCCATCTTCACTTTGCCACCTGCAGGACCCACCTTCAGGACCTAAAAGAAGTGACCCACAACATCCACTATGAGACCTACAGGGCCAAGCGGCTGAATGACAACGGAGGGCTGCCTCCCATGACTGTCGAGACAGAAGAAAACCACGAAAGTAACCTGTGAATGACACACCCACCCCCCCACCCCCGCTGTCACCCGGTGTCTCTGGATACGACAACCCACCCCTGCTACCCTTGACTCTGCCACGGGCCTGTCTCTGAAGCATGTGGCGCATCCTCCATGTGCGTGAGAGGACGCGAGCGTGAGTGCATGCGTGTGCGCGTGTGCCTACCTATGTGCCGGAGAGGGACCAAAGGCATCTCCCCCATCCTTCCCAGAGTGTCCTCGTTCTCGGTTTGTTTTTTGCACAGCAGACTGTCCGTCATCTTCCTTTCTCTCGTTTCTGTGTCTCAGCTGAGTGTCTTGCCTGGGGGAAACAGGGATTGGGGGGGGAAGGATTTCTGGGGGCAGGAGGGCTTCGGAGGCGGGAGGTGTGGGGCATGCTGTGGTCCTGTTTTTATCACTTGGAGACATGACAAGGAGAGACTGTAGGAGAGATGGTGGAGTCGGTGCATGCAGTGTCTTCAAGTGATGGCAGCACAGATTTCTCTTGGGTCCTCGGTGGGTGGGAAGGCAGCTGGTTGGTCTGAGGGCACAGTGGCCCAGCATTTTATCCCCATTTCTTGCTGTGGCTTCCCAAGGGGAAAAATGGCAGCTTGGAAGTGGATAGATGGGAAAAGTGACAGACTGACATGTTTTGCGGTTCAGGGGAAGTGACCGGTGGGAGGAGACAGAATTAGTTCTTGGGCTGTAGCATCTATTTGAGAAGCATGAAAGTACTTGGGGAAAATAGCCATATTTTCCAAACGAAGCAAAACCCAGAGGAAAAGAATGTGTTCCTGCTGCAGAGGGTGCATTTGCCCTGCCCAGCGCTAAGATCAAGAGCCATGCTTGTGTCACAGGCTTTTGATCCTGTGCAGATCAGACCAAGCTGTCCTGAGGTCACCCCACCTCATCCCCCATTGCAGCGGTCTCTCTCCACCAGCACTGAGCAGGTCCCGGCCAAACCTTTCCCCCACAACACGGCCCCTCTGCTGTGGGAGTGCAGGGAAGACAGTGCCACGGCGGGTCCCTGCAGGGAACTCCCCCAGGGACAGCCCCACTCAGCACAGGGCCTTCAGGATCTCGGAGGAGTGCAAAGAGCCGTGGATTCAGAAGCTCTGGGCCAGGGTGTCTCCCTGGGTCTCCACTGATGGTGGGAACAGAAGAGATACCTCCTCCTCACTGAAATGGCTGCGTTTGCTACTCCAGCAGTCTCAGCTTGTGCTGCTCCTCTGCCCTCCTACTGGTCTCCCAGCTTCCATGTCCTCCTCTCCTGTGCTTTCGTCCTCATTCCCTTTTAGCCCTCCATAGCTTCCTTCCTTTCTTTCTCTATCTCACTTTCTCTGCTCTTGACCCTTTCTGTCTTTCCTCCATTTCTCAGAGTATTTGAATCTTCCTCTTCTCCAGGCTGTTTCCTCCCTCTCCCAAGCTCTCACACCTCCTCATCAATGTGCTTTTGTGTCCTGCTGAGAAGCTGTTGTTTTACCTTCCCCTGGAGGGGACGGGGAGGGAAGGTAAAGACCCAGGAGCAGAAAGCGGCACAGCTTTACTGAAGACTATATGCTCATGTCTAGCCAGTGTCAGCTCTTTTCTGGATGTCCCTGAGCCAGGTGGAAAGCGTCAGGGCTGGCTGGGCAGAAGGGAGGAGGGGAGAAAATCACAGATGTCCTGAGTTTGGCAGTGTCTGCCTGTCACCTAGCATGTCACATGGCTGGCAGGGGTTGTCACCTCCAGGAGAATAGCCGGTTGCACTTAAAATGCACGTGCAGAATGCCGTGGCATGGGATGGCAGCGCTGCGAGTAAGGGGAAGTGCGGTGGGTTTGGGATGGGGGTTGGAAAGGCTGGCGCGGGAGGGAGGAAGAGGTCCCAGCGAGGGAACAGCAGAGAAGGACTCAAGCCAGGACGGAGACTGGTTGACAGAGCTGTATGGAGGCCAGGGCTGGGAAGAGGGTGCTCCAAGCCTTAGCAAAACTGTCTAAGAGCATATGTCCATCTTGTGGCTTTCTCTGGTGCTGTCACTGCAAAGCAAAGGTCTCTTCACTCTCACTCCCACCTGTCCACACAAATCAGCCATTCTCAGCACCGCTAGGACGTGAGGGCCACGCCGGCCCTTCGCAGTCCTTTCACCACCTGCGTTCACGGCTCCCGGTGTTCCTGTATGCAGCGTGTGCATATAGCCTTGCACCCGCCTTCCCACCTGCACCAGGCCTCCTCAGCCCCACAGAGAACAAAAGCCTCGTCACCAGTGCCAGCAGCCGTACCACGGACCCTGCAGAAACCACCCTGCTACACTGCTACCCATCCTGCCACCCACACTGGCCGTCCACAGCCCAACGCGGGGTCAAAGCCTCCCCCAAGGTTGTCTCCACCAGCTGGCCAGGCGTGGAGATGTCCCCAGCATCACCGGCTGCCAGAAGCCTCTTCTCAGCCTACTGTGCTGTGGCTGCTCCTGCCTAGCCTCTACATAATGTTTTAAACCCAGTGCAATAGGAAAGACTCCCCCAGGGCTCCTCTTCTTCACTGCACTGAAGCACGAAGCCACGCTCTATCATCTTTAGCGGGGGCGTGCAGAGGTGTTCCCTGCACTTGCTTTCTCACACAGCTCTTTGGTGGCCATGCGACTGCTCTAGAGGAACTCTCTTGCCGCTGGGCTGCATCACCATGCAACAGAAGAGAGATTTTCCTTTGCCTGTAACGTGGATTGCAAGGACAAGGCTGTGTGCTTTGCCCTATATGGTTAGGAATTTTTGGTTGTAATAAGGTGGTTTTTAAGCTCTGCTCTGTAATTTCCTGTCAGATCATGGACTACTTCTAAAGGACCCATAAAAGCTCACTGAGAAAAGCAATCTCGGGTATTCCTCACTGCCATCCGCTCACACAAATATCCTACTGGTATCTGCGTATCTACCAGAAAGTCTACAAATGGCAAATATCAAAAATCTCCCATGTTGCGCAACAGTGGGAGACAATGTTGGGAAAAAGTCTCTGCCGATGGATAAGCTGGGAAAAGCCTGAATGGATCCCAGCTCTTGTGTGCCACCAGCTGAGTCCCAGGATGACCACAGCATGTCAGATGTTCCCCTTGGAGATATCACTTGAACGATATCATAGGGGGGTAGAGGCTAAACTTTACACCAGCGGTACCCACTCGTTGCGTTCAGAGACTCACGAACTCTCCACTACATAAACCATTCACCTGAAAAATTTTGCAATGCACGGTAAATCCAAAAGATCTTTTTTTCACACTGGACAAATTCCATTTAGGCCGAGACGGGTAACGAACACCTCGGCAGGCGTGGTCATGCCGTGAGCAGAGAGCAAGAAGAGCAAGCAGCGCTACGTGTAGGCACTAGTATTTGTGGTTAGTTGTGAGGACAAGTTAATGACGGCTCACTACGGTTTGTAAGCAGGCATCGCGGGGGAAAGGCTGCCGAAGACGCGCTGCCAGCACCTTTCCCACCCCCGCAGAGGTCTCGGAAAGCAGGAAGCGGCGCTGCGAGGGTTATGCCAGCAGAGGACGGCAAAAGTCGCGCTTCAGCCAGACACCGGACCGGGGGGTTTAGGGAAAGCGCCTTCCCCGGCCCCCTCGGGCCCAACTGGGAGCCAGCCGCAGGCCTGCGGTGCCGCCGCCAGGCCGGGAGAGGAGGGGCCGGGCCGCGGCCCTCCCCGGCGGCCGCCGGCGGGCCTTGGGCAGACCGGACGCCGGGGCTGCCCCGTGGCCCGTCGCGGGGAAGACGCGGCGTCCGGGGCGGGCCGGGCGGTGCCGCCAGCTGTAGCGTCCCCTCCGCCGGCGGCCATTAAACCAGCGCCGCCTGACAACCGCCGCCATCGCCTCATTCCCCTCTCGCGCCCGCCGCCTGCCGGGAGGCGTCACCGGGGGCGGGGCGTCACCGGGGCCGGGGGCGTCACCCGGGGCTGGGCGTCACCCGGGGCTGGGCGTCACCGGGGGTGGGGGCGTCACCGGGGGCGGGGGCGTCACCGGGGGCGGGGCGTCACCGGGCTGCCGGGGGCTGACGTCACAGGGTCAGGGGCGGGGCCAGCAGGGGCAAGATGGCGCTGAACAGGAACCACTCGCAGGAGGGTGGCGTCGTCATCCCCAATGCCGAGAGGTACCGGTGGGCGGCAGCGGGGCCGTGGGGGCCTGTGGGGCGGGGGCCGGGGCCGGGGCCGGGGCCGGGGCCGGGGCCGGGGCCGGGGCCGGGGCCGGGGCCGGGCTGGGGGGCTCCTCCTCACCCTTTACCCTGGCAGCAGGGCCGGCGGGGCCCGGTGGCGGGAGGCAGCTCGGCCCCGCCGGGGCGGCCCCCCGTCCCCTCCCAGCCCCGGCCCGGCCCGGGGGCTGTGTTATTAAAGTCCTCCCTTTAGCAGCGTGGGAGCGGGCTGGGGCAGGCGGTGGGGAGCAGGCCTGGCTGGAGCCGACAGAGCTGCCCCGTCGTCACTGCTGAAGCTCGGCGGTCCTTAGCGCCGCTCCGGCGGGCGTCCTGGGTGAAGAGTGAGCTGCCATCGCCTGTGAAAGACAAGGAGTTGGCTTTTTTTTTTAATGTCATGCAGTTAGCTAGTGGTGTCAGAGAGGCAGAGACCACTTCAGGTAGGAGTCTTGATCACTTGAAATCAAAGTCAGGAAAACGTGTGGTCGGAGGCGAGGCCTGAGCAGAGCAGGTCCCCTCCTCGGCACGCGAGGAGCGCCTCTCTTCGCGAAAGCGCAGCCGGCTGCCCGATGCCTGCCCTCGCCCCGAGTGGGGATTGACAGACCAGCTTGACGGGCTGGGCCTTCGCTTTGATTGTGTTCGGGTGCTCCCGGCATCCTGGCCTTGGCTAGAGAAATCCTAGAAACCAGAGGCCCGGTAAAGGATCATCGAGTTGGTTTGGGGCTGGAGCACAATAGGAAAAATACGCTCCAAAAATACGCTCCAAATAATGTTGGGTTCGTAACTGACTGCTAATACTTCAGTCAGGGGAGTCCTTTGACCTGTAGAGCTTTTGCTGGTTTAAAGGAGATCTCTCCATCCTTGACCTCAAGCCATTCTTTGAGGCGCTGCTTAGTCACAGGTGGGTGCTCCGCGGGGTGCACAGCCCTCCTCTGACAGCCCTGGACAGGCATGCAGGTGCAAACCAGTTCAGCAGCCTAATTACACCCAGTGGTGGTGGCTGTGTGCTGTGTGCTTGTGTGCGCAGCTGGGAAGGAGTAAACATTAAAGTGACTACGTAGAAATTCTTCCCAATGAGGCAAACTGACGTGAAACGTTGCTACAGGACATGGTTGAGGAGGGTTCTGGTAAGATCCAAACTGTCGAGGAGTTGGTTTTATTTAGCTTAGAAGAAATGTTTCCCCTTTTCATCTTGGAAATGGAAAGAGCTCTGCTGCCTCGTCAGTCTGTCCCTCTCAGCCAGTCTGAGAACCTGCATCTAGTTCAGCTATGAAGTAACGTCCCAGTAGAATTTCTTGATCAGGATTTTTTTTTTTTCCACATTAAAGCTAGACCTTTTTAATGTCTTCCTCCTTGGATAGCTACATTTTTCAGATACGTCTATACTGTTACGTTTTTTTTCTTCCCTAGAGAGCACACAACCTGAAACTACAGGGCTTTTGGTTGTTTTCCCATACGCTGGCCCTGCTGATTCCTCCCTTCCCCCAATAATTTTGCAGTTTCCTGACTCCTTACTTGATCTGACTTCTACAATAGGCTGATCAGAATATATAAGGATAATTTTAGGTCTGGCCTCTTCAGGCTTGTATTGGGTTAGGGTTTTGTTTTTTTCTTTTTCTATTCTCTTGAACCATAAAAGGCCTCAGATTCTTCTGGCACTGTTACACACTGCAAACTTGTCACCCCCAAGGCTCTTCTGTTTATTCTGTAAATTTTCTTACTAGGTGGTATGTTTAGGGTCCGCCCTGTAGATTCAGTGACACCCTTTCCCAAGTTGACTCTTTCATTTTTCCTGAAAATACATTTAATTTTTCAGTCACCTCCATACCCCTGAGCCTGCAACGTTCACGGTTCCCATCTGGCTTTGGTGTCGTTAACAGATTTCGCTAATGTTCCTACAGATATCCAACAATAATAAGCTTATTGCTGACATTACTGGCTCCTTGTTTTGTTCCTTAGCATGGTGCTGTTTATTACAAACATTTACTTAAATCATGTGGAGGAGGGTCAGCAGTGAGGGCATTAGTGGAGCAACTTCCTCAGTTTGCACAGTGGGTGCGGTGTTACAGCAGTGCTGTTTTCCCGTGTAGTGGCCAGTCCTGGATTTGAGCATGGACTTGGAGAGGGAAGCTTGCTCTGAAGTGATACCTTGGCTTCAAGGGGGATGGTTTCGGACACCTCACCCCTTTCTGTGCCCCGGCCTTTGGGCCGAGGCTCTTCTCATGCGGAGAGGGGAATTCCTCAGCCTGATGGTTTTGGAGACAGAAAGAGAAACTGTCATTTAAAGCTTCCCTTTGTGGAAGAGGAGCAGGGGTTGTCACAGGTGAGAGGATGAATTCTTCCGCTCTGCATAAATCATCCCTCTCCATTCAAAGCGAAAACGGCAGGCCCACATCCGAACTGAGTCTTTTGGGATAATATTCAGAGGTCCTGGTGTGCTATCCCCCTCCCTGTGTGAGGGGGGGGGTGCGTGTCAGAGCTGTTGCTGAGTTTGTCTCTCCAATTTGTCTGATTTCCTCCTGTAGTGTTCTCAAACAGTGTAAAGATGTGGAGCTCTCCTTCAGTGACGTGACGGGCAAGCCTGAAGCCTTCAAAGGCACCAAGAAAGGGATGCTGTATCTCACCCCTTACAGGGTAAGTCTGATGCCAGCAGGACTGCTTCCTTCTCAAGGGATCTTGTAGACTTTAGACCAGAAACCTAGTTGGTGATAGAAGTGATTTTTGTTATGGGAGGAACCGCTGAGAGTACTAGGTGGGAGAAGGGAAGGTGGAAATAGGATAGTTCGTGCCTGTGTCACAATCCCAATTCCCTACAAAGGCACGTGTAGTCCTGGAAATCACTGTCTAGAGAATATATTTCATATAATGTGTCAGTCCATATTACTTTCTTTGAAAACTGTCATAGCTTATCCCTAAAAAGCGGAACAATAAAACTCTGTAAATGTGCACGTGTGTTTTAAGTGGTGTATTATTTTGCAACATACATGCTACAGGTGAGCGAGCCACGTGCCATCAAATCTGTTTGGGATCCCACAGTATTAAAGCTGTGAAATAACACAATTGCATACTGATACTAGGAGTTAAGTTATCCTCTTTTTGGATGCTGCTTCAGCTAGAACTCCATGACCACCCTTTATATTTATATTCAAGTAATTCAGAGGCTTTCCCTCCTGTCTTGCAGATGATCTTTGTGTCGAAGGGCAAGGATCCTATGCTGTCTTTCATGATGCCATTTTATTTGGTGAAAGGATGCTCCATTGAGCAGCCTGTTTTCTCTGCCAATTACATCAAAGGACAGATTCAGGCCGAGGCAGGAGGTATGTGCCCGTGCTTTGTAGACTGAACTCTTCCCAAGTGTCACAAGTCCTTTTATCTTCTGCTGAACATCAGATAGATGGCTTACATGCACGGGAAAGACGGACAGAGTAGCTACAGCAGTATAGCTAGCGTGTCCACGCTAAGGTAACCCGCGTCTTCTGAACTTGAAGGCGCTGCTTCGGCGTTACTTTCTGCCCCCAGAGCTAATAACTGACTTTCACAGGATGGCTTTTGTTTAATCCTGTAACTTCTGTCTTGCTGTGTATGTCATGTTCACTTGGTTTCCGCATGTGCTTGTTTTCCCGTCTTTGACCTGGAAGGGTGGGTAAGTGACCGAGTCGCCAGTCGTCGGTGTTGATAGGCAGAACTAGCAACCACTTTTGTTTTCTGGAGGTCATTAGTCACTTACCAGATTGGGTACGTTTGTGTGCATCTAGGATGCTTCTGTATATCATTGATTTAGCTTTGTTCCCAATTTGATGATGAAACTGTGGTAAGACTTAGTCAGGGTCATGACCTAACATAGGGAATTGCAGAAGGTAAACAGGGATTAAAAACAAGGCTTCTGGTTCAAATTTCTTCCCTCTTCAGCCCTAGAACTAGTTCATGTGCATTTTGATGGCATCTGGAGAGCTTATGCTTTTACTTCCTGTTCCTAACAATGTCTTAAAGTGGCTGGGTCCTCTGGATTGTGGATCAGCCCACTTTCTCGGGCTGAAATCATACTAAGACAGTGATTTTAAAGAGGTGAATCTCCAAGGGGATGACTTTATCCATGGTGGATTGTTTTGTTATATTTCTGTCCTTTATTTCTACTTTGTCCCCAGGAGGCTCTCTCTACCTCTACTAACTTCATTGTTAGTCAGACAAGGAAGATAAATCTTATTTTATGAAATCTTTTATTTTAAAGACATCTTTTTTCTAAAAAAAAAAAAAAAAAAAAAAAAAATCCTGAAAACCAGAAACAACCCCCCCCAACCTCCAAACACAACACCAAAAACCCCGTGCAAAATAAAGCATTCTTATCCTGCAATGTCATCACCTACTTGCTTTTTTTTCTGAAAAAGTGCTATTATACCTAAGGATTTATAATCTGTCTGGGTTTCTGTGGGTCAAAGAGATTAAAAATGTTGCATTTGATTTAAATCCTAGCTTGAGTTGCAGATCCTGATCTGTAGTCCACTGAGGTCAGCAATAAAACTTCATTTGAGGGCTTTTGATTAAAATCCTCAGTGAATTAAGTGTTCTTTCTTTACAGTGTGTTCATTATTAGGTTCTATTAAACCTTTCAGGAAAGGACAAAACATCCTAGTATTTAGGGTAGGCTGCTTCTACATAACTATAATGGGGATCGTCTTTCAAAGGGTAAAGAAATAAATTCCTGATCTTGAGATACTATTTTGGGGGACATCTGATAGCAGTGCCATGATTCTTTCCCCCTGCGATATGACGCAAAATGGTTTTGAAATAATAAGAAAAAAGTAATTGGAGTATTAACTGTTTAGCTGGCTTGACTGCTACTGAGGAGGTTAATAGTCCGTTTTAATTCTAATTCTCTCTCTCTCCTAGGTGGCTGGGAAGGGCAGGGGACATTTAAACTGACTTTCAACAGTGGAGGAGCCATTGAGTTTGGGCAGTTGATGTTCAAAGCTGCCTCTAATGGTAAGGGGTCTTCAGAGCCTGCAGTTCCCCCGTGATTGGCCGAGCTAGTTAGAGAATAGTGCTCTTTTTGAACTTCATGGGCTGGGGGAAGAGGGGGTACTCGATGCACTCTTCCACAGCAGTGCTGTGGGGTTTTTTTCCAGGGGAACTTTTGTTTTTCCTTCCAATCGTTTTTCTTTATTTCATTGTAACGCTTTGTGCAATCAGAATATTCTGAAGTTTGTGCTTCTGAGGTGGACCACCTTTTTCTACAGAACCTTGTTCCTCCTGGAGTAAAGTTGAAATATGTGATGGTGAAAAATTGATCCACTTACGTACCCTCAGCTCAGTTCTGTAATAGTGGAGTAAGATGGGGGAAGTTAACACATCCACATTTGGAGGGGGCAAAAATAAATTTAAAATAATAACTTCTATTTAAAACTTTCAAATGGGGGAAAAAATGCACTTTTTTTTTCTGATACAAAAATTTTCTTTTTTAAAGGAATGTGCATTTTAAAATGTACACTTTTTTCTGATAAGACAGTTTAAAAAGAAGTAAAAACCACCCAACTGATACTTGCTTTAGAACGGTCTTTTCTTCCAGCAGCAGGAGCTCTGTGTTTGAACTGGTACCTGATAGCTAGTATTTTTGCAGCTGGTTTCCTTTAGCACCCTGTGAACTTGCAGCCAGGAGGCTAATGCTTTTCAAGCGCAGTACTCTGCCAGGACTGTATAGTGAGTTTAGATGATAGGAAATGGTGCTGCATGAACAGGACTATTTTTTCCTTTTATTCTATATGTTTAATTGTAACAAAAGGATGTCTGGCTTACTAAACATGTGCTCCTTAGCTTCCAGTGGCGTTCCTCTCCAGAACCCTGGCTATGGCTATACACCCATGCCCGGAGGGTATGCACCTGCCCCGCCTGCTCCAGGGGGTTATTCACCTGCGCCGGGGGGCTATGCTGCTCCTCCACCACCAAACGGACCATATCCTTATACACCACCTCCGATGAACGCCTATGGACCTGCTCCACAGCCCATGGGATATCCATATGCCCAGACTCCAGGTTTGGAAGCTGTGTAATGATGACTGGCAGGGTGTGTTTGGTGTTAGTTGTAAAGAAATCACAATGGTACGGTGAGGGTTACTGGAGTTTTGTCTCCATCAAGGATCCTTGTCCTTGCAAAAATCTGTCGCGTGCTGTTGATCCCACCCATGTGTCTCTATAGTTGCAGCTGGATGGGAGGTGAAAATGCGGTTTGTAAATTGTCCTGCTGCTTGGCGGAGAATTGTTGCCTGCTGGCATGATGGGCATTAGCAAAATGTCAAATCCCTGCTGTCTGCATCCCTGCCAAGCCTGCAGAGCTTCCCTGACCACTGCTCTTGTCCAGGGCTAATGTGCTGTTGGGCCTGTGAGCTCTCTTCCCCCCTGTCCCATTGCCATGGTCCAAAGCATCAATCTGGTGTCATCTTTTTCAGGTATTTACCCACCACTTCCGAACATGAACCCCACGTATGTGCCACCTCCTCCCCCCTACTCTGGGCCATCTCCTGCAGAACCCTCAGCTCCCCCAGCTTGGGTGAGCCCAGGGATGCCAGGTAATGGAACTGGGGGGCTGCCAGGGTCCGGGTGCAAAAGGGTGCTTGGGGGCTTGGGCTGTGGGTGGCATAGTGGGCACAGCGTGGGGTGGGGAAGCTGTTGTTGCTGCAGGAGCTCAAAGTCATCTTGATCTATTATTTGAGTTAACAGAGTGTGGGGGGAGCTGCTCAGCTCTGCATTGCACAGCTTGTGGTCAGCTCTAGCCAGCTTGCAGCTTTCCTGAACTGCTCTGAATTCAAACCCAGCTTGCTGCAGTTGCTGCTAGCTCTTTGGATGTTTGTCGACTCCTCAAAAGAGCTATGGCTGGGGAGAAGGCTCTGGGGCCACTGCCTAAGGCATATAGATGAGCGTGTCCTACACTTGCTGCTTCTCTTTCCTTTCTAGGGAGCAGTAAGGCCATGGAAGCCGCTTCCAGTGCGTATTACAACCCTGCCAACCCACACAATGTATACATGCCCATGGTGAGTACGGCACCTGTGGCCTGCGTGTACCCGCTCCCTCTTCTGTCGCTAACAGAGACAGCTGTTTGCTTTCCTAGCAAAGCCTAGCATGCCTTCATTTTGAAAATGCACAGAAAGTGTGCATTTTCCTGGGAGGTGTGGATGATAATGCCATGAAGGCGGCTTGTTAAATCTTCAGTCAGGAAAGGAGGAGGGCCTTAAGATGCATCCAGCAACAGCCACACAGTATGACAGAAGCGCTCTGCTTCTGTTGGGCCTGAAAGTGGGGAGGGTTGAAGAAGAGCAGGTCACTGAAGGATGAGAGCATGTGGGTTTCGTTTTCATTTTTTTCCTGGGCTGTGTGGAGACGGGGAGGTCTCTTACTGTTCAGTCAGTGGCAGCTGGTAGGTAGACTGTAGCCTACGTCTGGTATGTGACAGCCAGTCTGCCTGTGCCCTTCACTGCCTCGTGTGACTCTGTGGTGGGCTGGAGACGGATGGAGCAGCAAAGCTGGCCCTCAGCCCAGGGGCTTGCTGTCTGCTGGGTCAGAGCTATGAACATTGACAGAGACAAAGCCCTGGAAGTGAAGGGAGGATGGCGATTAAAACAGATTAAATGGTCTGTTTGCAATAGACCATTTGTTGCCTGGTTTTGAGGGGACCTTCACTAGAAACGTTACGGGAGGCAGCATATATCCTGGAGCATAACTGATACTAGGGAGGAACGGTGTGATGAAACGACAGCTTAAAACACAGCACCTGGCTCTGTCTGTAGCTCACTGAAGAGCAGTCATTTCTTGTAAGCCAAGCCTGGGAATGCCTGGGAAGAGCTCATCATAAAACGAGCAGGGTTGTTGACTCTATTCTATCTCCTTCCAGGATCAGCCACCTCCTTATGCACCTCCTGAGGATAAGAAGAACAACTAACAGAAGGAAATTGCAACTAGCCTCCCACACTCTCTCTCCCTGAAGACAACTTGGCTGTTACTACCCCTCGGGTTAGCATATCTCTAGCTCTCTTTGTGTATATACAATATATGTAGTGCTGGGCAGCTGAGCACCTGCCCTCCTTAAACATCAAGTCAGTGGCAATACAAGGCGGAACAACAGCACTTTCTTGTTTATTTGCTTTATCTCATGGGGCCGAAGCACTAACCTTTTGCTCTGCCATTGGCTTGAGGAGAGAGATGGACTTCTTAATAAACCACCAGTAGATCACATGACTAATCTAGGACTAAAATATGAAGGCTCTAGGATCTTGGAGTAAAACGACTCGGAATGCCAAACTTTTGACTTCTTCTGAAGCACCATCCAAGAGGAAAGGTATAGAGAGCAATGAAGTTCCTTGCATAGACCCTTGGGTGCCCCAGAAAGGTGTTAAATTTCCTTAAATTCTGGCACAGTTCAGCGTGAGATGGGACTCTGGAAATCCTGTACCGTGCTGGAATTGTGTGTTTCATGTCCTGGACTAACAAGTCATGGGGTGACGAACTTGGGAAGTGCATCCTAAGAGACACTGAAGCATTTGGCTACGCAAGAGGGAAGGGGATGGGCTCCTATCAGCCTGCCTTTGTAGACATTGAATAGAAAAGCAAACAAAGGTGTGCCGCAGGGCAGTGAGCTGATAGACTGGCAGGTGTGAGAATCAGTCTTCCTTTCCCTCTCCTAGAAGCAGGTCCCGTATCTGTGCAATGATCCTGTGTCAAGCAGCCGTTCTTCAAGCGTAATGGAGTCACATGCTGCACAGGAGGCTGCTTGCCTTGGAGCAAAATATGTTACATTAGGAAGATGACCTGGCTCTAGCCTTGTCAGGAGACGGGTCCCGCAGCCCTGGCTCCCTCTGCTGAGCAAGCTTGGGCTGTGTGCTAGCTCCACAGGGGAAAACTGGCCTTTGTCATTTCCTTCAGCCACTGCAGCCAGGGGGTGTATGCCCACATCTGAGCAACATGGGTGGGTGGGCGCTGTAATACCGGAGTTGGGTTGCTTAGGGGTGCAATGCCCTCTCAGCTGGGAACCGCTGTCTGGTGCGGATGTTACTAACGCTCAGAGACTCTGGCTGCTCAGCCACAACCTTTCCTTCTTCCTTAGAACATAGTGCCATTAAACCTGCTCTGAAGGGAGTCTCTCTAGTCTGGTGGAGTCCCTTGTGATCTTTTACATATGCTTCCTACAGCCTTCCTACCTTCACAGTGAAGGGGAAGGAGTGTTTTCTCCCTTACTTCCCTGTGTGCCAGGGCTCTCCTGTGAGGAAGGCTTGCATGACTTGCAAGTGTGAATTCCTAAAGCAGCCCTGCATGAGGGGAAGTAAATTTCCTTATCTGCAAACACTGTTTAAGTCTGAGTTAGAGACCTTCTAATAACTCTGTATTTAAAAAAAAAATCAACCATGAATGTTTGTAACTTTTGAATTGCACTTTAATACAGGAGCATTGATACCTTTAGCCGCCTGTTCACTGCTGCGTGTGTGTTGTGTTGACCTTCATTCTTGCCTACTACACAGAAGGCTGGAACAAACAACAACCACTGGTGCTGTTCTCTCGGGCAGGCTGTGGGCCAGTCCTCCTCTCTCCCTCGTGCGTTGCTAAGCTGGATCTGGAGTCAAGTAACTGGGGGGAGAGAAGAAGGTGGGGCTCATCCTCTTGCTGCCTGGGGAGGGTGGAAGGCTGGTTTGTGCCTTTGCTCTCGCCCAAGATATCCAGAATTGGCACGTGTTCACGTCCTCGGGGCAGGCACAACGCTGCATTTGGCAGGGGCCGTGTCACCACCCTGCTGCTCACTAAGGCTGTATTCTTAGCAGCTCTTCTGTGTACATTTACTGCCTATCTTTAGGCAGTAGGAAGGCCTGTCTTTAAGAGGAACTCCTTTCTAGCCGATTTTTTTCCAGTGATGGAAAAACAAATATATGGTAAAGGAAGATGGCACTTAACTGGGGAGTGTAAAATGTGAGTTTCCCCTTGTGCCAAGGAAAGCTGGTGCCCTGCTGAACATGGTATAACTCCTGGAAAGCAGTTTTCTACTCTGCATCAGCCCAGCCTCTGACAGGAAACCAGTTCTATTTTGTAGCATAGTTGTTCCTGTTTTGAGGTTCTGACCCTGTAATCCTACATTAGCCAAGTAGCTATAGCTAGCAACACTGACCAAACATGAAACAGAGAGCCTGTGACCTGCTTCCCTTTTATTTCAGTTAATTTGTCTCAATCACTCCCCAAGAACAAAGCCAGCTCCTGTATACAGACATGAAGTGCATTCGTCCTTTCCTGTTAGCACTGCAAGCATCGTGTTCAGTATCTTGCTGCTACGCTCAGAGAAGTTTCTGGAAGTGGCCAGAATCAGCCAAATGGCTGATTTGCCGGTCCTACAGGAACCAGCACGGGCACCCAACCCTCCTTCGTCATCTGAATAGAAAAGGGAAACTTTTTTTTTGGGGGGGGGGGGGGGAGGGGCTAATCTAAAATGTGGTATTTCTCTGGTCTGAGGATTAATCTTGTCGGTCTCCCTGGGCTACAGTCTTTAGAGGTGATCTTCACAAATGCTGCACCGTCTCTGGGACAGTCAGGGTGGGCCACGTCCCACCTAAAACTCCTCCGTAGGATGTGTACTGTGTAAAGGTGAATCAGTTGAGGGCTCTAGAGTCTGTCCTGCTGCTCACTTCCAGTTTATTAGTGTAGGCTCCTCCTCAGGATGGGGCTGTGCGTGTAGCTGCCCTTGGGAGAAGGAGGAGTCCCTCCCTGAGAAATCCCGAGTGTTCAGCCCACTGGAGGAAGGCCTGAGCCCCCTTTTAGCAGGAATCTCCTGCTAGAGCAAGAACAGGATGCAGCTTGCAGCTCGGAGGCACCTGTGATCATCTCCCAACTCAAAAGACTTCAAATGAGCATCAGCGGCTTCCCGACACCACTCGTGCACAACACGCTGCGGCTCTGCAGTGTTTGGTGCCGTACCGCAGCAAGGCTGCTGGAGCTGTGCATGGCCAACTCAGGTTTTTGCTCTGCTCTGCTGTAAACTGATACCAGAGGGGCTTTAATCCAATGCTAGCGTGCATGCTAGGCTGTAGTAGCGCTGGCCTCCGTGATCCTGGCAGCAGGATCAGGCCTGCAAGCAAAGCCTCTCTGCACGGGACCATCATGCCTCCAGGAGCTCTTGGTCCTGGGGAGGGTACATGGGAAGGGCGCAGCCCTATTGACAGCCCCTTATTCTAAGCCAAGCTGATTATAGCAGGGGAAAGAAGGTGGCCAGGTCTGATCCTTGAAGCTAATGCCATCACACATGTGGGGGAGGGGGGGGTCATCGCCCTAGAAGATTCTAAAGCATCCAAGGCCTTTCTACAGGCATAGTTCGAACAGCCCCTGCAGTGGTTGGTGATGCTCAATTCAGAGCGGTAAAGTGCTCAGGTGTCAGAGCTGACAAACTCCAAGAGTGGCTGGACTCTGCGTGTATGGCATCTTCCACAGGAGGATCTCAAAGGGCTTTGCAATCACCAAGGAATCATGCTCTGCACACCCTTAGGAGGTGGGTAAGAAGAATTCCTGCTTTACACAGACCGAGTAGACATCATCAAGGTGGTACCGGAGGAATGACCTGATGGTCACTCCCCAGCACTGCTGGGCACACCAGCGAAAGGCAGTGAAGAGCCACGTGCCCCAGGGTCTTGCGGCTCACCCTGGCGCTGACCCACACCCCAATCCGCTGAGCCTCGTCACAGGAGGACCGGGTGGAAACCCTCGCCGGGGGCTTGCTGTCTGACAACGTGCCAGGGCTGCACCGGGAGCGCCGTGGGATAGAGATACCACATCACCACCCCTGAGGGGTCAATAACAACCGAGAAGTTGTCTCCCGTCTTTAAGCCGCTGATGATCTTCCCGCTGTACACATCTTGTACCTGGAAAAGAGAGATGGGGCTACCAGGATTTCCACAAACCTTTCATCTTGAGGTCCAGCCATGGTCACTGACATGGCATGGGGGGACGGGGCACAGCAGTGGGCAACAGGAGGGTGACCCAACAGGCAGCTGCCCCTTCGTCCTGGAGGCAGGGAGTCCTTCCCCCCCAAAAATGCACAGGGTGTCAACAGGGGAAGATGGAAAGAGCAGGATCCAGGTGCCGTGGGGCTGCCCCGCCATGCAGCGTGCCAGTGGGGCTCACCTCATACACAGCATCCTCAGGGAAGTGGAGCCTGGCCAGGCTGGTGGTGTAGACGAAGGGCATATCCGTCCTCCGGCTGAAAAAGACGAGGGCGCTGGCGGCCTGGGATAGCGGGCGCAGGAACACCTCGATGTGGGATTTCTCCTAGGGGTGGGGATGGGTAGATGAGGCAGAGCTGCCGCGACCAGCACTGGCCCATAACTTCTGACCTTGCCCTGCAGGGCTGCTATGCCAGTAGGTCCCCAGCTCCCATACCTCTCCTGCCCATGTTTCTCTGTATCGCCTCCCTCTCCCTCCTTATTGTGACCCCCTGTGCTGCTCCTGTCTGCTCTCCCAAACACATCCGCCTCCCCCCTAACCTTGACAATCCTGCGCCCCTGGATTCCCAGGGGGTCCTGGTTGATCTGGATCATCAGGCGGTTCTGCAGGATCTCCTTGGCGCTCGCGGAGATGGTGCGGAGATCTGTGGACATGAGGAGCGGAGCTGCCATCACTGTCCACAAGGCCATTTGGGAGCGGGACTGCTCATCGCTAAGGCCAAAGTTTCCAATGATGAGCTGGAGGGGAGAGGGGGAAAAGACAGGAGAGGCAGAAAAGGGTTAGAAACTGGTCTGCTTGCCACACTTGGTGATGCTGCAGCTTGCTGGGGGGAAGCACGCATGGGAAACCTCACACACTTTTCCTTCCCCTCGAGCAGCCTACCACTGCCAGGACATCCCACCCCTGCTAGGTGCTGAGCCGTCAGCACACATTCAAACGCACTAGCACCCTTCGCTTCACAACTATCCCCCCTCAGCCTGTGCAGGGAAGGACAGGGACACCTGGACAACAGGACAGGTATACTCAAGCGGTGAAGGGTTCATTGCAACCACAGGCTTTTCCCACAGCTTAGCCAAGGGCAACACGAGCTTTGCCTCTCTGCAGCAAGAGGGCTCCTGCTCCCGGCGCTCTTCCTTCTCCCTGCCCCTAGAAGGGGATCCCTGGAGAATCCCTGTCCCAGCCAGGGTCAGTGCACCCACCACCCAGCCGCACCATGTCCGGGTCATTCCAGTGACCGGGGCCAGCCGCTGGCTGCAGCACGTCCTGGTTTGCAGAGAACCAGTCCAGGATGGAAAGCACGCTGTCCCAGGAGTCCTGGATGTCGTCATAGTTACGCCACAGGTTGCAGACCTCTGCCAGGACGGTGTAGTTCACCTGGAGAGGAGCACAGGGTCAGGCAGGAGGGAGAAAGGACGGGGTCTGCAAGCTGGGGGAGAAGGGGCAGCCAGATTTGTTGAGAGCTGCAGCATCCAGAAGATGTTTGGTGTTTGCAAAGCACAGGGATGTGTAGAAGGGCAACATCACATAATGAAGGAGGACAGAGTCCTATCCCAGTAGGACTGGGCACATCCCAGTATGACAGGATGTCTAGCAAAACAACCACAGAGGCCATGAGGAAATATGATCAGCTGCAAGAATAAGGGCAGCTCAGGATTCACTCAGAAGGTGAAAGAGGAAATAAATACAATCAATTCTCAAGAAACATTACTAGGAGGAACATCCTGTTTCAAGCACTTAAACCAGACAGGACCCATCTCAGAAGAACAGACTGCCAGGATCAACCCCACACCAGCTGAGTGGGGTGGAGAGGGCACGCCCCAGGGCCTTCTTCCCCCAAACTCCCATCACCTAGCCATGTTGGGAATCCCAGGTGTCCCCAGATGCCTGGCAGGGAGGCCACATCCTCCCCAGGGACCTGCAGCCCCATCCTACCAGGGGTGGAGCGATAAGCGGGGTGTAGCACCCAGCTCCTGCAGCTCCAACAAGAGCTCCCGGAGGGCAGAGGGGACACAGGAAACAGCCACTGGATGGGACAACCCTCACCTTGGGGGGAAGCCCCCCCTGATACGCTGGCCAACTGCAGGAGTAGACGATGGGGCGGCCTGTGGCGTTCAAGGCCCTCGCCATTTCTGGGTAGCCTTAGGGAGAGGAGAAGACAACTGGTGAAGGAGACGGCTGGCAGCAGCCTGTGTCCACAGCCTGCCCAGTCAGGTGGACCCCAGGCCAGCCTGGCCTCCTGCCTTACACCAGCTCTAGGGCACCCAAACTCCTTCCTCTTTGCCCAAGAGCTGCAACAGGAGACACGAGGGAAGAACCAAAGCTGGCCAAGCGTTTCTGCGGACGGCCAGCCACCCTGACCGAAGCAGCAAGGGGAGAAACGCCAACCAGATGGGGAGCCTTTACCCTCCGCCTGCTCCTCTCCCGACGAGTAGCACCCATCCAGCTTCAGCATGTCCACACCCCACTCTGCAAAGGTCTGGGCATCCTGCTCCACACGGTCCAGCGTGGTGCCTGGGTAGCCCCCGCAGGTGAGGGTGCCCAGGTCACCATAAATGCCCAGCTTCAGGCCCCGGGCATGGACCTGCAAGGAGAGGAGAGCTGCAAGGAAGGGATGAGGGGGTCCAAGGTGCCTCCCGGGAACCGGGCAGCATGGGGACACGGAGACCCCCCACCATCCCCAGTGGGCACTCACATAGTCAGCCAGGGCCTTAATCCCCCTGGGAAATCTCTCAGGGTCGGGAACCAGCCGTCCCGCTGCGTCCCGCTGCTTGGCAGACCAGCAGTCATCGATGTTGATGTACTCATAGCCCAGGTCCCTCCAGCCGTCCTCCGCCAGGCGGTCTGCCATCTCAAAGAAGAGCGTCTCGCTGCGGGTCGGGGGGACGGGGACATGGCAGGATGAGCCTCTGTGACCTCTGTGCCCCACCGGCTGCAGGCAGCCAGCGGGACTTCAGAGCTAAGTGGGGGCTCTGGAGGGTCGGTCACCACAGGGCTGGCCTGGGACACATGGGAGGGTCTCCAGGGCTCCCGTTTAAACCCCATCCATGTCCCATTCATTGATCTCACTGAGGGAAAGCACTTCCCCACACCCCACAAAGCCCAGCCACATCCCTCAGCACCAGGGGCTCTCCAGCCCCAGCACCAGGGCGCCTGAGCCCCCCGCCTCCCACACACCATGGCTTCCCGAGATCCCACTGCTGCAGGGCTCACCCCAGGGACACAGACGGTGCCAGAGCCATCCCGGGCCTGGTGCCCGACCCGACCCGTTCATCCGCCCTCGCCGGCCCTGGCATTTGGTCCACCCACCCTCCCGCCCGGGGCAAACCCCAGACACCAGCCCGGCCTTTCCGAGCTGGTTCCCTCGGGCAGGGGGCACACAGGACAGGCCCTCCTTGCAGCGAGGGGGGGATGCCGAGGCCCTCCTTGGCAGGGAGCCCCGGGCGGGGGGGGGGGGGGGCTCCCCCCGCCGCTCCCCGCCCCGCTGACCTGATGCAGTTGCGGGGGTCCGCCCGGCAGTCCACGTTGCAGCGGAACCTCTCCCAGGCCAGCCAGCCCATGGGGGGGGTGCGCGCCAGCCCGTTCTCCAGGGCCAGGGCGGGCAGCGCCAGCGCCAGCGCCAGCGCCAGCGCCAGGGCCAGCGCCAGCCCGCTCAGCACCGCCGTCCGCATCGCCCCCGCCGCCACCGGGGCACAAAGCGCTTCTCCCCGGCCCGGCCCGGCCCGGCCCCGCTCACATGATGCCGCCCGCACCACCTGACCGCCCGTCCCCGCCCCCCTCCCTGCCGCCCGGCACGGCACGGCAGGGCACGGCAGGGCAGGGCAGGGCAGGGCAGGGCACGGCACGGCACGGCACGGCGTTGCACCCAGCCCCGCTGCGCCCCACAGCCACCGACCCCGCCTTGTATCCCACCCCCTTGCTGTTGCACCCCACGGCCGTTCAACCGCACGGGTGCTGCGCCCCACAGCCGTGGCACCCCATTGGTATCTGCCCCCTGCGCTGCTGCACCCCGTCAGTAACGGACGCATCGAACCCCACGGCAATTACACCCGTTGCTGCTGCACCCCACAGCTGTCCCAACCCATCAGTATTGCACCCTATCAGCATTGCACCGTGGTGGTATTGCACCCCATTGGCATTGCACTCCACTGCTACTGCACCCCATAGCTGTTGCACCCTATCAGCATTGCCCCCAGTTGGTATTGCACCCCATGGCTGTTGCACCCCATTGGCATTGCACTCTACCAGCATTGCACCCAGTCGGAATTGCACCCCACGGCTATTGCACCCCATTACCATTGCAGTCCACTGCTGCTGCACCCCATAGCCGTTGCACCCTATCAGTATGTTGTGGGCTTATCCATGGCCACACGCTTTGAGGTGCTCCAGCACGACCTCATGCACAGCCACTGATGCTTCAAGGTGTACCTGCTGCAGCATGGACTTACCCACAGCCACAGATGCTTCGAGGTGTACCTTCTCCAGCGTGGACTTATCCCTGGGCCACAATCCCTTCAGAGGTATACCTGCTGCAGCACAGACATAACCACGGCCACAGATGCTTCAAGATGTACCTGCTCTGGCATGGGCTTATGCACGGTCACAGATGCTTCAGGGTGTCCTGCTCCCATGTGGACTCATCCACAGGTCACAGTCCCTTCGACTCGAGTTCACACTGGAGTTCCAGCCTGTCCAGTACAAGCAGCACAGGAACAGCAGCGATGCCCTGGCCATCTGCCAGCCGAGGCACATGGCCATTGCTGTTATCAAAATGTTCCCAGGCACAGCAGAGTAAGATGATAAGCAGTACAGCAGTACAGCAAGCAGCAAAAGCAAAAAGCAGCCACTAACGAGCACTAGATTCTAATATACAGTGAGGCAATCAAGCCCCATGGCAAGCACAGGAGCCTGCCCATTAATAGCTAAACAGCAGTAACAGCTATAAATTCGATCTAGCACATTCTAATCAAACCTGTTGTTATCTCAAACCCTTGGAGCACCACGTTGGGCACCAAAAAGGACTGTCATGGTTTAACCCCAGCCGGCAACTAAGCACCACGCAGCCGCTCACTCACTCTCCCCCGGTGGGATGGGGGAGAGAATCAGAAGAGTGAAAGTGAGAAAACTCGTGGGTTGAGATAAAGACAGTTTAATAAGTAAAGCAAAAGCTGCGCACGCAAACAAAGCCAAACAAGGAATTCATTCACTACTTCCCATCGGCAGGCGGGTGTTCAGCCATCTCCAGGAAAGCAGGGCTCCATCACGCGTAATGGTTACCTGGGAAGACAAATGCCATCACTCCGAACGTCCCCCCCTTCCTTCTTCTTCCCCCAGCTTTATATGCTGAGCATGACATCATATGGAATGGATATATCCCTTTGGTCAGCTGGGGTCAGCTGTCCCAGCTGTGTCCCCTCCCAACTTCTTGTTCTTCCCCCTCCCTACTGGCTGGTGGAGTGGTGTGAGAAGCAGAAAAGGCCTTGACTCTGTCAGCACTGCTCAGCAATAACGAAAACATCCCTGTGTTATCAACAGTGTTTTCAGCACAAATCCAAAACACAGCCCCATACTAGAATCATAGAATAGAATCATAGAATCATTAAGGTTGGAAAAGACCTCTAAGATCATCGAGTCCAACCGTCAACCCAACACCACCATGCCCACTAAACCATGTCCCTAAGCACCTCATCTACACGTCTTTTAAATACCTCCAGGGATGGGGACTCAACCACTTCCCTGGGCAGCCTGTTCCAATGTTTAACCACTCTTCCAGTAAAGAAATTTTTCCTCACGTCCAATCTAAACCTCCCCTGGCGCAACTTGAGGCCATTTCCTCTCGTCCTATCGCTTGTTACTTGGGAGAAGAGACCGACACCCACCTCGCTACAACCTCCTTTCAGGTAGTTGTAGAGAGCGATGAGGTCTCCCCTCAGCCTCCTTTTCTCCAGGCTAAACAGTCCCAGTTCCCTCAGCCGCTCCTCATAAGACTTGTTCTCCAGACCCCTCACCAGCCTCGGTGCCCTTCTCTGGACACGCTCCAGCACCTCAACGTCCTTCTTGTAGTGAAGGGCCCAAAACTGAACACAGTATTCGAGGTGCGGCCTCACCAGTGCCCAGTACAGAGGCACAATCACTTCCCTACTCCTGCTGGCCACACTAGTTCTGATACAGGCCAGGATGCTATTGGCCTTCTTGGCCGCCTGGGCACACTGCCGGCTCATGTTCAGCCGGCTGTCGACCAACACCCCCACATCCTTTTCCGCCAGGCAGCTTTCCAGCCACTCTTCCCCAAGCCTGTAGCGCTGCATGGGGTTGTTGTGACCCAAGTGCAGGACCCGGCACTTGGCCTTGTTGAACCTCATACAGTTGGCCTGGGCCCATCGATCCAGCCTGTCCAGGTCCCTCTGCAGAGCCTTCCTACCCTCGAGCAGATCAACACTCCCGCCCAACTTGGTGTCGTCTGCAAACTTACTGAGGAAGCACTCGATCCCCTCATCCAGATCATTGATAAAGATATTGAACAAGACTGGCCCCAAAACTGAGCGCTGAGGAACACCGCTCGTGACCCGCTTCTATGAAGAAAATTAACTCTATCCTAGCCAAAACCAGCACACAGTATTGTACCCCGCTTGTACTGCACCCCATTGGCATTGCACCCTACTGCCACTGTACCCCATAACTGGCACCCTATCAGCATTGCACCCAGTCGGTAATGCACCCCACGGCTGTTGCACCCCATTGGCATTGATTGCACCCCACTGCTGCTGCACCCCATTACTGGCACCCTATCACCGCCGCACCACATGGCTGCTGCACCCCAGTAGTTACACTGGAAGGAGGGGGGGGCTTTCGGTCCCCCCGGATGGGACCCCAGGGGTACCCGGAGGGGTGTCGGGCAGAGCGAAGAGGTCCGGGAGAAAGCAGCCCCAGGCGACCTGCGGTGCCTCGCCGGCCGCCCCCCCGCCCCCCGCCCCCCGCTGCCGCTGCCGCCGGCGGGGCGGTGCTGCCGGCGCGGCGGGACGGCCCCGGCGGCCTCAGGAGCCCTCCCCCGCCCGGCCGCGGCCGGCCCCCGGCTGCCCCGCACCGCCCCGCCGCGCCGGGAGCGCCGACGAGCAGGAAGGGCCCGAGGTGAGCCGGGACGGGACGGGGCCCGCGGTCCCGCCGCCGGGGCGAGGCGCTGGGCAAGGGCCGGCGGGCGGCGGGGCCGGGAGCGGGCGGCGGGGCCGGGCCGGGGCCGCGGGCACAGGGCAGACGCACGGACGGAGGCACAGGCGCTGCCAGCCCAGCGCTGCGCACACAAAGGCAGGCAGCCCGGAGTTGCACACACGCACACAAAGACACGCAGCCCAATCGCACACGCACACGCAGACACACAGACCAGCGTTGCGCACACACACGCACACACAGAGCCCAACTGCGCGCGCACACACACACACACACACACACACACGCACAACCCAGCATTGCGCGCACACACACACACACGCCGCCCATTCGGACCACGGGGACCCCCCCCCAGCCTCCTTATGTCAGGGCTGGCGTGGGCCACCCCGGCTGTCGTCAGCCTGAGCGTGGAAGGCTGGAGATTCCTCAGGGTGACGCGCTGAGGGCAAAGCACCCCCGGGGAACAGCGTTTCCTTACGTCTGATGGGACTTTTGTCCATTTTCCAAGTGGGGTCTGTGCCCGCTTGTCCTCAGAGCCCTGCCCCACAAGCAGGGGAGAAGGGGAGAAGGGCTCCGCGAGGGATGCTGGAAGTTGCTCAGCAGCGGGGAGCTTCCCCCACCCGGATCTGGCCGGGGAGTGGCGGCTGTGGTTTGTTTTCTGCATATTTCTTTATGCAGAGTTTTAGCGGTTGGACATCCATTTGCAGCTGTAGAAGCGCAAAGGCTGCGCTTGCTGTGTCCTTCTGTGGGACCTGCCGGCTTGCTGAATTGCCGGCCACGGGGCCTCCGCAGATGGTGCAGTGACGTGCACTTTTTCTTTTTGTAATAAAACCAAAACAAACCCACAGGAGCCAAAAACCAAACCCACAGGAGCGCTGGCCTGAGCTGGGATGGGGCTCGGGCTTTGAAGCCAACGCAAGTGCCCTCGGTTTTGCCACCCTGGTTTCCAGAGCCACCTGCCTGTGGTGCCCGGCCCTAGCCGCTCCTGTGCACCGAGGGCCCCAGCTTTCTGGGGTGGGAGCGATGCAGCTCTTTGCTCTTTCAGTCCCAAGCTGTTCTGGTTTGTGACTCCCTCTCTGCCACCTTTCCTCTGACCAGGGATGGGGCTCGGCACGGTGAAGCTTTGGAGGCCCTCAACAAGGGAGCAGCCCACCCAAGGAAGACGGCAAGAGGTTGCGGTCTGAGCCACACAACCGGTACGGCACCTCACACCCTGCTGCCGGTTAACCTGCCGGGGCTGGGGGTGCTGCTGCTGGGAGAGCTGGTGGGGACGGGTGGTCCTTTGTGGAGACGGGGAGTGGGGAGACGGTGCTCAAACAGAGGTCCCAGAGCCCTTGGGTCTGAAAACACCCTCCTTATCCTGCCCTATAATAGAGAGTGAAATGAATGCCTTGCAGGCACAGAGGCAAATTTCTTTGATGTGCCCTATAAAAAAACAGCAAAGCAGGTCACTCGTGGAATAAGAAATGAAGCAGCAGTGTTGTCATCCCTGGAGAAGGCAGGTGTCTCAGTGGTGGGGCTCTGGTGATGACCTCCTCTCTGCAGCAGCGAGGAGCCAGCCCGCCATTTGCAGGGGTACTTGCTGGGTTACACGCTGTCCTGCAGTGCTGGCTGCTGGAGTTGGGGCTGCTTTTCCCCGCGGCGGGCTCAGGGCAGGATCAGGCCTCTCCTGGTGGGGCAGGTGAGATGTTCCTTGCCCCGAGCCGACTTCTTCCCCCTCTCTTCCTCTGCCCTTAGGCAGGGCGATGAAGCTGAACGAGCGGAGCGTGGCTCACTATGCCACCTGCGACTCGCCTGCCGATCATGCTGGCTTCCTCCGCAAGCGGGTGGAGCGGCACCACCACCATGCCCACCACCACCACGCCACCTCCTACCAGCGCCGCTGGTTCGTCCTCAAGGGCAACCTCCTCTTCTACTTTGAGGAGCGGGAGAGCCGGGAGCCCGTGGGGCTGGTGGTGCTGGAGGGCTGCACTGTGGAGCTGTGCGAGGCCGCCGAGGAGTTCGCTTTCGCCATCCGCTTCGACGATGCCGGCGCCAGGGCTTACGTGCTGGTGGCCGATGGGCAGGCTGCCATGGAGGCCTGGGTGAAGGCGCTCTCGCGGGCCAGCTTCGACTACATGCGGCTGGTGGTGAGGGAGCTGGAGAAGCAGCTGGAGGAAGCCTGCAAGAGCTTAGCCGCTTGCCGCAAGTCTCCGCGGAGGTCCTCCTCCTCCGGCAGGAAGAGGCACCTCTCCAACCCCGCCTTGCTGCCTCTCCAGGAGAAGCCTGCCGTCCTGGAGAACGGTTACTCCACGTGGGGTAGTGGTGGTGGTGTCCCTGAGGGGGCCGCTTGCCCCGACCGTGATGGGGGGCATGCAAAGCCCCCGCCCCTGCCTCCGCGCCGGCGCTCGGCCGCTGGCAGTGCCGCGGGGTCCCCGGCACCCGGCTTCTCACTGGCCATGCCAGAGAGCCCAGTGTCACCAGAGACAGCCTGCTTCTCCAAGCTGCACAGCTGGTATGGGCAGGAGATCGCGGTGCTGAGACGGGAGTGGCAGGAGAGACAGAAGAGGGGACACCCGTGACCGGGGGCACGAGCCACCGGCCAGCCGATGCCCGGCAGCCTGTCTCCCACGCGGGAAGAGCGAAGCGAGAGATGCTGCTTGCCCCTTGCCCTGGTCGGTGGCCGAGTGTGCGGTGCGTGTGTGCTTCACGGGGTGTGTGGGAGGGACCCGGGTCTTCCCCAGACCTCACATTTCATTTCCATGAGGCTTTATACAGCTGGAGAGTGTGTAGTACCAGGGGAGCTGCCTTTGAACTCTCCTCTGCTGGTGATACGAGGTGTGGAGGGGGCCCAAATCGGCACATATGCAACAAACCTCACCCAACAGGCTTGGCCCCTTGCTGTCCTGGCATGGTGGATGCTCTAGGTGCTTCACTGCCCACCTCCTTCACTACTTTCTTTTGGTTTTGTTTCTCAGTGTGGAAGTTTGCACAGGTCAGCATTTATTACTGTCTGTGGTCTTGCGCCGAAGTCGTCCTGCCTTTGCTCTTTTGCTGCAGATAAGGCTGGGCTCTTATGAAATGCCTCCAACGGGTGGGCCACTGGCCCTGGCAGGTGCCTCCAGCCTTGTGCCTCTCTTGCCACGGGACACATGAGCCACCATGGCTGTGGCTGGCCCAGCAGCCAGGGCAACAAGGACCAGGCTCTTGTGTCATTGTTTTTTTTTACTTTCATCTGCACTAACCCTCCTCCCTGCTAAATCCCTCAGGATGTGGATTTCACGGGCTTGCATCTGTCTCTTTGGGCGCCCAAGCTCAGCAGCGAAGCTGAAATGGAGACACCGAGCCTGGTCTGAAGCAACAGTGAGGACCAGGATCTCCCCAGGGCTGATCTGGACTCTGTCGAGTGGTAGCCAAGCCTGTTAATGTCTCCAGCCCAAGCCTTCGCTGTTCCAAAACAGGGATGCTAAAGCCTCTTTGCCTTGCCAGGGGTGAATTCATCAGCCTCTGCGCTGACTGTAGCTCCTGCAAAGTGCCATATAGGGCTCAGCTGGCTCGTTGGGCAGCTTGACTGAGACGGCGTCCAGAGCTGCACTCTTGCAGAGTCTCTCTCGCTGTTGTGGCTCTGCCCGGCTCCTGGCAGAGCTGCGCAGTCGGAGGAGAGACTGTGGTGGGGAGGAGAAGAGGGCTGGCCCCGGGAGGAGAAGTGAAGGTGTGGGAGTGCGTTACAAGTTGCACTGACTGACTGTGTGTCAGCAGTGTCTGGGCTTGCCCCTCTAGCGTCAAAGCCATATTGCTGCCTTCTACCAAAGCCAGCGCCTGACCTGCCGGCGCTTCCCTCCGATTTCCTGTCAGCATCACTCGGCTGATCTCCGTAGCACGTCCCATCCTCCCAGTGGGTGAGGAGGGCTGCGGGGAGGCACGCCTGTCGCCCTGCTACAGAAACGGACTTGTCCTTCGCCAGTAGGTCAGAAACCTTGGTCACGAGGCAGATGGTACAAGTAGGTGGGTGCTGAGTCCAGGGGCTGCAGCACCCTGGAGATGGGGTTGACAAATCTTCTCCCTTATCCTCTCGGCAAGGGCTGTTTTTCAAAGCAGAAAAAATACGTAAAGCAGTCTTGTGCTTGCTATCTAACATTGTTAAACCTGTTTTTATTGCCCTGTTTTGTTAAGGAGCCTTGCTAGGAAAGCAAGAGGCTATTCTAGGTCATGACCGGTGTTGTGGTTTAACAACTGGTAGGAACCTATTTACCTTTCTGGACTTAAACGCACTCAGCTTAATACTTTGCAATAGCCAGTAGAGATTGTCAATGCAGAAATCAAATGACTTCCATTAACTTTTGGTGCCTTTGCAAATATATCTCTGGTAGTTTTGGATGATGAGCTTCCAACCTCCTGCCTAATTATGGCTCGATGGTGTATTAGAGGAAATCAGATCTTAAATCATATCTTACAAATATGACTTTGGGCAGTGGGAGTGTAACCTTCACATACGAGTGATGCAATCCAGTCCTCTCCAGTTAGTGTCTGTATTTCTTCACAGTAGGGATCTTCGAGTTTGGGAGTATTCTTTTTGTTCTGCTTTTTAAGTGAAAACGGTTTGGAAAAACCAGGAGCAGGTGGCTACGGGCCAGTGCCCAGGCTCTGTTGCAGCCCAGCTGGCTGGGCTTACGGGCCAGCTCTGCCTCCCTACCTGCTGCTTAAATTGTTCAGTGCTGCAGCATTCCCGGCTGGGAACCTGTCCCCTTCCCCATGGCAGGGCAGCAGCATCAGCGGATGGCACTACCTGGTGCCTCCTCGCTCTGAGCGTGGGTATTTTGGGGCCAGGGTCAGATTTGGCAAGCATTTTTCTGTTTGGGTTTTTTTTTTTTTTTTTAATGTAATACAGAGAGAATAATATTCCTGATGTCTCAGACTTACATAAGGCAGTTTGACGGTAAAGATTTAACTTCCAAAATAAATCAAAATGTAATGGCAGTTCCTACGTGAGACCCAAGAATCGGGAGTGACTTGAAAGGGAAAATAAATTAACAAAGCCAGTTCTGTCAGAACTGGAACTGAAACAGTATTACTCATTTAAGGGCAGTTTCACTTTTAAGAAGCTTAGTTTGCTTTAATAAGCCAGGATTGTGCTAGTAACACTACTAAAGAGCTTATATTTAATGCTTTAATCTGTCCCATTCAAATGGCACAATTTCCACGCTACCTGCCTTTGCGTTGGTACATATCCCGACTAAATCCTAAATCCTGCAAATGAGGAGCTGTGCTCTGCTTTCTGTCTGATCGCATTTGGAGTAATTTTGTGTTTTATTCTGCAGCGCCGAGAAGAAAATGGCTGAATCTTGAACAGTATTTGTGCTCGGCCCAGCTGTCCGTGCCTGGGCTTTGCTAGGTCTCCAAAGCACCGCGTGACTTTGGAGGCGCTTGGTCAGGGTTTCCTCACCATCCCGCTCACATAGCAGGGATGGCCCTTTTGTGAGTAAAAAGAGCCATAATTGGAGCCATGCCCAAATCTGTATGGGAGTACAGTTTTTTTCATGACCACTGCCGCTTGCTTCATTAGGCAGGAAGCACCGGGGTGCTCCGCCACCTCCTCTGAGATGGAGGCTATCGAACCAGCTCGGCTGAGGATCAGTTGTGCTGGCAGCGCCTTTGAAGCAGCCCCCAGGCAGAAGGTAGGGATTTCAGCTTCCTGAGATTGCACATGCATCTGGCTAATGGAGCGTCCTCTCTTTCTGTCTGCAGGCAGAGATCATTACAGGAAAAGCAGAAAGTTTTAATTGTCCCCTACAGCAGAATGAGAATGATTGCCACTGTTTTTTCTCCAGTCATTCAGGTTTGGACTGTTTCACCTCCCGCCTTCACTTTCCCTTATTATTTTTTAAAAATAGAAAATGCCTGGGCAGCACAAAACAGGTTCCCTAGCAAAGGGGGGCTGAACACTAAAGCTGAATGGCTACTTTTCTTAAAGTACTGAAGTCAAATCCTTTTCTAAGAGTTTTCTTTAGCATAATAATGCAAAAGCAATGAGAGAAAAATGCTTGAGACTGAATGCTTGAATTTAAAAGAAATTGAAGACTGAGAGAGGGAGGGAGATTCTGACATGGCCTTTGTAAGCTGTGCCAAGAAGGGCTCCCAATCCAGTTAAAATAGTTGATGAAATCCTTCTGTTTTTCTGAGGCTGGGATTTCGGATTCAAGCCTGTAATGTATTGGTTTATTTCTGCACATTTATCTTTTTATAAAACAACTGTGGTGATGTTTTCCACTGAATCCAGGTCCTAGCAATAAGAGTAACCTAAGGATTTTACCCGTGGCCACCACTAGCCGTTTGGTGGACATTTACAACCACAATCGGACACTTTCCGTTACCATAGCTACCACATTCATAGTTTGGGGGTGGGTGACCCCCCAGTCTTACCCCTCTCAGCTGCCTTTGCGGAGAGACTTAAATAACCCCCACTGAAACGCACAGGGAACGCGTGGAGTTCCCGTGTCGGTGGCATCTTTCACCAGCACCGAGCGCGCTTTATAATCTGCACAATTACCAGGCAACACTACGAGCAACCTGCAGAAACACTCCCGCCTTTTGAAGTGCTTGTGTTTTAGGTAGACGACGTGTTCTTTTTTAAGAGGCGGTTTTGCATGCGCCTGTGTTTTACATGCGGAACTTGTATTACCCGTTTCAAGACATATTGTTAACGTTTGTATTTTATGCCGCGAAGCCGAATAAACCGTTTTGATTTGTAGCCCGTGCGCTGCCAATGGAGCTGCGAACCCCCAACACCCGCGGGAAGCGGCTGCAGGGCCTGGCGATTCCCGCCCTGCCCGTTTTTAGGGCCACCCGGCCCGGTTTTCCTCTGGAGAACCTTACCGCGCCCTTCGGCGGGGCGCGGCAAAAGGCTGCCCGGTTCCTTTCTCCTCCCGGTTGCAGCGAGAGCGGCCCTGCGGCGGGGGCGGCTCCGTGGCGGGGGCGGCTCCGTGGCGGGGACAGGCCCGCGGGGGAGCCACGGCCGCGGCCCGGCCGGCAGCCCCGCCCCGCGCATGCGCACTGGCGATCTCGCCCCCCCCCTCTCCCCTCAAGCCTCGCGAGAGCCGGAGGCCCCGCCGCCCCGGGTGACGCCTCGGCTCGGCCGTTACAGGAGCCCGGCGAGGGGCAGGAGGGAGGATGGCAGCGGCAGGCGGGCGGCTCCTGGCGGCGGCCGCGGCTTACTCGGGGCGGGCGGGCTGGGGCGGGCCGCGCCGCAGCCCGGCCGTGCCTCTTGTGCCCTCCCGGAGCGCCACCGTAACCCGCAGCGGTGCCATTTTGCCCAAGCCGGTTAAGGTGAGTGAGGGGCGAGCGGGTGGGAGCGGCAGCCAATCGCGGCGTAACGGATGGCAGCGGTGGCCAATCGGTGCGGGTGCATCTGCTGTGGGCGGGGCGGTAGGGTTGAGTGACAGGCGCTAGGCTAATGAGCGGAGCGGCTGTGAGCGGGGCGGGGACGCGGAAGGGCTCGCCAGCGGGAGGGTGACGGGGGCCGCCCTGAGGGGTCGGGGCGGGCGCGGGCCGCCCGTTTCCCTCCGAGCGGGGCGGCGCTGACCCGGCGGTGGTCCCTGCGCGATGAGGAGGGGATAAGCAGCCGCCCGCACACGGCCGTTTCTCACCGGTAACCGCTCTCCCTTCCTAAGCCACCACTGTTCCCTGCCCCGAGCTCCCCACGGGTTCCTGCTCTGCCGGTGCTGGAGTTTTTATAACGAAGTGCGATGCGGTGACTGGGGGTCTGGCACCAGGGGCGGCAAACCGTTCTTCCCGCTGCTCCGCAGGTCCTCTGCGCGCCTGCGGAGCCGGGAGCGCGTAGGTTCAGCCAAAGTGCAGCGTGCTGGTAAAGATCAATCTTTTCCCATCGACTCCTTGCAGACGCCCTTCGGCCTCCTCAGAGTATTCAGCGTTGTGATCCCTTTCCTCTATGTCGGGACTCAGATCAGTAAGAACTTCGCAGCCCTACTTGAAGAACATGATATCTTTGTCCCAGAGGATGATGACGACGATGATTAAAGGGTATGTCAGTAACATCACCAGCGATCTAATTATTTGTGCTTCCTGTTTGGCTTGGGGCAGGGAGGAGAATCTCGGAAATACAGACAACAGCAGCTTTGAAAGATCCATTTGCAGTTAAAGACACGGACACCTGCAGCTGTATTGCCTCTGGCTACGAACCTTTCGGTTCCTTTCTACTGGAGTAGGCCAGACTGGTATCCGAGTATGAAATCTCCACAACCTACGTTCGTTAGAGATTGTAATAAACTGATGGCGTTTTAGATCTTGTAATTTGAATTGGAAATAAAAATAAACTGTAGTCAGTGAGGGTCTGTACTGCAGACAGAAAAGAGGGACTTGAGTGTTTACCTGTTTAAAAGTCTTCTGCTAACTCACAGAATGACTATTTTTAAAGAGAATTAAATTCTGATACAGAGGTGAACAACCTGAGAGAACTCCAGAACCCATCAGAACAAACTGTCCGGTGGGTGTTACAACACTGATCTCTGGAGTAGTTGGACCATTCAGACTCATCAGATAACGGTGAATTATTTCTGCTCTTCCTTTTTATCTACAGTACACTACACTTCCCTCCATTTTATGTTATTCCGTTTGACTAGCCCTTGTGTAAAGACTTGAGTTTGGGTGAATTTGATTCTTTATAGAACAAAGAAGTTGTTGTAAATAGTGTTGTTTTGTAATCAGTTTGGTGTATGTATTCTGTTTGATAAAGAGATTTTCCAGCGTGCACTGTGCAGCTAAAAACAGAGAATTAAAAGGTTGTGAAGACTGCAGTGGCCTGTTAGAAACTCCTTTTATGTAAACCCCCACCTTGTGTGGTTCGGGGGGAGGGTACAGACTGGAGCTCAGTACAGTGTATCTGAAAAGTAACAGCTTATTATTCTATTTGCAGAACTGTAATGGAAGAACAGAAGGGAGAAAACCATTGACAAAGCAATGGTTCCAACATGTCACCTGTGTTTTGTCCTTCCTAAACGGGACAGGGGCTCTGTATCCCCTTTGCCAGCAAGTGTCCTGCGTGTCTGTGTGACGGAAATCTGTAGATGAGGGTTGAAGGAAGTGCTTGATAGGCCCTGCATCCTTGCGCACACACGCTCACCTCATTAAAGACTGCTTGAGATTCCTTTTATTAGCAATATGGGAAAAACTTTAATTAAAGATCCAGAGATTGAGATACATGACTTTGGTCTTGTGTTTTTATAGATTATGTGCCTATGACCTAGCATTTCTGTATTAACCTTTCTACCTCTGTCTATCTGTTCCAGTAAGGAGGCTCTCTTCATACTTACTTCCTCTTATGAGTCCTTTCTGTAATTCAGTATTCATCTACAGCACACGACAGGAATCCTAGAGGAAGCAGCAGCCCTGCAACACAGCCCCGTTAAAAGAACAGTTCATATTGACACTGGCACTGCACTTCAAATAATGTTGATTTACAACCCAGCACTATGCAGGTATGCCTGATGGAGACCGTATCATTAATTTCACCTCACTGAGTAGTAACTACAGTGTTATCATTGCAGAGTTAAAGTGTTGAGTAGGTTTGGTAATATAAAAGGTTAAGATCATGAGTGGCAAACTAACTTGCTGATGCGTTTTATAGCATTAGATCTGTGAACAGTGAAAATCTCTGAATACTCTGGCTCCAAGTACTCAGTATTTCCTAAGTAGTTCAGTATTTCCTTCTGTGTGAGCCCTACTATATTTATTTTCTTAACTCTGTATAAACTTTAACTCTTCTTTTCATAGAAGTATTTACTATTGTAATTAAATCCTTGCATAATAGACTTAAAATGTCTTCTCTACTGCTAGGGCATGTGTAGAGTATCTTCAGTCGCATCAGACCAGCTGTTTCCTCAAATACCTTGAAAGGTTAAAGTCAAATGATTTTCCTTTTTTTTTTTTTTAAGCCAGCATTGCCCCCGTGTCTTTCTCATGGTTTCTGGTCACTAGATCTGGCCTCTTCTCTCGACTGCCCACTTCTCCCTTCAGTATTCTTGTAGCTGTTAAAAAGTTTCTTTTAATGTCACACACATTAGCACAGCGTATAGTTAAAACGGCCACATTTGCTGCCTTATTATTTGGCACTGCTTTTGATGTTTGCTCTGTAACTCTGGCGTAGCTACTGAGAGAAAAGGGAGCCTGCAATCTGAGTAACCCCAACAGCTGTAGCTGAAGGCAGCTGGCACGTTCTTGAATCACTTGGTATCTGAGTTGCCCCTCCTTCCCCAAGGCCTTCTGAGAAGTGGTTGCTCAGTTCATCTGTTCTTGGGAGCCAAACACATCCCTGCTCGTTTCTTATACTGACACGCTCCTTATCACTGCTTTATCCCACCATCTCTCCTGGCCTCTTCCTGGCTGTGTTCCTTCAACTCTGTCCTTAAAAACATGCCCCTAGGTACACATCCCTGCTTTACAGTCCTCATACAGGACGAAGGCCCCAGTATTTAGGCAAGGATAAAGGGAAGTCTGAGCATACTACAAGGATTCAACGCTGATCACACATGGGGGAGCTCCAGCACCAAGTTACCTGCTGAAAACGTGTTCTGACTGGTGAAAGAACAAGTTCTCCTTACCCTTCTCAAAAGGGAGCTAGTAATTCCTGATTCAATTAAGGAGGTGATGGTAGGACACCATCTCCTGCTAGGCATCAGAAGCTCTTACAGAGCCTCCCTATTCTAGGCAACAGTACAAAACCCCATTTTTCCACATAATTTCATTTTGCAGCAGGGAAACGGTCTGCTGATCTTTTTATTGCACAGAGGGCTTTATTGGCCTACTGGATTTTATGCCATTCTCTGCGAGGAAGTAAACAGAGAATAGTGTCCGAGTTAAAAAAAAAAGGTCAACAAAGTCATAGCATGAAATTGCAAAACACTGCATGAATACAGATGAGTCTCAAGCACAAGAATATTTCTGCCACTACACTGGCTTTTCTGCTCTTTCTTCCACACAGCTAAGACCTACGCACAGGGCTGCAGGCTAGGCAGAAAGCCCCACAGCCAGGTTGTGTTGTGGTTATTCAGCAGACGCTCCAGGGCAAGTGATGGGACAAACTCCATCCACTGAAGATGTACATTGGCAAAAGCTAGGAAATCACAGCTCTTCACACAGATCACGATGACTTGCACACACTCTGGATTCAGAGTTACTCATTAGGCTCCTAATATGCTATACAATCTTTCTGTATAGATTTTTTTTTTTACTATATAGAACTTTATTTGTAATACAAGACAGGAAGACAGAGTCAATCTCTCAGGGATCGTGGCCCGCATAGAATTTGGACAGAAAGTCTTTAGGTCGTGGGGTTTCCGTCTCATGGAAATACCTCATGATGTGAGTCCTCTGCTTCCATACCTGAATGGTTTCTTGAAGATCCATTTTTCCCTGCGCACAGACGAAAGAATTTTAGACTAGTTCTCAGAGCCCGATTCTAACTATACAGCACTATCCAAGTTATTTGAATGCACTTAGAAACACCCTTAAGATAGCTGCATCAACAATTCTGTACTCCTAAAGACTGCTTGCATCACCTATACTGCGACACAAATATATATGCTGTTCCTGCCTTGTGACTTTAATGCTTCATGTCCTATATTAACAAGTCACTTGTCTCTACAGCACAGTTTTCCAGCCCTGTGGAACAGGCAAGGGACCCTGCTCTCCTCTTAGAACCTGCCTTGTTTCTCTCATGACCAGAACCCCCATAAAATTCTACATAACATTCCTAACTTTCATGCACCTCTATTTAATTTTTTTGAATAGCGGCAAGTTAGCTGTAAAACTAAGTAAAATTGCTGCTAAGTGCTTTGCACCAGTATCACTGCCACAGAGATATTAAACATAACTTCTTCATGACTCCAGTCTATGAATTATTGTACTGGTTTCGGAGGATGGCAGCACGGGGCAAAATGAGACTGCCTGGAATTGTCACCTACCATATTATCTAGGATTCTGTTTCCAGATTTTTTTCATCATCATGTAAAGACAGACTAACTGTCTTGAAATGCAGGAAATACAACATGTGAGCACAGCAGCCCTTGGTTGGAAGCTTTCTAATGCATTAGAACTGCAGAGGTCAGTTATTGCTGCTCACACCCGTTTCGAAGCCTTGCCCTACTCTTGGTATGCCAACTATTGCTTTGCACCAGACAGGTCTCTCAGGCCTGAGACATAACCAGATGTGTTACAGAGTTGGGGTGTTTTGCCACCCAAAGCCAGCCTCCCACCAAGTACTGCCACTCTAATGTACGTTTCAGAATCGGTGAAGAAAACCACATCCCAATCTAAGGAAGTACTGTGGGGAGTAGAAAGGTCATTTTTAACGGTAAACTAGCTACCAGCATCATCTTCTCCCTTTCTTTGATTGCCATTGTTTTATTAAAAAAAAAAAAACACAACAAAAAAACCCCTGAACAAACAAACAAAAAAAACCCCAAAAAACACACCACCACCAAACCTGGTATTTAAACTACTGTTTTGCTTGCCATACACTTCCTCTTTTAAAGATCTGCACACTGGAAGAGCCAGTACACTGAGTGACAGAAATCCGTATTCTAGCAACTCTGACTTAGGCGAGTTAAGACCCTGTTCCTCTGCATGCTAAAGCAGCTTGATCCCTTATCAACAGGTTTGTTGACAAAGATAAACCAGAGACGACAATCTTCATAGCGCAAGCTGAAATAAAACTCCCTCTCCTCCATCACACTCGCCACCAATTATCCACTCTCACATTCTCTGCAGCTTCAACAAAACGGGAATAGCTTGTTTGTACCTTAATAACCAGCATGTCTATCACCCGTGGATCTGTAACGTGGGCATTCTTCATGAACATCTCCCGCACCTTGTTACGCCCCTGTTTCACCGTGATGTCCAGTTGGTATAGGTGTACTAGGAAAAACAGAACACCCACAGAGGTCATCTATATTGCTTTTCATTTTTTCCACTGATAATGTGCAGCTCAACGCTACAAAACACTACACAGTCATTTGTTCTTGCGATGTTTGCCAGCTTCGCTAATCCAATTAATTTAAAGCAAATAAACAACGCAGCCCCGCTACGAGTCCCAGTGCCATTTTAAGGAGGCAGACAATCATGCCACGCATCCCTGTTCTGGAACATTAAAGCTATATTTCTCTTCTGCTCGGTTAGGAAGACCAAGTGGCAAGTTAGGCACGAGCTGATGGGGTTTCCCCCTACCGGGGAAGCAGCCGGGGCAGGGAGGGCAAGGCAAACCCGGCTGCCCTGTGCTGCACCGGGGAGCGGCCGAGAGCCCACAGCCCCGCAGCCGCTGTAGGGCCCCGAACAACCCTGTTCACCTGCCCTACACGCAGCGGGCCAGGGCGGGGAAGGGGGCCCGGCGGGAGCCGGGGCAGGGCAGCGACGGGTTGAGGCGGGACCCCTCGCACCCCGGGGTAAGCGGAACCCCCCGGCGGGCCCTTTAAGAACCCAACAGCTGCGGGGAGGCCGTTACGACCTTGAGCTCGCGCTCCCGCCCGCGCATGCACGGCCGGCTCCGCGCCCCTCACCCGCGTTGGGCACCTCGCGGTACCAGGCCCGGTACAGCTCCCTCACGCGCCGCTTCGCCTCGCCCAGGTCCCGGCTGAAGATCGGCTTCACCGCCGCAGACACCGCTCCTTTGCCCGCTACCGCCATCTTGTTGCAGCCGCCGCCTCCGCGGCGACTCCTCCGCGCGCTGCGTTCTGCCCCTTCTCCGCCGCCGGTGGGAACGTGCACGGGCACGGCGACCGTCTATTGGCCGGCTGCGCTGCCACTCCAGCCTTTTTGGCCTGGCAAATAGCGGCGGCCGGTGGCCTCCCATCAGATTGGTCGGGAGAAACGCCAATCGCCGCTGGCTGCGAGGGGAGGAACCGGGTGGGCGGGGCCGTGATGTGGCCCGCCTCCCGGGGCGATTGGGCCCGCACCGCCCCTCACGGCCTGCGCCGCCCGCGGTGGGGGACCCGGCTGGGGCCGGGGGGGAGCGGGGGGGCCCGGAGGAGGCCGGGTGTCGAAGGGAAAGCCGAGCAAGGGGAGCGGGGGTACGGGGTCGATACGAGGAGGGGCGGGTTTAGTCTCGCAAGGCTCACCGAGGCGTGGCCTTCAAGGTACCGCGGCCTCATGACAGCCTCCCTGGAGGAGGGGACCGCGGCCGGGGAGGGCGCAGCAGCTACCGCAGGCCCCTGGTGACATCCCCCCCCCCCGGTCCCTGCCGCCGCGGAGTCACCTGCAGGTGCGGGCCCCGAGGCGATGGGTGACGGGAGGCGGCAGGACGCTTCTCAGCAAGGGCCCCATTCTCACAGTAGCCCCTTCCTCCTACCCGTGCTGTGGCAGCGCCTGCCCCCAGCCCCCAACACCAGCTGGTTGGCTTTTACGGCCGTTTTTGGCTTGGAGATGCTTTCCCCTTCCCGATTATCAATGCTAGGTCTGTATTTTGCAATGATCTATTTATTCCCTTTTGCCTCCAGAGCGCTGCACCAGCCGATGTTTGCACATGCAGATTGGCTTTCTGCCAGTGCATTCTTGCATGCTAGAAAGACTCTCCCTGCTCCAGGTATACCCGTGCTTTGTATCCAAGTACATGATTGCAGGAATCGTTTCTGTTTAAAGTTTAGTTCACTGACAGCTTCTTTTTAAAAACACTTAATGTGTGTGCTGGTAATTATAAACCCAAGCATGTTCAGTTCAGTGTCACTGAACCAACCAGAAAAAAAAAACCACTGAAAAGATCTTGAAAGAGACAGGGTGCTGGCTGTAAGGAGAGAATTGTCGAGTATCTGAGGCAGGTCTGTGAGACGAACGCAAAGAGGAGGGGTGAGAAAGAAGACTTTTCATATAACTTTTATTCTTTCAGGTTATTTTGTAGATGAAAAGCATAAATGTGCGGTTCCTGCTGAAGTAAAAATCTTAACAACGGTATTAATAAGTATTTGCATAATTCAATAGCTTTCATACCTTCCAAAATTACTATTAGAAAGATAGATACGAATGTGTGCACACACTTGCACTCAGTTTCAGAGATTTTTTTTTTTTTAGTTGTGATTATGCGTAGAAGCTCCTTTATGCTATGGTCTTTTCAGCCACATGGTTAAAAGGTAGTTACTACTAATCTAAACATCAACATATCTTAACACCTTGCAAAACAATTTGTCAGGAATATTGCAGGAAGAAAGGTAGCTCTGAAATCTACAGCTGTACTGTTTCAAACAGCGTTAACTCCATCCCTTTGTGAGTTCCAAGCCTGGCCAAGAGCTGACTTTATGTAATGCTGAAAAAAGCAGTTTTCAGGAACTATTTAGATAGGAGAGGGTAAATCTAGACACCAGGATTCCTCTTAAAATATATTTATAGGAATTTCTGTATTCCACAAATGACCTGCTTTTGTGGCTGAAACACCATACAGATTATTTATGTACTCTTTCTTGGTATTTACTCTTACAGGAGGCATAGTGTGACATAAGGGTTGTCAGGCATTTCTCTGGATTGAAACTTTCTTTGGGGCTATAAATGAAGGCAATGTAATATGTGTGCAGTAGACAGGAGTATGCAATAAACAAGAAGGAATGAAGTGGATATGTATTTATTGGATGGTAAGATTTTTCAGGAGCACTGCTCTCAAACTGCATTTAAATGTCACCTTGTCAGAGCTGAAGCTGTCTCCCTGCCCACCAGCAGCACGTGCCAAATCAGCTGATGGGCCGTGGATTGTTTTTGAAGGAACCAAGCCAGAGCTGGACTCCCCTGAGCACCAGGCAGAGGCACGTGCTGCTGTGGGACGGCACCGCGTCAGAGGCAGAGCGTGGCTGGGTATGCAGTGGGGCTAACAAGGAAGGGGGTGGGCCAGGAGTACCTTATGGATTTTTCCAAGTTTTTTTGCTCCTAGAATTGGCAAGACCCCAGGGTTGTCTTTTACCCAGGATACCCTTGTATTTCAGTAAACTGATTCAGGACTAATAATTCTTTCAGTAGCTGCGTGCTCAGTGAACTGCTTCTGCAACCAGTGAGAGCCCAAAGTACAGCAGAGCTGGCTGATTAGGCGTGTATGTACTTGCAAACTTGATCATCATTCGTAACTTGCTGTGGCTGTCTGATTCAAGATCCAGGACTGGAATTAAGCTAAACTATATATTGGGCCAGATCCTTACTTTACACATCTGGGGACATCGGCACAGACTTGAGAGGTCTTGAGTGGAACCCGGCATGATCCTGCCTAGACCTGCAACATTTCTGACGGTTTGCATTGGTGGTGGTCTCTGAGTGAAAGGAGAGTGGTGTGCACTTATCTTGGGACAGCTCGCACCTGGTATGGGTGTGGGGAGCTCGTGAGGGCAAAGTGACCATCCTCCCGTGGCCTGGGCTGGTCCTCGGGGAGCACAAAGGTGAATTTCTGCAGGAGAGTGGTAAAAAAAATAAAGAGCTCCATCCTGGCCAGCTGTTCCCCCAGGCAGGCACGGCGACCTGCAAGAGAGGGAGTAGAAAGTGTCTGTGAAAGAGGACATTAAACCATGCTGGAATCGCCACGGGAGGAGCAGATCACCCCTCCTGCTGTGCCTCTGACTTGCAGGTGGAGCCTCCCCTCAGATTTACCTGCTGAGAAAGGCAGGAAGGCCTCTGGTTTCACAAACTGCCCATTCGCATCCAGGAAGTGTTGGGGGTAAAACTCGTTTGGCTTCTCCCAGACTGCCTCATCCTTCAGCACGGAAGACAAGTTGGTGATGATTGTCGTCCCCTGCACTCCTCCACAAGAGGAAACAACTTATGTGAGAACAGCAGCATTATCTTGGCACAACGGATCAGTGCTGGTCCTTCTGGTCTGTGTCTCCCATCTAATAGCAACCATCATTCGGTGGTTCAGAAAAAGGCACCAATCTCCTCTTCTGTGTCTTACTTAAAACAGAGGTAAAGCAGGGTGCTTTTCCAATGGCATATGGTGCCTGCCCTATGCTCTGAAGCATCTGAACTTTTGCAATTTGTATCCTTACAAAGGCCAATGCATGCAAATGACAATTTCATGGTCACACAGTAGAAACAGCCTCTGCTTCTCAGATCCTCCTGGACTTGTTTTATAGCTGGAGAGAAAAAGCTGACTGACAGACTTCAAAGCCCAACTTTCACAGGGGCCATGGGAAATGGCAAAGCTTTCCTGTTTCACATGTCAATGTTCTAAGCTAGAGGAGATATTGCAAGGCTAAAAAAAAAAAAAATAATCCCAAGCTTGCATTGCTACCAGTGCTGCCAGGGCAGCTGCCTGTCACAATGGCAGTGGACTGAATGCCAGTGGCATTTGAATAGCTTCAGAGATTAGAGTTTTAACTACTACCATCTTAGAAAAGCCAGTAAGCTAGTGTCGTGTGCCTCCAGAGAGCATGTTAGGCTCCATTACTTTTTCCTTCCAACACAGGCAGGGCAGTGGATGTCACAGCTCATCAAGAAGAAAGCAAACGTTTGCACTGAGCTGCCACTGCAGTTGGGTTCCCACGTAACCAGCACAAACCTAGAGCACAAATGTGACCGTCTGCCTAGTCTTAGCATTTCAAAATGTCCTACTTCAGCGCTCACCAGTGACTGTGATTTGGGGCTGGAAGTGCAACGCTGCAGAGTTGCGTGGGGTCACCCACAACCCAGGCCTGGTGTCTGCACAGGGAGAGGATGCTGCATTGCCTATCTGGCCACGGTCACCTTGGGAATGAAGAAGCCTTGCAACTCGGTGTCCCGGTACGTCATGTGAGGTAGTCCAAGAGGAACAACATCCCCGTAGCGTTGCACTTCATGGATCACAGCATTGGTGTAGGGCATGCTCACTTGGTCCTCCATGGTGGGTGATCTCTCTCTGCCAATCACCTTATCAATCTCTGCTTGGACCTTACCTGAAAGCAGCACAGCTGAGGAATTAGAGTGCCCTTAGATAAGCAGAAGGGGGCTGGTACAAGCTGTAGGAAAGCTGGTGGCATGAGATTGGTAGACAGGTAGGGTGAGAGCAGGACAAGCAGTTAGAGAAAGGAACAGAAACTAGAGGGGAATGCATTTGTTTTCAGTTGCTCAGAGCCATCTGTGTAACTATTCTTTGTGCACAGTGTCTTTAATAAAGGTCTTGTCACTTGATGTGCTACCTTACCCCTCCTCTACGCGGCTGAAAGGGTACCTGGGCATGCAGCATTACAGAATAAAAATGGATTAGGACCTATTCTAAATACGGGAAGGTGGGTACTCTGGCCACTGCAAGTCCCCAGGTAGCCTTCAAAGTGAAGGAGAGAGCGAACTTGCCCTTCCAACTCCACTCTCTTCATCAGGGCTTCCCCACTGACACTGAGCCCTGCCGGAACAGCTATGTTTGGGACATGTTTCTCCTGCTTTCTGCTAGACCAGCAATCACCAAAGCTGTTCTTCATTGCAAAATCCCCAAATCATGGAAAACAGATGTTCAGTCTCCTCACAGAAAAATGAGGGTTGAAGGGAACACGCCACACCTCTGCCTGTCCTCTCACTTACCCTGTATTTCTGGGTGGAGAAGCATGTACAGAAATGCCCACTGGAGAGTGGTGGAGGTCGTCTCGGAACCAGCTGCAAACAAGTCTGCGGTCACCAGACGAAGGTTGTTGTAGTTGAAACCACGCTCTTCAGCCGCCTTACCCTGTGGAGAGCAAACAAGTGGGTGATTTGAGCTGGGGTACTTGCTGGGCGAGAAGACCATTATTCCAGAGAAGTACTGGATCACTGAAACACTAGATCAGTTTTTGCTGACCAAGAAGTTCATTGGGAGAGTAGAGCACAACACAGGCAACGGTCCGTGTATGACTGATGTACTTTGGTAACCCTGTTACCTCCTGTATTTGAAGGTCATCGGTCACCTCCCATTTCCTGAGAGATGGACACTAAACCTGCCTTCAGGACAGAAGTGAACACCTTGTGCTCTCAACTCAAACAGACAGCAGGCCCCTGCCACTTGCCGTAACATCCTCCTTCAGAGGAGGTGGAACACAGTTATTCAGGTTTGATCAGATCATAAAACCCACGCAGTAGAGAGGAGGCTGCATTGATGTGGCAAATGCAAAATTAAGAGTATTTTGAGGGGGTTAGCGATAGCTATGCATTACAGATTCTCACTGCTTCTCCCCTGCTATTTTCTTACAATTAAAAAAAAAAAGATCAGGGTATCATTGCTGCCTATTAAGTCTGCAACACCAATTTCAGCAAAACTGGTCTCTCATCCAAATACTAATTGAGCTCAAATTCGTTAGCATATGAGATATGACAAGCTCTCTGCTTGAGTTCATCTGCTTGTCTTTTCTAATCCTCTTTATACTTTCCTTTCCTAGGGACTAGCTTCTGTTAAGTTATTCTGTATATTTTGATGCTGTTGTAATATGGATAGCAATTAATAAGGCATTTAAGACTCAACTGTTATTCCAATAAAAGATCTCTGGCAAGGGAGCTATGGGGCTGATCTGACCAAAGTTAACTCAGTAGAGGGATTTTTGTCCTGGTTTCGGCTGGGATAGAGTTAATTTTCTTCCTAATAGCTGGTAGAGTGCTGTGTTTTGGATTTAGGATGAGAATAATGTTGATAACACACCGATGTTTTAGTTGTTGCTAAGTAGTGCTTACACCAGACAAGGACTTTTCAGCTCCCCATGCTCTACCGACTGAGAAGGCTGGGGGTGCACAAGAAGCTGGGAGGGGGCACAGCCAGGACAGCTGACCCAAACTGGCCAAAGGGACATTCCATACCATGTGACGTCATGCTCAGTATATAAACTGGGGGGAGTTGGCCGGGGGGCAGCGCTTGCTGCTCGGGGATTGACTGGACGTCGGTTGGCAGGTGGTGAGCAGTTGCATCACCTCTGGTGGTTTTTTCCTTCCTGGGTTTTGTTCCTCTCTCTCTTGTCGTTTTACTTTCCCTTACAATTTATTATTGTTGTTGTTGTTATTATTATTTTATTATTTCAAGTATTAAACTGTTCTTATCTCAACCCACGAGTTTTCTTACTTTTGCTCTTCCGATTCTCTCCCCATCCCACGGTGGGGGGGGAGGGTGAGCGAGCGGCTGTGTGGTGCTCGGTTGACGACTGGGGTTGAACCACAGACTGGCTTATCAGGGGACCTTAGTGAACAGAAGAGAGCTGTGACAAGAGGCAACATGGGTCAGGCTCACATCCACCCCCAAATAGTGCTGCTCAGTGCAGAGTAACATAGGTCACGTTGCTCTACCCGTCTGAGCTGGCGGGGCTAACGCATGGACTGGTGCTGCCCGCGCCCGCAGCGCGGCAGGGTTTGTTACGCAGAGCAGCAGTCCAGCCTGAGGACTCGGATGGCAGAAGCAATTCGCAGGCAGAATTTGCTACTATTGCTCATCTGGTGCTTGAAATTTAGTGAATCCACATGCAGAAACATACGGTGGATGGATGGGCTGATGCAAGTCCCTTTGATTTTATACTGACTTCATGCCTGACTGAATCAAAGGAAAGACTCCTTTTAATTTCACTGAGGTTCAGATTTAGGCCTTCATCTGATCTGTAGGGAACTAGTTCTTGGCAAGCAATCAAAGACGCACATCCCAAAGGAGATGCCATCTTTCCAAGTCATAGCTTGGTTTAAAGGCAAGCTGCAGACCAGGCAATGGTACCAAAAAGCCACTCTGTTGCTGCTGTTTTGTAGCTGATTTCGAGACATCAGTCACCGAAGCACAGACAAACCCAGAATTTTGCATGTTGACTTGTCCCCTGGCACAAACTTAGAAATATTAGTGAATTCTCAATTATTGCCTTTTAAACGCCTTCAAAATAGTGTAGGCTGGAAAAGAAGGGAGCTGCTGGACACTGAGGGGAAACAGAAGGTAGCAAACAGGGACAAGAACATCAGCAGATAATATAGTCTCTTAAGACAATAAAGGAAGGCATGGCATGAAGAAGTTAACACCTTTCTTCTCAAGATACAACATGGAATTAAAAAGTAGGAAATTAGTAAGGGGTTTTATACAGTTTTACGAGGAAAGTCAGCTTCTATCAACAAGCTTGAACAGGCAGAGGAATTGACCCTGGACCCTGAGGTTCTGCTGGTGTCACCCTACCTTCTCCATTTCCTTTAAAAACACATCAGTGAAATCTCGGATGTAAGCAGGGTTCCAGGTCTCCATGTGCTTATCTATGAGCACATCTATGAAGTCCATGAATGCCTTTTGCCCTCGAAAGACTTTCTGTGGCACTCCAGGGATGCGCAACAAAATAGGCACCACGTTAAGAAGCTGGGATGTCAGAACCAGAGAGAGAGAGAGAGAAAGAGAAGATATTATGTGATGTAAAAAGAAAAATAATGAAAACAACGCTCTCAAGCAACAGAGGGCAGCTTCCTACAGAACATATTATGCTCTTGGTTTACCTGAGGCAGGAATCCAGCTTCTTCATTCAAAGAGTTTTCAAACAAATGTAACAGCTTCTTGAATGTCTCATCCCCGTAGTTGAAACGCTCTCCATAGATGGTGGTGCAGATCACATTGCAGACTGCATTATTTACAAGAACACGTAAATCGAAAGGACAACCTAAAAATGGAAATGGAGACCAAGCAATGAAGCTAAGCAACACCAAGCTGTTGGACCTCAGCTGTCAGCAACGAGAATACACAAATGCCTCCTTGATGCCTTCAAGAGAAAAAGCCCCCAAACTACTCAAAGTACAAATACATCATACTAGGAAGTGAAGATGATCTCACCTCTTACAACGATTTGGTTGATCCTTGATTAAAGGAGAAAACTCCCAAGAAAAGCTGAGTTGCAGGGTTGTTCTGTGACTTGACAGCTAACGCTTTGCTTTGTGTCTAGATGACAGGTGATGTGCTGTGAAAACTCTCAGCAGCACTTTTATTGCATGTAACAATATCAATATGTTCCACTAAACTTCATAAAGGTAATAGTTACCCAGCTCTGGGAATAATTATATTTTACCTCTTTATTTCTGTTTATTTCCTATTTGTTTCCTGTTTCAAATGGATTAGCGTTACAGTAGCCACACTGTGTAAAGTAGAAGTGGCTTCAAGGTAGAGCAGGGTCACTCGTGTACAGACTAGAAACGCTGCATTTGCTTAGGAAGAGAGCACTGCATGCAGACAAATGCGGCTGTAGCATTACTTCTCTCTCTGCATCACTGTATTGCCTTTTTCTGTGATTTCCCCATCCTTCTGGATGTGACAAACCTTCTTCAGAATTGACTGCAGAGCACAGAAATCCCGCTTCCTCCGTCACTCGCTCCTCCAAGGATTTCTTTCCCATCCCAAAGTTCCTCAAGGTAGAGAGCGTGAATTTCCTTAGCTCCTTCCAGACGTGCCCATATCTTGCTATAACAATCCCTGGAATTATGGATGAGCAAGAAATGTCAGGAGCTCTGACCTGTACATCAATCAAAGTTCGCTAGAGAATAGCAAATGTGAGTTTGGAGGTACAGGTCTATGTGGATAGATGAAAGAGTCTGGTCTTGTACAGCTTGTTCATACAGCAATTCTAAAAACGGATTACTGCACCTTCTACTGCATGTGTATGGCTAGCGAAGGTGGAGGGGGTATTCAATGAGAGCAACAAGTGCTGCTAAGGATAAAGGAATCACACCTCCAAACCATTCAGCATTGCACCCTTAGCTTGTGTGAACCGGGTAGCAGCTTGTGCCACCGCACAGGAGCTGAGGAGGAGAGATGTGGGCTGGATGCTGGATAATACTCTGTCTTGGAAGAAAGTTACCATTTTCTTTGTGACGACAACGACATGCACATAGTGTGTGAGCATAAGCACTAACCACTGGGTGTCGGGAGCTACCAGCTCCAACGCTGGCAGGAAAGTTGTACCACTGATAGTGTCCTAACACTGCTGAAGAGGTGTGTGCTAGCACCTGGAGCTGTACTACAACCACTAAGGGGAGCCCCCTTTTCATCAAATCTGATTTTGTCACCACCAAAGGGTGGCAGACATATAAGGAGATTGACCAGAGGGACATGAGGAGGTGGCACTGTACTGAGAAAATCTTCCATCTACCCAGTCCTCCTTATGCTAGTGCCAGCAGGGAATGTCCATTTCCAAGGGACTTGCCTTCAGATTTATTTCCATAGCCCAGATGTTCATATACTGGAAAGTATGGCCGGTCAGCAAAGTCCTCCGATCTGTGAACCAGGGCTTCCTTCACTGTTTTATACCCGTTCAGTACTACCAGGTTGGTCCAGCAGTTCTGGAGATTGAAGACGTTTCCAAACTTCTTGTGAAGCTGCCAAGATAAAAAAGCACGTCCCTGAAAATGAGCTGAATGTAACATCAAAAATATCACCATATCCTTCCTTAGGCCCTTTACTATTTAGTGATTTTTGAGGTGCTTTTACTAGGAGACCTTCAGCTGATCTTTTACCTTTGTCTTTGCAGTGCAACAGATCAGAGTGGTGCCAAACAGCAGCTGAAGCAGGGATCAGTGCTCTGTGAGTGGAAAGATTTAGATACACCTATCCTGGCCAAACTGTTGCCATGACCATTGTGCAAGTATTTTGGATTTTGTCTGACAACACAAGGTCAAGGACCTTTTTGGGGATTTTCAAAGGCTGCATGCTCAGCAATGGATTATTTCCTAATGCTTGTATTTATTTTGATCTGAAAGATTAGGCAAGTTTTTAGTTAGTCTACTTCTGCTAAAAGGAAATATTGATGATAAGGTGATACGTAATTTTTTTTTTAATATGCATTTGTTCCTAAAGATCTACCCAGAGCCCAGTTCCCAGAAACATGGTTGGAAGAGGCAATTCCACACTGGAGTTTCAGGTCAACTTTCTCCCTAAAAGGAGCGTACACATCTAGTAAGACTGGTAACTGGCACACACCCTACATCTGTTGTGATCTATAAGAGACATAGAATCATAGAATCATAGAATCATTAAGGTTGGAAAAGACCTCTAAGATCATCGAGTCCAACCGTCAACCCAACACCACCATGCCCACTAAACCATGTCCCTAAGCACCTCATCTACACGTCTTTTAAATACCTCCAGGGATGGGGACTCAACCACTTCCCGGGGCAGCCTGTTCCAATGTTTAACCACTTTTCCAGTAAAGAAATTTTTCCTCATGTCCAATCTAAACCTCCCCTGGTGCAACTTGAGGCCATTTCCTCTCGTCCTATCGCTTGTTACTTGGGAGAAGAGACCGACACCCACCTCGCTACAACCTCCTTTCAGGGAGTTGTAGAGAGCGATGAGGTCTCCCCTCAGCCTCCTTTTCTCCAGGCTAAACAACCCCAGTTCCCTCAGCCGCTCCTTATAAGACTTGTTCTCCAGACCCCTCACCAGCCTCGGTGCCCTTCTCTGGACACGCTCCAGCACCTCAACGTCCTTCTTGTAGTGAGAGGCCCAAAACTGAACACAGTATTCGAGGTGCGGCCTCAGCAGTGCCAAGTACAGGGGCACAATCACTTCCCTACTCCTGCTGGCCACACTAGTTCTGATCCAGGCCAGGATGCCATTGGCCTTCTTGGCCACCTGGGCACACTGCCGGCTCATGTTCAGCCGGCTGTCGACCAACACCCCCAGGTCCTTTTCTGCTGCGCATCTTTCCAGCCACTCTTCCCCAAGCCTGTAGCGCTGCATGGGGTTGTTGTGGCCGAAGTGCAGGACCCGGCACTTGGCCTTGTTGAATCTCATACAGTTGGCCTCGGCCCATCGATCCAGCCTGTCCAGGTCCCTCTGCAGAGCCTTCCTACCCTCGAGCAGATCAACACTCCCACCCAACTTGGTGTCGTCTGCAAACTTACTGAGGGAGCACTCAATCCCCTCATCCAGATCATTGATAAAGATATTGAACAAGACCGGCCCCAAAACTGAGCCCTGGGGAACGCCGCTCGTGACCGGCCACCAACTGGATTTAACTCCATTCACCACAACTCTCTGGGCCCGGCCGTCCAGCCAGTTTTTGACCCAGCGAAGAGTACACCTGTCTAAGCCGTGAGCCGCCAGCTTCTCTAGAAGAATGCTGTGGGAGATGGTGTCAAAGGCCTTACTGAAGTCCAGGTAGACCACATCCACAGCCTTTCCCTCATCCACTAGGCGGGTCACCTGGTCATAGAAGGAGATCAGGTTGGTCAAGCAGGACCTGCCTCTCATGAACCCGTGCTGGCTGGGCCTGATCCCCTGGTTGTCCCGCAAAACATAATGCTGACAGCAGGATGGCTGCACAGATAAGCCTGTCAGCCATACACTCACCATGGGAGCTTGCCATGGAGCTAAGTCTCCTCCAGGTAGACAAGCCCTTTGACTGGACATAAGACTCCCGGGAAGGCAGGTCGAAGCTCCCCTGCTAGTCAGTAACACTGAACAAAGCGCTCGGGAGCATGTTGTAGGAAAACAGTGCAATAGTAGCAATGCCCCACAGACTGTGCTCTGTTTTCTTTTTCTTTCTTCTGTCTTCTTTTTTTTTTTTGTTAAAAAGCTAAGTGTCTTCATTTCTGCACTGTAGCAATGCAAGGAATTGAAGTACTTAAGATTGTATTTGCAGTGGGGTTGGAAAGGGAATTAGCACTTCACTGGCACTAGAAATACATCATTAAAAGCGATTACTGGTCAAGATTGTGGTTAGCATGACCCTGATGTGATGTGATTTAAAAATGGTAATCTTTTGGACTATATGCAAGCAAATAATACAAATGCTATATTTAGTTTCTCCATTTGGCAGATTTTGGACAGACAGCTGAACAGTGCTGTCCTAGAGAAAAAGCCTTTAGAGGTTGCAAACTGAAGCACAAAACCCCCATGGTTTATCTGCTGCAAGCTGTGCTGTGCTTTTCCTTTGAGAAAAGCTAAGCCCTGACTTTGAATAGGAACACTACCGAGATTTTGGGCACTGCTGCTGGGGCAAATCCTGCAAGCTGATCTCTTTCACTGAGACTGTCACATGCCTGTAGGCGTGCTTAAGTAACTTGCAGAGAAGTCTGCCATTCCTGCAGCCACATCCCCAGCCCACAGATATTTGCTTTTCCTCCCTTGTTTGTACATCTCCCTGTTCCCTTGCCCCCACGCCTGCCCACATGTTAAGTTGGTGGCCAGCTCTACAGCAGAGCAAGCATCACCCATCGTTGGGGGCACAACAAGATCTCCCACTGAGGTTGGGAGATGGAGGCTGGCAAGTGTCGGTGTGTGATTATCTATTTATCTGTATGGGCCAAGTCAGTGTCCTTAGGCGGTGACTTGCTTTGTCCTGGACTTCGGAGAGGGCATTGCCCTTTGGCTTTGTGCAAGGGTTGATCGTGCCAGGGCGTCCCCACCCCTCCTGGGCCCACAGTTGTGTGAGGGATGCTTCATCGCGGGGGCCAGCACTCACCTGGTTAAAGGAGAGGTGGGGGTTTCGGAAATCAACGTACAGCATGGTCCCAATGAATGGCAGTGACACTGGGCCCGGGGGGTAACAGCTCCACTTCTTCCTGCGCTTCATGAAGTCAAGAAGTAAAGTAAAGACTGTAAGAAAAACTCCCAGTATGGAGATGTTGCTCCAGCAGGATGACAGCTGGGACCCCAGCCACAGGAGCAATGCCATTTCGTAGCCTGCCTACTCCTTGGTCTTCCTCTTTTGACCCAAGACTGTTTCTGCCTCCTTTTGCCCTCCCTGTCCTCTCCTCCCCTCTCCTCCCCTCCCCTCTCCTCCCCTCTCCTCCCCTCTCCTTTCTCCAGGCAGCTGCCCTCTTTTCCTTGGTTTCTCCTCTTCCCCACACTCTCTTTTCTTGTCTCCCTGCTCCTCTCTCCCTGCAGTTGCTGGCCTGGGAACGTGGGACTTGGCTCAAACCCAAAGCTCCTCCTCTGCTCAACTCAGCCTTGGGGGAGTGGTGATGAGGGTCATCCCTCCTCCTCCTCCAAAGCCAGAGCTCAGAGGCTGCTTTGTCCCTGCTGCCGGTGGTAGCTCCTGCAGTGGTGCCCTCCATGGGGCAGGGCTGGGTGAGGTCCAGGTGTTTGGGTGCCCTCTCCCACAGCCGAGGTGGGATCGCAGTTCACAACAAGCAATCCAGTCTTGCTGCATTCTCGTGGGGCGATTTTGAAAGTTTGTTTAAATCTGTGTCGCCGCCTTGTTTGTACAGACAAGTCAAAGGAGAAGCAGCTCCTAAACAAAAACCATCTGGGTTTCTGTTTGCAAGACTGATGTTTTGTTCCATTGGAGCTTGAGAAAGCTCAGGTTAGGTCACGCTTTCCCTTACAGAAAGCACCTGTCACAGAAATTAGCCTAAAATGGTGACCTGAGACTTCAAAAATCATTTATGTTTCTGGGAATAAAAATCTTTATCCAACTCCAAATGTCAGTCAGCATGATGACCTTGATTTTTGTAGAATACAGCTCAGCTACAGGGGAGGAAGCACATGTATTGCAAGGAGCCTCGAATTTCCAGCCTTTGGGGCAGCAGTAATGCAAAGATAATTATGGAGATAGTCAAAGTATTTCCTAAAACAGCACAGCTGTGTGCTCCTGGCATCACTGCCATCGGAGATCAATAAAGCTCTCTCTTATGACAGTTAGTTGTAGCTAAAAAGAAGCAGTAAACACATCACAGTTTGATCTGTGATCTCGGTGTGATCGGAGAAAAGCTCCTAATGGAGCAATTGCTGCAACAGTGATGGAGAGCTCAGACCGCAAAGTGATGCACCTGCAAGGACTGCAGTCAGCTCTGGTATGCAGCCAGGGCCTCGAAATGCCCCTTGCCCAAAAAGCACCTAAATGCTCATTATCTGTGTGCAGAGCTCCCCTCACTGGAGCCTCTACAGCGTGATCCTGCGTGTCTCTTGTGAAAAGCATCATGACTCAGGGTTCATCTCAGGTATCTGTAAACAAACATTTGCAGCACGGGAAACAACCGAGGGAATTACTAGCCCCCACACAACTGCAGGATTATGATTTCTTTTGGATTACAGAGACATGGTGGGATAGTTCAGATGACTGGAGAGCTGCCACAGACGGACATAGGCTTTTCAGGAAAGACAGGCTGGAAAGGGTGAAGAGTGGTTGTGCTTTATACAGAGGAGTGGCCAGACCTTTGCCATGGGACAGGTGCTGAGGCAGTCAGGTGCTTCTGGGCAGGGAGAAGAAGGCAAAGCAACACGGGCAATGTTGTGGTAGGCACTCACTACAGACTAGCTGATCAAGGAGAGAAAGTCAATGGAACCATCTCACAGGCCTTAGGACTCAACAGGTGTACTTTATCTGGAAGGGCTATATGATTGGGCACAATCCAGGTGGTTTCTGGAGTGTGCTGAAGACAATTTCTTGACACAGGCAATTGATGAGACAACTAGGAGAGATGCTCTGGGTTTGCTATTCAGAAACGAGGAAGAATTGGTCCAGGACATGATGGTTAAGGGTAAGTTTGACTGCGGCAGCCATGAGACCGTGGAATATTAAAACCTGCAAGAAGTCACCAGGACAAATAGTATTACTGCCCTTGCCTTCAGGAGAGCAGATTTCACTTTGTTCAGGAGTGCTTGGCAGGATCCCAAAGGGAGCCCAGGAGAGCTAGTTGTTCTTCAAGGGAAGCCTCATCAAAGACAGATGATAAAGTGGGTGGAAGATTGTTCAGATCGTGGGGCTCAAAGAGTTGGGATCAGCGGTACAGAGTCCAGCTGGTGGCTGGTCGCTAGTGACGTCCCTTAGGTATCCATACTGGGGCTGATAAAGTTTAACATATTTGTTAACAACCTGGATGATGGGACAGAAAGCACTCTTAGCAAGTAGAGCCTGGGAGAGCTAACAAGAGCTGAAGTATGTTTGCAGAGTAGTCTGGGAGTTTGTTGGCTTTTGAGTACCCACCACATTTCGAACAGCTCTACTGCGAGGTCTTAGGAGACAGAGCTGCGACAGTCCTGTACTCAGTGGACTGGCTTGAGCAGGAGGTGGCTGAATGCTAAAAGGTGATTGAGGGGTTCCTCTCACGCTGATTTTCATGACCCATGCCCTCAGATGACAAGTGAAAAGATGGGAAATGTGGTCCCAAGAAAGTCAGTGGACATTTCCTGATCACCCCACTGGTAAAAGGATGTTACCCTGCCCGTTTCAATTTATTTTGAGCTCCACCTTTACGAACTTCAGCTGGAAAATATCCACCTGGGTTCTTTCCTTTTTGCTTATTTTGGCTAGAGCCAAAGGCTGTCGGACTCCCATCACTCACCTCCGGGCTGTCAGAAGGATGGTTGATTGGAATTCAGGAAGTGGATTTACTTTTAATGAACATCGCCCTGGAAGGCCATCAGAAGAGTAACTCTCCAGCTGCTCTTCTTCCTGGGGCTCAGCCTTGACATAAGGCGACAAAGCTGCAACCTGAGAAATGCATGAGCCTAAGAACAAAAATACTTTCTCCCCCCCTTCTCGCCCCATACACCTTTCTAAAAGGTCTCTGGACAAATGATCTTTTCCTCTACCCCCTTCAGGCTGCAAACTAGACAACTCCTCCACTTTTGGTTAGTAGCTTGGACTGCCGTTCCTGCAAAGGACTGGAGCAAGTGTTATAGCTTAGGTAATTTCAAAAGAACAGTTTTCCAAGCAAGCAAAGAAACAATAAACAACAAATCTCTTTATGAGAGAAAGAGAAGAGAGAAAGAGAAAAGGGTAATTATCCTTCTGAAGAATGAAAGATGTTCATTTGCATTTCTTTTCAATAAAGCAATATTTTGAGTGATTTTTCAAGTCAGAGAAAAAAACCTCCAAATCGATACATATTAATTTTAGCTAGCTGCAGCCCCGCTGTGCTGGGTGCATGTCTTTGTGCACAGCCAATTAAGAGACGAGCTAAGTGAAGTTACAGAAGTTACATGCAGACGTTACTATTCTTTGACTGGACAACCTGCAGTACAAACAGAAAGGCGGCTTTAAGAAAAAGCTTATTAATATGCAAAACGAAGCATCCAGAAGTAAGGTAATGCAAGAGTTGCCTGCACAATTTTAATTGAGCCTTTTTGTCCATATATCGCATTAAGATCATCTTTCATTACAAACTCGTGCTATTTTTCCTTTCTGAAGGACCCTCCCTTCATTCAGTGCACAGGACAGATGATGATCATTTACTAATCCTGTTTTAATTATAGTATTTGGCTTTGAAGTCTATTTTGCCACCTGCTGTTTGCACCCTGCCCAGAAGGGTGTTTTAGTTGGGCTTTTCTACAGTGGTCATCAGTGACTGCGTGGGTTCGGAGCAGGCAGTCTTTTGTACTCGCAGCATCCCCCTGAGGTGCCACCAATGGACAAAATGGAAACGTAAGTCCAAATGACCTTCTAAGTGTTGGTACCTGTCGTGGTTTAACCTCAGTCGGCAACTGAGCACCACACAGCCGCTCGCTCACTCCCCCCGCCCCCATGGGATGGGGAGAGAATTGGAAGAGTAAAAGTGAGAAAACTCGTGGGTTGAGATAAAAACAGTTTAATAATTGAAATAAAAATCTTAATAATAATAATAGTAATAATAATAATAATAATATACAAAGCAAGTGATGCACAGTGCAATTGCCCACCACCCGCCGACCGATGCCCAGCCAGTCCCCGAGCAGCGGTCCCCCCGGCCAGCTTTCCCCAGTTTATATTCTGAGCATGACGTCACATGGTATGGAATATCCCTTTGGCCAGTTTGGGTCAGCTGTCCCGGCTGTGCCCCCTCCCAGCTTCTTGTGCACCTCCAGCCTTCTCAGTCGGTAGAGCATGGGAAGCTGAAAAGTCCTTGACTGGTGTAAGCACTGCTTAGCAACAACTAAAACATCGGTGCGTTATCAACATTGTTCTCATCCTAAATCCAAAACACAGCACTGTACCAGCTACTAAGAAGGAAATTAACTCTATCCCTGCCGAAACCAGGACAGTACCTAATAGGAAAAGTCTAGAAGCTGGGTTTGATGGCTCCTGACTGTCACACACAGCTGTCCAGGACCCGTGCCCAGCTCCTGGCTGGAGTTGCGAGCGGCTTCTGCAGATATTCCTGCAGGATCACAAGTTTGGCACCCCGGACATGAAGGTCACAAATTAGTGCTTGTTTATGAAAACTGCTGTTTCAGTAATTACCCAGCATCACATACTCATTCCTTCACAGAGGTGCGGTGAAAACCTTTCAATGGCCAAAGAAACACTCTTCCTTCTCTCCCTCTTTGCTTCAATACTGGAGCCAGCCAGGAAGTACTGGTCACATAATATGAATATTTCCTTGAGCTTTCAGAAGGTTTTCATCGAAATCCCAGAAGGCTGTCTGCTTTCACCCTAACACCATTAGACGGATCAAAACCTCAGCAATGTTTCATTCTGGAGGAGCAAAGCCTCTTGCAACAGCACAAACGGTCAGATTGAAGCCTGCTGCCCTCATTCCCTGGCTGTCCATCTCCCAAGCTACAGCAGAGCTGGGGCTGGTGGAGACCCCAGAAACCTTTCCTCTTTGATGGCCTCTTCTGAGCCCAGAAAACATGGTCTCCCACCCAGTCCCAGATTTTTTTGGTCCTTCCTCCACCTCCTTTTTTCAGCCCACCATCTATCTTTTGCCTGTTTAGCCTTCACTTGGGCGGTCTCTCCTCCCGACTTCCACTCTCTCAGTGCTGGAAGGGGGCAAGGGGAGTGCGGAGGAGACCAGCTTCGCACTTGTCGTTCACCCTTGCCAGCCTCCAGCAGCCGGCAGTAACCACCACCTGCTGCGTTCAGGTGTCTCTGGGGAATTTTAGCTGAAAAACTGAGAACTCTATCAAGCGCACGCAAACTGGGTTTTCAAGTGCTTGTAACATGGCCAAGTTTGAGCACAGTTTTAGAGAGCTGGTGCAATGTGTCTTCCTAACAGAAAGCTGCCTCCTGCCAAATTTTGCGTGTAACGCTTCAAAGCATTAAACTGAAAAAAGAAAATATCGCCAGAAATTTTTCTAACGGGTTACGAGAAGGTCAGATAAACAATGGATTTCTAAGAACAATGTCAGCCATTAGAAAGGGATTAAAAAATTTTTGGCTCAACATTCCCAAACAAATTTAGCCTGAGGCACAACCCCGACTCAGGAAATTTAATCTCAGCCGGTTCATTGTGACTTTCTTGGCCTTCAGATGGGGTTTTATACATTGGAAGTACTTCTACAGCCTTAAGATGGACTGTGCTAACAGCTTGTTCATAATAAAGCAGTCAGCAGAACTGAAATAGCCAAGTCTTTCATAGTTACTGTTACTATGACTTACTGCCAGCCTTCCCACATTGCAAAGAAATCTGTTCTTCAGGCTTTTCTTTAAATTCCCCGTGGCTTCCTACACTTTTTCCTATATCAATCACAGCAGCTCACCTATTACCAAAGTAAGTCTTAGTCGGACTTTGCTTCTTTCACCCACCCCACCCCACCCCGCCCCACCCCATCCCATCCCTTGCTCTTAAAAAGCAACAACTCTGAACTTGATACCAAAAGTGAGGCGTGTCTTGGGCCCCATCTTTCACCCTAGAGAGACAACTTTGTGCTGGTGCGGTAAGATGTCGAGGAGCCGGGCTCTCGCGACCCCTGTGCACAGCTTGGCAGCGTGAGCTGTGTAGCCGCTGCAGGCGTCAGCATCCGGATGAATAAAACAGCCACTGAGATGAAGTTACCCCTAGACAAGCCTCAGATACTAAAGGCAAACTGAAAAACCAAAATGATAAGAGCAGAATGGCTTTATCGTGACTTGATATTTCACAGAGCTTGAGGTGATACTGAACGGAGCTCGCACATATATGTAACACTACCCAGACAGGGTTTCGCCAGTTCAGCAAGTGACCAGACTGGTAGTTATGGGCCCTAACCCCGGCATCCTCGTTATGTTAACTGGGGTTAAAGCAGAAATCAAAACAAGCTGGCTTGGTTTTAATCGCAGAATTCAAGTTCAGATTCTCCTACGGGCCTTAATTCCTCAGGCTAAAACATTCCCACCATTACTTTAACCTGAGTTAGCCAAATGGAGCTCAGCACGTGCAATTTCTAACCCCAGCACGGACAAGTAACGCATCAAAGTGCTGTTTCACACGGGTTGTGATACCAGCACTGGTCTAAAATGCCTCCTGAAGACACTGTTAAACCTCTGTGATGTGGCCGAGCTCTGGGAAGACGCCTGCTCGGTCGGAAAATGACTGGCAGCAGTTGCCTTGACTCACACTCTCCTGTGAAACTGTCAGAAAAATATGGCTTACGCCCCCGATACCATAGGCTGTTGATTCGTCTCAGCTGCTGGTTTTGGTTTCTTATTCTTTAAGCTTCTCAAGAGCTGTGAATATATTGCTTTTCTTTTCATTTTTGGTTTAGTACTGATATCATGGGGTTTTTCTTTGCTGTAACGAGAGCATCCAGGGGAATTTTGGACAGAGGTACTGGCTAAAATCCTGGGTTGTTTTTTTTTTTTCCCCTAAGAGATGCTTTTAAATCCATATGGGGAAACTCATCCTGCTTTCCTGAAGTGTGAGATCAGTGGGACACCTTTGAAAATAATGAGGTGATTAAATCCAGGTTTGGAAGCCAAAGAAGCAAAAGCATCTTGGTTTAGTTTCTGCCATTGATTTGCCCTGTGAGTTAGAGGCAAGCACTCGGCTAGCCCAGTTTCCTCGCTTGTAAAATGTGTTCAATGGGGCTGTTTACCCCGTTGCGATAAAGCATCTACAAATCTAGGTGCAAAGTACGTTAATGAGGACTGATACCATAACTATTACAAAGCAAAGAGGCAGGTTGCCAAAGATCTCAGAATAGAGGTTAAAAAAGATAAAGAGTTAATTTGAAGACTTGCTGTTGTTCCAGGAAACATCTAACTATGATCTTTTTCTTCTGGCAGAGGGAGTATTTCACAGGGAACATTTTGCTGCTGTTTCCGTGTGTTGGAAGGATAGTTGGTGATGCTGTTTTTTCATAGTTAGGTCCTCAGTTCAGTTATTTATGAATCAAAACAAAAAGGGAAGCTAATCTGGCTAAAAAGAGAATTGCATTTTTCTCCTGTGCTTATGGCACTCAGGAGCAGACAGAATAACCTTGGGTGATGCCGTCTCCTAGTAGGTAAGTCAGATTTCAGGTTTCTGTGATAATTCCCTCTCTTTTCACTCCAAGCTCATTAGCCTGTTTCTGATGGCTCCTGAACATCCCTGGCTTCCCAGGAAAGCATTCAGAGATGCACGTGCTCAGCACATCTCAGAAAGAAGAGATGAAGAGAGGCATTACTTCTAAAACATACTTGCTGTTACAATTTCCTTAGAGTCAATAAAGATAGAAGTGACGACCTCCGTTCACACTGCCTTCCTCCCGGCTTGATGGTTGTGATTGCTCCAACGGTGAGAGTAAAAATATTCTTGTTCTGGTAAAGTGGTGCATTATCTGCTTCGTCCGTTTAAGTGCGTACTCGGGGTGATGCCACAGCGGTCATCCTGGTGCGTGCTGTTAGCTCCTGCCTCATTTAAGTTGCGCAGCCATTTTCAACATTGTGAGCACGTGCTGTCGCTCAGTTCAGGATCCCTTTTCTCCCATCCTGCCACCACATTTGCACAGCTGTTTTGTATAGAGAAGCTTGTGTTAGCTGACCTGTCACTGTGTGATAAGGTGTGCAGACATTAGCTTCTCAAACGTGGTCTTTTTGTGTGTTTGCCTTAGGCTAGGTCTGGTAGATACAGTGGATCCTACAGAAACAGTAGAGCCGTACCTAGTTTGGGGCCCTGCTGTGCTGGTCCCTACAGAGGGACAATAGCAGGTATCTGCTCCCCAGGACTTAAACGAAGACTAAACTGCAGGGGAACTAAAATGCAGGACATCAAACACAAGTAAATGCCTGAGCGAACCGAGCCCAGTCACTTTTGCCACTCTGGGCTCAGACTGCCAATGCAAGGGGTGCAGACCACCCTTTGTGGCAAAAAAGTTGCAGGCAGAAGCGACACTGCAATTTTTCCCAGATTTAAAGGACAGTGAACGCAGGCCCAGTGCATTTGCACGAACTTGGATGTTTGCTATAGCTATTTATTAACCTTACATAGCACCGAGTACAGGCATTCGCTGCTGTGCGGCTGGGTGGGTGCCTCGCAGGCGGTGGGAAGTACCTGCAGGTTGGGCACATTGTGGGTACATGTGAGTCGCATGGCAAGGACAGCGTTGGGGACGTGGTTCCCACTGCCACAGTAAAAGCGACATGAGCCCAGCTGGCACACCACGGGCGGTCCTGACCCGAGAGTTTTCCATCCCTGCAACGGGCTGACAGCAGGCTGCCGACGGATCCTCCTCCAGCCACTAAAACCCACATGGCTTCTCCTGGCAATCTTCGAAAACCAAAAGACACCTCTGGCTTTGCTCACTAACAAACCAGCACAAATCCCAACAATCTCAATGCTCCTGTCTTACTCCCAGGCACCTGAGGAGCTTCAAGGGGCAAGAATTAATAAGATAGAGGAAAAAATAGTGACTGATAGAGAAATCCAAGGAGAGAAGGGAAGCAATGGAAAAGAGCACGCTCTGGAGAGCAGGCTGTCACTGGCAAAGGCACGTGTACTGGCAGGCCGCGTTTAACTGCAGAAGAAAATGTGACTGCTGCTCACTGGGTACAAATTGATGATTGTTCTGTCGAGCAATTCATGATCTCCTGAATTCTGCCCTTTGTTCAGCAGTCCATTAAGGCAGCAGAAGATGATGAGCTGAAGAACTTACAGTGTTTCTATTAGGAAACTATAAATAACTTTAACAGCAAAAATAAAATGTCTATTTTTCCCAGCACTTTTTGCCCAAACGATTATTAATCCACTTAAAATGAAAATACTCAAACACACAATTTTGATGATCTAAAACCTCTGTTAATCATTTCCGAGACCATAGTGTGCTTGTTGTTAAGAGTACAAAGTTTATTATTCTGCTATTTTCATGAATAACGCAGTGTCAAGCTCTCGTTAGCAATTTTTCATGGTTTTATCTGCACTTTTTCTGTCAGTATAAACAATGGCTTGAATACAAGTCAGCGTTTAGAAGTTTTTATCAGTGTGCTGGAAACAGAAGATTGTTGTGTGTTACTGTGACAGTGAAACAGGTTGTTTATGTTTGATTTCTGGGTGACGCTCCTAATGGTAGTTTATGCTTCACAAATCTGAATGTGCGTTGGAAATCAGAATGTATATTTTATTTTTTTACAAATAGGATACCCACAAATAACTGTTTTGGTTTGAAACATTGGCTCAGTCATGCTCATAATTTGATTAATAACAGTGGGAGCATATGGAGTGAAATAGAAATTAGAAATGATGAAAATGCAGGCAAGATCTTACTACGGAGTGTTTAGCTAGTCGGTTACCTTTGGTACTCCATCCCAAATGATCTGTAGGTTACTTTTGCCAATAGTAGTTGCTATAGTCTCACAGCAACTGTACCTAACAAGCTTATTTTTCTGTGTTCATTTTTATATTTTCTACAGCTATGTAATTGTGATTTTGTGTTAACAAAAATTGCATCAACAAAAATACCTGCACTCTTTTACCCAGGAGGTATCCATAAGCAGTGATCTTTCCACCCGAAGGAGGAAGGACCAGAGGTGGTGGCTGCAAGGAAAACTGAAAAGGAAAGTATTTTCTCTGTGTTTTTTAAGCTGGCCAAAAGACTGAATGGATGCCTAAAGACATGAGGCTGCCACGCTGCGGGTCGTGAGTGGGAAAGAAATGACATGGGAGGCGTCTGGGCCTCCAGTGGACTGACCCTGCTCCCCTCCTCCCGACGGCAAAACACCGGGCTCCTCGATATAAATGACACCTCCTCACCCGCAGAGAAACAGCAGCTCCCTAAACCTGCTGGTTCCCAGGTCCCAGGGGGATGGCGGCGTGGCCGCGCGCTCACAGCTCAGAGCGAGGCGGCGTGCAGGCTCTGGCTGAGCTAGCCAGGAAAAATGAATGTTTTTGTGGTAATGACACTTTAAAAAATGTTGGGCTGCTTAAAAAACTGAAAACTTGGAAATTTTGAAAGCCTTGCCACTTACGGAGATGACAAACCTTAGTCCTCCTATGTACTTGAATACAGGCACTATGTACGCGAATTAACGCCTTTCTGCAGCTCCCTTCTGATTTGAGTTACTTCAGGATAAGACACATTGATTCGTATCCAGAAAGAGGGAAAGGCCTAAGACAAATCCTTAATTACTTTATACTCTTTATTGCCTATTCCAAAGTCCAAAGCTTTTTGATTTCTCTTCACTGTGTTTTGAACTAAGGCCTAATATCTGGGATAGCTTTTGTACTCAGGATTAAAAATTCAACAACTATTTCTAATATTACCTGTTTTCCTGTGCAAGTCTTACAAATTTAATAGTGAAGGGCACCTCCTGTGATGACAGCTTCGTGGCAGATGGATCCCACCACCCGAGTGCACCTGTGGAAACAGAGTCCACCTGGGTCTGTACAAGCACACCGTGCTGCTCGTGGTGCCTGGAGGGAACAGCGGTACGCGAAAAAGCTGCCAACCCCAAACAAAGCTGTCTTCTGCAGTCTCTGGTGTGAGGGTGAGAGCCACTGCTGACCACGCTGTCTTCTTCTGGCTGGTTGCTCCGGGGAAGCAGCTTCAGACCCTCAGGCCAGCGGCGCCCACTCTCAGGGTCACACAGCGCAGGAGTTTTCAGCCAGGAGCACAACGGGGATGGAGAAAGGCTGCAGATCACACGAGAAGTCAACGAACAACATAATTTGCCACCAAAAAAAGCATTCAGAATGCAAATGCAATGTGCAAACTCGTTCGCACCTCTTATTAGTTGCTGAGAGCCGATGAAAACAAGTGTCAAGCCCTGAGCTTTGGGGCGCAGCCCAGGCTGGGGGCAGCAGCCAGACAGTGGTGCTGCCACCCGCCTCTGCGCCCACCCCTGCCAGAAACGGGTGCTGTAAAAATCTCCTCTGAGAGAAAAACTTTAGTCTGCCTCATCTGCTCCGACTCTGCCCTACAGATTACAAAGGGTGGTTTCTCATTAGCCTGCAAAATCAAGAGGTGCACACAAAGACCTTGGCTGAGAAACCCCTCTGTATTTTTCCATGAGAGCCACTGGAGCAGCCGCAGGGCTCAGCGAGAGCAGGGTAACCGCTTTATGCCATCCTCAGGCTGCTACGAACGGCCTTTGGTCGGTCCCCAGCTCCTCACCCTCTGTCCCCCAGCTTAATTTGTGCATGGGTTTTGTCGGAGTATGAATTCAGAAAGCCTTAAGGTGGCAGCACCGGACAGCCCTCACGGCTGGTACCCTGCAGCGCAGCCCTGGGCTGGGCCAGGTGGTCGGCAGGGACAGAAAGACCAAGGGCTGGGAGGCAGCAGCGATTCAAGAGCGTGCAGGTGAGCAGGCAGGCAGAGGAGGGTGCAGAGAGAGGTCGGGGCTATAAGAAGGAAAGGTAAACTCCTTCACACCCAACAGGCCAGGGTGAATTTTGCACCGCATAGGATTAGGCGAGGTGGGCTGGGACCTGCAGTTTCCACACAAGGTTGAGATGGTTCACCAGCCTGAGGAGCGCCCGTGCCAGCAGTGATGGAAAGCCGCTGCCGCCTGACGTGCTCCGCGGTGTGCATGGCCTGCAGTTTCTGTCCCGCTTCCTTCAAGCAGGCTAGGCTTGACTGAAGTCAAGCTGAAGACCTCTGGTCTACAGAGTACCAACCTGAACGTCCGGTTTGCTAGAAAGCAGGAAAAAAGCAAGCGGGGAACAAGCGGGGAGTTTCGATTTGAAGAAGTAAGGCTTTGAAGACGGAGGCTCTGATAACTCTTCTCCAAAGGCTTCACGCAGGCAGTGGTCCGCGCTCCCCTTTCCTCCTGGCTGTGGAGGGAGGGATCGTGGCACAGTTCCCTGCAGAAACGGGGTCCAGAATAACCACTCGCTGCTGCCGCAACTCCCCGAGCTGCTCTGGACAGCACCAAAGTCCCAGAGGTGTGCTGGATTTCGGGATTAAAACCACTGCTAAATATTTTCAGGGATCCATGCAGCCTGACTGCCCTAACTTGTCATACCACTGTGAACTGCTGCATTTATAAGCAGGATGGAGCCTGATTCTTCTCTGAACTGCATGGCGACAGGGCAAGAGGCAAGTCACAAGCTGCAGCAATGGGAATTGTGACTAGACACAAGGATGAATTGCTGCTGCTCCAGAAGAACGGCTCAGCACAGGAACGGGGGCCCAGAGAGGGTGTGGAGTCTCCACCCTGACAGTTTTCAAAACTTTGTTGTCCAAAGCCTTGAGCAACCTGGTGTAGTTCTGAGGCTGGCCTTCACTGAGCCATGAGGTTGGACCAGAGACCTTGAGAGGTCCCTTCCAGTCTGTGCTGTAACAGGATTTCCAGATGGCTTTAAAATGTGAATGTGGATGACAGTTCACGTGTGTCCTTTTTGTAATGGTCAGGGTTGCTGGACTGGGATTCCTGATCATAGACACAATTTGAATTCCTATTTAACTCTTGATCTACAGCAGGTATACCTTTGTGAACAATGGAGATTTCCTCAGTTTTGGAAAAGAAAAAAGCAAAGCTGAAGAAGTCTGGAATAAATTTACTGATTCTATTTAAAAAAAAAAAAAAAAAGAGAGAAAAAGGCAAAATTTCAGGACTTCTGACCTGCCCAGATGATGAGGACAAGCGATAGGCCAAAAACCCAATTGGAGAAGTTGCTGAAGTCTAACAGCACTGAAATAGCCACCAGATACTAGGGGAGTAACTTTCGGGTGAGCCTGGAGGCGCTGGGGCTTTCTGTGCTGTCTGAGGAACAGAGACCAGCTACAGATGCCCTTGGTCACACCTCAGGGTGAGAGGGAAGGCTGGGAAATGTGAGCTCCTGCATCCCAAATCCTTTGGGCTACAACTCCAAAACACAACCCTTCAGTGACTCCAAGATGAATTATGAAAAACAGGATGAGCTACCTGCAAGCAACACAGACATGCAATACACAGATCACCTGAAAGTAATGTAAAAGATGGAGAAATGCAATGATAGAGTCTTACAAAGACTCCCGTAATCAACGGAAACGAGGATGAAAATGTCTCAGCCTGTTCATGCCTGTTATGAACTCTCAGGTGCTTTTTGAATCGTAGTGCCACAAGGCTTTTCAGAATGACTAGGGATACTTGTCTGCTCTGGCAATTACAACAGCCCGAGCTGCACAGGCTGCAGTAGAAATCAAGCTCAAACACTTGCTGTCAGTTGAGGCAGAAGTGAAAACAAAGGGGAGATACAGGGAGTTAGCAGTTTCTCTGTCCTCTTAACGTGAGTTGCCATGTTGTGTGGCTGTTAGAAGCTTATTTCAAGGACGGGCACTTAGGAAGTTGTGGCCTGAAGGTACAAAGCCTGCTTACTGCAAGGAAGGATTTTATTCTTTCACGAACATTGCTTGTTTGCTTGTGGAGAGGCACAGTGCCTTGTGGGAGGCTTTGAACTGTGACATTTAAGTTGCCAAAGCGCCTCCTGAACTCATGACAGACCTTAGCTCTGGTTTTTACCACTCCCACCCAATGTCATGGAAGCTGGTCAATGAACATAAACATTTTTTCTCAGCTATTGAACCCTTGTACTCGTATATTTCCAGACGTATGTATATGCTTACAAATCAAAAAGATAAGTACATGTTAGGTCAGAGGGCCGTTGCAAATAGCCAGATGAAAAGGCTATTCAGACAAGCCCCAGACTGCTCCTTTCTCTTGCATTGTAAAGGACAAGAAAGGAAAGTTCCACCAGACCCTTCACTGAACACTGGGCTGCAGACTGGGAAGGGTTGTTTACGTTTTTGATGAGCTACTCTCAAAGTCCAAGTAACTCCAATAAATGCTAAAAATCAGGGGCGAATCTCTCTCTCTCTCTGCAGAAATGGTAAATACAGGTTGCACAGACCTCTGGTGTCTCCCTGTCTCAAGCAGCTCTTTTAATTAGCTCAAATGAAACCCTAGAAAATGAACATCAGCCTTCACATTCCACAGTTTCTGTGGGTTACTGTTGACTGGAGATAGAAAACCAAGATGAAGTATGTGTGCTTTAAAGAGGGACCAACCAAGCCAGGTGACCTGGCCAACATTCCCTTTTTAAGCACAACGGAGACTATCCTCTATTTGGAACACGCATTTGGTTGCAAAAAGGTTGTTCTACGTTAAAGAGTTGATCTCAGGGCCTGTTGCTGTGTAGTCTAATAAATGGCACAGAATGAGTTTGGTATGGTACCTATCTAGACCGTTCTTCCAAAACTCACACACATGCAACTTCACACAGAAAAAGTCAGCAGGAACAGCCACCTCCACCAGTGAGGGCTTCAGGCCTACAAGTGCCTTTCTGCTGGTCTCAGGTCTCCTCCTCTCATGTCTTAGCATTCCCTAAAAGGAGGCCCAAGAACAAACCTTCCGTGACTTCTTCTACTGACCTGTTATTTCTCCATGGCTCTTTCACACCATTGGGACACTTGTAAAAGGTTCTCTCACCTCTCCTTATTTTTGAGAGGAACTTTGGACCATAAAGCTGCAGTGCTGACCTCAGCTCAGCGGTGAATCCATCAAATGTGGGTGATGGGCAGTGTTTGAGGCCAATGGGCCATGCTCCAAAGCAAGATTCGTCCTAGCTACTGGCAGTCTACAGTCACTGTTGCCAATTATTAGGGATTGGGATTAGTCTTAGTGATTTCTGCTTCTAATTTGTTCATCTTCTAGACTGCAACAATTCTGCGCAGTCCAAAAGATGCACCTTCTTTCCCTTTTCTTCTGAAGCAACAAACCACAAACTTGATGTTTGCTAAGTCCGTCTTTCACGTTTGTCATAAGGAATGCTTACATTTCTGCTGTAACAGCATCTTTTCCAAGTTTTTTGTGTTCCTGTGGCAACGTGCTGCTGCTGTTTTTAATAAAAATGAGTTGTGTGGCTGAAGTAGGCCATGATGACTGCAACCATCAATGCCCTCTAAGGCTGCAAATGCCCACTTCCACCTCACGGCTCTAGAAACTGTTTCTTCTCCCAGCACATTTTCTTGTACTGTGAAGCCAAGAACATTTCATGCTTGGAGCAGAACCGAACACAACCCTGGAAATCTGCTTAGAGTCTGCAAAATTGGTCCATTCTGTATGGCCTCTGCTTTTGGTTGCTGGAAATGTCTTCGTCAGTGGTGTTTCACAAGCTTTGCTTATTTTCTTGCAGAGTGCAGCTCTTTGGTTTCACTTCCAAATGGTCATAGTTTTGCCATCTATAACCTGTACAGGTAGCAATTCCTCCTCAGTTTTAGCCACAGCAGGACACCAGCTGAACAGAGAGACTGCAACATCCATTTTATACAGTAACCTCCTCATCTTGGTTTCCAAAGCAGCAAAGGTATTAGAAAAAACAGAAGTGTTACATTAAATCAGTCTTTGTTCTGCTTATACACACAGTTCTTTCTTGCCTCTTTGAAATCCATTTCCACCTGCCAATTCCTAATTTCATCATACAACACTGAACAATAATTTGTCTGCTTTTCTGTATTTCTTCCAACTACAAATGGGAACTGTGAGATTTGTCTCACTCGTAAGGTACTTTGACGCCAGCTGATTAAAAAGCACACGTGAAGAAGTAGATACTGTTACGCCCCACAATCCAGGTCGAGTATCTATTCATGGTAATTCCAACAGTCCCCAAAATAATGTCCTCAAAATAATCTACAATTTATAAGAGTCTAATGATTCCACATCTCTTCTGAGAGGGAAACACAGAACTGTGTGCAGAAACTCAGGTGGAAGTCCAATTAAGTTTTCCTAATACAAATGCTATAAAATGTACGGACTTTTCCCTTTTTAATAAAACCATTAGATGTAGTAATGCTTCTTTGATAAATTGGCTTCAGCTCATGGGACTCTCGCTATACAATGCAGACTTATCTTTACAATACTATACTTACCTTTAGTGTAAATGCAGAGCACCTCCCAGCTCCTTCCCTGAAAACTTCTCTACCATTTTTTTGCTGCTCCCCACTAAAAGATGTGGCACTGAAAATAAATAATTTCAATAAAACTCAGAAAACCATTGTCACAATATACCCCCCAAAGCCAGGGAGCACTGACCTCCAAACCCACTGCGACCTCCGAGTTTGGTTGTTAGCAGGTCTAGCTACAAACCCAAAAGCCACTGATGTAATGCAGGTAGTATCTGCAGATGACCTGGATGTGTTCACATTCAGTAGTACGTGCATGCAGTTTTTATCACGCGGAAGAGTACACAAACAGTCTGAATCCTGATCCCCAGCTAGAGTGGAAGATTTCCTTCACAAGAGGCTTGCTATGAGCTGAGAGTATTTTTCTTTTTCACATTATTTGGATGGAAGAGAACTCTCTCTAGGGCTGCTAAGAAATATCAGCATTTCTAAAGCTAGCCAGGTAGTCAAAAACCTGAAACCATAGCATTAAACCTGAGTTAAGCGATAAATTACAAGAAATCTCTAGAGGACGAGGAGGAAAGGGAAGCAATCTTGGCTCTCGATACAGCCCCGTGAAAGAAGCCAGCAAACAAGCAATGCTTTCCCTCTAATTCAGGCTCCCTTCTGTAGAGGTAGGTACTAACTAGGATATGGGTCCCATTTAAGAACTTAAATCCTACAAAAAGACTCTGTAAGCAGCACCCTGTTCACTTTTCAGCTGGATGACAGAGCGAGCCTTTTGGATCCGACCAAAAGTACAGGCAGAGCAAAAAATTAAACACTCACTCACAGAGATAACGACAGCAACTATTTCACTGACCTTTACGCTATAAGGACAACCTCATTCTTTCCTTTACAGCTTTACATAATCATTTCTAGCTGAATAGCACAGGTCAGTTTGGGAGCTGATAGCGCAGGGTATCCATAGGAGGTGATTTTTCAGTGATATGCATTAGCCAAACTCTTTGGCAGGCAGCAATGCCATAGAGAAAAGTACCGGAGAGTTACTGGTCTCCCACAATTTTCTAATACTTACTTTTGCCCTCTACCTTTATTGACTAAATTCTCTGACTCACAATATACTGCAGTAGCTCCATCTTAAAAAAACAAACAAAACCCCCAAGAAAACCAAACATGTTTGGCTGTGGAATATGTCTAACAAACAAGAATCTCATCCTGTTTCACAATAGACAGATTTCTAACCCAAAACTAAGATTGTAACTTCACTTTCAACTTCTCATAGGAAAGTCAGTAAAGCCACAAAATATTTGCCACATCTTTCTATTTTCTAGATCTGTAACTGAACCTGGATTACCTGTACTATATTTCTATTCTTTTTCACACAACTTTTAATCACTAAAACAAAAAATCCAGACCAATGATGATTTATTCATCCTCAACCATCCAGATATCCTGTTACACTTCCAAAGGTCTGATATTTAAACTCAATTTTCTACATTTTTAGATAGAGAACTGCTTCTTCCAGTCATTCTGGTAAGCCAGGGACTAGGTCAGACAAACCGATTCTGTGTCCCTCTACCAAGTATTTCTACCATGTCCAGGACAACCACTGCACTCAAGACAGCATAGGTAATTACTGATGTAATAACACTGTTATTAGGCATGCTAATTTAGAAAGTTTATATCCAACTCAGCCCCAAAATGTTCCTCCTGTAACTGTACCAGTTTAATTAAAGGGATTATTAAAGGTATTATCTTTCCTCACATGTTCTTATGTACATTACAGTTCATACTGCACATTAAACAGTCAAAATGCCAGAGCTGTCATTTAATTGCCCATATTTTGACAAACTACTATTTTTTTTTTAAATGCACGTCCCACCAAACATGTTTTTCTTTAGCTTGGCGCTAGCTGGACTCCATGAACTAGATGTACAACATTCTTTGGCAGATGCTCTGCCCTGAACCCCTTAACATTTTTTTTATTTCAATACCATTACACATCATCAGTTTGTCTTGTTCTAAGACTGATTCAAAAGGTTCAAGAACATCACAAACCCAGGTAAAATCCCCACCCATACCTATGTGATACACAGATTAGCAAGGATGGCCACCACCTTCTGCAGCAGCAGCCGAGACTGCTTTCTCCTGTGCTGCACAATCTTGCTATAAACTCCACAGTAGTCTATGCCTTGGATTCCCCAGTGTAGATTTCACATGCAATAAAAATCCATGATGAATATATCAATCAGCAGCTCCTGCTATCGAGAGATGCTTGCTGTATGTATCCCAGGGCCTCCATCAGTTCCTGCGGGAGGAGTTCCTTTATCCTCATCTCCAGCTGAACACTGATCAGCTCATATCGATAGACATCCTTTGCATGTTGAATCCACTGCAATATCCTTTATGGAAAAACATCATCTGTTTCTTTGACCTTGTTCAGCAGTGTTGACTCACTCAGGTTAGTTGTTGGAGCTTCCTTTTTAAATGGCAACCACGCACTTTGGAAACGCTGTTAAACCATCACATACATTTCCCGGGAAGCAGGTGTTAAGTCTCCTTCCTTTCAGAGATCCTGATGGGAGTCAGACAGTGTAGAGAAACACTTTGAAAGTGAGCTGCCTTATCCAAACAGGTAATTCCCAAGTGGCTGGCAGGCCACTCATTTTCTTCTCGAGACAATCTCCGTGTTTTAATGTTCTGCTGCAGGTCATTTCTGCTCCACAAATTCTAAATTAGCCAAGATTTCCAAACCTTTTCTTTCTTTCAAGTTTGGGGTATCCATGATATCAAGCTGTTAATTGTTTTTGCAGGATGGAGCTGGTAAACGTTTTGTATAGCGGCTTTCAGAATCCACTCAAGCACTTTATATCTTCTGAGCCAAAGAAATTTTTATTTCCATCTGGATTTTATGACTGCTCCAGATAATTTCCAGGTTCTCCGAAGAAGCCATTACACATCGTTTCAGATTCCTGCTGGCTTGGTTTTAGAAAATCGTGGTAGCTCTAGTTTCTGTAAAGACTCAACCAACAAAGATGACCAACTTGCAAGACCTCTCTCTACTAGAGAGCACACCCTTTACCTCTGACAACAGCACTGATGAGGGGCTAAGCGGCAGCCGATTTGAAGGTTTTTAAGCGCTCCCCACTGAGAAATATTTCTCATGGAGTCAAGTGTGGTACCATTTATTTGCTCTACATGACTCCCACTACTTTCCAACCATGGTGCACGAGGAGCTACTGAATCTCCACAATTGCTATGAGCACGCACAAGGAAAACCTCTGAGACTCCCTCCCAATTACCCAAAAACCTTCTCCCTCCGCTGCGTGACACCACCCTGAAAAGCCAAAAGTATCAAATTCAGCAGTTTCACCACACGGTCCTCTGCTGTCATAGTACTACAAAGCTGATTCTTCACCAACGTAAATCAATGCATAACAGTAACTTTTTTTTTTTCAGAACAGGTAGAATAGAACAGACACTAGGAAAAAAAAAACAATTTTTATTCAGTTGAAAAGAAGTCATTTACTCAATCACATTAACTATGCTAAAAATGATTTTTTTCTGACTACACCAGCAGTTAAATATTTTCAGCACCAATTCAGGACACATTAGTGACATTTATCACAACAGGTCTATTTCTTAATGTAGAAGGACATACTAACTTCAGTAGCTGCTACTGGGAAAGGAGTAAGCAGAAGACTGCCCTTTCTTTCCAAATACTTATCAGTGAGAGTAGCAACTTTTAGAAATAAATAACTGCCAAATTATCTCCCAAATCTTTAAATTGATCTTTTAAAAATAGAGTTAAAATAGATATCTTAATATGAGCTATCATAGATTTTATTTTTTATGTGCTGAATACTCCAAAATGCGAGTAGATGAGCAAGCATCCAGTACATAACTTTTTAAAATAGTTCTTCCCTCCCCACAATATCAACCCCATTTTTTTACCCAAGTCATGCTGGTTAGATCCCTATCTCTAGTGACTTCCCAGTAAACACCACGCCATTTGATATCGCTAGGATATGCTACCATCCTATCTATGAGTGAAAGAAGTCAGTGACCTGGTGAAATACCACCAACTCACATGAACAGAAAATTAATCCATTCATTGGCTCGTTATCTCTGAACATCAAACAAATTCTAAGCTTTAATTTTTAAAAGCTTTTGTGGTCTTCCTCTTGCTGGGCCAGTTCAGAAGGTCATCACTGAAGGCAGAACTGATGAAGGCAAAGAAACTAAAAAGCAGCAGATATTACTGTCTCTCTGTCCTTTTAAACAAATCAAGTTCGCACAAAACAAAAGGAGACAAGGTTAAAATGAAGTTTATTAGTTTTTTTGGTTTTTTTAAGCTTTTTTATATAAAACTGTTTGTGAAACAGCTATTTTATTCCCATGGCAGAGTGACCCCTGAAAGATGCACTAACCCCTTTCTTAAGGCCTTAACAAGAAAAAATTATGATTTTTTGTTGTTGTTGTTCCTTAAACCCAAATGTTTTAAAATTACATAATTTACAAAAAACCTCCACACGAAATAACCACATAGTGTAGGCTGTTACACTGACATTCCCTCTTCCTTAGGAAAAGCAAAACAAAACAAAACAAAAAAAAAAAGGGCTGAGCGGATTTTCCTGATCAGTTTGAAGACACATTGACTCCACCAACATTCAGACTTCCTTTCCAGTTCCCCAATCTGGCAGGTAAACCATATCTTCCTCTCACCTGCCTTCAAAACTGAAGGCAGCTTCTTGGAATGATTTGGGGGTGCATGTTGTTGCCACAAAGGGCAGATACTCCTTTCCCCCACATGGTACAGATGTTCCCACACGAACAAGGTGTACGGGATCCAGCAAGCAGCAACTACCTCTTACTTCAAGAGTCTCATGACCTAAGAGTCTTCAGATGTTTTTCAAGCTTCCACTATTAATACATAGTGTTTCTCAAAAACGATGACCTCCCTACCCCACATACACAAGTACTGACACCCCATCACCTGCAACCATCCAAGCCTTCCTTCCACACCCTACAAACAATTTATCATGATTTTATTTGCCTTTTAAAATTGAACTTCCTTGGATGTTGTGAGAAAGAAAGCAAGAAGAAGGGAGACAAGTCCTGTTTGGAGTACTCCCAGTTCCACTATTCTTTCCCACAAAATGTTACGACTCCACGAGCCTTGCTTTGATTTTGGATTTAATATTTACTTTAGCTACAGTTTTATTAATTTATATGGGTTTTTGTTAATTTTAATCAAAAGCATCAAAAGGGATATAGCGCACCTTTCATTTAAAACAAAGTCTTTCAAGACTAAAAAATAGATCTTTATATATATATATATTTATCCCTCCCTCTTTAATTCCCCCCACCTCTTTCCTTTTTCCCCCTCCCCTTCCCACTGTCACTATGGAGATTGTGTCCATGGAAACAGCTGGTTCAGACTCCTTGGTCAGATTCTGTGATGTCATCAGTCTTGAGTGTGATGTAAGAATTTATGAAGGAAGTGCTGGCATTGGCAGGCACGTCGAGAGGGGGCATGGCTGCACAGTGGGAGAGATTCCATTCAGTCACGAATGTCCACCGCTTTTTATCTCAACAGCCTAACCTGAAAAACAAAGTGAAACTGTGATATTGGAATGGTTCTTTCCCTCCGTCTGCCAACACGCCCCCCAGGCTTCGGAAAAACCCACTCAGCAGCCTACCACAGCAGTAACACCAAGAGCTCTTTAGTTTTGTGGACTAAAAACAGATGGAAGCACAACGGTGAGTAGTTCATAAAAGCAAATCCATGTGATAAAAAGTATTAGTTTAACAACCAGCAGAAAATGAAATAAGCCCAGCTACGGAGGAGGTCCAGGATGACAGGACGATCTGTGCCACGACAACAGCACGGCACTCTTACAGAACAGCTACCTCCAGCAGCCAGAAAGGAGCTCGTTTGCCTCATGTTCGCTCCTGGGTCTTGACTATGAAAACTGGAAACAGAGGGGCCAAGCACGTTCAAATGCGATGACAGTTTCTGGGATGCCACGCTGGCCCTCAGGGACTGGACCCAAGTATTTTCATACAGGTCACCACGCTACCATCCGACAGTAGTTGTCAGTGAATATGTAGCAGATAGTGAAACCGGTATCAAAATTACAGGAGTCCAGCTGCAGGAACCAGATTTGGGAAATAGCTAGATTTCACAAGCTAAAGGTAAAAGCTGCAGTTAAACTAATTGGAGGTCAGGTAATATTTCTTTCTGTTGCTTTTTTGTTCTAATTGCCAGATTATGGTGGCAGTGACAGTTCATGGAAGGACTAAGCTTGTGATGTCTTTCAAGACCAACGTGGAAATGTCCAAGTACTTAGCATGCTCATTCTCCCTGTCCAGAAATTCTCTTGAGGTGAGAAAATTAACTTCAGGAGTTTGCTAAGTTGGTGGAGGCTCAGTTCAAAAAAGAAACTGCAGACAAAGTTAAAATTTCACTTCTCTAAGCCACAGTTCTCATTCTTAATCTGCACAACCGAGAAAGAAAAGCTTGAAATAACATATTCCTTTCTTCCCTTCTCCCATAACACAAGTGAGCCCAGAAGCAATTTGTTTATTTTAGTAAGGTTAACCCTTTGATATAACTTAGATAAATCCCTCCCCACCAGCTAGTGAGCTTGGGAAAAGGAAAAAAGGTCGCAACATAAGCGACGCATATGGAAAGCAGTTAATGACATTAGAGGTGTGCCTGGGAACAACGTAACACCCATGTTCATTCATAGCTGGCAATTAAACTCCAGGAACCCTAACTAAGTGTGATACAGAAGTCAATGTTGTTCTGATTATCAGCACACCAATTAGATTACATCCCAGCAAGCCTACCTCTTGGCTGCAAATATCCCCTCATACAGGGGTGCCAGGCTAAGAGCGAAGAAAGAGTCAGGTGAGTACGTATGAAAAACAGACGGGTAATCCATGGAGCTACAGCTAAAGAGGAAAGGAGGGAGGTTCCTAGAGAGTTCAGGCAGCTGACCTTTGTGGTATTCATTACTGTGCAACTGTGAGCCCTTGCTGAAGGAGTGTCAAGGCCATGTTGCTGTCTCTGGCTCCTGTACAACTGCAGCTTGCCCATGCCTGGAATCGGTCCAGAGCATTAGGCACTGCCTCAGGGAGGAAACAGGCTCACTGCACAGACAGAGTCCTTCCCCATTCCTGGACAAGATCCAGAGCACCAGACTCACTCTCACAGTCACTCTCCAGATCTGGATTTGATCCAAATGTTCTAGAGGCAACTGGCTCAGGGAGAGAGAAGCAACAGAGACAGAATACACTGACTTGCCTGGATGTTATCCAGCACGCAGGATTTTTCTTAACTTGCTGGGCCTAGGAGTGAACCAGGACTAAAACAGCCCAATAATCTAACAGCCGAGCGCCCATTCTATCTTACACTAAGGCCAGCAGAAGGGCAGCTCCTGTACTACCAGCATTGCTACAGAATTCCTCTAAACTTCTTTAATTACCACAGTAATGCAGCAAATTTTTTTTCAAGTTTTTTAAAAAATAATTGGATCTTTTAGATTTGCATGGTTTTTATTTTGGGATTCAAGGTCAGGTTGGAGAACTTGATCTTTAAGACATTCTCAGCAACAAAAGGGGGAGGCTAAATAGGACCTTCAGATAAGAACTACTTGAGGCAAAAGTGGATATGGAAAGAAATGATGCCTTAGAGAGATTTCTAGAGCACACAGTGAACATGGTGAAGAGATTCCACAGCCTGTAAGGTCTTAAGCCAATACATTCCTATGATATATATATATATATATATATATATATATATATATATATATATAAAAAGAGTTAGCACTGGACAATAATGCAGGAAACAAAGCTGTGTAAAGATCTCTGGGACATAGTAATGTTCACCAGCACCTTAAAGAAATGGCCCAAAAAATCATCACTGAGAAGTCTTCTCTAGCGTTAAACAGTTGTAACAGATGCCCTGGCTGTGAGACTATCATCCTGTTTTAATGTTATGAATTATATTGCCTGTTACACTTTAAGGAAAAGAGAAAAGCTTAAAATAATCCAAATGACCTTTACCGTGGAAGGAAAAAGTTACTTAAATAATGAACTTTAAATGCTGTTTGCATGGTAACTGTTTTAACAACACTCCAAAGCCAAGAAAGAATGCTGTCAAAATGAAAAAAAATGACAGAACACAGCAGACCTAAACCAAGTCAGCAGTCAGTCTACAAAGTGTTTGTATGAAACAGTACCTGTCTTCTGCTATTGCACTAAAAAACATAATTCTCTGATTAATCCCTCATCCTTCACAGAAAACGCCATTAAAAGCACTTCACAATTACTTAACTCAAGAAACAGCTAAGATTTCAAGGTAAGGGAGGTGCCTGGGAAGCAAGGGAACAGCAGTGAGGGAAGGTGATTGTTATAATCAGCTCAGAGAACAGACATGAAAGAGCAGCTTCACCTGCATGATTGCAAGAAAAAGAGAAGCAACTAGCTTGAGTAAGAAATGCAACTGAGCAGTGAAATGAAGGCAAGAAGCCTTCTTGGGCTGCAGCTTATGGGAAAGGGTGCCAATAAGTATTAATTTGAAACCAAACACTTATTTCATTTAGACCTCCCTGTTGCCACCAAATGGCAATGCACTTGGTGGAAGTGAAGTAAGAAATCCTAACCTCATCCCACTCCCTGGGTGCTAACTCCCACCTCTGTGCTACTCCCTCCTTATGCCAGGATATTCGCCCAGCCACACAGTGAACCAGATTAGGAAAATGGCCCAACTCAGATGCTAACATGACAAAATGTAGTTTCAGACAAACTGAATTCCCCACCAAGTTCACATGTGGCTGTATGAATGCTGGGACTAGACAAAGGAGGATGCAGGAAGGAAGAGCAGCAGGGGAGTTGGGGCACGAGAGCACAACTGCTGCTTTCCACAGCACTGCTGACTTACCCTTACCTATGGCAACTACAGCCCACCCTGGATCCAGAGTGAGGGGAGGTAAGGGACCAGAGTAAACATTACAAACTTAGGAAATTGTGGCCACTTGTGGACATAGTTCCACCTTCTATCACCCATGTCTGTTTGCAAAATAGAGGAAAATGCTGGTCTGAAAGGAATGTAAGGGGCTCCTGATAAGATTAATTTACTTATCCCTGTATTTACATTTCCAGAAAAACAGGGAATCAAGATTACAACAATCTTGAACTCATCAGTATCATTAACTCTTCCTTACATACAGAATTTAAGAGACTTTGATGAATTTATTTATTTATACAGAAGCTTACTATTAACTACTCTGAAACTTACGGAAAAAAACTTTCAGATCCTTATGGACATGATCATGGCAATATGAAAGGAGATTTCTGCCACTGGTTTAGCTGGGAGAGTAATCAGGCAGTTGTAACAGCTAACAAGCTTTGCCTCTCACCACTAAACAGAAGGAACTGCTGCGGAAATACAAAAAAAGTGAAGTCACTAGCCTGAACAGAATGGTAGCAGGGGAAAAAAAAACCAAACAGTTATTACAAGTTTTCTGAATATACACCAGAGCACCTTGATTTGTCACAGAAATGGGGAAGGCACTGGAGTTAAGGAGCCACAGAAGGCAGCAGGTGGAAACTGGAAACTCTCCCCAACTCACCTGTGCTTGCTTTTATTTCCATTCCCAGGAGTACACTTCCCCCCTCACCCCCGCTCCGACTGCTCTGTGCTGAGGCTGCCTTTCACCATCTTGTTCTGCAAGGAGGGAAGAGAGCAAGGAAGGAGGGGCTGACGAACCAGCAAGCCAAAAGGGAGAGGAAAAAGAAAATGAGGGAGAAAAGGAAGACAGGGGTAGGGAAAGTGAACATACAGAAAGCGAGAGAGAGAGAAAGAGAAGTCAGTATTGGAACCAGACATAGATTTTTTTTCAGACAGAGTCTTCCCTGTGACAAAAGCAGGCAATTCCGCAAAAGTAAAGAGTTTGGGATATGAAAGCCTGGTTAATTTTAAGAAACAGAATTTAACACAAAAAGGTAGAACAAGCTGAGAAACATCACTTAAAATTGCCCCACAGATGGCTTAAGACAATCTAAGACTGCAGTGCCACCAAAAGGTGAGGTATCCCATCCCCTTTATATCCACCTCAGTGCCTCGGCATCCTCATCAGTTCTGCTGCAACAGCACTTGCTGCGATGCAGACACACAGCTAGTTGGATTTGCGAGAGCAAGCTAACCCTTCAAAAGATGATTAGTTTTCAGACAGCGTTTTCCCTGTGATAAAAGCTGCTATTTTGCAAAAGTAGCACATTCAGGACATGGATGGTTGAAGCATCAATGCTGACAGAAGGAAATGGGAAAGCTCACTGGGGAGCACAGGGAAAGGCGGGACCAGTCCCTTTGGACTTAGCTTGCTTATGTCTGAAGTGTCAAGTGCAGTTAATGAGGCAAGAAGCACCTTTGCTCTCCAGGAGCCACTTATTATGATGAGGTGTATTTACCGATGCGAGGCATGGACTGAAAAAGGTTGAGGCACTATACTGGGGGACTTACTCAGTGTTAGCGGATTTATAAAGTTAGTTTTTCCACCCATTAACTACAGAACAGAAGAATGAGGTATTAAGACAGCTACTAATTAGCTACTAATGTTAAACTGGTGTTACCTAAAAGCATAGTTTTAAATGGTCTAATCTAAAGTCTTTCTTCCTCTCAATTGCTCATGTTCATATCGTGCAAAAAATTGATGCAATTTGTTCTCCAGTCATTCTAGAGCAATGGTTTTCAACCTTCCTGTTCCTGCCTCACAACTGGCTGGAACTCCCCTTTCCAGCCACTACAATGGAAGGAGCAGGGTGATCCTATATTCTGCCCTGCAGAAAGATTTGGGACAAACCAGTAATGATCAGTGAACCACAGGGCAAGGGCAGAGTCACAGCCAAGCAAAGAAAACTCTGCTTGACTTCAAATGATTCATTTTTTTACTAAGCAAAAGCCAACAAACTTCAGTGCAAAGAAAGGCTGCTGGTGTTGGATTTCCATTTTCGACACAATACAGAAACTGATCTGCAGTGGGATAGTTTTGAATAAAATTAAAGGTACTTCATGAGGCAATAAAATTTTTATCAACTTAATTGGCAGTTTCCCCCTCCTGCCCCCCAAGATTACTTTAGAAACCAATGTGCCTGCTCAGTATCTTCTCCAGGAGGCTGGATTCTGTAAAATGGTTGTTTCCTTTCACTGTTTGAGCACCATCGCTGCAAGTACTCATACACAGCAGCAGTGACCCAAGCCAGCTATGAAAAGCTTTAACTCTTTGTTTCCCTGTAATACTTCAGGCAATGGGCAGCAAAAATAAAACAGCCTTCAAAGACATAACCTTGCTATTCTCTTTAGTCAAGTATCCAAAGTTGGGCAGAGGTTAGCACTTATGTAGTTGCATTCCACAGTAAGGAGAGCTCATCCTTCCCATTTCTGTTTGGCAAGATCTGCAGGTTCATGTAGCATTAATGCATCAATTTAAGCTTGCTGTACATTTTCAACATTATTCCACAATTGTGCAGAATAATTTATTTCCTTTTATGTGATGAAAAGTAGGCCAGTTCTGGATAACAGCCTGAATGCCCCCAGAATCTTCCAGTGCATTTTAAATACGTGTGTATAAATACATCATATTGTGGTAGAACATCCAGAAACGAACATGAGACTAATTCTTGTATGTTTACAAAAGACAGATTAAAGATAATCTGTGAAGACAAAAGACCACCAGATGTCAGTCTAATTCTAGGCAGAGATCTGCAGACAAGGACTAAATGGAGGCTAATCCCTGCTAGAAAGCAACACAATTCTTCCCTGTTATCATTTACTTTCCAGCATATGCCATCCACACTCTTGCACAATTCATGTTGTATCCAACTGGCCACAAGAATAGCCATTTTTCTGGATACTTCTGAGCATTTAGAACCGGTGGACTGGTATCCACAGCCTCCCAGAGATGTATCCTCCCTTACGGGCTGGGAGGGGTATTCCCAGCACTGTATCACATTGCTTTTATGTACAAGAGAGTATGTACTGTCTGCCTTGTCTTCTCTTTCCATATGGACAGAGCAACAGCAGTCCAGCTCTTAGCACCACTGTGTTTGCAGGCTCCATGGACATTCAGTTAAGGATGCCCAAACCCTAGGCAGAAGCAGCATGCTGAATCCATCACCAAAAACTGAAAACAATGATGGGTCTTCTGAAGAGTCAAAGATCTACAGAACAACTAAACAGATCTATTGAAGGCTGAGTGGTAGGACTCAGTCTAGTTACTACCACTAAACTAGAACAAGGTGTTTCAGGTTCATCACTACATTGGTTCATGACGTAGTCTAAATGTTTCCAAAAACTGGTTGAAACTTTTCCATGAGCCATTTTTCTTCTTCCTTGCATCCTCAGTAAATCCAAGGAGATAAACCACCGCCATTTTCAATGTAGCACTCAAACAGAAACAGCGAGCAATGTACCGATTCTATCACAGAAGACAGGAAATGAAGCTGGGCTTTCTAAAGAGTCATCAAGGATCTAAGGAACAACTGAACAGATAGGGCAAAAACTTATTTTATCTTCTTAAACTCTCTGTATTCTTCTCAAGTCAATGTTTGCCCCCCCCAAATATACCCCAAGCACACATCACAGAAGAATTCATCTGAAAGCATCTCTGACTACAGATGTTATCCAGGTATAAAATTACTAATCCAAATTTAGATACCAGAAGAGGGCAGCAAAAAACGGGTCTAATCCAGGAGAGGATTCTTACCTTGTGCTTGGGGCACCTCACTGAGAAATTCTCTTCGTTTAGTAAACAATCTAGAGGAGAAGACAGCAATTTATTACTTTTTGAATAAAAAACAACTTGAGTAATATATTACGTGTTAATCTCGCCTCACAGATATATATTTTTCATTCAAAGATCTCTTATAGGAATACTACCTTATTAGCACGTTCATCCCCTCCAGCCCCAAAGTTTTAGCAAATAAAATTACTAAACACCCCAAGTGACAATGTTGCCTGGATTACCAAGCCAAGTCCAAGCATCCCCAGTCTCCCCGATCCTCTGTATAGAGTAAGAATCACTACAGCAAGTCTACAAATCCTAGATCACAATCCCCTTCAGCTATTCCAGCTTTCCTTGCTACAGCACAAAGAAGATGGATGCATTCATCCAATCTGAACAGACAATCCCTGCTTTATACTTCTAGGAAAATCACTGTCTTTCATCCTTACCCCAAGGCCCTGCCAACATCAGAAGGAGAAGGGGTGTGTGTCTCTAGGTATGGGTGTGTATGACAGTTTATTTGCAACCCCAAATCCTGGTGATCAGTTTACACTTTGACACTATGTCTGGTAGTCAGATCGCTCATGCTGCTCTTGGATCTGCTTCCATGATTCGTATATGTGAAGCCTCTATGGTCTAAGAAATAGTTTAATTAATGATATAAGCCTATTACAGAAAGTGGGGCACCTATGTAGAACTGCTCATTTAGGAACAAATTAAGCAATACTGTCGTTTGAAGAGCATTTCTTTAGTGGCACAGCCAGTGTAAGTGTTGCTTCCCCTCTCACCCTCCCTCCCAGATGACGCCTCTAAGGGGTGTCAAGTCAGCAGCTCCCAGAACTTCAGCGCTATGCCCACACCAGGAGCACCACCAGCCAGCTCTCTGCCTTCCACTTGTGCCTTCCAGATACCCTGTATTTCACCCTCACAGCCAAGTGAAAAAGCAGCACTCTCCCAAGGGAATTCAGCTGCCTCCCCTGGGCACCCCGAACTGCAGGGCCACCTCTCAACCTGCCCAAACTTGACACTGTTCTTTCCAACTGCCTCATGCACCGAAGGCAGTCTGACTGAGCACCATCACCACCTCGGTGTGACCAACACCGCAAGAATTCAGCAAGGTGCTTATGACCTCCTGTCTGCTCCAAACTACCTAAATAGCTAGCAAGTAAAGAAGCACAATGGTAAATAAAATGTGCTAATTTAAAATGCTCTTAAGTATGTAGCATAACCAGCGCTACCTGCTGTTTCAATCTGCTGGAAGAGTTTAGCAGACAGCAGGAGACTGCAACTAAAGCTTGAGGGAAAAGCTTTCTAGACACCCAAGCTTTGGCAGAGCATCCCTCTGCTATGAAACGCTTATGCTTCAACATGAATGCCTCTGGCCTGAATCAAAGGGAAACAGCATGCAATAGGCTAAGTTACTTGAAAGATTTTAGCAAAGGGGAGTGAAACCCTTAATCCTGCCACAGATAACAATTTCAAATGCGGTATCAGCAAATAACAGGAAATAAATAAAATGTTGTCTCATTATAAGGGCAGGAATTGTAAAGCATGAATTATCACTGCATAATACAGCAATCATCAAAAATATACAGAGCAATCATCAAAAACATACACAGTATGTTAGAACAGGATGGAGTTTTCTTCTTTCTTGGAAACCCAACATCAGTAATGAATGCACTTCTCTAGCTAGTACATCAGAAAGGAAGATCATACGAGGATCAGGAAGAATTGTCAGAAACCTCGTACCTCATGCCTGATCTGCACATGGAGCTCGATTTCTTGCTAAAGCTGGCATTTTTGTTGCAAATACTAATAGCAGATCCAATTAATAGCAATTTTTTTGTTTCTCTTAAGGGACAACTATGAAAAATTTCATCAGCTCACTGTAGAAAAATCAGCTGAATACCAATAAGGCAAAACTTGTTCATCATTACAAAGCTGGCCTGGATTTCAGTTAGCAGTTCCAAGCATTTTATATCACAGATTACAATTCATCATGAAGTCAGACACATAGCTATGATCAGTTCATTCTGGCAGAAAGGGAAAAAGAACTGAGACTCGTCCTTGTTTGTACAGATTTTTCTCCATAAAGTAGTCAGGGAAAACCTAAAACATTTTTAATAGAAGCAATTATTCTTCTGTATGCTTCACACTTTGTCTCGCCCTCCGTGTTCTGCCTGTTACTCATCTTTAATGATACTTGTGAAGACACAGGATTTCTGTTCTCTGAAAATTCATTTTATTTTGCTGCTAGTCTTTCCTAATTTACAGTCAAAAATCTTTTGTATGTGAAACTGCCTACGATATATGTTGTGGGGACAAGTGTGCTGCAACAGTCAGGATCTGACTCCAGGTGGGGAGGAACAAGCAGAGGGAGAGGATACAAAATTTCAGAAAACAAAGATCCTGTTTCCATGGAGACATCCCTAGGACTAAGTTATCTTGAGACATCAGAGGCTCTTCATAAATTTGGACAGACACAAGCCAAACACAGACAATGTTAACCACAGTCATTTCCGTATAAAAATTACTTAAGTGGCACTACTGATCCTGATTTTTATGCAAATGGCTAAGAGGAGTTCAGCTCTCTTGCACCCTATATCGCCAAAGATTACTTTCTATGAAAGGAGATCTAAAGGAAGACTGAATTAGGCTATATAAAAGCATCCATATGTATGAACTGGCAGCTTATGAAGCCACGTGCCTTGCACAGCAGCCAATTAGCAACAGCGGTGCAAAACCTGGCTCCTCACCAGGGTGGGATTGGAAGCCAACCATCAGCGCAGAAGCCAGAGCCCAGGTCGCACCGCAGGGCCAGCCTTCAGTGCTGTAAGTAACCAAAGCCGTTTTGTGGTATTTCACCCTCCGGTCCTTTACCAAAGATGTACTGCCTTTCAAATGAGGCACAGTAACTGACAGGGTACTAACTTCTAATCCACACCAATGCAAAGGTAGAAACACGCTCACGGTGCAACTGCCTAGGAGTATGACATGCATACTTCATCCCAGCTAAGGCATGGTCACTTCCAGGGATGTTACAGTAACTCAGTCAAACACCAACTGTTATGACTTGAGATACCCTAAAAACCACTCCAGCAAGTGTTTTCTGTTTTGGGGGTTTTTTTTGGTTTTTTTAAGATACAAAAACAGTCATATGTATTCCAAAAGCCTGAGAACCCTCATAAATGTCAGCACAAACCTCTGAGGATTCAGGATCTGTCCCAGATCCTCCATAAAGCAAGGTGGCACCATCCTTCAAAGCAGGACAGTCAACTTCAAATGAAACTGCCACAGAGCTCAAGGAACTTGAGAAATATCTGTATCTGATTCACTACAGGAAAGACAGCAGCACTGCATAACCAATAAAAAGGTTTTATAGGCAGACAGCAGGCTGAGGAAAGAGAAAAGAATACTTATTTGCTTCTCAAGGAAGCCTACATTTTCTGCTTGGGCATAAGTGAAAATCAAGTCCTATTCCATATAGCTTATTTCTTTTATACAGATTTATTGGAAGAGCAGCTATAGATTGAGACAGTTTGATTACACCCACAGATAAACCCAACTGCAAACAAGGTCTTTTACTGTCATACCATCAGGCTGAAATTTTGAATGCTGAGAATGTACTCCAGGCTGAGCTCTTTTATTTGTTTTGGTCAAAAACTTCAGCTAAAGCAGTCAAACCATTTCCTTAAAACTCGTTCTTGGAAAAAGTTATTCTACTCGTGTTAAACATCCCAGCCAATTTTCTCTGAAAAACTCTTAACATATCCTGATTTGCAGTAGGACCTGAATTTTAGCTATGGCATGCCCTTGCCAGCTTACCACAAAATCAGCAAATGTAACTCTTTGCAAAGAGGGAAAGGGATTTTAATCCGCACATCCTCAGAAGAGGTTTCTTAGATTTTAGTAGCTAGATCATTTGAAAATTCTAACAAACATGCTTTTGTTTGGGGGTGAGCAGGTCTTTCTTGCAAATGAACCTCTGGCCTGAGATTTAGGCACCAGAACCAAGAGCAACTGAAGCTGTCAGGGAACACTTGTAAGGCTCAGGCAGACTGAAGGAAGAAGGTGACCACTTCAAAACTGTAAAATGGGAAGCACAGGTCTAGAAGGCAGCAGAAGTGAAAAGGTTACTGAGAAAGGGAATCTGGAACTGGAGAAAGAGTGGAGGCTAGCAGGATAAGGAGACTAGTGCTAGTAGACGTTAGAGGCAGGGAATTAAGGACGAGTGCCAGCCAAAGGAGGCTAAGACTGAATCAGGATTGATTCAGCCAGAAGACTGGAGACTAAGAACTAGTGGGATAAGGCACACAAAGGTGAAGATCAAGGGCAATATACAAGAACAAACGGGGACTAGCAGGGTTAAGCGTGACAAGGAGCTAAGTTAGGAGAACCAAACAGGAGTAAGAAGTCCAGAGATGAAAAACAGAGCTAGGAGCAAGAAAAGCAGAGGAGGTGGTGATGTAAGAGCAAAGAGGATGAAGCCAGAATGACAGCTAGAAAACCGGGCAAAGGAAAAGCTGGAAAGGAGTAGGGAGAATTGGGTCTTACAAAGAGACTGGGATAAGAAATTTGAGAAGAGGAACCTGAGACCAACTAGATAAAGAGCCTGTGGCTGGTGTGAAGAGCCGGAGTGGAGAACATATCAGACACATACAGACTGAAGAGGAAGAAACAGAAAGGAAAATGTATAAAGAAACAAAGAGAAGTCTTTGTTCTCACTAAATCATAATCTTCCTGGAGTGAAAAGAGAGATTCACCAGTTATGTGTCACTCCGCTGCTATTATTTAAATATGTTTGTGAAATTCTCAAAAGTATCCCATCTCCATGCAGCTCTAGCCCACTGAGTAGCTTGCAATTTATTACTGCCTTATTACTCAAAGGAGGAAAATTAGCTTGGAATGGTGTGCTCTGACAGATGGCCACATGACAACGTGATGTCTCATAAGAAAATTAGAAGAAAATGAAGTAAGCATAGCCTTGCAACTTGAACACAAAAAGCTACTCTAAAAAAATCTCAAAGCTTGCAAAGTCAAGACAAATGTGAGGAAAAGCCAAATTTAACGTGGCCCACTTCTACATACATGTCTACCATATAATATTACATTTAATATGGACTACATAGTATGATTATATACTAGTTTTTGTACAGGACACTGCCTCTTCCGTGCATAACACAGAACTGCTCTTGGGAATCAGTCATGATTGTTCAGTAAATTTGTCATCTGGAGGATCCTACCGCACTTGCTGGAGTTAATAAGGAAGGTATATCTGAAGAAAAAGGACAATATCTTAATTTTGATACCTGTGTTTAGAACATAGAAAACGCTACATACTGCGCCTAGTAACACAAGAATTCAAATTAAGCACCCCAAACTACTGGGAACATTCACTGTAATTTATTTTGCTTTTTCATGATATTGAAAAGGGCAGGTCGCAAACCAGAAACAAAGTACTAAACACAATATGAATGCAAATCTGATGATTCTGTCTCTCAAATGTACTGTAAATAAAAATGTTAATGTTCATGAAACTCTTAGGCATGACAGAGATGAACATCACAGAAAATTCCACAGTTCCACTTTCAGAACTGAGATGGAATCATATACAGTAAATAAAATACAGAATCAGTGAGGACAACATATGTTCATGAATGAGTACCCTTTCATCCTACAGGCTGAGGTAGGGCCTTATGGAAAAAGATGTCAGTTTTTAATAAGGCAATCACTACCTTGTAAGATACATTCATAAGAGACCAAAATTAAATTTACATGGACACCCTTATTTCTGGCAACTTTGAGTGTGTGATTTTTGCAACCGGAATAATATTTCTTTAAGACCTTATTTCATGTAAAATCAAGGATTCTCCATCTATACTGTGGTACTAGTAGTATTCCACTGTAATATCAATTTCATTAAAAACATTTCTATTAGAATAAAATGTGGTGCCCCAATAGGGTGGGATTTCACAGTGAGAGGTGCACTGTGAGCATACCTACTTCAAATACTGTTAACATTTGAAAAACAGCATAAAATAGGTGGTGAAACAAGTGGGCTGCTGTGAAAGTGGGATGATAAACAGGAAGCTTGCAATTATTTGCCATCAACAGTTGTAATCTTGAATCCTTACCTGCCTGTTATCAGACTAAGCTTCATATGATAGAAGTGAGTTACGGAGGACTGGAATAGTGGGACATTATTCATTCTGAGCTGCGATTTTTTACCCAAGAATAAAGTTTATCTCCATGAAAAACTTTCACTATTGTACACAAAATGCCAACTCACAACCCCAGGCTCATAGCTGGAGACAATACCATCCAATGATGAAAATTGGACCTACTCAAGAGACTGGCTGAAATGCTTCTATGGAGGGAGAAGGAAGGTTGTGCTGCAAGTGGTACTGACGATTCTACAAACACTTTGCACTTGAAATCATTCCTATGACTATCCATAGGAGTGTAACCCTGAAAGAAGAAACACCTTTCTGGTTACTTGCACCCTTTTAACAAAGGGTTTCTATTTTTTGCAAGAAAAGAGTGGTCATTTCTCATATTGCAGCCAAATTTCAGTCACTGTAGCTGCATTCCCCAAAATCAGGCTTTGTCTGCATTTTCAGGTAGATTCTTTTTCATTACAAGTTCCATCTTGTCCCAACGCGTTACTGTACACTGTTTATCTGATGCCATTTCTCACCGTTTATATTATATCTTCACAGTAGGTGAGAAACTGAGAGGGAATAAATCTGTAAAGTACCTTGGAATTATTTAGTGTCATATGTTTTGAATAAACATGAAATATAGTTAGCAAGTCATTTGTTCTTACCTGCATCGATGGCACATGGGTAATGGTATCGGAAGGAGCAGCCTTTGTTGTAGCAGCCTAAGGTGGCTCCCGGTTCCTGGCAATGGGAACATTTCTGAAAGGCAAACCAAAAAATGGCAATGAAGACTGCAATCATCCTTCCAAATATTTATATTTTCCTGGGAATTTTATCAACCACATTCCAGCACAAATTTCTCGAGTATCACAATGTTAGACTGTATCTTTCCACACCATACAAAGAAAGGCCTTTGGAATAGACAGCAACATAAGCTCTGTCAAACAACAAACTTTTCAGCTGTGCTAACCAGGCAAGTGATACCAAATGTTCAAACCAACCATTCAGAAAGAACTTGAAACACTTCTCAAATCTGTTTCACTGGCCTATGTTTCAGTACCTGACAATGACATCAGTGTTAAAATTAGAGGAAAAGAGCTTTTTTCATTCTACAGCAGCTTTAAAATGAGAATTAGCATGACAAAGAATGATTTAGAAGATACCATTAGCGTAAAAGTAATTTGGTTACATCATTTTCATTATCACTAGCAGTCCAAGAAGATCAAGGCCAAGTTGAACATTTTTTCACAGGTGATCAAAAAGGGCTTACTAGGAGGAGAAGATGCCATCAAGGGAAAATACCTCACCGTCACAGAAACAGCACATCTCCAAAAGAAATGCCTGCAGTGCTAGAAAGATGCTCATACATTTATTTTCAAAGTAGTAAGACTCATCTGATGACCACATTCAATTTTCATTTCTTAAATCCTATTATCTCAACTGGTCAATGATGTATTTAACCATAGTATCAGACAGATGTGAATGCAGCAGAATGAAAGCTACTCACCCCTTTACTTCATCCTGAATGACTTAAGGAAGTAGGCCTATTGTGCATCTCATTCAGACAGCAGCTTTATTTCTTGAATGTATGCAGTAAGTAATTTTCATTAACTAATCTAACACTATGATGAAAGCTGATTTCTGTCAGGTTGACATTTTTCCCTTCTAAAAAGAAAACAAGGCACATGGCAGAAACCACCAAAGGCTAAGAGACCACTACTATTAAAAAATTAAAACACAAAAAGACTACTGACAGAAAAAGAAAAGATGACCTAGAATAACTTTTGAGTTATACTTAAGAAAGACAGGAATTTTGTTTTGCTGATAAACACAACCAACACCACAATAAGGCCTCATATAACTGCTACAATTCACCTTGAGTTTAGGCTATAAGAAGTTGCCTTTGGTCACTGACTGCACACAGAGAGATGATGATATTATCTAAAAACTCTTTTTCTGACAGAAAAGCTAGTGTCAAACTACATGTGCTCTGTTAACACTATCAGCAAGCTACACCTGTACAGCACACAGAACAGATGTGCTCGAACCAGCAGTGCACCTGGCACTGGACAAAAGCATGTTGTTTTTACCATACGGGGAGGCTCATATGCCAAGATGACCACATCAGCTAGACCACACTTCTTCACATCCCTGAATAACATAACACGCAGCAGGGGAGGTCTGCGGAATAGATAACAGCCACAGCGAAGTTCCTTGCTCTGCATAGTAAACAGGGTTTTGGTTACAATATTTCAAAAACCACTAAGAATATGTGAGTCATTGCTCTTCCTACTATTCTATGCTACACAGAGATTACTATAGTTTGTATTTAAATAATTGAATGAGGATGAAAGCAAAACTAGCTCCAGCCATAAACCAGGTGGTCCTCTCCAAATCAAAGCAGATGCAACTAACAGAAAAAAGCTTGTGAGACGTCAGTTCTCATGACATCTACAACTGCAGTCTTGAATACTGCCTTCTCTTTTCGGTTATGCCAAAGCATCCTGAACCTGATCTTCAGCGCTCCCTATTAAATTGTGTCTATCTTCTAAGCAGTGAATGTGTATCATGACAAACTACGGCAGCATTTATGATGTAAAGAAAGCGTCCCCGAGGCCTAGAGACACCCAAGCAGCTTATTTTTGCTTGTCAGAACACAAATGCTAGTTTCCAAAGGTTAAAAAAACCCACCTAAACCAATATTTAAATGCAGCCCAAAACATACGGACCTCTAGCCAAACTGCAATGTAATTCACTCTCTCACGGGAGTAAAACCAAGTTTCGTGTATAGAAAATGTCTTTTCCTGGCTATGAAGTCAATCCTAGAAGAATATTATGTACTGGCAATAGTCCCAGATTCACCTATGCCAAGTATTCACAAAGTGCAGCTTGAGGAGTTCTGAACCAGAGCTCTTTACCTGTATGCTTTATTCTTGCTTTTAGATGTGGCTGACTGAGATTAATTATTCTAACAGGACAGAACCCAAATTGACTGTTCTTTTCGAACACAGATATGAATTTCTAGTTTTGTTCCTCAGAGGCATTCTGTCCTCCCCACTTTATCTCGTCTTTGAAGTACCATCACACTGTTGCAACAGAAGAGGGTATTCTTCCCTGGAACACTGTGTCCTGTACAGAGCAGCCAATAAGAGCGTAAGAACTACAGCAGTAGAGATTAAACTGCAGCTGTGTAAAATATTTCTTAACTCTAAAAAGGCATATCTTAAAAGAGCGTGCTGTGCAATACAAATGAAAACAAGAAGATCCCTAGCAAAATTTTTGATACTTTTCCAAATGTTAATTTAGTCTTTGAACTTACTCTTTGTTGCATCTAGTGTGGTTCATCTTGCTATTCTGAAACCTGCAGCAGAAACACGACAGGCATTTTGACAAATTTTAAGTATGCCTGTAGTGCTCAGCTGAGAATGGGTACGGAATACTTTCAAATCAGTTGTAGCTAGGACTGATTGGACAGGAAAAGTGGGTAGTTAAGATGCCAGAGCATGAGCATCAAGCCTTCATTTCCCCTTTTTTTTAAGTCTGTCAGACCAACTAGATTATTACCAAGGTTACCTGCAGCTATGCCCACAACAGCAATTCCCCAGTGGACTACAATACCATTGACTGCTCAAGGCAGAGATCATCTGCTGCTGCTGGCTCCCCTGCTGCTGAACAAGTCTCCATTCTGGCAGATGCTTCTGCTTTTCACAAGCCACTGACAGTCTAATGGCCCCATTTCGTCTACCTCCTGGGACCCCCGACCATCTGCTTCTTTCAGGGGAAGCTGGGGGAACCACATACACAATAACTACTCTTTTCTTCCAAGTTCTTCCTTCTTGACACACCACAGAGTGACTGAACAAAGCAGACACCCTACAAAGCTGTACGGTTCTAAAACAACTTAAGAGTCTATCACTTAATCTTTGAAAGAGACTATCATCATGTACTGCCACATGGTTTCCAAATATATCCAGGTGTTTCTAGAAAGACAGAACAAAATGATTAAAAAATTTCTGGATGGTCTCAGTCTTCTTTTGCAAGACATCACTGTTGTGCCTTAAAAGATAAAAAGACGCATAGTTCCTGCTAATACTTTTTATGGCTTTGGTCAGAACCCTTATCCTTATATATTTATGTTTCAAAAGAAAAAGAAAAGATGTACACTACAACCAGAAAACATTCTAGAACGAAAATAAAATCACAGAACTGCATACAGGAAATGTGTGAATTTGGCTTAATGACCACTAATTGTTCTCTTTGGTCCGTGAGCAAATTTTCACCCAAACTCCACCATCCTGCAGCCATTCACCAGCAGATGGTAGCAGCCTGCTTGTCACTTGTAAAGGAATTATAGCATTCTTAGCCAGGGAAACAGCACTCAAGCTCTCATGGGAAGAGAAATTCCTCTTGCTCAGTAAGCAGCCTGCTTAACCTCCCCTGCTTGAAGGAGCTGAAGGCTGGTACTTGGAGAGTGCTCCCAATGGGAGGTGCCAATGGACAGTAATCATTGCCAGGCATCTAATCAACTCCTGGCTTAAATTAAAAAAGGAAAAAAAAGGGGGGGGGGGGGGGGGGAGGAGGGAGGAAGACGACCACACAGCAAAGATTGATTCAGAGGTCCTATCTCCACAATTCATCTCTGGCCACAAGGCACATATATCTCACTTAGAATAGGCTGGAGAGACTGAAAAGTGCCATTTAGAAGAGACACTCCATCCCTTGAACTAAATTATCAATAGTATTAAAGCCAGATACATTGTCTCTACCTCTCCATGCTATTAGCAGCCCATTTCTTCCTCGCTACAGCTCATCATTCTCTGTCTACCAAAATGAAGTAACACCTAACCTGGAAGTGTGAACAGTAGGGGGACAGCTACCACAGCGGCAGCAAAGCTGTTCCGATTCATTCAAAATACTAAAACATGCACTAGCTATACTTCTTCTGCTTTAAGGTTTTTTTTTTCCACTGCGATTTGTATTCCTTCATTACTACAAGACTAAACTCTTCTGACAGCACACTGCTGTAAATGTAATAGATAGGGGTGTGGTTTTTGGACACCTTTTTTTGCCTCCCTCAGATTTGTACCCAACTCCACATAAGTGTTATAACATACACATGTCCTGGGCTACCTACCTTCCTCCTCCCAACCAAGCACAAGCTTTTAGGCTTGTGAAAAGAAGTGCCCTAAGCTGCTCAAGTAAAACACACACCTTAACTTTTCCCTTTGGCTCTGCACTGACACAGATAATGTCTTTGTCTAAGAGTACTGGAATCCCACAGTGGACAGGGTTTTGCTGGTGGGAGGACGGGAGGTGCCAGACTAGCCCTTCCAACATATTCTGGGCAGCAGCAGGAACAGTTGCTTAGAAGAAGAAATTAATTGCTTCTGCCTAACGCTAATATAAGGTGTTTTCAGATGATTCCTGCACTATCTTTCTTGTGGAACAATTACCAAAGCAGTTTAAGCAAGGACATTCACAACAGATACAACTGTATCGTATTTTCTACTGTCTATAATCCAAAGAGTCTTTTCTTGCTGATCAGTTGCTTCTTTCAGTTTGCTCACCTGCACACTACACTCAGGCCTCATTCTAATTTCCTCTCTTCCAAGCACCAGTTTTTCCTTTGTTCTCTGTTTTCTTCCCTTTTCCTTTGCTTTCTAGGTATCTCCTTGTTTTATCCCTTCTTGCATACCAGTGTCAAGAATGCATAAACGGAATAAAATGGAAAGCAACAACTGAAGGTTACTAAAAAAGAAAAGCAAGCAAAAAATGAGATGTGTGGCATTAATTATACAGGTACAAGTCTTCACTTTACATGTTATATGCATTTTTCATACTCTCTCCTTCATCTGTTTAAATTATAAGCTTTTAGGAAAATAATTGCTTCTGTATAATTGCACTGCACAAATGCAGATGTAAGATAATGAGGATTTCAGAGTCAGCTGCAATATTATGAAGGAGGGCCTTCTGACTATTTCTGATTAAACAGTTGGCAGGCTAGGCAGAAGCTCAGATTTAATATCCAGGCGAAAGGGCAACAGAAGCAGCAGGCAGCCGCATTCTCTTTCCTGGAAAGCGGGATGCAGAGACACAACTTACTCCAGCAAGCTATGAGGAAAGCTAAAAAATATATGTACTGTTTGCTATAGGAGAAAGGAGTAAGTGATTTTGGAAGACTGCTGCAAAAAGCGACTGAGATGAAAAAAGAGAGGGTGGGCAGACATTTTTAGGAAACAGCACTTTCACTCTGATGTGCAGATACTGGTTAATGAAAAAATTTGCTTATGTGACTGGGGCTAGAGATAACAACCAGTACTGAAGGATACAGAATTATTAGTTTCCATTTCCTGTCAAACAATTTAAGTTCTCCAAAAACTAGGCACAGAATGTCAGAAAAATGAACTCCACAATTAAAAAGATAAAAATCCTTTAAACTTGTATTATTAAAAGGTATCTCTTGCCAATGATGATATACTCCTTTAGCAAGCAAATCAAGTAATAATAAAGGAAAATAGTCAATGAAGTAAAATTGGACAGCTATCTTCAAGGCAAGAAACTAAGGACAAATTTAAATTCCAAGATTTCAGCAAACAGACAAAATCAATGATCTGGAAGATGCTATACTAATAAAGCTGCATTAGGAAACACAGTAAAAAGTCAGAACTGCAGTGCTGCACGGGCTACTGAAGCACAAAGGGAAGCTGCAGTTCAAAATGGATGGCATGGAAAAAAAAGCAGAAGAAATACAAGAACTGAAAAATGTCTTAAAAAAGGGAAATCCTATTCAATACATACAAAACTGATTAAAATACAACAGAAGCACTTGAAATTAAGAACACAGCATTCTATTTCCCTCAACTCAAAGGAAAAAGAAAGTAACAAGAACAGAAATAAATTTTGACAATAAGTTTTGACAAGGAATGGTTTGCCAGCAAAAATTTCTAAGGTCCTATGCAGACACTTAAGCTATTCCACTGTACTTAGAGACTCTCGAAAAGGGGGGTTAACAATAAGGTGTGAAAACTTGTGAAGTTCATAAAATTATCCAAGGTAGTCAGATCTCAAACTGATGGTAAAGAGCTGCAAAAACATCTCACAATCCTGGATTACTATGTGATAAAATGGAGATGAAAATTAATGTTGTTAAGTGCAAAGTGATACACATGGGGAAAATATTTTCACCTATGCATATACATGATGACAGATTCTAAATTAGCTTTTACTACTCATGGGAAGGTATTAGTAGTCATCCTGGACAGAAACAACATGCAGTCCCTGCAACTGCAAAAAAAAGACAGCCAGAACGTAAGAAGTTATTAGGAAAAGAAATCGATAATGAAACCCAAATCTCCATTATGTCTATCTGTTACTCTTGTAGTATCCTGACATCTTAATATTGTGTGTGTTGCTGGTCACCCTATTAGTAAAGGAATACAACAGATCAGGAAAAAAAAGAAACAGACAGACCACAGTGATAACTAGGAATGTAAAGAGCTTCCATAGAATAAAAGACTAAGTATTTTGGAAAAGAGGTAACTGAAGGGGGATTGAGACCTACAGAATTAAATATGGTGTGTGCATAAGGGAATGATTCTTAGGCATTTCCAAGAAGGAAGAGCAAATAACAGGTTTAAATTTAAAATAAATCTGCTTTTTGTCACACAACAAATAATTAAACTATGCAAGTCATTGCCAAAGAATGCTGCACTAGCCAAAAGATAAGCGAGTTCAAAAACAGATTAGACAAATTCATCGAGGATAGGTATGCCACTGCCTGTTAAATGCAGTGATGCGAAAGAGACTACTCTAAAGCTGTGATTGCTGAAAGGAGGGAGAAAATATGCAAGTAGCACTCTGTACATGCCTGGTTTACTACACATCTCCGAAGATAACTGGCTCCTGGCCATGGCTGGAGACAAGACACCACAACAAAACACACTTTTGCACCTGCCTGGAATGACAGTTCTTTTGTAGACCAAGAGATTTGATTGTGAAATTCCACAATGAACAACAGAAAAACCCCATGCTTATTAAAAAGAATGTAGGCACCCAGAAATTACACTGTTAGGTTACAAGTTTTTAAGACTCTTCAGTCTTACCTCCGTAACAGGAAGGCTGAGCTAAACTGTAACACTATATATAAAGGGCTGAAATTTGATCTAAGCAATAAATTCATGTTCACTACTCCATACACGCCTAGGTGTTTCATTCCCTTGGTGAAGTGATCAAAGGCTTAAATGTGCATGAACATACTCTAGCAGACAAAACTGGTGAAAAGCTGAGAAAGTCATGGAGGAGGATGAACCCTCCCTGCCTCTCGAACAATGGAAAGAGAAAAAAACCCAGATGAAATAAGGACCAAGCATAACTGAACCAGAATGGAGGTTAGATACCTCAAGAGTAAACTGATGGTTAACTAAAACAGATTTGGCAAAATTGACAAAAAATAGTAACTTTAAATGGTAATGAAAAAACATGTTTAATTTCAAATGAAGCAGGCTAAGTACACACCTTTGTAGCCATTTCATATTTTAAAAGGAGTATTAAAATAATACATAGACTACCAAGTCCAAGACGACAAGAAATGCGTAAGTCTTGTTTCCTTTGACAACAAAGAGCCACCCTAGATGACAGAAACATTTCAGACAACCACTTACAAGTATAGGGATTTGAATTTGCTAAAGTATGCAAGTCTAGCAGAAAAAAAATATACAGTTTATGTTATCTTGGCTATTCATTTGGGGAATTAAACGTGCAACAATAAGTGCAATTTAGTTACAAAGAGGTCTGAAAGATAGAAGAGCAGACTTAAAAGAGGAAAGAGAAATTCAAATTTTCAAGCAGTGATTACGTGATAAGGACATACAGAGTAGTGGGAACAGCACAGTCAGCAAGAGAGCACATTTACTCCAGTTGGATTTTCTGCCAGTACTAGATTTCTCTCTCAACCATCTTGGGTACTGATTACAGGAAATATCCAAATATATGGTGAATTTCTATTTAGCACAAGGTCTACCAAGTACCGTATAAAACAACAGCATGCAGTTGCCTTAAAACAAAGTAACATCACCACCATAAGGGAAGAGGTTTTGGATAAACTAAATAATTACCAAAAGCTCTCCCCTGTAAAGCAATACCTTTCAGTATCAATGACTGGAGTGGCATAAAAAAGGAAAAAACTGACATAAACAAGAAAATGCAATAAACTCAAGGAATTTGTTTTCAAGAGGCAAACTGCATGACAGAACCAGTTTTTCTCTAGTCAAAGAAAAAAAGGGAGATGGTGCTTAGTATTTACTAAAAGGCTCAAATAAAAAAGGTCTAGTTCATTAAGGACACAATCGCTGTTATTAGTGGCAGTGGATTCAACAGAAACAAAACCTTTGTAAAGGCTTAAAAATAAGGAAATGCTTTTGAGCAAGGCAAACTGCAAACGGAAAAGATTTTGACAGGATATTAAATACCTATGCAACCATGGCAGGAAAAAGGGTGCAGCACAAATCCACCCCTGCCAACAACTCAAAGACTTGTAACGTTGGACAGAAATAAACCATTTGTCATTATTTGTAATAACCTGTGCGAGCCCTCATCATAAACAGAGCCCCACTGTGCAAGACACTTTGGTAATACAGAACAAAGCGTTGGTGGATGCAAAGGGATGAAATAGGAATGGTGAGACTGAGCCAGCAGCGTTGGGCAGAGTCCATCACAGCAGCAGGCTAAGCATATCCAATTGTTCAGCAGAAATCCCAGACAAGAAGGGCTTTGAAAAAAATGCATCAATGAAAACAAAGGTAAACATGCAGGGTTTTGAAAGTGAGGCACTTCATTTAGGAATTTATAAAATTAAGCCAGGATGCACTGATTGGAAGTAGATCATACGTTCTTGAAACTGAACGAAGAAAAAGAAGCAGGATGAAGGCAGATAAAGTAATGACGAGTAATTTATGTTTGAGGCATAAGAAAAGAGGAAGCCAAGCAGATGAATGTGAAAGAAGTAGGTATGCAAAAATGATAGTTTAGAAAATTTTTTTTGGTAACAGTATTCCAAATGGATGTTTACTCATTAATAAGAATATCAGTTCTTAAATTAAGGTCTAAAGAGCTGCTCCTATTGCCCAGTCAAAATATATTCCACTGCAAGTAAGGATAGGTGAAAAAGGTACAATGCTCATCTTACTGGAAAATGAACAACTTGTCTCTCTAGAAAAAGGGTAGCAAATAAAAATACTACTCAATACTGTTAAAGAGAGAACAATGAGAAGACGACAGCTCCTCCAGAAGGCTGCTGAAGCAGTAGTTGGCGGCAGAGCTATAATAAGGAGTAGCAAAGTGCACACAAGTATTCCTGAGGTCACTGGTGGCTGCTGCTACCACCCAGGAAAAGCAGCCAAAGATGAGCAACAACAGCAGGTCAAATTAATCCAAGAGGTAAATGTGCAATGCTTGCGGAAGAAGAAATGCCTGCGAGTCAGTACATCTCTCTTTAGTGATAAGCTGTCAAGTAACACATCAGTGTTAAAAAAAAAAAAAAAGAAAAAGATACAAGCTCATGAACTATAGCAATGAATAATCAATCATAGTTGAGGAAAACTAAAAAAATTAGTAACACACTGATGAAATTACCTCGGATACAGAGGAGATGCTCTATGTAAAATAATGTTTGCTGGCCAAAAATCTGAATGGGTTTAAAGAGGAATATGTTACTTCACTGTTCAATAATCATCAGGAAAAAACCTACAAATCATAATGATGTGTGCTGCTTAAACTGCCTATTACAATAATAGCTACTTTTCATGAATTCTAAACTGAATTTATTCAAAAATATCTAGGGTCAGTAGGCTTGCCAGAGACACACAAAACAGGAAAACTTCATATGAGCTAGCAGCAGTTTAGAAGTGGCAGCAAATATAAATAGCAGAAGTCCAAGGCCGGATGGCATTCCAGCTGGATATTACAAAGCAGCAGAGATAGTGTCAGTAGTTTCCTTAAAGGACAGACTTAATATTGTTCTCCTGGGAGAAGAACTTCCTCCACCTAAGGATTAAGGAGTGGTTCTCCCCAGATCTGAAGGGGAAAAAAACCCCAAACAACTAATGAAGATCTTTTGGGCCCAGAACACTGCTGAATCGTGGTAAAGGCAATAATATTATCTAACTATTTGCAAGCCACATCTTCAGTTTTTATATATCTAGATCAATCTATACTAAGATAAAAAGGACTGGTATGAGCCATAGACTACTAGAAATAAGTCACTGTGCAAGATCAAAGAGAAATTTCAATCTTTTTTCACCCGAGACAGAAATTGAAGGATACAGGCATTTTTGTTTTGTTTTTCATTTATTTTACACAGTCACACCCTCTTCTCACTTCTTATTCCTCCATTTTCTGAAGGCTCTAGCCCAAAAGCAGAAGTGTAAGTCAGCAGCAAGTCTTGTTAGACAGCTTCAGAGACTCAGAATGGAAAATTATTCTTTTGGCATTACCTGTTAAGCTATTTGTCCAGAAAACTGAATTTATTGGTAACTATTCAAAACTCCTGTTCCCCAGGAACTGCCTCTGCAGATTTCTGCTTAGAGGAATAGTACCATGTGGCATCACTGAAGAATCCTTATTCTCCCCAATGATAATGTGTGACACTTCAAAGGAGGAATAATTAAATTTAAGTATAGGAGTTAAGACTGCATTAAAACATCGTAAAATAGTTTTATGTACCTATAATGTGGGTATTGGAATTTTTCTAATGTAACCTAAACAATCTCTTAAAATTAACATCTAAAAAAAATTTGGTTTTCTGGAAAGCGTTGGTTATGCATTGTGTCAGCCTTGAAATTTTAGTGATTAAATTTAACTTGAAAAGTTATTCCCCCAGAAAACACTTAACAATTAAATATAATAATGAATTTACATATGGTACCAGTACATTCAAGTTAGGATCTTCAGCATTTTAATTTTCTACAAGAAAAGAGAAAGCTAACATCAGATGAACATATAACAAAACATTTTTATTATCTTCTGTGGACCTGACTTTAAATGATACATGAACAAACTTTAAACTTAGCTTCCTCCCATTACATCTACACAACTAAAATGTGCAACCTTGTATCAGCTCCCTAATCTTCCAATTTAATTAAGAACATCTGACAATTTAAACACATACTGTACTTTCAATTTTCAAAGCACCCTACAAATTTGTCTTAATGGTCACAAAATAAGTGGTTTTAAAGCCTACTTTACAGAATAATTAACTGACTTATCAAAGGCCATGTAGAGAATTTTTGACAGCGCAGGCATGAAGTCTGAAAAGTTCACAGCTCTCAAACCTGAACTCAAGTACATGAAGTTGCCTTTCCCTCCCATCCCCCCCCCCCCCCCCCCCCCCCTTTTTTTCCTTTTAAGTTTTGCACTGAGCAGCAGTGTCCTTTAGAGAAAGTCCCCATTTCAGAGATACATGCCAGGACACCCTCCTCCTTTTTCCCCCTCCCTTAGTAGCAAGTCTTTTATGAAGCTGGACAGTCGTCTTTAATCATCAATAACTTTCTGAAACATAGCAAGCGTGAGTTCTCAGTAAGAATAAATGACTCAGAGGTGCAAGAAAAGCTGCAATTAACAGCAGTATGGTGCAAAGTACCAACAAAACCACATTTTGTGAAATGATAAGCCATGAGAAAAAAACAAACATACAGCTGAGTTAGAACTAAGGGACCTAAGCATAAATCAAAAGAAAATATGCAAGGAGCTAGAAACAGGGGAAAAAAAAAAATCATCAGTAAGTGAAGACTGCACAACCAGTTAACATCAACCTTTAATATTTTCCCAAACAGAAGGAAAGCTTAGGACAGACAAAAATTAGCTGGTTGAGATACGGCTTAACTGTATCTACGCTATGATCGGTTGTGCAACCAGGCCTCAGGAAGACATACACAATCTATTTTTACCACTGGTAGCTCAGGTACTGACAAACAGCACAGCTGCAGCACGCAGAGCCCTGGGCAGGCTTTGCCACTCACCACAGTCTTTGTGTTTTGAGCAGGGTTGGTATTTTACGCTAAGTCCTACACTGTTATGTCTACCCTTACCAACAGTTCAGCAAGTCTAAAGACAACTTAAGTAGATCTACATGATTAAAGTCACACCCTGAGCACTGCTAGAATTTCTCAAAAGAAACGGCAGCTATTTTAATCCTTTTAACTGAAGAGAAATGCCTGCTTTAGGTTACTCCGGCTGGCAAATTAGGCCAGAGGACTGGAGGGAGTATCCAGTCCCTAGTGCCTCTATATCATGGAACAGCAATAATAAAGAAAAACCCCTACTTTTTCATATGTCTAGACAACTAGATGGCTGCACTTGACATCAGTAATAAATGCTGCAAAGCTATATACATTTGAGAACCACCTTAGACAAATTTTAAAATGTACCTTTTATTGAATTTACTAGTTTTTGTAATTAGTAATATCATTCTGGAAAAACTTTCTATCTGTAGTCATGGTCTTGACCAGTCCACTCCTAAACCATTTTAAGACATCAGTTTGTACTTGCACAACCTGCTGTCCCCTCCTATTCCTAGGTGGGGCATTTCCCTGTATCAGTACTGACACTAAGAGCCCAGAAAGCTGGTCCAGCCAAAAAGTTCGCTTGATAAAAATTGAGGGGGGCGGGAGGAGGGGGGGTAGAATTTGCTGGCCAGATCAGCTACCTGACTTGGTTCAGTCACAGAGCAGTAGTGCTGGCAGAAGGGGAGGCGTGGGGAAGAAGAATGGCTTCTAACAACCCTAACTTAGCCTGAATGAAATTACCACCATATTTCATCTTCACAACAGATGACTCAGTGGAGCAGAAGTGGTTTACAAGGGACAGTCTTCGCTCTTTTGTACCTTTAACAGCAAAGGAGCCTTGACCTTTTTGCTATATTCCTACCTCCCTCTACCCTCATCTTATTCCACTTCCCCCAGCCCTTGCCCTGCACTCATCTTTCCCCTAATTTACCCCACTGTGGCACAAAGCAATCAAGGACTGCCATCACAGTAAAAATGGGAATTTCATCAAGCGGGGGGGGGACGACGACACGACACGGACTCTGAAAAATGAGTTTTAGTTGTAGCAAGGAGTGGGATAAGACTGTGAAAACCAGCATTACTGTAAGAGCAACTCAGAACTTCAAACGGCCCTTTGAGGAAGACGACTATTTTTGGTAACTCCCTACATGAGGGCTAATCCACAGCCAGCCTCTTGACCTATGTCCAGGCTGTGCTGTTTTGGCCATTTGCTCCATCTCCCACTCCTATCTCAACACTGCAGCAGGAACGAACTATCGAGGGCAACTAACATCAGAATTCCCATCCCCATATTCCCCAAACAACTTTGTGCCCACATCTCCAGCTATGTACCTTCTCAACATGGCTCAAGCCACTTATGCTCGCCCATAGCTTTAGCAATACAAGACTGCTGTTAAATGCTAATTGCTTACTAATGAAAACTAATCATCATGCAATTAAACTTTAATCACTAAGCAGCTGGCTGAGATTCAATTCATAACAATGAAGATTCATTAATAACTTTTTTCCAAAGTGCTCTATCCATGAAGACTATCCTGTACTTCACACAGAGTCCAGCTAAGTGTATGAAATTGTTTGAAAAGTATTTCCTCTGCCAAGAAAGAAAAAAAAATTACCCCGAGCACAACACTAAGAGTAGCATAGCTTAGATTAGCTGAAAAGGATGGTTTTCAGATTCAGGGAACCCAAACTCTGTTCCTATCTTCTTCCATAACCTCAGGCAAAATGCACAGCACAGACAGAACCTCTTTTCTCCAATTCTTGTATCTGCAGAGTAACATTCTTCAAGGCAAAAAACTGAGTTTTAATTTTGCTGTAGTTTCTAAAATTATTACATGAATACTCATCATACTTCAGTTTTATTTTTACTCATCTTTCTAAATCTAGGGAAATTAATCTAACCTCTTTCAGAACATATTTCTAATTAAAAAAAGATATTGGGGTTATATAACTAGGTTTATAACGGGCAGATAGATGAACATTTACTTTTGAAAAAAAAAGTTTAAAAACTGCTTTCTATATTGTATTTTTTAAAAAAATCTCACACCACAATCAGTGTCTCAGTTTTGCCTGCACCATTCCTACTCAAGTCTGGCTACTGCACAAAGCACTATGCTTACATAGCTTTTTATGAACTTGGTTTGCATTACAGCATTTGAAGAGCTTTCCTTTATTATGAATAATAAATGGTAGAACATTAGTATAGTTTTAGCATTATTTTTGCTTATTCAGTGATCAAAGGATTCAGGGTAACGATTTTAAAAATAAAATGGAGAAACTGTAATTTTTTTTTATTTAAAAAGTCTTACAAAAGATAGAATGTAATTTTAATAATCCATACAATACTACAGGTCATGAATTCTTACCTCCAGAAATTAACCTCTTATCAAACTGAATGAGCAAAGATAGATTAAGTAGTAATATTTTTTTCCAAAATCAGGGAAAATATTTAGGGTTTGCATTTTTCGCCTAGTTGTAATCAAATATAGGCCATTTTAAACACAGAGGCGTGGAGCAGAATAAACTTCCAAAGTTCTTGAATGTCCTTCAACACTTATTTGTTAGTAGCATTCTTCTAATGAAGGGGATACAGCTCAAGTGACAACCATCTGGAATTAGTCTAAGTTAAAATAAGTTCAGTTTAAGTTAACAAAACAAAACACAAACAGCACAACAACCCTCTTCCCCAATTTTAGGGAATCTTAACAACCTTTTTGCCAGCACAGCTTAAAAAGATTCAAGCTAAAATAACAGATAAATGGATTTGTATTCACTCGCTACTGAGAATTTAGCAAGAGTTTGGCATCTTTACAGTAACAGGCAACTTAAATCTTACAAAAAGGATTGTGTGAGCTTGTGGATAGCCAGACAAAAAGCTCTAAAGCTTTGTTTAGAAATCTCCTGCACAGAGAAGGCCCCGCTCACATTTGGAAGTGCTTCTTAGAAATTAAAGTTACTTAAATGTATTTTTAAATGAAAATTGTACATAGATTTCGAGGATCCCTGATGCTTTATAGAAAGGCCACAACTGTGGAATGAGCAAGCTCCTCCTTTTTACATACAAGTTTCCAGTGCTCCTGGCTACAACTAACGTAAGTGGTTAAACATCCTATTCTTTCCCAACACTCTATTGTCAGTACATCTATTTTCCGCTTTCCTCACTCCACATGCTAGACAAACAGTAAAATATAAAACCACATGCAAGCACAGACATAATGCCCATACTTCGGGACAAGCTAATGGCAAAGGAGTCTGCTAATAAAGATGCACAGAAATTACTTCCCTGCCCACCCTTCATCTTCTCTTTGCCCCCATACAAAAGCTCAATACTGGAGCAGTCTTTCCTCTTTTCCCAATATCATCTTTAAGTTTGAGACCTCAACTAAACTGTACTTCCTGCCATCTACAATCCATGATCACCAATATGCTGCACCAGTTTTACCTGATTTCTACTCACAGTAAAGCCAAGGAAAGCCAGCTTCATTTCACAAATGTAATTAATGGCTTCCAATCACTCAAGATATTGAAATATATGCATCAGAAATGTAGATGTGGATTCTATCTGCTCACCTCTTCGGCATTTGAGGCTTGCGATACCAATATACAGAGCTGCTGTGAGCTATAAAGTGCTGTAGCGCTAGTCATTCACACTTCTAGGTCCCTACCAGAGGAAGGCAATGAACTGAGATACAACAGGGGCTCCTACCAGGTTCTCATCTCTGTGGCGGCACACTCTCACAGACCAGGAGTCATGACAACACAGAGAGTTTCAGTAGCGCAGCAGATGGCAATGCCTTTCTGAGAAAAGTGAATCTGAACTTCATTATTCAGCCTGTCTTTCAGAATTTCTTCTCCACCCAAAATTTCATGCTTCCTTATTTTTCTAACACTGCTGAAGAATATTAAAGACACTGCCATTTCCTGAGGAATGAAAACGAATGTTAAACTAATTGTACTAAGGACTGTCTTCAAGAAAGAAAGAACACATTTCCAGCTCAGGCAACTAGGTGTTTAGGCACAGTCCGTCAATGAAGACCAAGAACTCAACCACTTTAAGGGTAATTGTAGAAGGTGCCTTGAGATTCAGTGGCACTCCTCACTTGAGCAGTTAAAGCATACTAAAAGCTGTTGCCAGAGATAATAAGCAGACAATGTTCTCTACACACCCTTTTTTCAACCACTGCTAACAGGCAGTTTTTAAATTTGTTAGTTTCCCTTTCCCCACGGTGAAAAATTAACAAGCTCCAGTGTCACTTCTTCCTACTCTGGAAATTTCTCCCTACTATTACAGGTATGGACATAAGAAACACAGGTTTTCCTTCCTGTGTTTGTCAGGCATGTGGTCTTTGAAGCAGCAGATTATTATTTCAGCTGAACCCTGACCTGACGCAGAACTTCACTTGAGGGGCTTTTTGGAGGGGAAAAAAAAACCAAAAGAAAAAAAAAGGAAAAGTGTCAGGTTCTGCACATTTTTCTTCTCTAAAAAGAAGGATAATGAATAAAAGGTCAGCATTCATCTCCCAACACTTAGAAACAGTAGCACTGTGGACCTAAAACACTTTCACATGGTGGCATCACCTGGGCACAATTTTGTGTTATGGCTAACTTGATCTAATGGTTATAATTACCAGCAGAAAGGGCCCTCCCTATCAGAGACAGCAAACATGGTTCAGAGTAAGCGGATTCAGATGGCTGATCTGGCACAAAGATCCCCCACTCCAAGCTAGTCTTCTGATGGATTAGCTAGCTAAAAATCAACCCACTGTGCAAATGCACAGTTGGTAAATCTAGCACAAGGGAAATAGTGGGAGCAAGCAGCTTGCAAAGAGGATAAAGTAGGATCACCCCTCCTGTTAGCAACTCACTCCTAGCCTGGCTTAGGGATAACAAAGCACACCTGTGCCAAATGAGACATTCAGAATAAACTGACACCTTCAGACTCATGGTGATACACTACTCAGGTTTCTGGGGCTAGAAACTGTTTTGCTTTGTTTTGCCAGAGGTAGCTAACCTTCCACAATTTTCTCAGTTCATACTGATTCCCTAGCTTAGGCATTTGATTAGCCACACAGTTAGGAACCTTTTAAAAGCAATTACTTACAGCGTGTAGGAGCATTTTTGTTAGGCTTTGATTTCCCAAATCTGAGCATATAAATAGCTTAATTCCTAGTGATCCCTCTAGGCACCTTTCTTTACCCAATTTACAGCTAGGGTCCAGAATGGTAGAGGTAAACCAAAGAAAATGTTTCTAAGAAAGCAACACAGTAAACAAAATATTATAGATAGGCAATCCTTATTTCCTCTACAGTACTGATTTCCACAGATAAGACACTCTGGGAGATCAACTAGCAGGAGTCTTAAGTGGTCAAGGACAACTTTTCTGTGCGAAACCAGGTGTTATTCTCCGTGAAATCTGGATAGCATATGTAAACCTACCTCCAGCCCTACAAACTAACAAAGGCACACTCAACATGAGCCAGGAGGCTGCCACTGCCCAACAGTAATGAAAAATTCAAATATCTAAGTATCAATTTGCAAAGAAAGAGACATGCATTTAGGTTCTGAATGTCTGTGAGCCGATATGTGGTTTTTAAGAACTTTCTCCAATGTCAGTCTGACCTTCTGAACAGGCTTGTTAACAGTCCTAAAGCAGGTAGATCTATCCTCTTCAGGTAAGCAGCAGGCTTTGAAAGATAATCCATGGAGAATCGGACAGACAAAATTCCAGATTGGTGAGAGAAAGCCCAGAATCTCCTTCCATTATACTGTAGGTGATGGGCAGATTTTACCCTTCACCGCTTGTTACTCTGAAGTTCTCCTGACTGAAACCCAAGATGATCCTTTCATTAAGAAGCAACAAAGGAAACAGGTTCCAAGGACTTCTTTCCATGTATAAGGATTAAAAGATTTCTTAAGCTGGGAATGAAGCAGAGATTGATGAGAAAAGCACTAAATTCTTTAGACCTTTTAAAAGAGATCTTTAAAAGGGGGATATAAACAAGCTTTCCTTTCACAGAGCACTGTCAGCGGAAACAAGAGCTAGATTTACCTTCAGCAAGGTCAATTCTGATGGCGGGGCGGGGAGGGGGGACACACACGACACAGGGATGGACAGACCCAGAAGTAATACCTGTGGCTAGGCCAGAGCCTCTGCCTTAGAAAAAAAGTGTGTTATGAAAAAGTTTCTTGGAAACAGCATACCACCTCCTTAGAAAACAATAGTAGAACTATCTTCTCAGATTCTGCAACTCAACCTAACACAAAGAATGTTCTCTGCATTGTTCTTCTCTTCTCAGTATTAAATTTCAGAAGCTGTAAGTGAAGAAAGACCATCAATTCTTTTGAACATAAAATCTGCTGACAACTACCAAAGTGACTTCATAATTTTGCCAGTTTCAAAGGTAACAAAGATTTCATCTTGCATGAAAATGAGTTTCTTATGAATAGGAAAACAATGAGAAGATAAACTACTAGGAAACTGTTTCCTTAAATTTGTAGCAAACTGCATGAACTGTTAGTTTTCCAAATCTATAAATGCAAAGAAGTGGTTGACATGACTGTAAGAAGACAGACCAAAAAATTTCCAGAGGAAGAATATGGATATACTTTCAAACCTGCTGCAGGAATATCTGCTTTAAGATTCCTAGTATCATAAGGCAAGGATCGTATGTCAAATCACTTATAATCTGCTTTACCTAGTCCAAAAACATGGTCACCTTCAATATTTGAAAGAAAGCATTCTATAGGCAACAGGATCATCCAGCACTAGGGAGGCAGCATTTTTTCAGTTCAAGATTTCATTAGCCAAAATGAAATCGGAACCAAAAATGTCCAACTGCAAGAAGGCCAGTTAGCACCTTTACTATGGTTTAACAAGCAGTTTAAGAGAGAAAGACAGACTACTTGGCAGGTATGTCCATCTGCTGGGGTAGGTACTTTGAACCTCAAAATAAGGAGAAGGATTAAGTCATTCTGCATCTGAAGCAGCCCAATTCATCTGATCAGCTATTCACATGCTTAGAACCAAGAAGCCCTCTAGAATGGCCAGAGCAAGAGGAACACCTTTTGGCCTTCAAGAAAGGCAGATTCTAGCACTTTGGAAACCAGCTAGATTGCCGCTTAGACGATAATACATTCACACCATTTTCAGTCTAGGGTGAAATCAGACTTTAAGGAAAGCTCAAAGCTCAGGAGAGTCACTTCACAGTTTGATAAACCTTTTTAAGGTAATACCTTCTCATCTCAAATTCTTCTAGAGCATCTGGTGCAAGTCGATCTTTGAGCAACCTCACATACGTTCTAAGCCTTTTGTGAGATTGACTATGGGGCTGTTCTCAAACAACTTCAGTAAGACACAGACATTTATTCATATAAGGAACAGAAAACTTAACATAGCAAGAAAAATGCTTCAAATTCCTTCCTGATTCTGGAAGGCAAATGAGAAACAGAGGTGTTGGGGGGGTGGGAATCTATAATAAGCTTCCATGTGAGAAAAAACAGGTAAATTGGTGTGAGAAGAAGAAATGCAGGGCGTGTTACTTATGCCACTGCCTCTACATTATGGTTCGATGGTTTATGGCCTTTGACTAGAAGTTTAAGCTTCTTATTTCTATACTAGGATTCTGCCTAAGCAACAGAGCCAGATCTCTAAAGAAAATATTAACGGTATGGATTCAGTTTAAATTTGGTGCGCATTTTCCCTTTGTGGGTATTACAAACAGTTTACACAGATTTTGAATTATGGCAGTATTTCATTTGCACAGAATGCGTTACATACATGAGTTATTCACTTCCAGGCTCACGACCCTTCATATGCCATAAACTAATGTCTCTCCTTACCCCAGACCAAATTTAAGACCTAGATTCCTGTATGCTTGTGCACACATCTGTCTACTCTCACCTGCTAGCAAGCAGCTACATGGTTTGCACATCTGCTTTTCCAGGACACTAACACTGATGAACTGCATGTCAGAAGGAACAAAAAGAAAATGCACTTGCAGAGCAAGGAAGAGGTAAAGAAAGAGCATACGCAACAAGCATAGGAAAATCAGCTGTCTGAGCCAGGTGGCTATCCTCAGGCAGCAGGGCAAAAGAGTCTAGTTCAACAGAGCCTTTCCACCGCCTGGGAATGGCTTCTGGCAGGTACACCTCTGAATACCCTGACTGCCATCTTTGTGTTGCACGTAACCCTCTCCTAACTGAAGGGGGAAGGATATACTGCTTCCAGAGAAGAATACAGCACTACAATTTGCTACAATAGGATAAAAAGGTTAAGGAAAAAATAATGCTAGGAGAAAACCTATTCCATTATTTGTGACAGAGGTGAAAGAGAAAGATGGATTACTCTTACGGACGTAATGCAGAACAGCCCAGCATTCAGCTAGGACACCTCTTACTGTGTTTGTATAAGACATAACAAAACAAAGCACACACAAGAAAATGGTCCCTGCCTCTGAAAGTTCAGAGTCTTATAACTAGATTAAAAACGGACCCAGACAGAACAGTGGAGAGCACTGAAAGGCTACATATTACTTCTCATACACAGAAAGTAAGCAGTATTTCTTACAGCCTTAAATAGGAAGGATTAGGAAGAAATAATTTTAAAAGCAAATGAGAAGACTGTGAATCTGAGTGACAAGAAAATCAGAACAAGACGGCAGACGATGGATTAAGGATGATGTAGATTAAAAGCCACGTTTTGAAGTGAGAGTCTGAGAATTCACCATGAATTCAAGAACAATTTTTAACTTTGTGGCAGAAGAACGTGAACCTGGAGCAAAAAGGAAGCTCTACAAGACTCTGGAAAAAAGTGACTGGCATGGTATTCCAGGATAAAGGGAAGGAAAGCATAAGCAGCGCTTCAGTGAACCCCACACAAAAAGCTGGGAGTAATGAACAACAGCCTCTGCAAAAAATAGTGGAAAGAAAGGAGGTAATCAAAAGAGGACACAGACAAGAAACAATGGTGGAACAACACTTCCAAGAGCAGCACAGCTGATAGTGACAAATGTAGCTGACAGGGAAAGGAAAATGAAGTACTGGATCTGAACCTTAGCTAGGAAGAGATCACCGTAAACACTCATAACAATTGTAGTAGAGCACAATCGAAGCCACAGTGGAGGACAAGAGCCCCAGACAATGCACTCAAAGAATTCTGACATGAAAAAAGGGAAAGGAAATTAAGAGGTAGTTGCAAAGGCAAGAGAGGCCACAGGCATTTTGTACACTTTTTTAAAAAAATGGGAAACACTCATGTCTACAGGTACTATGAGGGAAAAGAAAACCTAGGAGTTGAGTAAGTGATTAAAGGAAAGAGGTAGAGAGAAAGGACACCAGGTTCAAGGGAGGTAAGGAGATGTTCTTGTACGGTGCCATAAGGGCAGATGAAAGGGTTAAGAAGAGAAAAAAATCTATTTGTGACAAGGAGATGATCATAATGGTTGGAAGAAAGTGATAAAGGGTAGACCAAAGTGTGTTCAGTCAGAAAGTCTGACTGAACCTAACCCTAAGATCCCATGCAGAGAAAGAACTAGATGTCAAACAACATGCAAAACCCATATAAAAATGTTGTGGATAATGGGCTACTATTTGTCAAGTTTGATTAGAGCCTATCAGCACAGCATGTTTCTACCGGGCATACCCCCTTTGCAGGTACAGGAACACAAAAAGGATTGCTGGAGGACAACTCAAGTGGTTCAAGAACTTGCAGAAGGCATTTGCTATTGGGAGAACAAGGATCATAAATGAAAGACACACCCTGAAAACAGGAAAAAGTGAAAAATCAGGCTGGAGCAATCCAAATTCAAAATACTGGTGAACTACAAGACATGAAAACATGGCCACATTGCGAGTAGAATCCAAAACAGTGGTGGAGATCCCGAAAGAAACCTTGCAATTATCAGAGATAAGAAATTCAGCAGTTGCATCAGAATAAGCATGCAGGCATGGCTCGATGAAAACCAAATGAAATTAACTGACTTTGTTTAATGAGAGGCTAGAAACAAGAATGCAGGCCAAATCAAGTTAGGGCAAAGAAGCATGTAATTACTGTCAAAGAACAGTTAGCAAAAATGCAGAACAAGCCAGGAATCAAACCTGAAGAGAAAAGCTCATGGGGAGGAAATGAGCACACTGTGTGTAACAATACAGAGCGAAGACAGGATAAAAACTGGATCCCAACGCTGTTTAGAAAAGGAAGAATCTGAAAGCAACAGGAAAAAGTAGTGTAGTGCCTCTTCCATGGTCTGGCCCAGGACAGAAAGCATAACGCAAAAGGTAACCATAAATAGGGATGCAGCATACCGATAATGGCAAAGCAAGCCACATAACTGTGGTTTTAAAGTGCCAGCTTATGTCTCAGAAAATCAAGAATAGCGAGTGTCTCCATCCACAACCAGGTGGTTATGAATAGATTTCTCCCTTTGTCCCTGCTTAAATTTTACAAATTTCTTCTCATTCACTGTATACTCACACTTTGCAGAAAGTAAATTATAATTATGATCTGTGGTAAAATTCATATTGAATTAATCAATATTAAACCCATCCACGTTTCACTTAAAGCTTACAGACCTCTGTGCGATTCTACTCTACCCACCTTATTTTATAAGGACTGCAAATTTTCCTACAGTTGTGTAATATGTATTACAGTCACAGAATAACTTAGATTGGAAGGGACCCTTGCTTGAAAGCAGAGCCAACTTTGAAGCTAGATCCAACTTCAGAAGTAAAGTGGGTTGCTTAGGGCCTTGCCCAGTCCCATTTGTGCATCTCCAAGAACAGATATTCCACAGCTTCTCTGTCATTCCCCCTCCCTCAATCCAATATTTGACCACCCCACTGTGAAATTTTTTGCCTAATATTGAATTGGAATTTTCTTTGTTGCAATTTGTGTCTGCTGCCACTTGTCCTTTCACTGTATGACTCCAAGAAGAGCCCTAGAGAATATTAAATACCTAATAGGATAAAATAAGGAGGAGAAAAAAGATCATTGTAGTCATGAGAAAGCCTTTGGACATCCAGAACTTTTAGTAGGTAATGAGCATCCAGCTTTTTGATGCCTGAAAAATCTGTCTGATCAGGTGTGGCAGAGACTTGAACGAGGCCATCAAAAGGGCATCACTAGAGATTTATTTAAGATGAAAGATGATCGCTTAAGACATGAGGTAAGAACAAGGAAAAAAATGGTATTACAAATGGTATACATATTGCAAATGAAAACAAATCATTTTGTATAGCAAGGTTAGGTACTCACCATCTCTCTTGCAATCTCCACAGCTTCCTGCAGCCCATAGAGCCTGCCACAGACCAGGTAGATCCCATTGGCCCAGAGAATACAACCCTCATGGACCCAAAATTCATTGCTGTCAAGAGGTAGTTCAGGAATTTGTAACTCCAGCTCAGTGCCACCTTCTGAAGTGGGCATAGAGGGTTTTGAGTCCAAAGGAGTCTTTTCACCACCACTGCCACCATCAGTGGTTGCTTTTTTACAAGAAGCTCCCCTTGAAAGTGACCGAGAGGCTCCACTACAGTCCTCCGAGCGGTGCCGTCTCTTAAAGCGGGGATGAGCAGCTAGGCTTCTTTGTTCCTTCTGTTGTTGCTGTTCCTCCTCCTCTTCCGTATCTGTCTTGGAACCATTAGAAGCACTTTTGTGCCGTACCTTGACCTTGCTCTGCATTTCTGTGGCCCTCTTTGGAGGCGGGTTCTTGGGCAAGGTGGCTGCATAATCCTGGGGGTAGAAAGGACCAAAGAGGTCACCCATGTTACGATAGCTGGCCCATTTGCCACACAGGCAGCAAACCAGATGCCCTAAGACAGAAGACTCTGTTACTACAGGGCCCTGCAGCATAAAAGTTGAGGTGGGCAGCACTTTGCTCTCCGCATTGCTAGGAGGGGGTGTTGAAGACCTCTGTCCTTTCCGACCCCTCACCAATTTGTTCTGCTCCTCTTCCTCCGCATTAATGATTGTGCACACAGCGCCTAATTCACACTTGTTTACCACATGAATATAAGGGAAAAAGGACTTATTCTTGGAGTCAGTTTTATCTACAGACTGGGTAGCGTATTTAAGCTTGATCTCTGGTTCTTGAGGCTCTACAATCGGAGCAGCCCGTCTAGGCTTCCGCTTCCGTGGCTGTGCTGCAGGTTTTCGCCTCTCCCTCCTTTGCCTCTTCGGTTTTGGCTCACCACCACCTACCCCTTCTGAAGACTGTGAAGGTACTGGTGGGGGTGGTGGGGGTGGTGGCAGTTGCTGCTGTTGCTGTTGCTGCTTCTTCTGCTTGTTCACACTCCCAATTGGCCTCCCCTTTTTCTTTCCAGAGGGAAAATATCCCTTTGGAGGGAAACCATCTGGCTTGGGTGAAATGTTTGTCACATCTCCATCTTTTTCCTCAGACTTCGGATTTGGTTCAGAAGTAAACACACTGGAAGGGGAAATTGTTTTAGAGTCAGAAAAGGTCAGAGTTCCAGCTCCGCTTACAGATCCATCAGACCTTCCCTGACCACCTGACTTCTGAGAAGGTGGTGGTGCTGCACTGGATCCTGCTCCTTCTTTACCAACACTGGCAGTTTCAGGGACCTCTTTCTTGGTTTTATCATCCTCACTGCTTTGCCACTCTTCTGAAGATCTTGGAAGAGTTATTTCACCAGTTGTATCCTGGCTTGCTGGCCCCACTTGATCCGACATCTCTCCTTTTCTCTTCTCAGCCTCTGGTCCATGTCCAGCCACATTTCCTCCTTCAGGTCCACTCTTAAGGGACAAGATGTCATCAAGAGTGACAGTATCTGCACCAGTTTCAGCACTGTTGGTAGAAACACTTCTCCTAATATTGGGAGATGTAATTTTTTGAACAATAGCTTCCAGTTTTAATCCTCGCCCCTTTCTTGGGGGCAATATTTTGGTCTTAGCCGGGTTTGTGAGGGAAACAGCAGGGCAGTTCCTATTATCAGGACTTGGCAGGTCCTTGAAGGAATCTCCCTTTGCAACTGACTTGCCAACATCTTGGCTTTGAGATGAATGAGCATAGGAGTTGTATGTTTTATCAGCTCCTTCTTTTGCTGAAGTCATCAGTCGCCCTTTATCTTCACTGCCACTATTCTTCATATCCTGTGGCTGTCTTTTGGTAGGGATAGGCGAGATGAAAGAACGGACTCTCCTCCTCATAATTAATGGATTTTGAGGAGACTGGTCGTCCTGGCCAGGAAGCCTGAGCATGGCATTACTAGGCTTGGGCAAATCTGTAGATTCCTCTCGTCGATGCCCATCGCTTTCTTGAGGGCAAAATCTTTTTTGGTTGGCTGCTCCAAGAGGGCCACTGCTTTTGGCAGGAGAAGTTTGCCGAGAGAGGTCCCAACCAGATTCGTGATGCTGCAACTTCTGGTTGCCGTGTTTCAGTTCGGTGCATTTGCTCTGAGTACCGTCACTCCCCATAACGCAGCGCCCAGATTCCTGGCTTCCAGTATCGTGGTAAGAGCTGCCTTGAAGGTACATCATTCCATCCTTGTCATTTTTTAAGGGACTCCTTACTCTTTCCAGAAACTGCTGTTGTCTTGGGCTCTTCCTTGCTCCTTCCTGCCTGTGCTGAGCTGCAGCAATCACACCCTGAGCAGTGCTGCTTGCCCAATCTTTGTATTCTTCTTGCTGTTGCTGGTATATCTGTCTCTTGTAATGATACTGGGAATTTAAACTCTGGTTAGGGTCACCGAAAGCATGAGGCCTAGCATTTGTGTGATATGCTGAAGCCAAAGACGGGCCTTCTGAATTCTGAGGGTAAGCAGAATGCAAGGAACCCCTGTTAACTCTTTCAGATAGTGTCATGTGTGGGTTCATGTGATGCAGATCTGTCCCTGGGCCTCTGCTTCTGCCTGGTGACATTTTCAGCTTATCAGCAAGATCCTGAAATTGAGAAGGTGATTTACCCCTGCTGCTTCCAGTTCTGCCAGGTGCTCGTCTCATCTGTGTCGATCTGCTGTCCTGCTGGGGAATGTAGTCTGGAACAGCATCGGAGACTGCAGCTCCAGGGCTAGCGTTGCCTCTGAAAGATTCATGTTTGATGCCAGCAGGATGACAATGGTCTCCTGTTTTTTTATTATTGAGACTAGCTGAGCTCTTTGACTGTTCAAAATCTTCTTCTTTTATTTGCCCACTGTGAGCTTTCATCTTTGTTTCCATGGATACTAAACCACCAGGGAGTATTACTGACTGGCTCAAGCCAGGGGCAAGACGTTCACTCCTTCCACTTCTGGCCTCAGGACCCATGTGCCCCATTGGGTGAGGGCCGGGATCTCTGACAAGTTGCCTTAATGGAGATATGTCACAGATCACTGATCTCCTCTCTGAGAGCGTTCCCCCTTCATGGGCAGAAGACTGAGACTCCACATCAAACTTTCTAGCAATAGGGTAATCAGCTAGATTTATCTGCTTCATGTCAGGAGCTGCACTGCTAGACTTCCTATCCCAGGGACCCCAGTGAGGGCCTTCCAGGAGAGACCCCATGCTTTTATTTAAGAGGGCTCTATTGGTCAATTCATTGGTTTGACTAATTAAGATATTGGGCCTCATGGCTCCCTCCAAACTCCCTGCCATCCCAGAATGCTCCTGTGCATTCCTAGAATACCTTCTGTCTGGATGATGGTGGTACCCCTGTAAGACCTCCTGTAGGAGGCTAGGAAACTTCTCATTCCGGCCTTTGCGCTCACTGTGCCCTGGAAAATCCCCTTTTTCTTGACCAGAAGGATACTGTGGAAAGCCACCAATATTTCTCTGTATACCAGCTGCTATATTATCCTTGTAACTGTATCTTAAACTGCCAGGAGATTTGGAAGGTTCTGTTCTTGCAGGAAAATTTGGCCCAACAACTGCATGACCAGGCTGGCTGTTCCCCTCTCCATTATGGTTAGTGTTATCTCCGCTTTTGCTCCCTTTACTTCCTCCTTGAGTTTCTGGCTGCATCCCTGCATGCCCAGCTTCTTTCGCTCCACTAGCACTAGCTGGTGCCTGAGTGGCTGCGGAGGCATCATCTTGTGCAGGTTTATCTTGTCCACCTGACTTTTCTACTCTTCCTGTCATGGCTTCCCGGGAGACAATCACCCCAACTGCCTTTTCATTCACTTTTGGGGCATTTTCCACAGCCACCACAGCTTCCTTCCCATCAGGGGAGGCCACATCTTCCCTAGCTGCAGGGCTGCTGCTGAGTTTTGATGGCTCATTCTGAGAGCCTTGTGCTGGTGAGGAGTTGGATCTCTCTAAGTTACCCCCTTTGTAAGTGGTGTCTGAGCTGGTGCTCTGGCCACTCAGCTGTCTCACCCTTTCCCCATGATCCTCTGAACTACTGGAACAGCCACCATCAAGGGACTCTGCCAGGGGAGACTTGAGTTGCTCCTCTGCCTGGGAAGAGCCTTCTGAGTTAGTACAGCTGTCGGCCTTCTTTGAAGAGGATGACCTTTTGGAACTTTTTTTCTGAGGTGCCAAGGCATCCGAGAGCAACATGTGCTGGACTGTGTTGGGCAGATTGGCCACTTGAGAACTTAGAGCACTCAGGCTGCTCAGCCCTGGATCTGTGAGCCTTTTTTCTTGCAGTCCTTCCAGCCCAAACCCCTTGAATCCCCCTGCATGAGCATTGGGGCTTGGCATCATAGATGGTGTAGGACTAAGCTGAGGCATCATCTGCAGGATTCGGTTTCTAGAACCCATGGACATGTTGCCTTGCCCACATTGGAGATTTTCTCCACCTGGCATGAGTGGAGAAGGGGTAGAGCTGCAGCTTGGAGACTGAACCACAGATGCAGCAGGAGACGGATTAGAGATTGGACTGAAGTTTTGGTGGAACTGCATTGGTGACCTTACAGGAACTTCAGTCTGGCTGTACTGTCCCACTTGACTTTGAAGAGAGAGTTTGGTGGCAGCATTTGAATACTGCATTACGTGCTGAGGTGGGTGCTGTTGCTGCTGCCCCTGCTGCCCGCTTTGGGGCAGCTTAGACTGCTCAAAGCTTTTCATTGGTTGAGTCTGAAAGCTGTAGTTTGACTGGGTCCCATATGTCTGTGCATTGGAACCCACAGCATGGCCTTCATACTGCGACCCAGAATTCACACTGTAGCTTCCATCATAATTCTGTCCTGACTGGCCAAAACGCTGCGGGGAAGGGAAAGAGGAGGAGGAGGATGACGAAGGTGGCTGATAGTGTTGGCTGAACTGACCCACTCGTAACTGGTACCCAGAAGCAGAGGAAGGCAGGGTGGATGGACGCTGCATTGGCTGCAAGTGTGAGGTGCTAGAAGCAGACTGGCTAGAAGCCTGGGGTAAAGGCTGATGAGATTGATAGATCTGCTGTCGCAGCTGCTGCACCTGCTGCTGCTGGCTAGAAGCCTGCTGCTGATACTGGGCACTCCCTGGAGAAAAAGGACCAGTATAATCCTGTTGATAGTGGGATACACCCCCAAGGGTCGAGTGCTGTGTTTGAAACTGGCCCACATGTCCCTCACTCCCATACTGACTCCCAAAGCTACTCCCTTGAGGGGGCCCATAGCTCTGTACTGGTCCAGAAGGCCTGCGCTGAGGTGGCTGCTGCCCTCCTGATGCCACTGGATCTTTGTTGGCAGCCATATAGTAAAACTCTCCTGCTTCTTTTCTGAAACCTTGGTAGCTCTGATGGCCAGAGCTCTCACCAGGCATTGCTGTAGAGGCTCCTGTTGCTCCACGACGTCCACTGCCAGCACCTCCTCCAAAGCTCTGGAACATCTGGGCCTGCTGGCGGGGGCTGAACTCTTCCAGTCGGGATGAACCGTGCACTTCCTGCGGGTAGCTCTGCTGGTTTCCGTGATAACTACTTTGCTCCCGAAAGGACTGCATGCTGTTCAGCAGCAGAGCAGCAGCTCGAAAGCCCTCCTAAAGGGGGAGAAAGAGGGAAAAAAAAAAAAAAGGTATAGCATCCACATCTCCCAGTCACACCAATACCACTGCTCAATTTCACTATTTTAATAGCAATTAAAATTTAGTATTTGTCTCCTACTTTCTGGTACATCAATGTGTATCCCCTCTCCTTACAACTTTCTGACCTTCTAGGTAGTGCAAGTAAGAGGAATCACTCACTTCCAAGAAAATACAAGTTGGCAGCCTACTACCAGTTGCAGCACATTTTCAGCGTTAATATTTCCCCACAGTCATTTACTAACTGGGTCTGTTTATGTGCCCCTGAAGAAACAAATTTCCAACAATATTTTGCAAAGCAAAGGAGAACAATCCTCACCCTCCAGCTATTCTCTATGGCTAATATTGGGAGTAATCAAGTATTTTGCTACCACGTTAAAAGATGCAACAATGAGAAGCCTGCCACACACTCAAACTACTCTTGAATTTACTGTAGGAATGATATCCAAGGCCCATGTTTCACTCTGGGAAAGATCTCTGTTAGAAAACACTCAAGATACAACTGACCAAAGCTCAAACCAAGATACTCCAATGAAAAGGATCCATGGGAACCTGTGAAAGAACTGGCACCGGCATGCTCAAAGACATCTGCTCCATGCTCTGTTCCTAACTACTCCAGTGACACTTTTAGGTGAAAACCAACACAGCAAGACAACACATGGTATTTTTTTCCCCCATCTGCTTTGTTTTAAAAGATGGAAAGTCAGAACAAGTCCACTCTATTTGAGCAAAAAGCTCTACAACTTCATCCCTTATGACTTTTATATTACCTTGAATGAAATTTAACTGAAAACATTTGTCAGCCAAAATATACATTTTGGAACACCATGTATGATCATCTATATTTACATAATCAACTCCTAAGTAAATGCACTTCAAGAATGTTCTCCTATGTACTTCAATCTATTATTCAGTGTGTGCAATCATGACTCATCCTCAAGGACTGGACCACAGCTGCAAAATTGTTTGGGGACCCTGGCCAGCGCCTCTGTAAAAGCCTGACACATCACTAGACACATTAAGAAACATATGGTAATGAACAAGTATATGCATATACACTGTCTTTTTTATTTAAATAAATAAATAAAATCAATAAAAAGATGACAAAAGCATTTCATTTCTGAAACACCTTGTGGTTTTCTCTTCCTGAAAAACTGGATAAAGCCACCTGGAGAGACTCCTTCCTTTAAATAAATCTTAAGACAATGCTCACACTTTTCCAGGAAACAGAACCCTGACTCCTCAGATTGGAGACTTCCTGGAAGACTTGCCTGCATTACGTTTTCTCATTTAGCCATGTTTTGTGCCATGTGTTTTGTTGCCACATTCAACTGAACCCACTCAAAATTAAAGTCTAGTTTTGCACTTAAAAGTTTTGTTCAAGTAGAAGATCACCAGAGTCCCAAGAAAACAGGCATACAAACAAGGAGTTGCAGGTGATGTCTGGCATCATGCTCTCTTCCCATCTGCCTCTCAAGATCTTTTTTTTTTTTTTTTTAATACGTATGTTATATACAGAAGGCTCCAAGTCTACCATTAGGGTCTTTCAGAAAGGCACCCTAGTTATATTTGGGTTTCTACTGTTTGTGCATGCAGGCTACAGAACACACACAAAAATACCCCACTGCAATCCCTCTCTGCTAACTCAAAGGCATCTTTGTGTTGCAGCCCTCGTTCATGCAGCTTGATGTCCACAAGAATATTACTGAAACATTTACTAGAATCAGAAGGGAACTTTCAAATTGTTGATACTTCCAATTCTGTCTCTCCCCTTCTAAAGAGAGGTCTGCTGTTCTGCTGAACTTCCACTTTTTTTAGCATTTTAAAGACTACACATATCACATGAACAACACTTCTATGAATGCCACACCGTGCTGATCTGTCCAGTTTGGGCTTCTTATGGATAAACCCCTCCCTTTTCTGAATTATTCCCTTTGATGCTTCATCAGTTTGAAGCTCCTGCCCTCAAAATTGGCATACCTAATGCAAGCTTCTTTCTTCCTTTTTGTATGACTTGCTGTTAGGTGAAAAATGGGACAAAAAAATAAAAGCAGGAAAGAAAACATACATAGAAATAGAAGGAGGTTATCAAACTAAAGGTAAGAGAACATCTACTGTAACTGGCAGATGTTAGAAAGCAGCTTCTCTAGATAAGCAGTTTGGGGCTCTGCAATCAGCAACATTCATGTGGCATGGAGACTGCATGCACACCCTGGCAGTCACATGCTTTGCATCCTCTTCTCATTAAAGCAACATTTCCATCCTCATCACAGGCTCAGTCTCTCACAGAATCTCAGACTAATTTTTAAATATGACTTTAATAAACCTTACTTTGCATAGTCTGAACAAGGTCTCAGGAAGCCTGTTTTGCATTACATCATACAAGAACTTTCATCACTGATGATATTCATTCTTCTATAATAATACTAACAAAGGCTTGAAAACTGCTAACATACATTAACAATGCTAGGAAACATTCTTAAGACCTCCTCACTATTAAAAAAGAATCATTTTAATTACATAATGGAGCAGAAACAGCACAAGATGCCGTAGAATACCTTCAGGAACAGAGATCCAGTAAAGGATCCTGAGGCACAAATTCCTATCCTCCATAATCTCATGCAATCACATATTTATTTAGTCCAGAAGATATACACGCTAACTCAAAACAGGGAGAACATGTTTTTCTCCTTCAATTTATTATTTTTTTAATCTTGGATTTTACCCTGACCAATAAAGTTTTCACCAGAAGAACTTAAATTGCTGGTGCCCTAAGCAAATGCTTTCTGTTTTCAAGTCTCCTACAGAACAACACTTGCTTTGAATATCTCACAAGGAGCTTAACTTGGGTAACACAACCAGTAGAATAGGAGAAAAAAAAAAAAGGAAAAAAGGCCTTTCATTAATAACAGGAGTAAGAAAAGATAGGAGGTGCTTCAGCCCATTACAACATTGATAACTTAAGACATCTTGCACATTTCCTGTCATTAATGTACTATAAATACAGGACTATTACAATTACTATTGTAATAATCTTTGTTAATAATAACAGCGGTGTAAAGTGCTTAGATCTAAGTGCTATGTTCTCAGCAAAACCACTGAGAATAATTCCATGCACAAGCCTTGTTAATAAAATACATTCAGACAGGTGAGGCCTTCAAAGTCTACCTAGGTCCACAGGAAAAAAAAAAATATATATTTATTTGATTAAATTTTTCTGGAAGCCTTTAAAGAAAACATTTTCAGCTGGCACACACTCCTCCACATGCAGGAACTCAAGAGAACGATACACCAGCTGCCGACTAGAGACTACAACACAATCATATAAAACTCCATGATGGTGGTACGCATCCATAATCCCATCCCCAGCAGAAGGGGCAAAGTCCCACCTCCAAAAAAGTGCTCCATTAACAGCCATAAGTTACACACATTTACGATGTTTGCCAACACACACAACAAAAACATCCAAAGCCTTCCCCATTTATTCAAAGGAAAGGTAAGATTCTGGCACAGCTTTTACTACTTCAGTGTCACACCTACACTGTCACTACATGTGCACCCGGCTCTATCAATAAAGCTTCATGATTATCCTCAAGTATTTATAGCCTGTAGCTGTAGAGCTAGCTAAGCATATCCATCTAGAGATTACAGACTACATTCACTAGGCTAAGCAGTTTCACTCCACTCCAACGCTTCTGTTTCTTTCCCAATAGCCCAGTAATGAAAATTTGCCTTCAACCTGGTAGGAACAAAGGAAGCATATTACAAGCTTGTGTGGCTGATAAAGAAACAGCCTCAGTGACAAAATCACTGCACATAAGTCACGAATAGAGAGAAGCAGTAGGTCCTCTTATCCATATCTCGGACTTATTTGTGAAACATCTGAAGTTATTTCAGCCAGTCTTTCAACCTACCTTCTCTATGTGAACTTATTTTTAAGCACATTTATAATGCAGATTTTGTTTCATGTTTAATCGTCCGAAACAGCCTTGTAGAACAACTTTGTTAACATAGGAGTTCCTCAAAATGTGGAGCTACTGCATTCTGATCCTCCTGTGAGGAAGATTATTAAATGGTAGTCAACAGCATGTAAGCATCTTTCAACAGTTCCTGCATGGATATGAGACTGCCCCCAACCACTCCTGATTAACAGGGTTCATCAGTCCTCCCACACCAAGATTACTGTGTGAAATGAAATGATCTTCTGCAACATACTGTGCTAGGTTTTTTTAGATCCATATAAATCTTTAAAACTTTTTTGTCCCAATTATCAAAGACAGGACAAATACAGGACAGCTGCCCAGATTTTCCTGTATAACACTGATGCCAGCATGGTAGTGCAGCACTACAGACAGACAGCTCAAAACAAGTGAGCTAAAAAACCAAAATACTGTGGGGATACGCTTAATTCTTAACTATAAGCCTATGAAGGAGCAAACGAAACCAGCATCACTTAATTCTGTAGGAGGTAAGTGAGCTCCTTCTGCTTCGTTAAATTTTCTTAAGATTTGGGTTAACTACTGCGACCCATCTGTGCAGAGAAGTCTCAGGCAGCAGTCAAATGCAATATATTTTCAGTGATCTGTCAAAGACCTCTCACTTCCTAGAATGCTTATCAGGAAAGCAAATGTAGTTACAGGCAGGTGACAAACAGTAAGATAGCATTTTCCATAGTCAAAAAATGTACATGAACAAGTGGGGTTTTTATAGAGTGTCCAGGCTTCTGATTAAAATAGACTTATTTGCTAAAGGCTATGCAAATAAAAGAGATATACATACATCTCCATAGCCATTTCTAGTCACAACCCATACAAAACACAAAAATTATCATTTTTGTCCTTCCTCACTGTATCTTCTTAAAGTAGCAGAGCACACCCACAATCCCCACTAAGCCAGAACTTGAGTATGAGCAACTCAGTGGCATAATTTGTAAGTAAACAATCCCCAGGATCTGAATTAAGCCTGAAATATAGGGAAAAAAAAAGATTTCCACATACTGAGTATCATTTCCATTGTCAAGGCCAAGTTGCTAACCCTCATTTCTGCAGGCACACAGTTATTACTTGCACACCTGAGCAATGGCTGGGGATAGACTGATCTTGTTGCAGTTCTGGAAGAACATACCCTGTCTGCTGCTTTTAAGAGAAGGCAAATCAGCTATGCCACAAGTATATGAACTTAAGGATCAAACGTAAGACTGCATTTAACAAAGTAACAGATCTAACTTATTTCTTCTACATTTAATGCCTTTTTAAAAGAAAAGGGAAACCGGTTTTAGTTTTCAACCTTAGGTGTGATATGGAAGTAAACCAAGACAGCCAACACTTCAAAAGGTCACCAGTTTGTTCAAGCAATAATACTCACTGCTCACTTCTTTAAAAAAGTTGTGGTTACCCTGAACTGCAAACAGATTTTCTTCATACCTTTCTATAAAGCTGTTTCAGATCCTGCTCCATTAAAAGTTACTTTTGCATACTACAAACAAACAGAATGATTTAAGACATGAGAAACTCTGATATTGTCTTATTCACCACTGCACTTCTAGAGAAAACTGCAGTCAGATCTGGCTCTCACCAAGCTATTGTCATTTATTCTATCAAAGAAGCCTTACGACACCACTCAAAGTTTAAACAGTATACAATTAATTTTCACTGAGAGTGCCAGAACCTGTTGAAGTAGATAAAGTATATAAAAATTGACGCTAAAACCAGAATACTACATTACTAAAAACTGAATTTTACATTCTAAAAAAAATCACAACATCATGTCTTAAAAACACCCTTATGTAGTTGTTACACATGCTTAAGTGTCTAATAATACATATTAGCAACATGTCTTGCAAATCAGTGCTAATAGTGGCCTTGACATAAAAACTGAATTTTGTCCTGCCCAATGAAGAACTTCTTCAAAAGATTCCTCAAATGAGTTAAAGCTTGGCCAAGTGGATTGTAACTAGTTTCTATTGTCTCACAGAGACACTATGCCTTCTTTATCAAAATGTCTGTACAGCTTTTTAGAAAGTCAGTATGTATGAGCTTAAATCCAAACAATTAAGGAAATGCTTCTCACAGAATGGGTGAAGAACAGATGAGCATGGCAGAAGGAACACAGTGAGCTTTGTCAGTTGAAAGAGGGGAATGCTCTGGGGATTACTGTGCTAGATAAGATCTACATTCACTTCTTATTTCATATATTTCCCTAAGTGGCCACAGAAAATTTTACTAAGCCTGAGTCATTGCATCTTCCTATCTCACAGGGGAGACTTGAACAGAAATATTCAGAGTATTCAACTGCTATAATAAAAGGCACCATATAAACAAACAACAACAAAATAATCAGAATTTTGCATGTGGATATTATTTGACTGCTGATTTCTTCCCCCACTGTCGAAATATTTTTTCTGAATTATTTAAAAAAAAATATTTGGATAACACCAAATTAAAAATACCCAATCAGATTTTTCGCAGCTGCAAGTCTTCCTTACTCACTACATGAACAGAACTAAAATACCATCTCCAGTTTAGCTCTGCACTTTTGAGTGAAGTGTACTGTTCAATTCATATTCCTAAACATGAAGAAAGAAGTTTGACAAGAACAAAATTTTGTTGTAAGTTGGTATTAAAGTTGTGGTGCTATGGAAACATGTATTTCTAGAAACATAACGAATGATCAAAGTTCAGCAGAATTTTATGTGATTTCATAGATCTGATTTTATTATTATGTCATTGGTTCTCAGTCTCAATCGACAGCACAGATGCACTTAACTAGCTTTTAAAAAAATCCACCAACCAATTGCTGAAAGTTATCCATCTAAATTTTTAACAGATATCGCTGTTTTAATAAGAACCTATGCAAATCAGTCAGATTCCGTTTTATGTGAAAGATTAAAACAACATTTTTGGTTTCACATATAGGGTCAGTCCTCTATGCACTAGCTTAAGAGAACCCGCCTCCTCCACGGTGCTAACACAGCCATTCATGCAGCAAGCCAGATCAGGGAACTGATGTGGTTGAGAAACAATTCTGCAAGAGAGAAAAGCCATTTCTGAACTGACAGATCCATTCACTGTATCGTCACACAAACATCTGTACCAGCAAAACGGACACAGCAGGAACTGCTTAAGTAGTATGGCTACTGAAGTGCCCTTGAAATCAGAAGTTCATATTTAAAAGGCTCTTCATCTTTACACAACAGTCAAACAACCCTTCCCACCATCAAAATGAAAATAATACCGAACACTCAGCTCCTCATTTCTTTTCTCCAAGCTGCAGATCAGCTGATTGCATATCCTAACCCAATTCACTAGTCCTCTGAAAAGTTTGGCAACTCATTATGTGCCTTATTGCAAATTCACCTGTGTTCATATCTCCAATGCCTCCATACAGTCAAACATCATGTCTGCTTCCACAGTACAGCAAAATCTGAGCAACCATTTCAAGGACAGCTCCTGATCTGCTCTTCACCTCCTCAGACATGTGAGACACAAGGTTCAGCAAAGGCATCACAGCTCTCACCAAACCTTCACCTTTCAGTTATGAAATTGAAGACAGTGAAAAGACGTGAATTATTAACTGCAAGAGGAAAGCAGGAAAGAGTGAGCAGGGTTGCCAGGTGCTACTTGTCCAAGCTCCCACTTTCATTGCAGAAATGGATCCAGTACCACAAATACTCGGAACTATACAGCAGTAAAAAAAAAACCTAACATGTTATTTTTAATTAACTTCTATAAATTGTTCATACTAAGTACTAGCCCCTGCCTTTAAAGTCTTAAATGCATTATCTCTTCAAATTATGACAAGTTGCTAAGATGAATACTTAGGTCATATTTAATATTACCTGTAATACATGTCTGTCTTTTCTGTTCAATGTAGTCTACACAATTAAGTCTTTTTATTCTGTTTTACAATGCCTGCTGCAATGAGCCTGTAACTAAGACTCCTGGGAACTCCTCAAGGCAAATGAAGTAAATTAACATGAAATCTCTATCAGTTAGTGCAAGTATTATTACAATACAGGTTACGCACTGTATACAAGAATTAAATCCATTGATTAGGATAAAACCATTGTTGAGGTTAATACCACCTAGTTATATTATATGCAATAACATTAAAATCAGGTAGAAATATAACCTCGATGTACTTAAACTAACAAATTAAAGAATTACCGTCCAATTGCAGAAAAACTGTACTCAAATTTATGTCCTCCAAACTTCTGACAGATAGTTTTTGTTCTTTTAAGATAACACGAGAAATTTAGCTATGCACTATACCACTTTCAAGTTTCACTAGCCAAGGTTATCATTCTTCCTATCAATTTAGCACTTCATCCCCCTAAAGTGACACAGATTTGAGAGCAATTTGGGTGTGGGAGGTCTGCAACTACTCCTGCTATGGAAGACTTGAGACAAAAATACAGCCAAGGCCATATGATACTTACTGATAAAACGTTAGGGGAAAATAAGGTTTTTCTCTAACATAAGAAAGTGGTTGAACTTCCCTCAAAAAAAAAAAAAATCCAAGCATTTTTAAGGTTTTCACACAAAAAAACCCCAACAATTTTTCTTTCCCTGACATCTCTCCTTGTCTCCTACAACCTATATCCTCTAAACATCACTTTGCTCATTCCTCCACCCTCTCGGTTCCACAGCATCTGTCTTCAAGCTGGAGCCAAAAGTTGAAGCAGATTCATTCCTACCATTTAAGTATTGTCTCCTAAGAGAGACTAAGACTACAGCCACAGTTACAGGGAGACAGGAGAAACAGTTCAGATTCATACAAAATAACTTCATACATTTAAGCGATTCAACAAAAAGATTACTTCAGTGGCAGCACTATTTTAAGGAGTTCTTCCCGGCTCCTACCTTCCCATCCCCAAGACTCTCATTCCCACCCCAGCACTGCAGGTTTTCTTTGGATTTTTCAGATTGGACTGGTTTCTTGAACCATCTGAATGTCCATCCCCACTGTAGTTATAGATGACAGAGAGGGGGCAGCACACTGCAGTGTTGGAGCAAACAGTTAAGAATGCCTTAAGTTCATACTTTTTGGAATTCCTGTATCACTAAGCCTTAGCCTAAAGCACTTAAATTGGTTCATTCTCACCAGCTTCCCCATTCCAGAAGGTCTCTTTCCATGTCAGTTTTATAAGGTGATTAAACTTCTAATACACCTCAGTTAAATGTCTGAAATTATATGGTATAAACTCAGGCCACTGTAACCCACAAACAAGATACTGTACCCTGCTACTTTAAATTGCAGACACTTAACTCTGTGCTTCTAAGTTCTGCTGCTCCAGCCAAAGGCACAGTGAATTATCACAGTAGTCAGACCACACCACAGACACAAAATTAACTCTAATGAGCATAAGCAGTTCACAGAAGTGAACAAGCTACAACTACAGATCCTCTCACAACTAGGGTCTAAAGCTTTCTCCTCCCCCAGCAGATTTCAGTATCACCACAGTGATAGTGTTGGGCAGTGTTTGACGTTGTTGATGGAGACACACTTGGAAAGTTGATGGACGAAGCTTCCACTGCATGTATTCCATCTTGTATCCTAGAGCATATACCCTGAAGAAAGTCAACAGTTGAAAGCAAAGAGGGATGAATTCAACACCAGAGAAGAAAGAACACCTCTGTAAATACAGATTAGTGGAGGATAACAAAGACGCTGCACTCTGAGCACAATTTTTGGAAATGCTAGAGTTAAGATTCCAAAGACAGACAGAGGGAGCTTTAGATGGTCTACTACTCTGAGAATCAGCCCCATCATTCTGTTAAACTTGAGCTCCTGCAGTCATTCATCCTGTACACTGCAGAGAAGAGAAGAAACAAAACCAGAAGACTCCACTGTTTCTTTCTCCATCCTGCCTCCCCTGAAGAGGAGGCTAAATAAAGAGGGACAATTAACATAAAGCATACATGATGGATTACATATAATCATTCCATAATGCTAATGTATTCCTAGAGTTCTATTACAAGAACATAAAGATGAGATGCTGTTTCCTCCCTTGCTCTAACACATCCAAATATTCAATGAAAAACTGAAAAGTTTGCTACTTGTTTCAGCTAGAAAGATGACAACAAAAACAAGTCATTGACTTTTACCTTGAGAATTGCTCCTGATTTAATTCTTTATGTCTTGTTAACCAACTGGGCAAAAGGTTCTCACTCCTTAGCTTACTTCAGAAGGGCAATGTACACATGGAGCTAATCAGGAAAAATTTCATGAGTAAATACAGCCTAACAAAGTCTTTATAAACACTACAGTTCTGTGGATAAGCAAGGAAGTTTATTTCCTAATTCCTCCTTCTGTCCACATTTAGGAGCCTCCTGACCCTGTTTCTCATTGAGCCAAGAGATGTGCTTTCCCCAGTGAGCTTGATCCAGATTCACTCAAGTCATCTTTTTCCACCAACTTCGACAGGCTTTTGATCAGGCTGGAGAGTACACATATAGTTAACCTCTTCTCCTCCCCTTGCCACTTTCAGCAGCTCTATTATATATACACACCTCTGGTTTTCCACAAATTCCACCTTTCAAACATACAGCAAACTATTTCTGCAAGGCAAAAAGACAGGGAAACAAACAAAATGAACACATGACAAGTCAGATTTCTAGATCCTAATTGTAGGATTCTACCATCATTCAAAAAAACACATACTCAACTGAGCAATTCTCAAGAAAGAAAACAGTTTTGTCTCTGATAACTGGAATACGAGAAGATACCAAATGTAGAAAAGTACCCCAGAGCAAAAGGGAAAAAGACCAGAAGGCAAGAATCACCACACTGCTCCCCAAACTGCAGTAAACATGATGCTGACTGAAGTCAGAAGTGCAGAGACTCAGAATACCATGCTGCAGTGGACCTCCCTGGGTCATCACCAAAGCCAATCCCCTACCACAGCTGGCAACCAAACAATTTTGTGTTGGTAAAGTTCTCTTTATGCACTCTCACAGTAAATGGGAGACTAAGAAAGGCAAAGGAAGGATGTTTCTCCATTACAATGCAGTGATTTGGAGGGAAGGGGCATAAGGATAGCACAGTTCAGGTTTTTTCATGCATAACAGTGTCACTTCGGAGCAATTCTCAATTATGCTCCCACTACTTCCACTCTCTAGCAGTACAGAAGAGAATCTGCCTCTCATGCAGCGATGCCCTGTGATACAAAGACAATCTGCTACCACCCTCTGTAACAATTTTGCACAACTCATTTAATTCACTGCCTGCTAAGTGTCTATCATAGTTTTTAAGACCTATCTAAAAGACCATTTTTATGTAGCAATATGCACAAGATATGGTCAGGATCAAGAACATCAGAAAATCTGATGAGCACAACATTTCACGCAAATACACTGGAGAAGGGAAACCTCCCCACTTCCACATGCATGAAGAGAGATAGGGAAAACTTACAGTGGCAAACCAAAATGTACACCATATGACAGAACACTGTTGACTTCACTCTTTTTTTCCCTTGAATGCAAGATGAGAAACAAAAGGAAAAAGACATAATATAGAATCACAGAATCATTTAGGTTGGAAAAGACCTTTAAGATCATCGAGTCCAACCGTTAACCTAGCACTGCCAAGTCCACCACTAAACCATGTCCCTAAGTGCCTCATCTACACGTCTTTTAAATACCTCCAGGGATGGGGACTCCACCACTTCCCTGGGCAGCCTGTTCCAATGCTTGGCAACCCTTTCAGTGAAGAAATTTTTCCTAATATCCAATCTAAATCCCCCCCGGCGCAACTTGAGGCCATTTCCTCTTGTCCCTATCACTTGTTCCTTGGGAGAAGAGACCAACGCCCACCTCGCTACAACCTCCTTTCAGGTAGTTGTAGAAAGCGATGAGGTCTCCCCTCAGCCTCCTTTTCCCCAGGCTAAACAGTCCCAGTTCCCTCAGCCGCTCCTCATAAGACTTGTTCTCCAGACCCTTCACCAGCTTCCTTGCTCTTCTCTGGACATGCTCCAGCACCTCAACGTCCTTCTTGTAGTGAGGGGCCCAAAACTGAACACAGTAGTCGAGGTGTGGCCTCACCAGTGCCCAGTACAGGGGCACGATCACATCCCTACTCCTGCTGGCCACACTAGTTCTGATACAGGCCAGGATGCCATTGGCCTTCTTGGCCGCCTGGGCACACTGCTGGCTCATGTTCAGCCGGCTGTCGACCAACACCCCCAGGTCCTTTTCCGCCAGGCAGCTTTCCAGCCACTCTTCCCCAAGCCTGTAGCGCTGCATGGGGTCGTTGTGACCCAAGGGCAGGACCTGGCACTTGGCCTTGTTGAACCTCATACAGTTGGCCTCGGCCCATCGATCCAGCCTGTCCAGGTCCCTCTGCAGAGCCTTCCTACCCTCGAGCAGATCAACACTCCCACCCAGCTTGGTGTCGTCTGCAAACTTACTGAGGGAGCACTCAATCCCCTTGTCCAGATCATTGATTAAGATATTAAACAGAACTGGCCCCAATACTGAGCCCTGGGGTACACCACTTGTGACGTCTGCCAACTGGATTTAACTCCATTCACCACAAGTCTTTGGGCCCGGCCGTCCAGCCAGTTTTTGACCCAGCGCGGAGTACACCTGTCTAAGCCATGAGCAGCCAGTTTCTCCAGGAGAATGCTGGGGGAAACAGTGTCAAAGGCTTTACTAAAGTCTAAGTAGACAACATCCACAGCCTTTCCCTCATCCACTAAGCGGGTCACCTGGTCATAGAAGGAGATCAGGTTGGTCAAGCAGGACCCGCCTTTCATGAACCCATGCTGGCTGGGCCTGATCACCTGGTTGTCCCGTACATGCCGCGTGATGGCGCGCAAGATGATTTGCTCCATAACCCTCCCCAGCACCAAGGTCAGACTGACAGGCCTGTAGTTCCCTGGATCCTCCTTCTGGCCCTTCTTGTAGATGGGTGTCACACTTGCTAACCTCCAGTCAACTGGGACCTCCCCGGTTAGCCAGGACTGCTGATAAATGATGGAGAGTGGCTTGGTGAGCACTTCCACCAGCTCCCCCAGTAACCTTGGCTGGATCCCATCCAGCCCCATAGACTTGTGTGTCTAAGTGGTGTAGCAGGTCGCTAACCATTTCCCCTTGGATTATGAGGGCTTCATTCTGCTCCCCGTTCCTGTCTTCCAGCTCAGGGGGCTGGGTACCCGGAGAACAACTGGTCTTACTATTAAAGACTGAGGCAAAGAAGGCATTAAGTACCTCAGCCTTTTCCTCATCCTTTGTTGCTATGTTTCCCCCCGCATCCAATAAAGGATGGAGATTCTCCTTGGCCCTCCTTTTGTTGCTAATGTATTTATAGAAACATTTTTTATTGTCTTTTATGGCAGTAGCCAGATTAAGTTCCAGTTGGGCTTTGGCCCTTCTAATTGTCTCCCTGCATAACCTCACAACATCCTTGTAGTCCTCCTGAGTTGCCTGTCCCGTCTTCCAAAGGTCATAAACTCCTTTTTTTCCCCTGAGTTCCAGCCAAAGCTCTCTGTTCAGCCAGGCCAGTCTCCTTCCCCGCTGGCTTATCTTTCAGCACATGGGGATGGCCTGCTCCTGTGCCTTTAAGATTTCCTTCCTGAAGAAGGTCCAGCCTTCCTGGACTCCTTTGCCCTTCAGGACTGCCTCCCAAGGGACTCTGTCAACCAGGCTCCTAAACAGACCAAAGTCTGCCCTCCGGAAGTCCAAGGTGGCCGTTCTGCTGACCCTACTCCTTACTTCTCCAAGAATCAAAAACTCTGTCATTAGTGATCGCTGTGCCCAAGACGGCCTCCAACCACCACATCACCCACAAGCCATTCTCTGTTCACAAACAACAGGTCCAGCGGGGCGCCTTCCCTAGTTGGCTCACTCACCAGCTGCGTCAGGAAGTTGTCTTCCACACACTCCAGGAACCTCCTGGACTGTTTCCACTCTGCTGTATTGTATTTCCGGCAGACAATATAAAGTTTGCGCGGCAGTTCGCGCAGGCAGGGCGTGCAGGGAAGGCGAGCGGGCAAGGCGCAGCCCCGCTCCCGGCTCTAGAGGCCAACTCAACTGGTAATCGTCGGCTTCCGAGAAGAGGACCGGCTATGGTTTCCACTCGGCCGAAAGCCCTCGCCAGAAGGAATGTGGCGACCCAGACGGAGCCCTCACGCAAGCATACAGCTGTCCAGGTCTCTGGCTGCAGGGAGTGCCTGAGCCTGTCAGCTGTATCAGAGGGCAGCAGAGACACCACCTGCGTGCGGTGTGACCAGGTGGAAGATCTGCTCGGCCTGGTGGCAGAGCTGAAGGAGGAGGTGGAAAGGTTGAGGAGTATCCGGGAGTGTGAGAGGGAGATAGATTGGTGGAGCCGCACCCTACCGTCCCTGAGGCAGAGGCAGCAGATGGAGGCTCCGCGAGAAGCAGAGGATCCCCTGCCTTCTTGCCACCAGGTAGGAAGAGGGGACCTAAGCAACAGGGGGGGATGGAAACGGGTCCCTGCTCGGCGTGCCAGGCGAACCCCCGCCCGGCCTCCCTCACCTTCCCGGTTGCCTTTACACAACAGATATGGGGCCCTGGAACTTGAGGGCCAGGCAAACGAGGATGTAGACGAAGGTCCGTCCGGGGGGTCGCCTAGGGTGAGGCAGTCAGCCCCACGCATTATGACTGCCGCTGCTAAGAAAAAAAGGAGGGTAATTGTCATAGGCGATTCCCTTCTGAGGGGAACAGAGGGCCCGATATGCTGACCGGACCCGTCCCACAGGGAAGTCTGCTGCCTCCCTGGGGCCTGGGTCAGAGACATCACTAGGAAGCTCCCTGGTTTGGTACGGCCTTCTGATTACTACCCGCTGCTGGTTATACAGGCTGGCAGTGATGAGGTTGCAGAGAGAAGTCCTGCAGTGATCAAAAGGGACTTCAGGGCACTGGGGCGACTGGTTCAAGGATCGGGAGCACAGGTAGTGTTTTCCTCTATCCCTACAGTGGCAGGGAAGGATACTGAAAGGAGCAGGAAAACACACCTGATCAACGCGTGGCTCAGGGGCTGGTGCCATCGGAGGAATTTTGGTTTTTTTGATCATGGGGAGGTTTACACGGCACCGGGCCTGCTGGTGACAGACGGAGTCCAGCTGTCTCACAAGGGAAAAAGGATCATGGCTCATGAATTGGCAGGGCTCACTGAGAGGGCTTTAAACTAGGTTCGAAGGGGGAAGGGGATAAAACCAGGCTCGCTAGAGATGAGCTGAGGGGTGGCGTGCCGATGCCGGGGGCGAAATCGATAGCCCAGCTCAAGTGCATATACACCAATGCACGCAGCATGGGCGGCAAGCAGGAGGAGCTGGAAGCCATTGTGCGGCGGGAGAGATATGACTTAGTCGCCATCACAGAAACATGGTGGGGTGACTCTCATGACTGGAGTGCTGCAATGGATGGCTATAGACTCTTCAGAAGGGACAGGCGAGGAAGGAGAGGCGGTGGGGTGGCCCTGTATGTTAGGGAGTGTTTCGATTGTATAGAGCTCAACAACTGTGATGATGGTACGGTTGAGTGTCTATGGGTAAGGATGAGGGGGAAGGCCAACGAGGCAGATATCCTGCTGGGAGTCTGTTATAGACCACCCAACCAGGATGAAGGGGCGGATGAAGCGTTCTATAAGCGGCTGGCAGAAGTCTCTCAATCGCTAGCCCTTGTTCTCGTGGGGGACTTCAACTTCCCGGACGTCTGCTGGAAATACAACACGGCGGAGAGGAAGCAGTCTAGGAGGTTCCTGGAGTGTGTGGAAGACAACTTCCTGACACAGCTGGTAAGTGAGCCTACCAGGGGAGGTGCCTCGCTTGACCTGCTGTTTACTAACAGAGAAGGACTGGTGGGAGATGTGGTGGTCGGAGGCCGTCTTGGGCTTAACGACCATGAAATGATAGAATTCTCGCTTCTTGGTGAAGTAAGGAGGGGGGGCAGCAAAACCGCAACCATGGACTTCCGGAGGGCAGACTTTGGCCTGTTCAGGACATTGGTTGAGAGAGTCCCGTGGGAGACGGTCCTGAAGGGCAAAGGGGTCCAGGAAGGCTGGACGATCTTCAAGAAGGAAGTCTTAAAGGCGCAGGAGCAGGCTGTCCCTGTACGCCGTAAGAAGAACAGGCGGGGAAGACGACCGGCCTGGCTGAACAGGGAGCTCTTGCTGGGACTCAGGAAAAAAAGGAGAGTTTACCGCTTGTGGAAGAAGGGGCAGGCAACTCCAGAAGAGTACAGGGATCTCGTTAGGTCGTGCAGAGAAGAAATGAGAAAGGCAAAAGCCCAGCTAGAACGTAATCTGGCCGCTGTCATTAAAGACAACAAAAAAAGGTTTTACAAATATATCAATGACAAGAAGAGAGCCAAGGAGAATCTCCATCCTTTATTGGATGCAGGGGGGAACATTGTCACTGAGGATGAGGAAAAGGCTGAGGTACTCAATGCCTTCTTTGCCTCAGTCTTTAACGGGCAGACCAGTTATCCTCAGGGTACTCGGCCCCCCGAGCTGGAAGACGGGGACAGCGAGCAGGATGAACCCCCCATAATCCAAGAGGAAGCAGTCAATGACCTGCTACACCACCTGGACACTCACAAGTCCATGGGGCCGGATGGGATCCACCCGAGAGTGCTGAGGGAGCTGGCGGAAGTGCTCACCAAGCCGCTCTCCATCATTTATCAGCAGTCCTGGTTAACGGGGGAGGTCCCGGATGACTGGAGGCTTGCCAATGTGATGCCCATCCACAAGAAGGGCCGGAAGGAGGATCCGGGGAACTACAGGCCTGTCAGCCTGACCTCGGTGCCGGGGAAGATTATGGAGCGGTTCATCTTGAGGGCGCTCACAAGGCATGTGCAGGACAACCAGGGAATCAGGCCCAGCCAGCACGAGTTCATGAAGGGCAGGTCCTGCTTGACCAACCTGATCTCCTTCTATGACCAGGTGACCCGCCTAGTGCATGAGGGAAAGGCTGTGGATGTGGTCTACCGGGACTTCAGCAAGGCCTTTGACACCGTCTCCCACAGCATTCTCCTAGAGAAGATGGCGGCTCACGGCTTAGACAGGTGTACTCTGCGCTGGGTCAAAAACTGGCTGGACGGCCGGGCCCAAAGACTTGTGGTGAATGGAGTTAAATCCAGTTGGCAGCCGGTCACGAGCGGTGTTCCCCAGGGCTCAGTACTGGGGCCGGTCTTGTTTAATATCTTTATCAATGATCTGGATGAGGGGACTGAGTGCTCCCTCAGTAAGTTTGCAGACGACACCAAGTTGGGCGGGAGTGTTGATCTGCTCGAGGGTAGGAAGGCTCTGCAGAGGGACCTGGACAGGCTGGATCGATGGGCCGAGGCCAACTATGAGGTTCAACAAGGCCAAGTGCCAGGTCCTGCCCTTGGGTCACAACGACCCCATGCAGCGCTACAGGCTTGGGGAAGAGTGGCTGGAAAGATGCGCAGCAGAGAAGGACCTGGGGGTGCTGGTCGACAGCCAGCTGAACATGAGCCGGCAGTGTGCCCAGGCGGCCAAGAAGGCCAATGGCATCCTGGCCTGTATCAGAACTAGTGTGGCCAGCAGGAGTAGGGAAGTGATTGTGCCCCTGTACTGGGCACTGGTGAGGCCGCACCTCGACTACTGTGTTCAGTTTTGGGCCCTTCACTACAAGAAGGACATTGAGGTGCTGGAGCGTGTCCAGAGAAGGGCAACGAGGCTGGTGAGGGGTCTGGAGAACAAGCCTTAGGAGGAGCGGCTGAGGGAACTGGGGTTGTTTAGCCTGGAGAAAAGGAGGCTGAGGGGAGACCTCATCGCTCTCTACAACTACCTGAAAGGAGGTTGTAGCGAGGTGGGTGTCGGTCTCTTCTCCCAAGTAACAAGCGATAGGACGAGAGAAATGGCCTCAAGTTGCACCAGGGGAGGTTTAGATTGGACGTGAGGAAAAATTTCTTTACTGGAAGAGTGGTGAAACATTGGAACAGGCTGCCCAGGGAAGTGGTGGAGTCCCCATCCCTGGAGGTATTTAAAAGACGTGTAGATGCGGCACTTAGGGACATGGTTTAGTGGGCATGGTGGTGTTGGGTTGACGGTTGGACTCGATGATCTTAGAGGTCTTTTCCAACCTCAATGATTCTATGATTCTATAATGCTGATCACGCAGCATTCACTACATTTATCACATAACCATTTATGTTAATTAAAAAAACCCACACATACAGTGTTCCCACTATTCCAGAACTTCTACTCATAGGAAACACTGTTGGACAAATCAAATCTCATGGAAATTCAAATGAATGCAGGCATTTGACCAAAGGTAACAGCAAATTGCAGATATTGAATTGGAAGCTGATTAACAACATTTCATTATGGTGTACAATGGTTTATTCCTTTAAGTTCTGGCAGGTGTGACAGCACATATTTTTCTTTCAGCTAATAAGTTTTAGGTATGTTTTTCATAGTCATTAGCGATGTTGTATATGGACACAAGCCATCTATAGTCAGCTCTGCTAATACCTAGTCTCTAGTTCAGTTAAAAACTATTACCAAGACAGAGTTTGCAGCACATATTTTTACAGGAAAACTGATATAAACAATACTCCCAATAAACTGTCTTAAAGCTTCTAGCATGCATAGTAGCTCCCCATACAATTTCTAGCTAAGTACTGAGCTCTTATCAGAACTCATCAGAGGGTTCTGTTTATGACTTGCAATTTACTAGCAATTAGATGACTGAGTTCATACTAGTAAAATACTCCAAAATAAATCATCATATTCTAGCACAGAATACACAATGATTCCATATGCAGTTATTTGTATGAACATAGACATGCTGCGTGCTTACAAAGAAGAGGAAAAAAAAAGTCATTTTCCTAGCTTTTTTGTATTTGTTGCATCACAACTCAGGCAAGAAATAATGGGCTTCTCAAATGGAGAACAGATCAAATCTCAAAGGGACTGAAGCCAGGACTTTCAGACAAAGAACCTGGTAACACTTTTTCCACTCTTCCAATATTATCACCAGCTATAAACATTGTGGTGAAAAGAAGAAACACAAAGAGCACTGGGAAAAGCACATGCATATTCACAGTCGCCAGGTCGAGCTGACAAGAGAATGCCTGTGCTTTCTTCTACCACTTCTTAACTCTGTTCTTGAGGAATCACTAGACAAGAGGCAGGACAAAACCAGGAGTTTTACTGCAACATGAATGCTTTGTTGTATCCAGGTCAAACCTGGAAGTTTGACTGCTTGTGCTGTTGTTCACAAATGCAGCACAAACAAGTTCAAGAGTTGGTAAAATTTAATTTTCACTTTTTTTTTTCTTCAAAGGCAAATAAGCAGCATATCACAGATTCTAGAACATCCTGAACTGATCTTATCCTCCAACAGGGCTAAACAGAATCTGCTTTTGATTACACGTCAGCGTCAACTTTTGAGTCTTTGGGTTTGGCTCCCCCCCCCTTTTTTAAATGAAAGGAAACCCATGTACATGCATAGTGAAGAAAATATGCTTTTCCAAGTGTCCCAAAACAAACCAATACATAACTTAGTGGTAAGCAGTAGTGGAAAGGCTCAGCTGAAGAAATCAAGGAGTAGTGTAGCTAGACACTAGTGTGACACAGATGCACCAGCAGTGCTGCACACAGTTGCAAGATAGAATCTTCCATTTTTCTAGTCAGTCAAGACTGAAGTCTAGTCAAGAACTGTGAAGGAGGGGACCCAGGTCATCAGAATAACAGTACCAACTTTTTTTTCTTTTTTTAAATAAGAGTTTGATAGAAACAGAATCGCACATTAGGATCCCATTACCAGAATACAACAGCCTCTCCTGTATGATTTTAGAGAAGTACAAACCTCTGCTTACATTGTGTTTGTGTCCTCTATCAGTAGTACTAAACAGTTTTCTACAAAAAAAAATTTCTATATAGCATATCAACACTATTAGAAGTGGTTAAAAATACTTAAGACTACCTTTATTTTGTATTTTAGAAGTCCAAAAGCTAAATCAGAAATTAAAATTTTTTTGAGAAAGATCTCGCCAAAAGCAGTCAAGAAAACACACCTTTTGCTATCAGACTGCAGTTTAATTACTTGCTTGGGAAAAGTTGGTTGGTCTCAGTCCAGTCTCTACCAACAAATCAGCACGTTAGGTGGCTCTTCAGAAACTGTTGTACATAATCCTTCCTGTCTCGGAGGCCAATCGCAGGATTAAGTAACACAAATTCTCACACAGCCAGTTAAGGTACACACTGAAGCCTGAGAAGCTAGCACTGCCAAAAACATTTCTGAATCTTTGAAAGTTATAAGAACTCAGGTTCCAAAAACATTAGTCTAATACCCTTCATAAGTATAAAATATAATTGAATAGGGTATGAAAAAATAAATATGTGTTTTAATTAAAAAGCTACCCCACCCAAATGGAGTTCTGGCATACCCTGTGTCAAAAGGCAAGATATGCATACGCCAGCTATAAACTCTTAAATATACCCTTATCTCAAATTATAGGGAAGCCAAGCAAGCAGCATGAAATTATTCAAGTTTATTACATACTATGCCCTCATTCCAGATAGCAACCTGCCAAGCTGGTAGAGTAGCAACAGGAATTGTGCAGTTACAATTCCTATGAAGCGACCCTTCTAAGAGCAGCATTATTGCCATTTTGCTGTGCTTCATGGGTGGTTTAGTTAAACATGACCTAAAAAGGAAGGGAGAAAGGGGGTATGCAAGGATTTTCTTTTTAACATTGTATCAAGAGCCCAAAAGGACTTCTTTGCACACATTTCCACAACAGGAAGGGGGGGGGGGGGGGGGAACCCGCAAAACCTACACATTTCACTCTTTTTCCTACAGACTTTATGCACGTATCAATCATAGACAGAACCATATTAAGACTGGTTTTACTTATACTGCTTTAAGTCTTCAAATTTAATCTGAGTATCCTTTAAAATGTAGTAAAAAAGAGGTTAGTATCTCCCCAGTTCTTCAGCTGAAGGTTAAGGAAACTTCTTCTGACAATAAGAAGAGGTCTCTGTTACAACTAACATACAAACAAGTTTTCTGTTTCATTTGAATAACCTTCAGACCTTATTTATGCATTATAGAAACAAATTTACTCCTTTAATAAAAATTCACCTCAAGCCTTCTTTATGAAGCATTAGTAACTAAGGAAAGGACCAAAAAAAAAAAAATTCCTGATCTCCTGTTAAAAGACACCCGCAACCAAGTTGCTCCTAGTGCTTTCATATAGGGAACCATGCTTAACCTGCCCGAGGCTGCAAAGGTGTATTAAAGAATACATTTCAGCAAAAACGCAGGTTTCATCAATCCCAAAGCCTCTGAAATCTGATTTAGAGATCAAAGCCCAAACTGTGTCAAAACACATACTATTCTACTAGAAAGGACGCCAACAGATTTAAAGCTAAGTAGTCTGAAGAAAACCAAACTTGCAAGAAGGTCCAAAAACCTGCCCTAGACATTTAAGTGTATTAATAGAAAGCCCAAAAGCTATCAGCTTGTCTGAGGTCATTCCCAAAACTATAAGCAATAAAAATGTACAGTAGCAAGTCATATTTTTTTGATATAAAAGGCGTTGTCATACTCCCACTCAGAAAGCATAGTAACTTGCTAACTTAACCAGAAAACACAAAAATATGCATTTCATGTACCAGCAATTTACAGAAATGAGCAAATACTATTCTCCTCTCCTCATAATATTAACAAAGTTTAAGACACAGATGACTAAACTAATAAATTTCTACTTTTTTTTTTACAGTAATTCTCTGCAGTACACTAATGCAGCTGCCTTTTTATATGCCAGCAGAACCTAATGCAGCGACAACAGATAAAAAAAATACAGCTTCAAACAACTCAAGTTAAAGTAAACTAATATGGAGCCCTATTTAAAGATGTAGATTTAAGGGAAAAAAAAACAAACCCAAACATTTCAGCCAAATGAAAGTTCACAAGTAACAATATTAAGAAGTATTTATCACATACGCTTAAACAAATGGACTTAGTTATGCTACACAATACCCATCTATGAACCTCAGAAACCAAAGTGATCTAACCAAAAAGCAGCCTAGAAAATAGGTGTAAGAAAACAGCTCTTCCCGAACTGAGTTCAACTGATATGCTATAACTCTAACACAGAGGTTGCTGCATCTCCATCATCCAGCCACTTTATTGTTCTACAAAGACTGGATAAAGGTGAGCCAACTGCTACATGCACACCTATTGATCAGGAAGCACGCTAAAAATCAAACACTCCAAAGAATTACTCATGGATGAATCAACAGATGGCAACCAGTGATACAGATGCGAATAGCTTTCAAAATGCTAACCTAAACACAGAAAACTCTGAAACCGATCCTCAATCCCCTCACAGGTATTTTTTCTTTTGTTTTCAAAGGAGAATTGAAAAAAAGAAAACGGAATGGTACAGGAAACAATGCTGCAATTTAATCAAACTGCCTGCCCTCTTAATGAAGGGGGAAATATTATGGATAGGACAGCATAAACACGGAAATAAAGTATTCTGATGGTGCCAAATCTACCCACAGAGACAATCACTTGTTGATTCACATACAAACATGCTCCTATTTTCAACTTAATAACAGAGTCCCAGTATCATTAGACAGCTCTGATACATAGGTGAAAACACTTAAGTTACATAACTTTCTCTTATTCCTTCCTTGAAGGTATGGAAAAATAACTCCCAACTGCAGTCCTAAACACAACTTCCAGCAAAGTAAACTGCATTAACAAAAGACAACCTGATCCTCACAGCAGCCCAAACACATTATATTCTGATTATGTCTGCAAATGAACAACACTGGGTTAACCCTCCAGAAAGAAAAAAGCACTACGAACCTCAAGCATTCGCAACACAGCCTGTCCATCTACTGCCATTTGTGCACGGGGTGCACCCATCTTCTCCGGCATTTTTAATCATTTACCCCTTCAACGGGAGCACCAATCCCCACATCCCCGTAAAAACTTCACTATTGTTGCAAAAGAGCATTCCTTTGGGACAGGAAAACAGGTGGGCACCTCACCACGGAGCACGAGGGCCTCTTTAAACACACATAAACACAAACATTTTCTCTTTAAAGGAAAAAAAACAAGGTGGGGGGAAGGGTTAAATGTGGCAAGAAGAGAACTTCCCGAGAGCCCTTTCACAAGTCCTCCTCGCACCCCACACTCGCCCTCCCAACTCACGGACGAGACCCCCACACAACCTCCCGCGCTACCGAAGGGGCCTCGGCCTCCCCAGCGGGGGGCTGGCGGGCCCCGCCGGGAGCCCTCCCCTCCCCAGGCCTCCCCCCACACCCCGACACCCCCCGGCCCAGCCCGAGCGCGGATGCCCCTTACCTGCGACCCCCCCTCCCCACCCGCCCCCCGCCGCCGCGGGAGGTGCGGGCGGGGCGGGGGCGGCTCAGCAGCGCCGGCGGCGGGGCGCCGCTGCAGGCCGGGGGCCGGGCCGGGGGGACCGCGGGGGCCCGGGGGCGTCTCGCTCCATTCTCCCCACACACACACAGAGGCGCGCGCACACACACACACACACACACACACACACACACACAGGAAATAACACGGGGTCAGCTGACCCCCGCCAGCCAATGGCGGCGTGCGCTGGGGAGCGGCGCGCGCCAGCGGGAACGGCGCGAGGCGGCAGGTCCCGGCCGGGCGAGGGAGCGGGGAGGGGGAGCGGCGCGTGCGCGCGCGCCTGTGTACATGTATGTGTCTGCGGGCGCAGGGGGGGCGCGACGGAGCCGCCTCCCCTCCCACCACGCGCCCGCTTAAAGGGGCCGCGCGCCGCCGCCCCGGGGAGGGGGCGGTTGGCACCGCCTCCCCGCCGCGGGGACAAGGGAGGGAGGAGGGCGGCGGCGGCGGCAGGTCCGTCCCGTCCCGTGGGCTGGGAACGGGCGGCGCCGCACGTGGGCGAGACACGCCCGACGCGCGTGTCACACGCACACACACCCCCCCCGCGGCGGGCACCAAGACCCCCGCCCGGCGGTCCCTCGGGGCGAAGGCGGCGCCGCCGCCGGGTGAGGGAGGCCGACGGATCCCGCCGGCGGCCCGGGCCCGGGCGGCGCGGAGGCAGAGCGGGACAGGGCGCCGGGCCCTCCGAGCAGCTGCCGGGCCCCCTTCGGCCTTTTCGGGGAAGGGACCGTGGCAGTTTCCATTTTAATCTCCTCATAAATCAATACCGGTAACACATACTTTTTTTTTTTTTTAAAGATGTGCTTATCCCCCCGCCGCCAAGTTATTTTAAGAACCGGATTTATTCCGTTTGGCCACTTCTCCCTCCCCGCCCGGCCTCCTCCCAGACAGCAGGCAGGCAGCCGTGGCTGGGCCGGGAGGGCTGCCGGTGGGGCCGGGAGGCACGGGAAGCCCCTCCACCGGCCCACAGCCCCGGAGCACATCCTGAGCCGGCGGTCAGGCCGCACGCCGGGGCTGGGCGGTCCCCGAACCGGCCCCGAGCCGGAGGCGCCTTAGCGGAGCCGCGGGGAACTCGGGAAACAACATGGAGGCTGCAGGCGGCTCGATGCGTGGGGCACCGGCGGTGCGTAGGCTCTCCTCCCCGCCGCAGCACGCCCGGCCGTGCCCAACGGGATCGGTGCCGCGCACCCCGCAGTGCTCTGCGAGTCCAGTGCTGCTCGGGCAATTAAAAACAGTACTCCCAGCCCTCCCAAGTCCCCTGTAAGCCTCAAATTTGGGAGTTAAGTATGCCTAATTGTACTTCTGCACTGGAGAAACAATTAAGCTTTTTTAAGAATGTTCACTAGTTTTTGGTTTTAATTTTTGAGAGTGAGGGGGACAAGTAGACCGGTGGAGGGGGCAGCTTGAAAGCAAGGATGCAGCGCCTGTCAAACCATCATCTCCTTCATTTAAGCCTGCATGCCAGCAAAGGAAGCTCTGTATGACACTACAGCTTCCTCCATCTGCCACTCAGAGCAATTCACGTGAAAACGCAGGAGGCTGGCAGCCTGAGAAGCTCTAAGTGCTGAGCAGAGAACGCTTGAGCATCATTTAAAACTTGCTTTGCCAAGAACTTTACTGAGCAGATATGACGGTTTCAATAACTGCCCTGTTTCCCGAGCTTTGTTCCCCAGATGGCCAACAAGCCTTATTCTGAGAGAAGGCCCTTGCTTATAGCTCATCCCAAAAAGCAGTGAACTGCTTAGAAGGACTGTGTTGTAAGCACAGCCAATTGACAACTTCACTGATGGCTCCCCCACAGGTGACTTGCTCTTTATGAAAAATAAACCACTGCATCTTGTACCATGCATTATCTGTCAAAAATAATTTGGAGACTGTCTGAAATTCCATCTAGATAAGACTGCAATGATGGCAATAGTCTGGGGAAAACAACTGGAGCAGACAACAGTTACATGTGCTCCTACTATTTGTCTTTCAGGTTAACAGTTCGTGGGCGTTACGGACTCCCCTGCTGCTGGCCGGGCAATTGTGCAGCAGGAGTGTCCAGGAAGGACTCATCTGCTCCTCCGCTCCTCTTTGGACTCGATAGGTAACGGCTCCTTTCGGAGGCAAGCCTTCTGCTGCGGTCTATGCCTTATCTCCTTCAGATGAGATTACTGCATTGTGCTCGGCATCGGCTACCTGGGAATTGCAGCTGGAGCACACAGGCGCTGCCTTATTGCATGCTTTTCCTCTCGCAGTACGGTACGCCCTGCTCCCCTCAGCACTTGTTGCCCATTTGCAAGTAGGTGCAAGGCACAGCACTTCACTTACGGGAGGTGGAGGTCATTGCTTCCTTCGCCCGAAGAAGAGGCTCCGACAGCACATTCACCGTGACAAACCGTGAGGTTGCTCTAGTCGCAAGGAGCCTTAATCTTGTTGACTGCCACAGCATGCTAAGAGCTTGGTTAGAGCAGCATTCCCTCTGGGGATGCAGGACTGTGATAAAAGCTGTAATGGGGTGGGGGAACTCGATAAGGTTTTTATAATTCGATTTTCCATTATCCGTTTTCTGATTTTGAAGTGAAACGTCAATTGAGGTCAATCCTTTATGTAGATTTATAAGGTAGGAGTGCTTAGAGCGCTCTACCTTAAGTTAAACTTAAACTTACCTTAAGGTAAAACCCTTTTGTATATACAAATACATAAGAACAGTAGCTTATCTATATAAGCTTGGTATATCGAGGTATTTTTTACCTGATGTCCAAAATGAAGCTGCACCATAAATAGAAAAAGTTTTGTAAAATGCTCAAAAAGGCACTATAAAACTACAAGGACAGCTAACATTCACAAGTCAAACATTTCTCAAAGGACCAAAAATAAGTGAATTTGCATACTTAAATACCTGGATCTCTAGTCTGCTGCACAGCAGCATTTCCCATCTCCGCTAATGACTACTTATAGGTGTTACAAGGGAAGTACAAGAGGAGTTGCTTTTTAAAATATTTAAAAGCTCAAAACTATATAGCTGATTTTAAAGGATGAAATGAAGTTTAAAAAAAACTCATGCTATAAATACAGGCAAATGCCACACTATCATCAGCTGTTGCACTACAGTAGGCACCACTGGTTATATACAGGGTCATTAAAAGCACAGAATGAAAACGAAGTTACCAAAACTATTAGTTAAATATCACACAAGCAGAGACGCCATATCCTTTGCAGCTTTTGAAGTGATGTATCAGGCTTTAACGTACAACCCCACTGAGCTTAATGGAGAATTTCATTCTCTCAGAAACTAATTTTTGGCTGTCTGCAGACTCCGGATGAAAAAACACTGTCATTAGTACAACTTGTTCACATCACTGAGTTTTTCTTTGCCACTGAACATTTCACTTTCTTTCCAGAAGAACAAAATTCAACCTTCTGACTTGGCCATTCAGTGACAACTACTTGACCACCATCAGTTACACAAAAAAATCTGTTATAAATAAAACATTGTTAGGACTAATGAAGAAAGTAACCCCATCGTGCCACTAGGACTCTGATCCTGCAAACACACGAGCAGGGTGGGAATCTAACATCCATGCCAGCAGTTCTAGTTCAGGGTAAAGTCATCAGTAGTATCTGTATGCTCTTAAAGCAACTTACAAGCAAATTGCCCTTCAGTTCTGAAAAGAAGAAAAAACCCAGGGATTTAAGGCCAAAAATGGTCACTTACCAAAATAAACCCTTGAAGGATCAATTTTAAAATCAATGCAACAAACTAAACAGGTTTGCATGTAAATTTTCAGCAAATACACTCCATCATCAGAGAGTAGGTGCTATAAATTGAGCAGATGCGCTATACCACAGTCATAAGAAAGATTGAAGTCTCTGCTTTTAGTGCAAGAAAATCAGCTCAGCTGTAATCGTACAGAGCCTCTATGGTACTACCACAACAGAAACCTTCCAAATCCTACCCGTTTCCTCCCAGGCACCCTCCTCCCACCTCCTAATCAAAGTGCTTCCGAGGATAGAGGCACAAACAAGGCAGAGCCAGGCAGGAAAATGGCCTCAAGACTCAGAACCCTCCTCTACGACGGATGGGAGATTTTGGGCGAAATAAAGCCCCCTAAGTAGCCCTCAGGGTTAGTGCCATTGCTCCTACCAGTGCTGCTGTCACAGCACACATGCGAGCAATGCTGACTCTTTTACGGCACGTGAACTCTGCAATGGCAAAAGCAAACATTTTTTTCCTCATTATGCCTTGATGTAAGGCTTACCTTGCACATCCTTTTCCCCTCTCCCACAGATCCCGGAGAAAAAAGGTCCTTCTGACCCCGAGACGACTGACAAATGGAGATGGAGAGTCTCCTTCTGTCTTTGAGGTCACCACTTCTGATCTAGCTGTAATTCAGTAATTACTCAGTTCGTGTGGCTCTCCAGAAGCATACATTAGCAGCTTAGGGGGGGGAACAGAAGGATGACACCATTCCTGACCTCAACCACCTCTCATCTCCATGCATCCTCTGAGCTCCCGCTGTCTGGAAGGAGGGAGGACAGCAAGTGATGCAGCCTGGGGGATCGAGAACAAATTTGCAGGTAACATACACTGGAAAGACTCTGAGTGCCCCAGTGTTTCTTAGAGGAAGGATGATTTCTGAATGCAGCTGGTGGGGTCCTCTGAGAGATTTCTTCTTCTTTACAAAAGGTTTCATTGCTGATGAAAAGCACTGAACTAGCAGCACCAGGAGGCCAAAGTCTCCACAGAGTCAGGCACGCAGATTTCTCACAGGCACGGCACCTGACCCCTCAAAGTATTACCCTTATCCTAATCCTTTCCCCTGTTACACAATTTCATGTCATGCACAGGCTCGCCACTGCACTTTTACAGCTTTCATCTAGAGGCACTTAGATGCTATGGGAATGGGCATTAGAGACTAGCTTGAAGATAGATAATACAAAAGATGACAGCAAGATCGGGCACCTACAGGTCACGCAACTGGGGACTGAAACTTATATTCACGGTGGGACAGCTACATCTTTAAGCAAGTGTAAAGCAAGGGCAGCTAGCCTGTTTCTCTTTCTCCAAGAAAGACATCAGCATGGCTGCATTCATTAACATTTCCTACCTCTCTTCCTATCTAGCCCCAGGATTTCCCATACCTTCCTCCTATTTCTTTTACGCTTACTTCAGATAAAAAGTGTTACATCTGACCCTACACAAGGGAGAAGCAGTATCAGACGTCTCCCAAGGAACTGCAGCAAAGACAGGGAGGGCTCTCCTCTCACTAATACACTGATATTGAACTTTTCCCTTTAAGACAGCCAAAGGATCTGTGTGTTTGCTGGAAAGTATTTTGAACGAGCACAGATTCTCAAGATACTGACTGTCATGTCTTCGTTGCATCACTTGGAAGCAGCTCTCTTCCAAACACAAGAAGCATCTCCATAAGCCATAGTGTTAAGTCCTACAGCCCAATTCCTGCAACAGAGTAACAACTGGATTGAAAGACTTTGGAGCATCTCAAAGGAAGGAAAATGATAAAGCAGCCGAAGGTAGGTAGCGTGAATCACAGCAGGAGAAAAATTAAATCACCTATATGGGAGACACTTCTGCTCCATCTTTTAATACTGCAACACTTCTGTCCTCTCATCTTCCCATTACAAGGAGCTGATTCATGAAAATAAGATCTTTGTACCTTAAGACCTGCTCAGCTTCTTCTGCTTATTCCTTTTACCTCCTGCCAAAAAGCTGCTTCTGGCAGAATCAGAATTAGTTGCTGTGAAAGTGATTGTGATGCTGCAGACAAAAGAATCCAAGTCCAGTAAAAAAAGCGAGAAACAACAGAAGCAGGACTTTTGAGGAAAAGCGGATCGCATTTCCATGCAGATGTCCAAAGTAATAAAGGTGGAAATTAAAATAGAAAGCCACACAAATACGATTCTCTAGCAAGACTGTCTCCAACAAGGCACAAAAGGCCATCAATAAATCTTCATTATCTGAATTGCTAAACGTATCTAAATAAAAGGAGAAATTCAAATATTAGGAGGACTCATCTTTTTAAATGGTCTTACATAAAACCAACTCTGCCTTGCCTGAGCATGTTTTACAGAAAGGGATCTTTTTTTTTTTTTGCCTTTTACTTCTGCTGGCCTTTTAGAGAGGTTTCATTTGCTGGGGTTTTTTTTCTGCCTACAGGGAAGTGGGAATTTCCAGGCTGAACAAGCTTAAATCCCCATGACATATAGTCCCAAATTTTAGAGGCAACTAAGATTTTGATTCTTACTTTGCTCCCTGTTGGTTTCCTCCCTGATGCATGCAATAGCTGTTTTGAATCTCAGCTGTTCCAACAGGAGAAGAAAAAAAAAAAGTCCCTGAAGGAACAGCGTTAGTTCTTCCAGTCACCTTGCTGCTACCGCGCTCCAGAATTCAGGCACATGAAACAGCACATGAGAAGGGCTTGCAGCAGCAAGAGGCAAAAGCAGAGGGCATCAGACTGGACCAAAACCAAGAGGTCTTCTAGGTTCATCTGCTAAGAAGGCTATATTTAAATTGGGTAGTAGTAATCTAAGGGTCCACTGAAGATATACGTTGCATGAAATCTCATTAACTTCTTGTCACAGAAACCGACTTCTGCTTTTTCTGTCACGTATAGTGATGTTCTCTGGTACCAATTCATCAGAGAGATTGGTTTATTAAAAATACTTTTAAAGTTCCACCACAGTTTACCTATATACCTCCTATTGCTAACAAAACATGAGGAAAAAACCCCTACTTCAAACACAACCACTTTAATTACTTTGTATCTTGAGACTCATAAAAGTACATTCAACACTCAAGCCCTCTAATTCTACATTTCAAAAGACATTAATGTCTTATTTTAGTGCCCTGCATTAAAGTCACGCTCAAATCCATGTCAGGATAGGGCACACAAGAACATACAGAACTTACAACTTTAAACACAACATACTCAACTATTTATGAGCACTACTGACACATTTGGGGGTGGGGGAAAGAAGCATATTTTCATTCAAGTCACCTAACCCAAGTGATGACAATGCCTTAAAAGCTATCAGGTAATAGAGGTAACCATCCTGGGTTAAGAAAATCAGCATTTAATTTTGTAAAGACTGGACAGACCCATCTTTAGAGAGTCCAAGGCACTCAATAAAACCTTAAGTAACTTGCTTCTATTTCAGGATTCAAGGGACTCTTCCAGTTGCCTACTGAAGTTCAGGTTCAAACTAACAAAACCTCTGCTTATATATTGGGGCTTTCATCATCCCTCTTGAAGAGATTATCTTCTGCACCTGGGAATGCTGCTGGCACTCACATTTGTCCTGAGAGGTGATTAGGACTGAAGGCCCCCCATTTAACTTCTCTGTAAACGTGCTCACAGTAATTAGACCTAAACAAAATACTGTCAGTTCCATCAGGGCTCTGAAAATAACGTAGGCAGTTCTTCTTAGGACATCACCAGTGAGCACAGAAGCACGGACAGAAGCTTCAGCAAGCACAATTCATATCAGCCTACCAACTCAATGAGTCGCTGCTGTTTTAGAGAGTTTTAGCAAGTTTTAGAAATAGCCCAAACCCACAAATAAGAAAACAAGCTATCCCAACACAAACACTTTCATGAGGAGCAGCAGCCTTCGGGGGGGCTGCAGTCCTCAAGGTGGTCCCCTAATAACCCTGGCTGAACCCAGGTCTAATGAAGAAATGCTGCTTACATTGGTGGAGAGAAAATATTTCACCAGAGGAGAAATTTCACATTCCCTGGGGTACTTGCCCACAGCTCAGGGATCCCCCATCAGGGCCAAGCCTTTCTACAGCAGGGAGTGTGGGGTGAGAGAAGGGATGACTACTCTTCTCCAAAACCAGCAATGCTTCAAACTCTTACAGTGTGATTCATTCCACAGGCTGAAGATCAAGGTGTCGGCTTACTCCTAATATTGATGAAAAAGGGTAGTCACCCTATTTATAATCAGCTAGCATTATCTCATCTCGAGAAACATTAAGTCAGCAACTAGCCTTAGGTGATAAGTAGGGGGTTTCCTTAACAGTTCTCTTCACTGAGATTGAAGAGAAGTTTAAAAAAAAAAAAAAAAGAAGAAGAAAAAAGCAGTGGTGGTTACAAGAAAGGGAATATCTTAACAGAAGGGGGGGGAAACCCATTAACGCTTTCAGCTCGTTCCCCTTTACCACTGCCTGGAAATTCTCCTCTGATACAAGCATCGCCTGCCTAGGGCTTTTTGAGAGACCCTTGCACATCCTCACTGATTACTTCCCCTACTCAGGGAGACAGACTGTCCTTTACCCTAAATGCTTTTATCCTCTTGATGAGGTCTCTTACCCAGCTGGATCCTGCCTCCTTCTCCCACTGCAATCTCTGAGCCTGAGAGAAGACACCTGGGACCTTCCACTTTGCTTAGGAAAGAGATTTAATCCTTTCATATCCTAGTATGGGGCTGAAGTGATGCACACCTCCCCCCTCCCCTAACACCTATGGTTACAGTCCTGGGTGACGGATGTCCCCAGCTGAAGAGAAATCGAAGGAAGGGGTTTTCTCTCCTGTTTTCTGCTCTTTCAGGAGTCATTTAAAAGCAGGTGTAAAGAACTGAGGAAAACCCTGTAGGGGACAATCCTGCTGTACCCAGACAAGATGATGAGGCTTAAAATCTCTTCCGTATCTAATCTTAGCTAAATCACATCCCTGAAGTCCTTTACCCTCAGTTTCGCAGGGTGAATTTCACCCATCGCCCCCCACCTCCCAGGCTCACATGCAGTGTCCAGTCCCACCTGGTCACCCCCACTTCTGCCCTCCCTGGGGCCAGAGGACCATCCATGGGGTCATTTGACTTAATCCTCCGAGGGGGCTGCGGGGCAATTCCAGGCTTCACTTCCCAGCCAAGCCTGGGTCGTGACTCAGACAAGCCAACAGACAGCACTCAGCACAATGATTTTTATCTTCAAAGTGCTTTACAAACTAACAAATCCGTACTTCCCCTCTGAGAGAAGAAAGAAGGAAAAAAAAATCCCTAAACATCACCACCATGATGGAGCAGAGATACAAATAACCCTGAAAGTCCTTTCATGTCAGAGCAGGGGCAGAGGAGAAGTCCTGCTGTGCAGCAGTGCTTTGAGTTTGGGTTTTTTTGTGGTGTTTTTGGCTTTTACACCAAAGACCTGGATTCGAATCCTGTTTCAGATCACTACGGATGGTGTGGTAGGACAGAGGCTCTCAAGCCGTGGCCAGCAGGTCCCTTCCCCAAGGGCCGTGGAGTTGGGGGTCTGAGAAGCAAGCGGCAGTACATGGGTGTCTTCCAAGAATCCACTTGCCTGTTCAGACTGCAAAAGTGCCGCACGATTAATTATACATCTGTGCTACAAAAGATCAGCTCTATAACTGCAGGGGGTGCTATTCATCAGCCTTGAAACGCATTGGCAAAGGACAGACAGGGTCCAGTAGTTGAAATAAAGAAATAAATAACTACAAAAGCAGGATGCGCTCTGGGTCGTTAGGAGTGAAGTGCAGTGGTGGGACCCAAGTGACCCGGGAGCAGAGAGGAGCCTGGCGCTGCAGCCCGTCGGGATGCAGTGCTCTGCCCAGGAGCTTTGCGAACTGGAGTGGTGGAGAAGCCACCAGTCATTGGGGTGAGGTGCGTAGGCAGAGCGGTGGCAGCAAGGAGCCTGCCTGACACCTGCATGCACTTTTGCTTCCTCAGCCCTCCCCTTTCGAGGAGGCAACAAAACATCACGTTTCCAGCAGTGAGAGTCCAGTCCAAGTGGCTTCACCACAGGGGCAAATTCAGAAGGACCCCCTTTCCGTCATCCCTTTCTTTTGAAGCCCCCCTTTCCTGGAGCAGGCGTTTAGCAAGTACAAATACACCACAACATTAGGCATCCTTCCACTGTCACTCTCCACTATCCTTCCTCCTCTAGACACACACTAACACAAAATGACGGCTTCCTCAACAGACTGAATGAGCAAAGCCCTCGCGCCGATCCTTAATTGTCTGTGCTTTACTCTCTCGCTCCAGTCATATTATATCACAAAACTCAAAGCAGCCCACCCACTGCCCCCGTCTTTGTCCAAAATCTCAAGTGAACGGTAAATTGGACACAGGAAAAAAAAATTGCTGAAGAAGAAGGGAGGGGCAAGCTAACCCCCCCCTTTTCCTCCTCCCCCTTTTTTTTTTTTTCCTTCCCCCCCCCCCCCCCTTTTTTTTTTGAGGTTGCTCTTTGCTGGTGCACCCACATTGCTATTGTGCGGTTGTCAGTTAAAAAAAACCAACAACAACCAAAACCCAAAAAAGATGGAGATATTAAAGAAGAAATCATATCTCACAGCCCTTGAGAATGTGACCCTGAGGCCCTGCCCTTCTCCCTCCTGATGTACCCACCCATCACGGTGAAATGGCAGGCCCCCACCCCATCCACCCCCGTGCTACTCTGAACCTGCAGAGCGAGAAAAAAATAAAAACGCATCCAAAACCAAAACAAAATAAAAAACCAAAACCATCGTCAACAAGATCTGCAGGGGGAAGGAAGGGGGGGGGGGAAGCCCCACACACACGCACATGCATAAGCCCCATAACCCATTTATGTCGGTCTCGGAGCAGCAGACAGACTGCAGCGAGCAGCCAACAGCTGGGGCCTTTGAAAAGGGACAAGGCGAGCGGCTCCCCGCGCCTGGCCACGCCGGACTCCGGCTGCCCCCCGCCGCCACGCCGCCCAGCCGCCCCCCGGCCCTCGCCGCCCACCCACCCACCCGCCTGCCAGCCACCCCACACGCCCCCACCCGCGGGCACCCCGGGCAGGCACGGCGGCGTCACTTGGGCGGGTGACACGCACAGGGCGCCGCAGACACACGGCCGCCGCTGCACGCGTGGTCGGCAAGAGCTGGCCTCTGCAGGGCAATTTTCCACTCTCAACTTTCAGCGAGAGGAAGAGAGAGATAAAGCCCATTTACTGTACCTTTCTGGCATCTTTCTCAGCTTTCCCTGCTGCTTCTCCCCACCCCCTTCCGATTTATCTCAGCTACTGGTTTTATAAACCGAGAGGGTGGAGGGGGGGAGGGAAGAGGAGGGGGCTTTTTTTCTCTCAGCCCCGTCTGCACCTTCTGCCTGAGCCCGCCGGTGAAGTCACAAGGCTGAGTCTCTGACATCACACAGAGCCCACAAACGCCGGATTGTGACTTCACTGCAGGGTAGAACAGGGAGGAATAGGAGAGGGGAGGGGAAAAGGCTCTTATTCAAACACATATCTGCAGTAGTAACAAAGGGAACTCAGGAAATGGCTGGCCAAGAAAATGGCTTTTTTTTTTGTATAAAACATACTCTCTTTTCTTGTTGTGTTTTTTTGTGTGTTTTTTTTTCCCAAATAAAGTTTGTGCCCACGATGGAAATACCTTCTAAAAGTGGTCTGGGCAGGACAGACAGCAAGCGCCAGCCCAGGCACCATCCTCCAGCGCAGCACAGGCTCCCGCAGCCCTTTTGGGACAGAGCCGCTTGCCGCGGCCACGCTGGACCCGCCGGGGCTGGAGCAGGACAAGGTGCTGGGCTGAAAATCGAGGGGCACCGGCGACCACAGGAGAGGCTCTGGGGGGGACGGCGGAGGGGGATTGAGGGGAAAGGGCCGAAACAGGTGGGTGCCGGGGGTCACGCCTGGGATGCACTGGGAAGGTAGGAGCTGAGAGCTGCCGGGCAAGTGGGGCCATGCGGTGCGACCGAAGCTCCGTGGCAGAGGTCTGGGAGCTGTGGGCTGGGCTGAGGTAACGCTGATCAGTGTGCATGTGAGGTTTTTTTTCCCCACCTGAGGATCCGAAACCACTTCTAAACTATAATTGGAGTAAAAGAGGTATTAAAGGTCAGGGTTAAGGTAACAGAGTTGTATGTGAGGCCTAAGCAAGGCAAGAGGGTTAAAGAGTGAGGATTTCGGTTCCCTAGCATATTTTTAGGTTTTAGGTGCCCTGGGGAGGGGCAGGGAGGCTGGGGTAGGTGAAAGAAAGGCCAGGAGGCTTTGATGTACTCCCAATACAAGGCAATGCTTGGCTGTTGCTCTGGGAGCAAAAGCTGGTGATATAGACTTCTCTGGTCATTTCTGAAATAAACCCTAAAAGAAAGAAAAGGGTTATTAAGTAGCTATTGGCTTAACATGACCTAGAAAGTTGTAAGGTTTGGGGGTTTTTTTGTTTATTCAGCTGGAGGATTTTTTTTTAACATCAATTTCTCAAAATTTAACACATGTTGGTAAACAAGCCCCCCCCCCCCCCAATCTGTTATTTGTTTTTAAAATGGAATAATTTTTTTCTCCTTTTGAAGCAAGGCAGCTCAAACACTTGCACTGTGCTAATCATGCCTGAAGGCCAGGAATTCAGAGGGATAAGCCAAGGGCACAGCCACAGCCAAGTGAAATAAAAAATAAAATAAAAAAAAATTAAATGGTGCTAATTGCGGACAACATTATATTTATAAAGTTATTTGAACTGCAGAGCCAAAGGAGAGACAGCTTGTGCTCCTCACAGTGTGTCCACTCCTCTCTCCAGCCTCCATCCCTGCCCTCGCTGAGACGTGCAAAGCATTCCCCACCGCCACGCCGACCTGGAAGGGAGGAGAAAACAGCACTGCCATCACAGCCTGCCCTTCCCACAACCTGCTAGTGCAGCAGGAGGGAAATCTGTACGTGGAGCGAGCGAGAAGGAAACAATCCAGATCCCTGCCACGAACCGGCTGGCAGGTACGTTCCCGGCTTGCCACTGCTGGATGGTGGGAGCACCCCACAAGTGCCCGAGGTGCCCCAGAGGGCTAGCAGCATGGGCAGCAGAGCTAGAAGCCCGGCAGCAGGCAGGGGTGAGAGGTGCTTGTCGGAAACTTTTGCACCCCGGCAGCTCTATGTGCTTCCAGCCACAGAGGAAGCTTCCAGGCAGCCAGAAGATGCTCTTCCAGATGGGAGCTCCTCCATGGCTGAAGCCTCCATTCCCACACTGACTCTGAATCCCAGCACCTTGGGGCATTGCCCCAGCCCTGGCACAGCCACGACACCAGGGAAGATTTCCCCTGTCGTTTTACAGCTTCTCTGTGCCAGTATAGGAATAAACCAAGCTGCAATGGAAGGAATAAACTCTCCTGCGTCCGCTTGTCAGAGGGAGGGAAAAGGTACGAACTGCAAGCAGGGAGGTCCCCATCCAAGCTCATATCCTTCAGCAAGTCTTGTTCCTTGTTTGGCCACAACATTGCTACCCTTTTTATACTGACTGAATCTCCTTTCATCTTTTTTAATTATTTTTTCCCACCCTGTTGACTGCATGAGGGAAACCTCCACATTTATCCCACTCCTCTCTCAGGGAATCTCTCTCAACCTGCCTGTGGCAGGGAGGCAACATGACTACCAGCACTCCAGGAGGCCAGTAAGGCGAGGAGGTGAAGGGGGGAGAGAGGGAAGCACGGGAGTTTGTTGGGAAGTGGAATAAAGAAGTGGGGAAGAGGAAGGAATCTAACACGCGCACACCGACTAGCACAGGCTTGCTCCAACTTGGCCCACGACGCAATTACCTGACTTGGAGGCCGGCCAAGACTCCCAGGCTAAGTCCCTCTGCACTTGTGCAAAGTGCTGTCAGAGCTGCTGGGACCACAAATAGTCAGGGCTTCAGCAGTGCGTCTCATCCAAAAAGGAGAAAGAAAAAAAAAAAAAAAAAAGAGACAGGGCAGGGACTGAATGGGCTTATTTTCACACAACTGCGATTGTTTTGTTGATGCGGAAAGGTAATTAAAAAAAGTTCTGATTTCAAACGTGCCACAGAATTCCCAGAGCCCGGAGGCTGCTGCTTAGAGGCAGATTAATCACACTGAATTCTCCATCTAGATATTGCATGCACTCCAAACTCCCACCGCTAATAGCTCTAATATTCTCCTCAGCGTGTGCATGCTGCTGGTGTTATGTTCCAGGAATATTAATTCCCCAACTCAAGCTCCTTTTGCTTGCGCATGTACCCTAAAGGCTTGCTGCCGGGCACCGGGAGATTATGGAAAAGAGAAAACAGGGCTAGAAAAGAACCGGGGTGCAAAGGTACTGGCTGGAACTCCTCAAGGAAAGTCATTAATGTTCTTTGGATAAGCAAGCCATCCAAATAAAATCTACCTGAAGGCCAAGTTCTTTAAACAAAGACAGCCAACTACACACACACAAGATGGTTGAAATTAAAATGAGCTCCCAATGCTGGCTTTGTGTTACCCGCTCCTGCTACCCTGAGACTTGCCCAAAATTTCAGTCCTATTTAATTGTGAGCTCTGAACTAGGGGTTTCGTTTGTGTCTTCTGCTGGTGTCTTCCTCCAGCCCCCTTTACCCCCAAGCAAGGCTGCACGCATCTGAACTCTTGCTGCCACATGCTAGTAACAGTGAAAATATAGCAGGTTGTAGTGCAAGCATCCAACAAGCAGGTAGCGCTTTACATGGCAAGCCTCTTCTACCCCTAGCAAAACCAACAGGCCAGTAGGCTCACAGTCCAGCTCAAGGTCTCGCTGCATGTCAGGGACCAGAAGGTGCATCCCCGGGATCCTCGTTCCACATGGAAAGCAGAAAAGGAGAGGACGAAGGCAGGAGAGAAACGTGTAATTTCTCTTTGAATTCAAATAACTGCCATTCCTAGTAAGCAGTTCAGTGTGTGATCTATATATATGGCCAAAAGGCCGGCTGCTAAGCTTTAAAACCAATGCACACTTGAAAAGTACCATTTAAGATGCCTATGATGTAATTTTCAAAGCTGATAAATGCCCAAAGCTCCTAGTGCCATTCAGCGAAGACTGCAGACAGTTCAGGTTTTCAGTTCCCTGAAACCGGCCACACCAGGACTCTGGAAACCACCACACAGGAGACACCTCAAAACGGATGGCGCTGGTCATGCTTCCATTTAGTAGGATTACTTGCATGACAAGAAGCTGTCGTGGGCACGATTTTCTTTGTCAAGCAGTCAAAATATGTGTCTCCGTGTAACATAAATCAGCATGCCTATGTCAGCTCTGGAAAATAAAAGGGAGTTTGCCCCTTTTGTTGCAGGCATTTCTGATAAGCATACCAGTATGGTACCTGAGCTATAGGTTAATTTGGATGTATAGACCAGCTGTTTTCACAGCTCAGAACATCTTACCTAGTCTCCAGACTAAAACCTGTAACACCACGGGTGCATAGGTGGTGGCCCTCTCCACAGTCATGACAAGTCAAAGAGAAATTGCGACATTTTTATGGCTAAACACTTTACAGGGGCCTGTCGGTGGTGGGAGGGAGACGCATTAGAACAGAGACATTTTTGAAGCTTCCTCTGTTTGCTATATATCATGCAGGTCTACAATCACACGTGTGCCTTGAACTCTCAGCCGATTCCTTAAACTTGGCTCCTGCTGCAGGGAGGGGGAGGACGGGACTCCAACCCAGGCACCGCCTGCATAAGGCCCTTGGGGCTTAACTCTGCTGTAGTGGAAGGGGAGAGGCACGGGCTTCCTTTGCTGTGATAAACCAAGGCATCGCTCTCAGTAGCTTAGGTGCAAATCTGTGATCCTCTTTCTCTCTTTGTACACAAAGAATGAAGCTGATAGTGAAGCTGACATCTAAATCCTCACTATTGCACATCTGAGATAACCCCAGTTGTTTTTCTTTTTCAAACTCAAACATACGAGAAGGGAGAAAGACAGAAGGATTTCAACCCTTGCCAAACCCTGTCGCCAGCCCCCTGAGTTACAGATCTATGAACTCTTACATGGGATGAGGGCTCTTTGCTTTTATCTTCCTGTGCAGCGCATGTCCTCAGCCCTTTGCAAACAGATGTTTTGCCCTCCAAAAGGGAAAAGAAGAAAAAAGAGGGAGCGCACAGGGGGGAGAGAGAGAGAGCATGAGCAAGAATGCTGTCTGCAGATGTCAGTCAGGACTTCAGTCTAGGTCTAACCTGCCAGTCCTGCAAAAGGAGGATACATGAATTTTCTAGTTGGATAGTCAGTATCATCAAACAAGAAAATTGTGAGGTTTAGATTGTACTGCAGTCTCACGTTCAGTAAAAAGGCCTTGCTACATGGAGATGGTGTGGGACTGAGGAGCCTATTCCTAGCACCTTAAAAATTAAAATTTCACTACAAATTTCCTAAAGAAATGGTCAAAAATAGTACAGCATTTCAGACCGGTTTTGTAGAGCATGGTAATATTGGCAAGGGGGAAGTGATTGTAAGTAGAATACTGTCAGGTTTGGGGAAAGCTTTCTCTGCATTTTAAAAAATTATATGAAAGAAAATAGTCTTGGGAATGAAAAGTCTAATGATTACATGTATATAGAGAGTGTCATCTCTATCTTGGCGTTTAGCAGAAATCAACTCCCCCTCGCCAACACCCTCCCCTCCAGCCACCCACCCTGATATTCTTCTTCACCACTTCCCACCCATTAACCCAGTACCTGCAGTGCAGTGTTCAAGTGGGACTGGCGGAGCTGCTGCCGCTGTCATCTCCTCGGAGCTGGCAGTCACCTGCCAATCTCGCCCCCACTTCCTCCTCCCTCCTGCTCCCCCCCACCCCTCGTCAGTGCAGCTTTCCCTGGGGATAGATCACTCTCCCCCCCCCTCCAGCAGCCTGACAAATAACTACTGTTAACTCAATAATATCCCCCTCCAAGGTTTTTTAATTACCAGCCATCCACTGGGTGCGAGACTCGCACATACAGAGAGAAACGGGCCAGAGAGGGAGGCTAGCAACAGGGGATCAGAGAGTTTGGGCTGATGCAGGCTTCACGCCGAGGGACAGGCTTCTTGTCCTCCATCCACATGGCAGGGCTGGCACAGGCAACCTGCAAACCCCCACGGGATGCTGCCCCCCCGGCAGCAGGCACAGGCACACCGGCAGGTGCGGGGTGGGTAATGTGCCGCTGTATTTGGGGAGGGCAGGGGGGGAATTTGGTCCTGCAAGGGTTGATGCGGAAAACTGCTCCTGCAGGACAAGGGGAGGCTCTGCTACACCAGCTGAGGAAGCACCGTCCAGGACAGCGTTTGTTTATACGTCATTTTAAATGGGAACCAGAAAAAAGGGGGGGAGGGGAGAGGGAAAAAAATCAGGTGCACTTCTGTTTGTACATCTTTACCAAATACATCTATCTTTTCACATATGAAAGGCCTTTTTTTTTTTCTTTCCAAGACAATAGTCTTATTTTGCCATTTTTTTGCTGAAAATTCATGGGTCTGTGGCCTGAGAGGCTTTTTCTTAGCCTTGTATTAAATGGACACAGCTTACTGAAGTTTCAAACAAGCTTTCCACCTAGTATTTGTTCACACCCATTTACACTCCCTTGATTTTTAACAGGTCTGAATAAGGCTTATTTTTTTAAATAATCAGTTAATGAAGTTTTACCTGAATAGTCATAAGCCTATTAGTGCACGAGTTGTCCATCGAATCCCCCCTCCCCACCAGAGGTTAAACAAGACCAGAAATCCTTTTGTACTTGAAATAACACTCTAGGAAGAAAAGAAGCAAAGAAGGATTAAAAAAGCCCAAGCCCCATATTCGGTCCTTTTTAAATCATAAAGAGGCACTGGAAAAGGGGCATAAACGCAAGGCTTTCCCTCCCCCCACTGCTGCTTCTCCTCCTCTCCCTCCTTTGTAGGTCACCTTTACTATGAAGACATTGATGCTTCAAGTCTTCATTTGCTTAAATCAAGAGAGTAAGTTCAACACCCCAATCAGGTAACTGCCGTACCCCAGGCGGGTGATGAAGGGAAAAGGGCATCCATCCCAGCATTCCGGCACCGGGGAAGGAGGCACCCTGCACGGGGCAAGGTCCTCTGACGCAGGAGTGGGGCAGGGGGGGCTTCCCTGGGAAGGGGCAGGCACTCTCGGAGGAGTACAAGTTTGAGGGCACAGCACCAAATGTGCTGGGCTCGGGTGGAAGGGGAACAGGCAGACATGTTGTGCTGAGGGATGGCCCAACGCCGGCCTCCACACCCTGGGAAGGGCTGAGGGCAGCAGTTGAGGGGGAGAGCGTGGCAGCCGCAACCTAGGAGCCCTTTGGCAGCCGCCCCTCCACCCCGGGGGAGCATCCTGGCAGGCGAGAGAGCCCCCGCTCCCCTGAAATAAACAGCAGCCTTCCCAATGCTTCATTAAACTAACACAGCTTCCCGCCATTGCCCCGGCAACCGACACAGGCCTCCTGTTTGCCAGCTGGGGGAATTAAAGGCAGCCTGGCAGCCAGCCCCCGGCTCCTCCAAAAGCTCCCCTTACACTGTCAGAAAGCAACCCCAGGCAGGGGAGGGGGCCAGGCGACCCCCAAGGTGCCACCTGAGGTGGGGGGAGTCCTGCCCGCCCCCACTCCAGCAAGCTGCGGTCCCCAAGGAGCCAGGGACCCCACCACTGCCACCAGCGCTGGTGCTGGAGGGCAACACAAAGCTGGAGGGCTCGCCAAAACGATCCCTGGACTGGAAAAGGACTAAATAACCCCCGGATGGTCCGATGGTGCAAAGGTGGACGCTGCTCCCCATCACAGCATCACCTCTGTCCAAACATGATCAATAGTTCACGTTAATTAGCAACACACTCCTCTCGCTGCCCATCCGCCAGCTGAGTAAGCAAATTACATCCTCTTGTCCCTGTTTTTTTTCCTTTCTCTTAAATCACATACGCCGCGAGGTAAGCCTTAGCGTGAGCCCCCCGCTCCCATCGCCCCCTTGGTGGACGTGGGAGAGGCGACAGAGGACAAGCTGCCCCGTCCTTTGCGGCTTGCTCTTAGAGAAAGCCATCTCAGGAAGAGCTCCGAATGAAAACATCAATGTTGTAGCGGCCTTGAGCGCACGGACGCCCTTCCGCCCCTCCACCTGCTCTCAGCCCCTCCGTTCAAAATGGGTAGATGGTCCCTTCAGGCAAGGCAGAGACGTCCCTCCACATGGCCTCAGCAGAGGAGCTCGTTATGCTGCCCAAATCCCAAAATTAGATCTGCTGGGCTGGTGCGGGTACAACATGCCAGCTGCTTCCAGCACCTTCCTCCCACCACCACCCCAGGCCACCGACACCACAAAGGAGGCTTGCCAAATTGGTGAGGAGAGGAAAACACTTCACTTCACAACAGCGACAAATAAAGGAGCACTATTCACTCGCTCGGGCATCCACATCTGTTTTGTCCTGTTTTCCATGACTACTGGCTGTGAGCAGAGGTCTCACAGGGAGGAGCATTAAGTATTTATTCCAGCTCTTGGTTCTGTCAGCTTCTGATGCCACCAACATGTTTCGATTCTGCTTGGAAAACTACATTGCTTTTTTTTAATCCAAGGATCCCAAAACAACCCTGCAAAGGTACCTCCAACCTCATCGGCAGTACCCTAGCTTTCCACAGCTCTGCAGCACACATTTCGCAACGAACTTAACTCTGCCCGGAGAGACCCGCTCCAGTCCTGCCTCTGAACAATTTGTATGCCCTACTCCTCTCTTATTTTTGATAATATTTAGCTTTCTGAAATACTACTTAGCTACACTTAGCAGAATTAAGGAAAAAAAGAGGGAAAATAAAGAAATTCGTACATTCCAGATCCTGGCCACTACTCTGCATTGCATGAGGAAGTGGCACATGGAAAATGTGGATTTGTTTATAAGCATTAAATAACACTCTCTAGCAATCTTGCAGGGACAAACGTGAAGTCAACGCGTCCAAGCAACCCTACAAAAATTAGCCCAGAGATCCCACCACAGTGACAGAAGACAGCACTGTAGTTAAGGGTGTCTGAGCAAATCTTGAGCAGAGGGAAATAAAGGGCAGGAAAATATAATCAAACACATTCCTTTAGTCCAAAGCTCCCAAAAAGAACTGTTACAGACCATGAAGGGGGAGTCTTTGAGGTTAAGGGGAAAAAGTATGAACACTTTGACATCATCCACTGTAAATTATAGTCACAGTGGGAAGAATATTGCCTTAGCTTTGATGGGGGATGCAGAGAAAAGGGGATGCTTTCAGCTACTTGCAGGAGAAATTGCGAGGGGAAATTGCAAGGGGAAGATGTCCATGCAGACCACCGCAGGTAATGGCCATTAGACTGGGAAGCCTAGCTAAAAGTTGCAGGCCTGCCAGCGGTCCTGGTTTAACCATGTGTCTCCTACTTTGGAAGTTTCTGATATTCTCATCACCTGGTTCTCTCCTTGTGCAGAACTCCGACCTCTCAAAATATTGCACACACACACAAAAAAGCAGGTTTCCAGTTCTTAAGCTTTTCTTCAAAGCAGTAAGTCATTGAATCCTAGAGACTTAAAACCAAACTCCTTTCCCCAAACAGAAACCAATTTATGTTTAAATCTCCTTTTTTTTTCAGGTAGCGACAGGGTGTGGAGGGAGAGGAGGCTGACAAGTCCTGAGGCAAAGGGACACCTGCACCAATTTGGACTGCTCTGTGCCCTGTCCCCCACCTCTCCAACTGGGAAGCATTCGCAGCCTGCTGTTGCCAAACCCACTTTTATTTTTTCCATGCTCCTCGCTAATTAAACCTTCAGTCAGGTCTGCTTCTCCTCCCACCTGGACTAACTCAACTCCCTGCTTTCACATTTTTTTCATTCTTCCTCAGACCCAGGCGATTTAAGTTTCTTGAGTCTCAAAGCTCCCAGAGGATGGGGTGGGTACCAAGCCGTCTCTTGGCTCAGGCTAAACACGGTCCCCCTCTGCCTGCCCTCCTCCGGGGCTGGATTTCAGAGCAGAAGAGATTGCTGTCAGCAAGCCAAAGGCGCGCAGGGGTAGGGGAGGTGCTGGTCTCCATGTGCGCACCGCGTCCTCCTTCCTCGCTGCTGCCATACATGATTAATCATCCCTGAGACACGCCTGCTGCTTCCCTCTGGCTCTCCAACAACCACAACAGCGGCGGCAGCAGCAGTTGAGAGCAGAGAGACCTCCTCAGGTTCCCGGCCCCGGCCCAGCGAGCGTCTCCCGGCGGGGACCTCTGATCCTCACACACATCTCTCTCTTGCACGCGCCGGTCTGCCTCACAGCCTCGCAATTAATCGCTCCCCTCCCCCCATTTTCAAACTCGGCTCGTCTCCCACCCCTCCCCCACCCCCCGTCCATCTGTGTCTAATTGCATTTCATCTGTAGTCATTCTCTGGAAAACTCACCGGGAAGGTGTCCAGGAGACTAGCACAAGCTTAAACACGCGCTTGACACGAGGAGCCGGGGGGGGGGGGGGGGCCTGGCTGCTCTGCCGGGGCGGATTGGGGGCCGGAAGGAGCTGGTCCTCCTCACAGCCCATCTCTTGCTTCCCTGCTCCCAGCCTGGGCAGGGGACGGGGTGCCTGCCAGCGGGCAGGAGGCTGGCAGCCGGGGAGAGGCGACAGGCCAGAGGAAGGGCCGTCAAGAGCCGGCAGGGCAGAGGTGAGGCTGCTCAGATGCCAGCTCGCGCCCCACCACAGGAAGCACTTGCTCCCCTCCTTCCTTCACTGAGCACCAGTGGCCTGCTGCTGGGCTCTGCCGAGGCCAGCGCGGGGCAAAGGCAGGGGAGAGGCAGGGTCCTGCCAGCACAACCTGCCACCAGCAGGATCCAGGGGCTCCCCTTGCTTCCACTCTCTGGGACGCTGCCCCCTTCCCCATACAGGCGCTTTCCACTTGCATTACCGATGTTCCTGCCTTGTACACGGCATGCTTAAGCCAGCCGCATCCCAGCTGTGTCTGGTGCGGCACATGCAGCCCTGCTGGTCACACAACTCCTTGGTCCCACCCCATCACCTTGCTGCTGCTCTGATCCCGTGGGGCCTCCTGTAAAAACCGAAAGTTATCCAAGGGCTTCTTCACCCTGGGAAGGGGGCAATAAGCCAGCCTCTGAACGGACAGCACACCGAGCACTGCACACCAGCTCACGCCGTAGCCACTCTTAGTCGATGCCACTGGAGCAAGCAGCTCAGCTCTTAATTGCATAGGAAAAATGCCCACACAAAATAGTCCAGAACAGCTAGGGAGCCATAAACTCACACCCCAGCTTACTGTATGCTAACTTTCCTGCATAAACAAGCTTAAGTGCATAGTGGTTTTACGCTGCAAGCAAGGTTTCCTCCTGGAGAGACAGCCCTCATCATAGGCTATTTTGAGGTTTTAGACCTCAGGTAGAAGATCTGCAGCCCAGGGGCTGAGCACAGTCCACAGGTTCATTTTGTGTAGGCTGGAGCCACCTGACTTCACACATCACTGCTGGATAACGCAAAGGTATGGGCTAATGTGTGGCTGCCCAAAAGGCCAGCTTGGCTCTCCACAAGAGAAAGGTTCTCCACCTTTACAGCAATGAGTCAGTCTTCCAGCTGTGGGAGGGTAGGAACTGAACTACTAACCCATATAACACCACCTTAAGCCTCGTCCATTTGCTGCTAAAACTTTAAATATAAGAATTCACAGCTCTGATAAGGGTGACAAATTTACTTTAGTAGGCCAGCAACTTAGACCCAGACAAACCTTTTTCCATTTCTTTTCTCCAACCAGACAGCAGCTCTGCAAGCAGATTTGCTTCTATCCAGGCTAGCGGTGAGGAGAGTGATAACAACCAGGTAACTCCCAGGCTTTCCTTTCACTTGCCTTCCATTGACAATGGCTACCCACCAAAATCAGTCCAAGAGATGCAAACACAGAAGTAAGCAATTGAGTTACCATGACTAACAAGTTACCATTTGCCAGCTGAGTCACAGTAACACTGAACCAACCAACCTCCTGATGGTTTAAGCAAACATTTTACTTCTTACTGCAATGAAGAAGGATCAGAGAGTCAACTACTGTAGTCCAGATGACAATTTATAATCTCATCGTGGTAAATCAACTTGCTGGCAATCGTCTGTTCATACATTTTGCTCTGCCAATATCAGACTGAGTCAAACCTTTTGGTTCCACCAAATGCCACAAGCCAAATGCATTTCTGCAGTACAATTGCAATGCTATTCGTGGTGAAGATGCAAAAAACTACTACATTTTTATCCTTTTAAGCCCCTTCTCAAGACAATTATTCTAATGAAAAGTGCCACGTTGAAGCTGTTCATCTCCAGAAGCAGATTCAACACAAACATAGGTAAATATGTCTTTAAATATTGGACACCGAACCAACAATCCCAGAAATCTGGGTTCAGTTCCCAGTTTTGATGCAGACCTTCTGCACCATCTTGAACCACACAACACAATTCTTTATGAGGCTATAAAATGGGGACACTACTAGTTTTGACACAAAGCAAGGTAGAATACGTGCATCAATGCTTGTAAAAAGCTCTACACAAAAGACAAGGGTTGTATAAATAACTAAATATAAATATACACAACAGATTTACCACTACCCCAGAACTCTGACTTTGTAAGGTAGTCTATAGAGAAGGGTATTTTCCTGATGCTTATCCATTTAATGAAAACAGGTACCTGTGAGAGAACAGAGAGCACTCCATCTGCAGATGAATTTTATCTGCTTTCAATGCTAGTTCAGAGCCAGCACATGCTGGGAGTAAACAAAATTTGTTACGAGACAACAATTTGTGACAAATGAGAGCAACACATGGACTGAGGACCACTAAACAAGTCCCCATATGCATCAACATCAGGGAAACTACCATCATCCTTCCAAACTCTTGCACAGGTCAGGAATTGGGCAAGACACAGAAACTCACGTGTCCTCCCGCTGCTAGCGGCACTCTGCTCCGTGTCAACACGCATCCTCCACGCTGGCAGAGGAAGTTTTTACTGGCATTGTCTAAACTGTATCGTTACAGTGCAAGGACTGTCAACCCTATATCTTTCATCAGCACAGAGTTCTCCTTATCAGAGAAGAGAAGCACAAAAGGGAGAGAGAATTACATACACACAAGCAGTGTTTCTCCAATGCTCAGCATAAAAATCTAATCAAAATTGTACCAAAATGGTGATGTGAAAAGCACCCTGCCAAGTCAGTAATAAATATAAAATTCATATCTTACATTTCTACAATATATCACCTCTCATCCCGCAGTACTTTACGCATTGTTGGGACTCGGATGAATCCCCAAATCAGAACAGATTTGTACTGGAATCTAACATTTTTGTTGGCTCCACATTCATTCAAATTACACCCTTAAGCGAGAGTAGGATAACAGGCACTTAAAATGGCCCCTTGAATGCAGCAGCAGCCATTTTAAACGGGGCCCAACTCCTTCCAGCCGCTGGACTCATTCCCTGAAGTTTGTCCCCCACCCACCCTCCGTCCCTCTCACTCCATGAGCCCCACACTCGGTCCCGTTCCCCATCGCACCCACCCTGTGGCAGAAGAAAGACAAAGTGGTATTTTTAGGGTGCACAAATAGCTGGTCCACCCCAGTAGGCCCCATCGATGATATCCCAACTCCAAATGCAAGCCATCTAATTCAGGAGATTGCAGCCCCTGAGACCTGAGCAAGCCCCAGCACAAAAGACAATAAACCCCTATCTTCTCGGCTTTCACCTTTCCCAAGCAACACCACGTAACGCCCCGCATAGGTATTATACACAGCATCTGCAGAGACCAAGAACTACGCGTTGTGCAGCCAGCAGTAGAAACAGCTTCTCCTTTTTGTGAAGACCATGTGAATTGGGAGAAAAGTGGAAGGGACAAGGAGTGAAAAGTCATAGTCCACCTCCCTGTGGCTCATTATCCTAATTCCCATTACCGAATCCTTCCTGACAGATGCATTTGCTAACGACTCTGATGGGAACATTCAGCAGTGCTGTTCTTTCTCATCCTATCAATATGCCTATATGACAAACCTGTGTCCATTTTTGGCCCAAAGATTTCACCTTCTGAAAGACAGGCGCATAAAAGATAGGAGGCGTTAGAAAACCCTGAGGAACACCACAAGCATTAATAGCAGTAGGTACCTTAAGACAGAAGTGCTGATTGTAGTCCTTCACGCATCATACCATACCTGATCATTGCAAGTCTAAATAGAGAAAGCATCTTCTAAAAATTCAGCTAAATGCTAAGGTGTCTAAACACAGACCAGTTTTCATGACCGCTCAGGAGCCATGAGCGGTAGGTGTTCAATTCTTCAAAATTCTGACGTTGCCTCTAATGAGCCACAGAGGATCTCAAACTCCTCTGCCTCATCACTAGTGGTAGCACAGCTAACTAGGGATGGCAGCAGTGACATGCATTGCAAGGTTTCCCTTTTGTCAGTAAGGTTTTAGAGATCTTCATATTTTTCACATTCATATCTATTCACTTCTTGGTGCCACTGCCTACAAACCAAGTATTTGGGGAAGAAAAAACCCTTGGAAGCCACAACAATATGAATGATTTAAAGTAGTCCATCCAAAGAAGGAAAAAGGAGCTACTAATCATAGAATCACAGAATAGTTTGGGTTGGAAGGGACCTTTAAAGGTCATTTAGTCCAACCCCCCCTGCCGTGGGCAGGGACATCTTCAACTAGATCAGGTTGCTCAGAGCCCCGTCCAACCTGACCTTGAATGTCTCCAGGGATGGGGCATCCACCACCTCTCTGGGCAACCTGTTCCAGTGTTTCACCACCCTCAGCGTAAAAAATTTCTTCCTTGTATCTAGTCTAAATCTACCCCCCTTTAGTTTAAAGCCATTCCCCCTTGTCCTGTCACAACAGGCCCTGCTAAAAAGTTTGCTGCCATCTTTTTTATAAGTCCCCTTTAAGTACTGATAGGTTGCAATAAGGTCTCCCCGAAGCCTTCTCTTCTCTAGGCTGAAATACTTGGAGATGTTTCCAAAACGAGGTACATGATAAAGGTAGGAGTCTTCTGTAGTTCCAAGTACATTTATCTGCATCTACACTGATGAAATCAGGACAGTTATTTCACCTCTGGCAGCAGAAACACAGCTGCAGCACACTCAAGAATCAACTCCTGATATTAAAAAAAAAAAAAAAACCACCACCCCACAATGTCATTTAGCTTTACAATGAGATGATAAACTATGCATCATCTGTCTTCCTTTTCCTAGTATAGATAAGGCCCTAGAACAGCATCACCCAAACTGTGGTCCACAGGTCACTGCTGGCCTCTGAAGCATAATAGGTGGTCCATGCAGCACGTTATCTGCAAACAACACTCAGTGAGCCACGGCACCTAATGAAACTCCCCATCCATTGCCCTGTATCATTTTTCTCATTATAAACACTGAATGTTTTTATGCCTATATGACAGATAAGCATTTGCATCTAAATGTAAAACATCAACCAGAGCGCATCTATTTTGACCAAAGGGAAGAGACAGTATGAGACCCTTCCTGAGAGACCCAGCCATCACAACTGAAACATCATCAGCATTTTCTACTCAGTCACTGCAATGATGCAGGCATAGGAGATGCACCCACCATGCATCGGTGGGCAGTCTCCTGGCAAAGACAGTTGTAGCAGAGCTACTTTTATGTGCAGGTAAGCACAGCTGCAAGCAAATTGCGCTTGCTGTATGTGCTTGCAGTATTATTAGCAGTCCCTAGAGCTGACAAGCCTCAAATTGTTTTGGTTGTAACCATACCTGAAAGCCAGTATTTAATTCTGGGCTAAACATGCTCAAAAAGCTCATGACAAAATAGAAGGTTGCAGAAGAGCAACAAGTACATTACCAAGAACCAGAAATCAATTTACAAACACAAGGACTAAATATGAGAGCTTGCTAAGCAATGGCCAATGAGCTGGGAACTGAAGTGTCTACAAACCTCTGACAGGCACAAACAAAAGGGGGGATCGTTCAAGCTACCTGGACTATGCTTAGGTCCAGTGGAAACCAAGAAAGGAAAAACACAGGCTTGTTGTTGCATGGGGAAAAGAGGACAAATCACCTTAACAGGGAGGCATATGGTCTCGTCTTCTCAGGAAAACGTTGGAAATGCAATCACTCGGGACAGCTAAAACTAAATTGAATGCAAACACCAGAAAATGTGCGGAAGGAAGTATCACATCTACTGTGTTTTGATCACACGTAGAGCTAGGTAATCAGATCAGTGGGGTGGGTTTTTCTGTTGTTGCTGGCTAAAGGATATTCAGTTCCACAGCTGAATGGTGACTCTTCCCTTCCACCTTGCCATTCTCTACCCAGGCTCCAGCGTGGGATGGTCCCTGTCACACAGGAGTGTGACACACCTGTACCTACAGTACAGTACAGTGCAAGAGGCTTCAGGCAGAACCTCCATTCTTGACTCTACGAGGATAATCAAATAACCATGCTGAATCAGGCTGGTTGTTTGTTTTGCTTAAAATGTATTTACTTCAACAAGTAATTAATATTTTGAGTAGAGAAGGCCTTTGTTAAAGATTCACCACATTCACCCCTTCAATTAAGGTTTTAAATGTTCACATTCATAGATTCATTTACACCTCCCACTTGTCCTTCAGCAATGCCAGAAGAGACCAGGGTTTACATTCTTGGCATCTCAAAGATAAAAGAGAAAGGGAAAATAAAACCAAATCCTCCAGAAAACAACAAAACAAAACAAAACACCAATCAAATTAAAAAAAAAAAAAAGACCAAAACCAAACCTACCAGGTCTTTTATCCATCTCCAGAAAGAAGAAATGGTGTCCAAGCTGAGCTGTTTAGAAATCTCTCCCCTCTCATGTGCAATACTGCAGCTGTAAGATGAATTAGAGGAGCATCTCGGGCAACTGGGGTATCATCAGGCACCAGAGGAGAAGACCTGAGCCTAACCCAGATGTGGGGCTGCTGGCATGGGCTGAAAGGCCTCACCCTGCAGCTCCACACCCCAACACGGACAACGCGGAGAGGGCAGGTGTGAGGTGGGGGGATCCGGCCTCCCTCGTTACCTGCAAGAAGGCCTGGACATTTCTGCTGTGCATGAGGTGAACTCGGTGTACCTCGGCGATGGACAGGTACCCTGGGGTGGCTGGGATATTTGCATACGTTAATTGCAATGTCAAGGTGTTTGCGCCTGCCGCGCTCACTTCTTCAGGGGGAAACGGCGATGGGATCCGACTCTACCTGTGCCGTGCTGGTGACGTCACAGGCTGCTATTTCCAGCCTGGTTGCCATGGAAACCACCAGGCCTCAGCACCAGTTAGTGGTTCAATATATAATTTACTTATTCTTTTTCACCCAACTGATTAGGACTCAAAATACAGAAGCATCTCACAGACCCTCAAATCCTCTGATCATTTCATAGGAATTTCTTGAAGGCAAAAACTAGCCTGAAATACTGAGCTGTGCGCTCTCCAGGGAAAAAAAAAACAGGTAAATAAAAGCCTAAAACAAGGAAAAAAAGCCCCAATCCTCTCCCCCCCGTCCCCTGCCCTCCCAAGTTTCAAGGGAGACAAATGCTGTGACTCCTGGAAGATTTCACAAGGCTGTTACCATCTGAAGGAGATGAGCCGATGGTGAAGGATGAGATAAAAGCCCAACACGGGAGCTGCTGTGTCCGGTGGGGCCTTTGGTCCATCCCACCCGGGACACCACGTCCCACAGGTGGCTGCTGCCCGATGCCACTGACAACGCAAGGAACCCACTCCATCCCACGCCACTGGTGACGGGTGGCAGCAGGACCCCCAAAAAGTCTCCTTTGGCTCCTACAGATGACCATCATGCATTAAGGAACACGTCTCTCCTCTCTATCAATCCTGGAAGCAGCAGTTATGAGTGCTGCTAGTCAGTGCAACACCAACCTGAGCCCTGGGGAAGGCAGTCCCTCTATCTCCGCTCCCTCTTATAGCCCAATATTGCAGCAGTTGCCTGTATTTTCCACAACTTTTTTTAAACAGTGCAACAGTCAGAGGTGAGGTGATTTCTCTGCTTTTCCACTGCCTAATTAGCCACTGCAAAAGCTTGTGCGAGACCCAAAGGTTATGCTTCAATATACTGGTCCAGCGAGAGAAAATACAAATATTTTTACTGGGAGAATTTTCAAGTGATTAATTTATTTTTAAGTAGTTTTAAAGTACTGGTCTTAACATTTCTTATTGTGCTTCATTATTTTTTAAATTGGTATCTTTCAAAATAGGAAGTTTCAAGCATTAATTGTGAAAATCAGCTGCTTTGTGGCTGAACCATGCAGTCCGGCAGAACAATAGGAACAGCAGCACCCCCCAGCCCCCCCGTTTCAGACCAGCATCGGCCACCCCCCTCTTATTTCCTGAAACAAGTCATTGCAAACCATCCCTGCTGCACCCCTTCTCCTCGCTGCTCCTTCCTCACATGCAGAGCTGGCAGTAGGGAAAAGAGGACAACCACCACTGAGACCCAAACGAATAAAGTCAGAGGCGTTATCAGGCACAGTTTTAAATCAGGCACATTTTTCCCTAAAAAGTAAAAGGAAAGTAAATCCACAGACAAGAATCTTTCCATAGTTACTTTTTGTTGATGTTCTTAAATGCTTTACATGTTAGGAAGTTCTCATCTACAACACAGGACAACAATTTGAAAGCCACCAGGACAAATTGGCAGGGGACTGTGCCAAGCCATTAACACTTTCAAGAATTCAAGGGGCTATTTCCTAGGGAAAGGAGGGTGCTATCAGACACCATATGACCTCAGGAGCAAATTTTAGAGGTCCTCCTACTCAAAATTATTTAACATGATAATTTAGAGTGATCAGATGCTTAAAACAAAAGAAAGCATCATTAAAGCAAAGTTTAGAAACATAGGGTAGTGCCTCAAAAGTAAAAATCAAATAAATGTAATTTATAAAGCTAATTGACCTGAATGAACCTTTTTCCTTATTTCCTCCCTTTTCTTTCTTCCAACTTCTTGACTCAACCCACCTTTCTCCAAACCACTGCTTTCATTTGTGCTCCAATTCCTTTCCTTCTTTGACATACAGCATCTCCTTTCCTCTCACCCTTTTGCATAATCCTCCACATTCCCCGCAGCTCAACACCAGCTTCCCTCCGGTAACGCTTGGTCTGAACTTCCTCTTCCTTTTTTTCCGTCACTGGTCCCTTTCTGTCCCTTCATGCTCTCACCCTAATTTTGCTGGGTAACAGGGTGCTTCCCTTCTTCTCTAATATTAGGATCTGGTGCACACTCTACCAATATCAACTGAATTAAACAGCCACAAAACCTTTGACAGTTTACCAGTAGCTACCCTGATTTCAAAGCTAATGGAAATACAAGATAAATTTATAAGTGACTGAGCAAAGACCACATAGGAAGTCAGTAGTATCGGCCGGGATAAAATGCAGAATCAGGCTCATCTGTACTCGGGTCACTTCATCATCTAGAACCGGATCGCACCATTGACAAATCAAAATAGATTTATGCCAAGTCTAAACCAGAAACAGCCACTGAAAAAAATAATGTCTGTTGGCTGTACATCGAGAAGTATGATTAAAAAGATGATTAAATGTTTCTATTTTGGAAGAAAAAAACAAACAACAAAGAATGTCTCTAAAACCCCTTTGCTACAGCAGCTCATTTCACACAGGGAACGAGGCAAGAAAAACATGTTGCAGTGACTTTAGCTATGGGAAAATGACTGATACTTTGGATCGAGTTGACAGCTGACTTAAGAGTCATCGCTAGGGCTAACATCTTCTTTCTCCACGCAGCCTACAGTGGTCTGGCATGTCTCAAAACTTGAAAGAAGAAAAAAAAAAAAAAGCTGCTGATTTCATAGGGAAGTAGCCTAAGAGGCTGTTTGGAGGATGAAGTCAACTACATATGGTTCTATTTATTTGTTTGTTTTGGGGTGGGGAGAGGGAGTCAGTGGCAAATTCTCAGCCCTAACAACCAGCTCACAATAAAAGCTTATGAAGTCAAGAGTTCCTCAAGGAAAAGAAACACTCTTAAAGTTTGTATTTATTACATAAATGCCAGTATATTTGCAAGATTCCAAAACTCAGGCAGCATCCAGCTCAAATGATTAAAGAGCATTTCTCCTTGAGGCCACCATTTGAATCCAGCCCAGATAAACTGTAATCCAAAACTGCCTTTGGATAGCAGGTCAATATAGTTTACACAAACCCCCCCTCTGTGTACGGAGGTGATACAAAACAGGTACACTAGGCAGGTCATATCCTAATGCAGACTTAGACCTCTACACCACAAACCAAACACAGCTGCATTTGAATGCATGACCAAAGGTTTCTGCATTTTCTTTTAGCGGGGGGGGAGGGGAATCCCCCTAGGAAACACTGTACAAAAACATCCCTTCTCTGTGCTTTATGAATGAGAATTCACATAGAAAAAGGCAGGAAATGAGGTAAGGTTTCTTTTTCCCCTCATTCTCTATATTGTGACCACAATGCACACACACATTTCTAAGTTCAAGACTATAACCGCATACTCGTATATAGCTGCATCTCATCCAAGCGCTGGTCACTTGGGAAAACTTTGAAATTCAAGAATTCTGTGACTCTGATCCTATAACCACTACCAGTTGGGAGCTAACATACATTTCTTTTTTTGTTCATCCTGAAGCTTTGAATTATAATTTGCTCATTAGCCTAATAAATATCTCATCGTTGTGTGGCCTGTAACAGCAGAAACAGCAGTTATTATAACAGTTCCCCACTGCAGCAGAGGAAGCTCGTCTGACCTCAGCATCCCTCAGCACCTTAAGCAAACACGGATCGAGTATAGCCATGATCCTCACAGAGCCTTCCTGCTAACCCAGACATATGCAAAGCAAGAGGTGCGACTCTCCTCTCTCCTGAGCGCGCGCAGGCCCTTCTCCAGTCACAGGAGAAATACCCCATCGCCAGAGGTTTTCTCCATCTGCTCCCGGTAAAAAAAATTAACAATCTATGGCACAGGGGCAACACGTGCTGTAAAAGAGGTTCACTAGCTCAAGTGCTTTGGCTGTGCTGAGCATTTCAGTTGCGACCACCATAATTTCCTGCCATTCCACTTTTCCCAGGTTGCCTCTACATCTGTCCTGAACCCTATGTAAAACTCCTGTTTATACTTGATCCAGAGCCTGGCAAAAATTCCCTCTTAGAATGGAAGGGTAAGAAAACCAAGAGGTATTAATAGTTAACAGATTTTTATTTTTTTTAAAAAGCTTCTCAATGCATATAAAAGTGACCCCAAAATAATAAGTCTGGTTTTGGTTGGGGTTTTGTTTTTGGGGTTTTTTTTTGTTTTGTTTTTTGTTTTTTTTTAAAGCTGAGATTGTGATTCTGATTCTGTTGAAACCTCCCCTGGCCCATTCCCAAAACATATGCATGATGAGAAGAGTGATGACTCTCCCAAATGGACTAAAATAGGGCAATTTTGGGACCTCCTCCAAGATCTCTTGTCATCTGTCCATCTCCTGCCCAGCAATTCGTGTCCCCCAAATCTCTAACTCAACTGTGTTCTCCAGCCCCAGCATTGGCTCCCATCTCCATCCCACATTAATCCGGCCACATCCCACCCCAGAGCAACACCTTTGCTCTTCCTGGAGCTCTCTGTCTCCTTTCACAGACTGACACCAGGGAAATTCTCCAGTTTTCCATTCCCAAAGCCAGGTGGTCCCCGGGGCACAAACGGGCATAGCCCACTGCTTGCAAAAGGGAGAGGGGCACAGATCTTTGTCTTCTGCTGCAAAAACAGGCATCAATCCCAAAAGCTGAGGCATCAAGTTCTGCCTCCTTTCTACACCGGCTCAGACTAGCTCCAGTAGCTCACTTGTCCCGTTTCTCTTCGACATTACTTTTCAAGCAAGGATGAACCTTCTAGCATCATTATCAGACCTAATTCAGCCCTGCTGAAATCCCATCATTTGCCTGCACAAAATATGCAAAGAATTAGCACTGATCTTAGACCCCGGACTACCAGTTGCCCCTGTACACAAAAGATTTAAGTACTAATGTTGCATGTGCCCAGAGGAGGTGGCAGAAAGACTCTTCTGCCTGCAGCAGGTGAGAGATGGACCTGCAATTTTCCCAGGAATTGGGCTTTTTCCCTTACCCTTCTGATTTACAGTGCAATCAATAGGTTTCTGCCCACTGCTGCCACCCCCTTTAGTTTCAGAATTGATGGGCGGCAGCGCTCTGGTGCTATTGTATTATAGACAAACTGCAAAATGCCACCGAGGCAAGTGCTCGGCTGAGTCACGCACGGTCAGCACAACACAACTGGGAAAGCTCTGCGCGGACCTGGCCGTGCCAAGGCAGCCCGCTCCCTCCCATCAGCAGCCCTTGCCAATGCCGTTTCTTGCCCCACAGAGGTTTTGCCAGCGGAGATGATTATCTTAGGTCTCTCTCCCTCTCACACATGTATATATACACACACACGCATGTTGCATCTGATCACTTCACAGCCTGCGATACCCTCATCACACCCTTGTGAAGCTGGGAAATACTATTAAATGGGGATAACAGAAGAGGGCAAAGGGTAGAGGCAGATGAGTTATCTCAATAAGATGAAAACAAGTTGACTGATAACACATCAAGACAATCCAAGTCCTTACTTCTGCTGAGAGGGGCAATCAGGCGCCTCCTGCCTCTTCCCTCCCTCCGCCAGCACATTTCCCCGACTAGATCTGGCTGAAAAATGATGGTTTTACTAGGTTAGTTTACCACAGAACACTTGCAGCAGTAACAAGGAATGTGGGAGGCAACTGGGTCCATTCTATTTTGCAACCATGCTGATCTGTACCTACTTCAACCCATCACAAAGCCATGCCCGTATAAACACCCTGAAAACCCACAACCCAAACCCCAATACCGCCTCATCTCTGAGCCATAGATTTCAACTCCAAATCGTGAATAGTACAGATTAAACGCAAGTCTGCTTCCATTTGGGTTTGTCCATCTGCTTCCCTTCTCCCAGCTCAGTCAGAAGGGGTTCAAGCCTTATTCCTGCTTTCCTCGTCAGAAGCCCACAGCCACAGCTTACAAAAGGGAGCCCTCCGGCACATCCTTTTCTGGAGATGCAGAGAAGCTAAACATCATCAGCAGAGGCAAGCTTGGGTTTGAATCATGGCATGTAGAGTCCTTGTCCAGCACCCTCCCTCCAGTGTTATGGCATACCTTCTCTCCTTTCCTTGAGCTGCATGTGTTGTAAATGATACCACATACACGGCACTGCCAGTACAGCTTAACACAAACCTGCAGCTTGACATGCATTTACTTAGTGCATCATATCAACAAGAACCTGGATGATAACTTGCCACCCAATTCTGTCCTTTCACCCTCCAATGCCTTTTGAAGGCATTTTCCAGGAAAAACTTACTGCACACCAACTTCCAAAGTCAAACAGATGTAAGAATACCTTAATTACGCTGCAGTAGATCACACACCTTTTCAAAGCTTTAAGGAAACAAAACACAAAACAAAACAAACCTCTCCTCCCCCTCCTCACAGAAGGGCCCAAAGGCACAGCTGGATCCTGGCTGCTAGTGACAAAGCCGGTTTACGAAGCCACTGGTGCTCCCTCCATCCCCTCGCGCTGTCCCCAGGCATGACTGGGAAGCAGGATCTGTTTCAGTAAGGACAACCACCAAAAAAACGCTCTGCCCACCACCTCGGGCGCAAAGCCTTGCTCTAGCTCAGAGGAGGGCCTTTAAGCCAGCAGGCTAGGGGATATTCTGGGCAGCTGGACAACATCGCATTCCTTTCCCTGTGAAACTTGTATGAAATGCTGTCTTAGACAGACACTTATTACTGTTTAAACTAACACTTTCCAAAAGAGAAAAAAAAAACACATTTAATCAATATTCCCAACTGGCTCAAGCACTCATAGCTACAACGGAAGGAGAAGAGAAATGCTAAGAGGGACAAGAGAGGGAAAAGAGAGTGTTTTCAGATGAAATGAGGAATATGAGAGAACTGACAAAACAGAGATGGTCAGCAAGTCTTTTCCAGAGTCACGCAGCTGTACAGGAGCTTTCTGTACCAGAGGACAGATTTTATAGCAAGCCAGAGAAGAAGTTGCTCTAAAGAAGTGCAAGGTGGGGGGGTGAAGAGAAGGGAAAGTAAGGGAAAAGGGAAGCTCAAGCTGCTCGAGCAGCTGTAATGTTGTGACTGGGACCAGTGGACGATAAGCTATAAAACACATTGGCTGGATGTATGGATAAGCATGAACAGAGGGGTCCCTCATTTTCATCACCAGTGCCTGCAGTTCTGGCATGAGGCTCCCTGGATACTTTGACATGGAGGACAAGTGAAGTTTCTTAGATGCAGGCACCACCTGAGAGAAGGCCTTACTAAATCACAGCCTCTGCAGACACAGGATAGATGCACATGGAGTGATAAAGTTGCTTAGACAGTCCAGAAAAAACTGGCCAGTACCTTAATTCAATTAGACTTCAATTAAACATCCACAGTGGTATCACATAGGAAATCAGTTATAAACTAGTACAGACCCTCACATTTCAAAGTATAATAAAGCCAACTGACAGAGACATAAAGAAGCAGCTTCTGCCTCAGGTTCGTTGCTCCAAACTAGCCACAGTGGAGTTGTTCTTCACTTTCCAACCAACATTTGGTCTCAACTCCAACATCACAGCCAGCTCCAGCATCCAAGACAGCATATCAGACTGAACAGGTCAGTGGTCCAAGCAGCGCGGCGGTGTGCCTCTGGCACCTTACGCTACCATGGGCATGAAGCAAAGACCACGTTTCTTTGATTCCACTGAGACACCCAAGCACCCACCCCATCACAGGAAAGTTTTGGGCGGTGAACCACCTGGTTAAAAGAGATGTTTTTGCCACTGGCAAGAACCCCAAATAGTTCCTTTGAAGAACAGACTTCATCACTAATCTGCCATTTTCACTCTTGCCATAACGGAGAGTTTTGGATTAGGCCTGGAGGCAAAAGAGGTAAAAGACTCTGCTAATTGCTCATCTCTTTTTGACAGCTAATGAAAATCATGCATCTCTGCCAGCTCTTTTGTATTGGTCATCTGCCTGCAATTAGTCAACATCAGTGGACCACAGAAGCAAAAGAGAGACTGCTCTTGAAGGGGACCAAGTCACCAGTATCACACACAGGATCCTAGACAGCAAAACCAACTGTTTTCTCTACATCTCAGAATGTAGCTTACCTTACAGGTTTTGATAAGCAGTTCAATGCCTGTCTTCACGCCTCAGGCAGGCTGGAGAGAAGCTATGGGGTACAGTTGCATCCAGTTTTGGAATTCCACCTCAGGCAACTCATTTATGCTCCTTCTCAGGCCAGGTCAGAAAGGAGAACTAACAGCATCTCATCTCATCACTGACAGAGTAGCGACACACGAACCGTGATATCCCAGTCCTCCCAGCAAGATGCCACGGTAAGAGGCTTGGAAGAACTGCTGACAGTAGACGTGATTCATACAGCAAGTATCTCAGTCAATTTTGTCCATCATTCATGTTTATCTTATGTAACCAAAATAATCATGAAAAATTCAGTTCTGTGGGATATGACATTGAAGTTTGGGCTACCCCATTGCATTGACCTGCAACCTAGGTCTCAGATGCAAGAGAGTCCTATGAGAAATAGGAATAACCCGCAAATATTAGGAGAGCAGATGCTCCTTCCCAATAAGGCTTACAGATTGCAGTCCTCTTGGGCAGAAATGTGGCTTACAACAAAAACTTGGGGGAGGGGACTAAGAAGAAGGATTGAAATGTAGGGCTACATCTAAGATAAAGCTCTTCTAGGGAGACAAGGCAAACAGCAGAAAGTCATTTCTGCTGTGCAAAACCCAGCATGGCCAATCTTCATCTGAACTGCCCACCCACGGGGTCTAATCAACAAAAGCACGTGTTCCACTGGCGAGGGACAGGCCAGATGGGTAAAGGCGGACGAAACAGAGGGCCTCTGCAAGGTCTCTGTGACCTCCGCTCTCCCAAGGCATGAGCTGGAAGTCATCGCTCCAAAAAGCTAAAGGACAAAAGGGAGAAGGTTGGGGTGGGGGGAAGAGATCAGACTCTGTATTTGAGATTCTGGGAGCTGAAAGAGAATAAAAGGCTAGTTGAAGCCTAGCAATCCACTCTGCTAAAAACCCTATGTGCAGACACAGAACAATGCTGATTTTACACTAGAAACCAGGAAACGAGGTGGAGGGAGAATGCAGGACAGCGCTGTGTTTCTACATTAGGATTTTTAAGTACACTGCAGGATTTCTGTCTCAGAGTACTCATTGAGTTACATCAGACTGTAATGGCCTGTTGATTTTGAGAGATTATGGCAGTGCTGCTGATGCAGGGGGAGAGGAGATGAAAGGAAAGAGAAGATGTGATGTATCAGCCAGCGTGCGCACACATTTCAGATGATTACCTACGCTCCTGTGTGAGAGAGACACGGCGGATTCACGGTGGGACCAGGACCAGGAGGGGACTGTGCACGGGACCCTGTTAGTAATCTAGGCTGGCGTGGCAGGCGGTTTTGATCCATCCCTGATCCCCATTTCATTCCCCCAGAGCAGCAGATGCCAAAAGCAACATTTCTGCAGGGGAGTCCCATCCAGGGCTGGCAGGACCAGAGCCACATGGCATGGCATGGTACGGAAAGCATAATGGAGGAGGTGAATCCCGTGTGCTCAAGGTGCGTGGCGTGTTCCGAGATGGATTCAGTCTCACTCTGCCAGGCTGACAACTTTGCCTGCCTGCCTTTCTCTCTCTCCTGTATTTCGCAGAGATGGTATCCTTTCCTTTTCCTTTCTTTGCTCCCGGGCACAAGCAATCAAGAACAAAGGATGAAAGAAAAATGCAGTGGGGGGAGTGAGGCGGGGGAGGGACATTTGAGAGTTAGGGAGCAATCTTTAGCAGAGAGAAGAGAATTAAAAAAATAAAAAAAAGGAGGAAGAAAGGAGATGCAGAGGCTTGGAAAAAAAACACAATATGCAAATGAGGCAGAACAAAAATCAGAGCTGGAAAAAAATAAAATAAAATCACACCAAACAAACCCACCTCTCCATAAGCTCTCTGTCTCTCAGACAGGGAGATGCCATCGGGGTGAGGGTTCCCAAAGCCTTCTACCACCCTCCATCTCCAGCAGACACCCGTGGCTCACTGCAGGCAGGCAATCTGTCCTCTGGGGCATAGCAAGGGAAGGGAAGAGGGAAGAGTAAAGCGATTCTGGAGCAGTGAAAATCCTTGTTTTCTCTCTGAGGTAGGGAGCTGTGGGGCAAACAGAACCAGCCAGGTGCTTCTAACATGATGTTTGTCAAACAATCTGATTTCAAGCTTCACTGGAGTAGTCCCTCAGCAGCTGCTTTAATCTACCGCAGCCTTCTCCCCCACAGCAGGCTGCATTCCCCTTGTCCCTCCTCTACTCTTCCACCAGGACAGAGGTCCTCCAAGAGCAGAGACCTCCACCCTGGCTGGCAGCAGGTTGCCGTGCAGACCAAACCACCTCAGGCCACACCACTAGCTAAGCAGGATCAGGCTTGAACTGGAGGTTTTCAAAGGGCATCCAGCTGCACAAGGAAAAGGGGGATTTTGCCACTGCACTGCTCTCAGTGCATAGCCCTCACGCTACTCAGAGGTGGGTGTCAGCAATGGTGGCCTCTTCCCACTGGACCATGGAGTAAATAACTCATCCATCAGCTTGTTCATTAGTGACACCGTAGCTGATGTTGTGTTATGACACACCGTAGTGCAGCTACCCTTCTACTCATCATCATTTATTTCTTCTCCTTCCAAGGTATGGCAAAAGATCGCTGCATGCTCCTCAGCTGGAAACAGTAAGAGGTGTAAAAGGGAACTAGGAAGCAGTAGGATTCCTGGCTTTTAGACCAACTCTGGGGCTGACTCACCTGAAATACCACTTTTTAGCACCAGCAGTACTTTCCTTTCACATCAACAGCAGCTCTTTTCCCCCAGCTTTCTGTTCTCCTTCCTGCCCACATTTCTACTCCAAATATTGCTAGTTGTTTTTTCAGTTCTGCCTGCAAACACCTGAAGCTAGGGACCTATAAGCTATGGGTTGGTCTTTACAAAACATTAAAAAAAAAAATTATCAGTATCAGAAAAATGGATTATTACTTCTACTTACTACCAAGAAGCATCATTTAACTTAGTAAATATTAACTGCCTAGAACCATAAGTCACAGCTGTGTTGCAAGTGCTAGTTAGAAAACAATTTCAAGAAGCTGACAAATTCCACAGCAGAGGTGTCTATGCACTGGTGGGACATGTAAAGGCAAAGGCGAAACCTTGCACGGTATTTTACAAAGGACTGCCGGATATCAAGGTAGAGCAGAGAAGGGAAGCTGTGCACGTATTGAGGGCAGTAAGTTGTCTAAGGGGAAAACAGCAAGAGAACAAAAACACAGCATTGAGGAGGGGAGGGAGAAGAGGACAAGAAGTTTTAGCAGAGATCTGTGCCAGGCAGATCAGTAACTGCAACCGCCTGCAAAGGTCTCTCACACCTCCAGCAACCAGAGTGGCTGCAGGCACTGACTGTATTTCCCAGGAGCTCCCTTGCTCCCGAGTGCAACTCCCGGACCCCAGAGACCCACAGGGAGGCAGAGCGGGAAGACATATGATGTCTCAGTTCACATCTTAGCCAGGTCTGTGTCCCCATCAGTAAGAACAGCCACCACAACTGACACTAATTGGTTCTCTTGTTGTCATGCTGCAGAGGTGACAAGGACCACATGGGCACAGACAAGAAGCCTCCCTCTCCCCGGTCCCCTCAGGTCATGGCTAGGTACCCTGGTAGGAACGGTATGCGTGCATAGCTGGTATTGCCACAATGTGTGTGATGCTTACTCCGTGAATAAAGAGCATCACTATCTGGAGCTGTCGAGCCTGCGTCACTCACTGCAAGAAGCAGGGGGGGGAAGACAACTACCAGCTTAAACCAGATTTTACTGGTAGGAGCACCACCACAATCCAGGCTCTCGGGGACTTTACAAGGGAACCTGAAACGTTACCAGCTGCAGTTGCAGCCTCTGTACCCTCCTTCAGCCTGAAAAAACAACAACTAGCACACGTGTGCATTAGCGCATGCATGTGTTTGCATGAGCCTGCAGTGCAAATATATACAATAAACAGAGTGAGGAAGAAAGAGATTGTTGTTTGAAGCTCAAATAAGCTATTTGTAAAAATCAGTGTGCAAGTAAGAATGAAACATAGGCAAGAATTACTTTCATCTTTCTGGGGGGGAGAGAGAGAGAGAGAGAGGGGAGCAGGGAATTAAGCACACACACACCCTGAGCAATGCCCAGGAAGAATTATGCCGCTCGTGATAAATGCACTTTTCTGGTTCTGTGAAAAAAACCTGACATAATGAAAGTACCTTGAATGCAATTACCGGCACTTGTTTAGCATGGCAGGGCATTGCACTGCCACTGGGCTCGCTCCTCTCTGCTCCCAATTAGCATGCCAAGTACTCCAGCCACACACATGGGCTCACGGGTCAGGGATTGGCGCGGAGGAGCAGCAACCAGCTACCTGCCCTCCAATGAGGGAGCAAGCGATGTGCTGGAAAGCTCCGGCTTCCTTCATTTTACATCCTCCCATCCCTATCACACTCTTTTCCTCCACTCCTCCAGGGTCTCTGGAGGCAGTGATAAAAACCGCAAACTCTCCCCCTCCTCTCTCAGCTGGTCTCATTCACGGCTCATGGCAGACCCAGTTTCCTCTGGGGACTCACTAATGAAGACGGCCAACGTTAATCTCTTTCCCCCTCCCTGACGGGTCGATTTATAGTTCCACGGAGAGTCCTGGATTGCAGCCAGAGGGCTTGACACATTCTTCTTGTTCCAAGACGGAAGGGGGGGAAGAGACAGGCTTGCGCGCGCACACACACACTGAAGACACACACGCACATTTATGATTTGGATTTAGCTGGAAGATGCAGCTGGAAAAGCTGTTTACCTGTTCTGAAACGGCAGCTGAAGGGAACAGTAACCAACAGTGCTTTTGTATCTATGTGTATACTCCAAACAACTTTGTGTTTCCATAGCACCTCTTTCAGCCCAAAGACCCCAAATCACAGGGATCACTCCCTCATCACCAGGATGAAATAAAGCATCAGTTGTGTGCCAGCAGCATTACCCGTGAGTCATTAGGAGAGGAAGCAAATGATAACTTCTCCAGGATAAACGGCAGGGGGAGGGGAAGGGGAAATTTTAGACGGGCAGAAAGTAATGAACTGGAATCTGGCCAGGACGAGGTTATTGTCCCCTCATCTCATGAAAAGTGCGGTGGGATCTTTAACAATCGATTGATCAAGGCCTCGGCTCTACCTCTCATCTATAAGAGGTTCCAGCAGTAGTTACAGCTTCTCCAAGAGCAATGCTGGTGCATGGGCTCAGGAGCAGCTCAGAGAGAAATGCACCCTTCTGGTACCCCCCACCTGCCTTTCTACAGCACTGCATAGCATTGTCTACACTGGAACTCCTCGGACCTGTCTTTCCCATGGCTGCACCTTCAAAGTAAACTGCAGAGAAGGAAAGACTTACATTTTTTTTTTTTTACCACTGAGCTATAAGGGATTATCTCTTGTTCCCCACCAGCATTTTGTTTCTTCCCCGTTTGGCAGTCGCTGCCGTAGCCTCACCGCATCCCCTAACTTCACACTATTTGTTTAGTTCAGTTCCACGTCCGCACACCGGACTCGCCCGTGATGACAGCACGGCTCTGCTAATAGGGTCAGTCAGTGAGCTACTGCTGCAGAGCCGCAGGGGAGCACAAAACACTGGCTTTATTCCTGTAAGACCTATACATTACCTCCTCGACCCCGCCCCCTCAGGAACCAAGTGGTGGATTTAAAAGGAGCACTGTCAAGTCATTTAGGCCCATTATTTTGCACTAGAAGAAATGGCCTTTACAAAGCTCAATGGAAGCACACTGTCATTCCATCTTTAAGTAATCTTGAAGGTTTCAATTGCAGGGCTGTAAACCACAATGCAAAAAAGCACAGACAAATAGATCAGATCAGATATGAGACTGCCCAGACACAGAGTTCCACTTGCCAAGCTGACTGCAGAGCAAAAATAGAAATGAACACTGCACATAATTACAGTGTTTTACATTTCCACTGCACTTTCCATCCTGAAAGATCCCCAAGAGCACACACATGTGCATGCATGTGTATACAGGGAGGCAGGACATTGGGAAAATTCACTTGCTTGTGAAAGAGACCAAGAAATCATAGTCCAGTAAAAACAGCTTGTACTGAACCAAAGCCTTCATTAACACACACACACACACACACAAGCTCGTAGAAAATCATTATAATGTGAAACAAGACTAAGCCAAGCCACAGCAATCTGTAGATCAGTGGCTCCAGCACTTCTGCTGCTGCTCAGCATTTCCCCCAAAACAGAAGATTAGAAACTGATCTTTTATTAGCTCTCACCCTGTTTCCCAGCGAAGCCCAAGGTGCCAATTCCACTTTGCTACCGCAGGGCAAGGGCAGCTCTGCAGCTGTTGATCCCCAGCCTTCCCCTCTCCCACTGTCGAGTGCTTCGCAACCTGTAAGCACGCACATCCTCCAGCCCTGTGGGCTGCAACGGCCTCATTTTGCAGACAGCAGAGCATCCGAACAGGGGAACCAAAGCCAGGGACAGTGCCCTAACCATGGTGCTCTTCTTTCCCACCCAACAAAAGAGATGGTGCCAGGTACAAAGGCCCATTCTCTACTTGCATGCCACCCAAGATGCTCTGAGCAAGGATGAAAAGAAAAAGGCCAGGAAAAAAAGAGCGCTGGAAGATAAGCAGGAGCAGAGATGTGACACTCTGGCAGAAACCTCCAACTTTCTCAGGAGGCTGGGAGGCAGGGGAGAAAAGAGCAGGCGCTAGCTCGAGCCTCAGCCTAGGATGCTGGGTCACTCCCTTCTGTTTCCCGCAGGTCTGCGGCAAGTCAGTTTTGTCTTCCACATATTAAATATCTCATAGCAGTTTAAACTCCCATCTGAGCACAAAGGCATTTCGATGTTGACTTGTGGCCAAGCATATGAAGAATGGGAGTAGGAAGTTCAAGAGGAGACAGAGAAGGTGGCAGCTCTGAGGGCACTACAAAAACGAACTGATAGGTCAGGAGGAGAGAAGGAAACAGTCTGAGGTTATGAAATGATACAACAGCTGGCTAGATAGACCTGGGATTTTTTTTTTTTTTTTTAATGAAAAACAGGAATCTCACCAACAATACAATGTAATCAGGTGTAGTATGCAACTAGCCGTTCAGGGAAGAGCCTCCCTGCTAGTAGCCTTAGCCCTTACACTAGCATGAAGCTGATAACTGCTTTTGATGCCCCTCACAGAAGAACCCGTTCACTCAGCAACATGCTGCAGTCATGTCTGAGGCTCAGTGAATGACCGGCACGTGCCCCTCTCAGCCGAGATTTTGGGGAAGGAAGAGATTTTGTCAAGGACACTGCAGCAACACCCTCCCCTATACTTAGGGAAACAGCCATGGGATTGTTAACGTCCAGAGAGGACTCCAGGTTTTAATAAGGTCACATCTGAAAGAGCCCCACATAATAAGCTGCATGGAAGTCAATTTATCGACCTCAGCACACAGGGCTAAGCCAAGCCTGCTGGGATTCAAAGTTGTGGTTGCAGGGCACATAGGTAATTCATACCTGATGCTCGAGGCCATCCCCTCTGGCTACAAATGGAAGACCAATGTGATTTCTTAATTTCATTTAGTTTAATAGTCCAGTGCATTATTCAGGAATGCAAGGAAGAACCTGCTTAAAACAGGATTTTTATTTTGACAATGTCACTTTAACAACAAATAGCTGGCTGCTCAGTTCCCTTAGCAGGCAGACAGCAGGTGCTCAGCTGGCTGATTTAGCAGCAGCCGCAACTGCCACCACGAGCTGCTGGGTACAGTTCCCAGGCTGCAATTCCCTACTCCCCCCAATGGGACTGCAGATTCCCAAGGAGGGGGGAGGGCTAACGGGAGTGAGAGAAGAGGCACGGGGGCAAGCTTGGGGTGAAGGATTATTAAATTAATGAACAAACCTCACTGCCACTTCATTGGGACACCCTCGTCGGACCCCAATGGGCACCCGTGTCAGCTACCTTCCCCCAGCCTTCTGTGCTCCCCCTCCTACATAAGGGAATTAAACACCGCAGTCAGAAGACTCCTTTCCCCTCCCAGAAATAACATGCCCACTTTTTACCTGCATGCAACATCAGCAAGATACTCCATGGTCTTCTGAGACCCTCCTCAATGGCTTCCCTTTATGAAATCAAATCAGTGTCTTCAGCTCTGCCTTAGTAAAGAACTAGAAAGCAAGAAAACCATGTTGCACAGCCTTGTGCTTGTAAAGCCTACAGAAAAGCAGGGCTATGGCGATACATCTTAGAGGGGATGTTACAGCAAGTGGCTTGTGGCATGAGATTGCTAGAGATGACCTTAGAATAATCTTTAAAATTAGACGGGTGCATGTGACTTCGTGGTTTGTTTTTTGTTTTAGTTTGGGGATTTTATTTTACTTTTTAAAATGTACTACATAAAGAACGTCAAGACAAAAATTCTGGCCATTTCCTTTACCGCCCCCATCTTCCCCATCTAGCAATGAAAATTTTTTCTAGGCTGAAAGACTATGACAATCAGTGGACCAAGAAAATTATGTCCTCCTGAACAGTGAGAAACTGAAAGTTGTGATGTTAAAAGGGAATGGGATTTTACTCAGCCCATGTCAAATTCTGGTTGGTCTTCATTTCCTTTTGCTACTATCTGTACCAAGACTTGTATTTATTCAGTTCTTTTAATCTGAAGACAGCCAGTAGACTCAAAACCCTCTTACCTACAACTAAAGTATTAGAGCTCACAGAAACATCCGTTATACCTCAGCAGCAGTTCTCTAACTAAGCCCCCAAAAAAACTGAAACACAGAGCATGCATTACTCTTTATTGTAGCCTTAGATATATCAGGCTTGATGACAGTACCATTTTTTAAATCCATCATGGCGGGGTGGAGGGGGGAGATAAATTGGTACAAGCCCAGTGCAAAACAAACATTCCCTTTGGGTCATCTTTAAAACTAATCTGGACATGACACTAGCAAGCATGCTTAAGGAGACAAACAAAAATCTTCCAATTGTTTTATAAGCATACTATCAGTGGAAGAGGCCCGAGTAAAAATAATACTATATGACTGTATTAGCTGACTGTTATTGTTGGCTATTCAAGCAAAGTAGGGCTTCAACAACCCAGAATTTACAGGACTGAGTGCCTGGTGGGTCTCTGGTTTTGATTTTGTGCCAATTCACATTCACTCATACTCTTGGATAAGTCACGATGCCGTCAGCAACTCCAGCCCAGCTGGAAAACTGGGTTAAGAAAGCAGTGGACGCTAACTGAAAACTAGGGCTTGCCTGCACAGGGACACACAGGAGAGGCCAGCTGAAGTACTTTAAGCAGACAGGTAAAATGGCATTAAACCCTTGCGTGGACAGATCTATACAGAACACAAATGTGTCCCTGATTTGCCTGCTTCACTACTAAACTGATTTTTACTAAATCAGCTGAAAGTTAATTTAAATCTAAATAAGGGTATGGTCAGATCAGCCAAGCAATCCGGTCAGTGCAGGCTAACAAGTTGCTGTCCTTTCAGTTAGGTATCGGTAACTCACCATATGTGCTTCCAGTCTTCTGTAACGCAAAGAAACTTACAGTATCCTCAGAGAAATCTCCCACAAACTGTTTTTGTGCTACTTAAAAATCAGAGGGGACAGTCTGGCTGGGAGTCAGCAATCTGGTAAGTTGGCAGGGGCAGGCTACAAAGGATGTCCCTAGAGTTGCCAGTCTAGCACTGTTCCTCAGCTCCAAAATTAAATAGACAATCAAACTTTTATTTTTCCCTAAAAAAGACAGAAATACAGCTTTGACCCTGCTGGGACGCCACCTCAGGAACACCCAGAGATGTTGCCACCAAGAAGGGGCATTCATCTGCAGCAGGATGTTTTCCAGCACCACAGTCACTTGACAGAAACAAGAAGCCAGGCGAGGGCTGTTGGCAACTCTCATGCATGCTACTCCAGGACTGGGCAGGGACTCAAGAAAACGACTTCCCAACCTCCTCCCAACAGTGACCCCAGCCGTGCACCTGCCACAAGAGATGCTGGCATGCCTTTATGGCCTTGACAAGAAGATGCCTCTCTCATGCGTTGGCTTCCTCACTTGGAGGAGGCCCCCCAAACCACATGGGCTCAACATTGGGTGGACAGACCTTCTGTGAGCGGACATGGAGAGCTGAACTCGTCACTGAATACAGGGGAAATACAGAGCTGGCACAGTAGCTGTTTCCTGAGGAACAGCAAGTTGCTGGCACCAGGGAAAACACTGTTTTAGTGTCTACCTGATTTTCAGTCCTTCCTGCCCCAGGGTTACATCGCCCTCGATTGGGATTTTGCAAGAATGACAGTGCAAGGATAGAAGAGAGATGCTACTGCTCCCCCAACCCTCCTGCATCAGGAGTTGGCTGGGGGTGGGCTCAGTCCTTCGTACCTGTCCATAGCATAACCCCTTCCAGCCAACCTTGTCAATGTGTCACAAGGGCCATCCTCTCACGGCTGTTCTATCTAATTGGCACACACCAGCACCAGGGCTCCTTGCTGCTTGCTCTCTCCCCCTCTCACCAGGGCTATGCAGCATTAATTCTTCACCGGCAGCTATTGCTCTCCTCGTGCACGTTCCTCCTCACGGCTCCATCAAACACACCTCTGCTCCAACCCACCGCTCTGCACCACAGCCCTGGCCACCGGGCTCCTGACCCCCAGGACCCACAGCTGACCCAGCCCAGCTGCCCCCCAGCCCCAGCGGTGCTCTGCATGCATTTGGAACAGGAGAGCAGCTAAACCCCCCATCGCCCCGGGGAGCCGGCTCAGACCACCAGCCTCATCCTGCCTGCAGCTTAACTAGCACCTTAAGCCTGGAAGGGGAAAATGCCCAGCGCCCCCCCACCCGCACCTCTCTCTGCAACCCCGCCAGCCCTCCCCTCCCCAGCTCGCCACTGTAGCGTAAACCCTTTTGTTTCTCATCAGAAATATGGCAATTATTTCAGAAAAATCTCTCCCCTCACCACTGGTAGAAATACCACAGTCTGAGACAGTAGCTCTCTTGATGATCGCAGACAGTGGAATATTCCAGAAAAAGAGGAAGATTTGGGGAGGGGAGGAGGTATCTGGGATCCAATCTTCTTCCTCTCCCTGCCAACCCCCCTCCACCTCTAGCAGACTTCGTTTGTATCATCAGGATTTCTGTGAAATTTTCACCCAACTCTCCCTCTCTCCCATTTCAACTCCTGGCTAAGCTCTGCCAAAGGTGCACAAGAACAACATGCTGCTCCACTTTTCTCACAGGCTGGACAAATAAGTCTTCAGCTAGCCACATGTAAGCCATTAAAAATATATTAACATACCCAGCAGGGTCTGTCACTTTTTCTTTTCTCCCCCCCCCTCCCTTTTCTTAAACACAGAGAAGGAAGAAATCTTGCCACAGTAACAAGAGGTTTTCATCAAGTCTCATTACCTCAAGCACAGCCACGCACCACAGCCCCCACAGAGAACAGCCTTTGGTTCCCGCTGTTACTAAAGGAACGAAGATCTTAAACAAAAATTAAACCCAGGAGAGCATGAAGTTGGGAGCACACAAATGGATAAGGCAGGGAAGGGTGCGTGAAAGCCTAGTGGAAGAGCAGGAGCGGAGCCATCAGACAGTACTCCACTCAAGTGGCTCAGGAGGGATGGGGCAGGTTAAATGTGTCCCGCAGAGTGGGGCAGGGACAAGCATTTTCAAAGTTTCAAGCCGGCATCCAGAGGTATGCTATATTTCCCAGAAACTTAGTGACACAGCAACGTCCTGGAACATTAATAAGGCTCAGGGTAAAACCAGACCAGCAATTAGGATAAGGAAGACGCTTTTTCTAAGTCTGAGATGTTGCACAACAAGGATGATTTTGCACTCTTTGACATATGTCCATTTTTACTCCAGGGGTCCTCAACCCTTCCAAACGGTGTCATGGTCCACGCTTCCCAGAGTGGCTGCACAGCACATCTTAACCTGCAGCAGCTGCTCTATGCCTGAAGCAGGTGGCTGCTGGTGTTACTAGTTTGGGAGGAGGGTTTGAAGGGTGGGAGGAGCAACTCTACATTTAAACAACGGATTTCTATACCAGGGGGTTGTTAGTCAAAGGGCTATCAAGTCAAAGTGCCCTTAAACTGTAGTTTCTCAAGTATTTCTTTGGGCAAATCGCTGGGTTAAGCAGCTTTCCTCTCCACCCTGGCTACTTTAATCCAGATCAATTCCCTGATCCAGTTCAGTGTGCAGCAGCACGTTCAGCTGCACTGGCACAGCTGAACAAGCAGCTCAGGAGCAGCAGCAGCAGCAGGGGCTGCTGAAAACAACGCTCATAAAACTACACCCTCGGATTCAACAGGCATGGCACTTAGCCCCAGGAGAGCAAGATGCTGCATGCAAACCCCATGAAAACAAAGATAAGGGAAGAGGGATACTTCATGCATGGCTAACTGGAAAGAGATGACCTGAGCCAAACAGGATGTAAAACCCCAAAAATCTGGTGACAGTGTGGCCATGTTTTATGCACGTCTAGATGAGACATAAGTTTTATTTCTCCCATGGGAATGGAGGAAAGCAAAAAGCTCTCCCTTGTGAAGCAGGCAGTACAGCCAGGAAAGGCAGAGCTATGTAGAAGAGCCGACGACGGTAAAGCACTGATGAAAGGTGGACAAGGACCTCTGAGGAGCAAGGAGGAGGATGAGAACCCATGGCAGGTGAGTAGTGGGAACTGTGCGGGGACACCACAGAAATAACTCCTGGCAGAGTGGTGAGGAGCAGAAGGGAGCCAGGACATGAACTGGATCACACAGAGGCAGGATGGGGATGTAGAGGGGTCCACCCTGGGCGCAGAGGAGGGGATCAGGAGAAACACTAAGGAAGCTACTTCAGATCTCTGGTGTCACAACCATTCCAGTTGTGAACAGTCATTATCGGAACAGTTCATACACCCTCTGGTTCTGGAGTAATTACATCCATTCTGTAAAAAGACATCCCATAATGAGGTCTACCAGTATCACAGAAGCAGATAGGAGAGTAAGCAAAATGTCTGACTGTACTAGGAACAGACCAGAAAATAGCGCTGATTTCATAATGATATGATACAAGTCAAAGATATATTCTCCTCTGCAGCACTGAAACCTGCTCAACTCATCCTACCTTGGAAAGGGAATACAAGGAACAGAGGGGGTTCAGCAAGCGGCAGCAAAGAGAAGAGACTTGGAAGACAGCAAATGCTTATGTGAAGTCCACACATGCAAAACAACAGCTACGTGCTGGGGGGTGGGTGGGTGTGGGTGTGTGTGTGTGTCTTCTAGTGCAACCAGACTATTACTGCGTACCAGGGCTGTGACAGTGCACACTCCTCTCCCTAGGAAACCCATCCATCCTCTCACAGCCAGCCACCGCAACCTGGCAGTAATCGCCATCAGCCACGGGAGAGAGCCATCCCTTGAACAGATAGCAAGGCAGACTCTTTCCCCACGCCTGCCAAACTGGATACACTGCACACAGAGTCTTCACTGCGGAGCCTCATGGTTGGTATTTCCACAGCCTCGCAAACAGCTTGGCTGGGTTGCTCTCCCTACCCCCTTCAGCATAGATGGCCCAAACTCTGTCATGTAAAAGAAATCGAGACACCTGCTTTAAACCGATTGCAGGAATATACTGGAGCCTTACTCGCACTCCCGAGTTTCACAGCAACGTAATTAGGTCAGGGGATAGCTATGCTGTAACAGATTCCTCGGACTTGGCTTTATCCAAGGTAGAGACGCACATGAATGCTGCTTCAGCTTGTATCTGCACACTTGCCAGCAGCCTGGATTCTTGAAAACCTACTCCAAGTGACTAGCCCATCTCAGATCACAGCTCAGGCCCTTGATGTGGGCTCCCAGCTCCGTACTTCTGCAACAGCCTCCAACAGCAGCGCTAAGGACAGCAGAGTTTGAGCCAAGGTACAGCTGCCTGCAGCTGAAACAGGTCTCCAATAAATGCCAGAGGAGAAGGGGGGACAGGCTCTAGGCAGCACATGCAAGGAAAGCACTTGTATTGATGCTGGCTAAGGTCATCCCAGAGACCAGGAGTTTGACACCCATGATTAAAGCATAATCAAGAAATGTTTCCTGACAGTGAAGTCTATTAGGCTGTGGAACAGGCTCCCACGGGAAGCCTCATCCCACCGTCTCTGTAAGGAGTGATGGGGCAGGCAGTAGAGAATTGAGCCCCAGGACTAGCGAGATGGCCTGATGGGGCCAGTTCCACAAGACGCCTCTTTCAGGAGCAACACCGACTTAAGAAATTCCCTTTGCCCCTCCTGCAACATCTCCTCACCAGTTCTGTCAACACTGCTGCTTGCAAGGCAGCACCACGGACTAGATCATTGTAGCCTGGGTTGTTTCACATATTTGGAGGGATGGGGCTTTTGACCCACATCAGGTCACTGATGTATTTTACACCACAGTCCTACCAATGGTTGCATCCGCACAACCAATGGGATGACAGTGGTGACAGAGGACAGGAATGTGAGGTGGGAGGTGAGGAAACAGGAATTTCTTAGGCTGTGCTATAGGTATCTTTGTACTAACCCTGTGTGCATGAATTCAGGCAAAGAAAGGCAGTGGAGGATGCAACCAAGGTAGAGGGCGTTAACTACACCATGATTTAGTATGGTCAGACTTGTGTAATTGGACATGACCTAACATATATGGAAATTATCTTAATTTACAGCAGAGAATGTCCCTGTTAATAATATATATGGTATCAAGTAAGTTTCTGACACGCTGGGCTGGCACTAACTTAGTGTTTTAGGTCTGAAAGACTGTCTCAGTTTCGACTTTCTTTAATGTTTAATTGCCTCCCTTAAATGTTTCCTTTTTATATTTTTTGAATGGGGGAAAGATCAGCTTGGTTTCGAACTGTGCAGATCGACAGGAACACGTATTTTGCCCCATTTAAAGCTAGCAGACGCCTATCTCTCTTTTTGGTTTGGGGTTTTTTTTTTTTTTTTTTTGGTTTGGGGATGAGGGGGAAAAGGAGGTGTTAAGAACATCACAAAGTTCAAAATTAATGTCTCAACTTGTAACACATTTCCCCCTCTCCCACAACACTGGTTGCAGAAGCTACCCACGGCTGACACTACTCATGGAGCTCCATATGGTTCTGCTTCCCTTCATTTTTCCTCAGCCTGACAAACTTTGGCACTGCTCAGGTTTTCCTGGTCCTTAGGAAACAGAAGAGATTCCAATAATTCCAGCTTCTCCTTCCTTTGCTTTTACAAAGCTCCCACGGTGCCATCTATGAAAACCTATTGTAATGGCAAAGCATAAAGGCAAATTTGTCTGAACATCACTGGTGCTGTAGAATTTTTCATACTGCACTTAGTATTGCTAACAATTACTTATACTGCATTAGAGCTGAAGGACTTCAGTAACATCAGGATCCCTCATGCTCAGCACAACGTACACATACAGCAACAAGCATCTGTGCCTGACTAACAAGCTAGTAAAGTTATTTTATTTAAGGTAGAAAGGCTTCAAAATGAGGTGTCATTTTAAAGCACCCGTGAGTTGTACAATTGTACAACAACAATTTGTACAATTATCACAAACTACTCAAAGAAAGCTTCCAGTACACCCAGGAAGCAACCATGTACACAGTGAGTACCCTGTACGCACCATAACTCAGCAAGTGCTTTTTGCAGCTCCCTTCTACACTCAGTCATGAAGGATTTATATCATTACAGCCTCCAGCTATAGAGCTTTAGCTCACAGAGTAGCAGCTCACACTTTTAGCTCTGGAGATCCCCAGTTCAATCTGCTGCATGTCAGCCAAGAGGGCAGCTGTCATATAATTACAGCCACAACTTTGCATGTGAAAAAGTAGGGAGAGCGAACAGAGATCTTATTATAGAATTCTGGTTGCAACCTGCTGAGGTCCCTATTTAAAGTAACTTCTTGTAAAGAGGAGGGAGAAGGGGTTGGAAAAAAAGAAAAGAAGGGAAAGAGTATTCCAACTCAGCTTCCCAATTCTCTCTGTTTTGCAGAAGAAATCAGTGCTGCTTTGCAAGAAGTCTTTGATTACAAACGCATATGTGTATTAGACAAAGCACGCAAGTGCAGAGCCAGGAGTAAGGCTCTAGCCCCTTATCAGTCCAAAAAAAAGAAAAAGAAAAAAAAAATTCTCATTGCTGCAACCAAGACATCTGAAGTCCAACAAGGCAACTCAGTTTCTTTCTGAACTATAACCATTCACCAGCAGCCAAGCCATTTGGCTATGCAATTTAAGTATTAAAGTTTAAGTTCAAGAAATCTTAACTCAGTTACATCTTGTTTTCTTCAAACTGTACATACAAGCTCTCAGGCAGACTTAACAAAACAGAGAATCCGGGAGGAGAGTATGCTTGAACTACAAAGGTACAAACCATGGCAAAAAATTCAGTCTCAAATGAAAAGATCTTTTAATGAGTGCAACACAAAACAATTAGACCAAGTTTCTTCTTATCCATGAATCTTTCTGCAGATCCTTCTGCACACACAGCAATTTTTGAGCCAAACTTTTTTCCAAGCCAAGATGCTCAAAAACAGAATTTGAAACAATGTAATCCAGTTTTAAAGAAACATTAGTTTTCCCCCAACAATTATTCTAGAAATCTGTCTTTCCTCAGTAAAGCTATTTCAGGCTTAAGATACAGATTAAATTCTTTGCAAAACATTCTCCTCTCCTAGACAGTCCCAGCCAGCCAGCCAGCCATCCGTGACCCAGCAGCACAGAACCCATGGGTCCCCCATTGCCTGGGGTGAATCAACCACTTTGGACCACAAGCAACAGATGGGAGCTAACTCTCCAACTTCCTGCAAACTACTTACCCGCTTGCTAAATTCCACTTGAAGTACACCGATCTGACTCAAACTGTTCAGTACCTGCCTGCAAGAGCACAGACTCGCTGAAACACATCAACTAGTTCATGCACGCTACACCAGTGGCCCTTCAAAACTCCCTGAAACACAGTGCCGTGCTTCCAACAGGATTTGAAGAAGTACCTAGTAGACAGCCAAGCTGGAAGGTGTTCAGATGACTGCTAACACCAAGCACAAGCCTGCAACAGTTAACTCCAGAGTTCAGTAACACTTTGCATTTAAACCAGCTGAATTCTCTGGTGACATCCTCTCATCAGCCTTGTTTCTGAAGACCTGTTTTCATTTGGCTCAGAGAGTATTCTGCTCCTCACCTCGAGCAAGACCTACTCAGGAAATACACAAACTACCTGACCATCTCCCTCCCTTTAGATGAGGGTGAGGGAGAGAATCGAGGACACAAAGCCCAGTTTTGAAGAAAGCTACGTGCAGCTGCAGCAGCACAGAAACATTTGGGGCTGATTATACACACGCAGCAAAACCCTGGCTGGGCTCATCCCACAGAAGGGACCCATAAAAGGTTCACCTCTCCCTCACCTACTGCAACCAGGCAAAGCTCACGAACATCTGAACCACACTTGTTGCAGACGTCCAATGAAAGCAGTACAACCCTATGCAGAGATGACTGAAATAAGACACTGTTATGCTATTTTCTGGTATTATTTCTGTAAATTTAGCACTGCTAAAAGGTTCCAGATAGACATTCTCTGGAGACTGAAATCCTTTGCCTACCCTGAGAAGATATGCAGAGAGAACAGCAGCAAAACTTATATGTGCTTTTCTCATCTCTCCCAGCCTGCCGAGGCTGAAATGACTGACAAAGGTCCAAAATGAGGGACACACATAAATTATTAATATTGCACTAGTAGTCTCACTGTTGCTGTGACAGTCTAAAGACTTAACAGAGGCAGGCTCTGCAGGGAAATATTACTTTACTTCAAAATCATTCATTCAGGAAACTTACATACTGAGGAGAAAAGAATCGTTCTGCAGCACACTCTGTCAAACCCCTCAGCTTTAAGACCCTTCGTTTCTAAAGCAAAAGCAATTTTAACAAGAACAGGAAATCAACATGAAGCATAAGGCGCTTTGGATTTCAAGTGAGCAACACTGGAACAGCATTACTTCTGGACACAAACCCTAACACACATCTTCTCATGCCTGACCTGGAAAGTCCACCCCACTTCTGGGAGCCAGGTAAGTGTTTTGTCTCTGCAGCTGCTCTGCTGAAACAGCCAAGTGGCATACCAGTGAGAGGATAATGGGTAGCCGTGCACTAGCAATTGGAAGGGAGCCAAAAAGCCACTTCAGTTTGCCACTTGGGCTGCAACCTGTGCTTTAAGCCCGTGTGAGGCTCCGGATTCACATTCTCTCCAACCTTTTATTTCATTCCAGGTCTCACATTATACCTGCTGCCACAGTAGCCAAGTACCTGTAAGCAGCACAAAAAGAGATGTGGCTTCCTACTGATCTATTTGCTTCCTCTCCCCTGTTGCAAGGGGAACAGTTTATGCAGAGGTATTAGTCCATTTGACATTAATTTCTAGAACTGGGACAAATGACCTGAACTTTGACATTTCTGAAAAAATTATTTTCATCTTTCTTAGTAATCAGAATAGATTTACTTTTCCTTTAAAACACCAAATTTCCCTCCCAAAATATTTGAAGTAGTTACTGAAATGTTTTCTTTACCAAAGCCCTGCAAAGCCTCAAGATTATTAATAACATTTTGAATATAGAGGCACAACATTGCTCCATACCAATAAAAAAAAAAAGCAGTCAAATTTTCACACAATAAAGTAATTAATTTTGAAAACTAGTACTTTCTATTACAAATTCTTGCATTTAAAAAACAAAAAAAGGTTTCCACTAACTCTAGACATTGATGGGGGCAAAGAAAAAAATAGACCCTACCCCCAGCTGGATGGCATTCCTCTCTTTGGATGCAATGTGGTAACATTTGATTGATGCATCTGATCCATTCCAAAACTCCAGGCGATGTTTTAATCATCAATGGGCAGAATCCTATTAATTTTCAGGGGAAAAAAAAAAAAAAAAAGAAAAACAGAGTAGAATATGGAGGCAGGACACAGAGCACCTGGCATTTGTCTAGCAGATCCAGCTGATTTAGCTAGGTCCATAATAATCAACAGATTAAAGACTGAGTTGATGGCAGAAACTCACATCTACCAGTATAAGCCCCTTCCTCCCCTCCACCCTCTTTCTGCCATCTCAGCTCAACGCAGTCTCCCAACACAACCTGGAACATTAGTCCCATACCAAAGGAAATTAAATAGGAATAGGGAAAGGAGTGGGAAGAGATAAACCAGGGTAAATAGGGGTAGCATACAGAGCCCATTGGTATGCAACCAAGAGCCTGCACAGGCCCTTGCTACAGCAGAAAACAGGAGATCAGGCACGTACGAGGAGATGGCAGGAGAGCAGATGCGAGAAGGTGAAGGTTCAAGTGGTCCCTAAGCTCAGGGGTTAAGAAATGGCAGCAGGCAGAGTACAGAAGTGAGCCCCAGCATGCACAACGAGTTCAGCCTTCAGAAGCAGCAACACACCAGGCGACCGGCTAGCTTGGTGTCTGCTGTGATAGGCATTTTCATTATCGACGGGCATGGTACAAGAAATATAGTGTGAACCTTCCACATTAAACAAGGCTTCTCAGTCTGCCCATAAATTCATTTTGCTATCAGCCAAACCCAGATCCACCAATATCAACCACTTTTGCTCTGAAACAAGCCTCCACTTACAGTCTTGCACTGAACAGTTGCTGCTGTTTCATTTCAGCACTGATGAGCACCACAAGCTCTCAGGACCCGCCAACGAAAGAGGCAGCACAACCCCAAGAGGAATTGACCCATTCCAGCGGTGGCCAGAAAGCCAGCATCATCAGTGTGACCCTTCCAGCAGGCCAGCTGATGGGTCAGACCAGCCCCTGTCCCAGTCAACTGACCTGGAGCTGGGCACCTTCCCACTAGAAGTGGAAACGTGGCTGAATGGTCAGCAGGACAGCTGGGAAATACCCCTGGTCTAGCTGGCCAGCCACCTGTTTGGGAATGCGAGCTGCACATAGGTCTCCAGGCACATCAGTCAGTTGCCTGGTTGTTCCTTACATCTGTTCTGTGTTCCCAAGTCTTGGGAGGATTAGCAGCGGAGAAGAGCTGGACGGGGAAAAGTAGGGAAAGCAAGAACAAGCTGACGTACTGCAAAGGGAAGGGAGCAGCAGGCTGAAGACGGGATCTTACAGTAGGAAAAGTGGTTGCTACAGTGCAGAGCAGGAGCTGGGGGAAATAGGAGGGAGCTGTTAGCAGAAAGAAGGCAGGCGAGGGCATGCCACCACGGGGAACAGAAAGGGCGCGTAGCCCAGGTCTGATAAATCAGGTATCGCTGCCAGAGTCTTACACCAGCCCTTAAAGCCTCTACTGCTAACCAGGGGGCTCTAGGCTCAGCAACAAGAAGGATTTGCCACAAGCGTGCCCGCCTGGCAGCTTCAGGTAGTCATTTAAGGCATCTCAGGTCCAGACCATTAAGTACCCAAGAGATAAGGACACAGACCTTGAATTCGACATGACACAGTCACGTGGAGCTCACACAATGAGAGAAGGATACGCTCATAGCCCTGACAAGGACTGCACAGCTGCAGCTCGCACCTCCCTTAGCCTCCTCAGAGCAAGCGGTTGCATACCCAGCCAGACTGCCTTTGTAACCAACCCCCCCAGCCGGTCAGGAGGGCCTGAACCCTGGACCATCAGCAGTGAAAGCACAAACCTCCACCTCACGCTCTAAATAATTAAACTCTGTGGGAGCAGCAGCAGACTCATAAAACTCTTACACAGACCAAGCCAGCCATTAATGGGGGTCAAAGATGAACGCTCTATTTTTTTTAAGTGTGCTTTGATGCGTGGGGAGAGTGGTGAGAGGAGATCTTCATTACCCTCTCTGGTACCTGATGAATTTTTTCTTTCCTGGCTATCAACACCTCCTACTTCCACCCAAACCCCATACTGCTGGCAATAATCCGGACAGCCAGAGACAATTAGAAGGTGTGTTTGGACGACATCTGTGCTAGCCAGTCACCTGCAGGTAGGGAAGCAAAAGGCCTCGCTGAGCAAAGCCAGGCTCTACCAGAGAGGCTCAGCCGGTGCTTATTACAAGGTTTGGGTTTCACACAGATGCTGCCGGGTGGAATCCCAGGGCCAGCGTGATGCTGAAAGTCATGCAAACCACAACCTCGCACACCATCTCCCCTACAGCAAGGCACGGAGCAGAGCACAAGCCAGTAAAATCTGTCGGGATTATTAGCTTGGGCTCGGAGCCAGAGCTGTAAGCTGCCACAAGGGCAGGGAGGCTGCCTGCAGCCCTGCAGGTCAGCGGGAAGGAAGTGGAAGTCCCCTGACAGGCAAGGAGAGGCAGCAGGCAGGAAAGGCAAGACACAGTTGAGAAAAGGTCACAGAAACACTAGTCTGACCCGCCCCTTCTGGCCTTAAAATACATCTATATACACACACATGCGTGAGCTTCTTACTACTCTGCTTTGTTCAGACACTTTAAGGAGAGCTCTGCTCTTCCCACTGCCTTTGCATTCCCCCAATCCACACCAGTTCTGGAAATGGTTATTTAGGCTTTCCATCAATGAAAACATTGGGTGGAGAGAAAAAAGAGCAGCTTGTTTCAGGGAAGGAGTCACCACATTGACACAGAAAACTCCCCCAGCAGCACGCAGGGATGTTGGATGCTCTATCGGCAGTGCCAATTCCAGCCTGCACTGGCCGAGCCTCTGCCAGCCTGTTTTCTCTGCTGTGTTTGCTCCGTGTGGAGGAGAGGCCACAGACTGGAAGTGGCTCCAGGATCTCTGCTGCTGTGCTGAGAAAATGGCTGGTGTAGCAAAGTCAGCTTTTATTTATTATTTATAAGTAGTCCTGATAGATGCCCCTTTTTTCAGGTCACTAGGAACCTTCTCCCAGCAAACCCCAATACTTGCGCTTTCAGAGGGAAGTTAAGAGCTTTACACGCAACACCAGCACTCATCTTTCACAGCATGGCAAAAGCAGCAGCTGTTACTTCCATTATTCTTGGAAATAAGGGGGAAAATAGCTAGGACTCTCGAGCCTTGGCACCTCTTCCCTCCCACCGTTTGGCTACCAGAGCTACAGTTACTATTCAGGGCAGAAGTGCTCAGCAGGGCACACATTCCAGGGGGCTGAGCCATCCCGCATGGCCAGGCTCAAAATGGCAGACAGCGATGAACAGGATAATTAGAAAGTACAACAGAAACCGCAACATAAAAACAAGCGGCTTCTATTACAAGAAATGGTCCTATGGCATGGTTAGATCCATCACCCCATATGCTGGGTCGTGGTGGTGCCTCAGGAGCCTGCTGCTATTATCTGTTTGCAATCACATTTCAGCCCGTCTTTCTGCTTAATGCATGAAAAGCAGAGCTAATCAGATTCGCTCTCTCTTTCCGCTTAATGTCTCCAGTTCCCAAGCATGCTCTGTACTGCTTCAATTGATGTTCAACTAACACTAGCCAGGAGCATGCGGTGCAAAAAAAAAAAAAGGAACTACCTATTAATTTTAGTCCTTCTTTCCACCTATTATGTCTAAAATTCCTTCTACGCTTAAGCTTTGCAAACAAAAGTCAGGAAATTCCCGTTTCCCTCTCTACACCGCACCCAGCTCACGTATGAGTTCCCTTCTCCAAACTGCTCCTCCAGTGGTATCTGGGCAATTAATTATAGCACAGATCTATCAGGCTTTCCTCTTACTCTCTGGGACAGCTTTTTTAAATATTTCCTGGCTAGGAACTTCCACAGAAGGATGTCTTCTGCTGGCACCGTAATAGCCCCTCTTTGTTAATCTATCTGAAGTGACCATCACATGCTCTCCTCCCCCCTCTCCCCCCAGCACTATTTAATTATTGCACTCCTGCACGGGAACTCTAACGTGCCCTCGGCATTTCCAGTCTGAGGACAAACAGGGCCCTGGAATGGCTGCTTCTTTCACTGCATTCCTTCGCACTTCACAGAGCAGCTGGAGCATTGCTGGAGTCAGCTACGATACCTGAATCTTCGCTAGAGCGACCAACACAACAGCAGAGAAGGCCCCAGACTGGGCAGACTGCATGAAAATTCAGCTAAGAGATCCAGGAAAAGACTAGCTTGCGGGAACACCCATCATCATAAGCCAGGTTAAGCAGCGCAGGAGGAGAGTCACCCATTACAAGCACAACTGAAGATTTGCCAGAAGACCAACAAAAATATCAGCAAGTATTTACAGGAGATGAGAAAGAGATGTAGGTGGAAGACAAAAGTGCCAGGATACATATCTCTATCCAGAAGGAGTAGGGAAAAAAAAAAAAAAAGGGAGACTGCAGAGATGAAACCCCAGACAGCCTCTGCATCTGTACACATCCCCCAGCTAATACCCACTACATCAATCAGAACAATGGCAGCTCCGGAGAAGACCCCGATTATCCAGCTCCTTCACTAACATCTTCCCCAGAGGCTGCACACGTGTGCAAGGGGATGGAAGAAAAACGTACTTCTCAATGAGATTACTTACAGCATTTTCTATATTGCCCACTCTCTTATAAATGTGTCTTTTTAAAAAAAAAAAAAAATATCGCAGCTGGCTTATAAGTGTGTCAGATTTAAAAAAAAAAACATATCCTTGAAAACAAAGACACTTTGTGCTCAGCATATCCAGTGGCACCATTATTTAATATCAATACACTGGTTCTTTCCTTTATTCACTTCATCCTTGGAACACAAATCCACTGTAACAGCCACCCAGTGTATAATCTTACCGTGCAAAGCAACACAACCCTACAACAGTCTTTCTCTTGCCATAATATCTTCACATACCAGCGAGAAGAATTTAGGCTTAAATGCTCAAAAAAAACCCCAACCAACTGCAGTACAGCATGAAACAAATCTCTAACAACTCTCAAGTTGGAGCAAATTTGCTTGTCCCTCTCTACTTTCCTCATTTGAAAATGGCTGCACAAACATTTCTAATTTGTGCACCACACCGATTGCAACCTGCCCCTCCCACCAGGTATGGCGGCTCGGTCAGTCCACACATGCATAGGCTCACTGCATCCTGCTGCCTCTGGCACACTACTCTTCACTGACATCATCTTCACCTTCATGCTGTATAAAATTCACCAGACAGACACAGTATCTGCTCCTTTAGCCATAAAGCAATCCCTGCAGGCCAGCAGACGCCTCCATCTAGTCTCTCAAAAGCACACTCTGACCTGCACCGCGCCCCTGCTAAGTAGACGCTGGGGCATGCATCTCGTTAGGTGACACATCCCTCCTTCCCTGCAGTCAGCAAGGGCTAATACAGACACACCGATATATCAACAGCAAAGCCAAGGCAGAAACACTGTTCACACTGGTCAGCAGAAGCAAAGTTCGCCTTGGCCAGTTCCCACGGAGTCTGAGCTTCGGCACACCCCTGGCTTCATCACATCCCCAGAGCAAGATGGCACCATTCTGCAATACCACAGCAGTGTCCCACAAGGCCTTCCCAATTTCTGCTGGTGCCTGAAAATTAGCTAGGCAGTAGGACCTGAAGCAACTGCAAGTCACAGTTCAGAGACTTCCTCCTGGTGCCATGGTACCCAACTTCAGGCCTGGCTCACCACGGGCGTGCAGAAACTTCTCCAGATGTTTCCCTGCCCTTGCCATTTATCCCAGGCCTCAGGGACCACCTGATCCCACCAACTCCGAGGCCTCAGTCCAAATGGCTGCCATCACCATGTTTGGGGAAGCTCTTTCATGAACTCAGCCTACAGCTATCTCCTCAGGCAGCTTCCTTTTGCCCTCTCATAAGGGGAGGGTTATGGCTACTATTTTTTGAGCCCTTTAATAATAATATATGAGCCTAATAATAATAATAATAATTCTTAGGCTCATAGCAGTGGGCTGTTAGCAATGGGCTCTTGGGAATGACAGTATGCCTCTTACTGCAGAGGCAGTGAAACTCAACCTGTTCCCTTTTTTCCCCCCTTTTGAAAACACTGCTTGGGAATGGAGTCAGCATCTGGACGCACACAAGTATATCCCAGGAAAAGAATGAGAGGAGCAGAGGGGAAGGGAGGGACCTGAAAATGAAGGCTGAGGGCAAGGTTTCACATTACAGATGAACCAGGCTAACAGTTCACTGCTGCCAAAAAAGGGGGGGGCCACTTCCACCTTTCTTTCATTCCCAACCTTTCACTGCTGGCAAAACAAATCTCGCCCCTCCTGCGCTGCAGCTCTGATACTAGCCTGAACCTGGTGAGCAGGTTCAGCTCTCTGTCCCAGGAGAAAACTATTCACTCTTTTATATTTTTGGGCAAGTCAGCTTTCTGAAAGCTGAACAAGCTGAATCCATTTAGCACCAGAGTGGGCACAAGGCAAGGAATACAGCACAGAGCCACGAACAAGGCATGACCAGCCCTCTTAGAAGGAGCAAGTGGTTAGATTGGTCCAGCCACAGCAAGAAAATCCATCCTTACCCACATGAAACTGAGGTTTCACCCAACAAGTATACTGGTCAGCACAAAAGAAAGGGCCTAGCTGAAAAGCCTGCCATAGAGGTGTTTGCTAATAATATTAAACCAGGGAGTTTTACCTATTATTAGGCTCTACCTACCAATAGCATTTCTGAACTGGATGATGAAGGCAGCCATGTAGGTAAAGACTGACACTAAAACTGAGCAGACCCAAACCAGAGAGAAATATGAGAGGTACTTCAGCATTTCCAGTAATAATTATGCCTATTTCTGAATTGGACTCTGTTATTATCAAACAAGATGGCTGCCTTCGTCACTATGCTCAGAAATGTCTGTTTTCATTACAAACAACAATTAGTTTCAGGGTGCTCTTGATAAAGCATTTTTCTTTCCCCATCAACTTCTACATCATCAGATGAACAAAAATAATGCAATTCTTTTTGATGGGAAAAAAAAAAAAACCAAAACACAAAAACCCAAGCCCGTATTACTCCACTGTCTTTATTCCTCTCCACCTCCTCTGCTCAATTACTAAAAGCAATTTACAGACAATAAATGTAACTTCACAGCTGCCTGTATGAAGTATTCCCTTCATTTTATAGATGAGGTTACAGGCTATACAGAAATTATTATCAGCGAGGTCTACTTCAAAGCTGGATAAGCAAGAGGAACAGATGAACTCTTAAAGAATACAGATCATGCCTGTACTCTAGTAAAACCAGTAATAAAGAATTAAGGATGTTACCAGTTGGATATAAATTCCTTGAATGTATTTGCTTAAATACAGTAACAAACAAAAGCTTGCTTTGAGGTTTTGCTTGGTTTTATTCTATTTTTATTAGGAACAGCATCATGAGATTTCAGATTTACCGCTCAGCATCCCATAAACCAAACATCCTCGCTTTACTAGTTAACACATGCTTAACTGCTAACCTCACGGACTCAAAGAGGACTGGGTCTTTCCAGTTGGTGCATGATCACCAGGAATCTGCAGCTAGAAACTCTGTACATAATTTTAACTGATGAAGATAAGCAAGCCAGGAGAGAGTCCAATGTTTTCTGCCACAGCCTCACTGGCTTTGGCTTGGCTAGGAGGAGCAAGAACCTATGTCTGTTGTTAAAATCGCCAGCAATGACTTTGAAAAAGCACCAGGAGTAACAACACTAAAGGGAAAAAAAAAAGAAGTGCAGTTTTGTACAGGCACTCTTCTGATGATAACTGCTCCTTAAGGCTTAATAAAAATGCACAGCCAACTTTACTTCTTCCACACAGAAGTAGAGCTCAGAAATAGCACCTGAGTCTAGTTACACAACTCAGCAGGCTCAGCTTCTCCCAGGAAGAAAACACCACCAGCATGCAGGCAGTCCGAAGGCTGAGTCACCTGAACAGTCCCTTCAAGGGAAAATAATCCTATTTAGAATTTGGGTGTTGGTATTGAAGACAAAAAGGAGTGTTAATTTTGGCACCCCTTAATTACACTGGTTCCACTCCATCCATTTACTACTAAACCTAACACCTGTAGGTTAGTAAATTCACCATGCTCCTCCACCCATCCCCAAGATCCTTTCCTGAAAACTGTCCCCTCTTTAGCCAACAACCACCTGTCATTGCCCGTACGTTTCCTTACCCTTGACTAACACAAACTAGTATTTGTACAACCACAGTGCTTGGAAAACTAATTTAGGATTAAGGCCTTCATTTCTAGCCTGCATACAAATAACAGGCGCGCTTAAACCAACATGGCGTTGTGGGCTTCTGTGCTGTGACTAGCTTAAAACCAAAAGCCGTATCATGCACGCATCAAAAAACAGATAAGCTTCAAGATGGACCAAAAAACCAAACACAACACAAAGGATTTGGACTTGTAAAATCTCTCACATGGGGAGAGCTGATAAACACAGTAACATTTCTAGCAGAACTGCCATTTTCTGCATTTTCACTGCAGCAAGTACAGGTGTTTGTGCCCACCGATACTTGTGCCCTTTCCACCCAAGCCTGCAACAGCATCACAACCTCGCACTAACCCCGAAAACGGCTCAGCAGATGCAGCTGCTGTGGAAAGCGCCTGCCCCAGCAAGCGGGAGTCCATGCACAGAGCACGCAACCCATGCTCCCCTTTCTAGGAAAGGTCTAGGGCTGTTCATGCCAAACCATCAAGCCCCAAAACCTCCCAACAGCTGCACAACAACAGGAGGAGGAGAGAGGCGACCTAATGAGCTTGAACAGGTAGTCCTGCAGTTTAAACCGGCACCCCGATGTTACCAGCAATGCTACGGGAGTCCAGAACTCGACTCCTACCATGAACCCAGTCCAGCAGCCACCATCCGCTCCACCTGAGGACAGGCCACAGCACTCCTCCCTCTCCTAAGCTCTTCCAAAGGGGATAGACTGGGAAAGAAACCAGTGGCTCAGGCTGAGAATTTTATTTTTGAGGTTGGTAGATCTGTTGTGGAGACTGATCCACTGATATTTTTCTAATATAAGGAACATATAAGATGCCTAGAATTTGATAGCTGCTTTTTAATTAAATTGAAATAAGTAAATCACAGCCTGTTGCCATGGAGAATGAACAGACACAGCCTCTTGACTCCAGGGCAGGATCAAGCAGGAGAGGCAGACAAGGCTGTGAAATTAAAAACACCTATTTTAAAGCAAATGGGCTTGATAATTAGCAAAAAACATGGCATAGGGAAATAATATAACCATATGGCAGGAAGTGGTTTTCAAGGTGAACTACAAAGCTGTTTTAAATAAATGAATAAACTGCTGGAGCTGCTGGGTCACTTGCAGAATCATATATGCAGGATTAAATGTGATTTAAAAAATACACCAAAAAAATAGCAATTAGCTCTTCTTTCAGTTTCCTGCCTATAGCCTGCATCTGTGTCTGTTCTTATTTTTAAGGACTTGTTTCAAGTGATTAACGTTTACACCTATTTGCAGTTACCAGAGAGCCGTCAAACTCACACGTTTTGAAAAGCCTTGTGGTTCACCCTGAAGCAAGAACCAAGTTTATGGGATATAAAACCTTTTATCTCTTACTCAGTGTCATTACACAATCCTGGCCAGGTCATCAGACACTAATAATCATTCCTGAAGCTGTGCATCCCTGTTATGACTTCCATGACAAAGTGACTTGGGGGGGGGGGGGATTTGCCCCACACACACCATGTATCAGACCCTGTGCTACACCTCTCAAGAAGCACAGCTCAGAGAGAGTCAAAAGGTAACACTGGTCTGTCAGGGGGAGGCAGCAGGACCCTCAGCATGAGCTTGGCTGATGGACAAGAGCCTCGCCAGTTTGTCCAGAGCACAGGGCATCAAAATATTCCACCCCTTCCTGCTTCCGACCTCACCTGCTGCCAGCTCACCCCTGTCAGCAAAGGCTGCCCAGAAAGATGGGGTTGAATAGCTTATGTTGCTCCTATACCACCTCTGCAGAGAGGGTATTGTGTGGCGGTTGTCCCGCCCTTAAGACACTTGTGCTTTGCTTGGATCTAAAAGGGCCGCAGCAAGGAAACTCCCTCATCACCTTTTCGAGCCCAGCCAGGGCAAATCTGAGCAAGACTGTCTTACAATTTCCAGTGAGCATGTGGCCAAAGTGCATCAAATTCACAATAGCTTAAAAATACTTGAAATAAATTGAACCTGATGACTCAGTTTCAAAAATGTGCTGTACATTTTTTTGAAGGGAAGGGACAGACGAACTAATTTTCACTTCAAACCTCCCATCCGCTCTAGGGGAAAAGCCAATCTTTTCTCCTATTTTGTGAAAACACAAGTTGTCAGCCACAGTCATTAGTCTTCCATTGCAGCTAATGACCCACATGAAACAAACTGTCAGGGTCCCAGTCCAGGCCCTCATGACACAGCCGGTTACATTAAAAATCAGTCATATTTTCAGCACTAATCAACAGAATTTGAGCTGGCTATTGACAAGTTCTCTTCTATTCCTCACCACGACCAAGAAACACCCCGCAAAGGGAGGGCAGTCAGGACAGAAATCTTAGAAAAAGAAGGGGTTGGGGAAAAGTGAGCAATTAAAATCAGTATTGCCTGCTTTCACGGTTTTGCCCCATATTTTGGAGCATTTGCTGCTTTAACTGAAGTTACACTACATAAGATTCGTGGATTTCATTAAAAATCAAATCCAGGTCCAAGCCTGCATGAAGATATGCATGAACTTGTAAATCTGGTTCACCTTGAAGGATGCCAACAAGGACCCCAATGCCACTCTTTAAAAATGCTGGGGTGGGCGGCATGAGCAGGCTAAGTCGTAGTCTTTGAACAGTTGAGGCTGACAGTAGTATCTGCCCAACCTCCTCACTCACGCACCCCCTTTCTTTCCAAAGCCTGCAGCAAGAGGAGATATGAAACATTTTGGGACACACTAGCTGCACTGGAAGGTGCTACACACCCTCGGCCTTCCCTGGTGTGCAATCGGTTTCCTGCTGTTTGAATCACAGTCCTGCCCTACCACCTGAACACAAATGGCTTCGCCGGGGCTGTTTCTGCCCTCACAGGCACCGGATGGCTTGTTTCTCCTCACCTTGTAGCTTTACTTATGTTTAATTTTGACTTAAAGAGATGTAACACAATTATCAAGGCTGGCCTAGCACCTTCCTCTGAAAGGGAACTGTGGTTTCTTCTCCGTCCCCGCAAGCCAAACTAACCACGCAAGGGAAGACTCCTTCCCTGGGACACTCCCAGTTGGACAGAGCCAGGGTTAACAGGCGCCTGCATTAAGACTCAAGCCAGGTGGCCACTTGGCATATGAAGGAAGATGTTAGCTGTGCTCAGGAGCAAATTATTTTCATATCACAGCAGAGAGGGTAGTGAGTCAAAAAAAAAAAAAAAAAAGAAAGGAGAAAAAAAAAAAAAAAAGCCCCTCACATAAAACCGTTCCCTTCAGCAGCATTGTACCGCGCCATACACACAAAGAGGGGAGAGCACTCACAGGGCTGAGCCCCCTGCCCAGGCTGCCCACAGCCCCTGTTCCCATCACTCGTGCTCTCCCCTTGCCCACTCTTCCCCAACCTCCAGCCTGCCCCCGTGCCACCCTAGCTCCCTTCAAGCCCCTCCTGCACCCCCAGCCCATCTCCCCAGGACCCCCTTCTCCTACCCACAAACTTCTCCTGACCTCTACACCCCCAACACCCCTCCCAGCATGACACTCTCAGCACCCACACACAGCAAAACCAGGGGAGAGTGCTTCCCAAACAGGAAGAGGCTTCAGACACCAGCCTTGCCGGGGTATTTTACACCCGTCAGCAGGTCTTGCCACGCCGCTGCCTGGGCTCCCACCATGAGTTTCCAGCCATAAACCTCGGTGGCTGCGAGGCCACTTGTTTGAGGAGTGTGTGGCACATGTGCGTGCCCCCGCCGCTGTCAACAACTTCCCGTCACAGTCCCGGTGGGCAAGTTCCCGGGTGGGCGAGGGGCTGCCTACCACCGCCAGCAGTAATCTGGCTTGGGAAAGGCAGCTCATAAGCGGGATGGCACTTTAACAAAAATAAAGATCACCTTAATATTCTTCTTAACAGCCAGGAAGGTCACACGTTGGTCCATAAGTGGGGTGGAAGATGGGCGAAGGGAGGGGAAGGAGGGGAGAGGCAATGCACAAAACCGCACGGCATTAACTGTTTGTTCGCCATAAAAAGAAAATAGTATGAAGGAATTGGAGATTAACGACGGCTGCACGCAGACAGCCGGACAGAAGCCCACGCGAGAGGATGAGCGGCAGCCTGCGGGAAGCATCAGCGCTTCCCCCTGCTCTCAGCAGCCCCAGAGACTGCCCCGCTGCCCCCGCCGCCGCCAGGCCCGGCTGCGGGAGCCCCCCGCGCGCCGGCGTGGAGGCGCCTGTCCTTCACACGCGGGGAAGGCGGCTGAGGAACGCGAGAGGCGAGGGCGGCGGGTCTCCCTCCCGCAGCGCCCCGTCCCCGGGGGGCGCGGGGAGAGCTCGGGTTACGGCCCGCTTAAAAACAAATAAAACCCGCAGTAAACGCCACACGCGCCGGCGGCGGACACAAAACCCAAGAGATTAAAAAACTCACCTCAGAACAAACGGGGGGCGCAGAGGACGGGGGCTGCCAGTCTCCCCCCACGCCGCCGCGCACCGCCGAGGCGGGTCGCCCCCGTCAGGGTGAGACACCCCCCCCGCCCCTCCCGCGAGGTGGGGGGGCGCCCTCGCGCGCAAGGTGAGGCGGGCGGGCAACCGCCGTAACGGCCGCCGCTTACCTGTGGGGGCCGTCCCTCAGGGTCCCATGGCAGCCCCGTCCCGTCCCGCCCTGCCCCGTCCCGCGGCGGGCAGAGGGGCTCCCGATTCTTTGTTGCGCGGAGGGGAGCGGGTACGGATCCTGTCAGCTCATGTGACGCGGCGGGCTCGGTCTCCGGGGCTTTTCCTTGCTGGTTTTTCCTCCTCTCTCCCCTGCCCGCCCTCCGCCGGCGCTCAGGGCAGGCCCCGCAGCCGGGCGCGGGTCTCAGGCCCGACTGGCTGCTGGCAGAGCGGCGGCGGGGGAGGAGGAGGAGCCGCCGGCGGGGCGGGCTCCCTCGGCAGAGCCGGGCGCGGAGGAGGGCTCTGGCATCTCACAGCGCTGCCTGGAGGGGGAGGCGGCGGGGGAGGGCGCTGCCCCGGGTCCCTGCGCCCCGTCGTGTGTCGTCCCCCCCTCCGGCGCCCGCTCTCGCCCCCGTTTCCTGAGAGGAGGCGGCGCCGCGGGCCCGCCCTCCCCCGAGGCCTCGGTGGGATCGGCCTCTGCCCCGGCCCGGCAGGCCCCGCTCCGGGGCGGGAAGGCCGCGCCGCCCGCCCGCTGCGGCGGGGGAAACGGAGCCGCGGTGGGCCTCGGGGCAGGCGCCGCCTTTCCTAGAGGAACGGCCGCCGGCCGCCTCACGGCCAGTGGGGTGGTGCGGGTGCCGCAGGGGAGTCAGGTAGGCAGGGGCTTCGCCGGCCTCCTTTAGCGTGGGGGAGCAGTGGGTAAAACGGACTCCTGAACAGTGGGTTTGTTCCCCTCCTGAGGCTGTTGTTGCTACACTTTGGGCCCTGATGCATAGGCCTGAGCCTGCCGCAGCAGTCTGGAAAGTAAATAAAACCGTAATTATGTGCGTTCTAGTTGGGACTCGCAATAAAAGAGAGGAAAACCCCTCGTTTTCTCTAGAAGAGATCAGAGAAATAGCAGTACTGAGTCAGATCAGCATCCTGCCTCCAAGAGTGCTGAACAGACAAACCGTAAGACAGTCTGTCGGCTCCACAAGCGGACCCCGATGCTGCCCCAGAAGAATCCCCCATGACCTAGTGATCCTGTGGTCAGGCACTTCCTGACCCACAGCTGGGGTCTTCGTATTTAACAGCTTCCAAAGGATTTTTCTTCAATGCATTCAGTCTTTTTTTTTTTTTTTTTGAACGATGTGAAATTTTCATATCTGCTACATCATGCAGCAAGCATCCAGCTCTCTTCTTCAGACAGCGTTTAGTCATCTCCTTTTGTTTGCCAAGCTCTAAGTGGGGGGCAGAGAAAGATCACCTTTCTGCAGCTCTTTAATGCCCCGATATGCCATTTTTCTTCACAAGCCAAGTCTGAAAAACATTACACCACCAAGCCAGGCTGTATGTAGGAAACATAGATGACATTTCTATCAAATGCGGACAGCTCAGAAAACCTTGGACTCCTTCATCAAATACAACCGCAAATTCAATGAGCAGCATCCCTGCTGCTCTAGTCACTCCCAAGATTGCCCCTACACTGGCATCAGCTTTCTAGACACCACAATTGACATTAAAAAATGGCACCCTGCAAGCTAGCACATACACAAGAACCTACAGACCGTAAAACTTCCTCTATAAAGCAGATGCAATAAGACCAGCAGCCATCCAAAGCACACCAAGAAGCTGTGAGATTCAGACAGCCCTGCAGATATTGTTGCACCTGCTCTGAGGGAAACACTGGTGATCTGCTTTATCCAGCAAGGTCACTCTTCTAGCAAAATAGATACAAATTTACTACAATAAAGATACGACAGCAACAACAGCAATTTTAGAAAATCACTTTTCACAGGATCAAGGTTTATTTGGTGTTTGTCTAGTGCAACCAAAATTAACAAGGGCTGGCAAAGTCTCTGACCACATTAGCTTTCTGCAAATTTGTTTTTCTGCTTTTTATTTTAGTGTCTCTACTGTAGCATTCCCTCCCGCAACCACGTGCCCCTGATAGCGATAATATTCGACGCTAAAATCCACACATAAAATAATCTTTTAAATTACTGTCTCTGAAAGATTTTTTTCCCAGTGCCTCTTCTCCTAACCTTCAGGCTCTCCCTTTCCCAGCTCATTACAGGAAGCAAATCCGCAGATGAAAACACATGAAATAGAACCAGATACTGCCAGAGCATCAAACATGAAATACGCCAGTACCGCTCCACAGACAGCATAATCAATGCCCTTCCTCCCACAGCAAAACCGCTGAAATTCTTTGTTCCTGCCTGTACTCGTCCCAAATCTCTACAGTTCATCACTTCATCCAGCGCACAAGAGACCCCCACAGAAACCATGTGAATGAAACTAAATAATTGCTGTCTTAGAATGAGCGTGTACAGCCAGCCAATAAAGGAGAGAAACACGTACTCATCATTAGAATATTTGTCAGACAGCAACAACTCGAACCCCTCAATCCTTATCCCAAAGGAGACCTACAAAATATTCCCAAAAGATAAAGCTTGGAATTAAAACTTAAAATCCCTAGAGGCTAAAGCTCATGGATTTAACGGAGATGTTGCCTTCCTAGCCCGTTGCAGCCTCCCTGCTGACCTTTCCCTTTGTCACCAGCACACACAACCCTTTTTCGCTAGTGGTCCAGCAGAGAACCAGCAGCCTGTCAGTCACTTCTGCTCACACCCCTTTCCACTCCATGGGTGCTCCTTTTTTTTCTAAAGTGGTCAAATTGATTAATATAATTAGTTTAAACTAAGAGTAATTGCATCTAACCTGTAGTTAGCTTGAATTTTGCTGCTTTCTGTCAGATCTCATAAAGAGACTCCGAGCCCAAAAGCTTGTTTGCTTTTTCCAGCTCTATCAGTTGATCTAATAAAAGATACTACCTTTCACCACAAACCTTGCTTCCCTAGGATCTTTAGACCTTCATGGCTACAACACCACTTTTACTTTTAATGTCTTGCCTCTTTAACTGATTCTTCCAGATTCTCTTATCTGTGAAATAGAATATCATAGAATTATAGATAATATATATAGAATAAATATAATATATATAGAATAAATATGATAAAATGTATTCTGTTCTGTATCAATTCTTATACTGTTTTCATAACTGTAATATCCAAGTACCTTCTAGCACTGCATTAGCTGATCTGACTAACATCTGTCACATGGCGGGTTTGTTTTTCTTTTTCTTGTTCTCTCCCCAGGAAGAAAATGATGCATGGAGCAAAGTGTTTTGGTTTCGTGAGGTGTTTTTTTTTTTCTTTCCTCTATTCATGTTGCTCTGCGTTTATACCAGAGAAAATGGGGACAATGGCAATTTCTGTGATAGACCTTATTTCCCAGGGAAGTTAATTTCAGAGCATTGAGCCACCCATAGAAAGACATCTCCTGCACAAAGCAACATTTTAGTATGTCGTTCCCCACCAAAAAAAAGCTAATCTGTATTCTTGACATTTGGGACAGAAACTTCCTAAGGAAAGAACAGTGTTTCCCTTTCTCCAGAAAAAGAGTTTCAACCCGCGATCCTCGGTATGTGACGTTCAAACAGATTGTTGCAGATTATTAACATACAGGCCAGTGCTCTATACAGGTATAAATAGCAAAATCTGGAAACCAAAAAGAGCAACGTGCCTTTTAATTGCACTGAGGCAGATTATCATAGGACAGCTTGGAGGGGAAATGGTGGAGACAGACTATTTCATGCTAAAAAATAGAGAGAATTTACTTATGTGTAAGGAATCACACTGCTGTTCCTCAAAGAGGAACCCTGAATGATCCCATGTGTCTAAAAAGGCAGTAGGTACAACATACAAGCTACTGAAAGATAGAAACTGAGGTGAAGAGAGGAATCATCTGTGCTCAAGCACTGAAAGCAGAAATACCAGAAGACCTCAGGGAGACAGTAGACAGCAGATTTAATATGTTTTTGCAATGTGATATGGCAGCAAAAATCATGCAGTTAATTTAATTTGGGGTTGTAAAGGCAGAGACCTCTTCTCAGAGATATAGGCAATAGTCTCATTTTTTAATATAGTGGTGAGACCGCAGTTTGAAGACATGTTTAGTTCTGGACAACTCGGTGCTAGCTAGATGTCAACAACTTGGAGGGAAATAAAAAAAAGAGGAACATAAAATGATAAAAAAGCTGGAAGGGATTACAACGTGTGTAGGTTGGCCAAATAACAACTGTGAAGAGCATCACGGGAATTGTGTATGAGAACTTCAGGGGTGCAGAAGCACCAGGGAGCAAGAAAGACTGTTTAGGCTTGTCTGAAGGAGTATAAATGGTATAAATACAAATTAAATTAAGCAAAGGAAACATTAATCTGCAAGACTGCAAGATGGCATCCCAGAGGAGCTCCCATCACCTGATTCACACAAGACTGGATGGAGCAAAGCGCACAAGAAACCACTTAAGAAACCCTGACTGCAGGAAGGGATTAGATGAGGACAATATGCCTTTGGGACCATTTAACTGCCCAGTAACTGGGACATCTGCAGAGCAATAGGTCTCAGCCCGGTACATGGTGGAAACTTTCCCTTCTCTACACCACTGCTGGAGATACCTGTAGACCAAAATAACCATGCTTAGTTCCAGCAGGTAACCATGGAGGGAGTGCTCTATTCAGAGGGGTTGGAGGTGTGCGTGGGGGGTGTATTGTCAGAATTTTTCCCTTTTACCACTGGGATTTTCTTGAGAGGTCACTGGCTCATCATCTGGTAAGAACAGCGGTGATGGCACTCCTGTGTTTTAATATTGTCACCATAACGTTCCCTTGGATTACACAGACCTTTGAGTAGATGTTCTGGACAGCACTTACCTCTCCCAAGAAGACTGTGGCATCCAGATACAGCAGTTAATTGGAATGAAAAAAATCAGAGGCTTTATTATTCCTTAGTTAGAGGGATGAGTTCAAGATAAGTCCTTTTTCTAACACAGGAAAGCCAACTTGAACTTGTACCCATAACACCTTTACATCACACTGTGCCATCGTATATTCTAGCCTGCCTGTCATACAGAAAAGGAGACCTGACAGTATAACATGTTCCTCCCAAGCAAGGGATGATATACCATGTTGCTGCTCATCCTGGATGTGCCCCACACACTTTGCAGGGGGGGGGGTGGGGGTGGGGAGGCAAAAAAAAAAAAAAAAAGCCCAAACAATTTTATAAATGTTCTATAAGGGGTTTGAATATCTTCTTATTTGGTCCACATTTTTTTAACAACACCCCTTAGGGAGGCATCTGCAGTGATAATTACCAGTCCAACCATACACAAAACACACAAAGGTATAGTCCCCCATAACTGTTGACCTTAAATGGCCATTCTCTACATAGAAATGTCACGATCTTCACAAAGGAAACCTTTCTGCTTATTTATTTAAATGAAAAACATGGCCTAACATGCACGAGCATACATCAAATATAAGTGTACTAACATTTGGGTTTGAGATAGTCTTGTAATGAATTGCTGAAGCATATGCAAAAATTAATTCATCGCCCCTCCCTAGTTTATCATGAACCTCTGACTGTTTCACTTGCACCCTGCCTAACGGCCCATCTTTCTCAGGACAACATATGTTACAAACCTCTCTGTAATTTCATGCTCTTACCTTGCAGGCTATGTTTAAAGAAAAAAAAAAAAAGTAGTGTTTTCTCCTTTCTTTTAAATGTAGCTTTTGTCTAAGTGCTAGGACAGGCACTGTCAGCTCTGAAAATTCAAGATTAATCAAGCAATTAAGAATTGATATCTAGTGACTTATCATGACTGGAAATGAGAGATGCTGCATTCATTTTAGCTCTGCAAGAACCCAAAATAGCCAACCTGATTTTATGGTCAGCAAGATTATTTTAAACCTTTTGGGGAGGAGAGGAAGAAGAGTTACCACTCCTTGTATTAAACTGGTTTCTTCAAAACCCCCATCTGCATTCTGCACGTTCCTTAGCAAAGGGCCGGTCTGTACAGAGGGCCATGCCGGAAGAGCTGCTGTACTTCAGATTCACACCCTGCCTTGACCTGAATGAGTCTGAAAGCGTACAGAAATCCCAAGAGAGCAAAAGCCGAGCTGAAGTTTTACTTTCTCTTCCCCATGTGCTAGCGCAGCGCTGCACTGCTTGAATAAACAATCCAGCCGAGCAGGAATTACATCACCTCAAAACTGTGGTTTCCTTTAAACATTAAAAAGAATGGCAAGCATTTCCATTCATGTAATTATCAGCATTATCACCTTTCCTCACGCCTCCTTCTTCTCCAGCATCTAACTGTTGGGACGGTAAGGAATTCCCTGCCTCACTTCCACGCGAGCAGAGAGTGCCTTTGCGACTCAGCTGCAGCCATTTGCTCTTCCTTGTCTAAACCCTCTCGACAAGCTCAGGAACTTCTTCAGCAATCACGAAGACTTTATGGGGTGGATGAGCAGCAACCCAGCACATTCCCTCCATAAACATTTATTTGGGAAATTACAGCATACGTGTTTGGGCTTTCCATGGTAATTTGGCTCTGAGGAGCTTTCCTTATTGCCAAAATGGTGGATACCTCTGTAAAAGAGAGCAGTAACTTCTCCTGCAGCTCTGCTACCTCAGCAAACAGACCTCAGCCAGGCAGACGTGAGCCTGATCGATACCTGCATGAGAAATCAAAAATGAAAAGCAAAGCGCTGCAGAAACTGGTGCTGGTGACTCAGGAAGAAACTTTTTTTTTTCCCTAAACTATAAAGAACTCAGCAGCTCCTACTTACCCAGCTACTGGCTCCTACCTGGACAACCTGATACAAATAACGTAGGAACCTGAATTCTGTTCCCGACTTTACCTCTGACCCTCTGCAGTTTTGGAAGTCATTTAACCTCCTGAGTCTCCGTTAACTTCCTGAGTCTCCATTTTTTACACGTATGAAGCTGAAATGTCATACTGAGCCTTGCAAGGACTTCTGAAATCTTTGATTTTAATGGCACATGTCCATGCCAAAAGCACTGTTAGCTGCATTACAGGGCTAATTCCCTCACAAGGGAGGGACGTTCACTGTGGTACAGGTATTTTGGGTACAATATTACCCCTGGAAGTGCTTAGATATCATTGCATAAAACTGTAGGTAGACGAATCTTTCAGATGGGATAGAAACCAGAGGACATAACGTTTTGAAGAAGCCCATATGTTAGCTTTTCCATGTTCACCCTGTTCCAATTTGGATAATTACATTCTGACTCCTTAAAGCAGGGTGGCTGACCTGCCTGGCCCTACCAGCTGTATATCCAAATCTTCATGCGGCCCAGAGTGATACAACACAACCCGCATCCTTCAAAGAGCTGAAGAAAAAGAGGAGCTCCAGGAGAGGTTCATCGGCTGGTGAGGAGAAAGACTCCCTCCCGGAACGGGAGCCCTCCCCTGCTGCCTAAGCGGTCCTTGCCTCAGGAGCTGACAACTTGCCCTCCTGTGTCACTTTTCATGGGAACCCGCCTGGTATTGTCAAAGCACCATCACACTTTGTCGCCAGGTGGTTGTGTGGTTGCAGCACTGGTGCCGTGAACCTTGCAGATCCACAGCTCATAACACAGTTTGGCAGCTTAAAGGCCTGGTTATTAATAGTGAAGTACCTAGTAACATGCTAGTTACTAACAGTAACCTGCATTTCTGTTTTATCATTAACAAAGAAAAACATTTTATCCCTGACAGTAAGTGGAGATGGGCTTGCCCTAGAATCAAGCGAGAGAAGACATTGAGGGTTCGCATTCTCCTCTTCCCTTGGAGATCAGGTAGTCACTGGTGCTCTCTGACCTTCTCCTTTTTATATTTATAAACTCTTAATGATACTTCACTGTGCATAGCAATTCTTGACCACCACAGAATCCCAAAACACAGAAAGAGTGGTATCTGAGCCTTCATCAGATTCCTGACACAGCAAAGAAGAGGAGCAGCATATGCTGCAAAGGATTTTTTCACCATGGACATACAGTAAATTTTCCCAAACCCAAGATAAGGTGCCGTTTCCAAACAGTGAAAGAAAGTGGTGGCAGCTCCAAGCAGCCCCCAACATCTGGCCAATTCTGCATTTCAGATGCCAGTCTGATCCAATGATGGTGTCAGCAGCCACTCTCCTATCCCTCACACAGGCAGCCCTGTGCCAAGACACTGGTATCCGATGAAGCTATTTCTCCAGACTTCACGGATGCAAAGGAGGGGAACCTGTCCTGTCCCCATCTCTTCACAGGTGCTGGTGGCACCTGGGCCATGGTGCAGAGCTGTGAGGGGTGCCAGAGGCACTGACCCCAGGGGTAGAAGACAGTCATGGCTGGGGATGTTCTGCATGGCTGTAGGTGCCCACCCCCGGAAGTCTGTGGTCTGGGGGCTACCAGGGGAGCTGGCAGGGGGATGTGGGCAGGCAGGGGACAGGAAAGGGAGCAGAGAGGACCTAGGGCACCATCTGGTGGCTTCACTCACTGCCTTTCCTAAATCCCTGTCTCACAGGGCCATAGTATTGCATGGCCAAGGGCTGAAGAAACAACAGGTCTTTCCAAGAGACAGCCCAGCAGGAAGAAGAAACCCCTGCCCTTAGCCTAGACTTGCACACCCTTAGGGCACTGCTGGGTGGGACAGCGGTGCAAACCAGAGCAGTAATAACCATTTCACTTGAGTGCTGTTCAGTTAAGCACCTCCCTTGATAAAGAACCAGCTCTAGCTGGGTATTTGGAGATGATTTACAGTAGTGACACCCCTGAAAAGGAAAAAGAAGAGTAGAAGTCAGAAGCGATGAAGGAGAACACTTTGGACTATACCTTGGACATACATTTCATTGTCGTTATCCACCACAGCAAGGTCTTTCTTATCTACAGATAAAGGCAAAATATAGTTGGCATGTTTCATATGACAGAACAGTACCCATGCAAGAGCTTGTCCTCTGCAGAAAAGGATGAAACCAACAAGCCAATGAACCACTCAAGTGCACCCCGGTTTTTGCCTTCTCAGATTAGGATTTGCTGTAAAGCATTGTGAAGGAGTTGTTTTAAAGGGACTAGATAACCTCAGTGTCACCAACATCCTTTGCAGCAATGCCGGCTACGACAACACATTAAGGATGATCACGGTGAGAGATTGCATCTCTGAAAACCAAAGGCTTACACCTGGTGGAGAGGGCAAAGGATCCTAGTGCTAACACGGCACCTCCTTTAGAAGAAGGCAGGCAGCGCATTTCCACCTCACACCACTGCTTACTTTGATAATGGGTCTCCACTTCCCTGAAATCCTGTCAATACAAAGGGATAATTCAACACCTGGGAATCAAAGATTATACCACTGTAACCTGAGAGCATGCTCTGTGCATAACAGCACCATGCTGGGGGAAGCAAGTGGAGCTGAGGTCCTTAGGGACACAGTTTTTAAGAGGAATCCATTCTCAACATTCATTTTAAAGCAAAACGTGTAGAGTGAACACAACAAGCCAGTCATCACCTCTCACCTTTGTAGAGCTGGGGGAGCCGATCCTTAATTTCTCTCTTTTTTTTTCAAATTGCTCAACACTTAAAAATTAACTCCTTTCCTGTTGCTAGTAATACTCATTTTCTGCATCTATTCTCATGGGCCATAGAGCTAGGTAAGACAAAAAGACCAAATGACTGCCTTTTTCCTGAACAAATCTCTGCTACAAAGTAGCTATACCAATATTATCTAAATTATATTTCCTAGTCTCTCCTACCTGTGCCTGAAGGCATTTCCTCGTACCTCCTTGGCAAACTCCGTACCATTTAAAAACAACCCTGCTCTCACAGTCTTCTGCTTTATACCTTTCTCTCTCACACACTCTGATGCTGCTGCGGCTGCCCATGGCCCACGATGCTAAAGCAGCAATATTAGCTTGTGGCTACGTAGCTTCAAAACTTCCCTTTTCTCATGCAGCAGCCTTTTACCCTTGCAGGGCCAATCCAAACCCCATTGAAATCAACACAGCGACTCCCCCCGACTTTGGCAAGCTTTGACACACAGCTGAAATCCCCAGACCTGCCAGTGTTTCTTGGAAATTGTTACTTTTTCACTTAATTGATCAGAAGCTGGTGTGATTCTTCCAGTACTTTAGCACTGACTGTTCTAGAATAGCCTTTTCTATTCCAAATACTGTTGTTCTTCTCAGGTTTCATTTTAAACAGCTTCAGCTACTTAATATATAGAATTGTTCAGGCATAAATGTAAGAAACACACTATTTAAAAAGATAACAGAAAGACAAGACAAATCAATTCACTGCAAAGTGAGATGCTTGCCAGGAAATTTCCAGTAGCACCCAGTATTTTTAGCATTTGTAAAATTTAAAAAGCAAAACACAAAAACTAAGCAGCATTATTTTGAAAGTTTTCACTTTTCATCTAATCCACCAGCTTCTGCTGAATATTTTATTGCCATACTGCAACATATTTATAATTCATCTCATCATTTCTTCAAATTTGTTAAGGAAAGGAATTGTTATACCTGTACAATCCTCTGTAAATTCTTCTGTGAACACAAAGGTTTTCAGGTCATATTAGTAAACACTGAAATTGTTGACTTCAAAAATATTTATTTATAATTGTCGCGATCACTTAACAAATGGAAAACGGGTTTAATAAGCCATGCTGTCTATTCATTGCTCTTTCTGAAATGAATTCCTCAACATTGGGAAGAGAAAAAGCATTTTCCTGTGGTTAAAGAAAGTCCAAATTGCATGTTTGAAATCTCTTCTAATAAAAAAGAGCAAAGCAATAAGCGGATTATCTCTTTAAACATAGTATAGGAAGGCTGGAGGCCCTGGAGACATTTTCCATAGCCTCTATCTCTGATGCATAGCAACATTATCTTCAACTAGAGAGGGTCCTATGACCCTGGAGCTCAATTTTAATTTGATCTTCTTCTTTAAAGAGGTATCTATGATTCCTCTCAAGTTATGCTGCATATTCTTATTTTGGGTTGGTTTTGTTTGCTTGTTATTTTGGTTTTTAATCTGAGATAAAACAGCCTCAGCTTTTTGATCCACTGGTTTGATCGTGTTATATGGATATTTAATGTAACCTCTTCCCTATCAGAACTAGAATATGCATCAGCACAAATGGTAGGCAAGTTCCAGCTGACAGGAGAGAAAGAGCTTGGATAGAAAATTCACCCCTAGGGCCTCCCTCCTCCCTCAGTCATTCTAAGTTTCAGAACTGGTCTGCCTGGCCAAATAATATATGGGGGCGGGGGTAAAGGAGCCTTATACCCTTGTGGGGAAATACTGGCCAGCTGAAACAAAGGCAAACCTATTGGTCCTGGTGGGACAGGGGTACCATGCCTGCTCCCACAGAGGCTCAAAATCCCAAGTGGTAACACTGCCCATTGCCAAGAAGAACAGGAAATTGGGGAGCTCGGCTTGAATTTCTCTGGGCTGGACCCTGGCCCCAGACCCGCTTGGCTTATGCAGCCCCAGCAAGGGAGTTTCCTCGGGTTCCCACCTCCTCATTCCTCTTCCTTGTTCTGGAAAGGGCAGTGCCACTGAGACATGTTGCCAGGCAGGGATATTGTCTGTTTTCCTTTTTTCCATCTTTATCTCTGTCGGTGCATCCAGTCCTCACTGTATACTGCTGATATTGCTGAAGGGAAAGCATTTACTCGGAGGCACTGATTTGAGTCGACTGAGTATGGTCACAGCAGGCATCTGTGACTAGTTGATGGGATTAGCAGATTATGAGAAAGCATGTTTCACTGTGGGGTTCCTGAGAAAGGAAAAATGGGCAGGTGGATGCTTGGATCTCGGTTAAACTATGCATGAAGGCCTGATGGCCATGTCAGGAAAGCTGTAGGCACAGGATCAGATGGAGTGCTGCAGGTCGGGATTGGAAAATCAAGCCAGCAAGCAGGAAGGTCTCTGGATTGTCCTATTATTTACAGAGGATCAAGATTTAAGTATTTCAGCCAGGCCAGGTGAGAGAAACCTGCACAGATCCCATCTGCACCATTTCTAAGATACGTGTGAGTGCTTGACAAAGACAGCCTTGCTTTTTGCATCAAACGGTTCTGCTGCAAAATAGCTTTGCTGCATCAGTGCAGACTGAGCCCCGGTGGGATTTGAACAGATGCATTCTGTTGTTAATGAAGGGCAGTTTAGAAGAAGCCAGGGGTTCACAAGTCCCTCGTGGCTGTGCCCTGAAGTCTGTGGATCTCTGCAGAGAACTGGGGATGTAAGAGAGTAGTTCCGCCACACAGAAAGATGTCTGGTCCACATAGGGTCAGATTTTCCCTGTTAGATATTCTCATACAAGGTATCAGAGGATTCTTCTAGAGTTGCTTGTTTCTTATGTGTCTGCAGAATGATGAAAAGGAGAAAAAAGAAATGGAGGAAAATTATTCAAAGGAAGATGAATTAATTCTTAATAAGCAGACACTGACATTTGTTCTGTTAGGAATGGCTATAAGTGAACCACTGAAATGGAAGCCACTACGGTGAGAAATGTTGCTCCGCCAGAGACGAACGTGACTAATCCAGCCCAAGGGATAAAGATGCCTCCTTTACTTGTCACTCTTCCCCCAAAAAGCTGTCAGACAGGGAGAGGAGGGAAAATTGGACTTGGTAAAAAAATAAATCACTTTGGATTCTGTGAAGGAGGAATTCCCTGACCTCCTCAATCCTGTTTCTTCAACAGTTGAGTCTATTCCTCACAACCGTTCCTTGTGTAGACAAGGCGCTGACAGACTGATATTTTAAGCGCTGTGTGGCACAGGCCTGCTGTAAGCAAGGTTACACAGCAAGTAGCTGAAATGCCACCGGGTGAATGAAGCCCTACCTACACTAGCATTTTCTCTGTTGCCACTACCAAAGGGAAACATTTTACAAAAGTGCTGAGTGCAGGCACCTCCAACGCATGTGGGATTAACCCCTCGCTACCCAAGCTGGCTGACAGTCCAGCGTGACAGCATGCAAATGCTCTTGTTTCAGGGGCTCTCTGCCCTGCTTCCCTTTACAGCCCCCGCTCTGTGCGCAGCATCCCACAGCAAGGGCTGGACTGGACCCTCCGCAGCAGAGTCAGCCACGGTTCAGCAATCCCAGCTCCCACTCACAGGCCAAACCCACTGGCCCACAAGTCTCGCTCTTAGGGAAAACACCCTGTTATATTCTGGCGCAGCCAGCTGGAGGACAAGTGCCCCAGGCGGTCATAGCCCAGGATGACTGAAAGGGAAGCTGATCAAGGTACTTGCAACAGTAGTGGAAAGCGCAGTCAAATTCTCCTGTGCAGAGATCACGAGGCCCTGCCACTCACACTTCCCTTCCTTCTGACCAGCACAAGAACCGAGGATACTTGGTGGTGTCTGCTCTTGGTGTGAGAGCTCATCCCATCGCCTCTCTTTGCTTTCTTCTCCTTTGTTTCTCCCATGTCTGCTTTGACCTTTACCCCACCCTGGCTGAGACTACCAGCACCAGACCCACTCACACACAGACGTTCCTTTGCTCTTACTTTGTTGCTTTGCTCCTGCTCTGTTTTACAGATCCGCTGCCCCCCAAAGCAGCAGTTGAGTGGTTGGGGCCACACACAAGCAATTCAGCACAGCCCAGACGGCTCCATGGTAGGGAAAAAACCCGCACACATACTGCATCTCATCATCCAGACTGAATCGTTTCCACGGGGGCAGCTGATAAAGGTATACACAAGAATAAATAGCACAGGGAAGAGGGATCAGGACCTACTGTTCTCCCTATCCGACTAATTCAAAATGCAGCAAGAACACAAAACCAGGGATGCTGTCTTTTCTAGTGCATATGATGCACTGGGGTATAAGACAGCCTATATAAAACAACCCATCCTTCCCCTCAATAATCAGATACCTGCCACCGCCTTTGCTACCACCAACCACTGTGGTGCCACAGCAGTAACTGCAGGAGGCCAGTGGCCTTGGGACTAGACTACATGGCAAGTAGCTCTGACACAGAGGAGGCCGCTTGATTTTAGACCATCTTTTCCTAAAAGGTGGGAGTTGTGAAAATGCCCCAGACACTGGAAAACACTGTCCTTCATGAAACAGAGGGATGGTGCCAACTGAAGCTAGTGCCATGCTCCACACTGCACAGGCAACCTGGGAAACTCCCCCCAACAGGACATCAGTGGGAGGAAGCAGGCGACACTTTTCAGGAACATTTTCTAACGTTAGAAGGGTGAATATATTTTTTAAGCAGATAAGAGGTCTGAAGGGGAAAAGAACAACAAAGTTCTGAGGACAGGAAGGAAATGTTCCCTGGGGTGCCTGATGCAAGTTTTGTCCCTATGAAACAGCTGATGCCTGCCAAAGGCAGGGTAGAGGGCTGTGTGGACCTCTGGTCTGCTTCATGTGGCCCCCACAACTGATCGGCACCTGCATATTCCGAGTTGCAGCTACTTTCACTATGAGTGGATTTAGTTCCTTGTCTCTCACATGTAACTCCCAGCCCAGCCAAGAAGATCTGAGCCCAAAACATACCCACACTGCCTTTTCCTGAGCCCCAGAGCTGACAGAGACTGTATCAGCCCAGCCTCTGTTCAGACTATCTTAGCTTCTGCTACCATGAAATGGCTCTCAGGTGCTTAATGCTGGTGAAAGCAAAGCTGTGGCCAGGGTCTGCCTCCAGTGCACAGATTCCTCTGCCCCAAAGGACTTCTCAGCTGCCTAAATAATCTGGAAAGGGCAATAGTGGGGACCAGCATCTGGCCAACTCTCCACAAACGTCAGTCCCATTCAGAGGGAGCAGTGATGCCAAACCTCTCAATGCCTTTCAGCGTACGTCATACAGCAAAGCATCTGCATGAAACCGGGACTGCCAGAACTGGTAGAGCTGCAGAAGCAAGGGTTCTGCCGGAAGAGGAAAGATAGGCTACATGTGCAGCACAGCTGGCGAGTGGATGCCACATCCCGTTTTCCCCTTTCGGTGGGACTGGAGACACACTTACTGCCTGCTAGGGCCATGGAGACTCTGTGGATTTTCTTTCCCCATGTGCCCAGTGCATAAGGGAACTCTCCAAGAACAGGGCCCCAGCCCTTACCTTCCCTGGAGGACTCTTTCTGGGTGACGGGTTGTTTGTGTTGTCCTTGAGGATAGAATAGACATCAACTTGCTGCAAATCCAGGCACTGCACAGGGAAGAAAGAAGAGAGCAGGGGTCAAATAAATTACTTAGGTTTAAGACAACTAATTGCCCACTGGGTTGTTCCCCATCTCGTGCCTGACATTTTTTAGGAACCCCTGCCATCTTCAAAATTTTGAAGTTCCTGACCTGAACTTGGGCAAAAAGAAAATCCTTTCCCCTTGAATTCTTTACAGTGCAGCTGCATTGTCTTCCTTTTTCAGGCTCACAGAGATGGGCTCTGATGTTACCTACCCTGTGTAAGGCAGTGGAGAACAATGCCAATGCCCTTGCCTCCCTCCACTCCAAATTGTCCCAGAATGCAGAATAAAGACCCCTCTGCCACACAAAAGGATATTGTGCATCATGGGGACCACAGGTAACTGGCAGTGCTCCGCATTGCCCAAGACTGTTTAGGTGCCTGACACCCACAAGCTCTTGCTCATGGTTATTCTGGGCATACAAGAGTGAGAAGAGAGGTGAGGCTGAGGTCCTGAAGCACAAGGGCTGTCAAAAATAGGAAACCCTACATCAGGCATGATTTCTATTTATTTTCTGGGTTTTTTTCCAAGCCAGAACTCTTCTTTCTTCTTAGAGTGAGCAACGAATAATAAAAAAAAATCAATACACTCTCAGGCCCTCAAACATATCCGTGGTCCCACACAGCTACACAGAGAAACACACACATGCCCTACATGCGTATGCAGCCTCTGGTCCCCCAGGTAATCGTGTCACAGGAGATGCATGTCAGTTTGAGTGATGTTCCAGCTCTGCCTGAAGGATCAAACATAACAATCGGGAGGACTTTTCCATGTGTGTTTCAAGGATGACAGCAGGTTGCCAAGGTGGCTGTTTCTCTGGCAACAGGAAGATGGGAGGAGCTCCAGCCGCAAGAGGGGCAGATGGTATTAGTGGAGAGACTGCAAAGGAGCGAGGCGCCCTGCAACACAGCGAAGAGGACGAGCAAAACATGGAGGCTTGATTCTTGGGCTGCCAATCACCTGAACCCGCATCATTTCATCTGGAGTTGCTAACCCTCAGCATCTTTCAGGATCGTGGCCAGCAGGACGGTGGTTTGAACAGGACCAGATGATAGAGGAGCAGCATTTGGGAGTGGGGCTTGGAACAAACAGGCACTCAGACAGGAGGGGGCCGCAGTGAACAGAGCATCAGACAGCTCTCCCATTCCCACCCCTCCTCCGGGAACAGTCAAATACTTTCACCTGTCTGCTTCCCACTCCCAACAACCCGCTTGCCTACACAGACATTCCCAACTATTCGCATGTAGACATGCACACACAGAAAAACCCATTTCCCCGTCCTCATTTTCAATTCTCTTTGTGATGCTCGCAGTGAGGACCTCATCCTGTGTGCTGCGCTCCCAGCAGCCTGGCTCCATGTCCCCTTGGCAGGACAGGTGGCCTCTTTCACTGCTCTAGTCTGAAGCCACTTGCAAGCAAGAAGGACCCTTTTGGTTTTTAACCTCCAAAAAAGATTCCCTCCCTCCACAAGCCCTCTTCCCATGGAGGCTGTTGACAATGGTGGTCCTTTGCTGGCCAGTTGAAAAGCCAGTGTCTCCAACTGCCATCTGCAAATTAATTACTTTTACTTGGTCACTGAGCACCTGCTACTGTCACAGTGGAGGCACACAGCCTCTCTCCTCCCCGCTGGCAGATGCCTTCCTGTCCCTGAGCAGCCTCCTTGCCTCCCTCGCACCGGGAAAAGCTCCTGTGCTATGGAACCTGCCTGCGCTGCAGGAGTTCTGTTTGGTGCTCAAAAAAACTTGTTTGAAGTGTAAAGCGGATGAAGTGAGTCCCTCCGATTGTTATTTCCAAGCTGCTCATTAACTAGGCAGCTAAGCTGGAAGACAGAGGAAAATACAGGTTTGGGTCTGGGCAGTGCAGTGAGGCAGAGCTTCTCCGGGGCTGCAGGAGGACAAAGAGGTCAAGGAACACCTGGCAGTGTAGTGGGAACAAAGTGGGTGCCCAGCTGCCCCCTTATTACCAGGGCTTTTTGCTACCTGCTGCTTTTCACTGTGTACACCCACCCCCAGGGACCATGAGGCAAACAGTGGCACCTGGAAGAGCCAGTGGGGAAGGCATTTGCTCCTAGGGATGTTCAGCAGGATTGGCTTTGCAGAAGGTGTGCTAGGGACCCTTCTCACACCAGGGGTGAGCCTTGCTGCCGTGTAGGATAACACAGAGCATTTAATGAGCTGCACCAGCCAGTTCCAAGCCCTTACTTTGATGTCCAGTGCTGCCTCCTGTTGCTCCTGCTCCCAGCTCCAGGCCTGCAAGGACACTGTGGTTCCCTGACCCGACTTTTTTCCAGACTCTGACCTCTTGCTTTCCCCCACAGATAGCACATCTGGCACATGCTGGCCTCCTGTCCCGCCCCCTAATCTCCGACCTCCTTCTTTATCTCATCACTTGGAGTTACTTCTCACTTGTCTTTCCCTTTTCCTTGCCTTAGCTTACCCTTAGGCTGACCACAGATTTCTGCCCTCCCCATGAATTAAGCACTAAGTGTTCAACACCCGATTTAACACCAATGGGTTTTCACAACGCACCCAATTTCAAATGCAATTTGTAGGGCTGGGTTTACACCATGCAGAGTCCCAACGAAATTTAGCAGGGGGGCACCAGAGTCATCTTTCAAAGGAAATAAGGTTTGTCAACTTTCCACTCCCCTCACCTGTCCTGAGGGCCCATCCAGCGCAGAGTCTCCATCCCAGGGCTCTCACCCTCTCTCCCCCATTAACTTCCCTGTTACACCTCACAGCCCCGTGCTCCCCCCTCCTCACCTCGCAGCCCTGCTTTCACCACGTGTGGTGTCTGCAGCGGGAGTTGCTGCTTCATGCCTGAACAAGTCACCCCGCAGCAGCTGCTCCACGATAAAGTAACCTCCAGTGGGCGGGCTGGTACCCCCCAGCTCGCAGGAGATGGTCCGAGGCTGCTTTCAGCTCTGCCAAAGAGGGCTGAGCCACCTGCCCCGCACACCGGGCTGGCTAAGAGCCACACACAGCTGGCGTGTGGTCAATGGGCTTCGGGGGAAGGGTCCACAGGGCTCCTGCAAGCACAGGGGCCCAGCCAGCTCCTGGGACTGCCTGTGCCTAAGGCTGGCTCTGCTGACTTGCTATATTAGCCTTAGTGGGGCCTCCTGAACGGAACAACATGATGAAACATGTAATTAAGATGGAGCTAAGGATGCATGACGAGGCCGACTGAGCGAGAAATGGATTTGATTTTTTTTTTGTCTCCTTGCAGAAACCATCCACTTCAGCAGGAAACTACCCATTCGGATTTTTATAAGCCTGAATTAAAAAGAAATTACTTGATACAAATGGAAAGGTTTATAACCTGCAACCTCCTTTACCCAGAGCATTGCTTTTTGCCCAGAATAAACATATCACATTCAATATATAATGCTTTCTTTTAAACCTCTACTCCAAAAATGAAAGGGCCACAAAACGGTGCCCCCCCACCTGCGAAGTGAGAACGAGAAGGGAGCAGGCCCATCCTCTTTTTCAAATCTGTGCCCTATCATGTCTCCTGCCTTCTTGGCAGAGCTTTGCTTCTCTCTGTAGTACATTCTCCAGAGCTTCGTTTTGTTTAGTTTAAATGATTAATGCAGCAGAGCTTACGGGTTTTCCTCAGAGAGACTTTTCCAGCCCTTATAGATCTCGCAGTCAGAAAGGTTTCCTAATATTCAGGCAACAGCCTTCTCTACTCACTTTCATTTTATTCCTCCTCGTTCGTCCCACAGATCATGGGGGGAAAAAAAACCCAACCCTTCCCTTCTTAGTGGAACAGCCCTCCCATGGGAGTAAAAGGAGAAAAAGGAATCCATTTTAAATGGAGCTGGATGGGTTGTAAATGGGATTAGGGGTCATGGTTACTTGAGGTAGCTGAGGTCTGGGCCTGACATTTCAGGAGAGCCACTCCAATCCTATTACCTATGACGCTGACGCTACTGGGCTCAGGGAGTGGGAGCAGTCAGCGTTCCCCCGTTTGAGAAATGGAAAAAGGAGATCCTATGCAACGAAAAGGGATATGTTCCAAAAAAGAGACTCCCTTCACCTTCCTCCTGCCTTTTCCCCCCCTGAGAGCTAGTCAGCCTGCTCAGGACTGCAGTGGTCCATGACACTGACACCAGTGAAGGTGTCGCAGCAGGAGCTCTAAACAGCTGGGTTTATTGTGGGGAGCACTTCTCTCTGCCCCTTTCCTGAGCCATCATTCTTGAGACCCTTCTACCTCTACCACCAGGAAACCTCTCTGGCCCCACACTTGCTACTCAGTGCTGCCACACTGCTGGCAGAGGGAAAGGTGCTGCCCAGCAGGGCATGGTGCAAGGCTTTGGCACTGGGGAGGCCATGAGTGGGACCAGGATGGAGACACGCAACATGCACGGTCCTGAGAGGAGCTAAGCAGGGCAGAGCACAGGAGCAAGGTCACCAGTACCAGGCTGGTATGCAGGTATTGCTTATGATTCACATCATGATACTGGCATTGTCTGTACCATGGCAAGGCAGGGAAAGGAAGGGTTGTACCACAATGCGGACAGAAAGGATGGAGGGCGATTCTGGTACTCACGTCATAGACAGGAGGTGGTGGTGGTGGGCTGGCTGAAGGGGGCTGCGTTTCCACCTTCTGTCTCAGGATATTTAGCTGGTTGCTTCTAAGGCACAACACCTGCTGAGGACAAGACACCAAATGACACATTTGGAGAAAACACCATCTCCCCAAAGATGAACTGAACACTAACGTCCTGTCAAAGCCAGCTGCTCGCACACCCCCTGAGTGCTTCCACAGCAAAGAGTGCTGGCACTCTCTGCACAGTGTGGGCCGGTCCCTTTTCTCACCACAGGGTAAAATGGAGGAGTCTGATGACTTACACTGGAGCAGTGGAAAGGAGAACTGGGCTCTGTGCATACATAGAAATCACTTCCACCACTGAAACTTAGCTGGATGGAAGGTGTAAGTATTTAACAGCACACAACAGTGCTGTAGGACAGGGAGTAAAGCAGGGCCCTGTTCAAAGCGTGGGGGGGAATTTCAGAGCAGCAAAATGCAGTGACTTTGGTCAGGATTTGGCTGGGAAGCTTTTGCTAATACACAGAGTCTAGAGAAGAGCACCAGACGACCACTGATGATGACATATTGTCAGTGATACACTAATGTGCAAGACCAGCATGGAGTTGAAGGAAGAAGGTCTCTTCCTCTGAAACGTTTCTTGCATCGGATGAGCTCTCCTTGAACACACTCCATTCACGCACAGATAAGGGTTAGCCCTGCTCAGCAAGCAAGAGAGGAGGCAGAAAAGGCAGAAGGCTTTGCTAAGTATCTCTGTTCTAATTCGGAAAGAAGTGGGATGATTATATTCACATCACATGAAAACGATGAACTGCTTTCCAGTCCATTAGTAACTAAGGAGGATGCTAAATAGCTTCTCTTAAAGATAAACATTTTTAAACCAGCAGGTCTGAGCAAGCTGTGGTGAGAAATATGGGCTGTGTTCTGCAGGAGGGCAAATGTAATGACTGAATGATCTCTTCAGACCCCAAGGAGAGCCCGTAGGTCTGAGACTTGCTGGCCCACCTCAAAACCTAGAGATGCCAACCGGCAAGTCGTGACAATGCCTCCCTCCTCATCCCCATGGAGACACTGCCTAGGCAAGCAGAGATGGGGGCCTGTCTCCAGCCTAGTCACTCTGCCGCTTACACTCCTTCCCCCTCCATCAGACTACCTGCAAGGTAAGTCTCACGAGATTAGCAGGTCAGTTTTCAACCTCATGATCTCTGACTGTGTGTGCTGAAGCTGATGCTCCTTGGAGTCATAGGACTGTACCAGCAGCACAGCCTCCACATAACAATGCATGCAGGGAGTCTGCTGTCATGGTGGCAGAGAGCAGGTTGAAAGAGTAAATATGGGGGGTACTCCACCTAGAAAACAACAATCCCCAAACTACATTCTAAAAGACATCAGGTTTTTTTAAGCCAGCCTTGAGATCTCTGGAAGAATGCAGAGGATGCTGTTTTGAACGCCTGAGGGTGGCAGTACTAGGAGTAGTAAGTTTTCCCCAAACAACACGGATTCCAGTATCACGACTCCAGAGTTTTTTCCACAGGGCCCGTCTCATCCAGATCCTTCAGCCCTACTTTTGGCTTTTCTTCTCCTGCTCTCTACATCCTTTCTTCTCTACTCCTGGTTTCCTCTTTGCCCTCAGCTACTCATCCCAGCTTCCACTTCCTTACCCAGCTGGTCCCAACCTGTGCCACTGGTCTGCTCACCTGAGGGGCCCTGTCAGTCCAGTATTAACACCCTCCTCCAAGCTCCAGTGCTTCCTCACTCCAGATTCCAGTTCCAGTTTCCCTCCCAAGGCTCCTTCGTCCAGCCTCACAGAATCACTGGTGCCTCTGAAGATTGCTTAGTCCAATCCCCCTCTGCTCAAAGCAGAGTCAACTAAAGCAGGTTGCTCCTCAGGTCTTTGTGTCTCTCTTTTTTTCCAGTTAGTTGGGACTTCCACACAGGCTTCCTTGGGATCCTTGTCCTGACCTTCCCCTCTCACTCTGTCTCTTAATGTTTTCTCTGCCAAACGCATGCCCAAGACTCTGGTCCCCATCCCCTCCACACTGCAGGTTGTTTTCTTCTATGGTGCCCGAGCCATGGCTCAGGAACGCAGTTGCACGGCCTCCTTGCAATCAGGTCATGCCCTTGCACCAGAGTAGCCCCCATCTTGAAAGATGATTAGAAACAGGGAAAGTCCTGCCCTCCTCCTGCCACCAGGACTGCAACAGACTTGCTTGGGTGCACAGGATGTTACCTGTCTGACTGGCACCGTGTGGAAAGGCAGCCTCACAGGGGCTCCTTTAGACAACTGAGCTGCTAAATTGACAAGAGCCATGGCTGAGCATACACAAAGTGCAATTTTCCAAAGACCCATCACAAGGCTACATCTCCTTGAATATTCTCAGGGCCAGCACACTGCTAGTGTGACTTCTTGCCCTGTGTCAGATCCTTGCTCTAAAGCAGTGCATGCCGGAGTCAAAATGATTACCAGAATTTCTTTAATGGACAAACCAATGACTCGTTTTGTCTTTCCTGTAATCTTTTTTCTCAGAAAGATTGAACTTAAAAAAAGAAAATAAACCTGAGGCAGACACCCAGCATGGAAAATTTCAGCATGGGGACTTCCAATCCAGCCAAGTTAGAAGCAAGTGAAATAAATTCCTAGAAGGGGTTGTGTCAGGTATTGCTTTTTATTTGGTTATAACTTGCCTTTCTTTTCCACAGAAGCAGAGCTGTTGCGGTGATGCTCAATGCAGCAAGAAGAGCAGTAAGGGTAATGAGGATTTCCCACCCATAAGAGGTCTCTACGTACCCTGTACCTGTAAGAAAGAGGGCAAAAGATTCACAGTGTGAGCGGAAGTTACAATCCTGCTGCATTTTTAACCCTGGAAAGAGCCTTGAGAGAGCTAAAATGCAGAAGCAGTGCAGAATATGGTGGCACAGATGCACACACCCTTCAAAACCTAGTCTGACTGAACAGAGAGCAGGGTGCAGCTGAAGAATCACGCAAAAGAGACAGGATATAAACAGCTGCACCTCATGTAGATTAGAGGGACATGACATAACTATGAGAGCCAAGAAAGGTGGTAGTTAGAGGCTGGCAAAGGTCTTTAGTGATAGGGGCAGAAAGACAGATGGTGGAAAGCACATAGGCCACACAAACTAGCAGGGTGGGTACTGTAGGTATCCTCTGACCAGTGTAGCAAAGCTCCTTCCTCACAGCTCTTAGCATTTGCACTTTCTAAGAAGTTTTTCATACCCAGCATTCAGTAATGCAAATCCAGCCAGTCAGCAGCATGCATGTCCTTATCACTTTTCTATAACATTCCTCTTATCGTGACCTGAAGCTCTCCCTTGCTTTCCAGCCTGCGCATTAACGGAACAACCACCCCCTTGTACCACATGGAAAAGGGGGAGGGAGTACAGTGAGCCCCTAACCTGTTCATGAGCCCCTAACGGTGAGCGCCTAACCTGTACATCTGATTATGGCGAGCACCCTAACCACTGACCTTGTGTTCAACCATCTCTGTCACACTGCTAAAGACTAAACCGCACTGTGTCCTGGACACTGACACCTAAAAGCACCCTCTGACCCAGTGCCCAGGCTCCCTGGTTAGACACTGACTTTACACCTGCTGTTCCCAGGAGGCTGTGGCAGGGCAGATATAAATTACTGCATCTTCATGTCCCCATCTGTGCATGGGGAACAGTAGCACAGATCACCTGTGTAAAGTGCATTCAACTCTGATAGCATTAAGTATTGGGCATAAAGTATTATTCCCACCTGACTTCATAGCGTGTTTGGGTAGAGGAAAAGAGCAAAGATCATCTTTTCATAGCCAGATCCAGCTGATTTTTAACCACCTGCCCTTCCTTCTGATTGTTCACTTACCTCTAGCAAGGACAAACACTCCCTTTCCCATTTTCTGCATGTTATTCCATCTGACCTTGCAGTAGTATGTGCCAGTAGAAAAGGTGTTTTCAAGTGGCATGATTCTGTGGTCGTAAGATATGACAGCAGTCGTATTCTCTTTTCCAGAAGGGATGGCTACATTTTCCAACCTACTATAGATGGATGTATTCTGACCCAGTGAATTAATCCAGTAATAGAAGATTGAAAATTTGGTGTATTTCGCCGTGTAAGGGAAGATGACTTTACAGGGAATGGATATTCCTTCCTTTAGCAGTGCAACCTGGATTGGAGGTTCCTGCTGTACATCGACCTTTCCCCCTGTAAGGGTAATAATTGTTAACAGTCACCTAACATCGCTTTAAGTCAGGAGAGGACTGCTGCCCCAAAGACAGGATCACACGGTGAAAATAACCGTATGTCAGGAAGCGTGCCCGTAGCACACAGCATTGGCCCTTGTCAGAAATTGAGTGATTCAGAGCATGTGCCCTGTGTGATCTGCCACATTTCTTAGGTAATTGCTGTGTGATTTGTGATAGCCTGTTGCATTCACAGGCTTCCCCTTTTCCCTTGTGAGCTCCTCCATACAACGCCAGCACGCAGAAAGACAGGAAATGAAGCAGGAAGTGAACTGATTTTGCAGTGGTGTGATACTATATTTACAGCGGATGAATAGAAAGCAATTTTCCAAGACAAACGCTAGCTGGACATCTCCTGAAACTCCTGAGTTACAAACCTCTGCTTGGGCATCTACATGTGCCCATGCGATGACCCGGCGCCAGTGAACATGCTGTACGCAAGCAGGTGTTATTGGTGGGACCGTGTATTTCTGAAGCACAAGTAAGGAAGGAAATTGCATATTCTGCACAGGGGCCAGCACCGGGGCCATGAGAAATAAGGCACAGCTTAATCACTCCAAACTCTTGTTGCCATAAATGGGCAGCAAAGAGCAAGACTCAATGCTAGATATGGGCACTATCTGCAGAAGACTGCAGATCTTAAGTATCTATACGTGACAGTATCTTAGGCAGAGAGATGGGAGATCATGCCCCTTCATGTGCTTCCTCCTTACATAGACAGGGCTGCTGAAAGTGATCTATCACTGCAATTCAGTAGACAATGATGTCGGGATTTACAAGAGAGGATGAATAAGCACAGATGGGGAACCACACCATAGTTCACTCCCTGTGTTGTTTAATAAAAAAATAAAAAAAGCTAAGAGTAAGCCATGGGCTAGTAAGGAGCCTGGGGTACAGGACCTCTTTGGCTTCCCAGCCAAATCTGGGTTTAACGTCAGGCAGTCTCTGGATCTATTTGTTTGGCAGCTGGCATAACACCACACATAAAGCAACTTAAGAGGAGGACTGCGCAAACCATTGTTGTCTTTGAAAAAGGGAACTGGAAACTTACACACACGTCTTCTTACAAAATGAAGGATTCTTTCAGAGACATGAAAATAGAAAGGGAAAAAAAAAGTAGATAGAGAAAGTAGGGGATGGGCAGGCTTTTCCATTCATGCTTTTGATGGGATTCCCTGGGGCTCTGCATCTATGAACAGGCTCAAAACAAGGCATTAAAGCTGTTCCAGAGCACAGCCAGGCCTGCTTTCCTGTCCTCGTGCACTAATGCTGCATCGCAACAGCAGCATCACCTCTGCACAGCGGGACTCGGCATCGGAAAAGGCAACTCAGACTTAGTGCTGCTGAATGCCGAGCACTGAGGAAGCACTGGGGGGGCAATAATTGAAGGAGGGCACAGCCACTGTCCAGAAAGGACTGTTGGGATGTAACATCCATTAAGGAAAATACTCTACAGATGACATAGCCAGGGACAATAGCCTGAGAGTAAGGAAGAGCTTAGGTTACATCACTCGAAAAAGGTTCTTAGCCGTAAAAGCAACTGAGATACAGTACAGTCCTAAGGGACATGCTCATTCGTTGTGAGTGCACAGTCCTGTGTACAGTAGATACAATATTATGGAAAGACAGTAACAGAAAGTCCTGCAGACACTGTAGGAGTGATAACCCGAGCGGACTCTTCTGGGCCTTATTTTCTAAAATCATTCATCATCCTTCTCCTCATCTCTACCCAGCAGAACACACATGAATATAGTTCCTATACAATTCCTATACAAGGCATGGCTGAGCACTGCTGTAACAAAACAGGGGAGAGATTCATCTTCTTACAGTATCCCAGGAGCCATTAGCCTGAGAAGAACATGCCAGGGAAAAAGCCAAACCGTTTTATTTAGGTTATCTAGCCCTTCTCCCATGTTTCCCCTTTCCTGAGGATTCTCTCTCTCAGCTTTGAAATGCTTAAAAGACAGAAATAGCAGCAGCGTGCAAATTCCTAGAGGGGATCTCTGGAAATTAGCAAAAGATAGCAGCTGGAAATGCTCTAATATGAACAAATGTGAGAGTAAACAAAAGGAATTAAAAAACGCTTTTTTACCTCTACACTGAAGCAACCAAAGAAACAGGAAGGTGACTTTTAGATTAGAGGCCATGATGGGGGTCAAAGGCTGTAAGAAAGCAACCAGATACGAAGATCCAAAAGGCGTAAGAGATGGGGGGTTGTCAGGTATTTCCACGCCCGGGCAGCTGGTTGATCCTCTCCCGTTCACGAAGGGATGGGCGGGATGGACACACACTGCTTTTGGCAAGCTGTTCCTGGCAGATGCAGGCTCTTCTGCTTTTTGGTCAGACTCCTCCCCGCTCCAGGGTTCATTTCTCTGTGCTATTGCGATGGTGTTACACCTACCAGTGGGTGCCCAAAGATTAGACCACAAGCTCTTTAACACATAGAGCTTTGTCTCCTGATGACCATAAAATATCACATGCATTTAAAACAAACTTTGTCACCTTCCACAGTGACCGAAGCCCCATGTTGGAATATGGAAAAAAATGTGTTTTGACTGATGCAGATCGAGGCCATTTGAGGTGAATATGGTCAAATTCAGTGAAGGATTCAACTGACTCTGGAGTGATGGACAAGCTTAAAAGTGGCGCAGTGGGATTTTTACCATAATTTTGCAAGGATTTGTTTACACAGTTGTTTTGGAACAGCTATTCCTGATTATCTCACTGCATGGACCATCCAGGCTTTGGAATAAGGGCACCTTACTTGAAATTTTACTCGAGTGCTTTGTTCACATGGGGAAGCTACTGAGCAGTGCCACAGGGTGTGGGTTCAGGGAAGAGTAGCACCATTAAACTCCTTTATGTGAACACTCAAGTGTGGGATCACCTGTTTTGCCTTCCATGTGGAAAACAAGTACCCACACCAGCAGTCAGTACAGAGGAATGGCTCCACTGTCCTCCTGACCGCACAAAACTTCCCTCCGCAGCCAACTCCTCCACCAGGTCATTTTGGAGGAAGGCACTCATATTCCAGAAGTGAGAACAAACAGACAGCGAATTCATCCCTAACAGCTGTGATGTTTCAGATCCACACAATGCTGCCTCTGAATCAGCTTCGCAATGCAGGCAAGCCTTAAGAAATCTATTGTAGGGAAATCTAAGGAGAGCCCTTTGAAGAAGAAAACCCTCTCTTTGTGGAGGATCCTGCCGCCTATACTCATGAAGAGTCTTTGATTTCGACGAAAGTTTGTTTTTAGCTAACACATCTGCAATGCAACAGCTGAGCAGCGTCTGACTCAAAAAAAACCTGGCATCTGAGAGGTCTTCACTTCTCTCTAGGCAGCTTCCTCCTTTCGCGCTTCTTGTGAGACATTTGCACTTTGCTGCAATTTCAAGGGTGCCTGCTCACACGGGCTGTGGAGACTGGTGGGGGATGGCCGTGCTGGGAAAGACCTAAGAAGGTAGATGAGCCTGTAAACTGCGCATAGTTGAGACCACTCTTTATGGTATTTTTTTTATCCCTTCAGAGTTTGGAGGAGTGAGGTTTGCTCCAAAGCAACCTTTGGTTTACAGCATTTTTTCTCCTGTTCAGACTGGGACAGGTCCTCAAGAGGAAGGGGTCTTGACACAGGGGGCGGCACGGGGCAGCACGCAGCTGCGGCCGCTGTGGCCCCCTGAGTCCAGGGACGGCTCCGATACCTTGCTGAGAGCCCTGACAGATGGGGAGAGGAGCAACTGGCTTTGTGTGGCTCTGCAAGGCTGGTGCAGCAGCTGCACTCCTCCAGGGAAGGTTTAGCTCAGATTAGCCAAAACCAACTCCTCTCCCCAAGACATGCTGACGTGAGCTGCACGGGGCTGGTCTCAGCTGGAAATCGCTCCTTGCAGGTCTTAACGCCGAGCAGCAAGGACAATCAAGAGCAGTAACAAGACACTCGGGGCCCACTTGGTATTTCAGATATGTAGGCACAAATCAGGCAGCTGTGGCTCTGGGGGGCTGTGGGGTTACAACAGCGCTTGGCAGCATTTCTCAGGCCTGAGCAGCATCTCAAGGTGGTTAGGGCAGGGAGGGAGAAGGGGGCAGGGGCTTACTACCCTCCTGTGGAAGAACTCTGCTGAACAGTGAGGGCTTCCTCGGCTCTTATATCACACTCATCCCCATGGTAGTGCGCAGCTTTGCAATTTCCAGCATTGATGTATTTCTAGAGGACAGAACATGCTGCTCCTGTCAGTGATGTGTTTTAACTGTTATCAGCATTTATCTGCTTCAGGAATTCAGAGCGATAAGTGGATTAAGTGCAGTAGGTTTGGAGGGCTGCTAGGTCAACATCCTCCTTCCGTCCTTTCTCTTCTCTTCCTATAAACAACCCTGTTGCCACTCTAAATGCCAAGTCCTAGAAATATTGCTGTCTGGAATTTAAAAAAAAATATATATATAGATCTAGCATTTCAAAAGAGATCACACGTAAGACTCAGCTGTGGGATTAGAGGCATGGCCAGGCCAGAAATACATTCACTGCTGGAATTTGCTATGGTAGAGCTCGCTAAAAAGAAATGGCTTTGAAACGACTACCCAGCAGCTATTAACTGTGAGACAGGATGACATTCTGTTCCTTAGAGCCTAAAGGGAGCCTGAATCTTTGAATGTTAAATTCTAATTCAATTTGGTCTGGGGATTCTGGACTGAGTTTTAACCCTGGAGACATAAATGGGACGAAGATGAGGAAAAGCTGGAGAGTTGTGTGTTTCTATTACCAGCCTGTAGCGGGGCTGAACTGATCCCCCCGAAACTTAGGTGGAACTAACCAGATACCTGTGCCAAAGGAAATAAATTACAAAGCACCAAAGGAATAGGTCATTGTATGACCTTCACTCATGCATTACACAGTACACTGCTGCGTGTGAGCTGGTCCCTGCAGCATGATGAGGAGGGAACTGCCTGTCCGGCTGTAGCCCCGCCACAGCACAGACTGGCCAGGATCCATATGGCTTGGTCCTTTCTTTGATGCAGCGAACGCTGATCACTTCCTGAGACTAAATACAGGATTGGGCCAGGTGCTAGCAACAGTTTCTGCTTGTAGCTGGAAAGCGGCCATTAATTTCACTCAAGCGCTGTTAAAAGCCCGCGACAGTGGCCAGCATTCCCAACCGTGAGGAAAAGCACATTGTTCTGGCGTGCACGAACAACAAGAAGTTTGGGCAAGTGCTGAACCTACCAGAATTGCCTGTTCACAGCTGTGTCCAATGTACACCCACAAGTAAAGGCAGACACACACACATGCCCACACATGCCCCCACAGCCAACTCCAGGGAAAGCATTTATTCAAACAAAAAGGCTGCTGCTAGCCAAGGCAAAAGCAATGCTGCAGAGACCACAACAAAGCCTCTTTACTGCTGGAGTGTTTAACACCACCACCATCCAAAAGAGAAACACCACTTGGTGCAGAGAAGAGCTGCAGCAACTCAGTGAGCCTGATTTGCAGAGTGCGCTTCAGAGCATTCCCTAGCACGGCAGCTCTGGACTTGCTGCCTTGTCAGAGACCAGCTCAATCCCCCATTGCTGGAAAGCCAGCCAGCGGCAACACACAAGGATTCACAATCTCTTTGACTCCTCTAACCCCCGACTTTGCGGCGTACAGTTTCCTCTGTCTGGCAGCAGGAGCGATAGGAAAGCCAGCACAAGCGGGCCGTACCTCTGCCAGCATTTTTACCACTGTTGTGTGTCGAGTGCCTCTCAGCAGGGCTGGATGATGCCGAGGTAAAAGCTGCCAATGCCCTCGCAATGTTTCTACCCGTTGAACTGCTCTAGGGAAGAGAACAATCAGCGACTCGAGGGGAAACCAGAAAAAGAAAGGTGTTGATACCACCGTGGGGAAGGGAGGGGGCACTTCTGTAATTCCCTTTCACCAGCAAAATGAGTCTGCCTCAGAAATCACACTGCTTCTGCTCTTTTTCTGTTCACCTACTGGAAAGGTTCCCCGGGACTAAATTATCATCATATGCCTGATGCGCTCTCGGGGGCTGATGCTGCGTGGCTGTGCCTCAACCTGGCGGCATTCCCTACGGCTCCCCTTCACAGACTCCCTCTTACAGCCTGTGTGGCAAGCCGGGGCGAGCGGGACTTCGCCTGGAAGGACTTCTTTGCCTTCTCAGGCTGCCACCTTCCAGGAGGACGTCCACCTGGCCGAGCCCCGGGCAGAAGAGGGGCAGGAGCTGCCCGGCTGACAGCAGAGCGGGCCATGTTTCGTCCACTCGTGCAAGGGGGTAAAAGCTTCCCCCAGGCAGCTCACCCGCACCGGGAGGGAGAGCAGAGCCGCCTCGGCTAAGGCGGAGGGACGCCCGCCCCGCCGCCACAGAGCCCCGGCCTGGCTCGGTCGCGGGGCGGGGGCTGAGGGGCGGCGGCCGTTGCCCGCCAACCCGCGCCCTCGCCCACAAGATGGCGCCGTCGCCCCGGCCGCGCGGCGCCGCCGGCCCCGCTCCCGCCCGCCGGCGGGTCCCGCCCCGGCCTCGGCCCCGCGCCCCCCCCCCCCCCCGACCCCGCGGCGGGGCGGCTGCGGCACGGCCGAGCCCCGCGGCCAGCGATGCGATAAGCAGCCATGGCTGTATTTTTTTCCTTTCGGGGCAGGTGAACACTCGCCCTCCAGCTCACCCGCGCAGCAGCAGGGTGCTCTGCCAGCGCGGCTGAGGGTTGTGCCACCTGCGTTTCGGCGCACGCGAAACGCAGATACGGGGCCGGGCTCGTACAGGTCGCTCAGAAAATGAAGTGTGCGAAAAGCCTGCGCTGTGCTGGGCCCGTCCTCCCCCTCCCTCCCTCCCGCACCGGCCCACCGCCACGGTCCCAGGTCAACCGGGGGAGCCGCCGTGTTCCGCAGCCAGTACCGCCCGGCGTCTCCTCTGCTCAACAGCACCGCAGCCGTAACCCCGGAGAAAACGAGCACAACTAGGATCCATTTAAGGCAAAATTAATGCTAATTAACCGTAATCAACAACTCGGAGAACAACATTTACTCAGCAAGCTGCAGGTACTGCAGTAGCGGTTCGCCTGTTAGGCGGGAGCAAGCAGAAGACGGGGTGCGGAAAAGGAAAATAAACCTTACTGCAGGCTCTGTCGGACACATGGCCCTGCTGCAATGGGTTTAATCCATCCCCGCTCCCAGCTGCCTGCTGCCCTCCTCGCCCCGCTCTGCTGCCAGAGGTCGCTGTCCCCGCAGCAGCCTGGACCTGTCACCCCGCACACCCCTCTCGCCCCACCGCCGGCGGTTCCCCTCGCAACCCCAGCCCGCAGCCTCCTCCGGCAACGGCAGTCGAGCGGCGGCGGCTGAGTCACTTCTGCTGAACCCTTTCGGGGGCAGCAGCCCCCAGCCAGGGGGGCGAAGCGCGGGGAGCCGCGGGCAGCGCTGCCTCCAGCGCCTGGCACCGTCTGCCCCCAGCCGCTTGCAAAGCCGTCCCTCCTACGCCGAGGGCGCTCTGGAAACTCCTGCCACTGCTGGTGAGGAGCGCAGTTTTATTATGAATGATACTTCTCAGCTTGCAGAGGCCTCCTGGCACCGCATGTGGGCCCCCGGCTGGGCTCTTGCTGCAGCAGGCGAGGAAGCAGAGATGCTCTGTACACCGATTCTTCCTGAGAAAGCTTTTTACATACTTTCCACGACCAGCAAAGTCCAGGCACCTATTTCATGCTGCTAACCGGTGATGCTGCACTAGTCAAGGCTCCGGTGACGGTGTTTAACTTGCCGTGGTTGCCTCAGCAGGGGCAGGCTCAAATCAGTGCCTCTACAAACAGCTGCTGGCTGGCTGCTGCACCCCAAGGGCGTGCGGCTGCCATCAGCGGCCCCGGCAGCACGCCTCCGCCGGCTCCCGTGGGAGTACGAGAGCAGAGAGCAGGAGTCACAGGCGCACAGCCCTCCCACGGCCACGGGATGCCTCACCAGCCCTGAGGTGCCACAGCCAGGCCAGGCCGAACTTTCTCACATTAGCAGCAAAAATGCTGGGGGCGGGATGCTGGCCAGGAGCAGGGCACACTGCTGACAGCTCCCAGCCATGCTCTCGTAGAACAGGAGCCCCCGACCCCTCTCCTCGCCAGCTGCATGCCTTGAGGTGTGTACATCATGCCCTGAAATCCTCCGAGTGAAGGGCTGCACATCCTCTCTGTAAGGGGCAAAGGGTGGGAGGCATGCAGGTTTGGCAGGGGCTGGGTCCTGCGCGGGGCAGAAACAGGGAGGATCGTGTCGGACAATGTGGCAGTGGTTGCAAGGGAGCAGCAGGACCGGTCCCTGCCAGTGACAGCCTTGCCAGATGGCCCTTCTGGCCTCGTCTGCACAGGAAAGCTGCTCTGGCCTCAGCAAGGCCAGGTTCGAGCCAGCCGGCTGTGCCAGCCCTGGCTCCCCACACCCTGGCAGGGAGCAGCTTCTGACTGCCTCTGGGTACCCAGGCCTGCCCCACGGCTACCTTGAAAGCCAAGCTCCTTCCCCCCAAGCTCATCCAAGGAGACCCTGCGCTCCCCTGCACCCAGACCACCTCATTCCCTCCCCTGTTCCTCCCCTCGCTTTTTTCTGTGGGTTTTTTTTTTCCCTTTCCTTTTAATGTCTTCCCTACTTTTTTTTTTTTAGCTGGGACCCTTTCTTCAGCCTGCAGCAGCTTTCCTGTTGTGGGGCATGACCCTCATCACAGCGACCTCGGGAACCAGCACGGACCCCTGCAGCGGACACATGCGTGCAGTTGCACCCCAATTTAGATTGGCATGGCTTTTCTTGTGCACACCAGGCCTCTGCCAGCTCCTGGGAGGAAGGCTGGGAAGGGATTAAGTAGCTAAGTGTCTCACTGGCAAATGAATATTGCTTCTTTTCCTATTAATTCCTCAACTTTGCTTTTATCATGAACCATGGAGAATACACAGGCTGATACAGCTGTTATAGCACATTCTCCTAGGGTGGAAAAACATCTTTTCGCCACCAAACCCTATGCTGGCTATCCAAACTAAATAAAGCATCCTGGCAAAAGCATTTGCTGGAAGAACTGCCTCTCTGCTGGGGTTTTTGCCAATATAGAAATGTGTTTCGTTCTGTCTTTCCTCCCCACCCCCCAATTTCCCACCTGCCGTCTACATCTCTGGCTGACAGGACTGCAGGACAGGGATTTGTAGTTTTGGCCTCATGCAAGAGGATCATCATTGGGTTTTATTTTTCAAACCCTTGCAGAGCACTGCTGAGCCTGCCGGGAGCAGCCAAGGCTGCTGTGGGGCAGGGAGAGACCTGGCAGGGGTTTTCTGAACCTCTCTGTGGGTTTGGAGGTTGGGAACTGAGCCCGAACCCACTCCAAACCCTCCAGTGAAAGCGGTCTCTCCTGCCTGGAAAACTGTGTGATGGTAGATGTGGGTCCAACGGAGATGGGAAATGCAGAAAACCCTGGAGCGCAAGAGGAAGCATGTCCTGTCTGCACGGAGACACAACCTCAGTGAGAAAAGTGCATGGAGGTAGAACTAGGTGGATACCATAGCGGGGTTCAGCCCCCATCTCCTGTGGCTAAATATATCTCCACTTGCTCTTTATATATATATAGATATGTATGTATGCATGTATATACACGTACACACACACACATTTTATACCTAGCTACTAATACTTGCTGAGGTTTCCCTAAGGCAGCCCCCCCTGGGTCCCCCTGTAGCCCAAGTAGCCATGTGGGGACCCTCTACCGCAGCTGGGCCCACGGCTTCTCCTGCAGACCCTCTCTCCCCACTCTGCGTGCGCTGGGGAGATCCTTCCCCACCCCAGTGCTGCTTCCTTTATTATCTCTGCCCAGCTGTGGTTTAGAAGTTGTTTAAATCTCTTCTAGGAACAGATAGAGATCGCAGTTACCCAGAATCCAAAAACGCAGACAGCTTGAAATGTGGTTAGACTCTGCCCTACTTTCATTGAACTGAGAGCAAGGCTCTGCCAAGGTGCTCAGGGGAGAGAAGAGGAGAAAAGGAGAAAAGAGAAAGACCCATCTCAGCAAACCGCCCCTTCTTCCCGCCCCGAGAAACAAACCTAACCCGTCCCCCAAAGCCTGCTGCATCTGTTCGAACTGCACTGCCTCTCCTCCTGGTTTGCCCAGGACTTGCAGGCGAGCAGGGCATGGAGACATGAAGCCTGGGAGAGATGCTTTCCTGCACCGAAACACTTGACGCAGGCGCAGGCATCTCCCCAGGCCAAGAGAGGCGTGAGGGTTTTGCCAAATCAGGGCCACGAGGACAGCAACGCAGGGAGTGCTGCAGATTAAGAATGAGACGCGTCGGTAGAGTTTTTACCGTCCACACACTCACCGACAGCTTTTCCCCATACTAAGTTGCTCCAAGGCCAGGGGAGCCGCAGAAGTGGAAGAGCCGCCTGGGACTTCCCTCCTGTGAGAAATCCCCTCCCCGGGAAGTCCATGCTGGGTTGCAGAGCTGCTGTGGGGCTGTGCCATGCCTCCGCAGCGAGCACGGCTCCCTTGCACCGTCAGGCTCCTGTGATGGTAACACTTCCAGGAATCTGCAGTGGCCTGGAAAGGGATATTGCTGAAAAAATGCCGGGAGGCCTTTTTCCTTCTCTCAGGTGGTGCCAGCACACAAGGATGCATGTTTCCCACGTTCATTTTGCCTGGGGTCTGATTCTGGTAACCCCAGGCTTTTCTCACAAGCCCTGATGGTGTTCAGAGGAGACAGGACTCAGGTGGGGGAGAACAGCTTGCAGATACATACCTCCGGCTCTATGACTTTCTCCAAAGTAGAGAATATTTGCTAAGTGATTACACCTATATTCCTCCAGCTTTGGAGCAGCACATAGACAGACAAGCCACTTGCAGCTACTAATATTTTAAGGGCGTTGCTTAACCCTGCTTGGAAGGGCATGTGTCAAAGCAAGGATCAGAGCAGCAGCAGGGTATTTTTGCTGGTGTTCTCACTAGTGGTAGCAACAGTGAGGCATTTCAGGAGAAGGGTTTGCTGTAGTCAAGGCCATAGAGAGATGCTAAAGAAGGTATCGTCTGAAAGATAATATAGTCCAAGATCATTACGGTATTTATTAACACCATTTACAGGGACTGACTTGAACAGCCTTGGAAGGAAGAATGAAAAAATGCCAGCAAACACATTATGTTCTCCTGCAAGAAGTTTTTTCATCCTATTGAAAAGCTTTGTTAGAAAGAATGATGAAAATGGTAATAATAAGGCACTATAATTATACCTGATCCTTCTATAATCTCTCTCTCCGCAGAGTTCTGGAGCACTTTACTGCTATTATTGGATTTGAACAGTCCCATCTGGATAACATACGACTGATTTGTTTGCATGGCTTATTTTAGGTATTTCAGCATGTACGTTAGAGCTGCCTTCGTATCTGGCCAATTCCCTGCACAGTCTGTAAGAGCAGGAAAAGATCTTCAGCTCCTGTTCTCCACCACCCCTCACTCTCCCATCACAATTCCTTGGAGAGCTCTTCACAGCAGTCCAAGGATAAATGGAGTCCTTCCCCACCCAACCCAGTACCGCAGAACAAGGGTTACAACCTAGAGGATCGATACTATCTAGAACATCTGGATTTGCACCTGTATTATTTTAGGCTTGAGATTCAATGAATCCCAAAACAACCCTCGGCGCACCTAAAAGTCTAGCGGCAAGGACCTGGCACATACCTTGTGCTAACGTACACGCTCTGCAGTCAGAATAGCTGCTACCTTTCAGGCTGAAGCTTTCAAACGAAGGGGTCTGCTGCGTGCGCGTGTTCCCAGCACACACAGAACCAGGGAAGGCGTGACGGATGCTGGCGTCTTTCTGGACTCGGCGTTACTTGCAATGCCATCTCAGTTACAGTGACGCTGGCAAGCTCTCGCCGCAGCTCCCATTCCCCGTCGTGTCTAAATGAGCGAGCAGCTCCATCAATGTCAAGAACTTTGCTGGCCCCTTGGAGGAGCTCTTGGGTGTGAAGCTGGGCACTTGCTACTTCACTCTGCCAGGGCCAGGAGAAAACAGACACAATTTGAAATAATTCAGCCCACTTTAAAAATGTTATTATAAAAAAATGAGATTTTTAAAAAATTAATAAAAGCATGATACAAAAACTATGGTTTACATAAACTGAACTGTTTTCAGTCTGAAATTCACAGCAATTTTTCACTAGCTTACAGTGCAGGGAATGTCCCTTTCAGACTGAACCCCGATAAAACTTAACAAACACAAGTTGCCTAGCTCTTTTGTTGCTCTCACTGCTTTTTAAGGGATTTTTTTTTTCTCCTGTGAATTGGAGCAGGGTCTTCTGCATCCCTTCCATGTCCCACCTGGCCTCATCAGCATGGACAGGTGGGGTTTCCAGTGCCTGCCCATTCCCAAGGCTGTGGGCGCATTTTGTTGAGGAGTTTAAAATGACCCATTAGTCCTGCCTTAAGTTTTCCCCCAACTTCATTTTTGGAGCATTACATCCAGTCTCCTCGCTTTCATTCTCTTAGATTCTTCAGAGCCGTCTTTGTCAATTTGTTTACTTCTGGTTTATTTTTAAAAGACAAACCCCCAATGGACATAAGCTCTCAAGTTCCTTTTGAAAATGCTGTCTTGCCTGTAAGTGCTTTGTTTGTGATCCTCTCCAATCCTTTAGGCTATTGTTTACGAGCTGGAAGGCATCTGCGCTTGGGCTAATCATGCCGAATGCCAGCAATTCCCCCAGCATGATTTGTTGCACAAGCCGGTGGGAGCAGGGTTTGTTTTGATTACGTTCAGTGTGGAAAACCCACATTTGCTCACATCGGCCTGACAAAATGGGGTGGGGGCCTAATCCAAAATCTTCTGAGTGGAACAACAATCTGGTCATTGATTTCAATGGCATCTGGGACCAGCTCGAAGGTCAAGAGCTCTGACACAAGGGTGGTGTCTTGGGAAAGCAGGTAGCCCAGGAGCCAAAAAACCTTCCTTTAAAAGTGTATGCACATTGTTTGCTCTGGGTTGGATGAATCAAATGCAGATCTAGGAGGCTGCCAGTGCTACACGGCATTTTGCAAAGTTTTTTCAAAGCTGTGCAGCTCCTTTCTGACATGAGGTTAGTCGAGCTGGGACCCCCCAGCCCTGCTCCAACCAGCACGGCTGGGCAGAGCTGTCCCAGCTGTCACCTCGGTCTGATGCTGGCCTCCCCTGATGCCCTCAGCTGACAAGTCAGTCTCTTTCATTCATTCTGGACGGTGGCGACATTTTTCTCCCTAGCCTGTGCTGGTGCTTGCCTCCAGGCGTCAGACAGATGTCCCCATTTTTCTGTTCATGAAAGCTGGGAGGAAGTGACCGAAGGCTGCTCCCGCTGGGGCTGCCATCAAACTGCTGCTAGGGCACACAACCGCATGCTGTACGGGTGGGTGTACAGGTCTGCCACGTGCAGATACTCCCTCTGCTTCGAGGGGCCCCAGCACGGGTACCAGGAGCTCCGTGCGCACCCGGAGCTCAGCACAGGAGCTACACAAACACCCGGCTCTCAGCACAGCTATCCCCTGCTGAGCCCTGGGCTGCACCCTGTGCTGTTGAGCCTAAGACTGAGCTTAGGCTGGCTTGTTCCTGCACTCCTGCCATAGCAGAGGTGTGCCCAACGAGACACAGAGCTCAAAGCTGGACCTGGATCCCATCTCTCCCCTATTCCCTGGCTCAGCATTTCCTGCTCCAGAGGTGCTCCATTAATCACCATTAATCCCTTTTTGTACCCACGAAGAGGTTAGCCTCGCCAGTGGCCTGTGGCAGGGACTTCCACAGCTTAAGCTATACATTGCGTGAAGAAATGTCTCCTTTTGTGTCTTCTGAGTTTTGCACTTGAGTATTTAATCTGATGCCTCCTTGTTTTTTTAAGAAAATACACTTACTCGGTCACCTACTCCATGGCATTTAAGCTTCACAGATCTCTGCCGCAGACCTCAGCCATCTCTTTTCTGGCTGAAAAGTCCTACTCGATCGAGCCAGCCCTTACACGGGAAGCATTTGGAAATACTCTGCTTTGCCTGAATCAAAACCCCAGCTCCACCAGCCCCAGCTGAGATCACAAGGCAGCGGGAGCACACAGAGACCCGGGCGGCTCTGCAGGGAGGCATCGGGAGTCACAGAGCAGCTCTGCCGCATCTCCCTCTCCCTTTGACACCCGCTCTCTCTTTGAACGCTGCCCTCAGCAGCCCTGCCTTTGCACCAGGCAACGGCGCAGGACAAGCAGAAAGCTGCAGTGCCTGCAGTTATTATAACTTTACAGATACCAAACATCTAAGGAATTGGTGCAAAGCGAACTCAATTAGACAAAGCCATCACATTCCCCTAACCAAGGTATCCTTGTAAATTAAGGGGTTTAACACGTTTAAAGACTAATGATGCAAATACACATTTTGGGAGGGACATCAGGGCAAGGGTCCAAAACTGAGACCCAGCTGTGTGTACACAAAGGGTTTTATTTTGAAGCTTGCCTACCTAGGAGGAGCTCATTTCCAAACACTGAGGATGCCTAAATGTTAATACATTTTTTGAAATGCTTTTGCACAAACTTGTGTTTTTTGGTGAATCCTGATCCATCAAGGCAGATCCCTAATGGCATACAGGCCCTTATGTCAGAGGTAATCAAGTAGTATTACAAGAGCTGCTGGCTGTGGGGCCCCTCCTGTGCACACACATGGGTACATATGGAAGTTATTAACAAGTTTCAGCGAAGGATTTTGGGAAATTAACCCCTGGGGCCCCAGAGCACCGCTAACAGACAGCTAGTCAGGAGCAGATGAAGAGCAGTTTCCTGCTGGATGCCTGCAGCGCGTTGGGACCGAAATCCAGGCCCTTCGCAGCCCGGTGGAGGAAGCCCCTCTCACAAGGACTAAACTTTTCAACTTCTGCTGTTAGGAAGAACGGTTGAAAAAAACCATCTGCAAGGCTGTATAAGTTTCCTCAACAAACTGAAATGAGTCAGCTGGAGAAATGTATAACATAACATATAAAAATGCAAACAATTTTCTTCTATTCCCTGAATGGCGCTCAAGAGGTTGTGAGGAAGTTTGTAATTTCTTTATAAGTCCCTTTAGGAGCCACCAAAAGAAACATTTGGATGTGGGCCACCAGGAGCTGCTCCTATATGGCAGAGGGACCTGTTCAGAGGCAGGGTGATTAAAGTGAACGTCTCCCACTCGTTAATGAAAGCAGCAGGACGTCGTTTGCAGTCACCCTGTGGAAGTAAACTCTTACGGTTTTGCTTTGTACACCTTTTTCTCAAGAGTTGAAAAAGGTTTCTCTTCCAACATCCAAGCAGAAAACGGAGGACTCTAAAGCCAGCCACAGCCAATGCACTTTTCACGTTCCTGTTCTTCCCAAATTGGTTTCCTTTCTTGCACCAATCCTGATCTGCAAAGTGACCTCTCCTCAGGAATAATGAGGACACTCACCCATAATATGCTTTAAACTTTCCTAATATAACAATGCTTGGCAGTCATCCACTGCTTTTCATCCACAGATCTCAAATCAATTCGCTACAGCCCTGCATGGAATTGACTTACTTGCAAGACAGAGATGAGCACTTGCTGTGCAATTAAAAAAAAAAATATATAAATGAACAAAATAAAGCAGACTTTATTAAAATCCAAAATATTTCCTCCTCCCTTGGTGTGATTTTCCTAAGGCACAATCCTGGCTGCAAACAGGGCTCTTCCCCAGCCCCCAGCCATACAACCCAAGATGCTCGTTTTCGGCCAAATGAGAATGGTTCACAGCCAGGTCAAAGCAATCTACTTAGAAAGCTCTTCCTTCAGCAACTGTAACCACGGCCATAAAACAGAAGCATTCCTGTGCTCAGTTATAAACATGGAAGAAATTAGCCCACTCCTTCCCCCCTCCCCGGTTTCTGAAGGCAAGGCAACCAAGGTGCCTCGGTGACAACACCCCCAAGGAAGAAAAGGAGCGAGGGGATGGGCAGCGTGCCCAGGGCTGCAGACCCGGTCCCACTCCTCCCGCAGCGGGCAGAGAGGGAGGGCAGCCATGCGGCTGACCACGCTGAGGCAGGGGTTTACACCTGAGAGCCAGGGCACGGTCCCAAAACACAGGTGCCTGGAGCCACCTGAGATGCCCACAGGGGCTGGCAGGGCAGGCGTAGGAGCTACAGGAGACTTGTGCGCTGCCAGAACTCTGTCCAAAGAGCATTGACGGTGAGCAATGGGATGGTGCCCAAGACCAGGCCAAATCCATGGCAGGCAGCAGCACCCAGAGCACGTGCGCGACCAAGGGGCACTCCACGTAGCATGGGGAAAGTAAGAAGGACGTGGTTTTCCATCCACCAACATGCCACAGCACTTGGCTGGTGCTGGCACCATCCCGGTCCCTCTGCAGGGGGCTTCGCAGGCACAGCACCTGCAGTGACAGCACCACCACCCCCATCTCCTCCATGGCTAGTCCCACGTTGTTCAGGGGAAGGGACCCCAGGAGGTCTCTAGTCCAACCTGGGGGGCTCACACCAGGGCCAGCTCCAAGGTCACACCAGGTTGCTCCAGGCTTGACCCAGTTGGGTCTTGAAACTTCTAAGCGTGGAGACTGTACCTCTCTGGGCAACCTGCTCCCCAACCGGACTACCCTCATGGGAAAAAGGGTCTCCTCATAGCCAGCCTGGACTTGTTTCTCCCCTATGTCTGCCGTGCACCACTATGGTGTGCCTGGCTTCTTGCTGACCTCTGCGTATGTACAAGCAGGCTGCTGTTAGGTCCCTCCGAAGCCATCTCCTCTCCCTCAGCCTCTCCTGAGGAAAGTGCTCCAGCCCCCTAAGGTTCTTGATGTCATGTCACTCCCCTGACCTCACTCCAATTTATTACATTTTTGTTGCATCAGGGAGCCCCAAACTGGATGCAATACTCTAACTGGGGTCTAAAGAGCGCTGAGTACAGGGAGGTAATCATTCCCCTCATCTGCTGGCGGTGCTCCTGTTAATGCAGCCCAGGATGCTGCTGGCCTTTGCTGCCAGACAGCCTGCAGGATTCCGCTTTGCTGTCTGCCAAGACCCCCGGTCCTTGCACAGGTTACAGTGCTCGGATAGGGCTGCTTCAGGAGCTGGAGATACCAATAGCCCTGAGCGACAGGGTGTGTGTTTGAGCAGGGGATGCACAGGGCTATTTTCTCAGGGTGGGTCGAACCCCAGCCTGCCTCGTGATGCCGCCTGGGGTAACGCAGGGCACCCCAGCCCTCACCCAGGCCATCACAGCCTGACTCAGGCATCCGAGGGCTCCAATTCACCACCTGTAATGGACCCAGCGACGAGGACAGATGCAATCACCTGCTTAGCTTTTTGCCCTGTCCCTGCATGAGATTACAGCTCCGGTGGCAAGCAACACCATACCCACACGTCAGCCACCACCGTGCACACATACCCTGTGACAGTGAACAATCCCAGCTCGTGCTTTTGCACTGGGCTGAGAGCCGCAGCAGCTGCAAGGCTACCCAGCTGCCCCCAGACTCCCTGAGACAGAGAGGAGCAGGCGGCAGAAAGACGATGGCCACTTCTCCAGCACTTACTTAACTACCTCTGTTCACAGGCCAGTGCCCCGAGATAGGAGGCCAGGCACCTTGCCGTCAGCAGAGCGACAGAGCCCTCCAGAGAATAATTCAGTGTCCCAGTTAGGCTCCTGTGATGAATCACGCCCTGTGTGTCTCTCTCTGTGCTGACCGCACGCTTTGGTTCCTCAGATAAGATACCTGAAGCCAAAAGAGCAAATTCAGAGTAATCTCTCTCCACGTTCAGCTTTTTTTCCCCGTACACGTCTGAAGGGGAAAGCCAGCATGAGCTCAGCAGGCTGCCCACCTGGCTGTGGATCCTTGGCGGCACGCAAAATGGTTTTACAGTATCTGAATTTCTCCTTTCACATAGCTGTTTTCAGTCACTTACTTCAAAGACGTCATACCTGCCTGCATCCCTGAAATGAACCATAGCCCTATTTAAGCCGACTCTGTTTCTCTCATTTGTACTCATCCTCACCAGTTTGAGTTCACTGATGCTGTGCCCTGTTCTAGGATCCTGAATTACTCACGTTTCTTTCAAACACTCAGTACAAATTTTAAGGCACTAAAAATAGTTCTGAAAATCTCACCCCTACATTTTTAGGAAGTATCTTATGTTTAGAAAATTCTTTACTTGATTACACTATAAGATGAATTAAGTTTCTTGTTCCCAGCTAGGACCATTCATTTATATCCTGGCTTTTGGTCTTTATAAGAAATTCACTTGTTCAGTTTCAGTTTGATTGCCATGTCTCAGCACTAAACTAACCAGGTTTGCAACACTACAAGGGAATGAAAATATCGCCACGTATTCATTGACTTTTAAAAATAAGTATAAAAACATGTTTATTAAAATTTTTAAAAGTCTTATGTAAAAACTCTTCTGCCTTTTTTGAGGCAAAACCAAAACATCTTTTTATGCTCTGTAGATGGCAGCAGCATACCATCAGATGAGCGTAAGAAAAGGTGCTGGCTCCCATCTGTTCACACCCTCCCAGGGCAGACCCAACTCTCCAGACCAGGGTTACCTCCGCAGGCATACCATGCTTTTAGCATAATGTAACCCATCTGCACTCCCAAAAATCTGTTCAAATAAAGCAATGCAAAAGCCAGTGAAGCTGCACATATCGTACATGGCTGCAATGGTTTCCCTCTAGTGCAAACATTTGCCTCTGAAGTGGCTGGGAGGTACCGCATTCGTGCTGCAAGGAGCGAAACGTGCTCTCACTCCGCTATGGTTACATGGATATCCGGTCGGCACAGGGGTCGTGCCCACCGATGACCAAGCTGCACTGCTGTGGGACTGGACTCAGCCATACCACTTCATGAGGGCAGATCTGTAGCAGAAATTAGCTTAGGCACTTCGGGATAGAGGAAAACACAGGGCTGACCTGGGAGGACAAGCAACTCACCTTCTTCTCATGCTTATAAATTATAAATGGAGCAAAGAGCAGGACTTGGCGGGGGCGAAATCTCTGCTCTTCAGGTTGGCTTTACCCCAGGCATCTCTGGGGAAGGCCACACATGCTGTGCATGTACGAGGACACAGCTGTCACAGCCAGCGGGTTCAAGCCCTGCTCTCCCTCCCCTCCCTCTCCCAGCAGCCAGTCCAGCCCCACCGGCATGGCGTGCGTTCCACCAGCCACGTAACAGGCACCTCTCTTCGTCTCTCCACGCACATGGCATCATCTCCTAGCCCAGGACGGAGAGGGGCTGGGGACAATGCTCCCCCCCAACCCTCCCCTTCCGCCCGGGGGTGAGACCACCTCCTCCCTCGGGTGCATCCCCGAGGAACCCCCCAGCCCTGCTCCATCCCCCATCGCGGTGCCAGCGGGCAGGCTCCGGCAGCACAGTTCTCGCAGCGTGGGTACTGCCCGGCGGCTCCGGCACAGGGGCTCGGAGAAGACCAGGGGGGTTCCCCCCATCTCATCGAAGTGCAAGGGGTTGTTCCGGGTCCCTGCCACCACCAGCTCCAGCAGCCGGACCACGCAGTCCGAAAACCAGTTCTTCAGGCGGAAATAGCCCTCCTGGAAAGAGATCCGAAGGCTGACAGGCCCCGTCGGCATCCGCACGCTCAGGCTGAACAAGCAGTTCCCCTGCGAGCTGTCCCGCACCAAGTAGGTGCCAACGGGCTCCCGCTGGAGCTTGGCGTGAGCCTCCCCCACGGACAAGGGGCCCCAGTAGAAGTCGCTGGCCTGGAGGATATTGAGGGATCGCTCCAGGACCTCCCACTCACAGCTGCGAAACATCCGGAAACGATCGGGCAAGCCGGGGGGCGCGGGGCTGGGGAGAACGCTCCGATGCTGCCTTTGCGGATGAGAAACAGTGGAGTGCGTGTTGTGCAGATCATCTGGCCTCCCTCTGATCATCTCTCAAAGAGCCCATGGATCCTGGAAAGATGCTGCCTTTACCACGCTTCCTCCTTTGCATCCAGCCTGCAGGACAGAAGGAGAGTGAGGCAAACCCAATACCTTCTCCTAACTGGGCAAGTGAAGACACTTCACAGGGAGAAGACAGCAGCAAGAGTACCAAAGAGGGCACAGGGACTTACTGTATGTCCCTAACCCACAGCTGTAGGAACAACCAAGGAAATAAATGCAGGAAGGGCTCCGGCTGGGTCCCCACCAGCGCAAGGTAGCACCTTACAGAGCTCTGCATCCATTGGGTTTCCGTGATTCACAGCTAGGGGCTCCCCAGCACACCCTTCAGCGGGCTGGTTTGAACCTAGCAGATCTTGGTATTTCGAGATTTCCCTCTGTGGAATGTTTAGGGGCTTTTCAGAGTGGCTTTGAGACTGGCAAGGGGAAATGACACCCCAAATCAGAAGGGAAAAATTTCCCAAAGCAGGAAAGTATCATTCACTTTGTCATTCAGTGAAAGGTGGAAAGGTTTCCTCACACCTCTCCAACCCTTTCTCTGGACAAAAGGACAGACAACAGGACTTAGAAGAAGCAGAAGGTGGGAGTGAGCCTTTCCCACCAAACCCTATGAACCACTCCCTCACCCCAGGACATGCCTGTTTCACTGTGTCAGGAGAAAACAAAGGTCTTGGATCAAGACCCCTTCAAGAAATGTTACACCATCAACTTCAGGGCTGCAACTGCCACGAATGAGACCGTTTAATGCCAATATCAGACACTGCTGACATCCCAGGAATGGTTGTGCTCAGGCCCTTCCAGCCCCTTAACTTCAGTTTCTGCCAGAGGGACATCTCCCCCGCCCAGCAGACGATGCTGCCCTCTCCCAGTCACCATCCTCCACTCATGTGCTGCATTCAAAGTGCCCTCCCTTACTGTCACGACCCTGCTCATCTCCTGCACCTGGTGGTATCACCAGACTGTCTGTTTTCAGAAATGCAAGTTCCTGAACCCAGTGTTGCCATCAGCCATGCAAGTCATTTCAATTACACAAAAAAATACATATTCTGCATGTGTGCGTGTGTATATATATTCATAAACATAAAAACCACAGCCCCAAGCCAGAGGCTCATTCTGTGTGAGAAGCTGAGCTGTTACATACCACTTCCCCAGGCCTGACAAGTCAGTAGCTCACCGCCAAACCCTGCCCTCGGTCCCTTGACATACTCCATTAACCCAGTCACACTCACTGACAGCACAGTCGTGCTTGGAGCAGAACAGACTGCTGACAGGCAGCCTGCAGCAGAGGAAGAGATGTGCTCCTCTGTCTCCGGCAGTCCCTCCGACAGACTTGCGGGAGCATCGGGGCTCGTAGCGGGCAAGCAGCCCCCCAGGGAATGTGCATGGACCTGAGGAGGGCTTGGTCTGGAGGGAGAGCTTTAGGTTAGGCTTAGCTTCTTGTGAGGTTCCCCTTATCTCGCACCCTTCGCCGGCTATTCAAAAGCCTCGCGGCTCCTTTCGGTGCTCATGCCAGCTGGACAGCCGTGCGGAGCCCACTCTGCGCCCGGGGAGAGGACATGGAATGGCAGGGCCCAACGTCTTTCACTCACACAGGCACAGTAGCTTTGGAAAGGAGGCATCTGCCCGGCAATGCCTTGCCTACAGTCATCTCTTCTCTCCTAACATCTCTCAATACTTAACAGTAATACCAATTATGTAGTTGTCAGGCAGGTCTCCATACTTAACAGTAATACCAATAACGTAGTTGTCAGGCAGGTCTCCATACATGGAGCCATAAACACCCTTTCCAAGAGCAACTTGGGAAGCTTCTCCAGTTTCTAGTCCTCTGCTTTGCAGTCCACAAGCCGCTAACATCCCTGGTACCGCTCTGAATGCTGCCAATCTTGCCCTTTAGCTACGCGTCACCATGGGAGGGAAATTCCACACTTAGAGAAAGGTGGGAGGGGTAGGAAGGAGTTAATCAAGTTGGGTTTTTTCTTTTCCATTTTAAAAAAATAAAAAGGCAGCAGTTGAAAGCTGCTCAGATGGTTCAGCAAGTCAGAATAAATCTTAGGGGAAGCTGATTTAGTGAGCAGAACACAAGTAAACAGAGTCGCCACGTGCAGTGACTAGGGCGGTCTATCACCACTGAAAACTCAACACTGTAGGTGCCACAAGAAGTTGCAGCATCTCTGTCCCTTTCCTTCTCTCTGCTGGGCGAGGAAGCTGTAGAGCCCTCTGACGTTAGCTACTATAGAAGGTCATACTCCTGCCAGCTGCCTCCAAGGCTGCAGCTATAGCCTCGATGGAAGCGAGAAGGAGCCTTGCTCCCACCAGCAGCCACTCTTCCCAAACAGCAACTTCTCTTGGGTCCAAACGGAAATTTTGCCAATCTCATGGGTCTAGGTTGGAAAATAAATTCAAGCAGGAAAACAGAAGCAGGCAGCTGTCTTTCATTTCCAGGCTAGTTTTAAAAATAACAAACAAATAGATAATTTGTTTAAGGCTGCAGATGCTATTTGACAGAAAAGAAAAATAAACTTGTTTGTCCCAGTTCTCAACCTTGAGTCATTCTCCCAAGTCCTTTAAGAAAAATCCACTGCTACTAGAAGTCTGACTGACTAAGAACTGAGACTGTGTCATCGTTTCAAATTCAAAGTAAATGCAAAAATAGCACCCTCACTATTTGTTCACTTGGTTTGAAATCTACATATGGGTCAGAGCCTCAGACGGTGTGAATTTGTTTAGCTTCAGTGACCCATTTCCAACAGATTACTACCTGGCCTGCAGCACAGTATTAGTTATATTAATATTAGCTCTAGAAGTGCTTCCTGATATTACCTTTAAGGTTCACTTTTAATGGGTCAACAGGTCATACGTATACATGGCCTCCCATGTCAAGGAGGATGAGCAGACTCTCAGGATTAGGAATAAGCCAGCCCAAGGGTGTAATGAAATATACATGCATAATTAGTTCTGCTTCTGATTTGCCACACCACAATTTGCTTTCCCAACCCCCCCTCCAAAAAACCCCAACGCCCATACATGTTTCTACCTCCCTACTGCAAGACAGTCAGAACAGTGCTCACAGCCAAAGCAATATACCCTAAAAAGCTGGCATCCCACTAATTAAAAGGCTGGATAAGTTTCCCCAGACCTTCTGATTTACTGTAAGTTCAAGAGCTTTTCAAAATAAGTGCTCTTGACACAGGGCATTTTGCTTTCCTCCTCGCTCACTACCCAGGCAAAGCAGCGTATTTCATATAAGGAGACAATTCTAGTAAACTAGGGGACTGTACGCAGCCTCTGGTGTCAGCCAAGCCAGCCCTGCACCCTGGGGCTTGACAAATCCGGCGTGTTCAACAGCAGCTTCAAGTACTCAGCTATGATTTGTTCTTGCACTCTTCCTCCAGGACTCTTGAAAGAACTTACCTCTTTATATTTACCACCCATAGGGATGAGTTTCTGGACGTCAGGCCTGGAAGCGGTCCAAATTCAAGAGCTCCGATGCGGTACTTCCCAGTTTTTGCAAAGCTTTACTTAAGAGCAGATCCATCCTTTGAAAAGAAAGACGTTCATCAAACAGATGACTAAGCCCATTAGTTCACCATAATGTGGATCTAAAATACAACAAATCTGGGGACAGGTTGTCTGTCTCAACCTCTTTGACCTGTATTATTGTAGAAGCGTGTATACAGCACTTCAGATAGCAACAGAGACAACAGATTACTGTTGTTGTTGTTGTTATTATTATTATTGCTACTTCTAAAGCCATGAGCTGATTAGGTCCAGACAGCTCAGAGATGGCCTAAGGACAAATGCAAAGACCATAAAGTTGCCATCATCTTCTGGAAGCAGGAACCATAAAACCCAAACATTAAGAGATGATGGCAACAGGAATAAGCTTTAGGATTCAGAACAGTAAACTCAAACTTGTGCTCAATGCAACGCGCAACATTTAGAGTAGCTTATCTGAAATGGCGCAGGTAGCCATTCGCTGCTAAGTTATCCGAATAGCGACCTAGTCCGTTCTGGCCCGCGCTCTTCTGCCCTGCTTCCCTGGCTCTCGAGGCTTTTCTTTCTCACCTTGCAGATGGAAAACTAAACCCGCTGACCTGGTGGAGCAGCAGAGCATCACTTGTGCAATTGCCTATCCATCAGTGGATGCATCAGCAAGCTGAAAAAACGAACCCAGGCTTCTGCACGCCTTTCAGAGGCAATCCCCGTAAGGGCTTCACTTATACCTATGCTCCATCACTCAACATCACTTCTCTGCATCCCCCCCAGCGGAGCCCAGACCGGGCACACACCTCACAAGCCACATTGACTTGCAGCTGGCAGAACTGCGGGTCTATCCCATTATTACACTACCCACTCCATTCAGCTTCAACATCTCCCAGTTATCAATCCCGCAGTTCCCAGAGCAGTTAGACGGAGGTTGGGATAATTTGGAAAAGCTCTCCCTGAGGTACCCTGCAAGCCCTTGCAGCAGTGTCCCATTCCAGGCACCAGCACTTGAGCAGACATCTCTTGCTTGCACGTCTGCATCCCACAGAAACGCGCTGCCTACTGATTTGTGGCTGGAGAGGATGTTTCAAAGGAAAGCTCGAGCAAATGGCTGGAAGAGAAACCTCCCTGGTAAGAGCCAAGCACGCAGCGCTGTGTTTTAATGGTGGGCCAGCCTGGTTCCCACAGCCGCCACCGTCTGCCACACACTGGCACCGGTTTAAACCACGCTGTCACCGCCACGATGCATGGCTGCACAGCCACACCAATGCCCCTTGTCACGAGCACCCTACCATAGCCAAGGCGACTGGGGCTGATCCAAAAAGGACTCGCGGAGGGGGAAGGGAAAGGCAGGAGGCGCACAGACAGATGTGCGCCAAAGAGCACAGAGGGAGCTGTGGTTAGGCGAGGAATGTGGTGCAGCTCAGCTAAGAGGACCAATGTTAATCACAGCCAATTTCTCCAGCACAAAGCAGGCCTAGGAGGCGTTGCAGTTCCCTCTATCTTTTATGCCACGGCTATAAATAGTTTGATGCGAGGCTGCCATTATGTCCGACACATGAGGGAATATGTGGAAAAAAGAAAAAAACCCACACCACGCATACACACCCCAAACCAAAACTGTGTTATCCTATACAACCAGCATTCAACAAGGATGCAATATTTAATAAAATAAAATAAGCTGAGGCAGCACACACACTGTGACAGTTCCTGCTTCCACGCAGTAGAGATGCCAAGTAGAAGGATCTGCATGCGGGCTCCAGGAACCAGCTGCTGAACACCTTGCAAGAGGACTGGTCTTATCAAACCCTTCCCAACATTTTGGGGTTGGAGAACATACTTCAAAACCCACAAATAACTTCCCATGGATCTGATATTTAGGTTTTGTACTTCTTATCGTATTTTTCTATAACGTGTTTTCTGCGTTAACGTGATACTGATACAGGCTAAAAGGTTTTTACCCCAAGAAAAGCCACAAGACAGTGTGATGTGCGCCAAGCATTCCTCAAGGCAGGGAAGTCTGCAAGCATGTTTGGTTTCTGCATAACATGCTTCAAAAGAAAGAAAGGTGGCAGTTTACAGGGAAAGCTAATTGCTTTTGCTGGACTAACCGACAGAGCTGGAAGAAAGACCCTGTTTTCAGGGTCTGCTCCTCACACCTTGAAAATGCTATGCACATTCAGAACAAGTACTTCCAAATGAAACAGCCCATTCCTCATAGAGATAGCCCAGTGTGAAACTGTAATCCTACCATTTCAGAATAACAGAGAAGCCATATCGCTTCCCTGAACTCGAAGGCCACTGTGCAGTAGCCACAAGCAACTACAGCTTGTTCCACAGCAAGTAAAACTACTAAAACTACCAACTGACTTCTGGCAAAGACAGCTTCTATCAGAGACCGAATTATTTCCCGCCCCCCTCCCCCTCCATAACTGGGGAAAAGAGAATTTAAAAAAAAAAAGTGAGAAAAGGAAATCAGTAGGGGTTACTGCTAAGTTTCAAAGCTGCAGCTGAGGCTATCCTGCCATGGCTTAAGGAAAGAGAGTTGTTGTTGCTTACCTCTGGCCAACACAACAGCATTTTTGGTAAGCGAGGGAAGTCCAGTCGCATTGCTCCTGACCCTTGCAGTTTCATAGCGAGCAGCCATCCCTACGAATGTCGGTGCAGCAGAGCTACATGAAGCCTCAGCCCTGTGCTCAGCTGGGGAAGCAGCCCTCCAGGAAGGCGGCCGGGGGTCTCCCCAGTTTGGGTGCAGAAATGAGGAGATGGGGAGAAGGCATGATGAGGAAGAAGAAAGAGGCCAAGACAACACCAGTCCCTCATGGTTCCCTATTGGAAACGCTCTGTCCCGTCTCCCCGCCAAGAGGGGGATCAGTGGGAAGCGGGTAGTGATGCCCGGGGCTGCATCCTCTCCCTCAGTCGGGGCAGAGCTCTGCATTCACCAGTCACGGCTCCTCAGCCTCGCCAGCTGCCCCTATCCCCAGACCAGGTATGCTTCCTCCATTCCAGCCTCTCTCAGCTAAATTGACTTTTTTCAGTTGTTCCAGCACCCTGTTTGAAGAAACGAGTAAATCCTGAGAAGCGAAGGCCATCAGCGGTCCCTGCGCTGGCTGTGGCCTCTTATCAAAACCATCGCATTTAGCAGGAAAGGAATTCAAAGAAGCAGCTAACTCTAAGAAATAAGCAGTGTCTGCAGCTAAAACTGGTTCAGTATCATGATCAGAACTAGGATCTTAGAGAAGACTCCCAGGCACTTAACCAATGTGAGCCAGAGCACAGAGGCACAAGGGAGAGACCCTCACTTGGCTCTTAAGAAGGACCAGCTTTAGAAGATGTGAGAGGCCATTGAGCAGTACCAGTTACCCTGCCGTCAGAGGAAGGGGCGAGGGTCACAAAGCACAAATGCACCACAACACTAAGTTTTATAATGGGGGATTTCCAACACACAAAATAAAGAAACTAGTCCTGAGAGTCAAAAGCGAAAAGAAAAAAATATTCAGTCATGAGAGGTTATTTAGGAAATCTTAAAGTGACAGAGCATGCAGACCTCCCACAAACAATGGAGGAGAGACACTGCCTAGCTAAGAGGACAGGCTCAGGGGACAACACAGGTCACACCGCAGGTATTAGCTGTAGGTGCAACAGCTTGCAAGGGCCTCTGCCATGGATCAGAGGCACCAAACACATACACTACAAAACCACAGTCCCTGCCCAAATCTCTCTACAACCTCAATAATCCTTCAGAAGATGAAAAGCTAACCCTGGTGGAGCCGATATAAAGGAATATAAATTACTGATGGTAGGGAGCAAATTTACATGAGGATGGCTGTCATGAAACTGGGACAGTAGGTAGCCAAGATAAACTGAAAATGCCATTTGTTTTCTGGTTTTTGTTTTGTTTATCAAAACCAGAAAACCTCTGGGGGAATCATTTAGTTCCCTGGGATACCAGCAACTGGGGACGAGGATACTGCGGAAAAGTTACATAAGCAAGCAGATATTCTTTTTTTTTCTTGCACAGGATGCTGAGAAGATTCCCCAGTATTTAATGCTATTTAACCTGAAGGGGGGGAAGGGGGTGCTCTATTAATGCTATTTAACCTGAAGGGGGGAAAAGTGACATTAAAGAACATCAGTGGGACACAGTGGACTATACCCAGGGATTTTGAAGGAATTTGGAAATGGCTGGTTAAGATGCAAAGAGAGGTGCTCTCTCAATCAAATCAGCTGCTACTACCAAATGCCAGAGGGCTGCAAGTGTTGTAAGGAACATTTTTTTTGACAGGCACTGCTAATGCAGGAGCAGCACCTGGCTACCTGACTGTGGGGGAGAGGCAATCCCTGGATAGGGCTCTCCATCAGGAAGACGGTATCTGAAGCAGCAAGAGCTGCTGGGACACGCTTTGCGCTTCCCTAAAGCCTCCATGCCAGAAGCACTCCAAAAAGCGAGACACGGTGCACGAGGTAAAGAGCCAGCAGCACCCCAGGACCTGTAAAGCAGATGGACACAAGACAAGGAGCAGTCACGCCCCAGGGCGATGGGAGGTGGAGAAGGGGTGTCCTGAGGAAACCAAGGCATTTCAGCCCCTGCACATCCGATCACCTCTCTGCCACCCTCCCAGCCACTGCATCTTGCCCCCGGATCGACCCAGCCCACTTTGCAGAGCGTCTCTCCCCATGACAGGTCGGTGGGTACAAGTAGCCCAAAGCCTCCCCCAGCTCAGGTGTGAGTGGCTCTCTTCCCCCCGCCCATGCAAACACACACATTGACCCAGGTCCCTTTCCAGAAATCGTCTCCGCATCTTCAAGCTGCCATTGCCCATGACACCTCAAACATGGGAGGTCTAACCTTGCCCTGCAGCAGGCAGCTTCCAGCCTCATGTTACTTAAATCTAGACAGCCAGCTGGAAAAGCAGTGAGCCCCCTCCATCGCCTTCCCAGGGCGAATGGTGACAAAATCACTTCACTCTCTCTGGGCCAGAGAAGTCAGAGGTCACTCAAAATTCGGCAGGCTGGCAAGCACCAGGAGGCCAGGTGAGACTCTGTCCTCACAAATGCAAGTGGATGCAGACTTCTAAGAAAACAAACTGGGTCTATATTTCAAAGAGCAATAAATGAAGCGGCGCAGCTGACGAATGAGCTGAGTAAACGTGCTGAGAGTTCGTTAAGGAAAGCTCTAGCTCCGAATGCAAAAGCAGTCATTAAAAACCAAAAAGCAAACACGAGCGTGAGGCTGCAAAATGGATGGGTGGGAACCTAACAGTAATGTCACCACCTGAGATAATATGTTCAGTTCCAGTCACCTTAAATAAAAACAGATAGAGTTGAAACAAAGGGGATGGGCCTAAAAATGGGTGATAAGAAATCACATGTAAGTGTTCAGACAGAGACTGGAGAAACTTCATGCTCAGTTTAGAGAGCAGACAGATACAAGGGGATGCAAGAGAAAGATACAGTACAATCGGGCTGTTCTTTTTAAGCTCTTTCCTAAAACTAGAAGAGAGGAAGTTCAAAGGTGACTGAGATTGAAAAGTAACTAATTTTAAAACTCATAAAAGGAAAAACTCCAATCACATACACATTAAAATGCTGCTGCTGGGGAAAGTGAGAGAGCTGATCTGAAGAGTCTCATTTCTCTTCTTTCTCAAACGTCTCTGCTTTGTCTCTGTAAAGTACCCACCATCCTATGCTTTAGCAGACCTTAGGCAGATGGATCCAGCAGCAAAGGGCTGGGTTTTTTTAGCATCATTTTTTTAAGCCACCCCTTAACCATTCAAACTTTACATAAGACTAAGGGGAGCCCAGCACAAGGCAAAAACGTCCTTTAGTTGTGCAAAACTGAAGAAGTAAACAAAGGTTTATAAAGCTGCTACAAAGAATCAACTATGGACCTGCTGCAGAGTAGTTAAAGCAGCTCAGCCCATTTTTTTCCTCATTTTTTAATGACTAAAAAGAACCGCACCTCTCGCTTTTATGCGCTGACTTGAATATTGGTGTGCATCCTACACAAAAGGCAGATTTCAGTGATTACTGCTAAAGCAGCTCAGAATCAGAAATGGCTGTGGCAATGAGGTTAGAAAGAGACATTCCCTCGGTCTCAGCATCCCCTTGAGTGGGGCTCTTGGTCCATCGTGTCACTTAGCCGGGCCTCGGAGGATGAACATAACTTCTAGCAGTGGGAATTGGAGAATGTTTCTCCAGCTCCAGCTTCCCTCTTTCCACATCCCAACATCTCTCACCAGAAAACAAGGAAGAACTCAAATATGGATGAAGAATAACATGGATGAAGAATAACATTGCTGGTCTGTCAAAGAGCATAATCAAACCATTCCTGCGGGCATTTGCACACATCACCATGAGCATGCTGTCCCAGGCAAACCTATGCCGACCTCCCCTCAGCTTTAGCAAGGCACCTTCAGCAAGCTGCGCAGAAGCCCAGCTATGCAGTTCAGATTGCAGGAATGGGAATGGAGGTCTTTGACATTTTCCAACTGCTAATAGTCACACTTATTTTTTTCCCTGACAGCCTTATCCTAAGTTTTCAAATAAACTTTGCTACTGAGGAAGTAAGAAAGTAGATCCAAACTGTTTCTGAACTGCAGAATCACACACAAAAAAAAACCCCTGTTGCACAAGTCACAATCTGAAGTCAAAATTTTTCTTCAGCATTTGCAGGGGATGAGGGGGAGGACAAAAACTCTGTGCTTAGACAAAGGCAACTGAATGCTGACAGCTTAACCCAATTTTGCCAGCCACAGCTCCCAAAGAGCCGATGTAAAGCTAAAGCAGGCTATTTGAAAACTTAATATTGGCACCATTCAATTCTTTCCCTCATCCTTCGCATGTGTTTGCGAACGAGCAGAGGCACAGAAAGCGCATGGGGAGCAGGAAGGGAGAAGGCAGAGAGAATGTGCATTATCAAAATACCTTGAGAGCAGTTCTTGGAAATGTGCAGCCTGCAAGCCTGTATCAGACACTCATTTCCTGTGAAGTGCACACAGGCCTTTTCATTTCTCCACTGAAGAGGACGAAAATAAGGGGGCAGCTCTAAAGTCTCTAAAGACAACACAAAACCAGCATTTAGCGATTTTACTAAAACTGAATTAACATTTTTATACTATCAAATACCTATTGAACAGAAGCAGAGATTCCCAGAAGTTTAAACAGTAGGACTTTCTACATCTCTCACTTCTAAATCTTAACTTGAAATCTTGCACTTGGTCGGGGGGGAAATGAATTTTACTCAAGTCATTTTGACCACTCACTAACACAAAGCCACCAAATCCTGCTACATCAAACACCACTGCACTTTTTTTTGGTTTTTTTTAAGGGTCTGAGACAGATTTCAGCAAAATGGTGAGCTAATAAATACCTTACTGAGGCAGAAGGCTGCAGGATATGCACAAATGCAAACCAGAAGAGCAGGCAGTAGTGAAGTAGACTGGCAGGATAGAAGGGGGTAAGTTGATATCATGCCTGCCTTCTGCCCCTACTGACATGTAATCAAGGACCTAATTAATGTAGCATTTAGATGCACTATTTTAAATAAATATATGATGCCTCCTAATGACACACACACACTTAATACCTTTACTCTGTAAAAAGATATCATCCTTGTGTGGCATGCTCAGCTCTCGTACCATCCACGTTTTCATTTACAGAAGGAGATGCAGGTGTCCACCTCTCCCGGCTTGCCAGCCTTCGGCAAGCACCACTAGCCAAGGTCTGCAGCAGCCTGGAATAATGGCTCAGGAACACGCCACCTCCCCACAGCTTTTATTAATCTAACCACAGCGTCAACCCGGCCCAAATGATGTCATATTTAAGTATTGGCACTATCTATTTATTGCCGACCAAACTACAGTAGGAGAAATCAGGAGAGAGAAGCCTGTGGGTGGTAGGGGGAGATAGGGGTGGCAAGAAGCTGCAGGGAAAGACTCAGAGGAAAGAGCGAAACCCCAGTGGGGATGGAGAGAAAGAGGAGCAAGGGAAGAAACACAGCTCCAAAGGCACATTTTCTCCTTTGTTGCTCAGCAATACAACCACAGTATTAGTGACAGCAACTAAGAATTTACGCCACCCAACTCCAGCTCTATCCTTGCGCAAACCGACCACCAAGTTCACAGAAATCCCAGTTGGACTGAGGGTAAGAGGCACTGGCTGCATGTTTGAAGCTGTCAACTGGAAACTGAATTTGGCCCTCTCCGAGCAGGCATGGCAGGGGCAGGGAGACACAGCTGGGAGGATTTGCAGAAGCCCAGTCCTTCCCTGGTGCTCCTCTATACCTGCTTTTTGGACCCCCGCACAGTTTACCTGTGCCTTCCAGTGCAATCTTAAACAAAAGCCCTGTGCTGCCTCTCAACCCCACTACATTTAAGTGATAAGCAAGCCAGGTTATTGAAGGACATATGACATACTGAATGATAACAGGGAGCACAGAAATAACAAAGGCCCAGATCCCAGTCTAGCTCAGGAAAAGATGGGAACCTGTGTGGGCGGTTGGCATCCCAGTAACCCTGCAGGTTTGTGCCCAAGAGCCTTCCACTCTGGAGGGGACAAGAATCCGTACTTCAACAACTATGTTTTAAATCACATACCCAGCAGAATTGCTCACGAACACAGAAACAAAGCTTGGCTTCATCTGCAGCGACTGGCCACGTCTCGTCGTAACGTGATTCAACCAAGACCAACATTATGTGATAATAGAGCCTCAGTCCCACAAACTTCTGTGCATGTGCACAATTTTTAAGCACATGACCATAGCCCCGCTGTGACTGAATGGGCTATTTGATGTTCACACAGCATCTGAACTGCAGTAGCAACTGTTTGGAGAAAGAAGATATGCCTGCATACCCTCTTAAGGGCACAGTCAATAGAGAATGAAACATCAGGAAACTGTAGTTATTTCTGATCCCACCCCATTTTACAGAGTTAAGCATGGTCAACATGTGACTGGGTTTTTCCTTTAAGTTCTCTGAGAGCTGCAAGGACTAGAACTAGCAAACAGCAGTGTCTGGACCACATAGTCCTAAATAGCAGCTTGCTAACAATACTCTTTACCCTCAACTTTCCAGAACAATGGTCAAGCCACATCCCCCTCCTTCACCCATGCAGGGGAAGAAAAAAGCCAGGGACATTAATTTAACATTCTTGAGTTCCTCTCAGTTACCTCTGGGGTTCATCCAGATCCTGTTTCCAAGCTTCTACTGAGCAGGAAGGAATACACACTTAAACTAAAATTTTTAAAAAGGGAAAAAAAAGATCCTAAGAGTAGCACGAGCTGAGGTTTTAGGTGGTAACTATTCCAAAATTCTCAGTAAAGAGCATGTGTGTTTGTGGGAAAAAGTGAGTAGCGGATCCTACATGGCTGTGAGCACCATGACTCAGATTGCATAAAGAAGGAGGTTTCAGCGATAACCTTTGCCGACGAGGCTTTTCATGGGCACGCAGCACTGATCTTCTGAGAAAAGGCAGGTGTGAGGCTGCGTTCTGACTGTGCCGGGTCTGGAGGATGGTGAGTTCCTCTGCCTTTCAAGGGCAACCCCAACAGGCACATATGCTCCTGGTTCACGGTTACCCTGTTTCCCTGTAACGCCTTCGATTCCGGCAGGCAGCTCGCTTTTCCAGCTAAGACTAAGTGTAACACCCTGCGCACCGCATCTTCGGTGGTTTATGTGAAGGGAAAGAAGTGGCGTGAAGACCAAGTTACCCGCTCCCTGGACCCGTGCAGCTCCTTCCCTACAGACCCATCTGAGACATTACATAATTTACAGGTTTCACTTTAAAACAAGCATCTCCCTGCCCTGATACTGTGGAGAACACCTTGACGGCAGGACAAGCCCCACGGAGTCTCCCACGCTGCTTCCAGCACCCCACCGCCGCCCCAGCACGGCACATGGCTCCCTTCAGGGCCGGCAGTGAGTTGCCAGCACCCCAAATCCTCCCCTGACCCCCCCAGGGAAGGCACCCCAAGCCCCAGCGCGCTCCCTCTTCCCCAGCCGGCAACAGCCCCAACGCCCCCCGGAGCCAAACCAGCGGGGGGCTGCACTCCCCAGCTCCCGCCCTTGTAAGAAGCCAAGGGGGGACCGGAGGAGACAGACAGACAAACAAACAACATCCCCACACACACCCCCAAAAAGGCCGTTTTCAGTTAACGCCGCACAACTTACTCTCGGCACCTCCGGGGCCGCGGGCGGGCGGCGCTGCCGCCGGTGCGAGCGAGCGTTCAGTGCCGGGGCGACAGCGGCGCTGCCCGGCCCTGCCCCCGCCGCTCTCCCGCCCCGAAGCGAAACCGAGGCGGCCCCGCTCCCTGCCGCCCGGCGCCGCCGCGCTCCGCATCCCCCCCCGGCCCCTCAACTCACAAAGGGGCCGGTGCGCGGCTTACCGGAGGCGGCGCGGCTGCCCGCCGGGCCCTCCTCGGCCGCGGGGCGGGCGGGCGCCGCGACGGCGGCTTCAGCTCCGGGGAGCGGAGCGGCGCGGAGGGGAGGGGAGAGGAGAGGAGAGGAGGGGAGGGGAGGAAACCCCCCAAGTGTTTCTTTTCCGAGGAAGGAGCCACGGGGGAGGGGAAGGGGAGGGGTTTCTCCCTCCTCCACCACCCCGTCTTTCCACGGCGTGGCTCTTGCAAGGGGGAAAAAAAAAAAGAAGAAAAAAGTTGTTTTTAAAAAAAGAAAAGTTGGATGGATTGGGGGAGAGAGAGAAAAAGAAAAAAAAAAGCGGCTGTAAAAGCCCCTCCGCTGCAGACTGGCAGAGGAACCGCACCGGGAGGCACCGCAGCATCCACGGCCCGCCGGAGCCACGCGCCGCCCCGGGGAGGTGGCGGGCCCCGACGGCGGCAGCGGGGGACCGGGGCTCTGCCCCTCCTCCCAGTTACCGTCTGCTGCCCTCCAACACTGGGCTGGGGCATCGGAGCTCGCAAGCACCGGAGAGGGGGGTGCTATGCCCAGGGCTGGGGCCGCAGAGCGGTGAAACACCGGGGCGGGGGGCTATGCATAGGGCCGGGGCAGCAGAGCCAGCAAACGAGGGGCCTTTACATCAGCGGAAAACGGGGAGGCTGTCCCGGCCTTTACCTTCACTTACCGGAGTTCTCCCAGCTCCTCTCGGGCACTGCAGGAGTCCCCAGAAGGGCACCGGGCGCCCTGGCAGCGCAGAGTGTATGGCAGCGTAACGCACACTTGAGGAGCGTGCCTAAAAACGCACGCTGTTGCCTTGGTGGGTTGAATGAAAATACTGGAAACCATGGAAAAAATGGGAAAACGTGCAAAAATTTTATGATGTAAAATGTCAGTAGCGCAGCACGTGGTGCATACCATAAGTATTGCTTAAAGAGAATAGACGTAATAGGAAAAAAGATAAACTTCGCAATTCAGTACAAACCCCACAGTTGTTAAAGGCCTAACCTGCAATTAGGCTATGACTTGATTGCACCGTCGGAGCTCTCCTTCACCTATATACTTTCACCACGTCCAGACCCCACCGAGACTGCTGCACGTGTTCCCCGGTGCGTGCATGCCAGGTGAATTGCCCTGTTGAAAAAGCTGTATCCAAACACCGAACACAGACATGCTCTGGCTGCTCTGCACCAGTCTAGTGATGCAAAGCAGCTGTAACTCCGGGTTGAGCAGCTGACTAAAAGAGCTTTACAGCTGCTTTGCATTGCTAGGGAGCACGAAGCAGTGAGAAACACACCACTGAATCTGATCTGCAGCCTTGCCAGAAGTTCCACTGAGTATTGAGACATCAGTCCTTGTTTTTTCTTTCAACCAAGCATGAAGATGCTGCTGACCACAGAAGAATTTCTGAACTTCGTAAGAGCCTGGGCAAAGCGCTTAATTCTTTTTCGGGGAGGCTTCAGTGGGAGGACCTGCCACTGGAGCCCTAAATCACAGCAGAGGCAAAGTGCTCATCTGTTCCATTTTTGGTTTATAAGTAGGCTTGTCACACTTTTCTTTATATTTTTGGATGGCAGCTTCAAAAATATCCTGTGGTTTGCTTTACAGTTGCCTAGTAGGGAGTCCGTTTCCCTCTGTGGATATTTATAGCATTTATTGGGTGACTTCATAGACTCTACCAGCCACCTTGCCTTAACATTAAATGGACCGGTCTACTTCTGCCTTTTATTCTTCCTCTCCGTCTTTGCCTGCGAAAAGTAACAACCAGCCTCACTGCGTGGAGATTGTTTGTGGGTCTCGCTCTTCTCTCTCTCATCCACTTGAAACCGTGACCTCGCAGCAGCTGCTGAAGCATATTGCAGCAATCCTCTTCAGCAATAAAAGCTGGTGAGACATGTCACGATGGCACCACTGACCACAATTTTCCAAAGCTCAGACTTAACTCACAAGGACCAAAACGTGTTCGGGATCGAGGTACCTCTGAGGTGGCTTCATTATAGGTGGAAAACACAAGGATGCTGAAGTAGCTTTGTGTCCTGTGACACAAAAGAGGAGACAGCAAGCAAACCATGCTCAAGTACCAGCTTCACTAGTGCTACATTTCTTCCCTGCTAGCCTGAAACCAAGCCTGGATGTGTTTAAGGTGAAAAACAAGCCCTGCATTTACTGAGTTTTCTTAAGAAAAACAGAATACAAGCAAATTCCTAGAACCCAGAGACTCCCCACTCTCTCACCGCTGGATTGATACTTTTTTCCCCCAGCTGCTTTCAGCACACAGATACCCCCGCCTGAAAGGCTCTGGGTAATGACAGTGAGGATGCAGACAGGCTAATGGTCCTGCCGTGTGCAACCCGCTTTGAACACTGCCCGCTGGTGCATCTCTGGAGAAAGCTGGAACCATCCTAAAGACAGGGTTTCTGAGGTGCCAAGGAAGCTGATGACAGCGTGGAGAGGAATAGCTCCCTAGAAAAGGCCAGGATTTGTTCTTATGATTTACAAGTTTTACCCTACCCCTTGTTTTTTCCTCTGCCTAAGGATATGTATACCCTCACTATCCCTGATACTAAAACTGTAAAAAACATTAAACATGAAAGCATTAACTGATAGGGCTGCTGATGGATTGAACCATTTCCAGAGAGTTTTGTTTGAAGTCCAGCTGCTGAGGGTAGTAGGTCTGAGTTCATTCTACCTTTGAATCATAGTTCTGCTTTGTGGCATTTCTCTGCTTGGTCTTCAGCAACCCCCAAATCTTTGGTAAGTTCAAAGATGTTGATATCCAACAGCCCAAGAGCCAGTAACACCCTAACAGCTTCTCTCTTTCTCAGCATGCGGACTCCGTATGGCCTGCACAAGGTAAAAAGAGCCACAAGCTGCCTATTTGCCCCCATCAGTTTGGGATGTGTGGGAAGAAGAAAGGTATTTTGGGGCAGGTCACTGCAAACTGCTGGATAAAGATGGTTTTCTGAGAAAGCAAAAGGCATGCATTGCCCTGAAGGAAGGGAGAAAGTAATGTGGCTTAGAAAGGAAAAGAACAGAGGTGGAGAGAACGAAGCACTGAAAATCAGGAGAAGAAAGGAAGAGAGGTGCAGAAAAGTGAAATGAGAAGAACGTAGAGGGCATGGGGGTGTGCTGGGGGTTGGAAGATGGGTGACCGCATTAGATGTGTCAGTACTGCTTTGCCCTTCAGCCAGCAAACCTGTGAGTGGAAGCTCAGCTGGGGCTGGAGCATCATCTCCAGATGATGGGTGACCGATTATTTAGGGGCTCAGTGCCTTACTGGGCCCCCAGCCAGACCCAAACGTGCTGTCGCCCGACAGTGCGCAGACTGGCTTTGTGGATGGGATGTGAGTGGGAGGTGGAACACACTGCACTCAGCCTGCCCTGGCGATGGAGCGATCCGAGTGGCCCAGACATAACCTGGGAGGTTCCTGCCAGGTGGTCAGATGGGAAGGGAGAGAAGACAGCATGGGGCAGGCCTGGGTACCTTGGCATGAGAGATGACGCAGGCAGTGCATGAGATTTTGTACAGAGAGGAGGATGGAAGGATGTTGGGGGGGTGGGTAGGAAATGACCGCCATGATCTCCTGATGTGCTGTGAGTCCACCCTGCAAACAGTACAAAATGTACGTTTGACTGCATACAGTCTTAGGTGGTTTTCCCTTTTGACCCTTCCTCCCCTTTCTAGGTGGTCCCTCTCATAACTTTCTAAAAGCCTCCTTTTAGGAGATGCTAACAGCAAAGCATCAAGAAGAAGAAGAAGAAGAAGAAGAAGAAGAAGAAGAAGAAGAAGAAAACCCAACACTACCACAAAAAGAGAAAGCCAGGAGGACAAAACCAACACACAAAAATCCCCCAGCCCCCTTCCTCCCCTCCCCCCAGAAAAAAAAAACCCAAACAAAAACACCTTTCTGTGGTTTAGAGCGAGCGGAGGCTGTATTAGTTCGACTCTTATGAGAAAAATTAGCACAAGTAGTGGCCCCTTTGTGTGAAGCGGTGGCCAGGCTCCTCCTTCCCCTCCAAGAGCAAGGCTCTTCTCAGTAACAAAGAGAAACTGCTTTCCAGGAAAGCAAAGGTACAGGGGCTGCCCAGAGCAGAGTGACCTAACACAGCTGCGGGGAGCTGTGTGCCGCTGCTTGCAGGCTGCCAGCCTCCGGCATGGAGCTGGTGCGCTCCCTTACCGAGTGATGCTGCGTGTTGCAGCGGGCAGGAGCGAGCAGCATGGGCAGGCTCGAGGGTGGGGAGCCATAACTAGTGGTGCAATGGGCACCCCACACGCTGCTGCTGATGCGCCTTCATTCCGGTCTGCAACACCCTCTGCTGTTCTGGCTTTCCCCCACAGCTGCAGCGGACACCGTGCTCGTGCTTCAGCCTGTGCTGCCAGCCCAGCACAGGGTTCCTGCACGTTCCTCAGCTGGGCCCGAGGTTCACGAAGCAGGGGGGAACATGGGCGCATTCTCCCAGCACCATCGGGCAATGTGCAACCCGACATGCCTGCAGGCAGCAGGGGTGGGAGGAGAAGCTGGGAAGCTGAGCGAGCCTATGTGCTGCTGAGACCAGGCACAGGAGTTGCCATCGGGAGGCTGGGCTTTGCAGGGTGGCTGCTGCGGGGTGCAGCGGCCCAGAGCTGAGCTGCAGCGAGCAGCAGCTGGGCAGAGGTAGCCCAGTGGGACAGAGGGATGCTTTGCTGGTGTCTGTTCAGGCTGCTTTCAAGGAAGGGGATTCCCTGTGCAAAGCAGGGCAGGTGGGCACAAACCAGCTCCTTTCCCCACAATCACATAGGCCCAAAAAGCTGAGATTAAAATGTACCCAATGTTCTGCTTCAGGCTTTTATAATATGCACAGTTATTTCTGTGAGGAGACAAGTCTAGCAAGACCTTGTATGTTTATTATTGCCAAACTCCAAAGGCAGACGAGGGGAAAAAAGGGAGGGCAGTTCCCGCTCATTGCCAGTGCAGTTATGGCTCCATACACGCCCTGGTTCAGTTGGGGGAGGAAGACCCAGCAGTCAGTGACCTTCTAGGTTTTCAAAGAAGGCACCAGGCTGCATAACCTGGAAGGCATTTAGGTCAGATTTAAGCAGCTGCAGAGAAAACAAACAGCCTTTCATAACTGTATAGCAAACCACTCCCTCCCCTCTGAATCTGGCCTGTATGTCAAACACCCTAAAGCAGTAACAGAAGATCTGGGATGGGGCAAGGAGCTACCAGCCCGCTGCACCAATGGACTCAGGTGTGAGCTCCCTGGGGCTCTGTGGCCCCATAAATCCGTAACCACCTCAGCTAACTCCTCCTAACATTGCTGCCTACCAGACACGGAGGGAGTAGCTCAGTTAAGGATTTCATTGTGCCCCTGAGGCCTATTGCTTTTCCACGTTATCCCACATTTTCAGGCGACATTCCTGGAGTGCTGTCCAAAAGTGGTGGACCTTGCCTGGAGCACCCCTGCCCGTGCTTCTCCGGATTTGTTCCCCCACGCTGAGACGGGAAGTGATGCTGAATCCCACTCATAGAGGACAGGCACCGAGTTCTGACCTGTGTCCACCCGCTTCAGGGTTTTCCCCAAAGCAAAAAAAACCAGCCATGAGAGGCCACCCCGAAGGAGCACAGGGAGCAATCCAAGACACAGACCCCATAGCAGAAAGGTCCTAAGTCATTGCTGGATCTAGAAGCAGGGGCTTCCTCAGCTGAGGAAGCTGAGCCTCTAAATGAAGAAAAACAACATAGAAGGCAAGAAGGAGTATAGCTATGGGCTATAATTTTGGGAGCAGTTGTAGCAGAAGCATTGCAGGCTGGTACCATCTGACAGCGGTATCTTGTTGCACTAGACTAATTTCCAGACTGGTCTGCTTTCGTGATGATCACAGGACAAAAGACTCTGTCACATTAATCATTGTTGCTTTGTTAAACAGCTTATCTTGATTCAAAAACTGCTGATGGTTGGGAAGCTGCCACCACCCTAAGTAAACTGCTCAAGTACTTAACTACTTTCTCCATTATAAAATGTATACCTCAGATATCTCTAGACTGTTTTTTCTTGTGCCATTGTTGGGAAGAGCAGCTAGTAGAGGAGCAAAAATTTAATCCTACATAGGTATATTTAGGCTTTGATCGTATCAGTCCTAAGGTCTCCTCCTCCATAAGATGTCTTCGAACCCCTTAACAGTCCTTAGAGCTCTTGCAGGAAGCCTCTCCAACTTGTTAACTTCCTCCTTGAATTGTAGATGTCAAAACTGGGAATTCTTTCACATTAGTAATCACATCCATGGAATAAGCAGACGCAATATAATCTCCTGCAATATAATCTCATTACACCTGCTCCACATTCCCTGCTTATACATCCGAGAATGGAATTAGCCTTTCTGACTGCAGCATTGCGCTGGGAGCTCACATTCAGCTGCTCTTACATCGTGAGTCAAGCCTTTGCCGGAGTCACTTCTTCCGCGGACAGAGCTGCCAGACAAGAAGTGTGGCTCGTGTTGAGTAACTTACCATTGCGCTGTTTCAAAAACACATTACGTGCTTGTACCAACTTTAACATTTTGACACTTTCTAGCCAGTCAATTTTCAGTCCAATTACTACAAAATTTGTTAATTTGGTATCATTCCAGTTTTTTAAAAATCAAAACACAGTGTAAGACTGTTATCACATTCCTTGCTGGAGCCATATTACGTCAACAGCTTTTACATTTATCAGCCAAATCCATAACCCAAACCTATAATTTACACCTCCAGAAGTTACCAACCCAGCTTTAAGGATTATTTTCCATAAACACATGAGACTTGGCATTTACTAGAACTCTTCCCTTGTTTTTATATGATCCTTGTATGTGCCATTTCCTTATTCTGTCTGAGGTCAATAAGGAGCTGGTAGGCCTGTAATTACAAGTGTCAGATTACTTCTGGTTTTCACTATTATTTTGTCTCAGCCTATGGGGAATCTGCCAGCTTTTCAAAGTGAAAGAAGGTTAAGTCTAGACAAGAGCTGGAGAGAAACTCCTCTCCTTCCCCTGCTGCTTCTCAATTAAATACATTAAAATAGGCGCTTACTCTAACAGTGTGTACGGGTTTTGTAGAGACCTGGAGAGTAGCTTGCCTAGCTAGTTAACGAAAACAGGCCCAGGGGATGGGAACCAGCAAAGACTCCTGAATCTGTCCCAAATAGAAAAGACTTTCTGATTAAGGAGGAAATGGAAAGCTGAGACAGGAAAGAGTTTATTTGTATGATGGGTGCTCATATATAATTTATACGCAATAAATGTTTCTAGCTATTTCATTAGTTGCAAATAAAATGATACAAATGTGGACCACTTGCAGCTGATGCATGGTGTGTGCCTGGGGCTGCTTCCAGCGGAATGGCGGTGGTTCACGTGGGGATGATTTAACACTCCAACAGCCCCACTATCCAAATTCTGCTGCAGGTTAATCCCTGGAGCAGAGGCATGCCACTTTTTCAACCACTCATAGCTTGGCTTATTAACTTAAACTGCCAAAAATTTCCATTTAAACTATCACATTGGCCCCAGACTGTGGTGCGTAAAGAGCCAGCATCTATTTGTCTCTCCCACCTTCTGCAGGGCTGGAGAGCTCTGGGACAAGGAGTGCAACAGGCACGTGCCTGGAGCAAGGGGAGAGAAACCAACTTAAAGCATCACAGCATTTTTTGAGCTTAATATGTCAGTGGCTATTTCAGGCATCAGAAGCTCATTCACATCACTGAAATTCAACAGGAAATTAGGGAAAGCCAAAAGAAAAGTACATCACATGAGGTACCTAGATGGGTCTGTAGCTGTTGAGCACAGCCTGGGATGGCAAGACCTCTTGGGCTGCAGGACATTCACATCCTACCTCAACTCTTCCCACATGGGCAGCTCATTTAAACCCTTGTGACTCCCTGCGACCATCTCTGAGGCAAGCAAGGTTTGTGGATGGAGCTCAAGGGAGGGAGACGTCCACTGGGGAATGTCCACAGGGTGCAGATCTGTGGTTCAGCCCCTCACTGAGGCCTCTCCTTCTCATAAGTCCTGTTCTCCTTCCCAAACAAGTGAAATTAGGGCATGAGGTCTTCACCTCCACGACCTTGTGCAGGGTCGTGGCAGGGATGAGAGAGCAGCTTTCCTCAGGCAGGGGGACACCAAGCAGTGTGTATGACAAAGGGCAGAAGACCCATTAGGGATCCATGCACTGAGGAGGTGAGGGCTTCCCTGTGGTCATTAAGTGCCTCTGCTCCCGCCAACCCACTGTGGGCTGCCCAAGCAGTGCCTGCATCCACCACCAACAGCTCTGCACTCACCAGATTTCCCTCGTCTCCCTGCAGGGATCCTTCCCCTGCTCTGGGCTGCTGGAGCAGGGAAGGAGCTGGTCCCTGTCCCAGAGCAGGGAAGGAACTGGTCCCTGTCCCAGAGCAGGAACTGCTCTGCGGGCCCTGACAGCACCCCAGACCTGCCTGCTGCCTGCAAACCCAAAGCCTGGGAGCCAGCATGCTGAGGCTGGTTATAGGACACATTTTGCCCTGTGATCACTTTTATTTTCCTGTCTACTGAGTGCAGCATATGCTCACAATGTGGGGCTTTATATAAAGGTATATCCTCTATATATCCTCTGGAAGAAATCAATTAAGCTAGCAATAGCATGCTTTTTTACTTGTATAACTGCACAAGAGAATTTGGGGTACAAGGCTATTACTAATAAATCACCATAAATAGATCAATATGTCAGTACTTCAGTGCTTGAATCCAACCAGCTATGGGGAATTTGTCCCTTGGTAGCAATCAATCTGCTGTACTTAAAGTTTCCTCACCAGATCTGCAGCTAGCACAAACTGATCAATGCTGTTCCAAGTCAGCAGAGCGTAACAGCTTTGCATGTCCCAATGTTCACCCTTGCAAGTCTCCTTCTCCTTTGCAAGGACACAGAGGTTAAATTATCCTTTGCTAAGTACACGGGATATCTCTAACTCCCAGTTCTTAAGCAAAACCAGCCTTTCTTACCACCAGGCCAGTGCAGCCCAGCCAACACCCCAGCACCTTGCCAGGTGGAGTCTAACTTGATCCTCCACAGGCAGCAATTCCACTGCAGTAGCCTGCAGCACTTCTTAGAATTAGATGCAGCAAAATTAATTTTGTGAGCCATCCAAATTTTGCCATGCATCCTGCATTGGGGGTGGTTTGCCAGGCAGTGCTGGGGGAGACATGCAGTCTTGTAAGACGCTGGGCTGCTCTTTCAGAGGGGTAAGTAGCATTGCTAGAGAAGACATGAGGGACCTGGAGAAGATTTCAACAATCTGGCTTTGGCTTATAGGATGACAGTCCTGCTGCTGAGGGAGGGTCCAGGGCTGCATCCCAGTGCAACCTTCTCCACTTGGAGCTCTATCCCACATCACCTATCACTGATGATTTCTGTGAGGAATTTTTCCCTTCCCATGAGGTCCCTGCTGATGGAGCCTCCTACCAGAAGTGACTTGGGATGCAAGTCACAGGAGTCAGAATTCACTAGAGAACACATCCTTCCCACCCAAGACCCAGAGGTCATCTGTGTGACCCAAAGCAAAGACAGCCCAAATCCTACTGGCTGCTGGAGTGGGGGAGAGGGTCCAAGGTGATGGGGGAGAGGGTCTAAGACCTGTGAATGATGGTGCACATATTACCAGGGTAAGCATTTACAGCAAGATCTCAGGGTTACCCCAAACAAGGCTTGTGCCTGAAAACTGGTATTAAGCAGAGGTCAGGGGTGCCAGATAAATTTGGTAACTACCACATATCTACAAGCTCTGTCCAGAGCTCTACGCTGTTAACAAGCTCCCTGGGACCAGCTCTCAGCATGTACCGCTCAGAGGATGTTGCTTGTGGGTACAAGTTCTCAGAGGTGAAACTCCCCGTGCCCTGGGGACATGTGGCAGCCAAGGCCTGGAGACCCTGGAGGGGTCACCCTGTGCTGTGCTTGCGTGGCTGGCTGGACAATGCCACCACCTTTGATGGGTTCATTCCACTGCTCCCCAGAGGTGGGTCTGGCTTGCAAGGATGGGCTGTGTGTCATGCTTCAGGTCTGCATGCCTGATGCTCTCTCCTTTTCAGATTGCAGTTAAGTGGCAATGGATTTTCCTGGCCATGGCCCGTTGTCCCACCAACCACAGAGGTTTGTGCAAGGGGTCCACATCACTCCTGCACAGGGTCCTCTTCCTCAAGACCCACACCATAGCCAGAAGAACTGCAAGCCTAGCAGCCACTGCCTAGAAATTACACTGCTTTCTGGTGGCTTGTCGTGAAGAAATCCCAGTAATTCACAGGAAGACCCTGCCCTCTCTAACAGCAGCAGCAGCGATTGATTATGGAGTGCATTTTACAAATCTGTTCTACCAAAAAAAAAGCTGTCTCTTGCTTTTCACCTTTTGTAATCAGACACCCACCTCTGACAGTTGTAGGAAAGAACCTGTAAATGGTACTGTGGCCTCTCTCCCTCCACATAGTTCCCCAGTGCTTGCGGTCTGCTTTCCTGCTCCTCCTCCATGGAGTCCTAAGAAAAAGCAATGCACTGGATTTTCCAAACCTATAAGAATTCATGTTCTGATTTCCTTTCTAATGCCTCACCTGGAGGGGAGGTTGTGAGCTGCATAGCTCTCATTTCTTCTCTGTGATGGGTCCCAAAGGTTACCTTTCAACTGCTGTGATGCGGAGCCTATTTTGCCAGGATGAGTTTGAACTAGGCAGGAGAAACAGGGCTGTAAGCTTCTACACTGGTTTCTTTCAAGCTTTGCAGGCTGTTCTGAAAATGTATTGTGTAATTTAGGAGACTGATATGCTGAACTGAGCAGAGAGTTTTCAATTACCAGTATAAAAATGACTCCCTAAGAACATTCATTCATTCTGCTTTCTCCAACTGTTCCAGCAAGGCGTCCCACTGCTCACAGCGCAGTTTGACTTTGCTTCGTTTGACTGCCGAGTCCTTGACTGAAGGGGAATGTTTGTGGTCTGCATTAGGCCTGGTAGACTCTGACTGCTGGAGGGAATGCGAGGCACCAGCGAGCAGTATTCCCAGCCATACTCGGGTATTGATTTTCTCGAAGCCTGGTCTATGCAGCCACCCCCTTTCTGGGCAACTAATGAAGAAAACTGTGTAGAAACCTCTCCGGCTGAGAGGTATGTTTTTGCGGAAGAGTGGAGCAGCTAAGGCAGTGCTGTCTGCTGTTTATCTGCTGCAACTTGGCCCTGCAGTAGAGTCAGTTCACTGTGGTGGGTCACAGTATGGGGGAGTGACTCTCGCCCCTGGAGCAACGCGATTCCAGCAAGCGTTAGAATTCAGAAGAGTTTCTCCATCAGAGAGCGACAGAAGTTCACCACTGGTGTCAAGCACTGAGCCTGTTTGATGCCGCTATGATGCTCCTGGGTCACAGTTGAAACATCTCACACTGTGACGCTGCAGTACAGGCTGTTTCCATTATCAGTAATGTGTCTTCTGGAGGTAGTCAAGGACACAGCCATACCGTCATGACTGCGACTCCTTACAGGTCCCTATTGTGCCCAGTAGGTTGATCACAGCTTCAGACCCTACAGACATCATTAACTCCTCATTACTCTTACAGACCCTCATCCGAACACAGGCTCTGTGCAAGGCACCGGCTACCTCCCCATAGCTCCTCCCTGCCCCGGGCACCCAGGGGAGAGCTTGCAAGAGCTGGGTCAGGCCGGCGGCTCCAGGACCAGCTGCCATGGTTTCACCTGTTTGCACAGGCAAGAGGCTTCGGGGTCTGGAGAAGCGGGCAGGCTGGGTAGCTGTGACTGAGGGGAGAGCCAGGTCAGGAGGAAAGCAAGTAGGAGCGGTGCTGTGGAGGGTCGCGCGTTTGCGATCAAGGACGGCCCCTTGCCGTAGGGCCAAGGGTGGGGAGTGGTGGGAACCAGGAAATGCTCTCCAGGCAGGGGAGGCCGCGCTGTTGTGCCCCCACCCGCCCACCACCCCGTTTCCCAGCTGGACCCTAGAAGTGTGAGGCGACGAGGGAAGACAAAGATGGCGGCACTGCCCTCCCCCCCCCCCCGCCTCGGGCCGTGACGGCCTCGCGCCGGCGGAGCGGCAGGAGGCGGACGCCCGGGGCGCCCTGGGGAGGCGGGGAGTAGGGCGGTGCAGCCGGCCCGGCCCGCCTCGTCGCCGGGCTGCGTCCTCCTGCCGCGGCCTTGCTCTGCCGTCCCGGCCAGACAGAGCGGTAGGAGAGGGCCGGGGAGCAGCGTGCGGTTGGCGCGGGGAGCGGGGCCGGGGCGGCCGCCAGCAGCCGCGGCGCTCCGGAGGCCGCTCTCGGCGCCGGACGGGGGTCAGTCCCCGGGCAGCCCTTCCCCGGGGCCGGGACCAGCTGCCCCAGGGCTCCCTGAGGCGAAGGCCCGGGTGTAGCGGCCCTTTCTGCCTGCCTGGGGAGGCCCCCACCCCGGAGCCGGGTGGGACCCCAGGGCCGGAGCCCCGCTGAGCCCGGGAAGAGCAGTCAGGCTCTGCCAGGAGCCCAGGTCATCAGGCAGATCTGTGAGGAAGGGGCAGGTCCATGGTCACGCCAGGAATTCAGCCCACGGTTGTCAGGATCAGGCCCAGTGAGGGCAGCTGGGGTCAGACGCAGCCCCATGATCAGCAGGTAGGACCATGATCCATGAGATTAGGGCACTGCTGCTGGAGACCAGCACTCCTGCAGCACCACTGAGGCTGGTCCTGGGCTGAGCTTAAATAGGCTCATGGGCAGAAGGGAAAGATGTAGGGGAAGCCCCGGGTGTGGCTGATTGGGACCATTAGGGCCTGTAAGTGCTCTCAGGGCCCTGACAGCAGCCTCACCTCGCCCCCTCTGTCCTCACACCTTACAGAGGTATGGGCTCAGGAGGGACTTGCTGTAGAGTGATTTAATTGCTGTGGGGTCTCAGGGGGCTATTTAAGGGAGGAGAGACCTGAGACAAGTCACTGGAAAGGGGATATGGCATGAGAGACTTGGGGATGGGGATAGTCAGGCTGTCCATGAGGAGCCCCAGGGGTCAGAAGGGCTTGGGGGTAAAGGGGAGATACTCATACCACCCCTGGAAGATCCCCAGAGGCTGGGGTTGAGTAAGGGTCAGATGTAGCTCAGTGATTGCCAGGCAGATCAGCAGTAATGAGACAGGTTTGAGGTTGAACAGGTGCCTGGCAGGTTGTGGACCCATATCCCATGCAGGGTCCCTGGCCCTGAGGGGTGCACGGGAAGGTGGCAGCAGTGACCCGCTGTGTGGCATGTAGCCAGCTGCTCTCTCGAGGTGCCAGCTGGTGGTGTGAAAGAGGGGAAGCACCAAGGTAAAAGAGAAGGTGGTAACAGTCTAGTACTGGAGGCAGCACCCTTATTCCCGAAATTGTCTTTTTGGTCCGGGACAGGTGCCTGGCTGACTGCAGCTAGCTGGGGGAATTCTGCGTGGTTCCTTCTTGCCAGATCTCCTGTGCCTTCTGGTCAGGTTGCAGCTGCTGCAGAGACACAGAGAGGAGGCTTTCTACTGCTGTGTAGGGAAAGCTTGTTTCTTCCTAGGAGCATTGCTAGTACGTGCTGGGAGGAGGATTCCCCAAACAGGCAGGCAGGGACGGCAGCTTGGGATGTTGAATGGGGAGCTATAAATCAGCAAGCTGCTAATTAAGACCACAGGAGACTGGTAAGTTACTAAAGACCTGTGTTATTCTTTTCAGAGCTCTGGGCCATTAACAAGATCCCTGGGACCTACTCCGAGCACGTGGCTCTCCAGGGACATCACTTGTGAACACTATTTTGGGCATGTTCTCAGAGTTGAAGTTCCCTGTGCCCTGGGGCCACGTGGCAGCCAAGGCCTGGGGACCCTCGGAGGGACACCCCGTGCTGTGCTTGCACGGCTGGCTGGACAACGCCAACACCTTTGACAAGCTCATTCCACTGCTCCCCAGAGGTAGGTCTGGCTCATCAGGATGGTTCTTGTTGTGTTGCAGGGCTGCACATCTGATATTCTCTCCCTTTCAGATTGCTATTATGTGGCAATGGATTTCTCTGGCCATGGCTTGTCATCCCACCGACCTGCAGGCTCCCCCTACCATTTTCTGGATTACGTGACCGATGTGCGGCGGGTGGCAGCAGGTGGGTAGTTGAAGGGACTCTTGAGGGGATGTTTGTGCAGGGGGTGCTATATTGTGCCTGCTCCTTAGAACAAGCAGGCAGCATTTACTGCCAGGAGAGGGGTCAGTTCCCTCTGCTTCTCCCCAGCCTGATGTTAGCTGGTGCTTTGTGACCACAGACTGAATAAGCATCCCTCTCTCTCACTATTTTGTGAGAGGAAGAAACAGTAAGCCCTGGGAAGCAAGTGTTTCTATACTAAAAAGCAGTAGTGGCGAAGTGGTGGATGCAACTAAATAGTTTTGCCAGACTGACTTTTTGTAAGCAGCCAGTGACCTCTAACCAGTGTTAGGTGTAAGTTGGAGACTCTTCTGGTTCTCCCCAATGGCAGCTTGCTGCTTGTTTTAGTATCATACAAAGAAATCTGAAAGCCAAGGTGTCTGGGGCTCCTAATAACTCCTGATCTAACTGCCCGTTTGCTGATCTTGCGGGAGGTTGTGGCATGTGCAGTTTTGCATCCCTCATTCAGTATACAAAGAGCCTCTAGAAGCTCATTGATGTGCCAGAGGGTAAAACACATCTTTCAGTGAGGTATATTTCAGATGGGCAGCACTGATGAAGCAGTATTTTCCCATAAGCCTCTTGGAGTGCCCTAAAAATGGATTGAAGAGCCTGATGTGCTAAATGGTGCAGAGAGCTTTCACTTGGAATAATCATACTTTCCTCAAGGCAGCGGACCTTGCTCTGTGTCCTCATGGCTCTTGTGGAATGCCCTGAAGTGGGATGTTCTGTCAAGGTCTCCCTCTTCCAGCAGATGCTGCCCAGTTAGGCTCCTTTGCTTCTTGCCAGTCTCATGTCTGGCAATGAATGGGAATTTGCTGTAGTTTGTTTGCCATACAGAGACAGCTTGAGAGCTGCGTGACTTAACTACCAAGGAAATGAGGTGGTGGATGCTCTTTTTCTTTAAATCTTGCCTACTTAGCCATCTCATTTCTGGATTAGGAAGCAAATTAAGCAGTGCAAAAGCCCTTCCGGGAGAAGGGGCCCGTGTTGGTGGAGAAGCAGCAAGATGCCGCTGCTCTGGTTTCTAATGCAGCACTGTCTGTTTTTGTCTGTTGCCACTTAGCCTTGCAGTGGAGACGATTCACCCTGATGGGTCACAGTATGGGTAAGTGGCTCTTGTCCTTGTAAGCTGTGAGATTCATGGAAATAGGAGTAGATAATTAACTTAGAAGGCATGCTGCTAGGAGCTGAGTTGGAATATTTATTATATTGTGTCAAGTACCAGGTTCCTGCTTGAGTGATTCAAAAAATCTATGCCCTCGTTTGAAATGCCTCTACTTTCAAGACCCTGTAGTACAAACAGTGGTAACTCTTGCTGTGGGCCTTTCCTCCACCCCCAGGAGGGAACAGTGATGGGCAAAGAGGGGTGGTCTACAGCAGGAGAATTTGCAGCAGGCCTTCCTGCCTGGTCCCCACAAGGCCACAAAGCCTGGGGACAGCAGGGCCCTTCTTGGTGGGTCACAGAGCTTGCTGAGGGGAACCGGACTCCAGGCTCTATCCCTTTGTCCTTGGGACGTGATTGGGTTTTGCCACGATTTGGGTTTTGCTCCCCAGGGCTGCTGTGGCCACAGCTCACAGTACCTGCACACCATCTTTTTTAACTAGTAACTCTTCCTTGGCTCTTGCTGTCTAAAAGGGAGATGGGGGTGGTGCAGGACAGGGAGTCCAGCTGGCCAATAGCCTTGCAATCTGCCTGCATCCTGCCTTCTGGGAGAGCTTTACTCTGTAACTGGGGCTTTGTCCCTTGGTACAACATGCATTTGTGCTTCTAAGGCAGCACCTGCTATGGGGAAGGGAAGTTTCTGTTACCGGGGGGTGTCCAGTGCATAACTGAGCACACTTCTTCCCTTTGCAGGTGGGTCTGTGGCAGGAATGGTGAGTAAAGCATCCTTTCTTCATGGGGTTTGTGATTTCTGCAGCTGGAACAACAAATGGGAGAGGAACGAAGGGACAGACTGTGTGGGACTTGGATCTCAGGGGAGGAGAGGCCCTTCCCTGACCCCCTCTCCAGTGTAGCAGGACAAAGACATCACTCAATGCTCAACTTTTCTCTTTCTTTCATATTGTTTCATCTCTCCTCAGTTCTGTTTCCTTTATCCTGAGATGGTGGACAAGCTGATCCTGCTGGAAAATCTTGGCTTTCTGCTAGCTCCAGAGGTTAGATTTCGTGTGTCCTTCTCCTCCCTTTTTTAAATACAAAATAGATGGTTTTTTTCTTTCCCTCATTTGTTCAGAGAAAGCACTGATGTGACCTGGCAGGTCACACAAGTCTTGGGGCTCTTCCTTTTGGCAGGCACAGATCTGCTCCTTGTTGCATGGGCTGAGGTCCCTGCTTAGGGTGGCCCTTTGGGGACGCTTGGTAGCGCTCTACATCCTGCAGTCCCTTAGCACCAAAATTCACTTGTCTGTGCCATGCCCTTGTACAAAAGGAACTGGAACCTCTGTCCAAGCAACTGCCAGCCAAGGTTGTCTTTTTGCCAACAGCTTGTTGGGTGACCTGGGTGCAAGACTGGTGGGTTTCTTTTTCTGTTCCTGGCAGGACATAAAACTACATTCCCAACCTGCCATCATCGCTACCAGATGCTGGGGCTTTGCTTGGCAGAAGTGGGACAGAAGCCCAGGGTCAGAGAGACAAGAGATACCAGATTTCCCTTGTTCTTTTGGACAGTTGTCCTCAACTCAAAAGTGAGGTAGGAAGGGGTAGAAAAGATCACAGGGGTAAAAAGTTAGTAAGTTCTATACAACAGTGCTTAGCTTTCTGTTCCTACCTTGCCTTTTAAGTATTGTTGTTCTCTTTTCCCCAGAAATGGGCATTTTTAATATGTCCATAACTGGTACCAGTTCTGAGGGATACTGAAGGGTGAAATGCCCTCTTCTACCCTCTGATAAGGGGTAATAAGATTCAGAAGAGAGGGGTTACTCCTGTTCCCTACCTCTCTTTGTTTCAGGACACTGAGGCATGGCTGAAATCAGAACGGATGGTGATTGACAGATTACTGAGTCTAGAGGCAAAGCAGCAAATTCCCAAAGCACGGAGCCCCGAAGCAGCATTGCAGAGGTGGGTTCCTATCTGTCCTCTTCATTTGCTGCCTGCTCTCACTTTGGACAGAGTTACGGATACACGAATGAGAAAGGGAAACTGCCCCTGCACTTCTCCTTTCAAGTCCTCTGGAATCTCAGCAAGACCTTTTGCTTCTGCTGCCAGAAGCTGCTGCTTTTTCCTGCTCTTTTCTGAAGCAGCCTGAGAGCTCGCTGTCACCTTGTCATGCCATTTTCGCTTTGCTTCCTCCCTTTTCCAGCAGAACAATCTCTCTGCCATGTCTCCCCCAGGCTCTTAGAAGCAAACAGACATCTGACAGCAGAGGGTGGGGCAATCCTACTGCAGCGAGGAGCAACCGAGACACCCGCTGGTAAGGGGCTGCGTGGAGACAGGGCTCATCACAGTGCTGGGCCAACACTGGGTGTGGGAAGGGAGCGCTGCCAACAGCCATTGTCTTCCACAGGGTACAGGGTGCCCTAGCTACAAGTTTATACAGCCTGAATGGGATCAATTAGGTCTGGAAGCAGAGCTCTCCATTCCCAGCAACTGTGGTTGGTGCTCGAGTCCTAGAATGGTTGAAGAAAAGAAATTAAAAAAAAAAAAAGGGAAAATCTGAATTAATCCTATTCCTCTTGTCTCAAAAAGTCTTGGGCAGACCCCAGAGGTGAAGAGAAGGAGAGCAACTCCTGCTCCTGTGAGACATGAAAACCTTCTCTTGTTTTTTCATTCCAGGGCTGGTGTATAACAGAGACATGAGAGTCCGTACGGTGAGCACTGCTCTTCTGACGTGTCCCCTGCTGCTTCTGAGCCCTGAGCTTACAGAAAACTCAGAGATAGTGGAGGCCTGCTCACTGAGCCCAGGCCCTGCCTCCACCCAACTGTTTACTTTCTGCTTCCCTAATTCCCACACCTCTTTTAAATGCTGCTGTTAAAAGAGCCTGCACTCGATCGTTAACTGACTCAGCTTACAGAGTCACTGGAAAATGTTACAGATTTTTCTAGCAGTTCCTCTGCCCCAGGGCCTCCTGGCCACATTTTCCTGCCCTTATAACTCTTCAGGCAGCAGAGGGATAGATGCTTTCGGTCAGCTGCTTTGTCAGGTCACCCGTATAAGAAGGGGAGAGAGAGAGTAGAGCAAAGTCCCTGTGTTTGATATTCCGATAGCTTTGTGCCACTTTTGAGCAAGTAGGGCCTCCTCTACCTGTGCTACTGCCAGGCTATGAAAGCCAGAGTATTGTAACTGTCTCCTTTTTAGTAAAAGGATTTTTAAAGCTTTTCTCTGCTATGAGATCATTCCCATATGTGCTGCATCCCAGCAGGCAGTGTTGTTGGCAGCCCTGAAACGCAGCTGGACAGAAGGAGCCTTTGCAGAGCCAGCTACTCTTGTGCACAGCCTGGCCGCCTGTCATGTCCCAGCACGGCAGCATTGGGGCTGCAGCCACTTCTGCCTTCAGAGCCGCTAGTGTGGCAGGGGTCAGGGACACCCTCTGCCCCCAGCTGCTGTCCCTGACCTTTGCTGCTCTCTTTATCTTTGTACCTGCAGCAGAGTCGAGAGTCCTTCACGGTGGAGCAGTGCGTGAAGCTCTTGCAGAAGATTCAGGACCGTGTTCTCATAATTGTGTGAGTGAGGCACAAGCCAAACCAACCCTCGCTGCTTCCCTGCAGCCCTGGGTGGAGGGCATGAAGGTTAGAGAGGAGTCCTCTGCTACCCACTCCTTTGCAGCAGCCACCCAGACCTTCAGGCCAGTTGGCACAATAGTACAACCTCACATGTGAGAAGCATTTCCTAGTTCCCCACCACTGCCCTGGGCTGGGCAGGCTCCTGGAGCAGGCAGAGAGCAGCTGGCACATCCTCCTCCCGGCCTGGCGCTGCATTTTCAGGCTGGGCCTCCCTGGTGCAAGGCTGACCAAGGAAATGCCAGACCTGCCCTGTCCTTCCCACGCTCATGCCTTCACGCTGCCGTCCCACGACTTTCTGTCCTTTGGCCCTACAGCAAGGGGCCATCCTGGCAAACACGGGACCCTCCACAGCACCGCTCTTACTTGCTTTCCTCCTGGCCTGACTCTTCCCCCAGTCACAGCTACCCAGCCTGTCGCCTTCTCCAGACCCCAAAACCTCTTGCCTGTGCAAACAGGTGAAACCATGGCAGCTTCCACCTCCTCCAGCTGGTCCTGGAGCTCTTGCAAGCTCTCCCCTGCGCTGCCTGGGGCAGGGAGAAGCTGTGGGGAGGTAGCCAGTAGCTTGCGCAGAGCCCCTCAAGCTGTTAAGCTGTCTGGGTGGGTAGCTGGTTCTGGTAGTTCTCTTCTTTTTCCCATCTCCTTGGAGGGCAAGACGTGCAGGGCTCTGGCTACTTTGGCCTGTGTGGTGCTGTTAAGACTAAGAAACGAGGGGAAGCGCTAGAAGTTAGGAAATGAGGTGCAGTTTTGGCTTCCCTAGTCTGTTGAAATCATAAGAGCTTAAGGATTTTCCTGCTTGTCCAGAAATGCAACTTCATGGTGAGGACAAGTTCTTTAGGCCATACAGAGTACATCCCTTTGAGCCTGGGATGTCACCTTGTCCCATCACCTGCAGCACAGTAGGAGACAGCATGATCTTAACTCTGCAGGAGGTCTAATGCTGGCTTCTCCAGGATACTGCCCTGGTACCTCCCTCTCCAAGCAGGGCACACCCTGTTTAAAACAGCAGCCTGGAGTATGGAAAGGGACAGAGGGCAGATGTAGAAGCTGGCTGGAAGGAAAAAGTTAAGAGCAGAAGACAGGGTGGGGGCAGGGAATGATGTACTCAGACCAGTTAAGGAGCCAGCCCTGGGAGGATAATGTTTAACCAGTCTCCACTCTGATTCTACTAGGCAATCACCCAAGGTTTTAAACGGATAGTTTGATAGAAAATAGATGCTTAGCCAAGCTGTGCGGTGCTCCTCTGACTACCATGTATGACCCTGTAACCCTGCTGTTTACAAGCAGCCTGGGAAGAGCAGTTGGGTCTGTTGCCCCACAGACTTGGGGACACTGCTGCTGCCCAGGACAGCAGCGAAGACAAACAGAGGCGCACTATGTGCTGTACTGAGCCTTGTTGTTGCTTTTCAGAGCGCAAGATGGACTCTTGGTACCACACAAGCTAGACAGCAGAAATCACTTTGTGAAAGCCCTACGGGAAGCATTTGAATCTACCCTCAAAGAGGTGAGAGCAAACTCCATCCTTACATCTCTATGTGCCACCAACCTGGGAGCAATAGAGCTAGGAAGCAGCTCACCTCAGTGGACACCCCCCACTAGGTGATTTGTCCTGAATGGCACAGTCCTCACACGGGAGGAAGCCAACTTCGCCCCTGCTGCCAAATTCCTAAGTCAGTACTGCCCTCTGGACCCAGCTCTTCCCTAGTCCTCTCATCCCTGTCCTGCCTCGCCCCCCCTGCCCCCCTCCCCGAGTGCCACACAGCAAGCACAGCTTGCCTGAGGGAGCACTTTCCTGGTCCATCTTCTTGTGTCTTCTCCCTCCAGCACATCCAGCTAGTAGAGGTGCCTGGGAGTCATTTTGTGCACCTGAACGAGCCCAAGGTGGTGTCTGGGATCATCAGCAACTTCCTGACAGCGCAGAACACCAGAGCCAGGCTCTAGGAAGCACTCGCTGCTGCAGCAGTCCAGGAGAACAGGGAGCTAAAAAGCAGGCTCTGGAGGAATTGTCACCATTCCTACCTCACATCCAACATCAGTTTCACAATACCCTTCCCGAAGCTTAGCTCACTGCAGGGTGGAAGCAGGTCTGCTGGGGGTTCCCTGGAGGAGAGCTGAGCAAAATATCTCGGTTGTCAGAGGGAAAAGGAATCCTTCCTTCACTTCCAGCTCTGAGTACAGGGATAGATGCCCAGAGTGGCCTTCCCCTCGCTTGCTTCTAACTTGCACCACGAAATGGAGCAGGAATACAGGCAGAGGCAACCACTGTGGGAGCAGCAGCAACACCAGCTGTAGCATTGCAAGAGACTGGCGGCTCATCTCGCCTCCTCCCCAAGGATGGTGCAACCAGTCTCCTCCCAGGGTTACACTTACTGAAAAACCAAGAAAGTGTTCTGCTTCTTTGCTTACTTCCATGGGTGCCTGAGCTCAGAGGGCCTCAGTGTCTCTGTTCTACTCTGAGCTGCTGCTTGTTTAAAAGTCAGCTTAAAAGCTCACCTGGGCACAGAAGGCTATTTTAATGAACTCCTAGGGAATGAGTCACTAATGCTCTAGCTGAAGCAGCTGGGAGAACTAATAATAATGGAAAAGTTGGCAAAAGATGACTTCTGTCCTAAATAAAGATTAATCTCCCAATATTAACTCTTGTCTTCTTGACTGTACAGGAGTGAAACTCGTTTCTTTTGGCATGCTCACCCAAGCAGCTACACCACCAGTCTTAGGAGGCAGTGATTTTTACATGCATTCTGCTATAGATAGGGCATATTAAGGATCCATCTGCCTCTTAGTTAAATTGATGCAAAAAGCCAACTGAAGCAAGCAGGCCTGGCAGTCTCCCCATGCAATGGAAGCTGCATTTGCAGTGGGTTTTCTAGGGGAGGGTAAATCCATTTTAACCCAGCTCTGTGGAATTTACCACCATTTCCAGCTTACATTCACAGTCACACCCGTATCGAGGCTACAGGCAGCAAAATAAATGTGCAGAAGCCTGGGGGTGGGTGGGTTACAGCCCCTTTCCGATCACAGAGTGCACTGGGGCGAACAATCATTAAGTCCAAGGCTGCACAAATGTTATGTGGGCAGTACAAAAGCATTGCCCCGCTGCTGGATGTGCCTGTTGCCATCCTTACCTGCCTCCTATGGGCTGCTGACAGGTTAAGTGGAAACAGGCCTTGGAGAGTCTGGTTTCTCCCTCCAAAGCCAGGCTGCCATCTCATCTTGTATCTAGTGATGGTGCTGAACAGCAGCAGTTCCCAGCCTAGACATGGCTGTAGAGGTCTGCACACAGCTGGAAGACTGGGCACCTCAACACCTGGCTGAAAGGGAACTGCCTGGGAGGGAAACACCAAGGGAAGGGGTAGGGCTCTGTAACACACCACTGATCTTTGCTTGTGACAACAGGTCTGGGAACTTCCCAGTTGGGCTTTTCCTGAGGTCACTTCTCTCCTCTTCTTACTCACCCCCAGATAATATGTGCAAAGGAGCACAGGCATACAAGCCATGACTTTAATTGCCACCCAGCACACAAGAAGCTGTCCCCCACAGCAGACCATGGGGCAGAGAGAGGCATTCCATGTTCTGAGAACATAGCAGCAGTTTATTTACAGTTCTTCAGCCATTCCCTGCCCCTGCAGAGGCTGTGCTAGGTCAATCCCAGCTCTCACCAAACTTTAGGAGGGCCTTGCGTGGCAGGGAGATACAGGTTGTCACAGGACCTTGACCTGAGCACCTTGGGAAGTGGTGCCACAGGGCCGAACGATGGCAGGGAGAGCAGGAGGATACCGGTGCGACAGAAGGAAACACCCCCTCCAGTGGCGGTTGCTGGGATCTCCCACTTTAGATCCAAGGGCAGGGCCAACCCGAAGCTGCCTCAATTCCTTGAAATCCTTCGGCACATGTGAGTCCATAGGCATCTCTCCTGCCCTCTCCAGCACAAGCATCTGAGGAAATAGCTCGGCACGACTTAGTATGGTCGAAATTTGCGCTGGGCTCGCATCAGTGCGATTCTCTGCTTGTCCTCCTCAAATTTCTTCCTCAACTGGGCGATGTCTGAAAGAGGCAGAAAGAAGACAGGTCACACAGGAGCAGCAGATCTCCTTCTCCTGCGGAGCTTCACTTCCACACACCAGGAGGGGCTCAGTCCTGAAACTTGCAAACACACACTTCCCAGAGCAGGTCCTTTTGCGCCTGGGCTGAGTGCCAAGCTGGGGCTCTGGCGGTTCATCTCCGGCAGTGTTGCAGCTCCCTCTTGGGGAGGAAACAGGCTGGTTTTCCCTTTCAATTGCTGCCTTTGTGCAGACTGAAGAAACTCATCTATTGGAAAGTCACGACCTGTGCACTCTCCCACAAAATATTCCAGCAGCCCTCGCTAGGAGAGGTGGTGGCAAGGGGCCCCCAAGAGCTGGCAAGGCCATTCACACAATCACCTAGCCAACTGTTCACCTGCAGCTGGACATAACCTCCACTGAAGGAAGAAGGACGCTCTTTGGGCCACAGTGTGAGATACAAGAGACACAGGCAGGGGTAGGAGGAGACTCAGACACTCACGCTCTCTCTTGGTCTCGCGATGCTGCCAAGCATAGAAATTGAGCAGCTCTTTGCGGGCCCTTTTCCGCTTCTCCCTCTCCAGCACCCGCAGGTTGGCAGCCTCTGTCCGGGGCAGGCCAGGCTTCCTGCCCTTCCGCGTTACCTTCACCCAGCCCTCCTCATCCGGAACGCCCTCCTCCTTGGCTGCTTTGGCTTCTTCCTGTAAAGACAGGAGGGTGAGGCAGCTCAGTGCAACCAGGCTGCCAGCCACCCTGATTCACGGCTCCCCCCCAGTGTCCCCCTTACACACATGCAAAGTTACAGCTCCTGCTTCTGCACAAGATTTGAAGGATGGGACCAAGAGGGCAGACATTCACCTCTCAGTCACAACACTGCACGCCAGCCAGGACCCAATTGATTTGTGGATACCTGTTGTAAGCCCTGGGTGGAAGAGTCAGGTGCTGTAGACCAACCAGGACCTGACTGCCCACCAGCAACTGGGAGTAAAACCACCCTGCCAACCAGTGTGTTTCCCTCTGCCCTTTCCACTGAGGCCGGGGCATGAAGATATCTTCTCTCTCCCCAAACTGCTTCTTAGCTGGGTTCCCTCTCCAGCCTGGCCTCACCTCTGCTATCTTTTTGTCATAGTCTTGCATGTAGGCGTCCACCTCAGCCTTCAGCTCCTCCCGATCCACGACTGAGGCCGCATAGCTGGCGATCCACTCTGAGACAGAGGGCAGAAGTCAGCAGTAGCCTCTGCTAGAAGCAAGCCCTAGTGTGATGCCTTTGGGCAGCTCTAGAGAGAACTGCTGTGGGGAAGGACACACTGTTCCCATTCCTGTTCAGCCTCCCCACTGCCACAGCTCAACCAACTTGTGGCCCAGGCCACAGCCAGTAAGCGATGGGAAGAGCTTGCAACTTTCCCAAGCAGGAGTGGGCTAGCCTTAAGCTCAAGAGGTGCAACATTCAGGGCTGTGTTCCTGTCAAGTGCTGTCATTTTGACAGACACCTGGTGCCTGTTATTGAGCCTGAATTCCATTTTGCGGGCAAGACGCAGCCAGTTTCTCTGAATCTATGTGATACTGAAAAGATGTTGGGAAAAACTGCCCTTCCATTGTACCAAGTGACCCCATTCTCCCACAGGGTCACTGGACCAGACTACAACATCCAGTACAAGAAGATTGCTACCTTGTGAATAATAAAAGCAGGACAATGAAACACTGGATGTCTCCTGGCTCAGTACAAAATGGTGAGAATTAATCCGGGACATGCAGGGTAGGATTCAGCGAGGAAGGGATATAGTTTTTCCCTGGCACTAGCTAGCAGGAAGATAGCTAGGGCTGTCTTACTGCTAATGCCGGTTTTCACAGGGTGACTCTCTGTTGATATCAGCAAGGGACCTTCCCGTGACAGGGCCTTGGCTGCCTGGACACCAGCTGGTTTCCTGAACACCACGTATGCTACTTGAAATCCCTAAAAGAAAAAGACACCCAGGCCAGTCAGATACACCAGGGAAACTGGTGACGCAGCAAGGAGCTGCAGTACAAATAAAAGAAAAATAAAAATCAATCCACAAGTTACAGTGGGATAGCAAAAGAATATAACGTAAACTTAAATAAGTAAGTAATCACGTTGCCCAATGCCCCCAAATGGTTTCCCATATCTCACATTCCAAACAGTACCATTCAGTGCTTGCGACCTTCTCTGACCACTGAAGCATCAGTATTCCCCCCCCCCGAGCTTTACCGTTACAGTTTTGCAGTTGAAGAATTTGGACTTGAGTTTTTCTTTTTTCTCTCCTGGCTTCTCACAGATGTCCACAGACTGGACACACCCGCAGCGGGCGAACAGTCTAGACAGAGAGTCCTTGACGCAGAGAATAAAAGAGAACAAACGGTACAGGAAAGCGGGAGTAATTCCTCTCCCCACCCTCTCACGCACGGACTAGAGTGCACCGGGAGGCCCTCCGGCACAACCCCAGCTCCTCTGCCCACAGCTACCCCGAGGCACGCCTGGCTCCTTCGCCCACGGCCCCGCGCTCCTGAGACGATGCCCTCGGCCTCCAGCCGCCCCCGCCGCCAGGCCGAGCACCGCGCTCCCCCCGCGCCGGTGAGACACCCCTACCCCCTCCCGCGGCCGCCCCAGCCTCACTCACCGGGCTGCAGTACGGGGGAACGTTGAGGACGAAGAGGGTGCGGCGAGGCGGGTGCGTGGTGCCGGCCCCTTCCCGCACCTGGTGCTCCTTCACCAAAAGACAGTGGGGCGAGCGCTGCCGCTCCCCGAACTTCACCGCCAGAGCTGCGGACGACGCACCGGTTAAAGACCCCGCTGCCGCCCCGGCCCCTCCCCGCTGCCCCGCGCCCCCTCCTCACCCGTGTAGCCGGCCGGCGCCGCTCCAACCACACGTTCCTCGGCGGCCGCCATCTTAGCTCGGCGGGAAGCGGCGGGGTGCGGGGGACGCCGGGAGTTGTAGTTCCCCGCGCCGCCGCCGCGCTGCTAATGGCGGCGGCGGGTCCCTCAGGGCGGGCAGCGCCTCGAAGGCGCTGCCCGCCCTGAGGGACCCGTCGCCGCTCGATGGTTGAGAGTAACAAAAAGGTTTCCCCATCCAGAGCATCTTACAGGATGCTCTGTAAGAAAGCTTATTATTACACACCATCATTTAGTTCAACAGTTCTGAAAATGAAGACCTGAACAGTGTAAAACACAGGCAATGTGCTTAATCCTAGAGAGGCAAATAGAAGAAGAAATAAATCTTAAAGATATGTAAAAACAGTCAAAAGACAACCATAAGAACAGCTGTTTTTTAAAGACTCTTGTTAATCAGGAAAAGCAAAAAAAAAAAAAAAAAGATGACCTGTACAGAGGAACTTGTATTTATGACTGAATGGAAGACAGGACCACTCCAAAATAAAGATATGGAAGCAAGACATATGTACAAGGTGAAAAAAAGGTCAGTGAAAGTAAGAAATAACAGAGAGTTGACTCACCAAACAAATATCCAAGTTAATCAACATTATCAGAAGAAATGATACATGTAAAAGCCATGAAAATATACCAGACAAACTTGCAAGTTGTGGCATCACTTCAGAAGTCACCATGTTTTTGAAAAAGCAAAGGAAAAAAAAAAAGAGAGAGAGAAACACTATTACAAATTACCTACCACTTGTCCTGGCCAGCCATATCGAATTAGTGCAAGCAATCAGTTTCATATGCAAGTTCATAATTTCTAACAGCCCGGAAAAAACTGAACAAAAATATATAATCATGCTGCATGAGGGCAAATGTGCACAGATCTGAGGTCAGAAGGTGGTAGGTGAGCTCAGTGGAATGCAAACAAGATTAGCATGACAATTGCAGGACAGCCAGGAGAAACTGGAAAGCTGCAAGGTAAACTGCTTGAAAAGGACTAGGAATAACTGGTTACTCTTTTTTCAGTACCCAACGAAAGAAGCCACGCTATGAAGTATTAGAAGACTAAGATAACTTTAGAGAGCTAAGATAACTTTAGAGAGCTGACTGAGAACAGGAAGAGCAATGCACACCAAGACATTGCTGTAAGACAAACCATGGAGTGGTGTTTAGATAATCATTGACTTCACCGATTTAAAAAAAAAAATAAATACTGCCATAGATCACAGAGCTAGAGAACAGAGCAGTAGTTCTTCCAAGGAAGTATGTTAATGTCGTCATAATTTCTCCCAGATAACCTAAACACAACGCACAATTTAACAGCAAGTTACAAAGTGCATCTTGCTATTTGGCTTTTGGAATGGACATGAGTCTATTAATAAAATGGTTGAATCTCCGCATTCTTTCAGAATAGACAAGATATGCATTCACAATACAGGTGTCTTCGCATTTCCAAAACTTTCTACCTAGCTGATAATGAAATACCCTACTTCACCTAGAACAGGTACCCTGATTTCACAGCTGCATTTTTTATAATAAAATTACTTTTAAAATTACTAGGCTGTCAGTAACAAAGGCCGTTCTATTTCTTTTCTGTGACAGCAGAATTGGAACTAGGTGGGGACACAAATTGCTCCCACTTTGTAGCAAGAATCAGCTACTAATTTCAATGATCCAGATTAAAAGGCTTATGACTATCAATTCTCTCATCCATATACTCCTCTTGCTCTTCATCACATTATCAGTTTTGAAGTTTCTATATTCTTCTAAAAGCACACTTGATTCAATGTTGGAACAACTCCACCTATCTTTAGTTGCTTCACAGCATCTAAAAAGGCTTAGAATCCACTCTCTGTATAACAAACGTTTATTCAGAAACAGGTAATACATTATCTTCTCCAACCCCTAATGTTTCCTCCCCCTCCCCCCATTTTTTTTTAATAAAACACAGGTGTTTGATGGGCAATCTAAAAAAGGAAAACAATAGCTGTCTTAGGTACCCTCCCCTACAAACATCTGCTGTTCACATGAAGCACCCTGCCAATAATGGTGGTGTTGGCTTCCAAACCAAAGAGAGTACTCCAGAAAAACAAGTCCTGCCAAGTCCTCAGTTATTTCCATGGCTAAAAGGGATACAGTAAGCTAGAGGAATGGTTTGCACGAGCTAGATAGAGCAAAGAGTTAATACAGAACAAGAAAGCAAAAGAAACATAGGGTTTACCAAGAAATGGAATCCAGACCTAGAACCATTACAGAGAGTTCATTAAAGTTCAGTGGAGCTGAACAGAATGGATTAGGTTAGTCTCCTAGCTAGAAGGATCAAGTTCAAACCCCAACCAGATTCTGGAAGTGGCTCTTAGCTTTCCTCTCTTATAATACATTTTGAACAAATACAAATGAATGGAGCTACCAGGACTTCAAATATCCATGGCAATAATGCTGTACTAACAAAGGAAGTACTGGAAGTGCCACCTAGTGGCCTGTGGCTCGTCACAGATTCTCACTGGCCCAAGGTACATCCTTGCTGCTCTGCATGGGACTTACTCGACACTCCTCTCCATGTATTCCTTACAGAGTGCTAACTGCTCTCCTCTCCAAAACCTCTCCCTGAAGCCATGAAGTGCAGCAATCATCCTCCAAATCCATGCATGCGAGCAGCATGCCCGCACAGCAGCCAAACATTCCCCAAATTACATCTCTCAAAGAAGTGAGTTCTCAGGCACAAGAAAAGACTACTTCTTATGTATTAGTATCTGAAAAAGGCCCAGCTCCTTCCTTTTTATAGGAGACTGGATAAGTTAGCAGGTAATAAAAAAATTAATGTCCCTGCGTCAGCAGGAGGATGCAATAGTCTAATGGGAGTGAAACACCTGGATTTCCTCTAGCTCTGAACACAAGACTGGTTCTTATTTTTCAGTCCAGAAAGAAGAGAGCAACTGAACCTGACCCTACAGGTCACTGTACAAATGCCAGAGCCGCCTCCCCCCCCCCCCCCCCGCATTACCAGAGTCAAAGCATCCCTCCCATAGCACAATGGTGGTGCACTTGTGCATATGTCCTTTCTGCCTGATGCCTCCGTTGGCTGGTATACACAGCGGGGAGCTCAGTTTTTCACACTTCTTCTCAACGTCACAGCTGCTGAGCAGAAAAATGTCCAACAGCCAGAATGAAGTAGTATGCCACCAAATGCATACAAATCAAAGATGCAAGATGGTGCTTCCTGTATGGAGCCACACCTGACTTTGTACCCAGTGCAGCAATTTCAGAAACAATGTGGTGTTCTTGCCTGTTGATAATCAAGGGGATGCACCTTTTAGTTAAAGGTCAGTCAGAAGAAAAGAGAAGGAGATCACCACTCCTTCCCTCAAGGTCTATGTGCACTTTTAATGGCCACTAGGGGCTTTGGAGTAAAGGAGGGAGTTACATGGTATATGCTTCGTAATACATTACTGGCAGAAGGGGGAGGTTATTCTTCTGGAAAAAAAAATCATGGAAGAAAACTCCAGCTATGAAAACAGAAAGTACACACACAAGAGGAAACACTATTGTACAGTAAGGTAGCGATCATAGAAAACAAAAAATTTCAAGGCAGGCAAATGCAAGTAACATCTGCACTCCTGCACTTTTCTCATTCCTCAACTTAAATGAGTTTTCCAGTCCACTGCTCGCTCCCCCTTCTCAGAGTTTAATTTTGAATTCTGTGGGCTGCACAGAGGCAGAGACCCCTGAGGATTTGAAGAGTGCCTTCAAGATAGTGTCAGGGTCCACCTCAGCTGGGGGATTTGAGGAGGCGCTTGCACTTGACCGGCATGGTTCCCCTTCCTTCTTCACTGAAGGGGTATCACTCAATCGGCTGGAGGATGAAAAAAAGCAGTATTTAACCTCTCATTATGAAATAAAATTTAACACTATGTCTGCATTTACTGTTCTCGGTGTTGCCCCCTTCCCAATATTAGAGATAGAGGTTTTAAATATACTTTCCTCATAAGAAAACTTCCTCATCTCAGACTTGTTTTGGGCTGGGAATACTATGGAGCCAAGCTATATAGCACTCAGCTCAACATAAAGTTCCACAGAGAGGAAGAGAAGGAGAATATTCATGGGACAATAATTTGCTAACAGTTTTCCTCCCCTCCCCTCAGGTCCTCCTCAAAACAGAACCTGCAAATGTGCTTGGTTCTTCCCCTCCACCTAAAAGACACTTACAGCAATATAGGCTGGTCTGAGGTGATGACATTCCCATTCATATGAAGATTGCATTTCATTGGTTGACCTAAACAAACACAATAAAAAAGTCCTTGTATCAGAATCATGGTAAGGCAAGACCCCAGAAATATCACACACCAGTGCAAGCAATAGAGTTCCACATGCTGGGGAAACATGAGAAAGAACAGCTGATACATCTTTTGTTGCAAAATCACAGCAACAGGAGAGCCACTGAAACACTCAGTACAGTATGAAGACTCACACTAGTTAAGAAATTACATGTAGGTACAAAACCCTTAGCAGAGACAAAAGAAAATCTCCCATTCTCAGCTGTCTGCTGCTCATCTGACATTAATAACGTTACTCATTTAGAGAAAGAAAAAGCATCTATTTCCAGCTAAAAATTAACACATAATTTCAGCCTATAACAACATTGCAGGTGGATCCAGATTAACAATTGCATTGTTCAAAGTTTATGGAGAAGCTGATACTAATTGTTTTACAGGTCTGATTCAAAATGTCTCTGACTATGCCTTGAGGGTTTTGCAAATATTAGTTTTACTTATACTTTGCAAGCAGCTGTTCTGTAAGCAGGTAAAGCCTTCCTAAGGACTACCTAGCTCCCAGCACTAGATTAGAAACAAAAGAAATTTAATCTGTAAATTAGAGCAGTGGAATCACCAGGACCCTGCCTCTAGCTTTGAGCATTCTCTTTCTAGGAAAAAGTTTTTTAAAATTTCCCTTAAATAAACTGTGCATATATTCAGCTAGTTACATAGAAGCGTATTGCATTGTCTAGCTCTTGAACTGATTTTCTGGCATTTCCTCTCTCTTCGTAGCATATAAGCATCTGAGATGCTTTTAAACTCTCTGCTGAGGTAGAAAAGTCTTTGTTGATTTATCTATCCTAAATGCAACTCTGGTCTCAAACTCACCGTCTAAGCACCTGTTGTTGTATTTCTTATATGCTGTGATAGCATCTTCTTTCTTCACAAATACTACCTCAGCCACTCCAGGGTGCACCAGCCGGGCTCGCTTCAGAGCGCCACACACACAGAATAACTCCTGAGGGCAGAGAGTTAGTCATGACCACGGTCACATCAGAGGTACCACTTCAGCCAAAGACACCAAGTGAGAAAGGCTTAGTTTCCTAATTGCACCACCCATCCTGCTTAGTAAAATACATGGCAGAATTTTGCCACTTGTCTTATTTTGTGTTTGCTATGGTATGAGTACTTGGCATTAGTCATACAGGTTGCACAAAGCTCCATACTGCTACCAACACAAGCAGAAGAGTTCAAGGCCCAGTACTCTATACTGTTTGTCACACATGAAGACCAGGCTCATTCTCAGCCTGCTGAGAATGGAAGCGCCTAGGTAATTTGGATGGGGGCATAAGCTTGAGGACACCACCAAGCATGATTTGGCATGAACTCCTCTAAGTGATGCCAGGTATCTCAGTACACCCTAGAAATGGTATTTTGTCCCAGCTTCTTAAGCACACTTTTTTAAAAAAAGTGACTAAAAACCAAAACAAAAGAAATCAGGAACTCTCAAAGTTTTTGCAAGGAAAGCAAACCCATGCCATACCCCTCTTCATTGCATTCACCACAGATCAAGTGATTTATCAAAAGAGGTAGGTTAAGGGAAAGAAGCATCACTCATCCACAGTTCAGCAGTAAGCAACACTCACAACAATGTCTTCCTCTGTGACTCGAGGATGCAGATTGTTTACAGTCATCTTTGTGCCTTCCAAAGGACTGAACGCCAGCTGCCAACACAAACAAATGCATTGCATAAAAAAAGGTCAGAAATGCAGCAGGCAAGACAGCACAGCAGAGAAAGCATTAAATAAAAGTCACTAAAGGGATGTCTGGGAAAGTCTGCACACACACACAAAGGTGAGAGCTACAGCTAGTAATGGGAAGTATCAATGCTTACAAAAGTGCAGCTCATCTGATGGTGAAGAGGAGCCCCTTTTCCATGCTAATTTCTCTCTGAAGTAACTTTCCTCTTTCATTCCCAAGTATAACACTAACTTAATCTGCATACATACACAGTACTCTCTAGTCATGCCCACACTTTTAAGTGCATGTGTCTGCTGCACTCTACACCAGCCAGCAAACCCCAAAATATGGCTCCAGCCCCTCAAGAACATGCTGAACTCAAAATGCCTGGGAACACCTGGTGGGTTACCCGTACCCAACATCAGGCAGTTTGGTAAAGCAATTCCAGGCAGCTTGTCTACAAATTGCCTGAGAGGTCTTGTGTGGACAGCAAGAAGCTGTATTTGGAAAAAATCCCATTTTTCTCCTTGCTAACAGGAGCGGACAGAAGACAACATAACTAGTAGTGTTAAAACACTATTCCTAGGGACATGGAAGCCTCCAAGGAGCGTCCAAACAACAACTGCCACCTCCTGTAACACGGATTCCCCCAGGACCATGTGCTCCCATGCTAGATAAAAAAGTTGAGAGAAGCAAGATGCAATAACTGAGAATTCCCAGTCTCTCAAACGCTGAAGAAAAGGATGTTTAGACAGGTTTCAAATTCTCGGGACTTGGGTTGCAGCTATCAGAATAAGCTTGATGGAGTTCCAGAAATAATGGTGGAAGGCAGGCAGAAATGAGCTGCTTGCATAACCGATAAACAGCAAGTTTCAGATGTTTCAGAGACTTCTATAAAGACCATCTCCCACTTCCCTGAGCTCACCTCAACAGGTGCTGGTTCTTTTGGAGGCTCCTCCTTTGTCACTAAGGTCCGGGACATGTTTGTCAAGGCCTTCGTCCGCATAGGAGAGGGAGGTGCAGGTGGAGCTGTGTATGTATCATTCTGGACCACTTTAGTCAGGGGAACAGTCTTGGACAGAGAGAATTTATTGCCACTCAGCCCAGTCTACAGGAAGAAAGAATAAGTATCTCTGAGAGCTGCAGGCTACAACAGTCATCCCTCCTCTTCAAGCACCAACAGCAGGAGAGCATTACTAGCAGGCACTAAGAACTGCATGTCCTTCCCGGTGTCAAAAACTCCACAGTGCTGGAGACTTTCAGCTTTGAGACAAAAATCAGCTGAAGTTTCTGACTTCCGTCACTAATGAGCACTTTTTAGTTTCATATTCTTAAATGAACTTTACCAGTGCGATTTGAATTTGAGAAGCTCCTTTTATTCAAAGATTTTCAAGTACTTTACAAAGTGTACACAAAGATTGCTCATTAAGATTGAGCTGCCCCAGTACAAAGAGCAATACTTCTTCAGAAACACCAAGCTAGGGCATGCAAAGGTTATGCTCCATCATAACCTTTCTAGTTGGAACTACCTGGAGAGTTTAAAGCCAGAATAAAAATTGTGCTTGGCAGCTGCTGTGAACACTGAAGATAACACGTTTATTCCTGCAAAAAAACCTGTAAGGCTGATTTTAAGGATGACAAATGGCCAGGAGCTCTATTCTGAATACCCACATGAGAAAAAAACATGGGATAATCATTCCACTAAACTGCCTGTGTGATGGTAAAACCACATTAATTTGCTTTCTTAGAACCACAGAATAATTTAGGACAAACCCATGTCCAGCCCTCATGTCTGAAACAGGGCTAACTTCAAAGACACATCCGGTTGGCTCAAGGCCTCATCCAGTTAAACTCTGAATATCTCCAAGAACAGCGATTTCACAGCCTCTCTGAGTCCTTGGGCCAGAGGCTGACCAATACCCTGAGAACTGCACAACTCTCCCCCAATATCTAACTAGAGTTTCTTTTGCTGCAACACATTTGTTGGTTCATCTTCTCCCTGTTCGCTCCTGAAAAGGACGTGGGTTGTACCTTTTCCACGACCACCTATTAAGCAGTGAAAGTGCATGGACAGATCTTACTACAGCCTTCTCTTCTCAGCCTTAAGAGACACTGCTCTCTCACCCTCTCCTCAGCCCCCTGACCATCCTGTTGTACTAGTTCCAGTCTGTCGGTGTCTGTCTTGTATTGCAGAGCCCAAAAATAGGCACAGTACTCCAGGTGCACTCTCAAATTGCCAAACAGATGGCAATAATTATCTTCCTTGATTTGCTAGCTATGATCTTACTAATATAAGATCTACAGTTGGCCTTCATTGCTGCAAGGAAGCACTGCTAACTCATTCTTAGTGTATCACCCAGCAGGATCCCCAGGCTCTTTCCTACGAAGCCGCTTTCTAGCCAGTCAGTTCTTAGCTTAAGTTGCAGAGGGTTATCCCGTCCCAAGAGCAAGACCTCGCATTTGTCTGTGTTGAAATTCCATCTTCTCCAGAGCATCAGTACTCCCCAACAAGCTGCCAACTACGATTTTGCATGGCAAGAGACTTCCTGCTTTGACGTCCAGCCTCGAGAAGCAGCAGAAAGCTTCCCTTGCTTGCCTGCTCAAACAATAACGAGAGATTCAAAGCACATCCCCAAGTCAAGAGCTAACATGCAGCAACCTGCCAGCAAGGGAGAAAGCGCACATTCCGGCTGCAAAAGGCCTATAAAACCACAGTTAGCCTAAAAGGACTCTGTCCCAAAAATAACACTAGAAGCATTGCCATAAAGGGAAGGGTGGGGTGAAGAGCAAACATTTTGGGAGAAAGCATCGTTTACATACTTTAAAAGAACATAAGCCCTGTAAAGCTGCAGCCTGTGTGTCCACCCAATGTGAGCATGACGTGGTGGGGACTGTTCAGATAATCCCTTACCGCGTTGTGCAGGAAACTGTTTGTGGTGGTGATTTTCATCTGTTTGCTAGTAAGGGGAGAGACACTTTCATCATCATCTTCCATGTCATACAGACCCTGAAGAGAAGCAAGGTAACAGTTTACAAGCAGGTAGATTTAATCTAGACATCATAATAAGTAGTTTTCCCCTGCCTTCAGCCTTCTTCAGGTAATGAACGTGACTACATTGGACTTTACTCCTGTCCTTGCAGCTTGGGGACACAGAGCTGAAGGTATGCAAGTCCATTTCAAAATGCCAGTGTAAAAACTATCAAACTTCTTTTCCAGAAATGCCACAGTAAAGCTATTTCCCTAGGTGTACTGAAACCACATATAGATTTCTCTAATGCCTAGACCTCATCAGGACTGATGAAACAACATTAATGGAATAAAGCCTCAGTGTCTTACTTTTTAGCACCCTGCTACCTTTAAAGTTGAAGCATGTGCATATGATTTTTTTTTTATTAGTTCTTTTTAAATTAAGCATATGTCTGCCAAATACATCTGAACCAAACGTTCCTTTTGAACAGCCTCTTTCCTCAGCACAGCACATATCCATCTGACACTAGAAAACACTGCACTAGGTTTACTGAATGAATAATTAATTTCCCAGTTCAACTTAACGCTCATAGCCCTGCCTTAAAATATTGAGGCTAACTCCTACACAGATATTTTTTCATAGATTCTAAATAATGTTAAGAAAAAGTCTATACGCATGTCACTGCCCAGAACATAAGAAGTCACAACTCAAAACAGCTTCCCATTAATTCAGTAGAAAGGTGAAGAAAAACGGAGGGATTAGCAATGAGAGCTTGCAAAATAAGTGGGTTGTCATAGTCAGCAAGATTCTGGTTTACAAACAGGAAAGTTGTTCCAGTCACAGAAATGCTATGAAGGAAAAAACCAAAAAGAGATGGTAGAACAAAGGAGAATTGTGCAGAAAAGAACGGGGGAAAACACTAGCCATCAGGACAATGGACTTGAGTTTGAGACAAAGTGAAATGGATTCAAGGCTTATAGTGATGAGGTCAGAATAATGACACTTCCTTAAGCATCTGGGATAGATGAAGGCAGCAAGTCAATGTAGAGGTAACATACACAAATAGCTAAAGTTACCATAATTGATGCAAAAAACCCCAAAACAAAACAGGACACATTATTGTGAATGAGTTTTCCAATATTTCATATTTTTTTGTGTGTGTACATAAAGTATTATAAGTAATAAAAAGGTGTAATTCCTCTCTGAAAGCACCCAAGGTGGTAAGGTGGCTGAATGGCCGGGAGCTGTGACGAAGGCCTTTAAAATTGATCCCAGAAAAGACAGCACAAATTCTAGGGTTCTCCTCAGACAAAGTCTGATTGATAAGGGATATGGCAAATTTGATAGCACATCAGAATACCAGCTAACATCATTCACTATCAGGTTTCCAGCAGGGACCCATAGCTGGGATTTCACAGGAAGGTTATGCCATCTCCCACCTCACTGTGGAACATTTGACCATGTACAATCATATCCACTCTCTGAAGAGGCTGGCAGGATGGTGAATCAAAACAACAAAAACTTGGTTTCATGTGGTGTCACTGAGAAATTTACAGAAAAACATCACAGCTAAAGGTCACAGTCTCTAGAAAGAAAAACCATTAGTGCATACAGATGAAAATCGGGAATACCTACTTTGCATTTGTATAACACACAAGGAATCAAGATCAATTAGACTAAATGAAAACCTCAATTACCATGAAAGTATCTTAACCATGCAAGAATAGGGAGCTAAGCTGTTAGAGAACTTCCACACACTTTTCTTTTCTACTTGAAGTTTTCTTTGCACCTGCCAATGTTTATGGACACTTTCCTTCCCCGCCCAAAGGTAACAAACAAAGAGCACAGAGCAGGCACACACCTGTTTGTGTGTGTGGTTGTTCACCACATTGATCCTCATTCCTGCTGGATGAGAGTGTCCAGGTACTGGAGCTTTCTGCTACAGTTAGAGAGAAAGAACCAAAGCATTAAACGCTACAGTCCACCAGATCCCCATTTCAGAAGATCAGAGCTGTTAGTTAATACCCTGAGACCACTTAAATGAAACTCGCTCTCCTGCTCTTGAAACATATTACCACAATATGCTATTAGATAACATCTATGTTTCCTGTAATATGTTCAATATGAGATAGCTTCACTTAATCGAAGAAATTAAAACCTAAGGCCACGAAGAGAAACTGATTTGAATTGCTTGAGTTTTAGTCCAAGATTAGTGGGAAGGACTTAACTCCAGCCCTGCCAGCACTGACTAGATCTGCATTTCTGCCAATAGGAAACCATGAATGGGGTAAATCGGTAAGTAAGCTTCTCTTCTTTCATGCTACAAGGAACCAAAGATACCTACTTCCATCAAATTCAGCAAGTTGGGACACAACACAATTTAGTTCTGTTCCATTTCAAAGGAGAAGTATATACTGTCCCTTCACAATAGAGCTGGAATAAGCTGTAGTGGAATAAAGTGATGCACAGGGTAGTATAGCTGACCCTTCTGCAGCCTGTTATCCCATGAAACAGGGAAATCACAACAGAAGTAGTCAGGGAACGTAGCTGTACTCATCAACAACTGAAATCAAACAGCAACTCTCTCAAAAATGCCCTTTTGGTTTTTGAAAAAGCATTACAGAAAAGAATGGGTCTTCTTACAAAAATACTCTATACAGGCAGTAAAATCTTCAGATTTGCATTTTCTCTAGACTGTAACTTACACCACAGCACCCTCACGCTTCAATTAGCTAATCAATTTAGAAACAAGGGTACCTGTCCTACAGAAACATCAGCAGAGCTATGGAAATTCTTTGGGTTTCAAAGACTTTTTTCCCTTCCTTTATGAGAAACAAGACCACAGTATAGGACATTAAAGCTGTGTGCTGCATGTCAGATCAAGATACTTTAGTTTGATTCTGCTCCCACATTTGGGAAGAGAGGAGGGCCATGGGCAATTTGGAATTTCACTATAAATAATTTTTAAAAAATTATTAAATAATTGCTCATGTGCACAGTTTTGTCTACAGTCTTAATCACTATTACATTCTACAACATTTTCTTTTTTTGCAATATGTTGTTTAACAAACAAAGTACTGTAGGTCAAACCAAGTCTTAAAAAAAAAATCAGGTCAGAGCAAATTGCTGCCGTACCAAGTCTCTGGAAACTATTTTAACTCCTAGAAACTTTGTAGAAAATGTTCAACTCCTAATGGCTGATGGTGGTGATTTGTCTTAGAAGGACAGCATGAGTACTAATTACCCTACTAATTAAAGACTACTGAACAGACTGCTCTATTGCTCTGCGATTAGCCCTTCTTACTGCCACAAGAGTCCTTTCTCTTTCTTAGGTCAGCCTGGCAGGAAACCTGCAGAGTAATGGGAAATTTCCTAGGCTAATTTAAAGAAGAAATATGCTTGATGGTCTTCAGCAAAACAGAAAGCAGACTCATCTAGGCTTTCAAACTGATGAGAATAGGAGATTTTCTGGGTACGTGTAAGCACACCATTGATCTTTGGGAGGAGGAAAATGAAAGAGGTAGGCTAGGAACTTCGGTTACATGCTTGTAGAGGTGAGGAACAAAACCACTCCTCAAACAACAATCCTGACAGTCTGGAAACTTCTCTTCTGACTCCACCCACCATACCTAACACACACATCGTTCAATAGTAGTTATTTCACAGAGAAGTTTGCTAAGAATCAAGTTACTGTGCACACAGCAAAGTGAAATTAGAAAATTGTGAGAGGAAATCAGCAGGTTAGGGTGATCAACTGATTATACTACAATTGAAATAAATCTTGAGCCTCAGCAGGAATGTATCGTGTAATCAGGCAACTCCCTGGCAGTCAGGGCTTTCCTGAAAACCAGCCAAGTAGAAATAGAGAAATTGTAGAAGGGCTCATTGAATTTTTGATCTTCTTAGATACAAACACAGCTGTGTATTCTAAACTGTTATCCCACCACTAGGATAAACCAGTTATCTAGAGAGGACAATCCACCCCATCAGACTTGCAAAGAGGGGTGGTATAAGAATGACAAAAATGCATACATTTTCTTTGTATTTAGGTGGGAAAGAGACTACTTAACCATTCAAGACAACTACTTTAATGCTGACAGGAGTGCTGCTTTAGTCTTTATTGGGCCCAAAATTCAAATGAAAATTTAAATGAAAGCTGGGGTTCTACAAAAAGCCCCAAGCAGCTGCAAGGACACCCAAAAGGCTCTGAATCCTGCCCTACAGGCTGGACTGAACTGTATCACCATCGCTTCTATTGTAAACATGTGAACATATTAATGTATTATCATGTATTCATGTATCATCCAGTATATCGTACTGGACTGCTGTAGAATAACTGAGGGCTCAGAGATTGCTTGCTTGACCTACTTGGATAGTTTTGGTGATTTTCACGGCTGGATTTACTGTCCCCATAGTTGGGCTGATAGCAGCTGGAGCGCTCCTTTTTAAGCTGATCTTCTCTCTGGCATCCACCACTTTGGTCACCTTTTCAGCAGCAACACTTTGCTGCTTACGGGAATTCAACATCTCTCGAGCATCCTGCACCTTCCCTTTGATTTTGAACCGAGCGTCCTTTTGAACCAGTTTTTCACGGGCATCTTTAACCCCCAGTTTGTGTCGGGCATCAGTGAGTCCTATCTTCTGTCGGGCATCAAATGTCCGCTGGAAGCTGACAGCTGGTGATGATCTATTTAGGAGATTTTGCTGGATCCCAATGCGAGATCTTACACCTCCAAACACTGGCCTTGTGTTAAGCCTGGGCGGAAAAAAAAAGTTTCAGATATTATAAGGTGTGATACAGTATCAATAAAAGTATTTGTGTTGCTGCAAACAAAAGCGCATTATTACTGCACAGAAATCCACTCAGGTTAGATGTCCAAATACAACAGTAGAGCTCCTAAGCTGTTTTATGCTGGATTTTACTTTCTACATAAACAGCTAAGGAACTGATTTCCAAAATCCATCCTTAAGCTCACATTTACAAACTTAAGTAAAGGGTCTGACTTCAGCTGTGCTAAGTACATGCTACATTTAAACAAAATTCATCAACAACTTAGGCACTTTAGGAAAACCTTTGAAGACGAAGAGGAACAGAAACAGACTTTCTAGCTTTAGGACTCAGCAGGTCTGCTAACCATCTTTTGTAATACAATAATATGTCCTGATAAAAAGGAAACATGTAACTACACATGATTTCAAGAATTCTGGGCAACAAGTTCAGATTTGTGGGAGTGTAGAGGCTTGGATTTTAGGATGTACAAGCACCAGTACCAATCTCAGTTCAAAGCCACCAGTTTCAAGGTTTATTGTAGGGTTCTACTATCTTAACATTATTTACAGTCATGTATTTTCAGTGGAGAGATCTGTAAAAAAAACCAGAGATGAAAGACTGAACCTCCACTTCCACCTCTCTCATTCTTGTGTCCAGACAACTGGAGAGCTAGGACTGGGGTCCCATTTTGTTACCTAGCTAAGAATCCTACGGCTGGTCTCTCATACAGCCAAAGCACACTAGCTAGAAGAAACAGGAGTATTAAGATCATTTATTAAAATATATCCAGAATAATACAGAAGACTAACAGTACCCATAAAGTAACAGCCACAGAACAAGACTTCCCTTACAATTTTAAAAAGCATTAATTTAGCTATGTTGAAAGCATTCAGAGTGCTGCAGAAGGGCTTGATGAGTGGTTCTTTTTAATGAGCATAAAAGAGGTCAAAGCAAAACCAGAAATATATGTATCAGCATTTAAGCCAGAATTAGTTAAAACTGTTAATGACATGAACTAATGAAATTGGTTAGGAAACTCTGTACTGAAGATTACACCGTCTCTGAAGACTTTTGTTTATCCTAATAAGCAACTCTCTTCCGTAGAGAATTACTTACCCTGTAACAGCATTAACTGTTTAGGCATTTTGTGCCACAGCACCTGAAATAAAAGGGAATCTCAAACATCTAATTCACTTTCCAGAACTTCAAGTTCTGGCTTGAGTATTTTGTGGATTGGTACATTTTATAGGTGAAGATTTTTCTGTTATTTCATCTAGGCTACTGAACAGCACGGATATAATGATTTAAATTTATTCAGTTTATCCAGCCTTCACAAAGTCAAGTTAGCTGCCTCAGAAATCTTATGAAGTGAGCTAAACATGACAAACAAGAGAAATGCAAGGCACAAAAAGTCTTACAGTGCTGCAGAAGGATTATTGTTCAGCAAATAAAAGCAGGAAGAATTTCTGGAAGAAATGAGAGTTAAGGAGGGATTTGAAAAAGGAGAAAGGAGGTGCTTCGCATATTAAGCAGCATAAGACTGTTCCAAATACACAGGATAACATGAATGAAAGCGCAAAGCCAAGGCCTTGTCTAGACTAGAATTTAAATATGTGTTTGAATGTTTTGCTAGTATACGTTATCAGATAACTTTCAAAATACTACTCTAGACATATAAGCGTAGACATTCAGAGTGAAAACCTAAGATTCCCCAATGACCATTAAATTAAACAAACAAGAAAACAACAACAAAAAAAAAGGAGCACACTTAGCTAACACAGATGGGGAGAAATCTATGGACAAGATCTTTAGAAGCATCAAGTGCCTATAGCAAAAAGGAAGATGAAAAGCCACCAAAGGAGAAGGCAAATAAGAACTGCCAACAGCTGCACTAGAGTAAATGGCCCAGCCTGCACTGGAGACGTCTGCCATACAAAGCAGGAATCTAATCTTGTAGCTAATATGTAACACGCTCCACAGCCACACAAGCATTTCAAACAATCTGTTGGAGTCTAATTAACTATGCTACAAAGACTACAGTTTCCAAGGGCCAGGCAGCAGTTTTGATGAAGCCATGGCAGCCTGAAGCCTCGCCTGTGCGGATCCCCATCAGCTTTGCCAGTTACGACTCCCCGTGGCACAACTACACCTCCCACGGCTATCCCACAATGCACCGTGCCACTCATCAACGCTCCCCTTCTGGGAGCTGCGGGGGGACGGGGCACCCCCAGGGCCCTGCCTGACGAAGAGCTGCAGCTCCTGCTGCAGATACAGGGCAGCCAGGATGCCGAGGGGGCTCAGGGGCGCCGAGGCCCCGCTGATCCCGGCTTGGGGAGCGCCACTGGGTTAATCGGTGGGGAGAAGCAGGAGGTACAGGTCGGAGGCACTAGTGAAGCCATGGGCTGTGCCAGACATCTCGGGAGAAACGAGAAGAGCCCGAGAAGGGAAGGGTAGAGGCGGTGGGTGGGCCTGCCCTGCCGGGGCTAGAGCCCACGGGGCACCGCCAGGCAGAGCGGGGTGAGGTGTGGGGACAGACCCCCGCCCCGGCCCCAGCCCGCCCCGGCCCCGAGCGACGGCCGCCACCACCAATCTACATCAAAGGCACGGCCCCGCAGACCAACGCCTAAGCCAATGGGAAGGCGAAAGCGGGGAATAGGGCCGGGCCGCGCTGAGGCAGGCTGCGGCCCGCAGCCTCCGGAGCGGAACGACCAGAAGGGAGAACAGAGGAACCACCGGAGGCCGCCGGGTCCGGGGCGCTGCCCTCCCGACCGCTTACCTCCCTTTCACCGTCACACCGCGTTTTCGTATGAGCTCGTCCAGAGAGAGGTCCGCCATCTTGTCGCGGGGCCCAACGATAAGACGCAGCGAGCGAGACCCGGACATGACATCATACTACTTCCGTTCCTCGCCCCGCCTCCAGAAGTGAGATGGCCCCGCCCCCCGCCCCGCCCGAATGCGGGATGCGGAGGGGGGGCGGGGAGAGCGTCCCACAACCCCCAGCGGCGCCCGGGCCCATCATTTACATACGGTCCCCGGCACGTCCCGTCCGGGTTCGGCCGGCGGCAGCGGTTACGCGGCACAGAAGGGGAAAAAGACCGGGCAGAGAAGTCAGGGTAAGGGAAGACTAGCTTGTGTGCTGTGGGGCGGCGTGGGGAGTTGCTCGCCCTGACCTCGAGAGCTAACGCGCAGGGTTCTCCCGACGGGGCGGAGGGAAGACGGTTATGCCTTAAACTTATGAGTAAGGAAAATAACGACCCGGGGTGACGCCCGGGTCCTCACTGCCAATGTGAGAGGAATTTTTGCGCGGGTACAGGTCGTCCCCGGGTGACCCGCTTACTTCGCGGGATGCCCGGGTGCCGTGATCTGCCCGACCCTCCGTGCCGCGCGTCCCAAGGACAGAGGTGGGGCGGCCGCGCTCCGCCGCGCCGCTCCGTGCCAGCAGCCCCCGGCGGGCAGCTGAGCGCTTGGAGCCGTGCTGCCGTCGGGCGGAGCCGCGCCCCGGTGTTTTCACGTTACGACGGAGAACTCGATCAAACCGCTTTGAGGAAAAAAACCTTAATAGCGTCTCCCCCCGACCCTATCTGCTCCGACCAGTCCGCGGGTAAGGCAGGCTGTCTGAGCTGGGCTAAGGGTCTTCACGAGGCTTAGAAATACATCGCCAAAACATTTCATGTGTCTGCAGGAAGTGAATCCTTTTTTATGCTTCTGTGGGAGGAATTATGCCATTTAAAATCAGACTAAGAACAAAAAATTCGGCGAAAGGGAAAAGCTTTCTTGTGCAGGCTTGGGCGGAGGTGAGCTTTCCAGTGCTTTTCCAGCGTTGCCTCCTGCCCTGTGACTGACGGCTGCAGCGGCAGTACCTGCAGGACAGTGGCTCTGGGTTTCACTACGGGCCCTGGTGCTGTTGGGCCTCCCTCAGAATACCCTTTGCAGCACAGCATAGCGCCAAGGCCCTGCAGCACGGGGGTTTCTTCCTGTCGTTGGAAGGTGGATCTCCAAAGCACAGAGTTTTGCTTCTGCCCACAGCTCTGTCTCTCCCCCGGCAGCTGTCAGGAGGATCGCTTGCATGGTTCCCCTCCGCGCCCTCATCGTTTGCTTCCTACCATCTCCCCACCACAGTGCTCTGAGCTGCGGTGACCCTGAGGCATCGCAGCGTACGCAGCAGTGTCCACTGCGTCGCTGTAGAGCTGCTGGCCCATGCACGCTCCATGCAAGGTCCACAGGGAAAGTCCTAGGAGGAAGCTCCTGGACTTCAGCAGAGCGGGAGGAGCCAGCGAGGGCCAGGGGCAAATGCAGAGGAGACAGGTGCAGCTGAGGCGGCTGCTCGCAGCCACGTGAGCTCAGGATCCTGCAGCACGCATTTTCTCGCAGGAACGTTTCAAGCCTTCATGGGCCCACAGTCATACCAGTAGTGATGCCAGGTCACTGCTTAGTTGTCCACTGGTACTTGATCCGGATCAAGGGTGGCACATGACTGCATTGCTATCAAATTAGGGTACACAATAATAAGTTCATGCCCTTTTTGTGCTTTTGTGCTGCCTTTCTGTCGAGACAGTTGATCAAACTGAGGTGGTGGGGTGGATGATGTGTGACAACCATAAAGCCTGCTGTTGCAAAACTAACAGGCAACATTTCTTTGAGCAAATTTGTATGAATATAAGAGCAGCCCAAGTGGTACCAGACTAGAGGGCCATCCACCCAGTATCCTGTTTCCAACCTGCAAGGACCCCGAATGGAGGTCTCTTCCAGACACCTGTCCAGAAGCCCATTGACCTCGGTGGTATTAGTGCAGCCACAATACCCCTTGACAAGGAGTACAACAGGTCCACTCTCAGCTGCATGGTGAACCATGTCCTCCTGTTTGTTATGTTTCCATCAGCCTAGTTCTTGCAACTGAAGGCGGAGAGTGCACGTGTAGCTCCTACCCACCCTCTTCTACCTGTGATGCCCTAAGTCATCTTTCCTGGTGAAGGGTCCAGGCCTGCTCACCCATTCCTTCAGTGAAGCTCCCTTCCCTCTGCAGGCACCTCCCTTCCCATGCGGAAGTCTCAGTGGGAGGCTGGTTAGGGGGCACGAGCCGTGCTGTTGCAGGAAGGAAGGGTTTAAGCCTCAGGATGTTCCATTCCCTCTGTTTATGATTACCCTTCCTGTGAGACACAACAAGCTGCAGCTCAGCTTTCATGGGTCTCTCCCAGTTCCTCCTCGCAGCTGTGAATGAGAAGTCAAATATTTGCTCAGGGACGGGCCCAGGCCTCTGCTTCTCTTCTCGTGGCTGGGAGAGGGGAGAAGGTGCAAGCAGTGGCAGAGAGACCTCCCTGAGCACAGGGGTTCCTGCCAAGGGCTCCTTGACCAGATGTGCTGGGAAACTTTCAGGCCTGCCCTTGCTTTTTCAGAGGCGGATTCCTTGAGCGTGTCTCTCTCGTCAGCTGAGACCTGAGACTTGAGGGCACAGAAGTCAGAACAGAGGAGACTGTTTCCCTGTTTCACACCAATTTCCTTTTTAAAATATTGATTAGGAAATTATGCGAAGGACATCATATTAACCTTGGGGTATCATGTGGCACAGCGTCTGACTTAAAATGTTACCCCTATTGAGTCTTACAGAGGCACATGAAGCAGCTAAAAGCAGAATGACATGGCCAGAGAAAATATCTGATAAGGTGCTGTGGAGCAAGACCACATCATTACTCAGTCCAGGTAAAGTCCGTCCGTCATGATGACCTACCACAGTGTTAGATGTGTTTCCTTCCTCTTCCAAGGACAGAAACCCGCATGCCCCGTGTGTCAGAAGCCAAATAACCTTTCTAGCCAACTTCAGTTAGGAAAGCTCCTAACCATCTAAGCTGTTAGAAACCTCAATTCTTCTCCATTAATTATAACAAAACTATTAAAAATTTAGTATGTAGGCAGCACGCTCCCCCTTGATTGCATGAATACCGTCACCATAATCATTACCTTGACACAGAAACATTTTGTATGAAAATGATTAAACAATTTTGTAATTAAACTCAAGGGGGAATTAGCTGCTGTAGGGGTAATTTTTCTATGTCAGGTTTTGTACACTGAAGTAGAATCCTAATAATCAGAATAACAATCTCCTGACTTATTATATATTCCTTTTTTGTTCAGATCAAAGATATAGAGATATTAACATTTTTGAAGGGTATACCAGAAATGTCGGTTAATGTGAGTTCTGTTTGAGTTGTATTTCTTGTTTGTCTATGAACTGAGATTTTTGTTACTCTGTTTCCTAGCAGGAACAAATTTCATTTTTAAAAATAAGAACAGAAAAAGGACCAAATCTGGGATTTAGCGTGGACTTAAACATTTGCAGAAACGATGGGATATTCTTATTGTGGTAAAAGTTTAAATCATTAGCATATACGCAGGACTGGACATCATCTTTTTCTTCTAATTTCTTTGCCGGAGCATTTCAGTTATTTGCATTGAACGTAACTCAGAACAGAACAGAACCTGTTGTGGTGGTGGTGCTTTTTGTCCGGGTTAGACATGGGTGTTGCAATGGGAAAGGCCGATTCTCGGAGCCTGGGTGTTGGCTGCCGGGGCGTTTGCTTGTCCTGCCTGGCCGGAGGAGGCACACACTTGCTTCCTCCTAAGCCTCAGCTCGCAGCCGGTTGTGTTAATGCGTTTGTCCTGGCATCAAACACTGGCACTGCCACCATGAGCTTCTCATTCAAATGTTAGAGAAGAGAATTACACTTCTGAAACCTAATTATTTTTAAGGATCTTTTTTTATATAACTGTGAGCATGAAGATTCTTTTTTTTTGGTTTTGTCTTTTTTAAGAAAGAATGGGGATAATGCCATGAAGCAAAGGATTAGATTTTAGTTAAGCTTTAAGTTTGCCTTGCTTTGAAATTCTGCAATGCTTTGGAATGATAGTTTTTACATATCCATCATAGGTTGAGCGAACTACTTTTCGCAACTGTGTTTTGCCTGTTTATTATAATCTATTACTTTTATTTAATGTCTTGTTAAAGAAAGCCTCTTTTCAAAGTATTTTAAATTCTGAGCTTTCTTACTGATTAAGCTTATATTTTTCAAAATTATGTGGTGAGTTACTTGACACACCTATTCAAAGGAAAGTTAGTTTCGCTTTTTAGCGCTGTTCTTTTACTTTCCATTTCAGTTCATTTCTGCAATAAGCAACTATTTTGATTTCTTTAGTAGTGTTCAGACTTTGCTCTTCTTGAGCTGAACACTTTCCTTTTAGCCCAGATTTTGAATCCTTTGTGGGTGGGCTGCAGGAATGTTAGGAAACAGAATGAGGTTCCCAAATAAGCTTGGCAAATTGAAGAACTGTCTGAGAAGGTAAGGTGCTCCTCAGCTAGGACAGATGTAAAAGGCTGTATCCTGGATCTTGGTTGTACTGGTTTGTCCAAGAAGAGGAATTTCTGCATGGAGATACCTCCCATAACACAGATACCCACCACCCATTTCATTTTTCAGAATCTGGGAAAAGACCGTATTTGTTCTTGATAACCTGTTGGTTATTGCTTGTGTGTCATTTAAATGATAGCGGTTCTTTTTTTTTTTTTGTGAATGTTTATTCTACAATCTAGTCGTAGATGGGACCTTTTTCACCTCGCAGTAGTTCACTGGCCGTAATTGTGTGGCTCTTTCACTTAACGGTGTTTGTGCCCTCTTAGTTGTTTCCAGCTACCAGCACCCGCTGGCAAAGCCTGCAGCAGCCGCTCACCAAGCAGGAAGCATCTCCCAAGACAAGCCCTTGTAGAAAACTAAACTGCTTGAAACATCTCAGCTTCAGCTATGAAAGTTCTCAGCATTGCTCCTCAGGTCAATTGCCCAGTTGTTCCTTCAAAATTACCCATGTTGGTGCTTGAGTGATATTCATGTGAGTTTGTTGTGAGGGATAACAAATTTCTAAGGAAACTTTTTGGTGAAAGAGCTGCTATTTGCCTTCCCAGGTACCCTTCTGGAAAATGAGCATGTGACATCTATCTCCGTGCATTTAACCAGAGTCCAGTCATCACTTTCAAAAGTGAAAAACCTTCTAATGAGAAGTTAGTGATATAATCCAAGTATTAATTATGTGCTGTTGCAAGATCTGTGACAATACAGAGGTGCTGGCTAGCTGTGGTGGTGACTGTGTCTGGGGTCAGGCTTTCTCCCTCTGAGGGGAAGGCACAGTGGTGGGGCTGGAGCTTCTGCTGTGTCTATGAAGTATTTGGTCTGGGATAACTAAGAGAGGATGTTTGTCTTGCAGGACCTGTAGGTTTCGTTAACATCAAATTGACTTTTTACACCAAAACAAAAAAAAATCTGAGACCCTAAGGGCACTACTAACAGCACTGACCAGGTACTTCTAATGATCTAAATGGGGTCCACTGGATAATCACAAGGCTGGCTTGCTCCTTCTAAGAGCTGAGCCTCCTCCATGCTGGTCCCATTGCTTTCTTGCAATGGGCAGGAGACTTGCTCAGAGCCAAAGCATCTGTTTGCACTTTCTCTCTCCATGTATCTGAACCCTTGAACCCTGGTCCTCTGCGGCTGTTGGAAAGTAAGAGACTGAGGGACAAGGAGAAATCCCCTGGCTCACTGACCCATTCATTCTCTCACCAAAGCTTCCTGCATGTGTGAAATAAATGCAAGTACGTCACAGAGAGAGAAAAGGTCAAAACACAGCTAACAGCTAAGCAGATATCCGTGGATTATAACTGCTGGCATACTTATCCTCTGACAGAAGATATCCTACCCTCCAGAAATTGGGTCTCTTTGGGTTATGGAGCAATAGACGCCAGCTATGCACAAGGTGGAGACCTCAGACATTGTCTGTGTGTCTTCCAAGTTACTTAGCTAATGCAGTGTAAGATCAGTTCACCAGAAGCACTGAGGGTCACTGAAGTTATGAGATGCTGCTGCTGCAGGGCATGGGAGGTAAAGAGCAGGATCAGAGATTCTCAGAGTCAGAATAGTGACAGACTTGTGCAGGAGAGGCAGGAGAAGCCAAACACAGGACACTTCCCATTTACCCGTCCCAGCCGGCCTTGCAGTTTACTAGCATGCAAAGTGAATAACCAGGTCCATACAAGTGGCCTGAAGAGGAGCTCTCAGGAACACCCCAAAAGCTGGAGGAGGCCACAGTCTGCTGCATTGTTTATGCTATTCTTCAGTACTATGTCTCAGCGGTACAGTCTAACCCTTACCTCTCTCACTTCAGTGACGATACTAGAAAAACTGTTTTGTTAAACAAGTTGTAGTGTTGGGTGACAGAAGTGGAGTGTTGAGTGTGCTGCTGATGTTTCAGTCAATGTCTTTACCAGGATATGGGTGGTATTTTTAAATTCCACTGGGAACAGGTTCTTTCTCCCTCTCCGGACAGTGGGGATAGCCGAAGGGAAGAGAACACCTGGGCCAGGTCTTTGGCGGGAGCAGGCAGACAGGTCTCCCACCAAAGTCTGAAGGACTGAGATAGCAACTAGTTGCATTCCACAGAGCTGAAGAAAAGCCATTGTGCCTCAGCTCCAGGGATAATCCTGCATCACTGGTAGGATGATAGTGTAACACAGAGGAATCCTTTCTAGATACCAGGTGGAGGATCTAACCCACTTGGCTATGTGAATTCATTTGTACGGAACTCATGTCTTGCAGGAGATGTTGTCCCTGGCAGGGATGAGCAAACTTAGACTCCCATCGTTTGCCATTCATCTGTGAGATGTAAGGTGTAGAGATAGGGGTAGACTTGCCCCCTTTCTTCTGGATGAAGAATCTATGATCAGGGAAAGGGTCTCAGGGTCTCCACTGAGATTTGAACAAAGTCTAAGTCAGAACTGTCTTAGCTTGGTTTAGATAGCAAATGAGACCAAGTGAGGGGGAGGCTCTTCCATGGTTATGTTGACTGATGAAAAGGGAGGGGAGGAGGGGGAGGAGGTGGTGGGAAATACAATACACTTCTCAGGCCATGGAAGAGTCCGCTTGTCACCAAGAGGTACAGGGTGGAAGAAGCTATGGGAGAACAACATTTCAGCAGTTGCAGTAGCATTTCTCCAAGTCTCTTAATGATGGTATAGAGCCAAAGGAGGAAGGGAAGACAACTCTGGGTTATTTCATGATTGCATCGTGTACAACATGGAGGAAGGCAGGATGTATCTGTGTGACTCAAGCTGTTCTTCAGGGACATTCTTGTTCGGAGGCTTCAGGCTATCTCAGGACAGCGTAGCAGCAGCTACAACCATTATCCCTGCTCCCAGCGACCTTTCTAGAACAATGGTGTTCTGCTGATTGCCCCAAAGTGCTTAGTAGCTGGGACATTTGATGCTCAAATCCTGCATCTCGCTTTGCTGGTAGGAGTGGTTTAAGGAATGCAACCCACACCAAATGAGTGGCCTAACTCACCACACCAGTGCACTGGATGTTCAGCCTGAGTGAAATCTCACCCTCAAACATCAAGAACTGGGAAAAGAGGTTGTGTTGAATCACGGGCTAGATGTTGTCCTTTGCACCAGGAGATGTGAGAATCCAGCAATAGGGAAATTTCACGCACAGAGACACTTCGTGGCAATCAGTGGATCTTTGTTGCTAATGGATGGAGTACCTGGTCTGTTGTGAGCAGTTAAAAATCCTGTAGCTGCACAGGAAGGAGGCAGCCCATTCACTGTTTCGGGGCTACTGCATTCTAGGCCAAATGACACCTTTTGCAGGGAGGGGGAAATTGTTGCTCCTTTGAGATCAGCTGAGCATATGTAACAGGGAAAAGATGTTTCAGCAGTACCTCAGAGCCCAAATCTGCTGGATTCTGCTAGGTGCTGTACAGACAGAGCAAAAAGTCTGCTCCTGCTGTTAAGAGAGACTAGGAAGTGTGTGTGGAGCCTGCTAGAAAGGATGCAACAGTGCTTGTAGCCTTCTGAAGGCTTTTAAATCAGCCTTTGAAATACAAAGCTTTGTAACTTGAGTGTTTTAGCCTAAAGCCAGCAAAAAAGATGTTAAGGAAAGAAAAATCAAAGGAAAGGACCACACATGAGAAGCTGCAGAAGCGATGAGCTTCAGAGATAAAACTGATCCACAGAACAGGACCAGACTGACTCAAGGAGCCACAGGCTCTTAAAAATTAGGCTAACAAAATTTCTAAGCAGGTAACAAATAGAGCATGGCAGCTTGCCATATATGTGCTATTACACCTGTATAATCACATGGCATTTGGGTCAGGGTCATGCTGAAGCTCCTACTTGCTGGTACTGGAAACTTCCCTGTCATTTACCTTCTAAAGCCTGGACAAGACGAAGTGTTAATGCACTGCCCACCTTAGTCTGCAACACCTTACAAGGTATGAAAAAGTAACTATTGTGGTTCTTTCTTTTTGCAAAAGTTGTAGGAAATATGGTGCATATGTAATTTTAATTCACCTGCTCTATTCCATAATAAATATTTCCAGTAAAGGTCTTTTACAGTCAGTTTCTCAGAATACTCTAGTTTTCTAAAAGCCAATTTTCTTGCACATACCTGGATCCCAGCTCATGTTGTCAGTGACCTGCGACACTCACAGAATAGTGGATTCCTGAGAGAAGCAGAGCAATTTGCTTGCAGAGAGCTGCACAGAAATTTGCCTTTCTTTCTGAGGACCCTTGAGAAAATGCCAGGGAGTTTGTGCAGCCAAGGAAACTGCTGGGCTAGAAAGCAGAACTGGAGGAAAGGACTCGGCAGGCACACAGCAGGATTTCCAGTATTTTTTATTGGACAAATCTCAAGATTCTCACTGAATATTTTGTCAGGCGAGGACATAAACATGCATTTGCCTCACTGTGTCCCCCTTACGCTGTGAAATACAACTTTTAGAGCACTTCGATCAAGAGCTGTGGCAGGTATGTTAGATGAAGGGCTACAGATTGGTAAATTGTACAGATGTGGGAAAGCAGCTGAGTGCTAACAGGCAGGTGACATTTGTGTGGACACAAGTGGCCTTTTGGCATATAAGAGTGGGCCTCAGTGTCTGTGTCTGGGTACACATACCTACACACACCTGTCTTCCGAAAGTCCGTCGTAGCCTTTGTGAGCCTTGTCTTTTAGTGCCTTGATCTCTTTCTCAGCTAAGTACATTTTTACCCAAGAAGGATGCCTGTTTCCCAACAGGCCATCTTCATCCTCACTGCTTATTCGTTAGCAGAAAGCATGAGCCTGCAGTTTGTGTACCTGCTATAGACGCAGGGGAGAGCAGTGATACCGCTGCTGTTAGGGGTCCTGCAAAGCCTTGGTTCTACCACATGCTGTTGGTGAGGAGGCAAGTGCCTCCGCAGGGTGGCTGAGATCCCCACTGTTATCTGACAATGTCATAAGCATTTGTGAAGAGCAGGTAAGGTAGGCTAGAAACACAGATTCTCTTTCCACACAAATGCTGTTTAGAGACAGCAAGGAACAAATGTTACACAAAATATATGCATGCTGCTGAGGCAAACATCTTCAATTCTTAATACATGTTCGTAAATAATGATTTATCCTGGTGTCCCAAGCCAGGAGTGTCTAACTTACTAGCTCTGAAAAGCAGGCACTTCATGGGAGAAAGAAAAGCAGCATATTGCGCAGCAGCTGTTTCATCTTCTTGTGGTCATATGAGTAGCTTGACTCTGAAGTCATGCTGCTTTTCATCCCAGATTACACCTTTCACAATGACTTGTTCCCCACATTTCGTTATGGGCCACAGAAACGCTGGTTTTCTCCAGTCCTCCCAGCCTTTTTTGTCCACATGCTCTAAATACTGCGTCGAGCTTTCCTGTACATTTCCTGTTCCTTTTCCATACAGCTTTAACCAGTGGGTCCTGAAGAAGCAGCAAACAATAGATTTTGCAGCACTGCAGTGTGAACTATCTTTGAATGGCAGTTTTTGAGTCAATGCCAGCTTGCTGAAAATCAGGCGAGAACAATTTTGAAAGCTTTGTAATGTTATGTTGATGTAATGTTACATTGCCTCCCTGCTCTCTTTCTGTGCAGCTGCTCCACATGAACTAAGTGCTGAAGAACTTCATTTGTCAAAGCTGATGGTACCGTTCGAGTGAGACAGGCAGGGGTCCCAGGGTCACTTTAAAGGTTCTTTTATTTACTAAGTCCTGGCTTCTGGACTGTTCCAGCATCCAGCAACTGTCTCTATTTCCTCATAGAGAGAGCTGCAAAGAGCTTGATAAGACTGAGCTTTCAGAAAGGCCCAGCAAGCTGCAAAAGGAGGAACCTGCTCTTTGGAAGCTTCATATATATGTGATATATATGACATATATATATTTCCCAGAAAAAAACCCACTGGAATATAGTCTGTTTGGATAGCAAGTATCAGGGCTCAGTGCACACCAACAGTCTCTGCAAGCTTTCCCCTGCCTTCCCAGGGGTTTGGCTGCTTGTGTTCAGGGTCAGCTCTAATATAGCATGGCCATATAACCTTGGATTCAACTGCTGTGAAAACAGCTAAGCTGGCAGAAAGGGTGGTGTGAGAAGAAGTTATGAGGAGCCTCATCTCCACCCACAGACCCTTCACCACTTGGCCCGGGAGCTGATTCAAGCTCAGTGGTGGTTTCTTGCCTGAGCTGTGATGTTGGGGTGCCTGTGCGCAGCCTTACTGACCCTGACCCACAGACCATCTTCCCAGCTCGGTCTTGACCTGCCTGGTCACTGTGGGTTTGCCCGGTGGTCACTGGTCTGTGGCTGACCCTGATCACCACCACCGGCCCTGCTCTTTGCACCTTGCTTGGGTCCGGTAGGACTGTGCCCTTGTTGGTAAGGGCACTGCCCTGCCTGTCCTGCTGTTTGCCACTGCGCAGCTTTGTATCTCCCTTAGAAGGTTATATGTACCTCTGTGCATGCCTGTGAGAATATTTTGGGAGTATATGGACTGGAAGACCCTTACCACAAGTGGAAAACAACCCCAAGCAGAAGGGCAACCTCCCTTTTTTTTAAATACCAAACTGCAGAGACATGCCAGAAAATTGAACCACCACCCCTGTTCCTGGGTGGTATCTTTACTCACCATAATTTTGCTGTAAAACTCTGAGTGGTTTTGGTAATAGGAATATCTGAAGAGATTCCCGCTCTCTTGCATCACCCCCTACAAACCAAGCACAGCACAAAGCAGACTGTTAGCATGTGGTGTGGCCAGCAGTGCAGGCCCTGAGCATTGGGAATTTTCATTTCTTAGATTGTGTCAATCAGCAATGGAGAAGCCGCCCGTTTCAAGCTTTGGAGGAAGGTCCTATAAAAGCAATACAGGGCTGGAAAATGCTTTCTGCACTCATATATGCGCCTCAGCCAGCTGGACAATTCAGACATGCAGTGTATGTGTATCGTGGGACACAGAAAGGTTGCTGGAGCTCAGCTTTCCACACTGCCATCCCTCTGAGCTCATAAGTTATCCCCACTGTCATTGGCAATATATTTTGAGCAGTGTCCCTAGCAGAAGCTAAGTTCTAAATGAGTGGCAGACGCAGATGGCCCTTTTATACCACTGCCTGGGTCCAGTTACACAGAAACATAAAGTACCTGTTTACTGTTGGTCATAGCATCATTTGAAGGTGGAATGTCAAGAACTTCAACTATGTTAGTTGTTCTCTGCTGTATATCTTTCTCACAGGCATCAAACAGCTTCTGCAGCGCAAAGACAACTGCTGATTACAGCAGCAATCACACTGAAATGAGAGGTGTAGGAAAGCATGTGCTGAAACCACATCTGCATTAGAGTAAATTTTAGGGCCACTAGTTGATTGAAATATGTCTTCAATACCTGGGAAATAAACTGTTTCATCGAGCTGTTTGCATGTTGAAGCCCATTCTTCAGCATCTGTGGGGCCTTAGCATCACAAGCAATGCTAATAATGGCCTCATCTCAGTCTCGTTCTTTAAGGTGTACCATTTTGGTATTTTTCTTCAGATCCCCCCAGCATCAGAGCAGCGAGTCAGACATCAGAACGAGGTCTCCCATCTAGTATGTAAAGCATTAACCATAACGAAACTGGACTACGTTTTCCCACTTGTGCTTAGCATGGGTGAGATATGGCACTGGGATTTGAATGTGCCCTTCTGAAAGGCAGGAGGAAGCAGGTCACCGTCACTTTGCTCTCTACAGCATTACGCAGGCCCTGCTGGACTGGAAAATCAGAGACCCAAACTTAGTCCCCAACCCTGCCTGATACAGAAAAACTAATACTGAAAGCCTGCTATACTGGCTACACCATATTGATCTGATAAAGGTCAGACTGAGAAAATGGACATGAACAAACTGCTGCCAGTTTTATACGTCAAATACGAGGCTGTGGAGCTCCTGAGTTTTTCTCAGTCACGTAGCCTGAGCATCTCATACATCTGCAGCACAGCAGACAAACACGAAGGGTCATTCATGTTCTCAGAGTGCTTGTGCATGCCCATCGCTTTAGAAAAGAGCTCTTTGTTTCTAGGGCAAGATGGACATTAAAAAACTTAGCTAAGACAAGATGAAACAGTGAATAAGCATAACTATTTTACAGCATATTATGAATCTATTTCATTAATCCCATGTTTTCTACAATGCACTTCTCAACTATATTATATAGCTGGCAAGCAGCTTTCGTGTGGGAAATAGTGCTTTCTCAGCTCAGTTTTGCATGATCACAGTGAAATCTGGTCAAAGAAAGAGTGGCATTTCGACTATGTCATTGTAGGCTGATTTCTTTTATTAACATGTTCACCCTGGGAATATCTCCTTCCCTTTCCAGAACAACCCAAGCCATCTTCCAGATATCAGTTACAAAGACATGCTGGCAGGTTGAGTCTGGGGAAAAGGTGTCTAGGCTGTCTGGTCAGAACCAAAGAGTCCCTAAGGACTGGAGGAAGCAAGAAGTATGTGGGTCTTCAGTGTAGAAACACATGTTGCATCAGAAATCTGAATGAATGCCTTACCTTGCCTCTAGCTCTTTGATCTTCTCTTTCAGCTTCTTATATTCCTCTTTCTCCTGAAGCTCTTTTTGGGTGACCCCTCCAGGAAATGCTCTGAAACAGATTTATTTTGTGAGATCTCTTTATTTGTACTTGGACACTGGGACAACAGTGGACTTACCCCTATTGAATAATCTGAATTCCAGCAAAAAAGCTGTGAGGTGGGAAAGTGCAGAGCACCCAGGAAAAACTCCAGGGGAGCTTAACAACCTCCCCCAAAAGCCCCCACCTAGGATTTATGCTCAAATCAAGGGGAAAGCTATTTACATCAGAAGAAAGGGAGGTGGGGTTGTGAGGATCAGAGGTTGAAGGCTTGAAGAAAACACAAGTATTCTCCACTTGTTAGAAGCTACTCTTGTCTTTTCTCTAGTTGTTTTCTCCATCTTTAACATCAAAGCATTATCACCAAACATCCCAAACCCTCCAGAGAGTTCTGTTCTCCTGGATTCCTTTCTCCACAGATGTCTGGGTAGTGTCAGTCTCCTATTCCTCCAGTGGGTGAAATTCTCCCGTTTCCAATGCCTGCTCTTTGGGTTATTGTACTAGAGCTTAAAAAAGCCCTCTCTACATGATGACCCTAGGTCGACTGCAGACTCACATCCTAAAAGTGCTGGAAATTTTTTGCTTCTTATCATTCACCAGAGGTTTTTAGAGATTGTGTCTTCTTCTGCATTACAGATCTTAGAACAAGTACATGCAGCCCTAATATAAAGGAGACCTCGTCCCATGTTTCTTTCCCCTCCTTTCAGAGTGAGCCATACCATCTTATATTAATATTCTGATCTTGTGAATTATCCCATCAAGTTTCTGCTCTGTCAATTAAATTACCTTCATTACTGCACACAGAAACGTGTTCAGAGATTGTCTAACCTTGGAGGTGGTAGATGTATTATGCATAGCGGAGGAAGATGACTGGCTGTGGGTGAAAGGACAATACTGGGAAGAGGAAATTCAGAAAAAAAACAATACTCACTCCTGATAGCTCCTGTGTCCCTACTGGTAAGGAGGATCAGGGTTGCTGGTCTCCTGCATCTTGTAATGATCAGATGCAGCATGCTGCCTAGAGATGGAAGAAAACAATCTATGTTAAGCAGACAGACCTGGGAACAAACCAAGAATGAGGACCTGAATTTGGGAGGTGTAATCTGGATCTAAACTGGTTTCCTGACAGTCTTCTGTAATTAGGCAAACAAACTCAGGGACACAAGTGACTGAGCTTGGTCATCATTTGAATCTAAGTCCAGTGTCTGGGAACCTTTGCCTTACATCAGTCCAAGTCTCAAACTTGAGCCACTCCGGAAGAAAGCTCCAAGGTTTCAGAAAGTGTGAGTATTCTTCCACTACCAGGCTATCCATGACTGCACACCTGCAAACCCTTCATGACCCCACAGATACTCCAGCCATGATCAGAAACTTTAAAATACCACAGCGTGTCTTCACGGAAATCCCAACAGGAAAACCTCTTCTCCACAAAGCTGTTCAGGAAGGGCAGGGAAATCCAGCTATACTATTTGAAGGTTATTCACTCTTGGCCTTAGAAACTGAGAATGATTTATGTTGGCATTTTGTCCCCAAGATGCTATTATTTAGGCTATTTCTTTTTCTTTCCTCCTGATTAACAACTTCCCTTCTTCTTGCCAGTATCACAGCCACTATGCCTTCCCTCAGTGCTTGCCTAGCTCAAAAGGGGGCAATTTTCATGAGGAAAACCCAGGACTGCCTCTGCAGACCTACTCAAAGTGTCCTCAGTGCTGCTTTTACCACCTCCCCCTTCTATATTAGGCTGGATGCCTTTATCTTGAGAGCTGCTGTTGTTAAGGCAGCCATTTCCTATTCAGAGAAGTACTTGCACGGAAATGAAAGTTCATCTCACAACATGACATGTTTTCATGTCACGTGCCCTGGTCATGTGCCCTGATCTGCACTCCAAGACAAACCTGTTTCAGAGGCAGTTCATGCCTGGCCATGACAATGCAGTCAAACAGGAGAATGAAAATTTGGTCTGCCCTGCAGGACAGAGCTTGAGTGTGTTTCAGTTACAGTCGCAGAAACATTTATGATTTTTCCCCTCGTGATATATTCTTAATATAAAGAATCACATTACCTGTGGCAACTCTCCAGAAATTGTAGTCGGGTATCAACAGAGTCAGACCAAACTCTTTTCTTGCTGTCTGTCAGTCCATCAGGGGAAGAAAGAAATAATAAAACACATTACTGTCAGTAGGCAAGTATCCATTAAAGTCCTAAGAACTTCACAAACTAAACTTCCTCCCTCCAATTCCTGATCAGCCCATAGGGAAAAAAAAAAAATCTTGATTCCAAAACTTCTCAAGGCTGTGCTTTGCCAGGTAGGTGGTTTGTGATTTTATGAGTCAGTACCAATAGTGCAAATAAAATACTGCAATACCAGGCAGTACCAATAGTGCAACTAAAATACTCTGAAAGTGTAAGATCTGCATGTTACATGATGCAGATCAAACAGCTTCTGTAAATTGGCTTTGGGTTCCCAATATAGCCCGGACAAAATTTGGTACTATGTCAGAGCCCTCCTTGTGTCTAGCTTATTTGTAATCTTCTGTCCAACCTGTCCTAGCGTACACCAGCTACAGTTGATCATCAGGGGCCACACTAAACACTGTAATTTCTGGTCACCAGACTCACCTTACTTCTTTTCCCACCTGTGCCAGCCTTTCTGTCAGATCATGATATAATGCCTCCAGCCTTGAAGTCTTGTCTCCACAGGCTGATGGATGGTTGCCACGGGGTGTCAAATATTTGTCTGAGGAAATAAGAAAATGGAATTCTTAAAATGAAGAGAAAAAATCACATGCTCTAAACAGGTACCTTATAAAAGACAGCCCCACGAGCAGAAGCTCCATGGCTACATCCACACTAGCGAATAGATCAGAGCCAGGACACAGGCTCCAGGGCACAAGATAGCCCAGCATGCTCCTGGACGCAGTTTTGGCACAAGTGAGCCAGCACTTTCCCAGATGACACCTGGCACAGTTCAGAGCACTGCGCAGGCCAGGGTTTGCAAAAAACAGATGGAGGATTTGAGCAATCATTAGGGCTGGATGAAGTGGGCAGGATACAGGGACAACTGAAAAACAAACTCAACCCAGACCTACAGAGTGTGGGGAACAGTAAATGCAGGTGGCTATTCTGCTGAAATCAACTTTGCAACGTATGGGTGTGGGGTTTTTTAATAGAGCAGAACAAAGCTATATGTTCTTAAGGTAATTTTCATTTCTACAACTGCTCTGTGCCCTATTTCCTAATGAGGATCCCAAACATCAACTATTACTGCAGAGACAATCCCAGGCTGAGGTGCTCCTGCAAGTCGGATACAGGTGGAGCAGACAGACAGCAGACAGCTCCTTCCTGGAGCAAGGCGATGTCAGAGAAAGCCTAAGCATGAGGCTTCACCATCAGTTTATGCTGAACCAAATCTGCATGGCTGCTGCAAGGGACTGTCCTGCCCCTCTCTCCCAGCACCTCCTCACTTCTCTCTCGCTGAAACAGATTTTGGCTTTGTTTACTTGGATGGATTCCTTTTCAGTTAAGTCACTTTGTTTCCAGTCTTTCACTGAGGACATGTTTTTTCTCTTTAAGCTCAACAATCCAGTATAAAATCTGCATTTAAGTCAGCCTTTCCCTGCAAAACTGATGAGCTCAGAGACCGAGTCCCCGAAGTCCAGGATCTGTTACACTATTTATACCATTCTTTCCAATTTCTCTTCCTCTCACACCCATTTAAGATCTGCCTCACCCTTTGGAGCTGAACTTGAGCTGAATTTGAGGACATTAACCATCCCTGTGATGGATAGGAAGGATAGGAAGTAGAAAACAGAACTTTTACTGAAATATTTCACAGTCAGGAAATGTTTGCAGTAACCTCGTTGCAACCCCCCGAGGGACTTGTAGAAATATTCAGACCTACTAAGGTTAAACTTGCTAAGTTTGGCCAGAGACACCCCCTGTGCAACATACCTGCCGCATTCTGCAGCTATCTCTCTAGGATCAGCGCCCTTACACAGTCCTTCAGACACCCCGGTTCTGCTGTAGGAAGAAAACTCGGGTGTATCCATGCCTTTACAGCAGCAGAAAATGTTTGCCCAAATGAGTGGCAGCACAGGGGACCGTGCTGCTTCACAAAGGGACTTTTCTGCTATAGATAACAGAAACAAGTCTTTCTTTTTTACAGGAAAAGGCACGCTTTCTTTGCACTGTATCTAGTATCATACTTCTCTCCAGCCAATAAAGTCGGCGGGGCGGGGGGCGGGCTTCACCCTGCAATACCAGCCAGAGCAGTTTCAGTTTCATCCCAGTCCTGTCTGTTTACTCCTCTGTAGGTCCCTGAGCTGTGCACCTCTGCACTGCTGTCGGCCATGGCCAGCAAGTCAGTCTTCGTTGTTGCTATATATTTTAGCACGTCCTGCAGCAGGTACTATTTTTCCCTTGCTTCAGTGTCGTGGTTTAACCCCAGCCGGCAACTAAGCACCACGCAGCCACTTGCTCACTCCCCTCCGGTGGGATGGGGGAGAGAATCGGAAGGGTAAAAGTGAGAAAACTCATGTGTTGAGATAAAGACAGTTTAATAGGTAAAGCAAAAGCTGTTGCCCGCAAGCAAAGCAAAACAAGGAATTAATTCCCTACTTCCCATCAGCAGGCAGGTGTTCAGCCATCTCCAGGAAAGCAGGGCTCCGTCACGCGTAACGGCTACTTAGGAAGACAAAATGCCATCACTCCAAACGTCCCCCGGCTCCTTCTTCTTCCCCCAGCTTTATATGCTGAGTATGACGTCACATGGTATGGAATATCCCTTTGGTCAGCTGGGGTCAGCTGTCCCGGCTGTGTCCCCTCCCAACTTCTTGTGCACCCCCAGCCTACTGGCTGGTGGGGTGGTGTGAGAAGCAGAAAAGGCCCTGACTCTGTGTAAGCACTGCTCAGCAGTAACTAAAACATCCCTGTATTATCAACACTGTTTTCAGCACAAATCCAAAACACAGCCTCATACTAGCTTCTATGAAGAAAGTTAACTCTATCCCAGCCAAAACCAGCACATTCAGGTACAGACCAAATCCTCCAGGTGTACTGGGGAACAGAGCATGGGCTCAAGACACCAAAGACGCCCACGTGCATCTTGTTCAACCAGAAGCAGCAGTTCTGGAAGTTTGGCTATGATGCTGTGATGAAGTACAAGAGCCTGTCCCCCAGCAAAGCTGACAACTGGTACTTCTTCCAGAACTTCGAGATGAAGCTGTACAACACAACAGTAGGGGGAATGGTTACTGCTAATAGGAGACAGAGCTATTAATTTATTTGAGGGGTGGGGGTTAGAGGAATTGGTGAAGAGGGCTGAGTAAATCTGGCTGATGAGGATGAATGAATGGAAATCAAAAGGCATTTTGATGAACTGAAGAAGAAATGATTTATTTTCTTAATTAGCCAAAGGATTCACGGACCCTTCCTTTATGATGCTGTTCATTGTCTAAAGACAATAAAACCTGACTGCACACCTTGGTGAAGCCAAATACTTGTTCTGAATGAAAAGCTGCCCTCAGTCCTCGACAGGGAGCAAGTGAAGATTCCTGTAATGCAGAGGAGGTGGGCAACCTTGGGATTACCACGTTATATACCTCCCTCTAGCTTGTCTCTCACTCCCCTGAAATGGTATGCTGAAGCCAGTTTAAGGGTGGCTAGCTGTCCTTCAAGCATGTAGTGGCTATCATTTCTCTCTGAAGGTTCTGTGCTAGTTCAGAATTGTTCACAGCTTTTTCTGGGTTTGCTTGTTCAGCCAAACATTAGGCTACCTTAGGGCCTCCTTGTCTGTGCTCTGGGGTCCCACAGGGCCTCCCAAAGATGGAATAACCCAGAGCACAGGGCCAGCTCCAGATAAAGTCTTGTGTCTGCTCTTTGGCATCCCCCAGTGCTAAGCAATGAGCGCTGAACTGGATGTGGGGAGAGGCAGTAGGTGGGAGGCCTCTGTGAAGAATTTCCTCCCTGGGAAAGCTGGGAATGATGTGGTCTGCCACAGTGTCACCTGTGGAGTGGTGGGTTCTCACTCACTTTCAGAGGGAGCTGGAGAGAGGTTTTAGTTCAACCCCATTTCTCTGCACCCAAGAAGAAAATGTTTAAGGGAAATTTCATTACAGAATCACAGAATGGTTGAGGTTGGAAGGGACCTGTGGAGGTCATCTGCCCCAACCTCCCTGCTCAAGCAAGGCCACCTAGACCTGGTTGCCCAGGACTATGGTCCAGCCAGCTTTTGAATATCTCCAAAGATGGAGATTCCACAACCTCTCTGGGCAACCATTAGAAGGACTCAGAGACAAGAAAGGGGAATACCGGTTCCCAGACACATAAGTAGTTATTTCTGAATCTTCATAGAAAGTGTGCGTGGAGGACATGTAACAGCCTCCATATATCAACCTCTCCTAACTGAGCCAGGAACAGTGACAGGAAATGAGATTGTAAGTAAAAATGAACATAGATTCCCTTTCTCTTAAGCGGCTGCACCTGCAGAACAGGATTCACCTCACCTTTCCTGGTTGTGTGTTATTTAAGCTGGGCAGCACCTGGACCTTCCTGTTTTTCTCCATTGGCTGCAAAGGATCCCACGTTAATGGAGCTGATTATCCAGTCAATAATCCTCATAATTTAGGGCCATTTTGGTGGCTGCTGAAGCAAAACAAAGGGAGGCACATGTTGTGAAGGCTGGCTCCTGAAACTTCTTTGGATACAGGCAACAATTCCCACTCTTTCTAGACAGAGCAGGCGAGCAGGGACTGATGGAGGGAGTTTTGGTCTCCTGGGAGAGACTAAAAAAGTGTCAGAGCAGCCACCTGCCTCAAGGTATGCTCAGGGAGATACATAAGCCAAGAGGACACATTATAGAGAAACTGTGTCAGACCAGAGGGTTATTTGTCTACATGTGTGTCCGGCATGTATTTTGTTAATGCCATACACGGAAGTATAGGTGCAACCAGAAAGGTCTGAAGTCTCTATACATACACCTGGGAAAAGTACGGCAGTGTCACATAGAAAGTACAATTCTCCCCACTGGCTGTTCACGAGGATCTACAGGGTCTTTACAAAATCTGGCTCAGGAGAAACAGCTGACATCAACCGCATCGTTGGTATTTTGGCTATTGAATCACAGATGTCGTGGGTAAGCGTTTTGGTAGCTGACCTGTGTCAGTTAGGCTGCAGTTTGCTACAATACTGAAGCCATTGCTGGGAATTTACTCAGGTTTGGAGACAGGACCTCCTTCTATGCCATATGTTGTGCAGTGCTCAGTGCGAAGGGGACGGGTCTCTTGCTGAGACTGCCACGTGTGACTCTGAGATGATTTTTGTAGAAAGTCACTTCTGGCATGGAACTGAAAGCCAGCAATGGAAAGACGCTTCCTGCCCTGATGGTCTTTTCCGAAAGCCTGCACTGCCTGAAGGAACATGCCCTGAACACCATCCAAGAGGCCTCTTTCCAAACTGTCTGCAACCAGGAGGAGATCAGCTGGGTCATTACCATCCCAGCCATATGGAGCGCTGCTGCCAGGCAGTTCGTGTGGCTGGCGGCAAGAAAGGTAAAAGCAGGGATTACCCCACTTCCTCAAATTATCTTCGGAGATTCTTTACCCATCGAGGCAGAGGAACTCCTCAACATTTAAATAACCTGTATTTCAAATTTCATATATCGGGGAGAAATCTCCCACGTAGGGGGCAGTGGGGGAGAGGATGTCCCAAACTGGCAGTAACAATCGCTCTGCCCTTTCCTCCCACTGCCATATAGAAATGAGCCCCATGGAGATCAGCGATGCAAGAACCACCACCCCAGTGTGGGCTCCTGGGGTGAGAACAGCCTCCCTAGCAGGTGACATTCATGCAGCGATCTTGCCACCTTTCCTTGGACTGACACACCTCTCTTGTGATTTTAGGCAGGACTTGCCTCTGACATGATTTCTGAGAAGCTGATTATTGCCCTGGAGCAGGAGGTTGCATCGCTCTGGTGCAAACAGCTTCCACAGGAAGGATTTATGGCAGACAGCAGTGACAAGAAGAGGTTTGAAGACTCCCCTGGGATCCAGTATATTGTTGTTGACTGTGGAGGTAAAATTTTCCCTGTTTAACAGGTACCATCTTTGCTGGGCACGGAGGATGGCTGTTTCACAGTGTCCCTAAATATCTGCAGTGCAGTCCCAGAGCTTGGACTCCACTGCTGTGCTTGTCACGGGGGTTTTATTTTTATTTTTATTTCACACTTAATGAGATACCATGGGCAGGCAGAAAAATGGGAGGAAAGGACAGGACTGCTAAAGGCCTGATCCATGTTAAATGGAAGTCACTGAGTGTCTTATGCCATCACGCACTTCAGGCCAGACAGTCATAGCGAGAGCTCCTGCCATCGTGCCAGATCAGCCTGCACTGTGTCCCAGCATCAGCCACCGATGCGCACCCTCGTGCTGTTGTATAGCCTGAGCTCACAGCCTCCTCTGTAGGAGCAAGCGTAGTGCCCAGTGAACTGACCAAAGAGATTAGCTAGCAAGCCCTGTAGAGTAAATCATTAAGAATATTTGATGGAGCACTTAGTAATTTCTCTAGCTTCCTGTGTGGTTTTTTTTGGTGTGACATGAATTTCCTGCCAAGAGCAGTCTAGTGATTGTGAACAAATACTGAAAAGGCATCAAGAGGACCACAAGTTTCTGAGAGTCTCACCACTGCTGCTCGTCTTAATTCAGAGCTTGTATATCAAAAGGCGGGAGTCGACTATCTGTGTGAGGAGGCCAGTCTCCTTTTGTGATCAGAAAGGAGATCGGCTTGTGCAGGGAGCAAGTTGGAGCATCCAGATCTCATCAGCAATTACTGTAGGAACTTTGAGAAACCAGGCTTGTAAACAGAAGTGCATAAATTTAGGAAATCTAGAGGTGTGCAGGCAATAGCAGAGGAGTGAGGGTAAGAAAAGAAAGCAGCAGAAAAGCACACTTGTGAAACAGGAGTTCAGAAGGTAAGATTATATTCAGTGGAAAGTAAGGACCTCATGTACTTTAAAGAAAACTGCTAACTTCATTTGTGTTTGTCTGTGTGTGTGTACGTGGCACAATAGACATCACAGTACATGAGATCCAAGAAAACCATTACCTGAAGGAGTTACACAAGGCAGCTGGAGGTGGATGGGGAGGCAACAGAGCGGATGAAAACTTCACTGATTTCCTTGAGGAAATATTCGATGATGGTGTATGGGATGAATATGTAAGGAGCCACCCTACCGAGTTACAACATATGATGTACAACTTCAGTCTACAGAAATGCTCTGCTAGCAGGGAGGCGGTCTACATACATTGCTACTGCAACTTGACCAGAGTGCAAGAAGGACATCTCCCACTTCTTCAAAAAAGCAAAAGGTGCTGTGTGGTGTGGTGGGATGATCATGATTACATATGAGAAAATGAAGAGCTTTTTTGACTACAGTATCAAAAATGTCATTCGTACTTTGAGGGAGATTCTTGACAAGCCTGAGATGGCCAAGGTCCAGTACATTTTGCTTGTGGGAGGCTTTGCATCTAGCATCATCTTGAGCGATGCGATCAGTCAGACCTTTGGCAAGAATTATCATATCCTTTGTCCAGTGGAGGCCCAAGTGGCCATTGGAAAAGGGGCTGTTTTATTTGGAGTCAATCCACACATTGTTGCCTCAAGAGTCAGTGCTCAGACATATGGCATAGCAGTAAGTTACAAATTTGATGCTGCTATCCATGACTTCTGTAAACTAAGAGTCTCAAAAGCTGATGGCTATATTTATTGCACAGATCTCTTCAAGAAATTGGTGGGAATTGAGGAGTTAGTAAATATAAATGAAGTTGCCCACTATAATTTCCATCCAACAGAACCAGATCAAACAAATGCATGATTTTCTTTCTATTGTACAGAAAAGCAGGATGCTCAGTACGTAGATGAGGAAGGGATGGAACAGCTTGACTCCTGTACAGTGCCAATGCCAGACACAAAGCTGGGGAAGAAACGCCAACTGAAGCTGAATATTAAATTTGGCCTCACTGAATTTAAAGCCACATGTACTGACATTACTTCCAAACAAAGTCAGGCAGTTATAATAGATTTTTCACCTGTGTAAATGCTCGGTACATCAAGCAGCAGGGACAATAACTCAAGGGAGTGCATGACTTTAGTGGGAGGCAATAACAACTACAATAGAGAAGGCAAATGGACCATAAAGTCCATCATCCAGCCTTCTGCTTGCATAGGTAAACAGTTTGCTAGTCTCATTCTCTGGTTCCTTCCATTCCTCACCAACCACCCTTTCAGTCCAACACCTCTCTTTCTGTTGTATCTGACAGCAGGTTTATCTGCTGCTTTACCTCTTGCCCTTCTAGCTTAGCCCCATTGCATCTCTGAACACAATAGTCCATACCACCAATATAACAATCTGTACTCTACCTGTGTTTGATACAAAGCTTCTGGACTGGTGTCTAACTTCCACATATACCAGCCCATAACTACTTCTTTTAGCCTGATGTCTTCTTTCAGCTACATTCTCTCTTCCTCTGATATCAGGTCTCTTTATCTGGAGTCCAGGTTTAACTCTGCCCGGGGTGACATTCAATGGATTTGAGTTTTCTTCAGAACATGACTTATATAGATTGTGTTTAATTAAAGAACTCTTGTCACAGTCAAGATAGATACTCTGTGAAGCAGTAACTCAATGTAGTCTGAGGGCTTGTATCCAAAACCTGTGGGAGTGTTGTTTCCATTAAACCATTGGTTGGTTTGATCTCATTAACTGGGCAGATACAAATGCCAGATTGTAACATTACAGATATGAATAGTGCTTACGTCGCTGCCTCAGCCCCTCTGTCCAGCTGTGGGTACCTTCTACATCTCTGACTTGGGCTTGATATTTTCCATGTCCATAAAAGCTCATTTCTTTGCCTTCTGCCTACAGCACCTGTGCACAGGTTCAGCACAGTGTGGCCTGTCTGAGCCCAAATTTGTCCAAGAAAGAGATGTGATCCTGCAGTGTACTGGGTCTGGCTGGGGTGGAGTTAAGTTTCTTCATAGCCGCCCTTATGCTGTTGTGTGATTTATGACCAAAATAGTGTTGCTAGCACACCAATGTTTTAGCAATAGCTGAACAGTGCTTGCACAGCAGCAAGGCCGCCTCTGTTTCTCACTCTGTCTCTGCAGCGAGGAGGCTGGCAGCAGGAGCAAGGGAGAGGGCAGAGCCAGCACAGCTGACCCCAACTGACCAAGGGGATATTTCATACCCTGTAACCTCATGCTCAGCAATAAAACTGGGGGGAGTTTCTCCAAAGTAACTATTGCTTGGAGACTGGCTGAGCATCGGTCTGGTGGTGGGATGTGGTGACTGCCTTTGCATTACTACTTGGGGTTTTTTTGTGTGTTTTTTTTTTTTCCCCTTCACTGAGGGTATAGAATTTCCCTGCTGAACACCGACCGGCCTGTCCCAATGCAAATACTTGGTTAGCTGGATACACTGCATGAAAACTCAGCGCTGGCATCTTTATTAGCTGTAGTGACTGCGTTAGAATCACTGCTAGCCATGTATTTAATGCTGTCAATCATTAAAGCAGCATTCAGAGGATTAATCTGTACATATACTATGCTCTATGAGGTATAAAAGCTGAACTATTTTGAATACATCGCCTTTGTTTTCACATATAAAATCTTAATGTGTGCAATAAAAGTATTCACAACAGGAACCTGTGTACATTTCTATCGTGTCAGATGGCACCTGTCTTTTATTTATATGAGGGCCATTCTGGGTGGCTAGGTCCCAAGAAGCTGAGTACTCCTGCTTTTTTCTTACCCTTTGGACTTGGTGCTTTCACCCATGCAAAGTACAACACAGCTCCCCCCCAGCCCACTACCGCTCTCGGAACAGGAGAGAGAAGTGCGGTCTGGTGGCAGCTGGAAAGCTGCGTGCATCTGCCCCAGGTCTTTCCCACCTGTGTGCTATGCGGGCTTTGGCATTCAGACATTGACGCCAACAGTTGTGATTGCATCTCCTAATTTTGCTTGTTTTGATGAGCTAGTAATGTTGATAACCTCAGACACTGAGCATGGAGCAGATACAGTTGTTTGTCATCTCTGTAAAAGCAGCACTGAGTGTCAGCATCTCAAGCTAAGCATCCAAGAAACTTGGCAGTACCTGCTGTGGGGGGCTCTAACCTCAGTCTGACAGTATGGGGGGTGTTGGGAAAATAAGAGTTATAGCTGTCGAGCCCTTTCCAGCCATCCTCTACAACAGGCGCGTCTGTTGAGCTGGGGATTAACCCCTGCTGCATATAAATAGGGTTGGTTGTTTTTATTAAACATGAAACTTAAATAACTGATCACGAACTTTCAAGGCAAAGCAAACACGGGCAGCTTTGCAGTGCCTGTGACTGGGGCATCAACAAGCTCTGCAGGCAGAGTCATCGCTGCTGGATCCTAAATGGCTGGGCGGGTAGAAGATGCCGTCCGTTTCTGTTGCTGGAGCTTGCTGGCTGCCTTCTGCCTAAAGCACACGGTTTCTCGGAAACTGAAAGGAAACAAACCCCACTTCACAGAACCGCCGCCGTTTCCCTGCGCTGCAGCGGGAGGCACGTCCTCTGCTTCCCTGGCTGGGGACAGAGCCAGGAAAAGCTTGGCCACCGCGTGCAGCCCGAAATACCACGGCTGTGCTCCCTGCTCGGGATTTCCCAGTGCTCTCTGCCCCTCGGCCTGACCCTGCCTGCTGAGGAGCATCCCGTCTGTGGCTGCCAAGGCCACCTCTGCAGTGCTGCCCAGCACCGCTGTTAGAAAATATTTCTCCCCATTCAGCAGAAATTACACCTAAAAGCATTCACTTCCTTTGGGATATTAAACAAAACAAACCATGGGAGAGGAAAAAGAAAGAAGCCAAGCACACATCCTTTTCCCCTGGGGTGGGGGGGTGAGTGTCAGCAGCAACATGAAGACTTTACGATTAAACCGCAAATTTTTCACAGCAATACCATTTCGAGGCCAAAAAAAATAGGCTTCTGGAGATTTTTTGTTTCAATCTCTAGAGACCCCTGAGGTGTAGTACAGATGTGTATAACCCTATTAGAGATGTCAAAACTTTATGAGGTATTATTGTGTTGGTCTTACAAGGACTCAGCAAGTCATGCAGGGGGAAAATAGAAGATAATTTTCCAAGACAGTGGAAGTAACACCTGAAGGTGAAAGGAAAGAATAGAAAAGCATGTCACAGAGAGCACGGTGACATGCTTGAGGGTGTCATTGTTTGTTTTGTCTGTGCAGGAGGAGGTCAGGGACAGCCCTGTGCTGCTCACAGCTGGCTCGGCACCAGACAAAATTGACCCACTGCACCCCAAAACCGGACCAACCAGATGAGTTTATGGTGCCTCTGTGGAAACATGTTTAAGAAAGGGCAGTGAATGCTGAAAAAGGAGAGACAAGGCCAGGGCAGGTACAACACCTAAAGGGACAGTGACTGGTAGAAGACGCCATGCTGGAGCAGTTGAGTAGGACACAAGGAGCAGCAAGAGCAAAAGGACCCCCACGCACCAACCCCCAGGCCCTGCACCGCCCATGGTTTCACCAAAGGGCCTGAGTGTAACCTTGGGCACAGGGGTGGGGGACCAGGATGGGGGGGAAGAGAGGTGTCTAAATGTTGGTTGGTTTGTTACTTGGCAATAAATTAATTTGATTGAAATTTCCCAACTCAAAACAGGTATTTTTTGGCCCACGACAGGATGTCTGACAATATATGCAGTGAATGAACACTGTGTGTTCAATGTACTGCAGCGTACCAGATGAGGTTGGGGAGAGCAGAAGAGAAGTCCCCTAGGGAAGCTGAGGTTTGCTTGTGAACTGCTGCAAACAAAAGCCAAAGGGGAGGGAATCGAAGGGTGAACAAGGAAGATGAAGAGGAAAAGACTAAGAAAACTAAGAGGGAAGAGTCATCCTTGAGCAACGTGCACTGCTACCACAGCTCAGGCCAGAGAGCCCAGCTCACCACCATGCTCCAGCTTCTCCCACTGAGAAGTGTCCACAGCAAGTCAGGGTGCACCAGGATCTGCAAGGAGAATCATCCACATTCACATCCCAAAGAAAAAAACAGCTCTACCTCCATGCTCCGGACCTGCCCAAGCCCCTTTCCCTTTGGCTAAAGTTGGTGCTGCTCTTTCTTCAGGAGCTCGCTCCCTCCCATGCCACCCATGACAAGCACCTGATGTGCATTCTGCTCTCGGCCAAAAACTTGGTGCTTTCCCCACCGAACTCCTCCCAGGCTGTTTTGGCTCCCAAGACCTGGGAACCACCGACTCCTGCGGTGCCATCCTTGCTCCTTCCTCTGCGTCCCTGTGCTGGCGGCTGGGCTTGGCTGACTGGTGCTTCCCTGGTTTGTGTTTGCCTTAGAGGCAGTGGTCCCGGCAGCACAGTGTGTGTGCCCCCCTTGGGGCTCTCCTGAAATCTGGGACATTTTTCTGAGGATTTTGGGACGAGAAAGCAGAAGGCTGTGCAGCTTTCTATCAGACCACTCTTTGTTTGCTGTGGTGAAAAGGGAGAGGGAGGGAAGGTGGGGGGGGCTAGTTTTGGTGAGGTCATTTGAGGCATCCCTCAGCAGCGGTGGGACACAACTCCACCAAGACTGATCGGTCTCTGTGAAATTGCAACCACCACTTTCCTTCTCCCCCAGGGTATTGGGCTGGTTTTGCCTGCCATGCCGCACATTTCTCCCTCATGCCTGTTCCTTCCCTCCTCTAACCATCCCAAACAATGCGAGGTTTTGTCTGCGCTCGGCGTCCAGCAGCAGCAGCAGTTCCTCAAGCCCCTTAACCCTTATTTCATGTGCATGCCCTGGACTTAACCAGAACATTCCTGCCAGAGGTTAAGCCCAGGCACCGCGTGGATAATCCAAGATTTTTTTTGCCTCCAGTTCCAAGTGACCATGACAATAACAGGCCCGTACATGCTGTCTGCAGCTCCGCACTGGCCCTTCTCCTGCCCCTTATCTCTTTCTCCCTCCCAGGCAGGTAGGGTTTAGGGGTAGGACAGAGATCCCGGCTGCAAGCCAGGAGGATTAGGATAGCAAAATGCCTGTGCTTCCAGCCTGGGTGTCCTGCACCTATTTATCTCCTGCATTAAAATAACGTGGCTTGCCAGAGCACTGTGGCCAGGAATGCTGTGCTCATGCTGCTGTCACTGTCCCCGTAACGATGTCATCCTGGGCTGGCGATGCCTCCAACCCGCCCGGTGCCAAGGCCGGGAGCAGAGCCGGGTGAGCCCCTGCTAAACCAGAGGGCTGTGGGGAAAGCAGTGATCATGGCATGAAAGCAGGACTGAAGAGAGTTGCCAGAGCTGGAAATGGGATCTTTGGACTGAAGGAGCAAGAAGTGCTGGGAAGAGGAGACGGCAGGGCACCATGGTGCCCACAGCACAGCAGTGCTCTCAGGAACAAACCAGGAAAATTAATGCTCAGGCAAGGATCGCCCTCGGGAAAGAGAAGCCAAGCACTGGCCTTGGCAGGGGTGAGAAGGGAGGAGAGCCAATCTTTTTCTTCCCCACTGAAACCTCCCTTTTTTCTCTTTTTTCCTCAGACAGCGAGATCTTTGCTCTGGCACCTGACGCCACAGCGAGAGTGCTAGTCCTCCCTCCTCACGTGGTTGGTTTCTTTCCTGATTAAAAGTGATTAGGCAGCCCTAAAGCCTGCAGAAATGTGACCGAGGGGAATGGAGACAAAGAGTCCATTCAAGATCTCTTAAATCCCTGGGGCACTATTTAGAGAGCCCCGAGGAGAGAACTGGAGCAGAACTGCCCCACCAGGACCTCCCCGTCCTTCTCCTTCCCACTGCGTCCTTCATTACAGCCGTCTCCTCCACCATGTCGTTCTCTGAAGCAGAGGTGCAAAGTGCCCGTGGCGCCTGGGAGAAGATATATGTGGATGCCGAGGACAATGGGACAACTGTGCTGGTCAGGTAAGGAAAGAGCCCATCCTGCTGCTACCCCAGAGGGTTGAAGGAGGAACGGCAAGAAGGATGGAGTTACCACCTAGGAGCACGTCTTGATGAGTTTTCATGCAGCCCTTGCTGGGAACTTTTTGGTTTGCTGTGGTTTATCCCACCTCAGGGAGGAAATAGGGAAGAGGAGAGATCCACACAAAGAAAAGTAAAAGGAAATGGGGAAGGGGGATAGAAAAGGAGGAAGAGATGAGAACAATTTCTTCACTCCACCCCTCTCCCCAGCAGAAGAGTGATGTATTTAAGGTAAAGAAAAGAAAGTATGGTATAAAAGAGAACGGGAACAAAACACGGGCCTATTTCCCTCTTCCCCTTTACCTCTGAACTCCTTTAATGATTTTTTTTTAACTTGCATCTCCTCAATATTTCTCTTCTGATTTTCTTTCCCAGTCTAGACCCCATCTGTTTCATTGTATTATATCCTTCCTGTGGGCTTTCCTCTCTTAGGTTTCACTCTGTTTTCCTCTCTTCTTCCGTAAGACACAAGTTTCTTCTATTCACCTTTCACATATCCCTCTCTCAGCTGGGACTTACATCACCTCCATAGGCACTGATCCGTCCAACTACTATTTCTGGTTATCATACCTTTACCACTCCCTCTGCCTTTCTTGTGTATCACATCTTGGGCTTGGATCAGCCTCAACATATGTTGTGCACAGTTCTTTCCTTCTGCAGTCTACACAACCTGAGGAGAGTTAGGGTCAGAAATGCAGCTATAAAATGTTAGTAGCATCCAGTGGCTTGGCTCCCCGGGCTAATTTACTCTAGAAGGTTTTGCCTTAGTGTCCTACAGACCCAGCCCTGCCTTTAGAGAAGTTCTGGGCTCCCCAGTACAAGAGAGACATGGACATACTGGAAAGAGTCCAACAAAGGGCCACGAAGGTGACGAAGGGACTGGAGCATCTCTCCTATGAGGAAAGTCTGGGAGTGCTGGGACTGTTCAGCCTGGAGAAGAGAAGGCTCAGGGTGATCTCATCAATGTATATAAAAACCTGAAGGGATGTTGTAAAGAAGACAGAGCCGGGCTCTTCTCAGTGGTACCCAGTGACAGGACCAAAGGCAATGGGCCCAAACCAAAAGACAGAGGGTTCCCTCTGAACATCAGGAAACACGTTTTTACTGTGGGGGTGACCAAGCACTGGCACAGATTGCCCAGAAAGGCTGCAGAGTCTTCATCCTTGGAAATATTCAAAAACTGTCTGGACATGGTCCTGGGCAACCAGGTCTAAGTGGTTGTGCTTGAGCAGGGGGTTTGGAACAGGTGACCTCCAGAGGTCCCTTCAACCTCAACTGTTCTGTGACTCTGTGAAATGCAATCTGGAATTTGCATTGCTATTTCAGGTGGATAACTGGTTTACCCAACAGAGTAAACTGCTTTTTTAAGAGCTTGACCAAGATGATGGTAATCGATGTATTATAAAAGGCAATTCCTTTATGGGTGGCATTGAATTGTGTTACTTTTGACCAAACGAAATGAACAGTACCCGGTACTCAAACAACAATCCATCACAGGCAGTAAGAAAGCTTTGGGATGGACTCTAGGAAGGGGTTAATTAACAAAACCAATAGTAGGGTTTCTCCATGAAAACACCCACCGAGAGCACAGTGGACATATCTGCTGTCTAGAACATCCTTGGGAATATCGCGCTGTCACACTCACCCTGTATGAACGTGCTCCCACTTCTCTGTGGATTTTATCTCCACCTAACACTGAGTCAACACTGAGGAAATGTTTATTTTAGAAGCAGCAGAATAAATTCAGGATAGGTAGGTTTTGAGTTGGAGTGAGCAAAGGAAAGTGCCCTGGGGAGAGGCGAGGAAGGGGACAGGGTGCCATGGGCAAAGGGGCTGTGCACAGATGGGAAGGGCAAAGGAGAACCAAGAAATGCAGGGGAAAGAGGTCTGTTCTAATGGAGAGAAGGAAAAAGGGCAATAAATGCATAAGACAAGGCCTGGAACATGAAGCCATATCTGCATCGATGCCTCGGTCCACAAATTAAGACATCTCTCATTTCTCAACAGGATGTTTACTGAGCACCCAGACACCAAGTCCTACTTCACACATTTCAAAGGCATGGACTCCGCCGAAGAGATGAAACAGTCAGATCAGATCAGGGGCCACGGCAAGAAGGTTTTCACTGCCATCAACGACATGGTGCAACACCTAGACAACTCCGAGGCTTTTCTTGGGGTAGTGAACCCACTTGGCAAGAAACACGCCACCCAGCTGAAGATTGACCCAAAAAACTTTAGGGTGAGCCAGCAGCCATCTTCCCAGGGGGTGTAATTGTGATGGGAGGATGTCTTCCTCTTGGAGGGGTAGAACTGAGGAAAACGGGCTTCGTATATATAAATAGATATATGCTTCAGAGAGTGGAGATGGTGGAAGGTGAGACGGTTGATGGTGGAAGATAGCAGGAATGAGAGATCTGGCATCTGTTGGGAAGACGGCTGTGCAGCAGATGCGATGCAGCCAGGTCTGCTCAGGTAGGAGCTGCAGAGCTGCCCACGAGTTGTAGCGGGTTTTCTCAGTGCAACAGGATTCCCATGCTTGTCATTTAATAACAAGACACAGAAAAGCAGCTTAACACTGGACTTCAGTCCTTGATGTCTATTTTTCTCTAGTAACAGGAACTGAGCTTTTCTAGGACAACCAAACCAGCTGTTCTTGAGCAACAATGGCAACAGCATTGCCATCACTAAACAAACACAGATAATAAATACAGGATCAAATGACTTACCCAAGTCCACCTAAGGTCACTAGCAGAGTGCATTTATAACTATTTTGTCTGCCTTACACAGCACGAAATGCAAAAGGAAGCACCTTCTGGCAAAGGTCACTCAGGCACCAGGAAGGTGGTTTCCAAAGCAGTGGGCCCAATTTTCAGTAAGTGGGCGAATAAGTGAGGATTTCTGCCTGGAGAGATCCTGAAAAGAATTTTTCAGGGTAAAGATGGGCACAAAATAATAAATGCTGCACAGAAAAGGAGTGGACGCTTCAGAGTATACCACCTACCTAGCAGCTGTGAAGACATACAAACCCTCATTGCTACAGAGTGCTAGATAGCTAACGATCAGGAAAGATTAGGAAGAAACTTACCCCCCCCAAACCATGTATTCCATAGGTGTCCAACATGGGGCTCTTCGTGGCCTCTAAACATCTGGGACAGTCCGCTGCCAGGAGAAGGATTGCAGTAGATGGACCAAGTGAACTGGTCCTGTACAGCAGTCTTTAAGTGACTGTGTATATGGATGCAGTCAACATTAACTAAATACAGGATAGTTTAAAAAAACAACAGTGACTGTGTTTTTTGATGAATTCTATAATGCACCTAATTTTCCACAACCTATTTCCAGCTCTGCATGCTATATGCTACTCAATTGTTTTTGTACCCCCTTTCCACTCTCCAAGAGTCCCAACTAAAAATATGTATTTTGTTCTTGTGCATCTAATGTGGAAGAAAGGTCACACTGGTTGTTTCTTTCCTTCTCCTTGTTTAGATTATCTGTGACATTATCTTGCAACTGATGGAGGAAAAATTTGGTGGAGACTGCAAAGCTTCCTTTGAGAAGGTGACCAATGAAATCTGCACTCACCTGAACAATGTCTACAAAGAGGCGGGTTGGTGAGGATGTGCAACCTCCAGGCTCTTCAAACATCTCGCCAGCACTGACTTGCTGCTTTTGGGCCTCCAACGACAGTTGGAAGAATGAAAAAGTAAAAAAAAGCAAGAAAAAGGCTTATATAATATAGATATCAATGTCAATAATTTCCTTAGCAAACTGAATTTCTACAGTTAAATAAAACCTGCAGATACATCAAAGCCAACCAACAAATCCTGATGTGCTTTGCAGCTTCAGTGCTCCAGGTGGGTTCCTCTGGCCACCATCCTTGAAGACTACATTTTAAGACGATGACTTTAACCTTTGTATTCCTGAGAGAAAGACTTGCTCCTTCCAGCAGCACCAGCCCAGAGAGGCACCAGCAGCTCTTCATCTCAGCTACCACCTCTCCATCCTCATGAATGATGAGCAGGAGACCATTTTGAAGCATCTCCAGGGACTGTGTAGAGGTCGTTATTTAAGAGGCATGGGTGTTGTTTCATGTTTGAACTAAAACAATGGGGGGAGTGGTGTATGGGAAAGACTAACATCTGAGAAAAACATGGGGAAAGTCCCATCCTGCATGAGCCAGCAGAGTTGCCCCAACCTGGGGAGAGGTTTGTCAGAGCAATTTTCAGCGCAAGGGATGGCAACACTGAATGTGGTCACCGCTGGGTCCCTCTGGGCAGGGATGAACATCTCCAGTGCGTGGATTTCACGGTGCTACTCCCAGCAAATTGCTCTGGCCATGTACCCAGGAGAGGGCAATAGTACCGAGCTCACTAGCTCCTGTGCTACTCAAAATGCATCCAGCTGAGGGAGGTTGCTGCCCCGCTGAGTGGGCAGCATGGCGGGCTCAGCTCAGTGTGGGATTTCTACGGTGCTGCCCTCATCCTGTCTTGTCGCACGGCCTGAGCCTCCCTTCAGTGATAACAGAGTCCCGAACTATTTAATTGCTTTTCCTTGTATTCCTTAGACGTGGTGAAATCATCAGCTAATAATTGCAAATAACTACCTGCCATTTTGCTTCAGTGTAATGCAATAAACACAGAGAAAGCAGATGCGTCCTCTCATTTGTAGCATGGAAAAGGCACGCGTGATGCGCAGGAGCAGCAGCTGGTTACAGTGCACGGTTACTGGTGGTACTGGGGAGTTTACTGAAACCAGCCCAAGCTCCCACCCAGGCACCCATCACACCTGCAGTAATCAGGATCCTCGGGTGGTGGGAAGGGAAGCTTTTCACTTGACCATGAAACAACAATTTTGTGAACAGCTAAAAATGCAGAATTCTCCTTCATTCAAGGTGTAGTTTTCCTCACCCATCCCATTTGTTTGGCAAAGGATGCTGAAATTCCAAAGTCGGGATATGAACTCTTGCCGGAGAGGGAGGATGGGGCAGGCTGCTTTATTTGATTCAGTATTTTATCCCACTTGGGGAGAGGGGAAGCATATTGCACAGCATCGTCAAGTATTGTTAGAAAAGAACAAGACTTGTAAAAAAATATTTTAGTCTCAAATCCCTTCGAGGGAGTACAAGTAGTTAACACTCTGAAAAGCTTAAAATAATTTCCCCTTTTTATTTACTTGCTTTAATGCACGTTGAGAGCACTATTTGCCATGACAATGGTTAGCTGTAATGACATGCTCGTCATTGCCATAGGCACCCTGGGCTGACAGGGGCCTGAAAACACTGGCCGACGGTTTAAGGCTCTTATGTTCCCTGCTCCTGTGATGGAGAGATGTGTAGCAAAAGCAAAGCGTGTGAAACAAACCAAACTCAGGCTTAAGTACAGAGGGAATTATTTTTTTAATGCATTTACAAAAGGGGGGACACACTAAATTTTAAAAATTTGTATGATGTGAGTGGTTTAGGAGTACATGACCTTTATTTTTTTGTTTATCTGAGATTTCAAAGGACGGCAGGAAGCTTTCCCAACAGAGCATAGATCAGACGACATCTTGAGATTGAGGATACCAGAGCTGAGTTCCCAGTTTTCCAGCAGCCTCACTGCACAATCCTGTCTGACTTTCCTTGGACCTCACTGTGCCTCTGCAAAACAGCAACATTCACGTACTTGGAAGGCAAACCAAACATGCTCATTACTTATTGAACCAGTAAATACGTGGTGCTATACATACTGTATGCATTCTTAGGGATAACTTTGATCCTGTGAAGAGAAACTTAAGGAAAACGTCATACCTAAAGGTAGCAGGAAGAGATTTCCCGTGGAGCACCACCAGTGAGTGGGACCAAAGCCCTCACACCAAGCTTCACGTTTTTTTTACAGCCTGTGGGACATCAGGAAGGTCTGGGTGAGACGACAAACCTGTGACGTAGCACAGGTAGCATGACAAGTGCCCGTGACAGGTTAAATCAGCTAAATGCTGTGGAGTTATCTTTGTGTCCGACCTAAACCAGAACAGTGCAAACACATGGAAAATACCGGGAAAGGGGAAGAGGAGTGAGAGGGAGCTCATGGAGGAAGTTTATCCCCTCAGCTAGTAAAATCAAAGTGCTTTGCCAGTCATGTTGCTAGAGAAAAAAAGCATCCCCACAAGCAAAACTTGACCTTGTAGAGACAACCAAACACTCCTGATTCAAAATATTACCTAAACACTGTAAAAACACATATATACTTAAATGCAGTTAATCAACTTCATTGAGTGAACTCAGACCTTCTAATGGGGGCAGCTTTGGGAAATAAAGGAATACAAGCAAAGAGATGAGAGAAATTTAACGTGAAAAACTTCAGCTGCTGTAGTAACAAAGCAGAAACTTACCCAGAGGAAGGTGCACTTGCAAGGCATCCCTGTGCAAATACAAATCAATGTCGGGATAAAATCCAAGAGTCCAGTGAGTGCGACAGCATCACCAAATCACTCTGAGACAAGGGCTACAAACATACCAAAGCAATTTGAAATGACAGGGAGTGTTTTACAGAAGTAGTTAACGCAGCTGTCGAGCCATTTAAGCCTAATAATTTTCTTGCTAGAGAGTCTGAGCCAAGCAGCCTTCCTGCCCCTGCCTGGACCACAGGCACTAGAGAGGTTCAGCGAGGTGAGTAAAGGGAGGCGGTCATTTGAGATATCCTGGGGCTGCCCAGAGAGGGGACTACAGACCTTGCAGAGGATTTGGGGAAGCTTCTAAGAATTCCTTCTAGCAGGGTCCAGAGCAAAACCCTCCCTTGCACCCACTCTTCCTGCTGGAAGGCCGTTTGCGTTACCGGTGATTGAGGTGAAGGGCTGCTTGAGCTCCTTTGCTGTAGAGCTGTGGGCATCGGTATAGATATAGCCCTCAGAGGTGTTGCTTTACACTGAAAGAGTAGGGGCTGCTTCTATTTGCTGTTTAAAACACCTAGTGATGGGTAGGAGGCGGTGAGGGTACAGTCCAGATGGGAACATGCTGGAAGCAGCAATGTTTCTACCCCATGCTGGGCACCAGCGTGGTCGCTCCTGTTAGAGCCAGAGAGGAGCAGGGGAGCCCTGTTAGACTTTCAGGACACCTTCCTGGTTAAACAGAAGGTACCACAAGGCTCGTAATGGCACAATGCATGATGAGAAAGGATTGCTGCCTACAGAAGGTCATACCGAGATAAGACAAGTGAATTGTAATGTCTGAATCGGCACTAGGAGCCAGTGGCCACTGAAAGAACAGAACAGCCACCGAATTCAAACGCCTGTCCATCAGGCGCTCAGGTGTCTCATAAAAGCACAGGTGTGACTTATGCTGCAAACCAAACCAAACCAAACAAGCCCACAGACCTATTCTAACCTTCTCAGTTCTCAACATTGTAAAATCTCTTGTTTTCTTTCATTACAACATGCTGCTTTAGGGAAAGGCGATGTTAGAGAAGATGTCTTTTTTTCTTTACCTTTTTTTTCTTTTGCTAAAGCTAATACTGAGCTAATGAATATTTGTAGTTAGAGTATCACTGAGGCTCAGTTAACCTCATATGCCATGCCAGAGCGCTTCTGGCTTACGCAGTGGAGTGGGTTTGAGCCAGTTCAGGGCATGGTTATACTGGTCAGATTGCACATGGTCAGTATCAAACAAGCCTAAGACACACAGGAGTGATTTTTCTCCTGGTGTGAGCCAGCAGCATCCTAGACTGAATTGTTTGCTTACTCAGTGGACAGTAGAAATAGCAGCCCTCTTGTACTGCAAGAATATTTTGTACGCTCACCTTGGAGAGCCCAGGCTTCTGCTTCTGATGTCCTTGGAAGCATTTCCCCAGGAGGAAGCACTGCTGTCGTGTCTCTCACAGGCAGCAACACGGTGCTTCACCTCCCCCCTGCACAACCACATGGGAGCAGACGAATCGGGGACATGCTGCTGGTGATGCCGGTGCTGCTGATCTCCATCCAGCCTTCCCAGGCTGTCCACCAAGGACACCCGGCAGCTGCTAACCACTGCCGTCAGGCAGAGCAGGCTGATCCCGACATCGCACTGAAACTTCCCATTAGCGCGGGCCACCAGCAGAGCTTTGCACAGGGTTACAAGCAGAGGCAGAATTTTAGGACAAGGAAGACAATGGCTGTGAAATATTGAAGCTGACACCTGGATTACGGTCCCACCCTCCATCAAGGCAGCAGTTGCCCTCACCTGTTGGAAATCAGCAGTTCTTTGCTCCCATTGCTCTGTTGCAAACCAGTTTGAACTTCGGAAGATGGCAGCACTTTAATAAGTTACAGTAGTTAGATGCAAAGTCCCCAACTCAGTTATCACCTTCTAGTGATGGCTACGCAGAGGCTCGAGCAGGCCTTTGGTGCTGGTGGTGCCTGATGGCTGGTGCTGTGAAAGTTTGCAGCCCCTCTGAGCCAGCACCAGGAACCATTTCTAACCTTTGTGCTCCTAACTGAGCATCGCCATCAATGCTTTATTTACTACAGTCAGCATTCGACAGATCATTTCTGCCTGGGAAAGGGCTGTACAGCCACGGCAGTTCCTGCTATCCATCAGGCCCTTTTTGACCTTGCCCGTGGCCAGCCCTGCTTTGTTGCTAGCTAATCCCAACTCCTTGCTGGTGCATTTCCTAGAATGCTGCTTGCCTGCAGTGCTCTGCACAGCACTACCGAGAGCTTGGGAAGCGGTTTGGGACTACGGTTACCCCAGCAACAGGAGGTGAAAAGCCAGAGCCAGGAGAGACCAAGTCATGACAGAATTTTCTAATTGCCTGCTGACTGTCCATTATGCGCCTGCCAATGGCAAAGCAGGGATAAAGAGGAGAGCCTGTGGTAGAAACAAGCATTTCTTCCTCTCTTCCCCCATATTTCCAGCTGCTGATACAACCCCTGCCCAGCAGTTCACTGCTTCCCAGTTTTGCAGGCTGAAAGTCAGATCTCCAGGTCTTAGTGAAAAGAAGAATTAAAGAATTGCATGAGCAGTAACAGTGCAAGAATTTATTAAGAAGCAAGTAGAAAAAAGTGATCAAAGCAAAGAACAAAGAGCAAGAACCATACAGGACTGAATGAAGATCACATTAACACTTTTTATAAGCCACTGCATTGGGAGAAACTAACGTCTACTGTTTGCTGAACAAAGGACAACTATACTGAGGAAGGTGGCATGTGAAACGTGGGATGGAGAATAGTAAACCAGGGGGGTTATCAGACCTTTATGCAACACGCTACATGCTGCCATCAGCTCTGGCACATAGCTCGTTCTGCATTTATACTTCATTTAATGCTGACTGCAACTGCAATCTGCTTGAATCCCTAACAGTCCTGGAGGAGATGGCACACACGTCTCACTGAGTCATCTCCAGCACCACAGGAGCTTCTTGTTGCGATACTGAAGTTCCCGTAGCTAAAACCGTTTGTTCAGATGTACCCATCCATGCCTTTAGCTGTCTTAAGACAAGTTGCTAGCATTCTCCCTTCAGCTAAATAGATAATCCCTGCCCCAAGGCTATTTAAGGTGACCACAATCATCCATTTGCATTGGCCTAGGGGGTTGGTTCACCTGTTTTCTCCTGCTGCTCCTGGGGCAGGATGGTGGGTGCCTCAAAGGCACAGGCTGGTGCAAGATAGATTGGACAGAGAGAGGGGGCTCCAGGGTTAGGGTTTGTGCTGTAGGAAGAGGAGGATAAATCCCACATTCACTACCTGACGGAAGGCAAGAGGACAGATAGGAACAGTCTCCTCTTGCCAGCTTCATTGGCAAGTCTGATGGTGGGTAACGCGATACGGCTGCACCAGGCCAAGCACCTCTTTGCTTGGAAACGTCGCTGTTTTACTGTATGGTTCCTCCTGCTCCAGCAGGAAAAGCAACTTGTATACATTCAGGAGAGGACCTCATTTCTGGTAACGTGCCATTCTCTAGCTGCTTACCATCTCAAGGTTTTCCTGTTTTATGCTCCCCTGACTAATCCAGAGTGAGAGCCTTCTGAGATACAGGAGTAATGCTTGCAGGCTCACTGCTTTTCAAACACTTAAATGAAGTAATCTACTATTTTAGCTCAATTTGTACACCTGCAGCCTGATAAAAATTGCCATGGAGCTACAACTGTGTCAGCAAAATTTCTGAGAGATGCTCAGCTACAGCATCCTTAGGTTCCCTTCCCAGGCTGCAGTAAGCCTCCTTGCAGGAGAGGGAAGATGTTTTCCTCAAATAGGAATGGCCTCGAGCACTCAGGCCCTCTCAAGGACCTGCAGACCCACGAGATCTCTTAGGGAAGTAGTAGCAGCACAGCTCACTACGCAGATTACTGCACAGCAGCATCCCCCACGGCCTCCTGCGGGTCTAGCGCCCCGGCTCCGGCTCTCTCAATCTCCTAAGAATCAATGGCCAAACAAGCAACCAAAGGGAGAAAAGCTGGGCAAACAGGCTCGGTGTGGGAAGTCGTAAGTAGTGCGGACAGATGATACTTAGTGTGATGTGAAGCTAGGACACCCATGTCTGTCGGACGTATTTGATCTGGGTTAGTGGGCTGAGCTGCTTGATCTTCTGAATGATCTCGCCATTGTATTTATGATCTGGTTCTAGACCAGAAGTCAGATTTAACGACTGTTGAACCATTTACTGAAGACTGGGAAATTAAAACCACAAGTGATGAAGCCCAAACTATTTGACTGGTGTCAAAGCTCCTTCCCTTACATGATGCAGCAGAGATGGACAGAGATTTATTTCCCCCAGATCCCTTTCCTAATCATTTTGACCATGCAAACTAATGTCAGTCAATACCACTCTTCAGCTGTCCAGCAGGAAATACACAGGTGATGAATATCTCAGTTTCACCCTCCTGGAAATTAAGGTAGCTTGGTTCTGACGGAAGGGTGGAAGATCCTTACTTACTCAGGCACAACTAATAAAGCAGTCTCCCTTTCTGATAGATGTTCCAGATCGCTTGCATCAGAAGAAGTGGGTTTCATCAATCACCTTAATTCAGTTCTCTTCCTAACTGCACTCCAGTCCTCATTTCAGACATGAGGCATGCATTTCCACATGCAATTCGGATTATTTTATCAGGATACCAGAGGTAAGACTTACCTTCTCTCTGTTTAACATCAGTGTGGTACTTGGATACTATGAAGCTCACCACCCATGCAAACTTATAAATAAGGAAAGGCCCAAATTCAATCACTCTTTCATAGTTAAATTTAAAAGCCATTTGTAAAATCAATGGCATATTATCCAGAATTTGCTAGTAAGGAGCCTAAGCAGTGTTTTGTCACAGTATGCGAATTCCCACCTGCCTTTTACAATACAAAATTTCTATTTGCTGGCTGCAGGGGGAGACAGGTCCTCAGTATTTCTGGAGTATTCTTATTCCAGAAAGGAATTCCAAGAGAGCTAGCAATCCACTCATTGGCAATTCTGCTATGCAAGATGCATCTAGAAATGACTGTTCACCTTTTGTTAATAGAATTCTAGTGGTGACAAAGGTATGACAATAGATGTTAGCAAGCACTTATACAGCGTGCTCATACCACAGCAGAGTAAGTGACAAACACCGGTCACCTACATTCATCAAGCAGCTGGGCCACGCAGGAAATCGTAAAGCATTCCCAGGAAGGAAATTCACGTTCAGATTTCAAATTGGTAAATTAAAAAAAAGTGTTAAGTAGTTAGCCATCATTATTACAGTATTTCTTTAGGAGCTTAAAACAACATGAATTGGAAGTGGAGGGTATGTGCTACGTTGAACACAAGTCCTTGCTGAGATGTGAAGGTCCTGTTCTAGCTTTCACTGCCAGCCAAAATACTGCTGAATTATCTGCTGTGTTAGAATTATCACCCGTGTGTTCTGACCATACTGAAGAGGCTACAGAAAAAACACTGAGGAAAAATGCACACAGTGAATTTACAGTGATATTATACACCCATAATTAGCGGGCCTACAGAGGCACTTGGACGAGGGAGATACAGAAGGGAGTCTGCAGAACCTGCCGAAAATGCCAATACATCATTACAAACACTGCTTTTAGCACCACTGAGTTTCTTAACAGTGACGCTTATCTCAAGATCTTACCAATCTCTAAATTCTTCTGTGTGACAGTAGGGCACGTCTTAATTAAATTTATATGCCCCAAAGCACTTTCAGTCCAACAGAATCGACAGCAACCCCCTTTATGTTAAGGCAGCTTGCACCTAAATGAAATACTACTTTTTGAAACTGAAGTCATTAAGGAGTTAGTGGTTGTGCCATGATCATTATAATTCTACATGTTTTTGCCTTTGGAGATCTTAGGACAGTGAGGATTGTAATCAGAAAGACTGCTTCTCCTAGAGCACATGTGCATGTTAAAAACTCTTAATAACCAGATGTTAGTTTTTCAATGACTGCACTGCTAAGTAACCACCCTAAGAGACCAGTATATCCTTGTTAAGTTATTGGACAATGTGGTTTCCTTTTTTATTTTTTTATTTTTTGTTCTTAATTTGTTTGTTGTTGCTGGTTTTTTGTTTGTTTTTAATACAATTAAGGATGTGCCGTTTACACCCCACAAGAAAAAGCAGAAGGAGTCCTTATGGAAAAAAACAAATATATTGAACACATACCAATCAAATGGTACAGATATGGGACTGGCTTTGATTTCAAAATTTAAGTAGAAATAAAAAAAGATGTAATGCAACAGCTGTTCAATTTCCAAGTCTAAATAGGCACTGTAAAAAGACATTTCCGCTTTCTCCAGCACACATTCCTGTCTAAATGCTCCCACTGTAATCAACTCCTAGGTTCCCAAACAAACAAAAAAAATCACTGGGAACATAACCTTAGTGTAAAAGTTAACATCCATCCACCCACCCTCTTACAAAAAAAGCAAACAAAAAAAATCCCCCAAAATACAACCTTTCAATGCTGCTGTTTTGACTGGAGCAGAATTGGAGAATTTATAAAGGTTCAAAAGCACCCAAGGCAAGTAGTACAATATAATTTGTTCACTAACTTGTATTGGAAAGGAGATTAAAAACATTGAGATCTGCATCTGGTACATAAAACTGTTGTCCTGAATAAAGAGAAATCTTTCAGAAAAGTTTTACAACTTGGTGGAAGTCCAGGACCCAGCTTTAGGCATCATTAATTGATGGGGTTTAATTCTGACTTGGTTATAACCACTTTTATATACTGTACATCTACCCTAGTTGGATCAGTGTCTGGAACTGCTCACTGGTGTCCCTTTGAACAACTGTAAACTAAACCATAGTATGCAACTCCATAGGAAGCTAGAGATCAGGTGAATATACAGCCAGTTATATCTCCCCTGCTTCACGCTCTTCTGAGCTCCTCGGGTCTTCCGATCGGCCATTAGCACTTTCATAAGAACGTTTCTTGTCTTTGAAATCTCGCGGTGACCTCTCTCTTGAGCTTCTATCTTTATCACGTGATGTTCTATCACGATCTCTTGAACGTTCTTTGTCTCTGGAAGATCTTTCTTTTGAGGATCTGAAAAGTGCAGTAAATTTGAAAATTCAGGTTAGTCACGAATCTGTAGCTATCAAACAGCATTTTGATTTTATATTTTTCTTCTTTTTCCAACCAACTTTAAATTATATAAATAGACGTGTATGAGAACACATCAGAAACCATTCTACTTTTCTCCCTTTCCTACTTCCAATTTCAAAAGACAAATATTGATAGGGGCAGAATTTAATGTAATCTACATTTATTACAGAGCCCAGATTAAGGTCAAGGTGCTTCACTCTTATTTTCAACCTCCGCCCTCAAGCTTGCATTAACAAAAGTTTAGTTCATAGAATCACAGAATAGTTTGGGTTGGAAGGGACCTCTAAAGGTCATCTAGTCCAACCCCCCTGCTGCGGGCAGGGACATCTTCAACTAGATCAGGCTGCTCAGAGCCCCGTCCAACCTGACCTTGAATGTTTCCAGGGATGGAGCATCCACCTCCTCTCTGGGCAACCTGTGCCAGTGTTTCACCACCCTCAGCGTAAAAAATTTCTTCCTTATATCTAGTCTAAATCTAACCCCCTTTAGTTTAAAGCCATTCCCCCTTGTCCTGTCGCAACAGGCCCTGCTAAAAAGTTTGCCGCCATCTTTTCTATAAGCCCCCTTTAAGTACTGAGAGGCTGCAATAAGGTCTCCCCAAAGCCACCTCTTCTCTAGGCTGAACAACCCCAACTCTCTCAGCCTTTCTCCACAGGAGAGGTGTTCCATCCCCCTGATCATTTTCGTGACCCTCCTCTGGACCCGCTCCAACAGGTCCGTGTCTTTCTTATGCTGAGGGCTCCAGAGCTGGACGCAGTACTCCAGGTGGGGTCTCACCAGAGCAGAGCAGAGGGGCAGAATCACCTCCCTCGACCTGCTGGCCACGCTTCTTTTGATGGAGCCCAGGATACGACTGGCCTTCTGGGCTGCGAGGGCACATTGCTGGCTCATGTCCAGTTTTTCATCCACCAGTGCCCCCAGGTCCTTTTTGGCAGGGCTGCTCTCAATCCCTTCATCCCCCAGCCTGTATTGATACCGGGGGTTGCCCCGACCCAGGTGCAGGACCTTGCACTTGGCCTTGTTAAACCTCATGAAGTTCACACAGGCCCACTTCTCGAGCTTGTCCAGGTCTGGATGGCATCCTGTCCCTCTGGTGTGTCGACTGCACCACTCAGCTTGGTGTCATCTGCAAGCTTCCTGAGGGTGCACTTGATCCCCCTGTCTATGTCACTGATGAAGATATTAAACAGTACCGGTTCCAATACGGACCCTTGCGGGATGCCACTCGTCACCAATCTCCATCTGGACATTGAGCCGTTGACCGCTACCCTCTGGATGCGACCATCTAACCAGTTCCTCACCCACCGGACAGTCCACCCATCAAACCCATACCTCTCCGGTTTAGAGAGAAGGATGTTGTGGGGGACCGTGTCAAAGGCCTTACAGAGGTCCAGATAGATGACATCTGTAGCCCTTCCCGTGTCCACTGATGTAGTCACTCCATCATAGAAGGCCACTAGGTTAGTCAGGCAGGACTTGCCCTTGGTGAAGCCATGCTGGTTGTCTTGAATCACCTTCCTGTCCTCCATGTGCCTTAGCATAGCTTCCAGGAGGATCTGTTCCAGGATCTTCCCAGGCACAGACATGAGACTGACTGGCCTATGGTTTCCCAGGTCTTCCTTTTTTCCCTTTTTAAAAATGGGGGTTGTGTCTCCCCTCTTCCAGTCAGTGGGAACTTCACCGGACAATTGAAATTTCTCATCTGTAGTCTCAGGCTAGACGTTCTTCTCAAGCTAATCTCAGATGTATAAATTACAAACTTAAATGCGTTTAAAAATGAGTTTGATTAAAAGCAGGGGGAAATTAACTTGTGTAATTCTGGAATGAGGCTATTACATGACAAATAAAAAACAAATCTGGAACCTGTGCTACAACTAGGTTTTGTTAGAAGAATTATCCCTTGTGTGATTTTTTGCAATGTTGGGGTGGTGTTATTTTAAGATATTTTACTCTGATAATAGGCATCTCCAAAACCTTTACAATGGAGCCGGAAAAGAGCTGTTCTGTTAAGTAATCCACATAGTTTTAAATTAAATGAGCTGCCTGTATTGGAAAAAAAACCAGATTAGACATCCTCCTCTATATTCCCTCACAGAGTGCACCTAAGCCTGTTGTTGAAAAACATTACATACTCATTTTAAGATGTACTGCAATCATGAAAGAATCTAATACGTACTTTCACAGAAAAATCTTATGCTATAAAGCTAGCCACTAATTTCTTAGTCAAAAAATCTGGTGCACTGGACAGTGAGACTGTACTCTTTCCACTTACAGAAAGTTACTGTTATCACCTCAGAGCTTCAAAACTAAGGTCTGCAAAATGCTCCTGCACTAATTTCCTTTTATAAGCTTACAAAGAAGTGACCTTCCATTTATAGTTCCTCAGCTGGAAAGATTACTTTCCCTGCAATGTAGTGTTTTGCAAGATGTAGTATTTGCAAACACTGAGATCCACAGGCATTACTCCTATTCCACAAACTACATGCCAAATAAGAAGTTAATACTGGAGTTAGTACAGCTGTTTCACAAGTATTTTGCGCTGCAAGTCACCTGCAGAAGAACCAATGCTTCCAAACAGATTGACTCAGGCTAACTCTAGTAATTAATCCTAGAATAGGCAGACAGATAGGACACGATGCCATCCACAGCTTTGGCTTTTCATTCAACGCATTTTTGGAGGAATGCAAGATGCATTCGTCCAGCCGTCCCATCTCTCTACAGGTGAGTCTCTAATCAGCTGACAAGAAGGAAGACTGGCTTTAATGAATCACACCATAGTGATGTGAAAGGTTATACAATCGCTTTGGCAAGCAGTATTACTACCAGAAGACTTAGAACTAAAATACCATTCTTGCCTTTCTCAAGGGCAAGGTATAGCCTTTTGAATCAGAACATTTACTAGACTTACATTATCTAGAACACTCAGAAAGCATTACTTCCTAACTGATCAACTGGATTCTTCAGCAGAAACTGCCACCTTCACCAGATATGCAGGCAGCATCCACACTGTCATGTTCAACCAACTATGAATTGTGTTATAAAATGTGATACTGGTTCCAAAACAGTATCTGTGGATGCCTGCATTGGGTCTGAGGACAAAAAACTGTAAGTAGCCTTGGACAAAATATCCTAGGGCAGCCTTGGCAGCCTGGGAAAATCCTAGAGCAGCCAGTCAGATCTAGGAAAGCAGGAAGAGACGTAGCTACAGTTTCAAACCTTCCAAGAGGTAAGATGTTTGACTAAATGGGGCCTGTGCTTCCTGCCCCCCCTCCACCGGCTTTCTCCTCAAAAAAAAAAAAAAAAAAAAAAAAAAAAAAAAAAGTCTGTACTTCTCTACCACAGCAGACAATTAGTATAGGGCTAGAATATTTTGTTGTCAACCACGATCTGAAAGGATATTTGGGGGTGGGGTGGGGAAATTGTCTAAACGCTGAGAGTGGGATCTATCTCACCCAGCTTTAAATGTCTGCAATGTAGACACCTAAGCTAATCAGCCAGATTTCCTTAACAGTCAGCAGAAGAAATAGACACTTTGAAGCATGATTTGTCTCATCTTAAAATAGACACAAAATCACGTCAGATGAGTTTGTGATGAGACTCATGAGATTAACATCTGACCTAGTCATCTGAAGCCAGGTGAAATGAAGCCCCATCTTATGACTGTAGATACTCTATTTGTCCATACAATGTCTGTATGGGAGTACATTAACCCTTGTCACATGAATTCTTGCAAGTGGGCTCAAGCGTACTGACACAACCATCTCTCAATTTACCCCCATTTAGGCCTACTGTCATGATTGATCTTATCATTGAGTATGCATCTCAACATCTAACTGCAAATATTCACTTTCTCATTGCAAATCAAGAAGCACAAATTACGTATTTTGTTTCTAATGAGATGAAAGATGATTCACTTTAGTTATTGGTAACTTACAGCTAACAGCAAAGAAAAGTAGGACTTTATTTAGACCTGCTCTTGGTAAGCCGGTAATCCAAGCCTGCGTAGACCTAGGGTTCCTATTACCTTAGGCATGTTGCTGTTATTACCAGATGGGTTCCCATTATCTTAGACATATTTGCTACTGTTGCCAGATACTTTGTATATGTTCAGTTGTGCCCACAGAGTGTGGAGGTCTGCTCCTTATATTGATAAATTTGAAACAAGATCCCAGCCATTAAGAGATTTGAATCTATCCACTTGTTCATGGGGTGAATGATGATACAGATTAAAGAAAACAGGTTTGACAGACAAATTTTCGTATTTGTAGAATTTTCTTAGATATAGCACAGAACAAACATCCCTTTACTTTCAGAATGAAGAAGTATCTGAGAGGTGGCAGCTTTTCATATGTGAAAGGCTCTTTGGAAAATACTTTCTGAAGAAGGGTGGACAGGAAAACCAGAAGAAGGTGCATGGTTTGCTGCAAACAATAATACCCAGCACATGTTTGCCTGTGATAATGTTGTTATACAGAACAAAATTGGAAAATGACTTTCAGGAGAAGCACATCGGGAGTTTCTCCAGTAAGGAGTCTAATTGTCTAGTATGCTTACATGTTGAAGCCATAATGGATGTGATCAAAACTGAAAAAACCCAGACACATTAATAGCTTTTACAGCAGGATTCAGCAGCCTACAGTAACTGTATTTTATGGTTCTTTAACCAAGCCCAAAAATCGCACTGAAGGCTTTAGGTTAACAAAATGATGCAACTCTTCCCACACAGCAACCACAACTCCACACTTCTCTTAAGGCCCTAGAACTAGTGGCACCATGGGCTGCCACTGCTGCAGCTTTCATCCATCTTTCTGTCGTTTCTGGTGTCACACTCTGCTCTTCTGCAAGAGTTTGGCAAAAGCACCATGTTCCCCAGATCTGAATTTATTTGGTTATTCAAAAGGCTACGACTCCTTCCTGAAGATGTTAACTTGCTGGAGTGTGTCTTTTATTTTCCAGAGTATTCTTGCACAGAATTCCTTGGGACAACTGAATGTTTTGAGCTTAAGGAAGACAGGCTTGAATAAAAGTATTTCATATCAGGATTTTAAGAAATTCCTCAAAAAAAAAAAAAAGGATTTGGCAATGAGTACTTCCCTGGACTAGAAAAAGAGTTCTTAGGAGACAAGGAAGTATAATACATTTAGGCTTGCAAGTTCAGGTTCATTTTGGATTACGGCATCAACAGTGGTGTGGTATGCAACAGAAAGGCTTCTCCCACATTCATGTGAAAAGCAGCTCTACTGGCTAGAAGGGCATCTCTAAAAAGGAGGCATCCAGCCTGTCTGTGAGTTTAATAGATATCCTGCTCCCAGTGCAGCAAGATCATAGCTCTAAGGATTCTTTAGTCTCTTGATAACACAATATACATCCTTTAAGAGCAAAAACTTTGCTTGACTTCAGAGAAATAAGAGGTATGAGCTGCTAATGATGGCACAGCAATTTTTTCCATCAAGTTAACAGTAATGCAAAACTCTTATTTGTACCAAGGATTCTTCCAACACAGGTGTGTCACATGCCTTCAGGGCAGGAACTGACACCAGGAGAAATATTTCCAGTACTGAATATCGTAAGGTTGAAATCTTGTGCCCTGAAGTATGTCATATATTTTAACTCATTCACACAAAACAAAGCTTGAAGGGCTTATCTTTTGATAGGATCTTGCAAAAGGACACTAACTTCACCTTCAAATCACATTGTGCTTTTTCAGTTCACCTTTGGCAGCTGAGACTGACAGGTTTACCGTTATATAGATAACACCAATGGTCCACACAATTTCCTTGTTCTTACATATTTCTCTGCCAACACACAGAAGACAATGCATCATTTGCATTGTGCATATCATATTGGAGAGTGAAAAACTCTGATGAGAATCCCGGAACAATCAATCAGTATAGTTTTCTTCGAAGGACTGAAATTGAGTCTTGCAAGGCTGGACTTCAAAGTTGAAGAGTTAAAGGCAATTTGAGCATATGCTGTATACATTGGTTCATCCAAGTTAACAAATGTGTTGATTGAAAGGAAAATGTCTATTTTAAGACTGAAAAACTACAGGTTTGAAGATTTGCTAATCTGCCATTGTGAATGCCTTGAAGGGGCAGGCTCTTTAGGATAACTGTGATGACAGGCTACAATCAAGATGGAAATTGCGAAGTCCGAAATGTTGACTTTAGGACACTAAAGAACACCCTGAAGAATTTTAAATACTAGACACTACTGATTATATCAACTGGAGTGCTAGACATTTAAGTTTTATCCATAAAGATAAAAAGAAAAGAAGGAAACAAAAGATTTGGACCAATCCTGTCTTCTATGCTCTCTTACAGAGCACAACGGGACTACAGTCACCTACCTACTCCAAGAAGACAAAAAGCTCATTTTTAGGGCAAAGAGCCCATGAGACACTTGAACACATTCAACACATATTTCTCCACCCTTGGTGATTTAAATCCTAAAATAATTTGAATTATAAACCCTGCATGTGCGGCCACTTCAAAACCAGATCTTTTCTATTCTTGCAAGTCGACAGCCAGGGTTTTAAGACTGGGCACCCCGTCCACTGTACTGCACTCAAATCTATGCCACGGTGGCTGACCTACACAAGAACGGAATCCTGGTTATGAGCAGACCTCCCTACCAAATGCCTTGTTGTGCAATTCCAACGCTCTTCGGAATTAAGCTTACCTCACTCATCTAAAATAAGCCAGCAATTCCTCAGGAGCAGACAGCAATTGAGTCATTCAAAAGCAACAGCCCCAGACTGCTCTCTGCAGTAATCCTTCAATGAGGGGTTGAGCCACTTCCCTTGCAAAGCAACACCTTCAGATGCAATGCAACAAGTTTATCTTCAGGCATATCTAAACTTGTTTTTATCTGGTGCAGTTCACAATAGATGGGCTCCAGTGCTGGAAACAAGAGCCCAAGGGAAAAACCAAATGGATGACAGTAAGACGACTGCTGATATCCCTAGGTTCAAATGGAGATCAACTGTTTCACTTTCTAGACTGCAGGAAGCTGGTAGTATTATCAACTTGACACCAATACCTTGTATCACTCCTCCAAAACAGAAATAATACATAAACCTATTATTAAAAAAAAAAAAAATAAATCACTATGTATGTCAAATCATAAGTATGCTAAAGGTGTAACTGAAATCTGAGACAGTATCAAAATGTGTTTAAATTATTGTTTAATAAGTGTTAAATGTAATTTAGTGTGAAAATTCTCATCGTGCATCTAGGAAAAGCCATTTATTTCTAGGCCAACATTTACCTCTTTTTGGAGCTGCGCTCTCGGCTTCTCTCCCTGGAACTATGCCTGCTTCTATGATGGCTGCGACTCCGGCTGCGGCTGTTAGAGCGAGACCTGTGACGATGGCGTTTCTCACGGGATTTAGAGCGAGTTCTTCTCTTTCGTTCCCGGGAGGCTGAGCGAGACCGATGTCTGCGGCGATCTCGGGACCTAGATCTAGGAACAGAAAGGACTTAAACCAGACACTGCATTCACCTAGCTACTCTATCAGTGTACTTTGAATATTATGCACGCTATGCATAAGCAAATCTGTATAGAGAATGGTTTGCAGTGTTCAGAGCTATTGCATTGTCCTATCACAGGCAAACAGAGAGGGGAAAGCAACATTAGAAATCCTACAAACTCCTTTGTGACTAATGCAGACAATTTTACGGTTAATTTATGACTGTATGTATGGTTATAGCATAGCCAATTCAGGCTTCTGAAAGGAATTTAAAATATGGAGAAAAAAAAAATCTGCTTTTTAAAATTTTAAAATCTTGTCTTTATCAGGCAGAGTTGTAGAACTTCGTGATGCAGTGATAGGAATCATCTGCCAGAACCTATGTATTATGATGTTCTGAGAAAACAGGACTATATCCTTCCCCATAGCTACTACAATAAAACTAGTCTGGTAGGTTCTAAACACCATACAAAGTCATGATTTTCTTTCCTTTTTTTTTTTTTTTTTTTTTTTTTTTTTTTTTTTTTTTTTTTTTTTTTTTAAATCACTCTGCAATAATACCTCACTGGTGACCTTCGACTATGTAGCTCAGGAAGAAAACCTGTACTATTGATGGGTCATCTATTGACAGTTAATCTGGTTCTTCGGATTTTAAAAACATGGGTTTTCACCAAAAGGTATTAACCACAAGCTTCTGTTTTGAAGGAAGAGCAATTCTCTGTGTTCCAAGTGTTGTTTGGGACAAAAAGTTGCATTGTAGTAGCCACAAAATAGACATACACTTATAAACTCAGTAGCATGGTGATAAACACTGTATAAACACACAGAGAGATGACTATGTAACAGAATGCTTTGTCTGTAAAGATGGACATCTTAATCTAATAGTGCTAGACAAACATAATGTTCCCGCTTTTGAAAGGATGGCTTCACTGATGGTATTCTTGTCTGCAGATTTATATACCTTTTGGTATGCTTGCTGTGGGATCTGGACCTGAAATAAATGGAAAATATTAAATCAGTTTTTCTTACAGAATCTTATTATCAAATAAAGTACAATTTAGTAATAATAAACCAAACTAGTTGACCTGTTATTGTATTTCTTATTTTACTAGCAATTATTTAAAGGCCTTTTATTTGATGTTAACATCTTTGTAACATATTTACCAGGAAACACATCCCTCTGACAACTGTTTTGTGTTGTGGTGGGATTTTTTTATTTATTTTTGAGCCCACCATGCTGCAAACCCGAAATAATATCTAATCTGCTTTTTTATTCCCACCCCTCCCACAGAAAAAGCTTACAGTTCAAGTCAGTACTCCCTTATTTCTTGTCAGGCAATTATTATCAGACTGCAACAGATTTCAAAGTTTACATTGTTAACCTCTGAAGCTGACATGTCAGGAGAACTGCAGTTCAGATTCCATTCCACTCTAGCCCCACAAAGCCTGGAAGCAACTACTTCATAGAAGAACAGGGAATTACTTTCCAGAGTCATACATTCAACTACTTCCAATAAGGAAAATTTCTAACATCTGTAAAGTAAATATCTAACATCTAACATGTTAGAAACTCACTTATAGAATCATAGAATCATTGAGGTTGGAAAAGACCTCTAAGATCATCGAGTCCAACCGTCAACCCAACACCACCATGCCCACTAAACCATGTCCCTAAGTGCCTCATCTACACGTCTTTTAAATACCTCCAGGGATGGGGACTCAACCACTTCCCTGGGCAGCCTGTTCCAATGTTTCACCACTCTTTCAGTAAAGAAATTTTTCCTTACATCCAATCTAAACCTTGTGTGTAAGCTTACATCTGTCAGGTCTCAAAACAAGGTACACACCTGAAAATTATCTCATTTAAAGGCCATTTGTTCAAATATGTAGAGACACTTCTATCTGTAGTTTTTAAAAAGGTTATGAAAACAAGTCAGGTTTTAAGAGTTAGACATGAAATTCACTCTCAGTCCTTCTACGGAATGCAGAGTATTGTGATTCTGCAGATTAAAAACATGTATGAACTACATTTCATACATAGTTTTCCCATTAAAATTAAATAGGTCATTATGTATATGCAATTAAAATAGATCCCTACCTCCTTAGTTTCTCCCTTTCTTCTCTTTCCCTCTCCTCTCTACGTTTCAGACGTTCCTGATTTCGTTTCTCCTGTTTATCAGCCACAATCCTCTAAAAGCAAAGGAATATATTAATTAAGTTACATTTCAAAATTTCTCAGATGAAGGTGCTATAAAAATAATCTAGACAGTTAATATTCAGTTCTTTCCCTCATGTATATTCCCTTTCCCTTGTGTATATTATTCCTTCTCTCTTCCTCAGTGTGTGTGTATATATTTTTTCCCCCCCAAGAAACAGAAGTTATTGCAGAAGAGCTGCAGCAAATAGATGGGTGTTACACGAAGACCTGAAATACATAGAGTTATATAAAGTTTTCCACAAAGGGGAATTCAGAGCAGTAAGTCATGCCTTTAATGTGAGAGTTTCCATGCCAATCCTATCATATTTTGGCCACTGGGGAAAGGTAGAAAAGAATCAGAACTGGGAGAGTTAATTGTTTTATTAACTCCTTCAGCTACGCTGTGACATAAAGAAATCCTTAGTCTTAAAGGACTTGGTTGGGCTGATACCTAGCTTTGAGGCTACTTGTTTCTGTATTGTGAACACGAGACATATAATTAGAGAGGATGCTTCAGCTGATAGCCCCCAGGTTGAACTGACTACTACTGGGGACAAGGCACGCTCAGTAGAGGGCCCTCAGATGTGGAACTCACAACTGGAGATCTGGCCAAACCCAAGTCTCGCCACCTTCTGGACATGATGCAAGAAATTCAACTCTTTGTAAAGACCTTCTTCTGAGATGTGGAATTGCCCCAGCAGCATCTTGATTAGATCTCTGAGGAGAGCTCTGAGGAAGGAGGGGATAGTTATTGTTTTCTTTTTTTGTTAGCAAAGTACTTCAAAAGATTATTTTATTGATGCTTTGGGGATGTGAAATAATTATCCATGCATTTTTTTTTCCGAATGGTGTAAATAATCAGTTATTTCAACCCTTTATGTCAAATTATATCTATACTTTCTTGTACAATATCAGTAATTTAACTGCAAGCAAGGTTTCTTGTTCAAGTGACTCTCTGCATAATTTCATGGAGGGGTGAAAGGAAGCGCACATGATCTATTCTAGGCATCTAAGGTTTAAGTTACAGCAGCTATATTTAGGAGCCTAAATTGCCAATATAGTAAACGGAAAGAGCCGGGCTTTCCAAAGGGTAAGTCACAGTATCCATGCAAGACAGCTGGAATATTATGAAATATAAACAAAGCCAATTTACTCAAACTCAGTAGCAGCATTTTCTGCTTTTAGGGATTGACTCGTTTAGCTATTGTCTTTAGTGATTTCTACAGTTAAATGCTTAACTGAGCCTTGAACTCCATAATTTGCTTATTAAGATCATAAATGGCATCGGTGTCCAAATCCATCCTCTTGAATACCAAAAGTCTAGAATATAATTCCAGTAAGTCTTTCTTCCAGCACACAATTTCTAGCCAAGATAGTGTTGTTTAGGATAATATTCCAACTGGATTTCAAATCTTCAAGCTATAGAGAACATGCAACCTCTCCGTAACAACTATTTTAATAGCTAGCCTGACTTCAAGATATACATCTTTTTGTATTCCGACTTTGGATAGCTACAGCCTTGAGTTGTTGGAACTTATTTAATCTACTGTCAGTTAAGCTTAAAAGCCTTCAAAAATTACTTTAAAAAAAAAAAAAGAGAGATCATCTTTAGTTGTTGGTACCTATAGAGTGAAAATCACCTCCTAATCTTTGTCTGGATAAAATAAACAAATTGAGTTTTAGTCTTTCACCATACAGCAGGCTGTTTGAGCTCCGAGCATGTCTGTAGATCTTTTTTGAAAACTTTGCCATGTGTTATCATCCTCCTTACGTATTGGTACCAAAACTGAGGATTTCAACACCAGCCCTATTAACATTTTATCCTAATTAAATAAATAAAATATCACTCACTTAGGCCCACTACATGTTCTTGTATTTTCAAGAGTCTCATTATTACTTTTAGCCAATCAACTGGCTAAAAGTAGAGTTCATTTGGCTATCTCCTATGACTGCTAAATATGTTTCAACATCACTGTCGTTCTCCATTTTACAAGTGGAATCGCACTCTTTGTTCCCAAGATGCATTACTTTGAACATGTGTTTTAATACACCTCAGTGCAAAAGAGGTCATCTTATCAAATTATCCAGATAATTGATATTAAATTAGAATGTTTAGTGTTTTGTAGACTAATGAAATCCCAAATTTTAAAGTAATATGAAAAAAATTCACACACCCAGAAAGATATATTCCATTAAGGTTGCCTGGCAAATAATTAAGCAGGAACACACACACACAAAAATGTAAGAATGATTTACCCTGAGTTCCTCAAGCTTCTCTCTTATTTCAATAAATCCTAAATGTAGTTTTCCTCCAAAGTGGTCAGCAAGTCGTCGGTCATTGTCATGAAGACCAAGATAAGCTGAGCACACTTCACAAACCCGTAGCTTCTGCTGCTGAAAGCTGGAGGCAGGCATAGAATTCCTGTATACTTCCTAGGAAAAAAAAAAAACAACCACCCCAAACATTTTCTAACTGTTACTTCTCAATGCACAGAAATACAAAGATAACACTTTACCAAAGTTATACTACAAATTGATAATGGAATTCAATGTACACCAGCACACCCTTTAGTTAATTTACACTATTCATAAACCAACTGTCTCATGAAGATACAAGGCAGGTTCCTTATTTTGAAGATTGGACATATTTAAAAGCAGGACATCAGCAACTGCTTTTGCAAATTAAACAAGTGGGGTGATTATTACTTTTACTTAAGATCATACTACTTGGAAGGATGAACAACTTTTTCGTATACAACAATGAATACACGTTAACACTACAATTACTATGTTAACATATTATGAAAATATTACACCAGTTTTGATTCTGAACCCACTTTAAAACAGTAGTATTTTCCTGAGAAATCTACCTGCATTTTAGACACTAATTAAACAAGTTATCTGAACAAATTTATCTACACTCAGATGACAGACAAGCAAGACTGCCAGCAATGCCTCTGGTACCATTAAAACAACTGCAGATGTTTGTTTCTACAAATTTAAGGATCTTGGTGAAATACGATATGGAAAAGCTCTTGGTGAGTTCTGCCACCTGTACATTACAACAAGGACTGTTTTGACTTGCCTGATACACAAGCCATTGACTAATTATCTTTCAGTGAAGACAATGGTTCACTTTACTGAAGCTTTCCAGTATGAGCCACATCAGCACACCACGAGGCACAACAGAGTTGCTGCAGCAAGAGTTGTGAGACCCAACGAGATAAGCCAGTCCAACATAGAGACACAACTGTAGTGCCCACAGATACAGTTGGCCAATACAGCTAAACTAAGCTAAATGCATCATCTGTGGAAGTGAGTATAATTTTAATAGTATAGCAGTGCATTTAAAGGTAGAAACTTTAACTGTACAGGATGCCACAAAGCAAATTCTTTAGTTTTATATGAAGCAATGACTTAAGAAAGTGACAGCAGATAAGATATCTTGCATTACACAGATACCAAACAATTTAATATTGGACCCCACCCTCTCCATCCCCCAAGCCTTACACAATCAACTTACTTCTGCTTCTCTCTTCTTTACTCGAGCCTTCTCCACTTCATCCATTACTTTTTGAGATTCTTCCACATTCCCATCAGCTCCAAGCTGTTCTACTTTGGCCAGCAGTTTCCCAATTTCTTCATTCAATTCATGAACTCTTTCAGCCTTGAAAGACAAGGAAAGACTTAACACAGGAAACACTTTTAATTATGGAAAACAATCTGAACTACTATTGAGCTATTATACGCAAAATCAGTAGGATAGAATTAAAAGAAACGTGCAGAGTTAACTTCTCCAGGTAAAAGTGAAACAGAAGTTGCCTCACGTAAAAACACACAGAGAAAGGCTGAGTTACCAAGTCTATGTACCAACTCCAGAGCAGGATTTTGTTCAGAAACTTCAAGTAATTCACACTGTTGTCTATACCACATAGTCTTGCAAAGTTAATATTTGTACAACCATCCGTCCTAGCATGTGCATATATGTGCGGGAAAATGACAAAAGTTTTTTTCAGTTAGGAGATCTATAGAAAAGCACATCAAATTTGTTTACTTTATGGATGAAGTTTTGATCAAAAAGAGTAGGAATTACTAACATTTATATGTCATGGTATCACAGAGAGTCAAGTTTCCTGAGCTCAAAAATATCAGAGAGGTCTCCTCCCTGTGTTCTCCTCTCCGTGCTTTAAAGGCAGTTTTGGGAAGGATAGAGAAAATGTCTTATTTTTTCCCCTCCTCAGTATGAATTCTCAGATTGGACAGCTTGCCAAAGCCTTAAGTTGGCTCCTTAGAAAAACAGACCTTCAAAGAGACTCGAGTAACTAGTTTTACATGCTTACTTTAGCTGCAACTTCAGCACTGATCTCTTCTTGGGTTTCTGCTAGTCTTTTCTTAGCCACTTCTGTTCTCCTGTCACAGTCTGCAATAAATGACTGCAGGTGGTCCATTGCCTAAAACATCAATAAGAACACTGATCAATGCTGTAAAGAACATGAATATTTCATTAGCCTGACCACTTTCCAGGTTTATTAAGACTTAACTTAGTCTTAACACTAATAAGTTAACAGTAGTTAACTGTTAACAAAGTTTTTATTAGTGAAACCTTTGTAAAACAATAATCTAGCAGTTTACGGTGACTAATCACATACATTAATACAGAACATTTTAAAAATTATAGTCTACACGTTGTCATAGTTATTAAGTATTTGCAGAAATTTGGAACTGAATCTGTCTTAAGTCTTCTCTAAGAAGTGAGCATTTCTAACATGCATTAAAATTCTTCAAAGGATATTCAGATTCACCTCACCCAGCCAATACATGCAATACCGTAACTTTTTTCACTAGGGTTTTAAGCTATAAGCATATTAACACCATCCCTCCAAACAACAACAAAAAAAATCCCAACCCTTTTTGTCCTAGTGAAGACTAACTTCCTAGTTCGGAGTTCAAAACTATTACTCAAACTACAGTGTACTGAAACATAGCATATGATTTGTTATCCCCAACACAAAATTACTTTCTTCAATAAGCACAGAATTTAAGACTCTCTTCAAAGCATACACAGCCTTAACATTCACTTGCTATTTGATATCACTAAGACAGCATCCAGGTTTAAGATAATTTGTTCTGAGGAAGGCTGTTGACAGTTCTACCTAGAGATGACTACCAATACAAATTAATTACTTGCATATAATCATGAAAAAGCATGTATGTTTTATCTGACTGTGCAAGGGTTTCTCTGCCTCTTCCTATACAATTACTTTCCGAAAGTTTTCCTTCTGTGTGTACCAAAACTTAACTTTTGTTGCTCAGTTTATCCACCTAGGTACACAAATTATGCTTTTTCTTCACCATTAAGACAAAATACATACATCAAGCTCAAAGAAGAAATCTTGATCTTTGGATGCTATTTCATAGTCTGCCCTTAATGCCAGGTCATGCACCTTCAGACATTCTCCAAGGTCCATTCTCTGAAAAAAGACAGAGGGAAAATAATGTAACTTTTCAGAAGTGTTACAAGGAATGAAGTTAGCATGATTTTCTTTAACAGTCAAATATTCTGAAGCAAATCATCTCCCCTGTGGGAATGAAAGGACAGTTTAATAAAGCTGTAAGACAATACCAGATCTTTAACAAACATGCACGAATCAGGAAATAATAAAAGCAGACAGAACGAACAGCTTATCTTATCATGATGGCTGTTTGCATTATAGAGTATCATTAATGTCCTGCAAAAATGTTGTTTTACTGAAAGTCCAAAAAAAGTAACTGAAGTGGAACATCCTGTATTGAATTAAAACAGCTTAGGAGAACCAAGTTCCTTGCAAATAACTGGCAATTAAATGGTCAAATGCTTGATCTGAACTGTCTGCACACTCTATGATATGTGTTCCAGTTATATTCATCATCTGAAATAGCTACAACCACAGCACCACTGTAAGTGCTGCTTAAAAACCGTTCTTGAAGCATTTCAAGCAAGATAGCCAAAAATCAAATCCCAGCAAAACATTCTGCAGATGAGTGAAGATGAGCTGAGTGTTGGGCTATGTTCAAGAATCAGGGAAGAAAGAGTATAGATATTTCACTTGTAATCTAAAACTGTTCTAGCATGGGCAGGAAGGAAACATGAACTTAAAGTTAAGTAGACTGCATCACTAATCTTGCCTACAATGCCACTGAGAAGAGTGCCCAGAATCTTATTAGGTAACAAATACTGTTTTTGAATTGAAATTTGCATACCACATGGCATAAGGAATTCTAATTCAATCTGTTCCCTGAAAGCTTGTTTGGTGATCAAGACAGAGCAATGTGCACATGACAAAAAAACAATGCCAAAACAACAACAAAAAACCCCAAAACAAACAAACAAGAAACCCACAAAAAACAAAACAAACAACCCCCCAAAACCAATTCGTAATGGAAACAAAATTGAACAAAACCAAGGCACCCTCTCTGCAAAAGCACAGACTGATGTATAATCATTGAAAGTGATTATTATTTGCATCACTTAAAAGCAGCACAGTTTCAGTTAAGTTTGCTCTTGGCACTGCTCACTTAATATTAAGAAAAATTAATCCTTTCTTAACATTGAAAGCATGTAATGAAAGTTGAACTCTGATGGAAAAAGCTGTTACTGTTGTAGTTTAATTATTTTAGTTTTGGTTCTAAAACTGTTATTAATAACTTGTGCTGTAAGTTTTGTAAATAAAAGATGAGTGTTAACTCAGAAACTGCTGCAAGTCACTTGGTATCTGAGCCAAATGAGTACTTTTTTTTTTAAATAAACAGAATACTTGTATTTAAGTAGCAATTCAAGCCTCACAAGTATAATAAAAAAAACAAACATCAATTGCTTTCAACTTCTCAAATCAGTTAGAGGTTCCAACAAATCCATTAAAGTAATTTTTACAGAAGTTATCGGTTTATTTCAAATGTTAGAGACAGCAAAAATATTGTTAAAATACAGAATTTTGAACTTGAAAGTTTTTGATAAACTCTAGTTATTTAAATACCCTTCAGCCACCATAAATCTGTTTTTCGGAAAACATCTGATTGCAATGCTAAAGATTAGCTTTTCCTTTTGCAACTACACAGAACCTCAGCAATTTTATTAACTGATACAAATCCACAAAGACCTTGAAGCTGAGCAATGTATTACACACGTTTATTTCCAAGTCATTAGATGCTGCATTATTTAAACTGCAGCATTCTTTCAGGAAAGTACTTCAGTACTAGGAAAGCAATATCAAAGAACATTTTAAAATTATCTGAAAATGAGACACTTAAAAATCCTCCTGAAATTGTGAAAAGCTTGTCTTCATGCTGATTCATCACTTGTACTGATAAGGTATTTAAGATTAAACTGTAAAACTCAAAGCCAATCCTGTTTTAAGTGAAGGACTCCAGTCCTAAATGCATAGATAAGGCCAGTGACACACTTTAATAGATCTGAACACAATGACAAAAAGCCTGAAACACATCCACCACAGCATCAGAAAAATGCTATTTTAATATGCAATCTACATACACTTCAAATAAATGCATGAAATAAACTTCCATCACACTAAAAAAAACAGAATTCACATGACACACTGTTCACTTTACATGTGTTTTATACTTTTTTCCCCTCTATTCGGGTTGGATTTGCCCTCCTCAAGACAGTACATTTTCTGATTTCTTCTTACTGGGAACTGTAAATCCATAGTCTGAAAGGATGGTAATTACTCTGAGACAGCATTACTACTAAAAAATTTTCTGTCCTCCCTTTATCCCTGTGCTGTGCCACCCCACGCTGGCACATCTGCCTGTGCAGTTGAACACAATCTGGGTACTGACTGAGTAAAACGTATCTTAGCAAACCAAAAACAGAGGCAATTTTTCAGCAGTGTACCTTTGTCCAACTTGTCAGGCAGCCACACAAACAGATGTGCTGACAGTATGTAGGGGGCAATATAATAGCGAACTTGAGCAGCTAGGATCTCTTACAGTATCCAGATGCCACTTCAGAAACTCTTGAATAACTTCAGTAATACCAGCAGCAATTTTGGGGCTGAGGGGGGTGTTACAGAGGATCTGTTTTTGTTAGATGTCTCAATCAGAAGACAGGAAATTTTGGCTCTCCTTCCCCTCTTTGATCCAGCAGAGTGCAGCCTTATAAATACTCATGTGGCATAACAGACAGGGAGCAAGAAGAAGCAGGTACAAGAGAAAAGGATTCTTTTTCACTAGCTTTGCTGCTAAAGAAATTATATCATTGTTGGAACTGCTCCTTAACACAGCCTGTACTAGTCTTGGCTAATCCTTTGAAAGCACCTTCGCAGAAATATTACTACTAAATGTCTTTCTTAAAAGTTCTATTAGCAAATCCCAATGTAGAGAGACATAAAAACACATTTAAAACTCAAACTACTTTGCATATTACATGCAAAATTGGGCTAAAAAGCACTTCTGCTAGTGTAAGTTCTGCAACGTTAGGAAAAGACAATTCATCTTGGGGATGATTCGTTACTGTCAAAAGTCTATGCTGGATCAGGATGGCTGAGGACCTTAATAAGCACAGAGCAGCTCATATTATAATTTGGCTCATATAGCTAGCTGCAAAGTAGATGGATAGCAGATGGAAATGGACAGAAGATACAGTAAGACATAATTTTCATTTTCCACATGTCCACCTTGCGGTTTGGTGCCAAGACATGCCCTCCTCCTGAGGCAAAGAACAAGCATTGGTAGTCAGCCATTTAAAGATCAATCACATTTGAAACAGAAGATGGCTATGAGGGAGACTAATGTTCAGACATTGAGCTACTAATGAAGGCTTAAAAAGAACACACATAAACTGTTTTTCCACTGTCGATACACTGACTTTCAGACAGACTTACACTACTTAAAAGTGATTTACAGAGCAGTCCTGATGAGTAAAGCAAATAAAGAAAGATAAGAACATCCAAGTCCCCAGGCTAGACATAACTAAAGTTTATTGAATATGTGAAGCCATGCTTTGGGGCTTTTTGCAGTTACTGCACTTTTACTGAAGATTAAAACCAGAAAATCCCTACATATTTGGTGACTCTTTCTTACAAGTGAAAGCTATTGCTGAAGATTAGTCTAGAAAACAGTCTAGGCAACTACATGCAAAGCAGGCAGCTATCGGGAGTCCTTTTGCTATTGCTGAGCTCTGCTTAAGAAAGTAGTGCCTTCTACTAACAACTTGCTAACCATTTTCTGTAATACTTTTTTTATTTCTCAGTGTTACACGGGCAATTAAAGTTACTTGATTTTCCAGAGCTGAGGTTTAGACAACTGGTCCTTCATCCCAAACCACTTCATATTGATATGATTTAGTAATCGTTTTTGTTATCCCATCCACAAAATGGATAGAATGCCTTTGGTATTAATACAGAAATATTGATTACATACATTTAGTTTAACAATGATGCATAGCTCTGCTTCAATCAAATCAGGTACCAAAAAAAAAAAGGATCACATGAGTTAAGTATGAATAGACAAGGAAGAGCTGGCCGAGGACTTATGCAATAGAGAATCTGAAGAGTTTATCTGTAAAATAAGTGTGCACTCAGAGTAGCTGACACTAATAACTGAACTGAAGACTAAACTCTGGTGCGATGCTGTTTCTGGAACATGAAATTAAGGTGGCTTTCTTCTCAGATTTTGAGCTACCTACAGCAAAATTCCCATTTTGGCATTTTTACAACTACTACACATTCCTTTGACATCAGAGATTAGATTATTGAATGTACTCTATATGGAGTGCAAAAAGAACACAGAAAAGCCAAAGCTACTTAAAACACAGAGGGCTGATGTTGAGCCAAGTGTGACATAGTAGCACACACTATCAATGCTTCTAAAACCAGCATGCATCTTTGAGAGGTTTTGAAAGAAGATACTCTGGGCAGTGTTTATGTAGAGAATTCTTTCTAGCTATAAAGATACCCACACCAAAGCAGTTCACATTCAGCAAGAGAAGTTTTGTTTGTTTGTTTGCTAAGGAAGATCTGACACGACTGAAAAATTTATATTGGAGGAACCAGATCTCTCCCTTTATCAAATTGTCAAGGCAACTACTGGGATCTGTGTGAGAACACCCTTACTACTGCTAAAAAGAAGCTGCAGATAGACTCTTTGCTGAGATCTTCCTTATTATGGAACTCACTTTTCATCTGCACTAACAATTTTGTTTCTGACAGATTTCTAGACATGTGATAAAGCCCGTCCTTTCTTGTAGGCAACACATGTTCAGAAGAGGAGCCATTAGGATGATATAATAATGCATGATTTAAGTCCTCTGATTCCGCTAACAGGGTTAACTTTTTTAGGACTTCACTAGCAGGAAACAAATGCTGAGCTGAAAAGAGGCAGAAATTAAGTTACTAAAGTCCTTAGCAACCACTGAAAATTCCAGGTATCTTCAGAAATATAATACTTCTTTAAAGACATTTCTCCTTTTAACCATACTCTCACTTCTGAAGACTTCCAAGTCCTTAGAATAGATCTTCACTGAAAGACAAAGCTAGCAGCAGTCTTTCTTATTTTTAAATATTTCAGTGTTTACATAGTATTTGGTCTTACAGCCTGACTATATAATATATTAACATTTAAGTTAGATAACCATACAGAGAGTAACAAAAAACCCCTTCACCTAGATAAATTAAACCCATTAAAATGGAATATGGTACAGTCAGTTCACTTTCCAGGCACTGGTCAAAGACATTAAGAATACGTTTCAAGAGACTGACATGATCACTTGCCGGGACAACAGAGCACTTTACAATTCATCACCACTGGGCTGAAGGCTCCAAATTGAGGTAGCTTATGCAAGCCTAATTTAATTTGATTTGCAAAGTTGAAGCAGTTCACATGATCAATCAGTCCTGAACTGAAAAGCTGATACCCTCCAGCAGAATGCCTGCTTTTTGTAGCACTACAGCAAATAATCATACTGGCACACCTAAGTTTTAGGCATGGAAATAGTTCCACTGAGCCAATGGGACTACTGGCAAAGAAATCAACTCCAGATTAAAACACCTTACTAACACCTATCTGCAGATGTGTGAACTATTCAAACTTCTCTTCCACAGTAAAGAGAGATCTAGACAGTACAGTTAGTGAGCCTAAATGGATTCAGCCCACCTTGAGAGGGATACCTAGTGGCAGGTGAACCGAATCTTTCTCTAGGCTCCACTGCCTAGATCCCTTCTGACTCCAGTGCAAGCTTCGACACATAGCTGCTCATCAGCTGAAACCTAAATTTAGATGTCTTAATCTGGAGCTGAATTCCACCCCTAATAAGCTTAAAGTTAATCGCATATTAAAGTATATTGCTAAACCAAGGTCTCAATCAGTATGGTTTTAGTCAGCCAGAGTCCTAAGAGTTGAGTGCAATAAATTCATAAGCACCTAAAGATATGCTTAACTGCAGGACTGAGCTGACAGAGCATACTTTGAGGTCTGTATAAATAAAATGCAAGAAGCAACGTTCCTCAACAAATAGACATAAATAGAAATACAAAGTTAATCCACTGAGCAGAAAGGAGCTTCTCAACCATGGTTTGCAAGACCACATACAGTATTTGTGAAATTTTTTCAACAGGGAAGCACAATCAAGCTAATAAGAAAGTTGGATTGCTGCAGAAGTGTTGAAGTGCTTGGGCTCTTCAAAGATAGCTAGTGGGTTACTATAAATATTCAGGACATTACTGCTTTTAACCTTATTAAAGCTATTTGCTTTAAATCTTCCCACCGTGTCATTTTCATTAGTACTCAGCTATTCATTCAGAAACATACAAAGATAGAGAAAACACATTCTTATATATCTTGTAAAACCTGCCGAAAACAGCACAGAGCTTACATCCAGGGAACATTGCTTAATAGGTTTGTACCATTACAGGGGAGTCATCTGACTCCCACATATGTAGCTTCAGTCCTAATCTCATAATATAGGTAAATATAAACAAACATTTTTGTAACCCTGATGAAAAATAACTCAAGAACCATGGCTTGGAAAAAAACCCCAAAAACCCACAAGCCTGATCATCAGGAACTATTAAGGATAAAAAAGCTAAAGTAAGAGTGTTAACCCTTTAAGACAAAAATTTTAAATAAAAATTGCTAACTTTAAGTGGTAAGTTATTCACTGTGTCCCAGTAGCCAGGGTTTACAAAGTCTTACAAATCTCTCATTATAAAATTCTCAACTTGAAATGAATGAGTAAACTCTTAAACCACTGACTTATGCACATGAACCAGTGCCTAAGTGATCATTATGAAAAAGCAGGGCACCAAAACATGAAAAATGTCAGTTAAAACTAAAAGAGCTTTTGTGAGAGGCATTATCAAAAGCAGGTTCTGAACAGACACTGTTCTACAACCCGAATACAAAGTCATTTCTGCAATCTTACCAGTAAGTTTACTATGTGCCTCACACAAACTTCAAAACACATTTCAAATAAGATGATAATCACAGAGCACAAAAGATTTGGAATTATAATTTAATAAACTGAAAGAAGATGCTATAGTTTTATCTTTGTTTACATTTTTGCTGCTGGGACTCACTATTCTACCTATGTCTTCCATGTAGCCCATTATTCCCATTGCCCTTAGAAGCAGACTACAAGAAAATCCAAACCCATACTCTCCCTGTCTCCCCCTGAAGTGACACAAAATCATCTCCTGAAGGCACTGAGACACCTCTGACTGCGTGACTTAGAATTTTTCAAGTCTACAAGACCAGAAACCTAGTAGCACAAAAACATGACCCTAAATAAAATGAAATAAAATAAAACCGTAATGTAACCAAAATCTCCTGATTTAAGTAGGTAACAATCGAGGCTCATTAACAGACAACTGGACAATTCTATCCAGAAAAGTGGAAGAAGAGGGTAACTGATACAGAATGAACTGTTTTGTTGGCAACAGCAGCCAGAAGAAAGAATTAAATTTCAAAATACAGTTAATTCTTATGGCTTTACACTCCTAAGTCAAATATTTAGGGTTCCTTTAAAGACAACTTTATTGAAGCAAGACACAGAGAAGTGCACAAGAAAGCTCAAAAAAGTAGGAAGCTGTGCACTGTTGCCAATCTAGCCAATGGAAGTTTCCTAGTAAAATTCAAAACTTAACTAATTTGTATGGATGCTTTTTTCCTGAAGCGTTTCTAATGTTAACCAAAAGAGAAATCTGATCAAAGAAACTTGAGGAAAATACCTACTGCAAGTGTTCTGGAGAAGTCTAGAAGTAACAAAGACTTCATACAGTATTCTTAAAAATAAGCACACACTTCATCTAACAAATAAGAGATAATATATGCAGAAATCTGGACAACAAAGAGAGTCTCCAATCTTTTAAGAAAAGTATACACGCACTACTTTTACTAATACATACTGCAGCCTGGGGAATGTGATTTTATTGTCAAGGGAAATCAGTTCCTTGGCAGAGTTTTAGGTATTTGGCCATTAAGGAAAAGAACACACTAAATTAACAGGGCCTACTCACATGAGTCATTTCGTTTGTCTTGCGTTATCTGTGAATGTCCTCCTTGAGTGCTTTTGAAAGAGTGGGTGGATTGGAATAGCATAGAAGTCTGCATTTTGCAGATGGGAACAGTAATATGCAGTTCATAAGAATTGCACAGATTATCTTGTGAGACAAAAAAAATGGCAATTCATGTCCAGTATTTTACTGATAATCTAGTCAATGAAGAGATTTAACCTCATAAAATGTCCCCAGAGAACTTATTCTTTCAGAAGCATAAGATTCTGGATTTGAATTAAAAAAAAAAAAAAGTCAATCTTTGTTGCCTACAGATCTTGAACGTGAAGATGCATCAAAATTTTCCTATCAAAACTCTGGAGAAAACTCCACAATCATTTTCCAAATCAATGATAAACTGTTTAGTTACGCTACAAGCTTCTTGCCCTTTTAAAAACTGTGCTATTAAGACAGAAGGTGCATTTCTTCAGACCAATGACTAGGTAAACAGCAGAACATCACATGGGTCAGACAAAGCCTGTCTCTTATGAATCCCTTTCTACTACTCCCACTAAAAGGATTAAACTGGTCAGTGTTTTTCTGGACCCAGAATTACATCGTGGAACATATTTTGTGGTCCGATGACTAACTGCATTATGAGGAAGAAAAAAAAAACCAACGAGAGATTGGTATTCAATGAGTAAGTAGTTTACTTAAGTACTCCAAGAGCAGCAGCAGCAGAATCCAGTACAAGGCAGATGAGAACTTTCAGTGAGGACTAACAAACTGGGTAAACAGGCCCAACCTACATGCTTGGTCTGCACCGTAAGAGGCATTTTTGCATGATACCTATGACTTTTATAGTTCCAAAGATAAACATTTCTTACTTGCTAAAGACAGCCATTCTAGAAATATTTGCTTATAGAAATTAGACCACAATGAAAAGCTGTCAAATTAATCTTTCAACAGTATCTTCCTGTGGACTCTGACCAATGACTTCCCCTGACCATGAGCTATTTTGCTCATCACACAACCAAAACACTGGACAACATAACAGATGGGTGAAGAGGAACACATTCTTCTCCCTCCCCCCCCCCATTTTGTTTGGACAGTAATGCACAGAACAGTTAAAAATAAAACTACATATGCACTGATACACAAAGCATTGTTATCAATTTGTTATCACTTATAAAAAAGAATGACTTGAAGGTAAGGAAATATGTGTAAGACGCATATTTTCAGTGTGAATTATCTTCAGCATATGCCAAACACACCACATTAACTTCAAGACACCCGATTTTTGTGATATGGCAGAACTTTGCTATACAAAAGAAAAAGGAAAAGGTGTCTTTAAGGATAGGAAAAAAAAAAATGTAGGAAGCCACAAGACTTATGAAGAAGCTCAACAAGTGGGTCTTTTCTATTCCACTGCCTTTTTTATTAAGACAAATGCTAAGTTCTCTAGTTCAGTTCTACTACTTATTTTGCCCCTTCTTCCTGTGCTTCTTAGCAATTACAGTTGTGCCTACTTTTGCAGGGACTCTTAAGAAGAGGGAAGGACGGACTGTTACTATTGATCTGTCAGTACAAGTGCCAAAATTAATAAAATAAACAAAATTAGTGTGTGCATGCATGTTTGAAGTCCTTTGATCAACCAAAAATGTTATAGTTAATTTAACATCACAGCTACTTGGAAAGCATATTAGAGGCTAGGTGACAGGTAAATCAGTTACCAAGTCTATGTATTTCAGTTTTCGATTTTGCAAATGAACTTCATTCTGTATTTCATTAAAGGCTCCAGTCAAGTTAGCCATTTGGAAGGATACAGCACAGAGAACCAATAATGCTTCAAACAATCCTTAAGACAGGTTTTCCAGTACTTATTTTCCCCTCTGCCACAGGGTAAGAAAGTGGCCAACGTGAATAAGGAAAGCTACCAAAGTGCAGCATTAAGAATGGTAGGCACACAAGACTCTGCATATCATCATACTACATCTCTCTACTGTTAATTCTTCTAACACCATGGAACATTAGGTTAAAGAGTCAATGCAACGTAACTTACCTGCCTTTCACAAAGAATAAGCTACCTTAATCAGGCACCACAAGGTAAAGCATGGGCACACTGACAGAGCTACCAGCATGTTTCAAAGCCCCTTGTTTGCTATGCTCAGGGAGAGGAACCTCTACTATAGAGTACATAAAATTCCAAGTCAAAAAAGTGAAGTTATTAATATGTCATAAATGGAGATTTTCAAATTGCCCTATAATTTGTGAAAATGGCACAGTAACTGGATGTTGTACACTGTCATTATGGTGTTCAAATAATTTCATTTCTAGAAGCTGAGATTCATTGAACTTTCAACTGTTTTCACCAAAATATTTCTGAAGAAATATCACCTCTCTTCCCTATACAAATATTTGTGGGATAATTTCTCACTGCAACATAAAGTTTTAAGAAAGTAACTTCACAGTTTATGCATAAATTATATTTCCTTTTTTCCTACTAGTTGCAACAGTACCAGCTTAAAACCACTTTGCTATAGCACAATTCATTTAAGTAACCTTATCTATTTTAGATTTTTTTTATGTTATAGCAAACAATGATGAATTTGTAAGTAGTAATTAGCATATAGAACAGGAAACTTCTAAAAAATAACTTCATAACTCCTAAGTTAGTTGTTCACAAAAGTGCCTCTGAACTACCAGAGAGCACTAGATAGATACTTGCTGAAAACCGTGAAGTTAAAAAGAGATATTACTAAGAACAAATATAATTCAATTTCTGCATTCTTATCTAAATAAAACATAAGATTTAGCTACATACAGTTCCAGAGAGCACATCATGAGGGCAGCAGTTGAGAAGGTGGCTCTTGCACACTCTGTCATCACTGAATTTGATGCGCTGACGGGTAGTGTCACCTGCAATATAGAAATCAACACATTCCAGGTTAGAAATCTGGGGAAGCCAGACATGTTCTGCAGGTTACATGCAAAGCGTTAACATTGCCCTGTCACATAGTGAAGGCCTATGGAAACTAGAACTTAAAACACTGTATGCTTCTTTGCCAAATAACACCAAAAACACAAATACATGTTTTAATGCTCTGTAATACTATTTTAAAATCTTCTCTCACTTCCCCTTCAAAAATGCAGCGTGAAAAGTGCTTGAAACCAGAAAGACAGCATTAGCTTAAAAACACTTTGCTACAACAGCATTTGTTAAATGAGCTATATAATGTTCTATTCAGATTTTGCATGAAATAGTGATGTATTTGTATGCAACAATTAGCATATAAAAGCAGCCTCATAAACACAAAATGATACACATTGAGTCTTCACCGAATCCCACCTGATACTCATTTTATGATTTTGCTCTTGGATGCCATGCACCCTCTTACTTCTGATGGGAGTAGCATAAAGAGTTGGAGAAGAATGATTTTAAATGCTTACAAACCTGAAAAAAAGTCAGTCAAACATATGGACATAGCCTATATGCAAAATTATTTTACAGATGTTTGCATATCTCCGCATCATAAGCCATATTTTTTTTCTTTTCTACATGCTGCTTGTTGGGCTGGGAACATCTTAATTACGTCTTCATCATGGCAGGTTGTAGTTCCTGCATCAGCAGAAGCATCAACCTGCCCACACACTGAGGTCCAATCGCAAGTTTAAATAACCCCATCTTGGAGCAAGACCTAAAGTCTTCAGAACAAAGTAACCAGCTGGTATTTTGGGGATGAGGGCAGGAATATATTTTCCTTCAAGTCATAACATAATTGTCACTATTTGAGATTCGTAAGAGAGACCACTGCTACGGCTCCCTTCTTGTTAAGACACAGGCATGATAAAACACCTTAATCTCTCTCAGGATGTATCTATTTATTCATTTTTTAAAATGTAACAACTTGTTAAAATCTCTAATCGTTGAAAACCTACTGGTGAATTACTGAAGCAAGGAGGGCTGCTGGGGGAAAACAGAGGCATACAATGAGTTCAGATAGCAGCCTTTTCCATTTCATCAAATATTTTTAAAGAATATAGATATATTTTGCAGTTATTAATTTTTTTTAAGGCTTCATGACCTGAAACACTGAGAATTTTTAATTTATTAAACAATTAAAGAAGCCAAATTCATTACTGAGGTAACTACAACAGAGGGGAATAAAAAACCCGTATTTTATTAGTCAAGTCTTTCTTACTGTTACGTAATCAGATTTTTAAGTATCAGTTCTACGCATAGGATGCTAATATATAACATTTTCAGATGGGCCAAGTTTCAGATTATTAAGCAAACAAAAGTTTCCAAAAACACCACACGCTTAATTTGCCTGCAGGATACAACAGTTAAAACCTGTAATCCACAGGCTAAAGACAGCTTCAAAGCAGTTCAACAATAGGTTTTCTAGAGGGCGACCTTACTGCTTAGTTATACTTACACTACTAAAAATTTAGAGCAATCCCTTTATAATCATGCCTGCTACTGCAGTAAAGAGTTTTGAGTTTTGCTTTTCTTTTTTTGGCTTTTTAGGAGGTGGATCCATATTTTTTAAACACATAACTGCGTTTGTTCCACATTCATTAACACATCTGAAAAGTTATTGATAACTCACGGCTCGGCGAATGCGGGGCCTTTCTGACACTCCCTTGCAGATTGATGTAGGCAGGCAAAGATACATTGAACCTTTATAAATAAAACAAGGGGCCAGATTGTTCAGTTTGTATAGAATAATAGACTCTGCCAGCAATTTTAACACAGCATCTAGAAATACATGTTGACTGTAAAGATTCTTCTATATAAAGACAAATGAACAAAATCAAGAAAAGTAATTTAAAAAAAGACAGCTGATGGCCTAATAGCACTAACCTATCAGGAGTCAAGGAGTTATCAAGACCAGAAAATTGCTGAAAAACTCATGGTTCCTTAGGTAAAGTTGTCAAGTAGTATTTTCACAGACATCTCAACATCTAGACGCAGCTTTTTTCATACCTCTACCACAACTAGGAACTGATGCTACAGCTGCAATACAGCCTTTTTTCATCCAAGTGGCTAGCACGATAATCACAATTACCAAACTGAGATAAGACAACATAGGAAAAAGAAAAAGGTAGCAGAAACTGATCAGTGACAGCCTCAAGAACACGTTCCGCATTTACATTTTAAACATTTATTCTTTCTGCACTATGCCTTTGGTCTAGTATTTAAGAGACTTTCAGAAAGGCTCCCATACACAGAACATTCAGATATTTACCTTTTCCTTCCTGTGAAAAGCAGTTTCATAACGTTTGCATTTGTTTTTAATCTATGCTGTTTCAGAAGGAACGGTTTATCAAAAAGAAAAGGTGTCATATACTATGTCCTAACAATGACTGAATTTTGTGTCCCTCTGGCAGCTCATTCCAGAGTCTGATAGCCTCAGAAAAAAATGCTTTTATTTCTTCATGAATTTTGTGAGCTCCAATACCCCTAAATAGTGCAGACGTGTTGGCAAAGACAGAAGATGCATTCTGCTGCTGACCTACAGATGAATCATCTTGAGTAGGTGATGACCCGGGGTCTACATGGGTTGCTACGGGGGGAGGGTGGAATAAGATCTACAGATCCTGTAGAATGTCAGATACACCTGACATTCAGCCTATAGCAAGAGAGACTTTTGCAGATGCCTTCTAAGAATTAAAACAACATGAATAGATGTGTTCTTAAGCCAAGGACTTCGGTGGTACGTCAGATAACCAAGATGCTACTTCTCTTCGTCAAACTGTACTCAGCTTGATACACTCTTTGTATGGTCAAACAATCAAGTGAGTGCTAGCAATGTTTATGAGTATTTAAAAAAAGGCTTTATATATTCTGTAAGAAGAAAATAATAAATCTAGGTACCAAAGCTGCAGTCATCTAAATTTTAGAAGTGTCCTTAAATGTTTATAAAGGGGACACTATCACTGATGTTTCAGACCTTATTACAAGTTCTATTTTAATAGGTAAATAATTAAATTAGCTCAGAATAGCAACTTATTTAACCCTGCTTCTGAAGAACAGCAGAGTATTCAACTACTTGATCTTTAGGACTCATGCTCATTAAAGAAATCAAAGTAATTTACCAGGGCATTATAGGAGTCAACATCTACTACTATAAGCCATCCGTGTGTTTCCAATTAGATTTTCTTCGTTAAAAAAAAAAATAATGATTGATAAAATTTATATGGAGATACAGAAAAAATAAATTAAATTTTCCTCAAGAAGCAGCAGCTTTAGTTTTACTTAAAGTACCTGGCCCAAACCACATTTCTATAGGAGATTACTTCCCAGATGAATGGAGAACTTTGAAACAGAACTGAAATCATTCAAGAAAAAAAGCCAAACGTCAAGGAAATTTCTACACTTGCACACCTCATATCCTTTATAAGCATAAGGAAACTGCACACTAGAGACATAAATATTAAAGAGACGATGGCAGTAATGTAAACTTTCTAAAGGAAGTTTTCTAGTTTATATTAAACATGCTGACTACAAAAGTAACATCAATATTCAAGACCAATGCATACTGCTGATTAAGGAACATCCAGAGGTTAAGATCACAATCTGCACTTCTACTATGCAATTCACTTTGAACTCCCAAGTCTAACCTATGATGAAGCCTCCACAACGTCATTCCTGTTCAGTATTTTAATCACAAAGCAGCAGAATGAACACTTATGTATCAACAATGCTTAGCATTATAACATGCTTATAACAATGATTTATTTGATCCAGCGTCTCTTACTGTTCTGATGTATCCCAATATACTACTAACAACAATCCCAGTGCATTGATGAGAACTACCCTTTATAATCCAACCGTAACCTCCAATCGCAAACTAATGGTGCAATCCATGCAAAGACAACAATGTGCATTTTCATGCCATTGTCTTCCTGCATTAAGCTACATCAACCAAAACCGGTTAGCTTTCCACTCAAATTTTTGAGGTGTGAGTCCCAACATGTTGGCAAGGAACTCTGAAAGCCTTACTCACGAAGAGCTACTAAATGGGTGGAATATCAGGTTAAAGACTGCGTATCAAATTTCATCAGCAAAGCAAGCCCTGTATAACAAGTATTCAACATCATTATTTAATTGAGGCTTATACAGTCACAGAAGAGCCTGTTCCTGCTACACACGGAACGGGCAGCTAATTCTGATATTCTTGTCACTAACACTGGACACATCTTTACAATAACACCTTTAGAATAATACATTTCTAAGCAGAATTGCTTCTGGTTTACACTATGACTGAATTAATACTTGTGAATGCAGAATATAATGAAACCATTTTTTAGCTAATGCATTACAAGTGGAACAAATATAGGAATGATTTTCTATGAGGTATGAATATGCCCATTTGCTTCTTCATAAACGCCATTTCATACAGTGTCCCAAATCCAGAGTAGAAAAATTCCTCAAGTCCTTCATTGTTCCCCTCCTTTTTAAGGGCTGAAGTACCAGAACTTTATAACAAAGCCAGCAAATGCACACAATTCACTAAACACGATCTTTGCTCTTAAAGCCTTCTGATCACTCCTGATCGACAAATAAAGAATCTTTTAATGAAGTTTATGTGTTGTTACTACTTTCAGATTTCTGAGCTGATACCAATTCAACGTTTTGGGTAGGTTTTGCAGAAATTCGTGTATACAAGATACTTTTTTCTGCCTTTACTTTGCTGCTGATCCGTATTTGAAAGAGGAACTCTCAGAGGAGACTCTTGGCTCCCTAACCTGGCTCTCAGCCTGAAGCTACCCAAATGGCTAGCAGGCTTCCAGTAATGGACAACAATGTATTGAAAACTGACTTCAAAAGCACGTACTACCTTCCACTTACAAGTGTAAAGCAAAGTGGAAAACAAAATCTATGTACCCTGAAAATACCAACCTCAACCCACCGCCCATCCTTAAGTACACAGAGAACTCTTCAATAATCCCATATGGAAACAAAGAAACGAAAAAATGGGTTACAAGTTCTAGATTACACCTCTGTTACCATATAAAGGGTGTCACCAAACACAGGTGTCACTTCAACTCCTGGACAGAAAAGTCACACATTAGTAACCACTACTAAGGATAACTGAAGTGGCTAGTGTAAAACAGAAAAACTGATTAAGATGTGAACAGATGCAAAAAGGATATTTTAAGTTTCAATGCCAGAAGAAGATGATCTAGAACAAGAAAAGTGCTTTGCTAGTAACAGCTAAAGAACTGAGTTAAAGACTCCAAACACAGCCGTTCAGCTCAAAAAGCTAACAGGTGAAGCAAAAGAGGTGTTGATGAGCACTTCATACATAAGGGTTCTGTATATTTAAAGGCTCCAAAGACTTTTCTGCTAGTCACGTAGCATAGTATTTGTTAGGATGCTTGGGAGAACATTTTCATGACCACATGTAAGTCTCATAAGCATGCACAAATTTACCCTTCTCTTAAGAAGAATCTAATTAACTTCGCTAGTTTTTCTTATTTCTAGACTATAACCTAATTTTGATGTACTGGTAATTACTAAAAAAAAACCCCCAAACCACCACCACATTTCTTTGCAACAGTCAAGTCTTAGCAGTTACAAGATGTTGTGTTATTCCAGGGCCATTTGGATCTGCTCTGTCTGCGCTACTGTCAGAAGTAATGATCCTGCTCCACCCTCTGCTTCTAACCGATTCCTCACACTGACTCTAGCACTCACGCGGCAAGGCAGAGCAGGTAACTGACCTGGCAGAAAATGAACCAGTTGAGCAAGCTAAGCTGATTTAAGATAAAATGTGATCTTTACAATCAGGCCTTTTAAAGAAAACCTGGCAGTCTTTGCTCATTTCAGCTATATTCTGAAAAAAAAAAATTCCTGAGGTACTAATATCAATTGTTAACATTTCACTCAATTTGTAAATGACTCAATTTATTTAAAACAGTTATGATCCTATTTGTAAGGATCACTCCTGTTTTCTAGAGAGGATAGGGATGGCAAAAACAGGGTTTACCTAAGCATACTATTAAAAAAAAGTTTAATCAATTTTACAGTTGAAAAATAGTATTTAAAAAAATTAAAATCACACTTTTCTATCAGCTTATTCCTAATACTTCTGAGTGACAAGTTCCCGCAGCTCTGGTCATCAACAATAAATTCAACTTGAACTAACCTTTTAACTATTGACATATGTAATAAAAAGTCCTTTAGTTTCACTGTTAACAGTAAAAAACCAATATGAAGAAAACATTCGTATATAAGTACATAAGATTAGCACCTGGTCTTCAGCACTCCTTATTTCTCAGTATTTGGGAAACCCACGCTATGTATTCAGTAGTTTATATTTAAGCCTCTCTATTTAAGTATGTCAGGTTATCAGTACTTGGAATGACATACTTCAGAGAAGACTTTTTTCAACCTACAGTCATGACTATATTAAATTAGTCCAGCTTTTTACTAACATCAAAATCTAAGCCACTTTTTTTTTTTTTTTTTTGGCATGGTCCACATCCAATCCAGTTTTCCACTTCTCAGAGAAGCATGCAAGAGAAGTTTAAGTTACGTATATTTAAGGTATTTAAAAAACTCCACTTGTTTTTAAATAATGTGCTTCTCCAGGTGTGTAACGGAACCATACCTGCCATTTACAGAATTATTTCATTGTATTGACATTTACAATACAACTGCTTTTTAGACATCCCAGATGAATTCTAAGAACTGCAACTCACTGGTAACTCCCGAAGAGCATCTGCCAAGTCCCTTCTGCTTCACTTCTCTGTCAGGTGTCTGTCACATGAGCAAAGGCAAGCACGGAGCAGCAGGGCACTGGGCCGGGCAGCTGGCAAGAGGCTGCCTGAACATCACACATCCTGGCAGGTACCAGGCAGCAGTTCGTCACATGTTGAGCGATGCCATATGACTACGAGTGCATCCATCCCACTGCCAAAATTCAGACAAGGGAGGAAGCAGGTTGCCCAAGCAAGTCACAAAGCTCTCGGTTCTCCCTGCCTGCAAGCATAGGGCCCCCTGGGAAAGGATACAGCAAGGGGCAGGCCCGGAGCTGCATACCTAGTTCTAGACAGCCACACATTGGGCAACTCCGTTTGAAATGAGAAGGCTCCTTACTAACGCAGTTTATTTTTCATAAATATTCTTACAGCTCAGTGGGTATTTTCTGAATCAATTTGACCAACACAGAACTGTACTTTCTAGGTGTTCTCTGAGCTTAACAGCAAATCCATAAAAACATTTAATAACTACGTTCTCCAAGCTTCTCCGTTCTGGCCCCAGGGACACCCATTACAATGAGCGTGCACAAACTTCCACAAATTACAGCCTACAGCTCATCTCCTAAAACCATGTTTGAGCTTCTCATTGTGGAATTTTCAAAACCATTTTGAGAGCACGCTCCTGTTCTCTACAAATGATACTATAAGCTCTGAAAGAGTAATACAGACTACATATTCAGGCACCACCATTGGCTTTGAATTTACCTCTGAATTTGTTCTGTTCCCACTGAAGAGATCAAATGTTTGATCTGCCTTTTCTAATATAGGTAAGAATTTTAAACGTGCACATTCTAGGCTCCTCCTCAAACAAACAAACAAACCAACCAACCCAAAAAACAAACACCGAACCAAAACCAAAACCCAACCCACGACCCACCCAAAACAAAACAAAAAAACCCAAACTGTGTAAAGTATAAAATTCTGTTAATCAGGAAATTAAAAAACACTTCGATAATTTTGAACAACACAAACATCACCCAAGAAAGATTATTTTTTTAGAAACATTTTAAACTCTATTGTGTTGCCAGGCAGAGCAAAATCAAAGGCAATGGGGACAACTGGTGAAACGAGAGCTACGATCTAACAAGAAATGAAAAAATTGCCACGTTCTAATGAAAAGCTGCGATTTGCATATTACTAGAAAGAGAATATTTGTCAAAGGTGATAGGAACATAAAAAACCAAACGACCCCAAACCCCACTACTCTCAAGGTTAGCAATATTTCAATGACCTTGAGCCCGGCCTTGAATTTAATAAGTACCAGCTCTGCAGAAAAGGATGATTTTCAATACCTGTGCACACTTTGGTTTAAATAATGCTCCACTGGATTTTTTTATTTTTTATAAAAACTAGAATGGTGTTACACTGAGATCCTCAGTTCTCTGCTTAATCCAATAATGGAAGCCAGTTCTGCAAACAGTCTTTTCTCCTTATCCTTCCCCATTCTGCCAATTTCATTTAAATGCTTCCTCTCTAGCCAGTGAGTTTCTAAACAGTTCAGCACATGTGGTTTGGGAATTACAGGGTGGGTGGGAGGGGGGAATACAATTATCAATAAAATAACTGCTTTCTCATAAAGCTAAAGGAAATCTAGTCTGAAATTGCTTTTCCTGGGTTAGATCTTAGTCACTTAGCATTTTTAAGCAACTGTCACAGGTAAATCGCACTCCTCTCCCACCACCCAACAGAAAATACATTCACAAATTGAAACAGCCCCTCCCTCTTTAAACCTTCTGTGTAGTCTTAGGTAGCTCTGAGACAGCGATCTAGGTGCCAACACTGGGAAGACTTGAGTTTCATGAGCACAGTGTTACTTTGCCAAGCACTTAGACACATGCAGCCACAACAGGAAGTATTCAAAAATTTTCTGGGGCAAGACAAAAACACCCTAAATCAGATCCTGCATGATGACTGCTCACTAACCAGCCCTGCTCTGGAAGGCGATCTCTGCAGAACAGTAATTTTCCAATGAGATTATCACGCCCCTGTTTAAAACAACTATAAGCACTTAGTAGAAAGCATTCACGATATACTGGCTATGTGAAAACTAGTTACACTTATTTAAAATTCTAGATTATACTAAAAAAAGCTGCCAGATCACATTACCCCAGTACCAACAGACAACCGGCACACACAAGGTACATCCCACTTCATACATCCTACTCGGTGCATGGGAAAACAGATAACCATTAATTCAGCACGAAGCTTCAACAAAGACGTAACACATCTGCAAGAGTGAGTACAACATGCAGAACATTTAAATAATCTCTAATTGCTGTCTACCCTCGGGTGCAGTATTCTCTTGTTTACAAATAAAACACTACAGAGCATAACAGGAACTGCTCTTTTCTAGCAGCCCCCAAACTATCTGGATTTACGGGCGACTGCCAGTTCAAACTTTCACCTTGATCGCCGTGCACCCTGACAAAAATTCTGAGCAGCTTTACACAGTGATAATCGTCAGTTCACTACATGACCGCAGAGTGATCTGAAACCTGACTGTACGTCTAGTATCTCCCTCTCGGGATTACCGCCTCTAGATGTTAAGCTTTTAGTTAGCTGACTGGGGCTTGTCTGCTTTTAAGAGTTCGTCCACTTGGGTTAACTACAGTCTCTCCTTCAGAAAGCAACAGCCATACCCACCTGCTGACTGAAATGATGGTTTGGGTCAGACTTTAGACAAAATTCTAACACCACAAAAAACAATCCTGCTCTACTGAAGCGGCTGTTGGTTTGAGAGGATTTTTTGGTTTGTTCTCCCCCCCATGATCTGAATCCAGCAAACTGCTGCCTCCCTCGGAGGTGAACCGCGCGGGAAGGCTCCGCGGGCACGCCTTCGGCAGCGCGGTTCCGCTGCGAGCCCCGGGCACCGCGCGGAAGCGGATCTTAAACAGCAGCTGAAACGGCAGCACGGCCTCCCGCTGCCCGGACATCGGGTGGCGCTGGCAGCTCCGCGGGGGCAGGCGGCGCCCGGCTCCCACGAACCCCGGGGGCGGCAGCGCCGAAGGCCCCCCCCCCCCCCCCGCTGACCTACGGCCTTGGCAGGCCCCGCCCCGCGGGGAGGTGGGTGGGCAGGGAGCGGGCCCCGGGCCTGCCAATCACGGTGAACGGCCGGCCTGCCCGGTACCGCCGTGACCTCAGCGGCTTTGGCGGCTCCGCCTGCCCCCCCTCCCCCGCCCCGGCCGAGGGGCACTTACCGTCCCGGGACGTGCCCATGAGCTGGTCCAGCATGGCGCGCATCTGGGCCTGCGCCGACATCTTGAGCGCGCGGGGGGCCGGCCCGGCCCGGCCGAGTCACGCCGACAGCGGCCTACAAGGCCCGAGGCCCGGCGCGGCGCTCAGCCCTCCCCCTCGCGTCACTGGCGGGCCCGGGCGGAGCCGCTCCCCCGACGCCGCGGGGAGGGAAGCGGGCGCTGCCTCTGTCTCGCGCTCCCGGTGGAAGGCAGAGCGGGAAACCTGCCTCGGTGCCGCCGCGCCGCGCCGCCTCGCCTCGCCTCCCCTCCCCCCTCCGCTCCTCCCGCTTCCTCTCACGCCTGCCACGCGCGCGCGCCAGCGGTAACGGAAACCCGCGCGCACGCGCCCTGAGCCCCCTCGTCGGCTCTCCGACGTCAGCGCGGACAGGCCTTGGCGCGCGCTGATTGGCCACGGCGTGCGGTGTTCGGCCGGTGACGCACAGCGCGGCGAGGTCCCTGATTGGGCCGTCGAGCCTTTCGCCGGGCTAGGCCCCTGGGGCGCGCTGATTGGCCGGGCGGCCCCGCGTAGCCGCTGTGACGTCCCGGTCTCCGGGTCAGCGGCGGCGGAGCTGGGGCGGCCTGATCCGCAGTGACCGCGCCCGCCGAGAGCGACACCAGGGCGCCGGGCCGGGGCTGTGGGGGCCCCGGCGGGCCCGGCCCGCTCCCGGGAAGCAGGAGTCGGGCAGTGCCCGCTCCGGTGGGTCCGTCCCGGGTTCTTGCCTCTCTGAGGGGAAACCCAACCGGAACAGTTTCATGACGGTTGATTCTAACGTGCCGAAGCACGTGGCTGAGCTGAGATTAACGCAAAGCGGGAGGGAAACCTGGGCTACGTAACGGACGTCTCTTACAGCCCAGCAGCCTGGTCCCGCTTACTCGTCCCCGGGACAGGCACGTTCTCCTCCTTGCTGGGACGCTCGCTCACCCAGTGACAGGAGCAAGTCACTAAACACGCGGGTGCGCGTAGGCATCCGGGCTGGGTAGGGGCGGGCGTGGATGGGTACGTACGTCTGAGCTAGCGCCGACGGGATATGCTTCTTAAAGACAATTCCCTTTATTTGACTGACATTCAGCACCACTTTCACGGCTCCGTTCTTCTCCCAAGCTGTCAAGCGCAGTTACGGTTGCATTGGTGAGAAAAGCAGCTGTAATACCCGCTTTTTAGAGAACCCCCCTTAAAACTGAAGTTACTGTTCTGTGTTGCAGCTGATTCAACTTACCGAGCGCCCAGATCCAGTCTCCAAAAGGCTATTTTCACAGCTTCTACCTATCCTAACGCCCGCGTTTTGCGACCATCCCTTTCTTAACCATCGTGTTGCCACCTAGCGCCCAAAAGCCGTCAAAGACTTGTCACAAGGATCAATTCTAATCGTCCACAACCAGGGTCACGTTCAGCTTTGAAGGTTGGCTTAATACGGGCGAGAAAAGGCAATGCAAAAAGCCGTTAGAAAACCCACCCCCAGTTGTCTGGATTTCACAAGGACTTGCAGAGAAGAGGCAATGCTCAGGCAGGAGTCTTCCACAACACGTCCAGGAAAAGGTTCCCTACCCAACGCTCCTCAGCCATTCAGAACATGTCCCGGCTTTGTTTTTTCTTTAACATATAAATTTACTTTTGTTAGTCATTACGTTACTTTGGATTGAAGGGGAAGTAACTGGAAGAGATACAGATACTGGTTAAAATTTTTCTCTGTTTAGTACCTTAGTATGTTTAGGGGAAACTGAGAAATGTTAGCTATTATTTGTACCCACACTGTACAACCTTTAGCTCTGGGCACTCGTTAAAGAACATCTATTTCTGGCCAAATTTCAGCTTTTCTTCCAGAACTGGTTTCAGTGAGCCATTTATTTTTCTTCTGGAAAGAAGAAAATCTGCTACAGGCTTTGGATGGAGTGAACCTTTAGTCCGTCTGGAAAGTAAATTGCAGAATCCAGCAGCTGCATTAAATAACTCAGAACGACAAATACATCACAGGGTACGGTGGCTTCCCATAACTTGCATCGACTGAGCCGCAGATAGGTTGGTACTTTCCCACCTGTGATACCAACACTTTTCCAGAAAGACACCACTGTTTAACGAGTGAGACACCGCAAGGATTGCAAACCGGATTTTTGGTCTACAGAACCTTAAAACTTGTAGTTCACATCTCCTTACCTTACCTAAGTAGCCCAAATCTCCCCAGTTTTAAGGCTCTATTGTGCCTATCCACTATACTTTGGGGATTAAACCATCCCCGAGTTTTAAACAGAGGGGAAGGAGAATATATAGATTTAGATGAAGTAATTCTATTTGCAACGCTTTTCTGACAGAATACTTTGTTTTCCCTGGTAGTAAAAAAAAAACAAAACAAGCACTCTTTTGTTATCCTTGCTTATAGCTCCTCCCCCATGTAAACAAGCCTCACATTTTTAGCCATTATAAGTCATCCTTATTACAGATTTCTTACACATCTTGCGTATATTTCAACCCTCTTCTGAGAAGAGAGCAGCAACAATTCAAGCCAGGATTTCTTTCTTATAAAAAGAAACTTGCTGTTCCAGATTGCAAGACAAGCAGAAAATGGCAGCCTGATTTGTGTTACCTAGTGTAACTGGCAGTTGTCAGTTCACTTCAGTTTTTCTGAGATTCACGGTGTGTAAGAACAGCATAGGAAGCCTACAGTCGCAGAGTCGACGGCTCAGAGACACTGAGAAACATGTAATTCATTAAGTAGTATTTCTCTCGTTGAACTGTTACCACTAGCTTACCACCGTGGAAAAAAAAAAAAAGTCTTCAAGATGAAAGAGGTTTGCGCTACGGCAGTGCTCGCCAGAGTCCATTAACGTTCCAAAGAAAGGGCCTTCGCTCTTGGGAGAGTAGAAAATTCCCCACACACAGAACGTGGCTGGAAGACCCTACAGTAAACGGACAAATTCTCTTACCTACAGGTTTTGAGGGGGGAACCAACACCACTTGCAACTCCTTAGACAAAACAGTTTAGCAGTGAAGGCTGTCATGTTTTTCCACTACAACCAACCTTCCCCTCATTCCGTGGAGGCTGCCTGTCATACCACACGTTCAGATGGAAGGGGTGTGTCAGGTACGCTCGATAAACTCCAGGGAGGGATTCCCAGTTACGGCTCTTTCACACCACACCACACCTAAAATCGACAGAAAACACAAACTAGGAAACCCAGGCCGTTTCCATAGTCCAGGATATTTATTCAGGAATAAATAGGGAACACAACACAAGCATCTTAGCCCTTCCCTCCCGGCTGCTGAGGCAACCTGAAGCCCACCAGGCCGGCGACCTCCTCAGGCGAGCGCTCCCCCCTGCCGTGGTACTCCTGGTGAAGGGCCGCGTGCCGCCGGACGCTGCGGAGCAGGCAGAGGTAGGTGGCAGCCTGGAAGTGCAGCTCCTGCCGGGCCCGGCACAGCTTCTCGCTGGTGACCTGCCGAGAGGAGGGAACAAGCCCCGAAGACTTCACCCTCCCCCCGAGGCCACGGGCTCCCGCGCTGGGCTGCGCGGCCTCGGGCAGGGGCGCCCCCGCCTCGCCTCCCCAGGGGGGAGGCAGGGGCGGGTGGGGGCCGCCCGCGCGTACCCGGTGGGCGCGGAAGGCCGCGACGATGTGCTGGTAGGCGGGCGTCTCGCGGTAGGGGCGGCCCGCCCGGTCGCTGGCGTGGCGGAGCTCCCGCAGGAGCCCGCGCAAGGTCCGCAGCGGGGGGCCCAGCGCCGCCATCTTCCGCCGCCGCCTCGCCGCGGCGGCCGGTAAGGAAGCGGGGGGCGCGCGCGGACTTCCACCCTCGCGCCTTGGGCCGGGAGGCGCGGAGGCGGCGAGGCTGCGCGCGCCTCCCCGAAGCGCGGCTCCGCCAGCGCGGGCTATCGAGCGCCGAGTCGAACGATCGCCTTCTCCTATGTCCCTCTTCCCCCCGCCCCCCCCCCCCCCCCCCCAATCGACGGAGGTCAAGTGCCGAAGGTCAAGCGTCGAGGCGAGGCCCTGCCGAGGCCCGTGCGCACGCCCCGCCCCCGCCTCGCGCTTGGCTGTCGGGTGGGGGGAGGAGCGACCCGCCGGCGGCCTGCGCGCGGGCCGAAGGTACCGGAGCGGGGTCACCGGGAGGCACCCGGCGGGCCCACCCCGCTGCGGGAAGCCGAGCTGGGCCGTGGCCCCTTCCTCCCCGAGCAGCCCATGCGTGTTTCTGAGGTCTCCGGCCTTAAAACGATCTGCAGCTCGTTACAGCCCACGGGGGACGCTCGGAAATGCCAGGAGACGCAGACCCGCGGCAGCCCGCGGCTGAAGAAAGGCGGCGCGGTTCTGGTGTCGGGGAGTTCCAGCGGGCTGACGGCCGTCCCGCCTCGGCCGGACGGGGTGGGAAAAAAACACCCACCCCAGATGGGACTCGAACCCACAATCCCTGGCTTAGGAGGCCAATGCCTTATCCATTAGGCCACTGGGGCTGCCGCAGAAGCAGCTTTCCTGTGTAGGTACTTCTCTCGTGTCTCCGCCCCTCTTCCTTTTACGGAAAGCGTTGAAGGCCGCCGACTGGGCAGCGCCTTCCCGCGCGCGGCTCGCGGACCGGAAGACGTCTGCCGCGTGGCCCACTGGGAGCGCGGGAAGGGGCCGGTGCTCGGCAGGAGAGGGCGGCGGCCCGGCCTGGGAGCCGGGGGGGGAGGGGAAGGGGGCGCCGGCTTTCTTCAGCTCGTGGGTCAGGCCAGGACGCCAGACTTTGCCTTGAGATAGCGCAGCCCAAAAGGGAAGAGTGCCCTTCTTATACTAATCCGCCGATAGTTTTAACGGGCTGCTCCTTGCTCGCAGTACTTCCCTTGCCTGCGTGGCTGCCCTGACTGAAGAGAGCTAGCAACCCTCCCACCCAAAACAGCAATGAAAAACCCAACGCAAAGCCCCACGCTTCAAGTGAAACCTTTTTACATCTTTATTTTTGTGAGAAATCACGGAGACGGGGCTAATATGTACATTCCTCTTTATTTAATACAGCACAGACACATGACATAAAAAAAAGTACACTCATGAAAAAAGCCTGTCGCAGTTAGGGACAGGGAACAGCTACGCCAAATTGAGTAAGGCTCCTACTGCAGAACAGGGGTCTGCCAGCAAGGTTGGATCCCAGAGCAAAGTCTGCTGCCAAAAAAACCTCTTTGCACTCCTTTCAGGAAAGCAGAAAATAAAAGGGCACGTCCCTCTCGGAACAGGTAGAGGTGGCCTTATCTGCAAGGTTCGCAGGATACCAACCCTATTACTGCGTTTGGGCCAAAGCACAGATAAAATGAGAAATGCTCTCCAGCTATTCTTACAGAGGGCCAATAGTCCTGACCTCTGAAAATGTCAGACTTCTCAGGAATAGCAAACCTGAGCATCTCAAAGGAGTGAAAACATCAAGTAGTCACACAGAAGAGTTAAAATTGGTCTCCCCGATAGGGCCCTGCTAGCCACAGCTGGGAGTGTGCAGGGGAACAAACCGGCTTCCCAACGAACAAAAGACTAACAGCCATTAAACTGACCAGAACAATATACACATTTGGAACTGATGCGGGCTTTTGTGGCAGCAGCTTCTTCCTTTTCCTGCTTCAGTTCAGGATGGAAATTGAGCAGGCACCAGTTCCTCTGGCAAAGAGCCTTACACACTTTTAAAAAATTAAAATACAAAAAAGGGAGACAGGTGTATTTACAAAATCCATGGCTGGTACAGTACATCATTTTTAAGACACACTAAATGCTACAATCTTTCAGGTCCTGAGATTATTACAAAAAAACCCAACAACTCAAAACTTGCGTTCAGGTCCAGTTTTATAATGAGAGAGGAAAGAAATCACACACTTAAAACACAGTATCCCTTGAAGTTATTGGAACACACCTCCCTAAAAATCCAAATGAAAGTGGTGCTAACCACCCAAATGTAGCTGCATTTGGTTGTTCAGGCTTGTTGTCACAAGAGGGGAGCATTTCACAGGGGAGTTTCTCTGGAGAGCTCATCAGGTAAGCACACGGCTGTTGGGATCCTCTCTCCACGACTAAGCCCTATGATCCGAAATATGGGAGTATTAAAAGGAGAAAGGTGATCTTGTACAAATTCACGCTGGACTGAGTAAAGCATCACAGGAATCACCAACTCAAACAGGTTTGCCATCTCGTAGTAACTGCGCATTCCTTTGTTTGAAGCCGAGGAATGCAAAGAATTCTAGCTGTGATTTAACATTCGGTTATACAAAACACTTGGCCAGCTGTTTGCTCTGAGCTACCTAGTGAAAGGCAGGAAAACACTCTGTCCATCCGTTTCTCAGCCTTTCATTGTCTTGGGGATCACAGCAAGTCAGATAAGAATTAAGCTGGCTACATCCAAACTTGCTAAAATACATATATACACACTAAAAGTGACTCCAAAGAAAGGATACCGAGGCCAAACCTCTGTCGAGGGGATGATCCCCACTACCATTAGCTGTGCAGGCAGGTATTTGGATGCCCTGTTCTTGACTGAGCCTCTTTATCAGGCAGAACTAAAGGGACTTGCACCCACACCTGTTTTTTTCCCCCCCAGTGAAATAATCTGAACATAGTGCTTTTGTATCATCAGAAGTTATCATCACAGATGCCCTTTTATTATAAGCACCTGACTTTAAGCTTGAGAATGCCAACATTTTAAGGATTACTCATGAAATGCTTCTAACCCTCAGTAAAAGAAGACTAGAAGAGACAAATCACATAACAAGGGTACTAGTTTAACTGCTAAAATATAACGCTGCTCAGTAGACTTTGGGGGGTAAAAAGTAGTAGTTAATTTTGTAATTTTTTTTAAACAGTAGTCCAAAAATAAAATTTCTCCATCTATTTCCAGTATGGATCTTGAGAACTATGCAAGAACATGGTACTAATTGCTACATGATGGAATCACCGGCAATAAAACACACACTACAGTTCTCACCTCTGAGCTAAATTGTTATTTGTAGTTACATACAACAAGACTAAAAGATCAGTGAGAAATACCTGGGGATCGTGATTTAGCTTTTATTTAAAGATCCAGCTACTGTGTAGCCAGTAACTCCCCTTGTTTAGAAGCAACTTCATTTAAGTGAGAAATTGATTTAATTCACTTCCAATACTGGAAGGAAACCTGGGATGCCTCATTAGTTTCTCCCCAAATCCAATCTGTACATTAAAAAACACTGCTGCGACTTCTTAAACCAATTTTGAGAGCTGAATATTCTAAAAAACTCTCAGACTAAAACCTGTCACAAGAAGTGATTTTAGCTTCCCTCTCGAAGCAACTTCATGACACTTGACACTAGGTGTTGCACCAGTGAAAGGGTTTCTTTTGTAAAATACAAATTTCTTTCTTCACATTAGCAAAAAAGACTTCTGCAGTAGACATTCAAAAAATATTCCATTTTCTTTGGGTAAAACTTCAACATGTGTTAAGAGGGGTAGCTGGGGGAAGGAACGCATGTAACACTGAAACACGTAAATACTTATCTGCATAGTTGATATTAGTGACTACTAATCAAACTAAGGCCTTATCTGGAAAAAGCTGAGAACACAAGAAAGTTTCTTCCCCCACTCCCCACTCTGGTGAAATCTGGTAAGTCTCAAAGAAATTCTGGCTGCCTCAGCAGCTACTTTGTTTGGCCTACGATGGTGGTATCTCCTGACTGGTTTTGGTTGATTCTCTCCCTCCCTTTTTCTCTCGGTACTAGACAGTAACAAACGTAACTATCTGTTGATAATACATCTGCACACACTGCTCAGCAAAAAAAAAAAACCCCAAACAAACAACTTAGTATTGAGCATGATAGGAGTCAAACAGTGTACACTGCTTGTTTTGGATTACTTCACCATAAAGAAAAACATACTAGTTAATGCTTATTATTTAAGCAGGAGATGACAGCAAGGGAAGAGACTGAAATTCACTTCTAGATACAAAACGTGTTTTTTTTTTTTTTCCAGAGTTGCTCTGTAGAATTATAGCTGTCAAAAATGGCTACAAAATACAGACCTATATCCTTGACTACTGACAAGATTAGCACAGTTTTATTTATGAGTGTGCAAAAACAGCTGTAGGGAATCTTTGTACTTCCCCAGTTTTGGGCCAGTTCCAGGCCATGCTGATCTCTCAGCATAACTCATAGCAGCAGCAGGGCTTTCTATGGCCCCAAAAGGCTATTACAGCAGCAAGGGATCACCGGGTCATAGAAAAAGGATGATGAAGCCACACCAGAAGTTTCCACAAACAAAGCATTCCCCTACACAACAGTTATCTTTCCAGTGGCCCAGTAAGCATACTTCTGGCTGCTTATTTTGGCAGTGATTTCTTAAGCAGTAGACAGACAAAGATTTTCACAACAGCTGCATTTGTTAAAAAAGACTGCAACAGTCAACCATCATCACCAGCTGCAGATTCCCCATCTCACAGATCAGCCTAGGATAAAGAACATGTGAGCCCAAAATGAATTAAACAGCAACAGAAAAGCCAGGTTAGCTCAGTTTACTGCCACAGGTGGATGTGGCAAACTCCACTGAAGTAACTTCCCTGATGCACCTAAGGCAGATTAAGAAGCACCCTCACTATCGCTCCAACTGGCTGAGCTACCAACAGTAGTCCTATCTTTGACTGGCACCATTACACTGGTAGAAGAAATCTGCCCATGGCCTAGTTTACGTAAACAGGTTCACTCAAACATGTGAAGACAAGCTAAGAACTGAAATAGCAGTTAGGCTATTCTCTGCCCCAGGAACATGTTGTATTTGATATCTTACTTTCCACTCTCTAGATGGAAGTCCTTCCACTTATGAAGGACTCTTCATTCCATTCCCATTCTGGAAAGTAAATGCTTCCTTTTCATACTGCAACTCAAAATTAGATCTTCCCCAGGGGAAGCACATCACAGAACTAGCAGTCTAGTGATGCATACATATGTTACCTTAAGCTTAGCACTTGGTCAACAAGCAAATTGCTCATTTCAGGTATGCATGTTTATAATAATCATAAGGTAGATAGATCCTCGGCACAGAATTGTTAAAATCACTAGATGATCTATTGCAGATTGCTAATTTTGTCAGAGAACAAGGAGACAAGCACAGACACTGTTATGAGGGTTCACTTGCAGCTAACAATACATGAACTTACTGTTTGTTATATTAAGAGAACAAACCATTAGTGAAATCTCAGTAAATTGAGAAAAAGTACAACTAGAGGAGTACTTCATGGTGAATGATTTAGGCAGCATGTGAAGCATAGCCAAGTTTAACTTCAATTAGCAGCTGCACTCCTACAGGTTTTACCAAATTCCTTCTTACATATGATGCATGGTAGAAAGTGACAACTTTGGTAAATGTGAGAATCCTTGCAATAACTGGTGTCAAGCAGATGTGACTAGCCACACACAAGATTCCTTGCAATTAATCTCAACTCAAACTTGTTGCAAGCTGCTATTTTAACCTTCTCTCCCCCCACCCCCTTGGGGTTGTCAGCCACACGTCTTTGCCTCAGACTCAGTAATTGTGTGAAGTGGTCCAGTATTTAATAAGGCTGCCAGACAGGGCCCATAATGTTTTACTTGTGACCTTATTAAGATCCAAATTTAAAACCTTCAGAGAAAAATGCAAGAAGTTTCATTCCCATTAGCCACTTCCTTTCTCTCATGCACATTTACACACACTCACACACTTTTATTGTACTGCCATCTTTGCGCAAACGTTCACCTTTAAGTGTTTAACAGAGCCAGCAGAACGTAGAAGGATGAACAGGTTTCGCAGGAATATTGCTGTATATGTGTGTGTGTGCACGCATGTGTGTGAGTGTGAGAGAGAAAGAATGCACAAGCACACAGAACCAATGCCATGGTACAGCAGCTATGAAGTTACACACATTACACACTTTTTCTTTACAAAAGGGAAAAAAATAGTATAACAGCATAAAGCCATCTTGGCAAGCTTAAGATTTTCCTCCAAAATGCCTTCCAGCACTTCAGGATCTCTGAGAACAGTTTAAAGAGGGTAGGGAAATAAAATTAAAAAAAAAAAAAGGCACTTAAACAAAGGACAAAGGCCTGAATCAAGTAAGTCATGGAGGGTAACAGCCATTTCACCAGAGCTAGGACCAATCAAAATCTACCAACCTTTTTTAAATTTCTATAAAATTAAAATTGCATAAAGTGTTAATTAATCAGTCATTTACCTACTGCTTTCACCTTCTGGTTCATTTTATGGGGGGGGGGGGGGGGGGGGAACCCCACCAAACCCAAACAAAAAGCAAGTGTCCCTTTAATGATTTCCCCCCGATTCAGCAAAAGATGAAAGTTAGGTGTGGGAGGAAGCCTTCCACAGCTTGGCTTGGCTGCAGGTTTTCCCTGCAGTGCCATCTTCAAAAAAAGTCCAAAACAAAAGCAGAAGAGGGACCACTGTGCCTTCACCAATTCACTCAAAAAAAACCCCCCCAACAAACCCAAACACCCCAACACTTCTAATCCATCTGTGGGCAAAAACTACTCAAAAGAAAACCAAACAAACTGTAAACTAGATTAAAATTTGCTAATAAATACAGCCAAAAGTTCATTTTACGAATGTAGCAGCAAATGTGATAAAGTTAGTTGGAGTCCAAGATGACTCCCAGAGGGTTAATGGTTCACACAACTGATGGCAGCTTGGGAGAGTTGCAGGATTTCTCTGTTTTCATGTCCTCAAGGGTCTTGCACCAAGTGGAGAAGGAGTGTGGAGGAAGGGTCAGGTGATGGGACTGCGGGAAGGAAACAGGCTCTTGGCACCTGTCCCACCCCCAAATCTGTGCATCAGACAACTTTGATCGGATTCAAACAGGAAGCAGAACCCAGGTAATTAAAAGTTACTTCTGATTAGCAGAAAACAGATGTGAAACCCACAGCATCCACACTTGTGACTTAGTTGATCAGTATTAGTCATGTATCTCAAATCAACAGAGAAGGCTCGACAAAGTGATATAGGCCATTTGCATCTTGGAGTGGGAGAACACTGCAGTTATAGTCCAAGGTATCAGGAAACTTTGCAGCCTGTTTTTCATCTAGCCTGTCTTCTTTCTTTGCAAGTGTCTCGAAAGGATTTAAAATAGCTACCACGACTTTTGGGACTTTGGATCATGTAGCAGAAAATATGACCCAGATGGTTTTAACATCTAAAACCTGTGTTTGAAATTATTGCTTGCATTTGTTTGGGGCTTTCAGTGAGCTTGACATGTTAGCTCATATACAGTCCCCAAACCAAGTTCAGCCCTGCTGCCTGGAAAAGACAGCTCTACTTGGCTTTCTTATTGCTTGTGAATACTGAGGGTTATTTAGTATGTACAACTACAGTTTATTTATTAACAAAGGCCCTTAAAAAGTAGTAAAAACTTGGGGGAAAATGTCTTTAGAAGAGCTGCTGTGCAGAAAATAGTAAAACATTAACCTAATTTTGCATTTGGACATTGCAGAAATCTTTCACTTCCCCATCCTGTTTATGCTACCTGCAAAGGTCTCTGGGAGCCACCCTATTATTTCCTTTGATTTGGCCTTGCTAGGTTTAACCAGGGAGAATAGGGAACAGGGAATGTAAACCCTTTCATCACTATGTTGCTGATTCCTAAGAAGGTTCGCTAAGAAGCTCAGGAGCATAATGACTGAAAACAGTTACCCTCTAGGGGGGCTGTTTGAACTGGCTTCACGAACAATGTATGGTCATCTTTATTCTCATCATCCTAATACCTATTTCCACAATAAGTATTAGTTTACTTGTTTCCCAAGACTGAGAAGCTCAATAGGCCACACAGACAGGACTACTCCTACCCTCAAGATTTAGAGAGGATACTCCTCAACCGAAGATGAGGCATACTTCCAGGAAGAGAGGAATGTTGAAAGGAAATTTGTGCTGTAGTTATGAAGGGCTCCAAGTCTCCCAATCTAAAATTTCATTAGGTATGAAGACAAAAGATGGCAATTTGAATGAGATGCCTTGATGAGGAAAACATAGAAGAGGTAGAACTCTCTTAGGACAGGGTCTTTTAAACATATTGCTGCCTGATGGGTCACTGCTGCAACTCCCGTAGCTACATGCATTGTTAAAAAGTATCAGGTTTGACACAGTTCAGAGAATTAGCATCCTGCCAGAACTGTTAGGCCTCAAAACCCAAAAGTTGTCTTCCTTCAACCCTTCCTGGAGAAAAGAGAAAAAAATCAGATAAAGCTTGCATTCTAAATAGTTTATGGTATTTTGACAGAATTTGCACAGTATTAAGAATGCCAGAGTCTACGTAGCTGTATGTTTCAATTCTAAATAACCTTGATGATGGAGATGCAAGCTTATCTAATCAACACACCACATAAAACATTAGCACTAGCTAAAAAGCATTTAATTGGCAGATGCTGTGGAGTGAAATTAACGAACTAATGCATCTTATTTTAATTCAATCTGTCTTTCACAGAACTGTTGTGCAAAAACATTTATTGCTGAGCTCAACCCAACATTTTTATACTAAATACACAATATATATTATTTTAAATTCACGTATATATATTTATATAAAATTAAAATGAGCTCTAAATAGAAAAGAAATTGTTGTCTGGTCTAAGAAAAATAAATCACATGTAAAAGAAACCTGAAAGCTATAAGTTAATCTAGCAAAAAACATTGAAGATTCATTATTCATGGATCAAAGTCTCTCTGGAAGGTGTGAGATTGAACCAGTAGTCACTGGTTCAATCTCAAATCAAACTACTGGAAAGACTAGCTACTAGGAATTTCAGCATCTCTGATCAAAGGAATGTTTTGGGGTTGAAGGAGACGGGCATCATACTATTTTATTTGCTCCTTTCCCCTATGACTTATTTCAGTTTCTGCCATTCTCACCTTTTATCCGACAGCACAAGGGACTCAACTGCAAAGTTCTGTCCTAGTGTCAAAAGTGCAACATGTGCTGGATACTTTCCTAACCTTACAAATGAACCAGTCGATGTATTGCTATAAAAAAAAAAGCCAGCTTTGCAGTCTTGTGCTACCATGTAAGGAAGAGTTCAGGTCAGGAACTCCCCAGGCCAGCAGGGGCTAGAAATGCTGGAGACAACCCATTCAGCCCCCAGAAGAGAAGGCACCTCTGGTCGCTTTTGAACGACTCCTCTTTGGCTAATGCCTGAAGCAGTACTAACCTGGCTCTGGAATAGGTCACAATCAGCTTTCTTTAACTAGCAAATCAGTATAATGCATGGCTTTTGGGAGGAGTTGGATGAAAGATGAGGAAGATCTAGAATGAGTAAAGAACTGGTTGTGTTTTATAAGAGACATGAATAGAACATTACTTAATTTCAGTAGCAGATAAGCACAAGGCAAAGGAAAAGAAAGTTTAACAAATGGAAGGACTGAAAAATCAGTGTGCCTTAAAAAAAAAAAGGTGGGAAAGAAATGCTAGTCTGACCAATAAAATATGGGTTTTCTTTTCATGTAAATGGAAAAACTTCCATCCCCTTCCTCCCTTAAATAAGAATCTTTATATTACAAAAAAAAAAAATCAAACAAGGAGCAAGGGATTTCCCAGTAGTCTGTGTCTCACATCTCAATGTACCAGGAGATCTGTTTTTGAAGACCACTCTCTAATGAGACTGCATACATCTGTAGGCTTCCTAAAGCCAAACAGCCTTGTAAAGCTGGAAAAATGCCCGTACCAGAAACTGCATTTGTGTAAGGGTTTAATTATAATGCAAAGTATCCCAGCACCACCTCTACTCTACATAACCTTTGGTCCACAACCATATAGTACACTCAGGACCTACACATAATCTTATACTGGGCACTTCGGGCACTAATGAAGCGGATGATTCCACCTTACACAATGGATGGAGAAACCTGTTCTAGCTCCTCTCAACACTTTCAACTCTTCATTGGACATCACCCAGAAAAAAAAAATGTTTGTGCTGCTGTGGGTTTGACGATCAATTTCTTTTAAAAGCCAATCAGAGCAGATAAAAAAGCTTGTTTCTTTAGGCAAGATCAAACTATGACCAGTCTGCATGACCAGGAGGACCAGTCCTCCTTTTCCTTCTCTCTTTGATCAAGTATTGTTTTCTTTTTCTTCTTCCTCTCACCACAGTGCTTGGGATCAGAATATGTAAACATCGACAGAAACAGCAGCCCTGTGACAATAAGCACTTTCCCAACTGGGCAGATTCTGTCAGCCAACCAGAACTGCTTCAGCTCCCTTGCTTGTCCAGAAGTCACTGGTTTTTCCGCTGTAACTTAGTGTCCCCTTTACTTTGGCCTCCATCTGTAGTTCAGAGACAGGAAAAGAAAGGGAAGAATAAAAGCATGAGTGAACTTTTATTTTTGTAACTTACAGCAAAAGATACAGGAATTTGGCACATTCAGCTTTAGCATCACCAAAAAGTAGATTGTCTTTATAGGGTGGAAGACTTTGCATCTTCTCTGTAGTTCATTTATTAGAAATAGCACTGTTGAAACCTGAGATATCAGGCTTCATACCAAAAGATACCATCTTTCTAAAGATTAAGTTGCAGCTTGGGATACTGAAAAAAAATTAAAAAAAAAATCAAGCCTTTCTTTAGAAGCCTTTACATTTTAATAAAACATTTTTAGTATTAAACCCATGGCACTCACTGTGACAAAAAATTAGGGTTGTACTAAATATAGCCAATTGGTTTGTTTTCACAGCCTTAGAACAACACTGCCCAGTTTTTTGGTGCCGAGGACTCTGAGAACAGGATGAAGAACCCCCACCAAGTCACTGCCACCCTTCCTGTTCCTTCTCCTGGCAAAAAACACCCCTACAAGTGGCAGAGAAAGGAGTACACTCTAAACTGCACCTTCTAAAGCTTTATGATAGTTTTTCAGCTCTAAGCCTTGCAAACAGAAAAAGGAGATGTTCTACTTCAAGCTTCTCTTATCAAAATATGCAACTCTTATCAAGGATAAAATTCGCAGGGAATGCAGATCTTCCATTAGGAAACCATTACACTGTTCACACATGTATACACTCTTACAAGAAACGCGAAGAAGCTTCTAGCTGGAAGGTCAGTTTCTCCTCCAAAGGAGAAATTAAAATGGAGTGCAAGAAACAATCTTGCCAATACAGACTTTATGCAGCCTGTAAGCAATCATACTAGCATCCAGTAAGTAGCATTCTTTTTTCCCCACTAGTTGAATTTGTACATTTTGGTTTCTAGAACTGCTACAATAAAGTATTAATGAAATTTTTGAACTTTTTTTTGTTCCTGACATTGAAGACAAGTAGGAAAAAAATTGTTCAGGTTCCAGAAATACTGCTACGATAGAATGTGTACTGTCTGTTGCTACCAAAGCTTGTCCCTGTGTTGTGTCTTCTCTAAATCAATTTCAGTTCTGGTGTACATTTTATTTCAGTGTAAGGCAGAAATCTGACTTTTAAGTTAAAAATAAGTGATAAGAAAAATACGATGTCTTTACCTGTGTAAGCTTGCTGCAAGTGAGCAGGCAGAGGTGAGTGAGACAGCGTTGCTGTGTGCTGAGCACCTGGCTGTAAACCCTTCAGTAAGTCTGGGAAAAAAAGAAGAGCAACAAAGATGAAAAATAAGTCTTAAGGACAGAGGCAGCCTTTGTGAAATAGGAAGTTTTTGCTTTTATAGTGTAGCTATAGTAGCATGCTAATTTGCACAGATTTCTGAAGATGTATCTCAACAACAAAAAAATAAAATACTGATAGCATTCTGATGGTTGGAATAAGTCAACAGAAACAGACCTATTCAGATATGGTTAATCAAAAGTCAGAGCAAGGACCATGCCTCGCTATTGGGATGCAACTCTTCATATCACTTCCTTCGGCAGAAAGACCAAAAATTGATATAGTTAAAAACCTAAAGAATTTCTTTTTAAGCAATTGGAAAAAATAAAGGCCATCTTGGTTGATACTTTGTCATAAGAGAACTGTTTGATATCTGAGATTACCGAGCTAAGGATATTTTTAGGAATCACCATATTAAGTCTCTTACTTGTATTGTGACATTTGGAGACTTTTAAACTATATTCCTTTCTAAAGATAAGGGATTAAAAGTTAACCCAAAAAAGCATGTTCAAAACTAAGTATATACTGTGAATGTAACAATGACGTTAAGCTTATCAAGAGGTGATTCATAACATTTGGATAATCACATAAACAAAGTTTTACCAGTGAAGAAGAAGTCACCTTTACTCTCCTGTAGGGATTTTCATGAACCAAATTTGAGTGTCTCAGAACTTTATTGCTTCCTTTCTTAATTTCCATTTTCAGGAGGCATCTTTCCTTATAGCACAGTGTGATAACTAATTCTACTCACTCTGAGTTAAGCTGTGGTGGAAAGCCGCTGAGGTAGATCCCGAGGTGGTTGTCACTCCAGCTGTGTCCGTCCCAAAGCCAAGCAGCTCCAAGGGAAACTGGAAGGGCACGGTCACAGGAACAAGGCCACCCAGCATCCCAAAAGGAGTTAATGGTGCAGACGTCACGTTCTGACTGGTTACAGACAGGGGTGATGCCATGAGAGTCAGAGGTGAGGCGTTAGCCAGTAATGATGCTCCTGCTGTTGACTGTACAAAGAAAAGGAGTACTTCAAGATTTTAAAGTTTGGATTGAATTCTTTAAGGAGATAAGAATCAACTATTTTCTGTTAAGTGTGGCCCTATTAAGAAGTGTATTAAACTATTAATAAATATCCACTTATCCACCTAGGAGGTCTTCCCACTGTTCATCTGCTAAGCAAGTACAATTATATCTCAGATTCAGACACGACAGTATGGTTCATCTCATGTTTTTCTCATCAGCCCTGCAGGTAATTTCCTCTATCTCCTTTCTAATTATGCACTGTGTCTACAGTCAGAATCTAATGCAACATCTTCTATTAGATTAATACAAAATTATCAGATGTAGATCTGAAGTTCTTTAGTAGCACAGTATTACTCTCCCCTGTCCAAATTTGGGTCTTAACAAAACACTAACTTTATTTCTAAATAGGTTGCTTAGAAGCAATGATTTTTTAAAATTAAGATTCGTACATAAGAAACCCCACACTTCAAGAGAAGTCAGGTTACCAAGATGCAGACAGATATGTATGTATAGGTGTGTATGCATGCATCAAAGCAAAAGGCAAAGGAAAATAATCTCTCCACTCTACATATGTCACAATGAAGTTAAATTCACTGTAGTTTAAAAATAAAAATGCAAGGTTAGCCAGAACGTTTTAGCTACAACTCCCAAATTGTATTAATTCCTTTAACATTAGAAAAGCTCGTTGTTGTTTAACAATCTTTCCTTTCACTATGCATATAGTAATTTTATGCTAATGTTCAATTCCATAATGATCTGCTATAAAACAGTTAGTATAGAAAGCATTTTGAATCAGACTCAAGCTCAGATATTTTAGATATTTGAGTTGAAAAGATTCAGTCTGAACAGGACTTCAAACCTGTGCATTTACACAAGTAAGCCTTAACTAAAACCAAAACTTAGAATAATTTTAATGAATATGTGAGCTTAAAATGAAGTCTCCGAGTTCTGTAATATCAATTTACGGAAACAGCAAAGTGATGAGAACTCCTAGCAGGGATAAAGTTTCTATTACCAGTTTTGGTCTTAAGGTGTTCAGATGAAAGCAGCTAAAGAAAGGTTAGTTGCTGCTTATGAGAAAACAAAATTTTAAAACAGTAACCCTGTTAAGTGTATACAGCTACAGATGTGATGTTTGTAGCAAGTGTTTGTATTGGTCATCTTCAGAGTGACAGCTTCTAAGATATACTCCATCCCACAAGTAGAAAAAAATGGATGAAAAACTTCAACATACATGATTATTCTCTTTTGCCTTTAAAAGTACTAATTTCACAATAAGCCTATGTACAAAAAATGACAACCGTTTACTGTCTATGTAATCTTTACTGTGTAACAAAATAAAAGCCATACAAGTACTCTCTTGCAATTGTGTATTTGTAAAATGCCTGAAAACAGAATGAAGCTTTGTAACATGCTCTGCCAAGACCTTGCTTACTCTCTCAAAAAGGAGGAGAGAGAAGTTCAGTGATGGAAAGAGCTACAGAGAATGCCCTAAAAGAGTTAGAGTTCAGATATTTCTACTTATCTGACCTATGATAGCACTTCATAAAAGGGTTCATCCTGGTCATGTAAATCTGAGTCACTAAGATCCTTAAAAGTCTAAGCCAGATTCTGCTCAAGAGCACTAATGGTAGGTAGAGCTTTTTAAAGGAAATCACACACAATAATTGCTGAATTTTAGATTACTTTGGCTTTGTGTTCTTAAGATGTAACTTAGAGTATTCCAGAGTAAAATTTCTGTGGAGCTACAGCAGGTTTAAGCTTATATTCTGGTCAATAACTGTGTCAATCAAAAGGGGAAAGGAAGGAAACACTTCTTGGAAACCCCTCCTAGTTAGGAACATCTTTATTATCACATAAAATCATCTAGTCTGATCTTCAATGTAATCAGACCAGGATATTCTAACGAGCAACTCAGGTACCATTCTCACCTTCTGACCGATTAATAGCATCTCAGATAAGAATTAAATCCCTAAACCCTTAATGGAAAGGAGATTCACTTTCAGTCTTTCTCAAAGTTTTAAGATGTACTCCTTAGTACATTGTACCTAACAACTACTGTGGAACTGATTAAGTTCAGCAGCCAGCCATTAGATCTTTAAGGCTAAATAAAGCCCTCCATTATCACAAATCTCCTCCCCTTCAGTGTACTTGGACCCGGAGGTAACTTGATTCTAATCTTCTCTTGAACGTACTCCACTGACTAAGCCTTAGTCTGCACAGTAGCAAGTCTTATTCCATGGTTTATCTTCCTTGTACCATTCTTCTGAACCATTTCTAGGTTATCAAAGTAACTTCTGAAGTGTCAAGAAACCCCACATGTAAAGTCACAATAATTATTTTAGTGATACCATATGCTGCTCAGTACCTCCAGCTCATTTCCCCCCTTCTATATACCAACACACCTTATTTTGCTGTACTACAGTATGCACTCATGTTACTTGATTATCCACCACACCCCCTCCAGTCCTCTTTAACATCACTGTCTGCCAGAATGCATTTCATTCGCCAATTGATCAGTGTTTCTAAAAAAAATTACTTGCCTTTAACTACAGGAAGGTTTGCCAAAATTCATCTCATCATCCAACACAATACTACTTATTTCCCTTGTCCATCATCTTTAAGCACTACCACACCCATTTCACATTTTCTTCTACATCACAGCAATTGTATCCACTGGATTCTGTTGACTGCACCAGGAAGAAACAACTCTGTTCCTAGTCCATTCACTGTAGCCTTTTTTTGTCTCCTCCAGGCACCTTCCAGAGTACCCAAACTGCACTGTATCTGGCTCAGCTCTTCTCTAGGCCCTATGTGGTACCTCAGTGGCCCTTAACCAGCATATGGGTTATGTTTTTTTTCATTCAAAGTACCCAAAATGAGAAGGCTGTGTCAGAGCCTGCCAGACATTTCTTGTTTACTGTAACAGACTTACGGTACAGTAGGATGAAAGACCATAGAAATGCCTTGTAAAAATAATCTTCTTCCTGTTACTCAGCTGCATTAAGAAAAAATTGATAGCAAGCTAAAAGATTACAAGCCATTGCTAAAAGCTGAGTATACATCACTACCATGCAATAGCTATGTATATTGTTCAGAAAAATACACAGCTTTTCCATTTGCTGTACACCAAGACTCTGATTTACAGTGATACTGCTTTTCTTAACTTTACTTAAGTAGTGAAGACTTCAGGATAGACAGCAATAAAGAGAGAGGAAAGCCTCAAATCATCTCAGTAATTAAATCATTCCCAGTAAGAAGAATGCACAACTTGGGAAAGCAGGTTGTCTTCTGGGTAAATAATAGGTTTGCATGGGTTTTAGAACAACAGTATTTTCAAAATATTTGTTTTGTATGACTTTTTATCTCCAGTGATGAAGTTCTGCATAAGCTCTCTCTCAAACAATTTCTAGGATATTTATATATTGATCAGGTGCCTCATTCAGTTTGACTAGATCCTACAAAATAAAATACATATTTAATCACAAACACTAAAGAAAAGCCCTTGCAAGTGTTAATTTTAAATACAAGTCTTGCATTATACTCAAACCATGAGCAACTGAACTCTAGTTTTGCAAGTTAATCATGAAGCTTGGCAACAAATGTACCAAGACACCTTTTCATATGACCACCATCATTACAAATAAGTAAATATGTAAGAATACACAAATCCAATAATGCAAGACCACATCCCCTGAAAATATGGCCACACAAAGCTTACCTTTTCTAGTGTTCTTAAAAAAAAGAATACAAAAGTGAATTCTGTTCCACAGTATAGACCAGCCAACATTTTACAGTGAGGATTCATTCCACACTGATTCTTGCATTTCACATCAGCTGGAAATACCTATTCACTAGTGTAAAATAGTTTCATCAGTATTAGCATTTATGCTTAGTAAAGTATAAACATTACATTTATGACACATTTTCAAATCAAGATATTGCAGGAAAGAATGTTTACAAAATAAGTGTGATAAATATTAATGTAAGGTTTAAATGTAAACTCGTTAGATGCATACCTGCACACTGGCTGCTACAACTGGAGACCCTGAGGCAGAAGATGGTCTGTGTGGAGTTGACAATTGTTTAGTAGCACCCTGTGTTCCACTTCCTGCTCCCCCAGACAGACTAGTCCTACTAGCTCCACTTGAATTAAGGTTACTGCCTCTGCTGGCAGGTACATTCATTCCAACTCCACCCAAATTACTTTTACCAACAGTTCCAGAAGGAGAAGAGTTGGGCATTTTTGAAGAAGCCTGAGGGTTCTTTGCAGGCTGAAGGCCTGAGGTGCGATTAGAGGGCAACAAATTCATTGTGGGAGACTGCCTGCTGATATTTACACCACTGGTCTGTTTATGAAGGGGGTTGTTGCTGGAGTGACTACTCTGGGAAACTAGTGCACTTGAACTGGAAGAACTGGGTGTTGTTGCAGGCCTGGGGGATGAGGTGGACTTGGATGAAAATTTAGGTGATGCATTGGGCTTGGGTGTCACAGAGGGCTTAGATGCAGTGGGCTTGGGAGAGGCAGCAGGTTTGGGAGAGGCAGCCATGGAGAAGGGAGGTTTGAAACCCTGGGAAGAAACTTGCGACACCATAGCCTTGGCTAAATAGTTACTAGAGGTAGAGGTGCTGGATGTTGTCCGAGAAACCAGTGGGTGAGACACTTGAGAGCCACTTCCAGATGAGGGATTAGACAAAGGCAGGCGATATACTACAGACTTATCTTGAGCCTTGATGACTGGTGATGAGCAAGATAGTTTGGGATTACTACTCAATTTCACCACTGGGTTGGTCTGTGATTTACTAATAGTTGCTTGTAAAGGAGATACATATTTCTGCTGTACAGCTGAATGCTGGTGCACCTTTGTCACTTGTGATGTTGAGGAAGAACCACCTTGAGCCTCAGAAGATGTTACCAAGATATTAGCATCCTTGGTTCTTTGAGAGGAGGTGGAAATAGCTGCTTGGGTCTTAGAGGAAGAAACATGAGTCTGTGAAGAGGAGGAAGCAGCTTGGATCTGGCTTGACCTCTGTAGTCCTTGCTGAAGTAGTTTGGCTGGCAAAGGCTCTAAGGAAACCTTAGGATTTTGAATTGAAGATCCAGCAATAAGGCCTGAAGAGATACCAGTGTGAACTAGGTCCTGGGGTTTCTTTGGTACCGGCCCTGTGTGACCAGCAATAAGACTTGATGAATGGGGTGTTTGAGCAGGCTCTACTTTCTTTGAAGTTGCCAGGGGCAACTTACTCATAATGCTTGCTAGTTTCTCTTCCCTCAGCCCAGGGCGAGGTCTGGATGTTGGTGTGTCTATGGTGGACCCAAGAGGTGATCCCTTGGCACCATTATTGATAACTGCCAGAGCATCAGAAATAGAGTCCAGTGAGGGTGGGTGGAAAGAAAGGTCTTCATCCAGCGAGTCGTCCAAGCAGATCGTCTCTGGAGCTGGTGTACAGCTAGAGCTGGCTGGGGTGCAGACAGGTGTGCTGGAACTCAGTACAGTAGCACAACTTGAATTGACTGAAGACATACAGGTTTTCTGTTCTTTCTTTGGACTGGAGTCCTGAGAAAGAGATAAGAGACAGGTTTAATAGCCTTTCTAGAGTAGATCTAAAGTCTTCTTTAGTGTAATACTATTATTCTGTAAATTCAGATGAACTGAAGATCTACTATTGAAATTTTCATATTAAGATACCTATGATATCTAGGTGTTAAGAGTCCTGTGTGCTAATTCAGTATTTGTATTTAAAAACCTAGTGCTGTTGCTCCACATAACTAAGAGTGCCCCACACAGTCAAGGATAATCAATGCTGTGAAGAACAGGGTAACTAACCTGATCGCTAGGTAAAACTGCTACTGAACTAAGACAACACCTCGTCGTGTCTAATGAGAACCTCTATCAACTTACTATGTTATCCTCCCAACCACACATTTTTCCAGTGTTGCCAAATTTAATACAAGCTGAAAACAAACACAAAGCGCACATTAAAAAATGCGAAACTTTACTGGAACTAGTACCTCTTTGTAGTCAATTTTCAAAAAACTAATATAGCTTAAAGTCACAAAGCTACACAGAAGTCTTTTGTACTACTTTCTTTGAAGTAATACACCACCAAGTCAATAAGCTCTTACAGCATTTCCCAATGGAACCCTTCTGCCAGAATTTTTCTGGATCAGAGGCAGGAAACAGGTTGTATCAAATGGTCATATAAAATTCAGATATCTAAATAGGCATTTACCTTCACTTTGGGTTTAGGGGCCAGAATCACCTTCTTCTTTGCCCTAAAACAGAGGAAATACATGCGCATCAGAAGACAAAAGAAAGGCAAAGTCATTTTAGTTTTAACTGTTACCCTGATTATACCCCAATAAACTAGAAGGGTGACTACTGGAGTCCAGTTTTAATAATAAGACATCCTTGAAATAGAAAATGGATTAAAATATAGGGAGGAAAGAACAAGCACACTTTTAATCCCTTTTTTGTCATGTATCTCTAAGTAAATTAGATACAAAATTCCCTGAATTGCTGATATAACCTGATATATAACAGGAGAGCTATTTTTCACTTTTCTGATTTAGAGAAACTTCAAAATATCGTCATTTCAGCCTCTTATAATCTTAAGAGTTTGTCTACTTAGCAGAGCTTTGTCTAAACTGCAGTCACCTATAATAGTTATATAATTTCACTTTACATTGATGTTTTTGTCACTGAGGAATATATTTCGTGTTCTCATTTATATTTCAAACCACATAAAACAGTTGCTTCCCCCCCCAAAAAAAAGTGTTTTGTTGCTTATCAACTGTGAAACAGTTGTATTTAACTTCTGTTTTGTTGCAAGAAGCCATTTAACGCACTTCCAGGTTCTTTTGCAGTGTAAGGGAACACCATAGCACCAACTGCAGTTACGCGAGCAAGGACAGCATTAAGGATTATTAGTCATCAGCTTCAACTTAGAAGTTAAGCATTTCACACATCCTTTTCTCATTTCTATTTCTTCAAGAGGATCAACAGATTTACATCTTACAGGTCATTTATTCTTCTTTCCTAAGCAACTAGGAATATGCCTGGTTAAAAAAAGACCCTACTGTCAGTGGACCATGACTCAGTTTTGCTATTATGTAGAAAAGTATCTTATGTTAATCATATTTATTGCAAAGGTTGCAATTTGTGTGTTTTTCAAAGTCATAATTGTTTATTTGACTTCTGGCTGAATGCAGGCAGCTTTTGAGAGGGACACAGCATTGTCTGAAAATCAAGAAGGTAAAATTCTGCTAAGATACACAGCCTTATGTGGTTACAGACATAATTATGAGGAAAAGAGCAGGAAGTACTGCAGTCTGAGTTCAATTTAATATGCTGCACAGCAAAATTTAGGTATAGTGCTTTGAAATACTTTGAGTAAAAGGCATTAATCCAAGAATGAATATCCACTTATCTAGCCATTTCATAACTGAGTTAAAATATAATGCCGTAAGAACATTAGTTATATGTCTAAATTAAAGCATTAAAAAAATTAACATTTTAAGTCTCTTCGAACAAATTCCCAAATATTTCCCTTTCCTCCCCTCTGTCCAAAAAAAAGGTAGCATGAACATGGGAAAAGATGCTACGAACAACCTGAAGATACTAGTAAGTTGTCAACATTTATACTCACGGAGCAGAAGTGAGGTGATTGTGCACACTTCGGCTTTCTTTAAAAAGCATCCTAAAAGAGTGGCAAGAAAAGAAACATAAGGTGATTCTACAGGGACAATCAGCATATGACCACCAAATATGCAAGTATCCTTGAATTTTCAGAAGAACCCTTTGATTATCTGTCCCCAAAGCAGCTAGTAGGTAGTTTGTCTGTATTGCTACCATGATGCAGTTCCAGGCAGCCATAAACAGAAGAATGCTAAAAAAAAAAAGATTTCAAGTTTACAATCAAAATACCTCAGTAAATGGCCAAGCAGAAGTGAACATAATGGAATATTACCTCCTTTCAGCTGAAAAGAAGAAATACATTTTGAATTCTCTCTCCTTAAAGGCCAATGAAATATTTTAAATATCAAATTAAGGATTATTGTAAACTTTTCACACTACGTATCCACACATTGATCATCGGTTCGGGTTTTGTGGTTAGTCTGTTGTGGTGGCGTTTTTTTTAAAAGCACAGAGGAAAGTCAGAATACAGTAGCCAAGCTTGTTTCTAATTTTCTTCAGTATTTTGTATAGGCCATTGTGTACCATTTCTATGACTTCAATTACACTGGACTTACACATAGATTTTACTACAAGGCCAATGAATGGCAAAAGTTGGTATGACAAATCTCAACACTTCACATGCTTTTATTTCCATGTTACCAACTCCTGAGCCGACAAGTGGGAAGTGAAAACGATTCTTGACCTGTACCTATCCTACAGCTTGCTACCCAAATGCAGCTATAAATAGACAATTAATGAAAACTTGGTCCCCTTCCCTGTTTCCAGGTAGGCAAACTAGAACAGACAAGATTTTCCTACATTACTGCCATCACACTAACACTGACCACCACATCATGAACAGCTGTCTAAACAAGAGCTTTTCACCACTGATAACACATTCTGTAGACCTGCAATATTTATGGATACTTGGATTTCTCATAACTCTCATGTAATCTGGTAAGAAAACATTGACATCCTCTCACTACAGTTCCAATGCCTTACTTCTCAGATTCCACTTTCAGCTCCATTTTCACATTTTCTTCACCATACTAACCTCCAAATCTGTATTACATTGCTCCCCATCAGAGACTACTGAATGCCTATGAACATCATCATGGAGCAAAAGGAACATTCCTCATTAAAGTTCAATGTGCCACTTTCTGACCTACCCAGCTTCTCCAGAATATTTCCCTCCCCACCTCCTTCCTGGTGGTTTTTCTATTCCTTAATCTTTTTCATTTGGGAATGAAAATCCCAAATGAATCCCAGGCCCCAGTAATTTATAGTATCATCCTTAAAGGTTCAAGACAAAAGTGTTACTACTACAGGAACAAAATCAAAGATATGGTACAAAGAAAGGACAGTGCAGCGTATGTTCCAAAGCAAGAACATGCTTGGAAAATAATCCCTCCATTGCATACATATATTTAGATGTAAAAGTTGACGAGAGAGATCAGTATGAGATTGTTTCTCTCTGATCATTCAGTTGGCAGCCGGTCACAAGCGGTGTTCCCCAGGGCTCAGTTTTGGGGCCAGTCTTGTTCAATGTCTTTATCAATGATCTGGATGAGGGGATCGAGTGCACCCTCAGTAAGTTTGCAGACGACACCAAGTTGGGCGGGAGTGTTGATCTGCTCGAGGGTAGGAAGGCTCTGCAGAGGGACCTGGACAGGCTGGATCGATGGGCCCAGGCCAACTGTATGAGGTTCAACAAGGCCAAGTGCCGGGTCCTGCATTTCGGCCACAACAACCCCATGCAGCGCTATAGGCTTGGGGAAGAGTGGCTGGAAAGCTGCCTGGCGGAAAAGGACCTGGGGGTGCTGGTCGACAGCCGGCTGAACATGAGCCGGCAGTGTGCCCAGGCGGCCAAGAAGGCCAATGGCATCCTGGCCTGGATCAGAACTAGTGTGGCCAGCAGGAGTAGGGATGTGATTGTGCCCCTGTACTGGGCACTGGTGAGGCCGCACCTCGAATACTGTGTTCAGTTTTGGGCCTCTCACTACAAGAAGGACGTTGAGGTGCTGGAGCGTGTCCAGAGAAGGGCACCGAGGCTGGTGAGGGGTCTGGAGAACAAGTCTTATGAGGAGCGGCTGAGGGAACTGGGGTTGTTTAGCCTGGAGAAAAGGAGGCTGAGGGGAGACCTCATTGCGCTCTACAACTACCTGAAAGGAGGTTGTAGCGAGGTGGGTGTCGGTCTCTTCTCCCCAGTAACAAGTGATAGGACAAGAGGAAATGGCCTCAAGTTGCGCCAGGGGAGGTTTAGATTGGACCTGAGGAAAAATTTCTTTACTGGAAGAGTGGTTAAACATTGGAACAGGCTGCCCAGGGAAGTGGTTGAGTCCCCATCCCTGGAGGTATTTAAAAGACGAGTAGATGAGGCACTTAGGGACATGGTTTAGTGGGCATGGTGGTGTTGGGTTGACGGTTGGACTCGATGATCTTAGAGGTCTTTTCCAACCTCAATGATTCTATGATTCTATAAGTCAAGCGTGCTGTTTGACCTGTGCAAAATAAGTGTGCTGCAAGCTTACTTGCATGACCACCTCCAAAGATGAAACTCTTGGAATTAAAGGAAACAGACTTCCTGTTCCTTACATTTCTTTTTTGAACATACACATATTTAGGTTGCAGGCTCTTTTCAGACACACATAGAATTAATATGCAACTCAGTTACACAAAAAGTGGGTTATATTATTTGGAAAGGGTTTGGGATCCTTTAGGACAAAAAGTATTTCTCTAAATCCATAAATATTAATAAAACAATCTCTTGGGGCAGAGTATGGAAGTTACACACATAGAAAATTCATGTGACAAAGGTAGTTGTGGTACACATGGACAAATGAACGAGGTGCAATTTAAAGTTAGGTCGATACCTTACCTCACGCTTCTATACTAAGCTATGAGGAACATTAAATACAGTTAACTTTGAAAAAGCCAGAAATTTTTCCTCTGGGCTGAACCCACAGAGTTCTCGTACCATAGACCTACTATGATTAGTAAGAATTCCTTATGAAATATGTAGTCTGTAGGCCATTTTTAACACTAAATGCCTAATTTTTTTTTCCGTTTACATAGCTCCTTCTCACTTGAGGCCACATATAAAGGTAAAAAATTGTAAGCCTTCAGCATGATAATCCCTACCCTAACATCCCAACAAGATGAGCATCCAGCATATGAATAACGTGCTGTATTAGGGGTTACCACTGTCAGACTCCAGGAAATACTTGCTTTTCCTCTTTCCATGCATAACTGTTTGCCTACAAATTACAATACATCACTTCCTAAACAAAAAGCAGGGAAGCACCTCCCCATAAATAGAGGACAATTTATAAATCATTATTTAATGAAGTCTTGCTGATCAACAGAAAGTTATGATCACGCAGCTCTTGGGGTTTGTTTGGTTTGTTGGTCGTTTTTGTTTGGTTGGGGTTTTTTGGGGGGAGGGGTTGTTTTGTTTTTTTGTTTGGTTTAGGTTTTATTGTTTGGTTGGGTTTTGGGGTTTTTTATTGAAACCACTTTCATAGATGGTTTAAAAGTTTATGGCAATTTCCAGCACACTTATCATATGGAAAAGAAAGAACCATCGATGTTATATGGCTTTCAAATACAAAGTTTTAACATGCTTCACTTCTATGTATTCTTGGATGACCTTACACTATCACTTGACTATTTCGCCACTATCGGTGATCTCCATATCTGTTCTTAAGCTAAACTGGGACTCCTTGTGTCATCTCCTTCAATAGAATCTTCATAAAAGATCTCGTTCATCAGCATACTTACTATACAAAACTAGGTCCTTGAACAATAGGTCAGCTGTATGCCAAGAAGTGTAAAACTTCATTTGTTCCTTTCATTACTATTTCACAAGCAGCTTATTACACCCTCATTTTCTGCACTGACTATTCTAGGAAATATCTCAGTACAGTTATTTTCACAGCTTGATACAGATTTGACTAATCTACAATCAAGGTATTCTTGAGCAAATTGATTAGTATTGTTGTATCATTTAGCTTTTACAGTTAGGTCAAGATTTGATGGGAAATCGTCTTTTGCAATGGGTGCTACAGAAGGAAAGAACTTCATCTATATTTGCTTCTCTTCTTCCACTTCAAAGTGTTTGAAAACTTTGTCAAATTTGCATTTCACAATGATTACTATTGCTCTCATTTTATCCCCCCCCCCCCCCTTGTGTGGTTGTTTCCTCTTAATAAGTTAGTAGGAAGCAAGTATAAGTTTTCATTAAGAAACTGGTGTATTTTTAACTGCAGCATCACAGAGCATCCCAATTGCATACAGAAAAGAAAGAGCACAAACCTTAGCATTTTGTGAACTCTGGTGTTGAAATTCCAGCTCATAATTTTAAAGTCTATGTCACACTGCATTATCAGACTGCTTAAAACATATAGGCAAAACTGCTTTCTATATCACTATCGCTTTCTATATCACAGAAAAAACTTCCCAAGCAGTTACCCCCCACCTCATACTTCTCCCTCAAATGAAGCATCATGCACTGTGTTACAAACTTTAGTAAATCCAGTCTCCAGCAGATGACAAAAGCAAATAGTTCTCCAAGGAAGACAGTGGGGTTTTAGCTCTCAGGCTTGCAAACAAGATAGAAAATTAACTTCTGAAAAACATTCATTCTTCTAAAATATTCCAGTTCCACTGACATATTTTGAAGTTTTAACCAATATTAATAGTACATGGTTGAGTCAAATGTATGATAATAAATAAGATCCAAGGAATAGTTAACACCAAAATGAATAGATATATAAAGCAGGTATCTTACCTTGCCTGCATCCAGCCTTTAGGCCAAAGTGGTTTCACTTCTGTTTCCATAAAGGTTTTGAGGTAATCTTCAGCAGACTGACTTCTATTTGGCTCTAGCTCATAGCATCCCAGCTTGATCTTGACAAGATTACACAACAGAGACCTGCAGAAAGAAACACAATAAATATATTGAAAGAAACAATCCTTTCAAAAGCTCAGAAGAAAAAGGCTGAGAAATGGAAGCACTGATGCTATTCAGCTGCTGTCCATTGCCAGTTGTAGGAAGAGCTCAGCTCCAATCGTGTTTTTTGGAAGTTTGCCAATGCACAAGTCTGTTACTACAACTGGTATGCTCTGCCACATCTCCATTTCCAACAGACCGTATGGCTCTTTCTTCATCCTAACTATCGTCTTGTAATTGGTTTTATATTTTCTTTGTGGTTTCCTCATAGCTGAAACATCTCCTCTCACTCTGCTCACAGTGACCTCTATCTCATTTAAGATGGAGAATGTCTGAAAGCAAGTGAAATCCATTCTACACTGAATATTTCAACAGAAGATTCTTTCTGACAGGGATGCTGTCTTTCACTGTCCTTAAAAATATAAAAGCCCACACAGTTAAGTTACATTGGCCTTTCAGAGCCTCTTGAATGGAAAAAAACAACAGATTCAAGTATCTCTTCTTCAAGTATGGCTCCCTCCAGGTCAGTCCAAGCTATACTGGTTGTATATATTCCATGAAGCTTGCTTCCCTGTTGTCTTAACATACTAAAAAGACTCATCGCAAGAAGTCCACCAGCCCCTTTCAATAATATCTATACTTGCACTAAAATTAGCATAGAACTCGCATGGGAAATTACTTATTTAGAAGGATCTGCTTGCTTAAAAGCTTATCTAGATTATTTAAATAATAGTAATCTCAGTTTTCAGGAAAATCTATTCTAGGAAACAGAACAGTGAGAATTCACCATTTCAGACAAGAATCTGTATTGCTTGAGAGATAACAGAATTTGTTTTCAGAGGGGATGGGAGGGGTTAAGATTCATGCATTCTGGACACTGGCTTGCCCAAGGACCAAGAGGCTTGCCAAACCAGCATCGCCAATTTTGGAGGTCTGCCCTATTGCGGCAGAAGTCTTTACCGCTCATCGGGTGACAGTGTTTTGTGACCTATTCCTAGAATGGTGGGAAGCAGGTATAACTCTGCTTACATCTGTTCTTTGCTTAAAGAAGCTCAGAGTCCTAGGACAAGGAAAATTCTCCCGTATTTGGATAAAGCAGATAAACAAGCAGTGAAAAAAGGGTTGGACATAGGATGATCTTGCCTTTCAAGTTAAAGAAAAGGGTGTTTTACCATTGCAGCATTCTACCTTGCCTATTTAGCCCCAACGCTCTCCAAAACTTCTGAGGTGTACTTCTGAAAACGATTACTTATTAAACAGTATCATGTAATAACATCCCCTTGGAGATCCCTTTATGAAGTCAGTGAAAATTCTTGGTGGAAAAGGTAGTTTTGTCTCACCTCACTGTGTCATCCCAATGAAACTTCTTTCTGGGTCCCACAACTCTCTTTCCAGGTTTCTCATCATCATCTTCCTCCGATCCATTTTTCTCTCGTTCATCTTCCGCTTGCAACCTGCATTTAGAACAATTGTTTTCTTTACAGGTATAAAACACAGACAAAATGTTTCCTTGAGAAAGGAGTATCGTTTTAGGTGTCAGGGAAAAAAAAAGGACCTGTCTTCAGATTCTTGTTATACCCTTCCTGAAAGGGTAAACAGTTCATCTTCCTCTCCCCACCACTTCATGGTCCTCAGAGACAAGTGAAAAGGACACACTGTACAGATGCTATCAAGGATGCTGGCTATAAGCTTCATGTAGTGCCTCTACTGGGAAATGGCAGGATGCTTATCAATCTATTAATGCTTCTCCAAGTCTAAAATTAGTTAACTATGAGAGAAGCAATTACAATGAACAAGGACAAAATATATCAAGAACCTGAACACACCATCCTCCTCCATTAATCCAGCATTTTGAGAATCTCCAGTATCCTTCTCACAGTTTATAATTTCTTTCTCTCAAGACCTATTTCATTCAGTTAATGGAATTTCTTTCTAGAGTCAGGTGATAACATCACTTACACAAAACTAAGTACTTTGTGCAATTCAAAACTTATAGACACCTGTAAACTGGAGCTGAGTATTTTGCTGAGCTCAGGGAATGAACAACATGGAGACCGACTTCCAGCTGGACTCTAGAATGGGCATGCACAGACTCCAGAAATACCTACTTGGCATTCTTGGCTTGATTGCGGGCCTGACAGTCCTCTTGATACTTGCATAACTGTTCAGGCATGACATTGCTGACAGCCAGTTTCAGCTTTTGCAGTGGTTCTCTCAAGCGGTCATCCTGTGAAAAGAGAAACACCAAAGTAGTCCTATTAGATGCAATGTAAAGGGTGTTTCAGACAGTTTCACAAAAATTATTTCCCCCATCACCCCTATGGCAATATTCCCAGTACTAACTATTGACCACAACAGCCATTTCCTACATGGCACTTGAATCCTGTTAGGTGCAACAGCATATAGAAATGCAGATACTTGAAATTTCTCACAAAACTCATGTAGTCTTGAGAGCAGAAACAATGGAAGATAGTCACAAGGAAACATACCATGAATATCCTAAAACATTATGGCATGATCTCATTAAATAATGCTTTTTCATCAAAACAGGGAAGAAAACCTGAGAAAAAAAGCAATGACTTGACCAATGAGTATCTCAACACTTGCAAATAAGTATCCAATTAATCAAGTCTCCAAAACTTGATATAAAGTTTTATATCTCTGTGGTATAAAAACATCCTAGGTAATGAACAAAATATATGGATTAGATTATCTGAGTATTAGATGATTATTATTATATGTAATTTATATATCTCAAAGGTAAGGACTATGTATTTACAATTGTCTCCAAATATTAAGAACTTCAAACATTAAAGTAATATACTATATACTTCCCTACATGTTTTAATTCTCTTCCTACATCTTCTGACTTTACGTTTTCAATCATAACTGCTTATTGAGAAGACTAGAATACTATGTGCTATTATGTCTTACTGCTTAGAAATAGCACATGAATCTGTTTTCCTTCTTAGCAACTTCTGAGATCTCTGCATTCATGATCCTCAGATCCTCTGCAAGACTTAGTCCTGGATTTCATCTAAAGAATCAGGTCAGGATACTTCAGATCACAGATAACTTTTATTCAATAGGAAAACATATTTTTTAAGAGAAAAGCAACTGCAAATGACATATAAAGTATTCTTAAAACCTAGCCACAAAGGCAAATTTGCACAAACAGTACAGGTTGGGTCATCTATTATCTGTCTAGCCTTTCTTTTTTTTCTCGGCACAAAAGTGAATGCAATAGTAATTTTTTTTAGCTTGTCATAACCATGATTATTGTGGCTTTCTAGTTCTGCTACTTTGATATGTACCCTGTACCCAGCTTTGAAGATGAAAGCACTTCATTCTCAAATAAAGGGTCTGAAATACTTAAAATATTTGTTCTTAAAGTAGTGACAATAGCAGGTACACAGAATCATAGAATCATTAAGGTTGGAAAAGACCTCTAAGATCATCGAGTCCAACCGTCAACCCAACACCACCATGCCCACTAAACCATGTCCCTAAGCGCCTCATCTACACGTCTTTTAAATACCTCCAGGGATGGGGACTCAACCACTTCCCTGGGCAGCCTGTTCCAATGTTTAACCACTCTTCCAGTAAAGAAATTTTTCCTCACGTCCAATCTAAACCTCCCCTGGCGCAACTTGAGGCCATTTCCTCTTGTCCTATCACTTGTTACTGGGGAGAAGAGACCGACACCCACCTCGCTACAACCTCCTTTCAGGTAGTTGTAGAGCGCAATGAGGTCTCCCCTCAGCCTCCTTTTCTCCAGGCTAAACAACCCCAGTTCCCTCAGCCGCTCCTCATAAGACTTGTTCTCCAGACCCCTCACCAGCCTCGGTGCCCTTCTCTGGACACGCTCCAGCACCTCAACGTCCTTCTTGTAGTGAGAGGCCCAAAACTGAACACAGTATTCGAGGTGTGGCCTCACCAGTGCCCAGTACAGGGGCACAATCACATCCCTACTCCTGCTGGCCACACTAGTTCTGATCCAGGCCAGGATGCCATTGGCCTTCTTGGCCACCTGGGCACACTGCCGGCTCATGTTCAGCTGGCTGTCGACCAACACCCCCAGGTCCTTTTCCGCCAGGCAGCTTTCCAGCCACTCTTCCCCAAGCCTATAGCGCTGCATGGGGTTGTTGTGGCCGAAATGCAGGACCCGGCACTTGGCCTTGTTGAACCTCATACAGTTGGCCTGGGCCCATCGATCCAGCCTGTCCAGGTCCCTCTGCAGAGCCTTCCTATCCTCGAGCAGATCAACACTCCCGCCCAACTTGGTGTTGCCTGCAAACTTACTGAGGGTGCACTTGATCCCCTCATCTAGATCATTGATAAAGATATTGAACAAGACCGGCCCCAAAACTGAGCCCTGGGGAACACCGCTCGTGACCGGCCGCCAACTGGATTTAACTCCATTCACCACAAGTCTTTGGGCCCAGCCATCCAGCCAGTTTTTTACCCAGCGCAGAGTACACCTGTCTAAGCCGTGAGCCACCAGCTTCTCAAGGAGAATGCTGTGGGAGACGGTGTCAAAGGCCTTACTGAAGTCCAGGTAGACCACATCCACAGCCTTTCCCTCATCCACTAGGCGGGTCACCTGGTCATAGAAGGAGATCAGGTTGGTCAAGCAGGACCTGCCTCTCATGAACCCGTGCTGGCTGGGCCTGATCCCCTGGTTGTCCCACACATGCCTTGTGAGCGCCCTCAAGATGAACCGCTCCATAATCTTCCCCATCACGGAGGCCAGGCTGACAGGCCTGTAGTTCCCCGGATCCTCCTTCCGGCCCTTCTTGTAGATGGGCATCACATTGGCAAGCCTCCAGTCATCTGGGACCTCCCCCGTTAACCAGGACTGCTGATAAATGATGGAGAGTGGCTTGGCGAGCTCCTCTGCCAGCTCCCTCAGCACTCTCGGGTGGATCCCATCTGGCCCCATGGACTTGTGAGCATCCAGGTGGCGTAGCAGGTTGTTAACTGCTTCCTCTTGGATTACCAGGGGTGGTGTTTATCCTGTTTACTGTCCCTGTCTTCCAGCTCAGGGGGCTGAATACCCTGAGCATAACTGGTCTCACTATTAAAGACTGAGGCAAAGAAAGCATTAAGTACCTCAGCCTTTTCCTCATCCTCAGTGACAAAGAAAAAAGCTTTTAAGCTGACCTAGCAACCGATCCAAAATCTTTTGCTTTATTGGAGACTCTGTGGCTGTTGCTCTATTCTCCTGCATTCTGTCCTCATCACTATTACATAATTGACTCATGCTGGAGCTAATCTGCCCATCATTACCTGGACATTGAGGTGTAACTTCTTCAGACGTTTTATCAGTGTGTCCTTATTGCATGGCACGAAAGCCTCAAGGTGAGAGTAGACTCCATTGCGGATGGCAGGATTTATCTCCTGTAACTGTAGCTCAATACTGACAAACAAACAAGAGACATCAACCAGTGAGGCACTCCAAGATGGAGATGATAACTGAACAAAAACCTAAGGAAGCTTTGTATGCATAACATATTCTAGCTGTGCATACTAAAAATAGCAGCTTGGGACATTTTCAGATAGTTAAACTTTTTAACAAAAGGAGGAAGTCTTAATCAATGGCAAGTAACCATTCATATACATCTCCAGCAATGCTGAACACTGTCCTTCAAATTTCGTTTACTCCCACCATTTCACATCAATCTTGACACAATTTTAACTGCTACAGTCTTCTAGAGATTACTTTTTGTTTCTTAGAATATGAACAGAGAACCTTCTGTATTAAATGCTTAGTTGAAGGATTGTAGAGTAAAAAAAGCTGGCATTTTCCTTCATGAAAGCTGATGGTGTTTTGAGTTATGAAAGTGGAGGACAGGAAGAAATAATGGCAGGTTTTGGCAGTTTTGTTGAATTTTGCACATGAAGTCAAGGACACAGGGCACTACAAAACACTTTACACTGGATAAAGACAGACAGATAGTCATGACAGGAATTGTATTCATATATAAATCTCTTTAGCTAATAACTAGCTTAGACTGATCTACCTTCATTGACTTAAGGGCTTTGTTGGAACAACCTCAATAATATTTCCTCTTCTGTACTTTTCCTTTCACCCCCTTTCCAAAAAGCGAAGGTTGTACAGATAAGCACTTACTCCAGCAAAATATTATTCATGTCTTGCGTGAAAAACTTCTTCCTGCCTTCTTCATCAAACATCTTGGCAGCCTGAAAATACAGCAATAAAGAGTATCCAAAAGTTCATAGAGCATTTTATCCCAACAACCTTTGTATCTTTACTTTTACTGCTGTATCACATTCTAATTTTCCAGAGAACAGCATTATTTGGAAAAAATAAACAAAACCAAACTATACTCAGCTGTTTAGGAAAGAGGTGAATATTATTATTATACTACTTAAAAACTCCTTGCTCTAGGGCAAACAATCATTCTATTTAGAATCTGCCTGGATCACTGATGTTAACACATTCATCTTTTCAATAACCACGAAGGAAGAAAATGGTAGAGATGTTTTATTATCTCACCACCAGCAACATTCCACTACCACTGTTTGCTTTAAAAAGAAGAGTGTTGCTTGACAAGTCAAGCAGGCAAGAGCATCATCACATTTCTACTCTCAATCTATAAAAGGCTCCTGTTCCGCCTCTGTTATGTGCCTCACCCAGTTACAACTTCCCAGCCTTCTGAGATCCTTCTCAAACCTTCATTGCAATTTCTACAAAGGGATTACGTACGCTAGAGGAATACCTCATCCCTCTTTTCTGGTGCTGTCCAGCATTCTTGCCATCTTTAGACTCTCTCTCTTTAGTATTTTTGTCTAGTCACTTCCCAAGTCTGTTTGAGGTGGGAAAAAAAAAAGACAGCCTTATTCCTATACATACTTCCTTTTATTAGAAGTTTTTCCTGATCTCTTGGGAATTCCCATGTAGAATCCCCTTTATCTTTGTTCTTATCTCCTAGATTCTTATTTTCACAAACAATGATAGCCTGTAGGAGAAAGCCAATTCCCTGCACCATTCTACAAGAATCAGTAAGATCTCCTCTCTAGTGTTCATCCACTCTGCAGATTTATAGAAGTCAAGACAAAGAAAAAAACAAACACTTTTAGAGGCCTATTGTCATCTTATATTCTGGCACTGGGACCAGACAGTGAGTATTTAAAAGAGCTGGAAAAGGATACGTATGCAGAAAAGTAGGCAAGTGTGGTATCACTATAGTGACTGACAAATATTAGAGGAAGCCAACATGCTATGAGGCTGAATTTTCAAATAAATTAAAAATCTCTAATTCTGCCTTTAAAAAAAATGACTTGTGACAACATAGCTAAAAACTACAAATAAATGCAAGTGTTAACTTGATAAAATTCCTTTATTACTATGAAATACTGTTCTTGCTCTTGTGTAACTGACCCATTTAAGTTTGAAAGAAAGGTATTTTCTGGAATTGTGAACTCTACACTGCACAGGAAAACAGGAGTCTGATACTCTATCAGAAACCATAAGGTAGCCCATTGTCTGAATGCTTTACTGCTTCAGTCATGAACATTATACCAGAGTTTAAGTTCCTGTAAGGACTACATTCTGCTCACTACTTTCTACCGTAAATTCAGCTGCTGAGGGGATGGTACTATCTGTTTAAGAATACTGAAGCATTTGTCCTGCTAAAAAAATTAGAAACGTTATAGAAGTTTACAAGTGATAGGATACCAAAAAGACAAGTTTGAAAGTCTTAAATACAGTATCTTTAAGCATAATTAACCTAAGGATTACTATCATCTTCTGATTTATATAAAGTGGAAGGAAAGAGATGCTTTGACATTTCAGTCCCAGGTAGACCTTAAAAGGCAATTTCAGCATTATATTATCATACTGGACAGTGTTGCTGGCTTTTGAAGAGAGCAACATCGGCAGATTCAAAAACTGCATTGCTATCACTGAACTGTGTTGGGGTTTTGGTTTTGGTTCCCCCCCCCCCCCCCCGCCCCGCCCCAGATTATCTTGACAGTTACCTTCACAATAGAAAAAAGACATTCTATTGCTTTCCTGCTTGTGTACTAAATTGTGTTCTGTCACAGTAGTTCAGAATTGCCCACTTAGGGAACTAGAAGACATTAATGTACAAAAGGAAGTCAGGAAGTTTTTATTGTATTTAGTCAGTGGCTTTCTAAATATTTTTTTTTTTTAATCTAGATATATCATACTCCATTCATGGAACATAGGCTTTTTCCCCAGTTTTATAAACTTCTTCGCTTTCTTTGCACTAAAGAGCACTAAAGCTGTGAGCCTGGTAAGTATTTGACAAGACCCCTTTCTGTTTTCCTGCTTTTTAGAAGATGTTTTCCCTCACTGATAACATGTCAGTTGATTGCAATTTGCAGAAGGTAAGGAAGTTGCAATCTTTTAGTCAACACACAGCCTAGTTTTTCCCCAAGTATATGGGTAGACTTGCTCTGCTCAGCCAGCACCAAACTTCCAGAAGACATTATCAGAAGTAGAAGACAGAAGAGTTAGGTTTTCCAAGAGCCACTGAATTAAAGCTTTCTTCCAACTGGATGGGGCTTTTATACAGTGAAGCAGCATGAATTTGGGGCAGGCCACTAACACTTCCTGACTTTTGGCCTAATCCAGTTCTTCTGCAGTTTTGCTAGAAGCTTGTTGTTGATTCATAGCAAAATTAACCTGAATATTCAAAGGTAGACAAAATCACCTCTCTCACTTTTGTAAATATTAACCCCTTGGCTCTATTTAGCTTGGTACATTTAAAAATAACTAAGAACACTATAAGACATTCACATGCAGGTAAGATAAACATTATGTTTTATCATTACTCTAACCTGTAGCAAAGCAAGCTCTGCTACTGTTAAAATTATTATTTTTCCAAAAAGGTAGTAACTTGAACTGCTTTTTCAAAACTTGCTGAGTAAGGAAAAGCTGCACTTTATTCCGAGTAAGGAAAAGCTTTAATATCAGAATCTGGACAATCAAACAACAAATTTATTCTCAACTTAAGATAACATCCACAACTGAAACATGAGCATATAATACCTTAATATCTCTGATCCCTTTCAATAAGCTATTGGGGTGTTTGTAACCTGTGGATTTAATAATTTTCATTAATATTTTTGACAAGTTTGGACTCCATTCTGACCTTCCAAAAGAAAATATTCAGTTTTGTGGTGGGTTTTTTTGTAGTTGGGTGGTGGTTTTTTGTTGTTGCTGTTTTGTTTTTGTGTTTTTGTTTTTTTTTTTTTTTTTTTTTAAACTGGCAAGTTAAATTTATGTTACAAATCCAAAAATTCAAGACATTGAATTGTCAGCTGCAGTCATATTTCAGGTTTCCTCCTCCAAAGTAAGAAAACACCCATCCATTTCACCAACTAATAATTCAAGTTAAAGTAACACTGATATTTCCATTATGGAAAAAAACAAACAAACATTACAAGTTATTGTACACAGAAGATTTAGAAAACCTTGTCTCCACTGTGGAACAAACACTGCTTTAACAATTGACCTGCATCATCTCTGTGCCTGTTTTCATCTGAGTATAAATACAGATATTAAGATTGACATTGAGATCAATTCTACATTTTTTAGAGTTTCAGCCAACAATTCAAGGATGACAACTTAGGCCCTAATTATTCTTCCTCGTTCTCTCAAATTCTTGAATGCAATCCCTTACCAGTGAATTCATACTTACTGTTCGAAGGTCTCCAATGCGCTTTTCAAGTAGCATAGGCAGACCTTCTGGGAGGGCAGGCACCTGCTTGGGTGTCATGACCTGAGAGGTGTAGGTTGCCTGAGTGACATTTCCATTTTCTCCTGACAGCTCAGATACCGGGCTGCCATCAGAAGTGCCATCAAGCAACTTGTCAAAGTCAATGTCTCCCAGCATCTCCAGGGCACTTTCAGCTTCTTGCAGGAGCTCACGTTCATTTGTGCTACCAAAAATGGAGAGGACAGGATCATTGATCCTAAGATTCAAGTCAGAGATATCGTTTCCTGCACTGAGAGAAGAGGAAGGAATTTTACTAGGGATAGAGGTTGCAACAGTCACTGAAGGTTTTGGACTCGATTCCTTCTTCCTCATGGCTTCCTTCTCCTTTTGAAATTTACGGATCATGGCAGCCAGAGAGAGCGAGTCTTTATACAATTTCTTTTTCTTCTTTTCAGATTTGTGTGAATTTAAGGCCATTACTCTGTAGAGGAAAGAAATCTTTCATTAGAATGCATGTAACTTTTGAGGCCTTAGTAACCTTTAACAAAAATCTGCGAGTTTAGTACAATTAAAAAATTATCAGGGGGAAGCAGCAAGTACTTTGTCCTTCCATCTTCAGACTATTCTATCAACTACCATAAACCTTTGCTGGTCATGTGATTTCATGTTCTCCAACTGATTTGTTTTGCCAAGTTTTCTACACATTAAGGCAAAAGTTGTTTACTTTTGACTTCTCTCATTATGGAGAAGTTGGCACAGTTGTTAAACTCATGGCTGATCTATGCTACTAAAATACTTAAACTTGCCTCAGACTCCTGAATGGTGGCAGGTTGCTTTAAGTTTAGGCACACCATGTACATTAAAAAAATTCTCTTCATTGCTAAGAATTTTGACATGCAGGCTCAACTTCTATATGTTACTTAAACTGAGCATTTTCTGCCAATTGATCACCTTGATGAAAAATACTATCAGTAAATTTTCAGTACCAACTTGAATATTCATAATAAGACAACTTTCACTCAGCAGTTTTCTAGAAGCCAATTAAAAACCCCACCACCTTAATCCTTCCATGCTATCCTCAGAACTCAGGAAAGCACACAAAGTTATAAGAAACATGTAGAATAATTAAGCTATGTTTATAGTTTTCCAGATTAGAAACCAAGGGATGGGAAGAAAGTTATTTTTTGTCAGATGTAGTTCTTAGTGCTATACAAGACTTTGGGTAGAACAATGATGGCTAATGCTATTCATAAACTCAAAATTTCTTTTCTGTAATGTGTCTTTCCTTGTTTTATTATTCCTTGTTCAAAATTTTGGGGGACAAAAAATTACCTTGTAGGACTTATTTATGCCAAAAACGCACACAAATTCCAAAATCTATTAGCTATTAATTATAGTTTAAAAATACAATATTCTAAACAGCTGTGATAATCTTGCTATGGCACACAATCTTGAAACCAAACCTCACATACAATTCAAGGGTTCATCTAAAGAAAGAAACCTACCCCAACTGCTTAGGAACTTTCATTTTCCGAGGCTTCTTCTCCTTTTCTGTCCCTTCATCTTTCCGCTTGCGCTTCTTCATTCCACGATCTTCACTTTCTTTTAACTTTGCAATCTGGAAAAGAGATCAAATAAAGGACAATGATTCTTCCACCCTAAAGGACTTTTACAGCAAGAAACATTTAGTTTTCCTTACACTTTCAAATTCAGAGCCAGGAAAAATACCTCAATGTGTGTAAAGGCAAACAGTATCACTGGATTCCTAGCAGCAATTGCAGTTACTGACAAGCCTCAATCATTAATCATTTTTAAACAGTTACTGAATTCAGAGTTTTCAATAAGAAAAATACTTTAAGGCACACGCAGACTGATGCCCAGCCAGTATGAGCAACGGCCACCTTGGAAGACTGAATCCCCGCACCTTCTTCTGCTACCACAGTTTCATTTGCCAAGTATGAAGTTACATAGTATGTAATATCTTTTTGACCAATTCAGATCAGCTGTCTCCCCTCCCAAGTTCTTGCTGATCCCTAGCTTACCTGCTGGTGCAGGGTAGGGAAAAAGAAAGCCTTCACACTGTGCAAACATTATTCAGCAACAGATAAAACTTTGGTGTGTTATCAACACTATTTAGTCACAAATCCAAGTCCTAGCACCATAAGGGCTGCTATGAAGAAAGTTAACTCCATCCCAGTCAGATCCAATACAAGAACCTTAAAATTATGCTAAATTTAAAGAATTGTAGAGCAGGAAAGGACATCAAAAAGCAGGAATGGCATGGAACTTGTGAATGTCATATGCAAGCAATTACGTTTGCATTAATCATAACTTGTCAAAGTACACAGAACAACACACTGTTTGGGAAAGACTGTATATATACTTTTTATACAGCTATTCTTATGTACTGAGTTTATTTCAAGATGTTTTATTTTAAGTGTTATTCTGAGTATTAGGAACAATTTCAAATCATGCAAGCTTTATGCAAAATCATAAAAGCAGTGTTGGAGAATCTAAGTTCTCATCTCATACAATAAAAATCCTATTAAATTACAGAATCATCTGTCACTTCAAAATGCATGGACACAACTTGTTAGCTTGCCTAAACAGATGGTTAGTCTTATAAGACTGGACAGCCTGTGGACATCCTGAATTATTTCCCGAACACTAGTACATGAGCCACAAAACAGAAAATGCAATAAAACAGTACTGTGCATCATTCTGCTTTCAGCCTCTTCATCTGAGCCATTCTAAGCGTATCAAGTATTTCCCAATGTCCACCTAGCTATAAAAAGCATAATTAAGATCACTCACTTTAGGTGGCCTATGCTTTTTGTCTTCTGCAAAGTCTTCATCCTCTGAGTCAGATGCCTGGCGGAACTGCAGTGTACCAGTGTTGATATAAAACCCTCCGTATTTGGTTGTCAGGGATGCAGGAACCAATTCATCATACTGGGCAGGAAAAAAGAAGATGAGTTTATCAGCATTTCTTAATAAAATGAATATGTAGTTCATTTACCAGTCCCTATACATGAAAAATTATATACAAGTACACAGCACAGCTTGCTAGAATAGAAACAGAACAGTAATGCTACTGAAAACTTACTGGCCAAGGCACAGAACATTAATATCACAGAATAACCTTTCTACTTTCAAAATAACGCCCTTTTTTTGAAAGAAAAGATAGAATTACAGCATTAAAGTACTGTTTTCTGAAGGAAATGAGGATGGGCACAGAGGCATTCCCTTCCCCCTGCCCCTGGAAAAAAAAAGCCCAAAAACTTTTAAACTTTTTCCCCAATATTCTGTCTCTGAGAACATGTTACATTATGCTAGACATTAAATCTCAATGATACACCACCTGCCTATGAGCAACTTCACTTCATTGTTCACTGGTTGTTTTTGTCCAGGAAGTAGGTAGACACAGTGAATTATTTGTTTTCATCTACGACAGGCTTACAGGCATACCAGCAACATCACTGGTTGAAAACAATTTTTGTAAAAACAAGAACACCCTGCCTCTGTCGATTTTAAATTTAAAGTTTCATACTTCTATTGATTACCCTTCAATTTTATGAGACAATATGCGGTTCAAATTACCTTCTGTTAGTCATACATTTTTATCACGGGCCCATTAAGTTATCTGTAAGTGATAGCTACAGTTATTTCCAGAACCTATTTCTTCCATATTTTCAAAAAAGATGACAGTCTGAACAATCACTATATTACAGTGGAAGAAGCCTAATCTGTATCAGAATTTTACAGAATTAGATGTTATATCCAGGAAATAGGACTGAAGATAGTAGAGATGTTTTTGTAAATTAAGCATAAAAAACCTTCTCAGATTATATGCTTTGTTTCATTAAGACTGCCACAGTTTTCATTAACACTCTGCAGCACATTTGACATGTTTAGCTGTTCCAACACACACTACATTTAGTACCAACTCTTAACCACAGTGCCCTGCTCAAAAACCTACTTCTCTTACAAAGTTCTCTGAAATTTTCTTTTGTTAAAAATGCTACCCCAGACATGACAAACTTAGCCACAGTATCTGTTAGCTTATTTCCAATTTTAGGTGTTGAATATGACATTGCCTCTTATACAAATACCACAATGCCAGGACTTGTTTCATTGAAAGGCAGATATATTCTCACTCTGTTTAGACAGTTTTAAAACCACAAAAGGTTTCAAACTCTTATACACACTTTATTTTGAAAAGCACTTAGTATTTATGAAGGAATTTCCAAGTTAGAATTACAAAGCTGTATCAAAAATATTGAAATCCAAAGACATAGGAAAAGTAGTCAATATTAAGTATAGTGGAAGACAATATTAATTCTATTATTTCATGACCAGCAGCCTCCTCAGAATGACATTCTCCCCCAGGATTACCAGAAAACTGTTAATCTCTAGGAAATATCTTGTTAACACCAAACTCTCAAAAAGGCTGGGAAAATGAGTAGGTTCATTCTAGCTCTATGCATAAGTATCAACAAAGCAAGCCATGGAAGTGTTTGCAAGAGAACTGGGGGAGGGTTGCCTTGACAATGCTGTTATCGCTATGCAGAAGGACAATGTTGTCCTGAACTACTCCAAATTCGAGCTACCGGTCTTAGTTTTCAAATACTGAAAATTGTAAGATGGTGAACTTAAGCAACAAATACAATTCTGGAAGCTATAAGTCTGTCTGGAAGCATAAAACCAGAATGCCTGAGACACATACCTGCCAACAAAGATAAAGAGGAAGCATTTACAGGACCTAGAAAGTGTTACAAAAGTACCAGAAAGACACAGTAAGAGTGCAATGACTAAGAATCAATATCTGCCCTTCTTCTGAAAGAAAGGGTAGGATTTTGACACACCTCAGAGGTATGCACTCTGGCAGAGGAAGAAGTCTATTCTGAGTCACAGCTGCAAGCAATAAATGTTTGGTAGCACAGCCAAATGATTAAGAATTAAGTAAGATACTTGAGAATGAAACAATGTGTTTGTTATTTTGAAGTTCGAACCAGCAGGCCTTCCACCGCATGTCCGTTAAGACAGAATTCAACAGGCTGAATAAATTAGTAGGCAGTTTTAACTGCCACAACATTAACTGAAGACTTGAGATCACCTACACGAAGGGAACACACACAGTGCGAAGTGAAGTGTCAGCTACCAGCTTATTTCCCCCTGCACACCATGCAAAATATACTGAAGATAAAATGGTTTAAGAACCAAAAACTCTGGGCTACCAAAATCATTAAGACAGGAAGAAGAGTTACACAGAAGAGGAAAATGGTGAATGTAAACTTCAACAAGGAAGCTGGTGAAAGAGCCTGAACTGAAGACTTATGTGGATTTGATCTGAGTAAGTAGTTAGAAATTTCCATGAGTCACCACCTTTTATCTTCCTGGAATGGAAGGCTTAACAAGCAGTAGAGAAAGACAGAAAGGGAAAGGAAAAGCGGTGACAGGATCTATGAAATACCCTAAGATCATATGAAAGACTAGTGCAAGAAAGCAGGAAAATCTATTAATTGGACAAAATGAAAGCAAAGTGGCTTAGTTGTGGACTTGGCATTCATCTTAAGAGACCAGGACGATCACGCAAAGTAGGAGGTGCAAAGTAAACTTGAGCAGAGGCTGGGTATGAATTTCAGAGAAATCTGGTGTTTTTCCACAGCTCTCAGAAACAGCTTCATTAGGTACAAGGAAGATGAAAGGGAAAGAAAATAAATTATTACCCACAGTGTTTAATAGACAGAGCAGGCATTTCCCTTTTGAGCTGACAGGGTGTGAACTGAATTGGTGAGGTTGGGGCGGTACAGGATCAAAACAGAAGAATACAGTAGTTGCCAAGTTTGAAGGAGAAAGCACACAGTCAAAGCTGGGACCATTATCATAAGAAGTGAAGAACAAGTAAAGGGAAACACAGTAAAGACTTGGCTGCAGAGCAGTAAAGGAAGCCCTGGAGAACACACAAGAAAAAGTAAGTATTAAAGACAGTCCACAAGTGAGGAAACCATGAATCACAGCAGATGATTAGAATGATCAACATGCTATGTGGCACAGATCCATAGGAACAAGGCAAACAGAAAGGCAGAATTTATTCAATATACAGATGAACAAACTATCCCATAACAGTCTGCAGGCAAACAAGGTCAGCAAGACACGGATGTGTAACTTACTAGTTGAGGTTTCAACAGCTTGTGCTGAGGACTATGAATTTAGTCAGACTTTCAAAGACCTTTTTGACATTCAGTTATCCTTAACCCTTGAGAGTTTACTTTTCCCTACCAAAATTTGATTTGTCCTCAGCCTACTGAACAAGGTATAACTTATAACTCAACATTTCATTTTATTTTCAACTTACCTAAAGCTGGGGCCTGCAGACCACAATGTACCTAGTACCCGCTCCTTTGAGGTAAGCTTACTATTTTCTAGGGCCCTAATTGAACAGAAAATTTGAATATGATTGTATAAGATATTGGCAACAGCTAGATTAAACTTCATTTTAAAGCCTTTTCAGGACTCTCAGCTAAAGGGAACATGGCTCTTGCAACTTCTAAATCTTCTGATGAATTGGTTTCAAGACTTTTGCTTTGCAATAGCTTTTTCTGCATATGAAATTGCAGAAATGATCCTATTAAGGAAAACAGTTTAAGCCCTTTACAGTGTTCTGCTCTTCCTTATACATTCCAAGATCAAGAATTAAAATTCTCAGACCTACAAACAGACTTCATATACCATTGACTCCTGTGAACATGGATTTGTCCCACGAAAGATTATGGAATCATTCTGCAGATAAAAATAAGACTGATGCATTGTCTGATCATCTAAAAGCAGATCAGTATGTAAGTTATTTTCAACTATTGTCCTTGAGCTACATTACTATGCTTCTAGTGCCATTAAGATAATTTTTTTTTTTTTTAAAATAAGTTAACCAGTTTCAACTTCATTATTATACCAAGAACAGTGACATTTTATGGATTATGCCAATTTAGTTCTGAAATCCAGACCCACAGCACATAGCAGTATATTAATATTGTCTACTCTTGTGTTCAGATATTTTGATCATGATCCTCCTCATTCAGCTCCCTTCCAGCGAACAACCTATACTATGAAAATATACATGTGAAAAGGCTTTTTAGCACTTCTGTATTAAGTCCTGGAAATGAGATTTGCTGTGAACATGTCCAAGTGTTTTAAGAAATGTAGCCTGTACATTATTTGTTGTGAACTGGTATTATTTAGATAAAAGATAAGCAGGGATCATTTTTGTTCCTTGTTCAGTTTATTTTTGAGATGGCTCTAACCAGCTGGGGGGGGGGCTGTTTATTTTTTGATCATCACTAGCCCACTGAATAGTCAAGCTCCTGAAATTATGTCGAATATGGTTGCTTCAGTCAAATGGACTGAATATCCATACAGCTCACTACATACTTCAAGATACTTCAAACAAACATAGCTGACTGATCTCTATGCTTCTTAAAGACACAAAACTGAAATGCACTCTTTGGCTTTGCTATCCTTCAAGGATAAGTTTTCAAACAAAAAAACAGAACTATCTTTCCAAAAAAATAGCATAATAGAATATACAATGAAATCCTGAACAAGGTTAAGGGGGAACAATACATTGCTTTTCTAATCCAAGACGACATCAAAGAGCAAGCAGAAAGAGCTTTCCCATGGTAAAGAAGGTTCCTCTTCCACAATGCATAGGCAAGTTGGTTTTTTTGGTTTGTTGTTTTGTTTTTTTTTTAATCCTGGGGCAAAGGACAGCTGGCAAAGCACAACAGAAAAAAGTGTAACAGACTACTAAATAAAGATATAATACCTGGCTCAGGGTAGTCTAGACTAGGATAGGATAGTCTCCTAGGAGAACCCTAGTTTAGTAGTCAGGATATTGTAATCTGTCAGCCTACCAGACAATCTCGAGAGAACTACCAATATATATATATTGCCCTGTTTTGTTCTCACCATGACCACCACCTTTTATACCCTTCCACCAGTCACCAGAGTCAGGCTATTAGCTTATTAGCTTAAGTGACCTTCAGTGCAATGAGATGACATTCTTACCGCCTTGAAAATATTTCAGCCTAAGTTATGAAATGTATGACCACTTATGTGACCACCTTTATCTGTTTGACTCAATTCTTTCAGAGATTGAGCTCTGATCCACACTGAAAATATAGTTCAGTGTTTTTATGACAAATAAGTATGCAATGTATTACTTAACCTCTCCAGGATTCATGTTACAATTACTAGAAGATTCTGTAGAAAAAAGTTACACTTTCCTTTTCCATTCATTTAATATGAAGAGCAACTTACCATATGACACTTAAGACAGATGCTCTTATCAAAAATCCATTATTTTGGCATGTTATAAACCCCCCTTTATATTATATTAATAATCATATTGTTTGTATATTTTTTTGGAAAACACTTTAGTTCCTTGTGTTGCTTAAATAAATTCATCTACTCATGAAGAATAGTTGATCCTAGGCCATGATCTACCCCTCTAGTAGCTCAGATTACTTTGAAAAGTGATTTTGTGCTCTTCAGAAAACTAAGTTTAGCTAAAAGCAAGAAGTTGCTACACCTACTAACATTATTTCTTAATTATTTCTTACTCCTACATTCTTGATGTACACAAATTTAAACAATGCTACTACAATGGCCAGATATAAGTCTCAGGTTTTTTCAAGTACCTATGCAGATGCTGAGTTTTCAGTTTCCCAGTTGTCCCACTAAGGTCATTAAATACATGTGCAGTCCTAAACTACCTGGTTGAAACCTAGGCCAGAACACAGGATTAAAAAAATTATTTAAGAAATTACTTATTACTTCCGAAAAAACGATATAATGTTTTGCAGAAGGAGCAAGAGAACATTACTGTTGCTTTAACAAACATCAGACTTGTTCTGCAAATTCAACTACCTTTGCCCCTCTAGCCATAATGGTTCTTGTACTAGAGGACTACTGGGTATATAGTTTAAATGTGTCTGTTCTGCATTACGCAGAACAGTATCTGCTTTATTTGTTTGGTACTCCACTTTACACCTTTCTTTGCTTTTTATCCCTCCTAACTCCCAGATAAATCAAGAGTCTCCTAATTGAAATTTGCCCTTGTATTCACTCAAATACGTATGATAGGTCATGTACCAACAGGCAGATCTACCCTGAAGACACCTGGGAAGCATGCAAGACATCTTTTATTAAAAGTGACATGGTGCACTCAGCTAAGTGAGCACTATTCCCCAACCACAGAACTTTCAAGACTGGGCAAAGTGACAATGAACAAGGAAGACAGACCAGTAATATAAACACACAAATCCTTAGCCAATGAAACAGCTAGTAAGTGAACCTCTTAAAAAAAAAAAGAAGCTTTAATGCACCCTCACATATTCAGTGTGGATGAGGTTTGTGATAGATGTCTACAAAGACAGCTTTTTCCACATGAAAAATGCAGCAATGTTAAATTTATCTCTCAATCCAATGTGAAAGTATGTTTAATAATGTATCCTATGTAGCATTTTTCTGTATATGCCTCTAACATTGGCGGGTTGATAGGCTTTTTCATTTTGTTTTTAAGAGACATTTATCTTTCTCAAGCAACAACACTGCTCTCCATAGCTATGCATAAAACAAGCTCCTTTGAGTAGGAAGGATGAGAGAACAGCATCAAGTTGGCCTAAAACAACATCTGGCCCAGAACCCCACAAAAAAGGTAAAAATCACCATCAGCACACTGAGCTGTGCCATTCCCCAAATAGATACCATTCTCACTGGGAAAAGCATCTCAGATATTCAAGAGTCTTGAGCAAGATGCTCTTACCAGCAATCCATCAGATTCCAAGTTTCAGATCACAACAGCAGGAACTCTTGAGGGAAAGCCAGAGTGGGAGAGAAGAGAATATTAAATCTATCACACCTTTAATAAGCCTGGAGATTACAAGATGAAGTAAACCAAATTTACCCTAAGAACGTGTGAAAACTGTATATCATGACACAGAATTTTTGCAAAGACTAAGCCCTTAAATTATGGAAAGTATTCTAGGGAACCCAGATAGAAAAAGAGCAACTCTGTTACCAAGGTGTTCGGAATTACTAAAATCAACATACAATCCTTGAAAGGCTGTCTTTTAAGAGGGTCTGAGCTCTTGAGGCAAGATGTAGCTGAAGAAAAGTTAAGTTTTTCCTTGAAGTTGAAGTACCTGTTTTGAAGAAACTTGCCATGTATGAGAAGCCATTGACAGGCTAGTTTTCTCTACCCAGCAGCACAGGACTCTTACACCAGTGTTTAGAAGGCTGCTGTGGAACCATGACTATAGTAGACTGGATTAAATACTGATATACGGCCCTGGGTCTCTGAAGTACTGAACTGCATGCTTCCCATTGCTCTTGGCATTCATGTTGTGCTTCAGTTCCTGTCAGTGTGGCTACCTAGTATGGCTGCTTCAAAATACAGCTCGTACTGGTTACAGATTTCTAGGTGGATGTTCTTCCTCTGCATTCATCTGTGCAACACAGGGGAAGGTGCCAGCTGGTCTTTGTCTGGATGTGCAAGTCTTACTACCTCTGAGTAAGAGAAAGTTGCATACTTTTTCACTAAGCACCATCTATTACTTCAGATCCCTGTTCTATATTACATAGCAGAAAGCTCAGAGCACACTGTATTCCCCTGGAATCGCTATCTATATAAAGCTTACATTGTCAGGAAGGTATTCAACCAACCAAATATTCAGAGGTCATCACAAGAGCAAGTAGTCCAGCCAAACCAGGCTGATATACATGTGTATGCATATGTGTGGAAGGAGGACAGCACGGTAGAAAACTGAGCAGCATATATACCAGATACATCCAAAGCAAACAGCAACCTGTAACTATGTACTTATTCCTGTAAGAGGAGACAAGTCTGAGGGGAGATGGGAGGTAGGAATTGACTGTGTCACTTAGGGTAATAATGTACCCAAGAACCTTTCTCCAATATTTTCCTTTAGATGGCTTCATGTCTGAGTCCACTGAATTGCTCTTCAGGAGCCCTTACTTTTCTGCGTTCAGTAGCCACAGGGACTTTGATGGTCTTAACGCAGCCATGCTGCTAAAGTCTTTACTACACTGTAGGAAAGTACTGATTCTTTCCAGGGTAAACAATTAAAGCAAATCTGTAAGAACCTCATGCATGGTTTTCATTTTCACAGAAGGTAAACGATGGCAATCTAGCCTACTAAGCAGCCCAAAATGTACCCTACTTCATCAGGGCAGGTACCAATGCCCTTTGAGGAGTCTGACAGGGAAAATCTCTTTGCTTAAGAGAAGCTCCCTTCTATCAGCACTTTCCAAGAACCTTCCTCCAGAAAAGCATTATCTGTACCTGTCTGTACTCCAGCCCCATTAAAATCCATTACCTGAGAATCATGCCATTAGCAGATTTCCCTGCACTTGACCCTGATCCCTGCCCTCAAGAAAACAAGCAGAACAACTGCCTTCCTGATCCTTGGAGGACCCAAATACTGTTACGTATGCTATTTGATATATATGCATCTGTTATATATACAAAATTGCTTAATTGGAAATGGATCCAAAGGAAGCAAATTCCTTAATTCAATTACAATGCCTGCTAAAAACATGCTCAGAGTTTTATTGTTTAATTTCTTGAATAATATTTGATGGCATTACCTCAAAATCTGTTTTTAGAAGGAAAATATCTCTAAAATTATGGAATAAATCTGTTTCAGTGCCAAGGAACACAGTATTTCTTTCACACCTGTGACAAGAGAAAGGACTAAAATTTTAAGGAAGCTTTCAATTATTTTTTTCTGAGATACAGAGGGAGACAACAGGATGCCAATCCTGGAACAATTCAAGAGGCACTCATACTCATTTTTCAGGTGTTTGTGCCCAGGATATAGCTTTTTATGAGTAAGAAAGTATATCTTCCAGAAGGAAGTAAGTCCAGCCTGAGCCTGGCTCTGACATTTGTCAGGGTACACGGTGATTTAATAGCTGGCCACACAGAAGATGAGCAAGCCAGACACGTAGATTTTCCTTCTGAACACTTCCCATTTGCATCTGAGATGGAATGAAGAGTATTTGTTGAACTTAACTCCTACATTACAGGACCCTTAAGCTCTGCAACAGCAACTTAGACCGCAGCTGGCACACGGTGCAATTTTTTTTTTTTCTTCCTTCTTTTCTATGTAGAAATGGGGATAAAAGCAAAACAGAGATGGCCTCTCAGTAGTCTGTATTTATAATGCAGACACAAGGCATAATGATTTGTTCAGGAGAGCAATCTTTAGAGAATACACCATTCTCCCCAGTAGCTTCCACAGCTACCACATGATGCAACCATCTGGTCCTCTAACAACTGCCTTTTGTATGTTCTTGCAAGGAGTCTGGCAAGAGATATCAGAAGTAAATGCTCCTGCAAATCCAATGGATCTGCTGCTGGTAACAAGAACAGCACTGGAAGGAGGCACAGTATGAGAAATACTAATACACCAGTGAGTGTTCAATCCTGCTGGACTCATGTACATCTTTGATAGAGACCTGTACCATAAGTACTGAAAGTTAGCCAAATCACGTATCAGATCTGTGATAGGTCACAACAAATCCAGAAAAAAACAAGCTAGAACTTGGGTCCTGTATCATAAAATTTCAAAACTGAGGATGGTTAACTTAAGCAACAGTGAGAAACCAGATAAGTCTATAGACTCAAGTGGTTTCTCAGCTGGAGTGAAGCACATCTGTTCTTACTGAGCTGAAGATCAGAATGTGACCTTTGGAAAGGCCATACCAAGGCTTAGGCCCCAATATTGTTCCAGCAGCACAACCAAAAGTTGAGGGATAATAATAGGACGGTTTAATATTGGCAAGTTCAACTAAAATTCTAATCTAGACCAAGAAAAAGGACAAATTAATACAAGCTACAATAAGCATTTACAGCAAACTCACTTTTCATGCAACTCGTTCACGTGCCTTAGACCTAGTTCAAAACTAACACACACAGATGAGCTCAGCCTGCTATCCACTGTAGTTAACAGCTGAACTTCTGCTCAAGAAGGTAACAGTTCTGCAGCACACCTTCTGTGCACCTTACACAGTTCTTAAGAGCAATATTCATTGCATATGCTATATGCTAGAAACCTCACAGCTCAGTGTTCATAGAAGCTCTTTAGAAAGTTTTGTAATTTCCCAGATCTACTACCACATTCAAATGGAGGCCTGACATAACGTATGCTAAGCAACGCACTTCACTTCTGTGCTTTTCTTACTCTTTTCTCAACTCCTTTTCATCATTTTTCCTCTCCCACTCAGACTTTTAGCTCCCTCCTTCAGAGCAGCAGATCATTGCTGCTTTGTCCAGTGTCACTCAGCAGTGGAGGAAACTGAAGGCTGGCGAAAGTGTCACGTGGTTTTTGTTGGGGTTTTTTTGTTTGTTTTTACTTGACTAAACAGTACACCTACTTCTTCCTGACATCTAATGAAGGAGAATTATAAGAGGTCTCCAAGATTTCATATCATCCACTCTCTCTTCCACACTTCCTCATTTTCGTAATTTCACATATCACCTCTAAGATATCTTCAAATGCCCTCTTATAAACCTCTTGATATCCCTGATATTGCCTGCACCTAACAAATACCTTTTTCTTTTACCTCGAGATGTTTCATTTCTGAAAAATATTCAGACAAAATAAGATGTAATATCCTGTTGTTTAATCAAGCTGTTTTATCTCAAATTTTTCAGACATACTCAGTGAATGTTTAGAATAACCATCCTATTCTTATCCGTTTTTAAGAGCGGAATTGCATCCTGATCTAATGCAGGAAATCTAACACCAGTAATCTACTAATAATCCAGATAGCTAGTACAAGAAACTAAACAGAGCCAGTGTAATTTCAGTCAACAGTAAATGAAGGGCACAAATAAAAATAATTTAATTTCTAAAGCTGGAAAATTATGTGATATAGCAATAGCTTTCTTAGTTCTTGCAGTGCATAATGATACCTGAATGAGACTACAGATACAATCATTCATTGGATTCCCAAAGTAGTATGCCCTTTGGATCCATACCAGTTATACATGGATACAAAGTATTTTCCCTTACTTTTCTTCTTTATCAGAAAAAGAATTGTCTTATTTCTTGTTGCTGCTTTGATGAGGCTTTACTTACCGCTTCAGAATTATCAATGAAAGGGTCCGTTTCATCATAACCATAACCTATATCAATTAGATCCTGTAGGCGATCCTTCCGATGTTTGTGGGGCTTTCCACCCTGAAAACAAAGCAAGCACTGTATCATTTGGGAAACGGGGAAGCAACGTAAAGTCTACAAAACATAAGGCATTGGAGGGATGGTCATTTAGGGAATTAGTAGTTTTGCTTTCTTGGATGCTCCCTTGAAGATGGTCTAGATGACTAATGAAAACTTGCACACAGGAGTAAGTTCTGGCAAACATGCTTTACTATAGCCTCACCAGAATCATCCCTGAAAGGTATTCACTAGCCACCTGGTTTCTGCATGACCGAGATCTTCCTAACATTTCCTATTTAGAGATGTTTCACTGTCCTATGTTTTTAAAACATAGTGGTAGGACTGTTAGTGATAGGAGGACTGGGGTAATTTAGAAAGTGTTAAGTTTTTCAGTATGTCACAGAGTCATTACAAAGGAAAATACGGATAGCCTAGCATTCAGTAAAGTGTTTCCCCACACAAGATGGATTGCTTCTCTACAGAAGAGTGAAGCCTAAGTCAAAAGAGAAAAATATTGATCTGGTACTTGCAGATATGGTGTCTGAGTTTTCAAGAAGTTACAGCATTCATATAACATAACTGAAGAAAAACATATTAAGATAAAATCCTTTGAAATGCAAGAGCTGTCACCTCAGTTAATAGGACTGGACATGAAATGGTTACTTGAATAACTTAAAGCCAGAAGCCGCATCACAGACTGTGGGCTCACTTACCTCCAGGAGACAGTAAACTTCATTTTAACCTGTAAGTACTTTTCTCATGTCAAAGTTTTATTGTTAAATAAAGTCAAGTAAAAACTCAGACCCAGCTCAAACATTCAGGGAATCTAAACTTAGTTATACAAATGGGAATCTGCTTAGGATATAAGGCCTAGTTTTCTGACTCCCATATATTGTCAAAATTGTCAATATAAAAGTCTTAAAAGATAAAATTCTCCAAAAGGCACCACCTTTGCTAAAATGGTAATCAGTGTTCTTCCACGAATTCAAAAAGACTTGCTCCTGAAGCTTCTGTGCCTGTACTCTAGAGTTCTAAGCATGTTTAGAATAAGTATGAGTCTCTTTAGTTGTGACATCCAAATATCACAACCCACTTGTTACTATGAGTATGCAGACACTGTTCAAAGGAGGTTTCATCCTTGCTCTTTTATGAGAAGCATAAGCATCTGAACACCTCAATTTTAACAATATTTTGCAAGAATTCAAGTTTGTAACTAAGTAAAGCAGATGCTCTTGCAAGCAAACAGGAATCTCTCAAGTATAATTAAATAAACAAATGCAATAGTCCTAGGAGAAAAGCCTCAAAAGTGAGTTCCATTTTTAATTCAGGTTTCCAAGCTATATTCGAAGCCTCAGGTTTCCAAGCTAAGTATTCCTAACTTCTCCTATCAGTTCTATCATCCCCTACAGTCACTCATCTGGTAAGACATCTGAATGACTGCACATTCCCCAAACATGCAGTACTTCCTTTTTTCTTTTTAAAAAAAGTTTGGATGAGATAAGAAAAAAAATCTTAGAAAAATAAAGGTAGCACTTAAGAATTCTGTTTAAACTCCAGTGCAAAAGCCTATGTAATTCTCATGATTCTGACTGAGGCGCCAGCAGGCTGTCTGAAGAATGCTACATAAACTATACTTTACCACTAGTGATCTCACTAACGTGTAAAGTCATCCACCTCTGTACCACATCTCTTGCTAAGCCTAAGTAACCATCACCATCCTTGTTTCTGAGTCCAAAATCCTTTTGCAGCAATGGCTATTCTATGATTTCAGTGTATGGGCATTAAAAAAAAATTTTTAAAAGTCTCAATACACTCTGACTGCCTGTTGTTCATAAAAACATAGTGCAGATATGGAACAAAGTTAATAAAAAAGAAGTCTCATAATACCCGAATGAATAAAAGCAGGATTAAAATAGTAACCTGTACTCAGACATATGAAAATATCTGAACAATTGTATGTATAGTTAGAGAATCTCCTTCAGGCCTGGTTCTACCCAGTTATGTTTAAGGAAGTATATTGAAAGTCTGTATGATCAAGATGTTAAGGATGCAAGACCACAGCAGAAGAACTGTAGGGATTACCTGCATCAGCGCTTACTACACAGCAGTTCAGGGAAGTTTTACCACTGAAGCTTTTCACCTCTCCCAAAAGAGTTCCTCCAAACCTTTCTGCCCCAGAGCATAAGCAGTCATGATACTAAAGCAAATTAAGATGTCTAGTTCCTGAGGCTGCAAATAGCACTCATGCAAGTATTCAGAAAACGCAAATATGAGTGCAACAAATTAACTGTGGCACTTAACCTAAGGTTTAAACAACCTTTGCCCAACAGGACTAGAAGGTGGCAAATACAATGCAAATTTCTGAAGAATCTTCCAAGGGCCACAGCAGAGTCTATAAACCAGTAAACCTGAACTCTATATTGGGCAAGTTAATAGAAGTTATGAAGAACAGAACCAGCAGGCACAAGAATATACTCCAGAGCAGGAAAGAATTTTGGTAGAAGGAAGCAGTACTTCAAATGCTTTAAAAAAGGTCCAAAGATCTTTAAAGACCAGAAACTATCATGGGATAAGAGGGAGGGTCCACTCAAATTAATGTCTGGTTTAAGGCTAGGAAAGGAAGGGTAGGAGTAAATATTTCATTTTGGCAAAGAAAGTAATTAGTGAAATCACCAAGGAATGTGTATTCATTCATCTTTAGAAGCAACAGAGAGGGATAACAGTTGGGGGTGTGTGTGAGATGACAGAAATTACTGAGGATAGTAAATAAAAAGAGACAACTGAAGAATCACTGAAAGACCTCACAGTTGCTCTGAACTTAGTATGATAAATCATCAGCTGAATTCAGTATCAACAAAAGCAAGGTAATCTACACAAAGGAAGTACAACCCAAACAAGAGAAAGTACAGTGTGCTCCCAATTTATGCTGCTCAGGAAGCACTGCAGTTTTTACACACAGTTCTACGACATTTGCTCAACAATCCAGAGTGGTCAAAAAAGAAAAGAATTGGGACTTGGGAAAAAAAGGAACAGAGAACAAAACCAGAAGTCACCATGATATCACTGATAAATCAGGGCATCCTACCATTAATATCCTTTCATTTAAAAAAAGAAATTAGAACAAAAAAAGGGAACAGTAAGCCAACAAGGATGTTTAAAGGTAAAAACCACTGCTTCTGTACAATAACAGAATGTTAAGACACTTCAGCTGGGGAACAAAAGTGCTGAATGTAGATGATAGCATCAGATTCACATGCAGCATCCAGAAGAACAGGAAATATTTCACTGTTTCTTACAGTAAAGAAACTATGGAGCACCAAGTGAACTCATCAGGTTTAAACACAAAGTATGTTTTCATAGGACATAATCATGATGGTACACAGTGCTATGGAACACAATGTGAAATTCAGTGAACCCAAAATGCTCTGGCAAATTTATGGCAGAAAGCTATACAAAGGGTAGTTAAACACGCAACCTTTGGCTTTGGGAGAAATTAAGCCACAGATTGCTAGACAGGCACAGTGAAGTAATATCAATGCACACTTACTCTGTTATACTTTTCAAGTATGAGATTCCACTAGTGTCAGAGGACTATGCCATCATCCATTAGATCGACCTTTGTTTTGATCCAGTAAAAATTCTTACATTATGTATAATATCGTCCGAGATTCAATATCATGTTTTTACAACAGTGTTTGATTTTGTCTAGAGAATAACAGTAATCAAAAAAATGAAAATGGGAACCATTCGGAACAGATTTTTATGCTGATGTTTAAAATACGCAACAACTGCAAAAAAGTTCTGAATAATTAAGTAAACAAATGGTACATTAACTTTATGCATCTTGTTTTATGAAAACATATTTATTCATAGGTTTTTTCTTATTATCTGCAAGATATATCCAATACTGTACTGATTTGATTATGAGTACAGGAATTTATCTGAAAAGAAGTAAAAAGTCTTCAAGGAAGACTGTTCTTCACATGTGAAGTTTTTCAGAAGTACTGCCACATGTGCTATGGTTAAAAAGATTGTTTGACTCCATTTTAAATGTATATAGGTAAGTAATACCTAATTAGTTAAAGGAGGATATAGTACTTCCTGCAAATCTGAAAAAACCTCTACTTTCTCATACAAACCAGTGATTACTTTTACACTGAAGCGCTGTTAAAGAGAAGAGAATGGGTATCTACTTCATGGGATCCCTGTTCTAGTTTAAGCTAAGGAGCGAACGTCTCACCACAAGAATCAGAAGATGGCTGGATGTTGTCAGAACACGAGCAGCTGTACAGGGTCAGTGTACAGAGATGCAACTCCTCTGAACATGGACAGTAAGCAGAGACCGATGGTTCTCATATTGGAAGAGAAAGGACAGGGTTTATCTCACACAAGAACTATTAATCCCTCACCACCCTCCATGCTTAGTGGCCCTAACCTAATAAGTTGTCCTTTATATAGAAGACATTCCCCTCCCAGGAATTTTGTGGGGCTGAGGGGCATGAGGTATGGCAGAGAATGGGAGAAAGGCAAGAAATCAGAAGTGCAAATAGTAATCAAGATACAAGTGCACCATGAATTTAAACTGTTGTAAAATTATAGTTTTTGTTACCTACTGCTTTCTAATAGCAAAAAGTATCTATTTGCCCCTTTTTATGACTACTGAACATTGAACTCAAGTTTTCATAAGTCTAATAAGACCATGTTTTGTCCATAAACGTACGTGTTTAGCTTTGATGTATGCATAAATGTATATGTAAAATTAGATTGCTTCCACTACCACTCCCTCCTACATATATTGCTTTACATGCTCTACACTGACTTTCATCTGCTGTAGTTAAGCAACTTGTTTCAGGACATTATAAAACCCTTAACTTGTATTATGGAAATGAGTTTTCAGAAAAATGCTTCAACTGTACTTTTCTAGAAGTTCAAAAAATAAATTATCATTCAAATGAAAAGCAAACAGTATTCTGGAACTGCGTTCTCAATTCACTGGGTATACTGGGTTCCATCAATCCCTCTAAAAGATGAAAGTGATTCTTTTTAGTTTAAGGGTTTCTTTTGTTATGTATCACAGCTAACATGCCCTGAAATAGTAATTACTTCTACAGAACGTACAGACTGGGCACTCAGAAATCTGCCTTTGCCAGAAAAAAAATCTAAATAAATCAGGCAAGAAAGATTTTAATATGTATATTAATAGCAAAAGATACAAATGACTGCTCTTGTTTCCCTTCTTTATTATTGAGGTGCTTTAATAGTAATCCAGAATATCAACATGCCTAAGCATGATGATGAGTTTTGATTGCTGGCTCAGAATTAATCACCCAACCCTACCCATATGAATTCTTAAAGACCTGTTTGGGTGTGGTTTTAGTCAACATTTTCTGATTTCTACCTTCATTTATTAGTAAAAGCCTCTTTATGTTACTACCTAGTGTTGTTCAAGTCATTCACGTCACACTTTCAGGAGTCAGCAGAGTATCTTTAGGCAGCTGGCAGCTACAAGATAAACTCATCAAGCAATGACGTGCTATTCAACAATAACTTCCCATGGAAGCATTCAAAAGTAGTCAGAAATTCATCAAGATTCATGAGTATTTAGCCCAAACAGAAGAGCTGTTCAATAGTGTACAACAGCATTACATAAAAATTCTTTCCTCCGGCACAGTATTCATCATGAATATTGACCTGCATCTATTACTCAGTTGTATTTATATAGGAAGCTTTTCCAAGAATAGCTTCACAAGCTATAACATCCTATAGGCAAATCTATTTAGCAGACTTGTCTAATAAGCTTGTAGCAGCTTCAAGCTGCTTAAATGAAATATAATGAGACAGTCAGCTCTGAAATGTACAGAAGTCATTTGACACTACATTAGCAACCCTATTCAGGAAAAAAACCTGATGTTAACATCTCTGCAGCATCCTAAGTTATCACTATTAAATATTTGTGTATTTTAATACAGGTACAGTAACTCACGTATTTTGCCTCGAACTTCTTGGCTAGCATTTCCACTTCATGCCGCTCACGTTGTTCATCATTAAATGGATCTTCCAAGTGAACCAATTTCTTCTGAAAAATGCAGAAGTTCAATATTCATTCCATAAGAAACACACAGAGCACATCTAATAAAAACCTATTAAATGTCAATAAACAATGCTCTGATGACTAAGCAGTCAGAATTTGTACTGAGAGTCCAAATACTTACTTTAGTCTCTAAAAATTAGTTTGACCCATTCAATTATCATTCAGTTACTTTTTTTCTAATGAGAACACAAACAGAAAAGTTAAGAGAGACTCAGAGTTATATTTTCCCAAGCATTCCACCACAACCTCAACTGAAAGTGTAAGCATAAGAGAGAACTATGGCCATTTGAGGTTCAAAGAGAAAGAACTCTCTCTAAACCAAACTCCTTTTCATTTCTGCTTCCACTGCTGCCTCTTATTGGTGCTGTGATCCTTCTAGATACAACACACAAGATGTACCTGGTACACTAATCAGCAGGGAAGCAGCCAAAAGACTAAAAAGCTCAGTAAATTACAGCCATAACTAATGTAACTCCTTTAACTCTTGTACTGTTATTTTTTCTTCAGATAATTTCAGTAATCATAGCATGAATTCTACAAGATTCCCACTATGGCAGCCACAAGGACAATAAAGATTTAATATTCCAGCTGTACAAATAAGCCGGAAGTACCCCCCCTCCTTTTCTTTTTTTGAGAAAGAGGTTTTCACTGACATGAAGTCAATGAACAGTAGTCAAGGGTATACACAGTGCCTTTTTTTTTTTAATAAGGTATGGCAGAAAAACAGGGCTGCCTTCTTCAAAGTAGAATTCACATAAAACATGGTAATTGTTGGAAGGGGAGAAAGTACTAGGATGCTAAAATATGGTGGAATGGAGTTCCATTTTACAGAACTTTATGGATGGCAACTAACTTCACTGCACATGGACCACTCATCAATGAATAAACAAAGATTTATGGTAGACTAAGACAGAACAAAAAGCAACACTAAGTTCAGAAAAGCAAGATCCTTCCTCCACAGTATGAAAAGCCAATATATTGACTAAATGGTGACCAAATAACGATAAACTAGCTCAATAGTATCAAGACCAATGTAATGAGGAAGGTAAGCTGAGCAAAACTGCAAACACCATATAATTATCTTCCATTTTCTAAACTGAGTACTTAGAGAAAAAATTAATAGAGGTTGTAGTTAATCCTGAAACTTAAGTTTAAGTTACATACATATTTCCTGCAGGCATAATTAAATATAAAATACTGCCTAATTCATGCAACACCGTTTTCTCTACTTTTAGCTGGGAAAACGTATTCCATGTCATCTGCTAGGCAAATGTTGGTTTCTTTTAATTGTGAAACAAGACAAGGTTGAGGCCAGAGGTCAAGCAAAATTTAGTACTGAAGTGTTAACTTGCCTCTCTCCACCAAACTCTCAAAGCTGTAGCTGACTATCACTTTGATTAGTTAAGCACTATTGGAATCTCAAATCCAAGCAAGTTTTAATTTTGACGGTTTCTGAGGGCTCTGATGGATGGCTTTCAGGCTTTGCAGTACCTTTAAGACATTACTACTTCAGCACCTTTACAGCCTGCTTGACAGAAGCCAACTTGGGCTTCTGGCTCACCCGCTTTAAGTTTTACACACCAAGCTTCAATTGCACCAACAGAAAAGGGAGCACACTTTCACATCCACCAGTTTTCAAGAGGCAAATAAACTCTTCAACCACACTAACGTATTACTCACATCCAAAAACTTTACGTAAATGATTCCTACCAAAAGATGAACTCTACCAACAACCCTATCAAAGGATGTTCTCTTCATCAAGGCAAAAAAGCAGGACAAGGACAGCACGAGTTTCAAACAAGCATTTCCACTAACTTCTGATTCAGGCTAGGAACGCAAATTTGAAACAAAAAAAAAAAAAAAAAAGAAGTTGCACTCATCCTGTCAAGTAAGTTTTGCGATTCTCTACCATTTCATTAAGAGACCTATTAAAGCAACGTTTGAAGGTATTCCTGTGCACCAGTCCTTGCATTCCCAGAACAGCCTGCCTCTGGAGAACCTTTCTTGGTTACTCCAGTTCCAAGCGACACTACAAGACAGAAAGACAAGCTCCTAATTTTGTAATGTTGAACTTTAATGGGAATATTTATAAGGAAGTTGAGCAATGTCTTATAAGGGATAAGGAGTCAACAATAGCTTTCAGAAAACCCAATCAATCTTCACCCTACAAAAACGGTTTGCATAGCTAAGTTTATATGAACTGTTCATTTTAAACTGAATCATTACTACAAAAACAACAACAAATTTGGAAATCTAAAAGTCCACTTAAAACCACAGCATTAACTGCCGACTAGTTACTACCTACTTGGAAAGAGCAAATCTCAAATTCTGCAGCAAAGTGTAGAGGGCAGGCGTTTCTCAGTCAAGCTTCATTTTAACAAGGTATTTTTCTCTGCTGCATTAACTGGTATAAATCAGCACAGCTATTCTACTCCACAAGCAGGATCAGTTTTCCTTTCACATTTTTTTTTTCTGTATTTTAGGACTTTGAACAGGTTACATAATTTGTCGGTCTGAGAACAACCAGGGTAAAAGACAGACTTCTGTCATCCTAAGCCTCCTGTGCTGTGCGCAGAGCAAACACTCTTCTTGCATTTGCTTTAATTATGAAGGAACCAGCATGCACTAATTTTATTGCTGGATAAAATGTGTTTCCCCTCTCTTTTCATGCTGCTTAATACAAGATTTTAAGTCCTCCCTACCATATCAGAGTAGCTTTTCCAGCTTCTACCATACAGCAAGCAAGAAGTTAAACTGACAGGCCAAGTACACATCAGTTTTTAAACAAGAATAAAAGTCCAGAATCACTTTAAAAGGATCATAATTTATGACAGTTTTACATAATCAGCTGATTGTTCCACCCAGTCCAGCAATAGACAGGCCATTATGATACATTCATTTCAATCTGGACTCTACAGAAAGCTGAAAAACATACACAATTTCTTATAAAGCATTTCTACAACTACTTCTATCTTAAAAGCAGTCTCTGATCCCAATTGTACCAAAAATCCCCTAAATCAATGCTCCCCCCCAGAAGACATGGATTTTGCATCAGAACTACATAAAAAAAGCTATTTTTCCTCGATTACGTGATTAACATATTACCAGCCTACAGAAGAAACGCAGTTATGGAACTGGGAACTGCCAAAGGGAAAAGCCAACCTCCACATACTGAACCACTTCTAAACACTAACACAATTTTCACCTTCACACAGGAACTGCCCAGAAAGGTGGCACTTCACAGAGCAGCATGCTTATGCTACACCAATTCGGAGGAGTCATAACTGGCACTGTTTGCCCACAACAGCTGTGGGACAGGATGAACAGAAGGAACCTTTTAACTCGCATCAGAAGATCTCAGAAGGATTAAAATCACAGTCATTGATTTTTCTGTCTTCCACATTTGAACACAGTCTAGTGTGTACATCCCTCCTACTACAGAACAAAAAGCGAGCAGGCTGCTAAGTATAGTTACAGCATCATCATCACCTAGAAACACTTTGGTTCGTAAAACAGCAGTTTTAACCATTCTCGAGTTCATGCTGGATGTAAAAATCCAATGGCGGTATCAGTACTAGTATTTGAGGTTTGCTTTTATCACCAGAGCTATCACAACCTTCTCAGCAGTAGTTACTTCCTTGTCCCCTGCCCTTTCCAATAAGATATAAACCTTCTCTAAAATTGCCTGTGTACCAGAATTAAGAGGAGCCACAACTATTTAAATCAAGTGCAACTTCACTGGTATCTTCAACCCAGAGTGGCTTAAGTGTGACCAGCATAAGGGCACGCGTCTCTCCTTCCTACTTGAACACTAGGTCCTGTTGATTGGCTAATGCTGCTTGCTTCTTAAAGTTGTCTGCACAAGCTTTTCTCCTTAAAAACCAAAGTAGTTCGAGTACCAAATATTTTCTGGTTGGGAGGAATTGGAAAGAGGAAAGTACTTTTTTTTTCTTGAATGAAGCTCGTAACAGTTACAGGTGAGGCTCTAGTTTCAACAACATTAACTCTAATTCATCCCCGCCTCCCCAAGACTGCAGAAACTCGTCTCCAAGTCTGCTAACGCTCACTTCCTTGCTTCTCAAAGCTTGTAGCAGGGCCGGGCTAATAACACTTCATTTACCTGCACACAGCCTACAGACAATGCGGAAAACGGACCGGCCTACCAACAGTTTCGTTCAGCTGCCGGAAAACGATCCCAGGAAGGGAGGATACAACACTACCGCTCCCCGGGCAGGCAAGGTGAGGGAAGGAGAACTGGGGGTAAGCCGGGCACAAGACGCTGACCCTCCCCCGCCCCTGCTCGCGGCAAACGCTAGGAGCTCCCAGAAAAGCCACCCCGGAGCCCTGGGCCAGCTCAGGGGCGACAAGTGCGAAGCCTCCCCTTCCCCCACGGGCACAAGCGCAACCTCAGCCCCAGGGGGAGCCCGGAGCGACGGCGAGGCTGCCGGACTTCCCTCCAGGGCGCCGCCCCGCCTGGCCGGGACCACCCCCGAGCAGGACGGGGCGACCGATAACGTTATCGGCAAGGCCGGGGACAGGGGCAGCTGCCCGCCGGGCCCTGAGCGGGGAGGAGGAAGCGCGGCGGGGCCCAGCCCGGCGGGAGGGGAGGGGGAAGGGGAAGGGGAGGTCCCGTACCCGCGAGTCCCCGCACAGCAGCAGCTCCGGGTAGCTGAACTCCACGCAGCCCTCCTCGGTGGGGTCCTTCAGCACCACCTCCAGGCGGACCGTCTGGCGGAGCGGGAGCGCCTCCTGCGGCGGCGGCGGCTCCTGCCGGATGCTCTGGCGCGGCGGCGGTAGCTGCGGCGGCGGCAGCGGCGGCGGCTCGGGCCGGGGGGGCTCCCGCTGCGGCTGCTGCTCGGGCCGGCCGGTCTCGCGGGGCGGCTCCAGGCGGGCGGCGCTCTCGCGGGGCGGCGGCGGCGGCGGCTCCGGCCGGGAGAGCTCGTGCGGCGGCTCCGGCGGCGCCAACAGCGGCGCCTCGCGGCCCGCCGGCGGCGGCTCCGGCTCGCGGCCCCCCGGCTCCCGCTCCAGCGCCGGGCTCTCGCCCTCGCGGCGCCTCACGGGTGACAGGCTAATGAACGGCACCCGGCGCGGCTCCGCCATCCTCCGCCGCCCCCCCGCCCCCCGCCCGCCGTTCGCCGGCCCCCGCCTCACGCGTTCGGTGACACCGCTCTCCGCGCTCCCTCCCACCGGCTCCTCCTCCTCCCTCTCCCCTCCCCCCTCCGCCGCCCGGTCGGAGCTGCCCCCTACGTTCTCCTCGCCGCCTCCACCCCCGCCATCTTGGCGCCCCCCCACATAAATAGAAGCAGGCCCGCAGGCCGCGCAGGCGCACCGCGGACGCCGACGCCGGCGCGCCGCCCCGCGTCGCTGTTGTTATTGCTCAGCTTCCCCCCGACGTCAGCGCGGCCGCCGGCGCCCACACGCCGCGGCCGCCGGCGCCCGCCCCCAGTTGCCTTGGCGATGTGCACGCTGCCTGCCGTCGGCGCCTTAAAGGGCCCGCGGCCCGCCGGGCCGCTCGCCGCCCTCCCGGCCGCCCCGAGCGGCGCGGGGCGCCCCCGCCCGCCGTCACGCCGTCACGGGGCAATGGCGGCCGCGTCGCCGCCGCCTCCCCTGCCCCATCCACCTCGCGGCTGCCCGAGGGCGGCCGTTGGCGCCAAGGGAGCGGCCTCGGGGGGGATCCCCCCTCCCCTGAGGCGCGGCGCGGGAGAAAGGGGCAGACCCGGCCCGGGCTGCTTCGTGCTGACGGGGCGGCGGGAGCCCTCGACGGGACGGGGGCTGCCCCTGCTGCCGGCAGCGGGTGTTGGCGGGGCTGTGCAACGCTCGTCCTCTCGGGGCAGCGTGGGATGGCTGCCGGGCCCGCGGGCCTGCTTAGAGGAAGGTGCTCTGAGGCCTCTTGAATTCGGCAGCTGTAGGTCAGTCACCAGAAAAAAACACCCCTAAATCCTAAACACGATCGAGAGTTCAGTTGCGGGGGAGACTGGCCGTTTCCGGGCTGAAAGGGCGATGGCATGAACGCCTCTTGTCTCAGTGGCATCAACGCACACCTTATGAAGCGCTGCTGGATCAGCTGAGAAGATCAGGGTTTGACAAAATTGCTCCGTAGAGGGTTGAGCCCAGCCTGCCCCTGCAGAACAGCAGGCGCTGCTCTGGTAGCCAGGCTGTCCTCTGAGGAAAGGTAGCTTGTTCTGCGGCCATGCCTGGGCTGTAGGGTGCCGGTTCTGGTTGCAGGGAGCAGTTGTGGGTTGGTGAGGAAGCGTTGTCCTTTAGACAGGGGACAACGCAAGGAAGGCAGGGTATGAGCAGCACCGAGGCTTCCTTCGTGAGCAAGAGCTGCCTGCAAACAGTGCAAGTGTTTCAGTCTGTCACCACCTACTTTGACAGACTGATGGCTGGTATTTCCAGATGGAGGTGTGCCACCAAGGCACTGCTGAGTTTCGGGAAGCTATGAACGTCTTCATGTGCATTGTGTTCTCCAGCTTCATCGGAGCAGAGAGAAAGACGTTACCATCTTTTGCTCTTTTTTAGCCTCAGAAATACTAGGTGAGGGGGAGTCTGTTCCCTTTTTAAAAATGTACTCATGTTATGCAAAGAAAACATAATTTACATATGTATATTTATGTATATTATTTTGGATAATTATAGCAGACCATTCTGTGCAGCACATTACTCCACTTTCCAAACTGCATGCATCACAGTGCTTGATGTTTTCCTCTCATTGCGTATGAAGTCTTTTGACTTGACTGCTTACATTCATCTAGACTCCAGAGAAGATCCGTGACACTAGAACGGTGTTATTGAAAGTTATGATTTCACTAACAGGGAAGGGAGGACATTCCAGAATACTGCTTGCAGCAGGAAGTCAGTGGAATGACTGACCTGATCTGAGAAACGTAGGCTGTCTCCTTTTGAAGCTTGAAAGGCTTTGTGGAGCTTTATAGTCAAAGGGACTTGTTTTATCTTAAAACCTTGCATGTTCTAGCAAGCTCAAAAAACAAATATGTTTTTACTTTAAGCATCATAATAAAATTATTTGGAGATCCCACTTGTTCTCCTGTTGAGAATTTCATACAGCTATCTGATGATGCACATAAAGGGCAATGTATTTCTGGATTCAAACTGAGTGAGTATCGCTAAGCTCCAGACCTGCAGATCCTGCCAGGAAGATTCTAGTTCTCATCAAGGTTTCTATGTAGTCTATGTCATTAAACCTTGTGATGGTAGAAAGGGGCCCTTACTCAGCAAAAGAGCAATTTATTACTCAGCAAAAGAGCAATTTATTGCTCAACAAACAAAAGTCTTATGTGGAAATCATGGGCTCTTCTGCAGCTCTGCTGAATGCTTGTTTTCAATTACCAGATGGGAGACTAGACATTGAAATAATAACAGGAATACAGCAATTTATGTTCGCAGGTAATACTTGGACATATCCTCGGAAAGGGGTGAAGATAAGCTGTGTGGTTTAAGTATCCAACCTAAAACTCAGTTCTGTCTTTCAGTCCCCTAGGATATGTATTCAGAAGTAATGAATGTAGGACAGGTACTCCACAAGAAAATGAGTTTTGCAAGTATCCGAATTCAGTACGTCAAATTATCTTGGTTGTAGTGTAGATAACACCTGGAAGCACATCCCGGTCAGATTTTTAACATGCTTTTTAAGTAGGAAAAAAATAAGCTGGATAGGAATAACTCATCTGACCCATGATAGGGTTACAGAGAAAAACAGAAGTAATTCCTGGAAATAGTTTCAGGTAGCCATTTGTTCTAAGTTATGAGATTGCAGACTTTGATAATAGAAGCAGCCTTTCACATCTAAGGTTTTCGTAGATATTTACTGGTTTGTTTATATACCCCCACTTCCTCTCTCTCTTCTGGGAGTTTAATTAGACAAATAAACCCTCATATTTATGTGTTATCTAACCTCAGAGCATCTTGGAGCACACATCTTTTTTTACGAGGCTCAATTGTTTATGCAACTAGACAAACAGTAGTTCTGGATCTTTGAATTTAAAGTGAAATCACCAAAGACAGCTTGCTCTGGATCTGAGTATCTGAACTAAATCAAAGAAACTTGGCAGCAGATCCAAGTGTAGCAGTGGATGCTGCTTGGATTCCAGCAGTTACTGGAATATGTTATCATTACATTTGGTCTAAGATACGGGAAGCACTCAGGAAAGACTCCCAAGAAACAAACCAAATCCACTAGATCTTAAAGTTCTTAAAGATCTTAAATCTTAAGTTCTCCAGGAATTTAGTTTTGTATACACCAGAAGAGTTCTGGGTTTGTGCTTGTGCAATATCAAACAGTTTCAAGAGGAGTTAGATTTGGGTTTTTCTATTCTGCTACCTGTTTTGTTCTTTGGTGTTAAAACTCTGTTTCAGGTATTGTTTGTACATAGTATAATGTGCTGCACTTGTCAGTGGGGCACAAAAAAAAAAATTAAAAAAAGTAATTAGATATGTTTTGCCAATTATTTTGCTTTCTCTCAGGATATGACCATGCTAAAATAGTCCAACATAGAATACAGATTCCTTGCTTTTGTACGTTTTCTGAAGGACACTTAATAATGAAAGTGTCCCTTGAAAGAGGCACATTAAGAGTTAAAAAAATGTAACAACTGCAGAAAGAGAGTAATTCTGAGGTGAATTTGAAGCTGCTTTTTATTTCATTGGTGAAAGCCAGTATGAGCAGATCATACAAAGTGGATGCTCAGAACTACAGGTGCGACAGCCGCATCAATGAGTGGAAGTTTCTTGGCCTGACTCTGTTTCAAACACAGAAAACGACAGAGACAGCCCAGTAAGCCACCAGACGCCTCTACCCTGGTGCAGGTGGGATCCTCCTGCTCTGCCTTGGGATGGCTTTTATGTCTGGGAGACAAACCTCTAGCACTCTCTCTTCCTTTTGGGCTGTTAGTGTTCGTTGTGTTAGAGTCAGAGCTGTACCCTCTTTCGTTACAGACCAGTGCTAGCTGCTCTCCTGGGCCTAATGGAAGCTGCTGTTCTGCCTGTACGGCTTCCCCTGGGCTGGACGCCCCAGAGCAGCAGGCCCAGGGTCCCATCAGAAGGCAGAGCTGTCCTTATGATCAGTTGTGTCTATCTCCAGGGAGCTTGCTTTCGGTTTCAAAGGCTGAATACTTTACTTCCATGAGCTGTGAGGCTGTTGCCCTAGGATGGGAATGTGGGGGAAAACGTGTTCTGCTTATATCAATAGTAAGTTTAGTGGGCATGGTGGTGTTGGGTTGACGGTTGGACTCGATGATCTTAGAGGTCTTTTCCAACCTCAATGATTCTATGATTCTATGATTCTAAGTTTCCCCACTCAAGCTTAGGTGGCACAGGACGGCAGTTTGTTTTCTGCTTTGCTTAAGGTGAGCACTGGGAGCTACACTGAGGTGGGAGCTATATTGGTAGCCAGTTCATGCCTGTGCCGGTCAGATCTCAGCCACTCAAAAGTCTCCAAGAGATGCTTCTACCAGGTTTGGGCTTTGTTTTTTTGTGAGAATATCCTCATTTTCCATGGGTTGCTTCCTCACTATAACCTCCTGGTATCTTGGTTTCTTATGGTCCAACCAGGCATCTTGTTGATCCTCGTGGTCCTTTCACTGAAACTGCTGCCGCAGCAGCTGCAACTTTCATTGCTGTGTCAGGAGATGATACAGCTGCAGGTAGGATGGTGTTTGTGTAGCTTCTACTAGAACGGCTGCTGCATCACAAGAATCCACTGCACCAACAATCTGGCTGGCATTGCTGGTTTTCTATTTAATGAGGCTCTTTGAATTCAAGTGTGCTTTTTTTTTGAACTTGTCTTTCCTCCTACAGTTTTACTAAGTTGCTTCCTGCCAGATCCAGAATCAAGGAATAAAAAACCTCTCTTCTTGGAGAATGAAAGTTTGAGCCTATGAGACACTGGAGTCCTTTCAAGAACTTCAAGAAAAGCTTTGAACAAACCTGATCAAAAGTTCAAGGTTTCAATGACAATAGGAAGTTTTAAGAGTAGCAACAGTTTTTATGCAAAAGGTAGTTACTGCTCCTGTAACTGGAAACACTTTTTACCTTCAGAAGTGGATCTTTTGTGCATCTTTTGTTCACTTCCTGAAATGAGGAATGATCTTCCAATGCCGTGTTGTGTGCCAGGACAGCATAAATGGCAGTACTAGGTATCTAGGAGGTAGCTGACGAAAACAAAATGTTGGCTTTTATCTCATGTTAAAAATAAGCTAGAAACCAGGGCAAGTCTTCATGTTAGAAAAAGTAAAGGGATTTACAGGACTGCATGTGTCATGGCAGTGTGAGTTCCTCAACCAAAGGTGGGGGTGTTATCTATCATCTGTGCTATTCACATGCAATTTCTCAATGAGGACTTCAAAACTGACACAACCTCTGTATGACTATTGATTTTTATGTTCTACAGAATACTGTAACATTCTTTAAGCTAATAAATAGAATAAGATCGTTAACTTAAAGGAACCTCAGAGAAAATGGAAAGCTTCAAATGCTGCATTTACGTGGAATAGCAGATTAGGAAGAAAAAGGGATGAGAGAAAATGGAAAGAAGAACTGCATCTTGGCCAAGGAAGAGCAAGCTGCTCCAAGAAGCTGCTGTTGGGAACAGCTTTCAATCCTGGAGAGGAGGTGAGATATTAAGACATTAAACATCAGCTTTTAAGTGGGTGCATTTAGCAAGCAGAATGCTGGTAATTTGTTCCCTCAGATAACGGTAGCAAAGTCAATTCTAACTAACAAGATAAGAACACTTTTCTAGTTACATCTTATTTTTTACTTAATTGTTAATAATTGTTTCTGCTTCCAGTGTCAAGATTTCTTGCCAGAACAAGCGTGCGACTTCTGTGTTTAAGCTTTCCTAATGGTAAGGGTGAACTCAGTTGAGGCTGACAAATAAGATGTAAACTTCTCCAGTAATAATTATTCTAGGTGAAGTGGTGTGTGGACTCTGTGTCTTAACTGAAATTAATTTGGGAATGTCAGCATCTGAAAGGTTTTCTCTGCCAAGCAGTGAAGATTAGTTTGAGGTCTAAAATCACTGGGAAATTCCTCCTTGCAGGTGTACCCTTTACTTTCTAAGAAGGAGAAAGAAACGGAGGCAAAAAAATTAGATACCTTCTAAGTGGTCACAAGAAAATGAAAACCACCGAATTACCAAAGATAAAATAACCTTTTAGCTAAAATCCTGGAATTTTCTTGTAGATACAAAGAATAGCAAGAAGGGATACGTCAGAAATAAACACAGAAGAGATTTTGTAGAGGAGTACCTCATAACACACACACACAAAAGCTTTTTTCATTAAAAATACAAATTTCTAGAAAGGGAGTGGAATTCAATGAACTGGTGAAGAAACTTAAACTGAGGAGCATCTGTCAGTCACATGTTGATTGTGTCTAACAATGTCACTTAAACCGTACTTCAGCGGAGTTTAAAATTGAAGAGGAGCTGCCTTTGGAACGAATAGATTTCCTTAATGGTAGCTCTTTTATGATTCACACCTGCCCATCTGGCAGTGTAAAACCACCTAGATATTTACAGAGATTGAGAGGGATTATGTGCTCTGGGGAGTTGTCCCTCACTCTTTCCTCATTTGCACCGTTTCTTTAAAGACACTTGCTGTACGGGATGCTTATCTCCGATGAAAAGCCTGTTCCATCAGGCCAGCACCCCTGGAGGCAGCCGAAAATTACCAGCCTGTCTGAAACATTGGAGTCAGGTTGTTGTCTTACCTCTGCTGGTTTTATTCTTCCAGTAGTAATTAAAAACACACAAGAATATATGAGCCACAATTTCAAGTAGCTACCCCACCCACCTGTAACACAAATAAGAAAGATTGGCTGTGTAGGGAATTCTCAGCTTGAATGGCAATTTCTACACTAAAAGCAGTAGTAATGCTGTTTAATGAGGTAAAAGGGTCTGGAAGTAATTTTCGGCAATACAAAAGCTAATGTGCCATAGATTTTCTCTTGCTGAGGGTTTCTCTTGTGAGTACTGACCTAGGACAAGACAAACACCCTCTCAGTGCCCATGAAAACGGGGCCACTCAGACTGCAGGCCAGACCAGCCTTCGTCACTCGCCACTGTGATATTTTCTGGTTTTTAGTGAAACACAAATATTTTAATAATTATCAGAAAATTATTTCATTTATGAAATACTGTAATACATTAAAAATGTGTATAGTTACTGTTCAGGAAACAACTGTCAACCAATGTTCACCCTCCCAAAAAGGAGAATTACATATAATACATATGTAGATTGCAAAGCAACCTTCTAGGAATCATAAAGATACAACATAATATTTGGCTGTGACCCTGGAGGAATTTTACCTTGGAGGAATTTTCTTTATTTTTTCTCTAGTTCCTCCTTTGACTTTCAGACTGATTTTACAAAAACTCCAATTTCCCAACCAGTTTTTCCAACACCTCTCAGCACTTTGGAAACTGCTTTTACTTATATAAAAGTTCTACATCTAAATAAGTGCACATTATCACAGACAGCTGAGGGTGATTGCATAAACAAATTACCACATTTTTAACATTCATACAAGCTTACGATCAGAATAGTTGCAAGCATACTTTGCATGTGCAGTTCAGCATTTTCATACTTCCATGATTTTATTTCCAAGCCAAATTGCCTTCAAAAAGCAAAGCACATATTCATCACCGAGAATTAACTGCATACCGAGCTTGCAGATTCAACACAAAGCTGCTTTTGAGTTGCCACAGCATTAAAAATAGCATCTGAAAAATTACTTATGAAAAACGATTTTCCGTACATGAATAATTTAAATAGACAAATGGAATTTTATTAAACTCTGTTTTCTTACCACCTCAAGTTGTATTTTGAGCAGACATATGAAATTTAAAGATTTTTGAGCATATTAAAACAAGTGTAGAATAGCAGCAATAGCAGTGACGATTTTAAGAATAGAGTGGATGCTACATATCAGAAATGCTTGTAGAAACAAGCTACATTTTCTGTACGACAGCTGTATTTCAAATGTCACTTTCCTGGCCTTAAAAGAATTCCCCCTTACATTGATAAGTAATTGGACTGTCAGATTTAACTTATATCGAGTACTTATCTGACTACTTCCTCACCATTTTAAGAGACTGAGTTATTTCTTAGTGTCGTACTGATTTCTAGTCCTCCACAGGACTTAGCGTATTTTACTAATGAGAATAAATCTTTCCTAGAATGCCTGTGAAGAAGAGCGAGGCAAATAACGCTCAGAGGTGGGGCGAGGGGAGGAGGAGATACATGGAAAACAGCAGTACTTTGGCAGTACTTCATGGTAATCCTGTAAGGCCAATCACGTTGGTGGATGGATGGGAAAGGAAAACACTCAGGAGGGAGGGAGGACGTGCAGAAATGAAAAGCGGATGCGGCGATAGAACCTGTTTGGGAATAACTAGCTAAACTGAGTGGGAAATCTTGTAAAGCTTGCCTCAGAAGTTACTTTGCTGTGACCTGATAATAGCTCTTCTGCCTTTAAATGGTGGGGAAAACCACCATTGTTTTATATAAATAAGTATCTTCCCAGTTTGTTCAGTGATGACTAAGTTCAGCACATGTGGCATCATGGATAAGTCAGGCAAAAGTAAGATTAAACTTGTAGAATACCAATATTGTGATCATCATCAGTACTGGGAACATACTGGGCAGTTTAAGACCTGGTTTAGTGGTTTTTGTAATTTAATTTTTCTAAAGTTTTCTTAGACACAGCTATCACACATGGATTGATATTCAAGAGATACATTTACTTCATGTGATATGAATTAATTCACCAGCTCTGCAAAGTAAGACCCTGTATTTTGTCACATAATGGCTACCCATATAATGGCCTCACCCGCTGATGTGAGGCAAGAAAAAGATTACCAGTAGCTTTAAAGTAGACGAGCATAATGATCCCATCACGCTTAAGGAGGACAAAACCGTCCAAGAAAATTATAGCTGTTATAATGCGCAATGTAACTGTTAGAATTGAAGCATGGTTCTTTTCTACGTGACATAAACCATCTCAACATTATTATATGCATTCTTAAAATACGTTATTGTATATTATGTAATTCTGCATGGTTGTGTGTGGTTTTTCACAGAGCTGACCACATGGAAGTTGCTTACAGTGATCAAGGAACAGATGGTGGAGTCTGAGGCTCATCACTCTTCCCTAGTTAAAGGCCAGCTTAAAGCGTGATTTGAGGACTCCAAAAAGGCCATGCAATTCCTAGGTCCATGGAAGTGCAATGCAGAGACAACAGCATAGGCAGTATCCCACTTTTCAGTTAGATTTAGCTGTATCTGAGAACTGCTACAAACTATCCCATAGCATATTTCCTGTCAAAATAACGTAAGTCCCAGGTTCTTGAAAATCTACTTGTAAAAACATTTTAAAGACCATTACTTATTTTACTGCATTCATTATTTTAAATTCTCTTAAAGAATTTACTAAGAATAATATAATGTGGAGCAATTAAGCACAATACAATGTGTAGGTATGAATTGAAAGGGAAGTTCTCTTTTTATTTGAAAAATACACTGTCTCTTCTCAAAAGTCACAGCTCTTACTAAATATAGATTTTTATTTTTAAATCCGTAAATAGATGCTAGTGTAATTAAGCAAGACCTGTAAGGAATTTAGGAACCGTCCCTTGCCCAGAGATGTGAAATGCCTGCTTTAGTTGTCCCAAATGAAAGTTTAAACTCCACAATGTCAAAAGTAAGCTTTTGGTGTGTGGCTTCTAACTGTGATTACAGGGCAAAAAAAAGTTGTTTCAAATTCTGCAAGCAGCCTTGAACAACTGGACTCCGTCAATCTTTCTGGGATGCTGTAAGGTTCATCTAACAAAGAGTGAATGGGAAGTACTAGTTCCCATGACATGGATCTTTTACAAGTTTAGCTGAATACAACAATATTGCAGTTATACAAACGCAATACATACATTTCTAATGTCATATACCTAATTTAAAAGAATAGCGTAATACAGTATCCGTAAGGTACACGTTAAATAAGTTGAGAATGGCAAATAACGAAAAGTAGCCATCAGTCATCATTAACAGAATGTTTTGAGGGTTGACTTCAGTAGGGTCCTGGAAGGATGGGGGATCCAACATATCCCTTGGTGATCCAGATATAGATGTAGAACAGCACTAATAAAAGGCTGCAGAGAAACAGACTAGTAATTAGTGAGGATAAGATAGTCACACGGCGTGATCTGCATAAGCTGGAAAACTGAGCCCCTTCGAACAAAACGTGTTTTTTGTAGAGCTAAAGGTAGGCTGCCTCTTTCCAAAGGGTAGACTGTATCCTGGAAAATACCAGTTCTGGAAAAACCCTAGATGTCATGTCACAGTCGAGAAGCAATTTAATGCAAGCTCCCCCTGTCGTAATATGGCAAAAGGGTGAATGCAGTCTTTGAGTACACACGTAGGAGAACAGTGAGCAGCAGTATGGAGGAGCATATTCCAGTGTCACATACAGTGATAAATTATGCCCAGTGCTTCATGGCCACGTTTTTTAAAAATCTGTTGACAAACTGACTGCGAGTTTTCCAGCCTGGAAAATATCCTTACAAGGGATGCTGTCTTCAATACAGACAGAGGTGACTTGCTTGCAGCTTATGCATACCTAAAGATGGAAAAAAAAACCCTGCCACCAAAAAACCAAACCCAAACAAAGAATGCTAGGCTTTAATGTCTAACAGCAAAGATGAACATTGGAAGAATCAAATATTAGAAAACAAGGCCAAACACACTGAGTTTAGAATTAAGGTACAATTTCTAAAAGAGCAAAGGTGATTTAACCATTTGAATAAATTGCAAAGTAAAACTATGGATTTTTCATTATCCACCTTCAAATTAAGACTCCAGTTTTTCTGGCAAATATTTTTATGGAAATCCAAGTTACTGGATTCAACACAAAGGTTAGCGGATGAAATCTACCATCTTGCAGTATGTAGGGTCAGGCCAGATTATCTAGTAGTCGATTAAAGACTTGACTTTAATGGTTACTGGTGACACTTTCATGCAATTATCTGCTTAATCAGCGGTCATATTAATAGATGAAATGGGGAGAGGGAAGTCTGGAAATGAAACTCAAAAAAGAGTGACTGGAAATTACTTCTGGAGATAATACAGGGAAAATGTGGTTAAAGAGTAAACCAATGGGCAAAAACAGATGGGTTCCTCAATGTATGTATAGCTCCCATATAGTGAAGCTACATGTAGCAACAGCTATACATGTAATTGTTTATTTTGTGTCTTACTAGCTAATGGCCAAGTTCCTTATTCAACCTTAGACAACTTTCTTATGAAGATCAATGAACGATCTTCAAGCTGAGGGAACCACAGAAACCTAAACGCCTGCTACGGCCCACAGAGTTGGAACATGGCGTGACTTTTCCCTGACAGTGCACTTGCCGCCTCCAGTTCGGTACATTACTTGGCTCCCGCTGTTACTGCCCTTAGAAGTTATATGCTGGATTCCAGAATTAATCCAAGAGGGTTGCTGCTATATTGGATCAGTTCAGATGCTGGCCAAAGCGGATGTTATCCTGGAACTCGCTTGCAGCAACAGACAGGATAAATGTCCTCCCCTGCAGTGTAATCCACTTAGATGTTATTGGCATAAACGTTGTTCAGTTTACCAAGTTTAATTAAAGGTCATCTTCCCTACCTGTCAGGAATGGGTCAGCGCCCAACTAAAAGCAGTTACACACTGTTTGGGGTTTGGCTTTCTCTACTGGTCACTATTAATGATATGATTGCTAGCACAGTACCTTCTGTGCATTCTCTATAGCTTATTTTCCAGAATCAGATGCTTATTTAGAGTATAATAAATAACTGCATTTTCCATACTCTTCCTTGAAATTCTAATGATGCAGCAATTTCTTTCTGCCTTAGTCTCTCTCCACTGCATTATCTGAAATGCCACTGTTTCAATTTTATATTTGCTTACTTCCAACCCAATAAACTTACCTGTTTCCCTGACTCTGCACATGCTTTCTTCACTGCCTGCTTGTTCTGTATAGGTCACTTTTGTTGTTGGTTTTTTCCACATCTACCTTCACTCCTAGCTGTCCTATTTAGAGTACCTTGACTTCTTAAAATTCCACAGTTCGGGGAAATATGAAAATGGACAAGGATAACATTTTGTTAACTTTACCTGAGAAACAGCTTTAGAAATCCCTTATTAACTTCCCTTTCTGTATCAGCTAAGGCAAGTCCTATTCACACCTCTGTTTGTTGAATGTGATTGCAGATTAAACAACGGAACATGTTCTTAGAACGTATTTCTAAGGTAAAATAAACACCAATATTTCAGCACTTTTCTTGTTCTGCATTTTAATAGTCCCTACATATCTGTTCCATTACCAAGAGCCTAAATGCTCGGACAATATGTAATATATCTTTTATTTCATCACTGCTCAAGGCAAAGCCCTGCAGTACCCTGTTCTTTATGTCTTAAGTGACAAAAGCTGTATTACCATTCAATAAAATGCACTGTGCTAAAACCCACATTATTTAGCATATCAAATATGACTTTGTGACTAAAGTGAATAAAGGTGAGGTTTTCAAAAACTTCTTCACTTGTCACGGACAGAGAATTTAAAATTAGTCCCCAAGCCCTTATGCTGCAATGCCATCACACTTACTTCAGAAGATTCAACCAACATGTAAAATGGTCTGCAATGGATTTGGACGCTCTTCAGCTCTCCTGCAGGTTAAGCTTCAATAAAGGGAGTAATTAGATGCATTTAACATCTGCTACAAAGCCACCAACATGATTTTTTGAAGCTTTGTACCAAGACTCATAATTGTATTCCCGATCTGTTTCCAAGTTAATTAAAGTGGGAGGGAAAACAAAAATGCTTTTTACAAGTGAAAGGTGTTTTCTAACTGCTTTCAGTGAACATACTGCTCCTTTCACACCTCTTGAATCAGTGTAACGTTGCCCCTGGTGAAAGGCTCTGTTATTGTTGCTAGTATGATGGATCAGTTTTCTAGATGTAAATACACGTAAATGCAAGTAGCCACAACTATCAATGTACTTCTAGATACCTGAATGATGATACCCACAGGTTTTGCTTAAAGCAGTAAAAATACTGACATGCTATATGGCAGAAAGGTGTATATGTTCCCTATGTACCCAGCCTCCTTATTTTCAGCATCAAACCACCATAAAATCAGGACCAAGGCCATTGGCTTGCCTTGGACTGATTATTGAACATACATTTAATGACCAGTCACAAATCTGCCCTCTTCCACAGCAAAATGAATATACTATTTCAACTTCTTCAGTATGAAGCAACACAGACCAACAAGACATTCAACTGTAGTTTCAATTAAGAGCTTTAATCAAAGCACAGACAGTAGAGAATACAGTATTCTGAGTTTCCCTCCCAAACGATAAAAAAATACTTCATAAGTATTTACAAATTTACAAATTGTAAATTTCCCTTTTACAAATAATATACAAATGTTTTTTGCTGCAAAACATATAATACATTTCTATGTTACAACTGTTGCCTTCTTTTAGAATTATGTATTCCCGGAACTGTTCTCCTTAGAAAACAGAAGAGTATAATAAATCCAAAAGTATAATAAATTTATTGCTAACTAGGGTGGTAAATGCTGAAGAAAATTATTCAAAACATCCAGTTCTTTTATCCATCAGATTGCTAAACTAAATGGATTACTCACATGAATTATATTAACATGAATGTTTTGAGTTGATGATGATGATCAATGTCTGATTGAACAATGCAGTCGGTCAAATCTCCATGCACTGAAAAAGATGTTACTGTCATGCTTTGCTACCAACCTAGAAAGCAAATAAGCCACTTCGGAGCTTGGCATTTTGGGTTGATTAACCCTCATCCTCAGAATTAATGGTAAGAGAGAAAACAATCCTGATGATAGACAAAAATAAGAGATCAAGGTATTAGTTATTGAGACTTATCCAGAAAAGGACAGTGCTCAGAATACAGTTTGTATTTTACTCCAGACAGGTAATATAAGAAGTCTTTATGTATTATCTGATACCCTAGTACTGGCTTTTGGCTGTCACCATCATCCTCTCTACTCGCCACATTCCACCTCTTGCTGAAGTAGATTTGTCTCAGCCATTTAACAAGTGATTCTTCTCCAGAGGCCAGAAGACTTGCTGAAAAAAAAACCCCCAAACAAACCCCACAAAGCACTCGTTACTTGTGTTGAGAGGGGGAGCATCTGAGGAGCACTTTGACTTGTGGACAGTTGGAATTGCTACTAAAAAAAATGAGAAACTTTGAATGAGGAATAGAGAGTGGTGCAACAGAAAAAGTACCAATAAAGCTTTAATGAAAAAAAATACTTGCTGAATGTTTTGCAATCTCACTGCACTACAGAGTTGCTCAGCTGGGTCAACTTGCTTGGTAGTCTAAAGTCCTGCAAGGAAGGAGGTACCCAGAATGCACAGGAGAAACCAAGACCCACATCCTACAGCCACACGCACAATAGTAACTGACCCGGTTCATTTTGTGGCACTGACTTAAACAGGAACTCTGTTCTCCTTGGCCCACTTTTTCATGATGCGGACAATGTATTCTACTTGAGAATTACCAGTGCTCTTCAGAAGATGCAGCACTTCCCGTAGAGTCTCTCTACAAAGGTGAAAAGCAAAGATTTAAATGAGGGTGATACAATAAACAACTACCCACATCCAAACTATTTTGCAAAACACGGTTCCTACACAGAGAGGTCCATTCATCTGCAGAGCAGGAATAGGTAAAAATACACAGTAGATTAGATCCCAGGGGACCAAAAACAGGGGGGTTGGACTAGATGACCTTTAAAGGTCCCTTCCAACCCAAACTATTCTATGATTCTATGATTCTAAAAAAAAAAAAAAAAATCTTGTATACCATTGCAACAAGGAGAGAAATTAAAAAAAAAAAATCAGCAAGATGTAATTAGTTTGGAGTTTAGTGCGTGAGTGTGTGTATTTATGTGTAAATCCTTACTCTTGCAAAATAGTTCCCCAGAACAAAACAAACTTTTTTTTTTCTTTAATGCTACTTGCTAGTCTTCAGTATGGCAACATCTAGCTTAATGCTGCCACAGCACCTCACACATAAATACAAATAACATGGAAATGAACATTACCAATAGGATAAACCAGTATGAAGCTGCAGTTTGCCAGCTACTTTACAGCAAGAACTTGTATTGTATGCATATTGAAAAACAGGCAAGCTATGTGTATTTTACTGCATCTACTGCAGTAATTGCTAAAAGGACACTTGAAGGGTGCAGTAGTTAATGAGATTATTCCAGCAGAGAAGGGAATACAAGGAAGGTGTAGAAGCCAAGATACACACCTACCAGTCATGTACAAAACAGCAACTTTGGTCAGGGGAGAATGGCCATCTGGCATCACAGCAGAATATGAATGAGGGAACGGTTCTTAAATACAGCCTCACTACTCTCTCGGTCTCCCATCCAGTGAAATGGGACGAAAGCAAAATTATCAGTAACACAGATAATTTCCTTTAAGCTTTCATCAAGTAAGTATATTTGTCTGACATGGACAGTGTCTTCAGAAAGCAAATTTTAGTGAAAACACAGTCTCATCTACTCATTGTTTAGAGAAATTGTGTTCTTCCTACAGCGCTGAGTAAATGTTTCCTTAGTTCTGTTCTATGAACCTTAAAATGTCATGGGACAGTTTTCCATTCTTATGCCATTAACATGAAATGAGGTTCTTTTTCCTCAGTTCACGAACATACTACATTTATAACTGAGCTCTTCCTAGTATAATGACTAATGTATTTTGGTTTCCTACAGTTCATAGCATTCGCTGATAAGTTATTCTCCACCATATATTCTGTAACTGTTGGTGTGGAAGATACACTTCAAATTGAACACTGCATATGGAACCACTGGCCAGCGTGTCTATTCTCTGAAAGGTCAATGAAGACTTGGAAGAGGATACATAGTTCTAAAGCTAAGACTATGATTCTGGCTTACAGCTAACTGGAAATAGGAAAAGAGCAAAATAAATTCAGATACAACACAGAATACTCACTTTGCTTCTCGGCCAGCTAAGATCATTTGAAAGACACCCACACAAGCACCTCTCTTGCCTTCCCAGTATTCAGGATTACTGTCCAGTCTCTCCAGAACATCAAATGCTTTGGCTGAATAGTAAAATTGACGCATCTGCACAGGAAGTGAAACATTATTCCTGACTAAATGACCATCTTTCAGAAGGGGATTAAAAATTTTGAGCTCAGTTTTCTGAAATCAGCAGTAAGTCATAGAAGCAATGTGTGTATTCCTGTTTTTCTGCAGGCAGCAAGTGACACAGAACAGGCACATTTCACTTCTACGTAGGGAAACAGGTGGTATTATAACATTACTGGTCTATGTCTTTGAACATATTATAGACAAACTGCACTGTGAACTTTATTAGTTGGCAATGATCAGTGCTGTTGTTTTGATCATATATAGATAACACTAGCTTACAAAACTTCTTTTTTATGAGGTGCCCTATCTAGTGTTGTACCGACTATACCAAAGTCCTTGATAGAACATCAACTTCAAACTAGCCCAAACATTTGAAAACGTAACCACTTTTCCTCATCTAGAGACGGTCACAGCGACATATTTGGATGTCTTTTGGGTTTAACTTAGAGCTAAATTTTTTTCTTCACTGTAACTGTACAGCACAAAATAAGATTCAGTGAATCTATAATCCAAAATTTTCCTGAGCATAGGAAAATCCACTGTGTACTCTATCTTTTCTGCCTTAGATTCTCTATTTGTAAATGGGAACAAGAAGCAAGTTGGTTGGCAACAGTCAGTGCGAAAGTTACTGACCACAGTAACTGTGGCTTTTGAAGTCAGCATAACTCATGTGGACCTTATCTATGACTGCAAGTGTTCTTCACTTGGGCAAGCCTGAATAGCAATGTTGTTTGTGGCTAGCATCTTCCCATGAGAGAGCGCAGAAGGTAGACTGTGCACAACCTCCCACCCTTTGGTGGCTGGAAGCCTGCATCTGCTGAGAAAAAAGGACAGGCTGTGGGAGTTACGTTTGAAAACTTTAGTCAGAGAAATACAGGTGCTACAGCATGAGTAATAATTCCCTTTTCTTCACATTAATGGTGATTTTAACCACAGGTGATTGGCAAGCACTTAAATGGATGGGAATAAAGATGGTGAGTATAAACAGTATCAGATATGTCAGCTACAAAGAAAAAATTGAATACTGATCTCTCCACGCTGGCATCTGTTCTAGTTCCATTAAGCAGATACCAGTTTAATGTCCTCCTTCTAGCTGACATAAAAGCAGGAAATGCTTCACCCCAAGTCATGTGCTGTTACCTCTATGGATAAAATAGACTATTGCATGAGAAGCAGCAAGTAATTAACCAGAAGTCCTGCATCCTAGCTTCCTCACTGAACAACTTCTATCAGCATAGCAACAGGACATCCAGCTACACCTAGTCTCAAGACACTGTTGACCTTGCTTCATCCATGTTCATTCAGCATTCTGTTGAGTGAAGCCTAGGGCGACTGCCTTCTTAAGTTACAGCTATGGTGCTGTCTGTGGACCTCCATATAATATAATGTTTCAGAAACAACTGGAAAATGCTACATTAACTCAAACAACATGGGCCTTGCCATTTAGTGGAAGAGGTACAATCAGCTGGTAGTGTAGAAAGACAAGTTATAACACTATGGTAATAATTTTTGAAACGAAATTCCTTGGTCTTTGGAGCAGTCATTTATGGCCATATGTAGACACATAGTTAGGCTGAAAAATTTAGTCCTGTAAGTGCAGCTTTTAAGAGCTCTATATAAATCCAAAGTGTGGAGCTGCTTCTCCTCTAGAGTACAATAAGGTTTTGAGAAGAATTTAGGCAAAGTAATCAACTGATTTAAGTGAGACTTAAAATGGTCTAGAGAGAGATTTTACATAAGGTCTGATTGTCAACTTGCTTTCACAAATTGCAGCTATGGGAACACCAGAGGCATAGCCACTTGCTTGAGCAACAAGACTTTTAGGGTGAGATGGTGGATTGAATAGTTGAAAGATGCGAAAGCGATAATTCACTCAGTTTTAGAAGAATGCTTTTGAGATCACAAGGTAGATTTTGTGACTTTCAGTTATGTGTTTGTTAGGATTTTGAGAACATGTTACTTGGTCAGATGAAGGAAAACAGCAAAAAAGAATGTTACAGATAGTATGTGAATATTGCTGCTCTTTGGAGAGCTTGGCTGAACTGAGAATCATTGGGAGGTTTTCCAGTAGGACTCAGTTTACTATCTTTCCTCTATGATGGCAAGTTTGGTCACTGTATCTCTAATAAGGCTATGCTAATAGCTGCTGGCTCTTGTGTGTTCACTTGCGTTAGGCTCCACTGAACCAGCTCCATGAGCTTTACACCTATTATCTGTTTTATGCTTTTCTTCTCACGTATGCCTTCTTAAAGCAGCGAACTACCATATTTGCACAATCACAAAATTACAGTCTGTCTTTATATTCTATAGTTAATTTAAATTAATTCTAAAACGGTTGCTCCCCAAATAACTTCAGTCCACCTTCTGGCTCTGGCCAATACATTCTGAAAAGTGGATGGCCTGTGTCTCACCATGACACTTTTCCAAAGAACATCCTTTTCTCCTATCACTGAGCTGCTACTCCTCTAGGTCCCAACACAGTGCAATCATCCTTGTTGATTGCAGATGGCAGATACAGCATTCTATTATTGTCTACTGAAATCTTGCACAGCAGTACTCTGCATAGGACAACCAATTTTTCTTTCTCCTATAGTGCCATTTACAATCCTCTCAAACAAGTTTTCCTTATATGCCTCTACATTCATCCTGCGGATGAAGCTCTCAGGTTTTCTTTCCATGCTTTGCAGAACAGCAAAAAAACTTGAATCAGAGCTAAGTCTTACTGTGTATAGACACCATCTGAAGAATTAGATGTTAGGAATTTAGGCAGAATTGTAATCAGCTTCCCAAGATCTCTTCATGATTAAATAGCTTTGTATAAACTAGAATTTGGAGGTGTGCCAGCATTGTATTAGCAGGGAGCATCAGAACTAGTAAACACAATCTAGAAGCTTAGTACAAGTAAGGTAACATATATTTTAACTTGTTCTAAAATGCCCGGAGCATCCCTACTAAAGTGGACGTTGTCTTGTCTAGCTTGACTTTTAAAAATGTTAGACAGCTTAGTCTAACCTCATCTCTTAAAAGTCCCCTCTAGAAAAGGTTCAAAAGAAGAACTATTATTTGTTAGCAGGGATCCCTCTGTAGGCAGTTAAGCTCACCATTATTTCTGAGTAGTTTTATTCCTAATGACTACACACACACTGTGTATCTTTGCCCCACTTGGGCAGATAAAATAGTAGTTGTGGGAATTCTCTTTCCATTTCCTTATGATTAGCAAAGGAGTATCTCCCATTGCCATTACAAGCTTTAAGGAAAAAATAATACTGTCCCAGAAAAAAAAGCAGCATGAGACTCCTTGCTGAACCTATGCTAGATTTTTTTTTTCTTAAAAGTTTCTTGTCATTTCTACCAGCAATGAATCCCTAGTAGAAGAAACTGTTATCATTATTGATAGCTCAAGCATGCAGTAATTTACCTACGTTTTAATCAGTGGGTTGTCTATCAAGAAGGCCTATAGGTTAAAATACTGACTAATCCTTGCCAGCTCATAGAATCATAGAGGTTGGAAAAGACCTCTAAGATCATCGAGTCCAACCGTCAACCCAACACCACCACCCACTAAACCATGTCCCTAAGTGCCTCATCTACTCGTCTTTTAAATACCTCCAGGGATGGGGACTCAACCACTTCCCTGGGCAGCCTGTTCCAATGTTTAACCACTCTTCCAGTAAAGAAATTTTTCCTCACGTCCAATCTAAACCTCCCCTGGCGCAACTTGAGGCCATTTCCTCTTGTCCTATCGCTTGTTACTTGGGAGAAGAGACCGACACCCACCTCGCTACAACCTCCTTTCAGGTAGTTGTAGAGCGCAATGAGGTCTCCCCTCAGCCTCCTTTTCTCCAGGCTAAACAACCCCAGTTCCCTCAGCCGCTCCTCCTAAGACTTGTTCTCCAGACCCCTCACCAGCCTCATTGCCCTTCTCTGGACACGCTCCAGCACCTCAACGTCCTTCTTGTAGTGAGAGGCCCAAAACTGAACACAGTATTCGAGGTGCGGCCTCACCAGTGCCCAGTACAGGGGCACGATCGCATCCCTACTCCTGCTGGCCACACTAGTTCTGATACAGGCCAGGATGCCATTGGCCTTCTTGGCCGCCTGGGCACACTGCCGGCTCTTGTTCAGCCGGCTGTCGACCAACACCCCCAGGTCCTTTTCCGCCAGGCAGCTTTCCAGCCACTCTTCCCCAAGCCTATAGCGCTGCATGGGGTTGTTGTGGCCGAAATGCAGGACCCGGCACTTGGCCTTGTTGAACCTCATACAGTTGGCCTGGGCCCATCGATCCAGCCTGTCCAGGTCCCTCTGCAGAGCCTTCCTACCCTCAAGCAGATCAACACTCCCGCCCAACTTGGTGTTGCCTGCAAACTTACTGAGGGTGCACTCGATCCCCTCATCCAGATCATTGATAAAGATATTGAACAAGACCGGCCCCAAAACTGAGCCCTGGGGAACACAACTCATCTACATTATTAGACATCCTGCTGTTATAAAAGAAAGTTCACTAGTGATGACAATGATGGAAAGTATAAAAAAAAAAAGGCTGTTGGTACAATCACTGAATTGACATGCCAAACACCAAGTTCTAAAGAGAAGACTCACTTTGTAGCAATCATTTGCAATGAGCTGCAAAAGGTTAAAGGACTCCCCTGAGGTCTCCATCTTCAGATAGAGCTTCCAGGCCAACTGTGGTTTCTTATTCATAATATCTGCAATAACAACAAAAAGCTGGGATTATGAAAAGAATATGCCACACACAATACTCAATGGCAGGTGGAATAAATGTTCCTAAACTTCTTTGCTTAATGTAAATGCATGCCTCAGCCTGTGAGCATGAGGTTGGGAAGGGAAACTTGTCCTTATCTTCTGCCTTACTAGCAATAACAGCAATTCATCAGAGAATACCAATGTCAAGAGGAATAATTATGGCGTTTACATCTCCATTTATATTTCACAGATACAGCAATAAGCACAACTCTCATGATTTCAGATGTGATTAAGAAATAGAATGGAAAGCATTACAGAAGTTACTTTATCCAGGACAATGAACTGTGGCAGTCCATTTAGATGGTGAGATTTAGGATTATGTGTTCTTACACACAGAAAAAAATTAATTGGCACTGACCTGAGGTCTTTAATACCTGGTGCCTACCTCAATCTAAACATTCAATCCCCATGAATCATAGCAAACCAAAGCGGGGGTGGGTGAAGCCCCTACAAGCATAACAAAACTTGTCATTATGCATCTACTAGAAAAAAATATTTCCAAATTCCTGAGATTTGGTGCTGGTTTTAAATTTGCCTATGTGACTAGAATTTTTCATTGGCCTTTAACTTTAAACATCACTGCTATACACAATTAGAAATAAAAGAATCTGTCTCTTCCATCTCAGCTAGTGGAAATTCTACTAGGGTGTTTGAACACAAAGAATTCTAAAATCGATTTTCTTTCTGGAGATAAGAACCCATTCTATTGAATCTGAGGTCAATATTGGTAATTCCAGACTCATTCAAGTATTCCTTTCTTGAATTCAAGTCTTACCAGCTACTCACAGAGTAGCTGGCTGTTCACACATGACCGCTTTTGTGCTCTTTCAAAAGAGGGACTGTTTAGCTTACTATATCTGTGCCCACTGTGCCAATACATACGTTGCAGGTAGAATGGGTGGCAATATCAACAATAAACATGTAACACTAAATCACAGAATTTATAGACACTTCTCATTTAGGAGGCAGCAAGACATCAAATCAGATTTTTCTTTCATCAGCTCCAGATACCATACACAGTGGCAAACAGCCAGGTCTTAATTTCCAAATACTAACCCATCTATCTAGAGAAATGGAGTACTGTGCTAATTCAATGTTTTTTTACCTTCTCTTCAAGAAGAATTTTGTATAAATAGTACAATAATATTAAACAAAAAAATACTGTCTAGCATCCAAAAAGATGCATTGCTGGTACTTTTTGCCCTCTGGAAATACTTCAGCATTGAATTGTTTATGACTCAATACCTAATCATACTCTGACATGAATGTATTATAATGCTTTGTAATTTCTACAGCAGCTTTTATCCAGAAGGATCTAATAGTAATTTACATACTTGACACAAAAAGATAACTATACTCATCACTGAACAGTTGTTTCTGCAAAGAATTCTAGCAGCTGTTTGGGAATGAAAAATCAAAATTTTAAGACAGACACAGAAGAATACAGCAGCTCCACTGAAACTTCAACAAGAATTCAGAATGGCAAAAGGCACACTCAAGAATAAATGGCAACTCTTATGAAAGAGCTAGAAAATTTTTAATTGGTAACATGGTGATGATTCTACTTCTTGTATAATAAGTAGCACCTTCAAAGAGTTCTGCATCCCCAGATGTATGTCAAAGAACTACTATAGCACAGTAGGATGAACACTGTCTACTGTACAAAAGGATGAACACTGTCTACTGAACAACCATGATTTCCCTTTGCAATGGGAGTTCTCCCATCAAAAAAATTCACATAAAACATTCACATATAAAACACTCAAACACAACCAGGTACTGGAGTGTAATGAAAAAGCAAATAAACTGGCATGTCCTAAAAGAGAGTCATAGATAGGCATCCATAGGTGTGATATGCCTGTCTGGAAAGATCACATTAGAGATGTTGACCACATCCGCAATATGGCATAATGTCCCAAAACAAATGTATTTACATTCCAAGTACAACTGCTGAAAATTGTATGATAAGAGAGCATTTTTGTATTGAGGCACTGTAAGGAAAACAAACCAGCCTAGGGAATCTCAGACTTGAGTCATCAGAATAGCCCACCTCTATACTATTTTGCATGTGGTGCTGCAGCTGTATCTGTACTGAGGCGTACTCTGCCATGCTTTAAAAATTGACTCAGAAATACTTAATAAAAATTGCTATAGGATATTAAACATGGCAAAAATTTCCTGGTTTCAAGGGAAGAATGGAAAAGTTTATGAAAGAAAAAACATGATGGAGATTATAAACGACACGCCTCAGGCACAGGAATTTGGACCGACATGAAGAGTAAAGCAGTAGGAAGAAAAATACCATGTATGCTTGCCTGATTCTTCTCTTCCCTAGACATCTGACATTGGCTGCTCTTGGAGTTAGACAGACCCTTGGGCCTGACCCAGTATGGATGCTTCTATTTTATGTCTTACTCTGAGTATTTTTGAGTTGTAACTCAGTCTTTTAAGACAGAAAATCTTCACTCAAGAAGTTGAGTAGACAATTGAGAAGAAAAAGGTTCACTGGTTAGGACAAAGCTGCATTGATGGAACTATAACAGCGCTGCACTGAACCAGTAATTGCTTACTAAAGCCAGATGTATGAAAGGTGCAATAACCACCCATGCCATAACTAGTGCAATCAGCTTTTCACTTTCACAGTCCCGAATCCACCTACAACATTAAATTCAATTAAGAAAGTGGATTGCCAAGACTGATGCAATAGAGGAGGATCTGTATTCTGCAATGTTGAGGGTAAAGTGACTCACAGCAGCGAGCTAGCCAGCTAAGGTAAACAAAATCATTCTTTATCTTCTCACTCTGGATCAAAAGGAACACCTGCAGGAAGAAGGAAAATAAAAGATTATACATGCATTTACTTTTAAACAAACAGAAGGCAGACCTGCCTCGTTTCAACATGCAGCTAAGGCTTAAGCCACACGAACAACTGCTTCATGAGAAGAGTTAGGGTATGCAAGTGCAGTCTAGGGGCTTCTCTCTGTGTCGAGTAGGTGGAGGATTCAAACAGTGCCATGCTTATCAAGGGACTTCTGCAGCTGCAAAACACCAAGCTGTGCAGAGGGTGCGGCCTACTCTGAACAAGTGCCAGTGGGCGGCCATGCAACACAAACAGCACAAAGGAACACTGGGCCTGTGGGAAAAGCCATTTGGAATGTGTTTGTTTAGAAAGCGATGCAAGCAATTACATTAGCATCTTCTTGAAATACCAGAAGTTTCACACACACACACACATATATGAACCTTTCCTCCCCATACATGTCAGAGATCATTCCAGGTCAGCAATAAGCCATTTCTAACCATTTTGGTTTCAGTAAGGTTCGGAGGCAAAACATTCGTCTTCTGTAACTTACTGTACAAATACAGGTTTATTACATCCTACATCTAAAGGGATGCGTGTGTGGAAGTTATAAATTTTAAAATGTACTCTGGCTTTACTCAGAGGAGAAAGAAAAAAAAAGGTATTTATGCCTCTCTGCAGGTATATTTGTAACTATACTAGGATGCCACTGGCAAAACTCAAAATACCTTTATAGGAGCAGATGTATATACTGGAACAGTGAGTTCCACAAATTACTGACATTTTTATTGGTTAAACATTGCTGACCCCCTAATTTTGGGGGTGGGGAAGAAAGAAAAAAAAAAGGCGGCATTATCAGTGTAAGTAGCACTTTATCATAGGTTTTATTTCATTATGTCCAGGGAGATAAGCTTTTCAATAAGTTAATAAGTGCTATATGTGGAGATATTTTACAAGTTTATGAGACACTGTGGAAGGGTGATCTTTATATGAAAGTGTCATCACAGGCAAAGATCAGACATTAGGACAGACTAATCAATTTAATTACATAATCCTGTTATTTAAATGCATCAGCTACATAACACAAGTTTATATAGAATCATTTGTAGGAACATAAGAGGAAAAATGTGGATTAACAGCAGTTTACACCTTTGTGTTTCTTTGTTGCCTGGCTGCAGCTAAAGCTTACTTACAGCATTATCATTTTTTATCAGCATAGCCTGCTAGTATAGTTTTAAGATACTCACCTGCATTTTCATTAAGCTAACTAAATTAAGGTAGGTGAATTGAAATATATATCCATTTTGCCTGACAGTCTTGGATATTTTTCTCGAAGAAAGATGCAATTTCAAGTCACAGAAATTAAGGGGGTGAGTGCTGGGGGAGGGGCGGGGGGAGAGAAAAGAAAAAAAAAAACAAAACAGGGGGGCTCTGTTGTCAAGAAACCTGAAGAGTTAAAAAGTTAGAAAGACAGGAAAAACAAACAAAAAAATCTCAAACCTATATGATTCACTTTAGACTACGTGGTTGAGGTTTTTTTTTCTGGCTTGTCTTCTTTCTGGTCTTGTGGAAAATGTTGCTTCCATCTTCATAATAGCTATTTGCTTTTGCATATTTTAGTTGTAATTAAGTTTCTACTGCACATAGACACAAAAAATGCTGTGTGTAGAAGTTAATCTCTTCCAGCTGCATCTGGATGCTGCTGAATAAGATAGTGAGCACTTCCTCTTTTCCTCCCACATCTCCCAGAGGAAGAAATTTTTTTTTTTAAACACAAATTTCTAGGGACACCTAGAAGCTCTTAACTATTCAGTGTCTCTTAGTCAGCATGCCCTCGTCAGTCTTAACAATAAGACTGCCTGGGATCCCAGACAAAGCGTAGGAAGTCTGATTAAGAGGGCATTCTTTGATCAATTAGAGATAGCTGCAAGCACTCTTGTGATGCACCACAAGCAGCATGACTCTCCATATACCTCACATTACAAGATTAGCAAGATAATCTTTTCTGAATAGTGTTCACTGAGAGTTTCGGTTCCTCTAAGAAGGGGAAGATGATGTTCCACAACCTGCTTATTTTCAACCAACATGAAGATCTGGAGGGAGAAAAGGAAGGAAAGAGGGGAGTATGTGGGAAATGTTTCCATTGCTGTTTTTTAAAGAAAGTAAATACATACCTCTTCAGCCTCACTAAAATTGCCCATGGCAGCTTTGGCTTGGGCATAGTTGAAGTTAAAAGTGTCATCGTTGTAGAAGTAACTCTGGAAAATAAGCCACACAGACAAAACCCAAATAAATAAAACAAAAAAACCCTCCTCCCATGGTATAACAACATTAAAAATATCCTCCTCCCTAAATCTGAGTCAGACTATATCAAGACAACGGGAAGGAAAAAGAAAAACCCACATTATGAACATAAGGCATTTATAAACTGTGGGTAGAAAATTATGGACTGGCTTTCCATCCTACATTCGTGACTACAAACACAGCTGGAACATTCCACAGTATTAACCATGAGAGATCTGGAGAATGCTCCAAGCTCAAAATTGCAGTGGCAGCTTTTATGGATGTAATTTTCACTTTGGGCATGTGAAGACATGCTGTGCTGCCGTGGTCTCTTCCACCTCCCAAGCACTTATTTTACCACTAGCGTGGTAAATAGGCAGTTGACTCCCTAATGGCTTAAGGAGATGAACAGTTTGTTTTTCCAAGACTTCTCAAGGTTCAACAAGAGATCCTGTGGATCTGGTTATGTGACAGATGCTAGTCTGACACACTGGATCACATGATGGAGGTGGAGCTGCAGTACCAGGCTGTAAGCAGGCAGCACACTGTGTAACAGGACTTCCTTAAGCTCAAGCCTTGCTTACAGGCACCCTTCTCTCTATCTGAAGTGCAACATTAAGTTTTTCTCTCCCATAGTATTAGACTGGACACACCTGGTTAATAACAGATCAGGTTGATCTAGCTGTGTCTTTTCTGAAAAGCTGCATAGGCCAAAGCAGGAAATACAACTCTAGGTATAGATTGGCCTGATGTTTGGGTTTGACCCAAATAGCTTACTTTTGATCGTGGTCAGATGTCCAGATTGAAGTATAACTCAGATGACCAAAAGTCAGCTGAGTGTGTTCTACATTCAGCACTGTCCCACACTGCTGCACCAGTAGACCTGGTAGAGGTAAGGTGGAACACAATACCACAGCTACAAATGTGAATGGGATTGAGGAGCCCCACTGAGCAGAGGTGCAGTGCTTGTGAAAGAGCATGGGAAAAAAGCAGGGTGGTTTATCCACTATAGTTACTGCAAGAAAAGCTTTCCTGTGTGCATAACAGCAAGGTGTGTGGAAGAGAAATGTTTTTCCTTATGTAACATCTATAAAAGAAACAGAACTTGTGTAGGAAGACCAAACTTTTGTTTTGTTCTCTCATTAAAGAGTGAGGAGGAGGTAAAAAGCACAACTGGGACTGTACAAAAGATATGGGAAGCAAGGGACAAAACCCTTTCCCAGTGCTCTCTATCTTCTTTCATTATGTAGGGACACTGGAGGAACCTCTTCCCTGTCACAGGTAGTCAACAAAGGGTACTGACCCAGTCCACCCATGTACATCAAGCCGGTGCCTGGAGAGGAGAGGTGGGGGGTGGCCACCATTTGCCAGATGTCTAGGTTTCACTCAAATAGTCTATGTTAGAGTCCAAAAGAGCCAGCAAATATAGCAAGCTATGTGAAAGCATGAGGATGAACCAATCAGATGAATCTCAAGCTTAGTTTGTGAAAACATTTCAGTACCCTTAGGGTGAACTAACTGGTTTCACCATATGAGAATTACAACACTTTACTGTACTCTTCCTCAATGATAGTTTCGTGTGAATCAGCACAAGTCCCAGGTTAAGCAAAGCTGGTGAGCAAGATGCTAGTTTTACTGCATGAATAGTTCCTTCTGTTCAAATAGCCCCCATTGTATTTTTGAAGTAAAATGGAAAAGAAACTCTGTCAGCAACCAATCTTAAAAACTGTGTCATTCCATCCTGGCTGTATGAGTGCTAGAGACCAGACCTGCTGCGAAAACAAAACCAGTATAAATGAACTACTGCTGCTGATAGTGCAACACATTCACAGCAGCTAGATGTTTTGTTTCTTTTTATTTTTTTTTAAAACCACATTGTAGGTACTGGACTTCACTCTTTTGCGGTCTTTTCAGTGGTCTTCAATCTTTTCATAAAACTAACTGTGGTCTGAGTGATGTCCATTTCAATGAGATGCTCAGATACCCAGCTGAACAATGAAGCATTCGTTGTGGCCAGAACTCAGCTGAGCCTGACTTAGCTTGTCTTCTCAGTTGATCCTCAGTGTTATAATGTCACCCTCAGGGCAGCTGGCAATACATTTATAATAAGGTGTCCTTTGAGACATTCTCATGCCTAAAGCAGTTTTAATCAATCATGGATGAAGGTGGTGTTTCCTGAGAGAATATCATGCAAACAGTCTTCACTTAAAGAGCTGCAGAGATTCTACTGAAGTTGATTCCTGTGAATGAAACACAAAGGTGACTGTAAAGCCACCTAAACCTTGCCTGTAAAATGGTACAGGAAGAATTACTTGCATCCCTGTGACCTGAAGAGGCGGGGAATGACCCAAGTAAATCTGAGCAGTGCCTAGTCTCAGCTAGAAAATTATGAGTACCAACTACTTCAAAAGGACCATGCAAAGAAAGTGGTGGTAGGCAGAAAACTTTGTCCCTTGCTATTTATCAACTGCATTATGTCTCAAAGTACCAGTATTTATGATTCCCTTCAAGGATTTAACAAATACGTATTTTACTTAAGCTTGATCATTTTGCAACTCGCTAGATACAATCTATAAAACCTTCCAGACTTGCAACCTCAACCCTGCCTTGAACTATGACAATGAGTTTCACAAACCAGCTGCGTTTTGAGAAGGACAAAATGCATTTTCTTAGAAAAGACATGGTGAATTTGCTGCAATTCCAGTAAGCCATATCTTGTTTTCAGCCTCTCCTAATAGAAATGGAGTTTTCAAATCTACCTTGTTTATTCTAGTCCTCATTTTGTATCATTTTATTTTCTTAATTTCCCTCTGTAGCAAATAATATCTGTCTTCTAAATCTCTTAAGACAATATTTCAATTTCTAATTATTCTCTGAATCACCTTTCTTTCCGCAGTTGAGAGGGGAGTATCCAGTATGTCCTTATAAATGCAGTCACATTACAACTGTGAAAACTGAAGGAATATTTAAAAAAAAATTACCATCTTTGCCTAAATCTGTTTTGATTTGACCCATATATATGGTTACTGATGCCAAAGGCATGTATATGTGGAGAAGTCCAGCTTGCAAGCTGAGATCCACATATATATGTTATAATGTGCAACAGTAGTTCTACATACTCTCAGCAAAACAGCTAAGTTTTTAAAACAAAACAAAACAAAACATCCAAACAAGCAGTCCAATAACCCTTCTCCTCCCCTATACACACATAATAAAATCTTTTCTCCCAAATCTGACAAGGTAAGAACGCTCCTTCTTCTAGTTGATAAATATAGCAGGATTGAAGGCTTGCATACCTGTACCTGTCATTATTTCTGCCTTCCTCCTGACAGTTTTTAAACATTAGATCTATTCCTCACCTATATTTCCCTCTGCATGGGCTCTTACATCTTACAAAATAACACTGAGTATTCTGTGCTCTTCCTTTTCCCTTTGGATTTTCTTTCCAACCCTTCCTACAACACTTTCCTTTATACCCTCACAGATGCAGAATTGTCTCACTTAATGCCCTCCTTGTAGCACTTCTCTTGCCTCGTGACTCTGACCTATCCTCTGATCACCCTATTGCCCACTTTCACCCTCTTAATTTGTTTAGTGTCTTGTTCGCTTCTAGCTCTTTCCTTTACAAACACTAGCCATACCTTACTTTCCAATATTAATGATGACTCTATTTGCCTCCCCAGATGCTCCCCCCCCCTCTCATTTCTAAGCTTTCCCATATATCTTGGAGGTGGTAAGTAATTGCATTTAACCTTAAACAGCTAGTTCTAACCTGAAAAGGTTAAGAACTTTAAGTAAATGGAAAGAGCTGGGTATTTCTATGGGGTGACTCATTCCATTCTAAGTGTAAGAAATACACAGGATGAATTCTCCTTCAGAAATTACCATCTGCCCCCATTGGCTATAGACTGAGACCAGATGATCAGTTATAACTAGAAGTCTGACTTTTAGATGGCTCAAGTTAGGCAAAACAAATCTCACTGTTAGTTTCCAGCTCTCCTTTTTTCCAGTTACACACACAGTCCAATTTGGGGTGGTGGTGGTGGGGTGTCTCTTCATTCCACTACAGTGGAGCCATTCCAGTGGCTACAGCCACTTGGGATTTCTTCAATGACCTCTTTCCAGACAAAGTTTAAAAACACTACACCTTCATCATTCTTCACTTATCAGCTGCTTTTGGCACCATTACAGCCACGTATTTTTCTTTAGGTCTCACCCTCTTAGACCATTGTAATTGTCCTCATCTCATGCATCTCCCTAACTGTTTCTTTTTAGATTCTCCTTCCTCTTCCTACCAAATATAGAGTTTTTACAACTCTAGTTTCAAATCAGTAGAACAAGGCTGCAATCACTTAACTATAATCACACTCCAGCCTCTCTTTTTCCTCACATCTGATTTATAACTGCATATCTGTAAGTTATATCCATTTTATCAATTGAATACTGGTGATCTGATAATGCTGCATTATGGTAACTGCAATGTCCTTCTCTTACTTTGAAAAATGCAACATTGCCTGCAGGGTACCACTCAGATTACTTCTGCAAAAATAATATTCTTAGCTTACTGCTTTGGTAATACTGCCCTATCTTAGCCCTTCAGTGACTGCTTTCCCTATAAAATATAAACTTTATTACTTTCAGGGTCCTTCATGTCCTATCTTCCTTACACACTCTCATTCATTAAAATGTTGTCCCCAATTATTAACCAGTGACAATAATCTCCATTGCTCATTTGATAAGTCTTAAAAAAAACCCCAAACATGTTTTTTTTCCTCCATGCTGCCCACCCCATAAATATCCACAAATTTTTTCATTGTCTTCCTTTAATTATCTTCCTTGTCTTCTGTGATGCCACCAGAAAGCCTGATAATGGTTAAATTGCAAGTGTGATAAGACCACCATGCTGCACAATGCTATCTAAACTGCTTCCTTACATTTTGATCAATTTGCTGTATTGACCACTTGTCCCACTGTTGTTCCTGTGTTTTGTTGTTACTGTTGTGTTTCTGTATCTTTTTATGTTTAAACAGCGTCTCACAGAGTACAGTCTAATTCCATAAATAGTGATTCCATGCATTAGAGTACTACCAATACTAAATAATAATACTAACCTTGACTGAGTTGAGGTAAATCAGGACATTACCAAACTGTCTAAGAAGAAAGAAGCAGGAGGACATGCACTGTCTCCCTGGAATGGTATCTAAAATTCAAAAGAGAAATGCAGACTTGTAGAATTTAAAAATCACATGGTAATGGAAATCACTGTCAAGGCTGCTGGCAACTATGAAAGCAGCTAACTTCTAAAAATAGTGTAACTTGCCTTTTCAAGGCAAAGGACCATACTAGAGGTTAGAAAAACTATTAGATCATCTTGTCAACTTTCTATACAGCATAAAATAACTATTGCAAGACTGTATTCAAAAGCAAATTCTACAGAGACAAATTGTTTATGTAACAGGCCTTTTCCATGACACAATTTATGTAGCATAATTTTACCATGAATTATTCTTACTCTTAGGAAATGACACTTGATACAAAGCCTGAGTTTGTTATTCTAACCTCATTAGTCTTTTTTCTTTAAAATTATGCTTTTTAGTTATCCTGGACAGAGAAGCTCTACATATTTTAATTTTAGTTCTAGTAAAAGAGTAAAATTGAGACACTGAAAATATTGTTATATATATATATATAAAAAATTAATACATGCACAGGAAAAATACTCAGTGATTAAATACAATATGAAAATTAATTTTCATGCACTTGGAATTATCACATTGCTCACAAGTGGTAAAGCCATAAATAAGCCAAGCATATCAGTTCAAATGAGTGTCAGTAAACTTTGCTGCCATGTATGTCATCATAAACTTGGCTGCCATCATACTATGCTGTCATCTACTCTGAAATTGCTAGCTGTGTTACTGAAAAACTATTTCAAAGCTGGTTTTGGAGATTCTGAAGTAAGCTTACTAGGACTAATTTTTGTTAGACCCAACCAGCAGAAATTGGTCAGAGATGGATGAGTCCAAGTAGCAGCTGGGAAGGCATAAACCCACGTGATGTCAAATCACTACTATTTCACTATGTCAAATGATCATTAGAGAGCATGTTGCTCTGTGCAGTTTGGTGAGGTGACAGGAGATAAGATCCTAAGGCTACCAACAGCCCTGAAGTAATCTGCTCCTGTAGGTTAGTTACCATCAATCCATCCACACTAGAAAATTAAAATACCTTTTCTGTATATAGGAATTTCATGTATCTGAAGACCAATATTTCGACTCCATACCGCAGCACGAAATATAGCATTCCACTGGAAAATTGTACATTCTCCTTTAAATAAGGTAGTGTAGTAGTTTTTCCTGGAAAGCACTATATAAGATCTCAAAATATATTTCAAAGGAAAGCAGCATATTCTCATTTTTTACCTTTTAGCACTAGGAGATACTGAGCTTGGATGTCCTGTCATTTCCATATAGACAATCCATCCTTATCTGTGCCTGAACCACATCATTCAGTTCTCCAACTTAAGAAAATTATTTGGTTATTTATGAAGTGTTCGCTTGGGAGCAGAAACTGGCCTGTATATTTATCTGTCCTTTTCTACATGCAGGCATACTTATCATGACACATATATGCCTTGACAGGACAATAACAGAAACAATTTTGCTCAGTGTTCCTCAGCTCTTTTTTTTGTTGTCATGAGAATGCAGGTACTTCAAAAGTGCTCCTTTTCTCTCACATTCAATTTTTGAAGTTCATCAACTCACAGCAATTTATTTTAAACAAAATAAAACAAACACGCAAATAAACATGCAAGGAAGACTTAAAACTGAGAATACAGTTTCAGTAAAAATTAATCACAGTAACAAAATATTAGAACCACACTTTTCCCATATATGATTGGAGAGTTTCTAAGTTTCAGTATTTATTCTTATGTCCACATTTTGGCAGAAAATTTTGTTATCCCAGCATACCATCCTCCATATACTTTTAGTGAAAGATTTCATTAAAAAACCAAAGAAGTAAAACATCTGTAAATCTCATACAACTCAGCAATGAATACTACTAGTGACAGGAAAACTAGAGTTTTATAGTTCTAATTCATCCCATGTGACTCATGCAGGAAGAAGAAAAGTTCTCATTTTGAAAAATTACTTAGGATGACCTAAGGATACCTCAAAGAAAAGACTGCACAAAGTCCAGAAGAAATGTTTCATTCCTCCCATCCAACACTAGATATGCCTGACTTGGTCCTAAAAGAGGACCACTGAAAATGAAAGGGGTGCTTTTCTCCATTATGCTTGCAGCGTTTTTAGGGTAGTTTGTAAGACTTATGTTAAGCACCAGAAACACTGCATTTAATGGAAATGTTAATGTTCATTTACTTTTACTAATGTTCCTCTTGCCCCATTTCCTCCTTAACTTATCTCAGAAAGCTGATCTGTTTAATTTTCCACCCAGTTGAGACCCTGGGAGAAGACCATGGGAATTAACTATAAAAATCTAGTTATATCCTCCTTTGTAATGCCAGTTCCATTTCATGTCATTGGGATTACGAATTTTTATTAAGCTTTAACATACCCAGTAAACCCAGCTGCTGTTCTGGGTATTATTTATTGCTGCTAGAGGGTGAATATTGACTCCTACACTAAGTGCTTCCTGTTTTTTTTTGTTTTGGGTGTCCCTACTCCCCTTAAAGTACATAAATTCCAACATGAGATGAAATGTGTACATGTATTGGAAAGGACTTTCACATGAAATCTGTTTGCTCTATGTTCCTTGAACCTCCAAGTCAGAGATCTACTTAAAAATAGCAAAGGGCTTAATTGATGACTCCAAATGACTTTACAAATGCATGACACCGTATTCTTCCTAAACTGTCTGTTGCTGCTTTTTTCTTAATGCAGTCTTGGGGTCTGTACAGTTAACAAAAGCAAGTCAGAAAGATAGGAGCTTGTTTTGAAAAAGTATTCCACATCTTCATTTTAAGCCATTAATTTCTGATAATCCACATTAAAATCAGGAGCCTTGTAGGCCCAGTTGCGAGCAAAGACACAGCACAGGATTTCCTCACTCTAGCGAGCACAACTTACTTTTGTATTACAAATCTACAAAGCAGCTAAGTAACTTGATAAAGATCTTAAACAGACAATCTAGCGGTACTAGCTCCTTGCAAGGATTGGCACAGTGGGAAGTGCTGAAGCATGACTTACATACTTGAATAGCACGGTTGGCTACTTAGCAAAAGCACAAGTATACAAACAGCAAGAATTCTGTTCTCCATTCTAAATCCAGCGGAACAAAGGCAGCAAATCAAAAATGACCACAAATATACAACACAGTGGCTAATACACTAAGTTACATCAGAACATAAAAATGATCATATTGGATCCAAAGTCTATCTGGTTCAGAAGCTTGCCGAGTAAGAATATACAGCTATAGAAAGAATATATTCTGATTTCACATGTAATACATGTTGTAGTATGTAATGCCACTTCCTTTGAAGTTTCTCCCAGCTTCCCACAACCTGCACTGAGGACTTCCTAATCATCACTGAAAAATTTGTGTTAAACAGCCAATGGACTTTTCTTCTACAAATTTCTTTATACCTTCTGTTTCTCGCAAGATTCTATATCAAATAAGTTGTGTTATATGAAAAAGTAATTTGTGCTGTTTGTTTTAATTGTCTTGTGTGACAATTTATGTCAACGCTCCTTGTTTTTTGTATGGTATGGTAACTAATTCTTCTCTATTCCTCTTCTCCTTGTCATTTATGATGTTCTGTATCGCAAACATAACCAAACTCAGTCATCAATTTCCAGGCCATGTATTCTCCTTTATTTAATCTCTCCTTGTTCATGAAGCTATCCCCTTTCTCTGATCATCCTTGCTGTCTTTATTGTATCCTTTCTTGTTCTACCATATTTTTTCTGAAATGCAAGAACCAGAACGGCAGACAGTATTCAAGAAAGGGAATCACATCTGTATACAATGATACAGTAATTATTTTTGTTTTGTTCTCCCTTTCCTCATCAATTCCTAAGATTCTTTTCAACTTTTCTGATAATTTTGCAAATATAGTTTAAGGGTTTTTTTTCCCTCTATGTACTACTTTGCATTTATCAAAGATAAATTTAATTTGCATATTATTACCCAGCCTCATATATTCTTCCCCAGCTTTCATCATTGTGGAAGCTTCCACATTTTTCCTACTATGGGTAATTTTGTACCATTGACAAACCTAGTTATGTCATTATTTGTCTCCTATAGGTCATTAATTATGAATACGAGCCCTTTCTTTGAAGAAACAAAAGGTTCTTTCAAGTGTTCAAATCAGGTGCATTTTATCCTTTTCACTGCTACTTCACTGAAAATTTTCTGTTAGAAATGAGAAAGGTTATTATGTAGCTTCCCTTCTTGAAATTACTACTGTGGAAATTTTTTGAGGTATTTGCTAACACATGGATTTTGAATTTGATTATACTCAGATCACTGTAACAGAATTGGATTTTCATAATAAAATTTCAGATCAGTTTCTATGTAATCTCTGTATCGGTCTAGTCACCTGTTTACTTGTGTGTTCTCTAAGAAAGATGAAAACTTAGCATTTAAAAATTCATTCTCTGTATCATGCCATGTCATTGCATTTACTAGGTCAATATGGGCAGAATAGAAGTCTCCAACTATTATTTAATTATCTATCTATATAAAATCTCTAACCTCTTTAATATGCCAGTCACTGTTCCCATCCAGGCTGGCTGGTGAATAATTTAGCCTCAATACGATGAGTCTCCTATTGGAGCATGTAATTTAAAACAATTTTATGTTACTCACTGACAAAGAAAATATACTTACTTTATTTTGAGAGAAAGTTTCTATCATGTTTAGAACCATTTCTCCACGGGCGTCACCTATTTAGTAATACCCCATTGTAAATTAAATAGGAACAATATCCTACATTACCTTCCTCCTATCACATTTTAAAAAATATTTTAGGTTTATAGCTTCCTCTTCTAAAACCAGGTGTTCCACTTTATTCATCTTCTTGTAAAACATCTAATATTTGTATAAAAAAACTTACATATTTGGTCTTCATGTCTTCGCTTTTTGTTATGTCCTATCTAAACTGAACTCTGTTTGCCTCTTTTATTTCCTATCTACAGTTTGTTGACCTCCACTTGTCCTTCATTTGAGGATACAAAAAAACCCCCTCACGCTATTTTGCCTTTAAAGGAGGAGTTACCTTGAACTGTGTGCTCTTCTGTATATCAGCTTTCTCCGACAAGTTTTTAAAAAGGTGACAAAGCAGTTTTTACATGGAAGTGCCAAGAGTGTAAGATGCTTGCAGTACTAATGTTTCCATTTACCTTTAGTTGGAGCCAATCCTTCCCATAGGCTCATTTTTTTTTCAATTAACCCACCTTTCCTAATTGGACTACATTTCTGTTCCTTTTTTTTTTTCCCCTCAACCATACCTCAAGTCTGAGCCTCTCTATCCTGTTTTGCATATGTATTTAAAAATATTTCACAGTAACGTTAAGACTTTTAGCTTCCCAACAATTTCAATTTTGTTTTTGGGTTAAATCTTCACTATACATCTTTTCAGGATATCTTTTCTCAGACTATCTCTGTATTATTTTTATTAAGAGGTCTACCACCATTGTATCCATTACCCTGTGACTTTACTGGCATCAGAAGCCCAGTTAGCTATATGCCCACTAACCGAGTCCCAGCTCCAAAGGGATAGCCTCAATGCAAAAGGAACATGTTAGGGAAGCCTCATCTATGGAACCACTTCCAGCCTTCCAATGTGAAGTTCTCTGCTGCACGATCTCAACAGTACAAGGGCTGCAAGGGGAACAGAATGGCTCAACAGTACTTCCGAAAGTTTCATCAGTGCTGCCACTCTGTCTCTTGATCTCCTTCTCTTTAGTCACCGTGGACACAGGAGACAGCATTCTGTCTCTGAGAACCATAAGCTGTCTGCACCATAAACATGCATAAATTACCCACCAAAGGAAATAGTCCTACTGACAATGCCTACAAAGGAAATTGGGAAGCCCCATTTCAGCTGAATTTCTGTGTTCTGACTACTGGCTTTTTTGATGTGGGATTTTTGGTTTTACTTTGGCAAGGGGAAGGGAAGACAAGGTCTTGTTTTGGTCTGTTATTGTATAAGTAAAAGTAAATATTGGAAATATATTTCTTTGTTGGGTTTTATGATGTTTATGTTTTTTGATTCAACCAACGAGTTAGTCCCAGAGCCTCCATTTCTTTCTGTAGCCAAATTCCTCTTTACATTTTTAATCACCCTCAGTTCCAGGGCACACTCTGTGCTAGGACTCTACGTACTCGATAGGCTTTCATTAGCAGTCCTAGATTTGTACCTGTGAGCATCTGTACCTGTGAGGTTTCAGCACACACTTCATCTAATTAGGCTGTTGTCTTCTGTTTCTATAATGGAGATTACTAGTCAAAGGCAAGCTGCCACAGCATCTATCAGTGAAGACTAACAGTTTGCAGTATAGCCTCTTTTCCAGCCAATTCATATAGTAAGGTTTGGAATTAATTGAGCCTTCTAATTTAAACTTGCAAATTTGTTTTAGACTATAAATTAGACTTTCTGTTACTCATACTATAGCAACAAAATGCCTAGCAATAGTCATGCTAACAGTCAGCAGTTAGACAAAGATACGATGGTATATATGTGGATATTGTAAGAAGGTTTACATAATGGAGAAAGAGCATTTCAAACATACCACATTCGCTGGCTGATTCACCCACCAACTGGAAGAACTGCTGAGCAATTTTCAGATGATCTTTCTGGGAGAGGGAAAAAAAAAAAAATCCAACATGAGTTCCAGAGTTGATGCTACAATACACACTGAAAATACGCTCTGAGGAACAGATGGGGAGCAACTAACAGACAAACCAGGGCTGAAGTGAAAACAGAAAAGGTAAATGTACCACTGTATGTGCCTAGATACACAAGAACACTGTAGAAAGCAAACAGGTTTTTTGGAAGCAGAACAAAGAAGCCAAATTCAGCTTGATTTATTGTCAGGACTAGCAACAGAGATTTGCATCTCACTCGTTCCGGACCAAGTACTGTATGGAAGAAGATTAAGAGACTCAGAGATCCTGCAATCTAAATGAGAAATGACTGCCTCTTTCACTCCATTCCAGTCCCTACAGATCTGTTCGCATTCTACTGTTGGAGAAGCTGGAGAACCTCATGGGCTTCACTCACCGAGCCCATTTCTTGTCCAAGTGCTGCATTTACCACTCCTTTGAGGATGTACTCCTGAAAAAAAAAAAAAGTAAAAAGGATCAGAGAAGACAATGTGAAGATTTCAGGAGACACAAAGAGCCTACGTGCACATTATTTTCTTCCTAAATTCAACTCTATCCCAACTCAGTTTCATAGGTAGCTGGTGACTATGATAGTTCTTCAGCACAGTAGTACAAAGTTACCCCCAAAAAATCCATTCTACTTGCTAGCTAGTCACTTCTGCTAAATATGTGGGATGCAAAGGGGTGGTGTCTTTTCTGGTAAGTCTTATGCTCAAAGACGATGCACCAGAAGGAACACCATAACATACTATCATGCCCTTTTCACCATCATATGACCAATAGTCAAGTGCAATATTGTTATATTAATGCACAGATCCCACTTCAATATGCACATTGCTTAACCATAACCACTACCATCCTTGCTCCAAAATGCATAGCATTTGTCATCAGGGCAAAAAAGTCAAGAAGTTTGTGCTCTGTGCTCATGTAACTCTACTGAAATTAGGAATAGGAGTAGAGTACCCTGTAATCTCTACTATGAGATACAAATATAGTTTAATTCTCTGAGCAAGATTTTCTCAGCGTGTAACAGACTCATTTGTCTTATTCAAATCTTTTAATTAAGAGTTATAGCTATAAACCTGTTTTAGTAGGTACTCCTGATAAACAGCCCTGTCACAGACGTAAATGCGGAAGAAGAGAAAGAGACATGTACACAGACCAACAATGGAGTGCAGGAAACAATCTGAGAGTACTAGCCAGCATGCCAAGTAATCATTTTAGCACATCAACTCTTACAGATGCCAAATTATTAGCCTATAGACATCATGAAAAAGAAGAAATTTGAGAACTGAAGGAGGATATACAAGTAGTTTTGCAAGTCTTAGCAGGGAGTTCCTTCCAAGTGTGAGTGAGAAAATGGAAAAAAAGCACAAAGATTTTCATTTCAAAATGTGATCAAGAATGGTATCATGTTATTTATATTAGGCACGTATATGGGGAAAACTCAGGCTAAAGGACCAATAGCTGCAGAAAACTGTTCAAGTAAGTCTTGCTATACTGAAAAAATGCAAGAAGTGAAAAGCAACAGCAGAAGACACTCCTCAGCACAGAATCACCAGATCTGTGTTCTCGAGGTTTTCCTTTTCCCTCCCTCCATCTAATTCTCACACAGACTCATGAAAGGTCCCTTTCATGCCCAGCTATGTGACCTTTGGAAAATAAACTGCAGAGGAATAAGTCAGAGACTAAAGATGTTGGAACAGCCACAAAAGAAAATTACAGTAGCAGCCAAGGGACACTGCAGTTTTCACTCATTGCAGCCAAAGTGAGATGGAATTAGAAAAGACTTATTATTTAAACAGTTTAATCTAATCTAGCTTATTTTTATTGAAATGGCTTCAGGACAAACCACATGAGCATCTGAGCTAGTAGATCTGCGGGATGGTAACCATTACCAGGGCAGACGTGACAAGCAGCTGTAGTTGGAAGAGGGCTTTTATCTGTGCACTAATGGTCAGCTCACTAGAATCAAGCCTGCACACAACAGAGCTGTGTTCTTATTGACCCCAGGTGGTACGGCAATAAACATGCTAAGTACTCATATATGCTCATATGTAATACTTTATGCATGCACTTTAAGTCTATTGTTGATAAAAAGATGGAAAACACAACAGTTTTAAAAGTGGGAATGGGGCAAGCTGTCCTCAGGATATGAATTTTGTATGTGGCAGATTTCATAACAATTTATAACCTCCATCTTTATGGACCATGACATCAGTTTCCAATTACCTGTGGAGCTGTAGGTTCCAGGTCCTTAATCAGGTTATAAGCCTCCTGCACATCATCTGAAATACCAGACGTTAGAATGCATGACAAACCATAGCACACTGTATTAGAGCAAGTCACTCATCCTCTACAACATTCCCCAATAGTCATAGACTAAGAAATAAAGCATTTAGACAGGAGGAGAAAAGTAACTATAAATCATTGTGAATTTATATCACAATGGTGATGGTTTTCTAGAACTCAAATAACAAACATGGAGTGAGTAATAGCTTCTTTATTACTACAGTTTTCCTAGTAGAGATGACTTGGCCTCCTTGTTCATAATCCAGTGGCTGCCTTCTCAACAGTACAAGGTCAAGTTAATAAATCCATCATCTTCCTGTCTTTTCTCTTCTCATATTTATTTACTGCTCAAGGAGGATAGGGTAACATGATTCTGAAGGGAAACTTCATCTTTTCCTTATCAATATTTCAAAATCTGTTCAGCAGCTCTTACCTGATCCTAATTCTAACAAGCAAAAAGCACTACTAGTATAGAAGTTTAAATGTAAGGTTTGGATTCCATAAACAACTTCCTTCCCACCCAAGAAATAAGTAAACTGGTAAGATCCTAAACTTTACCTAAATCAAAAAAAGATGTTGGCACTATGGTCAGCTTCGTAAACCAACCTAGTGAAGATGCCCTTTTTACTGGCAAAATTTTGTTAATATAGCATTATACCAGCTGCCCATAAGAACAAGCCTTCTCAAAAAAACCTTTTTTTTGCTAGTACATACCACTCATACACTGTGGGGACAGTACTCCAGGGTGACTTAAGTCAATATACATTGGAGCTGCCAGGCTCCCATCCAACCCCTCTCCTTTCCTACCCATTCCCTTGAGCAGTCACGTAGTAAGCCAGCACAAGGTACTAGACTAGCCAAAAGGCATCATTTTTTTTTTAATAGAAATAGGGTTTTTTTGTGATTTCTGGCTAGCTCAGCTCACCAACAGCCAGCAAAAAAAATGACAGCAGCTGTTATTTTCATCAGTGTAGACCATCAACACATAACTATGCTCTTCAGGCTCCAACAGAAGCCTCTAGCAAATCTCACTGGAGCAGATTACGACTGGATACCTGGCCCCAAACCCTGCTAAAAGTCACTACCTTAAAGAGCTGAAAAAAATGGCATGCATGTTTGTGCTTCAGTCACTCCATTTCAGAGCATGTCTTAACACAAGCCTACCTTTATCGGAGACCTTGTAAATTTTGGATAGACAGCTGTAGTCATTAGAAGTAATGATTTCTCACATTCTTAACTGATGCTGCTACACTATCAAGACTTCAAAATGGAAACTTAGCCTAACAACTTTGCTTCTGTGTAAGTAGAACTTAATTTGAAACATATATTATTAACAATATTATTGGGCAAGATAATTGGTAATAATACCAATATTACCTATAGTGATATTGGCAACAATAACACTGGACAGAAAGGTGGCTGGGAACAGCAGGCATAGATTTACCAGTGCCAAAGTGTACTGACTAACCCAATGGATGACAGGTTGTATGGATAAGCCAATAGTAGTGGATGCTGTATACCTTGACTTTAGCAAGGTCTTTGACACGGTCTCTTATACCTTTGTCATAGCCAAACTTGAGAGATAGGACTGGCTAAGTAAGATGACAAGGGGATGGAAAACTGGCTGGACTACCGAAGGACAGTGATCAGTTGTACAAAATCCAACTGGTGGCTCATTACTAATTGAATCCCCCAGGGATTGATACTGTTGAATGTCTTATATTAACAACCCAGATGATAGGATAGAGACTACTCTCAGCAAGTTTGCAGATGATAAAAGACTGGGGAGAAAGCTCCCAGCTATTGAGAAGCTCAACAGGCTGAAAAAAATGGGCTGAAAGAAATGTCATGAAGTTCAATGGGGGAAAAATGCAAGTCCTGCATCTTGCTTGGTTTGAAACAATCCTAAGCAACAAGACAGGCAGGAGGCTGACTGGCTAAAAGGCAACCTGGGGGTCCTGACAGACAGTGCACCCTTGCAGCAAAGCAGGCCAACTGCACGCTGGATCATATTAGCAAGAATGTAGCCATCAGGGCAAGGGAATGGATTCTTCTCTCTTTGGCACTTGTAAGATTGCACCTGGAGTACTGTGTCCGGTTTCGGGATCCCTCAATCAAGACAGACATTGAAATACTGGAGTGAGTGCATCCGAGGGCTCCTGAGGCAGGTAGGGGGCTGACAGATTGGGAGAACTGCATTGCTTAGCTGTCCGAGGAGAAGGCTCAAGGGAGATCTTATCACTGTCTACAACTAACTAATGGGAGGGTACAGAGAAGATGAAGACAGATTCCACGGGGTGAGATGAAAGGCAGTGGACACAGTGGAAGTTCTGACTAGATGCTCATCTGGACAAGGCTCTAAGCAACCTGATCTAATTGGACCTGCCTTGAATAAAATGTTGCGCTAGAGATCTCCAGAGGTCCCTTTTCACTAATAATGTGATTCTGTTATTTACCTAGAACTGTATAAATTTAATGTAAGGCAGGTGATAATGTACTTTTAATAATATACAATTGTGACAATTTGAATTTACTTGAGAATGTATACCTAATTTACAACCACGATGAAATTTAAATAACCTTACTGTCATTCTCTAGTATCAAATAAAACAAAATAGGGATAGAATTGCCATATTTTGTGAAGACTGTGATGTTTGCAGATTAGCAAAGTCATGTTAATGAGATTTTATTGCACAGTATTAGCCACAATAAGAATTTCTTTAACTGCTAATAGTCATCAGTAGTGGCGTATTCTAAAATTTGTCACAGTCTGAGTTGAACTGAAACAATGAGGTAGTGTTTCAATTGCACATACAGACAAAAGAAGCAGTCCTGGATACAAGTGAGCACCAAAGAGAACTTATTGCAACTACAAAGATTAAATCTCACCAACCCTGTTGATTACAAATCATAAAGATGTTACTCTGAATCAGTATCTGAAACTCCAAGTCAATCATGCTATAAAAAGCTCACAGAGCTTTTTCAATGTACTATGTTTACGTATGCTCAGATTCTCTGATGAACTTATTGGGATACAAAGAATATAAAGTTGGTGTGATTTACTTCTGCCAGCAGAATATATCTCCTTTTTTTCCTGGTAATTTTTCAACATTTTGGAAAAAAAAATCGCAGGCATAGACTTTATTTATTTAAAAAGTAAAAAAAGACATTTTTCTGCTTTCAGATGCTCTGGTCATCTAAACTTATTTTGTCACCTTTAAAAGGTAACAAAATACAAGGCTTATAAGAAAGCAGTGGACAGAAAAGCAATCATCACGTCACCTTATATTAGATGACTGCAGTTAACACTGCTCATCACTCAGCCAGTCAACCGACTGTTGAATAAAGGAACACAATGGGAGAACAGGAATGGCTCCGAAACTGAACTCAGATAAAATTCAAAGGAGTCAGCCAACTAAGGAGAGAAACAAGTAGAAAATCCTTTCCAACTGATTCTGGCTACCTACCTGCATTCTTTAAGAGTTGTAAAGTACATTTGGAATGAAATGTCTTGTTCACAAACTGTAGCCTTTGTTCACAGTCACTTTGGCTCATATTCTGTTTGTGCCATATTTACAGAAATAGTTGTCCTTGCCTTCATAGGACATACGCCTACCATTCTCACAAATTCAGGCAGAGGAGAGGTCCTCTCACTATAAACATATAAACACCACCATCCCCAAAGCCATCTCCCGCAACCCAAGAACTTCCAATACTCTGCTGAAGTAGATTTATTTGACTGCATACAATTAAAGCCCTTCTCTGCAAGCCATGGGAACTCTTACATCACTATTTTCTAGAGGAAAAGAAAATTAAATAAATTACATTTTACTGCAAAGAAAAAAAAGCATTTCATGGAATAGTCAGTTGAGATCAGATGAATAAATGTCATCCCTGAAGCTATGAAAGAGCCAGAGGAAGGTGTATTTACCTTGCCGGAGATAGTAAATCACAAGATTCAGTCTTGCCTCAGGAATAACATCAACCAGAGGAGGCAGGACCTGCAAAGCCCCTTCTCCTCCTCGGAACACCACCTGCAGAGAAAAGCAGCATATTGATAACTGCGTATCAAAATCTTGTCTATGATCTCTTAATTCAAGGAAATTCATCCTTAAATTCCTACATTAACAGTAGGAAAAGGTCAGTGGTACTGGCATTAGCATAATCCCTGCTTCAATATAACTATATAATTACGACGTGTGACAATCTTTATTCGAAGAATATAAAAGTATTTAATCCATCAGTAAAGACTAATTTATTTCAGCTTTTAGCAGTTCAAAGCAGTGATACATTATATATCAAAGATTTTAAAGAGTAATATGGTCCAAGACAAGAGTGAGGGGAACACATACAGAATTACAATTTGCTTATGACATATTCATATGAAAAAAATTAGGCTAACAACTCTACATTTATTTAGAACGCCACAAGATCCTAAAATGATCAGGAGCAGTCGATTCCTTATACTTCAGTTTCACATGACAGTTCCTCCAAAAAAATCTAACATATTCAATAAACCACTGGCAAAAGACCAACATTCAAAATAAAGAATGTTAACTTACAGAAGTCCAGTTTGAAAGCAGTTTTAACTCTTGGGGAAAAAAAGTGTTAGCTTGTTGTGACTGGTCTTGAAAAACAAAGCAAGCACCTGCCCATCATTAAATAAGAGCAATCTACTGTTACCGGTTGTTCAGCAAAGTAATAATACCACTGCAGGGAAAATTAACAGGTGATTAGTGACTCTTACACTGCAGAACACACAGTATTTTGGCTTTTATCAGCACCTTTTTCCCTGTGAACCCCTTGTTAAGTACTTTTTGGATGAAGACCATTTTCCCAAGTTATCTTAATTCCACTCACATTGTTGTCATACTAAATAAGAGTGCAGGGTCATGCATTCTGACTTGTTTCTACAGAGTCCTTATTGACTGGGCTCCACAAAACATCTTGCAAAGGTATTCTTACAGGACATAAATTATTTTAATATGCCTTCGGGGGTAAAAGCAACAGCATTATTATTTTCTTGACACAGTCTCAAACTGGCAGGGAAAAATTCCAGGAGAAAAAAAATACACTTGATGGTACATTGATTATACAGGTAGGATTTCTGGAATGGGACTTATATGGCAGCAGAGATTCAATTGGGTCTGCAATTCCCAAAATATTCCAATTTATGAATCATCAAGAAAAGCTCTACAAATGAGTTAAATCCATATTAAATCCGAGAACAGCATTACTCACCAGATTGTGCTTAATGAGCTCCTTGCCAAACTCAAAAGACGATGAGGCACTGTCCGTCAAGTTCTTGAGCTCTGCCTGGAATTACATACATTCCAAAATTTTAACATGAAAACAAAAAAAGCACACTTGCATAAATGGAGCTTCATATGAGCCCCAAAGCTGATAGAAAGACATCTCCAGCAGTGCTGGGTCACTGGAAGATTTTTGCCTTCCCACTTCTATGTGATGATTTTAGCAATTGGATAATAGACACAACGTCAAAAGCGGACTGGGAAAACTGTAAGACCACTGTGTACACACGTGGACAGATGGCTTAATATCAGGGAAACTGAAATGGGTGACATTCCTAAGAGAAGGACACAGTGACAAGATAAAGGCTATTATCAACATTACTAATTAAGACAGATAACAAGGAAAAGAAACCTGCATGGAATCTTGAACTAAAATAAAGGTGAACTGAAGGGCTGTCCAATAGATACCTCAGCAGCCTTCCCATTGTAAAGTCGGAAGTGGTTACAAGCCTTAAGGTTGAGAGCAATGGTACTGTCAGGAACTTGCTGAAGATAAACAGCTAGCACTTCCTGTGATACATCATAGTAATCCAGTTTGTAATAGCATAGGGCCACATATACATTCAGAGCCAGGTATTCCCTGCAGGAAAGAGGATTAAAGAGAACGTTTAAATCCCACTGGATAGTTATACTACAGAACATTAAAATCAGTGATAAAGCTCTCACATGTCTATACATCTTTTACAAGCACATCAGAACTGGGGTTTCTAAGAAATGCTTATTAGGTATCTTTAGACCTCTAGTTTGTTAGATAAGATCGCACAGATCCAGATCCAGATTCACGTTAGATTTTTCAATGGCAGCTACTGCAGCTTTAAAGAATTATCTACAAAACCGTTGGTTTGCAAATCTGGGAAATGGTGGCAACTTCACACTAAGGAAATGCACAGAACATGAGCACTGTACTTGGCCTTGCAGAATAGGATTTTCTATGCAATACATGCAAAGACATTTAATATGCACATAAAACTTTGAAAATATTTTAATGGATCTTATTATCTTATACCAAGTACAATTATTTCAAAAAAACCTTGCCATTACAAGCTATCAAGCCAGAAGAACTAGACATAGAAATAAGACAGACATTTGTGGTAACAGTAAGTAAAAGGATAATTGTTATGAAGGTTACTCATTTAGCTTTGAGTGATTGCTTCTACAGGACTTGGAAGTTAGAATCTTTTCCCCAAGCATTACATCACATACTTATATACATTATGATGGACTCTCAGCTTTCTCTGAAGTATTCAAGAGGAGATACTGGCAAAAGATAGCTATGTATTCTGGGACACTAAAAGAAAGCAACAGACAGCAGACTTCTTTTTAAACATGCATTTTTCAATAATGATTTAAAATTAACAAAATTGAGGGGGCTGCAACTTGTGCACATTTTGCGGTAGGAAAGGTACATAGTAATTGGGGAAAATTCCTACTTTCAGAAACCAAGCAACTAAATGGAATTCAAATACCAACAGTATCAGAGACACTGCAATAAGGTTTAGAGTAGAGATGCCCACCGATTATCAAGAAGAATGCGTTTGTAGATATCAATAGCTTCTTGGTAGTGGGACCGCATGTAATGGATAGATGCCAAGCTAAGCTGATCTTCTGTAATGTCTTGCAGATTCTGGTGAGAGCTCATCAGTTTCTTCTCATCACTGAACTAAAGAGAGTGTGACACATTCTCAGAAGAGTTCAGCAAGAAAAACGTTTTAATTAGCTGGATTAGTTTTGTCCTTGCTGGCAAACAGCAGGTGATTCATATTAAACATCTGGAAAAACTGTTACTTTAAAGTTAATTTGACCAGTGGAGAAAGCCAAAATTAAAGAGGCAGACCAGTTGAAACTAGATAAATATGAAGCTAAAACTAAGTACACATTTTCCTTTAAGGTGTGATTTAGACATAATTACATGTCACATGCCTTGATGGATAAGAGGGGAAGAGCTGAATTATTTCACAAACAGAATTTTGCAACACAAGGTTTGACTGTTATTATTCGAGCCAGCAGAAATTTTGCTGTTTGTAGATCCAAATCTTATTTCTCATGGATAGCAGAAAAATGCAAGACTTGCCAACACACAAGCACTAATTTTCACAAGACTTCTTTACAGCAATAACAAATTCTCTTTCATCAGCCCCTTAAAATTCCAGTTTCTTTAACTAAATGGTTTATTTTTAAAAGCATTGCTGTATAGCACATAACACACACAAGGATAAAAACAAGGAACAGAGTTAAAATACCCATTATATTTGTATTACAATAGTAAAGTTGAGGCTATTCACCTAATCAGTCTACTCAAATCACTTACTCCAGTGCCTCCCTTTGCTTGTTCTGCTGATTCAACAGTAATTATGAATTTCTCTTACACACAACTTCTATCTTATGTATTTGTTTTTCATCTATCTGCTCAGTTTTCTTCAAATCCTTTTCCTCCTTCTTTGAGCCAGTCACAAAATGATACTGCAGTACAAAGGCAAGAGAAGTTGCTTAACAGAACTAAAGGCCATGGGCTTTATAGTTTCGTAAAACCCTTTGTTTCCAAAGACTAACCACATGAACTACGAATTATCCAACTTCTCTTTATCACAGCCATCTATAAGTGCCAGTGCTGCTACAAAAATGTTTTAAGATTTCTCTCTTAAACTTAATAAAGATTTAAGTAAAGAGAATCTGACATCAAAGCTAACATTCAGGATTTATACTTTCTTTCACCCAAAACTCAGTCTCTTCAGTAGCACGATACTTGTTATAACACAGGATGGCACAAATCCAAATTTAAGGGAAGACAGCTATGTGTGGTAAGTGAAATAAGCATTTAATTGTTGTTGAAATTAAAGTAAAGTATATTTCATGCTATAAACAATATTACTTCTTGGATATTGAATGACTTAGGAGGATCAGTAATAGCATATAGACCATTTTTCTCAAATTGCCAAGACAGCTGCAAGTTAGGAAAACTTGGTACACCTCAAAGAAAAAGAAAAAGAGTGGCTTACACATTTCTGATTTTATTCAAGTCCCAGGTTCCTCGTGATCAAAAATACCATCAGGTTCCTGTTGTAAGACTTACGTGAAGTGAGTTGGTAAGACTTTCCTTAGATGCGTGCTGAGGGCATCTATTCTGAGATCATGTTTTCATACTTACTTTCTCCTCCACATTTTAATACAGTAGGGTGATTGTGGAAAACGTTTGTTCTCCTGCCACCACAGACATTTTAATTATTCTACCAGGTTGCCAGCGTAAATTACACATTACCCAATTGAAAAGAAAACAAACAAAGCATGAGTGAAGAAAAGACATCATACCTTATGTGCCAGGTGAAAGAGTAAACGGTTCTGGAGACGACTCTTAGGTGCTGTAAGGAAAATTACGTAAGTATCACTGCAAAGAACAATTCAGGGTGTCTCTACTGTATTTTTAACTCCCTTTCTCAATAGACGTACATGAACCCATATTCTTTCATGAACTAGCCCAAGTACAGTTCTTTGCAGGTCATGCCCTGGGGCAGGTTCTACCAATTTTAGAGTGGCTAAAAGGCCTTCCTGCTTCCTATCTTCATTCCTTGCCCATTTCTTTTGAAATCCCTGTTGAAAATAACTTTTCATTGGCCTCTGCCTTCCATGAGCTTTAAAACTTTTATGAATTGCACTATCATTTGCCTGCAGGGCCTTGTCGATAGTTCTCTGTTTTTGCACAAGTGACACACAGCACAGCATCTTTTACAAAATAAAAAGCAGCAACAGACAAACTCATCATCAAGGCTCTTTCTATGATATGTCATATTTGAAGTAAGTTGTGATTCATAATTCTAGGAATCTTGTCAACTTCCAGTGTATTGCAAAACCCATTGCTGCTACCATTTTGTTATGTATGCACATTATATTATACTTAGTTCTAATATTTCTTCCGTCCTTAGGAACAAAAGGCACATGGAAGAATCCTGCAGTCAAGGCAGATAAGATTCAAACTAAGATATGGCAAGAGATTTAAGGGAGACATCTCCTTTCTAGAGCCACTAAAGTTCATGAAATTTCTTGCTCTAGTAGGATTAGGAATTCCATTTAACTCACTCCATATGACACAAATTGTTAACTGTAGAGCTTTAAGTCACTAGAGCCTTGTGCTTCACTGAGAGTGACAAAGGTCCTCATCCAACAGAGCTATTAATTTCTTTTGCAAGCAATCTTCCAAAAAGCCTTCCCTTCTTTCCTGTATTTTCTTTAGCCTACTTGGTTAATAAGCACTCTCATTCTTGCTCAGACCAACCAGCTGGCAACCTATGTTCCACAAAAAGGATGTACATGGAATCTTTACAAAAAGCAGAATTACTTACTGTGTTTATGAGGCCACAAAAGTGCAGAGTTAGCAAAGCAATGGCCTGTAACACAAGGCTATAATTCTTCTGACATCCTAAACCATGAAAGAGGGCTCAAACCACCAAAACCTCTTCCCTCCCACCCTACAAGACAGAATTTTCTAGTAATAAGTTAGATTTTTTTTCTTTAAAGCAATTTAAGGAGACATTTTCAGACTTCTCACTCTTGCTCCATGTAGTAAGAAAAATTTGTAACACAGTGCACAATGCTAAAACCCAGGCCATTCTCATCAGGTTGGCAGTGTAAGGCTGTCCACCTACTTCTGATAGGCACAGCAATTATTTCTCCCCTTTTCTCCTTCCCAAGCTGTGTTATTTAACCATGTTCCTAGGAAAAGAGGACAGTGAATTGTATCTTTAAAGAACTGCTAGAACAGAGAAGTCCCAAAAGGCAAAGGCGGTATGAGAGAGTTCTCACAAAACCACAACATCTTGCGAGGTATTACTAACAGAGCATCAAGTTGTTAAGAAGCTAAATGGTCTTCAATCTAGGATATATGTGGGAATTCTCATTAGCCTAATTATTAAAGAGTGGAAAGTTTTTCTGATCTACAATCAATATTGTATAAGCAGCAGTAGTAGTATAACTGACATGATAGTACATTCTAGAAATTATTTCATCCATGGAGTTAGAAAGTTAGAGTACCTGAATTTAAATGCATGTTCTTCAGAATGTTATCAGCAATGATACTGTGGTAACTCCACATGTGCCCCAGCATTAATTGATAGGTTTTAATACCAAAATTTAGAAGGGTTGCACATGGACCCCACATGTGCTTTTGTGCGAAACTTAAACCAACCACAACCACCCTTCACAATTGAAAACATTTGGCCATCAAAGACTCCAAAAATACAAGCAGGACAGATTGTGGGATTTACACTGAAAATAACGTATCGTATAATCACAGTACTACGGGTAAAGACACCAGTGTTCCTTTTTTGAGTGGTTTGTTTTTTTTTTTTGAGTGGGTTTTAGCATTCATTTCACTGTGAAAATTGTGAATTGCAAGCAATACTCCTTCAAGAATCTAAACCGAGGAATTCTTGTTTCACTGGTGAACCAATGACTGCAGTGCTGCCCTTGCAAACATGGCATCTGATCTGACATCAAAATTATTATTTACTTCTTGGCAAAAGCTGGAGGGTTACTCCAAGTTATTTTACACAGGCAAAAGATGAAATCTGAGTTCTGATGGTGTGCATGGATATATGGAGGGAGAAAAAAATGTCCTGCTTCATAAGATATATATGATACTATCCATGTGATATTCTTTAAAATAAGACACTTTTACTTAATGTCAGCCAGAGAAGGAGAGGGGCAAACCCCCCCAAAATATAGTCCTGTCGATATAGTAAGCAGAACCATGGAAACATTCAGTATCAGCAGTTTCTTTTTCCGCAGTGCCAAATGCATTTTTTGAGGAAGACAAGGAAACATATGAACAAGGTCAGATTAGTTTCCAGAAAGAACTCGGTTATGAATATTGGATACAGCTGTTGTCAATCACTGGAGCAGGAAGTGATACAACTGCCTCATCAGAGATAATGATTTTGAAGGGATATTAGGCTTGTTCTTTTATTACACTCTACTGCTACCGAATTTCATTGTCATTGATCTATTAATGCCACAAGGAAGCACAATCTTCTTTTCCTGTCCTACTTTTTCAAGAAGATGACTGTACATTATATATATATATTTTTTTACATCAGTACTAAGCAATCTAGGGATCATAACAGACATGATGACAATGCTGTATGGCAACAAACTGGACCCTGCTCCAGGTCTAGTATTGGCCTTGTGCTGAAGACATCACTGAGGTAGCTGGATAGCTAGCTGTTTCCAGCTAGGAAACACACCGTTATTCCTACGCTATAATTTTTGTCATGATCAGTGCTGATGTTCCAGGCACTAAAGTCATAGTTGACATTGATCTTAAAAGTGTTCTGTATATTTTTATGTGCTGACACTGAACAGGCACCTAGTGAAGTATTTGTTAAAATATAATAAACAGCTCCAATAAGAGTGAAAGACAGTTATCTTCACTAATTATTAAAAAAAAAGTTAAGCTCACTAGAAATGCCAGCTCAGACTCTTGGTGGGTTCCATATTGCTGCCACAGGCAGTAAGAAGATGATGAAATACAGTCATGGACAATCTGGCATTTGTGCCCTCTTGTAAGAGTGCAAGGCAATGCTGGTCATGCATCCAGCATTAACAAATCCCATCTAGCAGACATAATGCATACACTACAGCAGCACTATACACATCAACAGATGTAGAACACATCTTAAACATACATAGCAGGAGCTGGTAGGAATGGAGTAGTGCTGAGAAGGCTCCAGCCTGACAGCATAGAAAATATGACCAGAGGAAACCTTATTCTCCTGTCCCTGAGAAACAACACCCTGCTCACCTGAATACAGTAGCTGAGTGAAACCCTCTGTGCCTCAGAACCACAGTCTCACTGGTGGAGGGAAAATGCAAAGGTATGGGAAAAATGTTTGGAAAAAACATGGTCCAACAGTGAGGTTCACACTTGAATAGCTCAACTGTTCAAAATTTTCTTGAATGAAATTTACAGAGGACATTCATTGAAATTTTCCCATTCCCAAAATACTTAAAAGCCAGTTCAGCTATGTTCAGTTACTTGCAATATATACACATTTCATTTCAGTCATGCCTAAGCACAGTAAGTTAAAGATCACTGAAGCAAAAAACTATCAATTATTCCTGTTCTGTAGCTTCCACTATACTTTAAAAAGCAAAACAAGAAAATAAGGTTAGTAGTTTTTAAAGTTTAAATATGTATAAATTGATATTTTCACTTGTGCACTTTGAAAGTTTCGTACGTCAAACTCTGCTGGTTCAAAACCACAGCTAAAATGCAATGAAAATGAACTACTGTTCTCAAGAAATGCAGTACAAGCAGAAAGCAGATAATTTTGCATGTAGGTGAACATGTAGTCTAAAGAAAAAGAAAACTCGGCAACTTCTCCATGCTTGCTTGTAACTGCACATTTTCACTGGTGACAACTATCTGACACCTGGCAAAAGTTAGTACATACATAAGCAAAACTGGTTTGGAAAACGTCATTGTTCTTACTAACCCATCTCTGTTCTGCTTTTGTACAATACTGCTCCTTCCAGTGTAGGCTGTGAAATGAGAAGTATCTCTGTTCAGTTAAACCACATTCAGATCTGACACATGCAGAGTTGTGGAGAAGTAAAGTAATTACAAAGCTTTGCCCATCAAAAAGTAGAAGGGAGGGAAAAAAAAAAAAAGAATTTTAATGACTGGTTCAGCAACACAACCCTGTCTGTGCATGAATCTTAAATTTAATTGTAAAATTCCGTTCATTCTAAAAAGACTGATTTTCATAACAGATTTAACTGCAGCCCCACTTACGTGCACATTTTGTCATTTAAAAGAACACTGTTAGTCCTTGTGTTTTTCTTAATGCAGTGCTAGCCAACGGCTTCTGAGAGCATTATGCAGGCTTCTGAACACTAGGATCAGTTGCCAGGATCACCGTGCAAGTGTGCCAGGCTGTTTCTGGTCCTTGCTCTTTGCAAAGCCCAGGAACTGGGAATGCAACATAAGATTATTTGTTTTTATAATTAAAAAGTAGGAATATATTATTATTATTTATTAAACCAAAATGAAGACTTTCAGCCTCATTCTTCCAAGACTAGATGGGCTAGCACACAGCATAGAAAACATATATTCAGCCAATGTATGAGAGTGCAGATGCAAAAGGAGTAAACAAAGTATCACTTGGCAGCTTCACTATGGGATGACTATGAAACAACAGTAGCTGACTTAAAGTAACTCTACCTTCACCTCAGATCCAGGAACATTAGTAACTGTAATGTAAGGGGACAGCAGGGAAAACGAGAAGCCAGAAATGTCTGAAAGGAATTTGGAAGAAAGCCTGGAGGAGATAAAGTACAACTGTAACGAAAAACCTTCAAAGAAGGATTTTTCTTTATTGCCTTTTTGCTCTTCTACTTAGGTTATATTTGCAGTAATTCTGCTTTATATGACTTTGATATACAGATTTATTCTTTCCTGAGAGAATGTACCATGAAGTTTTAATTAAGTAACAACAAGCTAAGAGAACACTTCACATCTATTATAAAATAAACATAAAACCTTGCTCCACAAGAGATTGTGGACTATATATCTTGTATGAAGAGCAATAATTACCTCATGGCTTTTAATGCTAATTTCCTAATTTTTAAGTATCTTGCATATTTTTCCTCAGACAGTTAACAATAATTGTCTTAAGCAACAGCAACAGTACATGGCAAGAAGGAACTTCTATTTGATTTCTAGATATTTACATGTTTGTGTGGAAAATCTATTCCAGAAAGCTAGCTGACATTTATGTTCCCTTTCACACAGAGATTCCATCACTTTAGAAATTTAGAATTATAGCTGAAAATAAATTACTTCTCCCTCATTTGTTTTAGGACTATGCTACTTTCAGGGGCTTAGCATAACTGCAGCAATTAAACAGCAAGCAGTATGCAAGAATTCAGGCAAAATAATCCCAAAATAGCAATGGTAAGCAGCCCAACACTAACACTATCATTTTTTCAGCAGTATTCGAGGCAGTACTGGATAAATGGTGTTCTTCTAGAGACTTCACCTGTTGTGTCTATATCCAATGAAATATTTTGCTTCTTCAGGATCTTTGCAAAACCATGGAAGAGATCACAAGATATGGCCTCAGCTGTCAATAATATATTGCAAACAGCCATTACTGATGCAATCCTAAGTTGTTAAAAAAACCTAAAAGAGGATCTGTCTTGAGTGAAAATAAAATGGTTCAACCTCAGTGTAAGAAAGACTGAAGTGATGGGAGTGGAAAGGGGAATATACAACACTTGGAAGCCTTCAATGGAGAAAGGACAAGTGTTACAAATCTTCAGTGTGACTGCCTCCCCACCAAGCTTAAGTAGCCAGAAATCATCAGTATTACAGTACTCACAGGAAAGGTTTAGCACCTCACTATAAAAACTGGCATGCTGTCCTTCTTAAACAATTACATAAAATCAGGAACTGATATTACTAGTGTGAGCACTCAGTTATTCTCTGTTCCCCCCTCAGCTACACTCCCTACGTCTTGCACTTCATTCTTAGTATTCCTGCCCTTTCCTCCAGCACCCAAGTACCACTAACCACACCCCCTACCCTGCCACTCACCATGCTACTATGAACTAATCTAAAGGGGCACGAAAAAATTAACCTCCCCTCACTTCCAGCTCACGGTTAATAAAGGTGCATGCCCAGCTGTGTATCTGTCATCTCTAGAATGGATTACTGTAATTCACATGATGTGAAGCTGATGACAATGACTCCCAACTGGTACAGGATGCAGCTGCTTGCTTCCTCCATGGCTTAGGTCAAAGTGACACCTCATACTCTATTGCCCAATTATTTTTAGATTCCAGTTCAAGTCCTAGATTGTAATCTCCAAAGCTCAAATTTGTGGTACATTAAAGATCAAATTATTATCTGTGAATATTAGAAATTTATGCACCTCTCGAACAATACAGATCACAAAGCTCTGTGTGAAACTTTTTACAGTTGGAAACAAAACATTTCCAGTTGTGGGATTTGAGCTCAGCATGATCTTTCAGAGGATTTTAAAAGGATACGAGAATCTAATTATTTCTAAAAAATACTACAAAACTGTCCTTTTTGAAGGCACTCCTCCACAGTAGCAGAAAGTACACAATTATTTTCTCCCTACCCTATTTGCAGCCCAAGACTAGAAGACTAAAGAAAGAAAGGAGAAAACCCATACTTCAGTAAGAGTTTTATCCTAAAAAGGCAAGAGTCAGAAGCTGACTGAGAACATCACTACTATTAATTCTACTTAGAAAGCACTGAGATACTATGGTTATGGGAAACAATATAAATCACTGAGATAAATAGAAAGTGATAGGTAACAAAATTAAACTGCAGAAACATTGTTAGGGAGTAAAAATTGCCTTGGAATCTAATTTCCATTCCTTCTTTTTAAATGATCCCATGCATGTTCAGATTAAAGTAGAACTGTAACAATGTGACTGCAGTGAACTCCGCGCCTTGAAGAATCAGATACCTAATATCTGACTTATAAGGCAACAAGACCACCTACTAAGTCACTCAAACTATGTAAACAGAGTTCTTGTCCACATCAGGGAGAACGCTGAACTCTCTCAGATGCTTATTTTTTGATCGTTTCACTAGCCTAATTAGCTTCATCTGCACTGGCTCAGAGACATGGAATCAGTCAAAAGAAAAGTAACTTTTTGTTGCTAGTCAGCATATGCTGCGTTTTGTATTTAGAAATTAATAAGAGAAATTATTTTCCAGATGCTTCTTTCAGTTCCAGCTGCTCCACCTGCCCAAGGTATTTTTAGGAAGCAAACTGCATCATAACTCTCCTGTTAAATGAAAAAAAACCCAAACAAAACCCCCAAAACCAACAAACTTTGCTCAAAAGTATCCTTTATTCCTATGAAAAAAAAGCATTGAATACTTTCTCTGGAAATCACTTTAAGTGTTCAAGTCAAGAAGTAGTCCTTTCCATCAGAGACACACATCTCACCTTTCAAGGCTGCTTGTTCAGCTTGCATATACATCCCCAGAAAGAAGTACGTACAGGCAAGGTTCACCCAAACATCTGGATTGCAAGCTGGTTGTTTGGTTAAGGCCTCATATTCCTGAAACAGAAGAGAGGGTTGATTTTAAAAAAATGCATAATAGCACGGGCTTGTATTAAATATCATTCTTTCTTCCACCATTTTACAACATATCATTAAATTATTGAGATCAAATGACTTATTCTCAAGTTCATTGCAGTTCTTACAATGAAACTATTACATTTTAACCTAAGATAAGTCCCTAGCTCTTTTTTGTTTACAGCAATAGAACAGAAAACAGGGACGAGCAGTGCTATAAATCTTCACTGTAGGAGCATGAATTCTGTCAGTACTGAAGTTATCAAAATATAAAAATTTATATATATTATTATATATTTATATATTATTATAAATATATTATTATTTGTATTTATAAAAGATAAATATATTAAATTTATAAAGGCATCAACATAACCAACTTTTCCTCAGTCTTTTCTGATGCTTTCCTAACTTCTCCCCCAGTCAAAGCCTGGGAGCCATAAACAGCAGGGAAATCTCTTTGTGAATACTTACTGGAGCAAGTGTTAAACATGCTTTTATAAACCTGTAGGTAGTGTCAGTATAGATTAAAACAGTGGTCTCCAAAGTGGGGTGTGCGCACCCCAGCGGTCGTGCAAGACAATACCATCAGGTGCAGGAAGAAAATACTTTTTGGTATCATTAATAACTAAAATAAATATTTTTAAAAGTGTTTATTTCATCTTTATCTCACCCTTTTTTAATTTCTATTTTTGTGTAGGTTTTATAATTACACAATATATTAGTGCAGTAGTACATGTATATAATTTATAACTATATATATGTATGTATATATACTGGGGGAGCGTGCTCAAAAATTTTTTACTCATAGGGGTGCATGATCAAAATTGTTTGGAGACCACTGCATTAAAATACAAGCCTACAAGTCAGTATTGGGCAAATTCAAGATTTCCTAGTAGATAAAGATATAATTATAGTAAATATTACTAAACTGTGCCTAACTTCATCATTTCCCATTTTAAGACTTACAGCCAACAGCTATAGAAAACCACTAGATACCATATTCTGATATTTCTTACACATCCACATTCATTACATATCCCTTAATACTGTCACATAAACTTGTGTTTCATTTCTTGCTATTTGTGAAACAGTAAAAACTTAACAGATCAATCTTTCAATCTACTTTTTTAATGAAGAAAAACTTTGCAGCTACCAAACAGTGATATTCCTGAAGATAAACATCTTTGCTCTGCATAACAATAGGTACTAAAAACAGAGGCAGAGAGACCTCTCGGTGCCATTTTTTTCCCCTCTGTCAGGTTTCTGTTAAATTCCTAGGGAGGCCCATCCCAGTGAAAGTGCCTCCTGCTAGTGCTTCTGTTCTCCATCCAGCCATGTCCAACAGGCAGCATAAGGCAAAGCAGGCAGGGTCACACAAGGTTCTCACAAGACCTGCTGAAAGAATGCCATCCACATACTTCCCAACCACCATAAGCCTCTCATCCCTCCCAGCAACACAACCCCTTGCCGACTCTGTACTCTTCCTCCAAACATACGAATTGGAATTTCCCTCTTCCTAGGGAGAGTTTACCAGATTGTGCCACTGCGGGTGGAAGACTTCTTACCTCTTGGGGAAAGGCACAGATACATATACATATAGCACTAGATAAAATAAGCCATGCCCAAAGGACAGTGAATCCCAGGAACAGAAACATGCTGACAATAATAAAGTTTATAGTTTGCAAGCATAAAGATTTTTTTTTTCTGTTGCCAAGCAAAAGTAAACTGCACTCCCAAAGAGAGAAGATATTGGTAAGGTATGCCCTTAAAAGCCAGCTCAGTCTTGCTAGTACTTCAGGGACTAGCTGTCCTTCAAGAAGATTTAAAATAAATAAAAAATAAAAATAATAAAAAAAAGAAAACATTTTCATAGAAGCCAACCTTTCCTACTGAGGCCAGTTCAGTCTTGACGTAGGCCTGTCATGGAGCTCTGAGAGACAGGCCACTGCTGTTCATTGGGACCATCTGGAATCTTTCAAAATCCGTTCAGATTAAATGCACCCAATGGTCTCTTTCGGCTATGGCTTCAGGCAGATTAATTAGAAAAGACAAAGTGCATAAACACAAGTCATGTTCTGGCTTGGCCATTCAAAACAAGCAATAAATAAAGAGTGCTCTAGCAGTACCAGTGTGAATCTATGGAAACACAGTAAATAAAAATGAGGACTGTTAGTGATCCTTACCCTGTAGTTCTGGGCCATGAGCCCAGACTATGTGCTGTTGCCCCTTTTCTCACTGAAAGGCATTCAACATCAGTCTCTCAAAGACTACTTTACATGAGCTTTCCCCGATCCTCTCGAAAAAAACAACAAAACCAAACAAACTAAATACTCCAAAAGCTTTCCTAACAGTCAACCTGTGGCACACTTTTGCCAACCAGGAGCATAACAACTTCTTGCTATTTCACCCTTCTCTACTTCTTGCCCCTAACACGAGACACATGCGCTTTTCCTCAAAAGCAGGCTGCCAGGTTGATTGCCTACAACTATGGACACCTACTGACAACGCTGAGGCCAGCAGGATTCTGCTCAGTGCCCTTACTACTTGTCTGGATTCTCCAAACCCATAAACAGACCCTGAAGAGCCAATAAACAGGCCAACCTATAGGGCTGCCCAACAAGTGGTCAAAGGAGGTATGGAGATATTCATCGTGTGGAGATAATCATCATGACAGAGAAGCCTAGAGAACTTCCTGGAGCCAAAAATCCATCTTTTCCTTTCCAGCTTCAGCTATCAGGAACTTGAGCGTACCTGTATTCTCACACTTCCCACAGAGGTACTCAAGCAAGACCAGATATTGCTCATGGATGAGCCCTTACCCTAGTATAGCCCTATTCCTTTCATGATTCACTGACTGAAATTATCTCGAGCCAAGCCAGGGTAGGCAGGAGGTCCCATCCACCGAAGAGGTGGAACAGCTCCTGATTCTCTGCTCTCAGATAGGACTGTTTGAATCCCTGGATGTAGTTTGTGAGATTTTGACAGAAACAATGCATTGAAGGCTCTGGTCCCAGGATCATGCTTTGCTGTCACGTGTGCCACTGATGGGCCAAAATGGCATTACCATGTCTAGCAGCTGTACCATGCCAGCATCCTGTGTGCCTAAGCCTGGTCAGAGGGTGCTGAGTGCGAATGTGAAACCTGTTTTTGAACCCAACCTAGCAGTGCACCTGCCCTTGCCAATTCGTCTCTTAAATTGTCAGTACCTCAAATACATCTTATAGCCCTCCCTTTCTTAGGCCCTGGCTGCTTCAATTTATAAGATCAGACAGCTCAGAAACAGAATCATCGGACTGATGCTCTGATTCTGGTCCTTGGGTGAACTTGAGAAATTTTTCAGGAAAGGTTTAAGATTAGTGCTATGAATGAGTCATGGCAGAAAGACAGGTGGGTTTTTCCCCATTAGGGATAGTAGATATGGAAGACGAGAAAACTAATTAGGTGCTGCTATCCACTAGGGGAGTTCTGGTTGCCATATGATGCCAGGAAGACACTAGCCACTCAGTGTTAGTAAAAATCAATTTGTCAGTGAAGGAAGCTAGACAGTCGTCAGGGAGGGACTGCCACCATGACTGCTGGAAGAGTTGAGTCCAGTGCAGTACCATCTGTAAATTGGTGTACAGCAGTAGGGATGATCCCACCAGACCACTGTTGGTGGCATATTCTTTGAGAAAGGCATCTACCTACTAAGAAGGGGAAAGTGTGACCCTAGTGAAGCTGAGGTTAGTGCTCTACCTAGAGAATACCTGACTGTTGGTGTGCCTACGATAAGAGAATGTGAAATCTCTCATGTGAATGCGCCAGATATTTTGCTGTCATTCTCTCTGAAGATATTCTTGAAGCTGGAGGTCTGTGTGTTTTTCATTTTTTCCCTGCTTCTCCCAGTAGTGGATGATGGCCACCTCACCCCAATTCCCAAGCCTCTCCAAAAGTTGCCATGCAACCAGCATGCCTGGCTCACTATGAAAGTATCATTATAAATAAAAGGATTATTTAGCAGCATAGTTTCTGAAGACCCTCATCAGGTATATGGAACACAAGCCATGAACTGGGAATATAGCGACACAGACTATGCATTGTCACTCGCAGGTGCTTAGGAACCATTTAGTTTGTGTGTAATGTCACTCCGGAGAATTCTGCAGAATCTTCTATCCATAGTATTTATTTACAGTGCTCTTGGCACTCCCCAAAGAGTGCTCCAAGATCTAGAGGGTATAGATAATAAAGGAATTTGTCCTTGAGAACACAGCAGCAATGCCTCTGTAACATAGCAGAGAAGATACAGCATTACACTTCAACCTTGAAGCTGATAACTGAAAGGCAATTCAGCCTCCATAGTCAGCACTCTTTCCCTTGATTACTACAGGCTTGGGAATTACAACTACAGTGTTCTGTCCCAAAAGAAACTAGGTTGAGATGCACAGGCTCATTTCCCACATGCCACCGCAAAATGGCAAAGTCATCAGGACTCATCACTGTGCTAAAAAAAAAATCAGTCTTAAACTGAAAAGATAGGCCCTGTGATCTCTCACTTAAAACACACACACAAACAAACCAACCACAAACCATGCATACAAACCTTTTATTGTCCCTACTTGGGCAGAAAAACGGGAAAAAGACGACCATGTTGCAGTTTTTAAAAGCCTCAATCAATAGCATCACCTAGTGGTGAATCAAACACCACATACAAAACCTAACCTCTAAAAAAAAAGCTGTTACTCTTTCGTTGAAGGAAATACTTAAAATCTACTCTGGCTATAAAAGCACCTACTGGGTATTCCAAATAGCTTGCAATTTCTTTGAAATAAATTCTGTTATTTTTCATTTGTATACAAACATTTTTCTTCTTTTAAACTTTCACTCCTTATTAACACCTAACATCTAGATAAAAATTAACGACAGCAACTGACTGTTACATTCTTAATCTTTAAATTCCACAACTCTAAACATTAATATTAAGTTACCACTATGTCTTATGCTGCTATTTTACATTCTATACTGTATACTGTCAATTTGATTCACTGAGCATTTCTAACATCTCCAACGGATGTTTCCTCTTCAATTTTTTAAGGGGGAAAGTGCCTTGTGAACTTACTCGGAAGCTTTAGAAATTCTATTTCTGCTTCACGTACGAATATTGTGCACATGTATTACTATAGTTAAACACCTAATTTTATCTAAGAGAGAAAATATCATCATTGTTCTATAATCTATTTCTCTATGGTTATTTTCTTTTGTTAATACTTTAAATTATCATCTGTTTTTAATATTTCTTCCAGGGAAAGCAAGTTAAAAGACTGCAAAACCAGCTATACTTCACAGTTACGCTTCACAGTGAATCATGATGGAGATCTCCCCCAACTGACATTGACTGAAACCAATAAGTCTTAAATGGTGCAATACAGCATTGTACGGACCCAGCAATTCACATCTGTAGGAATACAGCAATGAGACAAACAATACTCAGGCAGACGGAGTTGTTTTCAAATCTTCACTAGCTTTGTGGGTATCACCACATGACTCCACAACACCCCCTGTTCCAGTGTGCACACTGATTCCAGCCCTCAGAGGTACAGAGCAAGGCAGACAACAAAAATTTGTTAAGACTTCTACAGAGAAATATGTTAGCACAACTGAGAAGGTAAAGGGATCCCAGCGACACAGGCAACAAATTGAGTTTCACTGGAGGCATAAATGGACACAAGAGAAAGAATTGGATATTGTATATGTATGCATATACACTGAAAGAGACACAACAGCACTGTATGGTGCACATATTAAAAATGTATGTGTATTTGAATAATCAACGTGTCTTTTAGTGACTTAAAGCTTTTGGAGAATAAGAATGTCTCATTTCATTGAATTACCTAATACAAGAAAACATAAAGAAGAACAATAAAATACATTAAATGGCCAGGGGCACCAACCTCTAAAGAAAGAATTAAAAAAGCATGCATATTACAGATAAGCTACACAATGAAGACAAAGACATAATTAAACCTGAAAAACAACTGTGGAAAGCTAGCTGCAAAAAGGGAATGGAAAATTTAGGACGTGACCTATGACATTTAAAAGGGCAAATTAGGCTACTGAGCCTAGTATTAAATCAGACAGTAGAAAACATTAAAAAAGGTCTATTTTCATAGGCAAATACCTTTTCTTCCAATCCAAACTGCTTTCCACAGCATCTGCCTTATTACCGTACATTTGTACCTTAACTGGCTGGCAGAACTATTCCCTATTACAGAACATCTTCCTCCTGTTGTCATCGCTTTGTCACAAGATCCTGATTTCCAAACTCGGGGAGCAGGATTTCCCCACCTTACCTCCAGTGCTCTCTTGTAGTCACCCAAATGAAAGGCTGAGTATCCGATCCAAAGGTCAGCATCCTCCTCCTGCTCACCCACGTGCCGTTTAAACTTTGTAGAGAAGAAAGAATGTAAGAATTTTGTCAACTGCCACACAGTTTATAAAGCCCCACAGATAATCAAAGTAATACTAGGCCATCTTATATCACGGATGGTTTGACAGCTGTGGATGCTACTGGGGTGGAGCTGCTCTCACATTTCTCAGGGAAGCAGCAGGCAATCCTCACATGCCAAACCCAGTTCTGCGAAGTGAGGGGAAAAGCTGCCGCAACAGGGCCTAACGGGTGCGGAAGGAGGCGAGGGGGACGCAAGGCTGGGTAAGGGTTCCCCTCGCCCCGCAGCCGTGTCGGGCACAGGCCTGGCAATGATGGTATCGCTCTCCGGAGGGGAGCGGGAGAGCCAGGGTGCCGGCGGCGCCGTCGGGCCGGGCCGGGCCTCCGCCCCCGCCGCGGCCGTTACCTCTAGCAAGGCGATCGCGCCGGTGAAGTCCCTCAGGGCCAGGAGCTCTTCCAGCTGCGGCACCTTCTTCCCTTTCTTCCTCCGCCTGTCTCCCGTTGGCGGGGTACCCCCCACGGCCGGCTTGGCCCGAGAGAGCATCTGGGCAGAGAACAGAGCGGGGCCGGGTCAGAGCGGGGCCTCGGCGGGGCTTCCCCCGCCCGAGATGGGGGAAGCGCCGCGCCCGCCCCGTGCCCCCCGCCCCGCCGCCTCTCACCATCCTGCCGCCAGGCCCGAGCTCCGAGCTTCGCCGACGGCGCCGTTGCCAGGGTAACCGCGGGACGGCGGAAGGCGGCGGCGCAGACCCGAGCGCGGCGGCGAAGAGGCTCCGGCTGGCGACTGGCGCCGCCCCCCGGGGTTCCGCCTCCGCTGCGGCGGGCGTCGGTCTCCGTAGCGACCGCGGGAGAGGGGTCGGCCCCTCAGTCAGACTCTGCACTTGCTGGCACCCCGGACACGTAGGCCCCTGTGACTCGTGGTCTAATTCCAGCTGCTGGCACTTAAACCTCCATACACACACACACACACACACACACGCAGAAAAGGGAGTCCCCTCACCCAGGAAAACAGTTAGAAATGGCGTTTAAGATGAAGACAAGAGGCACTGCGCTGATGGGGCACAGGGCACGGCCAGAGGAATGTACTGACAAGCAACTGGTTCGCACGTCACCAGCCCCTTTTATCCCCCTGTCCTGTGTCCCATACTGGTTCCTCCCCAAACTCCCTCGATCTCTTCCTTTCCCCACCTTCGGTCCTTCACCTAAACATCCCATAATAAGTCTTGTGCAATCCCAAAATGCTCTTCCCTGGCATGCCATAATGAGTCTCATATGCTTGTAGTCAGCAACCCCCCTCAGTCTGTAAGGTGATCCAGAGAGCTTCTTCTGTTGACCAGAGAGCTTCTCCCATTGATCTTGATGGGTTGATCACTCTCCTGTGACAGCCCTGTGGGGAGAGAATCCCACAGATGTTCATACTTTTTTGGTAAACATAGCCTCTCCATCTGTATTTCTAAAATTATAAGGATGGAGAGCATAATATAAAATGTTAAGTATGTGGGTTGTATACATTTTAACCGCATACAGTGGATGATCTCTATGGCAAACTCTGGATAATTTTCAAGCCCAGTTTGTTTCCTGTAGCATCTCTGACATTGCAGTTTGCTGTGAATAAAACAGATCTCTCTTAGTTTCAGAGGAACACCATGTGGTGGAATTCGCCAGACTTTCATTTTTATTCTGCCTGAATTGCACCATTAGCAATTCCAGTGCAGAGGACCAATACATTACACTACTGCCGACAACTCAACTAGCCAAATAATACATGTCCATGGATGGGACTAATGAGGTATCTGTATATCTTCCATTTTTCCTTCCTTGAAAAGAAGAACTTTTTGCACTCCATCAGAAAAAAAAAGAGGCTTTTTTTGGTATGAATAAATATATCCTGTCACACTGCAATCATCTGTAACATAGTCCAGCAGTAAAGAATTGTGTGCTGCTTCTTCAGAGCATTGGTTCCACGTTCACCTTCTCCCGATCACTTCAAGATGGCTTGACCCAGGCTTGCAACTGCCCCCGAGAGGTTACTCTGCAACCAGGAACTGCGGGAGCACAACAGCACCATGATGGTGTCCCTTGCTTATGAATGTGCTTTCATACCACAGGCCATAAAGAAGGAAGGCAAATAATCCACTCTCCCACAGAGGATTTCTCTGCAAGAAATTAATTTTGAGTTAGTCGGTCAAAGTGATAAAGAATGTGTGCCAGTGATTTGGTCTCCTTTTATAGCTCTTCTCTATTAAGTAAGGTATTATTTCTGTCAGGAGAAAATTAATTTTCCATAAATAATTCTGAAATTATTTGCCTTTTCAGAGATTTGATTTTAAGTGGTTTTTTTATGTTGTCAAGATTGTATATATAGACTAATTCATTCAATACAGGTATCTGCCCTCTTATCAGTTGTTTAGGAATTTCTATTATCTAACAGAACAAAAATTTCAGCAGGCTAGAAGGCTTAAGATTCTCCTCTATCAGAACCCTGTGAAATCAAGAAAAACATCTAGATTGACAGGGATATTGTAAGACGCCTTTTTCCTTTCAGATCTTAAACAATGCCTCAGAAGTACTTCATTTCAAACTGAAATAAAATAATAATTGTTGTAAATACCTCCCAGTAATTTTCAGTACTGCCAAAGAATAGTCTGGCTCCATACAGTAAGCTAGGAAAACTGAAGATTTGGGTTTAAGTTTTTTTTACTATACAAATGCCAAAGTAAACAGGGTAAAGGAGGAGAAACAGAAGGAGCAGAAGTTGTCACTGATGAAGGTGTTATATTTTTGTCTGAAATGCAAGCAATCAGACAGTACAATTAGGCAAGATTCTTATTTTTTGAAAAAAGTAACTGAAAATATAATTTTACTACATTGCTTTCTTCCATTTTTTATATAGATTCTTTCACAAGATCCTGCTGTTCTAAGAATCAACATAATAAATACGGTAAAATATTGACTCAATTGGAAGAAAGCTCTCAGCTGCTCCACTGGTTTCTCCCATTTCCCAGTGGCTTCCTGAATTCTTACGAGGTGGGTCCAAAGCTGGGGAATGTGTGAGAGCTAACAGATTTGCAGTGCCAGTGGGTTAGCTGTGGGCACAAGAAGGACAGTGTCAACTGAGATAAAAAGTAATAGCAGCCAAACCAGTTCCTTTTTATTTGCAGACAGTGTTTTGCATTGTGCCAGTGGGATTCCAGCATCTAGCTGCATTGTGGGGGGGATTTTCTTGACCAAAAGTTTTGTGATCATGCGGAGCGGGGAGTGCTCAGAAGCATGACATTCTTCTCTGCTGCCAGCTCTCTGCCTGCCACGGGGAACTCAGATGGGAGACATCTTCTAACCTTAACTATGCTTTGGAGGCAAGTCCCCTAAGCACTGCCTGTACACACACACCTCTTTATGTGTAATTTTGCTGCCTCCAAAAAGATAACGTGTTCCATAAGGGTTAGCTTCAACTGAGCTTCAACTCACCTGCAAGATGAGAAAGTAAAAATTTATTCTAACTGGACATAATGGTCTGGCTTCCAATTACAAAACTGGAGACACATTATATGTAAAGCAGAACTGTAGGTTACATTTAATAGCAAGGATCCTTCTTAGCTGCTTCAGCATGACTCAAACGGAGTTCTTCTGGTACATTCTCAAAGCTGTGACTCTACCTGTCAGATCGTTCCCTCATAGGTGAGGTCTACAGCAGTATTAAAGGACAAGGTGGTGAGTTTGGTTGTGATTGTAATCAATCAAAACCATAGACTTTGCCATCAGAAGGGTTGCTGATTATAAATTGCACAACTCAACAGGTGGGCCATGGATTGAACACAGTGTAAAAATTAAGTTATCTCCTGACTTGTAGAGGTGTTATCTGTACACAGTGTGTGAGCAATATAAGTAGGGGGCAAAATGCTAGAGTTTGGCATTATGGCAATTCGTGTGGACTCTCTGCGTACAGGAGTGGTCTAAAACCCATTCAGAGCAGTAGGAGTCTCCATTCATATCTAATGTTCATTAAAGTCAATTGTGTAGGAGGACACAGGTAATTTAATCCTGTATTCTCACCAGCATCAAATTGACCAAAATATTTTTAGCCTGTCTGGTGTAGAAATTATTATTAAGATGCAGACCAAAGTAGGTAGAGATGTTAGAATCTTTTCCTCATATGAAATGCCAAGATGACACTTCATAAATTAAAGACAAGTCAAGAAGTTCAGCTACTCTATTAATAATGCTGGAAAACTGCTGCAGTTCTTACCATCACCATTCTATTAGCAAGTGGCATTATCTTGGAGGCTGTGAGCTGTAAAATGACTGATGATCATGTTTATTCCCACACAGAATTGCTGGGAGAGAGGGAATTGACTTACACTGATAGCAGCAAAAGGGAAGTCATGCACCTGTGACTAAACACCAAGATAAGCATCAGACAGTGTAATGAGAGTGTTTAAATAAAAAATCAGAGAGTGGAAAGTGAGGTCTAAGAAAAGAATAGGAAGGAGGGGAAGGAAAGAAAAAAGGGAGAGAAACGAAAAGCAAGAAGTGGAAAAAAATCATCATATAACCAAAGCAAGAAGTTCGGAAGTGACCTTTGCATCAGCAACAATCACATGCTTCAATTTCTGTAATGTCTGGGTAAGATCATGTTTTTTCAGTAACGATGCTTCACCATATTCTGCCTCTTATATCTTGGAAAATGCATCTGACAACATCTCAAGATAAATGATATGCAAAAGTGAGAGCAATGAAATGCTCCCCTGCTAAAGCTACAAAGGCAATCCCCTGAGATGAGTAAATGGGAAATGATTCCTTTAAAAGCAAGGAACTTGAAGAATATTTGCTTCTTTTTTATGCAGTCAGCAACATCTGAGCCTTAATCTGCCCTGGATAGACCACCCATGATGAGAGAAGGCGAAATATGTAAGTTGACAGCAAAGACCAGCCTGCAGAAGTGACAGATCATGTGCGAGTTTAATGCTCTTGCCAGGTCTCTATTGCCCCGCTCAAGAAAGCAAACAACAGTTCTGTCAATTAAAGACCTCCAAACGGTGAAACAAAAATTCATAATTTTTATCTTTATTTTGGTAGGGGAACCTCTTTAGTTTTCACTGATGTTTATGTCTGTGATTGTATGGGTTCTTGGGAACTGTACCTTCAGAATTTTCCTGATACTTCCAGCACCCAACCTGTCATCAAGATTCAGTTAAGTTAATAAAAGTAACTTAAATGCGGTCCTTGTATTGGATTTCAGCATCACATTTAGGTAAGTTTTTGGAAGTTTATGTATGTAGAACCAAGGGAGGGGAGGCGAGACAATCTGCTGATCCAGCACCAGTCAGTGTCAGAACTGAAAAGCAATGTATGGTTAGCTGGATCCACACAGACTTACCCAAGCCAGAAAGCCACATCATTGCAAGTGCTATGTCCCAGAGAAAGCAGTTGTACTGGTCCAGGACGTGTGCTGATGTATCTGCACAGTATTCCACTGCCATATGGATTTACAGGATCCTGTGCAATGCAGGATAGTGCAGTAGCGCTAGTAGTGCACTAGTAGTGCACTAGCCTGAAGATCTCATAACTCCATCCCATCACATAGTATAGATGTGTATAATGTTTAATAAAAAGAGTTTAAGGAAACTGAAGTATGTGTCCAAGTGTCGTGGTTTAACCCTAGCGAGCAACTAAGCGCCATACAGCCGCTTGCTCACCCTCCCCCCTGGTAAGAAGGGGGAGAGAATTGGAAGGGTAAAAGTAAGACAACTCATGGGTTGAGATAAGAACAGTTTAATGATTGAAATAAAATAAAATAAAATAAAAATATTATTATTATTATTAATAATAATAATAAAGATTGTAATGAAAAGGGAAACAACAAAAAGAGAGAGAGAGAAACAAAACCCAGGAAAAACAAGTGATGCAACCATTCACCACCTGGCGACTGACGCCCAGTCAGTCCCTGCGCAGCGATCGTTGCCCCCTGGTCAACTCCCCCCAGGTTATATACTAAGCATGACGTCATATGGTATGGAATGTCCCTTTGGCCAGTTTGGGTCAGCTGTCCTGGCTACACTCCCTCCCAGCTTCTTGTGCACCTCCTCGCTGGCAGAGCATGGGAAGCTTAGACTTACACAAGTCCTTGACTAGCGTAAGCACTACTTAGCAACAACTAAAACATCGGTGTGTTATCAACATTATTCTCATATTAAATCCAAAACACAGCACTGTACCAGCTACTAGGAGTAAAATTAACTCTATCCCAGCTGAAACCAGGACACCAAGACATAAATTATTACACACTCAACCCATTTACCTTTGTAAGGAAAAACAGAAGAGATGGTTGCACATTACAGATAGCTTACATTCGTCACTTGACAGAGCTGTATCCTGCTGAGTCTAGAACAGAGGCTAACTCTTACGCTGAAAAGAAAAATATGTCCTGTCACTCTGGAAACAAAGTCCGTTAGAGAAAGAGTACAAAATCAGCAGTTAAGAGGAAATACTTCTTACTATTTATTTCGGTAATATACAAGTTAGATGGATGAATAATATTCACTTCAAAGTGTGTATGTGTTGGGAAAGGGTTAAAAGGAAGAAGACTTTCTTAATTGAGCTAGATATTTATGATACATCACATATTTAGCTTCATCTTCTGGTATGTGGCAACATAGGTCAATGGGAAGATGGGGCCACCACCCAAGCTGCTGGTAGTATGATGCAATTCCAATTACAACTTTTCTTATCCTTGTCTATAATCTTACTAGATTGGTAACTTCTGATGGGAACAGTCAGTGCTTTGAAGTGTAATTCGACTCTAATCTGTGGCAGCAGCTATGAACTCCAAGAACAGACCTAAACTCTCGATAACCCATGAGAATGGCAATATAATAAGGACTTCTACTTTATCAGGATCTGTACTGGATCAGGATCATGCTGTACTATCAGGATCATACAACATGACCCGCATGCTGTTTTACAGGCTTGTTGTTTATAAGTAGATAGTTTCAGTCCAAAGAATAATGTTGTAAAGGCTTTCTTTATGTTCTTGCGTAGTAAATGAGAAAAAAAGATCAGTTCTGAGAAGTCAACATAGCTGCTATGCAGCTGCTATACATGTATACTATATACATATATACAGCTGCTATATAGGTATACTATACAGCTATGTTTGTCATCATTTACATTACTGTCTTCTAAATCTGGGTAGTAGAAATATTGTAAAAATCATTTAAAAGACAGAAAAAAATGATTTCATGTCCTTGGTCTTCTCTGTAATATTGAAAGTTAAAGAAGAAATCTTTATACTGTACAGTCTAGACCTGTAAGTTACTGACATTAAATAATCACAGACATTACAGTACTGTAATGTTTTCTTTTCTGTCTGTAATCCCATTTGTGATTCCAACCTCTAACAAAACTGGAAAAAAATGGAAACTGAAATATTTCTATTTTATTTTTCTTCAATGTGATTTTCTAAATCTTTTTAAAGACAAGGTAAAAGCTGTTAAAGCCCCAGACAATCAAAATAATTTGGAATCAGGCTTAGTAATAATGGGTAGAACTTGAAAACAACATTCATTGAAGTTTTTCTACATTTATCCTGTTGGCTAAATATGATCAACTACTACAACATATAATGTCTCATGCAAATTTCATATTAAAAATTCTGTATTTTACAGAAACAATATTGACAACCTCATTTATTCAAAAACATAGGCATGGCCACTGAAGCCAAGGAAATTTGTTTTTTAAGTAAGTGAGAATTAAATACATAAATGCATCTGCTGTTCTTTTTATTTACGTATCTTTTCAGATTTTTTTTTAATGTCCTTTCTTCACATTTCCCAATTCTGCAATGCTGGAGACTTGCAGCATCTCTTTCATTTCAATGGAACCTCAGATTCTTGTGTACTATCAAAGTTCCCAGATCTGGAGCAAATAAAATATAATGTACAATTGTGAAACTCATAAGTTGTTCATAACAATCATAATTAAATGACATTGAGAAAATAAATAATTGTAGCATAGATGTAGAAAAAAATTCCATTTTAAAGGACATTGTCAAAATATTTTATTCTGCAAAATAAGACAATTGTATCACAATGCATGTTTCTTTACAAAATAGTTGCTTGAAATATGCTACAATGGTTGTCTTTGGTACCAAAGACATTGAAGATGAGATATGTCTACATTGTCTTCAGACTTGCTAGGACTATTGGTGCCGACTTCCACAGTAGTAGTTTGACTGACTGGGGGCAGCTGATACTTTCACATAACTCTTTGGCTCTTCTGAGCTTTCTGAAATTTTCATTCCATATCTTCTCTCTATTTTCTCCTCTCTAAGTGGTCAAGTGGAAATAATGATTTGTAATTAAGTAAAAAAGAAATAAGGCTACAAGCCAGTGAAAAGGTCCTAAAAATAAATGTGGTAAAGGTATTGGAGATACACAGTGCCTTATTCTGAATATGGTTGCACTTTTACAATATGAGCTGCATAGGCAAAGGGACTCTGTGATGCCCAGGTTGGGCTATCATTCCCATTTTTCAGGTCTCTCAGACTCTGTACAAAAAAGAAGCCATTGAAATGAGGAAAGCCCTGTCACATGGACCATTAAAAAAGGACTGGAAAATGTTCTGTAAAGCATAATCTTACATAGGCTGAGAGCCTTAGAGGAACAACTCTTTGGGTTTTTTTTTTGCTCTTCTGGTTTCTTTTTCTCTGTCTGAGTGTCTTTGAATATTCCAGAAGACTGAGAGAACCTCTCAGGGTAGTTTTAGATCAGGAAGTCAGTGCTGATTATGTGTTTCAAATACACCCTATAATATCCGGTTGTTTATTATCCAATAAAACAGAGGGCAGAACAAACAAATAGTGCTGTAGAATCATGCACTAAAAAACACTTTTCACTAAAACCAATGATACAGTTCTCTGCTGAGTTAATTTGAGTTGGTATTTGTAATCTAACACAGATTATAAGAACACCCACAGAGACCTATTAAGGTGTTTTGTAGCTGTGCAATATATTGCACAGGTATTGTTGTTGTTGACGAGGGACTGAATTTTGTCTTCAGACAAATAAATACAGGGCCTGTCTATCTGAATCTTAATCATCCCTGTGCTTCTGAAGGCAGAATAAGTGATAAACTACAGGGTTTCTATTCGATGATTCAAGGGGAGACCTTCATCAGCTGTTAATAATGCTAAGACTACAAAGATGAAGTACTCAAACTGATGTACACCTAAGAACTGACTTTTTGGATAGATACTTGCACATAGTGAAGATATTTAATGCTGGGATCTTTTTTACCTTTCTGACAAGATGATAACAGTAGCTGATGCCTAGAAGCCACAGCTAGAAAAAATGCACCGGGGATGTCAGATGCAGTTTCTTAGCACCTTATTCCTTAGAAGGTGATTAAACCTTGACTCTTTTAAGAGAGAATAAGTAGTTCTAGAAGATGTGCTTTAAAGATGTTTTTGGCATAAATTTTGCGGCTTATCCTGGGGGTGTCAGGAGAGGTTACCTTAGGCAGGATATGCCTGGTGTTTGAGTCTCTTGCTCTGCTTCTCCATGTCATCACATTCTTTCAGGGGAAGGCAGAGTCATTTGCATTGCCTTCAGGACGCTCCCATTACTTGTAGTTCTGTTGTAAGACAGTATTTCTAATTAAAGCTGCAGTCGCCTGTAGGAGTCAAAAAGCTTTTTTTTCCTTTCCTCTGACACATAATTTGACTTCTAGGTTTCTGAACTGTATCCCTCCCTGACTAATCTTTGAAGTGTGAGAACTGGCTAATGGTTGGAGAAAAGTTACTGAGATAGAGGAGGCAGTGCCCTGAAGAGATATGGAAGATATTTTTGGGTATCTGGCTGGTTTGTGTCACTGGTAACCTCTTGGTTTTATGGACTGCTAGATCGGACATTATGAAGGAATTAGATGAAGTTGGCTGGGATCCTTGGGAGCTTAGCTTCATTCTGCAGCCAGGGCACTATGAATGGACTGGCATTGGTGTCTCACCTCTTCTATTCCCTGGGGACTAAAGATCCCTCAGGCACAGGCAGCAACAAACACAAATATACAGAAGTTTTTGCTTTTGCTTGTGGCAGGCCCATCAAATTTTGTGCTTTGCACATATGACTCACTTGTCTACTTTTTCTTCTCTCCACCCCCATGGTCATCTATAGTATCAGTAACTCTCATGTTTACAGCATGATGCCACAGCTTTTCTTTGTCTCTCTTACACCATGAAGCAGATGATACTGATCAGTGTGCCAGGCAACTGTGTCTGATGTGCAAAGCCCTGAGGTACAAGAGAAAGTGTGGTGTTCAGCCGGTTCCAGGGAGCTTTTGCTTCACCCCAGCTGCAGCCTCCTACCGCACTCCCTCCTGCTCCACATCACCCGATGCTTAAGGCGTGCTCCCATCATGGGACTTGACACAGAAACTACACACACCGGGCAATTAAAAAGTTGAGAGGTCAACAACTCATTTATAACATGTTCTGGCTGGGGACTCCCTGTGGCACCATGAAGGCAGGGGGCAAGGGAGAGAGTAAAAAGAAATGCTGTGCTAAGGCTATAGTTGATTTTACCTTTTGTTTTTAAAAGACATTTTTAAGCTGCTATGAAAACCAAATAAATACATGAATAGATACAAAAACCAGGGAGACCTCAGTGCCATCACATACTCCCTGTGTGACCAGCAATGTAGAATACTCAGTTCTACTTGCATTATCCACACTTGCTGTTTCTCTCAGGTAGGCTAAGAAGAGTATAAAAATGCAAATCTTGCTCTCTGAAGTTAATGACAAATCTCTTATTGACTTATATGGGATAAGTTTCAAGGGCTTTGTAATTATCTATAAAACGGGGCAGTGATGAGCAGATGATCTCACCATGAAAAGCTATATTCCATTCTCAGTCTGTGGCTCTAGCCAGCCATACTAGTCCAGATTTTTATATGACAGACTGCTAATTTAGAATTACTGTATTACTAATTACAAATGCTAGATTAGATATGCTGAGGTGTTCAAGGTCTGCTCTTAAATACTGGCTCACGGTCTCCTCTGTTGTTTAGTATAAGAAAGATTCAAGCAATAATTATTTGGTATTAAAAAAGGATCATGTAAAAGTCTGTGCAAATATATTCAAAGTATATTCAACACCTTTTAAATACAGGCTTTGAAAGAAACCATGGAATTGCAGTTCTGTTTTATACCAAAAGCACTGTTACTTACACTGCTGCTGATTATTTTCCTTGTTTGTCTTAAAATTATTTCAGGAAGGTAATAAAAGTAAACTGATTTATTATCTGACAGCCTCAGTCCAGGTTTCAGTAGAAAAACAGAAGCTGCTGTAGGTGTGCACAAACACCCCAAATTCAGACCAATCACACTCAGTACTTTATTTAAATTTGCCTGTTGATTCCTTTTATCTTGCAGTTCTCCTTTGTGCCCAGACTTATCCAAAAGGCTTGTGCTTTTTTTGTCTTCCCTTCATTCTACCTACCTTCCCTGAGACCATTCTCAGGAAAAATACTCAGGAAAGCCCAAGAGCCCTACCCAGGAACAATACCATGGTGTGCTTTAGTGTGTGCCTTTTAGCGATGCCATTTATAATTTTGCTTTGGTCCCACAGGTCTGAGATGTGGCCTTCAGCTGTGCTAATCCTTACCTGGTGCAAGAGATTGTATCACATAAAGTATGAATATGTTGGGCCCCCATTTGAGGAGCCATCTGACAAGGTGGGAATGGGCAATGAGACCTGTGCTGCCTGGGAGCAATGTGTCCGGGGCAGATCTGGGGCGCTTTGGTGTGCAATGCTGGGTGAGTACGAGCGGACGAGCTTTGTGCTGAGTCTACTCTGTAGGTAGAAACGAAGGCTTTGGTCTGGAGGACTGCAAGTCAGACATTTTTGCCAACACAAAAAGTGCTTCAATGGTAAAAGCTAAAGGAGTGAAATTGGTAACTTATCACAGAAGAAAATATACCCTTGATTTATGAGCCCAGACAGCAGAGATGGTGTGGCAATGTAACCAGAGATGTAGGGCAATGCAAACATGAAGTAACCATCTGTTTTCCTCTAGACTTTAATGGAGCTTGTATTTTATTTCCATTTTAAAGGGTCATCTTTACAGTCCATTTTGTCCTCTCCCCTTCCTTCTCTCAGCTCATCCTTGTGATGAAGAGTTAGTGCCCTTATCAGGCAAGGTTTCAGGTAACACTTCAGTTTTATAGCCTCAGCCTTTCCATGAGCAAACATTCACAGCAACCTTTAGCCTCTCTCCTTTCCTGAGTTTTGCTGTTGCTGTTTTTTCACAAACAGAAGTGCCACCTAGTACACTGGAGGGGTGGGCAGAGGTGAAGGCGGGGGGATAGGGAAGTGCCTGAGAGAAGAATCGTACAGCCTGTCTTTGAATCTACGCGTGGAGATCTCTTTCGTCCTATCCAGGAACAAAACCAACGTAGAGTACCTGAAAGAAAGAGGGTTGGAAGACAAAAAGAGAAGAGAGAACACACACAATGGGTCTAAACTGAACAATAATGAAGCAACGGATGTTGGGTCTGGCCCTTTGGCCTTTGTTTTTCTCTCTCAAGCTGCTGCAGCAAGTTGGTTCAAACGAATGTAGCAACAACAGTTATGTGATCAATGTGATGCTCATGAATTACTCGGACCTCCCATTAACTACTGAAAATTTGAAATTAGCTGTGATCAAAGCCTTGCAAAGCGTACAAAAGGAATTCAACAGGATAGGTAAGGCAACGGGTGTTGATTATCCCTCTCCTGCTGTGGTTTCTTGTCAGACTTTGTGCCACAGCTTTCTACTCATCTGACCTTCAGCAAACTGCTCCTCAGACATTCACCTTATGTAGATCTTACAGAAATAATGACCTCCCTCTGTGGAAACAGAAGTGCTCTACAGATGGGCAGAACCATATTTGCTTTCATGGTGTTTGGGCAGACTTCTCCTGCATGCTTTTCTGGAATTGTTCAGTTGGGATTGGGAACACGGGAATTGCTGAACTGGATCAGACAAGACCAGTGATCCATCTAGTGCAGTAACTGGGATGCCCTTGCTTCCTCTCCTGGCTGGATTAGCCTCTACTTTCTGAAAATAATTTTCCTCTTGACCCCATCTGTTGATCACATTATGACTTCAAGTGTGAAGAATCTACAGTCCATATGTTTTTCCCTCATTTAGAGTCACTGCAGATGATGCTTTTATTTATTATGTTATCTTACCTCTTCTTTCATTATCACCAATCTACTGTCACTCTCTAGAATATAATGGGAAAAAGTTTCCGAAGAAATGATAGCTATTCCCTTTCTGCCCCCTAGTTGAAGAGATTTTGTCCAATTTTATTGGAAAGTGGTCTCTCAGTTACTTCCTACAGAGCTTTTAAAAATGTCTCTAATAATGGCCAGCACTAAAAGTACTTCGTACTGAAAGTACCAACACTCAGCAGAAGAAGTCAGCAGCCCACACTGGAGCAAATTTTACAGTCTCATCCTAAATAGTGGGGGTTAGGCGGTAGGTGGACTTTCTAGCAGATTTTTGTTGGGAGACATCCTAGCATAAGACTGCTCAGACCTGTGTCAGAAGAAGAGGGATACGGTGTATTAGTGGTTATTTGCAACTCATGATGCTGTTTACTTTTACGTTTGCATTACAGGAGAAAATATTACAGTCAATGCCACCTTCCACAGCGCCTCACCACTCTATGTCTCACAAGGCTGTCGTACCAGCACCTGTGAAGGTGTGGAGCTCATTAAGGCAATTTATGTGAGTAGCAGGCTTCTTTAAGTTGATTTCCTATGCAGACAAGAATTTTTCTTTCTGCATGTGTGTGCACATGTGTCTGTCTTTCCTTATTAACTTTTGATCCTGTTGTTCAGTTCCAAACAAATTTGACAGGGAAGTGAAGTTTTCAAAGAAAAGGTGTTTCTGTAGGTTTTGTGAAGACAAGCAGGCAAATAGTGGAGAGAGATTCTATGAATGCTTCCCAGAGGCTGTCATTAGACATCTGGTGGCAGTGCTGGCTAAAGCAGCCTTCCACTCCAGGCTCCTTTTCCTATGCTTATGTTGTCCTCTTTTTTATATCTGCACAGATCTTTGTGTGGCCACATAACAATCTATTAAAAAAACCTGACAACCAACCAACCAATGAAAAAAACCCAAACCCAAACACTCAAACAGCCCAAGCAGAGCAAAAAAGGTCCATTTCCAACTGGATCAGACCCTGATCTGGTTCACCATCAGTTTACAGAAATAGACAAAGGAGAGAGCTGTGCGAGGATAGGAACATGCAGACAGAGAGATTATTCGGCTGGCACTGATACCAAAGAAACACGTATGGAACTATGCCCAGAGGGCAAAGATGAAGTGCTCACTTCTCACTAGAAATCACAGAAGTCACATGGGAGAAACTGTATGAATATCTTAATATGGGGAAAAGCTTCAGTTGGAATTGGTGCCTTACAAGAAGCCGTGTTTTGTGGATTTTCTCATGTCTAATAACTGTCACCTCTGAGTGAAGCTTTGTCAAGCCAATGTGAATTCTCAAATCTACCAATGTATGAGCACATGCTATAGTCTTTATTAAGAAGTCATCCCTCAAGGCACACAAAGCTAGTGGTCAGGCCTCATTTGGTGGTCATGGAAGGTTTTTTTTATACAAGCTTCATATGCACATAACTAATTGTTTTTCTGATACACACTATCTTGTAATTTCAACCCCTCTGTCTTCTGCAAATGCAAGCACTGCTGGGGTGTGTAATTTCATATGTGCAATTGTAACAATTGCAACATTTCAACCCTAACTTGCTGGCTGTCTTTTAATAAAGGTCATACTCACAGGCACTATTCTGTCCTCTGCCTTTTCTTAGCTTTCTGTGATTCCTCCCTCCTTCACTCTAGGTTTGTTCTTTTAACCTTTCTGTAGCTTCTTTGCTACTCTGTTCTTGCTTTTGCTGAGTCAATTCTGTGACTTTTTCTCAAATCCTAAAGTTTCCTTCATTCTCCCATCCTCCCCTCTCTGCCAGTCCTCTGCACTGTCGCCACTACTGACCCTTTCTGATCCCTTGCAGAGGAGTGGTAGACTTGGCTGTGTCGTCATAGGACCTGCGTGCACTTATGCCACCTACCAAATGGTCTCGTAAGTACCACCTCTTCCCCCTAATACTGTGATGTTAAAGATATCAACTGCTGAACAAAGTTGTTTTGTGTACAACAAGCCAGCAGAGACATTGGGGTTTAGGATACATCAGACACCTCAAGATCTACAGTCAAGGCAGTAAGACTCTTATGCATAGCCACTATGTTTGGTAGAGAGAAGAAAATCCCCTTCCAAAGTCCATTGATGAAATCCCACTGCTAGCAGGGAAACTTTTCTAATTGCGGACAGTCAGTTGATTGATTGATTGATTGATTAAGGGCTCAAAAGACTTAACTCTTCAGCAACTGCAGCAGGAAAGAGATGTTAGCTTGAAGCATGTAGACATCGCAGTACTGCAGCAACAGGGGTCCTTCTGGGTGGGTGTGCAGTCACTGAGAGGGGCCTGAGTTACATGTGTCAAGAGAAGTTCCAAAAACCCCAACCATCTTCAATAAAGAGTGTTTAGATAGGGAGCAGCCAGTTTCATCCTAACTCTTCTGCCTGCGGAAGCATTCCTGAAGAATGAATCTCTCTACTATTGTATTATACATGAACCTGTATAATTCTATTCTATATTATATTATACATTCATATGTTAATTTTCAGATATTAGGAAAAGTGTAAGCTGAATCTGCAGACTTCTAGCATAAATCAGTTAAAAAACCCCCATCAGCCATGATGTACAAATCCATGTTGTTACCCATGTGAATCACTTCCCTTTTTAAACTTTGGTAGCCTTTTGGTTTCACTGAGAGATACTGGAAAGATTGAGACACTTTTACCTCAAGCTTTATCTGCTTTTAGCTCTATACTTTTCTTTGAGTGGCATGACCAGAAGTGAATACAATGTTACTGGTGAACGCATGTGATTGATTTATAGAAGAATCAAAAGAATAAGTCTTACATGTGTATAGGACCGTGGTAAAATCTTATGCAATATATCCCATTTTATTTATTGTGCCTCCTAACTTTGTTTGCTTTTCTATCTGCTGGATATGGAGCTGCCCAGAATGATGCCAAAGTCTTTTCCTTGGACTCTGACACAGTTAAACCAGTAAAAAGTATGAATAGCGGAAGTTTATGCAAAGCAATGAAGAACACTAACAAACAGGCAGCTGGCTTTTGCCCATGGTGCAATAGCTTTGCAAATCAGAACAAGTGCTTCACTTTACAACACTTTAAGTGTGGGGAGGGTGCTGTGGGGAGGGCGCTCCATGGGCAGCGGGGCGGGAGTGTGCAGGGCCTGTGGCAGCCCGGCTGCTGCCTGTGCTTGGCCACCGCTCTCCGGGTTTCATCTTTGGCTTGTCAAATGGACATTAAGCGACACTGGGTGATAACTGCAAGAGCTCTATAAGCAGCTGCTGGGATGTTGTGACAGAACAGTGGAAGTAACAAGTGTGGTTTGGGATTAGCCCGACTGTCTACCTCCAACTTCTTCAGCATCTCTAATTCAGGAAGTCATTGGGCAATGATTAATGGGATGAAATTTAACAAGTCCAAATGCCGGATTCTGCACCTAGGATGGAGTAACGCTGGGCACAAGTATAAATTGGGAGAGGAGTGGCTGGAGAGCAGCCCTGCAGAAAGGGATCTGGGGGTGCTGGTCGACAGCAGGCTCAGTATGAGTCAGCAGCGTGCCCTGGCAGCCAAGAGGGCAAACCGCACCCTGGGGTCCATCAAACACAGCGTAACCAGCCAGTCAAAAGAGGTGATTATCCCACTGTATTCAGCGTTGGTGTGGCCTCACCTTGAGTACTGTGTGCAGTTCTGGGCCCCACAGTTTCAGAAGGATGTGAAGGTCCTTGAATGTGTCCAGAGGAGGGCAACAATGCCGGTGAAAGGGCTGGAAGGCATGCCCTATGAGGAGCGGCTAAGGACTTGGACTTGCCTAGTTTGCAGAAAAGGAGGCTGCTCATTGCTCTTTGCAGCTTGCTGAGCAGGGGACATGGAGAGGGAGGTGCTGATCTCTTCTCTCTGGTATCCAGTGATAAGACGCATGGGAGTGGTTCAAAGCTGTGCCAGGGAAGGTTTAGTCTGGACATGAGGAAGCATTTCTTTACTGAGAGGGTGCTCCAACACTGGAACAGGCTTCCTAGAGAGGTGTTTGATGTCCCAAGCCTGTCAGTGTTTAAGAGGCATTTGGACAATGCCCTTAATAACATGCTTTAGCTTTTGGTCAGCCCTGAATTGCTGTTGTGGTTTAACCTCAGTCGGCAACTGAGTACCACACAGCCGCTCGCTCACTCCTCCCCCTCACCTCCCCCCCCCCCCCCCGGTGGGATCAGGGAGAGAATTCGGGGGAGAGAAATCGGGGAGAGTAGAAGTGAGAAAAACTCATGGGTTGAGATAAAAACAGTTTAATAATTGAAATAAAATAATAATAACAACAACAATAATAATGTAATAATAATAATACACAAAGCAAGTGATGCGCAGTGCAATTGCTCACCACCTGCTGACTGATGCCCAGCCAGTCCCCGAGCACGGCCCCCCCCCGGCCAGCTTTCCCCAGTTTATGTACTGAGCATGACGTCACATGCTATGGAATGTTTCCTTGGCCAGTTTGGCTGTGCCCCCTCCCAGCTTCTTGTGCCCCTCCAGCCTTCTCAGTCGGTAGAGCATGGGAAACTAAAAAGTCCTTGACTAGTGTAAGCACTACTCAGCAACAACGAAAACATTGGTGCATTATCAACTTTGTTCTTGTCCTAAATCCAAAACAGAGCACTGTACCAGCTACTAGGAAGGAAATTAACTCTATCCCTGCCAAAACCAGGACAATTGCTCAGGCAGTTGTAGGTCCCTTTCAACTGAAATAGTCTATTCTATTCTAAGTCAGTCAGAAAAATGTCTGTTTCACTAGTGAAATACTTTCCTTGGCATTACTTGTTACATCATCTGTGCCTGTTACTGTTGCAACAAGTATAAACCCTGTCATTTGGTAAGTGGGCTTTACCTGGAAAATAAAGTTTTGTCACAATTATGACAACAACTCTGATGGCCATGTTTTTTGCAGGCAAAATTCCCTGTCATAAAAAACCACTTACCATACAAGAACTAAAATATTTTGAGTCTAGTCATAAGATTGCAGCATCTAGGAAAATACTTTTATCCTTTAAAACTTATTGTCTCTGTGGATAAAAAATACCTTTGTTTTACAAATTCCCTGCCAGCAGAGGATTGCCTTAGTTTTTCTCCCTGACTGCTGCTGTTGTACAGCTCCTAAAATATGCCATAGTGAAACTAAAAGGAGTAAAGCTTTTTTGATGGCAAAAAGCTGTCACCCTCCGGCATTACCCCAATAAAGAGATCAAATTCATCCCATGTTAATGGCAGATGGGGAGCAGAATCGGATGGGTCCTTGAGCCTTTGGACTCCTGTCACAGCCCTTGGGCTGAAACGGTGCATGATACCCAAAAGGGCACGGGGAGTTGGGGGTAGTGAGAGAAGCTGCCTGGACCAGTTCAATGGGGCTTTTCAGTGCCAATATTGACCTGAAATCTGCTTGTGTTCTTGAGGAGTCTTCTGTTTCAGGTTCAAATTGCTGTTAAACTAATGCAGGGCACAAGAGGAGAGGGAGCTGAGGATGGAAATCACGTGGTAGCTGCCTTGGTGCAACAGCAATCCGTTCAGACTTGTCCTCTTGTCTCTCCCTTCAGAATTGAAACAATACTGAGCCTGCCTCTGATCTCTGTAGGGAGTTTTGGACTGTCCTGTGACTACAAAGTAAACCTAACCCGCCTTCTGACCCCAGCCAGGAAAGTGAATGATTTCTTCTATTATTTTTGGAAAGAATCTTGGCTGCCATTCAAAACCATAACCTGGGAATCTGCCTACATTTACAAGAGGAATGAAAACTCGGAGGCATGCATCTGGTAAGATCCGGATCCACCTCTGACCCGGCTGTTGATAAACTCCATCTCCATCCTCAGGCATGGTTCTTACAAGCTGTCCTTCGAGTCCTACATTTTGGGAGGTGCCTTACGGCTACCAAGGAATGAGAGAAGGAAAACATGAATTATACCCTTTAGCTGTATTTCATATCTGAATGTTTCACTCAGTCTACTTTTAAGTATTCTCAAGCCTTGGCTTTTCCTGTGGACAGCACAGCACACATGTTGTCCCTGCTGGAAATACCTGTTTACTGCATCCTTGATGTAAATAGTGTGACATGAGAGGCTCCTCCATCCGGCTCTCCATAGATGCCTTTTTAGGTCAGGGGTTTTATCAAGCTCTTGTAATGTTTCTCCACATCAATGGCTTCAATCTGTGGGCACTGTTGTTACTCCAAAACATTTCCAAAGTTCAAACTGTGTCTTTCTTTGAACAAAATGACCCCCAGTGATTGCACAGTTTAAGCTATGCTCTCACCAGTTTGGAGCAAAGGAGATGTCTTCACTTTGTGACCTGAAACATCAGTCTGTCCTTGAATCTCAAGAATACTGTTTTTTGTCCTTGCCTAAAATCAAAGGCTGTTTTTAGTCAAATAGACTCTTTAATATACTGATATTTATCATTACTCTTCTTTATTGACTCATTTAATTTTCAGCTCATGTGAGTGTTTCTATGCTCCTTTGAATTTTTTTCCAATTTTGGGACATAAAATGCTGATTAATTAAAAAAAATCTCATTTCTCCTACTAATTTTACAAATGTAGCTCAAAGGCAGCCAAGAATTCATGGAAATATCTATTATTTATCTTTCCAATTCATAACCTGAGGAACTTGCAGAATTTTAAGCAAAATTTATGTCTGTATTGCCTATAGAGTGATATAGGCATGTACTTACATAATATTTTGTATACAGAATTTAATTTTTTTTTCTGAATTAAGGGGCCTAAAATCTGATCTCCAATTCACTGTTTTGTAGATATTTAGGGACTTTTATTGTTTCCTCCTTCTTTTTTAGTATAGATAGCAACTTGATCACATGATGTAATTGCTATGATTACCTCCCTTTGATGCTTTGAAACATCAGTGCACTTTGCTTCTCTCTTACTACAATCCCTATTTCTCCATGTTCGCAGCTGTAATTGACAATGCACTACACACACTTTAGCTAAATCCCTTTAATTCTGCAGGTTTCATACCTTTCAGGGAAGTCAATGCATGTAAGTTATTTCCCAAGTGTTTCTTACCTTGTCTTTATTAATACTTCTGTTCAGGACCTTCTTTATGACTTCAGAACTGTTCCAGCTCCTTTTCTTTATTGTTGAATTAACAGAAAAAATCAAAATTAATTTTGTATCTCTGACCATTTTTCATCCTAATATAGTTGTAAAAGTGCATCTCATTCTGCTTTAATAGAACCTGAAGGTTTTTGAACTGTCTAATTTAAAAAATCCATTTTTGCTAAAGCACAAGTTATACTGCATGGGCTAATTGTTTTCCCCATATATGTATAAAAATAAGTGAATACCCACAGTGATAGCAAAATTAGGTTATGTCTCAACTATGCATATGTTCCTGTAAATTAATGGTTAATGATTCTGTTCCTGAAAAAAAATGGGAAGCAAAAGATATTTAGTAGATTATGGGACTGGGATCTCAGTGTTGCTAGATCAAAAGTTAAGCAGTTTGAAAACAAAGAGATTTCTTTTGGTTTTCCCTCTGCATTAACTTTATTTCAGACAGAATGTCTCTTCTCAGACACAACATGTTGAGGCAAGAATAGGATTTAGGAGTTGGCTGTTTTTGCTTAATCTTTTAGCTAGCTTTTACTCACTTGGTTGTTTTCTTTGCTGTCCTCATTTTTCCCCTTCAAGTTTTAACTGACTCAGTATAGGGTTTTTTTGTTGCTACTTTCCTTCCTTTGCTTCTCTCACAGTCAGGGTATATGTGTGTTTTTTATCTCAGTTCTTTCTGCAGCTCCCATTTACTCCTTTGAACCTTCACATGTGTCTTCTAAGATTACCACTGATGTCTTAAAACAGCAGAGCTTCCTGGCTCTGTCTCCCAGTTAGTCTTACTATAATTTCCCCATATCCCTGATTTCTTTTCTTAATTGTTAATGTCTTATTACATCACTGTATTCTCCAAACCCGTCCTTTGTACAACCAGGCTCAAATACCTCTGGGTGACTTTCCAAACACTTCTAAGTCTTTCATGCTCTGTATTGATTTTCTCTCTTCTATTGCTGCAGAAAAAAGTGTTTTATTCTGCCTTACAAACACTCTTGTGTCCTGTAAACAGCCTATCTCGCATTTTGGCTTATTTAGGAGAATGTGAGGAGTTAGCAATTTTCTGACAATGTCTGTGCTCCCTTGTGTCAGGTACATGAATGCGCTAGATGCTGGAGTCACACACTTCTCTGAAAAACTGAAGTTTAAGGAGATTTTAAGGACTCCGGAGCAGCTTAAAAAAACTGTGAAAGATCCAAAGCGGAAAAGCAATGGTAAGGGGGGGCTGAGGGTGCAGTCTCCCCTGCAGGTAAGTTGCTTTTCCCAGGAAATCAGACCTACCCCTTAGTTACATTTTAGGGATAGTCTTTCCACAGAAATGGTGGAGAAACGCAGATATATCATTTCACATGGATGCAAACATAAAATGGCACAAAGTTCCTAGATTCCTCTCTCCACCCCATAAAATATGGGGGAACATCCTGGTTCTAGAGAGCTTTTGGGGTGAATTATCCCATCTAGGCACAAGCTCTGTTTTGTGAAAGATTCAGAAATCCAGGAATCACAACTCCTCCTAAGAAGGGCCTTAGATACCACAAGAATGCTTAGCTCTCTACCATCCCTGTGTTTGCAGCCCTGGTACATATATGGGCCTCATTTGTGCCATCAAGGGGCTCTTCTTCTGGAAGTGATCCATCTAAACTAGAAAAATGGATGAGTAAATACCTCATCTTCTCCTGACTAAGCACTTGGCATCAGCAGGCCAAGTGAGTGCGAGAGTAATAAGTAAGCCAATGAAACTATTACTTGAATGCCATTTAACTTAGAAATGTTCATATTCAGTAGCCCATATTGCATTAGAACTGCCAATGCTTATTTGAGTGAGATAATGGTGCAGTCAGACAGAAAATGGTGCAGGTGTTGAGGCACCTTTTACCACTTTCCCTCAAATATCCCAGTCTTGCTGCAGAGGCTGTAGCTCTGTGCCTGGGCCCCAGCACAGCACAGGTAATGTGCCTTAGCCCAGCATTGCTCTACTGCCTGCTGCTCAAGCACGGGGGAGCAGGCAAATGTCCTCTTCTTGTCTGTACCTTTCACCAATCTGTCTCCATTTTTGCCCAATCTGTAGTGATCATCATGTGTGGCTCTCCCACTGACGTCAGCACAGACCTAGGGACGGTGCAAGTGGATAAGGACATTGTTATCATCCTGATAGATCTCTTCAAGTAAAGTATTACCTTTGCTTTTCCTCTTTTCTCTACAGTTTGCTGAAGGATAGAGATAGTGGAAATAGTCTGAGTGGAACTGTTTTGTTGAAGAAATGTTCTCTCACAAAATGTTTTCCATTGCCATCTTTCCTCAAGTCTTGCCATTTATCTAAGCTGCTTAGTGTTTAATTCATGGCACATACGCTACAACATCCCCTTTAGTTCACACAATATTTTTCTAAGGCAGTGACAGAGCAGGTAGGGTTAACGTCATCCTGTGGACTCCTCAGTGCAGGAGGCCATGAGGGAACCACAGAGTCCAAAGTCAGAATGGTCTGTCAAAAAGTCAAAAAAGCTGTTCATATGAGATTTTGTAGATTTTTCATACAATCTGCCCAACCAGACAATTATGTAAATGTGGCTTACAGTATATTTTTCTAGGCTCCGTTTATTCCATTTTTAAATGATTTAAGAGTGGTACAACTGTCTCTTCCACTTTATAACTCTTCCACTTCATAACTGCCTCTTCAACTTCTTTATAACTACATAAATCTAACTTTTCAGAGACGTTTCTTAGTATACGACCTAAGTTTTCTGTTGTTCAATTTCATCTCTATATTACTAATTACAAAATCTTTATAGATGAGGACTGATATAAACTGGCCTTATTAATAGTAGCCTCAAAAGCTTTGTCTGTATACGAGGACTGAGAGCTGATCTCTGGCCCTAAGTGACACAGCACAGCTCACATCCATATGGCTGAGTGTAGATGCCCAAATTGCTTTTTGGGTATGGCTCCGGTCACCGTAGTAGGTCACAATCTGGGAGAAAGCTAGTTGGCCTAAACCAAAACCAGGCCCGGGACAGTGCTGGCAGCTTAATGGTATGGATGATCACAAGGCAAATGTATGTGCCCATGTCTCGATCTTACTTATTTCACTGTTGATGTAGCAAAAGAATCCATGAACTTCCGGGGCCTGTGGGACTTCCCAGCCCTCACGTCTAAAGCTGACCTTGACAGGGCAGGGCTGAGGCACTTTGAATTAATGACTTCAGTCATTTAATCTTTGGGTACAAACTGGAGCCTGTGGTTCAAGTTCTAACAGGATCTTCTCTGTCCTGTACACTTTCAAGTTCACCATATATATTTTTCAGAAGTGCCTCTAAGAGCTTTAGACTGTCCACCACTTTATACAGGCACTAGGAATCCCCAGTTGCTTTTCCTGAGGCAACTGGCTACAGTTCCTGTTTCTTTGCAAATGCACAATGGGGACTATGTACGTGAGTGCTTTTACTTACTGGTGTTGCATGTATAATTGTTGCCTCACAACAGTTGAGGGTGATTAGGGGCTTCTCTGCTATCATATGCATCCTTCTGATACACCCAGCTGCCTCAGCCCATTTTATATGCTGCCCTCCTTAAATCTGCTACATACCCTGATTTTGCTGAATATCTCAAATCATGTTCTTCTTCTTAAAACAGAAACAAAATACAGACACGTGTTAGATCCAAACTCAAGCTGTAGGAGAAGACAGTAGGCGAGGTCCCATGCTTCTCCAGGAGTCAAGTCCCTCAGACAAAGTGATGGATTTAAATTTTCTTAAGCTCTGAGCCCTCTGGCAGCCAGGACACAAACACAGTGTTTAAGCCTCCCTCAGGGAAGGTGGGACGCTGCAGGATTATCCAGTCTGGCAGAGTCTAATGAAGTTTCCTTTTCACCTGGCTAGTTCAGTCCAGGACTGAATGCAAAGCACTTTGAAATTCTTCAGAGTGAAAAGTGCAGTGTAAAAGTCAGAAGGTTCAGGGAAAGGCAGGGACAGGGCTCTGGTGTCAGGATCCCATCTGATGGCCGTGGAGCGGAGCCTGTGGTCCTCAAAAATTCTTAATACAGTACTGACTGAAAAATAAAAGGATGATCAAACTTGAATAATGAGAGAAGGCTCATACAATTTTTTCCTTAATCAATCTAGCTATAGCAATGACAGATGCTGCCACTTGACACTAATATCTATTAATAAATTCCTCTGCAACATGTGAATCCAGAGGTTGCCAGTCTGTGAAGCACTTCCAGATGGCCTATCAGGGTGATGAAACCAAAGATACCTGAAAGCTACGACCTTTTCTGCTTGTTTTAGCATAGTTTTCAAATTCACATAGTTTCCTCTGATTTTCCTAGCTCACTGAATTAAACAAATAAATCAATAAGCTGCTCTCTGCACCTCTCTGATTGTTTCATGCCCTCCTGTTAAATGTTTTTAGTGCAAATCCTGCTGTGATCAATTCTAGCAGGAAATATCAAAATTAGAGGAACATGCAAAACAGTGCAGAAGAGATCAGAAACATGCACAATAACATGAAGAAACAACAGATTGCAGTACTGTGGATTCCAAGAAGAGAACTCAGTTTTAATAAATATAAACTCCTGCTTGAAAGAAGAGGAAATAAACAGGACAGAAACCAAACAGTTACAATAATAACAATAATTCACTGCAACCTTTGAGTTTCAGATTGCCAGATCTCTTTGATACTACCTTTTAATGTAGTTAAGCACAGAAGCTGGCATCAGGGAATGAACAACATAAAAAGTTTTGTCCATGATGAAATTTTATTTTTAGAACTACTGTTTTAACCTGTTAAATAACAGTGCTGCTGGGGACAGGAGAGTGATTCTGTCATGGTTACCACTGCCCCTGTTGCTGATTGTTTGTGGGGTCCTTGTGCTTTGCTTGCAGTAACATGTACTTCAGGAACAACAACTCAGCCCATTACATGCAGAATGTACTTGTCCTGACTCTGCTACCAGCTAATGACAGCTTGAATACCACAAAGACTGAAGACACCATCCTGGTAACCACACTATTTTATATCTGATTATTGCATTCAGTTCATTCAAGTTCATGCACTAGAAAATGAAAACTAAAAATGCAGCTGTAATCATCCCCCATCATGCTTCCATGCTGGTATTTTCTTACATTATCGCAGGATGACATTTTGTCCTGCTGTAATGATGTAAAAATACAATATCATAAGGCAAACATACAGGCTCTCATATTCCTGCTTTGTGAAGTTCAACTCAAGCTTTTCATTTGGTCTGCAAGTGTCACATTCATGGGACGTGAGGGAGACTTATAAGCACATGGCCTTCTGACTTCAATTCTGAGTGACTGACAATCTTATATGTAGCTGCAAGGCATCACTGAAGGAAGATCTATAGGTGTAATCGAGATATGAGCATGGAAAGTTCAGAACTAATAATTGTTGACTGATTTTTGTGCGCAGATATGTATAAGCAGTGGCAACCATTGCTGTTTCTGTCCAGGGACTTTCCAGTTAAACTTCAAAAACAGGAACCTTTTTTTTCTGTAGGAAATACGTATTTTTTTAATTTCTTGAAAAGCAGAAACTATGCAAACCCTGTATCTGCTTAGTGAAACTGATACTCCTGCCGTCTGCCCAGGAACCAGACTCTACACGTAGAGTTCCTCCCAGGATTTGTGGCTTTGAGCTCCAACTCTCCAGCAGGCAGCCTGAAGCTTCTGGATGGATTTACAGGGCTTCCAGATCCCCCAGCCTGGGCTCAACACTTTTTGGGTGCCAGCACTATGGCAGGCTGCTGGAAATTCTGGCACAGCTCCTTGCCCCTGAGCTGTGGCCATCTGAAAGCCCAGACTTGCTGGCACCACACTGGATTATCTGCACAGAAAGTCTAATCCAAAGCCAGGGGCTTTGGGTCCCACAGAGCAGACCTGCCCAGAACCTACAATGTAGGATTTCTTGAATCCTTTGCGTCGGAATCAGCATGCCAGAGCTTTACATTGGCCTCTTACAGGTTTTCACCACCTCCCTGTCTTCATACACCAAAAATATATTTTGTTTACCTTTATTTTTCCAAGCGAAGAATGCTGATGTGGCATTGCCCACCTACTCACTCAGTGTTCAGCAGATTCTGGTCTTACATGCTGGAGTTTTTTCCAAATGGAGACCACAAAAGATATTGTAGCTTTAAGGCAGAAACGTGAACTCTCAAATTGCCATTTTTCTTTTTCTCCTGTTCTAGACGGAAGATGACTTTTTTGTTGGCTATTTTAATGCAGTCTTGCTGTTTGGACATATTCTGAAGAAATTTATCGTCTCCCAGAGCCCAGTGTCACCTGTCAGTTTCATCAATGAATTCCGAAATACCACTTTTGAAGGTAAAAAAAGTACAGTCCTGTGCAGGGTTCACTAAATTGATGAGGGGAAAGAAATTTGTTTTTAAGCACTCTTAGGATAAGTCACTTTTGCACTAAACAAGTCCAAGGCCTTCAATGAGTTTTATTCCCACTCTTTTTTCTTTTTCTATCATTTTTTCCAAGGATGTTATCTTCAGTATTAGCAGAAGCACTACACAGCAGTCGTGCAGAATCACCTCAGTGCATGCAACACAGAAGAGGTAGAAAGTCAAAATAATGATCATTTGAAACATTGCAATTAGCAACAGACTGCTTGAGGACCAGACTCCTTTCTGGGCTGTTGCGTCGAAGTACAAAGCACATTTAAAGACTATTGCTGCCTAAGGAGGGCTGGGGGAAGGAGGAGGGACAGAGCTTCCCAGCCAGCAGAGATGGAGGACAGAGATGGGGACCTGAAGCTGGTGTCATTCTTTTGACAAAAAGCTGAGCTCTCTATAGGGAGACTATTTGGAGAATGAGAAAGGAGCTGGAAGAGTGAAGCATATAGGTGGGTTTCAGAGTCCATGCTTCCTCCAGAGGCAACCTGGCATTCAGGTTGTTAATTCGCGACAGTGGCATTTCTAAGCTTTCCCCCAAAGGTCTGGTCTTGACTTGAGGCCAGTACGTATGAAATATGGTTGATGTTCAAAATGACTCTGAAGTCCACTTAACTAATCTTTAATGAAGTAGTTTCAACCTTTTTCCACTTTACAAAGCCATCGTAGGCCTGGGTGCCTGCAGTGTGAGTGTAAGCCAGCTGGCAATGGGTTGGCTCTTCTTAGTCAACTTTCTTGTTCCTCTCACAGGTTGTCTAGCACCAGTGGGCTTTTGTAGGCCACGGGCTTAAAATCACAGAATTCAATCATTAGGAAAAGACAGAGGCAATACTTACACAAAGAAGTAACAACATTACCTTTCTGGGAGCAAAGTCCCAGCTATCACTTCACATCAGAGATCTGTACCAAAATGACGACTTAAAGCTTTGTGTTTATGTCCCACCTGCTTTCAGCAAACACGTGTAGAAGTTTCCCAGATTTTCCTAATATGGCCTAACAGGTTTTGTGCTTATCTTTGCTTTAACCATGGTATCCCAAACCTAGCAAAATACAGTTTACTAACTCCTCCTGGAGACAGCATCCTTTTTTGAATATCAGTAAACTCATCTCTTCAGTTTCACTCTAAATTTGAAAGGTAAGTTGCACAAACTTTTTTACTTATCTGAAATAATTCTTGCACTGTAATGCTCCACATTAGTTATAGGTTTAGTTTTAAAAAAAAGTCCTAAAAGTGAAAGGTGTTGAACCACCTTCATTCTTGTGCTGGAGGCTGGTAGAGTAGGGAGTGCATACGATAATTATTTTGATATTAAGAAGGTGGACCATGAAAAACTTAGCATTGGTTTTTGAGGTGAAAAGGGAGAAGATAATTCCTGAACTAAAATAATGATGATGCTGAACTTTAGGAAAAATAAAATAAGTCATCAGCAACAGCAGCAAAAGAGCAATCTGAAGCTGTTCAAAAAGACTCTCCTGAAAAAAGAAGGAAAAACATGAAGGTGAGACTTTCAGGAGTGGTGGGTATTGGCTAAGCTTGTGCTCTTGTTGAAATGACTGACTTCATGAGAGCAAAGTCAAGCCACGCTGAGGGACTTAGGAAGTTCCACCTTAAAATCCTTGGAATGTGCTACATAGGCAATTTCTCAGTCTGCACATTTGCTGAGATACAGAGACAGGAGGTTAAAGGGAAAAAGAACTTGGTTAAAATAATACTATTAGAGCCAAGCAGGTAGCTCTCGAAAGAGTAAGGGGAATGAAAGTACCCCTTTATTTCCTTTCTTGCTGACAGATTGAAACTGCAGGTGGAAACAGGCAATTTCCCTTCTCACTTCTAAAATGGTCCCTTCAAGGGAGGTTACTCTGACATTCTTGGTATGCTGAAGAAACCTGACAAATATATTTTTCTATAGCTAGAGGGAGACTCTCCTCTTCAGTGCAGTCAGTTCAACAGCTTTTATTGGATTTTGTAGAGAAAATGTAGCATGCTATTAAGGGAGAAGTAGCGCCACACTAAGCTAATATGTATTCCAGCATGTACCTGAAGAAGAAAAATATCCTGAGCATCAGAAATCCTTTTATTTATCCCATCCTTCCTGCCACATATTTGTGTTTCTGAGAATGCAAGCCCTCTGACTAATTCCTTGTGTCCGCAGGTGTACGGGGTCCTGTGACTCTAGATGAATTTGGAGACATTGATACCAATTTGACCCTGCTGTACACACCACAGACTGCAAATCATGTACGTATGTGCAAGGGAGCAATTGTTTTACCTTATATATGAAAGGAGAAACAAAATGCCCTGTACTATTGCATAAGAATGATGACAATAACTACAGCGGAAGTGCTGGTGTGCCAAGGCATGTGCCTCCATGCCAGGAGGGGGTCATGAGAGGCGTGCTGGAGACTGACAGGATTGATGTCATCTGGTGATTCAGTAAGTGAAGTGCAGCTGGTATTTTGTGGGACTGATACATTTCTTTTCAGAGAGAGGGGAGGAATGATGAAGACTATGGCAGCCAAACATATGGCTAAGCTGAGGAATGCACCACTGTAGCAGAAAGAGCAAGAATTACTTTGAGTTTGGGCAATACATTTATTAAGCGTAGTTTGAAGCAAGAGACAAAAGAGGGAGAGCACAGCTGCTGACTGTATTTCTTCCCTGCTACACCCATAGTTCAGAACTCTTCTATATTTCAACACTCGCAAGAACGAGACACACGTGATGACTACCAGTCCGGATTTTGTCTGGAAGAACCACAAGCTGCCCAGTGATATGCCAAGCACTGGTGAGACACCCATTAAACCTACCTCTTCTTCGAAGACAAGTCACACAGCCCTAAGATCCGCCTGCTGTGCAATCCAGCACACTACCTTCACAATGCCACCAGCCAGTGATGCCAGGAGCTGAGGGCTGAACAGTATCTTTCCTTCCCCTTTCCTTTCCTATATCGCTGATACAGCACGGTGGCTTCTGCTTGCCCCTTTATCCTTGTTGTAGGGAACTGGGGAGAGGACACAGCACAGTGCAGATTCAGGGTGCTTCTCTGGAGGGGTCTCTTTGGTGAGCTGGCTCCTTGCAGAAAAAAAATGGGAAACTAGGTTATTGCTCTATCTCCACTCAAACTTTAAATCTGAAATCCCAGAAATCACCACCTCCATTTCTTTTGAGTTTTTGGTGACTCCTGGATAGAACAGTTGAATCCCCTTGTAATTCAGCATAGCAGAGTACAGCCTTGTCAGTCTGAGCAGATTGGGATTGTTTCCCCATGTAGACTGCTGCCATATGGTGATTGGCAATGGAAAGGTATATTCTTCAGGGTATGATATGCAGGATAAAAATTATTGCAGTGGCGGTGGTTGCAAGGGGTTAGTTTTCACCTGAGTCATCCCCATCAGTGAGTGTCCAAAGGTGCCTCTGTCAAAGGTCTCTGCTAAAGGTCTCCACTAGTTTGCTGTATTGCTTACCTCCACTAGGGAATATTACAATGCAAACCAATAACTGGAGGAACAAACACGTTCTGATAACTAGAAGTCCATTCACAGCAAGGTGGTACATGGATTCAAACACTTTTATTCCTCAGTAACGTAAATCAGATGGCTTCAAACTAGGGCTTGCTGCTTGGCCCCAGCCTTCTCAGTCTTGCTCCAGTCCCATTCCCATTCATCCCCTCTCCCCACAACACACTGTGTTGTCAGAGGATCTCTGTGTCTTTAAAACATTCCCCTGAGTACATCCTTGTTTGAAGCTGCTGTACAAGGGCAAAAGAAAAATTTTTGGGAATTGCAGAAAGCCAGTGTCTACAAACTAGTAGCTCAACATTCAGCATTTAACAAAGGCCTGACTTTGTGGCCAAGCTATACTAAATCAAAGTAAAACCACCTCCCACAGGCACTGGATTATTTTGGTTTCACATTTTTAAAAAATAAACCTTCCTTCAGTGTGATTTTAAACAAGTATATTCCTCCAAAGGGCAACTTATTGTGGCCAAAGTTTAAGTAAGTTTAAGTACGGCCAAAGCCAGTCAAAACTTTCCAACCAGAAAAATGTTTTTTCCTCCAGGGAGGTGAACAAACACAGCAACCAGAGCCCTGCTCCTTCCTAAGCTGTTATTGAGAACAGCTGACCCAGTTCTGCTACCCTGCTTGCTCCTGGCATCCCTTAAAAAAAGGGGCTTAATCCACATTTTGCCATTATTCAGAAAGTTTGAACCCTCGCTCTAAACATGGGTAAGGTCAGCCTTCAATATGCAAACGTTTCTGGTTCCAGAGGACCTGAAAACAGTTCATTTGTGATGTACTCTCCTTTTGTGTGTTGTAATACTAAGAGCCAGGAGGTGGTAGCAGATCATCAGGAATGGGAGATTGCGGCCCCAGAGCGCTTCCATGGACAGCTTCAACCTTCTGATTGTTAAGCTGCAAGCCACTATTCACAACGCTTAAGTTTTAGAGAATTCGTAGGAAAAGACGTTGCACATTCTCATGTATATGTCATTTTATAGTGGTAACTTAATGTCCTTCCTTGGTGGAGGGAAACGGTAGTACTGACAGTTTTCAATAGAGAAGCATCAGACTAATACTAAGTTACTAGGACGCCCCGAGACTGATGCTGGGATGAACACACAGAAAGAAGGTGGGGAGACGTGATATACAGAACAAAAAGTCAAAGCCAGAAAGCTTCGGGTCCAAAATCCAGAGTTCCTAAACTGAATTCTATGTCAGATGCAGACACATTGGTATGTTCAAAATCCCTGCCCAGCTGGTGTTTGATTCTGGAGGCAGCTAGTGTGTGTCTTGTTGCTTTTTATTTATTTATTAAGTTGTACACTTTATTGTTTTCCTGTGTGCCTTTATTTCTGTTTCTGGGCACACGCAGAAGTGCATTAGCCTCAGTAAGGCTGAGTAGCTCGGCTTTTTTACTATCCATAACCAACATGGCAATCTGCGAAACTAGATTCTCCTCTGCCTTCTTCACCTGAGAGACTTGCTCAGTAGAGTAGGTACACTCTAGACATCTGGCCACCAGACGAAGCTCTGCACTAATGGCTTGTTGTTCTTCAAAGGAAGTTGGTGGCCACAACTTTCCTTCTCAGCACCCCTGAACTCCAAGAACTGACCCAAGACAGGCTTCAGTTCACTTTTCCACATTAAGACAATCAAAATTACAACCTTAAATAATCAGTTCCCAGCCTTGCCAGTTCTGCCTGCCTGCTCAGGACTAGGACCCTCGTGTGCTCTGTGATTTTGGGTCTAAGTCCTCAGATGCCTGAACAGCCTGATTTTCAAATTGTTTGCCACCTGGCAGCTTCCAAGGATACTAATCTGGCAGCTTTGTGCTGCACGAAATTAATTTCCCTCTATAGCATATGAATTTCGTATTAGAGTAGAGTCCACTCAGTACCACTTGTCATCCCAACACATTGTCTACAGATGTGTTCAGAAATGAGTCCACAGTCTCCAAAGCTCTGTCTACAACAACTACAGAATCACTTTAAACAACTGGGTCAATAATGGGAGAACCCAGGTGCAAAATGTTGAAAAGTTTGTGTATGTTAAAAGCTGTACCATGATTTTCATCTTGACCTCTTCTTGGATAACAAGTTCTTGTGAGAAATGCCTTTCAAATCCACAAGTGGCTGTACTCTGTATCAGCTGAAATTCTGTGTGGAAGCTGTGGTCTTCAGGTGTATCCCGTCCTGAAGCAAATTATATCAGTAAAGACTCTGAGTGACAAAGGTATGGATAGCTGTGGAAAATTCACTGTCAGAGAGGCATGTCTTTCTCACTGGCTGGGTACCCAGCAGGACTGGAAAGGAAAAGACATACGTTATAAAGCCTGAATCAGAAAGTCATCACTGAGTGTCGTGTTTAATGGTAAAAACCGTAGGGACCAAACCTTTGTTCTGCCATTCAGAGAAAACTTTATCCAAAGAAGTTGATGAAGAGCCCATTTTGCATTAAGCCCTGGGTATGCTGGGGGAAAACAATGTTTCCTGCCTGCCAGTGACTCTGATTTCAAATGGTCAACTGCTTACCCCCTCTACATCCCTATCCCACAGAGAGTTGTACCCAAGGTTTGCCTTCACCATCCTCTCTTAAGAAGTTAATGAAAGGAGAAATTTGGCTGCTTCATTTTTTAAAATGTGGTTACTAAGAAAAGTCAGCTTTATTCCTGGACTATCCTAGTTTGTCTTTAAAGAGGAGAACACCTGGGAACTCTGCTGCTGAGCTGATGTGAGATTTAGTGCTGTTAAATTCACTTCCCACCTGGGTGTCCCTACAGAGTGCCCATGCCTCAGGTGAGGATGTAAGACTGCACTGCTCTGGGTCATGCTTCATCCTGCAGTGAGAGAGGCAGGCACGTGTCACCTCTAGGCAGTGCTGGACTTTACCAAAGCCTCTCAATTTGGATGTGACCAAAGAATATCCCTGCTTAGCTACTGTGACTTGTACATGTGTGGGTGAGGGTAATTTCTTAAACATAATATTGTTTTTCAGTGTCTTCTGTCAAGTTGTTTATTTTTCAAATTTTCTTTTATGCAGGCCCACAAATCTTGACCATTGCTGTCTTTACGCTCACAGGAATTGTGATTCTGGTTCTGATCATCTCTTTGCTGATTCTAAGGTACTAACCTCTTTGGCCCCCTGTTTGTCATTGAACAGTTTTCCTCCTAGAGCAATGCCTTTGATGTCTCCTTGAAGAACCATTCATTAGCTTACCTTACATACCTAGGTGGTTGCCCTCAGTGTGAACTCTTTAGTATATGCCAAATAGTGTTTGCATCCGTAGCGTTGTTATGTCAGGTTAATAATCAAGGGAGAAGATGCAGCAAGGCTCATAGTTTTTGCATCTGCTAAAAAGCTCTGACTCATACATACACAGAAACATATGTCTCAGACCAATCTTCAGACTTTTTCCACTTACTGCCCACCTTTAGCTTACTTGGGGTTCACTTGTGTTTCTTTAACCTATTGGTGACATAAAAATTAAACCTAGAAGGAGGTAGTTGTCTTGAGTCACTGTAGGAATCAAAACACCATGAGGTTTTGGTGTTTTCATTGTATGGATCCACCCCATCTTTCAGTTTCCTCTGACTCAGTCCAACTCCTCGCATACTGACTTTTCTAACATCTAGAATTTCATAAGTATAACACAGTTCAGCTTTATCATGATGGAAAAAGGAGAAATAGAAATCAATGATGTCTCCTTTTGCTGGAAGAAATGCCATCCCATTTCCAAAGTATTTGGTTTTCTTTCATATGTAAAAAATTGTCTTACCTGTGCATCTGTTTTCAGTAGCTCAGCATCCCTCTTTGCTATATATGAGAACTTCAGAAAAAGTGAGAAAATCAGGTCTTAAGAAAACTTGATTAGAAACAGATACTACCCAGGCTCTCTTATTTTGAGTGGACCAATCTGCCTTGCTAACTAAAGCTTTTCATGAGGGAAAAATCAAAGATGAAGGTATACAACTCTTACATATCCAGTTGTACTCAAGAAATAGAAGAGCTAATCATTGCCACATCTAAGCACTAACATATAAACAGACAGGTAAAGTTTGTAATGGCTATGAAAATTGATAAAAATTTGTCTGGAGACTTGTTGTAAAAGGTTCTGTACTCTTCCAGATTTGCAGATGCATAAAATCTAAAGATTTTGTTTAGATGATTAGATTATTATTGTATACATATCACTGTAATATTCCCAAGCATTAAATATAGAAGAGATTCATGAGGATTTTTTAGAATAAAGCTCGCCCTTTTAGTGTTGAAATAATAGCAAACTTCTCAACTATAATTGCTACCGAAGATTGTCCCCTAACAAGCAAAGGAGAAGAGAGACTCAGCTATGAAAATGAACAAAATGCCTCATTATTCCTTCTTTATCTCCCAAGTTTCTAGGACACTTGAACTATCCCACACCTCCCTGTGTAGTTCTGACTGCTAAGTAAAAACGCAGTCCTGAAAAACACATAACTAAATATGAAACCTAGTAGATTTTCATTCAGTTTGATATGTACTTAATCACCAGCTGTTACCAGTTTGAATTGCAGTGCCTCCTGGTGATACAACACAGCTTATGGGATTAAACTGAGAAAACCAGTTCTTACCACAATTATTGGTCTCCCTTTTCTTATACATGTGTGAGTTAAAAAATGTTGGAAAAGGGAATATTTGTATTATTAGTCAATACTATGGGTTCTCCCCTTTGGAGCACTTGCCAGCAGTCATCAGGGTGTTGGGATTCCCCTGCAGTGTCTCCAGTCAGTCCTGTGTTTTTTTTAATAGAGGAAGGACTTGCATGGATAAGTGGGTAGTTTGATGAGTGCTAGTCTTCTTGCAGCTTTTCTCTAAGAGAAGATAGTGTCTCCTCTGAAGTTCTGCAAGGGAGACAGCAGTTTCCTTCTCCCTGTTCCAAGGTCTCTTCCATCAGTTGTACAAAATGTGCAGAATACAAGGGACACACACAAAAAGGCATCTCATCTCAACACTGTTGTTATCCCCTCTCCTGGCATTGTGTTCACACCAGTTCTTACCATCCAGGATTGATGCCAGGACTTCCTTTGGCTTGTGTTTGTTTGTGGGACCTCCCTTCAGAGTACATTCAATAACACGGAGGAGAAGACTATATAAAATCCAGACGACCCTTTGTGCTTTACATTGTTCTGACGTCCCTTGAGACTGGCAATTGCCTAGCAGTTGTTCTCCTAAATCTGTTCTGTTCTTCTGCTATGTCTATGGAGTTGAATGAGCATTTAGGCTTTCCCAAAGCTAGAGGAATTAGAGCAGCCTCAAACTGGAAAACTGTAAGAGAGCCACAGGGCTTGTGCTCAAGCCTTGCCCACCTGACACTCCATCCTTGTGTCATCCTGACACTGGAAGCTTCCCTGTCTTAATCTCCTGTTGCGGGTTTCGGTTCACTGGGAGGATATTCTGAACGAGTTTGCTTGTTTTGCAGGATGTACAGGAGAGATAATGAGCGTCGGTGGAAGAAATGGTCCCATATACCACCTGAGCAAATCTTGCCTCTGGAGACCAGTGAGACAAGTCATGTTAGTTTGAAGGTAAGAGAAGCACAATGCCTGAAGCTGGGTCTTGGATTCTTGTCTTCTAAAGACCATCGATGCTGGGGTGTTGGCATGCTGCGACTACAATGCAGGCTATGACTCTGGTAGAACTAGGATCTCTTAAAATTACTTCTTTTTAAATTTTTTTTAACCCTCACTTGCTGTATTGAAGAAAAAAGAGATTATTCCCCATTTATCGCTCCCTAATAGAATACATCTGCTTCCCAACAGTAAAGCTCATTTTGTGATAGGGGAACGGGCTGGGTATTGGTTTCCTGTCTCTTCCACACCACCACTGTTACAAATTATTTCCCTGTGCTTTGTTATGCCTCTGTAACACCCAAGAGCATGAAAGCAGCAGGTGGAGGCCCTGGCAGCCATGGGAGCGGCATGGATGTCCCACACTTTCTGTAGCATGTAGTGGCACTCCCTAGAGAGAGAGGCTTATGCTTCTCTGCGTGGCACACACTGACATTACTTATCTCTCTGGACCTGCCAAGTGGGGAGTAAGTGATAATTGCAAGTTAATTATTCTTCTTTGTCCTCAGATCGATGAAGATAAGAGACGTGACACCACCCAGAGACTGCGTCAAGGCAAATATGACAAGAAGGTAACCTGACTGCAGTGTCCATGCTCCCTTCCTTGGCTTAGGAGGGCTCTTTCTGGGAGGAGGTCGTTCCTCTCCAGGGACAATTCCACCTCTCCTGACCTTGCAAAATGGCTTGATCTTATGGAAAGAATAAGCCATTTATTCCCTATCAGGTGCTTTACATTTTGCTTACTGACGGCAGGCAAAATATTAGACTCAATATTAGACTCCATGAACCCCTAGCCTAGTCCAGAAGCACAGAAGCAGAAACAGAGGCACCAGAAATCTGATACATTTTGGTACTGAGGAGATAAATGGATTAATGGAGAACAGGCCATTTACATGGCAATTCTTGTACATTCTGTAGCTATCTGCCTGACTGATATATACTAATGTTGAGTTAAAATTTGCATCATTGACAGTTCTAAATAGTTCCTATCCACATGGTAAATCTTTTGAAGGAAATATAATTCCATTACTTATTAGCTGATTAACTGAAACTCCAACAGTGAAGCAGTAGGCAGGTGTTTCTGAAGCATTTCTTTGTATGGACATTTCTTGGAAAAGAAGGATGAATTGCTGTTGTACTAAACCTATGATTTTTTTCCCACTGTTATTTTTTCTTCAGGTGGTGATCCTAAAGGATCTCAGAAACAATGATGGTAATTTCTCAGAGAAGCAAAAAATAGAACTGAACAAGGTAACTGTTGCACATAGCAACTGGACACTGCAGGGTGGGATGGAGCCTATGAGTGAAGTCATTGCTTTCCACTGTCAACTCCAACAGCCATGCGTTTGTGCATGTTTGTGAGGTGGATGGGTAATGAGTTCCTCAAAGGATATTGCTTGATGAACTTTCTCTTTGTGTGTGTGATCTCATCATCAGTTAGAGTCTGAATTGTATGCCACTGAAGCTGAGGATGAATGAAGTAATTCATGCTCTGTCATATGGCCTTGCTAAATACATTTTTATAGCTGATGCTAAAAGGCAATGCACTCTTTTTGCTCATATCATGCTAATTCATTAGTAGCGGAATGTTGTAGTTAAATCTTATTATTGAACGCCAAGTGCAGCTCTTTAAATATAATTAACTCTCTGCTGACTTGTGCATACAGACTCTTCCAACATGTGAGATGAATTTGGCCGCAGTACTGCATCTTTTTTGAATGAATAGTTTTCCTTTTTACACAACACAGCTATACTGTAAATTCAATAAGCTCTAAAAATACCTCAAAGTAAATTACAGTTGTCTATATAAATGGACAAAGTCCATAATATCATGCAGCATCATTAAATTTTTACTACTTGCTCATTTACTGACTGATTCACAACCTTCTGTCACTCATAATGGCTATTCTGGTCAACTGGGAGGTTTGAGTAGAGAGGCAATAATGGAGACTATAGTGGGCTCTGGAATTAACTTGCAGTATCCAACAGCAGCCACTCTTATCTCCCAAATCCAGAAGGCTCTGGAATGACAAATGTCTTCAAGTACTTCACTCAGTGCCTTAGTACACACGAGTTTAAAGGAAACTCATACATCTTATCAGGGCCTGCGATAAAAAGCCACGTCACACAAGTATCCTTGACCTGTGTTTCTGTACTAACAATGATTACTTTTAAAAACAGATGCCATGTTTCTGCTCTAGCTCCTACAGATTGATTATTACAACCTGACCAAGTTCTATGGCACTGTGAAGATAGACACCATGATCTTTGCGGTGATTGAGTACTGTGAAAGAGGTTCTCTGCGGGTAAAGAATTTTGCAGGTCTCCTTCCACCCCCAAATTATCAAATTTCAAAGTAAGAAAAAAAAATCCCTATCTCTAAGTCTCTGGCCCTCATGCAGCAGCCATGGACTGAGCAAGTGGTGGCAGGTTTCTGACTCTGAGTTCCCTCTCCCTTGCTTTGTTCTCTCCAGCCTTCCCCAGGTGCTGCTGCAGCTGCCATCAGCTTGATGGTTCTCAGCAGCCAGACGATGAGGTGAGGTGCAAGCAAGGAAAAGTACAGGCAGAGCTCTGCCCAGGCAACAGCCAGTATTTGTATTGTGTCCCCTATTGGGAGCATATAGGATATAACTTTTTCTTTATTTTCCAAGCTGTAGCTGTTGTCCAAGCTGATGTCCTTGTGGACCTCACACTGCTCCCAGAGCGTGAAAGGACAGAGAAAAGAATATATTCAATATTATAAGGGACAAACAGTTTGAGGCTGGAATATGGCAAATCCTGTGCTGTAAGGGACAACAGCCCTTCATTTCTGTTTATAAAAAGAAATGGTAAACTGATGCTTGGCAAGAGTTATGGAAAGACTTACAGTTTATTACTACCAATATTATTTCAGTGCTAATCACAAAGTAATGCTGGCATCAGCTCTTCTGCAGGCACACATTGTCTCTGCTTCTGAGTTCATACAAAGACTCTCATCAGTAGCAGTGGTCTCTGGAACAAACTCACAGCAAGGCAGCAAAATAACAGCTCTATCTCTAGTTCTTTTCTTGTAAACTGGCATACTCATGGAGGTTTACTTTTAGCAACAGAAATCATAGTGGCTGGAAGAACTGTACATGACCGGCACTTTAAGATAAAGGAACAGTCTACTTTGAACTTACAAGGCCATGAGTAAATTGGTAGGAAATGGACTGTGAGCACAAACCACAGAAATTCCTTTCCCTTCCTCTTGCACACCTTGCCCATTTCTATCTCAGCTATTTTGCTTTATTAAAGACTCAGCTTTAAAAGCAAATTCACTATTTACCTTTAATTACACAAAACCCTCTTTTCTGGAGTCCTCAATTTTCTCTCTCTGTGTAAACCTAAAATATATTTCATATATTCTGTTTTTTGAGTCAACTGCTCTAGTGCATGTACTCCTTATAAAAAATGAAGGGCTACCTCTTTCAGTTGCTGGTTGAAAGGCTGCGTGATTTAGATACTCCTATCTCATCTTCTCCTTTTTCTCTGATGCAGTTTAGAACCACTCTTTTCTTCTCTTCACAGGATGTTTTAAATGATAAAATCTCCTACCCTGATGGCACATTCATGGACTGGGAATTTAAAATCTCTGTCATGTATGATATTGCCAAGGTAAGCGGGCTGCTAACAGTGCAATGTTAATCAACGTGCCTGTCTTGCAAAATGGATCCTCTGGAGAAGGGCAGCTCTCAGGGTCTTCTCCTTTCCTTGCTAGAGGATGTATGCCTTTCCACTCTTTCCACACCTATCTCCTCTGGGGATAGGTGTATGAGGCAGGAGGAGCCAGTAGCTGTCAAAGTGAAGGGGGAAATGGGAGCCAGAGCTGGCTTTGGGCTATTTATAAATAAACAAATAAAGTATGCCCCAAAGAAATGTGACCCAAAGATCAGAGGGTTACAATCTGTTGACCAGTGGCTCTGATTAGTAGGGCCTGTGCAGTCACAAGAACTGCAAAACGCACTGCTCTCTGGCCTCAGGTAAGGCATATAAAGGAAAACTGTGTTTTTGCAAAATGATGGAATTATTCCAATTTGTATCCAGAGACAGGATAAACTTTTTCTAAATAAGCTGTTTATTTTGCATCCTGATTTTCTCACTCACTGGAGTGAGAAACTAGAAACTAGAGCTATCCATTTCAGGCAGTTTGAAAGGGAAGAAATTAATCCTGTACAGAAACCAAGACTGGTTTTCAGTAGCTTTCAACAGATCTTTACATTTTAGGTCCTTGTGGTAGGAAGACTCAATATGAGTGGTAAAGGAAATTCTATTCTACATTAGAGACTTGTATCTGTTTAGCTGGTAGTTAAGGAACCTTTATAATTCACAGGAATAATAATTCATCATACCTCTGCAGGTAATGTAGAGAATTACTTCTGCCTTTTTGCTAGTGCTCAGCTGCTCTCCTCTTCCTATTGCTGGTTTGCAGTTGCACAAGTCCTCCCATTTCCCTACATGCATCAGTTCAGAATTGGTTCCCATGATGAATGACTCCACTGTGTCTGTTCTAAAGAGATATTGAAAATCTTGCTCTTTATTAAAGCCCCCTTAATCCAAATTGTCACAGTTTGTTGGCCGTGTTAATGACTTTCAAGTTCAGTTAACGTTCAGCATTAAGTTTCATTTTAAATAGCATCAGTGGAGTTTCCCTTCCTCCTTATAGCATATCAAAAACCACGTTTTTTTTTTAACCCTTCGCAGTTCACCTTCAGATGTTTCCTAAGAACATAGGGATTAGTACTGGCTCTGTTTACAAGAAGGAGAGAGAAATCCCAGTCCCTCTGAAGGGAGTGACCAAATGCCCAGTGACTGCACTGGAACTGGGACTTCACAACCAGTCGTTCACTGCACCATTGGTAATGGGGATGGGACATGGAGTCTGAGGATAGGTGGCACACCACATCTGTTCTGTGGAATGACTCCTCAGCATTTTTAGCCATGTTAGTAGAGATGGTTCACAAAATCTTCCCGAAAACTTGTATGTACCTAGGAATATCAGGAAACTTATTGTCACTTGGATGATCTGCCAGCCTCTCCTGTTCCTTGACCTGATGCTGTGGTGGAGCCTCTGGGACCTAGACATTTCCATGAACTTCTTGTATTGCTTTTCCCAAACCACAGCTTCCCAGCCTCCAGGCACCCTGTCTATTTTTACTTGAATGGCTTCTTGCTTTACGTAAGTCACTTCATAGCCCTTCAGCTCCAGTTCCTCTCATCCCAGCATCTGCCCTTTTCAAGCCCAGGCCCAGCTCTCCAAGCTCTTAAAATCCCTATGACCAGCTCCTGCAGTTTCTCTGTCTTCCTTTTGATATGCTCCTCCCTCTCCACACCACCACTTTCCTACACCCCGCTTTTATCGTTGCCCAGTCCTCGTACTTCACCTACTCTTCATCTGGCACAGAAGCTGCTGCATCAGTGTTTCTGAACAGAGGAGGTTGTATCATTTGTATTCCCTGGTACAGCTAGCCAAGCAGTGACTATTCCTACAGCATCCCCTAGTCCACTAGAGGAGGTGGCATAGGCAAAGGGAAGCCCTAAATCTGCTCCATTTACTTTTTTTTGCCCTTTTTTCGTTTTTTTCTTTTCTATATCTTTGCTGTCTCTAGGTCTGATGGCACCACCTGTAGCTACGTGGATTTGGTTACATGTGACCAAAGAGCTCTGATGAAAGGTCTGCTAAGAAGGAATTGCAGTAATCAAGCCTTGCAGTTATTAGTGCATACACTGTCGTTGCAACACTATTTATTAAATAAGGGGCTGCTGTAGGATATTGTGCAAGGGATTGTAATATTCTTGCACTGTGTCAGGAAAAGGGTTCTCAGTCAGAACTAAAGCTTCAGAGCTTCAGAGCAGAGGTTACAAGAATGCCTCAAGGATTTAGGAGTACTGCGCTGAAAGTCATTATAAATTTTGAAAATCACATTGTGGGTTCTTAATAGGTTCTGTGTTTTCAGGTAGGTGCAGAGGATAGTTGGAAGGAAAGAGGAAAATTTTATCGGGCACATCTATAAGACTTCTGCTCCAGAAATTGTTAACAAGAAAGCTCTGGTATGAGGAAATAAAAGTTACCTTTGCCTGCCATTTGATCCTGAAATTGGTTAGGAATTCTGCTGTAGCAATCGGTATATTTCCTGGATGAAATCAGGTGCTGAAAGAACGCACAGCTGGAGGAAATAGGGCCAAAAGCAGGCAAAACATCCTGGATAGTGTCATCAGGGCTGCATGATAAAAGCTGCTTAATCAAGAAATATGTTCCTTGGATATAGTGTGCACACAGTCTCTGTAAATTTTGGCATGGTCTAGATAGGTCCAGGATAACCAGTCCAACAACATTCTCCAGGGATTGCATCTCTTGCAGGCTGCTTGTGTCTCAGACATACATCTACTGTGCCGAAAACTCAGCTCATGTCTCAGTGATCTCTTGCAGCATTTGCTGGTCCGTTCCCAAATACAGGTACCAAAGGAGAGAAAACCCAGCATGTCATACAGTGTATTCATGACCACATGAGCTATGTAACCTTGATTAAAGTCTATCTACCAGTTATCATACAAGAGGATGAGCTATACATGTAGGAGTCTAAGTGGAAGACCATTCAGAGAAGAAACTAAACGGATATGATGTACCTGTTCTGGCTTCCACAGAATATAGATTGTGCTTCATATACTGAGCTACAGAAAAGAGGACTATAGGAAGTAAAACAACCAGCAGCAGCCTATAAGTAGGTGTGAGATTAAGTAGTTCAGAAGAGAGAGATGAAACAGAATAAATAATAGGAAGAGGGTGCAAATTAGCATACCTACTCCCTTCTTCAGTTTACGCCCACTTACTAATGTTCTTTTCCTGCTATGCCTCAGTGCTGGCCCCTTCTCATGTATTGCACCCTATTCAAGTGTCTTAGACTAAATGAGATAAATTCAGAGGTGATGAGTAAAAAGGGGCGAACTACACACCTTCATACGCCTGTGTGTGTTGTGAGTCAGGAGTCTAAATCTCAGGAAACATAGCTGAAACTGCATCGGCCAGTCCTCATGGTGCCCACTTCCGAGTTTAGCTCATGGATAGCTGATATGTATTGACTAGTACAGAGAAAACCATAATCAGCCAGGTCAGAAGAGACCTTTATGATTGTCTGATCTGATCCCCTGCCTTACATAAGCCTTAGTGCATCATCTAACACTCTCTGCATTGGCCCCTCTTTAGCCCTCTGCTTTGCAGAAGAAGATCTGCTGCAACATTTCTGAATGAAGTCTCTGGTGTATGGTAATCTTCAAAGACAATACAGACATAAAGAGCAATTCCTCTCACACCTATGGTGTCCATTGGATGAACATGTAGTCAGAAGCACTTTTTTTGTGTGACATCCCAACAAATCTGTGCTAAATTTACCAAAAAAGCATTTATTGCAAGTGAAATCAAAACTTATGTGGGAGGAAATAAATTTTCCTAATTGCTTAATTGTGTTCTAATCTTACCAAAACCCAAGATGCTATGTCAGACTTCTGTTAACTAAGAGGAAGGATGGTCTTCCATGACATGATCCTTCTAATGATCCATCTCCTCATTTCTTAACATTGACTGTTCCTGTCATCTTGGAAAGTCTCCTCTGTAAAATAATATTTGCTTCCCTCCATGACAGGGAATTGTGATTTATGCATATCCATTGCTGATGAAGGCAATTTAATTACTTGGACAGATATTACACTAATACTTCACATTCTTGTTGAGTCTGGTAACTGCTGAGTGTCTCACATGTAGTCTTGCTTTTTTCCTCTTTTATTATCAACCACAGGGGATGTCTTACCTGCACTCAAGCAAAACTGAAGTCCATGGTCGACTCAAATCCACAAACTGTGTAGTAGACAATCGCATGGTAGTGAAGATCACTGATTTTGGCTGTAATTCAATTCTGCCTCCAAGGAAAGGTAAAAACAGTACCCAGTTGGACTCTCCTTCATGGTTTCCAACCCAATGGAATTTTCTTATATTCATAGTCCAGTAGGGCCTAATTATATCTTGTACACAGTACAAAACATACAATATGATTTTGTTTCATATAGCAGCCATCATACAAATGATATCTGAAAACACTGTCTTAAATAACACAATGAAAGAGAATTATTAGCAGGTAGAGAAAGAAATTGGGCAGTGTAGGCGAGAAGGAAAGGAAAGATGAATTTTCAACTTACAGTTTAGAAAACAGAGATTTCACATGTGGCTGATATGCAAAAGACATTTTCAGCATCCAAGGCCTTCATGCAAACAGCTCTCTTCAGCAGTAATGCTGAACTTGTGTGAAGAAAAAAAGGAGTTAAGTACCACATGATCTTGTCATTGATCAGATGCACGTGTTACCACAGTGCTCTGTGATTTAAACATTAACACTTGTGACTCTGATCATCCTTAAAAAACCCTGTAATGGTAGGCAATAACCACCTTAATGTTTTTCATTCCTTAGGTAGGAATCTAGCAATATGTGTTCAATCAGATTGGAATAATTTTAACAGCTTTTCTTTACATTTTCTATCCATCTCATACTCATAGGAAATTTCGGTAAAATACAGCACTCCTTTCTACTCATCTTTTCCTTCTTACTTGATCTTGAGTGAAAAGACGAGCCCATCTGAAATTATGTCATCTGAATCTGTATGGTAGAGCTTGGTGTATAATAAGCACAGCACTATGCCATAACTGTAGTATATAATCTGAGAAGAAACTGTGGTTGCAACTGGGTTGAGAGAAAATTTTTACATTCAGACTCAAACATGGTCAAGAGTAGCAATGAGAACATAAAAAAAGAGTAAGAAAAGTGCACTGAATGTAAATGCTCTATTCATTCTTCATTTTACAAATTTCATACTTAAATTTATATTATCATTACATTGTAATGTATTTCTCTTCTTTCATTGCTCATAAGATAAATGCTCTGACAAGCAGCCTCAAAATTTCTGGCTACTAGATTTCTTGAAGAAAACCTACTGTTTCGCAAGAGATCTACAGATTCATTGTGGCTGGATGTTGCAGCCTGATATCATAACACTGTCTTCAGGGTCACTGTGTCCAGGTCATTGTTATGATACATCACCAGCATGTCATAACAAACTGTCATACCATGGCAGCATTCTGGTTTTGAGGTACAGTGATGCTTGTTGCACTAGAAATACAGGTTAATAATTTCTGTAGAAAGAAACTGGTTATGAGCAAGTAATATTATGTCAGGCTCAAAAGCACTTGAGAATTATTTAAATAGATTTATGATATCAAGGCCACTGGGAAATAGAGTCTTCTCATCTGACATCTTGTATAACAAACTCCATGCATCTAGCTCAATAATTTATGGCTCAGCTTTTTTTTCATAGCACTGGCATTCCTTGGTCTTATACAGATGCATAGGCTATTTCTAGGGAGCCCATGAAAGGTAGCTAAGAAAAGCAAGTTCATTGCCAATAACCATAACTTTTTTGGAGGTGTGAGGGTCTGCATCTACAGTGGAAAATAGTAGGGTCAGCAAATCCCAGACAATTGAAAACTACCACATCAGAGGTTTATCTAACCTGTATTGATGTCAACTTCTCAAGAAAAATGCTAAAATAGGAAATAAACAGTACCAGTGGGCTCTGGGTTTGATATGGAAAGAGTAAAAGGAAATATCACTATAGTCAATGGATGCTCTGAGAAGGATCACCCTTTTTCAATTACTTCTCTCCCTTCCCCCTTTACCTCATCCCCTGTTGTCATCTGGATCTTCAGACCTGTGGACAGCTCCTGAGCATCTCCGTTATGCTGATGTATCTCAGAAGGGTGACGTGTACAGCTACGGGATCATTGCCCAAGAAATCATCCTACGCAGGGAGACCTTCTACACTGGACAATGCCGGGACTACAAAGGTAAATCCACAAATTTCTCCTCCATTGCAGCCTTCCAGGATGGTGTAGCTGTAACTGGCCCATTCTTCACATTTTGTGAAAGGCACTGTCTCTGACAGCTGCTTGAACAGCTGCTTCTTTCACTGTGTAATGAATGAAGAGTCTGTTTGAAGGATCTCACTGTGGGGGCAAGTGTCCTTATTCTTTCTGTAAATAAAGTTTGCACTGAGTTTTCTTGCCCTTTCTCCTCCCTTCTCACCTTGGCCACAGCATTACAGAAGTTAACATAATACAATGCTGTCCAGACTTACTGTAACATTTAAAGGCCACAAAGGTTTTTCTATTATGAGTTGTGCACAACATAGAATAATTCACTCATATTAGGCATTGTAAATCAGCAATGTCAACACAGAACAACAAAAACTCAGCAGCATGACACAAGAACAGTTGGCATTTAAACACTGGCAGTTCAGACTTTATTCAAGCCTGTCACAATTAACTTTAGTCATTTAACTTCTGTCAGAAAAAGCATCGCCTCCTGTAGTACATCCATTAAACCCCATTTTGTGCATTTTGTGACATTGTTTTTGAGTGGCTAACAGCCCAGTCAATCCCAGTTCCCAGAATCCAGGCATTATTACATATTAGAACTGACATAAAAGCATGTGTGGGTTTGGGATTTTCCTAGTGACAGTTACCAACAACAAGTTTAGACATTGCCTTTACCTCTGAGTCATTCTGATAGATCCGCCTCACATTTGTTAAAACATCTAGAGCAACAGCTGGACAGCCTAATAGCTCTTTTCCTGAGTTACCTTTGAGAATAACTTCTGGGGCACGTTCATCATCCTACATTATCGCAAATCTATGTTCATATTTGGGGAAACACAGTATTTCACATCATCAACTCTTTAATATAAATGTAGACCTAAAAGAGATTAGAAATGCCTGTTCCCCTTCAAGCAAACTCTTCAGGACTCCATGCTTAAGATAAGGTAGAGAAAATGAAAGTCTTTCTGTTCCTTTTTCTTGGGAAGAGGCAGGCATAATCCTCATGAATGCAAGGATTTTAAAAATATCGCCAAAATAGATGGAGAAAGGAGAGAGCAATGCTCTTCCTTGCTCATTTTGACTTGCAAAGCAAATCCATAGCAAACTACATTCTTTTAACTGTTTGTTCAGCAGTTACAGTCTTTCTGTGTTATGTTAATGGTTATTAAGTTAGCCTCAGACATGGTGTTTCTGGGCTCTTCTGAGATGTGGTGGTATCCTCACTGCTCTGTGTTTGACCCTGGCTGTCATAGTCACAGTCCAGTTCCTTGTTTTGACTTTGACCTGTTTCTTAACACTGCATTTTGTCTTTTTAGAAAGACTGTCCCTTTCAAATAGCATGAGGTTAATCCATCCAACTGAAAGAATTTTTAGCACCTCTAGGTGCTGTTGCTGGAGATGGTCACACATATCAGCATGTTTAGTAAGACAGCAATAAACTTAATGGGCCTGAAGCCTGTTTAGTAAGACTGGATTCAGTGTAACTTAAAAAAAAATCTGCTTTGTAAACTTCAGTTGAAATTTTGAGTTTTCCATTCAGTGGGGAGATTGTTTTCTCCCCAAAGCTTTTTCCTTAAAAGCATTAGTAGTTATCTAAGATATATATTGCTGATCTAATGACTTCTGGTATTATTCTTGATTTTTGATTATGCAGTTTGAGTAAATGTGTTCAGCCTAGTTTCAGCAGTTCATCAAATTTCATGTAACAGAAAGGAATGAGTGTTATTATATATTGCTGAAGTGGCGCCTCATTTAAATGTCTGGATTCATTCATTAGCCAAGATGAGGCAGCAAGAGGGCAGACCATACTTATTCAAACACCTTTGAATTTTGTTTGTGGCATCATCTAACTTTGGAAGAGAGTAGCTCAAACCTGGGGTGACCATTCATTTACAAATATCTAAGATAAGAAGAAGGAAAAGAATACCAAATTAGAGTCAATGGTAATGGGCAAAGAAATGTCCCTGTTGCATGTTAGATTCATTTGGGCTTTAAGTCTCCTGCAGAAAGTCTTTCAATGGCTAGGCTATCAGAGGTTAATCTCTGCAAGTTAGGAGACATGATATTGATATTTCAGGACAACTGATATAACTGCTCCTCTGGGAGTTCATTGGCAGCAGCAAGGACTGTGTTCAGATTTTGAAAGAGTTGTTTAAAAACCCCCGTACCTAGCCTCCATCCACCAACTTAGGAAAATTAAACTCAACTTCCAGGTACTCAGTGAGCCAATTTTCTCAACCTGCAAATAAGTATCAATCAACTTAACATACAACTATATTGCTACTAATGAGAGAAAAGAAGTCCCACAAAGACGATGGGCATACAGAACTGGATTCTAATGTATAGAAGTAACTAGGTCATAGTCCCCTTCACTGACTTCTCTGCGAGACAGCTGTTAGGCCAGCTGGTTGCTCCACTCTTCTGCAGAAACACCTCATTCACTGCTCAAGACTGTGAAATCTTGTCAAGTACCAACGCTCAGTTCAAGCTGCCTCCTTGTTCCACTACTTTCTGCCACTGGCTAATTGCAGTGTTGTTAATAGCTGCTGTTGCTTTTGCTCTCAGGTGTGTGTGCACCATGGAAATTCAACACATTCCTCTTGCATACATGAGACTTAAACAGATTCTTCTGTCTCTTAGCCCACAGAATACTTCTTAGTAGTCTCTCCACTCCATAGCATTTGGGAGACTCAAGTCTCCTGCTCCTTCTCTAGTCTGTAATTTCTGTACCACAAAGCTGGAAGCTACTGCATCTTTTTAGGGTGATCATGCACACTGGGAATGCTTAGGCATCCCTAGCTGCTCTAGACTTGCACATACCATCACGATTACAAACCTTCCTCATCTCATTATATGCTTCCTTCAGTAAAACTGTCTCCCAAATATAATCAGACATTATTAATAAATGTGTTTCACGCTTGTTCATGGATCCTTTTCAGTTTCTCTTTCTCTCCCCCAGAGGTAAAAAATTGCTTCTCTTTTTTAACTCCCTCCCTCTGGAACTCTTGAAGTCTGGAGGAGAAGGACAGAGAGAGATATTTTTGCTTTAGCTCTCACTTACTGTGTTTAAATCGAGTTGTGCAAATGCAGCCTGCATTCTGATTTGTTCAGAATTCAAATAACTTTCATACAAAGGATTTCATTAATAAGAGTACAAATGAGCTAACAAATGCAATGTTTTTAAGCCATATACATTAATAGCCTAGCTTTAAGGAAGCTGAGCATCTGCAGGATGATTTGAACTGCTCTGATGAGATCTGTATGTCTCCACACTTTTGATCAAGTCACAATGGGCTTTTCACATTGTTTTTTACTATAGCTATACTTCATGCTGAGAGGCACACTAATAATGCCTAACGTTCATTTGGGAAGATGCCATAACCATGTCTACCGTGACCAATAAATACTCATGTACATTCCTATTCATTTTGCTTTCAGGGGCCTTCAAGCCAGCCTGTTTTGATCCTGTGCCATATATTTAGAAAAGCTCCAAAATTGAAATTCACATCAAAATGAGGGAACTGTCTTTAAGGTTTCTGTTTGTACAGTAACTCGTAACATCATAGGACGCTATCCACAAGGAGTGTTTTTCTTACGTTTTTTTGTTTAAAACTTTGCATCTTTTTCCTGTGTTAGAGAAACTTTACAGAGTGGAGAGCGGCAAAGGAGTGAAGCCTTTCCGACCAGACCTGTCCTTGGAAACAGTGGGAGAAAGAGAGATGGAAGTAAGCTAATAATTAACTAAGCCATTTTCTGGGTGAAGGGCGGAAGTCCTGGCCAAACTAGAGCTCATGATCATGGGAGGATGAAAGCTATGCACATTTTATGCCAAATGACCTAACCTCATGGGAAAAAACAGTATTCTATAGTTGTTATGAGTGAAACGAAATGCAACTCATGAAAATTATTTCACTGGAAAGAAATGGACGCTTATATGGTGCCACTCTTCTGACCTACTTTAGATATCTTTAAGATGGGATGAATCACACCTCAAATATACCTCTCTCCACTGATTATATAGCTCCTAAGGCTTCTCGCTCAGGTGAAAATGTCTGTATTGTAGACATCCACATATTCGGCAATGAACCCCATTCTTTTTGGCTGAATCACCAGTTTCAGAAAAATCCCAAACTCAGGATATTGGAAATATAATTACCACAGCATTTACCTCCATGTCAATAACTGTATCAGGCACCAGCTGCAAGACTGGATCCATTTACCTGCCTTTCATTTATGTATTGCAAATTCAAGTTAAGATCATGTCACTAGTCACCACAGAGTTAAGTTTAAGATGCCTGCAATGAGTGTCCTCACCATAGATTCAAAACAGTTAGTCACACATTTTAATATGTTGCCGGTCAAGAGTAACTGGAAATTCCCTGATGAACTAGTGCTGTTTAGCACCATTATCCTTCTATATCCATTACTCAGGTGGACTTTCCTTAAATTTTTGTTTAAAGGTGTATATACTAGTGAAGAGCTGCTGGGAGGAAGATCCAGAGAAAAGGCCTGACTTTAAGAAAATTGAGAGTACTCTGGCTAAAATATTCAGGTGAGCAGCAGGGGCTCCGTTTTTTAAGATGCTCCAAACTCCTCCTAAGTGTTAGAAAGCTCTTTTAAGTATGTAAGCTGATGTGATTATGATTCAGTCAGTGGAAAAACTGAGTATCTTCACTTAGATCCTCTTTTATTCTTTGGCAGAAAAGTAGGTGAACACATGCGTATGTATACGTACATGTGTGTACATTAGCATTTATGCATGTATTAGCTGAGTGAGGGTAAGACGATCATCATACCTCACATTGGTACATTGTGAAAGTAGCAAGCTGGATAATTAGAGATTTAAACCATTCAAGTAATTCACCCCCTGTCTCAAGTCAAGAGTTGGATAGTGACTCATGTCGTCTAAGTTTCGGGAAATGAATGCACATAAATGTTTGGAGGATGATTAGAAAGTTTGGATGAGCTGGGTTGTGCCATAAATGAGTTTGGATGGTCCCAAATTAAGCAGACTAGAAGTGTTGGGTTGTAACTCACCAGAATTATTAATTACAGGGTTTTGTTGGTATAAAGTTGTGGGATAATAAGGGCCATAGCTGGATAAACCCTGTGGGGTTATACAGGCCTTTCACCTGGCCAATGCTGTATTGTTCCTACAGAGTTGGGTCTGAATTAATTATTCTGATGTCCAAACAGTGACCTTTTAATCACTTCTCTTAGGAAATTGCTCCTCAGTTTTTAAAACTCCTCCTCAACAAATCCCAACAGTACTCGCATCATTTTACACTTTACATGGGCAGAAGAACAACTGCACTATGCGTAACTGAATGTATCAGTTGGAACAATCTTACTGCAGCAGAATAGAAAGACGTCCTGGTTCAGCTCCTAAGCCTCTGTCTTACAAAAGCAAAGAGGTTGCCTCTTGCCACATGCAACATGGTGTTCTCCTCATGGAGGGTCTAAGATGGTGCATCCCTGACATAAAGATTTGTTTAAAGTAAGAGTGGTTTTAAAGTCCAGTTGGGTACAATACTAATCTGACCCTTCCAGTCAGCCTGGCCCCATCTACTTTCAGACTGCTTTGGTGAGTGCAGGCTGCCCAGAAAAACAGGGTTTATGAGTGGCTCGTGTTACCATACTTCTGCTTCCAGGAGTTAGTAGGCTGGAGTCTGCAGGGTCTTGTGAGCAAAACTAGCCCAGGGGCTGCTAATTGTTCCATTGAATTGTTCTGTCTTCTACAGAGGCAGCCGCAAATTGTCTTAATCCTTCTGGCTGAAGTCCCCATCTAAATGTTATATGCAATTTTCTACCTACTATCTTTAGCCTCCTCTCAGGATTCGAGCTTGTCAGTTACTTTTTACAAATGAATGTTCATGGATTACCCAAGGTAACCTGGAGTTAACAATATTATCAGGGCTAGGTGATTTAAGGGTGCTTTAAGAATTACCAGCTCCAAGTGAGATCACAGACTTTCAATTCATATACATAAGCCCTCCAAGCAAGCAAAAGAATGATGCACTTGAGGCACTTTGCATTCTAACTACATGGAAGTCAAACACTGGAGATGTTTGCTGTTGCTCCTTTTTTGCTTCTTTTTTGCCTCTCTCAACAATGTGCTTCCATCAACCTTTCTTGTTGGCTCCTGTGTATTTCTGTTATTCGCAGTAACTGCCATGGCCAGACCAATGAAAGCTACATGGATACCCTGATCCGGCGTCTACAGCTGTATTCCCGGAACCTGGAGCACCTGGTGGAGGAAAGGACAGAGCTGTACAAAGCAGAGCGAGACAGAGCAGACAGGCTTAATTTCATGTTACTTCCAAGGTAACTGGCCAGGAGGATTTCACTGGCATTTTATTTACATAGATCACCTGATTCTTGGAGAGTGGGGGTTGGGATTAATAGTCTTCTATTTCCTTCCCCTCTAATCTGATCCTGCTAGGGAGGAAAGAAGAAGCAGCTGTCCCTGAGGTCTCCGCCCTATGGTGGAGTTTCATGCCAAGATGGTACTGGGACCCATTATCTTCCTCTATCTCTCCCCCTCCAGCACAAACTTCTTTTTCACTGCCTTTCTGGGAACACATAGATCTACAGTGATCCCACATCACAGAGCTCTGTTCTGCTCCAGCACCTTGCTAGGTAGGAGTGTCTCCAGCTGGAGAGCAGTCCAACTTCTGGCTGGGCTTTAGCAATGCAACAGAGGGGCTGAGGTGGGCTGGGCCATACTGGGCCAGACTGGGCTAGATGGATGCTTCAGAGTATGGTATAGGACAAGTATTATTGATATTATAATATTGGTAATACCAGTAATTTTGGTATTGCATACATTTGGAATAGGAAAACTATCCTGGTATGTCATTACTAGTTTCAAGGGTATTTAAGTAGTCAGGGTATTAATTTTATGACTCATCTTAAAAAAAGAAGTGTCTGTTCAATCCAGTTTTAGGGAAAATTTGAAATGATCTGGCTGTATAGGCTGTGCGGCAAGGAATCCCTGTGTCCTTCCACTCTTTGTTGTTCCTACCACTCTATTATTGTCTCATTGTAGATGGAACACAGCATTGTGCAACACCTATAATTTTCTGGGTCTCTTTCAGTTATTCTCTTCTAATATCTCCACTAGGAACAGATATTTTCCTGGATTTAGAAATGCAAGAAAATGAAGGTCCTTCTGAATAGATATTTACTGTCATGGTATTGAATTTTTGTTCCATAAAATTATGAGACTATGATATCTCATCTGAAATCAGGATGAGGTGATGTAATTATCAGGACGAAATTACTTCTGCGCTGGGGAAACAGAAAAATATGTCTGTTCTTACTTATTATGTGGGTAGAATGTAGGTCTACATGTCAGAAGTTTCAGAATTTCAGTTTTAAATTTGACTCAATATCCCTATTTCTGACCTTAGCCAAGAAGCTCATTTTCCTATGCCTCAGTTTCCTCATGGCTATTAACACACTTGGATTTTGTAAGGCTGTAGTGCATTAATTAACATGAATGAGTGCTTTGAGGTCCCTGGCTGAAAGGCATTATGGGCATCAAAAATGTAATTACAGTAGCAGTTTTCAGCAAAGTATTTGATGTTTCCTACACAGAAAGCAATGATGTGGTTGGGTTGCATGAAAAAATACCTTTAATATTAAACACAGACTACTTATCTGTCTTCCTGCCTTCTCTATTTCCACAGGCCAGTAGTAAAGTCTTTGAAGGAGACTGGCCTGGTAGAGCCAGAGCTATTTGAAGAAGTCACTATCTACTTCAGTGACATTGTTGGCTTCACCACACTCTGCAAATACAGCACCCCTATGGAGGTGGTAGATATGCTGAATGATATCTACAAGAACTTTGACCACATTCTTGACCATCATGATGTTTACAAGGTGATTAGCCCCGCACTTTTGCTCAGTTAACAACCAGGGGACACACAAATCAAATTGGATGATGTGGTGGATTTGGGAATCTGCATTCTAAGCAAAGACAAAAGAGAGAAAAACAGGTCAAGATTACCTCATTTCAGTGTGCTTTCAGTGTGTCTGCTTATACCAAATTTTCTATACTAGGTGGTCACAGATTCATTAACTGGAATGCTGGGTACAGTTATAAACACTCATATACCAAAAAGGTGTCAGCTACCTTAAACTAATCAATCCTGCTGTCCAAGGAAGAAATGTTTAATCATGAACAAGAGGATCTGATAAAACCTTTCTGCTTTTAACTAAATATGTATTTTGCTATGTCTGCAGTTAGTGAGTTCTAATTTTGTTTCCGCAGGTGGAGACCATTGGTGATGCTTACATGGTGGTGAGTGGTTTACCAAAGAGGAATGGCAACCGGCATGCAGTAGACATCTCCATGATGGCTCTGGACATCCTCAGCTTCATGGGATCTTTTGAACTGAGACATCTGCCGGGTCTGCCTGTTTGGATTCGCATTGGAATTCACTCTGGTACACAGTAGTGGTAGATCAACAATGATAATGTTGTTGCCTTGTTTTTGAACAGAATAGACACCCATAGAAGATCTGGTAGTACATCATACACAACGGCTCTCCTCATGAAGAATCAGGTTGAAAACAATGGGGGAAGAGCAACAGAAGTGAATAAGCCACTGGTTTGCTCCCCCGTAGTGAAATAGCCCATACCCATTAATTCATAGCTTAAGCCAGTAGCTAGGAAGAGCAACTGCCATTGTTCCTGGTATGATTAAGCCAGTTGTATCAAATAAGTCTTCGCAGATTGCTCCTTCCTGACCAAAGTGGAGATCAGCCATGGCCAGATATGCTTGTCTAGCCACAAAATGCAGGCCTGTATTTTATGCTTTTGGAGGCAAAAGTTCTGACAAGCCTATGTGGGAATTCATGTTTTAATTAATACATAAAAATAATCTTTCTCAAAGGGGAACTGCAGATAGGTCAAGCAGATAACTCCCAAGTACTTTGGGAAATTTTATCTTTTCATTGTTGTTTGTTTCAACAACCACCTGAACACCAGCTGCCAGGGGAGGAATACATTGTGAAAGTGACTGAGCCACTGGGAAACCTTTTGAGGCACCACTGTGCACCCCTCCATAACGAAGCTTATTTTCTTTTCCTCTTGCTTCCAAAACTGACAGTTAGTAACTGTATTTTTTTCAGCCAAAAAGTGTGTTTAAATACAATTAACACTGTGCAGCCATGTCCTTTTTATGCTCTTACTGAATTATGCAAGACAAACAGAGCTAGGCTTGGTTTGGAGTGGAAGGGGGGACCACCAGATACTTTGGGAAGTGAGGTACAGAGTATTGTCATCGGTGAGGAGCACAGAGCTCCAGCAGGTACTGCACTGCTCTGCAACTGTGAGACACCTTCCAAACAAATAGTGTCTTGATCCACCTTTTTTTCATTCTCTGCATCCCATTTCTAGGTCCATGTGCGGCTGGTGTAGTTGGAATAAAAATGCCTCGTTACTGTTTGTTTGGAGATACAGTGAACACAGCTTCACGGATGGAATCCACAGGCTTGCGTAAGGATTTAATTTTAGCTGTCAGTGTAACAAGACCAAAGGCTATTGGTTAGTTTGTGATTGAAGTGTCTGTTTTCAGCTGAGAACAACTTATTATCAGCTCGCAGCAGTTTTAAAGGTTTAGAAGCCCTATTTGTTTTGATTACCAATTGTTTCACTGTCCTGCTGGGCAAAGAATTGTTCCTTGTTCATGCTTCAGTGCTGGTAACAGGGAGTACGTAGGCTGGTTCGCTGCCTGAGTTCCTCTGGAAGGTATGATACTTACATGTCTGGGATTTAATTTTAATCTATGAATGGTAGATTTTAGTTCGACCTAGAATTGTATTACAGCTCTGTTGTGTAAATATGCTGACTGTATATTTTAAGTTGAAGCAATTATGTCTTCAACTTCACCATTAGGAAACTGTGCCAAAAGCCAGTTTGTCTTCCTTCTGCCCAGTGTCTTCACATGACTATTCTCTGTATAGGACACTCCCAATTATTCTTTTCCCTTTTGGCATCTAAATACTACAGATACCACGGTCACCTGTATTTCAGATCAATGGCTGTACCAGCTATTCCTCCCTAGATACAATGCTATGTAGTGGAGTCAGATTTTTCGTACAGCGGTGTAATTGATTCTCATTTAATTTGACTCTCAGAATTTATGTTGATAATAATTGGAGGAGCTTCTGCTATAGCACCAGTTTTCACATATACTTAATATGATTATGTGGTACATTTCCAGACTGAGCTTTCATTGTGTCTTTATTTTTTAGCTTTAAGGATTCATCTAAGTGGTTCCACTATTAACATCCTGAAAAGAACAGACTGCCGATTCCAGTATGAAGTGAGAGGAGAAACGTACTTGAAGGTAACCTTTACCATGCACATGCATGAACACAGACAAGAGGGATAGTATAAAAGTAGTATACAGCTGAGAGTACCCCACAACTTAATTGACAGCTGGGCAACAAGGGTTACAGATCAATTGGTATCACAGTCTAGTGGTTGAAGACACTTCTATAAAGACAATGCAGACAATTAAGAGTTCCCTAAGTCATAAATTAAAGCAACATAAAGATGTGGAGAATAAATGAAATATACCATTTGTAACAGAAAATTGTGGAGTGAATTAATCTGATAGAAGGGAAGCTGAATCTATTGTTAATTTGCTCATGCTCTGATATCTGGCTGTCTATCTACCAATCCAATTATTTCAGTCTATTACACTTGGCAGATGTCTGTATTTGGGAGCTGATGGCAGGTAGCACAGCTCACCTCTCCCATGGCGTGTGTTTCAGGTGATGGAACACAGGAGTGGGTGTGCAGCTGCATCTCCCCCATTATTCTTCTTCTCACATCTGATTTTTAATCCTTTGCTGTGAGCATCAGTTACTGAAAACAAGCAAAGGCAAACACGGCAATGTGCAATACAGTATTATTTAATACTGTAAATTAAACTACAGGAAATTGCATTCTAATGCCTAAATTGTGCTTTCTCTTCTTTGCCATGCATATTTAGGGCAGAGGAACAGAGATTACCTACTGGTTGACGGGTACTGAGGACAAGAAATACAATCTCCCAACACCTCCTTCTGTGTAAGATGATCTTTATATGTGAAAAGTGAAGAGAAATTCCCAGTCTTTGCGCTTTAGCCTTCACTGTTCCTCCCTGGCACTTGTGGGTTTTTTTATACCACTCAACTTGCCTTCAGTAGTTAGAGGCTTAACAGTGTACGTGCATATAAACATGTGTAAATATTAATGACATGGGACTATGCGTGTGCTGAAGGTTATTTGTATATATAAGCGCTTAACAGGTTCATTTCCTTGGAAGGGAAATAAGACTTACAGGACAAGTTGCTGATGTGGCAAGTGCAAGAGATGGACAGAAAAATGAAAAACATTCATATTCCCAAAACTTTAGTCCTAATGGCACCTGTGTGTGACAGTACAGTGAGAGGATAACTGCAACTGAATGTGCAGCTCTCTGTAATACCATGTTATGCCTGTGAGCTCTTGTTGGGGAATTCGTAGGAAGAATGAAACTTGAGGATTTCGAGCAGTATTCTGCTAGAAGAGGTGGACAAAGTTCCTGTAGTATGGCACAGGCATAAAGTCTTTAAAAATTGAACAAAAGCTTACTTTCTAATATGTAAGAGATAAGTTATCAAGAAAAAAATATGAGGTTGTGTTGTGGTTTAACCTCAGCCGGCAACTGAGCACCACACAGCCGCTCGCTCACTCTCCCCGCCCCAGTGGGATGGGGGAGAGAATTGAAAGAGTAAAAGTGAGAAAACTCGTGGGTTGAGATAAGAACAGTTTAATAATTTAATAATAATAATAATAATAATAATACACAAAGCAAGTGATGCACAGTGCAATTGCTCACCACCCACCAACCGATGCCCAGCCAGTCCCTGAGCAGCGGCCCCCCCAGCCAGCTTTCCCCAGTTTATGTACTGAGCATGACGTCACATGGTATGGAATGTCCCTTTGGCCAGTTTGGGTCAGCTGTCCTGGCTGTGCCCCCTCCCAGCTTCTTGTGCACCTCCAGCCTTCTCAGTCGGTAGAGCATGGGGAGCTGAAAAGTCCTTGGCTAGTGTAAGCACTACTTAGCAACAACTAAAACATTGCTGTGTTATCAACATTGTTCTCATCCTAAATCCAAAACGCAGCACTCTACCAGCTACTAGGAAGGAAATTAACTCTATCCCAGCCAAAACCAGGACAGGTTGATGTTCTGTAACTGAGCTATCATTTTGCATTAGTATTGAATAAAATATAGTAAGAGCGGAAGTGTTGTTTTTGAGAAACTATGCAAAATTGAAGTCAGGATAACTGGTTGCATTTATTTCATGTGTATTTTGCATATGAGTACTGCATTATTTCCTGCAAACTCACTAAATGTGGAAGTTCCTCACTTTCTGCTCTAAACTCCTGTGTACAGTCGCTCTTTACTAAGTGGGAATTTGCTGCCATCTGCTTTGAAATGACAGTGTTTCAGTACAACTTGAAGCAACTATATAAAGTACAAGTGTTTGCCTCTGGCCGAGCAGGAAATTACTCTTTTGTAAACTGAGAACTCCTCTTTTGAATTAGTATGATCAGTTGAGACTATCAGAATTATCAAATTGGCAATTCTTCTGGAATTCAACTATTGAAAGTACCTCTTAAACTGGATTACTGTGGTCAGTGATGTTTTTGTTTTCGCTTCCTCATATAGGCTGTGACTGATAAAATTGCCCCTTAAAATTGTCATATGTGGGGCAGTCCAGCAAAAGCCAGACACACTGCAGAAATTTATGAAAAGTTGGCAACTCTGTTACTGAAGGCCACCTGAAGTTGAAGAGTGGAAGTGCTGGCACCAGTAATAGTGTTGAGAGCTAGAATCTATTTTGATGTGGAGTTGATCTAATTCATGTCTTCCTTTTCATGCAAATGATGCTGAAATTTTTTTAAGGTCGATAATGACACAGCTACAGACCTCCTGTGCAGAAAGAGTGAGCCATACTATCTGGAAAAATCACATGTAAATCCTGAATTCTATTCTCAAATCCAGAACCTGAATTTGGTAGGCCACACCTTCTATCAGTAGTGTGTGAACGTCATGAAGATAAACATAGGATAGAAATGTTTAAAAACCACTGGGGATCTGGGGATCACTAAAAACATGTGAATCACTGAATTTTTTTTCTATCCTGTTGCTTTCAGGGAGAATCAGCAGCGGTTACAAGATGACTTAGCAGAGATGATAACAAATATTCTTCAGAAAAGGGAAAACGAAGGGTTTAAGACACAGAAGCCTTCACGGGTAGCTAGCTACCGATCAGGTACCCTGGAATACCTGCAACTGGCCAGCACAGAGAATTCTGCCACATATCTTTAAAACTGGATGTCTAGTATGACTCAAAAAGCTACAGCAACTCTCTGGAGTACTTCATGTGAAGGCTGGAGGCTTATACTCCCAGCTAGAGGAGAAGGAAAATACCTTTTCAAGCATCCTTTCTACCATCCGACCTCCCATCAGTAAATCAAACCTCTCTTCACTGTAACGTCGAAATTGTCGGATGACTTCAGTAGGACACATGCAGCCTGATTTGAGGTAAATGAAAATATCTGCACTTGAGCCTGGAAAATAGTTTTTTTTGCTTTGGTTAGTTTTTTAAATGTGATAGCCTGTTCAGTAATCCACTTCTGAAAATATTCACAGCAAAGCCTTAATTTGTCATGATTTTTAAATGTTGCATTTAATTTGTAATTTTTATTTGAAGAAAGATTTGCTGTAATATATTTGAAAATAACATTAAACATATCATATGTAAATCCTGGATATGTTGCCATTTTGCTGCTTCTGTTGTTTTCCCCTGTGTCTCACATGTTTTGTTCAATCAAGTTGCCTTTGTTCAAGAGACAACACTTCTGATATTTACCTTGGGAGATTACTCCAGAAGTTGTATGGTTTCTAAAGCTTATCTGAATCCCTTGGGCCTGCAAAATAAAACTGGAAATCTTGCAAAAACAGACACTTTCATATCTTTTCTCCACTTCCGTTTCTCTCCCCAAACCAGAAGTGCAACAGAAATGAAGAAAACAACAAAAATTAATTTCTTAAACCACAGAAACTTTCAATTCAACTTCTGGATGAAGTTTCACAACCAGGCAGAACTCAGGTTTTACTGAAATGACTCGCTCATTAACTGACACCATGACATTTATAAACAGCTTTAAAAAGCAACCAAAGCACAGGTGATGCATGTAAAAGAAAATCAGCATTCACATGAAGAAATAACAACTAGTGAGTGAAATTTTTGCAAAGGCCTCTTGTGCATTGGTGGCTTTCAAAGCAGAGCTACTTCTTTCACCATTGTCAAATATCGGTCAGTATTCAAACCGTAAAACTTGGTGCAAAATCATTCTTTTATGGTTTTGAACAGCATTTTTGTCTAAGTAAACAACCTAAAAATGTTAAAAAAGAGCAAGCCAGTTGCCTGTGTTTTTTATTTATCAGCCTAAACTGGCTTTGTAAGAACACACACACGCACAAAAAGAACAACCTAGGTGTAAATAGACAGATCTGAAGTGCAACGATTCCTGGAAAAATTAAATCAGGAGGTGGTGTAGGGCTTACACTCTTGCCTAATGAATGCAAATTCCTACACCCAGGAACATGATATAGACAGAAATAGCAGACAGCATGTAACCAACAGCCACAGCTTTCAGATTATATGTAACCAATCTTAAACTTGGACTGGCACTAATACCATATCATTACTTCTTTGGTCTGTGTCCTAATGGAAGTGTTTATTGGGATAAGGATAGAAAAAAATGTCTGGTATTCTAAAACTGGTATGTATTAAAAAGACTACCAGTACAGTAAAAAAGTATAAAGTCTTCTATTTCCTGCCCCGTGGTGCCAATCAACAAGCTTCGTCTCTATGTCTGCGTTCTTGGATGCGACTGCTGTACTTCTTGGCACCACTGGACTATTCTGGTTGCTGTATCTGATACGCCCAGCAAGCATAGCTGTAATGCAGGAACAAGTGCTGGACTCCTCAAGCCTGAAGAAGCCCAATACTACTACTATCTTAAGCAGAGTTGCTCTGGTCTTTGAAGTGACGTAAGTCTATTTTTAAAGAGGAGTTTTATGGGTTCCATCCTTGACACCTTTGAGATACAAATTATTTTAGAGCAAATGTCTGCTGACACTGATTGAGACAATTAATTTAAACAGTGTTTAATTTTCAGTAGCCCTTCTCTTTCCTGCATTCTTCAGATCATAAATTTCATATAACTCTTTGAAGATAAATAGTTACCTTAGCAATAAGTTGACGGACCCATCTTTTGGCAGGTTTGTTTTCTACATGGTTCTGTCCCTGCACGTATCTGTCCCCCATACATCACAATAAAATAAATTTTGACTACCCTTTTTAAAAATTTGCTCTTGGTTCCTGGTTTGAATCTGTCTTAGATTCAATGTCTTACCATTGCATCTTGTTATCAAATGTCAGATCAGAGAGCCCTCTACCATCAGAAATCTATCACTGAAGGTCCAGTCATTCACCTCTCCTGTTGTTTTTAAGCGGTGAAATGGTATATTAAAAACCTAGTGTGAGACATAATTTTGTTCTCCAGGTGGAAAGAATTTTGGCTGCACCATCACCATTCATTTGAACTTAACTCACACCAAAAAAAATTCTGTGAATCCCTGGGCTGGGAGCATGTGGAAGGGAATCTTTCCAAATACACATCAAGACCTTTGTAGCTTTGGTCATATTCAGACTCCCGCCTTGTCTCCATCTCATTTTTGTCATGCATCCGCACTCCTCTCCTGTTTCAGCATTGTATATTTGTGGTCTCTATCCTAGTTTGCATGTGCCTCCAATTCCTGGCCATGCCCATCACTTGTACACAAAGAATCTTGTTTTAAATACTTTTTTTTTTTTCCCTGTGGTAATCCTATACAGGGAATTCTATGGAAAACATAATTTTGTATTTTACTTCACCAGCACAGTCACACTGAGAGCAGCATGTGACAGAGGTGAATTTCTCATTTGGAAAAACCTTTGGAAAATGTTCCTTCAAACACACCATCCATTCATGATTAGAAATTTAAGAGTTATTTTTCACTGGGGAGGCAAAAAAAAAAGTAACAGCACTGTGTTTTATTCTTATCTCTTAGTGAAAAGTAGCCCAGAACAAAACAGTGATGGGTATGAAAGGATCCCTGCAGCCAGCAATAGTGTTATAGTGCTATTACACTGGGCTTGAGGCCAAGTCTTGCTATTTGGCCTGAACTGGTTGCATGTGACCTCGTTATATGAGGCTATTACAGGCACTGGTATAAAATTTGAACTATCTTAAACAATTACCAAAACACAAAGTCCTAATAATGGCTGTTTTAGGACAGTGGTAGAATATCCAATACTGGGGGAGAAGAAAAGGCAGCATCTCAAAATGATCTGAATCATGGGGGCAGGGGAAGACCCCACGGGAACTTGTCCCTGTCTCTAAATCCTAAAAAAAGGACCATCCCTCAGCTTGTTGTTCATCCCTCAGAGGTTGTTCTTCTCAACAGGGCCAAAAGCTCCTCTTCATCTCATGTAAAACGCAGTTTGAGAAGACACCACATAACTCATGTTGCTTTACGGGGGCCTTTCCTGATAAACCTTTGTCCCTTTTTGGTTAATCACCCTTGGCAAGCCCAGTGGCCCAGCAGCACTAGACTGGGGCTCTCTCCTCACTGCCTTGTGCCATAGGAGGCCAGCCAGCATGGTGGCGATGCCGGACCTCAGCCTGGAGTGAACCCCACCTCCTGGCCAGGCCTTGGGGGCTCCAAACAAGCGCTGGGGTCAACGCCCAGCTTGACTTAACATGGCAGGGCCCTGGGCTTGCCGCCTAGCTTGACTTTAACGCCTTCCCCAGCGCCTTCTGCCATCACCGCCAGCACGCCGGGCTGCAAGGCGGCTGGGCACAGAGGGCAGAAGGCAGGCCGGGCCGGCGGGACAGCCGGCGACCCTGGGCCCAACGGCCGCCTCGGGGCCTCTGCCGCGACACCTCGGACGGGAAGCGCGGTGTGAAAAGCGGCCGCCGTTGCCGGTCTCCTCCAGGGTACATCCCGGACCCGGAGGGGAGAGGGCGGCCGGCGCGGGGGGCAGCCCTCGCCCCGGCAGGGCCACCCCCAGCACGGGGCGCCGGGGCGGGCGCCGGAGGAGGCGGGGGCAGCGGCGAGACCTGCCCTGAGCCAGGGAACTTCTTAAAGTCCCGCCGCCTCCCGGTGCTCAGAGGAGGCGCGGGGGAGCAGCAGTATGGCCCGGCTCGGCGGCGTGTGGTGCTGCTGGGGGCTCGTCCTCCTGTGGGCGGCGGCGGGGGGCCGAGCAGGTGAGGCGAGCGGGGGGGCGGGAGGCCGGCCCTGAGGGGGCGGCAGGGGGGCCTCGCCCCCTCGCTGGGGAGGACGGGAAGCGAGGGAGGCAGCGGGTCTGCCCCCAGCCCCGGGGGTGTCAGGCGATCGGGAGGGGCTGTCCCGCCGGCGGAGCCCGGCCTGGGGCTCTGCCGCGGCTCTCGAGGAGGCAGCGCGGCTAGCCCGAGCCCGCCCCGGGGGACCCGCCGGCCTCCGCGCCTCGCCTTGGGCAGCTGCTCCTCTCTGCGCCTCCTCCCCGGCTGGCTCCGGCGGGAAAGACCCCCCGTGCCGCCTTGGAAACGGGTGCGAGGCGGCGAGGGGCCTCGTCCCCCGGCAGTACCGGCGCCGTCGCGGCCGTTTAAGCCCCTCCATCCCCCGGAGGGACCCTGCAAGGCCGGGGAGGGGCCCGGCTGCTTCATAGGCTTGCTCCGAGAGCACCTCATGGCCCGCCGGCTGGGGCAGGCTCTGCCGTGGTGCTTCGTGGGTGTTAAGTGCTGGCACTTCATTCCTGCATGCTTTCAAAACATCTTTCCCGTTCCCGGAATGGACGAGGGGAACCAAACTAAGAATTTAACAGATGGGAAGCTGCCTTCAGTGCCCAGTGGTGCTGGGTTTTAATGTAATATGCGTGCACGGGAATCATTTAGGATGGACACTGTGTTTTGGTGCTGTGGCCTACAGCATGCCGCAACTTGCATCTTTTAGTGCTAGCTTGTGGGTATAGGTCATCATCTGTGTTTCAGAATTCCTACCTATGTGTGATCTGATGTTTTCTGAGTAAATAAACTTGTCTTGTCATTAAAGTAATTTACCGATATCTGATAAACTTAACTTAAAAATTGAAGTTGTTTTCTATGGTACAAACACCACTTAATGCTAATTTTGGGCTTACGGTTGTTTTTCACCATATATTTGCATAATACACTTTTTTCAGTCAAAGTTGTAAGGCTCTAATTAGAGTAATTCAATAACTGCAACTTCTCTAACACTTTTGATCTTCCTCTGTTGACTGCTATAGCTTTTCTGTCTCCTGATTTTAGAGCTTTATTCCTGTTGCAGCTTCAGAGTCAGATTTGGATGCAAGCAGAATTTGGCAAATGCCATAATGGCACATTTTGGTGAGCTTCAGTTTTCCACAGAATCTTGGCTTCTGACTTAGAAATTGAGTTTCTGCTTGGTATGTTTGGGAAACATTGCACCTGTGGACACGCATTGTGGTAGCTAACTATGTGCTGGAAAAGACATGCCAGTCAGGTATGAACATAGGATTTTTTTTTTTCATTTCAAAGTATGAAAGGGGTTTACTAGTAACTGGAAGGCTAGGGAAAGGAGTCACTAAAGGAGGGAATTTAAGAGATGCTGAGCAAGTGTGGAGTATGTGAAAGTGAAGCTGCCTCTGGAGGATCAGTAAAAGTTAGTGACAGCAACCATTTAGAGCAGAATGCCCATCGGAGAATTCTAGATACCATTTGTACTGATGGTAACAGTAGGGTTGTTGGGGAGCAAATCTCAGCAGGAAAATATCCCTTCTGCAGCTTTCAATGAATTCTGAAGATCTTAAGGGCTGGATTCAGTGCTTATCTTCTAAGAAATTCCTAGTTAACTTATTAATTGCTACAAAACAAGGAGAAATTAAGGTAACAGTTGTTTTAATGTCCAAAATGTTACAAGCATCTCATTTTGCTGTTGGTCCTACCTCATCTCAGAGACCTACTTTTCAAACCTTACCTGAATTGGCAAAAACTTTTGGTACTGTATTAGCAGGACTGAAGGATTCAACTGTGAATCATGCAGAGGGAGTGAAAGGAAATTTAGGGTATAAAGTAGTTTCAGCTAATACCTGACTGATTCCTCACATCATAATTGAAGTACTGGTAGAAAACTGCTAAGCAGCAAATAGAAATGCCTTTAGGCTATTTAATGGAGTAAACTTGGCCTTCAGCACTGTGAATTGTCTAGATTTTTTTTTTTTAAATTGGTTCATTGTTCTTTAGCATTTTGAATGCCTTGAAGATTCTTCATAATACTGTTTGGAAACTGTTTCTAGAGAACGTTCTTTGGTAAAAATGACTTAAATTTAGGGACTAAATTCCACTAGCTACTTGTGAAATTGTTTTTGTTTCCTCTGTGGATGACCTATACTGGGGACCTGTAACTGTTTTGGCAAGTTTTCTGCATCAGCTAAGCTTTACTAGTAAATGTCCTTGTGAACATGAAAGCCATACAAGACTCAAACTCTTAATTTATAGTTCACATTTGAATATTGCTTCTCTCTCATGTAAGCACAAATCAGGGGATTAGGCTTCAAATAATGACAGGCCTGTTAGAAGCAAATTGAAAAATTACTTAGACCTGAAATGTATGAGGGAATAGGATGAATTAAGGCCGGTAGAATAGAAAATGCAAATAGCTTATATTCAAGCAGAACAAGAAAGCATTTACTCCTTTAATTGAAAATTACTGGGTTTCGTGTTAAGTTCTTGTGTGGTTTAAGCTAATCTCTAACAAAGTCCTGAAGTACTTAACATTCGTTTTGTAATGGATTCCAATCATAACTGTACTTTGAAATCTCAGTTGTACTTTAGAAGTAAACAACCTTTTTTAAACAGTTAAAAGGATGGTTCTAAAATTTTTAATGGGAAAATAGGACAAGCTCTATCAAATTACAAAATTGAACAGAAACATCAGATGCTCCTTGTTATGGTTGACTTGAAACGTTTAAATGCTATACCATGCTAATATAATCTTTACTACTGAACATTAGCTGTAGGAGAGGGTATACTGAAAACAGGAGATGCGCAACTTTGCGCTAGGTTTTTTTGTGTTTCTAAGTTGTGCAAAACTACTTTTCAGTGAAAGAGAGTTTCCTTATTTAGTGGAAAGTGTATAGGTGGAATCTACGAAGTACATCTGAACACCTCTACAAAAAAAGGCTTCACCTTTGAAAAGCCATAGATAAAAATATGCATGTAAAATATAGATAGAAGTTAGTAGTTAAGGAAGCCATTGGTTTTCCTATTATTAGGAGATGCTCACAGTTGTTAACTTGGCTTGTTACATGCAACCTAACCAGTGCTTCTTTGCTTGTGAGTTAGCTTGTTTCTCAGACTAAGGGAAAAACATGAATATTAATTCTCACCTCCAAACTTTGTAGCTCTTTCATCTGCAAGGAAAAGGGAGTTCTGTTAATTTCTCTAATTAGAAAGTCCAGTAGCCTATCTAGATATATGTATGTTTTAAAAACAACTTATGCCTGGGAAACCATAAGGAAAAGCAGCTGTTGCATATTGCCAAATGAACTTTACTGGTATTCTTAAGGCATGTCAGGTGTTATTTTTGTGGGTGTAATTGATTTAATAAATATTAGTGGCAGTTATCAAATAGTGTGTTTGCAAGATGGACTTGGGCCATCTCGCTCTACTGCTCTTGTTTTTTCTTCCTCATCTTCTCTGTCCATTCTGTTCTTTCATTACAAGTTACTGCTACTCTTTCATGTCATCTTCAGCATCTGATTTCTTCTTTTTTTTTTCCATCTTGCCTCAGTCCTCTCACTTAGTATTTCCTTTAATTGCTTTCTCTATATTCTGACGAACATGTATGTATTTCCACTCTCCCACTGCCACCAAATAAAAGACAAGCTCCACTTTTAGCATAACCTTGGCAATGCCTGTATTGAGCCAAAAAGGCAGAGAACAGATTTGGCATTTCAGCCGGAAAACCAAGGGGACTACCACCACCTCCTAGTCATGGCTGAAATATCTTCATTTTTCCTTTATTTAAGCTATATTTTATTTGGCAAAAAGCAGGTACTTCTCACATGTTGAAGAAATTCCAGCACGTTCCCAACTATAGTCCCTATTTCTGGGTCTTTATTTGGCAGAAGCATTGATGTATCTTTAAAAACAGGCAATTTGAGGAAAGGTTCCTCTCAGTACCTACTGACTGCAGAAAGGAGAAGGAACACTTTTTTATTTCCAAGCTTGTTTTGTCATTGCACTTCTCCACTTCTGTCTCCCACCATACAGTGCACTGGTGGTTGTGGTGGAACTGTGCTATCACTGATGCTATGCAGTTCTCCTGGCTGGCTGGTTGCAAAGAGGGGAAGGGTGACTCCGCTCATCTACCCTGTCTCCAGGGATTTTTGAGTCATTCATCACAGTAAATAGTGTGTGCTTGGCTTGTTATTTAGGTTATTCCAAGCAATACTGTTATGGAATAGCCACAGATTGTCACAGTCTTTTCTGTTCCTCAGAGTCCTGAGAGCAGGCAATAGGCTGAAATACTTGTCAGCATTCTCAGCTACACACTGGGAAGTCTAACTTCGATGATAAAAGGATGATTTGTAGATTCATGGAGACGTTGCATTTGATTCATATGTAAGAAGTTACCAATACAACTGCTGGAATAAGAGATGCTAGGGCCCCTGCCTCACCCTCCAAAAATAAATATAAAAATGCCAGCATTATTCAAGGGGAAGGTTCCTGGTTTTGCAGGACACATACGGGATTGGTTGGAAACATGCAGTTGCTTCTTGTATATCTATATTCCATGTTATACTTCAGTTCTGGATGGTTTTCTTGGCAAAGGTAGTGCTGCTAGTTTAGATGAATGCAGATTAAAATTGTAACAGACTGGGTGATAGCAAATGCTTTGTTTACATTGTAGTGTAAGCGTGTTTTAAGTGTACACAGATTTATAAGCTTGTAGTTTTAACTCCATCTGTAGCAAGATAAAGACATCTTCTAAATTATAACAATTACTGTATGATTATACATATGTTCCTTGAAATAAACATAGCAATTTCATATGTAGGTATTTTGACACTTTAGACCAGGGCAATTAGATTTGCAGAAACCGACATAAAAATTAATGAGGTGAAATGGGATGATGAGTGAATGAGTTGGGCGGGGTGGGGGAATCAGTAATGGGAAATGGTCTTTCCCAGCACTGTTGTTAAGCCACACCTCTGATAACTACCTTGATGCTGTTCCTCTAAAGGCCTCTCCAGGTTTGTTGCAAATTATCCTGTAATTTAATGTTTCCCCTTCTCTCCCATCCTCTTCTAGTCCTGGTTTTCTTCAATTTAAATTTGTCATGTAGTGAAGCTGGGGCAGGGCAAACTTCAAGGGTAATTTTAAAGTTTGTTCTGACTTGAAAATAGCTCTGCATGTTCGTTCTCTGGCAGAGCATAAAACAAAGAAACACAGCCTGCTGTGTTAGAATACCTGTGTCAGATCAGTCTGTCTGGCACCGGCATCAGCCTTCTTTTTTAAAAAAAAAAAAAAAAAAAAGAAAAAGGGCAATGCTATTTTGCTTTAGGCAGAAGAAAGTTTCTTTGACATACCTATTTAGTCTGTGGGCACTAATAACAATAGCCAGCTGCCCTGGTTCCTCTTGACTACTCGCTACCTCTCCACAGCCTACTGAAGAGGTGGGAAGAAGACCATCTTTTCCTCTACTTTGTTCTTGTTCTTTTTACCCATTCTTCAGCTGTCTTTGTGTACTGAGCACGTGGCCTGTCTCTCTTCTGCCCCGCAGTGGGCTTCTTGGTTGGAATCAGCCTTCCCCTTTACTGCTGGACAGGTTAGTCGTGTTCTGTGCTGACCCCTTGCACCACTTCTTCACAGGACCTCCCTTCGCCTGACCTCTTTGCTTATGTGAGCTTTAGCTTTGTAAGATGGCCTTTTGCTCTCTTCAGTGATGACCCTTATCAGCCTGCTCTTCTTATAGATTTCAGTCTGAGTGATGCCCATGTTTACCCTTAAGCTAAAGTAGCAATTACCCCATGTATTACTAGAAGATAGTTAAGGAGACAACAGAAAAGGAAGATTATAGCTGCTTGAAGAGTTATCCAAAGTCTGTCATGTCTCAGTCCTTTAAATAGCCTCAGTACCTGGCAGATGAAAAACATGTTTTTAAACACTGTGTTCCAAGTCCCTGAAATGACTTCATCTCTAAATAGTGATTCATGTAAAAACTTCTATTCATAGAATGAGGGGGGGAACCCAGTTCCTTCCCTATTAAAATTCTGTTCTTGCTAACGCTTTTCCTGTTCACATGAGAAGTGTCTCTAGTACATCATGAAGACTGACATAGTGCTAAGTGGTACAAAGTCTAGCTGGAGGCCAGTAACTAGTGGTGTATGCCAGCAGCCAATACTGTTCGGCATCTTCCTTAATGATCTGGGTGATGGGGCAGAGCATACCCTCAGCAAGTTTGCTGATGATACAAAACTGGGAGGAGTGGCTCATACAGCAGAGGGTCGTGCTGCCATTCAGAGAGACCTCAACAGGCTGGAGAAATGGGCTGACAGGAACCTCATGCAGTTCAACAAAGGAAATGCCAAGTCCTGCACCCAGGGAAGAATAACCCCATGTACCAATATATGCTGGGGGCTGACCATTTTGAAAGCAGCTTTGCAGAAAAGGGCATGGGGGGGTCCTGGTGGATGCCAAGCTGAACATGAGCCACCAATGTGCCCTTGTGCCAAAAAAGGATGACTGTCTCCTGAGCTGCATCGGGGGGGTGTTGCCAGCAGGTCAAGGGAGGTGATCCTTCCCCTCTGCTCAGCACTGGTAGGGAGTTGCCTGGAGTGCTGGGTCCAGTTCTCAGCTCACCAGTACAAGAGAGATCTGGAGCTACTGGAGAGAGTGTGGCAAAGGGTTATGAAGTTGATTAAGAGGCTGGAGCATCTCTCACATGAGGAATGGCTGAGAGAGCTTGGACTGCTCCACCTGGAGAAGAGAAGGTGCAAGGGGGATCTCATCAATGTGTAAAAATACTTGAAGGGAGGGTGTTTAAGAATATGGAGCCAGGTTCTTGTCAGTAGTGCCCAGTGACGGGACCAGAGGCAATGGGCACAAGCCTCCTGTGTGTTTCAACACAGGAGGTTCTCTTTGAACATCAGGAGATGCTTTTTTACTGTGAGGGTGAGCAAGCACTGGTACAGGTTGCCCAGAGAGGTTGTAAAAGTCTGCATCCTTGGAGATACTTAAAAGCCATCCAGACATGATCCTGGGCAACTTGCTCTAGGTGACCCTGCTTGAGCAGGGGGGTTGGACAAGATGACCTCCAGAGGTCCCCTCCAACCTCAGCCATTCTGTGATTCTCAGTAAGAAACAGTTTTAGCTATTCTTGCTGGAACACTAGGAGAGAACAGCTTTCCAGCTGTTGAATGACACAGATTATTCAACAGTCTAGTAAAATGGATGAAAACTGGCTTAAAGCAGCTGAGTAACTGCTATGTCAAAAAGTGAGTAGTTGGAGAAGGAGTTTGGTTCTTGGAAAATGTTTTTGCTTTTTTATTCAAATAGGTCATGGCTCTTCATAAAAATAGCTTCTTTGTTATGTTTTAGAGTACTGAATGAAGTGGGTGCACTTAATTTGAAATCAAACTAGCTGCTTAATCACAAACATTTTACTTACAGCTTTTTGAAAAGCATTAGGTATGGTGCTGGCATTATATTGCTTTTTTTTATGGTTCCATTATCATAGCATGCATACCAAGTATTTTGTGTGAGATCATCCAGAATTAGAGCTAGCTCTCTGTTTTGCAGCTGTTATGGGCATGATGCACAAAATGAATTGTTGTGAGGAGCAGTAACCAAATTGTAATTTCTTGCTATAAACTGGCAGGACTAGTTGCCTGGAGAAGGCAACACACTGGAGAAGGGTCAGGGGAATAAAAAGATTGCTGGTTTCTCAGTAGTTGTAAGTGTTTGAGTTAATTCCTTAAAACTTTTCAAATAATTCTGGGAACTCTAACTCATTATTTTTGAACTCTTTTCACTTGAACTCTTTTCACTTGCAATACTGTAGTAGTGATTTGATCAGTCATGAATAGAGAACCGATGTAATCGGGTCCCATCTTACAGAAGGTTGAATTAGAGTTGTAGGGTTTTTTTGGAGAGCAGTTTACCTCGCTCTTTGTTCTTCAGCTCAGCAGGATTAAACCCCAACTAATGAAGAATGTTTCTTTAAACAGCAGTCCAAGCAGAACTCTGAGCAGTCTAGTGCCCTTCCTTCCCGTTCATTTCACACTTGGGATCGATTCTATTCCGGCTGGGTGATAGGGATTGTGTGTCTTATAAAGGATTGCATACCCGTGGTGCTTTTGTCTTAAGCCTGTGATTCACCAAGTTCTAGTGCTCCTGTTCAGTAATGCCACCTCCAGGATTAGTTGCCCAGAAAGACAGTTCAGAAAACTTTTGTAGCCTTTTGAATCTTTAGGTGGAAAACAAAGTCAACAGTAGTTTATAATCTCTTGCAGTTGCTAAGGCATGCTGTCTTCTACAGTTACTCTCAATAAGATTTGTATAGATTTTCTTCTGGGCCAGGTAAGGAAATACTTTTCTGAATTTTATGTCAAAACTTAGCTGTGTTGGAGCTCTATACTGAAAGAGTTGTAGATAATTTCCAGAAAAGTAATGTAAGATTATTTAGCTGTAAGCTTTTGTCTTGGTAAAACTCCAGTTAGTTCTCATGCCACTTTTCAGTATGTTAACATTAGTGTTGCTCTCCATAGTAGAACTAAACCTGATGGAAAGCTATCAAATTAACTTTTTTAAACTGCTAAAATACTGTCTTGACATTTCAGTATTAGATAGGAAAAACCTACTCATGTTTGTTTCCCTTGCCCCCTTTCTTCTGCACCATAGAAATCCGCTATGCAACCGTGTACTGGCATAGAGCTGAAAAAACACTTCAGGTCAAGAATATACTGGATAGGAGTGGAGATGCCTATGGTTTCTACAACAACACTGTACAGACGACAGGTTGGGGAGTTCTGGAGATCAGAGCAGGCTATGGCCGTCAGACCTTAAGCAATGAAGATATCATGTATGCAGCTGGCTTCTTGGAAGGCTATCTCACAGCTCCGTAAGTACTTCAGGAAGCAACTCAACTTATGACACTTCCAGTGGATTTCTGTACACTTGTGAGTTTTTTGTTTGTTTGTTTTTTCCTTTCCCTTAATTCCCATCCATTTAAACTAACCATACATTTTGCAGTTGTGTGCTGTTCTTTTAATTAGTAGCAGGTATGAAGTATAGCATCTTCATTATGGGATCAAGATGTGCCCTCTCCTCATCCTGCAGGCTCTCCTAACACCTTGGTGAGATAGATGAGTACTGTATCTATATTACTTATTAAGTAATGTAATCACAGAATAGCGTACATGTGAGGAAGTGTGTAAGCCCTATGTTGTAAGTAATTACAAAAGGGGTAGCAGAAAGAATAGTTATCTCCCCAGCCTATGGTTAGGTGACTGAACAACAACAGATAAGACAATTGAGAGCAGATCAGGCAGGGAGAGATGTTGCTAGCAAGGGCTGCAGGGCTTCCCTAAGGACCTTTTTCACCAAACACTGTCAAGAAACTGCTGGGGAGCAGATGTTGAAACTTCACAGCATGGGGAGTTTAGTCTGTCTTGGACAAATTAAAAAAAAAAAAAAAAAAGCTGATGTACTGATAGACCTGAAGGCAGGCTGGTGAGTGTCTAGAAGGGTCAGTGTACTCCTGAAAGCCCTTTGAAGAGAAGATGAGGGACTGAATCTCTCCCGCAGTGCAGATCTATGAAAACTGACAGAATTTTGTACTTGTTACAAATCCGGAGCATTTTTTTCTAAAAACAAAAAAAACCACCCCAAAAACCAACCAACCAAAAAAATAAACAACCTCAAAACCAAACCCTATTCTTTCCTTGACTAAGTTGGAAGACAGAATGGCACTATGACGTACTAACTGGTAGGATATAGCTGGTGATATAGCTAAGAACATGACACGTGGCTTGTTGAACAAGCTCCATCTTCTCCTCTATCAGCTTAGTAATAGAAAAAGAAAAATTCCGAAATTCTGACGCATTGCTGGGGAATAGTTGGGAGATGCTTGTGATGGATGCAGTGACATGAATTTGGCGTCACCAGCTTTGCTTCCAGAACACTAAAATAAATACCCATAGGCTGCGTTGAAAAGGCCAGCAGGGGAAGGAGGTCTGTTGAACAATTGTCAGATATGGCTGCTGGACAAGATGATATTAATTTAATTAGTAAGACATTTTAAGATCAGTTAAGATTTATGGATAGTTCTCTGATCATATGATATGTTAATGTGACTCTCCAGTAGACTTTGCTGGAGAGGCAGCTAGGTCTCTGGAGAGTATAAAGGAAATTCAGTAATGTAGTATTTGTCAATAGCAAAATACTTCTGAGGGAAAGAGTAAAGGAATCCTAAAGTTCTGAGTGCACACAACCTGTACTCCAGGCAGGAAAGGAAATGAAGTACATGAGAGATCTGGATGTATGTTGTTGGATTATTTGGCATGAGAAGTTACTGTTATGTGCTATTCAGTCAGTTTATGTGAACTACGTATGGAGCTGGGGGATGCTAGCATTACCTTTAGAATATTGTTAAAATTGGGTATTGCTCAACAGATTTTTTCACTAAGGCTTTACCTAAGTGTACTCATCTCTAAGTGGTTAAGCTTAAGCTTTGGTATACTACATAGAGAGCCCAATCCATGCTAAGCCCAATTAGATGGCAAGTAATGTTCTAGTAGCAACAACCTACACCCTCTTCCCCTTCTGCCTCCACAGTAGATTTAGAAGTCTTCCTGGCTGTCTTTTAAACAAACTTAAGTATATGCCCATTCCTTTAAACATGGTTTGAATGTGAAACAGTGTCTGCAGGGACTTTATCTGATATCTTAGTCTATGTTTAGGTTTAGGGGAGGGAGTTTTTCCCCTCTGTTTTTTCCATGGGTGTGACGTGAAGATTCACAGAAGTGAAGGTATGTACAAGTTACTCTGCTCAAGGCTTTTGCCTTCTCTAGGTCAGGTGATTACTGAGGCTGGTCCTAGCCCTAGCTGTTCTTACTGTAGGGCTACCAGCTCCAGCACTGAGTGGACCTTTGTAGAGAAGTGGATATAGCAGAAATAGTAATGAACAGAGATCTTAAAATCTGTGGAAGTGAAGTTGAGGGTTTGTATCAGGGCGGAAAAGTAGGGTTTGAGACTCTGGCTTTCAAGCAAAGTGGGAAACTGAATGGTTTTATAGGAGTTTAAGTGTGAGAGTGGGTTAAGATGCAAAAACAGAAGTAGCCAAAGCCTTTCTTTTCTGAGGATACTTTTTGAGGAAATCCACTGAGAACTCCTCTGACAGTGCAAACCTCAAAATGCATACCATCATTAAAATGACTATCAAATACTATACATAAGATCTGAATTTGGGTTTTGGGTCTGTCTTTGCCCCATTGTACATCTGTACCTGCAGTGGAAGCATATTCTCCCTGGGGGTTGTGAATATAAGCTTTTTCTGTCAGGTCTTGTAAAGCTATTTCGGATAAAGAGGGCTTCTCTCTGAAGCTGAGAAGATCCATTGAAAATGCTCCAGCTAAGGAGCAGAGAGGAATTAGTGATACACTCCTCTGACCCCTCAGAAGACAGAACCTATTACTTCAGGTTTTAGCTGTATGACCTTGGTAGTTTTTTTTATTCAGCAAACTGCAACTAATGAATTCTCTTGTGTGTTTGCAATTTCCTGAACCACAGGAGTAGTGAGAACTCGCTAAGTTTGCAGATGTTAATATTGCTCTCAGAGCTCCATTTCTTCTTTATCTTGCCTAGAGATTCACAGAATCCTAATTAACATGCAGGCAGGTGTTCTTTCTTTGGGACAGTTACACAAGTCTTCTGAAGTAAAACCGGGAAACAGTCTTTCCCAATCTGTAACTCTATTCCCATCAGACCGCCTGGCCCATTCAGCCTGTCTTCAGGGAAGCTCTCCAGCACCATTGTGACTTCTTTAATGAGAAGGTGTCTCTAAACACTTTCTTTCTGCCTTTGCAGACATCAGTGCCCACAGTAGCTGCACGCAGCTCAACCTTCCTTTTTAAAAACTTGGTAACAACAAGGAAGAGTATAATAATGTGTTTGGCTGTGGTGAAGGCTTTATTTGCGTCAACAGCCACTTAGCTACCAGAGTGAAGACGCTTGTCACTTGCCTGTACAAGCACTACCTCGGGTGGCTCAGCCCCCCAATGTGAATACGTTGGGTATGCCTGGTAATTGAAGTGCCCTCTAGCACGTTGCTACCTGTAGCCTGAACAACTCCAAGGTCTCCAGCTGTCTTGCATCTGTTTGTGGCAATGACTTAATGAAGTAGAAATGACCCAAGGTGGCTCTTCGCAGAAACCCTGAAGTCCTACCAGGAAGAACTCTGATGTGATGCGTTATTGGGAAGGATACATCGCAAGCATGATCCCAAGTTGAAGTACAGGTTCCTGCAGAAGCTGTCTGGTGAGCAGGAGCTCCAGCTTGACAGTGCCTGCAATTTGGAGATCTCCAGGAATTCTTGACTAGCTCAGTTCTTGCATTACACTTAAGGCATGAAGGAAGGTTTCTAGACACAGCTAGGCCTCATGATGTAAGCAAAAGAGTGACAAAATCTCTTCCCTAAAAGTGTACGGTTTGTCCTTAGTAGGAACCTAAGCAGAATGTAAGACAACCAGATTTAAAAAAAAACCCCAACCAAACATTCTGGGACTCTCTTATCTCAGATTACTGGGGAAGAATTAATCTCAGCTCTAGCTATATAGGTCTGTGGTAGAAAAAGCAATAACTAAGTTAGTCAGACCCATTTAACAGTGGGGGTAGAAACTCAGACCTTTTCTAGAGCATGATTCATCTTTCTAGTGTCAGCACCTGATTCAGGTAGTAACTGTCTATTTTGAAAACACATAGTTAGGGGTGGAATAAATCTAATTCTAGTGTCTGTAGTGTCTGTAGATCAGACATTTGTTTTTATTGCCAGTCTCTCACCTCTCTGTAAGGTCCAGTCCTATCATCCAGCCAAAGATGTTTGCTCTGGTTTTCTTGGGTGTAAATTCTCTTCCCCCATTACAAACAGAAGTGTTAATGAAGCCTCACTTTACTTGGGGAATGGCAGAGCACATCCAAATCCGTGATGTTAAGCACATACTTTTAATCAGTTCCAACTGGGGCATGCCAGGTGCCTAAGAGCAGTATTTAAATTTGAAGAAACATTAGTTGTACTCTTTTTTTCTGATATAACCTCAGCTGACCGGAGTCCTGTCATCTTCCTCTCTAATTTGAAGAAGCAGGGCTCTGCTTTGCTGTTTTTAGACTTTGAATTCTTGTCCCAGCTTTGTAATTGCCTTGCATTTGGCCTTAGATACAGTTGCAAAGCCTTACCTTACTATAAAGATACAGCTTACTTCAGAGGATAATACCCTTACAAAACATGCAAGCCACACACATAGAAGCTTTGTTAAAGCAAAAAACCCCAAAACCACCACCACCACCACCAAAAACCCCAACAACAGAAGAAAACCCAGGGCAACTAGGGAAAAAACCTCTCAAGAACCTTGGGCATTTAAAAAAGAAAAATGAATTCCAGGAATTCAATGTCCTCTGTTAGCGTATACAAGAAGGAAGGCCATTAAAGAAGCTGATTCTTTAGTCCCCTGATTCTGAACTAACCCAGTCTCTACATCAGTCATCACAGCTTAAAGATACTACTAGTGTAAAATCTGCCTTGCGTTGCATAACCCTTGAGTGCAAAATGAAGAGAGTAGACCTGATGGTCAAACCTGGAAGCCTGATCATTTGTCCTGGCCTAGCCAGTGATTAGAGTTGTATCCTGGCTGTTTTTATCGTTCTCATCCCTAAAAGACCATCTGCCAGATGAACTGTCTTGTGCTATGTGCTCCTCTTCTCTAGTGCCATGAGAACTCTGACTTGTGGTATGGAGTATGTTATGCTATAATTTCCTTCCTAAAATTATTTTGGATTTTTATTTGCCAAATTCTCTGTGACTGCAGAGGTGGAGAATATTGATCTGTCTCTTCAACTTCCTTGTCCTCTTCAAGAAGTAGGTTATGATTATGGCATGTAGTCTTGTGTTAAATGGGAGACAGGAAACTCTAGAACTGAAATTGATACTACAGCTGCAGTTTCATGAACGGTGTAATGGTGCGAAGCTGCTGAATGCTCCTTTCTCTTGCCCCAGCACCTCCCTCCACAGATCCAAACCCCCAACTTGTGTCTGCCCTGGCACTGATCAGGCCCTTTCATGCATCAGTTCATTTACTAACACAGTAGAGAGCTGCCTTCTTGCATCACCTCTGTTGCTCATCTGTATACATAACAACCTAATTCAAACTACAAACTGCCAGAAAAATATATTCCCTTTTTTTTTTTTTGCTGGGTTAGTGTTTTGCCTGAATGTATGCCAACAATTAGATTTGGTAGTCAGAATGGTACCAGAGCTGAGATAAGGCAGCAGGGTCATGCAATCAAGTACATAAACAGCTGGGAATGGGGCAGGGGACAGAAAGAGAGGGGTGAAGGTCAATGGATGATTCTCTAATTATCAGCAAACCATTCAATCATCTCTGGCTGGATTCTCAAATTATGCCCTGAGGGAAACTGGGAAGAGCTCCTGTCTGCATACTTCTGAGGAAGTTGCCCTCATAAGTTTTAATACAGGGAATTCTTTCCTGCTGGCATGTACTTTCCTTGAGGCTGATATCTGTTTCTTAGTTCTGTTTTCTTTCTCTCAGCACTTAGTAGGAGCTAATTTTACTGATGACTGATGTAGTTCTACCAACTCCAGACCTCAGCGAAATAATTTTCTGCTGATTTCCACCTAGAACTAAATATTCCTCTCCCCTCCTCCATTTTTTTTTCAGTGGCCGAAAAAAATGTTTGTTAAGTTTGACCCAAATTATGAAATGCTGATAGGAGGAAAAAAAATTAACAGAATGAGAAAATCCGAAAGTTCTGTTTTGCCTTGAATCAGATGATTACATTTGATCTAAAATCAAAGGGTGATTTGAACTTTTGGGCTCCTGAGCAATTTTTGGCAGTTTATTTCATCTTGAAATGTAAAGTGCGTCACTTCAACAAAACAAACAAAAAACAGCCAATCAACCAACCAAAAAAACCCCTACAACTTCTGTTTCTATTAGTTAATGGGGATGAAACAGCTAACTGAATTCAACAAAAAAAATCACAGTAATTTTGCTCTCCATAAAGCTGAATCTGTTTAGGGCTGGCATGAGTGGGAGTTTCTGTGGGAACACGTAGGATCAACGTAGATACACTTTAAAATAGAGAGATTTAGCTTAATCGTTAAGGAAGGAACATGTTTAATGGTAAAATGGTAAGTAAAACTGGCTGGATTTCAGGCTGAAAGTCTCTCTCTCACAACTGAATCGCAAATTAATTCTCCTCACCTCTGTGTTTTCTTGGTTCCAAATATAATAGCTCTCCAGTAAACTATTTTTGTTGTGATTTAAATTAATGTGCTAAGGCTTCCAAGATGCTTCTGGTCTACAACTATTCCCTGAACGTGAAGTTTTGCCATGAAGTAGTTCATTCTTGCTTCTCTTTCCATTATACAGCAGTTTGAGCAGGTATTAGCAAGGTTGGTTATTTTAAGTTAAATTTCAAAAATCCATTTGTGTTACCTTTGCTGTTTGTCATGCATTGAAGATATGAAGTAATTTCTGTGATTAGGAAAAGCTTACTTTGTGGACTGTGGTGCTTGACTGTCCATGCTGGTTGACCAATGGATTGGTAAGCAAAAGGAAGGGAAGATGCAAAAGAATAACTTCTACTCTTGTTCTTTCAGGCACATGTATGACCATGCTGCAAATATGTATCCGCAGTTAATTAAGAATCCCACCGTTCGAAGTGGAGTTCAGAATTTTATGGCGTATGTATTTAGTTATTAAAAAAGAAATTATTCAAGACTTGGGGTTGGAGGGTGACAAAATTCTTGAGGGTTTTTTATTCTCTTCCTTATGGGCTGAAGAAAATACATGCTTCCTTTCCCTCCAAATGCCGTTAGTATGAAAAAAAATTCTAAACATACATGAAGAAGGGCATATGCCCTTCCCTAATTCTTATTATTTCAAAGAAGTGTTTAAAACCATTGCTGCAAAGGGGTGTGGATAATGCCAATGAATTCTGAATGTCATTCTAGTCAAAATCCTTTTCTAAAAAGCTGATATTTTGAATGTTGCACCTTAATCTTTTTAGTACTGTGTATCCTTTCTTTCCTCTGTTAGGTTAGCATTTTGTTTATTCTACCACTGATGTAAATTCTGTTCTAATCACAAAAGTCCTGATTCCCTTTTCTCTTCAGCTGTATAAATCAAAAGTAATTCTGCTCAAATAATGCAGCTACACTGGTGGGAAACTACAAGTGGGAGAAGAACCAGGCCAGGTACTGGGAAACTCAACTGTGATTACCGCTTATTTAAATCTCCTTAGACTTACGTTTTCTTCCATTACAAATACTTCTGTGAAACTTCGGTCACTTCTGGGGACTACTTTTTCCATCTTTCCCTTGTCTTGTGCTTTCCACAAATGGTTATATATCTGACTAATTCTGTTATTGGTGCACATATATGAAGTTGATTTGGTTTTAGCTTATCCAAAAAGAAGAGGGGAAAAAAAAAATCTTAGTGCTCCCTTACTATCATTCGTCAGTATTGCTGTCGTCCTTGTGAGAAAAATGGGCTAGCTATCATATCAATGTGTATGGGTTTTTTTCCAGAATGACTCAGAATAGCAGCTGTATCCCCCAAGACGCGTTGTTGGAGGATGGGGGAAATACTAGGTGGCCTTGTATCATTTGTCTATTGTCTATATTTTGGACTCCTGCATCGCTGCTTTACTTAATAGCAGTCTTACAATATGGGCTGCTGTGTTGTCCTGAAAGTCTTTAGCCCTGAATGCTCTGACCATATCCCTGTTTCCTCTGACATACTTCTTGCATCTTGTTACTTCCAGAAAGCTAAATCTGGCTGGTTTTGTCACCCATAGACTGCTGGAAGAGTTTGCTTCCTTGCCAGGTTCATTCTCTCTTTTTTGCTGCTGTACACAATGCTGGATGGATAGATACAGGAGGATGGAAGAGGCCAGAATCTGGTCCTGACTTGCTCTAACAACTGTGGTTCTTCTGTGGCCCTTTGCGCACAGCAAAGGAGGGAACTCTGGGAGATCCTTATAATGTTGGCTGCTCTTGCCCTAGGGTCTGTTCAGCTTGTGTTGCCTCATGCTCTAAACCTGGGTTATTTGGATAGTAAGCTCTTGATTGGATTTGGCACATGGGATGGTTGTGTTTGGCCTCCCACCTTTTCCTCAGAGGAGGATAGCAATGGTTCCTAGGCAGTGCTTGAGCACCAACAGCAGCACGCCTTCATTGCACTTGTATGTAGGGGAGAGAAATAGGCTCTTCAAAGGTCAGTCTATTTTATCCTTAAATAGGCATTTAAAAGGGAATGGTTCATCTGACCTGTCAAATGCTTGTTTCCCTTTACTGATTGTAAGGGGTTGCTAGATCTGATGTAGTAGAGTCCCTCATCTCCACCTCTGGGTGGAGACCAACTATTTCTTTGATACTAAAGTCTGGTAGAGGCACACTACTGTAGGGTACGTTGCATGGATCTGAACGTTTACACCCAGAGGATATAACATTTATGTCTGCAGGATTTCTAAAACATGATTTGCCTCAAAACACTAGGAAGGTTGGATCATCTGGGTCATAATACATTTGTCGCTTCCCTGCATTAGCAATTATACTTTAAAACAAAAACAAGAAAACCCCAACCTGTTTGTTCCTCTACAGGAAACAAGATCAATGGACAAGACAACAAATCAGAAATAATAAGGATGACCCCTTTTGGAGGCATGCTGGCTATATTATTGCACAGTTGGATGGTCTGTACATGGGAGCCCTCGAGTGGGCTAAACTACACAAACAAACAGTAAGATTACTGCATCTCTTGTTCAGTAGCTGGGGATGGGATGTCAGAGGATAAAGATGGGAGAAGGGAATCTGATATTTAAAAAAAAAAATAGTGGCAAGTACTCATTCTGCATGCCATTCTACAAAAACTTCAGTGGCTGTTCAATGTAGATAATGTGACTGAGCACTCAGGTCATGTCACCACAGATCCTTTGCACTGGACTTGGAACCCTGGGCGCTCACGTGCTGATGAGATTGGAGGTGGCTTTTGTATCCATGTGTGAATGTTGGAAGGACAGATACTTCTACAGTGCTTTCTGTTGTCACATTACAATTGTTATTGAGCAAATGACCCTCTAGGTATAAAGAATAGCTCTAACAGCACAAATCACCACGTAGGGAGTGTATTAAAGCTTTCATTCTTATTTCCAAGCATCAGATTTCAAATCTTAAAAGCCTCTCTATTTTGGAGTATGTTTTATGTTGCCAAATGTCTTCTCCTTTTCTGTCTTCTAAGTCTCCCATTGCAGACTGTGGCAGGCCAAATGGGGTATGGGGGGTTTTTTCTGTTTGTTTTTTTTAGTGTAGGGTTTTTTTAATTAAAGTCAATTAGAATTGTGTTCCGGATCATCAGCTTGTGTGCAATAGCAGAGCTCCTTTAACTCCAGTAGAGCTATCATAATTACAATGCTGTCCTTAAGTCTAATGTCTAATAGGTTTCTCAATGCGAGAGGGAGGACTTGAGTAATTGTAGTTGACCCCTTTTGTCTTGGTTTAACCATATCAAGAATTTAGAGAAGTTGGGTGTGCTAAATAATAAACAGTTGGGTTTTAGTAAAATGCACATCTCATTCTTGCGTAGAACTTGCTCTGGGGCTTTCATGAATGGAGAATCGGCTCAAACTAAAAGAAAAGACTGTTCACAATAATGGAAAGATCCATCCTGATGGGCCTGAGTTATAAGGAAGATACTAAGAAACCTTGAGTTTCTAGGAAAAGAACTCATTAATTCCCTTTCATAACACCTGTATCTGAAGAGCCCTGCAAAGCTCATCATTTTTTTTGGCTGCTTCAGAATCCTTTAGATTCAGATGGGGGAGGGGAAAGTGCTAGTTTGTGCCTGAGCTATTTCTTTATAATAGGCATGTCCTACCTGCAACATATATTTCCCTGATACTTATTTAACTGTGTATTTGATACTAAAAAGCACTGATCTCTGAAGTAATTCTTAATCCTCTTTTCAGATACCTCATCAGTGTGCCTATATAAAAATGGTGCATTTAGTGAAAGTTCAAATATGTGGTTCAGTCTGAAATATGTGTCCTCTATTTTTGAATTTTATGCAGTGGATATATATAGTTCTTTTCCCAAATGTGCCTGGAGCAGATGGTGGGATTTATTTTGACTCCTTCCTGTGCCATTCACAATTTTAGCTTTTGGCATTATCACCTATGTTGGGATCCATGTCTTCTTATTAAAAGCAAAAATTTTCCCCATGTATGTATTTCTCACTTGAGATGGTGCTGCAGGTTCCTCTGTTTGCCAGAGCCAGTAAGATAACATCGGTCTCTTACCTTTTGAGTACAGTTTGGACAGCTGCTTTTGCACCTACATGTTTGGTTTTCCTTGGCATCAACATGATACCTGACAGCTCTGCAAAAGTACATGCAGTTCACTTTGTTGGATACCATGCTACTTTCAGATACTTCTGGGAGATTAGGCTACAACAGTGCTATTTGTGTACATATTTACTGCTGTTAGGATCCCCTTCAGGAAATGAGCTTGAAGATTGTTGCTCCGAGCTTACATGGACAATAAAAACAGGTGCCTCCAAAGAGGCTGTTTTCAACTTTGCTCTTGCAGTACATATTATAAGAATGTTAAAAAGGATCTTTTATTTAATCCCTTACATTGTTAGTAAGTAGAATGTTTGGCAAATAAATTCACCTAATAGATGATTTTTTTTTTTTCTTATTTCTAAGTATTATAGTCTGGTTCAATTAATCCAATGTTGTTTTGATCTTTCTTTGGGCAACAAACTGCAGTTAGAAGTATTTACTATTTCCATTACTCATTTCTCACCTTAAAAAATAATTAAACTTGTTACTGGAAGCCCCCACAATAAATTCTGCATGTTTTTAAAAGCAAATCTCATTCCTATTGCATGTTTTCCTTAGAGCTTTGAGAGTCTCTTCTTCCCTCTTTCCTTTGGTAGATACTACTTTTGTTTCATTAAAAAAAGAATCCTTTCTATATGTGTATTGTCTTAGGATTATTATCATCGGGAACAAGTTTATCTTTTGATCTCTAGTGGTGCAGTAGTTTGCATTTGTGGTGGTAATGAACATTAGAAATACCAAGAATATCTTGTGTGTGGGTTGTGTGGTTTTTTTTTTAATTTTCTTTTTTTTTATTTCCTCCCCCCATCCCCAAAAGAAAACAACAAAACAAACAAAAAACCCAAAGCCAAACCAAAACCCAACACGTGACAGGCTGTATTTTGTTGCGTTGTGTTCTAACTGCTATTGGGAAAAACTATGCATACTTCTAAATACAACTGCTTACTCTGTAATTACTCTTTATGTGCAGAGGGCAATTTTCCCCCAGTGTCCTAAGCTTAAAAGAAGGCTAAACACTGCAGAAGAAAGGCTGGGAAGTCTTCCTCTTTCCTCTAAATCCCAAAAGATCAGAGACATGGGGAAGAGAAAGAGAGGAGGAGTGGATTTCAAAGTTCTTACATTCCCTCCCACCCCCAGAATGAATGCTTGTACATGGACAAAGTGCTTTCCTGAACACTGAGAAGTTGGTTGGTTAACAAGGATAGGTCAAAAGATGGAGAAAAGGGACTGTGTTTCCAAAGTCTGTGGATTTCAACACTGAGCACTGGGCAAAGTTGAACAAAATTGTTCCCTTTTCAGGAGAATGGAAACAAGCTGTATCAATAGCTAATCTGCTTTTAATCTTGCACACTTCATGTGTCAAGGTTTCTTACCAGCACTACACATACCTTTTCAAACTTGCAAGTAGTTGGAGTTTTACATTTGGTGGATTAGTTGGTGTGCACTTATTTGAGGAAGACAAGTGAAAAGATTTGACTTTCCATTGTCCTGTATAATGCGTGGTAGTTTGAAGCTATACTGAATCCACATAGTGCTTAAATGAGACTCGGATTATGTGCACACAGGACACACTGAAATGTTCCATTCCCCCCCCCCCCCCCCGAAACTTCAGGTCTACTTCACTTGAATATTGTAGAACCATTGTGTCAGCCACAAATAACTGAGCCTTACTACAGAAAGAAAATTTGGTGTGGACTCTGAACTATTTGATAGTAGTACTAGTACTTTTTTTTTTTTTTACTCCTATATGTGTGAAGCATATGTTTTGTAGTGTACTGTTCTAAAATTTTTAATTGCATGAAGTCTGGTTTCCTGCAGGGCTATTTTAGGTAGGTGCTTCCATTGAGACCTGCGTGAAGGCAATGCATATTGTAAACTTCTGTATTTTGAATTTGATATTTACAGGTATCATTAAGAATGATGTCAAAATCTGAATACATTTTCATGTTAAAGTGTGACATTATTCCGTCTGGTTTAGCAACATTTTATATCCAGTAAACAAACCCAACCCTTTTGTCAAGACAATTTCTGAAGGAGGGGCACTCAAAGAACATTAAGCCTTTTCATCTGCCTAATGCTCTACCAACGCTGTGATTAATCTTGGGCTTGTCTACACAGGGAAATTACTCCTGAATAAGGAGGTCTCAGAGTTTTAAGTAGTACAATGATTCTAGGACAGCTCTCTATTTGTACTTCCTTATTTTGTATTGAGAATGCTCACGCATGGGAAAATTACTGGAAAACGATTGTTACAGAATAACATCTATTTTAATGTCCCATGTAGACAAGCCTTTAAGGTTGGTTCTCTCCTATCTGCTCCCCTTTCTAAATTTATTTCTCCTTACAGCTGATGTAACTCAAACTCAATTTGATTTTTCTTTTTGCTATTCAGGACAGTACCCTAAAGGAGGAGCCACACATTCTAGCAAAAGGACTTTTTCTCTTGTTGTGGCTATACCACCTCCCCAGTTGTCAATTTAGCTCATTCATTCACTGTTCTTCAGGATGTAAACCATGCATGCAAGTTTTCCTGACACTGCTGTGTGAGATGAGAGAAGGTGATTACAAAAGATTGTAGTATGCCCTATATTATGCACTTGTTATGATGCACGCTTTTTTTTTTGTTTAATTCTTCCTGGTGGACACTGATTAACTCCTCCCAGAGAAGACTTCTCCATATATCCTGGAAAGCAGCTGTAGTAATTCCCGAACTGGGGCTCTCAGCCTTGTGCCAGATGCCTCAGGCCACTCCTGAAATGCCCAGATTTGGCCTGCACTGCAGATGCCCAAGTCTTCTGTTTGAATGCATTGTTTTACTGAGACTCCAGAGAAGCTCTGTGCACTGTGCTTATGTGATGTCACTGAGCATCAGACAATCTTAAACACAAAACCAGGTTTATCCAAGCAGAGCAATGAGTTCTTGGAAATAAACTGGAACAAAATTTGCTTGCCCCTCAAAAGGGGAATGAAAACAGAACCCTAGTGGGTACTTAACAACCTACTTCCTCTTTTACTTCTCTGATATTTTGGCTGGCTTTGGGAGCTGGCAGCCTAATCTCACCCAGTGGAGTCCTAGGAATTTACATAAACTTTGCTTCTTTGTTTGAGTGGGTCTTTCCTCCAGCTTTCTGGCCACCTTTCTGTGCGTATAGTTCTGATAGCTTCCTTGCTTGGCACCTTTGTTCTAGCTTGAATGGACTTCGTAGTAGTTACTGAATTTTTGACTTGAAATGACTGTAAGATAGCATGGAAATGTGAAACCTTTTTAAAATATACAGGCAATCCAAGTGATGATGCAGCAGTATCGGTGTAGCTACCTGTAGATGTTGCAATGAAGGCAGGTTTTATGGAGGAGAATATGTACTCGCCAAATGGATGGCAAGTACAATTAAAATGCCTCAGGGTTGGCTGAGCGGTCTCACATGCAATCCTGTTTGCTCCCCACCTGGTGGTACTGTACAGTAATGCCTGTGTAAATTAGACATTGGAAAACAGCTTCTCCTCATTGTGTGGAGGGCTTGCAGACCTTTAAGTGCAACAGGATGGGGAAAAATTGTGCAGAAATAGCGCTAAGTCTCTCTATATGGATTCCAGTGAGATAGCAGTTGTTGGGACTTGTTTGTAAATGATTCATACCACTGAGTTGCTTAAAACTATCCAGAGATACATCTCTTGATGTTTTTCAGCTGTGGCCTTTGCTGCTCCCTGTTTGGGTTCTTACAGCAAAAACATGATGAGCTAAAGCAATGTAACATATATGAAAGTTTGCTTTGGATTTCTTCCTCAAACTATAGCTGCTGTTAGGGCCTTCTGCAATGCATGATTTTAGTTGTGAGAATGGCTTATTTCTCTTGCTTGTCTTGGTAAGCATTGTGGGAAGTTTTAATTCCTTCCCCTGGGATATATGGACTGGAGTTTACATTATTTTTGGTTTTCCTGTTGGTTATTCTCTCTGCCAAAACAGCAGATTGATAATACAGAATTCAGCTTTCTGAATAAAGAGTAAATGGATTTGGCGCTGTTTATTTTTTCCATGTCCTTGTCTCCCCTTTATTGGGGTTTGTAGAAAGGTCAGCTATATGGTTTAATAACAGTGATTTATATTGCAAGCAATGTGTTTTGTTGCTATATGATTATGTCCCATTCTAAAATTACTGTTCATAGCCCTACAGTGATGTGTGTTCTGACTTCTTTTCCTTAAGCCTTGCCTTAACTAAAGGCATGGTGCAAGCAAAAACAGGAAAGATTTAGAAAACGGTCTTTGAAGGTTGAGGTTAGACCACTGTTAAGCTCTTATTTTTGAAGAGACAAATTAAGAGAAGGTTCTGAAGAGCATGTTGCACACCGAGCTGTGTAGTTAACCCTGGGTAACTCTAACCATAGGGGTTTTCGCAAGCACGTAGCATAGCGGAGCACCTTTTGACTGACTTCCTCTCTTCAGTTAGTTCCATAATTGATTAGTATTGTTAATGTATCTTCCTGCCCTCATTTGTTTCTTCCTCCTCAGTCCTGAGCATGTCTTAAATTACAGTCTTTATAAAAATCTGAAAACTCCCAAGAGTGTTTGTTAAAGTAAAGCTCTTCAAAGGCATCTAGATAAACAAAAAAAATTGAAATCTTACTATCCCAGTGTAACGGTAACAGCAGGCTGATTGGTATGCTGTTTGCAAAGACACACACAAGTTTCATAAGTTACTGCTAGTGTCTCCTTTTTTCCTCAGAAATGTTAGCATTGGTAATGCCACTACAAGGGCCAGACCCTTAAAGATACTTACGTGCCTAATTTGACACTGAGTTTGAGCATCTGGGCCTTGTGAGCATGTATTTCATAGACCATGTAAGAGCTTCTTTTGAGAGCAAAAGAAAAATTCTAACAGCTGAGGCTGTCTTGATGCTTCTCTGTCTGAAAGTGCTTTTTGTGGTCTCTCTTTTCTCCCTTTCCTCAGCCACTGAGCATCTTTGATGTCCAATTTCTGAATGCAGTTGGAGACCTGTTGGACCTCATTCCTGCATTATTTGAGTATTCTGCACGGAGTGGACAATGCAACGTGGAGCCAGGAAGCCATGGGAAGTATCAGTGGGATATGGGTCACTGCTCTGCACTCATCAAGGTGAGCACCAAGAACTTAATTTCTAGTGACTGTGTTGACCTGCAGTGTCATGAGTCTGCATTTCTGGAGTCTTCACTGTTTATGTTGCATGTGCATAGACAAACTCCTGTCAACTGAGGTGCTTTTATGCAGTTGTCATTTGTGCCTCCATAGGATTATGGGTCCAGTTTTGCTCACTTGTGTTCAAGGGCAGGAAGAAAACCAAACCAAACCCACAGAGACTGACAGTGAAAAGCTACTAGAATTACTAGGGAATGGGGAACTACCATGGAGAGGAGACTGGAAGAGAGTAACTTGTTTCACTTAGCCAAGTGAAATCTGAAAGGGGGTATTGTGAATGTCTACAAACCCATTGGGCAAATAAGCAGGGAGGAAGGAAAGAGGATTACTTAAACTAAAGGACAGTGCTAGCACAAGAACAAATGGGTACAAGTGGCTGATGTTTTCTAAGTGTTAACAGCGATACTCTGGAACGGCTTTCCAATGGGAATAATGACAGAAAAAACGCTTTTAAGATAAGTGTCTGATACATCATGGTGGCAATTAAATTTTTCAGTTAAAATTATCAAGGATCTTATCAAGGATCTAGTCAGCATATGGAGACTCCGTGTATCCCAGAGCAACAGTATTCACCTTAAATTGAGAAGCGTTCATTCAAGCATTTGCCTACAGCAAGAGGTTTCTGAGCTAACAACAAATATTAGAACCAGGGAAATACTTTGAGAAGATGTACTATCAATATATATTTACCTTTTCAAAATGAATTTACTTGCATTTGCTTCTGTACTTTAAAGTCACCTAGAGGCATTTTCACAGAAACAGCATGTTCTAAGTTAATGTTGGATATGTTTGCAGAGCGCTGATCTGAATGTGTAAATACAGGTATTCAAGAGGAAACCGGGGAAACAAAATATACCATGTGATGCAGGTGTCCCAAAAAACCCTAAGCTGTTTCATTTTGAAAAATAACAACTAATTATTTGAAAACAACACATGGGCAAGAATTATTTCCAGAGGTTTCAGAAATTCATTGTTAAGTACACAGTTAAAAGCACAAGAATCTGCTCCTTCTTGAACAATGCAATTAATCAAACTACTTAAAGCAAGTTGTTCTCCCAGTTTCTATCAAGTACAAAACATGCAGAATATAATAGGATCTGAAATTATTAATCTTTCTGCTTCTGTTTTCCAGGTTCTACCTGGTTATGAGAATATATATTTTGCCCATTCTAGCTGGTTTACATATGCGGCCACACTGAGAATATATAAGCACTGGAACTTCAATATAGTTGATCCAGACACTAGCACCAGCCGTGTCTCATTCAGCAGTTACCCAGGTAAAGTCAAGAAACAAAACAATGTAGATATCCAGGATGGCATGGACCATCTTACTGTCTTGCAGATGTCTTGTCTATAAAAAGGATGATACCTCAACAAGCACTGGCTTCAATCTACCTTAAAACTTTTAGCCACTGAGAGGACAAAATGTTGTCTTCAGTTTTCTGGCTTGAACATGATGATGTTGTCGTCGTCGTCGTCGTCTGTTGTTGATTAATCACCTTCAGTGCTCTGAATAGTACTAGTTAAATATTCTACCTCTGGCACAAACATGCTGCTTTGAATTCTGCTCATGTAGTCTGCAGTCATCTCAACTGTTGAATTTCTCACCTTGCCTATAGCATTCGCATGTTTGGTAATAAGAGTTTTTTGAATACTTCTGTTTACCACTGTGGCATGACTTGTGCTGTAATGGGATTATTAGAGAGTATCAAACACTAGCTGTTTGAAATCGTATCGACTTCTTTGATGTTGGGTTAGCAAACCTTCAGTTGTCTGTTTGCCCCCCCCCCCCCCCCCATCTCCCCCTTCCAGCTTCTCTGTAAGCTGTTGCAGAGGGGAGTATTTTTTTTTTTATGCTTATTTCATGTGTTAGTAATATAGCCAGCCAGAATATTTAAAATCTCCCTCGGGAAGATTAGGCAGCATATAATATTCTCAAGTTTCCTGGAATGTTAGAAATTGCCAGCAGTTAATGCTAGAGTAGCACCAAGAAATGTGAACATGAAAAACCAAAGCAAATCTAAGACTCCAAGAGTAAGCATTGCATAAGTTTTTAAAGGTGGAATTTCAAATTCAAAAATGCCCAAACAGTCAAGAATCTTCATAAACTTTTTAAAGTGAAGTATGTACCATAGGAGACTGTCTGATTCTGATGAAATTTTGTTGGTTGATGATTTCAAAATGTGCTTTGTTGAATTACTGTGCTTGCCCTACTACAAAGGCGAGAGTCCTTCATGGCAGGGACTGGGAAACTGTTTTGAAAAGCAGTTGCATTCATTTTCTGTTGAAAGCAATTTTTTTTTTTCTGTGGGGTTCTGACCCTCAGGAATGCAGTATTTTCTGACAACTGAGATTTTTGCTTTGAGGAAGGAGTAGAGGTATTCTGGCAAATGCCTAAGTGTACAGCCTTTCAAGAGCTTGAGTTTATCTCCATTTCCTTTGGAGGAATTTCACTCACTTGTTGCAAGGAATTTTGCCAAGCTTGGCAAACCTGGTAGAAAGCCAAAGCTTCTGTCTGAGCTCTGTTCATCAGCTGAATGTGCAGAAGGTTATTCTGGATCTCGTATCTCTCAGCAAGAAATACTGTTGAGGATAGTACTATCCTTCAGGAGAATGTGGTTCTGTTTCGCAACTGTTGCATGCTGCATTGTGCTGCAGATTCAAACTGGGGATCAGGATCAGCCATGCAGAGCATTTATTATTTTATTTTTAGTGGGTGTCTATGGTGATGTCTCTGGGATCCTTTTGTGGATTCTTTGTATAAAAATGAAATAAAAGTCTTCTGTTTTGATGAGACTGATAAAGCTTGCTGTATGGGAGGATACCTGAAAATCAGCTACTACTATGCTGAAATGGTCAGGGTCTGTTCGCTAGTGTACAAAATCCCAGTGTACTTCCCTGAGACTGAGGTCTACAGAGAAGGCTCATGTAAAAGCTTGCTTATGCTGGGTAGACTGTGATACAGTGATGTGGTAAGGTATACTTCTACCAGCAAAACTGAGTTAGAACTGTTGCAAAACATAGTTCCTATGGCTACAGTGAAGTTTGAGAGACCTGTGGTATGCAAAGTGTACTCACTGGCTGCCTAATTACAGGATACTATCACAAGCACTAGACAAGCATGATCCATTGACTACAGCAAATTGCATTAGCTATGGGTGTAGTTCACAAACTCGCAGTTTTCCAGGGGATGAGTAAGCTCTAAAGCACTGGCCTGGTAATGATCTAGGGACATCAAGCAGGAAGGAAGGAACTGCCAAATTCTTCTGCTCCATGTTGTGATGAGATGAAGCCTTATATTTACCGCTTGTGGAAGAAGGGGCAGGCGACTCAAGAAGAGTACAGGGATCTCGCTAGGTCGTGCAGAGAAGAAATGAGAAAGGCAAAAGCCCAGCTAGAACGCAATCTGGCCGCTGTCGTTAAAGACAACAAAAAAAGCTTTTACAAATATATTAATGACAAGAAGAGAGCCAAGGAGAATCTCCATCCTTTATTGGATGCAAGGGGGAACATTGTCACTGAGGATGAGGAAAAGGCTGAGGTACTCAATGCCTTCTTTGCCTCAGTCTTTAACAGGCAGACCAGTTATCCTCAGGGTACTCGGCCCCCCGAGCTGGAAGACGGGGACGGCGAGCAGGATGAACCCCCCGTAATCCAGGAGGAAGCAGTCAACGACCTGCTACGCCACCTGGACACTCACAAGTCTATGGGGCCGGATGGGATCCACCCGAGAGTGCTGAGGGAGCTGGCGGAGGTGCTCGCCAAGCCGCTCTCCATCATTTATCAGCAGTCCTGGTTAACGGGGGAGGTCCCGGATGACTGGAGGCTTGCCAATGTGACGCCCATCCACAAGAAGGGCCGGAAGGAGGATCCGGGGAACTACAGGCCTGTCAGCCTGACCTCGGTGCCGGGGAAGATTATGGAGCGGCTCATCTTGAGGGCGCTCACAAGGCATGAGCGGGACAACCAGGGGATCCGGCCTAGCCAGCACGGGTTCATGAGAGGCAGGTCCTGCTTGACCAACCTGATCTCCTTCTATGACCAGGTGACCCGCCTAGTGGATGAGGGAAAGGCTGTGGATGTGGTCTACCTGGACTTCAGCAAGGCCTTTGACACTGTCTCCCACAGCATTCTCCTAGAGAAGCTGGCAGCTCACGGCTTAGACAGGTGGACTCTGCGCTGGGTCAAAAACTGGCTGGATGGCCGGGCCCAGAGAGTTGTGGTGAATGGAGTTACCTCCAGTTGGCGGCCGGTCACGAGCGGTGTTCCCCAGGGCTCAGTACTGGGGCCGGTCTTGTTTTAATATCTTTATTGATGATCTGGATGAGGGGATTGAGTGCACCCTCAGTAAGTTTGCAGACGACACCAAGTTGGGTGGGAGTGTTGATCTGCTCGAGGGTAGGAAGGCTCTGCAGAGGGACCTGGACAGGCTGGATCGATGGGCCCAGGCCAACTGTATGAGGTTCAACAAGGACAAGTGCCGGGTCCTGCACTTCGGCCACAACAACCCCATGCAGCGCTACAGGCTTGGGGAAGAGTGGCTGGAAAGCTGCACAGTGGAAAAGGACCTGGGGGTGCTGGTCGACAGCCGGCTGAACATGAGCCGGCAGTGTGCCCAGGCGGCCAAGAAGGCCAATGGCATCCTGGCCTGTATCAGAAATAGTGTGGCCAGTAGGAGTAGGGAAGTGATCGTGCCCCTGTACTCGGCACTGGTGAGGCCGCACCTCGAATACTGTGTTCAGTTTTGGGCCCCTCACTACAAGAAGGACGTTGAGGTGCTGGAGCGTGTCCAGAGAAGGGCACCGAGGCTGGTGAGGGGTCTGGAGAACAAGTCTTATGAGGAGCGGCTGAGGGAACTGGGACTGTTCAGCCTGGAGAAAAGGAGGCTGAGGGGAGACCTCATCGCTCTCTACAACTACCTGAAAGGAGGTTGTAGCGAGGTGGGTGTTGGTCTCTTCTCCCAAGTAACTAGCAATAGGACGAGAGGAAATGGCCTCAAGTTGCGGCAGGGGAGGTTTAGATTGGATGTAAGGAAAAATTTCTTTACTGAAAGAGTGGTGAAACATTGGAACAGGCTGCCCAGGGAAGTGGTGGAGTCCCCATCCCTGGAGGTTTTTAAAAGACGTGTAGATGAGGCGCTTAGGGACATGGTTTAGTGGGCATGGTGGTGTTGGGTTGACGGTTGGACTCGATGATCTTAGAGGTCTTTTCCAACCTCAATGATTCTATTCTATGATTTTCAGGGCATCTGACAAAGGAATCTGCAGGTCCTGGCCACGGTTCAACTTGAGGACTGTAACTTCTCCCTGCATGCAGGTTCCCACTCTTATTCTCTGTCCTGATAGACACTAAGAACCAGTAAGAAAGGCCAAGCTAGTAAGCTCTCCTGAATAGTAACATGATCCTAATATACATAAAAGTATTGACTTTTGGAGGAAACAAAGAGCATTAAAAGACAGATGTCCTTCCAGGCCTTCAGTGACACCTGAGTAATTAAAAGATTTCTGTCATCCAGTAGATGAAGTAAAACTCTTCCTCTGTCCAAAGGCTGTGTCAGAAAAGCTTCAAGAAGTTGTTTGCCTTCTCAGAAAGAATGTGCCAACTCCCCAGTTTCTCCTGGGGTCACAAAGTAAAATTGTCCAGACTGTTTATTTACTGAGTTTCAAAAGACAGGCTACTACACTGCAAAAATTAGTATTTGTTGTGACTCAGAGGATCTAAGACTATTCACTAACCATGATGCATGTCAGCGTGTGCATTACGATACAGCTAGAGGGCCTCACGCTTCCTTGCTTCTGCTGTGACTGAGCAGGTAGGAGGACAGGCAGGAATTGCAGAGTCCATCCCGGCTTCCCCAGCAGTTCCCCACATTCCTGCCAGCATGCTCAAATGTCCGCTGTGACAGCATGTCCTCTCTTTGCTGCTTTGTCCCTTTCAGAGCAACAGTGCTGCAGAGGCACAGTCAAGTGGAAATGAACAGTGGTAGTAATCTCTGCTTTTGCAGAATGATTTAGCCACTCGCTGCTTGTTTCCACACTAATCCTAATCCTCACTTGAAGTCTGCTCATAGTCTTAGCTTTTTCTTCTGTTGAAAGCATCTGTGCAGAGCTGCATGTAGAACAGCTCTGTGAACCCCTGGAAAGGAGGAATGTCTCTGAGCTGAATGCTTGGGCACCCCTAACTTCAGTGTCTTGTTCAAGCTCTGGATATAAGTACTTAATGTGGTTGGTGAATCTATGCACAGCAGAGGGAACTTAAATTGTACAGACACATTACAGTTGCTCACAAATGTTAACTGAAGCTATGCTCATTTGGGGGAGGTAAGAAATGCGATGACAGAGACTAGGTAGGTGCTGTGCTTTGCAGGACATATCTAGTAAAAGATCAGAGAGAAAGCCCCCCTCCCCCCCACTATGCAGTCACTGCTCTACACTGCCCCAATGAGGCATTCAAACAAATAAGCCAAATTAACTGATGAAATATGCAGTTTTCCTTGGACAGCAGCTCCCAAGATTTCTGTTCGTTTGGATGGACCTCTTCTTGAACAGTTAGTTTTGAACCTCATTTAAGAAAGGGAATCTACCATTTGGACCCAAGCACTCTGATTTGGGTAGCGGCCTGCTTTCTCTGGGCTGAGCCACAGTCTTGTTAAGTATGTTACTCTGATTTTAGCTGTTTAAGCAAAACAGTTGAGAAGAACTTTACTGCTACCTTTGCTCCTCTAGTCTGCTGTCGGGATCTTGCTTGGTTGAGACAGGCTATGGCATGGGAACAAGATGGCACAAGTTGTCTTGATGGATGGTTATATGTGTGCTGCTAAGGCAGGAGAGAAGTAACATGTGTCCCTTGCTTTGAAGTAATCTGGTGTTAGTGCAGGATCAGAAAGTGCAGCATTATCCTTCCCCACAACCTGAGCAAGAGCTAGGAGGAACAAGACATGGAAAGGGCGGTACCTCTTGTATTCAGGGGACCAGCTTGCTCATGCAGTATTGCCAAACCATTTCTTGCTTCCCCGCTCCCTCCATCATCTGTCTAAAAACCTGGAGGGAAGCAGAGGGAAAGTGTCTAATGCATTCTGGAGATGAGAGGCCAGAGCTATAGTGTGGGATGTGCTATTTCTTAGTGCCTAGGAGAGGTCTGCAAGTGGAAGGCAGGCAGCTGGTGGGAGTTCAGTCTTGGCATGAGAAGCAGCTGCTGATGGCATTAAGAAAGCTAATCCAGAGAAGACATGTCTTTTCCCATTGCCAAGTGTGTTTATAGCCGAGAGCATTGAGTATCTCAGCTGGGAGCTACTCTCATCCCTGTGAGGTGATGGCTAGACCTCATGTCTCTGACTTCCAGTCTGTAATACTGACCCTTTCTGTACTTGAATGAGCACGATAACCTTTTAAAACACCAAAAAAGCTGATGCCATCTGGTTCAGAAAGCAGCAGCCTACCTCTTTAGGAACAATAGCTGCCAGGAATGTGTTACCCCCCACATACTCTTTGGTGTGCTGACTCTCTAGAGAACACTGTGGCTCAGATTTCAAAAAATATTTTGCTTTGCTTGGGTGATTAATATTGTCATGATGAATCAAACTCCAGACTCTGGAAACTTCATTCCAGTGGTGATTGGAAACTGAATCTAAATGGCTCAGACCCAGAAGATGCAATCAGAAGTGCTTTTGCTTGTTTCTTTGCAGGAAGAGTCAGGTTCATTGGAGGGAGGGGAAAATGGAGGAAAAAAAAAAAAAAAAAGGGAGATGGGTTTACAGAAAAAATAGGTGAACCGTACAGTGAAGTAACAGTTGGCATAAAAGGCATTTTCAATTACAACAGATCCCCATACATACTTAAAAAGACAAGAATGACACAAGAGGACATCAAATATCTGCTGATATCTCTAGGCTTCACCCAGGTTTTATTTTTGTGGATGTCTTTGCCCTGGGTAAACCTGTTGTATGTGTTTTAACTTTCCGTTGTTTCAGAGGTGCCTATACCTTAAGTCAAAATGGTATATATTGTCTTGGAATAATTAGGCTAGTAATGGTGCATCGTGGAGGGCACGCTGTATTATAAAACATCACAGGATAAAACTTGGTACATACTAAGGCCCAGAAGGAAATCCCCTTGTTTTCAGCTTAGCTGACCTTTGCAATTGATTTGAATTAGAGTTCAAACTTCAGTTAATTCAGCATCATTCCTTGTGTTGACACTTGCTTTGAGTTGAGTTTTTCTGTTTTACCTTAGCTGTTGATTCAAAAAGAGGAAAAAACTATTTGGTTTATTTTGAAGTAGGGCACTTGGCATTGGCACCCACATGGGACTTGGTGTTCAATTCACATCACAATTGTTTAACAATTTCATTTCTTGTCTCTGTTTGGGCAAGCACTTGACTTGTTACACAACAGTTTATCACTGGAGTATCCCATGGCTTTGTATAAAATAGACTGGCAAAGCCAGGTTTAGAGTTTCGCTTGTCCTTACTTACTTGAGAGAGAACTCTGCTGTTGATGTACATAACTTATTGACACACTTTTTCTGTTCTCCAAGAATAAAATACTAGGAACCACATGGTGCCAGGGTGCTCTGCCTGTTCTATACTGACATATTTTTAGAGAACAGGTGACCACAGAGTGTATTTTCCTGGATCTGTTCTGATCTGAGAACTTGGGACTTTAAAGAAATCTTGCTGTAACAGAGCCCTTAAACATTACTTTTGCCTGAAGGAGGTCTGCCTTTTGATGAAAGCCCAGGAACAGGAGGCAGAGCTGAGTCATCTTTCTGGCTGTCATAGGTTGCTGACCTTAGTTTGTTTGCAAAGTGCATTAATAAAGCTCGCTGTAGAAGATTTCATAGTGGAACTCGACTATTAAGCTGTTGAGCAGCATTTTAGCATTTTGTACTCTTTGAAGGGTGATACCATTAAAAACTCATTAGCAAGAGACCAGGTTCTGGATGACTTCCCCATCAGGAGCTCAGTTAACAACCTTTCTTCCCCAACCTGGCAGCCCTGTTATCCGCTGGGGAGTCTCAAAGTCAAGTTATTTCTGCTTTGGAAGTAGTCACCATGCTATCCATGGCATTATAGCTGACCTCTGCAGTTCTGTATACCACCTCCTGGCATGAGAACTGCAGTTGGACCTAGTACTTCTGTTGGTGTGTAACCTGGAAGGTAATCCTGCCCAGAGATCCATCGCTGTGTTGAGTTTGCAGGGCTGATAGGCATAAAAAACCCAATGACAACATGTCAGAAAGAGGAGTAGGTAAAACTTTCTCTCCTATGTAGGATGTGGTTTATGATTTAAGAGGTGCCCACTTCTTGGAGATGCTTTTAAGAATAGTTAGACTGAAAAAGATTAAACTAGAAGGAAGATTTTTTGCTTGGCTAGATTTAGTCCAGAAGGGATTAATTTAAAGGAATACCTGTTGTCCTGAAACTGGTTGATGAAAATCTCTTTGTGGAGTTTGTACTTTTGTTTTGGTTTTCTTTTGTTGTATTTTTTTTAAAGGAATACCTTTGTTAGAAACAAACACTCGCTAGGCATTTACAGTATGTAATCCTTAGCATAAGAATAAGACATAGCTTGACATATGAAGGAGAAACTTCTAAGCTTGGGATGCAAACATGAAGCAAACGCTCTAGACAAAGAATTAGGTTGTGTGTTGAAAGCATAACAAATGAGAAACTGTGCTGACAGGTGGGCTTAAAGCACTTGCAGAAGTCACTACCTCATCTTTAATATTTCTACAGTTTGATTTCAAACACACACACACATTGACTCATTCATATCCTCTTGGCTTGTCTCTCTGTTTTGTTCTATGAGTATTTCAAAGGTTCACAAAGGTAACAAATTTTGTATTATTGCTGTTTAAGGCTTTTTGGTGTCCCTGGATGACTTTTACATACTAGGCAGCGGCTTGGTAATGTTGCAGACTACGAACAGTGTATTCAACCAAACCCTCATTAAGCAAGTGGTGCCTGAATCCCTGTTAGCTTGGCAGAGGGTCCGCATTGCTAACATGATGGCAGACGGTGGCAAAACTTGGGCAGAAACCTTCTCGAAGTGCAACTCTGGTAAGTACGTGTTCATATGAATGTTGGGAAAAAGGGTGTGTTCCCTCTCTCCCTTGTACCCTTTTGCTTCTCCAGGCAGGACATGTAACTCTCTCTTTGCTGTCATACCTAGGGACCTACAACAATCAGTACATGGTGCTGGACCTGAAGAAGGTCAAGCTGCAGAAGAGCCTTGATGATGGTGCATTGTACATTGTTGAGCAGATCCCAACCCTTGTGGAGTATTCTGATCAAACAAATATTCTCCGGAAAGGTAATAGCTCCTATAGTAGTTACTGGCTTAGGAAAGCCATCTCTTTGTGCCAGCTGATGGAGAATCGTGCTTTGTGCATGGGAAGGGTTTACTGAACACTAGTG